>NC_064927.1:43638061-49025561 GCF_023897955.1 Schistocerca gregaria
CAGTTTTAATCTATAGTTCATAACCAATAGATTGTGGTCAGAGTACACATTTGCCCCTGGAAATGTCTCACAATTTAATACCTGGTTTCTAAATCTCTGTCTTACCATTATATAATCTATCTAAATTGTTGCAGTATCTCCAGGTCTCTTCCACGTATACAACGTTCTTTCACGATTCTTGAACCAATTGTTAGCTATGATTAAGTTATGCTCTGGGCGAAAACCTACCAGGCGGCTTCCTCTTTCATTTCTTACCACCATTCCATATTCACCTACTACGTTTCCTTTTCTTCCATTTTCTACTATCAAATTCCAATCACTTGTGACTATTGAATTTTCATCTTCCTTCACTATCTGAATAATTTCTTTTATCTCATCACACATTTCATCAATTTCTTCCTCATCTGCGGACTACTTTTAAGACTGTGGTAGGTGTGGGCTTCGTGTCTATCTTGGCCACAATAACGCGTTCACTATGCTGCTTGTAGTAGCTAACCCGCATTCGAATTTTTTTTTATTCGTCATTAGACCTACTCATGCGTTAGGTTCATATTAGCCTTCCTAATACTTAAATCTATATTCGATGTTAACAATGACGCCGGTGGATAGACTATCATGAAATTACTGACCGTCGGTAAAGTCACGAATATAACCGACATGCTATTGGGCCCTTCGCAAGGAAAGGTTTTTCGCCGCAAAAAGCGGGAAACTGGAATCCAGCAAATGAGTAAAAAATATATATTCAGTGACAAAAAATTGGTGTACGTACACAACATACACCACAATAGTCTGGGATTTCTGTATTACGTACCACAGTTTTTGTGATTGTATCTTGCAGCTTTAGTTATTTTTAATTAAAAGACATCTTAAAAGGACAGAAAGAGCGTTTTGGACTACGCTACAGATCATTCTGTTAGTACAGTCTTAACTTCGTAAACACTTTCGTCGACTTCGGCAACTCTCAACCTAAATCTTCATCCTAATCGACACAATGCGCTACGATACAGCCGACATCATGACAAGAGAATGGGCTACATCAAACTCGAAGTAATTTTATATAGATAATGATCTCAATGACCTGTGTACGTCTAATATAAAAGATCTCCGAACAATTCTCCTCAAATAGATCGCAATCTTCACTTGACCTTTAACTGTTACTATTTCAGAATTAAAAACTGAATTCAAAGAAAATTTGGCTACCAGTCACAAAACTAGAAAAATAAAAATAATAAAAGTGAGAATGTGAAACAGGTTAGCAATAACCATAAACAGGAGATTCTACAGAAAATCAAAGTGAGAAAGGAAATTATTAATATTATCGACCGTGTAGGAACTCTATGCTACGAAAGGGATGAAACCGCATATAGAATAATTGGTGGAAAAGTTAGTGTGTTTTAAGATTAAATCCAAACAAGAATTAGAGAAAAATATATCGAAGCTAGGCCTACATTACTAAAAATTGCTAAATCTCGAGACAAATTGTGTTCTCCAGTATTAGATGAAGTGTTTGTGCCCCTAGTACGGATAAAACTGGATCTACAGCATCAACAGAAACTTCGGATATGTGTTTCATATTTCATCCAAGCCTACAGTCTATAAATACCAAAACAAAATACCACTACAGGGAAACTACCTAAGAAGAAGGTCTTGGTAAAGAAACACAGGACACAAATACGTATGTAGGCTTAATATGCACTACAACTGTGTTTAAAAATAGCTATAGTTGCCTTGGACTAACGACGAGTGAATATCAATGTAACCTGTACAGACTGTACGCTTTCCAAAGCTGTCATCCAAGAAAGAGCTAAACGACGTTTTGTTGACAAAACACAATTTAAGACCGAAACAACTAATGAAATTATCTGACAATAGGCACTGTTGAAAATTTGTGCCAGACCAGGATTACCACCAGAGTCTCCTGGTTACTAGGGAGAGGCAATGATCACTGTGTCCGAATTACGCAGTGGTCAACATAATAGCACAAACTGCCCGAGCATGCCATTCGTCAGATCCAAATTCTAAATTTCTCCATAGACCGCTAATGCAGTGCTCCTTGAACATTATCCTCCTCGCCTTAATTAAACATACACAGAATATATACAAACTTGGCCTTACGAACATTGCAGACGCCGTCTATGCAACACACGTCACACTTCAAAGAATTTACCAATACATTGCATTTTTTACTATCGACCACGAATCAAGTAACGTAAACAGCACTGCGTCTACTGAGATCATGATTCAGAGTTTAAAAAAAAAAAAAAAATATGTCGCCTACGTATTATAGTTGCTGCCGAAAGAGAAGAATCACTATTTTCCCACAAACGGAAATATAGTTAAAATTACGCTTCTAATTCGGCTAGTTTTGGCGGCTACTAAAATTTGTAGTGAAAGTTACATAGTGAACTCTCCCCTCCCCCCACCAGAAACGTAGTTTTCGTCGCTGTTGTGCGACTTTTGTACACCGCCAGAGAAAGTGTGTTAAATATGGCGCGGACGGAAACACTAGGCTACGCTACAGGGAAATCTGCTCACACAACGTTTACTCGGCATTCATAATCGTTGGCGTAAACATCTCTAAATCAAATTACCCCCTTCCAACCTAACTTAGATCTCGGGCTACACTGCCCATCGGCCTGTCATCACAACCAAAATTTCAGTGTGTGGGGGATTTCCTGTATTTCTCACTAATCTCTCTCTAGGCAAAACTGTCAGTTATTGTAGATTGATTGTCAGTCTCAACTACAAGATTTACTAATGATAAACACTATTGAGGCCGCTCATAATTTTAGAATAGTCCTCTTCGTCTTACTTGGCATACATTGTTCGCTGGCGTCCCAGCAGCTAGCTCTCTCAGTGTCTGCTTCTGCCATCGCACCACGCCAGTCTGTTGTTGTCCTAGCAGACAGAACGCACCGCACATCCGATACCTTCGGAACCACTCACTGGCCAGTTAGCAACTGAGCCTAACACTGTTTACATCGTCAAAGGAAAACTATGCAAAGATGTACACTCGAATGTCACGACTGAGTAGTACACACACACACACACACACACACACACACACACACACACACACAGTAATATCTATGGAAGTCCATCGACACGCGCAGAACGAAATTCTTCTGGCGAACGTACAGCGTCTCCGAAAAAAATCTCGTGACTAATTCCGGCGTTACAGGTTCTCATTGAAATGAGCAAAAAATGGTACTTTTTCTTTTTTGAGACAGTGAAAATACATTTGAAGGATCTGTTTGGGAATTACGAGTGATCATACTATGACCTTTATTTTAGATTTTCAGTAAAAAAAATGGCGCCCGCAATTATGATTTGATCACGCAGACTGAGTGCAGTGTGGCCCCTCAGATGTTACCTGAAATAAAAAATGGATAACATTAGTTGATACTAAATTACTTCTCTGAAATTAAAAATGGAAAACATCAGTCGATATTACATAAAATTTATGGGAGCGCATACCTAACCGCAATGAAACAACCATAAATTTAGCGATACGGAGCTAATTCGAACTCTGAGTTAGATTTTTTGGGGGTTTATTTCACTCCTTATGCCTTCACAAAAATTAGTTAATATTAATCAGTGTCATATATTATAGGTATAAGCTCCTAAGAAAAGTGTGTACTTTTCTGGATCAGAGGTAGAAGTTAAGAGATTGAACCATTTTTAGTTAATGCTGCATGCCGTTCTGAGAACATCGTTTCTCCAAAAAAGTTCAACGTCTAGGGAAACCTTTTAGTTATATTATTACTTCGATTTGCAAGAACTGAGTGTTACATATATATTTTTAATGTCGCTGAACACGAATCTGCAGTCAGATTTTCAATATTCAAAACGGCTAATGCAATACGGAGAGCACAGGATTATGTTTTGACCAATTTTTACCAAAAATGCATTTTCGTTATTTACGTTTAGTGTGCAATCCAAGGAGCATTTATCAACCCTTCCTCTAAGTGGAATTGTTCCTAGAAAGCAACTCCCTGTTCTTTTTGGCAGGAAAAACCGATCTGTCTAACCTGGATATGCAGCACTCGTTATTCGTCAGTGTTTTCGGCTAGTATGTTTGCATGCATTGTGCAGTATGAATCATTTTGTGCACGTGCGTCACGGGACGAGCTTTGATCTACATCTATATGGATACTCTGCAAATCACATTTAAGTGCCTGGCAAAGGGTTCTTCGAATTCCCTTCACAATTGATAGTTAATTGAAACCCTCAGCTGCCGACAGGTGTTGTTGATATACTTCGATGGGGACAGCTGAAAATGTGTGCACCGACTGGGACTCGAACCCGGGATCTCCTGCTTACATGGCAGACGCTCTATCCATTTGAGCCACCGAGGACACAGATGAATACCGCGACTGCAGGGATTTATCCCTTCCACGCTTCCCGTGAGACTCACATTCCCAACTGTCCACAATCCACAAACGTAATGTACGTAATAGGTATTTGCCCATCCACTCAATACTGGCCCACACTAACGTGACGATTCCCGTAAGATTTCGGGCAACCTGTGCGTATTCGCACAGACGAAGCTCAATGGCTGGGTAGCGTTTAACCATATATATGAAGATAGTAACTGTTCTCGAAAGAACAGGCGCCACTGACGACCGGGCAGCTTCTCTAGAATACATGATAGATCGGCCTATGTGGCCGAGAAGTTCTAGGCGCTTCAGTCGGGAGCCGCGCGACCACTACGGTCGCAGGTTCAAATCCTGCCTCAAGAATGGATGTGTGTGATGTCCTTAGGTTACTTAGGTTTAAGTCGTTCTAAGTTCTAGGGGATTGATGACCTCCGATGTTAAGTCCCGTAGTGCTCAGAGCCATTTGAACCATCAGTCTCTATGCTTACACACTACTTACATTAACTTATGCTAAGGACAACAAACACACACAACGATGCCCGAGGGAGGACTCGAACCTCCAACGGGGGGAGCCGCGCGAACCGTGACAAGGCGTTTGAGACATGGCGGATACCCGGCGCGGCCCATGGCAGTCGTGACACTTTTTGAATGAGAACCTGTCCCTATGGAAAACCGTTGATAAAATGTCACAGGGATTATGTACTCAGCTTTCACATGTGGATTAACACATCCTAATCAATATCCGGAATGAGCAGGGCTTCAAACTTTGAAGCGTTAAATTTCAAGAGCCGTTCTCTTGTTTGCAAATAGTTTCACAGCGGAAATTTCTCTAGGGTTTTTTTTTTTTTTTGCTATAGGGAAAGAAGGATGATACATAATTTTTATTCATTACGAGATTCTCAGACACTTGCAGAAGTGATTTCCCGTGATTCTGCAAAACTTTTCCTTTAGCCAATCGTACCAACTATAGGATTTGGTTCCTGCTGCATGACACTGAAACTGACCAACTAATTTGCATAAAGAGCTAGCTTATCATCCGCTTCTTTACTTGCATAGACCGTTTATGGTCTGCAAAGAATTTTTTTCTTTAATCGTTTTTTTATGTCTTTTATAAACTGCAACACTTTCTAAACTTAACGCCATTGAAGTATGGTCTTTTACTGAATGACCAAAAAGCTATGCCGACAGCTGGAGTCGAAGGTTTTTGTTAATCAAACCGTTTGTATTCTTGTGGTGATATCTCCATAGAATCTTTCATTCCGCAACACATATTTCTTTTACATAATTGAGAAGTGAAATACAGGTTTTCATAGATGCAGATTTAAAATATTTTAATATAACGCAATAAATATTTCATTAAAATTTTCATCCACTTAGTATCGAAGTTCCAAAATCACTGAAACATATAGTTTTTAAAAATTCTAACAGAGGAGCCGAATGCGAATTGTCAGATATATTTAGTAATGCTTTCATAATGAAACATTTTCAGAAATATCTCACACCCTTTAGGAGTTAGGTTTTCAAAAGCAATTGAACATGTATTCTTCTATTTAGAACCAAGGAGCCAAATTCAAATCTTCATCCATTTAATTCTAAAAGTGCTTTCATAGTGAAATATTTCATAAAACTTTTCATCCCCTATTTCACTCTATTAATGAGTTAAATTTCCAAAAGCAACGAAACACATTTTTTTTACATCCAACTGAGAAGTCAAATACCTATTTTCATAGATGTAGCCTTAAAAATGCTTTATTAGTTCTTTAATAATGATTTATTTTCAAAAAACCTTCACTAATTATTTTATCCCCCCAACGGAAGAATTTCGGAAAATGATAAAAACCTGTTTTTTTTGTTTCTGGCTGAGAAACCAAATGTCAATTTCCGTAGTTTTGTAGTTCTAGCTTCAACAGTAACATAGGGACATATTTTTTTTCAAAAAAACTTTTCAACCCATATTTCACCTCCTTAGGAGTGGAATTTCGAAAAATTTCTTCTTAAATGGTTCTTTCAGCGTAATATTTACACCTTCATCAAATTTCAAGTCCGTATACTTTGCAGGTTGGGCTGGAAGGCGATGAGTGAATGAATACATGTGCCCCTATCGCACCTCCTTGGAGGTTGTAGTTTCAAAATCAGTGAAACACGTATTTTTCAATAACAGAATTTTCATAGATTTAGCTTTAAAAATTCTTTCACACTGAATTATTTTCATAAAACATTTCATCGTATATCCCACCTCCTTATGAATTGAATGTATCAAAATCAGTGAGACATGTAATTTTTTTTATTTTTACTTCAACCGAGAAGCCAAATTCAGGTGTAAATATATTTAGCTTTAAATATGCTTTCATACTTAAATATTTCATGAAACATTTCATCATCTATGTAATGGGATTGTGGTAGTGACACACCAAAATCACAATAGTAATCCGTTGTAGTTGCTACATATTTTATTACAATCAAAAGCATTATAAAATCACAATCACAAAAATACAAGAGATTGCCTTATAAGGCCAGATCTGTTGGACAAATAGTAAATAAATTTCTTTACGTGAAACAAGACCCGTTAAACTTCAAATTTGAATATGACTAGGTAAATATACTTAGGCAAGGCTTTACTTAAATAGTACAAATGTCCATAGAATGTGCAGCAGAACTCTCATTACTTCCAATCAGCAGAGAAACAGATTAAGCCTAATAAACAGATTTTTTAACGTTTGGCTAGCCAACTTTCCTAAACAAAACTATATACAAATGATTAAAGCAATTAAGGAGGTGCTTTAATTTTGACCAAACCGACCTTCAAATTTACTTACTCAGTTGATTAATCAACAATATTCTTAGAATGATTACAAATAGAACATGACCATATGACAATACCCTTAAAATAAGGTTGCTTCAATATTTCGTGTGAATTGGCGATAGACGCGAGCAGAACAAGGATTCAAATCAATACGAGAGATCCACGAGACAGGGAGTGACATAGAAATATACTCAACTTGGCAATGCAATTGAACTTTGGATGGTATAGTTCTCCACCGGAAAGATGGAATCACGCAAAAGTGACAACATAACCCAAGATGTAAAGGAGAGGACATGGCCTTAAATATCTCTCTGTCTCCGTGGTGCTGTGCTCCCAGTATTCTAGCGTCGACCTCTGCCAATTATCTCTAACACAACACACATCAAGGGCAGACAGTTTTCTGAGACATATACTACACAACCTTATCTGGAGAATAGGTGAGCATTACAACTGAACTGAAACAAATGAGCCTCCGTGAGTTACTTGGCCAGTGCCAGCCCTTAAACTTTGATTAATAAGTTCGCTAAAAGTCATGCCGAAGTTAAGATGACAAGATTTATCTCCAGGTTCGGCATATTAGGGGCAGAGACAATGAATTGGCGACGCTCTTAGCCGTATGTGCGCGGGAGAGTCTGGGGAAGGCAAGGGCCACGTGGAGCCGGATCTTGGGGCGAATTTCCTTCTCTCCGAGACACCCGGTTTCTTCTGCGACTCAGCCGGCAAACAGGCTGTGGACCCCAGGTGGGGACCGAATAGGCAGCAATAGGCGGATGGCGACGTCGGTACTGGCTGTTGCCTTCGTGGGAGACAACTGTGGTGAAGTGAAGGTCTGTATTCCAGAGGAACGAGTTAGCATGATATATCCACGATTCGGTGGTCGGGGGTCATTTGGCGTTATACAAGACCTAGAACCGAGTTCGGGAACACGTTTTGGCCCAACCTATATCGCGATGTCAGGCAATTTGTTGGCAACTGTGTCCAGTGTAAGCGCCGTAAGCCCGATGTGGGGACGCGCAGAGAACTACTACAGTCGCTTAGGGAGCAGTGTCCTCTGGACCGGGACTCAAAGATCGAAACAACGATCGATGGAAACTGGCGCCAGAAACGCACCAGCTCGCTCTATTTCATCCCCTTAGGGGTTGAACTTCCAAAAACACCAAAACACGTATTTTCTTATTTGTAACCTTGAAGTCAAATACCAATTTTCGTAGATGTAGCCTTAAAAATACTTTCATAGTTCTTCCATAATTATTTATCTTAAAATAAAATGTTCACCCACTATTTCACTTCATTCCCAATAATAATGGAACACATATTTCTTTATTTCTGATCTAGAAACCAGATACAAATTTTCGCATGCCTAGCTTCAAAATTACCTTAATAGCTACATGTTTCAAAAATCTTATAATTTCCTGTGTCTCCCCCTTGCAGTGTAGGAGGGATAGTGTCGTGCAACAGACAGTATACTCAGTAGACAACGAACTGTTCGTTGTGAAATCAGCGACATAGGAACCGAGACTGACACAGAAGATGCTGAAGGTGAAGCACACTAGACTCGTGTCTACCACGGCTTCAAATAGTATCGATTTACCATGAACGGAATTTCCGAAAAGTGAGCAAGTAATTTTACAGTAAATTCAGTACCGATGGAGAGGATATACAACGAAAAACATTTCTATAAAATTTCAGAAATAATGAAACATTCCACTCAAGTCGCGCGGCAGAACACCCAATGGATATGCTTGCACTTAAGACGGAAGGCCCCACGTGCTAACGCAGGCTTACGACAGATCGCAAAATTCGGCAGTAGGCGTAAGCCAACCTCGTGTGCTGCCATCTGTTGTTGATGCCAGGCATCAAGGTCTCAGTAGTACGGCCATGCACTGGAGAGCAGTTGCTTTGTAATCACTCCGTCTTCAGGCCACGAGTGGCCTACTGGGACGGGACCATCCGACCGCTGTGTCATCATCCGTGGAGGATGCGAACAGGAGGGGCGTGGGGTCAGCACACTGTTCTCCCAGTCGTTATGGTGGTTTTCTTTGACCGGAGCCGCTACTATTCGGTCGAGTAGCTCCTCGATTGGCACCACGAGGCTGAGTGCACCCCGAAAAATGGCAAGAGCGCATGGCGGCCCTGATGACCACCCATCCAAGTGCCGAACACGCCCGACAACGCACTTAACTTCGGTGATCTCACGTGAACCGATGCAACCTCCGGGGCAAGGCCCTTGCCGCAGATATTTTAGAGTAGTTGCTAACGTTTCATAATTATCTAGTTTACGGGGAAAATGTAAAAAACGCGATTGTCACCGAAGCTACAACTAATCTGAATTTCTGGTCAGTTATCAAGTGGTCTTGTGTGCGAGGCCTGAATTTTTCATCCTATGCGGTGGGAATGATTCAAACCCGTCATGTTCTTCTTATGAGGTTTATTTTGCACACAATGATCGTTTGTAGTTGTGTTGAGTTACTAACTTGATAAATTTTTGGATGGCGCACGTATCATAACTGAGATCTGCGCTTGCGCTTAATGGCTGAAGGTGAATTAGCGCAATGAGTAGTAGCGAATGTTATAGTAACATGTTTGTAAATTATTTCAGGTAAATTACGTTAGTCGTGTAATATTATCCGTATATCAGTACAGTATGTGGGCCAATTACGTTAGTCATAGAATACTATCCGTATAAGACTATGTCACCTTGATGTCCCGAAATTTGCTTCAATTTTGGAATCCACGTAAAAACTGGAAATTTTCCTTTACACAGCTTTCCATATAATTTCTATTACAGTGATTTAGTCTTGTCTGTCACTCGACTTTTCTGACCGTGAAATAAATTCTATCGCTCAGGTGCTTATTACCTCTTCGTGTTTCCATTTGTCGATATTGCGCATAAACACTTACATATCTCAAAGTTGCTATGGACAATGATGGAACGACACACTTTTCTATGGCGACACTGCAGTTTAGAGATAGAAAAACCGATCAGTTAAAACAATATGGGTATTTTAGTTCTGAATAACCGATGTCTTTCGGTATTTGTTTGCTCTCGGTTATAACAAGTATCTTTTTATTTTTTCCTGATAACCACGTAAAAACAGATATATCAATTAGCCACAGCAGCCGTAGTAAAATTTTTAGTTTTCAAGTAATCCTTTTTTAAAAAAGACGAGTAATTTTTATTCGTAAGATTTCCATAGCTCTGAAATACTGCGTTATTACAGCAAAAATGGGAAATGTGATGTATGCCACTTTAATAACACTGCTGACAGAAACGAGCAACAAATGGATTGGTCCAGCATTGCCGAGACAATATTGTTCCTGTTATACAAGCAGTGCGAGAGACTGGACGCAGTTTCTCGCTGTTGTCGAACGTCAGTTGTAACACAGAATGGCACCATCTGGAAGTATTTTACGATATACTGTACGAGTGAAGCACAATGGTTGATTTGGTCGACTTGCGACATCATACAAAGAAAAAAGTTAAAATTTTCGGGATAAAAATAGAAAGTGCCTGATCTGCTGCCTGTGTCTACGGAGTATGCCGTTATCTGCTTGTAGCCCTTGAAAACAGAGAAATTAAAACGAAAAAGAGAGTTCTCCAGCCGAAGTTTTCACCCTTTATCGCTGGACTATACGTAACGCCCGCATAGTGCTGTGATAACCGATTACAATATAATTTCTGAGCAGAGCTTCTAAAAACTAAAATCAGTAGGAGAATACTGGCAGTTTTCTGTAGTACCGAAGCACTCGCCATATTTTGAGAGAAGCAGCGAACAGCGGACAAAGTTTTATTTGACTATTTAATTTAAATTATGTCCGAAAGAACAGACACCATATCCATATACGTATATGGTTCTGGCAATACCAGCCATGACCTTCTTCTGTGAAGATGCACACGTATTCCCCGAACTGTTACGGAACTTGGTAAGAATGTCTTCCACGAGTAATGAGTGTGGTGGTGTGGGACACTACGAATGTAGTGTGTGGACATACAAGGTGAGCATGTGAGTCTCGCGGGAGGCGTGCGCGAGATAGTCCCTGCAGTCACTCTATCGTCTGTGCCCTCGGTGGCTCAGATGGACAGAGCGTCTGCCATGTAAACAGGAGATCCCGGGCTTTAGTCCCAGACGGGGCACATATTGTCACCTGTCCCCGTTGATATATATCGACACCCGTGAGCAGCTGACGGTATTAATATAATTCTAATTTCGTTCTGGACGGCTGCCGGTCATCATAAAAGTATTTAATTTAACGTGTTGATTCCATTTATCAAGAAACTGAGAAAGTCAAATTTCTTATATCTTTGTTTGATTCCTACGTTTACTAGAGGAAATAATGTAAATAAAAGGCTGAAAATCGGTTATTACAAGAACTGGAATTGTGACGGGCTTTAAAAATTAGGTTAAAGTGAGCTGAAAACCAGTTGTTTCAGCGATAACCGACATTCCCACTGGAGTTCTGCGTGGTAAGATTGACGGGCCAGGACATCTGCCAGGAAGTTTCATATCAGCGCACACTCCGCTGCAGAGTGAAAATCTCATTCTGGAAACATCCCCCAGGCTCTGGCTAAGCCATGTCTCCACAATATCCTTTCTTTCAGGAGTGCTAGTTCTGCATGTTTCGCAGAAGAGCTTCTGTAAAGTTTGGAAGGTAGGAGACGGATACTGGCGGAAGTAAAGCTGTGAGTACCGGGCGAGAGTCGTGCTTCGGTAGCTCAGTTGGTAGAGCACTTGCCCGCGAAAGGCAAAGGTCCCGAGTTCGAGTCGCGGTCGGGCACACAGTTTTAATCTGCCAGGAAGTTTCACATCTAGAACAGTTTCTCAGAAAGGTTACTGCAGCTCTGATGTTCTCAAAATGAACGGGCCAGCCATTGGCGTCCTCGAGGGGGAGGGAGAGGGGGAGGGGAGGAGGTGGGGAGGGGAGGAGAGGCAAAGGGGCACTTTCACCCATCGCCCCCAACCCTCCCTGGAATCTGGAGTAAAGAGTTTTTATTCGTTACAGTATACTCATACTCTTCCAGATAAGACTCCTCCACAATACTGCTAAACCTTAGCTTTGATCAGTTGTAGGGCTTATAGAGTTAGTGTCTTGCTGCTTGTTGCATCTCGTAACTGACCAGCTGATTTGTACACAGAGTGCCAGTTTCAGAATCATGCACTCCAGCCCCGACGCTCCTCCCGCACTCCCCTCCACTGGAAATATTTCTGCAGACTCCAGTCTGCCACTGTGCATATATTTTGATAACATCCTGGTTTTAATAGCATCGAAGGAACAGCATTGTGCAGTAAAGGGTAGACCTAGGACAGAACACCCCATTCACATTGAAACGCACCACTTAGTAGATGGTGAAGTACTCCGAAGCTAGCCAGATAGAAACAGAAGTTCCTGGCACTGTATCTGACCCAAATTCTAATCTTACACTAATCTCTTGTATCTACCTACCACGCTCTCAAAAAGCCAACGATTTACTATTATCAGAAGTTCCGAAAAATGAGGAAGAAATTGACCCACACGTTTTTCCGTTGTGTATTATTTCGATTCCCCCATAAAGGGAATGGACTTGTAGCCACATGTTCCACAAGCGATAGATGGCTTAAAATACATAAAAATAGATGACAATAAGAGACGATTTTTAAAAACACAATGATGGACGGTATTTTCGATTTTTACAGGAAAATAATGGATGACGAAATAAAGGTTTTTGAAAAATACGCTGGTGGACAATATTGGGGATTTTTTATCTTTATAGATGACTAGCGGAAAAGCTTGGCGTTGACCAGGCATTTATTTACAGCTGTGCGTCCACGCCCGTACTATGCAGCGTCTGGCCTTGTCCTGAGTTTTATGACCTATCTCCTGAAACATGTGTCGTACAATGATATAATTTTGTAGGTACATTCAGCGTCATATGCGGATACTGTCTGCGAAATTTATTGCGAATATAGTAGCAAAGAAGTAACAAATTTAAATGTCATGCATGCTGTGATGCCCACACACTTGGGGGCAACTAATGTACACGGGATGCTTGGCACGATCATTATAGCTACCATCACCTGTGGTCGAAATTGGACCAGCTGTGTCGACGTAGTGAAAATATAAATGTGCATAACATGGTAAACGTCCATTCTTTCGATCCATCGGACCTGATCTACGATCAAAAATATCATGTAAATGTGGTAGGGGCCACGGCCTTGCCGCAGTGGATACACCGGTTCCCGTCAGATCACTGAAGTTTAGCACTGTCGGGCGTGGTCGGCACATGGATGGGTGACCATCCGGGCCGCCATGCGCTGTTGCCATTTTTCGGGTTGCACTCAGCCTTGCGATGCCAATTGAGGAACTACTCGACCGAATAGTAGCGGCTCCAGTCAAAGGAAACTACCACAAAGAGTGGGAGAGCCAGCTCCTCCTCCACCCTCAGTGAGGATGACGTGGCGGTCGGATGGTCCTGATTGGCCACTTGTGGCCTGAAGACGGAGTGCTTTTTAAAGTAGTGCTGCCTACATGAAACTGACAGTCTAGGCTCAGGGACTGTCCACGGTAAATGCTGCATTGGACCTACGAATACTATTAAAACAACGGTTTGAGTTCTCTTTAATTGTCCAATCATCTGAAGTGAGGCTTTATTACAGTGCGCTGAAAAATAGATTTTACGTTAATGGCAGATAAATTTTATGTTTCCAGAATGAGATTTTCATTCTGCAGCGGAGTGTGCGCTGATATGAAACTTCTTGGCAGATTAAAACTGTGTGCCCGACCGAGACTTGAACTCGGGACCTTTGCCTTTCGCGGGCAAGTGCTCTACCATCTGAGCTACCGTAGCACGACTCACGCCCGGTACTCACAGCTTTACTTCTGCCAGTATCCGTCTCCTACCTTCCAAACTTTACAGAAGCTCTATTGCGAAACTTACAGATTACCCCTGAAAGAAAGGACTGGGGAGGGTTCGGAGGGGGTGGGGTGAAACTTGGCAGCACTTTGAGTGGCTGAAAAACCGAAGAAAACCTAACGTTTTCGTCATTTGTTTGACGTAGTGCCAGTTCGTCACATCGGACGCTTTTCACTCAGAAACGTTTACATTCATCGTCTGGCAATCAATGTCGCCTGCTGAGGTATGCAGTGGCACCACTCTGTACGAAATAGAAGCTTAAGTTGATGGAGTCGACAAGTAAGGAGCAGTGTCTGTCTTGTTTTAGATATTGAAAATTCAATTATAGGCCTTATTTGCTGCCTTGTAGTTGACATAGGACGTTGCGATTTTGCACGACCGAGGTCCGGTAGCCACACCACATGGGAAAATGCGAGGAGTGTTAATGTGTAGTAAAAAGCGAAGAAAACCTTACGTTTTCTACATTTGTTTTCCTAATGACGAAATGGGATATCGTCAGAATGGACGCTTTTCTCTCGGAAACGTTTACATTTATTGTCTGGCAATTAATGTCGCGTGCTTAGGCATGCAGTCGCACCACTCTGTACGAAATAGGTTCTAAGCTGATGCAGTCGACAAGTAATATCGAAATATATTGTCACCTCGAAATACATCAACACCACGAAATAAATCAACACATCGAAATAAATCGCCACCTCGAAATAAATCGAAACCACGAGATAAATCGAGACCAGGAGATAAATCGAAACCTCGAAGTAAATCGACACATCCAAATCAACTGACGCATTGAAATGATTCGAAATAACGAAATGTATCGACATCTAGGCGCATTTCGACGAACGAACGTATCGCTACATCGTAGTAATTCGAGGTACCGACATAGCTCGTGTTCCAGGAACATCGATATCTCGAAATATATCGATATCACAAAATATAAAAATTCTCTAAAAAATGCGGTATCTAGAAATTTATGGTTTACTTGAGCTATAGTGATATCTCGAAATATATCGATATCTCGACATAAATCGCTATCTGAAGTACACCTATACATGGAAAGATATAGATACCTCGAAATATATAGACAACCCGTATTGTGTCGGTATATCAAAATATATCGATATGTCGACATAAACGGATACTTCGAAGTCAATCGATATCTCTAAATACAACGACTACTCGATATAGACAGATATATCTAAATAAATCGACTTCTCGGTATAAATTTGAGCCTCGATACAAATCGATATAGAAATGAATCGATTGTTTGAAATGTATGGATATCTCAATATAATCTGACCTCTAAGAAAACGATTCTCGAAATAAATAAATATATCGAAATATATCGTTAACTCGATTAATAACGATATCTAGTAGTCGGATATATGTTTCAAGATGACAAGACATATCAGTATAGTTCGATATACATGAAAATACTTTCGATTTTCAATATATCGATAGATTTCTAGACCTCAGGAAATAAAACGCCGATCTGACCTCGGGGCAAAAACGCAGACCTCGTGAAAAAACGCCGACCTCAGGGGAAAAACGCAGACCTCGGGGGAAAAACGCCGACATCGGGAAAAAACGCAGACCTCGGGGAAAAAAGCCGACCTCAGGGAAAAATGTCGACCTAAGGAAAAACGCCGAGATCGGGAAAAAACGCAGACCTCGGGGAAAAACGCCGACCTCAGGGAAAAATGTCGACCTAAGGAAAAACGACGACCTCGGGAAAAACGACGACCTCGGGGAAAACGCCGACCTCGGGAAAAACGCCGAACTTCGGAAAACCGCCGACCTCGGGAAAAATCCAGTTCCATTAATTTCCACAGACACTAATCTCAGTCACCATTAGCTTCTCAAAATGCAACCAAATTTCTGGTCTTTATCACCTCACACAAAAAGTCGTCATGACAGAAAAGTCCCATTCTTTAGAAAGTTTAGAATGAGATGTTCTAAATATAACAGATAATCTATTTACAATAATCTACAAGTTCTGCACAATGAGAAGAGACTGTCAACCTCAGCACTTTGAAATAGTGCACAGCCAGGAAGACAGAGGTTGTATTGCTGTTTCTAATCTTCCGGAGCTTGAGATTCAGAATCCAAGATTGCCTCGAATGAGAACAGCAGGAATGAATGTCCTGCACCAGTATAGAACTTACTCTGAAACTCCACAGAAAATCACATGGCACAATTACTTCACATCATCCTCAGCAAACTACTGAAGCCTCTAATGGACGTAACAACGTCGTCACCTCCTTCACCAGTGAAATATCTTAGTAGCTATTGAGTCATGAGTAGGTGGCCAATTAATAATTTGTTGTTCAAAGCTAATTTCAGTGTATATGGAAATACTCAGTGGACATCTTTAACCATCATATTTTACTGTGTAAGATATATCAACTTTCCAGACTATAAGAATAAGCAGAACTTGGTCTTTCCCATTCCGAGTTTGTTTAAAATGTATCAAGGGAATCAGATCCACTGGGCATTTAGAGCAACCTGCTTTAAACAATATGACACAGAATTTTTCATTTCTCTCTGAAACGGTTACCTACATCGTCTGCAAACTTATGATCCGTGCTGCGGTATGCGGAGACACTAAAAGCAACACAGTAGAACACACAAGAAGCTTCTAAGTTGATGTTATCGGACAGTAAGAAGCAGTACAATTCAAGTTTTACTTATAGATTGTTGGCTCATTAGCCGGCTTTGGTGCCTTGGACATGACCGAGGACCATAAGATTTTGTATCTAACGACGGCTGGCAGCATTGTTACACGCGAGAATGTGAAAAGCGTCCATAAGTAGTAAAAAAAGTGAGAAATCGCACCGTTTTCGTTATTTGCTATCGTATCGACGTAATGCAAGATCGTCACATTGGCCGCTTTTCTCTCTCAAACGGTTACATTTATCGTCTGCAAACTTATGTGGCGTGCTGCGGAATGCGGAGATATTAAAAGGACAGCAGTAGAACACAGAAGAAGCTTCTAAGTTGATGTTATCGGACAGTAAGAAGCAGTACAATTCAAATTTTAGTTATCGATTATTGACTTATTAGGTCGCTTTGGTGCCTTGGACATGACCGACGACCTTAAGATTTTGCATGAAACAACGACTGGTAGCCACGTTGCAAGCGATAATGTGAAAAGTGTTCATATGTAGTAAAACCCTGAGAAATCGCACCTTTTCGTCATTTGCTGTCGTATCGACGGAATGCCAGATCGTCACATTGGAAGCTTTTTCTCTCTCTAACGGTTACATATATAGTCTGCAAACCCATGTGGCGTGCTGCGGTAGGTGGACACACAAAAAATACACTCCTGGACATTGAAATAAGAACACCGTGAATTCATTGTCCCAGGAAGGGGAAACTTTATTGACACATTCCTGGGGTCAGATACATCACATGATCACACTGACAAAACCACAGGCACATAGATACAGGCAACAGAGCATGCACAATGTCGGCACTAGTACAGTGTATATCCACCATTCGCAGCAATGCAGGCTGCTAGTCTCCCATGGAGACGATCGTAGAGATGCTGGATGTAGTCCTGTGGAACGGCTTGCCATGCCATTTCCACCTGGCGCCTCAGTTGGACCAGCGTTCGTGCTGGACGTGCAGACCGCGTGAGACGACGCTCCATCCAGTCCCAAACATGCTCAATGGGGGACAGATCCGGAGATCTTACTGGCCAGGGTAGTTGACTTACACCTTCTAGAGCACTTTGGGAGGCACGGGATACATGCGGACGTGCATTGTCCTGTTGGAACAGCAAGTTCCCTTGCCGGTCTAGGAATGGTAGAACAATGGGTTTGATGACGGTTTGGATGTACCGTGCACTATTCAGTGTCCCCTCGACGATCACCAGAGGTGTACAGCCAGTGTAGGAGATCGCTCCCCACACCATGATGATTGGTTTTGGCCCTGTGTGCCTCGGTCGTATGCAGTCCTGATTGTGGTGCTCACCTGCACGGCGCCAAACACGCATACGGCCATCACTGGCACCAAGGCAGAAGCGACTCTCATCGCTGAAGACGACACGTCTCCATTCGTCCCTCCATTCACGCCTGTCGCGACACCACTGGAGGCGGGTTGCACGATGTTGGGGCGTGAGCGGAAGACGGCCTAACGGTGTGCGGGACCGTAGCCCAGCTTCATGGAGACGGTTGCGAATGGTCCTCGCCGATACCCCAGAGGCAACAGTGTCCCTAATTTGCTGGGAAATGGCGGTGCGGTCCCCTACGGCACTGCGTAGGATCCTACGGTCTTGGCGTGCATCCGTGCGTCGCTGCGGTCCGGTCCCAGGTCGACGAGCACGTGCACCTTCCGCCGACCACTGGCGACAACAACATCGATGTACTGTGGAGACCTCACGCCCCACGTGTTGAGCAATTCGGCGGTCCGTCCACCCGGCCTCCCGCATGCCCACTATACGCCCTCGCTCAAAGTCCGTCAACTGCACATACGGTTCACGTCCACGCTGTCGCGGCATGCTACCAGTGTTAAAGACTGCGCTGGAGCTCCGTATGCCACGGCAAACTGGCTGACACTGACGGCGGCGGTGCACAAATGCTGCGCAGCTAGCGCCATTCGACGGCCAACACCGCGGTTCCTGGTGTGTCTGCTGTGCCGTGCGTGTGATCATTGCTTGTACAGCCCACTCGCTGTGTCCGGAGCAAGTATGGTGGGTCTGACACACCGGTGTCAATGTGTTCTTTTTTCCATTTCCAGGAGTGTACCATAGCAGAACACAGAAGAAGCTTCTAAGTTGATGTAATCGGCCGGTAAGAAGCAGTACAATTCAAGTTTCAGTTATAGATTATTGACTTATTAGATGGCTTTGGTGAATTGGACATGACCGACGGCCTTAAGATTTCGCATGAAACAACGGCTGGCAGCCACGTTACACGTTAGAATGTGAAAAGTATCCATATGTAGTAAAAACCTGTGAAATCCCTCCGGTTTCGTCATTTGCTATCGTATCGACGGAATGCAGATCGTCATATTTGAAGCTTTTCTCTCTCAAACGGTTACATTTATCGTCTGCAAAGTTATGAGGCGTGCTGCGGAATGCGGAGACACTAAAAGCACAGCAGTGGAACACAGAAGAAACTTCTAAGTTGATGTATCAGCCAGTAAGAAGCAGTACAATTAATGTTTTAGTTATCGATTTTTGACTTATTAGCCGGCTTGTGTGTCTTGAACATGACCGAGCACCGTACGATTTTGCATGTAACAACGGCTGGCAGGCACGTTATACGAGAGATTGTGAGAAGTGTCCATAAGTAGTAAAAACATGAGATATAGCACCGTTTTTGTCATTTGCTATCCTACCGTCGGAATGCCAGATCGTCACATTGGAAACTTTTCTCTCTGAAACGGTTACATTTATCGTCTGCAAACCTATGTGGGGTGCTGCGGTATGCGGAGACACTAAAAACACCGCAGTAGAACACACAAGAAGCTTCTAAGTTGATGTTATCGGACAGTAAGACGCAGTACAATTCAAGTTCCAGTTATCGATTATTGACTTACTAGGTGGCTTTAGTGCCTTGGACATGACCGACGATCTTAAGATTTTGTGTGAACAACATCAGGTGGCCACGTTACACGAGAGAATGTGAAAAGCGTCCATAAGTAGTAAAAAAGTGAGAAATCGCACCGTTTCTTCCACTTCCTATCGTATCGACGTAATGCGAGATCGTCAAATTGGCCGCTTTTCTCTCTCAAAAGGATACATTTATCGTCTGCAAACTTATGTAGCGTGCTGCGGAATGCGGAGACATTAAAAGCACAGAAGTAGAACACAGAAGAATCTTCTAAGTTGATGTTATCGGACATTAAGAAGCAGTACAATTCAAGTTTTAGTTATCGATTATTGACATATTAGGTAGCTTTGGTGCCTTGGACATGACCGACGAAATTACGATTTTTCATGAAACAACGACTGGCAGCCACGTTGCACGAGAGAATATGAAACGTGTCCATGCGTAGTAAAAACCTGAGAAATCGCACCGTTTTCGTCATTTGCTATCGCATCGACGTAATGCGAGATCGTAAATTTGGCCGCGTTTCTCTCTCAAACGGATACATTTATCGTCTGCAAACTTATGTGGCGTGCTGCGGAATGCGGAGACACTAAAAGCACCACAGTAGAACAATGAAGAAGCTTCTAAGTTGATGTTATCGGACAGTAAGAAGCAGTACAATTCAAGTTTCAGTTATCGAATATTGACATATTACGTGGCTTTGGTGCCTTGGACATGACTGACAGCCTTAAGATTTCGCATGAAACAATGGCTGGCAGCCACGTTACACGTTAGAATGTGAAAAGTATCCATATGTAGTAAAAACCTGTGAAATCCCTCCCGTTTCGTCATTTGCTATCGTATCGACGGAATGCAGATCGTCATTTTTGAAGCTTTTCTCTCTCAAACGGTAACATATATCGTCTGCAAACCTATGTGGCGTGCTGCGGTATGTAGAGACACTACAAATACCATAGTAGAACATAGAAGAAGCTCCTAAGTTGATGTAATCGGACAGTAAGGAGCAGTACAATTCGAGTTTTAGTTATCGATTATTGACGTATTAATTGGCTTTGGTGCCTTGGACATGACGACCTTAAGATATTGCAGGAAACAACGAATGGCAGCCACGTAGCGGGAGAGAATGTGAAACGTGTCCATATGTAGTAAAAACCTGAGAAATCGCACCGTAATCGTCATTTGCTTTCGTATCGACGTAATGCCAGATCGTCACTTTGGCCGCGTTTCTCTCTCAAATGGTTACATTTATCGTCGGCAAAGTTATATCGCGTACTGCGGTATGCGCAGACATTAAAAGCACCACAGTAGAACACAGAAGAAACTTCTAAGTTGATGTAATCGGCCAGTAAGAAGGAGTACAGTTCAACTTTAGTTATCGATTATTTACTTATTAGCTGGCATTTGTGCCTTGGACTGGACGGACGACCTTAAGATTTTGCATGAAACGAAATATGGCAGACACGTTGCACGAGAGAATGTGAAGAGTGTCCATATGTAGTAAAACGTGATAGATCGCACCATTTTCGTCATCTGCTATCGTATCTACGTAATGCAAGATCGTCACATTGGACGCTTTTCTCCCTTAAACTTCTACATTTATGGTCTTCAACATTTTGTGGCGTGCTGCGGTATTCGGAGACACTAAAAGCACCACAGTAGAACCCAGATGAAGCTTCTAATTCTATGTAATCGGCCAGTAAGAAGCAGTACATTTCAAGTTTTAGTTATCGATTAATGACTAATTAGAAGGCTTTAGTGTCTTGGCAATGACCGACAACCTTAAGATTTAGCATGAAACAACGACTGCCAGCCACGTTAGTCGAGAGAATGTGAAAAGTGTCCATATGTAGTAAAAACCTGAGAAATCGCACCGTTTTCGTCATTTGCAATCGTATCGATGGAATGCCAGATCGTCACATTGGCCGCTTTTCTCTCTCAAACGGTTACATTTATCGTCTGCAAACTTATTTCGCTTGCTGCGGTGTGGGGTGACACTACAAGCAACAAAATAGGAGCTTCTTAGTTGATGCAATCAGCCAGTAAGAAGTAGTATAAGTGAGATTTTTGTTATTGATTGATGAATTATTGGCCGGCTTTTATTGCCTTGCATGTGACCGAGGACCCTACGCTTTTGCATGAGCCGAGGTCAGGCAGCCACGTTAAACGAAAAAATGTGAAAAGTTTTAATATGTATTAAAAAACTTTAGAAGACCACCCGTTTGCGTCACTTGCCTTATGACGTATTGCTAGATAGTCACATAGGTATCTTTTCTCTTGGAAACGTTTACATTTATGGTCTGGAAACCAATGTCGCGTGCTGAGGTATCCAGTAGTAACACAAGGAACAAAATAGAAGCTTCTAAGTTGTTGCAATTGACTAGTAAGAAGTAGTACAAGACAAGTTTCGGTTACGGAATTTCAATTATTGGCCAGTTTTGGTGTCTTGAAGTTGATTGAGGACCTGGGAACTTATCTGTCTACTTCCCCGTCCCCTCTCCCCTCCCGCACAGAAGATTTCTGTCTACCTATCGCTCTTCCGCTACCGCTACCCTCGTATTAGGTCAGCCTACCTACCACCCCTTGGAAGATCTCTCTCTACCTACCCCACCCATTGGAAGACATTTGTCTACCTACTCCCCTCCATGGAATATGTCACTCTACCTCCCCCCCCCCCCAATCAGAAGATGTCTGTCGACCTCCCCTTTTCCAGAGATGTCTGTTTACCCACCCACCCAATCGGAAGATGTTTGTGTATCTACCCCCCTTGGAAGATGTCTGTCTACCAACCCCATGCCAGGATGTGTCTATCCCCCCCTTGGAATATGTCTGTCTACCCCCTCTTGGGACCGAGCGAGATGGCGCAGTGGTTAGCACACTGGACTCGCATTCGGGAGGAGACGGTTCAATCCCGTCTCCGGCCATCCTGATTTAGGTTTTCCGTGATTTCCCTAAATCGTTTCAGGCAAATGCCGGGATGGTTCCTTTGAAAGGGCACGGCCGATTTCCTTCCCAATCCTTCCCTATCCCGAGCTTGCGCTCCGTCTCTAATGACCTCGCTGTCGACAGGACGTTAAACACTAACCACCACCACCACCACCCCCTCTTGGAACATGTCTTCCTACTCCCACTCAGAAAATGTCTGTCTGCCAACCCTCCCCACAGAAGATGTCTGTCGACCTTATCCCTCACTCGGAAGATGTCTTTCTACCCTACACACCGCTTCGGAAGATGTGTGTCTATCTCCCCCTCCCGTCTTGGAGGATTTCACTCTACCTACCACCCCTAGGAAGAAGACTATCTAACCAACTGTCGGAAGATGTCTCCCCCCTCTCGGAATATGTCTATCTACCATCCTCTCAGAAGGTGTCTAACCCCCTCAGAAGATGTCTACCACCACTCGGAAGATGTCTACCTACCCTCGGAAGATGTCTGTCTACCTACCCCCTTCAGAGGATATCTGTCTACCTACCTCCCATCTGAAGATGTCCGTCTACCTATCAGCACCCTTGGAAGTCTGTCTACCTACCCCACTTGGAAGATATCTGTCTACATACTCACTCTCTATGAAGATGTATGTCTGCCTACCCACCACTCGGAACATGTCTGTCTACCTACCACCCCTGGGAAGATGTCTGTCTACCTATCCTACACTTGGAAGATGTCTGTCTGCTTACCTCCCCTCGTAAGGTTCTCTCTACCTTTCTGTTTAGCCCATCCAGTAATTCACAGAGAAAAGAGAATATAGCATTTTCAGTTGTCAAACTACTTCTAAAACCGAACTGCGCATTTGATAGCAAATTGTGTGATATAAAATGATCAAGTAACCTTACATGCACAGCCTTTTCGGTAACTTTTGCAAACACTGATGGCATAGAAATAGGTCTAAAATTTTCTACATGATACCTTTCTCCCTTTTCATAAAGCGGCTTTACTGCTGAGTACTTTAATCGCTCAGGAAACTGACCATTCCTAAAGGAAAAATTACAAATATGGCTGAATACAGGGCTAACATGTGCAGCACAGTACTTTAATATTCTGCAAGACACTCCATCATAAACATGAGAGTCCTTAGTATTCAGTGATTTAATTATTGACTCAATCTCCCTCTTGTCTGTATCACAGAGGAGTATTTCAGACATCAATCTCTGAAAGGTATTTGCTAAGAAATTTGTATGATTTCCTGTTGAAACTAAATTTTTATTTAGCTTGCCAGCAATGCTCAGAAAGTGATTGTTAAATACCGTACATATATCTGATTTATCACTAACGAAAATATTATTACTTAGAACTAACTTTATATCATAGACCTTGTGCTGATGACCAGTCACTCCCTTCACAACTAACCATATGTCTTTAATTTTATCCTGTGAATAAGCTATTCTATTTGCATACTTTTTGCCTTGCTAATAACATTTTTAGGCACCTTATAATCCTGTTTGTAAGGGGCTATGGTAGCTTGATTGTGACTACTTCTAACATTTTGATGTAATTCCCTCTATGTTCTACATGATATCCTTATCCTACTAGTCAGCCAACCGGGCTGTCCATGACTGCTAGTACCCCATTTAGAATGTTCTAATGGAAAACAACACTCAAAGAGCATGAGAAATGTGTTATGGAAAGCATTGCATTTATCATCTGTATTATTGGCACTATAAACATCTTGCCACTCTTGTTCGTTGACAAGTTTTAAAAAAATCTCTATCGCTGTTGGATTGACTTTCCTACGTTCTATGTAACTAAACATGACATTGGTTGGAGTACAAAAACCTTTTAGTGTTAAACTTTGTGCATTATGGTCTGAAAGGCCATTCACTCTTTTACTAACAGAATGCCCATCTAGTAATGAAGAACGAATAAAAGTATGGTCTATGACTGTGCTACTGTTCCCCTGCAACCTAGTTGAAAAAAACACAGTTTGCATCAGATCATATGAATTTAGGAGATCTACCAACATCATTTTTCTTGGGACCGAGCGAGGTTACGCAGTGGTTAAGACACTGGACTCACATCCGGGAGGACGACGGTTTAGTCCCACGTTCAGCCATCCTGATTTAGGTTTTCCGTGATTTCCCTAAATCACTTCAGGCAAATGCCGGGTTAGTTCCTCTCAAAGGGCATGGACGACTTCCTTCCGCGTCCTTCCCTAATACGACGAGACCAATGACCTCGCTGTCTGGTCTCCTTCCCCAAACAACCCAACCCCCCTTTTTCTTGCACAATCATATACAAAATTAATATTGAAGTCCCCACATATAACTACTTTCTGGTACTTCCTACAAAGTGAATCAAGGGCCGTCTCTAGCTTAAGCAAAAATGCTCTGAAGTTGGAGTTAGAGGCCCTATAAACAACAGCAGTTAGAAGTTTAATTTCACTAAATTCAACAAATGCCGCACAACTTTCAAATATCTGTTCAGTGCAGTGTCGCGACAAGTCTATGGACTCAAATAACATACTGTTTTTTATGTACAGAGACACTTCCCCACCCCGCAAGGAACTCCTTGAGAAACAGCCAGCTAATCTGTAGCCTGGTAAAGCAAGCCTATAAATTATCAATTTATTGAAGTGGTGCTCTGATGTGCCAATAATTTCAGCGTTAACATCTATTAGCAGTTCACTAACTTTATCTCTAATAACTCTTATATTTTGATGAAATATGCTAATTCCTTCTCTACTTGGAAACATTACATCCTCTGGAGGAGAGCCCTTAAAGACACTTCCTTTAAGCAGGTATACCTATCAGCTGACTTCAGTATTAAAAAGGTTCAGCTCTAACACCAACCACTACAGGAATTTTTCCATGAGTGACACAACTACCACCACCATCACCCACTACCCTGTCACCTATAAGCTTAGGTAGCCTCCCCTTCGCATACCTATTGAGGTGCAGGCCATGCCTAGTGAAACCAAATCTACTGATAGACCCAACTGGTACCACTGAGATGTGATCCATGCCCTCTGCCATCAGTGCACTCCCCAGCCCCACATTAACGCGCCTAACAGCAGCATTAAGGTGTGGCCGATCATGATGCTGAAACAGTTTCACGAAAAGCACATTAATGCCACCAGTTTGAGTAGCTATCTTAACCAAGTCACCACTGACATCATACCCCCTGTCCCTATTGCGACTGCTCCCAGCTCCATCCACTATCACTACCTGATCCTCCTTTGTAAAATTCTTACATACCTCCCCTACGCTTTCAGCCACCGGAGCCAACCCTGCACTAGGCTTCACAATGCTTATGACCTGGTACTCACTCCACAAAACTTCCAGCAAATGCTGGCCCACACCTCTACCATGGGAACTACCTAGCAGCAGAACCCAGGCCTCCTAATTGCTGAGGACTGCTGCAAGTTACCTACATATACAGCTTCACGAGGCTCCTCTCCGCTCAACTCTGGCAGTTTGTCGTATCTATTGCATGTATGCAAAGTAAAACTGTCTACCTCCTTTTCCTAGCTATCATCTTGCCAACTGCCAGTTCCCATTCCCCAGCACCCTTCACCCTCCTCAACTTATCTAGTTCCTCCTTTGTTCATTGTAACTGCACCTGAAGGGCACAGATCTTACACTCCTGCTCCTCTATTAACTTGTTTCTACTACAGATTCTACATTCCCAGGACAGGATCACCCTAAAATTACCACTGGCTTCCCCACTGCATTCCCCCCAATGAAAATACTTTGAACAAATCCCACAGCGTAATCCACTACTCACAAACCTACGACAGAGCCCACACTTCTCACTCATGATAAAATTTTACAGTTACTAAAAAAAACTATACGTCTACGTTACCAAAGTTCAGTTACAAAAGCAGCTAACAACTATGGTCTCGAAATTCTCTACCTACTAAGAAAGCAGCTACTTGTATTAATACTACTACAACACAGCCGATACCAATATCAGCAAAACTTCACAAAATTATTGGCTAAAACCAAAAAATTAAAACTAAACGCCAGTTCAAAACTAAAGCACGAAAACTCTATAAAACACAGCGAGCAAACGATTACAAAAGTTTATTAAGTCATTACTTCGCCACAAACGGCAAGCAACACCACTGCAATCCATTCAATTTAATAACTGTATTACAGAGCACAAACAAGTTCGTCAGTACTTAGCTTATAACCGCTACAGATGCAGTGCACGCCGCAGAATGTAAACAAACTGATGAGGCGCGAGGCTTAGACGAACCACAAAAGCACACTCACAAATAATAGACCACTCGAGTCAATACAACAGGAAGAAAGACGGAGATAAATGAATATCCACTAATAAGTTGCTTTTACGGCAAAAATAATAACACAAACAAACTTTAAAATACGTAAATGAAGTCTAAAATTTATAAAATATTAACAAGCTATTTCAACAGCAGTGCAGCTCATGTGACGTCACACCCATGATGATCTGCGCCCCCCCCCCCCCCCCCCCCGCCCTGAGAAGGTGCCTATCCAGCCCACCCTCGAAATATGCCTACCTATCCCCCTCAGAAGATATCTGCCTAGCTACCCCCACTCACTAGATATCTGTCTACCTACCCCTCCTTGGAAGATCTATGTCAACCTGCATCTACCGCCTCACCCCCTCAGATGATGTCTGTGTACCTACCCACACCCTTGGAAGATGTCTGTCTACCTAACCCCCCCCCCCCCTCCCTCAGAATATGTATGACTACCTACCACTCCCCTCGGAATATGTATGTCTACCTACCCCACCCCTCGGGAGATGTCTGTGTACCTACCCCTCTCGGAAGATATCTACCTACACCTCCCACATCGGAAGATGTCATTCTACCTCTCCCTCATCGAAAACTGTCTGTCTCTCATCGCCCCACCACCTAATATGTCATTCTACCTACTTGCCTCCTCAGAAAATGTCAGTCTACATAACCCCCTACAGGAGATGTCTGTCTACCTGCCCCGTGTAAGACGTCTATCTACTTAATCCCCTCGGCAGATGTCTGCCTACCTCACCCCCTAAGGAAGATGTTTGTCCACCTACCTCACCCTCTGAAGATGTCTATCTACATCTCCCAGAAAAACTTTCTCCCTACATCGTAAGATGTCTATCACCCTGAAGATGTCTCTCAACCCCCCCCCCCCTCCCCCTCGCTAAGCAGATGTCTATCTACCTACCTGCCCTCTCGGAATATG
Organism: Schistocerca gregaria; assembly: GCF_023897955.1. NCBI lineage: Eukaryota > Metazoa > Arthropoda > Insecta > Orthoptera > Acrididae > Schistocerca > Schistocerca gregaria. The sequence goes on from NC_064927.1 coordinate 43,665,838, forward strand.
TCTGTCTACCTATCCCAACCCCCATTCAGCCCCCCGCTTGGAAGTTGTTTACCCCTGTCTCGGAAGATGTCTAGAGACCCCCAAACTTCAGAAGGTGTCTTCCAGCCCTTCAGGCGATGTCTGTCTACCTACCCTCACCACCATTCGAAGATGTCTACCCCCTTGGAGGATGTCTACTCCCCCTGGAATATGTCTGTCTACTCACGTTGGATGATGTCTGTCTGTCTATCTACTCAGCCCCCCTGGGAAGATGTCTGTTAAACTACCACCCCTTGGAATTTGTTTATCTATCATTACCAGCACAAAAGATGTCCATCAACCTACAATCGCCCTCTGAAGATGTCTGTCTACCTACAGCTCCCGCTTGGAAGATGTCTGTCTACCTAAAACCGCCCTCAGAAGATGTCTGTCTACCTATCCCCACATCAGAAAATGTCTGTCTCATCTCCCCACCCTTGGAATATGTCTGTCTACCTACACACCCCATCGGAAATGTCTGTCTACCTCAGCTCGCTCAAAACATGTCCGATTAGCTATCTACCCCAGAAGATGTCTGCCTACCTACCCAACCGTCGGAAGATGTCTGTTTACCTACCCCTCTCCCTCGGAAAATGTCTCTCTCTCATCCCCCCACCTGAGGATATGTCTGTCTACTTACCTGCCCTCCCTCGGAAAGATCTCTATCTACCTAAACCCACCCCTAAGAAGATGTATGACTACCTACCCCTCCCCTTGGAAGCTGTATGTTTTCCAACCCTCCCTTCAGAATATTTCTGCCTACCTACCCTCTATCACGAAGGATGTCTGTCCACCTACAATTCCTTTCAGAAGGTGTCTGTCTACATACCCACCCACACTTGGAAGACGTTTGTCTATGTGCCCACCCCCTCAGGAAATGTCGGTCTACCAACCCCCTTAGAGGATGTCTGTCTACCTGTACCCCTCTGATGACGACTGTCTACCTAACCGCCATCTGAAGAAACCTGTCTACCTACCCCCTTGGAAGATGTCTATCCTCCTACAACTCTTCACAATACGTCGGCCTACCAACCCCCGTCTTGTAAGATATCTCTCTAGATACCCCCCCCCCCCACATGATCTGTCTACCTACCCCCCTCCCCCGTCATAACATGAATGTCTACCTAAGCCCCTCAGAAGATGTATGCCTATCTATCCCCCTTCAAATGATTCGATTTTATCCCTCCTGTGGGAGATGTCTGTCTCCCTACCCCTACCTCTGAGGATATCTGTCTACCTACCCCACCTCTCAGAAGATGTCAAACTACCACTCCTCTCGGAAGATATCTACTCCCACATCAGAGAATGTCTACACCCCTCTTGGTCTGTCTACCAAAACGCATACTTTGAAAGATGTCTCTCCCCCCCCCCCCCACCCTTGAAGGATGTCTGTCTACCAAGAACACCCCTCAGAAGATGTCTGTCTACTGAACTCACCCTCAGAATATGTCTCCTCCTTACTTACCCCCCCCCCCCTTGGAATATGTCTGTCTACCTACCCAATTCCCCATAAGATGATGACTGTCTACCTTATTCCCCTCAGAAGGTGTATGTCTACATACCACCCCTCAGAACATGTGTGCCTACCTAAAACCCTTGGAAGAGGTCCATCTTCTCCCATCTTGGAAGATATTTATTTACACCCCTCTTGGAAGATATCTACCCCTGTCTTGGAGGATGACTACCTCCCTCTCGGAGGATGTCTACCCCCTCTCTTTAGATATCTGTCTATGTACCCTCCTCTCGAAAGGTATCTCTCCTCCGCCAGATGATGTAAGTCTATCAACCCTCAAATGGAAAATGTCTGTCCTCCTAATCCCCCTCGGAAGATGTCTGTGTACCTACCCACCTGTCTGTCTACTCCCATGATGTCTGTCTACCTCCCCCTTAGGTATATGTCTGTATACCTACACCCGTTCGGAAGATGTCTGTATACCAAACACCCCTCCGAAGATAACTATCTACCTACCCTGCTTCAGAAGGTGTCAGTCTACCTAACCCCTCATTGGAAGATGCCTGTCTACAAAATTTCACCCGGAAGATGTCTGCCTACCTAACCATTTCCACAATAGATGTCTATTTACCAACCCCTGTGCCTCAGAAGATGTCTGCCTTCCTACAAATCTCACAACAGAAGAGGTCTGTCTACCTACTTACACCCCTTGGAAGATATCTCTCTACGTAGCCCCAGTCATAAAATATTGTCTACCAACCCATACCTCGGAATATGTCTGTCTATCTACCCCCCAGAAGATGATTGTCTAATTACCCCCTCATCTGAAGATGTCTGTCTACCTACACATCCCCCACGGAAGATGTCTGTCTACCTACACCCATCAGAAGATGGTGTCTACTTACCACCATCGGAATATGTCTCTTTACCGATCCCCTCTTGGCAAATGTCATTCTACACCAACCTACAACCTACAACCTACAACCTCCAGAAGAAGTCTGTCTACCTACCCCCTCTCTCGAAAAATGTCTATAGTCACCCTACCTCGGACAATGTCTCTCTACCTATGCCCCATCGTGGAAGATGTCTGTCTACCCACCCACCCATCAGAAGAAGGCTGTCTACTACCATCCCCTCACAGAAGATGTCTGCCAACCAACCCCCTATTGGAAGATGTCTGTCTACCTACCCCACCCCACCTCTGAAGATGTCTGTCTACCAGCCTTCCACTTGGAAGATGTCTGTCCTTCTACAACCCCTCAGAAGATGTCAGTCTACCTAACCCCCTCTCAGACGTTATCTGCCTAAATACCGCTCCTCAGATGGTTTCTGTCTACCTACACCCACAACCCCTCATAATATGAATGTCTACCTGAACCCCTCAGAAGCTGTATATTTACCTACCCCAACTCGAATGATTTGTGTCTATCTTATCCCTATCTCGGAAGATGTCTGTCTCCCTACCCACCCCCTCTGAGGGTGTCTGTATACCTACCCAACTTCTCGAAAGTTGTCTCTCTACATTCACCACACATTTGAAGATGTCTATCTATGTACCTCCTCTCGAAAGATATCTATCTATTGCCACTATGGAAGAAAAGTATCTCCCCCCTCTCGGAAGATATCAAACTACCACTCCTCTCAGAAGATATACACTCCCCATCTGAGAATGTCTACACCCCCTCTCGGAGGATGTCTGTCTACCAAACTACATCCTTTAGAAGGTGCTTCCCACCCCTTGGAAGATGTCTGTCTTCCAACACCCCCCCCCCCACCTTGGAAGATGTCTGTTTACTGAACCCAGCCTCAGAAGATGTCTCCATACCTACCACCACTCGGAAGATGTCTGTCTACCTACCCACCCCCATCAGAAGATGACTGTCGACGTTATCCCCTTCAGAAGATGTCTGTCTACATACCCTCCCTCAGAAGATGTCTGCCTACCTAAGACCAGTGGATGATGTACAACTACCTCACATCTCGGAAGACATCTACTCTCCCTCTCGGAGGATGACTATCTCCCTCTCGGAGGATGACTACCTCCTCTTTGAAGATGACTGTCTATGTACCCTCCCCTCGAAAGATGTCTCTTCCCCATCAGATGATGTATATCTACCAACCCTCACATGGAAAGTGTCTGTCCTTCTAACCCCCTCGGATGATGTCTGTGTACGTACCCAACTGGAAGATGGCTGTCTACCTACCCCCACTCGGAACATATCCGTCTACCTTCCCCCCTAGGTATATGTCTGTATACCTACAGCCGCCCGCGTTGGTCTTGCGGTTCTAGGTGCGCAGTCCGAAACCGTGCGACTGCTACGGTCGCAGGTTCGAATCCTGCCTCGGGCATGGATGTGTGTGATGTCCTTAGGTTAGATAGGTTTAAGTAGTTCTAAGTTCTAGGGGACTGATGACCACAGCAGTTGAGTCCTATAATGCTCAGAGACATTTGAACCATTTTTTTTATACCTACACCCCTTCGGAAAATGTCTGTCTACTTACCCCATCACCTCAGAAGATGTAATTCTACTTACCACACCTCGGAAAGTGTCAGTCTACTTATGCCCCACCCTCAGAAACTGTCTGTCTACCTTGCCCCTTTGGAAGATGTCAGTTTACCAACCCCACTCAAAAGATGTCTGCTTACCTACTCTCCCAACCAAAGATGCCTGTCTACCTACCCCCTCTCGGAAGATTTTGTCTACCCCCTCTCTGAGATGTCTTTCTACATCCCCTTGGAAGATGCCTATCTAAACCCCTAGGAAGATATCCCTCCCTCTAAAAATGCCTACCTAACCCCTTCCACATCGGAAGATGTTGATCTCGCCCCCTTCGGTTGATGCCTACCCACACCCACCTCATAAGATTATCTATCCATTCCCTCCAAAAATGCCAATCTCCCTCCTCGGAAGAAATCTATCTACACCCTTCAGAAGACGTGTATCTATCTCCAATCTTGGAAAATGTCTATCTACCCCCCTTGGAAGCTGTCTCTCTACCCCCTTGGAAGATATCTACCCCCCTTCGGAAGATGTCAATCTACCCAGCCCATGCGGAAAATATCTATGTATCCCTCCACTCGGAAGGTGACAATCAACCAACAGCTCGGAAGATGTCTATCTATCCCACCCTCAGATGACGTCTATCTACACCGTCTGGAAGATACCTATTCCCACCTCAGAAGATGTATATCCCCCAGGAGGATGTCTATAACCTACCTCATGAAAGATGCCTGTCTACCAACCCCGTCCTCTCGGAATATGTCTGTCTACCACCCCACCCCTGTGAAGATTTCCATCTAGCCCCTCAGAGGACGTTTATCCTACACTCAAAAGATTTCTACAGCCTCGCTACACTTGGAATGTGTCTACCGCTCATTCTGATGATGTCTGTCTACCTCCAAATTCTAGGAAGATGTCTGTATGTCTGTCTTCCTCACAAACTCGGGACAAGTCTATCTATCCACCACTATGGAAGAAATCTATCTAACCCCCTCTCGGAAGATGTATATCTAACCTCCTCGCTAAAGATATCTACACCTCATCTTCGAGGAGCTCTATCCCCCCTTCATGGAAGATGCCTGTTTATTACACGAACCCATCGGAGGATGTAAGTGAACATACCATAACTCCCCACAGAAGATGTCTGTCTACTTACCGACCTTTCTAGGAAGATGTCTGTCTACCCCCCTCCCCCTTTGAAGATGTCTGACTACTCACCTCCCCCCATGGAAGAATACTATCTCCCCCCTCCCAGATGATGTCAATCTACTTCTCGAAAATATCTACCCCCCCCCCCCCCCCTGGAAAATGTCTACCCTCTCTCTCTCTGTCCTAGCTCATGTCCAAGGCACCAAACCCGGCTATTAAGTCAATAATCGATAACGAAAACATGAACTGTAATGCTTCTTACTGGTCGATTACATGAACTTAGAAATTTGTCTGTGTTTTACTATGGTGCGTTTAGTGTCTCCGCATTACCGCAGCACACGACATAGTTTTGCAGACGATAAATGTAACCGTTGCAGAGAGGAAAGCGAAAAATGTGACGATCTGGCATTAAGTCGATTCGATAGCAAATGACGAAAACGGCCGGATTTCTCGGGATTCTACTACATTTCAACACTTTTCACATACTCCCGTGTAACGTGGCTGACAGACCTCGTTTAATGCAAAGTCTTAAGATCCTAGCTCATGTCCAAGTCAACCTAAAATGTAAAGCTTCTTACTGGCCGATTACATCAATTTAGAAGCTTCTTCTGTGTTCTACTATTATGCATTTACTGCCTTAGCATATAGCAGCGCAAGACATCTGGAGGCTATATGTAATCTGTGGACGTTTAGAGTGTTGATGAAACACAGAAATAGCATCGGGATTGAATACAACAGGCACCATGCGGAGTTTTGTCGATGGGAGTAATGTCTCAAACTGTCTACGCTTTGATCGATTCCTGTGAGACCAGTAGTAGATTCCGAAGCACAGCTGGAGGCATTCTGTCATCTGTGGACGTTCAGATGGTAGATGAAACACAGAAATTGCATCGGGATTGAATACAACAGGCACCATGACAACTTTTCTCCATGGGAGTAATGTTTCAAACTTTCTACGCTTTGATCGATTAGTGGAAGACCAGTAGTAGTTTAGAAAGCACATCTGGAGGCATTCTGTAATCTGTGGACTTTCAGACTGTTGATGACACACAGAAATTGCATCGGGATTGAATACAACAGTCACCATGCGGACTTCTTTCCATGGGAGTAATGTCTTAAACTGTCTACGCTTTGATAGATTCCTTGGAGACCAGTAGTAATTTCCGAAGCACATATGGAGGCATTCTGTAATCTGTGGACGTTCAGAGTAATGATGAAACACAGGATTTGCATCGGCATTGAATACAACAGGCACCATGCGGACTTTTCTCCATGTGAGTAATGTCTCAAACCGTCTACGCTTTGATCAACGCCTAAAGACCAGTAGTAGTTTCCGAAGGACATCTGGAGGCATTCTGTAATATGTGGGCGTTCAGAGTGTTGATGAAACACAAAAATTCCATCGGGATTGAATACAGCAGCACCATGAGGACATTTTCCATGGGTGGAATGTCTCAAACTGTCTAAGATTTGATCGTTGCCTAGTTGACCAGTAGTAGTCTGAGAAGCAGGTTTAAGGTGTTAATGAAACACAGAAATTGCATCGGGATTGAATACAAAGGGCGAAATGCCGACTTTTCTCCATGGGAGTATGTCTCAAACAGTCTACGCGTTGATCAATACCTGGGAGACCAGTAGTACTTTTCGAAGCACATCTGGAGGCTTCCTGTAATCTGTGGATGTTCATAGTGTTGATGCAACCAGAAATTGCATCGGGATTGAATACAACAGGAACCAGGCGGACTTTACTCCATGGGAGTAATGTGTCAAATTGCCTACGCTTTGATCGATCCCTTGGAGACCAGTAGTAGTTTCCGAAGCGCATCTGGAGGATTACTGTAATCTGTGGACTCTCAGAGTGTTGATGAAATACAGAAATAGGATCGGGAATGAATACAACAGGAACCAGGCGGACTTTACTCCATGGGGGTAATGTCTCAAACTGTCTACGCTTTGATCGATTCCTGGGAGACCAGTAGTAGTCTGAGAAGCACGTTTAAGGTGTTGATGAAACACAGAAATTGCATCGGGATTGAATACAAAGGGCGAAATGCCGACTTTTCTCCATGGGAGTATGTCTCAAACAGTCTACGCGTTGATCAATACCTGGGAGACCAGTAGTACTTTTCGAAGCACATCTGGAGGCTTCCTGTAATCTGTGGATGTTCATAGTGTTGATGCAACCAGAAATTGCATAGGGATTGAATACAACAGGAACCAGGCGGACTTTACTCCATGGGAGTAATGTGTCAAATTGCCTACGCTTTGTTCGATCCCTGGGAGACCAGTAGTAGTTTCCGAAGCGCATCTGGAGGATTACTGTAATCTGTGGACTCTCAGAGTGTTGATGAAACACAGAAATAGGATCGGGAATGAATACAACAGGAACCAGGCGGACTTTACTCCATGGGAGTAATGTCTCAAACTGTCTACGCTTTGATCGATTCCTGGGAGACCAGTAGTAGTTTCCGAGGCACAGCTGGAGGCATTATGTAATCTGTGGATGTTCAGATTGTTGATGAAACACAGAAATAGCATCGGGATTGAATACAACAGGCACTATGACAACTTTTCTCGATGGGAGTAATGTTTCAAACTTTCTACGCTTTGACGATTCCTGGAAGACCAGTAGTAATTTAAGAAGCACATCTAGAGGCATTCTGTAATCTGTGGACGTTCAGACTGTTGATGACACACAGAAATTGCATCGGGAATGAATACAAAAGTCACCATGCGGACTTTTCTCGACGGGTGTAATGTCTCAAACTGTCTACGCTTTGATCGATACCTAGGAGACCAGTAGTAGTTTCCAAGCATATTTGGAAGATTCCTGTAATCTTGGACGTTTAGGGTGTTGATGAAACACAGAAAATGCATCGGGATTGAATACAAAGGGCGAAATGCCGACTTTTCTCAATGGGAGTTTGTCTCAAACAGTCTACGCTTTGATCGATACCTGGGAGACCAGTAGTAGTTTTCGAAGCACATCTGGAGGCTTCCTGAAATCTGTGGATGTTCATAGTGTTGATGAAACCAGATATTGCATCGGAATTGAATACTCCAGGCACCATGCGGACTTGTCTCAATAAGGGTAATGTCCCAAACTGTCTACGCTTTTTTCGATTCCTGGGAGACCAGTAGTAGTTTCGGAAGCACATCCGGAGGCTTCTTGTAATCTGTGGACATTCAGAGTGTAGATGAAACATAGTAATTGCATCGGGATTGAATACAACGGCCACCATGGCGACTTTTCTCCATGGGAGTAATGTCTGATAATGTCTGCGATTTAATCGATTCCTGGCAGACATGCAGTAGTTTCCGAAGCACATCTGGAGGCATTCTGTAACCTGTGTACAATCAGAGTGTTGATGAAACACAGAAATTCCATCGGGATTGAATACAACAGGCACCATGCGGACTTTTCTGCATGGGCGTAATGTCTCAAAGAGTTTACGATTTGATCGATTCCTATGAGACCAGTAATAGCTTCCGGAGCACATCAGGAGGCGTTCTGTAATCTGTAGACCTTAAGAGTGTTGATGAAAGACAGAAATTGAATCGGGATTGAATACAACAGTCACCATGCGGACTTTTCTCCATGGGAGTAATGTCTCAAACTGTCTACGCTTTGATCGTTCCCTGGGAGACCAGTAGGAGTTTCCGAAGCACATCTGGAGGCTTCCCGTAATCTGCGGACGTTCAGAGTGTTGATGAAACACAGAAAGTGCATCGGGATTGAATACAACAGTCACCATGCGGACTTCTTTCCATGGGAGTGATGTCTTAAACTGTCTACGCTTTGATAGATTCCTTGGAGACCAGTAGTAATTTCCGAAGCACATATGGAGGCATTCTGTAATCTGTGGACGTTCAGAGTGTTGATGAAACACAGGATTTGCATCGGCATTGAATACAACAGGCACCATGCGGACTTTTCTCCATGTGAGTAATGTCTCAAACCGTCTACGCTTTGATCAACGCCTAAAGACCAGTAGTAGTTTCCGAAGGACATCTGGAGGCATTCTGTAATATGTGGGCGTTCAGAGTGTTGATGAAACACAAAAATTCCATCGGGATTGAATACAGCAGCACCATGAGGACATTTTCCATGGGTGGAATGTCTCAAACTGTCTAAGATTTGATCGCTGCCTAGTTTACCAGTAGTAGTCTGAGAAGCACATCTGGAGTCTTTCCGTAATCTGTGGACGTTCAAAGTGTTGATGAAACAGAGAAATTGCATCGGGGTTGAATACAACAGGCACCATGCAGACTTTTCTCTATGGGAGTAATGTCTTCAACTGTCTACGCTTTGATCGATTCCTGGGAGACCAGTAGAAGATACCGAAGCACATCTGAAGGTTATCTGTAATGTGTAGACGATCAGAGTGTTAATGAAACACAGAAATTGAATCGGCATCGGGAGTTTACTAAGCACGTCTGGAGACTTCCTGAAACCTGTGGACTTTCAGAGTGTTGATGAAACGCAGAAATTGCATCGGGGTTGAATACAACAGGCAGCATGCACACTTTTCTCAATGGGAGTAATGTCTCAAACCGTCTACGCTTTGATCGTTCCCTGGGAGACCGGTAGTAGTTTCCGAAGCACATCTAGAAGCATTCTGTAATATGTGGACGTTCAGATATTTGATGAAAGCCCAGTAATTCCATCGGGATTGAATACAACAGGCACCATACTGACTTTTCTCCATGGGTGAAATGTCTCAAACTGGGTGCGATTTGACCGTTACCTGGGAAACCAGTAGTAGTTTCCGAAGCACAGCTGGAGGCATACTGTAATCTGTAGATGTTCAGAGTGTAGATGAAACTCAGACATTGTATTGGGATTGAATACAACAGGCACCTTGTTGAATTTTCTCCATGGGAGTAATGTCTCAAACTGTCTACGTTTTGATCATTTGCTGGGAGACCAGTACTAGTCTCCGAAGCACATCTGGAGATATTCTACAATCTGTGAACCTTCACAGTGTTGATGAAGCAAAGAAATTGCACGTGGATTGAATACAACACCTACCATGCGGACTTTTCTCCATGGGAGTAATGTCTCAAAGATTCTACGCTTCGATCGATTCCTGTGAGACCAGTAGTAGTTTCCGAAGCACATCTGGAGGCTTCCTGTAATCTGCGGACGTTCAGAGTGTTGATGAAACAAAGAAAGTGCATCGGGATTGAATACAACAGTCACCATGCGGACTTCTTTCCTTGGGAGTAATGTCTTAAACTGTCTACGCTTTGATCGATTCCTTGGAGACCAGTAGTAATTTCCGAAGCACATATGGAGGCATTCTGTAATCTGTGGACGTTCAGAGTGTTGATAAAACACAGGATTTGCATCGGCATTGAATACAACAGGCACTATGCGGACTTTTCTCCATGGGTGTAATGTCTCAAACAGTCTACGCCTTGATCCTTCCCTGAAAGACCAGTAGTAGTTTCCGAAGCACATCTGGAGGCATTCTGTTACCTGAAGACTTTCAGATTGTTGATGAAACACAAAAATTCCATCTGGATTGAATACAACACCTCCACGAGGACATTTTCCATGGGTGTAATGTCTCAAATTGTCTAAGATTTGATCGTTCCCTAGTTGACCAGTAGTAGTCTAAGAAGCACATCTGGAGTCTTTCCGTAATCTGTGGACGTTCAGAGTGTTGATGAAACACAGAAATTGCATCGGGATTGAATACAACAGGCACCATGCGCACTTTGCTTAATGGGAGTAATATCTCAAACTGTCTACGCTTTGATCGATTCCTGGGATACCAGTAGAAGTTTCCGAAGCACATTTGGAGCCATTCTGTAATCTGTGGACTTTCAGAGTGTTGATGAAACACAGAAATTGCATCGGGATTGAATACAACATGCCAAATGCGGACTTTTCTAAATGGGAGTAATATCTCAAACTGTCTACGCTTTAATCGTTCACTGGGAGACCAGCAGTAGTTTCCGAAGCACATCTGCAGGCTTCCTGTAGTCTGTGGGTGTTCAGAGAGTTCATGAAACACAGAAATTGCATCGGGATTGAATACAACAGGCACCATGCGCTCTTTGGTTAACGGGAGTAATGACTCAAACTGTCTACGCTTTTATTGTTCCCTGGGAGACCAGTAATAGTTTACGAAACACATCTGGGGACTTCCAGTAATCTGTGGACTTTCAGAGAGTTGATGAAACGCGGAAATTGCATCGGGGTTGAATACAACAGGCACCATGCAGACTTTTCTCCATGGGAGTAATGTCTCAAACTGTCTACGCTTTGAGAGTTCCTTGGGAGACCAGTTGTAGTTTCCGATGCACATCTGGAGGCATTCTGTAATCTGTAGATGTTCAGAGTGTTGATGAAACACAGCCATTGTATCGGGATTGAATACAACAGTCACCATGTTGAATTTTCTCCATGGGAGTAATGTCTCAAACTGTCTATGTTTTGATCACTTCCTGGGAGACCAGTACTAGTTTCCGAAGCACATCTGGAGATATTCTATAATCTGTGAACCTTCACAGTGTTGATGAAGAACAGCAATTGCATCGGAATTGAATACAACAGCACCATGCGGACTTTTCTCCATGGGAGTAATGTCTCAAGCTGTCTACGCTTTGATCGTTCCCTGGGTGACCAGTAGTAGTTTCCGAAGCACATCTGGAGGCTTCCTGTAATCTGCGGACGTTCAGAGTGTTGATGAAACACAGAAATGCATCGGGATTGAATACAACAGTCACCATGCGGACTTCTTTCCATGGGAGTAATTTCTTAAACTGTCTACGCTTTGATCGATTCCTTGGAGACCAGTAGTACTTTCCGAAGCACATATGGAGGCATTCTGTAATCTGTGGACGTTCAGAGTGTTGATGAAACACAGGATTTGCATCGGCATTGAATTCAACAGGCACCATGCGGACTTTTCTCCATGGGAGTAATGTCTCAAACCGTCTACGCTTTGATCCTTCCCTGAAAGACCAGTAGTAGTTTCCGAAGCACATCTGGATGCATTCTGTAACATGAGGACGTTCAGAGTGTTGATGAAACACAAAAATTCCATCGGGATTGAATACAACAGCACCATGAGGACATTTTCCATGGGTGTAATGTCTAAAACTGTCTAAGATTTGATCGTTTCCTAGTTGACTAGTAGTCGTCTAAGAAGCACATCTGGAGTCTTTCCGTAATCTGTGGACGTTCAGAGTGTTGATGAAACAGAGAAATTGCATCGGGATTAAATACAACACGCCAAATTGGATTTTGCTCCACGGGAGTAATGTCTCAAACTGTCACGATTTGATCGTTTGCTGGGAGTCTAGTTGTAGTTTCCAAAGCAACTCTGGAGGCTTCCTGTAATCTGTGGACGTTCAGAGTGTTGTTCAAACCCAGAAATTGCATCGAGATTGAATAAAATTGGCACCATGCAGACTTTTGTCATAGGGAGTAATGTCTCAAACTGTCCACCGTTTGATTGGTCCCTGAGAGACCAGTAGTAGTTACCGAAGCACATCTGGAGACATCCTGTAATCTGTGGACTTTCACAGTGTTGATGAAACACAGAAATTCCATCGGGATTGAATACAACAGGCACCATGTTGACTTTTCTGCATGGGAGTAATGTCTCAAACTGTCTATGCCTCGACTGATTCCTGGGATACGAGTAGTAGTTTCCGAAGCACATCTGGAGGCATTCTGTAATCTGTGGACATTCAGAGTGTTGATGAAACACAGAAATTGCATCGGGATTGAGTACAACATGCCAATTGCCGACTTTTCTCCATGGGAGTAATATCTCAAACTGTCTACGTTTTGATTGTTCCCTGGGAGACCAGTAGTAATTTCCGAAGCACATCTGAAGGCTTCCTGTAGTCTGTGGATGTTCAGAGTGTTCATGAAACACAGAAATTGCTTCGGGATTGAATACAACAAGCACCATGCACACTTTGCTTATTGGGAGTAATGTCTCAAACTCTCTACGTTTTTATTGTTCCCTGGGAGGCCAGTAGTAATTTACGAAGCACATCTGGAGACTTCCTGTAATCTGTGGACTTTCAGAGTGTTGATGAAACGCGGAAATTGCATCGGGGTTGAATACAACAGGCACCATGCAGACTTTTCTCCATGGGGGTAATGTTCAAACTGTCTACGATTTGATCGTTCCCTGGGAGACCAGTTGTAAATCCAAAAGCACATATGGAGGCTTCCTGTAATCTGTGGACGTTCAGAGTGATGATAAAACACATAAATTGCATCGGGATTGAATACAACTTTCACCATGTTGACTTTTCTCCATGGGAGTAATGTCTCCAACTGTCTACGCTTTGATCGATTCCTGTGAGACCAATAGAAGATTCCGAAGGACATCTGAAGGCATACTGTAATGTGTAGAAGATCAGAGTGTTGATGAAACACAGAAATTGAATCGGCATTGAATACAACAGGCTGCATGCAGACTATTGTCAATGGGAGTAATGTCTCAAACCGTCTACGCTTTGATCGTTCCCTGGGAGACCAGTAGTAGTTTCCGAAGCACAGCTGGAGGCATTCTGTAATCTGTAGATGTTCAGAGTGTTGATGAAACACAGAAATTGCAACGGCATTGTATACAACAGGCACCATGCGGACTTTTCTCCATGGGAATTATGTCTCAAACAGTCTACGCTTTGATCGAATCCTGGGAAACCAGTAGAAGATTCCGAAACACATCTGGAAGCATTCTGTTATCTGTGTACCTTCAGAGTGTTGATGAAACACAGAAATTGCATCGAGATTGAATACAACAGGCACCATGCGGACTTTGTTCAATGGGAGTAATGTCTCAACAGTCTACGCTTTGATCGATTCCTGGGAGACCAATAGTAGTTTCCGAAGCACAATTGAAAGCATTGTGTTATCTGTGGAATTTCAGAGTGTTGATGAAGCACAGGAATTGAATCGGGATTGAACACAACAGGCCAAATGCCGATTTTTCCCCATGGGAGTAATGTCTCAAACTGTCTACGCTTTGCTGGTTCCCTGGGAGACCAGTAGTAGTTTCCGAAGCACATCTTATTGCTTCCTGTAATCTCTGGACGTTCATAGTGCTGATCGAACATAGGAATTGCATCGGAATTGAATACAACAGGCACCAAGCATACTTTCCTCATAGGGAGTAATGTCTCAAACTGTTTACGCTATGTGGATTCCTGGGATACCAGTAGTAGATTCCGAAGCTTATCTGGAGGCATTCTGTAATCTGTGGAGGTTCAAAGTGTTGATGAAACACAGATATTTCACCGGTATTGAATACAACAGTCATCATGCTAACTTTTCTTCATGGGAGTAATGTCTCAAACTGTCTACGATTTGATCGTTCCCTGGGGGACCAGTAGTAGTTTCCGAAGCACATCTGGATGCTTCCTGTAATCTGTGAACGTTCAGAGTGTTGATGAAACACAGAAATTGCATCGAGAGTGAATACAACAGGCACCATGCTGACTTTACTCAATGGGAGTAATGTCTCAAACTGTCTAGGATTTGATCGATTCCTGGGAGTCCAGTAGTAGTTTCCGAAGCACATCTGGAGGCATTCTGTAATCTGTGGACCTTCAGAGTGTGATGAAACACAGAAATTGCATCGGGATTGAGTACAACAGTCACCATTCCGACTAATCTCCATGGGAGTAATTTCTCAAACTGTCTACGCTTTTATCGTTTCGTGGGATACCAGTAGTAGTTTAAGAAGCACATCTGGAGTCTTTCCGTAATCTGTGGACGTACAGAGTGTTGATGAAACACAGAAATTGCATCGGGATTGAATTCAACAGGCAAATGCGGATATTTCTTCATGGGAGTGATGTCTCAAACTGTTAACGATTTGATCGATTATTGGGAGACCAGTAGTCGTTTCCGAAGCACATCTGGAAGCTTCTTGTAATCTGTGGACGTTCAAAGTGTTGATGAAACACAGAATTTGCATCGAGAGTGAATACAACAGGCACCATGCGGACTTTACTCAATGGGAGTAATGTCTCAAACTGTCTAGGATATGATCTTTTTGTTTGAGACCAGTAGTAGTTTCCGAAGCACATCTGGAGGCATTCTGTAATCTGTGGACGTTCAGAGTGTTGATGAAACACAGATATTTCACCGGTTTTGAATACAACAGTCACCATGCAAACTTTTCTTCATGGGAGTAATGTCTCAAACTGTCTACGCTTTGATCGTTCCCTGGGAAGCACATCTGGATGCTTCCTGTAATCTGTGGACGTTCAGAGTGTTGATGAAACACAGAAATTGCAACGGCATTGTATACAACAGGCATCATGCGGACTTTTCTCCATTGGGAGTAACGTCTCAAACTGTCTACGCTTTGATCGTTCCCTGGGAGACAAGTAGTAGTTTCCGAAGCACATCTGGATGCTTCCTGTAATCTGTGGACGTTCAGAGTGTTGATGAAACAGAGAAATTGCATCGAGAGTGAATACAACAGGCACCATGCTGACTTTACTCAATGGGAGTAATGTCTCAAACTGTCTAGGATTTGATCGATTCCTGGGAGTCCAGTAGTAGTTTCCGAAGCACATCTGGAGGCATTCTGTAATCTGTGGACCTTCAGAGTGTGATGAAACACAGAAATTGCATCGGGATTGAGTACAACAGTCACCATTCCGACTATTCTCCATGGGAGTAATTTCTCAAACTGTCTACGCTTTTATCGTTTCGTGGGATACCAGTAGTAGTTTAAGAAGCACATCTGGAGTCTTTCTGTAATCTGTGGACGTACAGAGTGTTGATGAAACACAGAAATTGCATCGGGATTGAATACAACAGGCAAATGCGGATATTTCTTCATGGGAGTAATGTCTCAAACTGTTAACGATTTGATCGATTATTGGGAGACCAGTAGTAGTTTCCGAAGCACATCTGGAAGCTTCTTGTAATCTGTGGACGTTCAAAGTGTTGATGAAACACAGAATTTGCATCGAGAGTGAATACAACAGGCACCATGCGGACTTTACTCAATGGGAGTAATGTCTCAAACTGTCTAGGATATGATCTTTTTGTTTGAGACCAGTAGTAGTTTCCGAAGCACATCTGGAGGCATTCTGTAATCTGTGGACGTTCAGAGTGTTGATGAAACACAGATATTTCACCGGTTTTGAATACAACAGTCACCATGCAAACTTTTCTTCATGGGAGTAATGTCTCAAACTGTCTACGCTTTGATCGTTCCCTGGGAAGCACATCTGGATGCTTCCTGTAATCTGTGGACGTTCAGAGTGTTGATGAAACACAGAAATTGCAACGGCATTGTATACAACAGGCATCATGCGGACTTTTCTCCATTGGGAGTAACGTCTCAAACTGTCTACGCTTTGATCGTTCCCTGGGAGACAAGTAGTAGTTTCCGAAGCACATCTGGATGCTTCCTGTAATCTGTGGACGTTCAGAGTGTTGATGAAACAGAGAAATTGCATCGAGAGTGAATACAACAGGCACCATGCTGACTTTACTCAATGGGAGTAATGTCTCAAACTGTCTAGGATTTGATCGATTCCTGGGAGTCCAGTAGTAGTTTCCGAAGCACATCTGGAGGCATTCTGTAATCTGTGGACCTTCAGAGTGTGATGAAACACAGAAATTGCATCGGGATTGAGTACAACAGTCACCATTCCGACTATTCTCCATGGGAGTAATTTCTCAAACTGTCTACGCTTTTATCGTTTCGTGGGATACCAGTAGTAGTTTAAGAAGCACATCTGGAGTCTTTCCGTAATCTGTGGACGTACAGAGTGTTGATGAAACACAGAAATTGCATCGGGATTGAATACAACAGTCAAATGCGGATATTTCTTCATGGGAGTAATGTCTCAAACTGTTAACGATTTGATCGATTATTGGGAGACCAGTAGTAGTTTCCGAAGCACATCTGGAATCTTCTTGTAATCTGCGGACGTTCAAAGTGTTGATGAAACACAGAAATTGCATCGAGAGTGAATACAACAGGCACCATGCGGACTTTACTCAATGGGAGTAATGTCTCAAACTGTCTAGGATTTGATCTATTCCAGGGAGACCAACAGTATTTTCTGAAGCACATCTGGAGGCATTCTGTAATCTGTGGACGTTCAGAGTGTTGATGAAACACAGAAATTGCATCGAGATTGAATACAATAGGCACCATGAGGACTATTCTCCATGGGTGTAATAATTTCAAACTGTCTACGCTTTGATGGTTAACTGGCAGACCAGTAGTAGCTTAAGAAGCACATCTGGAGACTTTCCGTAATCTGTGGACGTTCAGAGTGTTGATGAAACACAGAAATTGCATCGGGATTGAATACAACAGGCCAAATGCGGATTTTTCTCCATACGAGTAATGTCTCAAACTGTCTACGCTTTGATCGTTCCCTGGGAAACCAGTAGTAGTTTCCGAAGCACATCTTAAGGCTTCCTGTAATCACTGGACGTTCATAGTGCTGCTCGATCATAGAAATTGCATCGGCATTGAATACAACAGGCACCAAGCATACTTCCCTCTTTGTGAGTAACTGTTTACGCTTTGTGGATTCCTGGGATACCAGTAGTAGTTTCCGAAGCTCATCTGGAGGCATTCTGTAATCTGTGGAAGTTCAAAGTGTTGATGAAACAGAGATATTTCACCGGTATTGAATACAACAGTCACCATGCAAAATTTCTTCATGGGAGTAGTGTCTCAAACTATCTACGTTTTGATCGTTCCCTGGGAAGCACATCTGGATGCTTCCTGTAATCTGTGGACGTTCAGAGTGTTGATGAAACACAGAAATTTCAACTGCATTGTATGCAACAGGCACCATGCGGACTTTTCTCCATGGGAATAATGTCTCAAACAGTCTACCCTTTGATCGTTCCAAGGGAGACCAGTAGTAGTTTCCGAAGCACATCTGGTAGCATTCTGTAATCCGTGGACGTTCAGAGAGTCGATGAAACACAGAAATGCCATCGTGATTTAATACATCAGGCACCATGAGGACTTTTCTCCAAGGGTGTAATGTCTCAATCTGTCTACGCTTTGATCGTTTCGTGGGATACCAGTAGTAGTTTAAGAATCACATCCGGAGTCTCTCCGTAATCTGTGGACGTACAGAGTGTTGATGAAACACAGAAATTGCATCGGGATTGAATACATCAGGCAAATGCGGATTTTTCTCCGTGGGAGTACTGTCTCAGACTGTCTACGCCATGATCGTTCCCTGGGAGACCAGTAGTAGTTTCCGAAGCACATCTTATGGCTTCCTGTAATCTTTGGACGTTCATAGTGCTGATCGAACATAGAAATTGCATCGGCATTGAATACAACAGGCACCAAGATACTTTCCTCATTGGGAGTAATGTCTCAAACTGTTTACGTTTTGTGGATTCCTGGGATACCGGTAGTAGTTTCCGAAGCTAATCTGGAGGCATTCTGTAATCTGTGGAAGTTCAAAGTGTTGATTGAACACAGATATTTTACCGGTATTGAATACAACAGTCACCATGCAAACTTTTCTTCATGGGAGTAATGTCTCAAACTGTGTACGCTTTGATCGTTCCCTGGGAGACCAGTAGTAGTTTACGAAGCACATCTGGAGGCTTCCTGTTATCTGTGGACGTTCAGATGAAACAAAGGAATTGCATCGGGATTGAATACAAGAGGCACCGTGCAGACTTTTCTCCGTGAGAGTAATGTTTCAAACTTTCTACGCTTTGATTGTTCCCTGTGGGACCAGTAGTAGTTTCCGAAACACATCTGGGGGCTTCCTGTAATCTGTGGACGTTCAGTGTTGATGAAACACAGAAATTGCATCGGCATTGAATACAACAGATACCAATCGGACTTTTCTCCATGGGAGTAATGTCTCAAACTGTGTACGCCTTGATTGATTCCTGGGAGACCAGTAGTAGATTCCGATGCACATCTGGAAACAATCTGTATTCTTTGGACTATCAGAGTGTTGATGAAACACAGAAATTGCATCGGGATTGAATACAACAGTCACCATTCCGACTATTCTCCATGGAAGTTATTTCTCAAACTGTCTACGCTTTGATCGATTCCTGGGACTGCAGTAGTAGTTTCCGAAGCACATATGGAAGTTTCCTGTAATCTTTGGAATTGCAGAGAGTTGATGAAACACAGAAATTCCATCGGGATTGAATACAACAGGCCAAATTCGGATTTTTCTCCATTGGAGTAATGTCTCAAACTGTCTACGCTTTGAGTGTTCACTGGGAGACCAGTAGTAGTTTCGGATGCACATCTGAAAGCATTATGTAATCTGTGGACGTTCAGAGTGTTGATGAAACACAGATATTGCATCGGGATTGAATACAACAGGCACCAAACGGACTTTTCTCCATGGGTGAAATGTATGAAACTGTCTACGCTTTGATCTATTCCGCGGAGACCAGTAGTAGTTTCCGAAGAACATCTGGAGGCATTCTGTAATCTGTGGACCTTCAGAGTGTTGATGAATCACAGAAATTGCATCGGGATTGAATGCAAAAGGCACCATGCGGACTTTTCTCCATGGCAGTAATTCCTCAATCTGTCTACGCTTCGATCGATTATTGGGAAATCAATAGTAGTTTCCGAAGCTCATCTGGAAGTTTCTTGTAAACTTTGGACGTTCAGAGTGTTGATGTTACACAGAAATTACATCGATATTGAATACAACAGGCACCATGGTGACATTGCTCAATGGGAGTAATGTCTCAAACTGTCTACGCTTTAATCGATTCCTGGGAGACCAATAGTAGTTTCCGAAGCACATCTGGAGACTTCCTGTAATCTGTGGAATTGCAGAGTATTGATGAACACAGAAATTGCATCGGGATTGAATACAACAGGCACCATGCGGACATTCCCCCATGGGAGTAATGTCTCAAACTGTCTACGATTTTATTGATTCCTGGGAGACCTGTAGTAGTTTCCGATGCACATCTGGAGGCATTCTATAATCTGTGACCCTTCAGAGTGTTGATGAAACACAGATAATGCATCGGGATTGAATACAACAACCACCAAGTGGTCTTTGCTCACTGGGAGTAATGTCTCAAAATGCCTACGCTTTGACTGTTAACTGGGAGACCAGTAGTAGTTTCCGATACACATCTTAAACCATTATGTAATCTGTGGACTTTCCGAGTGTTGATGAAACACAGATATTGCATCGAGATTGAATACAACAGGCACCATGCAGACTTTTCTCCATGGGAGTAATGTCTCAAACTGTCTACGATTTTATTGTTTCCTGGGAGACCAGTGGTAGTTTCCGAAGCACATCTGGAGGCATTCTGTAATCTGTGGACGTTCAGAGTGTTGATGAAACACAGAAATTCCATCGGGATTGAGTAAAAGAGGCACTATGAGGACATTTCTCCATGGGTTTAATGTCTAAAATTGTCTACGCTTTGATCGTTCCCTGGGAGACCAGTAGTAGTTTAAGAAGCACATCTGGATTCCTTCCATAATCTGTGGACGTTCAGAGTGGTGATGAAACACAGAAATTCCATCAGGATTGAATACAACAGCCCAAATTCGGATTTTTCTCCATGGGAGTAATGTCTCAAACTGTCTAGGATTTGATCGATTCCTGGGAGTCCAGTAGTAGTTTCCGAAGCACATCTGGAGGCATTCTGTAATCTGTGGACGTTCAGAGTGTTGATGAACCAGAGAAATGGCATCGAGATTGAATACAACAGTCACCATGCCGACTTTTCTCCATTGGAGTAATTTCTCAAACCGTCTACGCTTTAATCGATTCCTGGGAGAGCAGTAGCAGTTTTCGAAGCACATCTGGAAGTTTCCTGTAATCTTTGGACGTTCAGAGTGTTAATGAAACAAGGAAATTGCATCAGGATTGAAAACAACACGCACCATGGGGACTTTTCGCCATGGGAGTAATGTCTCAAACTGTCTAGGTGTAGACCGTTCCCTGGGACACCAGTAGTAGTTTCCGAAGCTCATCTGGAGGCTTCCAGTGATCTGTGGACGTTCAGAGTGTTAATTAAACAAGGAAATTGCATCGGGATTGACAACAACAGGCACCATGGGGACTTTTCTCCATGGGAGTAATGTCTCAAACTGTCTACGGTTTTATTGATTCCTGGGAGACCTGTAGTAGTTTCCCAAGCACATCTGGAGACTTCCTGTAAGCTGTGGAATTGCAGAGTGTTGATGAAACACAGAAAGCGCATCGGGATTGAATACAAAAGGCACCATGCAGACTTTTCACCATGGGAGTAATGTCTCAAACTGTCTACAATTGATCAATTCCTTGGACAACAGTAGTAGTTTCCGAAGCACATCTGGAGGCATTCTATAATCTATGGACCTTCAGAGTGTTGATGAAACACAGAAATTGCATCGGGATTGAACACAACAACCACCAAGCGGACTTTGCTCACTGGGAGTAATGTCTCAAACTGTCTACGCTTTGATTGTTCCGTAGGAGACCAGTAGTAGTTTCCGATACACATCTTAAAGCATTATGTAATATGTGAACTTTCCGAGAGTTGCTGAAACACAGATATTGCATCGGGATTGAATACAACAGGCACCATGCAGACTTTTCTCCATGGGAGTAATGTCTCAAACTATCTACGATTTTATTGATTCCTGGGAGAACAGTAGTAGTTTCCGAAGTACATCTGGAGGCTTTCTGTAATCTGTGGACTTTCAGAGTGTTGATGAAACAAAGAAATTCCATCGAGATATAATACAATAGGCACCATGAGGACTTTTATCCATGGGTGTAATGTCTCAAGCTGTATACGCTTTAATCGTTCCCTGGGAGACCAGTAGTATTTTAAGAAGGACATCTGGCGTCTTTCCGTAATCTATGGACGTTCAGAGTGTTGACGAAACACAGAAAATGCGTCGGGATTAAATACAACAGGCACCATGCAGACTTTTCTCCGTGAGAGTAAAGTCTCAAACTGTCAAAACTTTGAAATTTCCCTGGGAGGCTAGTAGTAGTTTCCGAAGCACATCTGGAGGCTTCGTGTAATTTGTGGACGTTTAGAGAGTGGATGAAACACTGAAATTGCATCGGGACTGAATACAACAGGCACCATGCGGAATTTCCTCCATGGGAGTAAAGTCTCAATCTGTCTACGCTTTGATCGATTCCTGGAAGACGAGTAGTAGTTTCCGAAGCACGTCTGCAAGCTTCCTGTAATCTGAGGACTCTCAGAGTGTTGATGAAACACAGAAATTGCATCAGGATTGAGTTCAACAGGCACCATGCGGACTTTTCTCCATGGGAGTAATGTCTCAAACTGTCTACGCTTTAATCGATTCCTGGGAGAGCAGTAGTAGTATCCGAAGAACATCTGGAAGCTTCCTGTAACCTTTGGACGTTCAGAGTGTTAATGAAACACGGAAATTATATCGGGATTGAATACAACAGGCACCATGTGGACTTTGTTCAATGGGAATAATGTCTCAAACTGTCTACGCTTTAATAGTTCCCTGGGAGACCAGTAGTAGTTTCCGAAGCGCATCTGAAGGCTTCCTGTAATCTGTGGACGTTCAGAGTGTGGATGAAACATAGAAATTGTATCGGGATTGAATACAACAGGCACAATGCAGCCTTTTCTCCATGGGAGTAACGTCTCACACTGTGTACGCTTTGATTGTTCCCTAGGAGATCAGTAGCAGTTTCCGAAGCACATCTGGAGGATTTCTACAATCTGTCGACGTTCAGAGCGTTGATGAAACACATAAATTGCATCGGGGTTGAAAACAACAGGCACCATGTGGACTTTTCTGCATAAGAGTACTGTCTCAAACCGTCTATTCTTTGATCGATCCCTGGGAGACCAGCTGTAGTTTCCGAAGGACATCTGTAGGCTTCCTGTATTCTGTGGTCGTTCAGAGTGTTGATGAAACACAGAAATTGCATCTTCATTAATTACAACAGGCACCATGCGGACTTTTCTGCATAGGAGTACTGTCTCAAACCGTCTACGCTTTGATCGATCCCTGGGAGACCAGCTGTAGTTTCCGAAGGACATCCAGAGGCTCCCTGTAATCTGTGAATGTTCAGAGTGTTGATGAAACACAGAAATTGTATCGGCATTGAATACAACACGCACCATGCGGACTTTTCTGCATAGGAGTAATGTCTCAAACCGTCTACGCTTTGATCGTTCCCTGGGAGACCAGTAGTAGTTTCCAAAGGACATCTGGAGGCTTCCTGTAATCTGTGGACGTTCAGAGTGTTGATGAAACACAGAAATGGCATCGGGATTGAATACGACACGCACAGTTCGGACTTTTCTCCATGCGAGTAATGTCTCATACTGTCTACGCTTTGATCGATTCCTGTGAGACCAGTAGAAGTTTCTGAAGCACATTTGGAAGCTTCCTGTAATCTGTGGACGTGCAGAGTGTTGATGAAACAAAGAAATTGCATCAAGATTGAATACAAAAGGCACAATGCGGACTTTGCTCAATGGGAGTAATGTCTCAAACTGTGTACGCTTTAATCGAATCCTGGGAGACCAGTAGTAGTTTCCGAAGAACATCTGGAGGCTTCTTGTAATCTGTGGACGTTCAGAGTCTTGATATAACACAGAAATTGCATCGGCATTGAATACAACACGCACCATGCGGACTTTCCTCCATAGGAGTAATGTCTCAAACCGTCTACGCTTTGATCGATACTTGGGAGACCAGTAGTAGTTTCTGAAGCACATCTGGTGGCATTCTGTAATCTGTGGACGTGCAGTGTGTTGATGAAACAAAGTAATTCCATCGCGATTGAATACAACACGCACCATGAGGACTTTTCACCATCGGTGTAATGTCTCAAACTGTATACGCTTTAATCGTTCCCTGGGAGACCAGTAGTAGTTTAAGAAGCACATCTGGAGTCTTTCCGTAATCTGTGGACGTTCAGAGTGTTGATGAAACACAGAAAATGCGTCGGGATTGAATACAACAGTCACCATACGGACTTTTCTACATGGGAGTAATGTCTCAAACTGTCTACGTTTTAATCGATTCCTGGAACAGCAGTAGTAGTTTCCGAAGCACATCTGGAAAATTCCTGTAATCTTTGGACGTTCAGAGTGTTAATGAAACAAAGAAATTGCATCGGGATTAAATACAGCAGGCACCATGCGGACTTTGCTCAATTGGAGTAATGTGTAAAACAGTCTACGCTTTGATCGTTCCCTAGGAGACCAGTTGTAGTTTCCGAAGCACATCTGGAAACTTTCTGTAATCTGTGGACGTTCAGAGTGTTGATCAAACACAGACATTGCATCGGTATTGATACAAGAGGCGCCATGCAGACTTTGCTCATTGGGAGTAATGTCTCAAACTGTCTACGCTTTGATCTATTTCTGGGAGACCAGTAGTAGTTTCCGAAGCACATCTGGAGGCTTCCTACAATATGTCGACGTTCAGAGTGTGGATGAAACACATGAATTTCATCGGGATTGAATGCAACTGGCACCATGCGGACTTTTCTCCATTGGAGTAATGGTTCAAACTGTCTACGCTTTGATCGTTTCCTGGGAGACCAGTTGTAGTTTCCGAAGCACATTTGGAGGCTTCCTGTAATCTGTGAACTTTAAGAGTGTTGATGAAACACAGAAATTTCATCGGGATTGAATAGAACAGGCACGATGCAGTCTTTTGTCATAGGGAGTAATGCCAAAATCTGTCTACGCTATGATCGATTCCTGGGAGACCAGTAGTAGTTTCTGAAGCACATCTGTATGCGTTCTGTAATCGGTGGACGTTCAGAGTGTTGATGAAACACAATAATTGCATCGGGATTGAATACAACATGCACAGTTCGGACTTTTCTCCATGGGAGTTATGTCACATACTGTCAACGATTTGATCGTTCAATAGGAGACCAGTAGTAGTTTCCGAAGCCCATCCAGAGGCTTCCTGTAATCTGTGGACTTTCAGAGTGTTGATGAAACACAGAAATTGCATCGAGATTGAATACAACCGGCACCATGCGGCATTTTCTGCATAGGAGTAATGTCTCAAACCGTCTACGCTTTGATCGTTCCCTGGGAGACCAGTAGTAGTTTCAGAAGGAAATCCGGAGGCTTCCTGTAATCTGTGGATGTTCAGAGTGTTGATGAAACACAGAAATTGCATCTTTATTGAATACAACGGGCACCATGCGGACTTTTCTCCATGTGAGTAATGTCTCAAACAGTCTACGCTTAGATCGATACCTGGGAAACCAGTAGTGGTTTTCGAAGCACATCTGGAGGCATTCTGTAATCTGTGGACATTCAGAGTGTTGATGAAAGAAAGAAATTGCAATCGGGATTCAACACAACAAGCACCATGCGGACTTTTCTCCATGGGAGTAATGTCTCAAACTGTCTACGCTTTGATCGTTCCCTGGAAGACCAGTTTCAATTTTCGAAGCACATCGGGAAGCTTCCTGTAATCTGTGGACTTTAAGAGTGTTGATGAAACACAAAAATTGCATCGGGAATAAGTACAACAGGCACCATGCATACTTTTCTCCATGGGAGTAATGTCTCAAACAGTCTACGGTTTGATCGATTCCTGTGAGACCAGTAGTAGTTTCCGAAGCCCATCCAGAGGCACCCTGTAATCTGTGGACGTTCAGAGTGATGATGAAACACAGAAATTGCATAGACATTAAATAAACAGGCACCATGCGGACTTTTCTCCATGGGAGTAATGTCTCAAACCGCCTACGCTTTGAACGTTCCCTGGGAGACCAGTAGTAGTTTCCGAAGCACATCTGGAATCATTCTGTAATCTGTGGACGTCCAGAGTGTTGATGAAACACAAAAATTCTATCGCGTTTGAATACAACAGGCACCATGAGGACTTTTCTCCATGGGAGTAACGTCTCAAAGTGTCTACGCATTGATCGTTCCCTAGGAGACCAGTAGTAGTTTCGGAAGCACATCTGGAGGCTTGCTGTATTCTGTGGACGTTAAAAGTGTTGATAAAACACAGAAATTGCATCAGTACTTAATACAAGAGGCACCATGCGGACTTTTCTCCATGGGAGTAATGTCTCAATGTGCCTACGCTTTGATCGATTCCTTGGAGACCAGCAGTAGCTTCCGAAGCACATCTGCAAGCTTCCTGTAATCTGTGGACCTTCAGAGTGTTGATGAAACACAGATACTTCATCGGGACTAAATAAAACAAGCACAATGCGGACTTTTCTCGTGAGAGTACTGTCTCAAACTGTCATCGCTTGGATCGTTCCCTGGGAGACCAGTAGTAGTTTACGAAGCCCATCCAAAGGCTCCCTTTAATCTGTGGACGTTCACAGTGTTGATGAAACACAGAAATTGCATCGGCATTGAATACAACAGGCACTATGCAGACTTTTGTCCATTTGAGTAATGTCTCAAACTGTCTTCGCTATTATAGATTCCTTTGAGACCTGTAGTAGTTTCCGAAGGACATCTGGAGGCATTCTGTAATCAGAGGACCTTCAGAGTGTTGATGAAACACAGAAATTGAATCGGGATTGAATGCAACAGGCACCATGCGGACTTTACTCCATGGGAGTATTGTCTCAAAGAGTCTACGCTTTGTTCGATCCTGGGAGACCAGTAGTGTTTTCCCATGCACATTTGGAGGCATTCTGTATTCTGTGGACCTTCAGAGTGTTGATGAAACACAGAGATTGCATCGAGATTAAGTACAACAGGCACCATGCGTACTATTCTCCATGGGAGGTCTGTCTCAAACAGTCTACGGTTTGATCGATTCCTGTGAGACCAGTAGTAGTTTCCGAAGCCCATCCAGAGGCACCCTGTAATCTGTGGACTTTCAGAGTGTTGATGAAACACAGAAATTGCATGGACATTGAATAAACAGGCACCATGCGGACTTTTCTCCATGGGAGTAATGTCTCAAACCGCCTACGCTTTGAACGTTCCCTGGGAGACCAGTAGTAGCTTCCGAAGCACATCTGGAATCATTCAGTAACCTGTGGACGTTCAGAGTGTTGATGAAACACAAAAATTCTCTCGGGATTGAATACAACAGGCACCATGAGGACTTTTCTCCATGGGAGTAATGTCTCAAAGTGTCTACGCATTGATCGTTCCCTAGGAGACCAGTAGTAGTTTCTGAAGCACATCTTGATTCTTACTGTATTCTGTGGACGTTAAGAGTGTTGATAAAACACAGAAATTGCATCAGTACTTAATACAAGAGGCACCATGCGGACTTTTCTACATGGGAGTAATGTCTCAATGTGTCTACGCTTTGATCGATTCCTTGGAGACCAGTAAAGTTTCCGAAGCACATCTGCAAGCTTCCTGTAATCTGTGGAGGTTCAGAGTTTTGATGAAACGCAGAAATTATATCGAGATTGTATACAACAGGCACCATGCGGACTTTGCTCAATGGGAGTAATGTCTCTAACTGTCTACGCTTTGATCGATTCCTGGGAGACCAGCAGTAGTTTCCGAAGCACATCTGAAATCATTATGTAATCTGTGGACGTTCAAAGTGTTGATGAAACACTGATATTGCATCGTTGTTGAATACAACAGGCACAATGCGGCCATTTTTCCATGGGCGTAATGTCTCAAACAGTCTACGTTTTAATTGATTCCTGGGAGACCAGTAGTAGTTTCCGTAGCACATCTGGAGGCATTCTGTAATATGTGGACCTGCTGAGTGTTGATGAAACACTGAAATTGCATCGATATTGAGTACAACAGCACCATGTGGACTTTTCTCCATGGGAGTAATGTGTCAAATTGTCTGCGCATTGACCGATTCCTGGGAGAGCAGTAGTAGTTTCCGAAGCACATCTGTAAGCTTCCTGTAATCTTTGGACATTCAGAGTGTTAATGAAACACAGAAATTGCATCGGGATTGAATACAACAGGCATCATGCGGACTTTTCTCCATGTGAGTAATGTCTCAAACAGTCTACGATTTGATCGATTCTTGGTCGACCAGTAGTAGTTTCCGAAGCACATCTGGAGGCATTCTATAATCTGTGGACATTCAGAGTGTTGATGTAACACAGGAATTGCTTCGAGATTGAATACAACAGGCACCATGGGGACATTGCTCAATGGGAGTAATGTCTCAAACTGTCTACGATTTGACCGATTCCTGGGAGACCAGTAGTAGTTTAAGAAGCACATCTGGATTCTTTCCGTAAACTTCGGACGTTCAGAGTGTTGATGAAACACAGAAATTGCATCGGTATTGAATACAACAGGCACCATGCAGACTTCTCTCCATGGGAGTAATGCCTAAAACTGTCTACGCTTTTATCGATTCCTGGGAGACCTGTAGTAGTTTCAGAAGCACATCTGGAGGCATTCTGTAATCTGTTGACCTTCAGAGTGTTGATGAATCGCAGAAATTGCATCGGGATTAAATGCGAAAGGCACCATGCGGCCTTTTCTCCATGGAAGTAATGCGTCAATCTGTCTACGCTTCGATCGATAATTGGGAGACCAGTAGTAGTTTCCGAAGCACATCTGGAAGTTTCTTGTAATCTGTGGACGTTCAGAGTGTTGATGTAACACAGAAATTGCATCGAGATTGAATACAACAGGCACCTTGGGGACATTGCTCAATGGAGTATTGTCTCAAAGTGTCTACGATTTGATCGATTCCTGGGAGACCAGTAGTAGTTTAAGAAGCACATCTGGATTCTTTCCGTAATCTGTGGACGTTCAGAGTGTTGATGAAACACAGAAATTGCATCGGGATTGAATACAACAGGCACCATGCGTACTTTGCTCAATGGGAGTGAAGTCTCAAACTGACTACGCTTTGATTGGTCCCTGACAGACCAGTAGTAGTATCCGAATCTCGTCTGAAGACTTCCTGTAATCTGTGGACGTTCAGAGTGTTGATGAAACACCGAAATTGCATTGGGATTGAATACAACACACACCATGCGGACTTTTCTCCATGGGAGAAATGTCTCAAACTGCGTACGCTTTGATCTATTCCGGGAAGACCAGTAGTCGTTTCCGAAGCACATCTGGTGGCATTCTGTAATCTGTGGACCTTCGGAGTGTTGATGGATCACAGAAATTATTCGGGATTGAATGCAACAGGCACCATGCGGACTTTTCTCCATGGCAGTAATGCGTAAATCTGTCTACGCTTTGATCGATTATTGGGAGAACAGTAGTAGTTTCCGAAGCACATCTGGAAGTTTCGTGTAATCTGTGGACGTTCAGAGTGTTGATGAAACACAGAAATAGCATCTGATTGAATACAAAAGGCCCCCAGCGGACTTTACTCAATGGGATTAATGTCTCAAACACCCTACGGTTTAATCGTTCCCTGGGAGACCAGTAGTAGTTTCCGAAGCACATCTGAAAGCGTTCTGTAATCTGTGGACGTTCAGAGTTTTGATGAAACACATAAATTCCATCGGGATTGAATACAACAGGCCAAATGCGGGATTTTCTCCATGGGAGTAATGTCTCAAACTGTCTACGATTTGATCGATTCCTGGGAGACTAATAGTAATTTCCGAAGCAAATCTGGAGGCCTTCTGTAATCTGTGGACATTCAGAGTGTTGATGAAACACAGAAATTGCATCGGGAGTGAGTACAACAGTCACCATTCCGACTTTCCTCCATGGGAGTAATTTCTCAAACTGTCTACGATTTAATCGATTCACGGGAGACCAGTTGTAGTTTCCAAAGCACAACTGGAGACTTCCAGTGATCTGTGGAATTGCAGAGTGTTGATGGAACACAGAAAGTGTATCAGGATTGAATGCAACAGGCACCGTGAGGACTTTTCTCAATAGGAGTAATGTCTCAAACTGTCTACGTGTTGATTGATTCCTGGGAGACCAGTAGTAGTTTCCGAAGCACATCTGGATGCATTCTGTAATCTGTGGACGTACAGAGTGTTGATGAAACACAGAAATTTCATCGGCATTGAATACAACACGGAGAATGCGGACTTTTCTCCATATGGGTAATGTCTCAAACTGTCTACGCTTTGATCATTCCCTGGGAGACGTGAAGTAGCTTTCGAAGCACATCTGGAGGCTTCCTGTTATCTGTGGACGTTCAGAGTGTTGATGAAACACAGTAGTTGCATCGGGATTGATTACAACAGGCTCCAAGCATACTTTTGTCATAGGGAGTAATGTCTCATACTCTCTACAATTTGAGCGATTCCTGTTAGACCAGTAGTAGTTTCCGAAGCACATCTGGACCATATTGTAACCAGTGGACCTTCAGAGTGTTGATGAAACACAGAAATTGCACCGGGCTTGAATGCAAGCACTATGCGGACTTTGCTCAATGGGAGTAATATCTCAAACTGTCTACGCTTTAATCGATTCCTGGGAGTTCAATAATAGTTTCCGAAGCAAATCTGAAAGCGTTCTGTAATCTGTGGACGTTCAAGGTGTTGATGAAACACAGAAATTGCATCGGGATTGAATACAACAGGCCAAATGCTGATTTTTCTCCATGGTAGTAATGTCTTAAACTGTCTACGCTTTGATCGTTCCCTGGGAGATCAGTAGTAGTTTCCGAAGCACATCTGAGGGCTTCCTGTAATCTCTGGACATTCATAGTGCTGATCAAACATAGAAATTGCATCGGCAGTGAATACAACAGGCACCAAGCATACTTTCCTCATTGGGAGTAATTTCTCAAATTGTTTACGCTTTGTGGATTCCTGGGAGACCAGTAGTAGTTTCCGAAGCTCATCTAGAGGCATTCTGTAATCTGTGGAAGTTCAAAGTGTTGATGAAACAAAGATATTTCACCTGATATTGAATACAACTGTCACCGTACAAACTTTTCTTCATGGGAGTAATGTCTCAAACTGCCTACGATTTGATCGTTCCCTGGGATAAAAGTAGTAGTTTACGAAGCATTTCTGGATGCTTCCTGTAATCTGTGGACGTTCAGAGTTTTGATGAAACACTTAAATTGCAACGGCTTTGAATACAACAGGCACCATGCGGACTTTTCTCCATGGGAATATTGTCTCAAACCGTCTACGCTTTGATCGTTCCTGGGCGACCAGTACTAGTTTCCGATGCACATCTGGTGGCATTCTGTAATCTGTGGACGTTCAGAGTGTTGATGAAACACAGAAATTACATCGGGATTGAATACAACAGGCCATATGCGGATATTTCTTCATGGGAGTAATGTCTCAAACTGTTTACGATTTGCTCAATTAATGGGAGACCAATAGTAGTTTCCGAAGCACATCTGGAAGCTTCTTGTAATCTGTGGACGCTCAGAGTGTTGATGAAACACAGAAATTGCATCGAGAGTGAATACAACAGGCACCATGCGGACTTTTCTCCATCGGAGTAATGTCTCAAACTGTCTACGCTTTGATGTATTCCGGGGAGAACAGTAGTAGTTTCCGAAGCACATCTGGAGGCATTCTGTAATCTGTGGACCTTCAGATGTTGATGAAACACAGAAATTGCATCGAGATTGAATACAACAGGCACCATGCGGACTTTGCTCAATGGGAGTTATGTCTCAAACTGTCTACGCTTTGATCGATTCCTGGGAGACCAATAGTAGTATCCGAAGCACATCTGAAAGCATTATGTAATCTGTGGACGTTCAGAGTGTTGATGAAAAACAGATATTGCATCGGGATTGAATACATCAGGCACCATGCGAACATTTCTCCATGGGAGTAATGTCTCAAACTGTGTACGTTTAGATCGTTCCCTGGGACACCAGTAGCAGTTTCCGAAGCACGTCTGCATTCTTCCTGTAATCTGTGGACGTACAGAGTGTTAATGAAACACAGAAATTGCATCGGGATTGAATTCAACATTCACTATGCGGACTTTTCTCCATGGGAGTAATGTCTCAAACTGTCTACGCTTTGATCTATTCCGCTGAGACCAGTAGTAGTTTCCGAAGCACATCTGATGGTATTCAGTAATATTTGGTCGTTCAGAGTGTTGATGAAACACAGACATTCCATCGGGATTGAATACAACAGGCACCATGAGGACTTTTCTCCATGGGTGTAATAATCTGAAACTGTCTACGCTTTGATCGTTCCCTGGGATACAAGTAGTAGTTTCCGAAGCACATTTGGAGGTTTCATGTAATCTGTGGACGTTCAGAGTGTTGATCAAACATAGAAATTGAATAATGATTAAATAAAACATGCCCAATGCGGTCTTTTCTCAGTGAAAGTAGTGTCTCAAACTGCAACGCTTTGATCGTTCCCTAAGACAACCATTAGTAGTTTCCGAAGCACATATGGAGTCTTTCCGTAATCTGTGGATGTTCGGAGTGTTGATGAAACACAGAAATTGCATAGGGACTCAATGCAACAAGAACCATGCGGAATTTCCTCCATGGGAGTAATGTCTCAATCTGCCTACAATTTGATCGATTCCTGGGAGACCAGTAGTAGTTTCCGAAGCACATCTGGAATTATTCTGTAGTCGGTGGACGTTCAGAGTATTGATGAAACACAGTAATTGCATCGGGATTGAATACAATATGAACAGTTCGGACTTTTCTCCATGGGAGTAATGTCTCAATCTGTCTACGCTTTGATCGATTCCTGGAAGACCAGTAGTAGTTTCCGGAGCTCATTTGGAAGCTTCCTGTAATCTGTGGACGTTCAGAGTGTTGATGAAACAAGGACATTCCATCGCGATTGAATACAACAGGCACCATGAGGACTTTTCTCCATGGGTGTAATAATCTGAAACTGTCTACGCTTTGATCGTTCCCTGGGAGACAAGTAGTAGTTTCCGAAGCACATCTGGAGGTTTCCTGTAATCTGTGGACGTTCAGAGTGTTGATCAAACATAGCAATTGCATCGGCATTGAATACAACAGGCAACAAGCAGAATTTCCTCATTGGGAGTAATGTCTTAAACTGTTTACGCTTTGATGGATCCCTGGGAGACAGTAGTAGTTTCCGAAGCTCATCTTTATTAATTCTGTAATCTGTGGACGTTCGAAGTGTTGATGAAACACAGATATTTCACTGGTATTGAATACCACAGACACCATGCAAACTTTTCTAAATAGGAGTAATGTCTCAAACTGTCTACGTTTTGATCGTTCCCTGGGAGACCAGTAGTAGTTTCCGAAGCACATCTGGATGCTTCCTGTAATCTGTGGACGTTCAGAGTGTTGATGAAACTCAGTAATTGCATTGGGATTGAATACAACAGGCCACATGCGGTTATTTCTCCATGGGGTAATGTCTCAACTGTCTACGCTTTGATCGAGTCTTGGGAGAGCAGTAGTAGTCTCCGAAGCACATCTGGGCGCTTGCTGTAATATTTGGATTTTCGGAGTGTTAATGAAACACAGAAATTGCATCGGGATTGAATACAACAGTGACCATGAGGAATTTTCTACATAGGAGTAATGTCTCAATCTGTCTACAATTTGATCGTTCACTGGGAGACCAGTTGAAGATTCCGAAGAACATCTGGAGGCCTCTTGTAATCTGTGGACGTCCAGAGTGTTGATGAAACAAAGAAATTCCATCGCGATTGAATACAACAGGCACCATGAGGACTTTTCTCCATGGGTGTAATGTCTCAAGCTGTATACGCTTTAATCGTTCCCTGGGGGACCAGTAGTATTTTAAGAAGCACATCTGGAGTCTTTCCGTAATCTGTGGACGTTCAGAGTGTTGATCAAACACAGAAATTGCATCGGCATTGAATACAACAAGGAGAATGCGGACTTTTTTCCATGGGAGTAATGTCTCGAACTGTCTACACTTTGATCTTTCCCTGGGAGACCGGTAGTAGTTTCCGAAGCACATCTGGAGGCTTCCTGTTATCTGCGTTTGTTCAGAGTGTTGATGAAACATAGAAATTGAATCGTGATTGAATAAAACATGCCCAATGCGGTCTTTTCTCAGTGAAAGTAGTGTCTCAAACTGCAACGCTTTGATCGTTCCCTGGGACAACCATTAGTAGTTTCCGAAGCCCATATGGAGTCTTTCCGTAATCTGTGGATGTTCGGAGTGTTGATGAAACACAGAAATTGCATAGGGACTCAATGCAACAGGAACCATGCGGAATTTCCTCCATGGGAGTAATGTCTCAATCTGCCTACACTTTGATCGATTCCTGGGAGACCAGTAGTAGTTTCCGAAGCGCATTTGGAATCATTCTGTAGTCGGTGGACGTTCAGAGTATTGATGAAACACAGTAATTGCATCGGGATTGAATACAATATGAACAGTTCGGACTTTTCTCCCTGGGAGTAATGTCTCAATCTGTCTACGCTTTGATCGATTCCTGGGAGACCAGTAGTAGTTTCCGGAGCTCATTTGGAAGCTTCCTGTAATCTGTGGACGTTCAGAGTGTTGATGAAACAAAGAAATTCCATCGCGATTGAATACAACAGGCACCATGAGGACTTTTCTCCATGGGTGTAATGTCTCAAGCTGTATACGCTTTAATCGTTCCCTGGGGGACCAGTAGTATTTTAAGAAGCACATCTGGAGTCTTTCCGTAATCTGTGGACGTTCAGAGTGTTGATCAAACACAGACATTGCATCGGCATTGAATACAACGGGCACCATGCAGACTTTGCTCATTGCGAGTAATGTCTCAAACAGTCTACGCTTTGATCTATTATTGGGAGACCAGTAGTAGTTTCCGAAGGACACGTGGAGGCATTCTGTAATCTGTGGACGTTGAGAGTGTTGACGAAATACAGATATTGCATCGGGATTGAAAACAACAGTCACCATCCGAATTTTTCTCCATGGGAGTAATGTCTCACACTGTTTACGCTTTGATTGTTCCCTAGGAAACCAGTAGTAGTTTCCGAGGCACATCTGGAGGCTTCCTGAAATCTGTCGAAGTTCAGAGTGTTGATGAAACACAGAAATTGCATCGGAATTGAAAAGAACAGGCACCATGCAGACTTTTCTGCATAGGAGTAATGTCTTAAACCATCTACGCTTTGACCGTTCCCTGGGAGACCAGTAGTAGTTTCCGAAGGACATCTGGAGGCTTCCTGTAATCTGTGGACGTTCAGAGTGTTGATGAAACACAGATATTGCATCGGGATTGAATACAACAGGCACCAAGCGGACTTTTCTCCATGTCACAAACCGTATACGCTTTGATCGTTCCCTGGGAGACCAGTAGTAGTTTCCGAAGCACATCTTGTGGCATTCTGTAATCTGTGGACGTTCAGAGTGTTGATGAAACACAGAAATAGCATCGGGGCTGAATACAACAGGCAACATGCGGAATTTTGTCATAGGGAGCAATATCCCAATCTGTCTACGCTATGATCGATTCCTGGGAGACCAGTTGTAGCTTCCCAAGCACATCTGGAAGCAGTCTGTAATCGGTGGACGTTCAGAGTGTTGATGAAACACAGAATTTGCATCGGGAGTAAATAGAACAGGCACGATGCGATCTTTTGTCATAGGGAGCAATGTGCCATCTGTCTACGCTATGATCGATTCCTGGGAGACCAGTAGTAGTTTCCGAAGCACATCTGGAATCATTCTGTAATCGGTGGACGTTCAGAGTGTTGATAAATCACAGTAATTGCATCGGGATTGAATACAATATGAACAGTTCGGACTTTTCTCCATGGGAGTAATGTCTCATACTGTCTATGCTTTGATCGATTCCTGGGAGACCAGTAGTAGTTTCCGAAGCACATTTGGAAGCTTCCTGTAATCTGTGGACGTTCAGAGTGTTGATGAAACACAGAAATAGCATCGGGGCTGAATACAACAGGCAACATGCGGAATTTTGTCATAGGGAGCAATATCCCAATCTGTCTACGCTATGATCGATTCCTGGGAGACCAGTTGTAGCTTCCCAAGCACATCTGGAAGCAGTCTGTAATCGGTGGACGTTCAGAGTGTTGATGAAACACAGAATTTGCATCGGGAGTAAATAGAACAGGCACGATGCGATCTTTTGTCATAGGGAGCAATGTGCCATCTGTCTACGCTATGATCGATTCCTGGGAGACCAGTAGTAGTTTCCGAAGCACATCTGGAATCATTCTGTAATCGGTGGACGTTCAGAGTGTTGATAAATCACAGTAATTGCATCGGGATTGAATACAATATGAACAGTTCGGACTTTTCTCCATGGGAGTAATGTCTCATACTGTCTATGCTTTGATCGATTCCTGGGAGACCAGTAGTAGTTTCCGAAGCACATTTGGAAGCTTCCTGTAATCTGAGGACGATCAGAGTGTTGATGAAACACAGAAATTGCATCGACATTGAATATAACAGGCACCATGCGGTCTTTGCTCAATGGGAATAATGTCTCAAACTGTCTACGCTTTAATAGTTCCCTGGGAGACCAGTAGTAGTTTCCGAAGCGCATCTGAAGGCTTCCTGTAATCTGTGGGCGTTCAGAGTGCGGATGAAACATAGAAATTGTATCGGGATTTAATACAACAATCACAATGCAGACTTTTCTCCACGGGAGTAACGTCTCACACTGTGTACGCTTTGATTGTTCCCTAGGAGATCAGTAGCAGTTTCCGAAGCACATCTGGAAACTTCCTGTAATCTTTGGACGTTCAGAGTGTTAATGAAACAAAGAAATTGCATCGGGATTGAATACAGGAGGCACCATGCGGACTTCGTTCAATGGGAGTAATGTTTCAAACTGTCTACGCTTTAATCGTTCCCTGGGAGACAAGTAGTAGTTTCCGAAGCACATTTGGAGGCTTCCTGGAATCTGAGAACGTTACGCGTGTTGATGAAACACTGAAATTGCATTTGGATTGAATACAACATGCACAGTTCGGACTTTTCTTCATGGGAGTAATGTCTCATACTGTCTACGCTTTGATCGTTCCCTGGGACCCCGGTAGTAATTTCCGAGGCACGTCTGGAGGCTTCCTGTAATCAGTGGACGTTCAGAGTGTTGATGAAACATAGAAGTTGCATCGGGACTGAATACAACAGGCATCATGCGGATTTTTATCCATGGGAGTTATGTCTCAATTTGTCTACGCTTTGATATATTCCCATGAGACCAGTAGTAGTATCCGAAGCACGTCTGCAGGCTTCCTGTAATCTGTGGACGATCAGAGTGTTGATGAAACACAGAAATTGCATCGAGATTGAATACAACAGGCACCATGCGGACTTTGCTCAATTGGAGTAATGTGCAAAACAGTCTACGTTTTGTTCGTTCCCTGGGAGACCAGTTGTAGTTTTCGAAGCACATCTGGAAACTTTCTGTAATCTGTGGACGTTCAGAGTGCTGATGAAACACAAAAATTCTATTGGGATTGAATACAACAGGCCCCATGACTACTTTTCTCCATGGTAGTAATGTCGCAAACTTTCTACGCATTGATCGTTCCCTTGGAGACCAGTAGTAGTTTCCGAAGCGCATCTGAAGGCTTCCTGTTATCTGTGGACGCTCAGAGTGTTGATGAAACATAGAAATTGTATCGGGATTGAATACAACAGGCACAATGCGGTCTTTTCTCCGTGAGAGTAATGTCTCAAACTGTCATCGCTATGATCGTTCCCTGGGAAACCAGTAGTAGTTTTCGAAGCACATCTGGAGGCATTCTATAGTCTGAGGACCTTCAGAGTGTTTGTGAAACACAGAAATTAACTGGATTGAATACAACAGGCACCACGCAGACTTTTCTCCATGGGAGAAATGTCTCAAAGTGTCTACGCATTGATCGTTCCCTAGGAGACCAGTGGTAGTTTCTGAAGCACATTTGGAGGCTTCCTGGAATCTGAGAACGTTAAGCGTGTTGATGAAACACTGAAATTGCATTTGGATTGAATACAACATGCACAGTTCGGACTTTTCTCCATGGGAGTAATGTCTCATACTATCTACGCTTTGATCGTTACCTGGGACCAGAGTAGTAGTTTCCGAAGCACGTCTTCAGGCTTCCTGTAAACTGCGGACGTTCAGAGTGATGATGAAACATAGAAATTGCATCGGGTTCTGAATACAACAGGCACCATGCGGAATTTTCTCCATGGGAGTTATGTCTCAATTTGTCTACGCTTTGATCGAGTCCTTTGAGACCAGTAGTAGTTTCCGAAACACGTCTGCAGGCTTCCTGAAATATGTGGACGATCAGAGTTTTTATGAAACACAGAAATTGCATCGAGATTGAATACAACAGGCACCATGCGGACTTTGCTCAATTGGAGTAATGTGTAAAACAGTCTACGCTTTGATCGTTCCCTGGGAGACCAGTAGTAGTTTCCGAAGCACATTTGGAGGCTTCCTGTAATCTGTGAACTTTAAGAGTGTTGATGAAA
This sequence comes from Schistocerca gregaria, assembly GCF_023897955.1. Taxonomy (NCBI): domain Eukaryota; kingdom Metazoa; phylum Arthropoda; class Insecta; order Orthoptera; family Acrididae; genus Schistocerca; species Schistocerca gregaria. Next base: position 43,704,217 of record NC_064927.1, read on the forward strand.
CACAGAGATTTTATCGGGATTGAATAGAACAGGCATAATGCAGTCTTTTGTCATAGGGAGTAATGCCAAAATCTGTCTACGCTTCCTCTAATCTGTGGAAGTTCAGAGTGTTGATGAAACACAGAAATTGCATCGGGATTGAATACAACAGGCACTATGGGGACTTCTCTACATGTGAGTAATTTCTCAAACAGTCTACGATTTGATCGATACCTGGGAAACCAGTAGTAGTTTTCGAAGCACATCTGGAGGCATTCTGTAATCTGTGGCCCTTCAGAGTGTTGATGAAAGACAGAAATTGCAAGCGGGATTCAATACAACAAGAACCATGCGGACTTTTCTCCATGGGAGTAATGTCTCAAACTGTCTACGCTTTGATCGTTCCCTGGAAGACCAGTTTAAATTTTCGAAGCACATCAGGAAGCTTCCTGTAATCTGTGGACGTTAAGAGTGTTGATGAAACACAAAAATTGCATCGGGAATAAGTACAACAGGCACCATGCATACTTTTCTCCATGGGAGTAATGTTTCAAACAGTCTACGGTTTGATCGATTCCTGTGAGACCAGTAGTAGTTTCCGAAGCCCATCCAGAGGCACCCTGTAATCTGTGGACGTTCAGAGTGTTGATGAAACACAGAAATTGCATCGACATTAAATAAACAGGCACCATGCGGACTTTTCTCCATGGGAGTAATGTCTCAAACCACCTACGCTTTGAACGTTTCCTGGGAGACCAGTAGTAGTTTCCGAAGCACCTCTGGAATCATTCTGTAATCTGTGGACGTTCAGAGTGTTGATGAAACACAAAAATTCTATCGCGATTGAATACAACAGGCACCATGAGGACTTTTCTCCATGGGAGTAACGTCTCAAAGTGTCTACGCATTGATCGTTCCCTAGGAGACCAGTAGTAGTTTCGGAAGCACATCTGGAGGCTTACTGTATTCTGTGGACGTTAAGAGTGTTGATAAAACACAGAAATTGCATCAGTACTTAATACAAGAGGCACCATGCGGACTTTTCTCCATGGGAGTAATGTCTCAATGTGCCTACGCTTTGATCGATTCCTTGGAGACCAGCAGTAGTTTCCGAAGCACATCTGCAAGCTTCCTGTAATCTGTGGACCTTCAGAGTGTTGATGAAACACAGATACTTCATCGGGACTGAATAAAACAAGCACAATGCGGACTTTTCTCCTGAGAGTACTGTCTCAATCTGTCATCGCTTGGACCGTTCCCTGGGAGACCAGTATTAGTTCACGAAGCCCATCCAGAGGCTCCCTTTAATCTGTGGACGTTCAGAGTGTTGATGAAACACAGAAATTGCATCGGCATTGAATACAACAGGCACCATGCAGACTTTTGTCCATGTGAGTAATGTCTCAAACTGTCTTCGCTTTTGTAGATTCCTTTGAGACCTGTAGTAGTTTCCGAAGGACATCTGGAGGCATTCTGTAATCAGAGGACCTTCAGAGTGTTGATGAAACACAGAAATTGAATCGGGATTGAATGCAACAGGCACCATGCGGACTTTACTCCATGGGAGTATTGTCTCAAAGAGTCTACGCTTTGTTAGATCCTGGGAGACCAGTAGTGTTTTCCCATGCACATTTGGAGGCATTCTGTATTCTGTGGACCTTCAGAGTGTTGATGAAACACAGAGATTGCATCGAGATTAAGTACAACAGGCACCATGCATACTTTTCTCCATGGGAGTATTGTCTCAAACAGTCTACGGTTTGATCGATTCCTGTGAGACCAGTAGTAGTTTCCGAAGCCCATCCATAGGCACCCTGTAATCTGTGGACGTTCAGAGTGTTGATGTAACACAGAAATTGCATGGACATTGAATAAACAGGCACCATGCGGACTTTTCTCCATGGGAATAATGTCTCAAACCGACTATGCTTTGAACGTTCCCTGGGAGACCAGTAGTAGCTTCCGTAGCACATCTGGAATCATTCTGTAACCTGTGGACGTTCAGAGTGTTGATGAAACACAAAACTTCTCTCGGGATTGAATACAACAGGCACCATGAGGACTTTTCTCCATGGGAGTAATGTCTCAAAGTGTCTACGCATTGATCGTTCCCTAGGTGACCAGTAGTAGTTTCTGAAGCACATCTTGAGGCTTACTGTATTCTGTGGACGTTAAGAGTGTTGATAAAACACAGAAATTGCATCAGTACTTAATACAAGAGGCACCATGCGGACTTTTCTACATGGGAGTAATGTCTCAATGTGTCTACGCTTTGATCGATTCCTTGGAGACCAGTAAAGTTTCCGAAGCACATCTGCAAGCTTCCAGTAATCTGTGGACTTCAGAGTTTTGATGAAACGCAGAAATTATATCGAGATCGTATACAACAGGCACCATGCGGACTTTGCTCAATGGGAGTAATGTCTCTAACTGTCTACGCTTTGATCGATTCCTGGAGAGACCAGCAGTAGTTTCCGAAGCACATCTGAAATCATTATGTAATCTGTGGACGTTCAAAGTGTTGATGAAACACTGAAATTGCATCGGTATTGAATACAACAGGCACCATGCGGCCTTTTTTCCATGGGAGTAATGTTTCAAACAGTCTATGTTTTAATCGATTCCTGGGAGACCAGTAGTAGTTTCCGTAGCACTTCTGGTGGCATTCTGTAATATGTGGACCTGTTGAGTGTTGATGAAACACAGAAATTGCATCGGGATTGAATACAACAGGCACCATGCGGACTTTTCTCCATGGGAGTAATGTCTCAAACTGTCTACGCATTGATCGATTCCTGGGAGAGCAGTAGTAGTTTCCTAAGCACATCAGTAAGCTTCCTTTAATCTTTGGACATTCAGAGTGTTAATGAAACACAGAAATTGCATCGACATTGAATAAACAGGCACCATGCGGACTTTTTTCCATGGGAGTAATGTCTCAAAGTGTCTACGCATTGATCGTTCCCTAGGAGACCAGTAGTAATTTCTGAAGCACATCTGGAGGCTTACTGTATTCTGTGGACATTAAGAGTGTTGATAAAACACAGAAATTGCATCAGTATTTAATACAAGAGGCACCATGCGGACTTTTCTCCATGGGAGTATTGTCCCAATCTGTCTACGCTTTGATCGATTCCTAGGAGACCAGTAGTAGTTTCCGAAGCACGTCTGCAAGCTTCCTGTAATCTGTGGACGATCAGAGTGTTGATGAAACACAGAAATTGCATTGAGATTGAATACAACAGGCACCATGCGGACTTTGCTCAATGGGAGTAATGTGTAAAACAGTCTACGATTTAATCGTTCCCTGGGAGACCAGTTGTAGTTTCCGAAGCACATTTAGAGGCATCCCGTAATCTGTGAATGTTCAGAGTGTTGATGAAACACAGATATTGCATCGGGATTGAATAGAACAGGCACGATGCAGTCATTGGTCATTGGGAGTAATGTCCCAATCTGTCTACGCTGTTGATGAAAGACAGAAATTGCAATCGGGATTGAATACAATAAGCACCATGCGGATTTTTCTCCATTGGGGTAATGTCTCAAACTGTCTACTCTTTGATCGTTCCTTGGAAGACCAGTTGAAGTTTCCGAAGCACATCACAAAGCTTCCTGTAATCTGTGGACGTTAAGAGTGTTGATGAAACACAGAAATTGCATCGGCATTGAATACAACACGCACCATGCGGACTTTTCTCCACGGGAGTAATGTCTCAAACTGTGTACGATTTGATCGATTCTTGTTCGACCAGCAGTAGTTTCCGAAGCACATCTGGAGGCATTCTATAGTCAGTGGACCTTCAGAGTGTTGGTGAAACACAGAAATTGCAACGGGATCGAATACAACAGGCACCATGCAGACTTTTGTGCATGGAAGTAATGTCTCAAACAGTCTACGGTCTGATCGATTCCTGTGAGACCAGTAGTAGTTTCTGAAGCCCATCCAGAGGCACCCTGTAATCTGTGGACGTTCAGAGTGTTGATGAAACACAGAAATTCCATCGACATTGAATAAACAGGCACCATGAGGACTTTACTCCATGGGAGTAATGTCTCAAAGTGTCTACGCTTTGATCTTCTAGTGGGAGACCAGTAGTAGTAGTCCGAAGCACACCTGGAGGCATTCTGTAATCTGTGGAAGTTCAGAGTGTTGATGAATCACAGAAATTGCATCGGGATTAAATACAACAGGCACCATGCGGAGTTTTCTCCATGGGGTAATGTGTAAAACTGTCTACGGTTTGATCGTTCCCTGGGAGACCATTAGTAGTTTCCGAAGCGCATCTGGAGGCTTCCTGTGATCTGTGGACGATCAGAGTGTTGATGAAACATAGAAACTGCCTCGGGATTGAATACAACAGGCACCATGCAGACTTTTCTCCATGGGAGTAATGTCTCAATTTGTCTACGTTTTGATCGTTCCCTGGGAGACCAGTAGTAGTTTCCGATGCACATCTGGAGGCTTCCTGTAATCTGTGGACATTCAGAGAGTTGATGAAACACAGAAATTTCATTGCCATTGTATACAACAGGCACCATGCTAACTTTTCTCCATGGGAGTAATGTCTCAAACTGTCTACGCTATGATCTATTCCTGGGAGACTAGTACTAGCTTCCGAAGCACACATGGAGGCATTCTGTAAAGTGTGGAAGTTCAGGGTGTTGATGAATGACAGAAATTGCATCGGGATTGAATGCAACAGGCACCATGCGGAGTTTTCTCCATGGGGTAATGTGTAAAACTGTCTACGCTTTGATCATTCACTGGGAGACCATTTGTAGTTTCCGAAGCACATCTGGAGATATTCTCTAATCTGTGGACCTTCACAGTGTTGATGAAACACAGATATTGCTTCGGGATTGAATACAACAGTCACCATGCACACTTTTCTCCATGGGAGTAATGTCTCAAACTAACTACGCTTCGATCGTTATCTGAGAGTAAAGTAGTAGTTTACAAAGCACATCTGGAGTCTTCCTGTAATCTGTGGACGTTCAGAGTGTTAATGAAACACAGAAATTGCATCGGGATTGAATACAACAGGCACCATGCGAACTTTTCTCCATGGGAGGAATGTCTCAAACTGTATGTGCTTTGATCGTTCCCTGGGACACCAGTAGTAGCTTAAGAAGCACATCTGGGGTCTTTCCGTAATCTGTGGACATTGAGTGTTGATGAAACACAGAAACTGCAACGGGATTGAATACAACAAGCACCATTAGTACTTTTCTCCATGGGAGTAATGTCTCAATCTGTCTACTTTGTGATCCATTCCTGGGAGACCAGTAGTAGTTTCTGAATCACATCTGGAAGCTTCCTGTAATCTGTGGACACTCAGAGTGTTAATGATGCACAGAAATTGCATCGGGATTGAATACAACAGGCCAAATGCGGACTTTTCTTCACGGGAGTAATGTCTTAATGTGTCTAAGAATTGATCGTTCCATGGGAGACCAGTAGTAGTTTCTGAAGCACATCTGGAGGCTTTCTGTATTCTGTGGACGTTCAGAGTGTTGATCAAACACAGAAATTGCATCGGGATTGAATACAACAGGCACCATGTGGACTTTTCTCCATTGTAGTAATGTCTCAAACTGCCTACGCTTTGATCGATTCCTGGGAGAAAAGTAGTATTTTCCGAAGCACATCTGCAAGCATTCTGTAATCTGCGGACGTTCAGAGTGTTGATGAAACACAGAAATTGCATTGGGATTGAATACAACAGTCACCATGCGGACTTTGCTCAATGCTAGTAATGTCTCAAACTGTTAGGCTTAGATTGTTCCCTGGGAGAACAGTAGTAGTTTCCGAAGCAGATCTGGAGACTTCTTGTAATCTGTGGACTTTCAGAGTGTTAATGAAACGCAGAAATTGCGTCGGGATTGAATACAACAGGCACCATGCGGACTTTTCTCCATGGGAGGAATGTCCCAAACAGTCTACGCCTTGATCGTTCCCTGGGACACCAGTAGTAGTTTAAGAAGCACATCTGGAGTCTTTCCGTAATCTGAGGATATTGAGTGTTGATTAAACACAGAAATTGCATCGGGATTGAGTACAACAGGCCAAATGCCCATTTTTCTCTATGGGAGTAATATCTCAAACTGTCTACGATTTGATCTATTGCTGGGAGACCAGTAGTAGCTTCCGAAGCACATGTTGAGGCATTCTATAATCTGTGGACCTTCAGAATGTTGATGAAACACAGAAATTGCATCGGCATTGAATACAACAGGCACCATGTGGACTTTTCTCCATGGGAGACCAGTTGTAGTTTCCGAAGCACATCTGGAGGCTTGCTGTAATCTGTGGAAGTTCAGAGGGTTGATCAAACACAGAAATTGCATCGGTATTGAATACAACTGGCACCATGGAGACTTTGCTCATTGGGAGTAATGTCTCAAACTATCTACGCTTTGATCGTTCCCTGGGAGACCAGTAGTAGTTTCCGAAGCACATCTGGATGCATTCTGTAGTCTGTGGACGTTCAGAGTGTTGATGAAACACAAATATTGCATCTGGATTAAATACAACATTCACCATGCAGACTTATCTCCATGGAGTAATGTCTCAAACTGTCTGCACTTTGATCGTTGTCTGAGAGTCCAGTAGTAGTTTCCGAAGCACATCATTAGGCTTCCTGTAATCTATGGACGTTCAGAGTGTTGATGAACCACAGAAATTGCATCGGCATTGAATACAACAGGCACCATGTGGACTTTTCTCAATGGGAGACCAGTTGTAGTTTCCGAAGCACATCTGGAGGCTTGCTGTAATCTGTGGAAGTTCAGAGTGTTGATCAAACACAGAAATTGTATCGGTATTGAATACAACTGTCACCACGGAGACTTTGCTCATTGGGAGTAATATCTTAAACTATCTACGCTTTGATCGTTGCCCTGGAGACTAGTAGTAGGTTCCGAAGCACATCTGGAGGCATTCAAAAATCTGTGGACCTTCGCAATGTTGTTGAAACACAGAAATTGCATCGGGATAGAATACAACAGGCACCATGAGGACTTTTCTCCATGGGTGTAATGTCTCAAACTGACTACGCTTTGATCGTTCCCTGGGAGACCGGCAGTAGTTTAAATAGCACATCTGGAGTCTTCCCGTAATCTGTGGACGTTCAGAGTGTTGATGAATCATAGAAATTGCATCGGGGTTGACTATAACAGGCACCATGCGGACTTTTCTCCATGGGAGTAATGTCTCAAACAGCCTACGCTTTGAATCCATCTCTGGGAGACCAGTAGTAGTTTCCGAAGCGCATCTGGTAGCTTCCTGTAATCTGTCGACGTTCAGAGTGTTGATGAACCGCAGAAATTGCATAGCGATATAATACAACAGGCCAAATGCGGGTTTTCTCCATGGGAGTAATATCTTAAACAGCCTACGCTTTGATCGTTCCCTGGGAGACAAGTAGTAGTTTCCGAAGCGCATATGGAGGCTACCTGTAATCTGTAAACGTTCAGAGTGTTGATGAAACACAGAGATTGCATCGGGATTGAATACAACTTGCACCATGCGGACTTTTCTCCATGGGAGTTATGTCTCAAACTGTCTACGCTTTGATCTATTAGTGGGAGACCAGTAGTAGTTTCCGAAGCACACCTGGAGGCATTCTGTAATCTGTGGAAGTTCAGAGTGTTGATGAATCACAGAAATTGCATCGGGATTGAATACAACAGGCACCATGCGGACTTTTCTCCATGGGAGTAATGTCACAAACCGTCTACTGTTTGATCGTTCCCTGGACACCAGTAGTAGTTTCCGAAGCACATCAGGAGGCATTCTCTAATCTGTGGACCTTCAAAATGTTGATGAAACACAGAAATTGCTTTGGGATTGAATACAACAGGCACCATGCGTATATTTCTCCATGGTAGGCTTCCTGTAATCTGTGGACATTCAGAGTGTTGATGAAACACAGAAATTGCATCGGGATTGAATACAACAGGCACCATACGGACTTTTCTCCATGGGGTTGACGTCTCAAACTGTCTACGTTGTGATCGTTCCCTGGGAGACCAGTAGTAGTTTCCAAAGCACATTTGTACGCTTCCTGTAAACTGTGGACGTTCAGAATGTTGATGAAACACAGAAATTGCATTGCCATTGTATACAACAGGCACCATGCTGACTTTTCTCCATGGGAGTAATGTCTCAAACTAACTACGCTTCGATCGTTATCTGAGAGTAAAGTAGTAGTTTCCAAAGCACATCTGGAGTCTTCCTGTAATCTGTGAACGTTCAGAGTGTTAATGAAACACAGAAATTGCAACGGGATTGAATACAACAGGCACCATGCGAACTTTTCTCCATGGGAGGAATGTCTCAATCTGTCTATGTTTTGATCCATTCCTGGGAGACCAGTAGTAGTTTCTGAATCACATCTGGAAGCTTCCTGTAATCTGTGGACCCTCAGAGTGTTAATGATGCACAGAAATTGCATCGGGATTGAATACAACAGGCCAAATGCGGACTTTCCTTCACGCAGTAATATCTTAATGTGTCTACGACTTGATCGGTCCATGGGAGACCAGTAGTAGTTTCTGAAGCACATCTGGAGGCTTTCTGTATTCTGTGGACGTTCAGAGTGTTGATCAAACACAGAAAATGCATCGGGATTGAATAGAACAGGCACCATGTGTGCTTTTCTCCATTGTAGTAATGTCTCAAACAGCCTACGCTTTGATCGATTCCTGGGAGAAAAGTAGTAGTTTCCGAAGCACATCTGCAAGCATTCTGTAATCTGCGGACGTTCAGAGTGTTGATGAAACACAGAAATTGCATTGGGATTGAATACAACTGTCACCATGCGGATTTTGCTCAATGCTAGTAATGTCACAAACTGTCTACGCTTTGATTATTCCCTGGGAGACCAGTAGTAGTTTCCGAAGCACATCTGGAGACTTCTTGTAATCTGTGGACTTTCAGAGCGTTAATGAAACACAGAAATTGCGTCGGGATTGAATACCACAGGCACCATGCGGACTTTTCTCCATGGGAGGAATGTCTCAAACAGACTACGCCTTGATCGTTCCCTGGGACACCAGTAGTAGTTTAAGAAGCACATCTGGAGTCTTTCCGTAATCTGTGGACATTGAGTGTTGATGAAACACAGAAATTGCATCGGGATTGAATACAACAGGCCAAATGCCCATTTTTCTCTATGGGAGTAATATCTCAAACTGTCTACGATTTGATCGATCCCTCGGAGACCAGTAGTAGTTCCGAAGCACATGTGGAGGCATTCTATAAACTGTGGACGGTCAGAGTGTTGATGAAACACAGAAATTGCATCGGTATTGAATACAACACACACCATACGGAGTTATCTCCATGTGATTGACGTCTCAAACTGTCTACGTTTTGATGGTTCCCTGGAAGTCTAGAAGTAGTTTCCGAAGCACATCTGGAGGCTTCCTGTAATCTGTGGACGTTCAAAGTGTTGATGAAACACAGAAATTGCATCGGCATTAAATAAACAGGCACCATGTGGACTTTTCTCCATGGGAGTAATGTCGTAAACTGTCTACGCTTTGATCTATTGCTGGGAGACCAGTTGTAGTTTCCGAAGCACATCTGGAGGCATTCTGTAATCTGTGGACCTTCAGAGTGTTGATGAAACACAGAAATTGCATCGGCATTGAATACAACAGGCACCATGTGGACTTTTCTCAATGGGAGACCAGTTGTAGTTTCCGAAGCACATCTGAGGGGCTTGCTGTAATCTGTGGAAGTTCAGAGGGTTGATCAAACACAGAAATTGCATCGGTATTGAATACAACTGGCACCATGGAGACTTTGCTCATTGGGAGTAATGTCTCAAACTATCTACGCTTTGATCGTTCCCTGGGAGACCTGTAGTAGTTTCCGAAGCACATCTGGAGGCATTCTGTAGTCTGTGGACATTCAGAGTGTTGACGAAACACAGATATTGCATCGGGATTGAATACAACATTCACCATGCAGACTTATCTCCATGAAGTAATGTCTCAAAGTGTCTGCACTTTGATCGTTATCTGAGAGTCCAGTAGTAGTTTCCGAAGCACATCTGGAGGCTTCCTGTAATCTGTGGACGTTCAGAGTGTTGATGAGACACAGAAATTGCATCGGCATTGAATACAACAGGCACCATTTGGGCTTTTCTCCGTGGGAGACCAGTTGTAGTTTCCGAAGCACATCTGGAGGCTTCCTGTAATCTGTGGACGTTCAGAGTGTTGATGAAACACAGAAATTGCAATGGGATTGAATACAACAGGAACAATGCTGAAATCTCTCCATGGGAGTAATGTCTCAAACTGTCTACGATTTGTTCGATTCCTGGGAGTTCAGTAGTAGTTTCCGATGCACATCTGAAGCTTCCTGTAATCTGTGGACGTTCAGAGTGTTGATGATGCACAGAAATTGCATCGATATTGAATACAACAGTCCAAATGCGGACTTATCTTCACGGGAGTGATGTGTTAAACTGTCACCCTTTGATCGTTCCCTGGGAGACTAGTAGTAGTTTCCGAAGCACATCTGGAGGCTTCATGAAATCTGTGGACGTTCAGAGTGTTAATGAAACACAGAAATTGCATCGGCATTGAATACAATTGGCACCATGCGGAAATTTTTGCATGGGAATAATGTCTCAAACTGTATACGCTTTGATGGACGTTCAGAGTTTTGATGAAACGCAGAAATTATATCGAGATCGTATACAACAGGCACCATGCGGGCTTTGCTCAATGGGAGTAATGTCTCTAACTGTCTACGCTTTGATCGATTCCTGGAGAGACCAGCAGTAGTTTCCGAAGCACATCTCAAATCATTATGTAATCTGTGGACGTTCAAAGTGTTGATGAAACACTGAAATTGCATCGGTATTGAATACAACAGGCACCATGCGGCCTTTTTTCCATGGGAGTAATGTTTCAAACAGTCTATGTTTTAATCGATTCCTGGGAGACCAGTAGTAGTTTCCATAGCACTTCTGGTGGCATTCTGTAATATGTGGACCTGCTGAGTGTTGATGAAGCACAGAAATTGCAATGGGATTGAATACAACAGGAACAATGCTGAAATCTCTCCATGGGAGTAATGTCTCAAACTGTCTACGATTTGTTCGATTCCTGGGAGTTCAGTAGTAGTTTCCGATGCACATCTGAAGCTTCCTGTAATCTGTGGACGTTCAGAGTGTTGATGATGCACAGAAATTGCATCGATATTGAATACAACAGACCAAATGCGGACTTTCCTCCACGAGAGTAATGTGTTAAACTGTCTACCACTTGATCGTTCCCTGGGAGACAAGTAGTAGTTTCCGAAGTACATCTGGAGGCTTCCTGTAATCTGTGGACGTTCAGAGTGTTGATGAAAGAGAGAAATTGCATCGGGATTGAATACAACAGGCACCATGCAGACTTTTCTCCATGGGAGTAATGTCTCAAACTGTCAACCATTTGATCGTTTCCTGGATCACCAGTAGTACTTTCCGAAGGACAATTGAAGGCTTCATGTAATCTGTGGACGATCTGAGTGTTGATGAAACACAGAAATTGCATCGGGATTGAATACAACAGGCACCATGCGGACTTCTCTCCATGGGAGTAATGTTTCAAACTGTCTACCCTTTGATCGTTCCCTGGGAGACGAGTAGAAGTTTCCGAAGCACATTTGAAGGCTTGCTGTAATCTGTGGACGTTCAGAGTGTTGATGAAACAAAGAAATTGCATCGGGATTGAATACAACAAGAACAATGCGGTCTTCTCTCCATGGGAGTAATGTCTCAAACTGTCTACGCTTTGATCGTTCCTTGGGAGACCAGTAGTAGTTTCTGATGCACTCCTGGAGGCTTCCTGTAATCTGTGGACGTTCAGAGTGTTGATGAAACACAGAAATTTCAACGGGATTGAATACAACAGGGCAAATGCGGACTTTTCTCCATGGGAGTAATATCTCAAACTGTCTACGCTTTGATCGTTCCCTGGGAGGCCAGTAGTAGTTTTCGAAGCATATCTGGAGGCTTCCTGTAATTTGTGGACGTTCAGAGTGTTGATGAAACAGAGAAATTTCATCGGGATTGAATACAACAGGCACCATGCAGACATTTCTCCATGGGAGTAATGTCTCAAACTGTCTACGCTTTGATCGTTCCCTGATAGGCCAGTAGCAGTTTCCGAAGCACATCTGGAGGCTTCATGTAATCTGTGGACGTTCAGAGTGTTGATTAAACACAGAAATTGCATCGGGATGGAAAACTACAGTCCCCATGCGGAAATTTCTGCATGGGAGTAATTTCTGAAGCTGTCTACGCTTTGATCGATTCCTGGGAGACCAGTGATAGTTTCCGTAGCACAAATGGAGGCATTCTGTAATCTGTGGTCGTTCAGAGTGTTCATGAAACACAGAAATTGCATCGGGATTGAATACAACAGGCACCATGCGGACTTTTCTCCACGGGAATAACGTCCCAATTGTCTACGCTTTAAAACTTCCTGGCAGATTAAAACTGTCTGTCCGACCGAGACTCGAAATCGGGACCTTTGCCTTTCGTGGGCAAGTGCTCTAGCAACTGAACTACCGAAGCACGATTCACGCCTTGTTCCCACATCTTTACTTCTGCCAGTATCTCGTCTCCTACCTTCCAAATTTTACAGAAGATTTAATGCGAAACTTGCAGGTCTAGCACTCCTGAAAGAAAGGATATAGCGGAGACATGGCTTAGCCACAGCCTGGGGGATGTTTCAAGAATTATAATTTCTGTAAAGTTTGGAAGGTAGGAGAAGAGATACTGGCAAAAGGAAAGCTGTGAGTACCGGCCGTGAGTCGTGCTTTTGTAACTGTTATTGTAGAGCAATTGCTCAGGAAAGGCAAAAGTCCCGAGTTCGAGTCTCGGTCGAGAACACAGTTTTAATCTGCCAGAAAGTTTCATATCAGCGCACACTCGCCTGCCGAGTGAAAATCTCATTCTGTCTACGCTTTGATCATTCCCTGGGAAACCAGTAGTGGTTTCCGAAACTCATCTGAAGACTCCCTGTAATCTGTGGACGTTCAGAGTGTTGATCAAACACAGAAATTGCATCGGCATTGAATACAACAGGCACCATGCAGAATTTTCTCATTGGGAGTAATGTTTCAAACTGTCTACGCTTTGATCGATTCCTGGGAGACCAGTAGTTGTTTCCGAAGCTCATCTGGAGCCATTCTGCAATCTGTGGACGTTCTGTGTGTTGATGAAACACAGATACTGCACCGGGATTGAATACAACAGTCACAATGCGGACTTATCGCCATGGGAGTAATGTCTTAAACTGTCTACGCTTTGATCGTTCCCTGAGAGACCAGTAACAAATTACAAAGCACATCTGTAGGCTTCCTGTAATCTGTGGACGTTCAAAGTATTGATGAAAAACAGAAATTGCACAGTGATTGAATACAACAGGCTCCATCCGGACATTTGTCACAGGGAGTAATGTCTCAAACTGTCGACGCTTTGATCGTTCCCTGGTAGACCAGTAGTAGTTTTCGAAGCACATCTGAACTCTTCCTGTAATCTGTGGACGTTCAGAGTGTTGATGAAACACAGAAATTGCGTCGGGATTAAATACAACATGCACCACGCGGACTTTTGTTATAGGGAGTAATGTTTCAAACTGTCTACGCTTTGATCGATTCCTGTTGGACCAGTAGTAGTTTCCGAAGCACATCTGAAAGCATTATATAATCTGTAGACGTTCAGAGTGTTGATGTAACACAGATATTGTATCGGGATTGAATACAACAGTCACCATGCGGACTTTTCTCCATGGGAGTAATGTCTCAAACTGTCTACGCTTTGATCGTTCCCTTGGAGACCAGTACTAGTTTCCGAAGCACATCTGAAGACTTCCTGTAACCTGTGGACGTTCAGAGTGTTGATGAAACACAGTAATTGCATTGTGACTGAATACAAAGCGCACCATACGGACTTTTCTCCATGGGATTGACGTCTCAAACTGTCTACGTTTTGATCGTTCCCTGGGAGACCAGTAGTAGTTTCCGAAGCACATTAGTACGCTTCCTGTAACCTGTGGACGTTCAGAGTGTTGATGAAACACAGAAATTGCATCTCCATTGCATACAACATTCACCATGCGCACTTTTCTCCAAGGGAGTAATGTCTCAAACTGTCTACGATTTGATCGATCCCTGGGAGTCAAGTTGTAGTTTCTGAAGCAGATCTGGAGGCTACCTATAATCTGTGGACGTTCAGAGTGTTGATGAAACACATAAATTGCATCGGCATTGAATACAAACGGCACCATGCAGACTTTTACCATGGGAGTAATGTCACAAACCGTCTACTATTTGATCGTTCCCCTGGTGACCAGTAGTAGTTTCCGAAGCACATCAGGAGGCATTCTCTAATCTGTGGACCTTCAGAGTGTTGATGAAACACATATATTGCATCGGGATTGAACACAACAGTCACCATGCGCACTTTTTTCCATGGGAGTAATGTCTCAAACTGACAACGCTTCGATCGTTATCTGAGAGTAAAGTGGTAGTTTCCAAAGCACATCTGGAGAGTTCCTGTAATCTGTGGAAGTTCAGAGTGTTGATGAAACACAGAAATTGCATCGGGATTTAATACAACATGCACCATGCGGACTTTTGTCATAGGGAGTAATGTCTCAAACTGTCTACGCTTTGATCGTTTCCTGGGAGACCAGTAGTAGTTTCCGAAGCACATCTGGAGGCATTCTGAAATCTTTGGACCTTCAGAGTGTTGATGAAACGCAGAAATTGCATCGGGATTGTATACAACAGGCACCATTAGGACTTTTCTCCATGGGAGTAATGTCTCAATCTGTCTACGCTTTGATCCATTCCTGGGAGAACAGTTGTAGCACATCTGGAAGTTTCCTGTAATCTATGGACTCTCAGAGTGTTAATGATGCACTATTATTGCATCGGGATTGAATACAACAGGCAACATGTGGACTTTTCTCCATTGGGATTGAATACAACAGGCATCATGCGGACTTTTCTCCTCGGGAGTAATTTGTTAAATTGTCTACGATTTGTTCGTTCCCTGGGAGAACAGTAGTTGTTTCCGAAGCACATCTGAAGAGTTCCTGTAATCTGTGGACGTTCAGAGTGTTGATGAAACACAGAAATTGCATCGGGATGCGATACAACAGGCACTATGCGGACTTTTCTCAATGGGTGTATTGTCTCAAACTGTCCACACTCCGATCGATTCCGGGTTGACTTGTAGTAGTTTCTGAAGCACATCTGAAAGCATTATATAATCTGTGGACATTCAGAGTGTTGATGAAACACAGATTTTGCATCGGGATTGAATACAACAGTCACCGTGCGGACTTTTCTCCATGGGAGTAATGTCTCAAAATGTCTAATCTTTGATCGTTATCTGAGAGTAAAGCAGTAGTTTCCAAAGCACATCTGGAGCCATCCTGTAATCTGTGGACGTTCAGAGTGTTGATGAAACACAGAAATTGCATCGGCATTGAATACAACAGGCACCATGCGGCCTTTTCTCCATGGGAGTAATGTCTCGAACTGTCTACGCTTTGATCGATCCCTGGGAGTCAAGTTGTAGTTTCTGAAGCAGATCTGGAGGCTACCTATAATCTGTGGACGTTCAGAGTGTTGATGAAGCACAGAAATTGCATCGGCATTGAATACAACAGGCACCATGCGGACTTTTCTCCATGGGAGTAATGTCGCAAACCGTCTACTCTTTGATCGTTCCCCTGGAGACCAGTAGTAGTTTCCGAAGCACATCAGGAGGCATTCTCTAATCTGTGGACCTTTAGAGTGTTGATGAAACACAGATATTGCATCGGGATTATATACAACAGTCACCATACAGTTTTTTCCATGGGAGTAATGTCTCAAACTGACTACGCATCGATCGTTTCCTGGGAGACCAGTAGTAGTTTCCGAAGCACATCTGGAGGCATTCTGAAATCTTTGGACCTTCCGAGTGTTGATGAAATGCAGTAGTAGCATCGGGATTGAATACAACAGGCACCATTAGCTCTTTTCTCAATGGGAGTAATGTCTCAATCTGTCTACGCTTTCATCCATTCCTGGGAGAACAGTTGTAGTTTCTGAAGCACATTTGGAAGATTCCTGTAATCTGTGGACTCTCTGAGTGTTAATGATGCACAATAATTGGATCGGGATTGAATACAACAGGCCAAATGCGGACTTTTCTTCACGGGAGTAATGTGTTAATGTGTCTACGACTTGATCGTTCTATGGGAGACCAGTAGTAGTTTCTGAAGCACATCTGGAGGCTTTCTGTATTCTGTTGATGTTCAGAGTGTTGATGAAACGCAGAAATTGCATCGGGATGCGATACAACAGGCACCATGCGGACTTTTCCCAATGGGTGTATTGTCTCAAACTGTCTACAATCTGATCGATTCCTGGGAGACCAGTAGTAGTTTCCGAAGCACATCAGGAGGTATTGCGTAATCTGTGGACCTTCAGAGTGTTGATGAAACACAGAAATTAAATCGGGTTTGAATACAAAAAACACCATGTGGACTCCTCTCCAAGGGAGTAATGTCTCAAACAGCCTACACTTTAATCGTACCCAGGGAGACCAGTAGTAGTTTAAGAAGCACATCTGGAGGCTTCCTATAATCTGTGGACGTTCAGAGTGTTGATGAAACACATAAATTGCATCGGGATTGAATACAACAGGCACAATGCGGGCTTTTCTAAACGGGAATAACGTCTCAAACTGTCTACGCTTTGAAACTTCCTGGCAGATTAAAACTATGTGCCCGACCGAGACTGGAAATCGGGAGATTTACCTTTCGCGGGCAAATGCTCTTCCAACTGAGCTACCAAAGCATGATTCACGCCCGGTACCCACATCTTAACTTCTGCCACTATCTCGTCTCCTACCTTCCAAACTTTACAGAAGATTTAATGCGAATCTTGCAGGTCTAGCACTCCTGAAAGGAAGGATATAGCGGAGACATGGCTTAGCCACAGCCTGGGGGATGTTTCCAGAATGAGAGCTTCTGTAAAGTTTTTAAGGTAGGAGACGAGATACTGGCAGAAGTAAAGCTGTGAGTACCGGCAATGAGTCTTGCTTCGGTAACTGTGATGGTAGAGCACTTGCCCACGAAATGCAAAGGTCCCGAGTTCGAGTCTCGGTCGGGAACACAGTTCTAATCTGCCAGGAAGTTTCATATCAGCGCACATTCGGCTGCCGAATGAAATTCGCATTCTGTCTACGCTTTGATCATTCCCTGGGAAGCCAGTAGTGGTTTCCGAAGCACATCTGAAGGCTTCCCGTAATATGTGAACGTTCAGAGCGTTGATGAAACACAGAAATTGCATCGGAATTGAATGCAACAGACACCATGCGTTCTTTGCTCGATGGGAGTAATGTCTGTAACTGTCTACGCTTTGATCGATTCCTGGGAGACGAGTAGTACTTTCCGAAGCACATCTGAAAGCATTATGTAATCTGTTTACGTTCAGAGTTTTGATCAAACACAGAAATTGCATAGGCATTGTATACAACAGGCACCATTCAGACTTTTCTCCATGGGAGTAATGTCTCAAAATGTCTACGCTTTGATCGTTCCCTGATAGGCCAGTAGCAGTTTCCGAAGCACATCTGGAGGCTTCATGTAATCTGTGGACGTTCAGAGTGTTGATTAAACACAGAAATTGCATCGGGATGGAAAACTACAGTCCCCATGCGGAAATTTCTGCATGGGAGTAATTTCTGAAGCTGTCTACGCTTTGATCGATTCCTGGGAGACCAGTGATAGTTTCCGTAGCACATATGGGGGCATTCTGTAATCTGTGGTCGTTCAGAGTGTTCATGAAACACAGAAATTGCATCGGGATTGAATACAACAGGCACCATGCGGACTTTTCTCCACGGGAATAACGTCCCAATTGTCTACGCTTTAAAACTTCCTGGCAGATTAAAACTGTGTGTCCGACCGAGACTCGAAATCTGGACCTTTGCCTTTCGTGGGCAAGTGCTCTAGCAACTGAACTACCGAAGCATGATTCACGCCTTGTTCCCACATCTTTACTTCTGCCAGTATCTCGTCTCCTACCTTCCAAATTTTACAGAAGATTTAATGCGAAACTAGCAGGTCTAGCACTCCTGAAAGAAAGGATATAGCGGAGACATGGCTTAGCCACAGCCTGGGGGATGTTTCACGAATTATAATTTCTATAAAGTTTGGAAGGTAGGAGAAGAGATACTGGCAAAAGGAAAAGTGTGAGTACCGGCCGTGAGTCGTGCTTTTGTAACTGTTATTGTAGAGCAATTGCTCAGGAAAGGCAAAGGTCCCGAGTTCGAGTCTCGGTCGAGAACACAGTTTTAATCTGCCAGAAAGTTTCATATCAGCGCACACTCGCCTGCCGAGTGAAAATCTCATTCTGTCTACGCTTTGATCATTCCCTGGGAAACCAGTAGTGGTTTCCGAAACTCATCTTAAGACTCCCTGTAGTCTGTGGACGTTCAGAGTGTTGATCAAACACAGAAATTGCATCGGCATTGAATACAACAGGCACCATGCAGAATTTTCTCATTGGGAGTAATGTTTCAAACTGTCTACGCTTTGATCGATTCCTGGGAGACCAGTAGTAGTTTCCGAAGGTCATCTGGAGCCATTCTGCAATCTGTGGACGTTCTGTGTGTTGATGAAACACAGATACTGCACCGGGATTGAATACAACAGTCACAATGCGGACTTATCGCCATGGGAGTAATGTCTTAAACTGTCTACGCTTTGATCGTTCCCTGAGAGACCAGTAACAAATTACAAAGCACATCTGTAGGCTTCCTGTAATCTGTGGACGTTCAAAGTACTGATGAAAAACAGAAATTGCACAGTGATGGAATACAACAGGCTCCATCCGGACATTTGTCACAGGGAGTAATGTCTCAAACTGTCGACGCTTTGATCGTTCCCTGGTAGACCAGTAGTAGTTTTCGAAGCACATCTGAACTCTTCCTGTAATCTGTGGACGTTCAGAGTGTTGATGAAACACAGAAATTGCATCGGGATAAATACAACATGCACCATGCGGACTTTTGTTATAGGGAGTAATGTTTCAAACTGTCTACGCTTTGATCGATTCCTGTTGGACCAGTAGTAGTTTCCGAAGCACATCTGAAAGCATTATATAATCTGTGGACGTTCAGAGTGTTGATGTAACACAGATATTGTATCGGGATTGAATACAACAGTCACCATGCGGACTTTTCTCCATGGGAGTAATGTCACAAACCGTCTACTATTTGATCGTTCCCCTGGTGACCAGTAGTAGTTTCCGAAGCACATCAGGAGGCATTCTCTAATCTGTGGACCTTCAGAGTGTTGATGAAACACATATATTGCATCGGGATTGAACACAACAGTCACCATGCGCACTTTTTTCCATGGGAGTAATGTCTCTAACTGACAACGCTTCGATCGTTATCTGAGAGTAAAGTAGTAGTTTCCAAAGCACATCTGGAGAGTTCCTGTAATCTGTGGAAGTTCAGAGTGTTGATGAAACACAGAAATTGCATCGGGATTTAATACAACATGCACCATGCGGACTTTTGTCATAGGGAGTAATGTCTCAAACTGTCTACGCTTTGATCGTTTCCTGGGAGACCAGTAGTAGTTTCCGAAGCACATCTGGAGGAATTCTGAAATCTTTGGACCTTCAGAGTGTTGATGAAACGCAGAAATTGCATCGGGATTGAATACAACAGGCACCATTAGGACTTTTCTCCATGGGAGTAATGTCTCAATCTGTCTACGCTTTGATCCATTCCTGGGAGAACATTTGTAGCACATCTGGAAGCTTCCTGTAATCTATGGACTCTCAGAGTGTTAATGATGCACAATAATTGCATCGGGATTGAATACAACAGGCAACATGTGGACTTTTCTCCATTGGGATTGAATACAACAGGCATCATGCGGACTTTTCTCCTCGGGAGTAATTTGTTAAATTGTCTACGATTTGTTCGTTCCCTGGGAGAACAGTAGTTGTTTCCGAAGCACATCTGAAGAGTTCCTGTAATCTGTGGACGTTCAGAGTGTTGAACGTTCACTGGAAGAAAAGTAGTAGTTTCCGAAGAACATGTGGAGGCATTCAGTAATCTGTGGACATTCAGAGTGTTGATGAAACACCGAAATTGCATCGGGATTCCTTACAACAGACACCAAGCGGACTTTACTCCATGGGAGTAATGTCTCAAACTGTCATCGCTATGATCGTTCCCTGAAAGACCTGTAATAGTTTCCGAAGCACATGTGGAGACATTCTGTAATCTGTGGTCTATCAGAGTGTTGATGAAACACAGAAATTGCATCGGGATTGAACACAACAGGCACCATGCGAACTTTTCTCAATGGTAGTAATGACTCAAACTGTCTACGCTTTGATCGTTCCCTGGAATACCAGTAGTAGTTTCCGAAGCACATGTGGAGGCTCTTCTTAAATTTCTGGACCTTCAGAGTGTTGATGAAACACAGAAATTGTATCGGGATTGAATACAACAGGCACAATGCGGACCTTTCCCCATTGGAGTAATGTCTCAAACTTTCTACGCTTTGATCGATTCCTGGAAGACCAGTAGTAGTTTCCGAAGCACATCTGGAGGCATTCTGTAATCTGTGGACCTTCCGAGTGTTGATGAAACACAGAATTTGCATCGGGATTGAACACAACAGGCACCATGCGGACCTTTCTCCATGGGAGTAATGTCTCAAACTGTCACCGCTTTGATCGTTCCCTGGAAGACCCGTAGTAGTTCCCATAGCACATGCGGAGGCGTTCTATAATCTGTGGACCTTCAGAGTGTTGATGAAACACAGAAATTGCATCGCTATTGAATACTACAGGCACCGTGCGGACTTTTCTCCATGGGAGTAATGTCTCAATCTGTCTACACTTTGATCGTTCGCTGGAAGATCAGTAGCAGTTTCCGAAGCACATCTGGAGGCATTCTATAATCTGTGGACCTCCAGATTGTTGATGAAACACAGAAACTGCATCGTGATTGAATACAACAGGCACCATGCGGACTTTTCTCCAAGGGAGTAATGTCTCAAACTGTCTACGCTTTGATCGTTACCTGGAAGACCTGTAATAGTTTCAGAGGCACATCTGATGGCGTTGTGTAATCTGTGGTCCTTCAGAGCTTTGATGAAACAGAGAAATTGCATGGGTCTTGAATACAACTGGCACCATGCGGACTTTTCTCCGTGGGAGTAATGTCTCAAACTGTCTACGCTTTGATCGTTGGCTGGAAGAGAAAGTAAAAGTTTCCGAAGCATATGTGGAGGCGTTCTGTAATCTGTGGACCTTCAGAGTGTTGATGAAACACAGAAATTGTATATGGATTCCATACAACAGGCACCATGCTGACTTTTCTCCATGGGAGTAATGTCTCAAACTGTCTACGCATTGAACGTTCACTGGAAGAAAAGTAGTAGTTTCCGAAGAACATGTGGAGGCATTCAGTAATCTGTGGACATTCAGAGTGTTGATGAAACACCGAAATTGCATCGGGATTGAATACAACAGGCACCATGCTGACTTTTCTCCATGGGAGTTATGACTCAAACTCTCTTGGCCTTGATCGTTCGCTGGAAGACCGTTCGTAGTTACCGAAGCACATCTGGAGGCATTCTGTAATCTGTGGACCTTCATAGTGTTGATGATACATAGAAATTGAATCGGGATTGAATACAACAGGCACCATGCCGACTTTACTCCATTGGAGTAATGTCTGAAACTTTGTACGCTATGATCGTTCCCTGGAAGAGAAAGTAGAAGTTTCCGATGCATATGTGGAGGCGTTCTGTAATCTGTGGACCTTCAGAGTTTTGATGAAACACAGAAATTGCACCGGGATTCCATACAACAGTCACCATGCTGACCTTTCTCCATGGGTGTAATGTCTCAAACTGTCTACGCTTTGATCTTTCCCTGGAACACCAGTAGTAGTTTCAGAAGCACATGTGAAACCTCTTCTGTAATTTGTGGACCTTCAGAGAGTTGATGAAAAAAGAGAAATTGCATCTGGATTGAATACAACAGGAACCACGCGGACTTTTCACCATGGGAGTAATGTCTCAAATTGTCTACCCTTTGATCGTTCCCGGGAAGTTCAGTAGTAATTTCCGAAGCACATGTGGAGGCGATCTGTAATTTGTGGACCTTCAGAGTGTTGATGAAACATAGAAATTGCATCGGGTTTGAATACAACAGGCACCATGCTTACTTTTCTGCGTGGGAGTAATGTCTCAAACTGTCTACGCTATGATCGATTCCTGTAAGACCAATAGTAGTTTCCGAAGCACATCTAGAGACAATCTGTAGTCTGTGGATATTCAGAGTGTTTATGAAACACAGAAATTGCATTGTGATTGAATAAAACTGGCATATTGCTTACTCTTCTCCATGGGAGTAATATCTCAAACTGTCTACACTTTGATCGATTCCTGGAAGACCAGTAGTAGTTTACGAAGCACATCTGGAGGCATTCTGTAATCTTTGGACCTTCAGATTGTTGATGAAAAACAGAAATTGCATCGGGATTGAGTGCAACAGGCACCATGCGGAATTTTCTCCAAGATAGTAATGTCTCAAACTGTCTATGATTTGATCGTTCCCTGGAAGACCAGTAGTAGTTTCCGAAGCACATGTGAGTTCGTTCTGTAACCGTGGACCTTTAGAGTGTTGATGAAACATTGAAATTGCATCGGGATGAATACAACAGGCACCATGCGGGCTTTTGTCCATGGGAGTAATGTCTCAAATTGTCTACGCTTTGAACGTTCCCTGGAAGACCAGTAGTAGTTTCCGAAGCACGTCTGGACGCATTCTCTAATCTGTGGACCTTCAGAGTGTTGATGAAACACAGAAATTTCATCGGGATTGAATACAACAGGCACAATGCCGACTTTTCTCCATGGGAGAAATGTCTCAAACTGTCATCGCTTTGATCGTTCAATGGATGACCAGTAGTAGTTCCAGAAGCACATCTGGAGGCGTTGTGTAATCTGTGGTCCTTCAGAGTGTTGATGAAACCGAGAAATTGCGTCGTGATTGAATGCAACAGGCACCTTGTGGACTTTTCTCTGTGGGAGTAATGTCTCAAACTCTCTACGCCTTGATCGTTATCTGGAAGACCAGTAGTCGTTTCCGAAGCACATCTGGAGGCATTCAGAAATCTGTGGTCCTTCAGAGTGTTGATGAAACACAGAAATATCATCGGGATTAAATACCACAGGAACAATACAGACTTTGCTCCATGGGAATAATGGCTCAAACTGTCTACGCTTTTAACGATCCCTGGAAGACCAGTAGTAGTTTCCCAAGCACATCTGGAAGCATTCTGTATTCTGTGAGCTTTCAGAGTGTTGATGAAACACAGAAATTGCATCGGGATTGAATACAGCAGGCAAACTGCCGGCTTTTCTCCATGGGAGTAATGTCTCAAACTCTCTACGATTTGATCGATTCCTGGAAGACGAGTAGTAATTTTCCGAAGCACATCTGGAGGCATTCTGTAAACTGTGGACCTTCAGAGTGTTGATGAAACACAGAAATTGCTTCGGATTCAATACAACAGGCACCATGCGGACTTTTCTCCAAGGCAGTAATGTCCCAAACAGTCTACGCTTTGATCGATCCCTGGAAGACTAGTAGTAGCTTCCGATGCACTTATGGAGGCATTCTGTTATCTGTGGTCTATCGGAGTGTTGATGAAACACAGAAATTGCATCGGGATTCAACACAACAGTCACCACGCGGACATTTCTCCATGGGTGTAATGTCTCAAACTCTCAACTTTTTTATCGATTCCTCTAAGACCAGTAGTAGTTTCCGAATCACATCTGGAGACATTCTGCAATCTGAGGACCTTCAGAGTGTTGGTGAAACATAGAAATTGCATCGGGATTGAATACAACAGGCACCATTCTTACTTTTCTGCGTGGGAGAAATGTCTCAAACTGTCTACGCTATGATCGATTCCTGGAAGACCAGTAGTAGTTTCCGAAGCACATCTAGAGACAATCTGTAGTCTGCGGACCTTCAGAGTGTTTATGAAACACAGAAATTGCATTCTGATTGAATACAACAGGCACCATGCTTACTTTTCTCCATGGGAGTAATATCTCAAACTGTCTACACTTTGATCGATTCCTGGAAGACCGGTAGTAGTTTTCGAAGCACATCTGGAGGCATTCTGTAATCTTTGGACCTTCAGAGTGTTGATGAAAAACAGAAATTGCATCGGGATTGAGTACAACAGACACCATGCGGACTTTACTCCAAGATACTAATGTCTCAAACTGTCTACGATTTGATCGTTCCCTGGAAGACCAGTAGTAGTTTCCGAAGCACATCTGGTGCCATTCTGTAATCTGTGGACTTTCAGAGTGTTGATGAGACAAGGAAAGTGCATCCGGATTGAATACAACAATCACCATGCGGCCTTTTCTGCATGGGAGTAATGTCTCAAACTGTCTACGATTTGATCGTTCCCCTGAAGACCAATAGAAGTTTCAGAAGCACATGTGGAGGAATTCTGTAATCTCTGGACCTTCAGAGTGTTGATGAACAAAGAAATTGCATCGGGATTCAATACAACAGGCACCAAGCGGACTTTACTCCATGGTAGTAATCTCTCAAACTGTCATCGCTATGATCGTTCCCTGGAAGACCAGTGATAGCATCCGATGCACATCTGGAGGCATTCTGTAATCAGTGGACCTTCAGAGTGTTGATGAAACATAGAAATTGCATCGGGATTGAATACAACTGACACCATGCGGACTTTTCTCCGTGGGAGTAATGTCTCAAACTGTCTACGATTTGATCTTTCCCTTTAAGGGAAAGTATAAGTATCCGAAACATATGTGGAGGCGTACTGTAATCTGTGGACCTTCCGAGTGTTGATGAGACACAGAAATTGCATCGGGATTCCATACAACAGGCACCAAGCGGACTTTACTCCATGGGAATAATGTCTCAAACTGTCATCGCTATGATCGTTCCCTGGAAGACCAGTAACAGTTTCCGAAGCACATGTGGAGGCGTTCTGTAATCTGTGGACCTTCAGAGTGTTGATGAAACACAGATTTTGCATCGGGATTAAAATTCAACAGTCACCATGCGCACTTCCCTCCACGGGAGTAATGTCTCAAACAGTCATCGCTTTAATCGTTTCCTGGAAGACCAGTCTTAGTTTGAGAAGCACATGCGGAGACGTTCTATAATTTGTGGACCTTCAGAGTTTTGATGAAACACAGAAATTGCTTTGGGATTCAATACAACAGGCACAATGCGGACTTTTCTCCATGGGAGTAATGTCTCAAACTGTCTACGCTATTATCGCTATCTGGAAGACCAGTAGAAGTTTCCGAAGCACATAAGGAGGCATTCTGTAATCTGTGGTCCACCAGAGTGTCGATCAAACAGAGAAATTGCATCGGGATTGAGTACAACACGCACCATGCGGACTTTTCTCCGTGGGAGTAATGTCTCAAACTTTCTACGCTTTCATAGTTCCCTTGAAGACCAGTAGTCGTTTCCGAAGCACATAAGGAGGCATTCTGTAATCTGTGGTCCACCAGAGTGTTGATCAAACAGAGAAATTGCATCGGGATTGAATAAAACACGCACCATCCGGACTTTTCTCCATGGGAGTTATGTCTCAATCTGTCTACGCTTTCATAGTTCCCTGGAAGACCAGTAGTCGTTTCCGTAGCACATCTGGAGGCATTCAGAAGTCTGTGGACCTTCAGAGTGTTGATGAAACAGAGAAATTGCATCGGGATTAGATACAACACGCCAAATTGGATTTTGCTCCACGGGAGTAATGTCTCAAACTGTCACGATTTGTTCGTTTGCTGGGAGTATAGTTGTAGTTTCCAAAGCAACTCTGGAGGCTTCCTGTAATCTGTGGACGTTCAGAGCGTTGATGAAACATAGAAATTGCATCGGGATTGAATACAACTGACACCATGCGGACTTTTCTCCGTGGGAGTAATGTCTCAAACTGTCTACGCTTTGATCGTTCCCTTTAAGAGAAAGTATAAGTTTCCGAAACATTTGTGGAGGCGTTCTGTAATCTGTGGACCTTCAGAGTGTTGACGAAACACAGAAATTGCATCGGGATTCCATACAACAGGCACCAAGCGGACTTTACTACATGGGAATAATGTCTCAAACTGTCAGCGCTATGATCGTCACCAGGAAGACCAGACTTAGTTTGAGAAGCACATGCGGAGACGTTCTACAATTTGTGGACCTTCAGAGTTTTGATGAAACACAGAAATTGCTTTGGGATTCAATACAACAGGCACAATGCTGACTTTGCTCCATGGGAGTAATGGCTCAAACTGTCTACGATTTTAACGTTCCCTGGAATACTAGTAGTAGATTCCGAAGCACATCTGGAGGCATTCTGTATTCTGTGGACTATCAGAGTGTTGATGAAACACAGAAATTGCATCGGGAATAAATACAACATGCAAAATGCCGGCTTTTCTTCATGGGAGTAATGTCTCAAACTCTCTACGATTTGATCGATTCCTGAAATACCAGTAGTAATTTTCCGAAGCGCATCTGGAGGCATTCTGTAATCTTTGGACTTTCAGAGTGTTGATGAAACACAGAAATTGCATCGGGATTGAATACAACAGGCAAAATGCCGGCTTTTCTACATGGGAGTAATTTCTCAAATTCTCTACAATTTGATCGATTCCTGGAAGACCAGTAGTAATTTTCCGTAGCACATGTGGAGCATTCTGTAATGTGTGGACCTTCATAGTGTGGATGAAACATAGAAATTCCATCGGGATTGACTACAACTGACACCATGCGGACTTTTCTCCGTGGGAGTAATGTCTCAAACTGTCTACGCTTTGATCGTTGCCTTTAAGAGAAAGTATAAGTTTCCGAAACATATGTGGAGGCGTTCTGTAATCTGTGGACCTTCAGAGTGTTGATGAAACACAGAAATTGCATCGGGATTCCATACAACAGGCACCAAGCGGACTTTACTCCATGGGAGTAATGTCTCAAACTGTCATCGCTATGATCGTTCCCTGGAAGACCAATAATAGTTTCCGAAGCACATGTGGAGGCGTTCTGTAATCTGTGGACCTTCAGAGTGTTGATGAAACACAGATATTGCATCGGGATTGAATACAACAGTCACCATGCGCACTTCCCACCACGGGAGTAATGTCTCAAACTGTCATCGCTTTAATCGTTCCCTGGAAGACCAGTCTTAGTTTAAGAAGCACATGCGTAGACGTTCTATAATCTGTGGACCTTCAGAGTTTTGATGAAACACAGGAATTGCTTTGGGATTCAATACAACAGGCACCATGCGGTCTTTTCTCCATGGGAGTAATGTCTCAAACTGTCTACCCTTTTATCGTTATCTGGAAGACCAGTAGAAGTTTCGGAAGCACATAAGTAGGCATTCTGTAATCTGTGGTCCACCAGAGTGTCGATCAAAGAGAGAAATTGCATCGGGATTGAATACAACACGCACGATGCGGACTTTTCTCCGTGGGAGTAATGTCTCAAACTGTCTACGCTTTCATAGTTCCCTGGAAGACCAGAAGTCGTTTCGAAGCACATCTGGAGACATTCAGAAGTTTGTGGACCTTCAGAGTGTTGATGAAACACAGAAATATCATCGGGATTAAATACAACAGGAACAATACAAACTTTGCTCCATGGGAATAATGGCTCAAACTGTCTACGCTTTGATCGTTCGCTGGAAGACCAGTAGTAATTTCCGAAGGACATCTGGATTCATTCATTAATCTGTGGACCTTCAGAGTGTTGATGAAACACGGAAATTGCATCGGGATTGAATACAACAGGCACCATGCGGACTTTTCTCCATGGAAGTTATGTCTCAAACTGTCAACGCTTTGATCGTTCCCTGGAAGACCAGTAGTAGTTTGAGAAGCACTTGCGGAGGCGGTCTATAATCTGTGGACCTTTAGAGTGTTGATGAAACACAGAAATTGCTTCGGGATAGAATACAACTGGAACCATGCGGACTTTTCTCCAAGATAGCAATGTCTCAAAGTGTGTACGCTTTGATCGTTCTCTTGATGACCAGTAGTAGTTTCCGATGTACATCTTTAGGCATTCTGTAATTTGTGGACAATCAGAGTGTTGATGAAACATAGAAATTGCTTCGGGATTCAATACAACAGGCACAATGCTGACTTTGCTCCATGGGAGTAATGGCTCAAACTGTATACGATTTTAACGTTCCCTATAATACTAGTAGTAGATTCAAAAAGCACATCTGGAGGCATTCTGTATTCTGTGGACTAAAAGAGTGTTGATGAAACACAGAAATTGCATCGGGAATAAATACAACAGGCAAAATGCCGGCTTTTCTTCATGGGGGTAATGTCTCAAACTCTCTACGATTTGATCGATTGCTGAAAGACCAGTAGTAATTTTCCGAAGCACATCTGGAGGCATTCTGTAATCTGTGGACTTTCAGAGTGTTGATGAAACACAGAAATTGCATCGGGATTGAATACAACAGGCAAAATGCCGGCTTTTCTCCATGGGAGTAATTTCTCAAATTCTCTACAATTTGATCGATTCCTGGAAGACCAGTAGTAATTTTCCGAAGCACATGTGGAGGCATTCTGTAATCTGTGGACCTTCAGAGTGTTGATGAAACATACAAATTGCATCGGGATTGAATACAACTGACACCATGCGCACTTTTCTCCGTGGGAGTAATGTCTCAAACTGTCTACGCTTTGATCATTCCCTTTAAGAGAAAGTATAAGTTTCCGAAACATTTGTGGAGGCGTTCTGTAATCTGTGGACCTTCAGAGTGTTGATGAAACACAGAAATTGATCGGGATTCCATACAACAGGCACCAAGCGGACTTTACTCCATGGGAATAATGTCTCAAACTGTCATCGCTATGATCGTTCCCTGGAAGACCAGACTTAGTTTGAGAAGCACATGGGAAGACGTTCTATAATTTGTGGACCTTCAGAGTTTTGATGAAACACAGAAATTGCTTTGGGATTCAATACAACAGGCACCATGCCTACTTTTCTCCATGGGAGTAATGTCTCAAACTGTCTACGCTTTTATCGTTATCTGGAAGACCAGTAGAAGTTTCCGAAGCACATAAGGAGGCATTCTGTAATCTGTGGTAAACCAGAGTGTCTATCAAACAGAGAATTTGAATCGGGATTGAATACAACACGCACCATGCGGACTTTTCTCCGTGGGAGTAGTGTCTCAAAATGTCTACGCTTTCATAGTGCTCTGGAAGACCAGTAGTCGTTTCCGAAGCACATAAGGAGGCATTCTGTAATCTGTGGTAAACCAGAGTGTTGATCAAACAGAGAAATTGCATCGGGATTGAATACAACACGCACCATGCGAACTTTTCTCCGTGGGAGTAATGTCTCAAACTGTCTACGCTTTCATAGTTCCCTGGAAGACCATTAGTCGTTTCCGAAGCACATCTGGAGGCATTCAGAAATCTGTGGGCCTTCAGAGTGTTGATGAAACACAGAAATATCATCGGGATTAAATACAACAGGAACAATACAAACTTTGCACCATGGGAATAATGGCTCAAACTGTCTACGCTTTGATCGTTCGCTGGAAGACCAGTAGTAATTTCCGAAGAACATCTGGATTCATTCATTAATCTGTGGACCTTCAGAGTGTTGATGAAACACGGAAATTGCATCGGGATTGAATACAACAGGCACCATGCGGACTTTTCTCCATGGAAGTTATGTCTCAAACTGTTAACGCTTTGATCGTTCCCGGGAAGACCAGTAGTAGTTTGAGAAGCACTTGCGGAGGCGTTCTATAATCTGTGGACCTTCAGAGTGTTGATGAAACACAGAAATTGCTTCGGGATTGAATACAACTGGAACTATGCGGACTTTTCTCCAAGATAGCAATGTCTCAAACTGTGTACGCCTTGATTGTTCTCTGGAAGACCAGTAGTAGTTTCCGATGCACATCTGGAGGCATTCTGTAATCTGTGGACTATCAGAGTGTTGATGAAACATAGAAATTGCTTCGGGATTCAATACAACAGGCACAATGCTGACTTTGCTCCATGGGATTAATGGCTGAAACTGTCATCGCTATGATCGTTCCCTGGAAGACCAGTCTTAGTTTGAGAAGCACATGCGGAGGCGTTTTGTAATCTGTGGACCTTCAGAGTGTTGATGATACACAGAAATTGCATCGGGATTCAATACAACAGGCAAAATGCCGGCTTTTCTCCATGGGAGTAATTTCTCAAATTCTCTACAATTTGATCGATTACTGGAAGACCAGTAGTAATTTTCCGAAGCACATGTGGAGGCATTCTGTAATCTGTGGACCTTCAGAGTGTTGATGAAACATAGAAATTGCATCGGGATTGAATACAACTGACACCATGCGGACTTTTCTCCGTGGGAGTAATGTCTCAAACTGTCTACGCTTTGATCGTTCCCTTTAAGAGAAAGTATAAGTTTCCGAAACATTTGTGGAGGCGTTCTGTAATCTGTGGACCTTCAGAGTGTTGATGAAACACAGAAATTGCATCGGGATTCCATACAACAGGCACCAAGCGGACTTTACTCCATGGGAATAATGTCTCAAACTGTCATCGCTATGATCGTTCCCTGGAAGACCAGACATAGTTTGAGAAGCACATGGGGAGACGTTCTATAATTTGTGGACCTTCAAAGTTTTGATGAAACACAGAAATTGCTTTGGGATTCAATACATCAGGCACCATGCCTACTTTTCTCCATGGGAGTAATGTCTCAAACTGTCTACGCTTTTATCGTTATCTGGAAGACCAGTAGAAGTTTCCGAAGCACATAAGGAGGCATTCTGTAATCTGTGGTAAACCAGAGTGTCGATCAAACAGAGAATTTGAATCGGGATTGAATACAACACGCACCATGCGGACTTTTCTCCGTGGGAGTAGTGTCTCAAAATGTCTACGTTTTCATAGTGCTCTGGAAGACCAGTAGTCGTTTACGAAGCACATAAGGAGGAATTCTGTAATCTGTGGTAAACCAGAGTGTTGATCAAACAGAGAAATTGCATCGGGATTGCATACAACACGCACCATGCGAACTTTTCTCCGTGGGAGTAATGTCTCAAACTGTCTACGCTTTCATAGTTCCCTGGAAGACCATTAGTCGTTTCCGAAGCACATCTGGAGGCATTCAGAAATCTGTGGACCTTCAGAGTGTTGATGAAGCACAGAAATATCATCGGGATTAAATACAACAGGAACAATACAAACTTTGCACCATGGGAATAATGGCTCAAACTGTCTGCGCTTTGATCGTTCGCTGGAAGACCAGTAGTAATTTCCGAAGAACATCTGGATTCATTCATTAATCTGTGGACCTTCAGAGTGTTGATGAAACACGGAAATTGCATCGGGATTGAATACATCAGGCACCATGCGGACTTTTCTCCATGGAAGTTATGTCTCAAACTGTTAACGCTTTGATCGTTCCCGGGAAGACCAGTAGTAGTTTGAGAAGCACTTGCAGAGGCGGTCTATAATCTGTGGACCTTCAGAGTGTTGATGAAACACAGAAATTGCTTCGGGATTGAATACAACTGGAACTATGCGGACTTTTCTCCAAGATAGCAATGTCTCAAACTGTGTACGCCTTGATCGTTCTCTGGAAGACCAGTTGTAGTTTCCGATGCACATCTGGAAGCATTCTGTAATCTATGGACTATCAGTGTGTTGATGAAACATAGAAATTGCTTCGGGATTCAATACAACAGGCACAATGCAGACTTTGCTCCATGGGAGTAATGGCTGAAACTGTCATCGCTATGATCGTTCCCTGGAAGACCAGTCTTAGTTTGAGAAGCACATGCGGAGGCGTTGTGTAATCTGTGGACCTTCAGAGTGTTGATGATACACAGAAATTGCATCGGGATTCAATACAACAACCACCACTCGGACTTTTCTCCATGGGAGTAATTTCTCAGACCGTCATCAATATGATCGTTCCCTGGAAGACCAGTAATAGTTTCCGAAGCACATATGGAGGCATTCTGCAATATGTGGACCTTCAGAGTGTTGATGAAACAAAGAAATGGCATCGGTATTAAATACAACAGGCACCATGCGGACTTTTCTAGAATTGAGTAATGTCTCAAACTGTCTACGCTTTGATCGTTCTCTGGAATACCAGTAGTAGTTTTCGAAGTATATGTGAAGGCGTTCTGTAATCTATGGACTTTCAGAGTGTTTATAAAAGACAGAAATTTCATCGGGATTGAATACAACAGGAACCATGCTTACTTTTCTCCATTTGAGTAATGTCTCATACTGTCATAACTATGATCGTTATCTGGAATACCAGTAAAAGTTTCCGAAGCACATATGGAGGTATTGTGTAATCTATGGTCCTTCAGAGTGTTGATGAAACACAGAAATAGCATCGGGATTGAATACAACACGTACCATGCGGACTTTTCTTTGTGGGAGTAATGTCTCAAACTGTCTACGCTTTCATAGTTCCCTGGAAGACCATTAGTCGTTTCGAAGCACATCTGGAGGCATTCAGAAATCTGTGGACCTTCAGAGTGTTGATGAAACCCAGAAATATCATCGGGATTAAATACAACAGGAACAATACAAACTTTGCACCATGGGAATAATGGCCCAAAGTGCCTACGCTTTGATCGTTTGCTGGAAGACCAGTAGTAATTGCCGAAGAACATCTGGATTCATTCATTAATCTGTGGACCTTCAGAGTGTTGATGAAACACGGAAATTGCATCGGGATTGAATACAACAGGCACCATGCGGACTTTTCTCCATGGAAGTTATGTCTCAAACTGTTAACGCTTTGATCGTTCCCTGTAAGACCAGTAGTAGTTTGAGAAGCACTTGCGGAGGCGGTCTATAATCTGTGGACCTTCAGAGTGTTGATGAAACACAGAAATTGCTTCGGGATTGAATACAGCTGGAACTATGCGGACTTTTCTCCAAGATAGCAATGTCTCAAACTGTGTACGCTTTGATCGTTCTCTGGAAGACCAGTAGTAGTTTCCGATGCACATCTGGAGGCATTCTGTAATCTGTGGACTATCAGAGTGTTGATGAAACATAGAAATTTTTTCGGGATTCAATACAACACGCACAATGCTGACTTTGATACATGGGAGTAATGGCTGAAACTGTCATCGCTATGATCGTTCCCTGGAAGACCAGTCTTAGTTTGAGAAGCACATGCGGAGGCGTTCTGTAATCTGTGGACCTTCAGAGTGTTGATGATACACAGAAATTGCATCGGGATTCAATACAACAACCACCACTAGGACTTTTCTCCATGGGAGTAATGTCTCAGACCGTCATCAATATGATCGTTCCCTGGAACACCAGTAATAGTTTCCGAAGCACATATGGAGGCGTTCTGCAATATGTGGACCTTCACAGTGTTGATGAAACAAAGAAATGGCATCAGTATTGAATACAACAGGCACCATGCGGACTTTTCTACAATTGAGTAATGTCTCAAACTGTCTACGCTTTGATCGTTCTCTCGAATACCAGTAGTAGTTTTCGAAGAACATGTGAAGGAGTTCTGTAATCTATGGACTTTCAGAGTGTTTATAAAAGACAGAAATTTCATCGGGATTGAATACAACAGGCACCATGCTTACTTTTCACCATGGGAGTAATGTCTCAAACTGTCTACGCTTTGATCGTTCCTTGGATGACCAGTAGTAGTTTCTGAAGCACATAAAGAGGCATTCTGTAATGTGTGGTCCTTCAGAGTGTTGATCAAACAAAGAAATTGCATCGGGATTGAATGCAACAGTAACCATACGGACTTTTCTCCGTGAGAGTAATGTCTCAAACCGTCTACGCATTGATCGTTATCTGGAAGACCAGTAGAAGTTTCCGAAGCATATCTGGAGGCTTTCTGTAATCTCTGGACCTTTAGAGTGTTGATGAATCACAGAAATTGCATCGGGATTGAATACAACAGGCAACATGCGCACTTTTCTCCATGGGAGTAATGTCTCAAACTGTCTACGCTATGATCGATTTCTGGGAGACCAGTAGTAGTTTCCGAATAATATCTATAGGCATTCTGCAATCTGTGGAACTTCAGATTGATGATGAAACAGAGAAATTGCATCTGGCTTGAATACAACTGGTACCATGCGGAATTTTCTCCATGGGAGTAATTCCTCAAACTGTCTATGCTTTGATAGTTCGCTGGAAGACCAGTAGTAGTTTCCGAAGCACTTGCGGAGTCGCTCTATAATCTGTGGACCGTAGGAGTGTTGATGAAATACATAAATTGCATCGGGATTTAATACAACAGGCACCATGCGGACTTTTCTCCAAGGGAGTAATATCTCAAACTGTCTACGCTTTGATCTTTATCTGGAAGACCACTAGTAGTTTCCGAAACACATCTGGTGGCATTCTGTAGTCTCTGGACTTTCAGAGTGTTGATGAAACAGAGAAATAGCATCGGGATTAAATACAACATGCACAACGCAGACTTTGCTCCATGGCGTAATGTCTCAAACCTACTACGCTTTGATCGTTCCCTGGAAGACCAGTAGTAGCTTGAGAAGCACATGCGGAGGCGTTCTATAATCTGTTGACCTTCAGAGTGTTGATGAAACACGGAAATTGAATCGGGATTGAATACAACAAGCACCATGCGGACTTTTCTCCATGGGAGTAAAGACTCAAATTGTCTACGCTTTGATCGTTCCCTGGAAGACCAGTAGTAGCTTCCGAAGCACATCTGGAGGCATTCTGTAATCTGTGGACCTTCAGAATGTTGATGAAACACAGAAATTGCATCGGGATTTAATACGACAGGCACC
Source organism: Schistocerca gregaria (assembly GCF_023897955.1). NCBI lineage: Eukaryota > Metazoa > Arthropoda > Insecta > Orthoptera > Acrididae > Schistocerca > Schistocerca gregaria. The sequence goes on from NC_064927.1 coordinate 43,739,124, forward strand.
ATGCGGACTTTTCTCCATGGGAGTAATGTCTCAAACTGTCTACGCTTTGATCGTTATGTGGAAGACCACTAGTAGTTTTGCGAAACACATCTGGAGGCATTCTGTAGTCTCTGGGCTTTCAGAGTGTTGATGAAAACGAGAAATAGCATCGGGATCGAATAAAACAGGCACCATGCGGACTTTTCTCCATGGGAGTAAAGACTCAAATTGTCTACGCTTTGATCGTTCCCTGGAAGACCAGTAGTAGTTTCCGAAGCATGTCTGGAGGTATTCTGTAATCTGTGGACCTTCAGAGTGTTGATGAAACACAGAAATTGCATCGGGATTGAATACAACAGTCACAATGCGGACTTTTTATCATGGGAGGAATGTCTCAAATTGTCATTGCTTTGATCGTTCCCTAGAAGCCCATTAATAGTTTCTGAAGCACATGTGCAGGCGTTCTGCAATCTGTGGACCGTAAGAGTGGTGATGAAACATTGAAATTGTTTCGTGATGAATACAACAAGCACAATGCGGAATTTTTTTTTTTATGGGAGTGACGTCTCAAACTGTCTACGCTTTGATCGTTCACTGGAAGACCAGTAGTAGGTTCCAAATCACATGCGGAGGCGTTCTATAATCTGTGGACCATCAGAGTGTTGATGAGACACAGTAACTGCACCGGGATTGAACACAACAGGCACCATGCTTACTTTTCTCCTTGGGAGTAATGTCTCAAACTGTCTACACTTTGATCGATTCCTGGAGGACCAGTAGTAGTTTTCTAAACACATCTGGAGGCTTTCTGTAATCTCTGGACCTTTAGAGTGTTGATGAAACACAGAAATTGCATCGGGATTGAATACAACAGGCACCATGCGGACTTTTCTCCATGGGAGTAATGTCTCAAACTGTCTACGCTTTGATCGTTATCTGGAAGACCACTAGTAGTTTCCCAAACACATCTGGAGGCATTCTGTAGTCTCTGGACTTTCAGAGTGTTGATGAAACAGAGAAATAGCATCGGGATTTAATACAACATGCACAATGCAGACTTTGCTCCATGGCATAATGTCTCACACCTACTACGCTTTGATCGTTCCCTGGAAGACCAGTAGTAGCTTGAGAAGCACATGCGGAGGCGTTCTATAATCTGTGGCCCTTCAGAGTGTTGATAAAACACAGAAATTGCTTCGGGATTCAATACAACAGGCACCATGTGGACTTTTCTCCATATGAGTAATGTCTCAAACTGTCTACGCTTTGATCTTTTGCTGGAACACCAGTAGTAGTTTCCGAAGAACATCTGGAGGCATTCAGTAATCTTTGGACCTTCAGAGTGTTGATGAAATACGGAAATTGCATCGGGATTGAATACAACAAGCACCATGCGCACTTTTCTCCATGGGAGTAATGACTCAAACTGTCTACGCTTTTATCGTTATCTGGAAGACCACTACAAGTTTCCAAAGCACATGTGGATGCGTTCTGTAGTCTGTGGACCTTCAGAGTGTTAATGAAACACAGAAATTGCATCGGGATTTAATACAACATGCACCAGGCGGACTTTTCTCCATAGGAGTAATGTCTCAGACTGTCATCAATATGATCGCTCCCTGGAAGACCAGTAATAGTTTCCGAAGCACATGTGGAGGCGTTCTGTATTATGTGGACATTCAGAGTGTTGATGAAACAGAGAAATTGCCTCGGGATTGAATACAACAGGCACCATGCGGACTTTTCTACAAGGGAGTAATGTTTAAAAATGTCTACGCTTTGATCCTTCCCTGGAAGACCAGTAAAAGTTTCCGAAGCACGTATGGAGGTATTCTGTAACCTGTGGTCCTTCAGAGTGTTGATGAAACTCAGAAATTGCATCGGGATCGAATACAACAGGCACCATGCGGACTTTTCTCCATGGGAGTAAAGACTCGAATTGTCTACGCTTTGATCGTTCCCTGGAAGACCAGTAGTAGTTTCCGAAGCATGTCTGGAGGTATTTTGTAATCTGTGGACCTTCAGAGTGTTGGTGAAACACAGAAATTGCTTCGTGATTGATTGCAACAGGCACCATGCGGATTTTTCTCCATGGGAGTAATGTCTCAAACGGTCTACGCTTTGATCGTTCCCTGGAATACCAGTAGTAGTTTCCGAAGTACGTGTGTAGGAGTTCTGTAATCTGTGGACTCTCAGAGTGTTTATGAAACACAGAAATTGCATCGGGATTGAATACAACAGGCACCATGCTTACTTTTCTCCATTGGAGTAATGTCTCAAACTTTCTACGCTACGATCGATTCCTGGAAGACCAGTAGCACTTTCCGAAGCACATCTGGAGGCATTCTGTAATCTGTGGACCTCCAGCGTGTTGATGAAACACAGAAATTGCATCGGGATTGAATACAACAGTCACCATGCTTACTTTTCTCCATGGGAGTAATGTCTCAAACTGTCTACGCTTTGATCGATTCCTGGAAGACCGGTAGTAGTTTCCGAAGCACATCTGGATACATTCTGTAATATGTGGACCTTCAGAGTGTTGAAACACAGAAATAGAATCGGGATTGAACACAACAGGCACCATGCGGACTTTTCTCCATGGGAGTAATGTCTCAATCTGTCTACGCTTTGATCGTTCCCTGGAAGACAAGTAGTAGCTTCCGAAGCACATGTAGAGGCGTTGTGTAATGATTGGTCCTTCAGAGTGTTGATCAAACGGATAAATTACATCGGGATTGAATAAACAGTCAGAATGCGGACTTTACTCCATGGGAGTAATGTCTCAAACTGTCTATTCTTTGATCGTTCCCTGGAAGACCGGTAGTAGCTTCCGAAACACATAAGGAGGCATTCTGTAATCTGTGATCCTTCAGAGTGTTGATGAAACACAGAAATTACATCGGGATTTAATACAACAGGCAACATGTGAACGTTTCTCTATGGGAGTAAAGTATCAAATTGTCTACGCTTTGATCGTTCCCTGAAAGATCAGCAGTAGTTTCCGAAGCACGTCTGGAGGCATTCTCTAATCTATGGACCTTCAGAGTGTTGATGAAGCACAGAAATTGCATCGGGATTGAATACAATAGGCACCATGCCGACCTTTCTCCATGGGAGTAATGTCTCAAATTGTCATCGCTTTGATCGTTCCCTAGAAGCCCAGTAATAGTTTCCGAATCACATAAGATACCGATCTGTAATTTGTGGAATTTCAGAGTGTTGAGGAAACATTGAAATTGTTTCGTGATGAATACAAAAGTCACAATGCGGAATTTTCTCCATGGGAGTGATGTCTCAAACTGTCTACGCTTTGATCGTTCCCTGGAAGTCCGGTAGTAGTTTCCGAGCACATCTGGAGGCATTCTGTAATCTGTGGACATTCAGAGTGTTGATGAAACACAGAAATTGCATCGTGATTGAATACAACATGCACCATGCGGACTTTTCTCCATGGGAGTAATGTCTCAAACTGTCTACGATTTGTTCGTTCCCAGAAATACCATTTGTAGTTTCCGAAGTACATGTGGAGGCGTTCTGTAATCTGTAGACTTTCACAGTGTTTATGAAACACAGAAATTGCATCGCGATCGAATAGAACAGGCCCCATGCTTACTTTTCTAAATGGGAGTAATGTCTCAAACTGTCTACGCTACGATCGATTCCTGGAAGACCAGTAGTAGTTTCCGAAGCACATCTGGAGGGATTCTGTAATCTGTGGACCTTCAGAGCGTTGATGACAGAAATTTCATCGGGATTGAATACAACAGGCACCATGCGGACTTTTCTACAAGGTAGTAGGGTCTAAACATGTCTACGCTTTGATCGTTCCCTGGAAGACCAGTAAAAGTATCCGAAGCACATATGGAGGTATTGTGTAATCTGTGGTCCTTCAGAGCGTTGATGAAACACAGAAATTGCATCGGGATTGAATACAACAAGCACCATGCGGACTTTTCTCCATGGGAGTAATTTCTCATACTGTCTACGCTTTGATTGTTATCTGGAAGACCATTAGTAGTTTCCGAAGCACATGTGGAGGCATTCTGTAATCTGTGGACCTTCAGAGTGTTGATGAAACACAGAAATTGCATCGGGATTGAATACAACAGGCACCATGCGGACTTTTCTCCATGGGAGTAATGTCTCAAACTGTCTACGCTATGATCGTTCCCTGGAATTCCAGTAGTAGTTTCCGAAGTACATGTGGAGGCGTTCTGTAATCTGTGGACTTTCAGAGTGTTTATGAAACACAGAAATTGCATCGAGATTTAATACAACAGGCACCATGCTTACTTTTCTCCATGGGAGCAAAGTCTCAAACTGTCTACGTTACAATCGATTCCTGGAAGACCTGTAGTAGTTTCCGAAGCATATCTGGAGGCATTCTGTAATCTGTGGACCTTCAGAGTGTTGATGAAACACAGAAATTGCATTGGGATTGAATACAACAGGCACCATGCGGACTTTTCTACAAGATAGTAGGGTCTAAACATGTCTACCCTTTGATCGTTCCCTGGAAGACCAGTAAAAGTATCCGAAGCACATATGGAGGTATTGTGTAATCTGTGGCCCTTCAGAGTGTTGATGAAACACAGAAATTACATCGGGATTGAATACAACAAGCACCATGCGGACTTTTCTCCATGGGAGTAATTTCTCACACCGTCTACGCTTTGATTGCTATCTGGAAGACCAGTAGTAGCTTCCGAAGCACATCTGGAGGCATTCTGTAATCTGTGGACCTTCAGAGTATTGATGAAACACAGAAATTGCATCGGGATTGAATACAAAAGGCTCCATGCGGACTTTTCTCCATGGGAGTAATGTCTCAAACAGTCTACGCTTTGATCGTTATCTGTAACACCAATAGTAGTTTGAGAAGCTCATGCGGAGGCGATCTATAATCTGTGGACCTTCAGAGTGTTGATGAAACACAGAAATTAATACGGGATTCAATACAACAGGCACAATGCAGACTTTGCTCGGTGGAGTAATGTTTCAAACTGTCTACGCTTCTATCGTTCCCTGGAAGAGCAGTAGTAGTTTGAGAAGCGCATGCGGATTCGTTCTATAATCTCTGGACCTTCAGAGTGTTGATGAAACACAGAAATTGCTTCGGGATTCAATACAACAGGCACCATGCGGACATTTCTCCACGTGAGTAATGACTCAAATTGTCTACTCTTTTATCGTTATCTGGAAGACCTGTAGAAGTTTCCGAAGCACATGTGGAGGCGTTCTGTAATCTGTGGACCTTCAGAGTGTTCATGAATCATTGAAATCGTTTCATGTTGAATACAACAGGCACAATGCGGAATTATCTCCATCTGAGTGATGTCTCAAACTGTCTACGCTTTGATCGTTCCCTGGAAGACCGGTAGTAGCTTCCGAAACACATAAGGAGGCATTCTGTAATCTGTGATCCTTCAGAGTGTTGATGAAACACAGAAATTACATCGGGATTTAATACAACAGGCAACATGTGAACGTTTCTCTATGGGAGTAAAGTATCAAATTGTCTACGCTTTGATCGTTCCCTGAAAGATCAGCAGTAGTTTCCGAAGCACGTCTGGAGGTATTCTCTAATCTATGGACCTTCAGAGTGTTGATGAAGCACAGAAATTGCATCGGGATTGAATACAATAGGCACCATGCCGACCTTTCTCCATGGGAGTAATGTCTCAAATTGTCATCGCTTTGATCGTTCCCTAGAAGCCCAGTAATAGTTTCCGAATCACATAAGATACCGATCTGTAATTTGTGGAATTTCAGAGTGTTGAGGAAACATTGAAATTGTTTCGTGATGAATACAAAAGTCACAATGCGGAATTTTCTCCATGGGAGTGATGTCTCAAACTGTCTACGCTTTGATCGTTCCCTGGAAGTCCGGTAGTAGTTTCCGAGCACATCTGGAGGCATTCTGTAATCTGTGGACATTCAGAGTGTTGATGAAACACAGAAATTGCATCGTGATTGAATACAACATGCACCATGCGGACTTTTCTCCATGGGAGTAATGTCTCAAACTGTCTACGATTTGTTCGTTCCCAGAAATACCATTTGTAGTTTCCGAAGTACATGTGGAGGCGTTCTGTAATCTGTAGACTTTCACAGTGTTTATGAAACACAGAAATTGCATCGCGATCGAATAGAACAGGCCCCATGCTTACTTTTCTAAATGGGAGTAATGTCTCAAACTGTCTACGCTACGATCGATTCCTGGAAGACCAGTAGTAGTTTCCGAAGCACATCTGGAGGGATTCTGTAATCTGTGGACCTTCAGAGCGTTGATGACAGAAATTTCATCGGGATTGAATACAACAGGCACCATGCGGACTTTTCTACAAGGTAGTAGGGTCTAAACATGTCTACGCTTTGATCGTTCCCTGGAAGACCAGTAAAAGTATCCGAAGCACATATGGAGGTATTGTGTAATCTGTGGTCCTTCAGAGCGTTGATGAAACACAGAAATTGCATCGGGATTGAATACAACAAGCACCATGCGGACTTTTCTCCATGGGAGTAATTTCTCATACTGTCTACGCTTTGATTGTTATCTGGAAGACCATTAGTAGTTTCCGAAGCACATGTGGAGGCATTCTGTAATCTGTGGACCTTCAGAGTGTTGATGAAACACAGAAATTGCATCGGGATTGAATACAACAGGCACCATGCGGACTTTTCTCCATGGGAGTAATGTCTCAAACTGTCTACGCTATGATCGTTCCCTGGAATTCCAGTAGTAGTTTCCGAAGTACATGTGGAGGCGTTCTGTAATCTGTGGACTTTCAGAGTGTTTATGAAACACAGAAATTGCATCGAGATTTAATACAACAGGCACAATGCTTACTTTTCTCCATGGGAGCAAAGTCTCAAACTGTCTACGTTACAATCGATTCCTGGAAGACCTGTAGTAGTTTCCGAAGCATATCTGGAGGCATTCTGTAATCTGTGGACCTTCAGAGTGTTGATGAAACACAGAAATTGCATTGGGATTGAATACAACAGGCACCATGCGGACTTTTCTACAAGATAGTAGGGTCTAAACATGTCTACCCTTTGATCGTTCCCTGGAAGACCAGTAAAAGTATCCGAAGCACATATGGAGGTATTGTGTAATCTGTGGCCCTTCAGAGTGTTGATGAAACACAGAAATTACATCGGGATTGAATACAACAAGCACCATGCGGACTTTTCTCCATGGGAGTAATTTCTCACACCGTCTACGCTTTGATTGCTATCTGGAAGACCAGTAGTAGCTTCCGAAGCACATCTGGAGGCATTCTGTAATCTGTGGACCTTCAGAGTATTGATGAAACACAGAAATTGCATCGGGATTGAATACAAAAGGCTCCATGCGGACTTTTCTCCATGGGAGTAATGTCTCAAACAGTCTACGCTTTGATCGTTATCTGTAACACCAATAGTAGTTTGAGAAGCTCATGCGGAGGCGATCTATAATCTGTGGACCTTCAGAGTGTTGATGAAACACAGAAATTAATACGGGATTCAATACAACAGGCACAATGCAGACTTTGCTCGGTGGAGTAATGTTTCAAACTGTCTACGCTTCTATCGTTCCCTGGAAGAGCAGTAGTAGTTTGAGAAGCGCATGCGGATTCGTTCTATAATCTCTGGACCTTCAGAGTGTTGATGAAACACAGAAATTGCTTCGGGATTCAATACAACAGGCACCATGCGGACATTTCTCCACGTGAGTAATGACTCAAATTGTCTACTCTTTTATCGTTATCTGGAAGACCTGTAGAAGTTTCCGAAGCACATGTGGAGGCGTTCTGTAATCTGTGGACCTTCAGAGTGTTCATGAATCATTGAAATCGTTTCATGTTGAATACAACAGGCACAATGCGGAATTATCTCCATCTGAGTGATGTTTTAAAATGTCTACGCTTTAATCGTTCCCTGGAAGACCAGTAGTAGCTTCCGAAGCACGTCTGGAGGCATTCTGTAAACTGTGGACATTCAGAGTGTTGATGAAACACAGAAATTTGAATTGTGATTAAATACAACAGGCAACATGCGGACTTTTTTTCATGGGAGTAATGTCTCAAACAGTCTACGCATTGATCGTTCCCTGAAAGACTAGTAGTAGTTTCCGAAACATATCTGGAGTAGTTCTGTAATCTGTGGACCTACAAAGTGTTGAAGAGACACAGAAATTGCATCGGGATTGAATACAACAGACACCATGCGGACATTTCTCCATGGGAGTAATGTCTCAAACAGTCCGCGATTTGATCGTTCAATGGAAGAACAGTAGTAGTTCCGAAGCAGATCTGGCGGCGTTGTGTAATCTGTGGACCTTCAGAGTGTTGTTGAAACACAGAAATTGCATCGGGATTGAATACAACAGGAACCATTAGGACTTTTCTAGATGGTCGTAATGTCTCAAACTGTCTGCGCTTTGATCGTTCCCAGGAATACCAGTAGTAGTTTCCGAAGTACATGTGGAGTCGTTCTGTACTCTGTGGACTTTCAGAGTGTTTATGAAACACAGAAATTGCATCGGGATTGCATAGAACAGGCACCATGCTTACTTTCCTCCATGGGACTAATGTCTCAAACTGTCAACGCTACGATCGATTCCTGGAAGACCAGTAGTAGTTTCCGAAGCACATCTGGAGGGATTCTGTAAAATGTGGACCTTCAGAGTGTTGATGAAACACAGGAATTGCATCATGATTGAATACAACAGTCACCATGCTTACCTTTCTCCATGGGAGTAATGTCTCAAACTGTCTACGCTTTGATTAATTCCTGGAAGACCGGTATTAGTTTCCGAAGCACATCTGGATACATTCTGCAACCTGTGGACCTTCAGAGTGTTGAAGAAACACTGAAATTGCATCGGGATTGAATAAAACAGGCACCATGCGGACTTTGCTCAATGGGAGTAATGTCTCAAACTGTCATCACTATGATCGTTCCCTGGAAGATCAGTAATAGTTTCTGAAACACATGTGGAGGCGTTCAGTAATCTGTGGACCTTCAGAGTGTTGATGATACACAGAAATTGCATCGGGATTCAGTACAACAAGCAACAGGCGGACTTTCTCCATGGGAGAAATGTCTCAAACTGTCATCACTCTGATCGTTCCCTGGAAGACCAGTAATAGTTTCCGAAGCACATGTGGAGGCGTTCTGTAAAATGTGGACCTTCAGAGTGTTGATGAAACACAGATTTTGCATCGTGATTGAATACAACAGGCACCATGCGGACTTTTCTCCATGGGAGTAATGTCTCAAGCTGTGTACGCTTTGATCGTTCCCTGGAATACCAGTAGTAGTTTCCGAAGTACATGTGGAGAAGTTCTATAATCTGTGGACCTTCAGACTAATCATGAATTATTGAAATTGTTTCATGATGAATACAACAGACACAATGCGGAATTTTCTCCATGGGAGTGATGTCTCAAACTGTCTACGCTTTGATCGTTCCCTGGAAGACCAGTAGTAGTTTCCGATGCACACCTGGAGGCATTCTGTAATCTGTGGACATTCAGAGTGTTGATGAAACACAGAAATTTTAATCCTGATTGAATACAACAGGCACCATGCGGACTATTCTGCATGGGAGTAAAGTCTCAAGAGTCTACGCATTGATCGTTCAATGGAGGAACAGTAGTAGTTCCCGAAGAACATCTGGAGGCGTTGTGTAATCTGTGGTCCTTCAGAGTGTTGATCAAAAAGAGAAATTGTATCAGGATTGTATACAACAGTCACCAGGCAGACTTTTCTCCATGGGAGTAATGTCTCAAACAGTCTACGCATTGATCGTTCCCTGGAAGGCCAGTAGTAGTTTCCGAAGCACATCTGGAGGCATTCTGTAACCTATGGACCTTCAAAGTGTTGATGAAACACAGAAATTGCATCGCGATTGAATACAACAGACACCATGCGGACCATTCTCAATGGGAGTAATGTCTCAAACAGTCCGCGCTTTGATCGTTCAATGGAAGACCAGTAATAGTTCCGAAGCAGATCTGGCGGCGTTGTGTAATTTGCGGACCTTCAGAGTGTTGATGAAACACAGAAATTGCATCGGGATTCAATACAACAAGCAACAGGCGGACTTTCTCCATGGGAGTAATGTCTCAAACAGTCTACGCATTGATCGTTCCCTGGAAGACTGGTAGTAGTTTCCGAAGCACATCTGGAGGCATTCTGTAACCTATGGACCTTCAAAGTCTTGATGAATCACAGAAATTGCATCGGTATTGAATAAAACAGGCACCATGCGGACATTTCTCCATTGGAGTAATGTCTCAAACTTTCATCGCTTTGATCGTTCCCTGGAAGACCAGTAGTAGTTTCCGATGCAAATCTGTTGGCATTCTGTAATGTGTGGACCTTCAGATTGTTGATGAAACTCAGAAATTGCATCTCGATTCAATACAACAGGCACCATGTGGACTTTTCTCCATGGGAGTAATGTCTCAAACAGTCTACGCTTTGATCGTTCCCTGGAAGACCAGTAGTAGTTTCCGAAGCCCATCTGCAGGCATTCTGTGATCTGTGGACTATCAGAGTGTTGATGAAACACAGTAATTGCATCGCGATTGAATACAACGGTCACCATGCGCACATTCCTCCTAGGGAGTAAAGTGTCAAGCTTTCTACGCTTTGATCGTTCCCTGGAAGACCAGGAGTAGTTTCCGAAGCCCATCCGGAAGCATTCTGTAATCTGTGGACTCTCAGAGTGTTGATGAAACACAGTAATTGCATCGGAATTGAATGCAACAGGCACCTTGCGGACTTTTCTCCATGGGAGTAATGACTCAAACTGTCTACGCTTTTTTCGTTATCTGGAAGACCAGTAGAAGTTTCCGAAGTACATGTGGAGGCGTTCTGTAATCTGTGTACCTTCAGAGGGTTGATGAGACACAGAAACTGCATCGGGATTCAATACAACATGCACCATGCGGACTTTTCTCCATGGGAGTAATGTCTCAGGCTGTCATCACTATGATCGTTCCCTGGAAGACCAGTAATAGTTTCCGAAGCACATGTGGAGGCGTTCTGTAATAAGTGGACCTTCAGAGTGTTGATGAAACTCAGAAATTGCATCGGTATTTAATTCAACAGGCACCATGCGGACTTTTCTCCATGGGAGTAATGTATCAAACAGTCTACGCTTTGATCGTTTCCTGGAAGACCAGTAGTAGTTTCCGAAACCCATCTGGAGGCATTCTGCAATCTGTGGACTATCAGAGTGTTGATGAAACACAGAAATTGCATCGAGATTGAATACAACAGTCACCATGCGCACATTCCTCCATGGGAGTAAAGTGTCAAGATTTCTACGTTTTGATCGTTCCCTGGAAGACCAGGAGTAGTTTCCGAAGCCCATCTAGAGGCATTCCGTAATCTGTGGACTTTACAGGCACCATGCGGGCTTTTCTCCATGGGAGTAATGTCTCAAACACTCTACGATTTGATCGATTCCTGGAAGACCAGTAGTAGTTTCCGATGCACATCTGGAGGCATTCTGTAATCTGTGGACTATCAGATTGTTGATAAAACACAGAAATTGCATCGAGATTGAATACAACAGTCACCATGCGCACATTCCTCCATGGGAGTAAAGTGTCAAGATTTCTACGCTTTGATCGTTCCCTGGAAGACCAGTAGTAGTTTCCGAAGCACTTCTGGAGGCATTCTGTAATCTGTGGACAATCAGAGTGTTGATGAAACACAGAAATTGCTTCGGGATTGAATACAACAGTCACCATGCGCTCTTTCCTCCGTGGGCGAAATGTCTCAAACAGTCTACGCTTTGAACGTTGCCTGGAAGACCAGTAGTAGTTTCCGAAGAACATCTGGAGGCATTCTGTAATCTGCGGACTTTCTGAGTGTTGATGAAACAAGGAAATTGCATGGGGATAGAATACAACAGGCACCATGCGGGCTTTTCTAAATGGGAGTAATGTCTCAAACACTCTACGATTTGATCGATTCCTGGAAGACCAGTAGTAATTTTCCGAAGCACATCTGCAGGCATTCTGTAATCTGTGGAGCTTCAGAGTGTTGATGAAACACAGAAATTGCATTGTGATTGAATACAACAGGCACCTTTAGGACTTTTCTAGATGGGAGTAATGTCTCAAACTGTCTACGCTTTGAACGTTATCTGGAAGACCAGTAGTAGTTACCTAAGCACATCTGGTGGCATTCTGTAATCTGTGGACCTTCAAAGTTCTGATGAAACATAGAAATTGCATCGGAATTGAATACTACAGACACCATGCAGGCTTTTCTCCATGGGAGTAATGTCTCAAACACTCTACGATATGTCCGATTCCTGGAAGATCAGTAGTAATTTTCCGAACCACATCTGCAGGAATTCTGTAATCTGTGGACCTTCAAAATTTTGATGAATCACAGAAATTGCATCGGGATTGAAAACAACAGGCACCATGCGTACATTTCTCCATGGGAGTAATGTCTCAAACCGTCCACGATTTGATCGTTAACAGGAAGACCAGTAGTAGTTTCCCAAGCCCATCTGGAGGCATTCTGTTATCTGTTGACGTTCAGAGTGTTGATGAAAAACAGAAATTGCATCGAGATTCAATTCAACAGGCACCATGCGGACTTTTCTCTACTGGAGTAATATCTCAAACAGTGTACGCTTTGATCGTTCCTTGGAAGACCAGTAGTAGTTTACGAAGCAAATCTGGAGGCATTCTGTGTTCTGTGGACCTTCAAAGTGTTGATGAAACACAGAAATTGCATCGTGATTGAATACAACAGGCACCATGCGGATTATTCTCCATGGGAGTAATGTCTCAAACTGTGTACGCTTTGATCGTTCCCTGGAATACCAGTTGTTATTTCCGAAGTACATGTGGTGGCGTTCTGTAATCTGTGCACCTTCAGAGTGTTTATGAAACACAGAAATTGCATCGGAATTGAATACAAAAGGCACGATGCTGACTTTCCTAAATGGGAGTAATGTCTCAAACAGTTTACGCTTTGATCGTTCCCTGGAAGACCAGTAGTAGTTTATGATGCACATCTCGAGGCATACAGTAATCTGTTAACCTTCAAAGTGTTGATGAAACACAGTAATTGCATCGGGATGGAATACAACAGTCACCATGGGCACATTATTCCATGGGAGTAATGTCTCAAACAGTGTACGCCTTGATCGTTCCCTGGAAGACCAGTAGTAATTTCCGATGCACATCTGGAGGCATTCTGTAATCTATGGACCTTCAATGTGATGATGAAACACAGAAATTGCATCGGGATCGAATACAACAATCACCATGCGGACATTTCTTAATGGGAGTAATGTGTCAAACTGTCATCGCTTTGATCGTTCCCTGGAATACCAGTAGTAGTTTACGATGCACATCTGAGTGCATTCTGTAATCTGTGGACTTTCAAAGTCTTGATGAAACACAGAAATTGCATCGGTATTTAATACAACAGGCACTATGCGGACATTTATCCATTGCAGTAATGTCTCGAACTTTCATCGCTTTGATCGTTCCCTGGAAGACCAGTAGTAGTTTCCGAAACCCATCTGGAGGCATTCTGTAATCTGTGGACTATCAGAGTGTTGATGAAACACAGAAATTGCATAGGGATTGAATACAACAGTCACCATGCGCACTTTCCTCCATGGGAGTGACGTGTCAAGCTTTCTACACTTTGATCGTTCCCTGGGAGACCAGCAGTAGTTTCCGAAGCCAATCTGGAAGCATTCTGTAATCTGTGGACTATCAGAGTGTTGATAAAACACAGAAATTGCATCGGGATTGATTACAACATGCACCATGGGGGCTTTTCTAAATGGGAGTAAAGTCTCAAACACTCTACGATTTGATCGATTCCTGGAAGACCAGTACTAATTTTCCGAAGCACATCTAGCGGCATTCTGTAATCTGTTGCTCTTCAGAGTGTTGATGAATCACAGAAATTGCATCGAGATTCAATTCAACAGGCACCATGCAGACTTTTCTCCATGGGAGTAATTTCTCAAACAGTCTACGCTTTGATCATTCCCCGGAAGACCAGTAGTAGTTTACGAAGCAAATCTGGAGGCATTCTGTAATCTGTGGACCTTCAAAGTGTTGATGAAACACCGAAATTGCATCGGGATTGAATACAACAGGCACTATGCAGACATATCTTCATGCGAGTGATGTCTCAAACTGTCATCCATTTGATCGTTCCCTTGAAGACCAGTAGTAGTTTCCGAAGCACATCTGAAGGCATCCTGTAATCTGTGGACTATCAGAGTGTTGATGAAACACAGAAATTGCATCGGGATTGAATACAAAAGGCACCATGCGGGTTTTTCTCCATGGGAGTAAAGTCTCAAACACTCTACGATTTGATCGATTCCTGGAAGACCAGTAGTAATATTCCGAAGCACATCTAGCGGCATTCTGTGATCTGTTGACCTTCAGAGTGTTGATGATACACAGAAATTGCATTGAGATTCAATTCAACAGGCACCATGCGGACTTTTCTCCACTGGAGTAATATCTCAAACAGTCTACGTTTTGATCGTTCCCCGGAAGACCTGTTGTAGTTTACGAAGCAAATCTGGAGGCACTCTGTAATCTGTGGACCTTCAAAGTGTTGATGGAACACAGAAGTTGCATCGTGATTGAATACAACAAGCACCATGCGGACTTTTCTCCATGGGAGTAATGTCTCAAACTGTGTAGGCTTTGATTGTTCCCTGGAGTACCAGTTGTAGTTTCCGAAGTGCATGTGGTGGCGTTCTGTAATCTGTGGACTATCAGAGTGTTTATGAAACACAGAAATCGCATCGGGATTGAATACAACAGGCACCATGCATACTTTCCTCCATGGGAGTAATGTCTCAAACTGTCTACGCTACGGTCGATTCCTGGAAGGCCAGTATTAGTTTCCGAAGCACATCTGGAGGCATTCTGTAATCTGTGGACCTTCAGAGTGTTGATGAAACACAGAAATTGCATCGGGATTGAATACTACAGGCACCATGCGGACTTTTCCACAAGGGAGTAGAGTCTAAACATATCTACGCTTTGATCGTTCCCTGGAAGACCAGTAGTAGTTTCCGAAGCCCATCTGGAGGCATTCAGTAATCTGTGGACCTTCAGAGTGTTGATAAAACACAGAAATTGCATCGGCATTGAATACAACAGGCAACTTTAGGACTTTTCTAGATGGGAGTAATGTCTCAAACTGTCTACGCTTTGAACGTTATCTGGAAGACCAGTAGTAGTTACATAAGCACATCTGGATTCATTCTGTAATCTGTGGACCTTCAAAGTGCTGATAAAACACAGAAATTGCATCGGGATTGAATACAACAGACTCCATGCAGGCTTTTCTCCATGGGAGTAATGTCTCAAACACTCTACGATATGATCGATTCCCGGAATATTAGTAGTAATTTTCCGAAGCACATCTGCAGGAATTCTCTAATCTGTGGACCTTCAATGTTTTGATAAAACACAGAAATCGCATCGGGATTGAAAACAACAGGCACCATGCGTGCATTTCTCCATGGGAATAATGTCTCAAACTGGCCACGCTTTGATCGTTCCCTAGAAGACCAGTAGTAGTTTCCGAATCCCATCCTGAGGCATTCTGTAATCTGTGGACTTTCAGAGTGTTGATGAATCACAGAAAATGCATTGGGATTGCATACAGCAGGCACCATGAGCGCTTTTCTCCATGGGTGTAATGTCTCAATCACTCTACGATTTGATCGATTCCTGGAAGACCAGTAGTAATTTTCCGAAGCACTTCTGCAGGCATTCTGTGATCTGTTGACCTTCAGAGTGTTGATGAAACATAGAAATTGCATCGGGATTGAATACAACAGACACCATGCAGGCTTTTCTCCATGGGACTAATGTGTCAAACACTCTACGATATGATCGATTCCTGGAAGATCAGTAGTAATTTTCCGAAGCACATCTGCAGTAATTCTGTAATCTGTGGACCTTCAAAGTTTTGATGAAACACAGAAATTGCAGCGGGATTGAAAACAACAGGCACCATGCGTACATTTGTCTATGGGAGTAATGTCTCAAACAGTCCACGCTTTGATCGTTCCCTAGAAGACCAGTAGTAGTTTCCGAATCCCATCCTGAGGCATTCTGTAATCTGTGGACTTTCAGAGTGTTGATGAATCACAGAAAATGCATTGGGATTGCATACAGCAGGCACCATGAGCGCTTTTCTAAATGGGTGTAATGTCTCAATCACTCTAATTTTGATCGATTCCTGGAAGACCAGTAGTAGTTTCCGATGCACATCTGGAGGCATTCTGTAATCTGTGGACTATGAGAGTGTTGATGAAACACAGAAATAGCATCGGGATTGAATACAACAGTCACCATGCGCACTTTCCTCCATGGGAGTAATGTCTCAAACAGTCTACGCTTTGATCGTTCCCTGGAAGACCAGTTGTAGTTTCCGATGCACATCTGGAGGCATTCTGTAATCTGTGGACTATCAGAGTGTTGATGAATCATAGAAATTGCATCGAGATTGAATACAACAGTCACCATGCGCACTTTCCTCGATGGGACTAACGTCTCAAACAGTATACGCTTTGATCGTTCCCTGGAAGACCAGTATTAGTTTCCGATGCACATCTGGAGGCATTCTGTAATCTGTGGATTATCAGAGTGTTGATGAAACACTGAAATTGCTTCGGGATTGAATACAACAGTCACCATGCCCACTTTCCTCCATGGGAGTAATGTTCAAACAGTCTACGTTTTGATCATTAACTGGAAGACCAGTAGTAGTTTCCAATGCACATCTGGTTGCATTCTGTAGCCTGTGGACTTTCAAAGTGTTGATGAAACACAGAAATTGCATCGGGATTGATACAACAGGCACCATTCAGGCTTTTCTCCATGGGAGTAATGTGTCAAACAGTCTACCCTTTGATCGTTCCCTGGAAGACCAGTTGTAGTTTCCGATGCACATCTGGAGTCATTCTGTCATCTTTGAACAGTCAGAGTGTTGATTAAACACAGAAATAGAATCGGGATTGAATACAACAGGTCACATGCGGGCTTTTCTCCACGGGGGTTATGTCTCAAACTGTCTATGCTTTAATAGTTCCCTGGAAGACCAGTAGTAGTTTCCGATGCACAATTGGAGGCATTCTGTAATCTGTGGACTATCAGAGTGTTGATTAAACACAGAAGTAGCATCGGGATTGAATACAACAGTCACCATGCGCACTTACCTCCATGGGAGTAATGTCTCAAACAGTCTACGCTTTGATCGTTCCCTGGAAGACCAGTAGTAGTTTCCGATGCACATGTGGAGGCATTCTGTAATCTGAGGTCCTTCAAAGTGTTGATGAAACACAGAAATTGCATCGGGATTGAATACAACACTCACCATGCCCATTTTCCTCCATGGGAGCAATGTCTCAAACAGTCTACGCTTTGATCGTTCCCTGGAAGACCAGTAGTAGTTCCCGATGCACATTTGGAGGCATTCTGTAATCTGCGGACTATCAGAGTGTTGATGAAACACAGAAATTGCATCGGGATTGAATACAACAGTCACCATGCGCACATTCCTCCATGGGAGTAATGTCTCAAACAGTCTACGCCTTGATCGTTCCCTGGAAGACCAGTAGTAGTTTCCGATGCACATCTGGAATCATTCAGTAATCTGTGGACCTTCAGAGTGTTGATGAAACACAGAATTTGCATCGGGATTGAATACAACAGGAACCTTTAGGACGTTTCTAGATGGGAGTAATGTCTCAAACTGTTCACACTTTGATCGTCCCCTGGAAGACCAGTTGTAGTTTCCGAAGCCCATCTGGAGGCATTCTGTAATCTGTGGACTTTCAGAGTGTTGATGAATCACAGCAATTGCTTCGAGATTGCATACAACATGCTGACTTTTCTCAATTTAAGTAATGTCTGAAACAGTCTACACTTTGATCGTTCCCTGGAAGACCAGCAGTAGTTGACGAATCACATCTGGAGTCAGTCTGTAATCTGTGGAGCATCAAAGTCCTGATATAACACAGAAATTGCATCGGTATTGAATACACCAGGCACCATGCTGACATATCTCCATTGGAGTAATGTCTTAAACAGTCTACGCTTTGAACGTTATCTGGAAGACCTGTAGTAGTTACCGAAGCACATCTGGATGCATTCTGTAATGTGTTGACCTTCAAAGTGCTGATGAAACACAGAAATTGAATCGGGATTGAATACAACATGCACCATTCGGTCATTTCTAAATTGGAGTAATGTCTCAACTTGTCAACGCTGTGATCTTTCCCTGGAAGAGCAGTAGTAGCTTCCGAGGCCCATCTGGAGGCATTCTGTAATCTGCGGACCTTCAAAGTGTTGATGAAACACAGAAATTGCATCGGGATTGAATACAATAGTCACCATGCGCACTTTCCTCCATGTGAGTAATGTCTCAAACAGTCTACGCTTTGAACGTTATCTGGAAGACCAGTAGTAGTTACCGAAGCACATCTCGAGGCATTCTGGAATCTGTGGAATTTCAAAGTGCTGATGAAACACAGATATCGCATCTGGATTGAATACAACAGGCACCATGCGGACATTTCTCCATGGAAGTAATGTCTCAAACTGTCTACGCTTTGATCGTTCCCTGGAAGACGAGTAGTTGTTTCCGAAGCACATCTGGAGGCATTCTGTAATCAGTGGACTTTCAGAGTGTTGATGAAACACAGAAATTGCATCGGGATTGACTACAACAGTCACCATGCGCACTTACCTCCATGGGTTTAATGTCTCAAACAGTCTACGCTTTGATCGTCCCTGGAAGACCAGTAGTAGTTTCCGATGAACATCTGGAGGCATTCTGTAATCTGTGGACCTTCAAAGTGTTGATGAAACACAGAAATTGCATCGGGATGGAATGCAACAGTCACCATGCGCACTTTCCTCCATGGGAGTAATGTCTCAAACAGTCTACGCTTTGATCGCTCCCTGGAAGACCAGTAGTAATTTCCGAAGCCCATCTGAAGGCATTCTGTAATCTGTGGACTATCAGAGTGTTGATGAAACTCAGAAATTGAATCGGGATTGAATACAACAGTCAACATGCGCACTTCCCTCCATGGGAGTAAAGTCTCAAGCTTTCTACGCTTTGATCGTTCCCTGGAAGGCCTTGAGTAGATTCCGAACCCATTATGGAGGCATTTTGTAATCTGTGGACTTTCAGAGTGTTGATGAATCACAGAAATAGCATCGGGATTGAATACAACAGTCACCATGCGCAATTACCTCCATGGGAGTAATGTCTTAAACACTCTACGATTTGATCGATTCCTGGAAGACCAGAAGTAGTTTCCGATGCACATCTGGAGCCATTCTGTAGTCTGTGGATTATCAGGGTGTTGATGAAACACTGAAATTGCTTCGGGATTAAATACAACAGTCACCATGCGCACTTTCCTCCATGGGAGTAATGTTTCAAACAGTCTACGCTTTGATCGTTAACTGGAAGACCAACAGTAGTTTCCAATGCACATCTGGTTGCATTCTGTAACCTGTGGACTTTCAAAGTGTTGATGAAACACAGAAATTGCATCGGGATTGAATACAACAGGCACCATTCAGGATTTTCTCCATGGGAGTTATGTCTCAAACTGTCTACGTTTTGATCGTTCCCTGGAAGAGCAGTAGTAGTTTCCGATGCACATTTAGGGGCATTCTGTAATCTGCGGACTATCAGAGTGTTGATGAAACACAGAAATTGCATCGGGATTGAATACAACAGTGACCATGCGCACATTCCTCCATGGGAGTAATGTCTCAAACAGTCTACGCTTTGATCGTTCCCTGGAAGACCAGTAGTAGTTTCCGATGCACATCTGGAATCATTCAGTAATCTGTGGACCTTCAGAGTGTTGATGAAACACAGAATTTGCTTCGGGATTGAATACAACAGGAACCTTTATTACGTTTCTAGATGGGAGTAATGTCTCAAACTGTTCACGCTTTGATCGTCCCCTGGAAGACCAGTTGTAGTTTCCGAAGCCCTTCTGTAGGCATTCTGTAATCTGTGGACTTTCAGAGTGTTGATGAATCATAGCAATTGCTTCGAGATTGCATACAACATGCTGACTTTTCTCAATTTAAGTAATGTCTGAAACAGTCTACACTTTGATCGTTCCCTGGAAGACCAGTAGTAGTTGACGAAGCACATCTGGAGTCAGTCTGTAATCTGTGGACCATCAAAGTCCTGATGAAACACAGAAATTGCATCGGTATTGAATACACCAGGCACCATGCGGACATATCTCCATTGGAGTAATGTCTTAAACAGTCTACGCTTTGAACGTTATCTGGAAGACCAGTAGTAGTTACCGAAGCACATCTGGATGCATTCTGTAGTGTGTTGACCTTCAAAGTGCTGATGAAACACAGAAATTGAATCGGGATTGAATACAATAGTCACCATGCGCACATTCCTCCATGTGGGTAATGTCTCAAACAGTCTACGCTTTCATTGTTCCCTGGAAGACCAGTAGCAGTTTCCGATGCACATCTGGAGGCATTCTGTAATCTGTGGTCCTTCAAAGTGTTGATGAAACACAGAAATTGCATCGGGATTGAATACAACAGTCACCATGCGCACTTACCTCCATGGGTTTAATGTCACAAACAGTCTACGCTTTGATCGTTCCCTGGAAGACCAGCAGTAGTTTCCGATGCACATCTGGAGGCATTCTGTAATCTGTGGACCTTCAAAGTGTTGATGAAACACAGAAATTGCATCGGGATTGAATACAACAGTCACCATGCGCACTTTACTCGATGCTAGTAATGTCTCAAACAGTCTACGCTTTGATCGTTCCCTGGAAAACCATTAGTAGTTTCCGATGCACATGTGGAGGCATTCTGTAATCTGTGGACTTCCAAAGTGTTGATGAAAAATAGAAATTGCATCGGGATTGCATACAACACTCACCATGAAGGCTTTTCTCCATGGGAGTAATGTCTCAAACTGTCTACGCTTTGATCGTTCAATGGAAGACCAGTAGTAGTTTCCGAAGCCCATCTGGAGGCATTCAGTAATCTGTGGACCTTCAGAGTGTTGATAAAACACAGAAATTGCATCGGCATTGAATACAACAGGCAACTTTAGGACTTTTCTAGATGGGAGTAATGTCTCAAACTGTCTACGCTTTGAACGTTATCTGGAAGACCAGTAGTAGTTACATAAGCACATCTGGATTCATTCTGTAATCTGTGGACCTTCAAAGTGCTGATAAAACACAGAAATTGCATCGGGATTGAATACAACAGACTCCATGCAGGCTTTTCTCCATGGGAGTAATGTCTCAAACACTCTACGGTATGATCGATTCCCGGAATATTAGTAGTAATTTTCCGAAGCACATCTGCAGGAATTCTCTAATCTGTGGACCTTCAATGTTTTGATAAAACACAGAAATCGCATCGGGATTGAAAACAACAGGCACCATGCGTGCATTTCTCCATGGGAATAATGTCTCAAACTGGCCACGCTTTGATCGTTCCCTAGAAGACCAGTAGTAGTTTCCGAATCCCATCCTGAGGCATTCTGTAATCTGTGGACTTTCAGAGTGTTGATGAATCACAGAAAATGCATTGGGATTGCATACAGCAGGCACCATGAGCGCTTTTCTCCATGGGTGTAATGTCTCAATCACTCTACGATTTGATCGATTCCTGGAAGACCAGTAGTAATTTTCCGAAGCACTTCTGCAGGCATTCTGTGATCTGTTGACCTTCAGAGTGTTGATGAAACACAGAAATTGCATCGGGATTGAATACAACAGACACCATGCAGGCTTTTCTCCATGGGACTAATGTGTCAAACACTCTACGATATGATCGATTCCTGGAAGATCAGTAGTAATTTTCCGAAGCACATCTGCAGTAATTCTGTAATCTGTGGACCTTCAAAGTTTTGATGAAACACAGAAATTGCAGCGGGATTGAAAACAACAGGCACCATGCGTACATTTGTCTATGGGAGTAATGTCTCAAACAGTCCACGCTTTGATCGTTCCCTAGAAGACCAGTAGTAGTTTCCGAATCCCATCCTGAGGCATTCTGTAATCTGTGGACTTTCAGAGTGTTGATGAATCACAGAAAATGCATTGGGATTGCATACAGCAGGCACCATGAGCGCTTTTCTAAATGGGTGTAATGTCTCAATCACTCTAATTTTGATCGATTCCTGGAAGACCAGTAGTAGTTTCCGATGCACATCTGGAGGCATTCTGTAATCTGTGGACTATGAGAGTGTTGATGAAACACAGAAATAGCATCGGGATTGAATACAACAGTCACCATGCGCACTTTCCTCCATGGGAGTAATGTCTCAAACAGTCTACGGTTTGATCGTTCCCTGGAAGACCAGTTGTAGTTTCCGATGCACATCTGGAGGCATTCTGTAATCTGTGGACTATCAGAGTGTTGATGAATCATAGAAATTGCATCGAGATTGAATACAACAGTCACCATGCGCACTTTCCTCGATGGGACTAACGTCTCAAACAGTATACGCTTTGATCGTTCCCTGGAAGACCAGTATTAGTTTCCGATGCACATCTGGAGGCATTCTGTAATCTGTGGATTATCAGAGTGTTGATGAAACACTGAAATTGCTTCGGGATTGAATACAACAGTCACCATGCCCACTTTCCTCCATGGGAGTAATGTTCAAACAGTCTACGTTTTGATCATTAACTGGAAGACCAGTAGTAGTTTCCAATGCACATCTGGTTGCATTCTGTAGCCTGTGGACTTTCAAAGTGTTGATGAAACACAGAAATTGCATCGGGATTGATACAACAGGCACCATTCAGGCTTTTCTCCATGGGAGTAATGTGTCAAACAGTCTACCCTTTGATCGTTCCCTGGAAGACCAGTTGTAGTTTCCGATGCACATCTGGAGTCATTCTGTCATCTTTGAACAGTCAGAGTGTTGATTAAACACAGAAATAGAATCGGGATTGAATACAACAGGTCACATGCGGGCTTTTCTCCACGGGGGTTATGTCTCAAACTGTCTATGCTTTAATAGTTCCCTGGAAGACCAGTAGTAGTTTCCGATGCACAATTGGAGGCATTCTGTAATCTGTGGACTATCAGAGTGTTGATTAAACACAGAAGTAGCATCGGGATTGAATACAACAGTCACCATGCGCACTTACCTCCATGGGAGTAATGTCTCAAACAGTCTACGCTTTGATCGTTCCCTGGAAGACCAGTAGTAGTTTCCGATGCACATGTGGAGGCATTCTGTAATCTGAGGTCCTTCAAAGTGTTGATGAAACACAGAAATTGCATCGGGATTGAATACAACACTCACCATGCCCATTTTCCTCCATGGGAGCAATGTCTCAAACAGTCTACGCTTTGATCGTTCCCTGGAAGACCAGTAGTAGTTCCCGATGCACATTTGGAGGCATTCTGTAATCTGCGGACTATCAGAGTGTTGATGAAACACAGAAATTGCATCGGGATTGAATACAACAGTCACCATGCGCACATTCCTCCATGGGAGTAATGTCTCAAACAGTCTACGCCTTGATCGTTCCCTGGAAGACCAGTAGTAGTTTCCGATGCACATCTGGAATCATTCAGTAATCTGTGGACCTTCAGAGTGTTGATGAAACACAGAATTTGCATCGGGATTGAATACAACAGGAACCTTTAGGACGTTTCTAGATGGGAGTAATGTCTCAAACTGTTCACACTTTGATCGTCCCCTGGAAGACCAGTTGTAGTTTCCGAAGCCCATCTGGAGGCATTCTGTAATCTGTGGACTTTCAGAGTGTTGATGAATCACAGCAATTGCTTCGAGATTGCATACAACATGCTGACTTTTCTCAATTTAAGTAATGTCTGAAACAGTCTACACTTTGATCGTTCCCTGGAAGACCAGCAGTAGTTGACGAATCACATCTGGAGTCAGTCTGTAATCTGTGGAGCATCAAAGTTCTGATATAACACAGAAATTGCATCGGTATTGAATACACCAGGCACCATGCTGACATATCTCCATTGGAGTAATGTCTTAAACAGTCTACGCTTTGAACGTTATCTGGAAGACCTGTAGTAGTTACCGAAGCACATCTGGATGCATTCTGTAATGTGTTGACCTTCAAAGTGCTGATGAAACACAGAAATTGAATCGGGATTGAATACAACATGCACCATTCGGTCATTTCTAAATTGGAGTAATGTCTCAACTTGTCAACGCTGTGATCTTTCCCTGGAAGAGCAGTAGTAGCTTCCGAGGCCCATCTGGAGGCATTCTGTAATCTGCGGACCTTCAAAGTGTTGATGAAACACAGAAATTGCATCGGGATTGAATACAATAGTCACCATGCGCACTTTCCTCCATGTGAGTAATGTCTCAAACAGTCTACGCTTTGAACGTTATCTGGAAGACCAGTAGTAGTTACCGAAGCACATCTCGAGGCATTCTGGAATCTGTGGAATTTCAAAGTGCTGATGAAACACAGATATCGCATCTGGATTGAATACAACAGGCACCATGCGGACATTTCTCCATGGAAGTAATGTCTCAAACTGTCTACGCTTTGATCGTTCCCTGGAAGACGAGTAGTTGTTTCCGAAGCACATCTGGAGGCATTCTGTAATCAGTGGACTTTCAGAGTGTTGATGAAACACAGAAATTGCATCGGGATTGACTACAACAGTCACCATGCGCACTTACCTCCATGGGTTTAATGTCTCAAACAGTCTACGCTTTGATCGTCCCTGGAAGACCAGTAGTAGTTTCCGATGAACATCTGGAGGCATTCTGTAATCTGTGGACCTTCAAAGTGTTGATGAAACACAGAAATTGCATCGGGATGGAATGCAACAGTCACCATGCGCACTTTCCTCCATGGGAGTAATGTCTCAAACAGTCTACGCTTTGATCGCTCCCTGGAAGACCAGTAGTAATTTCCGAAGCCCATCTGAAGGCATTCTGTAATCTGTGGACTATCAGAGTGTTGATGAAACTCAGAAATTGAATCGGGATTGAATACAACAGTCAACATGCGCACTTCCCTCCATGGGAGTAAAGTCTCAAGCTTTCTACGCTTTGATCGTTCCCTGGAAGGCCTTGAGTAGATTCCGAACCCATTATGGAGGCATTTTGTAATCTGTGGACTTTCAGAGTGTTGATGAATCACAGAAATAGCATCGGGATTGAATACAACAGTCACCATGCGCAATTACCTCCATGGGAGTAATGTCTTAAACACTCTACGATTTGATCGATTCCTGGAAGACCAGAAGTAGTTTCCGATGCACATCTGGAGCCATTCTGTAGTCTGTGGATTATCAGGGTGTTGATGAAACACTGAAATTGCTTCGGGATTAAATACAACAGTCACCATGCGCACTTTCCTCCATGGGAGTAATGTTTCAAACAGTCTACGCTTTGATCGTTAACTGGAAGACCAACAGTAGTTTCCAATGCACATCTGGTTGCATTCTGTAACCTGTGGACTTTCAAAGTGTTGATGAAACACAGAAATTGCATCGGGATTGAATACAACAGGCACCATTCAGGATTTTCTCCATGGGAGTTATGTCTCAAACTGTCTACGTTTTGATCGTTCCCTGGAAGAGCAGTAGTAGTTTCCGATGCACATTTAGGGGCATTCTGTAATCTGCGGACTATCAGAGTGTTGATGAAACACAGAAATTGCATCGGGATTGAATACAACAGTGACCATGCGCACATTCCTCCATGGGAGTAATGTCTCAAACAGTCTACGCTTTGATCGTTCCCTGGAAGACCAGTAGTAGTTTCCGATGCACATCTGGAATCATTCAGTAATCTGTGGACCTTCAGAGTGTTGATGAAACACAGAATTTGCTTCGGGATTGAATACAACAGGAACCTTTATTACGTTTCTAGATGGGAGTAATGTCTCAAACTGTTCACGCTTTGATCGTCCCCTGGAAGACCAGTTGTAGTTTCCGAAGCCCTTCTGTAGGCATTCTGTAATCTGTGGACTTTCAGAGTGTTGATGAATCATAGCAATTGCTTCGAGATTGCATACAACATGCTGACTTTTCTCAATTTAAGTAATGTCTGAAACAGTCTACACTTTGATCGTTCCCTGGAAGACCAGTAGTAGTTGACGAAGCACATCTGGAGTCAGTCTGTAATCTGTGGACCATCAAAGTCCTGATGAAACACAGAAATTGCATCGGTATTGAATACACCAGGCACCATGCGGACATATCTCCATTGGAGTAATGTCTTAAACAGTCTACGCTTTGAACGTTATCTGGAAGACCAGTAGTAGTTACCGAAGCACATCTGGATGCATTCTGTAGTGTGTTGACCTTCAAAGTGCTGATGAAACACAGAAATTGAATCGGGATTGAATACAATAGTCACCATGCGCACATTCCTCCATGTGGGTAATGTCTCAAACAGTCTACGCTTTCATTGTTCCCTGGAAGACCAGTAGCAGTTTCCGATGCACATCTGGAGGCATTCTGTAATCTGTGGTCCTTCAAAGTGTTGATGAAACACAGAAATTGCATCGGGATTGAATACAACAGTCACCATGCGCACTTACCTCCATGGGTTTAATGTCACAAACAGTCTACGCTTTGATCGTTCCCTGGAAGACCAGCAGTAGTTTCCGATGCACATCTGGAGGCATTCTGTAATCTGTGGACCTTCAAAGTGTTGATGAAACACAGAAATTGCATCGGGATTGAATACAACAGTCACCATGCGCACTTTACTCGATGCTAGTAATGTCTCAAACAGTCTACGCTTTGATCGTTCCCTGGAAAACCATTAGTAGTTTCCGATGCACATGTGGAGGCATTCTGTAATCTGTGGACTTCCAAAGTGTTGATGAAAAATAGAAATTGCATCGGGATTGCATACAACACTCACCATGAAGGCTTTTCTCCATGGGAGTAATGTCTCAAACTGTCTACGCTTTGATCGTTCAATGGAAGACCAGTAGTAGTTTCCGAAGCCCATCTGGAGTCATTCTGTAATCTGTGGACAATCAGAGTGTTGATTAAACACAGAAATAGCATTGGGATTGAATACAACAGGCACCATTCGGGCTTTCTTCCACAGGAGTAATGTCTCAAACTGTCTACGCTTTGATCGTTCCCTGGAAGACCAGTAGTAGTTTCCGATGCACGTCTGGAGGCATTTAGTAATCTGTGGACCTTCGAAGTGTTGATGAAACACAGAAAATGCATCGTGATTGAATTCAACAGTCAGCATACGCACTTTCCTCCATGGGAGTAATGTCTCATACAGTATACGCTTTGATCGTTCCCTGGAAGACCAGTAGTAGTCACCGATGCTCATCTGGAGGCATTCTGTAATCTGTGGACCATCAGAGTGTTGATGAAACACTGAAATTGCATCGGGATTGAATACAACAGTCACCATGCGCATATTCCTCCATGGGAGAAATGTCTCATACAGTATACGCTTTGTTCGTTCCCTGGATGACCAGTAGTAGTTTCTGATGCACATCTGGAGGCATTCTGTAATCTGAGGACTTCCAAAGTGTTGATGAAACACAGAAATTGCATCGGGATTGCATACAACAGGCACCATGCAGGCTTTTCTCCATGGGAGTAATGTCTCAAACTGTCTACGCTTTGATCGTTCAATGGAAGACCAGTAGTAGTTTCCGAAGCACATCTGGAGTCATTCTGTAATCTGTGGACAATCAGAGTGTTGATTAAACACAGAAATAGCATCGGGATTGAATACAACAGGCACCATTCGGGCTTTTCTCCACAGGAGTAATGTCTCAAACTGTCTAAGCTTTGATCGTTCCCTGGAAGACCAGTAGTAGTTTCCGATGCACGTCTTGAGGCATTTAGTAATCTGTGGACCCTCAAAGTGTTGATGAAACTCAGAAATTGCATCGGGATTGAATACAGCAGTCACCATGCGCACTTTCCTCCATGTATGTAATGTCTCAAACAGTCTATGCCTTGATCTTTCCCTGGAAGACCAGTAGTAGTTTCCGAATCCCATCCTGAGGCATTCTGTAATCTGTGGACTTTCAGAGTGTTGATGAATCACAGAAAATGCATTGGGATTGAATACAACAGTCACCATGCGCACTTTCCTCGATGGGACTAACGTCTCAAACAGTATACGCTTTGATCGTTCCCTGGAAGACCAGTATTAGTTTCCGATGCACATCTGGAGGCATTCTGTAATCTGTGGATTATCAGAGTGTTGATGAAACACTGAAATTGCTTCGGGATTGAATACAACAGTCACCATGCCCACTTTCCTCCATGGGAGTAATGTTCAAACAGTCTACGTTTTGATCATTAACTGGAAGACCAGTAGTAGTTTCCAATGCACATCTGGTTGCATTCTGTAGCCTGTGGACTTTCAAAGTGTTGATGAAACACAGAAATTGCATCGGGATTGATACAACCGGCACCATTCAGGCTTTTCTCCATGGGAGTAATGTGTCAAACAGTCTACGCTTTGATCGTTCCCTGGAAGACCAGTTGTAGTTTCCGATGCACATCTGGAGTCATTCTGTCATCTTTGAACAGTCAGAGTGTTGATTAAACACAGAAATAGAATCGGGATTGAATACAACAGGTCACATGCGGGCTTTTCTCCACGGGGGTTATGTCTCAAACTGTCTACGCTTTAATAGTTCCCTGGAAGACCAGTAGTAGTTTCCGATGCACAATTGGAGGCATTCTGTAATCTGTGGACTATCAGAGTGTTGATTAAACACAGAAGTAGCATCGGGATTGAATACAACAGTCACCATGCGCACTTACCTCCATGGGAGTAATGTCTCAAACAGTCTACGCTTTGATCGTTCCCTGGAAGACCAGTAGTAGTTTCCGATGCACATGTGGAGGCATTCTGTAATCTGAGGTCCTTCAAAGTGTTAAAGAAACACAGAAATTGCATCGGGATTGAATACAACACTCACCATGCCCATTTTCCTCCATGGGAGCAATGTCTCAAACAGTCTACGCTTTGATCGTTCCCTGGAAGACCAGTAGTAGTTCCCGATGCACATTTGGAGGCATTCTGTAATCTGCGGACTATCAGAGTGTTGATGAAACACAGAAATTGCATCGGGATTGAATACAACAGTCACCATGCGCACATTCCTCCATGGGAGTAATGTCTCAAACAGTCTACGCCTTGATCGTTCCCTGGAAGACCAGTAGTAGTTTCCGATGCACATCTGGAATCATTCAGTAATCTGTGGACCTTCAGAGTGTTGATGAAACACAGAATTTGCATCGGGATTGAATACAACAGGAACCTTTAGGACGTTTCTAGATGGGAGTAATGTCTCAAACTGTTCACACTTTGATCGTCCCCTGGAAGACCAGTTGTAGTTTCCGAAGCCCATCTGGAGGCATTCTGTAATCTGTGGACTTTCAGAGTGTTGATGAATCACAGCAATTGCTTCGAGATTGCATACAACATGCTGACTTTTCTCAATTTAAGTAATGTCTGAAACAGTCTACACTTTGATCGTTCCCTGGAAGACCAGCAGTAGTTGACGAATCACATCTGGAGTTAGTCTGTAATCTGTGGAGCATCAAAGTCCTGATATAACACAGAAATTGCATCGGTATTGAATACACCAGGCACCATGCTGACATATCTCCATTGGAGTAATGTCTTAAACAGTCTACGCTTTGAACGTTATCTGGAAGACCTGTAGTAGTTACCGAAGCACATCTGGATGCATTCTGTAATGTGTTGACCTTCAAAGTGCTGATGAAACACAGAAATTGAATCGGGATTGAATACAACATGCACCATTCGGTCATTTCTAAATTGGAGTAATGTCTCAACTTGTCAACGCTGTGATCTTTCCCTGGAAGACCAGTAGTAGCTTCCGAGGCCCATCTGGAGGCATTCTGTAATCTGCGGACCTTCAAAGTGTTGATAAAACACAGAAATTGCATCGGGATTGAATACAATAGTCACCATGCGCACTTTCCTCCATGTGAGTAATGTCTCAAACAGTCTACGCTTTGAACGTTATCTGGAAGACCAGTAGTAGTTACCGAAGCACATCTCGAGGCATTCTGGAATCTGTGGAATTTCAAAGTGCTGATGAAACACAGATATCGCATCTGGATTGAATACAACAGGCACCATGCGGACATTTCTCCATGGGAGTAATGTCTCAAACTGTCTACGCTTTGATCGTTCCCTGGAAGACGAGTAGTTGTTTCCGAAGCACATCTGGAGGCATTCTGTAATCAGTGGACTTTCAGAGTGTTGATGAAACACAGAAATTGCATCGGGATTGACTACAACAGTCACCATGCGCACTTACCTCCATGGGTTTAATGTCTCAAACAGTCTACGCTTTGATCGTCCCTGGAAGACCAGTAGTAGTTTCCGATGCACATCTGGAGGCATTCTGTAATCTGTGGACCTTCAAAGTGTTGATGAAACACAGAAATTGCATCGGGATGGAATGCAACAGTCACCATGCGCACTTTCCTCCATGGGAGTAATGTCTCAAACAGTCTACGCTTTGATCGCTCCCTGGAAGACCAGTAGTAATTTCCGAAGCCCATCTGAAGGCATTCTGTAATCTGTGGACTATCAGAGTGTTGATGAAACTCAGAAATTGAATCGGGATTGAATACAACAGTCACCATGCGCACTTCCCTCCATGGGAGTAAAGTCTCAAGCTTTCTACGCTTTGATCGTTCCCTGGAAGGCCTTGAGTAGATTCCGAACCCATTATGGAGGCATTTTGTAATCTGTGGACTTTCAGAGTGTTGATGAATCACAGAAATAGCATCGGGATTGAATACAACAGTCACCATGCGCAATTACCTCCATGGGAGTAATGTCTTAAACACTCTACGATTTGATCGATTCCTGGAAGACCAGAAGTAGTTTCCGATGCACATCTGGAGCCATTCTGTAATCTGTGGATTATCAGGGTGTTGATGAAACACTGAAATTGCTTCGGGATTAAATACAACAGTCACCATGCGCACTTTACTCCATGGGAGTAATGTTTCAAACAGTCTACGCTTTGATCGTTAACTGGAAGACCAGCAGTAGTTTCCAACGCACATCTGGTTGCATTCTGTAACCTGTGGACTTTCAAAGTGTTGATGAAACACAGAAATTGCATCGGGATTGAATACAACAAGCACCATTCAGGATTTTCTCCATGGGAGTTATGTCTCAAACTGTCTACGTTTTGATCGTTCCCTGGAAGAGCAGTAGTAGTGTCCGATGCACATTTAGGGGCATTCTGTAATCTGCGGACTATCAGAGTGTTGATGAAACACAGAAATTGCATCGGGATTGAATACAACAGTGACCATGCGCACATTCCTCCATGGGAGTAATGTCTCAAACAGTCTACGCTTTGATCGTTCCCTGGAAGACCAGTAGTAGTTTCCGATGCACATCTGGAATCATTCAGTAATCTGTGGACCTTCAGAGTGTTGATGAAACACAGAATTTGCTTCGGGATTGAATACAACAGGAACCTTTATTACGTTTCTAGATGGGAGTAATGTCTCAAACTGTTCACGCTTTGATCGTCCCCTGGAAGACCAGTTGTAGTTTCCGAAGCCCTTCTGTAGGCATTCTGTAATCTGTGGACTTTCAGAGTGTTGATGAATCACAGCAATTGCTTCGAGATTGCATACAACATGCTGACTTTTCTCAATTTAAGTAATGTCTGAAACAGTCTACACTTTGATCATTCCCTGGAAGACCAGTAGTAGTTGACGAAGCACATCTGGAGTCAGTCTGTAATCTGTGGACCATCAAAGTCCTGATGAAACACAGAAATTGCATCGGTATTGAATACACCAGGCACCATGCGGACATATCTCCATTGGAGTAATGTCTTAAACAGTCTACGCTTTGAACGTTATCTGGAAGACCAGTAGTAGTTATCGAAGCACATCTGGATGCATTCTGTAATGTGTTGACCTTCAAAGTGCTGATGAAACACAGAAATTGAATCGGGATTGAATACAATAGTCACCATGCGCACTTTCCTCCATGTGAGTAATGTCTCAAACAGTCTACGCTCTCATTGTTCCCTGGAAGACCAGTAGCAGTTTCCGATGCACATCTGGAGTCATTCTGTAATCTGTGGTCCTTCAAAGTGTTGATGAAACACAGAAATTGCATCGGGATTGAATACAACAGTCACCATGCGCACTTACCTCCATGGGTTTAATGTCACAAACAGTCTACGCTTTGATCGTTCCTGGAAGACCAGTAGTAGTTTCCGATGCACATCTGGAGGCATTCTGTAATCTGTAGACCTTCAAAGTGTTGATGAAACACAGAAATTGCATCGGGATGGAATGCAACAGTCACCATGCGCACTTTCCTCCATGGGAGTAATGTCTCAAACAGTCTACGCTTTGATCGTTCCCTGGAAGACCAGCAGTAGTTTCCGATGCACATCTGGAGGCATTCTGTAATCTGTGGACCTTCAA
Organism: Schistocerca gregaria; assembly: GCF_023897955.1. Lineage (NCBI taxonomy): Eukaryota > Metazoa > Arthropoda > Insecta > Orthoptera > Acrididae > Schistocerca > Schistocerca gregaria. The sequence goes on from NC_064927.1 coordinate 43,771,625, forward strand.
AGTGTTGATGAAACACAGAAATTGCATCGGGATTGAATACAACAGTCACCATGCGCACTTTACTCGATGCTAGTAATGTCTCAAACAGTCTACGCTTTGATCGTTCCCTGGAAAACCATTAGTAGTTTCCGATGCACATGTGGAGGCATTCTGTAATCTGTGGACTTCCAAAGTGTTGATGAAGCATAGAAATTGCATCGGGATTGCATACAACAGGCACCATGAAGGCTTTTCTCCATGGGAGTAATGTCTCAAACTGGCTACGCTTTGATCGTTCAATGGAAGACCAGTAGTAGTTTACGAAGCCCATCTGGAGTCATTCTGTAATCTGTGGACAATCAGAGTGTTGATTAAACACAGAAATAGCATTGGGATTGAATACAACAGGCACCATTCGGGCTTTCCTCCACAGGAGTAATGTCTCAAACTGTCTACGCTTTGATCGTTCCCTGGAAGACCAGTAGTAGTTTCCGATGCACGTCTGGAGGCATTTAGTAATCTGTGGACCTTCGAAGTGTTGATGAAACACAGAAAATGCATCGTGATTGAATTCAACAGTCAGCATACGCACTTTCCTCCATGGGAGTAATGTCTCATACAGTATACGCTTTGATCGTTCCCTGGAAAACCAGTAGTAGTCACCGATGCTCATCTGGAGGCATTCTGTAATCTGTGGACCATCAGAGTGTTGATGAAACACTGAAATTGCATCGGGATTGAATACAACAGTCACCATGCGCATATTCCTCCATGGGAGAAATGTCTCATACAGTATACGCTTTGTTCGTTCCCTGGATGACCAGTAGTAGTTTCTGATGCACATCTGGAGTCATTCTGTAATCTGTGGACAATCAGAGTGTTGATTAAACACAGAAATAGCATCGGGATTGAATACAACAGGCACCATTCGGGCTTTTCTCCACAGGAGTAATGTCTCAAACTGTCTAAGCTTTGATCGTTCCCTGGAAGACCAGTAGTAGTTTCCGATGCACGTCTTGAGGCATTTAGTAATCTGTGGACCTTCAAAGTGTTGATGAAACTCAGAAATTGCATCGGGATTGAATACAGCAGTCACCATGCGCACTTTCCTCCATGTATGTAATGTCTCAAACAGTCTATGCCTTGATCTTTCCCTGGAAGACCAGTAGTAGTTTCCGATGCACAATTGGAGGCATTCTGTAATCTGTGGACTATCAGAGTGTTGATTAAACACAGAAGTAGCATCGGGATTGAATACAACAGTCACCATGCGCACTTACCTCCATGGGAGTAATGTCTCAAACAGTCTACGCTTTGATCGCTCCCTGGAAGACCAGTAGTAGTTTCCGATGCACATCTGGAGGCATTCTGTATCCTGTGGTACTTCAAAGTGTTGATGAAACACAGAAATTGCATCGGAATTGAATACAACAGGCACCATAAGGGCTTTTCTCCACGGGAGTAATGTCTCTAACAGTCTACGCTTTCATCGATCAATGGAAAACCAGTAGTAGTTTCCGATGCCCATCTGGAGGCATTCCGTAATCTGTGGACTATCAGAGTGTTGATGAAACACAGATATTGCATCGGGATTGAATACAACAGTCACCATGCGCATATTCCTCCATGGGAGTAATGTCTCGAGCAGTCAACGCTTTGATCGTTCACTGGAAGACAAGTAGTAGTTTCCGATGTACATCTCTAGGCATTCTGTAATCTGTGGACCTTCAAAGTGAAGATGAAACACAGAAATTGCATCGGGATTGAATACAACAGTCACCATGCGCACTTACCTAGATGGGAGTGTTGTCTCAAACAGTCTACGCCTTGATCGTTCCCTGGAAGACCAGTTGTAGTTTTCAATGCACGTCTGGAGGAATTCTGTAATCTGTGGACCATCAGAGTGTTGATGAAACACTGAAATTGCATCGGGATTGAATAAAACAGTCACCATGCGCATATTCCTCCATGGGAGAAATGTCTCATACAGTATACGCTTTGTTCGTTCCCTGGATTACCAGTAGTAGTTTCTGATGCACATCTGGAGGCATTCTGTAATCTGTGGACTTCCAAAGTGTTGATGAAACACAGAAATTGCATCGGGATTGCATACAACAGGCATCATGCAGGCTTTTCTCCATGGGAGTAATGTCTCAAACTGTCTACGCTTTGATCGTTCAATGGAAGACCAGTAGTAGTTTCCGAAGCCCATCTGGAGTCATTCTGTAATCTGTGGACAATCAGAGTGTTGATTAAACACAGAAATAGCATCGGGATTGAATACAACAGGCACCATTCGGGCTTTTCTCCACAGGAGTAATGTCTCAAACTGTCTACGCTTTGATCGTTCCCTGGAAGACCAGTAGTAGTTACCGATGCTCATCTGGAGGCATTCTGTAATCTGTGGACCATCAGAGTGTTGATGAAACACTGAAATTGCATCGGAATTGAATACAACAGTCACCATGCGCATATTCCTCCATGGGAGAAATGTCTCATACAGTATACGCTTTGTTCGTTCCCTGGATGACCAGTAGTAGTTTCTGATGCACATCTGGAGGCATTCTGTAATCTGTGGACTTCCAAAGTGTTGATGAAGCACAGAAATTCCATTGGGATTGCATACAACAGGCACCATGCAGGCTTTTCTCCATGGGAGTAATGTCTCAAACTGTCTACGGTTTGATCGTTCAATGGAAGACCAGTAGTAGTTTCCGAAGCCCATCTGGAGTCATTCTGTAATCTGTGGACAATCAGAGTGTTGATTAAACACAGAAATAGCATTGGGATTGAATACAACAGGCACCATTCGGGCTTTTCTCCACAGGAGTAATGTCTCAAACTGTCTACGCTTTGATCGTTAAACGGAAGACCAGTAGTAGTTTCCGATACACGTCTGGAGGCATTTAGTAATCTGTGGACATTCAAAGTGTTGATGAAACACAGAAAATGCATCGTGATTGTATACAACAGTCACCATACGCACTTTCCTCCATGGGAGTAATGTCTCATACAGTATACGCTTTGATCGTTCCCTGGAAGACCAGTAGTAGTTACCGATGCTCATCTGGAGGCATTCTGTAATCTGTGGACCATCAGAGTGTTGATGAAACACTGAAATTGCATCGGGATTGAGTACAACAGTCAACACGCGCATATTCCTCCATGGGAGAAATGTCTCATACAGTATACGCTTTGTTCGTTCCCTGGATGACCAGTAGTAGTTTCTGATGCACATCTGGAGGCATTCTGTAATCTGAGGACCTCCAAAGTGTTGATGAAACACAGAAATTGGATCGGGATTGCATACAACAGGCACCATGCAGGCTTTTCTCCATGGGAGTAATGTCTCAAACTGTCTACGCTTTGATCGTTCAATGGAAGACCAGTAGTAGTTTCCGAAGCCCATCTGGAGTCATTCTGTAATCTGTGGACAATTAGAGTGTTGATTAAACACAGAAATAGCATCGGGATTGAATACAACAGGCACCATTCGGGCTTTTCTCCACAGGAGTAATGTCTCAAACTGTCTAAGCTTTGATCGTTTACTGGAAGACCAGTAGTAGTTTCCGATGCACGTCTGGAGGCATTTAGTAATCTGTGGACCTTCAAAGTGTTGATGAAACACAGAAATTGCATCGGGATTGAATACAACAGTCACCATGAGCACTTTCCTCCATGTGTGTAATGTCTCAAACAGTCTATGCCTTGATCGTTCCCTGGAAGACCAGTAGTAGTTTCCGATGCACAATTGGAGGCATTCTGTAATCTGTGGTCTATCAGAGTGTTGATTAAACACAGAAGTAGCATCGGGATTGAATACAACAGTCACCATGCGCACTTACCTCCATGGGAGTAATGTCTCAAACAGTCTACGCTTTGATCGTTCCCTGGAAGACCATTAGTAGTTTCCGATGCACATGTGGAGGCATTCTGTAATCTGAGGTCCTTCAAAGTGTTGATGAAACACAGAAATTGCATCGGGATTGAATACAACAGTCACCATGCGCACTTTCCTCCATGGGAGCAATGTCTCAAACAGTCTACGCTTTGATCGTTCCCTGGAAGACCAGTAGTAGTTTCCGATCCACATGTGGAGGCATTCTGTAATCTGAGGTCCTTCAAAGTGTTGATGAAACACGGAAATTGCATCGGGATTGAATACAACAGTCACCATGCGCACTTACCTCCATGGGAGTAATGTCTCAAACAGTCTACGCTTTGATCGTTCCCTGGAAGACCAGTAGTAGTTTCCGATGCACATGTGGAGGCATTCTGTAATCTGAATTCCTTCAAAGTGTTGATGAAACACAGAAATTGCATCGGGATTGAATACAACAGTCACCATACGCACTTTCCTCCATGGGTGTAATGTCTCATACAGTATACGCTTTGATCATTCCCTGGAAGACCAGTAGTAGTTACCGACGCTCATCTGGAGGCATTCTGTAATCTGTGGACCATCAGAGTGTTGATGAAACACTGAAATTGCATCGGGATTGAATAAAACAGTCACCATGCGCATATTCCTCCATGGGAGAAATGTCTCATACAGTATACGCTTTGTTCGTTCCCTGGATTACCAGTAGTTGTTTCTGATGCACATCTGGAGGCATTCTGTAATCTGTGGACTTCCAAAGTGTTGATGAAACACAGAAATTGCATCGGGATTGCATACAACAGGCACCATGCAGGCTTTTCTCCATGGGAGTAATGTCTCAAACTGTCTACGCTTTGATCGTTCAATGGAAGACCAGTAGTAGTTTCCGAAGCCCATCTGGAGTCATTCTGTAATCTGTGGACAATCAGAGTGTTGATTAAACACAGAAATAGCATCGGGATTGAATACAACAGGCACCATTCGGGCGTTTCTCCACAGGAGTAATGTCTCAAACTGTCTACGCTTTGATCGTTCCCTGGAAGACCAGTAGTAGTTACCGATGCTCATCTGGAGGCATTCTGTAATCTGTGGACCATCAGAGTGTTGATGAAACACTGAAATGGCATCGGGATTGAATACAACAGTCACCATGCGCATATTCCTCCATGGGAGAAATGTCTCATATAGTATACGCTTTGTTCGTTCCCTGGATGACCAGTAGTAGTTTCTGATGCACATCTGGAGGCATTCTGTAATCTGTGGACTTCCAAAGTGTTGATGAAGCACAGAAATTAAATTGGGATTGCATACAACAGGCACCATGCAGGCTTTTCTCCATGGGAGTAATGTCTCAAACTGTCTACGGTTTGATCGTTCAATGGAAGACCAGTAGTAGTTTCCGAAGCCCATCTGGTGTCATTCTGTAATCTGTGGACAGTCAGAGTGTTGATTAAACACAGAAATAGCATTGGGATTGAATTCAACAGGCACCATTCGGGCTTTTCTCCACAGGAGTAATGTCTCAAACTGTCTACGCTTTGATCGTACCCTGGAAGACCAGTAGTAGTTTCCGATACACGTCTGGAGGCATTTAGTAATCTGTGGACATTCAAAGTGTTGATGAAACACAGAAAATGCATCGTGATTGAATACAACAGTCACCATACGCACTTTCCTCCATGGGAGTAATGTCTCATACAGTATACGCTTTGATCGTTCCCTGGAAGACCATTAGTAGTTACCGATGCTCATCTGGAGGCATTCTGTAATCTGTGGACCATCAGAGTGTTGATGAAACACTGAAATTGCATCGGGATTGAATACAACAGTCACCATGCGCATATTCCTCCATGGGAGAAATGTCTCATACAGTATACGCTTTGTTCGTTCCCTGGATGACCAGTAGTAGTTTCTGATGCACATCTGGAGGCATTCTGTAATCTGAGGACCTCCAAAGTGTTGATGAAACACAGAAATTGGATCGGGATTGCATACAGCAGGCACCATGCACGCTTTTCTCCATGGGAGTAATGTCTCAAACTGTCTACGCTTTGATCGTTCAATGGAAGACCAGTAGTAGTTTCCGAAGCCCATCTGGAGTCATTCTGTAATCTGTGGACAATTAGAGTGTTGATTAAACACAGAAATAGCGTCGGGATTGAATACAACAGGCACCATTCGGGCTTTTCTCCACAGGAGTAATGTCTCAAACTGTCTAAGCTTTGATCGTTCCCTGGAAGACCAGTAGTAGTTTCCGATGCACGTCTATAGGCATTTAGTAATCTGTGGACCTTCAAAGTGTTGATGAAACTCAGAAATTGCATCGGGATTGAATACAGCAGTCACCATGCGCACTTACCTCCATGGGAGTAATGTCTCAAACAGTCTACGCTTTGATCGTTCCCTGGAAGACCAGTAGTAGTTTCCGATGCACATGTGAAGGCATTCTGTAATCTGAGGTCCTTCAAAGTGTTGATGAAACACAGAAATTGCATCGGGATTGAATACAACAGTCACCATGCGCACTTTCCTCCATGGGAGCAATGTCTCAGACAGTCTACGCTTTGATCGTTCCCTGGAAGACCAGTAGTAGATTCTGATGTACATCTGGAGGCTTTCTGTAATCTGTGGAACTTCGAAGTGTTGATGAAACACAGAAAATGCATCGGGATTGAACACAACAGTCACCATGCTCACGTTCCTCCTTGGGAGTAATGTCTCAAACAGTCTACGCTTTGATCGTTCCCTGGAAGACCTGTAGTAGTTTCCGATGCACATCTGGAGGCATTCTGTAATCTGTGGACTATCAGAGTGTTGATGAAACACTGAAATTGCATCGGGATTGAATACAACAGTCACCATGCGCACTTTCCTCCATGTGTGTAATGTCTCACACTGTCTATGCCTTGATCGTTCCCTGGAAGACCAGTAGTAGTTTCCGATGCACAATTGGAGGCATTCTGTAATCTGTGGACTATCAGAGTGTTGATTAAACACAGAAGTAGCATCGGGATTGAATACAACAGTCACCATGCGCACTTAACTCCATGGGAGTAATGCCTCAAACTGTCTACGCTTTGATCGTTCCCTGGAAGACCAGTAGTAGTTTCCGATGCACATGTGGAGGTATTCTGTAATTTGAGGTCCTTCAAAGTGTTGATGAAACACAGAAATTGCATCGGGATTGAATACAACAGACACCATGCGCACTTTCCTCCATGGGAGCAATGTCTCAAACAGTCTACTCTTTGATCGATCCCTGGAAGACCAGTGGTAGTTTCCGATGCAAATCTGGAGGCATTCTGTATTCTGTGGACTATCAGAGTGTTAATGAAAGACAGAAATTTCATCGGGATTGAATACAACAGTCACCATGCGCACTTTCCAACATGGGAGTAATGTCTCGAGCAGTCAACGCTTTGATCGTTCCCTGAAAGACAAGTAGTAGTTCCCGATGTACATCTCTAGGCATTCTGTAATCTGTGGACCTTCAAAGTGAAGATGAAACACAGAAATTGCATCGGGATTGAATACAACAGTCACCATGCGCACTTACCTAGATGGGAGTGTTGTCTCAAACAGTCTATGCTTTGATCATTCCCTGGAAGACCAGTTGTAGTTTCCGATGCACGTCTGGAGGAATTCTGTAATCTGTGGACCTTCAAAGTGTTGACGAAACACAGAAATTGCATCGGGATTGAATACAACAGTCACTATGCGCATTTACCTCCATGGGAGTAATGTCTCAAACAGTCTACGCTTTGATCGTTCCCTGGAAGACCAGTAGTAGATTCGGATGTACATCTGGAGGCTTTCTGTAATCTGTGGACCTTCAAAGTGTTGATGAAACACAGAAAATGCATCGTGATTGAATACAACAGTCACCATACGCACTTTCCTCCATGGGTGTAATGTCTCATACAGTATACGCTTTGATCATTCCCTGGAAGACCAGTAGTAGTTACCGATGCTCATCTGGAGGCATTCTGTAATCTGTGGACCATCAGAGTGTTGATGAAACACTGAAATTGCATCGAGATTGAATACAACAGTCACCATGCGCATATTCCTCCATGGGAGAAATGTCTCATACAGTATACGCTTTGTTCGTTCCCTGGATGACCAGTAGTAGTTTCTGATGCACATCTGGAGGCATTCTGTAATCTGTGGACTTCCAAAGTGTTGATGAAACACAGAAATTGCATCGGGATTGCATACAACAGGCACCATGCAGGCTTTTCTCCATGGGAGTAATGTCTCAAACTGTCTACGCTTTGATCGTTCAATGGAAGACCAGTAGTAGTTGCCGAAGACCATCTGGAGTCATTCTGTAATCTGTGGACAATCAGAGTGTTGATTAAACACAGAAATAGCATCGGGATTGAATACAACAGGCACCATTCGGGCTTTTCTCCACAGGAGTAATGTCTCAAAGTGTCTACGCTTTGATCGTTCCCTGGAAGACCAGTAGTAGTTTCCGATGCACGTCTGGAGGCATTTAGTAATCTGTGGACCTTCAAAGTGTCGATGAAACTCAGAAATTGCATCGGGATTGAATACAACAGTCACCATGCGCACTTTTCTCCATGTGTGTAATGTCTCAAACAGTCTATGCCTTGATCGTTCCCTGGAAGACCAGTAGTAGTTTCCGATGCACAATTGGAGGCATTCTGTAATCTGTGGACTATCAGAGTGTTGATTAAACACAGAAGTAGCATCGGGATTGAATACAACAGTCACCATGCGCACTTACCTCCATGGGAGTAATGTCTCAAACAGTCTACGCTTTGATCGTTCCCTGGAAGACCAGTAGTAGTTTCCGATGCACATCTGGAGGCATTCTGTAATCTGTGGTCCTTCAAAGTGTTGATGAAACACAGAAATTGCATCAGGATTGAATACAACATTCACCATGCGCACTTTCCTTAATGTGAGTAATGTCTCAAACAGTCTACGCTTTGATCGTTCCCTGGAAGACCAGTAGTAGTTTCCGATGCACATCTGGAGGCATTCTGTAATATGTGTACTATCAGAGTGTTGATGAGACACAGAAATTGCATCGGGATTGAATACAACAGGCACCATGCAGGCTTTTCTCCATGGGAGTAATGGCTCAAACTGTCTACGCTTTGATCGTTCCCTGGAAGACCAGTAGTAGTTTCCGATGCACGTCTGGAGGCATTTAGTAATCTGTGGACCTTCAAAGTGTTGATGAAACACAGAAAATGCATCGTGATTGAATACAACAGTCACCATACGCACTTTCCTCCATGGGAGTAATGTCTCATACAGTTTACGCTTTGATCGTTCCCTGGAAGACCAGTAGTAGTTACCGATGCTCATCTGGAGGCATTCTGTAATCTGTGGACCATCAGAGTGTTGATGAAACACTGAAATTGCATCGGGATTGAATACAACAGTCACCATGCGCATATTCCTCCATGGGAGAAATGTCTCATACAGTATACGCTTTGTGCGTTCCCTGGATGACCAGTACTAGTTTCTGATGCACATCTGGAGGCATTCTGTAATCTGTGGACTTCCAAAGTGTTGATGAAGCACAGAAATTGCATCGGGATTGCATACAACAGGCACCATGCAGGCTTTTCTCCATGGGAGAAATGTCTCAAACTGTCTACGCTTTGACCGTTCAATGGAAGACCAGTAGTAGTTTCCGAAGCTCATCTGGAGTCATTCTGTAATCTGTGGACAATCAGAGTGTTGATTAAACGCAGAAATAGCATCGGGATTGAATACAACAGGCACCATTCGGGCTTTTCTCCACAGGAGTAATGTCTCAAACTGTCTAAGCTTTGATCGTTCCCTGGAAGACCAGTAGTAGTTTCCGATGCACATCTGGAGGCATTCTGTAATCTGTGGTCCTTCAAAGTGTTGATGAAACAAAGAAATTGCATCGGGATTGAATACAACAGTCACCATGCGCACTTTCCTCCATGTGAGTAATGTCTCAAACAGTATACGCTTTGATCGTTCCCTGGAAGACCAGTAGTAGTTTCCGATGCACATCTGGAGGCATTCTGTAATACGTGTACTATCAGAGTGTTGATGAGACACAGAAATTGCATCGGGATTGAATACAACAGGGACCATGCAGGCTTTTCTCCATGGGAGTAATGTCTCAATCTGTCTACGCTTTGATCGTTCCCTGGAAGACCAGTAGTAGTTTCCGATGCACATATGGAGTCATTCTGTAATCTGTTGTCTTTCAGAGTGTTGATGAAACACAGAAATTGCATCGGAATTGAATACAACAGGCACCATATAGGCTTTTCTCCACGGGAGTAATGTCTCAAACTGTCTACGCTTTGATCGTTCCCTGGAAGACCAGTAGTAGTTTCCGATGCACATGTGGAGGTATTCTGTAATCTGAGGTCCTTCAAAGTTTTGATGAAACACAGAAATTGCATCGGGATTGAATACAACAGACACCATGCGCACTTTCCTCCATAGGAGCAATGTCTCAAACAGTCTACGCTTTGATCGATCCCTGGAAGACCAGTGGTAGTTTCCGATGCAAATCTGGAGGCATTCTGTATTCTGTGGACTATCAGAGTGTTAATGAAAGACAGAAATTTCATCGGGATTGAATACAACAGTCACCATGCGAACTTTCCAACATGGGAGTAATGTCTCGAGCAGTCAACGTTTTGATCGTTCCCTGGAAGACAAGTAGTAGTTCCCGATGTACATCTCTAGGCATTCTGTAATCTGTGGACCTTCAAAGTGAAGATGAAACACAGAAATTGCATCCGGATTGAATACAACAGTCACCATGCGCACTTACCTAGATGGGAGTGTTGTCTCAAACAGTCTACGCTTTGATCATTCCCTGGAAGACCAGTTGTAGTTTCCGATGCACGTCTGGAGGAATTCTGTAATCTGCGGACCTTCAAAGTGTTGACGAAACACAGAAATTGCATCGGGATTGAATACAACAGTCACTATGCGCATTTACCTCCATGGGAGTAATGTCTCAAACAGTCTACGCTTTGATCGTTCCCTGGAAGACCAGTAGTAGATTCGGATATACATCTGGAGGCTTTCTGTAATCTGTGGACCTTCAAAGTGTTGATGAAACACAGAAAATGCATCGTGATTGAATACAACAGTCACCATACGCACTTTCCTCCATGGGTGTAATGTTTCATACAGTATACGCTTTGATCATTCCCTGGAAGACCAGTAGTAGTTACCGATGCTCATCTGGAGGCATTCTGTAATCTGTGGACCATCAGAGTGTTGATGAAACACTGAAATTGCATCGAGATTGAATACAACAGTCACCATGCGCATATTCCTCCATGGGAGAAATGTCTCATACAGTATACGCTTTGTTCGTTCCCTGGATGACCAGTAGTAGTTTCTGATGCACATCTGGAGGTATTCTGTAATCTGTGGACTTCCAAAGTGTTGATGAAAAACAGAAATTGCATCGGGATTGCATACAACAGGCACCATGCAGGCTTTTCTCCATGGGAGTAATGTCTCAAACTGTCTACGCTTTAATCGTTCAATGGAAGACCAGTAGTAGTTGCCGAAGCCCATCTGGAGTCATTCTGTAATCTGTGGACAATCAGAGTGTTGATTAAACACAGAAATAGCATCGGCATTGAATACAACAGGCACCATTCGGGCTTTTCTCCACAGGAGTAATGTCTCAAAGTGTCTACGCTTTGATCGTTCCCTGGAAGACCAGTAGTAGTTTCCGATGCACGTCTGGAGGCATTTAGTAATCTGTGGACCTTCAAAGTGTTGATGAAACTCAGAAATTGCATCGGGATTGAATACAACAGTCACCATGCACACTTTCCTCCATGTGTGTAATGTCTCAAGCAGTCTATGCCTTGATCGTTCCCTGGAAGACCAGTAGTAGTTTCTGATACACAATTGGAGGCATTCTGTAATCTGTGGACTATCAGAGTGTTGATTAAACACAGAAGTAGCATCGGGATTGAATACAACAGTCACCATGCGCACCTACCTCCATGGGAGTAATGTCTCAAACAGTCTACGCTTTGTTCGTTCCCTGGAAGACCAGTAGTAGTTTCCGATGCACATCTGGAGGCATTCTGTAATCTGTGGTCCTTCAAAGTGTTGATGAAACACAGAAATTGCATCAGGATTGAATACAACATTCACCATGCGCACTTTCCTTAATGTGAGTAATGTCTCAAACAGTCTACGCTTTGATCGTTCCCTGGAAGACCAGTAGTACTTTCCGATGCACATCTGGAGGCATTCTGTGATCTGTGGACCTTCAAAGTGTTGATGGAACACAGAAATTGCATCGGGATTGAATACAACAGTCACCATGCCCACTTTCCTCCATGAGAGCAATGTCTCAAACAGTCTAAACTTTGATCGTTCCCTGGAAGACCAGTGGTAGTTTCCGATGCACATTTGGAGGCATTTTGTAATCTGTGGACGATCAGAGTGTTGATAAAAACACAGAAATTGCATCGGGATTGAATACAACAGTCACCATGCGCACTTTCCTCCATGGGAGTAATGTCTCAAACAGTCTACGCGTTGATCGTTCCCTGGAAGACAGGTAGTAGTTTATCATGCACATCTGGAGGCTTACAGCAATCATTTAACCTTCAAAGTGTCGATGAAACACAGAAATTGCATCGGGATGGAATACAACAGTCACCATACGCACTTTCCTCCATGGGAGTAATGTATCAAACAGTCTACGTTTTGATCGTTCCCTGGAAGACCAGTTGTAGTTTCCGATGCACATCTGGAGGAATTCTGTAATCTGTGGACCTTCAAAGTGTTGACGAAACACAGAAATTCCATCGGGATTGTATACAACAGTCACCATGCGCACTTACCTCCATGGGAGTAATGTCTCAAACAGTCTACGCTTTGATCGTTCACTGGAAGACCAGTAGTAGATTCTGATGTACATCTGGAGGCTTTCTGTAATCTGTGGACCTTCAAAGTGTTGATGAAACACAGAAAATGCATCGTGATTGAATACAACAGTCACCATACGCACTTTCCTCCATGGGTGTAATGTCTCATACAGTATACGATTTGATCATTCCCTGGAAGACCAGTAGTAGTTACCGATGCTCATCTGGAGGGATTCTGTAATCTGTGGTCCTTCAAAGTGTTGATGAAACAAAGAAATTGCATCGGGATTGAATACAACAGTCACCATGCGCACTTTCCTCCATGTGAGTAATGTCTCAAACAGTATGCGGTTTGATCGTTCCCTGGAAGACCAGTAGTAGTTTCCGATGCACATCTGGAGGCATTCTGTAATACGTGTACTATCAGAGTGTTGATGAGACACAGAAATTGCATCGGGAATGAATACAACAGGCACCATGCAGGCTTTTCTCCATGGGAGTAATGTCTCAAACTGTCTACGCTTTGATCGTTCCCTGGAAGACCAGTAGTAGTTTCCGATGCACATGTGGAGGCATTCTGTAATCTGAGGTCCTTCAAAGTGTTGATGAAACACAGAAATTGCATCGGGATTGAATACAACAGTCACCATGCGCACTTTCCTCCATGGGAGCAATGTCTCAAACAGTCTACGCTTTGATCGTTCCCTGGAAGACCAGTGGTAGTTTCCGATGCAAATCTGGAGGCATTCTCTAATCTGTGGACTATCAGAGTGTTAATGAAACACAGAAATTTCATCGGGATTGAATACAACAGTCACCATGCGCACTTTCCTAAATTGGGAGCAATGTCTCAAACAGTCTACGCTTTAATCGTTCCCTGGAAGACCAGTGGTAGTTTCCGATGCAAATCTGGAGGCATTCTGTAATCTGTGGACTATCAGAGTGTTAATGAAAGACAGAAATTTCATCGGGATTGAATACAACAGTCACCATGCGCACTTTCCAACATGGGAGTAATGTCTCGAGCAGTCAACGCTTTGATCGTTCCCTGGAAGACAAGTAGTAGTTTCCGATGTACATCTCTAGGTATTCTGTAATCTGTGGACCATCAAAGTGAAGATGAAACACAGAAATTGCATCGGGATTGAATACAACAGTCACCATGCGCACTTACCTAGATGGGAGTGTTGTCTCAAACAGTCTACGCTTTGATCGTTCCCTGTAAGACCAGTTATAGTTTCCGATGCACGTGTGGATCAATTCTGTAATCTGTGGACCTTCAAAGTGTTGATGGAACACAGAAATTGCATCGGGATTGAATACAACAGTCACCATACGCACTTTCCTCCATGGGAGCAATGTCTCAAACAGTCTACGCTTTGATCGTTCCCTGGAAGACCAGTGGTAGTTTCCGATGCACATCTGGAGGCATTCTGTAATCTGTGGACTATCAGAGTGTTAATGAAAGACAGAAATTTCATCGGGATTAAATACAACAGTCACCATGGCCACTTTCCAACATGGGAGTAATGTCTCAAACAGTCAACGCTTTGATCGTTCCCTGGAAGACCAGTAGTAGGTTCCGATGTATATCTGGAGGCATTCTGTAATCTGTTAACCTTCAAAGTGAAGATGAAACACAGAAATTGCATCGTGATTGAATACAACAGTCACCATACGCACTTTCCTCCATGGGAGTAATGTCTCATACAGTATACGCTTTGATCGTTCCCTGGAAGACCAGTAGTAGTTTCCGAAGCCCATCTGGAGTCATTCTGTAATCTGTGGTCAATCAGAGTGATGATTAAACTCAGAAATAGCATCGGGATTTAATACAACAGGCACCATGCGGGCTTTTCTCCACGGGAGTAATGTGTCAAACTGTCTACGCTTTGATGGTTCCCTGGAAGACCGGTAGTAGTTTCCGATGCACATCTGGAGGGTTTCTGTAATCTGTGGACTCTCAGAGTGTTGATGAAACACAGAAATTGCATCGGGATTGAAAACAACAGTCACCATGCGCACTTACCTCCATGGGTTTAATGTCTCAAACAGTCTACGCGTTGATCGTTCCCTGGAAGACCAGTAGTAGTTTATGATGCACATCTGGAGGCTTACAGTAATCTGTTAACCTTCAAAGTGTTGGTGAAACACAGAAATTGCATCGGGATGGAATACAACAGTCACCATGGGCACTTTCCTCCATGTGAGTAACGTCTCAAACAGTCTACGCTTTGAACGTTATCTGGAAGACCAGTAGTAGTTACCGAAGCATATCTGGAGGCATTCTGCAATCTGTGGACTATTAGTGTGTTGATGAAACACAGAAATTGCATCGGGATTGAATACAACAGGCACCATCCAGGCTTTTCTCCATGGGAGTAATGTCTCAAACTGTCTACGCTTTGATCGTTCCCTGAAAGACCAGTAGTAGTTTCCGATGCACATCTGGAGGCATTCTGTAATCTGTGGACCTTCAAAGTGTTGATGAAACACAGAAATTGCATCGGGCTGGAATACAACAGTTACTATGCGCACTTTCCTCCATGGGAGTAATGTCTTTAACAGTCTACGCTTTGATCGTTCCCTGGATGACCAGTAGTAGTTTCCGATCCACATCTGGAGTCATTCTGTAATCTGTGGACGATCAGAGTGTTGATGAAACACAGATATTGCATCGGGATTGAAAACAAACGTCACCATGCGCACTTTGATCTATGGGAGTGATGTCTCAAACAGTGTACGCTTTGATCGTTCCCAGGAAGACCAGTAGTTGTTTCCGATGCACATCTGGAGGCATTCTGTAATCTGTGGACTTTCAGAGCGTTGACGAAACACTGAAATTGCATCGGGATTGAATTCAACACACACCATGCGGGCTTTTCTCCATGGGAGTAATGTCTCAAACACTATGCGACTTGATCGATTCCTGGAAGACCAGTAGTAATTTTCCAAAGCACATCTGCAGGCATTCAGTGATCTGTTGACTTTCAGAGTGTTGATGAAACACGGAAATTGCATCGGGATTCAATACAAAAGGCACCATGCGGACTTTTCTCCATGGGAGTAATGTCTCAAACATTCTACGCTTTGATCGTTCCCTGGGAGACCAGTAGTAGTTTATGATGCACATCTGGAGGCATACAGTAATCTGTTAACCTTCAAAGTGTTGATGAAACACAGAAATTGCATCGGGATGGAATACAATAGTCACCATGCGCACTTTCCTCCATGGGAGTAATGTCTCAAATTGTCTACGCTTTGATCTTTCCCTGGAAGACCAGTAGTAGTTTCCGATGCACATCTGGAGGCATTCTGTAATATGTGGACTATCACAGTTTTGATGAAACACAGAAATTGCATCGGGATTGAATGCAACAGTCACCATGCGCACTTACCTCCATGGGATTAATGTCTCAAACAGTCTACGCTTTGATCGTTCCCTGAAAGACCAGTAGTAGTTTCCGATGCACATCTGGAGGCATTCTGTAATCTGTGGACCTACAAAGTGTTGATGAAACACAGAAATTGCATCGGGATGGAATACAACAGTCACTATGCGCACTTTCCACCATGGGAGTAATGTCTCTAACAGTCTACGCTTTGATCGTTTCCTGAAAGACCAGTAGTAGTTTCCGATGCACATCTGGAGGCATTCTGTAATCTGTGGACGATGAGAGTGTTGATGAAACACAGAAATTGCATCGGGATTGAATACAACAGTCACCATGCGCACTTTCCACGATGGGAGTAATGTCTCGAACAGTTTACGCTTTGATCGTTCCCTGGAAGACCAGTAGTAGTTTATGATGCACATCTCGAGGCATACAGTAATCTGTTAACCTTCAAAGTGTTGATGAAACACAGTAATTGCATTGGGATGGAATACAACAGTCACCATGCGCACATTCCTCCATGGGAGTAATGTCTCAAACAATCTACGCTTTGATTGTTCCCTGGAAGACCAGTAGTAGTTTCCGATGCACATCTGGAGGCATTCTTTAATATGTGGACTATCACAGTTTTGAAGAAACACAGAAATTGCATCGGGATTGAATACAACAGTCACCATGCGCACTTTCCTCGATGGGAGTAATGTCTCAAACAGTTTACGCTTTGATCGTTCCCTGGAAGACTAGTAGTAGATACCGATGCACATCTGGAGGCATTCTGTAATCTGTGGACTATCAGAGTGCTGATGAAATACAGAAATTGCATCGGCATTGAATACAACAGGCATAATGCAGGCTTTACTCCATGGGAGTAATGTCTCAAAGTGTCTACGTTTTGATCGTTCCCTGGAAGACTAGTAGTAGTTTCCGAAGCCCATCTGGAGTCATTCTGTAATCTGTGGACTATCAGAGTGTTGATGAAACACAGAAATTGCATCGGGATTGAATACAACATTCACCATGCGCACTTACCTCCATAGGAGTAATGTCTCAAACAGTCTACGCGTTGATCGTTCCCTAGAAGACCAGTAGTAGTTTATGATGCACATCTGGAGGCTTACAGTAATCTGTCAACCTTCAAAGTGTTGATGAAACACAGAAATTGCATCGGGATGGAATACAACAGTCACCATGCGCACTTTCCTCCATGGGAGTAATGTCTCAAACAGTCTACGCTTTGATCGTTCCCTGGAAGACCAGTAGTAGTTTGCGATCCACAACTGGAGGCATTCTGTAATATGTGGACTATCACAGTTTTGATCAAACAAAGGAATTGCATCCGGATTGAATACAAGAGTCATCATGCGCTCTTCCCTCCATGGGAGTAATGTCTCAAACTGTCTACGCTTTGATCGTCCCTGGAAGACCAGTAGTAGATTCCGCTGCACATCTGGAGGCATTCTGTAATCTGTGGACTATCAGAGTGTTGATGAAACACAGAAATGGCATCGGGATTGAATACAACAGGCACCATGCAGGCTTTTCTCCATGGGAGTAATGTCTCAAACTGTCTACGCTTTGATCGTCCCCTGGAAGACCAGTAGTAGTTTCCGAAGCCAATCTGGAGTCATTATGTAATCTGTGGACTTTCAGAGTGTTGATGAAACACAGAAATTGCATCGGGATTGAATACAACAGGCACCATGCGGGCTTTTCTCCACGGGAGTAATGTTTCTAACAGTCTACGCTTTGATCGTTCCCTGGAAGACCAGTAGTAGTTTCCGATGCACATCTGGAGGCGTTCTGTAATCTGTGGACGATCAGAGTGTTGACAAAAACACAGAAATTGCATCGGGATTGAATACAACATTCACCATGCGCACTTTCCTCCATGGGAGTAATGTCTCAAACAGTATACGCTTTGTTCGTTCCCTGGATGACCAGTAGTAGTTTCTGATGCACATCTGGAGGCATTCTGTAATCTGTTAACCTTCAAAGTGTCGATGAAACACAGAAATTGCATCGGGATGGAATACAACAGTCACCATACGCACTCTCCTCCATGGGAGTAATGTCTAATACAGTCTACGCTTCGATCGTTCCCTGGAAGACCAGTAGTAGTTTCCGATCCACATCTGGAGGCATTCTGTAATATGTGGACTATCACAGTTTTGATGAAAAACAGGAATTGCATCGGGATTGAATACAACAGTCACCATGCCCACTTTCCTCCATGGGAGTAATGTCTCAAACAGTCTACGCTTTGATCGTTCCCTGGAAGACCAGTAGTAGTTTCCGAGCCACATCTGGAGGCATTCAGTAATATGTGGACTATCAGAGTGTTGATGAAACACAAAAATTGCATCGGGATTGAATACAACAGTCACCATGCGCACTTACCTCCATGGGATTGAATTCTCAAACAGTCTACGCTTTGATCGTTCCCTGAAAGACCAGTAGTAGTTTCCGATGTACATCTGGAGGCATTCTGTAATTTGTGGACCTTCAAAGTGTTGATGAAACACAGAAATTGCATCGGGATGGAATACAACAGTCACAATGCGCACTTCCCTCCATGGGAGTAATGTCTGTAACAGTCAACGCTTTGATCCTTCCCTGGAAGACCAGTAGTAGTTTCCGATGCACATCTGGAGGCATTCTGCAACCTGTGGACCTTCAAAGTGTTGATGAAACACTGAAATTGCATCGGGATTGAAAACAACCGTCACCAAGCGCACTTTATTCTATGGGAGTGATGTCTCAAACAGTGTACGCTTTGATTGTTCCCTGGAAGACCAGAAGTTGTTTCCGATGCACATCTGGAGGCATTCTGTAATCTGTGGACTTTCAGAGTGTTGACGAAACACTGAAATTGCATCGGGATTGAATTCAACACACACCATGCGGGCTTTTCTCCATGGGAGTAATGTCTCAAACACTCTGCGATTTGATCGATTCCTGGAAGACCAGTAGTAATTTTCCAAAGCACATCTGCAGGCATTCTGTGATCTATTGACTTTCAGAGTGTTGATGAAACACGGAAATTGAATCGGGATTCAATACAAAAGGCACCATGCGGACATTTTCTCCATGGGAGTAATGTCTCAAACTGTCTACGCTTTGATCGTTCCCTGGAAGTCCAGTAGTAGTTCCCGATGCGTATTTGGAGGCATTCCGTAATCTGTCGACGATCAGAGTGTTGATGAAACACAGAAATTGCATCGGGCTGGAATACAACAGTCACTATGCGCACTTTCCTCCATGGGAGTAATGTCTTTAACAGTCTACGCTTTGATCGTTCCCTGGAAGACCAGTAGTAGTTTCCGATCCACATCTGGAGGCATTCTGTAATCTGTGGACGATCAGAGTGTTGATGAAACACAGAAATTGCATCGGGATTGAATACAACAGTCACCATGCGCACTTTCCTCCATGGTAGTAATATCTCAAACAGTCTACGCTTTGATCGTTCCCTGGAAGACCAGTAGTAGTTTATGATGCACATCTGGTGGCATACAGTAATCTGTTAACCTTCAAAGTGTTGATGAAACACAGAAATTGCATCGGGATGGAATACAACAGTCACCATGCACACTTTCCTCCATGGGAGTAATGTCTCAAACAGTCTACGCTTTGATCTTTCCCTGGAAGACCAGTAGTAGTTTCCGATGCACAGCTGGAGGCATTCTGTAATATGTGGACTATCACAGTTTCTATAAAACACAGAAATTGCATCGGGATTGAATGCAACAGTCACCATGCGCACTTACCTCCATGGGATTAATGTCTCAAACAGTCTACGCTTTGATCGTTCCCTGAAAGACCAGTAGTAGTTTCCGATGCACATCTGGAGGCATTCTGTAATCTGTGGACCAACAAAGTGTTGATGAAACACAGAAATTGCATCGGGATGGAATACAACAGTCACTATGCGCACTTTCCTCCATGGGAGTAATGTCTCTAACAGTCTACGCTTTGATCGTTCCCTGGAAGACCAGTAGTAGTTTCCGATGCACATCTGGAGGCATTCTGTAATCTGTGGACGATCAGAGTGTTGATGAAACACAGAAATTGCATCGGGATTGAATACAACAGTCACCATGCGCACTTTCCTCGATAGGAGTAATGTCTCAAACAGTTTACGCTTTGATCGTTCCCTGGAAGACCAGTAGTAGTTTATGATGCACATCTCGAGGCATACAGTAATCTGTTAACCTTCAAAGTGTTGATGAAACACAGTAATTGCATCGGGATGGAATACAACAGTCACCATGCGCACATTCCTCCATGGGAGTAA
This sequence comes from Schistocerca gregaria, assembly GCF_023897955.1. Classification (NCBI taxonomy): domain Eukaryota; kingdom Metazoa; phylum Arthropoda; class Insecta; order Orthoptera; family Acrididae; genus Schistocerca; species Schistocerca gregaria. Next base: position 43,792,055 of record NC_064927.1, read on the forward strand.
TGTCTCAAACAGTCTACGCTTTGATCGTTCCCTGGAAGACCATTAGTAGTTTCCGATGCGCAACTGGAGGCATTCTGTAATATGTGGGCTATCACAGTTTTGAAGAAACACAGAAATTGCATCGGTATTGAATACAAGAGTCATCATGCGCACTTCCCTCCATGGGAGTAAAGTCTCAAACAGTGTACGCTTTGATCGTTCCCTGGAAGACCAGTAGTAGATTCCGATGCACATCTGGAGGCATTCTGTTATCTGTGGACTATCAGAGTGTTGATGAAACACAGAAATTGCATCGGCATTGAATACAAAAAGCACCATGCAGGCTTTACTCCATGGGAGTAATGTCTCAAAGTGTCTACGTTTTGATCGTTCCCTGGAAGACCAGTAGTAGTTTCCGAAGCCAATCTCTAGTCATTCTGTAATCTGTGGACTACCAGAGTGTTGATGAAACACAGAAATTGCATAGGGATTGAATACAACATTCACCATGCACACTTACCTCCATGGGAGTAATGTCTCAAACAGTCTACGCGTTGATCGTTCCCTAGAAGACCAGTAGTAGTTTATGATGCACATCAGGAGGCTTACAGTAATCTGTTAACCTTCAAAGTGTTGATGAAACACAGAAATTGCATCGGGATGGAGTACAACAGTCACCATGCGCACTTTCCTCCATGGGAGTGATGTCTCAAACAGTCTACGCTTTGATCGTTCCCTGGAAGACCAGTAGTAGTTTCCGATCCACATCTGGAGGCATTCTGTAATATGTGGACTATCACAGTTTTGATGAAACAAAGGAATTGCATCGGGATTGAATACAAGAGTCATCATGCACACTTCCCTCCATGGGAGTAATGTCTCAAACTGTCTACGCGTTGATCGTTCACTGGAAGACCAGTAGTATATTCCGATGCACATCTGGAGGCATTCTGTAATCTGTGGACTATCAGAGTGTTGATGAAACACAGAAATGGCATCGGGATTGAATACAACAGGCACCATGCAGGATTTTCTCCATGGGAGTAATGTCTCAAACTGTCTACGCTTTGATCGTCCGATGGAAGACCAGTAGTAGTTTCCGATGCACATCTGGAGTCATTCTGTAATCTGTGGACCTTCAAAGTGTTGATGAAACACAGAAATTGCATCGGGCTGGAATACAACAGTCACAATGCGCACTTCCCTCCATGGGAGTAATGTCTCTAACAGTCAACACTTTGATCCTTCCCTGGAAGACCAGTAGTAGTTTCCGATGCACATCTGGAGGCATTCTGTAATCTGTTAACCTTCAAAGTGAAGATTAAACACAGAAATTGCATCGGGACGGAATACATCAGTCACCATGCGCACTTTTCTCAATGGCAGTAATGTCTCAAACAGATTAAGCTTTGATCGTTCCCTGGAAGACCAGTAGTAGTTTCCGATGCACATCTGGAGGCATCCTGTAATCTGTGGATCTTCAAAGTGTTGATGCAACACAGAAATTGCATCGGGATTGATACAACTGGCACCATGCAGGCTTTTCTCCATGGGAGTAATGTCTCAAACTGTCTACGCTTTGATCGTCCCCTGGAAGACCAGTAGTAGTTTCCGATGCACATCTGGAGGCATTCTGTAATCTGTGGACGTTCAAAGTGTTGATGAAACACAGAAATTGCATCGGGCTGGAATACAACAGTCACTATGCGCACTTTCCTCCATGGGAGTAATGTCTATAACAGTCTACGCTTTGATCGTTCCCTGGAAGACTTGTAGTAGTTTCCGATCCACATCTGGAGGCATTCTGTAATCTGTGGACGATCAGAGTGTTGATGAAACACAGAAATTGCATCGGGATTGAAAACAACCGTCACCAAGCGCACTTTCCTCTATGGGACTGATGTCTCAAACAGTGTACGCTTTGATCGTTCCCAGGAAGACCAGTAGTTGGTTCCGATGCACATCTGGAAGCATTCTGTAATCTGTGGACTTTCAGAGTGTTGACGAAACACTGAAATTGCATCGGGAATGAATTCAACACACACCATGCGGGCCTTTCTCCGTGGGAGTAATGTCTCAAACACTCTGCGATTTGATCGATTCCTGGAAGACCAGTAGTAATTTTCCAAAGCACATCTGCAGGCATTCTGTGATCTGTTGACTTTCAGAGTGTTGATGAAACACGGAAATTGCATCGGGATTCAATACAAAAGGCACCATGCGGACTTTTCTCCATGGGAGTAATGTCTCAAACTGTCTACGCTTTGATCGTTCCCTGGAAGACCAGTAGTAGTTTCCGATGCGTATTTGGAGGTATTCTGTACTCTGTGGACGATCAGAGTGTTGATGAAACACAGAAATTGCATCGGGATTGAATACAACAGTCACCATACGCACGTTCCCCCATGGTATTAATGTCTCAAACATTCTACGCTTTGATCGTTCCCTGGAAGACCAGTAGTAGTTTATGATGCACATCTGGTGGCATACAGTAATCTGTTAACCTTCAAAGTGTTGATGAAACACAGAAATTGCATCGGGATGGAATACAACAGTCACCATGCACACTTTCCTCCATGGGAGTAATGTCTCAAACAGTCTACGCTTTGATTTTCCCTGGAAGACCAGTAGTAGTTTCCGATGCACATCTGGAGGCATTCTGTAATATGTGGACTATCACAGTTTTGATGAAACACAGAAATTGCATCGGGATTGAATGCAACAGTCACCATGCGCACTTACCTCCATGGGATTAATGTCTCAAACAGTCTACGCTTTGATCGTTCCCTGAAAGACCAGTAGTAGTTTCCGATGCACATCTGGAGGCATTCTGTAATCTGTGGACCTACAAAGTGTTGATGAAACACAGAAATTGCATCGGGATGGAATACAACAGTCACTATGCGCACTTTCCTTTCATGGGAGTAATGTCTCTAACAGTCTACGCTTTGATCGTTCCCCGGAAGACCAGTAGTAGTTTCCGATGCACATCTGTAGGCATTCTGTAATCTGTGGACGATCAGAGTGTTGATGAAACACAGAAATTGCATCGGGGTTGAATACAACAGTCACCATGCGCACTTTCCTCGATAGGAGAAATGTCTCAAACAGTTTACGCTTTGATCGTTCCCTGGAAGACCAGTAGTAGTTTATGATGCACATCTCGAGGCATACAGTAATCTGTTAACCTTCAAAGTGTTGATGAAACACAGTGATTGCATCGGGATGGAATACAACAGTCACCATGCGACATTCCTCCATGGGAGTAATGTCTCAAACAGTCTACGCTTCGATCGTTCCCTGGAAGACCAGTAGTAGTTTCCGATGCACATCTGGAGGCATTCTGTAATATGTGGACTATCACAGTTTTGAAGAAACACAGAAATTACATCGGGATTGAATACAAGAGTCATCATGCGCACTTCCCTCCATGGGAGTAAAGTCTCAAACAGTGTACGCTTTGATCGTTCCCTGGAAGACCAGTAGTAGATTCCGATGCACATCTGGAGGCATCCAGTAATCTGTGGACTATCAGAGTGTTGATGAAACACAGAAATTGCATCGGCATTGAATACAACAGGCACCATGCAGGCTTTACTCCATGGGAGTAATGTCTCAAAGTGTCTACGTTTTGATCGTTCCCTGGAAGACCAGTAGTAGTTTCCGAAGCCCATCTGGAGTCATTCTGTAATCTGTGGACTATCAGAGTATTGATGAAACACAGAAATTGCATATGGATTGAATACAACATTCACCATGCGCACTTACCTCCATGGGAGTAATGTCTCAAACAGTCTACGCGTGGATCGTTCCCTAGAAGACCAGTAGTAGTTTATGATGCACATCTGGGGGCTTACAGTAATCTGTTAACCTTCAAAGTGTTGATGAAACACAGAAATTGCATCGGGATGGAGTACAACAGTCACCATGCGCACTTTCCTCCATGGGAGTAATGTCTCAAACAGTCTACGCTTTGATCGTTCCCTGGAAGACCAGTAGTAGTATCCGATCCACATCTGGAGGCATTCTGTGATATGTGGAAACTACAAAGTGTCGATGAAACACAGATATTGCATCTGGATTGAATACAACAGTCACCATGCGCACTTTCCACGATAGGAGTAATGTGTCAAACAGTTTACGCTTTGATCGTTCCCTGGAAGACCAGTAGTAGTTTATGATGCACATCTCGAGGCATACAGTAATCTGTTAACCTTCAAAGTGTTGATGAAACACAGTAATTGCATCGGGATGGAATACAACAGTCACCATGCGCACATTCCTCCATGGGAGTAATGTGTCAAACTGTTTACGCTTTGATCGTTCCCTGGAAGACCAGTAGTAGTTTATGATGCACATCTCGAGGCATACAGTAATCTGTTAACCTTCAAAGTGTTGATGAAACACAGTAATTGCATCGGGATGGAATACAACAGTCACTATGCGCACTTTCCTCCATGGGAGTAATGTCTCTAACAGTTTACGCTTTGATCGTTCCCCGGAAGACCAGTAGTAGTTTCCGATGCACATCTGGAGGCATTCTGTAATCTGTGGACAATCAGAGTGTTGATGAAACACAGAAATTGCATCGGGATTGAATACAACAGTCACCATGCGCACTTTCCTCGATAGGAGTAATGTCTCAAACTGTTTACGCTTTGATCGTTCCCTGGAAGACCAGTAGTAGTTTATGATGCACATCTCGAGGCATACAGTAATCTGTTAACCTTCAAAGTGTTGATGAAACACAGTAATTGCATCGGGATGGAATACAACAGTCGCCATGCGCACATTCCTCCATGGGAGTAATGTCTCAAACAGTCTACGCTTTGATCGTTCCCTGGAAGACCAGTAGTAGTTTCCGATGCACATCTGGAGGCATTCTGTAATATGTGGACTATCACAGTTTTGAAGAAACACAGAAATTACATCGGGATTGAATACAAGGTTCATCATGCGCACTTCCCTCCATGGGAGTAATGTCACAAACAGTGTACGCTTTGATCGTTCCCTGGAAGACCAGTAGTAGATTCCGATGCACATCTGGAGGCATTCTGTAATCTGTGGACTATCAGAGTGTTGATGAAACACAGATATTGCATCGGCATTGAATACAACAGGCACCATGCAGGCTTTACTCCATGGGAGTAATGTCTCAAAGTGTCTACGTTTTGATCGTTCCCTGGAAGACCAGTAGTAGTTTCCGAAGCCCATCTGGAGTCATTCTGTAATCTGTGGACTATCAGAGTGTTGATGAAACACAGAAATTGCATAGGGATTGAATACAACATTCACCATGCGCACTTACCTCCATGGGAGTAATGTCTCAAACAGTCTACGCGTGGATCGTTCCCTAGAAGACCAGTAGTAGTTTATGATGCACATCTGGAAGCTTACAGTAATCTGTTAACCTTCAAAGTGTTGATGAACACAGAAATTGCATCGGGATGGAATACAACAGTCACCATGCGCACTTTGCTCCATGGGAGTAATGTCTCAAACAGTCTACGCTTTGATCGTTCCCTGGAAGACCAGTAGTAGTTTCCGATCCACATCTGGAGGCATTCTGTAATATGTGGACTATCACAGTTTTGATGAAACAAAGGAATTGCATCGGGATTGAATACAAGAGTCATCATGCACACTTCCCTCCATGGGAGTAATGTCTCAAACTGTCTACGCTTTGATCGTTCCCTGGAAGACCAGTAGTAGATTCCGATGCACATCTGGAGGCATTCTGTAATCTATGGACTATCAGAGTGTTGATGAAACACAGAAATGGCATCGGGATTGAATACAACAGGCACCATGCAGGCTTTTCTCCATGGGAGTAATGTCTCAAACTGTCTACTCTTTGATCGTCCCCTGGAAGACCAGTAGTAGTTTCCGATGCACATCTGGAGGCATTCTGTAATCTGTGGACCTTCAAAGTGTTGATGAAACACAGAAATTGCATCGGGCTGGAATACAACAGTCACAATGCGCACTTCCCTCCATAAGAGTAATGTCTCTAACAGTCAACGCTTTGATCCTTCCCTGGAAGACCAGTAGTAGTTTCCGATGCACATCTGGAGGCATTCTGTAATCTGTTAACCTTCAAAGTGAAGGTGAAACACAGAAATTGCATCGGGACGGAATACATCAGTCACCATGCGCACTTTTCTCAATGGGAGTAATGTCTCAAACAGTGTAAGCTTTGATCGTTCCCTGGAAGACCAGTAGTAGTTTCCGATGCACATCTGGAGGCATTCTGTAATCTGTGGAAACTACAAAGTGTTGATGAAACAAAGGAATTGCATCGGGATTGAATACAAGAGTCATCATGCACACTTCCCTCCATGGGAGTAATGTCTCAAACCGTCTACGCTTTGATCGTTCCCTGGAAGACCAGTAGTAGTTTCCGATGCACATCTGGAGGCATTCTGTAATATGTGGACTATCAGAGTGTTGATGAAACACAGAAATTGCATCGGGATGGAATACAACCGACACCATGCGCACATTCCTCCATGGGAGTAATGTCTCAAACAGTCTACGCTTTGATCGTTCCCTGGAAGACCAGTAGTAGTTTCCGAAGCCCATCTGGAGTCATTCTGTAATCTTTGGACTATCAGAGTGTTGATGAAACACAGAAATTGCATCGGGATTGAATCCAACATTTACCATGCTCACTTACCTCCATGGGATTAATGTCTCAAACAGTCTACTATTTGATCGTTCCCTGAAAGACCAGTAGTAGTTTCCGCTGCACATCTGGAGGCATTCTGTAATCTGTGGACCTTCAAAGTGTTGATGAAACACAGAAATTGCATCGGGATGGAATACAACAGTCACCATGCGCACTTTCCTCCATGGGAGTAATGTTTCTAACAGTCTACGCTTTGATCGTTCCCTGGAAGACCAGTAGTAGTTTCCGATGCACATCTGGAGGCGTTCTGTAATCTGTGGACGATCAGAGTGTTGATAAAAACACAGAAATTGCATCGGGATGGAATACAACAGTCACCATACGCACTTTCCTCCATGGGAGTAATGTCACAAACAGTATACGCTTTGATCGTTACCTGGAAGACCAGTAGTAATTTCCGATCCACATCTGGAGACATTCTGTAATATGTGGACTACCAGAGTGTTGATGAAACACAGGAATTGCATCGGGATTGAATACAAGAGTCATCATGCTAACTTCCCTCCATGGGAGTAATGTCTCAAACAGTCTACGCTTTCATCGTTCCCTGAAAGACCAGTAGTAGATTCCGAAGCCCATCTGGAGTCATTCTGTAATCTGTGGACTTTCAGAGTGTTGATGAAACACAGCAATTGCATCGGGATTGAATACAACAATCACCATGCGGGCTTTTCTCCACTGGAGTAATGTCTCAAACTGTCTACGTTTTGATCGTTCCCTGGAAGACCAGTAGTAGTTTCCGATGCACATCTGGAGGCATTCTGTAATAAGTGGACAATCGGAGTGTTGATGAAACACAGAAATTGCATCGGGATTGAATATAACAGTCACCATGCGCACTTACCTCCATGGGATTGAATTCTCAAACAGTCTACGCTTTGATCGTTCCCTGAAAGGCCAGTAGTAGTTTCCGTTGTACATCTGGAGGCATTCTGTAATTTGTGGACCTCCAAAGTGTTGATGAAACACAGAAATTGCATCGGGATGGAATACAACAGTCACAATGCACACTTCCCTCCATGGGAGTAATGTCTCTAACAGGCAACGCTTTGATCCTTCCCTGGAAGACCAGTAGTAGTTTCCGATGCACATCTGGAGGCATTCTGTAATCTGTTAACCTTCAAAGTGAAGGTGAAACACAGAAATTGCATCGGGACAGAATACATCCGTCACCATGCGCACATTTTTCAATGGGAGTAATGTCTCAAACAGTGTAAGCTTTGATCGTTCCCTGGAAGGCCAGTAGTAATTTTCGAAGTACATCTGGGGGCATTCTGTAATCTGTGGACCTTCAAAGTGTTAATGAAACACAGATATTGCATCGGGATTGAATACAACAGTCACCATGCGCACTCTCCTACATGGGAGTAATATCTCAAACAGTCTACGATTTGATCGTTCCCTGGGAGACCAGTAATAGTTTCCGATGCACATATGGAGGCATTCTGTAATCTGCAGACTGTTAGAGTGTTGATGAAACACAGAAATTGCATCGGGATTGAATACAACAGGCACCATCCAGGCTTTTCTCAAAGGGAGTAATGTCTCAAACTGTCTACGCTTTGATCGTTCCCTGGAAGACCAGTAGTAGTTTCCGAAGTCCATCTGGAGTCATTCTGTAATCTGTGGACTATCAGAGTGTTGATGAAACACAGAAATTGCATCGGGATTGAATACAACAGTCACCATGCGCACATTCCCCTATGGGAGCAATGTCTCAAACAGTCTACGCTTTGATCGTTCCCTGGAAAACCATTAGTAGTTTCCGATGCACATCTAGAGGTATTCTGTAATCTGTGGAACTTCAAAGTGTTGATGAAACATAAAATTTGCATCGGGATTGAATCCAACATATACCATGCTCACTTACCTCCATGGGATTAATGTCTCAAACGGTCTATGCTTTGATCGTTCCCTGAAAGACCAGTAGTAGATTCCGATGCACATCTGGAGGCATTCTGTAATCTGTGGACCTTCAAAGTGTTGATGAAACACAGAAATTGCATCGGGATGGAATACAACAGTCACCATGCGCACTTTCCTCCATGGGAGTAATGTTTCTAACAGTCTACACTTTATCGTTTCCTGGAAGACCAGTAGTAGTTTCCGATGCACATCTGGAGGCGTTCTGTAATCTGTGGACGATCAGAGTGTTGATAAAAACACAGAAATTGCATCAGGATTGAATACAACAGTCACCATGCGCACTTTCCTCCATGGGAGTAATGTCTCAAACAGTCTACGCGTTGATCGTTCCCTGGAAGACAGGTAGTAGTTTATCATGCACATCTGGAGGCTTACAGCAATCTGTTAACCTTCAAAGTGTCGATGAAACACAGAAATTGCATCGGGATGGAATACAACAGTCACCATACGCACTTTCCTCCATGGGAGTAATGTATCAAACAGTCTACGCTTTGATCGTTCCCTGGAAGACCAGTAGTAGTTTCCGATCCACATCTGGAGGCATTCTGTAATATGTGGACTATCACAGTTTTGATGAAACACAGGAATTGCATCGGGATTGAATACAAGAGTCATCATGCGAACTTCCCTCCACGGGAGTAATGTCTCAAACAGTCTACGCTTTCATCGTTCCCTGGAAGACCAGTAGTAGATTCCGATGCACATCTAAAAGCATTCTGTAATCTGTGGACTATCAGAGTGTTGATGCAACACAGAAATTGCATCGGGATTGATACAACTGTCACCATGCAGGCTTTTCTCCATGGGAGTAATGTCTCAAACTGTCTACGATTTGATCGTCCCCTGGAAGACCAGTAGTAGTTTCCGAAGCCCATCTGGAGTCATTCTGTAATCTGTGGACATTCATAGTGTTGATGAAACACAGCAATTGCATCGGGATTGAATACAACAGGCACCATGCGGGCTTTTCTCCACGGGAGTAATGTCTCAAACTGTCTACGCTTTGATCGTTCCCTGGACGACCAGTAGTAGTTTCCGATAAACATCTGGAGTCATTCTGTAATCTGTGGACTATCAGAGTGTTGATGAAACACAGAAATTGCATCGGGATTGAATCCAACATTTACCATGCTCACTTACCTCCATGGGATTAATGTCTCAAACAGTCTACTATTTGATCGTTCCCTGAAAGACCAGTAGTAGTTTCCGATGCACATCTGGAGGCATACTGTAATCTGTGGACCTTCAAAGTGTTGATGAAACACAGAAATTGCATCGGGATGGAATACAACAGTCACCATGCGCACTTTCCTCCATGGGAGTAATGTTTCTAACAGTCTACGCTTTGATCGTTCCCTGGAAGGCCAGTAGTAGTTTCCGATGCACATCCGGAGGCGTTCTGTAATCTGTGGACGATCAGAGTGTTGAGAAAAACACAGAAATTGCATCGGGATTGAATACAACAGTCACCATGCGCACTTTCCTCCATGGGCGTAATGTTTCTAACAGTCTACGCTTTGATCGTTCCCTGGAAGACCAGTAGTAGTTTCCGATGCACATCTGGAGGCGTTCTGTAATCTGTGGACGATCAGAGTGTTGATAAAAACACAGAAATTGCATCGGGATGGAATACAACAGTCACCATACGCACTTTCCTCCATGGGAGTAATGTCACAAACAGTCTACGCTTTGATCGTTCCCTGGAAGACCAGTAGTAGTTTCCGATCCACATCTGGAGACATTCTGTAATATGTGGACTATCACAGATTTGATGAAACACAGGAATTGCATCAGGATTGAATACAAGAGTCATCATGCTAACTTCCCTCAATGGGAGTAATGTCTCAAACAGTCTACGCTTTCATCGTTCCCTGGAAGACCAGTAGTAGCTTCCGATGCAAATCTGGAAGCATTCTGTAATCTGTGGACTATCAGAGTGTTGATGCAACACAGAAACTGCATCGGGATTGATTCAACTGTCACCATGCAGGCTTTTCTCCATGGGAGTAATGTCTCAAACTTTCTACGATTTGATCGTCCCCTGGAAGACCAGTAGCAGTTTCCGAAGCCCATCTGGAGTCATTCTGTAATCTGTGGACATTCATAGTGTTGATGAAACACAGCAATTGCATCGGGATTGAATACAACAGGCACCATGCGGGCTTTTGTCCACGGGAGTAATGTCTCAAACTGTCTACGCTTTGATCATTCCCTGGAAGACCAGTAGTAGTTTCCGATAAACATCTGGAGGCATTCTGTAATCTGTGGACCTTCAAAGTGTTGATGAAACACAGAAATTGCATCGGGATGGAATACAACAGTCACCATGCGCACTTTCCTCCATGGGAGTATTGTCTCAAACTGTCTACGCTTTGATCGTTCCCTGGAAGACCAGTAGTAGTTTCCGATGCACATCTGGATTAATTCTGTCATCTGTGGACCTTCAAAGTGTTGACGAAACACAGAAATTGCATCGGGATTGAATACAACAGTCACCATGCGCACTTACCTCCATGGGAGTAATGTCTCAAACAGTCTACGCTTTGATCGTTCCCTGGAAGACCAGTAGTAGTTTCTGATGTACATCTGGAGGCATTCTGTAATCTGTGGACCTTCAAAGTGTTGATGAAACACAGAAATTGCATCGGGATTGAATACAACAGTCACCATGCGCACTTTCCTCCATGGGAGTAATGTCTAATACAGTCTACGCTTTGATCGTTCCCTGGAAGACCAGTAGTAGATTCTGATCTACATCTCGAGGCTTTCTGTAATCTGTGGACCTTCAAAGTGTTGATGAAACACAGAAATTGCATCGTGATTGAATACAACAGTCACCTTACGCACTTTCCTCCATGGGAGTAATGTCTCATACAGTATACGCTTTGATCGTTCCCTGGAAGACCAGTAGTAATTACCGATTCACATCTGGAGGCATTCTGTAATCTGTGGACTATCAGAGTGTTGATGAATGAGAGAAATTTCATCGGGATTGAATGCAACAGTCACCATGCGCACTTTCCAACATGGGAGTAATGTCTCAAACTGTCTACGCTTTGATCGTTCCCTGGAAGACCAGTAGCAGTTTCCGATGCACATTTGGAGGCATCCTGTAATCTGTGGACCTGCAAAGTGAAGATGAAACACAGAAATTGCATCGGGATTGAATACAACAGTCACCTTACGCACTTTCCTCCATGGGAGTAATGTCTCATACAGTATACGCTTTGATCGTTCCCTGGAAGACCAGTAGTAGTTACCGATTCACATCTGGTGGCATTCTGTAATCTGTGGACTATCAGAGTGTTGATGAAACACTGAAATTACATCGGGATTGAATACAACAGTCACCATGCGCATATTCCTCCATTGGAGTAATGTCTGGAACAGTCTACGCTTTGATCGTTCCCTGGAAGACCAGTAGTAGTTTCTGATGAACATCTGGAGGCATTCTGTAATCTGTTGACTTTCAAGGTGTTGATGAAACACAGAAATTGCATCGGGATTGGATACAACATGCACCATGCAGGCTTTTCTCCATGGGAGTAATGTCTGAAACTGTCTACACTATGATCGTTCCCTGGAAGACCAGTAGTAGTTTCCGAAGCCCATCTGGAGTCATTCTGTAATCTGTGGACATTCATAGTGTTGATGAAACACAGCAATTGCATCGGGATTGAATACAACAGGCACCATGCGGGCTTTTCTCCACGGGAGTAATGTCTCAAACTGTCTACGCTTTGATCGTTCCCTGGACGACCAGTAGTAGTTTCCGATAAACATCTGGAGTCATTCTGTAATCTGTGGACTATCAGAGTGTTGATGAAACACAGAAATTGCATCGGGATTGAATCCAACATTTACCATGCTCACTTACCTCCATGGGATTAATGTCTCAAACAGTCTACTATTTGATCGTTCCCTGAAAGACCAGTAGTAGTTTCCGATGCACATCTGGAGGCATACTGTAATCTGTGGACCTTCAAAGTGTTGATGAAACACAGAAATTGCATCGGGATGGAATACAACAGTCACCATGCGCACTTTCCTCCATGGGAGTAATGTTTCTAACAGTCTACGCTTTGATCGTTCCCTGGAAGGCCAGTAGTAGTTTCCGATGCACATCCGGAGGCGTTCTGTAATCTGTGGACGATCAGAGTGTTGAGAAAAACACAGAAATTGCATCGGGATTGAATACAACAGTCACCATGCGCACTTTCCTCCATGGGCGTAATGTTTCTAACAGTCTACGCTTTGATCGTTCCCTGGAAGACCAGTAGTAGTTTCCGATGCACATCTGGAGGCGTTCTGTAATCTGTGGACGATCAGAGTGTTGATAAAAACACAGAAATTGCATCGGGATGGAATACAACAGTCACCATACGCACTTTCCTCCATGGGAGTAATGTCACAAACAGTCTACGCTTTGATCGTTCCCTGGAAGACCAGTAGTAGTTTCCGATCCACATCTGGAGACATTCTGTAATATGTGGACTATCACAGATTTGATGAAACACAGGAATTGCATCAGGATTGAATACAAGAGTCATCATGCTAACTTCCCTCAATGGGAGTAATGTCTCAAACAGTCTACGCTTTCATCGTTCCCTGGAAGACCAGTAGTAGCTTCCGATGCAAATCTGGAAGCATTCTGTAATCTGTGGACTATCAGAGTGTTGATGCAACACAGAAATTGCATCGGGATTGATTCAACTGTCACCATGCAGGCTTTTCTCCATGGGAGTAATGTCTCAAACTTTCTACGATTTGATCGTCCCCTGGAAGACCAGTAGCAGTTTCCGAAGCCCATCTGGAGTCATTCTGTAATCTGTGGACATTCATAGTGTTGATGAAACACAGCAATTGCATCGGGATTGAATACAACAGGCACCATGCGGGCTTTTGTCCACGGGAGTAATGTCTCAAACTGTCTACGCTTTGATCATTCCCTGGAAGACCAGTAGTAGTTTCCGATAAACATCTGGAGGCATTCTGTAATCTGTGGACCTTCAAAGTGTTGATGAAACACAGAAATTGCATCGGGTTGGAATACAACAGTCACCATGCGCACTTTCCTCCATGGGAGTAATGTTTCTAACAGTCTACGCTTTGATCCTTAGCTGTAAGAACAGTAGTATTTTCCGATGCACATTTGGAGGCGTTCTGTAATCTGTGGACTATCAGAGTGTTGATAAAAACACAGAAATTGCATCGGGATTGAATACAACAGTCACCATGCGCACTTTCCTCCATGGGCGTAATGTTTCTAACAGTCTACGCTTTGATCGTTCCCTGGAAGACCAGTAGTAGTTTCCGATGCACATCTGGAGGCATTATGTAATCTGTGGACTATCAGAGTGTTGATGAAACACATTAATTGCATCGGGATTGAATACAACAGGCACCATGCGCACTTTCCTCCATGGGCGCAATGTCTCAAACAGTCTACGCTTTGATCGTTCCCTGGAAGACCAGTAGTAGTTTCCGAAGCCCATCTGGAGTCATTCTGTAATCTGTGGACAATCAGAGTGTTGATTAAACACTGAAATAGCATCGGGATTGAATACAACAGGCACCATGCGGGCATTTCTCCACGGGAGTATTGTCTCAAGCTGTCTACGCTTTGATCGTTCCCTGGAAGACCAGTAGTAGTTTCCGATGCACATCTGGATTAATTCTGTCATCTGTGGACCTTCAAAGTGTTGACGAAACACAGAAATTGCATCGGGATTGAATACAACAGTCACCATGCGCACTTACCTCCATGGGAGTAATGTCTCAAACAGTCTACGCTTTGATCGTTCCCTGGAAGACCAGTAGTAGTTTCTGATGTACATCTGGACGCATTCTGTAATCTGTGGACCTTCAAAGTGTTGATGAAACACAGAAATTGCATCGGGATTGAATACAACAGTCACCATGCGCACTTTCCTCCATGGGAGTAATGTCTAATACAGTCTACGCTTTGATCGTTCCCTGGAAGACCAGTAGTAGATTCTGATCTACATCTCGAGGCTTTCTGTAATCTGTGGACCTTCAAAGTGTTGATGAAACACAGAAATTGCATCGTGATTGAATACAACAGTCACCTTACGCACTTTCCTCCATGGGAGTAATGTCTCATACAGTATACGCTTTGATCGTTCCCTGGAAGACCAGTAGTAATTACAGATTCACATCTGGAGGCATTCTGTAATCTGTGGACTATCAGAGTGTTGATGAAACACAGAAATTGCATCGGGATTGAATACAACAGTCACCATGCGCACTTCCCTCCATGGGAGTAATGTCTCAAACAGTTTACGCTTTGATCGTTCCCTGGAAAACCAGTAGTAGTTTCCGATGCACATTTGGTGGCATTCTGTAATGTGTGGACTATCAGATTGTTGATGAAACACAGAAATTGCATCCGGATTGAATACAACAGTCACCATACGCACTTTCCTCCATGGGAGTAATGTCTCAAACAGTCTACGCTTTGATCGTTTCCTGGAAGACCAGTAGTAGTTTCCGATGCACATCTGGTGTCATTCTGAAATGTGTTGACTATCTGAGTGTTGTTGAAACTCATAAATTGCATCGGGATTGAATACAACAGTCAGCATGCGCACTTTCCAACATGGGAGTAATGTCCCAAACAGGCTACGCTTTGATCGTTGCCTGGCAGACCAGCAGTAGTTTCCGATGTACATCTGGAGGCATTCTGTGATCTGTGGACCTGCAAAGTGTTGATGAAACACAGAAATTGCCTCGGGATTGAATACAACAATCACCATGCGCACTTTCCTCCATGGGAGTAATGTCTCTTACAGTATACGCTTTGATCGTTCCCTGGAAGACCAGTAGTAGTTTCCGATGCACATCTGGAGGCATTCTATAATCTGTGGACTATCAGACTGTTGATGAAACACTGAAATTGCATATGGATTGAATACAACAGGCACCATGCGGGCTTTTCTCCATGGGAATAATGTCTCAAACTGTCTACGCTTTGATCGTTCCCTGGAAGACCAGTAGTAGTTTCCGATACAGATTTGGAGGCATTCTGTAATCTGTGGACTATCAGAGTGTTGATGAATCACAGAAAATGCATCGGGATTGAATACAACAGTCACCATGCGCACTTTCCAACATGGGAGCAATGTCTCAAACAGTCTACGCCTTGATCGTTCCTTGGAAGACCAGTAGTAGTTTCCGATACACATTTGGAGGCATTCTGTAATCTGTGGACTATCAGAGTGTTGATGAAACACAGAAATTGCATCGGGATTGAATACAACATTCACCATGCGCCCTTTCCTCCATGGGAGAAATGTCTCATACAGTATACGCTTTGATCGTTCCCTGGAAGACCAGTAGTAGTTTCCGATACACATTTGGAGGCATTCTGTAATCTGTGGACTATCAGAGTGTTGATGAAACACAGAAATTGCATCGGGATTGAATACAACAGTCACCATGCGCACATTCCTCTATGGGAGTAATGTCTCAAACAGTCTACGCTTTGATCGTTCCCTGGAAGACCAGTAGTAGTTTCCGATACACATTTGGAGGCATTCTGTAATCTGTGGACTATCAGAGTGTTGATGAAACACAGAAATTGCATCGGGATTGAATACAACAGTCACCATGCGCACATTCCTCTATGGGAGTAATGTCTCAAACAGTCTACGCTTTGATCGTTCCCTGGAAGACCAGTAGTAGTTTCCGATACGTATTTGGAGGAATTCTGTAATCTGTGGACGATCAGAGTGTTGATGAATCACAGAAATTGCATCGGGATTGAATACAACAGTCACCATGCGCACTTTCCTCCATGGGAGTAATGTCTCAAACAGTCTACTCTTTGATCGTTCCCTGGAAGACCAGTAGTAGTTTATGATGCACATCTGGAGGCATACAGTAATCTGTTATTCTTCAAAGTGTTGATGAAACACAGAAATTGCATCGGGATGGTAATACAACAGTCACCATGCGCACTTTCTTCCATGGGAGTAATGTCTCAAACAGTCTACGCTTTGATAGTTCCCTGGAAGACCAGTAGTAGTTTCCGATGCACATCTGGAGGCATTCTGTAATATGTTGACTATCACAGTTTTGATGAAACACAGAAATTGTATTGGGATTGAATACAAGAGTCATCATGCGCACTTCCCTCCATGGGAGTAATGTCTCAAACAGTCTACGCTTTGATCGTTCCCTGGAAGACCAGTAGTACATTCCGATGCCCATCTGGAGGCATTCAGTAATCTGTGGACTATCAGAGTGTTGATGAAACACAGAAATTGCATCGGGATTGAATACAACAGTCACCATGCGCACTTTGCAACATGGGAGTAATGTCCCAAACAGTCTACGCTTTGATCGTTGCCTGGAAGACCAGTAGTAGTTTCCGATGTGCATCTGGAGGCATTCTATAATCTGTTGTGATGTCCGGAATTAAAAAAAAAGAGAGAGGTAATTTTTTGTTTTTCGTTTTGTTGAAAGGAAAGAAAGAAAAAAGGGTGAATAAAGGTGAAGGGATGTGGTTCTATTTTTACTGGAATGAACTTATTGATGGACATCACAAAAATTTATTTTACCTATATTTTTGTTTTACTCATCGAAGAAGACAACACAACACATATAAAAGAAATCATCACACTAATATTATCCACAGAATGATCGTTTCACAAGACACTTTCTAGCTCGACTGACTCTTAAGACTGTACAAGATTCGACTGAATCTACTCTCTCTCTGGACCACAGCCTCTTCACGTCCCTCTGGACCAGAGATTTCAACTGAGATTAGCACGCCGATTATTTAATTAATCGTACAGCCGCTGGGCGCGCACTTGGCGCGTCATTTAAATGGGGTTAAACGCACACAGCGAGAGGCGTGTGCTAGCGGTGTCTTACAGGTATCGCCACACGGCCCCCTCCACTGGTGCGTAAGTTTTTCAAACTTCGCGGCAGAACCAGATTTGAGTTGACGAACAAGGTTGTTCAGTGTTTGCACCAGCATTATACAACATTTTTAAACATATGACAAGTACATACATATATAAAGAATTATAGCCTAAAGTACAAAGTTGAAGTAAATATACATAAATTGTTGCACATTACAAAATAGCCACTTTGAAATTGATCAATGGATGATTCATTTTTTTTAGAGAGATGGCTGCGCCGTTGGCAGTCCTGTTATTAAAACAATAGCTGCTACCCTGTATTCACAGTTCTTATTGTGTCGACCAGTGAGCACTATGCTTTGCCTCAGTTCAGTGTGGTGCGTCGTGCGAAGCACAGTAAAAGTCACAGCACCACAACTTTGTTTACTTTACAGTTTGCACATCAGGACAATAGGTAATGAATCTGCTTACGACAAAAGAACACAAAAGGTCATACAATTTGGTTTTAAGTTGTCGGTGACAACAAAGTTCATGTCAGTATTGTTGGTGTTTAAGAGTGGCTGTGCGTGCACGAGTGCAGTAATTTTGATAAAGTGGTCCATCCACCACGCACTGCGGCACTGCGTACAGCCTCGCGCTCGGGTCCGCTGTTGAGGTATAATAGGCGGTGACACGTCTGGCGGCGCCACCCCTTACGACGGACGCGACAGTACTGGTAGCCGCATCCGAAGACCGTACAACGCAGACTTCCAAGCACTTTCCAAGGTAGGGATCACTGTGATACGCATCATTGCACTTTATCGTAGAATTTGAGATTAAACTTATCACTTTGTACGGAAAACACTTTTCTATCATATTTTTACTCTTGACTGGTTGATTTCTCTTTATCAACACTATTTGATTTTTTTTTACACTGTTCAGAAGGGAGGTTCAACGTCCTGTTCCTTCTGAGAACACATTTTCACAGACACTTCACTTTTGAGCAAAATTACACTTTGCATCTTTTCTCCTTTTATATTAGGTGCACATAGTAAGACTGTTTTGTATGTAGCCTTCACAAGAGGACATTTAAGTTTTGAATAGGCAAGTTCAAAATTACATAGAAAAAAATGGACATGTACATATACATAAAATGATTACCTACTATAGACATGAAATTCAATATACATAATACAAATGAACTTCTTTGTGGCTAAGTTGCTAAATAGCCACTGAAATACTTTGCTAGTCGTGACCTGTGAAACTCTCCCAAAATTCATATTTATATATAGAATACTAGTTGTTTACATCTTCAAAAACTTACAATTAGACATGTTTTGCTAGTCGTGTCCTGTGAAACTTTACAAAATTCAGATTTATAATGAGATTGCTAGTTGTTTACATTTACAAAATTTTACAATTAGACATGACATGACATATTTATGTACACGAAATTCAGGTTGTGCCATCTATTTCTTGCTGTGCATGTGCACTAACGGAGTACTATCTCCTTCTTTACAGAATATAGAAATCTATGGCATCTGCCATCAAGAATTCTGCAAAACTCGACGAGAGACCCTAAGTGCTGCAAACTATGAATGAACAAAATATACAAAAGAATAGTGCAAAAACCTCACTACCCCACTATCCATCGTCCAGCAGTGGGCAAGGAGGTGGGAATATGATCAAGATAGAAGGATTGGGTTATATTCATATTTACAAAATCTTCATCAATACAGTAGTGTTTTCACACAGGTGTGCGACGAATAGTGTATCTGTTTGCGTAACGTATGCATCATAAACTTTGCCATTGCGCAAGTGTCACTGACTTTAAGCCAATTCATGTTGTATTCAGTTTCGTGCTTTAAAGTTGATCCGAATTGCTGTTTAAGCAAAAAGAAATTCAATGATCATTGTCAATCACTTCCTGTAAATCAGTCAAAGATTTTTGCAAGAATCAATGTGAGTACCGTATATGGTTTAATTCACTCGTTGAATCAGTCATGTTTAGGTAAATACGCGCTTAATGACACGGCAGTTTATATTCCTGAAAAAAATTCGGTCAGTAAACGTACTAATAAATGACTATAGGATCCTACCATAAGAGGTGTACTTTAGTGAGTATCACGTAGTAAAATAAATATATGAATTTCCTTTAGGTAAAGGAAAATGAATGCGCTTTAGTTTCCATAAAGACAAGAAAATCGCTGTGTCCACGAAGACAGCTGCGTCGTACTGCTTCACACACAAATCTTCAAAAACTTATCCACTTTGCTGAAAGAGAAAGAAAAATCTCATACACTAAAGTATGTTTTCTTGTAATCGTGAATTGTACGTCGTACCGATAGTCGTGTAGATTTTGTTTCCTGGTCGAGAACATGAGAAGAGAGCGGAAGACTTCGTATCCTAGCAATTGTTTTATGAGAGTCGCATTTTCTTAACTCTGGTCCAGACAGAACGACATAAAATTGCATAACTTATATACTATCCCACTTACACAAATACATATGTCCATGTCCTCACAGTATCAAGTAATGAGTGCTAGATTTCACCTAAATTACTTCACAGGATAAAAACATTTTTTTTAAATAGTGTTAATGTTAGTGAGTTCATAAGTTCGTAACCATTAAACACGACCTTCGTAAATGTAGAATACGAATCTTACGAAGGCAGCCTGCATGCATGGTACTACACAATTAGCCTGTGTAAGGAATGAGATTCTATAACGACAGCAATTTTTATTCGCTACGTAAGCAGATTATTTATTTCGCTGTGGCTGATAAACATTTTTCCTCCACAATGACCTATGTACAAAATTTACGTTTGTTACGATGGAGAGCACACAAACTCTTTATGCCAAGCTTGAGATAATGGTTTTTTAAATAGGGCACATACCAAATAAGTTTTTCTTTCTCCTTTTTTATTGCCTACACGGCGAATCATTTATCATTAACATCTATCAGTATTCATACACACGTATCGTTTTCATTCATACAGCTTCATACAATTAATATTCACCTTTCGTCTCATAGAACAGCTTCAATATAAATCGCAAATCATCAAATAATACTACGTGGTGGCATCATTGGCTCACACACAACGAAATCCTCATCATCATCATAAAAACTACCTTATAAACTAAAATTCACATTCATTCTTTCACACTCATTTCAG
The DNA here is from genome assembly GCF_023897955.1 of Schistocerca gregaria. Classification (NCBI taxonomy): domain Eukaryota; kingdom Metazoa; phylum Arthropoda; class Insecta; order Orthoptera; family Acrididae; genus Schistocerca; species Schistocerca gregaria. The sequence continues at coordinate 43,812,689 of NC_064927.1, forward strand.
CACAATCATTCACTCATGCTGGCGTATAGTATAGCATTCTGGTGGCTCTCAAATTCATCACAGTTATTAACATAATAAAATCTTTTTTCTTGTACATAGTTTCCTGTTCTAAAAAATGCCTGTTTAAGGAGTAAGTTTGGTCGCTAACTTCGTTGTCCTTGGCTAGTAGTCAAATTATTCGTAGCATAGTAAATATAACGTAGATTAAATAGTTCTTCGGTTGCATGTAATGTTTAACGTAGATTTGCTATAGTTTAATGCGTTATGATTCTTTGCATTGACTAACAATTAACACTAACATTTTAGCTGTAACTAGCACATCCTTTCTCTTTCTCTTACTTTACATACTGCTTTAAGTGGTGGTGGGCGTAAAGTCCTTTAACTTTCTGTGTTGTAGGGTATGCTAATAAATAACATCCAGGGTGAGGAATATCGACGATCCGGTATGGACCTGAGTAAACTAATTGCCATTTCTTAAGCAAACGTTTTAGCCTCGTAGATTTGGGATGGGTTGTGAGCAATACCAAATCATCAATTTCGAACACACGTGTCGGTCTGACCCGTTTATAAAATTTTTTCTTCCGGAGCTCCGCAGTGTGTGCCAGGGTAATGGCAGCTTGCCTTACCTTTTCCTGCAAAGAAATATCGTTCGAAGACAACTTAGGCAGGGGACTTGACCATGAGTTTTTTTCTGGTTCGTCTGATAATAACTCGGCAGGTGAGAATCCGGTTGAACTACGTGGCAAATTGTTCACAACGTACTCGAACGGAGCGAGGTATTCTATCTATTTGGAATGTTTTGTAGAGGAATGGATGCGCATAAATTGATTAAATTCTTTAAAAATTCGCTCAACGGGGTTACCCTGTGGGTGAAATCGGGAAGTAAGAACATGTTTAATATCGGAATCTTGCAGAAATGATTTCCACTTTGCACTCGTAAAGTACGATGCATTGTCCGTTAGGACAGCGACAGGTTTTCCGATTCGGGTTAGGTAGTCGGCCGAAAAGCGTCGAATGATAGCCGCAACAGTGGCTGTGCGCAATGCGTACAATTTCACATACTTAGTAAAAACGTCCAATATAGCCAAAATGTATTTAGCACCACCGCGGGATTGTGGATAGGGTCCGCCAATGTCTACGGAAATCAAATCAAACGGTTGCTTTGGAAGAATGGGATGCAATTCAATTGATGCATGTTTGTTCAAATATTTTGCCTTCTGGCAAATGATACATTTGCGAATGACCTGCAGGACTCTACGTCGCATGTTAGGAAAATAGCAGAAGCGTAGGATCTTGGTGGCACATTGATTAATGCCATAATGTCCCCAGGTTTTGTGGGTGAACAAAATGAAGTCGTCAACATAAGCTTCCGGTAAACATACCAACCAACGCTCTGACACGAGATGGGAACGATGAAACAGTACACCATTGTTGACCTTGTAGTAATTTTGAAGATTAGAATTTGAATTCTGACATAATTTTGTTTTTACTGTAGACCACCTAGGATCGGCATCTTGTAACTGTACAAAATCCCTGCAGATTAGGTGATAGTAGCGGTTGTAGGATTCGTCATACATTAACATGACCTGAAAGTCGGAAGTTTGCTCATGCAAATCTGAAAGATTTTTCGCATCGTGCGGAAGATGAGAAAGAGCATCCGCAACAATATTGGTTTCGCCGGAGATGTAAATAATTTCGAAATCGTATTCTTGTAACGACAAACACCAACGAGTGAGCCGGGAATGAAGTAATTTGCAAGACAGTAAAAATGATAAAGCTTGGTGGTCTGTATAGATGCGTATATGTTTTCCCCAGAGAAAATATTGAAATTTTCGCATAGACCAAATAATTGCAAGGGTCTCGCGTTCCGTAACTGAATACGATCTCTCGCATTCAGTTAAGGTGCGACTGGCAAAACTGATAGGTTTTACTATTGTTCGATCATGTTCAACAGACAGTTGAAACAAAAAGGCCCCAAGTCCATAAGATGACGCATCGGTCGATAGGCAGAAGTCTTTTGACATGTCCGGATGTCAGAGGAGTGGTGCGTGGATTAATGATTGTTTAATTTTTTCAAAATCGGCTTGACATTCTGTAGTCCATCGCCAAAGGGAATTTTTCTTTAGAAGATTTAGAAGATGTGTGCTGTTAAGAGCTTGCTGTGTCACGAACTTTCTGAAAAATGACGAAAGACCCAAAAATGCTATAAGTTGTTTTTTGGTTCGCGGTGCAGGAAAGTTGCGAATTGCTTCAGTCTTTTTAGAGTCCGACCTGATGCCTTCCGGCGTGATGATGTGGCCAAGGAAATTAATCTGTTGTCGGGCGAACCTTGATTTTTCCAAATTGATTGTCACGCCTGCATCGGCGAATTTAATCAAAATTTGTCTTAGAAGATCGACATGTTCTTCCCAGGTGGCAGTCGCCACAACTAAATCATCCACATAGGGAGTGATTTGTGAAAGTAAATCTGGCCCGAGGACGTCGTCAAGCGCCTCGATAAAGATTCCTGCACTTATTCGTAACCCGAATGGCAAAACACGGAATTGGTATGATCGTCCTTCGCACAAAAATGCGGTACATTTACGTGATTCAGGATGTAGAAGAACCTGGTAGTAGGACGAGTGTTGATAAAACCGTAGTTGCATCGGGATTGAATACAACAGTCACCATGCGCACTTTCTTCCATGGGAGTAATGTCTCAAACAGTCTACGCTTTGATCGTTCCCTGGAAGACCAGTAGTAGTTTCCGATGTACATCTGGAGGCATTCTGTAATCTGTGGACTATCGAGTGTTGATGAAACCAAAATTGCATCGGGATAGAATACAACAGTCACCATGCGCACTTTCCTCCATAGGAGAAATGTCTTAAACAGTCTACGCATTGATCGTTCCCTGGAAGACCAGTAGTAGTTTCCGATGCACATCTGGAGGCATTCTGTAATCTGTTGACTATCAGAGTGTTGATGAAAGACAGAAATTTCATCGGGATTGAATACAACAGTCACCATGCACACCTTCCAACATGGGAGTAATGTCTCAAACATTCTACTCTTTGATCGTTCCCTGGAAGACCAGTAGTAGTTTCCAATGTACATCTGGAGGCATTCTGTAATCTGTGGACCTTCAAAGTGTTGATAAAACACAGAAATTACATCGGGATTGGGTACAACATTCACCATGCGCACTTTCCTCCATGGGAGTAATGTCTCAAACAGTCTACGCTCTGATCGTTCCCTGGAAGACCAGTTGTAGTTTCCGATGCACATCTGAAGGCATTCTGTAATCTGTGGTCTATCAGAGTGTTGATGAAACACAAAAATGTCATCGGGATTGAATACAACAGTCACAATGCGCCCTTTCCTCCATGGGAGTAATGTCTGTAACAGTCTACGCTTTGATCGTTTCCTGGAAGACCAATAGCAGTTTCCGATGCACTTCTGGAGGCATTCTGTAATCTGTGGACTATCCGAGTGTTGATGAAATACAGAAATTGAATGTGGATTTAATACAACAGTCACCATGCGCACTTCACTCCATCGGAGTAATGTCTCAAACAGTTTACGCTTTGATCGTTCCCTGGAAGAGCAGTTGTAGTTTCAGATGCACATCTGGAGGCATTCTGTAATCTGTTAACTATCAGAGTGTTGATGAAACACAAAAATTTCATCGGGATTGAATACAACAGTCACCATGCGCACTTTCCTCAATGGGAGTAATGTCTCAAACAGTTTACGCTTTGATCGTTCCCTGGAAGAACAGTAGTAGTTTCTGATGCACATCTGGACGCATTCTGTAATCTGTGGACTATCAGAGTGTTGATGAAAGACAGAAATTGCATCGGGATTGAATACAACAGTCACCATGCGCACTTACCTCCATGGGAGTAATGCCTCAAACAGTCTACTCTTTGATCGTTTCCTGGGACACCAGTTGTAGTTTCCGATGCACATCTGGAGGCATTCTGTAATCTGTGTACTATCAGAGTATTGATAAAACCATAACTGCATCAGGATTGAATGCAACAATCACCATGCGCACTTTCTTCCATGGGAGTAATGTCTCAAACAATCTACGCTTTGATCGTTCCCTGGAAGACCAGTAGTACTTTCCGATGCACATCTGGAGGGATTCCGTAATCTGTGGACTATCAGAGTGTTGATGAAACACAGAAATTGCATTTGGATTGAATACAACAGTCACAATGCGCCCTTTCCTCCATGGGAGTAATGTCTCTTACAGTCACGCTTTGATCGTTCCCTAGAAGACCAGTAGTAGTTTCCGAAGCACATCTGGAGGCAGTCTGTAATCTGTGGACTATCAGAATGTTGATAAAACACACTAAGTGCATCGTTATTGAATACAACAGTCACCATGCGCACTTTCCTCCATGGAAGTAATGTCTCAAACAGTTTACGCTTTGATCGTTCCCTGGATGACCAGTAGTAGTTTCCGATGCACATCTGAAGGAATTCTGTAATCTGTGGACTACAAGAGTGTTGATGAAACACAGAAATTGAATCGGGATTTAATACAATTGTCACCATGCGCATTTCACTCCATCGGAGTAATGTCTCAAACAGTTTACGCTTTGATCGTTCCCTGGAAGAGCAGTACTAGTTTCTGATGCACATCTGGAGGCATTCTGTAATCTGTGGACTATAAGAGTGTTGATGAAACACAGAAATTGAATCGGGATTTAATACAACTGTCACCATGCGCAAAACACTCCATCGGAGTAATGTCCCAAACAGTCTACGTTTAGATCGTTCCCTAGAAGACCGTTAGTAGTTTCCGATGCATTCTTTAATCTGTTGACTATCAGAGTGTTGATGAAACCAAAATTGCATCGGGATTAACTACAACAGTCACCATGCGCACTTACCTCCATGGGAGTAATGCCTCAAACAATCTACGCTTTCATCGTTTCCTGGTAGACTAGTAGTAGTTTCCGATGCACATCTGGAGGCATTCTGTAATCTGTGGACTATCAGAGTGTTGATAAAACCATAATTGCATCGGGATTGAATGCAACAATCACCATGCGCACTTTCTTCCGTGGGAGTAATGTCTCAAACAATCTACGTTTTGATCGTTCCCTGGAAGACCAGTAGTAGTTTCCGATGCACATCTGGAGGCATTCTGTAATCTGTGGACTATCAGAGTGTTGATGACACACAGAAATTGCATCGGGATTGAATACAACAGTCACAATGCGCCTTTTCCTCCATTCGAGTAATGTCTCTAACAGTCACGCTTTGATCGTTCCCTAGAAGACCAGTAGTAGTTTCCAAAGCACATCTGGAGGCATTCTGTAATCTGTGGACTATCAGAATGTTGATAAAACACACAAAGTGCATCGGGATTGAATACAACAGTCACCATGCGCACTTTCCTCCATGGAAGTAATGTCTCAAACAGTCAACGATTTGATCGTTCCCTGGAAGACCAGTAGTAGTTTCCGATGCACATCTGGAGGCATTCTGTAATCTATGGACTATCAGAGTGTTAATGAAACACAGAAATTGCATCGGGTTTGAATAGACCAGACAACATGCGCACTTACCTCCATGGGAGTAACGTCTCAAACAGTTTACGCTTTGATCGTTCCCTGGAAGACCAGTAGTAGTTTCCGATGCACATCTGGAGGCATTCTATAATCTGTGGACCATCAGAGTGTTGATGAAACACAGAAATTACATCGGGATTGAATACAACAGTCACCATGCGCACTTCCCTCCATGGGAGTAATGTCTCAAACAGTTTATGCTTTGATCGTTCCCTGGAAGACCAGTAGTAGTTTCCGATGCACATCTTTAGGCATTCTATAATCTGTGGACCATCAGAGTGTTGATGAAACACAGAAATTACATCGGGATTAAATACAACAGTCACCATGCGCACTTTCCTCAATGGGAGTGATGTCTAAAACAGTCTACGCTTTGATCATTCCCAGGAAGACCAGTAGTAGTTTCCGATGCAAATCTGGAGGCATTCTGTAATCTGTGGACTATCAGAGTGTTAATGAAACAAAGAAATTTAATCGGGATTGAATAGACCAGTCACCATGCGCACTTACCTCCATGGGAGTAATGTCTTAAACAGTTTACGCTTTGATCGTTCCCTGGAAGACCAGTAGTAGTTTCCGATGCGTATCTGGAGGCATTCTGTAAACTGTGGACTATCAGAGTGTTGATGAAACACAGAAATTGCATCGGGATTGAATACAACAGTCGCCATGCGCACTTACCTCCATGGGAGTAATATCTCAAACGGTCTACGCTTTGATCGTTTCCTGAAAAACAAGTAGTAGTTTCCGATGCACATCTAAAGGCATTCTGTAATCTGTGGACTATCAGAGTCTTGATAAAACCAAAGTTGCATCGGGACTGAATACAACAGTCACCATGCGCACTTTCCTCCATGGGAGTAATGATTCAAACAGTCTACGCTTAGATCGATTCCTGGAAGACCAGTAGTAGTTTCCGATGCACATCTGGAGGCATTCTGTAATCTGTGGACGTTCAAAGTGTTGATGAAACACAGAAATTGCATCGTGATTTAATACAACAGTCACCATGCGCACTTTCCTCCATGGAAGTTATGTCTCAAACAGCCTACGCTTTGATCGTTCCCTGGAAGACCAGTTGTAGTTTCCGATGCACATCTGAAGGAATTCTGTAATCTGTGGACTATAAGAGTGTTGATGAAACACAGAAATTGAACTGGGATTTAATACAACTGTCACCATGCGCATTTCACTCCATCGGAGTAATGTCTCAAACAGTTTACGCTTTGATCGTTCCCTGGAAGAGCTGTACTAGTTTCTGATGCACATCTGGAGGCATTCTGTAATCTGTGGACTATCAAAGTGTTGATGAAACACAGAAATTGCATCGGGATTGAATACAACAGTCACCATGCGCACTTACCTCCATGGGAGTAATGCCTCAAACAGTCTACGCTTTGGTCGTTTCCTGGTACACCAGTAGTAGTTTCCGATGCACATCTGGAGGCATTCTGTAATCTGTGGAATATCAGAGTGTTGATAAAATGATAATTCCATCGGGATTGAATACAACAGTCACCATGCGCAATTTCCTCCATGGGAGTAATGTCTCAAACAGTCTACGCTTTGATCGTTCCCTGGAAGACCAGTAGTAGTTTCCGATGCACATCTGGAGGCATTCTGTAATCTGTGGACTATCAGAGTGTTGATGAAACACAGAAATTGCATCGGGATTGAATACAACAGTCACCATGGGTACTTACCTCCAATGGAGTAATGTCTCAAACAGTCTACGCTTTGGTCGTTCCCGGGAATACCAGTAGTAGTTACCGATGCACATCTGGAGGCATTCTGCAATCTGTCGACTACCAAAGTGTTGATGAAACTCAGATATTGCATAGGGATTGAATACAACAAACACCAAGCGCACATTCCTCCATGGGAGTAATGTCATAAACAGTCTACGCTTTGATCGTTCCCTGGAAGACCGTTAGTGGTTTCCAATGCACATCTGGTGGCATTCTGTAATCTGTTGACTATCAGAGTGTTGATGAAACCAAAATTGCATCGGGATTGAATACAACAGTCACCATGCGCACTTTCCTCCATGGGAGTAATGTCTCAAACAGTTTACGCTTTGATCGTTCCCTGGAAGACCAGTAGTAGTTTTCGATGCACATCTCTAGTCTATCTGTAATCTGTGGACTATCAGAGTGTTGATGAAACACAGAAATTGCATCGGGATTGAATACAACTGTCGCCATGCGCACTTACCTCCATGGGAGTAATGTCTCAAACGGTCTACGCTTTGATCGTTTCCTGGATGACCAGTAGTAGTTTCTGATGCACATCTGGTGGCATTCTGTAATCTGTGGACTATCAGAGTGTTGATAAAACCAAAATTGCATCGGGACTGAATACATCAGTCACAATGCGCACTTTCCTCCATGGGAGTAATGTCTCGAACAGTCTACGTTTTGATCGTTCCCTAGAAGACCGTTAGTGGTTTCCGATGCACATCTGGTGGCATTCTGTAATCTGTTGACTATCAGAGTGTTGATGAAACCAAAATTGCATCGGGATTGAATACAACAGTCACCATGCGCACTTTCCTCCATGGGAGTAATGTCTCAAACAGTCTACGCTTTGATCGTTACCTGGAAGACCAATAGCAGTTTCCGATGCACATCTGGAGGCATTCTGTAATCTGTGGACTATCAGAGTGGTGATGAAACACAGAAATTGCATCGAGATTTAATACAACAGTCACCATGCGCACTTCACTCCATCGGAGTAATGTCTCAAACAGCTTACGTTTTTATCGTTCCCTGGAAGACCAGTAGTAGTTTCCGATGCACATCTGGAGGCATTCTGTAATCTGTGGACTGTCAGAATGGTGATGAAACACAGAAATTGCATCGGGATTGAAAACAACCGACACCATGCGCACTTACCTACATGGGAGTAATGCCTCAAACAATCTACGCTTTGATCGTTTCCTGGTAGACCAGTAGTAGTTTCCGATGCACATCTGTGGACTATCAGAGTGTTGATAAAACCGTAATTGCATCGGGATTGAATACAACATTTGCCATGCGCACTTTCTCCCATGGGAGTAATGTCTCAAAGAGTCTACGCTTTGATCGTTTCCTGGAAGACCAATAGCATTTTCCGATGCACATCTGGAGGCATTCAGTTCTCTGTGGACTATCAGAGTGGTGATGAAACACAGAAATTGCATCGAGATGTAATACAACAGTCACCATGCGCACTTCACTCCATCGGAGTAAATTCTCAAACAGCTTACGCTTTGATCGTTCCCTGGAAGACCAGTAGTAGTTTCCGATGCACATCTGGAGGCATTCTGTAATCTGTGGACTATCAGAGTGTTGATGAAACACAGAAATTGCATCGGGATTGAAAACAACAGTCACCATGCGCACTTACCTCCATGGGAGTAATGCCTCAAACAATCTACGCTTTGATCGCTTCCTGGTAGACCAGTAGTAGTTTCCGATTCACATCTGGATGCATTCTGTAATCTGTGGACTATCGGAGTGTTGATAAACACGTAATTGCATCGGGATTGAATACAACAGTCACCATGCGCACTTTCTTCTATGGGAGTAATTTCTCAAACAGTCTACGCTTTGATAGTTCCCTGGAAGACCAGTAGTAGTTTCCGATGCACATCTGGAGGCATTCTGTAATCTGTGTACTATCAGAGTATTGATGAAAGTCAGAAATTGCATCGGGACTGAATACAACAGTCACCATGCGCACCTTCCTCCATGGGAGTAATGTCTCAAACAGTCTACGTTTAGATCGTTCCCAAGAAGACCGTTAGTAGTTTCCGATGCACATCTGGTGGCATTCTGTAATTTGTGGAATATCAGAGAGTTGATGAAACCAAAATTGCATCGGGATTGAATACAACAGTCACCATGCGCACTTTCCTCCATGGGAGTAATGTCTTAAACAGTCTACGTTTTGATAGTTCCCTGAAATACCAGTAGTAGTTTCCGATGCACATCTGGAGGCATTCTGTAATCTGTGGACTATCAGAGTGTTGATGAAAGCCAGAAATTGCATCGGGACTGAATACAACAGTCATCATGCACACCTTCCTCCATGGGAGTAATGCATCAAACAATCTGCGCTTTGATCGTTTCCTGGTAGACCAGTAGTAGTTTCCAATGCACATATGGAGGCATTCTGTAATCTGTGGACTATCAGAGTGTTGATGAAACACAGAAATTGCATCGGGATTGAAAACAACAGTCACCATGCGCACTTACCTCCATGGGAGTAATGCCTCAAACAATCTACGCTTTGATCGCTTCCTGGTAGACCAATAGTAGTTTCCGATTCACATCTGGAAGCATTCTGTAATCTGTGGACTATCGGAGTGTTGATAAACCCGTAATTGCATCGGGATTGAATACAACAGTCACCATGCGCACTTTCTTCTATGGGAGTAATGTCTCAAACAGTCTACGCTTTGATAGTTCCCTGGAAGACCAGTAGTAGTTTCCGATGCACATCTGGAGGCATTCTGTAATCTGTGTACTATCAGAGTGTTGATGAAAGACAGAAATTGCATCGGGACTGAATACAACAGTCACCATGCGCACCTTCCTCCATGGGAGTAATGTCTCAAACAGTCTACGTTTGGATCGTTCCCAAGAAGACCGTTAGTAGTTTCCGATGCACATCTGTTGGCATTCTGTAATTTGTGGACTATCAGAGAGTTGATGAAACCAAAATTGCATCGGGATTGAATACAACAGTCACCATGCGCACTTTCCTCCATGGGAGTAATGTCTTAAACAGTCTACGTTTTGATCGTTCCCTGAAATACCAGTAGTAGTTTCCGATGCACATCTGGAGGCATTCTGTAATCTGTGGACTATCAGAGTGTTGATGAAAGCCAGAAATTGCATCGGGACTGAATACAACAGTCATCATGCACACCTTCCTCCATGGGAGTAATGCATCAAACAATCTGCGCTTTGATCGTTTCCTGGTAGACCAGTAGTAGTTTCCAATGTACATCTGGAGGCATTCTGTAATCTGTGGACTATCAGAGTGTTGATGAAACCAAAATTGCATCGGGATTGTATACAACAGTCACCATGCGCACTTTCCTCCATTGGAGTAATGTCTTAAACAGTCTACGCTTTGATCGTTCCCTGGAAGACCAGTAGTAGTTTCTGATGCACATCTGGAGGCATTCTGTAATCTGTGGACTATCAGAGTGTTGATAAAACTGTAATTGCATGGGATTGAATACAACAGTCACCATGCGCACTTTCTTCCATGGGAGTAATGTCTCAAAGAGTCTACGCTTTGATCGTTTCCTGGAAGACCAATAGCAGTTTCCGCTGCACATCTGGAGGCATTCAGTAATCTGTGGACTATCAGAGTGGTGATGAAACACAGAAATTGCATCGAGATTTAATACAACAGTCACCATGCGCACTTCACTCCATCGGAGTAAATTGTCAAACAGCTTACGCTTTGATCGTTCCCTGGAAGACCAGTAGTAGTTTCCGATGCACATCTGGAGGCATTCTGTAATCTGTGGACTATCAGAGTGTTGATGAAAGACAGAAATTGCATCGGGACTGAATTCAACAGTCACCATGCGCACCTTCCTCCATGGGAGTAATGTCACAAACAGTCTACGTTTTGATCGTTCCCAAGAAGACCGTTAGTATTTTCCGATGCACATCTGGTGGCATTCTGTAATCTGTTGACTATCAGAGTGTTGATGAAACCAAAATTGCATCGGGATTGAATACAACTGTCACCATGCGCACTTTCCTCCATTGGAGTAATGTCTTAAACAGTCTACGCTTTGATCGTTCCTGGAAGACCAGTAGTAGTTTCTGATGCACATCTGGAGGCATTCTGTAATCTGTGGACTATCAGAGTGTTGATAAAACAGTAATTGCATGGGTTTGAATACAACAGTCACCATGCGCCCTTTCCTCCATGGGAGTAATGTCTCAAACAGTCTACGCTTTGATCGTTTCCTGCGGACTATCAGAGTGGTGATGAAATACAGAAATACAGAAATTGCATCGGGATTGAAGACAACAGTCACCATGAGCACTTACCTCCATGGGAGTAATGTTTCAAACAGCTTACGCTTTGATCGTTCCCTGGAAGACCAGTAGTAGTTTCCGATGCACATCTGGAGGCATTCTGTAATCTGTGGACCATCAGAGTGTTGATGAAATACAGAAATTGCATCGGGATTGAAGACAACAGTCACCATGAGCACTTACCACCATGGGAGTAATGCCTCAAACAATCTACGCTTTGATCGTTTCCTGGTAGACCAGTGGTAGTTTCCGATGCACATCTGGAGGCATTCTGTAATCTGTTTACTATCAGAGTGGTGATGAAACACAGAAATTGCATCGAGATTTAGTACAACAGTCACCATGCGCACTTCACTCCATCGGAGTAATGTTTCAAACAGCTTACGCTTTGATCGTTCCCTGGAAGACCAGTAGTAGTTTACGATGCACATCTGGAGGCATTCTGTAATCTGTTTACTATCAGAGTGGTGAAGAAACACAGAAATTGCATCGAGATTTAGTACAACAGTCACCATGCGCACTTCACTCCATCGGAGTAATGTTTCAAACAGCTTACGCTTTGATCGTTCCCTGGAAGACCAGTAGTAGTTTACGATGCACATCTGGAGGCATTCTGTAATCTGTTTACTATCAGAGTGGTGATGAAACACAGAAATTGCATCGGGATTGAATACAACAGTCACCATGCGCACTTTCTTCCATGGGAGTGATGTCTCAAAGAGTCTACGGTTTGATCGTTTCCTGGAAGAACAATAGCAGTTTCCGATGGACATCTGGAGGCATTCTGTAATCTGCGGACTATCAGAGTGGTGATGAAACACAGAAATTGCATCGAGATTTAATACAACACTCACCATGCGAAATTCACTCCATCGGAGTAAATTCTCAAACAGCTTACGCTTTGATCGTTCCCTGGAAGACCAGTTGTAGTTTCCGATGCACATCTGGAGGCATTCTGTAATCTGTGGACTATCTGAGTGTTGATGAAATACAGAAATTGCATCGGGATTGAAGACAACAGTCACCATGAGCACTTACCTCCATGGGAGTAATGCCTCAAACAATCTACGCCTTGATCGTTTCCTGGTAGACCAGTGGTAGTTTCCGATGCACATCTGGAGGCATTCTGTAATCTGTGGACTATCAGAGTGTTGATAAAACCGTAATTCATGGGGATTGAATACAACAGTCATCGTGCGCACTTTCATCCATGGGAGTAATGTCTCAGACAGTCTTCGCTTTGATCGTTGCCTGGAAGACCAGTAGTAGTTTCCGACGCACATCTGGATGCATTCTGTAATCTGTGGACTATCGGAGTGTTGATAAAACCGTAATTGCATCGGAATTGAATACAACAGTCACCATGCAGACTTTCTTCCATGGGAGTAATGTCTGAAACAATCTACGCTTTGATAGTTCCCTGGAAGACCAGTAGTAGTTTCCGATGCACATCTGGAATCATTCTGTAATCTGTGGACTAGCAGAGTGTTGATAAAACCGTAATTGCATCGGGATTGAATACAACAGTCACCATGCGCACTTTCTTCCATGGGAGTAATGTCTCAAACAGTCTACGCTTTGATCGTTTCCTGGAAGACCAATAGCAGTTTCCGATGCACATCTGGAGGCATTCAGTAATCTGTGGACTATCAGAGTGGTGATGAAACACAGAAATTGCATCGAGATTTAATACAACAGTCACCATGCGCACTTCACTCCATCGGAGTAATGTCTCAAACACCTTACGCTTTGATCGTTCCCTGGAAGACCAGTAGTAGTTTCCGATGCACATCTGGATGCATTCTGTAATCTGTGGACTATCAGAGTGTTGATGAAACACTAAAATTGCATCGGGATTGAAAACAAAAGTCATCATGCTCACTTACCTCCATGGGAGTAATGCCTCAAACAATCTACGCTTTGATCAGTTCATGGTAGGCCAGTAGTAGTTTTCGATGCACATCTGGAGGCATTCTGTAATCCGTGGATTATCAGAGTGTTGATAAAACCGTAATTACATCGGGTTTGAATACAACAGTCACCATGCGCACTTTCTTCCATGGGAGTGATGTCTCAAACAGCATACGCTTTGATCGTTTCCTGGAAGCCCAATAGCTGTTTCCGATGGACATCTGGAGGCATTCTGTAATCTGCGGACTATCAGAGTGGTGATTAAACACAGAAATTGCATCGAGATTTAATACAACAGTCACCATGCGCACTTCACTCCATCGGAGTAAATTCTCAAGCAGCTTACGCTTTGATCGTTCCCTGGAAAACCAGTAGCAGTTTCCGATGGACATCTGGATGCATTCTGTAATCTGCGGACTATCAGAGTGGTGATGAAACACAGAAATTGCATTGAGATTTAATACAACAGTCACTATAGGCACTTCACTCCATCTGAGTAAATTCTCAAAACCGCTTACGCTTTGATCGTTCCCTGGAAGACCAGTAGTAGTTTCCGATGCACATCTGGAGGCATTCTGTAACATGTGGATTATCAGAGTGTTGATGAAGGACAGAAATTTCATCGGGATTGAATACAACAGTCACCATACACACTTTCCAACATGGGAGTTATGTCTCAAACATTCTACGCTTTGATCGTTCCCTGGAAGACCAGTAGTAGTTTCCGATGTACATCTGGAGGCATTCTGTAAGCTGTGGACCTTCAAAGTGTTGATAAAACACAGAAATTGCATCGGGATTGAGTACAACATTCACCATGCGCACTCTGTAATCTGTGGACTATCAGAGTGTTGATGGAACCAAAATTGCATAAGGATTGAATACAACAGTCACCATGCTAACTTTCCTCCATGGGAGTTATGTCTCAAACAGTTTTCGCTTTGATCGTTCCCTGGAGGGCCAGTAGTAGTTTCCGATGCACATCTGGAGGCATTCTGTAACCTGTGGACTATCAGAGTGTTGATGAAACACGAAAATTGTATCGGGATTAAATACAACAGTCAGCATTCCCACTTTCCTCCATGGGAGTAATGTCTCAAAGAGTATACGCTTTGATCGTTCCCTGGAACACCAGTAGTAGTTTCCGATGCACATCTGGAGGCATTTTGTAGTCTGTGGACTATCAGAGTGTTGATGAAACACAGAAATTGCGTCGCGATTGAATACAACAGTCACCATGCGCACTTTCCTCCATGGGAGTAATGTCTCAAACAGTCTACACTTTGATCGTTCCCTGCAAGACCAGTAGTAGTTTCCGATGCACATCTGGAGGCATTCTGTAATCTGTGGACTGTCGGAGTGTTGATGAAACACAGAAATTCCATCGGGATTGAATATAAAATTCACCATGCGCACTTACCTCCATGGGAGTAATGTCTCAAACTGTTTACGCTTTGATCGTTCCCTGGAAGACCAGTAGTAGTTTCCGATGCACATCTGGAGGCATTCTGTAATCTGTGGACTATCAGAGAGTTGATGAAACACAGAAATTGCATCGGGATTGAATACAACAGTCACCATGCGCACTTTCCTCCATGGGAGTAATGTCTCAAACAGTCTACGCTTTGATCGTTCCCTGGAAGACCAGTAGTAGTTTCCGATGCACATCTGGAGGCATCCTGTAATCTGTGGACTATCAGACTGTTGGTGAAACCAAAATAGCATCGGGATTGAATACAACAGTCACCATGCGCACTTACCCCCATGGGAGTAATGTCTCAAACAGTATACGCTTTGATCGTTCCCTAAAGGCCAGTAGTAGTTTCCGATGCACATCTGGAGGCGTTCTGTAGTCTGTGGACTATCAGAGTGTTGATGAAATACAGAAATTGCGTCGCGATTGAATACAACAGTCACCAGGTGCACTTTCCTCCATGGGAGTAACGTCTGAGACAGTTTACGCTTTGATCGTTCCCTGGAAGACCAGTAGTAGTTTCTGATGCACATCTGGAGACATTCTGTAATCTGTGGACTATCAGAGTGTTGATGAAACACAGAAATTGCATCGGGATTGAATACAACAGTCACCATGCGCACTTACCTCCATGGGAGTAATGTCTCAAACGGTCTACGCTTTGATCATTTCCTGGAAGACCAGTAGTAGTTTCCGATGCACATCTGGAGGCATTCTGTAATCTGTGGCCTTTCAGAGTGTTGATGAAACCAAAATTGCATCGGGATTGAATACAACAGTCACCATGCGCACTTACCTCCATGGGAGTAATGTCTCAAAGAGTTTACGCTTTGATCGTTCTCTGGAAGACCAGTAGTAGTTTCCGATGCACATCTGGAGGCATTCTGTATCCTGTGGACTATCAGAGTGTTGATGAAACACAAAAATTGCATCGGGATTGAATACAAAAGTCACCATGCGCACTTTCCTCCACGGGAGTAATGTCTCAAACAGTCTACGCTTTGATCATTTCCTGGAAGACCAGTAGTAGTTTCCGATGCACATCTGGAGGCATTCTGTAATCTGCGGACTATCAGAGTGTTGATGGAACCAAAATTGCATCGGGATTGAACACAACAGCCACCAAGCGCACTTTCCTCCATGGGAGTAATGTCTCAAACAGTTTACGCTTTGATCGTTCCCTGGAAGACCAGTAGTAGTTTCCGATGCACATCTGGAGACATTCTGTAATCTGTGGACTATCAGAGTGTTGATGAAACACAGAAATTGCATCGGTATTGAATACAACAGTCACCATGCGCACTTTCCTCCATGGGAGTAATGTCTCAAACGGTTTACGCTTTGATCGATCCCCGGGAGACCATTAGTAGTTTCCGATGCACATCTGGAGGCATTCTGTAATCTGTGGACTATCAGAGTGTTGATGAAACACAGAAATTGCATCGGGATTGAATACAACAGTCACCATGCCCACTTTCCTCCATTGGAGTAATGTCTCAAACAGTCTACGGTTTGATCGTTCCCTGGAAGACCAGTAGTAGTTTATGATGCACATCTGGAGGTATTCTGTAGTCTGTGGACTATCGGAATGTTGATGAAACCAAAATTGCATCGGGATTGAATACAACAGTCACCATGCGCACTTTCCTCCATGGGAGCAATGTCGCAAACAATATACGCTTTGATCGTTCCCTGGAAGACCAGTAGCAGTTTCCGAAGTACATCTGGAGGCATTCTGTAACCAGTGGACTATCAGAGTGTTGATGAAACACAGAAATTGCATCGGGATTGAAGACAACAGTCACCATGAGCACTTACCTCCATGGGAGTAATGTTTCAAACAGCTTACGCTTTGATCGTTCCCTGGAAGACCAGTAGTAGTTTCCGATGCACATCTGGAGGCATTCTGTAATCTGTGGACCATCAGAGTGTTGATGAAATACAGAAATTGCATCGGGATTGAAGACAACAGTCACCATGAGCACTTACCACCATGGGAGTAATGCCTCAAACAATCTACGCTTTGATCGTTTCCTGGTAGACCAGTGGTAGTTTCCGATGCACATCTGGAGGCATTCTGTAATCTGTTTACTATCAGAGTGGTGATGAAACACAGAAATTGCATCGAGATTTAGTACAACAGTCACCATGCGCACTTCACTCCATCGGAGTAATGTTTCAAACAGCTTACGCTTTGATCGTTCCCTGGAAGACCAGTAGTAGTTTACGATGCACATCTGGAGGCATTCTGTAATCTGTTTACTATCAGAGTGGTGATGAAACACAGAAATTGCATCGAGATTTAGTACAACAGTCACCATGCGCACTTCACTCCATCGGAGTAATGTTTCAAACAGCTTACGCTTTGATCGTTCCCTGGAAGACCAGTAGTAGTTTACGATGCACATCTGGAGGCATTCTGTAATCTGTTTACTATCAGAGTGGTGATGAAACACAGAAATTGCATCGGGATTGAATACAACAGTCACCATGCGCACTTTCTTCCATGGGAGTGATGTCTCAAAGAGTCTACGGTTTGATCGTTTCCTGGAAGAACAATAGCAGTTTCCGATGGACATCTGGAGGCATTCTGTAATCTGCGGACTATCAGAGTGGTGATGAAACACAGAAATTGCATCGAGATTTAATACAACACTCACCATGCGAAATTCACTCCATCGGAGTAAATTCTCAAACAGCTTACGCTTTGATCGTTCCCTGGAAGACCAGTTGTAGTTTCCGATGCACATCTGGAGGCATTCTGTAATCTGTGGACTATCTGAGTGTTGATGAAATACAGAAATTGCATCGGGATTGAAGACAACAGTCACCATGAGCACTTACCTCCATGGGAGTAATGCCTCAAACAATCTACGCCTTGATCGTTTCCTGGTAGACCAGTGGTAGTTTCCGATGCACATCTGGAGGCATTCTGTAATCTGTGGACTATCAGAGTGTTGATAAAACCGTAATTCATCGGGATTGAATACAACAGTCATCGTGCGCACTTTCATCCATGGGAGTAATGTCTCAGACAGTCTTCGCTTTGATCGTTGCCTGGAAGACCAGTAGTAGTTTCCGACGCACATCTGGATGCATTCTGTAATCTGTGGACTATCGGAGTGTTGATAAAACCGTAATTGCATCGGAATTGAATACAACAGTCACCATGCAGACTTTCTTCCATGGGAGTAATGTCTGAAACAATCTACGCTTTGATAGTTCCCTGGAAGACCAGTAGTAGTTTCCGATGCACATCTGGAATCATTCTGTAATCTGTGGACTAGCAGAGTGTTGATAAAACCGTAATTGCATCGGGATTGAATACAACAGTCACCATGCGCACTTTCTTCCATGGGAGTAATGTCTCAAACAGTCTACGCTTTGATCGTTTCCTGGAAGACCAATAGCAGTTTCCGATGCACATCTGGAGGCATTCAGTAATCTGTGGACCATCAGAGTGGTGATGAAACACAGAAATTGCATCGAGATTTAATACAACAGTCACCATGCGCACTTCACTCCATCGGAGTAATGTCTCAAACACCTTACGCTTTGATCGTTCCCTGGAAGACCAGTAGTAGTTTCCGATGCACATCTGGATGCATTCTGTAATCTGTGGACTATCAGAGTGTTGATGAAACACTAAAATTGCATCGGGATTGAAAACAAAAGTCATCATGCTCACTTACCTCCATGGGAGTAATGCCTCAAACAATCTACGCTTTGATCAGTTCATGGTAGGCCAGTAGTAGTTTTCGATGCACATCTGGAGGCATTCTGTAATCCGTGGATTATCAGAGTGTTGATAAAACCGTAATTACATCGGGTTTGAATACAACAGTCACCATGCGCACTTTCTTCCATGGGAGTGATGTCTCAAACAGCATACGCTTTGATCGTTTCCTGGAAGCCCAATAGCTGTTTCCGATGGACATCTGGAGGCATTCTGTAATCTGCGGACTATCAGAGTGGTGATTAAACACAGAAATTGCATCGAGATTTAATACAACAGTCACCATGCGCACTTCACTCCATCGGAGTAAATTCTCAAGCAGCTTACGCTTTGATCGTTCCCTGGAAAACCAGTAGCAGTTTCCGATGGACATCTGGATGCATTCTGTAATCTGCGGACTATCAGAGTGGTGATGAAACACAGAAATTGCATTGAGATTTAATACAACAGTCACTATAGGCACTTCACTCCATCTGAGTAAATTCTCAAAACCGCTTACGCTTTGATCGTTCCCTGGAAGACCAGTAGTAGTTTCCGATGCACATCTGGAGGCATTCTGTAACATGTGGATTATCAGAGTGTTGATGAAGGACAGAAATTTCATCGGGATTGAATACAACAGTCACCATACACACTTTCCAACATGGGAGTTATGTCTCAAACATTCTACGCTTTGATCGTTCCCTGGAAGACCAGTAGTAGTTTCCGATGTACATCTGGAGGCATTCTGTAAGCTGTGGACCTTCAAAGTGTTGATAAAACACAGAAATTGCATCGGGATTGAGTACAACATTCACCATGCGCACTCTGTAATCTGTGGACTATCAGAGTGTTGATGGAACCAAAATTGCATAAGGATTGAATACAACAGTCACCATGCTAACTTTCCTCCATGGGAGTTATGTCTCAAACAGTTTTCGCTTTGATCGTTCCCTGGAGGGCCAGTAGTAGTTTCCGATGCACATCTGGAGGCATTCTGTAACCTGTGGACTATCAGAGTGTTGATGAAACACGAAAATTGTATCGGGATTAAATACAACAGTCAGCATTCCCACTTTCCTCCATGGGAGTAATGTCTCAAAGAGTATACGCTTTGATCGTTCCCTGGAACACCAGTAGTAGTTTCCGATGCACATCTGGAGGCATTTTGTAGTCTGTGGACTATCAGAGTGTTGATGAAACACAGAAATTGCGTCGCGATTGAATACAACAGTCACCATGCGCACTTTCCTCCATGGGAGTAATGTCTCAAACAGTCTACACTTTGATCGTTCCCTGCAAGACCAGTAGTAGTTTCCGATGCACATCTGGAGGCATTCTGTAATCTGTGGACTGTCGGAGTGTTGATGAAACACAGAAATTCCATCGGGATTGAATATAAAATTCACCATGCGCACTTACCTCCATGGGAGTAATGTCTCAAACTGTTTACGCTTTGATCGTTCCCTGGAAGACCAGTAGTAGTTTCCGATGCACATCTGGAGGCATTCTGTAATCTGTGGACTATCAGAGAGTTGATGAAACACAGAAATTGCATCGGGATTGAATACAACAGTCACCATGCGCACTTTCCTCCATGGGAGTAATGTCTCAAACAGTCTACGCTTTGATCGTTCCCTGGAAGACCAGTAGTAGTTTCCGATGCACATCTGGAGGCATCCTGTAATCTGTGGACTATCAGACTGTTGGTGAAACCAAAATAGCATCGGGATTGAATACAACAGTCACCATGCGCACTTACCCCATGGGAGTAATGTCTCAAACAGTATACGCTTTGATCGTTCCCTAAAGGCCAGTAGTAGTTTCCGATGCACATCTGGAGGCGTTCTGTAGTCTGTGGACTATCAGAGTGTTGATGAAATACAGAAATTGCGTCGCGATTGAATACAACAGTCACCAGGTGCACTTTCCTCCATGGGAGTAACGTCTGAGACAGTTTACGCTTTGATCGTTCCCTGGAAGACCAGTAGTAGTTTCCGATGCACATCTGGAGGCATTCTGTAATCTGTGGCCTTTCAGAGTGTTGATGAAACCAAAATTGCATCGGGATTGAATACAACAGTCACCATGCGCACTTACCTCCATGGGAGTAATGTCTCAAAGAGTTTACGCTTTGATCGTTCTCTGGAAGACCAGTAGTAGTTTCCGATGCACATCTGGAGGCATTCTGTATCCTGTGGACTATCAGAGTGTTGATGAAACACATAAATTGCATCGGGATTGAATACAAAAGTCACCATGCGCACTTTCCTCCACGGGAGTAATGTCTCAAACAGTCTACGCTTTGATCATTTCCTGGAAGACCAGTAGTAGTTTCCGATGCACATCTGGAGGCATTCTGTAATCTGCGGACTATCAGAGTGTTGATGGAACCAAAATTGCATCGTGATTGAACACAACAGCCACCAAGCGCACTTTCCTCCATGGGAGTAATGTCTCAAACAGTTTACGCTTTGATCGTTCCCTGGAAGACCAGTAGTAGTTTCCGATGCACATCTGGAGACATTCTGTAATCTGTGGACTATCAGAGTGTTGATGAAACACAGAAATTGCATCGGTATTGAATACAACAGTCACCATGCGCACTTTCCTCCATGGGAGTAATGTCTCAAACGGTTTACGCTTTGATCGATCCCCGGGAGACCATTAGTAGTTTCCGATGCACATCTGGAGGCATTCTGTAATCTGTGGACTATCAGAGTGTTGATGAAACACAGAAATTGCATCGGGATTGAATACAACAGTCACCATGCCCACTTTCCTCCATTGGAGTAATGTCTCAAACAGTCTACGGTTTGATCGTTCCCTGGAAGACCAGTAGTAGTTTATGATGCACATCTGGAGGTATTCTGTAGTCTGTGGACTATCGGAATGTTGATGAAACCAAAATTGCATCGGGATTGAATACAACAGTCACCATGCGCACTTTCCTCCATGGGAGCAATGTCGCAAACAATATACGCTTTGATCGTTCCCTGGAAGACCAGTAGCAGTTTCCGAAGTACATCTGGAGGCATTCTGTAACCAGTGGACTATCAGAGTGTTGATGAAACACAGAAATTGTATCGGGATTGAATACAACAGTCACCATGGCCACTTTCCTCCATGGGAGTAATGTCTCAAACACTATACGCTTTGATCGTTCCCTGGAACACCAGTAGTAGTTTCCGATGCACATCTGGAGGCATTCTGTAGTCTGTGGACTATCAGACTGTTGATGAAACCAAAATAGCATCGGGATTGAATACAACAGTCACCAGGTGCACTTTCCTCCATGGGAGTAACGTCTGAGACAGTTTACGCTTTGATCGTTCCCTGGAAGACCAGTAGTAGATTCTGATGCACATCTGGAGACATTCTGTAATCTGTGGACTATCAGAGTGTAGATCAAACACAGAAATTCCATCGGGATTGAATATAAAATTCACCATGCGCACTTACCTCCATGGGAGTAATGTCTCAAACAGTTTACGCATTGATCGTTCCCTGGAAGACCAGTAGTAGTTTCCGATGCAGATCTGGAGGCATTCTGTAATCTGTGGACTATGAGAGAGTTGATGAAACACAGAAATTGCATCGGGATTGAATACAACAGTCACCATGCGCACATTCCTCCATGGGAGTAATGTCTCAAACAGTCTACGCTTTGATCGTTCCCTGGAAGACCAGTAGTAGTTTCCGATGCACATCTGGAGGCATCCTGTAATCTGTGGACTATCAGACTGTTGATGAAACCAAAATAGCATCGGGATTGAATACAACAGTCACCATGCGCACTTACCTCCATGGGAGTAATACCTCAAACAGTTTACGCTTTGATCGTTCCCTTGAAGACCAGTAGTCGTTACCGATGCACATCTGGAGGCATTCTGTAATCTGTGGACTATCAGAGTGTTGATGAAACACAGAAATTGCATCGGGATTGAATACAAAAGTCACCATGCCCACTTTCCTCCATGGGAGTAATGTCTCAAACAGTACACGCTTTTATCATTCCCTGGAACACCAGTGGTAGTTTCCGATGCACATCTGGAGGCATTCTGTAGTCTGTGGACTATCAGACTGTTGATGAAACCAAAATAGCATCGGGATTGAATACAACAGTCACCATGCACTCTTACCTGCATAGGAGTTATGTCTCAAACAGTATACGCTTCGATCGTTCTCTGAAGGCCAGTAGTAGTTTCCGATGCACATCTGGAGGCATTCTGTAGTCTGTGGACTATCAGAGTGTTGATGAAATACAGAAATTGCGTCGCGATTGAATACAACAGTCACCAGGTGCACTTTCCTCCATGGGAGTAACGTCTGAGACAGTTTACGCTTTGATCGTTTCCTGGAAGACCAGTAGTAGTTTCCGATGCACATCTGGAGGCATTCTGTAATCTGTGGACTATCAGAGTGTTGATGAAACCAAAATTGCATCGTGATTGAACACAACAGCCAGCATGCGCACTTTCCTCCATGGGAGTAATGTCTCAAACAGTTTACGCTTTGATCGTTCCCTGGAAGACCAGTAGTAGTTTCCGATGCACATCTGGAGACATTCTGTAATCTGTGGACTATCAGAGTGTTGATGAAACCCAGAAATTGCATCGGTATTGAATACAACAGTCACCATGCGCACTTTCCTCCATGGGAGTAATGTCTCAAACAGTTTACGCTTTGATCATTTCCTGGAAGACCAGTAGTAGTTTCCGATGCACATCTAGAGGCATTCTGTAATCTGTGGACAATCAGAGTAACGATGAAACACAGAAATTGCATCGGGATTGAATACAACAGTCACCATGCCCACTTACCTCCATGGGAGTAATGTCTCAAACAGTCTACGCTTTGAACGTTCCCTGGAAGACCAGTAGTAGTTTCCGATGCACATCTGGAGGCATTCTGTAATCTGTGGACTATCTGTGTGTTGATGAAACACAGAAATTGTATCGGGTTTGAATACAACAGTCACCAGGCGCACTTTCCTCAATGGAAGTAATGTCTCAAACAGTCTACACTTTGATCGTTCCCTGGAAGACCAGTAGTAGTTTCCGATGCACATCTGGAAGCATGCTGTAATCTGTGGACTATCAGAATGTTGATGAAACACAGAAATTGCTTCGCGATTGGATACAACAGTCACCATGCGCACTTTCGTCCATGGGGGCAATGTCTCAAACTGTCTACACTTTGATCGTTTCCTGGAAGACCAGTAGTAGTGTCCGTTGCACATCTGGAGGCATTGTGTAATCTGTGGACCATCAGTGTGTTGATGAAACACAGAAATTGTATCGGGTTTGAATACAACAGTCACCAGGCGCACTATCCTCCATGGAAGTAATGTCTCAAACAGTCTACACTTTGATCGTTTCCTGGAAGACCAGTAGTAGTTTCCGATGCACATCTGGAGGCATTCTGTAATCTGTGGACTATCGGAGTGTTGATGAAACCAAAATTGCATCGGGATTGAATACAACAGTCACCATGCGCACTTACCTCCATGGGAGCAATGTCGCAAACAATATACGTTTTGATCGTTCCCTGGAAGACCAGTAGTAGTTTCCGATGTACATCTGGAGGCATTTTGTAGTCAGTGGACTATCAGAGTGTTGATGAAACACAGAAATTGCGTCGCGATTGAATACAACAGTCTTCATTCGCACTTTCCTCCATGGGAGTAATGTCTCAAACAGTCTACGCTTTGAACGTTTCCTGGAAGACCAGTAGTAGTGTCCGTTGCACATCTGGAGGCATTCTGTAATCTGTGGACCATCAGAGTGTTGATGAAACACAGAACATGCATCGGGATTGAATTCAACAGTAACCATGCGCACTTATCTCCATGGGAGTAATGCCTCAAACAGTTTACGCTTTGATCGTTCCCTTGAAGACCAGTAGTAGTTACCGATGCACATCTGGAGGCATTCTGTAATCTGTGGACTATCAGAGTGTTGATGAAACACAGAAATTGCATCGGGATTGAATACAAAAGTCACCATGCCCACTTTCCTCCATTGGAGTAATGTCTCAAACAGTACACGCTTTGATCGTTCCCTGGAACACCAGTAGTAGTTTCTGATGCACATCTGGAGACATTCTGTAGTCTGTGGACTATCAGAGTGTTGATGAAATACAGAAATTGCATCGCGATTGAATACAACAGTCACCAGGCGCACTTTCCTCCATGGGAGTAATGTCTGAGACAGTTTACGCTTTGATCGTTCCCTGGAAGACCAGTAGTAGTTTCTGATGCACATCTGGAGACATTCTGTAATCTGTGGACTATCAGAGTGTTGATGAAACACAGAAATTGCATCGGGATTGAATACAAAATTCACCAGGCGCACTTTCCTCAATGGAAGTAATGTCTCAAACTGTCTACACTTTGATCGTTCCCTGGAAGACCAGTAGTAGTTTCCGATGCACATCTGGAGGCATTCTGTAATCTGTGGACTATCAGTATGTTGATGAAACACAGAAATTGCTTCGCGATTGGATACAACAGTCACCATGCGCACTTTCCTCCATGGGGGCAATGTCTCAAACTGTCTACACTTTGATCGTTTCCTGGAAGACCAGTAGTAGTGTCCGTTGCACATCTGGAGGCATTGTGTAATCTGTGGACCATCAGTGTGTTGATGAAACACAGAAATAGTATCGGGTTTGAATACAACAGTCACCAGGCGCACTATCCTCCATGGAAGTAAAGTCTCAAACAGTCTACACTTTGATCGTTTCCTAGAAGACCAGTAGTAGTTTCCGATGCACATCTGGAGGCATTCTGTAATCTTCGGACTATCGGAGTGTTGATGAAACCAAAATTGCATCGGGATTGAATACAACAGTCACCATGCGCACTTACCTCCATGGGAGCAATGTCGCAAACAATATACGTTTTGATCGTTCCCTGGAAGACCAGTAGTAGTTTCCGATGTACATCTGGAGGCATTTTGTAGTCAGTGGACTATCAGAGTGTTGATGAAACACAGAAATTGCGTCGCGATTGAATACAACAGTCACCAGGCGCACTTTCCTCCATGGGAGTAATGTCTGAGACAGTTTACTATTTGATCGTTCCCTGGAAGACCAGTAGTAGTTTCTGATGCACATCTGGAGACATTCTGTAATCTGTGGACTATCAGAGTGTTGATGAAACACAGAAATTGCATCGGGATTGAATACAAAATTCACCATGCGCACTTTCCTCCATGGGAGTAATGTCTCAAACAGTCTACGCTTTGATCGTTCCCTGGAAGACCAGTAGTAGTTTCCGATGCACATCTGGAAGCATTCTGTAATCTGTGGACAATCAGAGTGTCGATGAAACACAGAAATTGCATCGGGATTGAATACAACAGTCACCATGCGCACTTTCCTCCATGGGAGTAATGTCTCAAACACTATACGCTTTGATCGTTCCCTGGAACACCAGTAGTAGTTTCCGATGCACATCTGGAGGCATTCTGTAATCTGTGGACTGTCAGACTGTTGATGAAACCAAAATAGCATCGGGATTGAATACAACAGTCACCATGCGCACTTACCTCCATGGGAGTAATGTCTCAAACAGTCTACGCTTTGATCATTTCCTGGAAGACCAGTAGTAGCTTTCGATGCACATCTGGAGGCATTCTGTAATCTGTGGACTATCAGACTGTTGATGAAACCAAAATAGCATCGGGATTGAATACAACAGTCACCAGGCGCACTTTCCTCCATGGGAGTAATGTCTGAGACAGTTTACGCTTTGATTGTTCCCTGGAAGACCAGTAGTAGTTTCTGATGCACATCTGGAGACATTCTGTAATCTGTGGACTATCAGAGTGTTGATGAAATACAGAAATTGCGTCGCGATTGAATACAACAGTCACCAGGTGCACTTTCCTCCATGGGAGTAACGTCTGAGACAGTTTACGCTTTGATCGTTCCCTGGAAGACCAGTAGTAGTTTCTGATGCACATCTGGAGACATTCTGTAATCTGTGGACTATCAGAGTGTAGATCAAACACAGAAATTGCATCGGGATTGAATACAACAGTCACCATGCGCACCTACCTCCATGGGAGTAATGTCTCAAACAGTCTACACTTTGATCGTACCCTGCAAGACCAGTAGTAGTTTCCGATGCACATCTGGAGGCATTCTGTAATCTGTGGACTGTCGGAGTGTTGATGAAACACAGAAATTCCATCGGGATTGAATATAAAATTCACCATGCGCACTTACCTCCATGGGAGTAATGTCTCAAACAGTTTACGCATTGATCGTTCCCTGGAAGACCAGTAGTAGTTTCCGATGCAGATCTGGAGGCATTCTGTAATCTGTGGACTATGAGAGAGTTGATGAAACACAGAAATTGAATCGGGATTGAATGCAACAGTCACCATGCGCACATTCCTCCATGGGAGTAATGTCTCAAACAGTCTACGCTTTGATCGTTCCCTGGAAGACCAGTAGTAGTTTCCGATGCACATCTGGAGGCATCCTGTAATCTGTGGACTATCAGACTGTTGATGAAACCAAAATAGCATCGGGATTGAATACAACAGTCACCATGCGCACTTACCTCCATGGGAGTAATGTCTCAAACAGTCTACGCTTTGATCATTTCCTGGAAGACCAGTAGTAGCTTCCGATGCACATCTGGAGGCATTCTGTAATCTGTGGCCTTTCAGAGTGTTGATGGAACCATAATTGCATCGGGATTGAATACAACAGTCACCATGCGCACTTACCTCCATGGGAGTAATGTCTCATAGAGTTTACGCTTTGATCGTTCTCTGGAAGACCAGTAGTAGTTTCCGATGCACATCTGGAGGCATTCTGTATTCTGTGGACTATCAGAGTGTTGATGAAACACAAAAATTGCATCGGGATTGAATACAAAAGTCACCATGCGCACTTTCCTCCACGGGACTAATGTCTCAAACAGTCTACGCTTTGATCATTTCCTGGAAGACCAGTAGTAGTTTCCGATGCACATCTGGAGGCATTCTGTAATCTGCGGACTATCAGAGTGTTGATGGAACCAAAATTGCATCGGGATTGAACACAACAGCCACCAAGCGCACTTTCCTCCGTGGGAGTAATGTCTCAAACAGTTTACGCTTTGATCGTTCCCTGGAAGACCAGTAGTAGTTTCCGATGCACATCTGGAGACATTCTGTAATCTGTGGACTATCAGAGTGTTGATGAAACACAGAAATTGCATCGGTATTGAATACAACAGTCACCATGCGCACTTTCCTCCATGGGAGTAATGTCTCAAACGATTTACGCTTTGATCGTTCCCTGGAAGACCAGTAGTAGTTTCCGATGCACATCTGGAGGCATTCTGTAATCTGTGGACTATCAGAGTGTTGATGAAACACAGAAATTGCATCGGGATTGAATACAACAGTTACCATGCCCACTTTCCTCCATTGGAGTAATGTCTCAAACAGTCTACGGTTTGAACGTTCCCATGAAGACTAGTAGTAGTTTCCGATGCACATCTGGAGGCATTCTGTAATCTGTGGACTATCTGAGTGTTGATGAAACACAGAAATTTTATCGGGTTTGAATACAACAGTCACCAGGTGCACTTTCCTCCATGGGAGTAATGTCTCAAACAGTCTACGCTTTGATCGTTCCCTGGAAGACCAGTAGTAGTTTATGATGCACATCTGGAGGCATTCTGTAGTCTGTGGACTATCAGAGTGTTGATGAAATACAGAAATTGCGTCGCGATTGAATACAACAGTCACCAGGTGCACTTTCCTCCATGGGAGTAACGTCTGAGACAGTTTACGCTTTGATCGTTCCCTGGAAGACCAGTAGTAGTTTCTGATGCACATCTGGAGACATTCTGTAATCTGTGGACTATCAGAGTGTAGATCAAACACAGAAATTGCATCGGGATTGAATACAACAGTCACCATGCCCACTTACCTCCATGGGAGTAATGTCTCAAACAGTCTACGCTTTGAACGTTCCCTGGAAGACCAGTAGTAGTTTCCGATGCACATCTGGAGGCATTCTGTAATCTGTGGACTATCTGTGTGTTGATGAAACACAGAAATTGTATCGGGTTTGAATACAACAGTCACCAGGCGCACTTTCCTCAATGGAAGTAATGTCTCAAACAGTCTACACTTTGATCGTTCCCTGGAAGACCCGTAGTAGTTTCCGATGCACATCTGGAGGAATTCTGTAATCTGGGGACTATCAGAATGTTGATGAAACACAGAAATTGCTTCGCGATTGGATACAACAGTCACCATGCGCACTTTCGTCCATGGGGGCAATGTCTCAAACTGTCTACACTTTGATCGTTTCCTGGAAGACCAGTAGTAGTGTCCGTTGCACATCTGGAGGCATTGTGTAATCTGTGGACCATCAGTGTGTTGATGAAACACAGAAATTGTATCGGGTTTGAATACAACAGTCACCATGCGCACTATCCTCCATGGAAGTAATGTCTCAAACAGTCTACACTTTGATCGTTTCCTGGAAGACCAGTAGTAGTTTCCGATGCACATCTGGAGGCATTCTGTAATCTGTGGACTATCGGAGTGTTGATGAAACACAGAAACTGCATCGGGATTGAATTCAACAGTAACCATGCGCACTTATCTCCATGGGAGTAATGCCTCAAACAGTTTACGCTTTGATCGTTCCCTTGAAGACCAGTAGTAGTTACCGATGCACATCTGGAGGCATTCTGTAATCTGTGGACTATCAGAGTGTTGATGAAACACAGAAATTGCATCGGGATTGAATACAAAAGTCACCATGCCCACTTTCCTCCATGGGAGTAATGTCTCAAACAGTACACGCTTTGATCGTTCCCTGGAACACCAGTAGTAGTTTCTGATGCACATCTGGAGACATTCTGTAGTCTGTGGACTATCAGAGTGTTGATGAAATACAGAAATTGCGTCGCGATTGAATACAACAGTCACCAGGCGCACTTTCCTCCATGGGAGTAATGTCTGAGACAGTTTACGCTTTGATCGTTCCCTGGAAGACCAGTAGTAGTTTCTGATGCACATCTGAAGACATTCTGTAATCTGTGGACTATCAGAGTTTTGATGAAACACAGAAATTGCATCGGGATTGAATACAAAATTCACCATGCGCACTTTCCTCCATGGGAGTAATGTCTCAAACAGTTTACGCTTTGATCATTTCCTGGAAGACGAGTAGTAGTTTCCGATGCACATCTGGAGGCATTCTGTAATCTGTGGACAATCAGAGTAACGATGAAACACAGAAATTGCATCGGGATTGAATACAACAGTCACCATGCCCACTTACCTCCATGGGAGTAATGTCTCAAACAGTCTACGCTTCGAACGTTCCCTGGAAGACCAGTAGTAGTTTCCGATGCACATCTGGAGGCATTCTGTAATCTGTGGACTATCTGTGTGTTGATGAAACACAGAAATTGTATCGGGTTTGAATACAACAGTCACCAGGCGCAGTTTCCTCAATGGAAGTAATGTCTCAAACAGTCTACACTTTGATCGTTCCCTGGAAGACCAGTAGTAGTTTCCGAAGCACATCTGGAGGCATTCTGTAATCTGTGGACTATCAGAATGTTGATGAAACACAGAAATTGCTTCGCGATTGAATACAACAGTCACCATGCGCACTTTCCTCCATGGGGGCAATGTCTCAAACTGTCTACACTTTGATCGTTTCCTGGAAGACCAGTAGTAGTGTCCGTTGCACATCTGGAGGCATTGTGTAATCTGTGGACCATCAGTGTGTTGATGAAACACAGAAATTGTATCGGGTTTGAATACAACAGTCACCAGGCGCACTATCCTCCATGGAAGTAATGTCTCAAACAGTCTACACTTTGATCGTTTCCTGGAAGACCAGTAGTAGTTTCCGATGCACATCTGGAGGCATTCTGTAATCTGTGGACTATCGGAGTGTTGATGAAACCAAAATTGCATCGGGATTGAATACAACAGTCACCATGCGCACTTACCTCCATGGGAGCAATGTCGCAAAGAATATACGTTTTGATCGTTCCCTGGAAGACCAGTAGTAGTTTCCGATGTACATCTGGAGGCATTTTGTAGTCAGTGGACTATCAGAGTGTTGATGAAACACAGAAATTGCATCGGGATTGAATTCAAAAGTCACCGTGCCCACATTCCTCCATGGGAGTAATGTCTCAAACAGTACACGCTTTGATCGTTCCCTGGAACACCAGTAGTAGTTTCCGATGCACATCTGGAGGCATTCTGTAATCTGTGGACTATCGGAGTGTTGATGAAACCAAAATTGCATCGGGATTGAATACAACAGTCACCATGCCCACTTACCTCCATGGGAGTAATGTCTCAAACAGTCTACACTTTGAACGTTCCCTGGAAGACCAGTAGTAGTTTCCGATGCACATCTGGAGGCATTCTGTAATCTGTGGACTATCTGAGTGGTGATGAAACACAGAAATTGTATCGGGTTTGAATACAACAGTAACCAGGCGCACTTTTCTCCATGGGAGTAATGTCACAAACAGTCTACACTTTGATCGTTTCCTGGAAGACCAGTAGTAGTTTCCGATGCACATCTGGAGGCATTCTGTAATCTGTGGACTATCGGAGTGTTGATGAAACCAAAATTGCATCGGGATTGAATACAACAGTCACCATGCGCATTTTCTTCCATGGGAGTAATGTCTGAGACAGTTTACGATTTGATCGTTCCCTGGAAGACCAGTAGTAGTTTCTGATGCACATCTGGAGACATTCTGTAATCTGTGGACTATCAGAGTGTTGATGAAACACAGAAATTGCATCGGGATTGAATACAAAATTCACCATGCGCACTTTCCTCCATGGGAGTAATGTCTAAACAGTCTACGCTTTGATCGTTCCCTGGAAGACCAGTAGTAGTTTCCGATGCACATCTGGAGGCATTCTGCAATCTGTGGACTGTCAGGGTGTTGATGAAACACAGAAATTGCATCGGGATTGAATACAACAGTCACCATGCGCACTTTCCTCCATGGGAGTAATGTCTCAAACAGTCTACGCTTTGATCGTTCCCTGGAAGACCAGTAGTAGTTTCCGATGCACATCTGGAGGCATTCTGCAATCTGTGGACTGTCAGGGTGTTGATGAAACACAGAAATATCATCGGGATTACCTCGATGGGAGTAACGTCTCAAACAGTCTACGCTTTGATCGTTTCCTGGAAGACCAGTAGTAGTTTCCGATGCACATCTGGAGGCATTCTGTAATCTGTGGACTATCAGACTGTTGATGAAACCAAAATAGCATGGGGATTGCATACAACAGTCACCATGCGCACTTACCTCCATGGGAGTAATGTCTCAAACAGTATATGCTTTGATCGTTCTCCGAAGGCCAGTAGTAGTTTACGGTGCACATCTGGAGGCATTCTGTAATCTGTGGACTATCTGAGTGTTGATGAAACACAGAAATTGTATCGGGTTTGAATGCAACAGTCACCAGGCGCACTTTTCTCCATGGGAGTAATGTCACAAACAGTCTACACTTTGATCGTTTCCTGGAAGACCAGTAGTAGTTTCCGATGCACATCTGGAGGCATTCTGTAATCTGTGGACTATCGGAGTGTTGATGAAACCAAAATTGCATCGGGAATGAATACAACAGTCACCATGCGCACTTACCTCCATGGGAGCAATGTCTCAAAGAGTTTACGCTTTGATCGTTCCCTGCAAGACCAGTAGTAGTTTCCGATGCACATCTGGAGGCATTCTGTAATCTGTGGACTATCGGAGTGTTGATGAAACCAAAATTGCATCGGGATTGAATACAACAGTCGCCATGCGCATTTTCTTCCATGGGAGTAATGTCTGAGACAGTTTACGCTTTGATCGTTCCCTGGAAGACCAGTAGTAGTTTCTGATGCACATCTGGAGACATTCTGTAATCTGTGGACTATCACAGTGTTGATGAAACACAGAAATTGCATCGGGATTGAATACAAAATTCACCATGCGCACTTTCCTCCATGGGAGTAATGTCTAAACAGTCTACGCTTTGATCGTTCCCTGGAAGACCAGTAGTAGTTTCCGATGCACATCTGGAGGCATTCTGTAATCTGTGGACTATCAGACTGTTGATGAAACCAAAATAGCATCGGGATTGAATACAACAGTCACCAGGCGCACTTTCCTCCATGGGAGTAATGTCTGAGACAGTTTACGCTTTGATTGTTCCCTGCAAGACCAGTAGTAGTTTCTGATGCACATCTGGAGATATTCTGTAATCTGTGGACTATCAGAGTGTTGATGAAACACAGAAATTGCATCGGGATTGAATACAAAATTCACCATGCGCACTTTCCTCCATGGGAGTAATGTCTAAACAGTCTACGCTTTGATCGTTCCCTGGAAGACCAGTAGTAGTTTCCGATGCACATCTGGAGGCATTCTGCAATCTGTGGACTGTCAGGGTGTTGATGAAACACAGAAATTGCATCGGGATTGAATACAACAGTCACCATGCGCACTTTCCTCCATGGGAGTAATGTCTCAAACAGTCTACGCTTTGATCGTTCCCTGGAAGACCAGTAGTAGTTTCCGATGCACATCTGGAGGCATTCTGCAATCTGTGGACTGTCAGGGTGTTGATGAAACACAGAAATATCATCGGGATTACCTCGATGGGAAAAATGTCTCAAACTGTCTACGCTTTGATCGTTTCCTGGAAGACCAGTAGTAGTTTCCGATGCACATCTGGAGGCATTCTGTAATCTGTGGACTATCGGAGTGTTGATTAAACCAAAATTGCATCGGGAATGAATACAACAGTCACCATGCGCACTTACCTCCATGGGAGCAATGTCTCAAAGAGTTTACGCTTTGATCGTTCCCTGCAAGACCAGTAGTAGTTTCCGATGCACATCTGGAGGCATTCTGTAATCTGTGGACTGTCAGAGTGTTGATGATACACAGAAATTCCATCGGGATTGAATATAACAGACACCATGCGCACTTACCTCCATGGGAGTAATGTCTCAAACAGTTTACGCTTTGATCGTTCCCTGGAATAACAGTAGTAGTTTCCGATGCACATCTGGACTCATTCTGTAATCTGTGGACTATCAGAGTGTTGATGAAACACAGAAATTGCATCGGGATTGTATGCAACAGTCACCATGAGCACTTTCCTCCATGGGAGTAATGTCTCAAACAGTCTACGCTTTGATCGTTCCCTGGAAGACCAGTAGTAGTTTCCGATGCACATCTGGAGGCATTCTGCAATCTGTGGACTGTCAGGGTGTTGATGAAACACAGAAATATCATCGGGATTACCTCGATGGGAGTAATGTCTCAAACTGTCTACGCTTTGATCGTTTCCTGGAAGACCAGTAGTAGTTTCCGATGCACATCTGGAGGCATTCTGTAATCTGTGGACTATCAGACTGTTGATGAAACCAAAATAGCATGGGGATTGCATACAACAGTCACCATGCGCACTTACCTCCATGGGAGTAATGTCTCAAACAGTATATGCTTTGATCGTTCTCCGAAGGCCAGTAGTAGTTTACGGTGCACATCTGGAGGCATTCTGTAATCTGTGGACTATCTGAGTGTTGATGAAACACAGAAATTGTATCGGGTTTGAATGCAACAGTCACCAGGCGCACTTTTCTCCATGGGAGTAATGTCACAAACAGTCTACACTTTGATCGTTTCCTGGAAGACCAGTAGTAGTTTCCGATGCACATCTGGAGGCATTCTGTAATCTGTGGACTATCGGAGTGTTGATTAAACCAAAATTGCATCGGGAATGAATACAACAGTCACCATGCGCACTTACCTCCATGGGAGCAATGTCTCAAAGAGTTTACGCTTTGATCGTTCCCTGCAAGACCAGTAGTAGTTTCCGATGCACATCTGGAGGCATTCTGTAATCTGTGGACTGTCAGAGTGTTGATGATACACAGAAATTCCATCGGGATTGAATATAACAGACACCATGCGCACTTACCTCCATGGGAGTAATGTCTCAAACAGTTTACGCTTTGATCGTTCCCTGGAATAACAGTAGTAGTTTCCGATGCACATCTGGACTCATTCTGTAATCTGTGGACTATCAGAGTGTTGATGAAACACAGAAATTGCATCGGGATTGTATGCAACAGTCACCATGAGCACTTTCCTCCATGGGAGTAATGTCTCAAACAGTCTACGCTTTGATCGTTCCCTGGAAGACCAGTAGTAGTTTCCGATGCACATCTGGAGGCATTCTGCAATCTGTGGACTGTCAGGGTGTTGATGAAACACAGAAATATCATCGGGATTACCTCGATGGGAGTAATGTCTCAAACTGTCTACGCTTTGATCGTTTCCTGGAAGACCAGTAGTAGTTTCCGATGCACATCTGGAGGCATTCTGTAATCTGTGGACTATCAGACTGTTGATGAAACCAAAATAGCATGGGGATTGCATACAACAGTCACCATGCGCACTTACCTCCATGGGAGTAATGTCTCAAACAGTATATGCTTTGATCGTTCTCCGAAGGCCAGTAGTAGTTTACGGTGCACATCTGGAGCCATTCTGTAATCTGTGGACTATCTGAGTGTTGATGAAACACAGAAATTGTATCGGGTTTGAATGCAACAGTCACCAGGCGCACTTTTCTCCATGGGAGTAATGTCACAAACAGTCTACACTTTGATCGTTTCCTGGAAGACCAGTAGTAGTTTCCGATGCACATCTGGAGGCATTCTGTAATCTGTGGACTATCGGAGTGTTGATTAAACCAAAATTGCATCGGGAATGAATACAACAGTCACCATGCGCACTTACCTCCATGGGAGCAATGTCTCAAAGAGTTTACGCTTTGATCGTTCCCTGCAAGACCAGTAGTAGTTTCCGATGCACATCTGGAGGCATTCTGTAATCTGTGGACTGTCAGAGTGTTGATGATACACAGAAATTCCATCGGGATTGAATATAACAGACACCATGCGCACTTACCTCCATGGG
The DNA here is from genome assembly GCF_023897955.1 of Schistocerca gregaria. Taxonomy (NCBI): domain Eukaryota; kingdom Metazoa; phylum Arthropoda; class Insecta; order Orthoptera; family Acrididae; genus Schistocerca; species Schistocerca gregaria. Next base: position 43,848,402 of record NC_064927.1, read on the forward strand.
AGTAATGTCTCAAACAGTTTACGCTTTGATCGTTCCCTGGAATAACAGTAGTAGTTTCCGATGCACATCTGGACTCATTCTGTAATCTGTGGACTATCAGAGTGTTGATGAAACACAGAAATTGCATCGGGATTGTATGCAACAGTCACCATGAGCACTTTCCTCCATGGGAGTAATGTCTCAAACAGTCTACGCTTTGATCGTTCCCTGGAAGACCAGTAGTAGTTTCCGATGCACATCTGGAGGCATTCTGTAATCTGTGGACTGTCAGCGTGTTGATGAGACACAGAAATTGCATCGGGATTGAATACAACAATCACCATGCGCACATACCTCCAAGGGAGTAATGTCTCAAACAGTCTACGCTTTGATCGTTTCCTGAAAGACCAGTAGTAGTTTCCGATGCACATCTGGAGGCATTCTGTAATCTGTGGACTATCAGACTGTTGATGAAACCAAAATAGCATCGGGATTGAATACAACAGTCACCATGCGCACTTACCTCCATGGGAGTAATGTCTCAAACAGTATACGCTTTGATCGTTCCCTGAAGGCCAGTAGTAGTTTCCGATGCACATCTGGAGACATTCTGTAGTCTGTGGACTATCAGAGTGTTGATGAAATACAGAAATTGCGTCGCGATTGAATACAACAGTCACCAGGCGCACTTTCCTCCATGGGAGTAATGTCTGAGACAGTTTACGCTTTGATTGTTCCCTGCAAGACCAGTAGTAGTTTCTGATGCACATCTGGAGACATTCTGTAATCTGTGGACTATCAGAGTGTTGATGAAACACAGAAGTTGCATCGGGATTGTATACAACAGTCACCATGCGCACTTACCTCCATGGGAGTAATGTCTCAAACAGTCTACGCTTTGATCGTTTCCTGGAAGACCAGTAGTAGTTTCCGATGCTCATCTGGAGGCATTCTGTAATCTGTGGACTATCAGAGTGTTGATGAAACCAAAATTGCATTGGGATTGAATACAACAGTCACCATGCGCACTTACCTCCATGGGAGTAATGTTTGAGACAGTTTACGTTTTGATCGTTCCCTGGAAGACCAGTAGTAGTTTCCGATGCACATCTGGAGGCATTCTGCAATCTGTGGACTGTCAGGGTGTTGATGAAACACAGAAATTGCATCGGGATTGAATACAACAGTCACCATGCGCACTTTCCTCCATGGGAGTAATGTCTCAAACAGTCTACGCTTTGATCGTTCCCTGGAAGACCAGTAGTAGTTTCCGATGCACATCTGGAGGCATTCTGCAATCTGTGGACTGTCAGGGTGTTGATGAAACACAGAAATATCATCGGGATTACCTCGATGGGAGTAACGTCTCAAACAGTCTACGCTTTGATCGTTTCCTGGAAGACCAGTAGTAGTTTCCGATGCACATCTGGAGGCATTCTGTAATCTGTGGACTATCAGACTGTTGATGAAACCAAAATAGCATGGGGATTGCATACAACAGTCACCATGCGCACTTACCTCCATGGGAGTAATGTCTCAAACAGTATATGCTTTGATCGTTCTCCGAAGGCCAGTAGTAGTTTACGGTGCACATCTGGAGGCATTCTGTAATCTGTGGACTATCTGAGTGTTGATGAAACACAGAAATTGTATCGGGTTTGAATGCAACAGTCACCAGGCGCACTTTTCTCCATGGGAGTAATGTCACAAACAGTCTACACTTTGATCGTTTCCTGGAAGACCAGTAGTAGTTTCCGATGCACATCTGGAGGCATTCTGTAATCTGTGGACTATCGGAGTGTTGATGAAACCAAAATTGCATCGGGAATGAATACAACAGTCACCATGCGCACTTACCTCCATGGGAGCAATGTCTCAAAGAGTTTACGCTTTGATCGTTCCCTGCAAGACCAGTAGTAGTTTCCGATGCACATCTGGAGGCATTCTGTAATCTGTGGACTATCGGAGTGTTGATGAAACCAAAATTGCATCGGGATTGAATACAACAGTCGCCATGCGCATTTTCTTCCATGGGAGTAATGTCTGAGACAGTTTACGCTTTGATCGTTCCCTGGAAGACCAGTAGTAGTTTCTGATGCACATCTGGAGACATTCTGTAATCTGTGGACTATCACAGTGTTGATGAAACACAGAAATTGCATCGGGATTGAATACAAAATTCACCATGCGCACTTTCCTCCATGGGAGTAATGTCTAAACAGTCTACGCTTTGATCGTTCCCTGGAAGACCAGTAGTAGTTTCCGATGCACATCTGGAGGCATTCTGTAATCTGTGGACTATCAGACTGTTGATGAAACCAAAATAGCATCGGGATTGAATACAACAGTCACCAGGCGCACTTTCCTCCATGGGAGTAATGTCTGAGACAGTTTACGCTTTGATTGTTCCCTGCAAGACCAGTAGTAGTTTCTGATGCACATCTGGAGACATTCTGTAATCTGTGGACTATCAGAGTGTTGATGAAACACAGAAATTGCATCGGGATTGAATACAAAATTCACCATGCGCACTTTCCTCCATGGGAGTAATGTCTAAACAGTCTACGCTTTGATCGTTCCCTGGAAGACCAGTAGTAGTTTCCGATGCACATCTGGAGGCATTCTGCAATCTGTGGACTGTCAGGGTGTTGATGAAACACAGAAATTGCATCGGGATTGAATACAACAGTCACCATGCGCACTTTCCTCCATGGGAGTAATGTCTCAAACAGTCTACGCTTTGATCGTTCCCTGGAAGACCAGTAGTAGTTTCCGATGCACATCTGGAGGCATTCTGCAATCTGTGGACTGTTAGGGTGTTGATGAAACACAGAAATATCATCGGGATTACCTCGATGGGAGTAATGTCTCAAACTGTCTACGCTTTGATCGTTTCCTGGAAGACCAGTAGTAGTTTCCGATGCACATCTGGAGGCATTCTGTAATCTGTGGACTATCGGAGTGTTGATTAAACCAAAATTGCATCGGGAATGAATACAACAGTCACCATGCGCACTTACCTCCATGGGAGCAATGTCTCAAAGAGTTTACGCTTTGATCGTTCCCTGCAAGACCAGTAGTAGTTTCCGATGCACATCTGGAGGCATTCTGTAATCTGTGGACTGTCAGAGTGTTGATGATACACAGAAATTCCATCGGGATTGAATATAACAGACACCATGCGCACTTACCTCCATGGGAGTAATGTCTCAAACAGTTTACGCTTTGATCGTTCCCTGGAATAACAGTAGTAGTTTCCGATGCACATCTGGACTCATTCTGTAATCTGTGGACTATCAGAGTGTTGATGAAACACAGAAATTGCATCGGGATTGTATGCAACAGTCACCATGAGCACTTTCCTCCATGGGAGTAATGTCTCAAACAGTCTACGCTTTGATCGTTCCCTGGAAGACCAGTAGTAGTTTCCGATGCACATCTGGAGGCATTCTGCAATCTGTGGACTGTCAGGGTGTTGATGAAACACAGAAATATCATCGGGATTACCTCGATGGGAGTAATGTCTCAAACTGTCTACGCTTTGATCGTTTCCTGGAAGACCAGTAGTAGTTTCCGATGCACATCTGGAGGCATTCTGTAATCTGTGGACTATCAGACTGTTGATGAAACCAAAATAGCATGGGGATTGCATACAACAGTCACCATGCGCACTTACCTCCATGGGAGTAATGTCTCAAACAGTATATGCTTTGATCGTTCTCCGAAGGCCAGTAGTAGTTTACGGTGCACATCTGGAGGCATTCTGTAATCTGTGGACTATCTGAGTGTTGATGAAACACAGAAATTGTATCGGGTTTGAATGCAACAGTCACCAGGCGCACTTTTCTCCATGGGAGTAATGTCACAAACAGTCTACACTTTGATCGTTTCCTGGAAGACCAGTAGTAGTTTCCGATGCACATCTGGAGGCATTCTGTAATCTGTGGACTATCGGAGTGTTGATTAAACCAAAATTGCATCGGGAATGAATACAACAGTCACCATGCGCACTTACCTCCATGGGAGCAATGTCTCAAAGAGTTTACGCTTTGATCGTTCCCTGCAAGACCAGTAGTAGTTTCCGATGCACATCTGGAGGCATTCTGTAATCTGTGGACTGTCAGAGTGTTGATGATACACAGAAATTCCATCGGGATTGAATATAACAGACACCATGCGCACTTACCTCCATGGGAGTAATGTCTCAAACAGTTTACGCTTTGATCGTTCCCTGGAATAACAGTAGTAGTTTCCGATGCACATCTGGACTCATTCTGTAATCTGTGGACTATCAGAGTGTTGATGAAACACAGAAATTGCATCGGGATTGTATGCAACAGTCACCATGAGCACTTTCCTCCATGGGAGTAATGTCTCAAACAGTCTACGCTTTGATCGTTCCCTGGAAGACCAGTAGTAGTTTCCGATGCACATCTGGAGGCATTCTGCAATCTGTGGACTGTCAGGGTGTTGATGAAACACAGAAATATCATCGGGATTACCTCGATGGGAGTAATGTCTCAAACTGTCTACGCTTTGATCGTTTCCTGGAAGACCAGTAGTAGTTTCCGATGCACATCTGGAGGCATTCTGTAATCTGTGGACTATCAGACTGTTGATGAAACCAAAATAGCATGGGGATTGCATACAACAGTCACCATGCGCACTTACCTCCATGGGAGTAATGTCTCAAACAGTATATGCTTTGATCGTTCTCCGAAGGCCAGTAGTAGTTTACGGTGCACATCTGGAGGCATTCTGTAATCTGTGGACTATCTGAGTGTTGATGAAACACAGAAATTGTATCGGGTTTGAATGCAACAGTCACCAGGCGCACTTTTCTCCATGGGAGTAATGTCACAAACAGTCTACACTTTGATCGTTTCCTGGAAGACCAGTAGTAGTTTCCGATGCACATCTGGAGGCATTCTGTAATCTGTGGACTATCGGAGTGTTGATTAAACCAAAATTGCATCGGGAATGAATACAACAGTCACCATGCGCACTTACCTCCATGGGAGCAATGTCTCAAAGAGTTTACGCTTTGATCGTTCCCTGCAAGACCAGTAGTAGTTTCCGATGCACATCTGGAGGCATTCTGTAATCTGTGGACTGTCAGAGTGTTGATGATACACAGAAATTCCATCGGGATTGAATATAACAGACACCATGCGCACTTACCTCCATGGGAGTAATGTCTCAAACAGTTTACGCTTTGATCGTTCCCTGGAATAACAGTAGTAGTTTCCGATGCACATCTGGACTCATTCTGTAATCTGTGGACTATCAGAGTGTTGATGAAACACAGAAATTGCATCGGGATTGTATGCAACAGTCACCATGAGCACTTTCCTCCATGGGAGTAATGTCTCAAACAGTCTACGCTTTGATCGTTCCCTGGAAGACCAGTAGTAGTTTCCGATGCACATCTGGAGGCATTCTGTAATCTGTGGACTGTCAGCGTGTTGATGAGACACAGAAATTGCATCGGGATTGAATACAACAATCACCATGCGCACATACCTCCATGGGAGTAATGTCTCAAACAGTCTACGCTTTGATCGTTTCCTGAAAGACCAGTAGTAGTTTCCGATGCACATCTGGAGGCATTCTGTAATCTGTGGACTATCAGACTGTTGATGAAACCAAAATAGCATCGGGATTGAATACAACAGTCACCATGCGCACTTACCTCCATGGGAGTAATGTCTCAAACAGTATACGCTTTGATCGTTCCCTGAAGGCCAGTAGTAGTTTCCGATGCACATCTGGAGACATTCTGTAGTCTGTGGACTATCAGAGTGTTGATGAAATACAGAAATTGCGTCGCGATTGAATACAACAGTCACCAGGCGCACTTTCCTCCATGGGAGTAATGTCTGAGACAGTTTACGCTTTGATTGTTCCCTGCAAGACCAGTAGTAGTTTCTGATGCACATCTGGAGACATTCTGTAATCTGTGGACTATCAGAGTGTTGATGAAACACAGAAGTTGCATCGGGATTGTATACAACAGTCACCATGCGCACTTACCTTCATGGGAGTAATGTCTCAAACAGTCTACGCTTTGATCGTTTCCTGGAAGACCAGTAGTAGTTTCCGATGCTCATCTGGAGGCATTCTGTAATCTGTGGACTATCAGAGTGTTGATGAAACCAAAATTGCATTGGGATTGAATACAACAGTCACCATGCGCACTTACCTCCATGGGAGTAATGTTTGAGACAGTTTACGTTTTGATCGTTCTCTGGAAGACCAGTAGTAGTTTCCGATGCACATCTGGAGGCATTCTGTAATCTGTGGACTATCAGAGTGTTGATGAAACACAGAAAATGTATCGGGTTTGAATACAACAGTCACCATGCGCACTTACCTCCATGGGAGTAATGTCTCAAACAGTATACGCTTTGATCGTTTCCTGGAAGACCTGTAGTAGTTTCCGATGCACATCTGGAGGCAACTGCAATATGTGGACTATCAGAGTGTTGATGAAAACAAAATTGCATCGGGATTGTATACAACAGTCACCATGCGCACTTTCCTCCATGGGAGTAATGTCTTAAACAGTATACGCTTTGATCGTTCCCTGGAACACCAGTAGTAGTTTCCGATGCTCATCTGGAGGCATTTTGTAGTCTGTGGACTATCAGTGTGTTGATGAAACACAGAAATTGCGTCTCGATTGGATACAACAGTCACCATGCGCACTTTCCTCCATGGGAGTAATGTCTTAAACAGTCTACACTTTGATCGTTCATTGGAAGACCAGTAGTAGTTTCCGATGCACATCTGGAGGCATTCTGTAATCTGCGGACTGTCAGAGTGTTGATGAAACACATAAATTGCATCGGGATTGAATACAACAGTCACCATGCGCACTTACCTCCATGGGAGTAATGTCTCAAACAGTTTACGCCTTGATCGTTCCCTTGGAAGACCAGTAGTAGTTTCTGATGCACATCTGGAGGCATTCTGTAATCTGTGGACTAACAGAGTGTTGATGAAACACAGAAATTGCATCGGGATTGAATACAACAGTCACCATGCGCACATTCCTCCATGCGAGTAATGCCTCAAACAGTCTACGCTTTGACCGTTCCCTGGAAGACCAGTAGTAGTTTCCGATGCACATCTGGAGGCATTCTGCAATCTGTGGACTGTCAGGGTGTTGATGAAACACAGAAATTGCATCGGGATTGAATACAACAGTCACCATGCGCACTTTCCTCCATGGGAGTAATGTCTCAAACAGTCTACGCTTTGATCGTTCCCTGGAAGACCAGTAGTAGTTTCCGATGCACATCTGGAGGCATTCTGTAATCTGTGGGCTATCAGAGTGTTGATGAAACCAAAATTGCATCGGGATTGAATATAACAGTCACCATGCGCACTTACCTCCATGGGAGTAATGTCTCAAAGAGTTTACGCTTTGATCGTTCCCTGCAAGACCAGTAGTAGTTTCCGATGCACATCTGGAGGCATTCTGTAATCTGTGGACTGTCAGAGTGTTGATGATACACAGAAATTCCATCGGGATTGAATATAACAGACACCATGCGCACTTACCTCCATGGGAGTAATGTCTCAAACAGTTTACGCTTTGATCGTTCCCTGGAAGACCAGTAGTAGTTTCCGATGCACATCTGGACTCATTCTGTAATCTGTGGAGTATCAGAGTGTTGATGAAATACAGAAATTGCGTCGCGATTGAATACAACAGACACCAGGCGCACTTTCCACCATGGGAGTAATGTCTGAGACAGTTTACGCTTTGATCGATCCCTGGAAGAGCAGTAGTAGTTTCTGATGCTCATCTGGAGACATTCTGTAATCTGTGGACTATCAGTGTGTTGATAATACACCGAAGATGCATCGGGATTGAATACAACAGTCACCATGCGCACTTACCTCCATGGGAGTGATGTCTCAAACAGTCTACGCTTTGATCGTCTCCTGGAAGACCAGTAGTAGTTTCCGATGCAAATCTGGAGGCATTCTGTAGTCTGTGGACTATCGGAGTTTTGATGAAACCAAAATTGCATCGGGATTGAACACCACAGCCACCATGCGCACTTTCCTCCATGGGAGTAATGTCTCAAACAGTTTACGCTTTGATCGTTCCCTGGAAGACCAGTTATAGTTTCTGATGCACATCTGGAGGCATTCTGTAATCTGTGGACTATCAGCGTGTTTATGAAACACAGGAATTGCTTCGCGATTGGATAGAACAGTCACCATGCGCACTTTCCTCCACGGGAGCCATGTCTCAAACTGTCCACGCTTTGATTGTTTCCTGGAAGACCAGTAGTAGTTTCCGATGCACATCTGGAGGCATTCTGTAGTCTGTGGACTATCGGAGTTTTGATGAAACCAAAATTGTATCGGGATTGAATACAACAGTCACCTTGCGAACTTACCTCCATGGGAGTAATGTCTCAAACAGTTTACGCTTTGATCGTTCCCTGGAAGACCAGTAGTAGTTTCTGATGTTCATCTGGAGGCATTTTGTAGTCAGTGGACTATTAGAGTGTTGATGAAACACAGAAATTGCGTCGCGATTGAATACAAAAGTCTTCATTCGCACTTTCCTCCATGGGAGACATGTCTCAAACAGTCTACGCTTTGATCGTTTCCTGGAAGACCAGTAGTAGTTTCCGTTGCACATCTGGAGGCATTGTGTTATCTGTGGACGATCAGAGTGTTGATGAAACACAGAAACTTCATCGGGATTGAATTCAACAGTCACCATGCGCACATACCTCCATGGGAGTAATGTCTCAAACAGTTTACGCTTTGATCTTTCCCTTGAAGACCAGTAGTAGTTTCCGATGCACATCTGGAGGCATTCTGTAATCTGTGGACTATCAGAGTGTTGATGAAACACAGAAATTGCATCGGGATTGAATACAAAAGTCACCATGCGCCTTTTCCTCCACGGGAGTACTGTCTCAAACAGTCTACGCTTTGATCGTTTCCTGGAAGACGAGTAGTGGTTTCCGATGCACATCTGTAGGCATTCTGTAATCTGTGGACTATCAGAGTGTTGATGGAACCACAATTGCATAAGGATTGAATACAACAGTCACCATGCTAACATTCCTCCATGGGAGTTATGTCTCAAGCAGTTTACGCTTTGATCGCTCCCTGGAGGACCAGTAGTAGTTTCCGATGCACATCTGGAGGCATTCTGTAACCTGTGGACTATCAGAGTGTTGATGAAACACAGAAATTGTATCGGGATTGAATACAACAGTCAGCATACCCACTTTCCTCCATGGGAGTAATGTCTCAAACAGTATACGCTTTGATCGTTCCCTGGAACACTAGTAGTAGTTTCCGATGCACATCTGGAGGCATCTTGTAGTCTGTGGACTATCAGAGTGTTGATGAAACACAGATATTGCGTCGCGATTGAATACAACAGTCACCATGCGCACTTTCCTCCATGGGAGTAATGTCTCAAACAGTCTACACTTTGATCGTTCCCTGAAGGCCAGTAGTAGTTTCCGATGCACATCTGGAGGCATTCTGTTGTCTGTGGACTATCAGAGTGTTGATGAAATACAGAAATTGCGTCGCGATTGAATACAACATTCACCAGGTGCTCTTTCCTCCATGGGAGTAATGTCTGAGACAGTTTACGCTTGGATCGTTCCTTGGAAGACCAGTAGTAGTTTCTGTTGCACATCTGGAGACATTCTGTAATCTGTGGACTATCAGAGTGTAGATCAAACACAGAAATTGCATCGGGATTGAATACAACAGTCATCATGCGCACTTACCTCCATGGGAGTAATGTCTCAAACAGTCTACGCTTTGATCGTTTCCTGGAAGACCAGTAGTAGTTTCCGATGCACATCTGGAGACATTCTGTAATCTGTGGACTATCAGAGTGTTGATGAAACCAAAATTGCATCGGGATTGAATACAACAGTCACCTTGCGCACTTACCTCCATGTCAGTAATGTCTCAAAGAGTTTACGATTTGATCGTTCTCTGGAAGACCAGTAGTAGTTTCCGATGCACATCTGGAATCATTCTGTAATCTGTGGACTATCAGAGTGTTAATGAAACAAAGAAATTGCACCGGGATTGAATACAAAATTCACCATGCGCACTTTCCTCCACGGGAGTAATGTCTCAAACAGTCTGCACTTTGATCGTTTCCTGGAAGACCAGTAGTAGTTTCCGATGCACATCTGGAGGCATTCTGTAATCTGTGGACTATCAGAGTGTTGAAACACAAAAATAGCATCAGGATTGAATACAACAGTCACCATTCGCACTTTCCTCCACGGGTGTAATGTCTCAAACAGTTTACGCTTTGATCGTTCACTGGAAGACCAGTAGTAGTTACCGATGCCTATCTGGAGGCATTCTTTAATCTGTGGACCTTCAAAGTGTTGTTGAAACATATAAATTGCATCGGGATTGAATACAACAGTCACCATACGCACTTTCCTCCATGGGAGTAGTGTCTCAACAGTCTACGCTTTGAACGATTCCTGGAAGACCAGTAGTATTTTCCGATGCACATCTGGAGGCATTCTGTAATCTGTGGACCTTCAAAGTGTGGATGAAACACAGAAAATGCATCGGGATTGAATACAACAATCACCATGCGCACTTTCCTCCATGGGAGTAATGTCTCAAACAGTCTACGCTTTGATCGTTCCCTTAAGGCCAGTAGTAGTTTCCGATACACATGTAGGAGCATTGTGTAATCTGTGGACTATCAGAGTGTTGATGAAACACAGAAATTGAATCGGGATTGAATACAACAGTCACCATGCGCACTTTCCTCCATGGGAGTAATGTCTTAAACAGTCCACGCTTTGATCGTTCCCTGCAAGACCAGTAGTGGTTTCCGATGCACATCTGGAGGCATTTAGCAATCTGTGGACCTTCAAAGTGTTGCTGAAACACAGAAATTGCCTCGGGATTGAATATAACAGTCATCATGCGCATTTCGTTCCATGGGAGTAATGTCTCAAACAGTCTACGCTAGGATCGTTCCCTGGAAGACCAGTAGTAGTTTCCGATGCACATCTGGTGTCATTCTGTAATCTGTGGACTATCAGAGTGTTGATGAAACACAGAAATTGCATCGGGATTGAATACAACAGTCACAATGCGCACTTTCCTCCATGGGAGTACCGTCTCAAACAGTCTACGCTTTGATGGATTCCTGGAAGACCAGTAGTAGTTTCCGATGCACATCTGGAAGCATTCTGTAGTCTGTGGACCTTCAAAGTGTTGATGAAACACAGAAAATGCATCGGGATTGAATACAACAGTCACCAAGCGCACTTTCCTCCATGGGAGTAATGTCTCAAACAGGTTACGCTTTGATCGTTCCCTGGAAGACCAGTAGTAGTTTCCGATGCACATCTTGAGGCATTCTGTAATGTGTGGACTATCAGAGTGTTGATGAAACACAGAAATTGCATCGGGATTGAATACAACAGTCACCATGCGCACTTTCCTCCATAGGAGTAATGTCTCAAACAGTCTACGCTTTGATCGTTCCCTTAAAGACAAGTTGTAGTTTCCGATGCACATCTGGTGTCATTCTGTAATCTGTGGACTATCAGAGTGTCGATAAAACACAGAAATTGCATTGGGATTGTATACAACAGTCACCATTCGTACTTTCCCCCACGGGAGTAATGTCTCAAACAGTTTACGCTTTGATCTTTCTCTGGAAGACCAGTAGTAGTTTCCGATGCACATCTGGGGGCATTCTGTAATCTGTGGACTATCAGAGTTTTCATGAAACACATAAATTGTTTCGGGATTGAATACAACAGTCACCATGCGCACTTTCCTCCATGGGAGTAATATCTCAAACAGATTACGCTTTGATCGTTCCCTGGATGACCAGTAGTAGTTTCCGATGAACATCTGGGGGCCTTCCGTAATGTGTGGGCTATCAGAGTGTTGATGTAACACAGAAATTGCATCGGGATTGAATACAACAGTCACTATGCGCCCTTTCCTCCATAGGAGTAATGTCTCAAACAGTCTACGCTTTGGTCGTTCCCTTAAAGACAAGTTGTAGTTTCCGATGCACATCTGGTGTCATTCTGTAAGTGTGGACTATCAGAGTGTTGATAAAACACAGAAATTGCAGCGGGATTGAATACAACAGTCACCGTTGGAACTTTCCTCCACAGGAGTAATGTCTCAAACAGTTTACGCTTTGATCGATCTCTGGAAGAACAGTACTAGTTTCCGATGCACATCTGGGGGCATTCTGTAATCCTTGGACTATCAGAGTTTTCATGAAACACAGAAATTGCATAGGGATTGAATAGAACAGTCACCATGCGCAATTTCCACCATGGGAGTAATGTCTCAAACAGTTTACGCTTTGATCGTTCCCTGGAAGACCAGTGGTAGTTTCCGATGCACATCTGGGGGCCTTCTGTAATGTCTGCACTATCAGAGTGTTGATGAAACACAGAAATTGCATCGGGATTGAATACAACAGTCACCATGCGCACTTCCCTGCATGGGAGTAATGTCTCAAACAGTTTACGCTTTGATCGTTACGTGGAAGACCAGTAGTAGTTTCCGATGCACATCTCGAGGCATTCTGTAATGTGTGGACTATCAAAGTGTTGATGAAACACAGAAATTGTATCGGGATTGAATACAACAGTCACCATGCGCACTTTCCTCCATGGGAGTAATGTCACAAAGAGTCTACGTTTTGATCGTTCCCTGGAAGACCAGTAGTATTTTCCGATGCACATCTGGTGTCATTCTGTAATGTGTGGACTATCAGAGTGTTGATGAAACACATAAATTGCTGCGGGATTGAATACAACAGACCCCATGCGCAATTTCCTCCATGGGAGTAATGTCTCAAACAGTCTACGCTTTGATGGTTCCCTGGAAGACCAGTAGTAGTTACACATGCCTATCTGGAGGCATTCTGTAATCTGTGGACTATTTGAGTGTTGTTGAAACACATAAATTGCATTGGGATTGAATACAACAGTCACCATGCGCACTTTCCTCCATGGGAATAATGTCTCAAACAGTCCACGCTTTGATCGTTCCCTGCAAGACCAGTAGTAGTTTCCGATGCACATCTGGAGGCATTCTGTAATCTGTGGACCTTCAAGGTGTTGATGAAGCACAGAAATTGCCTCGGGATTGAATACAACAGTCATCATGCGCATTTTCCTCCATGGTTGTAATGTTTCAAAGAGTCTACGCTTTTATCGTTCCCTGGAAGACCAATAGTAGTTTCCGATGCCTATCTGGAGGCATTCTGTAATCTGTGGACTATCTGAGTGTTGTTGAAATACATAAATTGCATCGGGATTGAATACATCAGTCACCATGCGCACTTTCCTACATGGGAGTAATCTCTCAAACAGTCTACGCTTTGATCGTTCCCTGGAAGACCAGTAGTAGTTTCCGATGCACATCCGGTGTCATTCTGTAATCTGTGGACTATCAGAGTGTTGATGAAACATAGAAATTGCATCGGGATTGAATACAACAGTCACCATGCGCACTTCCCTCCATGGGAGTAATGTCTCAAACAGTTTTCGCTCTGATCGTTCCCTGGAAGGCCAGTAGTAGTTTCCAATGCACATCTGGAGTCATTCTGTAATGTGTGGACTATCAGAGTGTTGATGAAACACATAAATTGCATCGGGATTGAATACAACAGTCACCATGCGCACTTTCCTCCATTGGAGTAATGTCTCAATCAGTTTACGTTTTTGATCGTTCTCTGGAAGACCAGTAGTAATTTCCGATGCACATCTGGTGGCATTCTGTAATCTGTGGACTATCTGAGTGTTGTTGAAACACATAAATTGCCTCGGGATTGAATGCAACAGTCATCATGGGCATTTTCCTCCATGGGAGTAATGTCTAAAACATTCTACGCTAGGGTCGTTCCCTGGAAGACCAGTAGTAGTTTCCGATGCACATCTGGTGTCATTCTGTAATCTGTGGACTATCAGAGTGTTGATGAAACACAGAAATTGCATCGGGATTGAATACAACAGTCACAATGCGAACTTTCCTCAATGGGAGTACCGTCTCAAACAGTCTACGCTTTGATGGATTCCTGGAAGACCAGTAGTAGTTTCCGATGCTCATCTGGAAGCATTCTGTAGTCTGTGGACCTTCAAAGTGTTGATGAAACACAGAAAATGCATCGGGATTGAATACAACAGTCACCAAGCGCACTTTCCTCCATGGGAGTAATGTCTCAAACAGTTTACGCTTTGATCGTTCCCTGGAAGCCCAGTTGTAGTTTCCGATGCACATCTTGAGGCATTATGTAATGTGTGGACTATCAGAGTGTTGATGAAACACAGAAATTGCCTCGGGATTGAATACAACAGTCACAATGCGAACTTTCCTCCATAGGAGTAATGTCTCAAACAGTCTACGCTTTGATCGTTCCCTTAAAGACAAGTTGTAGTTTCCGATGCACATCTGGTGTCATTCTGTAATCTGTGGACTATCAGAGTGTTGATAAAACACAGAAATTGCATCGGGATTGTATACAACAGTCACCATTCGTACTTTCCTCCACGGGAGTAATGTCTCAAACAGTTTACGCTTTGATCTTTCTCTGGAAGACCAGTAGTAGTTTCCGATGCACATCTGGGGGCATTCTGTAATCTGTGGACTATCAGAGTGTTCATGAAACACAGAAATTGTTTCGGGATTGAATACAACAGTCACCATGCGCACTTTCCTCCATGGGAGTAATATCTCAAACAGATTACGCTTTGATCGTTCCCTGGATGACCAGTAGTAGTTTCCGATGAACATCTGGGGGCCTTCTGTAATGTGTGGGCTATCAGAGTGTTGATGTAACACAGAAATTGCATCGGGATTGAATACAACTGTCACTATGCGCACTTTTCTCCATGGGAGTAATGTCTCAAACAGTTTACGCTTTGATCGTTCCCTGGAAGACCAGTAGTAGTTTCCGATGCACATCTTGAGGCATTCTGTAATGTGTGGACTATCAGAGTGTTGATGAAACACAGAAATTGCATCGGGATTGAATACAACAGTCACCATGCGCACTTTCCTCCATGGGAGTAATGTCTCAAACAGTCTACGCTTTGATCGTTCCCTGGAAGACCAGTAGTAGTTACCGATGCCTATCTGGAGGCATTCTGTAATTTGTGGACTATCTGAGTGTTGTTGAAACACATAAATTGCATTGGGATTGAATACAACAGTCACCATGCGCACTTTCCTCCATGGGAATAATGTCTCAAACAGTCCACGCTTTGATCGTTCCCTGCAAGACCAGCAGTAGTTTCCGATGCACATCTGGAGGCATTCTGTAATCTGTGGACCTTCAAGGTGTTGATGAAGCACAGAAATTGCCTCGGGATTGAATACAACAGTCATCATGCGCATTTTCCTCCATGGGAGTAATGTCTCAAACAGTCTACGCTTTTATCGTTCCCTGGAAGACCAGTAGTAGTTTCCGATGCCTATCTGGAATCATTCTGTAATCTGTGGACTATCTGAGTGTTGTTGAAACACATAAATTGCATCGGGATTGAATACAACAGACACCATGCGCACTTTCCTCCATGGGAATAATGTCGCAAACAGTCTACGCTTTGATCGATTCCTGGAAGACCAATAGTAGTTTCCGATGCACATCTATAGGAATTCAGTAATCTGTGGACCTTCAAAGTGTTGATGAAACACAGAAAATGCATCGGGATTGAATACAACAATCACCATGCGCACTTTCCTATATGGGAGTTATGTCTCAAACAGTCTAGGCTTTGATCGTTCCCTGGAAGATCAGTAGTAGTTTCCGATGCCTATCCGGTGGCATTCTGTAATCTGTGGACTATCTGAGAGTTGTTGAAACGCATAAATTGCCTCGGGATTGAATGCAACAGTCATCATGCGCATTTTCCTCCATGGGAGTAATGTCTAAAATATTCTACGTTAGGATCATTCCCTGGAAGACCAGTAGTAGTTTCCGACACACATCTGGTGTCATTCTGTAATCTGTGGACTATCAGAGTGTTGATGAAACACAGAAATTGCATCGGGATTGAATACAACAGTCACCATGCGCACTTTCCTCCATGGGAGTAATGTCTCAAACAGTCTACGCTTTGATCGATTCCTGGAAGACCAGTAGTAGTTTCCGATGCACATCTGGAGGCATTTTGTAGTCTGTGGACCTTCAAAGTGTTGATGAAACAAAAAAATTGCATCAGGATTGAATACATTACTCACCATTCGCACTTTCCTCCACGGGAGTAATGTCTCAAACAGTTTACGCTTTGATCGTTCACTGGAAGACCAGTAGTAGTTACCGATGCCTATCTGGAGGCATTCTGTAATCTGTGTACCTTCAAAGTGTTGTTGAAACACATAAATTGCATCGGGATTGAATACAACAGTCACCATGCGCACTTTCCTCCATGGGAGTAGTGTCTCAAACAGTCTACGCTTTGAACGATTCCTGGAAGACCAGTAGTATTTTCCGATGCACATCTGGAGGCATTCTGTAATCTGTGGACCTTCAAAGTGTGGATGAAACACAGAAAATGCATCGGGATTGAATACAACAATCACCATGCGCACTTTCCTCCATGGGAGTAATGTCTCAAACAGTCTACGCTTTGAGCGTCCCCTTAAGGCCAGTAGTAGTTTCCGATACACATGTAGGAGCATTGTGTAATCTGTGGACTATCAGAGTGTTGATGAAACACAGAAATTGCATCAGGATTGAATACAACAGTCACAATGGGCACATTCCTCCATGGGAGTACCGTCTCAAACAGTCTACGCTTTGATGGATTCCTGGAAGACCAGTAGTAGTTTCCGATGCACATCTGGAAGCATTCTGTAGTCTGTGGACCTTCAAAGTGTTGATGAAACACAGAAATTGCATCGGGATTGTATACAACAGTCACCATTCGTACTTTCCTCCACGGGAGTAATGTGTCAAACCGTTTACGCTTTGATCTTTCTCTGGAAGACCAGTAGTAGTTTCCGATGCACATCTGCGGGCATTCTGTAATCTGTGGACTATCATAGTGTTCATGAAACACAGAAATTGTTTCGGGATTGAATACAACAGTCACCATGCGCACTTTCCTCCATGGGAGTAATATCTCAAACAGATTACGCTTTGATCGTTCCCTGGATGACCAGTAGTAGTTTCCGATGAACATCTGGGGGCCTTCTGTAATGTGTGGGCTATCAGAGTGTTGATGTAACACAGAAATTGCATCGGGATTGAATACAACAGTCACTATGCGCACTTTTCTCCATGGGAGTAATGTCTCAAACAGTTTACGTTTTGATCGTTCCCTGGAAGACCAGTAGTAGTTTCCGATGCACATCTTGAGGCATTCTGTAATGTGTGGACTATCAGAGTGTTGATGAAACACAGAAATTGCATCGGGATTGAATACAACAGTCACCATGCGCACTTTCCTCCATAGGAGTAATGTCTCAAATAGTCTAAGCTTTGATCGTTCCCATAAAGACAAGTTGTAGTTTCCGATGCACATCTTTCGTCATTCTGTAATGTGTGGACTATCAGAGTGTTGATAAAACACAGAAATTGCAGCGGGATTGAATACAACAGTCACCATTGGAACTTTCCTCCACGGGAGTAATGTCTCAAACAGTTTACGCTTTGATCGTTCCCTGGAAGACCAGTAGTAATTTCCGATGCACATCTGGAGGCATTCTGTAATGTGTGGACTATCAGAGTGTTGATGAAACACAGAAATTGCATCGGGATTGAATACAACAGTCACCATGCGCACTTTCCTACATGGGAGTAATGTCTCAAACAGTCTACGCTCTGATCGATTCCTGGAAGACCAGTAGTAGTTTCCGATGCATATCTGGAGGCATTCTGTAATCTGTGGACCTTCAAAGTGTTGATGAAAGACAGAAAATGCACCGGGATTGAACACAACAATCACCATCTGCACTTTCCTCCATGGGAGTAATGTCTCAAACAGTCTACGCTTTGATCGTTCCCTTAAGGAAGTAGTAGTTTCCGATACACATCTGGGAGCATTCTGTAATCTGTGGACTATCAGAGTTTTGATGAAACACAGAAATTGCATCGCGATTGGATACAACAGTCACCATGCGCACTTTCCTCCATGGGAGTAATGTCTCAAACAGTCCACGCTTTGATCGTTCCCTGCAAGACCAGTAGTAGTTTCCGATGCACATCTGGAGGCATTCTGTAATCTGTGGACCTTCAAGGTGTTGATGAAACACAGAAATTGCCTCGGGATTGAATACAACAGTCATCATGCGCATTTTCCTCCATGGGAGTAATGTCTCAAACAGTCTACGCTTTTATCGTTCCCTGGAAGACCAGTAGTAGTTTCCGATGCCTATCTGGAGGCATTCTGTAATCTGTGGACTATCTGAGTGTTGTTGAAATACATAAATTGCATCGGGATTGAATACAACAGTCACCATGCGCACTTTCCTCCATGGGAGTAATGTCTCAAACAGTCTATGCTTTGATCGTTCCCTGGAAGACCAGTAGTAGTTTCCGATGCACATCTGGGGTCATTCTGTAATCTGTGGACTTTCAGAGTGTTGATGAAACACAGAAATTGCATCGGGATTGAATACAACAGTCACCATGCGCACTTCCCTCCATGGGAGTAATGTCTCACACAGTTTTCGCTCTGATCGTTCCCTGGAAGACCAGTAGTAGTTTCCAATGCACACCTGGAGTCATTCTGTAATGTGTGGACTGTCGGAGTGTTGATGAAACACATAAATTGCATCGGGTTTGAATACAACAGTCACCATGCGCACTTTCCTCCATGGGAGTAATGTCTCAATCAGTTTACGCTTTGATCGTTCCCTGGAAGACCAGTAGTAATTTCCGATGCACATCTGGGGGCATTCTGTAATGTGTGGACTATCAGAGTGTTGATGAAACACAGAAATTGCATCGGGATTGAATACAACAGTCACCATGCGCACTTTCCTACATGGGAGTAATGTCTCAAACAGTCTACGCTCTGATCGATTCCTGGAAGACCAGTAGTAGTTTCCGATGCATATCTGGAGGCATTCTGTAATCTGTGGACCTTCAAAGTGTTGATGAAAGACAGAAAATGCACCGGGATTGAACACAACAATCACCATCTGCACTTTCCTCCATGGGAGTAATGTCTCAAACAGTCTACGCTTTGATCGTTCCCTTAAGGAAGTAGTAGTTTCCGATACACATCTGGGAGCATTCTGTAATCTGTGGACTGTCAGAGTTTTGATGAAACACAGAAATTGCATCGCGATTGGATACAACAGTCACCATGCGCACTTTCCTCCATGGGAGTAATGTCTCAAACAGTCCACGCTTTGATCGTTCCCTGCAAGACCAGTAGTAGTTTCCGATGCACATCTGGAGGCATTCTGTAATCTGTGGACCTTCAAGGTGTTGATGAAACACAGAAATTGCCTCGGGATTGAATACAACAGTCATCATGCGCATTTTCCTCCATGGGAGTAATGTCTCAAACAGTCTACGCTTTTATCGTTCCCTGGAAGACCAGTAGTAGTTTCCAATGCACACCTGGAGGCATTCTGTAATGTGTGGACTGTCGGAGTGTTGATGAAACACATAAATTGCATCGGGTTTGAATACAACAGTCACCATGCGCACTTTCCTCCATGGGAGTAATGTCTCAATCAGTTTACGCTTTGATCGTTCCCTGGAAGACCAGTAGTAATTTCCGATGCACATCTGGGGGCATTCTGTAATGTGTGGACTATCAGAGTGTTGATGAAACACAGAAATTGCATCGGGATTGAATGCAACAGTCACCATGCGCACTTTCCTCCATCGGAGTAATGTCTCAAACAGTCTACGCTTTGATCGTTCCCTGGAAGACCAGTAGTAGTTTCCGATGCACATCTGGAGGCATTCTGTAATCTGTGGACCTTCAAAGTGATGATGAAACACAGAAAATGCATCGGGAATGAATACAACAATCACCATGCGCACTTTCCTCCATGGGAGTAATGTCTCAAACAGTCTACGCTTTGATCGTTCCCTGGAAGACCAGTAGTAGTTTCCGGTGCACATCAGGGTGCCTCCTGTAATGTGTTGACTATCAGAGTGTTGAAGAAACACAGAAATTGCATCGTGATTGAATACAACAGTCAGCATGCACACTTTTCTCCATGGGAGTAATGTCTCAAACAGTTTGCGCTTTGATCGTTCACTGGAAGACCAGAAGTAGTATCCGACGCACATCTGGGGGCATTCTGTAATGTGTGGCATATCAGAGAGTTGACGAAACACAGAAATTGCATCGGGATTGAATACAACAGTCACCATGCGCACTTTACTCCGTGGGAGTAATGTCTCACAGTTTACGCTTTGATCGTTCCCTGGAGGACCAGTAGTAGTGTCCGATGCACATCTGGAGCACTGTGTAATCTGTGGACCTTCAAAGTGTTGATGAAACACAGCAATTGCATCGGGAATGAATACAATGGTCACCACGCGCACTTTCCTCCATGGGAGTAATGTCTCAAACAGTCTACGTTTTGATCGTTTCCTGGAAGACCAGTAGTAGTTTCCGATGCACATCTGGTGTCATTCTGAAATGTGTGGACTATCAGAGTGTTGATGAAACACAGAAATTGCATCGGGATTGTATACAACAGTCACCATGCGCACTTTCCTCCATGGGAGTAATGTCTGAAACAGTTTACGCTTTGATCGTTCCCTGAAAGACCAGTAGTAGTTTCCGATGCACATCAGGGGGCCTTCTGTAATGTGTGGACTGTCAGAGTGTTGATAAAACACAGAAATTACATCGGGATTGAATACAACAGTCACAATGCACACTTTCCTCCATGGGAGTAATGTCTCAAACAGTTTACGCTTTGATCGTTCCCTGGAAGACCAGTAGTAGTTTCCGATGAACATCTGGGGCATTCTGAAATGTGTTGACTATCTGAGTGTTGTTGAAACACATAAATTGCACCGGGATTGAAAACAACAGTCACCATGCGCGCTTTCCTCCATGGGAATAATGTCTCAAACAGTCTACGCTTTGATCGATTCCTGGAAGACCAGTAGTAGTTTCCGATGAACATCTGGAGGCATTCTGTAATCTGTGGACTTCAAAGTGTTGATGAAACACAAAAATTGCATCGGGATTGAATACAACAGTCACCATGCGCACTTTCCTCCATGGGAGTAATGTCTCAAACAGTCTACGCTTTGATCATTCCCTGGAAAACCAGTAGTAGTTTCCGATGGCTATCTGGAGGCATTCTGTAATCTGTGGAATATCTGAGTGTTATTGAAACACATGAATTGCATCGGGATTAAATACAACAGTCAGCATGCGCACTTTCCTCCATGGGAGTAATGTCTCAAACAGTTTACGCTTTGATCGTTCCCTGGAAGACCAGTAGTAGTTTCCGATGCACATCTGGGGTCATTCTGTAATGTGTGGAATATCACAGTGTTGATGAAACACAGAAATTGCATCGGGATTGAATACAACAGTCACCATGCGCAATTTCCTCCATGGGAGTAATGTCTCAAACAGTCTACGCTTTGATCGTTCCCATGAAGACAAGTTGTAGTTTCCGATGCACATCTGGTGTCATTCTGTAATCTGTGGACTATCAGAGTGTTGATAAAACACAGAAATTCCATCGGGATTGAATACAACAGTCACCATTCGGACTTTCCTCCACGGGAGTAATGTCTCAAACAGTTTACGCTTTGATCGTTCTCTGGAAGACCAGTAGTAGTTTCCGATGCACACCTGGGGGATTCTGTAATCTGTGGACTATCAGAGTGTTCATGAAACACAGAAATTGTTTCGGGATTGAATACAACAGTCACCATGCGCACTTTCCTCCATTGGAGTAATGTCTCAAACAGTTTACGCTTTGATCGTTCCCTGGAAGACCAGTAGTAGTTTCCGGTGCTCCAATGGGGGCCTTCTGTAATGTGTGGACTATCAGAGTGTTGATGAAACACAGAAATTGCATCGGGATTGAATACAACAGTCACCATGCGCACTTCCCTCCATGAGAATAATGTCTCAAACAGTTTACGCTTTGATCGTTCCCTGGAAAACCAGTAGTAGTTTCCGATGCACATCTGGAGTCATTCTGTAATGTGTGGACTATCAGATTGTTGTTGAAACACAGAAATTGCATCTGGATTGAATACAACAGTCACCATACGCACTTTCCTCCATGGGAGTAATGTCTCTAACAGTCTACGCTTTGATCGTTTCCTGGAAGACCAGTAGTAGTTTCCGATGCACACCTGGGGGATTCTGTAATCTGTGGACTATCAGAGTGTTCATGAAACACAGAAATTGCATCGGGATTGTATACAACAGTCACCATGCGCACTTTCCTCCATAGGAGTAATGTCTCAAACAGTTTACGCTTTGATCGTTCCCTGAAAGACCAGTAGTAGTTTCCGATGCACATCAGGGGGCCTTTTGTAATGTGTGGACTGTCAGAGTGTTGATGAAACACAGAAATTGCATCGGGATTGAATACAACAGTCACCATGCACACTTTCCTCCATGGGAGTAATGTCTCAAACAGTTTACGCTTTGATCGTTCCCTGGAAGACCAGTAGTACTTTCCGATGAACATCTGGGGCATTCTGAAATGTGTTGACTATCCGAGAGTTGTTGAAACACATAAATTGCATCGGGATTGAATACAACAGTCACCATGCGCGCTTTCATCCATGGGAATAATGTCTCAAACAGTCTACGCTTTGATCGATTCCTGGAAGACCAGTAGTAGTTTCCGATGAACATCTGGATTCATTCTGTAATCTGTGGACTTCAAAGTGTTGATGAAACACAAAAATTGCATCGGGATTGAATACAACAGTCACCATGCGCACTTTCCTCCAGGGGAGTAATGTCTCAAACAGTCTAGGCTTTGCTCGTTCCCTGGAAAACCAGTAGTAGTTTCCGATGGCTATCTGGAGGCATTCAGTAATCTGTGGACTATCTGAGTGTTGTTGAAACACATAAATTGCATCGGGATTGAATACAACAGTCAGCATGCGCACTTTCCTCCATGGGAGTAATGTCTCAAACAGTTTACGCTTTGATCGTTCCTTGGAAGACCAGTAGTAGTTTCCGATGCACATCTGGGGTCATTCTGTAATGTGTGGAATATCACAGTATTGATGAAACACAGAAATTGCATCGGGATTGAATACACCAGTCACCATGCGCACTTTACTCCGTGGGAGTAATGTCTCAAACAGTCCACGCTTTGATCGTTACCTGCAAGACCAGTAGTAGTTTCCGATGCACATCTGGAGGCATTCTGTAATCTGTGGACCTTCAAGGTGTTGATGAAGCACAGAAATTGCCTCGGGATTGAATACAACAGTCACCATTAGCACTTCCCTCCATGGGAGTAATGTCTCAAACAGTTTTCGCTCTGATCGTTCCCTGGAAGACCAGTAGTAGTATCCAATGCAAATCTGGAGTCATTCTGTAATGTGTGGACTATCAGAGTGTTGATGAAACACATAAATTGCATCGGGATTGAATGCAACAGTCACCATGCGCACTTTCCTCCATCGGAGTAATGTCTCAATCAGATTACGCTTTGATCGTTCCCTGGAAGACCAGTAGTAATTTCCGATGCACATCTGGAGGCATTCTGTAATGTGTGGACTATCAGAGTGTTGTTGAAACACAGAAATTGCATCGGGATTGAATACAACAGTCACCATGCGCACTTTCCTCCATGGGAGTAATGTCTCAAAGAGTCTACGCTTTGATCGTTCCCTGGAAGACCAGTAGTAGTTTCCGATGCACAACTGGTGTCATTCTGTAATGTGTGGACTATCAGGGTGTTGATGAAACACAGAAATTGCATCGGGATTGAACACAACAATCACCATCCGCACTTTCCTCCATGGGAGTAATGTCTCAAACAGTCTACGCTTTGATCGTTCCCTTAAGGAAGTAGTAGTTTCCGATACACATCTGGGAGCATTCTGTAATCTGTGGACTATCAGAGTGTTGATGAAACACAGAAATTGCATCGCGATTGGATACAACAGTCAATAAGCGCACTTTCCTCCATGGGTGTAATGTCTCAAACAGTCCACGCTCTGATCGTTCCCTGGAAGACCAGTAGTAGTTTCCAATGCAAATCTGGAGCATTCTGTAATGTGTGGACTATCAGAGTGTTGATGGAACACATAAATTGCATCGGGATTGAATACAACAGTCACCATGCGCACTTTCCTCCATGGGAGTAATGTCTCAATCAGTTTACGCTTTTATCGTTCCCTGGAAGACCAGTAGTAGTTTCCGATGCCTATCTGGAGGCATTCTGTAATCTGTGGAATATCACAGTGTTGATGAAACACAGAAATTGCATCGGGATTGAATACAACAGTCACCATGCGCACTTTACTCAGTGGGAGTAATGTCTCAAACAGCTTACGCTTTGATCGTTCCCTGGAGGACCAGTAGTAGTTTCCGATGCACATCTGGAGCACTGTGTAATCTGTGGACCTTCAAAGTGTTGATGAAACACAGAAAATGCATCGGGATTGAACACAACAATCACCAACCGCACTTTCCTCCATGGGAGTAATGTCTCAAACAGTCTACGCTTTGATCGTTCCCTTAAGGAAGTAGTAGTTTCCGATACACATCTGGGAGCATTCTGTAATCTGTGGACTATCAGAGTGTTGATAAAACACAGAAATTGCATCGCGATTGGATACACAGTCACCATGCGCACTTTCCTCCATGGGAGTAATGTCTCAAACAGTCCACGCTTTGATCGTTCCCTGGAAAACCAGTATTAGTTTCCGATGGCTATCTGGAGGCATTCTGTAATCTGTGGACTATCTGAGTGTTATTGAAACACACGAATTGCATCGGGATTGAATACAACAGTCAGCATGCGCACTTTCCTCCATGGGAGTAATGTCTCAAACAGTTTACGCTTTGATCGTTCCCTGGAAGACCAGTAGTAGTTTCCGATTCACATCTGGGGTCATTTTGTAATGTGTGGAATATCACAGTGTTGATGAAACACAGAAATTGCATCGGGATTGAATACAACAGTCACCATGCGCACTTTCCTCCATGGGAGTAATGTCTCAAACAGTCTACGCTTTGATCGTTCCCTATAAGACAAGTTGTAGTTTCCGATGCACATCTGGTGTCATTCTGTAATCTGTGGACTATCGGAGTGTTGATAAAACACAGAAATTCCATCGTGATTGAATACAACAGTCACCATTCGGACTTTCCTCAACGGGAGTAATGTCTCAAACAGTTTACGCTTTGATCGTTCTCTGGAAGACCAGTAGTAGTTTCCGATGCACATCTGGAGTCATTCTGTAATGTGTGGACTATCAGATTGTTGATGAAACACAAAAATTGCATCCGGATTGAATACAACAGTCACCATACGCACTTTCCTCCATGGGAGTAATGTCTCAAACAGTCTACGCTTTGATCGTTTCCTGGAAGACCAGTAGTAGTTTCCGATGCACATCTGGTGTCATTCTGAAAAGTGTAGACTATCAGAGTGTTGATGAAACACAGAAATTGCATCGGGATTGTATACAACAGTCAGCATGCGCACTTTCCTCCATGGGAGTAATGTCTCAAACAGTTTACGCTTTGATCGTTCCCTGGAAGACCAGTAGTAGTTTCCGATGCCTATCTGGAGGCATTCTGTAATCTGTGGAATATCACAGTGTTGATGAAACACAGAAATTGCATCGGGATTGAATACTACAGTCACCATGCGCACTTTACTCAGTGGGAGTAATGTCTCAAACAGCTTACGCTTTGATCGTTACCTGCAAGACCAGTAGTAGTTTGCGATGCACATCTGGAGGCATTCTGTAATCTGTGGACCTTCAAGGTGTTGATGAAGCACAGAAATTGCCTCGGGATTGAATACAACAGTCACCATTAGCACTTCCCTCCATGGGAGTAATGTCTCAAACAGTTTTCGCTCTGATCGTTCCCTGGAAGACCAGTAGTAGTTTCCAATGCAAATCTGGAGTCATTCTGTAATGTGTGGACTATCAGAGTGTTGATGAAACACATAAATTGCAACGGGATTGAATGCAACAGTCACCATGTGCACTTTCCTCCATGGGAGTAATGTCTCAATCAGTTTACGCTTTGATCGTTCCCTGGAAGACCAGTAGTAATTTCCGATGCACATCTGGAGGCATTCTGTAATGTGTGGACTATCAGAGTGTTGTTGAAACACAGAAATTGCATCGGGATTGAATACAACAGTCACCATGCGCACTTTCCTCCATGGGAGTAATGTCTCAAACAGTTTACGCTTTGATCGTTCCCTGGAAGACCAGTAGTAGTTTCCGATGCACAATTGGTGTCATTCTGTAATGTGTGGACTATCAGGGTGTTGATGAAACACAGAAATTGCATCGGGATTGAATACAACAGACCCCATGCGCACTTTCCTCCATGGGAGTAATATCTCAAACAGTCTACGCTTTGATCGTTCCCTGGAGGACCAGTAGTAGTTTCCGATGCACATCTGGAGCACTGTGTAAACTGTGGACCTTCAAAGTGTTGATGAAACACAGAAATTGCATCGGGAATGAATACAACATTCACCACGTGCACTTCCTCCATGGGAGTAATGTCTCAAATAGTCTACGCTTTGATCGATTCCTGGAAGACCAGTAGTAGTTTCCGATGCATATCTGGAGGCATTCTGTAATCTGTTTACCTTCAAAGTGTTGATGAAACACAGAAAATGCATCGGGATTGAACACAACAATCACCATCCGCACTTTCCTCCATGGGAGTAATGTCTCAAACAGTCTACGCTTTGATCGTTCCCTTAAGGAAGTAGTAGTTTCCGATACACATCTGGGAGCATTATGTAATCTGTGGACTATCAGAGTGTTGATGAAACACAGAAATTGCATCGCGATTGGATACAACAGCCACCATGCGCACTTTCCTCCATGGGTGTAATGTCTCAAACAGTCCACGCTCTGATCGTTCCCTGGAAGACCAGTAGTAGTTTCCAATGCAAATCTGGAGTCATTCTGTAATCTGTGGACCTTCAAGGTGTTGATGAAACACAGAAATTGCCTCGAGATTGAATACAACAGTCACCATGCGCAGTTTCCTCCATGGGGCTAATGTCTCAAACACTCTACGCTTTTATCATTCCCTTTAAGACCAGTAGTAGTTTCCGATGCACATCTGGACTCATTCTGTAATCTGTGGACTATCGGAGTGTTGTTGAAACACAGAAATTGCATCGGGATTGAATACCACAGTCACCATGCGCACTTTCCTCCATGGGTGTAATGTCTCAAACAGTCCACGCTCTGATCGTTCCCTGGAAGACCAGTAGTAGTTTCCAATGCAAATCTGGAGTCATTCTGTAATGTGTGGACTATCAGAGTGTTGATGGAACACATAAATTGCATCGGGATTGAATACAACAGTCACCATGCGCACTTTCCTCCATGGGAGTAATGTCTCAATCAGTTTACTCTTTGATCGTTCCCTGGAAGACCAGTAGTAATTTCCGATGCACATGTGGAGGCATTCTGTAATGTGTGGACTATCAGAGTGTTGATGAAACACAGAAATTGCATCGGGATTGAATACAACAGTTACCATGCGCACTTTCCTCCATGGGAGTAATGTCTCAAATAGTCTAAGCTTTGATCGATTCCTGGAAGACCAGTAGTAGTTTCCGATGCATATCTGGAGGCATTCTGTAATCTGTGGACCTTCAAAGTGTTGATGAAACACAGAAAATGCATCGCGATTGAACACAACAATCACTTTCCTCCATGTTAGTAATGTCTCAAACAGTCTACTCTTTGATCGTTCCCTTAAGGAAGTAGTAGTTTCCGATACACATCTGGGAGCATTCTGTAATCTATGGACTATCAGAGTTTTGATGAAACACAGAAATTGCATCGCGATTGGATACAACAGTCACCATGCGTACTTTCCTCCATGGGATTAATGTCTCAAACAGTCCACGCTTTGATCGTTCCCTGCAAGACCAGTAGTAGTTTCCGATGCACATCTGGAGGCATTCTGTAATCTGTGGACCTTCAAGGTGTTGATGAAACACAGAAATTGCCTCGAGATTGAATACAACAGTCATCATGCGCATTTTCCTCCATGGGAGTAATGTCTCAAACAGTCTACGCTTTTATCGTTCCCTGGAAGACCAGTAGTAGTTTCCGATGCCTATCAGGAGGCATTCTGTAATCTGTGGACTATCTGAGTGTTGTTGAAATACATAAATTGCATCGGGATTTAATAGAACAGTCACCATGCGTACTTTCCTCCATAGGAGTAATGTCTCAATTGGTCTATGCTTTGATCGTTCCCTGGAAGACCAGTAGTAGTTTCCGATGCACATCAGGGGGCCTCCTGTAAAGTGTTGACTATCAGAGTGTTGATGAAACACATAAATTGCATCGGGATTGAATACAACAGTCAGCATGCTCACTTTTCTCCATGGGAGTAATGTCTCAAACAGTTTACGCTTTGATCGTTCACTGGAAGAGCAGTAGTAGTTTCCGACGCACATCTGGGGGCATTCTGTAATGTGTGGAATGTCAGAGAGTTGACGAAACACAGAAATTGCATCGGGATTGAATACAACAGTCACCATGCGCACTTTACTCCGTGGGAGTAATGTCTCAAACAGTTTACGCTTTCATCGTTCCCTGGAGGACCAGTAGTAGTTTCCGATGCACATCTGGAGCACTGTGTAATCTGTGGACCTTCAAAGTGTTGATGAAACACAGCAATTGCATCGGGAATGAATAGAAGGGTCACCACGCGCACTTTCCTCCATGGGAGTAATGTCTCAAACAGTCTACGCTTTGATCGTTCCCTGGAAGACAAGTTGTAGTTTCCGATGCACATCTGGTGTCATTCTGTAATGTGTGGACTATCAGAGTGTTGATGAAACACAGAAATTGCATCGGGATTGAATACAACAGTCACCATGCGCTCTTCCCCCCATGGGAGTAATGTCTCAAACAGTTTACGCTTTGACCGTTCCCTGGAAAACCAGTAGTAGTTTCCGATGCACATCTGGAGGCATTCTGTAATGTGTGAACTATCAGATTGTTGATGAAACACAGAAATTGCATCCGGATTGAATACAACAGTCACCATACGCACTTTCCTCCATGGGAGTAATGTCTCAAACAGTTTACGCTTTGATCGTTCCCTGAAAGACCAGTAGTAGTTTCCGATGCACATCAGGGGGCCTTCTGTAATGTGTGGACTGTCAGAGTGTTGATGAAACACAGAAATTGCATCGGGATTGAATACAACCGTCACCATGCACACTTTCCTCCATGGGAGTAATGTCTCAAACAGTTTACGCTTTGATCGTTCCCTGGAAGACCAGTAGTAGTTTCCGATGAACATCTGGGGCATTCTGAAATGTGTTGACTATCTGAGTGTTGTTGATAGACATAAATTGCATCGGGATTGAATACAACAGTCACCATGCGCGCTTTCCCCCATGGGAATAATGTCTCAAACAGTCTACGCTTTGATCGATTTCTGGAAGACCAGTAGTAGTTTCCGATGAACATCTGGAGGCATTCTGTAATCTGTGGACTTCAAAGTGTTTTGAAACACATAAATTGCATCGGGATTGAATACAACAGTCAGCATGCGCACTTTCCTACATGGGAGTAATGTCTCAAACAGTTTACGCTTTGATCGTTCCCTGGAAGACCAGTAGTAGTTTCCGATGCACATCTGGGGTCATTCTGTAATGTGTGGAATATCACAGTGTTGATGAAACACAGAAATTGCATCGGGATTGAATACAACAGTCACCATGCGCACTTTACTCCGTGGGAGTAATGTCTCAAACAGTTTACGCTTTGATCGATCCCTGGAGGACCAGTAGTAGTTTCCGATGCACATCTGGAGCACTGTGTAATCTGTGGACCTTCAAAGTGTTGATGAAACACAGAAATTGCCTCGGGAATGAATACAACATTCACCACGCGCACTTCCTCCATGGGAGTAATGTCTCAAATAGTCTACGCTTTGTTCGATTCCTGGAAGACCAGTAGTAGTTTCCGATGCATAACTGGAGGCATTCTGTAATCTGTTTACCTTCAAACTGTTGATGAAACACAGAAAATGCATCGGGATTGAACACAAAAATCACCATTGGCACTTTCCTCCATGGGAGTAATGTCTCAAACAGTCTACGCTTTGATCGTTCCCTTAAGGAAGTAGTAGTTTCCGATACACATCTGGGAGCATTCTGTAATCTGTGGACTATCAGTGTGTTGATGAAACACAGAGATTGCATCGGGATTGAATGCAACAGTCACCATGCGCACTCCCCTCCATGGGAGTAATGTCTCAAACAGTCTACGCTTTGATCGTTCCCTGGAAGACCAGTAGTAGTTTCCAATGCAAATCTGGAGTCATTCTGTAATGTGTGGAGTAACAGAGTGTTGATGAAACACATAAATTGCATCGGGATTGAATACAACAGTCACCATGCGCACTTTCCTCTTAGGGAGTAATGTCTCAATCAGTTTACGCTTTGATCGTTCCGTGGAAGACCAGTAGTAATTTCCGATGAACATGTGGAGGCATTCTGAAATGAGTGGACTATCAGAGTGTTGATGAAACACAGAAATTGCATCGGGATTGAATACAACAGTCACCATGCGCACTTTCCTCCATGGGAGTAATGTCTCAAACAGTCTACGCTTTGATGGTTCCCTGGAAGACCAGTAGTAGTTTCCGATGCACAACTGGTGTCATTCTGTAATGTGTGGACTATCAGGGTGTTGATGAAACACAGAAATTGCATCGGGATTGAATACAACAGACCCCATGCGCACTTTCCTCCATGGGAGTAATATCTCAAACAGTCTACGCTTTGATCGTTCCCTGGAAGACCAGTAGTAGTTTCCGATGCACATCTGGTGTCATTCTGTAATCTGTGGACTATCAGTGTGTTGATGAAACACAGAGATTGCATCGGGATTGAATGCAACAGTCACCATGCGCACTCCCCTCCATGGGAGTAATGTCTCATACAGTTTTCGCTCTGATCGTTCCCTGGAAGACCAGTAGTAGTTTCCAATGCACATCTGGAGTCATTCTGTAATGTGTGGACTATCAGAGTGTTGATGAAACACAGAAATTGCATCGGGATTGAATACAACAGTCACCATGCGCACTTTCCTCCATGGGAGTAATGTCGCAAGCAGTTTACGCTTTGATCGTTTACTGGAAGACCAGTAGTAGTTTCCAATGCACATCTGGAGACATTCTGTAATGAGTGGACTATCAGAGTGTTAATGAAACACAGAAATTGCATCGGGATTGAATACAACAGTCACCATTCGCACTTTCCTCTATGGGAGTAATATCTCAAATAGTCTACGCTTTGATCGATTCCTGGAAGACCAGTAGTAGTTTCCGATGCACATCTGGGGGCATTCTGCAATGTGTGGACTATCAGAGTGTTGATGAAACATAGAAATTGCATCGGGATTGAATACAACAGTCACCATGCGCGGTTTCCTCCATGGGAATAATGTCTCAAACAGGCTACGCTTTGATCGATTCCTGGAAGACCAGTAGTAGTTTCCGATGCACATCTGGAGGCATTCTGTAATCTGTGGACCTTCAAAGTGTTGATGAAACACAGAAAATGCATCGGGATTGAACACAACAATCCCCATCCGCACTTTATTCCATGGGAGTAATGTCTCAAACAGTCTACGCTTTGATCGTTCCCTTAAGGAAGTAGTAGTTTCCGATACGCATCTGGGAGCATTCTGTAATCTGTGGACTATCAGAGTTTTGATGAAACACAAAAATTGCATCGGGATTGAATACAACAGTCACCATGCGCACTTCCCTCCATGGGAGTAATGTCTCAAACAGTTTACGCTTTGATCGTTCCCTGGAAGACCAGTAGTAGTTTCCGATGCACATCTGGAGGCATTCTGTAATGTGTGGACTATCCGATTGTTGATGAGACACAGAAATTGCATCGGGATTGAATACAACAGTCACCATGCGCACTTTCCTCCATGGGAGTAATGTCTCGAACAGTCTACGCTTTGATCGTTTCCTGGAAGACCAGTAGTAGTTTCCGATGCACATCTGGAGGCATTCTGTAATCTGTGGACCTTCAAAGTGTTGTTGAAACACAGAAAATGCATCGGGATTGAATACAACAATCACCATGCACACTTTCCTCTATGGGAGTAATGTCTCAAACAGTCTACGCTTTGATCGTTCCCTGGAAGACAAGTTGTAGTTTCCGATGCACATCTGGTGTCATTCTGTAATCTGTGGACTATCAGTGTTGATAAAACACAGAAATTGCATCGGGATTGAATACAACAGTCACCATTCGGACTTTCCTCCACGGGAGTAATGTCTCAAACAGTTTACGATTTGATTGTTCTCTGGAAGACCAGTAGTAGTTTCCGATGCACACCTGGGGGCATTCTGTAATCTGTGGACTATCAGAGTGTTCATGAAACACAGAAATTGTTTCGGGATTGAATACTACAGTCACCATGCACACTTTCCTCCATTGCAGTAATGTCTCAAACAGTTTACGCTTTGATCGTTCCCTGGAAGACCAGTAGTAGTTTCCGATGCACCACTGGGGGCCTTCTGTAATGTGTGGACTATCAGAGTGTTGATGAAACACAGAAATTGCATCGGGATTGAATACAACAGTCACCATGCGCACTTCCCTCCATGGGAGTAATGTCTCAAACAGTTTACGCTTTGATCGTTCCCTGGAAGACCAGTAGTAGCTTCCGATGCACATCTGGAGGCATTCTGTAATGTGTGAACTATCAAATTGTTGATGAAACACAGAAATTGCATCCGGATTGAATACAACAGTCACCATGCGCACTTTCCTCCATGGGAGTCATGTCTCAAACAGTTTACGCTTTGATCGTTCCCTGGAAGACCAGTAGTAGTTTCCGATGAACATCTGGGGCATTCTGAAATTTGTGGACTATCAGAGTGTTGTTGAAGCACAGAAATTGCATCGGGATTGTATACAACAGTCACCATCCGCAATTTTCCTCCATGGGAGTAATGTGTCAAACAGTCTTTGCTTTGATCGTTCCCTGGATGACCAGTAGTAGTTTCCGATGCACATCTGGAGGCATTATGTAATCTGTGGATTATCAGAGTGTTGTTGAAACACAGAAATAGCATCGGAATTGAATACAACAGTCACCATGCGCACTTTCCTCCATGGGAGTAATGTCTCAAACAGTCTACGCTTTGATCGTTCCCTGGAAGACAAGTAGTAGCTTCCGATGCCTATCTGGAGGCATTCTCTAAGCTGTTGACTATCTGAGTGTTGTTGAAACCCATAAATTGCATCGGGATTGAATACAACAGTCACCATGCGCGGTTTCCTCCATGGGAATAATGTCTCAAACAGGCTACGCTTTGATCGATTCCTGGAAGACCAGTAGTAGTTTCCGATGCACATCTGGAGGCATTCTGTAATCTGTGGACCTTCAAAGTGTTGATGAAACACAGAAAATGCATCGGGATTGAACACAACAATCCCCATCCGCACTTTATTCCATGGGAGTAATGTCTCAAACAGTCTACGCTTTGATCGTTCCCTTAAGGAAGTAGTAGTTTCCGATACGCATCTGGGAGCATTCTGTAATCTGTGGACTATCAGAGTTTTGATGAAACACAGAAATTGCATCACTATTGGATACAACAGTCACCATGCGCACTTTCCTCCATGGGAGTAATGTCTCAAACGGTCCACGCTTTGATCGTTCCCTGCAAGACCAGTAGTAGTTTCCGATACACATCTGGAGGCATTCTGTAATCTGTGGACCTTCAAGGTGTTGATGAAACACAGAAATTGCCTCGGGATTGAATACAACAGTCATCATGCGCATTTTCCTCCATGGGAGTTATGTCTCAAACAGTCTCCGCTTTTATCGTTCCCTGGAAGACCAGTAGTAGTTTCCGATGCCTATCTGGAGGCATTCTGTAATCTGTGGACTATCTGAGTGTTGTTGAAATACATAAATTGCATCGGGATTGAATACAACAGTCACCATGCGCACTTTCCTCCATGGGAGTAATGTCTCAAACAGTCTATGCTTTGATCGTTCCCTGGAAGACCAGTAGTAGTTTCCGATGCACATCTGGTGTCATTCTGTAATCTGTGGACTATCAGAGTGTTGATGAAACACAGAAATTGCATCGGGATTGAATACAACAGTCACCATGCGCACTTCCCTCCATGGGAGTAATGTCTCATACAGTTTTCGCTCTGATCGTTCCCTGGAAGACCAGTAGTAGTTTCCAATGCACATCTGGAGTCATTCTGTAATGTGTGGACTATCAGAGTGTTGATGAAACACAGAAATTGCAACGGGATTGAATACAATAGTCACCATGCGCACTTTACTCCATGGGAGTAATGTCTCTAGCAGTTTACGCTTTGATCGTTCCCTGGAAGACCAGTAGTAGTTTCCAATGCACATCTGGAGGCATTCTGTAATGTGTGGACTATCCGAGTGCTGATAAAACACAGAAAATGCATCGGGATTGAATACAACAGTCACCATGCGCACTTTCCTCCATGGGAGTAATGTCTCATACAGTTTTCGCTCTGATCGTTCCCTGGAAGACCAGTAGTAGTTTCCAATGCACATCTGGAGTCATTCTGTAATGTGTGGACTATCCGAGTGCTGATAAAACACAGAAAATGCATCGGGATTGAATACAACAGTCACCATGCGCACTTTCCTCCATGGGAGTAATGTCTCAAACAGTGTACGCTTTGATCGTTCTCTGGAAGACCAGTTGTAGTTTCCGATGCACACCTGGGGGCATTCTGTAATCTGTGGACTATGAGAGTGTTCATGAAACACAGAAATTGTTTCGGGATTCAATACAACAGTCACCATGCGCACTTTCCTCCATTGGAGTAATGTCTCAAACAGTTTACGCTTTGATCGTTCCCAGGAAGACCAGTAGTAGTTTCCGATGCACCACTGGGGGCTTTCTGTAATGTTTGGACTATCAGAGTGTTGATGAAACACAGAAATTGCATCCGGATTGAATACAACAGTCACCATACGCACTTTCCTCCATGGGAGTAATGGCTCAAACAGTCTACGTTTTGATCGTTTCCTGGAAGACCAGTAGTAGTTTCCGATGCACATCTGGTGTCATTCTGAAATGTGTGGACTATCAGAGTGTTGATGAAACACAGAAATTGCTTCGAGGATTGTATACAACAGTCACCATGCGCACTTTCCTCCATGGGAGTAATGTCTCAAACAGTTTACGCTTTGATCGTTCCCTGAAAGACCAGTAGTAGTTTCCGATGCACATCAGGGGCCCTTATGTAATGTGTGGACTGTCAGAGTGTTGATGAAACACAGAAATTGCATCGGGATTGAATACAACAGTCACCATGCACACTTTCCTCCATGGGAGTAATGTCTCAAACAGTTTACGCTTTGATCGTTCCCTGGAAGACCAGTAGTAGATTCCGATGAAGATCTGGGCATTCTGAAATATGTTGACTATCTGAGTGTTGTTGAAACACATAAATTGCATCGGGATTGAATACAACAGTCACCATGCGAGCTTTCCTCCATGGGAATAATGTCTCAAACAGTCTACGCTTTGATCGATTCGTGGAAGACCAGTAGTAGTTTCCGATGAACATCTGGAGGCATTCTGTAATCTGTGGACTTCAAAGTGTTGATGAAACACAAAAATTGCATCAAGATTGAATACAACAGTCACCATGCGCACTTTCCTCCGTGGGAGTAATGTCTCAAACAGTCTACGCTTTGATCGTTCCCTGGAAAACCAGTAGTAGTTTCCGATGGCTATCTGGAGGCATTCTGTAATCTGTGGACTATCCAAGTGTTGTTGAAACACATAAATTGCATCGGTATTGAATACAACAGTCAGCATGCGCACTTTCCTACATGGGAGTAATGTCTCAAACAGTTTACGCTTTGATCGTTCCCTGGAAGACCAGTAGTAGTTTCCGATGCACATCTGGGGTCATTCTGTAATGTGTGGAATATCGCAGTGTTGATGAAACACAGAAATTGCATCGGGATGAATACAACAGTCACCGTGCGCACTTTCCTCCATGGGAGTAATGTCTCAAGCAGTTTACGCTTAGATCGTTTTCTGGAAGACCAGTAGTAGTTTCCAATGCACATCTGGAGGCATTCTGTAATGAGTGGACTATCAGAGTGTTGATGAAACACAGAAATTGCATCGGGATTGAATACAACAGTCACTATTCGCACTTTCCTCTATGGGAGTAATATCTCAAATAGTCTACGCTTTGATCGATTCCTGGAAGACCAGTAGTAGTTTCCGATGCATATCTGGAGGCATTCTGTAATCTGTGGACCTTCAAATTGTTGATGAAACACAGTAAATGCATTGGGATTGAATACAACAATCACCATGCGCACTTTCCTTCATGTGAGTAATGTCTCAAAGAGTCTACGCTTTGATCGTTCCTTTAAGGAATGTAGTAGTTTCTGATACACATGAGGGAGCATTCTGTAATCTGTGGACTATCAGAGTGTTGATGAAACACAAAAATTGCATCGGGATTGAATACAACAGTCACCATGCGCACTTTCCTCCATGGGAGTAATGTCTCAAACAGTCTACGCTTTGATCGCTCCTTTAAGGAATGTAGTAGTTTCCGATACACATCAGGGAGCATTCTGTAATCTGTGGACTATCAGAGTGTTTATGAAGCACAAAAAATGCATCGGGATTGAATACAACAGTCACCATGCGCACTTTCCTCCATGGGAGTAATGTCTCAAACAATCTACGCTTTGATCGATTCCTGGAAGACCAGTAGTAGTTTCCGATGCATATCTGGAGGCTTTCTGTAATCTGTGGACCATCAAAGTGTTGATGAAACACAGAAAATGCATCGGGATTGAATACAACAATCACCATGCGCACTTCCCTCCATGGGAGTAATCTCTCAAACAGTCTACGCTTTGATCGTTCCCTGGAAGACCAGTAGTAGTTTCCGATGCACATCAGGGGGCCTCCTGTAATGTGTTGACAATCAGAGTGTTGATGAAACACAGAAATTGCATCGGGATAGAATACAACAGTCAGCATGCACACTTTCCTCCATGGGAGTAATGTCTCAAGCAGTTTACGCTTTGATCGTTCACTGGAAGACCAGTAGTGGTTTCCGACGCACTTCTGGGGGCATTCTATAATATGTGGGATATCAGAGAGTTGATGAAACACAGAAATTGCATCGGGATTGAATACAACAGTCACCATGCGCACTTTACTCCGTGGGAGTAATGTCTCAAA
Organism: Schistocerca gregaria; assembly: GCF_023897955.1. NCBI lineage: Eukaryota > Metazoa > Arthropoda > Insecta > Orthoptera > Acrididae > Schistocerca > Schistocerca gregaria. Next base: position 43,885,826 of record NC_064927.1, read on the forward strand.
CTGTTTACGCTTTGATCGTTCCCTGGAAGACCAGTAGTAGTTTCCGATGCACCACTGGGGGCTTTCTGTAATGTGTGGACTATCAGAGTGTTGATGAAACACAGAAATTGCATCCGGATTGAATACAACAGTCACCATACGCACTTTCCTCCATGGGAGTAATGGCTCAAACAGTCTACGTTTTGATCGTTTCCTGGAAGACCAGTAGTAGTTTCCGATGCACATCTGGTGTCATTCTGAAATGTGTGGACTATCAGAGTGTTGATGAAACACAGAAATTGCTTCGAGGATTGTATACAACAGTCACCATGCGCACTTTCCTCCATGGGAGTAATGTCTCAAACAGTTTACGCTTTGATCGTTCCCTGAAAGACCAGTAGTAGTTTCCGATGCACATCAGGGGCCCTTATGTAATGTGTGGACTGTCAGAGTGTTGATGAAACACAGAAATTGCATCGGGATTGAATACAACAGTCACCATGCACACTTTCCTCCATGGGAGTAATGTCTCAAACAGTTTACGCTTTGATCGTTCCCTGGAAGACCAGTAGTAGATTCCGATGAAGATCTGGGCATTCTGAAATATGTTGACTATCTGAGTGTTGTTGAAACACATAAATTGCATCGGGATTGAATACAACAGTCACCATGCGAGCTTTCCTCCATGGGAATAATGTCTCAAACAGTCTACGCTTTGATCGATTCCTGGAAGACCAGTAGTAGTTTCCGATGAACATCTGGAGGCATTCTGTAATCTGTGGACTTCAAAGTGTTGATGAAACACAAAAATTGCATCAAGATTGTATACAACAGTCACCATGCGCACTTTCCTCCGTGGGAGTAATGTCTCAAACAGTCTACGCTTTGATCGTTCCCTGGAAAACCAGTAGTAGTTTCCGATGGCTATCTGGAGGCATTCTGTAATCTGTGGACTATCCAAGTGTTGTTGAAACACATAAATTGCATCGGTATTGAATACAACAGTCAGCATGCGCACTTTCCTACATGGGAGTAATGTCTCAAACAGTTTACGCTTTGATCGTTCCCTGGAAGACCAGTAGTAGTTTCCGATGCACATCTGGGGTCATTCTGTAATGTGTGGAATATCGCAGTGTTGATGAAACACAGAAATTGCATCGGGATGAATACAACAGTCACCGTGCGCACTTTCCTCCATGGGAGTAATGTCTCAAGCAGTTTACGCTTAGATCGTTTTCTGGAAGACCAGTAGTAGTTTCCAATGCACATCTGGAGGCATTCTGTAATGAGTGGACTATCAGAGTGTTGATGAAACACAGAAATTGCATCGGGATTGAATACAACAGTCACTATTCGCACTTTCCTCTATGGGAGTAATATCTCAAATAGTCTACGCTTTGATCGATTCCTGGAAGACCAGTAGTAGTTTCCGATGCATATCTGGAGGCATTCTGTAATCTGTGGACCTTCAAATTGTTGATGAAACACAGTAAATGCATTGGGATTGAATACAACAATCACCATGCGCACTTTCCTTCATGTGAGTAATGTCTCAAAGAGTCTACGCTTTGATCGTTCCTTTAAGGAATGTAGTAGTTTCCGATACACATGAGGGCGCATTCTGTAATCTGTGGACTATCAGAGTGTTGATGAAACACAAAAATTGCATCGGGATTGAATACAACAGTCACCATGCGCACTTTCCTCCATGGGAGTAATGTCTCAAACAGTCTACGCTTTGATCGCTCCTTTAAGGAATGTAGTAGTTTCCGATACACATCAGGGAGCATTCTGTAATCTGTGGACTATCAGAGTGTTGATGAAGCACAAAAAATGCATCGGGATTGAATACAACAGTCACCATGCGCACTTTCCTCCATGGGAGTAATGTCTCAAACAATCTACGCTTTGATCGATTCCTGGAAGACCAGTAGTAGTTTCCGATGCATATCTGGAGGCTTTCTGTAATCTGTGGACCTTCAAAGTGTTGATGAAACACAGAAAATGCATCGGGATTGAATACAACAATCACCATGCGCACTTTCCTCCATGGGAGTAATCTCTCAAACAGTCTACGCTTTGATCGTTCCCTGGAAGACCAGTAGTAGTTTCCGATGCACATCAGGGGGCCTCCTGTAATGTGTTGACAATCAGAGTGTTGATGAAACACAGAAATTGCATCGGGATAGAATACAACAGTCAGCATGCACACTTTCCTCCATGGGAGTAATGTCTCAAGCAGTTTACGCTTTGATCGTTCACTGGAAGACCAGTAGTGGTTTCCGACGCACTTCTGGGGGCATTCTATAATGTGTGGGATATCAGAGAGTTGATGAAACACTGAAATTGCATCGGGATTGAATACAACAGTCACCATGCGCACTTTACTCCGTGGGAGTAATGTCTCAAACTGTTTACGCTTTGATCGTTCCCTGGAGGACCAGTAGTAGTTTCCGATGCACATCTGGAGCACTGTGTAATCTGTGGACCTTCAATGTGTTGATGAAACACAGCAATTGCATCGGGAATGAATACAATGGTCACCACGCGCACTTTCTTCCATGGGAGTAATGTCTCAAACAGTCTACGCTTTGATCGTTCCCTGGAAGATAAGTTGTAGTTTCAGATGCACATCTGGTGTCATTCTGAAATCTGTGGACTATCAGAGTGTTGATAAAACACAGAAATTGCATCGGGATTGAATACAACAGACACCATTCGGACTTTCCTCACGGGAGTAATGTCTCAAACAGTTTACGCTTTGATCGTTCTCTGGAAGACCAGTAGTAGTTTCCGATGCACCTCTGGGGGCCATCTGTAATGTGTGGACTATCAGAGTGTTGATGAAACACAGAAATTGCATTGGGATTGAATACAACAGTCACCATGCGCACTTCCCTCCATGGGAGTAATGTCTCAAACAGTTTACGCTTTGATCGTTCCCTGGAAAACCAGTAGTAGTTTCCGATGCACATTTGGTGGCATTCTGTAATGTGTGGACTATCAGATTGTTGATGAAACACAGAAATTGCATCCGGATTGAATACAACAGTCACCATACGCACTTTCCTCCATGGGAGTAATGTCTCAAACAGTCTACGCTTTGATCGTTTCCTGGAAGACCAGTAGTAGTTTCCGATGCACATCTGGTGTCATTCTGAAATGTGTTGACTATCTGAGTGTTGTTGAAACTCATAAATTGCATCGGGATTGAATACAACAGTCACCAAGCGCGCTTTCCTCCATGGGAATAATGTCTCAAACAGTCTACGCTTTGATCGATTCCTGGAAGACCAGTAGTAGTTTCCGATGAACATCTGGAGGCATTCTGTAATCTGTGGACTTCAAAGTGTTGATGAAACACAAAAATTGCATCGGGATTGAATACAACAGTCACCATGCGCACTTTCCTCGATGGGAGTAATGTCTCAAACAGTCTACGCTTTGATCGATTCCTGGAAGACCAGTAGTAGTTTCCGATGCATATCTGGAGGCATTCTGTAATCTGTGGACCTTCAAATTGTTCATGAAACACAGAAAATGCATTGGGATTGAATGCAACAATCACCATGCGCACTTTCCTTCATGTGAGTAATGTCTCAAAGAGTCTACGCTTTGATCGTTCCTTTAAGGAATGTAGTAGTTTCCGATACACATCAGGGAGCTTTCTGTAATCTGTGGACTATCAGAGTGTTGATGAAACACAAAAATTGCATCGGGATTGAATACAACAGTCACCATGCGCACTTTCCTCCATTGGAGTAATGTCTCAAACAGTCTACGCTTTGATCGTTCCTTTAAGGAATGTAGTAGTTTCCGATACACATCAGGGAGCATTCTGTAATCTGTGGACTATCAGAGTGTTGATGAAACACAAAAAATGCATCGGGATTGAATACAACAGTCCCCATGCGCACTTTCCTCAATGGGAGTAATGTCTCAAACAATCTACGCTTTGATCGATTCCTGGAAGACCAGTAGTAGTTTCCGATGCATATCTGGAGGCATTCTGTAATCTGTGGACCTTCAAAGTGTTGATGAAACACAGTAATTGCATCGGGATTGAATAAAACAGTCACCATGCACACTTTCCACCATTGGAGTAATGTCTCAAACAGACTACGCTTTGATCGTTCCCTGGAAGACCAGTAGTAGTTTCCGATGCACATCTGGAGGCCTTCTGTAATTTGTGGACCTTCAAAGTGTTGATGAAACACAGAAAATGCATCGGGATTGAATACAACAATCACCATGCGCACTTTCCTCCCTTGGAGTAATCTCTCAAACAGTCTACGCTTTGATCGTTCCCTGGAAGACCAGTAGTAGTTTCCAATGCACATCTGGAGGCATTCTGTAATCTGTGGACCTTCAAAGTGTTGATGAAACACAGAAATTGCATCGGGATTGAATACAACAGTCAGCATGCACACTTTCCTCCATGGGAGTAATGTCTCAAACAGTTTACGTTTTGATCGTTCACTGGAAGACCAGTAGTAGTTTCCGACGCACTTCAGGGGGCATTCTGTAATGTGTGGAATATCAGAGAGTTGATGAAACACAGAAATTGCATCGGGATTGAATACAACAGTCACCATGCGCACTTTACTCCGTGGGAGTAATGTCTCAAACTGTTTACGCTCTGATCGTTCCCTGGAGGACCAGTAGTAGTTTCCGATGAACATCTGAAGCACTGTGTAATCTGTGGACCTTCAATGTGTTGATGAAACACAGCAATTGCATCGGGAATGAATACAATGGTCACCACGCGCACTTTCCTCCATAGGAGTAATGTCTCAAACAGTCTACGCTTTGATCGTTCCCTGGAAGACAAGTTGTAGTTTCAGATGCACATCTGGTGTCATTCTGTAATCTGTGGACTATCAGAGTGTTGATAAAACACAGAAATTGCATCGGGATTGAATACAACAGTCACCATTCGCACTTTCCTCTATGGGAGTAATATCTCAAATAGTCTACGATTTGATCGATTCCTGGAAGACCAGTAGTAGTTTCCGATGCATATCTGGAGGCATTCTGTAATCTGTGGACCTTCAAATTGTTGATGAAACACAGAAAATGCATTGGGATTGAATACAACAATCACCATGCGCACTTTCCTTCATGTGAGTAAAGTCTCAAAGAGTCTACGCTTTGATCGTTCCTTTAAGGAATGTAGTAGTTTCCGATACACATCAGGGAGCATTCTGTAATCTGTGGACTATCAGAGTGTTGATGAAACCCAAAAATTGCATCGGGATTGAATACAACAGCCACCATGCGCACTTTCCTCCATGGGAGGAATGTCTCAAACAGTCTACGCTTTGATCGTTCCTTTAAGGAATGTAGTAGTTTCCGATACACGTCAGGGAGCATTCTGTAATCTGTGGACTATCAGAGTGTTGATGAAACACAAAAAATGCTTCGGGGTTGAATACAACAGTGCCCATGCGCACTTTCCTCCATGGGAGTAATGTCTCAAACAGTCTACGCTTTGATCGTTCCCTGGAAGACCAGTAGTAGTTTCCGATGCACATCTGGAGGCATTCTGTAATCTGTGGACCTTCAAAGTGTTGATGAAACACAGTAATTGCATCGGGATTGAATACAACAGTCACCATGCACACTTTCCACCATTGGAGTAATGTCTCAAACAGTCTACGCTTTGATCGTTCCCTGGAAGACCAGTAGTAGTTTCCGATGCACATCTGGAGGCATTCTGTAATCTGTGGACCTTCAAAGTGTTGATGAAACACAGAAAATGCATCGGGATTGAATACAACAATCACCATGCGCACTTTCCTCCATGGGAGTAATCTCTCAAACAGTCTACGCTTTGATCGTTCCCTGGAAGACAAGTTGTAGTTTCAGATGCACATCTGGTGTCATTCTGTAATCTGTGGACTATCAGAGTGTTGATAAAACACAGAAATTGCATCGGGATTGAATACAACAGACACCATTCGGACTTTCCTCACGGGAGTAATGTCTCAAACAGTTTCTTCTTTGATCGTACTCTGGAAGACCTGTAGTAGTTTCCGATGCACACCTGGGGGCATTCTGTAATCTGTGGACTATCAGAGTGTTCATGAAACACAGAAATTGTTTCGGGATTGAATGCAACAGTCACCATGCGCACTTTCCTTATTGGAGTAATGTCTCAATTAGTTTACGCTTTGATCGTTCCCTGGAAGACCAGTAGTAGTTTCCGATGCACCTCTGGGGGCCTTCTGTAATGTGTGGACTATCAGAGTGTTGATGAAACACAGAAATTGCATCGGGATTGTATACAACAGTCACCATCCGCAATTTTCCTCCATGGGAGTAATGTCACAAACAGTCTACGCTTTGATCGTTCCCCGGAAGACCAGTAGTAGTTTCCGATGCATATCTGGAGGCGTTATGTAATCTGTGGACTATCAGAGTGTTGTTGAAACAGAGAAATTACATCGGAATTGAATACAACAGTCACCATGCGCACTTTCCTCCATGGGAGTAATGTCTCAAACAGTCTACGCTTTGATCGTTCCCTGGAAGACCAGTAGTAGTTTCCGATGAATATCTGGAGGCATTCTGTAATCTGTGGACCTTCAAATTGTTGATGAAACACAGAAAATGCATTGGGATTGAATACAACAATTACCATGCGCACTTTCTTTCATGTGAATAATGTCTCAAACAGTCTACGCTTTGATCGTTCCTTTAAGGAATGTAGTAGTTTCCGATACATATCAGGGAGCATTCTGTAATCTGTGGACTATCAGAGTGTTGATGAAACACAAAAATTGCATCGGGATTGAATACAACAGTCACCATGCGCACTTTCCTCCATGGGAGTAATGTCTCAAACAGTCTACGCTTTGATCGTTCCTTTAAGGAATGTAGTAGTTTCCGATACACATCAGGGAGCATTCTGCAATCTGTGGACTATCAGAGTGTTGATGCAACACAAAAATTGCATCGGGATTGAATACAACAGTCACCATGCGCACTTCCCTCCATGGGAGTAATGTCTCAAAAAGTTTACGCTTTGATCGTTCCCTGGAAGACCAGTAGTAGTTTCCGATGCACATCTGGTGTCATTCTGTAATGTGTGGACTATCAGAGTGTTGATGAAACACAGAAATTGCATCGGGATTGTATACAACAGTCACCATGCGCACTTTCCTCCATGGGAGTGACGTCTCAAACAGTTTACGCTTTGATCGTTCCCTGAAATGCCAGTAGTAGTTTCCGATGCACATCAGGCGGCGTTCTGTAATGTGTAGACTGTCAGAGTGTTGATGAAACACAGAAATTGCATCGGGATTGAATACAACAGTCACCATGCACACTTTCCTCCATGGGAGTAATGTCTCAAACAGTTTACGCTTTGATCGTTCCCTGGAAGACCAGTAGTAGTTTCCGATGAACATCTGGGGCATTCTGAAATGTGTGGACTATCAGAGTGTTGTTGAAGCACAGAAATTGCATCGGGATTGTATACAACAGTCACCATCCGCAATTTTCCTCCATGGGAGTAATGTCACAAACAGTCTACGCTTTGATCGTTCCCCGGAAGACCAGTAGTAGTTTCCGATGCACATCTGGAGGCATTATGTAATCTGTGGACTATCAGAGTGTTGTTGAAACACAGAAATTTCATCGGAATTAAATACAACAGTCACCATGCGCACTTTCCTCCATGGGAGTAATGTCTCAATCAGTCTACGCTTTGATCGTTCCCTGGAAGACCAGTAGTAGTTTCCGATGAATATCTGGAGGCATTCTGTAATCTGTGGACCTTCAAATTGTTGATGAAACACAGAAAATGCATTGGGATTGAATACAACAATCACCATGCGCACTTTCCTTCATGTGAGTAATGTCTCAAACAGTCTACGCTTTGATCGTTCCTTTAAGGAATGTAGTAGTTTCCGATACACATCAGGGAGCATTCTGTAATCTGTGGACTATCAGAGTGTTGATGAAACACAAAAATTGCATCGGGATTGAATACAACAGTCACCATGCGCACTTTCCTCCATGGGAGTAATGTCTCAAACAATCTACGCTTTGATCGATTCCTGGAAGACCAGTAGTAGTTTCCGATGCATATCTGGAGGCATTCTGTAATCTGTGGACCTTCAAAGTGTGGATGAAACACAGTAATTGCATCGGGATTGAATACAACAGTCACCATGCACACTTTCCTCCATTGGAGTAATGTCTCAAACAGTCTACGCTTTGATCGTTCCCTGGAAGACCAGTAGTAGTTTCCGATGCACATCTGGAGGCATTCTGTAATCTGTGGACCTTCAAAGTGTTGATGAAACACAGAAAATGCATCGGGATTGAATACAACAATCACCATGCGCACTTTCCTCCATGGATGTAATCTCTCAAACAGTCTACGTTTTGATCGTTCCCTGGAAGACCAATAGTAGTTTCCGATGCACATCAGGGGGCCTCCTGTAATGTGTTGACAATCAGAGTGTTGATGAAATACAGAAATTGCATCGGGATTGAATACAACAGTCAGCATGCACACTTTCCTCCATGGGAGTAATGTCTCAAACAGTTTTCGCTTTGATCGTTCACTGGAAGACCAGTAGTAGTTTCCGACGCACATCTGGGGGCATTCTGTAATGTGTGGAATATCAGAGAGTTGATGAAACACAGAAATTGCATCGGGATTGAATACAACAGTCACAATGCGCACTTTACTCCGTGGGAGTTATATCTCAAACTGTTTACGCTTTGATCGTTCCCTGGAGGACCAGTAGTAGTTTCCGATGCACATCTGGAGCACTGTGTAATCTGTGGACCTTCAAAGTGTTGATGAAACACAGCAATTGCATCGGGAATGAATACAATGGTCACCACGCGCACTTTCCACCGTGGGAGTAATGTCTCAAACAGTCTACGCTTTGATCGTTCACTGGAAGACAAGTTGTAGTTTCAGATGCACATCTGGTGTCATTCTGTAATCTGTGGACTATCAGAGTGTTGATAAAACACAGAAATTGCATCGGGATTGAATACAACAGACACCATTCGGACTTTCCTCACGAGAGTAATGTCTCAAACAGTTTACACTTTTATCGTTCTCTCGAAGACCAGTAGTAGTTTCTGATGCACACCTGGGGGCATTCTGTAATCTGTGGACTATCAGAGTGTTCATGAAACACAGAAATTGTTTCGGGATTGAACACAACAGTCACCATGCGCACTTTCCTCCATTGGAGTAATGTCTCAAACAGTTTACGCTTTGATCGTTCCCTGGAAGACCAGTAGTAGTTTCCGATGCACCTCTGGGGGCCTTCTGTAATGTGTGGACTATCAGAGTGTTGATGAAACACAGAAATTGCATCGGGATTGAATACAACAGTCACCATGCGCACTTCCCTCCATGGGAGTAATGTCTCAAACAGTTTACGCTTTGATCGTTCCCTGGAAGACCAGTAGTAGTTTCCGATGCACATCTGGTGTCATTCTGTAATGTGTGGACTATCAGAGTGTTGATGAAACACAGAAATTGCATCGGGATTGTATACAACAGTCACCATGCGCACTTTCCTCCATGGGAGTGATGTCTCAAACAGTTTACGCTTTGATCGGTCCCTGAAAGACCAGTAGTAGTTTCCGATGCACATCAGGCCTCCTTCTGTAATGTGTGGACTGTCAGAGTGTTGATGAAACACAGAAATTGCATCGGGATTGAATACAACAGTCACCATGCACACTTTCCTCCATGGGAGTAATGTCTCAAACAGTCTACGCTTTGATCGTTCCCTGGAAGACAAGTAGTAGTTTCTGATGCCTATCTGGAGGCATTCTGTAATCTGTTGACTATCTGAGTGTTGTTGAAACACATAAATTGCATCGGGATTGAATACAACAGTCACCATGCGCACTTTCCTCCATGGGAGTAATGTCTCAAACAGTCTACGCTTTGATCGTCCCTGGAAAACCAGTAGTAGTTTCCGATGGCCATCTGGAGGCATTCTGTAATCTGTTGACTATCTGAGTGTTGTTGAAACACATAAATTGCATCGGGACTGAATACAACAGTCACCATGTGCACTTTCCTCCATGGGAGTAATGTCTCAAACAGTTTACGCTTTGATCGTTCCCTGGAAGACCAGTAGTAGTTTCCGATGCACATCTGGGGACATTCTGTAATGTGTGGAATATCACAGTGTTGATGAAACACAGAAATTGCATCGGGATTGAATACAACAGTCACCATGCGCACTTTACTCCGTGGGAGTAATGTCTCAAACAGTTTACGCTTTGATCGTCCCTGGAAAACCAGTAGTAGTTTCCGATGGCCATCTGGAGGCATTCTGTAATCTGTGGACTATCTGAGTGTTGTTGAAACACATAAATTGCATCGGGAATGAATACAACATTCACCACGCGCACTTCCTCCATGGGAGTAATGTCTCAAACAGTCTACGCTTTGATCGTTCCCTGGAAGACAAGTTGTAGTTTCCGATGCACATCTGGTGTTATTCTGTAATCTGTGGACTATCAGAGTGTTGATAAAACACATAAATTGCATCGGGATTGAATACAACAGTCACCATTCGCAGTTTCCTCCACGGGAGTAATGTCTGAAACAGTTTACGCTTTGATCGTTCTCTGGAAGACCAGTAGTAGTTTCCGTTGCACATCTGGGGGCATTCTGTAATCTGTGGACTATCAGAGTGTTCATGAAACACAGAAATTGTTTTCGGGATTGAATACAACAGTCACCATGCGCACTTTCCTCCATTGGAGTATTGTCTCAAACAGTTTACGCTTTCATCGTTCCCTGGAAGACCAGTAGTAGTTTCCGATGCACATCTGGGGGCCTTCTGTAATGTGTGGACTATCATAGTGTTGATGAAACACAGTAATTCCATCGTTATTGTATACAACAGTCACCATGCGTTCATTCCTCCATGGGAGTAATGTCTCAATTAGTTTACGCTTTGATCGTTCCCTGGATGACCAGTAGTAGTTTCCGATGCACATCTGGTGGCATTCTGTAATGTGTGGACTATCAGAGTGTTGATGAAACACAGAAATTGCATCGGGATTGACTACAACAGTCACCATGCGCACTTTCCTCCATGGGAGTAATGTCTCAAACAGTCTACGCTTTGATCGTTCCCTGGAAGACCAGTAGTAGTTTCCGATGCACATCTGGTGGCATTCTGTAATGTGTGGACTATCAGAGTGTTGATGAAACACAGAAATTGCATCGGGATTGACTACAACAGTCACCATGCGCACTTTCCTCCATGGGAGTAATGTCTCAAACAGTCTACGCTTTGATCGTCCCTGGAAAACCAGTAGTAGTTTCCGATGGCCATCTGGAGGCATTCTGTAATCTGTGGACCTTCAAAGTGTTGATGAAACACAGAAATTGCATCGGGATTGAATACAACAGTCAGCATGCACACTTTCCTCCATGGGAGTAATGTCTCAAACAGTTTACGCTTTGATCGTTCACTGGAAGACCAGTAGTAGTTTCCGACGCACTTCAGGGGGCATTCTGTAATGTGTGGAATATCAGAGAGATGATGAAACACAGAAATTGCATCGGGATTGAATACAACAGTCACCATGCGCACTTTACTCCGTGGGAGTAATGTCTCAAACTGTTTACGCTTTGATCGTTCCCTGGAGGACCAGTAGTAGTTTCCGATGCACATCTGTAGCACTGTGTAATCTGTGGACCTTCAATGTGTTGATGAAACACAGCAATTGCATCGGGAATGAATACAATGGTCACCACGCGCACTTTCCTCCATAGGAGTAATGTCTCACACAGTCTACGCTTTGATCGTTCCCTGGAAGACAAGTTGTAGTTTCAGATGCACATCTGGTGTCATTCTGTAATCTGTGGACTATCAGAGTGTTGATAAAACACAGAAATTGCATCGGGATTGAATACAACAGACACCATTCGGACTTTCCTCACGGGAGTAATGTCTCAAACAGTTTCTTCTTTGATCGTACTCTGGAAGACCTGTAGTAGTTTCCGATGCACACCTGGGGGCATTCTGTAATCTGTCGACTATCAGAGTGTTCATGAAACACAGAAATTGTTTCGGGATTGAATGCAACAGTCACCATGCGCACTTTCCTTATTGGAGTAATGTCTCAATTAGTTTACGCTTTGATCGTTCCCTGGAAGACCAGTAGTAGTTTCCGATGCACCTCTGGGGGCCTTCTGTAATGTGTGGACTATCAGAGTGTTGATGAAACACAGAAATTGCATCGGGATTGTATACAACAGTCACCATCCGCAATTTTCCTCCATGGGAGTAATGTCACAAACAGTCTACGCTTTGATCGTTCCCCGGAAGACCAGTAGTAGTTTCCGATGCACATCTGGAGGCATTATGTAATCTGTGGACTATCAGAGTGTTGATGAAACACAGAAATTGCATCGGGATTGTATACAACAGTCACCATGCGCACTTTCCTCCATGGGAGTGACGTCTCAAACAGTTTACGCTTTGATCGTTCCCTGAAAGACCAGTAGTAGTTTCCGATGCACATCAGGCGGCGTTCTGTAATGTGTAGACTGTCAGAGTGTTGATGAAACACAGAAATTGCATCGGGATTGAATACAACAGTCACCATGCACACTTTCCTCCATGGGAGTAATGTCTCAAACAGTTTACGCTTTGATCGTTCCCTGGAAGACCAGTAGTAGTTTCCGATGAACATCTGGGGCATTCTGAAATGTGTGGACTATCAGAGTGTTGTTGAAGCACAGAAATTGCATCGGGATTGTATACAACAGTCACCATCCGCAATTTTCCTCCATGGGAGTAATGTCACAAACAGTCTACGCTTTGATCGTTCCCCGGAAGACCAGTAGTAGTTTCCGATGCACATCTGGAGGCATTATGTAATCTGTGGACTATCAGAGTGTTGTTGAAACACAGAAATTTCATCGGAATTAAATACAACAGTCACCATGCGCACTTTCCTCCATGGGAGTAATGTCTCAATCAGTCTACGCTTTGATCGTTCCCTGGAAGACCAGTAGTAGTTTCCGATGAATATCTGGAGGCATTCTGTAATCTGTGGACCTTCAAATTGTTGATGAAACACAGAAAATGCATTGGGATTGAATACAACAATCACCATGCGCACTTTCCTTCATGTGAGTAATGTCTCAAACAGTCTACGCTTTGATCGTTCCTTTAAGGAATGTAGTAGTTTCCGATACACATCAGGGAGCATTCTGTAATCTGTGGACTATCAGAGTGTTGATGAAACACAAAAATTGCATCGGGATTGAATACAACAGTCACCATGCGCACTTTCCTCCATGGGAGTAATGTCTCAAACAATCTACGCTTTGATCGATTCCTGGAAGACCAGTAGTAGTTTCCGATGCATATCTGGAGGCATTCTGTAATCTGTGGACCTTCAAAGTGTGGATGAAACACAGTAATTGCATCGGGATTGAATACAACAGTCACCATGCACACTTTCCTCCATTGAGTAATGTCTCAAACAGTCTACGCTTTGATCGTTCCCTGGAAGACCAGTAGTAGTTTCCGATGCACATCTGGAGGCATTCTGTAATCTGTGGACCTTCAAAGTGTTGATGAAACACAGAAAATGCATCGGGATTGAATACAACAATCACCATGCGCACTTTCCTCCATGGATGTAATCTCTCAAACAGTCTACGTTTTGATCGTTCCCTGGAAGACCAATAGTAGTTTCCGATGCACATCAGGGGGCCTCCTGTAATGTGTTGACAATCAGAGTGTTGATGAAATACAGAAATTGCATCGGGATTGAATACAACAGTCAGCATGCACACTTTCCTCCATGGGAGTAATGTCTCAAACAGTTTTCGCTTTGATCGTTCACTGGAAGACCAGTAGTAGTTTCCGACGCACATCTGGGGGCATTCTGTAATGTGTGGAATATCAGAGAGTTGATGAAACACAGAAATTGCATCGGGATTGAATACAACAGTCACAATGCGCACTTTACTCCGTGGGAGTTATATCTCAAACTGTTTACGCTTTTATCGTTCCCTGGAGGACCAGTAGTAGTTTCCGATGCACATCTGGAGCACTGTGTAATCTGTGGACCTTCAAAGTGTTGATGAAACACAGCAATTGCATCGGGAATGAATACAATGGTCACCACGCGCACTTTCCACCGTGGGAGTAATGTCTCAAACAGTCTACGCTTTGATCGTTCACTGGAAGACAAGTTGTAGTTTCAGATGCACATCTGGTGTCATTCTGTAATCTGTGGACTATCAGAGTGTTGATAAAACACAGAAATTGCATCGGGATTGAATACAACAGACACCATTCGGACTTTCCTCACGAGAGTAATGTCTCAAACAGTTTACGCTTTTATCGTTCTCTCGAAGACCAGTAGTAGTTTCTGATGCACACCTGGGGGCATTCTGTAATCTGTGGACTATCAGAGTGTTCATGAAACACAGAAATTGTTTCGGGATTGAACACAACAGTCACCATGCGCACTTTCCTCCATTGGAGTAATGTCTCAAACAGTTTACGCTTTGATCGTTCCCTGGAAGACCAGTAGTAGTTTCCGATGCACCTCTGGGGGCCTTCTGTAATGTGTGGACTATCAGAGTGTTGATGAAACACAGAAATTGCATCGGGATTGAATACAACAGTCACCATGCGCACTTCCCTCCATGGGAGTAATGTCTCAAACAGTTTACGCTTTGATCGTTCCCTGGAAGACCAGTAGTAGTTTCCGATGCACATCTGGTGTCATTCTGTAATGTGTGGACTATCAGAGTGTTGATGAAACACAGAAATTGCATCGGGATTGTATACAACAGTCACCATGCGCACTTTCCTCCATGGGAGTGATGTCTCAAACAGTTTACGCTTTGATCGGTCCCTGAAAGACCAGTAGTAGTTTCCGATGCACATCAGGCCTCCTTCTGTAATGTGTGGACTGTCAGAGTGTTGATGAAACACAGAAATTGCATCGGGATTGAATACAACAGTCACCATGCACACTTTCCTCCATGGGAGTAATGTCTCAAACAGTCTACGCTTTGATCGTTCCCTGGAAGACAAGTAGTAGTTTCTGATGCCTATCTGGAGGCATTCTGTAATCTGTTGACTATCTGAGTGTTGTTGAAACACATAAATTGCATCGGGATTGAATACAACAGTCACCATGCGCACTTTCCTCCATGGGAGTAATGTCTCAAACAGTCTACGCTTTGATCGTCCCTGGAAAACCAGTAGTAGTTTCCGATGGCCATCTGGAGGCATTCTGTAATCTGTTGACTATCTGAGTGTTGTTGAAACACATAAATTGCATCGGGACTGAATACAACAGTCACCATGTGCACTTTCCTCCATGGGAGTAATGTCTCAAACAGTTTACGCTTTGATCGTTCCCTGGAAGACCAGTACTAGTTTCCGATGCACATCTGGGGACATTCTGTAATGTGTGGAATATCACAGTGTTGATGAAACACAGAAATTGCATCGGGATTGAATACAACAGTCACCATGCGCACTTTACTCCGTGGGAGTAATGTCTCAAACAGTTTACGCTTTGATCGTCCCTGGAAAACCAGTAGTAGTTTCCGATGGCCATCTGGAGGCATTCTGTAATCTGTGGACTATCTGAGTGTTGTTGAAACACATAAATTGCATCGGGAATGAATACAACATTCACCACGCGCACTTCCTCCATGGGAGTAATGTCTCAAACAGTCTACGCTTTGATCGTTCCCTGGAAGACAAGTTGTAGTTTCCGATGCACATCTGGTGTTATTCTGTAATCTGTGGACTATCAGAGTGTTGATAAAACACATAAATTGCATCGGGATTGAATACAACAGTCACCATTCGCAGTTTCCTCCACGGGAGTAATGTCTGAAACAGTTTACGCTTTGATCGTTCTCTGGAAGACCAGTAGTAGTTTCCGTTGCACATCTGGGGGCATTCTGTAATCTGTGGACTATCAGAGTGTTCATGAAACACAGAAATTGTTTTCGGGATTGAATACAACAGTCACCATGCGCACTTTCCTCCATTGGAGTATTGTCTCAAACAGTTTACGCTTTCATCGTTCCCTGGAAGACCAGTAGTAGTTTCCGATGCACATCTGGGGGCCTTCTGTAATGTGTGGACTATCATAGTGTTGATGAAACACAGAAATTCCATCGTTATTGTATACAACAGTCACCATGCGTTCATTCCTCCATGGGAGTAATGTCTCAATTAGTTTACGCTTTGATCGTTCCCTGGATGACCAGTAGTAGTTTCCGATGCACATCTGGTGGCATTCTGTAATGTGTGGACTATCAGAGTGTTGATGAAACACAGAAATTGCATCGGGATTGACTACAACAGTCACCATGCGCACTTTCCTCCATGGGAGTAATGTCTCAAACAGTCTACGCTTTGATCGTTCCCTGGAAGACCAGTAGTAGTTTCCGATGCACATCTTTCGTCATTCTGTAATGTGTGGACTATCAGAGTGTTGATGAAACACAGAAATTGCATCGGGATTGTATACAACAGTCACCATGTGCAATTTTCCTTCATGGGAGTAATGTCTCAAACAGTCTACGCTTTGATCGTTTTCTGGAAGACCAGTAGTAGTTTCCGATGCACATCTGGAGGCATTCCGTAATCTGTGGACCTTCAAAGTGTTGATGAAACACAGAAAATGCATCGGGATTGAATACAACAGTCACCACACGCACTTTCCTATATGGGAATTATGTCTCTAACAGTCTACACTTTGATCGTTCCCTAGAAGACCAGTAGTAGTTTCCGATGCACATCTGGAGGCAGTCTGTAATTTGTAAACTATCAGAGTGTTGTTCAAACACAGAAATTGCATCGGTATTGAATACAACAGTCACCATGCGCTCTTTCCTCCATGGGAGTAATGTCTCAAACAGTCTACGCTTTGATCGTTTTCTGGAAGACCAGTAGTAGTTTCCGATGCACATCTGGAGGCATTCCGTAATCTGTGGACCTTCAAAGTGTTGATGAAACACAGAAAATGCATCAGGATTAAATACAACAGTCACCATGCGCACTTTACTCAAAGGGAGTAATGTCCCAAACAGTCTACGGTTTGATCGTTTCCTGGAAGACCAGTAGTAGTTTCCGATGCACATCTGGAGGCATTCTGTAATCTGTGGACCTACAAAGTGTTGATGAAACACAGAAAATGCATCGGGATTGAATACAACATCCACCATGCCACTTTCCTCCATGGGAGTAATGTCTCAAACAGTCTACGCTTTGATCGTTCCATAGAAGACCAGTAGTAGTTTCCGATGCACATCTGGAGGCATTCTGAAATCTGTGGCCTATCAGAGTGATTATGAAACCCAGAAATTGCATCGGGATTGTATACAACAGTCACCATGCGCACTTTCCTCCATGGGAGTGATGTCTCAAACAGTTTACGCTTTGATCGTTCCCTGAAAGACCAGTAGTATTTTCCGATGCACATCAGGCGGCCTTCTGTAATGTGTGGACTGTCAGAGTGTTGATGAAACACAGAAATTGCATCGGAATTGAATACAACAGTCACCATGCGCACTTTCCTCCATGGGAGTAATATCTCAAACAGTCTACGCTTTGATCGTTCCCTGGAAGACCAGTAGTAGTTTCCGATGCACCTCTGAGGGCCTTCTGCAATGTGTGGACTATCAGAGTGTTGATGAAACACAGAAATTGCATCGGGATTGTATACAACAGTCACCATCCGCAATTTTCCTCCATGGGAGTAATGTCACAAACAGTCTACGCTTTGATCGTTCCCCGGAAGACCAGTAGTATTTTCCGATGCATATCTGGAGGCATTATGTAATCTGTGGACTATCAGAGTGTTGTTGAAACAGAGAAATTACATCGGAATTGAATACAACAGTCACCATGCGCACTTTCCTCCATGGGGGTAATGTCTCAAACAGTCTACGCTTTGATCGTTCCCTGGAAGACCAGTAGTAGTTTCCGATGAATATCTGGAGGCATTCTGTAATCTGTGGACCTTCAAATTGTTGATGAAACACAGAAAATGCATTGGGATTGAATACAACAATCACCATGCGCACTTTCTTTCATGTGAATAATGTCTCAAACAGTCTACGCTTTGATCGTTCCTTTAAGGAATGTAGTAGTTTCCGATACATATCAGGGAGCATTCTGTAATCTGTGGACTATCAGAGTGTTGATGAAACACAAAAATTGCATCGGGATTGAATACAACAGTCACCATGCGCACTTTCCTCCATGGGAGTAATGTCTCAATCAGTCTACGCTTTGATCGTTCCTTTAAGGAATGTAGTAGTTTCCGATACACATCAGGGAGCATTCTGCAAACTGTGGACTATCAGAGTGTTGATGAAACACAAAAATTGCATCGGGATTGAATACAACAGTCACCATGCGCACTTCCCTCCATGGGAGTAATGTCTCAAAAAGTTTACGCTTTGATCGTTCCCTGGAAGACCAGTAGTAGTTTCCGATGCACATCTGGTGTCATTCTGTAATGTGTGGACTATCAGAGTGTTGATGAAACACAGAAATTGCATCGGGATTGTATACAACAGTCACCATGCGCACTTTCCTCCATGGGAGTGATGTCTCAAACAGTTTACGCTTTGATCGTTCCCTGAAAGACCAGTAGTAGTTTCCGATGCACATCAGGCGGCCTTCTGTAATGTGTAGACTGTCAGAGTGTTGATGAAACACAGAAATTGCATCGGGATTGAATACAACAGTCACCATGCACACTTTCCTCCATGGGAGTAATGTCTCAAACAGTTTACGCTTTGATCGTTCCCTGGAAGACCAGTAGTAGTTTCCGATGAACATCTGGGGCATTCTGAAATGTGTGGACTATCAGAGTGTTGTTGAAGCACAGAAATTGCATCGGGATTGTATACAACAGTCACCATCCGCAATTTTCCTCCATGGGAGTAATGTCACAAACAGTCTACGCTTTGATCGTTCCCCGGAAGACCAGTAGTAGTTTCCGAAGCACATCTGGAGGCATTATGTAATCTGTGGACTATCAGAGTGTTGTTGAAACACAGAAATTTCATCGGAATTAAATACAACAGTCACCATGCGCACTTTCCTCCATGGGAGTAATGTCTCAATCAGTCTACGCTTTGATCGTTCCCTGGAAGACCAGTAGTAGTTTCCGATGAATATCTGGAGGCATTCTGTAATCTGTGGACCTTCAAATTGTTGATGAAACACAGAAAATGCATTGGGATTGAATACAACAATCACCATGCGCACTTTCCTTCATGTGAGTAATGTCTCAAACAGTCTACGCTTTGATCGTTCCTTTAAGGAATGTAGTAGTTTCCGATACACATCAGGGAGCATTCTGTAATCTGTGGACTATCAGAGTGTTGATGAAACACAAAAATTGCATCGGGAATGAATACAACAGTCACCATGCGCACTTTCCTCCATGGGAGTAATGTCTCAAACAATCTACGCTTTGATCGATTCCTGGAAGACCAGTAGTAGTTTCCGATGCATATCTGGAGGCATTCTGTAATCTGTGGACCTTCAAAGTGTGGATGAAACACAGTAATTGCATCGGGATTGAATACAACAGTCACCATGCGCACTTTCCTCCACGGGAGTATTGTCTCAAACTGTTTACGCTTTGATCGTTCCCTGGAGGACCAGTAGTAGTTTCCGATGCACATCTGGAGCACTGTGTAATCTGTGGACCTTCAAAGTGTTGATGAAACACAGCAATTGCATCGGGAATGAATACAATGGTCACCACGCGCACTTTCCACCGTGGGAGTAATGTCTCAAACAGTCTACGCTTTGATCGTTCCCTGGAAGACAAGTTGTAGTTTCAGATGCACATCTGGTGTCATTCTGTAATCTGTGGACTATCAGAGTGTTGATAAAACACAGAAATTGCATCGGGATTGAATACAACAGACACCATTCGGACTTTCCTCACGAGAGTAATGTCTCAAACAGTTTACGCTTTTATCGTTCTCTCGAAGACCAGTAGTAGTTTCTGATGCACACCTGGGGGCATTCTGTAATCTGTGGACTATCAGAGTGTTCATGAAACACAGAAATTGTTTCGGGATTGAACACAACAGTCACCATGCGCACTTTCCTCCATTGGAGTAATGTCTCAAACAGTTTACGCTTTGATCGTTCCCTGGAAGACCAGTAGTAGTTTCCGATGCACCTCTGGGGGCCTTCTGTAATGTGTGGACTATCAGATTGTTGATGAAACACAGAAATTGCATCGGGATTGAATACAACAGTCACCATGCGCACTTCCCTCCATGGGAGTAATGTCTCAAACAGTTTACGCTTTGATCGTTCCCTGGAAGACCAGTAGTAGTTTCCGATGCACATCTGGTGTCATTCTGTAATGTGTGGACTATCAGAGTGTTGATGAAACACAGAAATTGCATCGGGATTGTATACAACAGTCACCATGCGCACTTTCCTCCATGGGAGTGATGTCTCAAACAGTTTACGCTTTGATCGGTCCCTGAAAGACCAGTAGTAGTTTCCGATGCACATCAGGCCTCCTTCTGTAATGTGTGGACTGTCAGAGTGTTGATGAAACACAGAAATTGCATCGGGATTGAATACAACAGTCACCATGCACACTTTCCTCCATGGGAGTAATGTCTCAAACAGTCTACGCTTTGATCGTTCCCTGGAAGACAAGTAGTAGTTTCTGATGCCTATCTGGAGGCATTCTGTAATCTGTTGACTATCTGAGTGTTGTTGAAACACATAAATTGCATCGGGATTGAATACAACAGTCACCATGCGCACTTTCCTCCATGGGAGTAATGTCTCAAACAGTCTACGCTTTGATCGTCCCTGGAAAACCAGTAGTAGTTTCCGATGGCTATCTGGAGGCATTCTGTAATCTGTGGACTATCTGAGTGTTGTTGAAACACATAAATTGCATCGGGATTGAATACAACAGTCACCATGTGCACTTTCCTCCATGGGAGTAATGTCTCAAACAGTTTACGCTTTGATCGTTCCCTGGAAGACCAGTAGTAGTTTCCGATGCACATCTGGGGACATTCTGTAATGTGTGGAATATCACAGTGTTGATGAAACACAGAAATTGCATCGGGATTGAATACAACAGTCACCATGCGCACTTTACTCCGTGGGAGTAATGTCTCAAACAGTTTACGCTTTGATCGTTCCCTGGAGGACCAGTAGTAGTTTCCGATGCACATCTGGAGAAATTCTGTAATCTGTGGACCTTCAAAGTGTTGATGAAACACATAAATTGCATCGGGAATGAATACAACATTCACCACGCGCACTTCCTCCATGGGAGTAATGTCTCAAACAGTCTACGCTTTGATCGTTCCCTGGAAGACAAGTTGTAGTTTCCGATGCACATCTGGTGTTATTCTGTAATCTGTGGACTATCAGAGTGTTGATAAAACACATAAATTGCATCGGGATTGAATACAACAGTCACCATTCGCAGTTTCCTCCACAGGAGTAATGTCTGAAACAGTTTACGCTTTGATCGTTCTCTGGAAGACCAGTAGTAGTTTCCGTTGCACATCTGGGGGCATTCTGTAATCTGTGGACTATCAGAGTGTTCATGAAACACAGAAATTGTTTTCGGGATTGAATACAACAGTCACCATGCGCACTTTCCTCCATTGGAGTAATGTCTCAAACAGTTTACGCTTTCATCGTTCCCTGGAAGACCAGTAGTAGTTTCCGATGCACATCTGGGGGCCTTCTGTAATGTGTGGACTATCATAGTGTTGATGAAACACAGAAATTGCATCGTTATTGTATACAACAGTCACCATGCGTTCATTCCTCCATGGGAGTAATGTCTCAATTAGTTTACGCTTTGATCGTTCCCTGGATGACCAGTAGTAGTTTCCGATGCACATCTGGAGGCATTCTGTAATGTGTGGACTATCAGAGTGTTGATGAAACACAGAAATTGCATCGGGATTGACTACAACAGTCACCATGCGCACTTTCCTCCATGGGAGTAATGTCTCAAACAGTCTACGCTTTGATCGTTCCCTGGAAGACCAGTAGTAGTTTCCGATGCACATCTTTCGTCATTCTGTAATGTGTGGACTATCAGAGTGTTGATGAAACACAGAAATTGCATCGGGATTGTATACAACAGTCACCATGCGCAATTTTCCTTCATGGGAGTAATGTCTCAAACCGTCTATGCTTTGATCGTTTTCTGGAAGACCAGTAGTAGTTTCCGATGCACATCTGGAGGCATTCCGTAATCTGTGGACCTTCAAAGTGTTGATGAAACACAGAAAATGCATCGGGATTGAATACAACAGTCACCACACGCACTTTCCTATATGGGAATTATGTCTCTAACAGTCTACACTTTGATCGTTCCCTAAAGGACCAGTAGTAGTTTCCGATGCACATCTGGAGGCAGTCTGTAATTTGTAAACTATCAGAGTGTTGTTCAAACACAGAAATTGCATCGGTATTGAATACAACAGTCACCATGCGCTCTTTCCTCCATGGGAGTAATGTCTCAAATAGTTTACGCTTTGATCGTTCCCTGGAAGACCAGTAGTAGTTTCCGATGCACGTATGGGGGAATTCTGTAATATGTGGAATATTTTAGTTTTGATGAAAGACAGAAATTGCATCAGGATTAAATACAACAGTCACCATGCGCACTTTACTCAAAGGGAGTAATGTCCCAAACAGTCTACTGTTTGATCGTTTCCTGGAAGACCAGTAGTAGTTTCCGATGCACATCTGGAGGCATTCTGTAATCTGTGGACCTACAAAGTGTTGATGAAACACAGAAAATGCATCGGGATTGAATACAACATCCACCATGCCACTTTCCTCCATGGGAGTAATGTCTCAAACAGTCTACGCTTTGATCGTTCCATAGAAGACCAGTAGTAGTTTCCGATGCACATCTGGAGGCATTCTGAAATCTGTGGCCTATCAGAGTGATTATGAAACCCAGAAATTGCATCGGGATTGTATACAACAGTCACCATGCGCACTTTCCTCCATGGGAGTGATGTCTCAAACAGTTTACGCTTTGATCGTTCCCTGAAAGACCAGTAGTATTTTCCGATGCACATCAGGCGGCCTTCTGTAATGTGTGGACTGTCAGAGTGTTGATGAAACACAGAAATTGCATCGGAATTGAATACAACAGTCACCATGCGCACTTTCCTCCATGGGAGTAATGTCTCAAACAGTCTACGCTTTGATCGTTCCCTGGAAGACCAGTAGTAGTTTCCGATGAATATCTGGAGGCATTCTGTAATCTGTGGACCTTCAAATTGTTGATGAAACACAGAAAATGCATTGGGATTGAATACAACAATCACCATGCGCACTTTCCTTCATGTGAGTAATGTCTCAAACAGTCTACGCTTTGATCGTTCCTTTAAGGAATGTAGTAGTTACCGATACACATCAGGGAGCATTCTGTAATCTGTGGACTATCAGAGTGTTGATGAAACACAAAAATTGCATCGGGATTGAATACAACAGTCACCATGCGCCCTTTCCTCCATGGGAGTAACGTCTCAAACAGTCTACGCTTTGATCGTTCCTTTAAGGAATGTAGTAGTTTCCGATACACATCAGGGAGCATTCTGCAATCTGTGGACTATCAGAGTGTTGATGAAACACAAAAATTGCATCGGGATTGAATACAACAGTCACCATGCGCACTTTCCTCCATGGGAGTAATGTCTTAAACAATCTACGCTTTGATCGATTCCTGGAAGACCAGTAGTAGTTTCCGATGCATATCTGGAGGCATTCTGTAATCTGTGGACCTTCAAAGTGTTGATGAAACACAGTAATTGCATCGGGATTGAATACAACAGTCACCATGCACACTTTCCTCCATTGGAGTAATGTCTCAAACAGTCTACGCTTTGATCGTTCCCTGGAAGACCAGTAGTAGTTTCCGATGCACATCTGGAGGCATTCTGTAATCTGTGGACCTTCAAAGTGTTGATGAAACACAGAAAATGCATCGGGATTGAATACAACAGTCACCATGCGCTCTTTCCTCCATGGGAGAAATGTCTCAAATAGTTTACGCTTTGATCGTTCCCTGGAAGACCAGTAGTAGTTTCCGATGCACGTATGGGGGAATTCTGTAATATGTGGATTATTTTAGTTTTGATGAAAGACAGAAATTGCATCAGGATTAAATACAACAGTCACCATGCGCACTTTACTCAAAGGGAGTAATGTCCCAAACAGTCTACGGTTTGATCGTTTCCTGGAAGACCAGTAGTAGTTTCCGATGCACATCTGGAGGCATTCTGTAATCTGTGGACCTACAAAGTGTTGATGAAACACAGAAAATGCATCGGGATTGAATACAACATCCACCATGCGCACTTTCCTCCATGGGAGTAATGTGTCAAACAGTCTACGCTTTGATCGTTGCCTGGAAGACAAGTTGTAGTATCGGATGCACATCTGGTGTCATTCTGTAATCTGTGGACTATCAGAGTGTTTATAAAACACAGAAATTGCATCGGGATTGAATACAACAGTCAACATGCGCACTTCGCTCCATAGGAGTAATGTCTCAATTAGTTTACGCTTTGATCGTTCCCTGGAAGACCAGTAGTAGTTTCCGATGCACATCTGGAGGCATTCTGTAATGTGTGGACTATCAGAGTGTTGATGAAACACAGAAATTGCATCGGTATTGACTACAACAGTCACCATGCGCACTTTCCTCCATGGGAGTTATGTCTCAAACAGTCTACGCTTTGATCGTCCCTGGAAAACCAGTAGTAGTTTCCGATGGCTATCTGGTGGCATTCTGTAATCTGTGGACTATCTGAGTGTTGTTGAAACACATAAATTGCATCGGGATTGAATACAACAGTCACCATGTGCACTTTCCTCCATGGGAGTAATGTCTCAAACAGTTTACGCTTTGATCGTTCCCTGGAAGACCAATAGTTGTTTCCGATGCACATCAGGGGGCCTTCTGTAATGTGTGGACTATCAGAGTGTTGATGAAACACAGAAATTGCATCGGGATTGAATACGACAGTCACCATGCGCACTTTCCTCCATGGGAGTAATGTCTCAAACAGTTTACGCTTTGATCGCTCCCTGGAAGACCAATAGTAGTTTCCGATGCACATCAGGGGGCCTTCTGTAATGTGTGGACTATCAGAGTGTTGATGAAACACAGAAATTGCATCGGGATTGAATACGACAGTCACCATGCGGACTTTCCACCATGGGAGTAATGTCTCAAACAGTTTACGCTTTGATCGTTCCCTGGAAGACCAATAGTAGTTTCCGATGCACATCAGGGGGCCTTCTGTAATGTGTGGACTATCAGAGTTTTGATGAAACACAGAAATTGCATCGGGATTGTATACAACAGTCACCATGCGCAATTTTCCTTCATGGGAGTAATGTCTCAAACAGTCTACGGTTTGATCGTTTCCTGGAAGACCAGTAGTAGTTTCCGATGCACATCTGGAGAAATTCTGTAATCTGTGGACCTTCAAAGTGTTGATGAAATACAGAAAATGCATCGGGATTGAATACAACATCCACCATGCGCACTTTCCTACATGGGAGTAATGTCTCAAACAGTCTACGCTTTGATCGTTCCATAGAAGACCAGTAGTAGTTTCCGATGCACATCTGGAGGCATTCTGAAATCTGTGGCCTATCAGGGTTTTTATGAAACACAGAAATAGCATCGTGATTTTATACAACATTCGCCATGCGCCCTTTCCCCCATGGGAGTAATGTCTCAAACAGTTTACGCTTTGATCGTTCCCTGTAAGACCAGTAGTAGTTTCAGATGCACATCTGGGGGCATTATGTAATGTGTGGAATATCAGAGTGTTGATGAAACACAGAAATTGAATCGGGATTGAATACAACAGACACCATGCGCACTTTTCTCCATGGGAGTAATGTCTCAAACAGTTTACGCTTTGATCGTTCCCTGGATAACCAGTAGTAGTTTCCGATGCACATCTGGAGGCATTGTGTAATCTGTGGACCTTCAAAGTGTTGATGAAACACAGAAATTGCAACGGGAATGAATACAAGAGTCACCACGCGCACTTTCCTCCATGGGAGTAATGTCTCAAACAGTCTACGCTTTGATCGTTGCCTGGAAGGCAAGTTGTAGTATCGGATGCACATCTCGTGTCATTCTGTAATCTGTGGACTATCAGAGTGTTTATAAAACACAGAAATTGTATCGGGATTGAATACAACAGTCAACATGCGCTCTTTCCTCCATGGGAGTAATGTCTCAAACAGTTTACGCCTTGATCCTTCCCTGGAAGACCAGTAGTAGTTTCCGATGCACATCCGGAGGCATTCTGTAATCTGTGGACTTTCAAAGTGTTGATGAAACACAGAAATAGCATCGCGATTTAATACAACAGTCACTATGCGCACTTTCCTCCATAGGAGTAATGTCTCAAACAGTTTACGCTTTGATCGTACCCTGGAAGACCAGTAGTAGTTTCCGATGCACATCTGGGGGCATACTGTAATGTGTAGACTATCAGAGTGTTGATGAAACACAGAAATTGCATCGGGATTGAATACAACAGTCACCATTCGCACTTTCCTCCATGGGAGTAATGTCTCAAACAGTTTACGCTATGATCGTTTACTGGAAGACCAGTAGTAGTTTCCGATGCACATCTGGGGGCATTCTGCAATGCGTGGACTATCATAGTGTTGATGAAACACAGAAATTGCATCGGGATTGAATACAACAGTCACCATGCGCACTTTCCTCCATGGGAGTAATGTCTCAAACAGTGTACGCTCTGATCGTTCCCTGTAAACCAGTAGTAGTTTCCGATGCACATCTGTAGGCACTCCGTAATCTGTGGAACTTTAAAGTGTTGACGAAACACAGAAATTGCATCGGGATTGAATACAACAGTCACCATGCGCACTTTCCTCCATGGGAGTAGTATCTCAAACAGTCTAAGCTTTGATAGATTCCTGGAAGACCAGTAGTAGTTTCCGAAGCACATCTGGAGGCATTGTGTAATCTGTGGACCTTCAAAGTGTTGATGAAACACAGAATTTGCATCGGGAGTGAATACAACAGTCACCATGCGCACTTTCCTCCATGGGAGTAATGTCTCAAACAGTCTACGCTTTGATCGTTAACTAGAAGACCAGTAGTAGTTTCCGATGCACATCTGGGGGCATTCTGTAATGTGTGGACTATCAGAGTGTTGATGAAATACAGAAATTGCATCGGGATTCAATACAACAGTCACCATGCTCACTTTCCTACATTGGAGTAATGTCTCATACAGTTTACGCTTTGATCGTTCCCTGAAAGACCAGTAGTTGTTTCCGATGAACATCTGGGTTCATTCTGTAATGTGTGGACTATCAGAGAGTTGTTGAAACACAGAAACCGAATCGGGAATGAATACAACAGTCACCATGCGCAGATTTCCGAAATGGGAGTAATGTCTCAAACAGTCTACGCTTTGATCGTTCCCTGGAAGTATAGTAGCAGTTTCCGATGCACATCTGGAGGCATTCTGTAATCTGTGGACTATCAGTGTGTTGTGGAAAAACAGAAATTGCATCGGTATTGAATACAACAGTCACCATGCGCACTTTCCTCCATAGGACTAATGTCTCAAACAGTCAACGTTTTGATCGTTCATTGGAAGACCAGTAGTAGTTTCCGATGCACATCTTTAGGCATTCTGTAATCTGTGGACTATCAGAGTGTTGTTGAAACTCAGTAATTGCATCGGGATTGAATACAACAGTCACAATGCGCGCTTTCCTCCATGGGGGTAATGTCTCAAACTGTCTACGACTTGATCGTTTCCTAGAAGACCAGTAGTAGTTTCCGATGCACATCTTGAGGCATTGTGTAATCTGTGCACCTTCTAAGTGTTGATGAAACAGAGAAATTGCATCGGGATTGAATACAACAGTCACAATGCGCACTTTCCTACATGGGAGTAATGTCACAAACAGTTTACGCTTTGATCGTTCTCTGGAAGACCAGTAGTAGTTTCCGATGCACATCTTTGGACATTCTGTAATGTGTGGACTATCAGAGTGTTGATGAAACACAGAAATTGCATCAGGTTTGAATACAACAGTCACCATGCGCACTTTCCTCCATGGGAGTAATGCCTCAAACAGTTTACGTTTTGATAGTTCCCTGGAAGACCAGCAGTAGTTTGCGATGCACATCTGTGGGCATTCTGTAATGTGGTTACTATCGGAGTGTTGATGAAACACAGAAATTGCATCGGGATTGAATACAACAGTCACCATGCGCACTTTCCTCCATGGGAATAATGTCTCAAACAGCCTACGATTTGATCGTTCCCTGCAAGACCAGTAGGAGCTTCCGATGCACATCTGGAGGCATTCTGTAATCTGTGGACCTTCAAAGTGCTGATGAAACACAGAAATTAGATCAGGATTGAATACAACAGTCACCATGCGCACTTTCCCCCATGGGAGTAATGTCCCATACAGTTTACGCTTTGATCGTTCTCTGGAAGGCCAGTGGTGGTTTCCGATGCACATCTGGTCAATTCTGTACTGTGTGGACTATCAGAGTGTTGATGAAACACAGAAATTGCATCGGGGTTGAATACAACAGTCACCATGCGCACTTTCGTAAATGGGAGTAATGTCTCAAACAGTCTACGCTTTGATCGTTCCCTGCAGGACCAGTAGTAGTTTCCGATGCACATCTGGAGGCATTCTGTAATCTGTGGACCTTCAAAGTGTTGATGAAACATTGAAATTGCCGCGGAATTGAATACAACAGTCACCATGCGCACTTTTCTACATGGGAGTAATGTCTCAAACAGTTTACGATTTGATCGTTCCCTGGAAGACCAGTAGTAGTTTCCGATGCTCATCAGGGGGCCTTCTGTAATGTGTGGACTATCAGATTGTTGATGAAACACAAAAATTGCATCGGGATTGAATACAACAGTCACCATGCGCACTTACCTCCATGGGAATAATGTCTCGAACAGCCTACCATTTGATCGATCCCTGCAAGACAAGTAGTAGCTTCCGATGCACAACTGGGGGAATTCTGTAATCTGTGGACCTTCGAAGTGCTGATGAAACACAGAAATTGCATCGGGATTGAATACAAAAGTCACCATGCGCACTTTCCTCCATGGGAGTAATGTCTCAAACTATCTACGATTTGATCGGTCCCTGTAAGACCAGTAGTAGTTTCCGATGCACATCTGGAGGCATTCTGTTATGTGTGGACTATCAGAGTGTTGATGACACACTGAAATTGCATCGGGATTGAATACAACGGTCACCATTAGCACTTTCCTACATGGGAGTAATGTCTCAAACAGATAATACTTTGATCGTTCCCTGGAAGACCAGTAGTAGTTTCCGATGGACATCTGGAGCATTCTGTAATGTGTGGACTATCAGAGTGTTGTTGAAACACAGAAATTGCATCGGGATTGCATACAACAGTAACAATGCTCAATTTCCCTCCATGGGAATAATGTCTCAAACAGTCTACGCTTTGATCGTTCCCTGGAAGACCAGTAGTAGTTTCCGATGCACATCTGGAGGCATTCTGTAATCTGTGGACGATCAGAGTGTTGATGAAACACAGATATTGCATCGGGATTCAATACAACAGTCACAATGCGCACTTTCCTCCATGGAGGCATTCTGTAATCTGTGGATTATCAGAGTGTTGACGAAACACAGAAATTGCATCGGGATTCAATTCAACAGTCACCATGCGCACTTTAACTTACGGGAGTAATGTCTCAAAGAGTCAACGCTCTGATCATTCCCTGGAAGACCAGTAGTAGTTTCCGATGAGCATATGGAGGCATTCTGTAATCTGTGGAATATCAGAGTGTTGATGAAACACAGAAATTGCATCGGGATTGAATACAACAGTCAAAATGCGCACTTTCCTCCATGGTAGTAATGTCTCAAACAGTCTACGCTTTGATAGTTCAATGGAAGACCAGTAGTAGTTTACGATGCACATCTGGAGGCATTCTGTAATTTGTGGACTATCAGAGTGTTGATGAAACACAGAAATGGCATCGGGATTGAATACAACAGTCACCAAGATCACTTTCCTCCATGGGAGTAATGTTTCAAACAGTCTACGCTTTGATCGTTCCTGCAAGACCAGTAGTAGTTTACGGTGCACATCTGGAGGCATTCCCCAATCTGTCGAC
Organism: Schistocerca gregaria; assembly: GCF_023897955.1. Taxonomy (NCBI): domain Eukaryota; kingdom Metazoa; phylum Arthropoda; class Insecta; order Orthoptera; family Acrididae; genus Schistocerca; species Schistocerca gregaria. The sequence goes on from NC_064927.1 coordinate 43,916,061, forward strand.
CTTTAAAGTGTTGATGAAACACAGAAGTTTATTCGGGATTAAATACAGAAGTCACCATGCGCACTTTCCTACATGGGAGTAATGTCTCCAACAGTCTACGCTTTGATCGTTTCCTGGAAGACCAGTAGTAGTTTCCGATGCACATCTGGTAGCATTCTGTAATCTGTGGACTATCACAGTGTTGATGAAACAGAGAAATTGCATCGGGATTGAATACAACAGTCAAAATGCGCACTTTCCTCCATGGTAGTAATGTCTCAAACAGTCTACGCTCTGATCATTCCCTGGAAGACCAGTAGCAGTTTCCGATGCACATCTGGAGGCATTCTGTAATCTGAGGACTATCAGAGTGTTGATGAAACACAGAAATTGCATCGGGATTGAATACAACAGTCAAAATGCCCACTTTCCTCCATGGGAGTAATGTCTCAAACAGTCTACGCTTTGATAGTTCCCTGGAAGACCAGTAGTAGTTTCCAATGCACATCTGGAGGCATTCTGTAATTTGTGGACTATCACAATGATGATGAAACACAGAAATAGCATCGGGATTGAATACAACAGTCACCATGAGCACTTTCCTCCATGGAAGTAATGTTTCAAACAGTCTACGCTTTGATCGTTCCCTGCAAGACCAGTAGTAGTTTACGGTGCACATCTGGAGGCAGTCTGTCATCTGTGGACCTTTAAAGTGTTGATGAAACACAGATATTGCATCGGGACTGAATACAACAGTTACCATGCGCACTTTCCTAAACGGGAGTAATGTTCTAAACAGTCTACGCTTTGATCGTTTCCTGGAAGACCAGTAGTAGTTTCCGATGCACATCTGGAGGAATTCTGTTACCTGTGGACCTTTAAAGTGTTGATGAAACACAGAAATTACCTCGGGATTGAATACAACTGTCACCATGCGCACTTTCCTCCATGGGAGTAATGTCTCAAACAGTCTACACTTTGATCGTTTCCTGGAAGACCAGTAGTAGTTTCCGATGCACATCTGGAGGCATTCTGTAATCTGTGGACTATCAGAGTGTTGATGAAACACAGAAATGGCATCGGGATTGAATACAGCAGTCACCAAGATCACTTTCCTCCATGGGAGTAATGTTTCAAACAATCTACGCTTTGATCGTTCCTGCAAGACCAGTAGTAGTTTTCGATGCACATCTGGTAGCATTCTGTAATCTGTGGACTATCACAGTGTTGACGAAACACAGAAATTGCATTGGGATTGAATACAACAGTCACCAAGATCACTTTCCTCCATGGGAGTAATGTTTCAAACAGTCTACGCTTTGATCGTTCCTGCAAGACCAGTAGTAGTTTACGGTGCACATCTGGAGGCATTCCGTAATCTGTCGACCTTTAAAGTGTTGATGAAACACAGAAGTTTATTCGGGATTGAATACAAAAGTCACCATGCGCACTTTCCTACATGGGAGTAATGTCTCCAACAGTCTACGCTTTGATCGTTTCCTGGAAGACCAGTAGTAGTTTCCGATGCACATCTGGTAGCATTCTGTAATCTGTGGACAATCACAGTGTTGATGAAACAGAGAAATTGCATCGGGATTGAATACAAAAGTCAAGATGAGCACTTTCCTCCACGGGAGTAATGTCTCAAACAGTCTACGCTTTGATCGTTCACTGGAAGACCAGTAGTAGTTTCCCATGCAATTCTGGTGGCATTCTTTAATCTGTAGACTATCAGAGTGTTGACGAATCACAGAAATTGCATTGGGATTCATTTCAACAGTCACCATGCGCACTTTCCCTCATGGGAGTAATGTCTCAAATAGTCTACGCTCTGATCATTCCCTGGAAGACCAGTAGCAGTTTCCGATGCACATCTGGAGGCATTCTGTAATCTGAGGACTATCAGAGTGTTGATGAAACACAGAAATTGCATCGGGATTGAATACAACAGTCAAAATGCCTACTTTCCTCCATGGGAGTAATGTCTCAAACAGTCTACGCTTTGATAGTTCCCTGGAAGACCAGTAGTAGTTTCCAATGCACATCTGGAGGCATTCTGTAATTTGTGGACTATCACAATGATGATGAAACACAGAAATTGCATCGGGATTGAATACAACAGTCACCATGAGCACTTTCCTCCATGGAAGTAATGTTTCAAACAGTCTACGCTTTGATCGTTCCCTGCAAGACCAGTAGTAGTTACGGTGCACATCTGGAGGCAGTCTGTCATCTGTGGACCTTTAAAGTGTTGATGAAACACAGATATTGCATCGGGACTGAATACAACAGTTACCATGCGCACTTTCCTAAACGGGAGTAATGTTCTAAACAGTCTACGCTTTGATCGTTTCCTGGAAGACCAGTAGTAGTTTCCGATGCACATCTGGTGGCATTCAGTAATCTGTGGACTATCACAGTGTTGATGAAACACAGAAATTGCATCGGGATTGAATACAACAGTCAAGATGTGCACTTTCCTCCACGGGAGTAATGTCTCAAACAGTCTACGCTTTAATAGTTCAATGGAAGACCAGTAGTAGTTTACGATGCACATCTGGAGGCATTCTGTAATTTGTGGACTATCAGAGTGTTGATGAAACACAGAAATTGCATCGGGATTGAATACAACAGTCACCATGCGCACTTTCCTCCATGGGAGTAATGTCTCAAACAGTCTACGCTTTGATCGTTCCCTGCAAGACCAGTAGTAGTTTCCGATTCACATCTGGAGGCATTCTGTAATCTGTGGACCTTTAAAGTGTTGATGAAACACAGAAATTTCATCGGGATTGTATACAACAGGCACCATGAGCACTCTCCTAAATGGGAGTAATGTTTCAAACGGTCTACGCTTCGATCGTTCCCTGGAAGACCAGAAGTAGCATCCGATGCACATCTGGAGGCATTCTGTAATCTGTGGACTATCAGAAAGTTGATGAAACACAGAAAATGCATCGGGATTGAATACAACAGTCACCATGCGCACTTTCCTCCATGGGAGTAATGTCTCAAAGAGTCTACGCTTTGATCGTTCCCTTTAAGAATAGTAGTAGTTTCCGATCCACATCTGGAGGCATTCTGGAATCTGTAAACTATCAGGGTGTTCTTCAAAAACAGAAATTGCATCGGGATTGAATACAACAGTCACCATGCGTACTTTCCTCCATGGGGGTAATGTCTCAAACAGTTTACGCTTTGATCGTTCCCTGGAAGACCAGTAGTAGTTTCCGATGCACATCTGGGTGCATACTGTAATGTGTGGACTATCAGAGTGTTGATGAAACACAGAAAGTGCATCGGGATTGACTACAACAGTCACCAAGCGCACTTTCCTCCATGGGAGTAATGTCTCAAACAGTTTACGCTTTTATCGTTCCCTTGAAGACCAGTACAGTTTCCGATGCACATATGGGGGCATTCTGTAATTTGTGGACTACCAGAGTGTTGATGAAACACAGAAATTGCATCGGGATTGAATACAACAGTCACCATGCGCACTTTCCTCCATGGGAGTTATGTCTCAAACAGTCTACGATTTGATCGTTCCCTGCAAGACCAGTAGTAGCTTACGTTGCACATCTGGAGGAATTCTGTTACCTGTGGACCTATAAAGTGTTGATGAAACACAGAAATTACCTCGGGATTGAATACAACTGTCACCATGCGCACTTTCCTCCATGGGAGTAATGTCTCAAACAGTCTACACTTTGATCGTTTCCTGGAAGACCAGTAGTAGTTTCCGATGCACATCTGGAGGCATTCTGTAATCTGTGGACTATCAGAGTGTTGATGAAACACAGAAATGGCATCGGGATTGAATACAGCAGTCACCAAGATCACTTTCCTCCATGGGAGTAATGTTTCAAACAATCTACGCTTTGATCGTTCCTGCAAGACCAGTAGTAGTTTTCGATGCACATCTGGTAGCATTCTGTAATCTGTGGACTATCACAGTGTTGACGAAACACAGAAATTGCATTGGGATTCAATTCAACAGTCACCATGCGCACTTTCCCTCACGGGAGTAATGTCTCAAATAGTCTACGCTCTGATCATTCCCTGGAAGACCAGTAGCAGTTTCCGATGCACATCTGGAGGCATTCTGTAATCTGAGGACTATCAGAGTGTTGATGAAACACAGAAATTGCATCGGGATTGAATACAACAGTCAAAATGCCCACTTTCCTCCATGGGAGTAATGTCTCAAACAGTCTACGCTTTGATAGTTCCCTGGAAGACCAGTAGTAGTTTCCAATGCACATCTGGAGGCATTCTGTAATTTGTGGACTATCACAAAGATGATGAAACACAGAAATTGCATCGGGATTGAATACAACAGTCACCATGAGCACTTTCCTCCATGGAAGTAATGTTTCAAACAGTCTACGCTTTGATCGTTCCCTGCAAGACCAGTAGTAGTTTACGGTGCACATCTGGAGGCAGTCTGTCATCTGTGGACCTTTAAAGTGTTGATGAAACACAGATATTGCATCGGGACTGAATACAACAGTTACCATGCGCACTTTCCTAAATGGGAGTAATGTTCTAAACAGTCTACGCTTTGATCGTTTCCTGGAAGACCAGTAGTAGTTTCCGATGCACATCTGGTGGCATTCTGTAATTTGTGGACTATCACAGTGTTGATGAAACACAGAAATTACATCGGGATTGAATACAACAGTCAAGATGTGCACTTTCCTCCACGGGAGTAATGTCTCAAACAGTCTACGCTTTGATCCTTCCCTGGAACACCAGTAGTAGTTTCCGATGCACGTCTGGTGGCATTCTGTAATCTGTGGACTATCAGAGTGTTGATGAAACACAGAAATTGCATCGCGATTGAATACAATAGTCACTATGCGCACTTTCCTCCACGGGAGTAATGTCTCAAACACTCTACGCCTTGATCCTTCCCTGGAAGACTAGTAGTAGTTTCCGATGCACATCTGGTGGCATTCTGTAATCTGTCTATTATCAGAGTGTTGACGAAACACAGAAATTGCATTGGAATTCAATTCAACAGTTACCATGCGCACTTTCCTCCACGGGAGTAATGTCTCAAACAGTCTACGCTTTGATCGTTTCCTGGAAGACCAGTAGTAGTTTCCGATGCACATCTGGTGGCATTCTGTAATCTGTGGATTATCAGAGTGTTGACGAAACACAGAAATTGCATCGGAATTCTATTCGACAGTCACCATACGCACTTTCCCTCACGGGAGTAATGTCTCAAATAGTCTACGCTCTGATCATTCCCTGGAAGACCAGTAGCAGTATCCGATGCACATCTGGAGGCATTCTGTAATCTGTGGACTATCAGAGTGTTGATGAAACACAGAAATTGCATCGGGATTGAATACAACAGTCAAAATGCGCACTTTCCTCCATGGTAGTAATGTCTCAAACAGTCTACGCTTTGATAGTTCAATGGAAGACCAGTAGCAGTTTACGATGCACATCTGGAGGCATTCTGTAATTTGTGGACTATCAGAGTGTTGATGAAACACAGAAATGGCATCGGGATTGAATACAACAGTCACCAAGATCACTTTCCTCCATGGGAGTAATGTTTCAAACAGTCTACGCTTTGATCGTTCCTGCAAGACCAGTAGTAGTTTACGGTGCACATCTGGAGGCATTCCGTAATCTGTCGACCTTTAAAGTGTTGATGAAACACAGAAATTTAGTCGGGATTGAATACAACAGTCACCATGCGCACTTTCCTACATGGGAGTAATGTCTCCAACAGTCTACGCTTTAATCGTTTCCTGGAAGACCAGTAGTAGTTTCCGATGCACATCTGGTAGCATTCCGTAATCTGTGGACTATCACAGTGTTGATGAAACAGAGAAATTGCATCGGGATTGAATACAAAAGTCAGGATCAGCACTTTCCTCCACGGGAGTAATGTCTCAAACAGTCTACGCTTTGATTGTTCCCTGGAAGACCAGTAGTAGTTTCCGATGCACATCTGGTGGCATTCTGTAATCTGTCTATTATCAGAGTGTTGACGAAACACAGAAATTGCATTGGGATTCAATTCAACAGTCACCATGCGCACTTTCCCTCACGGGAGTAATGTCTCAAATAGTCTACGCTCTGATCATTCCCTGGAAGACCAGTAGCAGTATCCGATGCACATCTGGAGGCATTCTGTAATCTGTGGACTATCAGAGTGTTGATGAAACACAGAAATTGCATCGGGATTGAATACAACAGTCAAAATGCCCACTTTCCTCCATGGGAGTAATGTCTCAAACACTCTACGCTTTGATAGTTCCCTGGAAGACCAGTAGTAGTTTCCAATGCACATCTTTAGGCATTCTGTAATTTGTGGACTATCACAATGATGATGAAACACAGAAATTGCATCGGGATTGAATACAACAGTCACCATGAGCACTTTCCTCCATGGAAGTAATGTTTCAAACAGTCTACGCTTTGATCGTTCCCTGCAAGACCAGTAGTAGTTTACGGTGCACATTTGGAAGCAGTCTGTAATCTGTGGATCTTTAAAGTGTTTATGAAACACAGAAATTGATTCGGGATTGAATACAACAGTCACCATGCGCACTTTCCTCCATGGGAGTAATGTCTCAAACAGTCTACGCTTTGATCTTTTCCTGGAAGACCAGTAGTAGTTTCCGATGCACATCTGGTGGCATTCTGTAAACTGTGGACTATCACAGTGTTCATGAAACACAGAAATTGCATCGCGATTGAATACAACAGTCAAGATGCGCACTCTCCTCCACGGGAGTAATGTCTCAAACAGTCTACGCTTTGATCGTTCCCTGTAAGACCAGTAGTAGTTTCCGATGCACGTCTGGTGGCATTCTGGAATCTGTGGACTATCAGAGTGTTGAAGAAACACAGAAAATGCATCGGGATTGAATACAACAGTCACCATGCGCACTTTCCTCCACGGGAGTAATGTCTCAAACAGTCTACGCTTTGATCGTTCCATGGAAGACCTTTAGTAGTTTCCGATGCATATCTGGAGGCATTCTGTAATCTGTGGAGTATCAGAGTGTTGATGAAACACAGAAAATGCATCGGGATTGAATACAATAGTCACCATGCGCACTTTCCTCCATGGGAGTAATGTCTCAAACAGTCTACGCTTTGATCTTTCCCTTTAAGACCAGTAGTAGTTTCTGATGCACATCTGGAGGCATTCTGGAATCTGTAAACTATTAGAGTGTTGTTCAAAAACAGAAATTGTATCGGGATTGAATACAACAGTCACCATGCGCACTTTCCTCCATGGGAGTAATGACTCATACAGTTTACGCTTTGATCGTTCCCTGGAAGACCAGAAGTAGCATCCGATGCACATCTGGAGGCATTCTGCAATCTGTGGACTATCAGAGTGTTGACGAAACACAGAAATTACATCGGGACTGAATACAACAGTTACCATGCGCACTTTCCTCCACGGAGTAATGTCTCAAACAGTCTACGCTTTGATCGTTTCCTGGAAGACCAGAGTAGTTTCCGATGCACATCTGGTGGCAATCTGTAATCTGTGGACTATCAGAGTGTTGACAAAACACAGAAATTGCATCGGGATTCAATTCAACAGTCACCATGCGCACTTTCCCTCACGGGAGTAATGTCTCAAATTGTCTACGCTCTGATCGTTCCCTGGAAGACCAGTAGTAGTTTCCGATGCACATATGGAGGCATTCTGTAATCTGTGGACTGTCAGAGTGTTGATGAAACACAAAAATTGCATCGGGATTGAATACAACAGTCACCATGAGCACTTTCCTCCATGGGAATAATGTTTCAAACAGTCTACGACTTGATCGTTCCCTGGAAGACCAGAAGTAGTATCCGATGCACATCTGGAGGCATTCTGTAATCTGTGGACTATCAGAGTGTTGATGAAACACAGAAAATGCATCGGGAATGAATACAACAGTCACCATGCGCACTTTCCTCCATGGGAGTAATGTCTCAAACAGTCTATCCTTTGATCGTTCCCTGCAAGAGCAGTAGTAGTTTACGGTGCACATTTGGAAGCAGTCTGTAATCTGTGGATCTTTAAAGTGTTTATGGAACACAGAAATTGATTCGGGATTGAATACAACAGTCACCATGCGCACTTTCCTCCATGGGAGTAATGTCTCAAACAGTCTACGCTTTGATCTTTTCCTGGAAGACCAGTAGAAGTTTCCGATGCACATCTGGTGGCATTCTGTAAACTGTGGACTATCACAGTGTTGATGAAACACAGAAATTGCATCGCGATTGAATACAACAGTCAAGATGCGCACTTTCCTACACGGGAGTAATGTCTCAAACAGTCTACGCTTTGATCGTTCAATGTAAGACCAGTAGTAGTTTCCGATGCACGTCTGGTGGCATTCTGGAATCTGTGGACTATCAGAGTGTTGATGAAACACAGAAAATGCATCGAGATTGAATACAACAGTCACCATGCGCACTTTCCTCCACGGGAGTAATGTCTCAAACAGTCTACGCTTTGATCGTTCCATGGAAGACCTTTAGTAGTTTCCGATGCATATCTGGAGGCATTCTGTAATCTGTGGAGTATCAGAGTGTTGATGAAACACAGAAAATGCATCGGTATTGAATACAATAGTCACCATGCGCACTTTCCTCCATGGGAGTAATGTCTCAAACAGTCTACGCTTTGATCTTTCCCTTTAAGACCAGTAGTAGTTTCCGATGCACATCTGGAGGCATTCTGGAATCTGTAAACTATTAGAGTGTTGTTCAAAAACAGAAATTGCATCGGGATTGAATACAACAGTCACCATGCGCACTTTCCTCCATGGGAGTAATGTCTCATACAGTTTACGCTTTGATCGTTCCCTGGAAGACGAGTAGTAGTTTCTGATGAACATCTGGGTGCATTCTGTAATGTGTGGACTATCAGAGTGTTGATGAAAAACAGAAAGTGCATTGGGATTGAATACAACAGTCACCATGCGCACTTTCCTCCATGGGAGTAATGTCTCAAACAGTCTACGCTTTGATCTTTTCCTGGAAGACCAGTAGAAGTTTCCGATGCACATCTGGTGGCATTCTGTAAACTGTGGACTATCACAGTGTTGATGAAACACAGAAATTGCATCGCGATTGAATACAACAGTCAAGATGCGCACTTTCCTCCACGGGAGTAATGTCTCAAACAGTCTACGCTTTGATCGTTCCCTGTAAGACCAGTAGTAGTTTCCGATGCACGTCTGGTGGCATTCTGGAATCTGTGGACTATCAGAGTGTTGACGAAACACAGAAATTGCATCGGGATTGAATACAACAGTCACCATGCGCACTTTCCTCCATGGGAGTTATGTCTCAAACAGTCTACGCTTTGATCGTACCCTGCAAGACCAGTAGTAGTTTCCGATTCACATCTGGAGGCATTTGGTAATCTGTGGACCTTTAAAGTGTTGATGATACACAGAAATTGCCTCGGGATTGAATACAACAGTCATCATGCGCACTTTCCTCCATGGGAGTAATGTCTCAAACAGTCTACGCTTTGATCGTTTCCTGGAAGACCAGTAGTAGTTTCCGATGCACATCTGGAGGCATTCTGTAATCTGTGGACTATCAGAGTGTTGACGAAACACAGAAATTGCATCGGGACTGAATACAACAGTTACCATGCGCACTTTCCTCCACGGAGTAATGTCTCAAACAGTCTACGCTTTGATCGTTTCCTGGAAGACCAGAGTAGTTTCCGATGCACATCTGGTGGCAATCTGTAATCTGTGGACTATCAGAGTGTTGACGAAACACAGAAATTGCATCGGGATTCAATTCAACAGTCACCATGCGCACTTTCCCTCACGGGAGTAATGTCTCAAATTGTCTACGCTCTGATCGTTCCCTGGAAGACCAGTAGTAGTTTCCGATGCACATATGGAGGCATTCTGTAATCTGTGGACTATCAGAGTGTTGATGAAACACAAAAATTGCATCGGGATTGAATACAACAGTCACCATGCGCACTTTCCTCCATGGGAGTAATGTCTCAAACAGTCTACCCTTTGATCGTTCCCTGCAAGAGCAGTAGTAGTTTACGGTGCACATTTGGAAGCAGTCTGTAATCTGTGGATCTTTAAAGTGTTTATGAAACACAGAAATTGATTCGGGATTGAATACAACAGTCACCATGCGCACTTTCCTCCATGGGAGTAATGTCTCAAACAGTCTACGCTTTGATCTTTTCCTGGAAGACCAGTAGAAGTTTCCGATGCACATCTGGTGGCATTCTGTAAACTGTGGACTATCACAGTGTTGATGAAACACAGAAATTGCATCGCGATTGAATACAACAGTGAAGATGCGCACTTTCCTCCACGGGAGTAATGTCTCAAACAGTCTACGCTTTGATCGTTCCATGGAAGACCTTTAGTAGTTTCCGATGCATATCTGGAGGCATTCTGTAATCTGTGGAGTATCAGAGTGTTGATGAAACACAGAAAATGCATCGGGATTGAATACAATAGTCACCATGCGCACTTTCCTCCATGGGAGTAATGTCTCAAACAGTCTACGCTTTGATCTTTCCCTTTAAGACCAGTAGTAGTTTCCGATGCACATCTGGAGGCATTCTGGAATCTGTAAACTATTAGAGTGTTGTTCAAAAACAGAAATTGCATCGGGATTGAATACAACAGTCACCATGCGCACTTTCCTCCATGGGAGTAATGTCTCATACAGTTTACGCTTTGATTGTTCCCTGGAAGACGAGTAGTAGTTTCTGATGAACATCTGGGTGCATTCTGTAATGTGTGGACTATCAGAGTGTTGATGAAACACAGAAAGTGCATTGGGATTGAATACAACAGTCACCATGCGCACTTTCCTCCATGGGAGTAATGTCTCAAACAGTTTACGCTTTTATCGTTCCCTGGAAGACCAGTATAGTTTCCAATGCACGTCTGGTGGCATTCTGTAATCTGTGGACTATCAGAGTGTTGACGAAACACAGAAATTGCATCGGGATTGAATACAACAGTCACCATGCGCACTTTCCTCCATGGGAGTTATGTCTCAAACAGTCTACGCTTTGATCGTTCCCTGCAAGACCAGTAGTAGTTTCCGATTCACATCTGGAGGCATTTGGTAATCTGTGGACCTTTAAAGTGTTGATGATACACATAAATTGCCTCGGGATTGAATACAACAGTCATCATGCGCACTTTCCTCCATGGGAGTAATGTCTCAGACAGTCTACGCTTTGATCGTTTCCTGGAAGACCAGTAGTAGTTTCCGATGCACATCTGGAGGCATTCTGTAATCTGTGGACTATCAGAGTGTTGACGAAACACAGAAATTGCATCGGGATTGAATACAACAGTTACAATGCGCACTTTCCTCCACGGAGTAATGTCTCAAACAGTCTACGCTTTGATCGTTTCCTGGAAGGCCAGAGTAGTTTCCGATGCACACCTGGTGGCAATCTGTAACCTGTGGACTATCAGAGTGTTGACGAAACACAGAAATTGCATCGGGATTCAATTCAACAGTCACCATGAGCACTTTCCTCCATGGGAGTAATGTTTCAAACAGTCTACGACTTGATCGTTCCCTGGAAGACCAGAAGTAGTATCCGATGCACATCTGGAGGCATTCTGTAATCTGTGGACTATCAGAGTGTTGATGAATCACAGAAAATGCATCGGGATTGAATACAACAATCACCATGCGCACTTTCCTCCATGGGAGTAATGTTTCAAACAGTCTACGCTTTGATCGTTCCCTGGAAGACCAGAAGAAGTATCCGATGCACATCTGGAGGCATTCTGTAATCTGTGGACTATCAGAGTGTTGATGAAACAGAAAATGCATCGGGATTGAATACAACAGTCACCATGCGCACTTTCCTCCATGGGAGTAATGTCTCAAACAGTCTACGCTTTGATCGTTTCCTTTAAGACCAGTAGTAGTTTCCGATGCACATCTGGAGGCATTCTGGAATCTGTAAACTATTAGAGTGTTGTTCAAAAACAGAAATTGCATCGGGATTGAATACAACAGTCACCATGCGCACTTTCCTCCATGGGAGTAATGTCTCATACAGTTTACGCTTTGATCGTTCCCTGGAAGACCAGTAGTAGTTTCTGATGAACATCTGGGTGCATTCTGTAATGTGTGGACTATCAGAGTGTTGATGAAACACAGAAAGTGCATTGGGATTGAATACAACAGTCACCATGCGCACTTTCCTCCATGGGAGTAATGTCTCAAACAGTTTACGCTTTTATCGTTCCCTGGAAGACCAGTATAGTTTCCAATGCACGTCTGGTGGCATTCTGTAATCTGTGGACTATCAGAGTGTTGACGAAACACAGAAATTGCATCGGGATTGAATACAACAGTCACCATGCGCACTTTCCTCCATGGGAGTTATGTCTCAAACAGTCTACGCTTTGATCGTTCCCTGCAAGACCAGTAGTAGTTTCCGATTCACATCTGGAGGCATTTGGTAATCTGTGGACCTTTAAAGTGTTGATGATACACAGAAATTGCCTCGGGATTGAATACAACAGTCATCATGCGCACTTTCCTCCATGGGAGTAATGTCTCAGACAGTCTACGCTTTGATCGTTTCCTGGAAGACAAGTAGTAGTTTCCGATGCACATCTGGAGGCATTCTGTAATCTGTGGACTATCAGAGTGTTGACGAAACACAGAAATTGCATCGGGATTGAATACAACAGTTACAATGCGCACTTTCCTCCATGGAGTAATGTCTCAAACAGTATACGCTTTGATCGTTTCCTGGAAGGCCAGAGTAGTTTCCGATGCACACCTGGTGGCAATCTGTAACCTGTGGACTATCAGAGTGTTGACGAAACACAGAAATTGCATCGGGATTCAATTCAACAGTCACCATGAGCACTTTCCTCCATGGGAGTAATGTTTCAAACAGTCTACGACTTGATCGTTCCCTGGAGGCCAGAAGTAGTATCCGATGCACATCTGGAGGCATTCTGTAATCTGTGGACTATCAGAGTGTTGATGAAACACAGAAAATGCATCGGGATTGAATACAACAGTCACCATGCGCACTTTCCTCCATGGGAGTAATGTTTCAAACAGTCTACGCTTTGATCGTTCCCTGGAAGACCAGAAGAAGTATCCGATGCACATCTGGAGGCATTCTGTAATCTGTGGACTATCAGAGTGTTGATGAAACAGAAAATGCATCGGGATTGAATACAACAGTCACCATGCGCACTTTCCTCCATGGGAGTAATGTCTCAAACAGTCTACGCTTTGATCGTTTCCTTTAAGACCAGTAGTAGTTTCCGATGCACATCTGGAGGCATTCTGGAATCTGTAAACTATTAGAGTGTTGTTCAAAAACAGAAATTGCATCGGGATTGAATACAACAGTCACCATGCGCACTTTCCTCCATGGGAGTAATGTCTCATACAGTTTACGCTTTGATCGTTCCCTGGAAGACCAGTAGTAGTTTCTGATGAACATCTGGGTGCATTCTGTAATGTGTGGACTATCAGAGTGTTGATGAAACACAGAAAGTGCATTGGGATTGAATACAACAGTCACCATGCGCACTTTCCTCCATGGGAGTAATGTCTCAAACAGTTTACGCTTTTATCGTTCCCTGGAAGACCAGTATAGTTTCCAATGCACGTCTGGTGGCATTCTGTAATCTGTGGACTATCAGAGTGTTGACGAAACACAGAAATTGCATCGGGATTGAATACAACAGTCACCATGCGCACTTTCCTCCAAGGGAGTTATGTCTCAAACAGTCTACGCTTTGATCGTTCCCTGCAAGACCAGTAGTACTTCCCGAATCACATCTGGAGGCATTTGGTAATCTGTGGACCTTTAAAGTGTTGATGATACACAGAAATTGCCTCGGGATTGAGTACAACAGTCATCATGCGCACTTTCCTCCATGGGAGTAATGTCTCAAACAGTCAACGCTTTGATCGTTTCCTGGAAGACCAGTAGTAGTTTCCGATGCACATCTGGAGGCATTCTGTAATCTGTGGACTATCAGAGTGTTGACGAAACACAGAAATTGCATCGGGACTGAATACAACAGTTACCATGCGCACTTTCCTCCACGGAGTTATGTCTCAAACAGTCTACCCTTTGATCGTTTCCTGGAAGACCAGAGTAGTTTCCGATGCACATCTGGTGGCAATCTGTAATCTGTGGACTATCAGAGTGTTGACGAAACACAGAAATTGCATCGGGATTCAATTCAACAGTCACCATGCGCACATTCCCTCACGGGAGTAATGTCTCAAATAGTCTACGCTCTGATCGTTCCCTGGAAGACCAGTAGTAGTTTCCGATGCACATATGGAGGCATTCTGTAATCTGTGGACTATCAGAGTGTTGATGAAACACAAAAATTGCATCGGGATTGAATACAACAGTCACCATGAGCACTTTCCTCCTTGGGAGTAATGTTTCAAACAGTCTACGACTTGATCGTTCCCTGGAAGAGCAGAAGTAGTATCCGATGCACATCTGGAGGCATTCTGTAATCTGTGGACTATCAGAGTGTTGATGAAACACAGAAAATGCATCGGGAATGAATACAACAGGCACCATGCGCACTTTCCTCCGTGGGAGTAATGTCTCAAACAGTCTACGCTTTGATCGTTCCCTTTAAGACCAGTAGTAGTTTCCGATGCACATCTGGAGGCATTCTGGAATCTGTAAACTATCAGAGTGTTGTTCAAAAACAGAAATTGCATCGGGATTAAATACAACAGTCACCATGCACACTTTCCTCCATGGGAGTAATGTGTCAAAGAGTTTACGCTTCGATCGTTCCCCGGAAGACCAGTAGTAGTTTCCGATGCACATCTGGAGGAATTCTGTAATCTGTGGACTATCACAGTGTTGATGAAACACCGAAATTGCATCGGGATTGAATACAACAGTCACCATGCGCACTTTCCTCCATGGGAGTTATGTCTCAATCAGTCTACGCTTTGATCGTTTCCTGGAAGACCAGTAGTAGTTTCCGATGCACATCTGGTGGCAATCTGTAATCTGTGGACTATCAGAGTGTTGACGAAACACAGAAATTGCATTGGGATTCAATTCAACAGTCACCATGCGCACTTTCCCTCACGGGAGTAATGTCTCAAATAGTATACTCTCTGATCATTCCCTGGAAGACCAGTAGCAGTTTCCGATGCACATCTGGAGGCATTCTGTAATCTGTGGACTATCAGAGTGTTGATGAAACACAGAAATTGCATCGGGATTCAATTCAACAGTCACCATGAGCACTTTCCTCCATGGGAGTAATGTTTCAAACAGTCTACGACTTGATCGTTCCCTGGAGGCCAGAAGTAGTATCCGATGCACATCTGGAGGCATTCTGTAATCTGTGGACTATCAGAGTGTTGATGAAACACAGAAAATGCATCGGGATTGAATACAACAATCACCATGCGCACTTTCCTCCATGGGAGTAATGTTTCAAACAGTCTACGCTTTGATCGTTCCCTGGAAGACCAGTAGTAGTTTCCGATGCACATCTGGAGGCATTCTGTAATCTGTGGACTATCAGAGTGTTGACGAAACACAGAAATTGCATCGGGATTGAATACAACAGTTACAATGCGCACTTTCCTCCGCGGAGTAATGTCTCAAACAGTCTACGCTTTGATCGTTTCCTGGAAGGCCAGAGTAGTTTCCGATGCACACCTGGTGGCAATCTGTAACCTGTGGACTATCAGAGTGTTGACGAAACACAGAAATTGCATCGGGATTCAATTCAACAGTCACCATGAGCACTTTCCTCCATGGGAGTAATGTTTCAAACAGTCTACGACTTGATCGTTCCCTGGAAGACCAGAAGTAGTATCCGATGCACATCTGGAGGCATTCTGTAATCTGTGGACTATCAGAGTGTTGATGAATCACAGAAAATGCATCGGGATTGAATACAACAATCACCATGCGCACTTTCCTCCATGGGAGTAATGTTTCAAACAGTCTACGCTTTGATCGTTCCCTGGAAGACCAGAAGAAGTATCCGATGCACATCTGGAGGCATTCTGTAATCTGTGGACTATCAGAGTGTTGATGAAACAGAAAATGCATCGGGATTGAATACAACAGTCACCATGCGCACTTTCCTCCATGGGAGTAATGTCTCAAACAGTCTACGCTTTGATCGTTTCCTTTAAGACCAGTAGTAGTTTCCGATGCACATCTGGAGGCATTCTGGAATCTGTAAACTATTAGAGTGTTGTTCAAAAACAGAAATTGCATCGGGATTGAATACAACAGTCACCATGCGCACTTTCCTCCATGGGAGTAATGTCTCATACAGTTTACGCTTTGATCGTTCCCTGGAAGACCAGTAGTAGTTTCTGATGAACATCTGGGTGCATTCTGTAATGTGTGGACTATCAGAGTGTTGATGAAACACAGAAAGTGCATTGGGATTGAATACAACAGTCACCATGCGCACTTTCCTCCATGGGAGTAATGTCTCAAACAGTTTACGCTTTTATCGTTCCCTGGAAGACCAGTATAGTTTCCAATGCACGTCTGGTGGCATTCTGTAATCTGTGGACTATCAGAGTGTTGACGAAACACAGAAATTGCATCGGGATTGAATACAACAGTCACCATGCGCACTTTCCTCCATGGGAGTTATGTCTCAAACAGTCTACGCTTTGATCGTTCCCTGCAAGACCAGTAGTAGTTTCCGATTCACATCTGGAGGCATTTGGTAATCTGTGGACCTTTAAAGTGTTGATGATACACAGAAATTGCCTCGGGATTGAATACAACAGTCATCATGCGCACTTTCCTCCATGGGAGTAATGTCTCGGACAGTCTACGCTTTGATCGTTTCCTGGAAGACAAGTAGTAGTTTCCGATGCACATCTGGAGGCATTCTGTAATCTGTGGACTATCAGAGTGTTGACGAAACACAGAAATTGCATCGGGATTGAATACAACAGTTACAATGCGGACTTTCCTCCATGGAGTAATGTCTCAAACAGTATACGCTTTGATCGTTTCCTGGAAGGCCAGAGTAGTTTCCGATGCACACCTGGTGGCAATCTGTAACCTGTGGACTATCAGAGTGTTGACGAAACACAGAAATTGCATCGGGATTCAATTCAACAGTCACCATGAGCACTTTCCTCCATGGGAGTAATGTTTCAAACAGTCTACGACTTGATCGTTCCCTGGAGGCCAGAAGTAGTATCCGATGCACATCTGGAGGCATTCTGTAATCTGTGGACTATCAGAGTGTTGATGAAACACAGAAAATGCATCGGGATTGAATACAACAATCACCATGCGCACTTTCCTCCATGGGAGTAATGTTTCAAACAGTCTACGCTTTGATCGTTCCCTGGAAGACCAGAAGATGTATCCGATGCACATCTGGAGGCATTCTGTAATCTGTGGACTATCAGAGTGTTGATGAAACAGAAAATGCATCGGGATTGAATACAACAGTCACCATGCGCACTTTCCTCCATGGGAGTAATGTCTCAAACAGTCTACGCTTTGATCGTTTCCTTTAAGACCAGTAGTAGTTTCCGATGCACATCTGGAGGCATTCTGGAATCTGTAAACTATTAGAGTGTTGTTCAAAAACAGAAATTGCATCGGGATTGAATACAACAGTCACCATGCGCACTTTCCTCCATGGGAGTAATGTCTCATACAGTTTACGCTTTGATCGTTCCCTGGAAGACCAGTAGTAGTTTCTGATGAACATCTGGGTGCATTCTGTAATGTGTGGACTATCAGAGTGTTGATGAAACACAGAAAGTGCATTGGGATTGAATACAACAGTCACCATGCGCACTTTCCTCCATGGGAGTAATGTCTCAAACAGTTTACGCTTTTATCGTTCCCTGGAAGACCAGTATAGTTTCCAATGCACGTCTGATGGCATTCTGTAATCTGTGGACTATCAGAGTGTTGACGAAACACAGAAATTGCATCGGGATTGAATACAACAGTCACCATGCGCACTTTCCTCCAAGGGAGTTATGTCTCAAACAGTCTACGCTTTGATCGTTCCCTGCAACACCAGTAGTACTTCCCGAATCACATCTGGAGGCATTTGGTAATCTGTGGACCTTTAAAGTGTTGATGATACACAGAAATTGCCTCGGGATTGAATACAACAGTCATCATGCGCACTTTCCTCCATGGGAGTAATGTCTCAAACAGTCAACGCTTTGATCGTTTCCTGGAAGACCAGTAGTAGTTTCCGATGCACATCTGGAGGCATTCTGTAATCTGTGGACTATCAGAGTGTTGACGAAACACAGAAATTGCATCGGGACTGAATACAACAGTTACCATGCGCACTTTCCTCCACGGAGTTATGTCTCAAACAGTCTACCCTTTGATCGTTTCCTGGAAGACCAGAGTAGTTTCCGATGCACATCTGGTGGCAATCTGTAATCTGTGGACTATCAGAGTGTTGACGAAACACAGAAATTGCATCGGGATTCAATTCAACAGTCACCATGCGCACATTCCCTTACGGGAGTAATGTCTCAAATAGTCTACGCTCTGATCGTTCCCTGGAAGACCAGTAGTAGTTTCCGATGCACATATGGAGGCATTCTGTAATCTGTGGACTATCAGAGTGTTGATGAAACACAAAAATTGCATCGGGATTGAATACAACAGTCACCATGAGCACTTTCCTCCTTGGGAGTAATGTTTCAAACAGTCTACGACTTGATCGTTCCCTGGAAGAGCAGAAGTAGTATCCGATGCACATCTGGAGGCATTCTGTAATCTGTGGACTATCAGAGTGTTGATGAAACACAGAAAATGCATCGGGAATGAATACAACAGTCACCATGCGCACTTTCCTCCGTGGGAGTAATGTCTCAAACAGTCTACGCTTTGATCGTTCCCTTTAAGACCAGTAGTAGTTTCCGATGCACATCTGGAGGCATTCTGGAATCTGTAAACTATCAGAGTGTTGTTCAAAAACAGAAATTGCATCGGGATTAAATACAACAGTCACCATGCACACTTTCCTCCATGGGAGTAATGTGTCAAAGAGTTTACGCTTCGATCGTTCCCCGGAAGACCAGTAGTAGTTTCCGATGCACATCTGGAGGAATTCTGTAATCTGTGGACTATCACAGTGTTGATGAAACACCGAAATTGCATCGGGATTGAATACAACAGTCACCATGCGCACTTTCCTCCATGGGAGTTATGTCTCAATCAGTCTACGCTTTGATCGTTTCCTGGAAGACCAGTAGTAGTTTCCGATGCACATCTGGTGGCAATCTGTAATCTGTGGACTATCAGAGTGTTGACGAAACACAGAAATTGCATTGGGATTCAATTCAACAGTCACCATGCGCACTTTCCCTCACGGGAGTAATGTCTCAAATAGTATACTCTCTGATCATTCCCTGGAAGACCAGTAGCAGTTTCCGATGCACATCTGGAGGCATTCTGTAATCTGTGGACTATCAGAGTGTTGATGAAACACAGAAATTGCATCGGGATTCAATTCAACAGTCACCATGAGCACTTTCCTCCATGGGAGTAATGTTTCAAACAGTCTACGACTTGATCGTTCCCTGGAGGCCAGAAGTAGTATCCGATGCACATCTGGAGGCATTCTGTAATCTGTGGACTATCAGAGTGTTGATGAAACACAGAAAATGCATCGGGATTGAATACAACAATCACCATGCGCACTTTCCTCCATGGGAGTAATGTTTCAAACAGTCTACGCTTTGATCGTTCCCTGGAAGACCAGTAGTAGTTTCCGATGCACATCTGGAGGCATTCTGTAATCTGTGGACTATCAGAGTGTTGACGAAACACAGAAATTGCATCGGGATTGAATACAACAGTTACAATGCGCACTTTCCTCCACGGAGTAATGTCTCAAACAGTCTACGCTTTGATCGTTTCCTGGAAGGCCAGAGTAGTTTCCGATGCACACCTGGTGGCAATCTGTAACCTGTGGACTATCAGAGTGTTGACGAAACACAGAAATTGCATCGGGATTCAATTCAACAGTCACCATGAGCACTTTCCTCCATGGGAGTAATGTTTCAAACAGTCTACGACTTGATCGTTCCCTGGAAGACCAGAAGTAGTATCCGATGCACATCTGGAGGCATTCTGTAATCTGTGGACTATCAGAGTGTTGATGAATCACAGAAAATGCATCGGGATTGAATACAACAATCACCATGCGCACTTTCCTCCATGGGAGTAATGTTTCAAACAGTCTACGCTTTGATCGTTCCCTGGAAGACCAGAAGAAGTATCCGATGCACATCTGGAGGCATTCTGTAATCTGTGGACTATCAGAGTGTTGATGAAACAGAAAATGCATCGGGATTGAATACAACAGTCACCATGCGCACTTTCCTCCATGGGAGTAATGTCTCAAACAGTCTACGCTTTGATCGTTTCCTTTAAGACCAGTAGTAGTTTCCGATGCACATCTGGAGGCATTCTGGAATCTGTAAACTATTAGAGTGTTGTTCAAAAACAGAAATTGCATCGGGATTGAATACAACAGTCACCATGCGCACTTTCCTCCATGGGAGTAATGTCTCATACAGTTTACGCTTTGATCGTTCCCTGGAAGACCAGTAGTAGTTTCTGATGAACATCTGGGTGCATTCTGTAATCTGTGGACTATCAGAGTGTTGACGAAACACAGAAATTGCATCGGGATTGAATACAACAGTCACCATGCGCACTTTCCTCCATGGGAGTTATGTCTCAAACAGTCTACGCTTTGATCGTTCCCTGCAAGACCAGTAGTAGTTTCCGATTCACATCTGGAGGCATTTGGTAATCTGTGGACCTTTAAAGTGTTGATGATACACAGAAATTGCCTCGGGATTGAATACAACAGTCATCATGCGCACTTTCCTCCATGGGAGTAATGTCTCAGACAGTCTACGCTTTGATCGTTTCCTGGAAGACCAGTAGTAGTTTCCGATGCACATCTGGAGGCATTCTGTAATCTGTGGACTATCAGAGTGTTGACGAAACACAGAAATTGCATCGGGATTGAATACAACAGTTACAATGCGCACTTTCCTCCACGGAGTAATGTCTCAAACAGTATACGCTTTGATCGTTTCCTGGAAGGCCAGAGTAGTTTCCGATGCACACCTGGTGGCAATCTGTAACCTGTGGACTATCAGAGTGTTGACGAAACACAGAAATTGCATCGGGATTCAATTCAACAGTCACCATGAGCACTTTCCTCCATGGGAGTAATGTTTCAAACAGTCTACGACTTGATCGTTCCCTGGAGGCCAGAAGTAGTATCCGATGCACATCTGGAGGCATTCTGTAATCTGTGGACTATCAGAGTGTTGATGAAACACAGAAAATGCATCGGGATTGAATACAACAATCACCATGCGCACTTTCCTCCATGGGAGTAATGTTTCAAACAGTCTACGCTTTGATCGTTCCCTGGAAGACCAGAAGAAGTATCCGATGCACATCTGGAGGCATTCTGTAATCTGTGGACTATCAGAGTGTTGATGAAACAGAAAATGCATCGGGATTGAATTCAACAGTCACCATGCGCACTTTCCTCCATGGGAGTAATGTCTCAAACAGTCTACGCTTTGATCGTTTCCTTTAAGACCAGTAGTAGTTTCCGATGCACATCTGGAGGCATTCTGGAATCTGTAAACTATTAGAGTGTTGTTCAAAAACAGAAATTGCATCGGGATTGAATACAACAGTCACCATGCGCACTTTCCTCCATGGGAGTAATGTCTCATACAGTTTACGCTTTGATCGTTCCCTGGAAGACCAGTAGTAGTTTCTGATGAACATCCGGGTGCATTCTGTAATGTGTGGACTATCAGAGTGTTGATGAAACACAGAAAGTGCATTGGGATTGAATACAACAGTCACCATGCGCACTTTCCTCCATGGGAGTAATGTCTCAAACAGTTTACGCTTTTATCGTTCCCTGGAAGACCAGTATAGTTTCCAATGCACGTCTGGTGGCATTCTGTAATCTGTGGACTATCAGAGTGTTGACGAAACACAGAAATTGCATCGGGATTGAATACAACAGTCACCATGCGCACTTTCCTCCAAGGGAGTTATGTCTCAAACAGTCTACGCTTTGATCGTTCCCTGCAAGACCAGTAGTACTTTCCGAATCACATCTGGAGGCATTTGGTAATCTGTGGACCTTTAAAGTGTTGATGATACACAGAAATTGCCTCGGGATTGAATACAACAGTCATCATGCGCACTTTCCTCCATGGGAGTAATGTCTCAAACAGTCAACGCTTTGATCGTTTCCTGGAAGACCAGTAGTAGTTTCCGATGCACATCTGGAGGCATTCTGTAATCTGTGGACTATCAGAGTGTTGACGAAACACAGAAATTGCATCGGGACTGAATACAACAGTTACCATGCGCACTTTCCTCCACGGAGTTATGTCTCAAACAGTCTACCCTTTGATCGTTTCCTGGAAGACCAGAGTAGTTTCCGATGCACATCTGGAGGCATTCTGTAATCTGTGGACTATCAGAGTGTTGATGAAACACAGAAAATGCATCGGGAATGAATACAACAGTCACCATGCGCACTTTCCTCCGTGGGAGTAATGTCTCAAACAGTCTACGCTTTGATCGTTCCCTTTAAGACCAGTAGTAGTTTCCGATGCACATCTGGAGGCATTCTGGAATCTGTAAACTATCAGAGTGTTGTTCAAAAACAGAAATTGCATCGGGATTGAATACAACAGTCACCATGCACACTTTCCTCCATGGGAGTAATGTGTCAAAGAGTTTACGCTTCGATCGTTCCCCGGAAGACCAGTAGTAGTTTCCGATGCACATCTGGAGGAATTCTGTAATCTGTGGACTATCAGAGTGTTGATGAAACACCGAAATTGCATCGGGATTGAATACAACAGTCACCATGCGCACTTTCCTCCATGGGAGTTATGTCTCAATCAGTCTACGCTTTGATCGTTTCCTGGAAGACCAGTAGTAGTTTCCGATGCACATCTGGTGGCAACCTGTAATCTGTGGACTATCAGAGTGTTGACGAAACACAGAAATTGCATTGGGATTCAATTCAACAGTCACCATGCGCACTTTCCCTCACGGGAGTAATGTCTCAAATAGTATACTCTCTGATCATTCCCTGGAAGACCAGTAGCAGTTTCCGATGCACATCTGGAGGCATTCTGTAATCTGTGGACTATCAGAGTGTTGATGAAACACAGAAATTGCATCGGGATTCAATTCAACAGTCACCATGAGCACTTTCCTCCATGGGAGTAATGTTTCAAACAGTCTACGACTTGATCGTTCCCTGGAGGCCAGAAGTAGTATCCGATGCACATCTGGAGGCATTCTGTAATCTGTGGACTATCAGAGTGTTGATGAAACACAGAAAATGCATCGGGATTGAATACAACAGTCACCATGCGCACTTTCCTCC
Source organism: Schistocerca gregaria (assembly GCF_023897955.1). Lineage (NCBI taxonomy): Eukaryota > Metazoa > Arthropoda > Insecta > Orthoptera > Acrididae > Schistocerca > Schistocerca gregaria. The sequence goes on from NC_064927.1 coordinate 43,939,508, forward strand.
ATGGGAGTAATGTCTCATACAGTTTACGCTTTGATCGTTCCCTGGAAGACCAGTAGTAGTTTCTGATGAACATCTGGGTGCATTCTGTAATGTGTGGACTATCAGAGTGTTGATGAAACACAGAAAGTGCATTGGGATTGAATACAACAGTCACCATGCGCACTTTCCTCCATGGGAGTAATGTCTCAAACAGTTTACGCTTTTATCGTTCCCTGGAAGACCAGTATAGTTTCCAATGCACGTCTGGTGGCATTCTGTAATCTGTGGACTATCAGAGTGTTGACGAAACACAGAAATTGCATCGGGATTGAATACAACAGTCACCATGCGCACTTTCCTCCAAGGGAGTTATGTCTCAAACAGTCTACGCTTTGATCGTTCCCTGCAAGACCAGTAGTACTTTCCGAATCACATCTGGAGGCATTTGGTAATCTGTGGACCTTTAAAGTGTTGATGATACACAGAAATTGCCTCGGGATTGAATACAACAGTCATCATGCGCACTTTCCTCCATGGGAGTAATGTCTCAAACAGTCAACGCTTTGATCGTTTCCTGGAAGACCAGTAGTAGTTTCCGATGCACATCTGGAGGCATTCTGTAATGTGTGGACTATCAGAGTGTTGATGAAACACAGAAAGTGCATTGGGATTGAATACAACAGTCACCATGCGCACTTTCCTCCATGGGAGTAATGTCTCAAACAGTTTACGCTTTTATCGTTCCCTGGAAGACCAGTATAGTTTCCAATGCACGTCTGGTGGCATTCTGTAATCTGTGGACTATCAGAGTGTTGATGAAACACAAAAATTGCATCGGGATTGAATACAACAGTCACCATGAGCACTTTCCTCCTTGGGAGTAATGTTTCAAACAGTCTACGACTTGATCGTTCCCTGGAAGAGCAGAAGTAGTATCCGATGCACATCTGGAGGCATTCTGTAATCTGTGGACTATCAGAGTGTTGATGAAACACAGAAAATGCATCGGGAATGAATACAACAGTCACCATGCGCACTTTCCTCCGTGGGAGTAATGTCTCAAACAGTCTACGCTTTGATCGTTCCCTTTAAGACCAGTAGTAGTTTCCGATGCACATCTGGAGGCATTCTGGAATCTGTAAACTATCAGAGTGTTGTTCAAAAACAGAAATTGCATCGGGATTGAATACAACAGTCACCATGCACACTTTCCTCCATGGGAGTAATGTGTCAAAGAGTTTACGCTTCGATCGTTCCCCGGAAGACCAGTAGTAGTTTCCGATGCACATCTGGAGGAATTCTGTAATCTGTGGACTATCAGAGTGTTGATGAAACACCGAAATTGCATCGGGATTGAATACAACAGTCACCATGCGCACTTTCCTCCATGGGAGTTATGTCTCAATCAGTCTACGCTTTGATCGTTTCCTGGAAGACCAGTAGTAGTTTCCGATGCACATCTGGTGGCAATCTGTAATCTGTGGACTATCAGAGTGTTGACGAAACACAGAAATTGCATTGGGATTCAATTCAACAGTCACCATGCGCACTTTCCCTCACGGGAGTAATGTCTCAAATAGTATACTCTCTGATCATTCCCTGGAAGACCAGTAGCAGTTTCCGATGCACATCTGGAGGCATTCTGTAATCTGTGGACTATCAGAGTGTTGATGAAACACAGAAATTGCATCGGGATTGGATACAACAGTCAAAATGCCCACTTTCCTCCATGGGAGTAATGTCTCAAACAGTCAACGCTTTGATCGTTTCCTGGAAGACCAGTAGTAGTTTCCGATGCACATCTGGAGGCATTCTGTAATCTGTGGACTATCAGAGTGTTGACGAAACACAGAAATTGCATCGGGACTGAATACAACAGTTACCATGCGCACTTTCCTCCACGGAGTTATGTCTCAAACAGTCTACCCTTTGATCGTTTCCTGGAAGACCAGAGTAGTTTCCGATGCACATCTGGTGGCAATCTGTAATCTGTGGATTATCAGAGTGTTGACGAAACACAGAAATTGCATCGGGATTCTATTCGACAGTCACCATGCGCACTTTCCCTCACGGGAGTAATGTCTCAAATAGTCTACGCTCTGATTATTCCCTGCAATACCAGTAGTAGTTTCCTTGCACATCTGGAGGCATTCTGTAATCTGTGGACTATCAGAGTGTTGATGAAACACTGAAATTGCATCGGGATTAAATACAACAGTCAAAATGCGCACTTTCCTCCATGGGAGTAATGTCGCAAAACAGTCTACGCTTTTATAGTTCCCTGGAAGACCAGTAGAAGTTTCCGATGCACATCTGGTGACATTCTGTAATCTGTCTATTATCAGAGTGTTGACGAAACACAGAAATTGCATTGGGATTCAATTCAACAGTCACCATGCGCACTTTCCCTCACGGGAGTAATGTCTCAAATAGTCTACGCTCTGATCATTCCCTGGAAGACCAGTAGTAGTTTCCGATGCACATCTGGAGGCATTCTGTAAAATGTGGACTATCAGAGTGTTGATGAAACGCAGAAAATGCATCGGGATTGAATACAACAGTCACAATGCGCACTTTCCTCCATGGGAGTAATGTCTCAAACAGTCTACGCTTTGATAGTTCCCTGGAAGACCAGTAGTAGTTTCCGATGCACATATGAGGCATTCTGTAATTTGTGGACTATCAGAATGTTGATGAAACACAGAAATTGCATCGGGATTGAATACAACAGTCACCATGAGCACTTGCCTCCATGGGAGTAATGTTTCAAACAGTCTACGATTTGATCGTTCCCTGCAAGACCAGTAGTAGTTTACGGTGCAAATCTGGAGGCAGTCTGTAATCTGTGGACCTTTAAAGTGTTTATGAAACACAGAAATTGATTCGGGATTGAATACAACAGTCACCATGCGCACTTTCCTCCATGGGAGTAATGTCTCAAACAGTCTACGCTTTGATCTTTTCCTGGGAGACCAGTAGTAGTTTCCGATGCACATCTGGAGGCATTCTGTAATCTGTGGACTATCAGAGTGTTGATGAAACACAGAAATTGCATTGGGATTCAATTCAACAGTCACCATGCGCACTTTCTCCACGGGAGTAATGTCTCAAACAGTCTACGATTTGATCGTTTCCTGGAAGACCAGTAGTAGTTTCCGATGCACATCTGGTGGCATTCTGTAATCTGTGGACTATCACAGTGTAGATGAAACACAGAAAATGCATCGGGATTGAATACAACATTCACCATGCGCACTTTCCTCCATGGCAGTAATGTCTCAAACAGTCTACGCTTTGATTGTTCCCAGGAACACTAGTAGTAGATTCCGATGCACATCTGGAGGCATTCTGTAATCTCTGGAGTATCAGAGTGTTGATGAAACACATGAATTACATCGGGATTGAATACAACAGTCACCATGCGCACTTTCTCCACGGGAGTAATGTTTCAAACAGTCTACGCTTTGATCGTTCCCTGGAAGACCAGTAGTAGTTTCCGCTGCACATCAGGTGTCATTCTGTAATCTGTGGACCTTTAAAGTGTTGATGAAACACAGAAATTTCCTCGGGATTGAATACAACAGTCACCATGCGCACTTTCCTCCACGGGAGTAATGTTTCAAACAGTCTACGCTTTGATCGTTCCATGGAAGACCTTTAGTAGTTTCCGATGCAGATCTGGAGGCATTCTGTAATCTGTGGAGTATCAGAGTGTTGATGAAACACAGAAAATGCATCGGGATTGAATACAACAGTCACCATGCGCACTTTCCTCCATGGGAGTAATGTCTCAAACAGTCTACGCTTTGATCGTTCCCTTTAAGACCAGTAGTAGTTTCCGATGCACATCTGGAGGCATTCTGGAATCTGTAAACTATCAGAGTGTTGTTCAAAACAGAAATTGCATCGGGATTGAATACAACAGTCACCATGCGCACTTTCCTCCATGGGAGTAATGTCTCATACAGTTTACGCATTGATCGTTCCCTGGAAGACCAGTAGTAGTTTCTGATGAACATCTGGGTGCATTCAGTAATGTGTGGACTATCAGAGTGTTGATGAAACACAGAAAGTGCATTGTGATTGAATACAACCGTCACCATGCGCACTTTCCTCCATGGGAGTAATGTCTCAAAGAGTTTACGCTTTTATCGTTCCCTGGAAGACCAGTATAGTTTCCAATGCACGTCTGGTTGCATTCTGTAATCTGTGGACTATCAGAGTGTTGACGAAACACAGAAATTGCATCGGTATTGAATACAACAGTCACCATGCGCACTTTCCTCCATGGGAGTTATGTCTCAAACAGTCTACGCTTTGATCGTTCCCTGCAAGACCAGTAGTAGTTTCCGATTCATATCTGGAGGCATTCTGTAATCTGTGGACCTTTAAAGTGTTGATGATACACAGAAATTGCCTCGGGATTGAATACAACAGTCATCATGCGCACTTTCCTCCATGGGAGTAATGTCTCAAACAGTCTACGCTTTGATCGTTTCCTGGAAGACCAGTAGTAGTTTCCGATGCACATCTGGAGGCATTCGGTAATCTGTGGACTATCAGAGTGTTGACGAAACACAGAAATTGCATCGGGACTGAATACAACAGTTACAATGTGCACTTTCCTCCACGGAGTAATGTCTCAAACAGTCTACGCTTTGATCGTTTCCGGGAAGACCAGTAGTAGTGTCCGATGCACATCTGGTGGCGTTCTGTAATCTGTGGACTATCAGAGTGTTGATGAAACACAGAAATTGCATCGGGATTTAATTCAACAGTCACCATGCGCACTTTCCCTCACGGGAGTAATGTCTCAAATAGTCTACACTCTGATCGTTCCCTGGAAGACCAGTAGTAGCTTACGATGCACATCTGGAGGCATTCTGTAATCTGTGGACAATCAGAGTGTTGATGAAACACAAAAATTGCATCGGGATTGAATACAACAGTCACCATGAGCACTTTCCTCCATAGGAGTAATGTTTCAAACAGTCTACGCTTTGATCGTTCCCTGGAAGACCAGAAGAAGTATCCGATGCACATCTGGAGGCATTCTGTAATCTGTGGACTATCAGAGTGTTGATGAAACAGAAAATGCATCGGGATTGAATACAACAGACACCATGCGCACTTTCCTCCATGGGAGTAATGTCTCAAACAGTCTACGCTTTGATCGTTCCCTTTAAGACCAGTAGTAGTTTCCGATGCACATCTGGAGGCATTCTGGAAACTGTAAATTATCAGAGTGTTGTTCAAAAACAGAAAATGCATCGGGATTGAATACAATAGTCACTCTGCGCACTTTCCTCCACGGGAGTAATGTCTCAAACACTCTACGCTTTGATCCTTCCCTGGAAGACCAGTAGTAGTTTCCGATGCACATCTGGTGGCATTCAGTAATCTGTGGACTATCAGCGTGTTGACGAAACACAGAAATTGCATCGGGACTGAATACAACAGTTACCATGCGCACTTTCCTCCACAGGAGTAATGTCTCAAACAGTCTACGCTTTGATCGTTTCCTGGAAGACCAGTAGTAGTTACCGATGCACATCTGGAGGCATTCTGTAATCTGTGGACAATCAGAGTGTTGATGAAACACAAAAATTGCATCGGGATTGAATACAACAGTCACCATGCGCACTTTCCTCCACAGGAGTAATGTCTCAAACAGTCTACGCTTTGATCGTTTCCTGGAAGACCAGTAGTAGTTTCCGATGCACATCTGGTGGCATTCTGTAATCTGTGGACTATCAGCGTGTTGACGAAACACAGAAATTGCATCGGGACTGAATACAACAGTTACCATGCGCACTTTCCTCCACAGGAGTAATGTCTCAAACAGTCTACGCTTTGATCGTTTCCTGGAAGACCAGTAGTAGTTACCGATGCACATCTGGTGGCATTCTGTAATCTTTGGACTATCGCAGTGTTGAAGAAACACAGAAATTGCATCGGGATTGAATACAACAGTCACCATACGCCCTTTCCTCCACGGGAGTAATGTCCCTGCACTCTACGCTTTGATCCTTCCCTGGAAGACCAGTAGTAGTTTCCGATGCACATCTGGAGGCATTATGTAATCTGTGGACCTTTAATGTGTTGATGAAACACAGAAATTGCCTCGGGATTGAATACAACAGTCACCATGCGCTCTTTCCTCCATGGGAGTAATGTGTCAAACAGTCTACGCTTTGATCGTTTCCTGGAAGACCAGAAGAAGTATCCGATGCACATCTGGAGGCATTCTGTAATCTGTGGACTATCAGAGTGTTGATGAAACAGAAAATGCATCGGGATTGAATACAACAGTCACCATGCGCACTTTCCTCCATGGGAGTAATGTCTCAAACAGTCTACGCTTTGATCGTTCCCTTTAAGACCAGTAGTAGTTTCCGATGCACATCTAGAGGCATTCTGGAAACTGTAAATTATCAGAGTGTTGTTCAAAAACAGAAAATGCATCGGGATTGAATACAATAGTCACTCTGCGCACTTTCCTCCACGGGAGTAATGTCTCAAACACTCTACGCTTTGATCCTTCCCAGGAAGACCAGTAGTAGTTTCCGATGCACATCTGGTGGCATTCTGTAATCTGTCTATTATCAGAGTGTTGACGAAACACAGAAATTGCATTGGGATTCAATTCAACAGTCACCATGCGCACTTTCCCTCACGGGAGTAATGTCTCAAATAGTCTACGCTCTGATCATTTCCTGGAAGACCAGTAATAGTTTCCGATGCACATCTGGAGGCATTTTGTGACCTGTGGACTATCAGAGTGTTGATGAAACACAGAAATTGCATCGGGATTGAATACAACAGTCAAAATGCGCACTTTCCTCCATGGGAGTAATGTCTCAAACAGTCTACGGTTTGATCGTTCCCTGCAAGACCAGTAGTAGTTTCCGATTCACATCTGGAGGCATTCTGTAATCTGTGGACCTTTAAAGTGTTGATGAAACACAGAAATTGCCTCGGGATTGAATACAACAGTCACCATGCGCACTTTCCTCCATGGGAGTTATGTCTCAAACAGTCTACGCTTTGATCGTTCCCTGCAAGACCAGTAGTAGCTTCCGATTCACATCTGGAGGCATTCTGTAATCTGTGGACCTTTAAAGTGTTGATGAAACACAGAAATTGCCTCTGGATTGAATACAACAGTCACCATGCGCACTTTCCTCCATGGAAGTAATGTTTCAAACAGTCTACGCTTTGATCGTTTCCTGGAAGACCAGTAGTAGTTTCCGATGCACATCTGGAGGCATTCTGTAATCTGTGGAGTATCAGAGTGTTGACGAAACACAGAAATTGCATCGGGACTGAATACAACAGTTACCATGCGCACTTTCCTCCACAGGAGTAATGTCTCAAACAGTCTACGCTTTGATCGTTTCCTGGAAGACCAGTAGTAGTTTCCGATGCACATCTGGTGGCATTCTGTAATCTGTGGACTATCAGAGTGTTGACGAAACACAGAAATTGCATCGGGATTCAATTCAACAGTCACCATGAGCACTTTCCCTCACGGGAGTTATGTCTCAAATAGTCTACGCTCTGATCGTTCCCTGGAAGACCAGTAGTAGTTACCGATGCACATCTGGTGGCATTCTGTAATCTGTGGACAATCAGAGTGTTGATGAAACACAAAAATTGCATCGGGATTGAATACAACAGTCACCATGCGCACTTTCCTCCACAGGAGTAATGTCTCAAACAGTCTACGCTTTGATCGTTTCCTGGAAGACCAGTAGTAGTTTCCGATGCACATCTGGTGGCATTCTGTAATCTGTGGACTATCAGAGTGTTGAAAAAACACAGAAATTGCATCGGGATTCAATTCAACAGTCACCATGCGCACTTTCTCTCACGGGAGTAATGTCTCAAATAGTCTACGTTCTGATCGTTCCCTGGAAGACCAGTAGTAGTTTCCGATTCACATCTGGAGGCATTCTGTAATCTGTGGACCTTTAAAGTGTTGATGAAACACAGAAATTGCCTCGGGATTGAATACAACAGTACCCTGCGCACTTTCCTCCATGGAAGTAATGTCTCAAACAGTCTACGCTTTGATCGTTTCCTGGAAGACCAGTAGTAGTTTCCGATGCACATCTGGTGGCATTCTGTAATCTGTGGACTATCGCAGTGTTGAAGAAACACAGAAATTGCATCGGGATTGAATACAACAGTCACCATACGCCCTTTCCTCCACGGGAGTAATGTCCCTGCACTCTACGCTTTGATCCTTCCCTGGAAGACCAGTAGTAGTTTCCGATGCACATCTGGAGGCATTATGTAATCTGTGGACCTTTAATGTGTTGATGAAACACAGAAATTGCCTCGGGATTGAATACAACAGTCACCATGCGCTCTTTCCTCCATGGGAGTAATGTCTCAAACAGTCTACGCTTTGATCGTTTCCTGGAAGACCAGAAGAAGTATCCGATGCACATCTGGAGGCATTCTGTAATCTGTGGACTATCAGAGTGTTGATGAAACAGAAAATGCATCGTGATTGAATACAACAGTCACCTTGCGCACTTTCCTCCATGGGAGTAATGTCTCAAACAGTCTACGCTTTGATCGTTCCCTTTAAGACCAGTAGTAGTTTCCGATGCACATCTAGAGGCATTCTGGAAACTGTAAATTATCAGAGTGTTGTTCAAAAACAGAAAATGCATCGGGATTGAATACAATAGTCACTCTGCGCACTTTCCTCCACGGGAGTAATGTCTCAAACACTCTACGCTTTGATCCTTCCCTGGAAGACCAGTAGTAGTTTCCGATGCACATCTGGTGGCATTCTGTAATCTGTCTATTATCAGAGTGTTGACGAAACACAGAAATTGCATTGGGATTCAATTCAACAGTCACCATGCGCACTTTCCCTCACGGGAGTAATGTCTCAAATAGTCTACGCTCTGATCATTCCCTGGAAGACCAGTAATAGTTTCCGATGCACATCTGGAGGCATTTTGTAACCTGTGGACTATCAGAGTGTTGATGAAACACAGAAATTGCATCGGGATAGAATACAACAGTCAAAATGCGCACTTTCCTCCATGGGAGTAATGTCTCAAACAGTCTACGGTTTGATCGTTCCCTGCAAGACCAGTAGTAGTTTCCGATTCACATCTGGAGGCATTCTGTAATCTGTGGACCTTTAAAGTGTTGATGAAACACAGAAATTGCCTCGGGATTGAATACAACAGTCACCATGCGCACTTTCCTCCATGGGAGTTATGTCTCAAACAGTCTACGCTTTGATCGTTCCCTGCAAGACCAGTAGTAGCTTCCGATTCACATCTGGAGGCATTCTGTAATCTGTGGACCTTTAAAGTGTTGATGAAACACAGAAATTGCCTCTGGATTGAATACAACAGTCACCATGCGCACTTTCCTCCATGGAAGTAATGTTTCAAACAGTCTACGCTTTGATCGTTTCCTGGAAGACCAGTAGTAGTTTCCGATGCACATCTGGAGGCATTCTGTAATCTGTGGAGTATCAGAGTGTTGACGAAACACAGAAATTGCATCGGGACTGAATACAACAGTTACCATGCGCACTTTCCTCCACAGGAGTAATGTCTCAAACAGTCTACGCTTTGATCGTTTCCTGGAAGACCAGTAGTAGTTTCCGATGCACATCTGGTGGCATTCTGTAATCTGTGGACTATCAGAGTGTTGACGAAACACAGAAATTGCATCGGGATTCAATTCAACAGTCACCATGAGCACTTTCCCTCACGGGAGTTATGTCTCAAATAGTCTACGCTCTGATCGTTCCCTGGAAGACCAGTAGTAGTTACCGATGCACATCTGGTGGCATTCTGTAATCTGTGGACAATCAGAGTGTTGATGAAACACAAAAATTGCATCTGGATTGAATACAACAGTCACCATGCGCACTTTTCTCCACAGGAGTAATGTCTCAAACAGTCTACGCTTTGATCGTTTCCTGGAAGACCAGTAGTAGTTTCCGATGCACATCTGGTGGCATTCTGTAATCTGTGGACTATCAGAGTGTTGAAAAAACACAGAAATTGCATCGGGATTCAATTCAACAGTCACCATGCGCACTTTCTCTCACGGGAGTAATGTCTCAAATAGTCTACGCTCTGATCGTTCCCTGGAAGACCAGTAGTAGTTTCCGATTCACATCTGGAGGCATTCTGTAATCTGTGGACCTTTAAAGTGTTGATGAAACACAGAAATTGCCTCGGGATTGAATACAACAGTCACCATGCGCACTTTCCTCCATTTAAGTAATGTCTCAAACAGTCTACGCTTTGATCGTTTCCTGGAAGACCAGTAGTAGTTTCCGATGCACATCTGGTGGCATTCTGTAATCTGTGGACTATCGCAGTGTTGAAGAAACACAGAAATTGCATCGGGATTGAATACAACAGTCACCATACGCCCATTCCTCCACGGGAGTAATGTCCCTGCACTCTACGCTTTGATCCTTCCCTGGAAGACCAGTAGTAGTTTCCGATGCACATCTGGAGGCATTATGTAATCTGTGGAACTTTAATGTGTTGATGAAACACAGAAATTGCCTCGGGATTGAATACAACAGTCACCATGCGCTCTTTCCTCCAGGGGAGTAATGTCTCAAACAGTCTACGCTTTGATCGTTTCCTGGAAGACCAGTAGTAGTTTCAGATGCACATCTGGTGGCATTCTGTAATCTGTGGACTATCAGAGTGTTGACGAAACACAGAAATTGCATCGGGATTCAATTCAACAGTCACCATGCGCACTTTCTCTCACGGGAGTAATGTCTCAAACAGTCTACGCTTTGATCCTTCCCTGGGAGACCAGTAGTGGTTGACGATGCACATCTGGAGGCATTCTGTAATCTGTGGACTATCAGAGTGTTGATGAAACACAGAAAATGCATCGGGATTGAATACAACAGTCAGAATGCGCACTTTCCTCCATGGGAGTAATGTCTCAAACAGTCTACGCTTTGATCGTTCCCTTTAAGACCAGTAGTAGTTTCCGAAGCACATCTGGAGGCATTCTGGAGTCTATAAACTATCAGAGTGTTGTTCAAAAACAGAAATTGCATCGTAATTGAATACAACAGTCACCATGCGCACTTTCCTCCATGGGAGTAATGTCTCAAACAGTTTACGCTTTTATCGTTCCCTGGAAGACCAGTATAGTTTCCGATGCACGTCTGGTGGCATTCTGTAATCTGTGGACTATCAGCGTGTTGATGAAACACAGAAATTGCATCGGGATTGAATACAACAGTCACCATGCGCACTTTCCTCCATGGGAGTTATGTCTCAAACAGTCTACGTTTTGATCGTTCCCTGCAAGACCAGTAGTAGTTTCCGATTCACATCTGGAGGCATTCTGTAATCTGTGGACCTTTAATGTGTTGATGAAACAAAGAAATTGCCTCGGGATTGAATACAACAGTCACCATGCGCTCTTTCCTCCATGGGAGTAATGTCTCAAACAGTCTACGCTTTGATCGTTTCCTGGAAGACCAGTAGTAGTTTCCGATGCACATCTGGAGGCATTCTGTAATCTGTGGACAATCAGAGTGTTGATGAAACACAAAAATTGCATCGGGATTGAATACAACAGTCACCATGAGCACTTTCCTCCATGGGAGTAATGTTTCAAACAGTCTACGCTTTGATCGTTCCCTGGAAGACCAGTAGTAGTTTCCGATGCACATCTGGAGGCATTCTGTAATCTGTGGACTATCAGAGTGTTGACGAAAGACAGAAATTGCATAGGGACTGAATACAACAGTTACCATGCGCACTTTCCTCCACAGGAGTAATGTCTCAAACAGTCTACGCTTTTATAGTTCCCTGGAAGACCAGTAGTAGTTTCCGATGCACATCTGGAGGCATTCTGTAATCTGTGGACTACCAGAGTGTTGATGAAACACAGAAATTGCATCGGTATTGAATACAACAGTCACCATGAGCACTTTCCTCCATGGGAGTAATGTTTCAAACAGTCTACGCTTTGATCGTTCCCTGGAAGACAAGAAATAGTATCCGATGCACATCTGGAGGAATTCTGTAATCTGTGGACTATCAGAGTGTTGATGAAACACAGAAATTGCATCGGGATTGAATACAACAGTCACTATGCGCACTTCCCTCCACGGGAGTAATGTCTCAAACAGTCTACGCTTTAATCCTTCCCTGGAAGACCAGTAATGGTTTCCGATGCACATCTGGAGGCATTCAGTAATCTGTGGACTATCAGAGTGTTGATGGAACACAGAATTTGCATCGGGATTGAATACAACAGTCACCATGCGCACTTTCCTCCATGGGAGTAATGTGTCAAACAGTTTACGCTTCGATCGTTCCCTGGAAGACCAGTAGTAGTTTCCGATGCACATCTGGAGGAATTCTGTAATCTGTGGACTATCAGAGTGTTGATGAAACACAGAAACTGCATCGGGATTGAATACAACAGTCACAATGTGCACTTTCCTCCATGGGACTAATGTCTCAAACAGTCTACGGTTTGATCGTTCACTGGAAGACCAGTAGTAGTTTCCGATGCACATCTGGAGGCATTCTGGAATCTATAAACTATCAGAGTGTTGTTCAAAAACAGAAATTGCATCGGGATTAAATACAACAGTCACCATGCGCACTTTCCTCCATGGGAGTAATGTCTCAAACAGTTTACGCTTTTATCGTTCCCTGGAAGACCAGTAGTAGTTTCCGATGCACATCTGGAGGCATTCTGTAATCTGTGGACTATCAGAGTGTTGATGAAACACAGAAATTGCATCGGGATTGAATTCAACAGTCACCATCAGCACTTTCCTCCATGGGAGTAATGTTTCAAACAGTCTACGCTTTGATCGTTCCCTGCAAGACCAGTAGTAGTTTACGGTGCACATCTGGAGGCAGTCTGTAATCTGTGGACCTTTAAAGTGTTGATGAAACACAGAAATTGCATCGGGACTGAATACAAGAGTTACCATGCGCAACTTCCTCCACGGGAGTAATGTCTCAAACAGTCTACGCTTTGATCGATTCCTGGAAGACCAGTAGTAGTTTCCGATGCACATCTGGATTCATTCTGTAATCTGAGGACTATCGCAGTGTTGATGAAACACAGAAAATGCATGGGGATTGAATACAACAGTCACCATGCGCACTTTCCTCCACGGGAGTAATGTCTTAAACAGTCTACGCTTTGATCGTTCCCTTTAAGACCAGTAGTAGTTTCCGATGCACATCTGGAGGCATTCTGGAATCTGTAAACTATTAGAGTGTTGTTCAAAAACAGAAATTGCATCGGGATTGAATACAACAGTCACTATGCGCACTTTCCTCCACGGGAGTAATGTCTCAAACGGTCTACGCTTTGATCCTTCCCTGGAAGACCAGTAGTGGTTACCGATGCACATCTGGAGGCATTCAGTGATCTGTGGACTATCAGAGTGTTGATGGAACACAGAAATTGCATCGGGATTGAATACATCAGTCACCATGCGCATTTTTCTCCATGGGAGTAATGTGTCAAACAGTTTACGCTTCGATCGTTCCCTGGAAGACCAATAGTAGTTTCCGATGCACATCTGGAGGAATTCTGTAATCTGTGGACTATCAGAGTGTTGATGAAACACAGAAACTGCATCGGGATTGAATACAACAGTCACAATGTGCACTTTCCTCCATGGGAGTTACGTCTCAAACAGTCTACGTTTTGATCGTTCCCTGCAAGACCAGTAGTAGTTTCCGATTCACATCTGGAGGCATTCTGTAATCTGTGGACCTTTAAAGTGTTGATGAATCACAGAAATTGCCTCGGGATTGAATACAACAGTCACCATGCGCACTTTCCTCCATGGGAGTAATGTCTCAAACAGTCTACGCTTTGATCGTTCCCTTTAAGACCAGTAGTAGTTTCCGATGCACATCTGGAGGCATTCTGGAATCTGTAAACTATCAGAGTGTTGTTCAAAAACAGAAATTGCATCGGGATTGAATACAACAGTCACCATGCGCACTTTCCTCCATGGGAGTAATGTCTCATACAGTTTACGCTTTGATCGTTCCCTGGAAGACCAGTAGTAGTTTCTGATGAACATCTGGGTGCATTCTGTAATGTGTGGACTATCAGAGTGTTGATGAAACACAGAAAGTGCTTTGGGATTGAATACAACAGTCACCATGCGCATTTTCCTCCATGGGAGTAATGTCTCAAACAGTTTACGCTTTTATCGTTCCCTGGAAGACCAGTATAGTTTCCAATGCACGTCTGGTGGCATTCTGTAATCTGTGGACTATCAGAGTGTTGACGAAACACAGAAATTACATTGGGATTGAATACAACAGTCACCATGCGCACTTTCCCTCACGGGAGTAATGTCTCAAATAGTCTATGCTGTGATCATTTCCTGGAAGACCAGTAGTAGTTTCCGATGCACATCTGGAGGCATTCTGTAATCTGTGGACTATCAGAGTGTTGTTGAAACCCAAAATTGCATCGGGATTGAATACAACAGTCAAAATGCGCACATTCCTCCATGGGAGTAATGTCTCAAACAGTCTACGCTTTGATAGATACCTGGAAGACCAGTAGTAGTTTCCGATGCACATCTGAAAGCATTCTGTAATTTGTGGGCTATCAGAATGTTGATGAAACACAGAAATTGCATCGGGATTGAATACAACAGTCACCATGAGCACTTTCCTCCATGGGAGTAATGTTTCAAACAGTCTACGCTTTGATCGTTCCCTGCAAGACCAGTAGTAGTTTACGGTGCACATCTGGAGGCAGTCTGTAATCTGTGGACCTTTAAAGTGTTGATGAAACACAGAAATTGCATCGGGACTGTATACAACAGTTACCATGCGCACTTCCCTCCACGGGAGTAATGTCTCAAACAGTCTACGCTTTGATCGTTTCCTGGAAGACCAGTAGTAGTTTCCGATGCGCATCTGGTGGTATTCAGTAATCTGTTTACTATCGCAGTGTTGATGAAACACAGAAATTGCATCGGGATTAAATACAAAAGTCACTATACGCCCTTTCCTCCACGGGAGTAATGTCTCTGCACTCTACGCTTTGATCCTTCCCTGGAAGACCAGTAGTAGTTTCCGATACACATCTGGTGGCATTCTGTAATCTGTGGATTATCAGAGTGTTGACGAAACACAGAAATTGCATCGGGATTCAATTCGACAGTCACAATGCGCACTTTCCCTCACGGGAGTAATGTCTCAAATAGTCTACGCTCTGATCATTCCCTGGAAGACCAGTAGTAGTTTCCTTGCACATCTGGAGGCATTATGTAATCTGTGGACTATCAGAGTTTTGATGAAACACAGAAATTGCATCGGGATTAAATACAACAGTCAAAATGCGCACTTTCCTCCATGGGAGTAATGTCTTAAACAGTCTACGCTTTGATCGTTCCATGGAAGACCTTTAGTAGTTTCCGATGCATATCTGGAGGCATTCTGTAATCTGTGGAATATCAGAGTGTTGATGAAACACAGAAAATGCATCGGGATTGAATACAACAGTCACCATGCGCACTTTCCTCCATGGGAATAATGTCTCAAAGAGTTTACGCTTTTATCGGTGCCTGGAAGACCAGTATAGATTCCGATGCACGTCTGGTAGCATTCTGTAATCTGTGGACTATCAGAGTGTTGATGAAACACAGAAATTGCATCGGGATTGAATACAACAGTCACCATGCGCACTTTCCTCCATGGGAGTTATGTCTCAAACAGTCTACGCTTTGATCGTTTCCTGGAAGACCAGTAGTAGTTTCTGATGCACATCTGGAGGCATTCTGGATTCTGTGGACTATCAGAGTGTTGACGAAACACAGAAATTGCATCGGGACTGAATACAACAGTTACCATGCGCACTTTCCTCCACAGGAGTAATGTCTCAAACAGTCTACGCTTTGATCGTTTCCTGGAAGACCAGTAGTAGTTTCCGATGCACATCTGGTGGCATTCTGTAATCTGTGGACTATCAGAGTGTTGACGAAACACAGAAATAGCATCGGGATTCAATTCAACAGTCACCATGCGCACCTTCCCTCACGGGATTAATGTCTCTAACAGTCTACGCTCTGATCGTTCCCTGGAAGACCAGTAGTCGTTTCCGATGCACATCTGACGGCATTCTGTAATCTGTGGACAATCAGAGTGTTGATGAAACACAAAAGTTGCATAGGGATTGAATACAACAGTCACCATGCGCACTTTCTTCCATGGGAGTAAAGTCTCAAACAGTTTACGCATTTATCGTTCCCTGCAAGACCAGTAGTAGTTTCCGATTCACATCTGGAGGCATTCTGTAATCTGTGGACCTTTAAAGTGTTGATGAAACACAGAAATTGCCTCGGGATTGATTACAACAGTCACCATGCGCACTTTCCTCCATGGGAGTAATGTCTCAAACAGTCTACGCTTTGATCGTTTCCTGGAAGACCAGTAGTTGTTTCTGATGCACATCTGGAGGCATTCTGTAATCTGTGGACTATCAGAGTGTTGACGAAACATAGAAATTGCATCGGGACTGAATACAACAGTTACCATGCGCACTTTCCTCCACAGGAGTAATGTCTCAAACAGTCTACGCTTTGATCGTCTCCTGGAAGACCAGTAGTAGTTTCCGATGCACATCTTGTGGCATTCTGTAATCTGTGGACTATCAGAGTGTTGACGAAACACAGAAATAGCATCGGTATTCAATTCAACAGTCACCATGCGGACTTTACCTCACGGGAGTAATGTCTCAAACAGTCTAAGCTCTGATCGTTCCCTGGAAGACCAGTAGTAGTTTCCGATGCACATCTGAAGGCATTCTGTAATCTGTTGACAATCAGAGTGTTGATGAAACACAAAAATTGCATCGGGATTGAATACAACAGTCACCATGAGCACTTTCCTCCATGGGAGTAATGTATCAAACAGTCTACGCTTTGATCGTTCCCTGGAAGACCAGTAGTAGTTTCCGATGCACATCTGGAGGCATTCTGTAATCTGTGGACTATCAGAGTGTTAATGAAACACAGAAATTGCATCGCGATTGAATACAACAGTCACCATGCGCACTTTCCTCCACGGGAGTAATGTCTCAAACAGTCTACGATTTGAACGTTGCCTTTAAGACCAGTAGTAGTTTCCGATGCACATCTGGAGGCATTCTGGAATCTGTAAACTATCAGAGTGTTGTTCAAAAACAGAAATTGCATCGGAATTGAATACAACAGTCACCATGCGCACTTTCCTTCATGGGAGTAATGTCTCATACAGTTTACGCTTTGATCGTTCCCTGGAAGACCAGTAGTAGTTTCCGCTGAACATCTGGGTGCATTCTGTAATGTGTGGACTATCTGAGTGTTGATGAAACACAGAAAGTGCATTGGGATTGAATACAACAGTCACCATGCGCATTTTCCTCCATGGGAGTAATGTCTCAAACAGTTTACGCTTTTATCGTTCCCTGGAAGACCAGTATAGTTTCCAATGCCCGTCTGGTGGCATTCTGTAATCTGTGGACTATCAGAGTGTTGACGAAACACAGACATTGCATTGGGATTGAATACAACAGTCACCATGCGCACTTTCCTCCATGGGAGTTATGTCTCAAACAGTCTACGCTTTGATCGTTCCCTGCAAGACCAGTAGTAGTTTCCGATTCACATCTGGAGGCATTCTGTAATCTGTGGACCTTTAAATTGTTGATGAAACACAGAAATTGCCTCGGGATTGAATACAACAGTCTCCATGCGCACTTTCCTCCATGGGAGTAATGTCTCAAACATTCTACGCTTTGATCGTTTCCTGGAAGACCAGTAGTAGTTTCCGATGCACATCTGGAGCCATTCTGTAATCTGTGGACTATCAGAGTTTTGACGAAACACAGAAATTGCATCGGGACTGAATACAACAGTTACCATGCGCACTTTCCTCCACAGGAGTAATGTCTCAAACAGTCTACGCTTTGATCGTTTCCTGGAAGACCAGTAGTTGTTTCTTATGCACATCTGGTGGCATTCTGTAATCAGTGGACTATCAGAGTGTTGACGAAACACAGAAATTGCATCGGGACTGAATACAACAGTTACCATGCGCACTTTCCTCCACAGGAGTAATGTCTCAAACAGCCTACGCTTTGATCGTTTCCTGGAAGACCAGTAGTAGTTTCCGATGCGCATCTGGTGGCATTCTGTAATCTGTTTACTATCGCAGTGTTGATGAAACACAGAAATTGCATCGGGATTAAACACAAAAGTCACTATACGCCCTTTCCTCCACGGGAGTAATGTCTCTGCACTCTACGCTTTGATCCTTCCCTGGAAGACCAGTAGTAGTTTCCGATACACATCTGGTGGCATTCTGTAATCTGTGGATTATCAGAGTGTTGACGAAACACAGAAATTGCATCGGGATTCAATTCGACAGTCACAATGCGCACTTTCCCTCACGGGAGTAATGTCTCAAATAGTCTACGCTCTGATCATTCCCTGGAAGACCAGTAGTAGTTTCCTTGCACATCTGGAGGCATTATGTAATCTGTGGACTATCAGAGTGTTGATGAAACACAGAAATTGCATCGGGATTAAATACAACGGTCAAAATGTCCATGGGAGTAATGTCTTAAACAGTCTACGCTTTGATCGTTCCATGGAAGACCTTTAGTAGTTTCCGATGCATATCTGGAGGCATTCTGTAATCTGTGGAATATCAGAGTGTTGATGAAACACAGAAAATGCATCGGGATTGAATACAACAGTCACCATGCGCACTTTCCTCCATGGGAATAATGTCTCAAAGAGTTTACGCTTTTATCGGTGCCTGGAAGACCAGTATAGATTCCGATGCACGTCTGGTAGCATTCTGTAATCTGTGGACTATCAGAGTGTTGATGAAACACAGAAATTGCATCGGGATTGAATACAACAGTCACCATGCGCACTTTCCTCCATGGGAGTTATGTCTCAAACAGTCTACGCTTTGATCGTTTCCTGGAAGACCAGTAGTAGTTTCTGATGCACATCTGGAGGCATTCTGGATTCTGTGGACTATCAGAGTGTTGACGAAACACAGAAAGTGCATCGGGACTGAATACAACAGTTACCATGCGCACTTTCCTCCACAGGAGTAATGTCTCAAACAGTCTACGCTTTGATCGTTTCCTGGAAGACCAGTAGTAGTTTCCGATGCACATCTGGTGGCATTCTGTAATCTGTGGACTATCAGAGTGTTGACGAAACACAGAAATAGCATCGGGATTCAATTCAACAGTCACCATGCGCACATTCCCTCACGGGATTAATGTCTCTAACAGTCTACGCTCTGATCGTTCCCTGGAAGACCAGTAGTCGTTTCCGATGCACATCTGACGGCATTCTGTAATCTGTGGACAATCAGAGTGTTGATGAAACACAAAAGTTGCATAGGGATTGAATACAACAGTCACCATGCGCACTTTCCTCCATGGGAGTAAAGTCTCAAACAGTTTACGCATTTATCGTTCCCTGCAAGACCAGTAGTAGTTTCCGATTCACATCTGGAGGCATTCTGTAATCTGTGGACCTTTAAAGTGTTGATGAAACACAGAAATTGCCTCGGGATTGATTACAACAGTCACCATGCGCACTTTCCTCCATGGGAGTAATGTCTCAAACAGTCTACGCTTTGATCGTTTCCTGGAAGACCAGTAGTTGTTTCTGATGCACATCTGGAGGCATTCTGTAATCTGTGGACTATCAGAGTGTTGACGAAACATAGAAATTGCATCGGGACTGAATACAACAGTTACCATGCGCACTTTCCTCCACAGGAGTAATGTCTCAAACAGTCTACGCTTTGATCGTTTCCTGGAAGACCAGTAGTTGTTTCTTATGCACATCTGGTGGCATTCTGTAATCTGTGGACTATCAGAGTGTTGACGAAACACAGAAATTGCATCGGGACTGAATACAACAGTTACCATGCGCACTTTCCTCCACAGGAGTAATGTCTCAAACAGCCTACGCTTTGATCGTTTCCTGGAAGACCAGTAGTAGTTTCCGATGCACATCTGGTGGCATTCTGTAATCTGTGGGCTATCAGAGTGTTGACGAAACACAGAAATAGCATCGGTATTCAATTCAACAGTCACCATGCGCACTTTACCTCACGGGAGTAATGTCTCAAACAGTCTACGCTCTGATCGTTCCCTGGAAGACCAGTAGTAGTTTCCGATGCACATCTGAAGGCATTCTGTAATCTGTTGACAATCAGAGTGTTGATGAAACACAAAAATTGCATCGGGATTGAATACACCAGTCACCATGAGCACTTTCCTCCATGGGAGTAATGTATCAAACAGTCTACGCTTTGATCGTTCCCTGGAAGACCAGTAGTAGTTTCCGATGCACATCTGGAGGCATTCTGTAATCTGTGGACTATCAGAGTGTTAATGAAACACAGAAATTGCATCGCGATTGAATACAACAGTCACCATGCGCACTTTTCTCCACGGGAGTAATGTCTCAAACAGTCTACGATTTGAACGTTGCCTTTAAGACCAGTAGTAGTTTCCGATGCACATCTGGAGGCATTCTGGAATCTGTAAACTATCAGAGTGTTGTTCAAAAACAGAAATTGCATCGGAATTGAATACAAGAGTCACCATGCGCACTTTCCTCCATGGGAGTAATGTCTCATACAGTTTACGCTTTGATCGTTCCCTGGAAGACCAGTAGTAGTTTCCGATGAACATCTGGGTGCATTCTATAATGTGTGGACTATCTGAGTGTTGATGAAACACAGAAAGTGCATTGGGATTGAATACAACAGTCACCATGCGCATTTTCCTCCATGGGAGTAATGTCTCAAACAGTTTACGCTTTTATCGTTCCCTGGAAGACCAGTATAGTTTCCAATGCCCGTCTGGTGGTATTCTGTAATCTGTGGACTATCAGAGTGTTGACGAAACACAGAAATTGCATTGGGATTGAATACAACAGTCACCATGCGCACTTTCCTCCATGGGAGTTATGTCTCAAACAGTCTACGCTTTGATCGTTCCCTGCAAGACCAGTAGTAGTTTCCGATTCACATCTGGAGGCATTCTGTAATCTGTGGACCTTTAAAGTGTTGATGAAACACAGAAATTGCCTCGGGATTGAATACAACAGTCTCCATGCGCACTTTCCTCCATGGGAGTAATGTCTCAAACATTCTACGCTTTGATCGTTTCCTGGAAGACCAGTAGTAGTTTCCGATGCACATCTGGAGCCATTCTGTAATCTGTGGACTATCAGAGTTTTGACGAAACACAGAAATTGCATCGGGACTGAATACAACAGTTACCATGCGCACTTTCCTCCACAGGAGTAATGTCTCAAACAGTCTACGCTTTGATCGTTTCCTGGAAGACCAGTAGTTGTTTCTTATGCACATCTGGTGGCATTCTGTAATCTGTGGACTATCAGAGTGTTGACGAAACACAGAAATTGCATCGGGACTGAATACAACAGTTACCATGCGCACTTTCCTCCACAGGAGTAATGTCTCAAACAGTCTACGCTTTGATCGCTTCCTGGAAGACCAGTAGTAGTTTCCGATGCACATCTGGTGGCATTCTGTAATCTGTGGACTATGAGAGTGTTGACGAAACACAGAAATAGCATCGGTATTCAATTCAACAGTCACCATGCGCACTTTACCTCACGGGAGTAATGTCTCAAACAGTCTACGCTCTGATCGTTCCCTGGAAGACCAGTAGTAGTTTCCGATGCACATCTGAAGGCATTCTGTAATCTGTTGACAATCAGAGTGTTGATGAAATACAAAAATTGCATCGGGATTGAATACAACAGTCACCATGAGCACTTTCCTCCATGGGAGTAATGTATCAAACAGTCTACGCTTTGATCGTTCCCTGGAAGACCAGTAGTAGTTTCCGATGCACATCTGGAGGCATTCTGTAATCTGTGGACTATCAGAGTGTTAATGAAACACAGAAATTGCATCGCGATTGAATACAACAGTCACCATGCGCACTTTCCTCCACGGGAGTAATGTCTCAAACAGTCTACGATTTGAACGTTGCCTTTAAGACCAGTAGTAGTTTCCGATGCACATCTGGAGGCATTCTGGAATCTGTAAACTATCAGAGTGTTGTTCAAAAACAGAAATTGCATCGGAATTGAATACAAGAGTCACCATGCGCACTTTCCTCCATGGGAGTAATGTCTCATACAGTTTACGCTTTTATCGTTCCCTGGAAGACCAGTAGTAGTTTCCGATGAACATCTGGGTGCATTCTGTAATGTGTGGACTATCTGAGTGTTGATGAAACACAGAAAGTGCATTGGGATTGAATACAACAGTCACCATGCGCATTTTCCTCCATGGGAGTAATGTCTCATACAGTTTACGCTTTTATCGTTCCCTGGAAGACCAGTATAGTTTCCAATGCCCGTCTGGTGGCATTTTGTAATCTGTGGACTATCAGAGTGTTGACGAAACACAGAAATTGCATTGGGATTGAATACAACAGTCACCATGCGCACTTTCCTCCATGGGAGTTATGTCTCAAACAGTCTACGCTTTGATCGTTCCCTGCAAGACCAGTAGTAGTTTCCGATTCACATCTGGAGGCATTCTGTAATCTGTGGACCTTTAAAGTGTTGATGAAACACAGAAATTGCCTCGGGATTGAATACAACAGTCTCCATGCGCACTTTCCTCCATGGGAGTAATGTCTCAAACATTCTACGCTTTGATCGTTTCCTGGAAGACCAGTAGTAGTTTCCGATGCACATCTGGAGCCATTCTGTAATCTGTGGACTATCAGAGTTTTGACGAAACACAGAAATTGCATCGGGACTGAATACAACAGTTACCATGCGCACTTTCCTCCACAGGAGTAATGTCTCAAACAGTCTACGCTTTGATCGTTTCCTGGAAGACCAGTAGTAGTTTCCGATGGACATCTGGTGGCATTCTGTAATCTGTGGACTATCAGAGTGTAGACGAAACACAGAAATTGCATCGGGATTCAATTCAACAGTCACCATGCGCACTTTCCCTCACGGGAGTAATGTCTCAAATAGTCTACGCTCTGATCGTTCCCTGGAAGACCAGTAGTAGTTTCCGATGCACATCTGGAGGCATTCTGTAATCTGTGGACAATCAGAGTGTTGATGAAACACAGAAATTACATCGGGATTGAATACAACAGTCACCATGAGCACTTTCCTCCATGGGAGTAATGTTTCAAACAGTCCACGCTTTGATCGTTCCCTGGGAGACCAGAAGTAGTATCCGATGCACATCTGGAGGCATTCTGTAATCTGTGGACTATCAGAGTGTTGTTGAAACACAGAAAATGCATCGGGATTGAATACAACAGTCATTATACGCCCTTTCCTCCACGGGAGTAATGTCTCTGCACTCTATGCTTTGATCCTTCCCTGGAAGACCAGTAGTAGTTTACGGTGCACATCTGGAGGCAGTCTGTAATCTGTGGACCTTTAAAGTAATGATGAAACACAGAAATTGCATCGGGACTGTATACAACAGTTACCATGCGCACTTTCCTCCACGGGAGTAATGTCTCAAACAGTCTACGGTTTGATCGTTTCCTGGAAGACCAGTAGTAGTTTCCGATGCACATCTGGAGGCATTCTGTAATCTGTGGACTATCAGAGTGTTGATGAAACACAGATATTGCATCGGGATTGAATACAACAGTCACCATGAGCACTTTCCTCCATGGGAGTAATGTTTCAAACAGTCTACGCTTTGATCGTTCCCTGGAAGACCAGTAGTAGTTTCCGATGCACATCTGGAGGCATTCTGTAATCTGTGGACTATCAGAGTGTTAATGAAACACAGAAATTGCATCGCGATTGAATACAACAGTCAGCATGCGCACTTTCCTCCACGGGAGTAATGTCTCAAACAGTCTACGATTTGAACGTTGCCTTTAAGACCAGTAGTAGTTTCCGATGCACATCTGGAGGCATTCTGGAATCTGTAAACTATCAGAGTGTTGTTCAAAAACAGAAATTGCATCGGAATTGAATACAAGAGTCACCATGCGCACTTTCCTCCATGGGAGTAATGTCTCATACAGTTTACGCTTTTATCGTTCCCTGGAAGACCAGTAGTAGTTTCCGATGAACATCTGGGTGCATTCTGTAATGTGTGGACTATCTGAGTGTTGATGAAACACAGAAAGTGCATTGGGATTGAATACAACAGTCACCATGCGCATTTTCCTCCATGGGAGTAATGTCTCATACAGTTTACGCTTTTATCGTTCCCTGGAAGACCAGTATAGTTTCCAATGCCCGTCTGGTGGCATTTTGTAATCTGTGGACTATCAGAGTGTTGACGAAACACAGAAATTGCATTGGGATTGAATACAACAGTCACCATGCGCACTTTCCTCCATGGGAGTTATGTCTCAAACAGTCTACGCTTTGATCGTTCCCTGCAAGACCAGTAGTAGTTTCCGATTCACATCTGGAGGCATTCTGTAATCTGTGGACCTTTAAAGTGTTGATGAAACACAGAAATTGCCTCGGGATTGAATACAACAGTCTCCATGCGCACTTTCCTCCATGGGAGTAATGTCTCAAACATTCTACGCTTTGATCGTTTCCTGGAAGACCAGTAGTAGTTTCCGATGCACATCTGGAGCCATTCTGTAATCTGTGGACTATCAGAGTTTTGACGAAATACAGAAATTGCATCGGGACTGAATACAACAGTTACCATGCGCACTTTCCCCCACAGGAGTAATGTCTCAAACAGTCTACGCTTTGATCGTTTCCTGGAAGACCAGTAGTAGTTTCCGATGGACATCTGGTGGCATTCTGTAATCTGTGGACTATCAGAGTGTAGACGAAACACAGAAATTGCATCGGGATTCAATTCAACAGTCACCATGCGCACTTTCCCTCACGGGAGTAATGTCTCAAATAGTCTACGCTCTGATCGTTCCCTGGAAGACCAGTAGTAGTTTCCGATGCACATCTGGAGGCATTCTGTAATCTGTGGACAATCAGAGTGTTGATGAAACACAGAAATTACATCGGGATTGAATACAACAGTCACCATGAGCACTTTCCTCCATGGGAGTAATGTTTCAAACAGTCCACGCTTTGATCGTTCCCTGGGAGACCAGAAGTAGTATCCGATGCACATCTGGAGGCATTCTGTAATCTGTGGACTATCAGAGTGTTGTTGAAACACAGAAAATGCATCGGGATTGAATACAACAGTCATTATACGCCCTTTCCTCCACGGGAGTAATGTCTCTGCACTCTATGCTTTGATCCTTCCCTGGAAGACCAGTAGTAGTTTACGGTGCACATCTGGAGGCAGTCTGTAATCTGTGGACCTTTAAAGTGTTGATGAAACACAGAAATTGCATCGGGACTGTATACAACAGTTACCATGCGCACTTTCCTCCACGGGAGTAATGTCTCAAACAGTCTACGGTTTGATCGTTTCCTGGAAGACCAGTAGTAGTTTCCGATGCACATCTGGAGGCATTCTGTAATCTGTGGACTATCAGAGTGTTGATGAAACACAGATATTGCATCGGGATTGAATACAACAGTCACCATGAGCACTTTCCTCCATGGGAGTAATGTTTCAAACAGTCTACGCTTTGATCGTTCCCTGGAAGACCAGAAGTAGTATCCGATGCACATCTGGAGGAATTCTGTAATCTGTGGACTATCAGAGTGTTGATGAAACACAGAAAATGCATCGGGATTGTATACAACAGTCACCATGCGCACTTTCCTCCATGGGAGTAATGTCTCAAACTGTCTACGCTTTGATCGTTCCCTTTAAGACCAGTAGTAGTTTCCGAAGCACATCTGGAGGCATTCTGGAATCTATAAACTATCAGAGTGTTGTTCAAAAACAGAAATTGCATCGGGATTGAATACAACAGTCACCATGCGCACTTTCCTCCATGGGAGTAATGTCTCAAACAGTTTACGCTTTTATCGTTCCCTGGAAGACCAGTATAGTTTCCGATGCACGTCTGGTGGCATTCGGTAATCTGTGGACTATCAGAGTGTTGATGAAACACAGAAATTGCATCGGGATTGAATACAACAGTCACCATGCGCACTTTCTTCCATGGGAGTTATGTCTCAAACAGTCTACGCTTTGATCGTTCCCTGCAAGACCAGTAGTAGTTTCCGATTCACATCTGGAGGCATTCTGTAATCTGTGGACCTTTAAAGTGTTGATGAAACACAGAAATTGCCTCGGGATTGAATACAACAGTCACCATGTGCACTTTCCTCCATAGGAGTAATGTCTCAAACAGTCTACGCTTTGATCGTTTCCTGGAAGACCAGTAGTAGTTTCCGATGCACACCTGGAGGCATTCTGTAATCTGTGGACTATCAGAGTGTTGACGAAACACAGAAATTGCATCGGGACTGAATACAACAGTTACCATGCCCACTTACCTCCACAGGAGTAATGCCTCAAACAGTCTACGCTTTGATCGTTTCCTGGAAGACCAGTAGTAGTTTCCGATGCACGTCTGGTGGCATTCTGTAATCTGTGGACTATCAGAGTGTTGACGAAACACAGAAATTGCATCGGGATTCAATTCAACAGTCACCATGCGCACTTTCCCTCATGGGAGTCATGTCATAATAGTCTACGCTCTGATCGTTCCCTGGAAGACCAGTAGTAGATTCCGATGCACATCTGGAGGCATTCTGTAATCTGTGGACTATCAGAGTGTTGATGGAACACAGAAATTGCATCGGGATTGAATACAACAGTCACCATGAGCACTTTCCTCCATGGGAGTAATATTTCAAACAGTCTACGCTTTGATCGTTCCCTTGAAGACCAGAAGTAGTATCCGATGCACATCTGGAGGAATTCTGTAATCTGTGGACTATCAGAGTGTTGATGAAACACAGAAAATGCATCGGGATTCAATACAACAGTCACCATGCGCACTTTCTCCACGGGAGTAATGTCTCAAACAGTCTACGCTTAGATCGTTCCCTGCAAGACCAGTAGTAGTTTCCGATGCACATCAGGTGTCATTCTGTAATCTGTGGACTATCAGAGTGTTGATGAAACACAGAAATTGCATCGTGATTGATTACAACAGTCACTATGCGCACTTTCCTCCACGGGAGTAATGTCTCAAACAGTCTACGCTTTGATCCTGCCCTGGAAGACCAGTAGTAGTTTCCGATGCACATCTGGAGGAATTCTGTAATCTGTGGACTATCAGAGTGTTGATGAAACACAGAAACTGCATCGGGATTTAATACAACAGTCACAATGTGCACTTTCCTCCATGGGACTAATGTCTCAAACAGTCTACGGTTTGATCGTTCCCTGGAAGACCAGTAGAGTTTCCGATGCACGTCTGGTGGCATTTTGTAATCTGTGGACTATCAGAGTGTTGATGAAACACAGAAATTGCATCGGGATTGAATACAACAGTCACCATGCGCACTTTCCACCATGGGAGTTATGTCTCAAACAGTCTACGCTTTGATCGTTCCCTGCAAGACCAGTAGTAGTTTCCGATTCACATCTGGAGGCATTCTGTAATCTGTGGACCTTTAAGTTTTGATGAAACACAGAAATTGCCTCGGGATTGAATACAACAGTCACCATGCGCACTTTCCTCCATGGGAGTAATGTCTCAAACAGTCTACGCTTTGATCGTTTCCTGGAAGACCAGTAGTAGTTTCCGATGCACATCAGGTGGCATTCTGTAATCTGTGGACTATCACAGTGTTGATGAAACACAGAAATTGCATCGGGATTGAATACAACAGTCAAGATGCGCACTTTCCTCATGGGAGTAATGTCTCTAACAGTCTACCATTTGATCGTTCCCTGGAAAACCAGTAGCAGTTTCCGATTCATATCTGGTGGCATTCTGTAATCTGTGGACTATCAGAGTGTTGACGAAACACAGAAATTGCATCGGGATTCAATTCAACAGTCACCATGCGCACTTTCCCTCACGGGAGTAATGTCTCATATAGTCTACGCTCTGATCGTTCCCTGGAAGACCAGTAGTAGTTTCCGATGCACATCTGGAGGCATTCTGTAATCTGTGGACTATCAGAGTGTTGATGAAACACAGAAATTGCATCGGGATTGAATACAACAGTCACCATGAGCACTTTCCTCCATGGGAGTAATGTTTCAAACAGTCTACGCTTTGATCGTTCCCTGGAAGACTAGAAATAGTATCCGATGCACATCTGGAGGCATTCTGTAATCTGTGGACTATCAGAGTGTTGATGAAACACAGAAAATGCATCGGGATTGAATACAACAGTCACCATGCGCACTTTGCTCCATGGGAGTAATGTCTTAAACAGTCTACGCTTTGATCGTTCCCTTTAAGACCAGTAGTAGTTTCCGATGCACATCTGGAGGCATTCTGGAATCTGTAAACTATTAGAGTGTTGTTCAAAAACAGAAATTGCATCGGGATTGAATACAACAGTCACCATGCGCACTTTCCTCCATGGGAGTAATGTCTCATACAGTTTACGCTTTGATCGTTCCCTAGAAGACCAGTAGTAGATTCTGATGAACATCTGGGTGCATTCTGTAACGTGTGGACTATCAGAGTGTTGATGAAACACAGAAAGTGCATTGGGATTGAATACAATAGTCACCATGGGCACTTTCCTCCATGGGAGTAATGTCTCAAAAAGTTTACGCTTTTATCTTTCCCTGGAAGACCAGTATAGTTTCCGATGCACGTCTGGTGGCATTCTGTAATATTTGGACTATCAGAGTGTTGATGAAACACAGAAATTGCATCGGGATTGAATACAACAGTCACCATGCGCACTTTCCTCCATGGGAGTAATGTCTTAAACAGTCTACGCTTTGATCGTTCCCTTTAAGACCAGTAGTAGTTTCCGATGCACATCTGGAGGCATTCTGGAATCTGTAAACTATTAGAGTGTTGTTCAAAAACAGAAATTGCATCGGGATTGAATACAACAGTCACCATGCGCACTTTCCTCCATGGGAGTAATGTCTCATACAGTTTACGCTTTGATCGTTCCCTGGAAGACCAGTAGTAGATTCTGATGAACATCTGGGTGCATTCTGTAACGTGTGGACTATCAGAGTGTGATGAAACACAGAAAGTGCATTGGGATTGAATACAATTGTCACCATGGGCACTTTCCTCCATGGGAGTAATGTCTCAAAACGTTTACGCTTTTATCGTTCCCTGGAAGACCAGTATAGTTTCCGATGCACGTCTGGTGGCATTCTGTAATATTTGGACTATCAGAGTGTTGATGAAACACTGAAATTGCATCGGGATTGAATACAACAGTCACCATGCGCACTTTCCTCCATGGGAGTTATGTCTCAAACAGTCTACGCTTTGATCGTTCCCTGCAAGACCAGTAGTAGTTTCCGATTCATATCTGGAGGCATTCTGTAATCTGTGGACTTTTAATGTGTTGATGAAACACAGAAATTGCCTCGGGATTGAATACAACAGTCACCATGCGCACTTTCCTCCATTGGAGTAATGTCTCAAACAGTCTACGCTTTGATCGTTTCCTGGAAGACCAGTAGTAGTTTCCGATGCACATCTGGAGGCATTCTGTAATCTGTGGACTATCAGAGTGTTGACGAATCACAGAAATTGCATCGGGACTGAATACAACAGTTACCATGCGCACTTTCCTCCACAGGAGTAATGCCTCAAACAGTCTACGCTTTGATCGTCTCCTGGAAGACCAGTAGTAGTTTCCGATGCACATCAGGTGGCATTCTGTAATCTGTGGACTATCAGAGTGTTGACGAAACACAGAAATTGCATCGGGATTCAATTCAACAGTCACCATGCGCACTTTCCCTCACGGGAGTAATGTCTCATATAGTGTACGCTCTGATCGTTCCCTGGAAGACCAGTAGTAGTTTCCGATGCACATCTGGAGGCATTCTGTAATCTGTGGACTATCAGAGTGTTGATGAAACACAGAATTTGCATCGGGATTGAATACAACAGTCACCATGCGCACTTTCCTCCATGGGAGTAATGTCTCAAACAGTCCACGCTTTGATAGTCCCCTGGAAGATCAGTAGTAGTTTCCAATGCACATCTGGAGGCATTCTGTAATCTGTGGACAATCAGAGTGTTGATGAAACACAGAAATTGCATCGGGATTGAATACAACAGTCACCATGAGCACTTTCCTCCATGGGAGTAATGTTTCAAACAGTCTACGCTTTGATCGTTCCCTGGAAGACCAGAAATAGTATCCGATGCACATCTGGAGGCATTCTGTAATCTGTGGACTATCAGAGTGTTGATGAAACACAGAAAATGCATCGGGATTGAATACAACAGTCACCATGCGCACTTTGCTCCATGGGAGTAATGTCTTAAACAGTCTACGCTTTGATCGTTCCCTTTAAGACCAGTAGTAGTTTCCGATGCACATCTGGAGGCATTCTGGAATCTGTAAACTATTAGAGTGTTGTTCAAAGACAGAAATTGCATCGGGATTGAATACAACAGTCACCATGCGCACTTTCCTCCATGGGAGTAATGTCTCATACAGTTTACGCTTTGATCGTTCCCTGGAAGACCAGTAGTAGATTCTGATGAACATCTGGGTGCATTCTGTAACGTGTGGACTATCAGAGTGTTGATGAAACACAGAAAGTGCATTGGGATTGAATACAATAGTCACCATGGGCACTTTCCTTCATGGGAGTAATGTCTCAAAAAGTTTACGCTTTTATCGTTCCCTGGAAGACCAGTATAGTTTCCGATGCACGTCTGGTGGCATTCTGTAATATTTGGACTATCAGAGTGTTGATGAAACACAGAAATTGCATCGGGATTGAATACAACAGTCACCATGCGCACTTTCCTCCATGGGAGTAATGTCTTAAACAGTCTACGCTTTGATCGTTCCCTTTAAGACCAGTAGTAGTTTCCGATGCACATCTGGAGGCATTCTGGAATCTGTAAACTATTAGAGTGTTGTTCAAAAACAGAAATTGCATCGGGATTGAATACAACAGTCACCATGCGCACTTTCCTCCATGGGAGTAATGTCTCATACAGTTTACGCTTTGATCGTTCCCTGGAAGACCAGTAGTAGATTCTGATGAACATCTGGGTGCATTCTGTAACGTGTGGACTATCAGAGTGTGATGAAACACAGAAAGTGCATTGGGATTGAATACAATAGTCACCATGGGCACTTTCCTCCATGGGACTAATGTCTCAAAACGTTTACGCTTTTATCGTTCCCTGGAAGACCAGTATAGTTTCCGATGCACGTCTGGTGGCATTCTGTAATATTTGGACTATCAGAGTGTTGATGAAACACTGAAATTGCATCGGGATTGAATACAACAGTCACCATGCGCACTGTCCTCCATGGGAGTTATGTCTCAAACAGTCTACGCTTTGATCGTTCCCTGCAAGACCAGTAGTAGTTTCCGATTCATATCTGGAGGCATTCTGTAATCTGTGGACTTTTAATGTGTTGATGAAACACAGAAATTGCCTCGGGATTGAATACAACAGTCACCATGCGCACTTTCCTCCATGGGAGTAATGTCTCAAACAGTCTACGCTTTGATCGTTTCCTGGAAGACCAGTAGTAGTTTCCGATGCACATCTGGAGGCATTCTGTAATCTGTGGACTATCAGAGTGTTGACGAATCACAGAAATTGCATCGGGACTGAATACAACAGTTACCATGCGCACTTTCCTCCACAGGAGTAATGCCTCAAACAGTCTACGCTTTGATCGTCTCCTGGAAGACCAGTAGTAGTTTCCGATGCACATCAGGTGGCATTCTGTAATCTGTGGACTATCACAGTGTTGATGAAACACAGAAATTGCGTCGGGATTGAATACAACAGTGAAGATGCGCACTTTCCTCCACGGGAGTAATGTCTCAAACAGTCTACGCTTTGATCGTTCCCTGGAAGACCAGTAGTAGTTTCCGATGCACGTCTGGTGGCATTCTGTAATCTGTGGACTATCAGAGTGTTGATGAAAACAGAAATTGCATCGGGATTGAATACAACAGTCACTATGCGTAC
The DNA here is from genome assembly GCF_023897955.1 of Schistocerca gregaria. Taxonomy (NCBI): domain Eukaryota; kingdom Metazoa; phylum Arthropoda; class Insecta; order Orthoptera; family Acrididae; genus Schistocerca; species Schistocerca gregaria. The sequence continues at coordinate 43,971,590 of NC_064927.1, forward strand.
TTTCCTCCATGGGAGTAATGTCTCAAACAGTCTACACTTTGATCCTTCCCTGGAAGACCAGTAGTAGTTTCCGATGCACATCTGGTGGCATTCTGTAATCTGTGGACTATCAGAGTGTTGACGAAACACAGAAATTGCATCGGGATTCAATTCAACATTCACTATGCGCACTTTCCCTCACGGGAGTAATGTCTCAAACAGTCTACGCTCTGATCGTTTCCTGGAAGACCAGTAGTAGTTTCAGATGCACATCTGGAGGCATTCTGTAATCTGTGGACTATCAGAGTGTTGATGAAACAAAGAAATTGCATCGGGATTGAATACAACAGTCACCATGCGCACTTTCCTCCATGGGAGTAATGTCTCAAACAGTCTACGCTTTGATCGTTAACTGGAAGACCAGTAGCAGTTTCCGATGCACATCTGGACGCATTCTGTAATCTGTGGACTATCAGAGTGTCGATGAAACACAGAAATTGCATCGGGATTGAATACAACAGTCAAAATGCGTACTTTCCTCCATGGGAGTAATGTCTCAAACTGTCTGCGCTTTGATAGTTCTCTGGAAGAACAGTAGTAGTTTCCGATGCTCATCTGGAGGCATTCTGTAATCTGTGGAATATCAGAGTGTTGATGAAACACAGAAATTGCATCGGGATTGAATACAACAGTCACCATGCGCACTTTCTCCACGGGAGTAATGTCTCAAACAGTCTACGCTTTATTTGTTAACTGGAAGACCAGTAGTAGTTTCCGATGCACATCAGGTGACATTCTGTAATCTGTGGACTATCAGAGTGTTGATGAAACACAGAAATTGCATCGGGATTGAATACAACAGTCACTATGCGCACTTTCCTCCACGGGAGTAATGTCTCAAACAGTCTACGCTTAGATCCTTCCCTGGAAGACCAGTAGTGGTTTCCGATGCACATCTGGAGGCATTCAGTAATCTGTGGACTATCAGAGTGTTGATGGAACACAGAAATTTCATCGGGATTGAATACAACAGTCACCATGCGCACTTTCCTCCATGGGAGTAATGTCTCAAAGAGTTTACGCTTCGATCGTTCCCTGGAAGACCAGTAGTAGTTTCCGATGCACATCTGGAGGAATTCTGTAATCTGTGGATTTTCAAAGTGTTGATGAAACACAGAAACTGCATCGGGATTGAATACAATAGTCACAATGTGCACTTTCCTCCATGGGACTAATGTCTCAAACAGTGTACGGTTTGATCGTTCCCTGGAAGACCAGAAGTAGTTTCCGATGCATATCTGGAGGCATTCTGTAATCTGTGGACTATCAGAGTGTTGATGAAACACAGAAAATGCATCGGGATTGAATACAACAGTCACCATGCGCACTTTCCTCCACGGGAGTAATGTCTCAAACAGTCTACGCTTTGATCGTTCCCTTTAAGACCAGTAGTAGTTTCCGAAGCACATCTGGTGGCATTCTGTAATCTGTGGACTATCACAGTGTTGATGAAACACAGAAATTGCATCGGGATTGAATACAACAGTCACTATGCGCACTTTCCTCCATTGGAGTAATGTCTTAAACAGTCTACGCTTTGATCGTTCCCTTTAAGATCAGTAGTAGTTTCCGATGCACATCTGGAGGCATTCTGGAATCTGTAAACTATTAGAGTGTTGTTCAAAAACAGAAATTGCACCGGGATTGAATACAACAGTCACCATGCGCACTTTCCTCCATGGGAGTAATGTCTCATACAGTTTACGCTTTGATCGTTCCCTGGAAGACCAGTAGTAGATTCTGATGAACATCTGGGTGCATTCTGTAACGTGTGGACTATCAGAGTGTGATGAAACACAGAAAGTGCATTGGGATTGAATACAACAGTCACCATGTGCACTTTCCTCCATGGGAGTAATGCCTCAAACAGTCTAAGCTTTGATCCTTCCCTGGAAGACCAGTAGTAGTTTCCGATGCACATCTGGTGGCATTCTGTAATCTGTGGACAATCAGAGTGTTGATGAAACACAGAAATTGCATCGGGATTGAATACAACAGTCACCATGAGCACTTTCCTCCATGGGAGTAATGTCTCAAACAGTCTACTCTTTGATCGTTTCCTGGAAGACCAGTAGTAGTTTCCGATGCACATCTGGAGGCATTCTGTAATCTGTGGACCATCATAGTCTTGATGAAACACAGAAATTGCATCGGGATTCAATTCAACAGTCACCATGCGCACTTTCCCTCATGGGAGTAATGTCTCAAATAGTCTACGATCTGATCGTTCCCTGGAAGACCAGTAGTAGTTTCCGATGCACATCTGGAGGCATTCTGTAATCTGTGGACAATCAGAGTGTTGATGAAACACAGAAATTGCATCGGGATTGAATAAAACAGTCACCATGAGCACTTTCCTCCACAGGAGTAATGCCTCAAACAGTCTACGCTTTGATCGTCTCCTGGAAGACCAGTAGTAGTTTCCGATGCACATCAGGTGGCATTCTGTAATCTGTGGACTATCACAGTGTTGATGAAACACAGAAATTGCGTCGGGATTGAATACAACAGTGAAGATGCGCACTTTCCTCCACGGGAGTAATGTCTCAAACAGTCTACGCTTTGATCGTTCCCTGGAAGACCAGTAGTAGTTTCCGATGCACGTCTGGTGGCATTCTGTAATCTGTGGACTATCAGAGTGTTGATGAAAACAGAAATTGCATCGGGATTGAATACAACAGTCACCATGCGTACTTTCCTCCATGGGAGTAATGTCTCAAACAGTCTACGCTTTGATCCTTCCCTGGAAGACCAGTAGTAGTTTCCGATGCACATCTGGTGGCATTCTGTAATCTGTGGACTATCAGAGTGTTGACGAAACACAGAAATTGCATCGGGATTCAATTCAACATTCACCATGCGCACTTTCCCTCACGGGAGTAATGTCTCAAACAGTCTACGCTCTGATCGTTTCCTGGAAGACCAGTAGTAGTTTCCGATGCACATCTGGAGGCATTCTGTAATCTGTGGACTATCAGAGTGTTGACGAATCACAGAAATTGCATCGGGACTGAATACAACAGTTACCATGCGCACTTTCCTCCACAGGAGTAATGCCTCAAACAGTCTACGCTTTGATCGTCTCCTGGAAGACCAGTAGTAGTTTCCGATGCACATCAGGTGGCATTCTGTAATCTGTGGACTATCACAGTGTTGATGAAACACAGAAATTGCGTCGGGATTGAATACAACAGTGAAGATGCGCACTTTCCTCCACGGGAGTAATGTCTCAAACAGTCTACGCTTTGATCGTTCCCTGGAAGACCAGTAGTAGTTTCCGATGCACGTCTGGTGGCATTCTGTAATCTGTGGACTATCAGAGTGTTGATGAAAACAGAAATTGCATCGGGATTGAATACAACAGTCACCATGCGTACTTTCCTCCATGGGAGTAATGTCTCAAACAGTCTACGCTTTGATCCTTCCCTGGAAGACCAGTAGTAGTTTCCGATGCACATCTGGTGGCATTCTGTAATCTGTGGACTATCAGAGTGTTGACGAAACACAGAAATTGCATCGGGATTCAATTCAACATTCACCATGCGCACTTTCCCTCACGGGAGTAATGTCTCAAACAGTCTACGCTTTGATCGTTAACTGGAAGACCAGTAGCAGTTTCCGATGCACATCTGGACGCATTCTGTAATCTGTGGACTATCAGAGTGTCGATGAAACACAGAAATTGCATTGGGATTGAATACAACAGTCAAAATGCGTACTTTCCTCCATGGGAGTAATGTCTCAAACTGTCTGCGCTTTGATAGTTCTCTGGAAGAACAGTAGTAGTTTCCGATGCTCATCTGGAGGCATTCTGTAATCTGTGGAATATCAGAGTGTTGATGAAACACAGAAATTGCATCGGGATTGAATACAACAGTCACCATGCGCACTTTCCTCCATGGTAGTAATGTCTCAAACAGTCTACGATTTGATCGTTCCCTGGAAGACCAGAAGTAGTATCCGATGCACATCTGGAGGCATTCTGTAATCTGTGGACTATCAGAGTGTTGATGAAACACAGAAAATGCATCGGGATTGAATACAACAGTCACCATGCGCACTTTCTCCACGGGAGTAATGTCTCAAACAGTCTACGCTTTATTTGTTAACTGGAAGACCAGTAGTAGTTTCCGATGCACATCAGGTGACATTCTGTAATCTGTGGACTATCAGAGTGTTGATGAAACACAGAAATTGCATCGGGATTAAATACAACAGTCACTATGCGCACTTTCCTCCACGGGAGTAATGTCTCAAACAGTCTACGCTTAGATCCTTCCCTGGAAGACCAGTAGTGGTTTCCGATGCACATCTGGAGGCTTTCAGTAATCTGTGGACTATCAGAGTGTTGATGGAACACAGAAATTTCATCGGGATTGAATACAACAGTCACCATGCGCACTTTCCTCCATGGGAGTAATGTCTCAAAGAGTTTACGCTTCGATCGTTCCCTGGAAGACCAGTAGTAGTTTCCGATGCACATCTGGAGGAATTCTGTAATCTGTGGATTTTCAAAGTGTTGATGAAACACAGAAACTGCATCGGGATTGAATACAACAGTCACAATGTGCACTTTCCTCCATGGGACTAATGTCTCAAACAGTGTACGGTTTGATCGTTCCCTGGAAGACCAGAAGTAGTTTCCGATGCATATCTGGAGGCATTCTGTAATCTGTGGACTATCAGAGTGTTGATGAAGCACAGAAAATGCATCGGGATTGAATACAACAGTCACCATGCGCACTTTCCTCCACGGGAGTAATGTCTCAAACAGTCTACGCTTTGATCGTTCCCTTTAAGACCAGTAGTAGTTTCCGAAGCACATCTGGTGGCATTCTGTAATCTGTGGACTATCACAGTGTTGATGAAACACAGAAAGTGCATTGGGATTGAATACAACAGTCACAATGCGCACTTTCCTCCATTGGAGTAATGTCTCAAACAGTTTACGCTTTTATCGTTCCCTTAAGGACCTGTATAGTTTCCGATGCACGTCTGGTGGCATTCTGTAATCTGTGGACCATCAGAGTGTTGATGAAACACAGAAATTGCATCGGGATTGAATACAACAGTCACCATGCGCACTTTCCTCCATGGGAGTAATGTCTCAAAGAGTTTACGCTTCGATCGTTCCCTGGAAGACCAGTAGTAGTTTCCGATGCACATCTGGAGGAATACTGTAATCTGTGGATTTTCAAAGTGTTGATGAAACACAGAAACTGCATCGGGATTGAATACAACAGTCACAATGTGCACTTTCCTCCATGGGACTAATGTCTCAAACAGTGTACGGTTTGATCGTTCCCTGGAAGACCAGAAGTAGTTTCCGATGCATATCTGGAGGCATTCTGTAATCTGTGGACTATCAGAGTGTTGATGAAACACAGAAAATGCATCGGGATTGAATAAAACAGTCACTATGCGCACTTTCCTCCACGGGAGTAATGTCTCAAACAGTCTACGCTTTGATCGTTCCCTTTAAGACCAGTAGTAGTTTCCGAAGCACATCTGGTGGCATTCTGTAATCTGTGGACTATCACAGTGTTGATGAAACACAGAAAGTGCATTGGGATTGAATACAACAGTCACAATGCGCACTTTCCTCCATGGGAGTAATGCCTCAAACAGTCTACGCTTTGATCGTTTCCTGGAAGACCAGTAGTAGTTCCCGATGCACATCTGGAGGCATTCTGTAATCTGTGGACTATCAGAGTGTTGAAACACAGAAATTGCATCGGGACTGAATACAACAGTTACCATGCGCACTTTCCTCCACAGGAGTAATGTCTCAAACAGTCTACGCTTTGATCGTTTCCTGGAAGACCAGTAGTAGTTTCCGATGCACATCAGGTGGCATTCTGTAATCTGTGGACTATCACAGTGTTGATGAAACACAGAAATTACGTCGGGATTGAATACAACAGTCAAGATGCGCACTTTCCTCCACGGGAGTAATGTCTCAAATAGTCTACGCTCTGATCGTTCCCTGGAAGACCAGTAGCAGTTGTCGATGCACATCTGGACGCATTCTGTAATCTGTGGACCATCAGAGTGTCGATGAAACACAGAAATTGCATCGGGATTGAATACAAAAGTCAAAATGCGTACTTTCCTCCATGGGAGTAATGTCTCAAACAGTCTACGCTTTGACAGTTCTCTGGAAGACCAGTAGTAGTTTCCGATGCTCATCTGGAGGCATTCTGTAGTCTGTGGACTATCAGAGTGTTGATGAAACACAGAAACTGCATCGGGATTGAATACAACAGTCACCATGCGCACTTTCCTCCATGGGAGTAATGTCTCAGACAGTCTACGCTTTGATAGTCCCATGGAAGACCAGTAGTAGTTTCCAATGCACATCTGGAGGCATTCTGTAATCTGTGGACAATCAGAGTGTTGATCAAACACAGAAATTTCATCGGGATTGAATACAACAGTCACCATGCGCCCTTTCCTCCATGGGAGTAATGTCTCAAACAGTCTACGCTTTGACAGTTCTCTGGAAGACCAGTAGTAGTTTCCGATGCTCATCTGGAGGCATTCTGCAATCTGTGGACTATCAGAGTGTTGATGAAACACAGAAATTACATCGGGATTGAATACAACAGTCACCATGCGCACTTTCCTCCATGGGAGTAATGTCTCAAACAGTCTACGCTTTGATAGTCCCATGGAAGACCAGTAGTAGTTTCCGCTGCACATCTGTAGGCATTCTGTAATCTATGGAGAATCAGAGTGTTGATGAAACACCTGAATTGCATCGGGATTGAATACAACAGTCACCATGCGCACCTTCCTCACTGGGGGTAATGTCACAAAGAGTTTATGCTTTGATCGTTCCCTGGAAGACCAGTAGCAGTTTCCGAAGCACGTCTGGTGGCATTCTGTAATCTGTGGACTATCAGAGTGTTGATGAAAGCAGAAATTGCATCAGGATTGAATACAACAGTCACTATGCGCACTTTCCTCCATGGGAGTAATGTCTCAAACAGTCTACGCTTTGATCCTTCCCTGGAAGACCAGTAGTAGTTTCCGATGCACATCTGGTGGCATTCTGTAGTCTGTGGACTATCAGAGTGTTGATGAAACACAGAAATTGCATCGGAATTCAATTCAACAGTCACCATGCGCACTTTCCTCCATGGGAGTAATGTCTCAAACAGTCTACGCTTTGATAGTCCCATGGAAGACCAGTAGTAGCTTCCAATGCACATCTGGAGGCATTCTGTAGTCTGTGGACAATCAGAGTGTTGATGAAACACAGAAATTGCATCGGGATTGAATACAACAGTCACCATGCGCCCTTTCCTCCATGGGAGCAATGTCTCAAACAGTCTACGCTTTGATCGTTAACTGTAAGACCAGTAGCAGTTCCCGATGCACATCTGGACGCATTCTGTAATCTGTGGACTATCCGAGTGTCGATGAAACACAGAAATTGCATCGGGATTGAATACAACAGTCAAAATGCGTACTTTCCTCCATGGGAGTAATGCCTCAAACAGTCTACGCTTTGATAGTCCCCTGGAAGACCAGTAGTAGTTTCCAATGCACATCTGGAGGCATTCTGTAATCTGTGGACAATCAGAGTGTTGATGAAACACAGAAATTGCATCGGGATTGAATACAACAATCACCATGCGCCCTTTCCTCCATGGGAGTAATGTCTCATACAGTTTACGCTTTGATCGTTAACTGGAAGACCAGTAGCAGTTCCGATGCACATCTGGACGCATTCTGTAATCTGTGGACTATCGGAGTGTAGATGAAACACAGAAATTGAATCGGGATTGAATACAACAGTCACCATGCGCACTTTCCTCCATGGGAGTAATGTCTCATACAGTTTACGCTTTGATCGTTCCCTGGAAGACCAGCAGTAGTTTCTGATGAAGATCTGGGTGCATTCTGTAATGTGTGGACTATCAGAGTGTTGATGAAACACAGAAAGTGCATTGGGATTGAATACAACAGTCACCATGGGCACTTTCCTCCATGGGAGTAATGTCTCAAACATTTTACGCTTTTATCGTTCCCTGGAAGACCAGTATAGTTTCCGATGCACGTCTGGTGGCATTCTGTAATCTTTGGACTATCAGAGTGTTGATGAAACACTGAAATTGCATCGGGATTGAATACAACAGTCACCAAGCGCACTTTCCTCCATGGGAGTTATGTCTCAAACAGTCTACGCTTTGATCGTTCCCTGCAAGACCAGTAGTAGTTTCCGATTCACATCTGGAGGCATTCTGTAATCTGTGGACCTTTAAAGTGTTGATGAAACACAGAAATTGCCTCGGGATTGAATACAACAGTCACCATGCGCACTTTCCTCCATGGGAGTAATGCCTCAAACAGTCTACGCTTTGATCGTTTCCTGGAAGACCAGTAGTAGTTCCCGATGCACATCTGGAGGCATTCTGCAATCTGAGGACTATCAGAGTGTTGACGAAACACAGAAATTGCATCGGGACTGAATACAACAGTTACCATGCGCACTTTCCTCCACAGGAGTAATGTCTCAAACAGTCTACGCTTTGATCGTTTCCTGGAAGACCAGTAGTAGTTTCCGATGCACATCAGGTGGCATTCAGTAATCTGTGGACTATCAGATTGTTGATGAAAACAGAAATTGCATCGGGATTGAATACAACAGTCACTATGCGCACTTTCCTCCATGGGAGTAATGTCTCAAAGAGTCTACGCTTTGATCCTTCCCTGGAAGACCAGTAGTAGTTTCCGATGCACATCTGGTGGCTTTCTGTAATCTGTGGACTATCAGAGTGTTGACGAAACACAGAAATTGCATCGGGATTCAATTCAACAGTCACCATGCGCACTTTCCCTCACGGGAGTAATGTCTCAAACAGTCTACGCTTTGATCGTTTCCTGGAAGACCAGTAGTAGTTTCCGATGCACATCAGGTGGCATTCTGTAATCTGTGGACTATCACAGTGTTGATGAAACACAGAAATTGCGTCGGGATTGAATACAACAGTCAAGATGCGCACTTTCCTCCACGGGAGTAATGTCTCAAATAGTCTACGCTCTGATCGTTCCCTGGAAGACCAGTAGCAGTTGCCGATGCACATCTGGACGCATTCTGTAATCTGTGGACCATCAGAGTGTCGATGAAACACAGAAATTGCATCGGGATTGAATACAAAAGTCAAAATGCGTACTTTCCTCCATGGGAGTAATGTCTCAAACAGTCTACGCTTTGACAGTTCTCTGGAAGACCAGTAGTAGTTTCCGATGCTCATCTGGAGGCATTCTGTAGTCTGTGGACTATCAGAGTGTTGATGAAACACAGAAACTGCATCGGGATTGAATACAACAGTCACCATGCGCACTTTCCTCCATGGGAGTAATGTCTCAGACAGTCTACGCTTTGATAGTCCCATGGAAGACCAGTAGTAGTTTCCAATGCACATCTGGAGGCATTCTGTAATCTGTGGACAATCAGAGTGTTGATCAAACACAGAAATTTCATCGGGATTGAATACAACAGTCACCATGCGCCCTTTCCTCCATGGGAGTAATGTCTCAAACAGTCTACGCTTTGACAGTTCTCTGGAAGACCAGTAGTAGTTTCCGATGCTCATCTGGAGGCATTCTGCAATCTGTGGACTATCAGAGTGTTGATGAAACACAGAAATTACATCGGGATTGAATACAACAGTCACCATGCGCACTTTCCTCCATGGGAGTAATGTCTCAAACAGTCTACGCTTTGATAGTCCCATGGAAGACCAGTAGTAGTTTCCGCTGCACATCTGTAGGCATTCTGTAATCTATGGAGAATCAGAGTGTTGATGAAACACCTGAATTGCATCGGGATTGAATACAACAGTCACCATGCGCACCTTCCTCACTGGGGGTAATGTCACAAAGAGTTTATGCTTTGATCGTTCCCTGGAAGACCAGTAGCAGTTTCCGAAGCACGTCTGGTGGCATTCTGTAATCTGTGGACTATCACAGTGTTGATGAAAGCAGAAATTGCATCAGGATTGAATACAACAGTCACTATGCGCACTTTCCTCCATGGGAGTAATGTCTCAAACAGTCTACGCTTTGATCCTTCCCTGGAAGACCAGTAGTAGTTTCCGATGCACATCTGGTGGCATTCTGTAGTCTGTGGACTATCAGAGTGTTGATGAAACACAGAAATTGCATCGGAATTCAATTCAACAGTCACCATGCGCACTTTCCTCCATGGGAGTAATGTCTCAAACAGTCTACGCTTTGATAGTCCCATGGAAGACCAGTAGTAGCTTCCAATGCACATCTGGAGGCATTCTGTAGTCTGTGGACAATCAGAGTGTTGATGAAACACAGAAATTGCATCGGGATTGAATACAACAGTCACCATGCGCCCTTTCCTCCATGGGAGCAATGTCTCAAACAGTCTACGCTTTGATCGTTAACTGTAAGACCAGTAGCAGTTCCCGATGCACATCTGGACGCATTCTGTAATCTGTGGACTATCCGAGTGTCGATGAAACACAGAAATTGCATCGGGATTGAATACAACAGTCAAAATGCGTACTTTCCTCCATGGGAGTAATGTCTCAAACAGTCTACGCTTTGATAGTCCCCTGGAAGACCAGTAGTAGTTTCCAATGCACATCTGGAGGCATTCTGTAATCTGTGGACAATCAGAGTGTTGATGAAACACAGAAATTGCATCGGGATTGAATACAACAATCACCATGCGCCCTTTCCTCCATGGGAGTAATGTCTCATACAGTTTACGCTTTGATCGTTAACTGGAAGACCAGTAGCAGTTCCGATGCACATCTGGACGCATTCTGTAATCTGTGGACTATCGGAGTGTAGATGAAACACAGAAATTGAATCGGGATTGAATACAACAGTCACCATGCGCACTTTCCTCCATGGGAGTAATGTCTCATACAGTTTACGCTTTGATCGTTCCCTGGAAGACCAGCAGTAGTTTCTGATGAAGATCTGGGTGCATTCTGTAATGTGTGGACTATCAGAGTGTTGATGAAACACAGAAAGTGCATTGGGATTGAATACAACAGTCACCATGGGCACTTTCCTCCATGGGAGTAATGTCTCAAACATTTTACGCTTTTATCGTTCCCTGGAAGACCAGTATAGTTTCCGATGCACGTCTGGTGGCATTCTGTAATCTTTGGACTATCAGAGTGTTGATGAAACACTGAAATTGCATCGGGATTGAATACAACAGTCACCAAGCGCACTTTCCTCCATGGGAGTTATGTCTCAAACAGTCTACGCTTTGATCGTTCCCTGCAAGACCAGTAGTAATTTCCGATTCACATCTGGAGGCATTCTGTAATCTGTGGACCTTTAAAGTGTTGATGAAACACAGAAATTGCCTCGGGATTGAATACAACAGTCACCATGCGCACTTTCCTCCATGGGAGTAATGCCTCAAACAGTCTACGCTTTGATCGTTTCCTGGAAGACCAGTAGTAGTTCCCGATGCACATCTGGAGGCATTCTGCAATCTGTGGACTATCAGAGTGTTGACGAAACACAGAAATTGCATCGGGACTGAATACAACAGTTACCATGCGCACTTTCCTCCACAGGAGTAATGTCTCAAACAGTCTACGCTTTGATCGTTTCCTGGAAGACCAGTAGTAGTTTCCGATGCACATCAGGTGGCATTCAGTAATCTGTGGACTATCAGATTGTTGATGAAAACAGAAATTGCATCGGGATTGAATACAACAGTCACTATGCGCACTTTCCTCCATGGGAGTAATGTCTCAAACAGTCTACGCTTTGATCCTTCCCTGGAAGACCAGTAGTAGTTTCCGATGCACATCTGGTGGCTTTCTGTAATCTGTGGACTATCAGAGTGTTGACGAAACACAGAAATTGCATCGGGATTCAATTCAACAGTCACCATGCGCACTTTCCCTCACGGGAGTAATGTCTCAAATAGTCTACGCTCTGATCGTTCCCTGGAAGACCAGTAGTAGTTTCAGATGCACATCTGGAGGCATTCTGCAATCTGTGGACTATCAGAGTGTTGACGAAACACAGAAATTGCATCGGGACTGAATACAACAGTTACCATGCGCACTTTCCTCCACAGGAGTAATGTCTCAAACAGTCTACGCTTTGATCGTTTCCTGGAAGACCAGTAGTAGTTTCCGATGCACATCAGGTGGCATTCAGTAATCTGTGGACTATCAGAGTGTTGATGAAACACAGAAATTGCATCGGGATTGAATACAACAGTCACCATGCGCCCTTTCCTCCATGGGAGCAATGTCTCAAACAGTCTACGCTTTGATCGTTAACTGTAAGACCAGTAGCAGTTCCCGATGCACATCTGGACGCATTCTGTAATCTGTGGACTATCCGAGTGTCGATGAAACACAGAAATTGCATCGGGATTGAATACAACAGTCAAAATGCGTACTTTCCTCCATGGGAGTAATGTCTCAAACAGTCTACGCTTTGATAGTCCCCTGGAAGACCAGTAGTAGTTTCCAATGCACATCTGGAGGCATTCTGTAATCTGTGGACAATCAGAGTGTTGATGAAACACAGAAATTGCATCGGGATTGAATACAACAATCACCATGCGCCCTTTCCTCCATGGGAGTAATGTCTCATACAGTTTACGCTTTGATCGTTAACTGGAAGACCAGTAGCAGTTCCGATGCACATCTGGACGCATTCTGTAATCTGTGGACTATCGGAGTGTAGATGAAACACAGAAATTGAATCGGGATTGAATACAACAGTCACCATGCGCACTTTCCTCCATGGGAGTAATGTCTCATACAGTTTACGCTTTGATCGTTCCCTGGAAGACCAGCAGTAGTTTCTGATGAAGATCTGGGTGCATTCTGTAATGTGTGGTCTATCAGAGTGTTGATGAAACACAGAAAGTGCATTGGGATTGAATACAACAGTCACCATGGGCACTTTCCTCCATGGGAGTAATGTCTCAAACAGTTTACGCTTTTATCGTTCCCTGGAAGACCAGTATAGTTTCCGATGCACGTCTGGTGGCATTCTGTAATCTTTGGACTATCAGAGTGTTGATGAAACACTGAAATTGCATCGGGATTGAATACAACAGTCACCAAGCGCACTTTCCTCCATGGGAGTTATGTCTCAAACAGTCTACGCTTTGATCGTTCCCTGCAAGACCAGTAGTAGTTTCCGATTCACATCTGGAGGCATTCTGTAATCTGTGGACCTTTAAAGTGTTGATGAAACACAGAAATTGCCTCGGGATTGAATACAACAGTCACCATGCGCACTTTCCTCCATGGGAGTAATGCCTCAAACAGTCTACGCTTTGATCGTTTCCTGGAAGACCAGTAGTAGTTCCCGATGCACATCTGGAGGCATTCTGCAATCTGTGGACTATCAGAGTGTTGACGAAACACAGAAATTGCATCGGGACTGAATACAACAGTTACCATGCGCACTTTCCTCCACAGGAGTAATGTCTCAAACAGTCTACGCTTTGATCGTTTCCTGGAAGACCAGTAGTAGTTTCCGATGCACATCAGGTGGCATTCAGTAATCTGTGGACTATCAGATTGTTGATGAAAACAGAAATTGCATCGGGATTGAATACAACAGTCACTATGCGCACTTTCCTCCATGGGAGTAATGTCTCAAACAGTCTACGCTTTGATCCTTCCCTGGAAGACCAGTAGTAGTTTCCGATGCACATCTGGTGGCTTTCTGTAATCTGTGGACTATCAGAGTGTTGACGAAACACAGAAATTGCATCGGGATTCAATTCAACAGTCACCATGCGCACTTTCCCTCACGGGAGTAATGTCTCAAATAGTCTACGCTCTGATCGTTCCCTGGAAGACCAGTAGTAGTTTCAGATGCACATCTGGAGGCATTCTGTAATCTGTGGACTATCAGAGTGTTGATAAAACACAGAAATTTCATCGGGATTGAGTACAACAGTCACCATGCGCCCTTTCCTCCATGGGAGTAATGTCTCAAACAGTCTACGCTTTGATCGTTAACTGGAAGACCAGTAGCAGTTCCCGATGCACATCTGGACGCATTCTGTAATCTGTGGACTATCAGAGTGTCGATGAAACACAGAAATTGCATCGGGATTGAATACAACAGTCAAAATGCGTACTTTCCTCCATGGGAGTAATGTCTCAAACAGTCTACGCTTTGACAGTTCTCTGGAAGACCAGTAGTAGTTTCCGATGCTCATCTGGAGGCATTCTGTAATCTGTGGACTATCAGAGCGTTGATGAAACACAGAAATTGCATCGGGATTGAATACAACAGTCACCATGCGCACTTTCCTCCATGGGAGTAATGTCTCAAACAGTCTACGCTTTGATAGTCCCATGGAAAACCAGTAGTAGTTTCCGCTGCACATCTGGAGGCATTCTGTAATCTATGGAGTATCAGAGTGTTGATGAAACACCTGAATTGCATCGGGATTGAATACAACAGTCACCATGCGCACCTTCCTCACTGGGGGTAATGTCACAAAGTGTTTATGCTTTGATCGTTCCCTGGAAGACCAGTAGCAGTTTCCGATGCACGTCTGGTGGCATTCTGTAATCTGTGGACTATCAGAGTGTTGATGAAAACAGAAATTGCATCGGGATTGAATACAACAGTCACTATGCGCACTTTCCTCCATGGGAGTAATGTCTCAAACAGTCTACGCTTTGATCCTTCCCTGGAAGACCAGTAGTAGTTTCCGATGCACATCTGGTGGCATTCTGTAATCTGTGGACTATCAGAGTGTTGACGAAACACAGAAATTGCATCGGGATTCAATTCAACAGTCACCATGCGCACTTTCCCTCACGGGAGTAATGTCTCAAATAGTCCACGCTTTGATCGTTCTCTGGATGACCAGTAGTAGTTTTCGATGGACATCTGGAGGCATTCTGTAATCTGTGGACTATCAGAGTGTTGATGAAACACAGGAATTGAATCGGGATTGAATACAACAGTCACCATGCGCACTTTCCTCCATGGGAGTAATGTCTCAAACAGTCTACGCTTTGATAGTCCCATGGAAGACCAGTAGTAGTTTCCAATGCACATCTGGAGGCATTCTGTAATCTGTGGACAATCAGAGTGCTGATGAAACCCGAAAATTGCATCGGGATTGAATACAACAATGACCATGCGCCCTTTCCTCCATGGGAGTAATGTCTCAAACAGTCTACGCTTTGATCGTTAACTGGAAGACCAGTAGCAGTTCCCGATGCACATATGGACGCATTCTGTAATCTGTGGACTATCAGACTGTCGATGAAACACAGAAATTGCATCGGGATTGAATACAACAGTCAAAATGCGTACTTTCCTCCATGGGAGTAATGTCTGAAACAGTCTACGCTTTGATAGTTCTCTGGAAGACCAGTAGTGGTTTCCAATGCACATCTGGAGGCATTCTGTAATCTGTGGACAATCAGAGTGTTGATGAAACACAGAAATTTCATCGGGATTGAATACAACAGTCACCATCCGCCCTTTCCTCCATGGGAGTAATGTCTCAAACAGTCTACGCTTTGATCGTTAACTGGAAGACCAGTAGCAGTTCCCGATGCACATCTGGACGCATTCTGTAATCTATGGAGTATCAGAGTGTTGATGAAACACCTGAATTGCATCGGGATTGAATACAACAGTCACCATGCGCACCTTCCTCACTGGGGTAATGTCACAAAGAGTTTATGCTTTGATCGTTCCCTGGAAGACCAGTAGTAGTTTCCGATGCACGTCTGGTGGCATTCTGTAATCTGTGGACTATCAGAGTGTTGATGAAAACCGAAATTGCATCGGGATTGAATACAACAGTCACTATGCGCACTTTCCTCCATGGGAGTAATGTCTCAAACAGTCTACGCTTTTATCCTTCCCTGGAAGACCAGTAGTAGTTTCCGATGCACATCTGGTGGCATTCTGTAATCTGTGGACTATCAGAGTGTTGATGAAACACAGAAATTGAATCGGGATTGAATACAACAGTCACCATGCGCACTTTCCTCCATGGGAGTAATGTCTCAAACAGTCTACGCTTTGATCGTTAACTGTAAGACCAGTAGCAGTTCCCGATGCACATCTGGACGCATTCTGTAATCTGTGGACTTTCCGATTGTCGATGAAACACAGAAATTGCATCGGGATTGAATACAACAGTCAAAATGCGTACTTTCCTCCATGGGAGTAATGTCTCAAACAGTCTACGCTTTGATAGTTCTCTGGAAGACCAGTAGTAGTTTGCAATGCACATCTGGAGGCATTCTGTAATCTGTGGACAGAGTGTTGATGAAACACAGAAATTGCATCGGGATTGAATACAACAATCACCATCCGCCCTTTCCTCCATGGGAGTAATGTCTCAAACAGTCTACGCTTTGATCGTTAACTGGAAGACCAGTAGCAGTTCCCGATGCACATCTGGACGCATTCTGTAATCTGTGGACTATCAGAGTGTCGATGAAACACAGAAATTGCATCGGGATTGAATACAACAGTCAAAATGCGTACTTTCCTCCATGGGAGTAATGTCTCAAACGGTCTACGCTTCGATAGTTCTCTGGAAGACCAGTAGTAGTTTCCAATGCACATCTGGAGGCATTCTGTAATCTGTGGACAATCAGAGTGTTGATGAAACACAGAAATTTCATCGGGATTGAATACAACAGTCACCATGCGCCCTTTCCTCCATGGGAGTAATGTCTCAAACAGTCTACGCTTTGATCGTTAACTGGAAGACCACTAGCAGTTCCCGATGCACATCTGGACGCATTCTGTAATCTGTGGACTATCCGAGTGTCGATGAAACACAGAAATTGCATCGGGATTGAATACAACAGTCAAAATGCGTATTTTCCTCCATGTTAGTAATGTCTTAAACAGTCTACGCTTTGATCGTTCCCTGGAAGACCAGAAGTAGTATCCGATGCACATCTGGAGGCATTCTGTAATCTGTGGACTATCAGAGTGTTGATGAAATACCTGAATTGCATCGGGATTGAATACAACAGTTACCATGCGCACCTTCCTCACTGGGGGTAATGTCACAAAGAGTTTTTGCTTTGATCGTTCCCTGGAAGACCAGTAGCAGTTTCCGATGCACGTCTGGTGGCATTCTGTAATCTGTGGACTATCAGAGTGTTGAAGAAAACAGAAATTGCATCGGGATTGAATACAACAGTCACTATTCGCACTTTCCTCCATGGGAGTAATGTCTCAAACAGACTACGCTTTGATCCTTCCCTGGAAGACCAGTAGTAGTTTCCGATGCACATCTGGTGGCATTCTGTAATCTGTGGACTATCAGAGTGTTGACGAAACACAGATATTGCATCGGGATTCAATTCAACAGTCACCATGAGCACTTTCCCTCACAGGAGTAATGTCCCAAATAGTCTACGCTCTGATCGTTCTCTGGAAGACCAGTAGTAGTTTCCGATGCACATCTGGAGGCATTCTGTAATCTGTGGACTATCAGAGTGTTGATGAAACACAGAAATTGAATCGGGATTGAATACAACAGTCACCATGCGCACTTTCCTCCATGGGAGTAATGTCTCAAACAGTCTACGCTTTGATAGTCCCATGGAAGACCAGTAGTAGTTTCCAATGCACATCTGGAGGCATTCTGTAATCTGTGGACAATCAGAGTGCTGATGAAACACGGAAATTGCATCGGGATTGAATACAACAATCACTATGCGCCCTTTCCTCCATGGGAGTAATGTCTCAAACAGTCTACGCTTTGATCGTTAACTGGAAGACCAGTAGCAGTTCCCGATGCACATCTGGACGCATTCTGTAATCTGTGGACTATCAGAGTGTCGATGAAACACAGAAATTGCATCGGGATTGAATACAACAGTCAAAATGCGTACTTTCCTCCATGGGAGTAATGTCTCAAACAGTCTACGCTTTGATAGTTCTCTGGAAGACCAGTTGTAGTTTCCAATGCACATCTGGAGGCATTCTGTAATCTGTGGACAATCAGAGTGTTGATGAAACACAGAAATTTCATCGGGATTGAATACAACAGCCACCATGCGCCCTTTCCTCCATGGGAGTAATGTCTCAAACAGTCTACGCTTTGATCGTTAACTGGAAGACCAGTAACAGTTCCCGATGCACATCTGGACGCATTCTGTAATCTGCGGACTATCAGAGTGTCGATGAAACACAGAAATTGCATAGGGATTGAATACAACAGTCAAAATGCGTACTTTCCTTCATGTTAGTAATGTCTCAAACAGTCTACGCTTTGATCGTTCCCTGGAAGACCAGAAGTAGTATCCGATGCACATCTGGAGGCATTCTGTAATCTGTGGACTATCAGAGTGTTGATGAAACACAGAAAATGCATCGGGATTGAATACAACAGTCACCATGCGCACTTTCCTCCACGGGGGTAATGTCTCAATCAGTCTACGCTTTGATCTTTCCCAGGAAGACCAGTAGTAGTTTCCGCTGCACATCTGGAGGCATTCTGTAATCTATGGAGTATCAGAGTGTTGATGAAACACCTGAATTGCATCGGGATTGAATACAACAGTCACCATGCGCACCTTCCTCACTGGGGGTAATGTCACAAAGAGTTTATGCTTTGATCGTTCCCTGGAAGACCAGTAGTAGTTTCCGATGCATGTCTGGTGGCATTCTGTAATCTGTGGACTATCAGAGTGTTGATGAAAACAGAAATTGCATCGGGTTTGAATACAACAGTCACTATGCGCACTTTCCTCCATGGGAGTAATGTCTCAAACAGTCTACGCTTTGATCCTTCCCTGGAAGACCAGTAGTAGTTTCCGATGCACATCTGGTGGCATTCTGTAATCTGTGGACTATCAGCGTGTTGATGAAACACAGAAATTTCATCGGGATTGAATACAACAGTCACCATGCGCACTTTCCTCCATGGGAGTAATGTCTCAAACAGTCTACGCTTTGATAGTCCCATGGAAGACCAGTAGTATTTTCCAATGCACATCTGGAGGCATTCTGTAGTCTGTGGACAATCAGAGTGTTGATGAAACACAGAAATTGCATCGGGATTGAATACAACAGTCACCATGCGCCCTTTCCTTAATGGCAGTAATGTCTCAAACAGTCTACGCTTTGATCGTTAACTGTAAGACCAGTAGCAGTTCCCGATGCACATCTGGACGCATTCTGTAATCTGTGGACTATCCGATTGTCGATGAAACACAGAAATTGCATCGGGATTGAATACAACAGTCAAAATGCGTACTTTCTTCCATGGGAGTAATGTTTCAAACAGTCTACGCTTTGATAGTTCTCTGGAAGACCAGTAGTAGTTTTCGATGCTCATCCGGAGGCATTCTGTAATCTGTGGACCATCAGAGTGTTGATGAAACACAGAAATTGCATCGGGATTGAATACAACAGCCACCATGCGCCCTTTCCTCCATGGGAGTTATGTCTCAAACAGTCTACGCTTTGATCGTTAACTGGAAGACCAGTAGCAGTTCCCGATGCACATCTGGACGCATTCTGTAATCTGTGGACTATCAGAGTGTCGATGAAACACAGAAATTGCATCGGGATTGAATACATCAGTCAAAATGCGTACTTTCCTCCATGGGAGTAATGTCTGAAACTGTCTGCGCTTTGATAGTTCTCTGGAAGAACAGTAGTAGTTTCCGATGCTCATCTGGAGGCATTCTGTAATCTGTGGAATATCAGAGTGTTGATGGAACACAGAAATTGCATCGGGATTGAATACAACAGTCACCATGCGCACTTTCCTCCATGGT
Source organism: Schistocerca gregaria (assembly GCF_023897955.1). NCBI lineage: Eukaryota > Metazoa > Arthropoda > Insecta > Orthoptera > Acrididae > Schistocerca > Schistocerca gregaria. Next base: position 43,991,410 of record NC_064927.1, read on the forward strand.
AGTAATGTCTCAAACATTCTACGATTTGATCGTTCCCTGGAAGACCAGAAGTAGTATCCGATGCACATCTGGAGGCATTCTGTAATCTGTGGACTATCAGAGTGTTGATGAAACACAGAAAATGCATCGGGATTGAATACAACAGTCACCATGCGCACTTTCTCCACGGGAGTAATGTCTCAAACAGTCTACGCTTTATTCGTTAACTGGAAGACCAGTAGTAGTTTCCGATGCACATCAGGTGACATTCTGTAATCTGTGGACTATCAGAGTGTTGATGAAACACAGAAATTGCATCGGGATTGAATACAACAGTCACTATGCGCACTTTCCTCCACGGGAGTAATGTCTCAAACAGTCTACGCTTAGATCCTTCCCTGGAAGACCAGTAGTGGTTTCCGATGCACATCTGGAGGCATTCAGTAATCTGTGGACTATCAGAGTGTTGATGGAACACAGAAATTTCATCGGGATTGAATACAACAGTCACCATGCGCACTTTCCTCCATGGGAGTAATGTCTCAAAGAGTTTACGCTTCGATCGTTCCCTGGAAGACCAGTAGAAGTTTCCGATGCACATCTGGAGGAATTCTGTAATCTGTGGATTTTCAAAGTGTTGATGAAACACAGAAACTGCATCGGGATTGAATACAACAGTCACAATGTGCACTTTCCTCCATGGGACTAATGTCTCAAACAGTGTACGGTTTGATCGTTCCCTGGAAGACCAGAAGTAGTTTCCGATGCATATCTGGAGGCATTCTGTAATCTGTGGACTATCAGAGTGTTGATGAAACACAGAAAATGCATCGGGATTGAATACAACAGTCACCATGCGCACTTTCCTCCACGGGAGTAATGTCTCAAACAGTCTACGCTTTGATCGTTCCCTGGAAGACCAGTAGTAGTTTCCGATGCACACCAGGTGGCATTCTGTAATCTGTGGACTATCACAGTGTTGATGAAACACAGAAATTGCATCGGGATTGAATACAACAGTCACCATGCGCACTTTCCTCCACGGGAGTAATGTCTCAAACAGTCTACGCTTTGATCGTTCCCTTCAAGACCAGTAGTAGTTTCCGAAGCACATCTGGTGGCATTCTGTAATCTGTGGACTATCACAGTGTTGATGAAACACAGAAAGTGCATTGGGATTGAATACAACAGTCACCATGCGCTCTTTCCTCCATTGGAGTAATGTCTCAAACAGTTTACGCTTTTATCGTTCCCTGGAGGACCGGTATAGTTTCCGATGCACGTCTGGTGGCATTCTGTAATCTGTGGACTATCAGAGTGTTGATGAAAACAGAAATTGCATCGGGATTGAATACAACAGTCACTATGCGCACTTTCCTCCATGGGAGTAATGTCTCATACAGTTTACGCTTTGATCGTTCCCTGGAAGACCAGCAGTAGTTTCTGAAGAAGATGTGTGTGCATTCTGTAATGTGTGGACTATCAGAGTGTTGATGAAACACAGAAAGTGCCTTGGGATTGAATACAACAGTCACCATGGGCACATCCCTCCATGAGAGTAATGTCTCAAACAGTTTACGCTTTTATCGTTCCCTGGAAGACCAGTATAGTTTCCGATGCACGTCTGGTGGCATTCTGTAATCTTTGGACTATCAGAGTGTTGATGAAACACTGAAATTGCATCGGGATTGAATACAACAGTCACCATGCGCACTTTCCTCCATGGGAGTTATGTCTCAAACTATCTACGCTTTGATCGTTCCCTGCAAGACCAGTAGTAGTTTCCGATTCACATCGGGAGGCATTCTGTAATCTGTGGACCTTTAAAGTGTTGATGAAACACAGAAATTGCCTCGGGATTGAATACAACAGTCACCATGCGCACTTTCCTCCATGGGAGTAATGCCTCAAACAGTCTACGCTTTGATCGTTTCCTGGAAGACCAGTAGTAGTTCCCGATGCACATCTGGAGGCATTCTGTAATCTGTGGACTATCAGAGTGTTGACGAAACACAGAAATTGCATCGGGACTGAATACAACAGTTACCATGCGCACTTTCCTCCACAGGAGTAATGTCTCAAACAGTCTACGCTTTGATCGTTTCCTGGAAGACCAGTAGTAGTTTCCGATGCACATCAGGTGGCATTCTGTAATCTGTGGACTATCACAGTGTTGATGAAACACAGAAATTGCGTCGGGATTGAATACAACAGTCAAGATGCGCACTTTCCTCCACGGGAGTAATGTCTCAAACAGTCTACGCTTTGATCGTTCCCTGGAAGACCAGTAGTAGTTTCCGATGCACGTCTGGTGGCATTCTGTAATCTGTGGACTATCAGATTGTTGATGAAAGCAGAAATTGCATCGGGATTGAATACAACAGTCACTATGCGCACTTTCCTCCATGGGAGTAATGTCTCAAACAGTCTACGCTTTGATCCTTCCCTGGAAGATCTGTAGTAGTTTCCGATGCACATCTGGTGGCATTCTGTAATCTGTGGACTATCAGAGTGTTGACGAAACACAGAAATTGAATCGGGATTCAATTCAACAGTCACCATGCGCACTTTCCCTCACGGGAGTAATGTCTCAAATAGTCTACGCTCTGATCGTTCCCTGGAAGACCAGTAGTAGTTTCAGATGCACATCTGGAGGCATTCTGTAATCTGTGGACTATCAGAGTGTTGATGAAACACAGAAATTTCATCGGGATTGAATACAACAGTCACCATGCGCCCTTTCCTCCATGGGAGTAATGTCTCAAACAGTCTACGCTATGATCGTTAACTGGAAGACCAGTAGCAGTTGCCGATGCACATCTGGACGCATTCTGTAATCTGTGGACTATCAGAGTGTCGATGAAACACAGAAATTGCATCGGGATTGAATACAAAAGTCAAAATGCGTACTTTTCTCCATGGGAGTAATGTCTCAAACAGTCTACGCTTTGACAGTTCTCTGGAAGACCAGTAGTAGTTTCCGATGCTCATCTGGAGGCATTGTGTAGTCTGTGGACTATCAGAGTGTTGATGAAACACAGAAACTGCATCGGGATTGAATACAACAGTCACCATGCGCACTTTCCTCCATGGGAGTAATGTCTCAGACAGTCTACGCTTTGATAGTCCCATGGAAGACCAGTAGTAGTTTCCAATGCACATCTGGAGGCATTCTGTAATCTGTGGACAATCAGAGTGTTGATCAAACACAGAAATTTCATCGGGATTGAATACAACAGTCACCATGCGCCCTTTCCTCCATGGGAGTAATGTCTCAAACAGTCTACGCTTTGACAGTTCTCTGGAAGACCAGTAGTAGTTTCCGATGCTCATCTGGAGGCATTCTGTAATCTGTGGACTATCAGAGTGTTGATGAAACACAGAAATTACATCGGGATTGAATACAACAGTCACCATGCGCACTTTCCTCCATGGGAGTAATGTCTCAAACAGTCTACGCTTTGATAGTCCCATGGAAGACCAGTAGTAGTTTCCGCTGCACATCTGTAGGCATTCTGTAATCTATGGAGTATCAGAGTGTTGATGAAACACCTGAATTGCATCGGGATTGAATACAACAGTCACCATGCGCACCTTCCTCACTGGGGGTAATGTCACAAAGAGTTTATGCTTTGATCGTTCCCTGGAAGACCAGTAGCAGTTTCCGAAGCACGTCTGGTGGCATTCTGTAATCTGTGGACTATCAGAGTGTTGATGAAAGCAGAAATTGCATCGGGATTGAATACAACAGTCACTATGCGCACTTTCCTCCATGGGAGTAATGTCTCAAACAGTCTACGCTTTGATCCTTCCCTGGAAGACCAGTAGTAGTTTCCGATGCACATCTGGTGGCATTCTGTAGTCTGTGGACTATCAGAGTGTTGATGAAACACAGAAATTGCATCGGAATTCAATTCAACAGTCACCATGCGCACTTTCCTCCATGGGAGTAATGTCTCAAACAGTCTACGCTTTGATAGTCCCATGGAAGACCAGTAGTAGCTTCCAATGCACATCTGGAGGCATTCTGTACTCTGTGGACAATCAGAGTGTTGATGAAACACAGAAATTGCATCGGGATTGAATACAACAGTCACCATGCGCCCTTTCCTCCATGGGAGTAATGTCTCAAACAGTCTACGCCTTGATCGTTAACTGGAAGACCAGTAGCAGTTCCCGATGCACATCTGGACGCATTCTGTAATCTGTGGACTATCAGAGTGTCGATGAAACACAGAAATTGCATCGGGATTGTATACAACAGTCAAAATGCGTACTTTCCTCCATGTTAGTAATGCCTCAAACAGTCTACGCTTTGATCGTTCCCTGGAAGACCAGAAGTAGTATCCGATGCACATCTGGAGGCATTCTGTAATCTGTGGACTATCAGAGTGTTGATGAAACACAGAAAATGCATCGGGATTGAATACAACAGTCACCATGCGCACTTTCCTCCATGGGAGTAATGTCTCAATCAGTCTATGCTTTGATCGTTCCCAGGAAGACCAGTAGTAGTTTCCGCTGCACATCTGGAGGCATTCTGTAATCTATGGAGTATCAGAGTGCTGTCGAAACACCTGAATTGCATCGGAATTCAATACAACAGTCACCATGCGCACCTTCCTCACTGGGGGTAATGTCACAAAGAGTTTATGCTTTGACCGTTCCCTGGAAGACCAGTAGTAGTTTCCGATGCACGTCTGGTGGCATTCTGTAATCTGTGGACTATCAGAGTATTGATGAAAACAGAAATTGCATCGGGATTGAATACAACAGTCACTATGCGCACTTTCCTCCATGGGAGTAATGTCTCAAACAGTCTACGCTTTGATCCTTCCCTGGAAGACCAGTAGTAGCTTCCGATGCACATCTGGTGGCATTCTGTAATCTGTGGACTATCGGAGTGTAGATGAAACACAGAAATTGAATCGGTATTGAATACAACAGTCACCATGCGCACTTTCCTCCATGGGAGTAATGCCTCAAACAGTCTACGCTTTGATCGTTTCCTGGAAGACCAGTAGTAGTTCCCGATGCACATCTGGAGGCATTCTGTAATCTGTGGACTATCAGAGTGTTGACGAAACACAGAAATTGCATCGGGACTGAATACAACAGTTACCATGCGCACTTTCCTCCACAGGAGTAATGTCTCAAACAGTCTACGCTTTGATCGTTTCCTGGAAGACCAGTAGTAGTTTCCGATGCACATCAGGTGGCATTCTGTAATCTGTGGACTATCAGATTGTTGATGAAAACAGAAATTGCATCGGGATTGAATACAACAGTCACTATGCGCACTTTCCTCCATGGGAGTAATGTCTCAAACAGTCTACGCTTTGATCCTTCCCTGGAAGACCAGTAGTAGTTTCCTATGCACATCTGGTGGCTTTCTGTAATCTGTGGACTATCAGAGTGTTGACGAAACACAGAAATTGCATCGGGATTCAATTCAACAGTCACCATGCGCACTTTCCCTCACGGGAGTAATGTCTCAAATAGTCTACGCTCTGATCGTTCCCTGGAAGACCAGTAGTAGTTTGAGATGCACATCTGGAGGCATTCTGTAATCTGTGGACTATCAGAGTGTCGATGAAACACTGAAATTGCATCGGGATTGAATACAACAGTCAAAATGCGTACTTTCCTCCATGGGAGTAATGTCTCAAACAGTCTACGCTTTGACAGTTCTCTGGAAGACCAGTAGTAGTTTCCGATGCTCATCTGGAGGCATTCTGTAATCTGTGGACTATCAGAGCGTTGATGAAACACAGAAATTGCATCGGGATTGAATACAACAGTCACCATGCGCACTTTCCTCCATGGGAGTAATGTCTCAAACAGTCTACGCTTTGATAGTCCCATGGAAAACCAGTAGTAGTTTCCGCTGCACATCTGGAGGCATTCTGTAATCTATGGAGTATCAGAGTGTTGATGAAACACCTGAATTGCATCGGGATTGAATACAACAGTCACCATGCGCACCTTCCTCACTGGGGGTAATGTCACAAAGTGTTTATGCTTTGATCGTTCCCTGGAAGACCAGTAGCAGTTTCCGATGCACGTCTGGTGGCATTCTGTAATCTGTGGACTATCAGAGTGTTGATGAAAACAGAAATTGCATCGGGATTGAATACAACAGTCACTATGCGCACTTTCCTCCATGGGAGTAATGTCTCAAACAGTCTACGCTTTGATCCTTCCCTGGAAGACCAGTAGTAGTTTCCGATGCACATCTGGTGGCATTCTGTAATCTGTGGACTATCAGAGTGTTGACGAAACACAGAAATTGCATCGGGATTCAATTCAACAGTCACCATGCGCACTTTCCCTCACGGGAGTAATGTCTCAAATAGTCCACGCTTTGATCGTTCTCTGGAAGACCAGTAGTAGTTTTCGATGGACATCTGGAGGCATTCTGTAATCTGTGGACTATCAGAGTGTTGATGAAACACAGAAATTGAATCGGGATTGAATACAACAGTCACCATGCGCACTTTCCTCCATGGGAGTAATGTCTCAAACAGTCTACGCTTTGATAGTCCCATGGAAGACCAGTAGTAGTTTCCAATGCACATCTGGAGGCATTCTGTAATCTGTGGACAATCAGAGTGCTGATGAAACCCGAAAATTGCATCGGGATTGAATACAACAATCACCATGCGCCCTTTCCTCCATGGGAGTAATGTCTCAAACAGTCTACGCTTTGATCGTTAACTGGAAGACCAGTAGCAGTTCCCGATGCACATATGGACGCATTCTGTAATCTGTGGACTATCCGAGTGTCGATGAAACACAGAAATTGCATCGGGATTGAATACAACAGTCAAAATGCGTACTTTCCTCCATGGGAGTAATGTCTCAAACAGTCTACGCTTTGATCGTTCCCTGGAAGACCAGAAGTAGTATCCGCTGCACATCTGGAGGCATTCTGTAATCTATGGAGTATCAGAGTGTTGATGAAACACCTGAATTGCATCGGGATTGAATACAACAGTCACCATGCGCACCTTCCTCACTGGGGGTAATGTCACAAAGAGTTTATGCTTTGATCGTTCCCTGGAAGACCAGTAGTAGATTCCGATGCACGTCTGGTGACATTCTGTAATCTGTGGACTATCAGAGTGTTGATGAAAACCGAAATTGCATCGGGATTGAATACAACAGTCACTATGCGCACTTTCCTCCATGGGAGTAATGTCTCAAACAGGCTTTTATCCTTCCCTGGAAGACCAGTAGTAGTTTCCGATGCACATCTGGTGGCATTCTGTAATCTGTGGACTATCAGAGTGTTGATGAAACACAGAAATTGAAACGGGATTGAATACAACAGTCACCATGCGCACTTTCCTCCATGGGAGTAATGTCTCAAACAGTCTACGCTTTGATAGTCCCATGGAAGACCAGTAGTATTTTCCAATGCACATCTGGAGGCATTCTGTAGTCTGTGGACAATCAGAGTGTTGATGAAACACAGAAATTGCATCGGGATTGAATACAACAGTCACCATGCGCCCTTTCCTTAATGGGAGTAATGTCTCAAACAGTCTACGCTTTGATCGTTAACTGTAAGACCAGTACCAGTTCCCGATGCACATCTGGACGCATTCTGTAACCTGTGGACTATCCGATTGTCGATGAAACACAGAAATTGCATCGGGATTGAATACAACAGTCAAAATGCGTACTTTCCTCCATGGGAGTAATGTCTCAAACAGTCTACGCTTTGATAGTTCTCTGGAAGACCAGTTGTAGTTTCCAATGCACATCTGGAGGCATTCTGTAATCTGTGGACAATCAGAGTGTTGATGAAACACAGAAATTTCATCGGGATTGAATACAACAGCCACCATGCGCCCTTTCCTCCATGGGAGTAATGTCTCAAACAGTCTACGCTTTGATCGTTAACTGGAAGACCAGTAACAGTTCCCGATGCACATCTGGACGCATTCTGTAACCTGTGGACTATCCGATTGTCGATGAAACACAGAAATTGCATCGGGATTGAATACAACAGTCAAAATGCGTACTTTCCTCCTATGGGAGTAATGTCTCAAACAGTCTACGCTTTGATAGTTCTCTGGAAGACCAGTAGTAGTTTTCGATGCTCATCTGGAGGAATTCTGTAATCTGTGGACTATCAGAGTGTTGATGAAACACAGAAATTGCATCGGGATTGAATACAACAGTCACCATGCGCACTTTCCTCCATGGGAGTAATGTCTCAAACAGTCTAGGCTTTGATAGTCCCATGGAAGACCAGTAGTAGTTTCCAATGCACATCTGGAGGCATTCTGTAATCTGTGGACAATCAGAGTGTTGATGAAACACAGAAATTTCATCGGGATTGAATACAACAGTCACCATGCGCCCTTTCCTCCATGGGAGCAATGTCTCAAACAGTCTACGCTTTGATCGTTCATTGGAAGACCAGTAGTAGTTTCCGATGCACGTCTGGTGGCATTCTGTAATCTGTGGACTATCAGAGTGTTGATGAAAACAGAAATTGCATCGGGATTGAATACAACAGTCACTATGCGCACTTTCCTCCATGGGAGTAATGTCTCAAACAGTCTACGCTTTGATCCTTCCCTGGAAGACCAGTAGTAGTTTCCGATGCACATCTGGTGGCATTCTGTAATCTGTGGACTATCAGAGTGTTGATGAAACACAGAAATTGAATCGGGATTGAATACAACAGTCACCATGCGCACTTTCCTCCATGGGAGTAATGTCTCAAACAGTCTACGCTTTGATAGTCCCATGGAAGACCAGTAGTAGTTTCCAATGCACATCTGGAGGCATTCTGTAGTCTGTGGACAATCAGAGTGTTGATGAAACACAGAAATTTCATCGGGATTGAATACAACAGCCACCATGCGCCCTTTCCTCCATGGGAGTAATGTCTCAAACAGTCTACGCTTTGATCGTTAACTGGAAGACCAGTAACAGTTCCCGATGCACATCTGGACGCATTCTGTAATCTGCGGACTATCAGAGTGTCGATGAAACACAGAAATTGCATAGGGATTGAATACAACAGTCAAAATGCGTACTTTCCTTCATGTTAGTAATGTCTCAAACAGTCTACGCTTTGATCGTTCCCTGGAAGACCAGAAGTAGTATCCGATGCACATCTGGAGGCATTCTGTAATCTGTGGACTATCAGAGTGTTGATGAAACAAAGAAAATGCATCGGGATTGAATACAACAGTCACCATGCGCACTTTCCTCCACGGGGGTAATGTCTCAATCAGTCTACGCTTTGATCTTTCCCAGGAAGACCAGTAGTAGTTTCCGCTGCACATCTGGAGGCATTCTGTAATCTATGGAGTATCAGAGTGTTGATGAAACACCTGAATTGCATCGGGATTGAATACAACAGTCACCATGCGCACCTTCCTCACTGGGGGTAATGTCACGAAGAGTTTATGCTTTGATCGTTCCCTGGAAGACCAGTAGTAGTTTCCGATGCATGTCTGGTGGCATTCTGTAATCTGTGGACTATCAGAGTGTTGATGAAAACAGAAATTGCATCGGGATTGAATACAACAGTCACTATGCGCACTTTCCTCCATGGGAGTAATGTCTCAAACAGTCTACGCTTTGATCCTTCCCTGGAAGACCAGTAGTAGTTTCCGATGCACATCTGGTGGCATTCTGTAATCTGTGGACTATCAGCGTGTTGATGAAACACAGAAATTGAATCGGGATTGAATACAACAGTCACCATGCGCACTTTCCTCCATGGGAGTAATGTCTCAAACAGTCTACGCTTTGATAGTCCCATGGAAGACCAGTAGTATTTTCCAATGCACATCTGGAGGCATTCTGTAGTCTGTGGACAATCAGAGTGTTGATGAAACACAGAAATTGCATCGGGATTGAATACAACAGTCACCATGCGCCCTTTCCTTAATGGGAGTAATGTCTCAAACAGTCTACGCTTTGATCGTTAACTGTAAGACCAGTAGCAGTTCCCGATGCACATCTGGACGCATTCTGTAATCTGTGGACTATCCGATTGTCGATGAAACACAGAAATTGCATCGGGATTGAATACAACAGTCAAAATGCGTACTTTCCTCCATGGGAGTAATGTCTCAAACAGTCTACGCTTTGATAGTTCTCTGGAAGACCAGTAGTAGTTTTCGATGCTCATCCGGAGGCATTCTGTAATCTGTGGACCATCAGAGTGTTGATGAAACACAGAAATTGCATCGGGATTGAATACAACACTCACCATGCGCCCTTTCCTCCATGGGAGTTATGTCTCAAACAGTCTACGCTTTGATCGTTAACTGGAAGACCAGTAGCAGTTCCCGATGCACATCTGGACGCATTCTGTAATCTGTGGACTATCAGAGTGTCGATGAAACACAGAAATTGCATCGGGTTTGAATACAACAGTCAAAATGCGTACTTTCCTCCATGGGAGTAATGTCTCAAACAGTCTACGCTTTGATAGTTCTCTGGAAGACCAGTAGTAGTTTCCAATGAACATCTGGAGGCATTCTGTAATCTGTGGACAATCAGAGTGTTGATGAAACTCAGAAATTTCATCGGGATTGAATACAACAGTCACCATGCGCCCTTTCCTCCATGGGAGTAATGTCGCAAACAGTCTACGCTTTGATCGTTAACTGGAAGACCAGTAGCAGTTCCCGATGCACATCTGGACGCAATCTGTAATCTGTGGACTATCAGAGTGTCGATGAAACACAGAAATTGCATCGGGATTGAATACAACAGTCAAAATGCGTACTTTTCTCCATGTAAGTAATGTCTCAAACAGTCTACGCTTTGATCGTTTCCTGGAAGACCAGTAGTAGTTTCCGATGCACATCAGGTGGCATTCTGTAATCTGTGGACTATCACAGTGTTGATGAAACACCTGAATTGCATCGTGATTGAATACAACAGTCACCATGCGCACCTTCCTCACTGGGGGTAATGTCACAAAGAGTTTATGCTTTGATCGTTCCTTGGAAGACCAGTAGTAGTTTCCGATGCACGTCAGGTGGCATTCTGTAATCTGTGGACTATCAGAGTGTTGATGAAAACAGAAATTGCATCGGGATTGAATACAACAGTCACTATGCGCACTTTCCTCCATGGGAGTAATGTCTCAAACAGTCTACGCTTTGATCCTTCCCTGGAAGACCAGTAGTAGTTTCCGATGCACATCTGGAGGCATTCTGTAGTCTGTGGACAATGAGAGTGTTGATGAAACACAGAAATTGCATCGGGATTGAATACAACAGTCACCATGCGCCCTTTCCTCCATGGGAGTAATGTCTCAAACAGTCTACGATTTGATCGTTAACTGTAAGACCAGTAGTAGTTCCTGATGCACATCTGGACGCATTCTGTAATCTGTGGACTATACGAGCGTCGATGAAACACAGAAATTGCATCGGGATTGAATACAACAGTCAAAATGCGTACTTTCCTCCTATGGGAGTAATGTCTCAAACAGTCTACGCTTTGATAGTTCTCTGGAAGACCGGTAGTAGTTTTCGATGCTCATCTGGAGGAATTCTGTAATCTGTGGACTATCAGAGTGTTGATGAAACACAGAAATTGCATCGGGATTGAATACAACAGTCACCATGCGCACTTTCCTCCATGGGAGTAATGTCTCAAACAGTCTAGGCTTTGATAGTCCCATGGAAGACCAGTAGTAGTTTCCAATGCACATCTGGAGGCATTCTGTAATCTGTGGACAATCAGAGTGTTGATGAAACACAGAAATTTCATCGGGATTGAATACAACAGTCACCATGCGCCCTTTCCTCCATGGGAGCAATGTCTCAAACAGTCTACGCTTTGATCGTTCATTGGAAGACCAGTAGTAGTTTCCGATGCACGTCTGGTGGCATTCTGTAATCTGTGGACTATCAGAGTGTTGATGAAAACAGAAATTGCATCGGGATTGAATACAACAGTCACTATGCGCACTTTCCTCCATGGGAGTAATGTCTCAAACAGTCTACGCTTTGATCCTTCCCTGGAAGACCAGTAGTAGTTTCCGATGCACATCTGGTGGCATTCTGTAATCTGTGGACTATCAGAGTGTTGATGAAACACAGAAATTGAATCGGGATTGAATACAACAGTCACCATGCGCACTTTCCTCCATGGGAGTAATGTCTCAAACAGTCTACGCTTTGATAGTCCCATGGAAGACCAGTAGTAGTTTCCAATGCACATCTGGAGGCATTCTGTAGTCTGTGGACAATCAGAGTGTTGATGAAACACAGAAATTGCATCGGGATTGAATACAACAGTCACCATGCGCCCTTTCCTACATGGGAGTAATGTCTCAAACAGTCTACGCTTTGATCGTTAACTGTAAGACCAGTAGCAGTTCCCGATGCACATCTGGACGCATTCTGTAGTCTGTGGACTATCCGAGTGTCGATGAAACACAGCAATTGCATCGGGATTGAATACAACAGTCAAAATGCGTACTTTCCTCCATGGGAGTAATGTCTCAAACAGTCTATGCTTTGATCCTTCCCTGGAAGACCAGTAGTAGTTTCCGATGCACATCTGATGGCATTCTGTAATCTGTGGACTATCAGAGTGTTGACGAAACCCAGAAATTGCATCGGGATTCAATTCAACAGTCACCATGCGCACTTTTCCTCACGGGAGTAATGTCTCAAATAGTCTACGCTCTGATCGTTCCCTGGAAGACCAGTAGTAGTTTCCGATGCACATCTGGAGGCATTCTGTAATCTGTGGACTATCAGAGTGTTGATGAAACACAGAAATTGCATCGGGATTGAATACAACAGTCACCATGCGCACTTTCCTCCATGGGAGTAATGTCTCAAACAGTCTACGCTTTAATAGTTCTCTGGAAGACCAGTAGTAGTTTCCGATGCTCATCTGGAGGAATTCTGTAATCTGTGGACTATCAGAGTGTTGATGAAACACAGAATTTGCATCGGGATTGAATACAACAGTCACCATGCGCACTTTCCTCCATGGGAGTAATGTCTCAAACAGTCTACGCTTTGATAGTCCCATGGAAGACCAGTAGTAGTTTCCAATGCACATCTGGAGGCATTCTGTAATCTGTGGACAATCAGAGTGTTGATCAAACACAGAAATTTCATCGGGATTGAATACAACAGTCACCATGCGCCCTTTCCTCCATGGGAGTAATGTCTCAAACAGTCTACGCTTTGATCGTTAACTGGAAGACCAGTAGCAGTTCCCGATGCACATCTGGACGCATTCTGTAATATGTGGACTATCAGAGTGTCGATGAAACAAAGAAATTGCTTCGGGATTGAATACAACAGTAAAAATGCGTACTTTCCTCCATGTTAGTAATGTTTCAAACAGTCTACGCTTTGATCGTTCCCTGGAAGACCAGAAGTAGTATCCGATGCACATTTGGAGGCATTCTGTAATCTGTGGACTATCAGAGTGTTGATGAAACACAGAAAATGCATCGGGATTGAATACAACAGTCACCATGCGCACTTTCCTCCATGGGAGAAATGTCTCAATCAGTCTACGCTTTGATCGTTCCCAGGAAGACCAATAGTAGTTTCCGCTGCACATCTGGAGGCATTCTGTAATCTGTGGAGTATCAGAGTGTTGATGAAACACCTGAATTGCATCGGGATTGAATACAACAGTCACCATGCGCACCTTCCTCACTGGGGGTAATGTCACAAAGAGTTTATGCTTTGATCGTTCCCTGGAAGTCCAGTAGTAGTTTCCGATGCACGTCTGGTGGCATTCTGTAATCTGTGGACTATCAGAGTGTTGATGAAAACAGAAATTGCATCGGGATTGTTTACAACAGTCACCATTCGCACTTTCCTCCATGGGAATAATGTCTCAAACAGTCTACGCTTTGATCCTTCCCTGGAAGTCCAGTAGTTGTTTCCGATGCACATCTGGTGGCATTCTGTAATCTGTGGACTATCAGAGTGTTGACGAAACACAGAAATTGCATCGGGATTCAATTCAACAGTCACCATGCGCACTTTCCCTCACGGGAGTAATGTCTCAAGTAGTCCACGCTCTGATCGTTCTCTGGAAGACCAGTCGTAGTTTCCGATGCACATCTGGAGGCATTCTGTAATCTGTGGACCTTTAAAGTGTTGATGAAACACAGAAATTGCCTCGGCATTGAATACAACAGTGACCATGGGGACTTTCCTCCATGGGAGTAATGTTTCAAACAGTCTACGCATTGATCGTTCCCTGGAAGACCAGAAGTAGTATCCGATGCACATCTGGAGGCATTCTGTATTCTGTGGACTATCAGAGTGTTGATGAAACACAGAAAATGCATCGGGATTGAATACAACACTCACCATGCGCACTTTCCTCCATGGGAGTAATGTCTCATACAGTCTACGCTTTGATCGTTCCCTTTACGACCAGTAGTAGTTTCCGATGCACATCTGGAGGCATTCTGTAATCTGTGGACCATCAGAGTGTTGACGAAACACAGAAATTGCATCGGGACTGAATACAACAGTTACCATGCGCACTTTCCTCCACAGGAGTAATGTCTCAAACAGTCTACGCTTTGATCGTTTCCTGGAAGACCAGTAGTAGTTTCCGATGCACATCAGGTGGCATTCTGTAATCTGTGGACTATCAGAGTGTTGATGAAACACAGAAATTTCATCGGGATTGAATACAACAGTCACCATGCGCCCTTTCCTCCATGGTAGTAATGCCTCAAACAGTGTACGCTTTGATCGTTTCCTGGAAGACCAGTAGTAGTTTCCGATGCACATCCGGTGGCATTCTGTAATCTGTGGACTATCACAGTGTTGATGAAATACAGAAATTTGGTCGGGAATGAATACAACAGTCAATATGCGCACTTTCCTCCACGGGAGTAATGTCTCAAACAGTCTACGCTTTGATCGTTCCCTGGAAGACCAGTAGTAGTTTCCGATGCACGTCTGGTGGCATTCTGTAATCTGTGGACTATCAGAGTGTTGATGAAAACAGAAATTGCATCGGGATTGAATAGAACAGTCACTATGCGCACTTTCCTCCATGGGAGTAATGTCCCAAACAGTCTATGCTTTGATCCTTCCCTGGAAGACCAGTAGTAGTTTCCGATGCACATCTGGTGGCATTCTGTAATCTGTGGACTATCAGAGTGTTGACGAAACCCAGAAATTGCATCGGGATTCAATTCAACAGTCACCATGCGCACTTTTCCTCACGGGAGTAATGTCTCAAATAGTCTACGCTCTGATCGTTCCCTGGAAGACCAGTAGTAGTTTCCGATGCACATCTGGAGGCATTCTGTACTCTGTGGACTATCAGAGTGTTGATGAAACACAGAAATTGCATCGGGATTGAATACAACAGTCACCATGCGCACTTTCCTCCATGGGAGTAATAACTCAAACAGTCTACGCTTTGATTGTCCCCTGGAAGACCAGTAGTAGTTTAAAATGCACATCAGGAGGCATTCTGTAATCTGTGGACAATCAGAGTGTTGATGAAACACAGAAATTGCATCGGGATTGAATACAACAGTCACCATGAGCACTTTCCTCCATGGGAGTAATGTTTCAAACTGTCTACGCTTTGATCATTCCCTGGAAGACCAGAAGTAGTATCCGATGCACATCTGCACGCATTCTGTAATCTGTGGACTATCAGAGTGTTGATGAAACACAGAAATTTCATCGGGATTGAATACAACAGTCACCATGCGCCCTTTCCTCCATGGTAGTAATGCCTCAAACAGTCTACGCTTTGATCGTTTCCTGGAAGACCAGTAGTTGTTTCCGATGCACATCAGGTGGCATTCTGTAATCTGTGGACTATCACAGTGTTGATGAAATACAAAAATTGCGTCGGGAATGAATACAACAGTCAATATGAGCACTTTCCTCCACGGGAGTAATGTCTCAAACAGTCTACGCTTTGATCGTTCCCTGGAAGACCAGTAGTAGTTTCCGATGCACGTCTGGTGGCATTCTGTACTCTGTGGACTATCAGAGTGTTGATGAAAACAGAAATTGCATCGGGATTGAATACAACAGTCACTATGCGCACTGTCCTCCATGGGAGTAATGTCTCAAACAGTCTATGCTTTGATCCTTCCCTGGAAGACCAGTAGTAGTTTCCGATGCACATCTGGTGGCATCCTGTAATCTGTGGACTATCAGAGTGTTGACGAAACCCAGAAATTGCATCGGGATTCAATTCAACAGTCACCATGCGCACTTTTCCTCACGGGAGTAATGGCTCAAATAGTCTACGCTCTGATCGTTCCCTGGAAGACCAGTAGTAGTTTCCGATGCACATCTGGAGGCATTCTGTAATCTGTGGACTATCAGAGTGTTGATGAAACACAGAAATTTCATCGGGATTGAATACAACAGTCACCATGCGCACTTTCCTCCATGGGAGTAATGTCTCAAACAGTCTTCGCTTTGATAGTCCCCTGGAAGACCAGTAGCAGTTTCCGATGCACATCTGGAGGCGTTCTGCAATCTGTGGACAATCAGAGTGTTGATGAAACACAGAATTTGCATCGGGATTGAATACAACAGTCACCATGCGCACTTTCCTCCATGGGAGTAATGTCTCAAACAGTCTACGCTTTGATAGTCCCATGGAAGACCAGTAGTAGTTTCCAATGCACATCTGGAGGCATTCTGTAATCTGTGGACAATCAGAGTGTTGATCAAACACAGAAATTTCATCGGGATTGAATACAACAGTCACCATGCGCCCTTTCCTCCATGGGAGTAATGTCTCAAACAGTCTACGCTTTGATCGTTAACTGGAAGACCAGTAGCAGTTCCCGATGCACATCTGGACGCATTCTGTAATCTGTGGACTATCAGAGTGTCGATGAAACAAAGAAATTGCTTCGGGATTGAATACAACAGTAAAAATGCGTACTTTCCTCCATGTTAGTAATGTTTCAAACAGTCTACGCTTTGATCGTTCCCTGGAAGACCAGAAGTAGTATCCGATGCACATTTGGAGGCATTCTGTAATCTGTGGACTATCAGAGTGTTGATGAAACACAGAAAATGCATCGGGATTGAATACAACAGTCACCATGCGCACTTTCCTCCATGGGAGAAATGTCTCAATCAGTCTACGCTTTGATCGTTCCCAGGAAGACCAATAGTAGTTTCCGCTGCACATCTGGAGGCATTCTGTAATCTGTGGAGTATCAGAGTGTTGATGAAACACCTGAATTGCATCGGGATTGAATACAACAGTCACCATGCGCACCTTCCTCACTGGGGGTAATGTCACAAAGAGTTTATGCTTTGATCGTTCCCTGGAAGTCCAGTAGTAGTTTCCGATGCACATCTGGTGGCATTCTGTAATCTGTGGACTATCAGAGTGTTGATGAAAACAGAAATTGCATCGGGATTGTTTACAACAGTCACCATTCGCACTTTCCTCCATGGGAATAATGTCTCAAACAGTCTACGCTTTGATCCTTCCCTGGAAGTCCAGTAGTTGTTTCCGATGCACATCTGGTGGCATTCTGTAATCTGTGGACTATCAGAGTGTTGACGAAACACAGAAATTGCATCGGGATTCAATTCAACAGTCACCATGCGCACTTTCCCTCACGGGAGTAATGTCTCAAGTAGTCCACGCTCTGATCGTTCTCTGGAAGACCAGTAGTAGTTTCCGATGCATATCTGGAGGCATTCTGTAATCTGTGGACCTTTAAAGTGTTGATGAAACACAGAAATTGCCTCGGCATTGAATACAACAGTGACCATGGGGACTTTCCTCCATGGGAGTAATGTTTCAAACAGTCTACGCATTGATCGTTCCCTGGAAGACCAGAAGTAGTATCCGATGCACATCTGGAGGCATTCTGTATTCTGTGGACTATCAGAGTGTTGATGAAACACAGAAAATGCATCGGGATTGAATACAACACTCACCATGCGCACTTTCCTCCATGGGAGTAATGTCTCATACAGTCTACGCTTTGATCGTTCCCTTTACGACCAGTAGTAGTTTCCGATGCACATCTGGAGGCATTCTGTAATCTGTGGACCATCAGAGTGTTGACGAAACACAGAAATTGCATCGGGACTGAATACAACAGTTACCATGCGCACTTTCCTCCACAGGAGTAATGTCTCAAACAGTCTACGCTTTGATCGTTTCCTGGAAGACCAGTATTAGTTTCCGATGCACATCAGGTGGCATTCTGTAATCTGTGGACTATCAGAGTGTTGATGAAACACAGAAATTTCATCGGGATTGAATACAACAGTCACCATGCGCCCTTTCCTCCATGGTAGTAATGCCTCAAACAGTGTACGCTTTGATCGTTTCCTGGAAGACCAGTAGTAGTTTCCGATGCACATCCGGTGGCATTCTGTAATCTGTGGACTATCACAGTGTTGATGAAATACAGAAATTTGGTCGGGAATGAATACAACAGTCAATATGCGCACTTTCCTCCGCGGGAGTAATGTCTCAAACAGTCTACGCTTTGATCGTTCCCTGGAAGACCAGTAGTAGTTTCCGATGCACGTCTGGTGGCATTCTGTAATCTGTGGACTATCAGAGTGTTGATGAAAACAGAAATTGCATCGGGATTGAATAGAACAGTCACTATGCGCACTTTCCTCCATGGGAGTAATGTCCCAAACAGTCTATGCTTTGATCCTTCCCTGGAAGACCAGTAGTAGTTTCCGATGCACATCTGGTGGCATTCTGTAATCTGTGGACTATCAGAGTGTTGACGAAACCCAGAAATTGCATCGGGATTCAATTCAACAGTCACCATGCGCACTTTTCCTCACGGGAGTAATGTCTCAAATAGTCTACGCTCTGATCGTTCCCTGGAAGACCAGTAGTAGTTTCCGATGCACATCTGGAGGCATTCTGTACTCTGTGGACTATCAGAGTGTTGATGAAACACAGAAATTGCATCGGGATTGAATACAACAGTCACCATGCGCACTTTCCTCCATGGGAGTAATAACTCAAACAGTCTACGCTTTGATTGTCCCCTGGAAGACCAGTAGTAGTTTAAAATGCACATCAGGAGGCATTCTGTAATCTGTGGACAATCAGAGTGTTGATGAAACACAGAAATTGCATCGGGATTGAATACAACAGTCACCATGAGCACTTTCCTCCATGGGAGTAATGTTTCAAACTGTCTACGCTTTGATCATTCCCTGGAAGACCAGAAGTAGTATCCGATGCACATCTGCACGCATTCTGTAATCTGTGGACTATCAGAGTGTTGATGAAACACAGAAATTTCATCGGGATTGAATACAACAGTCACCATGCGCCCTTTCCTCCATGGTAGTAATGCCTCAAACAGTCTACGCTTTCATCGTTTCCTGGAAGACCAGTAGTTGTTTCCGATGCACATCAGGTGGCATTCTGTAATCTGTGGACTATCACAGTGTTGATGAAATACAAAAATTGCGTCGGGAATGAATACAACAGTCAATATGAGCACTTTCCTCCACGGGAGTAATGTCTCAAACAGTCTACGCTTTGATCGTTCCCTGGAAGACCAGTAGTAGTTTCCGATGCACGTCTGGTGGCATTCTGTACTCTGTGGACTATCAGAGTGTTGATGAAAACAGAAATTGCATCGGGATTGAATACAACAGTCACTATGCGCACTGTCCTCCATGGGAGTAATGTCTCAAACAGTCTATGCTTTGATCCTTCCCTGGAAGACCAGTAGTAGTTTCCGATGCACATCTGGTGGCATCCTGTAATCTGTGGACTATCAGAGTGTTGACGAAACCCAGAAATTGCATCGGGATTCAATTCAACAGTCACCATGCGCACTTTTCCTCACGGGAGTAATGGCTCAAATAGTCTACGCTCTGATCGTTCCCTGGAAGACCAGTAGTAGTTTCCGATGCACATCTGGAGGCATTCTGTAATCTGTGGACTATCAGAGTGTTGATGAAACACAGAAATTGCATCGGGATTGAATACAACAGTCACCATGCGCACTTTCCTCCATGGGAGTAATGTCTCAAACAGTCTTCGCTTTGATAGTCCCCTGGAAGACCAGTAGCAGTTTCCGATGCACATCTGGAGGCGTTCTGCAATCTGTGGACAGTCAGAGTGTTGATGAAACACAGAAATTGCATCGGGATTGAATACAACAGTCACCATGAGCACTTTCCTCCATGGGAGTATTGTTTCAAACTGTCTACGCTTTGATCGTTCCCTGGAAGACCAGAAGTAGTATCCGATGCACATCTGGACGCATTCTGTAATCTGTGGACTATCAGAGTGTTGATGAAACACAGAAATATCATCGGGATTGAATACAACAGTCACCATGCGCCCTTTCCTCCATGGGAGTAATGCCTCAAACAGTCTACGCTTTGATCGTTAACTGGAAGACCAGTAGCAGTTTCCGATGCACTTCTGGACGCATTCTGTAATCTGTGGACTATCAGAGTGTCGATGAAACACAGAAATTGCATCGGGATTGAATACAACAGTCAAAATGCGTACTTTCCTCCATGGGAGTATTGTCTCAAACAGTCTACGGTTTGATAGTTCTCTGGAAGACCAGTAGTAGTTTCCGATGCTCATCTGGAGGCATTCTGTAATCTGTGGACTATCAGAGTGTTGATGAAACACAGAAATTGCATCGGGATTGAATGCAACAGTCACCATGCGCACTTTCCTCCATGTTAGTAATGTTTCAAAGAGTCTACGCTTTGATCGTTCCCTGGAAGAACAGAAGTAGTATCCGATGCACATCTGGAGGCATTCTGTAATCTGTGGACTATCAGAGTGTTGATGAAACACAGAAAATGCATCGGGATTAAATACAACAGTCACCATGCGCACTTTCCTCCATGGGAGTAATGTCTCAATCAGTCTACGCTTTGATCGTTCCCAGGAAGACCAGTAGTAGTTTCCGATGCACATCTGGAGGCATTCTGTAATCTATGGAGTATCAGAGTGTTGATGAAACACCTGAATTGCTTCGGGATTGAATACAACAGTCACCATGCGCACCTTCCTCACTGGGGGTAATGTCTCAAAGAGTTTGTGATTTGATCGTTCATTGGTAGACCAGAAGTAGGTTCCGATGCACATCTGGAGGCATTCTGTAATCTGTGGACTATCATAGTGTTGATGAAACTCAGAAATGGCATCGGGATTGAATACAACATGCACCATGCGCACTTTTCTCCATGGGAGTAATGTCTCAAACAGTCTACGCTTTGATCGTTCCCTGGAAGACCAGTAGTAGATTCCGATGCACATCTGGAGGCATTCTGTAATCTGTGGAGTATCAGAGTGTTGATGAAACACATGAATTACATCGGGATTGAATACAACAGTCACCATGCGCACTTTCTCCACGGGAGTAATGTCTTAAACAGTCTACGCTTTGATCGTTTAATGGAAGACCAGTAGTAGTTTCCGATACACATCAGGTGTCATTCAGTAATCTGTGGACTATCAGAGTGTTGATGAAACACAGAAATTGCATCGAGATTGAATACAACAGTCACCATGCGCACTTTCCTCCATGGGAGTAATGTCTCAAAAAGTTTACGCTTCGATCGTTCCCTGGAAGACCAGTAGTAGTATCCGATGCACATCTGCACGCATTCTGTAATCTGTGGACTATCAGAGTGTTGATGAAACACAGAAATTTCATCGGGATTGAATACAACAGTCACCATGCGCCCTTTCCTCCATGGTAGTAATGCCTCAAACAGTCTACGCTTTGATCGTTTCCTGGAAGACCAGTAGTTGTTTCCGATGCACATCAGGTGGCATTCTGTAATCTGTGGACTATCACAGTGTTGATGAAATACAAAAATTGCGTCGGGAATGAATACAACAGTCAATATGAGCACTTTCCTCCACGGGAGTAATGTCTCAAACAGTCTACGCTTTGATCGTTCCCTGGAAGACCAGTAGTAGTTTCCGATGCACGTCTGGTGGCATTCTGTACTCTGTGGACTATCAGAGTGTTGATGAAAACAGAAATTGCATCGGGATTGAATACAACAGTCACTATGCGCACTGTCCTCCATGGGAGTAATGTCTCAAACAGTCTATGCTTTGATCCTTCCCTGGAAGACCAGTAGTAGTTTCCGATGCACATCTGGTGGCATCCTGTAATCTGTGGACTATCAGAGTGTTGACGAAACCCAGAAATTGCATCGGGATTCAATTCAACAGTCACCATGCGCACTTTTCCTCACGGGAGTAATGGCTCAAATAGTCTACGCTCTGATCGTTCCCTGGAAGACCAGTAGTAGTTTCCGATGCACATCTGGAGGCATTCTGTAATCTGTGGACTATCAGAGTGTTGATGAAACACAGAAATTGCATCGGGATTGAATACAACAGTCACCATGCGCACTTTCCTCCATGGGAGTAATGTCTCAAACAGTCTTCGCTTTGATAGTCCCCTGGAAGACCAGTAGCAGTTTCCGATGCACATCTGGAGGCGTTCTGCAATCTGTGGACAGTCAGAGTGTTGATGAAACACAGAAATTGCATCGGGATTGAATACAACAGTCACCATGAGCACTTTCCTCCATGGGAGTATTGTTTCAAACTGTCTACGCTTTGATCGTTCCCTGGAAGACCAGAAGTAGTATCCGATGCACATCTGGACGCATTCTGTAATCTGTGGACTATCAGAGTGTTGATGAAACACAGAAATATCATCGGGATTGAATACAACAGTCACCATGCGCCCTTTCCTCCATGGGAGTAATGCCTCAAACAGTCTACGCTTTGATCGTTAACTGGAAGACCAGTAGCAGTTTCCGATGCACTTCTGGACGCATTCTGTAATCTGTGGACTATCAGAGTGTCGATGAAACACAGAAATTGCATCGGGATTGAATACAACAGTCAAAATGCGTACTTTCCTCCATGGGAGTATTGTCTCAAACAGTCTACGGTTTGATAGTTCTCTGGAAGACCAGTAGTAGTTTCCGATGCTCATCTGGAGGCATTCTGTAATCTGTGGACTATCAGAGTGTTGATGAAACACAGAAATTGCATCGGGATTGAATGCAACAGTCACCATGCGCACTTTCCTCCATGTTAGTAATGTTTCAAAGAGTCTACGCTTTGATCGTTCCCTGGAAGAACAGAAGTAGTATCCGATGCACATCTGGAGGCATTCTGTAATCTGTGGACTATCAGAGTGTTGATGAAACACAGAAAATGCATCGGGATTAAATACAACAGTCACCATGCGCACTTTCCTCCATGGGAGTAATGTCTCAATCAGTCTACGCTTTGATCGTTCCCAGGAAGACCAGTAGTAGTTTCCGATGCACATCTGGAGGCATTCTGTAATCTATGGAGTATCAGAGTGTTGATGAAACACCTGAATTGCTTCGGGATTGAATACAACAGTCACCATGCGCACCTTCCTCACTGGGGGTAATGTCTCAAAGAGTTTGTGATTTGATCGTTCATTGGTAGACCAGAAGTAGGTTCCGATGCACATCTGGAGGCATTCTGTAATCTGTGGACTATCATAGTGTTGATGAAACTCAGAAATGGCATCGGGATTGAATACAACATGCACCATGCGCACTTTTCTCCATGGGAGTAATGTCTCAAACAGTCTACGCTTTGATCGTTCCCTGGAAGACCAGTAGTAGATTCCGATGCACATCTGGAGGCATTCTGTAATCTGTGGAGTATCAGAGTGTTGATGAAACACATGAATTACATCGGGATTGAATACAACAGTCACCATGCGCACTTTCTCCACGGGAGTAATGTCTTAAACAGTCTACGCTTTGATCGTTTAATGGAAGACCAGTAGTAGTTTCCGATACACATCAGGTGTCATTCAGTAATCTGTGGACTATCAGAGTGTTGATGAAACACAGAAATTGCATCGAGATTGAATACAACAGTCACCATGCGCACTTTCCTCCATGGGAGTAATGTCTCAAAAAGTTTACGCTTCGATCGTTCCCTGGAAGACCAGTAGTAGTTTCCGATGCACATCTGGAGGTATTCTGTAATCTGTGGACTATCAGAGTGTTGACGAAACACAGAAACTGCATCGGGATTGAATACAACAGTCACAAAGGTGCACTTTTCTCCATGGGACTAATGTCTCAAACAGTCTACGGTTTGATCGTTCCCAGGAAAACCAGAAGTAGTTTTCGATGCATATCTAGAGGCATTCTGTAATCTGTGTACTATCAGAGTTTTGATGAAACACAGAAAATGCATCGGGTATGAATACGACAGTCACCATGCGCACTTTCCTCCATGGGAGTAATGTCTCAAACAGTCTACGCTTTGATCGTTCCCTTTAAGACCAGTAGTAGTTTCCGATGCACATCTGGAGGCATTCTGGAATCTGTAAACTATCAGAGTGTTGTTCAAAAACAGAAATTGCATCGGGATTGAATACAACAGTCTCCATGCGCACTTTCCTCCATGGGAGTAATGTCTCATACAGTTTACGCTTTGATCCTTAACTGGAAGACCAGTAGTAGTTTCCGATGCATATCTGTACGCATTCTGTAATCTGTGGACTATCAGAGTGTCGATGAAACACAGAAATTGCATAGGGATTGAATACAACAGTCAAAATGTGTACTTTCCTCCATGGGAGTAATGTCTCAAACAGTCTACGCTTTGATAGTTCCCTGGAAGACCAGTAGTAGTTTCCGACGCTCATCTGGAGGCATTCTGTAATCTGTGGACTATCAGAGCGTTGATGAAACACAGAAATTGCAT
Source organism: Schistocerca gregaria (assembly GCF_023897955.1). Taxonomy (NCBI): domain Eukaryota; kingdom Metazoa; phylum Arthropoda; class Insecta; order Orthoptera; family Acrididae; genus Schistocerca; species Schistocerca gregaria. Next base: position 44,016,136 of record NC_064927.1, read on the forward strand.
CGGGATTGAATACAACAGTCACCATGCGCACTTTCTTCCATGTTAGTAATGTCTCAGACAGTCTACGATTTGATCGTTCCCTGGAAGACCAGAAGTAGTATCCGATGCACATCTGGAGGCATTCTGTAATCTGTAGACTATCAGAGTGTTGATGAAAAACAGAAAATGCATCGGGATTGAATACAACAGCCACCATGCGCACTTTCCTCCATGGGAGTAATGTCTCAATCAGTCTACGCTTTGATCGTTCCCAGGAAGACCAGTAGTAGTTTCCGATGCACATCTGGAGGCATTCTGTAATCTGTGGAGTATCAGAGTGTTGATGAAACTCATGAATTGCATCGGGATTGAATACAACAGTCACCATGCGCACCTTCCACACAGGGGGGTAATGGCTCAAAGAGCTTATGCTTTGATCGTTCCCTGGAAGACCAGAGGTAGTTTCCGATGCACATCTGGTGGCATTCTTTAATCTGTGGACTATCATAGTGTTGATGAAACACAGAAATTGCATCGGGATTGAATACAACAGGCACCATGAGCACTTTTCTCCATGGGAGTAATGTCTCAAACAGTCTACGCTTTTATCGTTCCCTGGAAGACCGGTAGTAGTTTCCGATGCACATCTGGAGGCATTCTGTAATCTGTGGACTATCAGATTGTTGATGAAACACAGAAATTGCATCGGGACTGAATACAACAGTCACCATGCGCACTTTCCTCCACGGGAGGAATGTCTCAAACAGTCTACGCTTTGATCGTTTCCTGGAAGAGCAGTAGTAGTTTCCGATGCACATCTGGTGGCATTCTGTAATCTGTGGACTATCACAGTGTTGATGAAACACAGAAAATGCATCGGGATTGAATACAACAGTCACCATGCGCACTTTCCTCCATGGGAGTAATGTCTCAATCAGTCTACGCTTTGATCGTTCCCAGGAAGACCAGTAGTAGTTTCCGATGCACATCTGGAGGTATTCTGTAATCTGTGGACTATCAGAGTGTTGATGAAACACAGAAAGTGCATCGGGATTGAATACAACAGACGCAATGTGCACTTTTCTCCATGGAACTAATGTCTCAAACAGTCAACGGTTTGATCGTTCCCTGGAAGACCAGAAGTAGTTTCCGATGCAGATCTGGAGGCATTCTGTAATCTGTGGACTATCAGAGTGTTGATGAAACACAGAAAATGCATCGGGATTGAATACAACAGTCACCATGCGCAGCTTCCTCCATGGGAGTAATGTTTCAAAGAGTCTACGCTTTGATCGTTCAATTTAAGACCAGTAGTAGTTTCCGATGCACATCTGGAGGCATTCTGGAATCTGTAAACTATCAGAGTGTTGTTCAAAAACAGAATTTACATCGGGATTGAATACAACAGTCACCATGCGCACTTTCCTCCATGGGAGTAATGTCTCATACAGTCTACGATTTGATCGTTCCCTGGAAGACCAGAAGTAGTTTCCGATGCACATCTGGAGGCATTCTGTAATCTGTGGACTATCATAGTGTTGATGAAACACAGAAATTGCATCGGGATTGAATTCAACAGGCACCATGAGCACTTTTCTCCATGGGAGTAATGTCTAAAACAGTCTACGCTTTTATCGTTCCCTGGAAGACCAGTAGTAGTTTCCGATGCACATCAAGAGGCATTCTGCAATCTGTGGACTATCAGATTGTTGATGAAACACAGAAATTGCATCGGGACTGAATACAACAGTCACTATGCGCACTTTCCTCCACGGGAGGAATGTCTCAAACAGTCTACGCTTTGATCGTTTCCTGGAAGAGCGGTAGTAGTTTCCGATGCACATCAGGTGGCATTCTGTAATCTGTGGACTATCAGTGTGTTGATGAAACACAGAAATTGCATCGGGATTGAATACAACAGTCAAGATGCGCACTATCCTCCACGGCAGTAATGTCTCAAACAGTCTACGCTTTGATCGTTCCCTGGAAGACCAGTAGTAGTTTCCGATGCACGTCTGGTGGCATTCTGTAATCTGTGGACTATCAGAGTGTTGATGAAACACAGAAATTGCATCGGGATTGAATACAACAGTCACCATGCGCACTTTCCTCCATGGGAGTAATGTCTCAAGCAGCTTACGCTTTGATCGTTCCCTGGAAGACCAGTAGTAGTTTCCGATGCACATCTGGAGGAATTCTGTAATCTTTGGACTATCAGAATGTTGATGAAACACAGAAATTGCATCGGGATTGAATACAACGGTCACCGTGAGCACTTTCCTCCATGGGAGTAATGTCTCAAACAGTCTACGGTTTGATCGTTCCCTGGAAGACCAGAAGTAGTTTCCGATGCATATCTGGAGGCATTCTGTAATCTGTGGACTATCAGAGTGTTGATGAAACACAGAAAATGCATCGGGATTAAATACAACAGTCACCATGCGCACTTTCCTCCACGGGAGTAATGTCTCAAACAGTCTACGCTTTGATCGATCCCTGGAAGACCAGAAGTAGTATCCGATTCACACCTGGAGGCATTCTGTAATCTGTGGACTATCAGAGTGTTGACGAAACACAGAAAATGCATCGGGATTGAATACAACAGTCACCATGCGCGGGAGTAATGTCTCAATCAGTCTACGCTTTGATCGTTCCCTTTAAGACCAGTAGTAGTTTCCGATGCACATCTGGAGGCATTCTGGAATCTGTAAACTATCAGAGTGTTGTTCAAAACATAAATTGCAGCGGGATTGAATACAACAGTCACCATGCGCACTTTCCTCCATGGGAGTAATGTCTCATACAGTTTACGCTTTGATCGTTCCCTGGAAGACCAGTAGTAGATTCCGATGAACATCTGGGTGCATTCTGTAATGTGTGGACTATCAGAGTGTTGATGAAACACAGAAATTGCATCGGGATAGAATACAACAGTCACCATGCGCACTTTCCTCCATGGGAGTTATGTCTCAAACAGTTTAAACTTTGATCGTTCCCTGCAAGACCAGTAGTAGTTTCCGATTCACATCTGGAGGCATTCTGTAATCTGTGGACCTTTAAAGCGTTAATGAAACACAGAAATTGCCTCGGGATTGAATACATCAGTCACCATGGGGACTTTCCTCCATGGGAGTAATGTCTCAAACAGTCTACGCTTTGATCGTTTCCTGGAAGACCAGTAGTAGTTTCCGCTGCACATCTGGAGGCATTCTGTAATCTGTGGACTATCAGAGTGTTGACGAAACACAGAAATTGCATCGGGACTGAATACAAAAGATACCCTGCGCACTTTCCTCCACAGGAGTAATGTCTCAAAAAGTCTACGCTTTGATAGTGTCCTGGAAGACCAGTAGTAGTTTCCGATGCACATCTGGTGGCATTCTGTAATCTGTGGACTATCACAGTGTTGATGAAACACAGAAATTGCATCGGGATTGAATACAACAGTCAAGATGCGCACTTTCGTCCACGGGAGTAATGTCTCATACAGTCTACGCTTTGATCGTTTCCTGGAAGACCAGTAGTAGTTTCCGATGCACGTCTGGTGGCATTCTGTAATCTGTTGACTATCAGACGGTTGATGAAACACAGAAATTGCATCGGGATTGAATACAACAGTCACTATGCGCACTTTCCTCCATGGGAGTAATGTCTCAAACAGTCTACGCTTTGATCCTTCCCTGGAAGACCAGTAGTAGTTTCCGATGCACGTCTGGTGGCATTCTGTAATCTGTGGAGTATCAGAGTGTTGACGAAACACAGATATTGCATCGGGATTCAATTCAACAGTCACCATGCGCACTTTCCCTCACGGGAAAAATGTCTCAAATAGTCTAAGCTCTGATAGTTCCCTGGAAGACCAGTAAGAGTTTCCGATGTACATCTGGAGGCATTCTGTAATCTGTGGACTCTCAGAGTGTTGATGAAACACAGAAATTGCATCGGGATTGAATACAACAGTCACCATGCGCACTTTCCTCCACGGGAGTGATATCTAAAACAGTCTACGCTTTGATAGTTCCTTAGAAGACCAGTAGTAGTTTCCGATGTACATCTAGAGGCATTCTGTAATCTTTGGACTCTCAGAGTGTTGATGAAACACAGAAATTGCATGGGGATTGAATACAACAGTCACCATGAGCGCTATCCTCTATGGGAGTAATGTCTCAAACACTTTACGCTTTTATCGTTCCCTGGAAGACCAGTATAGTTTCCGATGCACGTCTGGTGGCATTCTGTAATCTGTGGACCTTAAAAGTGTTGATGAAACACAGAAATTGCCTCGGGATTGAACACAACAGTGACCATGGGGACTTTCCTCCATAGGAGTTATGTCTCAAACAGTCTATGCTTTGATCGTTCCCTGCAAGACCAGTAGTAGTTTCCGATTCACATCTGGAGGCATTCTGTAATCTGTGGACCTTAAAAGTGTTGATGAAACACAGAAATTGCCTCGGGATTGAATACAACAGTGACCATGTCGACTTTCCTCCATGGGAGTATTGTCTCAAACAGTCTACGCTTTGATCGTTTCCTGGAAGACCAGTAGTAGTTTCCGATGCACATCTGGAGGCATTCTGTAATCTGTGGACTATCAGAGTGTTGACGAAACACAGAAATTGCATCGGGACTGAATACAACAGATACCCTGCGCACTTTCCTCCACAGGAGTAATGTCTCAAAAAGTCTACGCTTTGATCGTTCCCTGGAAGACCAGAAGTAGTATCCGATGCACATCTGGAGGCATTCTGTAATCTGTGGACTATCAGAGTGTTGATGAAACACAGAAATTTCATCGGGAATGAATACAACAGACACCATGCGCCCTTTCCTTCATGGGAGTAATGTCTCAAACAGTCTACGCTTTGATCGTTAACTGGAAGACCAGTAGTAGTTTCCGATGCACATCTGGACGCATTCTGTAATCTGTGGACTATCAGAGTGTCGATGAAACACAGAAATTGCATCGGGATTTAATACAACAGTCAAAATGCGTACTTTCCTCCATGGGAGTAATGTCTCAAACAGTCTACGCTTTGTTCGTTCCCAAGAAGACCAGAAGTAGTATCCGATGCACATCTGGAGGCATTCTGTAATCTGTAGACTATCAGAGTGTTGATGAAACACAGAAAATGCATCGGGATTGAATACAACCGTCACCATGCGCACTTTCCTCCATGGGAGTAATGTCTCAATCAGTCTACGCTTTGATCGTTCCCAGGAAGACCAGTAGTAGTTTCCGATGCACATCTGGAGGCATTCTGTAATCTGTGGAGTATCAGAGTGTTGATGAAACACATGAATTGCATCGGGATTGAATACAACAGTCACCATGCGCACCTTCCTCACTGGGGGTAATGTCTCAAAGATTTTATGCTTTGATCGTTCCCTGGAAGACCAGTAGTAGTTTCCGATGCACATCTGGAGGTATTCTGTAATGTGTGGACTATCAGAGTGTTGATGAAACACAGAAAGTGCATTGGGATTGAATACAACAGTCACCATGCGCACTTTCCTCCATGGGAATAATGTCTCAAACAGTTTACGCTTTTATCGTTCCCTGGAAGACCAGTATAGTTTCCGATGCACGTCTGGTGGCATTCTGTAATCTGTGGACTATCAGAGTGTTGATGAAACACAGAAATTGCATCGGGATAGAATACAACAGTCACCATGCGTACTTTCCTCCATGGGAGTATTGTCTCAAACAGTCAACGCTTTGATCGTTCCCTGCAAGACCAGTAGTAGTTTCCGATTCACATCTGGAGGCATTCTGTAATCTGTGGGCCTTTAAAGTGTTGATGAAACACAGAAATTGCCTCGGGATTGAATACAACAGTCACCATGGGGACTTTCCTCCATCGGAGTAATGTCTCAAACAGTCTACGCTTTGATCGTTTCCTGGAAGACCAGTAGTAGTTTCCGCTGCACATCTGGAGGCATTATGTAATCTGTGGACTATCAGAGTGTTGACGAAACACAGAAATTGCATCGGGACTGAATACAACAGATACCCAGCGCACTTTCCTCCACAGGAGTAATGTCTCAAAAAGTCTACGCTTTGATAGTTTTCTGGAAGACCAGTAGTAGTTTCCGATGCACATCTGGTGGCATTCTGTAATCAGTGGACTATCACAGTGTTGATGAAACACAGAAATTGCATCGGAATTGAATACAACAGTCAAGATGCGCACTTTCCTCCACGGGTGTAATGTCTCATACAGTCTACGCTTTGATCGTTCCCTGGAAGACCAGTAGTAGTTTCCGATGCACGTCTGGTGGCATTCTGTAATCTGTGGACTATCAGACTGTTGATGAAACGCAGAAATTGCATCGGGATTGAATACAACAGTCACTATGCGCACTTTCCTCCATGGGAGAAATGTCTCAAACAGTCTACGCTTTGATCCTTCCCTGGAAGACCAGTAGTAGTTTCCGATGCACATCTGGTGGTAATCTGTAATCTGTCTACTATCCGAGTGTTGACGAAACACAGAAATTGCATCGGGATTCAATTCAACAGTCACCATGCGCACTTTCCCTCACGGGAGTAATGTCTCAAATAGTCTAAGCTCTGATCGTTCCCGGGAAGACCAGTAGTAGTTTCCGATGTACATCTGGAGGCATTCTGTAATCTGTGGACTCTCTGAGTGTTGATGAAACACAGAAATTGCATCGGGATTGAAGACAACAGTCACCATGCGCACTTTCCTCCACGGGAGTGATATCTAAAACAGTCTACGCTTTGATAGTTCCTTAGAAGACCAGTAGTAGTTTCCGATGCACATCTAGAGGCATTCTGCAATCTTTGGACTATCATAGTGTTGATGAAACACAGAAATATCATGGGGATTGAATACAACAGTCACCATGAGCACATTCCTCCATGGGAGTAATGTTTCAAACAGTCTACGCTTTGATCGTTCCCTGGAAGACCAGTAGTAGTTTCCGATTCACATCTAGAGGCACTCTGTTATCTGTGGACTATCAGATTGTTGATGAAACACAGAAATTGCATCGGGACTGAATACAACAGACACCATGAGCACCTTCCTCCACAGGAGTAATGTCTCAAACAGTCTACGCGTTGATCGTTCACTTTAAGACCAGTAGTAGTTTCCGATGCACATCTGGAGGCATTCTGGAATCTGTAAACTATCAGAGTGTTGTTCAAAACATAAATTGCATCGGGATTGAATACAACAGTCACCATGCGCACTTTCCTCCATGGGAGTAATGTCTCATACAGTTTACGCTTTGATCGTTCCCTGGAAGACCAGTAGTAGTTTCCGATGAACATCTGGGTGCATTCTGTAATGTGTGGACTATCAGAGTGTTGATGAAACACAGAAAATGCATCGGGATAGAATACAACAGTCACCATGCGCACTTTCCTCCATGGGAGTTATGTCTCAAACAGTCTACGCTTTGATCGTTCCCTGCAAGACCAGTAGTAGTTTTCGATTCACATCTGGTGGCATTCTGTAATCTGTGGACTATCAGAGTGTTGTCGAAATACAGAAATTGCATCGGGACTGAATACAACAGATACCCTGCGCACTTTCCTCCACAGGAGTAATGTCTCAAAAAGTCTACGCTTTGATGGTTTCCTTGAAGACCAGTAGTAGTTTCCGATGCACATCTGGTGGCATTCTGTAATCTGTGGACTATCACAGTGTTGATGAAACACAGAAATTGAATCGGGATTGAATTAAACAGTCAAGATGTGCAGTTTCCTCCACGGGAGTAATGTCTCAAACAGTCTACGCTTTGACAGTCCCCTGGAAGACCAGTAGTAGTTTCCAATGCACATCTTTAGGCATTCTGTAATCTGTGGACAATCAGAGTGTTGATGAAACACAGAAATTGCATCGGGTTTGATTACAACAGTCACCATGAGCACTTTCCTCCATGGGAGTAATGTTTCAAACAGTCTAGGCTTTGATCGTTCCTTGGAAGACCAGAAGTAGTATCCGAAGCACATCTGGAGGCATTCTGTAATCTGTGGACTATCAGAGTGTTGATGAAACACAGAAATTTCATCGGGATTGAAAACAACAGTCACCATGCGCCCTTTCCTCCATGGGAGTAATGTCTCAAACAGTCTACGCTTTGATCGTTAACTGGAAGACCAGTAGTAGTTTCCGATGCACATCTTGACGCATTCTGTAATCTGTGGACTATCAGAGTGTCGATGAAACACAGAAATTGCATCGGGATTGACTACAAAAGTCAAAATGCGTACTTTCCTCCATGGGAGTAATGTCTCAAACAGTCTACGCTCTGATAGTTCCCTGGAAGACCAGTAGTAGTTTCCGATGCTCATCTGGAGGCATTCTGTAAACTGTGGACTATCAGAGTGTAATGAAACACAGAAATTGCATCGGGATTGAATACAACAGTCACCATGCGCACTTTCTTCCATGTTAGTAATGTCTCAGACAGTCTACGATTTGATCGTTCCCTGGAAGACCAGAAGTAGTATCCGATGCACATCTGGAGGCATTCTGTAATCTGTAGACTATCAGAGTGTTGATGAAACACAGAAAATGCATCGGGATTGAATACAACAGTCACCATGCGCACTTTCCTCCATGGGAGTAATGTCTCAATCAGTCTACGCTTTGATCGTTCCCAGGAAGACCAGTAGTAGTTTCCGATGCACATCTGGAGGCATTCTGTAATCTGTGGAGTATCGGAGTGTTGATGAAACACATGAATTGCATCAAGATTGAATACAACAGTCACCATGCTCACCTTCCTCACTGGGGGTAATGTCTCAAAGAGTTTATGCTTTGATCGTTCCCTGGAAGACCAGTAGTAGTTTCTGATGCACATCTGGAGGTATTCTGTAATCTGTGAACTATCAGAGTGTTGATGTAACACAGAAACTGCATCGGGATTGAATACAACAGTCACAATGTGCACTTTTCTCCATGGGACTAATGTCTCAAACAGTCTACGGTTTGATCGTTCCCTGGAAGACCAGAAGTAGTTTCCTTTGCACATCTGGAGGCATTCTGGAATCTGTAAATTATCAGAGTGTTGTTCAAAAACAGAAATTGCATCGGGTTGAATACAACAGTCACCATGCGCACTTTCCTCCATGGGAGTAATGTCTCAAACAGTTTACGCTTTTATCGTTCCCTGGATGACCAGTATAGTTTCCGATGCACGTCTGGTGGCATTCTGTAATCTTTGGACTATCAGAGTGTTGATGAAACACAGAAATTGCATCGGGATTGAATACAACAGTCACCATGCGAACTTTCCTCCATGGGAGTAATGTCTCAAACAGTCTACGCTTTGATCGTTTAATGGAAGACCAGTAGTAGTTTCCGATGCACATCTGGAGGCATTCTGTAATCTGTGGACTATCAGAGTGTTGACGAAACACAGAAATTGCATCGGGACTGAATACAACAGTTACCATGCGCACTTTCCTCCACAGGAATAATGTCTCAAACAGTCTACTCTTTGATCGTTTCCTGGAAGACCAGTAGTAGTTATCGATGCACATCAGGTGGCATTCTGTAATCTGTGGACTATCACAGTGTTGATGAAACACAGAAATTGCTTCGGGATTGAATACAACAGTCAAGATGTGCACTTTCCTCCACGGGATTAATGTCTCAAACAGTCTACGCTTTGATCGTTGCCTGGAAGACCAGTAGTAGTTTCCGATGCACGTCTGGTGGCATTCTGTAATATGTGGACTATCAGAGTGTTGATGAAAACAGAAATTGCATCGGGATTGAATACAACAGTCACTATGTGCACTTTCCTCCATGGGAGTAATGTCTCAAACAGTCTACACTTTGATCCTTCCCTGGAAGACCAGTAGTAGTTTCCGATGCACATCTGGTGGCATTCTGTAATCTGTGGACAATCAGAGTGTTGACGAAACACAGAAATTGCATCGGGATTCAATTCAACAGTCACCATGCGCACTTCCCCTCACGGGAGTAATGTCTCAAATAGACTACGATCTGATCGTTCCCTGGAAGACCAGTAGTAGTTTCCGATGCACATCTGGAGGCATTCTGTAATCTGTGGACTATCAGAGTGTTGATAAAACACAGAAATTGCATCGGGATTGAATACAACAGTCACCATGCGCACTTTCCTCCATGGGAGTAATGTCTCAAACAGTCTACGCCTTGATAGTCCCCTATAAGACCAGTAGTAGTTTCCAATGCACATCTGGAGGCATTCTGTAATCTGTGGACAATCAGAGTGTTGACGAAACACAGAAATTGCATCGGGATTGAATACAACAGTCACCATGAGCACTATCCTCCATGGGAGTAATGTTTCAAACAGTCTACGCTTTGATCGTTCCCTGGAAGACCAGAAGTAGTATCCGATGCACATCTGGAGGCATTCTGTAATCTGTGGACTATCAGAGTGTTGATGAAACACAGAAATTTCATCGGGATTGAATACAACAGTCACCATGCGCCCTTTCCTCCATGGGAGTAATGTCTCACACAGTCTACGCTTTGATCGTTAACTGGAAGACCAGTAGTAGTTTCCGATGCACATCTGGACGCATTCTGTAATCTGTGGACTATCAGAGTGTCGATGAAACACAGAAATTGCATCGGGATTGAATACAACAGTCAAAATGCGTACTTTCCTCCATGGGAGTAATGTCTCAAACAGTCTACTCTTTGATCGTTTCCTGGAAGACCAGTAGTAGTTTCCGATGCACATCAGGTGGCATTCTGTAATCTGTGGACTATCACAGTGTTGATGAAACACAGAAATTGCATCGGGATTGAATACAACAGTCAAGATGTGCACTTTCCTCCACGGGAGTAATGTCTCAAACAGTCTACGCTTTGATCGTTGCCTGGAAGACCAGTAGTAGTTTCCGATGCACGTCTGGTGGCATTCTGTAATCTGTGGACTATCAGAGTGTTGATGAAAACAGAAATTGCATCGGGATTGAATACAACAGTCACTATGTGCACTTTCCACCATGGGAGTAATGTCTCAAACAGTCTACGCTTTGATCCTTCAATGGAAGACCAGTAGTAGTTTTCGATGCACATCTGGTGGCATTCTGTAAAATGTGGACTATCAGAGTGTTGACGAAACACAGTAATTGCATCGGGATTCAATTCAACAGTCACCATGCGCTCTTCCCCTCACGGGAGTAATGTCTCAAATAGTCTACGATCTGATCGTTCCCTGGAAGACCAGTAGTAGTTTCCAATGCACATTTGGAGGCATTCTGTAATCTGTGGACTATCAGAGTGTTGATGAAACACAGAAATTGCATCGGGATTGAATACAACAGTCACCATGCGCACTTTCCTCCATGGGAGTAATGTCTCAAACAGTCTACGCTTTGATAGTCCCCTGGAAGACCAGTAGTAGTCTCCAATGCACATCTGGAGGCACTCTGTAATCTGTGGACAATCAGAGTGTTGATGAAACACAGAAATTGCATCGGGATTGAATACAACAGTCACCATGAGCACTTTCCTCCTTGGGAGTAATGTTTCAAAAAGTCTACGCTTTGATCGTTCCCTGGAAGACCAGAAGTAGTATCCGATGCACATCTGGAGGCATTCTGTAATCTGTGGACTATCAGAGTGTTGATGAAACATAGAAATTTCATCGGGATTGAATACAACATTCACCATGCGCACTTTCCTCCATGGGAGTAATGTCTCAAACAGTCTACGCTTTGATCGTTAACTGGAAGACCAGTAGTAGTTTCCGATGCACATCTGGACGCATTCAGTAGTCTGTGGACTATCAGAGTGTCGATGAAACACAGAATTTGCTTCGGGATTGAATACAACACTCAAAATGCGTACTTTCCTCCATGGGAGTAATGTCTCAAACAGTCTACGCTTTGATAGTTCCCTGGAAGACCAGTAGTAGTTTCCGATGCACGTCTGGTGGCATTCTGTAATCTGTGGACTATCAGAGTGTTGATGAAAACAGAAATTGCATCGGGATTGAATACAACAGTCACTATGTGCACTTTCCTCCATGGGAGTAATGTCTCAAACAGTCTACGCTTTGATCCTTCAATGGAAGACCAGTAGTAGTTTTCGATGCACATCTGGTGGCATTCTGTAAAATGTGGACTATCAGAGTGTTGACGAAACACAGAAATTGCATCGGGATTCAATTCAACAGTCACCATGCGCTCTTCCCCTCACGGGAGTAATGTCTCAAATAGTCTACGATCTGATCGTTCCCTGGAAGACCAGTAGTAGTTTCCGATGCACATCTGGAGGCATTCTGTAATCTGTGGACTATCAGAGTGTTGATGAAACACAGAAATTGCATCGGGATTGAATACAACAGTCACCATGCGCACTTTCCTCCATGGGAGTAATGTCTCAAACAGTCTACGCTTTGATAGTCCCCTGGAAGACCAGTAGTAGTTTCCAATGCACATCTGGAGGCATTCTGTAATCTGTGGACAATCAGAGTGTTGATGAAACACAGAAATTGCATCGGGATTGAATACAACAGTCACCATGAGCACTTTCCTCCATGGGAGTAATGTTTCAAAAAGTCTACGCTTTGATCGTTCCCTGGAAGACCAGAAGTAGTATCCGATGCACATCTGGAGGCATTCTGTAATCTGTGGACTATCAGAGTGTTGTTGAAACATAGAAATTTCATCGGGATTGAATACAACAGTCACCATGCGCACTTTCCTCCATGGGAGTAATGTCTCAAACAGTCTACGCTTTGATCGTTAACTGGAAGACCAGTAGTAGTTTCCGATGCACATCTGGACGCATTCAGTAGTCTGTGGACTATCAGAGTGTCGATGAAACACAGAAATTGCTTCGGGATTGAATACAACACTCAAAATGCGTACTTTCCTCCATGGGAGTAATGTCTCAAACAGTGTACGCTTTGATAGTTCCCTGGAAGACCAGTAGTAGTTTCCGATGCTCATCTGGAGGCATTCTGTAATCTGTGGACTATCAGAGTGTTGATGAAACACAGAAATTGAATCGGGATTGAATACAACAGTCACCATGCGCACTTTCTTCCATGTTAGTAATGTCTCAGACAGTCTACGATTTGATCGTTCCCTGGAAGACCAGAAGTAGTATCCGATGCACATCTGGAGGCATTCTGTAATCTGTAGACTATCAGAGTGTTGATGAAACACAGAAACTGCATCGGGATTGAATACAACAGTCACAATGTGCACTTTCCTCCATGGGAGTAATGTCTCAATCAGTCTACGGTTTGATCGTTCCCTGGAAGACCAGAAGTAGTTTCCTTTGCACATCTGGAGGCATTCTGGAATCTGTAAATTATCAGAGTGTTGTTCAAAAACAGAAATTGCATCGGGATTGAATACAACAGTCACCATGCGCACTTTCCTCCATGGGAGTAATGTCTCAAACAGTTTACGCTTTTATCGTTCCCTGGATGACCAGTATAGTTTCCGATGCACGTCTGGTGGCATTCTGTAATCTTTGGACTATCAGAGTCTTGATGAAACACAGAAATTGCATCGGGATTGAATACAACAGTCACCATGCGCACTTTCCTCCATGGGAGTTATGTCTCAAACAGTCTACGCGTTGATCGTTCCCTGCAAGACCAGTAGTAGTTTCCGATTCACATCTGGAGGCATTCTGTAATCTGTGGACCTTTAAAGTGTTGGTGAAACACAGAAATTGCCTCGGGATTGAATACAACAGTCACCATGCGAACTTTCCTCCATGGGAGTAATGTCTCAAACAGTCTACGCTTTGATCGTTTAATGAAAGACCAGTAGTAGTTTCCGATGCACATCTGGAGGCATTCTGTAATCTGTGGACTATCAGAGTGTTGACGAAACACAGAAATTGCATCGGGACTGAATACAACAGTTACCATGCGCACTTTCCTCCACAGGAATAATGTCTCAAACAGTCTACGCTTTGATCGTTGCCTGGAAGACCAGTAGTAGTTTCCGATGCACGTCTGGTGGCATTCTGTAATATGTGGACTATCAGAGTGTTGATGAAAACAGAAATTGCATCGGGATTGAATACAACAGTCACTATGTGCACTTTCCTCCATGGGAGTAATGTCTCAAACAGTCTACACATTGATCCTTCCCTGGAAGACCAGTAGTAGTTTCCGATGCACATCTGGTTTCATTCTGTAATCTGTGGACAATCAGAGTGATGACGAAACACAGAAATTGCATCGGGATTCAATTCAACAGTCACCATGCGCACTTCCCCTCACGGGAGTAATGTCTCAAATAGACTACGATCTGATCGTCCCCTGGAAGACCAGTAGTAGTTTCCGATGCACATCTGGAGGCATTCTGTAATCTGTGGACTATCAGAGTGTTGATAAAACACAGAAATTGCATCGGGATTGAATACAACAGTCACCATGCGCACTTTCCTCCATGGGAGTAATGTCTCAAACAGTCTACGCCTTGATAGTCCCCTATAAGACCAGTAGTAGTTTCCAATGCACATCTGGAGGCATTCTGTAATCTGTGGACAATCAGAGTGTTGATGAAACACAGAAATTGCATCGGGATTGAATACAACAGTCACCATGAGCACTATCCTCCATGGGAGTAATGTTTCAAACAGTCTACGCTTTGATCGTTCCCTGGAAGACCAGAAGTAGTATCCGATGCACATCTGGAGGCATTCTGTAATCTGTGGACTATCAGAGTGTTGATGAAACACAGAAATTTCATCGGGATTGAATACAACAGTCACCATGCGCCCTTTCCTCCATGGGAGTAATGTCTCACACAGTCTACGCTTTGATCGTTAACTGGAAGACCAGTAGTAGTTTCCGATGCACATCTGGACGCATTCTGTAATCTGTGGACTATCAGAGTGTCGATGAAACACAGAAATTGAATCGGGATTGAATACAACAGTCAAAATGCGTACTTTCCTCCATGGGAGTAATGTCTCAAACAGTTTACGCTTTTATCGTTCCCTGGAAGACCAGTATAGTTTCCGATGCACGTCTGGTGGCATTCTGTAATCTGTGGACTATCAGAGTGTTGATGAAACACAGAAATTGCATCGGGATTGAATACAACAGTCACTATGCGCACTTTCCTCCATGGGAGTAATGTCTCAAACAGTCTACGCTTTGATCCTTCCCTGGAAGACCAGTAGTAGTTTCCGATGCACATCTGGTGGCAATCTGTAATCTGTCTACTATCCGAGTGTTGACGAAACACAGAAATTGCATCGGGATTCAATTCAACAGTCACCATGCGCACTTTCCCTCACGGGAGTAATGTCTCAATCAGTCTAAGCTCTGATCGTTCCTGGGAAGACCAGTAGTAGTTTCCGATGTACATCTGGAGGCATTCTGTAATCTGTGGACTCTCAGAGTGTTGATGAAACACAGAAATTGCATCGGGATTGAATACAACAGACACCATGCGCACTTTCCTCCACGGGAGTGATATCTAAAACAGTCTACGCTTTGATAGTTCCTTAGAAGACCAGTAGTAGTTTCCGATGCACATCTAGAGGCATTCTGCAATCTTTGGACTATCAGAGTGTTGATGAAACACAGAAATTGCATGGGGATTGAATACAACAGTCACCATGAGCACATTCCTCCATGGGAGTAATGTTTCAAACAGTCTACGCTTTGATCGTACCCTGGAAGACCAGTAGTAGTTTCCCATTCACATCTAAGGCATTCTGTTATCTGTGGACTATCAGATTGTTGATGAAACACAGAAATTGCATCGGGACTGAATACAACAGACACCATGAGCACCTTCCTCCACAGGAGTAATGTCTCAAACAGTCTACGCGTTGATCGTTCCCTTTAAGACCAGTAGTAGTTTCCGATGCACATCTGGAGGCATTCTGGAATCTGTAAACTATCAGAGTGTTGTTCAAAACATAAATTGCATCGGGATTGAATACAACAGTCACCATGCGCACTTTCCTCCATGGGAGTAATGTCTCATACAGTTTACGCTTTGATCGTTCCCTGGAAGACCAGTAGTAGTTTCCGATGAACATCTGGGTGCATTCTGTAATGTGTGGACTATCAGAGTGTTCATGAAACACAGAAAGTGCATTGGGATTGAATACAACAGTCACCATGCGCACTATCCTCTATGGGAGTAATGTCTCAAACAGTTTACGCTTTTATCGTTCCCTGGAGGACCAGTATAGTTTCCGATGCACGTGTGGTGGCATTCTGTAATATGTGGACTATCAGAGTGTTGATGAAACACAGAAAATGCATCGGGATAGAATACAACAGTCACCATGCGCACTTTCCTCCATGGGAGTTATGTCTCAAACAGTCTACGCTTTGATCGTTCCCTGCAAGACCAGTAGTTGTTTTCGATTCACATCTGGAGGCATTCTGTAATCTGTGGACCTTTAATGTGTTGATGAAACACAGAAATTGCCTCGGGATTGAATACAACAGTGACCATGGGGACTTTCCGCCATGGGAGTAATGTCTCAAACAGTCTACGTTTTGATCGTTTCCTGGAAGACCAGTAGTAGTTTCCGATGCACATCTGGAGGCATTCTGTAATCTGTTTACTATCAGAGTGTTGTCGAAATACAGAAATTGCATCGGGACTGAATACAACAGATACCCTGCGCACTTTCCTCCACAGGAGTAATGTCTCAAAAAGTCTACGCTTTGATGGTTTCCTTGAAGACCAGTAGTAGTTTCCGATGCACATCTGGTGGCATTCTGTAATCTGTGGACTATCACAGTGTTGATGAAACACAGAAATTGAATCGGGATTGAATTAAACAGTCAAGATGTGCAGTTTCCTCCACGGGAGTAATGTCTCAAACAGTCTACGCTTTGACAGTCCCCTGGAAGACCAGTAGTAGTTTCCAATGCACATCTTTAGGCATTCTGTAATCTGTGGACAATCAGAGTGTTGATGAAACACAGAAATTGCATCGGGTTTGATTACAACAGTCACCATGAGCACTTTCCTCCATGGGAGTAATGTTTCAAACAGTCTAGGCTTTGATCGTTCCTTGAAAGACCAGAAGTAGTATCCGATGCACATCTGGAGGCATTCTGTAATCTGTGGACTATCAGAGTGTTGATGAAACACAGAAATTTCATCGGGATTGAATACAACAGTCACCATGCGCCCTTTTCTCCATGGGAGTAATGTCTCAAACAGTCTACGCTTTGATCGTTAACTGGAAGACCAGTAGTAGTTTCCGATGCACATCTTGACGCATTCTGTAATCTGTGGACTATCAGAGTGTCGATGAAACACAGAAATTGCATCGGGATTGACTACAACAGTCAAAATGCGTACTTTCCTCCATGGGAGTAATGTCTCAAACAGTCTACTCTTTGATCGTTTCCTGGAAGACCAGTAGTAGTTTCCGATGCACATCAGGTGGCATTCTGTAATCTGTGGACTATCACAGTGTTGATGAAACACAGAAATTGCATCGGGATTGAATACAACAGTCAAGATGTGCACTTTCCTCCACGGGAGTAATGTCTCAAACAGTCTACGCTTTGATCGTTGGCTGGAAGACCAGTAGTAGTTTCCGATGCACGTCTGGTGGCATTCTGTAATCTGTGGACTATCAGATTGTTGATGAAAACAGAAATTGCATCGGGATTGAATACAACAGTCACTATGTGCACTTTCCTCCATGGGAGTAATGTCTCAAACAGTCTACGCTTTGATCCTTCAATGGAAGGACAGTAGTAGTTTTCGATGCACATCTGGTGGCATTCTGTAAAATGTGGACTATCAGAGTGTTGACGAAACACAGAAATTGCATCGGGATTCAATTCAACAGTCACCATGCGCTCTTCCCCTCACGGGAGTAATGTCTCAAATAGTCTACGATCTGATCGTTCCCTGGAAGACCAGTAGTAGTTTCCGATGCACATCTGGAGGCATTCTGTAATCTGTGGACTATCAGAGTGTTGATGAAACACAGAAATTGCATCGGGATTGAATACAACAGTCACCATGCGCACTTTCCTCCATGGGAGTAATGTCTCAAACAGTCTACGCTTTGATAGTCCCCTGGAAGACCAGTAGTAGTTTCCAATGCACATCTGGAGGCATTCTGTAATCTGTGGACAATCAGAGTGTTGATGAAACTCAGAAATTGCATCGGGATTGAATACAACAGTCACCATGAGCACTTTCCTCCATGGGAGTAATGTTTCAAAAAGTCTACGCTTTGATCGTTCCCTGGAAGACCAGAAGTAGTATCCGATGCACATCTGGAGGCATTCTGTAATCTGTGGACTATCAGAGTGTTGATGAAACATAGAAATTTCATCGGGATTGAATACAACAGTCACCATGCGCACTTTCCTCCATGGGAGTAATGTCTCAAACAGTCTACGCTTTGATCGTTAACTGGAAGACCAGTAGTAGTTTCCGATGCACATCTGGACGCATTCAGTAGTCTGTGGACTATCAGAGTGTCGATGAAACACAGAAATTGCTTCGGGATTGAATACAACACTCAAAATGCGTACTTTCCTCCATGGGAGTAATGTCTCAAACAGTCTACGCTTTGATAGTTCCCTGGAAGACCAGTAGTAGTTTCCGATGCTCATCTGGAGGCATTCTGTAATCTGTGGACTATCAGAGTGTTGATGAAACACAGAAATTGCATCGGGATTGAATACAACAGTCACCATGCGCAATTTCTTCCATGTTAGTAATGTCTCAGACAGTCTACGATTTGATCGTTCCCTGGAAGACCAGAAGTAGTATCCGATGCACATCTGGAGGCATTCTGTAATCTGTAGACTATCAGAGTGTTGATGAAACACAGAAACTGCATCGGGATTGAATACAACAGTCACAATGTGCACTTTCCGCCGTGGGAGTAATGTCTCAATCAGTCTACGGTTTGATCGTTCCCTGGAAGACCAGAAGTAGTTTGCTTTGCACATCTGGAGGCATTCTGGAATCTGTAAATTATCAGAGTGTTGTTCAAAAACAGAAATTGCATCGGGATTGAATACAACAGTCACCATGCGCACTTTCCTCCATGGGAGTAATGTCTCAAACAGTTTACGCTTTTATCGTTCCCAGGATGACCAGTATAGTTTCCGATGCACGTCTGGTGGCATTCTGTAATCTTTGGACTATCAGAGTGTTGATGAAACACAGATATTGCATCGGGACTGAATACAACAGTCACCATGCGCACTTTCCTCCATGGGAGTTATGTCTCAAACAGTCTACGCGATGATCGTTCCCTGCAAGACCAGTAGTAGTTTCCGATTCACATCTGGAGGCATTCTGTAATCTGTGGACCTTTAAAGTGTTGGTGAAACACAGAAATTGCCTCGGGATTGAATACAACAGTCACCATGCGAACTTTCCTCCATGGGAGTAATGTCTCAAACAGTCTACGCTTTGATCGTTTAATGGAAGACCAGTAGTAGTTTCCGATGCACATCTGGAGGCATTCTGTAATCTGTGGAGTATCAGAGTGTTGACGAAACACAGAAATTGCATCGGGACTGAATACAACAATTACCATGCGCACTTTCCTCCACAGGAGTATTGTCTCAAACAGTCTACTCTTTGATCGTTTCCTGGAGGACCAGTAGTAGTTTCCGATGCACATCAGGTGGCATTCTGTAATCTGTGGACTATCACAGTGTTGATGAAACACAGAAATTGCATCGGGATTGAATACAACAGTCAAGATGTGCACTTTCCTCCACGGGATTAATGTCTCAAACAGTCTACGCTTTGATCGTTGCCTGGAAGACCAGTAGTAGTTTCCGATGCACGTCTGGTGGCATTCTGTAATATGTGGACTATCAGAGTGTTGATGAAAACAGAAATTGCATCGGGATTGAATACAACAGTCACTATGTGCACTTTCCTCCATGGGAGTAATGTCTCAAACAGTCTACACTTTGATCCTTCCCTGGAAGACCAGTAGTAGTTTCCGATGCACATCTGGTGGCATTCTGTAATCTGTGGACAATCAGAGTGTTGACGAAACACAGAAATTGCATCGGGATTCAATTCAACAGTCACCATGCGTACTTCCCCTCACGGGAGTAATGTCTCAAATAGACTACGATCTGATCGTTCCCTGGAAGACCAGTAGTAGTTTCCGATGCACATCTGGAGGCATTCTGTAATCTGTGGACTATCAGAGTGTTGATAAAACACAGAAATTGCATCAGGATTGAATACAACAGTCACCATGCGCACTTTCCTCCATGGGAGTAATGTCTCAAACAGTCTACGCCTTGATAGTCCCCTATAAGACCAGTAGAAGTTTCCAATGCACATCTGGAGGCATTCTGTAATCTGTGGACAATCAGAGTGTTGATGAAACACAGAAATTGCATCGGGATTGAATACAACAGTCACCATGAGCACTATCCTCCATGGGAGTAATGTTTCAAACAGTCTACGCTTTGATCGTTCCCTGGAAGACCAGAAGTAGTATCCGATGCACATCTGGAGGGATTCTGTAATCTGTGGACTATCAGAGTGTTGATGAAAGACAGAAATTTCATCGGGATTGAATACAACTGTCACCATGCGCCCTTTCCTCCATGGGAGTAATGTCTCACACAGTCTACGCTTTGATCGTTAACTGGAAGACCAGTAGTAGTTTCCGATGCACATCTGGACGCATTCTGTAATCTGTGGACTATCAGAGTGTCGATGAAACACAGAAATTGAATCGGGATTGAATACAACAGTCAAAATGCGTACTTTCCTCCATGGGAGTAATGTCTCAAACAGTCTACTCTTTGATCGTTTCCTGGAAGACCAGTAGTAGTTTCCGATGCACATCAGGTGGCATTCTGTAATCTGTGGACTATCACAGTGATGATGAAACACATGAATTGCATCGGGATTGAGTACAACAGTCACCATGCGCACCTTCCTCACTGGGGGTAATGTCTCAAAGAGTTTATGCTTTGATCGTTCCCTGGAAGACCAGAAGTAGTATCCGATGCACATCTGGAGGCATTCTGTAATCTGTGGACTATCATAGTGTAGATGAAACACAGAAATTGCATCGGGATTGAATACAACAGGCACCATGAGCACTTTTCTCCATGGGAGTAATGTCTCAAACAGTCTACGCTTTTATCGTTCCCTGGAAGACCAGTAGTAGTTTCCGATCCACATCTAGAGGCATTCTGTAATCTGTGGACTATCACAGTGTTGATGAAACACAGAAATTGCATCGGGACTGATTACAACAGTCTCCATGCGCACTTTCCTCCACGGGAGGAATGTCTCAAACAGTCTACGCTTTGATCGTTTCCTGGAAGAGCAGTAGTAGTTTCCGTAGCACATCTGGTGGCATTCTGTAATCTGTGGACTATCAGAGTGTTGACGAAACACAGAAATTGTATCGGGACTGAATACAACAGTTACCATGCGCACTTTCCTCCACAGGAGTAATGTCTCAAGCAGTCGACGCTTTGATCGTTGCCTGGAAGACCAGTAGTAGTTTCCGATGCACGTCTGGTGGCATTCTGTAATCTGTGGACTATCAGAGTGTTGATGAAAACAGAAATTGCATCGTAATTGAATACAACAGTCACCATGTGCACTTTCCTCCATGGGAGTAATGCCTCAAACAGTCTAAGCTTTGATCCTTCCCTGGAAGACCAGTAGTAGTTTCCGATGCACATCTGGTGGCATTCTGTAATCTGTGGACAATCAGAGTGTTGATGAAACACAGAAATTGCATCGGGATTGAATACAACAGTCACCATGAGCACTTTCCTCCATGGGAGTAATGTCTCAAACAGTCTACTCTTTGATCGTTTCCTGGAAGACCAGTAGTAGTTTCCGATGCACATCTGGAGGCATTCTGTAATCTGTGGACTATCATAGTCTTGATGAAACACAGAAATTGCATCGGGATTCAATTCAACAGTCACCATGCGCACTTTCCCTCATGGGAGTAATGTCTCAAATAGTCTACGATCTGATCGTTCCCTGGAAGACCAGTAGTAGTTTCCGATGCACATCTGGAGGCATTCTGTAATCTGTGGACAATCAGAGTGTTGATGAAACACAGAAATTGCATCGGGATTGAATAAAACAGTCACCATGAGCACTTTCCTCCATGGGAGTAATGTCTCAAACAGTCTACTCTTTGATCGTTTCCTGGAAGACCAGTAGTATTTTCCGATGCACATCTGGAGGCATTCTATAATCTGTGGACTATCATAGTCTTGATGAAACACAGAAATTGCATCGGGATTGAATACAACAGTCACCATGCGCACTTTCCTCCATGGGAGTAATGTCTCAAACAGTCTACGCCTTGATAGTCCCCTATAAGACCAGTAGTAGTTTCCAATGCACATCTGGAGGCATTCTGTAATCTGTGGACAATCAGAGTGTTGATGAAACACAGAAATTGCATCGGGATTGAATACAACAGTCACCATGAGCACTATCCTCCATGGGAGTAATGTTTCAAACAGTCTACGCTTTGATCGTTCCCTGGAAGACCAGAAGTAGTATCCGATGCACATCTGGAGGCATTCTGTAATCTGTGGACTATCAGAGTGTTGATGAAAGACAGAAATTTCATCGGGATTGAATACAACAGTCACCATGCGCCCTTTCCTCCATGGGAGTAATGTCTCACACAGTCTACGCTTTGATCGTTAACTGGAAGACCAGTAGTAGTTTCCGATTAACATCTGGACGCATTCTGTAATCTGTGGACTATCAGAGTGTCGATGAAACACAGAAATTGAATCGGGATTGAATACAACAGTCAAAATGCGTACTTTCCTCCATGGGAGTAATGTCTCAAACAGTCTACTCTTTGATCGTTTCCTGGAAGACCAGTAGTAGTTTCCGATGCACATCTGGTGGCATTCTGTAATCTGTGGACAATCAGAGTGTTGACGAAACACAGAAATTGCATCGGGATTCAATTCAACAGTCACCATGCGCACTTCCCCTCACGGGAGTAATGTCTCAAATAGACTACGATCTGATCGTTCCCTGGAAGACTAGTAGTGGTTTCCGATGCACATCTGGAGGCATTCTGTAATCTGTGGACTATAAGAGTGTTGATAAAACACAGAAATTGCATCGGGATTGAATACAACAGTCACCATGCGCACTTTCCTCCATGGGAGTAATGTCTCAAACAGTCTACGCCTTGATAGTCCCCTATAAGACCAGTAGTAGTTTCCAATGCACATCTGGATGCATTCTGTAATCTGTGGACAATCAGAGTGTTGATGAAACACAGAAATTGCATCGGGATTGAATACAACAGTCACCATGAGCACTATCCTCCATGGGAGTAATGTTTCAAACAGTCTACGCTTTGATCGTTCCCTGGAAGACCAGAAGTAGTATCCGATGCACATCTGGAGGCATTCTGTAATCTGTGGACTATCAGAGTGTTGATGAAAGACAGAAATTTCATCGGGATTGAATACAACAGTCACCATGCGGCCTTTCCTCCATGGGAGTAATGTCTCACACAGTCTACGCTTTGATCGTTAACTGGAAGACCAGTAGTAGTTTCCGATGCACATCTGGACGCATTCTGTAATCTGTGGACTATCAGAGTGTCGATGAAACACAGAAATTGAAACGGGATTGAATACAACAGTCAAAATGCGTACTTTTCTCCATGGGAGTAATGTCTCAAACAGTCTACTCTTTGATCGTTTCCTGGAAGACCAGTAGTAGTTTCCGATGCACATCAGGTGGCATTCTGTAATCTGTCGACTATCACAGTGATGATGAAACACATGAATTGCATCGGGATTGAGTACAACAGTCACCATGCGCACCTTCCTCACTGGGGGTAATGTCTCAAAGAGTTTATGCTTTGATCGTTCCCTGGAAGACCAGAAGTAGTATCCGATGCACATTTGGAGGCATTCTGTAATCTGTGGACTATCATAGTGTTGATGAAACACAGAAATTGCATCGGGATTGAATACAACAGGCACCATGAGCACTTTTCTCCATGGGAGTAATGTCTCAAACAGTCTACGCTTTTATCGTTCCCTGGAAGACCAGTAGTAGTTTCCGATGCACATCTAGAGGCATTCTGTAATCTGTGGACTATCACAGTGTTGATGAAACACAGAAATTGCATCGGGACTGATTACAACAGTCACCATGCGCACTTTCCTCCACGGGAGGAATGTCTCAAACAGTCTACGCTTTGATCGTTTCCTGGAAGAGCAGTAGTAGTTTCCGTAGCACATCTGGTGGCATTCTGTAATCTGTGGACTATCAGAGTGTTGACGAAACACAGAAATTGTATCGGGACTGAATACAACAGTTACCATGCGCACTTTCCTCCACAGGAGTAATGTCTCAAACAGTCGACGCTTTGATCGTTGCCTGGAAGACCAGTAGTAGTTTCCGATGCACGTCTGGTGGCATTCTGTAATCTGTGGACTATCAGAGTGTTGATGAAAACAGAAATTGCATCGTAATTGAATACAACAATCACCATGTGCACTTTCCTCCATGGGAGTAATGCCTCAAACAGTCTAAGCTTTGATCCTTCCCTGGAAGACCAGTAGTAGTTTCCGAAGCACATCTGGTGGCATTCTGTAATCTGTGGACAATCAGAGTGTTGATGAAACACAGAAATTGCATCGGGATTGAATACAACAGTCACCATGAGCACTTTCCTCCATGGGAGTAATGTCTCAAACAGTCTACTCTTTGATCGTTTCCTGGAAGACCAGTAGTAGTTTCCGATGCACATCTGGAGGCATTCTATAATCTGTGGACTATCATAGTCTTGATGAAACACAGAAATTGCATCGGGATTGAATACAACAGTCACCATGCGCACTTTCCTCCATGGGAGTAATGTCTCAAACAGTCTACGCCTTGATAGTCCCCTATAAGACCAGTAGTAGTTTCCAATGCACATCTGGAGGCATTCTGTAATCTGTGGACAATCAGAGTGTTGATGAAACACAGAAATTGCATCGGGATTGAATACAACAGTCACCATGAGCACTATCCTCCATGGGAGTAATGTTTCAAACAGTCTACGCTTTGATCGTTCCCTGGAAGACCAGAAGTAGTATCCGATGCACATCTGGAGGCATTCTGTAATCTGTGGACTATCAGAGTGTTGATGAAAGACAGAAATTTCATCGGGATTGAATACAACAGTCACCATGCGCCCTTTCCTCCATGGGAGTAATGTCTCACACAGTCTACGCTTTGATCGTTAACTGGAAGACCAGTAGTAGTTTCCGATGCACATCTGGACGCATTCTGTAAACTGTGGACTATCAGAGTGTCGATGAAACACAGAAATTGAATCGGGATTGAATACAACAGTCAAAATGCGTACTTTCCTCCATGGGAGTAATGTCTCAAACAGTCTACTCTTTGATCGTTTCCTGGAAGACCAGTAGTAGTTTCCGATGCACATCAGGTGGCATTCTGTAATCTGTGGACTATCACAGTGATGATGAAACACATGAATTGCATCGGGATTGAGTACAACAGTCACCATGCGCACCTTCCTCACTGGGGGTAATGTCTCAAAGTGTTTATGCTTTGATCGTTCCCTGGAAGACCAGAAGTAGTATCCGATGCACATCTGGAGGCATTCTGTAATCTGTGGACTATCATAGTGTTGATGAAACACAGAAATTGCATTGGGATTGAATACAACAGGCACCATGAGCACTTTTCTCCATGGGAGTAATGTCTCAAACAGTCTACGCTTTTATCGTTCCCTGGAAGACCAGTAGTAGTTTCCGATGCACATCTAGAGGCATTCTGTAATCTGTGGACTATCACAGTGTTGATGAAACACAGAAATTGCATCGGGACTGATTACAACAGTCACCATGCGCACTTTCCTCCACGGGAGGAATGTCTCAAACAGTCTACGCTTTGATCGTTTCCTGGAAGAGCAGTAGTAGTTTCTGTAGCACATCTGGTGGCATTCTGTAATCTGTGGACTATCAGAGTGTTGACGAAACACAGAAATTGTATCGGGACTGAATACAACAGTTACCATGCGCACTTTCCTCCACAGGAGTAATGTCTCAAACAGTCGACGCTTTGATCGTTGCCTGGAAGACCAGTAGTAGTTTCCGATGCACGTCTGGTGGCATTCTGTAATCTGTGGACTATCAGAGTGTTGATGAAAACAGAAATTGCATCGTAATTGAATACAACAATCACCATGTGCACTTTCCTCCATGGGAGTAATGCCTCAAACAGTCTAAGCTTTGATCCTTCCCTGGAAGACCAGTAGTAGTTTCCGATGCACATCTGGTGGCATTCTGTAATCTGTGGACAATCAGAGTGTTGATGAAACACAGAAATTGCATCGGGATTGAATACAACAGTCACCATGAGCACTTTCCTCCATGGGAGTAATGTCTCAAACAGTCTACTCTTTGATCGTTTCCTGGAGGACCAGTAGTAGTTTCTGATGCACATCTGGAGGCATTCTGTAATCTGTGGACTATCATAGTCTTGATGAAACACAGAAATTGCATCGGGATTCAATTCAACAGTCACCATGCGCACTTTCCCTCATGGGAGTAATGTCTCAAATAGTCTACGATCTGATCGTTCCCTGGAAGACCAGTAGTAGTTCCCGATGCACATCTGGAGGCATTCTGTAATCTGTGGACTATCATAGTCTTGATGAAACACAGAAATTGCATCGGGATTGAATACAACAGGCACCATGAGCACTTTTCTCCATGGGAGTAATGTCTCAAACAGTCTACGCTTTTATCGTTCCCTGGAAGACCAGTAGTAGTTTCCGATGCACATCTAGAGGCATTCAGTGATCTGTGGACTATCAGATTGTTGATGAAACACAGAAATTGCTTAGGGACTGATTACAACAGTCACCATGCGCACTTTCCTCCACGGGAGGAATGTCTCAAACAGTCTACGCTTTGATCGTTTCCTGGAA
This sequence comes from Schistocerca gregaria, assembly GCF_023897955.1. Taxonomy (NCBI): domain Eukaryota; kingdom Metazoa; phylum Arthropoda; class Insecta; order Orthoptera; family Acrididae; genus Schistocerca; species Schistocerca gregaria. The sequence continues at coordinate 44,043,036 of NC_064927.1, forward strand.
GAGCAGTAGTAGCTTCCGATGCACAACTGGTGGCATTCTGTAATCTGTGGACTATCAGAGTGTTGATGAAACACAGAAATTGTATCTGGATTGAATACAACAGTCAAGATGCGCACTATCCTCCACGGCAGTAAAGTCTGAAACAGTCTACGCTTTGATCGTTCCCTGGAAGACCAGTAGTAGTTTCCGATGCACGTCTGGTGGCATTCTGTAATCTGTGGACTATCAGAGTGTTGATGAAACACAGAAATTGCATCGGGATTGAATACAATAGTCACCATGCGCACTTTCCTCCATGGGAGTAATGTCTCATACAGCTTACGCTTTGATAGTTCCCTGGAAGACCAGTAGTAGTTTCCGATGCACATCTGGAGGCTTTCTGTAATCTGTGGACTATCAGAGTGTTGATGAAACACAGAAATTGCATCGGGATTGAATACAACAGTCACCGTGAGCACCTTCCTCCTGGGGAGTAATGTCTCAAACAGTCTACGCTTTGATCGTTCCCTGGAAGACCAGAAGAAGTTTCCGATGCAAATCTGGAGGCATTCTGTAATCTGTGGACTATCAGAGTGTTGATGAAACACAGAAAATGCATCGGGATTAAATACAACAGTCATCATGCGCACTTTCCTCCACGGGAGTAATGTCTCAAACAGTCTACGCTTTGATCAATCCCTGGAAGACCAGAAGTAGTATCCGATGCACATCTGGATCCATTCTGTAATCTGTGGACTATCAGAGTGTTGACGAAACACAGAAAATGCATCGGGATTGAATACAACAGTCACCATTCGCGGGAGTAATGTCTCAATCAGTCTACGCTTTGATCGTTACCTTTAAGACCAGTAGTAATTTCCGATGCACATCTGGAGGCATTCTGGAATCTGTAAACTATCAGAGTGTTGTTCAAAACATAAATTGCATCGGGATTGAATACAACAGTCACCATGCGCACTTTCCTCCATGGGAGTAATGTCTCATACAGTTTACGCTTTGATCGTTCCCTGGAAGACCAGTAGTAGTTTCCGATGAACATGTGGGTGCATTCTGTAATGTGTGGACTATCAGAGTGTTGATGATACACAGAAAGTGCATTGGGATTGAATACAACAGTCACCATGCGCACTTTCCTCCATGGGAGTAATGTCTCAAACAGTTTACGCTTTTATCGTTCCCTGGAAGACCAGTATAGGTTCCGATGCACGTCTGGTGGCATTCTGTAATCTGTGGACTATCAGAGTGTTGATGAAACACAGAAATTGCATCGGGATAGAATACAACAGTCACCATGCGCACTTTCCTCCGTGGGAGTTATGTCTCAAACAGTCTACGCTTTGATCGTTCCCTGCAAGACCAGTAGTAGTTTCCGATTCACATCTGGAGGCATTCTGTAATCTGTGGACCTTTAATGTGTTGATGAAACACAGAAATTGCCTCGGGATTGAATACAACAGTCACCATGGGGACTTTCCTCCACAGGAGTAATGTCTCAAAAAGTCTACGCTTTGATAGTTTCCTGAAAGACCAGTAGTAGTTTCCGATGCACATCTGGTGGCATTCTGTGATCTGTGGACTATCACAGTGTTGATGAAACACAGATATTGCGTCGGGATTGAATACAACAGTCAGATGCGCACTTTCCTAAACGGGAGTAATGGCTCATACAGTCTACGCTTTGATCGTTCCCTGGAAGACCAGTAGTAGTTTCCGATGCACGTCTGGTGGCATTCTGTAATCCGTGGAGTATCAGACTGTTGATGAAACACAGAAATTGCATCGGGATTGAATACAACAGTCACTATGCGCACTTTCCTCCATGGGAGTAATGTCTCAAACAGTCTACGCTTTGATCCTTCCCTGGAAGACCAGTGGTAGTTTCCGATGCACATCTGGTGGCATTCTGTAATCTGTGGACTATCAGAGTGTTGACGAAACACAGAAATTGCATCGGGATTCAATTCAACAGTCACCATGCGCACTTCCCTCCACGAGAGTAATGTCTCAAATAGAATAAGCTCTGATCATTCCCTGGAAGACCAGTAGTAGTTTCCGATGCACATCTGGATTCATTCTGTTATCTTTGGACTATCAGAGTGTTGATGAAACACAGAAATTGCATGGGGATTGAATACAACAGTCACCATGCGCACATTCCTCCATGGGAGTAATGTTTCAAACAGTCTACGCTTTGATCGTAGTTTCCGATGCACATCTGGAGGCATTCTGGAATCTGTAAACTATCAGAGTGTTGTTCAAAACATAAATTGCTTCGGGATTGAATACAACAGTCACCATGCGCACTTTCCTCCATGGGAGTAATGTCTCATACAGTTTACGCTTTGATCGTTCCCTGGAAGACCAGTAGTAGTTTCCGATGAACATCTGGGTGCATTCTGTAATGTATGGACTATCAGAGTGTTGATGAAACACAGAAAGTGCATTGGGATTGAATACAACAGTCACCATGCTCACTATCCTCCATGGGAGTAATGTCTCAAACAGTTTACGCATTTATCGTTCCCTGGAAGACCAGTATAGTTTCCGATGCACATCTGGTGGCATTCTGTAATCTGTGGACTATCAGAGTGTTGACGAAACACAGATATTGCATCGGGACTGAATACAACTGATACCCTGCGCACTTTCCTCCACAGGAGTAATGTCTTAAAAAGTCTACGCTTTGATAGTTTCCTGGAAGACCAGTAGTAGTTTCTGATGCACATCTGGTGGCATTCTGTAATCTGTGGACTATCACAGTGTTGATGAAACACAGCAATTGCATCAAGATTGAATACAGCAGTCAAGATGCGCACTTTCCTCCACGGGAGTAATGTCTCAAACAGTCTACGCTTTGATCGTTCCCTGGAAGACCAGTAGTAGTTTCCGATGCACGTCTGGTGGCATTCTGTAATCTGTGGACTATCAGAGTATTGATGAAACACAGAAATTGCATCGGGATTCAATACAACAGTCAGTATGCGCACTTTCCTCCATGGGAGTAATGTCTCAAACAGTCTACGCTTTGATCCTTCCCTGGAAGACCAGTAGTAGATTCCGATGCACATCTGGTGGCATTCTGTAATCTGTGGACTATCAGAGTGTTGACGAAACACAGAAATTGCATCGGGATCGAATACAACAGTCACCATGCGCACTTTCTCCACGGGAGTAATGTCTCAAACAGTCTTCCCTTTGATCGTTCCCTGGAAGACCAGTAGTAGTTTCCGATGCACATCTGGTATCATTCTGTAATCTGTGGACTATCAGAGTTTTGATGAAACACAGAAATTGCATCGGGATTGAATACAACAGTCACTATGCGCACTTTCCTGAACTGGAGTAATGTCTCAAACAGTCTACGCTTTGATCCTTCCCTGGAAGACAAGTAGAAGTTTCCGATGCATATCTGGTGGCATTCTGTAATCTGTGGACTATCAGAGTGTTGATGAAAACAGAAATTGCATCGTAATTGAATACAACAGTCACCATGTGCACTTTCCTCCATGGGAGTAATGCCTCAAACAGTCTAAGCTTTGATCCTTCCCTGGAAGACCAGTAGTAGTTTCCGATGCACATCTGGTGGCATTCTGTAATCTGTGGACAATCAGAGTGCTGATGAAACACAGAAATTGCATCGGGATTGAATACAACAGTCACCATGAGCACTTTCCTCCATGGGAGTAATGTCTCAAACAGTCTACTCTTTGATCGTTTCCTGGAGGACCAGTAGTAGTTTCCGATGCACATCTGGAGGCATTCTGTAATCTGTGGACTATCATAGTCTTGATGAAACACAGAAATTGCATCGTTATTCAATTCAACAGTCACCATGCGCACTTTCCCTCATGGGAGTAATGTCTCAAATAGTCTACGATCTGATCGTTCCCTGGAAGACCAGTAGTAGTTCCCGATGCACATCTGGAGGCATTCTGTAATCTGTGGACTATCATAGTCTTGATGAAACACAGAAATTGCATCGGGATTGAATACAACAGGCACCATGAGCACTTTTCACCATGGGAGTAATGTCTCAAACAGTCTACGCTATGATCATTCCCTGGAAGACCAGTAGTAGTTTCCGATGCACATCTAGAGGCATTCTGTGATCTGTGGACTATCAGATTGTTGATGAAACACAGAAATTGCATCGGGACTGATTACAACAGTCACCATGCGCACTTTCCTCCACGGGAGGAATGTCTCAAACAGTCTACGCTTTGATCGTTTCCTGGAAGAGCAGTAGTAGCTTCCGATGCACATCTGGTGGCATTCTGTAATCTGTGGACTATCAGAGTGTTGATGAAACACAGAAATTGTATCTGGATTGAATACAACAGTCAAGATGCGCACTATCCTCCACGGCAGTAAAGTCTGAAACAGTCTACGCTTTGATCTTTCCCTGGAAGACCAGTAGTAGTTTCCAATGCACGTCTGGTGGCATTCTGTAATCTGTGGACTATCAGAGTGTTGATGAAACACAGAAATTGCATCGGGATTGAATACAATAGTCACCATGCGCACTTTCCTCCATGGGAGTAATGTCTCATACAGCTTACGCTTTGATAGTTCCCTGGAAGACCAGTAGTAATTTCCGATGCACATCTGGAGGAATTCTGTAATCTGTGGACTATCAGAGTGTTGATGAAACACAGAAATTGCATCGGGATTGAATACAACAGTCACCGTGAGCACCTTCCTCCTGGGGAGTAATGTCTCAAACAGTCTACGCTTTGATCGTTCCCTGGAAGACCAGAAGAAGTTTCCGATGCAAATCTGGAGGCATTCTGTAATCTGTGGACTATCAGAGTGTTGATGAAACACAGAAAATGCATCGGGATTAAATACAACAGTCATCATGCGCACTTTCCTCCACGGGAGTAATGTCTCAAACAGTCTACGCTTTGATCAATCCCTGGAAGACCAGAAGTAGTATCCGATGCACATCTGGATCCATTCTGTAATCTGTGGACTATCAGAGTGTTGACGAAACACAGAAAATGCATCGGGATTGAATACAACAGTCACCATTCGCGGGAGTAATGTCTCAATCAGTCTACGCTTTGATCGTTACCTTTAAGACCAGTAGTAATTTCCGATGCACATCTGGAGGCATTCTGGAATCTGTAAACTATCAGAGTGTTGTTCAAAACATAAATTGCATCGGGATTGAATACAACAGTCACCATGCGCACTTTCCTCCATGGGAGTAATGTCTCATACAGTTTACGCTTTGATCGTTCCCTGGAAGACCAGTAGTAGTTTCCGATGAACATGTGGGTGCATTCTGTAATGTGTGGACTATCAGAGTGTTGATGATACACAGAAAGTGCATTGGGATTAAATACAACAGTCACCATGCGCACTTTCCTCCATGGGAGTAATGTCTCAAACAGTTTACGCTTTTATCGTTCCCTGGAAGACCAGTATAGGTTCCGATGCACGTCTGGTGGCATTCTGTAATCTGTGGACTATCAGAGTGTTGATGAAACACAGAAATTGCATCGGGATAGAATACAACAGTCACCATGCGCACTTTCCTCCGTGGGAGTTATGTCTCAAACAGTCTACGCTTTGATCGTTCCCTGCAAGACCAGTAGTAGTTTCCGATTCACATCTGGAGGCATTCTGTAATCTGTGGACCTTTAATGTGTTGATGAAACACAGAAATTGCCTCGGGATTGAATACAACAGTCACCATGGGGACTTTCCTCCACAGGAGTAATGTCTCAAAAAGTCTACGCTTTGATAGTTTCCTGAAAGACCAGTAGTAGTTTCCGATGCACATCTGGTGGCATTCTGTAATCTGTGGACTATCACAGTGTTGATGAAACACAGATATTGCATCGGCATTGAATACAACAGTCAGATGCGCACTTTCCTAAACGGGAGTAATGGCTCATACAGTCTACGCTTTGATCGTTCCCTGGAAGACCAGTAGTAGTTTCCGATGCACGTCTGGTGGCATTCTGTAATCTGTGGAGTATCAGACTGTTGATGAAACACAGAAATTGCATCGGGATTGAATACAACAGTCACTATGCGCACTTTCCTCCATGGGAGTAATGTCTCAAACAGTTTACGCTTTGATCCTTCCCTGGAAGACCAGTGGTAGTTTCCGATGCACATCTGGTGGCATTCTGTAATCTGTGGACTATCAGAGTGTTGACGAAACACAGAAATTGCATCGGGATTCAATTCAACAGTCACCATGCGCACTTTCCTCCACGAGAGTAATGTCTCAAATAGAATAAGCTCTGATCATTCCCTGGAAGACCAGTAGTAGTTTCCGATGCACATCTGGATTCATTCTGTTATCTTTGGACTATAAGAGTGTTGATGAAACACAGAAATTGCATGGGGATTGAATACAACAGTCACCATGCGCACATTCCTCCATGGGAGTAATGTTTCAAACAGTCTACGCTTTGATCGTAGTTTCCGATGCACATCTGGAGGCATTCTGGAATCTGTAGACTATCAGAGTGTTGTTCAAAACATAAATTGCTTCGGGATTGAATACAACAGTCACCATGCGCACTTTCCTCCATGGGAGTAATGTCTCATACAGTTTACGCTTTGATCGTTCCCTGGAAGACCAGTAGTAGTTTCCGATGAACATCTGGGTGCATTCTGTAATGTATGGACTATCAGAGTGTTGATGAAACACAGAAAGTGCATTGGGATTGAATACAACAGTCACCATGCTCACTATCCTCCATGGGAGTAATGTCTCAAACAGTTTACGCTTTTATCGTTCCCTGGAAGACCAGTATAGTTTCCGATGCACATCTGGTGGCATTCTGTAATCTGTGGACTATCAGAGTGTTGACGAAACACAGATATTGCATCGGGACTGAATACAACTGATACCCTGCGCACTTTCCTCCACAGGAGTAATGTCTTAAAAAGTCTACGCTTTGATAGTTTCCTGGAAGACCAGTAGTAGTTTCTGATGCACATCTGGTGGCATTCTGTAATCTGTGGACTATCACAGTGTTGATGAAACACAGCAATTGCATCAAGATTGAATACAGCAGTCAAGATGCGCACTTTCCTCCACGGGAGTAATGTCTCAAACAGTCTACGCTTTGATCGTTCCCTGGAAGACCAGTAGTAGTTTCCGATGCACGTCTGGTGGCATTCTGTAATCTGTGGACTATCAGAGTATTGATGAAACACAGAAATTGCATCGGGATTCAATACAACAGTCACTATGCGCACTTTCCTCCATGGGAGTAATGTCTCAAACAGTCTACGCTTTGATCCTTTACTGGAAGACCAGTAGTAGATTCCGATGCACATCTGGTGGCATTCTGTAATCTGTGGACTATCAGAGTGTTGACGAAACACAGAAATTGCATCGGGATCGAATACAACAGTCACCATGCGCACTTTCTCCACGGGAGTAATGTCTCAAACAGTCTTCGCTTTGATCGTTCCCTGGAAGACCAGTAGTAGTTTCCGATGCACATCTGGTATCATTCTGTAATCTGTGGACTATCAGAGTTTTGATGAAACACAGAAATTGCATCGGGATTGAATACAACAGTCACTATGCGCACTTTCCTGAACTGGAGTAATGTCTCAAACAGTCTACGCTTTGATCCTTCCCTGGAAGACAAGTAGAAGTTTCCGATGCATATCTGGTGGCATTCTGTAATCTGTGGAGTATCAGAGTGTTGATGACACACAGAAATTGCATCGGAATTGAATACAACAGTCACCAAGCGCACCTTCCTCCATGGAAGTAATATCTCAAAAGGTTTGCGCTTTGATCGTTCCCTGGAATACCAGTAGTAGTTTCCGTTGCACATCTGGAGGCATTCTGCAATCTGTGGACTATCAGGGTGTTGATGGAACACAGAAATTGCATCGGGATTGAATAAAACAGTCACCATGCGCACTTTCCTCATGGGAGTAATGTCTCAAACAGTTTACGCTTTGATCGTTCCCTGGAAGACCAGTAGTAGTTTCCGATGCACATCTGGAGGAATTCTGTAATCTGTGGACTATCAGAGTGTAGATGAAACACAGAAATTGCTTCGGTATTGAATACAACTCTAACCGTGAGCACTTTCCTCCATTGGAGTAATGTCTCCAACAGTCTACGATTTGATCGTTCCCTGGAAGACCAGAAGTAGTTTCCGATGCATATCTGGAGGCATTTTGTGATCTGTGGACTATCAGAGTGTATATAAAACACAGAAAATGCATCGGGATTGAATACAACAGTCACCATGCGCACTTTCCTCCACGGGAGTAATGTCCCAAAGAGTCTACGCATTGATCGTTCCATGGAAGACCATTAGTAGTTTCCGATGCATATCTGGAGGCATTCTGTAATCTGTGGAGTATCAGAGTGTTGATGACACACAGAAATTGCATCGGAATTGAATACAAAAGTCACCATGCGCACCTTCCTCCATGGAAGTAATATCTCAAAGAGTTTACGCTTTGATCGTTCCCTGGAAGACCACAAGTAGTATCCGATGCACATCTGGAGGCATTCTGTAATCTGTGGACTATCAGAGTGTTGATGAAACACAGAAATTGCTACGGGATTGAATACAACAGTCACCATGAGCACTTTCCTCCATAGGAGTAATGTTTCAAACAGTCTACGCTTTGATCGTTCCCTGGAAGACCAGAAGTAGTATCCGATGCACATCTGGAGGCATTCTGTAATCTGTGGACTATCAGTGTGTTGATGAAACACAGAAATAGCATCGGGATTGAATACAACAGTCACCATGCGCACTTTCCTCCATGGGAGTAACGTCTCAAACAGTCTACGCTTTGATCCTTCCCTGGAAGACCAGTAGTAGTTTCCGATGCACATCTGGTGGCATTCTGTAATCTGTGGACTATCAGAGTGTTGACGAAACACAGAAATTGCATCGGGATTCAATTCATCAGTCACCATGCGCACTTTCCCTCACGGGAGTAATGTCTCAAATAGTCTACGCTCTGATCGTTCCCTGGAAGACCAGTAGTAGTTTCCGATGCACATCTGGAGGCATTCTGTAATCTGTGGACTATCAGAGTGTAGATGTAACACAGAAATTGAATCGGGATTGAATACAACAGTCACCATGCGCACTTTCCTCAATGGGAGTAATGTCTCAAATGGTCTACGCTTTGATAGTTCCCTGGAACACCAGTAGTAGTTTCCGATGCACATCTGGAGGCATTCTGTAATCTGTGGACTATCAGAGTGTTGATGAAACACAGAAATTGCATCGGGAATGAATACAACATTCACCATGAGCACATTCCTTCATGGGAGTAATGTTTCAAACAGTCTACGCTTTGATCGTTCCCTGGAAGACCAGAAGTAGTATCCGATGCACATCTGGAGGCATTCTGTAATCTGTGGACTATCAGACTGTTGATGAAACACAGAAAATTCATCGGGATTGAATACAACAGTCACCATTCGCAATTTCCTCCATGGGAGTAATGTCTCAAACGGTCTACGCTTTGATAGTTCCCTGGAAGACCAGAAGTAGTATCCGATGCACATCTGGATCCATTCTGTAATCTGTGGACTATCAGAGTGTTGACGAAACACAGAAAATGCATCGGGATTGAATACAACAGTCACCATTCGCGGGAGTAATGTCTCAATCAGTCTACGCTTTGATCGTTACCATTAAGACCAGTAGTAATTTCCGATGCACATCTGGAGGCATTCTGGAATCTGTAAACTATCAGAGTGTTGTTCAAAACATAAATTGCATCGGGATTGAATACAACAGTCACCATGCGCACTTTCCTCCATGGGAGTAATGTCTCATACAGTTTACGCTTTGATCGTTCCCTGGAAGACCAGTAGTAGTTTCCGATGAACATGTGGGTGCATTCTGTAATGTGTGGACTATCAGAGTGTTGATGATACACAGAAAGTGCATTGGGATTGAATACAACAGTCACCATGCGCACTTTCCTCCATGGGAGTAATGTCTCAAACAGTTTACGCTTTTATCGTTCCCTGGAAGACCAGTATAGGTTCCGATGCACGTCTGGTGGCATTCTGTAATCTGTGGACTATCAGAGTGTTGATGAAACACAGAAATTGCATCGGGATAGAATACAACAGTCACCATGCGCACTTTCCTCCGTGGGAGTTATGTCTCAAACAGTCTACGCTTTGATCGTTCCCTGCAAGACCAGTAGTAGTTTCCGATTCACATCTGGAGGCATTCTGTAATCTGTGGACCTTTAATGTGTTGATGAAACACAGAAATTGCCTCGGGATTGAATACAACAGTCACCATGGGGACTTTCCTCCACAGGAGTAATGTCTCAAAAAGTCTACGCTTTGATAGTTTCCTGAAAGACCAGTAGTAGTTTCCGATGCACATCTGGTGGCATTCTGTAATCTGTGGACTATCACAGTGTTTATGAAACACAGATATTGCATCGGGATTGAATACAACAGTCAGATGCGCACTTTCCTAAACGGGAGTAATGGCTCATACAGTCTACGCTTTGATCGTTCCCTGGAAGACCAGTAGTAGTTTCCGATGCACGTCTGGTGGCATTCTGTAATCTGTGGAGTATCAGACTGTTGATGAAACACAGAAATTGCATCGGGATTGAATACAACAGTCACTATGCGCACTTTCCTCCATGGGAGTAATGTCTCAAACAGTCTACGCTTTGATCCTTCCCTGGAAGACCAGTGGTAGTTTCCGATGCACATCTGGTGGCATTCTGTAATCTGTGGACTATCAGAGTGTTTATGAAACACAGAAATTTCATCGGGATTGAATACAACAGTCACCATGCGCACTTTCCTCCACGGGAGTAATGTCTCAAGCAGTCTACGCTTTGATCGTTCGCTGGAAGGCCAGTTGCAGTTTCCGATACACGTCTGGTGGCTTTCTGTAATCTGTGGACTATCAGAGTGTTGATGAAACACAGAAAATGCATCGGGATTGAATACAACAGTCACCATGCGCAATTTCCTCCACAGATGTAAAGTCTCAAACAGTCTACGCTTTGATCGCTCCCTGGAAGACCAGTAGTAGTTTCCGATGCACATCTGGATGAATTCTTTAATCTGTGGGCTATCAGAGTGTTAATGAAACACAGAAATTGCATCAGGATTGAATACAACAGTCACCATGAGCACTTTCCTTCATGGGAGTAATGTTTCAAACAGTCTACGCTTTGATCGTTCCCTGGAAGACCAGAAGTAGTATCCGATGCACATCTGGAGGCATTCTGTAATCTGTGGACTATCAGAGTGTTGATGAAACACAGAAATTTCATTGGGATTGAATACAACAGTCACCATGCGCCCTTTCCTCCATGGGAGTAATGTCTCAAACAGTCTACGCTTTGATCGTTCCCTGGAAGACCAGTAGTAGTTTCCGATGCACATCTGGAGCCATTCTGTAATCTGTGGACTATCAGAGTGTTCATGAAACACAGAAAGTGCATCGGGATTGAATACAACAGTCACCATGAGCAGATTCCTCCACGGGAGTAATGTTTCAAACAGTCTACGCTTTGATCGTTCCCTGGAAGACCAGAACTAGAATCCGATGCACATCTGGAGGCATTCTGTAATCTGTAGACTATCAGAGTGTTGATGAAACAGAAAAAATGCATCGGGATTGAATACAACAGTCACCATGCGCACTTTCCTCCACGGGAGTAATGTCTCAAACAGTCTAAGCTTTGATCGTTCCCTGGAAGGCCAGTAGCAGTTTCCGATACACGTCTGGTGGCTTTCTGTAATCTGTGGACTATCAGAGTGTTGATGAAACACAGAAATTGCATCGGGATTGAATACAACAGTCACTATGCGCACTTTCCTCCACGGGAGTAATGTCTCAAACAGTCTACGCTTTGATCGTTATCTGGAAGACCAGTAGTAGTTTCCGATGCACATCTGGTGGCATTCCTTAATCTGTGGACTATCAGAGTGTTGATGAAACACAGAAATTGCTTCGGGATTGAATACAACAGTCACCATGCGCCCTTTCCTCCATGGGAGTAATGTCTCAAATAGTCTACGCTTTGATCGTTCCCTGGAAGACCAGTAGTAGTTTCCGATGCGCATCTGGTGGCATTCTGTAAAATTTGGACTATCAGAGTGTTGATGAAACACAGAAATTGCATCGGGATTGAATACAACAGTCACCATGAGCACAATCCTCCATGGGAGTAATGTTTCAAACAGTCTACGCTTTGATCGTTCCCTGGAAGACCAGAACTAGTATCCGATGCACATCTGAAGGCATTCTGTAATCTGTGGACTATCAGAGTGTTGATGAATCACAGAAAATGCATCGCGATTGAATACAACAGTCACCATGCGCACTTTCCTCCATGGGAGTAATTTCTCAAACAGTCTACGCTTTGATCGTTCCCAGGAAGACCAGTAGTAGTTTCCGATGCACATCTGGAGGAATTCTGTAATCTGTGGAGTATCAGAGTGTTGATGAAACACATGAGTTGCATCGGGATTGAATACAACAGTCACTATGCGCACTTTCCTCCACGGGAGTAATGTCTCAAACAGTCTACGCTTTGATCGTTTCCTCTAAGACCAGTAGTAGTTTCCGATGCACATCTGGTGGCATTCTGTAATCTGTGGACTATCAGAGTGTTGATGAAACACAGAAATTGCATCGGGATTGAATAGAACAGTCAAGATGCGCACTTTCTTGTCTCAAACAGTCTACGCTTTGATCGTTCCCTGGAAGACCAGTAGTAGTTTCCGATGCACGTCTGGTGGCATTCTGTAATCTGTGGACTATCAGAGTGTTGATGAAACACATAAATTGCATCGGGATTCAATACAACTGTCACCATGCGCAGTTTCTCCACGGGAGTAATGTCTCAAACAGTCTACGCTTTGATCATTCCCTGGAAGACCAGTAATAGTTTCCGATGCACATTTGGTGTCATTCTGTAATCTGTGGACTATCAGAGTGTTGATGAATCACAGAAATTGCATCGGGATTGAATACAACAGTCACTATGCGCACTTTCCTCCACGGGATTAATGTCTCAAACAGTTTACGCTTTGATCGTTCCCCGGAAGACCAGAAGTAGTTTCCGATGCATATCTGGAGGCATTCTGTAATCTGAGGACTATCAGAGTGTTGATGAAACACTGAAATTGCATCGGAATTGAATACAACAGTCACCATGCGCACCTTCCTGTATGGAAGTAATATCTCAAAGAGTTTACGCTTTGATCGTTCCCTGGAAGACCAGTAGTAGTTTCCGATGCACATCTGGTGGCATTCTGTAATCTGTGGACTATCAGAGTGTTGACGAAACATAGAAATTGCATCGGGATTGAATACAACAGTCACCATGCGCGCTTTCCTCCATGGGAGTAATGTCTCAAACTATCTACGCTTTGATCGTTCCCAGGAAGACCAGTAGTAGTTTCCGATGCACATCTGGAGGCATTCTGTAATCTGTGGAGTATCAGAGTGTTGATGAAACACATGAATTGCATCAGCATTGAATACAACAGTCACCATGCGCACCTTCCTCACTGGGGGTAATGTCTCAAAGAGTTTATGCTTTGATCGTTCCTTGGAAGACCAGAAGTAGTTTCCGATGCACATCTGGATGCTTTCTGTAATCTGTGGACTATCAGAGTGTTGATGAAACTCAGAAATTGCGTCGGGATTGAATACAACAGTCACCATGCGCACTTTCATCCATGTAAGTAATGAGTCAAACAGTCTATGCTTTGATCGTTCCCAGGAAGACCAGTAGTAGTTTCCGATGCACATCTAGAGGCATTCTGTAATCTGTGGACTATCAGATTGTTGATGAAACACAGAAATTGCATCGGGACAGAATACAACAGTCACCATGCGCACTTTTCTACATAGGAGTAATGTCTCAAACAGTCTACGCTTTGAGCGTTCCCTGGAAGACCAGTAGTAGTTTCCGATGCACATCTGGTGTCATTCTGTAATCTGTGGACAATCAGTGTGTTATTGAAACACAGAAATTGCAGCGGGATTGAATACTACAGTCACTATGCGCACTTTCCTCCACGGGAGTAATGTCTCAAACAGTCTACGCTTTGATCGTTCCATGGCAGACCAGAAGTAGTTTCCGATGCATATCTGGAGGCATTCTGTAATATGTGGACTATCAGAGTGTTGATGAAACACAGAAAATGCATCGGGATTGAATACAACAGTCACCATGCGCTCTTTCCTCCATGGGAGTAATGTCTCAAACAGTTTACGCTTTCATCGTACCCTGGAAGACCAGTAGTAGTTTCCGATGCACACCTGGAGGCATTCTGTAATCTGTGGACTATAAGAGTGTTGATGAAACTCAGAAATTGCATCGGGATTGAATACAACAGTCACCATGCGCACTTTCATCCATGTAAGTAATGAGTCAAACAGTCTATGCTTTGATCGTTCCCAGGAAGACCAGTAGTAGTTTCCGATGCACATCTAGAGGCATTCTGTAATCTGTGGACTATCAGATTGTTGATGAAACACAGAAATTGCATCGGGACTGAATACAACAGTCACCATGCGCACTTTTCTACATAGGAGTAATGTCTCAAACAGTCTACGCTTTGAGCGTTCCCTGGAAGACCAGTAGTAGTTTCCGATGCACATCTGGTGTCATTCTGTAATCTGTGGACAATCAGTGTGTTATTGAAACACAGAAATTGCAGCGGGATTGAATACTACAGTCACTATGCGCACTTTCCTCCACGGGAGTAATGTCTCAAACAGTCTACGCTTTGAGCGTTCCCTGGAAGACCAGTAGTAGTTTCCGATGCACATCTGGTGTCATTCTGTAATCTGTGGACAATCAGTGTGTTATTGAAACACAGAAATTGCAGCGGGATTGAATACTACAGTCACTATGCGCACTTTCCTCCACGGGAGTAATGTCTCAAACAGTCTACGCTTTGATCGTTCCATGGAAGACCAGAAGTAGTTTCCGATGCATATCTGGAGGCATTCTGTAATCTGTGGAGTATCAGAGTGTTGATGAAACACAGAAATAGCACCGGGATTGAATACAACACTCACCATGCGCACTTTCCTCCATGGGAGTAGTGTGCCAAAGAGTCTACGCTTTGATCGTTCCTTGGAAGACCAGAAGTAGTTTCCGATGCATATCTGGAGGCATTCTGTAATGTGTGGAGTATCAGGGTGTTGATGAAACACGGAAATTGCATCGGGATTGAATACAACAGTCTCCATGCGCACCTTTCTATATGGGAGTAGTGTCTCAAACAGTCTACGCTTTGATCGTTCCCTGGAAGACCGGTAGTAGTTTCCGATGCAGGTCTGGTGGCATTCTGTAATCTTTGGACTATCAGAGTGTTGATGAAACACAGAAATTGCATCGCGATTGAATACAACAGTCACCATGCGCACTTTCTCCACGGACGTAATGTCTCAAACAGTCTACGCTTTGATCCATCCCTGGAAGACCAGTAGTAGTTTCCGAAGAACATCTGGTGGCATTCTGTAATCTTTGGACTATCAGAGTGTTTATGAAACACAGAAATTTCATCGGGATTGAATACAACAGTCACCATGCGCACTTTCCTCCACGGGAGTAATGTCTCAAACAGTCTACGCTTTGATCGTTCGCTGGAAGGCCAGTTGCAGTTTCCGATACATGTCTGGTGGCTTTCTGTAATCTGTGGACTATCAGAGTGTTGATGAAACACAGAAAATGCATCGGGATTGAATACAACAGTCACCATGCGCAATTTCCTCCACAGATGTAAAGTCTCAAACAGTCTACGCTTTGATCGCTCCCTGGAAGACCATTAGTAGTTTCCGATGCACATCTGGATGAATTCTTTAATCTGTGGGCTATCAGAGTGTTAATGAAACACAGAAATTGCATCAGGATTGAATACAACAGTCACCATGAGCACTTTCCTTCATGGGAGTAATGTTTCAAACAGTCTACGCTTTGATCGTTCCCTGGAAGACCAGAAGTAGTATCCGATGCACATCTGGAGGCATTCTGTAATCTGTGGACTATCAGAGTGTTGATGAAACACAGAAATTTCATTGGGATTGAATACAACAGTCACCATGCGCCCTTTCCTCCATGGGAGTAATGTCTCAAACAGTCTACGCTTTGATCGTTCCCTGGAAGACCAGTAGTAGTTTCCGATGCACATCTGGAGCCATTCTGTAATCTGTGGACTATCAGAGTGTTGATGAAACACAGAAAGTGCATCGGGATTGAATACAACAGTCACCATGAGCAGATTCCTCCACGGGAGTAATGTTTCAAACAGTCTACGCTTTGATCGTTCCCTGGAAGACCAGAACTAGAATCCGATGCACATCTGGAGGCATTCTGTAATCTGTAGACTATCAGAGTGTTGATGAAACACAAAAAATGCATCGGGATTGAATACAACAGTCACCATGCGCACTTTCCTCCACGGGAGTAATGTCTCAAACAGTCTAAGCTTTGATCGTTCCCTGGAAGGCCAGTAGCAGTTTCCGATACACGTCTGGTGGCTTTCTGTAATCTGTGGACTATCAGAGTGTTGATGAAACACAGAAATTGCATCGGGATTGAATACAACAGTCACTATGCGCACTTTCCTCCACGGGAGTAACGTCTCAAACAGTCTACGCTTTGATCGTTATCTGGAAGACCAGTAGTAGTTTCCGATGCACATCTGGTGGCATTCCTTAATCTGTGGACTATCAGAGTGTTGATGAAACACAGAAATTGCTTCGGGATTGAATACAACAGTCACCATGCGCCCTTTCCTCCATGGGAGTAATGTCTCAAATAGTCTACGCTTTGATCGTTCCCTGGAAGACCAGTAGTAGTTTCCGATGCGCATCTGGTGGCATTCTGTAATCTGTGGACTATCAGAGTGTTGATGAAACACAGAAATTGCATCGGGATTGAATACAACAGTCACCATGAGCACATTCCTCCATGGGAGTAATGTTTCAAACAGTCTACGCTTTGATCGTTCCCTGGAAGACCAGAACTAGTATCCTATGCACATCTGAAGGCATTCTGTAATCTGTGGACTATCAGAGTGTTGATGAATCACAGAAAATGCATTGCGATTGAATACAACAGTCACCATGCGCACTTTCCTCCATGGGAGTAATTTCTCAAACAGTCTACGCTTTGATCGTTCCCAGGAAGACCAGTAGTAATTTCCGATGCACATCTGGAGGAATTCTGTAATCTGTGGAGTATCAGAGTGTTGATGAAACA
This sequence comes from Schistocerca gregaria, assembly GCF_023897955.1. Lineage (NCBI taxonomy): Eukaryota > Metazoa > Arthropoda > Insecta > Orthoptera > Acrididae > Schistocerca > Schistocerca gregaria. The sequence continues at coordinate 44,060,274 of NC_064927.1, forward strand.
CATGAGTTGCATCGGGATTGAATACAACAGTCACTATGCGCACTTTCCTCCACGGGAGTAAGGTCTCAAACAGTCTACGCTTTGATCGTTTCCTCTAAGACCAGTAGTAGTTTCCGATGCACATCTGGTGGCATTCTGTAATCTGTGGACTATCAGAGTGTTGATGAAACACAGAAATTGCATCGGGATTGAATACAACAGTCAAGATGCGCACTTTCTTGTCTCAAACAGTCTACGCTTTGATCGTTCCCTGGAAGACCAGTAGTAGTTTCCGATGCACGTCTGGTGGCATTCTGTAATCTGTGGACTATCAGAGTGTTGATGAAACACATAAATTGCATCGGGATTCAATACAACTGTCACCATGCGCAGTTTCTCCACGGGAGTAATGTCTCAAACAGTCTACGCTTTGATCGTTCCCTGGAAGACCAGTAATAGTTTCCGATGCACATTTGGTGTCATTCTGTAATCTGTGGACTATCAGAGTGTTGATGAATCACAGAAATTGCATCGGGATTGAATACAACAGTCACTATGCGCACTTTCCTCCACGGGATTAATGTCTCAAACAGTTTACGCTTTGATCGTTCCCCGGAAGACCAGAAGTAGTTTCCGATGCATATCTGGAGGCATTCTGTAATCTGAGGACTATCAGAGTGTTGATGAAACACTGAAATTGTATCGGAATTGAATACAACAGTCACCATGCGCACCTTCCTGTATGGAAGTAATATCTCAAAGAGTTTACGCTTTGATCGTTCCCTGGAAGACCAGTAGTAGTTTCCGATGCACATCTGGTGGCATTCTGTAATCTGTGGACTATCAGAGTGTTGACGAAACATAGAAATTGCATCGGGATTGAATACAACAGTCACCATGCGCGCTTTCCTCCATGGGAGTAATGTCTCAAACTATCTACGCTTTGATCGTTCCCAGGAAGACCAGTAGTAGTTTCCGATCCACATCTGGAGGCATTCTGTAATCTGTGGAGTATCAGAGTGTTGATGAAACACATGAATTGCATCAGCATTGAATACAACAGTCACCATGCGCACCTTCCTCACTGGGGGTAATGTCTCAAAGAGTTTATGCTTTGATCGTTCCTTGGAAGACCAGAAGTAGTTTCCGATGCACATCTGGATGCTTTCTGTAATCTGTGGACTATCAGAGTGTTGATGAAACTCAGAAATAGCGTCGGGATTGAATACAACAGTCACCATGCGCACTTTCATCCATGTAAGTAATGAGTCAAACAGTCTATGCTTTGATCGTTCCCAGGAAGACCAGTAGTAGTTTCCGATGCACATCTAGAGGCATTCTGTAATCTGTGGACTATCAGATTGTTGATGAAACACAGAAATTGCATCGGGACTGAATACAACAGTCACCATGCGCACTTTTCTACATAGGAGTAATGTCTCAAACAGTCTACGCTTTGAGCGTTCCCTGGAAGACCAGTAGTAGTTTCCGATGCACATCTGGTGTCATTCTGTAATCTGTGGACAATCAGTGTGTTATTGAAACACAGAAATTGCAGCGGGATTGAATACTACAGTCACTATGCGCACTTTCCTCCACGGGAGTAATGTCTCAAACAGTCTACGCTTTGAGCGTTCCCTGGAAGACCAGTAGTAGTTTCCGATGCACATCTGGTGTCATTCTGTAATCTGTGGACAATCAGTGTGTTATTGAAACACAGAAATTGCAGCGGGATTGAATACTACAGTCACTATGCGCACTTTCCTCCACGGGAGTAATGTCTCAAACAGTCTACGCTTTGATCGTTCCATGGAAGACCAGAAGTAGTTTCCGATGCATATCTGGAGGCATTCTGTAATCTGTGGACTATCATAGTGTTGATGAAATACAGAAATTGCATCGGGATTGAATACAACAGTCACCATGCGCACTTTTCTACATAGGAGTAATGTCTCAAACAGTCTACGCTTTGAGCGTTCCCTGGAAGACCAGTAGTAGTTTCCGGTGCACATCTGGAGACATCCTGAAATCTGTGGACTAACTGAGTGTTGATGAAGCAAAGAAACTGCATCAGGATTGCATACAACAGTCACCATGCGCACTTTCCTCCATGGGAGTAATGTCTCAAACCGTCAACGCTTTTAGTTCCCTGGAAGACCAGTAGTAGCTTACGATTCACATCTGGAGGCATTTTGTATTCTGTCTACTATTAGAGTGTTGATGGAACACAGAAATTGCATCGGGATTGAATACAACTGTCACCATGCGCACTTTCCTGCACATGTGCAGTGTCTCAAACAGTCTACGCTTTGATCGTTCCCTGGAAGACCAGTAGTAGTTTCTGAAGAACATCTGGTGGCATTCTGTAATCTGTGGGCTATCAGAGTGTTGATGAAACACAGAAATTGCATCGGGATTGAATACAACAGTCACCATGCGCACTTTTCTCCACGGGAGTAATGTCTCAAACAGTCTACGCTTTGATCGTTCCCTGGAAGGCCAGTAGCAGTTTCCGATGCACATCTGGAGGCATTCTGTAATCTGTGGAGTATCAGAGTGTTGATGAAACACATGAATTGCATCGGGATTGAATACAAGAGTCACCATGCGCACTTTCCTCCAAGGGAATAGTGTGCCAAAGAGTCTACGCTTTGATCGTTTCCTCTAAGACCAGTAGTAGTTTCCGATGCACATCTGGTGGCATTTTGTAATCTGTGGACTATCAGTGTGTTGATGAAACACAGAAATTGCATCGGGATTGAATACAACAGTCAAGATGCGCACTTTCCTGTCTCAAACAGTCTAGGCTTTGATCGTTCCCTGGAAGACCAGTAGTAGTTTCCGATGCACCTCTGGTGGCATTCTGTAATCTGTGGACTATCAGAGTGTTGATGAAACACATAAATTGCATCGGGATTGAATACAACAGTCACCATGCGCAGTTTCTCCACGGGAGTAATGTCTCAAAGGGTCTACGCTTTGATCGTTCCCTGGAAGACCAGTAGTAGTTTCCGATGCACATCTGGAGGCATTCTGTAATCTGTCTACTATCAGAGTGTTGATGAAACACAGAAATTGCATCGTAATTGAATACAACATTCACCATGAGCACATTCCTTCATGGGCGTAATGTTTCAGTCTACGCTTTGATCGCTCCCTGGAAGACCAGAAGTAGTATCCGATGCACATCTGGAGGCATTCTGTAATCTGTGGGCTATCAGAGTGTTGATGAAACACAGAAAATGCATCGGGATTGAATACAACAGTCACCATGCGCACTTTCCTCCACGGGAGTAATGTCTCAAACTGTCTACGCTTTGATCTTTCCCAGGAAGACCAGTAGTAGTATCCGATGCACATCTGGAGGCATTCTGTAATCAGTGGACTATCAGATTGTTGATGAAACACAGAAATTGCATCGGGACTGAATACAACAGTCACCATGCGCACTTTCGTCCACGGGAGTAATGTCTCAAACTGTCTACGCTTTGATCGTTTCCTGGAAGACCAGTAGTAGTTTCCGATCCTCATCTGGTGGCATTCTGTAATCTGTGGACTATCAGAGTGTTGATGAAACAGAGAAATTGCATCGGGATTGAATACAACAGTCAAGATGCGCACTTTCCTCCACGGGAGTAATGTCTCAAACAGTCTACGCTTTGATCGTTCCCTGGAAGACCAGTAGTAGTTTCCGATGCACGTCTGGTGGCATTCTGTAATCTGTGGACTATCAGAGTGTTGAAGAAACACAGAAATTGCATCGGGATTGAATACAACAGTCACCATGCGCACTTTCTCCACGGCAGTAATGTCTCAAAGAGTCTACGCTTTGATCGTTCCCTGGAAGACCAGTAGTAGTTTCCGATTCACATCTGGTGTCACTCTGTAATCTGTGGACTATCAGTGTGTTATTGAAACACAGAAATTGCATCGGGATTGAATACTACAGTCACTCTGCGCACTTTCCTCCACGGGAGTAATGTCTCAAACGGTCTACGCTTTGATCCTTCCCTGGAAGACCAGTAGTAGTTTCCGATGCACATCTGGTGGCATTCTGTAATCTGTGGACTATCAGAGTGTTGACGAAACAAAGAAATTGCATCGCGATTGAATTCAACAGTCACCATGCACACTTTCCCTCATGGGAGTAATGTCTCAAATAGTCTACGCTCTGATCGTTCCCTGGAAGACCAGTAGTAGTTTCCGATGCACATCTGGAGGCTTTCTGTAATCTGTGGGCTATCAGAGTGTTGATGAAACACAGAAATTGCATCGGGATTGAATACAACAGTCACCATGCGAACTTTCCTCCATGGGAGTAATGTCTCAAACAGTTTACGCTTTGATCGTACCCTGGAAGACCAGTAGTAGTTTCCGATGCACATCTGGTGTCATTCTGTAATCTGTGGACTATCAGTGTGTTATTGAAACACAGAAATTGCATCGGGATTGAATACAACACTCACCATGCGCACTTTCCTCCATGGGAGTAATGTGCCAAAGAGTCTACGCTTTGATCGTTCCCTGGAAGACCAGAAGTAGTTTCCGATGCTCATCTGGAGCCATTCTGTAATGTGTCTACTATCAGAGTGTTGATGAAACACAGAAATTGCATCGGGATTGAATACAACAGTCTCCATGCGCACCTTTCTCCATGGGAGTAGTGTCTCAAAGAGTTTTCGCTTTGATCGTCCCCTGGAAGACCAGTAGTAGTTTCCGATGCACATCTGGAGGCATTCTGTTATCTGTGGACTATCAGAGTGTTGATGAAACACAGAAAATGCATCGCGATTGAATACAACAGTCACCATGCGCACTTTCCTCCATGGGAGTAATTTCTCAAAGAGTCTACGCTTTGATCGTTCCCAGGAAGACCAGTAGTAGTTTCCGATGCACATCTGGAGGCATTCTGTAATCTGTGGAGTATCAGAGTGTTGATGAAACACATGAATTGCATCGGGATTGAATACAAGAGTCACCATGCGCACTTTCCTCCAAGGGAATAGAGTGCCAAAGAGTCTACGCTTTGATCGTTTCCTCTAAGACCAGTAGTAGTTTCCGATGCACATCTGGTGGCATTCTGTAATCTGTGGTCTATCAGTGTGTTGATGAAACACAGAAATTGCATCGGGATTGAATACAACAGTCAAGATGCGCACTTTCCTGTCTCAAACAGTCTAGGCTTTGATCGTTCCCTGGAAGACCAGTAGTAGTTTCCGATGCACCTCTGGTGGCATTCTGTAATCTGTGGACTATCAGAGTGTTGATGAAACACATAAATTGCATCGGGATTGAATACAACAGTCACCATGCGCAGTTTCTCCACGGGAGTAATGTCTCAAAGAGTCTACGCTTTGATCGTTCCCTGGAAGACCAGTAGTAGTTTCCGATGCACATCTGGAGGCATTCTGTAATCTGTGGACTATCAGAGTGTTGATGAAACACAGAAATTGCATCGTAATTGAATACAACATTCACCATGAGCACATTCCTTCATGGGCGTAATGTTTCAGTCTACGCTTTGATCGCTCCCTGGAAGACCAGAAGTAGTATCCGATGCACATCTGGAGGCATTCTGTAATCTGTGGGCTATCAGAGTGTTGATGAAACACCGAAAATGCATCGGGATTGAAAACAACAGTCACCATGCGCACTTTCCTCCACGGGAGTAATGTCTCAAACTGTCTACGCTTTGATCTTTCCCACGAAGACCAGTAGTAGATTCCGATGCACATCTGGAGGCATTCTGTAATCTGTGGACTATCAGATTGTTGATGAAACACAGAAATTGCATCGGGACTGAATACAACAGTCACCATGCGCACTTTCGTCCACGGGAGTAATGTCTCAAACTGTCTACGCTTTGATCGTTTCCTGGAAGACCAGTAGTAGTTTCCGATCCTCATCTGGTGGCATTCTGTAATCTGTGGACTATCAGAGTGTTGATGAAACAGAGAAATTGCATCGGGATTGAATACAACAGTCAAGATGCGCACTTTCCTCCACGGGAGTAATGTCTCAAACAGTCTACGCTTTGATCGTTCCCTGGAAGACCAGTAGTAGTTTCCGATGCACGTCTGGTGGCATTCTGTAATCTGTGGACTATCAGAGTGTTGATGAAACACAGAAATTGCATCGGGATTGAATACAACAGTCACCATGCGCACTTTCTTCACGGCAGTAATGTCTCAAAGAGTCTACGCTTTGATCGTTCCCTGGAAGACCAGTAGTAGTTTCCGATGCACATCTGGAGGCATTCTGTAATCTGTGGACTATCAGAGTGTTGATGAAACACAGAAATTGCATCGTAATTGAATACAACATTCACCATGAGCACATTCCTTCATGGGCGTAATGTTTCAGTCTACGCTTTGATCGCTCCCTGGAAGACCAGAAGTAGTATCCGATGCACATCTGGAGGCATTCTGTAATCTGTGGGCTATCAGAGTGTTGATGAAACACAGAAAATGCATCGGGATTGAATACAACAGTCACCATGCGCACTTTCCTCCACGGGAGTAATGTCTCAAACGGTCTACGCTTTGATCCTTCCCTGGAAGACCAGTAGTAGTTTCCGATGCACATCTGGTGGCATTCTGTAATCTGTGGACAATCAGAGTGTTGACGAAACAAAGAAATTGCATCGCGATATAATTCAACAGTCACCATGCACACTTTCCCTCATGGGAGTAATGTCTCAAGTAGTCTACGCTCTGATCGTTCCCTGGAAGACCAGTAGTAGTTTCCGATGCACATCTGGAGGCTTTCTGTAATCTGTGGGCTATCAGAGTGTTGATGAAACACAGAAATTGCATCGGGATTGAATACAACAGTCACCATGCGAACTTTCCTCCATGGGAGTAATGTCTCAAACAGTTTACGCTTTGATCGTACCCTGGAAGACCCGTAGTGGTTTCCGATGCACATCTGGTGTCATTCTGTAATCTGTGGACTATCAGTGTGTTATTGAAACACAGAAATTGCATCGGGATTGAATACAACACTCACCATGCGCACTTTCCTCCATGGGAGTAATGTGCCAAAGAGTCTACGCTTTGATCGTTCCCTGGAAGACCAGAAGTAGTTTCCGATGCACATCTGGAGCCATTCTGTAATGTGTCTACTATCAGAGTGTTGATGAAACACAGAAATTGCATCGGGATTGAATACAACAGTCTCCATGCGCACCTTTCTCCATGGGAGTAGTGTCTCAAAGAGTTTACGCTTTGATCGTCCCCTGGAAGACCAGTAGTAGTTTCCGATGCACATCTGGAGGCATTCTGTTATCTGTGGACTATCAGAGTGTTGATGAAACACAGAAATTGCATCGGGATTGAATACAACAGTCACCATGAACACATTCCTCCATGGGAGTAATGTTTCAAACAGTCTACGCTTTGATCGTTCCCTGGAAGACCAGAACTAGTATCCGATGCACATCTGGAGGCATTCTGTAATCTGTGAACTATCAGAGTGTTGATGAAACACAGAAATTGCATCGGGATTCAATACAACAGTCACCATGCGCACTTTCATCCATGTAAGTAATGACTCAAACAGTCTACGCTTTGATCGTTTCCAGGAAGACCAGTAGTAGTTTCCGATGCACATCTAGAGGCATTCTGTAATCTGTGGACTATCAGATTGTTGATGAAACACAGAAATTTCATCGGGACTGAATACAACAGTCACCATGCGCACTTTCCTCCATGGGAGTAATGTCTCAAACAGTCTACGCTTTGATCGTTTCCTGGAAGACCAGTAGTAGTTTCCGATCCTCATCTGGTGGCATTCTGTAATCTGTGGACTATCAGAGTGTTGATGAAACAGAAAAATTGCATCGGGATTGAATACAACAGTCAAGATGCGCACTTTCCTCCATGGGAGTAATGTCTCAAACAGTCTACGCTTTGATCGTTCCCTGGAAGACCAGTAGTAGTTTCCGATGCACGTCTGGTGGCATTCTGTAATCTGTGGACTATCAGAGTGTTGATGAAACACAGAAATTGCATCGGGATTGAATACAACAGTCACCATGCGCACTTTCTCCACGGCAGTAATGTCTCAAACAGTCTACGCTTTGATCGTTCCCTGGAAGACCAGTAGTAGTTTCCGATGCACATCTGGTGCCATTCTGTAATCTGTGGATTATCAGTGTGTTATTGAAAGACAGAAATTGCAACGGGATTGAATACTACAGTCACTATGCGCACTTTCCTCCACGGGAGTAATATCTCAATCAGTCTACGCTTTGATCCTTCCCTGGAAGACTAGTAGTAGTTTCCGATGCACATCTGGTGGCATTCTGTAATCTGTGGACTATCTGAGTGTTGACGAAACAAAGAAATTGCATCGGGATTGAATTCAACAGTCACCATGCGCACTTCCCTCATGGGAAAAATGTCTCAAATAGTCCACGCTCTGATCGTTCTCTGCAAGACCAGTAGTAGTTTCCGATGCACATCTGGAGGCATTCTGTAGTCTGTGGGCTATCAGAGTGTTGATGAAACACAGAAATTGCATCGGGATTAAATACAACACTCACCATGCGCACATTCCTCCATGGGAGTAGTGTGCCAAAGAGTCTACGCTTTGATCGTTCCCTGGAAGACCAGAAGTAGTTTCCGATGCACATCTGGAGCCATTCTGTAATGTGTGGACTATCAGAGTGTTGATGAAACACAGAAATTGCATCGGGATTGAATACAACAGTCTCCATGCGCACCTTTCTCCATGGGAGTAGTGTCTCAAAGAGTTTACGCTTTGATCGTCCCCTGGAAGACCAGTAGTAGTTTCCGATGCACATCTGGAGGCATTCTGTAAACTGTGGACTATCAGAGTGTTGAAGAAACACAGAAATTGCATCGGGATTGAATACAACAGTCACCATGAGCACATTCCTCCATGGGAGTAATGTTTCAAACAGTCTACGCTTTGATCGTTCCCTGGAAGACCAGAACTAGTATCCGATGCACATCTGGAGGCATTCTGTAATCTGTGGACTATCGTAGTGTTGATGAAACACAGAAATTGCATCGGGATTGAATACAACAGTCACCATGCGCACTTTTCTACATGGGAGTAATGTCTCAAACAGTCTACGCTTTGAGCGTTAACTGGAAGACCAGTAGTAGTCTCCGATGCACATCTGGAGACATCCTGAAATCTGTGGACTAACTGAGTGTTGCTGAAACACAGAAATTGCATCGGGATTGCATACAACAGCCACCATGCGCACTTTCCTCCATGGGAGTAATGTCTCAAACCGTCTACGCTTTTAATTCCCTGGAAGACCAGTAGTAGCTTACGATTCACATCTGGAGGCATTTTGTAATCTGTCTACTATCAGAGTGTTGATGGAACACAAAAATTGCATCGGGATTGAATACAACTGACACCATGAGCACTTTCCTCCACGCGTGCAATGTCTCAAACGGTCTATTCTTTGATCGTTCCCTGGAAGACCAGTAGTAGTTTCCGATGCACATCTGGTGGCATTCCTTAATATGTGGACTATCAGAGTGTTGATGAAACACAGAAATAGCTTCGGGATTGAATACAACAGTCACCATGCGCACTTTCCTCCATGGGAGTAAAGTCACAAATAGTCTACGATTTGATCGTTCCCTGGAAGACCAGTGGTACTTTCCGATGCACATCTGGAGGTTTTCTGTAATCTGTGGACTATCAGAGTGTTGATGAAACACAGAAATTGCATCAGGATTGAATACAACAGTCACTATGAGCACTGTCCTCCATGGGAGTAATGTTTCAAACAGTCTACGCTTTGATCGTTCCCTGGAAGACCAGAAGTAGCATCCGATGCACATCTGGAGGCATTCTGTAAACTGTGGACTATCAGTGTGTTATTGAAACACAGAAATTGCATCGGGATTGAATACAACACTCACCATGCGCACTTTCCTCCATGGGAGTAGTGTGCCAAAGAGTCTACGCTTTGATTGTCCTCTGGAAGACCAGAAGTAGTTTCCGATGCACATGTGGAGCCATTCTGTAATGTGTGGACTATCAGAGTGTTGATGAAACACAGAAATTGCATCGGGATTGAATACAACAGTCTCCATGCGCACCTTTCTCCATGGGAGTAATGTCTCAAAGATTTTACGCTTTGATCGTCCCCTGGAAGACCAGTCGTAGTTTCCGATGCACATCTGGAGGCATTCTGTAATCTGTGGACTAACAGAGTGTTGATGAAACACAGAAATTGCATCGGGATTGCATACAACAGTCACCATGCGCACTTTCCTCCATGGGAGTTATGTCTCAAACCGTCTACGCTTTTATTTCCCTGGAAGACCAGTAGTAGCTTACGATTCACATCTGGAGCCATTTTGTAATCTGTCTACTATCAGAGTGTTGATGGAACACAAAAATTGCATCGGGATTGAATACAACTGTCACCATGAGCACTTTCCTCCACGAGTGCAATGTCTCAAACAGTCTACGCTTTGATCGTTCCCTGGAAGACCAGTAGTAGTTTCCGAATAACATCTGGTGGCATTCTGTAATCTGTGGACTATCAGAGTGTTGATTAAACACAGAAATTGCATCGGGATTGAATACAACAGTCACCATGCGCACTTTTCTCCACGGGAGTAATGTCTCAAACAGTCTACGCTTTGATCGTTCCCTGGAAGGCCAGTAGCAGTTTCCGATACACGTCTGGTGGCTTTCTGTAATCTGTGGACTATCAGAGTGTTGATGAAACACAGAAATTGCATCGGGATTGAATACAACAGTCACCATGCGCACTTTTCTCCACGGGAGTAATGTCTCAAACAGTCTACGCTTTGATCGTTCCCTGGAAGGCCAGTAGCAGTTTCCGATACACGTCTGGTGGCTTTCTGTAATCTGTGGACTATCAGAGTGTTGATGAAACACAGAAATTGCATCGGGATTGTATACAACAGTCACCATGCGCACTTTCCTCCACGGGAGTAATGTCTCAAACAGTCTACGCTTTGATCGTTCCCTGGAAGACCAGTAGTAGTTTCCGATGCGCATCCGGTGGCATTCTGTAATCTGTGGACTATCAGAGTGTTCATGAAACACAGAAATATCAGCGGGATTGAATACAACAGTCACCATGCGCACTTTCCTCCACAGATGTAATGTCTCAAACAGTCTACGCTTTGATCGTTCCCTGGAAGACCAGTAGTAGTTTCCGATGCACATCTGGTGGCATTCCTTAATCTGTGGACTATCAGAGTGTTGATAAAACACAGAAATTGCTTCGGGATTGAATACAACAGTCACCATGAGCACATTCCTCCATGGGAGTAATGTTTCAAACAGTCTCCGCTATGATCGTTCCCTGGAAGACCAGAACTAGTATCCGATGCACAATTGGAGGCATTCTGTAATCTGTGGACTATCAGTGTGTGATTGAAACACAGAAAATGCATCGGGATTGAATACAACACTCACCATGCGCACTTTCCTCCATGGGAGTAGTGTGCCGAAGAGTCTACGCTTTGATCGTTCCCTGGAAGACCAGAAGTAGCTTCCGATGCACATCTGGAGCCATTCTGTAATGTGTGGTCTATCAGAGTGTTGATGAAACACAGAAATTGCATCGGGATTGAATACAACAGTCTCCATGCGCACCTTTCTCCACGGGAGTAGTGTCTCAAAGGGTTTACGCTTTGATCGTCCACTGGAAGACCAGTAGTAGTTTCCGATGCACATGTGGAGGCATTCTGTAATCTGTGGACTATCAGAGTGTTGATGAAACACGGAAAATGCATCGCGATTGAATACAACAGTCACCATGCGCACTTTCTTCCATGGGAGTAATTTCTCAAACAGTCTACGCTTTGATCGTTCCCAGGAAGAACAGTAGTAGTTTCCGATGCACATCTGGATTCATTCTGTAATCTGTGGACTATAAGAGTGTTGACGAAACACAGAAATTGCATCGGGATTGAATACAACAGTCACCATGCGCACTTTCCCTCATGGGAGTAATGTCTCAAATAGTCTACGCTTTGATCGTTCCCTGGAAGACCAGTAGTAGTTTCCGATGCACATCTTTTGTCATTCTGTAATCTGTGGACTATCAGTGTGTTATTGAAACACAGAAATTGCATCGGGTGTGAATACTACAGTCACAATGCGCACTTTCCTCCACGGAAGTAATGTCTCAAACAGTCTACGCTTTGATCCTTTCCTGGAAGACCAGTAGTAGTTTCCGATGCACATCTGGTGGCATTCTGTAATCTGTGGACTATCAGAGTGTTATTGAAACACAGAAATTGCATCGGGATTGAATACAACAGTCACCATGCGCACTTTCCCTCATGGGAGTAATGTCTCAAATAGTCTACGATCTGATCGTTCCCTGCCAGACCAGTAGTAGTTTTTGATGCACATCTGGAGGCATTCTGTAATCTGTGGACTATAAGAGTATTGACGAAACACTGAAATTGCATCGGGATTGAATACAACAGTCACTATGCGCACTTTCCTTCATGGGAGTAATGTCTCAAACAGTTTACGCTTTGATCGTACCCTGGAAGGCCAGTAGTAGTTTCCGATGCACATCTGTTGTCATTCTGTAATCTGTGGACTATCAGTGTGTTATTGAAACACAGAAATTGCATCGGGATTGAATACAACAGTCTCCATGCGCACCTTTCTCCATGGGAGTAGTGTCTCAAAGAGTTTACGCTTTGATCGTCCCCTGGAAGACCAGTAGTAGTTTCCGATGCACATCTGGAGGCATTCTGTAATCTGTGGACTATCAGAGTGTTGATGAAACACAGAAAATGCATCGCGATTGAATACAACAGTCACCATGCGCACTTTCCTCCATGGGAGTAATTTCTCAAACAGTCTACGCTTTGATCGTTCCCAGGAAGACCCGTAGTAGTTTCCGATGCATATCTGGTGGCATTCCTTAATGTGTGGGCTATCAGAGTGTTGATGAAACACAGAAATTGCTTCGGGATTGAATACAACAGACACCATGCGCACTTTCCTCCATTGGAGTAAAATCACAAATAGTCTACGATTTGATCGTTCCCTGGAAGACCTGTGGTACTTTCCGATGCACATCTGGAGGCCTTCTGTAATCTGTGGACTATCAAAGTGTTGATGAAACACAGAAATTACATCAGGATTGAATACAACAGTCACTATGAGCACTGTCCTCCATGGGAGTAATGTTTCAAACAGTCTACGCTTTGATCGTTCCCTGGAAGACCAGAAGTAGTATCCGATGCACATCTGGAGGCATTATGTAATCTGTGGACTATCATAGTGTTGATGAAACACAGAAATTGCATCGGGATTGAATACAACAGTCACCATGAGCACTTTTCTACATGGGAGTAATGTCTCAAACAGTCTACGCTTTGAGCGTTCCCTGGAAGACCAGTAGTAGTTTCCGATGCACATCTGGAGACATCCTGAAATCTGTGGACTAACTGAGTGTTGATGAAACACGAATATTGCATCGGGATTGCATACAACAGTCACCATGCGCACTTTCCTCCATGGGAGTAATGTCTCAAACCGTCTACGCTTTTAGTTCCCTGGAAGACCAGTAGTAGCTTACGAGTCACATCTGGAGGCATTTTGTAATCTGTCTACTATCAGAGTGTTGATGGAACACAGAAATTGCATCGGGATTGATTACAACTGTCACCATGAGCACTTTCCTCCATGCGTGCAATGTCTCAAACAGTCAACGCTTTGATCGTTCCCTGGAAGACCAGTAGTAGTTTCCGAAGAACATCTGGTGGCATTCTGTAATCTGTGGTCTATCAGAGTGTTGATGAAACACAGAAATTGCATCGGGATTGAATACAACAGTCACCATGCGCACTTTTCTCAACAGGAGTAATGTCTCGAACAGTCTACGCTTTGAACGTCCCCTGGAAGACCAGTAGTAGTTTCCGATGCACATCTGGAGGCATTCTGTAATCTGTGGACTATCAGAGTGTTGAAAAAACACAGAAATTGCATCGGGATTGAATACAACAGTCACCATGAGCACATTCCTCCATGGGAGTAATGTTTCAAACAGTCTACGATTTGATCGTTTCCTGGAAGACCAGAACTAGTATCCGATGCACATCTGGAGGCATTCTGTAATCTGTGGACTATCATAATGTTGATGAAACACAGAAATTGCATCGGAATTGAATACAACAGTCACCATGCGCACTTTTCTACATGGGAGTAATGTCTCAAACCGTCTACGCTTTTATTTCCCTGGAAGACCAGTAGTAGCTTACGATTCACATCTGGAGGCATTTTGTAATCTGTCTACTATCAGAGTGTTGATGGAAAACAAAAATTGCATCGGGATTGAATACAACAGTCACCATGAGCACATTCCTCCATGGGAGTAATGTTTCAAACAGTCTCCGCTATGATCGTTCCCTGGAAGACCAGAACTAGTATCCGATGCACATCTGGAGGCATTCTGTAATCTGTGAACTATCAGTGTGTTATTGAAACACAGAAATTGCATCGGGATTGAATACAACACTCACCATGCGCACTTTCCTCCATGGGAGTAGTGTGCCAAAGAGTCTACGCTTTGATCGTCCTCTGGAAGACCAGAAGTAGTTTCCGATGCACATGTGGAGCCATTCTGTAATGTGTGGACTATCAGAGTGTTGATGAAACATAGAAATTGCATCGGGATTGAATACAACAGTCACCATGCGCACTTTCCTCCACGGGAGTAATGTCTCAAACAGTCTTCGCTTTGATCGTTCCCTGGAAGACCAGTAGTAGTTTCCGATGCGCACCCGGTGGCATTCTGTAATCTGTGGACTATCAGAGTGTTCATGAAACACAGAAATTGCATCGGGATTGAATACAACAGTCACCATGCGCACTTTCCTCCATGGGAGTAAAGTCACAAATAGTCTACGATTTGATCGTTCAATGGAAGACCAGTGGTACTTTCCGATGCACATCTGGAGGCTTTCTGTAATCTGTGGACTATCAGAGTGTTGATGAAACACAGAAATTGCATCAGGATTGAATACAACAGTCACTATGAGCACTGTCCTCCACGCGTGCAATGTCTCAAACAGTCTACGCTTTGATCGTTCCCTGGAAGACCAGTAGTAGTTTCCGAAGAAGATCTAGTGGCATTCTGTAATCTGTGGACTATCAGAGTGTTGATGAAACACAGAAATTGCATCGGGATTGGATACAACAGTCACCATGCGCACTTTTCTCCACGGGAGTAATGTCTCAAACAGTCTACGCTTTGATCGTTCCCTGGAAGGTCAGTAGCAGTTTCCGATACACGTCTGGTGGCTTTCTGTTATCTGTGGACTATCAGAGTGTTGATGAAACATAGAAATTGCATCGGGATTGAATACAACAGTCACCATGCGCACTTTCCTCCACGGGAGTAATGTCTCAAACAGTCTACGCTTTGATCGTTCCCTGGAAGACCAGTAGTAGTTTCCGATGCGCACCCGGTGGCATTCTGTAATCTGTGGACTATCAGAGTGTTCATGAAACACAGAAATTGCATCGGGATTGAATACAACAGTCACCATGCGCACTTTCCTCCATGGGAGTAAAGTCACAAATAGTCTACGATTTGATCGTTCCCTGGAAGACCAGTGGTACTTTCCGATGCACATCTGGAGGCTTTCTGTAATCTGTGGACTATCAGAGTGTTGATGAAACACAGAAATTGCATCAGGATTGAATACTACAGTCACTATGAGCACTGTCCTCCATGGGAGTAATGTTTCAAACAGTCTACGCTTTGATCGTTCCCTGGAAGACCAGAAGTAGTATCCCATGCACATCTGGAAGCATTGTGTAATCTGTGGACTATCAGAGTGTTGATGAAACACAGAAATTTCATTGGGATTGGATACAACAGTCACCATGCGCCCTTTCCTCCATGGGAGTAATGTCTCAAACAGTCTAGGCTTTGATCGTTCCCTGGAAGACCTGTAGTAGTTTCCGATGCACATCTGGAGGCATTCTGTAATCTGTGGACTATCATAGTGTTGATGAAACACAGAAATTGCATCGGGATTGAATACAACAGTCACCATGCGCACTTTTCTACATGGGAGTAATGTCTCAAACCGTCTACGCTTTTAGTTCCCTGAAAGACCAGTAGTAGCTTACGATTCACATCTGGAGGCATTTTGTAATCTGTCTGCTATCAGAGTGTTGATGGAACACAAAAATTGCATCGGGATTGAATACATCAGTCACCATGAGCACATTCCTCCATGGGAGTAATGTTTCAAACAGTCTCCGCTATGATCGTTCCCTGGAAGACCAGAACTAGTATCCGATGCACATCTGGAGGCATTCTGTAATCTGTGGACTATCAGTGTGTTATTGAAACACAGAAATTGCATCGGGATTGAATACAACACTCACCATGCGTACTTTCCTCCATGGGAGTAGTGTGCCAAAGAGTCTAGCTTTGATCGTCCTCTGGAAGACCAGAAGTAGTTTCCGATGCACATGTGGAGCCATTCTGTAATGTGTGGACTATCAGAGTGTTGATGAAACACAGAAATTGCATCGGGATTGAATACAACAGTCTCCATGCGCACCTTTCTTCATGGGAGTAGTGTCTCAAAGAGTTTACGCTTTGATCGTCCCCTGGAAGACCAGTAGTAGTTTCCGATGCACATCTGGAGGCATTCTGTAATCTGTGGACTATCAGAGTGTTGATGAAACACAGAAATTGCATCGGGATTGAATACAACAGTCACCATGCGCACTTTTCTCCACGGGAGTAATGTCTCAAACAGTCTACGCTTTGATTGTTCCTTGGAAGGCCAGTAGCAGTATCCGATACACGTCTGGTGGTTTTCTGTAATCTGTGGACTATCAGAGTGTTGATGAAACACAGAAATTGCATCGGGATTGAATACAACAGTCTCCATGCGCACCTTTCTCCATGGGAGTAGTGTCTCAAAGAGTTTACGCTTTGATCGTCCCCTGGAAGACCAGTAGTAGTTTCCGATGCACATCTGGAGGCATTCTGTAAACTGTGGACTATCAGAGTGTTGAAGAAACACAGAAATTGCATCGGGATTCAATACAACAGTCACCATGAGCACATTCCTCGATGGGAGTAATGTTTCAAACAGTCTACGCTTTGATCGTTCCCTGGAAGACCAGAACTAGTATCCGATGCACATCTGGAGGCATTCTGTAATCTGTGGACTATCATAGTGTTGATGAAACACAGAAATTGCATCGGGATTGAATACAACAGTCACCATGCGCCCTTTTCTACATGGGAGTAATGTCTCAAACAGTCTACGCTTTGAGCGTTCCCTGGAAGACCAGTGGTAGTCTCCGATGCACATCTGGAGACATCTTGAAATCTGTGGACTAACTGAGTGTTGCTGAAACACAGAAATTGCATCGGGATTGCATACAACAGCCACCATGCGCACTTTCCTCCATGGGAGTAATGTTTCAAACAGTCTACGCTTTGATCGTTCCCTGGAAGACCAGTAGTAGCTTCCGAAGAACATCTAGTGGCATTCTGTAATCTGTGGACTATCAGAGTGTTGATGAAACACAGAAATTGCATCGGGATTAAATACAACAGTCACCATGCGCACTTTTCTCCACGATAGTAATGTCTCAAACAGTCTACGCTTTGATCGTTCCCTGGAAGGTCAGTAGCAGTTTCCGATACACGTCTGGTGGCTTTCTGTAATCTGTGGACTATCAGAGTGTTGATGAAACATAGAAATTGCATCGGGATTGAATACAACAGTCACCATGCGCACTTTCCTCCACGGGAGTAATGTCTCAAACAGTCTACGCTTTGATCGTTCCCTGGAAGACCAGTAGTAGTTTCCGATGCGCACCCGGTGGCATTCTGTAATCTGTGGACTATCAGAGTGTTCATGAAACACAGAAATTGCAGCGGGATTGAATACAACAGTCACCATGCGCACTTTCCTCCACAGATGTAATGTCTCAAACAGTCTACGCTTTGATCGTTCCCTGGAAGACCAGTAGTAGTTTCCGATGCACATCTGGTGGCATTCCTTAATCTGTGGACTATCAGAGTGTTGATGAAACACAGAAATTGCATCGGGACTGAATACAACAGTCAGCATGCGCACTTTCCTCCATGGGAGTAAATTCACAAATAGTCTACGATTTGATCGTTCCCTGAAAGACCAGTGGTACTTTCCGATGCACATCTGGAGGCTTTCTGTAATCTGTGGACTATCGTAGTGTTGATGAAACACAGAAATTGTATCAGGATTGAATACAACAGTCACTATGAGCACTGTCCTCCATGGGAGTAATGTTTCAAACAGTCTACGCTTTGATCGTTCCCTGGAAGACCAGAAGTAGTATCCGATGCACATCTGGAGGCATTCTGTAATCTGTGGACTATCAGAGTGTTGATGAAACACAGAAATTTCATTGGGATTGAATACAACAGTCACCATGCGCCCTTTCCTCCATGGGAGTAATGTCTCAAACAGTCTACGCTTTGATCGTTCCCTGGAAGACCAGTAGTAGTTTCCGATTCACATCTGGAGGCATTCTGTAATCTGTGGACTATCAGACTGTTGATGAAACACAGAAATTGCATCGGGATTGAATACAACAGTCTCCATGCGCACCTTTCTCCATGGGAGTAGTGTCTCAAAGAGTTTACGCTTTGATCGTCCCCTGGAAGACCAGTAGTAGTTTCCGATGCACATCTGGAGGCATTCTGTAATCTGTGGACTATCAGAGTGTTGATGAAACACAGAAATTGCATCGGGATTGAATACAACAGTCACCATGCGCACTTTTCTCCACGGGAGTAATGTCTCAAACAGTCTACGCTTTGATTGTTCCCTGGAAGGCCAGTAGCAGTTTCCGATACACGTCTGGTGGTTTTCTGTAATCTGTGGAATATCAGAGTGTTGATGAAACACAGAAATTGCATCGGGATTGAATACAATAGTCTCCATGCGCACCTTTCTCCATGGGAGTAGTGTCTCAAAGAGTTTACGCTTTGATCGTCCCCTGGAAGACCAGTAGTAGTTTCCGATGCACATTTGGAGGCATTCTGTAATCTGTGGACTATCAGAGTGTTGAAGAAACACAGAAATTGCATCGGGATTGAATACAACAGTCACCATGAGCACATTCCTCCATGGGAGTAATGTTTCAAACAGTCTACGCTTTGATCGTTCACTCGAAGACCAGAACTAGTATCCGATGCACATCTGGAGGCATTCTGTAATCTGTGGACTATCATAGTGTTGATGAAACACAGAAATTGCATCGGGATTGAATACAACAGTCACCATGCGCACTTTTCTACATGGGAGTAATGTCTCAAACAGTCTACGCTTTGAGCGTTCCCTGGAAGACCAGTAGTAGTCTCCGATGCACATCTGGAGACATCCTGAAATCTGTGGACTAACTGAGTGTTGCTGAAACACAGAAATTGCATCGGGATTGCATACAACAGCCACCATGCACACTTTCCTCCATGGGAGTAATGTCTCAAACCGTCTACGCTTTTAGTTCCCTGGAAGACCAGTAGTAGCTTACGATTCACATCTGGAGGCATTTTGTAATCTGTCTACTATCAGAGTGTTGATGGAACACAAAAATTGCATCGGGATTGAATACAACTATCACCATGCGCACTTTCCTCCATGGGAGTAATGTCTCAAACAGTCTACGCTTTGATCGTTCCCTGGAAGGTCAGTAGCAGTTTCCGATACACGTCTGGTGGCTTTCTGTAATCTGTGGACTATCAGAGTGTTGATGAAACATAGAAATTGCATCGGGATTGAATACAACAGTCACCATGCGCACTTTCCTCCACGGGAGTAATGTCTCAAACAGTCTACGCTTTGATCGTTCCCTGGAAGACCAGTAGTAGTTTCCGATGCGCACCCGGTGGCATTCTGTAATCTGTGGACTATCAGAGTGTTCATGAAACACAGAAATTGCAGCGGGATTGAATACAACAGTCACCATGCGCACTTACCTCCACAGATGTAATGTCTCAAACAGTCTACGCTTTGATCGTTCCCTGGAAGACCAGTAGTAGTTTCCGATGCACATCTGGTGGCATTCCTTAATCTGTGGACTATCAGAGTGTTGATGAAACACAGAAATTGCATCGGGACTGAATACAACAGTCACCATGCGCACTTTCCTCCATGGGAGTAAAGTCACAAATAGTCTACGATTTGATCGTTCCCTGGAAGACCAGTAGTAGTTTCCGATTCACATCTGGAGGCATTCTGTAATCTGTGGACTATCGTAGTGTTGATGAAACACAGAAATTGTATCAGGATTGAATACAACAGTCACTATGAGCACTGTCCTCCACGGGAGTAATGTTTCAAACAGTCTACGCTTTGATCGTTCCCTGGAAGACCAGAAGTAGTATCCGATGCACATCTGGAGGCATTCTGTAATCTGTGGACTATCAGAGTGTTGATGAAACACAGAAATTTCATTGGGATTGAATACAACAGTCACCATGCGCCCTTTCCTCCATGGGAGTAATGTCTCAAACAGTCTACGCTTTGATCGTTCCCTGGAAGACCAGTAGTAGTTTCCGATTCACATCTGGAGGCATTCTGTAATCTGTGGACTATCACACTGTTGATGAAACACAGAAATTGCATCGGGATTGAATACAACAGTCTCCATGCGCACCTTTCTCCATGGGAGTAGTGTCTCAAAGAGTTTACGCTTTGATAGTCCCCTGGAAGACCAGTAGTAGTTTCCGATGCACATCTGGAGGCATTCTGTAATCTGTGGACTATCAGAGTGTTGATGAAACACAGAAATTGCATCGGGATTGAATACAACAGTCACCATGCGCACTTTTCTCCACGGGAGTAATGTCTCAAACAGTCTACGCTTTGATTGTTCCCTGGAAGGCCAGTAGCAGTTTCCGATACACGTCTGGTGGTTTTCTGTAATCTGTGGAATATCAGAGTGTTGATGAAACACAGAAATTGCATCGGGATTGAATACAATAGTCTCCATGCGCACCTTTCTCCATGGGAGTAGTGTCTCAAAGAGTTTACGCTTTGATCGTCCCCTGGAAGACCAGTAGTAGTTTCCGATGCACATTTGGAGGCATTCTGTAATCTGTGGACTATCAGAGTGTTGAAGAAACACAGAAATTGCATCGGGATTGAATACAACAGTCACCATGAGCACATTCCTCCATGGGAGTAATGTTTCAAACAGTCTACGCTTTGATCGTTCACTCGAAGACCAGAACTAGTATCCGATGCACATCTGGAGGCATTCTGTAATCTGTGGACTATCATAGTGTTGATGAAACACAGAAAATGCATCGGGATTGAATACAACAGTCACCATGCGCACTTTTCTACATGGGAGTAATGTCTCAAACAGTCTACGCTTTGAGCGTTCCCTGGAAGACCAGTAGTAGTCTCCGATGCACATCTGGAGACATCCTGAAATCTGTGGACTAACTGAGTGTTGCTGAAACACAGAAATTGCATCGGGATTGCATACAACAGCCACCATGCACACTTTCCTCCATGGGAGTAATGTCTCAAACCGTCTACGCTTTTAGTTCCCTGGAAGACCAGTAGTAGCTTACGATTCACATCTGGAGGCATTTTGTAATCTGTCTACTATCAGAGTGTTGATGGAACACAAAAATTGCATCGGGATTGAATACAACTATCACCATGCGCACTTTCCTCCATGGGAGTAATGTCTCAAACAGTCTACGCTTTGATCGTTCCCTGGAAGACCAGTAGTAGTTTCCGAAGAACATCTGGTGGCATTCTGTAATCTGTGGACTATCAGAGTGTTGATGAAACACAGAAATTGCATCGGGATTGAATACAACAGTCACCATGCGCACTTTTCTCCACGGGAGTAATGTCTCAAACAGTCTACGCTTTGATCGTTCCCTGGAAGGCCAGTAGCAGTTTCCGATACACGTCTGGTGGCTTTCTGTAATCTGTGGACTATCAGAGTGTTGATGAAACATAGAAATTACATCGGGATTGAATACAACAGTCACCATGCGCACTTTCCTCCACGGGAGTAATGTCTCAAACAGTCTACGCTTTGATCGCCCCTGGAAGACCAGTAGTAGTTTCCGATGCACATCTGGAGGCATTCTGTAATCTGTGGACTATCAGTGTGTTGATGAAACACAGAAATTGCATCGGGATTGAATACAACAGTCACCATGAGCACATTCCTCCATGGGAGTAATGTTTCAAACAGTCAACGCTTTGATCGTTCCCTGGAAGACGAGAACTAGTATCCGATGCACATCTGGAAACATTCTGTAATCTGTGGACTATCATAGTGTTGATGAAACACAGAAATTGCATCGGGATTGAATACAACAGTCACCATGCGCACTTTTCTACATGGGAGTAATGTTTCAAACAGTCTACGCTTTGAGCGTTCCCTGGAAGACCAGTAGTAGTCTCCGATGCACATCTGGAGACATCCTGAAATCTGTGGACTAACTGAGTGTTGCTGAAACACAGAAATTGCATCGGGATTGCATACAACAGTCACCATGCGCACTTTCCTCCATTGGAGTATTGTCTCAAACCGTCTACGCTTTTATTTCCCTGGAAGACCAGTAGTAGCTTACGATTCACATCTGGAGGCATTTTGTAATCTGTCTACTATCAGAGTGTTGATGGAACACAAAAATTGCATCAGGATTGAATACAACAGTCACCATGCGCACTTTTCTACATGGGAGTAATGTCCCAAACAGTCTACGCTTTGATCGTTCCCTGGAAGACCAGTAGTAGTTTCCGAAGAACATCTGGTGGCATTCTGTAATCTGTGGACTATCAGAGTGTTGATGAAACACAGAAATTGCATCGGGATTGAATACAACAGTCACCATGCGCACTTTTCTCCACGGGAGTAATGTCTCAAACAGTCTACGCTTTGATCGTTCCCTGGAAGGCCAGTAGCAGTTTCCGATACACGTCTGGTGGCTTTCTGTAATCTGTGGACAATCAGAGTGTTGATGAAACATAGAAATTGCATCGGGATTGAATACAACAGTCACCATGCGCACTTTCCTCCACGGGAGTAATGTCTCAAACAGTCTACGCTTTGATCGTCCCCTGGAAGACCAGTAGTAGTTTCCGATGCACATCTGGAGGCATTCTGTAATCTGTGGACTATCAGAGTGTTGATGAAACACAGAAATTGCATCGGGATTGAATAAAACAGTCACCATGAGCATATTCCTCCATGGGAGTAATGTTTCAAACAGTCTACGCTTTGATCGTTCCCTGGAAGACCAGAACTAGTATCCGATGCACATGTGGAGCCATTCTGTAATGTGTGGACTATCAGAGTGTTGATGAAACACAGAAATTGCATCGGGATTGAATACAACAGTCTCCATGCGCACCTTTCTCCATGGGAGTAGTGTCTCAAAGAGTTTACGCTTTGATCGTCCCCTGGAAGACCAGTAGTAGTTTCCGATGCACATCTGGAGGCATTCTGTAATCTGTGGACTATCAGAGTGTTGATGAAACACAGAAATTGCATCGGGATTGAATACAACAGTCACCATGCGCACTTTTCTCCACGGGAGTAATGTCTCAAACAGTCTACGCTTTGATTGTTCCCTGGAAGGCCAGTAGAAGTTTCCGATACACGTCTGGTGGATTTCTGTAATCTGTGGACTATCATAGTGTTGATGAAACACAGAAATTGCATCGGGATTGAATACAACAGTCACCATGCGCACTTTTCTACATGGGAGTAATGTTTCAAACAGTCTACGCTTTGAGCGTTCCCTGGAAGACCAGTAGTAGTCTCCGATGCACATCTGGAGACATCCTGAAATCTGTGGACTAACTGAGTGTTGCTGAAACACAGAAATTGCATCGGGATTGCATACAACAGTCACCATGCGCACTTTCCTCCATTGGAGTATTGTCTCAAACCGTCTACGCTTTTATTTCCCTGGAAGACCAGTAGTAGCTTACGATTCACATCTGGAGGCATTTTGTAATCTGTCTACTATCAGAGTGTTGATGGAACACAAAAATTGCATCAGGATTGAATACAACAGTCACCATGCGCACTTTTCTACATGGGAGTAATGTCCCAAACAGTCTACGCTTTGATCGTTCCCTGGAAGACCAGTAGTAGTTTCCGAAGAACATCTGGTGGCATTCTGTAATCTGTGGACTATCAGAGTGTTGATGAAACACAGAAATTGCATCGGGATTGAATACAACAGTCACCATGCGCACTTTTCTTCACGGGAGTAATGTCTCAAACAGTCTACGCTTTGATCGTTCCCTGGAAGGCCAGTAGCAGTTTCCGATACACGTCTGGTGGCTTTCTGTAATCTGTGGACTATCAGAGTGTTGATGAAACATAGAAATTGCATCGGGATTGAATACAACAGTCACCATGCGCACTTTCCTCCACGGGAGTAATGTCTCAAACAGTCTACGCTTTGATCGTCCCCTGGAAGACCAGTAGTAGTTTCCGATGCACATCTGGAGGCATTCTGTAATCTGTGGACTATCAGAGTGTTGATGAAACACAGAAATTGCATCGGGATTGAATACAACAGTCACCATGAGCACATTCCTCCATGGGAGTAATGTTTCAAACAGTCTACGCTTTGATCGTTCCCTGGAAGACCAGAACTAGTATCCGATGCACATGTGGAGCCATTCTGTAATGTGTGGACTATCAGAGTGTTGATGAAACACAGAAATTGCATCGGGATTGAATACAAGAGTCTCCATGCGCACCTTTCTCCATGGGAGTAGTGTCTCAAAGAGTTTACGCTTTGATCGTCCCCTGGAAGACCAGTAGTAGTTTCCGATGCATATCTGGAGGCATTCTGTAATCTGTGGACTATCAGAGTGTTGATGAAACACAGAAATTGCATCGGGATTGAATACAACAGTCACCATGCGCACTTTTCTCCACGGGAGTAATGTCTCAAACAGTCTACGCTTTGATTGCTCCCTGGAAGGCCAGTAGCAGTTTCCGATACACGTCTGGTGGATTTCTGTAATCTGTGGACTATCAGAGTGTTGATGAAACACAGAAATTGCATCGGGATTGAATACAATAGTCTCCATGCGCACCTTTCTCCATGGGAGTAGTGTCTCAAAGAGTTTACGCTTTGATCGTCCCCTGGAAGACCAGTAGTAGTTTCCGATGCACATCTGGAGGCATTCTGTAATCTGTGGACTATCAGAGTGTTGAAGAAACACAGAAATTGCATCAGGATTGAATACAACAGTCACCATGAGCACATTCCTCCATGGGAGTAATGTTTCAAACAGTCAACGCTTTGATCGTTCCCTGGAAGACCAGAACTAGTATCCGATGCACATCTGGAGGCATTCTGTAATCTGTGGACTATCATAGTGTTGATGAAACACAGAAATTGCATCGGGATTGAATACAACAGTCACCATGCGCGCTTTTCTACATGTGAGTAATGTCTCAAACAGTCTACGCTTTGAGCGTTCCCTGGATGACCAGTAGTAGTCTCCGATGCACATCTGGAGACATCCTGAAATCTGTGGACTAACTGAGTGTTGCTGAAACACAGAAATTGCATCGGGATTGCATACAACAGCCACCATGCACACTTTCCTCCATGGGAGTAATGTCTCAAACCGTCTACGCTTTTAGGTCCCTGGAAGACCAGTAGTAGCTTACGATTCACATCTGGAGGCATTTTGTAATCTGTCTACTATCAGAGTGTTGATGGAACACAGAAATTGCATCGGGATTGAATACAACTATCACCATGCGCACTTTCCTCCATGGGAGTAATGTCTCAAACAGTCTACGCTTTGATCGTTCCCTGGAAGACCAGTAGTAGTTTCCGAAGAACATCTGGTGGCATTCTGTAATCTGTGGACTATCAGAGTGTTGATGAAACACAGAAATTGCATCGGGATTGAATACAACAGTCACCATGCGCACTTTTCTCCACGGGAGTAATGTCTCAAACAGTCTACGCTTTGATCGTTCCCTGGAAGGCCAGTAGCAGTTTCCGATACACGTCTGGTGGCTTTCTGTAATCTGTGGACTATCAGAGTGTTGATGAAACATAGAAATTACATCGGGATTGAATACAACAGTCACCATGCGCACTTTCCTCCACGGGAGTAATGTCTCAAACAGTCTACGCTTTGATCGTCCCCTGGAAGACCAGTAGTAGTTTCCGATGCACATCTGGAGGCATTCTGTAATCTGTGGACTATCAGTGTGTTGATGAAACACAGTAATTGCATCGGGATTGAATACAACAGTCACCATGAGCACATTCCTCCATGGGAGTAATGTTTCAAACAGTCAACGCTTTGATCGTTCCCTGGAAGACCAGAACTAGTATCCGACGCACATCTGGAGGCATTCTGTAAACTGTGGACTATCATAGTGTTGATGAAACACAGAAATTGCATCGGGATTGCATACAACAGTCACCATGCGCACTTTTCTACATGGGAGTAATGTTTCAAACAGTCTACGCTTTGAGCGTTCCCTGGAAGACCAGTAGTAGTCTCCGATGCACATCTGGAGACATCCTGAAATCTGTGGACTAACTGAGTGTTGCTGAAACACAGAAATTGCATCGGGATTGCATACAACAGTCACCATGCGCACTTTCCTCCATTGGAGTATTGTCTCAAACCGTCTACGCCTTTATTTCCCTGGAAGACCAGTAGTAGCTTACGATTCACATCTGGAGGCATTTTGTAATCTGTCTACTATCAGAGTGTTGATGGAACACAAAAATTGCATCGGGATTGAATACAACAGTCTCCATGCGCACTTTTCTACATGGGAGTAATGTCTCAAACAGTCTACGCTTTGATCGTTCCCTGGAAGACCAGTAGTAGTTTCCGAAGAACATCTGGTGGCATTCTCTAATCTGTGGACTATCAGAGTGTTGATGAAACACAGAAATTGCATCGGGATTGAATACAACAGTCACCATGCGCACTTTTCTCCACGGGAGTAATGTCTCAAACAGTCTACGCTTTGATCGTTCCCTGGAAGGCCAGTAGCAGTTTCCGATACACGTCTGGTGGCTTTCTGTAATCTGTGGACTATCAGAGTGTTGATGAAACATAGAAATTGCATCGGGATTGAATACAACAGTCACCATGCGCACTTTCCTCCACGGGAGTAATGTCTCAAACAGTCTACGCTTTGATCGTCCCCTGGAAGACCAGTAGTAGTTTCCGATGCACATCTGGATTCATTCTGTAATCTGTGGACTATCAGAGTGTTGATGAAACACAGAAATAGCATCGGGATTGAATACAACAGTCACCATGCGCAGTTTTCTCCACGGGAGTAATGTCTCAAACAGTCTACGCTTTGATCGTTCCCTGGAAGGCCAGTAGCAGTTTCCGATACACGTCTGGTGGCTTTCTGTAATCTGTGGACTATCAGAGTGTTGATGAAACATAGAAATTGCGTCGGGATTGAATACAACAGTCACCATGCGCACTTGCCTCCACGGGAGTAATGTCTCAAACAGTCTACGCTTTGATCGTTCCCTGGAAGACCAGTAGTAGTTTCCGATGCACATCTGGTGGCATTCCTTAATCTGTGGACTATCAGAGTGTTGATGAAACACAGAAATTGCTTCGGGATTGAATACAACAGTCACCATGAGCACATTCCTCCATGGGAGTAATGATTCAAACAGTCTCCGCTATGATCGTTCCCTGGAAGACCAGAACTAGTATCCGATGCACATCTGGAGGCATTCTGTAATCTGTGGACTATCAGTGTGTTATTGAAACACAGAAATTGCATCGGGATTGAATACAACACTCACAATGCGCACTTTCCTCCATGGGAGTAGTGTGCCAAAGAGTCTACGCTTTGATCGTTCCCTGGAAGACCAGAAGTAGTTTCCGATGCACATCTGGAGCCATTCTGTAATGTGTGGACTATCAGAGTGTTGATGAAACACAGAAATTGCATCGGGATTGAATACAACAGTCTCCATGCGCACCTTTCTCCACGGGAGTAGTGTCTCAAAGAGTCTACGTTTTGATCGTCCCCTGGAAGACCACTAGTAGTTTCCGATGCACATCTGGAGGCATTCTGTAATCTGTGGACTATCAGAGTGTTGATGAAACACAGAAAATGCATCGCGATTGAATACAACAGTCACCATGCGCACTTTCTTCCATGTTAGTAATTTCTCAAACAGTCTACGCTTTGATCGTTCCCAGGAAGACCAGTAGTAGTTTCCGATGCACATCTGGATTCATTCTGTAATCTGTGGACAATAAGAGTGTTGACGAAACACAGAAATTGCATCGGGATTGAATACAACAGTCACCATGCGCACTTTCCCTCATGGGAGTAATGTCTCAAATAGTCTACGCTCTGATCGTTCCCTGCCAGACCAGTAGTAGTTTTTGATGCACATCTGGAGGCATTCTGTAATCTGTGGACTATAAGAGTGTTGACGAAACACAGATATTGCATCGGGATTGAATACAACAGTCACCATGCGCACTTTCCTTCATGGGAGTAATGTCTCAAACAGTTTACGATTTGATCGTACCCTGGAAGACCAGTAGTAGTTTCCGATGCACATCTGTTGTCATTCTGTAATCTGTGGACTATCAGTGTGTTATTGAAACACAGAAATTGCATCGGGATTGAATACAACACTCACCATGCGCACTTTCCTCCATGGGAGTAGTGTGCCAAAGAGTCTACGCTTTGATCGTTCCCTGGGAGACCAGAAGTAGTTTCCGATGCACATCTGGAGCCATTCTGTAGTGTGTGGACTATCAGAGTGTTGATGAAACACAGAAATTGCATCGGGATTGAATACAACAGTCTCCATGCGCACCTTTCTCCATGGGAGTAGTGTCTCAAAGAGTTTACGCTTTGATCGTCCCCTGGAAGACCAGTAGTAGTTTCCGAGGCACATCTGGAGGCATTCTGTAATCTGTGGACTATCAGAGTGTTGATGAAACACAGAAAATGCATCGCGATTGAATACAACAGTCACCATGCCCACTTTCCTCCATGGGAGTAATTTCTCAAACGGTCTACGCTTTGATCGTTCCCAGGAAGACCCGTAGTAGTTACCGATGCATATCTGGTGGCATTCCTTAATGTGTGGGCTATCAGAGTGTTGATGAAGCACAGAAATTGCTTCGGGATTGAATACAACAGTCACCATGCGAACTTTCCTCCATTGGAGTAAAATCACAAATAGTCTACGATTTGATCGTTCCCTGGAAGACCAGTGGTACTTTCCGATGCACATCTGGAGGCATTCTGTAATCTGTGGACTATCAAAGTGTTGATGAAACACAGAAATTGCATCAGGATTGAATACAACAGTCACTATGAGCACTGTCCTCCATGGGAGTAATGTTTCAAACAGTCTACGCTTTGATCGTTCCCTGGAAGACCAGAAGTAGTATCCGATGCACATCTGGAGGCATTCTGTAATCTGTGGACTATCATAGTGTTGATGAAACACAGAAATTGCATCGGGATTGAATACAACAGTCACCATGCGCACTTTTCTACATGGGAGTAATGTCTCAAACCGTCTACGCTTTTAGTTCCCAGGAAGACCAGTAGCAGCTTACGAGTCACATCTGGATTCATTTTGTAATCTGTCTACTATCAGAGTGTTGATGGAACACAGAAATTGCATCGGGAATGAATACAACTGTCACCATGAGCACTTTCCTCCACGCGTGCAATGTCTCAAACAGTCTACGCATTGATCGTTCCCTGGAAGACCAGTAGTAGTTTCCGATGCACATCTGGAGACATCCTGAAATCTGTGGACTAACTGAGTGTTGATGAAACACAGAAATTGCATCGGGATTGCATACAACAGTCACCATGCGCACTTTCCTCCATGGGAGTAATGTCTCAAACCGACTACGCTTTTAGTTCCCTGGAAGACCAGTAGCAGCTTACGAGTCACATCTGGATTCTTTTTGTAATCTGTCTACTATCAGAGTGTTGATGGAACACAGAAATTGCATCGGGATTGCATACAACAGTCACCATGCGCACTTTCCTCCACGGGAGTAATGTCTCAAACAGTCTACGCTTTGATCGTTCCCTGGAAGACCAGTAGTAGTTTCCGATGCGCATCCGGTGGCATTCTGTAATCTGTGGACTATCAGAGTGTTCATGAAACACAGAAATTGCATTGGGATTGAATACAACAGTCACCATGCGCACTTTCCTCCACAGATGTAATGTCTCAAACAGTCTACGCTTCGATCGTTCCCTGGAAGACCAGTAGTAGTTTCCGATGCACATCTGGTGGCATTCCTTAATCTGTGGACTATCAGAGTGTTGATGAAACACAGAAATTGCTTCGGGATTGAATACAACAGTCACCATGCGCACTTTCCTCCATGGGAGTAATGTCTCAAACAGTCTACGCTTTGATCGTTCCCTGGAAGACCAGTAGTAGTTTCCGATCCACATCTGGAGGCATTCTGTAATCTGTGGACTATCAGAGTGTTGATGAAACACAGAAATTGCATCAGGATTGAATACAACAGTCACTATAAGCACTGTCCTCCATGGGAGTAATGTTTCAAACAGACTACGCTTTGATCGTTCCCTGCAGGACCAGAAGTAGTATCCGATGCACATCTGGAGGCATTCTGTAATCTGTGGACTATCAGAGTGTTGATGAAACACAGAAATTTCATTGGGATTGAATACAACAGTCACCATGCGCCCTTTCCTCCATCGGAGTAATGTCTCAAACAGATAACGCTTTGATCGTTCCCTGGAAGACCAGTAGTAGTTTCCGAGGCACATCTGGAGGCATTCTGTAATCTGTGGACTATCAGAGTGTTGATGAAACACAGAAATTGCATCGGGATTGAATCCAACAGTCACCATGCGCACTTTCCTCCACGGGAGTAATGTCTCAAACAGATTACGTTTTGATCGTTCCCTGGAAGACCAGTAGTAGTTTCCGATGCACATCTGGTGTCATTCTGTAATCTGTTGACTATCAGACTGTTGATGAGACACAGAAATTGCATCGGGATTGAATCCAACAGTCACCATGCGCACTTTCCTCCACGGGAGTAATGTCTTAAAGAGTTTGCGCGTTGATCGTTCCCTGGAAGACCAGTAGTAGTTTACGATGCACATCTGGGGACATTCTGTAATGTGTGGACTATCAGAGTGTTGACGAAACACAGAAATTGCATCACGATTGAATACAACAGACACCATGCGCACTTTCCACCATGGGAGTAATGTCTCAAACAGATAACGCTTTGATCGTTCCCTGGAAGACCAGTAGTAGTTTCCGAGGCACATCTGGAGGCATTCTTTAATCTGTGGACTATCAGAGTGTTGATGAAACACAGAAATTGCATCGGGATTGAATCCAACAGTCACCATGCGCACATTCCTCCACGGGAGTAATGTCTCAAACAGTTTGCGCTTTGATCGTTCCCTGGAAGACCAGTAGTAGTTTACGATGCTCATCTGGAGACATTCTGTAATGTGTGGAATATCAGAGTGTTGACGATACACAGAAATTGCATCAGGATTGAATACAACAGTCACCATGCGCACTTTCCTCCATGGGAGTAATGTCTCAAACAGATTACGTTTTGATCGTTCCCTGGCAGACCAGTAGTAGTTTCCGATGCACATCTGGTGTCATTCTGTAATCTGTGTACTATCAGACTGTTGATGAGACACAGAAATTGAATCGGGATGGAATACAACAGTCACCAAGCGCACTTTCCTCCATGGGAGTAATGCCTCAAACAGTTTACGCTTTGATCGTTCCCTAGAAGACCAGTAGCAGATTCCGATGTACATCTGGGGGCATTCTGTAATGCGTGGACTATCAGAGTGTTGATGAAACACAGAAATTGCATCAGGATTGAATACAACAGTCACCATGCGCACTTTCCTCCATGGCAGTAATGTCTCAAACAGCCTACGCACTGATCGTTCCCTGGAAGTCCAGTAGTAGTTTCCGATGCACATCTGGAGGCATTCTGTAATCTGTGGACTATCAGAGTGTTGATGAAACACAGAAATTGCATCAGGATTGAATACAACAGTCACTATGCGCACATTCCTCCATGGGAGTAATGTCTGAAACAGACTACGCTTTGATCGTTCCCAGGAAGACAAGTAGTACTTTCCGACGCACATCTTGGGGCATTCTGTAATGTCTGGACCATCAGAGTGTTGATGAAACACAGAAATTGCCTCAGGATTGAATACAACAGTCATCATGCGCATTTTCCTCCATGGGAGTAATGTCTCTAACAGTCTACGCTTTGATCGTTCACTGGAAGACCAGTAGTAGTTTCCGATGCACATCTGGTGTCATTCTGTGATCTGTTTACTATCAGAGTGTTGATGAAACACAGAAATTGTATCGTGATTGAATACAACAGTCACCATGCGCACTTTCCTCCATGGGAGTAATGTCTCAAACAGTTTACGCTTTGATCGTTCCCTGGAAGACCAGTAGTACTTTCCGACGCACATCTTGGGGCATTCTGTAATGTGTGGACCATCAGAGTGTTGATGAAAAACAGAAATTGCTTCAGGATTGAATACAACAGTCACCATGCGCACTTTCCTCCATGGGAGTAGTGCCACAAACAGTCTACGCTTTGATAGTTCCCTGCAAGTCCAGTAGTAGTTACCGAGGCACATCTGGAGGCATTCTGTAATCTGTTGACTATCAGAGTGTTGATGAAACACAGAAATTGCATCAGGATTGAATACAACAGTCACTATGCGCACATTCCTCCATGGGAGTAATGTCTGAAACAGACTACGCTTTGATCGTTCCCAGGAAGACAAGTAGTAGTTTCCGATGCACATCTGGAGGCATTCTGTAATCTTTGGACCTTCAAAGTGTTGATGAAACACAGATATTGAATCGGGATTGAATACAACAGTCACCATGCGCACTTTCCTCCATGGGAGTAATGTCTCAAACAGTCTACGCTTTGATCGTTCCCTGGAAGACCAGTAGTAGTTTCCGATGCACATCTGGAGGCATTCTGTAATCTGTGGACTATCAGAGTGTTGATGAAACACAGAAATTGCATCAGGATTTAATACAACAGTCACCATGCGCCCTTACCTCCATGGGAGTAATGTCTCAAACAGTCTACGCTTTGATCGTTTCCTGGAGGACCAGTAGTAGTTTCCCATGCACATCTGATGTCATTCTGTAATCTGTGGACTATCAGAGTGTTGATGAAACACATAAATTGCATCGGAATTGAATACAACAGTCACCATTCGCACTTTTCTCCATGGGAGTAATGTCTGAAACAATCTATGATTTGATCGTTCCCTGCAAGACCAGTAGTAGTTTCCGATGCACATCTGGAGGCATTCTGTAATCTGTGGACTATCAGAGTGTTGATGAAACACAGAAATTGTATCGGGATTGAATACAACAGTCACCATGCGCACTTTCCTCCATGGGAGTAATGTCTCAAACAGTTTACGCTTTGATCCATCCCTGGAAGACCAGTAGTAGTTTCTGATGCACATCTGGGTGCATTCTGTTATGTGTGAACTTTCAGAGTGTTGATGAAACACAGAAAGTTTTCGGGATTGAATACATCAGTCACCATGCGCACTTTTCTCCATGGGAGTAATGTCTCAAACAGTTTACGCTTTTATCGTTCCCTGGAAGACCAGTGTAGTTTCCGATGCATATCTCGGGGGCATTCTGTAACCTTTGGACTATCAGAATGTTGATGAAACATAGATTATGCATCGAGATTGAATTCAGCAGTCACCATGCGCACTTTCCTCCATGGGAGTAATGTCTCAAACAGTCTACGCTTTGATCGTTCCCTGCAAGACCACTAGTAGTTTCCGATGCACATCTTGAGGCATTCTGTAAACTGTGGACCTTCAAAGTGTTGATGGAACACAGAAATTGCCTCAGGATTGAATACAACAGTCTTCATGCGCATTTTCCTCCATGGGAGTAATGTCTCACACAGTCTACGTTTTGATCGTTCCCTGGAAGACCAGTAGTAGTTTCCGATGCACATCTGGAGGCATTCTGTAATCTGTGGACTATCAGAGTGTTGATGAAACACAGAAATTGCATCAGGATTTAATACAACAGTCACCATGCGCCCTTACCTCCATGGGAGTAATGTCTCAAACAGTCTACGCTTTGATCGTTTCCTGGAGGACCAGTAGTAGTTTCCCATGCACATCTGATGTCATTCTGTAATCTGTGGACTATCAGAGTGTTGATGAAACACATAAATTGCATCGGAATTGAATACAACAGTCACCATGCGCACTTTCCTCCATGGGAGTAATGTCTCAGACAGTTTACGCTTTGATCGTTCATTGGAAGACCAGTAGTAGTTTCCGATGCACATCTGGGGACATTTTGTAATGTGTGGACTATCAGAGTGTTGATGAAACACAGAAATTGCATCAGGATTGAATACAACAGTCACCATGCGCACTTTCCTCCATGGGAGTAATGTCTCAAACAGACTACGCTTTGATCGTTCCCAGGAAGACAAGTAGTAGTATCCGATGCACATCTGGTGTCATTCTGTAATCTGTTTACTATCAGAGTGTTGATGAAACACAGAAATTAAATCGGGATTGAATACAACAGTCACCATTCACACTTTCCTCCATGGGAGTAAAGTCTCAAACAGTCTACGCTTTGATCGTTCACTGCAAGACCAGTAGTAGTTTCCGATGCACATCTGGAGGCATTCTGTAATCTGTTTACCTTCAAAGTGTACATGAAACGCAGAAATTGCCTCTGGATTGAATACAACAGTCATCATGCCAATTTTCCTCCATGGGAGTAATGTCTTAAACAGTCTACGCACTGATCGATCCCTGAAAGACCAGTAGTAGTTTCCGATGCACATCTGGAGGCATTCTGTAATCTGTGGACTATCAGAGTGTTGATGAAACACAGATATTGTATCGGGATTGAATACAACAGTCACAATGCGCACTTTCCTCCATGGGAGTAATGTCTCAAACAGTCTACGCTTTGATCGTTCCCTGCATGTCCAGTAGTAGTATCCGAGGCACATCTGGAGGCATTCTGTAATCTGTGGACTATCAGAGTGTTGATGAAACACAGAAATTGCATCGAGATTGAATACAACAGTCACCATGCGCACTTTCCTCCATGGGAGTAATGTCTCAAACAGTCTACGTTTTATCGTTCCCTGCAAGACCAGTAGTAGTTTCCGATGTACAGCTGGAGGCATTCTGTAATCTGTGCCCCTTCAAAGTGTTGATGAAACACAGATATTGACTCGGGATTGCATACAACAGTCACCATGCGCACTTTACTCCGTGGGAGTAATGTCTCAAACAGTTTACGCTTTGATCGGTTCCTGGAATACCAGTAGTAATTTCCGATGCACATCTGGGGGCATTCTGTAATGTGTGGACTATCAGAGTGTTGATGAAACACAGAAATTGCATCAGGATTGAATACAACAGTCACTATGCGCACATTCCTCCATGGGAGTAATGTCTGAAACAGACTACGCTTTGATCGTTCCCAGGAAGACAAGTAGTACTTTCCGACGCACATCTTGGGGCATTCTGTAATGTGTGGACCATCAGAGTGTTGATGAAACACAGAAATTGCCTCAGGATTGAATACAACAGTCATCATGCGCATTTTCCTCCATGGGAGTAATGTCTCTAACAGTCTACGCTTTGATCGTTCACTGGAAGACCAGTAGTAGTTTCCGATGCACATCTGGTGTCATTCTGTGATCTGTTTACTATCAGAGTGTTGATGAAACACAGAAATTGTATCGGGATTGAATACAACAGTCACCATGCGCACTTTCCTCCATGGGAGTAATGTCTCAAACAGTTTACGCTTTGATCGTTTCCTGGAAGACCAGTAGTACTTTCCGACGCACATCTTGGGGCATTCTGTAATGTGTGGACCATCAGAGTGTTGATGAAAAACAGAAATTGCTTCAGGATTGAATACAACAGTCACCATGCGCACTTTCCTCCATGGGAGTAGTGCCACAAACAGTCTACGCTTTGATAGTTCCCTGCAAGTCCAGTAGTAGTTACCGAGGCACATCTGGAGGCATTCTGTAATCTGTTGACTATCAGAGTGTTGATGAAACACAGAAATTGCATCAGGATTGAATACAACAGTCACTATGCGCACATTCCTCCATGGGAGTAATGTCTGAAACAGACTACGCTTTGATCGTTCCCAGGAAGACAAGTAGTAGTTTCCGATGCACATCTGGAGGCATTCTGTAATCTTTGGACCTTCAAAGTGTTGATGAAACACAGATATTGAATCGGGATTGAATACAACAGTCACCATGCGCACTTTCCTCCATGGGAGTAATGTCTCAAACAGTCTACGCTTTGATCGTTCCCTGGAAGACCAGTAGTAGTTTCCGATGCACATCTGGAGGCATTCTGTAATCTGTGGACTATCAGAGTGTTGATGAAACACAGAAATTGCATCAGGATTTGATACGTCACCATGCGCCCTTACCTCCATGGGAGTAATGTCTCAAACAGTCTACGCTTTGATCGTTTCCTGGAGGACCAGTAGTAGTTTCCCATGCACATCTGATGTCATTCTGTAATCTGTGGACTATCAGAGTGTTGATGAAACACATAAATTGCATCGGAATTGAATACAACAGTCACCATTCGCACTTTTCTCCATGGGAGTAATGTCTGAAACAATCTATGATTTGATCGTTCCCTGCAAGACCAGTAGTAGTTTCCGATGCACATCTGGAGGCATTCTGTAATCTGTGGACTATCAGAGTGTTGATGAAACACAGAAATTGTATCGGGATTGAATACAACAGTCACCATGCGCACTTTCCTCCATGGGAGTAATGTCTCAAACAGTTTACGCTTTGATCCATCCCTGGAAGACCAGTAGTAGTTTCTGATGCACATCTGGGTGCATTCTGTTATGTGTGAACTTTCAGAGTGTTGATGAAACACAGAAAGTTTTCGGGATTGAATACATCAGTCACCATGCGCACTATTCTCCATGGGAGTAATGTCTCAAACAGTTTACGCTTTTATCGTTCCCTGGAAGACCAGTGTAGTTTCCGATGCATATCTCGGGGGCATTCTGTAACCTTTGGACTATCAGAATGTTGATGAAACATATATTATGCATCGAGATTGAATTCAGCAGTCACCATGCGCACTTTCCTCCATGGGAGTAATGTCTCAAACAGTCTACGCTTTGATCGTTCCCTGCAAGACCACTAGTAGTTTCCGATGCACATCTTGAGGCATTCTGTAAACTGTGGACCTTCAAAGTGTTGATGGAACACAGAAATTGCCTCAGGATTGAATACAACAGTCTTCATGCGCATTTTCCTCCATGGGAGTAATGTCTCACACAGTCTACGTTTTGATCGTTCCCTGGAAGACCAGTAGTAGTTTCCGATGCACATCTGGAGGCATTCTGTAATCTGTGGACTATCAGAGTGTTGATGAAACACAGAAATTGCATCAGGATTTAATACAACAGTCACCATGCGCCCTTACCTCCATGGGAGTAATGTCTCAAACAGTCTACGCTTTGATCGTTTCCTGGAGGACCAGTAGTAGTTTCCCATGCACATCTGATGTCATTCTGTAATCTGTGGACTATCAGAGTGTTGATGAAACACATAAATTGCATCGGAATCGAATACAACAGTCACCATGCGCACTTTCCTCCATGGGAGTAATGTCTCAGACAGTTTACGCTTTGATCGTTCATTGGAAGACCAGTAGTAGTTTCCGATGCACATCTGGGGACATTTTGTAATGTGTGGACTATCAGAGTGTTGATGAAACACAGAAATTGCATCAGGATTGAATACAACAGTCACCATGCGCACTTTCCTCCATGGGAGTAATGTCTCAAACAGACTACGCTTTGATCGTTCCCAGGAAGACAAGTAGTAGTATCCGATGCACATCTGGTGTCATTCTGTAATCTGTTTACTATCAGAGTGTTGATGAAACACAGAAATTAAATCGGGATTGAATACAACAGTCACCATTCACACTTTCCTCCATGGGAGTAAAGTCTCAAACAGTCTACGCTTTGATCGTTCACTGCAAGACCAGTAGTAGTTTCCGATGCACATCTGGAGGCATTCTGTAATCTGTTTACCTTCAAAGTGTACATGAAACGCAGAAATTGCCTCTGGATTGAATACAACAGTCATCATGCCAATTTTCCTCCATGGGAGTAATGTCTTAAACAGTCTACGCACTGATCGATCATTGAAAGACCAGTAGTAGTTTCCGATGCACATCTGGAGGCATTCTGTAATCTGTGGACTATCAGAGTGTTGATGAAACACAGATATTGTATCGGGTTTGAATACAACAGTCACAATGCGCACTTTCCTCCATGGGAGTAATGTCTCAAACAGTCTACGCTTTGATCGTTCCCTGCATGTCCAGTAGTAGTTTCCGAGGCACATCTGGAGGCATTCTGTAATCTGTGGACTATCAGAGTGTTGATGAAACACAGAAATTGCATCGAGATTGAATACAACAGTCACCATGCGCACTTTCCTCCATGTGAGTAATGTCTCAAACAGTCTACGTTTTATCGTTCCCTGCAAGACCAGTAGTAGTTTCCGATGTACAGCTGGAGGCATTCTGTAATCTGTGCCCTTTCAAAGTGTTGATGAAACACAGATATTGACTCGGGATTGCATACAACAGTCACCATGCGCACTTTACTCCGTGGGAGTAATGTCTCAAACAGTTTACGCTTTGATCGGTTCCTGGAATACCAGTAGTAATTTCCGATGCACATCTGGGGGCATTCTGTAATGTGTGGACTATCAGAGTGTTGATGAAACACAGAAATTGCATCAGGATTGAATACAACAGTGACCATGCGCCCTTACCTCCATGGCAGTAATGTCTCAAAACAGTCTACGCTTTGATCGTTCCCTGCAAGACCAGTAGTAGTTTCCGATGCACATCTGGTGTCATTCTGTAATCTGTGGACTATCAGAGTGTTGATGAAACACATAAATTGCATCGGAATTGAATACAACAGTCACCATTCGCACTTTCCTCCATGGGACTAATGTCTCAAACAATCTATTCTTTGATCGTTCCCTGCAAGACCAGTAGTAGTTTCCGATGCACATCTGGAGGCATTCTGTAATCTGTGGACCTACGAAGTGTTGATGAAACACAGAAATTGCCGCGGGATTTAATACAACAGTCACGATGCACACTTTCCTCCATGGGAGTAATGTCTCAAACAGTCTACGCTTTGATCGTTTCCTGTAGGACCAGAAGTAGTTTCCGATGCACATCTGGTGTCATTCTGTAATCTGTGGACTATCAGAGTGTTGATGAAACACATAAATTGCATCGGAATTGAATACAACAGTCACCATTCGCACTTTCCTCCATGGGAGTAATGTCTCAAACAATCTATTCTTTGATCGTTCCCTGCAAGACCAGTAGTAGTTTCCGATGCACATCTGGAGGCATTCTGTAATCTGTTTACCTTCAAAGTGTTGATGAAACACAGAAATTGCCTCGGGATTAAATACAACAGTCATCATGCGCATTTTTCTCCATGGGAGTAATGTCTCAATCAGTCTACGCCTTGATCGTTCCCTGGAAGACCAGTAGTAGTTTCCGATGCACATCTGGAGGCATTCTGTAATCTGTAAACTATCAGAGTGTTGTTCAAACACAGAAATTGCATCGGGTTGAATACAACAGTCACCATGCGCACCTTCCTCCATGGGAGTAATGTCTCAAACAGTTACGCTTTGATCGTTCCCTGGAAGAGCAGTAGTAGTTTCCGATGCACATCTTTGGGCATTCTGTAATGTGTGGACAATCAGAGTGTTGATGAAACACAGAAATTGCATTGGGATTGAATACAACAGACCCCTTGCGCACTTTCCTCCATGGGAGTAATGTCTCAAACAGTGTACGCTTTGATCGTTCCCTCCAAGACAAGTGCTAGTTTCCGATGCACATCTGGAGGCATTCTGTAATCTGTGGACCTTCAAAATGTTGATGAAACACAGAAATTGCATCGGGATTTAATACAACAGTCACCATGCGCACTTTCCTCCATGGGAGTAATGTCTCTAACAGTCTACGCTTGGATCGTTCCCTGGAAGACCAGTAGTAGTTTCCGATGCACATCTGGAGGCATTCTGTAATCTGTGGACCTTCAAAGTGTTGATAAAACACAGAAATTGCATCGGGAGTGAATACAACAGTCACCATGCGCACTTTCCTCCATGGGATTAATGTCTCAAACTGTTTACGCTTTTATCGTTCCCTGGAAGACCAGTGTAGATTCCGATGCACACCTGGGGGCATTCTGTAACCTGTGGACTGTCAGAAAGATGGTGAAACACAGATTTTGCATCGGGATTGAATACAACAGTCACCATGCGCACTTCCCTCCATGGGAGTAATGTCTCAAACAGTCTACGCTTGGATAGTTCCCTGCAAGACCACTAGTAGTTTCCGATGCACATCTAGAGGCATTCTGTAATCTGTGGACCTTCAAAGTGATGATGAAACACAGAAATTGCATCAGGACTGAATACAACAGTCACCATGCGCAATTTCCTCCATGGGAGTTATGTCACAAACAGTCTGCGCTTTGATCGTTCCCTAGAAGACCAGTAGTAGTTTCCGAGGCACATCTGGAGGCATTCTGTAATCTGTGGACCTTTAAATTGTTGATGAAACACGTAAATTGCCTCGGGAATTAATACATCAGTCACCATGCGCACTCTCCTCCATGGGTGTAATGTCTCAAACAGTCTACGATTTGAACGTTCCCTGGAAGACAAGTAGTAGTTTCCGACTCACATCTGGTGTCATTCTGTAAACTGTGGACTATCAGAGTGTTGATGAAACACAGAAATTGCACCGGGATTGAATACAACAGTCACCATTCACACTTTCCTCCATGGGAGTAGTGTCTCAAACAGTTTACTATTTGATCGTTCCCTGGAAGACTAGTAGTAGTTTCCGATGCACATTTGGGGCATTCTGTAATGTGTGGACTATCAGAGTGTTGATGAAGCACAGAAATTGCATCGGGATTGAATACAACAGACCCCATGCGCACTTTCCTCCATGGGAGTAATGTCTCTAACAGTCTACGCTTGGATCGTTCCCTGCAAGACCACTAGTAGTTTCCGATGCACATCTGGAGGCATTCTGTAATCTGTGGACCTTCAAAGTGTTGATGAAACACAGAAATTGCCTCGGGAATGAATGCAACGGTCATCATGCGCATTTTCCTCCATGGGAATAATGTCTCAAACAGTCTACGCTTTGATCGTTCCCTTTAAGACTAGTAGTAGTTTCCGATGCACATCTGGAGGCATTCTGTAATCTGTGGACCTTCAAAGTGTTATCGAAACACAGAAATTGCATCGGGAGTGAAAACAACAGTCACCATGCGCACTTTCCTCCAAGGGATTAATTTTTTCAAACATTTTACGCTTTTATCGTTCCCTGGACGACCAGTGTAGTTTCCGATGCACATCTGGGGGCATTCTGTAATCTGTAAACTATCAGAGTGTTGTTCAAACACAGAAATTGCATCGGGATTGAATACAACAGACCCCATGCGCACTTTCCTCCATGGGAGTAATGTCTCAAACAGTCTACGCTTTGATCGTTCCCTGGAAGACAAGTAGTGGTTTCCGATGCACATCTGGTGTCATTCTGTAATCTGTGGACCTTCAAAGTGTTGAGGAACCCCAGAAATGGAATCGGGGTTGAATACAACAGTCACCATGCACACTTTCCTCCATGTTTGTAATGTCTCAAACAGTCTACGATTTGAACGTTGCCTGGAAGACAAGTAGTAGTTTCCGACTCACATCTGGTGTCATTCTGTAATCTGTGGACTATCAGAGTGTTGATGAAACACAGAAATTGCACCGGGATTGAATACAACAGTCACCATTCACACTTTCCTCCATGCGAGTAGTGTCTCAGACAGTTTACTATTTGATCGTTCCCTGGAAGACTAGTAGTAGTTTGCGATGCACATCTGGGGGCAATCTGTAATGTGTGGACTATCAGAGTGTTGATGAAACACAGAAATTGCATCGGGATTGAATACAACAGACCCCATGCGCACTTTCCTCCATGGGAGTAATGTCTCTAACAGTCTACGCTTGGATCGTTCCCTGCAAAACCACTAGTAGTTTCCGATGCACATCTGGAGGCATTCTGGAATCTGTAAACTATCAGAGTGTTGTTCAGACACAGAAACTGCATCGGGATTGAATACAACATTCACCATGTGCACTTTCCTCCATGGGAGTAAATCTCAAAGCGTTTACGCATTGATCGATCCCTGGAAGGCCAGTAGTAGCTTCCGACGCACTTCTGGGGGCATTCTGTAATGTGTGGACTATCAGAGTGTTCATGAAACACAAAATTGCATCAGGATTGAATACAACAGTCACGATGCGCACTTTCCTCCATGGGATTAATGTCTGAAACAGTTTACGCTTTTATCGTTAACTGGAAGACCAGTGTAGTTGCCGATGCACATCTGGGGGCATTCTGTAATCTGTGGACTATCAGAATGTTGATGAAACATAGATATTGCATCGAGATTGAATACAACAGTCACCATGCGCACTTTCCTCCATGGGAGTAATGTCTCAAACAGTCTACGCTTGGATCGTTCCCTGCAAGAACACTAGAAGTTTCCGATGCACATCTAGAGGCATTCTGTAATCTATGGACCTTCAAAGTGTTGATGAAACATAGAAATTGCCTCGGGATTGAATACAACAGTCATTATGCGCATTTAGCCCCATGGGAGTAATGTCTCCAACAGTCTACGCTTTGATCGTTCCCTTTAAGACCAGTAGTAGTTTCCGATGCACATCTGGAGGCATTCTGTAATCTGTAAACTATCAGAGTGTTTTTCAAACACAGAAATTGCATCGGGATTGAATATAACAGTCACAATGCGCACTTTCCTCCTTGGGAGTAATGTCTCAAACAGTCTACGCTTTGATCGTTCCCTGCAACACCAGTAGTAGTTTCCGATGCTCATCTGGAGGCATTCTGTAATCTGAGGACCTTTAAAGTGTTGATGAAACTCAGAAACTGCCTCGGGATTGAATATAAAAGTCACCATGCGCACTTTCCTCCATAGGATTAATGTCTCAAATAGTCTACGCTTTGATCGTTTCCTGGAAAACCAGTAGTAGTTTCTGATGCACATCTGGAGGCATTCTGTAATCTATGGACCTTCAAAGTGTTGATGAAACACAGATATTCCATCGGGAGTGAATACAACAGTCACCATGCCCACTTTCCTCCATGGGAGTAATGTCTCAAACAGTTTACGCTTTTATCGTTCCCTGGAAGACCAGTGTAGTTTCCGATGCACATCTGGGGACATTCTGTAATGTGTGGACTATCAGATTGTTGATGAAACACAGAAATTGCATCGGGATTGAATACAACAGTCACCATGCGCACTTTCCTCCATGGGAGTAAAGTCTCACAGAGTCTACGCTATGATCATTCCCTGGAAGACCAGTTGTAGTTTCCGATGCACATCTGGTGTCATTCTGTAGTCTGTTTACTATCAGAGTGTTGATGAAACACAGAAATTGCATCGGTATTGAAAACAATAGTCACCATGTGCATTTTCCTCCATGGGAGTAATGTCTCAAACAGTTTACGCTTTGATCGTTCCATGGAAGACCAGTAGTTGTTTCCGATGAACATCTTGGGGCATTCTGCCATGTGTGGTCTATCAGAGAGTTGATGAAAAACAGAAATTGCATCGGGATTGAATACAACAAACACCATGCGCACTTTCCTCCATGGGAGTAATGTCTCAAACAGTCTACGCTTTGATCGTTGCCTGGAAGACCAGTAGTAGTTTCCGATGCACATCTGGTGTCATTCTGTATTCTGTGGACTATC
The DNA here is from genome assembly GCF_023897955.1 of Schistocerca gregaria. Classification (NCBI taxonomy): domain Eukaryota; kingdom Metazoa; phylum Arthropoda; class Insecta; order Orthoptera; family Acrididae; genus Schistocerca; species Schistocerca gregaria. The sequence goes on from NC_064927.1 coordinate 44,104,272, forward strand.
AGAGTGTTAATGAAACACAGGAATTGCATCGGGATTGAATACAACATTCACCATGCCCACTTTCGTCCATGGGAGCAATGTCTCAAACAGTTTACGCTTTTATCGTTCCCTGGAAGATCAGTGTAGTTTCCGATGCACATCTGGGGGCATTCTGCCATGTGTGGTCTATCAGAGTGTTGATGAAAAACAGAAATTGCATCGGGATTGAATACAACAGTCACCATGCGAACTTTCCTCCATGGGAGTAATGTCTCAAACAGTCTTCCCTTTGATCGTTCCCTGGAAGACCAGTAGTAGTTTCCGATGCACATCTGGTGTCATTGTGTATTCTGTGGACTATCAGAGTGTTGATGAAACACAGGAATTGCATCGGGATTGAATACAACATTCACCATGTGCACTTTCCTCCATGGGAGTAATGTCTCAAACAGTCTACGCTTTGACGTTCCCTTTAAGACCAGTAGTAGTTTTCGATGCACATCTGGAGGCATTCTGGAATCTGTAAACTATCAGAGTGTTGTTCAGACACAGAAATTGCATCGGGATTGAATACAACAGTCACCATGTGCAGTTTCCTCCATGGGAGTAATGTCTCAAACAGTTTACGCTTTTATCGTTCCCTGGAAGACCAGTATAGTTTCCGATGCACATATGTGGGCATTCTGTAATGTGTGGACTATCAGAGTGTTGATGAAACACAGAAATTGCATTGGGATTGATTACAACAGTCACCATGCGCTCTTTCCTCCATGGGAGTAATGTCTCAAACAGTCTACGCTTTGAAACTTCCTGGCAGATTAAAACTGTGTGCCCGACCGAGACTCGTACTCGGGACCTTTGCCTTTCGCGGGCAAGTGCTCTACCATCTGAGCTACCGAAGCACGACTCACGCCCGGTACTCACAGCTTTACTTCTGCCAGTACCTCGTCTCCTACCTTCCAAACTTTACAGAAGCACTCCTGCGAAACTTGCAGAACTAGCACTCCTGAAAGAAAGGATATCGTGGAGACATGGCTTAGCCACAGCCTGGGGGATGTTTCCAGAATCAGATTTTCACTCTGCAGCGGAGTGTGCGCTGATATGAAACTTCCTGGCAGAATAAAACTGTGTGCCCGACCGAGACTCGTACTCGGGACCTTTGCCTTTCGCGGGCAAGTGCTCTACCATCTGAGCTACCGAAGCACGACTCTCGCCCGGTACTCACAGCTTTACTTCTGCCAGTACCTCGTCTCCTACCTTCCAAACTTTACAGAAGCTCTCCTGCGAGAGTTTCATATCAGCGCACACTCCGCTGCAGAGTGACATTCTCATTCTGGAAACATCCCCCAGGCTGTGGCTAAGCCATGTCTCCACAATATCCTTTCTTTCAGGAGTGCTAGTTCTGCAAGGTTCGCAGCAGGGCTTCTGTAAAGTTTGGAAGGTAGGAGACGAGGTACTGGCAGAAGTAAAGCTGTGAGTACCGGGCGTGAGTCGTGCTTCGGTAGCTCAGATGGTAGAGCACTTGCCCGCGAAAGGCAAAGGTCCCGAGTACGAGTCTCGGTCGGGCACACAGTTTTATTCTGAGAGGAAGTTTCATATCAGCGCACACTCCGCTGCAGAGTGAAAATCTGATTCTGGAAACATCCCCCAGGCTGTGGCTAAGCCATGTCTCCACGATATCCTTTCTTTCAGGAGTGCTAGTTCTGCAAGTTTCGCAGGAGTGCTTCTTTAAAGTTTGGAAGGTAGGAGACGAGGTACTGGCAGAAGTAAAGCTGTGAGTACCGGGCGTGAGTCGTGCTTCGGTAGCTCAGATGGTAGAGCACTTGCCCGCGAAAGGCAAAGGTCCCGAGTTCGAGTCTCGGTCGGGCACACAGTTTTAATCTGCCAGGAAAATTCATATCAGCGCACACTCCGCTGCAGAGTGAAAATCTCATTCCAATCTACGCTTTGATCGTTCCCTGCAAGACCAGTAGTAGTTTCCGATGCACATCTGGAGGCATTCTGTAATCTGTGGACCTTCAAAGTGTTGACGAAACACAGAAATTGCCTCGGGATTGAATGCAACAGTTATCATGCGCATTTTCCTCCATGGGAATAATGTCTCAAACAGTCTACGCTTTGATCGTTCCCTTTAAGACTAGTAGTAGTTTCCGATGCACATCTGGAGGCGTTGTGGAATATGTAAACTATCAGAGTGTTGTTCAAACACAGAAATTGCATCGGGATTGAATACAACCGTCACCATGCGCACTCTCCTCCATGGGAGTAAAGTCTCAAAGAGTCTACGCTATGATCATTCCCTGGAAGACCAGTAGTAGTTTCCGATGCACATCTGGTGTCATTCTGTAATCTGTTTACTATCAGAGTGTTGATGAAACACAGAAATTGCATCGGTAATGAATACAATAGTCACCATGTGTATTTTCCTCCATGGGAGTAATGCCTCAAACAGTCTTCGCTTTGATCGTTCCCTGGAAGACCAGTAGTTGTTTCCGATGAACATCTGGGGGCATTCAGTAATCTGTGGACTATCAGAGTGTTGATGAAACACAGAAATTGCATCGGGATTGAATACAACAGTCACCATGTGCACTTTCCTCCATGGCAGTAATGTCTCAAACAGTCTACGTTTTGATCGTTCCCTGGAAGACCAGTAGTAGTTTCCGATGCACTTCTGGTGTCATTCTGTATTCTGTGGACTATCGGAGTGTCGATGAAACACAGAAAATGCATCGGGATTGAATACAACATTCACCATGTGCACTTTCCTCCATGGGAGTAATGTCTCAAAGCGTTTACGCATTGATCGTTCCCTGGAAGACCAGTAGTAGCTTCCGACGCACATCTGGGGGCATTCTGTAATGTGTGGACTATCAGAGTGTTCATGAAACACAGAAATTGCATCAGGATTGAATACAAGAGTCATCATGCGCACTTTCCTCCATGGGAGTAATGTCACAAACAGTCTGCGCTTTGATCGTCCCCTGGAAGACCAGTAGTAGTTTCCGAGGCACATCTGGAGGCATTCTGTAATCTGTGGACCTTTAAATTGTTGATGAAACACATAAATTGCCTCGGGATTGAATACAACAGTCACCATGCGCACTTTCCTCCATGGGAGTAATGTCTCAAACAGTCTACGCTTTGATCGTTTCCTGGAAGACCAGTAGTAGTTTCCGATGCACATCTGGAGGCCTTCTGTAATCTGTGGACTTTCAAAGTGTTGATGAATCACAGAAATTGCATCGGGAGTGATTACAACAGTCACCATGCGCACTTTCCTCCATGGGATTAATGTCTGAAACAGTTTACGCTTTTATCGTTAACTGGAAGACCAGTGTAGTTGCCGATGCACATCTGGGGGCATTCTGTAATCTGTGGACTATCAGAATGTTGATGAAACATAGATATTGCATCGAGATTGAATACAACAGTCACCATGCGCACTTACCTCCATGGGAGTAATGTCTCAAACAGTCTACGCTTGGATCGTTCCCTTTAAGACCAGTAGTAGTTTCCGAGGCACATCTGGAGGCATTCTGTAATCTGTGGACCTTTAAAGAGTTGATGAAACACAGAAATTGCCTCGGGATAGAATACAACAGTCACCATGCGCACTTTCCTCCATGGGAGTAATGACTCAAACAGTTTACGCTTTTATCGTTCCCTGGATGACCAGTGTAGTTCACGATGCACATCTGGGGGCATTCTGTAATCTGTGGACTATCAGAGTGTTGACGAAACACAGAAATTGCCTCGGGATTGAATACAACAGTGATCATGCGCATTTTCCTCCATGGGAGTAATGTCTCAATCAGTCTACGCTTTGATAGTTCCCTGGAAGACCAGTAGTAGTTTAAGATGCACATCTGGAGGCATTCTGTAATCTGTGGACCTTTAAAGAGTTGATGAAACACAGAAATTGCCTCGGGATAGAATACAACAGTCACCATGCGCACTTTCCTCCATGGGAGTAATGACTCAAACAGTTTACGCTTTTATCGTTCCCTGGATGACCAGTGTAGTTCACGATGCACATCTGGGGGCATTCTGTAATCTGTGGACTATCAGAATGTTGATGAAACATAGATATTTCATCGGGATTGAATACAACAGTCACTATGCGCACTTTCCTCCATGGGAGTAATGTCTCAAACAGTCTAAGCTTTGATCGTTCCCTGGAAGACAAGTAGTAGTTTCCGAAGAACATCTGGTGTCAATCTGTAATCTGTGGACTTTCAGAGTGATGATGGAACACAGAAATTGCATCTTGATTGAATACAACAGTCACCATTACCACATTCCTCCATGGGAGTAATGCCTCAAACAGTCTACGCTGAGATCGTTCAATGCAAGACCAGTAGTAGTTTCCGATGCTCATCTGGAGGCAGTCTGTAATCTGTTTACCTTCAAAGTGTTGATGAAACACAGAAATTGCCTCGGGATTGAATACAACAGTCATCATGCGCATTTTCCTCCATGGGAGTAATGTCCCAATCAGTCTACGCTTTAATCGTTCACTGGAAGACCAGTAGTAGTTTCCGTTGCACATCCGGAGGCATTCTGTAATCTGTAAACTATCAGAGTGTTGTTCAAACACAGAAATTGCATCGGGATTGAATACAAGAGTCAACATGTGCACTTTTCTCCATGGGAGTAATGTCTCAATCAGTTTACGCTTTGATCGTTCCCTGGCAGACCAGTAGTAGTTTCCGATGCACATCTGGGGGCATTCTGTAATGTGTGGACTATCAGAGTGTTGATGATACAAAGAAGTTGCATCGGGATTGAATACAACAGACCCCATGCTCACTTTCCTCCATGGGAGTAATGTCTCGAACAGTCTACGCTTTGATCGTTCCCTGCAAGACCAGTAGTAGTTTCCGATGCACATCTGAAGGCATTCTGTAATCTTTGTACCTTCAAAATGTTGATGAAACACAGAAATTGCATCGGGATTCAATACAACAGTCACCATGCGTACTTTCCTCCATGGGAGTAATGTCTCTAACAGTCCACGCTTGGATCGTTCCCTGCAAGACCAGTAGTAGTTTCCGATGCACATCTGGAGGCATTCTGTAATCTGTGGACCTTTAAAGTGTTGATGAAACACAGAAATGGCCTCGGTATTGAATATAACAGTCACCATGTGCACTTTCCTCCATGGGAGTAACGTCTCAAACAGTCTACGCTTTGATCGTTCCCTTTAAGACCAGTAGTAGTTTCCGATGCACATCTGGAGGCATTCTCTAATCTGTAAACTATCAGAGTGTTTTTCAAACACAGAAATTGCATCGGGATTGAATACAACAGTCACCATGCGCACTTTTCTCCATGGGAGTAATGTCTCAAACAGTCTACGCTTTGATCGTTCCCTGCAAGACCAGTAGTAGTTTCCGATGCACATCTGGAGGCCTTCTGTAATCTGTGGACCTTTAAAGTGTTGATGAAACACAGAAATTGCATCGGGAGTGAATACAACAGTAACCATGAGCACTTTCCTCCAAGGGATTAATGTCTCAAACATTTTACGCTTTTATCGTTCCCTGGACGACCACTGTAGTTTCCGATGCACATCTGGGGGCAATCTGTAATCTGTAAACTATCAGAGTGTTGTTCAAACACAGAAATTGCATCGGGATTGAATACAACAGACCCCATGCGCACTTTCCTCCATGGGAGTAATGTCTCTAACAGTCTACGCTTGGATCGTTCCCTGCAAGACCACTAGCAGTTTCCGATGCATATCTGGAGGCATTCTGGAATCTGTAAACTATCAGAGTGTTGTTCAGACACAGAAACAGCATCGGGATTGAATACAACATTCACCATGTGCACTTTCCTCCATGGGAGTAATGTCTCAAAGCGTATACGCATTGATCGTTCCCTGGAAGACCAGTAGTAGCTTCCGACGCACATCTGGGGGCATTCTGTAATGTGTGGACTATCAGAGTGTTCATGAAACACAGAAATTGCATCAGGATTGAATACAACAGTCACCATGCGCACTTTCCTCCATGGGAGTAACGTCACAAACAGTCTGCGCTTTGATCGTTCCCTGGAAGACCAGTAGTAGTTTCCGAGGCACATCTGGAGGCATTCTGTAATCTGTGGACCTTTAAAGTGTTGATGAAACTCAGAAACTGCCTCGGGATTGAATATAAAAGTCACCATGCGCACTTTCCTATATAGGATTAATGTCTCAAATAGTCTACGCTTTGATCGTTTCCTGGAAAACCAGTAGTAGTTTCTGATGCACATCTGCATGCATTCTGTAATCTATGGACCTTCAAAGTGTTGATGAAACACAGAAATTCCATCGGGAGTGAATACAACAGTCACCATGCCCACTTTCCTCCATGGGAGTAATGTCTCAAACAGTTTACGCTTTTATCGTTCCCTGGAAGACCAGTGTAGTTTCCGATGCACATCTGGGGACTTTCTGTAATGTGTGGACTATCAGATTGTTGATGAAACACAGAAATTGCATCGGGATTGAATACAACAGTCACCATGCGTACTTTCCTCCATGGGACTAAAGTCTCAAAGAGTCTACGCTATGATCATTCCCTGGAAGACCAGTTGTAGTTTCCGATGCACATCTGGTGTCATTCTGTAATCTGTTTACTATCAGAGTGTTGATGAAACACAGAAATTGCATCGGTATTGAATACAATAGTCACCATGTGCATTTTCCTCCATGGGAGTAATGTCTCAAACAGTTTACGCTTTAATCGTTCCGTGGAAGACCAGTAGTTGTTTCCGATGAACATATGGGGGCATTCTGCCATGTGTGGTCTATCAGAGTGTTGATGAAAAACAGAAATTGCATCGGGATTGAATACAACAGTCACCATGCGCACTTTCCTCCATGGGAGTAATGTCTCAAACAGTCTACGCTTTGATCGTTGCCTGGAAGACCAGTAGTAGTTTCCGATGCACATCTGGTGTCATTCTGTATTCTGTGGACTATCAGAGTGTTGATGAAACACAGGAATTGCATCGGGATTGAATACAACATTCACCATGCCCACTTTCGTCCATGGGAGTAATGTCTCAAACAGTTTACGCTTTTATCGTTCCCTGGAAGACCAGTGTAGTTTCCGATGCACATCTGGGGACATTCTGTAATTTGTGGACTATCAGAGTGTTGATGAAACACAGACATTGCATCGGGATTGAATACAACAGTCACCATGTGCACTTTCCTCCATGGGAGTAATGTCCCAAACAGTTTACGCTTTGATCGTTCCATGGAAGACCAGTAGTTGTTTCCGATGAACATCTGGGGGCATTCTGCCATGTGTGGTCTATCAGAGTGTTGATGAAAAACAGAAATTGCATCGGGATTGAATACAACAGTCACCATGCGCACTTTCCTCCATGGGAGTAATGTCTCAAACAGTCTACCCTTTTATCGTTCCCTGCAAGACCAGTAGTAGTTTCCGATGCACATCTGGTGTCATTCTGTATTCTGTCGACTATCAGGGTGTTGATGAAACACAGGAATTGCATCGGGATTGAATACAACATTCACCATGTGCACTTTCCTCCATGGGAGTAATGTCTCAAACAGTCTACGCTTTTATCGTTCCCTGGAAGACCAGTAGTAGTTTTCGATGCACATCTGGAGGCATTCTGGAATCTGTAAACTATCAGAGTGTTGTTCAGACACAGAAATTGCATCGGGATTGAATACAACAGTCACCATGTGCAGTTTCCTCCATGGGAGTAATGTCTCAAACAGTTTACGCTTTTATCGTTCCCTGGAAGACCAGTATAGTTTCCGATGCACATATGTGGGCATTCTGTAATGTGTGGACTATCAGAGTGTTGATGAAACACAGACATTGCATCGGGATTGAATACAACAGTCACCATGTGCACTTTCCTCCATGGGAGTAATGTCTCAAACAGTCTACGCTTTGATCGTTCCATGGAAGACCAGTAGTTGTTTCCGATGAACATCTGGGGGCATTCTGCCATGTGTGGTCTATCAGAGTGTTGATGAAAAACAGAAATTGCATCGGGATTGAATACAACAGTCACCATGCGCACTTTCCTCCATGGGAGTAATGTCTCAAACAGTCTACCATTTTATCGTTCCCTGCAAGACCAGTAGTAGTTTCCGATGCACATCTGGAGGCATTCTGGAATCTGTAAACTATCAGAGTGTTGTTCAGACACAGAAATTGCATCGGGATTGAATACAACAGTCACCATGCGCAGTTTCCTCCATGGGAGTAATGTCTCAAACAGTTTACGCTTTTATCGTTCCCTGGAAGACCAGTATAGTTTCCGATGCACATATGGGGGCATTCTGTAATGTGTGGACTATCAGAGTGTTGATGAAACACAGAAATTGCATCAGGATTGATTACAACAGTCACCATGCGCTCTTTCCTCCATGGGAGTAATGTCTCAAACAGTCTACGCTTTGAAACTTCCTGGCAGATTAAAACTGTGTGCCCGACCGAGACTCGAACTCGGGACCTTTGCCTTTCTCGGGCAAGTGCTCTACCATCTGAGCTACCGAAGCACGACTCACGCCCAGTACTCACAGCTTTACTTCTGCCAGTACCTCGTCTCCTACCTTCCAAACTTTACAGAAGCTCTCCTGCGAGAGTTTCATATCAGCGCACACTCCGCTGCAGAGTGAAAATCTCATTCTGGAAACATCCCCCAGGCTGTGGCTAAGCCATGTCTCCACAATATCCTTTCTTTCAGGAGTGCTAGTTCTGCAAGGTTCGCAGGAGAGCTTCTGTAAAGTTTGGAAGGTAGGAGACGAGGTAGTGGCAGAAGTAAAGCTGTGAGTACCGGGCGTGAGTCGTGCTTCGGTAGCTCAGATGGAAGAGCACTTGCCCGCGAAAAGCAAAGGTCCCGAGTACGAGTCTCGGTCGGGCACACAGTTTTAATCTGCCAGGAAGTTTCATATCAGCGCACACTCCGCTGCAGAGTGAAAATCTGATCCTGGAAACATTCCCCAGGCTGTGCCTAAGCAATGTCTCCACAATATCCCTTCTTTCAGGAGTGCTAGTTCTGCAAGTTTCGCAGGAGAGCTTCTATAAAGTTTGGAAGGTAGGAGACGAGGTACTGGCAGAAGTAAAGCTGTGAGTACCGGGCGTGAGTCGTGCTTCGGTAGCTCAGATGGTAGAGCACTTGCCCGCGAAAGGCAAAGGTCTCGAGTTCGAGTCTCGGTCGGGCACACAGTTTTAATCTGCCAGGAAAATTCGTATCAACGCACACTCCGCTGCAGAGTGAAAATCTCATTCCAATCTACGCTTTGATCGTTCCCTGGAAGACCAGTAGTAGTTTCCGACGCACATCTGGAGGCATTCTGTAATCTGTGGACCTTTAAATTGTTGATGAAACACATAAATTGCCTCGGGATTGAATACAACAGTCACCATGCGCACTTTCCTCCATGGGAGTAATGTCTCTAACAGTCTACGCATTGATCGTTTCCTGGAAGACCAGTAGTAGTTTCCGATGCACATCTGGAGGCCTTCTGTAATCTGTGGACCTTCAAAGTGTTGATGAAACACAGAATTGCATCGGGAGTGAATACAACAGTCACCATGCGCACTTTCCTCCATGGGATTAATGTCTGAAACAGTTTACGCTTTTATCGTTAACTGGAAGACCAGTGTAGCTGCCGATGCACATCTGGGGCATTCTGTAATCTGTGGACTATCAGAATGTTGATGAAACATAGATATTGCAATGAGATTGAATACAACAGTCACCATGCGCACTTTCCTCCATGGGAGTAATGTCTCAAACAGTCTACGCTTTGATCGTTCCCTTTAAGACCAGTAGTAGTTTCCGATGCACATCTGGAGGCATTCTGTCATCTGTAAACTATCAGAGTGTTTTTCAAACACAGAAATTGCATCGGGATTGAATACAACAGTAACCATGCCCACTTTCCTCCATGGGAGTAATGTCTCAAACAGTTTACGCTTTTATCGTTCCCTGGAAGACCAGTGTAGTTTCCGATGCACATCTGGGGACTTTCTGTAATGTGTGGACTATCAGATTGTTGATGAAACACAGAAATTGCATCGGGATTGAATACAACAGTCACCATGCGTACTTTCCTCCATGGGACTAAAGTCTCAAAGAGTCTACGCTATGATCATTCCCTGGAAGACCAGTTGTAGTTTCCGATGCACATCTGGTGTCATTCTGTAATCTGTTTACTATCAGAGTGTTGATGAAACACAGAAATTGCATCGGTTTTGAATACAATAGTCTCCATGTGCATTTTCCTCCATGGGAGTAATGTCTCAAACAGTTTACGCTTTAATCGTTCCGTGGAAGACCAGTAGTTGTTTCCGATGAACATCTGGGGGCATTCTGCCATGTGTGGTCTATCAGAGTGTTGATGAAAAACAGAAATTGCATCGGGATTGAATACAACAGTCGCCATGCGCACTTTCCTCCATGGGAGTAATGTCTCAAACAGTCAACGCTTTGATCGTTGCCTGGAAGACCAGTAGTAGTTTCCGATGCACATCTGGTGTCATTGTGTATTCTGTGGACTATCAGAGTGTTGATGAAACACAGGAATTGCATCGGGATTGAATACAACATTCGCCATGTGCACTTTCCTCCATGGGAGTAATGTCTCAAACAGTCTACGCTTTGACGTTCCCTTTAAGACCAGTAGTAGTTTTCGATGCACATCTGGAGGCATTCTGGAATCTGTAAACTATCAGAGTGTTGTTCAGACACAGAAATTGCATCGGGATTGAATACAACAGTCACCATGCGCAGTTTCTTCCATGGGAGTAATGTCTCAAATAGTTTACGCTTTTATCGTTCCCTGGAAGACCAGTATAGTTTCCGATGCACATATGGGGGCATTCTGTAATGTGTGGACTATCAGAGTGTTGATGAAACACAGAAATTGCATCGGGATTGATTACAACAGTCACCATGCGCTCTTTCCTCCATGGGAGTAATGTCTCAAACAGTCTACGCTTTGAAACTTCCTGGCAGATTAAAACTGTGTGCCCGACCGAGACTCGAACTCGGGACCTTTGCCTTTCGCGGGCAAGTGCTCTACCATCTGAGCTACCGAAGCACGACTCACGCCCAGTACTCACAGCTTTACTTCTGCCAGTACCTCGTCTCCTACCTTCCAAACTTTACAGAAGCTCTCCTGCGAGAGTTTCATATCAGCGCACACTCCGCTGCAGAGTGAAAATCTCATTCTGGAAACATCCCCCAGGCTGTGGCTAAGCCATGTCTCCACAATATCCTTTCTTTCAGGAGTGCTAGTTCTGCAAGGTTCGCAGGAGAGCTTCTGTAAAGTTTGGAAGGTAGGAGACGAGGTACTGGCAGAAGTAAAGCTGTGAGTACCGGGCGTGAGTCGTGCTTCGGTAGCTCAGATGGTAGACCACTTGAGCGCAAAAGGCGAAGGTCCCGAGTACGAGTCTCGGTCGGGCACACAGTTTTAATCTGCCAGGAAGTTTCATATCAGCGCACACTCCGCTGCAGAGTGAAAATCTGATTCTGGAAACATCCCCCAGGCTGTGGCTAAGCCATGTCTCCACAATATCGTTTCTTTCAGGAGTGCTAGTTCTGCAAGTTTCGCAGGACAGCTTCTGTAAAGTTTGGAAGGTAGGAGACGAGGTACTGGCAGAAGTAAAGCTGTGAGTACGGGGCGTAAGTCGTGCTTCGGTAGCTCAGATGGTAGAGCACTTGCCCGCGAAAGGCAAAGGTCCCGAGTTCGAGTCTCGGTCGGGCACACAGTTTTAATCTGCCAGGAAAATTCATATCAGCGCACACTCCGCTGCAGAGTGAAAATCTCATACCAATCTACGCTTTGATCGTTCCCTGCAAGACCAGTAGTAGTTTCCGATGCACATCTGGAGGCATTCTGTAATCTGTGGACCTTTAAAGTGTTGATGAAACTCAGAAACTGCCTCGGGATTGAATATAAAAGTCACCATGCGCGCTTTCCTCCATGGGATCAATGTCTCAAATAGTGTACGCTTTGATCCTTTCCTGGAAGACCAGTAGTAGTTTCTGATGCACATCTGGAGGCATTCTGTATCTGTGGAACTTCAAAGTGTTGATCAAACACGGAAATTGCATCGGGAGTGAATACAACAGTCACCATGCGCACTTTCCCCCATGGGAGTAATGTCTCAAACTGTTTACGCTTTTATCGTTCCCTGGAAGACCAGTGTAGTTTCCGATGCACTTCTGGGGACATTCTGTAATGTGTGGACTATCAGAGTGTTGATGAAACACAGAAATGGCATCGGGATTGAATACAACAGTCACCATGCGCACTTTCCTCCATGGGAGTAAAGCCTCAAAGATTCTACGCTATGATCATTCCCTGGAAGACCAGTAGTAGTTTCCGATGCACATCTGGTGTCATTCTGTAATCTCTTTACTATCAGAGTGTTGATGAAACACAGAAATTGCAACGGTATTGAATAGAATAGTCACCATGTGCATTTTCCTCCATGGGAGTAATGTCTCAAACAGTTTACCCTTTGATCGTTCCATGGAAGACCAGTAGTTGTTTCCGATGAACATCTGGGGGCATTCTGCCATGTGAGGTCTATCAGAGTGTTGATGAAAAACAGAAATTGCATCGGGATTGAATACAACAGTCACCATGCGCACTTTCCTCCATGGGAGTAATGTCTCAAACAGTCTACGCTTTGATCGTTGCCTGGAAGACCAGTAGTAGTTTCCGATGCACATCTGGTGTCATTCTGTATTCTGTGGACTATCAGAGTGTTGATGAAACACAGGAATTGCATCGGGATTGAATACAACATTCACCATGCCCACTTACGTCCATGGGAGTAATGTCTCAAACAGTTTACGCTTTTATCGTTCCCTGGAAGACCAGTGTAGTTTCCGATGCACATCTGGGGACATTCTGCAATCTGTGGACTTTCAGAGTGTTGATGAAACACAGAAATTGCATCGGGATTGAATACAACAGTCACCATGCCTACTTTCCTCCATGGGAGTAACGTCTCAAACAGTTTACGCTTTTATCGTTCCCTGGAAGACCAGTGTAGTTTCCGATGCACATCTGGGGACATTCTGTAATCTGTGGACTATCAGAGTGTTGATGAAACACAGAAATTGCATCGGGATTGAATACAACAGTCACCATGTGCACTTTCCTCCATGGGAGTAATGTCTCAAACAGTTTACGCTTTGATCGTTCCATGGAAGACCAGTAGTTGTTTCCGATGAACATCTGGGGTCATTCTGCCATGTGTGGTCTATCAGAGTGTTGATGAAAAACAGAAATTGCATCGGGATTGAATACAACAGTCACCATGCGCACTTTCCTCCATGGGAGTAATGTCTCAAACAGTCTACGCTTTGATCGTTCCCTGGAAGACCAGTAGTAGTTTCCGATGCACATCTGGTGTCATTCTGTATTCTGTGGACTATCAGAGTGTTGATGAAACACAGGAATTGCATCGGGATTGAATACAACATTCAGCATGTGCACTTTCCTCCATGGGAGTAATGTCTCAAACATTCTACGCTTTGACGTTCCCTTTAAGACCAGTAGTAGTTTCCGATGCACATCTGGTGTCATTCTGTATTCTGTGGACTATCAGAGTGTTGATGAAACACAGAAATTGCATCGGGATTGATTACAACAGTCACCATGCGCTCTTTCCTCCAAGGGAGTAATGTCTCAAACAGTCTACGCTTTGAAACTTCCTGGCAGATTAAATCTGTGTGCCCGACCGAGACTCGAACTCGGGACCTTTGCCTTTCGCGGGCAAGTGCTCTACCATCTGAGCTACCGAAGCACGACTCACGCCCGGTACTCACAGCTTTACTTCTGCCAGTACCTCGTCTCCTACCTTCCAAATTTTACAGAAGCTCTCCTGCGAGAGTTTCATATCAGCGCACTCTCCGCTGCAGAGTGAAAATCTCATTCTGGAAACATCCCCCAGGCTGTGGCTAAGCCATGTCTCCACAATATCCTTTCTTTCAGGAGTGCTAGTTCTGCAAGGTTCGCAGGAGAGCTTCTGTAAAGTTTGGAAGGTAGGAGACGAGGTACTGACAGAAGTAAAGCTGTGAGTACCGGGCGTGAGTCGTGCTTCGGTAGCTCATATGGTAGAGCACTTGCCCGCGAAAGGCAAAGGTCTCGAGTTCGAGTCTCGGTCGGGCACACAGTTTTAATCTGCCAGGAAAATTCATATCATCGCACACTCCGCTGCAGAGTGAAAATCTCATTCCAATCTACGCTTTGATCGTTCCCTGCAAGACCAGTAGTAGTTTCCGATGCGCTCTAAAGGCATTCTGTAATCTGTGGACCTTTAAAGTGTTGATGAAACTCAGAAACTGCCTCGGGATTGAATATAAAAGTCACCATGCGCACTTTCCTCCATGGGATTAATGTCTCAAATAGTGTACGCTTTGATCCTTTCCTGGAAGACCAGTAGTAGTTTCTGATGCACATCTGGAGGCATTCTGTATCTGTGGAACTTCAAAGTGTTGATGAAACACGGAAATTGCATAGGGAGTGAATACAACAGTCACCATGCATACTTTCCCCCATGGGAGTAATGTCTCAAACAGTTTACGCTTTTATCGTTCCCTGGAAGAACAGTGTAGTTTCCGATGCACATCTGGGGACATTCTGTAATCTGTGGACTATCAGAGTGTTGATGAAACACAGAAATTGCATCGGGATTGAATACAACAGTCACCATGCGCACTTTCCTCCATGGGAGTAAAGTCTCAAAGAGTCTACGCTATGATCATTCCCTGGAAGACCAGTAGTAGTTTCCGATGCACATCTGGTGTCATTCTGTAATCTGTGGACTATCAGAGTGTTGAAGAAACACTGAAATTGCATCGGGATTGAATACAATAGTCACCATGTGCACATTCCTCCATGGGAGTAATGTCTCAAACAGTCTTCGCTTTGATCGTTCCCTGGAAGACCAGTAGTTGTTTCCGATGAACATCTGGTGTCATTCTGTAATCTGTGGACTATCAGAGTGTTGATGAAACACAGAAATTGCATCGGAATTGAATACAACAGTCACCATGCGCACTTTCTTCCATGTCAGTAAAGTCTCAAAGAGTCTACGCTATGATCATTCCCTGTAAGACCAGTAGTAGTTTCCGATGCACATCTGGTGTCATTTTGTAATCTGTTTACTATCAGAGTGTTGATGAAACACAGAAATTGCATCGGTATTGAATACAATAGTCACCATGTGCATTTTCCTCCATGGGGGTAATGCCTCAAACAGTCTTCGCTTTGATCGTTCCCTGGAAGACCAGTAGATGTTTCCAATGAACATCTGGGGGCATTCTGTAATCTGTGGACTATCAGAGTGGTGATGAAACACAGAAATTGCATCGGGATTGAATACAACAGTCACCATGCGCACTTTCCTCCATGGGAGTAATTTCTCAAACAGTCTACGCTTTGATCGTTCCCTGCAAGACCAGTAGTAGATTCCGATGCACATCTGGAGGCATTCTGTAATCTGTGGACCTTTAAAGTGTTGATGAAACACAGAAATTCGATCGGGATTGAATACAAAAGTCACCATGCGAACTTTCCTCCATGGGAGTAATGTCCCAATCAGTTTACGCTTTTATCGTTCCCTGGAAGACCAGTATAGTTTTCGATGGACATCTGGGGGCATTCTGTAATCTGTGGACTATCAGAGTGTTGCTGAAACACAGAAATTGCATCGGGATTGAATACAACAGTCACCATGCACACTTTCTTCCTTGGGAGTAATGTCTCAAACAGTCTAGGATTTAATCGTTCCCTGCAAGACCAGTAGTAGTTTCCGATGCACATCTGGAGGCATTCTGTAATTTGTGGACCTTTAAAGTGGTGATGAAACTCATTAATTGCCTCGGGATTGAATATAAAAGTCACCATGCGCAGTTTCCTCCATGGGAGTAATGTCTCAAACAGTCTACGCTTTGATCGTTACCTGGAAGACCAGTAGTTGTTTCTGATGCCCATCTGGAGTCATTCTGTAATCTGTGGACCTTCAATGTGTTGATGAAACACGGAAATTGCATCGGGAGTGAATACAACAGTCACCATGTGCACTTTCGTCCATGGGAGTAACGTCTCAAACAGTTTACGCTTTTATCGTTCCCTGGAAGACCAGTGTAGTTTCCGATGCACATGTGGGGACATTCTGTAATCTGTGGAATATAAGAGTGTTAATGAAACACAGAAATTGCACCGGGATTGAATACAACAGTCACCATGCGCACTTTCCTCCATGGGAGAAATGTCTCAAAGTGTCAACGCTTTGATCATTCCCTGGAAGACCAGTAGTAGTTTCCGATGCACATCTGGTGTCATTCTGTAATCTGTGAACCATCAGAGTGTTGATGAAACACAGATTTTGCATCGGGATTGAATACAACAGTCATCATGCGCACTTAACTCCATGGGAGTAATGTCTCAAACAGTTTAAGATTTTATCGTTCCCTCGAAGACCAGTAGTAGTTTCCGATGCACATCTGGGGGTATTCTGTAATGTGTGGACTATCAGAGTGTTGATGAATCACAGAAATTGCAACGGGATTGAATACAACAGACCCCATGCGCACTTTCCTCCATGGGAGTAATGTCTCAAACAGTCTACGGTTTGATCGTTCCCTGCAAGACCAGTAGTAGTTTCCGATGCACATCTGGAGGCATTCTGTAATCTGTGGACCTTCAAAGTGTTGATGAAACACAGAAATTGCATCGGGATGGAATACAGCAGTCATCATGCGCATTTTCCTATATGGGAGTAATATCTCAAACAGTCAACGCTTTGATCGTTCCCTTTAAGACCAGAAGTAGCTTCCGATGCACATCTGGAGGCACTCTGGAATCTGTGGACTATCGGAGTGTTCATGAAACACAGAAATTGAATCGGGATTGAATACAACAGTCACCATGCGCACTTTCCTCCATGGGAGTAATGTCACAAACAGTTTACGCTTTGATCCTTCCCTGGAAGACCAGTAGTTGTTTCCGATGAACATCTGTGGGCATTCTGCCATGTGTGGTCTATCAGAGTGTTGATGAAAAACAGAAATTGCATCGGGATTGAATACAACAGTCACCATGCGCACTTTCCTCCATGGGAGTAATGTCTCAAACAGTCTACGCTTTGATCGTTCCCTGGAAGACCAGTAGTAGTTTCCGATGCACATCTGGTGTCATTCTGTAATCTGTGGACTATCAGAGTGTTGATGAAACACAGAAATTGCATCGGGATTGAATACAACAGTGACCATGTGCACTTTCCTCCATGGGAGTAATGTCTCAAACAGTTTACGATTTGATCGTTCCCTGGAAGACCAGTAGTTGTTTCCGATTAACATCTGGGGGCATTCTGTAATGTGTGGCCTATCAGAGTGTGAATGAAACACAGAAATTGAATCGGGATTGAATACAACAGTCACCATGCGCACTTTCCTCCATGGGTGTAATGTCTCAAACAGGTTACGCTTTGATCGTTCCCTGGATGACCAGTAGTAGTTTCCGATGCACATCTGGTGTCATTCTGTAATCTGCGGACTATCAGAGTGTTGATGGAACACAGAAATTGCATCGGGATTGAATACAATAGTCACCATGTGCATTTTCCTCCATGGGGGTAATGCCTCAAACAGTCTTCGCTTTGATCGTTCCCTGGAAGACCAGTAGATGTTTCCGATGAACATCTGGGGGCATTCTGTAATCTGTGGACTATCAGAGTGGTGATGAAACACAGAAATTGCATCGGGATTGAATACAACAGTCACCATGCGCACTTTCCTCCATGGGAGTAATTTCTCAAACAGTCTACGCTTTGATCGTTCCCTGCAAGACCAGTAGTAGATTCCGATGCACATCTGGAGGCATTCTGTAATCTGTGGACCTTTAAAGTGTTGATGAAACACAGAAATTCGATCGGGATTGAATACAAAAGTCACCATGCGAACTTTCCTCCATGGGAGTAATGTCCCAATCAGTTTACGCTTTTATCGTTCCCTGGAAGACCAGTATAGTTTTCGATGGACATCTGGGGGCATTCTGTAATCTGTGGACTATCAGAGTGTTGCTGAAACACAGAAATTGCATCGGGATTGAATACAACAGTCACCATGCACACTTTCTTCCTTGGGAGTAATGTCTCAAACAGTCTAGGCTTTAATCGTTCCCTGCAAGACCAGTAGTAGTTTCCGATGCACATCTGGAGGCATTCTGTAATTTGTGGACCTTTAAAGTGGTGATGAAACTCATTAATTGCCTCGGGATTGAATATAAAAGTCACCATGCGCAGTTTCCTCCATGGGAGTAATGTCTCAAACAGTCTACGCTTTGATCGTTACCTGGAAGACCAGTAGTTGTTTCTGATGCCCATCTGGAGGCATTCTGTAATCTGTGGACCTTCAATGTGTTGATGAAACACGGAAATTGCATCGGGAGTGAATACAACAGTCACCATGTGCACTTTCGTCCATGGGAGTAACGTCTCAAACAGTTTACGCTTTTATCGTTCCCTGGAAGACCAGTGTAGTTTCCGATGCACATGTGGGGACATTCTGTAATCTGTGGAATATAAGAGTGTTAATGAAACACAGAAATTGCACCGGGATTGAATACAACAGTCACCATGCGCACTTTCCTCCATGGGAGAAATGTCTCAAAGTGTCAACGCTTTGATCATTCCCTGGAAGACCAGTAGTAGTTTCCGATGCACATCTGGTGTCATTCTGTAATCTGTGAACCATCAGAGTGTTGATGAAACACAGATTTTGCATCGGGATTGAATACAACAGTCATCATGCGCACTTAACTCCATGGGAGTAATGTCTCAAACAGTTTAAGATTTTATCGTTCCCTCGAAGACCAGTAGTAGTTTCCGATGCACATCTGGGGGTATTCTGTAATGTGTGGACTATCAGAGTGTTGATGAATCACAGAAATTGCAACGGGATTGAATACAACAGACCCCATGCGCACTTTCCTCCATGGGAGTAATGTCTCAAACAGTCTACGGTTTGATCGTTCCCTGCAAGACCAGTAGTAGATTCCGATGCACATCTGGAGGCATTCTGTAATCTGTGGACCTTCAAAGTGTTGATGAAACACAGAAATTGCATCGGGATGGAATACAGCAGTCATCATGCGCATTTTCCTATATGGGAGTAATATCTCAAACAGTCAACGCTTTGATCGTTCCCTTTAAGACCAGAAGTAGCTTCCGATGCACATCTGGAGGCACTCTGGAATCTGTGGACTATCGGAGTGTTCATGAAACACAGAAATTGAATCGGGATTGAATACAACAGTCACCATGCGCACTTTCCTCCATGGGAGTAATGTCACAAACAGTTTACGCTTTGATCGTTCCCTGGAAGACCAGTAGTTGTTTCCGATGAACATCTGTGGGCATTCTGCCATGTGTGGTCTATCAGAGTGTTGATGAAAAACAGAAATTGCATCGGGATTGAATACAACAGTCACCATGCGCACTTTCCTCCATGGGAGTAATGTCTCAAACAGTCTACGCTTTGATCGTTCCCTGGAAGACCAGTAGTAGTTTCCGATGCACATCTGGCGTCATTCTGTAATCTGTGGACTATCAGAGTGTTGATGAAACACAGAAATTGCATCGGGATTGAATACAACAGTGACCATGTGCACTTTCCTCCATGGGAGTAATGTCTCAAACAGTTTACGATTTGATCGTTCCCTGGAAGACCAGTAGTTGTTTCCGATTAACATCTGGGGGCATTCTGTAATGTGTGGCCTATCAGAGTGTGAATGAAACACAGAAATTGAATCGGGATTGAATACAACAGTCACCATGCGCACTTTCCTCCATGGGTGTAATGTCTCAAACAGGTTACGCTTTGATCGTTCCCTGGATGACCAGTAGTAGTTTCCGATGCACATCTGGTGTCATTCTGTAATCTGTGGACTATCAGAGTGTTGATGGAACACAGAAATTGCATCGGGATTGAATACAATAGTCACCATGTGCACATTCCTCCATGGGAGTAATGTCTCAAACGGTCTTCGCTTTGATCGTTCCCTGAAAGACCAGTAGTTGTTTCCAATGAACATCCGGGGGCATTCTGTAATCTGTGGACTATCAGAGTGTTGATGAAACACAGAAATTGCATCGGGATTGAATACAACAGTCACCATGTGCACTTTCCTCCATGGGAGTAATGTCTCAAACAGTTTACGCTTTGATCGTTGCCTGGAATACCAGTAGTTGTTTTCGATGAACATCTGGGGGCATTCTGCCATGTGTGGTCTATCAGAGTGTTGATGAAACACGGAAATTGCATCGGGAGTGAATACAACAGTCACCATGTGCACTTTCCTCCATGGGAGTAATGTCTCAAACAGTTTACGCTTTTATCGTTCCCTGGAAGACCAGTAGTAGTTTCCGATGCACATCTGGTGTCATTCTGTATTCTGTTGACTATCAGAGTGTTGATGAAACACAGAAATTGCATCGGGATTGAATACAACATTCACCATGTGCACTTTCCTCCATGGGAGTAATGTCTCAAACAGTCTTCGCTTTGGCGTTTACTTTAAGACCAGTAGTAGTTTCCGATGCACATCTGGAGGCATTCTGGAATCAGTAAACCATCAGAGTGTTGATCAGACACAGATATTGCATCGGGATTGAATACAACAGTCACCATGCGCACTTCCCTCCATGGGAGTAATGTCTCAAACAGTTTACGTTTTGATCGTTCCCTGGAAGATTAGTAGTAGTTTCCAATGCACATCTGGGTGCATTCTGTAATGTGTGGGCTATCAGAGTGTTGATGAAACACAGAAAGTGCATCGGGATTGAATACAACAATCACCATGCGCACTTTCCTCCATAAGACTAATGTCTCAAACAGTCTACGGTTTGATCGTTCCCTGCAAGACCAGTAGTAGTTTCCGATGCACATCTGGAGGCATTCTGTAATCTGTGGACCTTCAAAGTATTGATGAAACACAGAAATTGCATCGGGATGGAATACAGCAGTCATCATGCGCATTTTCCTATATGGGAGTAATATCTCAAACAGTCAACGCTTTGATCGTTCCCTGCAAGACCAGTAGTAGATTCCGATGCACATCTGGAGGAATTCTGTAATCTGTGGACCTTTAAAGTGTTGATGAAACACAGATATTGCCTCGGGATTGAATACAACAGTCACCATGCGCACTTTCCTCCATGGGAGTAATGTCCCAATCAGTTTACGCTTTTATCGTTCCCTGGAAGACCAGAGGTAGTTTCCGATGCACATCTGGAGGCATTCTGTAATCTGTGGACTATCAGAGTGTTGATGAAACACAGAAATTGCATCGGGATTGAATACAACAGTCACCATGCGCACTTTCTTCCTTGGGAGTAATGTCTCAAACAGTCTACGCTTTAATCGTTCCCTGCAAGACCAGTAGTAGTTTCCGATGCACATCTGGAGGCATTCTGTAATCTGTGGACCTTTAAAATGGTGATGAAACTCAGAAATTGCCTCGGGATTGAATATAAAAGTCACCATGCGCAGTTTCCTCCATGGGAGTAATGTCTCAAACAGTCTACGATTTGATCTTTCCCTGGAAGACCAGTAGTTGTTTCTGATGCACATCTGGAGGCATTCTGTAATCTGTGGACCTTCAATGTGTTGATGAAACACGGAAATTGCATCGGGAGTGAATACAACAGTCACCATGTGCACTTTCCTCCATGGGAGTAATGTCTCAAACAGTTTACGCTTTTATCGTTCCCTGGAAGACCAGTAGTAGTTTCCGATGCACATCTGTTGTCATTCTGTAATCTGTGGGCTATCAGAGTGTTGATGAAACACAGAAATTGCATCGGGATTGAATACAACAGTCACCGTGAGCACCTTCCTCCTGGGGAGTAATGTCTCAAACAGTCTACGCTTTGATCGTTCCCTGGAAGACCAGAAGAAGTTTCCGATGCAAATCTGGAGGCATTCTGTAATCTGTGGACTATCAGAGTGTTGATGAAACACAGAAAATGCATCGGGATTAAATACAACAGTCATCATGCGCACTTTCCTCCACGGGAGTAATGTCTCAAACAGTCTACGCTTTGATCAATCCCTGGAAGACCAGAAGTAGTATCCGATGCACATCTGGATCCATTCTGTAATCTGTGGACTATCAGAGTGTTGACGAAACACAGAAAATGCATCGGGATTGAATACAACAGTCACCATGCGCACTTCCCTCCATGAGAGTAATGTCTCAAACAGTTTACGCTTTGATCGTTCCCTGGAAGACCAGTACTAGTTTCCGATGCACATCTGTTGTCATTCTGTAATCTGTGGGCTATCAGAGTGTTGATGAAACACAGAAATTGCATCGGGATTGAATACAATAGTCACCATGTGCACATTCCTCCATGGGAGTAATGTCTCAAACGGTCTTCGCTTTGATCGTTCCCTGAAAGACCAGTAGTTGTTTCCAATGAACATCTGGGGTCATTCTGTAATCTGTGGACTATCAGAGTGTTGATGAAACACAGAAATTGCATCGGGATTGAATACAACATTCACCATGTGCACTTTCCTCCATGGGAGTAATGTCTCAAACAGTCTACGCTTTGGCGTTCACTTTAAGACCAGTAGTAGTTTCCGATGCACATCTGGAGGCATTCTGGAATCTGTAAACCATCAGAGTGTTGATCAGACACAGAAATTGCATCGGGATTGAATACAACAGTCACCATGCGCACTTCCCTCCATGAGAGTAATGTCTCAAACAGTTTACGCTTTGATCGTTCCCTGGAAGACCAGTACTAGTTTCCGATGCACATCTGGTGTCATTCTGTATTCTTTGGACTATCAGTGTGTTGATGAAACAGAGAAATTGCATCGGGATTGAATACAACATTCACCATAAGCCCTTTCCTCCATGGGAGTAATGTCTCAAACAGTCTACGCTTTGGCGTTCCCTTTAAGACCAGTAGTAGTTTCCGATGCACATCTGGAGGCATTCTGGAATCTGTAAACCATCAGAGTGTTGATCAGACACAGAAATTGCATCGGGATTGAATACAACAGTCACCAAGCGCACTTCCCTCCATGGGAGTAATGTCTCAAACAGTTTACGCTTTGATCGTTCCCTGGAAGACCAGTAGTAGTTTCCGATGCACATCTGGGTGCATTCTGTAATGTGTGGGCTATCAGAGTGTTGATGAAACACAGAAAGTGCATCGGGATTGAATACAACAGTCACCATGCGCACTTTCTTCCTTGGGAGTAATGTCTCAAACAGTCTACGCTTTTATCGTTCCCTGGAAGACCAGTGTAGTTTCCGATGCACATATGGGGACATTCTGTAATCTGTGGACTCTCAGAGGGTTAATGAAACACAGAAATTGCATCGCTAACAGTCACCATGCGCACTTTCCTCTATGGGAGTAATGTCTCAAAGAGTCAACGCTTTGATCATTCTCTGGAAGACCAGTAATAGTTTCCGATGCACATCTGGAGGCATTCTGTAATCTGTGGACCTTCAATGTGTTGATGAAACACGGAAATTGCATCGGGAGTGAATACAACAGTCACCATGTGCACTTTCCTCCATGGGAGTAATGTCTCAAACAGTTTACGCTTTTATCGTTCCCTGGAAGACCAGTAGTTGTTTCCGATGCACATCTGGTGTCATTCTGTAATCTGTGTGCTATCAGAGTGTTGATGAAACACAGAAATTGCATCGGGATTGAATACAATAGTCACCATGTGCACATTCCTCCATGGGAGTAATGTCTCAAACGGTCTTCGCTTTGATCGTTCCCTGAAAGACCAGTAGTTGTTTCCAATGAACATCTGGGGGCATTCTGTAATCTGTGGACTATCAGAGTGTTGATGAAACACAGAAATTGCATTGGGATTGAATACAACAGTCACCATGTGCACTTTCCTCCATGGGAGTAATGTCACAAACAGTTTACGCTTTGATCGTTCCCTGGAAGACCAGTAGTTGTTTCCGATGAACATCTGGGGGCATTCTGCCATGTGTGGTCTATCAGAGTGTTGATGAAAAACAGAAATTGCATCGGGATTGAATACAAGAGTCGCCATGCGCACTTTCATCCATGGGAGTAATGTCTCAAACAGTCTACCCTTTGATCTTTCCCTGGAAGACCAGTAGTAGTTTCCGATGCACATCTGGTGTCATTCTGTAATCTGTGGACTATCAGAGTGTTGATGAAACACAGATTTTGCATCGGGATTGAATACAACAGGCTTCATGAGCACTTAACTCCATGGGAGTAATGTCTCAAACAGTTTAAGATTTGATCGTTCCCTCGAAGACCAGTAGTAGTTTCCGATGCACATCTGGGGGCATTCTGTAATGTGTGGACTATCAGAGTGTTGATGAAACACAGAAATTGCATCGGGATTGATTACAACAGACCCCATGCGCACTTTCCTCCATAGGAGTAATGTCTCAAACAATCTACGGTTTGATCGTTCCCTGCAAGACCAGTAGTAGTTTCCGATGCACATCTGGAGGCATTCTGTAATCTGTGGACCTTCAAAGTGTTGATGAAACACAGAAATTGCCTCGGGATGGAATACAACAGTCATCATGCGCATTTTCCTCCATGGGAGTAATATCTCAAACAGTCTACGCTTTGATCGTTCCCTTTAAGACCAGAAGTAGCTTCCGATGCATATCTGGAGGCATTCTGGAATCTGTGGACTATCAGAGTGTTGATGAAACACAGAAATTGCATCGGGATTGAATACAACAGTCACCATGCGCACTTTCCTCCATGGGAGTAATGTCTCAAACAGTCTACGCTTTGATCATTCCCTGCAAGACCAGTAGTAGTTTCCGATGTACATTTGGAGGCATTCTGTAATCTGTGGACCTTCAAAGTGTTGATGAAACACAGAAATTGCATCGGGAGAGAATACAACAGTCACCATGCGCACTTTCCTAAATGGGAGTAATGTCTCAAACAGTTTACACTTTGATCGATCCGTGGAAGTGCAGTAGTAGTTTCCGAAGCACATCTGGGAGCATTCTGTAATGTGCGGACTATCAGAGTGTTGATGAAACTCAGAAAGTGCATCGGGATTCAATACAACACTCACCACTCGCACTTCCCTCAATGGGAGTAATGTCTCAAACAGTTTACGCTTTTATTGTTCCCTGGAAGACCAGTATAGTTTCCGATGCACATATGGGGGCATTCTGTAATCTGTGGACTATCAGATTGTTGCTGAAACATACGAATTGCATCAGGATTGAATACAACAGTCACCATGCGCACTTTCCTCCATGGGAGTAATGTCTCAAACAGTCTACGCTTTGATCGTTCCCTGCAAGACCAGTAGTAGATTCCGATGCACATCTGGAGGAATTCTGTAATCTGTGGACCTTTAAAGTGTTGATGAAACACAGATATTGCCTCGGGATTGAATACAACAGTCACCATGCGCACTTTCCTCCATGGGAGTAATGTCCCAATCAGTTTACGCTTTTATCGTTCCCTGGAAGACCAGTATAGTTTCCGATGCACATCTGGGGGCATTCTGTAATCTGTGGACTATCAGAGTGTTGATGAAACACAGAAATTGCATCGGGATTGAATATAAAAGTCACCATGCGCAGTTTCCTCCATGGGAGTAATGTCTCAAACAGTCTACGATTTGATCTTTCCCTGGAAGACCAGTAGTTGTTTCTGATGCACATCTGGAGGCATTCTGTAATCTGTGGACCTTCAATGTGTTGATGAAACACGGAAATTGCATCGGGAGTGAATACAACAGTCACCATGTGCACTTTAATCGATGGGAGTAATGTCTCAAACAGTTTACGCTTTTATCGTTCCCTGGAAGACCAGTAGTAGTTTCCGATGCACATCTGGTGTCATTCTGTAATCTGTGGACTATCAGAGTGTTGATGAAACACAGAAATTGCATTGGGATTGAATACAACATTCACCATGTGCACTTTCCTCCATGGGAGTAATGTCTCAAACAGTCTACGCTTTGGCGTTCCCTTTAAGACCAGTAGTAGTTTCCGATGCACATCTGGAGGCATTCTGGAATCTGTAAACCATCAGAGTGTTGAACAGACACAGAAATTGCATCGGGATTGAATACAACAGTCACCATGCGCACTTCCCTCCATGGGAGTAATGTCTCAAACAGTTTACGCTTTGGCGTTCCCTTTAAGACCAGTAGTAGTTTCCGATGCACATCTGGAGGCATTCTGGAATCTGTAAACCATCAGAGTGTTGAACAGACACAGAAATTGCATCGGGATTGAATACAACAGTCACCATGCGCACTTCCCTCCATGGGAGTAATGTCTCAAACAGTTTACGCTTTGGCGTTCCCTTTAAGACCAGTAGTAGTTTCCGATGCACATCTGGAGGCATTCTGGAATCTGTAAACCATCAGAGTGTTGAACAGACACAGAAATTGCATCGGGATTGAATACAACAGTCACCATGCGCACTTCCCTCCATGGGAGTAATGTCTCAAACAGTTTACGCTTTTATCGTTCCCTGGAAGACCAGTGTAGTTTCAGATGCACATCTGGGGACATTCTGTAATCTGTGGACTATCAGAGTGTTAATGAAACACAGAAATTGCATCGGGATTGAATACAACAGTCACCATGCGCACTTTCCTCTATGGGAGTAATGTCTCAAAGAGTCAACGCTTTGATCATTCTCTGGAAGACCAGTGGTAGTCTCCGATGCACGTCTGGTGTCATTCTGTAATCTGTGGACTATCAGAGTGTTGATGAAACACAGATTTTGCATCGGGATTGAATACAACAGTCTTCATGAGCACTTAACTCCATGGGAGTAATGTCTCAAACAGTTTAAGATTTGATCGTTCCCTCGAAGACCAGTAGTAGTTTCCGATGCACATCTGGGGGCATTCTGTAATGTGTGGACTATCAGAGTGTTGATGAAACACAGAAATTGCATCGGGATTGATTACAACAGACCCCATGCGCACTTACCTCCATAGGAGTAATGTCTCAAACAATCTACGGTTTGATCGTTCCCTGCAAGACCAGTAGTAGTTTCCGATGCACATCTGGAGGCATTCTGTAATCTGTGGACCTTCAAAGTGTTGATGAAACACAGAAATTGCCTCGGGATGGAATACAACAGTCATCATGCGCATTTTCCTCCATGGGAGTAATATCTCAAACAGTCTACGCTTTGATCGTTCCCTTTAAGACCAGAAGTAGCTTCCGATGCATATCTGGAGGCATTCTGGAATCTGTGGACTATCAGAGTGTTGATGAAACACAGAAATTGCATCGGGATTGAATACAACAGTCACCATGCGCACTTTCCTCCATGGGAGTAATGTCTCAAACAGTCTACGCTTTGATCATTCCCTGCAAGACCAGTAGTAGTTTCCGATGTACATCTGGAGGCATTCTGTAATCTGTGGACCTTCAAAGTGTTGATGAAACACAGAAATTGCATCGGGAGAGAATACAACAGTCACCATGCGCACTTTCCTAAATGGGAGTAATGTCTCAAACAGTTTACACTTTGATCGATCCGTGGAAGTGCAGTAGTAGTTTCCGAAGCACATCTGGGAGCATTCTGTAATGTGCGGACTATCAGAGTGTTGATGAAACTCAGAAAGTGCATCGGGATTCAATACAACACTCACCACTCGCACTTCCCTCAATGGGAGTAATGTCTCAAACAGTTTACGCTTTTATTGTTCCCTGGAAGACCAGTATAGTTTCCGATGCACATATGGGGGCATTCTGTAATCTGTGGACTATCAGAGTGTTGCTGAAACATACGAATTGCATCAGGATTGAATACAACAGTCACCATGCGCACTTTCCTCCATGGGAGTAATGTCTCAAACAGTCTACGCTTTGATCGTTCCCTGCAAGACCAGTAGTAGATTCCGATGCACATCTGGAGGAATTCTGTAATCTGTGGACCTTTAAAGTGTTGATGAAACACAGATATTGCCTCGGGATTGAATACAACAGTCACCATGCGCACTTTCCTCCATGGGAGTAATGTCCCAATCAGTTTACGCTTTTATCGTTCCCTGGAAGACCAGTATAGTTTCCGATGCACATCTGGGGGCATTCTGTAATCTGTGGACTATCAGAGTGTTGATGAAACACAGAAATTGCATCGGGATTGAATATAAAAGTCACCATGCGCAGTTTCCTCCATGGGAGTAATGTCTCAAACAGTCTACGATTTGATCTTTCCCTGGAAGACCAGTAGTTGTTTCTGATGCACATCTGGAGGCATTCTGTAATCTGTGGACCTTCAATGTGTTGATGAAACACGGAAATTGCATCGGGAGTGAATACAACAGTCACCATGTGCACTTTAATCGATGGGAGTAATGTCTCAAACAGTTTACGCTTTTATCGTTCCCTGGAAGACCAGTAGTAGTTTCCGATGCACATCTGGTGTCATTCTGTAATCTGTGGACTATCAGAGTGTTGATGAAACACAGAAATTGCATTGGGATTGAATACAACAATCACCATGTGCACTTTCCTCCTTGGGAGTAATGTCTCAAACAGTTTACGCTTTGATCGTTCCCTGGAAGACCAGTAGTTGTTTCCGATGAACATCTGGTGTCATTCTGTATTCTGTGGACTATCAGAGTGTTGATGAAACACAGAAATTGCATCGGGATTGAATACAACATTCACCATGTGCACTTTCCTCCATGGGAGTAATGTCTCAAACAGTCTACGCTTTGGCGTTCCCTTTAAGACCAGTAGTAGTTTCCGATGCACATCTGGAGGCATTCTGGAATCTGTAAACCATCAGAGTGTTGAACAGACACAGAAATTGCATCGGGATTGAATACAACAGTCACCATGCGCACTTCCCTCCATGGGAGTAATGTCTCAAACAGTTTACGCTTTGGCGTTCCCTTTAAGACCAGTAGTAGTTTCCGATGCACATCTGGAGGCATTCTGGAATCTGTAAACCATCAGAGTGTTGAACAGACACAGAAATTGCATCGGGATTGAATACAACAGTCACCATGCGCACTTCCCTCCATGGGAGTAATGTCTCAAACAGTTTACGCTTTTATCGTTCCCTGGAAGACCAGTGTAGTTTCAGATGCACATCTGGGGACATTCTGTAATCTGTGGACTATCAGAGTGTTAATGAAACACAGAAATTGCATCGGGATTGAATACAACAGTCACCATGCGCACTTTCCTCTATGGGAGTAATGTCTCAAAGAGTCAACGCTTTGATCATTCTCTGGAAGACCAGTGGTAGTTTCCGATGCACGTCTGGTGTCATTCTGTAATCTGTGGACTATCAGAGTGTTGATGAAACACAGATTTTGCATCGGGATTGAATACAACAGTCTTCATGAGCACTTAACTCCATGGGAGTAATGTCTCAAACAGTTTAAGATTTGATCGTTCCCTCGAAGACCAGTAGTAGTTTCCGATGCACATCTGGGGGCATTCTGTAATGTGTGGACTATGAGAGTGTTGATGAAACACAGAAATTGCATCGGGATTGAATACAACAGACCCCATGAGCACTTTCCTCCATGGGAGTAATGTCTCAAACAATCTACGGTTTGATCGTTCCCTGCAAGACCAGTAGTAGTTTCCGATGCACATCTGGAGGCATTCTGTAATCTGTGGACCTTCAAAGGGTTGATGAAACACAGAAATTGCCTCGGGATGGAATACAACAGCCATCATGCGCATTTTCCTCCATGGGAGTAATATCTCAAACAGTCTACGCTTTGATCGTTCCCTTTAAGACCAGAAGTAGCTTCCGATGCATATCTGGAGGCATTCTGGAATCTGTGGACTATCAGAGTGCTGATGAAACACAGAAATTGCATCGGGATTGAATACAACAGTCACCATGCGCACTTTCCTCCAAGGGAGTAATGTCTCAAACAGTCTACGCTTTGATCGTTCCCTGCAAGACCAGTAGTAGTTTCCGATGCACATCTGGAGGCATTCTGTAATCTGTGGACCTTCAAAGTGTTGTTAAAAAACAGCAATTGCATCGGGTCTGAATACAACAGTCACCATGTTCACTTTCCTCCATGGGAGTAATGTCTCAAACAGTCTACGCTTTCATCGTTCCCTGCAAGACCAGTAGTAGTTTCCGATGCCCATCTGGAGGCATTCTGTAATCTGTGGACCTTCAAAGTGCTGATGAAAGACAGATATTGCCGCGGGATTGAATACAACAGTCACCATGTGCACTTTCCTCCATGGGAGTAATGTCTCAAACAGTCTACGCTTTGATCGTTTCCTGGAAGACCAGTAGTAGTTTCTGATGCACATCTGGAGGCATTCTGTAATCTGTGGACCTTCAAAGTGTTGATGAAACACGAAAATTGCATCGGGAGTGAATACAACAGTCACCATGCTTACTTTCCTCCATGGGAGTAATGTCTCAAACAGTTTACGCTTTTATCGTTCCCTGGAAGACCAGTGTAGTTTCCGATGCACATCTGGGGACATTCTGTAATCTGTGGACTATCAGAGTGTTGATGAAACACAGAAATTGCATTGGGATTGAATACAACAGTCACCATGCGCACTTTCCTCCATGGGAGTAAAGTCTCAAAGAGTCTACGCTATGATCATTCCCTGGAAGACCAGTAGTACTTTCCGATGCACATCTGGAGGCATTCTGGAATCTGTAAACTATCAGAGTGTTGATCAGACACAGAAATTGCATCGGGATTGAATACAACAGTCACCATGCGCACTTTCCTCCATGGGAGTAATGTCTCAAACAGTTTACGCTTTGATCGTTCCCTGGAAGACCAGCAGTAGTTTCCGATGCACATCTGGGTGCATTCTGTAATGTGTGGACTATCAGAGTGTTGATGAAACACAGAAAGTGCATTGGGATTGAATACAACAGTCACCATGCACACTTTCCTCCATGGGAGTAAAGTCTCAAAGAGTCTACGCTATGATCATTCCCTGGAAGACCAGT
Organism: Schistocerca gregaria; assembly: GCF_023897955.1. Taxonomy (NCBI): domain Eukaryota; kingdom Metazoa; phylum Arthropoda; class Insecta; order Orthoptera; family Acrididae; genus Schistocerca; species Schistocerca gregaria. Next base: position 44,135,255 of record NC_064927.1, read on the forward strand.
ATAGTTTCCGATGCACATCTGGTGTCATTCTGTAATCTGTGGACTATCAGAGTGTTGATGAAACACAGAAATTGCATCGGGATTGAATACAATAGTCACCATGTGCACTTTCCTCCATGGGAGTAAAGTCTCAAAGAGTCTACGCTATGATCATTCCCTGGAAGACCAGTATAGTTTCCGATGCACATCTGGTGTCATTATGTAATCTGTGGACTATCAGAGTGTTGATGAAACACAGAAATTGCAACGGGATTGAATACAACAGTCACGATGCTTACATTCCTCCATGGGAGTAATGTCTCAAACAGTCTACGCTTTGATCGTTCCCTGCAAGACCAGTAGTAGTTTCCGATGCACATGTACAGGCATTCTGTAATCTGTGGACCTTCAAAGTGTTGAGGAAACACTGAAATGGAATCGTGGTTGAATATAAAAGTCACCATGCGCACTTTCCTCAATGGGATTAATGTCAAAAATAGTCTACGCTTTGATCGTTTCCTGGAAGACCAGTAGTAGTTTCTGATGCACATCTGGAGGCATTCTGTAATCTGTGGACCTTCCAAGTGTTGATGAAACACGAAAATTGCATCGGGAGTGAATACAACAGTCACCATGCTTACTTTCCTCCATGGGAGTAATGTCTCAAACAGTTTACGCTTTTATCGTTCCCTGGAAGACCAGTGTAGTTTCCGATGCACATCTGGGGACATTCTGTAATCTGTTGACTATCAGAGTGTTGATGAAACACAGAAATTGCATCGGGATTGAATACAACAGTCACCATGCGCACTTTCCTCCATGGGAGTAAAGTCTCAAAGAGTCTACGCTATGATCATTCCCTGGAAGACCAGTATAGTTTCCGATGCACATCTGGTGTCATTCTGTAATCTGTGGACTATCAGAGTGTTGATGAAACACAGAAATTGCATCGGGATTGAATACAATAGTCAACATGTGCACTTTCCTCCATGGGAGTAATGTCTCAAACAGTCTACGCTTTGATCGTTCCCTGGAAGCCCAGTAGTAGTTTCCGATGCACATCTGGAGGCATTCTGGAATCTGTAAACTATCAGAGTGTTGTTCAGACACAGAAATTGCATCGGGATTGAATACAACAGTCACCATGCGCACTTTCCTCCATGGGAGTAATGTCTCAAACAGTTTACGCTTTGATCGTTCCCTGGAAGAGCAGCAGTAGTTTCCGATGCACATCTGGGTGCATTCTGTAATGTGTGGACTATCAGAGTGATGATGAAACACAGAAAGTGCATTGGGATTGAATACAACAGTCACCATGCCCACTTTCCTCCATGGGAGTAATGTCTCAAACAGTTTACGCTTTTATCGTTCCCTGGAAGACCTGTACAGTTTCCGATGCACATATGGGGGCATTCTGTAATCTGTGGACTATCATAGTGTTGATGAAACATAGAAATTGCAACGGGATTGAATACAACAGTCACGATGCTTACATTCCTCCATGGGAGTAATGTCTCAAACAGTCTACGCTTTGATAGTTCCCTGCAAGACCAGTAGTAGTTTCCGATGCACATGAGCAGGCATTCTGTAATCTGTGGACTATCAGAGTGTTCCTGAAACATACGAATTGCATCAGGATTGAATACAACAGTCACCATGCGCACTTTCCTCCATGGGAGTAATGTCTCAAACAGTCTACGATTTGATCGTTCCCTGCAAGACCAGTAGTAGATTCCGATGCACATCTGGAGGAATTCTGTAATCTGTGGACCTTTAAAGTGTTGATGAAACACAGATATTGCCTCGGGATTGAATACAACAGTCACCATGCGCACTTTCCTCCATTGGAGTAATCTCCCAATCAGTTTACGCTTTTATCGTTCCCTGGAAGACCAGTATAGTTTCAGATGCACATCTGGGGGCATTCTGTAATCTGTGGACTATCAGAGTGTTGATGAAACACAGAAATTGCATCGGGATTGAATATAAAAATCACCATGCGCAGTTTCCTCCATGGGAGTAATGTCTCAAACAGTCTACGATTTGATCTTTCCTTGGAAGACCAGTAGTTGTTTCTGATGCACATCTGGAGGTATTCTGTAATATGTGGACCTACAATGTGTTGATGAAACACGGAAATTGCATCGGGAGTGAATACAACAGTCACCATGTGCACTTTCCTATATGGGAGTAATGTCTAAAACAGTTTACGCTTTTATCGTTCCCTCGAAGACCAGTAGTAGTTTCCGATGCACATCTGGGGGCATTCTGTAATGTGAGGACTATCAGAGTGTTGATGAAACACAGAAATTGCATCGGGATTGAATACAACAGACCCCATGAGCACTTTCCTCCATGGGAGTAATGTCTCAAACAATCTACGGTTTGATCGTTCCCTGCAAGACCAGTAGTAGTTTCCGATGCACATCTGGAGGCATTCTGTAATCTGTGGACCTTCAAAGTGTTGATGAAACACAGAAATTGCCTCGGGATGGAATACAACAGTCATCATGCGCATTTTCCTCCATGGGAGTAATATCTCAAACAGTCTACGCTTTGATCGTTCCCTTTAAGACCAGAAGTAGCTTCCGATGCATATCAGGAGGCATTCTGGAATCTGTGGACTATCAGAGTGTTGATGAAACACAGAAATTGCATCGGGATTGAATACAACAGTCACCATGCGAACTTTCTTCCATGGGAGTAATGTCTCAAACAGTCTACGCTTTGATCGTTTCCTGCAAGACCAGTAGTAGTTTCCGATGCACATCTGGAGGCATTCTGTAATCTGTGGACCTTCAAAGTGTTGATGAAACACAGAAATTGCATCGGGAGTGAATACAACAGTCACCATGCGCACTTTCCTAAATGGGAGTAATGTCTCAAACAGTTTACACTTTGATCGATCCGTGGAAGACCAGTAGTAGTTTCCGAAACACATCTGGGTGCATTCTGTAATGTGCGGACTATCAGAGTGTTGATGAAACACAGAAAGTGCATCGGGATTGAATACAACAGTCACCATGCGCACTTTCCTCCATGGGAGTAATATCTCAAACAGTTTACGCTTTGATCGTTCCCTGGAAGACCAGTAGTAGTTTCCTATGCACATCTGGGGGCATTCTGTAATGTGTGGACCATCAAAGTGTTGATGAAACACAGAAATTGCATCAGGATTGATATAACAGTCACCATGTGCACTTTCCTCCATGGGAGTAATGTCTCAAACAGTCTACGCTTTGATCGTTCCCTTTAAGACCAGTAGTAGTTTCCGATGCACATCTGTGGGCATTCTCTAATGTGTGGTGTATCAGAGTGTGAATGAAACACAGAAATTGCATCGGGATTGAATACTACAGTCACCATGCGCACTTTCCTCCATGGGAGGAATGTCTCAAACAGTCTACACCTTGATCGTTCCCTGCAAGACCAGTAGTAGTTTCCGTTCCACATCTGGAGGCATTCTGTAATCTGTGGACCTTGAAAGTGTTGTTAAAAAACAGCAACTGCATCGGGATTGGATATAACAGTCACCATGTTCACTTTCCTCCATGGGAGTAATGTCTCAAACAGTCTACGCTTTCATCGTTCCCTGCAAGACCAGTAGTAGTTTCCGATGCGCATCTGGAGGCATTCTGTAATCTGTGGACCTTCAAAGTGCTGATGAAAGACAGATGTTGCCGCGGGATTGAATACAACAGTCACCATGTGCACTTTCCTCCATGGGAGTAATGTCTCAAACAGTCTACGCTTTGATCGTTCCCTGGATGACAAGTAGTAGTTTCCGATGCACATCTGGTGTCATTCTGTAATCTGTGGACCTTCAAAGTGTTGAGGAAACACAGAAATGGAATCGTGGTTGAATATAAAAGTCACCATGCGCACTTTCCTCAATGGGATTAATGTCAAAAATAGTCTACGCTTTGATCGTTTCCTGGAAGACCAGTAGTAGTTTCTGATGCACATCTGGAGGCATTCTGTAATCTGTGGACCTTCAAAGTGTTGATGAAACACGAAAATTGCATCGGGAGTGAATACAACAGTCACCATGCTTACTTTCCTCCATCGGAGTAATGTCTCAAACAGTTTACGCTTTTATCGTTCCCTGGAAGACCAGTGTAGGTTCCGATGCACATCTGGGGACATTCTGTAATCTGTTTACTATCAGAGTGTTGATGAAACACAGAAATTGCATCAGGATTGAATACAACAGACACCATGCGCACTTTCCTCCATGGGAGTAAAGTCTCAAAGAGTCTACGCTATGATCATTCCCTGGAAGACCAGTAGTAGTTTCCGATGCACATCTGGTGTCATTCTGTAATCTGTGGACTATCAGAGTGTTGATGAAACACAGAAATTGCATCGGGATTGAATACAATAGTCACCATGTGCACTTTCCTCCATGGGAGTAATGTCTCAAACAGTCTTCGCTTTGATCGTTCCCTGGAAGCCCAGTAGTAGTTTCCGATGCACATCTGGAGGCATTCTGGAATCTGTAAACTATCAGAGTGTTGTTCAGACACAGAAATTGCATCGGGATTGAATACAACAGTCACCATGCGCACTTTCCTCCATGGGAGTAATGTCTCAAACAGTTTACGCTTTGATCGTTCCCTGGAAGACCAGCAGTAGTTTCCGATGCACATCAGGGTGCATTCTGTATTGTGTGGACTATCAGAGTGTTGATGAAACACAGAAAGTGCATTGGGATTGAATACAACAGTCACCATGCCCACTTTCCTCCATGGGAGTAATGTCTCAAACCGTTTACGCTTTTATCGTTCCCTGGAAGACCTGTACAGTTTCCGATGCACATATGGGGGCATTCTGTAATCTGTGGACTATCATAGTGTTGATGAAACATAGAAATTGCAACGGGATTGAATACAACAGTCACGATGCTTACATTCCTCCATGGGAGTAATGTCTCAAACAGTCTACGCTTTGATCGTTCCCTGCAAGACCAGTAGTAGTTTCCGATGCACATGTGCAGGCATTCTGTAATCTGTGGACCTTCAAAGTGTTGAGGAAACACAGAAATGGAATCGTGGTTGAATATAAAAGTCACCATGCGCACTTTCCTCAATGGGATTAATGTCAAAAATAGTCTACGCTTTGATCGTTTCCTGGAAGACCAGTAGTAGTTTCTGATGCACATCTGGAGGCATTCTGTAATCTGTGGACCTTCAAAGTGTTGATGAAACACGAAAATTGCATCGGGAGTGAATACAACAGTCACCATGCTTACTTTCCTCCATGGGAGTAATGTCTCAAACAGTTTACGCTTTTATCGTTCCCTGGAAGACCAGTGTAGTTTCCGATGCACATCTGGGGACATTCTGTAATCTGTGGACTATCAGAGTGTTGATGAAACACAGAAATTGCATCGGGATTGAATACAACAGTCACCATGCGCACTTTCCTCCATGGGAGTAAAGTCTCAAAGAGTCTACGCTATGATCATTCCCTCGAAGACCAGTAGTAGTTTCCGATGCACATCTGGTGTCATTCTGTAATCTGTGGACTATCAGAGTGTTGATGAAACACAGAAATTGCATCGGGATTGAATACAATAGTCACCATGTGCACTTTCCTCCATGGGAGTAATGTCTCAAACAGTCTTCGCTTTGATCGTTCCCTGGAAGCCCAGTAGTAGTTTCCGATGCACATCTGGAGGCATTCTGGAATCTGTAAACTATCAGAGTGTTGTTCAGACACAGAAATAGCATCGGGATTGAATACAACAGTCACCATGCGCACTTTCCTCCATGGGAGTAATGTCTCAAACAGTTTACGCTTTGATCGTTCCCTGGAAGACCAGCAGTAGTTTTCGATGCACATCTGGGTGCATTCTGTAATGTGTGGACATCAGAGTGTTGATGAAACACAGAAAGTGCATTGGGATTGAATACAACAGTCACCATGCCCACTTTCCTCCATGGGAGTAATGTCTCAAACAGTTTACGCTTTTATTGTTCCCTGGAAGACCTGTACAGTGTCCGATGTACATATGGGGGCATTCTGTAATCTGTGGACTATCATAGTGTTGATGAAACATAGAAATTGCAACGGGATTGAATACAACAGTCACGATGCTTACATTCCTCCATGGGAGTAATGTCTCAAACAGTCTACGCTTTGATCGTTCCCTGCAAGACCAGTAGTAGTTTCCGATGCACATGTGCAGGCATTCTGTAATCTGTGGACCTTTAAAGTGTTTATGAAACACAGAAATTGCCTCGGGATTGAATACAACAGTCACCATGCGCACTTTCCTCCATAAGGGTAATGTCCCAATCATTTTACGCTTTTATCGTTCCCTGGAAGACCAGTATAGTTTCCAAAGCACATCTGGGGGCATTCTGTAATCTGTGGACTATCAGAGTGTTGATGAAACACAGAAATTGCATTGGGATTGAATATAACAGTCACCATGTGCACTTTCCTCCATGGGAGTAAAGTCTCAAAGATTCTACGTTATGATCATTCCCTGGAAGACCAGTAGTAGTTTCCGATGCACATCTAGTGTCATTCTGTAATGTGTGGACTATCAGAGTGTTGATGAAACAGAGAAATTGCATCTGGATTGAATACAACAGTCACCATGTGCACTTTCCTCCATGGGAGTAATGTCTCAAAAAGTTTACGCTTTGATTGTTCCCTGGAAGACCAGTAGTTGTTTCCGATGAACATCTGGGGGCATTCTGTAATCTGTGGACTATCAGAGTGTGGATGAATCACAGAAATTGCATCGGGATTGAATAAAACAGTCACCATGTGCACTTTCCTCCATGGGAGTAATGTCTCAAACAGTTTACGCTTTGATCGTTCCCTGGAAAACCAGTAGTTGTTTCCGAAGATTATCTGGGGGAATTCTGTAATGTGTGGTCTATCAGAGAGTTGATGAAACACAGAAATTGCATCGGGATTGAATACAACAGTCACCATGCGCACTTTCCTCCATGGGAGTAATGTCTCAAACAGTCTACGCTTTGATCGTTCCCTGGAAGACCAGTAGTAGATTCCGATGCACATCTGGTGTCATTCTGTTATCTGTGGACTATCAGAGTGTTGATGAAACACAGAAATTGCATCGGGATTGAATACAACAGTCACCATGCACACTTTCCTCCATGGGAGTAAAGTCTCAAAGAGTCTACGCTATGATCATTCCCTGGAAGACCAGTAGTAGTTTCCGATGCACATCTGGTGTCATTCTGTAATCTGTGGACTATCGGAGTGTTGATGAAAAACAGAAATTGCATCGGGATTGAATACAATAGTCACCATGTGCACTTTCCTCCATGGGAGTAAAGTCTCACACAGTCTTCGAATTGATCGTTCCCTGGAAGCCCAGTAGTAGTTTCCGATGCACATCTGGAGGCATTCTGGAATCTGTAAACTATCAGAGTGTTGTTCAGACACAGAAATTGCATCGGGATTGAATACAACAGTCACCATGCGCACTATCCTCCATGGGAGTAAAGTCTCAAAGAGTCTACGCTATGATCATTCCCTGGAAGACAAGTAGTAGTTTCCGATGCACATCTGGTGTCATTCTGTAATCTGTGGACTATCAGAGTGTTGATGAAAAACAGAAATTGCATCGGGATTGAATACAATAGTCACCATGTGCACTTTCCTCCATGGGAGTAAAGTCTCACACAGTCTTCGCATTGATCGTTCCCTGGAAGCCCAGTAGTAGTTTCCGATGCACATATGGGGGCATTCTGTAATCTGTGGACTATCATAGTGTTGATGAAACATAGAAATTGCAACGGGATTGAATACAACAGTCACGATGCTTACATTCCTCCATGGGAGTAATGTCTCAAACAGTCTACGCTTTGATCGTTCCCTGCAAGACCAGTAGTAGTTTCCGATGCACATCTGGAGGCAATCTGTAAGCTGTGGATCTTTAAAGTGTTTATGAAACACAGAAATAGACCCGGGATTGAATACAACAGTCACCATGCGCACTTTCCTCCATAAGAGTAATGTCCCAATCATTTTACGCTTTTATCGTTCCCTGGAAGACCTGTATAGTTTCCAAAGCACATCTGGGGGCATTCTGTAATATGTGGACTATCAGAGTGTTGATGAAACACAGAAATTGCATTGGGATTGAATACAACAGTCACCATGCGCACTTTCCTCCATGGGAGTAAAGTCTCAAAGAGTCTACGCTATGATCATTCCCTGGAAGACCAGTAGTAGTTTCCGATGCACATCTAGTGTCGTTCTGTAATGTGTGGATTATCAGAGTGTTGAAGAAACACAGAAATTGCATCAGGATTGAATACAACAGTCACCATGTGCACTTTCCTCCATGGGAGTAATGTCTCAAAAAGTTTACGCTTTGATCGTTCCCTGGAAGACCAGTAGTTGTTTCCGATGAACATCTGGGGGCATTCTGCAATCTGTGGACTATCAGAGTGTGGATGAAACACAGAAATTGCATCGGGATTGAATAAAACAGTCACCATGTGCACTTTAGTCCATGGGAGTAATGTCTCAAACAGTTTACGCTTTGATCGTTCCCTGGAAGACCAGTAGTTGTTTCCGATGATTATCTGGGGGAATTCTGTAATGTGTGGTCTATCAGAGAGTTGATGAAACACAGAAATTGCATCGGGATTGAATACAACAGTCACCATGCGCACTTTCCTCCATGGGAGAAATGTCTCAAACAGTCTACGCTTTGATCGTTCCCTGGAAGACCAGTAGTAGATTCCGATGCACATCTGGAGTCATTCTGTTATCTGTGGACTATCAGGGTGTTGATGAAACACAGAAATTGCATCGGGATTGAATACAACAGTGACCATCTGCACTTTCCTACATGGGAGTAATGTCTCAAACAGTTTACGCTTTGATCGTTCCCTGGAAGGCCAGTAACTGTTTCCGATGAACATCTGGGAGCATTCTGTAATGTGTGGTCTATCAGATTGTTGATGAAACACAGAAATTGCATCGGGATTGAATACAACAGTAATCATGCGCATTTTCCTCCGATGGAGTAATGTCTCAAACAGTCTACGCTTTGATCGTTCCTTGGCAGACCAGTAGTAGTTTCCGATGCACATCTGGAGGCATTCTGTAATCTGTAAACTTTCAGAGTGTTGTTCAAACACAGAAATTGCATCGGGATTGAATACAACAGTCACCATGCGCATTTTCCTCCATGGGAGTAATGTCTCAAACAGTTTAAGATTTGATCGTTCCCTCGAAGACCAGTAGTAGTTTCCGATGCACATCTGGGGGTATTCTGCAATTTGTGGACTATCAGAGTGTTGATGAAACACAAAATTGCATCGGGATTGAATACAACAGACCCCATGCGCACTTTCCTCCATGGGAGTAATGTCTCAAACAATCTACGGGTTGATCGTTCCCTGCAAGACCAGTAGTAGTTTCCGATGCACATCTGGAGGCATTCTGTAATCTGTAGACCTTGAAAGTGTTGATGAAACACAGAAATTGCCTCGGGATGGAATACAACAGTCGTCATGCGTATTTTCCTCCATGGGAGTAATATCTCAAACAGTCTACGCTTTGATCGTTCCCTTTAAGACCAGAAGTAGCTTCCGATGCACATCTGGAGGCATTCTGGAATCTGTGGACTATCAGAGTGTTGATGAAACACAGAAATTGCATCGGGATTGAATACAACAGTCACAATGCGCACTTTCCTCCATGGGAGTAATGTCTCAAACAGTCTACGCTTTGATCGTTCCCTGCAAGACCAGTAGTAGTTTCCGATGCACATCTGGAAGCATTCTGTAATCTGTGGACCTTTAAAGTGTTGATGAAACACAGAAATGGCCTCGGGATTGAATACAACAGTCACCATGCGCACTTTCCTCCATGGGAGTAATGTCTCAAACAGTATACAATTTGATCGTTCCCTGCAAGACCAGTAGTAGTTTCCGATCCACATCTGGAGGCATTCTGTAATCTGTGGTGCTTCAAAGTGTTGATCAAACACATACAATGCCTCGGGATTGACTACAACAGTAATCATGCGCATTTTCCTCCGTGGGAGTAATGTCTCAAACAGTCTACGCTTTGATCGTTCCTTGGCAGACCAGTAGTAGTTTCCGATGCACATCTGGAGGCATTCTGTAATCTGTAAACTATCAGAGTGTTGTTCAAACACAGAAATTGCATCGGGATTGAATACAACAGTCACCATGCGCATTTTCCTCCATGGGAGTAATGTCTCAAACAGTCTACACTTTGATCGTTCCCTGCAAGACCAGTAGTAGTTTCCGATCCACATCTGGAGGCATTCTGTAATCTGTGGAGCTTCAAAGTGTTGATCAAACACATACAATGCCTCGGGATTGACTACAACAGCAATCATGCGCATTTCCCTCCGTGGGAGTAATGTCTCAAACAGTCTACGCTTTGATCGCTCCTTGGCAGACCAGTAGTAGTTTCCGATGCACATCTGGAGGCATTCTGTAATCTGTAAACTATCAGAGTGTTGTTCAAACACAGAAATTGCATCGGGATTGAATACAACAGTCACCATGCGCATTTTCCTCCATGGGAGTAATATCTCAAACAGTCTACGCTTTGATCGTTCCCTTTAAGACCAGAAGTAGCTTCCGATGCACATCTGGAGGCATTCTGGAATCTGTAGACTATCAGAGTGTTAATGAAACACAGCAATTGCATCGGGATTGAATACAACAGACCCCATGCGCACTTTCCTCCATGTCTCAAACAATCTACGGTTTGATCGTTCCCTGTAAGACCAGTAGTAGTTTCCGATGCACATCTGGAGGCATTCTGTAATCTGTGGACCTTCAAAGTTTTGATGATGCACAGAAATTGCATCGGGAGTGAGTACAACAGTCACCATGCGCACTTTCCTAAATGGGAGTAATGTCTCAAACAGTTTACACTTTGATCGATCCGTGGATGACCAGTAGTAGTTTCCGAAGCACATCTGGGTGCATTCTGTAATGTGCGGACTATCAGAGGGTTGATGAAACACAGAAAGTGCATCGGGATTGAATACAACAGTCACCATGCGCACTTTCCTCCATGGGAGTAATGTCTCAAACAGTTTACGCTTTGATCGTTCCCTGGAAGACCAGTAGTAGTTTCTGATGCACATCTGGGGGCATTCTGTAATGTGTGGACTATCAGAGTGTTGATGAAACACAGAAATTGCATCAGGATTGATATAACAGTCAACATGTGCACTTTCCTCTAGTGGAGTAAGGTCTCAAACAGTCTACGCTTACATCGTTCCCTGCAAGACCAGTAGTAGTTCCCGATGCACATCTGGAGGCATTCTGGAATCTGTGGACTATCAGAGTGTTGATGAAACACAGAAATTGCATCGGGATTGAATACAACAGTCACCATGCGCATTTTCCTCCATGGGAGTAATGTCTCAAACAGTCTACACTTTGATCGTTCCCTGCAAGACCAGTAGTAGTTTCCGATCCACATCTGGAGGCATTCTGTAATCTGTGGACCTTCAAAGTGTTGATCAAACACATACAATGCCTCGGGATTGACTACAACAGCAATCATGCGCATTTCCCTCCGTGGGAGTAATGTCTCAAACAGTCTACGTTTTGATCGTTCCTTGGCAGACCAGTAGTAGTTTCCGATGCACATCTGGAGGCATTCTGTAATCTGTGGACCTTCAAAGTGTTGATGAAAGACAGAAATTGCCGCGGGATTGAATACAACAGTCACCATACGCACTTTCCTCCATGTTAGTAATGACTCAAACAGTTTACGCTTTGATCGTTCCCTGGAAGACCAGTAGTTGTTTCCGATGAACATCTGGGGTCATTCTGCCATGTGTGGTCTATCAGAGTGTTGATGAAAAACAGAAATTGCATTGGCATTGAATACAACAGTCACCATGCGCACTTCCCTCCATGGGAGTAATGTCTCAAACAGTCTACGCTTTGATCGTTCCCTGGAAGACCAGTAGTTGTTTCCGATGATTATCTGGGGGAATTCTGTAATGTGTGGTCTATCAGAGAGTGGATGAAACACAGAAATTTCATCGGGATTGAATACAACAGTCACCATGCGCACTTTCCTACATGGGAGTAATGTCTCTAAGAGTTTACGCTTTGATCGTTCCCTGGAAGACCAGTAGTTGTTTCCGAAGAACATCTGGGGGCATTCTGTAATGTGTGGTGTATCAGAGTGTGAATGAAACAATGAAATTGCATCGGGATTGAATACAACATTCACCATGCGCACTTTCCTCCATGGGAGTAATGTCTCAAACAGTTTACACTTTGATCGTTCCCTGGAAGACCAGTAGTTGTTTCCGAAGAACATCTGGGGGCATTCTGTAAAGTGTGGTGTATCAGAGTGTGAAAGAAACAATGAAATTGCATCGGGATTGAATACAACAGTCATCATGCGCATTTTCCTCCATGGGAGTAATATCTCAAGCAGTCTACGATTTGATCGTTCCCTTTAAGACCAGAAGTAGCTTCCGATGCACATCTGGAGGCATTCTGAAATCTGTGGACTATCAGATTGTTGATGAAACACAGAAATTGCATCGGGATTGAATACAACAGTCACCATGCGCACTTTCCTCCATGGGAGTAATGTCTCAAACAGTCTACGCTTTGATCGTTCCCTGCAAGACCAGTAGTAGTTTCCGATGCACATCTGGAGGCATTCTGTAATCAGTGGACCTTCAAAGTGTTGATGAAACACAGAAATTGCATCGGGAGTGAATACAACAGTCACCATGCGCACTTTCCTAAATGGGAGTAATGTCTCAAACAGTTTACACTTTGATCGATCCGTGGAAGACCAGTAGTAGTTTCCGAAGCACATCTGGGTGCATTCTGTAATGTGCGGACCTACAGAGTGTTGATGAAACACAGAAAGTGCATCGGCATTGAATACAACAATCACCATGCGCACTTTCCTCCATGGGAGTATTGTCTCAAACAGTTTACGCTTTGATCGTCCCCTGGAAGACCAGTAGTGGTTTCCGATGCACATCTGGGGGCATTCTGTAATGTGTGGACTATCAGAGTGTTGATGAAACAAAGAAATTGCATCAGGATTGATATAACAGTCAACATGTGCACTTTCCTCTATGGGAGTAATGTCTCAAACAGTCTACGCTTACATCGTTCCCTGCAAGACCAGTAGTAGTTCCCGATGCACATCTGGAGGCATTTTGTAATCTGTGGACCTTAAAAGTGCTGATGAAAGACAGAAATTGCCGCGGGATTGAATACAACAGTCATCATACGCACTTTCCTCCATGGGAGTAATGTCTCAAACAGTTTACGCTTTGATCGTTCCCTGGAAGACCAGTAGTTGTTTCCGATGAACATCTGGGGGCATTCTGCCATGTGTGGTCTATCAGAGTGTTGATGAAAAACAGAAATTGCATCGGGATTGAATACAACAGTCACCATGCGCACTTTCCTCCACGGGAGTAATGTCTCTAACAGTCTACGCTTTGATCGTTCCCTGGAAGACCAGTAGTTGTTTCCGATGATTATCTGGGGGAATTCTGTAATGTGTGGTCTATCAGAGAGTTGATGAAACACAGAAATTGCATCGGGATTGAATACAACAGTCACCATGCGCACTTTCCTCCATGGGAGTAATGTCTCAAACAGTTTACGCTTTGATCGTTCCCTGGAAGACCAGAAGTTGTTTCCGATGAACATCTGGGGGCATTCTGTAATGTGTGGTGTATCAGAGTGTGAATGAAACAATGAAATTGCATCGGGATTGAATACAACAGTCACCATGCGCACTTTCCTCCATGGGAGGAATGTCTCAAACAGTCTACGCTTTGATCGTTCCCTGCAAGACCACTAGTAGTTTCCGATGCACATCTGGTGGCATTCTGTAATCTGTGGACCTTCAAAGTGTTGATGAAACACAGAAATTGCATCGGGAGTGAATACAACAGTCACCATGCGCACCTTACTCCACGGGATTAATGTCTCAAACAGATTACGCTTTTATCGTTCCCTGGACGACCAGTGTAGCTTCTGATGCACATCTGGGGGCATTCTGTAATCTGTAAACTATTAGAGTGTTGTTCAAACACAGAAATTGCATCGGGATTGAATACAACAGTCACCATGCGCACTTTCCTAAATGGGAGTAATGTCTCAAACAGTTTACCCTTTGATCGATCCGTGGAAGCCTGTAGTAGTTTCCGAAGCACATCTGGGTGCATTCTGTAATGTGCGGACTATCAGAGTGTTGATGAAACACAGAAAGTGCATCGGGATTGAATACAACAGTCACCATTTGCACTTTCCTCCATGGGAGTAATGTCTCAAACAGTTTACACTTTGATCGATCCGTGGAAGACCAGTAGTAGTTTCCGATGCACATCTGGAGGCATTCTGTAATCAGTGGACCTTCAAAGTGTTGATGAAACACAGAAATTGCATCGGGAGTGAATACAACAGTCACCATGCGCACTTTCCTAAATGGGAGTAATGTCTGAAACAGTTTACACTTTGATCGATCCGTGGAAGACCAGTAGTAGCTTCCGAAGCACATCTGGGTGCATTCTGTAATGTGCGGACTATCAGAGTGTTGATGAAACACAGAAAGTGCATCGGGATTGAATACAACAATCACCATGCAACTTTCCTCCATGGGAGTAATGTCTCAAACAGTTTACGCTTTGATCGTCCCCTGGAAGACCAGTAGTAGTTTCCGATGCATATCTGGGGGCATTCTGTAATGTGTGGACTATCAGAGTGTTGATGAAACACAGAAATTGCATCAGGATTGATATAACAGTCAACATGTGCACTTTCCTCCATGGGAGTAATGTCTCAAACAGTCTACGCTTACATCGTTCCCTGCAAGACCAGTAGTAGTTCCCGATGCACATCTGGAGGCATTTTGTAATCTGTGGACCTTAAAAGTGCTGATGAAAGACAGAAATTGCCGCGGGATTGAATACAACAGTCATCATACGCACTTTCCTCCATGGGAGTAATGTCTCAAACAGTTTACGCTTTGATCGTTCCCTGGAAGACCAGTAGTTGTTTCCGATGAACATCTGGGGGCATTCTGCCATGTGTGGTCTATCAGAGTGTTGATGAAAACAGAAATTGCATCGGGACTGAATACAACAGTCACCATGCGCACTTTCCTCCATGGGAGTAATGTCTCTAACAGTCTACGCTTTGATCGTTCCCTGGAAGACCAGTAGTTGTTTCCGATGATTATCTGGGGGAATTCTGTAATGTGTGGTCTATCAGAGAGTTGATGAAACACAGAAATTGAATCGGGATTGAATACAACAGTCACCATGCGCACTTTCCCCCATGGGAGTAATGTCTCAAAGAGTTTACGCTTTGATCGTTCCCTGGAAGACCAGTAGTAGTTTTCGTTCCATATCTGGAGGCATTCTGTAATCTGTGGACCTTGAAAGTGTTGATGAAACACAGAAATTGCCTCGGGATGGAATACAGCAGTCATCATGCGCAATTTCCTCCATGGGAGTAATGTCTCAAACAGTCTACGCTTTGATCGTTCCCTTTAAGACCAGTGGTAGCTTCCGATGCACATCTGGAGGCATTCTGAAATCTGTAAACTATCAGAGTGTTGTTACAAAACAGAAATGGCATCGGGATTGAATACAACAGTCACCATGCGCACTTTCCTCCATGGGAGTAATGTCTCAAACAGTTTACACTTTGATCGTTCCCTGGAAGACCAGTAGTAGTTTCCGATGCACATCTGGTGTCATTCTGTAATCTGTGGACTATCAGAGTGTTTGATGAAACACAGAAATTGCATCGGGATTGAATACAACAGTCACCATGCGCACTTTCCTCCATGGGAGGAATGTCTCAAACAGTCTACGCTTTGATCGTTCCCTGCAAGAGCACTAGTAGTTTCCGATGCACATCTGGTGGCATTCTGTAATCTGTGGACCTTCAAAGTGTTGATGAAACACAGAAATTGCATCGGGAGTGAATACAACAGTCACCATGCGCACCTTGCTCCATGGGATTAATGTCTCAAACAGATTACGCTTTTATCGTTCCCTGGACGACCAGTGTAGCTTCTGATGCACATCTGGGGGCATTCTGTAATCTGTAAACTATTAGAGTGTTGTTCAAACACAGAAATTGCATCGGGATTGAATACAACAGTCACCATGCGCACTTTCCTAAATGGGAGTAATGTCTCAAACAGTTTACGCTTTGATCGATCCGTGGAAGCCAGTAGTAGTTTCCGAAGCACATCTGGGTGCATTCTGTAATGTGCGGACTATCAGAGTGTTGATGAAACACAGAAAGTGCATCGGGATTGAATACAACAGTCACCATTTGCACTTTCCTCCGTGGGAGTAATGTCTCAAACAGTTTACACTTTGATCGATCCGTGGAAGACCAGTAGTAGTTTCCGATGCACATCTGGAGGCATTCTGGAATCTGTGCACTATCAGAGTGTTGATGAAACACAGAAATTGCATCAGGATTGATATAACAGTCAACATGTGCACTTTCCTCCATTGGAGTAATGTCTCAAACAGTCTACGCTTACATCGTTCCCTGCAAGACCAGTAGTAGTTCCCGATGCACATCTGGAGGCATTTTGTAACCTGTGGACCTTAAAAGTGCTGATGAAAGACAGAAATTGTCGCGGAATTGAATACAACAGTCATCATACGCACTTTCCTCCATGGGAATAATGTCTCAAACAGTTTACGCTTTGATCGTTCCCTGGAAGAACAGTAGTTGTTTCCGATAAACATCTGGGGGCATTCTGCCATGTGTGGTCTATCAGAGTGTTGATGAAAAACAGAAATTGAATCGGGATTGAATACAACAGTCACCATGCGCACTTTCCTCCATGGGAGTAATGTCTCAAAGAGTTTACGCTTTGATCGTTCCCTGGAAGACCAGTAGTAGTTTCCGTTCCATATCTGGAGGCATTCTGTAATCTGTGGACCTTGAAAGTGTAGATGAGACACAGAAATTGCCTCGGGATGGAATACAACAGTCATCATGCGCAATTTCCTCCATGGGAGTAATGTGTCAAACAGTCTACGATTTGATCGTTCCCTTTAAGAACAGTGGTAGCTTCCGATGCACATCTGGAGGCGTTCTGAAATCTGTAAACTATCAGAGTGTTGTTAAAAAACAGAGATGGCATCGGGATTGAATACAACAGTCACCATGTGCACGTTCCTCCATGCGAGTAATGCCTCAAACAGTTTACGCTTTGATCGTTCCCTTGAAGACCAGTAGTAGTTTCCGATGCACATCTGGGTGCATTATGTCATGTGTGGACTATCAGAGTGTTGATGAAACACAGAAGGTGCTCTGGAATTGAATACAACAGTCACCATTCGCACTTTCCTCCATGGGAGGAATGTCTCAAACAGTCTACACCTTGATCGTTCCCTGCAAGACCAGTAGTAGTTTCCGTTCCATATCTGGAGGCATTCTGTAATCTGTGGACCTTGAAAGTGTTGATGAAACACAGAAATTGCCTCGGGATGGAATACAACAGTCACCATTTGCACTTTCCTCCATGGGAGTAATGTCTCAAACAGTTTACACTTTGATCGATCCGTGGAAGACCAGTAGTAGTTTCCGATGCACATCTGGAGGCATTCTGGAATCTGTGCACTATCAGAGTGTAGATGAAACACAGAAATTGCATCGGGATTGAATACAACAGTCACCATGCGCACTTTCCTCCATGGGAGTAATGTCTCAAACAGTCTACGCTTTGATCGTTCCCTGCAAGACCAGTAGTAGTTTCCGAAGCACATCTGGGTGCATTCTGTAATGTGCGGACTATCAGAGTGTTGATGAAACACAGAAAGTGCATCGGGATTGAATACAACAGTCACCATTTGCACTTTCCTCCATGGGAGTAATGTCTCAAACAGATTACACTTTCATCGATCCGTGGAAGACCAGTAGTAGTTTCCGATGCACATCTGGAGGCATTCTGGAATCTGTGCACTATCAGAGTGTTGATGAAACACAGAAATTGCATCGGGATTGAATACAACAGTCACCATGCGCACTTTCCTCCATGGGAGTAATGTCTCAAACAGTCTACGCTTTGATCGTTCCCTGCAAGACCAGTAGTAGTTTCCGATGCACATCTGGGGGCATTCTGTAATGTGTGGACTATCAGAGTGTTGATGAAACACAGAAATGGCATCAGGATTGATATAACAGTCAACATGTGCACTTTCCTCCATGGGAGTAATGTCTCAAACAGTCTACGCTTACATCGTTCCCTGCAAGACCAGTAGTAGTTCCCGATGCACATCTGGAGGCATTTTGTAATCTGTGGACCTTAAAAGTGCTGATGAAAGACAGAAATTGCCGCGGGATTGAATACAACAGTCATCATACGCACTTTCCTCCATGGGAGTAATGTCTCAAACAGTTTACGCTTTGATCGTTCCCAGGAAGAACAGTAGTTGTTTCTGATAAACATCTGGGGGCATTCTGCCATGTGTGGTCTATCAGAGTGTTGATGAAAAACAGAAATTGCATCGGGATTGAATACAACAGTCACCATGCGCACTTTCCTCCATGGGAGTAATGTCTCAAAGAGTTTACGCTTTGATCGTTCCCTGGAAGACCAGTAGTAGTTTCCGTTCCATATCTGGAGGCATTCTGTAATCTGTGGACCTTGAAAGTGTTGATGAGACACAGAAATTGCCTCGGGATGGAATACAACAGTCATCATGCGCAATTTCCTCCATGGGAGTAATGTGTCAAACAGTCTACGATTTGATCGTTCCCTTTAAGAACAGTGGTAGCTTCCGATGTACATCTGGAGGCATTCTGAAATCTGTAAACTATCAGAGTGTTGTTAAAAAACAGAGATGGCTTCGGGATTGAATACAACAGTCACCATGTGCACGTTCCTCCATGCGAGTAATGCCTCAAACAGTTTACGCTTTGATCGTTCCCTTGAAGACCAGTAGTAGTTTCCGATGCACATCTGGGTGCATTATGTCATGTGTGGACTATCAGAGTGTTGATGAAACACAGAAGGTGCACTGGGATTGAATACAACAGTCACCATTCGCACTTTCCTCCATGGGAGGAATGTCTCAAACAGTCTACACCTTGATCGTTCCCTGCAAGACCAGTAGTAGTTTCCGTTCCATATCTGGAGGCATTCTGTAATCTGTGGACCTTGAAAGTGTTGATGAAACACAGAAATTGCCTCGGGATGGAATACAACAGTCATCATGCGCAATTTCCTCCATGGGAGTAATGTCTCAAACTGTTTACGCTTTGATCGTTCCCTGGATGACCCGTATAGTTTCCGATGCACATATGGGGGCATTCTGTAATCTGTGGACCTTCAAAGTGTTGATGAAACACAGAAATTGCATCGGGAGTGAATACAACAGTCACCATGCGCACCTTCCTCCATGGGATTAATGTCTCAAACAGTTTACGCATTTATCGTTCCCTGGACGACCAGTGTAGCTTCTGATGCACATCTGGTGGCATTCTGTAATCTGTAAACTATTAGAGTGTTGTTCAAACTCAGAAATTGCATCGGGATTGAATACAAAAGTCACCATGCGCACTTTCCTAAATGGGAGTAATGTCTCAAACAGTTTACGCTTTGATCGATCCGTGGAAGACCAGTAGTAGTTTCCGAAGCACATCTGGTTGCATTCTGTAATGTGCGGACTATAAGAGTGTTGATGAAACACAGAAAGTGCATCGGGATTGAATACAACAGTCACCATGTGCACTTTCCTCCATGGGAGTAATGTCTCAAACAGTCTACGCTTTCATCGTTCCCTGCAAGACCAGTAGTAGTTTCCGATGCACATCTGGAGGCATTCTGTAATCTGTGGTCCTTCAAAGTGCTGATGAAAGACAGAAATTGCCGCGGAATTGAATACAACAATCACCATGCGCACTTTCCTCCATGGGAGTAATGTCTCAAACAGTCTACGCTTTGATCGTTCCCTGGAAGACAAGTAGTAGTTTCCGATGCACATGTGGTGTCACTCTGTAATCTGTGGACCTTCAAAGTGTTGAGGAAACACAGAAATGGAATCCTGGTTGAATACAACAGTCACCATGCGCACTTTCCTCCATGGGAGTAATGTCTCAAACTGTCTACGCTTTGATCGTTCCCTTTAAGACTAGTAGTAGTTTCCGATACACATCTGAAGGCATTCTGGAATATGTAAACTATCAGAGTGTTGTTCAAACACAGAAATTGCATCGGGATTGAATACAAAAGTCACCATGCGCACTTTCCTCCATGGGAGTAATGTCTCAAACAGTTTACGCTTTGATCGTTCCCTGGAAGAACAGTAGTTGTTTCCGATAAACATCTGGGGGCATTCTGCCATGTGTGGTCTATCAGAGTGTTGATGAAAAACAGAAATTGCATCGGGATTGAATACAACAGTCACCATGCGCACTTTCCTCCATGGGAGTAATGTCTCAAAGAGTTTACGCTTTGATCGTTCCCTGGAAGACCAGTAGTAGTTTCCGTTCCATATCTGGAGGCATTCTGTAATCTGTGGACCTTGAAAGTGTAGATGAGACACAGAAATTGCCTCGGGATGGAATACAACAGTCATCATGCGCAATTTCCTCCATGGGAGTAATGTGTCAAACAGTCTACGATTTGATCGTTCCCTTTAAGAACAGTGGTAGCTTCCGATGCACATCTGGAGGCGTTCTGAAATCTGTAAACTATCAGAGTGTTGTTAAAAAACAGAGATGGCATCGGGATTGAATACAACAGTCACCATGTGCACGTTCCTCCATGCGAGTAATGCCTCAAACAGTTTACGCTTTGATCGTTCCCTTGAAGACCAGTAGTAGTTTCCGATGCACATCTGGGTGCATTATGTCATGTGTGGACTATCAGAGTGTTGATGAAACACAGAAGGTGCACTGGAATTGAATACAACAGTCACCATTCGCACTTTCCTCCATGGGAGGAATGTCTCAAACAGTCTACACCTTGATCGTTCCCTGCAAGACCAGTAGTAGGTTCCGTTCCATATCTGGAGGCATTCTGTAATCTGTGGACCTTGAAAGTGTTGATGAAACACAGAAATTGCCTCGGGATGGAATACAACAGTCACCATTTGCACTTCCCTCCATGGGAGTAATGTCTCAAACAGTTTACACTTTGATCGATCCGTGGAAGACCGGTAGTAGTTTCCGATGCACATCTGGAGGCATTCTGGAATCTGTGCACTATCAGAGTGTAGATGAAACACAGAAATTGCATCGGGATTGAATACAACAGTCACCATGCGCACTTTCCTCCATGGGAGTAATGTCTCAAACAGTCTACGCTTTGATCGTTCCCTGCAAGACCAGTAGTAGTTTCCGAAGCACATCTGGGTGTATTCTGTAATGTGCGGACTATCAGAGTGTTGATGAAACACAGAAAGTGCATCGGAATTGAATACAACAGTCACCATTTGCACTTTCCTCCATGGGAGTAATGTCTCAAACAGATTACACTTTCATCGATCCGTGGAAGACCAGTAGTAGTTTCCGATGCACATCTGGAGGCATTCTGGAATCTGTGCACTATCAGAGTGTTGATGAAACACAGAAATTGCATCGGGATTGAATACAACAGTCACCATGCGCACTTTCCTCCATGGGAGTAATGTCTCAAACAGTCTACGCTTTGATCGTTCCCTGCAAGACCAGTAGTAGTTTCCGATGCACATCTGGGGGCATTCTGTAATGTGTGGACTATCAGAGTGTTGATGAAACACAGAAATGGCATCAGGATTGATATAACAGTCAACATGTGCACTTTCCTCCATGGGAGTAATGTCTCAAACAGTCTACGCTTACATCGTTCCCTGCAAGACCAGTAGTTGTTCCCGATGCACATCTGGAGGCATTTTGTAATCTGTGGACCTTAAAAGTGCTGATGAAAGACAGAAATTGCCGCGGGATTGAATACAACAGTCATCATACGCACTTTCCTCCATGGGAGTAATGTGTCAAACCGTCTACGATTTGATCGTTCCCTTTAAGAACAGTGGTAGCTTCCGATGCACATCTGGAGGCGTTCTGAAATATGTAAACTATCAGAGTGTTGTTAACAAACAGAGATGGCATCGGGATTGAATACAACAGTCACCATGTGCACGTTCCTCCATGCGAGTAATGCCTCAAACAGTTTACGCTTTGATCGTTCCCTTGAAGACCAGTAGTAGTTTCCGATGCACATCTGGGTGCATTATGTCATGTGTGGACTATCAGAGTGTTGATGAAACACAGAAGGTGCACTGGAATTGAATACAACTGTCACCATTCGCACTTTCCTCCATGGGAGGAATGTCTCAAACAGTCTACACCTTGATCGTTCCCTGCAAGACCAGTAGTGGTTTCCGTTCCATATCTGGAGGCATTCTGTAATCTGTGGACCTTGAAAGTGTTGATCAAACACAGAAATTGCCTCGGGATGGAATACAACAGTCACCATTTGCACTTTCCTCCATGGGAGTAATGTCTCAAACAGTTTACACTTTGATCGATCCGTGGAAGACCAGTAGTAGTTTCCGATGCACATCTGGAGGCATTCTGGAATCTGTGCACTATCAGAGTGTAGATGAAACACAGAAATTGCATCGGGATTGAATACAACAGTCACCATGCGCACTTTCCTCCATGGGAGTAATGTCTCAAACAGTCTACGCTTTGATCGTTCCCTGCAAGACCAGTAGTAGTTTCCGAAGCACATCTGGGTGCATTCTGTAATGTGCGGACTATCAGAGTGTTGATGAAACACAGAAAGTGCATCGGAATTGAATACAACAGTCACCATTTGCACTTTCCTCCATGGGAGTAATGTCTCAAACAGATTACACTTTCATCGATCCGTGGAAGACCAGTAGTAGTTTCCGATGCAGATCTGGAGGCATTCTGGAATCTGTGCACTATCAGAGTGTTGATGAAACACAGAAATTGCATCGGGATTGAATACAACAGTCACCATGCGCACTTTCCTCCATGGGAGTAATGTCTCAAACAGTCTACGCTTTGATCGTTCCCTGCAAGACCAGTAGTAGTTTCCGATGCACATCTGGGGGCATTCTGTAATGTGTGGACTATCAGAGTGTTGATGAAACACAGAAATGGCATCAGGATTGATATAACAGTCAACATGTGCACTTTCCTCCATGGGAGTAATGTCTCAAACAGTCTACGCTTACATCGTTCCCTGCAAGACCAGTAGTAGTTCCCGATGCACATCTGGAGGCATTTTGTAATCTGTGGACCTTAAAAGTGCTGATGAAAGACAGAAATTGCCGCGGGATTGAATACAACAGTCATCATACGCACTTTCCTCCATGGGAGTAATGTCTCAAACAGTTTACGCTTTGATCGTTCCCAGGAAGAACAGTAGTTGTTTCTGATAAACATCTGGGGGCATTCTGCCATGTTTGGTCTATCAGAGTGTTGATGAAAAACAGAAATTGCATCGGGATTGAATACAACAGTCACCATGCGCACTTTCCTCCATGGGAGTAATGTCTCAAAGAGTTTACGCTTTGATCGTTCCCTGGAAGACCAGTAGTAGTTTCCGTTCCATATCTGGAGGCATTCTGTAATCTGTGGACCTTGAAAGTGTTGATGAGACACAGAAATTGCCTCGGGATGGAATACAACAGTCATCATGCGCAATTTCCTCCATGGGAGTAATGTGTCAAACAGTCTACGATTTGATCGTTCCCTTTAAGAACAGTGGTAGCTTCCGATGTACATCTGGAGGCATTCTGAAATCTGTAAACTATCAGAGTGTTGTTAAAAAACAGAGATGGCTTCGGGATTGAATACAACAGTCACCATGTGCACGTTCCTCCATGCGAGTAATGCCTCAAACAGTTTACGCTTTGATCGTTCCCTTGAAGACCAGTAGTAGTTTCCGATGCACATCTGGGTGCATTATGTCATGTGTGGACTATCAGAGTGTTGATGAAACACAGAAGGTGCACTGGGATTGAATACAACAGTCACCATTCGCACTTTCCTCCATGGGAGGAATGTCTCAAACAGTCTACACCTTGATCGTTCCCTGCAAGACCAGTAGTAGTTTCCGTTCCATATCTGGAGGCATTCTGTAATCTGTGGACCTTGAAAGTGTTGATGAAACACAGAAATTGCCTCGGGATGGAATACAACAGTCATCATGCGCAATTTCCTCCATGGGAGTAATGTCTCAAACTGTTTACGCTTTGATCGTTCCCTGGATGACCCGTATAGTTTCCGATGCACATATGGGGGCATTCTGTAATCTGTGGACCTTCAAAGTGTTGATGAAACACAGAAATTGCATCGGGAGTGAATACAACAGTCACCATGCGCACCTTCCTCCATGGGATTAATGTCTCAAACAGTTTACGCTTTTATCGTTCCCTGGACGACCAGTGTAGCTTCTGATGCACATCTGGTGGCATTCTGTAATCTGTAAACTATTAGAGTGTTGTTCAAACTCAGAAATTGCATCGGGATTGAATACAACAGTCACCATGCGCACTTTCCTAAATGGGAGTAATGTCTCAAACAGTTTACGCTTTGATCGATCCGTGGAAGACCAGTAGTAGTTTCCGAAGCACATCTGGTTGCATTCTGTAATGTGCGGACTATCAGAGTGTTGATGAAACACAGAAAGTGCATCGGGATTGAATACAACAGTCACCATGTGCACTTTCCTCCATGGGAGTAATGTCTCAAACAGTCTACGCTTTCATCGTTCCCTGCAAGACCAGTAGTAGTTTCCGATGCACATCTGGAGGCATTCTGTAATCTGTGGTCCTTCAAAGTGCTGATGAAAGACAGAAATTGCCGCGGAATTGAATACAACAATCACCATGCGCACTTTCCTCCATGGGAGTAATGTCTCAAACAGTCTACGCTTTGATCGTTCCCTGGAAGACAAGTAGTAGTTTCCGATGCACATGTGGTGTCACTCTGTAATCTGTGGACCTTCAAAGTGTTGAGGAAACACAGAAATGGAATCCTGGTTGAATACAACAGTCACCATGCGCACTTTCCTCCATGGGAGTAATGTCTCAAACTGTCTACGCTTTGATCGTTCCCTTTAAGACTAGTAGTAGCTTCCGATACACATCTGAAGGCATTCTGGAATATGTAAACTATCAGAGTGTTGTTCAAACACAGAAATTGCATCGGGATTGAATACAACACTCACCATGCGCACTTTCCTCAATGGGAGTAATGTCTCAAACAGTTTACGCTTTTATCGTTCCCTGGAAGACCTGTATAGTTTCCGATGCACATATGGGGGCATTCTGTAATCTGTGGACTATAAGAGTGTTGATGAAACATAGAAATTGCATCCGGATTGAATACAACAGTCACCATGCGCACTTTCCTCCATGGGAGTAATGTGTCAAATAGTCTACGCTTTGATCGTTTCCTGGAAGACCAGTAGTAGTTTCTGATGCACATCTGGAGGCATTCTGTAGTCTGTGGACCTTCAAAGTGTTGATGAAACACGAAAATTGCATCGGGAGTGAATACAACAGTCACCATGCTTACTTTCCTCCTTGGGAGTAATGTCTCAAACAGTTTACGCTTTTATCGTTCCCTGGAAGACCAGTGTAGTCTCCGATGCACATCTGGGGACATTCTGTAATCTGTGGACTATCAGAGTGTTGATGAAACATAGAAATTGCATCCGGATTGAATACAACAGTCACCATGCGCACTTTCCTCCATGGGAGTCATGTGTCAAATAGTCTACGCTTTGATCGTTTCCTGGAAGACCAGTAGTAGTTTCTGATGCACATCTGGAGGCATTCTGTAGTCTGTGGACCTTCAAAGTGTTGATGAAACACGAAAATTGCATCGGGAGTGAATACAACAGTCACCATGCTTACTTTCCTCCATGGGAGTAATGTCTCAAACAGTTTACGCTTTTATCGTTCCCTGGAAGACCAGTGTAGTCTCCGATGCACATCTGGGGACATTCTGTAATCTGTGGACTATCAGAGTGTTGATGAAACACAGAAATTGCATCGGGATTGAATACAACAGTCACCATGCGCACTTTCCTCCATGGGAGTAATGTCTCAAACAGTCTACGCTTTGATCGTTCCCTGGAAGACCAGTAGTAGATTCCGACGCACATCTGGTGTCATTCTGTTATCTGTGGACTATCAGGGTGTTGATGAAACACAGAAATTGCATCGGGATTGAATACAACAGTGAGGATGTACACTTTCCTCCATGGGAGTAATGTCTCAAACAGTTTACGCTTTGATCGTTCCCTGGAAGGCCAGTAGTTGTTTCCGATGAACACCTGGGAGCATTCTGTAATGTGTGGTCTATCAGATTGTAGATGAAACACAGTAATTGCATCGCGATTGAATACAACAGTCACCATGCGCAATTTCCTCCTTGCGGGTAATGGCATAAACAGTTTACGCTTTGATCGTTCCCTGGAAGACCAGTAGTAGTTTCCGATGCACATCTGGTGTCATTCTGTAATCTGTGGACCTTTAAAGTGTTGACGAAACACAGAAATGGCCTCGGGATTGAATACAACAGTCACCATGCGCACTTTCCTCCATGGGAGTAATGTCTCAAACAGTCTACATTTTGATCGTTCCCTGCAAGACCAGTAGTAGTTTGCGATCCACATCTGGAGGCATTCTGTAATCTGTGGACCATCAAAGTGTTGATCAAACACATGCAATGCCTCGGGATTGACTACAACAGTAATCATGCGCATTTTCCTCCGTGGGAGTAATGTCTCTAACAGTCTACGCTTTGATCGTTCCTTGGCAGACCAGTAGTAGTTTTCGATGCACATCTGGTGTCATTCTGTATTCTGTGGACTATCAGAGTGTTGATGAAACACAGAAATTGCATCGGGATTGAATACAACATTCACCATGTGCACATTCCTCCATGGGAGTAATGTCTCAAATAGTCTACGCTTTGACGTTCCCTTTAAGACCAGTAGTAGTTTCCGATGCACATCTGGAGGCATTCTGGAATCTGTAAACCATCAGAGTGTTGATCAGACACAGAAATTGCATCGGGATTGAATACAACAGTCACCATTCGCACTTTCCTCCATGGGAGTAATGTCTCAAAGAGTCAACGCTTTGATCATTCTCTGGAAGACCAGTGGTAGTTTCCGATGCACATCTGGTGTCATTCTGTAATGTGTGGACTATCAGAGTGTTGATGAAACACAGAAATTGCATCTGGATTGAATACAACAGTCACCATGTGCACTTTCCTCCATGGGAGTAATGTCTCAAACAGTTTAAGATTTGATCGTTCCCTCGAAGACCAGTAGTAGTTTCCGATGCTTATCTGGGGGCATTCTGTAATGTGTGGATTTTCAGAGTGTTGATGAAACACAGAAATTGCATCGGGATTGAATACAACAGACCCCATGCGCACTTTCCTCCATGGGAGTAATGTCTCAAACAATCTACGGTTTGATCGTTCCCTAGAAGACCAGTAGTAGTTTCCGATGCACATCTGGAGGCATTCTGTGATCTGTGGACGTTCAAAGTGTTGATGAAACACAGAAATTGCCTCGGGTTGGAATACAACAGTCATCATGCGCCCTTTCTTCCTTGAGAGTAATGTCTCAAACAGTCTACGCTTTGATCGTTCCCTTTAAGACCAGAAGTAGCTTCCGATGCACATCTGGAGGCATTCTGGAATCTGCGGACTATCAGAGTGTTGATGAAACACAGAAATTGCATCGGGATTGAATACAACAGTCACCATGCGCACTTTCCTGAATGGGAGTGATGTCTCGAACAGTTTACACTTTGATCGATCTGTGGAAGACCAGTAGTAGTTTCCGAAGCACATCTGGGTGCATTCTCTAATGTGCGGACTATCAGAGTGTTGATGAAACACAGAAAGTGCATCGGGATTCAATACAACAATCACCATGCGCACTTTCCTCGATGGGAGTAATGTCTCAAACAGTTTACGCTTTGATCGTTCCCTGGAAGACCAGTAGTAGTTTCCGACGCACATCTGGGGGCATTCTGTAATGTGTGGACTATCAGAGTGTTGAGGAAACACAGAAATTGCATCAGGATTGATATAACAGTCACCATGTGCACTTTCCTCCATGGGAGTAATGTCTCAAACAGTCTACGCTTACATCGTTCCCTGCAAGACCAGTAGTAGTTCCCGATGCACATCTGGAGGCATTTTGTAATCTGTGGACCTTCAAAGTGCTGATGAAAGACAGAAATTGCCGCGGATTGAATACAACAGTCACCATACGCACTTTCCTCCATGGGAGTAATGTCTCAAACAGTTTACGCTTTGATCGTTCCCTGGAAGACCAGTAGTTGTTTCCGATGAACATCTGGGGGCATTCTGCCATGTGTGGTCTATCAGAGTGTTGATGAAAAACAGAAATTGCATCGGGATTGAATACAACAGTCACCATGCGCACTTTCCTACATGGGAGTAATGTCTCAACCAGTCTACGCTTTGATCGTTCCCAGGAAGACCAGTTGTAGTTTCCGATGCACATCTGGTGTCATTCTGTAATCTGTGGACTATCAGGGTGTTGATGAAACACAGAAATTGCATCGGGATTGAATACAACAGTGACCTTGTGCACTTTCCTCAATGGGAGTAATGTCTCTAAGAGTTTACGCTTTGATCGTTCCCTGGAAGACCAGTAGTAGTTTCCGATGAGCATCTGGGGGCATTCTGTAATGTGTGGTGTATCAGAGTGTGAATGAAACACAGAAATTGCATCGGGATTGAATACAACAGTCACCATGCGCACTTTCCTCCATGGGAGTAATGTCTCATACAGGTTACACTTTGATCGTTCCCCGGAAGACCAGTAGTAGTTTCCGATGCACATCTGGTGTCATTCTGTAATCTGTGGACTATCAGAGTGTTAGATGAAACACAGAAATTGCATCGGGATTGAATACAACAGTCACCATGCGCACTTTCCTCCATGGGAGTAATGTCTCAAACAGTCTACGCTTTGATCGTTCCCTGCAAGACCAGTAGTAGTTTCCGAAGCACATCTGGGTGTATTCTGTAATGTGCGGACTATCAGAGTGTTGATGAAACACAGAAAGTGCATCGGAATTGAATACAACAGTCACCATTTGCACTTTCCTCCATGGGAGTAATGTCTCAAACAGATTACACTTTCATCGATCCGTGGAAGACCAGTAGTAGTTTCCGATGCACATCTGGAGGCATTCTGGAATCTGTGCACTATCAGAGTGTTGATGAAACACAGAAATTGCATCGGGATTGAATACAACAGTCACCATGCGCACTTTCCTCCATGGGAGTAATGTCTCAAACAGTCTACGCTTTGATCGTTCCCTGCAAGACCAGTAGTAGTTTCCGATGCACATCTGGGGGCATTCTGTAATGTGTGGACTATCAGAGTGTTGATGAAACACAGAAATGGCATCAGGATTGATATAACAGTCAACATGTGCACTTTCCTCCATGGGAGTAATGTCTCAAACAGTCTACGCTTACATCGTTCCCTGCAAGACCAGTAGTTGTTCCCGATGCACATCTGGAGGCATTTTGTAATCTGTGGACCTTAAAAGTGCTGATGAAAGACAGAAATTGCCGCGGGATTGAATACAACAGTCATCATACGCACTTTCCTCCATGGGAGTAATGTGTCAAACCGTCTACGATTTGATCGTTCCCTTTAAGAACAGTGGTAGCTTCCGATGCACATCTGGAGGCGTTCTGAAATCTGTAAACTATCAGAGTGTTGTTAACAAACAGAGATGGCATCGGGATTGAATACAACAGTCACCATGTGCACGTTCCTCCATGCGAGTAATGCCTCAAACAGTTTACGCTTTGATCGTTCCCTTGAAGACCAGTAGTAGTTTCCGATGCACATCTGGGTGCATTATGTCATGTGTGGACTATCAGAGTGTTGATGAAACACAGAAGGTGCACTGGAATTGAATACAACTGTCACCATTCGCACTTTCCTCCATGGGAGGAATGTCTCAAACAGTCTACACCTTGATCGTTCCCTGCAAGACCAGTAGTGGTTTCCGTTCCATATCTGGAGGCATTCTGTAATCTGTGGACCTTGAAAGTGTTGATCAAACACAGAAATTGCCTCGGGATGGAATACAACAGTCACCATTTGCACTTTCCTCCATGGGAGTAATGTCTCAAACAGTTTACACTTTGATCGATCCGTGGAAGACCAGTAGTAGTTTCCGATGCACATCTGGAGGCATTCTGGAATCTGTGCACTATCAGAGTGTAGATGAAACACAGAAATTGCATCGGGATTGAATACAACAGTCACCATGCGCACTTTCCTCCATGGGAGTAATGTCTCAAACAGTCTACGCTTTGATCGTTCCCTGCAAGACCAGTAGTAGTTTCCGAAGCACATCTGGGTGCATTCTGTAATGTGCGGACTATCGGAGTGTTGATGAAACACAGAAAGTGCATCGGAATTGAATACAACAGTCACCATTTGCACTTTCCTCCATGGGAGTAATGTCTCAAACAGATTACACTTTCATCGATCCGTGGAAGACCAGTAGTAGTTTCCGATGCAGATCTGGAGGCATTCTGGAATCTGTGCACTATCAGGTTGTTGATGAAACACAGAAATTGCATCGGGATTGAATACAACAGTCACCATGCGCACTTTCCTCCATGGGAGTAATGTCTCAAACAGTCTACGCTTTGATCGTTCCCTGCAAGACCAGTAGTAGTTTCCGATGCACATCTGGGGGCATTCTGTAATGTGTGGACTATCAGAGTGTTGATGAAACACAGAAATGGCATCAGGATTGATATAACGGTCAACATGTGCACTTTCCTCCATGGGAGTAATGTCTCAAACAGTCTACGCTTACATCGTTCCCTGCAAGACCAGTAGTAGTTCCCGATGCACATCTGGAGGCATTTTGTAATCTGTGGACCTTAAAAGTGCTGATGAAAGACAGAAATTGCCGCGGGATTGAATACAACAGTCATCATACGCACTTTCCTTCATGGGAGTAATGTCTCAAACAGTTTACGCTTTGATCGTTCCCAGGAAGAACAGTAGTTGTTTCTGATAAACATCTGGGGGCATTCTGCCATGTTTGGTCTATCAGAGTGTTGATGAAAAACAGAAATTGCATCGGGATTGAATACAACAGTCACCATGCGCACTTTCCTCCATGGGAGTAATGTCTCAAAGAGTTTACGCTTTGATCGTTCCCTGGAAGACCAGTAGTAGTTTCCGTTCCATATCTGGAGGCATTCTGTAATCTGTGGACCTTGAAAGTGTTGATGAGACACAGAAATTGCCTCGGGATGGAATACAACAGTCATCATGCGCAATTTCCTCCATGGGAGTAATGTGTCAAACAGTCTACGATTTGATCGTTCCCTTTAAGAACAGTGGTAGCTTCCGATGTACATCTGGAGGCATTCTGAAATCTGTAAACTATCAGAGTGTTGTTAAAAAACAGAGATGGCTTCGGGATTGAATGCAACAGTCACCATGTGCACGTTCCTCCATGCGAGTAATGCCTCAAACAGTTTACGCTTTGATCGTTCCCTTGAAGACCAGTAGTAGTTTCCGATGCACATCTGGGTGCATTATGTCATGTGTGGACTATCAGAGTGTTGATGAAACACAGAAGGTGCACTGGGATTGAATACAACAGTCACCATTCGCACTTTCCTCCATGGGAGGAATGTCTCAAACAGTCTACACCTTGATCGTTCCCTGCAAGACCAGTAGTAGTTTCCGTTCCATATCTGGAGGCATTCTGTAATCTGTGGACCTTGAAAGTGTTGATGAAACACAGAAATTGCCTCGGGATGGAATACAACAGTCATCATGCGCAATTTCCTCCATGGGAGTAATGTCTCAAACTGTTTACGCTTTGATCGTTCCCTGGATGACCCGTATAGTTTCCGATGCACATATGGGGGCATTCTGTAATCTGTGGACCTTCAAAGTGTTGATGAAACACAGAAATTGCATCGGGAGTGAATACAACAGTCACCATGCGCACCTTCCTCCATGGGATTAATGTCTCAAACAGTTTACGCTTTTATCGTTCCCTGGACGACCAGTGTAGCTTCTGATGCACATCTGGTGGCATTCTGTAATCTGTAAACTATTAGAGTGTTGTTCAAACTCAGAAATTGCATCGGGATTGAATACAACAGTCACCATGCGCACTTTCCTAAATGGGAGTAATGTCTCAAACAGTTTACGCTTTGATCGATCCGTGGAAGACCAGTAGTAGTTTCCGAAGCACATCTGGTTGCATTCTGTAATGTGCGGACTATCAGAGTGTTGATGAAACACAGAAAGTGCATCGGGATTGAATACAACAGTCACCATGTGCACTTTCCTCCATGGGAGTAATGTCTCAAACAGTCTACGCTTTCATCGTTCCCTGCAAGACCAGTAGTAGTTTCCGATGCACATCTGGAGGCATTCTGTAATCTGTGGTCCTTCAAAGTGCTGATGAAAGACAGAAATTGCCGCGGAATTGAATACAACAATCACCATGCGCACTTTCCTCCATGGGAGTAATGTCTCAAACAGTCTACGCTTTGATCGTTCCCTGGAAGACAAGTAGTAGTTTCCGATGCACATGTGGTGTCACTCTGTAATCTGTGGACCTTCAAAGTGTTGAGGAAACACAGAAATGGAATCCTGGTTGAATACAACAGTCACCATGCGCACTTTCCTCCATGGGAGTAATGTCTCAAACTGTCTACGCTTTGATCGTTCCCTTTAAGACTAGTAGTAGCTTCCGATACACATCTGAAGGCATTCTGGAATATGTAAACTATCAGAGTGTTGTTCAAACACAGAAATTGCATCGGGATTGAATACAACACTCACCATGCGCACTTTCCTCAATGGGAGTAATGTCTCAAACAGTTTACGCTTTTATCGTTCCCTGGAAGACCTGTATAGTTTCCGATGCACATATGGGGGCATTCTGTAATCTGTGGACTATAAGAGTGTTGATGAAACATAGAAATTGCATCCGGATTGAATACAACAGTCACCATGCGCACTTTCCTCCATGGGAGTAATGTGTCAAATAGTCTACGCTTTGATCGTTTCCTGGAAGACCAGTAGTAGTTTCTGATGCACATCTGGAGGCATTCTGTAGTCTGTGGACCTTCAAAGTGTTGATGAAACACGAAAATTGCATCGGGAGTGAATACAACAGTCACCATGCTTACTTTCCTCCTTGGGAGTAATGTCTCAAACAGTTTACGCTTTTATCGTTCCCTGGAAGACCAGTGTAGTCTCCGATGCACATCTGGGGACATTCTGTAATCTGTGGACTATCAGAGTGTTGATGAAACATAGAAATTGCATCCGGATTGAATACAACAGTCACCATGCGCACTTTCCTCCATGGGAGTCATGTGTCAAATAGTCTACGCTTTGATCGTTTCCTGGAAGACCAGTAGTAGTTTCTGATGCACATCTGGAGGCATTCTGTAGTCTGTGGACCTTCAAAGTGTTGATGAAACACGAAAATTGCATCGGGAGTGAATACAACAGTCACCATGCTTACTTTCCTCCATGGGAGTAATGTCTCAAACAGTTTACGCTTTTATCGTTCCCTGGAAGACCAGTGTAGTCTCCGATGCACATCTGGGGACATTCTGTAATCTGTGGACTATCAGAGTGTTGATGAAACACAGAAATTGCATCGGGATTGAATACAACAGTCACCATGCGCACTTTCCTCCATGGGAGTAATGTCTCAAACAGTCTACGCTTTGATCGTTCCCTGGAAGACCAGTAGTAGATTCCGACGCACATCTGGTGTCATTCTGTTATCTGTGGACTATCAGGGTGTTGATGAAACACAGAAATTGCATCGGGATTGAATACAACAGTGAGGATGTACACTTTCCTCCATGGGAGTAATGTCTCAAACAGTTTACGCTTTGATCGTTCCCTGGAAGGCCAGTAGTTGTTTCCGATGAACACCTGGGAGCATTCTGTAATGTGTGGTCTATCAGATTGTAGATGAAACACAGTAATTGCATCGCGATTGAATACAACAGTCACCATGCGCAATTTCCTCCTTGCGGGTAATGGCATAAACAGTTTACGCTTTGATCGTTCCCTGGAAGACCAGTAGTAGTTTCCGATGCACATCTGGTGTCATTCTGTAATCTGTGGACCTTTAAAGTGTTGACGAAACACAGAAATGGCCTCGGGATTGAATACAACAGTCACCATGCGCACTTTCCTCCATGGGAGTAATGTCTCAAACAGTCTACATTTTGATCGTTCCCTGCAAGACCAGTAGTAGTTTGCGATCCACATCTGGAGGCATTCTGTAATCTGTGGACCATCAAAGTGTTGATCAAACACATGCAATGCCTCGGGATTGACTACAACAGTAATCATGCGCATTTTCCTCCGTGGGAGTAATGTCTCTAACAGTCTACGCTTTGATCGTTCCTTGGCAGACCAGTAGTAGTTTTCGATGCACATCTGGTGTCATTCTGTATTCTGTGGACTATCAGAGTGTTGATGAAACACAGAAATTGCATCGGGATTGAATACAACATTCACCATGTGCACATTCCTCCATGGGAGTAATGTCTCAAATAGTCTACGCTTTGACGTTCCCTTTAAGACCAGTAGTAGTTTCCGATGCACATCTGGAGGCATTCTGGAATCTGTAAACCATCAGAGTGTTGATCAGACACAGAAATTGCATCGGGATTGAATACAACAGTCACCATTCGCACTTTCCTCCATGGGAGTAATGTCTCAAAGAGTCAACGCTTTGATCATTCTCTGGAAGACCAGTGGTAGTTTCCGATGCACATCTGGTGTCATTCTGTAATGTGTGGACTATCAGAGTGTTGATGAAACACAGAAATTGCATCTGGATTGAATACAACAGTCACCATGTGCACTTTCCTCCATGGGAGTAATGTCTCAAACAGTTTAAGATTTGATCGTTCCCTCGAAGACCAGTAGTAGTTTCCGATGCTTATCTGGGGGCATTCTGTAATGTGTGGATTTTCAGAGTGTTGATGAAACACAGAAATTGCATCGGGATTGAATACAACAGACCCCATGCGCACTTTCCTCCATGGGAGTAATGTCTCAAACAATCTACGGTTTGATCGTTCCCTAGAAGACCAGTAGTAGTTTCCGATGCACATCTGGAGGCATTCTGTGATCTGTGGACGTTCAAAGTGTTGATGAAACACAGAAATTGCCTCGGGTTGGAATACAACAGTCATCATGCGCCCTTTCTTCCTTGAGAGTAATGTCTCAAACAGTCTACGCTTTGATCGTTCCCTTTAAGACCAGAAGTAGCTTCCGATGCACATCTGGAGGCATTCTGGAATCTGCGGACTATCAGAGTGTTGATGAAACACAGAAATTGCATCGGGATTGAATACAACAGTCACCATGCGCACTTTCCTGAATGGGAGTGATGTCTCGAACAGTTTACACTTTGATCGATCTGTGGAAGACCAGTAGTAGTTTCCGAAGCACATCTGGGTGCATTCTCTAATGTGCGGACTATCAGAGTGTTGATGAAACACAGAAAGTGCATCGGGATTCAATACAACAATCACCATGCGCACTTTCCTCGATGGGAGTAATGTCTCAAACAGTTTACGCTTTGATCGTTCCCTGGAAGACCAGTAGTAGTTTCCGACGCACATCTGGGGGCATTCTGTAATGTGTGGACTATCAGAGTGTTGAGGAAACACAGAAATTGCATCAGGATTGATATAACAGTCACCATGTGCACTTTCCTCCATGGGAGTAATGTCTCAAACAGTCTACGCTTACATCGTTCCCTGCAAGACCAGTAGTAGTTCCCGATGCACATCTGGAGGCATTTTGTAATCTGTGGACCTTCAAAGTGCTGATGAAAGACAGAAATTGCCGCGGATTGAATACAACAGTCACCATACGCACTTTCCTCCATGGGAGTAATGTCTCAAACAGTTTACGCTTTGATCGTTCCCTGGAAGACCAGTAGTTGTTTCCGATGAACATCTGGGGGCATTCTGCCATGTGTGGTCTATCAGAGTGTTGATGAAAAACAGAAATTGCATCGGGATTGAATACAACAGTCACCATGCGCACTTTCCTACATGGGAGTAATGTCTCAACCAGTCTACGCTTTGATCGTTCCCTGGAAGACCAGTTGTAGTTTCCGATGCACATCTGGTGTCATTCTGTAATCTGTGGACTATCAGGGTGTTGATGAAACACAGAAATTGCATCGGGATTGAATACAACAGTGACCTTGTGCACTTTCCTCAATGGGAGTAATGTCTCTAAGAGTTTACGCTTTGATCGTTCCCTGGAAGACCAGTAGTAGTTTCCGATGAGCATCTGGGGGCATTCTGTAATGTGTGGTGTATCAGAGTGTGAATGAAACACAGAAATTGCATCGGGATTGAATACAACAGTCACCATGCGCACTTTCCTCCATGGGAGTAATGTCTCATACAGGTTACACTTTGATCGTTCCCCGGAAGACCAGTAGTAGTTTCCGATGCACATCTGGTGTCATTCTGTAATCTGTGGACTATCAGAGTGTTAGATGAAACACAGAAATTGCATCGGGATTGAATACAACAGTCACCATGCGCACTTTCCTCCATGGGAGGAATGTCTCAAACAGTCTACAACTTGATCGTTCCCTGCAAGACCAGTAGTAGTTTCCGTTCCACATCTGGAGGCATTCTGTAATCTGTGGACCTTGAAAGTGTTGATGAAACAGCGAAATTGCCTCGGGATGGAATACAACAGTCACCATGCGCAATTTCCTCCGTGGGAGTAATGTCTCAAACAGTCTACGCTTTGATCGTTCCCTTTACGACCAGTGGTAGCTTCCGATGCATATCTGGAGGCATTCTGAAATCTGTAAACTATCAGAGTGTTGTTAAAAAACAGAAATTGCATCGGGATTGAATACAACAGTCACCATGCGCACGTTCCTCCATGCGAGTAATGCCTCAAACAGTTTACGCTTTGATCGTTCCCTGGAAGACCAGTAGTAGTTACCGATGCACATCTGGGTGCATTCTGTAATGTGTGGACTATCAGAGTGTTGATGAAACACAGAAAGTGCACTGGGATTGAATACAACAGTCACCATGCGCACTTTCCTCCATGGGAGTAATGTCTCAAACAGGCTACGCTTTTGATCGTTCCCTGCAAGACCACTAGTAGTTTCCGATGCACATCTGGAGGCATTCTGTAATCTGTGGACCTTCAAAGTGTTGATGAAACACAGAAATTGCATCGGGAGTGAATACAACAGTCACCATGCGCACCTTCCTCCATGGGATTAATGTCTCAAACAGTTTACGCTTTTATCGTTCCCTGGACGACCAGTGTAGCTTCTGATGCACATCTGGGGGCATTCTGTAATCTGTAAACTATCAGAGTGTTGTTCAAACACAGAAATTGCATTGGGATTGAATACAACAGTCACCATTCGCACTTTCCTCCATGGGAGTAATGTCTCAAAGAGTTTACGATTTGATCGTTCCCTGGAAGACCAGTAGTAGTTTCCATTGCACATCTGGGTGCATTCTGTAATGTGTGGGCTATCAGAGTGTTGATGAAACACAGAAAGTGCATCGGGATTGAATACAACAGTCACCATGCGCACTTTCCTCCATAAGAGTAATGTCTCAAACAGTTTACGCTTTTATCATTCCCTGGAAGACCGGTATAGTTTCCGATACACATATGGCTGCATTCTGTAATCTGTGGACTATCAGAGTGTTGATGAAACACAGAAATTGCATCTGGATTGAATACAACAGTCACCATGCGCACTTTCCTCCATGGGAGTAATGTCTCAAACAGTCTACGCTTTGATCGTTCCCTGCAAGACCAGTAGTAGATTCCGATGCACATCTGGAGGAATTCTGTAATCTGTGGACCTTTAAAATGGTGATGAAACTCAGAAATTGCCTCGGGATTGAATATAAAAGTCACCATGCGCAGTTTCCTCCATGGGAGTAATGTCTCAAACAGTCTACGCTTTGATCTTTCCCTGGAAGACCAGTAGTTGTTTCTGATGCACATCTGGAGGCATTCTGTAATGTGTGGACCTTCAATGTGTTGATGAAACACGGAAATTGCATCGGGAGTGAATACAACAGTCACCATGTGCATTTTCCTCCATTGGAGTAATGTCTCAAACAGTTTACGCTTTTATCGTTCCCTGGAAGACCAGTGTAGTTTCCGATGCACATCTGGGGACATTCTGTAATCTGTGGACTATCAGAGTGTTAATGCAACACAGAAATTGCATCGGGAGTGAATACAACAGTCACCATACGCACCTTCCTCTATGGGAGTAATGTCTCAAAGAGTCAACGCTTTGATCATTCTCTGGAAGACCAGTGGTAGTTTCCGATGCACATCTGGTGTCATTCTGTAATGTGTGAACTATCAGAGTGTTGATGAAACACAGAAATTGCATCGGGATTGAATACAACAGTCACCAGGGGCACTTTCCTGAATTAGAGTGATGTCTCGAACAGTTTACACTTTGATCGATCCGTGGAAGACCAGTAGTAGTTCCGAAGCACATCTGGGTGCATTCTCTAATGTGCGGACTATCAGAGTGTTGATGAAACACAGAAAGTGCATCGGGATTGAATACAACAGTCACCATGCGCACTTTCCTCCATAAGAGTAATGTCTCAAACAGTTTACGCTTTTATCGTTCCCTGGAAGACCTGTATAGTTTCCGATACACATATGGCTGCATTCTGTAATCTGTGGACTATCAGAGTGTTGATGAAACACAGAAATTGCATCAGGATTGATATAACAGTCACCATGTGCACTTTCCTCCATGGGAGTAATGTCTCAAACAGTCTACGCTTACATCGTTCCCTGCAAGACCAGTAGTAGTTCCCGATGCACATCTTGAGGCATTTTGTAATCTGTGGACCTTCAAAGTGCTGATGAAAGACAGAAATTGCCGCGGATTGAATACAACAGTCACCATACGCACTTTCCTCCATGGGAGTAATGTCTCAAACAGTTTACGCTTTGATCGTTCCCTGGAAGACCAGTAGTTGTTTCCGATGAACATCTGGGGGCATTCTGCCATGTGTGGTCTATCAGAGTGTTGATGAAAAACAGAAATTGCATCGGGATTGAATACAACAGTCACCATGCGCACTTTCCTACATGGGAGTAATGTCTCAACCAGTCTACGCTTTGATCGTTCCCTGGAAGACCAGTTGTAGTTTCCGATGCACATCTGGTGTCATTCTGTAATCTGTGGACTATCAGGGTGTTGATGAAACACAGAAATTGCATCGGGATTGAATACAACAGTGACCTTGTGCACTTTCCTCAATGGGAGTAATGTCTCTAAGAGTTTACGCTTTGATCGTTCCCTGGAAGACCAGTTGTAGTTTCCGATGAGCATCTGGGGGCATTCTGTAATGTGTGGTGTATCAGAGTGTGAATGAA
The DNA here is from genome assembly GCF_023897955.1 of Schistocerca gregaria. Lineage (NCBI taxonomy): Eukaryota > Metazoa > Arthropoda > Insecta > Orthoptera > Acrididae > Schistocerca > Schistocerca gregaria. The sequence continues at coordinate 44,174,759 of NC_064927.1, forward strand.
ACACAGAAATTGCATCGGGATTGAATACAACAGTCACCATGCGCACTTTCCTCCATAGGAGTAATGTCTCATACAGGTTACACTTTGATCGTTCCCCGGAAGACCAGTAGTAGTTTCCGATGCACATCTGGTGTCATTCTGTAATCTGTGGACTATCAGAGTGTTAGATGAAACACAGAAATTGCATCGGGATTGAATACAACAGTCACCATGCGCACTTTCCTCCATGGGAGGAATGTCTCAAACAGTCTACACCTTGATCGTTCCCTGCAAGACCAGTAGTAGTTTCCGTTCCACATCTGGAGGCTTTCTGTAATCTGTGGACCTTGAAAGTGTTGATGAAACAGAGAAATTGCCTCGGGATGGAATACAACAGTCACCATGCGCAACTTCCTCCGTGGGAGTAATGCCTCAAACAGTTTACGCTTTGATCGTACCCTGGAAGACCAGTAGTAGTTACCGATGCACATCTGGGTGCATTCTGTAATGTGTGGACTATCAGAGTGTTGATGAAACACAGAAAGTGCACTGGGATTGAATACAACAGTCACCATGCGCACTTTCCTCCATGGGAGTAATGTCTCAAACAGTCTACGCTTTGATCGTTCCCTGCAAGACCACTAGTAGTTTCCGATGCACATCTGGAGGCATTCTGTAATCTGTGGACCTTCAAAGTGTTGATGAAACACAGAAATTGCATCGGGAGTGAATACAACAGTCACCATGCGCACCTTCCTCCATGGGATTAATGTCTCAAACAGTTTACGCTTTTATCGTTCCCTGGACGACCAGTGTAGCTTCTGATGCACATCTGGGGGCATTCTGTAATCTGTAAACTATCAGAGTGTTGTTCAAACACAGAAATTGCATCGGGATTGAATACAACAGTCACCATTCGCACTTTCCTCCATGGGAGTAATGTCTCAAAGAGGTTACGCTTTGATCGTTCCCTGGAAGACCAGTAGTAGTTTCCATTGCACATCTGGGTGCATTCTGTAATGTGTGGGCTATCAGAGTGTTGATGAAACACAGAAATTGCATCTGGATTGAATACAACAGTCACCATGCGCACTTTCCTCCATGGGAGTAATGTCTCAAACAGTCCACGCTTTGATCGTTCCCTGCAAGACCAGTAGTAGATTCCGATGCACATCTGGAGGAATTCTGTAATCTGTGGACCTTTAAAATGGTGATGAAACTCAGAAATTGCCTCGGGATTGAATATAAAAGTCACCATGCGCAGTTTCCTCCATGGGAGTTATGTCTCAAACAGTCTACGCTTTGATCTTTCCCTGGAAGACCAGTAGTTGTTTCTGATGCACATCTGGAGGCATTCTGTAATGTGTGGACCTTCAATGTGTTGATGAAACACGGAAATTGCATCGGGAGTGAATACAACAGTCACCATGTGCACTTTCCTCCATGGGAGTAATGTCTCAAACAGTTTACGCTTTTATCGTTCCCTGGAAGACCAGTGTAGTTTCCGATGCACATCTGGGTGCATTCTCTAATGTGCGGACTATCAGAGTGTTGATGAAACACAGAAAGTGCATCGGGATTGAATACAACAGTCACCATGCGCACTTTCCTCCATAAGAGTAATGTCTCAAACAGTTTACGCTTTTATCGTTCCCCGGAAGACCGGTATAGTTTCCGATACACATATGGCTGCATTCTGTAATCTGTGGACTATCAGAGTGTTGATGAAACACAGAAATTGCATCAGGATTGATATAACAGTCACCATGTGCACTTTCCTCCATGGGAGTAATGTCTCAAACAGTCTACGCTTACATCGTTCCCTGCAAGACCAGTAGTAGTTCCCGATGCACATCTGGAGGCATTTTGTAATCTGTGGACCTTCAAAGTGCTGATGAAAGACAGAAATTGCCGCGGATTGAATACAACAGTCACCATACGCACTTTCCTCCATGGGAGTAATGTCTCAAACAGTTTACGCTTTGATCGTTCCCTGGAAGACCAGTAGTTGTTTCCGATGAACATCTGGGGGCATTCTGCCATGTGTGGTCTATCAGAGTGTTGATGAAAAACAGAAATTGCATCGGGATTGAATACAACAGTCACCATGCGCACTTTCCTACATGGGAGTAATGTCTCAACCAGTCTACGCTTTGATCGTTCCCTGGAAGACCAGTTGTAGTTTCCGATGCACATCTGGTGTCATTCTGTAATCTGTGGACTATCAGGGTGTTGATGAAACACAGAAATTGCATCGGGATTGAATATAACAGTCACCATGCGCACTTTCCTCCATGGGAGGAATGTCTCAAACAGTCTACACCTTGATCGTTCCCTGCAAGACCAGTAGTAGTTTCCGTTCCACATCTGGAGGCATTCTGTAATCTGTGGACCTTGAAAGTGTTGATGAAACACAGAAATTGCCTCGGGATGGAATACAACAGTCATAATGCGCAATTTCCTCCATGGGAGTAATGTCTCAAACAGTCTACGCTTTGATCGTTCCCTTTACGACCAGTGGTAGCTTCCGATGCACATCTGGAGGCATTCTGAAATCTGTAAACTATCAGAGTGTTGTTAAAAAACAGAAATTGCATCGGGATTGAATACAACAGTCACCATGTGCACGTTCCTCCATGCGAGTAATGCCTCAAACAGTTTACGCTTTGATCGTTCCCTGGAAGACCAGTAGTAGTTACCGATGCACATCTGGGTGCATTCTGTAATGTGTGGACTATCAGAGTGTTGATGAAACACAGAAAGTGCACTGGGATTGAATACGACAGTCACCATGCGCACTTTCCTCTATGGGAGTAATGTCTCAAACAGTTTACGATTTGATCGTTCCTTGGATGACCCGTATAGTTTCCGATGCACATATGGGGGCATTCTGTAATCTGTGGACTATCAGAGTGTTGATGAAACACAGAAATTGCATCGGGATTGAATACAACATTCACCATGCGCACTTTCCTCCATGGGAGTAATGTCTCAAACAGTCTACGCTTTGATCGTTCCCTGCAAGACCACTAGTAGTTTTCGATGCACATCTGGAGGCATTCTGTAATCTGTGGACCTTCAAAGTGTTGATGAAACACAGAAATTGCATCGGGAGTGAATACAACAGTCACCATGCGCACCTTCCTCCATGGGATTAATGTCTCAAACAGTTTACGCTTTTATCGTTCCCTGGACGACCAGTGTAGCTTCTGATGCACATCTGGGGGCATTCTGTAATCTGTAAACTATCAGAGTGTTGTTCAAACACAGAAATTGCATCGGGATTGAATACAACAGTCACCATGCGCACTTTCCTAAATGGGAGTAATGTCTCAAACACTTTACGCTTTGATCGATCCGTGGAAGACCAGTAGTAGTTTCCGAAGCACATCTGGGTGCATTCTGTAATGTGCGGACTATCAGAGTGTTGATGAAACACAGAAAGTGCATCGGGATTGAATACAACAGTCACCATGTGCACTTTCCTCCATGGGAGTAATGTCTCAAACAGTCTACGCTTTCATCGTTCCCTGCAAGACCAGTAGTAGTTTCCGATGCACATCTGGAGGCATTCTGTAATCTGTGGACCTTCAAAGTGCTGATGAAAGACAGAAATGGCCGCGGGACTGAATACAACATTCACCATGCGCACTTTCCTCCATGGGAGTAATGTCTCAAACAGTCTACGCTTTGATCGTTCCCTGGAAGACAAGTAGTAGTTTCCGATGCACATCTGGTGTCATTCTGTAATCTGTGGACCTTCAAGGTGTTGAGGAAACACAGAAATGGAATCGGGGTTGAATACAAGAGTCACCATGCGCACTTTCCTCCATGGGAGTAATGTCTCAAACAGTATACGCTTTGATCGATTCCTTTAAGACTAGTAGTAGTTTCCGATGCACATCTGGAGGCATTCTGGAATATGTAAACTATCAGAGTGTTGTTCAAACACAGAAATTGCATCGGGATTGAATACAAAAGTCACCATGCGCACTTTCCTCCATAGGAGTAATGTATCAAACAGTTTACGCTTTGATCGTTCCCTGGAAGACCAGTAGTTGTTTCCGATGATTATCTGGGGGAATTCTGTAATGTGTGGTCTATCAGAGAGTTGATGAAATACAGAAATTGCATCGGGATTGAATACAAGAGTCACCATGCGCACTTTCCTCCATGGGAGTAATGTCTCAAAGAGTCAACGCTTTGATCATTCCCTGGAAGACCAGTAGTAGTTTCCGATGCACATCTGGTGTCATTCTGTAATCTGTGGACTATCAGGGTGTTGATGAAACACAGAAATTGCATCGGGATTTAATACAACAGTGACCTTGTGCACTTTCCTCCATGGGAGTAATGTCTCAAACAGTTTACGCTTTGATCGTTCACTGGAAGACCAGTAGTTGTTTCCGATGAACATCTGGCGGCATTCTGTAATCTGTGGACTATCAGAGTGTTGATGAAACACAGACATTGCATCGGGATTGAATACAACAGTCACCATGTGCACTTTCCTCCATGGGAGTAATGTCTCAAACAGTTTACGCTTTTATCGTTCCCTGGAAGACCAGTAGTTGTTTCCGATGATTATCTGGGGGAATTCTGTAATGTGTGGTCTATCAGAGAGTTGATGAAATACAGAAATTGCATCGGGATTGAATACAAGAGTCACCATGCGCACTTTCCTCCATGGGAGTAATGTCTCAAAGAGTCAACGCTTTGATCATTCCCTGGAAGACCAGTAGTAGTTTCCGATGCACATCTGGTGTCATTCTGTAATCTGTGGACTATCAGGGTGTTGATGAAACACAGAAATTGCATCGGGATTTAATACAACAGTGACCTTGTGCACTTTCCTCCATGGGAGTAATGTCTCAAACAGTTTACGCTTTGATCGTTCACTGGAAGACCAGTAGTTGTTTCCGATGAACCTCTGGGGGCATTCTGTAATGTGTGGTCTATCAGAGTGTTGAAGAAACACAGAATTTGCATCGGGATTGAATACAGCAGTCACCATGCGCACTTTCCTCCAATGGAGTAAAGTCTCAAAGAGTCTACGCTATGATCATTCCCTGGAAGACCAGTAGTAGTTTCCGATGCACATCTGGTGTCATTCTGTAATCTGTGGACTAACAGACTGTTGATGAAACACAGACATTGCATAGGGATTGAATACAATAGTCACCATGTGCACTTTCCTCCATGGGAGTAATGTCTCAAACAGTCTTCGCTTTGATCGTTTCCTGGAAGACCAGAAGTTGTTTCCGATGAACATCTGGCGGCATTCTGTAATCTGTGGACTATCAGGGTGTTGATGAAACACAGAAATTGCATCGGGATTTAATACAACAGTGACCTTGTGCACTTTCCTCCATGGGAGTAATGTCTCAAACAGTTTACGCTTTGATCGTTCACTGGAAGACCAGTAGTTGTTTCCGATGAACCTCTGGGGGCATTCTGTAATGTGTGGTCTATCAGAGTGTTGAAGAAACACAGAATTTGCATCGGGATTGAATACAGCAGTCACCATGCGCACTTTCCTCCAATGGAGTAAAGTCTCAAAGAGTCTACGCTATGATCATTCCCTGGAAGACCAGTAGTAGTTTCCGATGCACATCTGGTGTCATTCTGTAATCTGTGGACTAACAGACTGTTGATGAAACACAGACATTGCATAGGGATTGAATACAATAGTCACCATGTGCACTTTCCTCCATGGGAGTAATGTCTCAAACAGTCTTCGCTTTGATCGTTTCCTGGAAGACCAGAAGTTGTTTCCGATGAACATCTGGCGGCATTCTGTAATCTGTGGACTATCAGAGTGTTGATGAAACACAGACATTGCATCGGGATTGAATACAACAGTCACCATGTGCACTTTCCTAAATGGGAGTAATGTCTCAAACAGTTTACGCTTTGGTCGTTCCCTGGAAGACCAGTAGAAGTTTCCGATGCACATCTGGGTGCATTCAGTAATGTGTGGGCTATCAGAGTGTTGATGAAACACAGAAAGTGGATCGGGATTGAATACAACAGTCACCATGCGCACTTTCCTCCATGGGAGTAATGTCTCAAACAGTTTACGCTTTTATCGTTCCCTGGAAGACCTGTAGTTGTTTCCGATGAACATCTAGGGGCATTCTGACATGTGTGGTCTATCAGAGTGTTGATGAAAAACGGAAATTGCATCGGGATTGAATACAACAGTCACCATGCGCACTTCCTCCATGGGAGTAATTTCACAAACAGTCTACGCTTTGATCGTTCCCTGCAAGACCAGTAGTAGTTTCCGATGCACATCTGGAGGCATTCTGTAATCTGTGGACCTTCAAAGTGTTGATGAAACACAGAAATTGCCTCGGGTTGGAATACAACAGTCATCATGCGCCCTTTCTTCCTTGGGAGTAATGTCTCAAACAGTCTACGCTTTGATCGTTCCCTTTAAGACCAGAAGTAGCTTCCGATGCACATCTGGAGGCATTCTGGAATCTGCGGACTATCAGAGTGTTGATGAAACACAGAAATTGCATCGGGATTGAATACAACAGTCACCATGCGCACATTCCTGAATGGGAGTGATGTCTCGAACAGTTTACACTTTGATCGATCCGTGGAAGACCAGTAGTAGTTTCCGAAGCACATCTGGGTGCATTCTGTAATGTGTGGACAATCAGAGTGTTGATGAAACACAGAAATGGCATCAGGATTGATATAACAGTCACCATGTGCACTTTCCTCCATGGGAGTAATGTCTCAAACAGTCTACGCTTACATCGTTACCTGCAAGACCAGTAGTAGTTCCCGATGCACATCTGGAGGCATTTTGTAATCTGTGGACTATCAGGGTGTTGATGAAACACAGAAATTGCATCGGGATTGAATACAACAGTGACCATGTGCACTTTCCTCAATGGGAGCAATGTCTCTAAGAGTTTACGCTTTGATCGTTCCCTGGAAGACCAGTAGTTTTTTCCGATGAACTTCTGGGGGCATTCTGTAATGTGTGGTGTATCAGAGTGTGAATGAAACACAGAAATTGCATCGGGATTGAATACAACAGTCACCATGCGCACTTTCCTCCATGGGAGGAATGTCTCAAACAGTTTACGCTTTGATCGTTCCCTGGTAGACCAGTAGTTGTTTCCGATGAACATCTGGGGACATTCTGCCATGTGTGGTCTATCAGAGTGTTGATGAAAAACAGAAATTGCATCGGGATTGAATACAACAGTCACCATGCGCACTTTCCTACATGGGAGTAATGTCTCAAACAGTCTACGCTTTGATCGTTCCCTGGAAGACCAGTTGTAGTTTCCGATGCACATCTGGTGTCATTCTGTAATCTGTGGACTATCAGGGTGTTGATGAAACACAGAAATTGCATCGGGATTGAATACAACAGTGACCATGTGCACTTTCCTCAATGGGAGTAATGTCTCAAACAGTCTACGCTTTCATCGTTCCCTGCAAGACCAGTAGTAGTTTCCGTTCCACATCTGGAGGCATTCTGTAATCTGTGGACCTTGAAAGTGTTGATGAAACACAGAAATTGCCTCGGGATGGAATACAACAGTCATCATGCGCAATTTCCTCCATGGGAGTAATGTCTCAAACAGTCTACGCTTTGATCGTTCCCTTTACGACCAGTGGTAGCTTCCGATGCTCATTTGGAGGCATTCTGAAATCTGTAAACTATCAGAGTGTTGTTAGAAAACAGAAATTGCATCGGAATTGAATACAACAGTCACCATGCGCACGTTCCTCCATGGGAGTAATGTCTCAAACAGTTTACGCTTTGATCGTTCCCTGGATGACCCGTATAGTATCCGATGCACATATGGGGGCATTCTGTAATCTGTGGACTATCACAGTGTTGATGAAACACAGAAATTGCATCGGGATTGAATACAACATTCACCATGCGCACTTTCCTCCATGGGAGTAATGTCTCAAACAGTCTACGCTTTGATCGTTCCCTGCAAGACCACTAGTAGTTTCCGATGCACATCTGGAGGCATTCTTTAATCTGTGGAACTTCAAAGTGTTGATGAAACACAGAAATTGCATCGGGAGTGAATACAACAGTCACCATGCGCACCTTCCTCCATGGGATTAATGTCTCAAACAGTTTACGCTTTTATCGTTCCCTGGACGACCAGTGTAGCTTCTGATGCACATCTGGGGGCATTCTGTAATCTGTAAACTATCAGAGTGTTGTTCAAACACAGAAATTGCATCGGGATTGAATACAACAGTCACCATGCGCACTTTCCTAAATGGGAGTAATGTCTCAAACTGTTAACGCTTTGATCGATCCGTGGAAGACCAGTAGTAGTTTCCGAAGCACATCTGGGTGCATTCTGTAATGTGCGGACTATCAGAGTGTTGATGAAACACAGAAAGTGCATCGGGATTGAATACAACAGTCACCATGTGCACTTTCCTCCATGGGAGTAATGTCTCAAACAGTGTACGCTTTCATCGTTCCCTGCAAGACCAGTAGTAGTTTCCGATGCACATCTGGAGGCATTCTGTAATCTCTGGACCTTCAAAGAGCTGATGAAAGACAGAAATTGCCGCGGGACTGAATACAACATTCACCATGCGCACTTTCCTCCATGGGAGTAATGTCTCAAACAGTCTACGCTTTGATCGTTCCCTGGAAGACAAGTAGTAGTTTCCGATGCACATCTGGTGTCATTCTGTAATCTGTGGACTATCAGAGTGTTGATGAAACACAGACATTGCATCGGGATTGAATACAACAGTAACCATGCGCACTTTCCTCCATGGGAGTAATGTCTCAAACAGTCTACGCTTTGATCGTTCCCTGGAAGACCAGTAGTAGATTCCGATGCACATCTGGTGTCATTCTGTTATCTGTGGACTATCTGGTTGTTGATGAAACACAGAAATTGCATCGGGATTGAATACAACAGTGACCATGTGCACTTTCCTCCATGGGAGTAATGTCTGAAACAGTTTACGCTTTGATCGTTCCCTGGAAGGCCAGTAGTTGTTTCCGATGAACATCTGGGAGCATTCTGTGATGTGTGGTCTATCAGATTGTTGATGGAACACAGAAATTGCATCGGGATTGAATACAACAGTCACTATGCGCACATTCCTCCATGGGAGTAATGTCTCAAACAGTTAACGCTTTTATCGTTCCCTGGAAGACCAGTGTAGTTCCGATGCACATCTGGGGACATTCTGCAATCTGTGGACTATCAGAGTGTTGATGAAACACAGAAATTGCATCGGGATTGAATACAACAGTCACCATGTGCACTTTCCTCCATGTGAGTAATGTCTCAAACAGTTTACGCTTTGGTCGTTCCCTGGAAGACCAGTAGTTGTTTCCGATGAACATCTAGGGGCATTCTGCCATGTGTGGTCTATCAGAGTGTTGACGAAAAACAGAAATTGCATCGGGATTGAATACAACAGTCACCATGCGCACTTCCCTCATGGGAGTAACGTCTCAAACAGTCTACGCTTGGATCGTTCCGTGGTAGACCAGTAGTAGTTTCCGATGCACATCTGGTGTCATTCTGTATTCTGTGGACTATCAGAGAATTGCTGAAACACAGAAATTGCATCGCGATTGAATACAAAATTCACCATGTGCACTTTTCTCCATGGGAGTAATGTCTCAAACTGTCTACGCTTTGACGTTCAGTTTAAGACCAGTAGTAGTTTCCGATGCACATCTGGAGGCATTCTGGAATCTTTAAACTATCAGAGTGTTGAAGAAACACAGAAATTGCATCGGGATTGAATACAACAGTCACCATGCGCACTTTCCTCCATGGGAGTAATGTCTCAAACAGTTTACGCTTTTATCGTTCCCTGGTAGACCAGTACAGTTTCCGATGCACATATGGGGGCATTCTGTAATCTGTGGACCATCATAGTGTTGATGAAACATAGAAATTACATCGGGATTCAATACAACAGTCACCATGCGCACTTTCCTCCATGGGAGTAATGTCTCAAACAGTCTACGCTTTGATCGTTCCCTGCAAGACCAGTAGTAGTTTCCGATATACATCTGGAGGCATTCTGTAATCTGTGGACCTTTAAAGAGTTGATGAAACACAGAAATTGCCTCGGGATTTAATACAACAGTCACCTTGCGCACTTTCCTCCATGGGAGTAACGTCCCAATCATTTTACGCTTGTATCGTTCCCTGGAAGACCAGTATAGTTTCCGATGCACATCTTTGGGCATTCTGTATTCTGTGGACTATCAGAGTGTTGATGAAACACAGAAATTGCATCGGGATTGAATACAACAGTCACCATGCGCATTTTCTTCCTTGGGAGTAATGTCTCACACAGTCTACGCTTTGATTGTTCCCTGCAAGACCAGTAGTAGTTTCAGATGCACATCTGGAGGCATTCTGTAATCTGTGGACCTTTAAAGTGTTGATTAAACTCAGAAATTGCCTCGGGATTTAATATAAAAGTCACCATGCGCACTTTCCTCCATGTTGGTAATGTCTCAATCAGTCTACGCTTGGATCGTTTCCTGGAAGACCAGTAGTAGTTTCTGATGCACATCTGGAGGCATTCTATAATCTGTGGACCTTCAAAGTGTTGATGAAACACGGAAATTGCATCGGGAGTGAATACAACCGTCAAAATGTGCACTTTCCTCCATTTGAGTAATGTCTCAAACAGTTTACGCTTTTATCGTTCCCTGGAAGACCAGTGTAGTTTCCGAAGCACATCTGGGGACATTCTGTAATCTGTGGACCATCAGAGTGTTGATGAAACATAGAAATTGCATCGGGATTGATTACAACAGTCACCATGCGCACTTTCCTCCATGGGAGTAATGTCTCAAAGAGTCAACGCTTTGATCATTCCCTGGAAGACCAGTAGTAGTTTCCGATGCACATCTGGTGTCATTCTGTAATGTGTGGACTATCAGAGTGTAGATGAAACACAGAAATTGCATCGGGATTGAATATAAGAGTCACCATGCGCACTTTCCTCCATGGGAGTAATGTCTCAAAGAGTCAACGCATTGATCATTCCCTGGAAGACCAGTAGTAGTTTCCGATGCACATCTGGTGTCATTCTGTAATGCGTGGACTATCAGAGTGTAGATGAAACACAGAAATTGCATCGGGATTGAATACAACAGTCACCATATGCACTTTCCTCCATGGGAGTAATGTCTCAAAAAGTTTTCGCTTTGATCGTTCCCTGGCAGACCAGTAGTTGTTTCCGATGAACATCTGGGGGCATTCTGTAATCTGTGGACTATCAGAGTGTGGATGAAACACAGAAATTGCATCGGGATTTAATACAACAGTCACCATGCGCACTTTCCTCCATGGGAGTAATGTCTCAAACAGTCTACGCTTTGATCGTTCCCTGGAAGACCAGTAGTAGTTTCCGATGCACATCTGGTGTCACTCTGTAATCTGTGGACTATCGGGGTGTTGATGAAACACAGAAATTGCATCGGGATTTAATACAACAGTGACCATGTGCACTTTCCTCCATGGGAGTAATGTCTCAAACAGTTTACGCTTTGATCGTTCCCTGGAAGACCAGTAGTTGTTTCCGATGAACATCTGGGGGCATTCTGTAATGTGTGGTCTATCAGAGTGTTGATGAAACACAGAAATTGCATCGGAATTGAATACAACAGTCACAATGCGCACTTTCCTCCATGGGAGTAATGTCTCAAACAGTCTACACGTTGATCGTTCCCTGCAAGACCAGTAGTAGTTTCCGATCAACATCTTGAGGCATTCTGTAATCTGTGGACCTTCAAAGTGTTGATCAAACACAGAAAATGCCTCGGGATTGACTACAACAGTAATCATACGCATTTTCCTCCATGGGAGATATGTCTCAAACAGTCTACGCTTTGATCGTTCACTTTAAGACCAGTAGTTGTTCCCGATGCACATCTGGAGGCATTCTGTAATCTGTAAACTATCAGAGTGTTGTTCAAACACAGAAATTGCTTCGGGATTGAATACAACAGTCACCATGCGCACTTTCCCCCATGGGAGTAATGTCTCTAACAGTCTACGCTTTGATTGTTCCCTGCAAGACCAGTAGTAGTTTCCGATGCACATCTGGAGGAATTCTGTAATCTGTGGTCCTTCAAAGTGTTGATGAAACACAGGAATTTCAGCGGGATTGAATACAACAGTCACCATGCGCACTTTCCTCCATGGGAGTAATGTCTCAAACAGTCAACACTTTGATCGTTTCCTGTAAGACCAGTATAGTTTCAGATACACATCTGGGGGCATTCTGTAATCTGTGGACTATCAGAGTGTTGATGAAACACAGAAATTGCATCGGGATTGAATACAAGAGTCACCGTGCGCACTTTCCTCCATGGGAGTAATGTCTCAAACAGTCTACATAAGACTACTAGTAGTTTCCGATGCACATCTCGAGGCATTCTGTAATCTGTGGACCTTCAAAGTGTTGATGAAGCATAGAAATTGCCTCTGAATTGAATACAACAGTCATCATGCGCATTTTCCTCCATGGGAGTAATGTCTTTAGCAGTCTACGCTTTGGTCGTTCCCTTTAAGTCCAGTAGTAGTTTCCGACGCACATCTGGAGGCATTCTCTAATCTGTAAACTATCAGAGTGTTGTTCAAACACAGAAATTGCATCGGGATTGAATACAACAGTCACTATGAGCACTTTCCTCCATGGGAGTAATGTCTCAAACAGTTTATGCTTTGATCGTTCCCTGGAAGGCCAGTAGTTGTTTCCGATGAACATCTGGGAGCATTCTGTAATGTGTGGTCTATCAGATGGTGATGAAACACAGAAATTGCATCGGGACTGAATACAACAGTCACCATGCGCACTTTCCTCCATGGGAGTAAAGTCTCAAAGAGTCTACGCTTTGACGTTCCCTTTAAGACCAGTAGTAGATTCCGAAGCACATCTGGAGGCATTCTGTAATCTGTGGACTAACAGAGTGTTGATGAAACACAGATATTGCATCGATATTGAATACAACAGTCACCATGTGCACTTTCCTCCATGGGAGTAAGGTCTCAAACAGTGTTCGCTTTGATCGTTCCCTGGAAGACCAGTAGTAGTATCCGATGCACATCTGGGGGCATTCTGTAATCTGTGGACTATCAGAGTGTTGAAGAAACACAGAATTTGCATCGGGATTGAATACAACAGTCACCATGCGCACTTTCCTCCATGGGAGTAAAGTCTCAAAGAGTCTACGCTACGATCATTCCCTGGAAGACCAGTAGTATTTTCCGATGCACATCTGGTGTCATTCTGTAATCTGTGGTCTATCAGAGTGTTGATGAAACACAGAAATTGCATCGGAATTGAATACAACAGTCACAATGCGCACTTTCCTCCATGGGAGTAATGTCTCAAACAGTCTACACGTTGATCGTTCCCTGCAAGACCAGTAGTAGTTTCCGATCAACATCTTGAGGCATTCTGTAATCTGTGGACCTTCAAAGTGTTGATCAAACACAGAAAATGCCTCGGGATTGACTACAACAGTAATCATACGCATTTTCCTCCATGGGAGATATGTCTCAAACAGTCTACGCTTTGATCGTTCCCTTTAAGACCAGTAGTTGTTCCCGATGCACATCTGGAGGCATTCTGTAATCTGTAAACTATCAGAGTGTTGTTCAAACACAGAAATTGCTTCGGGATTGAATACAACAGTCACCATGCGCACTTTCCCCCATGGGAGTAATGTCTCTAACAGTCTACGCTTTGATTGTTCCCTGCAAGACCAGTAGTAGTTTCCGATGCACATCTGGAGGAATTCTGTAATCTGTGGTCCTTCAAAGTGTTGATGAAACACAGGAATTTCAGCGGGATTGAATACAACAGTCACCATGCGCACTTTCCTCCATGGGAGTAATGTCTCAAACAGTCAACACTTTGATCGTTTCCTGGAAGACCAGTATAGTTTCAGATACACATCTGGGGGCATTCTGTAATCTGTGGACTATCAGAGTGTTGATGAAACACAGAAATTGCATCGGGATTGAATACAAGAGTCACCGTGCGCACTTTCCTCCATGGGAGTAATGTCTCAAACAGTCTACATAAGACTACTAGTAGTTTCCGATGCACATCTCGAGGCATTCTGTAATCTGTGGACCTTCAAAGTGTTGATGAAGCATAGAAATTGCCTCTGAATTGAATACAACAGTCATCATGCGCATTTTCCTCCATGGGAGTAATGTCTTTAGCAGTCTACGCTTTGGTCGTTCCCTTTAAGTCCAGTAGTAGTTTCCGACGCACATCTGGAGGCATTCTCTAATCTGTAAACTATCAGAGTGTTGTTCAAACACAGAAATTGCATCGGGATTGAATACAACAGTCACTATGAGCACTTTCCTCCATGGGAGTAATGTCTCAAACACTTTATGCTTTGATCGTTCCCTGGAAGGCCAGTAGTTGTTTCCGATGAACATCTGGGAGCATTCTGTAATGTGTGGTCTATCAGATGGTGATGAAACACAGAAATTGCATCGGGACTGAATACAACAGTCACCATGCGCACTTTCCTCCATGGGAGTAAAGTCTCAAAGAGTCTACGCTTTGACGTTCCCTTTAAGACCAGTAGTAGTTTCCGAAGCACATCTGGAGGCATTCTGTAATCTGTGGACTAACAGAGTGTTGATGAAACACAGATATTGCATCGATATTGAATACAACAGTCACCATGTGCACTTTCCTCCATGGGAGTAAGGTCTCAAACAGTTTTCGCTTTGATCGTTCCCTGGAAGACCAGTAGTAGTATCCGATGCACATCTGGGGGCATTCTGTAATCTGTGGACTATCAGAGTGTTGAAGAAACACAGAATTTGCATCGGGATTGAATACAACAGTCACCATGCGCACTTTCCTCCATGGGAGTAAAGTCTCAAAGAGTCTACGCTACGATCATTCCCTGGAAGACCAGTAGTATTTTCCGATGCACATCTGGTGTCATTCTGTAATCTGTGGACTATCAGACTGTTGATGAAACACAGAAATTGCATCGGGATTGAATACAATATTCACCATGTGCGCTTTCCTCCATGGGAGTAATGTCTCAAACAGTCTTCGCTTTGATCGTTCCCTGGAAGACCAGTAGAAGTTTCCGATGCACATCTGGGTGCATTCAGTAATGTGTGGGCTATCAGAGTGTTGATGAAACACAGAAAGTGGATCGGGATTGAATACAACAGTCACCATGCGCACTTTCCTCCATGGGAGTAATGTCTCAAACAGTTTACGCTTTTATCGTTCACTGGAAGACCTGTAGTTGTTTCCGATGAACATCTAGGGGCATTCTGACATGTGTGGTCTATCAGAGTGTTGATGAAAAACGGAAATTGCATCGGGATTGAATACAACAGTCACCATGCGCACTTCCTCCATGGGAGTAATTTCACAAACAATCTACGCTTTGATCGTTCCCTGCAAGACCAGTAGTAGTTTCCGATGCACATCTGGAGGCATTCTGTAATCTGTGGACCTTCAATGTGTTGATGAAACACAGAAATTGCCTCGGGTTGGAATACAACAGTCATCATGCGCCCTTTCTTCCTTGGGAGTAATGTCTCAAACAGTCTACGCTTTGATCGTTCCCTTTAAGACCAGAAGTAGCTTCCGATGCACATCTGGAGGCATTCTGGAATCTGCGGACTATCAGAGTGTTGATGAAACACAGAAATTGCATCGGGATTGAATACAACAGTCACCATGCGCACATTCCTGAATGGGAGTGATGTCTCGAACAGTTTACACTTTGATCGATCCGTGGAAGACCAGTAGTAGTTTCCGAAGCACATCTGGGTGCATTCTGTAATGTGTGGACAATCAGAGTGTTGATGAAACACAGAAATGGCATCAGGATTGATATAACAGTCACCATGTGCACTTTCCTCCATGGGAGTAATGTCTCAAACAGTCTACGCTTACATCGTTCCCTGCAAGACCAGTAGTAGTTCCCGATGCACATCTGGAGGCATTTTGTAATCTGTGGACTATCAGGGTGTTGATGAAACACAGAAATTGCATCGGGATTGAATACAACAATGACCATGTGCACTTTCCTCAATGGGAGCAATGTCTCTAAGAGTTTACGCTTTGATCGTTCCCTGGAAGACCAGTAGTTTTTTCCGATGAACTTCTGGGGGCATTCTGTAATGTGTGGTGTATCAGAGTGTGAATGAAACACAGAAATTGCATCGGGATTGAATACAACAGTCACCATGCGCACTTTCCTCCATGGGAGGAATGTCTCAAACAGTTTACGCTTTGATCGTTCCCTGGTAGACCAGTAGTTGTTTCCGATGAACATTTGGGGCATTCTGCCATGTGTGGTCTATCAGAGTGTTGATGAAAAACAGAAATTGCATCGGGATTGAATACAACAGTCACCATGCGCACTTTCCTACATGGGAGTAATGTCTCAAACAGTCTACGCTTTGATCGTTCCCTGGAAGACCAGTTGTAGTTTCCGATGCACATCTGGTGTCATTCTGTAATCTGTGGACTATCAGGGTGTTGATGAAACACAGAAATTGCATCGGGATTGAATACAACAGTGACCATGTGCACTTTCCTCAATGGGAGTAATGTCTCTAAGAGTTTACGCTTTGATCGTTCCCTGGAAGACCAGTAGTTTTTTCCGATGAACATCTGGGGGCATTCTGTAATGTGTGGTGTATCACAGTGTGAATGAAACACAGAAATTGCATTGGGATTGAATACAACAGTCACCATGCGCACTTTCCTCCATGGGAGGAATGTCTCAAACAGTCTACACCTTGATAGTTCCCTGCAAGAGCAGTAGTAGTTTCCGTTCCACATCTGGAGGCATTCTGTAATCTGTGGACCTTGAAAGTGTTGATGAAACACAGAAATTGCCTCGGGATGGAATACAACAGTCATCATGCGCAATTTCCTCCATGGGAGTAATGTCTCAAACAGTCTACGCTTTGATCGTTCCCTTTACGACCAGTGGTAGCTTCCGATGCTCATTTGGAGGCATTCTGAAATCTGTAAACTATCAGAGTGTTGTTAGAAAACAGAAATTGCATCGGGATTGAATACAACAGTCACCATGCGCACGTTCCTCCATGGGAGTAATGTCTCAAACAGTTTACGCTTTGATCGTTCCCTGGATGACCCGTATAGTATCCGGTGCACATATGGGGGCATTCTGTAATCTGTGGACTATCACAGTGTTGATGAAACACAGAAATTGCATCGGGATTGAATACAACATTCACCATGCGCACTTTCCTCCATGGGAGTAATGTCTCAAACAGTCTACGCTTTGATCGTTCCCTGCAAGACCACTAGTAGTTTCCGATGCACATCTGGAGGCATTCTGTAATCTGTGGAACTTCAAAGTGTTGATGAAACACAGAAATTGCATCGGGAGTGAATACAACAGTCACCATGCGCACCTTCCTCCATGGGATTAATGTCTCAAACAGTTTACGCTTTTATCGTTCCCTGGACGACCAGTGTAGCTTCTGATGCACATCTGGGGGCATTCTGTAATCTGTAAACTATCAGAGTGTTGTTCAAACACAGAAATTGCATCGGGATTGAATACAACAGTCACCATGCGCACTTTCCTAAATGGGAGTAATGTCTCAAACTGTTAACGCTTTGATCGATCCGTGGAAGACCAGTAGTAGTTTCCGAAGCACATCTGGGTGCATTCTGTAATGTGCGGACTATCAGAGTGTTGATGAAACACAGAAAGTGCATCGGGATTGAATACAACAGTCACCATGTGCACTTTCCTCCATGGGAGTAATGTCTCAAACAGTGTACGCTTTCATCGTTCCCTGCAAGACCAGTAGTAGTTTCCGATGCACATCTGGAGGCATTCTGTAATCTCTGGACCTTCAAAGAGCTGATGAAAGACAGAAATTGCCGCGGGACTGAATACAACATTCACCATGCGCACTTTCCTCCATGGGAGTAATGTCTCAAACAGTCTACGCTTTGATCGTTCCCTGGAAGACAAGTAGTAGTTTCCGATGCACATCTGGTGTCATTCTGTAATCTGTGGACTATCAGAGTGTTGATGAAACACAGACATTGCATCGGGATTGAATACAACAGTCACCATGCGCACTTTCCTCCATGGGAGTAATGTCTCAAACAGTATACGCTTTGATCGTTTCCTTTAAGACTAGTAGTAGTTTCCGATGCACATCTGGAGGCATTCTGGAATATGTAAACTATCAGAGTGTTGTTCAAACACAGAAATTGCATCGGGATTGAATACAAAAGTCACCATGCGCACTTTCCTCCATGGGAGTAATGTCTCAAACAGTTTACGCTTTGATCGTTCCCTGGAAGACCAGTAGTTGTTTCCGATGATTATCTGGGGGAATTCTGTAATGTGTGGTCTATCAGAGAGTTGATGAAATACAGAAATTGCTTCTGGATTGAATACAACAGTAACCATGCGCACTTTCCTCCATGGGAGTAATGTCTCAAACAGTCTACGCTTTGATCGTTCCCTGGAAGACCAGTAGTAGATTCCGATGCACATCTGGTGTCATTTTGTTATCTGTGGACTATCTGGTTGTTGATAAAACACAGAAATTGCATCGGGATTGAATACAACAGTGACCATGTGCACTTTCCTCCATGGGAGTAATGTCTGAAACAGTTTACGCTTTGATCGTTCCCTGGAAGGCCAGTAGTTGTTTCCGATGAACATCTGGGAGCATTCTGTAATGTGTGGTCTATCAGATTGTTGATGGAACACAGAAATTGCATCGGGATTGAATACAACAGTCACTATGCGCACATTCCTCCATGGGAGTAATGTCTCAAACAGTTAACGCTTTTATCGTTCCCTGGAAGACCAGTGTAGTTCCGATGCACATCTGGGGACATTCTGCAATCTGTGGACTATCAGAGTGTTGATGAAACACAGAAATTGCATCGGGATTGAATACAACAGTCACCATGTGCACTTTCCTCCATGTGAGTAATGTCTCAAACAGTTTACGCTTTGGTCGTTCCCTGGAAGACCAGTAGTTGTTTCCGATGAACATCTAGGGGCATTCTGCCATGTGTGGTCTATCAGAGTGTTGACGAAAAACAGAAATTGCATCGGGATTGAATACAACAGTCACCATGCGCACTTCCCTCATGGGAGTAACGTCTCAAACAGTCTACGCTTGGATCGTTCCGTGGTAGACCAGTAGTAGTTTCCGATGCACATCTGGTGTCATTCTGTATTCTGTGGACTATCAGAGAATTGCTGAAACACAGAAATTGCATCGCGATTGAATACAAAATTCACCATGTGCACTTTTCTCCATGGGAGTAATGTCTCAAACTGTCTACGCTTTGACGTTCAGTTTAAGACCAGTAGTAGTTTCCGATGCACATCTGGAGGCATTCTGGAATCTTTAAACTATCAGAGTGTTGAAGAAACACAGAAATTGCATCGGGATTGAATACAACAGTCACCATGCGCACTTTCCTCCATGGGAGTAATGTCTCAAACAGTTTACGCTTTTATCGTTCCCTGGTAGACCAGTACAGTTTCCGATGCACATATGGGGGCATTCTGTAATCTGTGGACCATCATAGTGTTGATGAAACATAGAAATTACATCGGGATTCAATACAACAGTCACCATGCGCACTTTCCTCCATGGGAGTAATGTCTCAAACAGTCTACGCTTTGATCGTTCCCTGCAAGACCAGTAGTAGTTTCCGATATACATCTGGAGGCATTCTGTAATCTGTGGACCTTTAAAGAGTTGATGAAACACAGAAATTGCCTCGGCATTTAATACAACAGTCACCTTGCGCACTTTCCTCCATGGGAGTAACGTCCCAATCATTTTACGCTTTTATCGTTCCCTGGAAGACCAGTATAGTTTCCGATGCACATCTTTGGGCATTCTGTATTCTGTGGACTATCAGAGTGTTGATGAAACACAGAAATTGCATCGGGATTGAATACAACAGTCACCATGCGCATTTTCTTCCTTGGGAGTAATGTCTCACACAGTCTACGCTTTGATTGTTCCCTGCAAGACCAGTAGTAGTTTCAGATGCACATCTGGAGGCATTCTGTAATCTGTGGACCTTTAAAGTGTTGATTAAACTCAGAAATTGCCTCGGGATTGAATATAAAAGTCACCATGCGCACTTTCCTCCATGTTAGTAATGTCTCAATCAGTCTACGCTTGGATCGTTTCCTGGAAGACCAGTAGTAGTTTCTGATGCACATCTGGAGGCATTCTATAATCTGTGGACCTTCAAAGTGTTGATGAAACACGGAAATTGCATCGGGAGTGAATACAACAGTCAAAATGTGCACTTTCCTCCATTTGAGTAATGTCTCAAACAGTTTACGCTTTTATCGTTCCCTGGAAGACCAGTGTAGTTTCCGAAGCACATCTGGGGACATTCTGTAATCTGTGGACCATCAGAGTGTTGATGAAACATAGAAATTGCATCGGGATTGATTACAACAGTCACCATGCGCACTTTCCTCCATGGGAGTAATGTCTCAAAGAGTCAACGCTTTGATCATTCCCTGGAAGACCAGTAGTAGTTTCCGATGCACATCTGGTGTCATTCTGTAATGTGTGGACTATCAGAGTGTAGATGAAACACAGAAATTGCATCGGGATTGAATATAAGAGTCACCATGCGCACTTTCCTCCATGGGAGTAATGTCTCAAAGAGTCAACGCATTGATCATTCCCTGGAAGACCAGTAGTAGTTTCCGATGCACATCTGGTGTCATTCTGTAATGCGTGGACTATCAGAGTGTAGATGAAACACAGAAATTGCATCGGGATTGAATACAACAGTCACCATATGCACTTTCCTCCATGGGAGTAATGTCTCAAAAAGTTTTCGCTTTGATCGTTCCCTGGCAGACCAGTAGTTGTTTCCGATGAACATCTGGGGGCATTCTGTAATCTGTGGACTATCAGAGTGTAGATGAAACACAGAAATTGCATCGGGATTGAATATAAGAGTCACCATGCGCACTTTCCTCCATGGGAGTAATGTCTCAAAGAGTCAACGCATTGATCATTCCCTGGAAGACCAGTAGTAGTTTCCGATGCACATCTGGTGTCATTCTGTAATGCGTGGACTATCAGAGTGTGGATGAAACACAGAAATTGCATCGGGATTTAATACAACAGTCACCATGCGCACTTTCCTCCATGGGAGTAATGTCTCAAACAGTCTACGCTTTGATCGTTCCCTGGAAGACCAGTAGTAGTTTCCGATGCACATCTGGTGTCACTCTGTAATCTGTGGACTATCGGGGTGTTGATGAAACACAGAAATTGCATCGGGATTTAATACAACAGTGACCATGTGCACTTTCCTCCATGGGAGTAATGTCTCAAACAGTTTACGCTTTGATCGTTCCCTGCAAGACCAGTAGTTGTTTCCGATGAACATCTGGGGGCATTCTGTAATGTGTGGTCTATCAGAGTGTTGATGAAACACAGAAATTGCATCGGAATTGAATACAACAGTCACAATGCGCACTTTCCTCCATGGGAGTAATGTCTCAAACAGTCCACACGTTGATCGTTCCCTGCAAGACCAGTAGTAGTTTCCGATCAACATCTTGAGGCATTCTGTAATCTGTGGACCTTCAAAGTGTTGATCAAACACAGAAAATGCCTCGGGATTGACTACAACAGTAATCATACGCATTTTCCTCCATGGGAGATATGTCTCAAACAGTCTACGCTTTGATCGTTCCATGGAAGACCAGTAGTTGTTCCCGATGCACATCTGGAGGCATTCTGTAATCTGTAAACTATCAGAGTGTTGTTCAAACACAGAAATTGCTTCGGGATTGAATACAACAGTCACCATGCGCACTTTCCCCCATGGGAGTAATGTCTCTAACAGTCTACGCTTTGATTGTTCCCTGCAAGACCAGTAGTAGTTTCCGATTCACATCTGGAGGAATTCTGTAATCTGTGGTCCTTCAAAGTGTTGATGAAACACAGGAATTTCAGCGGGATTGAATACAACAGTCACCATGCGCACTTTCCTCCATGGGAGTAATGTCTCAAACAGTCAACACTTTGATCGTTTCCTGGAAGACCAGTATAGTTTCAGATACACATCTGGGGGCATTCTGTAATCTGTGGACTATCAGAGTGTTGATGAAACACAGAAATTGCATCGGGATTGAATACAAGAGTCACCGTGCGCACTTTCCTCCATGGGAGTAATGTCTCAAACAGTCTACATAAGACTACTAGTAGTTTCCGATGCACATCTCGAGGCATTCTGTAATCTGTGGACCTTCAAAGTGTTGATGAAGCATAGAAATTGCCTCTGAATTGAATACAACAGTCATCATGCGCATTTTCCTCCATGGGAGTAATGTCTTTAGCAGTCTACGCTTTGGTCGTTCCCTTTAAGTCCAGTAGTAGTTTCCGACGCACATCTGGAGGCATTCTCTAATCTGTAAACTATCAGAGTGTTGTTCAAACACAGAAATTGCATCGGGATTGAATACAACAGTCACTATGAGCACTTTCCTCCATGGGAGTAATGTCTCAAACAGTTTGTGCTTTGATCGTTCCCTGGAAGGCCAGTAGTTGTTTCCGATGAACATCTGGGAGCATTCTGTAATGTGTGGTCTATCAGATGGTGATGAAACACAGAAATTGCATCGGGACTGAATACAACAGTCACCATGCGCACTTTCCTCCATGGGAGTAAAGTCTCAAAGAGTCTACGCTTTGACGTTCCCTTTAAGACCAGTAGTAGTTTCCGAAGCACATCTGGAGGCATTCTGTAATCTGTGGACTATCAGAGTGTTGATGAAACACAGATATTGCATCGATATTGAATACAACAGTCACCATGTGCACTTTCCTCCATGGGAGTAAGGTCTCAAACAGTTTTCGCTTTGATCGTTCCCTGGAAGACCAGTAGTAGTATCCGATGCACATCTGGGGGCATTCTGTAATCTGTGGACTATCAGAGTGTTGAAGAAACACAGAATTTGCATCGGGATTGAATACAACAGTCACCATGCGCACTTTCCTCCATGGGAGTAAAGTCTCAAAGAGTCTACGCTACGATCATTCCCTGGAAGACCAGTAGTATTTTCCGATGCACATCTGGTGTCATTCTATAATCTGTGGACTATCAGACTGTTGATGAAACACAGAAATTGCATCGGGATTGAATACAATATTCACCATGTGCGCTTTCCTCCATGGGAGTAATGTCTCAAACAGTCTTCGCTTTGATCGTTCCCTGGAAGACCAGAAGTTGTTTCCGATGAACATCTGGCGGCATTCTGTAATCTGTAGACTATCAGAGTGTTGATGAAAGACAGAAATTGCATCGGGATTGAATACAACAGTCACAATGTGCACTTTCCTCCATGGGAGTAATGTCTCAAACAGTTTACGCTTTGATCGTTCCCTGGAAGACCAGTAGTTGTTTCTGATGAACATCTAGGGGCATTCTGCCATGTGTGGTCTATCATAGTGTTGATGAAAAACGGAAATTGCATCGGGATTGAATACAACAGTCACCATGCGCACTTCCTCCATGGGAGTAATGTCTCAAACAGTCTACGCTTTCATCGTTCCCTGGAAGACCAGTAGTAGTTACCGATGCACATCTGGTGTCATTCTGTATTCTGTGGACTATCAGAGTGTTGATGAAACACAGAAATTGCATCGGGATTGAATACAACATTCACCATGTGCACTTTCCTCCATGGGAGTAATGTCTCAAACAGTCTACGCTTTGACGTTCCCTTTAAGACAAGTAGTAGTTTCCGAGGCACATCTGGAGACATTCTGCAATCTGTAAACTATCAGAGTGTTGTTCAGACACAGAAATTGCATCGGGATAGAATACAACAGTCACCATGCGCACTTTCCTCCATGGGAGTAATGGCCCAAACAGTTTACGCTTTGACCGTTCCTTGGAAGAGCAGTAGTAGTTTCCGATGCACATCTGGGGGCATTCTGTAATCTGTGGACTATCAGAGTGTTGATGAAACACAGATATTGCATCGGGATTGAATACAAGAGTCACCATGCGCACTTTCCTCCATGGGAGTAATGTCTCAAACAGTCTACTTAAGACCACTAGTAGTTTCCGATGCAGATCTGGAGGCATTCTGTAATCTGTGGACCTTCAAAGTGTTGATGAAGCATAGAAGTTGCCTCTGGATTGAATACAACTGTCATCATGCGCATTTTCCTCCATGGGAGTTATGTCTCAAACAGTCTACGCTTTGATCGTTCCCTTTAAGGCCAGTAGTAGTTTCCGATGCACATCTGGAGGCATTCTGTAATCTGTGGACTATCAGAGTGTTGATGAAACACAGAAATTGCATCGGGATTGAATACAACAGACACCATGTGCACTTTCCTCCATTGGAGTAATGTCTCAAACAGTTTTCGCTTTGATCGTTCCCTGGAAGACCAGTAGTAGTATCCGATGCACATCTGGGGGCATTCTGTAATCTGTGGACTATCAGAGTGTTGAAAAAACACAGAATTTGCATCGGGATTGAATACAGCAGTCACCATGCGCACTTTCCTCCAATGGAGTAAAGTCTCAAAGAGTCTACGATATGATCATTCCCTGGAAGACCAGTAGTAGTTTCCGATGCACATCTGGTGTCATTCTGTAATCTGTGGACTAACAGACTGTTGATGAAACACAGACATTGCATCGGGATTGAATACAATAGTCACCATGTGCACTTTCCTCCATGGGAGTAATGTCTCAAACAGTCTTCGCTTTGATCGTTTCCTGGAAGACCGGAAGTTGTTTCCGATGAACATCTGGCGGCATTCGGTAATCTGTGGACTATCAGAGTGTTGATGAAACACAGAAATTGCATCGGGATTGAATACAACAGTCACCATGTGCACTTTCCTCCATGGGAGTAATGTCTCAAACAGTTTACGCTTTGATCGTTCCCTGGAAGACCAGTAGTTGTTTCCGATGAACATCTAGGGGCATTCTGACATGTGTGGTCTATCAGAGTGTTGATGAAAAACGGAAATTGCATCGGGATTGAATACAACAGTCACCATGCGCACTTCCTCCATGGGAGTAATTTCACAAACAGTCTACGCTTTGATCGTTCCCTGGAAGACCAGTAGTAGTTTCCGATGCACATCTGGTGTCATTCTGTATTCGCTGGACTATCAGAGTGTTGATGAAACACAGAAATTGCATCGGGACTGAATACAACATTCACCATGTGCACTCTCCTCCATGGAAGTAATGTCTCAAACAGTCTACGCTTTGACGTTCCCTTTAAGACCAGTAGTAGTTTCCGATGCACATCTGGAGGCATTCTGGAATCTGTAAACTATCAGAGTGTTGTTCAGACACAGAAATTTCATCGGGATTGAATACAACAGTCACCATGCGCACTTTCCTCCATGGGAGTAATGTCTCAAACAGTTTACGCTTTGGTCGTTCCCTGGAAGACCAGTAGAAGTTTCCGATGCACATCTGGGTGCATTCAGTAATGTGTGGACTATCAGAGTGTTGTCGAAACACAGAATGTGGATCGGGATTGAATACAACAGTCACCATGCGCACTTTCAGCCATGGGAGTAATGTCTCAAACAGTTTACGCTTTTATCGTTCCCTGGAAGACCAGTATAGTTTCCGATGCACATATGGGGGCATTCTGTAATCTGTGGACTATCAGAGTGTTGATGAAACACAGAAATTGCATCGGGATTGAATACAACAGTCACCATGCGCACTTTCCTCCATGGGAGAAATGTCTCAAACAGTCTACGCCTTGATCGTTCCCTGCAAGACCAGTAGTAGTTTCCGATGCACATCTGGAGGCATTCTGTAATCTGTGGACATTTAAAGTGTTGATGAAATACAGAAATTGCCTCAGGATTGAATACAACAGTCACCATGCGCACTTTCCTCCATGGGAGTAATGCCCCAACCATTTTACGCTTTTATCGTTCCCTGGAAGACCAGCAGTAGTATCCGATACACATCTGGAGGCATTCTGGAATCTGTAAACTATCAGAGTGTTGTTGAGACATAGAAATTGCATCGGGATTGAATTAAACAGTCACCATGCGCACTTTCCTCTATGGGAGTAATGTCTCAAACAGTTTACGCTTTGATCGTTCCCTGGAAGACCAGTAGAAGTTTAGGATGCACATCGGGGTGCATTCAGTAATGTGTGGACCATCAGAGTGTTGATGAAACACAGAAAGTGCATCGGGTTTGAATACAACAGTCACCATGCGCACTTCCTCCATGGGAGTAATGTCTCAAACAGTTTACGCTTTTATCGTTCCCTGGAAGACCAGTATAGTTTCCAATGCACATATGGGGGCATTCTGTATTCTGTGGACTATCAGAGTGTTGATGAAACACAGATATTGCATCGAGATTGAATACAACAGTCACCATGTGCACTTTCCTCCTTGGGAGTAATGTCTCAAACAGTTTACGCTTTGATCGTTCCCTGGAAGACCAGTAGTTGTTTCCGATGAACATCTAGGGGCATTCTGCCATGTGTGGTCTATCAGAGTGCTGATGAAAAACGGAAATTGCATCGGGATTGGATACAACATTCATCATGCGCACTTCCTCCATGGGAGTATTGTCTCTAACAGTCTACGCTTTGATCGTTCCCTGGAAGACCAGTAGTAGTTTCCGATGCACATCTGGTGTCATTCTCTATTCTGTGGACTCTCAGAGTTTTGATGAAACACAGATATTGCATCGGGATTAAATACAAAATTCACCATGTGCTCTTTCCTCCATGGGAGTAATGTCTTAAACAGTCTACGCTTTGACGTTCCCTTTAAGACCAGTAGTAGTTTCCGATGCACATCTGGAGGCATTCTGGAATCTGTAAACTATCAGAGTGTTGTTCAGACACAGAAATTGCATCGGGATTGAATTCAACAGTCACTATGCGCACTTTCCTCCATGGGAGTAATGTCTCAAACAGTTTACGCTTTGATCATTCCTTGGAAGACCAGTAGAAGTTTCCGATGCACATCTGGGTGCATTCAGTAATTTGTGGACAAACAGAGTGTTGATGAAACACAGAAAGTGCATCGGGATTGAATACAACAGTCACCATGCGCACTTTCCTCCATGGGAGTAATGTCTCAAACAGTCTACGTTCTGATCGTTCCCTGCAAGACCAGTAGTAGTTTCCGATGCACATCTGGAGTCATTCTGTAATCTGTGGAACTTTAAAGTGTTGATAAAACACAGAAATTGCCTTAGGTTTGAATACAACAGTCACCATGCGCACTTTCCTCCATGGGAGTAATGTCCCGACCATTTTACGCTTTTATCGTTCCCTGGAAGACCAGTAGTAGTATCCGATGCACATCTGGAGGCATTCTGGAATCTGTGAACTATCAGAGTGTTGTTGAGACACAGAAATTGCATCGGGATTGAATACAACAGTCACCATGCGCACTTTCCTCCATGGGAGTAATGTCTCAAACAGTTTACGCTTTTATCGTTCCCTGGAAGACCAGTATAGTTTCCGATGCACATATGGGGGCATTCTGTAATCTGTGGACTATCAGAGTGTTGATGAAACACAGATATTGCATCGGGATTGAATACAACAGTCACCATGTGCACTTTCCTCCATGGGAGTAATGTCTCAAGCAGTTTACGCTTTGATCGTTCCCTGGAAGACCAGTAGTTGTTTCCGATGAACATCTAGGGGCATTCTGCCATGTGTGGTGTATCAGAGTGTTGATGAAAAACGGAAATTGCATCGGTATTGAATACAACAGTCACCATGCGCACTTCCTCCATGGGAGCAATGTCTCAAACAGTCTCCGCTTTGATCGTTCCCTGGAAGACCAGTAGTAGTTTCCGATGCACATCTGGTGTCATTCTGTATTCTGTGGACTATCAGAGTGTTGTTTAGACACAGAAATTGCATCGGGATTGAATACAACAGTCACCATGCGCACTTTCCTCCATGGGAGTAATGTCTCAATCAGTTTACGCTTTGATCGTCCCCTGGAAGACCAGTAGACGTTTCCGATGCACATCTGGGTGCATTCAGTAATGTGTGGACTATCAGAGTGTTGACGAAACACAGAAAGTGCATCGGGATTGAATACAACAGTCACCATGTGCACTTTCCTCCATGGGAGTAATGTCTCAAGCAGTTTACGCTTTGATCGTTCCCTGCAAGACCAGTAGGAGTTTCCGATGCACATCTGGAGGCATTCTGGAATCTGTAAACTATCAGAGTTTTGTTGAGACACAGAAATTGCATCGGAATTAAATACAACAGTCACCATGCACACTTCCCTCCATCTGAGTAATGTCTCAAACAGTTTACGCTTTGATCGTTCCCTTCAAGACCAGTAGAAGTTTCCGATGCACATCTGGGTGCATTCAGTAATGTGTGGACTATCAGAGTGTTGATGAAACACAGAAAGTGCATCGGGATTGAATACAACAGTCACCATGCGCACTTTCCTCCATGGGAGTAATGTCTAAAACAGATTACGCTTTGATCGTTCCCTGGAAGACCAGTAGTTGTTTCCGATGAACATCTAGGGGCATTCTGCCATGTGTGGTCTATCAGAGTGCTGATGAAAAACGGAAATTGCATCGGGATTGAATACAACAGTCACCATGCGCACTTCCTCCATGGGAGTAATGTCTCAAACAGTCTACGCCTTGATCGTTCCCTGGAAGACCAGTAGTAGTTTCCGATGCACATCTGGTGTCATTCTGTATTCTGTGGACTATCAGACTATTGATGAAACACAGATATTGCATCGGGATTGAATACAACATTCACCATGTGCACTTTCCTCCATGGGAGTAATGTCTCAAACAGTCTACGCTTTGACGTTCAATTTAAGACCAGTAGTAGTTTCCGATGCTCATCTGGAGGCATTCTGGAATCTGTAAACTATCAGAGTGTTGTTCAGACACAGATATTGCATCGGGATATAATTCAAGTCACCATGCGCACTTTCCTCCATGGGAGTAATGTCTCAAACAGTTTATGCTTTGATCGTTACCTGGAAGACCAGTATAGTTTCCGATGCACATATGGGGGCATTCTGTAATCTGTACACTATCAGAGTGTTGATGAAACACAGAAATTGCATCGGGATTGAATACAACAGTCACCATGCGCACTTTCCTCCATGGGAGTAATGTCTCAAACAGTTTACGCTGTGATCGTTCCCTGCAAGACCAGTAGTAGTTTCCAATGCACATCTGGAGGCATTCTGTAATCTGTGGACCTTTAAATTGTTGATGAAACACAGAAATTGCCTCAGGAATGAATACAACAGTCACCATGGGCACTTTCCTCCATGGGAGTAATGTCCCAACCATTTTACGCTTTTATCGTTTACTGGAAAACCAGTAGTAGCATCCGAGGCACATCTGGAGGCATTCTGGAATCTGTAAACTATCAGAGTGTTGTTGAGACACAGAAATTGCATCGGGATTGAATACAACAGTCACCATGCGCACTTTCCTCCATGGGAGTAATGTCTCAATCAGTTTACGCTTTGATCGTCCCCTGGAAGACCAGTAGACGTTTCCGATGCACATCTGGGTGCATTCAGTAATGTGTGGACTATCAGAGTGTTGACGAAACACAGAAAGTGCATCGGGATTGAATACAACAGTCACCATGTGCACTTTCCTCCACGGGAGTAATGGCCCAAATAGTTTACGCTTTTATCGTTCCCTGGAAGACCAGTATAGTTTCCGACGCACATATGGGGACATTCTGTAATCTGTGGACTATCAGAGTGTTGATGAAACACAGATATTGCATCGGGATTGAATACAACAGTCACCATGTGCACTTTCCTCCATGGGAGTAATGTCTCAAGCAGTTTACGCTTTGATCGTTCCCTGGAAGACCAGTAGTTGTTTCCGATGAACATCTAGGGGCATTCTGCCATGTATGGTCTATCAGAGTGTTGATGAAAAACGGAAATTGCATCGGGATTGAATACAACAGTCACCATGCGCACTTCCTCCATGGGAGCAATGTCTCAAACAGTCTACGCTTTGATCGTTCCCTGGAAGACCAGTAGTAGTTTCCGATGCACATCTGGTGTCATTCTGTATTCTGTGGACTATCCGAGTGTGGTTGAGACACAGAAATTGCATCGAGATTGAATACAACAGACACCATGCGCACTTTCCTCCATGGGAGTAATGTCCCAAACAGTTTACGCTTTGATCGTTCCCTAGAAGACCACTAGAAGTTTCCGATGCACATCTGGAGGCATTCTGGAATCTGTAAACTATTAGAGTGTTGTTGAGACACAGAAATTGCATCGGGATTGAATACAACAGTCACCATGCGCACTTTCCTCCATGGGAGTAATGTATCAAACAGTTTACGCTTTGATCGTTCCCTGGAAGACCAGTAGAAGTTTCCGATGCACATCTGGGTGCATTCAGTAATGTGTCGACTATCAGGGTGTTGATGAAACACAGAAAGTGCATCGGGATTGAATACACCAGTCACCATGCGCACTTTCCTCCATGGGAGTAATGTCTCAAACAGTTTACGCTTTTATCGTTCCCTGGAAGACCAGTATAGTTTCCGATGCACATATGGTGGCATTCTGTAATCTGTGGACTATCAGAGTGTTGATGAAACACAGAAATTGCATTGGGATTGAATACAACAGTCACCATGCGCACTTTCCTCCATGGGAGTAATGTCTCAAACAGTCTACGATTTGATCGTTCCCTGCAAGACCAGTAGTAGTTCCCGATGAACATCTGGGTGCATTCAGTAATCTGTGGACCTTTAAAGTGTTGATGAAACTCAGAAATTTTCTCGGGATTGAGTACAAGAGTCAACATGCGCACTTCCCTCTATGGGAGTAATGTCTCAAAGAGTCAACGCTGTGATCATTCCCTGGAAGACCAGTAGTAGTTTCCGATGCACATCTGGTGTCATTCTGTAATGTGTGGACTATCAGTGTGTTGATGAAACACAGAAATTGCATCGGGATTGAATACAACAGTCACCATGTGCACTTTCCTCCAAGGGAGTAATGTCTCAAAACGTTTACGCTATGATCGTTCCCTGGAAGACCAGTAGTTGTTTCCGATGAACATCTGGGGGCATTCTGTAATCTGTGGACTATCAGAGTGTGGATGAAACACAGAAATTGCATCGGGATTGAATACAACAGTCACCATGTGCACTTTGCTCCATGGGAGTAATGTCTCAAACAGTTTACGCTTTGATCGTTCCCTGGAAGACCAGCAGTTGTTTCCGATGATTATCTGGGGAAATTCTGTAATGTGTTGTCTATCAGAGGGTTGATGAAACACAGAAATTGCATCGGGATTGAATACAACAGTCACCATGTGCACTTTCCTCCATGGGAGTAATGTCTCAAACAGTTTACGCTTTGATCGTTCTCTGGAAGACCAGTAGTTGTTTCCGATGAACATCTAGGGGCATTCTGCCATGTGTGGTCTATCAGAGTGCTGATGATAAAACGGAAATTGCATCGGGATTGAATACAACAGTCACCATGCGCACTTCCTCCATGGGAGTAATGTCTCAAACAGTCTACGCTTTGATCGTTCCCTGGAAGACCAGTCGTAGTTTCCGATGCACATCTGGTGTCATTCTGTAGTCTGTGGACTATCGGAGTTTTGATGAAACACAGATATTGCATCGGGATTGAATACAACATTCACCATGTGCACTTTCCTCCATGGGAGTAATGTCTCAAACAGTCTACGCTTTGACGTTCCCTTTAAGACCAGTAGTAGTTTCCGATGCACATCTGGAGGCATTCTGGAATCTGTAAACTATCAGAGTGTTGTTCACACACAGAAATTGCATCGGGATTGAATTCAACAGTCACTATGCGCACTTTCCTCCATGGGAGTAATGTCTCAAACAGTTTACGCTTTGATCGTTCCCTGGAAGACCAGTATAGTTTCCGATGCACATATGGGGGCATTCTGTAATCTGTAGACTATCAGAGTGTTGATGAAACACAGAAATTGGATCGGGATTGAATACAACAGACACCATGCGCACTTTCCTCCATGGGAGTAATGTCTCAAACAGTCTACGTTTTGATCGTTCCCTGCAAGACCAGTAGTAGTTTCCGATGCACATCTGGAGGCATTCTGTTGTCTGTGGACCTTTAAAGTGTTGATGAAACACAGAAATTGCCTCGGGATTGAATACAACAGTCACCATGCGCACTTTCCTCCATGGGAGTAATATCCCAACCATTTTACGCTTTTATCGTTCCCTGGAAGACCAGTAGTAGTATCCGATGCACATCTGGAGGCATTCTGGAATCTGTAAACTATCAGAGTGTTGTTGAGACACAGAAATTGCATCAAGATGGAATACAACAGTCACCATGCGCACTTTCCTCCATGGGAGTAATGTCTCAATCAGTTTACGCTTTGATCGTTCCCTGGAAGACCAGTAGAAGTTTCCGATGCATATCTGGGTGCATTCAGTAATGTGTGGACTATCAGAGTGTTGATGAAACACAGATATTGCATCGGGATTGAATACAACAGTCACCATGTGCACTTTCCTCCCTGGGAGTAATGTCTCAAGCAGTTTACGCTTTGATCGTTCCCTGGAAGACCAGTAGTTGTTTCCGATGAACATCTAGGGACATTCTGCCATGTGTGGTCTATCAGAGTGTTGATGAAAAACGGAAATTGCATCGGGATTGAATACAACAGACACCATGCGCACTTTCCCCCATGGGAGTAATGTCTCAAACAGTCTACGCTTTGATCGTTCCCTGCAAGACCAGTAGTAGTTTCCGATGCACATCTGGAGGCATTCTGTAATCTGTGGACCTTTAAAGTGTTGATGAAACACAGATATTGCCTCAGGATTGAATACAACAGTCACCATGCGCACTTTCCTCCATGGGAGTAATGTCTCAAACAGTTTACGCTTTTATCGTTCCCTGGAAGACCAGTATAGTTTCCGATGCACATATGGGGGCATTCTGTAATCTGTTGACTATCAGAGTGTTGATGAAACACAGAAATTGCATTGGGATTGAATACAACAGTCACCATGCGCACTTTCCTCCATGGGAGAAATGTCTCAAACAGTCTACGATTTGATCGTTCCCTGCAAGACCAGTAGTAGTTTCCGATGCACATCTGTAGGCATTCTGTAATCTGTGGACCTTTAAAGTGTTGATGAAACTCAGAAATTGCTTCGGGATTGAATACAACAGTCAACATGCGCACTTTCCTCTATGGGAGTAATGTCTCAAAGAGTCAACGCTGTGATCATTCCCTGGAAGACCAGTTAAGGTTTCCGATGCACATCTGGTGTCATTCTGTAATCTGTGGACTATCAGGGTGTTGATGAAACACAGAAATTGCATCGGGATTGAATACAACATTCACCATGTGCACTTTCCTCCATGGGACTAATGTCTCAAACAGTCTACGCTTTGACGTTCCCTTTAAGACCAGTAGTAGTTTCCGATGCACATCTTGAGGCATTCTGGAATCTGTAAACTATCAGAGTGTTGTTCAGACACAGAAATTCCATCGGGATTGAATACAAATGTCACCATGCGCACTTTCCTCCATGGGAGTAATGTCTCAAAAAGTTTACGCTATGATCGTTCCCTGGAAGACCAGTAGTTGTTTCCGATGAACATCTGGGGGCATTCTGTAATCTGTGGACTATCAGAGTGTGGATGAAACACAGAAATTGCATCGGGATTGAATACAACAGTCACCATGTGCACTTTCCTCCATGGGAGTAATGTCTCAAACAGTTTACGCTTTGATCGTTCCCTTCAAGACCAGCAGTTGTTTCCGATGATTATCTGGGGAAATTCTGTAATGTGTGGTCTATCAGAGTGTTGATGAAACACAGAAATTGCATCGGGATTGAATACAACAGTCACTATGCGCACTTTCCCCCATGGGAGTAATGTCTCAAACAGTCTACGCTTTGATCGTTCCCTGGAAGACCAGTTAAAGTTTCCGATGCACATCTGGTGTCATTCTGTAATCTATGGACTATCAGGGTGTTGATGAAACACAGAAATTGCATCGGGATTGAATACAACAGTCACCATGGGCACTTTCCTCCATGGCAGTAATGTCTCAAACAGTTTACGCTTTGATCGTTCCCTGGAAGACCAGTAGTTGTTTCCGATGAACATCTAGGGGCATTCTGCCATGTGTGGTCTATCAGAGTGTTGATGAAAAACGGAAATTGCATCGGGATTGAATACAACAGTCACCATGCGCACTTCCTCCATGGGAGTAATGTCTCAAACAGTCTACGCTTTGATCGTTCCCTGGAAGACCAGTAGTAGTTTCCGATGCACATCTGGTGTCATTCTGTATTCTGTGGACTATCAGAGTGTTGATGAAACACAGAAATTGCATCGGGATTGAATACAACATTCACCATGTGCACTTTCCTCCATGGGAGTAATGTCTCAAACAGTCTACGCTTTGACGTTCCCTTTAACACCAGTAGTAGTTTCCGATGCACATCTTGAGGCATTCTGGAATCTGTAAACTATCAGAGTGTTGTTGAGACACAGAAATTGCATCGGGATTGAATACAACAGTCACCATGCGACTTTCCTCCATGGGAGTAATGTCTCAAACAGTTTACGCCTTGATCGTTCCCTGGAAGACCAGTAGAAGTTTCCGATGCACATCTGGGTGCATTCAGTAATGTGTGGACTATCAGAGTGTTGATGAAACACAGAAATTGTATCGGGATTGAATACAACAGTCACCATGCGCACTTTCTTCCTTGGGAGTAATGTCTCAAACAGTCTACGATTTGATCGTTCCCTGCAAGACCAGTAGTAGTTTCCGATGCACATCTGGAGGCATTCTGTAATCTGTGGACCTTTAATGTGTTGATGAAACTCAGAAATTGCCTCGGGATTGAATACAACAGTCACCATGTGCACTTTCCTCCATGGGAGTAATGTCTCAAAAAGTTTACGCTATGATCGTTCCCTGGAAGACCAGTAGTTTGTTTCCGATGAACATCTGGGGGCATTCTGTAATCTGTGGACTATCAGAGTGTGGATGAAACACAGAAATTGCATCGGGATTGAATACAACTGTCACCATGTGCTCTTTCCTCCATGGGAGTAATGTCTTAAACAGTTTCCGCTTTGATCGTTCCCTGGAAGACCAGCAGTTATTTCCGATGATTATGTGGGGGAATTCTGTAATGTGTGGTCTATCAGACTGTTGATGAAACACAGAAATTGCATCGGGATTGAATACAACAGTCACCATGCGCACTTTCCCCCATGGGAGTAACGTCTCAAAAAGTTTACGCTATGATCGTTCCCTGGAAGACCAGTAGTTGTTTCCGATGTACATCTGGTGTCATTCTGTAATCTGTGGACTATCAGGGTGTTGATGAAACACAGAAATTGCATCGGGATTGAACACAACAGTTACCATGTGCACTTTCCTCCATGGGAGTAATGTCTCAAACAGTTTACGCTTTGATCGTTCCCTGGAAGACCAGTAGTTGTTTCAGATGAACATCTGGGGGCATTCTATAATGTGTGGTCTATCAGAGTGTTGATGAAACACAGAAATTGCATCGGGATTGAAAACAACAGTCACCATGCGCACTTCCCTCCATGGGAGTAATGTCTCAAACAGTTTATTCTTTGATCGTTCCCTGGAAGACCAGTAGTAGTTTCCGATGCACATCGGGTGTCATCCTCAAATCTGTGGACTATCAGAGTGTTGATGAAACACAGAAATTGCATCGGGATTGAATACAACAGTCACATTGCGCACTTTCCTCCATGGGAGTAAAGTCTCAAACAGACTACGCTTTGATCGTTCCCTTTAAGACCAGTAGTAGCTTCCGACACACATCTGGAGGCATTCTGTAATCTGAAGATCTATCAGAGTGTTGTTCAAACACAGTAATTGCATCCGGATTTAATACAACAGTCACCATGAGCACTTTCCTCCGTGGGAGTAATGTCTCAAACAGTTTACGCTTTGATCGTTCCCTGGAAGTCCAGTACACGTTCCGATGCACATCTGGAGGCATTCTGTAATCTGTGGACTATCAGAGTGTTGATGAAACACAGAAATTGCATCGGGATTGAATACAACAGTCACCATGAGCACTTTCCTACTTGGGAGTAATGTCTCAAACAGTCTACGCTTTAATCGTTCCCTGCAAGACCAGTAGTAGTTTCCGATGCACATCTGGAGGCATTCTGTAATCTGCGGACTATCAGAGTGTTGATGAAACACAGAAATTGCCTCGGGATTGAATATAACAGTCACCATGCGCACTTTCCTCCATGGGAGTAATGTCTCAAACACTCTACGCTTTGATCGTTTCCTGGAAGACCAGTAGTAGTTTCTGATGCACATCTGGAGGCATACTGTAATATGTGGACCTTCAAAGTGTTGATGAAACACAGAAATTGCATCGAGAGTGAATACAACAGTCACCATGCGCAATTTCCTCCATGGGAGTAATGTCTCAAACAGTTTACGCTTTTATCGTTCCCTGGAAGACCAGTGTAGTTTCGGATGCACATCTGGGGACATTCTGTAATCTGTGGACTATCAGAGTGTTGATGAAAAACAGATATTGCATCGGGATTGAATGCAACAGTCAGCATGCGCACTTTCCTCCATGAGAGTAATGTCTCAAAGATTCTACGCTTTGATCGTTCCCTGGAAGACCAGTAGTAGTTTCCGATGCACATCTGGTGTCATTCTGTAATCTGTGGACTATCATAGTGTTGATGAAACACAGAAATTGCATCGGGATTGAATACAACAGTGACCATGTGCACTTTCCTCCATGGGAGTAATGTCTCAAATAGTTTACGCTTTGATCGTTCCCTGGAAGGCCAGTAGTTGTTTCTGATGAACATCTGGTAGCATTCTGTAATGTGTGGTCTATCAGAGTGTTGATGAAACACAGAAATTGCATCGGGATTGAATGCAACAGTCACCATGCGCACTTTCCTCCATGGGAGTAATGTCTCAACAGTTTATGCTTTGATCGTTCCCTGGAAGACCAGTAGTACTTTCCGATGCACATCTGGTGTCATTCTATAATCTGTGGACTATCTGAGTGTTGATGAAACACAGAAATTGCATCGGAATTGAATACAACAGTCACCATGCGCACTTTCATGCATGGGAGTAATGTCTCAAACAGTCTACGCTTTGATCGTTCCCTGCAAGACCAGTAGTAGTTTCCGATGCACATCAGGATGCATTCTGTAATCTGTGGCCCTTTAAAGTGTTGATGAAATACAGAAATTGCATCGGGATTGAATGCAACAGTCACCGTGCGCACTTTCCTCCATGGGAGTAATATCTCAAACAGTCTACGCTTTGATCGTTTCCTGGTAGACCAGTGGTACTTTCCGATGCACATCTGGAGGCTGTCTGTAATCTTTGGACCTTCAAAGTGTTGATGAAACACAGAAATTGCATCGGGAGTGAATACAACAGTCACCATGCGCACTTTCCTCCATGGGATTAATGTCTCAAACAGTTTACGCTTTTATCGTTCCCTGTAAGACCAGTGTAGTTTCCGATCCACATCTGGGGGCATTCTGTAATCTGTGGAGTATCAGAATGTTGATGAAACATAGATATTGCATCGGGATTGAATACAACAGTCACCATGCGCACTTTCCTCCATGGGAGTAATGTCTCAAACAGTCTACGCTTTGATCGTTCCCTGGAAGACAAGTAGTAGTTTCCGATGCACATCTGGTGTCATTCTGTAATCTGTGGACTATCAGAGTGTTGATGAAACACAGAAATTGCATCGGGATTGAATACAACAGTCACCATGTGCACTTTCCTCCATAGGAGTAATGCCTCAAACAGTCTACTTAAGACCACTAGTAGTTTCCGATGCACATCTGGAGGCATTCTGTAATCTGTGGACCTTCAAAGTGTTGATGAAACACAAAAATTGCATCGGGAGTGAATACAACAGTCACCATGCGCACTTTCCTCCATGGGATTAATGTCTCAAACAGTTTACGCTTTTATCGTTCCCAGTAAAACCAGTGTAGTTTCCGATCCACATCTGGGGGCATTCTGTAATCTGTGGACCTTCAAAGTGTTGATGAAACACAGAAATTGCATCGGGATTGAATACAACAGTCACCATGAGCACTTTCCTCCATGGGAGTAATGTCTCAAACAGTCTACGCTTTGATCGTTCCCTGGAGGACCAGTAGTAGTTTCCGAGGCACATCTGGTGTCATTCTGTAATCTGTGGACTACCAGGGTATTGATGAAACACAGAAATTGCATCGGGATTGAATACAACAGTGACCATGTACGCTTTCCTCCATGGCAGTAATGTATCAAACAGTTTACGCTTTGATCGTTCCCTGGCAGACCAGTAGTTGTTTCCGATGAACATCTGGGATCATTCTGTAATGTTTGGTCTATCAGAGTGTTGATGAAACACAGAAATTACATCGGGATTGAATGCAACAGTCACCATGCGCACTTTCCTCCATGGGAGTAATGTCTCAAACAGTTTACGCTTTGATCGTTTCCTGGAAGACCAGTAGTAGTTTCCGATGCATATCTGGAATCATTCTGTAATCTGTAAACCTTCAAAGTGTTTATGAAACACAGAAATTGCATCGGGAGTGAATACAACAGTCACCATGCGCACTTTCCTTCATGGGATTAATGTCTCAAACAGATTACGCTTTTATCGTTCCCTGGAAGACCAGTGTGGTTTCCGATGCACATCTGGGGGCATTCTGTAATCTGTGGACTATCTGAGTGTTTATGAAAAACGGAAAATGCATCGGGATTCAATACAACAGTCACCATGCGCACTTTCCTCCATGGGATTAATGTCTCAAACAGATTACGCTTTTATCGTTCCAAGGAAGACCTGTGTAGTTTCCGATGCACATCTGGGGGCATTCTGTAATCTGTGGACTATCAGAATGTTGATGAAACATAGATATTGCATCGGGATTGAATACAACTGTCACCATGCGCACTTTCCTCCATGGGAGTAATGTCTCAAACAGTCTACGCTTGGATCGTTCCCTGCAAGACTACTAGTAGTTTCCGATGAACATCTAGTGGCATTCTGTAATCTGTGGACCTTCAAAGTGTTGATGAAACACAGATATTGCCTCGGGATTGAATACAACAGTCATCATGCGCATTTTTCTCCATGGGAGTAATGTCTCAAACAGTTTACGCTTTGATCGATCCCTGGAAGACCAGTAGTTGTTTCCGATGAACATCTGGGGGCATTCTGTAATCTTTGGTCTATCAGAGTGTTGATAAAACACAGAAATTGGATCGGGATTGAATGCAACAGTCACCAGGCGCACCTTCCTCCATGGGTGTAATGTCTCAACAGTTTAGGCTTTGATCGTTCCCTGGAAGACCAGTAGTACTTTCCGATGCACATCGGGTGTCATTCTATAATCTGTGGACTATCAGAGTGTTGATGAAACACAGAAATTTCATCGGAATTGAATACAACAGTCACCATGCGCACTTTCCTCCATGGGAGTAATGTCTCAAACAGTCTACGCTTTGATCGTTCCCTGCAAGACCAGTAGTAGTTTCCCATCCACATCTGGAGGCATGGAGCCATTCTGTAATCTGCGGACCTTCAAAGTGCTGATGAAACACAGAAATTGCATCGGGATTGAATACAACAGTCATCATGCGCACTTTCCTCCATGGGACTAATGTCTCAAACAGTCTACTTAAGACCACTAGTAGTTTCCGATGCACATCTGGAGCCATTCTGTAATCTGTGGACCATCAAAGTTTTGATGAAACATAGAAATTGCCTCGGGATTGAATACAACAGTCATCATGCCCATTTTCCTCCATGGGTGTAATGTCTCAACAGTTTATGCTTTGATCGTTCCCTGGAAGACCAGTAGGAGTTTCCGATGCACGTCTGGAGGCATTCTGTAATCTGTGGTCCTTTAAAGTGTTGATGAAACACAAAACTTGCCTCGGGATTCAATACAACAGTCACCATGCGCACTTTCCTCAATAGGAGTAATGCCTTAAACAGTTTACGCTTTTATCGTTCTCTGGAAGACCAGTATAGTTTCCGAATTACATATGGGGGCATTCTGCAATCTGTGGACCATCTGAGTGTTGATGAAACACAGATATTGCATCGGGATTGAACACAACAGTCACCGTGCGCACTTTCCTCCATGGGAGTAATGGCTCAAACAGTCTACGCTTTGATCGTTCCCTGCAAGACCAGTAGTAGTTTCCGATGCACATCTGGAGGCATTCTGTAATCTGTGGACCTTTAAAGTGTTGATGAAATACAGAAATTGCATCGGGATTGAATGCAACAGTCACCGTGCGCACTTTCCTCCATGGGAGTAATGTCTCAAACAGTCTACGCTTTGATCGTTTCCTGGAAGACCAGTAGTAGTTTCCGATGCACATCTGGAGGCATTCTGTAATCTGTAAACGTTCAAAGTGTTAATGAAACACAGAAATTGCATCGGGAGTGAATACAACAGTCACCATGCGCACTTTCCTTCATGGGATTAATGTCTCAAACAGTTTACGCTTTTATCGTTCCCTGGAAGACCAGTGTAGTTTCGGATGCACATATGGGGGCATTCTATAATCTGTTGACTATCAGAGTGTTTATGAAAAACAAAAAATTCATCGGGATTGAATACAACAGTCACCAAGCGCACTTTGCTACATGGGAGTAGTGTCTCAAACATTCTACGCTTTGATCGTTCACTGCAAGACCAGTAGTAGTTTCCGATGCACATCTGGAGGCATTCTGTAATCTGCGGACTATCAGAGTGTTTATGAAACAAAGAAATTGCCTCGGGATTGAATATAACAGTCACCATGCGCACTTTCCTCCATGGGAGTAATGTCTCAAACACTCTACGCTTTGATCGTTTCCTGGAAGACCAGTAGTAGTTTCTGATGCACATCTGGAGGCATACTGTAATCTGTGGACCTTCAAAGTGTTGATGAAACACAGAAATTGCATCGAGAGTGAATACAACAGT
This sequence comes from Schistocerca gregaria, assembly GCF_023897955.1. Classification (NCBI taxonomy): domain Eukaryota; kingdom Metazoa; phylum Arthropoda; class Insecta; order Orthoptera; family Acrididae; genus Schistocerca; species Schistocerca gregaria. The sequence continues at coordinate 44,215,843 of NC_064927.1, forward strand.
CACCATGCGCACTTTCCTCGATGGGAGTAATGTCTCAAACAGTTTACGCTTTTATCGTTCCCTGGAAGACCTGTGTAGTTTCGGATGCACATCTGGGGACATTGTGTAATCTGTGGACTGTCAGAGTGTTGATCAAAAACAGAAATTGCATCGGGATTGAATACAACAGTCACCATGCACACTTTCCTCCATGGGAGTAATGTCTCAAAGAGTCTACGCTTTGATCGTTCCCTGGAAGGCCAGTAGTAGTTTCCGATGCACATCTGGTGTCATTCTATAATCTGTGGGCTATCAGAGTGTTGATGAAACACAGAAATTGCATCGGAATTGAATACAACTGTCACCATGCGCACTTTCCTCCATGGGAGTAATGTCTCAAACAGTTTACGCTTTGATCGTTTCCTGGAAGACCAGTAGTAGTTTCCGTTGCACATCTGGAGGCATTCTGTAATCTGTAAACCTTCAAAGTGTTGATGAAACACAGAAATTGCATCGGGATTAAATACAACAGTCACCATGAGCACTTTCCTCCATGGGAGTAATGTCTCAAACAGTTTACGATTTGATCGTTCCCTGGAAGATCAGTAGTAGTTTCCGATACACATCTGGAGGCATCCTGAAATCTGTGGACCTTTAAAGTGTTGATGAAACACAAAACTTGCCTCGGTATTCAATACAACAGTCACCATGCGCACTTTCCTCAATGGGAGTAATGCCTCAAACAGTTTACGCTTTTATCGTTCCCTGGAAGACCAGTATAGTTCCCGATTAACATATGGGGGCATTCTGCAATCTGTGGACCATCAGAGTGTTGATGAAACACAGAAATTGCATCGGGATGGAGTACAACAGTCACCATGCGCACTTTCCTCCATGGGAGTAATGTCTCAAACAGTCTACGCTTTGATCGTTCCCTGCAAGACCAGTAGTAGTTTCCGATGCACATCTGGAGGCACTCTGCAATCCTTGGACCTTTAAAGTGTTGATGAAATACAGAAATTGCATCGGGATTGAATACAACAGTCACCGTGCGCACTTTCCTCCATGGGAGTAATGTCTCAAACAGTTTACGTTTTGATCGTTTCCTGGAAGACCAGTAGTAGTTTCCGATGCACATCTGGGGGCATTCTGTAATCTGTAAACCTTCAAAGTGTTGATGAAACACAGAAATTGCATCGGCAGTGAATACAACAGTCACCATGCGCACATTCCTTCATGGGTTTAATGTCTCAAACAGTTTACGCTTTTATCGTTCCCTGGAAGACCAGTGTAGTTTCGGATGCACATCTGGGGGCATTCTGTAATCTGTGGACTATCTGAGTGTTTATGAAAAACAGAAAATGCATCGGGATTGAATACAACAGTCACCAAGCGCACTTTGCTACATGGGAGTAGTGTCTCAAACATTCTACGCTTTGATCGTTCCCTGCAAGACCTGTAGTAGTTTCCGATGCACATCTGGTGGCATTCTGTAATCTGCGGACTATCAGAGTGTTGATGAAACACAGAAATTGCCTCGGCATTGAAAATAACAGTCACCATGCGCACTTTCCTCCATGGGAGTAATGTCTCAAACACTCTACGCTTTGATCGTTTCCTGGAAGACCAGTAGTAGTTTCTGATGCACATCTTGAGGCATACTGTAATCTGTGGACCTTCAAAGTGTTGATGAAACACAGAAATTGCATCGAGAGTGAATACAACAGTCACCATGCGCACTTTCCTCGATGGGAGTAATGTCTCAAGCAGTTTACGCTTTTATCGTTCCCTGGAAGACCTGTGTAGTTTCGGATGCACATCTGGGGACATTCTGTAATCTGTGGACTATCAGAGTGTTGATGAAAAACAGAAATTTCATCGGGATTGAATACAACAGTCACCATGCTCACTTTCCTCCATGGGAGTAATGTCTCAAAGAGTCTACGCTTTGATCGTTCCCTGGAAGACCAGTAGTAGTTTCTGATGCACATCTGGTGTCATTCTGTAATCTGTGGACTATCAGAGTGTTGATGAAACACAGAAATTGCATCGGGATTGAATACAATAGTCACCATGTGCACTTTCCTCCATGGGAGTAATGTCTCAAACAGTTTACGATTTGATCGTTCCCTGGAAGGCCAGTAGTTGTTTCCGATGAACATCTGGGAGCATTCTGTAATGTGTGGTCTATCAGAGTGTTGATGAAACACAGAAATTGCATCGGGATTGAATGCAACAGTCACCATGCGCACTTTCCTCCATGGGAGTAATGTCTCAACAGTTTATGCTTTGATCGTTCCCTGGAAGACCAGTAGTACTTTCCGATGCACATCTGGTGTCATTCTATAATCTGTGGACTATCAGAGTGTTGATGAAACACAGAAATTGCATCGGAATTGAATACAACTGTCACCATGCGCACTTTCCTCCATGGGAGTAATGTCTCAAACAGTCTACGCTTTGATCGTTCCCTGCAAGACCAGTAGTAGTTTCCGATGCACACCTGGAGGCATGGAGGCAATCTGTAATCTGCGGACCTTCAAAGTGTTGATGAAACACAGAAAATGCATCGGGATAGAATACAAGAGTCACCATGTGCACTTTCCTCCATGGGAGTAATGTCTCAAACAGTTTACGCTTTTATCGTGTCCTGGAAGACCAGTAGTAGTTTCCGATGCACATCTGGAGGCATTCTGTAATCTGTAAACCTTCAAAGTGTTGATGAAACACAGAAATTGCATCGGGATTAAATACAACAGTCACCATGAGCACGTTCCTCCATGGGAGTAATGTCTCAAACAGTTTAAGCTTTGATCGTTCCGTGGAAGACCACTAGTAGTTTCCGATGCACATCTGGAGGCATCCTGAAATCTGTGGACCTTTAAAGTGTTGATGAAACACAAAACTTGCCTCGGGATTCAATACAACAGTCACCATGCGCACTTTCATCAATGGGAGTCCCCCCAGGGGCTCAGCATTCACTTGCTGAGTACGGGCTTGGCGACCCCGGGGTCCTGAGCTGGGGACTGGTCTGCGCCGCCAGTGTCCTGTCACCGTAACCCCCGGACATGCTTCAGCGACCACCGTACGGCGCGGCGGTGAAATGTTGTGTGCTGCGGGGAATGGTAATCTTGGCTTGACCGCCTGGATTGCGAGGAAGGCCAACCTCTATAAAAACCCCTCAATCTTTCGGTGTGCTCCGCGCCTAGAAGATGCATGATTGTTGGGGTGGAACAGTCGCAAGCGGGCAACCTCTGGGGCACCTGCCGCACCCCAGTTGTATAAGGCTTACTCAGGCACGCGGGGCTCTGTCTGAGCGGACTTTTAGTTCCCTAGCTGCTCGTGGGACCACAATGGACCCTTCGACCTCTACATTTCCCCCTACCAGTGGCTTGGGTGGGCCGCTGGTAGGAAAACACACCCAATCGAAAAAGCGGCTACGCGCTGCGAGTCCTCCAGCGCCTGGTGTTGCTAGAGATTTAACAGAATGTAGTAACGGAGCACATGCTGATAATCAGAATGTGTTTTTGATTATTAAAAGGAAGGAGGGTAGCTTTGAGAGGGTTTCTCCCTTTTACATCCACAAGGGCCTTGAGGGAATTGCAGGAACACTGAAATCTGTAAAGCGACTGCGCAATGGGACTCTGTTAGTTGAAACTTCTAGTTCCCGTCAAGTCGCTGCCCTTCGGAAAGCAAATTGTCTAGGAGAGTACGCTGTCGAGACCGAGCTCCACTCCACTTTGAACTATAGTAAGGGTGTTGTGACGTGTAGGGACTTGGTGGATATCCCCATAGACGTGCTAAAATCTGAGTGGGCTGACGAAGGAATTGTTGACGTGCAGCACATTATGAAACGAGTCAATGGGGACCTCGTCAAATCTGACTCGTTTATTCTCACATTCAGTTGCCCGAGACTGCCGGAGCATGTTAAAGCGGGGTTCTTACGTTTGTCCGTACGGCCATATTTCCCCAACCCAATGCGCTGTTTTAAATGTCAGCGCTTTGGGCATACTACGTTGGGGTGCAATGGAATAGCCACGTGTGGTAAATGTGGTCAGCCTGCCCATGACGGAGCCGATTGTTCATCGCCTGTGAAGTGCGTGAATTGCTCTGGGAGTCACCCTGTCTGGAGCCGGATCTGCCCCATCTATCTCGAAGAGCGGAAGGTACAGGAGATTAAAACATCTAAGCGCATCCCCTATGGTGAGGCCAAGAAGATCTTTAAGGCCATGCAACCTCCTGTGTTTTCCACATCTTTCGCTTCCGCTCTCAAAAAACCGGTACAACTGGCCACTGTTGCTACACAAACGGAGGTTGCTAGTGTTAGCACTAAAACCTGCGCTTGCCAGTGCACTTGTGCTGCTGCGGTTGTTTTGCAATCTGCGGCTCTCCCCGCTACATCGGACAAGGCCGTGGTTGCTGACATTGAGGTACTTCCAGCCTCCCCCCATATGGCGCCTTCTGCCCAAGCGAGTCAACCTCCAACTGTTGACAAGGCTCTGCATTCCAAGCCCCCCAAGACAAAGCCTCAGAAGATGAAGGTTCTGCCACCTGAGGAGACTAGTCAGCGTCGGTCCGATGATGATGCCATCGTGCTGTCTGACATCTCCCGTGGGTCGTCATCGGATCTTATGGACATTGATGTCGACCGGGGGCGATCTTCTCGCCCCAGGAATAAATCTCCGGCCAGTACGGTCTCTCCTCCAAAGCACAGAGGCAGGGTGAAAGTTCAACCACCCTGATCACTGGCTCCCATATTACAGTGGAACCTGAATGGTTTCAGGACGCATGTGGCCGAATTACAACTCCTCATACGAGAGTGCCCCTTGTGCTTATGTCTCCAAGAGACACATTTTCGGGCCACTGATTCTCCTTCTTTACGCGGCTATACCGCATATCGAAAAGATGATCTGACGGGGCAAAGGGCAAAGGGTGGTGTTGCAGTTTTTGTCCGTGATGTGCACCCCTCATCTGAGCTCCCTCTCGTCACCGACTTGCAAGCAGTTGCAGTTGACATTCTTGTGGGTCGGAGGCTCACAGTCTGTTCTGTTTATTTACCACCTCCGGATGCGATAGACACTGAGGCTCTCATGGACCTTATTAGCCAACTCCCTCGCCCGTTTCTTCTTCTGGGGGACTTCAACGCTCATAATGTCTTATGGGGCTCTCCGACTACTTGCCCCAGGGGTCGCATTCTGGAAAGCGTCATGATGTCTGAAGAACTGTGCCTCCTCAACTCTGGTGCTCCCACTCATTTCTGTACTGCTTCCGGATCGTCATCGGCTATTGACCTTTCCTTTTGCTCTCCAGCACTCGCGGATTCTGCTCTGTGGGAGGCTGCAGCTGACCTCCATTCTAGTGACCACTTCCCCCTCTGGATTCGCCTCCTGGATGAGGCTGTGGCATTACCAGTGCCGCCCCGGTGGCACCTTTGCAGAGCTGACTGGACACTTTTCAGCCAACTGGCTGTTTTGGAACACCGTGCCAGCGTCTACGAATGGGTAGACCATGTTGCAGCCGTGATCTCTCATGCTGCTGAATTGTCCATCCCACGGTCATCCGGTCATCCCAAGAGGCGTCCTGTCCCTTGGTGGACCACTGAGTGCCACTCAGCCATCCGCGCCCGCCGTGCAGCACTGCGCCGCTTCAAGTGCCGTCCCTCAGCTGACAATCTTGCGGCCTTTCGAGTGGCAAGGGCCAGAGCGCGGCGGGTGATTAAAGAGAGCAAACGACGGTCATGGCAATCGTTCTTGAATTCCATCTCTCGCTCCACTAGTTCTACGAAAGTATGGGAAGCCATCAGGAGGATTTCCGGGAAACTCAGCCAGCTACCTGTCACGGCATTGCTGCATCAGGGATGTCTCCTCACGGCGCCGAGAGACATTGCCCAGACACTGGCCATGCATTTTGCGGAATCTACCGCCACTATTAACTGTGATCCAGATTTCTGCCGCTACCGTACTGCCGTCGAAAGGGGTCATTTGGACTTCCGGTCTCTAAATTCTGAACCCTATAACTGCCCCTTCACAATGTGGGAACTGGATTCTGCGCTGTCTGTGGCTCATGATACTGCGCCTGGTCATGATCAAATCCGGTACAGTATGATGCGGCACCTGTCGCTGCCATCCAAGGAAGTTCTCCTGAACTGTTTCAATATGATATGGTTATCTGGCACGTACCCTGACTCGTGGAGGGAGGCAATTTTGATTCCCCTCCTCAAACCAGGGAAGGACCGAACGCATCCCAGTAGTTATCGGAGTATTGCCTTGACGAGCTGTGTTGGGAAGACGTTGGAACGCATGGTCAACCGCCGCCTGGTTTGGCTGCTCGAGACCAGGCAGCTCCTTAGCCCCTCTCAGTGTGGCTTTCGGAGATGTCGTTCCACTATAGACAACTTGACCCTGCTTGAGGCCGCCATCCAGCAGGCCTTTCTACGTAACCAGCATTGTCTAGGGGTCTTCTTTGACATTAATAAGGCGTATGACACTACTTGGCGCCGCCTTATCCTCAATTAACTCCATGAGTGGGGCTTTCGTGGCCGTCTCCCCATCTTCATTCGGTCCTTTCTTTCTCACCGCCTCTTTCGGTATCGGGTTGGTAATGTGCTATCGGATTTGTACGTGCAGGAGAATGGTGTTCCTCAGGGCAGCGTTTTAAGTGTCACCCTCTTTGCCGTTGCTATTAACAGTATCACATCCACTATCCGGAGTCCTGCCCAATGCTCCTTGTTTGTGGACGATTTTGCTGTTTTCTGTTCTTCCTCCAGTCTTGTCAGTGCTAGTCGGCAGTTACAGCTTACGATAAAGCGCTTAGAGGCATGGACTGCAAAGACGGGTTTTACCTTTTCTGCAGACAAATCTGTGTGTGTTCATTTTAATCGTTCTCGGCGTCTTTTTACCTCCCCTGAATTGCGTCTGAGGGACACCGTTCTTCCTTTTAGAGACACTGTGAGGTTCCTGGGCCTCACTTTTGATTCCAAGTTGTCGTGGTTGCCTCACCTTAAAGACCTCAAGGTGCGGGCCCTGAAGGCACTGAATATTTTGAAGTGTCTGAGCCATCGGTCCTGGGGAGCAGATCGGGCGCGTCTGCTGCAGTTTTATAGGGCTTTCGTCCGATCGCGTCTTGACTATGCTTGCACCGTGTATGGGTCAGCAAGGCCTTCGTATCTGAAGATCCTTGACGCAGTACACCATGAGGGTATCAGGCTGGCCACTGGTGCCTTCCGTACCAGTCCCATCCCCAGCCTGTGTGCTGAGGCAGGGGAACCGCCGCTCGCCATCCGGCGGAAACTCCTCATGGTGCGACGGGTGTGTCATTTCCTTGCCTGTCCTACCTCCCCTGCGTACCCTACCGTTGCCCGACCGCCTATGGAACGTCTCTTTTCCAGTCGTCCCAGGGCAACAAAACCATTTGGGATTCGTGCCAAGCATTTGCTTGAGTCCCTTGGTGTGGAGCGTGTGGCCCCCCAACGACAAGGTTTTACTCGCCTGCCTCCCTGGTTGCTCCAGAGGCCCAGCGTCCTCTTAGACTTGTCGGAGAACCGGAGGAACTGCACTCCGGCGTTTGTTTTTACCTCCTTATTTTACGATATTTTAAACCAGCATCCGGACCATGTACCTGTATTCACAGATGGCTCTAAACAGGGGGACACTGTTGGTTGTGCTGTTGTTTTCCCTGATCGAGTCGTCAAGTTACGGCTTCCTGCGGTGTTTACCATCCTCGATGCCGAATTGTTTGCAATACTGCGGGCATTGGAGCAGATGAGATGTGTTCCCAGTATTAAGTTCCTCATCTGTTCTGACTCCCTGAGTGCCCTTCAGACCATTCAACACTTGTACCCAGCGGATACGGTCGTCCAGAACATCCATGATGCCCTACTCCACCTGCAACGGCAGGGGAAGGAGGTTTCTTTCTGCTGGGTGCCGGGGCACGTGGGTATTAGGGGCAACGAACTGGCGGATGTGGCTGCCAAAGATGCATGTTCCCTCCCTCACGTTGTTGAATGTGCCGTCCCCCTCCATGCTGTAACCTCCCTTTTGCGTTTTCGTGTTATGCATCAGTGGGAAGAGGAGTGGTTGGCAGTTTCTGACAATAAGCTGCGTCTGGTAAAGGCCACTACGCGACCATGGCGTACGTCCTACCAGTCATACAGGCGGGATGAGGTTCTCCTCACTCGCCTCCGCATTGGACACAGTCCCTTCACGCATGGTTTTTTACTCCGGCGGGAGGACCCCCCAATCTGCAGTGCTTGTGGCGTCCAGATTACTGTCCGCCAAATTTTACTTGACTGTCTTTTATTCTCTGACCAGAGGGCGGTGGTTTCCTTGCCACCGGATTTGCCCTCTATTTTGCAAGACGACGCAGCGACTGTGGTTAAGGTTTTACGGTTTTGTGTCCTGTCCAATCTGTTGCCTCGGATTTTAGGGAGAAGGTTTTAATGTGCTGCTGGGTGACTGGCTCACCCAGTTTTTAGGTAAGAGGTCCGACAGTCACGATTACCTCCTTGTTTCACTTCGGTATCTGTTCGCTTTTCCTTGTGTTTCCTTTCCTTTTTTAGTGTGTTTCTTCTCCTCTTGTTTTGCCTCTGTATATGCGCATTTGGAACTGCATCAGGCCTGTGTCTTTTCGCCGTTCTCCTTGTTCGGCGTCCGTCTTCGTCCCTTCACCGCCTGTGTTCCTGTTTCTATGCGCTTGGGCGCTGAGGACCACGCTGTTTAGCGCCCGTAAACCTCAAACACACACACACACACACACATCAATGGGAGTAATGCCTCAAACAGTTTACGCTTTTATCGTTCCCTGGAAGACCAGTATAGTTTCCGATTAACATATGGGGGCATTCTGCAATCTGTGGACCATCAGAGTGTTGATGAAACACAGAAATTGCATCGGGATGGAGTACAACAGTCACCATGCGCACTTTCCTCCATGGGAGTAATGTCTCAAACAGTCTACGTTTTGATCGTTCCCTGCAAGACCAGTAGTAGTTTCCGATGCACATCTGGAAGCATTCTGTAATCTGTGGACATTTAAAGTGTTGATGAAATACAGGAATTGCATCGGGATTGAATACAACAGTCACCGTGCGCACATTCCTCCATGGGAGTAACGTCTCAAACAGTTTACGCTTTGATCGTTTCCTGGAGGACCAGTAGTAGTTTCCGATGCACATCTGGAGGCATTCTGTAATCTGTAAACCTTCAAAGTGTTGATGAAACACAGAAATTGCATCGGTATTGAATACAACAGTCACCATGCGCACTTTCCTTCATGTGTTTAATGTCACAAACAGTTTACGCTTTTATCGTTCCCTGGAAGACCAGTGTAGTTTCGGATGCACATCTGGGGGCATTCTGTAATCTGTGGACTATCTGAGTGTTTATGAAAAACAGAAAATGCATCGGGATTGAATACAACAGTCACCAAGCGCACTTTGCTACATGGGAGTAGTGTCTCAAACATTCTACGCTTTGATCGTTCCCTGCAAGACCAGTAGTAGTTTCCGATGCACATCTGGAGGCATTCTGTAATCTGTGGACTATCAGAGTGTTGATGAAACACAGAAATTGCCTCGGGATTGAAAATAACAGTCACCATGCGCACTTTCCTCCATGGGAGTAATGTCTCAAACACTCTACGCTTTGATCGTTTCCTGGAAGACCAGTAGTAGTTTCTGATGCACATCTTGAGGCATACTGTAATCTGTGGACTATCAGAGTGTTGATGAAAAACAGAAATTGCATCGGGATTGAATACAACATTCACCATGCTCACTTTCCTCCATGGGAGTAATGTCTCAAAGAGTCTACGCTTTGATCGTTCCCTGGAAGACCAGTAGTAGTTTCCGATGCACATCTGGTGTCATTCTGTAATCTGTGGACTATCAGAGTGTTGATGAAACACATAAATTGCATCGGGATTGAATACAACAGTCACCATGTGCACTTTCCTCCATGGGAGTAATGACTCAACAGTTTATGCTTTGATCGTTCCCTGGAAGACCAGTAGTACTTTCCGATGCACATCTGGTGTCATTCTATAATCTGTGGACTATAAGAGTGTTGATGAAACACAGAAATTGCATCGGAATTGAATACAACTGTCACCATGCGCACTTTCCTCCATGGGAGTAATGTCTCAAACAGTCTACGCTTTGAACGTTCCCTGCAAGACCAGTAGTAGTTTCCGATGCACACCTGGAGGCATGGAGGCATTCTGTAATCAGCGGACCTTCAAAGTGTTGATGAAACACAGATATTGCATCAGGATAGAATACAACAGTCACCATGCGCACTTTCCTCCATGGGAGTAATGTCTCAAACAGTTTACGCTTTGATCGTTTCCTGGAAGACCAGTAGTAGTTTCCGATGCACATCTGGAGGCATTCTGTAATCTGTAAACCTTCAAAGTGTTGATGAAACACAGAAATTGCATCGGGATTAAATACAACAGTCACCATGAGCACTTTCCTCCATGGGAGTAATGTCTCAAACATTTTACGCTTTGATCGTTCCCTGGAAGACAAGTAGTAGTTTCCGATGCACATCTGGAGGCATTCTGAAATCTGTGGACCTTTAAAGTGTTGATGAAACACAAAACTTGCCTCGGGATTCAATACAAGAGTCACCATGCGCACTTTCCTCAATGGGAGTAATGCCTCAAACAGTTTACGCTTTGATCGTTCCCTGGAAGACCAGTATAGTTTCCGATTAACATATGGGGGCATTCTGCAATCTGTGGACCATCAGAGTGTTGATGAAACACAGAAGTTGCATCGGGATGGAATACAACAGTCACCATGCGCACTTTCCTCCATGGGAGTAATGTCTCAAACAGTCTACGCTCTGATCGTTCCCTGCGAGACCAGTAGTAGTTTCCGATGCACATCTGGAGGAATTCTGTAATCTGTGGACCTTTAAAGTGTTGATGAAATACAGAAATTGCATCGGGATTGAATACAACAGTCACCGTGCGCACTTTCCTCCATGGGAGTAATGTCTCAAACAGTCTACGCTTTGATCGTTTCCTGAAAGACCTGTGGTAGTTTCCGATGCACATCTGGAGGCATTCTGTAATCTGTGGACCTTCAAAGTGTTGATGAAACACAGAAATTGCATCGGGAGTGAATACAACAGTCACCATGCGCACTTTCCTCCATGGGATTAATGTCTCAAACAGTTTACGCTTTTATCGTTCCCTGGAAGACCAGTGTAGTTTCCGATGCACATCTGGGGGCATTCTGTAATCTGTGGACTATCAGAATGTTGATGAAACATAGATATTGCATCGGGATTGAATACAACAGTCACCATGCGCACTTTCCTTCATGGGAGTAATGTCTCAAACAGTCTACGCTTTGATCGTTCCCAGCAAGACTACTAGTAGTTTCCGATGAACATCTAGAGGCATTCTGTAATCTGTGGACCTTCAAAGTGTTGATGAAACAAAGAAATTGCATCGGGGTTGAATACAACAGTCACCATGCGCACTTTCCTCCATGGGTGTAATGTCTCAAACAGTCTACGCTTTGATCATTCCCTGCAAGAGCAGTAGTAGTTTCCGATGCACATCTGGAGGCATTCTGTAATCTGTTTACCTTTAAAGTGTTGATGAAATACAGAAATTGCATCGGGATTGAATGCAACAGTCACCGTGCGCACTTTCCTCCATGGGAATTATGTCTCAAACAGTCTACGCTTTGATCGTTTCCTGGTAGACCAGTGGTAGTTTCCGATGCACATCTGGAGGCATTCTGTAATCTGTGGACCTTCAAAGTGTTGATGAAACACAGAAATTGCATCGGGAGTGAATACAACAGTCACCATGCGCACTTTCCTCCATGGGATTAATGTCTCAAAAAGTTTACGCTTTTATCGTTCCCTGGAAGACCAGTTTAGTTTCCGATCCACATCTGGGGGCATTCTGTAATCTGTGGGCTATCAGAATTTGGATGAAACATAGATATTGCATCGGTATTGAATACAACAGTCACCATGCGCACTTTCCTCCATGGGAGTAATGTCTCAAACATTCTACGCTTGGATCGTTCCCTGCAAGACTACTAGTAGTTTCCGATGAACATCTAGAGGCATTCTGTAATCTGTGGACCTTCAAAGTGTTGATGAAACGCAGATATTGCCTCGGGATTGAATAACACAGTCATCATGCGCATTTTCCTCCATGGGAGTAATGTCTCAAACAGTTTACGCTTTGATCGTTCCCTGGAAGACCAGTAGTTGTTTCCGATGAAGATCTGGGGGCATTCTGTAATGTTTGGTCTATCAGAGTGTTGATGAAACACAGAAATTGCATCGGGATTGAATACAACAGTCACCATGCGCACTTTCCTCCATGGGAGTAATGTCTCAAACAGTCTACACTTTGAGCGTTCCCTGGAAGACCAGTAGTAGTTTCCGAGGCACATCTGGTGTCATTCTGTAATCTGTGGACTACCAGGGTATTGATGTAACACAGAAATTGCATCGGGATTGAATACAACAGTGACCATGTGCACTTTCCTCCATGGCAGTGATGTATCAAACAGTTTACGCTTTGATCGTTCCCTGGAAGACCAGTAGTTGTTTCCGATGAACATCTGGGGGCATTCTGTAATGTTTGGTCTATCAGAGTGTTGATGAAACAAAGAAATTGCATCGGGAGTGAATACAACAGTCACCATGCGCACTTTCCTTCATGGGATTAATGTCTCAAACAGTTTACGTTTTGATCGTTCCCTGGAAGACCAGTAGTACTTTCCGATGCACATCTGGTGTCATTATATAATCTGTGGACTATCAGAGTGTTGATGAAACACAGAAATTGCATCGGAATTGAATACAACTGTCACCATGCGCACTTTCCTCCATGGGAGTAATGTCTCAAACAGTCTACGCTTTGATCGTTCCCTGCAAGACCAGTAGTAGTTTCCAATGCACATCTGGAGGCATTCTGTAATCTGCGGATCTTCAAAGTGTTGATGAAACACAGAAATTGCATCGGGATGGAATACAACAGTCACCATGCGCACTTTCCTCCATGGGAGTAATGTCTCAAACAGTTTACGCTTTGATCGTTTCCTGGAAGACCAGTAGTAGTTTCCGATGCACATCTGGAGGCATTCTGTAATCTGTGGACCTTTAAAGTGTTGATGAAACACAAAACTTGCCTCGGGATTCAATACAACAGTCACCATGCGCACTTTCCTCAATGGGAGTAATGCCTCAAACAGTTTACGCTTTTATCGTTCCCTGGAAGACCAGTATAGTTTCCGGTTAACATATGGGGGCATTCTGCAATCTGTGGACCATCAGAGTGTTGATGAAACACAGAAATTGCATCGGGATGGAATATAACAGTCACCATGCGCACTTTCCTCCATAGGAGTAATGTCTCAAACAGTCTACGCTTTGATCGTTCCCTGCAAGACCAGTAGTAGTTTCCGATGCACATCTGGAGGCATTCTGTAATCTGCGGACTATCAGAGTGTTGATGAAACACAGAAATTGCCTCGGGATTGAAAATAACAGTCACCATGCGCACTTTCCTCCATGGGAGTAATATCTCAAACACTCTACGCTTTGATCGTTTCCTGGAAGACCAGTAGTAGTTTCTGATGCACATCTTGAGGCATACTGTAATCTGTGGACCTTCAAAGTGTTGATGAAACACAGAAATTGCATCGAGAGTGAATACAACAGTCACCATGCGCACTTTCCTCCATGGGAGTAATGTCTCAAACAGTTTACGCTTTTATCGTTCCCTGGAAGACCTGTGTAGTTTCGGATGCACATCTGGGGACATTCTGTAATCTGTGGACAATCAGAGTGTTGATGAAAAACAGAAATTGCATCGGGATTGAATACAACAGTCACCATGCGCACTTTCCTCCATGGGAGTAATGTCTCAAACAGTCTACGCTTTGATCGTTCCCTGCAAGACCAGTAGTACTTTCCGATGCACATCTGGAGGCATTCTGTAATCTGTGGACCTTTAAAGTGTTGATGAAATACAGAAATTGCATCGGGATTGAATACAACAGTCACCGTGCGCACTTTCCTCCATGGGAGTAATGTCTCAAACAGTCTACGATTTGATCGTTTCCTGGAAGACCAGTGGTAGTTTCCGATGCACATCTGGAGGCATTCTGTAATCTGTGGACCTTCAAAGTGTTGATGAAACACAGAAATTGCATCGGGAGTGAATACAACAGTCACCATGCGCACTTTCCTCCATGGGATTAATGTCTCAAACAGTTTACGCTTTTATCGTTCCCTGGAAGACCAGTGTAGTTTCCGATGCACATCTGGGGGCATTCTGTAATCTGTGGACTATCAGAATGTTGATGAAACATAGATTTTGCATCGGGATTCAATACAACAGTCACCATGCGCACTTTCCTCCATGGGAATAGTGTCTCTAACATTCTACGCTTTGATCGTTCCCTGCAAGACCAGTAGTAGTTTCCGATGCACATCTGGAGGAATTCTGTAATCTGTGGTCTATCAGAGTGTTGATGAAACACAGAAATTGCCTCGGGATTCAATACAACATTCACCATGCGCACTTTCCTCCATGGGAGTAATGTCTCAAACAGTCTACGCATTGATCGTTCCCTTTAAGACCAGTAGTAGTTTCCGACGCACATCTGGAGGCATTCTGTAATCTGTAAACTATCACAGTGTTGTTCAAACACAGAAATTGCATCGGGATTGTATACAACAGTCACCATGAGCACTTTCCTCCATGGGCGTAATGTCTCAAACAGTTTACGCTTTGATCGTTCCCTGGAAGACCAGTAGTAGTTTCCGATGCACATCTGGAGGCATTCTGTAATCTGTGGACCTTTAAAGTGTTGATGAAACACAAAAATTTCCTCGGGATTCAATACAACAGTCACCATGCGCACTTTCCTCCATGGGAGTAATGCCTCAAACAGTTTACACTTTTATCGTTCCCTGGAAGACTAGTATAGTTTTCCATTAACATATGGGGGCATTCTGCAATCTATGGACTACCAGAGTGTTGATGAAACACAGAAATTGCATCGGGATTGAATACAACAGTCACCATGCGCACTTACCTCCATGGGAGTAATGTCTCAAGCAGTCTACGCTTTGATCGTTTCCTGGAAGACCAGTGGTAGTTTCCGATGCACATCTGGAGGCATTCTGTAATCTGTGGACCTTCAAAGTGTAGATGAAACACAGGAATTGCATCGGGATTCAATACAACTGTCACCATGCGCACTTTCCTCCATGGGAATAGTGTCTCTAACAGTCTACGCTTTGATCGTTCCCTGCAAGACCAGTAGTAGTTTCCGATGCACATCTGGAGGAATTCTGTAATCTGTGGATCTTCAAAGTGTTGATGAAACACAGGAATTGCCGCGGGATTGAATACAACAGTCATCATGCGCACTTTCCTCCATGGGGTTAATGGCTCAATTAGTTTACGCTTTTATCGTTCCTTGGAAGACCAGTGTAGTTTCCCATGCACATCTGGGGGCATTCTTTAATCTGTGGACTATCAGAATGATAATGAAACATAGATATTTCATCGGTATTGAATACAATAGTCACCATGCGCACTTTCCTCCATGAGAGTAATGTCTCAAACAGTCTACGCTTGGATCGTCCCCTGCAAGACTACCAGTAGTTTCCGATGAACATCTAGAGGCATTCTGTAATATATGGACCTTCAAAGTGTTGATGAAACACAGATATAGCCTCGGGATTGAATACAACAGTCATCATGCCCATTTTTCTGCATGGGAGTAATGTCTCAAACAGTTTACGCTTTGATCGTTCCCAGTAAGACCGGTAGTAGTTTCCGATGCACATTTGGAGGCACTCTGTAATCTGTGGACCTTTAAAGTGTTGCTGAAACACAGAAATTGCATCGGGAGTGAATACAACAGTAACCATGCGCACATCCCTCCATGGGAGTAATGTATCAGACAATCTACGCCTTGATCGTTCCCTGTAAGACCAGTAGTAGTTTCCGATGCACATCAGGAGGCACTCTGTAATCTGTGGACATTTAAAGTGTTGATGAAACACACAAATTGCATCGGGATTGAATACCACAGTCACCATGCGCACTTTCCTCCATGGGAGTAGTGTCTCAAACAGTCTACGCTTTGATCGTTCCCTGGAAGACCAGTGTAGTTTCCGATGCACATCTGGAAGCATTCTGTAATCTGTGGACTATCCGAATGTTGATGAAACATAGATATTGCATCGCGACTGAATACAACAGTCACCATGCGCACTTTCCTCTATGGGAGTAATGTCTCAAACAGTCTACGCTTTGATCGTTCCCATTAAGACCAGTAGTAGCTTCCGATAAGCATCTGGAGGCATTCTGTAATCTGTAAACTATCAGAGTGTTGTTCAAACACAGAAATTTCATCGGGATTGAATACAACAGTCACCATGAGCACTTTCCTCCATGGGAGTAATGTCTCAAACAGTTTACGCTTTGATCGTTACCTGGAAGACCAGTAGTAGTTTCAGAAGCACATCTGGGTGCATTCTGTAAAGTGTGGACTATCAGAGTGTTGATGAAACACAGATAGTGCATCGGAATTGAATACAACAGTCACCATGCGCACTTTCCTCCATGGGAGTAATGCCTCAAACAGTTTACGCTTTTATCGTTCCCTGGAAGACCAGTATAGTTTCCCATTAACATATGGGGGCATTCTGCAATCTATGGACTATCAGAGTGTTGATGAAACACAGAAATTGCATCGGGATTGAATACAACAGTCCCCATGCGCACTTTCCTCCATGGGAGTAATGTCTCAAACAGTCTACGCTTTGATCGTACCCTTTAAGACCAGTAGTAGTTTCCGACGCACATCTGGAGGCATTCTGTAGTCTGTAAACTATCAGAGTGTTGTTCAAACAGAGAAATTGCATCGGGATTGAATACAACAGTCACCATGAGCACTTTCCTCCATGGGAGTAATGTCTCAAACAGTTTACGCTTTGATCGTTCCCTGGAAGACCAGTAGTAGTTTCCGATGCACATCTGGAGGCATTCTGTAATCTTTGGACCATCAAAGTGTAGATGAAACACAGAAATGGCATCGGGATTCAATACAACAGTCACCATGCGCACTTTCCTCCATGGGAATAGTGTCTCTAACAGTCTACGCTTTGATCGTCCCCTGCAAGACCAGTAGTAGTTTCCGATGCACATCTGGAGGAATTCTGTAATCTGTGGATCTTCAAAGTGTTGATGACACACAGGAATTGCCGCGGGATTGAATACAACAGTCACCATGCGCACTTTCCTCCATGGGATTTATGTCTCAAATAGTTTACGCTTTTATCGTTCGCTGGAAGACCAGTGTAGTTTCCCATGCACATCTGGGGGCATTCTTTAATCTGTGGACTATCAGAATGTTAATGAGACATAGATATTTCATCGGTATTGAATACAATAATCACCATGCGCACTTTCCTCCATGAGAGTAATGTCTCAAACAGTCTACGCTTGGATCGTCCCCTGCAAGACTACTATTAGTTTCCGTTGAACATCTAGAGGCATTCTGTAATCTGTGGACCTTCAAAGTGTTGATGAAACACAGATATTGCCTCGGGATTGAATACAACAGTCATCATGCGCATTTTCCTGCATGGGAGTAATGTCTCAAACAGTTTACGTTTTGATCGTTCCCTGGAAGACCAGTAGTTGTTTCCGATGAACATCTGGGGGAATTCTGTGATGTGTGCTCTATCAGAGTGTTGATGAAACACAGAAATTGCCTAGGGATTCAATACAACAGTCACCATGCGCACTTTCCTCCATGGGAGTAATGCCTCAAACAGTTTAGGCATTTATCGTTCCCTGGAAGACCAGTATAGTTTCCCATTAACATATGGGGGCATTCTGCAATCTATGGACTATCAGAGTGTTGATGAAACACAGAAATTGCATCGGGATTGAATACAACAGTCACCATGCGCACTTTCCTCCATGGGAGTAATGTCTCAAACAGTCTACGCTTTGATCGTTCCCTGCAAGACCAGTAGTAGTTTCCGATGCACATCTGGAGGCATTCTGTAACCTGTGGCCCTTAAAGTGTTGATGAAATACAGAAATTGCATCGGGATTGAATACAACAGTCACCATGCGCACTTTCCTCCATGGGATTAATGTCTCAAACAGTTTACGCTTTTATCGTTCCCTGGAAGACCAGTGTAGTTTCCCATGCACATCTGGGGGCATTCTTTAATCTGTGGACTATCAGAGTGTTGATGAAACACAGAAATTGCATCGGGATTGAATACAACAGTCACCATGCGCACTTTCCTCCATCGGAGTAATGTCTCAAACAGTCTACGCTTTGATCGTTCCCTGTAGACCACTAGTAGTTTCCGATGCACATCTGGAGGCATTCTGTATTCTGTGGACCTTCAAAGTGTTGATGAAACACAGAAATTGCCTCGGGATTGAATACAACAGTCATCATGCGCATTTTCCTCCATGGGAGTAATGTCTCAAACAGTCTACGCTTTGATCGTTCCCTGGAAGACCAGTAGTAGTATCGGATGCACATCTGGAGGCATTCTGTAATCTGTAAACTATCAGAGTGTTGTTCAAACACAGAAACTGCATCGCAATTGAATAAAACAGTCACCATGCGCACTTTAATCTATGGGAGTAGTGTATCAGACAATCTACGCCTTGATCGTTCCCTGTAAGACCAGTAGTAGTTTCCGATGCACATCAGGAGGCACTCTGTAATCTGTGGACATTTAAAGTGTTGATGAAACACAGAAATTGCATCGGGATTGAATACCACAGTCACCATGCGCACTTTCCTCCATGGGAGTAGTGTCTCAAACAGTCTACGCTTAGATCGTTTCCTGGAAGACCAGTAGTAGTTTCCGATGCACATCTGGAGGCATTCTGTAATCTGTGGACCTTTAAAGTGTTGATGAAACACAGATATTGCATCGGGAGTGAATACAACAGTAACCATGCACACTTTCCTCCATGGGAGTAGTGTCCTAAACAGTCTACGCTTTGATCGTTGCCTAGAAGACCAGTAGTAGTTTCCGATGCATATCTGGGGGCATTCTGTAATGTGTGGACTATCAGAGTGTTGATGAAACACAGAAATTGCATCGGGATTGAATACAACAGTCACCATGCGCACTTTACTCCATGGGAGTAATGTCACGAACAGTCTACGCTTTGATCGTTCCCTGGAAGACCAGTAATAGTTTCCGATGCACATCTGGAGGCACTCTTTAATCTGTGGTCCTTCAAAGTGTTGTTGAAACACAGGAATTGCCGCGGGATTGAATACAACAGTCACCATGCGCACATTCCTCCATGGGAGTAATGTCTCAAACAGTCTACGCTTTGATCGTACCCTGTAAGACCAATATTAGTTACCGATGCACATCTCTTTGCATTCTGTAATCTGTGGACTATCAGAGTGTTGATGAAACACAGAAATTGCATCGGGATGAATACAACAGTCACCATGCGCACTTTCCTCCATCGCAGTAATGTCTCAAACAGTCTACACTTTGATCGTTCCCTGTAGACCACTAGTAGTTTCCGATGCACATCTGGAGGCATTCTGTAATCTGTGGACCTTCAAAGTGTTGATGAAACACAGATATTGCCTCGGGATTGAATACAACAGTCACCATGCGCTATTTCCTCCATGGGAGTAGTGTCTCAAACAGTCTACGCTTTGATCGTTTTCTATAAGACCAGTAGTAGTTTCCGAAGCACATCTGGAGGCATTCTGTAATCTGTGGACCTCTAAAGTGTTGATGAAACACAGAAATTGCATCGGGAGTGAATGCAACAGTAACCATGCGCACTTTCCTCCATGAGAGTAATGTCTCAAACAGTCTACGGTTTGATCGTTCCCTAGAAGAACAGAAGTAGTTTCCGATGCACATCTGGGGGCTTTCTGTAATGTGTGGACTATCAGAGTGTTGATGAAACACAGAAATTGCATCGGGATTGAATACAACAGTCCCCATGGGCACTTTCCTACATGGGAGTAATGTCACAAACAGTCTAGGCATTGATCGTTCCCTGGAAGACCAGTAGTAGTTTCCGATGCACATCTGGAGCCATTCTGTAATCTGTAAACTATCAGAGTGTTGTTCAAACGCCGGCCGCTGTGGTCTCGCGGTTCTAGGCGCGCAGTCCGGAACCGCGCGACTGCTACTGTCGCAGGTTCGAATCCTGCCTCGGGCATGGGTGTGTGTGCTGTCCTTAGGTTAGTTAGGTTTAAATAGTTCTAAGTTCTAGGGGACTGATGACCACAGCTATTAAGTCCCATAGTGCTCAGAGCCATTTGAACCATTTGTTGTTCAAACACAGAAATAGCATCGGGAGTGAATACAACAGTAACCATACGCACTTTCCTCCATGGGAGTAATGTCTCAAACAGTTTACGCTTTGATCATTCCCTGGAACGCCAGTAGTAATTTCCGATGCACATCTTGGGACATTCTGTAATGTGTGGACTATCAGACTGTTGATGAAACACAGAAATTGCATCAGGGTTGAATACAACAGTCACCATGCGCACTTTCCTCCATGTCAGTAATGTCTCAAACAGTTTACGCTTTGATCGTTACCTGGAAGCCCAGTGTAGTTTCCGTTACACATCTGGTGGCATTCTGTAATCTGTGGACTATAAGAGTGTTGATGAAACACAGAAATTGCATCGGGATGAATACAACAGTCACCATGCGCACTTTCCTCCATCGGAGTAATGTCTCAAACAGTCTACACTTTGATCGTTCCCTGTAGACCACTAGTAGTTTCTGATGCACATCTGGAGGCATTCTGTAATCTGTGGACCTTCAAAGTGTTGATGAAACACAGAAATTGCCTCGGGATTGAATACAACAGTCACCATGCGCTATTTCCTCCATGGGAGTAGTGTCTCAAACAGTCTACGCTTTGATCGTTTTCTATAAGACCAGTAGTAGTTTCCGAAGCACATCTGGAGGCATTCTGTAATCTGTGGACCTCTAAAGTTTTGATGAAACACAGAAATTGCATCGGGAGTGAATGCAACAGTAACCATGCGCACTTTCCTCCATGAGAGTAATGTCTCAAACAGTCTACGGTTTGATCGTTCCCTAGAAGAACAGAAGTAGTTTCCGATGCACATCTGGGGGCTTTCTGTAATGTGTGGACTATCAGAGTGTTGATGAAACACAGAAATTGCATCGGGATTGAATACAACAGTCCCCATGCGCACTTTCCTACATGGGAGTAATGTCACAAACAGTCTAGGCATTGATCGTTCCCTGGAAGACCAGTAGTAGTTTCCGATGCACATCTGGAGCCATTCTGTAATCTGTAAACTATCAGAGTGTTGTTCAAACGCCGGCCGCTGTGGTCTCGCGGTTCTAGGCGCGCAGTCCGGAACCGCGCGACTGCTACTGTCGCAGGTTCGAATCCTGCCTCGGGCATGGGTGTGTGTGCTGTCCTTAGGTTAGTTAGGTTTAAATAGTTCTAAGTTCTAGGGGACTGATGACCACAGCTATTAAGTCCCATAGTGCTCAGAGCCATTTGAACCATTTGTTGTTCAAACACAGAAATAGCATCGGGAGTGAATACAACAGTAACCATACGCACTTTCCTCCATGGGAGTAATGTCTCAAACAGTTTACGCTTTGATCATTCCCTGGAACGCCAGTAGTAATTTCCGATGCACATCTGGGGACATTCTGTAATGTGTGGACTATCAGACTGTTGATGAAACACAGAAATTGCATCAGGGTTGAATAAAACAGTCACCATGCCCACTTTCCTCCATGGGAGTAATGTCTCAAACAGTTACGCTTTGATCGTTCCCTGGAAGACCAGTAGTAGTTTCCGATGCACATCTGGGTGCATTCTGTAATGAGCGGACTATCAGAGTGTTAATGAAACACAGAAAGTGCATCGGGATTGAGTACAACAATCACCATGCGCACTTTCCTCCATAGGAGTAATGTCTCGCACAGTTTACGCTTTTATCATTCAATGGAAGACCAGTATAGATTCCGATGCACATCTGGGGGCATTCTGTAATCTGTGGACCTTCAAAGTGTTGATGAAACACAGAAATTGCCTCGGGATTGAATACCACAGTCACCATGCGCACTTTCCTCCATGGGAGTAGTGTCTCATACAGTCTACGCTTTGATCGTTTCCTGGAAGACCAGCTGTAGTTTCCGATGCACATCGGGAGGCATTCTGTATTCTGTGGACCTTTAAAGTGTTGATGAAACACAGAAATTGCATCGGGAGTGAATACAACAGTAACCATTCACACTTTCCTCCATGGGAGTAGTGTCTCAAACAGTCTACGCTTTGATCGTTCCCTGGAAGACCAGTAGTAGTATCCGATGCACATCTGGGTGCATTCTGTAATGAGCGGACTATCAGAGTGTTGATGAAACACAGAAAATGCGTCGGTTTTGAGTACAACAATCACCATGCGCACTTTCCTCCATAGGAGTAATGTCTCACACAGTTTACGCTTTTATCGTTCAATGGAGGACCAGTATAGATTCCGATGCACATCTGGGGGTATTCTGTAATCTGTGGACCTTCAAAGTGTTGATGAAACACAGATATTGCCTCGGGATTGAATACAACAGTCATCATGCGCATTTTCCTCCATGAGAGTTATGTCTCAAACTGTCTACGTTTTGATCGTTCCCTGGAAGACCAGTAGTAGGGTCCGATGCACATCTGGAGGCATTCTGTAATCTGTAAACAATCAGAGTGTTGTTCAAACACAGAAATTGCATCGGGATTGAATACAACATTCTTTATGCGCACTTTCCTCCATGGGAGTAATGTATCAGACAATCTACGCATTGATCGTTCCCTGTAAGACCAGTAGTAGTTTCTGATGCACATCTGGTGGCACTCTGTAAACTATGGACATTTAAAGTGTTGATGAAACACAGAAATTGCATCGGGATTGAATACCACAGTCACCATGCGCACTTTCCTCCATGGGAGTAGAGTCTCATACAGTCTCCGCTTTGATCGTTTCCTGGAAGACCAGCAGTTGTTTCCGATGCACATCTGGAGGTATTCTGTAATCTGTGGACTTTTAAAGTGTTAATGAAACACAGAAATTGCATCGGGATTGAATACAAGTCACCATGCGCACTTTCCTCCATGGGAGTAATGTCTCAAATAGTTTACGCTTTGATCGTTCCCTGGAAGACCAGTAGTAGTTTCCGAAGCACAACTGGGGACATTCTGTAATGTGTGGACTATCAGAGTGTTGATGAAACACAGAAATCGCATCAGGATTGAATACAAAAGTCACCATGCGCACTTTCCTCCATGGGAGTAATGTCTCAAACAGTCTACGCTTTGATCGTCCCCTGCAAGACCACTAGTAGTTTCCGATGCACATCTGGAGGCACTTTTTAATCTCTGGACCTTCAAAGTGTTGATGAAACACAGGAATTGACGCGGGATTGAATACAACAGTCACCATGCGCACTTTCCTCCATGGGAGTAATGTCTCAAACAGTCTACGCTTTGATCGTTCCCTGTAAGACCAATAGTAGTTTCCGATGCACATCTGGTTGCATTCTGTAATCTGTGGACTATCAGAGTGTTGATGAAACACAGAAATTGCATCGGGATGAATACAACAGTCACCATGCGCACTTTCCTCCATGGGAGTAATGTCTCAAACAGTTTACGCTTTGATCGTTCCTTGTAAGACAAGTAGTAGTTTCCGATACACATCTGGAGGCACTCTGTAATCGGTGGACCTTTAAAGTGTTGATGAAACACAGAAATTGCATCGGGATTGAATACAACTGTCACCATGCGCTCTTTCCTCCATGGGAGTAGTGTCTCCAACAGTCTACGCTTTGATTGTTTTCTGGAAGACCAGTAGTAGTTTCCGATGCACATCTGGAAGCATTCTGTAATCTGTGGACCTCTAAAGTGTTGTTGAGACACAGAAATTGCATCGGGAGTGAATACAACAGTAACCATGCGCGCTTTCCTCCATAGGAGTAATGTCTCAAACAGTCTACGGTTTGATCGATCTCTAGAAGACCAGTAGTAGTTTCTGATGTACATCTGGGGGCATTCTGTAATGTGTGGACTATCAGAGTGTTGATGAAAAACAGAAATTGCATCGGGATTGAATACAACAGTCACCATGCGCACTTTCCTCCATGGGAGTAATGTTACAAACAGTCTACGCATTGATCGTTCCCTGGAAGACCAGTTGTATTTTCCGATGCACATCTGGAGGCATTCTGTAATCTGTGGACTATCAGAGTGTTGATGAAACACAGAAATTGCATCGGTATCAATACAACAGTCACCATGCGCACTTTCCTCCATGGGAGTAATGTCTCAAACAATTTAAGCTTTGATCGTTACCTGGAAGGCCAGTGTAGTTTTCGATGCACATCTGGGGGCATTCTGTAATCTGTGGACTATCAGAGTGTTGATGAAACACAGAAATTGAAGCGGGATTGAATACAACAGTCACCATGCGCACTTTCCTTCATGGGAGTAATGTCTCAAACAGTCTACGCTTTGATCGTTCCCTGTAAGACCAGTAGTAGTTTCCGATGCACATCTGGAGGCACTCTGTAATCTGTGGACCTTTAAAGTGTTGATGAAACACAGAAATTGCATCGGGATTGAATACAACAGTCACCATGCGCACTTCCCTCCATGGAAGTAGTGTCTCAAACAGTCTACGGTTTGATCATTTCCTGGAAGACCAGTAGTAGTTTCCGATGCACATCTGGAGGCATTCTGTAACCTGTGGACCTTCAAAGTGTTGATGAAACAGAGAAATTGCATCGGGAGTGAATACAACAGTAACCATACGCACTTTCCTCCATGGGAGTAATGTCTCAAACATTCTACGCTTTGATCGTTCCCTAGAAGACCAGTAGCAGTTTCCGATGCACATCTGGGGGCATTCTGTAATCTGTGGACTATCAGAGTGTTGATGAAACACAGAAATTGCATCGGGATGAATACAACAGTCACCATGCGCACTTTCCTCCATGGGAGTATTGTCACAAACAGTCTACGCTTTGATCGTTCCCTGGAAGACCAGTAGTAGTTTCCGATGCACATCTGGAATCATTCTGTGATCTGTGGACTATCAGAGTGTTGATGAAACACAGAAATTGCATCGGGACTGATTACAACAGTCACCATTCGCAATTTCCTCCATAGGAGTAATGTCTCAAACGGTTTACGCTTTGATCGTTCCCTGGAAGTCCAGTAGTAGTTTCCGATGCACATCTGGGGACATTCTGTAATGTGTGGACTATCAGAGTGTTCATGTAACACAGAAATTGCATCAGGGTTGAATAAAACAGTCACCATGCGCACTTTCCTCCATGGGAATAATGTCTCAAACAGTTTACGCTTTGATCGTTCCCTGGAAGACCAGTAGTAGTTTCCGATGCACATCTGGGTGCATTCTGTAATGAGTGGACTATCAGAGTGTTGATGAAACACAGAAAGTGCATCGGGATTGAGTACAACAATCACCATGCGCACTTTCCTCCATAGGAGTAATGTCTCGCTCAGTTTACGCTTTTATCGTTCCCTGGAAGACCAGTATAGATTCCGATGCACATCTGGGGGCATTCTGTAATCTGTGGACTATCAGAGTGTTGATGAAACACAGACATTGAATCGGGATTGAATACAACAGTCACCATGCGCACTTTCCTCCATGGGAGTAATGTCACAAACAGACTACGCATTGATCGTTCCCTGGAAGACCAATAGTAGTTTAGGATGCACATCTGGAGGCATTCTGTAATGTGTGGACTATCAGAGTGTTGATGAAACAGAGAAATTGCATCAGGATTGATTACAACAGTCACCATGCACACTTTTCTCCATGGTAGTAATGTCTCAAACAGTCTACGGTTTGATCGATCCCTAGAAGACCAGTAGTAGTTTCTGATGCACATCTGGGGGCATTCTGTAATGTGTGGACTATCTGAGTGTTGATGAAAAACAGAAATTGCATCGGGTTTGTATACAACAGTCACCATGCGCACTTTCCTCCATGGGAGTAATGTCACAAACAGTCTACGCATTGATCTTTCCCTGGAAGACCAGTATAGTTTCCGATGCACATCTGGAGGCATTCTGTAATCTGTGGACTATCATAGTGTTGATGAAACACAGAAATTGCATCGGTATGAATACAACAGTCACCATGCACACTTTCCTCCATGGGAGTAATGTCTCAAACAATTTACGCTTTGATAGTTACCTGGAAGACCAGTGTAGTTTTCGATGCACATCTGGGGGCATTCTGTAATCTGTGGACTATCAGAGTGTTGATGAAACACAGAAATTGCATCGGTATGAATACAACAGTCACCATGCACACTTTCCTCCATTGGAGTAATGTCTCAAACAATTTACGCTTTGATAGTTACCTGGAAGACCAGTGTAGTTTTCGATGCACATCTGGGTGCATTCTGTAATCTGTGGACTATCAGAGTGTTGATGAAACACAGAAATTGCATCAGGATTTAATACAACAGTCACCATGCGTACTTCCCTCCATGGGAGTAATGTCTCAAACAGTTTACGCTTTGATCGTTCCTTGGAAGACCAGTAGTAGTTTCCGATGCACATCTGGGTGCATTCTGTAATGTGTCTACTATCAGAGTGTTGATGAAACACAGAAAGTGCATCGGGATTGAGTACTACTATCACCATGCGCACTTTCCTCCATAGGAGTAATGTCTCATACAGTTTACGTTTTGATCGTTCCCTGGAAGACCAGTAGTAGTTTCCGATGCACATCTGGGTGCATTCTGTAATGAGTGGACTATCAGAGTGTTGATGAAACACAGAGAGTGCATCGGGATTAAGTATAACTGTCACCATGCGCTCTCTTCTCCATAGGAGTAATGTCTCACACAGTTTACGCCTTTATCGATACCTGGAAGACCAGTAGTAGTTTCCGATGCACATCTGGAGGCATTCTGTAATGTGTGGACTATCAGAGTGTTGATAAAACAAAGAAATTGCATCGGGATTCAATACAACAGTCACCATGCTCACTTTCCGCCATGGGAGTAATGTCTCAAACAGTTTACGCTTTGATCGTTCCTTGGAAGACCAGTAGTAGTTTCCGATGCACATCTGGGTGCATTCTGTAATGTGTCTACTATCAGAGAGTTGATGAAACACAGAAAGTGCATCGGGATTGAGTACAACAGTCACCATGCGCACTTTCCTCCATAGGAGTAATGTCTCATACAGTTTACGTTTTGATCGTTCCCTGGAAGACCAGTAGTAGTTTCCGATGCACATCTGGGTGCATTCTGTAATGAGTGGACTATCAGAGTGTTGATGAAACACAGAGAGTGCATCGGGATTAAGTATAACTGTCACCATGCGCTCTCTCCTCCATAGGAGTAATGTCCAAACAGTTTACGCCTTTATCGATACCTGGAAGACCAGTATAGTTTTCGATGCACATCTGGGGGCATTCTGTAATCTGTGGACTATCAGAGTGTTGATGAAACACAGAAATTGCAGCGGAATTGAATACAACAGTCACCATGCGCACTTTCCTTCATGGGAGTAATGTCTCAAACAGTCTACGCTTTGATCGTTCCCTGTAAGACCAGTAGTAGTTTCCGATGCACATCTGGAAGTACTCTGTAAAATGTGGACCTTTAAAGTGTTGATGAAACACAGAAATTGCTTCGGGATTGAATACAACAGTCACCATGCGCACTTCCCTCCATGGAAGTAGTGTCTCAAACAGTCTACGCTTTGATCGTATCCTGGAAGACCAGTAGTAGTTTCCGATGCACATCTGGAGGCATTCTGTAACCTGTGGACCTTCAAAGTGTTGATGAAACAGAGAAATTGCATCGGGAGTGAATACAACAGTAACCATACGCACTTTCCTCCATGGGAGTAATGTCTCAATCATTCTACGCTTTGATCGTTCCCTAGAAGACCAGTAGCAGATTCCGATGCACATCTGGGGGCATTCTGTAATCTGTGGACTATCAGAGTGTTGATGAAACACAGAAATTGCATCGGGATGAATACAACAGTCACCATGCGCACTTTCCTCCATGGGAGTATTGTCACAAACAGTCTACGCTTTGATCGTTCCCTGGAAGACCAGTAGTAGTTTCCGATGCACATCTGGAATCATTCTGTAATCTGTGAACTATCAGAGTGTTGATGAAACACAGAAATTGCATCGGGACTGATTACAACAGTCACCATTCGCAATTTCCTCCATAGGAGTAATGTCTCAAACGGTTTACGCTTTGATCGTTCCCTGGAAGTCCAGTAGTAGTTTCCGATGCACATCTGGGGACATTCTGTAATGTGTGGACTATCAGAGTGTTGATGTAACACAGAAATTGCATCAGGGTTGAATAATACAGTCACCATGCGCACTTTCCTCCATGTGAATAATGTCTCAAACAGTTTACGCTTTGATCGTTCCCTGGAAGACCAGTAGTAGTTTCCGATGCACATCTGGGTGCATTCTGTAATGAGTGGACTATCAGAGTGTTGATGAAACACAGAAAGTGCATCGGGATTGAGTACAACAATCACCATGCGCACTTTCCTCCATAGGAGTAATGTCTCGCTCAGTTTACGCTTTTATCGTTCCCTGGAAGACCAGTATAGATTCCGATGCACATCTGGGGGCATTCTGTAATCTGTGGACTATCAGAGTGTGGATCAAACACAGACATTGCATCGGGATTGAATACAACAGTCACCATGCGCACTTTAATCCATGGGAGTAATGTCTCAAACAGTTTACGCTTTGATCGTTCCCTGGAAGGCCAGTAGTAGTTTCCGATGCACATCTGGGTGCATTCTGTTAAGTGTGGACTATCTGAGTGTTGATGAAATACAGAAATTGCATCTGGTTTGTATACAACAGTCACCATGCGCACTTTCCTCCATTTGAGTAATGTCACAAACAGACTACGCATTGATCGTTCCCTGGAAGACCAGTAGTAGTTCCCGATGCACATCTGGAGGCATTCTGTAATCTGTGGACTATCAGAGTGTTGATGAAACACAGAAATTGCATCGGTATGTATACAACAGTCACCATGCACACTTTCCTCCATGGGAGTAATGTCTCAAACAATTTACGCTTTGATAGTTACCTGGAAGACCAGTGTAGTTTTCGATGCACATCTGGGGGCATTCTGTAATCTGTGGACTATCAGAGTGTTGATGAAACACAGAAATTGCATCAGGATTGAATACAACAGTCACCATGCGTACTTCCCTCCATGGGTGTAATGTCTCA
Organism: Schistocerca gregaria; assembly: GCF_023897955.1. Classification (NCBI taxonomy): domain Eukaryota; kingdom Metazoa; phylum Arthropoda; class Insecta; order Orthoptera; family Acrididae; genus Schistocerca; species Schistocerca gregaria. The sequence continues at coordinate 44,245,157 of NC_064927.1, forward strand.
AACAGTCTACGCTTTGATCGTTCCCTGGACGACCAGTAGTAGTTTCCGATGCACATCTACATCTACATGACTACTCTGCAATTCACATTTAAGTGCTTGGCAGAGGGTTCATCGAACCACAATCATACTATCTCTCTACTATTCCACTCCCGAACAGCGAGCTGGAAAAACGAACACCTAAACCTTTCTGTTCGAGCTCTGATTTCTCTTATTTTATTTTGATGATCATTCCTATCTATGTAGGTTGGGCTCAACAAAATATTTTCGCATTCGGAAGAGAAAGTTGGTGACTGAAATTTCGTAAAAAGGTCTCGCCGCGACGAAAAACGTCTATGCTGTAATGACTTCCATCCCAACTCGTGTATCATATCTGCCACACTCTCTCCCCTATAACGCGATAATACAAAACGAGCTGCCCTTCTTTGCACCCTCTCGATGTCCTCCGTCAATCCCACCTGGTAAGGATCCCACACCGCGCAGCAATATTCTGACAGAGGACGAACGAGTGTAGTGTAAGCTGTCTCTTTAGTGGACTTGTTGCATCTTCTAAGTGTCCTGCCAATGAAACGCAACCTTTGGCTCGCCTTCCCGACAATATTATCTATGTGGTCCTTCCAACTGAAGTTGTTTGTAATTTTAACACCCAGGTACTTAGTTGAATTGACAGCCTTGAGAATTGTACTATTTATCGAGTAATCGAATTCCAACGGATTTCTTTTGGAACTCATGTGGATCATCTCACACTTTTCGTTATTTAGCGTCAACTGCCACCTGACACACCATACAGCAATCTTTTCTAAATCGCTTTGCAGCTGATACTGGTCTTCGGATGACCTTACTAGACGGTAAATTACAGCATCATCTGCGAACAACCTAAGAGAACTGCTCAGATTGTCACCCAGGTCATTTATATAGATCAGGAACAGTAGAGGTCCCAGGACGCTTCCCTGGGGAACACCTGATATCACTTCAGTTTTACTCGATGATTTGCCGTCTATTACTACGAACTGCGACCTTCCTGACAGGAAATCACGAATCCAGTCGCACAACTAAGACGATACCCCATAGCTCCGCAGCTTGATTAGAAGTCGCTTGTGAGGAACGGTGTCTGGAGGCATTCTGTAATGTGTGGACTATCAGAGTGTTGATAAAACACAGAAATTGCATCGGGATTCAATACAACAGTCACCATGCGCACTTTCCTCCATGGGAGTAATGTCTCAAACAGTTTACGCTTTGATCGTTCCTTGGAAGACCAGTAGTAGTTTCCGATGCACATCTGGAGGCATTCTGTAATGTGTGGACTATCAGAGTGTTGATGAAACAGAGAAATTGCATCAGGATTGATTACAACAGTCACCATGCACACTTTCCTCCATGGGAGTAATGTCTCAAACAGTCTACGGTTTGATCGATCCCTAGAAGACCAGTAGTAGTTTCTGATGCACATCTGGGGGCATTCTGTAATGTGTGGACTATCTGAGTGTTGATGAAAAACAGAAATTACATAGGGTTTGTATACAACAGTCACCATGCGCACTTTCCTCCATGGGAGTAATGTCACAAACAGTCTACGCATTGATCGTTCCCTGGAAGACCAGTAGTAGTTTCCGATGCACATCTGGAGGCATTCTGTAATCTGTGGACAATCAGAGTGTTGATGAAACACAGAAATTGCATCGGTATGAATACAACAGTCACCATGCACACTTTCCTCCATGGGAGTAATGTCTCAAACAATTTACGCTTTGATAGTTACCTGGAAGACCAGTGTAGTTTTCGATGCACATCTGGGGGCATTCTGTAATCTGTGGACTATCAGAGTGTTGATGAAACACAGAAATTGCATCAGGATTGAATACAACAGTCACCATGCGTACTTCCCTCCATGGGTGTAATGTCTCAAACAGTCTACGCTTTGATCGTTCCCTGGACGACCAGTAGTAGTTTCCGATGCACATCTGGAGGCATTCTGTAATGTGTGGACTATCAGAGTGTTGATAAAACACAGAAATTGCATCGGGATTCAATACAACAGTCACCATGCGCACTTTCCTCCATGGGAGTAATGTCTCAAACAGTTTACGCTTTGATCGTTCCTTGGAAGACCAGTAGAAGTTTCCGATGCACATCTGGGTGCATTCTGTAATGTGTCTACTATCAGAGTTTTGATGAAACACAGAAAGTGCATCTGGATTGAGTACAACAGTCACCATGCGCACTTTCCTCCATAGGAGAAATGTCTCGTACAGTTTACGTTTTGATCGTTCCCTGGAAGACCAGTAGTAGTTTCCGATGCACATCTGGGTGCATTCTGTAATGAGTGGACTATCAGAGTGTTGATGAAACACAGAGAGTGCATCGGGATTAAGTATAACTGTCACCATGCGCTCTCCCCTCCATAGGAGAAATGTCTCACACAGTTTACGCCTTTATCGATACCTGGAAGACCAGTATAGTTTCCGATGCACATCTGGGGGCATTCTGTAATCTGTGGACTATCAGAGTGTTGATGAAACACAGACATTGCATCGGGAATGAATACAACAGTCACCATGCGCACTTTCCTCCATGGGAGTAATGTCTCAAACAGTTTACGCTTTGATCGTTCCCTGGAAGGCCAGTAGTAGTTTGCGATGCACATCTGGGTGCATTCTGTAATGTGTGGACTATCAGAGTGTTGATGAAACACAGAAAGTGCGTCGGGATTGAATACAGAAGTCACAATGCGCACTTTCCTCCATAGGAGTTATGTCTCACACAGTTTACGCATTTATCGTTTCCTGGAAGACCAGTATAGTTTCCGATGCACATCTGGGGGCATTCTGTAATCTGTGGACTATCAGAGTGTGGATCAAACACAGACATTGCATCGGGATTGAATACAACAGTCACCATGCGCACTTTAATCCATGGGAGTAATGTCTCAAACAGTTTACGCTTTGATCGTTCCCTGGAAGGCCAGTAGTAGTTTCCGATGCACATCTGGGTGCATTCTGTTAAGTGTGGACTATCTGAGTGTTGATGAAATACAGAAATTGCATCTGGTTTGTATACAACAGTCACCATGCGCACTTTCCTCCATTTGAGTAATGTCACAAACAGACTACGCATTGATCGTTCCCTGGAAGACCAGTAGTAGTTCCCGATGCACATCTGGAGGCATTCTGTAATCTGTGGACTATCAGAGTGTTGATGAAACACAGAAATTGCATCGGTATGTATACAACAGTCACCATGCACACTTTCCTCCATGGGAGTAATGTCTCAAACAATTTACGCTTTGATAGTTACCTGGAAGACCAGTGTAGTTTTCGATGCACATCTGGGGGCATTCTGTAATCTGTGGACTATCAGAGTGTTGATGAAACACAGAAATTGCATCAGGATTGAATACAACAGTCACCATGCGTACTTCCCTCCATGGGTGTAATGTCTCAAACAGTCTACGCTTTGATCGTTCCCTGGACGACCAGTAGTAGTTTCCGATGCACATCTACATCTACATGACTACTCTGCAATTCACATTTAAGTGCTTGGCAGAGGGTTCATCGAACCACAATCATACTATCTCTCTACTATTCCACTCCCGAACAGCGAGCTGGAAAAACGAACACCTAAACCTTTCTGTTCGAGCTCTGATTTCTCTTATTTTATTTTGATGATCATTCCTATCTATGTAGGTTGGGCTCAACAAAATATTTTCGCATTCGGAAGAGAAAGTTGGTGACTGAAATTTCGTAAAAAGGTCTCGCCGCGACGAAAAACGTCTATGCTGTAATGACTTCCATCCCAACTCGTGTATCATATCTGCCACACTCTCTCCCCTATAACGCGATAATACAAAACGAGCTGCCCTTCTTTGCACCCTCTCGATGTCCTCCGTCAATCCCACCTGGTAAGGATCCCACACCGCGCAGCAATATTCTGACAGAGGACGAACGAGTGTAGTGTAAGCTGTCTCTTTAGTGGACTTGTTGCATCTTCTAAGTGTCCTGCCAATGAAACGCAACCTTTGGCTCGCCTTCCCGACAATATTATCTATGTGGTCCTTCCAACTGAAGTTGTTTGTAATTTTAACACCCAGGTACTTAGTTGAATTGACAGCCTTGAGAATTGTACTATTTATCGAGTAATCGAATTCCAACGGATTTCTTTTGGAACTCATGTGGATCATCTCACACTTTTCGTTATTTAGCGTCAACTGCCACCTGACACACCATACAGCAATCTTTTCTAAATCGCTTTGCAGCTGATACTGGTCTTCGGATGACCTTACTAGACGGTAAATTACAGCATCATCTGCGAACAACCTAAGAGAACTGCTCAGATTGTCACCCAGGTCATTTATATAGATCAGGAACAGTAGAGGTCCCAGGACGCTTCCCTGGGGAACACCTGATATCACTTCAGTTTTACTCGATGATTTGCCGTCTATTACTACGAACTGCGACCTTCCTGACAGGAAATCACGAATCCAGTCGCACAACTAAGACGATACCCCATAGCTCCGCAGCTTGATTAGAAGTCGCTTGTGAGGAACGGTGTCTGGAGGCATTCTGTAATGTGTGGACTATCAGAGTGTTGATAAAACACAGAAATTGCATCGGGATTCAATACAACAGTCACCATGCGCACTTTCCTCCATGGGAGTAATGTCTCAAACAGTTTACGCTTTGATCGTTCCTTGGAAGACCAGTAGTAGTTTCCGATGCACATCTGGAGGCATTCTGTAATGTGTGGACTATCAGAGTGTTGATGAAACAGAGAAATTGCATCAGGATTGATTACAACAGTCACCATGCACACTTTCCTCCATGGGAGTAATGTCTCAAACAGTCTACAGTTTGATCGATCCCTAGAAGACCAGTAGTAGTTTCTGATGCACATCTGGGGGCATTCTGTAATGTGTGGACTATCTGAGTGTTGATGAAAAACAGAAATTACATAGGGTTTGTATACAACAGTCACCATGCGCACTTTCCTCCATGGGAGTAATGTCACAAACAGTCTACGCATTGATCGTTCCCTGGAAGACCAGTAGTAGTTTCCGATGCACATCTGGAGGCATTCTGTAATCTGTGGACAATCAGAGTGTTGATGAAACACAGAAATTGCATCGGTATGAATACAACAGTCACCATGCACACTTTCCTCCATGGGAGTAATGTCTCAAACAATTTACGCTTTGATAGTTACCTGGAAGACCAGTGTAGTTTTCGATGCACATCTGGGGGCATTCTGTAATCTGTGGACTATCAGAGTGTTGATGAAACACAGAAATTGCATCAGGATTGAATACAACAGTCACCATGCGTACTTCCCTCCATGGGTGTAATGTCTCAAACAGTCTACGCTTTGATCGTTCCCTGGACGACCAGTAGTAGTTTCCGATGCACATCTGGAGGCATTCTGTAATGTGTGGACTATCAGAGTGTTGATAAAACACAGAAATTGCATCGGGATTCAATACAACAGTCACCATGCGCACTTTCCTCCATGGGAGTAATGTCTCAAACAGTTTACGCTTTGATCGTTCCTTGGAAGACCAGTAGAAGTTTCCGATGCACATCTGGGTGCATTCTGTAATGTGTCTACTATCAGAGTTTTGATGAAACACAGAAAGTGCATCGGGATTGAGTACAACAGTCACCATGCGCACTTTCCTCCATAGGAGAAATGTCTCGTACAGTTTACGTTTTGATCGTTCCCTGGAAGACCAGTAGTAGTTTCCGATGCACATCTGGGTGCATTCTGTAATGAGTGGACTATCAGAGTGTTGATGAAACACAGAGAGTGCATCGGGATTAAGTATAACTGTCACCATGCGCTCTCTCCTCCATAGGAGAAATGTCTCACACAGTTTACGCCTTTATCGATACCTGGAAGACCAGTATAGTTTCCGATGCACATCTGGGGGCATTCTGTAATCTGTGGACTATCAGAGTGTTGATGAAACACAGACATTGCATCGGGAATGAATACAACAGTCACCATGCGCACTTTCCTCCATGGGAGTAATGTCTCAAACAGTTTACGCTTTGATCGTTCCCTGGAAGGCCAGTAGTAGTTTGCGATGCACATCTGGGTGCATTCTGTAATGTGTGGACTATCAGAGTGTTGATGAAACACAGAAAGTCCGTCGGGATTGAATACAGAAGTCACAATGCGCACTTTCCTCCATAGGAGTTATGTCTCACACAGTTTACGCATTTATCGTTTCCTGGAAGACCAGTATAGTTTCCGATGCACATCTGGGGGCATTCTGTAATCTGTGGACTATCAGAGTGTTGATGAAACACAGACATTGCATCGAGATTGAATACAACAGTCACCATGCGAACTTTCCTCCATGGGATTAATGTCTCAAACAGTTTACGCTTTGATCGTTCCCTGCAAGACCAGTAGTAGTTTCCGTAGCACATCAAGAGTCATTCTGTAATCTGTGTATCTTTAACGTGTTGATGAAACACCGAAATTGCATCGTGATTGAATATAACAGACACGATGCGCACTTTCCTCCATGGGAGTAATGCCATAAACAGTTTACGCTTTGATCGTTCCCTGGAAGACCAGTAGTAGTATCCACTGCACATCTTTGGACATTCTGTAATGTGTGGACTATCAGAGTGTTGATGAAACAGAGAAATTGCATCAGGATTGATTACAACAGTCACCATGCACACTTTCCTCCATGGGAGTAATGTCTCAAACAGTCTACGGTTAGATCGATCCCTAGAAGACCAGTAGTAGTTTCTGATGCACATCTGGGGGCATTCTGTAATGTGTGGACTATCTGAGTGTTGATGAAAAATAGAAATTGCATCGGGTTTGTATACAACAGTCACCATGCGCACTTTCGTCCATGGGAGTAATGTCACAAACAGTCTACGCATTGATCGTTCCCTGGAAGACTAGTAGTAGTTTCCGATGCACATCTGGAGGCACTTTTTAATCTCTGGACCTTCAAAGTATTGATGATACACAGGAATTGACGCGGGATTGAATACAACAGTCACCATGCCCACTTTCCTCCATGGGAGTAATGTCTCAAACAGTCTACGCTTTGATCGTTCCCTGTAAGACCAATAGTAGTTTCCGATGCACATCTGGTTGCATTCTGTAATCTGTGGACTATCAGAGTGTTGATGAAACACAGAAATTGCATCGGGATGAATACAACAGTCACCATGCGCACTTTCCTCCATGGGAGTAATGTCTCAAACAGTTTACGCTTTGATCGTTCCCTGTAAGACCAGTAGTAGTTTCCGATACACATCTGGAGGCACTCTGTAATCGGTGGACCATTAAAGTGTTGATGAAACACAGAAATTGCATCGGGATTGAATACAACTGTCACCATTCGCTCTTTCCTCCATGAGAGTAGTGTCTCAAACAGTCTACGCTTTGATTGTTTTCTGGAAGACCAGTAGTAGTTTACAATGCACATCTGGAAGCATTCTGTAATCTGTGGCCCTCTAAAGTGTTGATGAGACACAGAAATTGCATCGGGAGTGAATACAACAGTAACTATGCGAGCTTTCCTCCATAGGAGTAATGTCTCAAACAGTCTACGGTTTGATCGATCCCTAGAAGACCAGTAGTAGTTTCTGATGTACATCTGGGGGCATTCTGTAATGTGTGGACTATCAGAGTGTTGATGAAAAACAGAAATTGCATCGGGATTGAATACAACAGTCACCATGCGCACTTTCCTCCATGGGAGTAATGTTACAAACAGTCTACGCATTGATCGTTCCCTGGAAGACCAGTAGTAGTTCCCGATGCACATCTGGAGGCATTCTGTAATCTGTGGACTATCAGAGTGTTGATGAAACACAGAAATTGCATCGGTATGTATACAACAGTCACCATGCGTACTTTCCTCCATGGGAGTAATGTCTCAAACAATTTACGCTTTGATCGTCACCTGGAAGACCAGTGTAGTTTTCCATGCACATCTGGGGGCATTCTATAATCTGTGGACTATCAGAGTGTTGATGAAACACAGAAATTGCAGCGGGATTGAATACAACAGTCACCATGCGCACTTTCCTTCATGGGAGTAATGTCTCAAACAGTCTACGCTTTGATCGTTCCCTGTAAGACCAGTAGTAGTTTCCGATGCACATCTGGAGGCACTCTGTAATCTGTGGACCTTTAAAGTGTTGATGAAACACAGAAATTGCTTCGGGATTGAATACAACAGTCACCATGCGCACTTCCCTCCATGGAAGTAGTGTCTCAAACAGTCTACGCTTTGGTCGTTTCCTGGAAGACCAGTAGTAGTTTCCGATGCACATCTGGAGGCATTCTGTAACCTGTGGACCTTCAAAGTGTTGATGAAACACAGAAATTGCATCGGGAGTGAATACAACAGTAACCATACGCACTTTCCTCCATGGGAGTAATGTCTCAAACATTCTACGCTTTGATCGTTCCCTAGAAGACCAGTAGCAGTTTCCGATGCACATCTGGGTGCATTCCGTAATCTGTGGACTATCAGAGTGTTGATGAAACACAGAAAATGCATCGGGATTGAATAAAACAGTCACCATGCGCACTTTCCTCCATGGGAGTATTGTCACAAACAGTCTACGCTTTGATCGTTCCCTGGAAGACCAGTAGTAGTTTCCGATGCACATCTGGAATCATTCTGTAATCTGTGGACTATCAGAGTGTTGATGAAACACAGAAATTGCATCGGGACTGATTACAACAGTCACCATTCGCAATTTCCTCCATAGGAGTAATGTCTCAAACGGTTTACGCTTTGATCGTTCCCTGGAAGTCCAGTAGTAGCTTCCGATGCACATCTGGGGACATTCTGTAATGTGTGGACTATCGGAGTGTTGATGAAACACAGAAATTGCATCAGGGTTGAATAAAACAGTCACCATGCGCACTTTCCTCCATGGCAGTAATGTCTCAAACAGTTTACGCTTTGATCGTTCCCTGGAAGACCAGTAGTAGTTTCCGATGCACATCTGGGTGCATTCTGTAATGAGTGGACTATCAGAGTGTTGATGAAACACAGAAAGTGCATCGGGATTGAGTACAACAATCACCATGCGCACTTTCCTCCATAGGAGTAATGTCTCGCTCAGTTTACGCTTTTATCGTTCCCTGGAAGACCAGTATAGATTCCGATGCACATCTGGGGGCATTCTGTAATCTGTGGACTATCAGAGTGTTGATGAAACACAGACATTGCATCGGGATTGAATACAACAGTCACCATGCGCACTTTACTCCATGGGAGTAATGTCACAAACAGACTACGCATTGATCGTTCCCTGGAAGACCAGTAGTAGTTTCCGATGCACATCTGGAGGCATTCTGTAATCTGTGGACTATCAGAGTGTTGATGAAACACAGAAATTGCATCGGTATGAATACAACAGACACCATGCACACTTTCCTCCATGGGAGTAATGTCTCAAACAATTTACGCTTTGATAGTTACCTGGAAGACCAGTGTAGTTTTTGATGCACATCTGGGGGCATTCTGTAATCTGTGGACTATCAGAGTGTTGATGAAACACAGAAATTGCATCAGGATTGAATACAACAGTCACCATGCGTACTTCCCTCCATGGGTGTAATGTCTCAAACAGTCTACGCTTTGATCGTTCCCTGGAAGACCAGTAGTAGTTTCCGATGCACATCTGGAGGCATTCTGTAATGTGTGGACTATCAGAGTGTTGATAAAACACAGAAATTGCATCGGTATTGAATACAACAGTCACCATGCGCACTTTCCTCCATGGGAGTAATGTCTCAAACAGTTTACGCTTTGATCGTTCCTTGGAAGACCAGTAGTAGTTTCCGATGCACATCTGGGTGCATTCTGTAATGTGTCTACTATCAGAGTGTTGATGAAACACAGAAATTGCATCGTGATTGAATATAACAGACACGATGCGCACTTTCCTCCATGGGAGTAATGCCATAAACAGTTTACGCTTTGATCGTTCCCTGGAAGACCAGTAGTAGTATCCACTGCACATCTTTAGACATTCTGTAATGTGTGGACTATCAGAGTGTTGATGAAACAGAGAAATTGCATCAGGATTGATTACAACAGTCACCATGCACACTATCCTCCATGGGAGTAATGTCTCAAACAGTCTACGGTTTGATCGATCCCTAGAAGTCCAGTAGTAGTTTCTGATGCACATCTGGGGACATTCTGTAATGTGTGGACTATCTGAGTGTTGATGAAAAACAGAAATTGCATCGGGTTTGTATACAACAGTCACCATGCGCACTTTCCTCCATGGGAGTAATGTCACAAACAGTCTACGCATTGATCGCTCCCTGGAAGACTATTAGTAGTTTCCGATGCACATCTGGAGGCACTCTTTAATCTCCGGACCTTCAAAGTGTTGATGAAACACAGGAATTGACGTGGGATTGAATACAACAGTCACCATGCGCACTTTCCTCCATGGGAGTAATGTCTCAAACAGTCTACGTTTTGATCGTTCCCTGTAAGACCAATAGTAGTTTCCGATGCACATCTGGAAGCATTCTGTAATCTGTGGACCTCTAAAGTGTTGATGAGACACAGAAATTGCATCGGGAGTGAATACAACAGTAACCATGCGCGCTTTCCTCCATAGGAGTAATGTCTCAAACAGTCTACGGTTTGATCGATCCCTAGAAGACCAGTAGTAGTTTCTGATGTACATCTGGGGGCATTCTGTAATGTGTGGACTATCAGAGTGTTGATGAAAAACAGAAATTGCATCGGGATTGAATACAACAGTCACCATGCGCACTTTACTCCATGGGAGTAATGTTACAAACAGTCTACGCATTGATCGCCCCCTGGAAGACCAGTTGTATTTTCCGATGCACATCTGGAGGCATTCTGTAATCTGTGGACTATCAGAGTGTTGATGAAACACAGAAATTGAATCGGTATCAATACAACAGTCACCATGCGCACTTTCCTCCATGGGAGTAATGTCTCAAACAATTTACGCCTTGATCGTTACCTGGAAGACCAGTGTAGTTTTCGATGCACATCTGGGGGCATTCTGTAATCTGTGGACTATCAGAGTGTTGATGAAACACAGAAATTGCATCGGGATTGAATACAACAGTCACCATGCGCACTTTCCTCTATGGGAGTAATGTCTCAAACAGTCTACGCTTTGATCGTTCCCTGTAAGACCAGTAGTAGTTTCCGATGCACATCTGGAGGCACTCTGTAATCTGTGGACCTTTAAAGTGTTGATGAAACACAGAAATTGCATCGGGATTGAATACAACAGTCAACATGCGCACTTCACTCCATGGAAGTAGTGTCTCAAACAGTCTACGCTTTGATCGTTTCCTGGAAGACCAGTAGTAGTTTCCGATGCACATCTGGAGGCATTCTGTAACCTGTGGACCTTCAAAGTGTTGATGAAACAGAGAAATTGCATCGGGAGTGAATACAACAGTAACCATACGCACTTTCCTCCATGGGAGTAATGTCTCAAACATTCTACGCTTTGATCGTTCCCTAGAAGACCAGTAGCAGTTTCCGATGCACATCTGGGTGCATTCTGTAATCTGTGGACTATCAGAGTGTTGATGAAACACAGAAATTGCATCGGGATTGAATACAACAGTCACCATGCGCACTTTCCTCCATGGGAGTATTGTCACAAACAGTCTACGCTTTGATCGTTCCCTGGAAGACCAGTAGTAGTTTCCGATGCACATCTGGAATCATTCTGTAATCTGTGGACTATCAGAGTGTTGATGAAACACAGAAATTGCATCGGGACTGATTACAACAGTCACCATTCGCAATTTCCTCCATAGGAGTAATGTCTCAAACGGTTTACGCTTTGATCGTTCCCTGGAAGTCCAGTAGTAGTTTCCGATGCACATCTGGGGACATTCTGTAATGTGTGGACTATCAGAGTGTTGATGAAACTCAGAAATTGCATCAGGGTTGAATATAACAGTCACCATGCGCACTTTCCTCCATGGGAGTAATGTCTCAAACAGTTTACGCTTTGATCGTTCCCTGGAAGACCAGTAGTAGTTTCCGATGCACATCTGGGTGCATTCTGTAATGAGTGGACTATCAGAGTGTTGATGACACACAGAAAGTGCTTCGGGATTGAGTACAACAATCACCATGCGCACTTTCCTCCATAGGAGTAATGTCTCAAACAGTTTACGCTTTGATCGTTCCCTGGAAGGCCAGTAGTAGTTTCCGATGCACATCTGGGGGCATTCTGTAATCTGTGGACTATCTGAGTGTTGATGAAAAACAGAAATTGCATCGGGTTTGTATACAACAGTCACCATGCGCACTTTCCTCCATGGGAGTAATGTCACAAACAGACTACGCATTGATCGTTCCCTGGAAGACCAGTAGTCGTTTCCGATGCACATCTGGAGGCTTTCTGTAATGTGTGGACTATCAGAGTGTTGATGAAACAGAGAAATTGCATCAGGGTTGAATAAAACAGTCACCATGCGCACTTTCCTCCATGGGAGTAATGTCACATACAGACTACGCATTGATCGTTCCCTGGAAGACCAGTAGTAGTTTCCGATGCACATCTGGAGGCATTCTGTAATCTGTGGACTATCAGAGTGTTGATGAAACACAGAAATTGCATCGGTATGAAAACAACAGTCACCATGCACACTTTCCTCCATGGGAGTAATGTCTCAAACAATTTACGCTTTGATAGTTACCTGGAAGACCAGTGTAGTTTTCGATGCACATCTGGGGGCATTCTGTAATCTGTGGACTATCAGAGTGTTGATGAAACACAGAAATTGCATCAGGATTGAATACAACAGCCACCATGCGTACTTCCCTCCATGGGTGTAATGTCTCAAACAGTCTACGCTTTGATCGTTCCCTGGAAGACCAGTAGTAGTTTCCGATGCACATCTGGAGGCATTCTGTAATGTGTGGACTATCAGAGTGTTGATGAAACACAGAAATTGCATCGGGATTGAATACAACAGTCACCATGCGCACTTTCCTCTATGGGAGTAATGTCTCAAACAGTTTACGCTTTGATCATTCCTTGGAAGACCAGTAGTAGTTTCCGATGCACATCTGGGTGCATTTTGTAATGTGTCTACTATCAGAGTGTTGATGAAACACAGAAAGTGCATCGGGATTGAGTACAACAGTCACCATGCGCACTTTCCTCCATAGGAGTAATGTCTCATACAGTTTACGTTTTGATCGTTCCCTGGAAGACCAGTAGTAGTTTCCGATGCACATCTGGGTGCATTCTGTAATGAGTGGACTATCAGAGTGTTGATGAAACACAGAGAGTGCATCGGGATTAAGTATAAATGTCACCATGCGCTCTCTCCTCCATAGGAGTAATGTCTCACACAGTTTACGCTTTTATCGATACCTGGAAGACCAGTATAGCTTCCGATGCACATCTGGGGGCCTTCTGTAATCTGTGGACTATCAGAGTGTTGATGAAACACAGACATTGCATCGGGAATGAATACAACAGTCACCATGCGCACTTTCCTCCATGGGAGTAATGTCTCAAACAGTTTACGCATTGATCGTTCCCTGGAAGGCCAGTAGTAGTTTCCGATGCACATCTGGGTGCATTCTGTAATGTGTGGACTATCAGAGTGTTGATGAAACACAGAAAGTGCGTCGGGATTGAATACAGAAGTCACAATGCGCACTTTCCTCCATAGGAGTTATGTCTCACACAGTTTACGCATTTATCGCTTCCTGGAAGACCAGTATAGTTTCCGATGCACATCTGGGGGCATTCTGTAATCTGTGGACTATCAGAGTGTTGATGAAACACAGACATTGCATCGAGATTGAATACAACAGTCGCCATGCGCACTTTCCTCCATGGGATTAATGTCTCAAACAGTTTACGCTTTGATCGTTCCCTGCAAGACCAGTAGTAGTTTCCGTAGCACATCAAGAGTCATTCTGTAATCTGTGTATCTTTAACGTGTTGATGAAACACAGACATTGCATCGTGATTGAATATAACAGACACGATGCGCACTTTCCTCCATGGGAGTAATGCCATAAACAGTTTACGCTTTGATCGTTCCCTGGAAGACCAGTAGTAGTATCCACTGCACATCTTTAGACATTCTGTAATGTGTGGACTATCAGAGTGTTGATGAAACAGAGAAATTGCATCAGGATTGATTACAACAGTCACCATGCACACTTTCCTCCATGGGAGTAATGTCTCAAACAGTCTACGGTTTGATCGATCCCTAGAATACCAGTAGTAGTTTCTGATGCACATCTGGGGACATTCTGTAATGTGTGGACTATCTGAGTGTTGATGAAAAACAGAAATTGCATCGGGTTTGTATACAACAGTCACCATGCGCAGTTTCCTCCATGGGAGTAATGTCACAAACAGTCTACGCATTGATCGCTCCCAGGAAGACTAGTAGTAGTTTCCGATGCACATCTGCAGTCACTTTTTAATCTCTGGACCTTCAAAGTGTTGATGAAACACAGGAATTGACGCGGGATCAGTCACCATGCGCACTTTCCTCCATGGGAGTAATGTCTCAAACAATTTACGCTTTGATAGTTACCTGGAAGACCAGTGTAGTTTTCGATGCACATCTGGGGGCATTCTGTAATCTGTGGACTATCAGAGTGTTGATGAAACACAGAAATTGCATCAGGATTGAATACAACAGTCACCATGCGTACTTCCCTCCATGGGTGTAATGTCTCAAACAGTCTACGCTTTGATCGTTCCCTGGAAGACCAGTAGTAGTTTCCGATGCACATCTGGAGGCATTCTGTAATGTGTGGACTATCAGAGTGTTGATGAAACACAGAAATTGCATCGGGATTGAATACAACAGTCACCATGCGCACTTTCCTCCATGGGAGTAATGTCTCAAACAGTTTACGCTTTGATCGTTCCTTGGAAGACCAGTAGTAGTTTCCGATGCACATCTGGGTGCATTTTGTAATGTGTCTACTATCAGAGTGTTGATGAAACACAGAAAGTGCATCGGGATTGAGTACAACAGTCACCATGCGCACTTTCCTCCATAGGAGTAATGTCTCATACAGTTTACGTTTTGATCGTTCCCTGGAAGACCAGTAGTAGTTTCCGATGCACATCTGGGTGCATTCTGTAATGAGTGGACTATCAGAGTGTTGATGAAACACAGAGAGTGCATCGGGATTAAGTATAAATGTCACCATGCGCTCTCTCCTCCATAGGAGTAATGTCTCACACAGTTTACGCTTTTCTCGATACCTGGAAGACCAGTATAGCTTCCGATGCACATCTGGGGGCCTTCTGTAATCTGTGGACTATCAGAGTGTTGATGAAACACAGACATTGCATCGGGAATGAATACAACAGTCACCATGCGCACTTTCCTCCATGGGGGTAATGTCTCAAACAGTTTACGCTTTGATCGTTCCCTGGAAGGCCAGTAGTAGTTTCCGATGCACATCTGGGTGCATTCTGTAATGTGTGGACTATCAGAGTGTTGATGAAACACAGAAAGTGCGTCGGGATTGAATACAGAAGTCACAATGCGCACTTTCCTCCATAGGAGTTATGTCTCACACAGTTTACGCATTTATCGCTTCCTGGAAGACCAGTATAGTTTCCGATGCACATCTGGGGGCATTCTGTAATCTGTGGACTATCAGAGTGTTGATGAAACACAGACATTGCATCGAGATTGAATACAACAGTCGCCATGCGCACTTTCCTCCATGGGATTAATGTCTCAAACAATTTACGCTTTGATCGTTCCCTGCAAGACCAGTAGTAGTTTCCGTAGCACATCAAGAGTCATTCTGTAATCTGTGTATCTTTAACGTGTTGATGAAACACAGAAATTGCATCGTGATTGAATATAACAGACACGATGCGCACTTTCCTCCATGGGAGTAATGCCATAAACAGTTTACGCTTTGATCGTTCCCTGGAAGACCAGTAGTAGGATCCACTGCACATCTTTAGACATTCTGTAATGTGTGGACTATCAGAGTGTTGATGAAACAGAGAAATTGCATCAGGATTGATTACAACAGTCACCATGCACACTTTCCTCCATGGGAGTAATTTCTCAAACAGTCTACGGTTTGATCGATCCCTAGAATACCAGTAGTAGTTTCTGATGCACATCTGGGGACATTCTGTAATGTGTGGACTATCTGAGTGTTGATGAAAAACAGAAATTGCTTCGGGTTTGTATACAACAGTCACCATGCGCACTTTCCTCCATGGGAGTAATGTCTCAAACAGTCTACGCTTTGATCGTTCCCTGTAAGACCAATAGTAGTTTCCGATGCACATCTGGAAGCATTCTGTAATCTGTGGACCTCTAAAGTGTTGATGAGACACAGAAATTGCATCGGGAGTGAATACAACAGTAACCATGCGCGCTTTCCTCCATAGGAGTAATGTCTCAAACAGCCTACGGTTTTATCGATCCGTAGAAGACCAGTAGTAGTTTCTGATGTACATCTGGGGGCATTCTGTAATGTGTGGACTATCAGAGTGTTGATGAAAAACAGAAATTGCATCGGGATTGAATACAACAGTCACCATGCGCACTTTCCTCCATGGGAGTAATGTTACAAACAGTCTACGCATTGATCGTTCCCTGGAAGACCAGTTGTATTTTCCGATGCACATCTGGAGGCATTCTGTAATCTGTGGATTATCAGAGTGTTGATGAAACACAGAAATTGCATCGGTATCAATACAACAGTCACCATTCGCACTTTCCTCCATGGGAGTAATGTCTCAAACAATTTACGCTTTGATCGTTACCTGGAAGACCAGTGTATTTTCGATGCACATCTGGGGGCATTCTGTAATCTGTGGACTATCAGAGTGTTGATGAAACACAGAAATTGCAGCGGGATTGAATACAACAGTCACCATGCGCACTTTCCTTTATGGGAGTAATGTCTCAAACAGTCTACGATTTGATCGTTCCCTGTAAGACCAGTAGTAGTTTCCGATGCACATCTGGAGGCACTCTGTAATCTGTGGACCTTTAAAGTGTTGATGAAACACAGAAATTGCATCGGGATTGAATACAACAGTCAACATGCGCACTTCCCTCCATGGAAGTAGTGTCTCAAACAGTCTACGCTTTGATCGTTTCCTGGAAGACCAGTAGTAGTTTCCGATGCACATCTGGAGGCATTCTGTAACCAGTGGACCTTCAAAGTGTTGATGAAACAGAGAAATTGCGTCGGGAGTGAATACAACAGTAACCATACGCACTTTCCTCCATGGGAGCAATGTCTCAAACATTCTACGCTTTGATCGTTCCCTAGAAGACCAGTAGCAGTTTCCGATGCACATCTGGGTGCATTCTGTAATCTGTGGACTATCAGAGTGTTGATGAAACACAGAAATTGCATCGGGATAGAATACAACAGTCACCATGCGCACTTTCCTCCATGGGAGTATTGTCACAAACAGTCTACGCTTTGATCGTTCCCTGGAAGACCAGTAGTAGTTTCCGATGCACATCTGGAATCATTCTGTAATCTGTGGACTATCAGAGTGTTGATGAAACACAGAAATTGCATTGGGACTGATTACAACAGTCACCATTCGCAATTTCCTCCATAGGAGTAATGTCTCAAACGGTTTACGCTTTGATCGTTCCCAGGAAGTCCAGTAGTAGTTTCCGATGCACATCTGGGGACATTCTGTAATGTGTGGACTATCAGAGTGTTGATGAAACACAGAAATTGCATCAGGGTTGAATATAACAGTCACCATGCGCACTTTCCTCCATGGGAGTAATGTCTCAAACAGTTTACGCTTTGATCGTTCCCAGGAAGACCAGTAGTAGTTTCCGATGCACATCTGGGTGCATTCTGTAATGAGTAGACTATCAGAGTGTTGATGAAACACAGAAAGTGCATCGGGATTGAGTACAACAATCACCATGCGCACTTCCCTCCATAGGAGTAATGTCTCGCTCAGTTTACGCTGTTATCGTTCCCTGGAAGACCAGTATAGATTCCGATGCACATCTGGGGGCATTCTGTAATCTGTGGACTATCAGAGTGTTGATGAAGCACAGACATAGCATCGGGATTGAATACAACAGTCACCATGCGCACTTTCCTCCATGGGAGTAATGTCTCAAATTGTTTACGCTTTGATCGTTCCCTGGAAGGCCAGTAGTAGTTTCCGATGCACATCTGGGTGCATTCTGTAATGTGTGGACTATCTGAGTGTTGATGAAAAACAGAAATTGCATCGGGTTTGTATACAACAGTCACCATGCGCACTTTCCTCCATGGGAGTAATGTCACAAACAGACTACGCATTGATCGTTCCCTGGAAGACCAGTAGTAGTTTCCGATGCACATCTGGAGGCATTCTGTAATGTGTGGACTATCAGAGTGTTGATGAAACAGAGAAATTGCATCAGGGTTGAATAAAACAGTCACCATGCGCCCTTTCCTCCATGGGAGTAGTGTCACAAACAGACTACGCATTGATCGTTCCCTGGAAGACCAGTAGTAGTTTCCGATGCACATCTGGAGGCATTCTGTAATCTGTGGACTATCAGAGTGTTGATGAAACACAGAAATTGCATCGGTATGAATACAACAGTCACCATGCACACTTTCCTCCATGGGAGTAATGTCTCAAACAATTTACGCTTTGATAGTTACCTGGAAGACCAGTGTAGTTTTCGATGCACATCTGGGGGCATTCTGTAATCTGTGGACTATCAGAGTGTTGATGAAACACAGAAATTGCATCAGGATTGAATACAACAGTCACCATGCGTACTTCCCTCCATGGGTGTAATGTCTCAAACAGTCTACGCTTTGATCGTTCCCTGGAAGACCAGTAGTAGTTTCCGATGCACATCTGGAGGCAGTCTGTAATGTGTGGACTATCAGAGTGTTGATAAAACACAGAAATTGCATCGGGATTGAATACAACAGTCACCATGCGCACTTTCCTCAATGGGAGTAATGTCGCAAACAGTTTACGCTTTGATCGTTCCTTGGAAGACCAGTAGTAGTTTCCGATGCACATCTGGAGGCATTCTGTAATGTGTGGACTATCAGAGTGTTGATAAAACACAGTAATTGCATCGGGATTGAATACAACAGTCACCATGCGCACTTTCCTCCATGGGAGTAATGTCTCAAACAATCTACGGTTTGATCGTTCCCTGCAAGACCAGTAGTAGTTTCCGATGCACATCTGGGTGCATTCTGTAATGTGTCTACTATCAGAGTGTTGATGAAACACAGAAAGTGCATCGGGATTGAGTACAACAGTCACCATGCGCACTTTCCTCCATAGGTGTAATGTCTCATACAGTTTACGTTTTGATCGGTCCCTGGAAGACCAGTAGTAGTTTCCGATGCACATCTGGGTGCATTCTGTAATGAGTGGACTATCACAGTGTTGATGAAACACAGAGAGTGCATCGGGATTGAATACAACAGTCACCATGCGCACTTTCCTCCATGGGAGTAATGTCTCAAACAGTTTACGCTTTGATCGTTCCCTGGAAGGCCAGTAGTAGTTTCCGATGCACATCTGGGTGCATTCTGTAATGTGTGGACTATCAGAGTGTTGATGAAACACAGAAAGTGCGTCGGGATTGAATACAGAAGTCACAACGCGCACTTTCCTCCATAGGAGTTATGTCTCACACAATTTACGCATTTATCGTTTCCTGGAAGACCAGTATAGTTTCCGATGCACATCTTGGGGCATTCCGTAATCTGTGGACTATCAGAGTGTTGATGAAACACAGACATTGCATCGAGATTGAATACAACAGTCACCATGCGCACATTCCTCCATGGGATTAATGTGTCAAACAGTTTACGCTTTGATCGTTCCCTGCAAGACCAGTAGTAGTTTCCGTTGCACATCAGGAGTCATTCTGTAATCTGTGTATCTTTAACGTGTTGATGAAACACAGAAATTGCATCGTGATTGAATATAACAGACACAATGCCCACTTTACTCCATGGGAGTAATGCCATAAACAGTTTACGCTTTGATCGTTCCCTGGAAGACCAGTAGTAGTATCCACTGCACATCTTTCGACATTCTGTAATGTGTGGACTATCAGAGTGTTGATGCAACAGAGAAATTGCATCAGGATTGATTACAACAGTCACCATGCACACTTTCCTCCATGGGAGTAATGTCTCAAACAGTCTACGGTTTGATCGATCCCTAGAAGACCAGTAGTAGTTTCTGATGCACATCTGGGGGCATTCTGTAATGTGTGGACTATCTGAGTGTTGATGAAAAACAGAAATTGCATCGGGTTTGTATACAACAGTCACCATGCGCACTTTCCTCCATGGGAGTAATGTCACAAACAGTCTACGCATTGATCGTTCCCTGGAAGACTAGTAGTAGTTTCCGATGCACATCTGGAGGCATTCTGTAATCTGTGGACTATCAGAGTGTTGATGAAACACAGAAATTGCATCGGTATGAACACAACAGTCACCATACACACTTTCCTCCATCGAAGTAATGTCTCAAACAATTTACGCTTCGATAGTTACCTGGAAGACCAGTGTAGTTTTCGATGCACATCTGGGGACATTCTGTAATCTGTGGACTATCAGAGTGTTGATGAAACACAGAAATTGCAGCGGGATTGAATACAATTGTCACCATGCACACTTTCTCCATGGGAGTAATGTCTCAAACAGTCTACGCCATGATCGTTCCCTGTAAGACCAGTAATAGTTTCCGATGCACATCTGGAGGCACTCTGTAATCTGTGGTCCTTTAAAGTGATGATGAAACACAGAAATTGCATCGGGATTGAATACAACAGTCACCATGCGCACTTTCCTCCATGGAAGTAGTGTTTCAAACAGTCTACGCTTTGATCGTTTCCTGGAAGACCAGTAGTAGTTTCCGATGCACATTTGGAGGCATTCTGTAACCTGTGGACCTTCAAAGTGTTGATGAAACACAGAAATTGCATCGGGATTGATTTCAACAGTCACCATTCGCACTTTCCTCCATAGGAGTAATGTCTCAAACGGTTTACGCTTTGATCGTTCCCTGGAACTCCAGTAGTAATTTCCGATGCACAGCTGGGGACATTCTGTAATGTGTGGACTATCAGAGTGTTGATGAAACACAGAAATTGCATCAGGGTTGAATAAAACAGTCACTATGAGCACTTTCCTCCATGGGAGTAATGTCTCAAACAGTTTACGCTTTGATCGTTCCCTGGAAGACCAGTAGTAGTTTCCGATGCACATCTGGAGGCACTCTGTAATCTATGGACATTTAAAGTGTTGATGAAACACAGAAATCGCATCGGTATTGAATACCACAGTCACCATGCGCACTTTCCTCCATGGGAGTAGTGTGTCATACAGTCTACGCTTTGATCGTTTCCTGGAAGACCAGCAGTAGATTCCGATGCACATCTGGAGGCATTCTGTAATCTGTGGACCATTAAAGTGTTGATGAAACACAGAAATTGCATCGGGAGTGATTACAACAGTAACCATGCACACTTTCCTCCATGGGAGTAGTGTCTCAAACAGTCTACGCTTTGATCGTTCCCTAGAAGAGCAGTAGTAGTTTCCGATGCACATCTGGGCGCATTCTGTAATGTGTGGACTATCAGAGTGATCATGAAACACAGAAATTGCATCGGGATTGAATACAACAGTCACAATGCGCACATTTCTTTATGGGAGTAATGTCACAAACAGTCTAAGCTTTGATCGTTCCCTGTAGGACCAGTAGTAGTTTCCGATACACATCTGGAGGCATTCTGTAATCTGTGAACTATCAGAGTGTTGATGAAACACAGAAATTGCATCGGTATGAATACAACAGTCACCATGCACACTTTCCTCCATGGGAGTAATGTCTCAAACAATTTACGCTTTGATAGTTACCTGGAAGACCAGTGTAGTTTTCGATGCATATCTGGGGGCATTCTGTAATCTGTGGACTATCAGAGTGTTGATGAAACACAGAAATTGCAGCGGGATTGAATACAATAGTCACCATGCACACTTTCTCCATGGGAGTAATGTCACAAACAGTCTAAGCATTGATCGTTCCCTGTAAGACCAGTAGTAGTTTCCGATACACATCTGGAGGCACTCTGTAATCTGTGGACCTTTAAAGTGTTGATGAAACACAGAAATTGCATCGGGATTGAATACAACTGTCACCATGCGCTCTTTCCTCCATGGGAGTAGTGTCTCAAACAGTCTACGCTTTGATCGTTTTCTGGAAGACCAGTAGTAGTTTCCGACACACATCTGGAAGCATTCTGTAATCTGCGGACCTCTAAAGTGTTGATGAAACACAGAAATTGCATCGGGAGTGAATACAACAGTAACCATGCGCACTTTCCTCCATGGGAGTAATGTCTCAAACAGTCTACGATTTGATCGATCCATAGAAGACCAGTAATAGTTTCTGATGCACATCTGGGGGCATTCTGTAATGAGTGGACTATCAGAGAGTTGATGAAAAACAGAAATTGCATCGGGATTGAATACAACAGTCACCAAGCGCACTTCCCTCCATGGGAGTAATGTCACAAACAGTCTACGCATTGATCGTTCCCTGGAAGACCAGTAGTAGTTTCCGATGCACATCTGGAGGCATTCTGTAATCTGTGGACTATCAGAGTGTTGATGAAACACAGAAATTGCATCGGGATTGAATACAACTGTCACCATGCGCACTTTCCCTCACGGGAGTAATGTCTCAAATAGTCTACGCTCTGATCGTTCTCTGGAAGACCAGTAGTAGTTTCCGATGCACATCTGGGGACATTCTGTAATGTGTGGACTATCAGAGTGTTGATGAAACACAGAAAGTGCATCGGGATTGAATACAGAAGTCACAATGCGCACTTTCCTAAATAGGAGTTATGTCTCACACAGTTTACGCTTTTATCGTTTCCTGGAAGACCAGTATAGTTTCCGATGCACATCTGGGTGCATTCTGTAATGTGTGGACTATCAGAGTGTTGATGAAACACAGAAAGTGCATCGGGATTGAATACAGAAGTCACAATGCGCACTTTCCTAAATAGGAGATATGTCTCACACAGTCTACGCTTTTATCGTTTCCTGGAAGACCAGTATAGTTTCCGATGCACATCTGGGGGCATTCTGTAATCTGTGGACTATCAGAGTGTTGATGAAACACAGACATTGAATCGAGATTGAATTAAACAGTCACCATGCGCACTTTCCTCCATGGGATTAATGTCTCAAACAGATTACGCTTTGATCGTTCCCTGCAAGACCAGTAGTAGTTTCCGATGCACATCTGGAGTCATTCTGTAATCTGTGTATCTTTAACGTGTTGATGAAATACAGAAATTGCATCGTGATTGAATACAACAGACACCATGCGCACTTTCCTCCATGGGAGTAATGCCATAAACAGTTTACGCTTTGATCGTTCCCTGGAAGACCAGTAGAAGTATCCATTGCACATCTTTGGACATTCTGTAATGTGTGGACTATCAGAGTGTTGATGAAACAGAGAAATTGCATCAGGATTGATTACAACAGTCACCATGCACACTTTCCTCCATGGGAGTAATGTCTCAAACAGTCTACGCTTTTATCGTTCCCTGCAAGACCAGTAGTAGTTTCCGATGCACATCTGGAGGCATTCTGTAATCTGTGGACCTTCAAAGTGTTGATGAAACACAGAAATTGCATGGGGATTGAATACAACAGTCACCATGCGCACTTTCCTCCATAGAAGTAATGTCTCAAACAGTCTACGCTTTGATCGTTCCGTGGAAGACAAGTAGTAGTTTCTGATGCACATCTGGTGACATTCTCTAATCTGTGGACTATCAGAGTGTTGATGAAACACAGAAATTGCATCGGGATTGAATACAACTGCCATCATGCGCATTTTCCTCCATGGGAGTAATGTCTCAAACAGTCTACGCTTTGATCTTTCCCTTTAAGACCAGTAGTAGTTTCCGATGCACATCTGGAGGCATTTTGTAATCTGTAAACGATCAGTGAGTTGTTCAAACACAGAAATTGCATCGGGATTGAATACAACAGTCACCATGCGCAATTTCCTCCATGGGAGTAATGTCTCAAACAGTTTACGCTTTGATCGTTCCCTGGAGGACCAGTAGTAGTTTCCAATGCACATCTGGGTGCATTCTGTAATGAGCGGACTATCAGAGTGTTGATGAAACACAGAAAGTGCATCGGGATTGAGTACAACAGTCACCATGCGCACTTTCCTCCATGGGAGTAATGTCTCAAACAGTCTACGCTTTGATCGTTCCCTGGAAGGCCAGTAGTAGTTTCCGATGCACATCTGGAGGCAGTCTGTAATCTGTAAACTATCAGAGTGTTGTTCAAACACAGAAATTGCATCGGGATTGAATACAACAGTCACCATGCGCACTTTCCTCCATGGGAGTAATGCCTCAAACAGTCTACGCTTTGATCGTTTCCTGGAGGGCCAGTAGTAGATTCCGATGCACATCTGGAGGCATTCTGAAATCTGTGGACCTTCAAAATGTTGATGAAACAGAGAAATTGCCTCCGGATTGAATACAACGGTCACCATGCGCACTTTCCTCCATGGGAGTAATGTCTCAAACTGTTTACGCTTTGATCGTTCCCTGGAAGACTAGTAATAGTTTCCGATGCACATCTGGGGGCATTCTGTAATGTGTGGACTATCAGAGTGGTGATGAAACACAGAAATTGCATCGGGATTGAATACAACAGACACCATGCGCACTTTCCTCCATGGGAGTAATGTCCCTAAGAGTCTAGGCTTTGATCACTCCCTGCAAGACCAGTAGTAGTTTCCGATGCACATCTGGAGGCATTCTGGAATCTGTAAACTATCAGAGTGTTGTTCAAACACAGAAACTGCATCGGGATTGAATACAACAGTCACCATGCGCACTTTATTCCATGGAAGTAATGTCTCAAACAGTCTACGCTTTGATCGTTTCCTGGAGGACCAGTAGTAGATTCCGATGCACATCTGGAGAAATTCTGTAATCTGTGGACCTTCAAAGAGTAGGTGAAACACTGAAATTGACTCGGGATTGAATACAACACTCATCATGCGCACTTTTCTCCATGGGAGTAATGTCTCAAACAGTCTACGATTTGATCGTTCCCTGGAAGACCAGTAGTAGTTTCCGATGCACATCTGGAGGCATTTTGTAATCTGTAAACTATCAGAGTGTTGTTCAAATACAGAAATTGTATCGGGATTGAATACAACAGTCACCATGCGCACTTACCTCCATGGGAGTAATGTCTCAAACAGTTTACGCTTTGATCGTTCCCTGCAAGACCACTAGTAGTTTCCGATGCACATCTGGGGGCATTCTGTAATGTGTGATGATGAAACACAGAAATTGCATCGGGATTGAATACAACAGTCACCATGCGCACTTTCCTCCACGGGAGTAATGTCTCAAACAGTCTACGCTTTGATCGTTCCCTGCAAGACCAGTAGTAGTTTGCGATGCACATCTGGAGGCATTCTGTAATCTGTAAACTATCAGAGTGTTGTTCAAAGACAGAAATTGCATCCGGATTGAATACAACAGTCCCCATGCACACTTTCCTCCATGGGAGTAATGTCTCAAACAGTCTACGCTTTGATCGCTCCCCGCAAGACCAGTAGTAGTTTCCGATGCACATCTGGAGGCATTCTGTAATCTGTAGACTATCAGAGTGTTGTTCAAACGCAGAAATTGCATCCGGAATGAATACAACAGTCACCGTGCGCTTTCCTCCATGGGAGTAATGTCTCAAACAGTTTACGCTTTGATCGTTCCCTGGATGACCAGTAATAGTTTCCGATGCACATCTGGGGGTATTCTGTAATGTGTGGACTATCAGAGTGGTGATGAAACACAGAAATTGCATCGGGATTGAATACAACAGACACCATGCGCACTTTCCTCCATGGGAGTAATGTCTCTAAGAGTCTAGGCTTTGATCGCTCCCTGCAAGACCAGTAGTAGTTTCCGATGCACATCTGGAGGCATTCTGGAATCTGCAAACTATCAGAGTGTTGTTCAAACACAGAAACTGCATCGGGATTGAATACAACAGTCACCATGCGGACTTTCCTCCATGGGAGTAATGTCTCAAACAGAATACGGTTTGATCGTTCCCTGCAAGACCAGTAGTAGTTTCCGATGCACATCTGGGGGCATTCTGTAATCCGTAAACCATTAGAGTGTTGTTGAAACACAGAAATTGCATCCGCAATGAATACAACAGTCACCATGCGCACTTTCCTCCATGGGAGTAATGTCTCAAACAGTTTACGCTTTGATCGTTCCCTGGAAGACCAGTAGTCGTTTTCGATGCACATCTGGAGGCATTCTGTAATCTGTGGACCTTCAAAATGTTGATGAAACAGAGAAATTGCCTCCGGATTGAATACAACAGTCATCATGCGCATGTTCCTACATGGGAGTAATGTCTCAAACTGTCTACGTTTTGATCGTTCCCTGGAAGTCCAGTAGTAGTTTCCGATGCACATCTGGAGGCATTCTGTAATCTGTAAACTATCAGAGTGTTGTTCAAACACAGAAATTGTATCGGGATTGAATACAACAGTCACCATGCGCACTTTCCTCCATGGGAGTAATGTCTCAAACATTTTACGCTTTGATCTTTCCCTGCAAGACCAGTAGTAGTTTCCGATGCAAACCTGGAGGCATTCTGTAATCTGTAAGCTATCAGAGTGTTGTTCAAACACAGAAATTGCATCCGGAATGAATACAACAGTCACCATGCGCACTTTCCCCCATGGGAGTAATGTCTCAAACAGTTTACGCTTTGATCGTTCCCTGGAGGACCAGTAGTAGTTTCCAATGCACATCTGGGTGCATTCTGAAATGAGCGGACTATCAGAGTGTTGATGAAACACAGAAAGTGCATCGGGATTGAGTACAACAGTCACCATGCGCACTTTCCTCCATGGGAGTAATGTCTCAAACAGTCTACGCTTTCATCGTTCCCTGGAAGGCCAGTAGTAGTTTCCGATGCACATCTGGGGGCATTCTGTAATGTGTGATGATGAAACACAGAAATTGCATCGGGATTGAATACAACAGTCACCATGCGCACTTTCCTCCACGTGAGTAATGTCTCAAACAGTCTACGCTTTGATCGTTCCCTGCAAGACCAGTAGTAGTTTGCGATGCACATCTGGAGGCATTCTGTAATCTGTAAACTATCAGAGTGTTGTTCAAACACAGAAATTGCATCCGGAATGAATACTACAGTCACCATGCGCACTTTCCCCCATGGGAGTAATGTCTCAAACAGTTTACGCTTTGATCGTTCCCTGGAGGACCAGTAGTAGTTTCCAATGCACATCTGGGTGCATTCTGTAATGAGCGGACTATCAGAGTGTTGATGAAACACAGAAAGTGCATCGGGATTGAGTACAACAGTCACCATGCGCACTTTCCTCCATGGGAGTAATGTCTCAAACAGTCTACGCTTTGATCGTTCCCTGGAAGGCCAGTAGTTGTTTCCGATGCACATCTGGAGGCAGTCTGTAATCTGTAAACTATCAGAGTGTTGTTCAAACACAGAAATTGCATCGGGATTGAATACAACAGTCACCATGCGCACTTTCCTCCATGGGAGTAATGTCTCATACAGTTTACGCTTTCATCGTTCCCTGGAAGACCAGTAGTAGTCTCCGATGCACATATGTGGGCATTCTGTAATGTGTGGAATATCAGAGTGTTGATGAAACACAGAAATTGCATCGGGATTGAATACAACAGTCACCATGCGCACTATCCTCCATGGGAGTAATGTCTCAAACAGTCTACGCTCTGATCGTTCCCTGCAATACCAGTAGTAGTTTCCGATGCACATCTCGAGGCATTCTGAAATCTGTCTACCTTCAAAGTGTTGATGAAACACAGAAATAGCCGCGTGATTGAATACAACAGTCACCATGCGCACTTTCCTCCATGGGAGTAATGCCTCAAACAGTCTACGCTTTGATCGTTTCCTGGAGGACCAGTAGTAGATTCCGATGCACATCTGGAGGCATTCTGTAATCTGTGGACCTTCATAATTTTGATGAAACAGAGAAATTGCCTCCGGATTGAATACAACAGTCATCAAGCGCATTTGCCTCCATGGGAGTAATGTCTCTAACAGTCTACGCTTTGATCGCTCCCTGCAAGACCAGTAGTAATTTCCGATGCACATCTGGAGGCATTCTGTAATCTGTAGACTATCAGAGTGTTGTTCAAACACAGAAATTGCATCCGGAATGAATACAACAGTCACCATGCGCACTTTCCTCCATGGGAGTAATGTCTCAAACTGATTACGCTTTGATCGTTCCCTGGAAGACTAGTAATAGTTTCCGATGCACATCTGGGGGCATTCTGTAATGTGTGGACTATCAGAGTGGTGATGAAACACAGAAATTGCATCGGGATTGAATACAACAGACACCATGCGCACTTTCCTCCATGGGAGTAATGTCCCTAAGAGTCTAGGCTTTGATCACTCCCTGCAAGACCAGCAGTAGTTTCCGATGCACATCTGGAGGCATTCTGGAATCTGCAAACTATCAGAGTGTTGTTCAAACACAGAAACTGCATCGGGATTGAATACAACAGTCACCATGCGCACTTTTCTCCATGGGAGTAATTTCTTAAACAGAATACGCTTTGATCGTTCCCTGCAAGACCAGTAGTAGTTTCCGATGCACATCTGGAGGCATTCTGTAATCTGTCTACCTTCAAAGTGTTGATGAAACACAGAAATAGCCACGTGATTGAATACAACAGTCACCATGAGCACTTTATTCCATGGGAGTAATGTCTCAAACAGTCTACGCTTTGATCGTTTCCTAGATGACCAGTAGTAGATTCCGATGCACATCTGGAGAAATTCTGTAATCTGTGGACCTTCAAAGAGTAGGTGAAACACAGAAATTGACTCGGGATTGAATACAACACTCATCATGCGCACTTTCCTCCACGGGAGTAATGTCTCAAACAGTCTACGCTTTGATCGTTCCCTGCAAGACCAGTAGTAGTTTCCGATGCACATCTGGGGGCATTCTGTAATGTGTGATGATGAAACACAGAAATTGCATCGGGATTGAATACAACAGTCACCATGCGCACTTTCCTCCACGGGAGTAATGTCTCAAACAGTCTACGCTTTGATCGTTCCCTGCAAGACCAGTAGTAGTTTGCGATGCACATCTGGAGGCATTCTGTAATCTGTGGACTTTCAAAATGTTGATGAAACAGAGAAATTGCCTCCGGATTGAATACAACAGTCATCATGCGCTTTTTCCTCCACGGGAGTAATGTCTCAAACTGTCTACGTTTTGATCATTCCCTGGAAGTCCAGTAGTAGTTTCCGTTGCACATCTGGAGGCATTCTGGAATCTGTAAACTATCAGAGTGTTGTTCAAACACAGAAACTGCATCGGGATTAAATACAACAGTCACCATGCGCACTTTCCTCCATGGGAGTAATGTCTCAAACAGAATACGCTTTGATCGTTCCCTGCAAGACCAGTAGTAGTTTCCGATGCACATCTGGAGGCATTCTGTAATCTGTCTACCTTCAAAGTGTTGATGAAACAGAGAAATAGCCGCGTGATTGAATACAACAGTCACCATGCGCACTTTCCTCCATGGGAGTAATGCCTCAAACAGTCTACGAATTTATCGTTTCCTGGAGGACCAGTAGTAGATTCCGATCCACATCTGGAGGAATTCTGTAATCTGTCGACCTTCAAAAGTAGGTGAAACACAGAAATTGACTCGGGATTGAATACAACACTCATCATGCGCACTTTCCTCCAAGGGAGTAATGTCTCAAACAGTCTACGCTTTGATCGTTCGCTTTAAGACCAGTAGTAGTTTCGAATGCACATCTGGAGGCATTCTGTAATCTGTAAACTATCAGAGTGTTGTTCAAACACAGAAATTGTATCGGGATTGAATACAACAGTCACCATGCGCACTAACCTCCATGGGAGTAATGTCTCAAACAGTTTACGCTTTGATCGTTCCCTGCAAGATCACTAGTAGTTTCCGATGCACATCTGGGATCATTCTGTAATGCGTGATGATGAAACACAGAAATTGCATCGGGATTGAATCCAACAGTCACCATGCGCACTTTCCTCCACGGGAGTGATGTCTCAAACAGTCTACGCTTTGATCGTTCCCTGCAAGACCAGTAGTAGTTTGCGATGCACATCTGGAGGCATTCTGTAATTTGTAAACTATCAGAGTGTTGTTCAAACACAGAAATTGCATCCGGATTGAATACAACAGTCACCATGCGCACTTTCCTCCATGGGAGTAATGTTTTAAACAGTTTACGCTTTGATCGTTCCCTGGAAGACCGGTAGTAGTTTACGATGCACATCTGGTGGCATTATGTAGTGTGTGGACTATCAGAGTGTTGATGAAACAGAGAAATTGGATCGGGATTGAATACAACAGTCACCATGAGCACTTAGCTCCATGGGAGTAATGTCTCAAACAGTTTACGCTTTGATCGTTCCCTGCAAGATCACTAGTAGTTTCCGATGCACATCTGGGATCATTCTGTAATGTGTGATGATGAAACACAGAAACTGCATCGGGATTAAATCCAACAGTCACCATGCGCACTTTCCTCCACGGGAGTAATGTCTCAAACAGTCTACGCTTTGATCGTTCCCTGCAAGACCAGTAGTAGTTTGCGATGCACATCTGGAGGCATTCTGTAATTTGTAAACTATCAGAGTGTTGTTCAAACACAGAAATTGCATCCGGATTGAATACAACAGTCACCATGCGCACTTTCCTCCATGGGAGTAATGATTCAAACAGTTTACGCTTTGATCGTTCCCTGGAAGACCGGTAGTAGTTTACGATGCACATCTGGTGGCATTATGTAGTGTGTGGGCTATCAGAGTGTTGATGAAACAGAGAAATTGGATCGGGATTAAATACAACAGTCACCATGCGCACTTTCCTCCATGGGAGTAATGTCTCAAACAGAATACGCTTTGATCGTTCCCTGCAAGACCAGTAGTAGTTTCCGATGCACATCTGGAGGCATTCTGTAATCTGTCTACTTTCAAAGTGTTGATGAAACAGAGAAATAGCCTCGTGATTGAATACAACAGTCACCATGCGCACTTTCCTCCATGGGATAAATGCCTCAACCAGTCTACGCTTTGATCGTTCCCTGCAAGACCAGTAGTAGTTTGCGATGCACATCTGGAGGCATTCTGTAATTTGTAAACTATCAGAGTGTTGTTCAAACACAGAAATTGCATCCGGAATGAATACAACAGTCACCATGCGCACTTTCCTCCATGGGAGTAATGTCTCAAACAGTTTACGTTTTGATCGTTCCCTGGAAGACCAGTAGTAGTTTCCGATGCACATCTGGGGGCATTCTGTAATGTGTGGAC
Source organism: Schistocerca gregaria (assembly GCF_023897955.1). Classification (NCBI taxonomy): domain Eukaryota; kingdom Metazoa; phylum Arthropoda; class Insecta; order Orthoptera; family Acrididae; genus Schistocerca; species Schistocerca gregaria. Next base: position 44,276,638 of record NC_064927.1, read on the forward strand.
TATCAGAGTGTTGTTGAAACACAGAAATTGCATCGGGATTAAATACAACAGACACCATGCGCACTTTCCTCCATGGGAGTAATGTCTCTAACAGTCTACGCTTTGATCGCTCCCTGCAAGACCAGTAGTAGTTTCCGATGCAAACCTGGAGGCATTCTGTAATCTGTAAACTATCAGAGTGTTGTTCAAACACAGAAATTGCATCCGGAATGAATACAACAGTCACCATGCGCACTTTCCCCCATGGGAGTAATGTCTCAAACAGTTTACGCTTTGATCGTTCCCTGCAAGATCACTAGTAGTTTCCGATGCACATCTGGGATCATTCTGTAATGCGTGATGATGAAACACAGAAATTGCATCGGGATTGAATCCAACAGTCACCATGCGCACTTTCCTCCACGGGAGTGATGTCTCAAACAGTCTACTCTTTGATCGTTCCCTGCAAGACAGTAGTAGTTTGCGATGCCCATCTGGAGGCATTCTGTAATTTGTAAACTATCAGAGTGTTGTTCAAACACAGAAATTGCATCCGGATTGAATACAACAGTCACCATGCGCACTTTCCTCCATGGGAGTAATGTTTCAAACAGTTTACGCTTTGATCGTTCCCTGGAAGACCGGTAGTAGTTTACGATGCACATCTGGTGGCATTATGTAGTGTGTGGACTATCAGAGTGTTGATGAAACAGAGAAATTGGAACGGGATTGAATACAACAGTCACCCTGAGCACTTACCTCAATGGGAGTAATGTCTCAAACAGTTTACGCTATGATCGTTCCCTGCAAGATCACTAGTAGTTTCCGATGCACATCTGGGATCATTCTGTAATGTGTGATGATGAAACACAGAAATTGCATCGGGATTGAATCCAACAGTCACCATGCGCACTTTCCTCCACGGGAGTAATGTCTCAAACAGTCTACGCTTTGATCGTTCCCTGCAAGACCAGTAGTAGTTTGCGATGCACATCTGGAGGCATTCTGTAATTTGTAAACTATCAGAGTGTTGTTCAAACACAGAAATTGCATCCGGATTGAATGCAACAGTCACCATGCGCACTTTCCTCCATGGGAGTAATGATTCAAACAGTTTACGCTTTGATCGTTCCCTGGAAGACCGGTAGTAGTTTACGATGCACATCTGGTGGCATTATGTAGTGTGTGGGCTATCAGAGTGTTGATGAAACGGAGAAATTGGATCGGGATTAAATACAACAGTCACCATGCGCACTTTCCTCCATGGGAGTAATGTCTCAAACAGAATACGCTTTGATCGTTCCCTGCAAGACCAGTAGTAGTTTCCGATGCACATCTGGAGGCATTCTGTAATCTGTCTACTTTCAAAGTGTTGATGAAACAGAGAAATAGCCCCGTGATTGAATACAACAGTCACCATGCGCACTTTCCTCCATGGGAGTAATGCCTCAAACAGTCTACGCTTTGATCGTTCCCTGCAAGACCAGTAGTAGTTTGCGATGCACATCTGGAGGCATTCTGTAATTTGTAAACTATCAGAGTGTTGTTCAAACACAGAAATTGCATCCGGAATGAATACAACAGTCACCATGCGCACTTTCCTCCATGGGAGTAATGTCTCAAACAGTTTACGTTTTGATCGTTCCCTGGAAGACCAGTAGTAGTTTCCGATGCACATCTGGGGGCATTCTGTAATGTGTGGACTATCAGAGTGTTGATGAAACACAGAAATTGCATCGGGATTGAATACAACAGACACCATGCGCACTTTCCTCCATGGGAGTAATGTCTCTAACAGTCTACGCTTTGATCGCTCCCTGCAAGACCAGTAGTAGTTTCCGATGCAAACCTGGAGGCATTCTGGAATCTGTAAACTATCAGAGTGTTGTTCAAACACAGAAACTGCATCGGGATTAAATACAACAGTCACCATGCGCACTTTCCTGCATGGGAGTAATGTCTCAAACAGAATACGCTTTGATCGTTCCCTGCAAGACCAGTAGTAGTTTCCGATGCACATCTGGAGGCATTCTGTAATCTGTCTACCTTCAAAGAGTTGATGAAGCAGAGAAATAGCCGCGTGATTGAATACAACAGTCACCATGCGCACTTTCCTCCATGGGAGTAAAGCCTCAAACAGTCTACTCTTTGATCGTTTCCTGGAGGACCAGTAGTAGATTCCGATGCACATCTGGAGGAATTCTGTAATCTGTGGACCTTCAAAGAGTAGGTGAAACACAGAAATTGACTCGGGATTGAATACAACACTCATCATGCGCACTTTCCTCCATGGGAGTAATGTCTCAAACAGTCTACGCTTTGATCGTTCCCTTTAAGACCAGTAGTAGTTTCCGATGCACATCTGGAGGCATTCTGTAATCTGTAAACTATCAGAGTGTTGTTCAAACACAGAAATTGTATCGGGATTGAATACAACAGTCACCATGCGCACTTACCTCCATGGGAGTAATGTCTTAAACAGTTTACGCTTTGATCGTTCCCTGTAAGATCACTAGTAGTTTCCGATGCACATCTGGGATCATTCTGTAATGTGTGATGATGAAACACAGAAATTGCATCGGGATTGAATCCAACAGTCACCATGCGCACTTTCCTCCACGGGAGTAATGTCTCAAACAGTCTACGCTTTGATCGTTCCCTGCAAGACCAGTAGTAGTTTGCGATGCACATCTGGAGGCATTCTGTAATTTGTAAACTATCAGAGTGTTGTTCAAACACAGAAATTGCATCCGGAATGAATACAACAGTCACCATGCGCACTTTCCTCCATGGGAGTAATGTCTCAAACAGTTTACGCTTTGATAGTTCCCTGGAAGACCAGTAGTAGTTTTCGATGCACATCTGGAGGCATTCTGTAATCTGTGGACCTTCAAAATGTTGATGAAACAGAGAATTGCCTCCGGATTGAATACAACAGTCATCATGCGCATTTTCCTCCATGGGAGTAATGTCTCAAACTGTCTACGTTTTGATCGTTTCCTGGAAGTCCAGTAGTAGTTTCCGATGCACATCTAGAGGCATTCTGTAACTGTAAACTATCAGAGTGTTGTTCAAACACAAAAATTGCATCGGGATTGAATACAACAGTCCCCATGCGCACTTTCCTCCATGGGAGTAATGTCTCAAACAGTTTACGCTTTGATCGTTCCCTGGAAGACCACTAGTAGTTTTCGATGCACATCTGGATTCATTCCGTAATCTGTGGACCTTCAAAATGTTGATGAAACAGAGAAATTGCCTTCGGATTGAATACAACAGTCATCATGCGCATTTTCTCCATGGGAGTAATGTCTCTAACAGTCTACGCTTTGATCGCTCCCTGCAAGACCAGTAGTAGTTTCCGATGCACATCTGGAGGCATTCTGGAATCTGTAAACTATCAGAGTGTTGTTCAAATACAGAAGCTGCATCGGGATTGAGTACAACAGTCACCATGCGCACTTTCCTCCATGTGAGTAATGTCTCAAACAGAATACGCTTTGATCGATCCCTGCAAGACCAGTAGTAGTTTCCGATGCACATCTGGAAGAATTCTGTAATCTGTAAACTATCAGAGTGTTGTTCAAACACAGAAATTGCATCCGGAATGAATACAACAGTCACCATGCGCACTTTCCTAGATGGGAGTAATGTCTCAAACAGTTTACGCTTTGATCGTTCCGTGGAAGACCAGTAGTAGTTTTCCATGCACATCTGGAGGTTATTCTGTAACCTGTGGACCTTCAAAATGTTGATGAAACAGAGAAATTGCCTCTGGATTGAATACAACAGTCATCATGCGCATGTTCCTCCATGGGAGAAATGTCTCAAATAGTTTACGCTTTGATCGTTCCCTGGAAGACCAGTAGTAGTTTTCGATGCACATCTGGAGGCATTCTGTAATCTGTAAACTATCAGGGTGTTGTTCAAACACAGAAATTGCATCCGGAATGAATACAACAGTCACCATGCGCACTTTCCTCCATGGGAGTAATGTCTCAAACAGTTTACGCTTTGATCGTTCCCTGGAAGACCAGTAGTAGTTTTCGATGCACATCTGGAGGCATTCTGTAATCTGTAAACTATCAGAGTGTTGTTCAAACACAGAATATGCATCGGGATTGAATACAACAGTCCCCATGCGCACTTTCCTCCATGGGAGTAATGTCTCAAACTGTTTACGCTTTGATCGTTCCCTGGAAGACCAGTAGTAGTTTTTGATGCACATCTGGAGGCATTCTGTAATCTGTGGACCTTCAAAATGTTGATGAAACAGAGAAATTGCCTTCGGATTGAATACAACAGTCATCATGCGCATTTTCTCCATGGGAGTAATGTCTCTAACAGTCTACGCTTTGATCGCTCCCTGCAAGACCAGTAGTAGTTTCCGATGCACATCTGGAGGCATTCTGGAATCTGTAAACTATCAGAGTGTTGTTCAAATACAGAAACTGCATCGGGATTGAATACAACAGTCACCATGCGCACATTCCTCCATGGGAGTAATGTCTCAAACAGAATACGATTTGATCGATCCCTGCAATACCAGTAGTAGTTTCCGATGCACATCTGGAGGAATTCTGTAATCTGTAAACTATCAGAGTGTTGTTCAAACACAGAAATTGCATCCGGAATGAATACAACAGTCACCATGCGCACTTTCCTCCATGGGAGTAATGTCTCAAACAGTTTACGCTTTGATCGTTCCCTGGAAGACCAGTAGTAGTTTTCGATGCACATCTGGAGGCATTCCGTAACCTGTGGACCTTCAAAATGTTGATGAAACAGAGAAATTGCCTCTGGATTGAATACAACAGTCATCATGCGCATGTTCCTCCATGGGAGAAATGTCTCAAACAGTTTACGTTTTGATCGTTCCCTGTAGGACCACTAGTAGTTTCCGATGCACATCTGGGGGCATTCTGTAATGTGTGATGACGAAACACAGAAATTGCATCGGGATTGAATACAACAGACACCATGCGCACTTTCCTCCACGGCAGAGTGTCTCAAACAGTCTATGCTTTGATCGTTCCCTGCAAGACCAGTAGTAGTTTGCGATGCACAACTGGAGGCATTCTGTAATCTGTAAACTATCAGAGTGTTGTTCAAACACAGAAATTGCATCCGGAATGAATACAACAGTCACCATACGCACTTTCCTCCATGGGAGTAATGTCTCAAACAGTTTACGCTTTGATCGTTCCCTGGAAGACCAGTAGTAGTTTTCGATGCACCTCTGGAGGCATTCTGTAATCTGTGGACTTTCAAAATGTTGATGAAACAGAGAAATTGCCTCCGGATTGAATACAACAGTCATCATGCGCATTTTCCTCCATGGGAGTAATGTCTCAAACTGTCTACGTTTTGATCGTTCCCTGGAAGTCCAGTAGTAGTTTCCGATGCACATCTAGAGGCATTCTGTAATCTGTAAACTATCAGAGTGTTGTTCAAACACAGAAATAGCATCGGGATTGAATACAACAGTCCCCATGCGCACTTTCCTCCATGGGAGTAATGTCTCAAACAGTTTACGCTTTGATCGTTCCCTGGAAGACCAGTAGTAGTTTTCGATGCACATCTGGAGGCATTCTGTAATCTGTGGACCTTCAAAATGTTGATGAAACCGAGAAATTGCCTCCGGATTGAATACAACAGTCATCATGCGCATTTTCCTCCATGGGAGTAATGTCTCTAACAGTCTACGCTTTGATCTCTCCCTGCAAGACCAGTAGTAGTTTCCGATGCACATCTGGAGGCATTCTGTAATCTGTAGACTATCAGAGTGTTGTTCAAACACAGAAATTGCATCCGGAATGAATACAACAGTCACCATGCGCACTTTCCTCCATGGGAGTAATGTCTTAAACAGTTTACGCTCTGATCGTTCCCTGGAAGACCAGTAATAGTTTCCGATAGACATCTGGGGGCATTCTGTAATGTGTGGACTATCAGAGTGGTGATGAAACACAGAAATTGCATCGGGATTGAATACAACAGACACCATGGGCACTTTCCTCCATGGGAGTAATGTCTCTAACAGTCTACGCTTTGATCGCTCCCTGCAAGACCAGTAGTAGTTTCCGATGCACATCTGGAGGCATTCTGGAAACTGTAAACTATCAGAGTGTTGTTCAAACACAGAAACTGCATCGGGATTGAATACAACAGTCACCATGCGCACTTTCCTCCATGGGAGTAATGTCTCAAACAGAATACGCTTTGATCGTTCCCTGCAAGACCAGTAGTAGTTTTCGATGCACATCTGGAGGCATTCTGTAATCTGTCTACCTTCAAAGTGTTGATGAAACACAGAAATAGCCGCGTGATTGAATACAACACTCACCAAGCGCACTTTCCTCCATGGGAGTAATGCCTCAAACAGTCTACGCTTTGATCGTTTCCTGGAGGACCAGTAGTAGATTCCGATGAACATCTGGAGGAATTCTGTAATCTGTGGACCTTCAAAGAGTAGGTGAAACACAGAAATTGACTCGGGATTGAATACAACACTCATCATGCGCACTTTCCTCCATAGGAGTAATGTCTCAAACAGTCTACGCTTTGACCGTTCCCTGGAAGACCAGTAGTAGTTTCCGATGCACATCTGGAGGCATTCTGTAATCTGTAAACTATCAGAGTGTTGTTCAAACACAGAAATTGTATCGGGATTGAATACAACAGTCACCATGCGCACTTTCCTCCACGGGAGTAATGTCTCAAACAGTCTACGCTTTGATCGTTCCCTGCAAGACCAGAGGTAGTTTGTGATGCACATCTGAGGCATTCTGTAATCTGTAAACTATCAGAGTGTTGTTCAAACACAGAAATTGCATCCGGATTGAATACAACAGTCACCATGCGCACTTTCCTCCATGGGAGTAATGTCTCAAACAGTTTACGTTTTGATAGTTCCCTGGAAGACCAGTAGTAGTTTTCGATGCACATCTGGAGGCATTCTGTAATCTGTGGACCTTCAAAATGTTGATGAAACAGAGAAATTGCCTCCGGATTGAATACAACAGTCATCACGCGCATTTTCCTCCATGGGAGTAATGTCTCAAAGTGTCTACGTTTTGATCGTTCCCTGGAAGTCCAGTAGTTGTTTCCGATGCACATCTAGAGGCATTCTGTAATCTGTAAATTATCAGAGTGTTGTTGAAACACAGAAATTGCATCGGAATTGAATACAACAGTCCCCATGCGCACTTTCCTCCATGGGAGTAATGTCTCAAACAGTTTACGCTTTGATCGTTCAATGGAAGACCAGTAGTAGTTTTCGATGCACATCTGGAGGCATTCTGTAATCTGTGGACCTTCAAAGTGTTGATGAAACAGAGAAATTGCCTCCGGATTGAATACAACAGTCATCATGCGCATTTTCCTCCATGGGAGTAATGTCTCTAACAGTCTACGCTTTGATCGCTTCCTGCAAGACCAGTAGTAGTTTCCGATGCACATCTGGAGGCATTCTGTAATCTGTAGACTATCAGAGTGTTGTTAAAACACAGAAATTGCATCCGGAATGAATACAACAGTCACCATGCGCTCTTTCCTCCATGGGAGTAATGTCTCAAACAGTTTACGCTTTGATCGTTTCCTGGAAGACCAGTAATAGTTTCCGATGCACATCTGGGGACATTCTGTAATGTGTGGACTATCAGAGTGGTGATGAAACACAGAAATTGCATTGGGATTGAATACAACAGACACCATGCGCACTTTCCTCCATGGGAGTAATGTCTCTAAGAGTCTAGGCTTTGATCGCTCCCTGCAAGACCAGTAGTAGTTTCCGATGCACATCTGGAGGCATTCTGGAATCTGTAAACTATCAGAGTGTTCTTCAAACACAGAAACTGCATCGGGATTGAATACAACAGTCACCATGCGCACTTTCCTCCTTGGGATTAATGTCTCAAACAGAATACGCTTTGATCGATTACTGCAAGACCAGTTGTAGTTTCCGATGCACATCTAGAGGCATTCTGTAATCTGTAAACTATCAGAGTGTTGTTCAAACACAGAAATTGCATCCGGAATGAATACAACAGTCACCATGCGCACTTTCCTCCATGGGAGCAATGTCTCAAACAGTTTACGCTTTGATCGTTCCCTGGAAGACCAGTAGTAGTTTTCGATGCACATCTGGAGGCATTCTGTAACCTGTGGACCTTCAAAATGTTGATGAAACAGAGAAATTGCCTCTGGATTGAATACAACAGTCATCATGCGCATGTTCCTCCATGGGAGAAATGTCTCAAACAGTTTACGCTTTGATCGTTCCTCGAAGACCACTAGTAGTTTCCGATGCACATCTGGGGGCATTCTGTAATGTGTGATGATGAAACACAGAAATTGCATCGGGATTGAATACAACAGACACCATGCGCACTTTCCTCCATGGGAGTAGTGTCTCAAACAGTCTATGCTTTCATCGCTCCCTGCAAGACCAGTAGTAGTTTCCGATGCACACCTGGAGGCATTCTGTAATCTGTAAACTATCAGAGTGTTGTTCAAACACAGGAATTGCATCCGGAATGAATACAACAGTCACCATGCGCACTTTCCTCTATGGGAGTAATGTCTCAAACAGTTTACGCTTTGATCGTTCCCTGGAAGAGCAGTACTAGTTTTCGATGCACATCTGGAGGCATTCTGTAATCTGTGGACCTTCAAAATGTTGATGACGCAGCGAAATTGCCTCCGGATTGAATACAGCAGTCATCATGCGCATTTTCCTCCATGGGAGTAATGTCTAAAACTGTCTACGTTTTGATCGTTCCCTGGAAGTCCAGTAGTAGTTTCCGATGCACATCTAGAGGCATTCTGTAATCTGTAAACTATCAGAGTGTTGTTCAAACACAGAAATTGCATCGGGATTGAAAACAACAGTCCCCATGCGCACTTTCCTCCATGGGAGAAATGTCTCAAACAGTTTACGCTTTGATCGTTCCCTGGAAGACCAGTAGTAGTTTTCGATGCACATTCGGAGGCATTCTGTAATCTGTGGACCTTCCAAATGTTGATGAAACAGAGAAATTGCCTCCGGATTGAATACAACAGTCATCATGCGCATTTTCCTCCATGGGAGTAATGTCTCTAACAGTCTACGCTTTGATCGCTCCCTGCAAGAACAGTAGTAGTTTCCGATGCACATCTGGAGGCATTCTGTAATCTGTAGACTATCAGAGTGTTGTTCGAACACAGAAATTGCATCCGGAATGAATACAACCGTCACCATGCGCACTTTCCTCCAAGGGAGTAATGTCTCAAACAGTTTACGTTTTGATCGTTCCCTGGAAGACCAGTAGTAGTTTCCGATGCACATCTGGGGGCATTCTGTAATGTGTGATGATGAAACACAGAAATTGCATCGGGATTGAATCCAACAGTCACCATGCGCACTTTCCTCCACGGGAGTAATGTCTCAAACAGTCTACGCTTTGATCGTTCCCTGCAAGACCAGAGGTAGTTTCCGATGCACATCTGGGGACATTCTGTAATGTGTGGACTATTAGAGTGGTGATGAAACACAGAAATTGCATTGGGATTGAATACAACAGACACCATGCGCACTTTCCTCCATGGGAGTAATGTCTCTAAGAGTCTAGGCTTTGATCGCTCCCTGCAAGACCAGTAGTAGTTTCCGATGCACATCTGGAGGCATTCTGTAATCTGTAAACTATCAGAGTGTTCTTCAAACACAGAAACTGCATCGGGATTGAATACAACAGTCACCATGCGCACTTTCCTCCATGGGATTAATGTCTCAAACAGAATACGCTTTGATCGATCCCTGCAAGACCAGTTGTAGTTTCCGATGCACATCTGGAGGCATTCTGTAATCTGTAAACTATTAGAGTGTTGTTCAAACACAGAAATTGCATCCGGAATGAATACAACAGTCACCGTGCGCACTTTCCTCCATGGGAGCAATGTCACAAACAGTTTACGCTTTGATCGTTCCCTGGAAGACCAGTAGTAGTTTCCGATGCACATCTGGGGGCATTCTGTAATGTGTGGACTATCAGAGTGTTGATGAAACACAGAAATTGCATCGGGATTGAATACAACAGACACAATGCGCACTTTCCTCCATGGGAGTAATGTCTCTAACAGTCTACGCTTTGATCGCTCCCTGCAAGACCAGTAGTAGTTTCCGATGCACACCTGGAGGCATTCTGTAATCTGTAAACTATCAGAGTGTTGTTCAAACACAGAAATTGCATCCGGAATGAATACAACAGTCACCATGCGCACTTTCCTCCATGGGAGTAATGTCTCAAACAGTTTACGTTTTGATCGTTCCCTGGAAGTCCAGTAGTAGTTTCCGATGCACATCTGGGGGCATCTGGTAATGTGTGGACTATCAGAGTGTTGATGAAACACAAAAATTGCATCGGGATTGAATACAACAGACACCATGCGCACTTTCCTCCATGGGAGTAATGTCTCTAACAGTCTACGCTTTGATCGCTCCCTGCAAGACCAGTAGTAGTTTCCGATGCACACCTGGAGGCATTCTGTAATCTGTAAACTATCAGAGTGTTGTTAAAACACAGAAATTGCATCCGGAATGAATATAACAGTCACCATGCGCACTTTCCCCCATGGGAGTAATGTCTCAAACAGTTTACGCTTTCATCGTTACCTGGAAGACCAGTAGTAGTTTTCGATGCACATCTGGAGGCATTCTGTAATCTGTGGACTTTCAAAATGTTGATGAAACAGAGAAATTGCCTCCGGATTGAATACAACAGTCATCATGCGCATTTTCCTCCATGGGAGAAATGTCTCAAACTGTCTACGTTTTGATCGTTCCCTGGAAGTCCAGTAGTAGTTTCTGATGCACATCTAGATTCATTCTGCAATCTGTAATCTATCAGAGTGTTGTTCAAACACAGAAATTGCATCGGGATTGAATACAACAGTCCTCATGCGCACTTTCCTCCATGGGAGTAATGTCTCAAACAGTTTACGCTTTGATCGTTCCCTGGAAGACCAGTAATAGTTTCCGATGGACATCTGGGGGCATTCTGTAAAGTGTGGACTATCAGAGTGGTGATGAAACACAGAAATTGCATCGGGATTGAATACAACAGACACCATGCGCACTTTCCTCCATGGGAGTAATGTCTCTAAGAGTCTAGGCTTTGATCGCTCCCTGCAAGACCAGTAGTAGTTTCCGATGCACATCTGGAGGCATTCTGGAATCTGTAAACTATCAGAGTGTTGTTCAAACACAGAAACTGCATCGGGATTGAATACAACAGTCACCATGCGCACTTTCCTCCATGGGAGTAATGTCTCAAACAGAATACGCTTTGATCGTTCCCTGCAAGACCAGTAGTAGTTTCCGATGCACATCTGGAGGCATTCTGTAATCTGTCTACCTTCAAAGTGTTGATGAAACACAGAAATAGCCGCGTGATTGAATACAACAGTCACCATGCGCACTTTCCTCCATGGGAGTAATGCCTCAAACTGTCTACGCTTTGATCGTTTCCTGGAGGACCAGTAGTAGATTCCGATTCACATCTGGAGGCATTCTGTAATCTGTGGACCTTCAAAATGTTGATGAAACAGAGAAATTGCCTCCGGATTGAATACAACAGTCTTCATGCGCATTTTCCTCCATGGGAGTAATGTCTCTAACAGTCTACGCTTTGATCGCTCCCTGCAAGACCAGAAGTAGTTTCCGATGCACATCTGGAGGCATTCTGTAATCTGTAGACTATCAGAGTGTTGTTCAAACACAGAAATTGCATCCGGAATGAATACAACAGTCACCATGCGCACTTTCCTCCATGGGAGTAATGTCTCAAACAGTTTACGCTTTGATCGTTTCCTGGAAGACCAGTAATAGTTTCTGATGCACATCTGGGGCATTCTGTAATGTGTGGACTATCAGAGTGGTGATGAAACACAGAAATTGCATCGGGATTGAATACAACAGACACCATGCGCACTTTCCTCCATGGGAGTAATGTCTCTAAGAGTCTAGGCATTGATCGCTCCCTGCAAGACCAGTAGTAGTTTCCGATGCACATCTGGAGGCATTCTGTAATCTGTAAACTATCAGAGTGTTGTTCAAACACAGAAATTGCATCCGGAATCAATACAACAGTCACCGTGCGCACTTTCCTCCATGGGAGCAATGTCACAAACAGTTTACGCTTTGATCGTTCCCTGGAAGACCAGTAGTAGTTTTCGATGCACATCTGGAGGCATTCTGTAACCTGTGGACCTTCAAAATGTTGATGAAACAGAGAAATTGCCTCTGGATTGAATACAACAGTCATCATGCGCATGTTCCTCCATGGGAAAAAATGTCTCAAACAGTTTACGCTTTGATCGTTCCTTGAAGACCACTAGTAGTTTCCGATGCACATCTGGGGGCATTCTGTAATGTGTGATGATGAAGCACAGAAATTGCATCGGGATTGAATACAACAGACACCATGCGCACTTTCCTCCATGGGAGTAGTGTCTCAAACAGTCTATGCTTTCATCGCTCCCTGCAAGACCAGTAGTAGTTTCCGATGCACACCTGGAGGCATTCTGTAATCTGTAAACTATCAGAGTGTTGTTCAAACACAGGAATTGCATCCGGAATGAATACAACAGTCACCATGCGCACTTTCCTCTATGGGAGTAATGTCTCAAACAGTTTACGCTTTGATCGTTCCCTGGAAGAGCAGTAGTAGTTTCCGATGCACATCTGGGGGCATTCTGTAATGTGTGGACTATCAGAGTGTTGATGAAACACAGAAATTGCATCGGGATTGAATACAACAGACACAATGCGCACTTTCCTCCATGGGAGTAATGTCTCTAACAGTCTACGCTTTGATCGCTCCCTGCAAGACCAGTAGTAGTTTCCGATGCACACCTGGAGGCATTCTGTAATCTGTAAACTATCAGAGTGTTGTTCAAACACAGAAATTGCATCCGGAATGAATACAACAGTCACCATGCGCACTTTCCTCCATGGGAGTAATGTCTCAAACAGTTTACGTTTTGATCGTTCCCTGGAAGTCCAGTAGTAGTTTCCGATGCACATCTGGGGGCATCTGGTAATGTGTGGACTATCAGAGTGTTGATGAAACACAAAAATTGCATCGGGATTGAATACAACAGACACCATGCGCACTTTCCTCCATGGGAGTAATGTCTCTAACAGTCTACGCTTTGATCGCTCCCTGCAAGACCAGTAGTAGTTTCCGATGCACACCTGGAGGCATTCTGTAATCTGTAAACTATCAGAGTGTTGTTAAAACACAGAAATTGCATCCGGAATGAATATAACAGTCACCATGCGCACTTTCCCCCATGGGAGTAATGTCTCAAACAGTTTACGCTTTCATCGTTACCTGGAAGACCAGTAGTAGTTTTCGATGCACATCTGGAGGCATTCTGTAATCTGTGGACTTTCAAAATGTTGATGAAACAGAGAAATTGCCTCCGGATTGAATACAACAGTCATCATGCGCATTTTCCTCCATGGGAGAAATGTCTCAAACTGTCTACGTTTTGATCGTTCCCTGGAAGTCCAGTAGTAGTTTCTGATGCACATCTAGATTCATTCTGCAATCTGTAATCTATCAGAGTGTTGTTCAAACACAGAAATTGCATCGGGATTGAATACAACAGTCCTCATGCGCACTTTCCTCCATGGGAGTAATGTCTCAAACAGTTTACGCTTTGATCGTTCCCTGGAAGACCAGTAATAGTTTCCGATGGACATCTGGGGGCATTCTGTAAAGTGTGGACTATCAGAGTGGTGATGAAACACAGAAATTGCATCGGGATTGAATACAACAGACACCATGCGCACTTTCCTCCATGGGAGTAATGTCTCTAAGAGTCTAGGCTTTGATCGCTCCCTGCAAGACCAGTAGTAGTTTCCGATGCACATCTGGAGGCATTCTGGAATCTGTAAACTATCAGAGTGTTGTTCAAACACAGAAACTGCATCGGGATTGAATACAACAGTCACCATGCGCACTTTCCTCCATGGGAGTAATGTCTCAAACAGAATACGCTTTGATCGTTCCCTGCAAGACCAGTAGTAGTTTCCGATGCACATCTGGAGGCATTCTGTAATCTGTCTACCTTCAAAGTGTTGATGAAACACAGAAATAGCCGCGTGATTGAATACAACAGTCACCATGCGCACTTTCCTCCATGGGAGTAATGCCTCAAACTGTCTACGCTTTGATCGTTTCCTGGAGGACCAGTAGTAGATTCCGATTCACATCTGGAGGCATTCTGTAATCTGTGGACCTTCAAAATGTTGATGAAACAGAGAAATTGCCTCCGGATTGAATACAACAGTCTTCATGCCCATTTTCCTCCATGGGAGTAATGTCTCTAACAGTCTACGCTTTGATCGCTCCCTGCAAGACCAGAAGTAGTTTCCGATGCACATCTGGAGGCATTCTGTAATCTGTAGACTATCAGAGTGTTGTTCAAACACAGAAATTGCATCCGGAATGAATACAACAGTCACCATGCGCACTTTCCTCCATGGGAGTAATGTCTCAAACAGTTTACGCTTTGATCGTTTCCTGGAAGACCAGTAATAGTTTCTGATGCACATCTGGGGGCATTCTGTAATGTGTGGACTATCAGAGTGGTGATGAAACACAGAAATTGCATCGGGATTGAATACAACAGACACCATGCGCACTTTCCTCCATGGGAGTAATGTCTCTAAGAGTCTAGGCATTGATCGCTCCCTGCAAGACCAGTAGTAGTTTCCGATGCACATCTGGAGGCATTCTGTAATCTGTAAACTATCAGAGTGTTGTTCAAACACAGAAATTGCATCCGGAATCAATACAACAGTCACCGTGCGCACTTTCCTCCATGGGAGCAATGTCACAAACAGTTTACGCTTTGATCGTTCCCTGGAAGACCAGTAGTAGTTTTCGATGCACATCTGGAGGCATTCTGTAACCTGTGGACCTTCAAAATGTTGATGAAACAGAGAAATTGCCTCTGGATTGAATACAACAGTCATCATGCGCATGTTCCTCCATGGGAAAAAATGTCTCAAACAGTTTACGCTTTGATCGTTCCTTGAAGACCACTAGTAGTTTCCGATGCACATCTGGGGGCATTCTGTAATGTGTGATGATGAAACACAGAAATTGCATCGGGATTGAATACAACAGACACCATGCGCACTTTCCTCCATGGGAGTAGTGTCTCAAACAGTCTATGCTTTCATCGCTCCCTGCAAGACCAGTAGTAGTTTCCGATGCACACCTGGAGGCATTCTGTAATCTGTAAACTATCAGAGTGTTGTTCAAACACAGGAATTGCATCAGGAATGAATACAACAGTCACCATGCGCACTTTCCTCTATGGGAGTAATGTCTCAAACAGTTTACGCTTTGATCGTTCCCTGGAAGAGCAGTACTAGTTTTCGATGCACATCTGGAGGCATTCTGTAATCTGTGGACCTTCAAAATGTTGATGACGCAGCGAAATTGCCTCCGGATTGAATACAACAGTCATCATGCGCATTTTCCTCCATGGGAGTAATGTCTAAAAGTGTCTACGTTTTGATCGTTCCCTGGAAGTCCAGTAGTAGTTTCCGATGCACATCTAGAGGCATTCTGTAATCTGTAAACTATCAGAGAGTTGTTCAAACACAGAAATTGTATCGGGATTGAAAACAACAGTCCCCATGCACACTTTCCTCCATGGGAGAAATGTCTCAAACAGTTTACGCTTTGATCGTTCCCTGGAATACCAGTAGTAGTTTTCGATGCACATCTGGAGGCATTCTGTAATCTGTGGACCTTCCAAATGTTGATGAAACAGAGAAATTGCCTCCGGATTGAATACAACAGTCATCATGCGCATTTTCCTCCATGGGAGTAATGTCTCTAACAGTCTACGCTTTGATCGCTCCCTGCAAGAACAGTAGTAGTTTCCGATGCACATCTGGAGGCATTCTGTAATCTGTAGACTATCAGAGTGTTGTTCAATCACAGAAATTGCATCCGGAATGAATACAACCGTCACCATGCGCACTTTCCTCCAAGGGAGTAATGTCTCAAACAGTTTACGTTTTGATCGTTACCTGGAAGACCAGTAGTAGTTTCCGATGCACATCTGGGGGCATTCTGTAATGTGTGGACTATCAGAGTGTTGATGAAACACAGAAATTGCATCGGGATTGAATACAACAGACACAATGCGCACTTTCCTCCATGGGAGTAATGTCTCTAACAGTCTACGCTTTGATCGCTCCCTGCAAGACCAGTAGTAGTTTCCGATGCACACCTGGAGGCATTCTGTAATCTGTAAACTATCAGAGTGTTGTTCAAACACAGAAATTGCATCCGGAATGAATACAACAGTCACCATGCGCACTTTCCTCCATGGGAGTAATGTCTCAAACAGTTTACGTTTTGATCGTTCCCTGGAAGTCCAGTAGTAGTTTCCGATGCACATCTGGGGGCATCTGGTAATGTGTGGACTATCAGAGTGTTGATGAAACACAGAAATTGCATCGGGATTGAATACAACAGACACCATGCGCACTTTCCTCCATGGGAGTAATGTCTCTAACAGTCTACGCTTTGATCGCTCCCTGCAAGACCAGTAGTAGTTTCCGATGCACACCTGGAGGCATTCTGTAATCTGTAAACTATCAGAGTGTTGTTCAAACACAGAAATTGCATCCGGAATGAATATAACAGTCACCATGCGCACTTTCCCCCATGGGAGTAATGTCTCACACAGTTTACGCTTTCATCGTTACCTGGAAGACCAGTAGTAGTTTTCGATGCACATCTGGAGGCATTCTGTAATCTGTGGACTTTCAAAATGTTGATGAAACAGAGAAATTGCCTCCGGATTGAATACAACAGTCATCATGCGCATTTTCCTCCATGGGAGAAATGTCTCAAACTGTCTACGTTTTGATCGTTCCCTGGAAGTCCAGTAGTAGTTTCTGATGCACATCTAGATTCATTCTGTAATCTGTAATCTATCAGAGTGTTGTTCAAACACAGAAATTGCATCGGGATTGAATACAACAGTCCTCATGCGCACTTTCCTCCATGGGAGTAATGTCTCAAACAGTTTACGCTTTGATCGTTCCCTGGAAGACCAGTAATAGTTTCCGATGGACATCTGGGGGCATTCTGTAAAGTGTGGACTATCAGAGTGGTGATGAAACACAGAAATTGCATCGGGATTGAATACAACAGACACCATGCGCACTTTCCTCCATGGGAGTAATGTCTCTAAGAGTCTAGGCTTTGATCGCTCCCTGCAAGACCAGTAGTAGTTTCCGATGCACATCTGGAGGCATTCTGGAATCTGTAAACTATCAGAGTGTTGTTCAAACACAGAAACTGCATCGGGATTGAATACAACAGTCACCATGCGCACTTTCCTCCATGGGAGTAATGTCTCAAACAGAATACGCTTTGATCGTTCCCTGCAAGACCAGTAGTAGTTTCCGATGCACATCTGGAGGCATTCTGTAATCTGTCTACCTTCAAAGTGTTGATGAAACACAGAAATAGCCGCGTGATTGAATACAACAGTCACCATGCGCACTTTCCTCCATGGGAGTAATGCCTCAAACTGTCTACGCTTTGATCGTTTCCTGGAGGACCAGTAGTAGATTCCGATTCACATCTGGAGGCATTCTGTAATCTGTGGACCTTCAAAATGTTGATGAAACAGAGAAATTGCCTCCGGATTGAATACAACAGTCTTCATGCGCATTTTCCTCCATGGGAGTAATGTCTCTAACAGTCTACGCTTTGATCGCTCCCTGCAAGACCAGAAGTAGTTTTCGATGCACATCTGGAGGCATTCTGTAATCTGTAGACTATCAGAGTGTTGTTCAAACACAGAAATTGCATCCGGAATGAATACAACAGTCACCATGCGCACTTTCCTCCATGGGAGTAATGTCTCAAACAGTTTACGCTTTGATCGTTTCCTGGAAGACCAGTAATAGTTTCCGATGCACATCTGGGGGCATTCTGTAATGTGTGGACTATCAGAGTGGTGATGAAACACAGAAATTGCATCGGGATTGAATACAACAGACACCATGCGCACTTTCCTCCATGGGAGTAATGTCTCTAAGAGTCTAGGCATTGATCGCTCCCTGCAAGACCAGCAGTAGTTTCCGATGCACATCTGGAGGCATTCTGTAATCTGTAAACTATCAGAGTGTTGTTCAAACACAGAAATTGCATCCGGAATCAATACAACAGTCACCATGCGCACTTTCCTCCATGGGAGTAATGTCTCAAACATTTTACGCTTTGATCGTTCCCTGGAAGACCAGTAGTAGTTTTCGATGCACATCTGGAGGCATTCTGTAACCTGTGGACCTTCGAAATGTTGATGAAACAGAATAATTGCCTCTGGATTGAATACAACAGTCATCATGCGCATGTTCCTCCATGGGAGAAATGTCTCAAACAGTATACGCTTTGATCGTTTCCTGTAAGACCACTAGTAGTTTCCGATGCACATCTGGGGGCATTCTGTAATGTGTGAAGATGAAACACAGAAATTGCATCGGGATTGAATTCAACAGACACCATGCGCACTTTCCTCCATGGGAGTAGTGTCTCAAACAGTCTATGCTTTGATCGCTCCCTGCAAGACCAGTAGTAGTTTCCGATGCACACCTGGAGGCATTCTGTAATCTGTAAACTATCAGAGTGTTGTTCAAACACAGAAACTGCATCCGGAATGAATACAACAGTCACCATGCGCACTTTCCTCCATGGGAGTAATGTCTCAAACAGTTTACGCTTTGATCGTTCCCTGGAAGACCAGTACTAGTTTTCGATGCACATCTGGAGGCATTCTGTAATCTGTGGACCTTCAAAATGTTGATGACACAGCGAAATTGCCTCCGGATTGAATGCAACAGTCATGATGCGCATTTTCCTCCATGGGAGTAATGTCTCTAACAGTCTACGCTTTGATCGCTCCCTGCAAGACCAGAAGTAGTTTCCGATGCACATCTGGAGGCATTCTGTAATCTGTAGACTATCAGAGTGTTGTTCAAACACAGAAATTGCATCCGGAATAAATACAACAGTCACCATGCGCATTTTCCTCCATGGGAGTAATGTCTCAAACAGTTTACGCTTTGATCGTTTCCTGGAAGACCAGTAATAGTTTCCGATGCACATCTGGGGGCATTCTGTAATGTGTGGACTATCAGAGTGGTGATGAAACACAGAAATTG
Source organism: Schistocerca gregaria (assembly GCF_023897955.1). Lineage (NCBI taxonomy): Eukaryota > Metazoa > Arthropoda > Insecta > Orthoptera > Acrididae > Schistocerca > Schistocerca gregaria. Next base: position 44,295,866 of record NC_064927.1, read on the forward strand.
CATCGGGATTGAATACAACAGACACCATGCGCACTTTCCTCCATGGGAGTAATGTCTCTAAGAGTCTAGGCTTTGATCGCTCCCTGCAAGACCAGTAGTAGTTTCCGATGCACATCTGGAGGCATTCTGGAATCTGTAAACTATCAGAGTGTTGTTCAAACACAGAAACTGCATCGGGATTGAATACAACAGTCACCATGCGCACTTTCCTCCATGGGAGTAATGTCTCAAACAGAATACGCTTTGATCGTTCCCTGCAAGACCAGTAGTAGTTTCCGATGCACATCTGGAGGCATTCTGTAATCTGTCTACCTTCAAAGTGTTGATGAAACACAGAAATAGCCGCGTGATTGAATACAACAGTCACCATGCGCACTTTCCTCCATGGGAGTAATGCCTCAAACTGTCTACGCTTTGATCGTTTCCTGGAGGACCAGTAGTAGATTCCGATTCACATCTGGAGGAATTCTGTAATCTGTGGACCTTCAAAGAGTAGGTGAAACACAGAAATTGACTCGGGATTGAATACAACACTCATCATGCGCACTTTCCTCCATGTGAGTAATGTCTCAAACAGTCTACGCTTTGATCGTTCCCTGGAAGACCAGTAGTAGTTTCCGATGCACATCTGGAGGCATTCTGTAATCTGTAAACTATCAGAGTGTTGTTCAAACACAGAAATTGTATCGGGATTGAATACAACAGTCACCATGCGCACTTACCTCAATGGGAGTAATGTCTCAAACAGTTTGCGCTTTGATCGTTCCCTGCAAGACCACAAGTAGTTTCCGATGCACATCTGGGGGCATTCTGTAATGTGTGATGATGAAACACAGAAATTGCATCGGGATTGAATCCAACAGTCACCATGCGCACTTTCCTCCACGGGAGTAATGTCTCAAACAGACTACGCTTTGATCGTTCCCTGCAAGACCAGTAGTAGTTTGCGATGCACATCTGGAGGCATTTTGAAATCTGTAAACTATCAGAGTGTTGTTCAAACACAGAAATTGCAGCCGGATTGAATACAACAGTCACCATGCGCACTTTCCTCCATGTAAGTAATGTTTCAAACAGTTTACGCTTTGATCGTTCCCTGGAAGTCCGGTAGTAGTTTACGATGCACATCTGGTTGCATTATGTAGTGTGTGGACTATCAGAGTGTTGATGAAACACAGAAATTGCATCCGGAATGAATACAACAGTCACCATGCGCACTTTCCTCCATGGGAGTAATGTCTCAAACAGTTTACGCTTTAATAGTTCCCTGGAAGACCAGTAGTAGTTCTCGATGCACATCTGGAGGCATTCTGTAATCTGTGGACCTTCAAAATTTTGATGAAACAGAGAAATTGAATCCGGATTGAATACAACAGTCATCATGAGCATTTTCCTCCATGGGAGTAACGTCTAAAACTGTCTACGTTTTGATCGTTCCCTGGAAGTCCAGTAGTAGTTTCCGATGCACATCTAGAGGCATTCTGTAATCTGTAAACTATCAAAGTGTTGTTCAAACACAGAAATTGCATCGGAATTGAATACAACAGTCCCCATGCGCACTTTCCTCCATGGGAGTAATGTCTCAAACAGTTTACGCTTTGATCGTTCCCTGGAAGACCAGTAGTAGTTTTCGATGCACATCTGGAGGCATTCTGTAATCTGTGGACCTTCAAAATGTTGATGACACAGAGAAATTGCCTCCGGATTGAATACAACAGTCTTCATGCGCATTTTCCTCCATGGGAGTAATGTCTCTAACAGTCTACGCTTTGATCGCTCCCTGCAAGACCAGAAGTAGTTTCCGATGCACATCTGGAGGCATTCTGTAATCTGTAGACTATCAGAGTGTTGTTCAAACACAGAAATTGCATCCGGAATGAATACAACAGTCACCATGCGCACTTTCCTCCATGGGAGTAATGTCTCAAACAGTTTACGCTTTGATCGTTTCCTGGAAGACCAGTAATAGTTTCCGATGCACATCTGGGGGCATTCTGTAATGTGTGGACTATCAGAGTGGTGATGAAACACAGAAATTGCATCGGGATTGAATACAACAGACACCATGCGCACTTTCCTCCATGGGAGTAATGTCTCTAAGAGTCTAGGCATTGATCGCTCCCTGCAAGACCAGTAGTAGTTTCCGATGCACATCTGGAGGCATTCTGTAATCTGTAGACTATCAGAGTGTTGTTCAAACACAGAAATTGCATCCGGAATGAATACAACAGTCACCATGCGCACTTTCCTCCATGGGAGTAATGTCTCAAACAGTTTACGCTTTGATCGTTCCCTGGAAGACCAGTAATAGTTTCCGATGCACATCTGGGGGCATTCTGTAATGTGTGGACTATCAGAGTGGTGATGAAACACAGAAATTGCATCGGGATTGAATACAACAGACACAATGCGCACTTTCCTCCATGGGAGTAATGTCTCTAAGAGCCTAGGCTTTGATCGCTCCCTGCAAGACCAGTAGTAGTTTTCGATGCACATCTGGAGGCATTCTGTAATGTGTGGACCTTCCAAATGTTGATGAAACAGAGAAATTGCCTCCGGATTGAATACAACAGTCATCATGCGCATTTTCCTCCATGGGAGTAATGTCTCTAACAGTCTACGCTTTGATCGCTCCCTGCAAGACCAGTAGTAGTTTCCGATGCACATCTGGAGGCATTCTGTAATCTGTAGACTATCAGACTGTTGTTCAAACACAGAAATTGCATCCGGAATGAATACAACAGTCACCATGATCACTTTCCTCCATGGGAGTAATGTCTCAAACAGATTACGCCTTGATCGTTCCCTGGAAGACCAGTAATAGTTTCCGATGCACATCTGGGGGCATTCTGTAATGTGTGGACTATCAGAGTGTTGATGAAACACAGAAATTGCATCGGGATTGAATACAACAGTCACCATGCGCACTTTCCTCCATGGGAGTAATGTCTCTAAGAGTCTAGGCATTGATCGCTCCCTGCAAGACCAGTAGTAGTTTCCGATGCACATCTGGAGGCATTCTGTAATCTGTAAACTATCAGAGTGTTGTTCAAACACAGAAATTGCATCCGGAATGAATACAACAGTCACCATGCGCACTTTCCTCCATGGGAGTAATGTCTCAAACAGTTTACGCTTTGATCGTTCCCTGGAAGACCAGTACTAGTTTTCGGTGCACATCTGGAGGCATTCTGTAATCTGTGGACCTTCAAAATGTTGATGACACAGCGAAATTGCCTCCGGATTGAATACAACAGTCATGATGCGCATTTTCCTCCATGGGAGTAATGTCTCTAACAGTCTACGCTTTGATCGCTCCCTGCAAGACCAGAAGTAGTTTCCGATGCACATCTGGAGGCATTCTGTAATCTGTAGACTATCAGAGTGTTGTTCAAACACAGAAATTGCATCCGGAATAAATACAACAGTCACCATGCGCACTTTCCTCCATGGGAGTAATGTCTCAAACAGTTTACGCTTTGATCGTTTCCTGGAAGACCAGTAATAGTTTCCGATTCACATCTGGGGGCATTCTGTAATGTGTGGACTATCAGAGTGGTGATGAAACACAGAAATTGCATCGGGATTGAATACAACAGACACAATGCGCACTTTCCTCCATGGGAGTAATGTCTCTAAGAGCCTAGGCTTTGATCGCTCCCTGCAAGACCAGTAGTAGTTTCCGATGCACATTTGGAGGCATTCTGGAATCTGTAAACTATCAGAGTGTTGTTCAAACACAGAAACTGCATCGGGATTGAATACAACAGTCACCATGCGCACTTTCCTCCATGGGAGTAATGTCTCAATCTGTTTACGCTTTTATCGTTCCCTGGAAGACCAGTATAGATTCCGATGCACATCTGTCGGCATTCTGTAATGTGTGGATTATCAGAGTGTTGATGAAACACAGACATTGCATCGGGATTGAATACAACAGTCACCAAGTGCACTTTCCTCCATGGGAGTAATGTCTCAAACAGTCTACGCTTTGATCGCTCCCTGCAAGACCAGAAGTAGTTTTCGATGCACATCTGGAGGCATTCTGTAATCTGTGGACCTTCAAAATGTTGATGACACAGCGAAATTGCCTCCGGATTGAATACAACAGTCATGATGCGCATTTTCCTCCATGGGAGTAATGTCTCAAACAGTTTACGCTTTGATCTTTCCCTGGAAGACCAGTAGTAGTTTTCGATGCACATCTGGAGGCATTCTGTAACCTGTGGACCTTCAAAATGTTGATGAAACAGAGAAATTGCCTCTGGATTGAATACAAAAGTCATCATGCGCATGTTCCTCCATGGGAGAAATGTCTCAATCAGTATACGCTTTGATCGTTCCCTGTAAGACCAGTAATAGTTTCCAATGCACATCTGGGGGCATTCTGTAATGTGTGGACTATCAGAGTGTTGATGAAACACAGAAATTGCATCGGGATTGAATACAACAGACACCATGCGCACTTTCCTCCATGGGAGTAATGTCTCTAACTGTCTACGCTTTGATCGCTCCCTGCGAGACCAGTAGTAGTTTCCGATGCACATCTGGAGGCATTCTGGAATCTGTAAACTATCAGAGTGTTGTTCAAACACAGAAACTGCATCGGGATTGAATACAACAGTCACCATGCGCACTTTCTTCCATGGGAGTAATGTCTTAAACAGTTTACGCTTCGATCGTTCCCTGGAAGACCAGTAGTAGTTTTCGATGCACATCTAGAGGCATTCTGTAATCTGTGGACCTTCAAAATGTTGATGAAACAGAGAAATTGCCTCCGGATTGAATACAACAGTCATCATGCGCATTTTCCTCCATGGGAGTAATGTCTCAAAATGTCTACGTTTTGATCGTTCCCTGGAAGTCCAGTAGTAGTTTCCGATGCACATCTAGAGGCATTCTGTAATCTGTAAACTACCAGAGTGTTGTTCAAACACAGAAATTGCATCCGGAATGAATACAACCGTCACCATGCGCACTTTCCTTCAAGGGAGTAATGTCTCAAACAGTTTACGATTTGATCGTTCCCTGGAAGACCAGTAGTAGTTTCCGATGCACATCTGGGGGCATTCTGTAATGTGTCGACTATCAGAGTGTTGATGAAACACAGAAATTGCCTCCGGATTGAATACAACAGACACCATGCGCACTTTCCTCCATGGGAGTAATGTCTCTAACAGTCTACGCTTTGATCGCTCCCTGCGAGACCAGTAGTAGTTTCCGATGCACACCTGGAGGCATTCTGTAATCTGTAAACTATCAGAGTGTTGTTCAAACACAGAAATTGCATCCGGAATGAATACAACAGTCACCATGCGCACTTTCCTCTATGGGAGTAATGTCTCAAACAGTTTACGATTTGATCGTTACCTGGAAGACCAGTACTAGTTTCCGATGCACATCTGGAGGCATTCTGTAATCTGTGGACCTTCAAAATGTTGATGACACAGCGAAATTGCCTCCGGATTGAATACAACAGTCATCATGCGCATTTTCCTCCATGGGAGTAATGTCTCAAACTGTCTACGTTTCGATCGTTCCCTGGAAGTCCAGTAGTAGTTTCCGATGCACATCTAGAGGCATTCTGGAATCTGTAAACTATCAGAGTGTTGTTCAAACACAGAAACTGCATCGGGATTGAATACAACAGTCACCATGCGCACTTTCTTTCATGGGAGTAATGTCTTAAAAAGTTTACGCTTCGATAGTTCCCTGGAAGACCAGTAGTAGTTTTCGATGCACATCTAGAGGCATTCTGTAATCTGAGGACCTTCAAAATGTTGATGAAACAGAGAAATTGCCTCCGGATTGAATACAACAGTCATCATGCCCATTTTCCTCCATGGGAGTAATGTCTCCAACAGTGTAGGCTTTGATCGCTCCCTGCAAGACCAGTAGTAGTTTCCGATGCACATCTGGAGGTATTCTGTAATCTGTAAACTATCAGAGTGTTGTTCAAACACAGAAACTGCATCCGGAATGAATACAACCGTCACCATGCGCACTTTCCTCTTTGGGAGTAATGTCTCAAACAGTTTACGCTTTGATCGTTCCCTGGAAGACCAGTACTAGTTTTCGATGCACATCTGGAGGCATTCTGTAATCTGTGGACCTTCAAAATGTAGATGAAACAGAGAAATTTCCTCCGGTGTGAATACAACAGTCATCATGCGCATTTTCCTCCATGGGAGTAATGTCTCAAAATGCCTACGTTTTGATCGTTCCCTGGAAGTCCAGTAGTAGTTTCCGATGCATATCTAGAGGCATTCTGTAATCTGTAAACTATCAGAGTGTTGTTCAAACACAGAAATTGCATCCGGAATGAATACAACCGTCACCATGCGCACTTTCCTCCAAGGGAGTAATGTCTCAAACAGTTTACGATTTGATCGTTCCCTGGAAGACCAGTAGTAGTTTCCGATGCACATCTGGGGGCATTCTGTAATATTTCGACTATCAGAGTGTTGATGAAACACAGAAATTGCATCGGGATCGAATACAACAGACACCATGCGCACTTACCTCCATGTGAGTAATGTCTCTAACAGTCTACGCTTTGATCGCTCCCTGCAAGACCAGTAGTAGTTTCCGATGCACACCTGGAGGCATTCTGTAATCTGTAAACTATCAGAGTGTTGTTCAAACACAGAAATTGCATCCGGAATGAATACAACAGTCACCATGCGCACTTTCCTCTATGGGAGTAATGTCTCAAACAGTTTACGGTTTGATCGTTACCTGGAAGACCAGTAGTAGTTTTCGATGCACATCTGGAGGCATTCTGTAATCTGTGGACCTTTAAAATGTTGATGACACAGCGAAATTGCCTCCGGATTGAATACAACAGTCATCATGCGCATTTTCCTCCATGGGAGTAATGTCTCAAACTGTCTACGTTTCGATCGTTCCCTGGAAGTCCAGTAGTAGTTTCCGATGCACATCTAGAGGCATTCTGTAATATGTGGACCTTCCAAATGTTGATGAAACAGAGAAATTGCCTCCGGATTGAATACAACAGTCATCATGCGCATTTTCCTCCATGGGAGTAATGTCTCTAACAGTCTACGCTTTGATCGCTCCCTGCAAGACTAGAAGTAGTTTCCGATGCACATCTGGAGGCATTCTGTAATCTGTAGACTATCAGAGTGTTGTTCAAACACAGAAACTGCATCGGCATTGAATGCAACAGTCACAATGCGCACTTTCCTCCATGGGAGTAATGTCTCAAACAGAATACGCTTTGATCGATCCCTGCAAGACCAGTAGTAGTTTCCGATGCACATCTGGAGGCATTCTGTAATCTGTAAACTATCAGAGTGTTGTTCAAACACAGAAATTGCATCCGGAATGAATACAACAATCACCATGCGCACTTTCCTCCATGGGAGTAATGTCTCAAACAGTTTACGCTTTGATCGTTCCCTGGAAGACCAGTAGTAGTTTTCGATGCACATCTGGAGACATTCTGTAACCTGTGGACCTTCAAAATGTTGATGAAACTTAGAAATTGCCTCTGGATTGAATACAACAGTCATCATGCGCATGTTCCTCCATGGGAGAAATGTCTCAAACAGTATACGCTTTGATCGTTCCCTGTAAGACCACTAGTAGTTTCCGATGCACATCTGGGGGCATTCTGTAATGTGTGATGATGAAACACAGAAATTGCATCGGGATTGAATACAACAGACACCATGCGCACTTTCCTCCATGGGAGTAGTGTCTCAAACAGTCTATGCTTTGATCGCTCCCTGCAAGACCAGTAGTAGTTTCCGATGCACATCTGGAGGCATTCTGTAATCTGTAAACTATCAGAGTGTTATTCAAACACAGAAATTGCATCCGGAATGAATACAACCGTCACCATGCGCACTTTCCTCTTTGGGAGTAATGTCTCAAACAGTTTACGCTTTGATCGTTCCCTGGAAGACCAGTACTAGTTTTCGATGCACATCTGGAGGCACTCTGTAACCTGTGGACCTTCAAAATGTTGATGAAACAGAGAAATTGCCTCCGGATTGAATACAACAGTCATCATGCGCATTTTCCTCCATGGGAGTAATGTCTCAAAATGTCTACGTTTTGATCGTTCCCTGGAAGTCCAGTAGTAATTTCCGATGCACATCTAGAGGCATTCTGTAATCTGTAAACTATCAGAGTGTTGTTCAAACACAGAAATTGCATCCGGAATGAATAAAACAGTCACCATGCGCACTTTCCTCCAAGGGAGTAATGACTCAAACAGTTTACGATTTGATCGTTCCCTGGAAGTCCAGTAGTAGTTTCCGATGCACATCTAGAGGCATTCTGTAATCTGTAAACTATCAGAGTGTTGTTCAAACACAGAAATTGCATCGGGATTGAATACAACAGTCACCATGCGCACTTTCCTCCATGGGAGTAATGTCTCAAACAGTTTACGCTTTTATCGTTCCCTGGAAGACCAGTAGTAGTTTTCGATGCACATCTGGAGGCATTCTGTAATCTGTGGACCTTCCAAATGTTGATGAAACAGAGAAATTGCCTCCGGATTGAATACAACAGTCATCATGCGCATTTTCCTCCATGGGAGTAATGTCTCTAACAGTCTACGCTTTTATAGCTCCCTGCAAGACCAGTAGTAGTTTCCGATGCACATCTGGAGGCATTCTGTAATCTGTAGACTATCAGAGTGTTGTTCAAACACAGAAATTGCATCCAGAATGAATACAACAGTCACCATGCGCACTTTCCTCCATGGGAGTAATGTCTCAAACAGTTTACGCTTTGATCGTTCCCTGGAAGACCAGTAATAGTTTCCGATGCACATCTGGGGGCATTCTGTAATGTGTGGACTATCAGAGTGGTGATGAAACACAGAAATTGCATCGGGATTGAATACAACAGACACCATGCGCACTTTCCTCCATGGGAGTAATGTCTCTAAGAGTCTAGGCTTTTATCGCTCCCTGCAAGACCAGTAGTAGTTTCTGATGCACATCTGGAGGTATTCTGGAATCTGTAAACTATCAGAGTGTTGTTCAAACACAGAAATTGTATCGGGATTGAATACAACAGTCAACATGCGCACTTTCCTCCATGGGAGTAATGTCTCAAACAGTTTACGCTTTGATCGTTCCCTGTAAGACCACTAGTAGTTTCCGATGCACATCTGGGGGCATTCTGTAATGTGTGATGATGAAACACAGAAATTGCATCGGGATTGAATACAACAGTCACCATGCGCACTTTCCTCCACGGGAGTAATGTCTCAAACAGTTTACGCTTTGATCGTTCCCTGGAAGACCAGTAGTAGTTTGCGATGCACATCTGGAGGCATTCTGTAATCTGTGGACCTTCCAAATGTTGATGAAACAGAGAAATTGCCTCCGGATTGAATACAACAGTCATCATGCGCATTTTCCTCCATGGGAGTAATGTCTCTAACCGTCTGCGCTTTGATCGCTCCCTGCAAGACCAGTAGTAGTTTCCGATGCACATCTGGAGGCATTCTGTAATCTGTAGACTATCAGAGTGTTGTTCAAACACAGAAATTGCATCCGGAATGAATACAACAGTCACCATGCGCACTTTCCTCCATGGGAGTAATGTCTCAAAAAGTTTACGCTTTGATCGTTCCCTGGAAGACCAGTAATAGTTTCCGATGCACATCTGGGGGCATTCTGTAATGTGTGGACTATCAGAGTAGTGATGAAACACAGAAATTGCATCGGGATTGAATACAACAGACACCATGCGCACTTTTCTCCATTGGAGTAATGTCTCTAAGAGTCTAGGCTTTGATCGCTCCCTGCAAGACCAGTAGTAGTTTCCGATGCACATCTGGAGGCATTCTGGAATCTGTAAACTATCAGATTGTTGTTCAAACACAGAAACTGCATCGGGATTGAATACAACAGTCACCATGCGCACTTTCTTCCATGGGAGTAATGTCTTAAACAGTTTACGCTTCGATCGTTCCCTGGAAGACCAGTAGTAGTTTTCGATGCACATCTAGAGGCATTCTGTAATCTGTGGACCTTCAAAATGTTGATGAAACAGAGAAATTGCCTCCGGATTGAATACAACAGTTATCATGCGCATTTTCCTCCATGGGAGTAATGTCTCCAACAGTCTACGCTTTGATCGCTCCCTGCAAGACCAGTAGTAGTTTCCGATGCTCATCTGGAGGCATTCTGTAGTCTGTAACCTATCAGAGTGTTGTTCAAACACAGAAATTGCATCCGGAATGAATACAACCGTCACCATGCGCACTTTCCTCTTTGGGAGTAATGTCTCAAACAGTTTACGCTTTGATCGTTCCCTGGAAGACCAGTACTAGTTTTCGATGCACATCTGGAGGCATTCTGTAATCTGTGGACCTTCAAAATGTTGATGAAACAGAGAAATTGCCTCCGGATTGAATACAACAGTCATCATGCGCATTTTCCTCCATGGGAGTAATGTCTCAAAATGTCTACGTTTTGATCGTTCCCTGGAAGTCCAGTAGTAGTTTCCGATGCACATCTAGAGGCATTCTGTAATCTGTAAACTATCAGAGTGTTGTTCAAACACAGAAATTGCATCCGGAATGAATACAACCGTCTCCATGCGCACTTTCCTCCAAGGGAGTAATGACTCAAACAGTTTACGATTTGATCGTTCCCAGCAAGACCAGTAGTAGTTTCCGATGCACATCTGGGGGCATTCTGTAATGTGTCGACTATCAGAGTGTTGATGAAACACAGAAATTGCATCGGGATTGAATACAACAGACACCATGCGCACTTTCCTCCATGGGAGTAATGTCTCTATCAGTCTACGATTTGATCGCTCCCTGCAAGACCAGTAGTAGTTTCCGATGCACACCTGGAGGCATTCTGTAATCTGTAAACTATCAGAGTGTTGTTCAAACACAGAAATTGCATCCGGAATGAATACAACAGTCACCATGCGCACTTTCCTCTATGGAAGTAATGTCTCAAACAGTTTACGGTTTGATCGTTACCTAGAAGACCAGTACTAGTTTTCGATGCACATCTGGAGGCATTCTGTAATCTGTGGACCTTCAAAATGTTGATGACACAGCGAAATTGCCTCCGGATTGAATACAACAGTCATCATGCGCATTTTCCTCCATGGGAGTAATGTCTCAAACTGTCTACGTTTTGATCGTTCCCTGGAAGTCTAGTAGTAGTTTCCGATGCACATCTAGAGGCATTCTGTAATCTGTAAACTATCAGAGTGTTGTTCAAACACAGAAATTGCATCGGGATTGAATACAACAGACACTTTGCGCACTTTCCTCCATGGGAGTAATGTCTCAAACAGTGTACGCTTTTATCGTTCCCTGGAAGACCAGTAGTAGTTTTCGATGCACACCTGGAGGCATTCTGTAATCTGTGGACCTTCCAAATGTTGATGAAACAGAGAAATTGCCTCCGGATTGAATACAACAGTCATCATGCGCATTTTCCACCATGGGAGTAATGTCTCTAACAGTCTACGCTTTTATAGCTCCCTGCAAGACCAGTAGTTGTTTCCGATGCACATCTGGAGGCATTCTGTAATCTGTAGACTATCAGAGTGTTGTTCAAACACAGAAATTGCATCCGGAATGAAGACAACAGTCACCATGCGCACTTTCCTCCATGGGAGTAATGTCTCAAACTGAATACGCTTTGATCGTTCCCTGCAAGACCAGTAGTAGTTTCCGATCCACATCTGGAGGCATTCTGTAATCTGTGGACCTTCAAAATGTTGATGAAACAGAGAAATTGCCTCCGGATTGAATACAACAGTCATCATGCGCATTTTCCTCCATGGGAGTAATGTCTCAAAATGTCTGCGTTTTGATTGTTCCCTGGAAGTCCAGTAGTAGTTTCCGATGCACATCTAGAGGCATTCTGTAATCTGTAAACTATCAGAGTGTTGTTCAAACACAGAAATTGCATCCGGAATGAATACAACCGTCACCATGCGCACTTTCCTCCAAGGGAGTAATGACTCAAACAGATTACGATTTGATCGTTCCCTGGAAGACCAGTAGTAGTTTCCGATGCACATCTGGGGGCATTCTGTAATGTGTCGACTATCAGAGTGTTGATGAAACACAGAAATTGCATCGGGATTGAATACAACAGACACCATGCGCACTTTCCTCCATGGGAGTAATGTCTCAAACAGTCTACGCTTTTATAGCTCCCTGCAAGACCAGTAGTAGTTTCCGATGCACATCTGGAGGCATTCTGGAATCTGTAAACTATCAGAGTGTTGTTCAAACACAGAAATTGCATCCGGAATGAATACAACAGTCACCATGCGCACATTCCTCCATGGGAGTAATGTCTCAAACTGAATAGGCTTTGATCGTTCCCTGCAAGACCAGTAGTAGTTTCCGATGCACATCTGGAGGCATTCTGTAATCTGTGGACAATCGAAATGTTGATGAAACAGAGAAATTGCCTCCGGATTGAATACAACAGTCATCATGCGCATGTTCCTCCATGGGAGTAATGTCTCAAACTGTCTACGTTTTGATCGTACCCTGGAAGTCCAGTAGTAGTTTCCGATGCACATCTGGAGGCATTCTGTAATCTGTAAACTATCAGAGTGTTGTTCAAACACAGAAATTGCATCCGGAATGAATACAACCGTCACCATGCGCACTTTCCTCCAAGGGAGTAATGACTCAAACAGTTTACGGTTTGATCGTTCCCTGGAAGACCAGTAGTAGTTTCCGATGCACATCTGGGGGCATTCTGTAATGTGTCGACTATCAGAGTGTTGATGAAACACAGAAATTGCATCGGGATTGAATACAACAGACACCATGCGCACTTTCCTCCATGGGAGTAATGTCTCTAACAGTCTACGCTTTGATCGCTCCCTGCAAGACCAGTAGTAGTTTCCGATGCACACCTGGAGGCATTCTGTAATCTGTAAACTATCAGAGTGTTGTTCAAACACAGAAATTGCATCCGGAATGAATACAACAGTCACCATGCGCACTTTCCTCTATGGGAGTAATGTCTCAAACAGTTTACGGTTTGATCGTTACCTGGAAGACCAGTACTAGTTTTCGATGCACATCTGGAGGCATTCTGTAATCTGTGGACCTTCAAAATGTTGATGACACAGCGAAATTGCCTCCGGATTGAATACAACAGTCATCATGCGCATTTTCTCCATGGGAGTAATGTCTCAAACTGTCTACGTTTTGATCGTTCCCTGGAAGTCCAGTAGTAGTTTCCGATGCACATCTAGAGGCATTCTGTAATCTGTAAACTATCAGAGTGTTGTTCAAACACAGAAATTGCATCGGGATTGAATACAACAGACACCATGCGCACTTTCCTCCACGGGAGTAATGTCTCAAACAGTTTACGCTTTTATCGTTCCCTGGAAGACCAGTAGTAGTTTTCGATGCACATCTGGAGGCATTCTGTAATCTGTGGACCTTCCAAATGTTGATGAAACAGAGAAATTGCCTCCGGATTGAATACAACAGTCATCATGCGCATTTTCCACCATGGGAGTAATGTCTCTAACAGTCTACGCATTTATAGCTCCCTGCAAGACCAGTAGTAGTTTCCGATGCACATCTGGAGGCATTCTGTAATCTGTAGACTATCAGAGTGTTGTTCAAACACAGAAATTGCATCCGGATGAAGACAACAGTCACCATGCGCACTTTCCTCCATGGGAGTAATGTCTCAAACTGAATACGCTTTGATCGTTCCCTGCAAGACCAGTAGTAGTTTCCGATGCACATCTGGAGGCATTCTGTAATCTGTGGACCTTCAAAATGTTGATGAAACAGAGATATTGCCTCCGGATTGAATACAACAGTCATCATGCGCATTTTCCTCCATGGGAGTAATGTCTCAAAATGTCTACGTTTTGATCGTTCCCTGGAAGTCCAGTAGTAGTTTCCGATGCACATCTAGAGGCATTCTGTAATCTGTAAACTATCAGAGTGTTGTTCAAACACAGAAATTGCATCCGGAATGAATACAACCGTCACCATGCGCACTTTCCGCCAAGGGAGTAATGACTCAAACAGTTTACGATTTGATCGTTCCCTGGAAGACCAGTAGTAGTTTCCGATGCACATCTGGGGGCATTCTGTAATGTGTCGACTATCAGAGTGTTGATGAAACACAGAAATTGCATCGGGATTGAATACAACAGACACCATGCGCACTTTCCTCCATGGGAGTAATGTCTCTAACAGTCTACGCTGTGATCGCTCCCTGCAAGACCAGTAGTAGTTTCCGATGCACACCTGGAGGCATTCTGTAATCTGTAAAATATCAGAGTGTTGTTCAAACACAGAAATTGCATCCGGAAGGAATACAACAGTCACCATGCGAACTTTCCTCTATGGGAGTAATGTCTCAAACAGTTTACGGTTTGATCGTTACCTGGAAGACCAGTACTAGTTTTCGATGCACATCTGGAGGCATTCTGTAATCTGTGGACCTTCAAAATGTTGATGACACAGCGAAATTGCCTCCGGATTGAATACAACAGTCATCATGCGCATTTTCCTCCATGGGAGTAATGTCTCAAACAGTTTACGCTTTGATCGTTCCCTGTAAGACCACTAGTAGTTTCCGATGCACATCTGGGGGCATTCTGTAATGTGTGATGATGAAACACAGAAATTGCATCGGGATTGAATACAACAGACACCATGCGCACTTTCCTCCATGGGAGTAATGTCTCAAACTGTCTACGTTTTGATCGTTCCCTGGAAGTCCAGTAGTAGTTTCCGATGCACATCTAGAGGCATTCTGTAATCTGTAAACTATCAGAGTGTTGTTCAAACACAGAAATTGCATCCGGAAGGAATACAACAGTCAACATGCGCACTTTTCTCCATGGGAGTAATGTCTCAAACAGTTTACGCTTTGATCGTTCCCTGTAAGACCACTAGTAGTTTCCGATGCACATCTGGGGGCATTCTGTAATGTGTGATGATGGAACACAGAAATTGCACCGGGATTGAATACAACAGTCACCATGCGCACTTTCCTCCACGGGAGTAATGTCTCAAACAGTTTACGCTTTGATCGTTCCCTGGAAGACCAGTAGTAGTTTGCGATGCACATATGGAGGCATTCTGTAATCTGTGGACCTTCCAAATGTTGATGAAACAGAGAAATTGCCTCCGGATTGAATACAACAGTCATCATGCGCATTTTCCTCTATGGGAGTAATGTCTCTAACTGTCTGCGCTTTGATCGCTCCCTGCAAGACCAGTAGTAGTTTCCGATGCACATCTGGAGGCATTCTGTAATCTGTAGACTATCAGAGTGTTGTTGAAACACAGAAACTGCATCGGGATTGTATACAACAGTCAGCATGCGCACTTTCCTCCATGGGAGTAATGTCTCAAACACAATACGCTTTGATCGTTCCCTGCAAGACCAGTAGTAGTTTCCGATGCACATCTGGAGGCATTCTGTAATCTGTAAACTATCAGAGTGTTGTTCAAACACAGAAATTGCATAAGGAATGAATACAACAGTCACCATGCGCACTTTCCTCCATGGGAGTAATGTCTCAAACAGTTTACGCTTTGATCGTTCCATGGAAGACCAGTAGTAGTTTTCGATGCACATCTGGAGGCATTCAATAATCTGTGGACCTTCAAAATGTTGATGAAACAGTGAAATTGCCTCCGGATTGAATACAACAGTCATCATGCGCATGTTCCACCATGGGAGTAATGTCTCAAACTGTCTACGTTTTGATCGTACCCTGGAGGTCCAGTAGTAGTTTCCGATGCACATCTGGAGGCATTCTGTAATCTGTAAACTATCAGAGTGTTGTTCAAACACAGAAATTGTATCGGGATTGAATACAACAGTCACCATGCGCACTTTCCTCCATGGGAGTAATGTCTCAAACAGTTTACGCTTTGATCGTTCCCTGTAAGACCACTAGTAGTTTCCGATGCACATCTGGGGGCATTCTGTAACGTGTGATGATGAAACACAGAAATTGCATCGGGATTGAATACAACAGTCACCATGCGCACTTTCCACCACGGGAGTAATTTCTCAAACAGTCTACGCTTTGATCGTTCCCTGCAAGACCAGTAGTAGTTTGCGATGCACATCTGTAGGCATTCTGTAATCTGTAAACTATCAGTGTGTTGTTCAAACACCGAAATTGCATCCGGAATGAATACAACAGTCACCATGCGCTCTTTCCACCATGGGAGTAATGTCTCAAAATGTCTACGTTTTGATAGTTCCCTGGAAGTCCAGTAGTAGTTTCCGATGCACATCTAGAGGCAATCTGTAATCTGTAAACTATCAGAGTGTTGTTCAAACACAGAAATTGCATCGGGATTGAATACAACAGTCCCCATGCGCACTTTCCTCCACGGGAGTAATGTCTCAAACAGTTTACGCTTTGATCGTTCCCTGGAAGACCAGTAGTAGTTTTCGATTAACATCTGGAGGCATTCTGTAATCTGTGGACCTTCAAAATGTTGATGAAACAGAGAAATTGCCTCCGGATTGAATACAACAGTCATCATGCGCATTTTCCTCCATGGGGGTAATGTCTCTAACAGTCTACGCTTTGATCGCTCCCTGCAAGACCAGTAGTAGTTTCCGATGCACACCTGGAGGCATTCTGTAATATGTAAACTATCAGAGTGTTGTTCGAACACAGAAATTGCATTCGTAATGAATACAACAGTCACCATGCGCACTTTCCTCTTTGGGAGTAATGTCTCAAACAGTTTACGGTTTGATCGTTCCCTGGAAGACCAGTACTAGTTTTCGATGCACATCTGGAGGCATTCTGTAATCTGTGGACCTTCAAAATGTTGATGAAACAGAGAAATTGCCTCCGGATTGAATACAACAGTCATCATGCGCATTTTCCTCCATGGGAGTAATGTCTCAAACTGTCTACGTTTTGATCGTTCCCTGGAAGTCCAGTAGTAGTTTCCGATGCACATCTAGAGGCATTCTGTAATCTGTAAACTATCAGAGTGTTGTTCAAACACAGAAATTGCATCGGGATTGAATACAACAGTCCCCATGCGCACTTTCCTCCACGGGAGTAATGTCTCAAACAGTTTACGCTTTGATCGTTCCCTGGAAGACCAGTAGTAGTTTTCGATTAACATCTGGAGGCATTCTGTAATCTGTGGACCTTCAAAATGTTGATGAAACAGAGAAATTGCCTCCGGATTGAATACAACAGTCATCATGCGCATTTTCCTCCATGGGGGTAATGTCTCTAACAGTCTACGCTTTGATCGCTCCCTGCAAGACCAGTAGTAGTTTCCGATGCACACCTGGAGGCATTCTGTAATATGTAAACTATCAGAGTGTTGTTCGAACACAGAAATTGCATTCGGAATGAATACAACAGTCACCATGCGCACTTTCCTCTTTGGGAGTAATGTCTCAAAAAGTTTACGCTTCGATCGTTTCCTGGAAGACCAGTAATAGTTTCCGATGCACATCTGGGGGCATTCTGTAATGTGTGGACTATCAGAGTAGTGATGAAACACAGAAATTGCATCGGGATTGAATACAACAGACACCATGCGCACTTTCCTCCATGGGAGTAATGTCTCTAAGAGTCTAGGCTTTGATCGCTCCCTGCAAGACCAGTAGTAGTTTCCGATGCACATCTGGAGGCATTCTGGAATCTGTAAACTATCAGAGTGTTGTTGAAACACAGAAACTGCATCGGGATTGTATACAACAGTCACCATGCGCACTTTCCTCCATGGGAGTAAAGTCTCAAACACAATACGCTTTGATCGTTCCCTGCAAGACCAGTAGTAGTTTCCGATGCACATCTGGAGGCATTCTGTAATCTGTAAACTATCAGAGTGTTGTTCAAACACAGAAATTGCATAAGGAATGAATACAACAGTCACCATGCGCACTTTCCTCCATGGGAGTAATGTCTCAAACAGTTTACGCTTTGATCGTTCCATGGAAGACCAGTAGTAGTTTCCGATGCACATCTGGAGGCATTCAATAATCTGTGGACCTTCAAAATGTTGATGAAACAGTGAAATTGCCTCCGGATTGAATACAACAGTCATCACGCGCATGTTCCACCATGGGAGTAATGTCTCAAACTGTCTACGTTTTGATCGTACCCTGGAGGTCCAGTAGTAGTTTCCGATGCACATCTGGAGGCATTCTGTAATCTGTAAACTATCAGAGTGTTGTTCAAACACAGAAATTGTATCGGGATTGAATACAACAGTCACCATGCGCACTTTCCTCCATGGGAGTAATGTCTCAAACAGTTTACGCTTTGATCGTTCCCCGTAAGACCACTAGTAGTTTCCGATGCACATCTGGGGGCATTCTGTAATGTGTGATGATGAAACACAGAAATTGCATCGGGATTGAATACAACAGTCACCATGCGCACTTTTCACCACGGGAGTAATTTCTCAAACAGTCTACGCTTTGATCGTTCCCTGCAAGACCAGTAGTAGTTTGCGATGCACATCTGTAGGCATTCTGTAATCTGTAAACTATCAGTGTGTTGTTCAAACACCGAAATTGCATCCGGAATGAATACAACAGTCACCATGCGTACTTTCCACCATGGGAGTAATGTCTCAAAATGTCTACGTTTTGATCGTTCCCTGGAAGTCCAGTAGTAGTTTCCGATGCACATCTAGAGGCAATCTGTAATCTGTAAACTATCAGAGTGTTGTTCAAACACAGAAATTGCATCGGGATTGAATACAACAGTCAACATGCGCACTTTCCTCCACGGGAGTAATGTCTCAAACAGTTTACGCTTTGATCGTTCCCTGGAAGACCAGTAGTAGTTTTCGATTAACATCTGGAGGCATTCTGTAATCTGTGGACCTTCAAAATGTTGATGAAACAGAGAAATTGCCTCCGGATTGAATACAACAGTCATCATGCGCATTTTCCTCCATGGGGGTAATGTCTCTAACAGTCTACGCTTTGATCGCTCCTTGCAAGACCAGTAGTAGTTTCCGATGCACACCTGGAGGCATTCTGTAATATGTAAACTATCAGAGTGTTGTTCGAACACAGAAATTGCATTCGGAATGAATACAACAGTCACCATGCGCACTTTCCTCTTTGGGAGTAATGTCTCAAACAGTTTACGGTTTGATCGTTCCCTGGAAGACCAGTACTAGTTTTCAATGCACATCTGGAGGCATTCTGTAGTCTGTGGACCTTCAAAATGTTGATGAAACAGAGAAATTGCCTCCGGATTGAATACAACAGTCATCATGCGCATTTTCCTCCATGGGAGTAATGCCTCAAACTGTCTACGTTTTGATCGTTCCCTGGAAGTCCAGTAGTAGTTTCCGATGCACATCTAGAGGCAATCTGTAATCTGTAAACTATCAGAGTGTTGTTCAAACACAGATATTGCATCGGGATTGAATACAACAGTCCCCATGCGCACTTTCCTCCATGGGAGTAATGTCTCAAACAGTTTACGCTTTGATCGTTCCCTGGAAGACCAGTAGTAGTTTGCGATGCACATCTGGAGGCATTCTGTAATCTGTGGACCTTCCAAATGTTGATGAAACAGAGAAATTGCCTCCGGATTGAATACAACAGTCATCATGCGCATTTTCCTCCATGGGTGTAATGTCTCTAACCGTCTGCGCTTTGATCGCTCCCTGCAAGACCAGTAGTAGTTTCCGATGCACATCTGGAGGCATTCTGTAATCTGTAGACTATCAGAGTGTTGTTCAAACACAGAAATTGCATCCGGAATGAATACAACAGTCACCATGCGCACTTTCCTCCATGGGAGTAATGTCTCAAAAAGTTTACGCTTTGATCGTTCCCTGGAAGACCAGTAATAGTTTCCGATGCACATCTGGGGGCATTCTGTAATGTGTGGACTATCAGAGTAGTGATGAAACACAGAAATTGCATCGGGATTGAATACAACAGACACCATGCGCACTTTCCCCCATGGGAGTAATGTCTCTAAGAGTCTAGGCTTTGATCGCTCCCTGCAAGACCAGTAGTAGTTTCCGATGCACATCTGGAGGCATTCTGGAATCTGTAAACTATCAGAGTGTTGTTCAAACACAGAAATTGCATAAGGAATGAATACAACAGTCACCATGCGCACTTTCCTCCATGGGAGTAATGTCTCAAACAGTTTACGCTTTGATCGTTCCCTGGAAGACCAGTAGTAGTTTTCGATGCACATCTGGAGGCATTCAATAATCTGTGGACCTTCAAAATGTTGATGAAACAGAGAAATTGCCTCCGGATTGAATACAACAGTCATCATGCGCATGTTCCACCATGGGAGTAATGTCTCAAACTGTCTACGTTTTGATCGTACCCTGGAAGTCCAGTAGTAGTTTCCGATGCACATCTGGAGGCATTCTGTAATCTGTAAACTATCAGAGTGTTGTTCAAACACAGAAATTGTTTCGGGATTGAATACAACAGTCACCATGCGCACTTTCCTCCATGGGAGTAATGTCTCAAACAGTTTACGCTTTGATCGTTCCCTGTAAGACCACTAGTATTTTCCGATGCACATCTGGGGGCATTCTGTAATGTGTGATGATGAAACACAGAAATTGCATCGGGATTGAATACAACAGTCACCATGCGCACTTTCCACCACGGGAGTAATTTCTCAAACAGTCTACGCTTTGATCGTTCTCTGCAAGACCAGTAGTAGTTTGCGATGCACATCTGTAGGCATTCTGTAATCTGTAAACTATCAGTGTGTTGTTCAAACACCGAAATTGCATCCGGAATGAATACAACAGTCACCATGCGCACTTTCCTCTATGTGAGTAATGTCTCAAAGAGTTTACGCTTTGATCGTTCCCTGGAAGACCAGTACTAGTTTTCGATGCACATCTGGAGGCATTCTGTAATCTGTGGACCTTCAAAATGTTGATGAAACAGAGAAATTGCCTCCGGATTGAATACAACAGTCATCATGCGCATTTTCCTCCATGGGAGTAATGTCTCAAAATGTCTACGTTTTGATAGTTCCCTGGAAGTCCAGTAGTAGTTTCCGATGCACATCTAGAGGCAATCTGTAATCTGTAAACTATCAGAGTGTTGTTCAAACACAGAAATTGCATCGGGATTGAATACAACAGTCCCCATGCGCACTTTCCTCCATGGGAGTAATGTCTCAAAAGGTTTACGCTTTGATCGTTCCCTGGAAGACCAGTAGTAGTTTTTAATTAACATCTGGAGGCATTCTGTAATCTGTGGACCTTCAAAATGTTGATGACACAGCGAAATTGCCTCCGGATTGAATACAACAGTCATCATGCGCATTTTCCTCCATGGGAGTAATGTCTCAAACTGTCTACGTTTTGATCGTTCCCTGGAAGTCCAGTAGTAGTTTCCGATGCACATCTAGAGGCATTCTGTAATCTGTAAACTATCAGAGTGTTGTTCAAACACAGAAATTGCATCGGGATTGAATACAACAGTCCCCATGCGCACTTGCCTCCATGGGAGTAATGTCTCAAACAGTTTACGCTTTGATCGTTCCCTGGAAGACCAGTAGTAGTTTTCGATGCACATCTTGAGGCATTCTGTAATCTGTGGACCTTCAAAATGTTGATGAAACAGAGAAATTGATTCCGGATTGAATCCAACAGTCATCATGCGCATTTTCCTCCATGGGAGTAATGTCTCTAACAGTCTACGGTTTGATCGCTCCCTGCAAGACCAGTAGTAGATTCCGATGCACATCTGGAGGCATTCTGTAATCTGTAGACTATCAGATTGTTGTTCAAACACAGAAATTGCATCCGGAATGAAAACAACAGTCACCATGCGCACTTTCCTCCATGGGAGTAATGTCTCAAACAGTTTACGATTTGATCGTTCCCTGGAAGACCAGTAATAGTTTCCGATGCACATCTGGGGGCATTCTGTAATCTGTGGACCTTCAAAATGTTGATGAAACAGAGAAATTGCCTCCGGATTGAATACAACAGTCATCATGCGCATGTTCCTCCATAGGAGTAATGTCTCAATCTGCCTACGTTTTGATCGTACCCTGGAAGTCCAGTAGTAGTTTCCGATGCACATCTGGAGGCATTCTGTAATCTGTAAACTATCAGAGTGTTGTTCAAACACAGACATTGTATCGGGATTGAATACAACAGTCAACATGCGCACTTTCCTCCATGGGAGTAATGTCTCAAACAGTTTACGCTTTGATCGTTCCCTGTAAGACCACTAGTAGTTTCCGATGCACATCTGGGGGCATTCTGTAATGTGTGATGATGAAACACAGAAATTGCATCGGGATTGAATACAACAGTCACCATGCGCACTTTCCTCCACGGGAGTAATGTCTCAAACAGTCTACGCTTTGATCGTTCCCTGCAAGACCAGTAGTAGTTTCCGATGCACATCTGGAGGCATTCTGTAATCTGTAAACTATCAGAGTGTTGTTCAAACACAGAAATTGCATAAGGAATGAATACAACAGTCACCATGCGCACTTTCCTCCATGGGAGTAATGTCTCAAACAGTTTATGCTTTGATCGTTCAATGGAAGACCAGTAGTAGTTTTCGATGCACATCTGGAGGCATTCTGTAATCTGTGGACTTTCAAAATGTTGATGAAACAGAGAAATTGCCTCCGGATTGAATATAACAGTCATCATGCGCATGTTCCTCCATGGGAGTAATGTCTCAAACTGTCTACGTTTTGATCGTACCCTGGAAGTCCAGTAGTAGTTTCCGATGCACATCTGGAGGCATTCTGTAATCTGTAAACTATCAGAGTGTTGTTCAAACACAGATATTGTATCGGGATTGAATACAACAGTCAACATGCGCACTTTCCTCCATGGGAGTAATGTCTCAAACAGTTTACGCTTTCATCGTTCCCTGTAAGACCACTAGTAGTTTCCGATGCACATCTGGGGGCATTCTGTAATGTGTGATGATGAAAAACAGAAATAGCATCGGGATTGAATACAACAGTCACCATGCGCACTTTCCTCCACGGGAGTAATGTCTCAAACAGTTTACGCTTTGATCGTTCCCTGGAAGACCAGTAGTAGTTTGCGATGCACATCTGGAGGCATTCTGTAATCTGTGGACCTTCCAAATGTTGATGAAATAGAGAAATTGCCTCCGGATTGAATACAACAGTCATCATGCGCATGTTCCACCATGGGAGTAATGTCTCAAACTGTCTACGTTTTGATCGTACCCTGGAGGTCCAGTAGTAGTTTCCGATGCACATCTGGAGGCATTCTGTAATCTGTAAACTATCAGAGTGTTGTTCAAACACAGAAATTGTATCGGGATTGAATACAACAGTCACCATGCGCACTTTCCTCCATGGGAGTAATGTCTCAAACAGTTTACGCTTTGATCGTTCCCTGTAAGACCACTAGTAGTTTCCGATGCACATCTGGGTGCATTCTGTAATGTGTGATGATGAAACACAGAAATTGCATCGGGATTGAATACAACAGTCACCATGCGCACTTTTCACCACGGGAGTAATTTCTCAAACAGTCTACGCTTTGATCGTTCCCTGCAAGACCAGTAGTAGTTTGCGATGCACATCTGTAGGCATTCTGTAATCTGTAAACTATCAGTGTGTTGTTCAAACACCGAAATTGCATCCGGAATGAATACAACAGTCACCATGCGCACTTTCCACCATGGGAGTAATGTCTCAAAATGTCTACGTTTTGATCGATCCCTGGAAGTCCAGTAGTAGTTTCCGATGCACATCTAGAGGCAACCTGTAATCTGTAAACTATCAGAGTGTTGTTCAAACACAGAAATTGCATCGGGATTGAATAAAACAGTCCCCATGCGCACTTTCCTCCACGGGAGTAATGTCTCAAACAGTTTACGCTTTGATCGTTCCCTGGAAGACCAGTAGTAGTTTTCGATTAACATCTGGAGGCATTCTGTAATCTGTGGACCTTCAAAATGTTGATGAAACAGAGAAATTGCCTCCGGATTGAATACAACAGTCATCATGCGCATTTTCCTCCATGGGGGTTATGTCTCTAACAGTCTACGCTTTGATCGCTCCCTGCAAGACCAGTAGTAGTTTCCGATGCACACCTGGAGGCATTCTGTAATATGTAAACTATCAGAGTGTTGTTCGAACACAGAAATTGCATTCGGAATGAATACAACAGTCACCATGCGCACTTTCCTCTTTGGGAGTAATGTCTCAAACAGTTTACGGTTTGATCGTTCCCTGGAAGACCAGTACTAGTTTTCGATGCACATCTGGAGGCATTCTGTAATCTGTGGACCTTCAAAATGTTGATGAAACAGAGAAATTGCCTCCGGATTGAATACAACAGTCATCATGCGCATTTTCCTCCATGGGAGTAATGCCTCAAACTGTCTACGTTTTGATCGTTCCCTGGAAGTCCAGTAGTAGTTTCCGATGCACATCTAGAGGCAATCTGTAATCTGTAAACTATCAGAGTGTTGTTCAAACACAGAAATTGCATCGGGATTGAATACAACAGTCCCCATGCGCACTTTCTCCATGGGAGTAATGTCTCAAACAGTTTACGCTTTGATCGTTCCCTGGAAGACCAGTAGTAGTTTGCGATGCACATCTGGAGGCATTCTGTAATCTGTGGACCTTCCAAATGTTGATGAAACAGAGAAATTGCCTCCGGATTGAATACAACAGTCATCATGCGCATTTTCCTCCATGGGAGTAATGTCTCTAACCGTCTGCGCTTTGATCGCTCCCTGCAAGACCAGTAGTAGTTTCCGATGCACATCTGGAGGCATTCTGTAATCTGTAGACTATCAGTGTGTTGTTCAAACACAGAAATTGCATCCGGAATGAATACAACAGTCACCATGCGCACTTTCCTCCATGGGAGTAATGTCTCAAAAAGTTTACGCTTTGATCGTTCCCTGGAAGACCAGTAATAGTTTCCGATGCACATCTGGGGGCATTCTGTAATGTGTGGACTATCAGAGTAGTGATGAAACACAGAAATTGCATCGGGATTGAATACAACAGACACCATGCGCACTTTCCTCCATGGGAGTAATGTCTCTAAGAGTCTAGGCTTTGATCGCTCCCTGCAAGACCAGTAGTAGTTTCCGATGCACATCTGGAGGCATTCTGGAATCTGTAAACTATAAGAGTGTTGTTGAAACACAGAAACTGCATCGGGATTGTATACAACAGTCACCATGCGCACTTTCCTCCATGGGAGTAATGTCTCAAACACAATACGCTTTGATCGTTCCCTGTAAGACCAGTAGTAGTTTCCGATGCACATCTGGAGGCATTCTGTAATCTGTAAACTATCAGAGTGTTGTTCAAACACAGAAATTGCATAAGGAATGAATACAACAGTCACCATGCGCACTTTCCTCCATGGGAGTAATGTCTCAAACAGTTTACGCTTTGATCGTTCCCTGGAAGACCAGTAGTAGTTTTCGATGCACATCTGGAGGCATTCAATAATCTGAGGACCTTCAAAATGTTGATGAAACAGAGAAATTGCCTCCGGATTGAATACAACAGTCATCATGCGCATGTTCCACCATGGGAGTAATGTCTCAAACTGTCTACGTTTTGATCGTACCCTGGAAGTCCAGTAGTAGTTTCCGATGCACATCTGGAGGCATTCTGTAATCTGTAAACTATCAGATTGTTGTTCAAACACAGAAATTGTTTCGGGATTGAATACAACAGTCACCATGCGCACTTTCCTCCATGGGAGTAATGTCTCAAACAGTTTACGCTTTGATCGTTCCCTGTAAGACCACTAGTAGTTTCCGATGCACATCTGGGGGCATTCTGTAATGTGTGATGATGAAACACAGAAATTGCATCGGGATTGAATACAACAGTCACCATGCGCACTTTCCACCACGGGAGTAATTTCTCAAACAGTCTACGCTTTGATCGTTCTCTGCAAGACCAGTAGTAGTTTGCGATGCACATCTGTAGGCATTCTGTAATCTGTAAACTATCAGTGTGTTGTTCAAACACCGAAATTGCATCCGGAATGAATACAACAGTCACCATGCGCTCTTTCCTCTATGTGAGTAATGTCTCAAAAGGTTTACGCTTTGATCGTTCCCTGGAAGACCAGTAGTAGTTTTTAATTAACATCTGGAGGTATTCTGTAATCTGTGGACCTTCAAAATGTTGATGACACAGCGAAATTGCCTCCGGATTGAATACAACAGTCATCATGCGCATTTTCCTCCATGGGAGTAATGTCTCAAACTGTCTACGTTTTGATCGTTCCCTGGAAGTCCAGTAGTAGTTTCCGATGCACATCTAGAGGCATTCTGTAATCTGTAAACTATCAGAGTGTTGTTCAAACACAGAAATTGCATCGGGATTGAATACAACAGTCCCCATGCGCACTTGCCTCCATGGGAGTAATGTCTCGAACAGTTTACGCTTTGATCGTTCCCTGGAAGACCAGTAGTAGTTTTCGATGCACATCTTGAGGCATTCTGTAATCTGTGGACCTTCAAAATGTTGATGAAACAGAGAAATTGAATCCGGATTGAATCCAACAGTCATCATGCGCATTTTCCTCCATGGGAGTAATGTCTTTAACAGTCTACGGTTTGATCGCTCCCTGCAAGACCAGTAGTAGATTCCGATGCACATCTGGAGGCATTCTGTAATCTGTAGACTATCAGATTGTTGTTCAAACACAGAAATTGCATCCGGAATGAAAACAACAGTCACCATGCGCACTTTCCTCCATGGGAGTAATGTCTCAAACAGTTTACGATTTGATCGTTCCCTGGAAGACCAGTAATAGTTTCCGATGCACATCTGGGGGCATTCTGTAATCTGTGGACCTTCAAAATGTTGATGAAACAGAGAAATTGCCTCCGGATTGAATACAACAGTCATCATGCGCATGTTCCTCCATAGGAGTAATGTCTCAATCTGTCTACGTTTTGATCGTACCCTGGAAGTCCAGTAGTAGTTTCCGATGCACATCTGGAGGCATTCTGTAATCTGTAAACTATCAGAGTGTTGTTCAAACACAGACATTGTATCGGGATTGAATACAACAGTCAACATGCGCACTTTCCTCCATTGGAGTAATGTCTCAAACAGTTTACGCTTTGATCGTTCCCTGTAAGACCACTAGTAGTTTCCGATGCACATCTGGGGGCATTCTGTAATGTGTGATGATGAAACACAGAAATTGCATCGGGATTGAATACAACAGTCACCATGCGCACTTTCCACCACGGGAGTAATTTCTCAAACAGTCTACGCTTTGATCGTTCTCTGCAAGACCAGTAGTAGTTTGCGATGCACATCTGTAGGCATTCTGTAATCTGTAAACTATCAGTGTGTTGTTCAAACACCGAAATTGCATCCGGAATGAATACAACAGTCACCATGCGCACTTTCCTCTATGTGAGTAATGTCTCAAAAGGTTTACGCTTTGATCGTTCCCTGGAAGACCAGTAGTAGTTTTTAATTAACATCTGGAGGCATTCTGTAATCTGTGGACCTTCAAAATGTTGATGACACAGCGAAATTGCCTCCGGATTGAATACAACAGTCATCATGCGCATTTTCCTCCATGGGAGTAATGTCTCAATCTGTCTACGTTTTGATCGTTCCCTGGAAGTCCAGTAGTAGTTTCCGATGCACATCTAGAGGCATTCTGTAATCTGTAAACTATCAGAGTGTTGTTCAAACACAGAAATTGCATCGGGATTGAATACAACAGTCCCCATGCGCACTTGCCTCCATGGGAGTAATGTCTCGAACAGTTTACGCTTTGATCGTTCCCTGGAAGACCAGTAGTAGTTTTCGATGCACATCTTGAGGCATTCTGTAATCTGTGGACCTTCAAGATGTTGATGAAACAGAGAAATTGAATCCGGATTGAATCCAACAGTCATCATGCGCATTTTCCTCCATGGGAGTAATGTCTCTAACAGTCTACGGTTTGATCGCTCCCTGCAAGACCAGTAGTAGATTCCGATGCACATCTGGAGGCATTCTGTAATCTGTAGACTATCAGATTGTTGTTCAAACACAGAAATTGCATCCGGAATGAAAACAACAGTCACCATGCGCACTTTCCTCCATGGGAGTAATGTCTCAAACAGTTTACGATTTGATCGTTCCCTGGAAGACCAGTAATAGTTTCCGATGCACATCTGGGGGCATTCTGTAATCTGTGGACCTTCAAAATGTTGATGAAACAGAGAAATTGCCTCCGGATTGAATACAACAGTCATCATGCGCATGTTCCTCCATAGGAGTAATGTCTCAATCTGTCTACGTTTTGATCGTACCCTGGAAGTCCAGTAGTAGTTTCCGATGCACATCTGGAGGCATTCTGTAATCTGTAAACTATCAGAGTGTTGTTCAAACACAGACATTGTATCGGGATTGAATACAACAGTCAACATGCGCACTTTCCTCCATGGGAGTAATGTCTCAAACAGTTTACGCTTTGATCGTTCCCTGTAAGACCACTAGTAGTTTCCGATGCACATCTGGGGGCATTCTGTAATGTGTGATGATGAAACACAGAAATTGCATCGGGATTGAATACAACAGTCACCATGCGCACTTTCCTCCATGGGAGTAATGTCTCAAACAGTTTATGCTTTGATCGTTCAATGGAAGACCAGTAGTAGTTTTCGATGCACATCTGGAGGCATTCTGTAATCTGTGGACTTTCAAAATGTTGATGAAACAGAGAAATTGCCTCCGGATTGAATACAACAGTCATCATGCGCATTTTCCTCCATGGGAGTAATGTCTCCAACAGTCTACGCTTTGATCGCTCCCTGCAAGACCAGTAGTAGTTTCCGATGCACATCTAGAGGCATTCTGTAATCTGTAAACAATCAGAGTGTAGTTCAAACACAGAAATTGCATCCGGAATGAATACAACCGTCACCATGCGCACTTTCCTCCATGGGAGTAATGTCTCAAACAGGTTACGTTTTGATCGTTCCCTGGAAGACCAGTAGTAGTTTCCGATGCACATCTGTGGGCACTCTGTAACGTGTGGACTATCAGAGTGTTGATGAAACACAGAAATTGCATCGGGATTGAATACAACAGACACCATGCGCACTTTCCTCCATGGGAGTAACGTCTCTAACAGTCTAGGCTTTGATCGTTCCCTGCAAGACCAGTAGTAGTTTCCGATGTACATCTGGAGGCATTCTGTAATCTGTAAACTATCAGAGTGTTGTTCAAACACAGAAACTGCATCGGGATTGAATACAACAGTCACCATGCGCACTTTCCTCCATGGGATTAATGTCTCAAACAGAATACGCTTTGATCGTTCCCTGCAAGTCCAGTAGTAGTTTCCGATGCACATCTGGAGGCATTCTGTAATCTGTAAAATATCAGAGTGTTGTTCAAACACAGAAATTGCATCCGGAATGAATACAAAAGTCACCATGCGCACTTTCCTCCATGGGAGTAATGTCTCAAACTGTCTACGTTTTGATCATTCCCTGGAAGTCCAGGAGTAGTTTCCGATGCACATCTAGAGGCATTCTGTAATCTGTAAACTATCAGAGTGTTGTTCAAACACAGAAATTGCATCGGGATTGAATACAACATTCCCCATGCGCACTTTCCTCCATGGGAGTAATGTCTCAAACAGTTTACGCTTTGATCGTTCCCTGGAAGACCAGTAGTAGTTTTCGATGCACATCTGGAGGCATTCTGTAATCTGTGGACCTGCAAAATGTTGATGAAACAGAGAGATTGCCTCCGGATTGAATACAACAGTCATCATGCGCATTTTCCTCCATGGGAGTAATGTCTCTAACAGTCTACGCTTTGATCGCTCCCTGCAAGACCAGTAGTAGTTTCCGATGAACATCTGGAGGCATACTGTAATCTGTAAACTATCAGAGTGTTGTTCAAACACAGACATTGCATCCGGAATGAATACAACAGCCACCATGCCCGCTTTCCTCCATGGGAGTAACGTCTCTAACAGTCTAGGCTTTGATCGTTCCCTGCAAGACCAGTAGTAGTTTCCGATGTACATCTGGAGGCATTCTGTAATCTGTAAACTATCAGAGTGTTGTTCAAACACAGAAATTGCATCGGGATTGAATACAACATTCCCCATGCGCACTTTCCTCCATGGGAGTAATGTCTCAAACAGTTTACGCTTTGATCGTTCCCTGGAAGGCCAGTAGTAGTTTCCGATGCACGTCTGGGGGCATTCTATAATGTGTGGACTATCAGAGTGTTGATGAAACACAGAAATTGCATCGGGATTGAATACAACATACACCATGCGCACTTTCCTCCATGGGAGAAATGTCTCTAACAGTCTAGGATTTGATCGCTCCCTGCAAGACCAGTAGTAGTTTCCGATGCACATCTGGAGGCATTTTGTAATCTGTAAACTATCAGAGTGTTGTTTAAACACAGAAACTGCATCGGGATTGAATACAACAGTCACCATGCGCACTTTCCTCCATGGGAGTAATGTCTCAAACAGACTACGCTTTGATCGTTCAGTGCAAGACCAGTAGTAGTTTCCGATGCACATCTGGAGGCATTCTGTAATCTGTAAGCTATCAGAGTGTTGTTCACACTCAGAAATTGCATCCGGAATGAATACAACAGTCACCATGCGCACTTTCCTCCATGGGAGTAATGTCTCAAACAGTTTACGTTTTGATCGTTCCCTGGAAGTCCAGTAGTAGTTTCCGATGCACATCTGGGGGCATTCTGTAATGTGTGGACTATCAGAGTGTTGATGAAACACAGAAATTGCATCGGGATTGAATACAACAGACAACATGCGCACTTCCCTCCATGGGAGTAATGTCTCTAACAGTCTACGCTTTGATCGTTTCCTGCAAGACCAGTAGTAGTTTCAGATGCACATCTGGGGGCATTCTGTAATGTGTGGTCTATCAGAGTGTTGATGAAACACAGAAATTGCATCGGGATTGAATACAACAGTCACCATGCGCACTTTCCTCCATGGTAGTAATGTCTCAAACAGTTTACGTTTTGATCGTTCCCTGGAAGACCAGTAATAGTTTCCGATGCACATCAGGTGTCATTCTCTAATCTGTTTACTATCAGAGTGTTGATGAAACACAGAAATTGCTTCGGGATTGAATACAACAGTCACCTTGCGCACTTACCTCCATGGGAGTAATGTCTCAAACATTTTACGCTTTGATCGTTCTCTGGAAGACCAGTAGTAGTTTTCGATGCACATCTGGAGGCATTCTGTAATCTGTGAACCTTCAAAATGTTGATGAAACAGAGAAATTGCCTCCGGATTGAATACAACAGTCACCATGCGCATTTTCCTCCATGGGAGTAATGTCTCAAACTGTCTACGTTTTGATCGTTCCCTGGAAGTCCTGTAGTAGTTTCCGATGCACATCTGGGGGCATTCTGTAATGTGTGGACTATCAGAGTGTTGATGAAACACAGAAATTGCATCGGGATTGAATACAACAGACACCATGCGCACTTTCCTCCATGGGAGTAATGTCTCTAACAGTCTACGCTTTGATCGTTTCCTGCAAGACCAGTAGTAGTTTCCGATGTACTTCTGGAGACATTCTGTAATCTTTGGACCTTCAAAGTGTTGATGAAACACAGAAATTGCCTCGGGATTGAATACAACAGTCATTATGCGCACTTTCCTAAATGGGAGTAATGTCTCAAACAGTTTACGCTTTGATCGTTCCCTGGAAGACCAGTAGTTGTTTCCGATGAACATCTGGGGGCATTCTGTAATGTGTGGTCTATCAGAGTGTTGATGAACCACAGAAATTGCATCGGGATTGAATACAACAGTCACCATGCGCACTTTCCTCCATGGGAGTAATGTCTCGAACAGTTTACGATTTGATCGTTCCCTGGAAGACCAGTAATAGTTTCCGATGCACATCTGGTGTCATTCTCGAATCTGTAAACTATCAGAGTGTTGTTCAAACACAGAAATTGCATCGGGATTGAATACAACAGTCACCATGCGCGCTTTCTTCCATGGAAGTAATGTCTCAAACAGTTTACGCTTTGATCGTTCCCTGCAAGACCAGTAGTAGTTTCCCATGCACAACTGGGGGCATTCTGTAATGTGTGGGCTATCGGAGTGTTGATGAAACACAGAAATTGCATCTCGATTGAATACAACAGTCACCATGCGCATTTTCCTCCACGGCAGTAATGTTTCAAACAGTCTACGCTTTGATCGTTCCCTGCAAGACCAGTAGTAGTTTGCGAAGCACCTCTGGAGGCATTCTGTAATCTGTAAACTATCAGAGTGTTGTTCAAACACAGAAATTGCATCCGGATTGAATACAACAGTCACCATGCGCACTTTCCTCCATGGGAGTAATGTCTCAAACTGTTTACGCTTTGATCGTTCCCTGGAAGACCGGCAGTAGTTTACGTTGCACATCTGGGGGCATTCTGTAATGTGTGGACTATCAGAGTGTTGATGAAACACAGAAATTGCATCGGGATTGAATACAACAGACACCATGCGCACTTTCCTCCATGGGAGTAATGTCTCTAACAGTCTACGCTTAGATCGCTCCCTGCAAGACCGGTAGTAGTTTCCGATGCACATCTGGAGGCATTCTGTAATCTGTAAACTATCAGAGTGTTGTTCAAACACAGAAACTGCATCGGGGTTGAATACAACAGTCACCATGCGCACTTTCCTCCATGGGAGTAATGTCTCAAAACAGACTACGCTATGATCGTTCCCTGCAAGACCAGTAGTAGTTTCCGATGCACATCTAGATTCATTCTGTAATCTGTAAACTATCAGAGTGTTGTTCAAACACAGAAATTGCATCCGGAATGAATACAACAGTCACCATGCGCACTTTCCTCCATGGGAGTAATGTCTCAAACAGTTTACGCTTTGGTCGTTCCCTGGAAGAACAGTACTAGTTTCAGATTAATATCTGGGGCATTCTGTAATGTGTGGTCTATCAGAGTGTTGATGAACCACAGAAATTGCATCGGGATTGAATACAACAGTCACCATGCGCACTTACCTCCATGGGAGTAATGTCTCAAACAGTTTACGATTTGATCGTTCCCTCCAAGACCAGTAATAGTTTCCGATGCACATCTGGTGTCATTCTCGAATCTGTGGACTATCAGAGTGTTGAGGAAACACAGAAATTGCTTCGGGATTGAATACAACAGTCACCTTGCGCACATTCCTCCATGGGAGTAATGTCTCAAACATTCTACGCTTTGATCGTTCCCAGCAAGACCAGTAGTAGTTTTCGATGCACACCTGGAGGCATTCTGTAATCTGTGTACCTTCAAAATGTTAATGAAACAGAGAAATTGCCTCGGGATTGAATACAACAGTCATTATGCGCATTTTCAACCATGGGAGTAATGTCTCAAACTGTCTGCGTTTTGATCGTTCCCTGGAAGTCCAGTAGTAGTTTCCGATGCACATCTATAGGCTTTCTGTAATCTGTAAACTATCAAAGTGTTGTTCAAACACAGAAATTGCATCGGGATTGAATACAACAGTCCCCATGCGCACTTTCCTCCATGGGAGTAATGTCTCAAACAGTTTACGCTTTGATCGTTCCCTGGAAGACCAGTAGTTGCTTCCGATGAACATCTGGGGGCATTCTGTAATGTGTGGTCTATCAGAATGTTGATGAAACACAGAAATTGCATCGGGATTGAATACAACAGTCACCATGCGCCCTTTCCTCCATGGGAGTGATGTCTCAAACAGTTTACGATTTGATCGTTCCCTGGAAGACCAGTAATAGTTTCCGATGCACATCAGGTGTCATTCTCTAATCTGTTTACTATCAGAGTGTTGATGAAACACAGAAATTGCATCGGGATTGAATACAACAGTCACCATGCGCACTTTCCTCCATGGTAGTAATGTCTCAAACAGTTTACGTTTTGATCGTTCCCTGGAAGACCAGTAATAGTTTCCGATGCACATCAGGTGTCATTCTCTAATCTGTTTACTATCAGAGTGTTGATGAAACACAGAAATTGCTTCGGGATTGAATACAACAGTCACCTTGCGCACTTACCTCCATGGGAGTAATGTCTCAAACATTTTACGCTTTGATCGTTCTCTGGAAGACCAGTAGTAGTTTTCGATGCACATCTGGAGGCATTCTGTAATCTGTGAACCTTCAAAATGTTGATGAAACAGAGAAATTGCCTCCGGATTGAATACAACAGTCACCATGCGCATTTTCCTCCATGGGAGTAATGTCTCAAACTGTCTACGTTTTGATCGTTCCCTGGAAGTCCTGTAGTAGTTTCCGATGCACATCTGGGGGCATTCTGTAATGTGTGGACTATCAGAGTGTTGATGAAACACAGAAATTGCATCGGGATTGAATACAACAGACACCATGCGCACTTTCCTCCATGGGAGTAATGTCTCTAACAGTCTACGCTTTGATCGTTTCCTGCAAGACCAGTAGTAGTTTCCGATGTACTTCTGGAGACATTCTGTAATCTTTGGACCTTCAAAGTGTTGATGAAACACAGAAATTGCCTCGGGATTGAATACAACAGTCATTATGCGCACTTTCCTAAATGGGAGTAATGTCTCAAACAGTTTACGCTTTGATCGTTCCCTGGAAGACCAGTAGTTGTTTCCGATGAACATCTGGGGGCATTCTGTAATGTGTGGTCTATCAGAGTGTTGATGAACCACAGAAATTGCATCGGGATTGAATACAACAGTCACCATGCGCACTTTCCTCCATGGGAGTAATGTCTCGAACAGTTTACGATTTGATCGTTCCCTGGAAGACCAGTAATAGTTTCCGATGCACATCTGGTGTCATTCTCGAATCTGTAAACTATCAGAGTGTTGTTCAAACACAGAAATTGCATCGGGATTGAATACAACAGTCACCATGCGCGCTTTCCTCCATGGAAGTAATGTCTCAAACAGTTTACGCTTTGATCGTTCCCTGCAAGACCAGTAGTAGTTTCCCATGCACAACTGGGGGCATTCTGTAATGTGTGGGCTATCGGAGTGTTGATGAAACACAGAAATTGCATCTCGATTGAATACAACAGTCACCATGCGCATTTTCCTCCACGGCAGTAATGTTTCAAACAGTCTACGCTTTGATCGTTCCCTGCAAGACCAGTAGTAGTTTGCGAAGCACATCTGGAGGCATTCTGTAATCTGTAAACTATCAGAGTGTTGTTCAAACACAGAAATTGCATCCGGATTGAATACAACAGTCACCATGCGCACTTTCCTCCATGGGAGTAATGTCTCAAACTGTTTACGCTTTGATCGTTCCCTGGAAGACCGGCAGTAGTTTACGTTGCACATCTGGGGGCATTCTGTAATGTGTGGACTATCAGAGTGTTGATGAAACACAGAAATTGCATCGGGATTGAATACAACAGACACCATGCGCACTTTCCTCCATGGGAGTAATGTCTCTAACAGTCTACGCTTAGATCGCTCCCTGCAAGACCGGTAGTAGTTTCCGATGCACATCTGGAGGCATTCTGTAATCTGTAAACTATCAGAGTGTTGTTCAAACACAGAAACTGCATCGGGGTTGAATACAACAGTCACCATGCGCACTTTCCTCCATGGGAGTAATGTCTCAAAACAGACTACGCTATGATCGTTCCCTGCAAGACCAGTAGTAGTTTCCGATGCACATCTAGATTCATTCTGTAATCTGTAAACTATCAGAGTGTTGTTCAAACACAGAAATTGCATCCGGAATGAATACAACAGTCACCATGCGCACTTTCCTCCATGGGAGTAATGTCTCAAACAGTTTACGCTTTGGTCGTTCCCTGGAAGAACAGTACTAGTTTCAGATTAATATCTGGGGCATTCTGTAATGTGTGGTCTATCAGAGTGTTGATGAACCACAGAAATTGCATCGGGATTGAATACAACAGTCACCATGCGCACTTACCTCCATGGGAGTAATGTCTCAAACAGTTTACGATTTGATCGTTCCCTCCAAGACCAGTAATAGTTTCCGATGCACATCTGGTGTCATTCTCGAATCTGTGGACTATCAGAGTGTTGAGGAAACACAGAAATTGCTTCGGGATTGAATACAACAGTCACCTTGCGCACATTCCTCCATGGGAGTAATGTCTCAAACATTCTACGCTTTGATCGTTCCCAGCAAGACCAGTAGTAGTTTTCGATGCACACCTGGAGGCATTCTGTAATCTGTGTACCTTCAAAATGTTAATGAAACAGAGAAATTGCCTCGGGATTGAATACAACAGTCATTATGCGCATTTTCAACCATGGGAGTAATGTCTCAAACTGTCTGCGTTTTGATCGTTCCCTGGAAGTCCAGTAGTAGTTTCCGATGCACATCTATAGGCTTTCTGTAATCTGTAAACTATCAAATTGTTGTTCAAACACAGAAATTGCATCGGGATTGAATACAACAGTCCCCATGCGCACTTTCCTCCATGGGAGTAATGTCTCAAACAGTTTACGCTTTGATCGTTCCCTGGAAGACCAGTAGTTGCTTCCGATGAACATCTGGGGGCATTCTGTAATGTGTGGTCTATCAGAATGTTGATGAAACACAGAAATTGCATCGGGATTGAATACAACAGTCACCATGCGCCCTTTCCTCCATGGGAGTGATGTCTCAAACAGTTTACGATTTGATCGTTCCCTGGAAGATTAGTAATAGTTTCCGATGCACATCTGGTGTCATTCTCTAATCTGTGGACTATCAGAGTGTTGATGAAACACAGAAATTGCTTCGGGATTGAATACAACAGTCGCCATGCGCACTTTCCTCCATGGGAGTAATGTCTCAATCATTCTACGCTTTGATCGTTCCCTGGAAGACCAGTAGATGTTTCCGATGAACATCTGGGGGCATTCTGTAATGTGTGGTTTATCAGAGTGTTGATGAAACACATATATTGCATCGGGATTGAATACAACAGTCACCATGCGCACTTTCCTCCATGGGAGTAATGTCTCAAACAGACTACGGATTGATCGTTCCCTGCAAGATCAGTAGTAGTTTCCGATGCACATCTGGAGGCATTCTGTAATCTGTAAACTATCAGAGTGTTGTTCAAATACAGAAACTGCATCGGGATTGAATACAACAGTCACCATGCGCACTTTCCTCCATGCGAGTAATGTCTCAAACAGACTACGGATTGATCGTTCCCTGCAAGATCAGTAGTAGTTCCCGATGCACATCTGGAGGCATTCAGTAATCTGTAAACTATCAGAGTGTTGTTCAAACACAGAAATTGCATCCGTAATGAATACAACAGTCACCATGCGCACTTTCCTCCATGGGAGTAATGTCTCAAACAGTTTACGCTTTGATCGTTCCCTGGAAGTCCAGTAGTAGTTTCCGATGCACATCTGGGGGCATTCTGTAATGTGTGGACTATCACAGTGTTGATGAAACACAGAAATTGCATCGGGATTGAATACAACAGACACCATGCGCACTTTCCTCCATGGGAGTAATGTCTCTAACAGTCTACGCTTTGATCTTTTCCTGGAAGACCAGTAGTAGTTTCCGATGCACATCTGGAAGCAATCTGTAATCTGTGGACCTTCAAAGTGTTGATGAAACACAGAAATTGCCTCGGGATTGAATACAACAGTCATTATGCGCACTTTGCTCCATGGGAGTAATGTCTCAAACAGTTTACGCTTTGATCGTTCCCTGGAAGACCAGTAGTTGTTTCCGATGAACATCTGGGGGCATTCTGTAATGTGTGGTTTATCAGAGTGTTGATGAAACACATAAATTGCATCGGGATTGAATACAACAGTCACCATGCGCACTTTCCTCCATGGGAGTAATGTCTCAAACAGTTTACGATTTGATCGTTCCCTGGAAGACCAGTAATAGTTTCCGATGCACATCTGTGGGCATTCTGTAATCTGTGGACCTTCAAAGTGTTGATGTAACACAGAAATTGCATCGGGATTGAATACAACAGTCACCATGCGCACTTTCCTCCATGGGAGTAATGTCTCAAACAGTCTACGCTTTGATCGTTCCCTGCAATACCAGTAGTAGTTTCCGATGCACATCTGGAGGCATTCTTTAATCTGTGGACCTTCAAAGTGTTGATGAAACACAGGAATTGCCGCGTGATTAAATACAACAGTCACCATGCGCACTTTCCTCCATGGGAGTAATACCTCAAACAGTCTACCCTTTAATCGTTTCCTGGAGGACCAGTAGTAGTTTCCGATGCAGATCTGGAGGCATTCTGTAATCTGATAACTATCAGAATGTTGTTCAAACACAGAAATTTCATCGGGATTGAATACAACAGACACCATGCGCACTTTCCTCCATGGGAGAAATGTCTCTAACATCCTACGCTTTGATCTTTTCCTGCAAGACCAGTAGTAGTTTCCGATGCACATCTGGAGGCATTCTGAATCTGTGGACCTTCAAAGTGTTGATGTAACACAGAAATTGCCTGTTGATTGAATACAACAGTCATTATGCGCACTTTCCTCCATGGGAGTAATGTCTCAAACAGTTTACGCTTTGATCGTTCCCTGGAAGACCAGTTGTTGTTTCCGTTGAACATCTTGGGGCATTCTGTAACGTGTGGTCTATCAGAGTGTTGATGAAACACAGAAATTGCATCGGGATTAAATACAACAGTCACCATGCGACCTTTCCTTCATGGGAGTGATGTCTCTAACAGTTCACGATTTGATCGTTCCCTGGAAGACCAGTAGTAGTTTCCAATGCACTTCTGGAGGCATTCTGTAATCTGTAAACTATCAGAGTGTTGTTCAAACACAGAAATTGCATCGGGATTGAATACAACAGACACCATGCGCACTTCCCACCATGGGAGTAATGTGTCTAACAGTCTACGCTTTGATCGCTCCCTGCAAGACCAGTAGTAGTTTCAGATGCACATCTGGAGGCATTCTGTAATCTGTAAGCTATCAGAGTGTTGTTCAAACACAGAAATTGCATCCGGAATGAATATAACAGTCACCATGCGCACTTTCCTCCATGGGAGTAATGTCTCAAACAGTTTACGATTTGATCGTTCCCTGGAAGACCAGTAATAGTTTCCGATGCACATCTGTGGGAATTCTGTAATCTGTGGACCTTCAAAGTGTTGATGTAACACAGAAATTGCATCGGGATTGAATACAACAGTCACCATGCGCACATTCCTCCATGGGAGTAATGTCTCAAGCAGTCTACGCTTTTGATCGTTCCCTGCAATAAAAGTAGTAGTTTCCGATGCACATGTGGAGGCATTCTGTAATCTGTGGACCTTCAAAGTGTTGATGAAACACAGAAATTGCCGCGTGTTTGAATACAACAGTCACCAAGCGCACTTTCCTCCATGGGAGTAATGCCTCAAACAGTCTACCCTATGATCGTTTCCTGGAGGACCAGTAGTAGTTTCCGATGCAGATCTGGAGGTATTCTGTAATCTGATAACTATCAGAATGTTGTTCAAACACAGAAATTGCATCGGGATTGAATACAACAGACACCATGCGCACTCTCCTCCATGGGAGAAATGTCTCTAACACTCTACGCTTTGATCTTTTCCTGCAAGACCAGTAGTAGTTTCCGATGCACATCTGGAGGCATTCTGAATCTGTGGACCTTTAAAGTGTTGATGAAACACAGAAATTGCCTCGGGATTTAATACAACTGTCATTATTCGCACTTTCCTCCACGGGAGTAATGTCTCAAGCAGTTTACGCTTTGATCGCTCCCTGCAAGACCAGTAGTAGTTTCCGATGCACATCTGGAGGCATTCTGTAATCAGTAAACTACCAGAGTATTGTTCAAACACAGAAATTGCATCGGGATTGAATACAACAGACACGATGCTCACTTTCCTCCATGGGAGTAATGTCTCTAACAGTCTACGCATTGATCGTTTCCTGCAAGACCAGTGGTAGTTTCCGATGCACATCTGGTGTCATTCTCTAATCTGTGGACTATAAGAGTGTTGATGAAACACAGAAATTGCTTCGGGATTGAATACAACAGTCACCATGCGCACTTTCCTCCATGGGAGTAATGTCTCTAACAGTCTACGCTTTGATCGCTCCCTGCAAGACGAGTAGTAGTTTCCGATGCACATCTGGAGGCATTCTGTAATCTGTAAACTATCAGAGTGTTGTTCAAACACAGAAATTGCATCCGGATTGAATACAACAGTCCCCAGCGCACTTTCCTCCATGGGAGTAATGTCTCAAGCAGTTTACGCTTTGATCGTTCCCTGGAAGACCAGTAGTAGTTTTCGATACACATCTGGAGGCATCCTGTATTCTGTGGACCTTCAAAATGTTATGAAACAGAGAAATTGCCTCCGGATTGAATACAACAGTCATCATGCGCATTTTCCTCCATGGGAGTAATGTCTCTAACAGTCTACGCTTTGATCGCACCCTGCAAGACCAGTAGTAGTTTCCGATGCACATCTGGAGGCATTCTGTAATCTGTAAACTATCAGAGTGTTGTTCAAACACAGATATTGCATCCGGAATGAATACAACCGTCACCATGCGCACTTTCCTACATGGGAGTAATGCCTCAAACAGTTTACGTTTTGATCGTTCCCTGGAAGACCAGTAGTAGTTTCCGATGCACATCTGGGGGCATTCTGTAATGTGTGTACTATCAGAGTGTTGATGAAACACAGAAATTGCATCGGGATTGAATACAACAGACACCATGCGCACTTTCCTCCATGGGAGTAACGTCTCTAACAGTCTACGCTTTGATCGTTTCCTGCAAGACCAGTAGTAGTTTCCGATGCACATCTGGAGGCATTCTGTAATCTGTGGACATTCAATGAGTTGATGAAACACAGAATTTGCCTCGGGTTTGAATACAACAGTCATTATGCGTACTTTCCTCCATGGGAGTAATGTCTCAAACAGTTTACGCTTTGATCGTTCCCTGGAAGACCAGTAGTTGTTTCCGATGAACATCTGGGGGCATTCTGTAATGTGTGGTCTATCAGAGTGTTGATGTAACACAGAAATTGCATCGGGATTGAATACAAAAGTCACCATGCGCACTTTCCTCCATTGGAGTAATGTCTCAAACAGTCTACGCTTTGATCGTTCCATGCAATTCCAGTAGTAGTTTCCGATACACATCTGGAGGCATTCTGTAATCTGTGGACCTTCAAAGTGTTGATGAAACACAGAAATTGCCGCGTGATTGAATACAACAGTCACCATGCGCACTTTCCTCCATGGGAGTAATGCCTCAAACAGTCTACGCTTTGATCGTTTCCTGGAGGTGCAGTAGTAGTTTCCGATGCACATCTGGAGGCATTCTGTAATCTGTAAACTATCAGAGTGTTGTTCAAACACAGAAATTGCATCGGGATTAAATACAACAGACACCATGCGCACTTTCCTCCATGGGAGAAATGTCTCTAACAGTCTACGCTTTGATCTTTTCCTGCAAGACCAGTAGTAGTTTCCGATGCACATCTGGAGGCATTCTGTAATCTGTGGACCTTCAAAGTGTTGATGAAACACAGATATTGCCAGGGGAGTGAATACAACAGTAATTATGCTCAATTTCCTCCACGGGAGTAATGTCTCAAACAGTTTACGCTTTGATCGTTCCCTGGAAGACCAGTAGTTGTTTCCGATGAATATCTGGGGGCATTCTGTAATGTGTGGTCTATCAGAGTGTTGATGAAACACAGAAATTGCATCGGGATTGAATACAACAGTCACCATGCGCCCTTTCCTCCATGGGAGTGATGTCTCAAACAGTTTACGATTTGATCGTTCCCTGGAAGATTAGTAATAGTTTCCGATGCACATCTGGTGTCATTCTCTAATCTGTGGACTATCAGAGTGTTGATGAAACACAGAAATTGCTTCGGGATTGAATACAACAGTCACCATGCGCACATTCCTCCATGGGAGTAATGTCTCTAATAGTCTACGCTTTGATCGCTCCCTGCAAGACCAGTAGTAGTTTCAGATGCACATCTGGAGGCATTCTGTAATCTGTAAACTATCAGAGTGTTGTTCAAACACAGAAATTTCATCCGGAA
This sequence comes from Schistocerca gregaria, assembly GCF_023897955.1. Classification (NCBI taxonomy): domain Eukaryota; kingdom Metazoa; phylum Arthropoda; class Insecta; order Orthoptera; family Acrididae; genus Schistocerca; species Schistocerca gregaria. The sequence continues at coordinate 44,337,923 of NC_064927.1, forward strand.
TGAATACAACAGTCACCATGCGCACTTTCCTCCATGGGAGTAATGTCTCAAACAGTTTACGATTTGATCGTTCCCTGGAAGAAGAGTAATAGTTTCCGATTCACATCTGTGGGCATTCTGTAATCTGTGGACCTTCAAAGTGTTGATGTAACACAGAAATTGCATCGGGATTGATTACAACAGTCACCATGCGCACTTTCCTCCATGGGAGTAATGTCTCAAACAGTCTACGCTTTGATCGTTACCTGGAAGACCAGTAGTTGTTTCCGGTGAACATCTGGGGGCATTCTGTAATCTGTGGACCTTCAAAGTGTTGATGTAACACAGAAATTGCACCGGGATTGAATACAACAGTCACCATGCGCACTTTCCTCCATGGGAGTAATGTCTCTAACAGTCTACGCTTTGATCGCTCGATGCAAGACCAGTAGTAGTTTCAGTTGCACATCTGGAGGCATTCTGTAATCTGTAAACTATCAGAGTGTTGTTCAAACACAAAAATTGCATCCGGAATGAATACAACAGTCACCATGCGCACTTTCCTCCATGGGAGTAATGCCTCAAACAGTTTACGATTTGATCGTTCCCTGGAAGACCAGTAATAGTTTCCGATGCACATCTGTGGGCATTCTGTAATCTGTGGACCTTCAAAGTGTTGATGTAACACAGAAATTGCATCGGGATTGAATACAACAGTCACCATGCGCACTTTCCTCCATGGGAGTAATGTCTCAAGCAGTCTACGCTTTTGATCGTTCCCTGCAATAAAAGTAGTAGTTTCCGATGCACATCTGGAGGCATTCTGTAATCTGTGGACCTTCAAAGTGTTGATGAAACACAGAAATTGCCGCGTGTTTGAATACAACAGTCACCATGCGCACTTCCCTCCATGGGAGTAATGCCTCAAACAGTCTACCCTTTGATCGTTTCCTGGAGGACAAGTAGTAGTTTCCGATGCAGATCTGGAGACATTCTGTAATCTGATAACTATCAGAATGTTGTTCAAACACAGAAATTGCATCGGGATTGAATACAACAGACACCATGCGCACTTTCCTCCATGGGAGAAATGTCTCTAACAGTCTACGCTTTGATCTTTTCCTGCAAGACCAGTAGTAGTTTCCGATGCACATCTGGAGGCATTCTGAATCTGTGGACCTTTAAAGTGTTGATGAAACACAGAAATTGCCTCGGGATTTAATACAACAGTCATTATTCGCACTTTCCTCCACGGGAGTAATGTCTCAAACAGTTTACGCTTTGATCGTTTCCTGGAAGACCAGTAGTTGTTTCCGATGAACATCTGGGGGCATTCTGTAATGTGTGGTCTATCAGAGTGTTGATGAAACACAGAAATTGCATCGGGATTGAATACAACAGTCCCCAGTGCACTTTCCTCCATGGGTGTAATGTCTCAAGCAGTTTACGCTTTGATCGTTCCCTGGAAGACCAGTAGTAGTTTTCGATACACATCTGGAGGCATCCTGTAATCTGTGGACCTTCAAAATGTTGATGAAACAGAGAAATTGCCTCCGGATTGAATACAACAGTCATCATACGCATTTTCCTCCATGGGAGTAATGTCTCTAACAGTCTACGCTTTGATCGCTCCCTGCAAGACCACTAGTAGTTTCCGATGCACATCTGGAGGCATTCTGTAATCTGTAAACTATCAGAGTGTTGTTCAAACACAGATATTGCATCCGGAATGAATACAACCGTCACCATGCACACTTTCCTACATCGGAGTAATGCCTCAAACAGTTTACGCTTTGATCGTTCCCTGGAAGGCCAGTAGTAGTTTCCGATGCACATCTGGGGGCATTCTGTAACGTGTGGACTATCAGAGTGTTGATGAAACAAAGAAATTGCATCGGGATTGAATAGAACAGACACCATGCGCACTTTTCTCCATGGGAGTAATGTCTCTAACAGTCTACGCTTTGATCGTTTCCTGCAAGACCAGTAGTAGTTTCCGATGCACATCTGGAGGAATTCTGTAATCTGTGGACGTTCAAAGAGTTGATGAAACACAGAATTTGCCTCGGGATTGAATACAACAGTCATTATGCGTACTTTCCTCCATGGGAGTAATGTCTCAAACAGTTTACGCTTTGATCGTTCCCTGGAAGACCAGTAGTTGTTTCCGATGAACATCTGGGGGCATTCTGTAATGTGTGGTCTATCAGAGTGTTGATGAAACACATATATTGCATCGGGATTGAATACAACAGTCACCATGCGCACTTCCCTCCATGGGAGTAATGTCTCAAACAGTTTAGGATTTGATCGTACCCTGGAAGACCAGTAATAGTTTCCGATACACATCTGTGGGCATTCTGTAATCTGTGGACCTTCAAAGTGTTGATGTAACACAGAAATTGCATCGGGATTGAATACAACAGTCACCTAGCGCACTTTCCTCCATGGGAGTAATGTCTCAAACAGTCTACGCTTTGATCGTTCCATGCAATTCCAGTAGTAGTTTCCGATGCACATCTGGAGGCATTCTGTAATCTGTGGACCTTCAAAGTGTTGATGAAAGACAGAAATTGCCGCGTGATTGAATACAACAGTCACCATGCGCACTTTCCTCCATGGGAGTAATGCCTCAAACAGTCTACGCTTTGATCGTTTCCTGGAGGAGCAGTAGTAGTTTCCGATGCACATCTGGAGGCATTCTGTAATCTGTAAACTATCAGAGTGTTGTTCAAACACAGGAATTGCATCGGGATTGAATACAACAGACACCATGCGCACTTTCCTCCATGGGAGTGATGTCTCAAACAGTTTACGCTTTGATCGTTCCCTGGAAGACCAGTAGTTGTTTCCGATGAACATCTGGGGGCATTCTGTAATGTGTGGTTTATCAGAGTGTTGATTAAACACAGAAATTGCATCGGGATTGAATACAACTGTCACCATGCGCCCTTTCCTCCATGGGAGTGATGTCTCAAACAGTTTACGATTTGATCGTTCCCTGGAAGATTAGTAATAGTTTCCGATGCACATCTGGTGTCATTCTCTAATCTGTGGACTATCAGAGTGTTGATGAAACACAGAAATTGCTTCGGGATTGAATACAACAGTCACCATGCGCACTTTCCTCCATGGGAGTAATGTCGCAATCATTCTACGCTTTGATCGTTCCCTGCAAGATCAGTAGTAGTTTCCGATGCACATCTGGAGGCATTCTGTAATCTGTGGACCTTCAAAGTGTTGATGAAACACAGAAATTGCCTCGGGATTGAATACAACAGTCATTATGCGCACTTTCCTCCACGGGAGTAATGTCTCAAACAGTTTACGCTTTGATCGTTCCCTGGAAGACCGGTAGTTTTTTCCGATGAACATCTGGGGGCATTCTGTAATGTGTGGACTATCACAGTGTTGATGAAACACAGAAATTGCATCGGGATTGAATACAACAGACACCATGCGCACTTTCCTCCATGGGAGTAATGTCTCTAACAGTCTACGCTTTGATCGTTTCCTGCAAGACCAGTAGTAGTTTCCGATGCACATCTGGAGGCATTCTGTAATCTGTGGACCTTCAAAGTGTTGATGAAACACAGAAATTGCCTCGGGATTGAATACAACAGTCATTATGCGCACTTTCCTCCATGGGAGTAATGTCTCAAACAGTTTACGCTTTGATCGTTCCCTGGAAGACCAGTAGTTGTTTCCGATGAAAATCGGGGGGCATTCTGTAATGTGTGGTCTATCAGAGTGTTGATGAAACACATAAATTGCATCGGGATTGAATACAACAGCCACCATGCGCACTTTCCTCCATGGGAGTAATGTCTCAAACAGTTTACGACTTGATCGTTCCCTGGAAGACCAGTAATAGTTTCCCGATGCACATCTGTGGGCATTCTGTAATCTGTGGACCTTCAAAGTGTTGATGTAACACAGAAATTGCATCGGGATTGAATACAACAGTCACCATGCGCACTTTCCTCCATGGGAGTAATGTCTCAAACAGTCTACGCTTTGATCGTTTCCTGCAATACCAGGAGTAGTTTCTGATGCACATCTGGAGGCATTCTGTAATCTGTGGACCTTCAAAGTGTTGATGAGACACAGAAATTGCCGCGTGATTGAATACAACAGGCACCATGTGCACTTTCCTCCATGGGAGTAATGCCTCAAACAGTCTACGCTTTGATCGTTTCCTGGAGGACCAGTAGTAGTTTCCGATGCATATCTGGAGGCATTCTGTAATCTGTAAACTATCAGAGTGTTGTTCAAACACAGAAATTGCATCGGGATTGAATACAACAGACACCATGCGCAGTTTCCTCCATGGGAGTAATGTCTCTAACACTCTACGCATTGATCTTTTCCTGCAAGACCAGTAGTAGTTTCCAATGCACATCTGGAGGCATTCTGTAATCTGTGGACCTTCAAAGTGTTGATGAAACACAGAAATTGCCTCGGGATTGAATACAACAGTCATTATGCGCACTTTCCTCCACGGGAGTAATGTTTTAAAGAGTTTACGCTTTGATCGTTCCCTGGAAGACCAGTAATTGTTTCCGATGAACATCTGGGGGCATTCTGTAATGTGTGGTCTATCAGAGTGTTGATGAAACACAGAAATTGCATCGGGATTGTATACAACAGTCACCATTCGCCTTTTCCTCCATGGGAGTGATGTCTCAAACAGTTTACGCTTTGATCGTTCCCTGGAAGACCGGTAGTTGTTTCCGATGAACATCTGGGGGCATTCTGTAATGTGTGGACTATCACAGTGTTGATGAAACACAGAAATTGCATCGGGATTGAATACAACAGACACCATGCGCACTTTCCTCCATGGGAGTAATGTCTCAAACAGTTTACGACTTGATCGTTACCTGGAAGACCAGTAATAGTTTCCGATGCACATCTGTCTGCATTCTGTAATCTGTGGACCTTCAAAGTGTTGATGTAACACAGAAATTGCATCGGGATTGAATACAACAGTCACCATGCGCACTTTCCTCCATGGGAGTAATGTCTCTAACAGTCTACGCTTTGATCGTTTCCTGCAAGACCAGTAGTAGTTTCCGATGCACATCTGGAGGCATTCTGTAATCTGTGGACCTTCAAAGTGTTGATGAAACACAGAAATTGCCTCGGGATTGAATACAACAGTCATTATGCGCACTTTCCTCCATGGGAGTAATGTCTCAAACAGTTTACGCTTTGATCGTTCCCTGGAAGACCAGTAGTTGTTTCCGATGAACATGTGGGGGCGTTCTGTGATGTGTGGTCCATCAGAGTGTTGATGAAACACATAAATTGCATCGGGATTGAATACAACAGTCACCATGCGCACTTTCCTCCATGGGAGTAATGTCTCAAACAGTTTACGACTTGATCGTTACCTGGAAGACCAGTAATAGTTTCCGATGCACATCTGTGGGCATTCTGTAATCTGTGGACCTTCAAAGTGTTGATGTAACACAGAAATTGCATCGGGATTGAATACAACAGTCACCATGCGCACTTTCCTCCATGGGAGTAATGTCTCTAACACTCTACGCATTGATCTTTTCCTGCAAGACCAGTAGTAGTTTCCGATGCACATCTGGAGGCATTCTGTAATCTGTGGACCTTCAAAGTGTTGATGAAACACAGAAATTGCCTCGGGATTTAATACAACAGTCATTATGCGCACTTTCCTCCACGGGAGTAATGTCTCAAACAGTTTACGATTTGATCGTTCCCTGGAAGACCAGTAGTTGTTTCCGATGAACATCTGGGGGCATTCTGTAATGTGTGGTCTATCAGAGTGTTGATGAAACACAGAAATTGCATCGGGATTAAATACAACAGTCCCCAGCGCACTTTCCTCCATGGGAGTAATGTCTCAAGCAGTTTACGCTTTGCTCGTTCCCTGGAAGACCAGTAGTAGTTTTCGATACACATCTGGAGGCATCCTGTAATCTGTGGACCTTCAAAATGTTGATGAAACAGAGAAATTGCCTCCGGATTGAATACAACAGTCATCATGCGCATTTTCCTCCATGGGAGTAATGTCTCTAACAGTCTACGCTTTGATCGCTCCCTGCAAGACCACTAGTAGTTTCCGATGCACATCTGGAGGCATTCTGTAATCTGTAAACTATCAGAGTGTTGTTCAAACACAGATATTGCATCCGGAATGAATACAACCGTCACCATGCACACTTTCCTACATCGGAGTAATGCCTCAAACAGTTTACGATTTGATCGTTCCCTGGAAGACCAGTAGTAGTTTCCGATGCACATCTGGGGGCATTCTGTAACGTGTGGACTATCAGAGTGTTGATGAAACAAAGAAATTGCATCGGGATTGAATAGAACAGACACCATGCGCACTTTTCTCCATGGGAGTAATGTCTCTAACAGTCTACGCTTTGATCGTTTCCTGCAAGACCAGTAGTAGTTTCCGATGCACATCTGGAGGAATTCTGTAATCTGTGGACCTTCAAAGTGTTGATGAAACACAGAAATTGCCGCGTGATTGAATACAACAGTCACCATGCGCACTTTCCTCCATGGGAGTAATGCCTCAAACAGTCTACGCTTTGATCGTTCCCTGGAGGAGCAGTAGTAGTTTCCGATGCAAATCTGGAGGCATTCTGTAATCTGTAAACTATCAGAGTGTTGTTCAAACACAGGAATTGCATCGGGATTGAATACAACAGACACCATGCGCACTTTCCTCCATGGGAGTGATGTCTCAAACAGTTTACGCTTTGATCGTTCCCTGGAAGACCAGTAGTTGTTTCCGATGAACATCTGGGGGCATTCTGTAATGTGTGGTCTATCAGAGTGTTGATTAAACACAGAAATTGCATCGGGATTGAATACAACAGTCACCATGCGCCCTTACCTCCATGGGAGTGATGTCTCAAACAGTTTACGATTTGATCGTTCTCTGGAAGATTAGTAATAGTTTCCGATGCACATCTGGTGTCATTCTCTAATCTGTGGACTATCAGAGTGTTGATGAAACACAGAAATTGCTTCGGGATTGAATACAACAGTCACCATGCGCACTTTCCTCCATGGGAGTAATGTCGCAATCATTCTACGCTTTGATCGTTCCCTGCAAGATCAGTAGTAGTTTCCGATGCACATCTGGAGGCATTCTGTAATCTGTGGACCTTCAAAGTGTTGATGAAACACAGAAATTGCCTCGGGATTGAATACAACAGTCATTATGCGCACTTTCCTCCACGGGAGTAATGTCTCAAACAGTTTACGCTTTGATCGTTCCCTGGAAGACCGGTAGTTGTTTCCGATGAACATCTGGGGGCATTCTGTAATGTGTGGACTATCACAGTGTTGATGAAACACAGAAATTGCATCGGGATTGAATACAACAGACACCATGCGCACTTTCCTCCATGGGAGTAATGTCTCTAACAGTCTACGCTTTGATCGTTTCCTGCAAGACCAGTAGTAGTTTCCGATGCACATCTGGAGGCATTCTGTAATCTGTGGACCTTCAAAGTGTTGATGAAACACAGAAATTGCCTCGGGATTGAATACAACAGTCATTATGCGCACTTTCCTCCATGGGAGTAATGTCTCAAACAGTTTACGCTTTGATCGTTCCCTGGAAGACCAGTAGTTGTTTCCGTTGAACATCTGGGGGCATTCTGTAATGTGTGGTCTATCAGAGTGTTGATGAAACTCATAAATTGCATCGGGATTTAATACAACAGTCACCATGCGCACTTTCCTCCATGGGAGTAATGTCTCAAACAGTTTACGACTTGATCGTTCCCTGGAAGACCAGTAATAGTTTCCGATGCACATCTGTGGGCATTCTGTAATCTGTGGACCTTCAAAGTGTTGATGTAACACAGAAATTGCATCGGGATTGAATACAACAGTCACCATGCGCACTTTCCTCCATGGGAGTAATGTCTCAAACAGTCTACGCTTTGATCGTTTCCTGCAATACCAGTAGTAGTTTCCGATGCGCATCTGGAGGCATTCTGTAATCTGTGGACCTTCAAAGTGTTGATGAAACACAGAAATTGCCGCGTGATTGAATACAACAGTCACCATGCGCACTTTCCTCCATGGGAGTAATGCCTCAAACAGTCTACGCTTTGATCGTTTCCTGGAGGACCAGTAGTAGTTTCCGATGCATATCTGAAGGCATTCTGTAATCTGTAAACTATTATAGTGTTGTTCAAACACAGAAATTGCATCGGGATTGAATACAACAGACACCATGCGCACTTTCCTCCATGGGAGTAATGTCTCTAACACTCTACGCATTGATCTTTTCCTGCAAGACCAGTAGTAGTTTCCGATGCACATCTGGAGGCATTCTGTAATCTGTGGACCTTCAAAGTGTTGATGAAACACAGAAATTGATTCGGGATTGAATACAACAGTCATTATGCGCACTTTCCTCCACGGGAGTAATGTCTCAAACAGTTTACGCTTTGATCGTTCCCTGGAAGACCAGTAATTGTTTCCGATGAACATCTGGGGCATTCTGTAATGTGTGGTCTATCAGAGTGTTGATGAAACACAGAAATTGCATCAGGATTGTATACAACAGTCACCATTCGCCTTTTCCTCCATGGGAGTGATGTCTCAAACAGTTTACGCTTTGATCGTTCCCTGGAAGACCGGTAGTTGTTTCCGATGAACATCTGGGGGCATTCTGTAATGTGTGGACTATCACAGTGTTGATGAAACACAGAAATTGCATCGGGATTGAATACAACAGACACCATGCGCACTTTCCTCCATGGGAGTAATGTCTCTAACAGTCTACGCTTTGATCGTTTCCTGCAAGACCAGTAGTAGTTTCCGATGCACATCTGGAGGCATTCTGTAATCTGTGGACCTTCAAAGTGTTGATGAAACACAGAAATTGCCTCGGGATTGAATACAACAGTCATTATGCGCACTTTCCTCCATGGGAGTATTGTCTCAAACAGTTTACGCTTTGATCGTTCCCTGGAAGACCAGTAGTTGTTTCCGATGAACATCTGGGGGCATTCTGAAATGTGTGGTCTATCAGAGTGTTGATGAAACACATAAATTGCATCGGGATTGAACACAACAGTCACCATGCGCACTTTCCTCCATGGGAGTAATGTCTCAAACAGTTTACGACTTGATCGTTCCCTGGAAGACCAGTAATAGTTTCCGATGCACATCTGTGGGCATTCTGTAATCTGTGGAACTTCAAAGTGTTGATGTAACACAGAAATTGCATCGGGATTGAATACAACAGTCACCATGCGCACTTTCCTCCATGGGAGTAATGTCTCAAACAGTATACGCTTTGATCGTTTCCTGCAATACCAGTAGTAGTTTCCGATGCACATCTGGAGGCATTCTGTAATCTGTGGACCTTCAAAGTGTTGATGAAACACAGAAATTGCCGCGTGATTGAATACAACAGTCAAAATGCGCACTTCCCTCCATGGGAGTAATGTCTCTAACACTCTACGCATTGATCTTTTCCTGCCAGACCAGTAGTAGTTTCCGATGCACATCTGGAGGCACTCTGTAATCTGTGGACCTTCAAAGTGTTGATGAAACACAGAAATTGCCTCGGGATTGAATACTACAGTCATTATGCGCACTTTCCTCCACGGGAGTAATGTCTCAAACAGTTTACGCTTTGATCGTTCCCTGGAAGACCAGTAATTGTTTCCGATGAACACCTGGGGGCATTCTGTAATGTGTGGTCTATCAGAGTGTTGATGAAACACAGAAATTGCATCGGGATTGTATACAACAGTCACCATTCGCCTTTTCCTCCATGGGAGTGATGTCTCAAACAGTTTACGATTTGATCGTTCCCTGGAAGACCAGTAGTAGTTTCCGATGCACATCTGGAGGCATTCTGTAATCTGTAAACTATCAGAGTGTTGTTCAAACACATAAATTGCATCGGGATTGAATACAACAATGTCTCTAACAGTCTACGCATTGATCGTTTCCTGCAAGACCAGTAGTAGTTTCCGATGCACATCTGGAGGCATTCTGTAATCTGTGGACCTTCAAAGTGTTGATGAAGCACAGAAATTGCCTCGGGATTAAATACAACAGTCATTATGCGCACTTTCCACCATGGGAGTAATGTCTCAAAAAGTTTACGCTTTGATCGTTCCCTGGAAGACCAGTAGGTGTTTCCGATGAACATCTGGGGGCATTCTGTAATGTGTGGTCTATCAGAGTGTTGATGAAACACAGAAATTGCATCGGGATTGAATACAACAGTCACCATGCGCACTTTCCTCCATGGGAGTAATGTCTCAAACAGTTTACGCTTTGATCGTTCCCTGGAAGACCAGTAATAGTTTCCGATGCAAATCTGGTGTCATTCTCTAATCTGTGGACTATCAGAGTGTTGATGAAACACAGAAATTGCTTCGGGATTGAGTACAACAGTCACCATGCGCACTTTCCTCCATGGGAGTAATGTCTCAAACAGTATACGCTTTGATCGTTCCCTGGAAGACAAGTAGTAGATTTCGATGCACATCTGGAGGCATTCTGTAATCTGTGGACCTTCAAAATGTTGATGAAACAGAGAAATTGCCTCCGGATTGAATACAACTGTCATCATACGCATTTTCCTCCATGGGAGTAATGTCTCTAACAGTCTACGCTTTGATCGCTCCCTGCAAGACCAGTAGTAGTTTCCGATGCACATCTGGAGGCATTCTGTAATCTGTAAACTATCAGAGTGTTGTTCAAACACAGAAATTGCATCCGGAATTAATACAACCGTCACCATGCGCACTTTCCTCCATGGGAGTAATGTCTCAAACAGTTTACGTTTTGATCGTTCCCTGGAAGACCAGTAGTAGTTTCCGATGCACGTCTGGGGGCATTCTGTAATGCGTGGACTATCAGAGTGTTATGAAACACAGAAATTGCATCGGGATTGAATACAACAGGCACCATGCGCACTTTCCTCCATGGGAGTAATGTCTCTAACAGTCTAGGCTTTGATCGCTCCCTGCAAGACCAGTAGTAGTTTCCGATGCACATCTGGAGGCATTCTGTAATCTGTGGACCTTCAAAGTGTTGATGAAACACAGAAATTGCCGTGTGATTGAATACAACAGTCACCATGCGCACTTTCCTCCATGGGAGTAATGCCTCAAACAGTCTACGCTTTGATCGTTTCCTGGAGGACCAGTAGTAGTTTCCGATGCACATCCGGAGGCATTCTGTAATCTGTAAACTATCAGAGTGTTGTTCAAACACAGAAATTGCATCGGGATTGAATACAACAGACACCATGCGCACTTTCCTCCATGGGAGAAATGTCTCTAACAGTCTACGCTTTGATCTTTTCCTGCAAGACCAGTAGTAGTTTCCGATGCACATCTGGAGGAATTCTGTAATCTGTGGACCTTCAAAGTGTTGATGAAACACAGAAATTGCCAGGGGATTGAATACAACAGTCATTATGCGCACTTTCCTCGACGGGAGTAATGTCACAAACAGTTTACGCTTTGATCGTTCCCTGGAAGACCAGTAGTTGTTTCCGATGAACATTTGGGGGCATTCTGTAATGTGTGGTCTATCAGAGTGTTGATGAAACACAGAAATTGCATCGGGATTGAATACAACAGTCACCATGCGCCCTTTCCTTCATGGGTGTGATGTCTCAAACAGTTTACGATTTCATCGTTCCCTGGAAGATTAGTAATACTTTCCGATGCACATCTGGTGTCATTCTCTAATCTGTGGACTATCAGAGTGTTGATGAAACACAGAAATTGCATCGGGATAAAATACAACAGTCACCATGCGCACTTTCCTGCATGGGAGTAATGTCGCAATCATTCTACGCTTTGATCGTTCCCTGGAAGACACGTAGTAGTTTCCGATGCACATCTGGAGGCATTCTGTAATCTGTGGACATTCAAAGTGTTGATGAAACACAGAAATTGCCTCGGGATTGAATACAACAGTCATTATGCGCACTTTCCTCCATGGGTGTAATGTCTCAAACAGTTTACGCTATGATCGTTCCCTGGAAGACCAGTAGTTGTTTGCGATGAACGTCTGGGGGCATTCTGTAATGTGTGGTCTATAACAGTGGTGATGAAACACAGAAATTGCATCGGGATTGAATACAACAGACACCATGCGCACTTTCCTCCATGGGAGTAATGTCTCTAACAGTCTACGATTTGATCCTTTCCTGCAAGACCAGTAGTTGTTTCCGATGCACATCTGGAGGCATTCTGTAATCTGTGGACCTTCAAAGTGTTGATGAAACACAGAAATTGCCTCGGGATTGAATACAACAGTCATTATGCGCACTTTCCTCCATGGGAGTAATGTCTCAAACAGTTTACGCTTTGATCGTTCCCTGCAAGACCAGTAGTTGTTTCCGATGATCATCTGGGGGCATCCTGTAATGTGTGGTCTATCAGAGTGTTGATGAAACACATAAATTGCATCGGGATTGAATACAACAGTCACCATGCGCACCTTCCTCCATAGGAGTAATGTCTCAAACAGTTTACGATTTGATCGTTCCCTGGAAGACCAGTAATAGTTTCCGATGCACATCTGTGGGCACTCTGTAATCTGTGGACCTTCAATGTGTTGATGTAACACAGAAATTGCATCGGGATTGAATACAACAGTCACCATGCGTACTTTCCTCCATGGGAGTAATGTCTCAAACAGTCTACGCTTTGATCGTTCACTGCAATACCAGTAGTAGTTTCCGATGCACATCTGGAGGCATTCTGTAATCTGTGGACCTTCAAAGGGTGATGAAACACAGATATTGCATCGGGATTGAATACAACAGACACCATGCGCACTTTCCTCCATGGGAGTAATGTCTCTAACAGTCTACGCATTGATCGTTTCCTGCAAGACCAGTAGTAGTTTCGGATGCACATGTGGAGGCATTCTGTAATCTGTGGACCTTTTAAGTGTTGATGAAACACAGAAAATGGATCGGGATTAAATACAACAGTCATTATGCGCACTTTCCTCCATGGGAGTAATGTCTCAAAAAGTTTACGCTTTGATCGTTCCCTGGAAGACCAGTAGTTGTTTCCGATGAACATCTGGGGGCATTCTGTAATGGGTGGTCTATCAGAGTGTTGATGATACACAGAAATTGCATCGGGATTGAATACAACAGTCACCATGCGCACTTTCCTCAATGGGAGTGATGTCTCAAACAGTTTACGATTTGATCGTTCCCTGGAAGACCAGTAATAGTTCCCGATACACATCTGGTGTCATTCTCTCATCTGTGGACTATCAGAGTGTCGATGAAACACAGAAATTGCTTCGGGATTGAATACAACAGTCACCATGCGCACTTTTCTCCATGGGAGTAATGTCTCAAACAGTTTACGCTTTGATCGATCCCTGGAAGACCAGTAGTAGTTTTCGATGCACATCTGGAGGCATCCTGTAATCTGTGGAACTTCAAAATGTTGATGAAACAGAGAAATTGCCTCCGGATTGAATACAACAGTCATCATGCGCATTTTCCTCCATGGGAGTAATGTCTCTAACAGTTTACGCTTTGATCGCTCCCTGCAAGACCAGTAGTAGTTTCCGATGCACATCTGGAGGCATTCTGTAATCTGTAAACTATCAGAGTGTTGTTCAAACACAGAAATTGCATCCGGAATGAATACAATCGTCACCATGCGCACTTTCCTCCATGGGAGTAATGTCTCATACAGTTTACGTTTTGATCTTTCCCTGGAAGACCAGTAGTAGTTTCCGATGCACATCTGGGGGCATTCTGTAATGTGTGGACTATCAGAGTGTTGATGAAACACAGAAATTGCATCGGGATTGTATACAACAGTCACCATGCGCACTTTCCTCCGTGGGAGTAATGTCTTAAACAGAATACGCTTTGATCGTTCCCTGCTAGACCAGTAGTAGTTTCCGATGCACATCTGGAGGCATTCTGTAATCTGTAAACTATAAGAGTGTTGTTGAAACACAAAAATTGCATCCGGAATGAATACAACAGTCACCATGCGCACTTTCCTCCATGGGAGTAATGTCTCAAACAGTTTACGGTTTGATCGTTCCATGGAAGACCAGTAGTAGTTTTCGATGCACATCTGGAGGCATTCTGTAATCTGTGGACCTTCAAAATGTTGATGAAGCAGAGTAATTGCCTCCGGTTTGAATACAACAGTCTTCATGCGCATGTTCCTCAATGGGAGTAATGTCTCAAACAGTTTATGCTTTGATCGTTCCCTGGAAGTCCAGTAGTAGTTTCCGATGCACATCTGGGGGCACTCTGTAATGTGTGGACTATCAGAGTGGTGATGAAACACAGAAATTGCATCGGGATTGAATACAACAGACACCATGCGCACTTCCCTCCATGGGAGTAATGTCTCTAACAGTCTACGCTTTGATCGTTTCCTGCAAGACCAGTAGTAGTTTCCGATGCACATCTGGGGCCATTCTGTAATGTGTGGTCTATCAGAGTGTTGATGAAACACAGAAATTGCATCGGGATTGAATACAACAGTCACCATGCGCACTTTCCTCCATGTGAGTAATGTCTCAAACAGTTTACGATTTGATCGTTCCCTGGAAGACCAGTAATAATTTCCGATGCACATCAGGTGTCATTCTGTAATGTGTGGACTATCAGAGTGTTGATGAAACACAGAAATTGCTACGGGATTGAGCACAACAGTCACCTTGCGCACTTTCCTCCATGGGAGTAATGTCTCAAACATTCTACGCTTTGATCGTTCCCTGCAAGACCAGTAGTAGTTTTCGATGCACATCTGGAGGCATTCTGTAATCTGTAGACCTTCAAAATGTTGCTGAAACAGAGAAATAGCCTCCGGATTGAATACAACAGCCATCACGCGCATTTTCCTCCATGGGAGTAATGTCTCAAACTGTCAACGTTTTGATCGTTCCGTGGAAGTCCAGTAGTAGTTTCCGATGCACATCTAGAGGCATTCTGTAATCTGTAAACTATCAGAGTGTTGTTCAAACACAGAAATTGCATCGGGATTGAATACAACAGTCCCCGTGCGCACTTTCCTCCATGGGACTAATGTCTCAAACAGTTTACGCTTTGATCGTTCCCTGGAAGACCAGTAATAGCTTTCGATGCACATCTGGAGGCATTCTGTAATCTGTGGACCTTCAAAATGTTGATGAAACAGAGAAATTTAATCCGGATGGAATACAACGGTCATCATGCGCATTTTCCTCCATGGGAGTAATGTCTTTAAAAGTCTACGCTCTGATCGCTCCCTGCAAGACCAGTAGTAGTTTTCGATGCACATCTGGAGGCATTCTGTAATCTGTAAACTATCAGAGTGTTGTTCAAACACAGAAATTGCATCCGGAATGCATACAACAGTCACCATGCGCACTTTCCTCCATGGGAGTAATGTCTCAAACAGTTTACGCTTTGATCGTTCCCTGGAAGACCAGTAGTAGTTTCCGATGCACATCTGGGGGCATTCTGTAATGTGTGGACTATCAGAGTGTTGATGATACACAGAAATTGCATCGGGATTGTATACAACAGACACCATGCGCACTTTCCTCCATGGGAGTAATGTTTCTAACAGTCTAGGCTTTGATCGCTCCCTGCAAGACCAGTAGTAGTTTCCGATGCACATCTGGAGGCATTATGTAATCTGTAAACTATAAGAGTGTTGTTGAAACACAAAAATTGCATCCGGAATGAATACAACAGTCACCATGCGCACTTTCCTCCATGGGAGTAATGTCTCAAACAGACTACGCTTTGATCGTTCCCTGCAAGACCAGTAGTAGTTTCCGATGCACATCTGGAGGCATTCTGTAATCTGTAAACTATCAGAGTGTTGTTCAAACACAGAAATTGCATCCGGAATGAATACAACAGTCACCATTCGCACTTTCCTCCATGGGAGTAATGTCTCAAACAGTTTTCGCTTTGATCCTTCCCTGGGAGTCCAGTAGTAGATTCCGATGCACATCTGGGGGCATTCTGTAATGTGTGGACTATCAGAGTGTTGATGAAACACAGAAACTGCGTCGGGATTGAATACAACAGTCACCATGCGCACTTTCCTCCATGGGAGTAATGTCTTAAACAGAATACGCTTTGATCGTTCCCTGCTAGACCAGTAGTAGTTTCCGATGCACATCTGGAGGCATTCTGTAATCTGTAAACTATAAGAGTGTTGTTGAAACACAAAAATTGCATCCGGAATGAATACAACAGTCACCATGCGCACTTTCCTCCATGGGAGTAATGTCTCAAACAGTTTACGGTTTGATCGTTCCCTGGAAGACCAGTAGTAGTTTTCGATGCACATCTGGAGGCATTCTGTATACTGTGGACCTTCAAAATGTTGATGAAGCAGAGTAATTGCCTCCGGTTTGAACACAACAGTCATCATGCGCATGTTCCTCAATGGGAGTAATGTCTCAAACAGTTTATGCTTTGATCGTTCCCTGGAAGTCCAGTAGTAGTTTCCGATGCACATCTGGGGGCATTCTGTAATGTGTGGACTATCAGAGTGTTGATGAAACACAGAAATTGCATCGGGATTGAATACAACAGACACCATGCGCACTTCCCTCCATGGGAGTAATGTCTCTAACAGTCTACGCTTTGATCGTTTCCTGCAAGACCAGTAGTAGTTTCCGATGCACATCTGGGGGCATTCTGTAAAGTGTGGTCTATCAGAGTGTTGATGAAACACAGAAATTGCATCGGGATTGAATACAACAGTCACCATGCGCACTTTCCTCCATGTGAGTAATGTCTCAAACAGTTTACGATTTGATCGTTCCCTGGAAGACCAGTAATAGTTTCCGATGCACATCAGGTGTCATTCTGTAATGTGTGGACTATCAGAGTGTTGATGAAACACAGAAATTGCTTCGGGATTGAACACAACAGTCACCTTGCGCACTTTCCTCCATGGGATTAATGTCTCAAACATTCTACGCTTTGATCGTTCCCTGCAAGACCAGTAGTAGTTTTCGATGCACATCTGGAGGCATTCTGTAATCTGTAGACCTTCAAAATGTTGCTGAAACAGAGAAATAGCCTCCGGATTGAATACAACAGCCATCATGCGCATTTTCCTCCATGGGAGTAATGTCTCAAACTGTCAACGTTTTGATCGTTCCGTGGAAGTCCAGTATTAGTTTCCGATGCACATCTAGAGGCATTCTGTAATCTGTAAACTATCAGAGTGTTGTTCAAACACAGAAATTGCATCGGGATTGAATACAACAGTCCCCATGCGCACTTTCCTCCATGGGACTAATGTCTCAAACAGTTTACGCGTTGATCGTTCCCTGGAAGAACAGTAATAGCTTTCGATGCACATCAGGAGGCATTCTGTAATCTGTGGACCTTCAAAATGTTGATGAAACAGAGAAATTGAATCCGGATGGAATACAACGGTCATCATGCGCATTTTCCTCCATGGGAGTAATGTCTTTAACAGTCTACGCTCTGATCGCTCCCTGCAATACCAGTAGTAGTTTCCGATGCACATATGGGGGCATTCTGTAATCTGTAAACTATCAGAGTGTTGTTCAAACACAGAAACTGCATCCGGAATGCATACAACAGTCACCATGCGCACTTTCCTCCATGGGAGTAATGTCTCAAACAGTTTACGCTTTAATCGTTCCCTGGAAGACCAGTAGTAGTTTCCGATGTACATCTGGGGGCATTCTGTAATGTGTGGACTATCAGAGTGTTGATGATACACAGAAATTGCATCGGGATTGTATACAACAGACACCATGCGCACTTTATTCCATGGGAGTAATGTCTCTAACATTCTAGGCTTTGATCGCTCCCTGCAAGACCAGTAGTAGTTTCCGATGCACATCTGGAGGCATTCTGTAATCTGTAAACTATCAGAGTGTTGTTCAAACACAGAAACTGCATCGGTATTGAATACAACAGTCACCATGCGCACTTTCCTCCATGGGAGTAATGTCTCAAACAGACTACGCTTTGATCGTTCCCTGCAAGACCAGTAGTAGTTTCCGATGCACATCTGGAGGCATTCTGTAATCTGTAAACTATCAGAGTGTTGTTCAAACACAGAAATTGCATCCGGAATGAATACAACAGTCACCATTCGCACTTTCCTCCATGGGAGTAATGTCTCAAACAGTTTTCGCTTTGATCGTTCCCTGGAAGTCCAGTAGTAGATTCCGATGCACATCTGGGGGCATTCTGTAATGTGTGGACTATCAGAGTGTTGATGAAACACAGAAATTGCTTCGGGATTGAATACAACAGACACCATGCGCACTTCCCTCCATGGGAGTAATGTCTCTAACAGTCTACGCTTTGATCGTTTCCTGCAAGACCAGTAGTAGTTTCCGATGCACATCTGGGGGCATTCTGTAATGTGTGGTCTATCAGAGTGTTGATGAAACACAGAAATTGCTTCGGGATTGAACACAACAGTCACCTTGCGCACTTTCCTCCATGGGAGTAATGTCTCAAACATTCTACGCTTTGATCGTTCCCTGCAAGACCAGTAGTAGTTTTCGATGTACATCTGGAGGCATTCTGTAATCTGTAGACCTTCAAAATGTTGCTGAAACAGAGAAATAGCCTCCGGAATGAATACAACAGCCATCATGCGCATTTCCCTCCATAGGAGTAATGTCTCAAACTGTCAACGTTTTGATCGTTCCGTGGAAGTCCAGTAGTAGTTTCCGATGCACATCTAGAGGCATTCTGTAATCTGTAAACTATCAGAGTGTTGTTCAAACACAGAAATTGCATCGGGATTGAATACAACAGTCCCCATATGCACTTTCCTCCATGGGACTAATGTCTCAAACAGTTTACGCTTTGATCGTTCCCTGGAAGACCAGTAATAGCTTTCGATGCACATCAGGAGGCATTCTGTAATCTGTGGACCTTCAAAATGTTGATGAAACAGAGAAATTGAATCCGGATGGAATACAACGGTCATCATGCGCATTTTCCTCCATGGGAGTAATGTCTTTAACAGTCTACGCTCTGATCGCTCCCTGCAAGACCAGTAGTAGTTTCCGATGCACATCTGGAGGCATTCTGTAATCTGTAAACTATCAGAGTGTTGTTGAAACACAGAAATTGCATCCGGAATGCATACAACAGTCACCATGCGCACTTTCCTCCATGGGAGTAATGTCTCAAAGAGTTTACGCTTTGATCGTTCCCTGGAAGACCAGTAGTAGTTTCCGATGCACATCTGGGGGCATTCTGTAATGTGTGGACTATCAGAGCGTTGATGAAACACAGAAACTGCGTCGGGATTGAATACAACAGTCACCATGCGCACTTTCCTCCATGGGAGTAATGTCTTAAACAGAATACGCTTTGATCGTTCCCTGCTAGACCAGTAGTAGTTTCCGATGCACATCTGGAGGCATTCTGTAATCTGTAAACTATAAGAGTGTTGTTGAAACACAAAAATTGCATCCGGAATGAATACAACAGTCACCATGCGCACTTTCCTCCATGGGAGTAATGTCTCAAACAGTTTACGGTTTGATCGTTCCCTGGAAGACCAGTAGTATTTTCCGATGCACATCTGGAGGCATTCTGTAATCTGTGGGCCTTCAAACTGTTGATGATACGCAGAAATTGCATCCGGAATGAATACAACAGTCACCATTCGCACTTTCCTCCATGGGAGTTATGTCTCAAACAGTTTTCGCTTTGATCCTTCCCTGGAAGTCCACTAGTAGATTCCGATGCACATCTGGGGGCATTCTGTAATGTGTGGACTATCAGAGTGTTGATGAAACACAGAAACTGCGTCGGGATTGAATACAACAGTCACCATGCGCACTTTCCTCCATGGGAGTAATGTCTTAAACAGAATACGCTTTGATCGTTCCCTGCTAGACCAGTAGTAGTTTCCGATGCACATCTGGAGGCATTCTGTAATCTGTAAACTATAAGAGTGTTGTTGAAACACAAAAATTGCATCCGGAATGAATACAACAGTCACCATGCGCACTTTCCTCCATGGGAGTAATGTCTCAAACAGTTTACGGTTTGATCGTTCCCTGGAAGACCAGTAGTAGTTTTCGATGCACATCTGGAGGCATTCTGTAATCTGTGGACCTTCAAAATGTTGATGAAGCAGAGTAATTGCCTCCGGTTTGAATACAACAGTCATCATGCGCATGTCCCTCAATGGGAGTAATGTCTCAAACAGTTTATGCTTTGATCGTTCCCTGGAAGTCCAGTAGTAGTTTCCGATGCACATCTGGGGGCATTCTGTAATGTGTGGACTATCAGAGTGTTGATGAAACACAGAAATTGCATCGGGATTGAATACAACAGACACCATGCGCACTTCCCTCCATGGGAGTAATGTCTCTAACAGTCTACGCTTTGATCGTTTCCTGCAAGACCAGTAGTAGTTTCCGATGCACATCTGGGGGCACTCTGTAATGTGTGGTCTATCAGAGTGTTGATGAAACACAGAAATTGCATCGGGATTGAATACAACAGTCACCATGCGCACTTTCCTCCATGTGAGTAATGTCTCAAACAGTTTACGATTTGATCGTTCCCTGGAAGACCAGTAATAGTTTCCGATGCACATCAGGTGTCATTCTGTAATCTGTGGACTATCAGAGTGTTGATGAAACACAGAAATTGCTTCGGGATTGAACACAACAGTCACCTTGCGCACTTTCCTCCATGGGAGTAATGTCTCAAACATTCTACGCTTTGATCGACCCCTGCAAGACCAGTAGTAGTTTTCGATGCACATCTGGAGGCATTCTGTAATCTGTAGACCTTCAAAATGTTGCTGAAACAGAGAAATAGCCTCCGGATTGAATACAACAGCCATCATGCGCATTTTCCTCCATGGGAGTAATGTCTCAAACTGTCAACGTTTTGATCGTTCCGTGGAAGTCCAGTAGTAGTTTCCGATGCACATCTAGAGGCATTCTGTAATCTGTAAACTATCAGAGAGTTGTTCAAACACAGAAATTGCATCGGGATTGAATACAACAGTCCCCATGCGCACTTTCCTCCATGGGACTAATGTCTCAAACAGTTTACGCTTTGATCGTTCCCTGGAAGAACAGTAATAGCTTTCGATGCACATCTGGTGCTATTCTGTAATCTGTGGACCTTCAAAATGTTGATGAAACAGAGAAATTGAATCCGGATGGAATACAACGGTCATCATGCGCATTTTCCTCCATGGGAGTAATGTCTTTAACAGTCTACGCTCTGATCGCTCCCTGCAAGACCAGTAGTAGTTTCCGATGCACATCTGGAGGCATTCTGTAATCTGTAAACTATCAGAGTGTTGTTCAAACACAGAAATTGCATCCGGAATGCATACAACAGTCACCATGCGCACTTTCCTCCATGGGAGTAATGTCTCAAACAGTTTACGCTTTGATCGTTCCCTGGAAGACCAGTAGTAGTTTCCGATGCACATCTGGGGTCATTCTGTAATGTGTGGACTATCAGAGTGTTGATGATACACAGAAATTGCATCGGGATTGTATACAACAGTCACCATGCGCACTTTCCTCCATGGGAGTAATGTCTCTAACATTCTAGGCTTTGATCGCTCCCTGCAAGACCAGTAGTAGTTACCGATGCACATCTGGAGGCATTCTGTAATCTGTAAACTATTAGAGTGTTGTTCAAACACAGAAACTGCATCGGTATTGAATACAACAGTCACCATGCGCACTTTCCTCCATGGGAGTAATGTCTCAAATAGACTACGCTTTGATCGTTCCCTGCAAGACCAGTAGTAGTTTCCGATGCACATCTGGAGGCATTCTGTAATCTGTAAACTATCAGAGTGTTGTTCAAACACAGAAATTGCATCCGGAATGAATACAACAGTCACCATTCGCACTTTCCTCTATGGGAGTAATGTCTCAAACAGTTTTCGCTTTGATCGTTCCCTGGAAGTCCAGTAGTAGATTCCGACGCACATCTGGGGGCATTCTGTAAAGTGTGGACTATCAGAGTGTTGATGAAACACAGAAATTGCATGGGGATTGAATACAACAGACACCATGCGCACTTCCCTCCATGGGAGTAATGTCTCTAACAGTCTACGCTTTGATCGTTTCCTGCAAGACCAGTAGTAGTTTCCGATGCACATCTGGGGGCATTCTGTAATGTGTGGTCTATCAGAGTGTTGATGAAACACAGAAATTGCTTCGGGATTGAATACAACAGTCACCTTGCGCACTTTCCTCCAAGGGAGTAATGTCTCAAACATTCTACGCTTTGATCGTTCCCTGCAAGACCAGTAGTAGTTTTCGATGCACATCTGGAGGCATTCTGTAATCTGTGGACCTTCAAAATGTTGATGAAACAGAGAAATTGCCTTCGGATTAAATACAAGGGTCATCATGCGCATTTTCCTCCATGGGAGTAATGTCTCAAACTGTCTACGTTTTGATCGTTCCCTGGGAGTCCAGTAGTAGTTTCCGATGCACATCTGGAGGCATTCTGTAATCTGTGGACCTTCAAAGTATTGATGAAACACAGAAATTGCCACGTGATTGAATACAACAGTCACCATGCGCACTTTCCTCCATGGGAGTAATGCCTCACACAGTCTACGTTATCATCGTTTCCTGGAGGACCAGTGGTAGTTTCCGATGCACATCTGGAGGAATTCTGTAATCTGTGGACCTTCAAAGTGTAGGTGAAACACAGAAATTGACTCGGGAATGAATACAACAGTCACCATGCGCACTTTCCTCCATGGGAGTAATGTCTCAAACAGTTTACGCTTTGATCTTTCCTGCAAGACCACTAGTAGTTTCCGATGTACAACTGGGGGCATTCTGTAATGTGTGGACTATCAGAGTGTTGATGAAACACAGAAAATGCATCGTGATTGAATACAACAGTCACCATGCGTACTTTCCACCACGGGAGTAATGTCTCAAACAGTCTACGCTTTGATCGTTCCCTGCAAGACCAGTAGTAGTTTGCGATGCACATCTGGAGGCATTCTGTAATCTGTAAACTATCAGAGTGTTGTTCAAACACAGAAATTGCATCCGGATTGAATACAACAGTCACCATGCGCACTTTCCTCCATGGGAGTAATGTCTCAAACAGTTTACGCTTTGATCGTTCCCTGGAAGACCGGTAGTAGTTTACAATGCACATCTGGGGGCATTATGTAATGTGTGGACTATCAGAGTGTTGATGAAACAGAGAAATTGCATCGGGATTGAATACAACAGACACCATGCGCACTTTCCTCCATGGGAGTAATGTCTCTAACAGTCTAGGCTTTGATCGCTCCCTGCAAGACCAGTAGTAGTTTCCGATGCACATCTGGAGGCATTCTGTAATCTGTAAACTATCAGAGTGTTGTTCAAACACAGAAACTGCATCGGGATTGAATACAACAGTCACCATACGCACTTTCCTCCATGGGAGTAATGCCTCAAACAGTATACGCTTTGATCGTTCCCTGGAAGACCAGTACTAGTTTCCGATGCACATCTGGGGGCATTCTGTAATGTGTGGACTATCAGAGTGTTGATGCAAAACAGAAATTGCGTCGGGATTGAATACAACAGACACCATGCGCACTTTCCTCTATGGGAGTAATGTTTCTAACAGTCTACGCTTTGATCGTTTCCTGCAAGACCAGTAGTAGTTTCCGATGCACATCTGGTGTCATTCTCGAATCTGTGGACTATCCGATTGTTGATGAAACACAGAAATTGCTTCGGGATTGAATACAACAGTCACCTTGCGCACTTTCCTAAATGGGAGTAATGTCTCAAACATTCTACGCTTTGATCGTTCCCTGCAAGACCAGTAGTAGTTTTCGATGCACACCTGGAGGCATTCTGTAATCCGTGGACCTTCAAAATGTTGATGAAACAGAGAAATTGCTTCGGGATTGAATACAACAGTCATCATGCGCACTTTCCTCCATGGGAGTAATGTCTCAAACAGTTTACGATTTGATCGTTCCCTGGCAGACCAGTAGTAGCTTCCGATGCACATCTGGAGGCATTCTGTAATCTGTAAACTATCACAGTGTTGTTCAAACTCAGCAACTGCATCGGGATTGAATACAACAGTCACCATGTGCACTTTCCTCCATGGGAGTAATGCCTCACACAGTCTACGCTTTGATCGTTTCCTGGAGGACCATTAGTAGTTTCCGATGCACATCTGGAGGAATTCTGTAATCTGTGGACCTTCAAAGTGTAGGTGAAACACGGAAATTGACTCGGGATTGAATACAACAGTCATCATGCGCACTTTCCTTCATGGGGGTAATGTCTCAAACATTCTACGTTTTGATCGATCCGAGGAAGACCAGTAGTAGTTTCCGATGCACATCTGGAGGCATTCTGTAATCTGTAAACTATCAGAGTGTTGTTCAAACACAGAAACTGCATCGGGATTGAATACAACAGTCACCATGCGCGCTTTCCTCCGTGGGAGTAATGTCTCAAACAGTTTACGCTTTGATCTTTCCCTGCAAGACCACTAGTAGTTTCCGATGCACAACTGGCGGCATTCTGTAATGTGTGGACTATCAGAGTGTTGATGAAACACAGAGATTGCATCGGGATTGAATACAACAGTCACCATGCGCACTTTCCACCACGGGAGTAATGTCTAAAACATTCTACGATTTGATCGTTCCCTGCAAGACCAGTAGTAGATTACGATGCACATCTGGGGGCATTCTGTAATGTGTGGACTATCAGAGTGTTAAAGAAACACAGAAATTGCATCGGGATTGAATACAACAGACACCATGCGCACTTTCCTCCATGGGAGTAATGTCTCTAACAGTCTATGCTTTGATCGCTCCCTGCAAGACCGGTAATAGTTTCCGATGCACATCTGGAGGCATTCTGTAATCTGTAAACTATCAGAGTGCTGTTCAAACACAGAAACTGCATCGGGATTGAATACAAGAGTCACCATGAACACTTTCCTCCATTGGAGTAATGTCTCAAAACAGACTACGCTTTGATCGTTCCCTGCAAGACCAGTAGTAGTTTCCGATGCACATCTGGAGGCATTCTGTAATCTGTAAACTATCAGAGTGTTGTTCAAACACGGAAATTGCATCCGGAATGAATACAACAGTCACCATGCGCACTTTCCTCCATGGGAGTAATGTCTCAAACAGTTTAAGCTTTGATCGTTCCCTGGAAGACCAGTACTAGTTTCCGATGCACATCTGGGGGCATTCTGTAATGTGTGGACTATCAGACTGTTGATGAAACACAGAAATTGCCGCGTGATTGAATACAACAGTCACCATGCGCACTTTCCTCCATGGGAGTAATGCCTCAAACAGTCTACGCTTTGATCGATTCCTGGAGGACCAGTAGAGGTTTCCGATGCACATCTGGAAGAATTCTGTAATCTGTGGACCTTCAAAGTGTAGGTGAAACACAGTAATTGACTCGGGATTGAATACAACAGTCATCATGCGCACTTTCCTCCATGGGAGTAATGTCTCAAACAGTCCAATTTTGATCGTTCCCAGGCAGACCAGTAGTAGTTTCCGATGCACATCAGGAGGCATTCTGTAATCTGTAAACTATCAGAGTGTTGTTCAAACACAGAAACTGCATCGGGATTGAATACAACAGTCACCATGCGCACTTTCCTCCATGGGAGTAATGTCTCAAACAGACTACGCTTTGATCGTTCCCTGCAAGACCAATAGTACTTTCCGATGCACATCTGGAGGCATTCTGTAATCTGTAAACAATCAGAGTGTTGTTGAAACACAGAAATTGCATCCGGAATCAATACAACAGTCACCATGCGCACCTTCCTCCATGGGAGTAATGTCTCAAACAGTTGACGCTTTGATCGTACCCTGGAAGTCCAGTAGTAGTTTCCGATGCACATCTGGGGGCCAACACAGAAATTGCATAGGGATTGAATACAACAGTCACCATGCGCACATTCCTAAATGGGAGTAATGTCTCAAACAGTTTACGATTTGATCGTTCCCTGGAACACCAGTAATAGTTTCCGATGCACATCAGGTGTCATTCTCTAATCTGTGGACTATCAGAGTGTTGATGAAACACAGAAATTGCTTCGGGATTGAATACAACAGTCACCTTCCGCACTTTCCTCCATGGGAGTAATGTCTCAAACATTCTACGCTTTCATCGTTCCCTGCAAGACCAGTAGTAGTTTTCGATGCACATCTGGAGGTATTCTGTAATCTGTGGATCTTCAGAATGTAGATGAAACAGAGAAATTGCCTCCGGATTGAATACAACAGTCATAATGCGCATTTTCCTCCATGGGAGTAATGTCTCAAACTGTCTACGTTTTGATCGTTCCCTGGAAGTCCAGTAGTAGTTTCCGATGCACATCTGGAGGCATTCTGTAATCTGTGGACCTTCAAAGTGTTGATGAAACACAGAAATTGCCGTGTGATTGAATACAACAGTCACCATGCGCACTTTCCTCCATGGGAGTAATGTCTCACACAGTCTACGCTTTGATCGTTTCCTGGAGGACCAGTAGTAGTTTCCGATGCACATCTGGAGGAATTCTGTAATCTGTGGACCTTCGAAGTGTAGGTGAAACACAGAAATTGACTCGGGATTGAATTCAACAGTCACCATGCGCGCTTTCCTCCATGGGAGTAATGTCTCAAACAGTTTACGCTTTGATCGTTCCCTGCAAGACCACTAGTAGTTTCCGATGCACAACTGGGGGCATTCTGTAATGTGTGGAATATCAGAGTGTTGATGAAACACAGAAATTGCATCGGGATTGAATACAACAGTCACCATTCGCACTTTCCTCCACGGGAGTAATGTCTCAAACAGTCTCCGCTTTGCTCGTTCCCTGCAAGACCAGTAGTAGTTTGCGATGCACATCTGGGTGCATGCTGTAATCTGTAAACTATCAGAGTGTTGTTCAAACACAGAAATTGCATCCGGATTGAATACAACAGTCACCATGCGCGCTTTCCTCCATGGGAAAAATGTCTCAAACAGTTTACGCTTTGATCGTTCCCTGGAAGACCAGTACTAGTTTCCGATGCACATCTGGGGGCAATCTGTAATGTGTGGACTATCAGAGTGTTGATGCAACACAGAAATTGCATCGGGATTGAATACAACAGACACCATGCGCACTTTCCTCTATGGGAGTAATGTCTCTAACAGTCTACGCTTTGATCGTTTCCTGCGAGACCAGTAGTAGTTTCCGATGCACATCTGGTGTCATTCTCGAATCTGTGGACTATCAGAGTGTTGATGAAACACAGAAATTGCTTCGGGATTGAATACAACAGTCACCTTGCGCACTTTCCTAAATGCGAGTAATGTCTCAAACATTCTACGCTTTGATCGTTCCCTGCAAGACCAGTAGTAGTTTTCGATGCACACCTGGAGGCATTCTGTAATCTGTGGACCTTCAAAATGTTGATGAAACAGAGAAATTGCCTTCGGATTGAATACAACAGTCATCATGCGCATTTTCCTCCATGGGAGTAATGTCTCAAACTGTCTACGTTTTGATCGTTCCCTGGGGTCCAGTAGTAGTTTCCGATGCCCATGTGGAGGCATTCTGTAATCTGTGGACCTTCAAACTGTTGATGAAACACAGAAATTGCCGCGTGATTGAATACAACAGTCACCATGCGCACTTTCCTTCATGGGAGTAACGCCTCACACAGTCTACGCTTTGTTCGTTTCTTGGAGGACCGTTAGTAGTTTCCGATGCACATCTGGAGGAATTCTGTAATCTGTCGACCTTCAAAGTGTAGGTGAAACACGGAAATTGACTAGGGATTGAATACAACAGTCATCATGCGCTCTTTCCTTCATGGGGGTAATGTCTCAAACATTCTACGTTTTGATCGATCCGTGGAAGACCAGTAGTAGTTTCCGATGCACATCTGGAGGCATTCTGTAATCTGTAAACTATCAGAGTGTTGTTCAAACACAGAAATTGCATCGGGATTGAAAACAACAGTCACCATGCGCGCTTTCCTCCATGGGAGTAATGTCTCAAACAGTTTACGCTTTGATCTTTCCCTGCAAGACCACTAGTAGTTTCCGATGCACAACTGGGGGCATTCTGTAATGTGTGGACTATCAGAGTGTTGATGAAACACAGAGTTGGCATCGGGATTGAATACAACAGTCACCATGCGCACTTTCCACCACGGGAGTAATGTCTAAAACATTCTACGATTTGATCGTTCCCTGCAAGACCAGTAGTAGATTACGATGCACATCTGGGGGCATTCTGTAATGTGTGGACTATCAGAGTGTTGATGAAACACAGAAATTGCATCGGGATTGAATACAACAGACACCATGCGCACTTTCCTCCATGGGAGTAATGTCTCTAACAGTCTACGCTTTGATCGCTCCCTGCAAGACCGGTAGTAGTTTCCGATGCACATCTGGAGGCATTCTGTAATCTGTAAACTATCAGAGTGTCGTTCAAACACGGAAATTGCATCCGGAATGAATACAACAGTCACCATGCACACTTTCCTCCATGGGAGTAATGTCTCAAACAGTTTACGCATTGATCGTTCCCTGGAAGACCAGTACTAGTTTCCGATGCTCATCTGGGGGCATTCTGTAATGTGTGGACTATCAGACTGTTGATGAAACACAGATATTGCATCGGGATTGAATACAAGAAACACCATGCGCACTTTCCTCTATATGAGTAATGTCCCTAACACTCTACGCTTTGATCGTTTCCTGCAAGACCAGTTGTAGTTTCCGATGCACATCTGGAGGCATTCTGTAATCTTTGGACCTTCAAAGTGTTGATGAAACACAAAAATTGCCTCGGGATTGAATACAACAGTCATTATGCGCACTTTCCTCCATGGGAGTAATGTCTCAAACAGTTTACGCTCTGATCGTTCCTTGGAAGACCAGTAGTTGTTTCCGATGAACATCTGGGAGCATTCTGTAATGTGTGGTCTAGCAGAGTGTTGATGAAACACAGAAATTGCATCGGGATTGAATACAACAGTCACCATGCGCACTTTCCTGCATGGGAGTAATGTCTCAAACAGTTTACGATTTGATCGTTCCCTGGAAGACCAGTAATAGTTTCCGATGCACATCTGATATCATTCTCGAATCTGTGGACTATCAGAGTGTTGATGAAACACAGAAATTGCTTCGGGATTGAATACAACAGTCACCTTGGGCACTTTCCTAAATGGGAGTAATGTCTCAAACATTCTACGCTTTGATCGTTCCCTGCAAGACCAGTAGTAGTTTTCGATGCACATCTGGAGGCATTCTGTAATCTGTGGACCTTCAAAGTGTTGATGAGACACAGAAATTGCCGCGTGATTGAATACAACAGCCACCATGCGCACTTTCCTCCATGGGAGTAATGCCTCACACAGTCTACGCTTTGATCGTTTCCTGGAGGACCAGTAGTAGTTTCCGATGCACATCTGGAGGAATTCTGTAATCTGTGGACCTTCAAAGTGTAGGTGAAACACAGAAATTGACTCGGGATTGAATACAACAGTCATCTTGCGCACTTTCCTCCATGGGAGTAATGTCTCAAACAGTCTACGCTTTGATCGTTCCCTGGCAGACCAGTAGTAGTTTCCGATGCACATCTGGAGGCATTCTGTAATCTGTAAACTATCAGAGTGTTGTTCAAACACAGATATTGCATCGGGATTGAATACAACAGTCCCCATGCGCACTTTCCTCCATGTGAGTAATGTCTCAAACAGTTTACGATTTGATCGTTCCCTGCAAGACCAGTAGTAGTTTCCGATGCACATCTGGGGACATTCTGTAATGTGTGGACTATCAGAGTGTTGATGAAACACAGAAATTGCATCGGGATTGAATACAACAGTCACCATGCGCACTTTCCTCCATGGGAGTAATGTCTCAAACAGTCTACGCTTTGATCGTTTCCTGGAGGACCAGTAGTAGTTTCCGATGCACATCTGGAGGAATTATGTAATCTGTGGACCTTCAAAGTGTAGGTGAAACACAGAAATTGACTCGGGATTGAATACAACAGTCATCATGCGCACTTTCATCCATGGGAGTAATGTCTCAAACAGTTTACGGTTTGATCGTTCCCTGGCAGACCAGTAGTAGCTTCCGATGCACATCTGGAGGCATTCTGTAATCTGTACACTATCACAGTGTTGTTCAAACTCAGAAACTGCATCGGGATTGAATACAACAGTCACCATGCACACTTTCCTCCATGGGAGTAATGTCTCAAACAGACTACGCTTTGATCGTTCCCTGCAAGACCAGTAGTAGTTTTCGATGCACATCTGGAGGCATTCTGTAATCTGTGGACCTTCAAAATGTTGATGAAACAGAGAAATTGCCTTCGGATTGAATACAACAGTCATCATGCGCATTTTCCTCCATGGGAGTAATGTCTCAAACTGTGTACGTTTTGATCGTTCCCTGGGAGTCCAGTAGTAGTTTCCGATGCCCATATGGAGGCATTCTGTAATCTGTGGACCTTCAAAGTGTTGATTAAACACAGAATTTGCCGCGTGATTGAATACAACAGTCACCATGCGCACCTTCCTCCATGGGAGTAATGCCTCACACAGTCTACGCTTTGATCGTTTCCTGGAGGACCGTTAGTAGTTTCCGATGCACATCTGGAGGAATTCTGTAATCTGTGGACCTTCAAAGTGTAGGTGAAACACGGAAATTGACTCGGGATTGAATACAACAGTCATCATGCGCACTTTCCTCCATGGGGGTAATGTCTCAAACAGTTTACGCTTTGATCTTTCCCTGCAAGACCACTAGTAGTTTCCGATGCACAACTGGGGTTATTCTGTAATGTGTGGACTATCAGAGTGTTGATGAAACACAGAGATTGCATCGGGATTGAATACAACAGTCACCATGCGCACTTTCCACCACGGGAGTAATGTCTAAAACATTCTACGATTTGATCGTTCCCTGCAAGACCAGTAGTAGTTTTCGATGCACATCTGGAGGTACTCTGTAATCTGTGGACCTTCAAAATGTAGATGAAACAGAGAAATTGCCTCCGGATTGAATACAACAGTCATAATGCGCATTTTCCTCCATGGGAGTAATGTCTCAAACTGTCAACGTTTTGATCGTTCCCTGGAAGTCCAGTGGTAGTTTCCGATGCACATCTGGAGGCATTCTGTAATCTGTGGACCTTCAAAGTGTTGATGAAACACAGAAATTGCCGCGTGATTGAATACAACAGTCACCATGCGCACTTTCCTCCATTGGAGTAATGCCTCACACAGTCTACGCTTTGATCGTTTCCTGGAGGACCAGTAGTAGTTTCCGATGCACATTTGGAGGAATTCTGTAATCTGTGGACCTTGAAAGTGTAAGTGAAACACAGAAATTGACTCGGGATTGAATACAACAGTCACCATGCGAGCTTTCCTCCATGGGAGTAATGTCTCAAACAGTTTGCGCTTTGATCGTTCCCTGCAAGACCACTAGTAGTTTCCGATGCACAACTGGGGGCATTCTGTAATGTGTGTACTATCAGAGTGTTGATGAAACACAGAAATTGCATCGGGATTGAATACAACAGTCACCATTCGCACTTTCCTCCACGGGAGTAATGTCTCAAACAGTCTCTGCTTTGCTCGTTCCCTGCAAGACCAGTAGTAGTTTGCGATGCACATCTGGGGGCATTCTGTAATCTGTAAACTATCAGAGTGTTGTTCAAACACAGAAATTGCATCCGGATTGAATACAACAGTCACCTTGCGCACTTTCCTCCATGGGAAAAATGTCTCAAAGAGTTTACGCTTTGATCGTTCCCTGGAAGACCGGTAGTAGTTTACGATGCACATATGGGGGCATTCTGTAATGTGTGGAGTATCAGAGTGTTGGTGAAACACAGAAATTGCATCGGGATTGAATACAACAGACACCATGTGCACTTTCCTCCATGGGAGTAATGTCTCTAACAGTCTACGCTTTGATCGCTCCCTGGAAGACCGGTAGTAGTTACCCATGCACATCTGGAGGCATTCTGTAATCTGTAAACCATCAGAGTGTTGTTCAAACACAGAAACTGCATCGGGATTGAATAAAACAGACACCATGCGCACTTTCCTCCATGGGAGTAATGTCTCAATACAGACTACGCTTTAATCGTTCCCTGCAAGACCAGTAGTAGTTTCCGATGCACATCTGGAGGCATTCTGTAATCTGTATGCTATCAGAGTGTTGTTCAAACACAGAAATTGCATCCGGAATGAATACAACAGTCACCATGCGCACTTTCTTCCATGGGAGTAATGTCTCAAACAGTTTACGCTTTGATCGTTCCCTGGAAGACCAGTACTTGTTTCCGATGAACATCTGGGGAAATTCTGTAATGTGTGGTCTATCAGAGTGTTCATGAAACACAGAAATTGCATCGGGATTGAATACAACAGTCACCATGCGCACTTTCCTCCATGGGAGAAATGTCTCAAACGGTTTACGCTTTGATCGTTCCCTGGCAGACCAGTAGTAGTTTCCGATGCACATCTGGTGTCATTCTGTAATCTGTGGACTATCAGAGTTTTGTTGAAACACAGAAATTGCATCGGGATTGAATACAACAGTCATCATGCGCACTTTCCTCCATGGGAGTAATGTCTCAAACAGTCTACGTTTTGATCGTTTCCTGGAGGACCAGTAGTAGTTTCCGATGCACATCTGGAGGAATTATGTAATCTGTGGACCTTCAAAGTGTAGGTGAAACACAGAAGTTGACTCGGGATTGAATACAACATTCATCATGCGCACTTTCCTCCATGGGAGTAATGTCTCAAACAGTTTACGCTTTGATCGTTCCCTGGCAGACCAGTAGTAGCTTCCGATGCACATCTGGAGGCATTCTGTAATCTGTAAACTATCACAGTGTTGTTCAAACTCAGAAACTGCATCGGGATTGAATACAACAGTCACCATGCGCACTTTCCTCCATGGGAGTAATGTCTCAAACAGACTACGCTTTGATCGTTCCCTGCAAGACCAGTAGTAGTTTTCGATGCACATCTGGAGGCATTCTGTAATCTGTGGACCTTCAAAATTTTGATGAAACAGAGAAATTGCCTTCGGATTGAATACAACAGATATCATGCGCATTTTCCTCCATGGGAGTAATGTCTCAAACTGTCTACGTTTTGATCGTTCCCTGGGAGTCCAGTAGTAGTTTCCGATGCCCATGTGGAGGCATTCTGTAATCTGTGGACCTTCAAAGTGTTGATGAAAAACAGAAATTGCCGCGTGATTGAATACAACAGTCACCATGCGCACTTTCCTCCATGGGAGTAATGCCTCACACAGTCTACGCTTTGATCGTTTCCTGGAGGACCATTAGTAGTTTCCGATGCACATCTGGAGGAATTCTGTGATCTGTGGACCTTCAAAGTGTAGGTGAAACACGGAAATTGACTCGGGATTGAATACAACAGTCATCATGCGCACATTCCTTCATGGGGGTAATGTCTCAAACAGTTTACGCTTTGATCTTTCCCTGCAAGACCACTAGTAGTTTCCGATGCACAACTGGGGGCATTCTGTAATGTGTGGACTATCAGAGTGTTGATGAAACACAGAGATTGCATCGGGATTGAATACAACAGTCACCATGCGCACTTTCCACCACGGGAGTAATGTCTAAAACATCCTACGATTTGATCGTTCCCTGCAAGACCTGTAGTAGTTTTCGATGCACATCTGGAAGTATTCTGTAATCTGTGGACCTTCAAAATGTAGATGAAACAGAGAAATTGCCTCCGGATTGAATACAACAGTCATAATGCGCATTTTCCTCCATGGGAGTAATGTCTCAGACTGTCTACGTTTTGATCGTTCCCTGGAAGTCCAGTAGTAGTTTCCGATGCACATCTGGAGGCATTCTGTAATCTGTGGACCTTCAAAGTGTTGATGAAGCACAGAAATTGCCGCCTGATTGAATACAACAGTCACCATGCGCACTTTCCTCCATGGGAGTAATGCCTCACACAGTCTACGCTTTGATCGTTTCCTGGAGGACCAGTAGTAGTTTCCGATGCACATCTGGAGGAATTCTGTAATCTGTGGACCTTGAAAGTGTAGGTGAAACACAGAAATTGACTCGGGATTGAATACAACAGTCACCATGCGAGCTTTCCTCCATGGGAGTAATGTCTCAAACAGTTTACGCTTTGATCGTTCCCTGCAAGACCACTAGTAGTTTCCGATGCACAACTGGGGGCATTCTGTAATGTGTGTACTATCAGAGTGTTGATGAGACACAGAAATTGCATCGGGATTGAATACAACAGTCACCATTCGCACTTTCCTCCACGGGAGTAATGTCTCAAACAGTCTCCGCTTTGCTCGTTCCCTGCAAGACCAGTAGTAGTTTGCGATGCACATCTGGGGGCATTCTGTAATCTGTAAACTATCAGAGTGTTGTTCAAACACAGAAATTGCATCCGGATTGAATACAACAGTCACCTTGCGCACTTTCCTCCATGGGAAAAATGTCTCAAAGAGTTTACGCTTTGATCGTTCCCTGGAAGACCGGTAGTAGTTTACGATGCACATATGGGGGCATTCTGTAATGTGTGGACTATCAGAGTGTTGGTGAAACACAGAAATTGCATCGGGATTGAATACAACAGACACCATGTGCACTTTCCTCCATGGGAGTAATGTCTCTAACAGTCTACGCTTTGATCGCTCCCTGCAAGACCGGTAGTAGTTTCCCATGCACATCTGGAGGCATTCTGTAATCTGTAAACCATCAGAGTGTTGTTCAAACACAGAAACTGCATCGGGATTGAATAAAACAGACACCATGCGCACTTTCCTCCATGGGAGTAATGTCTCAAAACAGACTACGCTTTGATCGTTCCCTGGAAGACCAGTACTTGTTTCCGATGAACATCTGGGGAAATTCTGTAATGTGTGGTCTATCAGAGTGTTCATGAAACACAGAAATTGCATCGGGATTGAATACAACAGTCACCATGCGCACTTTCCTCCATGGGAGAAATGTCTCAAACAGTTTACGCTTTGATCGTTCCCTGGCAGACCAGTAGTAGTCTCCGATGCACATCTGGTGTCATTCTGTAATCTGTGGACTATCAGAGTTTTGTTGAAACACAGAAATTGCATCGGGATTGAATACAACAGTCATCATGCGCACTTTCCTCCATGGGAGTAATGTCTCAAACAGTCTACGTTTTGATCGTTTCCTGGAGGACCAGTAGTAGTTTCCGATGCACATCTGGAGGAATTATGTAATCTGTGGACCTTCAAAGTGTAGGTGAAACACAGAAATTGACTCGGGATTGAAAACAACAGTCATCATGCGCACTTTCCTCCATGGGAGTAATGTCTCAAACAATTTACGCTTTGATCGTTCCCTGGCAGACCAGTAGTAGCTTCCGATGCACATCTGGAGGCATTCTGTAATCTGTACACTATCACAGTGTTGTTCAAACTCAGAAACTGCATCGGGATTGAATACAACAGTCACCATGCGCACTTTCCTCCATGGGAGTAATGTCTCAAACAGACTACGCTTTGATCGTTCCCTGCAAGACCAGTAGTAGTTTTCGATGCACATCTGGAGGCATTCTGTAATCTGTGGACCTTCAAAATGTTGATGAAACAGAGAAATTGCCTTCGGATTGAATACAACAGTCATCATGCGCATTTTCCTCCATGGGAGTAATGTCTCAAACTGTCTACGTTTTGATCGTTCCCTGGGAGTCCAGTAGTAGTTTCCGATGCCCATGTGGAGGCATTCTGTAATCTGTGGACCTTCAAAGTGTTGATGAAACACAGAAATTGCCGCGTGATTG
Organism: Schistocerca gregaria; assembly: GCF_023897955.1. Classification (NCBI taxonomy): domain Eukaryota; kingdom Metazoa; phylum Arthropoda; class Insecta; order Orthoptera; family Acrididae; genus Schistocerca; species Schistocerca gregaria. Next base: position 44,373,766 of record NC_064927.1, read on the forward strand.
AATACAACAGTCACCATGCGCACTTTCCTCCATGGGAGTAATGCCTCACACAGTCTACGCTTTGATCGTTTCCTGGAGGACCATTAGTAGTTTCCGATGCACATCTGGAGGAATTCTGTAATCTGTGGACCTTCAAAGTGTAGGTGAAACCCGGACATTGACTCGGGATTGAATACAACAGTCATCATGCGCACTTTCCTTCATGGGGGTAATGTCTCAAACAGTTTACGCTTTGATCTTTCCCTGCAAGACCACTAGTAGTTTCCGATGCACAACTGGGGGCATTCTGTAATGTGTGGACTATCAGAGTGTTGATGAAACACAGAGATTGCATCGGGATTGAATACAACAGTCACCATGCGCACTTTCCACCACGGGAGTAATGTCTAAAACATTCTACGATTTGATCGTTCCCTGCAAGACCAGTAGTAGTTTTCGATGCACATCTGGAAGTATTCTGTAATCTGTGGACCTTCAAAAAGTAGATGAAACAGAGAAATTTCCTCCGGATTGAATACAACAGTCATAATGCGCATTTTCCTCCATGTGAGTAATGTCTCAAACTGTCTACGTTTTGATCGTTCCCTGGAAGTCCAGTAGTAGTTTCCGATGCACATCTGGAGGCATTCTGTAATCTGTGGACCTTCAAAGTGTTGATGAAACACAGAAATTGCCGCCTGATTGAATACAACAGTCACCATGCGCACTTTCCTCCATGGGAGTAATGCCTCACACAGTCTACGCTTTGATCGTTTCCTGGAGGACCAGTAGTAGTTTCCGATGCACATCTGGAGGAATTCTGTAATCTGTGGACCTTGAAACTGTAGGTGAAACACAGAAATTGACTCGGGATTGAATACAACAGTCACCATGCAAGCTTTCCTCCATGGGAGTAATGTCTCAAACAGTTTACGCTTTGATCGTTCCCTGCAGGACCACTAGTAGTTTCCGATGCACAACTGGGGGCATTCTGTAATGTGTGGGCTATCAGAGTGTTGATGAAACACAGAAATTGCATCGGGATTGAATACAACAGTCACCATTCGCACTTTCCTCCACGGGAGTAATGTCTCAAACAGTCTCCGCTTTGCTCGTTCCCTGCAAGACCAGTAGTAGTTTGCGATGCACATCTGGGGGCATTCTGTAATCTGTAAACTATCAGAGTGTTGTTCAAACACAGAAATTGCATCCGGATTGAATACAACAGTCACCATGCGCACTTTCCTCCATGGGAAAAATGTCTCAAAGAATTTACGCTTTGATCGTTCCCTGGAAGACCGGTAGTAGTTTACGATGCACATATGGGGGCATTCTGTAATGTGTGGACTATCAGAGTGTTGGTGAAACACAGAAATTGCATCGGGATTGAATACAACAGACACCATGTGCACTTTCCTCCATGGGAGTAATGTCTCTAACAGTCTACGCTTTGATCGCTCCCTGCAAGACCGGTAGTAGTTTCCCGTGCACATCTGGAGGCATTCTGTAATCTGTAAACCATCAGAGTGTTGTTCAAACACAGAAACTGCATCGGGATTGAATAAAACAGACACCATGCGCACTTTCCTCCATGGGAGTAATGTCTCAAAACAGACTACGCTTTGATCGTTCCCTGCAAGACCAGTAGTAGTTTCCGATGCACATCTGGAGGCATTCTGTAATCTGTATGCTATCAGAGTGTTGTTCAAACACAGAAATTGCATCCGGAATGAATACAACAGTCACCATGCGCACTTTCCTCCATGGGAGTAATGTCTCAAACAGTTTACGCTTTGATCGTTCCCTGGAAGACCAGTACTTGTTTCCGATGAACATCTGCTGAAATTCTGTAATGTGTGGTCTATCAGAGTGCTCATGAAACACAGAAATTGCATCGGGATTGAATACAACAGTCACCATGCGCACTTCCCTCCATGGGAGAAATGTCTCAAACAGTTTACGCTTTGATCGTTCCCTGGCAGACCAGTAGTAGTTTCCGATGCACATCTGGTGTCATTCTGTAATCTGTGGACTATCAGAGTTATGTTGAAACACAGAAATTGCATCGGGATTGAATACAACAGTCATCATGCGCACTTCCCTCCATGGGAGTAATGTCACAAACAGTATACGCTTTGACCGTTTCCTGGAGGACCAGTAGTAGTTTCCGATGCACATCTGGAGTAATACTGTAATCTGTGGACCTTCAAAGCGTAGGTGAAACACATTAATTGACTCGGGATTGAATACAACAGTCATCATGCGCACTTTCGTCCATGGGAGTAATGTCTCAAACAGTCTACGCTTTGATCGTTCCCTGGCAGACCAGTAGTAGTTTCCGATGCACATCTGGAGGCATTCTGTAATCTGTGGACCTTCAAAATGTTGATAAAACACAGAAATTGCATTGGGATTGAATACAGCAGACACCATGCGCACTTTCCTCCATGGGAGTAATGTCTCAAACAGTTTACGCTTTGATCGTTCCCTGGAAGACCAGTAGTAGCTTCCGATGCACATCTGGGGACATTCTGTAATGTGTGGACTATCAGAGTGTTTATGAAACACAGAAATTGCATCAGGATATAATACAACAGTCACTATGCGCACTTTCCTCCATGGGAGTAATGTCTCAAACAGTTTACGCTTTGATCGTTCCCTGGAAGACCAGTAGTTGATAACGATGAACATTTGGGGGCATTCTGTAATGTGTGGTCTATCAGAGTGTTGATGAAACACAGAAATTGCATCGCGATTGAATACAACAGACACCATGCGCACTTTCCTCCATGGGAGTAATGTCTCTAACAGTCTACGCTTTGATCGGTCCCTGCAAGACCAGTAGTAGTTTCCGATGCACATCTAGAGGCATTCTGTAATCTGTAAACTATCAGAGTGTTGTTCAAACACAGAAATTGCATCGGGATTGAATACAACAGACACCATGCGCACTTTCCTCCATGGGAGTAATGTCTCTAACAGTCTACGCATTGATCGTTTCCTGCAAGACCAGTAGTAGTTTCCGATGCACATCTGGAGGCATTCTGTAATCTGTGGACCTTCAAAGTGTTGATGAAACACAGAAATTGCCTCGGGATTGAATACAACAGTCATTATGCGCAGTTTCCTCCATGGGAGTAATGTCTCAAACAGTTTACGGTTTGATCGTTCCCTGGAAGACCAGTAGTTGTTTCCGATGAACATCTGGGGGCATTCTGTAATGTGTGGTCTATCAGAGTGTTGATGAAACAGAGAAATTGCATCGGGATTGAATACAACAGTCACCATGCGCACTTTCCTCCATAGGAGTGATGTCTCAAAAAGTTTACGATTTGATCGTTCCCTGGAAGACCAGTAATACTTTCCGATGCACATCTGGTGTCATTCTCTAATCCGTGGACTATCAGAGTGTTGATGAAACACAGACATTGCTTCGGGATTGAATAGAACAGTCACCATGCGCACTTTTCTCCATGGGAGTAATGCCTCAAAGAGTCTACGCTTTGATCGTTTCCTGGAGGACCAGTAGTAGTTTCCGATGCACATCTTTAGGAATTCTGTAATCTGTGGACCTTCAAAATGTTGATGAAACACAGAAATTGCATCGGGATTGAATACAACAGACACCATGCGCACTTTCCTCCATGGGAGTAATGTCTCTAACAATCTACGCATTGATCGCTCCCTGCAAGACCAGTAGTAGTTCCCGATGCACATCTGGAGGCAATCTGTAATCTGTAAACTATCAGAGTGTTGTTCAAACACAGAAACTGCACGGGATTGAATACAACAGACACCATGCGCACTTTCCTCCATGGGAGTAATGTCTCAAAAGTCTACGCTTTGATCGTTCCCTGGAAGACCAGTAGTATTTTCCGATGCACATCTGGGGGCATTCTGTAATGTGTGGACTATCAGAGTGTTGATGAAACACAGAAATTGCATCGGGATTGAATACAACAGACACCATGCGCACTTTCCTCAATGGGAGTAATGTCTCTAACAGTCTACGCTTTGATCGTTTCCTGCAAGACCAGTAGTAGTTTCCGATGCACATCTGGAGGAATTCTGTAATCTGTGGACCTTCAAAGTGTTGATGAAACACAGAAATTGCCTCGGGATTGAATACAACAGTCATTAAGCGCACTTTCCTCCATGGGAGTAATGTCTCAAACAGTTCACGCTTTGATCGTTCCCTGGAAGACCAGTAGTAGTTTCCGATGCACATCTGGAGGCATTCTGTAATCTGTGGACCTTCAAAGTGTTGATGAAACACAGAAATTGCGCGCGTGATTGAATACAACAGTCACCATGCGCCTTTTCCTCCATGGGAGTGATGTCTCAAACAGTTTACGATTTGATCGTTCCCTGGAAGACCAGTAGTAGTTTCCGATGCACATCTGGAGGCATTCTGTAATCTGTAAACTATCAGAGTGTTGTTCAAACACATAAATTGCATCGGGAATGAATACAACAGACACCATGCGCACTTTCCTCCATGGGAGTAATGTCTCAAACAGTCTACGCTTTGATCGTTCCCTGGCAGACCAGTAGTAGTTTCCGATGCACATCTAAAGGCATTCTGTAATCTGTAAACTATCAGAGTGTTGTTCAAACACAGAAACTGCATCGGGATTGAATACAACAGTCACCATGCGCACTTTCCTCCATGCGAGTAATGTCTCAAACAGACTACGCTTTGATCGTTCCCTGCAATACCAGTAGTAGTTTCCGATGCACAGCTGGAGGCATTCTGTAATCTGTGGACCTTCAAAGTGTTGATGAAACACAGAAATTGATGCGTGATTGAATACAACACTATCCATGCGCACTTTCCTCCATGGGAGTAATGTCTCAAAGAGTCTACGCTTTGATCGTTCCCTGGAAGACCAGTAGTAGTTTCCGATGCACATCTGGAGGCATTCTGTAATCTGTGGACCTTCAAAGTGTTGATGAAACACAGAAATTGCCTCGGGATTGAATACAACAGTCATTAAGCGCACTTTCCTCCATGGGAGTAATGTCTCAAACATTCTACGCTTTCATCGTTCCCTGCAAGACCAGTAGTAGTTTTCGATGCACATCTGGAGGTATTCTGTAATCTGTGGACCTTCAAAATGTAGATGAAACAGAGAAATTGCCTCCGGATTGAATACAACAGTCATAATGCGCATTTTCCTCCATGGGAGTAATGTCTCAAATTGTCTACGTTTTGATCGTTCCCCGGAAGTCCAGTAGTAGTTTCCGATGCACATCTGGAGGCATTCTGTAATCTGTGGACCTTCAAAGTGTTGATAAAACACAGAAATTGCCGCGTGATTGCATACAACAGTCACCATGCGCACTTTCCTCCATGGGAGTAATGCCTCACACAGTCTACGCTTTGATCGTTTCCTGGAGGACCAGTAGTAGTTTCCGATGCACATCTGGAGGAATTCTGTAATCTGTGGACCTTCAAAGTGTAGGTGAAACACAGAAATTGACTCGGGATTGAATACAACAGTCACCATGCGCGCTTTCCTCCATGGGAAAAATGTATCAAAGAGTTTACGCTTTGATCGTTCCCTGGAAGACCGGTAGTAGTTTACGATGCACATCTGGGGGCATTCTGTAATGTGTGGACTATCAGAGTGTTGGTGAAACACAGAAATTGCATCGGGATTGAATACAACAGACACCATGCGCACTTTCCTGGATGGGAGTAATTTCTCTAACAGTCTACGCTTTGATTGCTACCTGCAAGACCGGTAGTAGTTTCCGATCCACATCTGGAGGCATTCTGTAATCTGTAAACCATCAGAGTGTTGTTCAAACACAGAAACTGCATCGGGATTGAATAAAACAGACACCATGCGCACTTTCCTCCATGGAAGTAATGTCTCAAAACAGACTACGCTTTGATCGTTCCCTGCAAGACCAGTAGTATTTTCCGATGCACATCTGGAGGCATTCTGTAATCTGTAAACTATCAGAGTGTTGTTCAAACACAGAAATTGCATCCGGAATGAATACAACAGTCACCATGCGCACTTTCCTCCATGGGAGTAATGTCTCAAACAGTTTACGCTTTGATCGTTCCCTGGAAGACCAGTAGTAGTTTCCGATGCACATCTGGGGACATTCTGTAATGTGTGGACTATCAGAGTGTTGATGAAACACAGAAATTGCATTAGGATGTAATACAACAGTCACTATGCGCACTTTCCTCCATGGGAGTAATGTCTCAAACAGTTTACGCTTTGATCGTTCCCTGGAAGACCAGCAGTAGCTTCCGATGCACATCTGTGGGCATTCTGTAATCTGTTTACCTTCAATGTGTTGATGAAACACAGAAATTGCATCGGGATTGAATACAACAGTCATTACGCGCTCTTTCCTCCACGGGAGTAATGTCTCAAACAGTTTACGCTTTGATCGTTCCCTGGAAGACCAGTAGTTGTTAACGATGAACATCTGGGGGCATTCTGTAATGTGTGGTCTATCAGAGTGTTGATGAAACACAGAAATTGCATCGGGATTGAATACAACAGTCACCATGCGCACTTCCCTCCATGGGAGTAATGTCTCAATCATTCTACGCTTTGATCGTTCCCTGCAAGACCAGTAGTAGTTTCCGATGCACATCTGGAGGCATTCTGTAATCTGTGGACCTTCAAAATGTTGATGAAACACAGAAATTGCATCGGGATTGAATACAACAGACACCATGCGCACTTTCCTCCATGGGAGTAATGTCTCTAACAGTCTACGCTTTCATCGCTCCCTGCAAGACCAATAGTAGTTTCCGATGCACATCTAGAGGCATTCTGTAATCTGTAAACTATCACAGTGTTGTTCAAACACAGAAACTGCATCGGGATTGAATACAACAGTCACCATGCGCACTTTCCTCTATGGGAGTAATGTCTCAAACAGTCTACGCTTTGATCGTTCCCTGCAATACCAGTAGTAGTTCCCGATGCACAGCTGGAGGCATTCTGTAATCTGTGGACCTTCAAAGTGTTGATGAAACACAGAAATTGATGCGTGATTGAATACAACACTATCCATGCGCACTTTCCTCCATGGGAGTAATGTCTCAAAGAGTCTACGCTTTGATCGTTCCCTGGAAGACCAGTAGTAGTTTCCGATGCACATCTGGAGGCATTCTGTAATCTGTGGACCTTCAAAGTGTTGATGAAACACAGAAATTGCCTCGGGATTGAATACAACAGTCATTAAGCGCACTTTCCTCCATGGGAGTAATGTCTCAAACAGTATACGCTTTGATCGTTCCCTGGAAGACCAGTAATAGTTTCCGATGCACATCTGGAGGCATTCTGTAATCTGTAAACTATCAGAGTGTTGTTCAAACACAGAAATTGCATCGGGATTGAATACAACAGTCACATTGCGCACTTTCCTCCATGGGAGTAATGTCTCAAACAGTTTACGCTTTGATCGTTCCCTGCAAGACCACTAGTAGTTTCCGATGCACATCTGGGGGCATTCTGTAATGTGTGGACTATCAGAGTGTTGATGAAACACAGAAATTGCATCGGGATTGAATACAACAGACACCATGCGCACTTTCCTCCATGGGAGTAATGTCTCTAACAGTCTACGCATTGATCGCTTCCTGCAAGACCAGTAGTAGTTTCCGATGCACATCTGGAGGCATTCCGTAATCTGTGGACCTTCAAAGTGTTGATGAAACACAGAAATTGCCTCGGGATTGAATACAACAGTCATTATGCGCACTTTCCTCCATGGGAGTAATGTCTCAAACAGTTTACGGTTTGATTGTTCCCTGGAAGACCAGTAGTTGTTTCCGATGAACATCTGGGGGCATTCTGTAATGTGTGGTCTATCAGAGTGTTGATGAAACAGAGAAATTGCATCGGGATTGAATACAACAGTCACCATGCGCACTTTCCTCCATAGGAGTGATGTCTCAAACAGTTTACGATTTGATCGTTCCCTGGAAGACCAGTAATAGTTTCCGATGCACATCTGGTGTCATTCTCTAATCCGTGGACTATCAGAGTGTTGATGAAACACAGAAATTGCTTCGGGATTGAATAGAACAGTCACCATGCGCACTTTTCTCCATGGGAGTAATGCCTCAAACAGTCTACGCTTTGATCGTTTCCTGGAGGACCAGTAATAATTTCCGATGCACATCTTTAGGAATTCTGTAATCTGTGGACCTTCAAAATGTTGATGAAACACAGAAATTGCATCGGGATTGAATACAACAGACACCATGCGCACTTTCCTCCATGGGAGTAATGTCTCTAACAGTCTACGCATTGACAGCTCCCTGCAAGACCAGTAGTAGTTTCCGATGCACATCTGGAATCATTCTGTAATCTGTAAACTATCAGAGTGTTGTTCAAACACAGAAACTGCATCGGGATGGAATACAACAGACACCATGCGCACTTTCCTCCATGGGAGTAATGTCTCAAAAGTCTACGCTTTGATCGTTCCCTGGAAGACCAGTAGTAGTTTCCGATGCACATCTGGGGGCATTCTGTAATGTGTGGACTATCAGAGTGTTGATGAAACACAGAAATTGCATCGGGATTGAATACAACAGACACCATGCGCACTTTCCTCAATGGGAGTAATGTCTCTAACAGTCTACGCTTTGATCGTTTCCTGCAAGACCAGTAGTAGTTTCCGATGCACATCTGGAGGCATTCTGTAATCTGTGGACCTTCAAAGTGTTGATGAAACACAGAAATTGCCTCGGGATTGAATACAACAGTCATTAAGCGCAGTTTCCTCCATGGGAGTAATGTCTCAAACAGTATACGCTTTGATCGTTCCCTGGAAGACCAGTAATAGTTTCCGATGCACATCTGGAGGCATTCTGTAATCTGTAAACTATCAGAGTGTTGTTCAAACACAGAAATTGCATCGGGATTGAATACAACAGTCACATTGCGCACTTTCCTCCATGGGAGTAATGTCTCAAACAGTTTACGCTTTGATCGTTCCCTGCAAGACCACTAGTAGTTTCCAATGCACATCTGGGGGCATTCTGTAATGTGTGGACTATCAGAGTGTTGATGAAAAAGGGAAATTGCATCGTGATTGAATACAACGGTCACCATGCGCACTTTCCTCCATGGGAGTAATGTCTCAAACAGTCAGCGCTTTGATCGTTCCCTGGAAGACCAGTAGTAGTTTCCGATGCACATCTGGAGGCATTCTATAATCTGTAAACTATCAGAGTGTTGTTCAAACACAGAAATTGCATCGGGATTGAATACAACAGTCACATTGCGCACTTTCCTCCATGGGAGTAATGTCTCAAACAGTTTACGCTTTGATCGTTCCCTGCAAGACCACTAGTAGTTTCCGATGCACATCTGGGGGCATTCTGTAATGTGTGGACTATCAGAGTGTTGGTGAAAGACAGACATTGCATCGGGATTGAATACAACAGTCACCATGCGCACTTTCCTCCATGGGAGTAATGTCTCAAACAGTTTACGCTTTGATCGTTCCCTGGCAGACCAGTAGTAGTTTCCGATGCACATCTGGTGTCATTCTGTAATCTGTGGACTATCAGAGTGTTGTTGAAACACAGAAATTGCATCAGGATTTAATACAAAAGTCACTATGCGCACTTTCCTCCATGGGAGTAACGTCTCAATCATTCTACGCTTTGATCGTTCCATGCAAGACCAGTAGTAGTTTCCGATGCACATCTGGAGGCATTCTGTAATCTGTAAACTATCAGAGTGTTGTTCAAACACAGAAATTGCATCGGGATTGAATACAACAGTCACTATGCGCACTTTCCTCCATGGGAGTAATGTCTCAATCATTCTACGCTTTGATCGTTTCCTGGAGGACCAGTAGTAGTTTCCGATGCACATCTGGAGGAATTCTGTAATCTGTGGACCTTTAAAGCGTAGGTGAAACACAGAAATTGACTCGGGATTGAATACAACTGTCATCATGCGCACTTTCCTCCATGGGAGTAATGTCTCAAACAGTCTACGCTTTGATCGTTCCCTGGCAGACCAGTAGTAGTTTCCGATGCACATCTGGAGGCATTCTGTAATCTGTGGACCTTCAAAATGTTGATAAAACACAGAAATTGTATCGGGATTGAATACAACAGACACCATGCGCACTTTCCTCCATGGGAGTAATGTCTCTAACAGTTTACGCTTTGATCGTTCCCTGGAAGACCAGTAGTAGTTTCCGATGCACATCTTTGGACATTCTGTAATTTGTGGACTATCAGAGTGTTGATGAAACACAGAAATTGCATCAGGATTTAATACAACAGTCACTATGCGCACTTTCCTCCATGGGAATAATGTCTCAAACAGTTTTCGCTTTGATCGTTCCCTGGAAGACCAGCAGTAGTTTCCGATGCACATCTGTGGGCATTCTGTAATCTGTGGACCTTCAATGTGTTGATGAAACACAGAAATTGCCTCGGGATTGAATACAACAGTCATTATGCGCTCTTTCCTCCACGGGAGTAATGTCTAAAACAGTTTACGCTTTGATCGTTCCCTGTAAGACCAGTAGTTGTTTCCGATGAACATCTGGGGGCATTCTGTAATGTGTGGTCTATCAGAGTGTTGATGAAACAGAGAAATTGCATCGGGATTGAATACAACAGTCACCATGCGCACTTTCCTCCATAGGAGTGATGTCTCAAACAGTTTACGATTTGATCGTTCCCTGGAAGACCAGTAATAGTTTCCGATGCACATCTTTAGGAATTCTGTAATCTGTGGACATTCAAAATGTTGATGAAAAACAGAAATTGCATCGGGATTGAATACAACAGACACCATGCGCACTTTCCTCCATGAGAGTAATGTCTCTAACAGTCTACGCATCGATCGCTCCCTGCAAGACCAGTAGTAGTTTCCGATGCACATCTGGAATCATTCTGTAATCTGTAAACTATCAGAGTGTTGTTCAAACACAGAAACTGCATCGGGATGTAATACAACAGACACCATGCGCACTTTCCTCCATGGGAGTAATAGCTCAAAAGTCTACGCTTTGATCGTTCCCTGGAAGACCAGTAGTAGTTTCCGATGCACATCTGGGGGCATTCTGTAATGTGTGGACTATCAGAGTGTTGATGAAACACAGAAATTGCATCGGGATTGAATACAACAGTCCCCATGCGCATTTTCCTCCATGGGAGTAATGTCTCGAACAGTTTACGCTTTGATCGTTCCCTGGAAGACCAGTAGTAGTTTACGATGCACATCTGTGGGCATTCTGTAATCTGTGGACCTTCAAACTGTTGATGAAACAGAGAAATTGCATCGGGATTGAATACAACGGTCACCATGCGCACTTTCCTCCATGGGAGTAATGTCTCAAACAGTGAGCGCTTTGATCGTTCCCTGGAAGACCAGTAGTAGTTTCCGATGCACATCTGGAGGCATTCTGTAATCTGTAAACTATCAGAGTGTTGTTCAAACACAGAAATTTCATCGGGATTGAATACAACAGTCCCCATGCGCATTTTCCTCCATGGGAGTAATGTCTCGAACAGTTTACGCTTTGATCGTTCCCTGGAAGACCAGTAGTAGTTTACGATGCACATCTGTGGGCATTCTGTAATCTGTGGACCTTCAAACTGTTGATGAAACAGAGAAATTGCATCGGGATTGAATACAACGGTCACCATGCGCACTTTCCTCCATGGGAGTAATGTCTCAAACAGTCAGCGCTTTGATCGATCCCTGGAAGACCAGTAGTAGTTTCCGATGCACATCTGGAGGCATTCTATAATCTGTAAACTATCAGAGTGTTGTTGAAACACAGAAATTGCATCAGGATTTAATACAACAGTCACTATGCGCACTTTCCTCTATGGGAGTAACGTCTCAATCATTCTACGCTTTGATCGTTCCATGCAAGACCAGTAGTAGTTTCCGATGCACATCTGGAGGCATTCTGTAATCTGTAAACTATCAGAGTGTAGTTCAAACACAGAAATTGCATCGGGATTGAATACAACAGTCACTATGCGCACTTTCCTCCATATGAGTAATGTCTCAATCATTCTACGCTTTGATCGTTTCCTGGAGGACCAGTAGTAGTTTCCGATGCACATCTGGAGGAATTCTGTAATCTGTGGACCTTTAAAGCGTAGGTGAAACACAGAAATTGACTCGGGATTGAATACAACTGTCATCATGCGCACTTTCATCCATGGGAGTAATGTCTCAAACAGTCTACGCTTTGATCGTTCCCTGGCAGACCAGTAGTAGTTTCCGATGCACATCTGGAGGCATTCTGTAATCATTGAATACAACAGACACCATGCGCACTTTCCTCCATGGGAGTAATGTCTCTAACAGTTTACGCTTTGATCGTTCCCTGGAAGACCAGTAGTAGTTTCCGATGCACATCTTTGGACATTCTGTAATTTGTGGACTATCAGAGTGTTGATGAAACACAGAAATTGCATCAGGATTTAATACAACAGTCACTATGAGCACTTTCCTCCATGGGAGTAATGTCTCAAACAGTTTACGCTTTGATCGTTCCCTGGAAGACCAGCAGTAGTTTCCGATGCACATCTGTGGGCATTCTGTAATCTGTGCACCTTCAATGTGTTGATGAAACACAGAAATTGCCTCGGGATTGAATACAACAGTCATTTTGCGCTCTTTCCTCCACGGGAGTAATGTCTAAAACAGTTTACGCTTTGATCGTTCTCTGGAAGACCAGTAGTTGTTTCCGATGAACATCTGGGGGCATTTTGTAATGTGTGGTGTATCAGAGTGTTGATGAAACACAGAAATTGCATCGGGATTGAGTACAACAGTCACCATGCGCACTTTCCTCAATGGGAGTAATGTCTCAAACAGTTAACGCTTTGATCGTTCGCTGGAAGACCAGCAGTAGTTTCCGATGCACATCTGTGGGCATTCTGTAATCTGTGGACCTTCAAACTGTTGATGAAACACAGATATTGCATCGGGATTGAATATAACAGTCACCATGCGCACTTTCCTCCATGGGAGTAATGTCTCAAACAGTCTACGCTTTGATCGTTCATTGCAAGACCAGTAGTAGTTTCCGATGCACATCTTGAGGCATTCTGTAATCTGTGGACCTTCAAAGTGTTGATGAAACACAGAAATTGCCACATGATTGAATACAACAGTCACCATGCGCACGTTCCCCCATGGGAGTAATGCCTCAAACAGCCTACGCTTTGATCGTTTCCTGTAGGACCAGTAGTAGTTTTCGATGCACATCTGGAGGAATTCTGTAATCTGTGGAAATTCAAAGTGTAGGTGAAACACAGAAATTGACTCGGGATTGAATACAACAGTCATCATGCGCACTTTCCTCCATGGGAGTAATGTCTCAAACAGTCAGCGCTTTGATCGTTCCCTGGAAGACCAGTAGTAGTTTCCGATGCACATCTGGAGGCATTCTGTAATCTGTGGACTATCAGAGTGTTGATGAAACACAGAAATTGCCTCGGGATTGAATACAACAGTCATTAATCGCACTTTCCTCCATGGGAGTAATGTCTCAAACAGTTTACGCTTTGATCGTTCCCTGGAAGACCAGTAGTAGTTTCCGATGCACATCTGGAGGCATTCTGTAATCTGTAAACTATCAGAGTGTTGTTCAAACACAGAAATTGCATCGATGTTGAATACAACAGACACCATGCGCACTTTCCTCCATGGGAGTAATGTCTCTAACAGTTTACGCTTTGATCGTTCCCTGGAAGACCAGTAGTAGTTTACGATGCACATCTGTGGGCATTCTGTAATCTGTGGACCTTCAAACTGTTGATGAAACAGAGAAATTGCATCGGGATTGAATACAACGGTCACCATTCGCACTTTCCTCCATGGGAGTAATGTCTCAAACAGTCAGCGCTTTGATCGTTCCCTGGAAGACCAGTAGTAGTTTCCGATGCACATCTGGAGGCATTCTATAATCTGTAAACTATCAGAGTGTTGTTCAAACACAGAAATTGCATCGGGATTGAATACAACAGTCACATTGCGCACTTTCCTCCATGGGAGTAATGTCTCAAACAGTTTACGCTTTGATCGTTCCCTGCAAGACCACTAGTAGTTTCCGATGCACATCTGGGGGCATTCTGTAATGTGTGGACTATCAGAGTGTTGGTGAAACACAGACATTGCATCGGGATTGAGTACAACAGTCACCATGCGCACTTTCCTCCATGGGAGTAATGTCTCAAACAGTTTACGCTTTGATCGTTCCCTGGCAGACCAGTAGTAGTTTCCGATGCACATCTGGTGTCATTCTGTAATCTGTGGACTATCAGAGTGTTGTTGAAACACAGAAATTGCATCAGGATTTAATACAACAGTCACTATGCGCACTTTCCTCTATGGGAGTAACGTCTCAATCATTCTACGCTTTGATCGTTCCATGCAAGACCAGTAGTAGTTTCCGATGCACATCTGGAGGCATTCTGTAATCTGTAAACTATCAGAGTGTTGTTCAAACACAGATATTGCATCGGGATTGAATACAACAGTCACAATGCGCACTTTGCTCCATGGGAGTAATGTCTCAAACAGTTTACGCTTTGATCGTTCCCTGCAAGACCACTAGTAGTTTCCGATGCACATCTGGGGGCATTCTGTAATGTGTGTAATATCAGAGTGTTGGTGAAACACAGACATTGCATCGGGATTGAATACAACAGTCACCATGCGCACTTTCCTCCATGGGAGTAATGTCTCAAACAGTTTACGCTTAGATCGTTCCCTGGCAGACCAGTAGTAGTTTCCGATGCACATCTGTTGTCATTCTGTAATCTGTGGACTATCAGAGTGTTGTTGAAACACAGAAATTGCATCAGGAATTAATACAACAGTCACTATGCGCACTTTCCTCCATGGGAGTAACGTCTCAATCATTCTACGCTTTGATCGTTCCCTGCAAGACCAGTAGTAGTTTCCGATGCACATCTGGAGGCATTCTGTAATCTGTAAACTATCAGAGTGTTGTTCAAACACAGAAATTGCATCGGGATTGAATACAACAGTCACTATGCGCACTTTCCTCCATGGGAGTAATGTCTCAATCATACTACGCTTTGATCGTTTCCTGGAGGACCAGTAGTAGTTTCCGATGCACATCTGGAGGAATTCTGTAATCTGTGGACCTTTAAATCGTAGGTGAAACACAGAAATTGACTCGGGATTGAATACAACTGTCATCATGCGCACCTTCCCCCATGGGAGTAATGTCTCAAACAGTCTACGCTTTGATCGTTCCCTGGCAGACCAGTAGTAGTTCCGATGCACATCTGGAGGCATTCTGTAATCTGTGGACCTTCAAAATGTTGATAAAACACAGAAATTGCATCGGGATTGAATACAACAGACACCATGCGCACTTTCCTCCATGGGAATAATGTCTCTAACAGTTTACGCTTTGATCGTTCCCTGGAAGACCAGTAGTAGTTTCCGATGCACATCTGGGGACATTCTGTAATGTGTGGACTATCAGAGTGTTGATGAAACACAGAAATTGCATCAGGATTTAATACAACAGTCACTATGAGCACTTTCCTACATGGGAGTAATGTCTCAAACAGTTTACGCTTTGATCGTTCCCTGGAAGACCAGCAGTAGTTTCCGATGCACATCTGTGGGCATTCTGTAATCTGTGGACCTTCAATGTGTTGATGAAACACAGAAATTGCCTCGGGATTGAATACAACAGTCATTATGCGCTCTTTCCTCCACGGGAGTAATGTCTAAAACAGTTTACGCTTTGATCGTTCCCTGGAAGACCAGTAGTTGTTTCCGATGAACATCTGGGGGCATTCTGTAATGTGTGGTCTATCAGAGTGTTGATGAAACACAGAAATTGCATCGGGATTGAGTACAACAGTCACCATGCGCACTTTCCTCCATGGGAGTAATGTCTCAATCATTCTACGCTTTGATCGTTCCCTGCAAGACCAGTAGTAGTTTCCGATGCACATCTGGAGGCATTCTGTAATCTGTGGACCTTCAGAATGTTGATGAAACACAGAAATTGCATCGGGATTGAATACAACAGACACCATGCGCACTTTCCTCCATGGGAGTAATGTCTCTAACAGTCTACGCTTTGATCGCTCCCTGCAAGACCAGTAGTAGTTTCCGATGCACATCTAGAGGCATTCTGTAATCTGTAAACTATCACAGTGTTGTTCAAACACAGAAACTGCATCAGGATTGAATACAACAGACACCATGCGCACTTTCCTCCATGGGAGTAATGTCTCAAACAGTCTACGCTTTGATCGTTCCCTGCAATACCAGTAGTAGTTTCCGATGAACATCTTTAGGAATTCTGTAATCTGTGGACCTTCAAAATGTTGATGAAACACAGAAATTGCATCGGGATTGAATACAACAGACACCATGCGCACTTTCCTCCATGGGAGTAATGTCTCAAACAGTTTACGCTTTGACCGTTCCCTGGAAGACCAGTAGTAGTTTCCGATGCACATCTGGGGACATTCTGTAATGTGTGGACTATCAGAGTGTTGATGAAACACAGAAATTGCGTCAGGATTGAATACAACAGTCACCATGCGCACTTTCCTCCATGGGAGTAATGTCTCAAACAGTTTACGTTTTTGATCGTTCCCTGGAAGACCAGCAGTAGTTTCCGATGCACATCTGTGGGCATTCTGTAATCTGTGGACCTTCAAACTGTTGAAGAAACACAGAAATTGCCACGTGATTGATTACAACAGTCACCATGCGCACTTTCCTCCATGGGAGTAATGCCTCAAACAGCCTACGCTTTGATCGTTTCCTGTGCTACCAGTAGTAGTTTCCGATGCACATCTGGAGGAATTCTGTAATCTGTGGAAATTCAAAGTGTAGGTGAAACACAGATATTGACTCGGGATTGAATACAACAGTCATCATGCGCACTTTCCTCCATGGGAGTAATGTCTCAAACAGTCAGCGCTTTGATCGTTCCCTGGACGACCAGTAGTAGTTTCCGATGCACATCTGGAGGCATTCTGTAATCTGTAAACTATCAGAGTGTTGTTGAAACACAGAAATTGCATCGGGATTGAATACAGCAGTCACCATGCGCACTTCCCTCCATGGGAGTAATGTCTCAAACAGTTTACGCTTTGGTCGTTCCCTGGAAGACCAGTAGTTGTTTCCGATGAACATCTGGGGGCATTCTGTAATGTGTGGTCTATCAGAGTGTTGATGAAACACAGAAATTGCATCGGGATTGAATACAACAGTCATCATTCGCATTTTCCTCCATGGGAGTAATGTCTCAAACTGTCTACGTTTTGATCGTTCAGTGGAAGTCCAGTAGTAGTTTCCGATGCACATCTAGAGGCAATCTGTAATCTGTAAACTATCAGAGTGTTGTTCAAACACAGAAATTGCATCGGGATTGAATACAACAGTCCCCATGCGCACTTTCCTCCATGGGAGTAATGTCTCAAACAGTTTACGCTTTGATCGTTCCCTGGAAGACCAGTAGTAGTTTCCGATGCACATCTCGGGTCATTCTGTAATGTGTGGTCTATCAGAGTGTTGAAGAAAAACAGAAATTGCATCGGGATTGAATACAACAGACACCTTGAGCACTTTCCTCCATGGGAGTAATGTCTCTAGCCGTCTACGGTTTGATCGTTTTCTGCAAGACCAGTAGTAGTTTCCGATGCACATCTGGAGGCATTCTGTAATCTGTGGACCTTCAAAGTGTTGATGAAACACACAAATTGCCTCGGGATTGAATACAACAGTCATTATGCGCACTTTCCTCCATGGGAGTAATGTCTCAAACAGTTTACGCTTTGATCGTTCCCTGGAAGACCAGTAGTTGTTTCAGATGAACATCTGGGGGCATTCTGTAATGTGTGGTCTATCAGAGTGTTGATGAAACAAAGAAATTGCATCGGGATTGAATACAACAGTCACCATGCGCACTTTCCTCCATGTCAGTAATGTCTCAAACAGTTTACTATTTGATCGTACCCTGGAAGACCAGTAATAGTTTCCGATGCACATATGGTGTCATTCTCTAATCTGTGGACTATCAGAGTGTTGATGAAACACAGAAATTGATTCGGGATTGATTACAACAGTCACCTTGCGCACTTTCCTCCATGGGAGTTATGTCTCTAACAGTCTACGCTTTGATCGTTTCCTGCAAAACCAGTAGTAGTTTCCGATTCACATCTGGAGGCATTCTGTAATCTGTGGACCTTGAAAGTGTTGATGAAACACAGAAATTGCCTCGGGATTGAATACAACAGTCATTATGCGCACTTTCCTCCATGGGAGTAATGTCTCAAACAGTTTACGCTTTGGTCGTTCCCTGGAAGACCAGTAGTTGTTTCCGATGAACATCTGGGAGCATTCTGTAATGTGTGGTCTATCAGAGTGTTGATGAAACACAGAAATTGCATCGGGATTGAATACAACAGTCATCATGCCCATTTTCCTCCATGGGAGTAATGTCTCAAACTGTCTACGTTTTGATCGTTCAGTGGAAGTCCAGTAGTAGTTTCCGATGCACATCTAGAGGCATTCTGTAATCTGTAAACTATCAGAGTGTTGTTCAAACACAGAAATTGCATCGGGATTGAATACAACAGTCCCCATGCGCACTTTCCTCCATGGGAGTAATGTCTCAAACAGTTTACGCTTTGATCGTTCCCTGGAAGACCAGTAGTAGTTTCCGATGCACATCTGGGGACATTCTGTAATTTGTGGACTATCAGAGTGTGGTGAAACACAGAAATTGCATCAGGATTGAATACAACAGTCCCATGCGCACTTTCCTCCATGGGAGTAATGTCTCAAACAGTTTACGCTTTGATCGTTCCCTGGAAGACCAGCAGTAGTTTCCGATGCACATCTGGGGGCATTCTGTAATGTGTGGACTATCACAGTGTTCATGAAACACAGGAATTGCATCGGGATTGAATACAACCGTCACCATGCGCACTTTCCTCCATGGGAATAATGTCTCAAACAGTCTACGATGTGATCGTTCCCTGCAAGACCACTAGTAGTTTCCGATGCACATCTGGAGGCATTCTGTAATCTGTGTACCTTCAAAGTGTTGATGAAAGACAGATATTGCATCTGGATTGAATACAACAGTCACCATGCGCACTTTCCGCCATCGGAGTAATGTCTCAAAGAGTCTACGCTTTGATCGTTCCCTGCAAGACCAGTAATAGTTTCCGATGCACATCTGGGGACATTCTGTAATGTGTGGACTATCAAAGTGTTGATGAAACACAGAAATTGCATCAGGATTGAATACAACAGTACCATGCGCACTTTTTTCCATGGGATTAATGTCTCAAACAGTTTACGCTTTGATCGTTCCCTGGAAGACCAGCAGTAGTTTCCGATGCACATCTGTGGGCATTCTGTAATGTGTGGACTATCACAGTGTTGATGAAACACAGAAATTGCATCGGGATTGAATACAACAGTCACCATGCGCACTTTCCTCCATGGGAATAATGTCTCAAACAGTCTACGATTTAAACGTTCCCTGCAAGACCACTAGGAGTTTCCGATGCACATCTGGAGGCATTCTGTAATCTGTGTATCTTCAAAGTGTTGATGAAAGACAGAAATTGCATCTGGATTGAATACAACAGTCACCATGCGCACTTTCCGCCATCGGGGTAATGTCTGAAAGAGTCTACGCATTGATCGCTCCCTGCAAGACCAGTAATAGTTTCCGATGCACATCTGGAGGAATTCTGTAATCTGTGGACCTTTAAAGTGTTGATGAAACACAGTAATTGCCTCGGAATTGAATACAACAGTCATCATGTGCACTTTCCTCCATGGGAGTAATGTCTCAAACAGTCTACGCTTTGATCGTTCCCTGGAAGACTAGTAGTAGTTTCCGATGCACAAATGGAGGAATTCTGTAATCTGCAAACTATCAGAGTGTTGTTCAAACACAGAAATTGCATCGGGATTGAATGCAACAGTCACCATGCGCACTTTCCTCCATATGGGTAGTGTCTCAAATAATTTACGCTTTGATCGTTCCCTGGAAGACCTGTAATAGATTCCGATGCACATCTGGGGGCATTCTGTAATGTGTGGACTATCAGAGTGTTGATGAAACACAGAAACTGCATCGGGATTGAATACAACAGTCACCATGCTCACTTTCCTCCATGGGAGTAATGTCTCAAACAGTCTACGCTTTGATCGTTCCCTGAAGACCAGTAGTAGTTTCCGATGCACATCTGGAGGCAATCTGAAATCTGTGGACTATCAGAGTGTTTATGAAACACAGAAATTGCCGCGGGATTTAATACAACAGACACCATGCCCACTTTCCTCCATTTGAGTAATGCCTCAAACAGTCTACGCTTTGACCGTTTCCTAGAGGACCAGTAATAGTTTCCGATGCACATCTGGAGGCATTCTGTAATCTGTGGACCTTCAAATGGTTGATGGAACACAGAAATTGCGTCGGGATTGAATACAACAGTCACCATGCGCACTTTCCTCCATGGGAGTAATGTCTCAAACAGTATACGCTTTGATCGTTCCCTGGAAGACCAGTAGCAGTTTCCGATCCAAATCTGGAGGCGTTCTGTAATTTGTGGACCTTAAAAGTGTTGATGAAAAACACAAATTGCCTCGGGATTGAATACAACAGTCATTAAGCCCACTTTCCTCCATGGGAGTAATGTCTCAAACAGTTTACGCTTTGATCGTTCCCTGGAAGGCAAGTAGTTGTTTCAGATGAACATCTGGGGGCATTCTGTAATGTGTGGTCTATCAGAGTGCTGATGAAACACAGAAATTGCATCGGGATTGAATACAACAGTCACCATGCGCACTTTCCTCCATGTCAGTAATGTCTCTAAGAGTCTACGCTTTGATCGTTTCATGCAAAACCAGTAGTAGTTTCCGATTCACATCTGGAGGCATTCTGTAATCTGTGGACCTTGAAAGTGTTGATGAAACACAGAAATTGCCTCGGGATTGAATACAACAGTCATTATGCGCACTTTCCTCCATGGGAGTAATGTCTCAAACAGTTACGCTTTGGTCGTTCCCTGGAAGACCAGTACTTGTTTCCGATGAACATCTGGGGGCATTCTGTAATGTGTGGTCTATCAGAGTGTTGATGAAACACAGAAATTGCATCGGGATTCAAAACAACAGTCATCATGCGCATTTTCCTCCATGGGAGTAATGTCTCAAACTGTCTACGTTTTGATCGTTCAGTGGAAGTCCAGTAGTAGTTTCCGATGCACATCTAGAGGCATTCTGTAATCTGTAAACTATCAGAGTGTTGTTCAAACACAGATATTGCATCGGGATTGAATACAACAGTCCCCATGCGCACTTTCCTCCATGGGAGTAATGTCTCAAACAGTTTACGCTTTGATCGTTCCCTGGAAGACCAGTAGTTGTTTCCGATGCACATCTGGGGACATTCTGTAATGTGTGGACTATCAAAGTGTTGATGAAACACAGAAATTGCATCAGGATTGAATACAACAGTACCATGCGCACTTTCCTCCATGGGAGTAATGTCTCAAACAGTTTACGCTTTGATTGTTCTCTGGAAGACCAGCAGTAGTTTCCGATGCACATCTGTCGGCATTCTGTAATGTGTGGACTATCACAGTGTTGATGAAACACAGAAATTGCATCGGGATTGAATACAACAGTCACCATGCGCACTTTCCTCCATGGGAATAATGTCTCAAACAGTCTACGATTTGATCGTTCCCTGCAAGACCACTAGTAGTATCCGATGCACATCTGGAGGCATTCTGTAATCTGTGTATCTTCAAAGTGTTGATGAAAGACAGAAATTACATCTGGATTGAATACAACAGTCACCATGCGCACTTTCCGCCATCGGAGTAATGTCTCAAAGAGTCTACGCTTTGATCGTTCCCTGCAAGACCAGTAATAGTTTCCGATGCACATCTGGAGGAATTCTGTAATCTGTGGAACTTTAAAGTGTTGATGAAACACAGTAATTGCCTCGGAATTGAATACAACAGTCATCATGTGCACTTTCCTCCATGGGAGTAATGTCTCAAACAGTCTACGCTTTGATCGTTCCCTGGAAGACCAGTAGTAGTTTCCGATGCACAAATGGAGGAATTCTGTAATCTGCAAACTATCAGAGAGTTGTTCAAACACATAAATTGCATCGGGATTGAATGCAACAGTCACCATGCGCACATTCCTCCATATGAGTAGTGTCTCAAATAATTTACGCTTTGATCGTTCCCTGGAAGACCAGTAGTAGATTCCGATGCACATCTGGGGGCATTCTGTAATCTGTGGACCTTCAAATTGTTGATGAAACACAGAAATTGCCTCGGGATTGAATACAACAGTCATCATGCGCACTTCCCTCCATGGGAGTAATGTCTCAAACAGTCTACGCTTTGCTCGTTCCCTGCAAGACCAGTAGTAGTTTCCGATGCACATCTGGAGGCATTCTGTAATCTGTAAACTATCAGAGTGTTGTTCAAACACAGAAATTGCTTCGGGATTGATTACAACAGTCACCATGCGATCTTTCCTCCATATGAGTAATGTCTCAAAGAGTTTAAGCTTTGATCGTTCACTGGAAGACCTGTAATAGATTCCGATGCACATCTGGGGGCATTCTGTAATGTGTGGACTATCAGAGTGTTGATGAAACACAGAAACTGCATCGGGATTGAATACAACAGTCACCATGCTCACTTTCCTCCATGGGAGTAATGTCTCAAACAGTCTACACTTTGATCGTTCCCTGAAGACCAGTAGTAGTTTCCGATGCACATCTGGAGGCAATCTGTAATCTGTGGACTATCAGAGTGTTTATGAAACACAGAAATTGCCGCGGGGTTTAATACAACAGTCACCATTCCCACTTTCCTCCATTTGAGTAATGCCTCAAACATTCTACGCTTTGATCGTTTCCTAGAGGACCAGTGGTAGTTTCCGATGCACATCTGGAGGCATTCTGTAATCTGTGGACCTTCAAAAGGTTGATGGAACACAGAAATTGCATCGGGATTGAATACAACAGTCACCATGCGCACTTTCCTCCATGGGAGTAATGTCTCAAACAGTCTACGCTTTGCTCGTTCCCTGGAAGACCAGTAGTAGTTTCTGATGCACATGTGGTGTCATTCTGTAATCTGTGGACTATCAGAGTGTTGATGAAACACAGAAATTGCATTGGGATTGAATACAACAGTCACCATGCCCACCTTCCTCCATGGGAGTAAAGTCTCTAACAGTCTACGCTTTGATCGTTCCCTGGAAGACCAGTAGTAGTTTCCGATCCACATCTGGAGGCATTCTGTAATCAGTAAACTATCAGAGTGTTGTTTAAACACAGAAATTGAATCCGGATTGAATACAACAGTCACCATGCGCACTTTCCTCCGTGCGAGTAATGTCTCAAACAGTTTACGCTTTGATCGTTCCCTGGAAGACCAGTAGTAGTTTCCGATGCACATCTGGGGGCATTCTGTAATGTGTGGACAATCAGAGTGTTGATGAAACACAGAAATAGCATCGGGATTGAATACAACAGACACCATGCGCACTTTCCTCCGTGGGAGTAATGTCTCTAACAGTCTACACTTTGATCGTTCCCTGCAAGACCAGTAGTAGTCTCCGATGCACATCTGGAGACAATCTGTTATCTGTGGACCGTCAAAGTGTTGATGAAACACACCGCGGGATTGAATACAACAGTTACCATGCGCACTTTCCCCCATGTGAGTAATGTCTCAAACAGTCTACGCTTTGATCGTTCCCTGGAAGACCAGTAGTAGTTTCCGAAAATCATCTAGGTGCATTCTGTAATGAGTGGACTATCTGAGTGTTGATGAAACACAGAGAGTTCATCGGGATTGAGTACAACAGTCACCATGCGTACTTTCCTCCATAGGAGTAACGTCTCACACAGTTTACGATTTTATCGTTCCCTGGAAGACCAGTAGTAGTTTCCGATGCACATCTTGGGGCATTCTGTAATGTGTGGACTATCAGAGTGTTGATGAAACACAGAAATTGCATCGGGATTGAATACAACAGTCCCCATGCACACTTTCCTCCATGGGAGTAATGTCTCGAACAGTCTACTTTTTGATCGTTCTCTGCAAGACCACTAGTAGTTTCCGATGCATATCTTGAGGCATTCTGTAATCCGTGGACCTTCAAAGTGTTGATGAAACACAGAATTGGCCTCGGGATTGAATACAACAGTCCTTATGATAACTTTCCTCCATGGGAGTTATGTCTCAAACAGTTTACGATTTGTTCGCTCCCTGGAAGACCAGTAGTTGTTTCCGATGGACATCTGGGGGCATTCTGTAAGTGTGGTCTATCAGAGTGTTGATGAAACACAGAAATTGCATCGGGATTGAATACAACAGTCACCTTGCGCACTTTCCTCCATGGGAGTAATGTCTCAAGCAGATTACGATTTGATCGTTCCCTGGAAGCCAAGTAATAATTTCCGACGCACATCTGGGTGCATTCTGTAATGTGTGGACTATCAGAGTGTTGATGAAACACAGAAATTGCATCGGGATTGATTACAACAGTCACCATGCGCACTTTCCTCCATGGGAGTAATGTCTGAAACGGTCTACGCTTTTGATCGTTCCCTGCAAGACCAGTAGTAGCTTCCGATGCACATCTGGAGGCCTTCTGTTATCTGTGGACCTTGAAAATGTTGATGAAACAGAGAAATTGCCTCGGGATTCAATACAACAGTCATCATGCGCATTTTCCTCCATGGGAGTAATCTCAAACAGTTTACGCTTTGATCGTTCCCTGGAAGACCAGTAGTAGTTTCAGATGCACATCTGTGGGTTTTCTGTAATGTGTGCACTATCAGAGTGTTGATGAAACTCAGAAATTGCATCGGGATTTAATACAACAGTAACCATGCGGGCTTTCCTCTATGGGAATAATGTCTCAAACAGTCTACGCTTTGATCATTCCCTGCAAGACCAGTAGTAGTTTCCGATGCACATCTGTTGGCATTCTGTAATCTGTGGACCTTCAAAGTGTTGATGAAACACAGAAATTGCCTCGGGATTGAATACAACAGTCACCATGCGCACTTTCCTCCATGGGAGTAATGTCTCAAACAATTTACGCTTTGATCGTTCCCTGGAAGACCAGTAGCAGTTTGCGATGCACATCTGTGGGTATTCTGTAATGTGTGCACTATCAGAGTGTTGATGAAACACAGAAATTGCATCGGGATTGAATACAACAGTAACCATGCGGGCTTTCCTCTATGGGAATAATGTCTCAAACAGTCTACGCTTTGATCGTTCCCTGCAAGACCAGTAGTAGTTTCCGATGCACATCTGGAGGCACTCTGTCACTGTGGACCGTCAAAGTGTTGATGAAACACAGGAAATGCCGCGGGATTGAATACAACAGTCACCATGCGCACTTTCCTCCATGGGAGTAATGTCTCAAACAGTCTACGCTTTGATCGTTCCCTGGAAGACACGTAGTAGTTTCCGATGCACATCTGGTGTCATTCTGTAATCTGTGGACTATCAGAGTGTTGATGAATCACAGACATTGCATCGGGATTGAATACAACAGTCAACATTCGCACTTTCCTCCATGGGAGTAATGTCACAAACTGTCTATGCATTGATCGTTCCCTGCAAGACCAGTAGTAGTTTACGATGCAACATCTGGAGACATTCTGTAATCTGTGGACCTTTAAAGTGTTGATGAAACACAGAATTTGCCTCGGGATTGAATACAACAGTCATTATGCGCACTTTCCTCCATGGGAGTAATGTCTCAAAGAGTTTACGCTTTGATCGTTCCCTGGAAGACCAGTGGTTGTTTCCGATGAACATCTGGGGGCATTCTGTAATGTGTGGTATATAAGAGTGTTGATGAAACACAGAAATTGCATCGGGATTGAATACAACAGTCACCATGCGCACTTTCCTCCATGGGAGTAATGTCTCAAACAGTTTACGATTTGATCGTTCCCTGCAAGACCAGTAATAGATTCCGATGCACATCTGATGTCAATCTCTAATCTGTGGACTATCAGAGTGTTGTTCAAACAGAGAAATTGCATCGGGATTGAATACAACAGTCACCATGCGCACTTTCCTCCATGGGAGTAATGTCTCAAACTGTTTACGCTTTGATCGTTCCCTGGAAGACCAATAGTAGTTTCCGATGCACATCTGGGGGCATTCTGCATTGTGTGGACTATCAGAGTGTTGATGAAACACAGAAATTGCATCGGGATTGAATATAACAGTGACCATGCGCACATTCCTCCATGGGAGTAATGTCTCAAACAGTCTACGCTTTGATCGTTCCCTGTAAGACCAGTAGTAGTAGTCCGATGGACATCTGGAGGCACTCTGTAATCTGTGCACCTTTAAAGTGTTGGTGAAACACAGAATTGATTTCGGGATTGAATACAACAGTCATTATGCCCACTTTCCTCCATGGGAGTAATGTCTCAAACAGTTTACGCTTTGTTCGCTCCCTGGAAGACCAGTAGTTGTTTCCCTTGGACATCTGGGGGCATTCTGTAGTGTGTGGTCTATCAGAGTGTTGATGAAACACAGAAATTGCATCGGGATTGGATACAACAGTCACCATGGCACTTTCCTCCATGGGAGTAATGTCTCAAGCAGTTTACGATTTGATCGTTCCCTGGAAGCCAAGTAATATTTTCCAATGCAAATCTGGGTGCATTCTGTAA
Organism: Schistocerca gregaria; assembly: GCF_023897955.1. Taxonomy (NCBI): domain Eukaryota; kingdom Metazoa; phylum Arthropoda; class Insecta; order Orthoptera; family Acrididae; genus Schistocerca; species Schistocerca gregaria. The sequence goes on from NC_064927.1 coordinate 44,400,502, forward strand.
TGTGTGGACTATGAGAGTGTTGATGAAACACAGAAATTGCATCGGGATTGAATACAACAGTCACCATGTGCACTTTCCTCCATGGGAGTAATGTCTCAAACAGTCTACGCTTTGATCGTTCCCTGGAAGACTAGTAGTAGTTTCCGATGCACAAATGGAGGAATTCTGTAATCTGCAAACTATCAGAGTGTTGTTCAAACACAGAAATTGCATCGGGATTGAATGCAACAGTCACCATGCGCACTTTCCTCCATATGAGTAGTGTCTCAAATAATTTACGCTTTGATCGTTCCCTGGAAGACCTGTAATAGATTCCGATGCACATCTGGGGGCATTCTGTAATGTGTGGACTATCAGAGTGTTGATGAAACACAGAAACTGCATCGGGATTGAATACAACAGTCACCATGCTCACTTTCCTCCATGGGAGTAATGTCTCAAACAGTCTACGCTTTGATCGTTCCCTGAAGACCAGTAGTAGTTTCCGATGCACATCTGGAGGCAATCTGTAATCTGTGGACTATCAGAGTGTTTATGAAACACAGAAATTGCCGCGGGATTTAATACAACAGACACCATGCCCACTTTCCTCCATTTGAGTAATGCCTCAAACAGTCTACGCTTTGACCGTTTCCTAGAGGACCAGTAATAGTTTCCGATGCACATCTGGAGGCATTCTGTAATCTGTGGACCTTCAAATGGTTGATGGAACACAGAAATTGCATCGGGATTGAATACAACAGTCACCATGCGCACTTTCCTCCATGGGAGTAATGTCTCAAACAGTATACGCTTTGATCGTTCCCTGGAAGACCAGTAGCAGTTTCCGATCCAAATCTGGAGGCGTTCTGTAATTTGTGGACCTTCAAAGTGTTGATGAAAAACACAAATTGCCTCGGGATTGAATACAACAGTCATTATGCCCACTTTCCTCCATGGGAGTAATGTCTCAAACAGTTTACGCTTTGATCGTTCCCTGGAAGGCAAGTAGTTGTTTCAGATGAACATCTGGGGGCATTCTGTAATGTGTGGTCTATCAGAGTGCTGATGAAACACAGAAATTGCATCGGGATTGAATACAACAGTCACCATGCGCACTTTCCTCCATGTCAGTAATGTCTCTAAGAGTCTACGCTTTGATCGTTTCATGCAAAACCAGTAGTAGTTTGCGATTCACATCTGGAGGCATTCTGTAATCTGTGGACCTTGAAAGTGTTGATGAAACACAGAAATTGCCTCGGGATTGAATACAACAGTCATTATGCGCACTTTCCTCCATGGGAGTAATGTCTCAAACAGTTACGCTTTGGTCGTTCCCTGGAAGACCAGTACTTGTTTCCGATGAACATCTGGGGGCATTCTGTAATGTGTGGTCTATCAGAGTGTTGATGAAACACAGAAATTGCATCGGGATTCAAAACAACAGTCATCATGCGCATTTTCCTCCATGGGAGTAATGTCTCAAACTGTCTACGTTTTGATCGTTCAGTGGAAGTCCAGTAGTAGTTTCCGATGCACATCTAGAGGCATTCTGTAATCTGTAAACTATCAGAGTGTTGTTCAAACACAGATATTGCATCGGGATTGAATACAACAGTCCCCATGCGCACTTTCCTCCATGGGAGTAATGTCTCAAACAGTTTACGCTTTGATCGTTCCCTGGAAGACCAGTAGTTGTTTCCGATGCACATCTGGGGACATTCTGTAATGTGTGGACTATCAAAGTGTTGATGAAACACAGAAATTGCATCAGGATTGAATACAACAGTACCATGCGCACTTTCCTCCATGGGAGTAATGTCTCAAACAGTTTACGCTTTGATTGTTCCCTGGAAGACCAGCAGTAGTTTCCGATGCACATCTGTGGGCATTCTGTAATGTGTGGACTATCACAGTGTTGATGAAACACAGAAATTGCATCGGTATTGAATACAACAGTCACCATGCGCACTTTCCTCCATGGGAATAATGTCTCAAACAGTCTACGATTTGATCGTTCCCTGCAAGACCACTAGTAGTATCCGATGCACATCTGGAGGCATTCTGTAATCTGTGTATCTTCAAAGTGTTGATGAAAGACAGAAATAACATCTGGATTGAATACAACAGTCACCATGCGCACTTTCCGCCATCGGAGTAATGTCTCAAAGAGTCTACGCTTTGATCGTTCCCTGCAAGACCAGTAATAGTTTCCGATGCACATCTGGAGGAATTCTGTAATCTGTGGAACTTTAAAGTGTTGATGAAACACAGTAATTGCCTCGGAATTGAATACAACAGTCATCATGTGCACTTTCCTCCATGGGAGTAATGTCTCAAACAGTCTACGCTTTGATCGTTCCCTGGAAGACCAGTAGTAGTTTCCGATGCACAAATGGAGGAATTCTGTAATCTGCAAACTATCAGAGAGTTGTTCAAACACATAAATTGCATCGGGATTGAATGCAACAGTCACCATGCGCACATTCCTCCATATGAGTAGTGTCTCAAATAATTTACGCTTTGATCGTTCCCTGGAAGACCAGTAGTAGATTCCGATGCACATCTGGGGGCATTCTGTAATCTGTGGACCTTCAAATTGTTGATGAAACACAGAAATTGCCTCGGGATTGAATACAACAGTCATCATGCGCACTTCCCTCCATGGGAGTAATGTCTCAAACAGTCTACGCTTTGCTCGTTCCCTGCAAGACCAGTAGTAGTTTCCGATGCACATCTGGAGGCATTCTGTAATCTGTAAACTATCAGAGTGTTGTTCAAACACAGAAATTGCTTCGGGATTGATTACAACAGTCACCATGCGATCTTTCCTCCATATGAGTAATGTCTCAAAGAGTTTAAGCTTTGATCGTTCACTGGAAAACCTGTAATAGATTCCGATGCACATCTGGGGGCATTCTGTAATGTGTGGACTATCAGAGTGTTGATGAAACACAGAAACTGCATCGGGATTGAATACAACAGTCACCATGCGCACTTTCCTCCATGGGAGTAATGTCTCAAACAGTCTACACTTTGATCGTTCCCTGAAGACCAGTAGTAGTTTCCGATGCACATCTGGAGGCAATCTGTAATCTGTGGACTATCAGAGTGTTTATGAAACACAGAAATTGCCGCGGGGTTTAATACAACAGTCACCATTCCCACTTTCCTCCATTTGAGTAATGCCTCAAACATTCTACGCTTTGATCGTTTCCTAGAGGACCAGTAGTAGTTTCCGATGCACATCTGGAGGCATTCTGTAATCTGTGGACCTTCAAAAGGTTGATGGAACACAGAAATTGCATCGGGATTGGATACAACAGTCACCATGCGCACTTTCCTCCATGGGAGTAATGTCTCAAACAGTCTACGCTTTGCTCGTTCCCTGGAAGACCAGTAGTAGTTTCTGATGCACATGTGGTGTCATTCTGTAATCTGTGGACTATCAGAGTGTTGATGAAACACAGAAATTGCATTGGGATTGAATACAACAGTCACCATGCCCACCTTCCTCCATGGGAGTAAAGTCTCTAACAGTCTACGCTTTGATCGTTCCCTGGAAGACCAGTAGTAGTTTCCGATCCACATCTGGAGGCATTCTGTAATCTGTAAACTATCAGAGTGTTGTTTAAACACAGAAATTGAATCCGGATTGAATACAACAGTCACCATGCGCACTTTCCTCCGTGCGAGTAATGTCTCAAACAGTTTACGCTTTGATCGTTCCCTGGAAGACCAGTAGTAGTTTCCGATGCACATCTGGGGGCATTCTGTAATGTGTGGACAATCAGAGTGTTGATGAAACACAGAAATAGCATCGGGATTGAATACAACAGACACCATGCGCACTTTCCTCCGTGGGAGTAATGTCTCTAACAGTCTACACTTTGATCGTTCCCTGCAAGACCAGTAGTAGTCTCCGATGCACATCTGGAGACAATCTGTTATCTGTGGACCGTCAAAGTGTTGATGAAACACACCGCGGGATTGAATACAACGGTTACCATGCGCACTTTCCCCCATGTGAGTAATGTCTCAAACAGTCTACGCTTTGATCGTTCCCTGGAAGACCAGTAGTAGTTTCCGAAAATCATCTAGGTGCATTCAGTAATGAGTGGACTATCTGAGTGTTGATGAAACACAGAGAGTTCATCGGGATTGAGTACAACAGTCACCATGCGTACTTTCCTCCATAGGAGTAACGTCTCACACAGTTTACGATTTTATCGTTCCCTGGAAGACCAGTAGTAGTTTCCGATGCACATCTTGGGGCATTCTGTAATGTGTGGACTATCAGAGTGTTGATGAAACACAGAAATTGCATCGGGATTGAATACAACAGCCCCATGCACACTTTCCTCCATGGGAGTAATGTCTCGAACAGTCTACTTTTTGATCGTTCTCTGCAAGACCACTAGTAGTTTCCGATGCATATCTTGAGGCATTCTGTAATCCGTGGACCTTCAAAGTGTTGATGAAACACAGAATTGGCCTCGGGATTGAATACAACAGTCCTTATGATAACTTTCCTCCATGGGAGTTATGTCTCAAACAGTTTACGATTTGTTCGCTCCCTGGAAGACCAGTATCTGTTTCCGATGGACATCTGGGGGCATTCTGTAAGTGTGGTCTATCAGAGTGTTGATGAAACACAAAAATTGCATCGGGATTGAATACAACAGTCACCTTGCGCACTTTCCTCCATGGGAGTAATGTCTCAAGCAGATTACGATTTGATCGTTCCCTGGAAGCCAAGTAATAATTTCCGACGCACATCTGGGTGCATTCTGTAATGTGTGGACTATCAGAGTGTTGATGAAACACAGAAATTGCATCGGGATTGATTACAACAGTCACCATGCGCACTTTCCTCCATGGGAGTAATGTCTGAAACGGTCTACGCTTTTGATCGTTCCCTGCAAGACCAGTAGTAGTTTCCGATGCACATCTGGAGGCCTTCTGTTATCTGTGGACCTTGAAAATGTTGATGAAACAGAGAAATTGCCTCGGGATTCAATACAACAGTCATCATGCGCATTTTCCTCCATGGGAGTAATCTCAAACAGTTTACGCTTTGATCGTTCCCTGGAAGACCAGTAGTAGTTTCAGATGCACATCTGTGGGTATTCTGTAATGTGTGCACTATCAGAGTGTTGATGAAACACAGAAATTGCATCGGGATTTAATACAACAGTAACCATGCGGGCTTTCCTCTATGGGAATAATGTCTCAAACAGTCTACGCTTTGATCGTTCCCTGCAAGACCAGTAGTAGTTTCCGATGCACATCTGTTGGCATTCTGTAATCTGTGGACCTTCAAAGTATTGATGAAACACAGAAATTGCCTCGGGATTGAATACAACAGTCACCATGCGCACTTTCCTCCATGGGAGTAATGTCTCAAACAATTTACGCTTTGATCGTTCCCTGGAAGACCAGTAGCAGTTTGCGATGCACATCTGTGGGTATTCTGTAATGTGTGCACTATCAGAGTGTTGATGAAACACAGAAATTGCATCGGGATTGAATACAACAGTAACCATGCGGGCTTTCCTCTATGGGAATAATGTCTCAAACAGTCTACGCTTTGATCGTTCCCTGCAAGACCAGTAGTAGTTTCCGATGCACATCTGGAGGCACTCTGTCACTGTGGACCGTCAAAGTGTTGATGAAACACAGGAAATGCCGCGGGATTGAATACAACAGTCACCATGCGCACTTTCCTCCATGGGAGTAATGTCTCAAACAGTCTACGCTTTGATCGTTCCCTGGAAGACACGTAGTAGTTTCCGATGCACATCTGGTGTCATTCTGTAATCTGTGGACTATCAGAGTGTTGATGAATCACAGACATTGCATCGGGATTGAATACAACAGTCACCATTCGCACTTTCCTCCATGGGAGTAATGTCACAAACTGTCTATGCATTGATCGTTCCCTGCAAGACCAGTAGTAGTTTACGATGCAACATCTGGAGACATTCTGTAATCTGTGGACCTTTAAAGTGTTGATGAAACACAGAATTTGCCTCGGGATTGAATACAACAGTCATTATGCGCACTTTCCTCCATGGGAGTAATGTCTCAAAGAGTTTACGCTTTGATCGTTCCCTGGAAGACCAGTGGTTGTTTCCGATGAACATCTGGGGGCATTCTGTAATGTGTGGTATATAAGAGTGTTGATGAAACACAGAAATTGCATCGGGATTGAATACAACAGTCACCATGCGCACTTTCCTCCATGGGAGTAATGTCTCAAACAGTTTACGATTTGATCGTTCCCTGCAAGACCAGTAATAGATTCCGATGCACATCTGATGTCAATCTCTAATCTGTGGACTATCAGAGTGTTGTTCAAACAGAGAAATTGCATCGGGATTGAATACAACAGTCACCATGCGCACTTTCCTCCATGGGAGTAATGTCTCAAACTGTTTACGCTTTGATCGTTCCCTGGAAGACCAATAGTAGTTTCCGATGCACATCTGGGGGCATTCTGCATTGTGTGGACTATCAGAGTGTTGATGAAACACAGAAATTGCATCGGGATTGAATATAACAGTGACCATGCGCACATTCCTCCATGGGAGTAATGTCTCAAACAGTCTACGCTTTGATCGTTCCCTGTAAGACCAGTAGTAGTAGTCCGATGGACATCTGGAGGCACTCTGTAATCTGTGCACCTTTAAAGTGTTGGTGAAACACAGAATTGATTTCGGGATTGAATACAACAGTCATTATGCCCACTTTCCTCCATGGGAGTAATGTCTCAAACAGTTTACGCTTTGATCGTTCCCTGGAAGACCAGTAGTAGTTTCCGATGCACATCTGGAGGAATTCTGTAATCTGCGGACCTTTAAAGTGTTGATGAAACACAGAAATTGCCTCGGGATTGAATACAACAGTCATCATGCGCACTTTCCTCCATTGGAGTAATGTCTCAAACAGTCTACGGTTTGATCGTTCCCTGGAAGACCAGTAATAGTTTCCGATGCACATCAGGAGGCATTCTGCAATCTGTAAACTATCAGAGTGTTGTTCAATCACAGAAATTGCATCGGGATTTAATACAACAGTCACCATGCGCACTTCCCTCCATGGGAGTAATGTCTCGAACAATTTACGCTTTGATCGTTCCCTGGTAGACCAGTAGCAGTTTCCGATGCACATCTGGTGTCATTCTGTAATCTGTGGACTATCAGAGTGTTGATGAAACACAGACATTGCATCGGGATTGAATACAACAGTCACCATTCGCACTTTCCTCCATGGTAGTAATGTCACAAACTGTCTATGCTTTGATCGTTCCCTGCAAGACCAGTAGTAGTTTACAATGCAACATCTGGTGGCATTCTGTAATCTGTAGACCTTGAAAGTGTTGATGAAACACAGAATTTGCCTCGGGATTGAGTACAACAGTCATTATGTGCACTTTCCTCCATGGGAGTAATGTTTCAAACAATTTACGCTTTGATCGTTCCCTGGAAGACCAGTAGCAGTTTCCGATGCACATCTGGGGGCATTATGTAATGTGTGGACTATCACAGTGTTGATGAAACACAGAAATTGCATCGGGATTGAATACAACAGACACCATGCTCACTTTCCTCCATGGGAGTAATGTCTCTAACAGTCTACGCTTTGATCGTTCCCTGGAAAACCAGTAGTAGTTTCCGATGCACATCTGGGTGCATTCTGTAATGAGTGGACTATCAGAGTGTTGATGAAACACAGAAAGAGCATCGGGATTTAGTACAACAGTCACCATGCGCACTTTCCTCATTAGGAGTAATGTCTCAAACAGTTTACGCTTTTATCGTTCCCTGGAAGACCAGTGCAGTTTCCGATGCACATCTGTCGGCATTCTGTAATCTGTGGACTATCAGAGTGTTGATGAAACACAGACATTGCATCGGGATTGAATACAACAGTCACCATGCGCACATTCCTCCATGGGAGTAATGTCTCAAACAGTTTACGATTTGATCGTTCCCTGGAAGACCAGTAGCAGTTTGCGATGCACATCTGTGGGCATTCTGTAATGTGTTCACTATCAGAGTGTTGTTCAAAGACAGAAATTGCATCGGGATCGAATACAACAAACACAATGCGCACTGTCCTCCATTGGAGTAATGTCTCTAACAGTCTAGGCTTTGATCGTTCCCTGCAAGACCAGTAGTAGTTTCCGATGCACATCTGGAGGCACTCTGTCACTGTGGACCGTCAAAGTGTTGATGAAACACAGGAAATGCCGCGGGATTGAATACAACAGTCACCATGCGCACTTTCCTCCATGGGAGTAATGTCTCAAACAGTCTACGCTTTGATCGTTCCCTGGAAGACACGTAGTAGTTTCCGATGCACATCTGGTGTCATTCTGTAATCTGTGGACTATCAGAGTGTTGATGAATCACAGACATTGCATCGGGATTGAATACAACAGTCACCATTCGCACTTTCCTCCATGGGAGTAATGTCACAAACTGTCTATGCTTTGATCGTTCCCTGCAAGACCAGTAGTAGTTTACGATGCAACATCTGGAGGCATTCTTTAATCTGTGGACCTTTAAAGTGTTGATGAAACACAGAATTTGCCTCGGGATTGAATACAACAGTCATTATGCGCACTTTCCTCCATGGGAGTAATGTCTCAAACAGTTTACGCTTTGATCGTTCCCTGGAAGACCAGTGGTTGTTTCCGATGAACATCTGGGGGCATTCTGTAATGTGTGGTATATAAGAGTGTTGATGAAACACAGAAATTGCATCGGGATTGAATACAACAGTCACCATGCGCACTTTCCTCCATGGGAGTAATGTCTCATACAGTTTACGATTTGATCGTTCACTGCAGGACCAGTAATAGATTCCGATGCACATCTGATGTCATTCTCTAATCTGTGGAATATCAGAGTGTTGTTCAAACACAGATATTGCATCGGGATTGAATACAACAGTCACCATGCGCGCTTTCCCCTATGGGAAGAACGTCTCAAACAGTCTACGCTTTGATCGTTCCCTGCAAGACCAGTAGAAGTTTCCGATGCACATCTGTTGGCATTCTGTAATCTGTGGACCTTCAAAGTGTTGATGAAACACAGAAATTGCATCGGGATTGAATACAACAGTCACCATGCGCATTTTCCTCCATGGGAGTAATGTCTCAAACAGTTTACGCTTTGATCGTTCCCTGGAAGACCAGTAGTAGTTTCCGATGCACATCTGGAGGAATTCTGTAATCTGTGGACCTTCAAAGTGTTGATGAAACACAGAAATTGCCTCGGGATTGAATACAACAGTCATCATACGCAGTTTCCTCCCTTGGAGTAATGTCTCAAACAGTCTACGCTTTGATCGTTCCCTGGAAGACCAGTAATAGTTTCCGATGCACATCAGGAGGCATTCTGCAATCTGTAAACTATCAGAGTGTTGTTCAATCACAGAAATTGCATCGGGATTTAATACAACAGTCACCATGCGCACTTCCCTCCATGGGAGTAATGTCTCAAACAATTTACGCTTTGATCGTTTCCTGGAAGACCAGTAGCAGTTTCCGATGCACATCTGGGGGCATTCTGTAATGTGTGGACCATCAGAGTGTTGATGACACACAGAAATTGCATCGGGATTGAATTTAACAGTCACCATGCGCACTTTCCTCCATGGGAGTAATGTCTCAAACAGTTTACGATTTGATCGGTCCCTGGAAGACCAGTAGTAGTTTCCGATGCACATCTGGAGGCATTCTGTAATCTGTGGACCTTCAAAATGTTGATGAAACAGAGAAATTGCCTCGGGATTGAATACAACAGTCATCATGCGGATTTTGCTCCATGGGAGTAATGTCTCAAACAGTTTACGCTTTGATCGTTCCCTGGAAGACCAGTAGTAGTTTCCGTTGCACAACTGGGTGCATTCTGTAATGAGTGGACTATCAGAGTGTTGATGAAACACAGAAAGTGCATCGGGATTTAGTACAACAGTCACCATGCGCACTTTCCTCCATAGGAGTAATGTCTCAGACAGTTTACGCTTTTATCATTCCCTGGAAGACCAGTATAGTTTCCGATGCACATCTGGTGTCATTCTGTAATCTGTGGACTAACAGAGTGTTGATGAAACACAGACATTGCATCGGGATTGAATACAACAGTCACCATGCGCACTTTCCTCCATGGGAGTAATGTCTCAAACTGTCTATGCTTTGATCGTTCCCTGCAAGACCAGTAGTAGTTTACGATGCAACATCTGGGGGCATTCTGTAATCTATGGACCTTTAAAGTGTTGATGAAACACAGATTTTGCCTCGGGATTGAATACAACAGTCATTATGCGCACTTATCTCCATGGGAGTAATGTCTCAAACAGTTTACGCTTTGATCGTTCCCTGGAAGACCAGTGGTTGTTTCCGATGAACATCTGGGGGCATTCTGTAATGTGTGGACTATCAGAGTGTTGATGAAACACAGAAATTGCATCGGGATTGAATAAAACAGTCATTATGCCCACTTTCCTCCATGGGAAAAATGTCCCAAACAGTTTACGTTTTGTTCGTTACCTGGAAGACCAGTAGTTGTTTCCGATGGACATCTAGGGGCATTCGGTAATGTGTGGTCTATCAGAGTGTTGATGAAACACTGAAATTGCATCAGGATTGAATATTACACTCAGAATGCGCACTTTCCTCCATGGGAGTAATGTCTCAAGCAGTTTACGATTTGATCGTTCCCTGGAAGGCCAGTAATTGTTTCCTATGTACATCTGGTGTCATTCTCTAATCTGTGGACTATCAGAGTGTTGATGAAACACAGAAATTGCATCGGGATTGAATACAACAGTCACCATGCGCACTTTCCTCCATGGGAGTAATGTCTCAAACAGTTTACGCCTTTGATCGTTCCCTGCAAGACCAGTAGTAGATTCCGATGCACATCTGGAGGCATTCTGTAATCTGTGGACCTTCAAAATGTTGATGAAACAGAGAAATTGTCTCTGGATTGAATACAACAGTCATTATGCCCACTTTCCTCCATGGGAGTAACGTCTCAAACAGTTTACGCTTTGATCGTTCCCTGGAAGACCAGCAGTAGTTTCCGATGCACATCTGTGGGCATTCTGTAATGTGTGGACTATCACAGTGTTCATGAAACACAGGAATAGCATCGGGATTGAATACAACAGTCACCATGCGCAATTTACTTCATGGGAATAATGTCTCAAACAGTCTACGATTTGATCGTTCCCTGCAAGACCACTAGTAGTTTCCGATGCACATCTGGAGGCATTCTGCAATCTGTGTACCTTCAAAGTGTTGATGAAAGACAAAAATTGCATCTGGATTGAAAACAACAGTCATCATGCGCACTTCCCTCCATGGGAGTAATGTCTCAAACAGTCTACGCTTTGATCGTTCCCTGCAAGACCAGCAGTAGTTTCCGATGCACATTTGGAGGCACTCTGTAACTGTGGACCGTCAAAGTGTTGATGAAACACATGAATTGCCTCGGGATTGAATACAACAGTCACCATGCCCACTTTCCTCCATTTGAGTAATGCCTCAAACAGTCTACGCTTTGATCGTTTCCTAGAGGACCAGTAGTAGTTTCCGATACACAACTGGAGGCATTCTGTAATCTGTGGACCTTCAAAAGGTTGATGGAACACAGAAATTGCATCGGGATTGAATACAACAGTCACCATGCGCACTTTCCTCCATGGGAGTAATGTCTCAAACAGTATACGCTTTTATCGTTCCCTGGAAGACAAGTAGTAGTTTCTGATGCACATGTGGTGTCATTCTGTAATCCGTGGACTATCAGAGTGTTGATGAAACACAGAAATTGCATCGGGATTGAATACAACAGTCACCATGCCCACCTTCCTCCATGGGAGTAAAGTCTCTAACAGTCTACGCTTTGATCGTTCCCTGGAAGACCAGTAGTAGTTTCCGATCCACATCTGGAGGCATTCTGTAATCTGTGGACCTTCAAAGTGTTGATGAAACACACAAATTGCCTCGGGATTGAATACAACAGTCATTATGCGCACTTTCCTCCACGGGAGTAATGTCTCAAACAGTTTACGCTTTGATCGTTCCCTGGAAGACCAGTAGTTGTTTCAGATGAACATCTGGGGGCATTCTGTAATGTCTGGTCTATCAGAGTGTTGATGAAACACAGAAATTGCATCGGGATTGAATACAACAGTCACCATGCGCACTTTCCTCCATGTCAGTAATGTCTCAAACAGTTTACTATTTGATCGTACCCTGGACGACCAGTAATAGTTTCCGATGCACATCTGGTGTCATTCTCTAATCTGTGGACTGTCAGAGTGTTGATGAAACACAGAAATTGATTCGGGATTGATTACAACAGTCACCTTGCGCACTTTCCTCCATGGGAGTAATGTCTCTAACAGTCTACGCTTTGATCGTTTCCTGCAAAACCAGTAGTAGTTTTCGATTCACATCTGGAGGCATTCTGTAATCTGTGGACCTTGAAAGTGTTGATGAAACACAGAAATTGCCTCGGGATTGAATACAACAGTCATTATGCGCACTTTCCTCCATGGGAGTAATGTCTCAAAGAGTTTACGATTTGGTCGTTCCCTGGAAGACCAGTAGTTGTTTGCGATGAACATCTGGGGGCATTCTGTAATGTGTGGTCTATCAGACTGTTGATGAAACACAGAAAATGCATCGGGATTGAATACAACAGTCATCATGCGCATTTTCCTCCATGGGAGCATTGTCTCAAACTGTCTACGTTTTGATCGTTCAGTGGAAGTCCAGTAGTAGTTTCCGATGAACATCTAGAGGCATTCTGCAATCTGTAAACTATCAGAGTGTTGTTCAAACACAGAATTTGCATCGGGATATAATACAACAGTCCCCATGCGCACTTTCCTCCATGGGAGTAATGTCTCAAACAGTCTACGCTTTGATCGTTCCCTGACGACCAGTAGTAGTTTCCGATGCACATCTGGAGGCAATCTGAAATCTGTGGACCATCAGAGTGTTGATGAAACACAGAAATTGCCGCGGGATTGAATACAACAGTCACCATGCCCACCTTCCTCCATGGGAGTAAAGTCTCTAACAGTCTACGCTTTGTTCGTTCCCTGGAAGACCAGTAGTAGTTTCCGATCCACATCTGGAGGCATTCTGTAATCTGTAAACTATCAGAGTGTTGTTTAAACACAGAAATTGCATCCGGATTGAATTGAACAGTCACCATGCGCACTTTCCTCCATTGGAGTTATGTCTGTAACAGTCTACGCTTTGATCGTTCCCTGCAAGACCAGTAGTAGTTTCCGATGCACATCTGGAGGCACTCTGTCACTGTGGACCGTCAAAGTGTTGATGAAACACAGGAAATGCCGCGGGATTGAATACAACAGTCACCATGCGCACTTTCCTCCATGGGAGTAATGTCTCAAACAGTCTACGCTTTGATCGTTCCCTGGAAGACACGTAGTAGTTTCCGATGCACATCTGGTGTCATTCTGTAATCTGTGGACTATCAGAGTGTTGATGAATCACAGACGTTGCATCGGGATTGAATACAACAGTCACCATTCGTACTTTCCTCCATGGGAGTAATGTCACAAACTGTCTATGTTTTGATCGTTCCCTGCAAGACCAGTAGTAGTTTACGATGCAACATCTGGAGGCATTCTGTAATCTGTGGACCTTTAAAGTGTTGATGAAACATAGAATATGCCTCGTGATTGAATACAACAGTCATTATGCGCACTTTCCTACATGGGAGTAATGTCTCAAACAGTTTACGTTTTGATCGTTCCCTGGAAGACCAGTGGTTGTTTCCGATGAACATCTGGGGGCATTCTGTAATGTGTGGTATATAAGAGTGTTGATGAAACACAGAAATTGCATCGGGATTGAATATAACAGTCACCATGTGCACTTTCCTCCATGGGAGTAATGTCTCAAACAGTTTACGATTTGATCGTTCCCTGCAAGACCAGTAATAGATTCCGATGCACATCTGATGTCATTCTCTAATCTGTGGACTATCAGAGTGTTGTTCAAAGACAGAATTTGCATCGGGATTGAATACAACAGTCACCAAGCGCACTTTCCTCCATGGGAGTAATGTCTCAAACTGTTTACGCTTTGATCGTTCCCTGGAAGACCAGTAGTAGTTTCCGATGCACATCTGCGGGCATTCTGTAATCTGTGGACTATCAGAGTGTTGATGAAACACAGAAATTGCATCGGGATTGAATATAACAGTCACCATTCGCACTTTCCTCCATGGGAGTAATGTCTCAAACAGTCTACGCTTTGATCGTTCCCTGTAAGACACGTAGTAGTTTCCGATGCACACCTGGTGTCATTCTGTAATCTGTGGACTATCAGAGTGTTGATGAAACACAGGAATTGCATCGGGATTGAATACAACAGTCACCATGGGCATTTTCCTCCATGGGAATAATGTCTCAAACAGTCTACGATTTGATCGTTCCCTGCAAGACCACTAGTAGTTTCCGATGCACATCTGGAGGCATTCTGTAATCTGTGTACCTTCAAAGTGTTGATGAAAGACAGAAATTGCATCTGGATTGAATACAACAGTCACCATGTGCACTTTCCGCCATCGGAGTAATGTCTCAAAGAGTCTACGCTTTGATCGTTCCCTGCAAGACCAGTAATAGTTTCCGATGCACATCTGGAGGAATTCTGTAATCTGTGGACCTTTAAAGTGTTGATGAAACACAGTAATTGCCTCGGAATTGAATACATCAGTCATCATGTGCACTTTCCTCCATGGGAGTAATGTCTCAAACAGTCTACGCTTTGATCGTTCCCTGGAAGAGCAGTAGTAGTTTCCGATGCACAAATGGAGGAATTCTGTAATCTGTAATCTATCAGAGTGTTGTTCAAACAAAGAAATTGCTTCGGGATTGAATACAACAGTCACCATGCGTACTTTACTCCATGGGAGTAATGTCTCAAACAGTCTACGCTTTGATCGTTCCCTGAAGAATAGTAGTAGTTTCCGATGCACATCTGGAAGCAATCTGAAATCTGTGGACTATCAGAGTGTTGATGAAACACAGAAATTGCCGCGGGATTGAATACAACAGTCACCATGCTCACTTTCCTCCATTTGAGTAATGCCTCAAACAGTGTACGTTTTTGATCGTTTCCTAGAGGACCAGTAGTAGTTTCCGATGCACATCTGGAGGCATTCTGTAATCTGTGGACCTTCAAGAGGTTGATGGAACACAGAAATTGCATCGGGATTGAATACAACAGTCACCATGCCCACCTTCCTCCATGGGAGTAAAGTATCTAACAGTCAACGCTTTGTTCGTTCCCTGGAAGACCAGTAGTAGTTTCCGATCCACATCTGGAGGCATTCTGTAATCTGTAAACTATCAGAGTGTTGTTTAAACACAGAAATTGCATCCGGATTGAATTGAACAGTCACCATGCGCAGTTTCCTCCATTGGAGTAATGTCTCTAACAGTCTACGCTTTGATCGTTCCCTGCAAGACCAGTAGTAGTTTCCGATGCACATCTGGAGGCACTCTGTCACTGTGGACCGTCAAAGTGTTGATGAAACACAGGAAATGCCGCGGGATTGAATACAACAGCCACCATGCGCACTTTCCTCCATGGGAGTAATGTCTCAAACAGTCTACGCTTTGATCGTTCCCTGGAAGACACGTAGTAGTTTCCGATGCACATCTGGTGTCATTCTGTAATCTGTGGACTATCAGAGTGTTGATGAATCACAGACATTGCATCGGGATTGAATACAACAGTCACCATTCGCACTTTCCTCCATGGGAGTAATGTCACAAACTGTCCATGCTTTGATCGTTCCCTGCAAGACCAGTAGTAGTTTACGATGGAACATCTGGAGGCATTCTGTAATCTGTGGACCTTTAAAGTGTTGATGAAACACAGAATTTGCCTCGGGATTGAATACAACAGTCATTATGCGCACTTTCCTCCATGGGAGTAATGTCTCAAACAGTTTACGTTTTGATCGTTCCCTGGAAGACCAGTGGTTGTTTCCGATGAACATCTTTGGGCATTCTGTAATGTGTGGTATATAAGAGTGTTGATGAAACACAGAAATTGCATCGGGATTGAATATAACAGTCACCATGTGCACTTTCCTCCATGGGAGTAATGTCTCAAACAGTTTACGATTTGATCGTTCCCTGCAAGACCAGTCATAGATTCCGATGCACATCTGATGTCATTCTCTAATCTGTGGACTATCAGAGTGTTGTTCAAACACAGAAATTGCATCGGGATTGAATACAACAGTCACCATGCGCACTTTCCTCAATGGGAGTAATGTCTCAAACTGTTTACGCTTTGATCGTTCCCTGGAAGACCAGTAGTAGTTTCCGATGCACATCTGGGGGCATTCTGTAATCTGTGGACTATCAGAGTGTTGATGAAACACAGAAATTGCATCGGGATTGAATATAACATTCACCATGGGCACATTCCTCCATGGGAGTAATGTCTCAAACCGTCTACGCTTTGATCGTTCCCTGTAAGACCAGTAGTAGTAGCCCGATGGACATCAGGAGGCACTCTGTAATCTGTCTACCTTTAAAGTGTTGATGAAACACAGAATTGGCTTCGGGATTGAATACAACAGTCATTATGCCCACTTTCCTCCATGGGAGTAATGTCTCAAACAGTATACGCTTTGTTCGCTCCCTGGAAGACCAGTAGTTGTTTCCGATGGACATCTGGGGGCATTCCGTAATGTGTGATCTATCAGAGTGTTGATGAAACACAGAAATTGCATCGGGATTGAATACAACAGTCACCATGGCACTTTCCTCCATGGGAGTAATGTCTCAAGCAGTTTACGATTTGATCGTTTCCTGGAAGCCAAGTAATAGTTTCCGATGCACATCTGGGTGCATTCTGTAATGTGTGGACTATGAGAGTGTTGATGAAACACAGAAATTGCATCGGGATTGAATACAACAGTCACCATGCGCACTTTACTCCATGGGAGTAATGTTTCAAACAGTCTACGCTTTTTATCGTTCCCTGCAAGACCAGTAGTAGTTTCCGATGCACATCTGGAAGCATTCTGTTATCTGTGGACCTTCAAAATGTTGATGAAACAGAGAAATTGCCTCGGGATTGAATACAACAGTCATCATGCGCATTTTCCTCCATGGAAGTAATGTCTCAAACAGTCTACGCTTTGATCGTTCCCTGAAAGTCCAGTGGTTGTTTCCGATGAACATCTGGGGGCATTCTGTAATGTGTGGACTATCAGAGTGTTGATGAAACACAGAAACGGCATCGGGATTGAATACAACAGTCACCATGCGCACTTTCCTCAATGGGAGTAATGTCTCAAACTGTTTACGCTTTGATCGTTCCCTGGAAGACCAGTAGTAGTTTCCGATGCACATCTGGGGGCATTCTGTAATCTGTGGACTATCAGAGTGTTGATGAAACACAGAAATTGCATCGGGATTGAATATAACATTCACCATGGGCACATTCCTCCATGGGAGTAATGTCTCAAACCGTCTACGCTTTGATCGTTCCCTGTAAGACCAGTAGTAGTAGCCCGATGGACATCTGGAGGCACTCTGTAATCTGTCTACCTTTAAAGTGTTGATGAAACACAGAATTGGCTTCGGGATTGAATACAACAGTCATTATGCCCACTTTCCTCCATGGGAGTAATGTCTCAAACAGTCTACGGTTTGATCGTTCCCTGGAAGACCAGTAGTAGTTTCCGATGCACATCTGTGGGCATTCTGTAATGTGTGGACTATCAGAGTGTCGATGAAACACAGAAATTGCATCGAGATGGAATACAACAGTCACCATGCGCGCTTTCCTCTATGGGAATAATGTCTCAAACAGTCTACGCTTTGATCGTTCCCTGCAAGACCAGTAGTAGTTTCCGATGCACATCTGTTTGCATTCTGTAATCTGTGGACCTTCAAAGTGTTGATGAAACACAGAAATTGCATCGGGATTGAATACAGCAGTCACCTTGCGCTCTTTCCTCCATGGGAGTAATGTCTCAAACAGTTTACGCTTTGATCGTTCCCTGGAAGACCAGTAGTAGTTTCCGATGCACATCTGGAGGAATTCTGTAATCTGTGGACCTTCAAAGTATTGATGAAACACAGAAATTGCCTCGGGATTGAATTCAACAGTCATCATGCGCACTTTCCTCCATGGGAGTAATGTCTCAAACAGTCTACGCTTTGATCGTTCCCTGGAAGTCCAGTAATAGCTTCCGATCCACATCAGGAGGCATTCTGCAATCTGTAAACTATCAGAGTGTTGTTCAATCACAGAAATTGCATCGGGATTGAATACAACAGTCACCATGCGCACTTCCCTCCATGGGAGTAATGTCTCAAAAAATTTACGCTTTGATCGTTCCCTGGAAGACCAGTAGCAGTTTCCGATGCACATCTGGGGGCATTCTGCAATGTGTGGACTATCAGAGTGTTGATGAAACACAGAAATTGCATCGGGATTGAATACAACAGACACCGTGCGCACTTTCCTCCATGGGAGTAATGTCTCTAACAGTCTACGCTTTGATCGTTCCCTGCAAGACCAGTAGTAGTTTCCGATGCACATCTGGAGGTACTCTGTCACTGTGGACCGTCAAAGTGTTGATGAAACACAGGAAATGCCGCGGGATTGAATACAACAGTCACCATGCGCACTTTCCTCCATGGGAGTAATGTCTCAAACAGTCTAAACTTTGATCGTTCCCTGCAAGACACGTAGTAGTTTCCGATGCACATCTGGTGTCATTCTGTAATCTGTGGACTATCAGAGTGTTGATGAAACACAGCCATTGCATCGGGATTGAATACAACAGTCACCATTCGCACTTTCCTCCATGGGAGTAATGTCACAAACTGTCTATGTTTTTGATCGTTCCCTGCAAGACCAGTAGTAGTTTACGATGCAACATCTGGAGGCATCCTGTAATCTGTGGACCTTTAAAGTGTTGATGAAACACAGAATTTGCCTCGGGATTGAATACAACAGTCATTATGTGCACTTTCCTCCATGGGAGTAATGTCTCAAACAGTTTACGCTTTGATCGTTCCCTGGAAGACCAGTGGTTGTTTCCGATGAACATCTGGGCCATTCTGTAATGTGTGGACTATCAGAGTGTTGATGAAACACAGAAATTGCATCGGTATTGAATACAACAGTCATTATGCCCACTTTCCTCCATGGGAAAAATGTCTCAAACAGTTTACGTTTTGTTCGTTCCCTGGAAGACCAGTAGTTGTTTCCGATGGACATCTGGGGGCATTCGGTAATGTGTGGTCTATCAGAGTGTTGATGAAACACTAACATTGCATCAGGACTGAATATTACAGTCAGAATGCGCACTTTCCTCCATGGGTGTAATGACTCAAGCTGTTTACGATTTGATCGTTCCCTGGAAGACCAGTAATAGTTTGCTATGCACTTCTGGTGTCATTCTCTAATCAGTGGACTATCAAAGTGTTGATGAAACACAGAAATTGCATCGGGATTGAATACAACAGTCACCATGCGCACTTTCCTCCATGGGAGTAATGTCTCAAACAGTCTACGCCTTTGATCGTTCCCTGCAAGTCCAGTAGTAGATTCCGATGCACGTCTGGAGGCATTCTGTAATCTGTGGACATTCAAAATGTTGATGAAACAGAGATATTGTCTCTGGATTGAATACAACAGTCATTATGCCAACTTACCTCCATGGGAGTAATGTCTCAAACAGTCTATGCTTTGATCGTTCCCTGGAAGCCCAGTAGTAGTTTCCGATGTACATCAGGAGGCATTCTGTAATCTGTAAACCATCAGAGTGTTGTTCAATTACAGAAATTGCATCGGGATTGAATACAACAGTCACCATGCGCACTTTCCTCCATGGGAGTAATGTCTCAAACAATTTACGCTTTGATCGTTCCCTGGAAGACCAGTAGCAGATTCCGATGCACATCTGGGGGCATTCTGTAATGTGTGGACTATCAGAGTGTTGATGAAACACAGCAATTGCATCGGGATTGAATACAACAGACACCATGCTCACTTTCCTCCATGGGAGTAATGTCTCAAACTGTCTATGCTTTGATCGTTCCCTGCAAGACCAGTAGTAGTTTACGATGCAACATCTGGAGGCATTCTGTAATCTATGGACCTTTAAAGTGTTGATGAAACACAGAATTTGCCTCGGGATTGAATACAACAGTCATTATGCGCACTTTCCTCCATGGGAGTAATGTCTCAAACAGTTTACGCTTTGATCGTTCCCTGGAAGACCAGTGGTTGTTTCCGATGAACATCTGGGGGCATTCTGTAATGTGTGGACTATCAGAGTGTTGATGAAACACAGAAACTGCATCGGGATTGAATACAACAGTCATTATGCCCACTTTCCTCCATGGGAAAAATGTCTCAAACAGTTTACGTTTTGTTCGTTCCCTGGAAGACCAGTAGTTGTTTCCGATGGACATCTGGGGGCATTCGGTAATGTGTGGTCTATCAGAGTGTTGATGAAACACAGAAATTGCATCAGGATTGAATATTACAGTCAGAATGCGCACTTTCCTCCATGGGAGTAATGTCTCAAGCAGTTTACGATTTGATCGCTCCCTGGAAGACCAGTAATAGTTTCCTATGCACATCTGGTGTAATTCTCTAATCTGTGGACTATCAGAGTGTTGATGAAACACAGAAATTGCATCGGGATTGAATACAACAGTCACCATGCGCACTTTCCTCCATGGGAGTAATGTCTCAAACAGTCTACGCCTTTGATCGTTCCCTGCAAGACCAGTAGTAGATTCCGATGCACATCTGGAGGCATTCTGTAATCTGTGGACCTTCAACATGTTGATGAAACAGAGAAATTGTCTCTAGATTGAATACAACAGTCATTATGCCCACTTTCCTCCATGGGCGTAATGTCTCGAACAGTTTACGCTTTGATCGTTCCCTGGAAGACCAGTAGTAGTTTCCGATGCACATCTGGAGGAATTCTGTAATCGGTGGACCGTCAAAGTGTTGATGAAACACAGAAATTGCCTCGGGATTTAATACAACAGTCATCATGCGCATTTTCCTCCATGGGAGTAATGTCTCAAACAGTCTACGCTTTGATCGTTCCCTGAAAGTCCAGTAGTAGTTTCCGATGCACATCTGTGGGCATTCTGTAGTGTGTGGTCTATCAGAGTGTTGATGAAACACAGAAATTGCATCGGGATTGAATACAACAGTCACCATGCGCGCTTTCCCCTATGGGAAGAATGTCTCAAACAGTCTACGCTTTGATCGTTCCCTGCAAGACCAGTAGAAGTTTCCGATGCACATCTGTTGGCATTCTGTAATCTGTGGACCTTCAAAGTGTTGATGAAACACAGAAATTGCCTCGGGATTGAATACAACAGTCATCATACGCACTTTCCTCCCTTGGAGTAATGTCTCAAACAGTCTACGCTTTGATCGTTCCCTGGAAGACCAGTAATAGTTTCCGATGCACATCAGGAGGCATTCTGCAATCTGTAAACTATCAGAGTGTTGTTCAATCACAGAAATTGCATCGGGATTTAATACAACAGTCACCATGCGCACTTCCCTCCATGGGAGTAATGTCTCAAACAATTTACGCTTTGATCGTTTCCTGGAAGACCAGTAGCAGTTTCCGATGCACATCTGGGGGCATTCTGTAATGTGTGGACCATCAGAGTGTTGATGACACACAGAAATTGCATCGGGATTGAATACAACAGACACCATGCGCACTTTCCTCCATGGGAGTAATGTCTCTAACAGTCTACGCTTTGATCGTTCCCTGCAAGACCAGTAGTAGTTTCCGATGCACATCTGGAGGTACTCTGTCACTGTGGACCGTCAAAGTGTTGATGAAACACAGGAAATGCCGCGGGATTGAATACAACAGTCACCATGCGCACTTTCCTCCATGGGAGTAATGTCTTAAACAGTCTAAACTTTGATCGTTCCCTGGAAGACACGTAGTAGTTTCCGATGCACATCTGGTGTCATTCTGTAATCTGTGGACTATCAGAGTGTTGATGAAACACAGACATTGCATCGGGATTGAATACAACAGTCACCATTCGCACTTTCCTCCATGGGAGTAATGTCACAAACAGTCTATGCTTTGATCGTTCCCTGAAAGACCAGTAGTAGTTTACGATGCAACATCTGGAGGCATTCTGTAATCTGTAGACCTTTAAAGTGTTGATGAAACACAGAATTTGCCTCGGGATTGAATACAACAGTCATTATGTGCACTTTCCTCCATGGGACTAATGTCTCAAACAATTTACGCTTTGATCGTTCCCTGGAAGACCAGTAGCTGTTTCCGATGTACATCTGGGGGCATTCTGTAATGTGTGGACTATCACAGTGTTGATGAAACACAGAAATTGCATCGGGATTGAATACAACAGACACCATGCTCACTTTCCTCCATGGGAGTAATGTCTCTAACAGTCTACGCTTTGATCGTTCTTTGCAAGACCAGCAGTAGTTTCCGATGCACATCTGGAGGCACTCTGTAACTTTGGACCGTCAAAGTGTTGATGAAACACAGGAATTGCCGCGGGATTGAATACAACAGTCACCATGCGCACTTTCTTGCAGGGGAGTAATGTCTCAAACAATCTACGTTTTGATCGTTACCTGGAAGACACGTAGTAGTTTCCGATGCACATCTGGTGTCATTCTGTAATCTGTGGACTATCAGAGTGTTGATGAAACGCAGAAATTGCATCGGGATTGAATACAACTGTCACAATGCGCACTTTCCTCCATGGGAGTAATGTCTCAAACAGTTTACGCTTTGATCGTTCCCTGGAAGACCAGTAGTAGTTTCCGATGCACATCTGGGTGCATTCTGTAATGAGTGGACTATCAGAGTGTTGATGAAACACAGAAAGAGCATCGGGATTTAGTACAACAGTCACCATGCGCACTTTCCTCATTAGGAGTAATGTCTCACACAGTTTACGCTTTTATCGTTCCCTGGAAGACCAGTGCAGTTTCCGATGCACATCTGTCGGCATTCTGTAATCTGTGGACTATCAGAGCGTTGATGAAACACAGACATTGCATCGGGATTGAATACAACAGTCACCATGCGCACTTTCCTCCATGGGAGTAATGTCTCAAACAGTTTACGATTTGATCGGTCCCTGGAAGACCAGTAGTAGTTTCCGATGCAACATCTGGGGGCATTCTGTAATCTATGGACCTTTAAAGTGTTGATGATACACAGAATTTGCCTCGGGATTGAATACAACAGTCATTATGCGCACTTCCCTCCATGGGAGTAATGTCTCAAACAGTTTACGCTTTGATCGTTCCCTGGAAGACCAGTGGTTGTTTCCGATGAACATCTGGGGGCATTCTGTAATGTGTGGACTATCAGAGTGTTGATGAAACACAGAAATTGCATCGGGATTGAATACAACAGTCATTATGCCCACTTTCCTCCATGGGAAAAATGTCCCAAACAGTTTACGTTTTGTTCGTTACCTGGAAGACCAGTAGTTGTTTCCGATGGACATCTAGGGGCATTCGGTAATGTGTGGTCTATCAGAGTGTTGATGAAACACTGAAATTGCATCAGGATTGAATATTACAGTCAGAATGCGCACTTTCCTCCATGGGAGTAATGTCTCAAGCAGTTTACGATTTGATCGTTCCCTGGAAGGCCAGTAATTGTTTCCTATGCACATCTGGTGTCATTCTCTAATCTGTGGACTATCAGAGTGTTGATGAAACACAGAAATTGCATCGGGATTGAATACAACAGTCACCATGCGCACTTTCCTCCATGGGAGTAATGTCTCAAACAGTTTACGCCTTTGATTGTTCCCTGCAAGACCAGTAGTAGATTCCGATGCACATCTGGAGGCATTCTGTAATCTGTGGACCTTCAAAATGTTGATGAAACAGAGAAATTGTCTCTGGATTGAATACAACAGTCATTATGCCCACTTTCCTCCATGGGAGTAACGTCTCAAACAGTTTACGCTTTGATCGTTCCCTGGAAGACCAGCAGTAGTTTCCGATGCACATCTGTGGGCATTCTGTAATGTGTGGACTATCACAGTGTTCATGAAACACAGGAATTGCATCGGGATTGAATACAACAGTCACCATGCGCACTTTCCTTCATGGGAATAATGTCTCAAACAGTTAACGATTTGATCGTTCCCTGCAAGACCACTAGTAGTTTCCGATGCACATCTGGAGGCATTCTGCAATCTGTGTACCTTCAAAGTGTTGATGAAAGACAAAAATTGCATCTGGATTGAAAACAACAGTCATCATGCGCACTTCCTTCCATGGAATAATGTCTCAAACAGTCTACGCTTTGCTCATTCCCTGGAAGACCAGTAGTAGTTTCCGATGCACACCTGGAGGCATTCTGTAATCTGTGGACTATCAGAGCGTTGATGAAACACAGAAATTGCATCGGGATTGAATACAACAGACACCATGCGCACTTTCCTCCATGGGAGTAATGTCTCTAACAGTCTACGCTTTGATCGTTCCCTGCAAGACCAGTAGTAGTTTCCGATGCACATCTGGAGGTACTCTGTCACTGTGGACCGTCAAAGTGTTGATGAAACACAGGAAATGCCGCGGGATTGAATACAACAGTCATCATGCGGATTTTGCTCCATGGGAGTAATGTCTCAAACAGTTTACGCTTTGATCGTTCCCTGGAAGACCAGTAGTAGTTTCCGTTGCACAACTGGGTGCATTCTGTAATGAGTGGACTATCAGAGTGTTGATGAAACACAGAAAGTGCATCGGGATTTAGTACAACAGTCACCATGGGCACTTTCATCCATAGGAGTAATGTCTCAGACAGTTTACGCTTTTATCATTCCCTGGAAGACCAGTATAGTTTCCGATGCACATCTGGTGTCATTCTGTAATCTGTGGACTATCAGAGTGTTGATGAAACACAGACATTGCATCGGGATTGAATACAACAGTCACCATGCGCACTTTCCTCCATGGGAGTAATGTCTCAAACTGTCTATGCTTTGATCGTTCCCTGCAAGACCAGTAGTAGTTTACGATGCAACATCTGGGGGCATTCTGTAATCTATGGACCTTTAAAGTGTTGATGAAACACAGAATTTGCCTCGGGATTGAATACAACAGTCATTATGCGCACTTTCCTCCATGGGAGTAATGTCTCAAACAGTTTACGCTTTGATCGTTCCCTGGAAGACCAGTGGTTGTTTCCGATGAACATCTGGGGGCATTCTGTAATGTGTGGACTATCAGAGTGTTGATGAAACACAGAAATTGCATCGGGATTGAATACAACAGTCATTATGCCCACTTTCCTCCATGGGAAAAATGTCCCAAACAGTTTACGTTTTGTTCGTTACCTGGAAGACCAGTAGTTGTTTCCGATGGACATCTAGGGGCATTCGGTAATGTGTGGTCTATCAGAGTGTTGATGAAACACTGAAATTGCATCAGGATTGAATATTACAGTCAGAATGCGCACTTTCCTCCATGGGAGTAATGTCTCAAGCAGTTTACGATTTGATCGTTCCCTGGAAGGCCAGTAATTGTTTCCTATGCACATCTGGTGTCATTCTCTAATCTGTGGACTATCAGAGTGTTGATGAAACACAGAAATTGCATCGGGATTGAATACAACAGTCACCATGCGCACTTTCCTCCATGGGAGTAATGTCTCAAACAGTTTACGCCTTTGATTGTTCCCTGCAAGACCAGTAGTAGATTCCGATGCACATCTGGAGGCATTCTGTAATCTGTGGACCTTCAAAATATTGATGAAACAGAGAAATTGTCTCTGGATTGAAGACAACAGTCATTATGCCCACTTTCCTCCATGGGAGTAACGTCTCAAACAGTTTACGCTTTGATCGTTCCCTGGAAGACCAGCAGTAGTTTCCGATGCACATCTGTGGGCATTCTGTAATGTGTGGACTATCACAGTGTTCATGAAACACAGGAATTGCATCGGTATTGAATACAACAGTCACCATGCGCACTTTCCTTCATGGGAATAATGTCTCAAACAGTCTACGATTTGATCGTTCCCTGCAAGACCACTAGTAGTTTCCGATGCACATCTGGAGGCATTCTGCAATCTGTGTACCTTCAAAGTGTTGATGAAAGACAAAAATTGCATCTGGATTGAAAACAACAGTCATCATGCGCACTTCCCTCCATGGAATAATGTCTCAAACAGTCTACGCTTTGCTCATTCCCTGGAAGACCAGTAGTAGTTTCCGATGCACATCTGGAGGCATTCTGTAATCTGTAAACTATCAGAGTGTTGTTGAAACACAGAAATTGCTTCGGGATTGATTACAACAGTCACCATGCGCACTTTCCTATATATGAGTAATGTCTCAAATAGTTTACGCTTTGATCGTTCCCTGGAAGACCTGTAATACATTCCGATGCACATCTGGGGGCATTCTGTAATATGTGGTCTATCAGAGTGTTGATGAAACACAGAAACTGCATCGGGGTTGAATACAACAGTCACCATGCGCACTTTCCTCCATGGGAGTAATGTCTCAAACAGTCTACGCTTTGATCGTTCCCTGCAAGACCAGTAGTAGTTTCCGATGCACATCTGGAGGTACTCTGTCACTGTGGACCGTCAAAGTGTAGATGAAACACAGGAAATGCCGCGGGATTGAATACAACAGTCACCATGCGCACTTTCCTCCATGGGAGTAATGTCTCAAACAGTCTAAACTTTGATCGTTCCCTGGAAGACACGTAGTAGTTTCCGATGCACATCTGGTGTCATTCTGTAATCTGTGGACTATCAGAGTGTTGATGAAACACAGACATTGCATCGGGATTGAATACAACTGTCACAATGCGCACTTTCCTCCATGGGAGTAATGTCTCAAACAGTTTACGCTTTGATCGTTCCCTGGAAGACCAGTAGTAGTTTCCGATGCACATCTGGGTGCATTCTGTAATGAGTGGACTATCAGAGTGTTGATGAAACACAGAAAGAGCATCGGGATTTAGTACAACAGTCACCATGCGCACTTTCCTCATTAGGAGTAATGTCTCACACAGTTTACGCTTTTATCGTTCCCTGGAAGACCAGTGCAGTTTCTGATGCACATCTGTCGGCATTCTGTAATCTGTGGACTATCAGAGCGTTGATGAAACACAGACATTGCATCGGGATTGAATACAACAGTCACCATGCGCTCTTTCCTCCATGGGAGTAATGTCTCAAACAGTTTACGATTTGATCGGTCCCTGGAAGACCAGTAGTAGTTTCCGATGCACATCTGGAGGCATTCTGTAATCTGTGGACCTTCAAAATGTTGATGAAACAGAGAAATTGCCTCGGGATTGAATACAACAGTCATCATGCGGATTTTGCTCCATGGGAGTAATGTCTCAAACAGTTTACGCTTTGATCGTTCCCTGGAAGACCAGTAGTAGTTTCCGTTGCACAACTGGGTGCATTCTGTAATGAGTGGACTATCAGAGTGTTGATGAAACACAGAAAGTGCATCGGGATTTAGTACAACAGTCACCATGGGCACTTTCCTCCATAGGAGTAATGTCTCAGACAGTTTACGCTTTTATCATTCCCTGGAAGACCAGTATAGTTTCCGATGCACATCTGGTGTCATTCTGTAATCTGTGGACTATCAGAGTGTTGATGAAACACAGACATTGCATCGGGATTGAATACAACAGTCACCATGCGCACTTTCCTCCATGGGAGTAATGTCTCAAACTGTCTATGCTTTGATCGTTCCCTGCAAGACCAGTAGTAGTTTACGATGCAACATCTGGGGGCATTCTGTAATCTATGGACCTTTAAAGTGTTGATGAAACACAGAATTTGCCTCGGGATTGAATACAACAGTCATTATGCGCACTTTCCTCCATGGGAGTAATGTCTCAGACAGTTTACGCTTTGATCGTTCCCTGGAAGACCAGTGGTTGTTTCCGATGAACATCTGGGGGCATTCTGTAATGTGTGGACTATCAGAGTGTTGATGAAACACAGAAATTGCATCGGGATTGAATACAACAGTCATTATGCCCACTTTCCTCCATGGGAAAAATGTCCCAAACAGTTTACGTTTTGTTCGTTACCTGGAAGACCAGTAGTTGTTTCCGATGGACATCTAGGGGCATTCGGTAATGTGTGGTCTATCAGAGTGTTGATGAAACACTGAAATTGCATCAGGATTGAATATTACAGTCAGAATGCGCACTTTCCTCCATGGGAGTAATGTCTCAAGCAGTTTACGATTTGATCGTTCCCTGGAAGGCCAGTAATTGTTTCCTATGCACATCTGGTGTCATTCTCTAATCTGTGGACTATCAGAGTGTTGATGAAACACAGAAATTGCATCGGGATTGAATACAACAGTCACCATGCGCACTTTCCTCCATGGGAGTAATGTCTCAAACAGTTTACGCCTTTGATTGTTCCCTGCAAGACCAGTAGTAGATTCCGATGCACATCTGGAGGCATTCTGTAATCTGTGGACCTTCAAAATGTTGATGAAACAGAGAAATTGTCTCTGGATTGAATACAACAGTCATTATGCCCACTTTCCTCCATGGGAGTAACGTCTCAAACAGTTTACGCTTTGATCGTTCCCTGGAAGACCAGCAGTAGTTTCCGATGCACATCTGTGGGCATTCTGTAATGTGTGGACTATCACAGTGTTCATGAAACACAGGAATTGCATCGGGATTGAATACAACAGTCACCATGCGCACTTTCCTTCATGGGAGTAATGTCTCAAACAGTCTACTATTTGATCGTTCCCTGCAAGACCACTAGTAGTTTCCGATGCACATCTGGAGGCATTCTGCAATCTGTGTACCTTCAAAGTGTTGATGAAAGACAAAAATTGCATCTGGATTGAAAACCACAGTCATCATGCGCACTTCCCTCCATGGAATAATGTCTCAAACAGTCTACGCTTTGCTCATTCCCTGGAAGACCAGTAGTAGTTTCCGATGCACATCTGGAGGCATTCTGTAATCTGTAAACTATCAGAGTGTTGTTGAAACACAGAAATTGCTTCGGGATTGATTACAACAGTCACCATGCGCACTTTCCTATATATGAGTAATGTCTCAAATAGTTTACGCTTTGATCGTTCCCTGGAAGACCTGTAATACATTCCGATGCACATCTGGGGGCATTCTGTAATATGTGGTCTATCAGAGTGTTGATGAAACACAGAAACTGCATCGGGATTGAATACAACAGTCACCATGCGCACTTTCCTCCATGGGAGTAATGTCTCAAACAGTCTACGCTTTGATCGTTCCCTGAAGACCAGTAGTAGATTCCGATGCACATCTGGAGGCAATCTGTAATCTGTGGACTATCAGAGTGTTGATGAAACACAGATATTGCCGCGGGATTGAATACAACAGTCACCATGCCCACTTTCCTCCATTTGAGTAATGCCTCAAACAGTTTACGCTTTGATCGTTTCCTAGAGGACCAGTAGTAGTTTCCGATACACAACTGGAGGCATTCTGTAATCTGTGGACCTTCAAAAGGTTGATGGAACACAGAAATTGCATCGGGATTGAATACAACAGTCACCATGCGCACTTTCCTCCATGGGAGTAATGTCTCAAACAGTATACGCTTTTATCGTTCCCTGGAAGACAAGTAGTAGTTTCTGATGCACACGTGGTGTCATTCTGTAATCTGTGGACTATCAGAGTGTTGATGAAACACAGAAATTGCATCGGGATTGAATACAACAGTCACCATGCCCACCTTCCTCCATGGGAGTAAAGTCTCTAACAGTCTACGCTTTGATCGTTCCCTGGAAGACCAGTAGTAGTTTCCGATCCACATCTGGAGGCATTCTGTAATCAGTGGACCTTCAAAGTGTTGATGAAACACACAAATTGCCTCGGGATTGAATACAACAGTCATTGTGCGCACTTTCCTCCATGGGAGTAATGTCTCAAACAGTTTACGCTTTGATCGTTCCCTGGAAGACCAGTAGTTGTTTCAGATGAACATCTGGGGGCATTCTGTAATGTCTGGTCTATCAGAGTGTTGATAAAACACAGAAATTGCATCGGGATTGAATACAACAGTCACCATGCGCACTTTCCTCCATGTCAGTAATGTCTCAAACAGTTTACTATTTGATCGTACCCTGGACGACCAGTAATAGTTTCCGATGCACATCTGGTGTCATTCTCTAATCTGTGGACTGTCAGAGTGTTGATGAAACACAGAAATTGATTCGGGATTGATTACAACAGTCACCTTGCGCACTTTCCTCCATGGGAGTAATGTCTCTAACAGTCTACGCTTTGATCGTTTCCTGCAAAACCAGTAGTAGTTTTCGATTCACATCTGGAGGCATTCTGTAATCTGTGGACCTTGAAAGTGTTGATGAAACACAGAAATTGCCTCGGGATTGAATACAACAGTCATTATGCGCACTTTCCTCCATGGGAGTAATGTCTCAAACAGTTTACGATTTGGTCGTTCCCTGGAAGACCAGTAGTTGTTTGCGATGAACATCTGGGGGCATTCTGTAATGTGTGGTCTATCAGAGTGTTGATGAAACACAGAAATTGCATCGGGATTGAATACAACAGTCATCATGCGCATTTTCCTCCATGGGAGCATTGTCTCAAACTGTCTACGTTTTGATCGTTCAGTGGAAGTCCAGTAGTAGTTTCCGATGAACATCTAGAGGCATTCTGCAATCTGTAAACTATCAGACTGTTGTTCAAACACAGAAATTGCATCGGGATTTAATACAACAGTCCCCATGCGCACTTTCCTCCATGGGAGTAATGTCTCAAACAGTTTACGCTTTGATCGTTCCCTGGAAGACCAGCAGTAGTTTCCGATGCACATCTGTGGGCATTCTGTAATGTGTGGTCTATCACAGTGTTCATGAAACACAGGAATTGCATCGGGATTGAATACAACAGTCACCATGGGCATTTTCCTCCATGGGAATAATGTCTCAAACAGTCTACGATTTGATCGTTCCCTGCAAGACCACTAGTAGTTTCCGATGCACATCTGGAGGCATTCTGTAATCTGTGTACCTTCAAAGTGTTGATGAAAGACAGAAATTGCATCTGGATTGAACACAACAGTCACCATGCGTACTTTCCTCCATGGGAGTAATGTCTCAAACAGTCTACGCTTTGATCGTTCCCTGAAGACCAGTAGTAGTTTCCGATGCACATCTGGAGGCAATCTGAAATCTGTGGACTATCAGAGTGTTGATGAAACACAGAAATTGCCGCGGGATTGAATACAACAGTCACCATGCTCTCTTTCCTCCATTTGAGTAATGCCTCAAACAGTGTACGTTTTTGATCGTTTCCTAGAGGACCAGTAGTAGTTTCCGATGCACATCTGGAGGCATTCTGTAATCTGTGGACCTTCAAGAGGTTGATGGAACACAGAAATTGAATCGGGATTGAATACAACAGTCACCATGCCCAGCTTCCTCCATGGGAGTAAAGTATCTAACAGTCTACGCTTTGTTCGTTCCCTGGAAGACCAGTAGTAGTTTCCGATCCACATCTGGAGGCATTCTGTAATCTGTAAACTATCAGAGTGTTGTTTAAACACAGAAATTGCATCCGGATTGAATTGAACAGTCACCATGCGCACTTTCCTCCATTGGAGTAATGTCTCTAACAGTCTACGCTTTGATCGTTCCCTGCAAGACCAGTAGTAGTTTACGATGCACATCTGGAGGCACTCTGTCACTGTGGACCGTCAAAGTGTTGATGAAACACAGGAAATGCCGCGGGATTGAATACAACAGTCACCATGCGCACTTTCCTCCATGGGAGTAATGTCTCAAACAGTCTACGCTTTGATCGTTCCCTGGAAGACACGTAGTAGTCTCCGATGCACATCTGGTGTCATTCTGTAATCTGTGGACTATCAGAGTGTTGATGAATCACAGACATTGCATCGGGATTGAATACAACAGTCACCATTCGCACTTTCCTCCATGGGAGTAATGTCACAAACTGTCTATGCTTTGATCGTTCCCTGCAAGACCAGTAGTAGTTTACGATGCAACATCTGGAGGCATTCTGTAATCTGTGGACCTTTAAAGTGTTGATGAAACACAGAATTTGCCTCGGGATTGAATACAACAGTCATTATGCGCACTTTCCTCCATGGGAGTAATGTCTCAAACAGTTTACGTTTTGATCGTTCCCTGGAAGACCAGTGGTTGTTTCCGATGGACATCTGGGGGCATTCTGTAATGTGTGGTATATAAGAGTGTTGATGAAACACAGTAATTGCATCGGGATTGAATATAACAGTCACCATGTGCACTTTCCTCCATGGGAGTAATGTCTCAAACAGTTTACGATTTGATCGTTCCCTGCAAGACCAGTAATAGATTCCGATGCACATCTGATGTCATTCTCTAATCTGTGGACTATCAGAGTGTTGTTCAAACACAGAAATTGCATCGGGATTGAATACAACAGTCACCATGCGCACTTTCCTCAATGGGAGTAATGTCTCAAACTGTTTACGCTTTGATCGTTCCCTGGAAGACCAGTAGTAGTTTCCGATGCACATCTGGGGGCATTCTGTAATCTGTGGACTATCAGAGTGTTGATGAAACACAGAAATTGCACCGGGATTGAATATAACAGTCACCATGCGCACTTTCCTCCATGGGAGTAATGTCTCAAACAGTCTACGCTTTGATCGTTCCCTGTAAGACCAGTAGTAGTAGTCCGATGGACATCTGGAGGCACTCTGTAATCTGTGGACCTTTAAAGTGTTGATGAAACACAGAATTATCTTCGGGATTGAATACAACAGTCATTATGCCCACTTTCCTCCATGGGAGTAATGTCTCAAACAGTTTACGCTTTGTTCGCTCCCTGGAAGACCAGTAGTTGTTTCCGATGCACATCTGGGGGCATTCTGCAATGTGTGGACTATCAGAGTGTTGATGAAACACAGAAATTGCATCGGGATTGAATACAACAGACACCATGCGCACTTTCCTCCATGGGAGTAATGTCTCTAACAGTCTACGCTTTGATCGTTCCCTGCAAGACCAGTAGTAGTTTCCGATGCACATCTGGAGGTACTCTGTCACTGTGGACCGTCAAAGTGTTGACGAAACACAGGAAATGCCGCGGGATTGAATACAACAGTCACCATGCGCACTTTCCTCCATGGGAGTAATGTCTCAAACAGTCTACGCCTTTGATCGTTCCCTGCAAGACCAGTAGTAGATTCCGATGCACGTCTGGAGGCATTCTGTAATCTGTGGACATTCAAAATGTTGATGAAACAGAGAAATTGTCTCTGGATTGAATACAACAGTCATTATGCCAACTTTCCTCCATGGGAGTAATGTCTCAAACAGTCTACGCTTTGATCGTTCCCTGGAAGCCCAGTAGTAGTTTCCGATGCACATCAGGAGGCATTCTGTAATCTGTAAACCATCAGAGTGTTGTTCAATTACAGAAATTGCATCGGGATTGAATACAACAGTCACCATGCGCACTTTCCTCCATGGGAGTAATGTCTCAAACAATTTACGCTTTGATCGTTCCCTGGAAGACCAGTAGCAGTTTCCGATGCACATCTGGGGGCATTCTGTAATGTGTGGACTATCAGAGTGTTGATGAAACACAGAAATTGCATCGGGATTGAATACAACAGTCACCATGCGCACTTTCCTCCATAGGAGTAATGTCTCAAACAATCTACGCTTTGATCGTTCCCTGGAAGACACGTAGTAGTTTCCGATGCACATCTGGTGTCATTCTGTAATCTGTGGACTATCAGAGTGTTGATGAAACACAGAAATTGCATCGGGATTGAATACAACTGTCACAATGCGCACTTTCCTCCATGGGAGTAATGTCTCAATCAGTTTACGCTTTGATCGTTCCCTGGAAGACCAGTAGTAGTTTCCGATGCACAACTGGGTGCATTCTGTAATGAGTGGACTATCAGAGTGTTGATGAAACACAGAAATTGCATCGGGATTGAATACAACAGTCACCATGCGCACTTTCCTCCATGGGAGTAATGTCTCAAACAATTTACGCTTTGATCGTTCCCTGGAAGACCAGTAGCAGATTCCGATGCACATCTGGGGGCATTCTGTAATGTGTGGACTATCAGAGTGTTGATGAAACACAGCAATTGCATCGGGATTGAATACAACAGACACCATGCTCACTTTCCTCCATGGGAGTAATGTCTCAAACTGTCTATGCTTTGATCGTTCCCTGCAAGACCAGTAGTAGTTTACGATGCAACATCTGGAGGCATTCTGTAATCTATGGACCTTTAAAGTGTCGATGAAACACAGAATTTGCCTCGGGATTGAATACAACAGTCATTATGGGCACTTTCCTCCATGGGAGTAATGTCTCAAACAGTTTACGCTTTGATCGTTCCCTGGAAGACCAGTGGTTGTTTCCGATGAACATCTGGGGGCATTCTGTAATGTGTGGACTATCAGAGTGTTGATGAAACACAGAAATTGCATCGGGATTGAATACAACTGTCACAATGCGCACTTTCCTCCATGGGAGTAATGTATCAAACAGTTTACGCTTTGATCGTTCCCTGGAAGTCCAGTAGTAGTTTCCGATGCACATCTGGGTGCATTCTGTAATGAGTGGACTATCAGGGTGTTGATGAAACACAGAAAGAGCATCGGGATTTAGTACAACAGTCACCATGCGCACTTTCCTCCATAGGAGTAATGTCTCACACAGTTTACGCTTTTATCGTTCCCTGGTAGACCAGTACAGTTTCCGATGCACATCTGTTGGCATTCTGTAATCTGTGGACTATCAGAGTGTTGATGAAACACAGACATTGCATCGGGACTGAATACAACAGTCACCATGCGCACTTTCCTCCATGGGAGTAATGTCTCAAACAGTTTACGATTTGATCTTTCCCTGGAAGACCAGTAGTAGTTTCCGATGCACATCTGGAGGCATTCTGTAATCTGTGGACCTTCAAAATGTTGATGAAACAGAGAAATTGCCTCGGGATAGAATACAACAGTCATCATGCGCATTTTCCTCCATGGGAGTAATGTATCAAACTGTTTGCGCTTTGATCGTTCCCTGGAAGACCAGTAGTAGTTTCCGATGCACATCTGGGTGCATTCTGTAATGAGTGGACTATCAGGGTGTTGATGAAACACAGAAAGAGCATCGGGATTTAGTACAACAGTCACCATGCGCACTTTCTTCCATAGGAGTAATGTCTCACACAGTTTACGCTTTTATCGTTCCCTGGTAGACCAGTACAGTTTCCGATGCACATCTGGTGTCAATCTGTAATCTGTGGACTATCAGAGTGTTGATGAAACACAGAAATTGCATCGGGATTGAATACAACAGTCACCATGCGCACTTTCCTCCATGGGAGTAATGTCTCAGACAGTTTACGATTTGATCGTTCCCTGGAAGACCAATAATAGTTTGAGATGCACATCTGGTGTCATTCTCTAATCTGTGGACTGTCAGAGTGTTGTTCAAACACAGAAATTGCATCGGGATTGAATACAACAGTCACCATGCGCACTTTCCTCCATGGGAGTAATGTCTCAAACAGTTTACACTTTGATTGTTCCCTGTAAGACCAGTAGTAGTTTCCGATGCACATCTGTGGGCATTCTGTAATGTGTGCACTATAAGAGTGTTGATGAAACACAGAAATTGCATCGGGATTGAATACAACAGTCACCTTGCGCAGTTTCCTCCATGGGAGTAATGTCTCAAACAGTTTACGCTTTGATC
This sequence comes from Schistocerca gregaria, assembly GCF_023897955.1. Taxonomy (NCBI): domain Eukaryota; kingdom Metazoa; phylum Arthropoda; class Insecta; order Orthoptera; family Acrididae; genus Schistocerca; species Schistocerca gregaria. The sequence continues at coordinate 44,436,344 of NC_064927.1, forward strand.
GTTCCCTGCAAGACCAGTAGTAGTTTACGATGCAACTTCTGGAGGCATTCTGTAATCTATGGACCTTTATAGTGTTGACGAAACACAGAATTTGCCTCGGGATTGAATACAACAGTCATTATGCGCACTTTCCTCCATGGGAGTAATGTCTCAAACAGTTTACGCTTTGATCGTTCCCTGGAAGACCAGTGGTTGTTTCCGATGAACATCTGGGGGCATTCTGTAATGTGTGGACTATCAGAGTGTTGATGAAACACAGAAATTGCATCGGGATTGAATACAACAGTCATTATGCCCACTTTCCTCCATGGGAGTAATGTCTCAAACTGTCTATGCTTTGATCGTTCCCTGCAAGACCAGTAGTAGTTTACGATGCAACATCTGGAGGCATTCTGTAATCTGTGGACCTTTAAAGTGTTGATGAAACACAGAATTTGCCTCGGGATTGAATACAACAGTCATTTTGCGCACTTTCCTCCATGCGAGTAATGTGTCAAACAGTTTACGCTTTGATCGTTCCCTGGAAGACCAGTGGTTGTTTCCGATGCACATCTGTGGGCATTCTGTAATGTGTGCACAATAGGAGTGTTGATGAAACACAGAAATTGCATCGGGATTGAATACAACAGTCACCATGCGCACTTTCCTCCATGGGAGTAATGTCTCAAACAGTTTACGCTTTGATCGTTCCCTGGAAGACCAGTGGTTGTTTCCGATGAACATGTGGGGGCATTCTGTAATGTGTGGACTATCAGAGTGTTGATGAAACACTGAAATTGCATCAGGATTGAATATCACAGTCACCATGCGCACTTTCCTCCATGGGAGTAATGTCTCAAGCAGTTTACGATTTGATCGTTCCCTGGAAGACCAGTAGTAGTTTCCGATGCACATCTGGAGGAATTCTGTAATCTATGGACCTTCAAAGAGTTTATGAAACACAGAAATTGCCTCGGGATTTAATACAACAGTCATCATGCTCACTTTCCTACATGGGAGTAATGTCTCAAACAGTCTACGCTTTGACCGTTCCCTGGAAGCCCAGTAGTAGTTTCCGATGCACATCAGGAGGCATTCTGTAATCTGTAAACCATCAGAGTGTTGTTCAATCACAGAAATTGCATCGGGATTGAATACAACAGTCACCATGCGCACTTTCCTCCATGGGAGTAATGTCTCAAACAATTTACGCTTTGATCGTTCCCTGGAAGACCAGTAGCAGTTTCCGATGCACATCTGGGGGCATTCTGTAATGTGTGGACTATCAGAGTGTTGATGAAACACAGAAATTGCATCGGGATTGAATACAACAGACACCATGCGCACTTTCCTCCATGGGAGTAATGTCTCTAACAGTCTACGCTTTGATCGTTCGCTGCAAGACCAGCAGTAGTTTCCGATGCACATCTCGAGGCACTCTGTAACTGTGGACCGTCATAGTGTTGATTAAACACAGGAATTGCCGCAGGATTGAATACAACAGTCACCATGCGCAATTTCCTCCATGGGAGTAACGTCTCAAACAATCTAAGCTTTGATCGTTCCCTGGAAGACACGTAGTAGTTTCCGATGCACATCTGGTGTCATTCTGTAATCTGTGGACTATCAGAGTGTTGATGAAACACAGAAATTGCATCGGGATTGAATACAACTGTCACAATGCGCACTTTCCTCCATGGGAGTAATGTATCAATCAGTTTACGCTTTGATCGTTCCCTGGAAGACCAGTAGTAGTTTCCGGTGACATCTGGGTGCATTCTGTAATGAGTGGACTATCAGGGTGATGATGAAACACAGAAAGAGCATCGGGATATAGTACAACAGTCACCATGCGCACTTTTCTCCATAGGAGTAATGTCTCACACAGTTTACGCTTTTATCGTTCCCTGGTAGACCAGTACAGTTTCCGATGCACATCTGTTGGCATTCTGTAATCTGTGGACTATCAGAGTGTTAATGAAACACAGACATTGCATCGGGATTGAATACAACAGTCACCATGCGCACTTTCCTCCATGGGAGTAATGTCTCAAACAGTTTACGATTTGATCGTTCCCTGGAAGACCAGTAGTAGTTTCCGATGCACATCTGGAGGCTTTCTGTAATCTGTGGACCTTCAACATGTTGATGAAACAGAGAAATTGCCTCGGGATTGAATACAACAGTCATCTTCCGCATTTTCCTCCATGGGAGTAATGTATCAAACAGTTTGCGCTTTGATCGTTCCCTGGAAGACCAGTAGTACTTTCCGCTGCACATCTGGGTGCATTCTGTAATGAGTGGACTATCAGGGTGTTGATGAAACACAGAGAGAGCATCGGGATTTAGTACAACAGTCACCATGCGCACTTTCCTCCATAGGAGTAATGTCTCACACAGTTTACGCTTTTATCGTTCCCTGGCAGACCAGTACAGATTGCGATGCACATCTGGTGTCATTCTGTAATCTGTGGACTATCAGAGTGTTGATGAAACACAGACATTGCATCGGGATTGAATACAACAGTCACCATGCGCACTTTCCTCCATGGGAGTAATGTCTCAAACTGTCTATGCTTTGATCGTTCCCTGCAAGACCAGTAGTAGTTTACGATGCAACATCTGGAGGCATTCTGTAATCTGTGGACCTTTAAAGTGTTGATGAAACACAGAATTTGCCTCGGGATTGAATACAACAGTCATTATGCGCACTTTCCTCCATGCGAGTAATGTGTCAAACAGTTTACGCTTTGATCGTTCCCTGGAAGACCAGTGGTTGTTTCCGATGCACATCTGTGGGCATTCTGTAATGTGTGCACTATAGGAGTGTTGATGAAACACAGATATTGCATCGGGATTGAATACAACAGTCACCATGCGCACTTTCCTCCATGGGAGTAATGTCTCAAGCAGTTTACGATTTGATCGTTCCCTGGAAGCTAAGTAATAGTTTCTGATGCACATCTGGGTGCATTCTGTAATGTGTGAACTATCAGAGTGTTGATGAAACACAGAAATTGCATCGGGATTGAATACAACAGTCACCATGCGCAGTTTCCTCCATGGGAGTAATGTCTCAAACAGTCTACGCTTTTGATCGTTCCCTGCAAGACCAGTAGTAGTTTCCGATGCACATCAGGAGGCATTCTGTTATCTGTGGACCTTCAAAATGTTGATGAAACAGAGAAATTGCCTCGGGATTGAATACAACAGTCACCATGCGCACTTTCCTCCATAGGAGTAATGTCTCACACAGTTTACGCTTTTATCGTTCCCTGGAAGACCAGTACAGTTTCCGATGCACATCTGTCGGCATTCTGTAATCTGTGGACTATCAGAGTGTTGATGAAACACAGACATTGCATCGGGATTGAATACAACAGTCACCATGCGCACTTTCCTCCATGGGAGTAATGTCTCAAACATTTTACGATTTGACCGTTCCCTGGAAGACCAGTAGTAGTTTCCGATGCACATCTGGAGGCATTCTGTAACCTGTGGACCTTCAAAATGTTGATGAAACAGAGAAATTGCCTCGGGATTGAATACAACAGACATCATGCGCATTTTCCTCCATGGGAGTAATGTCTCAAACTGTCTATGCTTTGATCGTTCCCTGCAAGACCAGTAGTAGTTTACGATGCGACATCTGGAGGCATTCCGTAATCTGTGGACCTTTAAAGTGTCGATGAAACACAGAATTTGCCTCGGGATTGAATACAACAGTCGTTATGCGCACTTTCCTCCATGGGAGTAATGTCTCAAACAGTTTACGCTTTGATCGTTCCCTGGAAGACCAGTGGTTGTTTCCGATGGACATGTGGGGGCATTCTGTAATGTGTGGACTATCAGAGTGTTGATGAAACACAGAAATTGCATCGGGATTGAATACAACAGTCATTATGCCCACTTTCCTCCATGGGAAAAATGTCTCAAACAGTTTACGCTTTGTTCGTTCCCTGCACGACCAGTAGTTGTTTACGATGGACATCTGGGGGCATTCGGTATTGTGTGGTCTATCAGAGTGTTGATGAAACACTGAAATTGCATCAGGATAGAATATTACAGTCAGAATGCGCACTTTCCTCCATGGGAGTAATGTCTCAAGCAGTTTACGATTTGATCGTTCCCTGGAAGACCAGTAATAGTTTCCTATGCACATCTGGTGTCATTCTCTAATCTGTGGACTATCAGAGTGTTGATGAAACACAGAAATTGCATCGGGATTGAATACAACAGTCACCATGCGCACTTTCCTCCATGGGTGTAATGTCTCAAACAGTCTACGCCTTTGATCGTTCCCTGCAAGACCAGTAGTAGTTTCCGATGCACATCTGGTGTCATCCTGTAATCTGTGGACTATCAGAGTGTTGATGAAACACAGACATTGCATCAGGATTGAATACAACAGTCACCATGCGCACTTTCCTCCATGGGAGTAATGTCTCAAACATTTTACGATTTGATCATTCCCTGGAAGACCAGTAGTAGTTTCCGATGCAACATCTGAAGGCATTCTGTAATCCGTGGACCTTTAAAGTGTTGATGAAACACAGAATTTGCCTCGGGATTGAATACAACAGTCATTATGCGCACTTTCCTCCATGCGAGTAATGTGTGAAACAGTTTACGCTTTGATCGTTCCCTGGAAGGCCTGTGGTTGTTTCCGATGAACATCTGGGGGCATTCTGTAATGTGTGGTCTATATGAGTGTTGATGAAACACAGAAATTGCATCGGGATTGAATACAACAGTCACCATGCGCACTTTCCTCCATGGGAGTAATGTCTCAAACTGTTTACGATTTGATCGTACAATGGAAGACCAATAATAGTTCCCGATGCACATCTGGTGTCATTCTCTAATCTGTAGACTGTCAGAGTGTTGTTCAAACACAGAAATTGCATCGGGATTGAATACAACAGTCACCATGCGCACTTTCCTCCATGGAAGTAATGTCTCACACAGTTTACGCTTTTATCGTTCCCTGGAAGACCAGTACAGTTGCCGATGCACATCTGTCGGCATTCTGTAATCTGTTTACTATCAGAGTGTTGTTGAAACACAGACATTGCATCGGGATTAAATACAACAGTCACCATGCGCACTTTCCTCCATGGGAGTAATGTCTCAAACAGTTTACTATTTGATCGTTCCCTGGAAGCCAAGTAATAGTTTCCGATGCACATCTGGGTGCATTCTGTAATGTGTGGACTATCAGAGTGTTGATGAAACACAGAAATTGCATCGGGATTGAATACAACAGTCACCATGCGCACTTTCCTCCACAGGAGTAATGTCTCACACAGTTTACGCTATTATCGTTCCCTGGAAGACCAGTACAGTTTCCGATGCACATCTGTCGGCATTCTGTAATCTGTGGACTATCAGAGTGTTGATGAAACACAGACATTGCATCGGGATTGAATACAACAGTCACCATGCGCACTTTCCTCCATGGAAATAATGTCTCAAACATTTTACGATTTGATCGTTCCCTGGAAGACCAGTAGTAGTTTCCGATGCACATCTGGAGGCATTCTGTAACCTGTGGACCTTCAAAATGTTGATGAAACAGAGAAATTGCCTCGGGATTGAATACAACAGTCATCATGCGCATTTTCCTCCATGGGAGTAATGTCTCAAACTGTCTATGCTTTGATCGTTCCCTGCAAGACCAGTAGTAGTTTACGATGCGACATCTGGAGGCATTCCGTAATCTGTGGACCTTTAAAGTGTTGATGAAACACAGAATTTGCCTCGGGATTGAATACAACAGTCGTTATGCGCACTTTCCTCCATGGGAGTAATGTCTCAAACAGTTTACGCTTTGATCGTTCCCTGGAAGACCAGTGGTTGTTTCCGATGGACATGTGGGGGCATTCTGTAATGTGTGGACTATCAGAGTGTTGATGAAACACAGAAATTGCATCGGGATTGAATACAACAGTCATTATGCCCACTTTCCTCCATGGGAAAAATGTCTCAAACAGTTTACGTTTTGTTCGTTCCCTGGACGACCAGTAGTTGTTTACGATGGACATCTGGGGGCATTCGGTATTGTGTGGTCTATCAGAGTGTTGATGAAACACTGAAATTGCATCAGGATAGAATATTACAGTCAGAATGCGCACTTTCCTCCATGGGAGTAATGTCTCAAGCAGTTTACGATTTGATCGTTCCCTGGAAGACCAGTAATAATTTCCTATGCACATCTGGTGTCATTCTCTAATCTGTGGACTATCAGAGTGTTGATGAAACACCGAAATTGCATCGGGATTGAATACAACAGTCACCATGCGCACTTTCCTCCATGGGAGTAATGTCTCAAACAGTCTACGCCTTTGATCGTTCCCTGCAAGACCAGTAGTAGATTCCGATGCACATCTGGAGGCATTCTGTAATCTGTGGACCTTCAAAATGTTGATGAAACAGAGAAATTGTCTCTGGATGGAATGCAACAGTCATTATGCCCACTTTCCTCCATGGGAGTAATGTCTCAAACAGTTTACGCTTTGATAGTTCCCTGGAAGACCAGTAGTAGTTTCCGATGCACATCTGGAGGAATTCTGTAATCTGTGGACCTTCAAAGTGTTGATGAAACACAGAAATTGCCTCGGGATTGAATACAACAGTCATCATGCGCACTTTCCAACATGGGAGTAATGTCTCAAACAGTCTACGCTTTGATCGTTCCCTGGAAGACACGTAGTAGTTTCCGATGCACATCTGGTGTCATCCTGTAATCTGTGGACTATCAGAGTGTTGATGAAACACAGACATTGCATCAGGATTGAATACAACAGTCACCATGCGCACTTTCCTCCATGGGAGTAATGTCTCAAACATTTTACGATTTGATCGTTCCCTGGAAAACCAGTAGTAGTTTCCGATGCAACATCTGGAGGCATTCTGTAATCCGTGGACCTTTAAAGTGTTGATGAAACACAGAATTTGCCTCGGGATTGAATACAACAGTCATTATGCGCACTTTCCTCCATGCGAGTAATGTGTGAAACAGTTTACGCTTTGATCGTTCCCTGGAAGGCCAGTGTTTGTTTCCGATGAACATCTGGGGGCATTCTGTAATGTGTGGTCTATTAGAGTCTTGATGAAACACAGAAATTGCATCGGGATTGAATACAACAGTCACCATGCGCACTTTCCTCCATGGGAGTAATGTCTCAAACAGTTTACGATTTGATCGTTCAATGGAAGACCAATAATAGTTTCCGATGCACATCTGGTGTCATTCTCTAATCTGTGGACTGTCAGAGTGTTGTTCAAACACAGAAATTGCATCGGGATTGAATACAACAGTCACCATGCGCACTTTTCTCCATGGGAGTAATGTCTCAAACAGTCTACGCTTTTGATCGTTCCCTGCAAGACCAGTAGTAGTTTCCGATGCACATCTGGAGGCATTCTGTTATCTGTGGACCTTCAAAATGTTGATGAAACAGAGAAATTGCCTCGGGATTGAATACAACAGTCACCATGCGCACTTTCCTCCATAGGAGTAATGTCTCACACAGTTTACGCTTTTATCGTTCCCTGGAAGACCAGTACAGTTTCCGATGCACATCTGTCGGCATTCTGTAATCTGTGGACTATCAGAGTGTTGATGAAACACAGACATTGCATCGGGATTGAATACAACAGTCACCATGCGCACTTTCCTCCATGGGAGTAATGTCTCAAATAGTTTACGATTTGATCGTTCCCTGGAAGACCAGTAGTAGTTTCCGATGCACATCTGGAGGCATTCTGTAATCTGTGGACCTTCAAAATGTTGATGAAACACAGAAAGAGCATCGGGATTTAGTACAACAGTCAACATGCTCTCTTTCCTCCATAGGAGTAATGTCTCACACAGTCTACGCTTCTATCGTTCCCTGGAAGACCAGTACAGTTTCCGATGCACATCTGTCGGCATTCTGTAATCTGTGGACTTTCAGAGTGTTGATGATACACAGACATTGCATCGGGATTGAATACAACAGTCACCATGCGCACTTTCCTCCATGGGAGGAATGTCTCAAACATTTTACGATTTGATCGTTCCCTGGAAGACCAGTAGTAGTTTCCGATGCACATCTGGAGGCATTCTGTAATCTGTGGACCTTCAAAATGTTGATGAAACAGAGAATTTGCCTCGGGATTGAATACAACAGTCATCATGCGCATTTTCCTGCATGGGAGTAATGTCTCAAACTGTCTATGCTTTGATCGTTCCCTGCAAGACCAGTAGTAGTTTACGATGCGACATCTGGAGGCATTCTGTAATCTGTGGACCTTTAAAGTGTTGATGAAACACAGAATTTGCCTCGGGATTGAATACAACAGTCATTATGCGCACTTTCCTCCATGGGAGTAATGTCCCAAAGAGTTTACGCTTTGATCGTTCCCAGGAAGACCAGTGGTTGTTTCCGATGGACATCTGGGGGCATGCTGTAATGTGTGGACTATCAGAGTGTTGATGAAACACAGAAATTGCATCAGGATAGAATATTACAGTCAGAATGCGCACTTTCATCCATGGGAGTAATGTCTCAAGCAGTTTACGATTTGATCGTTCCCTGGAAGACCAGTAATAGTTTCCTATGCACATCTGGTGTCATTCTCTAATCTGTGGACTATCAGAGTGTTGATGAAACACAGAAATTGCATCGGGATTGAATACAACAGTCACCATGCGCACTTTCTTCCATGGGAGTAATGTCTCAAACAGTCTACGCTTTGATCGTTCCCTATAAGACCAGTAGTAGTTTCCGATGCACATCTGGAGGAATTCTGTAATCATTGGACCTTCAAAGTGTTGATGAAACACAGAAATTGCCTCGGGATTGAATACAACAGTCATCATGCGCACTTTCCTACATGGGAGTAATGTCTCAAACAGTCTACTCTTTGATCGTTCCCTGGAAGACACGTAGTAGTTTCCGATGCACATCTGGTGTCATCCTGTAATCTGTGGACTATCAGAGTGTTGATGAAACACAGACATTGCATCAGGATTGAATACAACAGTCACCATGCGCACTTTCCTCCATGGGAGTAATGTCTCAAATATTTTACGATTTGATCGTTACCTGGAAGACCAGTAGTAGTTTCCCATGCAACATCTGGAGGCATTCTGTAATCCGTGGACCTTTAAAGTGTTGATGAAACACAGAATTTGCCTCGGGATTGAATACAACAGTCATTATGCGCACTTTCCTCCATGCGAGTAATGTGTGAAACAGTTTACGCTTTGATCGTTCCCTGGAAGGCCAATGGTTGTTTCCGATGAACATCTGGGGGCATTCTGTAATGTGTGGTCTATAAGAGTGTTGATGAAACACAGAAATTGCATCGGGATTGAATACAACAGTCACCATGCGCACTTTCCTCCATGGGAGTAATGTCTCAAACAGTTTACGATTTGATCGTTCAATGGAAGACCAATAATAGTTTCCGATGCACATCTGGTGTCATTCTCTAATCTGTGGACTGTCAGAGTGTTGTTCAAAATCAGAAATTGCATCGGGATTGAATACAACAGTCACCATGCGCACTTTCCTCCATGGGAGTAATGTCTCAAACAGTTTACAATTTGATTGTTCCCTGTAAGACCAGTAGTAGTTTCCGATGCACATCTGTGGGCATTCCGTAATGTGTGCACTATAGGAGTGTTGATGAAACACAGAAATTGCATCGGGATTGAATACAACAGTCACCATGCGCACTTTCCTCCATGGGAGTAATGTCTCAAACAGTTTACGATTTGATCGTTCAATGGAAGACCAATAATAGTTTCCGATGCACATCTGGTGTCATTCTCTAATCTGTGGACTGTCAGAGTGTTGTTCAAACACAGAAATTGCATCGAGATTGAATACAACAGTCACCATGCGCACTTTTCTCCATGGGAGTAATGTCTCAAACAGTCTACGCTTTTGATCGTTCCCTGCAAGACCAGTAGTAGTTTCCGATGCACATCTGGAGGCATTCTGTTATCTGTGGACCTTCAAAATGTTGATGAAACAGAGAAATTGCCTCGGGATTGAATACAACAGTCACCATGCGCACTTTCCTCCATAGGAGTAATGTCTCACACAGTTTACGCTTTTATCGTTCCCTGGAAGACCAGTACAGTTTCCGATGCACATCTGTCGGCATTCTGTAATCTGTGGACTATCAGAGTGTTGATGAAACACAGACATTGCATCGGGATTGAATACAACAGTCACCATGCGCACTTTCCTCCATGGGAGTAATGTCTCAAATAGTTTACGATTTGATCGTTCCCTGGAAGACCAGTAGTAGTTTCCGATGCACATCTGGAGGCATTCTGTAATCTGTGGACCTTCAAAATGTTGATGAAACACAGAAAGAGCATCGGGATTTAGTACAACAGTCAACATGCTCTCTTTCCTCCATAGGAGTAATGTCTCACACAGTCTACGCTTCTATCGTTCCCTGGAAGACCAGTACAGTTTCCGATGCACATTTGTCGGCATTCTGTAATCTGTGGACTTTCAGAGTGTTGATGATACACAGACATTGCATCGGGATTGAATACAACAGTCACCATGCGCACTTTCCTCCATGGGAGGAATGTCTCAAACATTTTACGATTTGATCGTTCCCTGGAAGACCAGTAGTAGTTTCCGATGCACATCTGGAGGCATTCTGTAATCTGTGGACCTTCAAAATGTTGATGAAACAGAGAATTTGCCTCGGGATTGAATACAACAGTCATCATGCGCATTTTCCTGCATGGGAGTAATGTCTCAAACTGTCTATGCTTTGATCGTTCCCTGCAAGACCAGTAGTAGTTTACGATGCGACATCTGGAGGCATTCTGTAATCTGTGGACCTTTAAAGTGTTGATGAAACACAGAATTTGCCTCGGGATTGAATACAACAGTCATTATGCGCACTTTCCTCCATGGGAGTAATGTCCCAAAGAGTTTACGCTTTGATCGTTCCCAGGAAGACCAGTGGTTGTTTCCGATGGACATCTGGGGGCATGCTGTAATGTGTGGACTATCAGAGTGTTGATGAAACACAGAAATTGCATCAGGATAGAATATTACAGTCAGAATGCGCACTTTCATCCATGGGAGTAATGTCTCAAGCAGTTTACGATTTGATCGTTCCCTGGAAGACCAGTAATAGTTTCCTATGCACATCTGGTGTCATTCTCTAATCTGTGGACTATCAGAGTGTTGATGAAACACAGAAATTGCATCGGGATTGAATACAACAGTCACCATGCGCACTTTCCTCCATGGGAGTAATGTCTCAAACAGTCTACGCTTTGATCGTTCCCTATAAGACCAGTAGTAGTTTCCGATGCACATCTGGAGGAATTCTGTAATCATTGGACCTTCAAAGTGTTGATGAAACACAGAAATTGCCTCGGGATTGAATACAACAGTCATCATGCGCACTTTCCTACATGGGAGTAATGTCTCAAACAGTCTACTCTTTGATCGTTCCCTGGAAGACACGTAGTAGTTTCCGATGCACATCTGGTGTCATCCTGTAATCTGTGGACTATCAGAGTGTTGATGAAACACAGACATTGCATCAGGATTGAATACAACAGTCACCATGCGCACTTTCCTCCATGGGTGTAATGTCTCAAATATTTTACGATTTGATCGTTACCTGGAAGACCAGTAGTAGTTTCCCATGCAACATCTGGAGGCATTCTGTAATCCGTGGACCTTTAAAGTGTTGATGAAACACAGAATTTGCCTCGGGATTGAATACAACAGTCATTATGAGCACTTTCCTCCATGCGAGTAATGTGTGAAACAGTTTACGCTTTGATCGTTCCCTGGAAGGCCAGTGGTTGTTTCCGATGAACATCTGGGGGCATTCTGTAATGTGTGGTCTATAAGAGTGTTGATGAAACACAGAAATTGCATCGGGATTGAATACAACAGTCACCATGCGCACTTTCCTCCATGGGAGTAATGTCTCAAACAGTTTACGATTTGATCGTTCAATGGAAGACCAATAATAGTTTCCGATGCACATCTGGTGTCATTCTCTAATCTGTGGACTGTCAGAGTGTTGTTCAAAATCAGAAATTGCATCGGGATTGAATACAACAGTCACCATGCGCACTTTCCTCCATGGGAGTAATGTCTCAAACAGTTTACAATTTGATTGTTCCCTGTAAGACCAGTAGTAGTTTCCGATGCACATCTGTGGGCATTCTGTAATGTGTGCACTATAGGAGTGTTGATGAAACACAGAAATTGCATCGGGATTGAATACAACAGTCACCATGCGCACTTTCCTCCATGGGAGTAATGTCTCAAACAGTCTACGCTTTTGATCGTTCCCTGGAAGACCAGTAGTAGTTTCCGATGCACATCTGTCGGCATTCTGTAATCTGTGGACTATCAGAGTGTTGATGAAACACAGACATTGCATCGGGATTAAATACAGCAGTCACCATGCGCACTCTCCTCCATGGGAGTAATGTCTCAAACAGTTTACTATTTGATCGTTCCCTGGAAGCCAAGTAATAGTTTCCGATGCACATCTGGGTGCATTCTGTAATGTGTGGACTATCAGAGTGTTGATGAAACACAGAAATTGCATCGCGATTGAATACAACAGTCACCATGCGCACTTTCCTCCACAGGAGTAATGTCTCACACAGTTTACGCTTTTATCGTTCCCTGGAAGACCAGTACAGTTTCCGATGCACATCTGTCGGCATTCTGTAATCTGTGGACTATCAGAGTGTTGATGAAACACAGACATTGCATCGGGATTGAATACAACAGTCACCATGCGCACTTTCCTCCATGGGAGTAATGTCTCAAATAGTTTACGATTTGATCGTACCCTGGAAGACCAGTAGTAGTTTCCGATGCACATCTGGAGGCATTCTGTAATCTGTGGACCTTCAAAATGTTGATGAAACACAGAAAGAGCATCGGGATTTAGTACAACAGTCACCATGCTCACTTTCCTCCATAGGAGTAATGTCTCACACAGTCTACGCTTCTATCGTTCCCTGGAAGACCAGTACAGTTTCCGATGCACATCTGTCGGCATTCTGTAATCTGTGGACTTTCAGAGTGTTGATGATACACAGACATTGCATCGGGATTGAATACAACAGTCACCATGCGCACTTTCCTCCATATGAGTAATGTCTCAAACATTTTACGATTTGATCGTTCCCTGGAAGACCAGTAGTAGTTTCCGATGCACATCTGGAGGCATTCTGTAATCTGTGGACCTTCAAAATGTTGATGAAACAGAGAAATTGCCTCGGGATTGAATACAACAGTCATCATGCGCATTTTCCTCCATGGGAGTAATGTCTCAAACTGTCTATGCTTTGATCGTTCCCTGCAAGACCAGTAGTAGTTTACGATGCGACATCTGGAGGCATTCTGTAATCTGTGGACCTTTAAAGTGTTGATGAAACACAGAATTTGCCTCGGGATTGAATACAACAGACATTATGCGCACTTTCCTCCATGGGAGTAATGTCCCAAACAGTTTACGCTTTGATCGTTCCCTGGAAGACCAGTGGTTGTTTCCGATGGACATCTGGGGGCATTCTGTAATGTGTGGACTATCAGAGTGTTGATGAAACACAGAAATTGCATCGGGATTGAATACAACAGTCATTATGCCCACTTTCCTCCATGTGAAAAATGTCTCAAACAGTTTACGTTTTGTTCGTTCCCTGGACGACCAGTAGTTGTTTCCGATGGACATCTGGGGGCATTCGGTAATGTGTGGTCTATCAGAGTGTTGATGAAACACTGAAATTGCATCAGGACAGAATATTACAGTCAGAATGCGCACTTTCCTCCATGGGAGTAATGTCTCAAGCAGTTTACGATTTGATCGTTCCCTGGAAGACCAGTAATAGTTTCCGATGCACATCTGGTGTCATTCTCTATTCTGTGGACTATCAGAGTGTTGATGAAACACAGAAATTGCATCGGGATTGAATACAACAGTCACCATGCGCACTTTCCTCCATGGGAGTAATGTCTCAAACAGTCTACGCCTTTGATCGCTCCCTGCAAGACCAGTTGTAGATTCCGGTGCACATCTGGAGGCAATCTGTAATCTGTGGACCTTCAAAATGTTGATGAAACAGAGAAATTGTCTCTGGATTGAATACAACAGTCATTATGCCCACTTTCCTCCATGGGAGTAATGTCTCAAACAGTTTACGCTTTGATCGTTCCCTGGAAGACCAGTAGTAGATTCCGATGCACATCTGGAGGAATTCTGTAATCTGTGGACCTTCAAAGTGTTGATGAAACACAGAAATTGCCTCGGGATTGAATACAACAGTCATCATGCGCACTTTGCTACATGGGAGTAATGTCTCAAACAGTCTACGCTTTGATCATTCCCTGGAAGACACGTAGTAGTTTCCGATGCACATCTGGTGTCATTCTGTAACCTGTGAACTATCAGAGTGTTGATGAAACACAGACATTGCATCAGGATTGAATACAACAGTCACCATGCGCACTTTCCTCCATGGGAGTAATGTCTCAAACATTTTACGATTTGATCGTTCCCTGGAAGACCAGTAGTAGTTTCCGATGCACATCTGGAGGCATTCTGTAATCTGTGGACCGTCAAAATGTTGATGAAACAGAGAAATTGCCTCGGGATTGAATACAACAGTCATCATGCGCATTTTCCTCCATGGGAGTAATGTCTCAGACAGTTTACGCTTTTATCATACCCTGGAAGACCAGTATAGTTTCCGATGCACATCTGGTGTCATTCTGTAATCTGTGGACTATCAGAGTGTTGATGAAACACAGACATTGCATCGAGATTGAATACAACAGTCACCATGCGCACTTTCCTCCATGTGAGTAATGTCTCAAACTGTCTATGCTTTGATTGTTCCCTGCAAGACCAGTAGTAGTTTACGATGCAACATCTGGAGGCATTCTGTAATCTATGGACCTTTAAAGTATTGATGAAACACAGAATTTGCCTCGGGATTGAATACAACAGTCATTATGCGCACTTTCCTCCATGGGAGTAATGTCTCAAACAGTTTACGCTTTGATCGTTCCCTGGAAGACCAGTGGTTGTTTCCGATGATCATCAGGGGGCATTCTGTAATGTGTGGACTATCAGAGTGTTGATGAAACACAGAAATTGCATCGCGATTGAATACAACAGTCATTATGCCCACTTTCCTCCATGGGAAAAATGTCTCAAACAGTTTACGTTTTCTTCGTTCCCTGGAAGACCAGTAGTTGTTTCCGATGGACATTGGGGGCATTCGGTAATGTATGGTCTATCAGAGTGTTCATGAAACACTGAAATTGCATCAGGATTTAATAATACAGTCAGAATGCGCACTTTCCTCCATGGGAGTAATGTCTCAAGCAGTTTACGATCTGATCGTTCCCTGGAAGACCAGTAATAGTTTCCTATGCACATCTGGTGTCATTCTCTAATCTGTGGACTATCAGAGTGTTGATGAAACACAGAAATTGCATCGGGATTGAATACAACAGTCACCATGCGCACTTTCCTCCATGGGAGTAATGTCTCAAACAGTCTACGCTTTTCATCGTTCCCTGCAAGACCAGTAGTGGATTCCGATGCACATCTGGAGGCATTCTGTAATCTGTGGACCTTCAAAATGTTGATGAAACAGTGAAATTGTATCTGGATTGAATACAACAGTCATTATGCCCACTTTAATATTTGCGAGTAATGTCTCAAACAGTTTACGCTTTGATCGTTCCCTGGAAGACCAGTAGAAGTTTCCGATGCACATCTGGAGGAATTCTGTAATCTGTGGACCTTCAAAGTGTTGATGAAACACAGAAATTGCCGCGGGATTTAATACAACAGTCATCATGCTCACTTTCCTACATGGGAGTATTGTCTCTAACAGTCCACGCTTTGATCGTTCCCTGCAAGACCAGTAGTAGTTTCCGATGCACATCAGGAGGCATTCTGTAATCTGTAAACCAACAGAGTGTTGTTCAATCACAGATATTGCTTCGGGATTGAATACAAGAGTCACCATGCGCACTTTCCTCCATGGGAGTAATGTCTCAAACAATTTAGGCTTTGATCGTTCCCTGGAAGACCAGTAGCAGTTTCCGATGCACATCTTGGGGCATTCTGTAATGTGTGGACTATCAGAGTGTTGATGAAACACAGAAATTGCAACGGGGTTGAATACAACAGTCACCATGCGCACTTTCCTCCATAGGAGTAATGTCTCACACAGTTGACGCTTTTATCGTTCCCTGGAAGACCAGTATAGTTTCCGATGCACATCTGGTGTCATTCTGTAATCTGTGGACTATCAGAGTGTTGATGAAACACAGACATTGCATGGGGATTGAATACAACAGCCACCATGCGCACTTTCCTCCGTGGGAGTAATGTCTCAAACAGTTTACGATTTGATCGTTCCCTGGAAGACCAGTAGTAGTTTCTCATGCACATCTTGAGGCATTCTGTAATCTGTGGACCTTCAAAATGTTGATGAAACAGAGAAATTGCCTCGGGATTGAATACAACAGTCATCATGCGCATTTTCCTCCATGGGAGTAATGTCTCAAACTGTCTATGCTTTGATCGTTCCCTGCAAGACCAGTAGTAGTTTACGATGCGACATCTGGAGGCATTTTGTAATCTGTGGACCTTTAAAGTGTTGATGAAACACAGAATTTGCCTCGGGATTGAATACAACAGTCATTATGCGCACTTTCCTCCATGGGAGTAATGTCTCAAACAGTTTTCGCTTTGATCGTTCCCTGGAAGACCAGTATTTGTTTCCGATGGACATCTGGGGGCATTCTGTAATGTGTGGACTATCAGAGTGTTGATGAAATACAGAAATTGCATCGGGATTGAATACAACAGTCATTCTGCCCACTTTCCTCCATGGGAAAAATGTCTCAAACAGTTTACTTTTTCTTCGTTCCCTGGACGACCAGTAGTTGTTTCCGATGGACATCTGGGGGCATTCGGTAATGTGTGGTCTATCAGAGTGTTGATGAAACACTGAAATTGCATCAGGATAGAATATTACAGTCAGAATGCGCACTATCCTCCATGGGAGTAATGTCTCAAGCAGTTTACGATTTGATCGTTCCCTGGAAGACCAGTAATAGTTTCCTATGCACATCTGGTGTCATTCTCTAATCTGTGGACTATCAGAGTGTTGATGAAACACAGAAATTGCATCGGGATTGAATACAACAGTCACCATGCGCACTTTCCTCCATGGGAGTAATGTCTCAAACAGTCTACGCCTTTGATCGTTCCCTGCAAGACCAGTAGTAGATTCCGATGCACATCTGGAGGCATTCTGTAATCTGTGGACCTTCAAAATGTTGATGAAACAGAGAAATTGTCTCTGGATTGAATACAACAGTCATTATGCCCACTTTCCTCCATGGGAGTAATGTCTCAAACAGTTTACGCTTTGATCGTTCCCTGGAAGACCAGTAGTAGTTGCCGATGCACATCTGGAGGAATTCTGTAATCTGTGGACCTTCAAAGTGTTGATGAAACACAGAAATTGCCTCGGGATTGAATACAACAGTCATCAAGCGCTGTTTCCTACATGGGAGTAATGCTTCAAACAGTCTACGCTTTGATCGTTCCCTGGAAGACACGTAGTAGTTTCCGATGCACATCTGGTGTCATTCTGTAATCTGTGGACTATCAGAGTATTGATGAAACACAGACATTGCATCAGGATTGAATACAACAGTCACCATGCGCACTTTCCTCCATGGGAGTAATGTCTCAAACATTTCACGATTTGATCGTTCCCTGGAAGACCAGTAGTAGTTTCCGATGCATATCTTTAGGCATTCTGTAATCTGTGGACCTTCAAAATGTTGATGAAACAGAGAAAATGCCTCGGGATTGAATACAACAGTCATCATGCGCATTTTCCTCCATGGGAGTAATGTCTCAAACAGTTTACGCTTTGATCGTTCCCTGGAAGACCAGTAGTAGTTTCGGATGCACAACTCGGTGCATTCTGTAATGAGTGGACTATTAGAGTGTTGATGAAACACAGAAAGTGCATCGGGATTTAGTACAACAGTCACCATGCGCACTTTCCTCCATAGGAGTAATGTCTCAGACAGTTTACGCTTTTATCATTCCCTGGAAGACCAGTATAGTTTCCGATGCACATCTGGTGTCATTCTGTAATCTGTGGACTATCAGAGTGTTGATGAAACACAGACATTGCATCGGGATTGAATACAACAGTCACCATGCGCACTTTCCTCCATGGGAGTAATGTCTCAAACAGTTTACGCTTTGATCGTTCCCTGGAAGACCAGTGGTTGTTTCCGATGAACATCTGGGGGCATTCTGTAATGTGTGGACTATCAGAGTGTTGATGAAACACAGAAATTGCATCGCGATTGAATACAACTGTCATTATGCCCACTTTCCTCCATGGGAAAAATGTCTCAAACAGTTTACGTTTTGTTCGTACCCTGGAAGACCAGTAGTTGTTTCCGATGGACATCGGGGGCATTCGGTAATGTGTGGTCTATCAGAGTGTTCAGGAAACACTGAAATTGCATCAGGATTGAATATTACAGTCAGAATGAGCACTTTCCTCCATGGGAGTAATGTCTCAAGCAGTTTACGATTTTATCGTTCCCTGGAAGACCAGTAATAGTTTCCTATGCACATCTGGTGTCTTTCTCTAATCTGTGGACTATCAGAGTGTTGATGAAACACAGAAATTGCATCGGGATTGAATACAGCAGTCACCATGCGCACTTTCCTCCATGGGAGTAATGTCTCAAACAGTCTACGCCTCTGATCGTTCCCTGCAAGACCAGTAGTAGATTCCGATGCACATCTGGAGGCATTCTGTAATCTGTGGACCTTCAAAATGTTGATGAAACAGAGAAATTGTCTCTGGATTGAATACAACAGTCATTATGCCCACTTTCCTATATGGGAGTAATGTCTCAAACAGTTTACGCTTTGATCGTTCCCTGGAAGACCGGTAGTAGTTTCCGATGCACATCTGGAGGAATTCTGTAATCTGTGGACCTTCAATGTGTTGATGAAACACAGAAATTGCCTCGGGATTTAATACAACAGTCATCATGCGCACTTTCCTACATGGGAGTAATGTCTCAAACAGTCTACGCTTTGATCGTTACCTGGAAGCCCAGTAGTAGTTTCCGATGCACATCAGGAGGCATTCTGTAATCTGTAAACCATCAGAGTGTTGTTCAATCACAGAAATTGCATCGGGATTGAATACAACAGTCAAAATGCGCACTTTCCTCCATGGGAGTAATGTCTCAAACAATTTACGCTTTGGTCGTTCCCTGGAAGACCAGTAGCAGTTTCCGATGCACATCTGTTGGCATTCTGTAATGTGTGGACTATCAGAGTGTTGATGAAATACAGAAATTGCATCGGGATTGAATACAACAGACACCATGCGCACTTTCCTCCATGGGAGTAATGTCTCAAACAATCTACGCTTTGATCGTTCCCTGGAAGCCCAGTGGTTGTTTCCGATGAACATCTGGGGGCATTCTGTAATGTGTGGTCTATAAGAGTGTTGATGAAACACAGAAATTGCATCGGGATTGAATACAACAGTCACCATGCGCACTTTCCTCCATGGGAGTAATATCTCAAACAATTTACACTTTGATTGTTCCCTGTAAGACCAGTAGTAGTTTCCGATGCACATCTGTGGGCATTCTGTAATCTGTGGACTATCAGAGTGTTGATGAAACACACACATTGCATCGGGATTGAATACAACAGTCACCATGCGCACTTTCCTCCATGGGAGTAATGTCTCAAGCAGTATACGATTTGATCGTTCCTGGAAGACCAGTACAGTTTCCAATGCACATCTGTCGGCATTCTGTAATCTGTGGACTATCAGAGTGTTGATGAAACACACACATTGCATCGGGATTGAATACAACAGTCACCATGCGCACTTTCCTCCATGGGAGTAATGTCTCAAACAGTTTACGATTTGATCGTTCCCTGGAAGCCAAGTAATAGTTTCCGATGAACACCTGGGTGCATTCTGTAATGTGTGGACTATCAGAGTGTTGATGAAACACAGAAATTGCATCGGGATTGAATACAACAGTCACCATGAGCACTTTCCTCCATAGGAGTAATGTCTCACACAGTTTACGCTTTTATCGTTCCCTGGAAGACCAGTACAGTTTCCGATGCACAACTGGGTGCATTCTGTAATGAGTGGACTATCAGAATGTTGATGAAACACAGAAAGTGCATCGGGATTTAGTACGACAGTCACCATGCGCACTTTCCTCCATAGGAGTAATGTCTCAAACAGTTTACGCTTTTATCATTCCCTGGAAGACCAGTACAGTTTCCGATGCACATCTGTCGGCATTCTGTAATCTGTGGACTATCAGAGTGTTGATGAAACACAGACATTGCATCGGGATTGAATACAACAGCCACCATGCGCACTTTCCTCCATGGGAGTAATGTCTCAAACAGTCTACGATTTGATCGTTCCCTGGAAGACCAGTAGTAGTTTCCGATGCACATCTGGAGGCATTCTGTAATCTGTGGACCTTCAAAATGTTGATGAAACAGAGAAATTGCCTCCTGATTGAATACAACAATCATCATGCGCATTTTCCTCCATGGGAGTAATGTCTCAAACAGTTTACGCTTTGATCGTTCCCTGGAAGACCAGTAGTAGTTTCCGATGCACAACTGGGTGCATTCTGTAATGAGTGGACTATCAGAATGTTGATGAAACACAGAAAGTGCATCGGGATTTAGTACAACAGTCACCATGCGCACTTTCCTCCATAGGAGTAATGTCTCAAACAGTTTACGCTTTGATCGTTCCCTGGAAGACCAGTATTTGTTTCCGATGGACATCTGGGGGCATTCTGTAATGTGTGGACTATCTGAGTGTTGATGAAATACAGAAATTGCATCGGGATTGAATACAACAGTCATTCTGCCCACTTTCCTCCATGGGAAAAATGTCTCAAACAGTTTACTTTTTCTTCGTTCCCTGGACGACCAGTAGTTGTTTCCGATGGACATCTGGGGGCATTCGGTAATGTGTGGTCTATCAGAGTGTTGATGAAACACTGAAATTGCATCAGGATAGAATATTACAGTCAGAATGCGCACTTTCCTCCATGGGAGTAATGTCTCAAGAAGTTTACGATTTGATCGTTCCCTGGAAGACCAGTAATAGTTTCCTATGCACATCTGGTGTCATTCTCTAATCTGTGGACTGTCAGAGTGTTGATGAAACACAGAAATTGCATCGGGATTGAATACAACAGTCACCATGCGCACTTTCCTCCATGGGAGTAATGTCTCAAACAGTCTACGCCTTTGATCGTTCCCTGCAAGACCAGTAGTAGATTCCGATGCACATCTGTAGGCATTCTGTAATCTGTGGACCTTCAAAATGTTGATGAAACAGAGAAATTGTCTCTGGATTGAATACAACAGTCATTATGCCCACTTTCCTCCATGGGAGTAATGTCTCAAACAGTTTGCGCTTTGATCGTTCCCTGGAAGACCAGTAGTAGTTTCCGATGCACATCTGGAGGAATTCTGTAATCTGTGGACCTTCAAAGTGTTGATGAAACACAGAAATTGCCTCGGGATTGAATACAACAGTCATCATGCGCTGTTTCCTACATGGGAGTAATGTCTCAAACAGTCTACGCTTTGATCGTTCCCTGGAAGACACGTAGTAGTTTCCGATGCACATCTGGTGTCATTCTGTAATCTGTGGACTATCAGAGTATTGATGAAACACAGACATTGCATCAGGATTGAATACAACAGTCACCATGCGCACTTTCCTCCATGGGAGTAATGTCTCAAACATTTCACGATTTGATCGTTCCCTGGAAGACCTGTAGTAGTTTCCGATGCATATCTTTAGGCATTCTGTAATCTGTGGACCTTCAAAATGTTGATGAAACAGAGAAATTGCCTCGGGATTGAATACAACAGTCATCATGCGCATTTTCCTCCATGGGAGTAATGTCTCAAACAGTTTACGCTTTGATCGTTCCCTGGAAGACCAGTAGTAGTTTCCGATGCACAACTGGGTGCATTCTGTAATGAGTGGACTATTAGAGTGTTGATGAAACACAGAAAGTGCATCGGGATTTAGTACGACAGTCACCATGCGCACTTTCCTCCATAGGAGTAATGTCTCAAACAGTTTACGCTTTTATCATTCCCTGGAAGACCAGTACAGTTTCCGATGCACATCTGTCGGCATTCTGTAATCTGTGGACTATCAGAGTGTTGATGAAACACAGACATTGCATCGGGATTGAATACAACAGCCACCATGCGCACTTTCCTCCATGGGAGTAATGTCTCAAACAGTCTACGATTTGATCGTTCCCTGGAAGACCAGTAGTAGTTTCCGATGCACATCTGGAGGCATTCTGTAATCTGTGGACCTTCAAAATGTTGATGAAACAGAGAAATTGCCTCCTGATTGAATACAACAATCATCATGCGCATTTTCCTCCATGGGAGTAATGTCTCAAACAGTTTACGCTTTGATCGTTCCCTGGAAGACCAGTAGTAGTTTCCGATGAACACCTGGGTGCATTCTGTAATGTGTGGACTATCAGAGTGTTGATGAAACACAGAAATTGCATCGGGATTGAATACAACAGTCACCATGAGCACTTTCCTCCATAGGAGTAATGTCTCACACAGTTTACGCTTTTATCGTTCCCTGGAAGACCAGTACAGTTTCCGATGCACAACTGGGTGCATTCTGTAATGAGTGGACTATCAGAATGTTGATGAAACACAGAAAGTGCATCGGGATTTAGTACGACAGTCACCATGCGCACTTTCCTCCATAGGAGTAATGTCTCAAACAGTTTACGCTTTTATCATTCCCTGGAAGACCAGTACAGTTTCCGATGCACATCTGTCGGCATTCTGTAATCTGTGGACTATCAGAGTGTTGATGAAACACAGACATTGCATCGGGATTGAATACAACAGCCACCATGCGCACTTTCCTCCATGGGAGTAATGTCTCAAACAGTCTACGATTTGATCGTTCCCTGGAAGACCAGTAGTAGTTTCCGATGCACATCTGGAGGCATTCTGTAATCTGTGGACCTTCAAAATGTTGATGAAACAGAGAAATTGCCTCCTGATTGAATACAACAATCATCATGCGCATTTTCCTCCATGGGAGTAATGTCTCAAACAGTTTACGCTTTGATCGTTCCCTGGAAGACCAGTAGTAGTTTCCGATGCACAACTGGGTGCATTCTGTAATGAGTGGACTATCAGAATATTGATGAAACACAGAAAGTGCATCGGGATTTAGTACAACAGTCACCATGCGCACTTTCCTCCATAGGAGTAATGTCTCAAACAGTTTACGCTTTGATCGTTCCCTGGAAGACCAGTATTTGTTTCCGATGGACATCTGGGGGCATTCTGTAATGTGTGGATTATCTGAGTGTTGATGAAATACAGAAATTGCATCGGGATTGAATACAACAGTCATTCTGCCCACTTTCCTCCATGGGAAAAATGTCTCAAACAGTTTACTTTTTCTTCGTTCCCTGGACGACCAGTAGTTGTTTCCGATGGACATCTGGGGGCATTCGGTAATGTGTGGTCTATCAGAGTGTTGATGAAACACTGAAATTGCATCAGGATAGAATATTACAGTCAGAATGCGCACTTTCCTCCATGGGAGTAATGTCTCAAGAAGTTTACGATTTGATCGTTCCCTGGAAGACCAGTAATAGTTTCCTATGCACATCTGGTGTCATTCTCTAATCTGTGGACTGTCAGAGTGTTGATGAAACACAGAAATTGCATCGGGATTGAATACAACAGTCACCATGCGCACTTTCCTCCATGGGAGTAATGTCTCAAACAGTCTACGCCTTTGATCGTTCCCTGCAAGACCAGTAGTAGATTCCGATGCACATCTGTAGGCATTCTGTAATCTGTGGACCTTCAAAATGTTGATGAAACAGAGAAATTGTCTCTGGATTGAATACAACAGTCATTATGCCCACTTTCCTCCATGGGAGTAATGTCTCAAACAGTTTGCGCTTTGATCGTTCCCTGGAAGACCAGTAGTAGTTTCCGATGCACATCTGGAGGAATTCTGTAATCTGTGGACCTTCAAAGTGTTGATGAAACACAGAAATTGCCTCGGGATTGAATACAACAGTCATCATGCGCTGTTTCCTACATGGGAGTAATGTCTCAAACAGTCTACGCTTTGATCGTTCCCTGGAAGACACGTAGTAGTTTCCGATGCACATCTGGTGTCATTCTGTAATCTGTGGACTATCAGAGTATTGATGAAACACAGACATTGCATCAGGATTGAATACAACAGTCACCATGCGCACTTTCCTCCATGGGAGTAATGTCTCAAACATTTCACGATTTGATCGTTCCCTGGAAGACCTGTAGTAGTTTCCGATGCATATCTTTAGGCATTCTGTAATCTGTGGACCTTCAAAATGTTGATGAAACAGAGAAATTGCCTCGGGATTGAATACAACAGTCATCATGCGCATTTTCCTCCATGGGAGTAATGTCTCAAACAGTTTACGCTTTGATCGTTCCCTGGAAGACCAGTAGTAGTTTCCGATGCACAACTGGGTGCATTCTGTAAAGAGTGGACTATTAGAGTGTTGATGAAACACAGAAAGTGCATCGGGATTTAGTACAACAGTCACCATGCGCACTTTCCTCCATAGGAGTAATGTCTCAGACAGTTTACGCCTTTAACATTCCCTGGAAGACCAGTATAGTTTCCGATGCACATCTGGTGTCATTCTGTAATCTGTGGACTATCAGAGTGTTGATGAAACACAGACATTGCATCGGGATTGAATACAACAGTCACCATGCGCACTTTCCTCCATGGGAGTAATGTCTCAAACAGTTTACGCTTTGATCGTTCCCTGGAAGACCAGTGGTTGTTTCCGATGAACATCTGGGGGCATTCTGTAATGTGTGGACTATCAGAGTGTTGATGAAACACAGAAATTGCATCGCGATTGAATACAACAGTCATTATGCCCACTTTCCTCCATGGGAAAAATGTCTCAAACAGTTTACGTTTTGTTCGTTCCCTGGAAGACCAGTAGTTGTTTCCGATGGACATCGGGGGCATTCGGTAATGTGTGGTCTATCAGAGTGTTCAGGAAACACTGAAATTGCATCAGGATTGAATATTACAGTCAGAATGCGCACTTTCCTCCATGGGAGTAATGTCTCAAGCAGTTTACGATTTGATCGTTCCCTGGAAGACCAGTAATAGTTTCCTATGCACATCTGGTGTCTTTCTCTAATCTGTGGACTATCAGAGTGTTGATGAAACACAGAAATTGCATCGGGATTGAATACAACAGTCACCATGCGCACTTTCCTCCATGGGAGTAATGTCTCAAACAGTCTACGCCTCTGATCGTTCCCTGCAAGACCAGTAGTAGATTCCGATGCACATCTGGAGGCATTCTGTAATCTGTGGACCTTCAAAATGTTGATGAAACAGAGAAATTGTCTCTGGATTGAATACAACAGTCATTATGCCCACTTTCCTATATGGGAGTAATGTCTCAAACAGTTTACGCTTTGATCGTTCCCTGGAAGACCAGTAGTAGTTTCCGATGCACATCTGGAGGAATTCTGTAATCTGTGGACTTTCAATGTGTTGATGAAACACAGAAATTGCCTCGGGATTTAATACAACAGTCATCATGCGCACTTTCCTACATGGGAGTAATGTCTCAAACAGTCTACGCTTTGATCGTTACCTGGAAGCCCAGTAGTAGTTTCCGATGCACATCAGGAGGCATTCTGTAATCTGTAAACCATCAGAGTGTTGTTCAATCACAGAAATTGCATCGGGATTGAATACAACAGTCAAAATGCGCACTTTCCTCCATGGGAGTAATGTCTCAAACAATTTACGCTTTGGTCGTTCCCTGGAAGACCAGTAGCAGTTTCCGATGCACATCTGTTGGCATTCTGTAATGTGTGGACTATCAGAGTGTTGATGAAATACAGAAATTGCATCGGGATTGAATACAACAGACACCATGCGCACTTTCCTCCATGGGAGTAATGTCTCAAACAATCTACGCTTTGATCGTTCCCTGGAAGCCCAGTGGTTGTTTCCGATGAACATCTGGGGGCATTCTGTAATGTGTGGTCTATAAGAGTGTTGATGAAACACAGAAATTGCATCGGGATTGAATACAACAGTCACCATGCGCACTTTCCTCCATGGGAGTAATATCTCAAACAGTTTACACTTTGATTGTTCCCTGTAAGACCAGTAGTAGTTTCCGATGCACATCTGTAGGCATTCTGTAATCTGTGGACTATCAGAGTGTTGATGAAACACACACATTGCATCGGGATTGAATACAACAGTCACCATGCGCACTTTCCTCCATGGGAGTAATGTCTCAAGCAGTATACGATTTGATCGTTCCTGGAAGACCAGTACAGTTTCCGATGCACATCTGTCGGCATTCTGTAATCTGTGGACTATCAGAGTGTTGATGAAACACACACATTGCATCGGGATTGAATACAACAGTCACCATGCGCACTTTCCTCCATGGGAGTAATGTCTCAAACAGTTTACGATTTGATCGTTCCCTGGAAGCCAAGTAATAGTTTCCGATGAACACCTGGGTGCATTCTGTAATGTGTGGACTATCAGAGTGTTGATGAAACACAGAAATTGCATCGGGATTGAATACAACAGTCACCATGAGCACTTTCCTCCATAGGAGTAATGTCTCACACAGTTTACGCTTTTATCGTTCCCTGGAAGACCAGTACAGTTTCCGATGCACAACTGGGTGCATTCTGTAATGAGTGGACTATCAGAATGTTGATGAAACACAGAAAGTGCATCGGGATTTAGTACGACAGTCACCATGCGCACTTTCCTCCATAGGAGTAATGTCTCAAACAGTTTACGCTTTTATCATTCCCTGGAAGACCAGTACAGTTTCCGATGCACATCTGTCGGCATTCTGTAATCTGTGGACTATCAGAGTGTTGATGAAACACAGACATTGCATCGGGATTGAATACAACAGCCACCATGCGCACTTTCCTCCATGGGAGTAATGTCTCAAACAGTCTACGATTTGATCGTTCCCTGGAAGACCAGTAGTAGTTTCCGATGCACATCTGGAGGCATTCTGTAATCTGTGGACCTTCAAAATGTTGATGAAACAGAGAAATTGCCTCCTGATTGAATACAACAATCATCATGCGCATTTTCCTCCATGGGAGTAATGTCTCAAACAGTTTACGCTTTGATCGTTCCCTGGAAGACCAGTAGTAGTTTCCGATGCACAACTGGGTGCATTCTGTAATGAGTGGACTATCAGAATGTTGATGAAACACAGAAAGTGCATCGGGATTTAGTACAACAGTCACCATGCGCACTTTCCTCCATAGGAGTAATGTCTCAAACAGTTTACGCTTTGATCGTTCCCTGGAAGACCAGTATTTGTTTCCGATGGACATCTGGGGGCATTCTGTAATGTGTGGACTATCAGAGTGTTGATGAAATACAGAAATTGCATCGGGATTGAATACAACAGTCATTCTGCCCACTTTCCTCCATGGGAAAAATGTCTCAAACAGTTTACTTTTTCTTCGTTCCCTGGACGACCAGTAGTTGTTTCCGATGGACATCTGGGGGCATTCGGTAATGTGTGGTCTATCAGAGTGTTGATGAAACACTGAAATTGCATCAGGATAGAATATTACAGTCAGAATGCGCACTTTCCTCCATGGGAGTAATGTCTCAAGAAGTTTACGATTTGATCGTTCCCTGGAAGACCAGTAATAGTTTCCTATGCACATCTGGTGTCATTCTCTAATCTGTGGACTGTCAGAGTGTTGATGAAACACAGAAATTGCATCGGGATTGAATACAACAGTCACCATGCGCACTTTCCTCCATGGGAGTAATGTCTCAAACAGTCTACGCCTTTGATCGTTCCCTGCAAGACCAGTAGTAGATTCCGATGCACATCTGTAGGCATTCTGTAATCTGTGGACCTTCAAAATGTTGATGAAACAGAGAAATTGTCTCTGGATTGAATACAACAGTCATTATGCCCACTTTCCTCCATGGGAGTAATGTCTCAAACAGTTTGCGCTTTGATCGTTCCCTGGAAGACCAGTAGTAGTTTCCGATGCACATCTGGAGGAATTCTGTAATCTGTGGACCTTCAAAGTGTTGATGAAACACAGAAATTGCCTCGGGATTGAATACAACAGTCATCATGCCCTGTTTCCTACATGGGAGTAATGTCTCAAACAGTCTACGCTTTGATCGTTCCCTGGAAGACACGTAGTAGTTTCCGATGCACATCTGGTGTCATTCTGTAATCTGTGGACTATCAGAGTATTGATGAAACACAGACATTGCATCAGGATTGAATACAACAGTCACCATGCGCACTTTCCTCCATGGGAGTAATGTCTCAAACATTTCACGATTTGATCGTTCCCTGGAAGACCAGTGGTTGTTTCCGATGAACATCTGGGGGCATTCTGTAATGTGTGGACTATCAGAGTGTTGATGAAACACAGAAATTGCATCGCGATTGAATACAACAGTCATTATGCCCACTTTCCTCCATGGGAAAAATG
Source organism: Schistocerca gregaria (assembly GCF_023897955.1). Taxonomy (NCBI): domain Eukaryota; kingdom Metazoa; phylum Arthropoda; class Insecta; order Orthoptera; family Acrididae; genus Schistocerca; species Schistocerca gregaria. The sequence goes on from NC_064927.1 coordinate 44,465,045, forward strand.
TCTCAAACAGTTTACGTTTTGTTCGTTCCCTGGAAGACCAGTAGTTGTTTCCGATGGACATCGGGGGCATTCGGTAATGTGTGGTCTATCAGAGTGTTCAGGAAACACTGAAATTGCATCAGGATTGAATATTACAGTCAGAATGCGCACTTTCCTCCATGGGAGTAATGTCTCAAGCAGTTTACGATTTGATCGTTCCCTGGAAGACCAGTAATAGTTTCCTATGCACATCTGGTGTCTTTCTCTAATCTGTGGACTATCAGAGTGTTGATGAAACACAGAAATTGCATCGGGATTGAATATAACAGTCACCATGCGCACTTTCCTCCATGGGAGTAATGTCTCAAACAGTCTACGCCTCTGATCGTTCCCTGCAAGACCAGTAGTAGATTCCGATGCACATCTGTAGGCATTCTGTAATCTGTGGACCTTCAAAATGTTGATGAAACAGAGAAATTGTCTCTGGATTGAATACAACAGTCATTATGCCCACTTTCCTATATGGGAGTAATGTCTCAAACAGTTTACGCTTTGATCGTTCCCTGGAAGACCAGTAGTAGTTTCCGATGCACATCTGGAGGAATTCTGTAATCTGTGGACTTTCAATGTGTTGATGAAACACAGAAATTGCCTCGGGATTTAATACAACAGTCATCATGCGCACTTTCCTACATGGGAGTAATGTCTCAAACAGTCTACGCTTTGATCGTTACCTGGAAGCCCAGTAGTAGTTTCCGATGCACATCAGGAGGCATTCTGTAATCTGTAAACCATCAGAGTGTTGTTCAATCACAGAAATTGCATCGGGATTGAATACAACAGTCAAAATGCGCACTTTCCTCCATGGGAGTAATGTCTCAAACAATCTACGCTTTGATCGTTCCCTGGAAGCCCAGTGGTAGTTTCCGATGAACATCTGGGGGCATTCTGTAATGTGTGGTCTATAAGAGTGTTGATGAAACACAGAAATTGCATCGGGATTGAATACAACAGTCACCATGCGCACTTTCCTCCATGGGAGTAATATCTCAAACAGTTTACACTTTGATTGTTCCCTGTAAGACCAGTAGTAGTTTCCGATGCACATCTGTGGGCATTCTGTAATGTGTGGACTATAAGAGTGTTGTGAAACACAGATATTGCATCGGGATTGAATACAACAGTCACCATGCGCACTTTCCTCCATGGGAGAAATGTCTCAAGCAGTTTACGATTTGATCGTTCCCTGGAAGCCAAGTAATAGTTTCCGATGCACATCTGGGTGCATTCTGTAATGTGTGGACTATCAGAGTGTTGATGAAGCACAGAAATTGCATCGGGATTTAGTACAACAGTCACCATGCGCACTTTCCTCCATAGGAGTAATGTCTCAAACAGTTTACGCTTTTATCGTTCCCTGGAAGACCAGTAGTAGTTTCCGATGCACAACTGGGTTCATTCTGTTATCTGTGGACCTTCAAAATATTGATGAAACAGAGAAATTGCCTCGGGATTGAATACAACAGTCACCATGCGCACTTTCCTCCATAGGAGTAATGTCTCACACAGTTTACGCTTTTATCGTTCCCTGGAAGACCAGTACAGTTTCCGATGCACATCTGTCGGCATTCTGTAATCTGTGGACTATCAGAGTGTTGATGAAACACACACATTGCATCGGGATTGAATACAACAGTCACCATGCGCACTTTCCTCCATGGGAGTAATGTCTCAAACAGTTTACGATTTGATCGTTCCCTGGAAGCCAAGTAATAGTTTCCGATGAACATCTGGGTGCATTCTGTAATGTGTGGACTATCAGAGTGTTGATGAAACACAGAAATTGCATCGGGATTGAATACAACAGTCACCATGCGCACTTTCCTCCATAGGAGTAATGTCTCACACAGTTTACGCTTTTATCGTTCCCTGGAAGACCAGTACAGTTTCCGATGCACAACTGGGTGCATTCTGTAATGAGTGGACTATCAGAATGTTGATGAAACACAGAAAGTGCATCGGGATTTAGTACAACAGTCACCATGCGCACTTTCCTCCATAGGAGTAATGTCTCAAACAGTTTACGCTTTTATCATTCCCTGGAAGACCAGTATAGTTTCCGATGCACATCTGGTGTCATTCTGTAATCTGTGGACTATCAGCGTGTTGATGAAACACAGACATTGCATCGGTATTGAATACAACAGTCACCATGCGCACTTTCCTCCATGGGAGTAATTTCTCAAATAGTTTACGATTTGATCGTTCCCTGGAAGACCAGTAGTAGTTTCCGATGCACATCTGGAGGCATTCTGTAATCTGTGAACCTTCAAAATGTTGATGAAACACAGAAAGAGCATCGGGATTTAGTACAACAGTCACCATGCGCACTTTCCTCCATAGGAGTAATGTCTCACACAGTTTACGCTTTTATCGTTCCCTGGAAGACCAGTACAGTTTCCGATGCACATCTGTCGGCATTCCGTAATCTGTGGACTTTCAGAGTGTTGATGAAACAGAGAAATTGCCTCGGGATTGAATACAACAGTCACCATGCGCACTTTCCTCCATGGGAGTAACGTCTCAAACATTTTACGATTTGATCGTTCCCTGGAAGACCAGTAGTAGTTTCCGATGCACATTTGGAGGCATTCTGTAATCTGTGGACCTGCAAAATGTTGACGAAACAGAGAAATTGCCTCGGGATTGAATACAACAGTCATCATGCGCATTTTCCTGCATGGGAGTAATGTCTCAAACTGTCTATGCTTTGATCGTTCCCTGCTAGACCAGTAGTAGTTTACGATGCGACATCTGGAGGCATTCTGTAATCTGTGGACCTTTAAAGTGTTGATGAAACACAGAATTTGCCTCGGGATTGAGTACAACAGTCATTATGCCCACTTTCCTCCATGGGAAAAATGTCTCAAACAGTTTACGTTTTGTTCGTTCCCTGGACGACCAGTAGTTGTTTCCGATGGACATCAGGGGGCATTCGGTAATGAGTGGTCTATCAGAGTGTTGATGAAACACTGAAATTGCATCAGGATAGAATATTACAGTCAGAATGCGCACTTTCCTCCATGGGAGTAATGTCTCAAGCAGTTTATGATTTGATCGTTCCCTGGAAGACCAGTAATAGTTTCCTATGCACATCTGGTGTCATTCTCTAATCTGTGGACTATCAGAGTGTTGATGAAACACAGAAATTGCATCGGGATTGAATACAACAGTCACCATGCGCACTTTCCTCCATGGGAGTAATGTCTCAAACAGTCTACGGCTTTGATCGTTCCCTGGAAGACCAGTAGTAGATTCCGATGCACATCTGGAGGCATTCTGTAATCTGTGGACCTTCAAAGTGTTGATGAAACACAGAAATTGCCTCGGGATTGAATACAACAGTCATCATGCGCACTTTCCTTCATGGGAGTAATGTCTCAAACAGTCTACGCTTTGACCGTTCCCTGGAAGACACATAGTAGTTTCCGATGCACATCTGGTGTCATTCTGTAATCTGTGGACTATCAGAGTGTTGATGAAACACAGACATTGCATCAGGATTGAATACAACAGTCACCATGCGCACTTTCCTCCATGGGAGTAATGTCTCAAACATTTTACGATTTGATCGTTCCCTAGAAGACCAGTAGTAGTTTCCGATGCACATCTGGAGGAATTCTGTAATCTGTGGACCTTCAAAGTGTTGATGAAACACAGAAATTGCCTCGGGATTGAGTACAACAGTCATCATGCGCACCTTCCTCCATGGGAGTAATGTCTCAAACAGTTTACGCTTTGATCGTTCCCTGGAAGGCCAGTAGTAGTTTCCGATGCACAACTGGGTGCATTCTGTAATGAGTGGACTATTAGAGTGTTGATGAAACACAGAAAGTGCATCGGGATTTAGTACAACAGTCACCATGCGCACTTTCCTCCATAGGAGTAATGTCTCGGACAGTTTACGCTTTTATCATTCCCTGGAAGACCAGTATAGTTTCCGATGCACATCTGGTGTCATTCTGTAATCTGTGGACTATCAGAGTGTTGATGAAACACAGACATTGCATCGGGATTGAATACAACAGTCACCATGCGCACTTTCCTCCATGGGAGTAATGTCTCAACAGTTTACGATTTGATCGTTCCCTGGAAGACCAGTAGTAGTTTCCGATGCACATCTGGAGGCATTCTGTAATCTGTGAACCTTCAAAATGTTGATGAAACACAGAAAGAGCATCGGGATTTAGTACAACAGTCACCATGCGCACTTTCCTCCATAGGAGTAATGTCTCACACAGTTTACGCTTTTATCGTTCCCTGGAAGACCAGTACAGTTTCCGATGCACATCTGTCGGCATTCTGTAATCTGTGGACTATCAGAGTGTTGATGAAACACACACATTGCATCGGGATTGAATACAACAGTCACCATGCGCACTTTCCTCCATGGGAGTAATGTCTCAAACAGTTTACGATTTGATCGTTCCCTGGAAGCCAAGTAATAGTTTCCGATGAACACCTGGGTGCATTCTGTAATGTGTGGACTATCAGAGTGTTGATGAAACACAGAAATTGCATCGGGATTGAATACAACAGTCACCATGAGCACTTTCCTCCATAGGAGTAATGTCTCACACAGTTTACGCTTTTATCGTTCCCTGGAAGACCAGTACAGTTTCCGATGCACAACTGGGTGCATTCTGTAATGAGTGGACTATCAGAATGTTGATGAAACACAGAAAGTGCATCGGGATTTAGTACGACAGTCACCATGCGCACTTTCCTCCATAGGAGTAATGTCTCAAACAGTTTACGCTTTTATCATTCCCTGGAAGACCAGTACAGTTTCCGATGCACATCTGTCGGCATTCTGTAATCTGTGGACTATCAGAGTGTTGATGAAACACAGACATTGCATCGGGATTGAAAACAACAGCCACCATGCGCACTTTCCTCCATGGGAGTAATGTCTCAAACAGTCTACGATTTGATCGTTCCCTGGAAGACCAGTAGTAGTTTCCGATGCACATCTGGAGGCATTCTGTAATCTGTGGACCTTCAAAATGTTGATGAAACAGAGAAATTGCCTCCTGATTGAATACAACAATCATCATGCGCATTTTCCTCCATGGGAGTAATGTCTCAAACAGTTTACGCTTTGATCGTTCCCTGGAAGACCAGTAGTAGTTTCCGATGCACAACTGGGTGCATTCTGTAATGAGTGGACTATCAGAATGTTGATGAAACACAGAAAGTGCATCGGGATTTAGTACAACAGTCACCATGCGCACTTTCCTCCATAGGAGTAATGTCTCAAACAGTTTACGCTTTGATCGTTCCCTGGAAGACCAGTATTTGTTTCCGATGGACATCTGGGGGCATTCTGTAATGTGTGGACTATCAGAGTGTTGATGAAATACAGAAATTGCATCGGGATTGAATACAACAGTCATTCTGCCCACTTTCCTCCATGGGAAAAATGTCTCAAACAGTTTACTTTTTCTTCGTTCCCTGGACGACCAGTAGTTGTTTCCGATGGACATCTGGGGGCATTCGGTAATGTGTGGTCTATCAGAGTGTTGATGAAACACTGAAATTGCATCAGGATAGAATATTACAGTCAGAATGCGCACTTTCCTCCATGGGAGTAATGTCTCAAGAAGTTTACGATTTGATCGTTCCCTGGAAGACCAGTAATAGTTTCCTATGCACATCTGGTGTCATTCTCTAATCTGTGGACTGTCAGAGTGTTGATGAAACACAGAAATTGCATCGGGATTGAATACAACAGTCACCATGCGCACTTTCCTCCATGGGAGTAATGTCTCAAACAGTCTACGCCTTTGATCGTTCCCTGCAAGACCAGTAGTAGATTCCGATGCACATCTGTAGGCATTCTGTAATCTGTGGACCTTCAAAATGTTGATGAAACAGAGAAATTGTCTCTGGATTGAATACAACAGTCATTATGCCCACTTTCCTCCATGGGAGTAATGTCTCAAACAGTTTGCGCTTTGATCGTTCCCTGGAAGACCAGTAGTAGTTTCCGATGCACATCTGGAGGAATTCTGTAATCTGTGGACCTTCAAAGTGTTGATGAAACACAGAAATTGCCTCGGGATTGAATACAACAGTCATCATGCGCTGTTTCCTACATGGGAGTAATGTCTCAAACAGTCTACGCTTTGATCGTTCCCTGGAAGACACGTAGTAGTTTCCGATGCACATCTGGTGTCATTCTGTAATCTGTGGACTATCAGAGTATTGATGAAACACAGACATTGCATCAGGATTGAATACAACAGTCACCATGCGCACTTTCCTCCATGGGAGTAATGTCTCAAACATTTCACGATTTGATCGTTCCCTGGAAGACCAGTGGTTGTTTCCGATGAACATCTGGGGGCATTCTGTAATGTGTGGACTATCAGAGTGTTGATGAAACACAGAAATTGCATCGCGATTGAATACAACAGTCATTATGCCCACTTTCCTCCATGGGAAAAATGTCTCAAACAGTTTACGTTTTGTTCGTTCCCTGGAAGACCAGTAGTTGTTTCCGATGGACATCGGGGGCATTCGGTAATGTGTGGTCTATCAGAGTGTTCAGGAAACACTGAAATTGCATCAGGATTGAATATTACAGTCAGAATGCGCACTTTCCTCCATGGGAGTAATGTCTCAAGCAGTTTACGATTTGATCGTTCCCTGGAAGACCAGTAATAGTTTCCTATGCACATCTGGTGTCTTTCTCTAATCTGTGGACTATCAGAGTGTTGATGAAACACAGAAATTGCATCGGGATTGAATATAACAGTCACCATGCGCACTTTCCTCCATGGGAGTAATGTCTCAAACAGTCTACGCCTCTGATCGTTCCCTGCAAGACCAGTAGTAGATTCCGATGCACATCTGGAGGCATTCTGTAATCTGTGGACCTTCAAACTGTTGATGAAACAGAGAAATTGTCTCTGGATTGAATACAACAGTCATTATGCCCACTTTCCTATATGGGAGTAATGTCTCAAACAGTTTACGCTTTGATCGTTCCCTGGAAGACCAGTAGTAGTTTCCGATGCACATCTGGAGGAATTCTGTAATCTGTGGACTTTCAATGTGTTGATGAAACACAGAAATTGCCTCGGGATTTAATACAACAGTCATCATGCGCACTTTCCTACATGGGAGTAATGTCTCAAACAGTCTACGCTTTGATCGTTACCTGGAAGCCCAGTAGTAGTTTCCGATGCACATCAGGAGGCATTCTGTAATCTGTAAACCATCAGAGTGTTGTTCAATCACAGAAATTGCATCGGGATTGAATACAACAGTCAAAATGCGCACTTTCCTCCATGGGAGTAATGTCTCAAACAATCTACGCTTTGATCGTTCCCTGGAAGCCCAGTGGTAGTTTCCGATGAACATCTGGGGGCATTCTGTAATGTGTGGTCTATAAGAGTGTTGATGAAACACAGAAATTGCATCGGGATTGAATACAACAGTCACCATGCGCACTTTCCTCCATGGGAGTAATATCTCAAACAGTTTACACTTTGATTGTTCCCTGTAAGACCAGTAGTAGTTTCCGATGCACATCTGTGGGCATTCTGTAATGTGTGGACTATAAGAGTGTTGTGAAACACAGATATTGCATCGGGATTGAATACAACAGTCACCATGCGCACTTTCCTCCATGGGAGAAATGTCTCAAGCAGTTTACGATTTGATCGTTCCCTGGAAGCCAAGTAATAGTTTCCGATGCACATCTGGGTGCATTCTGTAATGTGTGGACTATCAGAGTGTTGATGAAGCACAGAAATTGCATCGGGATTTAGTACAACAGTCACCATGCGCACTTTCCTCCATAGGAGTAATGTCTCAAACAGTTTACGCTTTTATCGTTCCCTGGAAGACCAGTAGTAGTTTCCGATGCACAACTGGGTTCATTCTGTTATCTGTGGACCTTCAAAATATTGATGAAACAGAGAAATTGCCTCGGGATTGAATACAACAGTCACCATGCGCACTTTCCTCCATAGGAGTAATGTCTCACACAGTTTACGCTTTTATCGTTCCCTGGAAGACCAGTACAGTTTCCGATGCACATCTGTCGGCATTCTGTAATCTGTGGACTATCAGAGTGTTGATGAAACACACACATTGCATCGGGATTGAATACAACAGTCACCATGCGCACTTTCCTCCATGGGAGTAATGTCTCAAACAGTTTACGATTTGATCGTTCCCTGGAAGCCAAGTAATAGTTTCCGATGAACATCTGGGTGCATTCTGTAATGTGTGGACTATCAGAGTGTTGATGAAACACAGAAATTGCATCGGGATTGAATACAACAGTCACCATGCGCACTTTCCTCCATAGGAGTAATGTCTCACACAGTTTACGCTTTTATCGTTCCCTGGAAGACCAGTACAGTTTCCGATGCACAACTGGGTGCATTCTGTAATGAGTGGACTATCAGAATGTTGATGAAACACAGAAAGTGCATCGGGATTTAGTACAACAGTCACCATGCGCACTTTCCTCCATAGGAGTAATGTCTCAAACAGTTTACGCTTTTATCATTCCCTGGAAGACCAGTATAGTTTCCGATGCACATCTGGTGTCATTCTGTAATCTGTGGACTATCAGCGTGTTGATGAAACACAGACATTGCATCGGTATTGAATACAACAGTCACCATGCGCACTTTCCTCCATGGGAGTAATTTCTCAAATAGTTTACGATTTGATCGTTCCCTGGAAGACCAGTAGTAGTTTCCGATGCACATCTGGAGGCATTCTGTAATCTGTGAACCTTCAAAATGTTGATGAAACACAGAAAGAGCATCGGGATTTAGTACAACAGTCACCATGCGCACTTTCCTCCATAGGAGTAATGTCTCACACAGTTTACGCTTTTATCGTTCCCTGGAAGACCAGTACAGTTTCCGATGCACATCTGTCGGCATTCCGTAATCTGTGGACTTTCAGAGTGTTGATGAAACAGAGAAAGAGCATCGGGATTGAATACAACAGTCACCATGCGCACTTTCCTCCATGGGAGTAACGTCTCAAACATTTTACGATTTGATCGTTCCCTGGAAGACCAGTAGTAGTTTCCGATGCACATTTGGAGGCATTCTGTAATCTGTGGACCTGCAAAATGTTGACGAAACAGAGAAATTGCCTCGGGATTGAATACAACAGTCATCATGCGCATTTTCCTGCATGGGAGTAATGTCTCAAACTGTCTATGCTTTGATCGTTCCCTGCTAGACCAGTAGTAGTTTACGATGCGACATCTGGAGGCATTCTGTAATCTGTGGACCTTTAAAGTGTTGATGAAACACAGAATTTGCCTCGGGATTGAGTACAACAGTCATTATGCCCACTTTCCTCCATGGGAAAAATGTCTCAAACAGTTTACGTTTTGTTCGTTCCCTGGACGACCAGTAGTTGTTTCCGATGGACATCAGGGGGCATTCGGTAATGAGTGGTCTATCAGAGTGTTGATGAAACACTGAAATTGCATCAGGATAGAATATTACAGTCAGAATGCGCACTTTCCTCCATGGGAGTAATGTCTCAAGCAGTTTATGATTTGATCGTTCCCTGGAAGACCAGTAATAGTTTCCTATGCACATCTGGTGTCATTCTCTAATCTGTGGACTATCAGAGTGTTGATGAAACACAGAAATTGCATCGGGATTGAATACAACAGTCACCATGCGCACTTTCCTCCATGGGAGTAATGTCTCAAACAGTCTACGGCTTTGATCGTTCCCTGGAAGACCAGTAGTAGATTCCGATGCACATCTGGAGGCATTCTGTAATCTGTGGACCTTCAAAGTGTTGATGAAACACAGAAATTGCCTCGGGATTGAATACAACAGTCATCATGCGCACTTTCCTTCATGGGAGTAATGTCTCAAACAGTCTACGCTTTGACCGTTCCCTGGAAGACACATAGTAGTTTCCGATGCACATCTGGTGTCATTCTGTAATCTGTGGACTATCAGAGTGTTGATGAAACACAGACATTGCATCAGGATTGAATACAACAGTCACCATGCGCACTTTCCTCCATGGGAGTAATGTCTCAAACATTTTACGATTTGATCGTTCCCTAGAAGACCAGTAGTAGTTTCCGATGCACATCTGGAGGAATTCTGTAATCTGTGGACCTTCAAAGTGTTGATGAAACACAGAAATTGCCTCGGGATTGAGTACAACAGTCATCATGCGCACCTTCCTCCATGGGAGTAATGTCTCAAACAGTTTACGCTTTGATCGTTCCCTGGAAGGCCAGTAGTAGTTTCCGATGCACAACTGGGTGCATTCTGTAATGAGTGGACTATTAGAGTGTTGATGAAACACAGAAAGTGCATCGGGATTTAGTACAACAGTCACCATGCGCACTTTCCTCCATAGGAGTAATGTCTCGGACAGTTTACGCTTTTATCATTCCCTGGAAGACCAGTATAGTTTCCGATGCACATCTGGTGTCATTCTGTAATCTGTGGACTATCAGAGTGTTGATGAAACACAGACATTGCATCGGGATTGAATACAACAGTCACCATGCGCACTTTCCTCCATAGGAGTAATGTCTCACACAGTTTACGCTTTTATCGTTCCCTGGAAGACCAGTGCAGTTTCCGATGCACATCTGTCGGCATTCTGTAATCTGTGGACTATCAGAGTGTTGATGAAACACACACATTGCATCGGGATTGAATACAACAGTCACCATGCGCACTTTCCTCCATGGGAGTAATGTCTCAAACAGTTTACGATTTGATCGTTCCCTGGAAGCCAAGTAATAGTTTCCGATGAACATCTGGGTGCATTCTGTAATGTGTGGACTATCAGAGTGTTGATGAAACACAGAAATTGCATCGGGATTGAATACAACAGTCACCAAGCGCACTTTCCTCCATAGGAGTAATGTCTCACACAGTTTACGCTTTTATCGTTCCCTGGAAGACCAGTACAGTTTCCGATGCACAACTGGGTGCATTCTGTAATGAGTGGACTATCAGAATGTTGATGAAACACAGAAAGTGCATCGGGATTTAGTACAACAGTCACCATGCGCACTTTCCTCCATAGGAGTAATGTCTCAAACAGTTTACGCTTTTATCATTCCCTGGAAGACCAGTATAGTTTCCGATGCACATCTGGTGTCATTCTGTAATCTGTGGACTATCAGCGTGTTGATGAAACACAGACATTGCATCGGTATTGAATACAACAGTCACCATGCGCACTTTCCTCCATGGGAGTAATTTCTCAAATAGTTTTCGATTTGATCGTTCCCTGGAAGACCAGTAGTAGTTTCCGATGCACATCTGGAGGCATTCTGTAATCTGTGAACCTTCAAAATGTTGATGAAACACAGAAAGAGCATCGGGATTTAGTACAACAGTCACCATGCGCACTTTCCTCCATAGGAGTAATGTCTCACACAGTTTACGCTTTTATCGTTCCCTATAAGACCAGTACAGTTTCCGATGCACATCTGTCGGCATTCCGTAATCTGTGGACTTTCAGAGTGTTGATGAAACAGAGAAATTGCCTCGGGATTGAATACAACAGTCACCATGCGCACTTTCCTCCATGGGAGTAACGTCTCAAACATTTTACGATTTGATCGTTCCCTGGAAGACCAGTAGTAGTTTCCGATGCACATCTGGAGGCATTCTGTAATCTGTGGACCTGCAAAATGTTGACGAAACAGAGAAATTGCCTCGGGATTGAATACAACAGTCATCATGCGCATTTTCCTGCATGGGAGTAATGTCTCAAACTGTCTATGCTTTGATCGTTCCCTGCTAGACCAGTAGTAGTTTACGATGCGTCATCTGGAGGCATTCTGTAATCTGTGGACCTTTAAAGTGTTGATGAAACACAGAATTTGCCTCGGGATTGAGTACAACAGTCATTATGCCCACTTTCCTCCATGGGAAAAATGTCTCAAACAGTTTACGTTTTGTTCGTTCCCTGGACGACCAGTAGTTGTTTCCGATGGACATCAGGGGGCATTCGGTAATGAGTGGTCTATCAGAGTGTTGATGAAACACTGAAATTGCATCAGGATAGAATATTACAGTCAGAATGCGCACTTTCCTCCATGGGAGTAATGTCTCAAGCAGTTTATGATTTGATCGTTCCCTGGAAGACCAGTAATAGTTTCCTATGCACATCTGGTGTCATTCTCTAATCTGTGGACTATCAGAGTGTTGATGAAACACAGAAATTGCATCGGGATTGAATACAACAGTCACCATGCGCACTTTCCTCCATGGGAGTAATGTCTCAAACAGTCTACGGCTTTGATCGTTCCCTGGAAGACCAGTAGTAGATTCCGATGCACATCTGGAGGCATTCTGTAATCTGTGGACCTTCAAAGTGTTGATGAAACACAGAAATTGCCTCGGGATTGAGTACAACAGTCATCATGCGCACCTTCCTCCATGGGAGTAATGTCTCAAACAGTTTACGCTTTGATCGTTCCCTGGAAGGCCAGTAGTAGTTTCCGATGCACAACTGGGTGCATTCTGTAATGAGTGGACTATTAGAGTGTTGATGAAACACAGAAAGTGCATCGGGATTTAGTACAACAGTCACCATGCGCACTTTCCTCCATAGGAGTAATGTCTCGGACAGTTTACGCTTTTATCATTCCCTGGAAGACCAGTATAGTTTCCGATGCACATCTGGTGTCATTCTGTAATCTGTGGACTATCAGAGTGTTGATGAAACACAGACATTGCATCGGGATTGAATACAACAGTCACCATGCGCACTTTCCTCCATGGGAGTAATCTCTCAACAGTTTACGATTTGATCGTTCCCTGGAAGACCAGTAGTAGTTTCCGATGCACATCTGGAGGCATTCTGTAATCAGTGGACCTTCAAAATGTTGATGAAACAGAGAAATTGCCTCGGGATTGAATACAACAGTCATCATGCGCATTTTCCTGCATGGGAGTAATGTCTCAAACTGTCTATGCTTTGATCGTTCCCTGCAAGACCAGTAGTAGTTTACGATGCGACATCTGGAGGCATTCTGCAATCTGTGGACTATCAGAGTGTTGATGAAACACAGAAATTGCATCGCGATTGAATACAACAGTCATTATACCCACTTTCCTCCATGGGAAAAATGTCTCAAACAGTTTACGTTTTGTTCGTTCCCTGGACGACCAGTAGTTGTTTCCGATGGACATCTGGGGCATTCGGTAATGTGTGGTCTATCAGAGTGTTGATGAAACACTGAAATTGCATCAGGATAGAATATTACAGTCAGAATGCGCACTTTCATCCATAGGAGTAATGTCTCAAACAGTTTACGCTTTTATCGTTTCCTGGAAGACCAGTACTAGTTTCCGATGCACAACTGGGTGCATTCTGTTATCTGTGGACCTTCAAAATGTTGATGAAACAGAGAAATTGCCTCGGGATTGAATACAACAGTCACCATGCGCACTTTCCTCCATAGGAGTAATGTCTCACACAGTTTACGCTTTTATCGTTCCCTGGAAGACCAGTACAGTTTCCGATGCACATCTGTCGGCATTCTGTAATCTGTGGACTATCAGAGTGTTGATGAAACACACACATTGCATCGGGATTGAATACAACAGTCACCATGCGCACTTTCCTCCATGGGAGTAATGTCTCAAACAGTTTACGATTTGATCGTTCCGTGGAAGCCAAGTAATAGTTTCCGATGAACATCTGGGTGCATTCTGTAATGTGTGGACTATCAGAGTGTTGATGAAACACAGAAATTGCATCGGGATTGAATACAACAGTCACCATGCGCACTTTAATCCATAGGAGTAATGTCTCACACAGTTTACGCTTTTATCGTTCCCTGGAAGACCAGTAGTAGTTTCCGATGCACAACTGGGTGCATTCTGTAATGAGTGGACTATCAGAATGTTGATGAAACACAGACATTGCATCGGGATTGAATACAACAGTCACCATGCGCACTTTCCTCCATGGGAGTAATGTCTCAAACTGTCTATGCTGTGATCGTTCCCTGCAAGACCAGTAGTAGTTTACGATGCAACATCTGGAGGCATTCTGTAATCTGTGGATTTTTAAAGTGTTGATGATACACAGAATTTGCCTCGGGATTGAATACAACAGTCATTATGCCCACTTTCCTCCAGGGGAAAAATGTCTCAAACACTTTACGTTTTGTTCGTTCCCTGGAAGACCAGTAGTTGTTTCCGATGGACATCTGGGGGCATTCGGTAATGTGTGGTCTATCAGAGTGTTGATGAAACACTGAAATTGCATCAGGATTGAATATTACCGTCAGAATGCGCACTTTCCTCCATGGGAGTAATGTCTCAAGCAGTTTACGATTTGATCGTTCCCTGGAAGGCGAGTAGTAGTTTCCGATGCACATCTGGACTAATTCTGTAATCTGTGGACCTTCAAAGTGTTGATGAAACACAGAAATTGCCTCGGGATTCAATACAACAGTCATCATGCACACCTTCCTACATGGGAATAATGTCTCAAACAGTCTACGCTTTGATCGTTCCCTGGAAGCCCAGTAGTAGATTCCGATGCACATCAGGAGGCATTCTGTAATCTGTAAACCATCAGAGTGTTGTTCAATAACAGAAATTGCATTGGGATTGAATACAACAGTCACCATGCGCACTTTCCTCCATGGGAGTAATGTCTCTAACAGTCTACGCTTTGATCGTTCCCTGCAAGACCAGCAGTAGTTTCCGATGCACATCTGGAGGCACTCTGTAACTGTGGAACGTCAAAGTGTTGATGAAACACAGGAATTGCCGCGGGATTGAATACAACAGTCACCATGCGCACTTTCCTCCATGGGAGTAATGTCTCAAACAATCTACGCTTTGATCGTTCCCTGGAAGACACGTAGTAGTTTCCGATGCACATCTGGTATCATTCTGTAATCTGTGGACTATCAGAGTGCTGATGAATCACAGAATTTGCCTCAGGATTGAATACAACAGTCATTATGCGCACTTTCCTCCATGGGAGTAATGTCTCAAACAGTTTACACTTTGATCGTTCCCTGGAAAACCAGTGGTTGTTTCCGATGAAAATCTGGGGGCATTCTGTAATGTGTGGACTATCAGAGTGTTGATGAAACACAGAAATTGCATCGGGATTGAATACAACAGTCATTATGCCCACTTTCCTCCATGGGAAAAATGTCTCAAACAGTTTACGTTTTGTTCGTTCCCTGGAAGACCAGTAGTTGTTTCCGATGGACATCTGGGGGCATTCGGTAATGTGTGGTCTATCAGAGTGTTGATGAAACACTGAAATTGCATCAGGATTGAATATTACAGTCGGAATGCGCACTTTCCTTCATGGGAGTAATGTCTCAAGCAGTTTACGATTTGATCGTTCCCTGGAAGCCAAGTAATAGTTTCCGATGCACATCTGGGTGCATTCTGTAATGTGTGGACTATCAGAGTGTTGATGAAACACAGAAATTGCATCGGGATTGAATACAACAGTGACCATGCGCAGTTTCCTCCATGGGAGTAATGTCTCAAACAGTCTACGCTTTTGATCGTTCCCTGCAAGACCAGTAATAGTTTCCGATGCACATCTGGAAGCATTCTGTAATCTGTGGACCTTCAAAATGTTGCTGAAACAGAGAAATTGTCTCTGGATTGAATACATCAGTCATTATGCCCACTTTCCTCCATGGGGGTAATGTCTCAAACAGTTTACGCTTTGATCGTTCCCTGGAAGACCAGTAGTAGTTTCCGATGCACATCTGGAGGAATTCTGTAATCTGTGGACCTTCAAAGTGTTGATGAAACACAGAAATTGCCTCGGGATTGAATACAACAGTCATCATGCGCACTTTCCTACATCGGAGTAATGTCTCAAACAGTCTACGCTTTGATCGTTCCCTGGAAGCCCAGTAGTAGTTTCCGATGCACATGAGGAGGCATTCTGTAATCTGTAAACCATCAGAGTGTTGTTCAATCACAGAAATTGCATCGGGATTGAATACAACAGTCACCATGCGCACTTTCCTCCATGGGAGTAATGTCTCAAACAATTTACGCTTTGATCGTTCCCTGGAAGACCAGTAGCAGTTTCCGATGCACATCTGGGGGCATTCTGTAATGTGTGGACCATCAGAGTGTTGATGAAACACAGAAATTGCATCGAGATTGAATACAACAGACACCATGCGCACTTTCCTCCATGGGAGTAATGTCTCTAACAGTCTACGCTTTGATCGTTCCCTGCAAGACCAGCAGTAGTTTCCGATGCACATCTGGAGGCACTCTGTAACTGTAGACCGTCAAAGTGTTGATGAAACACAGGAATTGCCTCGGGATTGAATACAACAGTCATCGTGCGCACTTTCCTACATGGGAGTAATGTCTCAAACAGTGTACGCTTTGATCGTTCCCTGGAAGCCCAGTAGTAGTTTCCGATGCACATCAGGAGGCATTCTGTAACCTGTAAACCATCAGAGTGTTGTTCAATCAGAGATATTGCATCGGGATTTAATACAACAGTCACGATGCGCACTTTCCTCCATGGGAGTAATGTCTCAAACAATCTACGCTTTGATCGTTCCCTGGAAGACACATAGTAGTTTCCGATGCACATCTGGTGTCATTCTGTAATCTGTGGACTATCAGAGTGTTGATGAAACACAGAAATTGCAGCGGGATTGAATACAACTGTCACAATGCGCACTTTCCTCCATGGGAGTAATGTCTCAAACAGTTTACGCTTTGACCGTTCCCTGGAAGACCAGTAGTAGTTTCCGATGCACATCTGGGTGCATTCTGTAATGAGTGGACTATCAGAGTGTTGATGAAACACAGAAAGAGCATCGGGATTTAGTACAACAGTCACCATACGCACTTTCCTCCATAGGAGTAATGTCTCACACAGTTTACGCTTTTACCATTCCCTGGAAGACCAGTACAGTTTCCGATGCACATCTGTCGGCATTCTGTAATCTGTGGACTATCAGAGTGTTGATGAAACACAGACATTGCATCGGGATTGAATACAACAGTCACCATGCGCACTTTCCTCCATGGGAGTAATGTCTCAAACAGTTTACGATTTGATCGTTCCCTGGAAGACCAGTAGTAGTTTCCGATGCACATCTGGAGGCATTCTGTAATCTGTGGACCTTCAAAATGTTGATGAAACAGAGAAATTGCCTCGGGATTGAATACAACAGTCATCATGCGCATTTTCCTCCATGGGAGTAATGTCTCAAACAGTTTACGCTTTGATCCTTCCCTGGAAGACCAGTAGTAATTTCCGATGCACAACTGGGTGCATTCTGTAATGAGTGGACTATCAGAGTGTTGATGAAACACAGACATTGCATCGGGATTGAATCCAACAGTCACCATGCGCACTTTACTCCATGGGAGTAATGTCTCAAACTGTCTATGCTTTGATCGTTCCCTGCGAGACCAGTAGTAGTTTACGATGCAACATCTGAAGGCATTCTGTAATCTGTGGACCTTTAAAGTGTTGATGAAACACAGAATTTGCCTCGGGATTGAATACAACAGTCATTATGCGCACTTTCCTCCATGCGAGTAATGTGTCAAACAGTTTACGCTTTGATCGTTCCCTGGAAGACCAGTGGTTGTTTCCGATGAACATCTGGGGGCATTCTGTAATGTGTGGTCTATAAGAGTGTTGATGAAACACAGAAATTGCATCGGGATTGAATACAACAGTCACCATGCGCACTTTCCTCCATGGGAGTAATGTCTCAAACAGTTTACGGTTTGATCGTTCCCTGGAAGACCAATAATAGTTTCCGATGCACATCTGGGGGCATTCTGTAATGTGTGGACTATCAGAGTGTTGATGAAACACAGAAATTGCATCGGGACTGAATACAACAGACACCATGCGCACTTTCCTCCATGGGAGTAATGTCTCTAACAGTCTACACTTTGATCGTTCCCTGCAAGACCAGCAGTAGTTTCCGATGCACATCTGGAGGCACTCTGTAACTGTGGACCGTCAAAGTGTTGATGAAACACAGGAATTGCCGCGGGATTGAATACAACAGTCACCATGCGCACTTTCCTCCATGGGAGTAATATCTCAAACAGTTTACACTTTGATTGTTCCCTGTAAGACCAGTAGTAGTTTCCGATGCACATCTGTGGGCATTCTGTAATGTGTGGACTATAAGAGTGTTGATGAAACACAGAAATTGCATCGGGATTGAATACAACAGTCACCATGCGCATTTTCCTCCATGGGAGAAATGTCTCAAGCAGTTTACGATTTGATCGTTCCCTGGAAGCCAAGTAATAGTTTCCGATGCACATCTGGGTGCATTCTGTAATGTGTGGACTATCAGAGTGTTGATGAAGCACAGAAATTGCATCGGGATTTAGTACATCAGTCACCATGCGCACTTTCCTCCATAGGAGTAATGTCTCAAACAGTTTACGCTTTTATCGTTTCCTGGAAGACCAGTACTAGTTTCCGATGCACAACTGGGTGCATTCTGTTATCTGTGGACCTTCAAAATGTTGATGAAACAGAGAAATTGCCTCGGGATTGAATACAACAGTCACCATGCGCACTTTCCTCCATAGGAGTAATGTCTCACACAGTTTACGCTTTTATCGTTCCCTGGAAGACCAGTACAGTTTCCGATGCACATCTGTCGGCATTCTGTAATCTGTGGACTATCAGAGTGTTGATGAAACACACACATTGCATCGGGATTGAATACAACAGTCACCATGCGCACTTTCCTCCATGGGAGTAAGGTCTCAAACAGTTTACGATTTGATCGTTCCGTGGAAGCCAAGTAATAGTTTCCGATGAACATCTGGGTGCATTCTGTAATGTGTGGACTATCAGAGTGTTGATGAAACACAGAAATTGCATCGGGATTGAATACAACAGTCACCATGCGCACTTTCCTCCATAGGAGTAATGTCTCACACAGTTTACGCTTTTATCGTTCCCTGGAAGACCAGTAGTAGTTTCCGATGCACAACTGGGTGCATTCTGTAATGAGTGGACTATCAGAATGTTGATGAAACACAGAAAGTGCATCGGGATTTAGTACAACAGTCACCATGCGCACTTTCCTCCATAGGAGTAATGTCTCAAACAGTTTACGCTTTTATCATTCCCTGGAAGACCAGTATAGTTTCCGATGCACATCTGGTGTCATTCTGTAATCTGTGGACTATCAGAGTGTTGATGAAACACAGACATTGCATCGGGATTGAATACAACAGTCACCATGCGCACTTTCCTCCATGGGAGTAATGTCTCAAACTGTCTATGCTGTGATCGTTCCCTGCAAGACCAGTAGTAGTTTACGATGCAACATCTGGAGGCATTCTGTAATCTGTGGAACTTTAAAGTGTTGATGATACACAGAATTTGCCTCGGGATTGAATACAACAGTCATTATGCCCACTTTCCTCCAGGGGAAAAATGTCTCAAACACTTTACGTTTTGTTCGTTCCCTGGAAGACCAGTAGTTGTTTCCGATGGACATCTGGGGGCATTCTGTAATGTGTGGTCTATCAGAGTGTTGATGAAACACTGAAATTGCATCAGGATTGAATATTACCGTCAGAATGCGCACTTTCCTCCATGGGAGTAATGTCTCAAGCAGTTTACGATTTGATCGTTCCCTGGAAGGCGAGTAGTAGTTTCCGATGCACATCTGGACTAATTCTGTAATCTGTGGACCTTCAAAGTGTTGATGAAACACAGAAATTGCCTCGGGATTCAATACAACAGTCATCATGCACACCTTCCTACATGGGAATAATGTCTCAAACAGTCTACGCTTTGATCGTTCCCTGGAAGCCCAGTAGTAGATTCCGATGCACATCAGGAGGCATTCTGTAATCTGTAAACCATCAGAGTGTTGTTCAATAACAGAAATTGCATTGGGATTGAATACAACAGTCACCATGCGCACTTTCCTCCATGGGAGTAATGTCTCTAACAGTCTACGCTTTGATCGTTCCCTGCAAGACCAGCAGTAGTTTCCGATGCACATCTGGAGGCACTCTGTAACTGTGGAACGTCAAAGTGTTGATGAAACACAGGAATTGCCGCGGGATTGAATACAACAGTCACCATGCGCACTTTCCTCCATGGGAGTAATGTCTCAAACAATCTACGCTTTGATCGTTCCCTGGAAGACACGTAGTAGTTTCCGATGCACATCTGGTATCATTCTGTAATCTGTGGACTATCAGAGTGCTGATGAATCACAGAATTTGCCTCAGGATTGAATACAACAGTCATTATGCGCACTTTTCTCCATGGGAGTAATGTCTCAAACAGTTTACACTTTGATCGTTCCCTGGAAAACCAGTGGTTGTTTCCGATGAAAATCTGGGGGCATTCTGTAATGTGTGGACTATCAGAGTGTTGATGAAACACAGAAATTGCATCGGGATTGAATACAACAGTCATTATGCCCACTTTCCTCCATGGGAAAAATGTCTCAAACAGTTTACGTTTTGTTCGTTCCCTGGAAGACCAGTAGTTGTTT
Source organism: Schistocerca gregaria (assembly GCF_023897955.1). Classification (NCBI taxonomy): domain Eukaryota; kingdom Metazoa; phylum Arthropoda; class Insecta; order Orthoptera; family Acrididae; genus Schistocerca; species Schistocerca gregaria. The sequence continues at coordinate 44,485,596 of NC_064927.1, forward strand.
CCGATTGACATCTGGGGGCATTCGGTAATGTGTGGTCTATCAGAGTGTTGATGAAACACTGAAATTGCATCAGGATTGAATATTACAGTCGGAATGCGCACTTTCCTTCATGGGAGTAATGTCTCAAGCAGTTTACGATTTGATCGTTCCCTGGAAGCCAAGTAATAGTTTCCGATGCACATCTGGGTGCATTCTGTAATGTGTGGACTATCAGAGTGTTGATGAAACACAGAAATTGCATCGGGATTGAATACAACAGTGACCATGCGCACTTTCCTCCATGGGAGTAATGTCTCAAACAGTCTACGCTTTTGATCGTTCCCTGCAAGACCAGTAATAGTTTCCGATGCACATCTGGAAGCATTCTGTAATCTGTGGACCTTCAAAATGTTGCTGAAACAGAGAAATTGTCTCTGGATTGAATACATCAGTCAATATGCCCACTTTCCTCCATGGGGGTAATGTCTCAAACAGTTTACGCTTTGATCGTTCCCTGGAAGACCAGTAGTAGTTTCCGATGCACATCTGGAGGAATTCTGTAATCTGTGGACCTTCAAAGTGTTGATGAAACACAGAAATTGCCTCGGGATTGAATACAACAGTCATCATGCGCACTTTCCTACATCGGAGTAATGTCTCAAACAGTCTACGCTTTGATCGTTCCCTGCAAGACCAGCAGTAGTTTCCGATGCACATCTGGAGGCACTCTGTAACTGTAGACCGTCAAAGTGTTGATGAAACACAGGAATTGCCTCGGGATTGAATACAACAGTCATCGTGCGCACTTTCCTACATGGGAGTAATGTCTCAAAGAGTCTACGCTTTGATCGTTCCCTGGAAGCCCAGTAGTAGTTTCCGATGCACATCAGGAGGCATTCTGTAACCTGTAAACCATCAGAGTGTTGTTCAATCAGAGATATTGCATCGGGATTTAATACAACAGTCACGATGCGCACTTTCCTCCATGGGAGTAATGTCTCAAACAATCTACGCTTTGATCGTTCCCTGGAAGACACGTAGTAGTTTCCGATGCACATCTGGTGTCATTCTGTAATCTGTGGACTATCAGAGTGTTGATGAAACACAGAAATTGCAGCGGGATTGAATACAACTGTCACAATGCGCACTTTCCTCCATGGGAGTAATGTCTCAAACAGTTTACGCTTTGACCGTTCCCTGGAAGACCAGTAGTAGTTTCCGATGCACATCTGGGTGCATTCTGTAATGAGTGGACTATCAGAGTGTTGATGAAACACAGAAAGAGCATCGGGATTTAGTACAACAGTCACCATACGCACTTTCCTCCATAGGAGTAATGTCTCACACAGTTTACGCTTTTACCATTCCCTGGAAGACCAGTACAGTTTCCGATGCACATCTGTCGGCATTCTGTAATCTGTGGACTATCAGAGTGTTGATGAAACACAGACATTGCATCGGGATTGAATACAACAGTCACCATGCGCACTTTCCTCCATGGGAGTAATGTCTCAAACAGTTTACGATTTGATCGTTCCCTGGAAGACCAGTAGTAGTTTCCGATGCACATCTGGAGGCATTCTGTAATCTGTGGACCTTCAAAATGTTGATGAAACAGAGAAATTGCCTCGGGATTGAATACAACAGTCATCATGCGCATTTTCCTCCATGGGAGTAATGTCTCAAACAGTTTACGCTTTGATCCTTCCCTGGAAGACCAGTAGTAATTTCCGATGCACAACTGGGTGCATTCTGTAATGAGTGGACTATCAGAGTGTTGATGAAACACAGAAAGTGCATCGGGATTTAGTACAACTGTCACAATGCGCACTTTCCTCCATAGGAGTAATGTCTCAAACAGTTTACGCTTTTATCATTCCCTGGAAGACCAGTATAGTTTCCGATGCACATCTGGTTTCTTCTGTAATCTGTGGACTATCAGAGTGTTGATGAAACACAGACATTGCATCGGGATTGAATCCAACAGTCACCATGCGCACTTTACTCCATGGGAGTAATGTCTCAAACTGTCTATGCTTTGATCGTTCCCTGCGAGACCAGTAGTAGTTTACGATGCAACATCTGAAGGCATTCTGTAATCTGTGGACCTTTAAAGTGTTGATGAAACACAGAATTTGCCTCGGGATTGAATACAACAGTCATTATGCGCACTTTCCTCCATGCGAGTAATGTGTCAAACAGTTTACGCTTTGATCGTTCCCTGGAAGACCAGTGGTTGTTTCCGATGAACATCTGGGGGCATTCTGTAATGTGTGGTCTATAAGAGTGTTGATGAAACACAGAAATTGCATCGGGATTGAATACAACAGTCACCATGCGCACTTTCCTCCATGGGAGTAATGTCTCAAACAGTTTACGGTTTGATCGTTCCCTGGAAGACCAATAATAGTTTCCGATGCACATCTGGTGTCATTCTCTAATCTGTGGACTGTCAGAGTGTTGTTCAAACACAGAAATTGCATCGGGATTGAATACATTAGTCACCATGCGCACTTTCCTCCATGGGAGTAATGTCTCAAACAGTCTACGCTTTTGATCGTTCCCTGCAAGACCAGTAGTAGTTTCCGATGCACATCTGGAGGCATTCTGTTATCTGTGGACCTTCAAAACGTTGATGAAACAGAGAAATTGCCTTGGGATTGAATACAACAGTCATCATGCGTATTTTCCTCCATGTGAGTAATGTCTCAAACTGTTTACGCTTTGATCGTTCCCTGGAAGACCAGTAGTAGTTTCCGATGCACATCTGTGGGCATTCTGTAATGTGTGGACTATCAGAGTGTTGATGAAACACAGAAATTGCATCGGGATTGAATACAACAGTCACCATGCGCGCTTTCCTCTATGGGAATAATGTCTCAAACAGTCTACGCCTTTGATCTTTCCCTAAAAGACCAGTAGTAGTTTCCGACGCACATCTGTTGGCATTCTGTAATCTGTGGACCTTCAAAGTGTTGATGAAACACAGAAATTGCATCGGGATTGAATACAACAGTCACCATGCGCACTTTCCTCCATGGGAGTAATGTCTCAAACAGTTTACGCTTTGATCGTTCCCTGGAAGACCAGTAGTAGTTTCCAATGCACATCTGGAGGAATTCTGTAATCTGTGGACCTTCAAAGTGTTGATGAAACACAGAAATTGCCTCGAGATTGAATACAACAGTCATCCTGCGCACTTTCCTCCATGGAAGTAATGTCTCAAACAATTTACGCTTTGATCGTTCCCTGGAAGACCAGTAGTAGTTTCCAATGCACATCTGGAGGCATTCTGTAATGTGGGGACTATCAGAGTGTTGATGAAACACAGAAATTGCATCGGGATTGAATACAACAGACACCATGCGCACTTTCCTCCATGGGAGTAATGTCTCTAACAGTCTACGCTTTGATCGTTCCCTGCAAGACCAGTAGTAGTTTCCGATGCACATCTGGTGTCATTCTGTAATCTGTGGATATCAGAGTGTTGATGAAACACAGAAATTGCATCGGGACTGAATATAACAGTCACCATGCGCACTTTCCTCCATGGGAGTAATGTCTCAAACAGTCTACGCTTTGATCGTTTCCTGGAAGACCAGTAGTAGTTTCCGATGCACATCTGGAGGCATTCTGTAATCTGTGGGCCTTCAAACTGTTGATGATACACAGAAATTGCATCGGGAGAGAATACAACAGTAACCATACGCACTTTCCTCCGTGGGAGTAATGTCTCAAACAGTCTACGCTTTGATCGTTCCCTAGAAGGCCAGTAGTAGTTTCCGATGCACATATGGGGGCATTCTGTAATGTGTGGACTGTCAGAGTGTTGATGAAACACAGAAACTGCATCGGGATTGAATACAACAGACACCATGCGCACTCTCTTCCATGGGAGTAATGTCTCAAACAGTTTACGCTTTGATCGTTCCCTGGAAGACCAGTAGTAGTTTCCGATAAAAATCTGGGAGCATTCTGTAATGTGTGGACTATCAGAGTGTTGATGAAACACAGAAATTGCATCGGGATTGAATACAACAGTCACCATGCACACTTTCCTCCATGTGAGTAATGTCTCAAACAGTTTACGCTTTGATCGTTCCCTGGAAGACCAGTAGTAGTTTCCGATGCACATATGGTGGCATTCTGCAATTTGTGGACTATCAGAGTGTTGGTGAAACACAGATATTGCATCGGGATTGAATACAACAGTCATTATGCCCACTTTCCTCCATGGGAAAAATGTCTCAAACAGTTTACGTTTTGTTCGTTCCCTGGAAGACCAGTAGTTGTTTCCGATGGACATCTGGGGGCATTCGGTAATGTGTGGTCTATCAGAGTGTTGATGAAACACTGAAATTGCATCAGGATTGAATATTACAGTCAGAATGCGCACTTTCCTTCATGGGAGTAATGACTCAAACTGTCTATGCTTTGATCGTTCCCTGCAAGACCAGTAGTAGTTTACGATGCAACATCTGGATGCATTCTGCAATCTGTGGACCTTTAAAGTGTTGATGAAACACAGAATTTGCCTCGGGATTGAATACAACAGTCACCATGCGCACTTTCCTCCATGGGAGTAATGTCTCAAACAGTTTACGATTTGATCGTTCCCTGGAAGACCAATAATAGTTTCCGATGCACATCTGGTGTCATGCTCTAATCTGTGGACTGTCAGAGTGTTGTTCAAACACAGAAATTGCATCGGGATTGAATACAACAGTCACCATGCGCACTTTCCTCCATGAGAGTTATGTCTCAAACAGTCTACGCTTTTGATCGTTCCCTGCAAGACCAGTAGTAGTTTCCGATGCACATCTGGAGGCATTCTGTTATCTGTGGACCTTCAAAATGTTGATGAAACAGAGAAATTGCCTCGGGATGGAATACAACAGTCGTCATGAGCACTTTCCTCCATGGGAGTAATGTCTCAAACAATTTACGCTTTGATCGTTCCCTGGAAGACGAGTAGCAGTTTCCGCTGCACATCTGGTGTCATTCTGTAATCTGTGGACTATCAGAGTGTTGATGAAACACAGACATTGCATCGGGATTGAATACAACAGTCACCATTCGCACTTTCCTCCATGGGAGTAATGTCACAAACTGTCTATGCTTTGATCGTTCCGTGCAAGACCAGTAGTAGTTTACGATGCAACCTCTGGAGGCATTCTGTAATGTGTGGTATATAAGAGTGTTGATGAAACACAGAAATTGCATCGGGATTGAATACAACAGTCACCATGCACACTTTCCTCCATGGGAGTAATGTCTCAAACAGTCTACGTTTTGATCGCTTCCTGGAAGACCAGTAGTAGATTCCGATGCACATCTGGAGGCATTCTGTAATCTGTGGGCCTTCCAACTGTTGATGATACACAGAAATTGCATCGGGAGAGAATACAACAGTAACCATGCGCACTTTCCTCCATGGGAGTAATGTCTCAAACAGTCTACTCTTTGATCTTTCCCTAGAAGACCAGTAGTAGTTTCCGATGCACATATGGGGGCATTCTTTAATGTGTGGACTATCAGAGTGTTGATGAAACACAGAAATTGCATCGGGATTGAATACAACAGTCACCATGCGCACACTCCTCCATGTGAGTAATGTCTCAAACAGTTTACGCTTTGATCGTTCCCTGGAAGACCAGTAGTAGTTTCCGATGCACATCTGGGAGCATTCTGTAATGTGTGGACTATCAGAGTGTTGATGAAACACAGATATTGCATCGGGATTGAATACAACAGTCACCATGCACACTTTCCTCCATTGGAGTAATGTCTCAAACAGTTTACGCTTTGATCGTTCCCTGGAAGACCAGTAGTAGTTTCCGATGCACATCTGGGGGCATTCTGTAATGTGTGGACTATCAGACTGTTGATAAAACACAGAAATTGCATCGGGATTGAATACAACAGTCATTATGCCCACTTTCCTCCATGGGAAATATGTCTGAAACAGTTTACGTTTTGTTCGTTCCCTGGAAGACCAGTAGTTGTTTCCGATGGACATCTGTTGGCATTCGGTAATGTGTGGTCTATCAGAGTGTTGATGAAACACTGAAATTGCATCAGGATTGAATATTACAGTCAGAATGCGCACTTTCTTCCATTGGAGTAATGTCTCAAGCAGTTTACGATTTGATCGTTCCCTGGAAGACCAGTAATAGTTTCCGATGCACATCTGGTGTCATTCTCCAATCTGTGGACTATCAGAGTGTTGATGAAACACAGAAATTGCATCGGGATTGAATACAACAGTCACCATGCGCAATTTCCTCCATGGGAGTAATGTCTCAAACAGTCTACGCATTTGATCGTTCCCTGCAAGAGCAGTAGTAGTTTGCGATGCACATCTGGAGGCATACTGTAATCTGTGGACCTTCAAAATGTTGATGAAACAGAGAAACTGTCTCTTTATTGAATACAACAGTCATTATGCCCACTTTCCTCCATGGGAGTAATGTCTCAAACAGTTTACGCTTTGATCGTTCCCTGGAAGACCAGTAGTAGTTTCCGATAAACATCTGGGAGCATTCTGTAATGTGTGGACTATCAGAGTGTTGATGAAACACAGAAATTGCATCGGGATTGAATACAACAGTCACCATGCACACTTTCCTCCATGAGAGTAATGTCTCAAACAGTTTACGCTTTGATCGTTCCCTGGAAGACCAGTAGTAGTTTCCGATGCACATCTGGGGGCATTCTGCAATGTGTGGACTATCAGAGTGTTGATGAAACACAGATATTGCATGGGGATTGAATACAACAGTCATTATGCCCACTTTCCTCCATGGGAAAAATGTCTCAAACAGTTTACGTTTTGTTCGTTCCCTGGAAGACCAGTAGTTGTTTCCGATGGACATCTGGGGGCAATCGGTAATGTGTGGTCTATCAGAGTGTTGATGAAACACTGAAATTGCATCAGGATTGAATATTACAGTCAGAATGCGCACTTTCCTCCATGGGAGTAATGACTCAAACTGTCTATGCTTTGATCGTTCCCTGCAAGACCAGTAGTAGTTTACGATGCAACATCTGGATGCATTCTGCAATCTGTGGACCTTTAAAGTGTTGATGAAACACAGAATTTGCCTCGGGATTGAATACAACAGTCACCATGCGCACTTTCCTCCATGGGAGTAATGTCTCAAACTGTTTACCATTTGATTGTTCTCTGGAAGACCAATAATAGTTTCCGATGCACATCTGGTGTCATTCTCTAATCTGTGGACTGTCAGAGTGTTGTTCAAACACAGAAATTGCATCGGGAATGAATACAACAGTCACCATGCGCACTTTCCTCCATGGGAGTAATGTCTCAAACAGTCTACGCTTTTGATCGTTCCCTGCAAAACCAGTAGTAGTTTCCGATGCACATCTGGAGGCATTCTGTTATCTGTGGACCTTCAAAATGTTGATGAAACAGAGAAATTGCCTCCGGATGGAATACAACAGTCGTCATGCGCACTTTCCTCCATGGGAGTAATGTCTCAAACAGTTTACGATTTGATCGTTCCCTGGAGGACCAATAATAGTTTCCGATGCACATCTGGTGTCATTCTCTAATCTGTGGACTGTCAGAGTGTTGTTCAAACACAGATATTGCATCGGGATTGAATACAACAGTCACCATGCGCACTTTCCTCCATGAGTGTAATGTCTCAAACAGTCTACGCTTTTGATCGTTCCCTGCAAGACCAGTAGTAGTTTCCGATGCACATCTGGAGGCATTCTGTTATCTGTAGACCTTCAAAATGTTGATGAAACAGAGAAATTGCCTCGGGATGGAATACAACAGTCGTCATGAGCACTTTCCTCCATGGGAGTAATGTCTCAAACAATTTACGCTTTGATCGTTCCCTGGAAGACCAGTAGCAGTTTCCGCTGCACATCTGGTGTCATTCTGTAATCTGTGGACTATCAGAGTGTTGATGAAACACAGACATTGCATCGGGATTGAATACAACAGTCACCATTCGCACTTTCCTCCATGGGAGTAATGTCACAAACTGTCTATGCTTTGATCGTTCCGTGCAAGACCAGTAGTAGTTTATGATGCAACCTCTGGAGGCATTCTGTAATGTGTGGTATATAAGAGTGTTGATGAAACACAGAAATTGCATCGGGATTGAATAAAATAGTCACCATGCACACTTTCCTCCATGGGAGTAATTTCTCAAACAGTTTACGATTTGATCGTTCCCTGGAAGACCAGTAATAGATTCCGATGCACATCTGGTGTCATTCTCTAATCTGTGGACTATCAGAGTGTTGTTCAAACACAGAAATTGCATCGGGATTGAATACAACAGTCACCATGCACACTTTCCTCCATGGGAGTAATGTCTCAAACAGTTTACGCTTTGATCGTTCCCTGGAAGACCAGTAGTAGTTTCCGATGCACATCTGGGGGCATTCTGCAATGTGTGGACTATCAGAGTGTTGATGAAACACAGATATTGCATCGGGATTGAATACAACAGTCATTATGCCCACTTTCCTCCATGGGAAAAATGTCTCAAACAGTTTACGTTTTGTTCGTTCCCTGGAAGACCAGTAGTTGTTTCCGATGGACATCTGGGGGCATTCGGTAATGTGTGGTCTATCAGAGTGTTGATGAAACACTGAAATTGCATCAGGATTGAATATTACAGTCAGAATGCGCACTTTCCTCCATGGGAGTAATGACTCAAACTGTCTACGCATTGATCGTTGCCTGCAAGACCAGTAGTAGTTTACGATGCAACATCTGGATGCATTCTGCAATCTGTGGACCTTTAAAGTGTTGATGAAACACAGAATTTGCCTCGGCATTGAATACAACAGTCACCATGCGCACTTTCCTCCATGGGAGTAATGTCTCAAACAGTTTACGATTTGATCGTTCCCTGGAAGACCAATAATAGTTTCCGATGCACATCTGGTGTCATTCTCTAATCTGTGGACTGTCAGAGTGTTGTTCAAACACAGAAATTAGATCGGGAATGAATACAACAGTCACCATGCGCACTTTCCTCCATGGGAGTAATGTCTCAAACAGTCTACGCTTTTGATCGTTCCCTGCAAGACCAGTAGTAGTTTCCGTTGCACATCTGGAGGCATTCTGTTATCTGTGGACCTTCAAAATGTTGATGAAACAGAGAAATTGCCTCCGGATGGAATACAACAGTCGTCATGCGCACTTTCCTCCATGGGAGTAATGTCTCAAACAGTTTACGATTTGATCGTTCCCTGGAAGACCAATAATAGTTTCCGATGCACATCTGGTGTCATTCTCTAATCTGTGGACTGTCAGAGTGTTGTTCAAACACAGAAATTGCATCGGGATTGAAACAACAGTCACCATGCGCACTTTCCTCCATGAGAGTAATGTCTCAAACAGTCTACGCTTTTGATCGTTCCCTGCAAGACCAGTAGTAGTTTCCGATGCACATCTGGAGGCATTCTGTTATCTCTGGACCGTCAAAATGTTGATGAAACAGAGAAATTGCCTCGGGATGGAATACAACAGTCGTCATGAGCACTTTCCTCCATGGGAGTAATGTCTCAAACAATTTAAGCTTTGATCGTTCCCTGGAAGACCAGTAGCAGTTTCCGCTGCACATCTGGTGTCATTCTGTAATCTGTGGACTATCAGAGTGTTGATGAAACACAGACATTGCATCGGGATTGAATACAACAGTCACCACTCGCACTTTCCTCCATGGGAGTAATGTCACAAACTGTCTATGCTTTGATCGTTCCGTGCAAGACCAGTAGTAGTTTACGATGCAACCTCTGGAGGCATTCTGTAATGTGTGGTATATAAGAGTGTTGATGAAACACAGAAATTGCATCGGGATTGAATACAACAGTCACCATGCACACTTTCCTCCATGGGAGTAATGTCTCAAACAGTCTACGTTTTGATCGTTTCCTGGAAGACCAGTAGTACTTTCCGATGCACATCTGGAGGCATTCTGTAATCTGTGGGCCTTCAAACTGTTGATGATACACAGAAATTGCATCGGGAGAGAATACAACAGTAACCATGCGCACTTTCCTCCATGGGAGTAATGTCTCAAACAGTCTACTCTTTGATCTTTCCCTAGAAGACCAGTAGTAGTTTCCGATGCACATATGGGGGCATTCTTTAATGTGTGGACTATCAGAGTGTTGATGAAACACAGAATTTGCATCGGGATTGAATACAACAGTCACCATGCGCACTCTCCTCCATGTGAGTAATGTCTCAAACAGTTTACGCTTTGATCGTTCCCTGGAAGACCAGTAGTAGTTTCCGATGCACATCTGGGAGCATTCTGTAATGTGTGGACTATCAGAGTGTTGATGAAACACAGAAATTGCATCGGGATTGAATACAACAGTCACCATGCACACTTTCCTCCATTGGAGTAATGTCTCAAACAGTTTACGCTTTGATCGTTCCCTGGAAGACCAGTAGTAGTTTCCGATGCACATCTGGGGGCATTCTGTAATGTGTGGACTATCAGACTGTTGATAAAACACAGAAATTGCATCGGGATTGAATACAACAGTCATTATGCCCACTTTCCTCCATGGGAAAAATGTCTCAAACAGTTTACGTTTTGTTCGTTCCCTGGAAGACCAGTAGTTGTTTCCGATGGACATCTGTTGGCATTCGGTAATGTGTGGTCTATCAGAGTGTTGATGAAACACTGAAATTGCATCAGGATTGAATATTACAGTCAGAATGCGCACTTTCTTCCATTGGAGTAATGTCTCAAGCAGTTTACGATTTGATCGTTCCCTGGAAGACCAGTAATAGTTTCCGATGCACATCTGGTGTCATTCTCCAATCTGTGGACTATCAGAGTGTTGATGAAACACAGAAATTGCATCGGGATTGAATACAACAGTCACCATGCGCAATTTCCTCCATGGGAGTAATGTCTCAAACAGTCTACGCATTTGATCGTTCCCTGCAAGACCAGTAGTAGTTTGCGATGCACATCTGGAGGCATTCTGTAATCTGTGGACCTTCAAAATGTTGATGAAACAGAGAAACTGTCTCTTTATTGAATACAACAGTCATTATGCCCACTTTCCTCCATGGGAGTAATGTCTCAAACAGTTTACGCTTTGATCGTTTCCTGGAAGACCAGTAGTAGTTTCCGATGCACATCTGGGGGCATTCTGCAATGTGTGGACTATCAGAGTGTTGATGAAACACAGATATTGCATCGGGATTGAATACAACAGTCATTATGCCCACTTTCCTCCATGGGAAAAATGTCTCAAACAGTTTACGTTTTGTTCGTTCCCTGGAAGACCAGTAGTTGTTTCCGATTGACATCTGGGGGCAATCGGTAATGTGTGGTCTATCAGAGTGTTGATGAAACACTGAAATTGCATCAGGATTGAATATTACAGTCAGAATGCGCACTTTCCTCCATGGGAGTAATGACTCAAACTGTCTATGCTTTGATCGTTCCCTGCAAGACCAGTAGTGGTTTACGATGCAACATCTGGATGCATTCTGCAATCTGTGGACCTTTAAAGTGTTGATGAAACACAGAATTTGCCTCGGGATTGAATACATCAGTCACCATGCGCACTTTCCTCCATGGGAGTAATGTCTCAAACAGTTTACCATTTGATCGTTCTCTGGAAGACCAATAATAGTTTCCGATGCACATCTGGTGTCATTCTCTAATCTGTGGACTGTCAGAGTGTTGTTCAAACACAGAAATTGCATCGGGAATGAATACAACAGTCACCATGCGCACTTTCCTCCATGGGAGTAATGTCTCAAACAGTCTACGCTTTTGATCGTTCCCTGCAAAACCAGTAGTAGTTTCCGATGCACATCTGGAGGCATTCTGTTATCTGTGGACCTTCAAAATGTGGATGAAACAGAGAAATTGCCTCCGGATGGAATACAACAGTCGTCATGCGCACTTTCCTCCATGGGAGTAATGTCTCAAACAGTTTACGATTTGATCTTTCCCTGGAAGACCAATAATAGTTTCCGATGCACATCTGGTGTCATTCTCTAATCTGTGGACTGTCAGAGTGTTGTTCAAACACAGAAATTGCATCGGGATTGAATACTACAGTCACCATGCGCACTTTCCTCCATGAGAGTAATGTCTCAAACAGTCTACGCTTTTGATCGTTCCCTGCAAGACCAGTAGTAGTTTCCGATGCACATCTGGAGGCATTCTGTTATCTGTGGACCTTCAAAATGTTGATGAAACAGAGAAATTGCCTCGGGATGGAATACAACAGTCGTCATGAGCACTTTCCTCCATGGGAGTAATGTCTCAAACAATTTACGCTTTGATCGTTCCCTGGAAGACCAGTAGCAGTTTCCGCTGCACATCTGGTGTCATTCTGTAATCTGTGGACTATCAGAGTGTTGATGAAACACAGACATTGCATCGGGATTGAATACAACAGTCACCATTCGCACTTTCCTCCATGGGAGTAATGTCACAAACTGTCTATGCTTTGATCGTTCCGTGCAAGACCAGTAGTAGTTTACGATGCAACCTCTGGAGGCATTCTGTAATGTGTGGTATATAAGAGTGTTGATGAAACACAGAAATTGCATCGGGATTGAATACAACAGTCACCATGCACACTTTCCTCCATGGGAGTAATGTCTCAAACAGTTTACGATTTGATCGTTCCCTGGAAGACCAGTAATAGATTCCGATGCACATCTGGTGTCATTCTCTAATCTGTGGACTATCAGAGTGTTGTTCAAACACAGAAATTGCATCGGGATTGAATACAACAGTCACCATGCGCACTTTCCTCCATGGGATTAATGTCTCAAACTGTTTACGCTTTGATCGTTCCCTGGAAGACCAGTAGTAGTTTCCGATGCAGATCTGGGGGCATTCTGCATTGTGTGGACTATCAGAGTGTTGATGAAACACAGAAATTGCATCGGGATTGAATATAACAGTCACCATGCGCACTTTCCTCCATGGGAGTAATGTCTCAAACAGTCTACGTTTTGATCGTTTCCTGGAAGACCAGTAGTAGTTTCCGATGCACATCTGGAGGCATTCTGTAATCTGTGGGCCTTCAAACTGTTGATGATACACAGAAATTGCATCGGGAGAGAATACAACAGTAACCATGCGCACTTTCCTCCATGGGAGTAATGTCTCAAACAGTCTACTCTTTGATCTTTCCCTAGAAGACCAGTAGTAGTTTCCGATGCACATATGGGGGCATTCTTTAATGTGTGGACTATCAGAGTGTTGATGAAACACAGAAATTGCATCGGGATTGAATACAACAGTCACCATGCGCACTCTCCTCCATGTGAGTAATGTCTCAAACAGTTTACGCTTTGATCGTTCCCTGGAAGACCAGTAGTAGTTTCCGATGCACATCTGGGAGCATTCTGTAATGTGTGGACTATCAGAGTGTTGATGAAACACAGAAATTGCATTGGGATTGAATACAACAGTCACCATGCACACTTTCCTCCATTGGAGTAATGTCTCAAACAGTTTACGCTTTGATCGTTCCCTGGAAGACCAGTAGTAGTTTCCGATGCACATCTGGGGGCATTCTGTAATGTGTGGACTATCAGACTGTTGATAAAACACAGAAATTGCATCGGGATTGAATACAACAGTCATTATGCCCACTTTCCTCCATGGGAAAAATGTCTCAAACAGTTTACGTTTTGTTCGTTCCCTGGAAGACCAGTAGTTGTTTCCGATGGACATCTGTTGGCATTCGGTAATGTGTGGTCTATCAGAGTGTTGATGAAACACTGAAATTGCATCAGGATTGAATATTACAGTCAGAATGCGCACTTTCTTCCATTGCAGTAATGTCTCAAGCAGTTTACGATTTGATCGTTCCCTGGAAGACCAGTAATAGTTTCCGATGCACATCTGGTGTCATTCTCCAATCTGTGGACTATCAGAGTGTTGATGAAACACAGAAATTGCATCGGGATTGAATACAACAGTCACCAGGCGCAATTTCCTCCATGGGAGTAATGTCTCAAACAGTCTACGAATTTGATCGTTCCCTGCAAGACCAGTAGTAGTTTGCGATGCACATCTGGAGGCATTCTGTAAACTGTGGACCTTCAAAATGTTTATGAAACAGAGAAACTGTCTCTTTATTGAATACAACAGTCATTATGCCCACTTTCCTCCATGGGAGTAATGTCTCAAACAGTTTACGCTTTGATCGTTCCCTGGAAGACCAGTAGTAGTTTCCGATGAACATCTGGAGGATTTCTGTAATCTGTGGACCTTCAAAGTGTTGATGAAACAAAGAAATTGCCTCGGGATTGAATATAACAGTCATCATGCGCACTTTCCTCCATGGGAGTAATATCTCAAACAGTCTACGCTTTGATCGTTCCCTGGAAGACACGTAGTAGTTTCCGATGCACATCTGGTGTCATTCTGTAATCTGTGGACTATCAGAGTGTTGATGAAACACAGAAATTGCATCGGGATTGAATAAAACTGTCACAATGCGTACTTTCCTCCATGGGAGTAATGTCTCAAACAGTTTACGCTTTGATCGTTCCCTGGAAGACCAGTAGTAGTTTCCGATGCACATCAGGGTGCATTCTGTAATGAGTGGACTATCAGAGTGTTGATGAAACACAGAAAGGGCATCGCGATTTAGTACAACAGTCACCATGCGCACTTTCCTCCATAGGAGTAATGTCTTACAGAGTTTACGCTTTTATCGTTCCCTGGAAGACCAGTACAGTTTCCGATGCACATCTGTCGGCATTCTGTAATCTGTGGACTATCAGAGTGTTGATGAAACACAGACATTGCATCGGGATTGAATACAACAGTCACCATGCGCACTTTCCTCCATGGGAGTAATGTCTCAAACTGTTTACGCTTTGATCGTTCCCTGGAAGACCAGTAGTAGTTTCCGATGCACATCTGTGGGCATTCTGCATTGTGTGGACTATTAGAGTGTAGATGAAACACAGAAATTGCATCGAGATTGAATATAGCAGTCACCATGCGCACTATCCTCAATGGGAGTAATGTCTCAAACAGTCTACGCTTTGATCGTTCCCTGGAAGACAAGTAGTAGTTTCCGATGCACATCTCGTGTCATTCTGTAATCTGTGGACTATCAGAGTGTTGATGAAACACAGAAATTGCATCGGGATTGAATACAACTGTCACAATGCGCACTTTCCTCCATGGGAGTAATGTCTCAAACAGTTTACGATTTGATCGTTCCCTGGAAGACCAGTAATAGTTTCCGATGCACATCTGGTGTCATTCTCTAATCTGTGGACTATCAGAGTGTTGTTGAAACACAGACATTGCATCGGGATTGAATACAACAGTCACCATGCCCACTTTCCTCCATGGGAGTAATGTCTCAAACTGTCTATGCTTTGATCTTTCCCTGCAAGACCAGTAGTAGTTTACGATGCGACATCTGGAGGCATTCTGTAATCTGTGGACCTTTAAAGTGTTGATGAAACACAGAATTTGCCTCGGGATTGAATACAACAGT
Organism: Schistocerca gregaria; assembly: GCF_023897955.1. NCBI lineage: Eukaryota > Metazoa > Arthropoda > Insecta > Orthoptera > Acrididae > Schistocerca > Schistocerca gregaria. Next base: position 44,501,091 of record NC_064927.1, read on the forward strand.
CATTGTGCGCACTTTCCTCCATGCGAGTAATGTGTCAAACAGTTTACGCTTTGATCGTTCCCTGGAAGACCTGTGGTTGTTTCCGATGAACATCTGGGGGCATTCTGTAACGTGTGGTCTATAAGAGTGTTGATGAAACACAGAAATTACATCGGGATTTTAATACAACAGTCACAATGCGCACTTTCCTCCATGGGAGTAAAGTCTCAAACTGTTTACGCTTTGATCGTTCCCTGGAAGACCAGTAGTAGTTTCCGATGCACAACTGGGTGCATTCTGTAATGAGTGGACTATCAGAGTGTTGATGAAACACAGAAAGTACATCGGGATTAAGTACAACAGTCACCATGCGCTCATGCCTCCAGAGGAGTAATGTCTCACACAGTTTAAACTTTGATCGTTCCCTGTAAGACCAGTAGTAGTTTCCGCTGGACATCTGGAGGCACCCTGTAATCTTTGGACCTTTAAAGTGTTGATGAAACACTGGAATTGCATCGGGATTGAATACAACAGTCACCATGCGCACTTTCCTCCATGGGAGTAATGGCTCAAACAGTCTACGCTTTGATCGTTTCCTGGAAGACCAGTAGTAGTTTCCGATGCACATCTGGAGGCATTCTGTAATCTGTGGGCCTTCAAACTGTTGATGATACACAGAAATTGCATCGGGAGTGAATACAACAGTAACCATGCGCACTTTCCTCCATGGGTGTAATGTCTGAAACAGTCTACGCTTTAATCGTACCCTAGATGACCAGTAGTAGTTTCCGATGCACATATAGGGGCATTCTGTAATGTGTGGACTATCAGAGTGTTGATGAAACACAGAAATTGCATCGGGATTGAATACAACAGTCACCATGCGAACTCTCCTCCATGGGAGTAATGTCTCAAACAGTTTACGCTTTGATCGTTCCCTGGAAGACCAGTAGTAGTTTCCGATGTACTTCTGGGAGCATTCTGTAATGTGTGGACTATCAGAGTTTTGATGAAACACAGAAATTGCATCGGGATTGAATACAACAGTCACCATGCGCACTTTCTTCCATGGGAGTAATGTCTCAAACAGTTTACGCTTTGATCGTTCCCTGGAAGACCAGTAGTAGTTTCCGATGCACATCTGGGTGCATTCTGTAATGAGTGGACTATTAGAGTGTTGATGAAACACAGAAAGTGCATCGGGATTCAGTACAACAGTCACCATGCGCACTTTCCCCCTAATGAGTAATGTCTAAAATAGTTTACGCTTTGATCGTTCCCTGGAAGACCTGTAGTAGATTCCGATGCACATCTGGGGGCATTCTGTAAAGTGTGGACTATCAGAGTGTTGATGAAACACAGAAATTGCATCGGTGTTGAATACAACAGTCATTATGCCCACTTTCCTCGATGGGAGTAATGTCTCATATAGTTTACGCTTTGTTCGTTCCCTGAAAGACCAGTAGTTGTTTCCGATGGACATCTGGGGGCATTCTGTAATGTGTGGTCTATCAGAGTGTAGATGAAACACTGATATTGCATCAGGATTGAATACAACAGTCATTATGCCCACTTTCCTCGATGGGAGTAATGTCTGAAGCAGTTTACGATTTGATCGTTCCCTGGAAGACCAGTAATAGTTTCCGATGCACATCTGGTGTCATTCTCTAATCTGTGGACTATCAGAGTGTTGATGAAACACAGAAATTGCATCGGGATTGAATACAACAGTCATTATGCCCACTTTCCTCGATGGGAGTAATGTCTCAAACAGTCTACGACTTTGATCGTTCCCTGCAAGACCAGTAGTTGTTTCCGATGGACATCTGGGAGCATTCGGTAATGTGTGGTCTATCAGAGTGTTGATGAAACACTGAAATTGCATCAGGATTGAATATTACATTCAGAATGCGCACTTTCCTCCATTGGAGTAATGTCTCAAGCAGTTTACGATTTGATCGTTCCCTGGAAGACCAGTAATAGTTTCCGATGCACATCTGGTGTCATTCTCTAATCTGTGGACTATCAGAGTGTTGATGAAACACAGAAATTGCATCGGGATTGAATACAACAGTCATTATGCCCACTTTCCTCGATGGGAGTAATGTCTCAAACAGTCTACGACCTTGATCGTTCCCTGCAAGACCAGTAGTAGTTTCCGATGCACATCTGGAGGCATTCTGTAATCTGTGGACCTTCAATATGTCGATGAAACAGAGAAATTGTCTCTGGATTGAATACAACAGTCATTATGCCCACTTTCCTCCATGGGAGTAATGTCTCAAACAGTTTACGCTTTGATCGTTCCCTGGAAGACCAGTAGTTGTTTCCGATGCACATCTGGAGGAAATCTGTAATCTGTGGACCTTCAAAGTGTTGATGAAACACAGAAATTGCCTCGGGATTGAATACAACAGTCATCATGCGCACTTTCCTCCATGGGAGTAATGTCTCAAACAGTCTACGCTTTGATCGTTCCCTGGAAGCCCAATAGTAGTTTCCGATGCACATCAGGAGGCATTCTGTAATCTGTAAACTATCAGAGTGTTGTTCAATCACAGAAATTGCATCGGGATTGAATACAACAGTCACCATGCGCACTTTCCTCCATGGGAGTAATGTCTCAAACAATTTACGCTTTGATCGTTCCCTGGAAGACACGTAGTAGTTTCCGATGCACATCTGGTGTCAATCTGTAATCTGTGGACTATCAGAGTGTTGATGAAACACAGAAATTGCACCGGGATTGAATACAACTGTCACAATGCGCACTTTCCTCCATGGGAGTAATGTCTCAAACAGTTTACGCTTTGATCGTTCCCTGGAAGACCAGTAGTAGTTTCCGATGCACATCTGGGTGCATTCTGTAATGAGTGGACTATCAGAGTGTTGATGAAACACAGAGAGAGCATCGGGATTTAGTACTACAGTCACCATGCGCACTTTCCTCCATAGGAGTAATGTCTCACACAGTTTACGCTTTTATCGTTCCCTGGAAGACCAGTACAGTTTCCGATGCACATCTGTCGGCATTCTCTAATCTGTGGAATATCAGAGTGTTGATGAAACACAGACATTGCATCGGGATTGAATACAACAGTCACCATGCGCACTTTCCTGCATGGGAGTAATGTCTCAAACTGTCTATGCTTTGATCGTTCCCTGCAAGACCAGTAGTAGTTTCCGATGCACATCTGGAGGCATTCTGTATCAGAGTGTTGTTCAAACACAGAAATTGCATCCGGATTGAATACAACAATCACCATGCGCACTTTCCTCCATGGGAGTAATGTCTCAATCTGTTTACGCTTTGATCGTTCATTGGAAGACCAGTAGTAGTTTCCGATGCGAATCTGGTGGCATTCTGCAATATGTGGACTATCAGAGTGTTGATGATACACAGAAATTGCATCGGGATTGAATATAACAGTCACCATGCGCACTTTCCTCCATATGAGTAATGTCTCAAACATTTTACGCTTTGATCGTTCCCTGTAAGACCAGTAGTAGTTTCCGATGGACATCTGGAGGCACTCGGTAATCTGTGGACCTTTAAAGTGTTGATGAAACACAGAAATTGCATCGGGATTGAATACAACAGTCACCATGCGCACTTTGCTCCATGGGAGTAAGGTCTCAAACAGTCTACACTTTGATCGTTTCCTGGAAGACCAGTAGTAGTTTCCGATGCACATCTGCAGGATTTCTGTACTCTGTGGGCCTTCAAACTGTTGATGATACACAGAAATTGCATCGGGAGTGAATACAACAGTAACCAAGCGCACTTCCTCCATGGGAGTAATGTCTCAAACAGTCTACGCTTTGATCGTTCCCTAGAGGACCAGTAGTGGTTTCCGATGCACATATGGTTGCATTCTGTAATGTGTGGTCTATCAGAGTGTTGATGAAACACAGAAATTGCATCGGGATTGAATACAACAGTCACCATGCGCGCTCTCCTCCATGGGAGTAATGTCTCAAACAGTTTACGCTTTGATCGTTCCCTGGAAGACCAGTAGTAGTTTCCGGTGCACATCTGGGAGCATTCTGTAATGTGTGGACTACCAGAGTGTTGATGAAACACAGAAAGAGCATCGGGATTTAGTACAACAGTCACCATGCGCACTTTCCTCCATAGGAGTAATGTCTCACACAGTTTACGCTTTTATCGTTCCCTGGAAGACCAGTAGTAGTTTCCGATGCACATGTGGAGGCATTCTGTAATCTGTGGACCTTCAAAATGTTGATGAAACAGAGAAATTGCCTCGGGATTGAATACAACAGTCATCATGCGCATTTTCCTCCATGGGAGTAATGTCTCAAACAGTTTACGCTTTGATCGTTCCCTGGAAGACCAGTAGTTGTTTCCGATCCACAACTGGGTGCATTCTGTAATGAGTGGACTATCAGAGTGTTGATGAAACACTGAAAGTGCATCGTTATTTAGTACAACAGTCACCATGCGCACTTTCCTCCATAGGAGTAATGTCTCAAATAGTTTACGCTTTTATCATTCCCTGGAAGACCAGTATAGTTTCCGATGCACATCTGGTGTCATTCTGTAATCTGTGGACTATCAGAGTGTTAATGAAACACAGACATTGCATCGGGATTGAATACAACAGTCACCATGCGCACTTTCCTGCATGGGAGTAATGTCTCAAACTGTCTATGCTTTGATCGTTCCCTGCAAGACCAGTAGTAGTTTACGATGCAACATCTGGAGGCATTCTGTAATCTGTGGACCTTTAAAGTGTTGATGAAACACAGATTTTGCCTCGGGATTGAATACAACAGTCATTATGCGCACTTTCCTCCATGGGAGTAATGTCTCAAACAGTCTACGCTTTGATCGTTTCCTGGAAGACCAGCAGTAGTCTCCGATGCACATCTGGAGGCATTCTGTAATCTGTGGCCCTTCAAACTGTTGATGATACACAGAAATTGCAGCGGGAGTGAATACAACAGTCACCATGCGCACTTTCCTCCATGGGAGTAATGTCTCAAACAGTCTACGCTTTGAACGTTTCCTGGAAGACCATTAGCAGTTTCCGATGCACATCTGGGGGCATTCTGTAATGTGTGGACTATCAGAGTGTTGATGAAACAAAGAAATTGCATCGGGATTGAATACAACAGACACCATGATCACTTTCCTCCATGGGAGTAATGTCTCTAACAGTCTACGCTTTGTTCGTTCCCTGCAAGACCAGTAGTAGTTTCCGATGCACATCTGGAGGCACTCTGTAACTGTGGATCGTAAATGTGTTGATGAAACACAGGAATTGCCGCGGGATTGAATACAACAGTCACCATGCGCACTTTCCTCCATAGGAGTAATGTCTCACACAGATTACGCTTTTATCGTTCCCTTGAAGACCAGTATAGTTTCCGATGCACATCTGTCGGCATTCTGTAATGTGTGGACTATCAGAGTGTTGATGAAACACAGACATTGCATCGGGATTGAATACAACAGTCACCATGTGCACTTTCCTCCATGGGAGTAATTCCTCAAACTGTCTATGCTTTGATCGTTCCCTGCAAGACCAGTAGTAGTTTACGATGCACATCTGGAGGCATTCTGTAATCTGTGGACCTTTAAAGTGTTGATGAAACACAGAATTTGCCTCGGGATGGAATACAACAGTCATTATGCGCACTTTCCTCCATGGGAGTAATGTCTCAAACAGTTTACATATTATCGTTCCCTGGAAGACCAGTGGTTGTTTCCGATAAACATCTGGGGGCATTCTGTAATGTGTGGTTTATAAGAGTGTTGATGAAACACAGAAATTGCATCGGGATTGAATACAACAGTCACCATGCGCTCTTTCCTCCATGCGAGTAATGTCTCAAACAGTTTACGATTTGATCGTTCCCTGGAAGACCAGTAATAGTTTCCGATGCACATCTGGTGTCATTCTCTAATCTGTGGAGTATCAGAGTGTTGATGAAACACAGAAATTGCATCGGGATTGAATACAACAGTCACCATGCGCACTTTCCTCCATGGGAGTAATGTCTCAAACAGTCTACGCTTTTATCGTCCCCTGCAAGACCAGTAGTAGTTTCCGATGCACATCTGGAGGCATTCTGTATCAGAGTGTTGTTCAATCACAGAAATTGCATCGGGATTGAATACAACAATCACCATGCGCACTTTCCTCCATGGGAGTAATGTCTCAAACTGTTTACGCTTTGATCGTTCATTGGAAGACCAGTAGTAGTTTCCGATGCACATCTGGTGGCATTCTGCAATATGTGGACTATCAGAGTGTTGATGATACACAGAAATTGCATCGGGATTGAATACAACAGTCACCATGCGCACTTTCCTCCATGGGAGTAATGTCACAAACAGTCTACGCTTTGATCGTTCCCTGTAAGACCAGTAGTAGTTTCCGATGGACATCTGGAGGCACTCGGTAATCTGTGGACCTTTAAAGTGTTGATGAAACACAGAAATTGCATCGGGATTGAATACAACAGTCACCATGCGCACTTTCCTCCATGGGAGTAATGTCTCAAACAGTCTACACTTTGATCGTTTCCTGGAAGACCAGTAGTAGTTTCCGATGCACATCTGCAGGATTTCTGTACTCTGTGGGCCTTCAAACTGTTGATGTTACACAGAAATTGCATCGGGAGTGAATACAACAGTAACTAAGCGCACTTCCTCCATTTGAGTAATGTCTCAAACAGTCTACGATTTGATCGTTCCCTAGAGGACCAGTAGAAGTTTCCGATGCACATATGGGGGCATTCTGTAATCTGTGGTCTATCAGAGTGTTGATGAAACACAGAAATTGCATCGGGATTGAATACAACAGTCACCATGCGCGCTCTCCTCCATGGGAGTAATGTCTCAATCAGTTTACGCTTTGATCGTTCCCTGGAAGACCAGTAGTTATTTCCGATGCACATCTGGGAGCATTCTGTACTGTGTGGACTATCAGAGTGTTTATGAAACACAGAAAGTGCATCGGGATTTAGTACAACAGTCACCATGCGCACTTTCCTCCATAGGAGTAAGGTCTCACACAGACTACGCTTTGATCGTCCCCTGCAAGACCAGTAGTAGTTTCCGATGCACATCTAGGTGCATTCTGTAATGAGAGGACTATCAGAGTGTTGATGAAACACAGAAAGTGCATCGGGATTTAGTACAACAGTCACCATGCGCACTTTCCTCCATAGGAGTAATGTCTCACACAGTCTACGCTTTGATCGTCCCCTGCAAGACCAGTAGTAGTTTCCGATGCACATCTGGAGGCATTCTATAATCTGTAAACTATCAGAGTGTTGTTCAAACACAGAAATTGCATCGGGATTGAATACATCAGTCACCATGCGCACTTTCCTCCATGGGAGAAATGTCTCAAACTGTTTACGCTTTGATCGTTCCCTGCAAGACCAGTAGTAGTTCACGATGCACATCTGGAGGCATTCTGTAATCTGTGGACCTTTAAAGTGTTGATGAAACACAGAATTTGCCTCGGGATTGAATACAACATTCATTATGCGCACTTTCCTCCATGGGAGTAATATCTCAAACAGTTATGCTTTGATCGTTCCCTGGAAGACCAGTGGTTGTTTCCGATGAACATCTGGGGGCATTCTGTAATGTGAGGTCTATAAGAGTGTTGATGAAACACAGATGTTGCATCAGGATTGAATACAACAGTCACCATGCGCACTTTCCTCCATGGGAGTAATGTCTCAATCAGTTTACGATTTGATTGTTACCTGGAAGACCAGTAATAGTTTCCGATGCACATCTGGTGTCATTCTCTAATCTGTGGACTATCAGAGTGTTGATGAAACACAGAAATTGCATCGCAATTGAATACAACAGTCACCATGCGCACTTTCCTGCATGGGAGTAATGTCTCAAACTGTCTATGCTTTGATCGTTCCCTGCAAGACCAGTAGTAGTTTACGATGCAACATCTGGAGGCATTCTGTAATCTGTGGACCTTTAAAGTGTTGATGAAACACAGATTTTGCCTCGGGATTGAAAACAACAGTCATTATGCGCACTTTCCTCCATGGGAGTAATGTCTCAAACAGTCTACGCTTTGATCGTTTCCTGGAAGACCAGTAGTAGTCTCCGATGCACATCTGGAGGCATTCTGTAATCTGTGGGCCTTCAAACTGTTGATGATACACAGAAATTGCAGTGGGAGCGAATACAACAGTCACCATGCGCACTTTCCTCCATGGGAGTAATGTCTCAAACAGTCTACGCTTTGAACGTTTCCTGGAAGACCATTAGCAGTTTCCGATGCACATCTGGGGGCATTCTGTAATGTGTGGACTATCAGAGTGTTGATGAAACAAAGAAATTGCATCGGGATTGAATACAACAGACACCATAATCACTTCCCTCCATGGGAGTAATGTCTCTAACAGTCTACGCTTTGATCGTTCCCTGCAAGACCAGTAGTAGTTTCCGATGCACATCTGGAGGCACTCTGTAATGTCTCAAACAGTCTACGTTTTGATCGTTCCCTGGAAGACCAGTAGTAGTTTCCGATGCACATCTTTAGGCAATCTGTTGTCTGTGGACTATCAGAGTGTTGATGAAACACAGGGATTGCATCAGGATTGAATACAACAGTCACCATGCGCACTTTCCTAAATGGGAGTAATGTCTCAAAGAGTCTACGCGTTGTTCGTTCCCTGCAAGACCAGTAGTAGTTTCCGAAGCACATCTGGAGGCATTCTGTAATCTGCGGACCTTCAAAGTGTTGATGAAACACAGAAATTGCCGCGGGATTGAATACAACAGACACCATACGCACTTTCCTCCATCGGAGTAATGTCTCTAACAGTCTACGCTTTGATCGTTCCCTGGAAGACCAGTAGTAGTTTCCGATGCACATTTGGAGGCACTCTGTAATCTTTGGACCGTCAAAGTGTTGATGAAACACTGGAATTGCCGCGGGATTGAATACAATAGTCACCATGCGCACTTTCCTCCTTGGCAGTAATGTCTCAAACAGTTTACGCTTTGATCGTTCCCTGGAAGACCAGTAGTAGTTTCCGATGCACATCTGGTGTCATTCTGTAATCTGTGGACTATCAGAGTGTTGATGAAACACAGAAATTGCATCGGGATTGAATACAACAGTCACCATGCGCACTTTCCTCCATGGGAGTAATGTCTCAAACAGTCTACCGATGCACATCTGGTGTCATTCTGTAATCTGTGGACTATCAGAGTGTTTATGAAACACAGAAAGTGCATCGGGATTTAGTACAACAGTCACCATGCGCACTTTCCTCCATAGGAGTAAGGTCTCACACAGACTACGCTTTGATCGTCCCCTGCAAGACCAGTAGTAGTTTCCGATGCACATCTGGGTGCATTCTGTAATGAGAGGACTATCAGAGTGTTGATGAAACACAGAAAGTGCATCGGGATTTAGTACAACAGTCACCATGCGCACTTTCCTCCATAGGAGTAATGTCTCACACAGTCTACGCTTTGATCGTCCCCTGCAAGACCAGTAGTAGTTTCCGATGCACATCTGGAGGCATTCTATAATCTGTAAACTATCAGAGTGTTGTTCAAAAACAGAAATTGCATCGGGATTGAATACAACAGTCACCATGCGCACTTTCCTCCATGGGAGTAATGTCTCAAACTGTTTACGCTTTGATCGTCCCCTGCAAGACCAGTAGTAGTTTCCGATGCACATCTGGAGGCATTCTGTAATCTGTAAACTATCAGAATGTTGTTCAAACACAGAAATTGCATCGGGATGGAATACAACAGTCAGCATGCGCACTTTTATCCATGGGAGTAATGTCTCAAACAGTTTACGCTTTGATCGTCCCTGGAAGACCAGTAGTAGTTTCCGATGCACATCTGGGAGCGTTCTGTAATGTGTGGACTATCAGAGTGTTTATGAAAGACAGAAATTGCATCGGGATTGAATACAACAGTCACCATGCGCACTCTCCTCCATGGGAGTAATGTCTCAAACAGTTTACGCTTTGATCGTTCCCTGGAAGACCAGTAGTTGTTTCCGATGATCATCTGGGTTCATTCTGTAATGTGTGGACTATCCGAGTGTTGTTGAAACACAGAAATTGCATCGGGATTGAATACAACAGTCACCATGCGCACTTTCCTCCATGGGAGTAATGTCTCAAACAGTCTACGTTTTGATCGTTCCCTGGAAGACCAGTAGTAGTTTCCGATGCACATCTTTAGGGAATCTGTTGTCTGTGGACTATCAGAGTGTTGATGAAACACAGGGATTTCATCAGGATTGAATACAACAGTCACCATGCGCACTTTCCTAAATGGGAGTAATGTCTCAAAGAGTCTACGCGTTGTTCGTTCCCTGAAAGACCAGTAGTAGTTTCCGAAGCACATCTGGAGTCATTCTGTAATCTGCGGACCTTCAAAGTGTTGATGAAACACAGAAATTGCCGCGGGATTGAATACAACAGACACCATACGCACTTTCCTCCATTGGAGTAATGTCTCTAACAGTCTACGCTTTGATCGTTCCCTGGAAGACCAGTAGTAGTTTCCGATGCACATTTGGAGGCACTCTGTAATCTTTGGACCGTCAAAGTTTTGATGAAACACTGGAATTGCCGCGGGATTGAATACAATAGTCACCATGCGCACTTTCCTCCATGGCAGTAATGTCTCAAACAGTTTACGCTTTGATCGTTCCCTGGAAGACCAGTAGTAGTTTCCGATGCACATCTGGTGTCATTCTGTAATCTGTGGACAATGAGAGTGTTGATGAAACACAGAAATTGCATCGGGATTGAATACAACAGTCACCATGCGCACTTTCCTCCATGGGAGTAATGTCTCAAACAGTCTACGCTTTGATCGTCCCCTGCAAGACCAGTAGTAGTTTCCGATGCACATCTGGAGGCGTTCTGTAATCTGTAAACTATCAGAGTGTTGTTCAAGCACAGAAATTGCTTCGGGATTGAATACAACAGTCACCATGCGCACTTTCCTCCATGGGAGTAATGTCTCAAACAGTTTACGCTTCGATCGTTCCCTGGAAGACCAGTAGTAGTTTCCGACGCAGATCTGGGGGCATTCTGCAATGTGTGGACTATCAGAGTGTTGAAGAAACACAGAAATTGCATCGGGATTGAATATAACAGTCACCATGCGCACTTTCCTCCATGGAAGTAATGTCTCAAACAGTATGCGATTTGATCGATCCCTGTAAGACCAGTAGTAATTTCCGATTTACATCTGGAGGCACTCTGTAATCTGTGGACATTCAAAGTGTTGATAAAACACAGTAATTGCATCGGGATTGAATACAACAGTCACCATGCGCACTTCCCTCCATGGGAGTAATGTCTCAAACAGTCTACGCTTTGATCGTTTCCTGGAAGACCAGTAGTAGTTTCCGATGCACATCTGGAGGCATTCTGTAATCTGTGGGCCTTCAAACTGTTGATGATACACAGAAATTGCATCGGAAGTGAATACAACAGTAACCATGCGCACTTTTCTCCATGGGAGTAATGTCTCAAACAGTCTACGCTTTGATCGTTCCCTAGATGACCAGTAGTAGTTTCCGATGCACATCTGGGGGCATTCTGCAATGTTGTGGACTATCAGAATGTTGATGAAACACAGTAATTGCATCGGGATTGAATACAACAGTCACCATGCGCACTTTCCTCCATGGGAGTAATGTCTCAAACAGTCTACGCTTTGATCGTTCCCTGTAAGACAAGTAGTAGTTTCCGATGCACATCTTAATGCACTCTGTAATCTGTGGACCTTTAAAGTGTTGATGAAACACAGGTATTGCATCGGGATTGAATACAACAGTCACCATGCGCACTTTCCTAAATGGGAGTAATGTCTCAAAGAGTCTACACGTTATCGTTCCCTGCAAGACCAGTAGTAGTTTCCGATGCACATCTGGAGGCATTCTGTAATCTGCGGACCTTCAAACTGTTGATGAAACACAGAAATTGCCGCGGGATTGAATACAACAGACACCATGCGCACTTTCCTCCATCGGAGTAATGTCTCTAACAGTCTACGCTTTGATCGTTCCCTGGAAGACCAGTAGTAGTTTCCGATGCACATCTGGAGGCGTTCTGTAATCTGTAAACTATCAGAGTGTTGTTTAAATACAGAAATTGCATCGGGATTGAATACAACATTCACCATGCGCACTTTCCTCCATGGGAGTAATGTCTCAAACAGTATACGCTTTGATCGTTCCCTGGAAGACCAGTAGTAGTTTCCGATGCAGATCTGGGGGCATTCTGCAATGTGTGGACTATCAGAGTGTTGAAGAAACACAGAAATTGCATCGGGATTGAATATAACAGTCACCATGCGCACTTTCCTCCATGGGAGTAATGTCTCAAACAGTATACGCTTTGATCGTTCCTTGTAAGACCAGTAGTAGTTTCCGATTTACATCTGGAGGCACTCTGTAATCTGTGGACATTTAAAGTGTTGATGAAACACAGAAATTGCATCGGGATTGAATACAACAGTCACCATGCGCACTTTCCTCCATGGGAGTAATGTCTCAAACAGTCTACGCTTTGATCGTTTCCTGGAAGACCAGTAGTAGTTTCCGATGCACATCTGGAGGCATTCTGTAATCTGTGGGCCTTCAAACTGTTGATGATACACAGAAATTGCATCACAAGTGAATACAACAGTAACCATGCGCACTTTCCTCCATGGGAGTAATGTCTCAAACAGTTTACGCTTTGATCGTTCCCTGGAAGACCAGTAGTATTTTCCGCTGCACATCTGGGTGCATTCTGTAATGAGTGGACTATCAGAGTGTTTATGAAACACAGAAAGTGCATCGGGATTTAGTACAACAGTCACCATGCGCACTTTCCTCCATAGGAGTAATGTCTCACACAGTTTACGCTTTTATCGTTCCCTGGAAGACCAGTATAGTTTCCGATGCACATCTGGGGGCATTCTGTAATCTGTGGACTATCAGAGTGTTGATGAAACACAGACATTGCATCGGGATTGAATACAACAGTCACCATGCGCACATTCCTCCATGGGAGTAATGTCTCAAACAGTCTACGCTTTGATCGTTCCCTGCAAGACCAGTACGAGTTAACGATGCACATCTGGAGGCATTCTGTAATCTGTGGCCCTTTAAAGTGTTGATGAAACACATAACTTGCCTCGGGATTGAATACAACAGTCATTATGCGCACTTTCCTCCATGGGAGTAATGTCTAAAACAGTTTACGCTTTGATCGTTCCCTGGAAGACCAGTGGTTGTTTCCGATGAACATCTGGGGGAATTCTGTAATGTGTGGTCTATAAGAGTGTTGATGAAACACAGAAATTGCATCGGGATTGAATACAACAGTCACCATGCGCACTTCCCTCCATGGGAGTAATGGCTCGAACAGTTTACGATTTGATCGTTCCCTGGAAGACCAGTAATAGTTTCCGATGCACATCTGGTGTCATTCTGTAATCTGTGGACTATCAGAGTGTTGATGAAACACAGAAATTGCATCGCAATTGAATACAACAGTCACCATGCGCACTTTCCTCCATGGGAGTAATGTCTCAAACAGTCTACGCTTCGATCGTCCCCTGCAAGACCAGTAGTAGTTTCCGATGCACATCTGGAGGCATTCTGTAATCTGTAAACTATCAGAGTGTTGTGATACAACAGTCATTATGCGCACTTTCCTCCATGGGAGTAATGTCTCAAACAGTATACGCTTTGATCATTCCCTGTAAGACCAGTAGTAGTTTCCGATTTACGTCTGGAGGCACTCTGTAATCTGTGGACATTTAAAGTGTCGATGAAACACATAACTTGCCTCGGGATTGAATACAACAGTCATTATGCGCACTTTCCACCATGGGAGTAATGTCTCAAACAGTTTACGATTTGATCGTTCCCTGGAAGACCAGTAATAGTTTCCGATGCACATCTGGTGTCATTCTCTAACCTGTGGACTAGCAGAGTTTTGATGAAACACAGAAATTGCATCGGGATTGAATACAACAGTCACCATGCGCACTTTCCTCCATGGGAGTAATGTCTCAAACAGTCTACGATTTGATCGTTCCCTGTAAGACCAGTAGTAGTTTCCGATGGACATCTGGGAGCATTCTGTAATTTGTGCACTATCAGAGTGTTGATGAAACACAGAAATTGCATCGGGATTGAATACAACTGTCACCATGCGCAATCTCCTCCATGGGAGTAATGTCTCAAACAGTTTACGCTTTGATCGTTCCCTGGAAGACCAGTAGTTGTTTCCGATGATCATCTTGATTCATTCTGTAATGTGTGGACTATCCGAGTGTTGTTGACACACAGAAATTGCATCGGGATTGAATACAACAGTCACGATGCTCAATTTTCCTAAATGGGAGTAATGTCTCAAACAGTCTACACTTTGATCGCTCCCTGGAAAACCATTAGTAGTTTCTGATGCACAACTGGAGGCATTCTGTATTCTGTGGACTATCAGAGTGTTGTTGAAACACAGAATTTGCATCGGGATTGAATACAACAGTCACCATGCGCACTTTCCCCCATGTGAGTAATGTCATAAACAGTCTACTCTTTGATCGTTCCCTGGAAGACCAGTAGTAGTTTCCGATGCACATCTTTAGACAATCTGTTGTCTGTGGACAATCAGTGTGTTGATGAAACACAGGAATTGCATCAGGATTGAATACAACAGTCACCATGCGCACTTTCCTAAATGGGAGTAATGTATCAAAGAGTCTACGCGTTGATCGCTCCCTGCAAGACCAGTAGTAGTTTCTGATGCGCAACTGGGGGCATTCTGTAATGTGTGGATTATAAGAGTGTTGATGAAACACTGAAATTGCATCAGGATTGAATACAACAGTCACCATGCGCACTTTCCTTAATGGGAGTAATGTCTCTAACAGTTTACGCTTTTATCGTTCCCTGGAAGACCCGTAGTAGTTTCCGATGCACATCTGGGGGCATTCTGTAATGTGTGGACTATCAGAGTGTTGATGAAACACAAAAATTGCATCGGGATTGAATGCAACAGTCGCCATGCGCACTTTCCTCCATGGGAGTAATGTCTCAAACAGTTTACGCTTTGATCGTTCATTGGAAGACCAGTAGTAGTTTCCGATGCACATCTGGGGGCATCCTGCAGTATGTGGACAATCAGTGTGTTGATGAAACACAGGAATTGCATCCGGATTGAATACAACAGTCACCATGCGCACTTCCCTAAATGGGAGTAATGTATCAA
The DNA here is from genome assembly GCF_023897955.1 of Schistocerca gregaria. Lineage (NCBI taxonomy): Eukaryota > Metazoa > Arthropoda > Insecta > Orthoptera > Acrididae > Schistocerca > Schistocerca gregaria. The sequence continues at coordinate 44,516,337 of NC_064927.1, forward strand.
ACTGTCTACGCGTTGATCGTTCCCTGCAAGACCAGTAGTAGTTTCTGATGCACAACTGGGGGCATTCTGTAATGTGTGGATTATCAGAGTGTTGATGAAACACAGAAATTGCATCAGGATTGAATACAACAGTCACCATGCGCACTTTCCGTAATGGGAGTAATGTCTCAAACAGTTTACGCTTTGATCGTTCCCTGGAAGACCAGTAGTAGTTTCAGATGCACATCTGGGGGCATTCTGTAATGTGTGGACTATCAGAGTGTTGTTAAAACACAGAATTTGCATCGGGATTGAATACAACAGTCACCATGCGCACTTTCCTCCATGGGAGTAATGTCTCAAACAGTTTACGATTTGTCGTTCCCTGGAAGACCAGTAATAGTTTCCGATGCACATCTGGTGTCATTCTCTAACCTCTGGACTGTCAGATTGTTGTTCAAACACAGAAATTGCATCGGGATTGAATACAACAGTCACCATGCGCACTTTCCTCCATGGGAGTAATGTCTCAAACTGTTTACGCTTTGATCGTTCCCTGGAAGACCAGTAGTAGTTTCCGATGCACATCTGGGGGCATTCTGCAATGTGTGGACTATCAGAGTGTTGATGAAACACAGAAATTGCATCGGGATTGAATACAACAGTCACCATGCGCACTTTCCTCCATGGGAGTAATGTCTCAAACAGTCTACGATTTGATCGTTCCCTGTAAGACCAGTAGTAGTTTCCGATGGACATTTGGGAGCATTCTGTAATGTGTGCACTATCAGAGTGTTGATGAAACACAGAAATTGCATCGGGATTGAATACAACTGTCACTATGCGCAATCTCCTCCATGGGAGTAATGTCTCAAACAGTTTACGCTTTGATCGTTCCCTGGAAGACCAGTAGTTGTTTCCGATGATCATCTGGGTTCATTCTGTAGTGTGTGGACTATCCGAGTGTTGTTGACACACAAAAATTGCATCGGGATTGAATACAACAGTCACGATGCTCAATTTTCCAAAATGGGAGTAATGTCTCAAACAGTCTATGCTTTGATCGTTCCCTGGAAAACCTGTAGTAGTTTCCGATGCACATCTGGAGGCATTCTGTATTCTGTGGACTATCAGAGTGTTGTTGAAACACAGAATTTGCATCGGGATTGAATACAACAATCACCATGCGCACTTTCCTCCATGGGAGTAATGTGTCAAACTGTCTACGCTTTGATCGTTTCCTGGAAGACCAGTAGTAGTTTCCGATGCACATCTGGAGGCATTCTGTAATCTGTGGACCTGAGAAGTGTTGATGAAACACAGAAATTGCATCCGGATTGAATACAACAGTCACCATGCGCACTTTCCCCCATGGGAGTAATGTCACAAACAGTCTACTCTTTGATCGTTCCCTGGAAGACCAGTAGTAGTTTCCGATGCACATCTTTAGGCAATCTGTTGTCTGTGGACAATCAGTGTGTTGATGAAACACAGGAATTGCATTAGGATTGAATACAACAGTCACCATGCACACTTCCCTAAATGGGAGTAATGTATCAAAGAGTCTACGCGTTGATCGTTCCCTGCAAGACCAGAAGTAGTTTCTGATGCACAACTAGGGGCATTCTGTAGTGAGAGGACTATCAGAGTGTTGATGAAACACAGAAAGTGCATCGGGATTTAGTACAACAGTCACCATGCGCACTTTCCTTAATGGGAGTAATGTCTCAAACTGTTTACGCTTTGATCGTTCATTGGAAGACCAGTAGTAGTTTCCGATGCACATCTGGGGGCATTCTGCAATATGTGGACAATCAGTGTTTTGATGAAACACAGGAATTGCATCAGGATTGAATACAACAGTCACCATGCGCACTTTCCTAAATGGGAGTAATGTATCAAAGAGTCTACGCGTTGATCGTTCCCTGCAAGACCAGTAGTAGTTTCTGATGCACAAATGGGGGCATTCTGTAATGTGTGGATTATCAGAGTGTTGATGAAACACAGAAATTGCATCATGATTGAATACAACAGTCACCATGCGCACTTTCCATAATGGGAGTAATGTCTCAAACAGTTTACGCTTTGATCGTTCCCTGGATGACCAGTAGTAGTTTCCGATGCACATCTGGGTGAATTCTGTAATGAGTGGATTATCAGAGTGTTTATGAAACACAGAAAGTGCATCGGGATTTAGTACAACAGTCACCATGCGCACTTTCCTCGATAGGAGTAAGTTCTCACACAGTCTACGCTTTGATCGTCCCCTGAAAAACCAGTAGTAGTTTCCGATGCACATCTGGGTGCATTCTGTAGTGAGAGGACTATCAGAGTGTTGATGAAACACAGAAAGTGCATCGGGATTTAGTACAACAGTCACCATGCGCACTTTCCTCCTTAGGTGTAATGTCACACACAGTCTGCGCTCTGATCGTCCCCTGCAAGACCAGTAGTAGTTTCCGATGCACATCTGGAGGCATTCTGTAATCTCTAAACTATCAGAGTGTTGTTCAAACACAGAAATTGCATCGGGATTGAATACAACAGTCACCATGCGCACTTTCCTCCATGGGAGTAATGTCTCAAACTGTTTACGCTTTGATCGTTCCCTGCAAGACCAGTAGTAGTTCACGATGCACATCTGGAGGCATTCTGTAATCTGTAATCTATCAGAGTGTTGTTCAAACACAGAAATTGCATCGGGAAGGAATACAACAGTCAGCATGCGCACTTTTATCCATGGGAGTAATGTCTCAAACAGTTTACGCTATGATCGTCCCTGGAAGACTAGTAGTAGTTTCCGATGCACATATGGGGGCATTCTGTAATGTGTGGTCTATCAGGGTGTTGATGAAACACAGAAATTGCATCGGGATTGAATACAACAGTCACCATGCGCACTTTCCTCCATGGGAGTAATGTCTCAAACAGTCTACGATTTGATCGTTCCCTGTAAGACCAGTAGTAGTTTCCGATGGACATCTGGGAGCATTCTGTAATGTGTGCACTATCAGAGTGTTGATGAAACACAGAAATTGCATCGGGATTGAATACAACTGTGACTATGCGCAATCTCCTCCATGGGAGTAATGTCTCAAACAGTTTACGCTTTGATCGTTCCCTGGAAGACCAGTAGTTGTTTCCGATGATCATCTGGGTTCATTCTGTAGTGTGTGGACTATCCGAGTGTTGTTGACACACAGAAATTGCATCGGGATTGAATACAACAGTCACGATGCTCAATTTTCCTAAATGGGAGTAATGTCTCAAACAGTCTATGCTTTGATCGTTCCCTGGAAAACCTGTAGTAGTTTCCGATGCACATCTGGAGGCATTCTGTATTCTGTGGACTATCAGAGTGTTGTTGAAACACAGAATTTGCATCGGGATTGAATACAACAATCACCATGCGCACTTTCCTCCATGGGAGTAAATTGTCAAACAGTCTACGCTTTGATCGTTTCCTGGAAGACCAGTAGTAGTTTCCGATGCAGATCTGGGTGAATTCTGTAATGAGTGGATTATCAGAGTGTTTATGAAACACAGAAAGTGCATCGGGATTTAGTACAACAGTCACCATGCGCACTTTCCTCGATAGGAGTAAGTTCTCACACAGTCTACGCTTTGATCGTCCCCTGAAAGACCAGTAGTAGTTTCCGATGCACATCTGGGTGCATTCTGTAATGAGAGGACTATCAGAGTGTTGATGAAACACAGAAAGTGCATCGGGATTTAGTACAACAGTCACCATGCGCACTTTCCTCCTTAGGTGTAATGTCACACACAGTCTGCGCTCTGATCGTCCCCTGCAAGACCAGTAGTAGTTTCCGATGCACATCTGGAGGCATTCTGTAATCTGTGGACCTTTAAAGTGTTGATGAAACACAGAATTTGCCTCGGGATTGAATACAACAGTCATTATGCGCACTTTCCTCCATGGGAGTAATGTCTCAAACAGTTTACGCTTTGATCGTTCCCTGGAAGACCAGTAGTAGTTTCCGATGCACATCTGGGAGCGTTCTGTAATGTGTGGACTATGAGAGTGTTTATGAAACACAGAAATTGCATCGCAATTGAATACAACAGTCACCATGAGCACTTTCCTCCATGGGTGTAATGTCTCAAACAGTCTACGCTTCGATCGTCCCCTGCAAGACCAGTAGTAGTTTCCGATGCACATCTGGAGGCATTCTGTAATCTGTAAACTATCAGAGTGTTGTTCAAACACAGAAATTGCATCGGGAAGGAATACAACAGTCAGCATGCGCACTTTTATCCATGGGAGTAATGTCTCAAACAGTTTACGCTATGATCGTCCCTGGAAGACTAGTAGTAGTTTCCGATGCACATATGGGGGCATTCTGTAATGTGTGGACTATCAGGGTGTTGATGAAACACAGAAAATGCATCGCGATTTAGTACAAAAGTCACCATGCGCACTTTCCTCCATAGGAGTAATGTCCCACACAGTCTACGCTTTGATCGTCCCCTGCAAGACCAGTAGTTTCCGATGCACATCTGGAGGCATTCTGTAATCTGTAAACTATCAGAGTGTTGTTCAAACACAGAAATTGCATCTGGATTGAATACAACAGTCACCATGCGCACTTTCCTCTATGGGAGTAATGTCTCAAACTGTTTACGCTTTGATCGTTCGCTGCAAGACCAGTAGTAGTTTACGATGCACATCTGGAGGCATTCTGTAATCTGTGGACCTTCAAAGTGTTGATGAAACGCAGAATTTGCCTCGGGATTGAATACAACAGTCATTATGCGCACATTCCTCCATGGGAGTAATGTCTCAAACAGTTATGCTTTGATCGTTCCCTGGAAGACCAGTGGTTGTTTCCGATGAACATATGGGGGCATTCTGTAATGTGTGGTCCATAAGAGTGTTGATGAAACACAGAAAATGCATCAGGATTGAATACAACAGTCTCCATGCGCACTTTCCTCCATGGGAGTAATGTCTCAAACAGTTTACGATTTGATCTTTCCCTGGAAGACCAGTAATAGTTTCCGATGCACATCTGGTGTCATTCTCTAATCTGTGGACTATCAGAGTGTTGATGATACACAGAAATTGCATCGCAATTGAATACAACAGTCACCATGCGCACTTTCCTCCATGGGAGTAATGTCTCAAACAGTCTACGCTTCGATCGTCCCCTGCAAGACCAGTAGTAGTTTCCGATGCACATCTGAAAGCATTCTGTAAAATGTAAATTATCAGAGTGTTGTTCAAACACAGACATTGCATCGGGATTGAATACAACAGTCAGCATGCGCACTTTTATCCATGGGTTAATGTCTCCAACAGTTTTCGCTTTGATCGTCCCTGGAAGATCAGTAGTAGTTTCCGATGCACATCTGGGGGCATTCTGCAATGTTGTGGACTGTCAGAATGTTGATGAAACACAGAAATTGCAGCGGGATTGAATACAACAGTCACCATGCGCACTTTCCTCCATGGGAGTAATGTCTCAAACAGTATACGCTTTGATCGTTCCCTGTAAGACAAGTGGTAGTTTCCGATGCACATCTGGATGCACTCTGTAACCTGAGGACCTTCAAAGTGTTGATGAAACACAGATATTGCATCGGGATTGAATACAACAGTCACCAAGCGCACTTTCCTCCATGGGAGTAATCTCCCAAACAGTCTACGCTTTGATCGTTTCCTGGAAGACCAGTAGTATTTTCCGATGCACATCTGGAGGCATTCTGTAATCTATGGGCCCTCAAACTGTTGATGATACACAGAAATTGCATCGGGAGTGAATACAACAGTAACCATGAGCACTTTCCTCCATGGGACTAATGTCTCAAACAGTCAACGGTTTGATCGTTCCCTAGAAGACCAGTAGTAGTTTCCGATGAACATATAGGGGCATTCTGTAATGTATGCAGTATCAGAGTGTTGATGAAACACAGAAATTGCATCGGGATTGAATACAACACTCACCATGCGCACTCTCCTCCATGGGAGTAATGTCTCAAACAGTTTACGCTTTGATCGTGCCCTGGAAGACCAGTAGTTGTTTCCGATGATCATCTGGGTTCATTCTGTAATGTGTGGACTAACCGAGTGTTGTTGAAACACAGGAATTGCATCCGGATTGAATACAACAGCCACCATGCTCAATGTTCCTAAATGGGAGTAATGTCTCAAACAGTCTACGCTTTGATCGTTCCCTGGAAGACCAGTAGTAGTTTCCGATGCACATCTGTTGGCATTCTGTAATCTGTAAACTATCAGAGTTTGTTCAAACACAGAAATTGCATCGGGATTGAATACAACAGTCACCATGCTCACTTTCCTCCATGGGAGTAATGTCTCAAACAGTTTACGTTTTGATCGTTCCCAGGAAGACCAGTAGTAGTTTCCGATGCAGATCTGGGGGCATTCTGCAATGTGTGGACTATCAGAGTGTTGAAGAAACACAGAAATTGCATCGGGATTGAATACAACAGTCACCATGCGCACTTTCCTCCATGGGAGTAATGTCTCAAACAGTCTACGCTTTGATCGTTTCCTGGAAAACCAGTAGTAGTTTCCGATGCACATCTGGAGGCATTCTGTAATCTGTGGGCCTTCAAACTGTTGATGATACACAGAAATTGCATCGGAAGTGAATACAACAGTAACCATGAGCACTTTCCTCCATGGGACTAATGTCTCAAACAGTCCACGCTTTGATCGTTCCCTAGATGACCAGTAGTAGTTTCCGATGCACATATGGGGGCATTCTGTAATGTGTGGACTATCATAGTGTTGATGAAACACAGAAATTGCATCGGGATTAAATACAACAGTACCATGCACACTCTCCTCAATGGGAGTAATGTCTTAAACAGTATACGCTTTGATCGTTCCCTGGAAGACCAGTAGTAGTTTCCGATGCACATCTGGGAGCATTCTGTAATGTGTGGACTATCAGAGTGTTGATGAAACACAGAAATTGCATCGGGATTGAATACAACAGTCACCATGCGCACTTTCCCCCATGGGAGTAATGTCTCAAACAGTCTACGCTTTGATCGTTTCCTGGAAGACCAGTACTAGTTTCCGATGCACATCTGGAGGCATTCTGTAATCTGTGGGCCTTCAAACTGTTGACGATACACAGAAATTGCATTGGAAGTGAATACAACAGTAACCTTGAGCACTTTCCTCCATGGGACTAATGTCTCAAACAGTCTACACTTTGATCGTTCCCTAGATGACCAGTAGTAGTTTCCGATGCACATATGGGGGCAATCTGTAATGTGTGGACTATCATAGTGTTGATGAAACACAGAAATTGCATCGGGATTGAATACAACAGTACCATGCACACTCTCCTCAATGGGAGTAATGTCTCAAACAGTTTACGCTTTGATCGTTCCCTGGAAGACCAGTAGTAGTTTCTGATGCACATCTGGGAGCATTCTGTAATGTGTGGACTATCAGAGTGTTGATGAAACACAGAAATTGCATCGGGATTGAATACAACAGTCACCAGGCGCACTTTCCTCCATGGGAGTAATGTCTCAAACAGTTTACGATTTGATCGTTCCCTGGAAGACCAGTAGTAGTTTCCGATGCACATCTGGGTGCATTTTGTAATGAGTGGACTATCAGAGTGTTGATGAAACACAGAAAATGCATCGGGATTTGGTACAACAGTCACCATGCGCACTTTCCTCCATAGGAGTAATGTCTCACACAGTTTACGCTTTTATCGTTCCCTGGAAGACCAGTATAGTTTCCGATGCACATCTGGGGGCATTCTGTAATCTGTGGACTATCAGAGTGTTGATGAAACACAGACATTGAATCGGGATTGAATACAACAATCACCATGCGCACTTTCCTCCATGGGGTAATGTCTCAAACAGTCTACGATTTGACCGTTCCCTGCAAGACCAGTAGTAATTAACGATGCACATCTGGAGGCATTCTGTAATGTGTGGACCTTGAAAGTGTTGATGAAACACATAATTTGCCTCGGGATTGAATACAACAGTCATTATGCGCACTTTCCTCCATGGGAGTAATGTCTCAAACAGTTTACGCTTTGATCGTTCCCTGGAAGACCAGTGGTTGTTTCCGATGAACATCTGGGGGAATTCTGTAATGTGTGGTCTATAAGGGTGTTGATGAAACACAGAAATTGCATCGGGATTGAATACAACAGTCACCATGCGCACTTCCTCCATATGAGTAACGTCTCAAACAGTTTACGATTTGATCGTTCCCTGGAAGACCAGTAATAGTTTCCGATGCACATCTGGTGTCATTCTCTAACCTGTGGACTATCAGAGTTTTGATGAAACACAGAAATTGCATCGGGATTGAATACAACAGTCACCATGCGCACTTCCCTCCATGGGAGTAATGTCTCAAACAGTTTACGATTTGATCGTTCCCTGGAAGACCAGTAATAGTTTCCGATGCACATCTGGTGTCATTCTCTATCCTGTGGACTATCAGATTGTTGTTCAAACACAGAAATTGCATCGGGATTGAATACAACAGTCACTTTGCGCACCTTCCACCATGGGAGTAATGTCTCAAACAGTTTACGCCTTGATCGTTCCCTGGAAGACAAGTAGTAGTTTCCGATGCACATCTGGGGGCATTCTGCAATGTGTGGACTATCAGAGTGTTGATGAAACACAGAAATTGCATCAGGATTGAATACAACAGTCACCATGCGCACTTTCCTTAATGGGAGTAATGCCTCAAACAGTTTACGCTTTTATCGTTTCCTGGAAGACCAGTAGTAGTATCCGATGCACATCTGGGGGCATTCTGTAATGTGTGGACTATCAGAGTGTTGATGAAACACAAAAATTGCATCGGGATTGAATGCAACAGTCACCATTCGCACTTCCCTCCATGGGAGTAATGTCTCAAACAGTTTACGATTTGATCGTTTCCTGGAAGACCAGTAGTAGTTTCCGATGCACATCTGGAGGCATTCTGTAATCTGTGGGCCTTCAAACTGTTGATGATACACAGAAATTGCATCGGAAGTGAATACAACAGTAACCATGCGCACTTTCCTCCATGGGAGTAATGTCTCAAACAGTCTACGCTTTGATCGTTCCCTAGATGACCAGTAGCAGTTTCCGATGCACATATGGGGGCATTCTGTAATGTGTGGACTATCATAGTGTTGATGAAACACAGAAATTGCATCGGGATTGAATACAACAGTCACAATGCACACTCTCCTCAATGGGAGTAATGTCTCAAACAGTTTATGCTTTGATCGTTCTCTGGAAGACCAGTAGTAGTTTCCGATGCACATCTGGGAGCATTCTGTAATGTGTGGACTATCAGAGTATTGATGAAACACAGAAATTGCATCGGGATTGAATACAACAGTCACCAGGCGCACTTTGCTCCATGGGAGTAAAGTCTCAAACAGTTTACGCTTTGATCGTTCCCTGGAAGACCAGTTGTAGTTTCCGATGCACATCTGGGTGCATTCTGTAATGTGTGGACTATCAGAGTGTTGATGAAACACAGAAAGTGCATCGGGATTTAGTACAACAGTCACCATGCGCCCTTTCCTCCATAGGAGTAATGTCTCACACAGTCTACGCTTTGTTCGTTCCCTGCAAGACCAGTACGAGTTAACGATGCGCATCTGGAGGCATTCTATAGTCTGTGGCCCTTTAAAGTGTTGATGAGACACATAATTTGCCTCGGGATTGAATACAACAGTCATTATGCGCACTTTCCTCCATGGGAGTAATGTCTCAAACACTTTACGCTTTGATCGTCCCCTGCAAGACCAGTAGTAGTTTCCGATGCACATCTGGAGGCGTTCTGTAATCTGTAAACTATCAGAGTTTGTTCAAACACAGCAATTGCATCGGGATTGAATACAACAGTCACCATGCGCACTTTCCTCCATGGGAGTATTGTCTCAAACAGTTTACGATTTGATCGTTCCCTGGAAGACCAGTATTAGTTTCCGATTCACATCTGGTGTCATTCTCTATCCTATGAACTATCAGATTGTTGTTCAAACACAGAAATTGCATCGGGATTGAATACAACAGTCACCATGCGCACCTTCCTCCATGGGAGTAATGTCTCAAACAGTTTACGCTTTGATTGTTCCCTGGGAGACCAGTAGTAGTTTCCGATGCACATCTAAGGGCATTCTGCAATGTGTCTACTATCAGAGTGTTGATGAAACACAGAAATTGCATCGTAATTGAACACAACAGTCACCATGCGCACTTTCCTCCATGATAGTAATGTCTCAAACAGTCTACGATTTAATCGTTCCCTGTAAGACCAGTAGTAGTTTCCGATGGACATCTGGGAGCATTCTGTAATGTGTGCACTATCAGAGTGTTGATGAAACACAGAAATTGAATCGGGATTGAATACAACAGTCACCATGCACACTCTCCTCAATGGGAGTAATGTCTCAAACAGTTTACGCTTTGATCGTTCTCTGAAAGACCAGTAGTAGTTTCCGATGCACATCTGGGAGCATTCTGTAATGTGTGGACTATCAGAGTATTGATGAAACACAGAAATTGCATCGGGATTGAATACAACAGTCACCAGGCGCACTTTCCTCCATGGGAGTAATGTCTCTAACAGTTTACGCTTTGATCGTTCCCTGGAAGACCAGTAGTAGTTTCCGATGCACATCTGGGTGCATTCTGTAATGTGTGAACTATCAGAGTGTTGATGAAACACAGAAAGTGCATCGGGATTTAGTACAACAGTCACCATGCGCACTTTCCTCCATAGGAGTAATGTCTCACACAGTTTACGCTTTTATCGTTCCCTGGAAGACCAGTATAGTTTCCGATGCACATCTGGGGGCATTCTGTAATCTGTGGACTATCAGAGTGTTGATGAAACACAGACATTGCATCGTGATTGAATACAACAGTCACCATGCGCACTTTCCTCCATGGGAGTAATGTCTCAAACAGTCTACGCTTTGATCGTTTCCTGGAAGACCAGTAGTAGTTTCCGTTGCACATCTGGAGGCATTCTGTAATCTGTGGGCCTTCAAACTGTTGATGATACACAGAAATTGCATTGGAAGTGAATACAACAGTAACCATGAGCACTTTCCTCCATGGGAGTAATGTCTCAAACAGTTTACGCTTTGATCGTTCCCTGGAAGACCAGTAGTAGTTTCCGATGCACATCTGGGGGCATTCTGTAATGTGTGGACTATCAGAGTGTTGATGAAACACAAAAATTGCATCGGGATTGAATGCAACAGTCACCATTCGCACTTTCCTCCATGGGAGTAATGTCTCAAACTTTTTACGCTTTGATCGTTCATTGGAAGACAAGTAGTAGTTTCCGATGCTCATCTGGGGGCATTCTGCAATATGTGGACAATCAGTGTGTTGATGAAACACAGGAATTGCATCAGGATTGAAAACAACAGTCACCATGCGCACTTTCCTAAATGGGAGTAATGTCTCAAACAGTACACGCTATGATCGTTCCCTGGAAGACCAGTGGTTGTTTCCGGTGAACATCTGGGGGAATTCTGTAATGTGTGGTCTATAAGAGTCTTGATGAAACACAGAAATTGCATCGGGATTGAATACAACAGTCACCATGCGCACTTCCTCCATGGGAGTAATGTCTCAAACAGTTTACGATTTGATCGTTCCCTGGAAGGTTAGTAATAGTTTCCGATGCACATCTGGTGTCATTCTCTAACCTGTGGACTATCAGAGTGTTGATGAAACACAGAAAGTGCATCGGGATTTAGTACAACAGTCACCATGCGCACTTTCCTCCATAGGAGTAATGTCTCACACAGTTTACGCTTTTATCGTTCCCTGGAAGACCAGTACGAGTTAACGATGCACATCTGGAGGCATTCTGTAGTCTGTGGCCCTTTAAAGTGTTGATGAGACACATAATTTGCCTCGGGATTGAATACAACAGTCATTATGCGCACTTCCCTCCATGGGAGTAATGTCTCAAACAGTTTACGTTTTGATCGTCCCCTGCAAGACCAGTAGTAGTTTCCGATGCACATCTGGAGGCGTTCTGTAATCTGTAAACTATCAGAGTTTGTTCAAACACAGAAATTGCATCGGGATTGAATACAACAGTCACCATGCGCACTTTCCTCCATGGGAGTATTGTCTCAAACAGTTTACGATTTGATCGTTCCCTGGAAGACCAGTAATAGTTTCCGATGCACATCTGGTGTCATTCTCTATCCTATGGACTATCAGATTGTTGTTCAAACACAGAAATTGCATCGGGATTGAATACAACAGTCACCATGCGCACCTTCCTCCATGGGAGTAATGTCTCAAACAGTTTACGCTTTGATTGTTCCCTGGAAGACCAGTAGTAGTTTCCGATGCACATCTGGGGGCATTCTGCAATGTGTGGACTATCAGAGTGTTGATGAAACACAGAAATTGCATCGTAATTGAACACAACAGTCACCATGCGCACTTTCCTCCATGATAGTAATGTCTCAAACCGTCTACGATTTGATCGTTCCCTGTAAGACCAGTAGTAGTTTCCGATGGACATCTGGGAGCATTCTGTAATGTGTGCACTATCAGAGTGTTGATGAAACACAGAAATTGCATCGGGATTGAATACAACAGTCACCATGCGCACTTACCTCCATGGGAGTAATGTCTCAAACAGTCTACGCTTTGATCGTCCCCTGCAAGACCAGTAGTAGTTTCCGATGCACATCTGGAGGCGTTCTGTAATCTGTAAACTATCAGAGTTTGTTCAAACACAGAAATTGCATCGGGATTGAATACAACAGTCACCATGCGCACTTTCCTCCATGGGAGTAATGTCTCAAACAGTATACGCTTTGATCGTTCCCTGTAAGACCAGTAGTAGTTTCCGATTTACATCTGGAGGCACTCTGTAATCTGTGGACATTTAAAGTGTTGATGAAACACAGACATTGCATCGGGATTGAATACAACAGTCACCATGCGCCCTTTTCTCCATGGGAGTAATGTCTCAAACAGTCTACGCTTTGATCGTTTCCTGGAAGACCAGTAGAAGTTTCCTATGCACATCTGGAGGCATTCTGTAATCTGTGGGCCTTCAAACTGTTGATGATACACAGAAATTGCATCGGAAGTGAATACAACAGTAACCATGCGCACTTTCCTCCATGGGAGTAATGTCTCAAACAGTCTACGCTTTGATCGTTCCCTAGATGACCAGTAGTAGTTTCCGATGCACATCTGGAGGCATTCTGTAATCTGTGGGCCTTCAAACTGTTGATGAAACACAGAAATTGAATCGGGATTGAATACAACAGTACCATGCACACTCTCCTCAATGGGAGTAATGTCTCAAACAGTTTACGCTTTGATCGTTCCCTGGAAGACCAGTAGTAGTTTCCGATGCACATCTGGGAGCATTCTGTAATGTGTGGACTATCAGAGTGTTGATGAAACACAGAAATTGCATCGGGATTGAATACAACAGTCACCAGGCGCACTTTTCTCCGTGGGAGTAATGTCTCAAACAGTTTACGCTTTGATCGTTCCCTGGAAGACCAGTAGTAGTTTCCGATGCACATCTGGGAGCATTCTGTAATGAGTGGACTATCAGAGTGTTGATGAAACACAGAAAGTGCATCGGGATTTAGTACAACAGTCACCATGCGCACTTTCCTCCATAGGAGTAATGTCTCACACAGTTTACGCTTTTATCGATCCCTGGGAGACCAGTATAGTTTCCGATGCACATCTGGGGGCATTCTGTAATCTGTGGCCTATCAGAGTGTTGATGAAACACAGACATTGCATCGGGATTGAATACAACAGTCACCATGCGCACGTTCCTCCATGGGAGTAATGTCTCAAACAGTCTACGCTTTGATCGTTCCCTGCAAGACCAGTACGAGTTAACGATGCACATCTGGAGGCATTCTGTAGTCTGTGGCCCTTTAAAGTGTTGATGAGACACATAATTTGCCTCGGGATTGAATACAACAGTCATTATGCGCACTTTCCTCCATGGGAGTAATGTCTCAAACAGTTTACGCTTTGATCGTCCCCTGCAAGACCAGTAGTAGTTTCCGATGCACATCTGGAGGCGTTCTGTAATCTGTAAACTATCAGAGTTTGTTCAAACACAGAAATTGCATCGGGATTGAATACAACAGTCACCATGCGCACTTTCCTCCATGGGAGTAATGTCTCAAACAGATTACGCTTTGATCGTTCCCTGGAAGACCAGTAGTAGTTTCCGATGCAGATCTGGGGGCATTCTGCAGTGTGTGGACTATCAGAGTGTTGAAGAAACACAGAAATTTCATCGGGATTGAATATAACAGTCACCATGCGCACTTTCCTCCATGGGAGTAATGTCTCAAACAGTCTACGATTTGATCGTTCCCTGTAAGACCAGTAGTAGTTTCCGATGCACATCTGGGGGCATTCTGTAATGTGTGCACTATCAGAGTGTTGATGAAACACAGAAATCGCATCGGGATTGAATACAACAGTCACCATGCGCACTTTCCTCCATGGGAGTAATGTCTCAAGCAGTCTACGATTTGATCGTTCCCTGTAAGACCAGTAGTAGTTGACGATGCACATCTGGGTGCATTCTGTAATGAGAGGACTATTAGAGTGTTGATGAAACACAGAAAGTGCATCGGGATTCAGTACAACAGTCACCATGCGCACTTTCCTCCATAGGAGTAATGTCTCACACAGTCTACGCTTTGATCGTCCCCTGCAAGACCAGTAGTAGTTTCCGATGCACATCTGGAGGCATTCTGTAATCTGTAAACTATCAGAGTGTTGTTCAAACACAGAAATTGCATCGGGAACGAATACAACAGTCACCATGCGCACTTTCCTCCATGGGAGTAATGTCTCAAACTGTTTACGCTTTGATCGTTCCCTGCAAGACCAGTAGTTGTTCACGATGCACATCTGGAGGCATTCTGTAATCTGTGGACCTTTAAAGCGTTGATGAAACACAGAATTTGCCTCGGGATTGAATACAACAGTCATGATGCGCACTTTCCTCCATGGGAGTGATGTCTCAAACAGTTATGCTTTGATCGTTCCCTGGAAGACCAGTGGTTGTTTCCGATGAACATCTGGGGCATTCTGTAGTGTGTGGTCTATAAGAGTGTTGATGAAACACAGAAGTTGCATCAGGATTGAATACAACAGTCACCATGCGCACTTTCCACCATGGGAGTAATGTCTCAAACAGTATACGATTTGATCGTTCCCTGGAAGACCAGTAATAGTTTCCGATGCACATCTGGTGTCATTCTCTAATCTGTGGACTATCAGAGTGTTGATGAAACACAGAAATTGCATCGCAATTGAATACAACAGTCACCATGCGCACTTTCCTCCATGGGAGTAATGTCTCAAACAGTCTACGCTTCGATCGTCCCCTGCAAGACCAGTAGTAGTTTCCGATGCACATCTGGAGGCATTCTGTAATCTGTAAACTATCAGAGTGTTGTTCAAACACAGAAATTGCATCGGGAAGGAATACAACAGTCAGCATGCGCACTTTTATCCATGGGAGTAATGTCTCAAACAGTTTACGCTATGATCGTCCCTGGAAGACCAGTAGTAGTTTCCGATGCACATATGGGGGCATTCTGCAATGTGTGGACTATCAGAGTGTTGATGAAACACAGAAATTGCATCGGGATTGAATACAACAGTCACCATGCGCTCTTTTTTCCATGGGAGTAATGTCTCAAGCAGTCTACGATTTTATCGTTCCCTGTAAGACCAGTAGTAGTTTCCGATGGACATCTGGGAGCATCCTGTAATGTGTGCACTATCAGAGTGTTGATGAAACACAGAAATTGCATCGGGATTGAATACAACTGTCTCCATGCGCAATCTCCTTCATGGGAGTAATGTCTCAAACAGTTTACGCTTCGATCGTTCCCTGGAAGACCAGTAGTTGTTTCCGATGATCATCTGGGTTCATTCTGTAATGTGTGGACTATCAGAGTGTTGTTGACACACAGAAATTGCATCGGGATTGAATACAACAGTCACGATGCTCAATTTTCCTAAATGGGAGTAATGTCTCAAACAGTCTACGCTTTTATCGTTCCCTGGAAGACCAGTAGTAGTTTCCGATGCACATCTTTAGGCAATCTGTTGTCTGTGGACAATCAGTGTGTTGATGAAACACAGGAATTGCATCAGAATTGAATACAACAGTCACCATGCGCACTTTCCTAAATGGGAGTAATGTTTCAAAGAGTCTACGCGTAGATCGTTCCCTGCAAGACCAGTAGTAGTTTCTGATGCACAACTGGGGGCATTCTGTAATGTGTGGATTATCAGAGTGTTGATGAAACACAGAAATTGCATCAGGATTGAATACAACAGTCACCATGCGCACTTTCCTTAATGGGAGTAATGTCTCAAACAGTTTACGCTTTGATCGTTCCCTGGTAGACCAGTAGTAGTTTCCGATGCACATCTGGGGGCATTCTGTAATGTGTGGATTATCAGAGTGTTGATGAAACACAGAAATTGCATCAGGATTGAATACAACAGTCACCATGCGCACTTTCCTTAATGGGAGTAATGTCTCAAACAGTTTACGCTTTGATCGTTCCCTAAAAAAGACCAGTAGTAGTTTCCGATTCACATCTGGGAGCATTCTGTAATGAGTGGACTATCAGAGTGTTGTTGAAACACAGAATTTGCATCGGGATTGAATACAACAGTCACCATGCGCACTTTCCTCCATGGGAGTAATGTCTCAAAGAGTTTACGCTTTGATCGTTCCCTGGAAGACCAGTAGTAGTTTCCGATGCACATCTGAGTGAATTCTGTAATGAGTGGACTATCAGAGTGTTTATGAAACACAGAAAGTGCATATGGATTTAGTACAACAGTCACTATGCGCACTTTCCTCCATAGGAGTAAGGTCTCACACAGTCTACGCTTTGATCGTCCCCTGCAAGACCAGTAGTAGTTTCCGATGCACATCTGGGTGCATTCTGTAATGAGAGGACTATCACAGTGTTGATGAAACACAGAAAGTGCATCGGGATTTAGTACAACAGTCACCATGCGCACTTTCCTCCATAGGAGTAATGTCTCACACAGTCTACGCTTTGATCGTTCCCTGCAAGACCAGTACGAGTTAACGATGCACATCTGGAGGCATTCTATAGTCTGTGGCCCTTTAAAGTGTTGATGAGACACATAATTTGCCTCGGGATTGAATACAACAGTCATTATGCGCACTTTCCTCCATGGGAGTAATGTCTCAAACACTTTACGCTTTGATCGTCCCCTGCAAGACCAGTAGTAGTTTCCGATGCACATCAGGAGGCGTTCTGTAATCTGTAAACTATCAGAGTTTGTTCAAACACAGAAATTGCATCGGGATTGAATACAACAGTCACCATGCGCACTTTCCTCCATGGGAGTATTGTCTCAAACAGTTTACGATTTGATCGTTCCCTGGAAGACCAGTATTAGTTCCGATTCACATCTGGTGTCATTCTCTATCCTATGAACTATCAGATTGTTGTTCAAACACAGAAATTGCATCGGGATTGAATACAACAGTCACCATGCGCACCTTCCTCCATGGGAGTAATGTCTCAAACAGTTTACGCTTTGATTGTTCCCTGGGAGACCAGTAGTAGTTTCCGATGCACATCTAAGGGCATTCTGCAATGTGTCTACTATCAGAGTGTTGATGAAACACAGAAATTGCATCGTAATTGAACACAACAGTCACCATGTGCACTTTCCTCCATGATAGTAATGTCTCAAACAGTCTACGATTTGATCGTTCCCTGTAAGACCAGTAGTAGTTTCCGATGGACATCTGGGAGCATTCTGTAATGTGTGCACTATCAGAGTGTTGATGAAACACAGAAATTGCATCGGGATTGAATACAACAGTCACCATGCACACTCTCCTCAATGGGAGTAATGTCTCAAACAGTTTACGCTTTGATCGTTCTCTGGAAGACCAGTAGTAGTTTCCGATGCACATCTGGGAGCATTCTGTAATGTGTGGACTATCAGAGTATTGATGAAACACAGAAATTGCATCGGGATTGAATACAACAGTCACCAGGCGCACTTTCCTCCATGGGAGTAATGTCTCTAACAGTTTACGCTTTGATCGTTCCCTGGAAGACCAGTAGTAGTTTCCGATGCACATCTGGGTGCATTCTGTAATGTGTGGACTATCAGAGTGTTGATGAAACACAGAAAGTGCATCGGGATTTAGTACAACAGTCACCATGCGCACTTTCCTCCATAGGAGTAATGTCTCACACAGTTTACGCTTTTATCGTTCCCTGGAAGACCAGTATAGTTTCCGATGCACATCTGGGGGCATTCTGTAATCTGTGGACTATCAGAGTGTTGATGAAACACAGACATTGCATCGTGATTGAATACAACAGTCACCATGCGCACTTTCCTCCATGGGAGTAATGTCTCAAACAGTCTACGCTTTGATCGTTTCCTGGAAGACCAGTAGTAGTTTCCGTTGCACATCTGGAGGCATTCTGTAATCTGTGGGCCTTCAAACTGTTGATGATACACAGAAATTGCATTGGAAGTGAATACAACAGTAACCATGAGCACTTTCCTCCATGGGAGTAATGTCTCAAACAGTTTACGCTTTGATCGTTCCCTGGAAGACCAGTAGTAGTTTCCGATGCACATCTGGGGGCATTCTGTAATGTGTGGACTATCAGAGTGTTGATGAAACACAAAAATTGCATCGGGATTGAATGCAACAGTCACCATTCGCACTTTCCTCCATGGGAGTAATGTCTCAAACTTTTTACGCTTTGATCGTTCATTGGAAGACAAGTAGTAGTTTCCGATGCTCATCTGGGGGCATTCTGCAATATGTGGACAATCAGTGTGTTGATGAAACACAGGAATTGCATCAGGATTGAAAACAACAGTCACCATGCGCACTTTCCTAAATGGGAGTAATGTCTCAAACAGTATACGCTATGATCGTTCCCTGGAAGACCAGTGGTTGTTTCCGGTGAACATCTGGGGGAATTCTGTAATGTGTGGTCTATAAGAGTCTTGATGAAACACAGAAATTGCATCGGGATTGAATACAACAGTCACCATGCGCACTTCCTCCATGGGAGTAATGTCTCAAACAGTTTACGATTTGATCGTTCCCTGGAAGGTTAGTAATAGTTTCCGATGCACATCTGTTGTCATTCTCTAACCTGTGGACTATCAGAGTTTTGATGAAACACAGAAATTGCATCGGGATTGAATACAACAGTCACCATGCGCACTTTCCTCCATGGGAGTAATGTCTCAAACAGTTTACGATTTGATCGTTTCCTGGAAGACCAGTAGTAGTTTCCGACGCACATCTGGAGGTATTCTGTAATCTGTGGGCCTTCAAACTGTTGATGATACACAGAAATTGCATCGGAAGTGAATAAAACAGTAACCATGCGCACTTTCCTCCATGGGAGTAATGTCTCAAACAGTCTACGCTTTGATCGTTCCCTAGATGACCAGTAGCAGTTTCCGATGCACATATGGGGGCATTCTGTAATGTGTGGACTATCATAGTGTTGATGAAACACAGAAATTGCATCGGGATTGAATACAACAGTCACCATGCACACTCTCCTCAATGGGAGTAATGTCTCAAACAGTTTACGCTTTTATCGTTCTCTGGAAGACCAGTAGTAGTTTCCGATGCACATCTGGGAGCATTCTGTAATGTGTGGACTATCAGAGTATTGATGAAACACAGAAATTGCATCGGGATTGAATACAACAGTCACCAGGCGCAGTTTCCTCCATGGGAGTAATGTCTCAAACAGTTTACGCTTTGATCGTTCAATGGAAGACCAGTAGTAGTTTCCGATGCACATCTGGGTGCATTCTGTAATGTGTGGACTATCAGAGTGTTGATGAAACACAGAAAGTGCATCGGGATTTAGTACAACAGTCACCATGCGCACTTTCCTCCATAGGAGTAATGTCTCACACAGTTTACGCTTTTATCGTTCCCTGGAAGACCAGTATAGTTTCCGAAGCACATCTGGTGTCATTCTCTATCCTATGGACTATCAGATTGTTGTTCAAACACAGAAATTGCATCGGGATTGAATACAACAGTCACCATGCGCACCTTCCTCCATGGGAGTAATGTCTCAAACAGTTTACGCTTTGATTGTTCCCTGGAAGACCAGTAGTAGTTTCCGATGCACATCTGGGGGCATTCTGCAATGTGTGGACTATCAGAGTGTTGATGAAACACAGAAATTGCATCGTAATTGAACACAACAGTCACCATGCGCACTTTCCTCCATGATAGTAATGTCTCAAACCGTCTACGATTTGATCGTTCCCTGTAAGACCAGTAGTAGTTTCCGATGGACATCTGGGAGCATTCTGTAATGTGTGCACTATCAGAGTGTTGATGAAACACAGAAATTGCATCGGGATTGAATACAGCAGTCACCATGCGCACTTACCTCCATGGGAGTAATGTCTCAAACAGTCTACGCTTTGATCGTCCCCTGCTAGACCAGTAGTAGTTTCCGATGCACATCTGGAGGCGTTCTGTAATCTGTAAACTATCAGAGTTTGTTCAAACACAGAAATTGCATCGGGATTGAATACAACAGTCACCATGCGCACTTTCCTCCATGGGAGTAATGTCTCAAACAGTATACGCTTTGATCGTTCCCTGTAAGACCAGTAGTAGTTTCCGATTTACATCTGGAGGCACTCTGTAATCTGTGGACATTTAAAGTGTTGATGAAACACAGACATTGCATCGGGATTGAATACAACAGTCACCATGCGCCCTTTCCTCCATGGGAGTAATGTCTCAAACAGTCTACGCTTTGATCGTTTCCTGGAAGACCAGTAGAAGTTTCCTATGCACATCTGGAGGCATTCTGTAATCTGTGGGCCTTCAAACTGTTGATGATACACAGAAATTGCATCGGAAGTGAATACAACAGTAACCATGCGCACTTTCCTCCATGGGAGTAATGTCTCAAACAGCCTACGCTTTGATCGTTCCCTAGATGACCAGTAGTAGTTTCCGATGCACATCTGGAGGCATTCTGTAATCTGTGGGCCTTCAAACTGTTGATGAAACACAGAAATTGAATCGGGATTGAATACAACAGTACCATGCACACTCTCCTCAATGGGAGTAATGTCTCAAACAGTTTACGCTTTGATCGTTCCCTGGAAGACCAGTAGTAGTTTCCGATGCACATCTGGGAGCATTCTGTAATGTGTGGACTATCAGAGTGTTGATGAAACACAGAAATTGCATCGGGATTGAATACAACAGTCACCAGGCGCACTTTTCTCCGTGGGAGTAATGTCTCAAACAGTTTACGCTTTCATCGTTCCCTGGAAGACCAGTAGTAGTTTCCGATGCACATCTGGGAGCATTCTGTAATGAGTGGACTATCAGAGTGTTGATGAAACACAGAAAGTGCATCGGGATTTAGTACAACAGTCACCATGCGCACTTTCCTCCATAGGAGTAATGTCTCACACAGTTTACGCTTTTATCGATCCCTGGAAGACCAGTATAGTTTCCGATGCACATCTGGGGGCATTCTGTAATCTGTGGCCTATCAGAGTGTTGATGAAACACAGACATTGCATCGGGATTGAATACAACAGTCACCATGCGCACGTTCCTCCATGGGAGTAATGTCTCAAACAGTCTACGCTTTGATCGTACCCTGCAAGACCAGTACGAGTTAACGCTGCACATCTGGAGGCATTCTGTAGTCTGTGGCCCTTTAAAGTGTTGATGAGACACATAATTTGCCTCGGGATTGAATACAACAGTCATTATGCGCACTTTCCTCCATGGGAGTAATGTCTCAAACAGTTTACGCTTTGATCATCCCCTGCAAGACCAGTAGTAGTTTCCGATGCACATCTGGAGGCGTTCTGTAATCTGTAAACTATCAGAGTTTGTTCAAACACAGAAATTGCATCGGGATTGAATACAACAGTCACCATGCGCACTTTCCTCCATGGGAGTAATGTCTCAAACAGTTTACGCTTTGATCGTTCCCTGGAAGACCAGTAGTAGTTTCCGATGCAGATCTGGGGGCATTCTGCAGTGTGTGGACTATCAGAGTGTTGAAGAAACACAGAAATTGCATCGGGATTGCATATAACAGTCACCATTCGCACTTTCCTCCATGGGAGTAATGTCTCAAACAGTATACGCTTTGATCGTTCCCTGTAAGACCAGTAGTAGTTTCCGATTTACATCTGGAGGCACTCTGTAATCTGTGGACATTTAAAGTGTTGATGAAACACAGACATTGCATCGGGATTGAATACAACAGTCACCATGCGCACTTTCCTCCATGGGAGTAATGTCTCAAACAGTCTACGCTTTGATCGTTTCCTGGAAGACCAGTAGTAGTTTCCTATGCACATCTGGAGGCATTCTGTAATCTGTGGGCCTTCAAACTGTTGATGACACACAGAAATTGCATCGGAAGTGAATACAACAGTAACCATGCGCACTTTCCTCCATGGGAGTAATGTCTCAAACAGTCCACGCTTTGATCGTTCCCTAGATGACCAGTAGTAGTTTCCGATGCACATATGGGGGCATTCTGTAATGTGTGGACTATCATAGTGTTGATGAAACACAGAAATTGAATCGGGATTGAATACAACAGTACCATGCACACTCTCCTCAATGGGAGTAATGTCTCAAACGGTTTACGCTTTGATCGTTCCCTGGAAGACCAGTAGTAGTTTCCGATGCACATCTGGTAGCATTCTGTAATGTGTGGACTATCAGAGTGTTGATGAAACACAGAAATTGCATCGGGATTGAATACAACAGTCACCAGGCGCACTTTCCTCCATGGGAGTAATGTCTCAAACAGTTTACGCTTGGTTCGTTCCCTGGAAGACCAGTAGTAGTTTCCGATGCACATCTGGGTGCATTTTGTAATGAGTGGACTATCAGAGTGTTGATGAAACACAGAAAGTGCATCGGGATTTAGTACAACAGTCACCATGCGCACTTTCCTCCATAGGAGTAATGTCTCACACAGTTTACGCTTGTATCGTTCCCTGGAAGACCTGTATAGTTTCCGATGCACATCTGGGGGCATTCTGTAATCTGTGGACTATCAGAGTGTTGATGAAACACAGACATTGCATCGGGATTGAATACAACAGTCACCATGCGCACTTTCCTCCATGGGAGTAATGTCTCAAACAGTCTACGCTTTGATCGTTCCCTGCAAGACCAGTTGTAGTTAACGATGCACATCTGGAGGCATTCTTTAATCTGTGGACCTTGAAAGTGTTGATGAAACACATAATTTGCCTCGGGATTGAATACAACAGTCATTATGCGCTCTTTCCTCCATGGGAGTAATGTCTCAAACAGTATACGCTTTGATCGTTCCCTGGAAGACCAGTGGTTGTTTCCGATGGACATCTGGGGAATTCTGTAATGTGTGGTCTATAAGAGTGTTGATGAAACACAGAAATTGCATCGGGATTGAATACAACAGTCACCATGCGCACTTCCTCCATGGGAGTATTGTCTCAAACAGTTTACGATTTGATCGTTCCCTGGAAGACCAGTAATAGTTTCCGATGCCCATCTGGTGTCATTCTCTAACCTGTGGACTATCAGAGTTTTGATGAAACACAGAAATTGCATCGGGATTGAATACAACAGGCACCATGCGCACTTTCCTCCATGGGAGTAATGTCTCAAACAGTTTACGATTTGATCGTTCCCTGGAAGACCAGTAATAGTTTCCGATGCACATCTGGTGTCATTCTCTAACCTGTGGACTATCAGATTGTTGTTCAAACACTGAAATTGCATCGGGATTGAAAACAACAGTCACCATGCGCACCTTCCTCCATGGGAGTAATGTCTCAAACAGTTTACGCTTTGATCGTTCCCTAAAAGACCAGTAGTAGTTTCCGATGCACATCTGGGGGCATTCTGCAATGTGTGGACTATCAGAGTGTTGATGAAACACAGAAATCGCATCGGGATTGAATACAACAGTCACCATGCGCACTTTCCTCCATGGGAGTAATGTCTCAAGCAGTCTACGATTTGATCGTTTCCTGTAAGACCAGTAGTAGTTTCCGATGCACATCTGGGGGCATTCTGTAATGTGTGCACTATCAGAGTGTTGATGAAACACAGAAATCGCATCGGGATTGAATACAACAGTCACCATGCGCACTTTCCTCCATGGGAGTAATGTCTCAAGCAGTCTACGATTTGATCGTTCCCTGTAAGACCAGTAGTAGTTTCCGATGCACATCTGGGAGCATTCTGTAATGTGTGCACTATCAGAGTGTTGATGAAACACAGAAATTGCATCGGGATTGAACACAACTGTCACCATGCGCAATCTCCTTCATGGGAGTAATGTCTCAAACAGTTTACGCTTTGATCGTTCCCTGGAAGACCAGTAGTTGTTTCCGATGATCATCTGGGTTCATTCTGTAATGTGTGGACTATCCGAGTGTTGTTCACACACAGAAATTGCATCGGGATTGAATACAACAGTCACGGTGCTCAATTTTCCTAAATGGGAGTAATGTCTCAAACAGTCTACGCTTTTATCGTTCCCTGGAAAACCAGTAGTAGTTTCCGATGCACATCTGGAGGCATTCAGTATTCTGTGGACTATCAGAGTGTTGTTGAAACACAGAATTTGCATCGGGATTGAATACAACAGTCACCATGCGCACTTTCCTCCATGGGAGTAATGTGTCAAACTGTCTACGCTTTGATCGTTCCCTGGAAGACCTGTAGTAGTTTCCGATGCACATCTTTAGGCAATCTGTTGTCCGTGGACAATCAGTGTGTTGATGAAACACAGGAATTGCATCAGGATTGAATACAACAGTCACCATGCGCACATTAATAAATGGGAGTAATGTATCAAAGAGTCTACGCGTTGATCGTTCCCTGCAAGACCAGTAGTGGTTTCTGATGCACAACTGGGGGCATTCTGTAATGTGTGGATTATCAGAGTGTTGATGAAACACAGAAATTGTATCAGGATTGAATACAACAGTCACCATGCGCACTTTCCTTAATGGGAGTAATGTCTCAAACAGTTTACGCTTTGATCGTTCCCTGGAAGACCAGTAGTAGTTTCCGATGCACATCTGGGGGCATTCTGTAATGTGTGGACTATCAGAGTGTTGTTGAAACACAGAATTTGCATCGGGATTGAATACAACAGTCACCAAGACCAGTTTCCTCCATGGGAGTAATGTCTCAAACAGTTTACGCTTTGATCGTTCCCTGGAAGACCAGTAGTAGTTTCCGATGCACATCTGGGTGAATTCTGTAATGAGTGGACTATCAGAGTGTTTATGAAACACAGAAAGTGCATCGGGATTTAGTACAACAGTCACGATGCGCACTTTCCTCCATAGGAGTAAGGTCTCACACAGTCTACGCTTTGATCGTCCCCTGCAAGACCAGTAGTAGTTTCCGATGCACATCTAAAGGCATTCAGTAATCTGTAAACTATCAGAGTGTTGTTCAAACACAGAAATTGCATCGGGATCGAATACAACAGTCACCATGCGCACATTCCTCCATGGGAGTAATGTCTCAAACTGTTTACGCTTTGATCGTTCCCTGCAAGACCAGTAGTTGTTCACGATGCACATCTGGAGGCATTCTGTAATCTGTGGACCTTTAAAGTGTTGATGAAACACAGAATTTGCCTCGGGATTGAATACAACAGTCATTATGCGCACTTTCCTCCATGGGAGTGATGTCTCAAACAGTTATGCTTTGATCGTTCCCTGGAAGACCAGTGGTTGTTTCCGATGAACATCTGGGGGCATTCTGTAATGTGTGGTCTATAAGAGTGTTGATGAAACACAGAAGTTGCATCAGGATTGAATACAACAGTCACGATGCTCAATTTTCCTAAATGGGAGTAATGTCTCAAACAGTCTACGCTTTTATCGTTCCCTGGAAAACCAGTAAGAGTTTCCGATGCTCATCTGGAGGCATTCTGTATTCTGTGGACTATCAGAGTGTTGTTGAAACACAGAATTTGCATCGGGATTTAATACAACAGTCACCATGCGCACTTTCCTAAATGGGAGTAATGTTTCAAAGAGTCTACGCGTTGATCGTTCCCTGCAAGACCAGTAGTAGTTTCTGATGCACAACTGGGGGCATTCTGTAATGTGTGGATTATCAGAGTGTTGATGAAACACAGAAATTGCATCAGGATTGAATACAACAGTCACCATGCGCACTTTCCTTAATGGGAGTAATGTCTCAAACAGTTTACGCTTTGATCGTTCCCTGGTAGACCAGTAGTAGTTTCCGATGCACATCTGGGGGCATTCTGTAATGTGTGGACTATCAGAGTGTTGATGAAACACAAAAATTCATCGGGATTGAATGCAACAGTCACCATGCGCACTTTCCTCCATGGGAGTAATGTCTCAAACAGTTTACGCTTTGATCGTTCATTGGAATACCAGTAGTAGTTTGCGATGCACATCTGGGGGCATTCTGCAATATGTGGACAATCAGTGTGTTGATGAAACACAGGAATTGCATCAGGATTGAATACAACAGTCACCATGCGCACTTTCCTAAATGGGAGTAATGTATCAAAGAGTCTACGCGTTGATCGTTCCCTGCAAGACCAGTAGTAGTTTCTGATGCACAACTGGGGGCATTCTGTAATGTGTGGATTATCAGAGTGTTGATGAAACACAGAAATTGCATCAGGATTGAATACAACAGTCACCATGCGCACTTTCCTTAATGGGAGTAATGTCTCAAACAGTTTACGCTTTGATCGTTCCCTAAAAAAGACCAGTAGTAGTTTCCGATTCACATCTGGGAGCATTCTGTAATGAGTGGACTATCAGAGTGTTGTTGAAACACAGAATTTGCATCGGGATTGAATACAACAGTCACCATGCGCACTTTCCTCCATGGGAGTAATGTCTCAAAGAGTTTACGCTTTGATCGTTCCCTGGAAGACCAGTAGTAGTTTCCGATGCACATCTGGGTGAATTCTGTAATGAGTGGACTATCAGAGTGTTTATGAAACACAGAAAGTGCATATGGATTTAGTACAACAGTCACTATGCGCACTTTCCTCCATAGGAGTAAGGTCTCACACAGTCAACGCTTTGATCGTCCCCTGCAAGACCAGTAGTAGTTTCCGATGCACATCTGGGTGCATTCTGTAATGAGAGGACTATCAGAGTGTTGATGAAACACAGAAAGTGCATCGGGATTTAGTACAACAGTCACCATGCGCACTTTCCTCCATAGGAGTAATGTCTCACACAGTCTACGCGTTGATCGTTCCCTGCAAGACCAGTAGTAGTTTCTGATGCACAACTGGGGGCATTCTGTAATGTGTGGATTATCAGAGTGTTGATGAAACACAGAAATTGCATCAGGATTGAATACAACAGTCACCATGCGCACTTTCCTTAATGGGAGTAATGTCTCAAACAGTTTACGCTTTGATCGTTCCCTAAAAAAGACCAGTAGTAGTTTCCGATTCACATCTGGGAGCATTCTGTAATGAGTGGACTATCAGAGTGTTGTTGAAACACAGAATTTGCATCGGGATTGAATACAACAGTCACCATGCGGACTTTCCTCCATGGGAGTAATGTCTCAAACAGTTTACGATTTGATCGTTCCCTGGAAGACCAGTAATAGTTTCCGATGCACATCTCGTGTCATTCTCTAATCTGTGGACTATCAGAGTGTTGATGAAACACAGAAATTGCATCGCAATTGAATACAACAGCCACCATGCGCACTTTCCTCCATGGGAGTAATGTCTCAAAGAGTCTACGCTTCAATCGTCCCTTGCAAGACCAGTAGTAGTTTCCGATGCACATCTGGAGGCATTCTGTAAAATGTAAACTATCAGAATGTTGTTCAAACACAGAAATTGCATCGGGATGGAATACAACAGTCATCATGCGCACTTTTATCCATGGGAGTAATGTCTCAAAGAGTTTACGCTTTGATTAACCCTGGAAGACCAGTAGTAGTTTCCGAAGCACATCTGGGGGCATTCTGCAATGTTGTGGACTATCAGAATGTTGATGAAACACAGAAATTGCATCAGGATTGAATACAACAGTCACCATGCGCACTTTCCTCCATGGGAGTAATGTCTCAAACTGTCTACGCTTTGATCGTCCCCTGCAAGACCTGTAGTAATTTCCGATGCACATCTGGAGGCGTTCTGTAATCTGTAAACTATCAGAGTTTGTTCAAACACAGAAATTGCATCGGGATTGAATACAACAGTCACCATGCGCACTTTCCTCCATGGGAGTAATGTCTCAAACAGTTTACGCTTTGATCGTTCCCTGGAGGACCAGTAGTAGTTTCCGATGCAGATCTGGGGGCATTCTGCAATGTGTGGACTATCAGAGTGTTGAAGAAACACAGAAATTGCATCGGCATTGAATATAACAGTCACCATGCACACTTTCCTCCGTGGGAGTAATGTCTCAAACAGTATACGCTTTGATCGTTCCCTGTAAGACCAGTAGTAGTTTCCGATTTACATCTGGAGGCACTCTGTAATCTGTGGACATTTAAAGTGTTGATGAAACACAGACATTGCATGGGGATTGAATACAACAGTCACCATGCGCACTTTCCTCCATGGGAGTAATGTCTCAAACAGTTTACGATTTGATCGTTCCCTGGAAGACCAGTAACAGTTTCCGATGCAGATCTGGGGCATTCTGCAATGTATGGACAATCAGATTGTTGAAGAAACACAGACATTGCATCGGGATTGAATACAACAGTCTCCATGCGCACTTTCCTCCATGGGAGTAATGTTCAAACAGTCTACGCTTTGATCGTTCCCTAGATGACCAGTAGTAGTTTCCGATGCACATATGGGGGCACTCTGTAATGTGTGGACTATCATAGTGTTGATGAAACACAGAAATTGCATCGGGATTGAATACAACAGTACCATGCACACTCTCCTCAATGGGAGTAATGTCTCAAACAGCTTACGCTTTGATCGTTCCCTGGAAGACCAGTAGTAGTTTCCGATGCACATCTGGGAGCATTCTGTAATGTGTGGACTATCAAAGTGTTGATGAAACACAGAAATTGCATCGGGATTGAATACAACAGTCACCAGGCGCACTTTCCTCCATGGGAGTAATGTCTTAAACAGTTATGCTTTGATCGTTCCCTGGAAGACCAGTGGTTGTTTCCGATGAACATCTGGGGGCATTCTGTAATGTGTGGTCCATAAGAGTGTTGATGAAACACAGAAATTGCATCACGATTGAATACAACAGTCACCATGCGCACTTTCCTCCATGGGAGTAATGTCTCAAACAGTTTACGATTTGATCGTTCCCTGGAAGACCAGTAATAGTTTCCGATGCACATCTGGTGTCATTCTCTAATCTGTGGACTATCAGAGTGTTGATGAAACACAGAAATTGCATCGCAATTGAATACAACAGCCACCATGCGCACTTTCTTCCACGGGAGTAATGTCTCAAACAGTCTACGCTTCGATCGTCCCTTGCAAGACCAGTAGTAGTTTCCGATGCACATCTGGAGGCATTCTGTAAAATGTAAACTATCAGAGTGTTGTTCAAACACAGAAATTGCATCGGGATTGAATACAACAGTCACCATGCGCACCTTCCTCCATGGGAGTAATGTCTCAAACAGTTTACGCTTTGATCGTTCCCTGGAAGACCAGTAGTAGTTTCCGATGCACATCTGGGGGCATTCTGCAATGTGTGGACTATCAGAGTGTTGATGAAACACAGAAATTGCATCGGGATTCAATACAACAGTCACCATGCGCACTTTCCTCCATCGGAGTAATGTCTCAAACAGTCTACGATTTAATCGTTCCCTGTAAGACCAGTAGTAGTTTCCGATGGACATCTGGGAGCATTCTGTAATGTGTGCACTATCAGAGTGTTGATGAAACACAGAAATTGCATCGGGATTGAATACAACTGTCACCATGCGCAATCTCCTTCATGGGAGTAATGTCTCAAACAGTTTACGCTTTGATCGTTCCCTGGAAGACCAGTAGTTGTTTCCGATGATCATCTGGGTTCATTCTGTAATGTGTGGACTATCCGAGTGTTGTTGACACACAGAAATTGCATCGGGATTGAATACAACAGTCACGATGCTCAATTTTCCTAAATGGGTGTAATGTCTCAAACAGTCTACGCTTTTATCGTTCCCTTTAAAACCAGTAGTAGTTTCCGATACACATCTGGAGGCATTCTGTATTCTGTGGACTATCAGAGTGTTGTTGAAACACAAAAATTGCATCGGGATTGAATGCAACAGTCACCATGCGCACTTTCCTCCATGGGAGTAATGTCTCAAACAGTCTACGCTTTTATCGTTCATTGGAAGACCAGTAGTAGTTTCCGATGCACATCTGGGGGCATTCTGCAATAAGTGGACAATCAGTGTGTTGATGAAAGACAGGAATTGCATCAGGCTTGATTACAACAGTCACCATGCGCACTTTCCTAAATGGGAGTAATGTATCAAAGAGTCTACGCGTTGATCGTTCCCTGCAAGACCAGTAGTAGTTTCTGATGCACAACAGGGGGCATTCTGTAATGTGTGGATTATCAGAGTGTTGATGAAACATAGAAATTGCATCAGGATTGAATACAACAGTCACCATGCGCACTTTCCTTAATGGGAGTTATGTCTCAAACAGTTTACGCTTTGATCGTTCCCTGGAATACCAGTAGTAGTTTCCGATGCACATCTGGGGGCATTCTGTAATGTGTGGACTATCAGAGTGTTGTTGAAACACAGAATTTGCATCGGGATTGAATACAACAGTCACCATGCGCACTTTCCTCCATGGGAGTAATGTCTCAAACAGTTTACGCTTTGATCGTTCCCTGGAAGACCAGTAGTAGTTTCCGATGCACATCTGGGTGAATTCTGTAATGAGTGGACTATCAGAGTGTTTATGAAACACAGAAAGTGCATCGGGGTTTAGTACAACAGTCACCATGCGCACTTTCCTCCATAGGAGTAAGGTCTCACACAGTCTACGCCTTGATCGTCCCCTGCAAGACCAGTAGTAGTTTCCGATGCACATCTGGGTGCATTCTGTAATGAGAGGACTATCAGAGTGTTGATGAAACACAGAAAGTGCATCGGGATGTAGTACAACAGTCACCATGCGCTTTTTCCTCCATAGGAGTAATGTCTCACACAGTCTACGCTTTGATCGTCCCCTGCAAGACCAGTAGTAGTTTCCGATGCACATCTGGAGGCATTTTGTAATCTGTAAACTAGCAGAGTGTTGTTCAAACACAGAAATTGCATCGGGATTGAATACAACAGTCACCAAGCGCACTTTCCTCCATGGGAGTAATGTCTCAAAGTGTTTACGCTTTGATCGTTCCCTGCAAGACCAGTAGTAATTCACGATGCACATCTGGAGGCATTCTGTAATCTGTGGACCTTTAAAGTGTTGATGAAACACAGAATTTGCCTCGGGATTGAATACAACAGTCATTATGCGCACTTTCCTCCATGGGAGTAATGTCTCAAACAGTTATGCTTTGATCGTTCCCTGGAAGACCAGTGGTTGTTTCCGATGAACATCTGGGGGCATTCTGTAATGTGTGGTCTAGAAGAGTGTTGATGAAACACAGAAGTTGCATCAGGATTGAATACAACAGTCACCATGCGCACTTTCCTCCATGGGAGTAATGTCTCAACAGTATACGATTTGATCGTCCCCTGGAAGACCAGTAATAGTTTCCGAAGCACATCTGGTGTCATTCTCTGATCTGTGGACTATCAGAGTGTTGATGAAACACAGAAATTGCATCGCAATTGAATACAACAGTCACCATGCGCACTTTCCTCCATGTGAGTAATGTCTCAAACAGTCTACGCTTCGATCGTCCCCTGCAAGACCAGTAGTAGTTTCCGATGCACATCTGGAGGCATTCTGTAATCTGTAAACTATCAGAGTGTTGTTCAAACACAGAAATTGCATCGGGAAGGAATACAACAGTCAGCATGCGCACTTTTATCCATGGGAATAATGTCTCAAACAGTTTACGCTTTGATCGTCCCTGGAAGACCAGTAGTAGTCTCCGATGCACATATGGGGGCATTCTGCAATGTGTGGACTATCAGAGTGTTGATGAAACACAGAAATTGCATCGGGATTGAATACAACAGTCACCATGCGCACTTTCCTCCATGGGAGTAATGTCTCAAGCAGTCTACGATTTGATCGTTCCCTGTAAGACCAGTAGTAGTTTCCGATGGACATCTGGGAGCATTCTGTAATGTGTGCACTATCAGAGTGTTGATGAAACACAGAAATTGCATCGGGATTGAATACAACTGTCACCATGCGCAATCTCCTTCATGGGAGTAATGTCTCAAACAGTTTACGCTTTGATCGTTCCCTGGAAGACCAGTAGTTGTTTCCGATGATCATCTGGGTTCATTCTGTAATGTGTGGACTATCCGAGTGTTGTTGACACACAGAAATTGCATCGGGATTGAATACAACAGTCACGATGCTCAATTTTCCTAAATGGGAGTAATGTCTCAAACAGTCTACGCTTTTATCGTTCCCTGGAAAACCAGTAGTAGTTTCCGATGCACATCTGGAGGCATTCTGTATTCTGTGGACTATCAGAGTGTTGTTGAAACACAGAATTTGCATCGGGATTGAATACAAAAGTCACGATGCGCACTTTCCTCCATGGGAGTAATGTGTCAAACTGTCTACGCTTTGATCGTTCCCTGGAAGAGCAGTAGTAGTTTCCGATGCACATCTTTAGGCAATCTGTTGTCTGTGGACAATCAGTGTGTTGATGAAACACAGGAATTGCATCAGGATTGAATACAACAGTCACCATGCGCACTTTCCTAAATGGGAGTAATGTATCAAAGAGTCTACGTGTTGATCGTTCCCTGCAAGACCAGTAGTAGTTTCTGTTGCACAACTGGGGGCATTCTGTAATATGTGGATTATCAGAGAGTTGATGAAACACAGAAATTGCATCAGGATTGAATACAACAGTCACCATGCGCACTTTCCTTAATGTGAGTAGTGTCTCAAACAGTTTACGTTTTGATTGTTAACTGGAAGACCAGTAGTAATTTCCGATGCACATCTGGGGGCATTCTGTAATGTGTGGACTATCAGAGTGTTGATGAAACACAAAAATTGCATCGGGATTGAATGCAACAGTCACCATGCGCACTTTCCTCCATGGGAGTAATATTTCAAACAGTTTACGCTTTGATCGTTCATTGGAAGACCAGTAGTAGTTTCCGATGCACATCTGGGGGCATTCTGCAATATGTGGACAATCAGTGTGTTGATGAAACACAGGAATTGCATCAGGATTGAATACAACAGTCACCATGCGCACTTTCCTCCATGGGAGTAATGTCTCAAAGAGTCTACGCGTTGATCGTTTCCTGCAAGACCAGTAGTAGTTTCTGATGCACAACTGGGGGCATTCTGTAATGTGTGGATTATCAGAGTGTTGATGAAACAAAGAAATTGCATCAGGATTGAATACAACAGTCACCATGCGCACTTTCCTTAATGGGAGTAATGTCTCAAACAGTTTACACTTTGATCGTTCCCTGGAAGACCAGTAGTAGTTTCCGATGCACATCTAGGGGCTTCTGTAATGTGTGGACTATCAGAGTGTTATTGAAACACAGAATTTGCATCGGGATTGAATACAACAGTCACCATGCGCACTGTCCTCCATGGGAGTAATGTCTCAAACAGTTTACGCTTTGATCGTTCCCTGGAAGACCAGTAGTAGTTTCCGATGCACATCTGGGTGAATTCTGTAATGAGTGGACTATCAGAGTGTTTATGAAACTCAGAAAGTGCATCGGGATTTAGTACAACAGTCACAATGTGCACTTTCCTCCATAGGAGTAAGGTCTCACACAGTCTACGCTTTGATCGTCCCCTGCAAGACCAGTAGTAGTTTCAGATGCACATCTGGATGCATTCTGTAATGAGAGGACTATTAGAGTGTTGATGAAACACAGAAAGTGCATCGGGATTTAGTACAACAGTCACCATGCGCACTTTCCTCCATAGGAGTAATGTCTCACACAGTCTACGCTTTGATCGTCCCCTGCCAGACCAGTAGTAGTTTCCGATGCACATCTGGAGGCATTCTGTAATCTGTAAACTATCAGAGTGTTGTTCAAACACAGAAATTGCATCGGGATTGAATACAACAGTCACCATGCGCACTTTCCTCCATGGGAGCAATGTCTCAAACTGTTTACGCTTTGATCGTTCCCTGCAAGACCAGTAGTAGTTCACGATGCACATCTGGAGGCATTCTGTAATCTGTGGACCTTTAAAGTGTTGATGAAACACAGAATTTGCCTCGGGATTGAATACAACAGTCATTATGCGCACTTTCCTCCACGGGAGTAATATCTCAAACAGTTATGCTTTGATCGTTCCCTGGAAGACCAGTGGTTGTTTCCGATGAACATCTGGGGGCATTCTGTAATGTGTGGTCTATAAGAGTGTTGATGAAACACAGAAGTTGCATCAGGATTAAATACAACAGTCACCATGCGCACTTTCCTCCATGGGAGTAATGTTTCAAACAGTCTACGCTTCGATCGTCCCCTGCAAGACCAGTAGTAGTTTCCGATGCACATCTGGAGGCATTCTGTAATCTGTAAACTATCAGAGTTTTGTTCAAACACAGAAATTGCATCGGGAAGGAATACAACAGTCAGCATGCGCACTTTTATCCATGAGAGTAATGTCTCAAACTGTTTACGCTTCGATCGTCCCTGGAAGACCAGTAGTAGTTTCCGATGCACATATGGGGGCATTCTGCAATGTGTGGACCATCAGAGTATTGATGAAACACAGAAATTGCATCGGGATTGTATACAACAGTCACCATGCGCACTCTCCTCCATGGGAGTAATATCTCAAACAGTTTACGCTTTGATCGTTCCCTGGAAGACCAGTAGTAGTTTCCGATGCACATCTGGGAGCATTCTGTAATGAGTGGACTATCATAGTGTTGATGAAACACAGAAAGTGCCTCGGGATTTAGTACAACAGTCACCATGCGCACTTTCCTCCATAGGAGTAAGGTCTCACACAGTCTACGCTTTGATCGTCCCCTGCAAGACCAGTAGTAGTTTCCGATGCACATCTGGGTGCATTCTGTAATGAGAGGACTATCAGAGTGTTGATGAAACACAGAAAGTGCATCGTGATTTAGTACAACAGTCACCATGCGCACTTTCCTCCATAGGAGTAATGTCTCACACAGTCTACGCTTTGATCGTCCCCTGCAAGACCAGTAGTAGTTTCCGATGCACATCTGGAGGCATTCTGTAAAATGTAAACTATCAGAGTGTTGTGCAAACACAGAAATTGCATCGGGATGGAATACAACAGTCAGCATGCGCACTTTTATCCATGGGAGTAATGTCTCAAGCTGTTTACGCTTCGATCGTTCCCTGCAAGACCAGTAGTAGTTTCCGATGCACATCTGGAGGCATTCTGTAAAATGTTAACTATCAGAGTGTTGTTCAAAGACAGAAATTGCATCGGGATGGAATACAACAGTCAGCATGCGCACTTTTATCCATGGGAGTAATGTCTCAAACAGTTTACGATTTGATCGTCCCTGGAAGACCAGCAGTAGTTTCCGATGCACATCTGGGGGCATTCTGCAATGTTGTGGACTATCAGAATGTTGATGAAACACAGAAATTGCATCGGGATTGAATACAACAGTCACCATGCGCACTTTCCTCCATGGGAGTAATATCTCAAACAGTCTACGCTTTGATCGTTCCCTGTAAGACAAGTAGTAGTTTCCGATGCACATCTGGATGCACTATGTAATCTGTGGACCTTTAAAGTGTTGATGAAACACAGATATTGCATCGGGATTGAATACAACAGTCACCATGCGCACTTTCCTCCTTGGGAGTAATGTCTCAAACAGTCTACGCTTTGATCGTTTCCTGGAAGACCAGTAGTATTTTCCGATGCACATCTGGAGGCATTCTGTAATCTGTGGGCCTTCAAACTGTTGATGATACGCAGAAATTGCATCGGGAGTGAATACAACAGTATCCATGAGCACTTTCCTCCATGGGAGTAATGTCTCAAACAGTCAACGCTTTGATCGTTCCCTAGACGACCAGTAGTAGTTTCCGATGAACATATAGCGGCAATCTGTAATGTGTGCACTATCAGAGTGTTGATGAAACACAGAAATTGCATCGGGATAGAATACAACAGTCACCATGCGCACTCTCCTCCATGGGAGTAATGTCTCAAACAGTTTACGCTTTGATCGTTCCCTGGAAGACCAGTAGTTGTTTCCGATGATCATCTGGGTTCATTCTGTAATGTGTTGACTATCCGAGTTTTGTTGAAACACAGAAATTGCATCGGTATTGAATACAACAGTCACCATGCTTAATTTTCCTCCATGGGAGTAATGTCTCGAACAGTTTACGCTTTGATCGTTCCCTGGAAGACAAGTTGTAGTTTCCGATGCAGATCTGGGGGCATTCTGCAATGTGTGGATTATCAGAGTGTTGAAGAAACACAGAAATATCATCGGGATTGAATATAACAGTCACCATGCGCACTTTCCTCCATGGGAGTAATGTCTCAAAGAGTCTACGCGTTGATCGTTCCCTGTAGGACCAGTAGTAGTTTCCGATTTACATCTGGAGGCACTCTGTAATCTGTGGACATTTAAAGTGTTGATGAAACACAGACATTGCATCGGGATTGAATACAACAGTCACCATGCGCACTTTCCTCCATGGGAGTAATGTCTCAAACAGTCTACGCTTTGATCGTTTCCTGGAAGACCAGTAGTAGTTTCCGATGCACATCTGGAGGCATTCTGTAATCTGTGGGCGTTCAAACTGTTGATGATACACAGAAATTGCATCGGAAGTGAATACAACAGTAACCATGCGCACTTTCCTCCATGGGAGTAATGTCTCAAACAATCTACGCTTTGATCGTTCCCTAGATGACCAGTAGTAGTTTCCGATGCACATATGGGGGCATTCTGTAGTGTGTGGACTATCATAGTGTGATGAAACACAGAAATTGCATCGGGATTGAATACAACAGTCACCAGGCGCACTTTCCTCCATGGGAGTAATGTCTCAAACAGTTTACGATTTGATCGTTCCCTATAAGACCAGTAGTAGTTTCCGATGCACATCTGGGTACATTCTGTAATGAGTGGACTATCAGAGTGTTGATGAAACACAGAAAGTGCATCGGGATTTAGTACAACAGTCACCATGCGCACTTTCCTCCATAGGAGTAATGTCTCACACAGTTTACGCTTTTATCGTTCCCTGGAAGACCAGTATAGTTTCCGATGCACATCTGGCCTTCATTCTGTAATCTCTGGACTATCAGAGTGTTGATGAAACACAGACATTGCATCGGGATTGAATACAACAGTCACCATGCGCACTTTCCTCCATGTTAGTAATGTCTCAAACAGTCTACGCTTTGATCGTTCCCTGCAAGACCAGTACGAGTTACCAATGCACATCTGGAGGCATTCTGTAATCTGTGGCACTTTAAAGTGTTGATGAAACACATAATTTGCCTCGGGATTGAATACAACAGTCATTATGCGCACTTTCCTCCATGGGAGTAATGTCTCAAACAGTTTACGCTTTGATCGTTCCCTGGAAGACCAGTAGTTGTTTCCGATGATCATCTGGGTTCATTCTGTAATGTGTGGACTATCCGAGTGTTGTTGACACACAGAAAATGCATCGGGATTGAATACAACAGTCACGATGCTCAATTTTCCTAAATGGGTGTAATGTCTCAAACAGTCTACGCTTTTATCGTTCCCTGGAAGACCAGTAATAGTTTCCGATGCACATCTGGTGTCATTCTCTAACCTGTGGACTATCAGAGTGTTGATGAAACACAGAAATTGCATCGGGATTGAATACAACAGTCACCATGCGCACTTTCCTCCATAAGAGTATTGTCTCAAACAGTTTACGCTTTGATCGTTCCCTGGAAGACCAGTAGTAGTTTCCGATGCAGATCTGGGGGCATTCTGCAATGTGTGGACTGTCAGAGTGTTGAAGAAACACAGAAATTGCATCGGGATTGAATACAACAGTCACCATGCGCACTTTCCTCCATGGGAGTAATGTCTCAAACAGTTTACGATTTGATCGTTCCCTGGAAGACCAGTAATAGTTTCCGATGCACATCTGGTGTCATTCTCTAACCTGTGCACTATCAGAGTGTTGATGAAACACAGAAATTGCATCGGGATTGAATACAACAGTCACCATGCGCACTTTCCTCCATGGGAGTAATGTCTCAAACAGTTTACGATTTGATCGTTCCCTGGAAGACCAGTAATAGTTTCCGATGCACATCTGGTGTCATTCTCTAAGCTGTGGACTATCAGAGTGTTGATGAAACACAGAAATTGCATCGGGATTGAATACAACAGTCACCATGCGCACTTTCCTCCATAAGAGTATTGTCTCAAACAGTTTACGCTTTGATCGTTCCCTGGAAGACCAGTAGTAGTTTCCGATGAACATCTGGGGGAATTCTGTAATGTGTGGTCTATAAGAGTGTTGATGAAACACAGAAATTGCATCGGGATTGAATACAACAGTCACCATGCGCACTTTCCTCCATGGGAGTAATGTCTCAAACAGTTTACGATTTGATCGTTCCCTGGAAGACCAGTAATAGTTTCCGATGCACATCTGGTGTCATTCTCTAACCTGTGGACTATCAGAGTGTTGATGAAACACAGAAATTGCATCGGGATTGAATACAACAGTCACCATGCGCACTTTCCTCCATAAGAGTATTGTCTCAAACAGTTTACGCTTTGATCGTTTCCTGGAAGACCAGTAGTAGTTTCCGATGCAGATCTGGGGGCATTCTGCAATGTGTGGACTATCAGAGTGTTGAAGAAACACAGATATTGCATCGGGATTGAATATAACAGTCACCATGCGCACTTTCCTCCATGGGAGTAATGTCTCAAACAGTCTACGCTTTGATCGTTTCCTGGAAGACCAGTAGTAGTTTCCGATGCACATCTGGAGGCATTCTGTAATCTGTGGGCCTTCAAACTGTTGATGACACACAGAGATTGCATCGGAAGTGAATACAACAGTAACCATGCGCACTTTCCTCCATGGGAGTAATGTCTCAAACAGTCTACGCTTTGATCGTTCCCTAGATGACCAGTAGTAGTTTCCGATGCACATATGGGGGCATTCTGTATTGTGTGGACTATCATAGTGTTGATGAAACACAGAAATTGCATCGGGATTGAATACAACAGTCACCATGCACACTCTCCTCAATGGGAATAATGTCTCAAACAGTTTACGCTTTGATCGTTCCCTGGAAGACCAGTAGTAGTTTCCGATGCACATCTGGGAGCATTCTGTAATGTGTGTACTATCAGAGTGTTGATGAAACACAGAAATTGCATCGGGATTGAATACAACAGTCACCATGCGCACTTTCCTCCATGGGAGTAATGTCTCAAAGAGTCTACGCTTTGATCGTTCCCTGCAAGACCAGTAGTAGTTAACGTTGCACATCTGGAGGCATTCTGTAATCTGTGGACCTTGAAAGTGTTGATGAAACTCATAATTTGCCTCGGGATTGAATACAACAGTCATTATGCGCACTTTCCTCCTTGGGAGTAATGTCTCAAAAAGTTTACGCTTTGATCGTTCCCTGGAAGACCAGTGGTTGTTTCCGATGAACATCTGGGGGAATTCTGTAATGTGTGGTCTATAAGAGTGTTGATGAAACACAGAAATTGCATCGGGATTGAATACAACAGTCACCATGCGCACTTTCCTCCATGGGAGTAATGTCTCAAACAGTATACGATTAGATCGTTCCCTGGAAGACCAGTAATAGTTTCCGATGCACATCTGGTGTCATTCTCTAACCTGTGGACTATCAGAGTTTTGATGAAACACAGAAATTGCGTCGGGATTGAATACAACAGTCACCATGCCACTTTCCTCCATGGGAGTAATGTCTCAAACAGTTTACGATTTGTACGTTCCCTGTAAGACCAGTAGTAGTTTCCGATGGACATCTGGGAGCATTCTGTAATGTGTGCACTATCAGAGTGTTGATGAAACACAGAAATTGCATCGGGATTGAATACAACTGTCACCATGCGCAATCTCCTCCATGGGAGTATTGTCTCAAACAGTTTACGCCTTGATCGTTCCCTGGAAGACCAGTAGTTGTTTCCGATGATCATCTGGGTTCATTCTGTAATGTGTGGACCATCCGGGTGTTGTTGACACACTGAAATTGCATCGGGATTGAATACAACAGTCACGATGCTCAATTTTCCTAAATGGGAGTAATGTCTCAAACAGTCTACGCTTTGATCGTTCCCTGGAAAACCAGTAGTAGTTTCCGATGCACTTCTGGAGGCATTCTGTATACTGTGGACTATCAGAGTGTTGTTGAAACACAGAATTTGCATCGGGATTGAATACAGCAGTCACCATGCGCACTTCCCTCCATGGGAGTAATGTGTCAAACTGTCTACGCTTTGATCGTTTCCTGGAAGACCAGTAGTAGTTTCCGATGCACATCTGGAGGCATTCTGTAATCTGTGGACCTGTGAAGTGTTGATGAAACACAGAAATTGCATCCGGATTGAATACAACAGTCACCATGCGCACTTTCCCCCATGGGAGTAATGTCACAAACAGTCTACTCTTTGATCGTTCCCTCGAAGACCAGTAGTAGTTTCCGATTCACATCTTTAGGCAATCTGTTGTCTGTGGACAATCAGTGTGATGATGAAACACAGGAATTGCATCAGGATTGAATACAACAGTCACCATGCGCACTTTCCTAAATGGGAGTAATGTATCAAAGAGTCTACACGTTGATCGTTCCCTGCAAGACCAGTAGTAGTTTCTGATGCACAACTGGGGGCATTCTGTAATGTGTGGATTATCAGAGTGT
The DNA here is from genome assembly GCF_023897955.1 of Schistocerca gregaria. NCBI lineage: Eukaryota > Metazoa > Arthropoda > Insecta > Orthoptera > Acrididae > Schistocerca > Schistocerca gregaria. Next base: position 44,557,433 of record NC_064927.1, read on the forward strand.
TGATGAAACACAGAAATTGCATCAGGAAGAATACAACAGTCACCATGCGCACTTTCCTTAATGGGAGTAATGTCCCAAACAGTTTACGCTTTGATCGTTCCCTGGAAGACCAGTAGTAGTTTCCGATGCACATCTGGGGGCATTCTGTAATGTGTGGACTATCAGAGTGTTGATGAAACACCAAAATTGCATCGGGATTCAATGCAACAGTCACCATGCGCACTTTCCTCCATAGGAGTAATGTCTCAAGCAGTCTACGCTTTGATCTTTCCCTGCAAGACCAGTAGTAGTTTCCGATGCACATCTGGAGGCACTCTGTAATCTTTGGACCTGCAAAGTGCTGATGAAACACAGAAATTGCATCGGCATTCTATACAACAGTCACAATGCGCACTTTCCTCCTTGGGAAAACTGTCTCTAACAATCTACCCTTTGATCGTTCACTGCAAGACCAGTAGCAGTTTCCGATGCACATCCGGAGGCATTCTGTAATATGTGGACCATCAAAATGTTGATGAAACACAGGAATTGCCGCGGGATTGAATACAACAGTCACCATGCTCAATTTTCCTAAATGGGAGTAATGTCTCAAACAGTCTACGCTTTGATCGTTCCCTGGAAGACCAGTAGTAGTTTCCGATGCACATCTGGAGGCGTTCAGTAATCTGTAAACTATCAGAGTGTTGTTCAAACACAGAAATTGCATCGGAATTGAATACAACAGTCACCATGCGCACTTTCCTCCATGGGAGTAATGTCTCAAACAGTTTACGCTTTGATCGTTCCCTGGAAGACCAGTTGTAGTTTCCGATGCAGATCTGGGGGCATTCTGCAATGTGTGGATAATCAGAGTGTTGAAGAAACACAGAAATTGCATCGGGATTGAATATAACAGTCACCATGCGCACTTTCCTCCATGGGAGTAATGTCTCAAACAGTATACGCTTTGATCGTTCCCTATAAGACCAGTAGTAGTTTCCGATTTACATCTGGAGGCACTCTGTAATCTGTGGACATTTAAAGTGTTGATGAAACACAGAAATTGCATTCGGATTGAATACAACAGTCACCATGCGCACTTTCCTCCATGGGAGTAATGTCTCAATCAGTCTACGCTTTGATCGTTTCCTGGAAGACCAGTAGTAGTTTCCGATGCACATCTATAGGCATTCTGTAATCTGTGGGCCTTAAAACTGTTGATGATACACAGAAATTGCACCGGAAGTGAATACAACAGTAACCATGCGCACTTTCCTCCATGGGAGTAATGTCTCAAACAATCTACGCTTTGATCGTTCCCTAGATGACCAGTAGTAGTTTCCGATGCACATATGGGGGCATTCTGTAATGTGTGGACTATCATAGTGTTGATGAAACACAGAAATTGCATCGGGATTGAATACAACAGTCACCATGCACACTCTCCTTAACGGGAGTAATGTCTCAAACTGTTTACGCTTTGATCGCTTTCTGGAAGACCAGTAGTAGTTTCCGATGCACATCTGGGAGCATTCTGTAATGTGTGGACTATCAGAGTGTTGATGAAACACAGAAATTGCTTCGGGATTGAATACAACAGTCACCAGGCGCACTTTCCTCCATGGGAGTAATGTCTCAAACAGTTTACGATTTGATCGTTCCCTGGAAGACCAGTAGTAGTTTCCGATGCACATCTGGGTGCATTCTGTAATGAGTGGACTATCAGAGTGTTGATGAAACACAGAAAGTGCATCGGGATTTAGTACAACAGTCACCATGTGCACTTTCCTCCATAGGAGTAATGTCTCACACAGTTTACGCTTTTATCGTTCCCTGGAAGACCAGTATAGTTTCCGATGCACATCTGGCGTTCATTCTGTAATCTGTGGACTATCAGAGTGTTGATGAAACACAGACATTGCATCGGGATTGAATACAACAGTCACCATGCGCACTTTCCTCCATGGGAGTAATGTCTCAAACAGTCTACGCTTTGATCGTTCCCTGCAAGACCAGTACGAGTTACCAATGCACATCTGGAGGCATTCTGCAATCTGTGGGCGTTCAAACTGTTGATGATACACAGAAATTGCATCGGAAGTGAATACAACAGTAACCATGCGCACTTTCCTCCATGGGAGTAATGTCTCAAACAATCTACGCTTTGATCGTTCCCTAGATGACCAGTAGTAGTTTCCGATGCACATATGGGGGCACTCTGTAGTGTGTGGACTATCATAGTGTGATGAAACACAGAAATTGCATCGGGATTGAATACAACAGTCACCAGGCGCACTTTCCTCCATGGGAGTAATGTCTCAAACAGTTTACGATTTGATCGTTCCCTATAAGACCAGTAGTAGTTTCCGATGCACATCTGGGTACATTCTGTAATGAGTGGACTATCAGAGTGTTGATGAAACACAGAAAGTGCATCGGGATTTAGTACAACAGTCACCATGCGCACTTTCCTCCATAGGAGTAATGTCTCACACAGTTTACGCTTTTATCGTTCCCTGGAAGACCAGTATAGTTTCCGATGCACATCTGGCCTTCATTCTGTAATCTCTGGACTATCAGAGTGTTGATGAAACACAGACATTGCATCGGGATTGAATACAACAGTCACCATGCGCACTTTCCTCCATGTTAGTAATGTCTCAAACAGTCTACGCTTTGATCGTTCCCTGCAAGACCAGTACGAGTTACCAATGCACATCTGGAGGCATTCTGTAATCTGTGGCACTTTAAAGTGTTGATGAAACACATAATTTGCCTCGGGATTGAATACAACAGTCATTATGCGCACTTTCCTCCATGGGAGTAATGTCTCAAACAGTTTACGCTTTGATCGTTCCCTGGAAGACCAGTAGTTGTTTCCGATGATCATCTGGGTTCATTCTGTAATGTGTGGACTATCCGAGTGTTGTTGACACACAGAAAATGCATCGGGATTGAATACAACAGTCACGATGCTCAATTTTCCTAAATGGGTGTAATGTCTCAAACAGTCTACGCTTTTATCGTTCCCTGGAAGACCAGTAATAGTTTCCGATGCACATCTGGTGTCATTCTCTAACCTGTGGACTATCAGAGTGTTGATGAAACACAGAAATTGCATCGGGATTGAATACAACAGTCACCATGCGCACTTTCCTCCATGGGAGTAATGTCTCAAACAGTTTACGATTTGATCGTTCCCTGGAAGACCAGTAATAGTTTCCGATGCACATCTGGTGTCATTCTCTAACCTGTGGACTATCAGAGTGTTGATGAAACACAGAAATTGCATCGGGATTGAATACAACAGTCACCATGCGCACTTTCCTCCATAAGAGTATTGTCTCAAACAGTTTACGCTTTGATCGTTCCCTGGAAGACCAGTAGTAGTTTCCGATGAACATCTGGGGGAATTCTGTAATGTGTGGTCTATAAGAGTGTTGATGAAACACAGAAATTGCATCGGGATTGAATACAACAGTCACCATGCGCACTTTCCTCCATGGGAGTAATGTCTCAAACAGTTTACGATTTGATCGTTCCCTGGAAGACCAGTAATAGTTTCCGATGCACATCTGGTGTCATTCTCTAACCTGTGGACTATCAGAGTGTTGATGAAACACAGAAATTGCATCGGGATTGAATACAACAGTCACCATGCGCACTTTCCTCCATAAGAGTATTGTCTCAAACAGTTTACGCTTTGATCGTTTCCTGGAAGACCAGTAGTAGTTTCCGATGCAGATCTGGGGGCATTCTGCAATGTGTGGACTATCAGAGTGTTGAAGAAACACAGATATTGCATCGGGATTGAATATAACAGTCACCATGCGCACTTTCCTCCATGGGAGTAATGTCTCAAACAGTCTACGCTTTGATCGTTCCCTGCAAGACCAGTACGAGTTACCAATGCACATCTGGAGGCATTCTGTAATCTGTGGCACTTTAAAGTGTTGATGAAACACATAATTTGCCTCGGGATTGAATACAACAGTCATTATGCGCACTTTCCTCCATGGAAGTAATGTCTCAAACAGTTTGCGCTTTGATCGTTCCCTGGAAGACCAGTAATAGTTTCCGATGCACATCTGGTGTCATTCTTTAACCTGTGGACTATCAGAGTGTTGATGAAACACAGATATTGCATCGGGATTGAATACAACAGTCACCATGCGCACTTTCCTCCATGGGAGTAATGTCTCAAACAGTTTGCACTTTGATCGTTCCCTGGAAGACCAGTAGTAGTTTCCGATGCAGATCTGGGGGCATTCTGCAATGTGTGGACTATCAGAGTGTTGAAGAAACACAGAAATTGCATCGGGATTGAATATAACAGTCACCATGCGCACTTTCCTCCATGGGAGTAATGTCTCAAACAGTCTACGCTTTGATCGTTTCCTGGAAGACCAGTAGTAGTTTCCGATGCACATCTGGAGGCATTCTGTAATCTGTGGGCCTTCAAACTGTTGATGACACACAGAAATTGCATCGGAAGTGTATACAACAGTAACCATGCGCACTTTCCCCCATGGGAGTAATGTCACAAACAGTCTACTATTTGATCGTTCCCTGGAAGACCAGTAGTAGTTTCCGATTCACATCTTTAGGCAATCTGTTGTCTGTGGACAATCAGTGTGTTGATGAAACACAGGAATTGCATCAGGATTGAATACAACAGTCACCATGCGCACTTTCCTAAATGAGAGTAATGTATCAAATTGTCTACGCGTTGATCGTTCCCTGCAAGACCAGTAGTAGTTTCTGATGCACAACTGGGGGCATTCTGTAATGTGTGGATTATCAGAGTGTTGATGAAACACAGAAATTGCATCAGGATGAATACAACAGTCACCATGCGCACTTTCCTTAATTGGAGTAATGTCTCAAACAGTTTACGCTTTGATTGTTCCCTGGAAGACCAGTAGTAGTTTCCGATGCACATCTGGGGGCATTCTGTAATGTGTGGACTATCAGAGTGTTGATGAAACACCAAAATTGCATCGGGATTCAATGCAACAGTCACCATGCGCACTTTCCTCCATAGGAGTAATGTCTCAAGCAGTCTACGCTTTGATCGTTCCCTGCAAGACCAGTAGTAGTTTCCGATGCACATCTGGAGGCACTCTGTAATCTGTGGACCTTCAAAGTGTTGATGGAACACAGAAATTGCATCGGGATTGAATACAACAGTCACCATGCGCACTTTCCTCCATGGGAGTAATGTCTCAAACAGTCTACGATTTGATCGTTCCCTGTAAGACCAGTAGTAGTTTCCGATGCACATCTGGAGGCATTCTGTAATCTTTGGACCTGCAAGGTGCTGATGAAACACAGAAATTGCATCGGCATTCAATACAACAGTCACCATGCGCACTTTCCTCCTTGGGAATACTGTCTCTAACAGTCTACCCTTTGATCGTTCACTGCAAGACCAGTAGCAGTTTCCGATGCACATCCGGAGGCATTCTGTAATCTGTGGACCATCAAAATGTTGATGAAACACAGGAATTGCCGCGGGATTGAATACAACAGTCACCATGCGCACTTTCCTTAATGGGAGTAATGTCTCAAACAGTTTACGCTTTGATTGTTCCCTGGAAGACCAGTAGTAGTATCCGATGCACATCTGGGGGCATTCTGTAATGTGTGGACTATCAGAGTGTTGATGAAACACCAAAATTGCATCGGGATTCAATGCAACAGTCACCATGCGCACTTTCCTCCATAGGAGTAATGTCTCAAGCAGTCTACGCTTTGATCGTTCCCTGTAAGACCAGTAGTAGTTTCCGATGCACACCTGGAGGCATTCTGTATTCTGTAAACTATCAGAATGTTGTTCAAACACAGAAATTGCATCGGGATAGAATACAACAGTCATCATGCGCATTTTCCTCCATGGGAGTAGTGTCTCAAACAGTCTACGCTTTTATCGTTCCCTGCAAGACCAGTGTAGTTTCCGAAGAACATTTGAAGGCATTCTGTAATCTGTGGACTATCAGAGTGTTGATGAAACACAGAAATTGCATCGATATTGAACACAACAGTCACCATGCGCCCTTACCTCCATGGGAGTAATGTCTCAAACAGTCTACGCTTTGATCGTTCCCTGTAAGACCAGTAGTAGTTTCCGGTGCACATCTAGAGGCACTCTGTAATCTGTGGACATTTAAAGTGTTGATGAAACACAGAAATTGCATCCGGATTGAATACAACAGTCACCATGCGCACTTTCCTCCATGGGAGTAATGTCTCAAACAGTCTACGCAATGCTCGCTTCCTGGAAGACCAGTAGTAGTTTCCGATGCACATCTGGAGGCATTCTGTAATCTATGGGCCTTCAAACTGTTGATGATACACAGAAATTACATCGGGAGTGAATACAACAGTAACCATGCGCACTTTCCTCCATGGGAGTAATGTCTCAAACAGTCTACGCAATGGTCGCTTCCTGGAAGACCAGTAGTTGTTTCCGATGAACATCTGGAGGCATTCTTTAATCTTTGGACTATCAGAGTGTTGTTGAAACACAGAAATGGCATCGGGATTGAATACAACAGTCACCATGTGCAATTTTCCTAAATGGGAGTAATGTCTCAAACAGTCTACGATTTGATCGTTCCCTGGAAAACCAGCAGTAGTTTCCGATGCACATCTGGAGGCATTCTGTAATCTGTGGACTATCAGAGTGTTGTTGAAACACAGAAATTGCATCGGGATTGAAACAACAATCACCATGCGCCCTTTCCTCCATGGGAGGAATGTCTCAAACAGTCTATGCTTTGATCGTTACCTGAAAGACCAGTAGCAGTTTCCGATGCACATCCGGAGGCATTCTGTAATCTGTGGACCTTCTAAATGTTGATGAAACACAGGAATTGCCGCGGGATTGAATACAACAGTCACCATGCGCACTATCCTCCATGGGAATAATGTCATAAACAGTCTACGCTTTGATCGTTCCCTAGAAGACCAGTAGTAGCTTCCGGTGCACATATGGGGGCATTCTGTAATGTGTGGACTATCAGAGTGTTGTTGAAACACAGAAATTGCATCGGGTTGAATACAACAGTCACCATGCGCACTTTCTTTAATGGGAGTCATGTCTCAAACAGTTTACGCTTTGATCGTTCAATGGAAGACCAGTAGTAGTTTCCGATGCACATCTGGGTGCATTTTGTAATGTGTGGATTATCAGAGTGCTGATGAAACACAGAAATTGCATCGGGACTGAATACGACAGTCACCATGCGCACTTTCCTCCATGGGAGTAATGTCTCAAACAGTCTACGCTTTGATCGTTCCCTGGAAGTCAAGTAGTAGTTTCCGATGCACATCTGGTGTCATTCTGTAATCTGTGGACTATCAGAGTGTTGATGAAACACAGAATTTGCCCGGGGTTAAATACAACAGTCACCATGCGCACTATCCTCTATGGGAGTAATGTCTCAAACAGTCTACGATTTGATCGCTCCCTGTAAGACCACTGGTAGTTTCCGATGCACATCTGGAGGCATTCTGTAATCAGTGGACCTTCAAACTGTTGATGAAACACAGAAATTGCCTCGGTATTGAATACAATAGTCATCACGCGCATTTTCCTCCATGGGAGTAATGTCTCAAACAGTCTACGCTTTGATCTTTCCCTGTAAGACCAGTAGTAGTCTCCGATGCACACCTGGAGGCGTTCTGTAATCTGTAAACTATCTGAGTGTTGTTCAAACACAGAAATTGCATCGGGATAGAATACAACAGTCATCATGCGCATTTTCCTCCATGGGAGTAATGTCTCAAACAGTCTACGCTTTTATCGTTCCCTGCAAGACCAGTGCAGTTTCTGATGCACATCTGAAGGCATTCTGTTTTCTGTGGACTATCAGAGTGTTGATGAAACACAGAAATTGCATCGGGATTGAACACAACAGTTACCATGCGCACTTTCCTCCATGGGAGTAATGTCTCAAACAGTTTACGCTTTTATCGTTCCCTTTAAGACCAGTAGTTGTGTCCGATGATCATCTGGGGGCATTCTGCAATGTGTGGACTATCACAGTGTTGATGAAACACAGAAATTGCATCAGGATTGAATACAACAGTCACCATGCGCACTTTCCTCCATGGGTGTAATGTCTCAAACAGTCTACGCTTTGATCGTTCCCTGTAAGACCAGTAGCAGTTTCCGGTGCACATCTGGAGGCACTCTGTAATCTGTGGACATTTAAAGTGTAGATGAAACACAGAAATTGCATCGGGATTCAATACAACAGTCACCATGCGCACTTTCCTCCATGGGAGTAATGTCTCAAACAGTCTACGCTTTGATCGTTCCCTAGAAGACCAGTAGTAGTTTCCGGTGCACATATGGGGGCATTCTGTAATGTGTGGACTATCAGAGTGTTGTTGAAACACCGAAATTGAATCGGGATTGAACACAACAGTCACCATGAACACTTTCCTCCATGGGAGTAATGTCTCAAACAGTCTACGCAATGTTCGTTTCCTGGAAGACCAGTAGCTGTTTCCGATGCACATCTGGAGGCATTCTGTAATCTTTGGACTATCAGAGTGTTGTTGAAACACAGAAATTGCATCGGGATTGAAACAACAGTCACCATGCGCACTTTCCTCCATGGGAGTAATGTCTCAAACAGTCTACGCTTTGATCGTTACCTAGAAGACCAGTAGTAGTTTCCAGTGCACATCTAGAGGCACTCTGTAATCTGTGGACATTTAAAGAGTTGATGAAACACAGAAATTGCATCCGGATTGAATACAACAGTCACCATGCGCACTTTCCTCCATGGGAGTAATGTCTCAAACAGTCTACGCCATGCTCGCTTCCTGGAAGACCAGTAGTAGTTTCCGATGCACATCTGGAGGCATTCTGTAATCTATGGGCCTTCAAACTGTTGATGATACACAGAAATTACATCGGGAGTGAATAAAACAGTAACCATGCGCACTTTCCTCCATGGGAGTAATGTCTCAAACAGTCTACGCAATGGTCGCTTCCTGGAAGACCAGTAGTTGTTTCCGATGAACATCTGGAGGCATTCTTTAATCTTTGGACTATCAGAGTGTTGATGAAACACAGAAATTGCATCGGGATTGAATACAACAGTCACCATGTGGAAATTTCCTAAATGGGAGTAATGTCTCAAACAGTCTACGATTTGATCGTTCCCTGGAAAACCAGCAGTAGTTTCCGATGCACATCTGGAGGCATTCTGTAATCTGTTGACTATCAGAGTGTTGTTGAAACACAGAAATTGCATCGGGATTGAAACAACAGTCACCATGCGCCCTTTCCTCCATGGGAGGAATGTCTCAAACAGTCTACGCTTTGATCGTTACCTGAAAGACCAGTAGCAGTTTCCGATGCACATCCGGAGGCATTCTGTAATCTGTGGACCTTCTAAATGTTGACGAAACACAGGAATTGCCGCGGGATTGAATACAACAGTCACCATGCGCACTATCCTCCATGGGAGTAATGTCTCAAACAGTCTACGCTATGATCGTTCCCTAGAAGACCAGTAGTAGCTTCCGGTGCACATATGGGGGCATTCTGTAATGTGTGGACTATCAGAGTGTTGTTGAAACACAGAAATTGCATCGGGTTGAATACAACAGTCACCATGCGCACTTTCCTTAATGGGAGTCATGTCTCAAACAGTTTACGCTTTGATCGTTCCCTGGAAGACCAGTAGTAGTTTCCGATGCACATCTGGGTGCATTTTGTAATGTGTGGATTATCAGAGTGCTGATGAAACACAGAAATTGCATCGGGACTGAATACGACAGTCACCATGCGCACTTTCCTCCATGGGAGTAATGTCTCAAACAGTCTACGCTTTGATCGTTCCCTGGAAGTCAAGTAGTAGTTTCCGATGCACATCTGGTGTCATTCTGTAATCTGTGGACTATCAGAGTGTTGATGAAACACAGAATTTGCCCGGGGTTAAATACAACAGTCACCATGCGCACTATCCTCTATGGGAGTAATGTCTCAAACAGTCTACGATTTGATCGTTCCCTGTAAGACCACTGGTAGTTTCCGATGCACATCTGGAGGCATTCTGTAATCAGTGGACCTTCAAACTGTTGATGAAACACAGAAATTGCCTCGGTATTGAATACAATAGTCATCATGCGCATTTTCCTCCATGGGAGTAATGTCTCAAACAGTCTACGCTTTGATCTTTCCCTTTAAGACCAGTAGTAGTCTCCGATGCACACCTGGAGGCGTTCTGTAATCTGTAAACTATCAGAGTGTTGTTCAAACACAGAAATTGCATCGGGATAGAATACAACAGTCATCATGCGCATTTTCCTCCATGGGAGTAATGTCTCAAACAGTCTACGCTTTTATCGTTCCCTGCAAGACCAGTGCAGTTTCTGATGCACATCTGAAGACATTCTGTAATCTGTGGACTATCAGAGTGTTGATGAAACACAGAAATTGCATCGGGATTGAACACAACAGTTACTATGCGCACTTTCCTCCATGGGAGTAATGTCTCAAACAGTTTACGCTTTTATCGTTCCCTTTAAGACCAGTAGTAGTGTCCGATGATCATCTGGGGGCATTCTGCAATGTGTGGACTATCACAGTGTTGATGAAACACAGAAATTGCATCAGGATTGAATACAACAGTCACCATGCGCACTTTCCTCCATGGGAGTAATGTCTCAAACAGTCTACGTTTTGATCGTTCCCTGTAAGACCAGTAGTAGTTTCCGGTGCACATCTGGAGGCACTCTGTAATCTGTGGACATTTAAAGTGTAGATGAAACACAGAAATTGCATCGGGATTCAATACAACAGTCACCATGCGCACTTTCCTCCATGGGAGTAATGTCTCAAACAGTCTCCGCAATGCTCGTTTCCTGGAAGACCAGTAGTAGTTTCCGATGCACATCTGGAGGCATTCTGTAATCTATGGGCCTTCAAACTGTTGATGATACACAGAAATTATATCGGGAGTGAATACAACAGTAACCATGCGCACTTTCCTCCATGGGAGTAATGTCTCAAACAGTCTACGCTTTGATCGTTCCCTAGAAGACCAGTAGTAGTTTCCGGTGCACATATGGGGGCATTCTGTAATGTGTGGACTATCAGAGTGTTGTTGAAACACCGAAATTGAATCGGGATTGAACACAACAGTCACCATGAACACTTTCCTCCATGGGAGTAATGTCTCAAACAGTCTACGCAATGTTCGTTTCCTGGAAGACCAGTAGCTGTTTCCGATGCACATCTGGAGGCATTCTGTAATCTTTGGACTATCAGAGTGTTGTTGAAACACAGAAATTGCATCGGGATTGAAACAACAGTCACCATGCGCACTTTCCTCCATGGGAGTAATGTCTCAAAGAGTCTACGCTTTGATCGTTACCTAGAAGACCAGTAGTAGTTTCAGATGCATATCTGGAGGCATTCTGTAATCTGTGGACTATCAGAGTGTTGTTGAAACACAGAAATTGCATCGGGATTGACTACAACAGTCACCATGCGCACTTTCCTCCATGGGAGTATTGTCTCAAACTGTCTACGCTTTGATCGTTTCCTTGAAGACCAGTAGTAGTTTCCGATGCACATCTGGAGGCATTCTGTAATCTGTTTACCTTCAAAGTGTTGATGAAACACAGAAATTGCATCGGGATTGAATACAACAGTCACCATGCGCACTTTACCACATGGGAGTAATGTCACAAACAGTCTACGCTTTGATCGTTCCCTGGAAGACCAGTAGTAGTTTCCGATGCACATCTTTAGGCAATCTGTTATCTGTGGACTATCAGAGTGTTGATGCAACACAGAAATTGCATCAGGATTGAATACAACAGTCACCATGCGCACTTTCCTTAATGGGAGTAATGTCTCAAACAGTTTACGCTTTGATCGTTCCCTGGAAGACCTGTAGTAGTTTCCGATGCACATCTGGGTGCATTCTGTAATGTGTGGATTATCAGAGTGTTGATGAAACACAGAAATTGCTTCGGGATTGAATACAACAGTCACCATGCGCACTTTCCTCCATGGGAGTAATGTCTCAAACGGTCTACGCTTTGATCGTTCCCTGCAAGACCAGTAGTAGTTTCCGATGCACATCTGGAGGCATTCTGTAATCTGTGGACCTTCAAAGTGTTGATGAAACACAGAATTTGCCGCGGGATTGAATACAACAGTCACCAATCGCCCTTTCCTATATGGGAGTAATGTCTCAAACAGTTTACGCCTTGATCGTTTCTTTTAGGACCAGTAGTAGTTTCCGATGCACATCTGGAGGCATTCTGTAATCTGTGGATCTTCAAAGTGTTGATCAAACAATGAAATTGCATCGGTACTGAAAACAACAGTCACCATGCGCACTTTCCTCCCTAGGAGTAATGTCTTAAACAGTCTACACTTTGATCGTTTCCTGGAAGACCAGTAGTAGTTTCCGATGCACATCTGGTGTCATTCTGTAATCTGTGGACTATCAGAGTATTGATGAAACACAGAAATTGCATCGGGATTAGATACAACAGTACCATGCGCACTTTCCTCCATGGGAGTAATGTCTCAAACTTTTTACGCTTTGATCGTTCCCTGGATGACCAGTAGTTGTTTCCGATGCACCTCTGGGGAAATTCTGTAATCTGTGGACTATCAGAGTGTTGATGAAACACAGAATTTGCAAGGGGTTGAATACAACAGTCACCATGCGCACTTTAGTCCATGGGAGTAATGTCTCAAACAGTCCACGATTTGATCGTTCCCTGCAAAACCACTAGTAGTTTTCGATGCACATCTGGAGACATTCTGTAATCTGTGGACTTTCAAAGTTTTGATGAAACACAGAAATTGCCTCGGGATTGAATACAATAGTCATCATGCGCATTTTCCTCAATGGGAGTAATGTCTCAAACAGTCTACGATTTGATCGTTCTCATTAAGACCAGTAGTAGTTTCCGATGCACACCTGGAGGCATTCTGTAATCTGTAAACTATGAGAGTGTTGATCAAACACAGAAATTGCATCGGGATAGAATACAACAGTCATCACGCGCATTTTCCTCCATGGGAGTAATGTCTCAAACAGTCTACGCTTTTATCGTTCCCTGCAAGACCAGTGTAGTTTCCGATGCACATATGAAGGAATTCTGTAATCTGTGGACTATCAGAGTGTTGATGAAACACAGAAATTGCGTCGGGGTGAATACACAGTCACCATGCGCACTTTCCTCCATGGGAGTAATGTCTCAAACAGTTTACGCTTTTATCGCTCCCTTTAAGACCAGTAGTAGTTTCCGATGCACATCTGGGGGCAATCTGCAATGTGTGGACTATCACAGTTTTGATGAAACACAGAATTTGCCTCGGGATTGAATATAACAGTCACCATGCGCACTTTCCTCCATGGGAGTAATGTCTCAAACAGTCTACGCTTTGATCGTTCCCTGTAAGACCAGTAGTAGTTTCCGGTGCACATCTGGAGGCACTCTGTAATCTGTGGACATTTAAAGTGTTGATGAAACACAGAAATTGCATCGGGATTGAATACAAGAGTCACCATGCGCACTTTCCTCCATGGGAGTAATGTCTCAAACAGTCTACGCAATGCTCGTTTCCTGGAAGACCAGTAGTAGTTTCCGATGCACATCTGGAGGCATTCTGTAATCTATGGGCCTTCAAACTGTTGATGATACACAGAAATTACATCGGGAGTGAATACAACAGTAACCATGCGCACTCTCCTTCATGGGAGTAATGTCTCAAACAGTCTACGCTTTGATCGTTCCCTAGAAGACCAGTAGTAGTTTCCGGTGCACATATGGGGGCATTCTGTAATGTGTGGACTATCACAGTGTTGTTGAAACAGAGAAATTGCATCGGGATTGAACACAACAGTCACCATGAACACTTTCCTCCATGGGAGTAATGTCTCAAACAGTCTACGCAATGGTCGTTTCCTGGAAGACCAGTAGTTGTTTCCAATGAACATCTGGAGGCATTCTGTAATCTTTGGACTATCAGAGTGTTGTCGAACACAGAAACTGCATCGGGATTGAATACAACAGTCAAAATGCGCAATTTTCCCAAATGGGAGTAATGTCTCAAACAGTCTACGATTTGATCGTCCCCTGGAAGGCCAGCAGTAGTTTCCGATGCACATCTGATGGCATTCTGTAATCTGTGGACTATCAGAGTGTTGTTGAAACACAGAAATTGCATCGGGATTAAAACAACAGTCACCATGCGCACTTCCTCCATGTTAGTAATGTCTCAAACAGTCTACGCTTTGATCGTTCCCTGGAAGACCAGTAGTAGTTTCCGATGCACATCTTTACGCAATCTCTTATCTGTGGACTATCAGAGTGTTGATGAAACACAGAAATTGCATCAGGATTGATTACAACAGTCACCATGCACACTTTCCTTAATGGGAGTCATGTCTCAAACAGTTTATGCTTTGATCGTTCCCTGGAAGACCAGTAGCAGTTTCCGATGCACATCTGGGTGCATTCTGTAATGTGTGGATTATCAGAGTGTTGATGAAACAGAGAAAATGCATCGGGATTGAATACAACATTCACCATGCGCACTTTCCTCCATGGGAGTAATGTCTCAAACGGTCTACGCTTTGATCGTTCCCTGGACGACCAGTAGTAGTTTCCGATGCAAATCTGGAGGCATTCTGTAATCTGTGGACCTTCAAAGTGTTGATGAAACACAGAAATGGCCGCGGGATTGAATACAAAAGTCACCAATCGCACTTTCCTATATGGGAGTAATGTCTCAAACAGTCTACGCTTTGATCGTTTCCTTTAGTACCAGTAGTAGTTTCCGATGCACATCTGGAGGCATTCTGCAATCTGTGGACCTTCAAGGTGTTGATCAAACACTGAAATTGCATCGGGATTGAATACAACAGTCGCTATGCGCACTTTCCTCCATTTGAGTAATGTCTCAAACTGTCTACGCTTTGATCGTTTCCTTGAAGACCAGTAGTAGTTTCCGATACACATCTGGAGGCATTCTGTAATCTGTTTACCTTCAAAGTGTTGACGAAACACAGAGATTGCATCGGGATTGAATACAACAGTCACCATGCGCACTTTCCCACATGGGAGTAATGTCACAAACAGTCTACGCTTTGATCGTTCCCTGGAAGACCAGTAGTAGTTTCCGATGCACATCTGGTGTCATTCTGTAATGCGTGGACTATCAGAGTGTGGATGAAACACAGAAATTGCATCGGGATTTAATACAACAGTCACCATGCGCACTATCCTACATGGGAGTTATGTCTCAAACAGTCTACGCTTTGATCCTTCCCTGGATGACCAGTAGTAGTTTCCGATGCACATCTGGGGAAATTCTGTAATCTGTGGACTATCAGAGTGTTGATGAAACACAGAATTTGCAAATGGTTGAATACAACAGTCACCATGCGCACTATAGTCCATGGGAGTAATGTCTCAAACAGTCTACGATTTGATCGTTCCCTGCAAGACCACTAGTAGTTTCCGATGCACATCTGGAGGCATTCTGTAATCTGTGGACTATCAGAGTGTTGTTGAAACACAGAAATTGCATCGGGATTGAATACAACAGTCGCCATGCGCACTTTCCTGCATGGGAGTAATGTCTCTAACTGTCTACGCTTTGATCGTTTCCTTGAAGACCAGTAGTAGTTTCCGATACACATCTGGAGGCATTCTGTAATCTGTTTAACTTCAAAGTGTTGACGTAACACAGAAATTGCATCGGGATTCAATACAACACTCACCATGCGCACTTTCCCACATGGGAGTAATGTCACAAACAGTCTACGCGTTGATCGTTCCCTGGAAGACCAGTAGTAGTTTCCGATGCACATCTTTAGGCAATCTCTTATCTGTGGACTATCAGAGTGTTGATGAAACACAGAAATTGCTTCAGGATTGATTACAACAGTCACCATGCGCACTTTCGTTAATGGGAGTCATGTCTCAAACAGTTTACGCTTTGATCGTTCCCTGGAAGACCAGTAGTAGTTACCGATGCACATCTGAGTGCATTCTGTAATGTGTGGATTATCAGAGCGTTGATGAAACACAGAAATTGCATCGGGATTGAATACAACAGTCACCATGCGCACTTTCCTCCATGGGAGTAATGTCTCAAACGGTCTACGCCTTGATCGTTCCCTGCAAGACCAGTAGTAGTTTCCGATGCACATCTGGAGATTCTGTAATCTGTGGACCTTCAAAGTGTTGATGAAACACAGAAATTGCCGCGGGATTGAATACAAAAGTCACCAATCGCACTTTCCTATATGGGAGTAATGTCTCAAACAGTCTACGCTTTGATCGTTTCCTTTGGTACCAGTAGTACTTTCCGATGCACATCTGGAGGCATTCTGTAATCTGTGGACCTTCAAAGTGTTGATCAAACACTGAAATTGCATCGAGACTGAATACATCAGTCACCAAGCGCACTTTCCTCCCTGGGAGTAATGTCTCCAACAGTCTACGCTTTGATCGTTTCCTGGAAGACCAGTAGTAGTTTCCGATGCACATCTGGAGGCATTCTGTAACCTTTGGACCTTCAAAGTGTTGATGAAACACAGAAATTGCATGGGGAATCAATACAATAGTCACCATGCGCACTTTCCTCCATGGGAATAATGTCTCTAACAGTCTACGCTTTGATCGTTCACAGCAAGACCAGTAGCAGTTTCCGATGCACATCTGGAGGCATTCTGTAATCTGTGGACCTTCAAAATGTTGATGAAACACAGGAATTGCCGCGGGATTGAATACAACAGTCTCCATCCGCACTATCCTCCATGGGAGTAATGTCTCAAACAGTCTACTGTTTGATCGTTCCCAGGAAGTCAAGTAGTAGTTTCCGATGCACATCTGGGGGCATTCTGTAATTTGTGGAGTATCAGAGTGTTGTTGAAACACAGAAATTGCATCGGGATTGAATACAACAGACACCATGCGCAATTTTCCTAAATTGGAGTAATGTCTCAAACAGTCTACGCTTTGATCGTTCCCTGGAAGACCAGCGGTAGTTCCCGATGCACAATTGGAGGCATTCTGTAATCTGTGGACTATCAGAGTGTGGTTGAAACACAGAAATAGCATCGGGATTGAATACAACAGTCACCATGCGCACTTTCCTCCATGGGACTAATGTCTCAAACAGTCTACGATTTGATCGTTCCCAGGAAGTCAAGTAGTACTTTCCGATGCACATCTGGGGGCATTCTGTAATCTGTGGACTATCAGAGTGTTGTTGAAACACAGAAATTGCATTGGGATTGAATACAACAGTCACCATGCGCATTTTTCCTAAATGGGAGTAATGTCTCAAACAGTCTACGCTTTGATCGTTCCCTGCAAGACCAGTAGTAGTTTCCGATGCACATCTGGAGGCATTCTGTAATCTGTGGACCTTCAAAGTGTTGATGAAACACAGAAATTGCCGCGGGATTGAATACAAAAGTCACCAATCGCACTTTCCTATATAGGAGTAATGTCTCAAACAGTCTACGATATGATCGTTTCCTTTAGTACCAGTAGTAGTTTCCGATTCACATATGGAGGCATTCTGTAATCTGTGGACCTTCAAAGTGTTGATCAAACACTGAAATTCCATCGGGATTGAATACAACAGTCACCATTCGCACTTTCCTCCATGGGAGTGATGTCTCAAACAGTTTATGCTTTTATCGTTCCTTGCAAGACCAGTGTAGTTTCCGATGCACATCTGAAGGCATTCTGTAATCTGTGGACATTTAAAGTGTTGATGAAACACAGAAATTGCATCGGGATTGAATACAACAGTCACCATTCGCACTTTCCTCCATGGGAGTAATGTCTCAAACGGTCTACGCTTTGATCGTTCCCTGCAAGACCAGTAGTAGTTTCCGATGCACATCTGAAGGCATTCTGTAATCTGTGGACCTCCAAAGTGTTGATGAAACACAGAATTTGCCGCGGGATTGAATACAAGAGTCACCAAATGCCCTTTCCTATATGGGAGTAATGTCTCAAACAGTCTACGCCTTGATCGTTTCTTTTAGGACCAGTAGTAGTTTCCGATGCACATCTGGAGGCATTCTGTAATCTGTGGACCTTCAAAGTGTTGATCAAACACTGAAATTGCATCAGTACTGAATACAACAGTCACCATGCGCACTTTCCTCCCTAGGAGTAATGTCTCAAACAGTCTACGCTTTGATCGTTTCCTGGAAGTCAAGTAGTAGTTTCCGATGCACATCATGTGTCATTCTGTAATCTGTGGACTATCAGATTATTGATGAAACACAGAAATTGCATCGGGATTGAATACAACAGTACCATGCGCACTTTCCTCCATGGGAGTAATGTCTCAAACTGTTTACGCCTTGATCGTTCCCTGGATGACCAGTAGTAGTTTCCGATGCACATCTGGGGAAATTCTGTAATCTGTGGACTATCAGAGTGTTGATGGAACACAGAATTTGCAAGGGGTTGAATACAACAGTCACCATGCGCACTATAGTCCATGGGAGTAATGTCTCAAACAGTCTACGATTTGATCGTTCCCTGCAAGACCACTAGTAGTTTCCGATGCACATCTGGAGGCATTCTGTAATCTGTCGACTATCTGAGTGTTGTTGAAACACAGAAATTGCTTCGGGATTGAAACATCAGTCACCATGCGCACTTTCCTCCATGTTAGTAATGTCTCAAACAGTCTACATTTTGATCGTTACATGGAAGACCAGTAGTAGTTTCCCATGCAAATCTGGAGGCATTCTGTAATCTGTGGACTATCAGAGTGTTGATGAGACACAGAAATTGCATCGGGATTAAATACAACAGTCACCATTCGCACTTTCCTCCGTGGGAGTAATGTCTCAAACAGTTTACGCTTTTATCGTTCCCTGCAAGACCAGTGTAGTTTCCGATGCACATCTGGAGGCATTCTGTAATCTGTGGACCTTCAAAATGTTGATGAAACACAGGAATTTCCGCGGGATTGAATACAACAGTCACCATCCGCACTGTCCTCCATGGGAGTAATGTCTCAATCAGTCTACTCTTTGATCGTTCCCAGGAAGTCAAGTAGTAGTTTCCGATGCACATCTGGGGCATTCTGTAATCTGTGGACTATCAGAGTGTTGTTGAAACACAGAAATTGCATCGGGATTGAATACAACAGTCACCATGCGCAATTTTCCTAAATGGGAGTAATGTCTCAAACAGTCTACGCTTTGATCGTTCCCTACAAGACCAGTAGTAGTTTCCGATTCACATCTGGAGGCATTCTGTAATCTGTGGACCTTCAAAGTGTTGATGAAACACAGAAATTGCCGCGGGATTGAATACAAAAGTCACCAATCGCACTTTCCTATATGGGAGTAATGCCTAAAGCAGTCTACGATATTATTGTTTCCTTTAGTACCAGTAGTAGTTTCCGATGCACATCTGGAGGCATTCTGTAATCTGTGGACCTTCAAAGTGTTGATCAAACACTGAAATTCCATCGGGATTGAATACAACAGTCACCATTCGCACTTTCCTCCATTGGAGTGATGTCTCAAACAGTTTATGCTTTTATCGTTCCCTGCAAGACCAGTGTAGTTTCCGATGCACATCTGAAGGCATTCTGTAATCTGTGGACTATCAGAGTGTTGATGAAACACAGAAATTGCATCGGGATCGAATACAACAGTCACCATTCGCACTTTCCTCCATGGGAGTAATGTCTCAAACAGTCTACGCTTTGATCGTTCACTGCAAGACCACTAGTCGTTTCCGATGCACATCTGGAGGCATTCTGTAATCTGTGGACTATCAGATTGATGTTGAAACAAGGAAATTGCATCGGGATTGAATACAACAGTCACCATGCGCACTTTCCTCCATGGGACTAATGTCTCAAACAGTCTACGCTTTGACCGTTCCCTGGAAGACCAGTGGTAATTTCCGATGCACATCTGGGGGCATTATGTAATCTGTGGACTATCAGAGTGTTGTTGAAACACAGAAATTGCATCGGGGTTGAATACATCAGTCACAATGCGCAATTTTCCTAAATGGGAGTAATGTCTCAAACAGTCTACGATTTGATCGTTCCCTGGAAGACCAACAGTAGTTTTCGATGCACATCTGGAGGCATTCTGTAATCTGTGGACCTTCAAAGTGTTGATGAAGCAATGAAACTCCCTCGGGATTGAATACAACAGTCACCATTCGCACTTTCCTCCATGGGAGTAATGTCTCAAACAGTTCAGGCTTTTATCGTTCCCTGCAAGACCAGTGTAGTTTCAGATGCACATCTGGAGGCATTCTGTAATCTGTGGACTATCAGAGTGTTGACGAAACACAGAAATTGCATCGGGATTGAATACAACAGTCACCATTCGCACTTTCCTCCATGGGAGTAATGTCTCAAACAGTTTATGCTTTTATCGTTCCCTGCAAGACCAGTGTAGTTCCCGATGCACATCTGAAGGCATTCTGTAATCTGTGGACTATCAGAGTGTTGATGAAACACAGAAATTGCATCATGATTGAATACAGCAGTCACCATGATCACTTTCCTCCATGGGAGTAATGTCTCAAACAGTTTAAGCTTTTATCGTTCCCTGCAAGACCAGTGTAGTTTCTGATGCACATCTACGGGCATTCTGTAATCTGTGAACCATTGAAGGGTAGATGAAACACAGGAATTGCATCGGGATTGAATACAACAGTCACCATGCGCACTTTCCTCCATGGGAATAATGTCTCTAACAGTCTACGCTTTGATCGTTCCCTGCAAGACCAGTAGCAGTTTCCGATGCACATCTGGTGTCATTCTGTAATCTGTGGACTATCAGAGTGTTGATGACACACAGAAATTGCATCGGGATTGAATACAACAGTCACCATTCGCACTTTCCTCCATGGGAGTAATGTCTCAAACAGTTTACGCTTTTATCGTTCCCTGCAAGACCAGTGTAGTTTCCGATGCACATCTGGCGGCATTCTGTAATCTGTGTACCTTCAAAGTGTTGAAGAAACAATGAAACTCCCTCGGGATTGAATACAACAGTCACCATGCGCACTTTCCTCCATGGGAGTAATGTCTCAAACAGTTTACGGTTTTATTGTTCCCTGCAAGACCAGTGTAGTTTCAGATGCACATCTGGAGGCATTCTGTAATCTGTGGACTATCAGAGTGTTGATGAAACACAGAAATTGCATCGGGATTGAATACAACAGTCACAATGCGCACTTTCCTCCATGGGAGTAAGGTCTCAAACAGTCTACGCTTTGGTCGTTCACTGCAAGACCACTAGTCGTTTCCGAAGCACATCTGGAGGCATTCTGTAATCTGTGGACTATCAGATTGTTGTTGAAACACAGAAATTGCATCGGGATTGAATACAAAAGTCACCATGTGCACTTTCCTCCATGGGAGTAATGTCTCAAAGAGTTTACGCTTTGATCGTTCCCTGGAAGACCAGTAGTTGTTTCCAAAGAACATCTGGGTGCATTCTGTAATGTGTGGTCTATCAGAGTGTTGATGAAACACAGAAATTGCATCGGAATTGAATACAACAGTCACCATGCGCACTTTCCTCCATGGGACTAATGTCTCAAACAGTCTACGCTTTGATCGTTCCCTGGAAGACCAGTAGTAGTTTCCGATGCACATCTGGTGTCATTCTGTAATCTGTGGACTATCAGAGTGTTGTTGAAACACAGAAATTGCATCGGGATTGAATACAACAGTCACCATGCGCAATTTTCCTAAATGGGAGTAATGTCTCAAACAGTCTACGCTTTGATCGTTCCCTGGAAGACTAACAGTAGTTTCCGATGCACATCTGGAATCATTCTGTAATCTGTTTACCTTCAAAGTGTTGATGAATCAATGAAATTCCCTCGGGATTGAATACAACAGTCACCATGCGCACTTTATTCCATGGGAGTAATGTCTCAAACAGTTTGCGCTTTTATCGTTCGCTGCAAGACCAGTGTAGTTTCCGATGCACATCTGGAGGCCTTCTGTAATCTGTGGACTACCAGAGTGTTGATGAAACACAGAAATTGCATCGGGATTGAATACAACAGTCACCATGCGCACTTTCCTCCATGGGAGTGTTGTCTCAAACATTTTATGCTTTTATCGTTCCCTGCAAGACCAGTGTAGTTTCCGATGCACATCAGAAGGCATTCTGTAATCTGTGGACTATCAGAGTGTTGATGAAACACAGAAACTGCATCGGGATTGAATAAAACAGTCACCATGCGCACTTTCCTCCATGGGAGTAGTGTCTCAAACATTTTACGCTTTGATCGTTCCCTGGAAGACCAGTGTAGTTTCCTATGCACATCTGGGGGCATTTTGTAATCTGTGGACCTTTAAAGGGTTGATGAAACACAGAGATTGCATCGGGATTGAATACAACAGTCACAATGCTCACTTTCCTCCATGGGAGTAAAGTCTCAAACAGTCTACGCTTTGATCGTTTCCTGCAAGACCACTAGTCGTTTCCGATGCACATCTGGAGGCATTCTGTAATCTGTGGACCTTCAAAGTGTTGATGAAACACAGAAATTGCATCGGGATTGAAAACAAAAGTAACCATGTGCACTGTCCTCCATGGGAGTAATGTCTCAAACAGTCTACGTCTTGATCGTTCCCTGCAAGACCACTAGTCGTTTCCGATACACATCTGGAGGCATTCTGTAATCTGTGGACCTTCAAAGTGTTGATGAAACACAGAAATTGCATCGGGATTCAATACAACAGTCACCATGCGCACTTTCCTCCATGGGACTATTGAATCAAACAGTCGAAGTTTTGATCGTTCCCTGGAAGACCAGTAGTAATTTCCGATGCACATCTGGGGGCATTCTGTAATCTGTGGACTATCAGAGTGTTGTTGAAACACAGAAATTGCATCGGGATTCAATACAACAGTTACCATGCGCACTTTCCTCCATGGGAGTAAAGTCTCAAACAGTCTACGCTTTGATCGTTCCCTGCAAGACCACTAGTCGTTTCCGATGCACATCTGGAGGCATTCTGTAATCTGTGGACCTTCAAAGTGTTGATGAAACACAGAAATTGCATCGGGATTGAATACAACAGTCACCATGTGCACTTTCCTCCAAGGGAGTAATGTCTCCAAGAGTTTACGCTTTGATCGTTCCCTGGAAGACCAGTAGTTGTTTCCGATGAAAATCTGGGTGCATTCTGTAATGTGTGGTATATCAGAGTGTTGATGAAACACAGAAATTGCATCGGGATTGAATACAACAGTCACCATGCGCACTTTCCTCCATGGGAGTAAGGTCTCAAACAGTCTACGCTTTGGTCGTTCACTGCAAGACCACTAGTCGTTTCCGATGCACATCTGGAGGCATTCTGTAATCTGTGGACTATCAGATTGTTGTTGAAACACAGAAATTGCATCGGGATTGAATACAACAGTCACCATGCGCACTTTCCTCCATGGGACTAATGTCTCAAACAGTCTACGCTTTGATCGTTCCCTGGAAGACCAACAGTAGTTTCCCATGCACATCTGGAGGCATTCTGTAATCTGTGGACCTTCAAAGTGTTGATGAAACTATGAAACTCCCTCGGGATTGAATACAACAGTCACCATTAGCACTTTCCTCCATGGGAGTAATGTCTCAAACAGTTTACGCTTTTATCGTTCCCTGCAAGACCAGTGTAGTTTCAGATGCACATCTGGAGGCATTCTGTAATCTGTGGACTATCAGAGTGTTGATGAAACACAGAAATTGCATCGGGATTGAATACAACAGTCACCATTCGCACTTTCCTCCATGGGAGTAATGTCTCAAACAGTTTACGGTTTTATTGTTCCCTGCAAGACAAGTGTAGTTTCAGATGCACATCTGGAGGCATTCTGTAAACTGTGGACTATCAGAGTGTTGATGAAGCACAGAAATTGCATCGGGATTGAATACAACAGTCACAATGCGCACTTTCCTCCATGGGAGTAAGGCCTCAAACAGTCTACGCTTTGGTCGTTCACTGCAAGACCACTAGTCGTTTCCGATGCACATCTGGAGGCATTCTGTAATCTGTGGACTATCAGATTGTTGTTGAAACACAGAAATTGCATCGGGATTGAATACAAAAGTCACCATGTGCACTTTCCTCCATGGGAGTAATGTCTCAAAGAGTTTACGCTTTGATCGTTCCCTGGAAGACCAGTAGTTGTTTCCAAAGAACATCTGGGTGCATTCTGTAATGTGTGGTCTATCAGAGTGTTGATGAAACACAGAAATTGCATCGGAATTGAATACAACAGTCACCATGCGCACTTTCCTCCATGGGACTAATGTCTCAAACAGTCTACGCTTTGATCGTTCCCTGGAAGACCAGTAGTAGTTTCCGATGCACATCTGGTGTCATTCTGTAATCTGTGGACTATCAGAGTGTTGTTGAAACACAGAAATTGCATCGGGATTGAATACAACAGTCACCATGCGTAATTTTCCTAAATGGGAGTAATGTCTCAAACAGTCTACGCTTTGATCGTTCCCTGGAAGACTAACAGTAGTTTCCGATGCACATCTGGAAGCATTCTGTAATCTGTTTACCTTCAAAGTGTTGATGAATCAATGAAATTCCCTCGGGATTGAATACAACAGTCACCATGCGCACTTTATTCCATGGGAGTAATGTCTCAAACAGTTTGCGCTTTTATCGTTCGCTGCAAGACCAGTGTAGTTTCCGATGCACATCTGGAGGCCTTCTGTAATCTGTGGACTACCAGAGTGTTGATGAAACACAGAAATTGCATCGGGATTGAATACAACAGTCACCATGCGCACTTTCCTCCATGGGAGTGTTGTCTCAAACATTTTATGCTTTTATCGTTCCCTGCAAGACCAGTGTAGTTTCCGATGCACATCAGAAGGCATTCTGTAATCTGTGGACTATCAGAGTGTTGATGAAACACAGAAACTGCATCGGGATTGAATAAAACAGTCACCATGCGCACTTTCCTCCATGGGAGTAGTGTCTCAAACATTTTACGCTTTGATCGTTCCCTGGAAGACCAGTGTAGTTTCCTATGCACATCTGGGGGCATTTTGTAATCTGTGGACCTTTAAAGGGTTGATGAAACACAGAGATTGCATCGGGATTGAATACAACAGTCACAATGCGCACTTTCCTCCATGGGAGTAAAGTCTCAAACAGTCTACGCTTTGATCGTTTCCTGCAAGACCACTAGTCGTTTCCGATGCACATCTGGAGGCATTCTGTAATCTGTGGACCTTCAAAGTGTTGATGAAACACAGAAATTGCATCGGGATTGAAAACAAAAGTAACCATGTGCACTGTCCTCCATGGGAGTAATGTCTCAAACAGTCTACGTCTTGATCGTTCCCTGCAAGACCACTAGTCGTTTCCGATACACATCTGGAGGCATTCTGTAATCTGTGGACCTTCAAAGTGTTGATGAAACACAGAAATTGCATCGGGATTCAATACAACAGTCACCATGCGCACTTTCCTCCATGGGACTATTGAATCAAACAGTCGAAGTTTTGATCGTTCCCTGGAAGACCAGTAGTAATTTCCGATGCACATCTGGGGGCATTCTGTAATCTGTGGACTATCAGAGTGTTGTTGAAACACAGAAATTGCATCGGGATTCAATACAACAGTCACCATGCGCACTTTCCTCCATGTAAGTAAAGTCTCAAACAGTCTACGCTTTGATCGTTCCCTGCAAGACCACTAGTCGTTTCCGATGCACATCTGGAGGCATTCTGTAATCTGTGGACCTTCAAAGTGTTGATGAAACACAGAAATTGCATCGGGATTGAATACAACAGTCACCATGTGCACTTTCCTCCAAGGGAGTAATGTCTCCAAGAGTTTACGCTTTGATCGTTCCCTGGAAGACCAGTAGTTGTTTCCGATGAAAATCTGGGTGCATTCTGTAATGTGTGGTATATCAGAGTGTTGATGAAACACAGAAATTGCATCGGGATTGAATACAACAGTCACCATGCGCACTTTCCTCCATGAGAGTAAGGTCTCAAACAGTCTACGCTTTGGTCGTTCACTGCAAGACCACTAGTCGTTTCCGATGCACATCTGGAGGCATTCTGTAATCTGTGGACTATCAGATTGTTGTTGAAACACAGAAATTGCATCGGGATTGAATACAACAGTCACCATGCGCACTTTCCTCCATGGGACTAATGTCTCAAACAGTCTACGGTTTGATCGTTCCCTGGAAGACCAACAGTAGTTTCCCATGCACATCTGGAGGCATTCTGTAATCTGTGGACCTTCAAAGTGTTGATGAAACTATGAAACTCCCTCGGGATTGAATACAACAGTCACCATTAGCACTTTCCTCCATGGGAGTAATGTCTCAAACAGTTTACGCTTTTATCGTTCCCTGCAAGACCAGTGTAGTTTCAGATGCACATCTGGAGGCATTCTGTAATCTGTGGACTATCAGAGTGTTGATGAAACACAGAAATTGCATCGGGATTGAATACAACAGTCACCATTCGCACTTTCCTCCATGGGAGTAATGTCTCAAACAGTTTACGGTTTTATTGTTCCCTGCAAGACAAGTGTAGTTTCAGATGCACATCTGGAGGCATTCTGTAAACTGTGGACTATCAGAGTGTTGATGAAGCACAGAAATTGCATCGGGATTGAATACAACAGTCACAATGCGCACTTTCCTCCATGGGAGTAAGGTCTCAAACAGTCTACGCTTTGGTCGTTCACTGCAAGACCACTAGTCGTTTCCGATGCACATCTGGAGGCATTCTGTAATCTGTGGACTATCAGATTGTTGTTGAAACACAGAAATTGCATCGGGATTGAATACAAAAGTCACCATGTGCACTTTCCTCCATGGGAGTAATGTCTCAAAGAGTTTACGCTTTGATCGTTCCCTGGAAGACCAGTAGTTGTTTCCAAAGAACATCTGGGTGCATTCTGTAATGTGTGGTCTATCAGAGTGTTGATGAAACACAGAAATTGCATCGGAATTGAATACAACAGTCACCATGCGCACTTTCCTCCATGGGACTAATGTCTCAAACAGTCTACGCTTTGATCGTTCCCTGGAAGACCAGTAGTAGTTTCCGATGCACATCTGGTGTCATTCTGTAATCTGTGGACTATCAGAGTGTTGTTGAAACACAGAAATTGCATCGGGATTGAATACAACAGTCACCATGCGTAATTTTCCTAAATGGGAGTAATGTCTCAAACAGTCTACGCTTTGATCGTTCCCTGGAAGACTAACAGTAGTTTCCGATGCACATCTGGAAGCATTCTGTAATCTGTTTACCTTCAAAGTGTTGATGAATCAATGAAATTCCCTCGGGATTGAATACAACATTCACCATGCACACTTTATTCCATGGGAGTAATGTCTCAAACAGTTTACGCTTTTATCGTTCGCTGCAGGACCAGTGTAGTTTCCGATGCACATCTGGAGGCCTTCTGTAATCTGTGGACTACCAGAGTGTTGATGAAACACAGAAATTGCATCGGGATTGAATACAACAGTCACCATGCGCACTTTCCTCCATGGGAGTGTTGTCTCAAACATTTTATGCTTTTATCGTTCCCTGCAAGACCAGTGTAGTTTCCGATGCACATCAGAAGGCATTCTGTAATCTGTGGACTATCAGAGTGTTGATGAAACACAGAAACTGCATCGGGATTGAATACAACAGTCACCATGCGCACTTTCCTCCATGGGAGTAATGTCTCAAACATTTTACGCTTTGATCGTTCCCTGGAAGACCAGTGTAGTTTCCTATGCACATCTGGGGGCATTTTGTAATCTGTGGACCTTTAAAGGGTTGATGAAACACAGAGATTGCATCGGGATTGAATACAACAGTCACAATGCGCACTTTCCTCCATGGGAGTAAAGTCTCAAACAGTCTACGCTTTGATCGTTTCCTGCAAGACCACTAGTCGTTTCCGATGCACATCTGGAGGCATTCTGTAATCTGTGGACCTTCAAAGTGTTGATGAAACACAGAAATTGCATCGGGATTGAAAACAAAAGTAACCATGTGCACTGTCTCCATGGGAGTAATGTCTCAAACAGTCTACATCTTGATCGTTCCCTGCAAGACCACTAGTCGTTTCCGATGCACATCTGGAGGCATTCTGTAATCTGTGGACCTTCAAAGTGTTGATGAAACACAGAAATGGCATCGGGATTGAATACAACAGTCACCATGTGCACTTTAATCCATGGGAGTAATGTCTCAAACAGTTTACGCTTTGATCGTTCCCTGGAAGACCAGTACTAGTTTCCGATGCACATCTGGTGTCATTCTGTAAACTGTGGACTATCAGAGCGTTGATGAAACACAGAAATTGCATCGGGATTCAATACAACAGTCACCATGCGCACTTTCCTCCATGGGAGTAAAGTCTCAAACAGTCTACGCTTTGATCGTTCCCTGCAAGACCACTAGTCGTTTCCGATGCACATCTGGAGGCATTCTGTAATCTGTGGACCTTCAAAGTGTTGATGAAACACAGAAATTGCATCGGGATTCAATACAACAGTCACCATGCGCACTTTCCTCCATGGGACTATTGAATCAAACAGTCGAAGCTTTGATCGTTCCCTGGAAGACCAGTAGTACTTTCCGATGCACATCTGGGGGCATTCTGTAATCTGTGGACTATCAGAGTGTTGTTGAAACACAGAAATTGCATCGGGATTGATTACAACAGTCACCATGCGCAATTTTCCTCAATGGGAGTGATGTCTCAAACTGTCTACGCTTTGATCGTTCCCTGGAAGACCAGCAGTAGTTTCCGATGCACATCTGGAGGCATTCTGTAATCTGTGGACTATCAGAGTGTTGTTGAAACACAGAAATTGCATCGGGATTGAATACAACAGTCACCACGCGCACTTTCCTCCATGGGACTAATGTCTCAAACAGTCTACGCTTTCATCGTTCCCTTGAAGACCAGTAGTAGTTTCCGATGCACATCTGGAGGCATTCTGTTATCTGTGGACTATCAGAGTGTTGATGAAACACAGAAATTGCATGGGGTTTGAATACAACAGTCACCATGCGCACTTTCCTCCATGGGAGTAATGTCTCAAAAAGTTTACGCTTTGATCGTTCCCTGGAAGACCAGTATTAGTTCCGATGCACATCTGAGGGCAATCTGTAATGTGTGGACTATCAGAGTGTTGATGAAACACAGAAATTCCATCAGGATTGAATACAACAGTCACCATGCGCACTTTCCTCCATGGGAATAACGTCTCAAACAGTTTACACTTTGATTGTTCCCTGTAGGACCAGTAGTTGTTTCCGATGCACATCTGTGGGCATTCTGTAATGTGTGGACTATAAGAGTGTTGATGAAACACAGAAATTGCATCGGGATTGAATACAACAGTCACCATGCGCATTTTCCTTCATAGGTGTAATGTCTCAAACAGTATACGATTTGATCGTTCCCTGAAAGACCACTAGTAGTTTCCGAAGCACATCTGGAGGCATTCTGTAATCTGTGGACTATCAGAGTGTTGATGAAACACAGAAATTGAGATCGGGATTGAATACAACAGTCACCATGCGCACTTTCCTCCATGGGAGTGATGTCTCAAACAGTTTACGCTTTTATCGTTCCCTGCAAGACCAGTGTAGTTTCCAATGCACATCTGATGGCATTCAGTAATCTGTGGACTATCAGAGTGTTGATGAAACACAGAAATTGCATCGGGCTTAAATACAACAGTCACCATGCGCACTTTCCTGCATGGGAGTAATGTCTCAAACAGATTACGCTTTTATCGTTATCTGCAAGACCAGTGTAGTTTCCGATGCACATCTGGAGGCATTCTGTAATCTGTGGACCTTTAAAGGGTTGATGAAACACAGAAATTTCATCGGGATTGAATACAACAGTCACCAAGCGCACTTTCCTCCATGGGAGTACGGTCTCAAACAGTCTACGCATTGATCGTTCCCTGGAAGACCAGTAGTAGTTTCCGATGCACATCTGGTGCCATTTTGTAGCTGTGGACTATCAGAGTGTTGATGAAACACAGAATTTGCCCGGGGTTGAATACAACAGTCACCATGGGCACTTTCCTTCATGGGAGTAATGTCTCAAACAGTCTACGATTTGATCGTTCCCTGCAAGACCACTAGTAGTTTCCGATGCACATCTCGAGGCATTCTGAAATTGCTGGACCTTCAAAGTGTTGATGAAACACAGAAATTGCATCGGGATTGAATACAAAAGTCACCATGTACACTTTCCTCCATGGGAGTAATGTCTCAAACAGTTTACGCTTTGATCGTTCCCTGGAAGACCAGTAGTTGTTTCCGATGAACATCTGGGTGCACTCTGTAATGTGTGGTCTATCAGAGTGTTGATGAAACACAGAAATTGCATCGGGATTGAATACAACAATCACCATGTACACTTTCCACCATGGGAGTAATGTCTCATACAGTTTACGCTTTGATCGTTCCCTGGAAGGCCAGTAGTAGTTTCCGATGCACATATGTGGGCATACTGTAATGTGTGGACTATAAGAGTGTTGATGAAACACAGAAATTGCTGCGGGATTGAATACAACAGTCACCATGAGCATTTTCCTCCATGGGAGTAATGTCTCAAACAGTCTACGCTTTGATCGTTCCCTGGAAGACCAGTAGAAGTTTCCGATGCACATCTGGTGTCATTCGGTAATCTGTGGACTATCAGAGTGTTGTTGAAACACAGAAATAACATCGTGATTGAATACAACAGTCACCATGAGCAATTTTTTTAAATTGGAGTAATGTCTCAAACAGTCTACGCTTTGATCGTTTCCTGGAAGACCAGCATTAGTTTCCGATGCACATCTGTAGGCATTCTGTAATCTTTGGACTATCAGAGTGTTGTTGAAATTCAGAAATTGCATCGGGATTGAATACAAGAGTCACCATGCGCACTTTCCTCCATGGGACTAATGTCTCAAACAGTCTACGCTTTTATCGTTACCTGGAAGACCAGTGTAGCTTCCGATGCACATCTGGGGGCATTCTGTAATCTGTGGACTATCAGAGTGTTGATGAAACACAGAAATTGCACCGGGATTGAATAGAAATGTCACCATGCGCACTTTCCTCCATGGGAGTAATGTCTCAAACAGTCTACGCTTTGATCGTTCCCTGGAAGACCAGTAGTAGTTTCCGATGCACATCTCGTGACATTCTGTAATCTGTGGACTATCAGAGTGTTGATGAAACACAGAAATTGCATCGGGATTGAATACAACAGTCACCATGTGCCCATTCCTACATGGGAGTAATGTCTCAAACAGTTTACGCATTGATCGTTCAGTGGAAGACCAGTAGTAGTTTCCGATGCACATCTCGTGACATTCTGTAATCTGTGGACTATCAGAGTGTTGATGAAACACAGAAATTGCATCGGGATTGAATACAACAGTCACCATGTACACTTTCCTCCATGGGAGTAATGTCTCAAACAGTTTACGCTTTGATCGTTCCCTGGAAGACCAGTAGTTGTTTCCGATGAACATCTGGGTGCACTCTGTAATGTGTGGTCTATCAGAGTGTTGATGAAACACAGAAATTGCATCGGGATTGAATACAACAATCACCATGTACACTTTCCACCATGGGAGTAATGTCTCATACAGTTTACGCTTTGATCGTTCCCTGGAAGGCCAGTAGTAGTTTCCGATGCACATATGTGGGCATTCTGTAATGTGTGGACTATAAGAGTGTTGATGAAACACAGAAATTGCTGCGGGATTGAATACAACAGTCACCATGCGCATTTTCCTCCATGGGAGTAATGTCTCAAACAGTCTACGCTTTGATCGTTCCCTGGAAGACCAGTAGAAGTTTCCGATGCACATCTGGTGTCATTCGGTAATCTGTGGACTATCAGAGTGTTGTTGAAACACAGAAATAACATCGTGATTGAATACAACAGTCACCATGAGCAATTTTTTTAAATTGGAGTAATGTCTCAAACAGTCTACGCTTTGATCGTTTCCTGGAAGACCAGCATTAGTTTCCGATGCACATCTGTAGGCATTCTGTAATCTTTGGACTATCAGAGTGTTGTTGAAATTCAGAAATTGCATCGGGATTGAATACAAGAGTCACCATGCGCACTTTCCTCCATGGGACTAATGTCTCAAACAGTCTACGCTTTTATAGTTACCTGGAAGACCAGTGTAGCTTCCGATGCACATCTGGGGGCATTCTGTAATCTGTGGACTATCAGAGTGTTGATGAAACACAGAAATTGCACCGGGATTGAATAGAAATGTCACCATGCGCACTTTCCTCCATGGGAGTAATGTCTCAAACAGTCTACGCTTTGATCGTTCCCTGGAAGACCAGTAGTAGTTTCCGATGCACATCTCGTGACATTCTGTAATCTGTGGACTATCAGAGTGTTGATGAAACACAGAAATTGCATCGGGATTGAATACAACAGTCACCATGTGCCCATTCCTACATGGGAGTAATGTCTCAAACAGTTTACGCATTGATCGTTCAGTGGAAGACCAGTAGTAGTTTCCGATGCACATCTCGTGACATTCTGTAATCTGTGGACTATCAGAGTGTTGATGAAACACAGAAATTGCATCGGGATTGAATACAACAGTCACCATGTACACTTTCCTCCATGGGAGTAATGTCTCAAACAGTTTACGCTTTGATCGTTCCCTGGAAGACCAGTAGTTGTTTCCGATGAACATCTGGGTGCACTCTGTAATGTGTGGTCTATCAGAGTGTTGATGAAACACAGAAATTGCATCGGGATTGAATACAACAATCACCATGTACACTTTCCACCATGGGAGTAATGTCTCATACAGTTTACGCTTTGATCGTTCCCTGGAAGGCCAGTAGTAGTTTCCGATGCACATATGTGGGCATTCTGTAATGTGTGGACTATAAGAGTGTTGATGAAACACAGAAATTGCTGCGGGATTGAATACAACAGTCACCATGCGCATTTTCCTCCATGGGAGTAATGTCTCAAACAGTCTACGCTTTGATCGTTCCCTGGAAGACCAGTAGAAGTTTCCGATGCACATCTGGTGTCATTCGGTAATCTGTGGACTATCAGAGTGTTGTTGAAACACAGAAATAACATCGTGATTGAATACAACAGTCACCATGAGCAATTTTTTTAAATTGGAGTAATGTCTCAAACAGTCTACGCTTTGATCGTTTCCTGGAAGACCAGCATTAGTTTCCGATGCACATCTGTAGGCATTCTGTAATCTTTGGACTATCAGAGTGTTGTTGAAATTCAGAAATTGCATCGGGATTGAATACAAGAGTCACCATGCGCACTTTCCTCCATGGGACTAATGTCTCAAACAGTCTACGCTTTTATCGTTACCTGGAAGACCAGTGTAGCTTCCGATGCACATCTGGGGGCATTCTGTAATCTGTGGACTATCAGAGTGTTGATGAAACACAGAAATTGCACCGGGATTGAATAGAAATGTCACCATGCGCACTTTCCTCCATGGGAGTAATGTCTCAAACAGTCTACGCTTTGATCGTTCCCTGGAAGACCAGTAGTAGTTTCCGATGCACATCTCGTGACATTCTGTAATCTGTGGACTATCAGAGTGTTGATGAAACACAGAAATTGCATCGGGATTGAATACAACAGTCACCATGTGCCCATTCCTACATGGGACTAATGTCTCAAACAGTTTACGCATTGATCGTTCAGTGGAAGACCAGTAGTAGTTTCCGATGCACATCTCGTGACATTCTGTAATCTGTGGACTATCAGAGTGTTGATGAAACAAAGAAATTGCATCGGGATTGAATACAACAGTCACCATGTGCACATTCCTCCAGGGGAGTAATGTCTCAAACAGTCTACGCTTTGATCGTTCCCTGCAAGACCAGTAGTAGTTTCCGGTGCACATCTGGAAGCATTCTGTAATCTGTGGACTTTCAAAGTGTTGATGAAACACAGAAATTGAAGCGGGATTGAATACAACAGTCACCATGCGCACTTTTATCTATGGGAGTAATGTCTCAAACAGTCTACGCTTTGATCGTACCCTGGAAGACCAGTAGTAGTTTCCGATGCACATCTGGTGGCGTTCTGTAATATGTGGACCTTCAAAGTGTTGATGAAACACAGAAATTGCCTCGGGATTGGATACAAAAGTCACCATTCGCACTTTCCTCCATGGGAGTAATGTCTCAAACAGTCTACGGTTTGATCGTTTCCTGGAAGACCAGTAGTAGTCTCCGATGCACATCTGGAGGCATTCTGTAATCTTTGTACCTTCAAAGTGTTGATGAAACACAGAAATTTCATCGAGATTCAATACAACAGTCACCATGCGCACTTTCCTCCATTGGAGTAATGTTTCTAACAGTCTACGCTTTGATCGTTCCCTGGATGACCAGTAGTAGTTTCCGATGCACATCTGGTGGCATTCTGTAATCTGTGGACCTTAAAAGTGTTGATGAAACACTGGAATTGCCGCCTGAGTGAATACAACAGTCACCATGCGCACTTTCCTCCATGGGAGTAATGTCTCAAACAGTCTACGCTTTGATCTTTCCCTGGAAGACCAGTAGTAGTTTCCGATGCCCATCTGGAGGCATTCTGTAATCTGTGGACTATCAGAGTGTTGATAAGGCACAGAAATTGCATCGGTATTGAATACAACAGTCTCCATGCGCACTTTCCTCCATGGGAGTAATGTCTCAAACAGTTTACGATTTGTTCGTTCCCTGGAAGACCTGTAGAATTTACTGATGCACATCTGGGGGCATTCTGTAATGTGTGGACTAACAGAGTGTTGATGAATCACAGAAATTGCATCAGGATTGAATACAACAGTCACCATGCGCACTTTCCTCCATGGGAGTAGTGTCTCAAACAGTCTACGCTTTGATCGTTTCCTGGAAGACCAGTAGTAGTTTCCGATGCACATCTGGAGGCATTCTGTAATCTGTGGACCTTCAAAGTGTTGATGAAACACATAAATTGCATCGGTAGTGAATACAACAGTAACCATGCGCACTTTCCTCCATGGGAGTAATGTCTCAAACAGTCTACGCTTTGATCGTTCCCTAGAAGACCAGTAGTAGTTTCCGATGCACATCTTTGGGCATTCTGTAATGTTTGGACTATCAGAGTGTTGATGAAACACAGAAATTGCATCGGGATTGAATACAACAGTCACCATACGCACTTTATTCCATGGGAGTAAAGTCTCAAACAGTTTACGCTTTGATCGTTCCCTGGAAGACCAGTACTTGTTTCCGATGAACATCTGGGTTCATTCTGTAATGTGTGGACTATCTGAGTGTTGTTGAAACACAGAAATTGCATCGGGATTGAATACAACAGTCACCATGCGCACTTTCCTCCATGGGAGTAATATCTCAAACAGTTTACGTTTTGTTCGTTCCCTGGAAGACCAGTAGTAGTTACCGATGCACATCTGAGGCATTCTGTAATGTGTGGACTATCAGAGTGTTGATGAAACACAGAAATTGCATCAGGATTGAATACAACAGTCACCATGCGCACTTTATTCCATGGGAGTAATGTCTCACACAGTTTACGCTTTGATCGCTCCCTGCAAGACCAGTAGTAGTTTCCGATGCACATCTGGAGGCATTCTGTAATCTGTGGACCTTCAAAGTGTTGATGAAACACAGAAATTGCATCGGGAGTGAATACAACAGTCACCATGCGCACTTTCCTCCATGGGAGTATTGTCTCAAACAGTCTACCATTTGATCATATCCTGGAAGACCAGTAGTAGTTTCCGATGCACATCTGGAGGCATTCTGTAATCTGTGGACTATCAGAGTGTTGATGAAACACAGAAATTGCTGCGGGATTGAATACAACATTCACCATGTGCACTTTCCTCAATTTGAGTAATGTCTCAAACAGTTTACGCTTTGATCGTTCCCTGGAAGACCAGTAGTTGTTTCCGATGAACATCAGGGTGCATTCTGTAATGTGTGGTCCAACAGAGTGATGATGAAACACAGAAATTGCATCGGGATTGAATACAACAGTCACCATGCGCACTTTCCTCCATGGGAGTAATGTCTCCAACACTCTGCGCTTTCATCGATCCCTGCAAGACCAGTAGTAGTCTCCGATGCACATCTGGAGGCATTCTGTAATCTTTGGACCTTCAAAGTGTTGATGAAACACAGAAATTTCATCGAGATTCAATACAACAGTCACCATGCGCACTTTCCTCCATGGGAGTAATGTCTCAAACAGTTTAAGTTTTGTTCGTTCCCTGGAAGACCAGTAGTAGTTACCGATGCACATCTGGGGGCATTCTGTAATGTGTGGACTATCAGAGTGTTGATGAAACACAGAAATTGCATCAGGATTGAATACAACAGTCACCATGCGCACTTTATTCCATGGGAGTAATGTCTCACACAGTTTACGCTTTGATCGCTCCCTGCAAGACCAGTAGTAGTTTCCGATGCACATCTGGAGGCATTCTGTAATCTGTGGACCTTCAAAGTGTTGATGAAACACAGAAATTGCATCGGGAGTGAATACAACAGTCACCATTTGCACTTTCCTCCATGGGAGTAATGTCTCAAAGAGTCTACGGTTTGATCGTTTCCTGGAAGACCAGTAGTAGTCTGCGAAACACATCTGGAGGTATTCTGTAATCTTTGGACCTTCAAAGTGTTGACCAAACACAGAAATTGCATCGGGATTCAATACAACAGTCACCATGCGCACTTTCCTCCATGGGAGTAATGTCTCCAACACTCTGCGCTTTCATCGATCCCTGCAAGACCAGTAGTAGTTTCCGATGCACATCTGGAAGCTTTCTGTAATCTGTGGACCTTCAAAGTGTTGATGAAACACAGAAATTGCATCGGGAGTGAATACAACTGTCACCATGCGCACTTTCCTCCATGGGAGTAATGTCTCAAACACTCTGCGCTTTCATCGTTCCCTGCAAGACCAGTAGTAGTTTCCGATGCACATCTGGAGGCATTCTGTAATCTGTGGACTATCAGAGTGTTGTTGAAACACAGAAATTGCATCGGGATTGAATACAACAGTCACCATGCGCACTTTCCTCCATGGGACTAATGTCTCAAACAGTCTACGTTTTGATCGTTTCCTGGAAGACCAGTAGTAGTTACCGATGCACATCTGGAGGCATTCTGTAATCTGTGGACTATCAGAGTGTTGATGAAACACAGAAATTGCATCGGGATTGAATACAACAGTCACCATGCGCATTTTCCTTCATAGGAGTAATGTCTCAAACAGTATACGATTTGATCGTTCCCTGAAAGACCACTAGTAGTTTCCGAAGCACATCTGGAGGCATTCTGTAATCTGTGGACTATCAGAGTGTTGATGAAACACAGAAATTGCATCGGGCTTAAATACAACAGTCACCATGCGCACTTTCCTGCATGGGAGTAATGTCTCAAACAGATTACGCTTTTATCGTTATCTGCAAGACTAGTGTAGTTTCCGATGCACATCTGGAGGCATTCTGTAATCTGTGGACCTTTAAAGGGTTGATGAAACACAGAAATTGCATCGGGATTGAATACAACAGTCACCATGCGCACTTTCCTCCATGGGAGTAAAGTCTCAAACAGTCTACGCATTGATCGTTCCCTGGAAGACCAGTAGTAGTTTCCGATGCACATCTGGTGCCATTTTGTAGCTGTGGACTATCAGAGTGTTGATGAAACACAGAATTTGCCCGTGGTTGAGTAAAACAGTCACCATGGGCACTTTCCTTCATGGGAGTAATGTCTCAAACAGTCTACGATTTGATCGTTCCCTGCAAGACCACTAGTAGTTTCCGATGCACAACTCGAGGCATTCTGTAATCTGTGGACCTTCAAAGTGTTGATGAAACACAGAAATTGCATCGGGATTGAATACAAAAGTCACCATGTACACTTTCCTCCATAGGAGTAATGTCTCAAACAGTTTACGCTTTGATCGTTCCCTGGAAGACCAGTAGTTGTTTCCGATGAACATCTGGGTGCACTCTGTAATGTGTGGTCTATCAGAGTGTTGATGAAACACAGAAATTGCATCGGGATTGAATACAACAATCACCATATACACTTTCCACCATGGGAGTAATGTCTCATACAGTTTACGCTTTGATCGTTCCCTGGAAGGCCAGTAGTAGTTTCCGATGCACATATGTGGGCATTCTGTAATGTGTGGACTATAAGAGTGTTGATGAAACACAGAAATTGCTGCGGGATTGAATACAACAGTCACCATGCGCATTTTCCTCCATGGGAGTAATGTCTCAAACAGTCTACGCTTTGATCGTTCCCTGGAAGACCAGTAGAAGTTTCCGATGCACATCTGGTGTCATTCGGTAATCTGTGGACTATCAGAGTGTTGTTGAAACACAGAAATAACATCGTGATTGAATACAACAGTCACCATGAGCAATTTTTTTAAATTGGAGTAATGTCTCAAACAGTCTACGCTTTGATCGTTTCCTGGAAGACCAGCATTAGTTTCCGATGCACATCTGTAGGCATTCTGTAATCTTTGGACTATCAGAGTGTTGTTGAAACACAGAAATTGCATCGGGATTGAATACAAGAGTCACCATGCGCACTTTCCTCCATGGGACTAATGTCTCAAACAGTCTACGCTTTTATCGTTACCTGGAAGACCAGTGTAGCTTCCGATGCACATCTGGGGGCATTCTGTAATCTGTGGACTATCAGAGTGTTGATGAAACACAGAAATTGCACCGGGATTGAATAGAAATGTCACCATGCGCACTTTCCTCCATGGGAGTAATGTCTCAAACAGTCTACGCTTTGATCGTTCCCTGGAAGACCAGTAGTAGTTTCCGATGCACATCTCGTGACATTCTGTAATCTGTACACTATCAGAGTGTTGATGAAACACAGAAATTGCATCGGGATTGAATACAACAGTCACCATGTGCCCATTCCTACATGGGAGTAATGTCTCAAACAGTTTACGCTTTGATCGTTCAGTGGAAGACCAGTAGTAGTTTCCGATGCACATCTCGTGACATTCTGTAATCTGTGGACTATCAGAGTGTTGATGAAACACAGAAATTGCATCGGGATTGAATACAACAGTCACCATGTGCACATTCCTCCAGGGGAGTAATGTCTCAAACAGTCTACGCTTTGATCGTTCCCTGCAAGACCAGTAGTAGTTTCCGGTGCACATCTGGAAGCATTCTGTAATCTGTGGACTTTCAAAGTGTTGATGAAACACAGAAATTGAAGCGGGATTGAATACAACAGTCACCATGCGCACTTTTATCTATGGGAGTAATGTCTCAAACAGTCTACGCTTTGATCGTACCCTGGAAGACCAGTAGTAGTTTCCGATGCACATCTGGTGGCGTTCTGTAATATGTGGACCTTCAAAGTGTTGATGAAACACAGAAATTGCATCGGGATTGAATACAAAAGTCACCATTCGCACTTTCCTCCATGGGAGTAATGTCTCAAACAGTCTACGGTTTGATCGTTTCCTGGAAGACCAGTAGTAGTCTCCGATGCACATCTGGAGGCATTCTGTAATCTTTGTACCTTCAAAGTGTTGATGAAACACAGAAATTTCATCGAGATTCAATACAACAGTTACCATGCGCACTTTCCTTCATTGGAGTAATGTTTCTAACAGTCTACGCTTTGATCGTTCCCTGGATGACCAGTAGTAGTTTCCGATGCACATCCGGTGGCATTCTGTAATCTGTGGACCTTAAAAGTGTTGAAGAAACACTGGAATTGCCGCCTGATTGAATACAACTGTCACCATGCGCACTTTCCTCCATGGGAGTAATGTCTCAAACAGTCTACGCTTTGATCTTTCCCTGGAAGACCAGTAGTAGTTTCCGATGCCCATCTGGAGGCATTCTGTAATCTGTGGACTATCAGAGTGTTGATAAGGCACAGAAATTCCATCGGTATTGAATACAACAGTCTCCATGCGCACTTTCCTCCATGGGAGTAATGTCTCAAACAGTTTACGATTTGTTCGTTCCCTGGAAGACCTGTAGAATTTACTGATGCACATCTGGGGGCATTCTGTAATGTGTGGACTAACAGAGTGTTGATGAATCACAGAAATTGCATCAGGATTGAATACAACAGTCACCATGCGCACTTTCCTCCATGGGAGTAGTGTCTCAAACAGTCTACGCTTTGATCGTTTCCTGGAAGACCAGTAGTAGTTTCCGATGCACATCTGGAGGCATTCTGTAATCTGTGGACCTTCAAAGTGTTGATGAAACACATAAATTGCATCGGTAGTGAATACAACAGTAACCATGCGCACTTTCCTCCATGGGAGTAATGTCTCAAACAGTCTACGCTTTGATCGTTCCCTAGAAGACCAGTAGTAGTTTCCGATGCACATCTTTGGGCATTCTGTAATGTTTGGACTATCAGAGTGTTGATGAAACACAGAAATTGCATCGGGATTGAATACAACAGTCACCATACGCACTTTATTCCATGGGAGTAAAGTCTCAAACAGTTTACGCTTTGATCGTTCCCTGGAAGACCAGTACTTGTTTCCGATGAACATCTGGGTTCATTCTGTAATGTGTGGACTATCAGAGTGTTGTTGAAACACAGAAATTGCATCGGGATTGAATACAAAAGTCACCATGCGCACTTTCCTCCATGGGAGTAATGTCTCAAACAGTTTACGTTTTGTTCGTTCCCTGGAAGACCAGTAATAGTTACCGATGCACATCTGAGGCATCCTGTAATGTGTGGACTATCAGAGTGTTGATGAAACACAGAAATTGCATCAGGATTGAATACAACAGTCACCATGCGCACTTTATTCCATGGGAGTAATGTCTCACACAGTTTACGCTTTGATCGCTCCCTGCAAGACCAGTAGTAGTTTCCGATGCACATCTGGAGGCATTCTGTAATCTGTGGACCTTCAAAGTGTTGATGAAACACAGAAATTGCATCGGGAGTGAATACAACAGTCACCATGCGCACTTTCCTCCATGGGAGTAATGTCTCAAACACTCTGCGCTTTCATCGATCCCTGCAAGACCAGTAGTAGTTTCCGATGCACATCTGGAGGCACTCTGTAATCTGTGGACCTTGAAAGTGTCGATGAAACACAGAAATTGAAGCGGGATTGAATACAACAGTCACTATGCGCACTTTCATCCATGGGAGTAATGTCTCAAACAGTTTACGTTTTATCGTTACCTGGAAGACCAGTGTAGTTTCCGATGCACATCTGGGGGGCATTCTGTAATCAGTGGACTATCAGAGTGTTGATGAAACACAGAAATTGCATTGGGATTGAATACAACAGTCACCATGCGCACTTTCCTCCATGGGAGTAATGTCTCAAAGAGTCTACGGTTTAATCGTTTCCTGGAAGACCAGTAGTAGTCTCCGAAACACATCTGGAGGTATTCTGTAATCTTTGGACCTTCAAAGTGTTGATGAAACACAGAAATTGCATCGGGATTCAATACAACAGTCACCATGCGAACTTTCCTCCATGGGAGTGATGTCTCAAACAGTTTACGCTTTTATCGTTCCCTGCAAGACCAGTGTAGTTTCCGATGCACATCTGGAGGCATTCTGTAATCTGTGGAACTTCAAAGTGTTGATGAAACACAGAAATTGCATCGGGAGTGAATACAACAGTCACTATGCGCACATTCCTCCATGGGAGTAATGTCTCAAACAGTTTACGCTTTTATAGTTACCTGGAAGATCAGTGTAGTTTCCGATGCACATCTGGGGGCATTCTGTGATCTGTGGACTATCAGAGTGTTGATGAAACACAGAAATTGCATCGGGATTGAATACAACATTCACCATGCGCACTTTCCTCCATGGGAGTAATGTCTCAAACAGT
This sequence comes from Schistocerca gregaria, assembly GCF_023897955.1. Lineage (NCBI taxonomy): Eukaryota > Metazoa > Arthropoda > Insecta > Orthoptera > Acrididae > Schistocerca > Schistocerca gregaria. Next base: position 44,599,362 of record NC_064927.1, read on the forward strand.
CTACGTTTTGATCGTTCCCTGGAATACCAGTAGTAGTCTCCGATGCACATTTGGTGTCATTCTGTAATCTGTGGACTATCAGAGTGTTGATGAAACACAGAATTGCTTCGGGATTCAATACAACAGTCACCATGCGCACTTTATTCCATGGGAGTAATGTCTCAAACCGTTTACGCTTTGATCGTTCCCTGGAAGACCAGTAGTAGTTTCCGATGCACATATGGTGTCATTCTGTAATCTGTGGACTATGAGAGTGTTGATGAAACACAGAAATTGCATCGGGAGACAATGCAACAGTCACCATGCGCACTTTATTCCATGGGAGTAATGTCTCAAACAGGGTACGCTTCGTTCGTTCCCTGGAAGACCAGTACTTGTTTCCGATGAATATCTGGGTTCATTCTGTAATGTGTGGACTATCAGAGTGTTGTTGAAACACAGAAATTGCATCAGGATTGAATACAACAGTCACCATGCCCAATTTTCCTAAATGGGAGTAATGTCTCAAACAGTTTACGCTTTGATCGTTCCCTGGAAGACCAGTAGTAGTTTCCGATGCACATCTGGAGGCATTCTGTAATCTGTGGACCATCAGAGTGTTGTTGAAACACAGAAATTGCATCGGGATTGAATACAACAGTCACCATGCGCACTTTCCTCCATGGGACTAATGTCTCAAACAGTCTACGCTTTGATAGTTTCCTGGAAGACCAGTAGTAGTTTCCGATGCACATCTGGAGGCATTCTGTAATCTGTATACCTTCAAAGTGTTGATGAAACACAGAAATTGCATCAGGAGGGAATACAACAGTCACTATGCGCACTTTCAGCCATGGGAGTAATGTCTCAAACAGTTTACGCTTTTATCGACACCTGGAAGACCAGTGTAGTTTCCGATGCGCATCTGGTGTCATTCTGTAATCTGTGGACTATCAGAGTGTTGATGAAACACAGAAATTGTTTCGGGATTGAATACAACAGTCACCATGCGCACTTTCCTCCATGGGAGTATTGTCTCAAACAGCTTACGTTTTGTTTGTTCCCTGGAAGACCAGTAGTAGTTACCGATGCAAATCTGGGGGCATTCTGTAATGTGTGGACTATCAGAGTGTTGATGAAACACAGAAATTGTAGCGGGATTGAATACAACAGTCACCATGCGCACTTTCCTCCATGGGAGTATGTCTCAAACAATTTACGCTTTGATCGTTCCCTGGAAGACCAGTAGCAGTTTCCGATGCACATCTGGTCTTATTCTGTAATCTGTGGACTATCAGAGTGTTGATGAAACACAGAAATTGCTTCGGGATTAAATACAACAGTGTCCATGCGCACTTTCCTCCATGGGAGTAATGTCTCAAACAGTCTACGCTATTATCGTTTCCTGTAAGACCAGTAGTAGTTTCCGATGCACATCTGGAGGCACTCTGTAATCTGTGGACCTTTAAAATGTTGATGAAACACAGAAATTGCATCGGAATTGAATACAACAGTCATCATGCGCATTTTCCTTCATGGGAGTAGTGTCTCAAACAGTCTACGCTTTGATCGTTTCTGGAAGACCAGTAGTATTTTCCGACGCACATCTGGAGGCATTCTGTAATCTGTAAACTATCAGAGTGTTGTTCAAACACAGAAATTGCTTCGGGATTGAATACAACAGTTACCATGCGCACTTTCCTCCATGGGAGTAATGTCTCAAAGAGTTTACGCTTTGATCGTTCCTTGGAAGACCAATGGTAGTTTCCGATGCACATCTGGGGGCATTCTGTAATGTGTGTACTATCAGTGTGATGATGAAACACAGAAATTGAATCGGGATTGAGTACAACAGTCACCATGCGCACTTTATTCCATGGGATTAATGTCTCAAACAGTCTACGCTTTGATCGTTCCCTGCAAGACCAGTTGTAGTTTACGATGCACATCTGGAGGCATTCTGTAAACTGTGGTCCGTCAAAGTGTTGATGAAACACAGAAATTGCCGCGGTATTAAATACAACAGTCAACATGCACACTTTCCTCCATGGGAGTAATGTCTCAAACACTCTGCGCTTTCATCGCTCCCTGCAAGACCAGTAGCAGTTTCCGATGCAAATCTGGAGGCACTCTGTAATCTGTGGACCTTCAAAGTGTTGATGAAACACAGAAATTGAAGCGGGATTGAATACAACAGTCACTATGCGCACTTTCATCCATGGGAGTAATGTCTCAAACAGTTTACGCTTTTATCGTTACCTGGAAGACCAGTGTAGTTTCCGATGCACATCTGGGGGCATTCTGTAATCAGTGGACTATCACAGTGTTGATGAAACACATAAATTGCATTGGGATTGAATGCAACAGTCACCATGCGCACTTTCCTCCATGGGAGTAATGTCACAAAGAGTCTACGTTTTAATCGCTTCCTGGAAGACCACTAGTAGTCTCCGAAACACATCTGGAGGTATTCTGTAATCTTTGGACCTTCAAAGTGTTGATCAATCACAGAAATTGCATCGCGAATCAATACAACAGTCACCATGCGCACTTTCCTCCATGGGAGTGATGTCTCAAACAGTTTACGCTTTTATCGTTCCCTGCAAGACCAGTAGTAGTTTCCGATGCACATCTGGAGGCACTCTGTAATCTGTGGACCTTTAAAATGTTGATGAAACACAGAAATTGCATCGGGATTCAATAGAACAGTCACCATCCGCACTTTCCTCCATGGGAGTAATGTCTCAAACAGTTTACGCTTTGATCATTCCCTGGAAGACCAGTAGTTGTTTCCGATGAACATCTGGGTGCATTCTGTAATGTGTGGTCTATCAGAGTGATGATGAAACACAGAAATTGAATCGGGATTGAGTACAACAGTCACCATGCGCACTTTATTCCATGGGAGTAATGTCTCAAACAGTCTACGCTTTGATCGTTCCCTGCATGACCAGTAGTAGTTTACGATGCACATCTGGAGGCATTCTGTATACTGTGGACCTTCAAAGTGTTGATGAAACACAGAAATTGCCGCGGTATTAAATACAAGAGTCACCATGCACACTTTCCTCCATGGGAGTAATGTCTCAAACACTCTGCGCTTTCATCGATCCCTGCAAGACCAGTAGTAGTTTCCGATGCACATCTGGAGGCACTCTGTAATCTGTGGACCTTGAAAGTGTTGATGAAACACAGAAATTGAAGCGGGATTGAATACAACAGTCACTATGCGCACTTTCATCCATGGGAGTAATGTCTCAAACAGTTTACGCTTTTATCGTTACCTGGAAGACCAGTGTAGTTTCCGATGCACATCTTGGGGGCATTCTGTAATCAGTGGACTATCAGAGTGTTGATGAAACACAGAAATTGCATTGGGATTGAATACAACAGTCACCATGCGCACTTTCCTCCATGGGAGTAATGTCTCAAAGAGTCTACGGTTTAATCGTTTCCTGGAAGACCAGTAGTAGTCTCCGAAACACATCTGGAGGTATTCTGTAATCTTTGGACCTTCAAAGTGTTGATGAAACACAGAAATTGCATTGGGATTGAATACAACATTCACCATGCGCACTTTCCTCCATGGGAGTAATGTCTCAAACAGTCTACGCTTTGATCGTTCCCTGGAATACCAGTAGTAGTCTCCGATGCACATTTGGTGTCATTCTGTAATCTGTGGACTATCAGAGTGTTGATGAAACACAGAAATTGCTTCGGGATTCAATACAACAGTCACCATGCGCACTTTATTCCATGGGAGTAATGTCTCAAACAGTTTACGCTTTGATCGTTCCCTGGAAGACCAGTAGTAGTTTCCGATGCACATCTGGTGTCATTCTGTAATCTGTGGACTATCAGAGTGTTGATGAAACACAGAAATTGCATCGGGAGACAATGCAACAGTCACCATGCGCACTTTATTCCATGGGAGTAATGTCTCAAACAGGGTACGCTTCGTTCGTTCCCTGGAAGACCAGTACTTGTTTCCGATGAATATCTGGGTTCATTCTGTAATGTGTGGACTATCAGAGTGTTGTTGAAACACAGAAATTGCATCGGGATTGAATACAACAGTCACCATGCCCAATTTTCCTAAATGGGAGTAATGTCTCAAACAGTTTACGCTCTGATCGTTCCCTGGAAGACCAGTAGTAGTTTCCGATGCACATCTGGAGGCATTCTGTAATCTGTGGACCATCAGAGTGTTGTTGAAACACAGAAATTGCATCGGGATTGAATACAACAGTCACCATGCGCACTTTCCTCCATGGGACTAATGTCTCAAACAGTCTACGCTTTGATAGTTTCCTGGAAGACCAGTAGTAGTTTCCGATGCACATCTGGAGGCATTCTGTAATCTGTATACCTTCAAAGTGTTGATGAAACACAGAAATTGCATCAGGAGGGAATACAACAGTCACTATGCGCACTTTCAGCCATGGGAGTAATGTCTCAAACAGTTTACGCTTTTATCGACACCTGGAAGACCAGTGTAGTTTCCGATGCGCATCTGGTGTCATTCCTTAATCTGTGGACTATCAGAGTGTTGATGAAACACAGAAATTGTTTCGGGATTGAATACAACAGTCACCATGCGCACTTTCCTCCATGGGAGTATTGTCTCAAACAGCTTACGTTTTGTTTGTTCCCTGGAAGACCAGTAGTAGTTACCGATGCAAATCTGGGGGCATTCTGTAATGTGTGGACTATCAGAGTGTTGATGAAACACAGAAATTGTAGCGGGATTGAATACAACAGTCACTATGCGCACTTTCCTCCATGGGAGTAATGTCTCAAACAATTTACGCTTTGATCGTTCCCTGGAAGACCAGTAGCAGTTTCCGATGCACATCTGGTCTTATTCTGTAATCTGTGGACTATCAGAGTGTTGATGAAACACAGAAATTGCTTCGGGATTAAATACAACAGTGTCCATGCGCACTTTCCTCCATGGGAGTAATGTCTCAAACAGTCTACGCTATTATCGTTTCCTGTAAGACCAGTAGTAGTTTCCGATGCACATCTGGAGGCACTCTGTAATCTGTGGACCTTTAAAATGTTGATGAAACACAGAAATTGCATCGGAATTGAATACAACAGTCATCATGCGCTTTTTCCTTCATGGGAGTAGTGTCTCAAACAGTCTACGCTTTGATCGTTTCTGGAAGACCAGTAGTATTTTCCGACGCACATCTGGAGGCATTCTGTAATCTGTAAACTATCAGAGTGTTGTTCAAACACAGAAATTGCTTCGGGATTGAATACAACAGTTACCATGCGCACTTTCCTCCATGGGAGTAATGTCTCAAAGTGTTTACGCTTTGATCGTTCCTTGGAAGACCAATGGTAGTTTCCGATGCACATCTGGGGGCATTCTGTAATGTGTGGACTATCAGAGTGATGATGAAACAGAAATTGAATCGGGATTGAGTACAACAGTCACCATGCGCACTTTATTCCATGGGATTAATGTCTCAAACAGTCTACGCTTTGATCGTTCCCTGCAAGACCTGTTGTAGTTTACGATGCACATCTGGAGGCATTCTGTAAACTGTGGTCCGTCAAAGTGTTGATGAAACACAGAAATTGCCGCGGTATTAAATACAACAGACACCATGCACACTTTCCTCCATGGGAGTAATGTCTCAAACACTCTGCGATTTCATCGCTCCCTGCAAGACCAGTAGCAGTTTCCGATGCACATCTGGAGGCACTCTGTAATCTGTGGACCTTCAAAGTGTTGATGAAACACAGAAATTGAAGCGGGATTGAATACAACAGTCACTATGCGCACTTTCATCCATGGGAGTAATGTCTCAAACAGTTTACGCTTTTATCGTTACCTGGAAGACCAGTGTAGTTTCCGATGCACATCTGGGGGCATTCTGTAATCAGTGGACTATCACAGTGTTGATGAAACACAGAAATTGCATTGGGATTGAATGCAACAGTCACCATGCGCACTTTCCTCCATGGGAGTAATGTCACAAAGAGTCTACGGTTTAATCGCTTCCTGGAAGACCAGTAGTAGTCTCCGAAACACATCTGGAGGTATTCTGTAATCTTTGGACCTTCAAAGCGTTGATCAATCACAGAAATTGCATCGCGAATCAATAGAACAGTCACCATGCGCACTTTCCTCCATGGGAGTGATGTCTCAAACAGTTTACGCTTTTATCGTTCCCTGCAAGACCAGTGTAGTCTCCGATGCACATCTGGAGGCATTCTGTAATCTGTGGACCTTCAAAGTGTTGATGAAACACAGAAATTGCATCGGGAGTGAATACAGCAGTCACTATGCGCACATTCCTCCATGGGAGTAATGTCTCAAACAGTTTACGCTTTTATAGTTACCTGGAAGACCAGTGTAGTTTCCGATGCACATCTGGGGGCATTCTGTGATCTGTGGACTATCAGAGTGTTGATGAAACACAGAAATTGCTTCGGGATTGAATACAACAGTCACCATGCGCACTTTATTCCATGGGAGTAATGTCTCAAACTGTTTACGCTTTGATCGTTCCCTGGAAGACCAGTAGTAGTTTCCGATGCACATCTGGTGTCATTCTGAAATCTGTGGACTATCAGAGTGTTGATGAAACACAGAAATTGAATCGCGATTGAATACAACAGTCACCATGCGCACTTTCCTCCGTGGGAGTAATGTCTCAAACAGTTTACGCTTTGATCGTTCCCTGGAAGACCAGTAGTAGTTTCCGTTGCACATCTGGGGGCATTCTGCAATGTGTGGACTATCAGAGTGTTGATGAAACACAGAATTTGCATCGGGAGTGAATGCAACAGTCACCATGCGCACTTTCTTCCATGGGAGTAATGTCTCAAACAGGGTACGCTTCGTTCGTTCCCTGGAAGACCAGTACTTGTTTCCGATGGATATCTGGGTTCATTCTGTAATGTGTGGACTATCAGAGTGTTGTTGAAACACAGAAATTGCATCGGGATTGAATACAACAGTCACCATGCCCAATTTTCCTAAATGGGAGTAATGTCTCAAACAGTCTACGCTTTGATCGTTCCCTGGAAGACCAGTAGTAGTTTCCGATGCACATCTGGAGGCATTCTGTAATCTGTGGACTATCAGAGTGTTGTTGAAACACAGAAATTGCATCGGGATTGAATACAACAGTCACCATGCGCACTTTCTTCCATGGGACTAATGTCTCAAACAGTCTACGCTTTGATAATTTCCTGGAAGACCAGTAGTAGTTTCCGATGCACATCTGGAGGCATTCTGTAATCTGTATACCTTCAAAGTGTTGATGAAACACAGAAATTGCATCAGGAGGGAATACAACAGTCACTATGCGCACATTCAGCCATGGGAGTAATGTCTCAAACAGTTTACGCTTTTATCGACACCTGGAAGACCAGTGTAGTTTCCGATGCACATCTGGAGGCATTCTGTAATCTGTGGACCATCAGAGTGTTGATGAAACACAGAAATTTCATCGACATTGAATACAACAGTCACCATGCTCACTTTCCTCCATGCGATTAATGTCTCAAACAGTCTACGATTTGATCGTTCCCTGTAAGACCAGTAGTAGATTCCGATGCACATCTGGAGGCACTCTGTAATCTGTGGACCCTTAAAGTGTTGATGAAACACAGAAATTGCATCGGAATTGAATACAACAGTCACCATGCACACTTTCCTTCATGGGCGTAGTGTCTCAAACAGTCTATGCTTTGATCGTTTCTGGAAGACCAGTAGTATTTTCCGATGCGCATCGTGGAGGCATTCTGTAATCTGTGGACCTTCAAAGTGTTGATGAAACATAGAAATTGCATCGGGAGTGAATACAACAGTCACCATGCGCACTTTCCTCCATGGAAGTAATGTCTCAAACAGTTTACGCTTTTATCGTTCCCTGCAAGACCAGTGTACTTTCCGATGCACATCTGGAGGCATTCTGTAATCTGTGGACCTTTAAAGTAGTGATGAAATACAGAAATTGCCGCGGGATTGAATGCAACAGTCACGATGCGCACTTTCCCCCATGGGAGTAAGTTCTCAAACAGTCTACGCTTTGATCGTTTCCTGGAAGACCAGTAGTAGTTTCCGATTCACATCAGAAGGCATTCTGTAATCTGTGGACCTTCAAAGTGTTGATCAAACACAGAAATTGCATCGGGAGTGAATACAACAGTCACTATGCGCACTTTCCTCCATGGGAGTAATGTCTCAAACAGTCTACGCTTTTATCGTTACCTGGAAGACCAGTGTAGTTTCCGATGCACATCTGGGGGCATTCTGTAATCTGTGGACTATCAGAGTGTTGATGAAACACAGAAATTGCCTCGGGATTGAATACAACATTCACCATGCGCACTTTCCTCCATGGGAGTAATGTCTCAAACAGTCTACGCTTTGATCGTTCCCTGGAATACCAGTAGTATTTTCCGATGCACATTTGGTGTCATTCTGTAATCTGTGGACTATCAGAGTGTTGATGAAACACAGAAATTGCCTCGGGATTCAATACAACAGTCACCATGCGCACTTTCCTCCATGGGTCTAATGTCTCAAACAGTCTACACTTTGATCGTTTCCTGGAAGACCAGTAGTAGTTTCCGTTGCACATCTGGACGCATTCTGTAATCTGTGGACCTTCAAAGTGTTGATGAAACACAGAAATTGTATCACGAGTGAATACAACAGTCACTATGCGCACTTTCACTCATGGGAGTAATGTCTCAAACAGTTTACGCTTTTATCGTTACCTGGAAGACCAGTGTAGTTTCCGATGCACATCTGGGGGCGTTCTGTAATCAGTGGACTATCAGAGTGTTGATGAAACACAGAATTTGCATTGGGATTGAATACAACAGTCACCATGCGCACTTTCCCCCATGGGAGTAATGTCTCAAACAGTTTACGCTTTGATCGTTCCCTGGAAGAGCAGTGGTAGTTTCCGATGCACATCTGGTGTCATTCTGTAATCTGTGGCCTATCAGAGTGTTGATGAAACACAGAAATTGAATCGGGATTGAATACAACAGTCACCATGCGCACTTTCCTCCATGGGAGTAATGTCTCAAACAGTCTACGCTTTGATCGTTCCCTGGAAGACCAGTAGTAGTTTCCGATGCACATCTGGAGGCATTCTGTAATCTGTGGACTATCAGAGTGTTGTTGAAACACAGAAATTGCATCGGGATTGAATACAACAGTCACCATGCGCACTTTCCTCCATGGGACTAATGTCTCAAACAGTCTACGCTTTGATAGTTTCCTGGAAGACCAGTAGTAGTTTCCGATGCACATCTGGAGGCATTCTGTAATCTGTATACCTTCAAAGTGTTGATGAAACACAGAAATTGCATCAGGAGGGAATACAACAGTCACTATGCGCACATTCAGCCATGGGAGTAATGTCTCAAACAGTTTACGCTTTTATCGACACCTGGAAGACCAGTGTAGTTTCCGATGCACATCTGGAGGCATTCTGTAATCTGTGGACCATCAGAGTGTTGATGAAACACAGAAATTGCATCGGGAGTGAATACAACAGTCACCATGCTCACTTTCCTCCATGCGATTAATGTCTCAAACAGTCTACGATTTGATCGTTCCCTGTAAGACCAGTAGTAGATTCCGATGCACATCTGGAGGCACTCTGTAATCTGTGGACCCTTAAAGTGTTGATGAAACACAGAAATTGCATCGGAATTGAATACAACAGTCACCATGCACACTTTCCTTCATGGGCGTAGTGTCTCAAACAGTCTATGCTTTGATCGTTTCTGGAAGACCAGTAGTATTTTCCGATGCGCATCGTGGAGGCATTCTGTAATCTGTGGACCTTCAAAGTGTTGATGAAACATAGAAATTGCATCGGGAGTGAATACAACAGTCACCATGCGCACTTTCCTCCATGGAAGTAATGTCTCAAACAGTTTACGCTTTTATCGTTCCCTGCAAGACCAGTGTACTTTCCGATGCACATCTGGAGGCATTCTGTAATCTGTGGACCTTTAAAGTAGTGATGAAATACAGAAATTGCCGCGGGATTGAATGCAACAGTCACGATGCGCACTTTCCCCCATGGGAGTAAGTTCTCAAACAGTCTACGCTTTGATCGTTTCCTGGAAGACCAGTAGTAGTTTCCGATTCACATCAGAAGGCATTCTGTAATCTGTGGACCTTCAAAGTGTTGATCAAACACAGAAATTGCATCGGGAGTGAATACAACAGTCACTATGCGCACTTTCCTCCATGGGAGTAATGTCTCAAACAGTCTACGCTTTTATCGTTACCTGGAAGACCAGTGTAGTTTCCGATGCACATCTGGGGGCATTCTGTAATCTGTGGACTATCAGAGTGTTGATGAAACACAGAAATTGCCTCGGGATTGAATACAACATTCACCATGCGCACTTTCCTCCATGGGAGTAATGTCTCAAACAGTCTACGCTTTGATCGTTCCCTGGAATACCAGTAGTATTTTCCGATGCACATTTGGTGTCATTCTGTAATCTGTGGACTATCAGAGTGTTGATGAAACACAGAAATTGCCTCGGGATTCAATACAACAGTCACCATGCGCACTTTCCTCCATGGGTCTAATGTCTCAAACAGTCTACACTTTGATCGTTTCCTGGAAGACCAGTAGTAGTTTCCGTTGCACATCTGGACGCATTCTGTAATCTGTGGACCTTCAAAGTGTTGATGAAACACAGAAATTGTATCACGAGTGAATACAACAGTCACTATGCGCACTTTCACTCATGGGAGTAATGTCTCAAACAGTTTACGCTTTTATCGTTACCTGGAAGACCAGTGTAGTTTCCGATGCACATCTGGGGGCGTTCTGTAATCAGTGGACTATCAGAGTGTTGATGAAACACAGAATTTGCATTGGGATTGAATACAACAGTCACCATGCGCACTTTCCTCCATGGGAGTAATGTCTCAAACAGTTTACGCTTTGATCGTTCCCTGGAAGAGCAGTGGTAGTTTCCGATGCACATCTGGTGTCATTCTGTAATCTGTGGCCTATCAGAGTGTTGATGAAACACAGAAATTGAATCGGGATTGAATACAACAGTCACCATGCGCACTTTCCTCCATGGGAGTAATGTCTCAAACAGTCTACGCTTTGATCGTTCCCTGCAAGGGCAGTAGTAGTTTCCGATGCACATCTGGAGGCATTCTGTAATCTGTGGACCTTCAAAGTCTTGATGAAACACACTAATTGCCGCGGGATTAAATACAACAGTCACCATGCGCACTTCCCTTATGGGAGTAATGTCTCTAACAGTTTACGATTTTATCGTTCCCTGCAAGACCAGTGTAGTTTCCGATGCACATCTGGAGGCATTCTGTAATCTGTGGACTATCAGAGTGTTGATGAAACACAGATATTGCATCGGGATTGAATACAACAGTCACCATGCGCACTTTCCTCGATGGGAGTAATGTCTCAAACAGTTTACGCTTTGATCGTTCCCTGCAAGACCAGTAGTAGTTTCCGATGCACATCTGGAGGCATTCTGTAAACTGTGGACCTTCAAAGTGTTGATGAAACACACTAATTGCCGCGGGATTAAATACAACAGTCACCATGCGCACTTCCCTTATGGGAGTAATGTCTCTAACAGTTTACGATTTTATCGTTCCCTGCAAGACCAGTGTAGTTTCCGATGCACATCTGGAGGCATTCTGTAATCTGTGGCCTGTCAGAGTGTTGATGAAACACAGAAATTGAATCGGGATTGAATACTTCAGTCACAGTGCGCACTTTCCTCCATGGGAGTAATGTCTCAAACAGTTTACGATTTGATCGTTCCCTGGAAGACCAGTAGTAGTTTCCGATGCACATCTGGAGGCATTCTGCAATGTGTGGACTATCAGAGTGTTGATGAAACACAGAAATTTCATCGGCATTGAATACAACAGTCACCATGTTCACTTTCCTCCATGCGATTAATGTCTCAAACAGTCTACGATTTGATCGTTCCCTGTAAGACCAGTAGTAGATTCCGATGCACATCTGGAGGCACTCTGTAATCTGTGGACCCTTAAAGTGTTGATGAAACACAGAAATTGCATCGGAATTGAATACAACAGTCACCATGCACACTTTCCTTCATGGGCGTAGTGTCTCAAACAGTCTATGCTTTGATCGTTTCTGGGAGACCAGTAGTATTTTCCGATGCGCATCGTGGAGGCATTCTGTAATCTGTGGACCTTCAAAGTGTTGATGAAACATAGAAATTGCATCGGGAGTGAATACAACAGTCACCATGCGCACTTTCCTCCATGGAAGTAATGTCTCAAACAGTTTACGCTTTTATCGTTCCCTGCAAGACCAGTGTACTTTCCGATGCTCATCTGGAGGCACTCTGTAATCTGTGGACCTTTAAAGTGTTGATGAAACACAGATATTCCATCGGGATTGAATACAACAGTCACTATCCGCACTTTCCTCCATGGGAGTAGTATCTCAAACAGTCTACGCTTTGATCTTTTCCTGATCGACCAGTAGTAGTTTCCTATGCACATCTGGAGGCATTCTGTAATCTGTAGACCTTCAAAGTGTTGATGAAACACAGATATTGCATCGGGAGTGAATACAACAGTAACCATGCGCACTTTCCTCCATGGGAGTAATGTCTCAAACAGTATACGCTTTGATGGTTCCCTAGAAGACCAGTAGTAGTTTCCGATGCACATCTGGGGGCATTCTGTAATGTGTGGACTCTAAGAGTGGTGATGAAACACAGAAATTGCATCAGGAGTGAATACAACATTCACCATGCGCACTTTCCTCCATGGGAGTAATGTCTCAAACAGTTTACGCTTTTATCGTTCCCTGCAAGACCAGTGTAGTTTCCGATGCACATCTGGAGGCATTCTGTAATCTGTGGTCCTTCAAAGTGTTGATGAAACACAGAAATTGCATCGGAAGTGAATACAACAGTCACTATGCGCACTTTCCTCCATGGGAGTAATGTCTCAAACAGTTCACGCTTTTATAGTTACCTGGAAGACCAGTGTACTTTCCGATGCACATCTGGGGGCATTCTGTAATCTGTGGACTATCAGAGTGTTGATGAAACACAGAAATTGCATCGGGATTGAATACAACATTCACCATGCGCACTTTCCTCCATGGGAGTAATGTGTCAAACAGTCTACGCTTTGATCGTTCCCTGGAATACCAGCAGTAGTATCCGATGCACATTTGGTGTCATTCTGTAATCTGTGGACTATCAGAGTGTTGATGAAACACAAAAATTGCTTCGGGATTGAACACAACAGTCACCATGCGCACTTTCCTCCATGGGACTAATGTCTCAAACAGTCTACGCTTTGATCGTTTCCTGGGAGACCAGTAGTAATTTCCGATCCACATCTGGAGGCATTCTGTAATCTGTGGACTATCAGAGTGTTGATGAAACACAGAAATGGCATCGGGATTGAATACAACAGTCACCATGCGCGCTTTATTCCATGGGAGTAATGTCTTAAACAGTTTACGCTTTGATCGTTCCCTGGAAGACCAGTACTTGTTTCCGATGAACATCTGGGTTCATTCTGTAATGTTTGGACTATCACAGTGTTGTTGAAACACAGAAACAGCATCGGGATTGAATACAACAATCACGATGCGCAATTTTCCCAAATGAGAGTAATGTCTCAAACATTCTACGCTTTGATCGTTCCCTGGGAGACCAGTAGTAGTTTCCGATGCACATCTGGAGGCATTCTGTAATCTGTGGACTATCAGAGTGTTGTTGAAACACAGAAATTGCATCGGGATTGAATACAACAGACACCATGCGCTCTTTCCTCCATGGGTCTAATGTCTCAAAACGGTCTACGCTTTGATCGTTTCCTGGAAGACCAGTAGTAGTTTCCGTTGCACATCTGGAGGCATTCTGTAATCTGTGGACCTTCAAAGTGTTGATGAAACACAGAAATTGCATCACGAGCGAATACAACAGTCAATATGCGCACTTTCCTCCATGGGAGTAATGTCTCAAACAGTTTACGCTTTGATCATTCCCTGGAAGACCAGTAGTTGTTTCCGATGAACATCTGGGTGCATTCTGTGATGTGTGGTCTATCAGAGTGATGATGAAACACAGAAATTGCATCGGGATTGAGTACAACAGTCACCATGCGCACTTTATTCCATGGGAGTAATGTCTCAAACAGTTTACGCTTTGATCGTTCCCTGGAAGACCAGTAGTAGTTTCCGATGCACATCTGGTGTCATTCTGTAATCTGTGGCCTATCAGAGTGTTGATGAAACACAGAAATTGAATCGGGATTGAATACAACAGTCACCATGCGCACTTTCCTCCATGGGAGTAATGTCTCAAACAGTTTACGCTTTTATTGTTCCCTGCAAGACCAGTGTAGTCTCCGATGCACATCTGGAGGCATTCTGTAATCTGTGGACTATCAGAGTGTTGATGAAACACAGATATTGCATCGGGATTGAATACAACAGTCACCATGCGCACTTTCCTCGATGGGAGTAATGTCTCAAACAGTTTACGCTTTTATCGTTCCCTGCTAGACCAGTGTAGTTTCCGATGCACATCTGGAGGCATTCTGTAATCTGTGGACTATCAGAGTGTTGATGAAACACAGATATTGCATCGGGATTGAATACAACAGTCACCATGCGCACTTTCCTCGATGGGAGTAATTTCTCAAACAGTTTACGCTTTGATCGTTCCCTGCAAGACCAGTTGTAGTTTCAGATGCACATCTGGAGGCATACTGTAAACTGTGGACCTTCAAAGTGTTGATGAAACACAGAAATTGCCGCGGGATTAAATACAACAGTCACCATGCACACTTTCCTCCATGGGAGTAATGTCTCAACACTCTGCGCTTTCATCGATCCCTGCAAGACCAGTAGTAGTTTCCGATGCACATCTGGAGGCACTCTGTAATCTGTGGACCTTTAAAGTGTTGATGAAACACAGAAATTGCATCGGGATTGAATACAACAGTCACCATCCGCACTTCCCTCCATGGGAGTAGTATCTCAAACAGTCTACGCTTTGATCTTTTCCTGGAAGACCAGTAGTAGTTTCCTATGCACATCTGGAGGCATTCTGTAATCTGTGGACCTTCAAAGTGTTGATGAAACCCAGAAATTGCATCGGGAGTGAATACAACAGTAACCATGCGCTCTTTCCTCTATGGGAGTAATGTCTCAAACAGTCTACGCTTTGATGGTTCCCTAGAAGACCAGTAGTAGTTTCCGATGCACATCTGGGGGCATTCTGTAATGTTTGGACTCTAAGAGTGTTGATGAAACACAGAAATTGCATCGGGATTGAATACAACAGTCACGATGCGCAATTTCCTAAATGGGAGTAATGTCTCAAACATTCTACGCTTTGATAGTTCCCTGGAAGACCAGTAGTAGTTTCCGATGCACATCTGGAGGCATTCTGTAATCTGTGGACTATCAGAGTGTTGATGAAACACAGAAATTGCATCGGGATTGAATACAACATTCACCATGCGCACTTTCCTCCATGGGAGTAATGTGTCAAACAGTCTACGCTTTGATCGTTCCCTGGAATACCAGCAGTAGTATCCGATGCACATTTGGTGTCATTCTGTAATCTGTGGACCATCAGAGTGTTGATGAAACACAGAAATTGCTTCGGGATTGAACACAACAGTCACCATGCGCACTTTCCTCCATGGGACTAATGTCTCAAACAGTCTACGCTTTGATCGTTTCCTGGGAGACCAGTAGTAATTTCCGATCCACATCTGGAGGCATTCTGTAATCTGTGGACTATCAGAGTGTTGATGAAACACAGAAATGGCATCGGGATTGAATACAACAGTCACCATGCGCGCTTTATTCCATGGGAGTAATGTCTTAAACAGTTTACGCTTTGATCGTTCCCTGGAAGACCAGTACTTGTTTCCGATGAACATCTGGGTTCATTCTGTAATGTTTGGACTATCACAGTGTTGTTGAAACACAGAAATAGCATCGGGATTCAATACAACAATCACGATGCGCAATTTTCCTAAATGGGAGTAATGTCTCAAACATTCTACGCTTTGATCGTTCCCTGGGAGACCAGTAGTAGTTTCCGATGCACATCTGGAGGCATTCTGTAATCTGTGGACTTTCAAAGTGTTGTTGAAACACAGAAATTGCATCGAGATTGAATACAACAGTCACCATGCGCTCTTTCCTCCATGGGTCTAATGTCTCAAAACGGTCTACGCTTTGATCGTTTCCTGGAAGACCAGTAGTAGTTTCCGTTGCACATCTGGAGGCATTCTGTAATCTGTGGACCTTCAAAGTGTTGATGAAACACAGAAATTGCATCACGAGCGAATACAACAGTCAATATGCGCACTTTCCTCCATGGGAGTAATGTCTCAAACAGTTTACGCTATGATCATTCCCTGTAAGACCAGTAGTTGTTTCCGATGAACATCTGGGTGCATTCTGTAATGTGTGGTCTATCAGAGTGATGATGAAACACAGAAATTGCATCGGGATTGAGTACAACAGTCACCATGCGCACTTTATTCCATGGGAGTAATGTCTCAAACAGTTTACGCTTTGATCGTTCCCTGGAAGACCAGTAGTAGTTTCCGATGCACATCTGGTGTCATTCTGTAATCTGTGGCCTATCAGAGTGTTGATGAAACACAGAAATTGAATCGGGATTGAATACAACAGTCACCATGCGCACTTTCCTCCATGGGAGTAATGTCTCAAACAGTTTACGCTTTTATCGTGCCCTGCAAGACCAGTGTAGTTTCCGATGCACATCTGGAGGCATTCTGTAATCTGTGGACTATCAGAGTGTTGATGAAACACAGATATTGCATCGGGATTGAATACAACAGTCACCATGCGCACTTTCCTCGATGGGAGTAATGTCTCAAACAGTTTACGCTTTTATCGTTCCCTGCTAGACCAGTGTAGTTTCCGATGCACATCTGGAGGCATTCTATAATCTGTGGACTATCAGAGTGTTGATGAAACACAGATATTGCATCGGGATTGAATATAACAGTCACCATGCGCACTTTCCTCGATGGGAGTAATTTCTCAAACAGTTTACGCTTTGATCGTTCCCTGCAAGACCAGTTGTAGTTTCAGATGCACATCTGGAGGCATACTGTAAACTGTGGACCTTCAAAGTGTTGATGAAACACAGAAATTGCCGCGGGATTAAATACAACAGTCACCATGCACACTTTCCTCCATGGGAGTAATGTCTCAAACACTCTGCGCTTTCATCGATCCCTGCAAGACCAGTAGTAGTTTCCGATGCACATCTGGAGGCACTCTGTAATCTGTGGACCTTTAAAGTGTTGATGAAACACAGAAATTGCATCGGGATTGAATACAACAGTCACCATCCGCACATCCCTCCATGGGAGTAGTATCTCAAACAGTCTACGCTTTGATCTTTTCCTGGAAGACCAGTAGTAGTTTCCTATGCACATCTGGAGGCATTCTGTAATCTGTGGACCTTCAAAGTGTTGATGAAACCCAGAAATTGCATCGGGAGTGAATACAACAGTAACCATGCGCTCTTTCCTCTATGGGAGTAATGTCTCAAACAGTCTACGCTTTGATGGTTCCCTAGAAGACCAGTAGTAGTTTCCGATGCACATCTGGGGGCATTCTGTAATGTTTGGACTCTAAGAGTGTTGATGAATTACAGAAATTGCATCGGGATTGAATACAACAGTCACGATGCGCAATTTTCCTAAATGGGAGTAATGTCTCAAACATTCTACGCTTTGATAGTTCCCTGGATGACCAGTAGTAGTTTCCGATGCACATCTGGAGGCATTCTGTAATCTGTGGACTATCAGAGTGTTGTTGAAACACAGAAATTGAATCGGGATTGAATACAACAGTCACCATGCGCACTTTCCTCCATGGGACTAATGTCTCAAACAGTCTACGATTTGATCGTTTCCTGGAAGACCAGTAGTAGTTTCCGATGCACATCTGGAGGCATTCTGTAATCTGTGGACCTTCAAAGTGTTGATGAAACACAGAAATTGCATCAGGAGTGAATACAACAGTCACTATGCGCACTTTCATCCATGGGAGTAATGTTTCAAACAGTTTACGCTTTCATCGTTACCTGGAAGACCAGTGTAGTTTCCGATGCACATCTGGGGGCATTCTGTAATCAGTGGAGTATCAGAGTGTTGATGAAACACAGAAATTGCATCGAGATTGAATACAACAGTCACCATGCGCACTTTCCTCCATGGGAGTAATGTCTCAAAGAGTCTACGGTTTAATCGTTTCCTGGAAGACCAGTAGTAGTCTCCGAAACACATCTGGAGGTAATCTGTAATCTTTGGACCTTCAAAGTGTTGATGAAACACAGAAATTGCCGCGGGATTAAATACAACAGTCACCATGCACACTTTCCTCCATGGGAGTAATGTCTCAAACACTCTGCGCTTTCATCGATCCCTGCAAAAACCAGTAGTAGTTTCCGATGCACATCTGGAGGCACTCTGTAATCTGTGGACCTTTAAAGTGTTGATGAAACACCGAAATAGCATCGGGATTGAATATAACAGTCACCATCCGCACTTCCCTCCATGGGAGTAGTATCTCAAACAGTCTACGCTTTGATCTTTTCCTGGAGGACCAGTAGTAGTTTCCTATGCACATCTGTAGGCATTCTGTAATCTGTGGACCTTCAAAGTGTTGATGAAACACAGAAATTGCATCGGGAGTGAATACAACAGTAACCATGCGCACTTTCCTCCATGGGAGTAATGTCTCAAACAGTCTACGCTTTGATGGTTCCCTAGAAGACCAGTAGTAGTTTCCGATGCACATCTGGGGGCATTCTGTAATGTGTGGACTCTAAGAGTGTTGATGAAACACAGAAATTGCATCGTGATTGAATACAACAGTCACGATGCGCAATTTTTCTAAATGGGAGTAATGTCTCAAACATTCGACGCTTTGATCGTTCCCTGGAAGACCAGTGGTAGTTTGCGTTGCACATCTGGAGGCATTCTGTAATCTGTGGACTATCAGAGTGTTGTTGAAACACAGAAATTGCATCGGGATTGAATACAACAGTCACCATGCGCACTTTCCTCCATGGGACTAATGTCTCAAACAGTCTACGCTTTGATCGTTTCCTGGAAGACCAGTAGTAGTTTCCGATGCACATCTGGAGGCATTCTGTAATCTGTGGACCTTCAAAGTGTTGATGAAACACAGAAATTGCATCAGGAGTGAATACAACAGTCACTATGCGCACTTTCATCCATGGGAGTAATGTTTCAAACAGTTTACGCTTTCATCGTTACCTGGAAGACCAGTGTAGTTTCCGATGCACATCTGGGGGCATTCTGTAATCAGTGGAGTATCAGAGTGTTGATGAAACACAGAAATTGCATCGAGATTGAATACAACAGTCACCATGCGCACTTTCCTCCATGGGAGTAATGTCTCAAAGAGTCTACGGTTTAATCGTTTCCTGGAAGACCAGTAGTAGTCTCCGAAACACATCTGGAGGTAATCTGTAATCTTTGGACCTTCAAAGTGTTGATGAAACACAGAAATTGCCGCGGGATTAAATACAACAGTCACCATGCACACTTTCCTCCATGGGAGTAATGTCTCAAACACTCTGCGCTTTCATCGATCCCTGCAAAACCAATAGTAGTTTCCGATGCACATCTGGAGGCACTCTGTAATCTGTGGACCTTTAAAGTGTTGATGAAACACAGAAATTGCATCGGGATTGAATTTAACAGTCACCATCCGCACTTCCCTCCATGGGAGTAGTATCTCAAACAGTCTACGCTTTGATCTTTTCCTGGAGGACCAGTAGTAGTTTCCTATGCACATCTGTAGGCATTCTGTAATCTGTGGACCATCAAAGTGTTGATGAAACACAGAAATTGCATCGGGAGTGAATACAACAGTAACCATGCGCACATTCCTCCATGGGAGTAATGTCTCAAACAGTCTACGCTTTGATGGTTCCCTAGAAGACCAGTAGTAGTTTCCGATGCACATCTGGGGGCATTCTGTAATGTGTGGACTCTAAGAGTGTTGATGAAACACAGAAATTGCATCGGTACTGAATACAACAGTCACCATGCGCACTTTCCTCCATGGGAGTAATGTCTCAAAGAGTCTATTGTTTAATCGTCTCCTGGAAGACCAGTAGTAGTCTCCGAAACACATCTGGAGGTAATCTGTAATCTTTGGACCTTCAAAGTGTTGATCAAACACAGATATTGCATCGGGATTTAATACAACATTCACCATGCGCACTTTCCTCCATGGGAGTAATGTCTGAAACAGTTTACGCTCTTATAGTTACCTGGAAGACCAGTGTAGTTTCCGATGCACATCTTGGGGCATTCTGTAATCTGTGGACTAGCAGAGTGTTGATGAAACACAGATATTGCATCGGAATTGAATACAACAGTCATAATGCGCATTTTCCTCCATGGGAGTAATGACTCAAACAGTCTACGCTTTGATCGATTCCTGGAAGACCAGTAGTAGTTTCCGATGCACATCTGGAGGCATTCTGTAATCTGTAAACTATCTGAGTTTTGGTCAAACCCAGAAATTGCATCGGGATTGAATACAACAGTCACCATGCACACTTTCCTTCAAGGGAGTAGTGTCTCAAAAATTCTACCCTTTGATCGTTTCTGGAAGACCAGTAGTAGTTTCCGATGCACATTTGGATTCATTCTGTAATCTGTGGACCTTCAAAGTGTTGATGAAACACAGAAATTGCATCGGGTGTGAATACAACAGTAACCGTGCGCACTTTCCTCCATGGGTCTAATGTCTCAAACAGTCTACGCTTTGATCGTTTCCAGGAAGACCAGTAGTACTTACCGATGCAAATCTGGGGGCATTCTGTAATGAGTGGACTATCAGAGTGTTGATGAAACACAGAAATTGCAGCGGGATTGAATACAACAGTCACCATGCGCACTTTCCTCCATGGGAGTAATGTCTCAAACAGTTTACGCTTTGATCATTCCCTGGAAGACCAGTAGTTGTTTCCGATGAACATCTGGGTGCATTCTGTAATGTGTGGTCTATCAGAGTGATGATGAAACACAGAAATTGCATCGGGACTGAGTACAACAGTCACCATGCGCACTTTATTCCATGGGAGTAACGTCTCAAACAGTTTACGCTTTGATCGTTCCCTGGAAGACCAGTAGTAGTTTCCGATGCACATCTGGTGTCATTCTGTAATCTGTGGCCTATCAGAGTGTTGATGAAACACAGAAATTGAATCGGGATTGAATACAACAGTCACCATGCGCACTTTCCTCCATGGGAGTAATGTCTCAAACAGTTTACGCTTTTATCGTTCCCTGCAAGACCAGTGTAGTTTCCGATGCACATCTGGAGGCATTCTGTAATCTGTGGACTATCAGAGTGTTGATGAAACACAGATATTGCATCGGGATTGAATACAACAGTCACCATGCGCACTTTCCTCGATGGGAGTAATGTCTCAAACAGTATACGCTTTGATCGTTCCCTGCAAGACCAGTAGTAGTTTCAGATGCACATCTGGAGGCACTCTGTAATCTGTGGACCTTTAAAGTGTTGATGAAACACAGAAATTGCATCGGGATTGAATACAACAGTCACCATCCGCACTTCCCTCCATGGGAGTAGTATCTCAAACAGTCTACGCTTTGATCTATTCCTGGAAGACCAGTAGTAGTTTCCTATGCACATCTGGAGGCATTCTGTAATCTGTGGACCTTGAAAGTGTTGATGAAACACAGAAATTGCATCGGGAGTGAATTCAACAGTAACCATGCGCACTTTCCTCCATGGGAGTAATGTCTCAAACAGTCTACGCTTTGATGGTTCCCTAGAAGACCAGTAGTAGTTTCCGAGGCACATCTGGTGGCATTCTGTAATGTGTGGACTCTAAGAGTGTTGATGAAACACAGAAATTGCATCGGGATTTAATACAACAGTCACGATGCGCAATTATCCTAAATGGGAGTAATGTCTCAAACATTCTACGCTTTGATCGTTCCCTGGAAGACCAGTAGTAGTTTACGATGCACATCTGGAGGCATTCTGTAATCTGTGGACTATCAGAGTGTTGTTGAAACACAGAAATTGAATCGGGATTGAATACAACAGTCACCATGCGCACTTTCCTCCATGGGACTAATGTCTCAAACAGTCTACGCTTTGATCGTTTCCAGGAAGACCAGTAGTAGTTTCCGATGCATATCTGGAGGCATTCTGTAATCTGTGGACCTTCAAAGTGTTGATGAAACACAGAAATTGCATCAGGAGTGAATACAACAGTCACTATGCGCACTTACATCCATGGGAGTAATGTCTCAAACAGTTTACGCTTTTATCGTTACCTGGAAGACCAGTGTAGTTTCCGATGCACATCTGGGGGCATTCTGTAATCAGTGGACTATCAGAGTGTTGATGAAACACAGAAATTGCATCGGGATTGAATACAACAGTCACCATGCACACTTTCCTCCATGGGAGTAATGTCTCAAAGAGTCTACGGTTTAATCGTTTCCTGGAAGACCAGTAGTAGTCTCCGAAACACATCTGGAGGTAATCTGTAATCTTTGGACCTTCAAAGTGTTGATCAAACACAGAAATTGCATTGGGATTTAATACTACATTCACCATGCGCACTTTCCTCCATGGGAGTAATTTCTCAGACAGTTTACGCTTTTATCGTTCCCTGCAAGACCAGTGTAGTTTCCGATGCACATCTGGAGGCATTCTGTAATCTGTGGTCCTTCAAAGTGTTGATGAAACACAGAAATTGCATCGGGAGTGAATACAACAGTCAATATGCGCACTTTCCTCCATGGGAGTAATGTCTCAAACAGTTTACGCTTTTATAGTAACCTGGAAGACCAGTGTAGTTTCCGATGCACATCTTGGGGCATTCTGTAATCTGTGGACTATCAGAGTGTTGATGAAACACAGATATTGCATCGGAATTGAATACAACAGTCATAATGCGCATTTTCCTCCATGGTAGTAATGACTCAAACTGTCTACGCTTTGATCGATTCCTGGAAGACCAGTAGTAGTTTCCGATGCACATCTGGAGGCATTCTGTAATCTGTAAACTATCAGAGTGTTGTTCAAACCCAGAAATTGCATCGCGATTGAATACAACAGTCACCATGCACACTTTCCTTCAAGGGAGTAGTGTCTCAAAAATTCTACGCTTTGATCGTTTCTGGAAGACCAGTAGTAGTTTCCGATGCACATCTGGATTCATTCTGTAATCTGTGGAGCTTCAAAGTGTTGATGAAACACAGAAATTGCATCGGGAGTGAATACAACAGTAACCGTGCGCACTTTCCTCCATGGGAGTAATGTCTCAAACAGTCTACGCTTTGATCGTTCCCTAGAAGACCAGTAGTAGTTTCCGATGCTCATCTGGGGTCATTCTGTAATGTGTGGACTATCAGAGTGTTGATGAAACACAGACATTGCATCGGTATAGAATGCAACAGTCACCATGCGCACTTTATTCCATGGGAGTAATGTCTCAAACAGGGTACCCTTCGTTCGTTCCCTGGAAGACCAGTACTTGTTTCCAAAGAATATCTGGGTTCATTCTGTAATGTGTGGACTATCAGAGTGTTGTTGAAACACAGAAATTGCATCGGGATTGAATACAACAGTCACCATGCCCAATTTCCCTAAATGGGAGTAATGTCTCAAACAGTCTACGCTTTGATCGTTCCCTGGAAGACCAGTAGTAGTTTCCGATGCACATCTGGAGGCATTCTGTAATCTGTGGACTATCAGAGTGTAGTTGAAACACAGAAATTGCATCGGGATTGAATACAACAGTCACCATGCGCACTTTCCTCCATGGGACTAATGTCTCAAACAGTCTACGCTTTGATAGTTTCCTGGAAGACCAGTAGTAGTTTCCGATGCACATGTGGAGGCATTCCGTAATCTGTATACCTTCAAAGTGTTGATGAAACACAGAAATTGCATCAGGAGTGAATACAACAGTCACTATGCGCACTTTCATCCATTGTAGTAATGTCTCAAACAGTTTACGCTCTTATCGACACCTGGAAGACCAGTAGTAGTTTACGATGCACATCTGGTGTCATTCTGTAATCTGTGGACTATCAGAGTGTTGATGAAACACAGAAATTGCTTCGGGATTGAATACAACAGTCACCATGTGCCCTTTCCTCGATGGGAGTAATGTCTCAAACAGTTTACGCTTTGATGGTTCCCTGGAAGACCAGTAGTTGTTTCCGATGAACGTCTGGGTGCATTCTGTAATGTGTGGTCTATCAGAATGATGATGAAACACTGAAATTGCATCGGGATTGAATACAACACTCACCATGCGCACTTTATTCCATGGGAGTAATGTCTCATACAGTTTACGCTTTGATCGTTCCCTGGAAGACCAGTAGTAGTTTCCGATGCACATCTGGTGTCATTCTGTAATCTGTGGACTATCAGAGTGTTGAAGAAAAACAGAAATTGAATCGGGATTGAATACAACAGTCACCATGCGTACTTTCCTCCATGGGAGTAATGTCTCAAACAGTCTACGCTTTGATCGTTCCCTGCAAGGGCAGTAGTAGTTTCCGATGCACATCTGGAGGCATTCTGTAATCTGTGGACCTTCAAAGTCTTGATGAAGCACAGAAATTGCCGCAGGATTAAATACAACAGTCACCATGCGCACTTTCCTCCATGGGAGTAATGTCTCAAACAGTTTACGCTTTGATCGTTCCCTGCAAGACCAGTAGTAGTTTCCGATGCACATCTGGAGGCATTCTGTAATCTGTGGACTATCAGAGTGTTGTTGAAACACAGAAATTGCATCGGGATTGAATACAACAGTCACCATGCGCACTTTCCTCCATGGGAGTATTGTCTCAAACAGTTTACGTTTTGTTCGTTCCCTGGAAGACCAGTAGTACTTACCGATGCAAATCTGGGGGCATTCTGTAATGTGTGGACTATCAGAGTGTTGATGAAACACAGAAATTGCATCAGGATTGAATACAACAGTCACCATGCGCACTTTCCTCCATGGGAGTAATGTCTCAAACAGTTTACGCTTTGATCGTTCCCTGCAAGACCAGTAGTAGTTTCCGATGCACATCTGGAGGCATTCTGTAATCTGTGGACCTTCAAAGTTTTGATGAAACACAGAAATTGACGCGGTATTAAATACAACAGTCACCATGCGCACTTTCCTCCATGGGAGTAATGTCTCAAACACTCTGCGCTTTCATCGATCCCTGCAAGACCAGTAGTAGTTTCCGATGCGCATCTGGAGGCACTCTGTAATCTGTGGATCTTTAAAGTGTTGATGAAACACAGAAATTGCATCGGGATTGAATACAACAGTCAACATCCGCACTTTCCTTAATGGGAGTAGTATCTCAAACAGTCTACGCTTTGATCTTTTCCTGGAAGACCAGTAGTAGTTTCCGATGCACATCTGGAGGCATTCTGTAATCTGTGGTCCTTCAAAGTGTTAATGAAACACAGAAATTGCATCGGGAGTGAATACAACAGTAACCATGCGCACTTTCCTCCATGGGACTAATGTCTCAAACAGTCCACGCTTTCATGGTTCCCTAGAAGACAAGTAGTTGTTTCCGATGAACATCTGGGTGCATTCTGTAATGTGTGGTCTATCAGAGTGATGATGAAACACAGAAATTGCATCGGGACTGAGTACAACAGTCACCATGCGCACTTTATTCCATGGGAGTAACGTCTCAAACAGTTTACGCTTTGATCGTTCCCTGGAAGACCAGTAGTAGTTTCCGATGCACATCTGGTGTCATTCTGTAATCTGTGGCCTATCAGAGTGTTGATGAAACACAGAAATTGAATCGGGATTGAATACAACAGTCACCATGCGCACTTTCCTCCATGGGAGTAATGTCTCAAACAGTTTACGCTTTTATCGTTCCCTGCAAGACCAGTGTAGTTTCCGATGCACATCTGGAGGCATTCTGTAATCTGTGGACTATCAGAGTGTTGATGAAACACAGATATTGCATCGGGATTGAATACAACAGTCACCATGCGCACTTTCCTCGATGGGAGTAATGTCTCAAACAGTATACGCTTTGATCGTTCCCTGCAAGACCAGTAGTAGTTTCAGATGCACATCTGGAGGCACTCTGTAATCTGTGGACCTTTAAAGTGTTGATGAAACACAGAAATTGCATCGGGATTGAATACAACAGTCACCATCCGCACTTCCCTCCATGGGAGTAGTATCTCAAACAGTCTACGCTTTGATCTATTCCTGGAAGACCAGTAGTAGTTTCCTATGCACATCTGGAGGCATTCTGTAATCTGTGGACCTTGAAAGTGTTGATGAAACACAGAAATTGCATCGGGAGTGAATTCAACAGTAACCATGCGCACTTTCCTCCATGGGAGTAATGTCTCAAACAGTCTACGCTTTGATGGTTCCCTAGAAGACCAGTAGTAGTTTCCGAGGCACATCTGGTGGCATTCTGTAATGTGTGGACTCTAAGAGTGTTGATGAAACACAGAAATTGCATCGGGATTTAATACAACAGTCACGATGCGCAATTATCCTAAATGGGAGTAATGTCTCAAACATTCTACGCTTTGATCGTTCCCTGGAAGACCAGTAGTAGTTTACGATGCACATCTGGAGGCATTCTGTAATCTGTGGACTATCAGAGTGTTGTTGAAACACAGAAATTGAATCGGGATTGAATACAACAGTCACCATGCGCACTTTCCTCCATGGGACTAATGTCTCAAACAGTCTACGCTTTGATCGTTTCCAGGAAGACCAGTAGTAGTTTCCGATGCATATCTGGAGGCATTCTGTAATCTGTGGACCTTCAAAGTGTTGATGAAACACAGAAATTGCATCAGGAGTGAATACAACAGTCACTATGCGCACTTACATCCATGGGAGTAATGTCTCAAACAGTTTACGCTTTTATCGTTACCTGGAAGACCAGTGTAGTTTCCGATGCACATCTGGGGGCATTCTGTAATCAGTGGACTATCAGAGTGTTGATGAAACACAGAAATTGCATCGGGATTGAATACAACAGTCACCATGCCCAATTTCCCTAAATGGGAGTAATGTCTCAAACAGTCTACGCTTTGATCGTTCCCTGGAAGACCAGTAGTAGTTTCCGATGCACATCTGGAGGCATTCTGTAATCTGTGGACTATCAGAGTGTAGTTGAAACACAGAAATTGCATCGGGATTGAATACAACAGTCACCATGCGCACTTTCCTCCATGGGACTAATGTCTCAAACAGTCTACGCTTTGATAGTTTCCTGGAAGACCAGTAGTAGTTTCCGATGCACATGTGGAGGCATTCCGTAATCTGTATACCTTCAAAGTGTTGATGAAACACAGAAATTGCATCAGGAGTGAATACAACAGTCACTATGCGCACTTTCATCCATTGTAGTAATGTCTCAAACAGTTTACGCTCTTATCGACACCTGGAAGACCAGTAGTAGTTTACGATGCACATCTGGTGTCATTCTGTAATCTGTGGACTATCAGAGTGTTGATGAAACACAGAAATTGCTTCGGGATTGAATACAACAGTCACCATGTGCCCTTTCCTCGATGGGAGTAATGTCTCAAACAGTTTACGCTTTGATGGTTCCCTGGAAGACCAGTAGTTGTTTCCGATGAACGTCTGGGTGCATTCTGTAATGTGTGGTCTATCAGAATGATGATGAAACACTGAAATTGCATCGGGATTGAATACAACACTCACCATGCGCACTTTATTCCATGGGAGTAATGTCTCATACAGTTTACGCTTTGATAGTTCCCTGGAAGACCAGTAGTAGTTTCCGATGCACATCTGGTGTCATTCTGTAATCTGTGGACTATCAGAGTGTTGAAGAAAAACAGAAATTGAATCGGGATTGAATACAACAGTCACCATGCGTACTTTCCTCCATGGGAGTAATGTCTCAAACAGTCTACGCTTTGATCGTTCCCTGCAAGGGCAGTAGTAGTTTCCGATGCACATCTGGAGGCATTCTGTAATCTGTGGACCTTCAAAGTCTTGATGAAGCACAGAAATTGCCGCAGGATTAAATACAACAGTCACCATGCGCACTTTCCTCCATGGGAGTAATGTCTCAAACAGTTTACGCTTTGATCGTTCCCTGCAAGACCAGTAGTAGTTTCCGATGCACATCTGGAGGCATTCTGTAATCTGTGGACTATCAGAGTGTTGTTGAAACACAGAAATTGCATCGGGATTGAATACAACAGTCACCATGCGCACTTTCCTCCATGGGAGTATTGTCTCAAACAGTTTACGTTTTGTTCGTTCCCTGGAAGACCAGTAGTACTTACCGATGCAAATCTGGGGGCATTCTGTAATGTGTGGACTATCAGAGTGTTGATGAAACACAGAAATTGCATCAGGATTGAATACAACAGTCACCATGCGCACTTTCCTCCATGGGAGTAATGTCTCAAACAGTTTACGCTTTGATCGTTCCCTGCAAGACCAGTAGTAGTTTCCGATGCACATCTGGAGGCATTCTGTAATCTGTGGACCTTCAAAGTTTTGATGAAACACAGAAATTGACGCGGTATTAAATACAACAGTCACCATGCGCACTTTCCTCCATGGGAGTAATGTCTCAAACACTCTGCGCTTTCATCGATCCCTGCAAGACCAGTAGTAGTTTCCGATGCGCATCTGGAGGCACTCTGTAATCTGTGGATCTTTAAAGTGTTGATGAAACACAGAAATTGCATCGGGATTGAATACAACAGTCAACATCCGCACTTTCCTTAATGGGAGTAGTATCTCAAACAGTCTACGCTTTGATCTTTTCCTGGAAGACCAGTAGTAGTTTCCGATGCACATCTGGAGGCATTCTGTAATCTGTGGTCCTTCAAAGTGTTAATGAAACACAGAAATTGCATCGGGAGTGAATACAACAGTAACCATGCGCACTTTCCTCCATGGGACTAATGTCTCAAACAGTCCACGCTTTCATGGTTCCCTAGAAGACAAGTAGTAGTTTCCGATGCACATCTGGGGGCATTCTGTAATGTGTGGACTCTCAGAGTGTTGATGAAACACAGAAATTGCATCTGGATTGATTACAACAGTCACCATGCGCACTTTATTCCAAGGGAGTAATGTCTCAAACAGTTAACGCTTTGATCGTTCCCTGGAAGACCAGTACTTGTTTCCGATGAACATCTGGGTTCATTCTGTAATGTGTGGACTATCAGAGTGTTGTTGAAACACAGAAATTGTATCGGGATTGAATACAACAGTCACGATGCGCAACTTTCCTAAATGGGAGTAATGTCTCAAACATTCTACGCTTTGATCGTTCCCTGGAAGACCAGTAGTAGTTTCCGATGCACATCTGGAGGCATTCTGTAATCTGTGGACTATCAGAGTGTTGTTGAAACACAGAAATTGCATCGGGATTGAATACAACGGTCACCATGCGCACTTTCTTCCATGGGAGTATTGTATCAAACAGTCTACGCTTTGATCGCTCCCTGGTAGACCAATGGTAGTTTCCGATGCACATCTGGAGGCATTCTGTAATGTGTGGAGTATCAGAGTGTTGATGAAACACAGAAATTGCATCGGGATTGAATAGAACAGTCACCATGCTCACTTTCCTCCACGGGAGTAATGTCTCAAACAGTCTACGCTTTGATCGTTCCCTGGAAGAACAGTAATAGTTACCGATGCACATCTGGGTCATTCTGTAATCTGTGGACCTTTAAAGTGTTGATGAAATACAGAAATTGCCGCGGGATTGAATGCAACAGTCACCATGCGCACTTTCCTCCATGGGAGTAATGTCTCAAACAGTTTACGCTTTTGTCGTTACCTGGAAGACCAGTGTAGATTCCGATGTACATCTGGGGGCATTCTGTAATCTGTGGACTATCAGAGTGTTGATGAAACACAGAAATTGCATCGGGATTGAATACAACATTCACCATGCGCTCTTTCCTCCATGGGAGTAATGTCTCAGACAGTCTACGCTTTGATCGTTCCCTGGAATACCAGTAGTAGTTTCCGATGCACATTTGGTGTCATTCTGTAATCTGTGGATTATCAGAGTGTTGATGAAACACAGAAATTGCATGGGGATTGAATACAACAGTCACCATGCGCAGTTTCCTCCATGGGAGTAAGGTCTCAAACAAATTACGCTTTGATCGTTCCCTGGAAGACCAGTAGCAGTTTCCGATGCACATCTGGTGTTATTCTGTAATCTGTGGACTATCAGAGTGTTGATGAAACACAGAAATTGCTCGGGATTGAATACAACAGTCTCCATGCGCACTTTCCTCCATGGGAGTAATGTCTCAAACAGTTTACGCTTCGATCGATCCCTGCAAGACCAGTAGTAGTTTCCGATGCACATCTGGAGGCATTCTGTAATCTGTGGACCTTCAAAGTTTTGATGAAACACAGAAATTGCCGCGGGATTAAATACAACAGTCACCATGCGCACTTTCCTCCATGGGAGTAATGTCTCAAACACTCTGCGCTTTCATCGATTCCTGCAAGACCAGTAGTAGTTTCCGATGCGCATCTGGAGGCACTCTGTAATCTGTGGATCTTTAAAGTGTTGATGAAACACAGAAATTGCATCGGGATTGAATACAACAGTCACCATCCGCACTTTCCTTAATGGGAGTAGTATCTCAAACCGTCTACGCTTTGTTCTTTTCCTGGAAGACCAGTAGTAGTTTCCGATGCACATCTGGAGGAAATCTGTAATCTGTGGTCCTTCAAAGTGTTGATGAAACACAGAAATTGCATCGGGAGTGAATACAACAGTAACCATGCGCACTTTCCTCCATGGGACTAATGTCTCAAACAGTCTACGCTTTGATGGTTCCCTAGAAGACAAGTAGTAGTTTCCGATGCACATCTGGGGACATTCTGTAATGTGTGGACTCTCAGAGTGTTGATGAAACACAGAAATTGCATCGGGATTGAATACAACAGTCACCATGCGCACTTTATTCCATGGGAGTAATGTCTCAAACAGTTAACGCTTTGATCGTTCCCTGGAAGACCAGTACCTGTTTCCGATGAACATCTGGGATCATTCTGTAATGTGTGGACTATCAGAGTGTTGTTGAAACACAGAAATTGTATCGGGATTGAATACAACAGTCACGATGCGCAACTTTCCTAAATGGGAGTAATGTCTCAAACATTCTACGCTTTGATCGTTCCCTGGAAGACCAGTAGTAGTTTCCGATGCACATCTGGAGGCATTCTGTAATCTGTGGACTATCAGAGTGTTGTTGAAACACAGTAATTGCATCGGGATTGAATACAACGGTCACCATGCGCACTTTCTTCCATGGGAGTAATGTCTCAAACAGTCTACGCTTTGATCGCTCCCTGGTAGACCAATGGTAGTTTCCGATGCACATCTGGAGGCATTCTGTAATCTGTGGAGTATCAGAGTGTTGATGAAACACAGAAATTGCATCGGGATTGAATAGAACAGTCACCATGCTCACTTTCCTCCACGGGAGTAATGTCTCAAACAGTCTACGCTTTGATCGTTCCCTGGAAGAACAGTAATAGTTACCGATGCACATCTGGGTCATTCTGTAATCTGTGGACCTTTAAAGTGTTGATGAAATACAGAAATTGCCGCGGGATTGAATGCAACAGTCACCATGAGCACTTTCCTCCATGGGAGTAATGTCTCAAACAGTTTACGCTTTTGTCGTTACCTGGAAGACCAGTGTAGATTCCGATGCACATCTGGGGGCATTCTGTAATCTGTGGACTATCAGAGTGTTGATGAAACACAGAAATTGCATGGGGATTGAATACAACAGTCACCATGCGCAGTTTCCTCCATGGGAGTAATGTCTCAAACAAATTACGCTTTGATCGTTCCCTGGAAGACCAGTAGCAGTTTCCGATGCACATCTGGTGTTATTCTGTAATCTGTGGACTATCAGAGTGTTGATGAAACACAGAAATTGCTTCGGGATTGAATACAACAGTCTCCATGCGCACTTTCCTTCATGGGAGTAATGTCTCAAACAGTCTACGCTTTGATCGTTTCCTGTATGACCAGTAGTAGTTTCCGATGCACATCTGGAGGCACTCTGTAATCTGTGGACCTTTAAAGTGTTGATGAAACACAGAAATTGCATCGGAATTGAATACAACAGTCAACATGCGCATTTTCCTTCATGGGAATAGTGTCTCAAACAGTCTACGCTTTGATCGTTTCTGGAAGACCAGTAGTAGTTTTCCGCTGCACATCAGGAGGCATTCTGTAATCTGTAAACTATCAGAGTGTTGTTCAAACCCAGAAATTGCTTTGGGATTGAATACAACAGTCACCATGCGCACTTTCCTCCATGGGAGTAATGTCTCAAACAGTTTACGCTTTGATCGTTCCCTGGAAGACCAGTAGTAGTTTCCGATGCACATCTGGAGGCATTCTGCAATGTGTGGACTATCAGAGTGTTGATGAAACACAGAAATTTCATCGGCATTGAATACAACAGTCACCATGCACACTT
Organism: Schistocerca gregaria; assembly: GCF_023897955.1. Lineage (NCBI taxonomy): Eukaryota > Metazoa > Arthropoda > Insecta > Orthoptera > Acrididae > Schistocerca > Schistocerca gregaria. The sequence goes on from NC_064927.1 coordinate 44,631,962, forward strand.
TCCTTCAAGGGAGTAGTGTCTCAAAAATTCTACGCTTTGATCGTTTCTGGAAGACCAGTAGTAGTTTCCGATGCACATCTGGATTCATTCTGTAATCTGTGGAGCTTCAAAGTGTTGATGAAACACAGAAATTGCATCGGGAGTGAATACAACAGTAACCGTGCGCACTTTCCTCCATGGGAGTAATGTCTCAAACAGTCTACGCTTTGATCGTTCCCTAGAAGACCAGTAGTAGTTTCCGATGCTCATCTGGGGTCATTCTGTAATGTGTGGACTATCAGAGTGTTGATGAAACACAGACATTGCATCGGTATAGAATGCAACAGTCACAATGCGCACTTTATTCCATGGGAGTAATGTCTCAAACAGGGTACCCTTCGTTCGTTCCCTGGAAGACCAGTACTTGTTTCCAAAGAATATCTGGGTTCATTCTGTAATGTGTGGACTATCAGAGTGTTGTTGAAACACAGAAATTGCATCGGGATTGAATACAACAGTCACCATGCCCAATTTCCCTAAATGGGAGTAATGTCTCAAACAGTCTACGCTTTGATCGTTCCCTGGAAGACCAGTAGTAGTTTCCGATGCACATCTGGAGGCATTCTGTAATCTGTGGACTATCAGAGTGTAGTTGAAACACAGAAATTGCATCGGGATTGAATACAACAGTCACCATGCGCACTTTCCTCCATGGGACTAATGTCTCAAACAGTCTACGCTTTGATAGTTTCCTGGAAGACCAGTAGTAGTTTCCGATGCACATGTGGAGGCATTCCGTAATCTGTATACCTTCAAAGTGTTGATGAAACACAGAAATTGCATCAGGAGTGAATACAACAGTCACTATGCGAACTTTCATCCATTGGAGTAATGTCTCAAACAGTTTACGCTCTTATCGACACCTGGAAGACCAGTAGTAGTTTACGATGCACATCTGGTGTCATTCTGTAATCTGTGGACTATCAGAGTGTTGATGAAACACAGAAATTGCTTCGGGATTGAATACAACAGTCACCATGTGCCCTTTCCTCGATGGGAGTAATGTCTCAAACAGTTTACGCTTTGATGGTTCCCTGGAAGACCAGTAGTTGTTTCCGATGAACGTCTGGGTGCATTCTGTAATGTGTGGTCTATCAGAATGATGATGAAACACTGAAATTGCATCGGGATTGAATACAGCACTCACCATGCGCACTTTATTCCATGGGAGTAATGTCTCATACAGTTTACGCTTTGATCGTTCCCTGGAAGACCAGTAGTAGTTTCCGATGCACATCTGGTGTCATTCTGTAATCTGTGGACTATCAGAGTGTTGATGAAACACAGAAACTGAATCGGGATTGAATACAACAGTCACCATGCGTACTTTCCTCCATGGGAGTAATGTCTCAAACAGTCTACGCTTTGATCGTTCCCTGCAAGGGCAGTAGTTGTTTCCGATGCACATCTGGAGGCATTCTGTAATCTGTGGACCTTCAAAGTCTTGATGAAGCACAGAAATTGCCGCAGGATTAAATACAACAGTCACCATGCGCACTTTCCTCCATGGGAGTAATGTCTCAAACAGTTTACGCTTTTATCGTTCCCTGCAAGACCAGTGTAGTTTCCGATGCACATCTGGAGGCATTCTGTAATCTGTGGACTATCAGAGTGTTGATGAAACACAGAAATTGCATCGGGATTGAATACAACAGTCACCATGCGCACTTTCCTCCATGGGAGTATTGTCTCAAACAGTTTACGTTTTGTTCGTTCCCTGGAAGACCAGTAGTAGTTACCGATGCAAATCTGGGGGCATTCTGTACTGTGTGGACTATCAGAGTGTTGATGAAACACAGAAATTGCATCAGGATTGAATACAACAGTCACCATGCGCACTTTCCTCCATGGGAGTAATGTCTCAAACAGTTTACGCTTTGATCGTTCCCTGCAAGACCAGTAGTAGTTTCCGATGCACATCTGGAGGCATTCTGTAATCTGTGGACTATCAGAGTGTTGTTGAAACACAGAAATTGCATCGGGATTGAATACAACAGTCACCATGCGCACTTTCCTCCATGGGAGTATTGTCTCAAACAGTTTACGTTTTGTTCGTTCCCTGGAAGACCAGTAGTACTTACCGATGCAAATCTGGATGCATTCTGTAATGTGTGGACTATCAGAGTGTTGATGAAACACAGAAATTGCATCAGGATTGAATACAACAGTCACCATGCGCACTTTCCTCCATGGGAGTAATGTCTCAAACAGTTTACGCTTTGATCGTTCCCTGCAAGACCAGTAGTAGTTTCCGATGCACATCTGGAGGCATTCTGTAATCTGTGGACCTTCAAAGTTTTGATGAAACACAGAAATTGCCGCGGGATTAAATACAACAGTCACCATGCGCACTTTCCTCCATGGGAGTAATGTCTCAAACACTCTGCGCTTTCATCGATCCCTGCAAGACCAGTAGTAGTTTCCGATGCGCATCTGGAGGCACTCTGTAATCTGTGGATCTTTAAAGTGTTGATGAAACACAGAAATTGCATCGGGATTGAATACAACAGTCAACATCCGCACTTTCCTTAATGGGAGTAGTATCTCAAACAGTCTACGCTTTGATCTTTTCCTGGAAGACCAGTAGTAGTTTCCGATGCACATCTGGAGGCATTCTGTAATCTGTGGACTATCAGAGTGTTGTTGAAACACAGAAATTGCATCGGGATTGAATACAACGGTCACCATGCGCACTTTCTTCCATTGGAGTATTGTATCAAACAGTCTACGCTTTGATCTCTCCCTGGTAGACCAATGGTAGTTTCCGATGCACATCTGGAGGCATTCTGTAATGTGTGGACCTTTAAAGTGTTGATGAAATACAGAAATTGCCGCGGAATTGAATGCAACAGTCACCATGCGCACTTTCCTCCATGGGAGTAATGTCTCAAACAGTTTACGCTTTTGTCGTTACCTGGAAGACCAGTGTAGATTCCGATGTACATCTGGGGGCATTCTGTAATCTGTGGACTATCAGAGTGTTGATGAAACACAGAAATTGCATCGGGATTGAATACAACATTCACCATGCGCTCTTTCCTCCATGGGAGTAATGTCTCAGACAGTCTACGCTTTGATCGTTCCCTGGAATACCAGTAGTAGTTTCCGATGCACATTTGGTGTCATTCTGTAATCTGTGGATTATCAGAGTGTTGATGAAACACAGAAATTGCATGGGGATTGAATACAACAGTCACCATGCGCAGTTTCCTCCATGGGAGTAAGGTCTCAAACAAATTACGCTTTGATCGTTCCCTGGAAGACCAGTAGCAGTTTCCGATGCACATCTGGTGTTATTCTGTAATCTGTGGACTATCAGAGTGTTGATGAAACACAGAAATTGCTCGGGATTGAATACAACAGTCTCCATGCGCACTTTCCTCCATGGGAGTAATGTCTCAAACAGTTTACGCTTCGATCGATCCCTGCAAGACCAGTAGTAGTTTCCGATGCACATCTGGAGGCATTCTGTAATCTGTGGACCTTCAAAGTTTTGATGAAACAGAGAAATTGCCGCGGGATTAAATACAACAGTCACCATGCGCACTTTCCTCCATGGGAGTAATGTCTCAAACACTCTGCGCTTTCATCGATTCCTGCAAGACCAGTAGTAGTTTCCGATGCGCATCTGGAGGCACTCTGTAATCTGTGGATTTTTAAAGTGTTGATGAAACACAGAAATTGCATCGGGGTTGAATACAACAGTCACCATCCGCACTTTCCTTAATGGGAGTAGTATCTCAAACAGTCTACGCTTTGATCTTTTCCTGGAAGACCAGTAGTAGTTTCCGATGCACATCTGGAGGAATTCTGTAATCTGTGGTCCTTCAAAGTGTTGATGAAACACAGAAATTGCATCGGGAGTGAATACAACAGTAACCATGCGCACTTTCCTCCATGGGACTAATGTCTCAAACAGTCTACGCTTTGATGGTTCCCTAGAAGACAAGTAGTAGTTTCCGATGCACATCTGGGGGCATTCTGTAATGTGTGGACTCTCAGAGTGTTGATGAAACACAGAAATTGCATCGGGATTGAATACAACAGTCACCATGCGCACTTTATTCCATGGGAGTAATGTCTCAAACAGTTAACGCTTTGATCGTTCCCTGGAAGACCAGTACTTGTTTCCGATGAACATCTGGGTTCATTCTGTAATGTGTGGACTATCAGAGTGTTGTTGAAACACAGAAATTGTATCGGGATTGAATACAACAGTCACGATGCGCAACTTTCCTAAATGGGAGTAATGTCTCAAACATTCTACGCTTTGATCGTTCCCTGGAAGACCAGTAGTAGTTTCCGATGCACATCTGGAGGCACTCTGTAATCTGTGGACTATCAGAGTGTTGTTGAAACACAGAAATTGCGTCGGGATTGAATACAACGGTCACCATGCGCACTTTCTTCCATGGGAGTAATGTCTCAAACAGTCTACGCTTTGATCGCTCCCTGGTAGACCAATGGTAGTTTCCGATGCACATCTGGAGGCATTCTGTAATCTGTGGAGTATCAGAGTGTTGATGAAACACAGAAATTGCATCGGGATTGAATAGAACAGTCACCATGCTCACTTTCCTCCACGGGAGTAATGTCTCAAACAGTCTACGCTTTGATCGTTCCCTGGAAGAACAGTAATAGTTACCGATGCACATCTGGGTCATTCTGTAATCTGTGGACCTTTAAAGTGTTGATGAAATACAGAAATTGCCGCGGGATTGAATGCAACAGTCACCATGAGCACTTTCCTCCATGGGAGTAATGTCTCAAACATTCTACGCTTTGATCGTTCCCTGGAAGACCAGTAGTAGTTTCCGATGCACATCTGGAGGCATTCTGTAATCTGTGGACTATCAGAGTGTTGATGAAACACAGAAATTGCATGGGGATTGAATACAACAGTCACCATGCGCAGTTTCCTCCATGGGAGTAATGTCTCAAACAAATTACGCTTTGATCGTTCCCTGGAAGACCAGTAGCAGTTTCCGATGCACATCTGGTGTTATTCTGTAATCTGTGGACTATCAGAGTGTTGATGAAACACAGAAATTGCTTCGGGATTGAATACAACAGTCTCCATGCGCACTTTCCTTCATGGGAGTAATGTCTCAAACAGTCTACGCTTTGATCGTTTCCTGTATGACCAGTAGTAGTTTCCGATGCACATCTGGAGGCACTCTGTAATCTGTGGACCTTTAAAGTGTTGATGAAACACAGAAATTGCATCGGAATTGAATACAACAGTCAACATGCGCATTTTCCTTCATGGGAATAGTGTCTCAAACAGTCTACGCTTTGATCGTTTCTGGAAGACCAGTAGTAGTTTCCGCTGCACATCAGGAGGCATTCTGTAATCTGTAAACTATCAGAGTGTTGTTCAAACCCAGAAATTGCTTTGGGATTGAATACAACAGTCACCATGCGCACTTTCCTCCATGGGAGTAATGTCTCAAACAGTTTACGCTTTGATCGTTCCCTGGAAGACCAGTAGTAGTTTCCGATGCACATCTGGAGGCATTCTGCAATGTGTGGACTATCAGAGTGTTGATGAAACACAGAAATTTCATCGGCATTGAATACAACAGTGACCATGCTCACTTTCCTCCATGCGATTAATGTGTCAAAGAGTCTACGCTTGGAACGTTCCCTGTAAGACCAGTAGTAGTTTCCGATGCACATCTGGAGGCACTCTGTAATCTCTGGACCTTTAAAGTGTTGATGAAACACAGAAATTGCATCGGAATTGAATACAACAGTCACCATGCGCACTTTCCTCCATGGGATTAATGACTCAAACAGTTTACGCTTTTATCGTTCCCTGCAAGACCAGTGTAGTTTCGGATGCACATCTGGAGGCATTCTGTAATCTGTGGACTATCAGAGTGTTGATGAAACACAGAAATTGCATCGGGATTGAATACAACATTCACCATGCGCACATTCCTCCATGGGAGTAATGTCTTAAACAGTCTACGATTTGATCGTTCTGTTGAATACCAGTAGTAGTTTCCGATGCACATTTGGTGTCATTCTGTAATCTGTGGGCTATCAGAGTGTTGATGAAACACAGAAATTGCTTCGGGATTGAATACAACAGTCACCATGCGCACTTCCCTCCATGGGACTAATGTCTCAAACAGTCTACGCTTTTATCGTTACCTGGAAGACCAGTGTAGTTTCCGATGAACATCTGGGGGCATTCTGTAATCTGTGGACTATCAGAGTGTTGATGAAACACAGAAATTGCATCGGGATTGAATACAACATTCACCATGCGCACTTTCCTCCATGGGAGTAATGTCTCAAACAGTCCACGCTTTGATCGTTCCCTGGAATACCAGTAGTAGTTTCCGATGCACATTTGGTGTCACTCTGTAATCTGTGGACTATCAGAGTGTTGATGAAACACAGAAATTGCTTCGGGATTGAATACAACAGTCACCATGCGCACTTTCCTCCATGGGACTAATGTCTCAAACAGTCTACGCTTTGATCGTTTCCTGGAAGACCAGTAGTAGTTTCCGATCCACATCTGGAGGCTTTCTGTAATCTGTGGACCTTCAAAGTGTTGGTGAAACACAGAAGTTGCATCGGGAGTGAATACAACAGTCCTTATGCGCACTTTCCTCCATGGGAGTAATGTCTCAAACAGTTCTCGCTTTGATCGTTCCCTGGAGGACCAATGGTAGTTTCCGATGCACATATGGGGGCATTCTGTAATGTGTGGACTATCAGAGTGTTAATGAAACACAGAAGTTGCATCGGGATTGAATACAACAGTCACCATGCGCACTTTCCTCCATGGGACTAATGTCTCAAACAGTCTACGCTTTGATCGTTCCCTGGAAGACCAGTAGTAGTTTCCGATGCACATCTGGGGGCATTCTGCAATGTGTGGACTATCAGAGTGTTGATGAAACACAGAAATTTCATAGGCATTAAATACAGCAGTCTCCATGCTCACTTTCCTCCATGCGATTAATGTCTCAAACAGTCTACGCTTTGATCGTTCCCTGTAAGACCAGTAGTAGTTTCCGATGTACATCTGGAGGCACTCTGTAATCTGTGGACCTTTAAAGTGTTGATGAAACACAGAAATTGCATCGGGAGTGAATACAACAGTAACCGTGCGCACTTTCCTCCATGGGAGTAATGTCTCAAACAGTCTACGCTTTGTTCGTTCCCTAGAAGACCAGTAGTAGTTTCCGTTGCACATCTGGGGTCATTCTGTAATGTGTGGACTATCAGAGTGTTGATGAAACACAGAAATTGCATCGGGATTGAATGCAACAGTCACCATGCGCACTTTATTCCATGGGAGTAATGTCTCAAACTGTGTACGCTTCGTTCGTTCCCTGGAAGACCAGTCCTTGTTTCCGATGATTATCTGGGTTCATTCTGTAATGTGTGGACTATCAGAGTGTTGTTGAAACACAGAAATTGCATCGGGATTGAATACAACAGTCACCATGCCCAATTTCCCTAAATGGGAGTAATGTCTCAAACAGTCTACGCTTTGATTGTTTCTGGAAGACCAGTAGTAGTTTCCGATGCACATCTGGAGGCATTCTGTAATCTGTAAACTATCAGAGTGTTGTTCAAACCCAGAAATTGCTTCGGGATTGAATACAACAGTCACCATGCGCACTTTCCTCCATGGGAGTAATGTCTCAAACAGTTTACGCTTTGATCGTTCCCTGGAAGACCAATGGTAGTTTCCGATGCACATATGGGGGCATTCTGTAATGTGTGGACTATCAGTGTGTTGATGAAACACAGAAATTGCATCGGGATTGAATACAACAGTCACCATGCGCACTTTCCTCCATGGGACTAATGTCTCAAACAGTCTACGCTTTGATCGTTTCCTGTAAGACCAGTAGTAGTTTCCGATGCACATCTGGAGGCACTATGTAATCTGTGGACCTTTAAAGTGTTGATGAAACACAGAAATTGCATCTCCGAGTGAATACAACAGTAACCGTGCCCACTTTCCTCCATGGGAGTAATGTCTCAAACAGTCTACGCTTTGTTCTTTCCCTAGAAGACCAGTAGTAGTTTCCGATGCACATCTGGGGTCATTCTGTAATGTGTGGACTATCAGAGTGTTGATGAAACACAGAAATTGCATCGGGATTGAATGCAACAGTCACCATGCGCACTTTATTCCATGGGAGTAATGTCTCAAACAGTGTACGCTTCGTTCGTTCCCTGGAAGACCAGTCCTTGTTTCCGATGATTATCTGGGTTCATTCTGTAATGTGTGGACTATCAGAGTGTTGTTGAAACACAGAAATTGCATCGGGATTGAATACAACAGTCACCATGCCCAATTTCCCTAAATGGGAGTAATGTCTCAAACAGTCTACGCTTTGATCGTTCCCTGGAAGACCAGTAGTAGCTTCCGATGCACATCTGGAGGCATTCTGTAATCTGTAAACTATCAGAGTGTTGTTCAAACCCAGAAATTGCTTCAGGATTGAATACAACAGTCACCATGCGCACTTTCCTCCATGGGGGTAATGTCTCAAACAGTTTACGCTTCAATCGTTACCTGGAGAACCAGTGTAGTTTCCGATGCACATCTGGGTGCATTCTGTAATGTGTGGACTATGAGAGTGTTGATGAAACACAGAAATTGCATCGGGATTGAATACAACAGTCTCCATGAGCACTTTCCTCCATGAGAGTAATGTCTGAAACAGTCTACGGTTTGATCGTTCCCTGTAAGACCAGTAGTAGTTTCCGATGCACATCTGGAGGCACTCTGTAATCTGTGGCCCTTTAAAGTGTTGATGAAACACAGATATGGCATCGTAATTGAATACAACAGTCATCATGCGCATTTTCCTTCATGGGAGTAGTGTCTCAAACAGTCTATGCTTCGATCGTTTCGGGAAGACCAGTAGTAGTTTCCGATGCACATCTGGAGGCATTCTGTAATGTATGGACCATCAGAGTGTTGTTGAAACACAGAAATTGCATCGGGATTGAATACAACAGTCACCATTCCCAATTTTCCTAAATGGAAGTAATGTCTCAAACAGTCTACGCTTTGATCGTTCCCTGGAAGACCAGTGGTAGTTTCCGATGCACATCTGGAAGCATTCTGTAATCTGTGGACTATCAGAGTGTTGTTGAAACACAGAAATTGCATCGGGATTGAATACAACAGTCACCATGCGCACTTACCTCCATGGGACTAATGTCTCAAACAGTCTACGCTTTGATCGTTTCCTGGAAGACCAGTAGTAGTTTCCGATGCACATCTGGAGGCATTCTGTAATCTGTGGACCTTCAAAGTGTTGATGAATCACAGAAATTGCATCAGGAGTGAATACAACAGTCACCATGCCCAATTTCCCTAAATGGGAGTAATGTCTCAAACATTCTACGCTTTGATCGTTCCCTGGAAGACCACTAGTAGTTTCCGATGCACATCTGGAGGCATTCTGTAATCTGTGGACTATCAGAGTGTTGTTGAAACACAGAAATTGCTTCGGGATTGAATACAACAGTCACCATGCGCACTTTCTTCCATGGGAGTAATGTCTCAAACAGGCTACGCTTTCATCGTTCCCTGCAAGACCAGTAGTAGTTTCCGATGCTCATCTGGAAGCATTCTGTAATCTGTGGACCTTCAAAGTGTTGATGAAACACAGAAATTGCCTCGGGATTGAATACAACAGTCACCATTCGCACTTTCCTCAATGGGAGTAATGTCTCTAAGAGTCTACGGTTTGATCGTTTCCTGGAAGACCAGTAGTAGTCTCCGAAACACATCTGGAGGTATTCTGTAATCTTTGGACCTTCAAAGTGTTGATCAAACACAGAAATTGCATCGGGATTCAATACAACAGTCACCATGCGCACTTTCCTCCATGGGAGTAATGTCTCAAACAGTTTACGCTTTTATCGTTCCCTGCAAGGCCAGTGTACTTTCCGATGCACATCTGGAGGCATTCTGTAATCTGTGGCCCTTTAAAGTGTTGATGAAATACAGAAATTGCCGCGGGATTGAATTCAACAGTCACCATGCGCACTTTCCTCCATGGGAGTAAGTTCTCAAACAGTCTACGCTCTGATCGTTTCCTGGAAGACCAGTAGTAGTTTCCGATGCACATCAGAAGGCATTCTGTAATCTGTGGACCTTCAAAGTGTTGATGAAACACAGAAATTGCATCGGGAGTGAATACAACAGTCACTAAGCGCACTTTCCTCCATGGGAGTAATGTCTCAAAAAGTCTACGCTTTTATCGTTACCTGGAAGAAAAGTGTAGTTTCCGATGCACATCTGGGGGCATTCTGTAATCTGTGTACTATCAGAGTGTTGATGAAACACAGAAATTGCATCGGGATTGAATACAATATTCACCATGCGCACTTTCCTCCATGGGAGTAATGTCTCAAACACTCTACGCTTTGATCGTTCCCTGGAATACCAGTAGCAGTTTCCGATGCACATTTGGTGTCATTCTGTAATCTGTGGACTATCAGAGTGTTGATGAAACACAGAAATTGCTTCGGGATTGAATACAACAGTCACCATGCGCACTTTCCTCCATGGGACTAATGTCTCAAACAGTCTACGCTTTGATCGTTTCCTGGAAGACCAGTAGTAGTTTCCGATCCACATCTTGAGGCATTCTGTAATCTGTGGACCTTCAAAGTGTTGATGAAACACAGAAGTTGCATCGGGAGTGAATACAACAGTCCTTATGCGCACTTTCCTCCATGGGAGTAATGTCTCAAACAGTTTACGCTTCTATCGTTACCTGGAAGACCAGTGTAGTTTCCGATGCACATCTGGGGGCATTCTGTAATGTGTGGACCTTCAAAGTGTTGATGAAACACAGAAATTGCATCGGGATTGAATACAACAGACACCATGCGCACTTTACTCCATGGGAGTAAAGTCTCAATCAGTCTACGCTTTGATCGTTATCTGGAAGACCAGTAGTAGTTTCCGATGCACATCTGGAGGCATTCTGTAATCTGTGGACTATCAGAGTGTTGTTGAAACACAGAAATTGCATCGGGATTGAATACAACGGTCACCATGCGCACTTTCTTCCATGGGAGTAATGTCTCAAACAGTCTACGCTTTGATCGCTCCCTGGTAGACCAATGGTAGTTTCCGATGCACATCTGGAGGCATTCTGTAATCTGTGGAGTATCAGAGTGTTGATGAAACACAGAAATTGCATCGGGATTGAATAGAACAGTCACCATGCTCACTTTCCTCCACGGGAGTAATGTCTCAAACAGTCTACGCTTTGATCGTTCCCTGGAAGAACAGTAATAGTTACCGATGCACATCTGGGTCATTCTGTAATCTGTGGACCTTTAAAGTGTTGATGAAATACAGAAATTGCCGCGGGATTGAATGCAACAGTCACCATGAGCACTTTCCTCCATGGGAGTAATGTCTCAAACAGTTTACGCTTTTGTCGTTACCTGGAAGACCAGTGTAGATTCCGATGCACATCTGGGGGCATTCTGTAATCTGTGGACTATCAGAGTGTTGATGAAACACAGAAATTGCATGGGGATTGAATACAACACTCACCATGCGCAGTTTCCTCCATGGGAGTAATGTCTCAAACAAATTACGCTTTGATCGTTCCCTGGAAGACCAGTAGCAGTTTCCGATGCACATCTGGTGTTATTCTGTAATCTGTGGACTATCAGAGTGTTGATGAAACACAGAAATTGCTTCGGGATTGAATACAACAGTCTCCATGCGCACTTTCCTTCATGGGAGTAATGTCTCAAACAGTCTACGCTTTGATCGTTTCCTGTATGACCAGTAGTAGTTTCCGATGCACATCTGGAGACACTCTGTAATCTGTGGACCTTTAAAGTGTTGATGAAACACAGAAATTGCATCGGAATTGAATACAACAGTCAACATGCGCATTTTCCTTCATGGGATTAGTGTCTCAAACAGTCTACGCTTTGATCGTTTCTGGAAGACCAGTAGTAGTTTCCGCTGCACATCAGGAGGCATTCTGTAATCTGTAAACTATCAGAGTGTTGTTCAAACCCAGAAATTGCTTTGGGATTGAATACAACAGTCACCATGCGCACTTTCCTCCATGGGAGTAATGTCTCAAACAGTTTACGCTTTGATCGTTCCCTGGAAGACCAGTAGTAGTTTCCGATGCACATCTGGAGGCATTCTGCAATGTGTGGACTATCAGAGTGTTGATGAAACACAGAAATTTCATCGGCATTGAATACAACAGTGACCATGCTCACTTTCCTCCATGCGATTAATGTGTCAAAGAGTCTACGCTTGGAACGTTCCCTGTAAGACCAGTAGTAGTTTCCGATGCACATCTGGAGGCACTATGTAATCTCTGGACCTTTAAAGTGTTGATGAAACACAGAAATTGCATCGGAATTGAATACAACAGTCACCATGCGCACTTTCCTCCATGGGATTAATGACTCAAACAGTTTACGCTTTTATCGTTCCCTGCAAGACCAGTGTAGTTTCGGATGCACATCTGGAGGCATTCTGTAATCTGTGCACTATCAGAGTGTTGATGAAACACAGAAATTGCATCGGGATTGAATACAACATTCACCATGCGCACATTCCTCCATGGGAGTAATGTCTTAAACAGTCTACGATTTGATCGTTCTGTGGAATACCAGTAGTAGTTTCCGATGCACATTTGGTGTCATTCTGTAATCTGTGGGCTATCAGAGTGTAGATGAAACACAGAAATTGCTTCGGGATTGAATACAACAGTCACCATGCGCACTTCCCTCCATGGGACTAATGTCTCAAACAGTCTACGCTTTTATCGTTACCTGGAAGACCAGTGTAGTTTCCGATGAACATCTGGGGGCATTCTGTAATCTGTGGACTATCAGAGTGTTGATGAAACACAGAAATTGCATCGGGATTGAATACAACATTCACCATGCGCACTTTCCTCCATGGGAGTAATGTCTCAAACAGTCCACGCTTTGATCGTTCCCTGGAATACCAGTAGTAGTTTCCGATGCACATTTGGTGTCACTCTGTAATCTGTGGACTATCAGAGTGTTGATGAAACACAGAAATTGCTTCGGGATTGAATACAACAGTCACCATGCGCACTTTCCTCCATGGGACTAATGTCTCAAACAGTCTACGCTTTGATCGTTTCCTGGAAGACCAGTAGTAGTTTCCGATCCACATCTGGAGGCTTTCTGTAATCTGTGGACCTTCAAAGTGTTGATGAAACACAGAAGTTGCATCGGGAGTGAATACAACAGTCCTTATGCGCACTTTCCTCCATGGGAGTAATGTCTCAAACAGTTCTCGCTTTGATCGTTCCCTGGAGGACCAATGGTAGTTTCCGATGCACATATGGGGGCATTCTGTAATGTGTGGACTATCAGAGTGTTAATGAAACACAGAAGTTGCATCGGGATTGAATACAACAGTCACAATGCGCACTTTCCTCCATGGGACTAATGTCTCAAACAGTTTACGCTTTGATCGTTCCCTGGAAGACCAGTAGTAGTTTCCGATGCACATCTGGGGGCATTCTGCAATGTGTGGACTATCAGAGTGTTGATGAAACACAGAAATTTCATAGGCATTAAATACAACAGTCTCCATGCTCACTTCCCTCCATGCGATTAATGTCTCAAACAGTCTACGCTTTGATCGTCCCCTGTAAGACCAGTAGTAGTTTCCGATGTACATCTGGAGGCACTCTGTAATCTGTGGACCTTTAAAGTGTTGATGAAACACAGAAATTGCATCGGGAGTGAATACAACAGTAACCGTGCGCACTTTCCTCCATGGGAGTAATGTCTCAAACAGTCTACGCTTTGTTCGTTCCCTAGAAGACCAGTAGTAGTTTCCGTTGCACATCTGGGGTCATTCTGTAATGTGTGGACTATCAGAGTGTTGATGAAACACAGAAATTGCATCGGGATTGAATGCAACAGTCACCATGCGCACTTTATTCCATGGGAGTAATGTCTCAAACTGTGTACGCTTCGTTCGTTCCCTGGAAGACCAGTCCTTGTTTCCGATGATTATCTGGGTTCATTCTGTAATGTGTGGACTATCAGAGTGTTGTTGAAACACAGAAATTGCATCGGGATTGAATACAACAGTCACCATGCCCAATTTCCCTAAATGGGAGTAATGTCTCAAACAGTCTACGCTTTGATCGTTCCCTGGAAGACCAGTAGTAGCTTCCGATGCACATCTGGAGGCACTCTGTAATCTGTGGACCTTTAAAGTTTTGATGAAACACAGATATTGCATCGGAATTGAATACAACAGTCATCATGCGCATTTTCCTTCATGGGAGTAGTGTCTCAAACAGTCTACGCTTTGATTGTTTCTGGAAGACCAGTAGTAGTTTCCGATGCACATCTGGAGGCATTCTGTAATCTGTAAACTATCAGAGTGTTGTTCAAACCCAGAAATTGCTTCGGGATTGAATACAACAGTCACCATGCGCACTTTCTCCATGGGAGTAATGTCTCAAACACTCTGCGCTTTCATCGATTCCTGCAAGACCAGTAGTAGTTTCCGATGCGCATCTGGAGGCACTCTGTAATCTGTGGATCTTTAAAGTGTTGATGAAACACAGAAATTGCATCGGGATTGAATACAACAGTCACCATCCGCACTTTCCTTAATGGGAGTAGTATCTCAAACAGTCTACGCTTTGATCGTTTCCTGTAAGACCAGTAGTAGTTTCCGATGCACATCTGGAGGCACTATGTAATCTGTGGACCTTTAAAGTGTTGATGAAACACAGAAATTGCATCGCGAGTGAATACAACAGTAACCGTGCGCACTTTCCTCCATGGGAGTAATGTCTCAAACAGTCTACGCTTTGTTCTTTCCCTAGAAGACCAGTAGTAGTTTCCGATGCACATCTGGGGTCATTCTGTAATGTGTGGACTATCAGAGTGTTGATGAAACACAGAAATTGCATCGGGATTGAATGCAACAGTCACCATGCCCAATTTCCCTAAATGGGAGTAATGTCTCAAACAGTCTACGCTTTGATCGTTCCCTGGAAGACCAGTAGTAGCTTCCGATGCACATCTGGAGGCATTCTGTAATCTGTAAACTATCAGAGTGTTGTTCAAACCCAGAAATTGCTTCAGGATTGAATACAACAGTCACCATGCGCACTTTCCTCCATGGGGGTAATGTCTCAAACAGTTTACGCTTCAATCGTTACCTGGAGAACCAGTGTAGTTTCCGATGCACATCTGGGTGCATTCTGTAATGTGTGGACTATGAGAGTGTTGATGAAACACAGAAATTGCATCGGGATTGAATACAACAGTCTCCATGAGCACTTTCCTCCATGAGAGTAATGTCTGAAACAGTCTACGCTTTGATCGTTCCCTGTAAGACCAGTAGTAGTTTCCGATGCACATCTGGAGGCACTCTGTAATCTGTGGACCTTTAAAGTGTTGATGAAACACAGATATGGCATCGTAATTGAATACAACAGTCATCATGCGCATTTTCCTTCATGGGAGTAGTGTCTCAAACAGTCTATGCTTCGATCGTTTCGGGAAGACCAGTAGTAGTTTCCGATGCACATCTGGAGGCATTCTGTAATGTATGGACCATCAGAGTGTTGTTGAAACACAGAAATTGCATCGGGATTGAATACAACAGTCACCATTCCCAATTTTCCTAAATGGGAGTAATGTCTCAAACAGTCTACGCTTTGATCGTTCCCTGGAAGACCAGTAGTAGTTTCCGATGCACATCTGGAGGCATTCTGTAATCTGTGGACTATCAGAGTGTTGTTGAAACACAGAAATTGCATCGGGATTGAATACAACAGTCACCATGCGCACTTACCTCCATGGGACTAATGTCTCAAACAGTCTACGCTTTGATCGTTTCCTGGAAGACCAGTAGTAGTTTCCGATGCACATCTGGAGGCATTCTGTAATCTGTGGACCTTCAAAGTGTTGATGAATCACAGAAATTGCATCAGGAGTGAATACAACAGTCACCATGCCCAATTTCCCTAAATGGGAGTAATGTCTCAAACATTCTACGCTTTGATCGTTCCCTGGAAGACCACTAGTAGTTTCCGATGCACATCTGGAGGCATTCTGTAATCTGTGGACTATCAGAGTGTTGTTGAAACACAGAAATTGCTTCGGGATTGAATACAACAGTCACCATGCGCACTTTCTTCCATGGGAGTAATGTCTCAAACAGGCTACGCTTTCATCGTTCCCTGCAAGACCAGTAGTAGTTTCCGATGCTCATCTGGAAGCATTCTGTAATCTGTGGACCTTCAAAGTGTTGATGAAACACAGAAATTGCCTCGGGATTGAATACAACAGTCACCATTCGCACTTTCCTCAATGGGAGTAATGTCTCTAAGAGTCTACGGTTTGATCGTTTCCTGGAAGACCAGTAGTAGTCTCCGAAACACATCTGGAGGTATTCTGTAATCTTTGGACCTTCAAAGTGTTGATCAAACACAGAAATTGCATCGGGATTCAATACAACAGTCACCATGCGCACTTTCCTCCATGGGAGTAATGTCTCAAACAGTTTACGCTTTTATCGTTCCCTGCAAGGCCAGTGTACTTTCCGATGCACATCTGGAGGCATTCTGTAATCTGTGGCCCTTTAAAGTGTTGATGAAATACAGAAATTGCCGCGGGATTGAATGCAACAGTCACCATGCGCACTTTCCTCCATGGGAGTAAGTTCTCAAACAGTCTACGCTCTGATCGTTTCCTGGAAGACCAGTAGTAGTTTCCGATGCACATCAGAAGGCATTCTGTAATCTGTGGACCTTCAAAGTGTTGATGAAACACAGAAATTGCATCGGGAGTGAATACAACAGTCACTAAGCGCACTTTCCTCCATGGGAGTAATGTCTCAAAAAGTCTACGCTTTTATCGTTACCTGGAAGAAAAGTGTAGTTTCCGATGCACATCTGGGAGCATTCTGTAATCTGTGTACTATCAGAGTGTTGATGAAACACAGAAATTGCATCGGGATTGAATACAATATTCACCATGCGCACTTTCCTCCATGGGAGTAATGTCTCAAACACTCTACGCTTTGATCGTTCCCTGGAATACCAGTAGTAGTTTCCGATGCACATTTGGTGTCATTCTGTAATCTGTGGACTATCAGAGTGTTGATGAAACACAGAAATTGCTTCGGGATTGAATACAACAGTCACCATGCGCACTTTCCTCCATGGGACTAATGTCTCAAACAGTCTACGCTTTGATCGTTTCCTGGAAGACCAGTAGTAGTTTCCGATCCACATCTTGAGGCATTCTGTAATCTGTGGACCTTCAAAGTGTTGATGAAACACAGAAGTTGCATCGGGAGTGAATACAACAGTCCTTATGCGCACTTTCCTCCATGGGAGTAATGTCTCAAACAGTTTACGCTTCTATCGTTACCTGGAAGACCAGTGTAGTTTCCGATGCACATCTGGGGGCATTCTGTAATGTGTGGACCTTCAAAGTGTTGATGAAACACAGAAATTGCATCGGGATTGAATACAACAGACACCATGCGCACTTTCCTCCATGGGAGTAAAGTCTCAATCAGTCTACGCTTTGATCGTTATCTGGAAGACCAGTAATAGTTTCCGATGCACATCTGGAGGCATTCTGTAATCTGTGGACTATCAGAGTGTTGTTCAAACACAGAAATTGCATCGGGATTGAATACAACAGTCACCATGCGCACTTTCCTCCATGGGACTAATGTCTCAAACAGTCTACGCTTTGATCGTTTCCTGGAAGACCAGTAGTAGTTTCCGATGCACATCTGGAGGCATTCTGGAATCTGTGGACCTTCAAAGTGTTGATGAAACACAGAAACTGCATCAGGAGTGAATACAACAGTCACTATGCGCACTTTCATCCATGGGAGTAATGTCTCAAACAGTCTACGCTTTAATCATTTCCTGGAAGACCACTAGTAGTTTCCGATGTACATCTGGTGTCATTCTGTAATCTGTGGACTATCAGAGTGTTGATGAAACACAGAAATTGAATCAAGATTGAATACAACAGTCACCATGCGCACTTTCCTCCATGGGAGTAATGTCTCAAACAGTCTACGCTTTGATCTTCCCTGTATTACCAGTAGTAGTTTCCGATGCACGTCAGGAAGCATTCTGTAATCTGTGGACCTTCAAAGTGTTGATGAAACACAGAAATTGCCTCGGGATTGAATACAACAGTCACCATTCGCACTTTCCTCCATGGGAGTAATGTCTCAAAGAGTCTACGGTTTGATCGTTTCCTGGAAAACCAGTAGTAGTCTCAGAAACACATCTGGAGGTATTCTGTAATCTTTGGACCTTCAAAGTGTTGATGAAACACAGAAATTGCATCGGGATTCAAAACAACAGTCACCATGCGCACTTTCCTCCATGGGAGTAATGTCTCAAACAGTTTACGCTTTTATCGTTCCCTGCAAGACCAGTGTACTTTCCGATGCACATCTGGAGATATTCTGAAATCTGTTGACCTTTAAAGTGTTGATGAAACACAGAAATTGCATCGGAACTGAATACAACAGTTATCATGCGCATTTTCCTTCATGGGAGTAGTGTCTCAAACAGTCTACGCTTTGATCCTTTCTGGAAGGCCAGTAGTAGTTTCCGATGCACATCTGGAGGCATTCTGTAATCTGTAAACTATCAGAGTGTTGTTCAAACCCAGAAATTGCTTGGGGATTGAATACAACAGTCGCCATGCGCACTTTCCTCCATGGGAGTAGTGTCTCAAACAGTTTACGCGTTTATCGTTCCCTGCAAGACCAGCGTAGTTTCCGATACACATCTGGACGCATTCTGTAATATGTGGACTATCAGAGTGTTGATGAAACACAGAAATTTCATCGGGATTGAATACAACAGTCACCATGCGCACTTTCCACCATGGGAGTAATGTCTCAAACAGTTTACGTTTTGTTCGTTCCCTGGAAGACCAGTAGTAGTTACCGATGCAAATCTGGGGGCACTCTGTAATGTGTGGACTATCAGAGTGTTGATGAAACACAGAAATTGCATCAGGATTGAATACAACAGTCACCATGCGCATTTTCCTCCATGGGAGTAATGTCTCAAAGAGTTTACGCTTTGGGCGTTCCCTGCAAGGCCAGTAGTAGTTTCCGATGCACATCTGGAGGCATTCTGTAATCTGTGGACCTTCAAAGTGTTGATGAAACACAGAAATTGCCGCGGGATTAAATACAACAATCACCATGCGCACTTTCCCCCATGGGAGTAATGTCTCAAACACTCTGCGCTTTCATCGATCCCTGCAAGACCAGTAGTAGTTTCCGATGCACATCTGGAGGCACTCTGTAACCTGTGCACCTTTAAAGTGTTGATGAAACACAGAAATTGCATCGGGATTGAATACAACAGTCACCATCCGAACTTTCCACCATGGGAGTAGTATCTCAAACAGTCTACGCTTTGATCTTTTCCTGGAAGACTAGTGGTAGTTTCCGATGCACATCTGGAGGCATAATCTGTGGACCTTCAAAGTGTTGATGAAACACAGAAATTGCATCGGGAGTGAATACAACAGTAACCATGCGCACTTTCCTCCATGGGAGTAATGTCTCAAACAGTCTACGCTTTGATGGTTCCCTAGAAGACCAGTAGTAGTTTCCGATGCACATCTGGAAGCATTCTGTAATCTGTGGACCTTCGAAGTGTTGATGAAACACAGAAATTGCCTGGGGATTGAATACAACAGTCACCATTCGCACTTTCCACCATGGGAGTAATGTCTCAAAGAGTCTACGGTTTGATCGTTTCCTGGAAGACCAGTAGTAGACTCCGAAACACATCTGGAGGTATTCTGTAATCATTGGACCTTCAAAGTGTTGATGAAACACAGAAATTGCATCGGGATTGAATACAACAGTCACCATGCGCACTTTCCTCCATGGGACTAATGTCTCAAACAGTCTACGCTTTGATCGTTTCCTGGAAGACCAGTAGTAGTTTCCGATGCACATCTGGAGGCATTCTGTAATCTGTGGACCTTTAAAGTGTTGATGAAATACAGAAATAGCCGCGGGATTGAATGCAACAGTCACCATGCGCACCTTCCTCCATGGGAGTAAGTTCTCAAACAGTCCACGCTTTGATCGTTTCCCGGAAGACCAGTAGTAGTTTCCGATGCACATCAGAAGGCATTCTGTAATCTGTGGACCTTCAAAGTGTTGATGAAACACAGAAATTGCATCGGGAGTGAATACAACAGTCACTATGCGCACTTTCCTCCATGGGAGTAATGTCTCAAACAGTTTACGCTTTTATCGTTACCTGGAAGACCAGTGTAGTTTCCGATGCACATCTGGGGGCATTCTGTAAACTGTGGACTATCAGAGTGTTGATGAAACACAGAAATTGCATCGGGATTGAATACAACATTCACCATGCCCACTTTGCTCCATAGGAGTAATGTCTCAAATAGTCTACGCTTTGATCGTTCCCTGGAATACCAGTAGTAGTTTCCGATGCACATTTGGTGTCATTCTGTAATCTGTGGACTATCAGAGTATTGATGAAACACAGAAATTGCATCGGGATTGAATGCAACAGTCACCATGCTCACTTTATTCCATGGGAGTAATGTCTCACACAGTGTACGGTTCGTTCGTTCCCTGGAAGACCAGTACTTGTTTCCGATGAATATCTGGGTTCATTCTGTAATGTGTGGACTATCACAGTGTTGTTGAAACACAGAAATTGCATCGGGATTGAATACAACAGTCACCATGCCCAATTTTCCTAAATGGGAGTAATGTCTCAAACAGTCTACGCTTTGATCGTTCCCTGGAAGACCAGTAGTAGTTTCCGATGCACATCTGAAGGCATTCTGTAACCTGTAAACTATCAGGGTGTTGTTCAAACCCAAAAATTGCTTCGGGATTGAATACAACAGTCACCATGCGCACTTTCCTCCATGGGAGCAATGTCTCAAACAGTTTACGCTTCTATCGTTACCTGGAAGACCAGTGTAGTTTCCGATGCACATCTGGGGGCATTCTGTAATGTGTGGACTTTCAGAGTGTTGATGAAACACAGAAATTGAATCGGGATTGAATACAACAGTCACCATGCGCACTTTCCTCCATGGGAGTAATGTCTAAAACAGTCTACGCTTTGATCGCTCCCTGCAAGGCCAGTAGTAGTTTCCTGATGCACATCTGGTGGCATTCTGTAATCTGTGCACCTTCAAAGTCTTGATGAAACACAGAAATTGCCTCGGGATTAAATACAACAGTCACAATGCGCACTTTCCTCCATGGGAGTAATGTCTCAAATAGTTTACGCGTTTATCGTTCCCTGCAACACCAGTGTAGTTTCCGATACACATCTGGAGGCATTCTGTAATATGTGGACTATCAGAGTGTTGATGAAACACAGAAATTGCTTCGGGATTGAATACAACAGTCACCATGCGCACTTTCCTCCATGCGACTAATGTCTCAAACAGTCTACGCTTTGATCGTTTCCTGGAAGACCAGTAGTAGTTTCCGATCCACATCTGGAGGCATTCTGTAATCTGTGGACCTTCAAAGTGTTGATGAAACACAGAAGTTGCATCGGGAGTGAATACAACAGTAACCGTGCGCACTTTCCTCCATGGGAGTAATGTCTCAAAGAGTTTACGCTTCTATCGTTACCTGGAAGACCGGTGTAGTTTCCGATGCACATCTGGCTGCATTCTGTAATGTGTGGACTATCAGAGTGTTGATGAAACACAGAAATTGCATCGGGATTGAATACAACAGACACCATGCGCACTTTCCTCCATGGGAGTAAAGTCTCAAACAGTCTACGCTTTGATCGTTATCTGGAAGACCAGTAGTAGTTTCCGATGCACATCTGGAGGCATTCTGTAATCTGTGGACTATCAGAGTGTTGTTCAAACACAGAAATTGCATCGGGATTGAATACAACAGTCACCATGCGCACTTTCCTCCATGGGACTAATGTCTCAAACAGTCTACGCTTTGATCGTTTCCTGTAAGACCAGTAGTAGTTTCCGATGCACATCTGGAGGCATTCTGTAATCTGTGGACCTTCAAAGTGTTTATGAAACACAGAAATTGCATCAGGAGTGAATACAACTGTCACTATGCGCACTTTCATCCATGGGAGTAATGTCTCAAACAGTCTACGCTTTAATCATTTCCTGGAAGACCAGTAGTAGTTTCCGATGCACATCTGGTGTCATTCTGTAATCTGTGGACTATCAGAGTGTTGATGAAACACAGAAATTGAATCAAGATTGAATACAACAGTCACCATGCGCACTTTCCTCCATGGGAGTAATGTCTCAAACAGTCTACGCTTTGATCGTTCCCTGCAAGGCCAGTAGTAGCTTCCGATGCACATCTGGACGCATTCTGTAATCTGTGGACCTTCAAAGTCTTGATGAAACACAGAAATTGCCTCGGGATTAAATACAACAGTCACCATGCGCACTTTCCTCCATGGGAGTAATGTCTCAAACAGTTTACGCTTTTATCGTTCTCTGCAAGACCAGTGTAGTTTCCGATGCACATCTGGAGGCATTCTGTAATCTGTGGACTATCAGAGTGTTGATGAAACACAGAAATTTCATCGGGATTGATTACAACAGTCACCATGCGCACATTACTCCATGGGAGTAATGTCTCAAACAGTTTACGTTTTGTTCGTTCCCTGGAAGACCAGTAGTAGTTACCGATGCAAATTTGGGAGCAATCTGTAATGTGTGGACTATCAGAGTGTTGTTGAAACACAGAAATTGCATCGGGATTGAATAGAACAGTCACCATGCCCAATTTTCCTAAATTGGAGTAATGTCTCAAACAGTCTACACTTTGATCGTTCCCTGGAAGACCAGTAGTAGTTTCCGATGCACATCTGGATTCATTCTGTAATCTGTGGACTATTAGAGTGTTGTTGAAACACAGAAATTGCATCGGGATTGAATACAACAGTCACCATGCGCACTTTCCTTCATGGGACTAATGTCTCAAACAGTCTACGCTTTGATCGTTCTTGGAAGACCAGTAGTAGTTTCCGATGCACATCTGGAGGCATTCTATAATCTGTGGACTATCATTGAGTTGTTGAAACCCAGAAATTGCATTGGGGTTGAATACAACAGTCACCATGCGCACTTTCCTCCATGGGAGTAATGTCTCAAACAGTCTACGCTTTTATCGTTACCTGGAAGAAAAGTGTAGTTACCGATGCACATCTGGGGGCATTCTGTAATCTGTGTACTATCAAAGTGTTGATGAAACACAGAAATTGCATCGGGATTGAATACAACATTCACCATGCGCACTTTCCTCCATGGGAGTAATGTCTCAAACAGTCTACGCTTTGATCGTTCCCTGGAATACCAGTAGTAGTTTCCGATGCACATTTGGTGTCATTCTGTAATCTGTGGACTATCAGAGTGTTGATGAAACACAGAAATTGCTTCGGGATTGAATACAACAGTCACCATGCGCACTTTCCTCCATGGGACTAATGTCTCAAACAGTCTACGCTTTGATCGTTTCCTGGAAGACCAGTAGTAGTTTCCGATCCACATCTGGAGGCATTCTGTAATCTGTGGACCTTGAAAGTGTTGATGAAACACAGAAGTTGCATCGGGAGTGAATACAACAGTCCTTATGCGCACTTTCCTCCATGGGAGTAATGTCTGAAACAGTTTACGCTTCTATCGTTACCTGGAAAACCAGTGTAGTTTGCGATGCACATCTGGGGGCATTCTGTAATGTGTGGACTATCAGAGTGTTGATGAAACACAGAAATTGCATCGGGATTGAATTCAACAGTGACATTGCGCACTTTCCTCCATGGGAGTATAGTCTCAAACAGTCTACGCTTTGATCGTTATCTGGAAGACCAGTAGTAGTTTCCGATGCACATCTGGAGGCATTCTGTAATCTGTGCACTATCAGAGTGTTGTTCAAACACAGAAATTGCATCGGGATTGAATACAACAGTCACCATGCGCACTTTCCTCCATGGGACTAATGTCTCAAACAGTCTACGCTTTGATCGTTTCCTGGAAGACAAGTAGTAGTTTCCGATGCACATCTGGAGGCATTCTGGAAACTGTGGACCTTCAAAGTGTTGATGAAACACAGAAACTGCATCAGGAGTGAATACAACAGTCACTATGCGCACTTTCATCCATGGGAGTAATGTCTCAAATAGTCTACGCTTTAATCATTTCCTGGAAGACCAGTAGTAGTTTCCGATGCACATCTGGTGTCATTCTGTAATCTGTGGACTATCAGAGTGTTGATGAAACACAGAAATTGAATCAAGATTGAATACAACAGTCACCATGCGCACTTTCCTCCATGGGAGTAATGTCTCAAACAGTCTACGCTCTGATCGTTCCCTGCAAGGCCAGTAGTAGCTTCCGATGCACATCTGGAGGCATTCTGTAATCTGTGGACCTTCAAAGCCTTGATGAAACACAGAAATTGCCTCGGGATTAAATACAACAGTCACCATGAGCACTTTCCTCCATGGGAGTAATGTCTCAAACAGTTTACGCTTTTATCGTTCTCTGCAAGACCAGTGTAGTTTCCGATGCACATCTGGAGGCATTCTGTAATCTGTGGACTATCAGAGTGTTGATGAAACACAGAAATTTCATCGGGATTGATTACAACAGTCACCATGCGCACATTACTCCATGGGAGTAATGTCTCAAACAGTTTACGTTTTGTTCGTTCCCTGGAAGACCAGTAGTAGTTACCGATGCTAATTTGGGGGCATTCTGTAATGTGTGGTCTATCAGAGTGTTGATGAAACACAGAAATTTCATCAGGATTGAATACAACAGTCACCATGCGCACTTTCCTACATGCGATTAATGTCTCAAACAGTCTACGCTTTGATCGTTCCCTGTATGACCAGTAGTAGTTTCCGATGCACATCTGGAGGCATTCTGTAATCTGTGGACCTTCAAAGTGTTGATGAAACACAGAAATTGCATCGGGAGTGAATACAACAGTAACCGTGCGCACTTTCATCCATGGGAGTAATGTCTCAAACAGTCTACGCTTTGATCGTTCCCTAGAAGACCAGTAGTAGTTTCCGATGCACATCTGGGGTCATTCTGTAATGTGTGGACTATCAGAGTGTTGTTGAAACACAGAAATTGCATCGGGAGTGAATACAACAGTAACCGTGCGCACTTTCATCCATGGGAGTAATGTCTCAAACAGTCTACGCTTTGATCGTTCCCTAGAAGACCAGTAGTAGTTTCCGATGCACATCTGGGGTCATTCTGTAATGTGTGGACTATCAGAGTGTTGTTGAAACACAGAAATTGCATCGGGATTGAATACAACAGTCACCATGCCCAATTTTCCTAAATTGGAGTAACGTCTCAAACAGTATACGCTTTGATCGTTCTTGGAAGACCAGTAGTAGTTTCCGATGCACATCTGGAGGCATTCTATAATCTGTGGACTATCAGAGAGTTGTTGAAACACAGAAATTGCATTGGGGTTGAATACAACAGTCACCATGCGCACTTTCCTCCATTTGAGTAATGTCTCAAACTGTCTACGCTTTGATCGTTTCCTGGAAGATCAGTAGTAGTTTCCGATGCACATCTGGAGGCATTCTGTAATCTGTGGACTATCAGAGTGTTGTTGAAACACAGAAATTGCATCGGGATTGAATACAACAGTAACGATGCGCAATTTTTCTAAATGGGAGTATTGTCTCAAACATTCTACGCTTTGATCGTTCCCTGGAAGACCACTAGTAGTTTCCGATGCACATCTGGAGGCATTCTGTAATCTGTGGACCTTCAAAGTGTTGCTGAAACACAGAAATTGCCTCGGGATTGAATACAACAGTCACCATTCGCACTTTCCTCCATGGGTGTAATGTCTCTAAGAGTCTACGGTTTGATCGTTTCCTGGAAGACCAGTAGTAGTCTCCGAAACACATCTGGAGGCATTCTGTAATCTGTGGACCTTTAAAGTGTTGATGAAATACAGAAATTGCCGCGGGATTGAATGCAACAGTCACCATGCCACTTTCCTCCATGGGAGTAATTTCTCAAACAGTCTACGCTTTGATCGTTTCCTGGAAGACCAGTAGTATTTTCCGATGCACATCAGAAGGCATTCTGTAATCTGTGGACCTTCAAAGTGTTAATGAAACACAGAAATTGCATCGGGATTGAATTCAACAGTGACATTGTGCACTTTCCTCCATGGGAGTATAGTCTCAAACAGTCTACGCTTTGATCGTTATCTGGAAGACCAGTAGTAGTTTCCGATGCACATCTGGAGGCATTCTGTAATCTGTGCACTATCAGAGTGTTGTTCAAACACAGAAATTGCATCGGGATTGAATACAACAGTCACCATGCGCACTTTCCTCCATGGGAGTAATGTCTCAAACAGTTTACGCTTTTATCGTTCCCTACAAGACCAGTGTACTTTCCGATGCACATCTGGAGGCATTCTGTAATCTGTGGACATTTGAAGTGTTGATGAAATACAGAAATTGCCGCGGGATTGAATGCAACAGTCACCATGCGCACCTTCCTGCATGGGAGTAAGTTCTCAAACAGTCTACGCTTTGATCGTTTCCTGGAAGACCAGTAGTAGTTTCCGATGCACATCAGAAGGCATTCTGTAATCTGTGGACCTTCAAAGTGTTGATGAAACACAGAAATTGCATCGGGAGTGAATACAACAGTCACTATGCGCACTTTCCTCCATGGGAGTAATGTCTCAAACAGTTTACGCTTTTATCGTTACCTGGAAGACCAGTGTAGTTTCCGATGCACATCTGGGGGCATTCTGTAAACTGTGGACTATTAGAGTGTTGATGAAACACAGAAATTGCATCGGGATTGAATACAACATTCACCATGCGCACTTTGCTTCATAGGAGTAATGTCTCAAATAGTCTACGATTTGATCGTTCCCTGGAATACCAGTAGTAGTTTCCGATGCACATTTGGTGTCATTCTGTAATCTGTGGACTATCAGATTATTGATGAAACACAGAAATTGCATCGGGATTGAATGCAACAGTCACCATGCGCACTTTATTCCATGGGAGTAATGTCTCACACAGTGTACGGTTCGTTCGTTCCCTGGAAGACCAGTACTTGTTTCCGATGAATATCTGGGTTCATTCTGTAATGTGTGCACTATCACAGTGTTGTTGAAACACAGAAATTGCATCGGGATTGAATACAACAGTCACCATGCCCAATTTTCTTAAATGGGAGTAATGTCTCAAACAGTCTACGCTTTGATCGTTCCCTGGAAGACCAGTAGTAGTTTCCGATGCACATCTGAAGGCATTCTGTAACCTGTAAACCCAAAAATTGCTTCGGGATTGAATACAACAGTCACCATGCGCACTTTCCTCCATGGGAGCAATGTCTCAAACAGTTTACGCTTCTATCGTTACCTGGAAGACCAGTGTAGTTTCCGATGCACATCTGGGGGCATTCTGTAATGTGTGGACTTTCAGAGTGTTGGAGAAACACAGAAATTGCATCGGGATTGAATACAACAGT
Source organism: Schistocerca gregaria (assembly GCF_023897955.1). Taxonomy (NCBI): domain Eukaryota; kingdom Metazoa; phylum Arthropoda; class Insecta; order Orthoptera; family Acrididae; genus Schistocerca; species Schistocerca gregaria. The sequence goes on from NC_064927.1 coordinate 44,659,598, forward strand.
CACCATGCGCACTTTCCTCCATGGGAGTAATGTCTCAAACAGTCTACTCTTTGATCGTTATCTGGAAGACCAGTAGTAGTTTCCGATGCACATCTGGTGTTATTCTGTAATCTGATGACTATCAGAGTGTTGATGAAACACAGAAATTGCTTCGGGATTGAATAAAACAGTCTCCATGAGCACTTTCCTCCATGAGAGTAATGTCTCAAACAGTCTACGCTTTGATCTTTCCCTGTAAGACCAGTAGTAGTTTCCGATGCACATCTGGTGTCATTCTGTAATCTGTGGCTTATCAGAGTGTTGATTAAACACAGATATTGAATCGGGATTGAATACAACAGTCACCATGCGCACTTTCCTCCATGGGAGTAATGTCTCAAACAGTCTACGCTATGATCGTTCCCTGCAAGGCCAGTAGTAGTTTCCTGATGCACATCTGGAGGCATTCTGTAATCTGTGCACCTTCAAAGTCTTGATGAAACACAGAAATTGCCTCGGGATTGTATACAACAGTCACAATGCGCACTTTCCTCCATGGGAGTAATGTCTCAAAAAGTTTACGCGTTTATCGTTCCCTGCAAGACCAGTGTAGTTTCCGATACTCATCTGGAGGCATTCTGTAATATGTGGACTATCAGAGTGTTGATGAAACACAGAAATTTCATCGGGATTGAATACAACAGTCACCATGCGCACTTTCCTCCATGGGAGTAATGTCTCAAACAGTTTACGTTTTGTTCGTTCCCTGGAAGACCAGTAGCAGTTACCGATGCAAATCTGGGAGCATTCTGTAATGTGTGGACTATCAGAGTGTTGATGAAACACAGAAATTGCATGAGGATTGAATACAACAGTCACCATGCGCACTTTCCTCCATGGGAGTAATGTCTCAAAGAGTTTACGCTTTGAGCGTTCCCTGCAAGACCAGTAGTAGTTTCCGATGCACATCTGGAGGCACTCTGTAATCTGTGCACCTTTAAAGTGTTGATGAAACACAGAAATTGCATCGGGATTGAATACAACAGTCACCATCCGCACTTTCCTCCATGGGAGTAGTATCTCAAACAGTCTACCCTTTGATCTTTTCCTGGAAGACCAGTAGTAGTTTCCGATGCACATCTGGAGGCATTGTGTAATCTGTCGACCTTCAAAGTGTTGATGAAACACAGAAATTGCATCGGGAGTGAATACAACAGTAACCATGCGCACTTTCCTCCATGGGAGTAATGTCTCAAACAGTCTACGCTTTGATGGTTCCCTAGAAGACCAGTAGTAGTTTCCGATGCACATCTGGAAGCATTCTGTAATCTGTGGACCTTCAAAGTGTTGATGAAACACAGAAATTGCCGCGGGATTGAATACAACAGACACCATTCGCACTTTCCTCCATGGGAGTAATGTCTCAAAGAGTCTACGGTTTGATCGTTACCTGGAAGACCAGTAGTAGACTCCGAAACACATCTGGAGGCATTCTGTAATCATTGGACCTTCAAAGTGTTGATGAAACACAGAAATTGCATCGGGATTCAATACAACAGTCACCATGCGCACTTTCCTCCATGGAGTAATGTCTCAAACAGTTTACGCTTTTATCGTTCCCTGCAAGACCAGTGTACTTTCCGATGCACATCTGGAGGCATTCTGTAATCTGTGGACCTTTAAAGTGTTGATGAAATACAGAATTTGCCGCGGGATTGAATGCAACAGTCACCATGCGCACTTTCCTCTATGGGAGTAAGTTCTCAAACAGTCTACGCTTTGATCGTTTCCTGGAAGACCAGTAGTAGTTTCCGATGCACATCAGAAGGCATTCTGTAATCTGTGGACCTTCAAAGTGTTGATGAAACACAGAAATTGCATCGGGAGTGAATACAACAGTCACTATGCGCACTTTCCTCCATGGGAGTAATGTCTCAAACAGTTTACGCTTCTATCGTTACCTGGAAGACCATTGTAGTTTCCGATGCACATCTGGGGGCATTCTGTAATGTATAAACTATCAGAGTGTTGATGAAACACAGAAATTGCATCGGGATTGAATACAACAGTGACAATGCGCACTTTCCTCCATGGGAGTAATGTCTCAAAAGTCTACGCTTTGATCGTTCCCTGTAAGACCAGTAGTAGTTTCCGATGCACATCTGGAGGCACTCTGTAATCTGTGGACCTTTGAAGTGTTGATGAAACACAGAAATTGCATCGGAATTGAATACAACAGTCATCATGCGCATTTTCCTCCATGGTAGTAATGATTCAAACAGTCTACGATTTGATCAATCCCTGGAAGACCAGTAGTAGTTTCCGATGCACATCTGGAGGCATTCTATAATCTGTGGACTATCAGAGAGTTGTTGAAACACAGAAACTGCATTTGGGTTGAATACAACAGTCACCATGCGCACTTTCCTCCATTTGAGTAATGTCTCAAACTGTGTACGCTTTGATCGTTTCCTGGAAGACCACTAGCAGTTTCCGATGCACATCAGGAGGCATTTTGTAATCTGTGAAATTTCAAAGTGTTGATGAAACACAGAAATTGCCTCGGGATTGAATACAACAGTCACCATGAGCACTTTCCTCCATGGGAGTAAGGTCACAAACAGTCTACGCTTTGATCGTTCAATGGAAGACCAGTAGCAGTTTCCGATGCAAAAATGGAGCCATTCTGTAATCTGTGGACTATCAGAGTGTTGATGAAACACAGAAATTGCATCGGGATTGAATACAACAGTCACCATCCGCACTTTCCTCCATGGGAGTAATGTCTCAATCAGTCTACGCTTTGATCGTTCCCTGGAAGACCATTAGTTGTTTCCGATGGACATATGGAGGCATTCTGTAATCTGTGGACTATCCGAGTGTTGATGAAACACACAAATTGCAACGGGATTGAATACAACAATCACCATGCGCACTTTCCTCCATGGGAGTAATGTCTCAAACAGTCTACGATTTGCCGTTCCCTGCAGGACCAGTAGTAGTTTCCGATTCACATCTGGATGAATTGTGTAATCTGTGGACCTTCAAAGTGTTGATGAAACACAGAAATTGCCGCGGGATTGGATACAACAGTCACCATGCACACTTTCCTCCATGGGAGTAATGTCTCAAACAGTCTATGCTTTGATCGTTCCCTGCAAGACCAGTAGTAGTTTCCGATGCACACCTGGAGGCATTTTGTATTCTGTGGACCTTCAAAGCGTTGATGAAACACAGAAATTGCCTCGGGATTGAATACAACAGTCACCATGCGCACTTTCCTCCATGGGAGTAATGTCTCAAACAGTCTACGGTTTGATCGTTTCCTGGAAGACCAGTAGTAGTCTCCGATGCACATCTGGAGGCATACTGTAATCTGTGGACCTTCAAAGTGTTGATGAAACACAGAAAGGGCCTCGGGATTGAATACAACAGTCACCATGCGCACTTTACTTCATGGGAGTAATGTAAAAAGCAGTCAACGCTTTGATCGATCACTGGAGGCCAGCAGCAGGTTCCGATGCACATCTGGAGGCATTCTGTTATCTGTGGACTATCAGAGTATTGATGAAACACAGACATTGCATCGGGATTGAATACAACAGTCACCATGCGAACTTTCCTCCATTGGACTAATGTCACAAACAGTCTACGCTTTGATCGTTCCCTGGAAGACCAGTAGTAGTTTCCGATGCACATCTGGTGTCATTCTGTAATCTGTGGACTATCAGAGTGTTGATGAAAAACAGAAATTGCATCGGGATTGAATACTACAGTCACCATGCGCACTTTCCAACATGGGAGTAATGTCTCGAACAGTTTCCGCTTTGATCGTTCCCTGGAAGACCAGTAGTAGTTTCAGATGCACATCTGGTGTCATTCTGTAATGTGAGGTCTATCAGAGTGTTGATGAAACACAGAAATTGCAATGGGATTGAATACAACAGTCACCATGCGCACTTTCCAACATGGGAGTAGTGTTTCAAACAGTCTAAGCTTTGATCGTTTCTGGAAGACCAGTAGTAGTTTCCGATGCACATCTGGGGTCTTTCTGTAATGTGTTTACTATCAGTGTTGATGAAACACAGAAATTGCATCGGGATTGAATGCAACAGTCACCATGCGCACTTTATTCCATGGGAGTAATGTCTCAAATAGTGTACGCTTCGATCGTTCCCTGGAAGACCAGTACTTGTTTCCGATGAATATCTGGGTTCATTCTGTAAAGTGTGGACTATCAGAGTGTTGTTGAAACACAGAAATTGCATCGGGATTGAATACAACAGTCACCATGCACAATTTTGCTAAATGGGAGTAATGTCTCAAACAGTCTACGGTTTGATCGTTCCCTGGATACCACTAGTAGTTTCCGATGCACATCTGGATGGCATTCTGTAATCTGTGGACTATCAGAGAGTTGTTGAAACACAGAAAATGCATCGGGATTGAATACAACAGTCACCATGCGCACTTTCCTTCATGGGACTAATGTCTCAAACAGTCTGCGCTTTGTTCGTTCTTGGAAGACGAGTAGTAGTTTCCGATGCACATCTGGAGGCATTCTGTAATCTGTGGAATTTCAAAGTGTTGATGAAACACAGAAATTACCTCGGGATTAAATACAACAGTCACCATGAGCACTTTCCTCCATGGGAGTAAGGTCACAAACAGTCTACGCTTTGATCGTTCCCTGGAAGACCAGTAGCAGTTTCCGATGCAAATATGGAGCCATTCTGTAATCTGTGGACTATCAGAGTGTTGATGAAACACAGAAATTGATTCGGGATTGAATACAACAGTCACCATGCGCACTTTCCTCCAATTGAGTAATGTCTCAAACTGTCTACGCTTTGATCGTTTCCTGGAAGACCAGTAGTAGTTTCCGATGCACATCTGGATGCATTCTGTAATCTGTGGAATTTCAAAGTGTTGATGAAACACAGAAATTACCTCGGGATTAAATACAACAGTCACCATGAGCACTTTCCTCCATGGGAGTAAGGTCACAAACAGTCTACGCTTTGATCGTTCCCTGGAAGACCAGTAGCAGTTTCCGATGCAAATATGGAGCCATTCTGTAATCTGTGGACTATCAGAGTGTTGATGAAACACAGAAATTGATTCGGGATTGAATACAACAGTCACCATGCGCACTTTCCTCCATGGGAGTAATGACTCAAACAGTTACGCTTTGATCGTTCCCTGGAAGACCAGTAGTAGTGTCTGATGCACATCTGGAGGCATTCTGTGATCTGTGGACTATCAGAGTGTTGATGAAACACAGAAATTGCGTCGGGATTGAATACAACAGTCACCATGCGCACTTTCCTCATTGTGAGTTATGTCTCAAACAGTTTACGCTTTGATCGTTCCCTGGAAGACCAGTAGTAGTTTCCGATGCACATCTGGGGACATTCTGTAATATGTGGACTATCAGAGTGTTGATGAAACACAGAAATTGCATCGGGATTGAATACAACAGTCACCATGCGCACTTTCCGCCATGGGAGTAATGTCTCAATCAGTCTACGCTTTGATCGTTCCCTGCAAAACCTGTAGTATTTTCCGATGCACACCTGGAGGCACTCTGTAATCTGTGGACTATCAGAGTGTTGATGGAACACAGAAATTGCCTCGGGATTGAATACAACAGTCAACATGCGCACTTTCCTCCTTGGTAGTAATGTCACAAACAGTCTATGCTTTGATCGTTCCCTGGAAGACCAGTAGCAGTTTCCGATGCACATCTGGAGGCATTCTGTAGTCTGTGGACTATCAGAGTATTGATGAAACACAGACATTGCATCGGGATTGAATACAACAGTCTCCATGCACACTTTCCTCCATGGGAGTAATGTCTCAAAAAAGTCTACGATTTGATCGTTCCCTGCAGCACCAGTAGTAGTTTCCGATTCACATCTGGAGGAATTGTGTAATCTGTGGACCTTCAAAGTGTTGATGAAACACAGAAATTGCCAAGGGATTGGATACAACAGTCTCCATGCACACTTTCCTCCATGGGAGTAATGTCTCAAACAGTCTACGGTTTGATCGTTTCCTGGAAGACCAGTAGTAGTCTCCGATGCACATCTGGAGGCATTCTGTAATCTGTGGACCTTCAAAGTGTTGATGAAACACAGAAATTGCATCGGGAGTAAATACAACAGTCACCATGCGCACTTTCCTCCGTGGGAGTAATGTCTTAAACAGTCTACGGTTTGATCGTTTCCTGGAAGACCAGTAGTAGTCTCCGATGCACATCTGGAGGCATTCTGTAATCTGTGGACCTTCAAAGTGTTGATGAAACACAGAAATTGCATCGGGAGTAAATACAACAGTCACCATGCGCACTTTCCTCCATGAGAGTAATATCTCAATCAGTCTACGCTTTGATCGTTCCCTGGAAGACCAGTAGTAGTTTCCGTTGCACATCTGGGAACATTCTGCAATGGGGGGAACTATCAGAGTGTTGATGAAACAGAGAAATTGCATTAGGATTGAATACAACAGTCACCATGCGCACTTTCCTCCAAGGGAGTAATGTCTCAAACAGTTTACGCTTTGATCGTTCAGTGGAGGACCAGTAGTAGTTTCCGATGCACATCTGGAGGAATTCTGTAATCTGTGGACCTTCAAAGTGTTGATGAAACACAGAAATTGCCGCGGGATTGGATACAACAGTCACCATGCTCACTTTCCTCCATGGGAGTAATGTCTCAAACAGTCTATGATTTGATCGTTCCCTGCAAGACCAGTAGTAGTTTCCGATGCAAACCTGGAGGCATTCTGTAATCTGTGGACCTTCAATGCGTTGATGAAACACAGAAATTGCCTCGGGATTGAATACAACAGTCAATATGAGCACATTCCACCATGGGAGAAATGTCTCAAACAGTCTACGGTTTGATCGTTTTCTGGAAGACCAGTAGTAGTCGCCGATGCACATCTGGAGGCATTCTGAAATCTGTGGACCTTCAAAGTGTTGATGAAACACAGAAATTGCATCGGGAGTAAATACAACAGTCACCATGCGCACTTTCCTCCGTGGGAGTAATGTCTCAAATAGTTTACGCCTTTATTGTTACCTGTAAGACCGGTGTAGTTTCCGATGCACATCTGTGGGCATTCTGTAATCTGTGGACTATCAGAGTATTGATGAAACACAGAAATTGCATCGGGATTGAATACAACATTCACCATGCGCACTTTCCTCCATTGGAGTAATGTCTCAAACTGTCTACGCTTTGATCGTTCCCTGGAAGACCAGTAGTCGTTTCCGATGCACATCTGGTGTCATTCTGTAATCTGTGGACTATCAGAGTGTTGATGAAACACAGAAATTGCATCGGGATTGAATACAACAGTCACCATGTGCACTTTCCTCCATGTGAGTAATGTCTAAAACAGTTTACGCTTTGATCGTTTCCTGGAAGACCAGTTGTAGGTTCCGATGCTCATCTCGAGGCATTCTGTAATATGTGGACAACCAGAGAGTTGATGAAACTTGAAATTCCATCAGGAGTGAATACAACAGTCACCATGCGCACTTTCCTCCATGGGAGTAATGTCTCAATCCGTCTACGCTTTTATCGTTCCCTGGAAGACCAGTAGTAGTTTCCGATGCACATCTCGAGGCATTCTGTAATCTGTGGAATATCAGTGTGTTGTTGAAACACCGAAATTGCATCGGGATTGAATACAACAGTCACAATGCGCACTTTCCTCCATGGGAGTAATGTCTCAAACAGTCTACGATTTGATCGTTCCCTACAGGACCAGTAGTAGTTTCCGATTCACATCTGGAGGAATTGTGTAATCTGTGGACCTTCAAAGTGTTGACGAAACACAGAAATTGCCGCGGGATTGGATACTACAGTCTCCATGCACACTTTCCTCCATTGGACTTATGTCTCATACAGTCTACGCTTTGATCGTTCCCTTTAAGACCAGTAGTAGTTTCCGATGCACATCTGGTGTCATTCTGTAATCTGTGGACTATCAGAGTGTTGATGAAACACAGAAATTGCATCGGGATTGAATACAACAGTCTCCATGCGCACATTCCTCCATGGGAGTAATGTCTCAAACAGTCTACTCTTTGATCGTTCCCTGCAACGCCAGTAGTAGTTTCCGATGCACATCTGGAGGCATTCTCTACTCTGTGGACCTTCAAAGTTTTGATGAAACACAGAAATTAACTCGGGATTGAATACAACAGTCATCATGCACATTTTACTCCATGGGAGTAATGTCTCAAACAGTCTATGCTTTGATCGTTCCCTGCAAGACCAGTAGTAGTTTCCGATGCACATCTGGGGGCATTCTGTAATGTGCGGACTATCAGAGTGTTGATGAAACACAGAAATAGCATCAGGATTGAGTACAACAGTCACCATGCGCACTTTCCTCCATGAGAGTAATATCTCATCAATCAGTCTACGCTTTGATAGTTCCCTGGAAGACCAGTAGTAGTTTCCGATGCACATCTGGGAACATTCTGCAAAGGGGGGAACTATCAGAGTGTTGATGAAACAGAGAAATTGCATCAGGATTGAATACAGCAGTCACCATGCGCACTTTCCTCCAAGGGAGTAATGTCTCAAACAGTTTACGCTTTGATCGTTCAGTGGAAGACCAGTAGTAGTTTCCGATGCACATCTGGAGGAATTCTGTAATCTGTGGACCTTCAAAGTGTTGATGAAACACAGAAATTGCCTCGGGATTGATTACAACAGTCACCATGCGCACATTCCACCATGGGAGAAATGTCTCAAACAGTCTACGGTTTGATCGTTTCCTGGAAGACCAGTAGTAGTCTCCGATGCACATCTGGAGGCATTCTGTAATGTGTGGACCTTCAAAGTGTTGATGAAACACAGAAATTGCATCGGGAGTAAATACAACAGCCACCATGCGCACTTTCCTCCATGGGAGTAATGTCTCAATTAGTTTACGCCTTTATTGTTACCTGTAAGACCGGTGTAGCTTCCGATGCACATCTGTGGGCATTCTGTAATCTGTGGACTATCAGAGTATTAATGAAGCACAGAAATTGCATCGGGATTGAATACAACATTCACCATGCGCACTTTCCTCCATTGGAGTAATGTCTCAAACAGTCTACGCTTTGATCGTTCCCTGGAAGACCAGTAGTAGTTTCCGATGCACATCTGGTGTCATTCTGTAACCTGTGGACTATCAGAGTGTTGATGAAACACAAAAATTGCATCGGGATTGAATACAATAGTCAGCATGTGCACTTTCCTCCATGGGAGTAATGTCTAAAACAGTTCACGATTTGATCGTTCCCTGGAAGACCAGTAGTTGTTTCCGATGAACATCTGGGAGCATACTGTAATGTGTGGTCTATCAGAGTGAAGATGAAACACAGAAATTGCATCGGGATTGAATACAACAGTCACCATGCGCACTTTCCTCCATGGGAGTAATGTCTCAAACAGTTTACGATTTTATCGTTACCTGGAAGACCAGTGTAGTTTCAGATGCACATCTGGGGGCATTCTGTAGTCTGTGGACTATCAGAGTGTTGATGAAACACAGACAATGCATCGGGATTGAATACATCAGTCACCATGCGCACTTTCCTCCATTGGAGTAATGTCTCAAACAATCTACGCTTTGATCGTTCATTGGAAGGCCAGTAGGAGTTTTCGATGCACATCTTGTGTCATTCTGTAATGTGTGGACTATCAGAGTGTTGATGAAACACAGAAATAGCATCGGTATTGAATACAACATTCACCATGCGCACTTTCCTCCATTGGAGTAATGTCTCAAACAGTCTACGCTTTGATCGTTCCCTGGAAGACCAGTAGTAGTTTCCGATGCACATCTGGTGTCATTCTGTAATCTATGGACTATCAGAGTGTTGATGAAACACAGACAATTCATCGGGATTGAATACAACAGTCACCATGCGCACTTTCCTCCATGGGAGTAATGTCACAAGCAGTATACGCTTTGATCCATACCTGGAAGACCAACAGCAGTTTCCGATGCACATCTGGAGGCATTCTGTAATCTGTGGACTATCAGAGTATTGATGAAACACAGACATTGCATCGGGATTGAATACAACAGTCACCATGCGCACTTTAGTCCATTGGACTTATATCTCATACAGTCTACGCTTTGATCGTTCGCTTTAAGACCAGTAGTAGTTTCCGATGCACATCAGGTGTCATTCTGTAATCTGTGGACTATCAGAGTGTTGATGAAACACAGAAACTGCATCGGGATTGAATACAACAGTCACCATACGCACTTTCCTCCATGGGAGTAATGTCTCAAACAGTCTACTCTTTGATCGTTCCCTGCAACGCAAGTAGTAGTTTCCGATGCACATCTGGAGGCATTCTCTACTCGGTGGACCTTCAAAGTTTTGATGAAACACAGAAATTGACTCGGGATTGAATACAACACTCATCATGCACATTTTACTCCATGAGAGTAATGTCTCAAACAGTCTATGCTTTGATCGTTCCCTGAAAGACCAGTAGTAGTTTCCGATGCACACCTGGAGGCATTCTGTAATCTGTGGACCTTCAAAGCGTTGATGAAACACAGAAATTGCCTCGGGATTGAATAGAACAGTTACCATGCGCACTCTCCTCCATGGGAGTAATGTCAAAAACAGTTTACGCTTTGATCGTTCCCTGGAAGACCAGTAGTAGTTTCCGATGCACATCTGGGGGCATTCTGTAATGTGCGGACTATCAGAGTGTTGATTAAACACAGAAATAGCATCAGGATTGATACAACATTCACCCTGCGCACTTTCCTCCATGGGAGTAATGTCTCAAATAGTTTACGCATTGATCCTTATCTGGAATACCAGTAGTAGTTGCCGATGCACAACTGTGGGCATTCTGTAATGTTTGGACTATTAGAGTGTTGATGAAACACAGAAATTGCATCGGGATTAAGTACAACAGTCACCATGCGCACTTTCCTCCATGAGAGTAATATCTCAATCAGTCTACGCTTTCATCATTCCATGGAAGACCAGTAGTAATTTCCGATGCACATCTGGGAACATTCTGCAAAGGGGGGAACTATCAGAGTGTTGATGAAACAGAGAAATTGCATCAGGATTGAATACAACAGTCACCATGCGCACTTTCCTCCAAGGGAGTAATGTCTCAAACAGTTTACGCTTTGATCGTTCAGTGGAAGACCAGTAGTAGTTTCCGATGCACATCTGGAGGAATTCTGTAATCTGTGGACCTTCAAAGTGTTGATGAAACACAGAAATTGCCGCGGGATTGGATACAACAGTCACCATGCTCACTTTCCTCCATGGGAGTAATGTCTCAAACAGTCTATGATTTGATCGTTCCCTGCAGACCAGTAGTAGTTTCCGATGCACACCTGGAGGCATTCTGTAATCTGTGGACCTTCAATGCGTTGATGAAACACAGAAATTGCCTCGGGATTGAATACAACAGTCACCATGCGCAAATTCCACCATTGGAGTAATGTCTCAAACAGTCTACGGTTTGATCGTTTCCTGGAAGACCAGTAGTAGTTTCCGATGCACATCTGGTGTCATTCTGTAATCTGTGGTCTATCAGAGTGTTGATGAAACACAAAATTTGCATCGGGATTGAATACAACAGTCACCATGTGCACTTTCCTCCATGGGAGTAATGTCTAAAACAGTTTACGCTTTGATCGTTCCCTGGAAGACCAGTAGTTGTTTCCGACGAACATCTGGGAGCATTCTGTAATGTGTGGTCTATCAGAGTGAAGATGAAACACAGAAATTGCATCAGGATTGAATACAACAGTCACCATGCGCACTTTCCTCCATTGGTGTAATGTCTCAAACAGTCTACGCTTTGTTCGTTCCCTGGAAGACCAGTAGTAGTTTCCGATGCACATCTGGTGTCATTCTGTAATCTGTGGACTATCAGAGTGTTGATGAAACACAGACAATGCATCGAGATTGAATACATCAGTCACCATGCGCACTTTCCTCCATTGGAGTAATGTCTCAAACAGTCTACGCTTTGATCGTTCCCTGGAAGACCAGTAGTAGTTTCCGATGCACAACTGGTGTCATTCTGTAATCTGTGGACTATCAGAGTGTTGATGAAACACAGAAATTGCATCGGGATTGAATACAACAGTCACCATGTGCACTTTCCTCTATGTGAGTAATGTCTAAAACAGTTTACGCTTTGATCGTTTCCTGGAAGACCAGTTGTAGTTTCCGATGCACATCTCGAGGCATTCTGTAATGTGTGGACAACCAGAGAGTTGATGAAACATGAAATTCCATCAGGAGTGAATACAACAGTCACCATGCGCACTTTCCTCCATGGGAGTAATGTCTCAAACAGTTTACGCTTTGATCGTTCCCTGGAAGACCAGTAGTAGTTTTCGATGCACATCTGGGGACATTCTGTAATGTGTGGACTATCAGAGTGTTGAAGAAACACAGAAATGCCATCGGGACTGTATACAACAGTCACCATTCGAATTTTCCTCCATTGGAGTAATGTCTCAAACAGCCTACGATTTGATCTTTCCCTGTAAGACCATTAGTAGTTTCCGATGCACATCTGGTGGCACTCTGTAAACTGTTGACCTTTAAAGTGTTGATGAAACACAGAAATTGCATCGGGATTGAATTCAACAGTCACCATGCGCACTTTCCTCAGTGGGCGAAGTGTCTCAATTAGTCTACGTTTTGATCTTTTCTTCGAACACCAGTAGTAGTTTCCGATGAACTTCTGGAGGCATTCTGTAATCGGTGGACCTTAAAAGTGTTGATGAAACACAGAAATTGCATCGGGAGTGAATAAAACTGTAACCATGCGCACTTATTCCATGGGAGTAATGTCTCAAACAGTCTACGCTTTGATCGTTAGCTAGAAGACCAGTAGTAGTTTCCGAAGCACATCTCGAGGCATTCTGTAATCTGTGGAATATCAGTGTGTTGTTGAAACACCGAAATTGCATCGGGATTGAATACAACAGTCACCATGCGCACTTTCCTTCATGGGAGTAATGTCACAAACAGTGTACGCTTTGATTGTTCCCTGGAAGCCCAGTAGCAGTTTAAGATGCACATCTGGAGGCATTCTGTAATCTGTGGACTATCAGAGTGTTGATGAAACACAGAAATTGCATCGGGATTGAATACAACAGTCACTATGCGCACTTTCCTCCATGGGAGTAATGTGTCAAACAGTTTACGCTTTGATCGTTCCCTGGAAGACCAGTAGTAGTTTCCGATGCACATCTGTGGGCATTCTGTAATGTGTGGACTATCAGAGTGTTGATGAAACACAGAAATTGCATCAGGATTGAATACAAAAGTCAACATGCGCACTTTCCTCCAAGGGAATAATGTCTCAAACAGTTTACGCATTGATCGTTCCCTTGAAGACCAGTAGTAGTTTCCGATGCACATCTGTGGGCATTCTGTAATGTGTGGACTATCAGAGTGTTGATGAAACACAGAAATTGCATCGGGATTGAATACAACAGTCACCATGCGCACTTTCCTCCATGGGAGTAATGTCTCAAAGAGTCTAGGCTTTGATCGTTCCCTGCAAGGCCAGTAGTAGTTCCCGATGCACATTTGGAGGCATTCTATAATCTGTGGACCTTCAAAGTGTTGATGAAACACAGAAATTGCATCGGGATTGATTACAACAGTCACCATGCGCACTTTCCTTCATGGGAGTAATGTCTCAAAGAGTCTACGCTTTGATCGTTCCCTGGAAGACCAGTTGTAGTTTCCGATGCACATCTCGAGGCATTAGGTAATCTGTGGAATATCAGTGTGTTGTTGAAACACCGAAATTGCACCGGGATTGAATACAACAGTCACCATGCGCACTTTCCTAGACTGGAGTAATGTCTCAAACTGTCTACGATTTGATCGTTTCCTGGACGACCAGTAGTAGTTTCCGATGCACATCTGGAGGCATTCTGTAATCTGTGGACCATTCAAAGTGTTGATGAAACACAGAAATTGCATCTGGATTGAATACAACAGTCACCATGCGCACTTTCCTCCATGGGAGTAATGTCACAAACAGTCTAAGCTTTGATCGTTCCCTGGAAGACCAGTAGCAGTTTCCGATGCACATCTGGGGGCATTCTGTAATGTGTACTACCAGAGAGTTGATGAAACATGAAATTGCATCAGGATTGAATACAACAGTCACCATGCGCACTTTCCTCCAGGGGATTAATGACTCAAACAGTTTACGCTTTGATCGTTCCCTGGAAGACCAGTAGTAGTTTCCGATGCACATCTGGGGGCATTCCTTAATGTGTGGACTATCAGAGTGTTGAAGAAACACAGAAATTGCATAGGGATTAAATACAACAGTCACCATTCGCACTTTCCTCCATGGGAGTAATGTCTCAAACAGTCTAAGCTTTGATCGTTCCCTGTAAGACCAGTAGCAGTTTCCGATGCACATCTGGAGGCATTCTGTAATCTGTGGACTATCAGAGTGTTGATGAAACACAGAAATTGCATCGGGATTGAGTACAACAGTCACCATGCGCACTTTCCTCCATGAGAGTAATATCTCAATCGGTCTACGCTTTGATCGTTCCCTGGAAGACCAGTAGTAGTTTCCGATGCACATCTGGGAACATTCTGCAAAGGGGGGGACTATCAGAATGTTGATGAAACAGAGAAATTGCATCAGGATTGAATACAACAGTCACCATGCGCACTTTCCTCCAAGCGCGTAATGTCTTAAACAGTTTACGCTTTGATCGTTAAGTGGAAGACCAGTAGTAGTTTCCGATACACATCTGGAGGCATTCTGTAATCTGTGGACTATCAGAGTGTTGATGAAACACAGAAATTGCATCTGGATTGAATACAACATTCACCATGCGCACTTTCCTCCATGTAAGTAATGTCACAAACAGTCTACGCTTTGATCGTTCCCTGGAAGACCAGTAGCAGTTTCCGATGCACATCTGGAGGCATTCTGTAATCTGTGGACTATCAGAGTGTTGATGAAACACAGAAATTGCATCGGGATTGAATACAACAGTCACCATGCGCACTTTCCTCCATGGGAGTAATGTGTCAAACAGTTTACGATTTGATCGTTCCCTGGAAGACCAGTAGTAGTTTCCGATGCACATCTGGGGACATTCTGCAATGTGTGGACTATCAGAGTGTTGAAGAAACACAGAAATTGCATCAGGATTGAATACAACAGTCACCATGCGCACTTTCCTCCTTGGGAGTAATGTCTCTAACAGTCTATTCTTTGATCGTTCCCTGCAACGCAAGTAGTAGTTTCCGATGCACATCTGGAGGCATTCTCTACTCTGTGGACCTTCAAAGTTTTGATGAAACACAGAAATTGTCTCGGGATTGAATACAACAGTCATCATGCACATTTTACTCCATGAGAGTAATGTCTCAAACAGTCTATGCTTTGATCTTTCCCTGCAAGACCAGTAGTAGTTTCCGATGCACACCTGGAGGCATTCTGTAATCTGTGGACCTTCAAAGCGTTGATGAAACACAGAAATTGCCTCGGGATTGAATACAACAGTTACCATGCGCACTCTCCTCCATGGGAGTATTGTCAAAAACAGTTTACGCTTTGATAGTTCCCAGGAAGACCAGTAGTAGTTTCCGATGCACAACTGTGGGCATTCTGTAATGTTTGGACTATTAGAGTGTTGATGAAACACAGAAATTGCATCGGGATTGAGTACAACAGTCACCATGCGCACTTTCCTCCATGAGAGTAATATCTCAATCAGTCTACGCTTTGATCATTCCATGGAAGACCAGTAGTAATTTCCGATGCACATCTGGGAACATTCTGCAAAGGGGGGAACTATCAGAGTGTTGATGAAACAGAGAAATTGCATCAGGATTGAATACAACAGTCACCATGCGCACTTTCCTCCAAGGGAGTAATGTCTCAAACAGTTTACGCTTTGATCGTTCAGTGGAAGACCAGTAGTAGTTTCCGATGCACATCTGGAGGAATTCTGTAATCTGTGGACCTTCAAAGTGTTGATGAAACACAGAAATTGCCGCGGGATTGGATACAACAGTCACCATGCTCACTTTCCTCCATGGGATTAATGTCTCAAACAGTCTGTGATTTGATCGTTCCCTGCAGACCAGTAGTAGTTTCCGATGCACACCTGGAGGCATTCTGTAATCTGTGGACCTTCAATGCGTTGATGAAACACAGAAATTGCCTCGGGATTGAATACAACAGTCACCATGCGCAAATTCCACCATTGGAGTAATGTCTCAAACAGTCTACGGTTTGATCGTTTCCTGGAAGACCAGTAGTAGTCTCCGATGCACATCTGGAGGCATTCTGTAATCTGTGGACCTTCAAAGTGTTGATGAAACACAGAAATTGCATCGGGAGTAAATACAACAGTCACCATGCGCACTTTCCTCCATGGGAGTAATGTCTCAAATAGTTTACGCCTTTATTGTTACCTGTAAGACCGGTGTAGTTTCCGATGCACATCTGTGGGCATTCTGTAATCTGTGGACTATCAGAGTATTGATGAAACACAGAAATTGCATCGGGATTGAATACAACATTCACCATGCGCACTTTCCTCCATTGGAGTAATGTCTCAAACAGTCTACGCTTTGATCGTTCCCTGGAAGACCAGTAGTAGTTTCCGATGCACATCTGGTGTCATTCTGTAATCTGTGGTCTATCAGAGTGTTGATGAAACACAAAATTTGCATCGGGATTGAATACAACAGTCACCATGTGCACTTTCCTCCATGGGAGTAATGTCTAAAACAGTTTACGCTTTGATCGTTCCCTGGAAGACCAGTAGTTGTTTCCGACGAACATCTGGGAGCATTCTGTAATGTGTGGTCTATCAGAGTGAAGATGAAACACAGAAATTGCATTAGGATTGAATACAACAGTCACCATGCGCACTTTCCATCCATGGGAGTAATGTCTCAAACAGTTTACGATTTTATCGTTACCTGGAAGACCAGTGTAGTTTCAGATGCACATCTGGGGGCATTCTGTAGTCTGTGTACTATCAGAGTGTTGATGAAACACAGACAATGCATCGGGATTGAATACATCAGTCACCATGCGCACTTTCCTCCATTGGAGTAATGTCTCAAAAAATCTACGCTTTGATCGTTCCCTGGAAGGCCAGTAGTAGTTTTCGATGCACATCTGGTGTCATTCTGTAATCTGTGGACTATCAGAGTGTTGATGAAACACAGAAATAGCATCGGGATTGAATACAACATTCAGAATGCGCACTTTCCTCCATTGGTGTAAAGTCTCAAACAGTCTACGCTTTGTTCGTTCCCTGGAAGACCAGTAGTAGTTTCCGATGCACATCTGGTGTCATTCTGTAATCTGTGGTCTATCAGAGTGTTGATGAAACACAAAATTTGCATCGGGATTCAATACAACAGTCACCATGTGCACTTTCCTCCATGGGAGTAATGTCTAAAACAGTTTACGCTTTGATCGTTCCCTGGAAGACCAGTAGTTGTTTCCGACGAACATCTGGGAGCATTCTGTAATGTGTGGTCTATCAGAGTGAAGATGAAACACAGAAATTGCATCAGGATTGAATACAACAGTCACCATGCGCACTTTCCATCCATGGGAGTAATGTCTCAAACAGTTTACGATTTTATCGTTACCTGGAAGACCAGTGTAGTTTCAGATGCACATCTGGGGGCATTCTGTAGTCTGTGCACTATCAGAGTGTTGATGAAACACAGACAATGCATCGGGATTGAATACATCAGTCACCATGCGCACTTTCCTCCATTGGAGTAATGTCTCAAAGAATCTACGCTTTGATCGTTCCCTGGAAGGCCATAGGAGTTTTCGATGCACATCTGGTGTCATTCTGTAATCTGTGGACTATCAGAGTGTTGATGAAACACAGAAATAGCATCGGGATTGAATACAACATTCAGAATGCGCACTTTCCTCCATTGGTGTAATGTCTCAAACAGTCTACGCTTTGTTCGTTCCCTGGAAGACCAGTAGTAGTTTCCGATGCACATCTGGTGTCATTCTGTAATCTGTGGACTATCAGAGTGTTGATGAAACACAGAAATTGCATCGGGATTGAATACAACAGTCACTATGTGCACTTTCCTCTATGTGAGTAATGTCTAAAACAGTTTACGCTTTGATCGTTTCCTGGAAGACAAGTTGTAGTTTCCGATGCACATCTCGAGGCATTCTGTAATGTGTGGACAACCAGAGAGTTGATGAAACATGAAATTCCATCAGGAGTGAATACAACAGTCACCATGCGCACTTTCCTCCATGGGAGTAATGTCTCAAACAGTTTACGCTTTGATCGTTCCCTGGAAGACCAGTAGTAGTTTTCGATGCACATCTGGGGACATTCTGTAATGTGTGGACTATCAGAGTGTTGAAGAAACACAGAAATGCCATCGGGACTCTATACAACAGTCACCATTCGAATTTTCCTCCATTGGAGTAATGTCTCAAACAGTCTACGATTTGATCTTTCCCTGTAAGACCATTAGTAGTTTCCGATGCACATCTGGTGGCACTCTGTAAACTGTTGACCTTTAAAGTGTTGATGAAACACAGAAATTGCATCGGGATTGAATTCAACAGTCACCATGCGCACTTTCCTCCATGGGCGTAGTGTCTCAATTAGTCTACGTTTTGATCTTTTCTTCGAACACCAGTAGTAGTTTCCGATGAACTTCTGGAGGCATTCTGTAATCGGTGGACCTTCAAAGTGTTGATGAAACACAGAAATTGCATCGGGAGTGAATAAAACTGTAACCATGCGAACTTCTTCCATGGGAGTAATGTCTCAAACAGTCTACGCTTTGATCGTTAGCTAGAAGACCAGTAGTAGTTTCCGATGCACATCTCGAGGCATTCTGTAATCTGTGGAATATCAGTGTGTTGTTGAAACACCGAAATTGCATCGGGATTGAATACAACAGTCACCATGCGCACTTTCCTTCATGGGAGTAATGTCACAAACAGTGTACGCTTTGATTGTTCCCTGGAAGCCCAGTAGCAGTTTCAGATGCACATCTGGAGGCATTCTGTAATCTGTGGACTATCAGAGTGTTGATGAAACACAGAAATTGCATCGGGATTGAATACAACAGTCACTATGCGCACTTTCCTCCATGGGAGTAATGTGTCAAACAGTTTACGCTTTGATCGTTCCCTGGAAGACCAGTAGTAGTTTCCGATGCACATCTGTGGGCATTCTGTAATGTGTGGACTATCAGAGTGTTGATGAAACACAGAAATTGCATCAGGATTGAATACAACAGTCAACATGCGCACTTTCCTCCAAGGGAATAATGTCTCAAACAGTTTACGCATTGATCGTTCCCTTGAAGACCAGTAGTAGTTTCCGATGCACATCTGTGGGCATTCTGTAATGTGTGGCCTATCAGAGTGTTGATGAAACACAGAAATTGCATCGGGATTGAATACAACAGTCACCATGCGCACTTTCCTCCATGGGAGTAATGTCTCAAAGAGTCTACGCTTTGATCGTTCCCTGCAAGGCCAGTAGTAGTTCCCGATGCACATTTGGAGGCATTCTATAATCTGTGGACCTTCAAAGTGTTGATGAAACACAGAAATTGCATCGAAATTGATTACAACAGTCACCATGCGCACTTTCCTTCATGGGAGTAATGTCTCAAAGAGTCTACGCTTTGATCGTTCCCTGGAAGACCAGTAGTAGTTTCCGATGCACATCTGGTGTCATTCTGTAATCTATGGACTATCAGAGTGTTGATGAAACACAGACAATTCATCGGGATTGAATACAACAGTCACCATACGCACTTTCCTCCATGGGAGTAATGTCTCAAACAGTCTACCCTTTGATCGTTCCCTGCAACGCAAGTAGTAGTTTCCGATGCACATCTGGAGGCATTCTGTAATCTGTGGACCTTCAAAGTTTTGATGAAACACAGAAATTGACTCGGGATTGAATACAACAGTCATCATGCACATTTTACTCCTTGAGAGTAATGTCTCAAACAGTCTATGCTTTGATCGTTCCCTGCAAGACCAGTAGTAGTTTCCGATGCACACCTGGAGGCATTCTGTAATCTGTGGACATTCAAAGCGTTGATGAAACACAGAAATTGCCTCGGGATTGAATACAACAGTTACCATGCGCACTCTCCTCCATGGTAGTAATGTCAAAAACAGTTTACGCTTTGATCGTTCCCTGGAAGACCAGTAGTAGTTTCCGATGCACATCTGGGGGCATTCTGTAATGTGCGGACTATCAGAGTGTTGATGAAACACAGAAATAGCATCAGGATTGATACAACATTCACCCTGCGCACTTTCCTCCATGGGAGTAATGTCTCAAACAGTTTACGCATTGATCCTTATCTGGAATACCAGTAGTAGTTGCCGATGCACAACTGTGGGCATTCTGTAATGTTTGGACTATTAGAGTGTTGATGAAACACAGAAATTGCATCGGGATTGAGTACAACAGTCACCATGCGCACTTTCCTCCATGAGAGTAATATCTCAATCAGTCTACGCTTTGATCATTCCATGGAAGACCAGTAGTAATTTCCGATGCACATCTGGTAACATTCTGCAAAGGGGGGAACTATCAGAGTGTTGATGAAACAGAGAAATTGCATCAGGATTGAATACAACAGTCACCATGCGCACTTTCCTCCAAGGGAGTAATGTCTCAAACAGTTTACGCTTTGATCGTTCAGTGGAAGACCAGTAGCAGTTTCCGATGCACATCTGGTGTCATTCTGTAATCTGTGGTCTATCAGAGTGTTGATGAAACACAAAATTTGCATCGGGATTCAATACAACAGTCACCATGTGCACTTTCCTCCATGGGAGTAATGTCTAAAACAGTTTACGCTTTGATCGTTCCCTGGAAGACCAGTAGTTGTTTCCGACGAACATCTGGGAGCATTCTGTAATGTGTGGTCTATCAGAGTGAAGATGAAACACAGAAATTGCATCAGGATTGAATACAACAGTCACCATGCGCACTTTCCATCCATGGGAGTAATGTCTCAAACAGTTTACGATTTTATCGTTACCTGGAAGACCAGTGTAGTTTCAGATGCACATCTGGGGGCATTCTGTAGTCTGTGCACTATCAGAGTGTTGATGAAACACAGACAATGCATCGGGATTGAATACGTCACCATGCGCACTTTCCTCCATTGGAGTAATGTCTCAAAAAATCTACGCTTTGATCGTTCCCTGGAAGGCCATAGGAGTTTTCGATGCACATCTGGTGTCATTCTGTAATCTGTGGACTATCAGAGTGTTGATGAAACACAGAAATAGCATCGGGATTGAATACAACATTCAGAATGCGCACTTTCCTCCATTGGTGTAATGTCTCAAACAGTCTACGCTTTGTTCGTTCCCTGGAAGACCAGTAGTAGTTTCCGATGCACATCTGGTGTCATTCTGTAATCTGTGGACTATCAGAGTGTTGATGAAACACAGAAATTGCATCGGGATTGAATACAACAGTCACTATGTGCACTTTCCTCTATGTGAGTAATGTCTAAAACAGTTTACGCTTTGATCATTTCCTGGAAGACAAGTTGTAGTTTCCGATGCACATCTCGAGGCATTCTGTAATGTGTGGACAACCAGAGAGTTGATGAAACATGAAATTCCATCAGGAGTGAATACAACAGTCACCATGCGCACTTTCCTCCATGGGAGTAATGTCTCAAACAGTTTACGCTTTGATCGTTCCCTGGAAGACCAGTAGTAGTTTTCGATGCACATCTGGGGACATTCTGTAATGTGTGGACTATCAGAGTGTTGAAGAAACACAGAAATGCCATCGGGACTCTATACAACAGTCACCATTCGAATTTTCCTCCATTGGAGTAATGTCTCAAACAGTCTACGATTTGATCTTTCCCTGTAAGACCATTAGTAGTTTCCGATGCACATCTGGTGGCACTCTGTAAACTGTTGACCTTTAAAGTGTTGATGAAACACAGAAATTGCATCGGGATTGAATTCAACAGTCACCATGCGCACTTTCCTCCATGGGCGTAGTGTCTCAATTAGTCTACGTTTTGATCTTTTCTTCGAACACCAGTAGTAGTTTCCGATGAACTTCTGGAGGCATTCTGTAATCGGTGGACCTTCAAAGTGTTGATGAAACACAGAAATTGCATCGGGAGTGAATAAAACTGTAACCATGCGAACTTCTTCCATGGGAGTAATGTCTCAAACAGTCTACGCTTTGATCGTTAGCTAGAAGACCAGTAGTAGTTTCCGATGCACATCTCGAGGCATTCTGTAATCTGTGGAATATCAGTGTGTTGTTGAAACACCGAAATTGCATCGGGATTGAATACAACAGTCACCATGCGCACTTTCCTTCATGGGAGTAATGTCACAAACAGTGTACGCTTTGATTGTTCCCTGGAAGCCCAGTAGCAGTTTAAGATGCACATCTGGAGGCATTCTGTAATCTGTGGACTATCAGAGTGTTGATGAAACACAGAAATTGCATCGGGATTGAATACAACAGTCACTATGCGCACTTTCCTCCATGGGAGTAATGTGTCAAACAGTTTACGCTTTGATCGTTCCCTGGAAGACCAGTAGTAGTTTCCGATGCACATCTGTGGGCATTCTGTAATGTGTGGACTATCAGAGTGTTGATGAAACACAGAAATTGCATCAGGATTGAATACAACAGTCAACATGCGCACTTTCCTCCAAGGGAATAATGTCTCAAACAGTTTACGCATTGATCGTTCCCTTGAAGACCAGTAGTAGTTTCCGATGCACATCTGTGGGCATTCTGTAATGTGTGGCCTATCAGAGTGTTGATGAAACACAGAAATTGCATCGGGATTGAATACAACAGTCACCATGCGCACTTTCCTCCATGGGAGTAATGTCTCAAAGAGTCTACGCTTTGATCGTTCCCTGCAAGGCCAGTAGTAGTTCCCGATGCACATTTGGAGGCATTCTATAATCTGTGGACCTTCAAAGTGTTGATGAAACACAGAAATTGCATCGAAATTGATTACAACAGTCACCATGCGCACTTTCCTTCATGGGAGTAATGTCTCAAAGAGTCTACGCTTTGATCGTTCCCTGGAAGACCAGTAGTAGTTTCCGATGCACATCTGGTGTCATTCTGTAATCTATGGACTATCAGAGTGTTGATAAAACACAGACAATTCATCGGGATTGAATACAACAGTCACCATACGCACTTTCCTCCATGGGAGTAATGTCTCAAACAGTCTACCCTTTGATCGTTCCCTGCAACGCAAGTAGTAGTTTCCGATGCACATCTGGAGGCATTCTGTAATCTGTGGACCTTCAAAGTTTTGATGAAACACAGAAATTGACTCGGGATTGAATACAACAGTCATCATGCACATTTTACTCCTTGAGAGTAATGTCTCAAACAGTCTATGCTTTGATCGTTCCCTGCAAGACCAGTAGTAGTTTCCGATGCACACCTGGAGGCATTCTGTAATCTGTGGACCTTCAAAGCGTTGATGAAACACAGAAATTGCCTCGGGATTGAATACAACAGTTACCATGCGCACTCTCCTCCATGGTAGTAATGTCAAAAACAGTTTACGCTTTGATCGTTCCCTGGAAGACCAGTAGTAGTTTCCGATGCACATCTGGGGGCATTCTGTAATGTGCGGACTATCAGAGTGTTGATGAAACACAGAAATAGCATCAGGATTGATACAACATTCACCCTGCGCACTTTCCTCCATGGGAGTAATGTCTCAAACAGTTTACGCATTGATCCTTATCTGGAATACCAGTAGTAGTTGCCGATGCACAACTGTGGGCATTCTGTAATGTTTGGACTATTAGAGTGTTGATGAAACACAGAAATTGCATCGGGATTGAGTACAACAGTCACCATGCGCACTTTCCTCCATGAGAGTAATATCTCAATCAGTCTACGCTTTGATCATTCCATGGAAGACCAGTAGTAATTAACGATGCACATCTGGTAACATTCTGCAAAGGGGGGAACTATCAGAGTGTTGATGAAACAGAGAAATTGCATCAGGATTGAATACAACAGTCACCATGCGCACTTTCCTCCAAGGGAGTAATGTCTCAAACAGTTTACGCTTTGATCGTTCAGTGGAAGACCAGTAGCAGTTTCCGATGCACATCTGGAGGAATTCTGTAATCTGTGGACCTTCAAAGTGTTGATGAAACACAGAAATTGCCGCGGGATTGGATACAACAGTCACCATGCTCACTTTCCTCCATGGGAGTAATGTCTCAAACAGTCTATGATTTAATCGTTCCCTGCAGACCAGTAGTAGTTTCCGATGCACACCTGGAGGCTTTCTGTAATCTGTGGACCTTCAATGCGTTGATGAAACACAGAAATTGCCTCGGGATTAAATACAACAGTCACCATGCGCAAATTCCACCATTGGAGTAATGTCTCAAACAGTCTACGGTTTGATCGTTTCCAGGAAGACCAGTAGTAGTCTCCGATGCACATCTGGAGGCATTCTGTAATCTGTGGAACTTCAAAGTGTTGATGAAACACAGAAATTGCATCGGGAGTAAATACAACAGTCACCATGCGCACTTTCCTCCATGGGAGGAATGTCTCAAATAGTTTACGCCTTTATTGTTACCTGTAAGACCGGTGTAGTTTCCGATGCACATCTGTGGGCATTCTGTAATCTGTGGTCTATCAGAGTGTTGATGAAACACAAAATTTGCCTCGGGATTGAATACAACAATCACCATGTGCACTTTCCTCCATGGGAGTAATGTCTAAAACAGTTTACGCTTTGATCGTTCCCTGGAAGACCAGTAGTTGTTTCCGACGAACATCTGGGAGCATTCTGTAATGTGTGGTCTATCAGAGTGAAGATGAAACACAGAAATTGCATCAGGATTGAATACAACACTCACCATGCGCACTTTCCATCCATGGGAGTAATGTCTCAAACAGTTAACGATTTTATCGTTACCTGGAAGACCAGTGTAGTTTCAGATGCACATGTGGGGGCATTCTGTAGTCTGTGCACTATCAGAGTGTTGATGAAACACAGACAATGCATCGGGATTGAATACATCAGTCACCATGCGCACTTTCCTCCATTGGAGTAATGTCTCAAAAAATCTACGCTTTGATCGTTCCCTGGAAGGCCAGTAGGAGTTTTCGATGCACAACTGGTGTCATTCTGTAATCTGTGGACTATCAGAGTGTTGATGAAACACAGAAATTGCATCGGGATTGAATACAACAGTCACCATGTGCACTTTCCTCTATGTGAGTAATGTCTAAAACAGTTTACGCTTTGATCGTTTCCTGGAAGACCAGTTGTAGTTTCCGATGCACATCTCGAGGCATTCTGTAATGTGTGGACAACCAGAGAGTTGATGAAACATGAAATTCCATCAGGAGTGAATACAACAGTCACCATGCGCACTTTCCTCCATGGGAGTAATGTCTCAAACAGTTTACGCTTTGATCGTTCCCTGGAAGACCAGTAGTAGTTTTCGATGCACATCTGGGGATCATTCTGTAATGTGTGGACTATCAGAGTGTTGAAGAAACACAGAAATGCCATCGGGACTGTATACAACAGTCACCATTCGAATTTTCCTCCATTGGAGTAATGTCTCAAACAGTCTACGATTTGATCTTTCCCTGTAAGACCATTAGTAGTTTCCGATGCACATCTGGTGGCACTCTGTAAACTGTTGACCTTTAAAGTGTTGATGAAACACAGAAATTGCATCGGGATTGAATTCAACAGTAACCATGCGCACTTTCCTCCATGGGCGTAGTGTCTCAATTAGTCTACGTTTTGATCTTTTCTTCGAACACCAGTAGTAGTTTCCGATGAACTTCTGGAGGCATTCTGTAATCGGTGGACCTTCAAAGTGTTGATCAAACACAGAAATTGCATCGGGAGTGAATAAAACTGTAACCATGCGCACTTCTTCCATGGGAGTAATGTCTCAAACAGTTTACGCATTGATCGTTCCCTTGAAGACCAGCAGTAGTTTCCGATGCACATCTGTGGGCATTCTGTAATGTGTGGACTATCAGAGTGTTGATGAAACACAGAAATTGCATCGGGATTGAATACAACAGTCACCATGCGCACTTTCCTCCATGGGAGTAATGTCTCAAAGAGTCTATGATTTGATCGTTCCCTGCAGACTAGTAGTAGTTTCCGATGCACACCTGGAGGCATTCTGTAATCTGTGGACCTTCAATGCGTTGATGAAACACAGAAATTGCCTCGGGATTTAATACAACAGTCACCATGCGCAAATTCCACCATTGGAGTAATGTCTCAAACAGTCTACGGTTTGATCGTTTCCAGGAAGACCAGTAGTAGTCTCCGATGCACATCTGGAGGCATTCTGTAATCTGTGGACCTTCAAAGTGTTGATGAAACACAGAAATTGCAGCGGGAGTAAATACAACAGTCACCATGCGCACTTTCCTCCATGGGAGTAATGTCTCATATAGTTTACGCCTTTATTGTTACCTGTAAGACCGGTGTAGTTTCCGATGCACATCTGTGGGCATTCTGTAATCTGTGGACTATCAGAGTATTGATGAAACACAGAAATTGCATCGGGATTGAATACAGCATTCACCATGCGCACTTTTCTCCATTGGAGTAATGTCTCAAACAGTCTACGCTTTGATCGTTCCCTGGAAGACCAGCAGTAGTTTCCGATGCACATCTGGTGTCATTCTGTAATCTGTGGTCTATCAGAGTGTTGATGAAACACAAAATTTGCCTCGGGATTGAATACAACAGTCACCATGTGCACTTTCCTCCATGGGAGTAATGTCTACAACAGTTTACGCTTTGATCGTTCCCTGGAAGACCAGTAGTTGTTTCCGACGAACATCTGGGAGGATTCTGTAACGTGTGGTCTATCAGAGTGAAGATGAAACACAGAAATTGCATCAGGATTGAATACAACAGTCACCATGCGCACTTTCCATCCATGGGAGTAATGTCTCAAACAGTTAACGATTTTATCGTTACCTGGAAGACCAGTGTAGTTTCAGATGCACATGTGGGGGCATTCTGTAGTCTGTGCACTATCAGAGTGTTGATGAAACACAGACAATGCATCGGGATTGAATACATCAGTCACCATGCGCACTTTCCTCCATTGGAGTAATGTCTCAAAAAATCTACGCTTTGATCGTTCCCTGGAAGGCCAGTAGGAGTTTTCGATGCACATCTGGTGTCATTCTGTAATCTGTGGACTATCAGAGTGTTGATGAAACACAGAAATAGCATCGGGATTGAATACAACATTCAGAATGCGCACTTTCCTCCATTGGTGTAATGTCTCAAACAGTCTACGCTTTGTTCGTTCCCTGGAAGGCCAGTAGTAGTTTCCGATGCACATCTGGTGTCATTCTGTAATCTGTGGACTATCAGAGTGTTGATGAAACACAGACAATGCATCGAGATTGAATACATCAGTCACCATGCGCACTTTCCTCCATTGGAGTAATGTCTCAAACAGTCTACGCTTTGATCGTTCCCTGGAAGACCAGTAGTAGTTTCCGATGCACATCTGGAGGCATTCTGTAATCTGTGGACTATCAGAGTGTTGATGAAACACAGAAATTGCATCGGGATTGATTACAACAGTCACCATGTGCACTTTCCTCTATGTGAGTAATGTCTAAAACAGTTTACGCTTTGATCGTTTCCTGGAAGACCAGTTGTAGTTTCCGATGCACATCTCGAGGCATTCTGTAATGTGTGGACAACCAGAGAGTTGATGAAACATGAAATTCCATCAGGAGTGAATACAACAGTCACCATGCGCACTTTCCTCCATGGGAGTAATGTCTCAAACAGTTTACGCTTTGATCGTTCCCTGGAAGACCAGTAGTAGTTTTCGATGCACATCTGGGGACATTCTGTAATGTGTGGACTATCAGAGTGTTGAAGAAACACAGAAATGCCATCGGGACTGTATACAACAGTCACCATTCGAATTTTCCTCCATTGGAGTAATGTCTCAAACAGTCTACGATTTGATCTTTCCCTGTAAGACCATTAGTAGTTTCCGATGCACATCTGGTGGCACTCTGTAAACTGTTGACCTTTAAAGTGTTGATGAAACACAGAAATTGCATCGGGATTGAATTCAACAGTAACCATGCGCACTTTCCTCCATGGGCGTAGTGTCTCAATTAGTCTACGTTTTGATCTTTTCTTCGAACACCAGTTGTAGTTTCCGATGAACTTCTGGAGGCATTCTGTAATCGGTGGACCTTCAAAGTGTTGATGAAACACAGAAATTGCATCGGGAGTGAATAAAACTGTAACCATGCGCACTTCTTCCATGGGAGTAATGTCTCAAACAGTTTACGCATTGATCGTTCCCTTGAAGACCAGCAGTAGTTTCCGATGCACATCTGTGGGCATTCTGTAATGTGTGGACTATCAGAGTGTTGATGAAACACAGAAATTGCATCGGGATTGAATACAACAGTCACCATGCGCACTTTCCTCCATGGGAGTAATGTCTCAAAGAGTCTACGCTTTGATCGTTCCCTGCAAGGCCAGTAGTAGTTCCAGATGCACATTTGGGGGCATTCTATAATCTGTGGACCTTCAAAGTGTTGATGAAACACAGAAATTGCATCGGGATTGATTACAACAGTCACCATGCGCACTTTCCTTCATGGGAGTATTGTCTCAAAGAGTCTACGCTTTGATCGTTCCCTGGAAGACCAGTTGTAGTTTCCGATGCACATCTCGAGGCATTAGGTAATCTGTGGAATTTCAGTGTGTTGTTGAAACACCGAAATTGCACCGGGATTGAATACAACAGTCACCATGCGCACTTTCCTAGACTGGAGTAATGTCTCAAACTGTCTAAGATTTGATCGTTCCCTGTAAGACCAGTAGCAGTTTCCGATGCACATCTGGGGGCATTCTGTAATGTGTACTACCAGAGAGTTGATGAAACATGAAATTGCATCAGGATTGAATACAACAGTCACCATGCGCACTTTCCTCCAGGGGATTAATGTCTCAAACAGTTTACGCTTTGATCGTTCCCTGAAAGACCAGTAGTAGTTTCCGATGCACATCTGGGGGCATTCTGTAATGTGTGGACTATCAGAGTGTTGAAGAAACACAGAAATTGCATAGGGATTAAATACAACAGTCACCATGCGCACTTTCCTCCATGGGAGTAATGTCTCAAACAGTCTAAGATTTGATCGTTCCCTGTAAGACCAGTAGCAGTTTCCGATGCACATCCGGAGGCATTCTGTAATCTGTGGACTATCAGAGTGTTGATGAAACACAGAAATTGCATCGGGATTGAGTACAACAGTCACCATGCGCACTTTCCTCCATGAGAGTAATATCTCAATCGGTCTACGCTTTGATCGTTCCCTGGAAGACCAGTAGTAGTTTCCGATGCACATCTGGGAACATTCTGCAAAGGGGGGGACTATCAGAATGTTGATGAAACAGAGAAATTGCATCAGGATTGAATACAACAGTCACCATGCGCACTTTCCTCCAAGCGAGTAATGTCTCAAACAGTTTACGCTTTGATCGTTCAATGGAAGACCAGTAGTAGTTTCCGATACACATCTGGAGGCATTCTGTAATCTGTGGACTATCAGAGTGTTGATGAAACACAGAAATTGCATCGGGATTGAATACAACAGTCACCATGCGAACATTCCTCTATTGGAGTAATGTCACAAACAGTCTACGCTTTAATCGTTCCCTGGAAGACCAGTAGCAGTTTCCGATGCACATCTGGAGGCATTGTGTGATGTGTGGACTATCAGAGTGTTCATGAAACACAGAAATTGCATCGGGATTGAATACAACAGTCATCATGCGCACTTTCCTCCGTGGGATTAATGTCTCAATCCGTCTACGCTTTTATCGTTCCCTGGAAGACCAGTAGTAGTTTCCGATGCACATCTCGAGGCATTCTGTAATCTGTGGAATATCAGTGTGTTGTTGAAACACCGAAATTGCATCGGGATTGAATACAACAGTCACCATGCGCACTTTCCTCCATGGGAGTAATGTCACAAACAGTCTACGCTTTGATTGTTCCCTGGAAGACCAGTAGCAGTTTCCGATGCACATCTGGAGGCATTCTGTAATCTGTGGACTATCAAAGTGTTGATGAAACACAGAAATTGCATCGGGATTGAATACAACAGTCACTATGCGCACTTTCCTCCATGGGAGTAATGTGTCAAACAGTTTACGCTTTGATCGTTCCCTGGAAGACCAGTAGTAGTTTCCGATGCACATCTGGGGACATTCTGTAATGTGTGGACTATCAGAGTGTTGATGAAACACAGAAATTGCATCAGGATTGAATACAACGGTCAACATTCGCACTTTCCTCCAAGGGAATAATGTCTCAAACAGTTTACGCATTGATCGTTCCCTTGAAGACCAGTAGTAGTTTCCGATGCACATTTGTGGGCATTCTGTAATGTGTGGACTATCAGAGTGTTGATGAAACACAGAAATTGCATCGGGATTGAATACAACAGTCACCATGCGCACTTCCCTCCATGGGAGTAATGTCTCAAAGAGTCTACGCTTTGATCGTTCCCTGCAAGGCCAGTAGTAGTTCCCGATGCACATCTGGAGGCATTCTATAATCTGTGGACATTCAAAGTGTTGATGAAACACAGAAATTGCATCGGGATTGAATACAACAGTCACCATGCGCACTTTCCTCCATGGGAGTAATGTCTCAAAGAGTCTACGCTTTGATCGTTCCCTGGAAGACCAGTTGTAGTTTCCGATGCACATCTCGAGACATTCTGTAATCTGTGGAATATCAGTGTGTTGTTGAAGCACCGAAATTGCACCGGGATTGAATACAACAGTCACCATGCGCACTTTCCTAGACTGGAGCAATGTCTCAACTGTCTACGATTTGATCGTTTCCTGGAAGACCAGTAGTAGTTTCCGATGCACATCTGGAGGCATTCTGTAATCTGTGGACCATTCAAAGTGTTGATGAAACACAGAAATTGCATCGGAATTGAATACAACAGTCACCATGCGCACTTTCCTCCATGGGAGTAATGTCACAAACAGTCTACGCTTTGATCGTTCCCTGGAAGACCAGTAGCAGTTTCCGATGCACATCTGGAGGCATTCTGTAATCTGTGGACTATCAGAGTGTTGATGAAACACAGAAATTGCATCGGGATTGAATACAACAGTCACCATGCGCACTTTCCTCCGTGGGAGTAATGTGTCAAACAGTTTACGCTTTGATCGTTCCCTGGAAGACCAGTAGTAGTTTCCGATGCACATCTGGGGACATTCTGCAATTTGTGGACTATCAGAGTGTTGAAGAAACACAGAAATTGCACCAGGATTGAATACAACAGTCACCATGCACACTTTCCACCATGGGAGTAATGTTTCAAACATTTTACGCTTTGATTGTTCCCTGGAAGACCAGTAGTAGTTTCCGATGCACATCTGGGGGCATTCTGTAATGTATACTACCAGAGAGTTGATGAAACATGAAATTGCATCAGGATTGAATACAACAGTCACCATGCGCACTTTCCTCCATGGGATTAATGTCTCAAACAGTTTACGCTTTGATCGTTCCCTGGAAGACCAGTAGTAGTTTCCGATGCATATCTGTGGGCATTCTGTAATGTGTGGACTATCAGAGTTTTCATAGGGATTAAATACAACAGTCACCATGCGCACTTTCCTCCATGGGAGTAGTGTCTCAAACAGTCTAAGCTTTGATCGTTCCCTGTAGGACCAGTAGCAGTTTCCGATGCACATCTGGAGGCATTCTGTAATCTGTGGACTATCAGAGTGTTGATGAAACACAGAAATTGCATCGGGATTGAGTACAACAGTCACCATGCGCACTTTCCTCCATGAGAGTAATATCTCAATCAGTCTACGCTTTGATCGTTCCCTGGAAGACCAGTAGTAGTTTCCGATGCACATCTGGGAACATTCTGCAAAGGGGGGGACTATCAGAGTGTTGATGAAACAGAGAAATTGCATCAGGATTGAATACAACAGTCACCATGCGCACTTCACTCCAAGCCAGTAATGTCTCAAACAGTTTACGCTTTGATCGTTCAGTGGAAGACCAGTAGTAGTTTCCGATGCACATCTGGAGGCATTCTCTAATCTGTGGACTATCAGAGTGTTGATGAAACACAGAAATTGCATCGGGATTGAGTACAACAGTCACCATGAGCACTTTCCTCCATCAGAGTAATATCTCAATCAGTCTACGCTTTGATCGTTCCCTGGAAGACCAGTAGTAGTTTCCGATGCACATCTGGGAACATTCTGCAAAGGGGGGGACTATCAGAGTGTTGATGAAACAGAGAAATTGCATCAGGATTGAATACAACAGTCACCATGCGCACTTTCCTCCAAGCCAGTAATGTCTCAAACAGTTTACGCTTTGATCGTTCAGTGGAAGACCAGTAGTAGTTTCCGATGCACATCTGGAGGCATTCTATAATCTGTGGACTATCGGAGTGTTGATGAAACACAGAAATTGCATCGGGATTGAATACAACAGTCACCATGCGCACTTTCCTCCATTGGAGTAATGTCTCAAACAGTCTACGCTTTGATCGTTCCCTGGAAGACCAGTAGTTGTTTCCAATGAACATCTGGGGGCATTCTGTAATGTGTGGTCTACCAGTGTGTAGATGAAACACAGAAATTGCATCGGGATAGAATACAACAGTCACCATGCGCACTTTCCTCCATGGGAGTAATGTCTAAAACAGTCTACGCTTTGATCGTTCCCTGCAAGACCAGTAGTAGTTTCCGATGCACATCTGGAGGCATTCTGTAATCTGTGGACATTTAAAGTTTTGATGATTCACAGAAATTGCCTCGGGAATGAATACTACAGTCAACATGCATATTTTCATCCATAGGAGTAATGTCTCAAACAGTCTATGCTTTGATCTTTCCCTGCAAGACCAGTAGTAGTTTCCGATGCACACCTGGAGGCATTCTATAATCTGTGGACCTTCAAAGCGTTGATGAAACACAGAAATTGCCTCGGGATTGAATACAACAGTCACCATGCGCACTTTCCTCCATGGGAGTAATGTCTCAAACAGTCTACGGTTTGATCGTTTCCTGGAAGACCAGTAGTAGTCTCCGATGCACATCTGGAGGCATTCTGTAATCTGTGGACCTTCAAAGTGTTGATGAAACACAGAAATTGCATCGGGAGGGAATACAACAGTCACTATGCGCACTTTCCTCCATGGGAGTAATGTCTCAAACAGTTTACGCTTTGATCGTTGCCTGGAATTCCAGTGTAGTTTCCGTTCACATCTGTGGGCATTCTGTAGTCTGTGGACTATCAGAGTGTTGATGAAACACAGAAATTGCATCGGGATTGAATACAACAGTCACCATGCGAACATTCCTCTATTGGAGTAATGTCACAAACAGTCTACGCTTTAATCGTTCCCTGGAAGACCAGTAGCAGTTTCCGATGCACATCTGGAGGCAATCTGTGATGTGTGGACTATCAGAGTGTTCATGAAACACAGAAATTGCATCGGGATTGAATACAACAGTCACCATGCGCACTTTCCTCCATGGGAGTAAAGTCTCAAAGTGTCTACGCTTCGATCGTTCCCTGCAAGACCAGTAGTATTTTCCGATGCACATCTGGAGGCATTCTGTAATCTGTGGATCTTCAAAGTGTTGATGAAACACAGAAATTGCATCGGGATTGAATACAACAGTCACCATGCGCACATTCCTCCATGGGAGTAATGTCCCAAACAGTCTGCGCTTTGATCGATCCGTGGAAGACCAGTAGTAGTTTCCGATGCACATCTGGAGGCATTCTGTAATGTGTGGACAACCAGAGAGTTCATGAAACATGAAATTCCATCAGGATTGAATACAACAGTCACCATGCTCACTTTCCTCCATGGGAGTAATGTCTCAAACAGTTTACGCTTTGATCGTTCCCTGGAAGAACAGTAGTAGTTTCCGATGCACATCTGGGGGCATTCTGTAATGTGTGGGCTATCAGAGTGTTGAAGAAACACAGAAATGCCATCGGGATTGTATACAACAGTCACCATGCGCACTTTCCTCAATGGGAGTAATGTCTCAAATAGTCTACGCTTTGATCTTTCCCTGTAAGACCATTAGTAGTTTCCGATGCACATCTGGAGGCACTCTGTAAACTGTTGACCTTTAAAGTGTTGATGAAACACAGATATTGCATCGGGATTGAATTCAACAGTCGCCATGCGCACTTTCCTCCATGGGAGTAATGTGTCAAACAGTTTACGCTTTGATCGTTCCCTGGAAGACCAGTAGTAGTTTCCGATGCACATCTGGGGACATTCTGCAATGTGTGGACTATCAGAGTGTTGAAGAAACACAGAAATTGCATCAGGATTGAATACAACAGTCACCATGCGCACTTTCCTCCATGGGAGTAATGTTTCAAACAGTTTACGCTTTGATTGTTCCCAGGAAGACCAGTAGTAGTTTCCGATGCACATCTGGGGGCATTCTGTAATGTGTACTACCAGAGAGTTGATGAAACATGAAATTGCATCAGGATTGAATACAACAGTCACCATGCGCACTTTCCTCCATGGGATTAATGTCTCAAACAGTTTACGC
This sequence comes from Schistocerca gregaria, assembly GCF_023897955.1. Lineage (NCBI taxonomy): Eukaryota > Metazoa > Arthropoda > Insecta > Orthoptera > Acrididae > Schistocerca > Schistocerca gregaria. The sequence continues at coordinate 44,694,303 of NC_064927.1, forward strand.
TTTAACAGTTCCCTGGAAGACCAGTAGTAGGTTCCGATGCACATCTGTGGGCATTCTGTAATGTGTGGACTATCAGAGTGTTGAAGAAACACAGAAATTGCATAGGGATTAAATACAACATTCACCATGCGCACTTTCCTCCATGGAAGTAATGTCTCAAACAGTCTAAGCTTTGATCGTTCCCTGTAAGACAAGTAGCAGCTTCCGATGCACATCTGGAGGCATTCTGTAATCTGTGGACTATCAGAGTGTTGATGAAACACAGAAATTGCATCGGGATTGAGTACAACAGTCACCATGCGCACATTCCTCCATGAGAGTAATATCTCAATCAGTCTACGCTTTGATCGTTCAGTGGAAGACCAGTAGTAGTTTCCGATGCACATCTGGGAACATTCTGCAAAGGGGGGGACTATCAGAGTGTTGATGAAACAGAGAAATTGCATCAGGATTGAATACAAAAGTCACCATGCGCACTTTCCTCCAAGCGAGTAATGTCTCAAACAGTTTACGCTTTGATCGTTTAGTGGAAGACCAGAAGTTGTTTCCGATGCACATCTGGAGGCATTCTGTAATCTGTGGACTATCAGAGTGTTGATGAAACACAGAAATTGCATCGGGATTGAATACAACAGTCACCATGCGCACTTTCCTCCATTGGAGTAATGTCTCAAAGAGTCTACGCTTTGATCGTTCCCTGGAAGACCAGAAGTAGTTTCCGATGCTCATCTGGTGTCATTCTGTAATCTGTGGACTATCAGAGTGTTGATGAAACACAGAAATTGCATCAGGATTGAATACAACAGTCACCATGTGCACTTTCCTCCATGGGAGTAATGTCTAAAACAGTTTACGCGTTGATCGTTCCCTGGAAGACCAGTAGTTGTTTCCAATGAACATCTGGGGGCATTCTGTAATGTGTGGTCTATCAGAGTGTAGATGAAACACAGAAATTGCATTGGGATTGAATACAACAGTCACCATGCCCACTTTCCTCCATGGGAGTAATGTCTAAAACAGTCTACGCTTTGATCGTTACCTGCAAGGCCAGCAGTAGTTTCCGATGCACATCTGGAGGCATTCTGTATCTGTGGACCTTCAAAGTTTTGATGAAACACAGAAATTGCCTCGGGAATGAATACAACAGTCACCATGCACTTTTTCCTCCATAGGAGTAATGTCTCAAACAGTCTATGCTTTGATCGTTCCCTGCAAGACCAGTAGTAGTTTCCGATGCACACCTGGAGGCATTCTATAATCTGTGGACCTTCAAAGCGTTGATGAACACAGAAATTGCATCGGGATTGAATACAACAGTCACCATGCGCACTTTCCTCCATTGGAGTAATGTCTCAAAGAGTCTACGCTTTGATCGTTCCCTGGAAGACCAGAAGTAGTTTCCGATGCACATCTGGTGTCATTCTGTAATCTGTGGACTATCAGAGTGTTGATGAAACACAGAAATTGCATCAGGATTGAATACAACAGTCACCATGTGCACTTTCCTCCATGGGAGTAATGTCTAAAACAGATTACGCGTTGATCGTTCCCTGGAAGACCAGTAGTTGTTTCCAATGAACATCTGGGGGCATTCTGTAATGTGTGGTCTATCAGAGTGTAGATGAAACACAGAAATTGCATTGGGATTGAATACAACAGTCACCATGCGCACTTTCCTCCATGGGAGTAATGTCTAAAACAGTCTACGCTTTGATCGTTACCTGCAAGGCCAGCAGTAGTTTCCGATGCACATCTGGAGGCATTCTGTATCTGTGGACCTTCAAAGTTTTGATGAAACACAGAAATTGCCTCGGGAATGAATACAACAGTCACCATGCACTTTTTCCTCCATAGGAGTAATGTCTCAAACAGTCTATGCTTTGATCGTTCCCTGCAAGACCAGTAGTAGTTTCCGATGCACACCTGGAGGCATTCTATAAACTGTGGACCTTCAAAGCGTTGATGAAACACAGAAATTGCCTCGGGATTGAATACAACAGTCACCATGCGAACATTCCTCTATTGGAGTAATGTCACAAACAGTCTACGCTTTAATCGTTCCCTGGAAGACCAGTAGCAGTTTCCGATGCACATATGGAGGCATTCTGTGATTCGTGGACTATCAGAGTGTTCATGAAACACAGAAATTGCATCGGGATTGAATACAACAGTCACCATGCGCACTTTCCTCCATAGGAGTAAAGTCTCAAAGAGTCTACGATTTTATCGTTCCCTGCAAGACCAGTAGTATTTTCCGATGCACATCTGGAGGCATTCTGTAATCTGTGGATCTTCAAAGTGTTGATGAAACACAGAAATTGCATCGGGAGTGAATAAAACAGTAACCATGCGCACTTTCTTCCATGGGAGTAATGTCTCAAACAGTCTACGCTTTGATCGTTAGCTAGAAGACCAGTAGTGGTTTCCGATGCACATCTTGGGGGCATTCTGGAATGTGTGGACTATCAGGGTGTTGATGAAACACAGAAATTGCATCGGGATTGAATACAACAGTGATCATGCGCACTTTCCTCCATGGGACTAATGTCTCAAACCGTCTATGCTTTTATCGTTCCCTGGAAGACCAAGAGTAGTTTCCGATGCACATCTCGAGGCATTCCGTAATCTGTGGAATATCAGTGTGTTGTTGAAACTCCGAAGTTGCATCGGGATTGAATACAACAGTCACCATGCGCACTTTCCTCCATGGGAGTAATGTGTCAAACAGTTTACGCTTTGAACGTTCCCTGGAAGGCCAGTAATAGTTTCCGATGCACTTCTTGGGACATTCTGTAATGTGTGGACTATCAGAGTGTTGATGAAACACAGAAATTGCATCAGCATTGAATACAACAGACACCATGCGCACTTCGCTCCATGGGAGTAATGTCTCAAAGAGTCTACGATTTGATCGTTCCCTGCAAGGCCAGTAATAGTTCCCGATGCACATCTGGTGGCATTCTGTAATCTGTGGGCCTTCAAAGCGTTGATGAAACACAGATATTGCATCGGGATTGAATAAAACACTCACCATGCGAACTTTCCTCCATGGGAGTATTGTCTCAAAGTGTCTACGATTTGATCGTTCCCTGGAAGACCAGTTGTAGTTTCCGATGCACATCTGTAGGCATTATTTAATCTGTGGAATATCAGTGTGTTGTTGAAACAACGAAATTGCATAGGGATTGACTACAACAGTCACCATGTGCACTTTCCTAGATTGGAGTAATGTCTCAAACTGTTTACGCTTTGATCGTATCCTGGAAGACCAGTAGTAGTTTCCGATGCACATCTGGAGGCATTCTGTAATCTGTGGACCATTCAAAGTGTTGATAAAGCATAGAAATTGCATCGGGATTGAATACAACAGTCACCATGCGCACTTTCCTCCATGGGAGTAATGTCACAAACAGTCTACACTTTGATCGTTCCCTGGAAGACCAGTAGTAGTTTCCGATGCACATCCGGGGGCATTCTGTAATGTGTGGACTACCAGAGAGTTAATGTAACATGAAATTGCATCAGGATTGAATACAACAGACACCATGCGCACTTTCCTCCATGGGAGTAATGTCTGAAACAGTCTACGCTTTGATCGTTCCCTGTAAGACCAGTAGTAGTTTCCGATGCACATCTGGAGGCACTCTGTAATTTGTGGACCGTTAAAGTGTTGATGACACACAGATATTGCATCGGGATTGAATTCAACAGTCACCATGCTCAATTTCCTCCATGGGAGTAGTGTCTCAAACAGTCTACGCTTTGATCTTTTCCTGGAAGACCAGTAGTAGTTTCCGATGCACATCTGGAGGCATTCTGTAATCTGTGGACTTTCAAAGTGTTGTTGAAACACAGAAATTGCATCGGGAGTGAATACAACTGTAACCATGCGCACATTCCTCCATAGGAGTAATGTCTCAAAGAGTCTACGATTTTGATCGTTCCCTGCAAGGCCAGTAGTAGTTCCCGATGCACATCTGGAGGCATTCTGTAATCTGTGGACCTTCAAAGTGTTGATGAAACACAGAAATTGCATCGGGATTGAATACAACAGTCACCATGCGCAGTTTCCTCCATGGGAGTAATTTCACAAACAGTCTACGATTTGATCGTTTCCTGGAAGACCAGTAGCAGTTGCCGATGCACATCTAGAGGCATTCTGTAATCTGTGGACTATCAGAGTGTTGATGAAACACAGAAATTGCATCGGAATTGAATACAACAGTCATCATGCGCACTTTCCTCCATGGGAGTAATGTCTCAAACAGTCTACGCTTTGATCGTTCCCTGTAAGAACAGTAGTAGTTTCCGATGCACATCTGGAGGCATTCTGTAATCTGTGGACCTTCAAAGTGTTGATGAAACACAGAAATTGCATCGGGATTGAATACAACAGTCACCATGCGCAGTTTCCTCCATGGGAGTAATTTCACAAACAGTCTACGATTTGATCGTTTCCTGGAAGACCAGTAGCAGTTGCCGATGCACATCTAGGGGGCATTCTGGAATGTGTGGACTATCAGGGTGTTGATGAAACACAGAAATTGCATCGGGATTGAATACAACAGTGATCATGCGCACTTTCCTCCATGGGACTAATGTCTCAAACCGTCTACGCTTTTATCGTTCCCTGGAAGACCAAGAGTAGTTTCCGATGCACATCTCGAGGCATTCCGTAATCTGTGGAATATCAGTGTGTTGTTGAAACTCCGAAGTTGCATCGGGATTGAATTCAACAGTCACCATGCGCACTTTCCTCCATGGGAGTAATGTGTCAAACAGTTTACGCTTTGAACGTTCCCTGGAAGGCCAGTAATAGTTTCCGATGCACATCTTGGGACATTCTGTAATGTGTGGACTATCAGAGTGTTGATGAAACACAGAAATTGCATCAGCATTGAATACAACAGACACCATGCGCACTTCCCTCCATGGGAGTAATGTCTCAAAGAGTCTACGATTTGATCGTTCCCTGCAAGGCCAGTAATAGTTCCCGATGCGCATCTGGTGGCATTCTGTAATCTGTGGGCCTTCAAAGTGTTGATGAAACACAGATATTGCATCGGGATTGAATAAAACACTCACCATGCGAACTTTCCTCCATGGGAGTAATGTCTCAAAGTGTCTACGATTTGATCGTTCCCTGGAAGACCAGTTGTAGTTTCCGATGCACATCTGTAGGCATTATTTAATCTGTGGAATATCAGTGTGTTGTTGAAACAACGAAATTGCATCGGGATTGACTACAACAGTCACCATGTGCACTTTCCTAGATTGGAGTAATGTCTCAAACTGTTTACGCTTTGATCGTATCCTGGAAGACCAGTAGTAGTTTCCGATGCACATCTGGAGGCATTCTGTAATCTGTGGACCATTCAAAGTGTTGATAAAGCATAGAAATTGCATCGGGATTGAATACAACAGTCACCATGCGCACTTTCCTCCATGGGAGTAATGTCACAAACAGTCTACACTTTGATCGTTCCTTGGAAGACCAGTAGCAGTTTCCGATGCACATCTGGAGGCATTCTGTAATCTGTGGACTATCAGAGTGTTGATAAAACACAGAAATTGCATCGGGATTCAATACAACAGTCACTATGCGCACTTTCCTACATGGGAGTAATGTGTCAAACAGATTACGCTTTGATCGTTCCCTGGAAGACCAGTAGTAGTTTCCGATGCACATCTGGGGGCATTCTGTAATGTGTGGACTACCAGAGTGTTGAAGAAACACAGAAATTGCATAGGGATTAAATACAACAGTCACCATGCGCACTTTCCTCAATGGGAGTAATGTCTCAAACAGTCTAAGCTTTGATCGTTCCCTGTAAGACCAATAGTAGTTTCCGATGCACATCTGGAGGCACTCTGTAATCAGTGGACCTTTAAGGTGTTGATTAAACACAGAAATTGCATCGGGATAGAATTCAACATTCACCATGCGCACTTTCCTCCATGGGAGTAGTGTCTCAAACAGTCTACGCTTTGATCTTTTCCTGGAAGACCGGTAGTAGTTTCCGATGCACGTCTGGAGGCATTCTGTAATCTGCGGACCTTCAAAGTGTTGATGAAACACAGAAATTGCATCGGGATTGAATACAACAGTCACCATGCGCACTTTCCTCCATGGGAGTAACGTTTAAAACAGTCTAGGCTTTGATCGTTCCCTGGAAGACCAGTAGTAGTTTCCGATGCTCATCTGGAGGCAATCTGTATTCTGTGGACTATCAGAGTTTTGATGAAACACAGAAATTGCATCGGGATTGAATACAACAGACACCATGCGAACTTCCCTACATGGGAATAATGTTTCAAACAGTTTACGCTTTGATCGTTCCCTGGAAGACCAGTAGTAGTTTCCGATGCACATCCGGGGGCATTCTGTAATGTGTGGACTACCAGAGAGTTAATGTAACATGAAATTGCATCAGGATTGAATACAACAGACACCATGCGCACTTTCCTCCATGGGAGTAATGTCTGAAACAGTCTACGCTTTGATCGTTCCCTGTAAGACCAGTAGTAGTTTCCGATGCACATCTGGAGGCACTCTGTAATTTGTGGACCGTTAAAGTGTTGATGACACACAGATATTGCATCGGGATTGAATTCAACAGTCACCATGCTCAATTTCCTCCATGGGAGTAGTGTCTCAAACAGTCTACGCTTTGATCTTTTCCTGGAAGACCAGTAGTAGTTTCCGATGCACATCTGGAGGCATTCTGTAATCTGTGGACTTTCAAAGTGTTGTTGAAACACAGAAATTGCATCGGGAGTGAATACAACTGTAACCATGCGCACATTCCTCCATAGGAGTAATGTCTCAAAGAGTCTACGATTTTGATCGTTCCCTGCAAGGCCAGTAGTAGTTCCCGATGCACATCTGGAGGCATTCTGTAATCTGTGGACCTTCAAAGTGTTGATGAAACACAGAAATTGCATCGGGATTGAATACAACAGTCACCATGCGCAGTTTCCTCCATGGGAGTAATTTCACAAACAGTCTACGATTTGATCGTTTCCTGGAAGACCAGTAGCAGTTGCCGATGCACATCTAGAGGCATTCTGTAATCTGTGGCCTATCAGAGTGTTGATGAAACACAGAAATTGCATCGGAATTGAATACAACAGTCATCATGCGCACTTTCCTCCATGGGAGTAATGTCTCAAACAGTCTACGCTTTGATCGTTCCCTGTAAGAACAGTAGTAGTTTCCGATGCACATCTGGAGGCATTCTGTAATCTGTGGACCTTCAAAGTGTTGATGAAACACAGAAATTGCATCGGGATTGAATACAACAGTCACCATGCGCAGTTTCCTCCATGGGAGTAATTTCACAAACAGTCTACGATTTGATCGTTTCCTGGAAGACCAGTAGCAGTTGCCGATGCACATCTAGGGGGCATTCTGGAATGTGTGGACTATCAGGGTGTTGATGAAACACAGAAATTGCATCGGGATTGAATACAACAGTGATCATGCGCACTTTCCTCCATGGGACTAATGTCTCAAACCGTCTACGCTTTTATCGTTCCCTGGAAGACCAAGAGTAGTTTCCGATGCACATCTCGAGGCATTCCGTAATCTGTGGAATATCAGTGTGTTGTTGAAACTCCGAAGTTGCATCGGGATTGAATTCAACAGTCACCATGCGCACTTTCCTCCATGGGAGTAATGTGTCAAACAGTTTACGCTTTGAACGTTCCCTGGAAGGCCAGTAATAGTTTCCGATGCACATCTTGGGACATTCTGTAATGTGTGGACTATCAGAGTGTTGATGAAACACAGAAATTGCATCAGCATTGAATACAACAGACACCATGCGCACTTCCCTCCATGGGAGTAATGTCTCAAAGGGTCTACGATTTGATCGTTCCCTGCAAGGCCAGTAATAGTTCCCGATGCGCATCTGGTGGCATTCTGTAATCTGTGGGCCTTCAAAGTGTTGATGAAACACAGATATTGCATCGGGATTGAATAAAACACTCACCATGCGAACTTTCCTCCATGGGAGTAATGTCTCAAAGTGTCTACGATTTGATCGTTCCCTGGAAGACCAGTTGTAGTTTCCGATGCACATCTGTAGGCATTATTTAATCTGTGGAATATCAGTGTGTTGTTGAAACAACGAAATTGCATCGGGATTGACTACAACAGTCACCATGTGCACTTTCCTAGATTGGAGTAATGTCTCAAACTGTTTACGCTTTGATCGTATCCTGGAAGACCAGTAGTAGTTTCCGATGCACATCTGGAGGCATTCTGTAATCTGTGGACCATTCAAAGTGTTGATAAAGCATAGAAATTGCATCGGGATTGAATACAACAGTCACCATGCGCACTTTCCTCCATGGGAGTAATGTCACAAACAGTCTACACTTTGATCGTTCCTTGGAAGACCAGTAGCAGTTTCCGATGCACATCTGGAGGCATTCTGTAATCTGTGGACTATCAGAGTGTTGATAAAACACAGAAATTGCATCGGGATTCAATACAACAGTCACTATGCGCACTTTCCTACATGGGAGTAATGTGTCAAACAGATTACGCTTTGATCGTTCCCTGGAAGACCAGTAGTAGTTTCCGATGCACATCTGGGGGCATTCTGTAATGTGTGGACTACCAGAGTGTTGAAGAAACACAGAAATTGCATAGGGATTAAATACAACAGTCACCATGCGCACTTTCCTCAATGGGAGTAATGTCTCAAACAGTCTAAGCTTTGATCGTTCCCTGTAAGACCAATAGTAGTTTCCGATGCACATCTGGAGGCACTCTGTAATCAGTGGACCTTTAAAGTGTTGATTAAACACAGAAATAGCATCGGGATAGAATTCAACATTCACCATGCGCACTTTCCTCCATGGGAGTAGTGTCTCAAACAGTCTACGCTTTGATCTTTTCCTGGAAGACCGGTAGTAGTTTCCGATGCACGTCTGGAAGCATTCTGTAATCTGCGGACCTTCAAAGTGTTGATGAAACACAGAAATTGCATCGGGATTGAATTCAACAGTCACCATGCTCAATTTCCTCCATGGGAGTAGTGTCTCAAACAGTCTACGCTTTGATCTTTTCCTGGAAGACCAGTAGTAGTTTCCGATGCACATCTGGAGGCATTCTGTAATCTGTGGACTTTCAAAGTGTTGTTGAAACACAGAAATTGCATCGGGAGTGAATACAACTGTAACCATGCGCACATTCCTCCATAGGAGTAATGTCTCAAAGAGTCTACGATTTTGATCGTTCCCTGCAAGGCCAGTAGTAGTTCCCGATGCACATCTGGAGGCATTCTGTAATCTGTGGACCTTCAAAGTGTTGATGAAACACAGAAATTGCATCGGGATTGAATACAACAGTCACCATGCGCAGTTTCCTCCATGGGAGTAATTTCACAAACAGTCTACGATTTGATCGTTTCCTGGAAGACCAGTAGCAGTTGCCGATGCACATCTAGAGGCATTCTGTATTCTGTGGACTATCAGAGTTTTGATGAAACACAGAAATTGCATCGGGATTGAATACAACAGACACCATGCGAACTTCCCTACATGGGAATAATGTTTCAAACAGTTTACGCTTTGATCGTTCCCTGGAAGACCAGTAGTAGTTTCCGATGCACATCCGGGGGCATTCTGTAATGTGTGGACTACCAGAGAGTTAATGTAACATGAAATTGCATCAGGATTGAATACAACAGACACCATGCGCACTTTCCTCCATGGGAGTAATGTCTGAAACAGTCTACGCTTTGATCGTTCCCTGTAAGACCAGTAGTAGTTTCCGATGCACATCTGGAGGCACTCTGTAATTTGTGGACCGTTAAAGTGTTGATGACACACAGATATTGCATCGGGATTGAATTCAACAGTCACCATGCTCAATTTCCTCCATGGGAGTAGTGTCTCAAACAGTCTACGCTTTGATCTTTTCCTGGAAGACCAGTAGTAGTTTCCGATGCACCTCTGGAGGCATTCTGTAATCTGTGGACTTTCAAAGTGTTGTTGAAACACAGAAATTGCATCGGGAGTGAATACAACTGTAACCATGCGCACATTCCTCCATAGGAGTAATGTCTCAAAGAGTCTACGATTTTGATCGTTCCCTGCAAGGCCAGTAGTAGTTCCCGATGCACATCTGGAGGCATTCTGTAATCTGTGGACATTCAAAGTGTTGATGAAACACAGAAATTGCATCGGGATTGAATACAACAGTCACCATGCGCAGTTTCCTCCATGGGAGTAATTTCACAAACAGTCTACGATTTGATCGTTTCCTGGAAGACCAGTAGCAGTTGCCGATGCACATCTAGAGGCATTCTGTAATCTGTGGACTATCAGAGTGTTGATGAAACACAGAAATTGCATCGGAATTGAATACAACAGTCATCATGCGCACTTTCCTCCATGGGAGTAATGTCTCAAACAGTCTACGCTTTGATCGTTCCCTGTAAGAACAGTAGTAGTTTCCGATGCACGTCTGGAGGCATTCTGTAATCTGTGGACCTTCAAAGTGTTGATGAAACACAGAAATTGCATCGGGATTGAATACAACAGTCACCATGCGCAGTTTCCTCCATGGGAGTAATTTCACAAACAGTCTACGATTTGATCGTTTCCTGGAAGACCAGTAGCAGTTGCCGATGCACATCTAGAGGCATTCTGTAATCTGTGGACTATCAGAGTGTTGATGAAACACAGAAATTGCATCGGAATTGAATACAACAGTCACCATCCGCACTTTCCTCCAAGGGAGTAATGTCTCAAAGAGTGTACGCTTTGATCGCTCCCTGGAAGACCAGTAGTAGTTTCCGATGCACATCTGTGGGCATTCTGTAATGTGTGGACTATTAGAGTGTTGATGAAACACAGAAATAGCATCGGGATTGAATACAACAGTCACCATGCGCACTTTCCTCCATGGGAGTAATGTCTCAAAGAGTGTACGCTTTGATCGTTCCCTGCAAGACCAGTAGTAGTTCACGATGCACATCTGGAGGCATTGTATAATCTGTGGACCTTCAAAGTGTTGATAAAACACAGAAATTGCATCGGGATTGAATACAACAGTCACCATGCGCACTTTCCTCCATGGGAGTAACGTCTCAAACAGTCTACACTTTGATCGCTCCCTGGGAGACCAGTAGTAGTTTCCGATGCTCATCTGGAGGCATTCTGTAATCTGTGGACAATCAGAGTGTTGATGAAACATGAAATTGCATCAGGATTAAATACAACACACACATGCGCACTTTCCTCCATGGGAGTAATGTCTCAAACAGTCTACGCTTTGATCGTTCCCTGGGAGACCAGTAGTAGTTTCCGATGCATATCCGGAGGCATTCTGTAATCTGTGGACTATCAGAGTGTTGTTGAAACACAGAAATTGCATCGGGATTGAATACAACAGTCACCATGCAAACTCTCCTCAATGGGAGTAATGTCACAAACTGTCTACGCTTTGATCGTTTCCTTGAAGACCAGTAGTAGTTTCCGATGCACATCTGGAGGCATTCTGTAACCTGTGGACAATCAGAGTTTTGTTGAAACACAGAAATTGCATCGGGATTGAATACAGCAGTCACCATTCCCACTTTCCTCCATGGGAGTAATGTCTCAAACTCTCTACGCTTTGATCGATTCCTGGAAGACCAGTAGTAGTTTCCGATGCACATCTGGAGACATTCTGTAATCTGTGGACCATCAAAGTGTTGATGAAACACAGAAATTGCATCGGGATTGAATACAACATTCACCATGCGCACTTTCCTCCATGGGAGTAATGTCGAAAACAGTCTACGCTTTGATCGTTCCCTGGAAGACCAGTAGCAGTTTCCGATGCACATCTGGTGACATTCGGTAATCTGTGGACCATCCGAGTGTTGATGAAACACAGAAATTGCTTCGGGATAGAATACAACAGTCACCATGAGCACTTTCCTCCATGGGAGTAATGTCCCAAACAGTTTACGCTTTGATCGTTCCCTGGAAGACCAGTGGTAGCTTCCGATGCACATCTGGGGACATTCTGTAATGTGTGGACTATCAGAGTGTTGATGAAACACAGAAATTGCATCGGGATTGAATACAACAGTCACCATGCGCACTTTCCTCCATGGGAGTAATGTCTCAAACAGTCTACGCTTTGATCGTTCATTGCAAGACCAGTAGTAGTTTCCGATTCACATCTGAAGGCATTCTGTAATCTGTGGACCTTCAAACTGTTGATGAAAAACAGAAATTGCCGCGGGATTGAATACAACAGTCACCATGCGCACTTTCCTCCATGGGAGTAATGTCTCAAACAGTCTACGCTTTGATCGTTTCCTGGAAGACCAGTAGTAGTGTCCGATGCACATCTGGAGTCATTCTGTAATCTTTGGACCTTGAAAGTGTTGATGAAACACTGAAATTGCATCGGGATTCAATACAACAGTCACCATGAGCACTTTCCTAAATGGGAGTAATGTCTCAAACAGTCTACGATTTGATCGTTCCCTGCAAGACCAGTAGTAGATTCCGATGCACATATGAAGGCATTCTGTAATCTGTGGACCTTCAAAGTCTTGATGAAACACTGGAATTGCCGTGGGATTGAATACAACAGTCACCATGCGCACTTTCCTCCATGGGAGTAATGTCTCAAACAGTCAACGCTTTGATCGTTGCCTGGAAGAGAAGTAGTAGATTCCGATGCACATCTGGTGTCATTCTGTAATCTGTGGACTATCAGAGTGCTGATGAAACACAGAAATTTCATCGGGAATCAATACAACAGTCACCATGCGCACTTTCCGAGATTGGAGTAATGACTCAAACAGTTTACGCTTTGATCGTTCCCTGGAAGACCAGTTGTTGTTCCCGATGCACATCCGGGGGCATTCTGTAATGTGTGGACTGTCAGAGTGTTGATGAAACACACAAATTGCATCGGGATTGATTACAACAGTCACCATGCGCACTTTCCTCCATGGGAGTAAGGTCTCAAACAGTCTACGCTTTGATCGTTTCCTGGAAGACCAGTAGTAGTTTCCGATGCTCATCTGGAGGCATTCTATAATCTGTGGACCTTCAAAGTGTTGACAAAACACAGAAATTGCATCGGGATTGAATACAACAGTCACCATGCGGACTTTTCTCCATGGGAGTATCGTCTCAAACAGTCTACGGTTTGATCGTTCCCTGGAAGACCAGTAGTAGTTTCCGATGCTCATCTGGAGGCATTGTGTAGTCTGTGGACTACCAGAGTGTTGATGAAACACAGAAATTGCATCGGGATTGAATACAACAGTCACCATGCGCACTTTCCTCCATGGGAGTAATGTTTCAAACAGTTTACGCTTTGATCGTTCCCTGGAAGCCCAGTAGTAGTTTCCGATGCACATCTGGGGGCATTCTGTAATGTGTGGACTACCAGAGAGTTGATGAAACATGAAATTGCATCAGGATTGAATACAATAGACACCATGCCCACTTTCCTCCATGGGAGTAATGTCTCAAACAGTCTACGTTTTGATCGTTCCCTGTAAGACCAGTAGTAGTTTCCGACGCACATCTGGAGGCACTCTGTAATTTGTGGACCTTTAAAGTTTGATGACACACAGAAATGGCATCGGGATTGAAATCAACATTCACCATGATCAATTTCCTCCATGGGTGTAGTGTCTCAAAGAGTCTACGCTTTGATCTTTTCCTGGAAGACCAGTAGTAGTTTCTGATGCACATCTGGAGGCATTCTGTAATCTGTGGACCTTCAAAGTGTTGATAAAACACAGAAATTGCATCAGGAGTGAATACGACAGTAACCATGCGCACTTTCCTCCATGGGAGTAATGTCTCAAACAGTCTACGCATTGATCTTTCCAAGCAAGACCAGTAGTAGTTTCCGATGCACATCTGGAGGCATTCTGTAATCTGTGGACCTTCAAACTGTTGATGAATTACAGAAATTGCCGCGGGATTGAATACAACAGTCGCCATGCGCACTTTCCTCCATGGGAGTAATGTCTCAAACAATCTACGTTTTGATCGTTCAATGCAAGACCACTAGTAGTTTCCGATGCACATCTGGAGGCATTCTGTAATTTGTGGACCTTCAAAGTGTTGATGAAACACAGAAATTGCCTCGGGATTGAATACAACAGTCACCATGCGCACTTTCCTCCATGGGAGTAATGTCTCAAACAGTCAACGCTTTGATCGTAGCCTGGAAGACAAGTAGTAGTTTCCGATGCACATCTGGTGTCATTCTGTAATCTGTGGACTATCAGAATGTTGATGAAACACAGAAATTGCATCGGGATTCAATACAACAGTCACCATGCGCACTTTCCGAGATTGGAGTAATGACTCAAACAGTTTACGATTTGATCGTTCCCTGGAACACCAGTAGTAGTTTCCGATGCACATCTGGAGGCATTCTGTAATCTGTGGACAATCAGAGTGTTGATGAAACATGAAATTGCATCAGGATTGAATACAACACACACATGCGCACTTTCCTCCATGGGAGTAATGTCTCAAACAGTTTACGCTTTGATCGTTCCCTGGAAGACCAGTTGTTGTTCCCGATGCACATCCGGGGGCATTCTGTAATATGTGGACTGTCAGAGTGTTGATGAAACACACAAATTGCATCGGGATTGATTACAACAGTCACCATGCGCACTTTCCTCCATGTGAGTAACGTCTCAAACAGTCTACGCTTTGATCGTTCCCTGGAAGACCAGTAGTAGTTTCCGATGCTCATCTGGAGGCATTCTGTAATCTGTGGACAATCTGAGTGTTGATGAAACATGAAATTGCATCAGTATTGAATACAACACACACATGCGCACTTTCCTCCATGGGAGTAATGTCACAAACAGTTTACGCTTTGATCGTTCCCTGGAAGACCAGTTGTTGTTTCCGATGCACATCCGGGGGCATTCTGTTATGTGTGGACTGTCAGAGTGTTGATGAAACACAGAAATTGCATCGGGATTGATTACAACAGTCACCATGCGCACTTTCCTCCATGGGAGTAATGTCTCAAACAGTCTACGCTTTGATCGTTCCCTTTAAGACCAGTAGTAGTTTCCGATGCACATCTGGAGGCAATCTGTAATGTGGACCTTCAAAGTGTTGATGAAACACAGAAATTGCATCGGGATTCAATACAACAGTCACCATGCGCACTTTCTTTCATGGGAGTAGTGTCTCAAACAGTCTACGCTTTGATCTTTTCCTGGAAGACCAGTAGTAGTTTCCGATGCACATATCGAGGCTTTCTGTAATCTGTGGACCTTCAAAGTGTTGATGAAACACAGGAATTGCATCGGGATTGAATACAACATTCACCATGCGCACTTTCCTCCATGGGAGTAATGTCGCAAACAGTCTACGCTTTGATAGTTCTCTGGAAGACCAGTAGCAGTTTCCGATGCACATCTGTTGGCATTCTGTAATCTGTGGACCATCCGAGTGTTGATGAAACAGAGAAATTGCATCGGGATTCAATACAACAGTCACCATGAGCACTTTCCTCCATGGGAGTAATGTCCATAATAGTTTACGCTTTGATCGTTCCCTGGAAGACCAGGGGTAGCTTCCGATGCACATCTGGGGACATTCTGTAATCTTTGGACCTTGAAAGTGTTGATGAAACACTGAAATTCCATTGGGATTCAATACAACAGTCACCATGTGCGCTTTCCTCCATGGGAGTAATGTCTCAAACAGTCTACGATTAGATCGTTCCCTGCAAGACCAGTAGTAGTTTCCGGTGCAAATCTGAAGGCATTCTGTAATCTGTGGACCTTCAAAGTCTTGATGAAACACTGGAATTGCCGTGGGATTGAATACCACAGTCACCATGCGCACTTTCGTCCATGGGAGTAATGTCTCAAACACTCAACGCTTTGATCGTTGCCTGGATGACAAGTAGTAGTTTCCGATGCACATCTGGTGTCATTCTGTAATCTGTGGACTATCAGAGTGTTGATGAAACACAGAAATTGCATCGGGAATCAATACAACAGTCACCATGCGCACTTTCCGAGATTGGAGTAATGACTCAAACAGTTTACGATTTGATCGTTCCCTGGAAGACCAGTAGTAGTTTCCGATGCACATCTGGAGGCATTCCGTAATGTGGACCTTCCAAGTGTTGATGAAACACTGAAATTGCATCGGGATTCAATACAACAGTCACCATGCGCACTTTCCTTCATGGGAGTAATGTCTCAAAGAGTCTACGCTTTGATCGTTCCCTGCAAGACCAGTAGTAGTTCCCGATGCACATCTGGAGGCATTCTGTAATCTGTGGACCTTCAAAGTGTTGATAAAACACAGAAATTGCATCGGGATTGTATACAACAGTCACCATGCGCACTTTCCTCCATGGGAGTAACGTCTCAAACAGTCTACGCTTTGATCGTTCCCTGAAAGACCAGTAGTAGTTTCCGATGCTCATCTGGAGGCATTCTGTAATCTGTGTAAATTCAAACTGTTGATGAAAAACAGAAATTGCCGCGGGATTGAATACAACAGTCACCATGCGCACTTTCCTCCATGGGAGTAATGTCTCAAACAGTCTACGTTTTGATCGTTCAATGCAAGACCACTAGTAGTTTCGGATGCACATCTGGAGGCATTCTGTAATCTGAGGACCTTCAAAGTGTTGATGAAACACAGAAATAGCCTCGGGATTGAATACAACAGTCACCATGCGCACTTTCCTCCATGGGAGTAATGTCTCAAACAGTCTACACTTTGATCGTTTCCTGGAAGACCAGTAGTAGTGTCCGATGCACATCTGGAGGCATTCTGTAATCTGTGGACCTTCAAAGTGTTGATGAAACACAGAAATTGCATCGGGATTGAATACAACAGTCACCATGCGCACTTTCCTCCATGGGAGTAATGTCTCAAAGGGTCTACGCTTTGATCGTTCCCTGTTAAACCAGTAGTAGTTTCCGATGCACATCTGGTGGCACTCTGTAATTTGTGGACCTTTAAAGTGTTGATAACACACAGAAATTGCATCGGGATTGAATTCAACAGTCACCATGCTCAATTTCCTCCATGGGAGTAGTGTTTCAAACAGTCTACGCTTTGCTCTTTTCCTGGAAGACCAGTAGTAGTTTCCGATGCACATCTCGAGGCATTCTGTAATCTGTGGACCTTCAAAGTGTTGATGAAACACAGAAATTGCATCGGGATTGAATACAACAGTCACCATGCGCACTTTCCTCCATGGGAGTAATGTCACAAACAGTCTACGATTTTATCGTTTCCTGGAAGACCAGTAGGAGTTTCCGATGCACATTTAGAGGCATTCTGTAATCTGTGGACTATCAGAGTGTTGATGAAACTCAGAAATTGCATCGGAATTGAATACAACAGTCACCATGCGTACTTTCCTCCATGGGAGTAATGTCTCAAACAGTTTACGCTTTGATCGTTCCCTGGAAGACCGGTAGTAGATTCCGATGCACATCTGGGGACATTCTGTAGTGTGTGGTCTATCAGAGTGTTGATGAAACACAGAAATTGCATCAGGATTAAATACAACAGTCACCATGCGCACTTTCCTCCAAGGGAGTAATGTCTCAAACAGTTTACGTTTTGATCGTTCCCTGGAAGACCAGTAGTAGTTTCCGATGCACATCTGTGGGCATTCTGTAATGTGTGGACTATTAGAGTGTTGATGAAACACAGAAATTGCATCGGGATTGAATACAACAGTCACCATGCGCAATTTCCTCCATGGGAGTAATGTCTCAAAGAGTCTACGCTTTGTTCGTTAACTGCAAGACCAGTAGTAGTTCCCGATGCACATCTGGAGGCATTCTATAATCTGTGGACCTTCAAAGTGTTGATAAAACACTGAAATTGCGTCGGGATTGAATACAACAGTCACCATGCGCACTTTCCTCCATGGGAGTAACGTCTCAAACAGTCTACGCTTTGATCGTTCCCTGGAAGACCAGTAGTAGTTTCCGAAGCTCATCTGGAGGCATTCTGTAATCTGTGGACTATCAGAGTGTTGATGAAACACAGAGATTGCATCGGGATTGAATACAACAGTCACCATGCGCACTTTCCTCCATGGGAGTAATGTCTCAAACAGTCTACGCTTTGATCTTTCCCTTTAAGACCAGTAGTAGTTTCCGATGCACATCTGGAGGCATTCTGTAATGTGGACCTTCAAAGTGTTGATGAAACACAGAAATTGCATCGGGATTCAATACAACAGTCACCATGCGCACTTTTCTTCATGGGAGTAGTGTCTCAAACAGTCTACGCTTTGATCTTTTCCTGGAAGACCAGTAGTAGTTTCCGATGCACATATCGAGGCTTTCTGTAATCTGTGGACCTTCAAAGTGTTGATGAAACACAGGAATTGCATCGGGATTGAATGCAACATTCACCATGCGCACTTTCCTCCATGGGAGTAATGTCGCAAACAGTCTACGCTTTGATAGTTCTCTGGAAGACCAGTAGCAGTTTCCGATGCACATCTGGAGGCATTCTGTAATCTGTGGACCATCCGAGTGTTGATGAAACACAGAAATTGCATCGGGATTCAATACAACAGTCACCATGAGCACTTTCCTCCATGGGAGTAATGTCCATAATAGTTTACGCTTTGATCGTTCCCTGGAAGACCAGGGGTAGCTTCCGATGCACATCTGGGGACATTCTGTAATCTTTGGACCTTGAAAGTGTTGATGAAACACTGAAATTCCATTGGGATTCAATACAACAGTCACCATGTGCGCTTTCCTCCATGGGAGTAATGTCTCAAACAGTCTACGATTAGATCGTTCCCTGCAAGACCAGTAGTAGTTTCCGATGCAAATCTGAAGGCATTCTGTAATCTGTGGACCTTCAAAGTCTTGACGAAACACTGGAATTGCCGTGGGATTGAATACCACAGTCACAATGCGCACTTTCCTCCATGGGAGTAACGTCTCAAACAGTCTACGCTTTGATCGTTCCCTGGAAGACCAGTAGTAGTTTCCGAAGCTCATCTGGAGGCATTCTGTAATCTGAGGACTATCAGAGTGTTGATGAAACACAGAAATTGCATCGGGATTGAATACAACAGTCACCATGCGCACTTTCCTCCATTGGAGTAATGTTTCAAACAGTTTACGCTTTGATCGTTCCCTGGAAGACCATTAGTAGTTTCCGATGCACATCTGGGTGCATTCTGTAATGTGTGGACTACCAGAGAGTTGATGAAACATGAAATTGCGTCAGGATTGAATACAACAGACACATGCGCACTTTCCTCCATGGGAGTAATGTCTCAAACAGTTTACGCTTTGATCGTTCCCTGAAAGACCAGTTGTTGTTTCCGATGCACATCCGGGGGCATTCTGTAATGCGTGGACTGTCAGAGTGTTGATGAAACACAGAAATTGAATCGGGATTGATTACAACAGTCACCATGCGCACTTTCCTCCATGGGAGTAATGTCTCAAACAGTCTACGCTTTGATCGTTCCCTGTAAGACCAGTAGTAGTTTCCGATGCACATCTGGAGGCACTCTGTAATTTGTGGACCTTCAAAGTGTTGATGACACACAGAAATTGCATCGGGATTGAACTCAACAGTCACCATGCTCAATTTCCTCCATGGGAGTAGTGTCTCAATCAGTCTACGCTTTGATCTTTTCCTGGAAGACCAGTAGTAGTTCCCGATGCACATCTCGAGGCTTTCTGTAATCTGTGGACCTTCAAAGTAATGATAAAACACAGAAATTGCATCGGGATTGAATACAACAGTCACCATGCGCACTTTCCTCCATGGGAGTAATGTCTCAAACAGTCTACGCTATGATCCTTCCCTAGAAGACAAGTAGTAGTTTCCGAATCACATCTGGGGGCATTCTGTAATGTGTGGACTATCAGACTGTTAATGAAACACAGAAATTGCATCGGGATTGAATTCAAGAGTCATCATGCGAACTTTCCTCCATGGGAGTAACTTCTCAAACTGTTTAGGCTTTCATCGTTCCCTGGAAGACCAGTAGTAGTTTCCGATGCACATCTGGGGGCTTTCTGTAATGTCTGGAATATCAAAGTGTTGAAGAAACACAGAAATTTCATCGGGATTGAATACAACAGTCACCATGCGCACTTTCCTCCATGGGAGTAATGTCTCAAACAGTCTACGCTTTGATCGTTCCCTGGAAGACCAGTAGTAGTTTCCGATGCATATCCGGAGGCATTCAGTAATCTGTGGACTATCAGAGAGTTGTTGAAACACAGAAATTGCAACGGGATTGAATACAACAGTCACCATGCGAACTTTCCTCGATGGGAGTAATGTCTCAAACTGTCTACGCTTTGATCGTTTCCTTGAAGACCAGTAGTAGTTTCCGATTCACATCTGTAGGCATTCTGTAACCTGTGGACTATCGGAGTGCTGTTGAAACACAGAAATTGCATCGGGATTGAATACAACAGTCACCATGCCCACATTCCGCCATGGGAGTAATGTCTCAAACTCTCTACGCTTTGATCGATTCCTGGAAGACCAGTAGTAGTTTCCGATGCACATCTGGAGGCATTCTGTAATCTGTGGACCTTCAAAGTGTTGATGAAAAACAGAAATTGCATCGGGATTGAATACAACATTCACCATGCGCACTTTCCTCCATGGGAGTAATGTTGCAAACAGTCTACGCTTTGATCGTTCCCTGGGAGACCAGTAGCAGTTTCCGATGCACATCTGGAGGCATTCTGTAATCTGTTTACTATCAGAGTGTTGCCGAAACATAGAAATTGCATCGGGATTGAATACAACAGTCACCATGCGCACTTTCCTCCATGTGAGTAATGTCTAAAACAGTCTACGCTTTGATCGTTCCCTGTAAGACCAGTAGTAGTTTCCGATGCACATCTGGAGGCACTCTGTAATTTGTGGACCTTTAAAGTGTTGATGAAACACAGAAATTGCATCGGGATTGAATACAACAGTCACCATGCTCACTTTCCTCCATGGGAGTAGTGTCTCAATTAGTCTACGCTTTGATCTTTTCCTGGAAGACCAGTACTAGTTTCCGATGCACATTTTAGGCTTTCTGTAATCTGTGGACCTTCAAAGTGTTGCTGAAAAACAGAAATCGCATCGGGAGTGAATACAACAGTAACCATGCGCACTTTCCTCCATGGGAGTAATGTCTCAAACAGTCTACGCTTTGATCCTTTCCTAGAAGACCAGTAGTAGTTTCCGAAACACATCTGGGGGCATTGTGTAATGTGTGGACTATCAGAGTGTTAATGAAAGACCGAAATTGAATCGGGATTGAATTCATCAGTCACCATGCGCACTTTCCTCCATGGGAGTAATGTCTCAAACTGTTTAGGCTTTGATCGTTCCCTGGAAGACCAGTGGTAGTTTCCATGGCACATCTGGAGGCACTCTGTAATTTGTGGACCTTTAAAGTGTTGATGAAACACAGAAATTGCATCGGGATTGAATTCAACAGTCACCATGCTCACTTTCCTCCATGGGAGTAGTGTCTCAAACAGTCTACGCTTTGATCTTTTAGTGGAAGACCAGTAGTAGTTTCCGTTGCACATCTGGAGGCATTCTGTAATCTGTGGACCTTCAAAGTGTTGATGAAACACAGAAATTGCATCGGGATTGAATACAACATTCACCATGCGCACTCTCTTCCATGGGAGTAATGTCACAAACAGTCTACGCTTTGATCGTCCCCTGGATGACCAGTAGCAGTTTCCGATGCACATCTGGAGGCATTCTGTAATCTGTGGACTATTAGAGTGTTGATGAAACACAGAAATTGCATCGGGATTGAATACAACAGTCACCATGCGCACTTTCCTCCATGGGAGTAATGTCCCAAACAGTTTACGCTTTGATCCTTCCCTGGAAGACCAGTAGTAGCTTCCGATGCACATCTGCGGACATTCTGTAATGTGTGGACTGTCAGAGTGTTGATGAAACACAGAAATTGAATCGGGATTGATTACAACAGTCACCATGCGCACTTTCCTCCATGGGAGTAATATCTAAAAAACAGTCTACGCTTTGATCGTTCCCTGTAAGACCAGTAGTAGTTTCCGATGCACATCTGGAGGCACTCTGTAATTTGTGGATCTTCAAAGTGTTGATGACACACAGAAATTGCATCGGGATTGAACTCAACAGTCACCATGCTCAATTTCCTCTATGGGAGTAGTGTCTCAAAGAGTCTACGTTTTGATCTTTTCCTGGAAGACCAGTAGTAGTTTCCGATGCACATCTCGAGGCTTTCTGTAATCTGTGGACCTTCAAAGTGTTGATAAAACACAGAAATTGCGTCGGGATTGAATACAACAGTCACCATGCGCACTTTCCTCCATGGGAGTAATGTCTCAAACAGTATACGCTTTTGATCGTTTCCTGGAAGACCAGTAGTAGTGTCCAATGCACATCTGGAGTCATTCTGTAATCTTTGGACCTTCAAAGTGTTGATGAAACACTGAAATTGCATCGGGATTCAATACAACAGTCACCATGAGCACTTTCCTCCATGGGAGTAATGTCTCAAACAGTCTACGACTTGATCGTTCCCTGCAAGACCAGTAGTAGTTTCCGATGCACATCTGGAGGCATTCTGTAATCTGTGGACTATCAGAGTGTTGTTGAAACACAGAAATTGCATCGGGATTGAATACAACAGTCACCATGCCCACTTTCCTACATGTGAGTAATGTCTGAAACTGTCTACGCTTTGATCTATTCCAGGAAGACCAGTAGTAGTTTCCGATGCACATCTGGAGTCATTCTGTAATCTGTTGACCTTCAAAGTGTTGATGAAACACAGAAATTGCATCGGGAGTGAATACAACAGTAACCATGCGCACTTTCCTCCATGGGAGTAATGTCACAAACAGTCTACGCTTTGATCGTTCCCTGGAAGAGCAGTAGTAGTTTCCGATGCACATCTGGAGGCATTCTGTAATCTGTGGACTATCAGAGTGTTGACGAAACATAGAAATTGCATCGGGATTGAATACAACAGTCACCATGCGCACTTTCCTCCATGTGAGTAATGTCTAAAACAGTCTACGCTTTGATCGTTCCCTGTAAGACCAGTAGTTGTTTCCGATGCACATCTGGAGGCACTCTGTAATTTGTGGACCTTTAAAGTGTTGATGAAACACAGAAATAGCATCGGGATTGAATTCAACAGTCGCCATGCTGACTTTCCTCCATGGGAGTAGTGTCTCAAATAGTCTACGCTTTGATCTTTTCCTGGAAGACCAGTACTAGTTTCCGATGCACATTTGGAGGCATCCTGCAATCTGTGGACCTTCCAAGTGTTGATGAAAAACAGAAATCGCATCGGGAGTGAATACAACAGTAACCATGCGCACTTTCCTCCATGTGAGTAATGTCTAAAACAGTCTACGCTTTGATCGTTCCCTGGAAGACCAGTGGTAGTTTCCATGGCACATCTGGAGGCACTCTGTAATTTGTGGACCTTTAAAGTGTTGATGAAACACAGAAATTGCATCGGGATTGAATTCAACAGTCACCATGCTCACTTTCCTCCATGGGAGTAGTGTCTCAAACAGTCTACGCTTTGATCTTTTAGTGGAAGACCAGTAGTAGTTTCCGTTGCACATCTGGAGTCATTCTGTAATCTGTGGACCTTCAAAGTGTTGATGAAACACAGAAATTGCATCGGGATTGAATACAACATTCACCATGCGCACTCTCTTCCATGGGAGTAATGTCACAAACAGTCTACGCTTTGATCGTCCCCTGGATGACCAGTAGCAGTTTCCGATGCACATCTGGAGGCATTCTGTAATCTATGGACTATTAGAGTGTTGATGAAACACAGAAATTGCATCGGGATTGAATACAACAGTCACCATGCGCACTTTCCTCCATGGGAGTAATGTCCCAAACAGTTTACGCTTTGATCCTTCCCTGGAAGACCAGTAGTAGCTTCCGATGCACATCTGCGGACATTCTGTAATGTGTGGACTATGATAGTGTTGATGAAACACAGAAATAGCATCAGGATTGAATACAATAGACACCATGCGCACTTTCCTCCATGGGAGTAATGTCTCAAACAGTCTACGCTTTGATCGTTCCCTGTAAGACCAGTAGTAGTTTACGACGCACATCCGGAGGCACTCTGTAATTGGTGGACCTTTAAAGTGTTGATGACACACAGAAATTGCATCGGGATTGAAGTCAACTTTCACCATGCGCACTTTCTTCCATGGGAGTAATGGCTCAAACAGTCTACACTTTGTTCGTTTCCTGGAAGACCAGTAGTGTTGTCCGATGCACATCTGGAGGCATTCTGTAATCTGTGGACCTTCAAAGTGTTGATGAAACACAGAAATTGCATCATGATTGAATACAACAGTCACCATGCGCACTTTCCTCCATGGGATTAATGTCTCAAAGAGTCTAAGCTTTGATCGTTCCCTGTAAGACCAGTAGTAGTTTCCGATGCACATCTGGTGGCACTCTGTAATTTGTGGACCTTTAAAGTGTTGATAACACACAGAAATTGCATCGGGATTGAATTCAACAGTCACCTAACTCAATTTCCTCCATGGGAGTAGTGTCTCAAACAGTCTACGCTTTGCTCTTTTCCTGGAAGACCAGTAGTAGTATCCGATGCAAATCTCGAGGCATCCTGTAATCTGTGGACCTTCAAAGTGTTGATGAAACACAGAAATTGCATCGGGATTGAATACAACAGTCACCATGCGCACTTTCCTCCATGGGAGTAATGTCTCAAACAGTTTACGCTTTGATCGTTCCCTGGAAGACCGGTAGTAGATTCCGATGCACATCTGTTGACATTCTGTAGTGTGTGGTTTATCAGAGTGTTGATGAAACACAGAAATTGCATCAGGATTGAATACAACAGTCACCATGCGCACTTTCCTCCAAGGGAGTAATGTCTCAAACAGTTTACGCTTTGATCGTTCCCTGGTAGACCAGTAGTAGTTTCCGATGCACATCTGTGGGCATTCTGTAATGTGTGGACTATTAGAGTGTTGATGACACACAGAAATTGCATCGGGATTGAATACAACAGTCACCATGCGCACTTTCCTCCATGGGAGTAACGTCTAAAACAGTTTACGCTTTGATCGTTCCCTGAAAGACCAGTTGTTGTTTCCGATGCACATCCGGGGGCATTCTGTAATGTGTGGAATGTCAGAGTGTTGATGAAACACAGAAATTGAATCGGGATTGATTACAACAGTCACCATGCGCACTTTCCTCCATGGGAGTAATGTCTCAAACAGTCTACGCTTTGATCGTTCCCTGTAAGACCAGTAGTAGTTTCCGATGCACATCTGGAGGCACTCTGTAATTTGTGAACCTTCAAAGTGTTGATGACACACAGAAATTGCATCGGGATTGAACTCAACAGTCACCATGCTCAATTTCCTCCATGGGAGTAGTGTCTCAAAGAGTCTACGTTTTGATCTTTTCCTGGAAGACCAGTAGTAGTTTCCGATGCACATCTCGAGGCTTTCTGTAATCTGTGGACCTTCAAAGTGTTGATAAAACACAGAAATTGCGTCGGGATTGAATACAACAGTCACCATGCGCACTTTCCTCCATGGGAGTAATGTCTCAAACAGTCTACGCTTTTGATCGTTTCCTGGAAGACCAGTAGTAGTGTCCGATGCACATCTGGAGTCATTCTGTAATCTTTGGACCTTCAAAGTGTTGATGAAACACTGAAATTGCATCGGGATTCAATACAACAGTCACCATGACCACTTTCCTCCATGGGATTAATGTCTCAAAGAGTCTACGCTTTGATCGTTCCCTGTAAGACCAGTAGTAGTTTCCGATGCACATCTGGTGGCACTCTGTAATTTGTGGACCTTTAAAGTGTTGATAACACACAGAAATTGCATCGGGATTGAATTCAACAGTCACCTTGCTCAATTTCCTCCATGGGAGTAGTGTCTCAAACAGTCTACGCTTTGCTCTTTTCCTGGAAGACCAGTAGTAGTATCCGATGCACATCTCGAGGCATTCTGTAATCTGTGGACCTTCAAAGTGTTGATGAAACACAGAAATTGCATCGGGATTGAATACAACATTCACCATGCGCACTCTCTTCCATGGGAGTAATGTCACAAACAGTCTACGCTTTGATCGTCCCCTGGATGACCAGTAGCAGTTTCCGATGCACATCTGGAGGCATTCTGTAATCTGTGGACTATTAGAGTGTTGATGAAACACAGAAATTGCATCGGGATTGAATACAACAGTCACCATGCGCACTTTCCTCCATGGGAGTAATGTCCCAAACAGTTTACGCTTTGATCCTTCCCTGGAAGACC
Source organism: Schistocerca gregaria (assembly GCF_023897955.1). Lineage (NCBI taxonomy): Eukaryota > Metazoa > Arthropoda > Insecta > Orthoptera > Acrididae > Schistocerca > Schistocerca gregaria. Next base: position 44,720,651 of record NC_064927.1, read on the forward strand.
AGTAGTAGCTTCCGATGCACATCTGCGGACATTCTGTAATGTGTGGACTATGATAGTGTTGATGAAACACAGAAATAGCATCAGGATTGAATACAATAAACACCATGCGCACTTTCCTCCATGGGAGTAATGTCTCAAACAGTCTACGCTTTGATCGTTCCCTGTAAGACCAGTAGTAGTTTACGACGCACATCCGGAGGCACTCTGTAATTGGTGGACCTTTAAAGTGTTGATGACACACAGAAATTGCATCGGGATTGAAGTCAACTTTCACCATGCGCACTTTCTTCCATGGGAGTAATGGCTCAAACAGTCTACACTTTGATCGTTTCCTGGAAGACCAGTAGTGGTGTCCGATGCACATCTGGAGGCATTCTGTAATCTGTGGACCTTCAAAGTGTTGATGAAACACAGAAATTGCATCATGATTGAATACAACAGTCACCATGCGCACTTTCCTCCATGGGATTAATGTCTCAAAGAGTCTACGCTTTGATCGTTCCCTGTAAGACCAGTAGTAGTTTCCGATGCACATCTGGTGGCACTCTGTAATTTGTGGACCTTTAAAGTGTTGATAACACACAGAAATTGCATCGGGATTGAATTCAACAGTCACCTTGCTCAATTTCCTCCATGGGAGTAGTGTCTCAAACAGTCTACGCTTTGCTCTTTTCCTGGAAGACCAGTAGTAGTATCCGATGCACATCTCGAGGCATTCTGTAATCTGTGGACCTTCAAAGTGTTGATGAAACACAGAAATTGCATCGGGATTGAATACAACAGTCACCATGCGCACTTTCCTCCATGGGAGTAATGTCTCAAACAGTTTACGCTTTGATCGTTCCCTGGAAGACCGGTAGTAGATTCCGATGCACATCTGTTGACATTCTGTAGTGTGTGGTTTATCAGAGTGTTGATGAAACACAGAAATTGCATCAGGATTGAATACAACAGTCACCATGCGCACTTTCCTCCAAGGGAGTAATGTCTCAAACAGTTTACGCTTTGATCGTTCCCTGGTAGACCAGTAGTAGTTTCCGATGCACATCTGTGGGCATTCTGTAATGTGTGGACTATTAGAGTGTTGATGAAACACAGAAATTGCATCGGGATTGAATACAACAGTCACCATGCGCACTTTCCTCCATGGGAGTAACGTCTAAAACAGTTTACGCTTTGATCGTTCCCTGAAAGACCAGTTGTTGTTTCCGATGCACATCCGGGGGCATTCTGTAATGTGTGGAATGTCAGAGTGTTGATGAAACACAGAAATTGAATCGGGATTGATTACAACAGTCACCATGCGCACTTTCCTCCATGGGAGTAATGTCTCAAACAGTCTACGCTTTGATCGTTCCCTGTAAGACCAGTAGTAGTTTCCGATGCACATCTGGAGGCACTCTGTAATTTGTGAACCTTCAAAGTGTTGATGACACACAGAAATTGCATCGGGATTGAACTCAACAGTCACCATGCTCAATTTCCTCCATGGGAGTAGTGTCTCAAAGAGTCTACGTTTTGATCTTTTCCTGGAAGACCAGTAGTAGTTTCCGATGCACATCTCGAGGCTTTCTGTAATCTGTGGACCTTCAAAGTGTTGATAAAACACAGAAATTGCGTCGGGATTGAATACAACAGTCACCATGCGCACTTTCCTCCATGGGAGTAATGTCTCAAACAGTCTACGCTTTTGATCGTTTCCTGGAAGACCAGTAGTAGTGTCCGATGCACATCTGGAGTCATTCTGTAATCTTTGGACCTTCAAAGTGTTGATGAAACACTGAAATTGCATCGGGATTCAATACAACAGTCACCATGACCACTTTCCTCCATGGGATTAATGTCTCAAAGAGTCTACGCTTTGATCGTTCCCTGTAAGACCAGTAGTAGTTTCCGATGCACATCTGGTGGCACTCTGTAATTTGTGGACCTTTAAAGTGTTGATAACACACAGAAATTGCATCGGGATTGAATTCAACAGTCACCATGCTCAATTTCCTCCATGGGAGTAGTGTCTCAAACAGTCTACGCTTTGCTCTTTTCCTGGAAGACCAGTAGTAGTTTCCGATGCACATCTCGAGGCATTCTGTAATCTGTGGACCTTCAAAGTGTTGATGAAACACAGAAATTGCATCGGGATTGAATACAACAGTCACCATGCGCACTTTCCTCCATGGGAGTAATGTCACAAACAGTCTACGATTTGATCGTTTCCTGGAAGACCAGTAGGAGTTTCCGATGCACATTTAGAGGCATTCTGTAATCTGTGGACTATCAGAGTGTTGATGAAACTCAGAAATTGCATCGAAATTGAATACAACAGTCACCATGCGCACTTTCCTCCATGGGAGTAATGTCTCAAACATTTTACGCTTTGATCGTTCCCTGGAAGACCGGTAGTGGATTCCGATGCACATCTGTTGACATTCTGTAGTGTGTGGTTTATCAGAGTGTTGATGAAACACAGAAATTGCATCGGGATTGAATACAACAGTCACCATGCGCACTTTCCTCCAAGGGAGTAATGTCTCAAACAGTTTACGCTTTGATCGTTCCCTGGAAGACCAGTAGTAGTTTCCGATGCACATCTGTGGGCATTCTGTAATGTGTGGACTATTAGAGTGTTGATGAAACACAGAAATTGCATCGGGATTGAATACAACAGTCACCATGCGCACTTTCCTCCATGGGAGTAATGTCTCAAAGAGTCTACGCTTTGATCGTTCCCTGCAAGACCAGTAGTAGTTCCCGATGCAAATCTGGAGGCATTCTATAATCTGTGGACCTTCAAAGTGTTGATAAAACACAGAAATTGCATCGGGATTGAAAACAACAGTCACCATACGCACTTTCCTCCATGGGAGTAACGTCTAAAACAGTCTACGCTTTGATCGTTCCCTGGATGACCAGTAGCAGTTTCCGATGCACATCTGGAGGCATTCTGTAATCTGTGGACTATCAGAGTGTTGATGAATCACAGAAATTGCATCGGAATTGAATTCATCAGTCACCATGCGCACTTTCCTCCATGGGAGTAATGTGTCAAACTTTTTAGGCTTTGATCGTTCCCTGGAAGACCAGTGGTAGTTTCCATGACACATCTGGAGGCACTCTGTAATTTGTGGACCTTTAAAGTGTTGATGAAACACAGAAATTGCATCGGGATTGAATTCAACAGTCACCATGCTCACTTTCCTCCATGGGAGTAGTGTCTCAAACAGTCTACGCTTTGATCTTTTCCTGGAAGACCAGTAGTAGTTTCCGTTGCACATCTGGAGGCATTCTGTAATCTGTGGACCTTCAAAGTGTTGATGAAACACAGAAAATGCATCGGGATTGAATACAACATTCACCATGCGCACTCTCTTCCATGGGAGTAATGTCACAAACTGTCTACGCTTTGATCGTTAACTGGATGACCAGTAGCAGTTTCCGATGCACATCTGGAGGCATTCTGTAATCTGTGGACTATCAGAGTGTTGATGAAACACAGAAATTGCATCGGGATTGAATACAACAGTCACCATGCGCACTTTCCTCCATGGGAGTAATGTCCCAAACAGTTTACGCTTTGATCGTTCCCTGGAAGAACAGTAGTAGCTTCCGATGCACATCTGCGGACATTCTGTAATGTGTGGACTATGAGAGTGTTGATGAAACACAGAAATAGCATCAGGATTGAATACAATAGACACCATGCGCACTTTCCTCCATGGGAGTAATGTCTCAAACAGTCTACGCTTTGATCGTTCCCTGTAAGACCAGTAGTAGTTTCCGACGCACATCTGGACACTCTGTAATTTGTGGACCTTAAAAGTGTTGATGACACACAGAAATTGCTTCGGGATTGAAATCAACATTCACCATGCTCAATTTCCTCCATGGGAATAGTGTCTCAAACAGTTTACGCTTTGATCGTTCCCTGGAAGACCAGTGGTAGCTTCCGATGCACATCTGGAGGCATTCTGTAATCTGTGGAACTTCAAAGTGTTGATGAAACACAGAAATTGCATCGGGAGGGAATACAAAAGTAAACATGCGCACTTTCCTCCATGGGAGTAATGTCTCAAACAGTTTACGCTTTGATCGTTCCCTGGAAGACCAGTAGTAGTTTCCGATGCACATCTGTGGGCATCTGTAATGTGTGGACTATCGGGGTGTTGATGAAACACAGAAATTGCATCGGGATCGAATACAACAGTCACCATGAGCACTTTGCTCCATGGGAATAATGTCTCAAACAGTCTACGCTTTGACCGTTCCAAGCAAGACGAGTAGTAGTTTCCGATGCACATCTGGAGGCATTCTGTAATCTGTGGAAATTCAAACTGTTGATGAAACACAGAAATTGCCGCGGGATTGAATACAACAGTCACCATGCGCACTTTCCTCCATGGGAGTAATGTCTCAAACTGTCTACGTTTTGATCGTTCAATGCAAGACCACTAGTAGTTTCCGATGCACATCTGGAGGCATTCAGTAATCTGAGGACCTTCAAAGTGTTGATGAAACACAGAAATTGCCTCGGGATTGAAAACAACAGTCACCATGCGCACTTTCCTCCATGGGAGTAATGTCCCAAACAGTGTACACTTTGATCGTTTCCTGGAAGACCAGTAGTAGTGTCCGATGCACATCTGGAGGCATTCTGTAATCTGTGGACCTTCAAAGTGTTGATGAAACACAGAAATTGCGTCGGGATTGAATACAACAGTCACCATGCGCACTTCCCTCCATGGGAGTAATGTCTCAAAGAGTCTACGCTTTAATCGTTCCCTGTAAGACCAGTAGTAGTTTCCGTTGCACAACTGGTGGCACTCTGGAATTTGTGGACCTTTAAAAAATTGATAACACACAGAAATTGCATCGGGATTGAATTCAACAGTCACCATGCTCAATTTCCTCTATGGGAGTAGTGTCTCAAACAGTCTACGCTTTGCTCTTTTCCTGGAAGACCAGTAGTAGTTTCCGATGCACATCTCGAGGCATTCTGTAATCTGTGGACTATCAGAGTGTTGATGAAACACAGAAATTGCATCAGGATTGAATACAACAGTCACCATGCGCACTTTCCTCCATGGGAGTAATGTCTCAAACAGTCTACGCTTTGATCGTTCCCTGGAAGACCAGTAGTAGTTTCCGATGCATTTCCGGAGGCATTCTGTAATCTGTGGACTATCAGAGTGTTGTTGAAACACAGAAATTGCATCGGGATTGAATACAACAGTCACCATGCGCACTTTCCTCCATGGGAGTAATGTCACAAACAGTCTACGATTTGATCGTTTCCTGGAAGACCAGTAGCAGTTTCCGATGCACATTTAGAGGCATTCTGTAATCTGTGGACTATCAGAGTGTTGATGAAACACAGAAATTGCATCGGAATTGAATACAACAGTCACCATGCGCACTTTCCTCCATGGGAGTAATCTCTCAAACAGTTTACGCTTTGATCGTTCCCTGGAAGACCGGTAGTAGATTCCGATGCACATCTGGGGACATTCTGTAGTGTGTGGTCTATCAGAGTGTTGATGAAACACAGATATCGCATAAGGATTGAATACAACAGTCACCATGCGCACTTTCCTCCAAGGGAGTAATGTCTCAAACAGTTTACGCTTTGATCGTTCCCTGGAAGACCAGTAGTAGTTTCCGATGCACATCTGTGGGCATTCTGTAATGTGTGGACTATTAGAGTGTTGATGAAACACAGAAATTGCATCGGGATTGAATACAACAGTCACCATGCGCACTTTCCTCCATGGGAGTAATGTCTCAAACAGTCTACGCTTTGATCGTTCCCTGCAAGACCAGTAGTAGTTTCCGATGCACATCTGGAGGCATTCTATAATCTGTGGACCTTCAAAGTGTTGATAAAACACAGAAATTGCATCGGGATTGAATACAACAGTCACCATGCGCACTTTCCTCCATGGGAGTAACGTCTAAAACAGTTTACGCTTTGATCGTTCCCTGAAAGACCAGTTGTTGTTTCCGACGCACATCCGGGGGCATTCTGTAATGTGTGGAATGTCAGAGTGTTGATGAAACACAGAAATTGAATCGGGATTGATTACAACAGTCACCATGCGCACTTTCCTCCATGGGAGTAATGTCTCAAACAGTCTACGCTTTGATCGTTCCCTGTAAGACCAGTAGTAGTTTCCGATGCACATCTGGAGGCACTCTGTAATTTGTGAACCTTCAAAGTGTTGATGACACACAGAAATTGCATCGGGATTGAACTCAACAGTCACCATGCTCAATTTCCTCCATGGGAGTAGTGTCTCAAAGAGTCTACGTTTTGATCTTTTCCTGGAAGACCAGTAGTAGTTTCCGATGCACATCTCGAGGCTTTCTGTAATCTGTGGACCTTCAAAGTGTTGATAAAACACAGAAATTGCATCGGGATTGAATACAACAGTCACCATGCGCACTTTCCTCCATGGGAGTAATGTCTCAAACAGTCTACGCTTTTGATCGTTTCCTGGAAGACCAGTAGTAGTGTCCGATGCACATCTGGAGTCATTCTGTAATCTTTGGACCTTCAAAGTGTTGATGAAACACTGAAATTGCATCGGGATTCAATACAACAGTCACCATGACCACTTTCCTCCATGGGATTAATGTCTCAAAGAGTCTACGCTTTGATCGTTCCCTGTAAGACCAGTAGTAGTTTCCGATGCACATCTGGTGGCACTCTGTAATTTGTGGACCTTTAAAGTGTTGATAACACACAGAAATTGCATCGGGATTGAATTCAACAGTCACCATGCTCAATTTCCTCCATGGGAGTAGTGTCTCAAACAGTCTACGCTTTGCTCTTTTCCTGGAAGACCAGTAGTAGTTTCCGATGCACATCTCGAGGCATTCTGTAATCTGTGGACCTTCAAAGTGTTGATGAAACACAGAAATTGCATCGGGATTGAATACAACAGTCACCATGCGCACTTTCCTCCATGGGAGTAATGTCACAAACAGTCTACGATTTGATCGTTTCCTGGAAGACCAGTAGGAGTTTCCGATGCACATTTAGAGGCATTCTTTAATCTGTGGACTATCAGAGTGTTGATGAAACTCAGAAATTGCATCGAAATTGAATACAACAGTCACCATGCGCACTTTCCTCCATGGGGGTAATGTCTCAAACATTTTACGCTTTGATCGTTCCCTGGAAGACCGGTAGTAGATTCCGATGCACATCTGTTGACATTCTGTAGTGTGTGGTTTATCAGAGTGTTGATGAAACACAGAAATTGCATCGGGATTGAATACAACAGTCACCATGCGCACTTTCCTCCAAGGGAGTAATGTCTCAAACAGTTTACGCTTTGATCGTTCCCTGGAAGACCAGTAGTAGTTTCCGATGCACATCTGTGGGCATTCTGTAATGTGTGGACTATTAGAGTGTTGATGAAACACAGAAATTGCATCGGGATTGAATACAACAGTCACCATGCGCACTTTCCTCCATGGGAGTAATGTCTCAAAGAGTCTACGCTTTGATCGTTCCCTGCAAGACCAGTAGTAGTTCCCGATGCAAATCTGGAGGCATTCTATAATCTGTGGACCTTCAAAGTGTTGATAAAACACAGAAATTGCATCGGGATTGAAAACAACAGTCACCATACGCACTTTCCTCCTTGGGAGTAACGTCTAAAACAGTCTACGCTTTGATCGTTCCCTGGATGACCAGTAGCAGTTTCCGATGCACATCTGGAGGCATTCTGTAATCTGTGGACTATCAGAGTGTTGATGAATCACAGAAATTGCATCGGAATTGAATTCATCAGTCACCATGCGCACTTTCCTCCATGGGAGTAATGTCTCAAACTTTTTAGGCTTTGATCGTTCCCTGGAAGACCAGTGGTAGTTTCCATGACACATCTGGAGGCACTCTGTAATTTGTGGACCTTTAAAGTGTTGATGAAACACAGAAATTGCATCGGGAGTGAATTCAACAGTCACCATGCTCACTTTCCTCCATGGGAGTAGTGTCTCAAACAGTCTACGCTTTGATCTTTTCCTGGAAGACCAGTAGTAGTTTCCGTTGCACATCTGGAGGCATTCTGTAATCTGTGGACCTTCAAAGTGTTGATGAAACACAGAAAATGCATCGGGATTGAATACAACATTCACCATGCGCACTCTCTTCCATGGGAGTAATGTCACAAACTGTCTACGCTTTGATCGTTAACTGGATGACCAGTAGCAGTTTCCGATGCACATCTGGAGGCATTCTGTAATCTGTGGACTATCAGAGTGTTGATGAAACACAGAAATTGCATCGGGATTGAATACAACAGTCACCATGCGCACTTTCCTCCATGGGAGTAATGTCCCAAACAGTTTACGCTTTGATCGTTCCCTGGAAGAACAGTAGTAGCTTCCGATGCACATCTGCGGACATTCTGTAAAGTGTGGACTATGAGAGTGTTGATGAAACACAGAAATAGCATCAGGATTGAATACAATAGACACCATGCGCACTTTCCTCCATGGGAGTAATGTCTCAAACAGTCTACGCTTTGATCGTTCCCTGTAAGACCAGTAGTAGTTTCCGACGCACATCTGGACACTCTGTAATTTGTGGACCTTAAAAGTGTTGATGACACACAGAAATTGCTTCGGGATTGAAATCAACATTCACCATGCTCAATTTCCTCCATGGGAGTAGTGTCTCAAACAGTTTACGCTTTGATCGTTCCCTGGAAGACCAGTGGTAGCTTCCGATGCACATCTGGAGGCATTCTGTAATCTGTGGAACTTCAAAGTGTTGATGAAACACAGAAATTGCATCGGGAGGGAATACAAAAGTAAACATGCGCACTTTCCTCCATGGGAGTAATGTCTCAAACAGTTTACGCTTTGATCGTTCCCTGGAAGACCAGTAGTAGTTTCCGATGCACATCTGTGGGCATCTGTAATGTGTGGACTATCGGGGTGTTGATGAAACACAGAAATTGCATCGGGATCGAATACAACAGTCACCATGAGCACTTTGCTCCATGGGAATAATGTCTCAAACAGTCTACGCTTTGACCGTTCCAAGCAAGACGAGTAGTAGTTTCCGATGCACATCTGGAGGCATTCTGTACTCTGTGGAAATTCAAACTGTTGATGAAACACAGAAATTGCCGCGGGATTGAATACAACAGTCACCATGCGCACTTTCCTCCATGGGAGTAATGTCTCAAACTGTCTACGTTTTGATCGTTCAATGCAAGACCACTAGTAGTTTCCGATGCACATCTGGAGGCATTCAGTAATCTGAGGACCTTCAAAGTGTTGATGAAACACAGAAATTGCCTCGGGATTGAAAACAACAGTCACCATGCGCACTTTCCTCCATGGGAGTAATGTCTCAAACAGTGTACACTTTGATCGTTTCCTGGAAGACCAGTAGTAGTGTCCGATGCACATCTGGAGGCATTCTGTAATCTGTGGACCTTCAAAGTGTTGATGAAACACAGAAATTGCGTCGGGATTGAATACAACAGTCACCATGCGCACTTCCCTCCATGGGAGTAATGTCTCAAAGAGTCTACGCTTTAATCGTTCCCTGTAAGACCAGTAGTAGTTTCCGTTACACATCTGGTGGCACTCTCGAATTTGTGGACCTTTAAAAAATTGATAACACACAGAAATTGCATCGGGATTGAATTCAACAGTCACCATGCTCAATTTCCTCTATGGGAGTAGTGTCTCAAACAGTCTACGCTTTGCTCTTTTCCTGGAAGACCAGTAGTAGTTTCCGATGCACATCTCGAGGCATTCTGTAATCTGTGGACTATCAGAGTGTTGATGAAACACAGAAATTGCATCAGGATTGAATACAACAGTCACCATGCGCACTTTCCTCCATGGGAGTAATGTCTAAAACAGTCTACGCTTTGATCGTTCCCTGGAAGACCAGTAGTAGTTTCCGATGCATTTCCGGAGGCATTCTGTAATCTGTGGACTATCAGAGTGTTGTTGAAACACAGAAATTGCATCGGGATTGAATACTACAGTCACCATGCGCACTTTCCTCCATGGGAGTAATGTCTCAAACAGTCTACGCTTTGATCGTTCCCTGGAAGACCAGTAGTAGTTTCCGATGCATTTCCGGAGGCATTCTGTAATCTGTGGACTATCAGAGTGTTGTTGAAACACAGAAATTGCATCGGGATTGAATACAACAGTCACCATGCCCACATTCCTCCATGGGAGTAATGTCTCTAACTGTCTCCGCTTTGATCGATTCCTGGAAGACCAGTAGTAGTTTCCGATGCACATCTGGAGGCATTCTGTAATCTGTGGACCTTCAAAGTGTTGATGAAATACAGAAATTGCATCAGGATTGAATACAACATTCACCATGCGCACTTTCCTCCATGGGAGTAATGTCTCAAACAGTTTACGCTTTGGTCCTTCCCTAGAAGACCAGTAGTAGTTTCCGAAACACATCTGGGGGCATTGTGTAATGTGAGGACTATCAGAGTGTTAATGAAACACCGAAATTGCATCGGGATTGAATTCATCAGTCACCATGCGCACTTTCCTCCATGGGAGTAATGTCTCCAACTGTTTAGGCATTGATCGTTCCCTGGAAGACCAGTGGTAGTTTCCATGGCACATCTGGAGGCACTCTGTAATTTGTGGACCTTTAAAGTGTTGATGAAACACAGAAATTGCATCGTTATTGAATTCAACAGTCACCATGCTAACTTTCCTCCATGGGAGTAGTGTCTCAAACAGTCTACGCTTTGCTCTTTTCCTGGAAGACCAGTAGTAGTTTCCGATGCACATCTCGAGGCATTCTGTAATCTGTGGACCTTCAAAGTGTTGATGAAACACAGAAATTGCATCGGGATTGAATACAACAGTCATTATGCGCACTTTCCTCCATGGGAGTAATGTCACAAACAGTCTACGATTAGATCGTTTCCTGGAAGACCAGTAGTAGTTTCCGATGCACATTTAGAGGCATTCTGTAATCTGTGGACTATCAGAGTGTTGATGAAACTCAGAAATTGCATCGAAATTGAATACAACAGTCACCATGCGCACTTTCCTCCATGGGAGTAATGTCTCAAACAGTTTACGCTTTGATCGTTCCCTGGAAGACCGGTAGTAGATTCCGATGCACATCTGTTGACATTCTGTAGTGTGTGGTTTATCAGAGTGTTGATGAAACACAGAAATTGCATCAGGATTGAATACAACAGTCACCATGCGCACTTTCCTCCAAGGGAGTAATGTCTCAAACAGTTTACGCTTTGATCGATCCCTGGAAGACCAGTAGTAGTTTCCGATGCACATCTGTGGGCATTCTGTAATGTGTGGACTTTTAGAGTGTTGATGAAACACAGAAATTGCATCGGGATTGAATACAACAGTCACCATGCGCACTTTCCTCCTGGGAGTAATGTCTCAAAGAGTCTACGCTTTGATCGTTCCCTGCAAGACCAGTAGTAGTTCCCGATGCAAATCTGGAGGCATTCTATAATCTGTGGACCTTCAAAGTGTTGATAAAACACAGAAATTGCATCGGGATTGAATACAACAGTCACCATACGCACTTTCCTCCATGGGAGTAACGTCTAAAACAGTCTACGCTTTGATCGTTCCCTGGATGACCAGTAGCAGTTTCCGATGCACATCTGGAGGCATTCTGTAATCTGTGGATTATCAGAGTGTTGATGAATCACAGAAATTGCATCGGAATTGAATTCATCAGTCACCATGCGCACTTTCCTCCATGGGAGTAATGTCTCAAACTTTTTAGGCTTTGATCGTTCCCTGGAAGACCAGTGGTAGTTTCCATGACACATCTGGAGGCACTCTGTAATTTGTGGACCTTTAAAGTGTTGATGAAACACAGAAATTGCATCGGGATTGAATTCAACAGTCACCATGCTCACTTTCCTCCATGGGTGTAGTGTCTCAAACAGTCTACGCTTTGATCTCTTCCTGGAAGACCAGTAGTAGTTTCCGTTGCACATCTGGAGGCATTCTGTAATCTGTGGACCTTCAAAGTGTTGATGAAACACAGAAAATGCATCGGGATTGAATACAACATTCACCATGCGCACTCTCTTCCATGGGAGTAATGTCACAAACTGTCTACGCTTTGATCGTTAACTGGATGACCAGTAGCAGTTTCCGATGCACATCTGGAGGCATTCTGTAATCTGTGGACTATCAGAGTGTTGATGAAACACAGAAATTGCATCGGGATTGAATACAACAGTCACCATGCGCACTTTCCTCCATGAGAGTAATGTCTCAAACAGTCTACGCTTTGATCGTTCCCTGTAAGACCAGTAGTAGTTTCCGTTGCACATCTGGTGGCACTCTGGAATTTGTGGACCTTTAAAAAATTGATAACACACAGAAATTGCATCGGGATTGAATTCAACAGTCACCATGCTCAATTTCCTCTATGGGAGTAGTGTCTCAAACAGTCTACGCTTTGCTCTTTTCCTGGAAGACCAGTAGTAGTTTCCGATGCACATCTCGAGGCATTCTGTAATCTGTGGACTATCAGAGTGTTGATGAAACACAGAAATTGCATCAGGATTGAATACAAGAGTCACCATGCGCACTTTCCTCCATGGGAGTAATGTCACCAACAGTCTACGATTTGATCGTTTCCTGGAAGACCAGTAGCAGTTTCCGATGCACTTTTAGAGGCATTATGTAATCTGTGGACTATCAGAGTGTTGATGAAACACAGAAATTGCATCGGAATTGAATACAACAGTCACCATGCGCACTTTCCTCCATGGGAGTAATGTCTCAAACAGTTTACGCTTTGATCGTTCCCTGGAAGACCGGTAGTAGATTCCGATGCACATCTGGGGACATTCTGTAGTGTGTGGTCTATCAGAGTGTTGATGAAACACAGAAATTGCATAAGGATTGAATACAACATTCACCATGCGCACTTTCCTCCAAGGGAGTAATGTCTCAAACAGTTTACGCTTTGATCGTTCCCTGGAAGACCAGTAGTAGTTTCCGATGCACATCTGTGGGCATTCTGTAATGTGTGGACTATTAGAGTGTTGATGAAACACAGAAATTCCATCGGGATTGAATACAACAGTCACCATGCGCACTTTCCTCCATGGGAGTAATGTCTCAAAGAGTCTACGCTTTGATCGTTCCCTGCAAGACCAGTAGTAGTTTCCGATGCACATCTGGAGGCATTCTATAATCTGTGGACCTTCAAAGTGTTGATAAAACACAGAAATTGCATCGGGATTGAATACAACAGTCACCATGCGCACTTTCCTCCATGGGAGTAATGTCTCAAACAGTTTACGCTTTGATCGTTCCCTGAAAGACCAGTTGTTGTTTCTCGATGTACATCCGGGGGCATTCTGTAATGTGTGGACTGTCAGAGTGTTGATGAAACACAGAAATTGAATCGTGATTGATTACAACAGTCACCATGCGTACTTTCCTCCATGGGAGTAATGTCTCAAACAGTCTACGCTTTGATCGTTCCCTGGAAGACCAGTAGTAGTTTCCGATGCATTTCCGGAGGCATTCTGTAATCTGTGGACTATCAGAGTGTTGTTGAAACACAGAAATTGCATCGGGATTGAATACAACAGTCACCATGCCCACATTCCTCCATGGGAGTAATGTCTCTAACTGTCTCCGCTTTGATCGATTCCTGGAAGACCAGTAGTAGTTTCCGATGCACATCTGGAGGCATTCTGTAATCTGTGGACCTTCAAAGTGTTGGTGAAATACAGAAATTGCATCGGGATTGAATACAACATTCACCATGCGCACTTTCCTCCATGGGAGTAATGTCTCAAACAGTCTACGCTTTGGTCCTTCCCTGGAAGACCAGTAGTAGTTTCCGAAACACATCTGGGGGCATTGTGTAATCTGTGGACCTTCAAAGTGTTGATGAAACACAGAAATTGCATCGGGATTGAATACAACAGTCACCATGCGCACTTTCCTCCATGGGAGTAATGTCTCAAACTGTTTAGGCATTGATCGTTCCCTGGAAGACCAGTGGTAGTTTCCATGGCACATCTGGAGGCACTCTGTAATTTGTGGACCTTTAAAGTGTTTATGAAACACAGAAATTGCATCGTTATTGAATTCAACAGTCACCATGCTAACTTTCCTCCATGGGGGTAGTGTCTCAAACAGTCTACGCTTTGATCGTTCCCTGGATGACCAGTAGCAGTTTCCGATGCACATCTGGAGGCATTCTGTAATCTGTGGACTATCAGAGTGTTGATGAATCACAGAAATTGCATCGGAATTGAATTCATCAGTCACCATGCGCACTTTCCTCCATGGGAGTAATGTCTCAAACTTTTTAGGCATTGATCGTTCCCTGGAAGACCAGTGGTAGTTTCCATGACACATCTGGAGGCACTCTGTAATTTGTGGACCTTTAAAGTGTTGATGAAACACAGAAATTGCATCGGGATTGAATTCAACAGTCACCATGCTCACTTTCCTCCATGGGAGTAGTGTCTCAAACAGTCTACGCTTTGATCTTTTCCTGGAAGACCAGTAGTAGTTTCCGTTGCACATCTGGAGGCATTCTGTAATCTGTGGACCTTCAAAGTGTTGATGAAACACAGAAAATGCATCGGGATTGAATACAACATTCACCATGCGCACTCTCTTCCATGGGAGTAATGTCACAACCTGTCTACGCTTTGATCGTTAACTGGATGACCAGTAGCAGTTTCCGATGCACATCTGGAGGCATTCTGTAATCTGTGGACTATCAGAGTGTTGATGAAACACAGAAATTGCATCGGGATTGAATACAACAGTCACCATACGCACTTTCCTCCATGGGAGTAATGTCCCAAACAGTTTACGCTTTGATCGTTCCCTGGAAGAACAGAAGTAGCTTCCGATGCACATCTGCGGACATTCTGTAATGTGTGGACTATGAGAGTGTTGATGAAACACAGAAATAGCATCAGGATTGAATACAATAGACACCATGCGCACTTTCCTCCATGGGAGTAATGTCTCAAACAGTCTACGCTTTGATCGTTCCCTGTAAGACCAGTAGTAGTTTCCGTTGCACATCTGGTGGCACTCTGGAATTTGTGGACCTTTAAAAAATTGATAACACACAGAAATTGCATCGGGATTGAATTCAACAGTCACCATGCTCAATTTCCTCTATGGGAGTAGTGTCTCAAACAGTCTACGTTTTGCTCTTTTCCTGGAAGACCAGTAGTAGTTTCCGATGCACATCTCGAGGCATTCTGTAATCTGTGGACTATCAGAGTGTTGATGAAACACAGAAATTGCATCAGGATTGAATACAACAGTCACCATGCGCACTTTCCTCCATGGGAGTAATGTCACAAACAGTCTACGATTTGATCGTTTCCTGGAAGACCAGTGGCAGTTTCCGATGCACATTTAGAGGCATTCTGTAATCTGTGGACTATCAGAGTGTTGATGAAACACAGAAATTGCATCGGAATTGAATACAACAGTCACCATGCGCACTTTCCTCCATGGGAGTAATGTCTCAAACAGTTTACGCTTTGATCGTTCCCTGGAAGACCGGTAGTAGATTCCGATGCACATCTGGGGACATTCTGTAGTGTGTGGTCTATCAGAGTGTTGATGAAACACAGAAATTGCATAAGGATTGAATACAACAGTCACCATGCGCACTTTCCTCCAAGGGAGTAATGTCTCAAACAGTTTACGCTTTGATCGTTCCCTGCAAGACCAGTAGTAGTTTCCGATGCACATTTGGAGGCATAATATAATCTGTGGACCTTCAAAGTGTTGATAAAACACAGAATTTGCATCGGGATTGAATACAACAGTCACCATGCGCACTTTCCTCCATGGGAGTAATGTCTCAAACAGTTTACGCTTTGATCGTTCCCTGAAACACCAGTTGTTGTTTCTCGATGTACATCCGGGGGCATTCTGTAATGTGTGGACTGTCAGAGTGTTGATAAAACACAGAAATTGAATCGGGATTGATTACAACAGTCACCATGCGCACTTTCCTCCATGGGAGTAATGTCTCAAACAGTCTACGCTTTGATCGTTCCCTGTAAGACCAGTAATAGTTTCCGATGCACTTCTGGAGGCACTCTGTAATTTGTGGACCTTCAAAGTGTTGATGACACACAGAAATTGCATCAGGATTGAACTCAACAGTCACCATGCTCAATTTCCTCCATGGGAGTAGTGTCTCAAACAGTCTTCGCTTTGATCTTTTCCTGGAAGACCAGTAGTAGTTTCCGATGCACATCTCGAGGCTTTCTGTAATCTGTGGACCTTCAAAGTGTTGATAAAGCACAGAAATTGCATCGGGATTGAATACAACAGTCACCATGCGCACTTTCCTCCATGGGAGTAATGTCTCAAACAGTCTACGCTTTGATCGTTCCCTGGAAGACCAGTAGTAGTTTCCGATGCATTTCCGGAGGCATTCTGAAATCTGTGGACTATCAGAGTGTTGTTGAAACACAGAAATTGCATCGGGATTGAATACAACAGTCACCATGCGCACTTTCCTCCATGGGAGTAATGTCACAAACAGTCTACGATTTGATCGTCTCCTGGAAGACCAGTAGCAGTTTCCGATGCACATTTAGAGGCATTCTGTAATCTGTGTACTATCAGAGTGTTGATGAAACACAGAAATTGCATCGGAATTGAATACAACAGTCACCATGCGCACTTTCCTCCATGGGAGTAATGTCTCAAACAGTTTACGCTTTGATCGTTCCCTGGAAGACCGGTAGTAGATTCCGATGCACATCTGGGGACATTCTGTAGTGTGTGGTCTATCAGAGTGTTGATGAAACACAGAAATTGCATAAGGATTGAATACAACAGTCACCATGCGCACTTTCCTCCAAGGGAGTAATGTCTCAAACAGTTTACGCTTTGATCGTTCCCTGGAAGACCAGTAGTAGTTTCCGATGCACTTCTGTGGGCATTCTGTAATGTGTGGACTATTAGAGTGTCGATGAAACACAGAAATTGCATCGGGATTGAATACAACAGTCACCATGCGCACTTTCCTCCATTGGAGTAATGTCTCAAAGAGTCTACGCTTTGATCGTTCCCTGCAAGACCAGTAGTAGTTTCCGATGCACATCTGGAGGCATTCTATAATCTGTGGACCTTCAAAGTGTTGATAAAACACAGAAATTGCATCGGGATTGAATACAACAGTCACCATGCGCACTTTCCTCCATGGGAGTAATGTCTCAAACAGTTTACGCTTTGATCGTTCCCTGAAAGACCAGTTGTTGTTTCTCGATGCACATCCGGGGGCATTCTGTAATGTGTGGACTGTCAGAGTGTTGATGAAACACAGAAATTGAATCGGGATTGATTACAACAGTCACCATGCGCACTTTCCTCCATGGGAGTAATGTCTCAAACAGTCTACGCTTTGATCGTTCCCTGTAAGACCAGTAATAGTTTCCGATGCACTTCTGGAGGCACTCTGTAATTTGTGGACCTTCAAAGAGTTGATGACACACAGAAATTGCATCGGGATTGAACTCAACAGTCACCATGCTCAATTTCCTCCATGGGAGTAGTGTCTCAAACAGTCTACGCTTTGATCTTTTCCTGGAAGACCAGTAGTAGTTTCCGATGCACATCTCGAGGCTTTCTGTAATCTGTGGACCTTCAAAGTGTTGATAAAGCACAGAAATTGCATCGGGATTGAATACAACAGTCACCATGCGCACTTTCCTCCATGGGAGTAATGTCTCAAACAGTCTACGCTTTGATCGTTCCCTGGAAGACCAGTAGTAGTTTCCGATGCATTTCCGGAGGCATTCTGTAATCTGTGGACTATCAGAGTGTTGTTGAAACACAGAAATTGCATCGGGATTGAATACAACAGTCACCATGCCCACATTCCTCCATGGGAGTAATGTCTCTAACTGTCTCCGCTTTGATCGATTCCTGGAAGACCAGTAGTAGTTTCCGATGCAGATCTGGAGGCCTTCTGTAATCTGTGGACCTTCAAAGTGTTGATGAAATACAGAAATTGCATCGGGATTGAATACAACATTCACCGTGCGCACTTTTTCTCCATGGGAGTTATGTCTCAAACAGTCTACGCTTTGGTCCTTCCCTAGAAGACCAGTAGTAGTTCCCGAAACACATCTGGGGGCATTGTGTAATGTGAGGACTATCAGAGTGTTAATGAAACACCGAAATTGCATCGGGATTGAATTCATCAGTCACCATGCGCACTTTCCTCCATGGGAGTAATGTCTCAAACTGTTTAGGCATTGATCGATCCCTGGAAGACCAGTGGTAGTTTCCATGGCACATCTGGAGGCACTCTGTAATTTGTGGACCTTTAAAGTGTTTATGAAACACAGAAATTGCATCGTTATTGAATTCAACAGTCACCATGCTAACTTTCCTCCATGGGAGTAGTGTCTCAAACAGTCTACGCTTTGCTCTTTTCCTGGAAGACCAGTAGTAGTTTCCGATGCACATCTCGAGGCATTCTGTAATCTGTGGACCTTCAAAGTGTTGATGAAACACAGAAATTGCATCGGGATTGAATACAACAGTCACAATGCGCACTTTCCTCCATGGGAGTAATGTCACAAACAGTCTACGATTAGATCGTTTCCTGGAAGACCAGTAGTAGTTTCCGATGCACATTTAGAGGCATTCTGTAATCTGTGGACTATCAGAGTGTTGATGAAACTCAGAAATTGCATCGAAATTGAATACAACAGTCACCATGCGCACTTTCCTCCATGGGAGTAATGTCTCAAACAGTTTACGCTTTGATCGTTCCCTGGAAGACCGGTAGTAGATTCCGATGCACATCTGTTGACATTCTGTAGTGTGTGGTTTATCAGAGTGTTGATGAAACACAGAAATTGCATCAGGATTGAATACAACAGTCACCATGCGCACTTTCCTCCAAGGGAGTAATGTCTCAAACAGTTTACGCTTTGATCGTTCCCTGGAAAACCAGTAGTAGTTTCCGATGCATATGTGTGGGCATTCTGTAATGTGTGGACTATTAGAGTGTTGATGAAACACAGAAATTGCATCGGGATTGAATACAACAGTCACCATGCGCACTTTCCTCCATGGGAGTAATGTCTCAAAGAGGCTACTCTTTGATCGTTCCCTGCAAGACCAGTAGTAGTTCCCGATGCACATCTGGAGGCAATCTATAATCTGTGGACCTTCAAAGTGTTGATAAAACACAGAAATTGCATCGGGATTGAATACAACAGTCACCATGCGCACTTTCCTCCATGGGAG
This sequence comes from Schistocerca gregaria, assembly GCF_023897955.1. Taxonomy (NCBI): domain Eukaryota; kingdom Metazoa; phylum Arthropoda; class Insecta; order Orthoptera; family Acrididae; genus Schistocerca; species Schistocerca gregaria. The sequence continues at coordinate 44,739,929 of NC_064927.1, forward strand.
TAACGTCTAAAACAGTTTACGCTTTGATCGTTCCCTGAAAGACCAGTTGTTGTTTCCGATGCACATCTGGAGGCACTCTGTAAATTGTGGACCTTTAAAGTGTTGATAACACACAGAAATTGCATCGGGATTGAACTCAACAGTCACCATGCTCAATTTCCTCCATGGGAGTAGTGTCTCAAACAGTCTACGCTTTGATCTTTTCCTGGACGACCAGTAGTAGTTTCCGATGCACATCTCGAGGCTTTCTGTAATCTGTGGACCTTCAAAGTGTTGATAAAACACAGAAATTGCGTCGGGATTGAATACAACAGTCACCATGCGCACTTTCCTCCATGGGAGTAATGTCTCAAAGAGGCTACGCTTTGATCGTTCCCTGCAAGACCAGTAGTAGTTCCCGATGCACATCTGGAGGCATTCTATAATCTGTGGACCTTCAAAGTGTTGATAAAACACAGAAATTGCATCGGGATTGAATACAACAGTCACCATGCGCACTTTCCTCCATGGGAGTAACGTCTAAAACAGTTTACGCTTTGATCGTTCCCTGAAAGACCAGTTGTTGTTTCCGATGCACATCCGGGGGCATTCTGTAATGTGTGGACTGTCAGAGTGTTGAGGAAACACAGAAATTGAATCGGGATTGATTACAACAGTCACCATGCGCACTTTCCTCCATGGGAGTAATGTCTCAAACAGTCTACGCTTTGATCGTTCCCTGTAAGACCAGTAGTAGTTTCCGATGCACATCTGGAGGCACTCTGTAAATTGTGGACCTTTAAAGTGTTGATAACACACAGAAATTGCATCGGGATTGAACTCAACAGTCACCATGCTCAATTTCCTCCATGGGAGTAGTGTCTCAAACAGTCTACGCTTTGATCTTTTCCTGGACGACCAGTAGTAGTTTCCGATGCACATCTCGAGGCTTTCTGTAATCTGTGGACCTTCAAAGTGTTGATAAAACACAGAAATTGCGTCGGGATTGAATACAACAGTCACCATGCGCACTTTCCTCCATGGGAGTAATGTCTCAAAGAGGCTACGCTTTGATCGTTCCCTGCAAGACCAGTAGTAGTTCCCGATGCACATCTGGAGGCATTCTATAATCTGTGGACCTTCAAAGTGTTGATAAAACACAGAAATTGCATCGGGATTGAATACAACAGTCACCATGCGCACTTTCCTCCATGGGAGTAACGTCTAAAACAGTTTACGCTTTGATCGTTCCCTGAAAGACCAGTTGTTGTTTCCGATGCACATCCGGGGGCATTCTGTAATGTGTGGACTGTCAGAGTGTTGATGAAACACAGAAATTGAATCGGGATTGATTACAACAGTCACCATGCGCACTTTCCTCCATGGGAGTAATGTCTCAAACAGTCTACGCTTTGATCGTTCCCTGTAAGACCAGTAGTAGTTTCCGATGCACATCTGGAGGCACTCTGTAAATTGTGGACCTTTAAAGTGTTGATAACACACAGAAATTGCATCGGGATTGAACTCAACAGTCACCATGCTCAATTTCCTCCATGGGAGTAGTGTCTCAAACAGTCTACGCTTTGATCTTTTCCTGGAAGACCAGTACTAGTTTCCGATGCACATCTGGAGGCATTCTGTAATCTGTGGACCTTCAAAGTGTTGATGAAAAACAGAAATCGCATCGGGAGTGAATACAACAGTAACCATGCGCACTTTCCTCCATGGGAGTAATGTCTCAAATATTCTACGCTTTCATCCTTCCTTAGAAGACCAGTAGTAGTTTCCGAAACACATCTGGGGGCATTCTGTAATGTGTGGACTATCAGTGTGTTAATGAGACACCGAAATTGCATCGGGATTGAATTCATCAGTCACCATGCGTACTTTCCTCCATGGGAGTAATGTCTCAAACTGTGTACGCTTTGATCGTTCCGTGGAAGAGCAGTAGTAGTTTCTGATACATATCCGGAGGCATTCTGTAATCTGTTGACTATCAGAGTGTTGTTGAAACACAGAAATTGCATCGGGATTGAATACAACAGTCACCATGCGAACTTTCCTCAATGGGAGTAATGTCTCAAACTGAGTACGATTTTATCGTTTCCTGGAAGACGAGTAGTAGTTTCCGATGCACATCTGGAGGCATTCTGTAACCTGTGGACTATCAGAGTGTTGTTGAAACACAGAAATTGCATCGGGATTGAATACAACAGTCACCATGCGCATTCTCTTCCATGGGAGTAATGTCACAAACAGTCTACGCTTTGATCGTTCCCAGGATGACCAGTAGCAGTTTCCGATGCACATCTGGAGGCATTCTGTAATCTGTGGACTATCAGAGTGTTGATGAATCACAGAAATTGCATCGGGATTGAATTCATCAGTCACCATGCGCACTTTCCTCCATGGGAGTAATGTCTCAAACTTTTTAGGCTTTGATCGTTCCCTGGAAGACCAGTGGTAGTTTCCATGACACATCTGGAGGCACTCTGTAATTTGTGGACCTTTAAAGTGTTGATGAAACACAGAAATTGCATCGGGATTGAATTCAGCAGTCACCATGCTCACTTTCCTCCATGGGAGTAGTGTCTCAAACAGTCTACGCTTTGATCTTTTCCTGGAAGACCAGTAGCAGTTTCCGTTGCACATCTGGAGGCATTCTGTAATCTGCGGACCTTCAAAGTGTTGATGAAACACAGAAAATGCATCGGGATTGAATACAACATTCACCATGCGCACTCTCTTCCATGGGAGTAATGTCACAAACTGTCTACGCTTTGATCGTTAACTGGATGACCAGTAGCAGTTTCCGATGCACATCTGGAGGCATTCTGTAATCTGTGGACTATCAGAGTGTTGATGAAACACAGAAATTGCATCGGGATTGAATACAACAGTCACCATGCGCACTTTCCTCCATGGGAGTAATGTCCCGAACAGTTTACGCTTTGATCGTTATCTGGAAGAACAGTAGTAGCTTCCGATGCACATCTGCGGACATTCTTTAATGTGTGGACTATGAGAGTGTTGATGAAACACAGGAATAGCATCAGGATTGAATACAATAGACACCATGCGCACTTTCCTCCATGGGAGTAATGTCCCAAACAGTCTACGCTTTGATCGTTCCCTGTAAGACCAGTAGTAGTTTCCGACGCACATCTGGACACTCTGTAATTTGTGGACCTTTAAAGTGTTGATGACACACAGAAATTGCTTCGGGATTGAAATCAACATTCACCATGCTCAATTTTCTCCATGGGAGTAGTGTCTCAAACAGTTTACGCTTTGATCGTTCCCTGGAAGACCAGTGGTAGCTTCCGATGCACATCTGGAGGCATTCTGTAATCTGTGGAACTTCAAAGTGTTGATGAAACACAGAAATTGCATCGGGAGGGAATACAAAAGTAAACATGCGCACTTTCCTCCATGGGAGTAATGTCTCAAACAGTTTACGCTTTGATCGTTCCCTGGAAGACCAGTAGTAGTTTCCGATGCACATCTGTGGGCATCTGTAATGTTTGGACTATACGGGGTGTTGATGAAACACAGAAATTGCATCGGGATCGAATACAACAGTCACCATGAGCACTTTGCTCCATGGGAGTAATGTCTCAAACAGTCTACGCTTTGACCGTTCCAAGCAAGACGAGTAGTAGTTTCCGATGCACATCTGGAGGCATTCTGTAATCTGTGGAAATTCAAACTGTTGATGAAACACAGAAATTGCCGCGGGATTGAATACAACAGTCACCATGCGCACTTTCCTCCATGGGAGTAATGTCTCAAACTGTCTACGTTTTGATCGTTCAATGCAAGATCACTAGTAGTTTCCGATGCACATCTGGAGGCATTCAGTAATCTGAGGACCTTCAAAGTGTTGATGAAACACAGAAATTGCCTCTGGATTGAATACAACAGTAACCATGCGCACTTTCCTCCATGGGAGTAATGTCACAAACAGTCTACGATTTGATCGTTTCCTGGAAGACCAGTAGCAGTTTCCGATGCACATTTAGAGGCATTCTGTAATCTGTGGACTATCAGAGTGTTAATGAAACACAGAAATTGCATCGGAATTGAATACAACAGTCACCATGCGCACTTTCCTCCATGGGAGTAATGTCTCAAACAGTTTACGCTTTGATCGTTCCCTGAAAGACCAGTTGTTGTTTCTCGATGCACATCTGGGGACATTCTGTAGTGTGTGGTCTATCAGAGTGTTGATGAAACACAGAAATTGCATAAGGATTGAATACAACAGTCACCATGCGCACTTTCCTCCAAGGGAGTAATGTCTCAAACAGTTTACGCTTTGATCGTTCCCTGGAAGACCAGTAGTAATTTCCGATGCACATCTGTGGGCATTCTGTAATGTGTGGACTATTAGAGTGTTGATGAAACACAGAAATTGCATCGGGATTGAATACAACAGTCACCACGCGCACTTTCCTCCATGGGAGTAATGTCTCAAAGAGTCTACGCTTTGATCGTTCCCTGCAAGACCAGTAGTAGTTTCCGATGCACATCTGGAGGCATTCTATAATCTGTGGACCTTCAAAGTGTTGATAAAATACAGAAATTGCATCGGGATTGAATACAACAGTCACCATGCGCACTTTCCTCCATGGGAGTAATGTCTCAAACAGTTTACGCTTTGATCGTTCCCTGAAAGACCAGTTGTTGTTTCTCGATGCACATCCGGGGGCATTCTGTAATGTGTGGACTGTCAGAGTGTTGATGAAACACAGAAATTGAATCGGGATTGATTACAACAGTCACCATGCGCACTTTTCTCCATGGGAGTAATGTCTCAAACAGTCTACGCTTTGATCGTTCCCTGTAAGACCAGTAATAGTTTCCGATGCACTTCTGGAGGCACTCTGTAATTTGTGGACCTTCAAAGTGTTGATGACACACAGAAATTGCATCGGGATTGAACTCAACAGTCACCATGCTCAATTTCCTCCATGGGAGTAGTGTCTCAAACAGTTTACGCTTTGATCTTTTCCTGAAAGACCAGTAGTAGTTTCCGATGCACATCTCGAGGCTTTCTGTAATCTGTGGACCTTCAAAGTGTTGATAAAACACAGAAATTGCATCGGGATTGAATACAACAGTCACCATGCGCACTTTCCTCCATGGGAGTAATGTCTCAAACAGTCTACGCTTTGATCGTTCAATGGAAGACCAGTAGTAGTTTTCGATGCATTTCCGGAGGCATTCTGTAATCTGTGGACTATCAGAGTGTTGTTGAAACACAGAAATTGCATCGGGATTGAATACAACAGTCACCATGCCCACATTCCTCCATGGGAGTAATGTCTCAAACTCTCTCCGCTTTGATCGATTCCTGGAAGACCAGTAGTAGTTTCCGATGCACATCTGGAGGCATTCTGTAATCTGTGAACCTTCAAAGTGTTGATGAAATACAGAAATTGCATCGGGATTGATTACAACGTTCACCATGCGCACTTTCCTCCATGGGAGTAATGTCGCAAACAGTCTACGCTTTGATCGTTCCCTGGAAGACCAGTAGCAGTTTCCGAAGCTCATCTGGAGGCATTCTGTAATCTGTGGACCATCCGAGTGTTGATGAAACACAGAAATTGCATCGGGATTAAATACAACAGTCACCATGCACACTTTACTCCAAGGGAGTAATGTCTCAAACAGTTTACGGTTTGATCGTTCCCTGGAAGACAAGTAGTAGTTTCCGATGCACATGTGTGGGCATTCTGTAATGTGTGGACTATCGGGGTGTTGATGAAACAAAGAAATTGCATCTGGATTGAATACAACAGTCACCATGCGAACTTCCCTCCATGGGAGTAATGTCTCAAACAGTCTACGCTTTGATCGTTCATTGCAAGACCAGTAGTATTTTTCGTTGCACATCTGGTGGCACTCTGGAATTTGTGGACCTTTAAAGTGTTGATAACACACAGAAATTGCATCGGGATAGAATTCAACAGTCACCATGCTCAATTTCCACTATGGAAGTAGTGTCTCAAACAGTCTACGCTTTGCTCTTTTCCTGGAAGACCAGTAGTAGTTTCCGATGCACATCTCGAGGCATTCTGTAATCTGTGGACTATCAGAGTGTTGATGAAACACAGAAATTGCATCGGGATTGAATACAACAGTCACCATGCGCACTTTCCTCCATGGGAGTAATGTCACAAACAGTCTACGATTAGATCGTTTCCAGGAAGGCCAGTAGCAGTTTCCGATGCACATTTAGAGGCATTCTGTAATCTGTGGACTATCAGAGTGTTGTTGAAACACAGAAATTGCATCGGGATTGAATACAACATTCACCATGCGCACTTTCCTCCAAGGGAGTAATGTCGCAAAGAGTCTACGCTTTGATCGTTCCCTGGAAGACCAGTAGCAGTTTCCGATGCTCATCTGGAGGCATTCTGTAATCTGTGGACCATCCGAGTGTTGATGAAACACAGAAATTGCATCAGGATTGAATACAACAGTCACCATGCACACTTTCCCCAAAGGGAGTAATGTCTCAAACAGTCTACGTTTTGATCTTTATAAGCAAGACCAGTAGTATTTTCCGATGCACATCTGGAGGCATTCTGTAATCTGTGGACCTTCAAACTGTTGATGAAACCCAGATATTGCCGCGGGATTGAATACAACAGTCACCATGCGCACTTTCCTCCATGGGAGTAATGTCTCAAACTATCTACGTTTTGATCGTTCAATGCAAGACCACTAGTAGTTTCCGATGCACATCTGGAGGCATTCTGTAATCTGTGGAATTTCAAAGTGTTGATGAAACACAGAAATTGCCTCGGGATAGAATACAACAGTCACCATGCGCACTTTCCTCCATGGGAGTAATGTCACAAACAGTCTACGATTTGATCGTTTCCTGGAAGACCAGTAGGAGTTTCCGATGCACATTTAGAGGCATTCTGTAATCTGTGGACTATCAGAGTGTTTATGCAACTCAGAAATTGCATCGGAATTGAATACAACAGTCACCATGCGCACTTTCCTCCATGGGAGTAATGTCTCAAACAGTTCACGCTTTGATCGTTCCCTGGAAGACCGGTAGTAGATTCCGATGCACATCTGGGGCAGTCTGTAGTATGTGGTCTATCAGAGTGTTGATGAAACACAGAAATTGCATCAGGATTGAATACAACAGTCACCATGCGCACTTTCCTCCAAGGGAGTAATGTCTCAAACAGTTTACGCTTTGATCGTTCCCTGGAAGACCAGTAGTAGTTTCCGATGCACATCTGTGGGCATTCTGTATTGTGTGGACTATTAGAGTGTTGATGAAACACAGAAATTGCATCGGGATTGAATACAACAGTCACCATGCGCACTTTCCTCCATGGGAGTAATGTCTCAAAGAGTCTACGCTTTGATCGTTCCCTGCAACACCAGTAGTAGTTCCCGATGCACATCTGGAGGCATTCTATAATCTGTGGACCTTCAAAGTGTTGATAAAACACAGAAATTGCATCGGGATTGAATACAACAGTCACCATGCGCACTTTCCTCCATGGGAGTAACGTCTCAAACAGTCTACGCTTTGATCGATTCCTGGAAGACCAGTAGTGGTTTCCGATGCTCATCTGGATGAATTCTGTAATCTGTGGACTATCAGAGTGTTGATGAAACACAGAAATTGCATCGGGATTGAATACAACAGTCACCATGCGCACTTTCCTCCATGGGAGTAATGTCTCAAACAGTCTACGCTTTGATCCTTCCCTAGAAGACCAGTAGTAGTTTCCGAATCACATCTGGGGGCATTCTGTAATGTGTGGACTATCAGACTGTTAATGAAACACAGAAATTGCATCGGGATTGAATTCTAGAGTCACCATGCGCACTATCCTCCATGAGAGTAACTTCTCAAACTGTTTAGGCTTTGATCGTTCCCTGGAAGACCAGTAGTAGTTTCCGATGCACATCTGGGGGCATTCTGTAATGTGTGGAATATCAAAGTGTTGAAGAAACACAGAAATTGCATCGGGATTGAATACAACAGTCACCATGCGCCCTTTCCTCCATGGGAGTAATGTCTCAAACAGTCTACGCTTTGATCGTTCCCTGGAAGACCAGTAGTAGTTTCCGATGCATATCCGGAGGCATTCTGTAATCTGTGGACTATCAGAGTGTTGTTGAAACACAGAAATTGCATCGGGATTGAATACAACAGTCACCATGCGAACTTTCCTCAATCGGAGTAATGTCTCAAACTGTCTACGTTTTGATCGTTTCCTTGAAGACCAGTAGTAGTTTCCGATTCACATCTGTAGGCATTCTGTAACCTGTGGACTATCAGAGTGTTGTTGAAACACAGAAATTGCATCGGGATTGAATACAACAGTCACCATGCCCACATTCCTCCATGGGAGTAATGTCTCAAACTCTCTACGCTTTGATCGATTCCTGGAAGACCAGTAGTAGTTTCCGATGCACATCTGGAGGCATTCTGTAATCTGTGGACCTTCAAAGTGTTGATGAAACACAGAAATTGCATCGGGATTGAATACAAAGGTCACCATGCGCACTTTCCTCCATGGGAGTAATGTCTCAAACAGTCTACGCTTTTGATCGTTCAATGCAAGACCAGTAGTAGTTTCCGATGCACATCTGGAGGCATTCTGTAATCTGTGGACCTTCAAAGTGTTGATGAAACACAGAAATTGCATCGGGATTGAATACAACAGTCACCTTGCGCCCTTTGCTCCATGGGAGTAATGTCTCAAACAGTCTAAGCTTTGATCTTTCCAAGCAAGACCAGTAGTATTTTCCGATGCACATTTAGAGGCATTCTGTAATCTGTGGACTATCAGAGTGTTGTTGAAACACAGAAATTGCATCGGGATTGAATACAACAGTCACCATGCCCACATTCCTCCATGGGAGTAATGTCTCAAACTCTCTACGCTTTGATCGATTCCTGGAAGACCAGTAGTAGTTTCCGATGCACATCTGGAGGCATTCTGTAATCTGTGGACCTTCAAAGAGTTGATGAAACACAGAAATTGCTCGGGATTGAATACAACATTCACCATGCGCACTTTCCTCCATGGGAGTAATGTCTCAAACTGTCTACGCTTTTGATCGTTTCCTGGAAGACCAGTAGTAGTGTCCGATGCACATCTGGAGTCATTCTGTAATCTTTGGACCTTCAAAGTGTTGATGAAACACTGAAATTGCATCGGGATTCAATACAATAGTTACCATGAGCACTTTCCTCCATGGGAGTAATGTCTCAAACAGTCTACGACTTGATCGTTCCCTGCAAGACCAGTAGTAGTTTCCGATGCACATCTGGAGGCATTCTGTAATCTGTGGACTATCAGAGTGTTGTTGAAACACAGAAATTGCATCGCGATTGAAAACAACAGTCACCATGCCCACTTTCCTCCATGCGAGTAATGTCTCAAACTGTCTACGCTTTGATCGATACCTGGAAGACCAGTAGTAGTTTCCGATGCACATCTGGAGGCATTCTGTAATCTGTTCACCTTCAAAGTGTTGATGAAACACAGAAATTGCATCGGGAGTGAATACAACAGTAACCATGCGCACTTTCCTCCATGGGAGTAATGTCACAAACAGTCTACGCTTTGATCGTTCCCTGGAAGACCAGTAGCAGTTTCCGATGCACATCTGGAGGCATTCTGTAATCTGTGGACCATCAGAGTGTTGATGAAACACAGAAATTGCATCGGGATTGAATACAACAATCACCATGAGCACTTCCCTCCATGGGAGTAATGTCCCACACAGTTTACGCTTTGATCGTTCCCTGGAACACCAGTGGTAGCTTCCGATGCACATCCAGGTGCATTCTGTAATCTGTGGACTATCAGAGTGTTGACGAAACATAGAAATTGCATCGGGATTGAATACAACAGTCACCGTGCTCACTTTCCTCCATGTGAGTAATGTCTCAAACAGTCTACGCTTTGATCGTTCCCTGTAAGACCAGTAGTAGTTTCCGATACACATCTGGAGGCACTCTGTAATTTGTGGACCTTTAAAGTGTTGATGAAACACAGAAATTTCATCGGGATTGAATTCAACAGTCACCATGCACACTTTCCTCTATGGGAGTAGTGTCTCAAACAGTCTACGATTTGATCTTTTCCTGGAAGACGAGTACTAGTTTCCGATGCACATCTGGAGGCATTCTGTAATCTGTGGACCTTCAAAGTGTTGATGAAAAACAGAAATCGCATGGGGAGTGAATACAACAGTAACCATGCGCACTTTCCTCCATGGGAGTAATGTCTCAAACAGTCTACGCTTTAATCCTTCCCTAGAAGACCAGTAGTAGTTTCCGAAACACATCTGGGGGCATTCTGTAATGTGTGGACTATCAGAGTGTTAATGAAACATCGAAATTGAATCGGGATTGAATTCATCAGTCACCATGCCAACTTTCCTCCATGGGAGTAATGTCTCAAACTGTTTAGGCTTAGATAGTTCCCTGGAAGACCAGTAGTAGTTTCCGATGCACATATGGGGTCATTCTGTAATGTGTGGACTATCAGAGTGTTGAAGAAACACAGAAATTGCATCGGGATTGAATACAACATTCACCATGCGCACTTTCCTCCATGGGAGTAATGTCTCAAACAGTCTACGCTTTGATCGTTCCGTGGAAGACCAGTAGTAGTTTCTCATACATATCCGGAGGTATTCTGTAATCTGTGGACTATCAGAGTGTTGTTGAAACACAGAAATTGCATCGGGATTGAATACAACAGTCACCATGCGAACTTTCCTCAATGGGAGTAATGTCTCGAACTGCCTACGATTTTATCGTTTCCTGGAAGACCAGTAGCAGTTTCCGATGCACATCTGGAGGCATTCTGTAACCTGTGGACTATCAGAGTGTTGTTGAAACACAGAAATTGCATCGGGATTGAATACAACAGTCACCATGCGCACTTTCCTCCATGGGAGTAATGTCTCAAACTGTTTAGGCTTTGATCGTTCCCTGGAAGACCAGTGGCAGTTTCCATGTCACATCTGGAGGCACTCTGTAATTTGTGGACCTTTAAAGTGTTGATGAAACACAGATATTGCATCGGGATTGAATTCAACAGTCACCATGCTCACTTTCCTCCATGGGAGTAATGTCACAAACAGTCTACGCTTTGATCGTTCCCTGGATGACCAGTAGCAGTTTCCGATGCACATCTGGAGGCATTCTGTAATCTGTGGACTATCAGAGTGTTGATGAAACACAGAAATTTCATCGGGATTGAATACAACAGTCACCATGCGCACTTTCCTCCATGGGAGTAATGTCCCAAACAGTTTACGCTTTGATCGTTCCCTGGAAGACCAGTAGTAGCTTATGATGCCCATCTGCGGACATTCTGTAATGTGTGGACTATGAGAGTGTTGATGAAACACAGAAATAGCATCAGGATTGAATACAACAGTCACCATGCGCACTTTCCTCCAAGGGAGTAATGTCTCAAACAGTTTACCCTTTGATCGTTCCCTGGAAGACCAGTAGTAGTTTCCGATAAACATCTGTGGGCATTCTGTAATGTGTGGACTATCGGAGTGTTGATGAAACACAGAAATTGCCTCGTGATTGAATACAACAGTCACCATGCGCACTTTCCTCCATGGGAGTAATGTCTCAAAGAGTCAACGCTTTGATCGTTGCCTGGAATACAAGTAGTAGTGTCCGATGCACATCTGGAGTCATTCTGTAATCTTTGGACCTTAAAGTGTTGATGAAACACAGAAATTGCCGCGGGATTGAATACAACAGTCACCATGCGCTCTTTCCTCCATGGGAGCAATGTCTCAAACAGTCTATGATTTGATCGTTCCCTGCAAGACCACTAGTAGATTCCGATGCACATATGGAGGCATTATGTAATCTGTGGACCTTCAAAGTGTTGATGAAACACAGAAATTGCCTCGGGATTGAATACAACAGTCACCATGCGCACTTTCCTCCATGGGAGTAATGTCTCAAACAGTCTACGGTTTGATCGTTTCCTGGAAGACCAGTAGTAGTGTCCGATGCACATCTGGAGTCATTCTGTAATCTGTGGACCTTCAAAGTGTTGATGAAACACAGAAATTGCATCGGGATTCAATACAACAGTCACCATGAGCACTTTCCTCCATGGGAGTAATGTCTCAAACAGTCTACGATTTGATCGTTCCCTGCAAGACCAGTAGTAGTTTCCGATGCACATCTGAAGGCACTCTGTAATCTGTGGACCTTCAAAGAGTTGATGAAACACAGAAATTGAGTCGGGAATCAATACAAATGTCACCATGCGCACTTTCCAAGATTGGAGTAATGACTCAGAGAGTTTACGCTTTGATCGTTCCCCGGAAGACCTGTAGTAGTTTCCGGTGCACATCTGGAGGCATTCTGTAATCTGTGGACATTCAAAGAGTTGATGAAACACAGAAATTGCATCGGGATTCAATACAAAAGTCACCATGCGCACTTTCGTCCATAGGAGTAATGTCTCAAACAGTTTACGCTTTGGTCGTTCCCTGGAAGACCATTAGTAGTTTCCGATGCACATCTGAAGCCATTCTGCAATCTGTGGACCTTCAAAGTCTTGATGAAACACTGGAATTGCCGGGGGTTTGAATACAACAGTAACCATGCGCACTTTCCTCCATGGGCGTAATGTCTCAAACAGTCAACGCTTTGATCGTTGCGTGGAAGACAAGTAGTAGTTTCCGATGCACATCTGGCGTCATTCTGAAATCTGTGGACAATCAGGGTGTTGATGAAACACAGAAATTGCATCGGGATTCAATACAACAGTCACCATGGGCACTTTTCTACATGGGAGTAATGTCACAAACAGTCTAGGCTTTGATCGTTCCCTGGAAGACCAGTAGAAGTTTACGATGCACATCTGGAGGCATTCTGTAATCTGTGGACCTTCAAAGTGTTGATGAAACACAGAAATTGCCTCGGGATTGAATACAACAGTCACCATGCGCACTTTCCTCCATGGGAGTAATGTCTCAAACAGTCTACGGTTTGATCGTTTCCTGGAAGACCAGTAGTAGTGTCCGATGCACATCTGGAGTCATTCTGTAATCTGTGGACCTTCAAAGTGTTGATGAAACACAGAAATTGCATCGGGATTCAATACAACAGTCAGCATGAGCACTTTCCTCCATGGGAGTAATGTCTCAAACAGTCTACGATTTGATCGTTCCCTGCAAGACCAGTAGTAGTTTCCGATGCACATCTGAAGGCATTCTGTAATCTGTGGACCTTCAAAGAGTTGATGAAACACAGAAATTGCATCGGGATTCAATACAAAAGTCACCATGCGCATTTTCCTAGATTGGAGTAATGACTCAAACATTTTACGCTTTGATCGTTCCCTGGAAGACCTGTACTAGTTTCCGGTGCACATCTGGAGGCATTCTGTAATCTGTGGACCTTCAAAGAGTTGATGAACACAGAAATTGCATCGGGATTTAATACAAAAGTCACCATGCGCACTTTCGTCCATAGGAATAATGTCTCAAACAGTTTACGCTTTGATCGTTCCCTGGAAGACCATTAGTAGTTTCCGATGCACATGTGAAGCCATTCTGTAATCTGTGGACCTTCAAAGTCTTGATGAAACACTGGAATTGCCGGGGGTTTGAATACAACAGTAACCATGCGCACTTTCCTCCATGGGCGTAATATCTCAAACAGTCAACGCTTGATCGTTCCCTGGAAGACCAGTAAATGTTTCCAATGAACATCTGAGGGCATTCTGTAATGTGTGGTCTATCAGAGTGTTGATGAAACACAGAAATTGCATCGGGATTGAATACAACAGTCACTATGCGCACTTCCCTCCATGGGAGTAATGTCTCAAACAGTTTACGCTTTGATCGTTCCCTGGAGGACTAGTAGTAGTTTCCGATGCACATCTAGTGTCATTCGGTAATCTGTGGACTAACAGAGTTTTGATGAAACACAAAAATTTCATCGGGATTGAAAACACCATTCACCATGCGCACTTTCCTCCATGGGAGTAATGTCACACCACAGTCTACGCTTTGTTCGTTCCCTGCAAGACCAGTAGTAGTTTCCGATGCACATCTGGAAGCATTCTGCAACCTGTGTACCTTCAAAGTGTTTATGAAACACAGAAATTGCTTCGGGATTGAATGCAACAGTCATCATGCGCATTTTCCTCCATTGGAGTAGTGTCTCAAACAGTCTACGTTTTGATCGTTTCCTGTAAGACCACTAGTAGTTTCCGATGCACATCTGGAGGCATTCTGTAATCTGTGGACTATCAGAGTGTTGATGAAACACAGAAATAGCATCGGGATTGAATACAACAGTCACAATGCGCACTTTCCTCCATGGGAGTAATGTCCCAAACAGTTTACGCTTTGATCGTTCCCTGGAAGACCAGTAGTAGCTTCCGATGCACATCTGGGGACATTCTGTAATGTGTGGACTATCAGAGTGTTGATGAAACACAGAAATTGCATCAGGATTGAATACAACAGTCACCATGCGCACTTTCCTCCAAGGGAGTATTGTCTCAAACAGTTTACGCTTTGATCGTTCCCTGGAAGACCAGTAGTAGTTTCCGATGCCCATCTGTGGGCATTCTGTAATGTGTGGACTATCGGGGTATTGATGAAACACAGAAATTGCATCGGGATTGAATACAACAGTCACCATGCGCACTTTCCTCCATGGGAGTAATGTCTCAAAGAGTCTACGCTCTGACCGTTCCAAGCAAGACCAGTAGTAGTTTCCGATGCACATCTGGAGGCATTCTGTAATCTGAGGACCATCAAAGTGTTGATGAAACACAGAATTTGCATCGGGATTGAATACAACAGTCACCATGCGCACTTTCCACTTTGGGAGTAATGTCTCAAACAGTCTACACTTTGATCGTTTCCTGGAAGACCAGTAATAGTGTCCGAAGCAAATCTTTAGTCATTCTGTAATCTTTGGACCTTCAAAGTGTTGATGAAACACAGAAATTGCAACGGGATTCAATATAACAGTCACCAAGCGCACTTTCCTCCATGGGAGTAATGTCTCAAACAGTCTACGATTTGATCGTTCCCTGCAAGACCAGTAGTAGTTTCCGATGCACATCTGAAGGCATTCTGTAATCTCTGGACCTTCAAAGTCTTGATGAAACACTGGAATTGCCGCGGGATTGAATACAACAGTCACCATGCGCACTTTCCTCCATGGGAGTAATGTCTCAAACAGTCAACGCTTTGATCGTTGCCTGCAAGACAAGTAGTAGTTTCCAATGCACATCTGGTGTCATTCTGTAATCTGTGGACTATCAGAATGTTGATGAAACACAGAAACTGCATCGGGATCCAATACAACAGTCACCATGCGCACTTTCCTTGATTGCAGTAATGACTCAAACAGTTTACGATTTGATCGTTCCCTGGAAGACCAGTAGTAGTTTCCGATGCACATCTGGAGGCATTCTGTAATCTGTGGACCTTCAAAGTGTTGATGAAGCACAGAAATTGCATCGGGATTCAATACAACAGTCACCATGCGCACTTTCGTCCATGGGAGTAATGTCTCAAACAGTTTACGCTTTGATCGTTCCCTTGAAGACCAGTAGTAGTTTCCGATGCACATCTGAAAGCATTCTGTAACCTGTGGACCTTCAAAGTCTTGATGAAACACTGGAATTGCGGGGGGTTTGAATACCGCAGTCACCATGCACACTTTCCTCCATGGGAGTAATGTCTCAAAGAGTCAACGCTTTGATCGTTGCCTGCAAGACAAGTAGTAGTTTCCAATGCACATCTGGTGTCATTCAGAAATCTGTGGACTATCAGAGTGTTGATGAAACACAGAAATTGCATCGGGATTCAATACAACAGTCACCATGCGCACTTTCCTAGATTGGAGTAATGACTCAAACAGTTTACGCTTTGATCGTTCCCTGGAGGACCAATAGTAGTTTCCGATGCAGATCTGGAGGCATTCTGTAATCTGTGGACCTTCAAAGTGTTGATGAAACACAGAAATTGCATCGGATTTGAATACAACCGTCACCATGCTCACTTTCCTCCATGGGAGTAATGTCTCAAACAGTCTACGCTTTGATCGTTCCTGGAAGACCAGTAGTAGTTTCTGATGCACATCTGGTGTCATTCTGTAATTTGTGGACTATCAGAGTGTTGACGAAACACAGATATTGCATCGGGATTGAATACAACAGTCACCATGCGCACTTTCCTCCATGTGAGTAATGTCTCAAACAGTCTAAGCTTTGATCATTCCCTGTAAGACCAGTAGTAGTTTCCGATGCACATCTGGAGGCACTCTGTAATTTGTGGACCTTTAAAGTGTTGATGAAACACAGAAATTGCATCGGGATTGAATTCAACAGTCACCATTCTCACTTTCCTCCATGGGAGTAGTGTCTCAAATATTCTACGCTTTGATCTTTCCTGGAAGACCAGTACTAGTTTCCGATGCACATCTGGAGGCATGCTGTAATCTGTGGACTTTCAAAGTGTTGATGAAACACAGAAATCGCATCGGGAGTGAATACAACAGTAACCATGCGCACTTTCCTCCATGGGAGTAATGTCTCAGACAGTCTACGCTTTGATCCTTCCCTAGAAGACCAGTAGTAGTTTTCGAAACACATCTAGGGGCATTCTGCAATGTGTGGACTATCAGAGTGTTAATGAAACACAGAAATTGCATCGGGATTGAATTCATCAGTCACCATGCGCACTTTCCTCCATGGGAGTAATGTCTCAAACCGTTTAGGCTTTGATCGTTCCCTGGAAGACCAGTAGTAGTTTCTGATGCACATCTGGGGTCATTCGGTAATGTGTGGACTATCAGAGTGTTGAAGAAACACAGAAATTGCATCGGGATTGAATACAACAGTCACCATGCGCACTTTCCTCCATGGGAGTAATGTGTCAAACAGTCTACGCTTTGATCGTTCAGTGGAAGACCAGTAGTAGTTTCCGATGCATATCCGGAGGCATTCTGTAATCTGTGGACTATCAGAGTGTTGTTGAAACACAGAAATTGCATCGAGATTGAATACAACAGTCACCATGCGAACTTTCCTCAATGGGAGTAATGTCTCTAACTGTTTACGATTTTATCGTTTCCTGGAAGACCAGTAGTAGTTTCCGATTCACATCTGGAGGCATTCTGTAACCTGTGGACTATCAGAGTGTTGTTGAAACACAGAAATTGCATCGGGATTGAATGCAATAGTCACCATGCGCACTTTCCTCTATAGGAGTAATGTCTCAAACTGTTTAGGCTTTGATCGTTCCCTGGAAGAGCAGTAGTAGTTTCCATGGCACATCTGGAGGCACTCTGTAATTTGTGGACCTTTAAAGTGTTGATGAAACACATAAATTGCATCGGGATTGAATTCAACAGTCACCATGCTCACTTTCCTCCATGGGAGTAGTGTCTCAAACAGTCTACGCTTTGATCTTTTCCTGGAAGACCAGTAGTAGTTTCCGTTGCTCATCTGGAGGCATTCTGTAATCTGTGGACCTTCAAAGTGTTGATGAAACCCATGAAACTGCATCGGGATTGAATACAACATTCACCATATGCTCTTTCCTCCATGGGATTAATGTCACAATCAGTCTACGCTTTGATCGTTCCCTGGAAGACCAGTAGCAGTTTCCGATGCACATCTGGAGGCATTCTGTAATCTGTGGACTATCAGAGTGTTGATGAAACACAGAAATTGCATCGGGATTGAATACAACAGTCACCATGCGCACTTTCCTCCATGGGAGTAATGTCTCAAAGAGTCTACGCTTTGATCGTTCATTGCAAGACCAGTAGTAGTTTCCGATGCACATCTGGAGGCATTCTGTAATCTGTGGACCTTCAAAGTGTTGATGAAACACAGAAATTGCATCGGAATTGAATACAACAGTCACCATGCGCTCTTTGCTCCATGGGAGTAATGTCTCAAACAGTCTACGATTTGACCGTTCCAAGCAAGACCAGTATTAGTTTCCGATGCACATCTGGAGGCATTCTGTAATCTGAGGACCTTCAAAGTGTTGATGAAAAACAGAATTTGCTTCGGGATTGAATACAACAGTCACCAAGCGCACTTTCCACTTTGGGAGTAATGTCTCAAACAGTCTACACTTTGATCGTTTCCTGGAAGACCAGTAATAGTGTCCGATGCAAATCTTTAGTCATTCTGTAATCTTTGGACCTTCAAAGTGTTGATGAAACACAGAAATTGCATCGGGATTCAATACAACAGTCACCATGAGCACTTTCCTCCATGGGAGTAATGTCTCAAACAGTCTACGATTTGATCGTTCCCTGCAAGACCAGTAGTAGTTTCCGATGCACATCTGAAGGCATTCTGTAGTCTGTGGACCTTCAAAGTCTTGATGAAACACTGGAATTGCCGCGGGATTGAATACAACAGTCACCATGCGCACTTTCCCCATGGGAGTAATGTCTCAAAGAGTCAACGTTTTGATCGTTGCCTGCAAGACAAGTAGTAGTTTCCGATGCACATCTGGTGTCATTCTGTAATCTGTGGACCTTCAAAGTCTTGATGAAACACTGGAATTGCCGGGGTTTGAATACAACAGTCACCATGCGCACTTTCCTCCATGGAAGTAATGTCTCAAACAGTCAACGCTTTGATCGTTGCCTGGAAGACAAGTAGTAGTTTCCGATGCACATCTGGCGTCATTCTGTAATCTGTGGACTATCAGAGTGTTGATGAAACACAGAAATTGCATCGGGATTCAATACAACAGTCACCATGCGCACTTTCCTGTATTGGAGTAATGACTCAAAAAGTTTACGATTTGATCGTTCCCTGGAAGACCAGTAGTAGTGTCCGATGCACATCTGGAGTCATTCTGTAATCTGTGGACCTTCAAAGTCTTGATGAATCACTGGAATTGCCGGGGGTTTGAATACAACAGTCACCATGCGCACTTACCTAGATTGGAATAATGACTCAAACAGTTTACGATTTGATCGTTCCCTGGAAGACCAGTAGTAGTTTCCGATGCACATCTGGAGGCACTCTGTAATTTGTGGACCATTAAAGTGTTGATGAAACACAGAAATTGCATCGGGATTGAATACAACAGTCACCATGCGCACTTTCCTCCATGGGAGTAATGTCTCAAACAGTCTACGCTTTGATCGTTCAGCGGAAGACCAGTAGTAGTTTCCGATGCATATCCGGAGGCATTCTGTAATCTGTGGACTATCAGAGTGTTGTTGAAACACAGAAATTGCATCGAGATTGAATACAACAGTCACCATGCGAACTTTCCTCAATGGGAGTAATGTCTCTAACTGTTTACGATTTTATCGTTTCCTGGAAGACCAGTAGTAGTTTCCGATGCACATCTGGAGGCATTCTGTAACCTGTGGACTATCAGAGTGTTGTTGAAACACAGAAATTGCATCGGGATTGAATGCAATAATCACCATGCGCACTTTCCTCTATTTGAGTAATGTCTCAAACTGTTTAGGCTTTGATCGTTCCCTGGAAGAGCAGTAGTAGTTTCCATGGCACATCTGGAGGCACTCTGTAATTTGTGGACCTTTAAAGTGTTGATGAAACACATAAATTGCATCGGGATTGAATTCAACAGTCACCATGCTCACTTTCCTCCATGGGAGTAGTGTCTCAAACAGTCTACGATTTGATCTTTTCCTGGAAGACCAGTAGTAGTTTCCGCTGCACATCTGGTGGCATTCTGTAATCTGTGGACCTGCAAAGTGTTGATGAAACACAGAAATTGCATCGGGATTGAATACAACATTCACCATGCGCTCTTTCCTCCATGGGAGTAATGTCACAAACATTCTACGCTTTGATCGTTCCCTGGATGACCAGTAGCAGTTTCCGATGCACATCTGGAGGCATTCTGTAATCTGTGGACTAACAGAGTGTTGATGAAACACAGAAATTGCATCGGGATTGAATACAACAGTCACCATGCGCACTTTCCTCCATGGGAGTAATGTCTCAAAGAGTCTACGCTTTGATAGTTCATTGCAAGACCAGTATTAGTTTCCGATGCACATCTGGAGGCATTCTGTAATCTGTGGACCTTCAAAGTGTTGATGAAACACAGAAATTGCATCGGAATTGAATACAACAGTCACCATGCGCTCTTTGCTCCATGGGAGTAATGTCTCAAACAGTCTACGATTTGACCGTTCCAAGCAAGACCAGTAGTAGTTTCCGATGCACACCTGGAGGCATTCTGTAATCTGAGGACCTTCAAAGTGTTGATGAAACACAGAATTTGCATCGGGATTGAATACAACAGTCACCAAGCGCACTTTCCACTTTGGGAGTAATGTCTCAAACAGTCTACACTTTGATCGTTTCCTGGAAGACCAGTAATAGTGTCCGATGCAAATCTTTAGTCATTCTGTAATCTTTGGACCTTCAAAGTGTTGATGAAACACAGAAATTGCATCGGGATTCAATACAACAGTCACCATGAGCACTTTCCTCCATGGGAGTAATGTCTCAAACAGTCTACGATTTGATCGTTCCCTGCAAGACCAGTAGTAGTTTCCGATGCACATCTGAAGGCATTCTGTAGTCTGTGGACCTTCAAAGTCTTGATGAAACACTGGAATTGCCGCGGGATTGAATACAACAGTCACCATGCGCACTTTCCCCATGGGAGTAATGTCTCAAAGAGTCAACGCTTTGATCGTTGCCTGGAAGACAAGTAGTTGTTTCCGATGCACATCTGGCGTCATTCTGTAATCTGTGGACTATCAGAGTGTTGATGAAACACAGAAATTGCATCGGGATTCAATACAACAGTCACCATGCGCACTTTCCTGTATTGGAGTAATGACTCAAAAAGTTTACGATTTGATCGTTCCCTGGAAGACCAGTAGTAGTGTCCGATGCACATCTGGAGTCATTCTGTAATCTGTGGACCTTCAAAGTCTTGATGAATCACTGGAATTGCCGGGGGTTTGAATACAACAGTCACCATGCGCACTTACCTAGATTGGAGTAATGACTCAAACAGTTTACGATTTGATCGTTCCCTGGAAGACCAGTAGTAGTTTCCGATGCACATCTGGAGGCACTCTGTAATTTGTGGACCATTAAAGTGTTGATGAAACACAGAAATTGCATCGGGATTGAATACAACAGTCACCATGCGCACTTTCCTCCATGGGAGTAATGTCTCAAACAGTCTACGCTTTGATCGTTCAGCGGAAGACCAGTAGTAGTTTCCGATGCATATCCGGAGGCATTGTGTAATCTGTGGACTATCAGAGTGTTGTTGAAACACAGAAATTGCATCGAGATTGAATACAACAGTCACCATGCGAACTTTCCTCAATGGGAGTAATGTCTCTAACTGTTTACGATTTTATCGTTTCCTGGAAGACCAGTAGTAGTTTCCGATGCACATCTGGAGGCATTCTGTAACCTGTGGACTATCAGAGTGTTGTTGAAACACAGAAATTGCATCGGGATTGAATGCAATAGTCACCATGCGCACTTTCCTCTATTTGAGTAATGTCTCAAACTGTTTAGGCTTTGATCGTTCCCTGGAAGAGCAGTAGTAGTTTCCATGGCACATCTGGAGGCACTCTGTAATTTGTGGACCTTTAAAGTGTTGATGAAACACATAAATTGCATCGGGATTGAATTCAACAGTCACCATGCTCACTTTCCTCCATGGGAGTAGTGTCTCAAACAGTCTACGCTTTGATCTTTTCCTGGAAGACCAGTAGTAGTTTCCGTTGCACATCTGGTGGCATTCTGTAATCTGTGGACCTTCAAAGTGTTGATGAAACACAGAAATTGCATCGGGATTGAATACAACATTCACCATGCGCACTTTCCTCCATGGGAGTAATGTCACAAACATTCTACGCTTTGATCGTTCCCTGGATGACCAGTAGCAGTTTCCGATGCACATCTGGAGGCATTCTGTAATCTGTGGACTATCAGAGTGTTGATGAAACACAGAAATTGCATCGGGATTGAATACAACAGTCACCATGCGCACTTTCCTCCATGGGAGTAATGTCTCAAAGAGTCTACGCTTTGATCGTTCATTGCAAGACCAGTAGTAGTTTCCGATGCACATCTGGAGGCATTCTGTAATCTGTGGACCTTCAAAGTGTTGATGAAACACAGAAATTGCATCGGAATTGAATACAACAGTCACCATGCGCTCTTTGCTCCATGGGAGTAATGTCTCAAACAGTCTACGCTTTGACCGTTCCAAGCAAGACCAGTAGTAGTTTCCGATGCACATCTGGAGGCATTCTGTAATCTGAGTACCTTCAAAGTGTTGATGAAACACAGAATTTGCATCGGGATTGAATACAACAGTCACCATGCGCACTTTCCACTTTGGGAGTAATGTCTCAAACAGTCTACACTTTGATCGTTTCCTGGAAGACCAGTAATAGTGTCCGATGCAAATCTTTAGTCATTCTGTAATCTTTGGACCTTCAAAGTGTTGATGAAACACAGATATTGCATCGGGATTCAATACAACAGTCACCATGAGCACTTTCCTCCATGGGAGTAATGTCTCAAACAGTCTACGATTTGATCGTTCCCTGCAAGACCAGTAGTAGTTTCCGATGCACATCTGAAGGCATTCTGTAGTCTGTGGACCTTCAAAGTCTTGATGAAACACTGGAATTGCCGCGGGATTGAATACAACAGTCACCATGCGCACTTTCCCCATGGGAGTAATGTCTCAAAGAGTCAACGTTTTGATCGTTGCCTGCAAGACAAGTAGTAGTTTCCGATGCACATCTGGTGTCATTTTGTAATCTGTGGACCTTCAAAGTCTTGATGAAATACTGGAATTGCCGGGGTTTGAATACAACAGTCACCATGCGCACTTTCCTCCATGGAAGTAATGTCTCAAACAGTCAACGCTTTGATCGTTGCCTGGAAGACAAGTAGTAGTTTCCGATGCACATCTGGCGTCATTCTGTAATCTGTGGACTATCAGAGTGTTGATGAAACACAGAAATTGCATCGGGATTCAATACAACAGTCACCATGCGCACTTTCCTGTATTGGAGTAATGACTCAAAAAGTTTACGATTTGATCGTTCCCTGGAAGACCAGTAGTAGTGTCCGATGCACATCTGGAGTCATTCTGTAATCTGTGGACCTTCAAAGTCTTGATGAATCACTGGAATTGCCGGGGGTTTGAATACAACAGTCACCATGCGCACTTACCTAGATTGGAGTAATGACTCAAACAGTTTACGATTTGATCGTTCCCTGGAAGACCAGTAGTAGTTTCCGATGCACATCTGGAGGCACTCTGTAATTTGTGGACCATTAAAGTGTTGATGAAACACAGAAATTGCATCGGGATTGAATACAACAGTCACCATGCGCACTTTCCTCCATGGGAGTAATGTCTCAAACAGTCTACGGTTTGATCGTTTCCTGGAAGACCAGTAGTAGTGTCCGATCCACATCTGAAGGCATTCTGTAATCTGTGGACCTCCAAAGTCTTGACGAAACACTGGAATTGCCGGGGGTTTGAATACAACAGTCACCATGCGCACTTTCCTCCATGGAAGTAATGTCTCAAACAGTCGACGCTTTGATCGTTGCCTGGAAGACAAGTAGTAGTTTCCGATGCACATCTGGCGTCATTCTGTAATCTGTGGACTATCAGGGTGTTGATGAAACACAGAAATTGCATCGGAATTCAATAAAACAGTCACCATGCGCACTTTCCTAGATTGGAGTAATGACTCAAACAGTTTACGCTTTGATCGTTCCCTGGAAGACCAGTAGAAGTTTACGATGCACATCTGGAGGCATTCTGTAATCTGTGGACCTTCAAAGTGTTGATGAAACACAGAAATTGCATCGGGATTCAATACAACAGTCACCATGAGCACTTTCCTCCATGGGAGTAATGTCACAAACAGTCTACGCTTTGATCGTTCCCTGGAAGACCAGTAGTAGTTTCCGATGCACATCTGGTGTCATTCTGTAATCTGTGGACTATCAGAGTGTTGATGAAATACAGAAATTGCATCGGGATTCAATACAACAGTCACCATGCGCACTTTCCTGTATTGGAGTAATGACTCAAACAGTTTACGATTTGATCGTTCCCTGCAAGACCAGTAGTAGTTTCCGATGCACAACTGGAGGCATTTTGCAACCTGTGTACCTTCAAAGTGTTGATGAAACACAGAAATTGCTTCGGGATTGAATACAACAGTCATCATGCGCATTTTCCTCCATGGGAGTAATCTCTCAAACAGTCTACGTTTTGATCGTTCCCTGGAAGACCAGTAGTAGTTTCCGATGCACATCAGGTGTCATTCTGTAATCTGTGGACTATCAGAGTGTTGATGAAACACAGAAATTGCATCGGGATTCAATACAACAGTCACTATGCGCACTTTCCTGGATTGGAGTAATGACTCAAACAGTTTACGATTTGATCGTTCCCTGGAAGACTAGTAGTAGTGTCCAATGCACATCTGGAGTCATTCTGTAATCTGTGGACCTTCAAAGTGTAGATGAAACACAGAAATTGCATCGGGATTCAATACAACAGTCACCATGAGCACTTTCCTCCATGGGAGTAATGTCTCAAACAGTCTACGATTTGATCGTTCCCTGAAAGACCAGTAGTAGTTTCCGATGCACATCTGAAGGCATTCTGTAATCTGTGGACCTTCAAAGTCTTGATGAAACACTGGAATTGTCGCGGGATTGAATACAACAGTCACAATGCGCACTTTCCTCCATGGGAGTAATGTCTCAAAGAGTCAACGCTTTGATCAATGCCTGGAATACAAGTAGTAGTTTCCGATGCACATCTGGTGGCATTCTGTAATCTGTGGAAATCAGAGTGGTGATGAAACACAGAAATTGCATCGGGATCCAATACAACAGTCACCATGCGCACTTTCCTAGATTGGAGTATTGACTCAAACAGTTTACGCTTTGATCGTTCCCTGGAAGACCTGTAGTAGTTTCCGGTGCACATCTGGAGGCATTCTGCAACCTGTGTACCTTCAAAGTGTTGATGAAACACAGAAATTGCTTCGGGATTGAATACAACAGTCATCATGCGCATTTTCCTCCATGGGAGTAATGTCTCAAACAGTCTACGTTTTGATCGTTCCCTGGAAGACCAGTAGTAGTTTCCGATGCACATCTGGTGTCATTCTGTAATCTGTGGACCTTCAAAGTCTTGATGAAACACTGGAATTGCCGCGGGATTGAATACAACAGTCACAATGCGCACTTTCCTCCATGGGAGTAATGTCTCAAAGAGTCAACACTTTGATCAATGCCTGGAATACAAGTAGTAGTTTCCGATGCACATCTGGTGGCATTCTGTAATCTGTGGACTATCAGAGTGGTGATGAAACACAGAAATTCCATCGGGATCCAATACAACATTCACCATGCGCACTTCCCTAGATTGGAGTATTGACTCAAACAGTTTACGATTTGATCGTTCCCTGGAAAACCTGTAGTAGTTTCCGGTGCACATCTGGAGGCATTCTGTAATCTGTGGACCTTCAAAGAGTTGATGAAACACAGAAATTGCATCGGGATTGAATACAACAGTTACCATGCGCACTTTGCTCCGTTGGAGTAATGTCTCAAACAGTCTACGATTTGATCGTTCCCTGCAAGACCAGTAGTAGTTTCCGATGCACATCTGGAGGCATTCTGTAATCTGTGGACCTTCAAACTGTTGATGAAACACAGAAATTGCCGAGGGATGGAATACAACAGTCACCCTGCGCACTTTCCTCCATTGGAGTAATGTCTCAAAGAGTCTACGTTTTGATCGTTCCCTGCAAGACCAGTAGTAGTTTCCGATGCACATCTGGAGCCATTCTGTAATCTGTGGACCTTCAAAGTGTTGATGAAACACAGAAAATGCCTCGGGATTGAATACAACAGTCACCATGCGCATTTTCCTCCGTGGGAGTAATGTCTCAAACAGTCTACGCTTTGATCGTTTCCTGGATGACCAGTAATAGTGTCCGATGCACATCTGGAGTCATTCTGTAATGTTTGGACCTTCAAAGTGTTGATGAAACACAGAAATTGCATCGGGATTCAACACAACAGGCACCATGAGCACTTTCCTCCATGGGAGTAATGTCTCAAACAGTCAACGATTTTAATCGTTCCCTGCAAGACCAGTAGCAGTTTCCGATTCACATCTGAAGGCATTCTGTAATCTGTGGACCTTCAAAGTCTTGATGAAACACTGGAATTGCCGCGGGATTGAATACAACAGTCACCATGCTCACTTTCCTCCATGGGAGTAATGTCACAAACAGTCTACGCTTTGATCTTTTCCTGGAAGACCAGTAGTAGTTTCCGTTGCACATCTGGAGGCATTCTGTAATCTGTGGACCTTCAAAGTGTTGATGAAACACAGAAATTGCATCGGGATTGAATACAACATTCACCATATGCACTTTCCTCCATGGGAGTAATGTCACAAACAGTCTACGCTTTGATCGTTCCCTGAAAGACCAGTAGCAGTTTCCGATGCACATCTGGAGGCATTATGTAATCTGTGGACTATCAGAGTGTTGATGAAACACAGAAATTGCATCGGGATTGAATACAACAGTCACAATGCGCACTTTCCTCCATGGGAGTAATGTCCCAAACTGTTTACGCTTTGATCGTTCCCTGGAAGACCAGTAGTAGCTTCCGATGCACATCTGGGGACATTCTGTAATGTGTGGACTATCAGAGTGTTGATGAAATACAGAAATTGC
The DNA here is from genome assembly GCF_023897955.1 of Schistocerca gregaria. Lineage (NCBI taxonomy): Eukaryota > Metazoa > Arthropoda > Insecta > Orthoptera > Acrididae > Schistocerca > Schistocerca gregaria. The sequence continues at coordinate 44,766,720 of NC_064927.1, forward strand.
ATCAGGATTGAATACAACAGTCACCATGCGCACCTTCCTCCAATGAAGTAAAGTCTCAAACAGTTTACGCTTTGATCGTTCCCTTGAAGACCAGTAGTAGTCTCCGATGCACATCTGTGTTCATTCTGTAATGTGTGGACTATCGGAGTGTTGATGAAACACAGAAATTGCATCGGGATTGAATACAACATTCACCATATGCACTTTCCTCCATGGGAGTAATGTCACAAACAGTCTACGCTTTGATCGTTCCCTGGAAGACCAGTAGCAGTTTCCGATGCACATCTGGAGGCATTCTGTAATCTGTGGACCTTCAAAGTGTTGATGAAACACAGAAATTGCATCGGGATTGAATACAACAGTCACCATGGGCACTTTGTTCCGTTGGAGTAATATCTCAAACAGTCTAAGATTTCATCGTTCCCTGTAAGACCAGTAGTAGTTTCCGATGCACATCTGGAAGCATTCTGTAATCTGTGGACCTTCAAACTGTTGATGAAACACAGAAATTGCTGCGGGATGGAATACAACAGTCACCATGCGCACTTTCCTCCATGGGAGTAATGTCTCAAACAGTATACGTTTTGATCGCTCCCTGCAAGACCAGTAGTAGTTTCCGATGCACATCTGGAGCCATTCTGTAATCTGTGGACCTTCAAAGTGTTGATGAAACACAGAAATTGCCTCGGGATTGAAAACAACAGTCACCATGAGCACTTTCCTCAATGGGAGTAATTTCTCTAACAGTCTACGATTTGATCGTTCCCTGCAAGACCAGTAGCAGATTCCGATCCACATCTGAAGGCATTCTGTAATCTGTGGACCTTCAAAGTCTTGATGAAACACTGGAGTTGCCGCGGGATTGAATACAACAGTCACAATGCTCACTTTCCTCCATGGGAGTAATGTCTCAAACATTCAACGCTTTGATAGTTGCCTGGAATACAAGTAGTATTTTCCGATGCACATCTGGTGTCATTCTGTAATCTGTGGACTATCAGAGTGTTGATGAAACACAGAAATTGCATCGTGATTCAATACAACAGTCACCATGCGTACTATCCTAGATTGGAGTAATGACTCAAACAGTTTACGCTTTGATCGTTCCCTGGAAGACCAGTAGTAGTTTCCGATGCACATCTGGAGTCATTCTGTAATCTGTGGACTTTCAAAGAGTTGATCAAACACAGATGTTGCATCGGGATTCAATACAACAGTCACCATGCGCACTTTCGTCAATGGGAGTAATGTCTCAAACAGTTTACGCTTTGATCGTTCCCTGGAAAACCAGTAGTAGTTTCCGATGCACATCTGGTGTCATTCGGTAATCTGTGGACTAACAGAGTGTTGATGAAACACAGAAATTTCATCGGGATTGAATACACCATTCACCATGCGCACTTTCCTCCATGGGAGTAATGTCACAAACAGTCTACGCTTTGATCGTTCCCTGCAAGACCAGTAGTAGTTTCCGATGCACATCTGGAGGCATTCTGCAATCTGTGTACCTTCAAAGTGTTGATGAAACACAGAAATTGCATCGGGATTGAATACAACAGTGACAATGCGCACTTTCCACCATAGGAGTAATGTCTCAAACAGTTTACGCTTTGATCGTTCCCTGGAAGACCAGTAGTAGTTTCTGATGCACATCTGGTGTCATTCTGTGATTTGTGGACTATCAGAGTGTTGACAAAATACAGAACTTGCATCGGGATTGAGTACAACAGTCACCATGTGCACTTTCTTCCATGGGAGTAATGTCTAAACAGTTTACGCTTTGATCGTTCCCTGGAAGACCAGTAGTAGTCTCCGATGCACATCTGTTGGCATTCTGTAATGTGTGGACTATCGGAGTGTTGATGAAACACAGAATTTGCATCGGGATTGAATACAACAGTCACCATGCGCACTTTCCTCCATGGGAGTAATATCTCAAAGAGTCTACGCTTTGATCGTTACCTGCAAGACCAGTAGTAGTTTCTGATGCACATCTGGAGGCATTCTGTAATCTGTGGACTATCAGAGTGTTGATGCAACACAGAAATTGCATCGGGATTGAATACAACAGTCACCATGCGCACTTACCTACATGGGAGTAATGTCTCAAACAGTCTACGCTTTGATCGTTCCCTGGAAGACCAGTAGTAGTTTCCGATGCACATCTGGAGGCATTCTATAATCTGTCTACTATCAGAGTGTAGATGAAACCAAAACTGCATCGGGATTGAATACAACAGTCACCATGCCCGCTTTCCTCCATGGGAGTAATGTCTCAAACAGTCTACGCTTTGATCGTTTCCTGGAAGACCAGTAGTAGTTTCTGATGCACATCTGGTGTCATTCTGTAATTTGTGGACTATCAGAGAGTTGACGAAACACAGAAATTGCATCGGGATTGAATACAACAGTCAACAAGTGCACTTTCTTCCATGGGAGTAACGTCTGAAACAGTTTACGCTTGATCGTTCCCTGGAAGACCAGTAGATGTTTTTGATGCTCATCTGGGGGCATTCTGTAATGTGTGGTCTATCAGAGTGTTGATGAAACACAGAAATTGCATCGGGATTGAATACAACAGTCACCATGCGCACTTCCCTCCATGGGAGTAATGTCTCAAACAGTTTACGCTTTGGTCGTTCCCTGGAAGACCAGTAGTAGTTTCCGATGCACATCTGGTGTCATTCTGTAATCTGTGGACTATCAGAGTGTTAACGAAACACAGAAATTGCATCGTGATTCAATACAACAGTCACCATGCGTACTTTCCTAGATTGGAGTAATGACTCAAACAGTTTACGCTTTGATCGTTCCCTGGAAGACCAGTAGTAGTTTCCGATACACATCTGGAGTCATTCTGTAATCTGTGGACCTTCAAAGAGTTGATCAAACACAGATATTGCATCGGGATTCAATACAACAGTCACCATGAGCACTTTCGTCAATGGGTGTAATGTCTTAAACAGTTTACGCTTTGATCGTTCCCGGGAAAACCAGTAGTAGTTTCCGATGCACATCTGAAGGCATTCTATAATCTGTGGACCTACAAAGTCTTGATGAAACACTGGAATTGCCGGGGGTTTGAATACAACAGTCACCATGCGCACTTTCCTCCATGGGAGTAATGTCTCAAACAGTCAACGCTTTGATCGTTGCCTGGAAGACAAGTAGTAGTTTCCGATGCACATTTGGCGTCATTCTGTAATCTGTGGACTATCAGAGTGTTGATGAAACACAGAAATTGCATCGGGATTCAATACAACAGTCACCATGCGCACTTTCCTAGATTGAAGTAATGACTCAAACAGTTTACGCTTTGATAGTTCCGTGGAAGACCAGTAGATGTTTCCGATGCTCATCTGGGGGCATTCTGTAATGTGTGGTCTATCAGAGTGTTGATGAAACACAGAAATTGCATCGGGATAGAATACAACAGTCACCATGCGCACTTCCCTCCATGGGAGTAATGTCTCAAACAGTTTACGCTTTGATCGTTCCCTGGAAAACCAGTAGTAGTTTCCGATGCACATCTGGTGTCATTCGGTAATCTGTGGACTAACAGAGTGTTGATGAAACACAGAAATTTCATCGGGATGGAATACACCATTCACCATTAGCACTTTCCACCATGGGAGTAATGTCACAAACAGTCTACGCTTTGATCGTTCCCTGCAAGACCAGTATTAGTTTCCGATGCACATCTGGAGGCATTCAGCAATCTGTGAACCTTCAAAGTATTGATGAAACACAGAAATTGCATCGGGATTGAATACAACAGTCACAATGCGAACTTTCCCCCATGGGAGTAATGTCTAAACAGTTTACGCTTTGATCGTTCCCTGGAAGACCAGTAGTAGTTTCTGATGCACATCTGGTGTCATTCTGTGATTTGTGAACTATCAGAGTGTTGACGAAACACAGAACTTGCATCGGGATTGAATACAACAGTCACCATGTGCACTTTCTTCCATGGGAGTAATGTCTAAACAGTTTACGCTTTGATCGTTCCCTGGAAGACCAGTAGTAGTCTCCGATGGACATCTGTTGGCATTCAGTAATGTGTGGACTATCGGAGTGTTGATGAAACACAGAATTTGCATCAGGATTGAATACAACAGTCACCATGCGCACTTTCCTCCATGGGAGTAATGTCTCAAAGAGTCTACGCTTTGATCGTTCCCTGCAAGACCAGTAGTAGTTTCCGATGCACATCTGGAGGCATTCTGTAATCTGTGGACCTTCAAAGTGTTGATGAAACACAGAAATTACATCGGGATTGAATACAACAGTCACCATGCGCACTTTGCTCCATTGGAGTAATGTCTCAAACAGTCTACGCTTTGATCGTTCCCTGCAAGACCAGTAGTAGTTTCCGATGCACATCTGGAGGCATTCTGTAAACTGTGGACCTTCAAACTGTTGATGAAACACAGAAATTGCCGCGGGATTGAATACAACAGTCACCATGCGCACTTTCCTCCATGGGAGTAATGTCTCAAACTGTCTACGTTTTGATCGTTCCCTGCAAGACCACTAGTAGTTTCCGATGCACATCTGGAGGCATTCTGTAATCTGTGGACCTTCAAACTGTTGATGAAACACAGAAATTGCCGCGGGATTGAATACAACAGTCACCATGCGCACTTTCCTCCATGGGAGTAATATCTCAAACAGTCAACGCTTTGATCGTTGCCTGGAAGACAAGTAGTAGTTTCCGATGCACATCTGGCGTCATTCTGTAATCTTTGGACTATCAGAGTGTTGATGAAACACAGAAATTGCATCGGGATTCAATACAACAGTCACCATGCGCACTTTCCTAGATTGAAGTAATGACTCAAAGAGTTTACGCTTTGATCGTTCCGTGGAAGACCAGTAGTAGTTTCCGATGCACATCTGGAGGCATTCTGTAATCTGTGGACCTTCAAAAAGTTGATGAAACACAGAAATTGCATCGGATTTGAATACAACAGTCACCATGCGCACTTTCCTCCATGGGAGTAATGTCTCAAACAGTCTACGCTTTGATCGTTTCCTGGAAGACCAGTAGTAGTTTCTGATGCACATCTGGTGTCATTCTGTAATTTGTGGACTAACAGAGTGTTGATGAAACAGAGAAATTGCATCGGGATTCAATACAACAGTCACCATGAGCACTTTCCTCCATGGGAGTAATGTCTCAAACTGTCTACGTTTTCATCGTTCACTGCAAGACCACTAGTAGTTTCCGATGCACATCTGGAGGCATTCTGTAATCTGTGGACCTTCAAAGTGTTGATGAAACACAGAAATTGCATCGGGATTTAATTCAACAGTCACAATGCTCACTGTCCTCCATGGGAGTAGTGTCTCAAAGAGTCTACGCTTTGATCTTTTCCTGGAAGACCAGTAGTAGTTTCCGCTGCACATCTGGAGGCATTCTGTAATCTGTGGACCTTCAAAGTGTTGATAAAACCCATGAAATTGCATCGGGATTGAATACAACATTCACCATATGCTCTTTCCTCCATGGGATTAATGTCACAATCAGTCTACGCTTTGATCGTTTCCTGGAAGACCAGTAGCAGTTTCCGATGCACATCTGGAGGCATTCTGTAATCTGTGGACCTTCAAAAAGTTGACGAAACACAGAAATTGCATCGGGATTGAATACAACAGTCAACAAGTGCACTTTCTTCCATGGGAGTAATGTCTCAAACAGTTTACGCTTGATCGTTCCCTGGAAGACCAGTAGATGTTTCCGATGCTCATCTGGGGGCATTCTGTAATGTGTGGTCTATCAGAGTGTTGATGAAACACAGAAATTGCATCGGGATTGAATACAACAGTCACCATGCGCACTTCCCTCCATGGGAGTAATGTCTCAAACAGTTTACGCTTTGATAGTTCCCTGGAAGACCAGTAGTAGTTTCCGATGCACATCTGGTGTCATTCGGTAATCTGTGGACTAACAGAGTGTTGATGAAACAGAGAAATTGCATCGGGATTCAATACAACAGTCACCATGCGCACTTTCCTCCATGGGAGTAATGTCTCAAACTGTTTACGTTTTGATCGTTCCCTGCAAGACCACTAGTAGTTTCCGATGAACATCTGGAGGCATTCTGTAATCTGTGGACCTTCAAAGTGTTGATGAAACACAGAAATTGCATCGGGATTTAATTCAACAGTCACAATGCTCACTGTCCTCCATGGGAGTAGTGTCTCAAACAGTCTACGCTTTGATCTTTTCCTGGAAGACCAGTAGTAGTTTCCGCTGCACATCTGGAGGCATTCTGTAATCTGTGGACCTTCAAAGTGTTGATGAAACCCATGAAATTGCATCGGGATTAAGTACAACATTCACCATATGCACTTTCCTCCATGGGATTAATGTCACAATCAGTCTACGCTTTGATCGTTCCCTGGAAGACCAGTAGCAGTTTCCGATGCACATCTGGAGGCATTCTGTAATCTGTGGGCTATCAGAGTGTTGATGAAATACAGAAATTGCATCAGGATTGAATACAACAGTCACAATGCGCACTTTCCTCCATGGGAGTAATGTCCCAAACAGTTTACGCTTTCATCGTTCCCTGGAAGACCAGTAGTAGTCTCCGATGCACATCTGTGTTCATTGTGTAATGTGTGGACTATCGGAGTGTTGATGAGACACAGAAATTGCATCGGGAATGAATACAACAGCCACCATGCGCACTTTCCTCCATGGGAGTAATGTCTCAAACAGTCTACGCTTTGATCGTTCCCTGCAAGACCAGTAGTAGTTTCCGATGCACATCTGGAGGCATTCTGTAATCTGTCTACCTTCAAACTGTTGATGAAACACAGAAATTGCTGCGGGATGGAATACAACAGTCACCATGCGCACTTTCCTCCATGGGAGTAATGTCTCAAACAGTCTACGTATTGATCGTTCCCTGCAAGGCCAGTAGTAGTTTCCGATGCACATCTGGAGCCATTCTGTAATCTGTGGACCTTCAAAGTGTTGATGAAACACAGAAATTGCCTCGGGATTGAAAACAACAGTCACCATGCGCATTTTCCTCCATGGGAGTAATGTCTCAAACAGTCTACGCTTTGATCGTTTCCTGGAACACCAGTAGTAGTGTCCGATGCACATCTGGAGTCCTTCTGTAATCTTTGGACCTTCAAAGTGTTGATGAAACAACGAAATTGCATCGGGATTCAATACAACAGTCACCATGAGCACTTTCCTCCATGGGAGTAATGTCTCAAACAGTCTACGATTTGATCGTTCCCTGCAAGACCAGTAGCAGTTTCCGATTAACATCTGAAGGCATTCTGTAATCTGTGGACCTTTAAAGTCTTGATGGAACACTGGAATTGCCGCGGGATTGAATACAACAGTCACCATGCTCACTTTCCTCCATGGGAGTAATGTCTCAAACAGTCAACGCTCTGATCGTTGCCTGGAATACAAGTAGTATTTTCCGATGCACATCTGGTGTCATTCTGTAATCTGTGGACTATCAGAGTGTTGATTAAACACAGAAATTGCATCGTGATTCAATACAACAGTCACCATGCGTACTTTCCTAGATTGGAGTAATGACTCAAACAGTTTACGCTTTGATCGTTCCCTGGAAGACCAGTAGTAGTTTCCGATGCACATCTGGAGTCATTCTGTAATCTGTGGACCTTCAAAGAGTTGATCAAACACAGATATTGCATCGGGATTCAATACAACAGTCACCATGAGCACTTACGTCAATGGGAGTAATGTCTCAAACAGTTTACGCTTTGATCGTTCCCTGGAAGACCAGTAGTAGTTTCCGATGCACATCTGAAGGCATTCTATAATCTGTGGACCTACAAAGTCTTGATGAAACACTGGAATTGCCGGGGGTTTGAATACAACAGTAACCATGCTCACTTTCCTCCATGGGAGTAATGTCTCAAACAGTCAACGCTTTGATCGTTGCCTGGAAGACAAGTAGTAGTTTCCGATGCACATCTGGCGTCATTCTGTAATCTGTGGACTATCAGAGTGTTGATGAAACACAGAAATTGCATCGGGATTTAATACAACAGTCACCATGCGCACTTTCATAGATTGAAGTAATGACTCAAACAGTTTACGCTTTGATAGTTCCGTGGAAGACCAGTAGTAGTTTCCGATGCACATCTGGAGGCATTCTGTAATCTGTGGACTATCAGAGTGTTGAAGAAACACAGAAATTGCATCGGGATTGAATACAACAGTCACCAAGTGCACTTTCTTCCATGGGAGTAATGTCTCAAACAGTTTACGCTTGATCGTTCCCTGGAAGACCAGTAGATGTTTCCGATGCTCATCTGGGGGCATTCTGTAATGTGTGGTCTATCAGAGTGTTGATGAAACACAGAAATTGCATCGGGATAGAATACAACAGTCACCATGCTCACTTCCGTCCATGGGAGTAATGTCTCTAACAGTTTACGCTTTGGTCGTTCCCTGGAAAACCAGTAGTAGTTTCCGATGCACATCTGGTGTCATTCGGTAATCTGTGGACTAGCAGAGTGTTGATGAAACACAGAAATTTCATCGGGATTGAATACACCATTCACCATGCGCACTTTCCTCCATGGGAGTAATGTCACAAGCAGTCTACGCTTTGATCGTTCCCTGCAAGACCAGTATTAGTTTCCGATGCACATCTGGAGGCATTCAGCAATCTGTGTACCTTCAAAGTGTTGATGAAACACAGAAATTGCATCGGGATTGAATACAACAGTCACAATGCGCACTTTCCTCCATGGGAGTAATGTCTCAAACAGTTTACGCTTTGATCGTTCCCTGGAAGACCAGTAGTAGTTTCGGATGCACATCTGGTGTCATTCTGTGATTTGTGGACTATCAGAGTGTTGACGAAACACAGAACTTGCATCGGGATTGAATACAACAGTCACCATGTGCACCTTCTTCCATGGGAGTAATGTCTAAACAGTTTACGCTTTGATCGTTCCCTGGAAGACCAGTAGTAGTTTCCGATGCACATCTGGAGGCATTCTGTAATCTGTGGACCTTCAAAGTGTTGATGAAACACAGAAATTGCATCGGGATTGAATACAACAGTCACCATGCGCACTTTCCTCCATGGGAGTAATGTCTCAAAGAGTCTACGCTTTGATCGTTCCCTGCAAGACCAGTAGTAGTTTCCGATGCACATCTGGAGGCATTCTGTAATCTGTGGACCTTCAAGGTGTTGATGCAACACAGAAATTGCATCGGGATTGAATACAACAGTCACCATGCGCACTTACCTACATGGGAGTAATGTCTCAAACAGTCTACGCTTTGATCGTTCCCTGGAAGACCAGTACTAGTTTCCGATGCACATCTGGAGGCATTCTGTAATCTGTGTACTATCAGAGTGTAGATGAAACCAAAACTGCATCGGGATTGAATACAACAGTCACCATGCCCGCTTTCCTCCATGGGAGTAATGTCTCAAACAGTTTACGCTTTGATCGTTCCCTGGAAGACCAGTAGTAGTTTCTGATGCACATCTGGTGTCATTCTGTGATTTGTGGACTATCAGAGTGTTGACGAAACACAGAACTTGCATCGGGATTGAATACAACAGTCACCATGTGCACTTTCTTCCATGGGAGTAATGTCTAAACAGTTTACGCTTTGATCGTTCCCTGGACGACCAGTAGTAGTTTCCGATGCACATCTGGAGGCATTCTGTAATCTGTGGACCTTCAAAGTGTTGATGAAACACAGAAATTGCATCGGGATTGAATACGACAGTCACCATGCGCACTTTCCTCCATGGGAGTAATATCTCAAACAGTCAACGCTTTGATCGTTGCCTGGAAGACAAGTAGTAGTTTCCGATGCACATCTGGCGTCATTCTGTAATGTGTGGACTATCAGAGTGTTGATGAAACACAGAAATTGCATCGGGATTCAATACAACAGTCACCATGCGCACTTTCCTAGATTGAAGTAATGACTCAAACAGTTTACGCTTTGATCGTTCCGTGGAAGACCAGTAGTAGTTTCCGATGCACATCTGTAGGCATTCTGTTATCTGTGGACCTTCAAAAAGTTGATGAAAGACAGAAATTGCATCGGAATGAATACAACAGTCACCATGCGCACTTTCCTCCATGGGAGTAATGTCTCAAACAGTCTACGTTTTGATCGTTTCCTGGAAGACCAGTAGTAGTTTCTGATGCACATCTGGTGTCATTCTGTAATTTTTGGACTATCAGAGAGTTGACGAAACACAGAAATTGCATCGGGATTGAATACAACAGTCAACAAGTGCACTTTCTTCCATGGGAGTAATGTCTCAAACAGTTTACGCCTGATCGTACCCTGGAAGACCAGTAGATGTTTCCGATGCTCATCTGGGGGCATTCTGTAATGTGTTTTCTATCAGAGTGTTGATGAAACACAGAAATTGCATCGGGATTGAATACAACAGTCACCATGCGCACTTCCCTCCATGGGAGTAATGTCTCAAACAGTTTACGCTTTGATCGTTCCCTGGAAGACTAGTAGTAGTTTCCGATGCACATCTGGTGTCATTCGGTAATCTGTGGACTAACAGAGTGTTGATGAAACAGAGAATTTGCATCGGGAGTCAATACAACAGTCACCATGCGCACTTACCTAGATTGGAGTAATGACTCAAACAGTTTACGATTTGATCGTTCCCTGGAAGACCAGTAGTAGTTTCCGATGCACATCTGGAGGCGCTCTGTAATTTGTGGACCATTAAAGTGTTGATGAAACACAGAAATTGCATCAGGATTTAATTCAACAGTCACAATGCTCACTGTCCTCCATGGGAGTAGTGTCTCAAACAGTCTACGCTTTGATCTTTTCCTGGAAGACCAGTAGTAGTGTCCGATGCACATCTGGAGTCATTCTGTAATCTTTGGACCTTCAAAGTGTTGATGAAACCCATGAAATTGCATCGGGATTGAATACAACATTCACCATATGCTTTTTCCTCCATGGGATTAATGTCGCAATCAGTCTACGCTTTGATCGTTCCCTGGAAGACCAGTGGCAGTTTCCGATGCACATCTGGAGGCATTCTGTAATCTGTGGACTATCAGAGTGTTGATGAAACACAGAAATTGCATCGGGATTGAATACAACAGTCACAATGCGCACTTTCCTCCATGGGAGTAATGTCCCAAACAGTTTACGCTTTGATCGTTCCCTGGAAGACCAGTAGTAGCTTCCGATGCACATCTGGGGACATTCTGTAATGTGTGGACTATCAGAGTGTTGATGAAATACAGAAATTGCATCAGGATTGAATACAACAGTCACCATGCGCACCTTCCTCCAATGAAGTAATGTCTCACACAGTTTACGCTTTGATCGTTCCCTTGAAGACCAGTAGTAGTCTCCGATGCACATCTGTGTTCATTCTGTAATGTGTGGACTATCGGAGTGTTGATGAAACACAGAAATTGCATCGGGAATGAATACATCAGTCACCATGCGCACTTTCCTCCATGGGAGTAATGTCTCAAACAGTCTACGCTTTGATCGTTCCCTGCAAGACCAGTAATAGTTTGTGATGCACATCTGGAGGCATTCTGTAATCTGTGGACCTTCAAAGTGTTGATGAAACACAGAAATTGCATCGGGATTGAATACAACAGTCACCATGCGCACTTTGCTCCGTTGGAGTAATGTCTCAAACAGTCTACGCTTTGATCGTTCCCTGCAAGACCAGTAGAAGTTTCCGATGCACATCTGGAGGCATTCTGTAATCTGTGGACCTTCAAACTGTTGATGAAACACAGAAATTGCTGCGAGATGGAATACAACAGTCACCATGCGCACTTTCCTCCATGGGAGTAATGTCTCAAACAGTCTACGTTTTGATCGTTCCCTGCAAGACCAGTAGTAGATTCCGATGCACATCTGGAGCCATTCTGTAATCTATGGACCTTCAAAGTGTTGATGAAACACAGAAATTGCCTCGGGATTGAGAACAACAGTCACCATGCGCATTTTCCTCCATGGGAGTAATGTCTCAAACAGTCTACGCTTTGATCGTTTCCTGAAAGACCAGTAGTAGTGTCCGATGCACATCTGGAGTCATTCTGTAATCTTTGGACCTTCAAAGTGTTGATGAAAAACAGAAATTGCATCGGGATTCAATACAACAGTCACCATGAGTACATTCGTCCATGGGAGTAATGTCTCAAACAGTCTACGATTTGATCGTTCCCTGCAAGACCAGTAGCAGTTTCCGATTCACATCTGAAGGCATTCTGAAATCTGTGGACCTTCAAAGTCTTGATGAAACACTGGAATTGCCGCGGGATTGAATACAACAGTCACCATGCTCACTCTCCTCCATGGGAATAATGTCTCAAACAGTCAACGCTTTGATCGTTGCCTGGAATACAAGTAGTATTTTCCGATGCACATCTGGTGTCATTCTGTAATCTGTGGACTATCAGAGTGTTGATGAAACACAGAAATTGCATCGTGATTCAATACAACAGTCACCATGCGCATTTTCCTCCATGGGAGTAATGCCTCAAACAGTTTACGCTTTGATCGTTCCCTGGAAGACCAGTAGTAGTTTCCGATGCACATCTGGAATCATTCTGTAATCTGTGGACCTTCACAAAGTTGTTGAAAAACAGAAATTGCATCAGATTTGAATACAACAGTCACCATGCGCACTTTCCTCCATGGGAGTAATGTCTCAAACAGTCTACGCTTTGATCGCTCCCTGGAAGACCAGTAGAATTTTCTGATGCACATCTGGTGTCATTCTGTAATTTGTGGACTATCAGAGTGTTGACGAAACACAGAAATTGCATCGGGATTGAATACAACAGTCACAATGCGCACTTCCTCCATGGGAGTAAGGTCCCAAACAGTTTACGCTTTGATAGTTCCCTGGAAGACCAGTAGTAGCTTCCGATGCACATCTGGGGACATTCTGTAATGTGTGGACTATCAGAGTGTTGATGAAACACAGAAATTGCATCAGGATTGAATACAACAGTCACCATGCGCACTGGACTCCAAGGAAGTAATGTCTCAAACAGTTTACGTTTTGATCGTTCCCTGGAAGGCCAGTAGTAGTTTCCGATGCACATCTGTGGGCATTCTGTAATGTGTGGACTATCGGAGTGTTGATGAAACACAGAAATTGCATCGGGATTCAATACAACAGTCACCATGTGCACTTTCCTCCATGGGGGTAATGTCTCAAAGAGTCTACGCTTTGATCGTTCCCTGCAAGACCAGTAGTAGTTTCCGATGCACATCTGGAGGCATTCTGTAATCTGTGGACCTTCAAAGTGTTGATGAAACACAGAAATTGCATCGGGATTGAATACAACAGTCAACATGCGCACTTTGCTCCATGGGGGTAATGTCTCAAACAGTCTACGCTTTGATCGTTCCCTGCAAGACCAGTAGTAGTTTCCGATGCACATCTGGAGGCATTCTGTAATCTGTGGACCTTCAAACTGTTGATGAAACACAGAAACTGCCGCGGGATTGAATACAACAGTGACCATGCGCACTTTCCTACATAGGGTGTAATGTCTCAAACAGTCTACGTTTTGATCGTTCCCTGCCAGACCACTAGTAGTTTCCGATGCACATCAGGAGGCATCCTGTAATCTGTGGACCTTCAAACTGTTGATGTAACACAGAAATTAACGAGGGATTGAATACAACAGTCACCATGCGCACTTTCCTCCATGGGAGTAATGTCTCAAACAGTCTACGTTTTGATCGTTCCCTGCCAGACCACTAGTAGTTTCCGATGCACATCAGGAGGCATCCTGTAATCTGTGGACCTTCAAACTGTTGATGAAACACAGAAATTAACGAGGGATTGAATACAACAGTCAACATGCGCACTTTGCTCCATGGGAGTAATGTCTCAAACAGTCTACGCTTTGATCGTTCCCTGCAAGACCAGTAGTAGTTTCCGATGCACATCTGGAGGCATTCTGTAATCTGTGGACCTTCAAAGTGTTGATGAAACACAGAAATTGCATCGGGATTCAATACAACAGTCACCATGAGCACTTTCAGACATGGGAGTAATGTCTCAAACAGTCAATGCTTTGATCGTTGCCTGGAATACAAGTAGTAGTTTCCGATGCACATCTGGTGTCATTCTGTAATCTGTGGACCATCAGAGTGTTGATGAAACACAGATATTGCATCGGGATTCAATACAACAGTCACCATGCGCACTTTCCTAGATTGGAGTAATGACTCAAACAGTTTACGCTTTGATCGTTGCCTGGAGTACAAGTAGTAGTTTCCGATGCAAATCTGGTGTCATTCAGTAATCTGCGGACTATCAGAGTGTCGATGAAACACAGAAATTGCATCGGGATTCAATACAACAGTCACTTTCGCACTTTCCTAGATTGGAGTAATGACTCAAACAGTTTTCGCTTTGATCGTTCCCTGGAAGACCAGTAGTAGTTTCCGATGCACATCTGGAGTCTTATGTAATCTGTGGACCTTCAAAGATTTGATGAAACACAGAATTTGCATCGGGATTCAATACAACAGTCACCATGCACACTTTCGTCCATGGGAGTAATGTCTCAAACAGTTTACGCTTTGATCGATCCCTGGAAGACCAGTAGTAGTTTCCGATGCACATCTGAAGGCATTCTGTAATCTGTGGACCTTCAAAATCTTGATGAAACATTGGAATTGCCGGGGGTTTGAATACAACAGTCACCATGCGCACTTTCCTTTATGGGACTAATGTCTCAAACAGTCAACGCTTTGATCGTTGCCTGGAAGACAAGCAGTAGTTTCCGATGCACATCTGGTGTCGTACTGTAATCTGTGGACTATCAGTGTGTTGATGAAACACAAAAATTGCTCAGGACTCAATACAACAGACACCATGCGCACTTTCCTAGATTGAAGTAATAACTCAAACAGTTTACGCTTTGATCGTTCCCTGGAAGACCAGTAGTAGTTTCCGATGCACATCTGGAATCATTCTGTAATCTGTGGACCTTCAAAAAGTTGTTGAAAAACAGAAATTGCATCAGATTTGAATACAACAGTCACCATGCGCACTTTCCTCCATGGGAGTAATGTCTCAAACAGTCTACGCTTTGATCGCTCCCTGGAAGACCAGTAGAATTTTCTGATGCACATCTGGTGTCATTCTGTAATTTGTGGACTATCAGAGTGTTGACGAAACACAGAAATTGCATCGGGATTGAATACAACAGTCACAATGCGCACTTCCTCCATGGGAGTAAGGTCCCAAACAGTTTACGCTTTGATAGTTCCCTGGAAGACCAGTAGTAGGTTCCGATGCACATCTGGGGACATTCTGTAATGTGTGGACTATCAGAGTGTTGATGAAACACAGAAATTGCATCAGGATTGAATACAACAGTCACAATGCGCACTTGCCTCCAAGGAAGTAATGTCTCAAACAGTTTACGCTTTGATCGTTCCCTGGAAGGCCAGTAGTAGTTTCCGATGCACATCTGTGGGCATTCTGTAATGTGTGGACTATCGGAGTGTTGATGAAACACAGAAATTGCATCGGGATTCAATACAACAGTCACCATGTGCACTTTCCTCCATGGGAGTAATGTCTCAAAGAGTCTACGCTTTGATCGTTCCCTGCAAGAGCAGTAGTAGTTTCCGATGCACATCTGGAGGCATTCTGTAATCTGTAGACCTTCAAAGTGTTGATGAAACACAGAAATTGCATGGGGATTGAATACAACAGTCAACATGCGCACTTTGCTCCATGGGAGTAATGTCTCAAACAGTCTACGCTTTGATCGTTCCCTGCAAGACCAGTAGTAGTTTCCGATGCACATCTGGAGGCATTCTGTAATCTGTGGACCTTCAAACTGTTGATGAAACACAGAAATTGCCGCGGGATAGAATACAACAGTCACCATGCGCACTTTCCTCCATGGGAGTAATGTCTCAAACAGTCTACGTTTTGATCGTTCTCTGCCAGACCACTAGTAGTTTCCGATGCACATCAGGAGGCATCCTGTAATCTGTGGACCTTCAAACTGTTGATGAAACACAGAAATTAACGCGGGATTGAATACAACAGTCACCATGCGCACTTTCCTCCATGGGAGTAATGTCTCAAACAGTCTACGTTTTGATCGTTCCCTGCCAGACCACTAGTAGTTTCCGATGCACATCAGGAGGCATTCTGTAATCTGTGGACCTTCAAAGTGTTGATGAAACACAGAAATTGCATCGGGATTCAATACAACAGTCACCATGAGCACTTTCAGACATGGGAGTAATGTCTCAAACAGTCAATGCTTTGATCGTTGCCTGGAATACAAGTAGTAGTTTCCGATGCACATCTGGTGTCATTCTGTAATCTGTGGACCATCAGAGTGTTGATGAAACACAGATATTGCATCGGGATTCAATACAACAGTCACCATGCGCACTTTCCTAGATTGGAGTAATGACTCAAACAGTTTACGCTTTGATCGTTGCCTGGAATACAAGTAGTATTTTCCGATGCAAATCTGGTGTCATTCAGTAATCTGCGGACTATCAGAGTGTCGATGAAACACAGAAATTGCATCGGGATTCAATACAACAGTCACTTTCGCACTTTCCTAGATTGGAGTAATGACTCAAACAGTTTTCGCTTTGATCGTTCCCTGGAAGACCAGTAGTAGTTTCCGATGCACATCTGGAGTCTTATGTAATCTGTGGACCTTCAAAGATTTGATGAAACACAGAATTTGCATCGGGATTCAATACAACAGTCACCATGCACACTTTCGTCCATGGGAGTAATGTCTCAAACAGTTTACGCTTTGATCGATCCCTGGAAGACCAGTAGTAGTTTCCGATGCACATCTGAAGGCATTCTGTAATCTGTGGACCTTCAAAATCTTCATGGAACACTGGAATTGCCGGGGGTTTGAATACAACAGTCACCATGCGCACTTTCCTCCATGGGAGTAATGTCTCAAACAGTCAACGCTTTGATCATTGCCTGGAGGACAAGTAGTAGTTTCCGACGCACATCTGGAGTCATTCTGTAATCTGTGGACTATCAGAGTGTTGATGAAACCTAGAAATTGCATCGCGATTCAATACAACAGTCACCATGCGCACTTTCCTAGATTGAAGTAATGACTGAAACAGTTTAAGCTTTGCTCGTTCCCTGGAAGACCAGCAGTAGTTTCCGATGCACATCTGGAGGCATTCTGTAATCTGTGGACCTTCAAAGTGTTGATGAAACACAGAAATTGCATCGGATTTGAATACAACAGTCACCATGCGCACTTTCCTCCATGGGAGTAATGTCTCAAACAGTCTACGTTTTGATCGTTCCCTGCCAGACCACTAGTAGTTTCCGATGCACATCAGGAGGCATCCTGTAATCTGTGGACCTTCAAACTGTTGATGAAACACAGAAATTAACGAGGGATTGAATACAACAGTCAACATGCGCACTTTGCTCCATGGGAGTAATGTCTCAAACAGTCTACGCTTTGATCGTTCCCTGCAAGACCAGTAGTAGTTTCCGATGCACATCTGGAGGCATTCTGTAATCTGTGGACCTTCAAAGTGTTGATGAAACACAGAAATTGCATCGGGATTCAATACAACAGTCACCATGAGCACTTTCAGACATGGGAGTAATGTCTCAAACAGTCAATGCTTTGATCGTTGCCTGGAATACAAGTAGTAGTTTCCGATGCACATCTGGTGTCATTCTGTAATCTGTGGACCATCAGAGTGTTGATGAAACACAGATATTGCATCGGGATTCAATACAACAGTCACCATGCGCACTTTCCTAGATTGGAGTAATGACTCAAACAGTTTACGCTTTGATCGTTGCCTGGAGTACAAGTAGTAGTTTCCGATGCAAATCTGGTGTCATTCAGTAATCTGCGGACTATCAGAGTGTCGATGAAACACAGAAATTGCATCGGGATTCAATACAACAGTCACTTTCGCACTTTCCTAGATTGGAGTAATGACTCAAACAGTTTTCGCTTTGATCGTTCCCTGGAAGACCAGTAGTAGTTTCCGATGCACATCTGGAGTCTTATGTAATCTGTGGACCTTCAAAGATTTGATGAAACACAGAATTTGCATCGGGATTCAATACAACAGTCACCATGCACACTTTCGTCCATGGGAGTAATGTCTCAAACAGTTTACGCTTTGATCGATCCCTGGAAGACCAGTAGTAGTTTCCGATGCACATCTGAAGGCATTCTGTAATCTGTGGACCTTCAAAATCTTGATGAAACATTGGAATTGCCGGGGGTTTGAATACAACAGTCACCATGCGCACTTTCCTTTATGGGACTAATGTCTCAAACAGTCAACGCTTTGATCGTTGCCTGGAAGACAAGCAGTAGTTTCCGATGCACATCTGGTGTCGTACTGTAATCTGTGGACTATCAGTGTGTTGATGAAACACAAAAATTGCTCAGGACTCAATACAACAGACACCATGCGCACTTTCCTAGATTGAAGTAATAACTCAAACAGTTTACGCTTTGATCGTTCCCTGGAAGACCAGTAGTAGTTTCCGATGCACATCTGGAATCATTCTGTAATCTGTGGACCTTCAAAAAGTTGTTGAAAAACAGAAATTGCATCAGATTTGAATACAACAGTCACCATGCGCACTTTCCTCCATGGGAGTAATGTCTCAAACAGTCTACGCTTTGATCGCTCCCTGGAAGACCAGTAGAATTTTCTGATGCACATCTGGTGTCATTCTGTAATTTGTGGACTATCAGAGTGTTGACGAAACACAGAAATTGCATCGGGATTGAATACAACAGTCACAATGCGCACTTCCTCCATGGGAGTAGGGTCCCAAACAGTTTACGCTTTGATAGTTCCCTGGAAGACCAGTAGTAGGTTCCGATGCACATCTGGGGACATTCTGTAATGTGTGGACTATCAGAGTGTTGATGAAACACAGAAATTGCATCAGGATTGAATACAACAGTCACAATGCGCACTTGCCTCCAAGGAAGTAATGTCTCAAACAGTTTACGCTTTGATCGTTCCCTGGAAGGCCAGTAGTAGTTTCCGATGCACATCTGTGGGCATTCTGTAATGTGTGGACTATCGGAGTGTTGATGAAACACAGAAATTGCATCGGGATTCAATACAACAGTCACCATGTGCACTTTCCTCCATGGGAGTAATGTCTCAAAGAGTCTACGCTTTGATCGTTCCCTGCAAGAGCAGTAGTAGTTTCCGATGCACATCTGGAGGCATTCTGTAATCTGTGGACCTTCAAAGTGTTGATGAAACACAGAAATTGCATGGGGATTGAATACAACAGTCAACATGCGCACCTTGCTCCATGGGAGTAATGTCTCAAACAGTCTACGCTTTGATCGTTCCCTGCAAGACCAGTAGTAGTTTCCGATGCACATCTGGAGGCATTCTGTAATCTGTGGACCTTCAAAGTGTTGATGAAACACAGAAATTGCATCGGGATTCAATACAACAGTCACCATGCGCACTTTCCTCCATGGGAGTAATGTCTCAAACAGTCTACGTTTTGATCGTTCCCTGCCAGACCACTAGTAGTTTCCGATGCACATCAGGAGGCATTCTGTAATCTGTGGACCTTCAAAGTGTTGATGAAACACAGAAATTGCATCGGGATTCAATACAACAGTCACCATGAGCACTTTCAGACATGGGAGTAATGTCTCAAACAGTCAATGCTTTGATCGTTGCCTGGAATACAAGTAGTAGTTTCCGATGCACATCTGGTGTCATTCTGTAATCTGTGGACCATCAGAGTGTTGATGAAACACAGATATTGCATCGGGATTCAATACAACAGTCACCATGCGCACTTTCCTAGATTGGAGTAATGACTCAAACAGTTTACGCTTTGATCGTTGCCTGGAATACAAGTAGTATTTTCCGATGCAAATCTGGTGTCATTCAGTAATCTGCGGACTATCAGAGTGTCGATGAAACACAGAAATTGCATCGGGATTCAATACAACAGTCACTTTCGCACTTTCCTAGATTGGAGTAATGACTCAAACAGTTTTCGCTTTGATCGTTCCCTGGAAGACCAGTAGTAGTTTCCGATGCACATCTGGAGTCTTATGTAATCTGTGGACCTTCAAAGATTTGATGAAACACAGAATTTGCATCGGGATTCAATACAACAGTCACCATGCACACTTTCGTCCATGGGAGTAATGTCTCAAACAGTTTACGCTTTGATCGATCCCTGGAAGACCAGTAGTAGTTTCCGATGCACATCTGAAGGCATTCTGTAATCTGTGGACCTTCAAAATCTTCATGGAACACTGGAATTGCCGGGGGTTTGAATACAACAGTCACCATGCGCACTTTCCTCCATGGGAGTAATGTCTCAAACAGTCAACGCTTTGATCATTGCCTGGAGGACAAGTAGTAGTTTCCGACGCACATCTGGAGTCATTCTGTAATCTGTGGACTATCAGAGTGTTGATGAAACCTAGAAATTGCATCGCGATTCAATACAACAGTCACCATGCGCACTTTCCTAGATTGAAGTAATGACTGAAACAGTTTAAGCTTTGCTCGTTCCCTGGAAGACCAGCAGTAGTTTCCGATGCACATCTGGAGGCATTCTGTAATCTGTGGACCTTCAAAGTGTTGATGAAACACAGAAATTGCATCGGATTTGAATACAACAGTCACCATGCGCACTTTCCTCCATTGGAGTAATGTCACAAACAGTCTACGCTTTGATCGTTCCCTGGAAGACCAGTAGTAGTTTCCGATGCACATCTGCAGGCATTCTGTAATGTGTGGTCTATCAGAGTGTTGACGAAACACAGAAATTGCATCGGAATTGAATACAACAGTCACCATGCGCACTTCCCTCCATGGGAGTAATGTCTCAAACAGTTTACGCTTTGATCGTTCCCTTGAAGACCAGTAGTAGTTTCCGATGCACATCTGGTGTCATTCGGTAATCTGTGGACTAACAGAGTGTTGATGAAACACAGAAATTTCATCGGGATTGAATACACCATTCACCATGCGCACTTCCTCCATGGGAGTAATGTCACAAACAGTCTACGCTTTGATCGTTCCCTGCAAGACCAGTAGTAGTTTCCGATGCACATCTGGTGTCATTCGGTAATCTGTGGACTAACAGAGTGTTGATGAAACACAGAATTTTCATCGGGATTGAATACACCATTCCCCATGCGCACTTTCATCCATGGGAGTAATGACACAAACAGTCTACGCTTTGATCGTTCCCTGCAAGACCAGTAGTAGTTTCCGATGCACATCTGGAGGCATTCTGTAATCTGTGGACCTTCAAAGTGATGATGAAACACAGAAATTGCATCGGGATTCAATACAACAGTCACCATGCAAACTTTCCTAGATTGGGGTAATGACTCAAACAGTTTAAGCTTTGCTCGTTCCCTGGAAGACCAGCAGTAGTTTCCGATGCACATCTGTAGGCATTCTGTAATCTGTGGACCTTCAAAGTCTTGATGGAACACTGGAATTGCCGGGGGTTTGAATACAACAGTCACAATGCGCACTTCCTCCATGGGAGTAAGGTCCCAAACAGTTTACGCTTTGATAGTTCCCTGGAAGACCAGTAGTAGGTTCCGATGCACATCTGGGGACATTCTGTAATGTGTGGACTATCAGAGTGTTGATGAAACACAGAAATTGCATCAGGATTGAATACAACAGTCACAATGCGCACTTGCCTCCAAGGAAGTAATGTCTCAAACAGTTTACGCTTTGATCGTTCCCTGGAAGGCCAGTAGTAGTTTCCGATGCACATCTGTGGGCATTCTGTAATGTGTGGACTATCGGAGTGTTGATGAAACACAGAAATTGCATCGGGATTCAATACAACAGTCACCATGTGCACTTTCCTCCATGGGAGTAATGTCTCAAAGAGTCTACGCTTTGATCGTTCCCTGCAAGAGCAGTAGTAGTTTCCGATGCACATCTGGAGGCATTCTGTAATCTGTGGACCTTCAAAGTGTTGATGAAACACAGAAATTGCATGGGGATTGAATACAACAGTCAACATGCGCACTTTGCTCCATGGGAGTAATGTCTCAAACAGTCTACGCTTTGATCGTTCCCTGCAAGACCAGTAGTAGTTTCCGATGCACATCTGGAGGCATTCTGTAATCTGTGGACCTTCAAACTGTTGATGAAACACAGAAATTGCCGCGGGATAGAATACAACAGTCACCATGCGCACTTTCCTCCATGGGAGTAATGTCTCAAACAGTCTACGTTTTGATCGTTCTCTGCCAGACCACTAGTAGTTTCCGATGCACATCAGGAGGCATCCTGTAATCTGTGGACCTTCAAACTGTTGATGAAACACAGAAATTAACGCGGGATTGAATACAACAGTCACCATGCGCACTTTCCTCCATGGGAGTAATGTCTCAAACAGTCTACGTTTTGATCGTTCCCTGCCAGACCACTAGTAGTTTCCGATGCACATCAGGAGGCATTCTGTAATCTGTGGACCTTCAAAGTGTTGATGAAACACAGAAATTGCATCGGGATTCAATACAACAGTCACCATGAGCACTTTCAGACATGGGAGTAATGTCTCAAACAGTCAATGCTTTGATCGTTGCCTGGAATACAAGTAGTAGTTTCCGATGCACATCTGGTGTCATTCTGTAATCTGTGGACCATCAGAGTGTTGATGAAACACAGATATTGCATCGGGATTCAATACAACAGTCACCATGCGCACTTTCCTAGATTGGAGTAATGACTCAAACAGTTTACGCTTTGATCGTTGCCTGGAATACAAGTAGTATTTTCCGATGCAAATCTGGTGTCATTCAGTAATCTGCGGACTATCAGAGTGTCGATGAAACACAGAAATTGCATCGGGATTCAATACAACAGTCACTTTCGCACTTTCCTAGATTGGAGTAATGACTCAAACAGTTTTCGCTTTGATCGTTCCCTGGAAGACCAGTAGTAGTTTCCGATGCACATCTGGAGTCTTATGTAATCTGTGGACCTTCAAAGATTTGATGAAACACAGAATTTGCATCGGGATTCAATACAACAGTCACCATGCACACTTTCGTCCATGGGAGTAATGTCTCAAACAGTTTACGCTTTGATCGATCCCTGGAAGACCAGTAGTAGTTTCCGATGCACATCTGAAGGCATTCTGTAATCTGTGGACCTTCAAAATCTTCATGGAACACTGGAATTGCCGGGGGTTTGAATACAACAGTCACCATGCGCACTTTCCTCCATGGGAGTAATGTCTCAAACAGTCAACGCTTTGATCATTGCCTGGAGGACAAGTAGTAGTTTCCGACGCACATCTGGAGTCATTCTGTAATCTGAGGACTATCAGAGTGTTGATGAAACCTAGAAATTGCATCGCGATTCAATACAACAGTCACCATGCGCACTTTCCTAGATTGAAGTAATGACTGAAACAGTTTAAGCTTTGCTCGTTCCCTGGAAGACCAGCAGTAGTTTCCGATGCACATCTGGAGGCATTCTGTAATCTGTGGACCTTCAAAGTGTTGATGAAACACAGAAATTGCATCGGATTTAATACAACAGTCACCATGCGCACTTTCCTCCATTGGAGTAATGTCACAAACAGTCTACGCTTTGATCGTTCCCTGGAAGACCAGTAGTAGTTTCCGATGCACATCTGCAGGCATTCTGTAATGTGTGGTCTATCAGAGTGTTGACGAAACACAGAAATTGCATCGGGATTGAATACAACAGTCACCATGCGCACTTCCCTCCATGGGAGTAATGTCTCAAACAGTTTACGCTTTGATCGTTCCCTTGAAGACCAGTAGTAGTTTCCGATGCACATCTGGTGTCATTCGGTAATCTGTGGACTAACAGAGTGTTGATGAAACACAGAAATTTCATCGGGATTGAATACACCATTCACCATGCGCACTTCCTCCATGGGAGTAATGTCACAAACAGTCTACGCTTTGATCGTTCCCTGCAAGACCAGTAGTAGTTTCCGATGCACATCTGGTGTCATTCGGTAATCTGTGGACTAACAGAGTGTTGATGAAACACAGAATTTTCATCGGGATTGAATACACCATTCACCATGCGCACTTTCATCCACGGGAGTAATGTCACAAACAGTCTACGCTTTGATCGTTCCCTGCAAGACCAGTAGTAGTTTCCGATGCACATCTGGAGGCATTCTGTAATCTGTGGACCTTCAAAGTGATGATGAAACACAGAAATTGCATCGGGATTCAATACAACAGTCACCATGCAAACTTTCCTAGATTGGGGTAATGACTCAAACAGTTTAAGCTTTGCTCGTTCCCTGGAAGACCAGCAGTAGTTTCCGATGCACATCTGTAGGCATTCTGTAATCTGTGGACCTTCAAAGTCTTGATGGAACACTGGAATTGCCGGGGGTTTGAATACAACAGTCACCATGCGCACTTTCCCCCATGTGAGTAATGTCTCAAACAGTCAACGCTTTGATCATTGCCTGGAAGACAAGTAGTAGTTTCCGACGCACATCTGGCGTCATTCTGTAATCTGTGGACTATCAGAGTGTGGATGAATCACAGAAATTGCATCGGGATTCAATACAACAGTCACCATGCGCACTTTCCTAGATTGAAGTAATGACTGAAACAGTTTAAGGTTTGCTCGTTCAATGGGAGACCAGTAGTAGTTTCCGATGCACATCTGGGGGCATTCTGTAATCTGTGGACCTTCAAAGTGATGATGAAACACAGAAATTGCATCGGATTTGAATACAACAGTCACCATGCTCACTTTCCTCCCTGGGCGTAATGTCCCAAACAGTCTACGTTTTGATCGTTCCCTGGAAGACCAGTAGTAGTTTCCGATGCACATCTGGAGGCATTCTGTAATCTGTGGGCCTTCAAAGTGTTGATGAAACACAGATATTGCATCGGGATTGAATACAACAGTCACCATGCGAACTTTGCTCCATGGGAGTAATGTCTCAAACAGTCTACGCATTGATCGTTCCCTGCAAGACCAGTAGTAGTTTCCGATGCACATCTGGAGGCATTCTGTAATCTCTGGACCTTCAAACTGATGATGAAACACAGAAATTGCAACGGGACTGAATACAACAGTCACCATGCGCACTTTCCTCCATGGGAGTAATGTCGCAAACAGTCTACGTTTTGATCGTTCCCTGCAAGACCACTAGTAGTTTCCGATGCACATCAGGAGGCATTCTGTAATCTGTGGATCTTCAAAGTGTTGATGAAACACAGAAATGGCATCAGGATTGAATATAACAGTCACCATGCGCACTTTCCTCCAAGAAAGTATTGTCTCAAACAGTTTACGCTTTGATCGTTCCCTGGAAGACCAGTAGTAGTTTACGATGCACATCTGTGGGCATTCTGTAATGTGTGGACTATCGGAGTGTTGATGAAACACAGAAATTTCATCGGGATTGAATACACCATTCACCATGCGCACTTTCCTCCATGGGAGTAATGTCACAAACAGTCTACGCTTTGATCGTTCCCTGCAAGACCAGTAGTAGTTTCCGATGCACATATGGAGGCATTTTGTAATCTGTGGACCTTCAAAGTGTAGATGAAACACAGAAATTGCATCGGGATTCAATACAACAGTCACCATGCGCACTTTCCTAGATTGGAGTAATGACTCAAACAGTTTAAGCTTTGCTCGTTCCCTGGAAGACCAGCAGTAGTTTCCGATGCACATCTGGAGGCATTCTGTAATCTGTGGACCTTCAAATTCTTGATGGAACACTGGAATTGCCGGAGGTTTGAATACAACAGTCACCATGCGCACTTTCCTCCATGGGAGTAATGTCTCAAACAGTCAACGCTTTGATCATTGCCTGGAAGACAAGTAGTAGTTTCCGACGCACATCTGGCGTCATTCTGTAATCTGTGGACTATCAGAGTGTTGATGAAACCTAGAAATTGCATCGCGATTCAATACAACAGTCACCATGCGCACTTTCCTAGATTGAAGTAATGACTGAAACAGTTTAAGCTTTGCTTGTTCCCTGGAAGACCAGCAGTAGTTTCCGATGCACATCTGGAGGCATTCTGTAATCTGTGGACCTTAAAACTGATGATGAAACACAGATATTGCCGCGGGATTGAATACAACAGTCACCATGCGCACTTTCCTCCATGGGAGTAATGTCTCAAACAGTCGACGTTTTGATCGTTCCCTGCAAGACCACTAGTAGTTTCCGATGCACATCAGGAGGCATTCTGTAATCTGTGGACCTTAAAAGTGTTGATGAAACACAGAAATTGCCTCGGGATTGAATACAACAGTGACCATGCGCACTTTCCTCCACGGGAGTAATGTCTCAAACAGTCTACGCTTTGATCGTTTAGTGGAAGACCAGTAGTAGTGTCCGATGCACATCTGGAGTCATTCTGTAATCTTTGGACCTTCAAAGTGTTGATGAAACACAGAAATTGCATCGGGATTCAATACAACAGTCACCATGCGCACTTTCGTCCATGGGAGTAATGTCTCAAAGAGTTTACGCTTTGATCGTTCAGGAACACCAGTAGAAGTTTCCGATGCACATCTGAAGGCATTCTGTAATCTGTGGACCTTCAAAGTCTTGATGGAACACTGGATTTGCCGGGGGTTTGAATACAACAGTCACCATGCGCACTTTCCTCCATGGGAGTAATGTCTCAAACAGTCAACGCTTTGATCATACCTGGAAGATAAGTAGTAGTTTCCGACGCACATCTGGCGTCATTCTGTAATCTGTGGACTATCAGAGTGTTGATGAATCACAGAAATTGCATCGGGATTCAATACAACAGTCACCATGCGCACTTTCCTAGATTGAAGTAATGACTGAAACAGTTAAAGCTTTGCTCGTTCCCTGGAAGACCAGTAGTAGTTTCCCATGCACATCTGGAGGCATTCTGTAATGTGTGGTCCTTCAGAGTGTTGATGAAACACAGCAATTGCATCGGATTTGAATACAACAGTCACCATGCTCACTTTCCTCCATGGGAGTAATGTCCCAAACAGTCTACGCTTTGATCGTTCCCTGGAACACCAGTAGAAGTTTCCGATGCACATCTGAAGGCATTCTGTAATCTGTGAAACTTCAAAGTCTTAATGGAACACTGGAATTGCCGGGGGTTTGAATACAACAGTCACCATGCGCACTTTCCTCCATGGGAGTAATGTCTCAAACAGTCAACGCTTTGATCATACCTGGAAGACAAGTAGTAGTTTCCGATGCACATCTGTGTGCATTCTGTAATGTGTGGACTATCGGAGTGTTGATGAAACACAGAATTTGCATCGGGATTGAATACAACAGTCACCATGCGCACTTTCCTCCATGGGAGTAATGTCTCAAAGAGTCTACGCTTTGATCGTTCCCTGCAAGGCTAGTTGTAGTTTCCGATGCACATCTGGAGGCATTCTGTAATCTGTGGACCTTCAAAGTGTTGATGAAACACAGAAATTGCATCGGGATTCAATTCAACAGTCACCATGCGCACTTTCCTAGATTGGAGTAATGACTCAAACAGTTTAAGATTTGCTCGTTCCCTGGAAGACCAGCAGTAGTTTCCGATGCACATCTGGAGGCATTCTCTAATCTGTGGACCTTCAAAGTGTTGATGAAACACAGAAATTGCTTCGGGATTGAATACAACAGTCACCATGCGCACTTCCCTCCATGGGATTAATGTCTCAAACAGTTTACGCTTTGATCGTTCCCTGGAAGACCAGTCGTAGTTTCCGATGCACATCTGGAGGCATTCTGTAATGTGTGGTCTATCAGAGTGTTGATGAAACACAGAAATTGCATCGGGATTGAATACAACAGTCACCATGCGCAGTTCCCTCCATGGGATTAATGTCTCAAACAGTTTACGCTTTGATCGTTCCCTGGAAGACCAGTAGTAGTTTCCGATGCACATCTGGTGTCATTCGGTAATCTGTGGACTAACAGAGTGTTGATGAAACACAGAAATTTCATCGGGATTGAATACACCATTCACCATGCGCACTTTCCTCCATGGGAGAAATGTCACAAACAGTCTACGCTTTGATCGTTCCCTGCAAGACCAGTAGTAGTTTCCAGTGCCCATATGGAGGCATTCTGTAATCTGTGGACCTTCAAAGTGTGGATGAAACACAGAAATTGCATCGGGATTGAATGCAACAGTCACCATGCGCACTTTGCTCCATGGGAGTAATGTCTCAAACAGTCTACGCTTTGATCGTTCCCTGCAAGACCAGTAGTAGTTTCCGATGCACATCTATAGGCATTCTGTAATCTGTGGACCTTCAAACTGATGATGAAAAACGGAAATTGCCGCGGGATTGAATACAACAGTCACCATGCGCACTTTCCTATATGGGAGTAATGTCGCAAACAGTCTACGCTTTGATCGTTCCCTGCAAGACCACTAGTAGTTTCCGATGCACATCAGGAGGCATTCTGTAATCTGTGGACCTTCAAAGTGTTGATGAAACACAGAAATTGCCACGGGATTGAATACAACCGTCACCATGCGCACTTTCCTCCATGGGAGTAATGTCTCAAACAGTCTACGCTTTGATCGATTCCTGGAAGACCAGTAGTAGTGTCCGATGCACATCTGGAGTCATTCTGTAATCTTTGGACCTTCAAAGTGTTGATGAAACACAGAAATTGCATCGGGATTCAATACAACAGTCACCATGCGCACTTTCGTCCATGGGAGTAATGTCTCAAACAGTTTACGCTTTGATCGTTCCCTGGAACACCAGTAGTAGTTTCCGATGCACATCAGAAGGCATTCTGTAATCTGTGCCCTTCAAAGTCTTGATGGAACACTGGATTTGCCGGGGGTTTGAATACAACAGTCACCATGCGCACTTTCCTCCATGGGAGTAATGTCTCAAACAGTCAACGCTTTGATCATTGCCTGGAAGACAAGTAGTAGTTTCCGACGCACATCTGGCGTCATTCTGTAATCTGTGGACTATCAGAGTGTTGATGAATCACAGAAATTGCATCGGGATTCAATACAACAGTCACCTTGCGCACTTTCCTCCATGGGAGTAATGTCTCAAACAGTTTACGCTTTTATCGTTCCCTGGAAGACCAGTAGTAGTTTCCGAAGCACATCTGGAGGAATTCTGTAATCTGAGGACCTTCAAAGTGTTGATGAAACACAGAAATTGCTTCGGTATTGAATATACCATTTACCATGCGCACTTTCCTCCATGGGAGTAATGTCACAAACAGTCTACGCTTTAATAGTTACCTGCAAGACCAGTAGTAGTTTCCGATGCACATCTGGAGGCATTCTGCAATCTGTGTACCTTCAAAGTGTTGATGAAACACAGAAATTGCATCGTGATTGAGTACAACAGTCACAATGCGCACTTTCCTCCATGGGAGTAATGTCTAAAACAGTCGACGTTTTGATCGTTCCCTGCAAGACCACTAGTAGTTTCCGATGCACATCAGGAGGCATTCTGTAATCTGTGGACCTTCAAAGTGTTGATGAAACCAGAAATTGCCTCGGGATTGAATACAACAGTCACCATGCACACTTTCCTCCATGGGAGTAATGTCTCAAACAGTCTACGCTTTGATCGTTTCCTGGAAGACCAGTAGTAGTGTCCGATGCACATCTGGAGTCATTCTGTAATCTTTGGACCTTCAAAGTGTTGATGAAATACAGAAATTGCATCGGGATTCAATACAACAGTCACCATGCGCACTTTCGTCCATGGGAGTAATGTCTCAAAGAGTTTACGCTTTGATCGTTCCCTGGAACACCAGTAGTAGTTTCCGATGCACATCTGAAGTCATTCTGTAATCTGTGGACCTTCAAAGTCTTGATGGAACACTGGAATTGCCGGGGGTTTGAATACAACAGTCACCATGCGCACTTTCCTCCATGGGAGTAATGTCTCAAACAGTCAACGCTTTGATCATACCTGGAAGACAAGTAGTAGTTTCCGAGGCACATCTGGCCTCATTCTGAAATCTGTGGACTATCAGAGTGTTGATGAATCACAGAAATTGCATCGGGATTGAATACAACAGTCACCATGCTCACTTTCCTCCATGGGAGTAATGTCCCAAACAGTCTACGCTTTGATCGTTCCCTGGAAGACCAGTAGTAGTTTCTGATGCACATCTGGTGTCATTCTGTAATTTGTGGACTATCAGAGTGTTGACGAAACACAGAAATTGCATCGGGATTCAATACAACAGTCACCTTGCGCACTTTCCTAGATTGGAGTAATGACTCAAACAGTTTACGCTTTGATCGTTCAATGGAAGACCAGTAGTAGTTTCCGATGCACATCTGGAGGAATTCTTTAATCTGTGGATCTTCAAAGTGTTGATGAAACACAGAAATTGCTTCGGGATTGAATATACCATTCACCATGCGCACTTTCCTCCATGGGAGTAATGTCACAAACAGTCTACGCTTTGATCGTTCCCAGCAATACCAGTAGTAGATTCCGATGCACATCTGGCACATCTGGAGGCATTCTGTAATCTGTGGACCTTCAAAGTGTTGATGAAACACAGAAATTGCATCGGATTTGAATACAACAGTCACCATGCGCACTTTCCTCCATGGGCGTCATGTCTTAAACAGTCTACGCTTTGATCGTTCCCTGGAAGGCCAGTAGTAGTTTCTGATGCACATCTGGTGTCATTCTGTAATTTGTGGACTATCAGAGTGTTGACGAAACACAGAAATTGCATCGGGATTGAATACAACACTCACCATGTGCACTATCTTCCATGGGAGTAATGTCTCAATCAGTTTACGCTTTGATCGTTCCCTGGAAGTCCAGTAGTAGTCTCCGATGCACTTCTGTGGGCATTCTGTAATGTGTGGACTATCGGAGTGTTGATGAAACACAGAATTTGCATCGGGATTGAATACAACAGTCACCATGCGCACTTTCCTCCATAGGAGTAATGTCACAAACAGTCTACGCTTTGATCGTTCCCTGGAAGACCAGTAGTAGTTTCCGATGCACATCTGGAGGCATTCTGTAATGTGTGGTCTATCAGAGTGTTGATGAAACACAGAAATTGCATCGGGATTGAATACAACAGTCACCATGCGCACTTCCCTCCATGAAATTAATGTCTCAAACAGTTTACGCTTTGATCGTTCCCTGGAAGACCAGTAGTAGTATCCGATGCACATCTGGTGTCATTCGGTAATCTGTGGACTAAAAGAGTGTTGATGAAACACATAAATTTCATCGGGATTGAATACACCATTCACCATGCGCACTTTCCTCAATGGGAGAAATGTCACAAACAGTCTACGCTTTGATCGTTCCCTGCAAGACCAGTAGTAGTTATCATTGCACATCTGGAGGCATTCTGTAATCTGTGGACCTTCAAAGTGTTGATGAAACACAGAAATTGCATCGGGATTGAATACAACAGTCACCATGCGCACTTTGCTCCATGGGAGTAATGTCTCAAACAGTCTACGCTTTGATCGTTCATTGCAAGACCAGTAGTAGTTTCCAATGCACATCTGGAGGCATTCTGTAATCTGTGGACCTTCAAAGTGTTGATGAAACACAGAAATTGCATCGCGATTGAATACAACAGTCACCATGCGCACTTTGCTCCATGGGAGTAATGTCTAAAACAGTCTACGCTTTGATCGTTCCCTGCAAGACCAGTAGTAGTTTCCTATGCACATCAGGAGGCATTCTGTAATCTGTGGACCTTCAAAGTGTTGATGAAACACAGAAATTGCATCGGATTTGAATACAACAGTAACCATGCTCACTTTCCTCCATGGGAGTAATGTCCCAAACAGTCTACGCGTTGATCGTTCCCTGGAAGACCAGTAGTAGTTTCTGATGCACATCTTGTGTCATTCTGTAATTTGTGGACTATCAGAGTGTTGACGAAACACAGAAATTGCATCGGGATTCAATACAACAGTCACCTTGCGCACTTTCCTCCATGGGAGTAATGTCTCAAACAGTTTACGCTTTGATCGTTCCCTGGAAGACCAGTAGTAGCTTCCGATGCACATCTGGGGACATTCTGTAATGTGTGGACTGTCAGAGTGTTGATGAAACACGGAAATGGCATCAGGATTGAGTATAAGAGTCACCATGCGCACTTTCCTCCAAGGAAGTAATGTCTCAAACAGTTTACGCTTTGATCGTTCCCTGGAAGACCAGTAGTAGTTTCCGATGCACATCTGTGGGCATTCTGTAATGTGTGGACTATCGGAGTGTTGATGAAACACAGAAATTTCATCGGGATTGAATACACCATTCACCATGGGCACTTTCCTCCATGGGAGTAATGTCACAAACAGTCTACGCTTTGATCGTTCCCTGCAAAACCAGTAGTAGTTTCCGATGCACATCTGGAGGCATTCTGTAATCTGTGGACCTTCAAAGTGTTGATGAAACACAGAAATAGCATCGGGATTGAATACAACAGTCACCATGCGCACTTTGCTCCATGGGAGTAATGTCTCAAAGAGTCTACGCTTTGATCGTTCCCTGCAAGACCAGTAGTAGTTTCCGATGCACATCTGGAGGCATTCTGTAATCTGTGGACCTTCAAAGGCTTGATGGAACACTGGAATTGCCGGGGGTTTGAATACAACAGTCACCATGCGCACTTTCCTCCATGGGAGTAATGTCTCAAACAGTCAACGCTTTGATCATACCTGGAAGACAAGCAGTAGTTTCCGACGCACATCTGGCGTCATTCTGTAATCCGTGGTCTATCAGAGTGTTGATGAATCACACAAATTGCATCGGGATTCAATACAACAGTCACCATGCGCACTTTCCTAGATTGAAGTAATGACTGAAACAGTTTAAGCTTTGCTCGTTCCCTGGAAGACCAGTAGTAGTTTCCTATGCACATCTGGTGGCATTCTGTAATGTGTGGTCTATCAGAGTGTTGATGAAACACAGAAATTGCATCGGATTTGAATACAACAGTCACCATGCTCACTTTCCTCCATGGGAGTAATGTCCCAAACAGTCTACGTTTTGATCGTTCCCTGGAAGACCAGTAGTAGTTTCCGATGCACATCTGGAGGAATTCTGTAATCTGTGGACCTTCAAAGTGTTGATGAAACACAGAAATTGCTTCGGGATTGAATATACCATTCACCATGCGCACTTTCCTCCATGGGAGTAATGTCACAAACAGTCTACGCTTTGATCGTTCCCTGCAAGACCAGTAGTAGTTTCCGATGCACATCTGGCACATCTAGAGGCATTCTGTAATCTGTGGACCTTCAAAGTGTTGATGAAACTCAGAAATTGCATCGGATTTGAATACAAGAGTCACCATGCGCACTTTCCTCCATGGGCGTAATGTCTTAAACAGTCTACGCTTTGATCGTTCCCTGGAAGGCCAGTAGTAGTTTCTGATGCACATCTGGTGTCATTCTGTAATTTGTGGACTATCAGAGTGTTGACGAAACACAGAAATTTCATCGGGATTGAATACAACAGTCACCATGTGCACTTTCTTCCATGGGAGTAATGTCTCCAACAGTTTACGCTTTGATCGTTCCCTGGAAGACCAGTAGTAGTCTACGATGCACATCTGTGTGCATTCTGTAATGTGTGGACTATCGGAGTGTTGATGAAACACAGAATTTGCATCGGGATTGAATACAACAGTCACCATGCGCACTTTCCTCCATGGGAGTAATGTCTCAAAGAGTCTACGCTTTGATCGTTCCCTGCAAGACTAGTAGTAGTTTCCGATGCACATCTGGAGGCATTCTGTAATCTGTGGACCTTCAAAGTGTTGATGAAACACAGATATTGCATCGGGATTCAATACAACTGTCACCATGCGCACTTTCCTAGATTGGAGTAATGACTCAAACAGTTTAAGGTTTGCTCGTTCCCTGGAAATCCAGCAGTAGTTTCCGATGCACATCTGGAGGCATTCTCTAATCTGTGGACCTTTAAAGTGTTGATGAAACACAGAAATTGCATCTGATTTGAATACAACAGTCACCATGCGCACTTTCCTCCATAGGAGTAATGTCACAAACAGTCTACGCTTTGATCGTTCCCTGGAAGACCAGTAGTAGTTTCCGATGCACATCTGGAGGCATTCTGTAATGTGTGGCCTATCAGAGTGTTGATGAAACACAGAAATTGCATCGGGATTGAATACAACAGTCACCATGCGCACTTCCCTCCATGGGATTAGTGTCTCAAACAGTTTACGCTTTGATCGTTCCCTGGAAGACCAGTAGTAGTTTCCGATGCACATCTGGTGTCATTCGGTAATCTGTGGACTAACAGAGTGTTGATGAAACACAGAAATTTCATCGGGATTGAATACACCATTCACCATGCGCACTTTCCTCCATGGGAGAAATGTCACAAACAGTCTACGCTTTGATCGTTCCCTGCAAGACCAGTAGTTGTTTCCAATGCCCATCTGGAGGCATTCTGTAATCTGTGGACCTTCAAAGTGTGGATGAAACACAGAAATTGCATCGGGATTGAATACAACAGTCACCATGCGCACTTTCCTCCATGGGAGTAATGTCGCAAACAGTCTACGCTTTGATCGTTCCCTGCAAGACCAGTAGTAGTTTCCAATGCACATCTGGAGGCATTCTGTAATCTGTGGACCTTCAAAGTGTTGATGAAACACAGAAATTGCATCGGGATTGAATTCAACAGTCACCATGCGCACTTTCGTCCATGTGAGTAATGTCTCAAACAGTTTACGCTTTGAACGTTCCCTGGAACACCAGTAGTAGTTTCCGGTGCACATCTGGAGGCATTCTGTAATCTGTGGACCTTCAAACTGATGATGAAACACAGAAATTGACGCGGGATTGAATACAAAAGTCACCATGCGCACTTTCCTCCATGGGAGTAATGTCGCAAACAGTCTACGCTTTGCTCGTTCCCTGGAAGACCAGTAGTAGTTTCCGATGCACATCTGGAGGCATTCTGTAATCTGTGGACCTTCAAAGTGTTGATGAAACACAGAAATTGCATCGGATTTGAATACAACAGTAACCATGCTCACTTTCCTCCATGGGAGTAATGTCCCAAACAGTCTACGCTTTGATCGTTCCCTGGAAGACCAGTAGTAGTTTCTGATGCACATCTTGTGTCATTCTGTAATTTGTGGACTATCAGAGTGTTGACGAAACACAGAAATTGCATCGGGATTCAATACAACAGTCACCTTGCGCACTTTCCTCCATGGGAGTAATGTCTCAAACAGTTTACGCTTTGATCGTTCCCTGGAAGACCAGTAGTAGTTTCCGAAGCACATCTGGAGGAATTCTGTAATCTGTGGACCTTCAAAGTGTTGATGAAACACAGAAATTGCTTCGGGATTGAATATACCATTCACCATGCGCACTTTCCTCCATGGGAGTAATGTCACAAACAGTCTACGCTTTAATAGTTCCCTGCAAGACCAGTAGTAGTTTCCGATGCACATCTAGAGGCATTCTGTAATGTGTGGTCTATCAGAGTGTTGATGAAACACAGAAATTGCATCGGGATTGAATATAACAGTCACCATGCGCACTTCCCTCCATGAAATTAATGTCTCAAACAGTTTACGCTTTGATCGTTCCCTGGAAGACCAGTAGTAGTTTCCGATGCACATCTGGTGTCATTCGGTAATCTGTGGACTAACAGAGTGTTGATGAAACACAGAAATTTCATCGGGATTGAATACACCATTCACCATGCGCACTTTCCTCCATGGGAGAAATGTCACAAACAGTCTACGCTTTGATCGTTCCCTGCAAGACCAGTAGTAGTTTCCAATGCACATCTGGAGGCATTCTGTAATCTGTGGACCTTCAAAGTGTTGATGAAACACAGAAATTGCATCGGGATTGAATACAACAGTCACCATGCGCACTTTGCTCCATGGGAGTAATGTCTCAAACAGTCTACGCTTTGATCGTTCCTTGCAAGACCTGTTGTAGTTTCCGATGCACATCTGGAGGCATTCTGTAATCTGTGGACCTTCAAACTGATGATGAAACACAGAAATTGCCGCGGGATTGAATACAACAGTCACCATGCGCACTTTCCTCCATGGGAGTAATGTCTCAAACAGTCTACGCTTTGATCGTTCATTGCAAGACCAGTAGTAGTTTCCAATGCACATCTGGAGGCATTCTGTAATCTGTGGACCTTCAAAGTGTTGATGAAACACAGAAATTGCATCGGATTTGAATACAACAGTAACCATGCTCACTTTCCTCCATGGGAGTAATGTCCCAAACAGTCTACGCGTTGATCGTTCCCTGGAAGACCAGTAGTAGCTTCCGATGCCTATCTGGGGACATTCTGTAATGTGTGGACTATCAGAGTGTTGATGAAACACGGAAATGGCATCAGGATTGAGTATAAGAGTCACCATGCGCACTTTCCTCCAAGGAAGTAATGTCTCAAACAGTTTGCGCTTTGATCGTTCCCTGGAAGACCAGTAGTAGTTTCCGATGCACATCTGTGGGCATTCTGTAATGTGTGGACTATCGGAGTGTTGATGAAACACAGAAATTTCATCGGGATTCAATACAACAGTCACCTTGCGCACTTTCCTCCATAGGAGTAATGTCTCAAACAGTTTACGCTTTGATCGTTCCCTGGAAGACCAGTAGTAGTTTCCGAAACACATCTGGAGGAATTCTGTAATCTGTGGACCTTCAAAGTGTTGATGAAACACAGAAATTGCTTCGGGATTGAATATACCATTCACCATGCGCACTTTCCTCCATGGGAGTAATGTCACAAACAGTCTACGCTTTAATAGTTCCCTGCAAGACCAGTAGTAGTTTCCGATGCACATCTGGAGGCTTTCTGTAATCTGTGTACCTTCAAAGTGTTGATGAAACATAGAAATTGCATCGTGATTGAGTACAACAGTCTCAATGCGCACTTTCCTCCATGGGAGTAAGGTCCCAAACAGTTTACGCTTTGATCGTTCCCTGGAAGACCAGTAGTAGTTTCCGATGCACATCTGTGGGCATTCTGTAATGTGTGGACTATCGGAGTGTTGATGAAACACAGAAATTTCATCGGGATTGAAAACACCATTCACCATGGGCACTTTCCTCCATGGGAGTAATGTCACAAACAGTCTACGCTTTGATCGTTCCCTGCAAAACCAGTAGTAGTTTCCGATGCACATCTGGAGGCATTCTGTAATCTGTGGACCTTCAAAGTGTTGATGAAACACAGAAATAGCATCGGGATTGAATACAACAGTCACCATGCGCACTTTCCTCAATGGGAGTAATGTCTTAAACCGTCTACGATTTGATCGTTCCCTGGAAGGCCAGTCGTAGTTTCTGATGCACATCTGGTGTTATTCTGTAATTTGTGGACTATCAGAGTGTTGACGAAACACAGAAATTGCATCGGGATTGAATACAACAGTCACCATGTGCACTTTCTTCAATGCGAGTAATGTCTCAAACAGTTTACGCTTTGGTCGTTCCCTGGAAGACCAGTAGTAGTCTGCGATGCACATCTGTGGGCATTCTGTAATGTGTGGACTATCGGAGTGTTGATGAAACACAGAATTTGCATCGGGATTGAATACAACAGTGACCATGCGCACTTTCCTCCATGGGAGTAATGTCTCAAAGAGTCTACGCTTTGATCGTTCCCTGCAAGACCAGTAGTAGTTTCCGATGCACATCTGGAGGCATTCTGTAATCAGTGGACCTTCAAAGTGTTGATGAAACACAGAAATAGCATCGGGATTGAATACAACAGTCAACATGCGCACTTTGCTCCATGGGAGTAATGTCTCAAAGAGTCTACGCTTTGATCGTTCCCTGCAAGACCAGTAGTAGTTTCCGATGCACATCTGGAGGCATTCTGTAATCTGCGGACCTTCAAAGTCTTGATGGAACACAGGAATTGCCGGGGGTTTGAATACAACAGTCACCATGCGCACTTTCCTCCATGGGAGTAATGTCTCAAACAGTCAACGCTCTGATCATACCTGGAAGACAAGTAGTAGTTTCCGACGCACATCTGGCGTCATTCTGTAATCTGTGGACTATCAGAGTGTTGATGAATCACAGAAATTGCATCTGGATTCAATACAACAGTCACCATGCGCACTTTCCTAGATTGAAGTAATGACTGAAACAGTTTAAGCTTTGCTCGTTCCCTGGAAGACCAGTAGTAGTTTCCTATGCACATCTGGTGGCATTCTGTAATGTGTGGTCTATCAGAGTGTTGATGAAACACAGAAATTGCATCGGATTTGAATACAACAGTCACCATGCTCACTTTCCTCATGGAAGTAATGTCCCAAACAGTCTACGCTTTGATCGTTCCCAGGAAGACCAGTAGTAGTTTCCGATGTACATCTGGAGGAATTCTGTAATCTGTGGACCTTCAAAGTGTTGATGAAACACAGAAATTGCTTCGGGATTGAATATACCATTCACCATGCGCACTTTCCTCCATGGGCGAAATGTCTTAAACAGTCTACGCTTTGATCGTTCCCTGGAAGACCAGTAGTAGTCTCCGATGCACATCTGTGTGCATTCTGTAATGTGTGGACTATCGGAGTGTTGATGAAACACAGAATTTGCATCGGGATTGAATACAACAGTCACCATGCGCACTTTCCTCCATGGGAGTAATGTCTCAAAGAGTCTACGCTTTGATCGTTCCCTGCAAGACTAGTAGTAGTTTCCGATGCACATCTGGAGGCATTCTGTAATCTGTGGACCTTCAAAGTGTTGATGAAACACAGATATTGCATCGGGATTCAATACAACAGTCACCATGCGCACTTTCCTAGATTGGAGTAATGACTCAAACAGTTTAAGGTTTGCTCGTTCCCTGGAAGACCAGCAGTAGTTTCCGATGCACATCTGGAGGCATTCTCTAATCTGTGGACCTTCAAAGTGTTGATGAAACACAGAAATTGCATCGGATTTGAATACAACAGTCACCATGCGCACTTTCCTCCATAGGAGTAATGTCACAAACAGTCTACGCTTTGATCGTTCCCTGGAAGACCAGTAGTAGTTTCCGATGCACATCTGGAGGCATTCTGTAATGTGTGGTCTATCAGAGTGTTGATGAAAAACAGAAATTGCATAGGGATTGAATACAACAGTCACCATGCGCACTTCCCTCCATGGGATTAATGTCTCAAACAGTTTACGCTTTGATCGTCCCCTGCAAGACCAGTAGTAGTTTCCGGTGCACATCTGGAGTCATTCTGTAATCTGTGGACCTTCAAACTGATGATGAAACACAGAAATTGACGCGGGATTGAATACAACAGTCACCATGCGCACTTTCCTCCATGGGAGTAATGTCGCAAACAGTCTACGCTTTGATCGTTCCCTGCAAGACCAGTAGTAGTTTCCAATGCACATCTGGAGGCATTCTGTAATCTGTGGACCTTCAAAGTGTTGATGAAACACAGAAATTGCATCGGGATTGAATACAACAGTCACCATGCGCACTTTGCTCCATTGGAGTAATGTCTCAAACAGTCTACGCTTTGATCGTTCCCTGCAAGTCCACTAGCAGTTTCCGATGCACATCAGGAGGCATTCTGTAATCTGTGGACCTTCAAAGTGTTGATGAAACACAGAAATTGCCTCGGGATTGAATA
Organism: Schistocerca gregaria; assembly: GCF_023897955.1. Taxonomy (NCBI): domain Eukaryota; kingdom Metazoa; phylum Arthropoda; class Insecta; order Orthoptera; family Acrididae; genus Schistocerca; species Schistocerca gregaria. The sequence goes on from NC_064927.1 coordinate 44,806,385, forward strand.
CAACAGTCACCATGCGCACTTTCCTCCATGGGAGTAATGTCTCAAACAGTCTACGCTTTGATCGATTCCTGGAAGACCAGTAGTAGTGTCCGATGCACATTTGGAGGCATTCTGTAATCTTTGGACCTTCAAAGTGTTGATGAAACACAGAAATCGCATCGGGATTGAATACAACAGTCACCATGCGCACTTTGCTCCATGGGAGTAATGTCTCAAACAGTCTACGCTTTGATCGATTCCTGGAAGACCAGTAGTAGTGTCCGATGCACATTTGGAGGCATTCTGTAATCTGTGGACCTTCAAACTGATGATGAAACACAGAAATTGCCTCGGGATTGAATACAACAGTCACCATGCGCACTTTCCTCCATGGGAGTAATGTCTCAAACAGTCTACGCTTTGATCGTTCATTGCAAGACCAGTAGTAGTTTCCAATGCACATCTGGAGGCATTCTGTAATCTGTGGACCTTCAAAGTGTTGATGAAACACAGAAATTGCATCGCGATTGAATACAACAGTCACCATGCGCACTTTGCTCCATGGGAGTAATGTCTCAAACAGTCTACGATTTGATCGTTCCCTGCAAGACCAGTAGTAGTTTCCGATGCACATCAGGAGGCATTCTGTAATCTGTGGACCTTCAAAGTGTTGATGAAACACAGAAATTGCATCGGATTTGAATACAACAGTAACCATGCTCACTTTCCTCCATGGGAGTAATGTCCCAAACAGTCTACGCGTTGATCGTTCCCTGGAAGACCAGTAGTAGTTTCTGATGCACATCTGGGGACATTCTGTAATGTGTGGACTATCAGAGTGTTGATGAAACACGGAAATGGCATCAGGATTGAGTATAAGAGTCACCATGCGCACTTTCCTCCAAGGAAGTAATGTCTCAAACAGTTTACGCTTTGATCGTTCCCTAAAAGACCAGTAGTAGTTTCCGATGCACATCTGTGGGCATTCTGTAATGTGTGGACTATCGGAGTGTTGATGAAACACAGAATTTGCATCGGGATTGAATACAACAGTGACCATGCGCACTTTCCTCCATGGGAGTAATGTCTCAAAGAGTCTACGCTTTGATCGTTCCCTGCAAGACCAGTAGTAGTTTCCGATGCACATCTGGAGGCATTCTGTAATCAGTGGACCTTCAAAGTGTTGATGAAACACAGAAATAGCATCGGGATTGAATACAACAGTCACCATGCGCACTTTGCTCCATGGGAGTAATGTCTCAAAGAGTCTACGCTTTGATCGTTCCCTGCAAGACCAGTAGTAGTTTCCGATGCACATCTGGAGGCATTCTGTAATCTGTGGACCTTCAAAGTCTTGATGGAACACTGGAATTGCCGGGGGTTTGAATACAACAGTCACCATGCGCACTTTCCTCCATGGGAGTAATGTCTCAAACAGTCAACGCTTTGATCATACCTGGAAGACAAGTAGTAGTTTCCGACGCACATCTGGCGTCATTCTGTAATCTGTGGACTATCAGAGTGTTGATGAATCACAGAAATTGCATCGGGATTCAATACAACAGTCACCATGCGCACTTTCCTAGATTGAAGTAATGACTGAAACAGTTTAGGCTTTGCTCGTTCCCTGGAAGACCAGTAGTAGTTTCCTATGCACATCTGGTGGCATTCTGTAAGTTGTGGTCTATCAGAGTGTTGATGAAACACAGAAATTGTATCGGATTTGAATACAACAGTCACCATGCTCACTTTCCTCATGGAAGTAATGTCCCAAACAGTCTACGCTTTGATCGTTCCCTGGAAGACCAGTAGTAGTTTCCGATGCACATCTGGAGGAATTCTGTAATCTGTGGACCTTCAAAGTGTTGATGAAACACAGAAATTGCTTCGGGATTGAATATACCATTCACCATGCGCACTTTCCTCCATGGGCGTAATGTCTTAAACAGTCTACGCTTTGATCGTTCCCTGGAAGGCCAGTAGTAGTTTCTGATGCACATCTGGTGTCATTCTGTAATTTGTGGACTATCAGAGTGTTGACGAAACACAGAAATTTCATCGGGATTGAATACAACAGTCACCATGTGCACTTTCTTCCATGGGAGTAATGTCTCAAACAGTTTACGCTTTGATCGTTCCCTGGAAGACCAGTAGTAGTCTCCGATGCACATCTGTGTGCATTCTGTAATGTGTGGACTATCGGAGTGTTGATGAAACACAGAATTTGCATCGGGATTGAATAAAACAGTCACCATGCGCACTTTCCTCCATGGGAGTAATGTCTCAAAGAGTCTACGCTTTGATCGTTCCCTGCAAGACTAGTAGTAGTTTCCGATGCACATCTGGAGGCATTCTGTAATGTGTGGTCTATCAGAGTGTTGATGAAAAACAGAAATTGCATCGGGATTGAATACAACAGTCACCATGCGCACTTCCCTCCATGGGATTAATGTCTCAAACAGTTTACGTTTTGATCGTTCCCTGCAAGACCAGTAGTAGTTTCCGGTGCACATCTGGAGGCATTCTGTAATCTGTGGACCTTCAAACTGATGATGAAACACAGAAATTGACGCGGGATTGAATACAACAGTCACCATGCGCACTTTCCTCCATGGGAGTAATGTCGCAAACAGTCTACGCTTTGATCGTTCCCTGCAAGACCAGTAGTAGTTTCCAATGCACATCTGGAGGCATTCTGTAATCTGTGGACCTTTTAAGTGTAGATGAAACACAGAAATTGCAGCGGGATTGAATACAACAGTCACCATGCGCACTTTGCTCCATTGGAGTAATGTCTCAAACAGTCTACGCTTTGATCGTTCCCTGCAAGTCCACTAGTAGTTTCCGATGCACATCAGGAGACATTCTGTAATCTGTGGACCTTCAAAGTGTTGATGAAACACAGAAATTGCCTCGGGATTGAATACACCAGTCACCATGCGCACTTTCGTCCATGGGAGTAATGTCTCAAACAGTTTACGCTTTGATCGTTCCCTGGAACACCAGTAGTAGTTTCCGATGCACATCTGAATGCATTCTGTAATCTGTGGACCTTCAAAGTCTTGATGGAACACTGGAATTGCCGGGGGTTTGAATATAACAGTCACCATGCGCACTTTCCTCCATGGGAGTAATGTCTCAAACAGTCAACGCCTTGATCATTGCCTGGAAGACAAGTAGTAGTTTCCGACGCACATCTGGCGTCATTCTGTAATCTGTGGAATATCAGAGTGTTGATGAATCAGAGAAATTGCATCGGGATTCAATACAACAGTCACCATGCGCACTTTCCTAGATTGAAGTAATGACTGATACAGTTTAAGATTTGCTCGTTCCCTGGAAGACCAGTAGTAGTTTCCGATGCACATCTGGAGGCATTCTGTAATCTGTGGACCTTCAAAGTGTTGATGAAACACAGAAATTGCATCGGATTTGAATACAACAGTAACCATGCTCACTTTCCTCCATGGGAGTAATGTCCCAAACAGTCTACGCTTTGATCGTTCCCTGGAAGACCAGTAGTAGTTTCTGATGCACATCTTGTGTCATTCTGCAATTTGTGGACTATCAGAGTGTTGACGAAACACAGAAATTGCATCGGGATTCAATACAACAGTCACCTTGCGCACTTTCCTCCATGGGAGTAATGTCTCAAACAGTTTACGCTTTGATCGTTCATTGGAAGACCAGTAGTAGTTTCCGAAGCACATCTGGAGGAATTCTGTAATCTGTGGACCTTCAAAGTGTTGATGAAACACAGAAATTGCTTCGGGATTGAATATACCATTCACCATGCGCACTTTCCTCCATGGGAGTAATGTCACAAACAGTCTACGCTTTAATAGTTCCCTGCAAGACCAGTAGTAGTTTCCGATGCACATCTGTGGGCATTCTGTAATGTATGGACTATCGGAGTGTTGATGAAACACAGAAATTTCATCGGGATTGAATACACCATTCACCATGGGCACTTTCCTCCATGGGAGTAATGTCACAAACAGTCTACGCTTTGATCGTTCCCTGCAAGACCAGTAGTAGTTTCCGATGCACATCTGGAGGCATTCTGTAATCTGTGGACATTCAAACTGATGATGAAACACAGATATTGCCGCGGGATTGAATACAACAGTCACCATGCGCACTTTCCTTCATGGGAGTAATGTCTCAAACAGTCGACGTTTTGATCGTTCCCTGCAAGATCACTAGTAGTTTCCGATGCACATCAGGAGGCATTCCGTATTCTGTGGACCTTCAAAGTGTTGATGAAACACAGAAATTGCCTCGGGATTGAATACAACAGTGACCATGCGCACTTTCCTCCATGGGAGTAATGTCTCAAACAGTCTACGCTTTGATCGTTTCCTGGAAGACCAGTAGTAGTGTCCGATGCACATCTGGAGTCATTCTGTAATCTTTGGACCTTCAAAGTGTTGATGAAACACAGATATTGCATCGGGATTCAATACAACAGTCACCATGCGCACTTTCGTCCATGGGAGTAATGTCTCAAAGAGTTTACGCTTTGATCGTTCCCTGGAACACCAGTAGTAGTTTCCGATGCACATCTGAAGGCATTCTGTAATCTGTGGACCTTCAAAGTGTTGATGAAACACAGAAATTGCCTCGGGATTGAATACAACAGTGACCATGCGCACTTTCCTCCATGGGAGTAATGTCACAAACAGTCTACGCTTTAATAGTTCCCTGCAAGACCAGTAGTAGTTTCCGATGCACATCTGGAGGCATTCTTTAATCTGTGTACCTTCAAAGTGTTGATGAAACACAGAACTTGCATCTTGATTGAGTACAACAGTCACAATGCGCACTTTCCTCCATGGGATTAATGTCCCAAACAGTCTACGCTTTGATCGTTCCCTGGAAGACCAGTAGTAGTTTCTGATGCACATCTTGTGTCATTCTGTAATTTGTGGACTATCAGAGTGTTGACGAAACACAGAAATTGCATCGGGATTCAATACAACAGTCACCTTGCGCACTTTCCTCCATGGGAGTAATGTCTCAAACAGTTTACGCTTTGATCGTTCCCTGGAAGACCAGTAGTAGTTTCCGAAGCACATCTGGAGGAATTCTGTAATCTGTGGACCTTCAAAGTGTTGATGAAACACAGAAATAGCTTCGGGATTGAATATACCATTCACCATGCGCACTTTCCTCCATGGGAGTAATGTCACAAACAGTCTACGCTTTAATAGTTCCCTGCAAGACCAGTAGTAGTTTCCGATGCACATCTGGAGGCATTCTTTAATCTGTGTACCTTCAAAGTGTTGATGAAACACAGAAATTGCATCGTGATTGAGTACAACAGTCACAATGCGCACATTCCTCCATGGGAGTAAGGTCCCAAACAGTTTACGCTTTGATCTTTCCCTGGAAGACCAGTAGTAGCTTCCGATACACATCTGGGGACATTCTGTAATGTGTGGACTATCAGAGTGTTGATGAAACACAGAAATGGCATCAGGATTGAGTATAACAGTCACCATGCGCACTTTCCTCCAAGGAAGTAATGCCTCAAACAGTTTACGCTTTGATCGTTCCCTGGAAGACCAGTAGTAGTTTCAGATGCACATCTGTGGGCATTCTGTAATGTATGGACTATCGGAGTGTTGATGAAACACAGAAATTTCATCGGGATTGAATACACCATTCACCATGGGCACTTTCCTCCATGGGAGTAATGTCACAAACAGTCTACGCTTTGATCGTTCCCTGCAAGACCAGTAGTAGTTTCCGATGCACATCAGGAGGCATTCCGTAATCTGTGGACCTTCAAAGTGTTGATGAAACACAGAAATTGCCTCGGGATTGAATACAACAGTGACCATGCGCACTTTCCTCCATGGGAGTAATGTCTCAAACAGTCTACGCTTTGATCGTTTCCTGGAAGACCAGTAGTAGTGTCCGATGCACATCTGGAGTCATTCTGTAATCTTTGGACCTTCAAAGTGTTGATGAAACACAGATATTGCATCGGGATTCAATACAACAGTCACCATGCGCACTTTCGTCCATGGGAGTAATGTCTCAAAGAGTTTACGCTTTGATCGTTCCCTGGAACACCAGTAGTAGTTTCCGATGCACATCTGAAGGCATTCTGTAATCTGTGGACCTTCAAAGTGTTGATGAAACACAGAAATTGCCTCGGGATTGAATACGACAGTCACCATTCGCACTTTCCTCCATGGGAGTAATGTCACAAACAGTCTACGCTTTAATAGTTCCCTGCAAGATCAGTAGTAGTTTCCGATGCACATCTGGAGGCATTCGTTAATCTGTGTACCTTCAAAGTGTTGATGAAACACAGAACTTGCATCGTGATTGAGTACAACAGTCACAATGCGCACTTTCCTCCATGGGAGTAATGTCCCAAACAGTCTACGCTTTGATCGTTCCCTGGAAGACCAGTAGTAGTTTCTGATGCACATCTTGTGTCATTCTGTAATTTGTGGACTATCAGAGTGTTGACGAAACACAGAAATTGCGTCGGGATTCAATACAACAGTCACCTTGCGCACTTTCCTCCATGGAAGTAATGTCTCAAACAGTTTACGCTTTGATCGTTCCCTGGAAGACCAGTAGTAGTTTCCGAAGCACATCTGGAGGAATTCTGTAATCTGTGGACCTTCAAAGTGTTGATGAAACACAGAAATTGCTTCGGGATTCAATACAACAGTCACCTTGCGCACTTTCCTAGATTGGAGTAATGACTGAAACAGTTTAAGCTTTGCTCGTTCCATGGAAGACCAGTAGTGGTTTCCGATGCACATCTGGAGGCATTCTGTAATGTGTGGACTATCGGAGTGTTGATGAAGCACAGAAATTGCATCGTGATTGAGTACAACAGTCACAATGCGCACTTTCCTCCATGGGAGTAAGGCCCCAAACAGTTTACGCTTTGATCGTTCCCTGGAAGGCCAGTAGTAGCTTCCGGTGCACATCTGGGGACATTCTGTAGGGTGTGGACCTTCAAAGTGTTGATGAAACACAGAAATTGCATCGGATTTGGATACAACAGTCACCATGCTCACTTTCTTCCATGGGAGTAATGTCCCAAACAGTCTACGCTTTGATCGTTCCGTGGAAGACCAGTAGTAGTTTCTGATGCACATCTGGTGTCATTCTGTAATTTGTGGACTATCAGAGTGTTGACGAAACACAGAAATTGCATCGGGATTCAATACAACAGTCAATTTGCGCACTTTCCTAGATTGGAGTAATGACTCAAACAGTTTACGCTTTGATCGTTCAATGGAAGACCAATAGTAGTTTCCGATGCACATCTGGAGGAATTCTGTAATCTGTGGATCTTCAAAGTGTTGATGAAACACAGAAATTGCTTCGGGATTGAATATACCATTCACCATGCGCACTTTCCTCCATGGGAGTAATGTCACAAACAGTCTACGCTTTGATCGTTCCCTGAAATACGAGTAGTAGTTTCCGATGCACATCTGGCACATCTGGAGGCATTCTGTAATCTGTGGACCTTCAAAGTGTTGATGAAACACAGAAATTGCATCTGATTTGAATACAACAGTCACCATGCGCACTTTCCTCCATGGGCGTAATGTCTTAAACAGTCTACGCTTTGATCGTTCCCTGGAAGGCCAGTAGTAGTTTCTGATGCACATCTGGTGTCATTCTGTAATTTGTGTACTATCAGAGTGTTGACGAAACACAGAAATTGCATCGGGATTGAATACAACAGTCACCATGTGCACTTTCTTCCATGGGAGTAATGTCTCAATCAGTTTACGCTTTGATCGTTCCCTGGAAGACCAGTAGTAGTCTCCGATGCACATCTGTGGGCATTCTGTAATGTGTGGACTATCGGAGTGTTGATGAAACACAGAATTTGCATCGGGATTGAATACAACAGTCACCATGCGCACTTTCCTCCATGGGAGTAATGTCTCAAAGAGTCTACGCTTTGATCGTTCCCTGCAAGACTAGTATTAGTTTCCGATGCACATCTGGAGGCATTCTGTAATCTGTGGACCTTCAAAGTGTTGATGAAACGCAGAAATTGCATCGGGATTCAATACAACAGTCACCATGCGCACTTTCCTAGATTGGAGTAATGACGCAAACAGTTTAAGGTTTGCTCGCTCCCTGGAAGACCAGCAGTAGTTTCCGATGCACATCTGGAGGCATTCTCTAATCTGTGGACCTTCAAAGTGTTGATGAAACACAGAAATTGCATCGGGATTGAATACAACAGTCACCATGCGCACTTTGCTCCATGGGAGTAATGTCTCAAACAGTCTACGCTTTGATCGTTTCCTGGAAGACCAGTAGTAGTGTCCGATGCACATCTGGAGTCATTCTGTAATCTTTGGACCTTCAAAGTGTTGATGAAACACAGATATTGCATCGGGATTCAATACAACAGTCACCATGCGCACTTTCGTCCATGGGAGTAATGTCTCAAAGAGTTTACGCTTTGATCGTTCCCTGGAACACCAGTAGTAGTTTCCGATGCACATCTGAAGGCATTCTGTAATCTGTGGACCTTCAAAGTCTTGATGGAACACTGGAATTGCCGGGGGTTTGAATACAACAGTCACCATGCGCACTTTCCTCCATGGGAGTAATGTCTCAAACAGTCAACGCTTTGATCATACCTGGAAGACAAGTAGTAGTTTCCGACGCACATCTGGCGTCATTCTGTAATCTGTGGACTATCAGAGTGTTGATGAATCACAGAAATTGCATCGGGATTCAATACAACAGTCACCATGCGCACTTTCCTAGATTGAAGTAATGACTGAAACAGTTTAAGCTTTGCTTGTTCCGTGGAAGACCAGTAGTAGTTTCCGATGCACATCTGGAGGCATTCTGTAATCTGTGGACCTTCAAAGTGTTGATGAAACACAGAAATTGCATCGGATTTGAATACAACAGTCACCATGCTCACTTTCTTCCATGGGAGTAATGTCCCAAACAGTTTACGCTTTGATCGTTCCCTGGAAGACCAGTAGTAGTTTCTGATGCACATCTGGTGTCATTCTGTAATTTGTGGACTATCAGAGTGTTGACGAAACACAGAAATTGCATCGGGATTCAATACAACAGTCACCTTGCGCACTTTCCTAGATTGGAGTAATGACTCAAACAGTTTACGCTTTGATCGTTCAATGGAAGACCAGTAGTAGTTTCCGATGCACATCTGGAGGAATTCTGTAATCTGTGGATCTTCAAAGTGTTGATGAAACACAGAAATTGCTTCGGGATTGAATATACCATTCACCATGCGCACTTTCCACCATGGGAGTAATGTCACAAACAGTCTACGCTTTGATCGTTCCCTGCAATACCAGTAGTAGTTTCCGATGCACATCTGGCACATCTGGAGGCATTCTGTAATCTGTGGACCTTCAAAGTGTTGATGAAACACAGAAATTGCATCTGAATTGAATACAACAGTCACCATGCGCACTTTCCTCCATGGGCGTAATGTCTTAAACAGTCTACGCTTTGATCGTTCCCTGGAAGGCCAGTAGTAGTTTCTGATGCACATCTGGTGTCATTCTGTAATTTGTGGACGAAACACAGAAATTGCATCGGGATTGAATACAACAGTCACCATGTGCAATTTCTTCCATGGGAGTAATGTCTCAATCAGTTTACGCTTTGATCGTTCCCTGGAAGACCAGTAGTAGTCTCCGATGCACATCTGTGGGCATTCTGTAATGTGTGGACTATCGGAGTGTTGATGAAACACAGAATTTGCATCGGGATTGGATACAACAGTCACCATGCGCACTTTCCTCCATGGGAGTAATGTCTCAAAGAGTCTACGCTTTGATCGTTCCCTGCAAGACTAGTATTAGTTTCCGATGCACATCAGGAGGCATTCTGTAATCTGTGGACCTTCAAAGTGTTGATGAAACACAGAAATTGCATCGGGATTCAATACAACAGTCACCATGCGCACTTTCCTAGATTGGAGTAATGACTCAAACAGTTTAAGGTTTGCTCGTTCCCTGGAAGACCAGCAGTAGTTTCCGATGCACATCTGGAGGCATTCTCTAATCTGTGGACCTTCAAAGTGTTGATGAAACACAGAAATTGCATCGGGATTGAATACAACAGTCACCATGCGCACTTTGCTCCATGGGAATAATGTCTCAAACAGTCTACGCTTTGATCGTTCCTTGCAAGACCTGTAGTAGTTTCCGATGCACATCTGGAGGCATTCTGTAATCTGTGGACCTTCAAACTGATGATGAAACACAGAAATTGCATCGGGATTGAATACAACAGTCACCATGCGCACTTCCCTCCATGAAATTAATGTCTCAAACAGTTTACGATTTGATCGCTCCCTGGAAGACCAGTAGTAGTTTTCGATGCACATGTGGTGTCATTCGGTAATCTGTGGACTAACAGAGTGTTGATGAAACACAGAAATTTCATCGGGATTGAATTCACCATTCACCATGCGCACTTTCCTGCATGGGAGAAATGTCACAAACAGTCTACGCTTTGATCGTTCCCTGCAAGACCAGTAGTAGTTTCCAATGCACATCTGGAGGCATTCTGTAATCTGTGGACCTTCAAAGTGTTGATGAAACACAGAAATTGCATCGGGATTGAATACAACAGTCACCATGCGCACTTTGCTCCATGGGAGTAATGTCTCAAACAGTCTACGCTTTGATCGTTCCCTGCAAGACCAGTAGTAGTTTCCGATGCATATCTGGAGGCATTCTGTAATCTGTGGACCTTCAAACTTATGATGAAACACAGAAATTGCCGCGGGATTGAATACAACAGTCACCATGCGCACTTTCCTCCATTGGAGTAATGTCTCAAACAGTCTACGCTTTTAATCTTTCCCTGCAAGACCAGTAGTAGTTTCCAATGCACATCTGGAGGCATTCTGTAATCTGTGGACCTTCAAAGTGTTGATTAAACACAGAAATTGCATCGCGATTGAATACAACAGTCACCATGCGCACTTTGCTCCATGGGAGTAATGTCTCAAACAGTCTACGCTTTGATCGTTCCCTGCAAGACCAGTAGTAGTTTGCGATGCACATCAGGAGGCATTCTGTAATCTGTGGACCTTCAAAGTGTCGATGAAACACAGAAATTGCATCGGATTTGAATACAACAGTAACCATGCTCACTTTCCTCCATGGGAGTAATGTCCCAAACAGTCTACGCTTTGATCGTTCCCTGGAAGACCAGTAGTAGTTTCTGATGCACATCTTGTGTCATTCTGTAATTTGTGGACTATCGGAGTGTTGACGAAACACAGAAATTGCATCGGGATTCAATACAACAGTCACCTTGCGCACTTTCCTCCATGGGAGTAATGTCTCAAACAGTTTACGCTTTGATCGTTCCCTGGAAGACCAGTAGTATTTTCCGAAGCACATCTGGAGGAATTCTGTAAACTGTGGACCTTCAAACTGTTGATGAAACACAGAAATTGCTTCGGGATTGAATATACCATTCACCATGCGCACTTTCCTCCATGGGAGTAATGTCACAAACAGTCTACGCTTTAATAGTTCCCTGCAAGAGCAGTAGTAGTTTCCGATGCACATCTGGAGGCATTCTGCAATCTGTGTAACTTCAAAGTGTTGATGAAACACAGAAATTGCATCGTGATTGAGTACTACAGTCACAATGCGCACTTTCCTCCATGGGAGTAAGGTCCCAAACGGTTTACGCTTTGATCGTTCCCTGGAAGACCAGTAGTAGCTTCCGATGCACATCTGGGGACATTCTGTAATGTGTGGACTATCTGAGTGTTGATGAAACACTGAAATGGCATCAGGATTGAGTATAACAGTCATCATGCGCACTTTCCTCCAAGGAAGTAATGTCTCAAACAGTTTACGCTTTGATCGTTCCCTGGAAGACCAGTAGTAGTTTCCGATGCACATCAGTGGGCATTCTGTAATGTGTGGACTATCGGAGTGTTGATGAAACACAGAAATTTCATCGGGATTGAATACACCATTCACCATGGGCACTTTCCTCCATGGGAGTAATGTCACAAACAGTCTACGCTTTGATCGTTCCCTGCAAAACCAGTAGTAGTTTCCGATGCACATCTGGAGGCATTCTGTAATCTGTGGACCTTCAAAGTGTTGATGAAACACAGAAATAGCATCGGGATTGAATACAACAGTCACCATGCGCACTTTCCTCCATGGGAGTAATGTCTTAAACAGTCTACGCTTTGATCGTTCACTGGAAGGCCAGTCGTAGTTTCTGATGCACATCTGGTGTCATTCTGTAATTTGTGGACTATCAGAGTGTTGACGAAACACAGAAATTGCATCGGGATTGAATACAACAGTCACCATGTGCACTTTCTTCAATGCGAGTAATGTCTCAAACAGTTTACGCTTTGGTCGTTCCCTGGAAGACCAGTAGTAGTCTGCGATGCACATCTGTGGGCATTCTGTAATGTGTGGACTATCGGAGTGTTGATGAAACACAGAATTCGCATCGGGAATGAATACAACAGTGACCATGCGCACTTTCCTCCATGGGAGTAATGTCTCAAAGAGTCTACGCTTTGATCGTTCCCAGCAAGACCAGTAGTAGTTTCCGATGCACATCTGGAGGCATTCTGTAATCAGTGGACCTTCAAAGTGTTGATGAAACACAGAAATAGCATCGGGATTGAATACAACAGTCACCATGCGCACTTTGATCCATGGGAGTAATGTCTCAAACAGTCTACGCTTTGATCGTTCCCTGCAAGACCAGTAGTAGTTTCCGATGCACATCTGGAGGCATTCTGTAATCTGTGGACCTTCAAACTGTTGATGAAACACAGAAATTGCCGCGGGATTGAATACAACAGTCACCATGCGCACTTTCCTCCATGGGAGTAATGTCTCAAACAGTCTACGCTTTGATCGTTTCCTGGAAGACCAGTAGTAGTGTCCGATGCACATCTGGAGTCATTCTGTAATCTTTGGACCTTCAAAGTGTTGATGAAACACAGATATTGCATCGGGATTCAATACAACAGTCACCATGCGCACTTTCGTCCATGGGAGTAATGTCTCAAAGAGTTTACGCTTTGATCGTTCCCTGGAACACCAGTAGTAGTTTCCGATGCACATCTGGAGGCATTCTGTAATGTGTGGACTATCGGAGTGTTGATAAAACACAGAAATTGCATCGTGATTGAGTACAACAGTCACAATGCGCACTTTCCTCCATGGGAGTAAGGTCCCAAACAGTTTACGCTTTGATCGTTCCCTGGAAGGCCAGTAGTAGCTTCCGGTGCACATCTGGGGACATTCTGTAGGGTGTGGACCTTCAAAGTGTTGATGAAACACAGAAATTGCATCGGATTTGGATACAACAGTCACCATGCTCACTTTCTTCCATGGGAGTAATGTCCCAAACAGTTTACGCTTTGATCGTTCCCTGGAAGACCAGTAGTAGTTTCTGATGCACATCTGGTGTCATTCTGTAATTTGTGGACTATCAGAGTGTTGACGAAACACAGAAATTGCATCGGGATTCAATACAACAGTCAATTTGCGCACTTTCCTAGATTGGAGTAATGATTCAAACAGTTTACGCTTTGATCGTTCAATGGAAGACCAGTAGTAGTTTCCGATGCACATCTGGAGGAATTCTGTAATCTGTGGATCTTCAAAGTGTTGATGAAACACAGAAATTGCTTCGGGATTGAATATACCATTCACCATGCGCACTTTCCTCCATGGGAGTAATGTCACAAACAGTCTACGCTTTGATCGTTCCCTGAAATACGAGTAGTAGTTTCCGATGCACATCTGGCACATCTGGAGGCATTCTGTAATCTGTGGACCTTCAAAGTGTTGATGAAACACAGAAATTGCATCTGATTTGAATACAACAGTCACCATGCGCACTTTCCTCCATGGGCGTAATGTCTTAAACAGTCTACGCTTTGATCGTTCCCTGGAAGGCCAGTAGTAGTTTCTGATGCACATCTGGTGTCATTCTGTAATTTGTGTACTATCAGAGTGTTGACGAAACACAGAAATTGCATCGGGATTGAATACAACAGTCACCATGTGCACTTTCTTCCATGGGAGTAATGTCTCAATCAGTTTACGCTTTGATCGTTCCCTGGAAGACCAGTAGTAGTCTCCGATGCACATCTGTGGGCATTCTGTAATGTGTGGACTATCGGAGTGTTGATGAAACACAGAATTTGCATCGGGATTGAATACAACAGTCACCATGCGCACTTTCCTCCATGGGAGTAATGTCTCAAAGAGTCTACGCTTTGATCGTTCCCTGCAAGACTAGTATTAGTTTCCGATGCACATCTGGAGGCATTCTGTAATCTGTGGACCTTCAAAGTGTTGATAAAACGCAGAAATTGCATCGGGACTCAATACAACAGTCACCATGCGCACTTTCCTAGATTGGAGTAATGACTCAAACAGTTTAAGGTTTGCTCGTTCCCTGGAAGACCAGCAGTAGTTTCCGATGCACATCTGGAGGCATTCTCTAATCTGTGGACCTTCAAAGTGTTGATGAAACACAGAAATTGCATCGGGATTGAATACAACAGTCACCATGCGCACTTTGCTCCATGGGAGTAATGTCTCAAACAGTCTACGCTTTGATCGTTCCCTGCAAGACCAGTAGTAGTTTCCGATGCATATCTGGAGGCATTCTGTAATCTGTGGACCTTCAAACGTATGATGAAACACAGAAATTGCCGCGGGATTGAATACAACAGTCACCATGCGCACTTTCCTCCATGGGAGTAATGTCTCAAACAGTCTACGCTTTTAATCGTTCCCTGCAAGACCAGTAGTAGTTTCCAATGCACATCTGGAGGCATTCTGTAATCTGTGGACCTTCAAAGTGTTGATGAAACACAGAAATTGCATCGCGATTGAATACACCATTCACCATGGGCACTTTCCAAAAATGGGAGTAATGTCCCAAACAGTCTACGCTTTGATCGATCCCTGCAAGACCAGTAGTAGTTTCCGATGCACATCTGGAGGCATTCTGTAATCTGTGGACCTTCAAACTGATGATGAAACACAGATATTGCCGCGGGATTGAATACAACAGTCACCATGCGCACTTTCCTCCATGGGAGTAATGTCTCAAACAGTCGACATTTTGATCGTTCCCTGCAAGACCACTAGTAGTTTCCGATGCACATCAGGAGGCATTCTGTAATCTGTGGACCTTCAAGGTGTTGATGAAACACAGAAATTGCCTCGGGATTGAATACAACAGTGACCATGCGCACTTTCCTCCATGGGAGTAATGTCTCAAACAGTCTACGCTTTGATCGTTTCCTGGAAGACCAGTAGTAGTGTCCGATGCACATCTGGAGTCATTCTGTAATCTTTGGACCTTCAAAGTGTTGATGAAACACAGATATTGCATCGGGATTCAATACAACAGTCACCATGCGCACTTTCGCCCATGGGAGTAATGTCTCAAAGAGTTTACGCTTTGATCGTTCCCTGGAACACCAGTAGTAGTTTCCGATGCACATCTGAAGGCATTCTGTAATCTGTGGACCTTCAAAGTCTTGATGGAACACTGGAATTGCCGGGGGTTTGAATACAACAGTCACCATGCGCACTTTCCTCCATGGGAGTAATGTCTCAAACAGTCAACGCTTTGATCATACCTGGAAGACAAGTAGTAGTTTCCGACGCACATCTGGCGTCATTCTGTAATCTGTGGACTATCAGAGTGTTGATGAATCACAGAAATTGCATCGGGATTCAATACAACAGTCACCATGCGCACTTTCCTAGATTGAAGTAATGACTGAAACAGTTTAAGCTTTGCTCGTTCCGTGGAAGACCAGTAGTAGTTTCCGATGCACATCTGGAGGCATTCTGTAATCTGTGGACCTTCAAAGTGTTGATGAAACACAGAAATTGCATCGGATTTGAATACAACAGTCACCATGCTCACTTTCTTCCATGGGAGTAATGTCCCAAACAGTTTACGCTTTGATCGTTCCCTGCAAGACCAGTAGTAGTTTCTGATGCACATCTGGTGTCATTCTGTAATTTGTGGACTATCAGAGTGTTGACGAAACACAGAAATTGCATCGGGATTCAATACAACTGTCACCTTGCGCACTTTCCTAGATTGGAGTAATGACTCAAACAGTTTACGCTTTGATCGTTCAATGGAAGACCAGTAGTAGTTTCCGATGCACATCTGGAGGAATTCTGTAATCTGTGGATCTTCAAAGTGTTGATGAAACACAGAAATTGCTTCGGGATTGAATATACCATTCACCATGCGCACTTTCCTCCATGGGAGTAATGTCACAAACAGTCTACGCTTTGATCGTTCCCTGCAATACCAGTAGTAGTTTCCGATGCACATCTGGCACATCTGGAGGCATTCTGTAATCTGTGGACCTTCAAAGTGTTGATGAAACACAGAAATTGCATCTGAATTGAATACAACAGTCACCATGCGCACTTTCCTCCATGGGCGTAATGTCTTAAACAGTCTACGCTTTGATCGTTCCCTGAAAGGCCAGTAGTAGTTTCTGATGCACATCTGGTGTCATTCTGTAATTTGTGGACTATCAGAGTGTTGACGAAACACAGAAATTGCATCGGGATTGAATACAACAGTCACCATGTGCACTTTCTTCCATGGGAGTAATGTCTCAATCAGTTTACGCTTTGATCGTTCCTTGCAAGACCTGTAGTAGTCTCCGATGCACATCTGTGGGCATTCTGTAATGTGTGGACTATCGGAGTGTTGATGAAACACAGAATTTGCATCGGGATTGGATACAACAGTCACCATGCGCACTTTCCTCCATGGGAGTAATGTCTCAAAGAGTCTACGCTTTGATCTTTCCCTGCAAGACTAGTATTAGTTTCCGATGCACATCTGGAGGCATTCTGTAATCTGTGGACCTTCAAACTGATGATGAAACACAGAAATTGCATCGGGATTGAATACAACAGTCACCATGCGCACTTCCCTCCATGAAATTAATGTCTCAAACAGTTTACGATTTGATCGTTCCCTGGAAGACCAGTAGTAGTTTCCAATGCACATCTGGAGGCATTCTGTAATCTGTGGACCTTCAAAGTGTTGATGAAACACAGAAATTGCATCGCGATTGAATACACCATTCACCATGGGCACTTTCCAAAAATGGGAGTAATGTCCCAAACAGTCTACGCTTTGATCGATCCCTGCAAGACCAGTAGTAGTTTCCGATGCACATCTGGAGGCATTCTGTAATCTGTGGACCTTCAAACTGATGATGAAACACAGATATTGCCGCGGGATTGAATACAACAGTCACCATGCGCACTTTCCTCCATGGGAGTAATGTCTCAAACAGTCGACATTTTGATCGTTCCCTGCAAGACCACTAGTAGTTTCCGATGCACATCAGGAGGCATTCTGTAATCTGTGGACCTTCAAGGTGTTGATGAAACACAGAAATTGCCTCGGGATTGAATACAACAGTGACCATGCGCACTTTCCTCCATGGGAGTAATGTCTCAAACAGTCTACGCTTTGATCGTTTCCTGGAAGACCAGTAGTAGTGTCCGATGCACATCTGGAGTCATTCTGTAATCTTTGGACCTTCAAAGTGTTGATGAAACACAGATATTGCATCGGGATTCAATACAACAGTCACCATGCGCACTTTCGCCCATGGGAGTAATGTCTCAAAGAGTTTACGCTTTGATCGTTCCCTGGAACACCAGTAGTAGTTTCCGATGCACATCTGAAGGCATTCTGTAATCTGTGGACCTTCAAAGTCTTGATGGAACACTGGAATTGCCGGGGGTTTGAATACAACAGTCACCATGCGCACTTTCCTCCATGGGAGTAATGTCTCAAACAGTCAACGCTTTGATCATACCTGGAAGACAAGTAGTAGTTTCCGACGCACATCTGGCGTCATTCTGTAATCTGTGGACTATCAGAGTGTTGATGAATCACAGAAATTGCATCGGGATTCAATACAACAGTCACCATGCGCACTTTCCTAGATTGAAGTAATGACTGAAACAGTTTAAGCTTTGCTCGTTCCGTGGAAGACCAGTAGTAGTTTCCGATGCACATCTGGAGGCATTCTGTAATCTGTGGACCTTCAAAGTGTTGATGAAACACAGAAATTGCATCGGATTTGAATACAACAGTCACCATGCTCACTTTCTTCCATGGGAGTAATGTCCCAAACAGTTTACGCTTTGATCGTTCCCTGCAAGACCAGTAGTAGTTTCTGATGCACATCTGGTGTCATTCTGTAATTTGTGGACTATCAGAGTGTTGACGAAACACAGAAATTGCATCGGGATTCAATACAACTGTCACCTTGCGCACTTTCCTAGATTGGAGTAATGACTCAAACAGTTTACGCTTTGATCGTTCAATGGAAGACCAGTAGTAGTTTCCGATGCACATCTGGAGGAATTCTGTAATCTGTGGATCTTCAAAGTGTTGATGAAACACAGAAATTGCTTCGGGATTGAATATACCATTCACCATGCGCACTTTCCTCCATGGGAGTAATGTCACAAACAGTCTACGCTTTGATCGTTCCCTGCAATACCAGTAGTAGTTTCCGATGCACATCTGGCACATCTGGAGGCATTCTGTAATCTGTGGACCTTCAAAGTGTTGATGAAACACAGAAATTGCATCTGAATTGAATACAACAGTCACCATGCGCACTTTCCTCCATGGGCGTAATGTCTTAAACAGTCTACGCTTTGATCGTTCCCTGAAAGGCCAGTAGTAGTTTCTGATGCACATCTGGTGTCATTCTGTAATTTGTGGACTATCAGAGTGTTGACGAAACACAGAAATTGCATCGGGATTGAATACAACAGTCACCATGTGCACTTTCTTCCATGGGAGTAATGTCTCAATCAGTTTACGCTTTGATCGTTCCTTGCAAGACCTGTAGTAGTCTCCGATGCACATCTGTGGGCATTCTGTAATGTGTGGACTATCGGAGTGTTGATGAAACACAGAATTTGCATCGGGATTGGATACAACAGTCACCATGCGCACTTTCCTCCATGGGAGTAATGTCTCAAAGAGTCTACGCTTTGATCTTTCCCTGCAAGACTAGTATTAGTTTCCGATGCACATCTGGAGGCATTCTGTAATCTGTGGACCTTCAAACTGATGATGAAACACAGAAATTGCATCGGGATTGAATACAACAGTCACCATGCGCACTTCCCTCCATGAAATTAATGTCTCAAACAGTTTACGATTTGATCGTTCCCTGGAAGACCAGTAGTAGTTTTCGATGCACATGTGGTGTCATTCGGTAATCTGTGGACTAACAGAGTGTTGATGAAACACAGAAATTTCATCGGGATTGAATTCACCATTCACCATGCGCACTTCCCTCCATGGGAGAAATGTCACAAACAGTCTACGCTTTGATCGTTCCCTGCAAGACCAGTAGTAGTTTCCAATGCACATCTGGAGGCATTCTGTAATCTGTGGACCTTCAAAGTGTTGATGAAACACAGAAATTGCATCGGGATTGAATACAACAGTCACCATGCGCACTTTGCTCCATGGGAGTAATGTCTCAAACAGTCTACGCTTTGATCGTTCCCTGCAAGACCAGTAGTAGTTTCCGATGCATATCTGGAGGCATTCTGTAATCTGTGGACCTTCAAACTTATGATGAAACACAGAAATTGCCGCGGGATTGAATACAACAGTCACCATGCGCACTTTGCTCCATGGGAGTAATGTCTCAAACAGTCTACGCTTTGATCGTTCCCTGCAAGACCAGTAGTAGTTTGCGATGCACATCAGGAGGCATTCTGTAATCTGTGGACCTTCAAAGTGTCGATGAAACACAGAAATTGCATCGGATTTGAATACAACAGTAACCATGCTCACTTTCCTCCATGGGAGTAATGTCCCAAACAGTCTACGCTTTGATCGTTCCCTGGAAGACCAGTAGTAGTTTCTGATGCACATCTTGTGTCATTCTGTAATTTGTGGACTATCAGAGTGTTGACGAAACACAGAAATTGCATCGGGATTCAATACAACAGTCACCTTGCGCACTTTCCTCCATGGTAGTAATGTCTCAAACAGTTTACGCTTTGATCGTTCCCTGGAAGACCAGTAGTAGTTTCCGAAGCACATCTGGAGGAATTCTGTAATCTGTGGACCTTCAAAGTGTTGATGAAACACAGAAATTGCTTCGGGATTGAATATACCATTCACCATGCGCACTTTCCTCCATGGGAGTAATGTCACAAACTGTCTACGCTTTAATAGTTCCCTGCAAGACCAGTAGTAGTTTCCGATGCACATCTGGAGGCATTCTGCAATCTGTGTACCTTCAAAGTGTTGATGAAACACAGAAATTGCATCGTGATTGAGTACAACAGTCACAATGCGCACTTTCCTCCATGGGAGTAAGGTCCCAAACGGTTTACGCTTTGATCGTTCCCTGGAAGACCAGTAGTAACTTCCGATGCACATCTGGGGACATTCTGTAATCTGTGGACCTTCAAAGTGTCGATGAAACACAGAAATTGCATCGGATTTGAATACAACAGTAACCATGCTCACTTTCCTCCATGGGAGTAATGTCCCAAACAGTCTACGCTTTGATCGTTTCCTGGAAGACCAGTAGTAGTGTCCGATGCACATCTGGAGTCATTCTGTAATCTTTGGACCTTCAAAGTGTTGATGAAACACAGATATTGCATCGGGATTCAATACAACAGTCACCATGCGCACTTTCGTCCATGGGAGTAATGTCTCAATCAGTTTACGCTTTGATCGATCCCTGGAAGACCAGTAGTAGTCTCCGATGCACATCTGTGGGCATTCTGTAATGTGTGGAATATCGGAGTGTTGATGAAACACAGAATTTGCATCGGGATTGAATACAACAGTCACCATGCGCACTTTCGTCCATGGGAGTAATGTCTCAAAGAGTTTACGCTTTGATCGTTCCCTGGAACACCAGTAGTAGTTTCCGATGCACATCTGAAGGCATTCTGTAATCTGTGGACCTTCAAAGTCTTGATGGAACACTGGAATTGCCGGGGGTTTGAATACAACAGTCACCATGCGCACTTTCCTCCATGGGCGTAATGTCTTTAACAGTCTACGCTTTGATCGTTCCCTGGAAGGCCAGTAGTAGTTTCTGATGCACATCTGGTGTCATTCTGTAATTTGTGGACTATCAGAGTGTTGACGAAACACAGAAATTGCATCGGGATTGAATACAACAGTCACCATGTGCACTTTCTTCCATGGGAGTAATGTCTCAATCAGTTTACGCTTTGATCGATCCCTGGAAGACCAGTAGTAGTCTCCGATGCACATCTGTGGGCATTCTGTAATGTGTGGAATATCGGAGTGTTGATGAAACACAGAATTTGCATCGGGATTGAATACAACAGTCACCATGCGCACTTTCCTCCATGGGAGTAATGTCTCAAAGAGTCTACGCTTTGATCGTTCCCTGCAAGACTAGTATTAGTTTCCGATGCACATCTGGAGGCATTCTGTAATCTGTGGACCTTCAAAGTGTTGATGAAACACAGAAATTGCATCGGGATTCAATACAACAGTCACCATGCGCACTTTCCTAGATTGGAGTAATGACTCAAACAGTTTAAGGTTTGCTCGTTCCCTGGAAGACCAGCAGTAGTTTCCGATGCACATCTGGAGGCATTCTCTAATCTGTGGACCTTCAAAGTGTTGATGAAACACAGAAATTGCATCGGGATTGAATACAACAGTCACCATGCGCACTTTGCTCCATGGGAGTAATGTCTCAAACAGTCTACGCTTTGATCGTTACTTGCAAGACCTGTAGTAGTTTCCGATGCACATCTGGAGGCATTCTGTAATCTGTGGACCTTCAAACTGATGATGAAACACAGAAATTGCATCGGAATTGAATACAACAGTCACCATGCGCACTTCCCTCCATGAAATTAATGTCTCAAACAGTTTACGCTTTGATCGTTCCCTGGAAGACCAGTAGTAGTTTTCGATGCACATGTGGTGTCATTCGGTAATCTGTGGACTAACAGAGTGTTGATGAAACACAGAAATTTCATCGGGATTGAATTCACCATTCACCATGCGCACTTTCCTCCATGGGAGAAATGTCACTAACAGTCTACGCTTTGATCGTTCCCTGCAAGACCAGTAGTAGTTTCCAATGCACATCTGGAGGCATTCTGTAATCTGTGGACCTTCAAAGTGTTGATGAAACACAGAAATTGCATCGCGATTGAATACAACAGTCACCATGCGCACTTTGCTCCATGGGAGTAATGTCTCAAACAGTCTACGCTTTGATCGTTCCCTGCAAGACCAGTAGTAGTTTGCGATGCACATCAGGAGGCATTCTGTAATCTGTGGACCTTCAAAGTGTCGATGAAACACAGAAATTGCATCGGATTTGAATACAACAGTAACCATGCTCACTTTCCTCCATGGGAGTAATGTCCCAAACAGTCTACGCTTTGATCGTTCCCTGGAAGACCAGTAGTAGTTTCTGATGCACATCTTGTGTCATTCTGTAATTTGTGGACTATCAGAGTGTTGACGAAACACAGAAATTGCATCGGGATTCAATACAACAGTCACCTTGCGCACTTTCCTCCATGGGAGTAATGTCTCAAACAGTTTACGCTTTGATCGTTCCCTGGAAGACCAGTAGTAGTTTCCGAAGCACATCTGGAGGAATTCTGTAATCTGTGGACCTTCAAAGTGTTGATGAAACACAGAAATTGCTTCGGGATTGAATATACCATTCACCATGCGCACTTTCCTCCATGGGAGTAATGTCACAAACTGTCTACGCTTTAATAGTTCCCTGCAAGACCAGTAGTAGTTTCCGATGCACATCTGGAGGCATTCTGCAATCTGTGTACCTTCAAAGTGTTGATGAAACACAGAAATTGCATCGTGATTGAGTACAACAGTCACAATGCGCACTTTCCTCCATGGGAGTAAGGTCCCAAACGGTTTACGCTTTGATCGTTCCCTGGAAGACCAGTAGTAACTTCCGATGCACATCTGGGGACATTCTGTAATGTGTGGACTATCAGCGTGTTGATGAAACACTGAAATGGCATCAGGATTGAGTATAACAGTCACCATGCGCACTTTCCTCCAAGGAAGTAATGTCTCAAACAGTTTACGCTTTGATCGTTCCCTGGAAGACCAGTAGTAGTTTCCGATGCACATCTGTGGGCATTCTGTAATGTGTGGACTATCGGAGTGTTGATGAAACACAGAAATTTCATCGGGATTGAATACACCATTCACCATGGGCACTTTCCTCCATGGGAGTAATGTCACAAACAGTCTACGCTTTGATCGTTCCCTGCAAAACCAGTAGTAGTTTCCGATGCACATCTGGAGGCATTCTGTAATCTGTGGACCTTCAAAGTGTTGATGAAACACAGAAATTACATCGGGATTGAATACAACAGTCACCATGCGCACTTTCCTCCATGGGAGTAATGTCTTAAACAGTCTACGCTTTGATCGTTCCCTGGAAGGCCAGTCGTAGTTTCTGATGCACATCTGGTGTCATTCTGTAATTTGTGGACTATCAGAGTGTTGACGAAACACAGAAATTGCATCGGGATTGAATACAACAGTCACCATGTGCACTTTCTTCAATGCGAGTAATGTCTCAAACAGTTTACGCTTTGGTCGTTCCCTGGAAGACCAGTAGTAGTCTGCGATGCACATCTGTGGGCATTCTGTAATGTGTGGACTATCGGAGTGTTGATGAAACACAGAATTCGCATCGGGATTGAGTACAACAGTGACCATGCGCACTTTCCTCCATGGGAGTAATGTCTCAAAGAGTCTACGCTTTGATCGTTCCCTGCAAGACCAGTAGTAGTTTCCGATGCACATCTGGAGGCATTCTGTAATCAGTGGACCTTCAAAGTGTTGATGAAACACAGAAATAGCATCGGGATTGAATACAACAGTCACCATGCGCACTTTGATCCATGGGAGTAATGTCTCAAACAGTCTACGCTCTGCTCGTTCCCTGGAAGACCAGTAGTAGTTTCCGATGCACATCTGGAGGCATTCTGTAATCTGTGGACCTTCAAAGTGTTGATGAAACACAGAAATTGCATCGGATTTGAATACTACAGTCACCATGCTCACTTTCCTAAATGGGGGTAATGTCCCAAAATAGTCTACGCATTGATCGTTCCCTGGAAGACCAGTAGTAGTTTCTGATGCACATCTGGTGTCATTCTGTAATTTGTGGACTATCAGAGTGTTGACGAAACACAGAAATTGCATCGGGATTCAAAACAACAGTTACCTTGCGCACTTTCCTAGATTGGAGTAATGACTGAAACAGTTTACGCTTTGATCGTTCCCTCTAAGACCAGTAGTAGTTTCCGATGCACATCTGGAGGAATTCTGTAATCTGTGGACCTTCAAAGTGTTGATGAAACACAGAAATTGCTTCGGGATTGAATATACCATTCACCATGCGCACTTTCCTCCATGGGAGTAATGTCACAAACAGTCTACGCTTTGATCGTTCCCTGCAATACCAGTAGTAGTTTCCGATGCACATCTGGCACATCTGGAGGCATTCTGTAATCTGTGGACCTTCAAAGTGTTGATGAAAAACAGAAATTGCATCGGATTTGAATACAACAGTCACCATGCTCACTTTCCTCCATGGGCGTATTGTCTTAAACAGTCTACGCTTTGATCGTTCCCTGGAAGGCCAGTAGTAGTTTCTGATGCACATCTGGTGTCATTCTGTAATTTGTGGACTATCAGAGTGTTGACGAAACACAGAAATTGCATCGGGATTGAATACAACAGTCACCATGTGCACTTTCTTCCATGGGAGTAATTGCTCAATCAGTTTACGCTTTGATCGTTCCATGGAAGACCAGTAGTAGTCTCCGATGCACATCTGTGGGCATTCTGTAATGTGTTGACTATCGGAGTGTTGATGAAACACAGAATTTGCATCGGGATTGAATACAACAGTCACCATGCGCACTTTCCTCCATGGGAGTAATGTCTCAAAGAGTCTACGCTTTGATCGTTCCCTGCAAGACTAGTAGTAGTTTCTGATGCTCATCTGGAGGCATTCTGTAATCTGTGGACCTTCAAAGTGTTGATGAAACACAGAAATTGCATCGGGATTCAATACAACAGTCACCATGCGCACTTTCCTAGATTGGAGTAATGACTCAAACAGTTTAAGGTTTGCTCGTTCCCTGGAACACCAGCAGTAGTTTCCGATGCACATCTGGAGGCATTCTCTAATCTGTGGACCTTCAAAGTGTTGATGAAACACAGACATTGCATCGGATTTGAACACAACAGTCACCATGCGCACTTTCCTCCATAGGGGTAATGTCACAAACAGTCTACGCTTTGATCGTTCCCTGGAAGACCAGTAGTAGTTTCCGATGCACATCTGGAGGCATTCTGTAATGTGTGGTCTATCAGAGTGTTGATGAAACACAGAAATTGCATCGGGATTGAATACAACAGTGACCATGCGCACTTTCCTCCATGGGATTAATGTCTCAAACAGTTTACGCTTTGATCGTTCCCTGGAAGACCAGTAGTAGTTTCCGATGCACATCTGGTGTCATTCGGTAATCTGTGGACTAACAGAGTGTTGATGAAACACAGAAATTTCATCGGGATTGAATACACCATTCACCATGCGCACTTTCCTCCATGGGAGAAATGTCACAAACAGTCTAAGCTTTGATCGTTCCCTGGAAGACCAGTAGTAGTCTGCGATGCACATCTGTGGGCATTCTGTAATGTGTGGACTATCGGAGTGTTGATGAAACAAAGAATTTGCATCGGGATTGAATACAACAGTGACCATGCGCACTTTCCCCCATGGGAGTAATGTCTCAAAGAGTCTACGATTTGATCGTTCCCTGCAAGACCAGTAGTAGTTTCCGATGCACATCTGGAGGCATTCTGTAATCTGTGGACCTTCAAAGTGTTGATGAAACACAGAAATAGCATCGGGATTGAATACAACAGTCACCATGCGCACTTTGCTCCATGGGAGTAATGTCTCAAACAGTCTACGCTTTGATCGTTCCCTGCAAGACCAGTAGTAGTTTCCGATGCACATCTGGAGGCATTCAGTAATCCGTGGACCTTCAAAGTGTTGATGAAACACAGAAATTGCATCGGGATTAATTACAACAGTCACCATGCGCACTTTGCTCCATGGGAGTAATATCTCAAACAGTCTACGCTCTGATCGTTCCCTGCAAGACCAGTAGTAGTTTCCGATGCACATCTGGAGGCATTCTGTAATCTGTGGACCTTCAAACTGTTGATGAAACACAGAAATTGCATCGGGATTCAATACAACAGTCGACATGTGCACTTTCGTCCATGGGAGTAATGTCTCAAACAGTTTACGCTTTGATCGTTCCCTGGAACACCAGTAGTAGTTTCCGATGCACATCTGAAGTCATTCTGTAATCTGTGGACCTTCAAAGTCTTGATGGAACACTGGAATTGCCGGGGGATTGAATACAACAGTCACCATGCGCACTTTCCTCCATGGGAGTAATGTCTCAAACAGTCAACGCTTTGATCATTGCCTGGAAGACAAGTAGTAGTTTCCGACACACATCTGGTGTCATTCTGTAATCTGTGGACTATCAGAGTGTTGATGAATCACAGAAATTGCATCGGGATTCAATACAACAGTCACCATGCGCACTTTCCTAGATTGAAGTAATGACTGAAACAGTTTAAGCTTTGCTCGGTCCCTGGAAGACCAGTAGTAGTATCCGATGCACATCTGGAGGCATTCTGTAATCTGTGGACCTTCAAACTGTTGATGAAACACAGAAATTGCCGCGGGATTGAATACAACAGTCACCATGCGCACTTTCCTCCATGGGAGTAAGGTCTCAAACAGTCTACGTTTTGATCGTTCCCTGCAAGACCAGTAGTAGTTTCCGATGCACATCTGGAGGCATTCTGTAATCCGTGGACCTTCAAATTGTTGATGAAACACAGAAATTGCATCGGGATTGAATACAACAGTCACCATGCGCACTTTGCTCCATGGGAGTAATATCTCAAAGAGTCTACGCTTTGATCGTTCCCTGCAAGACCAGTAGTAGTTTCCGATGCACATCTGGAGGCATTCTGTAATCTGTGGACCTTCAAACTGTTGATGAAACACAGAAATTGCATCGGGATTCAATACAACAGTCACCAAGTGCACTTTCGTCCATGGGAATAATGTCTCAAACAGTTTACGCTTTGATCGTTCCCTGGAACACCAGTAGTAGTTTCCGATGCACATCTGAAGGCATTCTGTAATCTGTGGACCTTCAAAGTCTTGATGGAACACTGGAATTGCCGGAGGATTGAATACAACAGTCACCATGCGCACCTTCCTCCATGGGAGTAATGTCTCAAACAGTCTACGTTTTGATCGTTCCCTGCAAGACCAGTAGTAGTTTCCGATGCACATCTGGAGGCATTCTGTAATCCGTGGACCTTCAAAGTGTTGATGAAACACAGAAATTGCATCATTATTGAATACAACAGTGACCATGCGCACTTTCCTCCATGGGAGTAATGTCTCAAACAGTCTAAGCTTTGATCGTTTCCTGGAAGACCAGTAGTAGTGTCCGATGCACATCTGGAGTCATTCTGTAATCTTTGGACCTTCAAAGTGTTGATGAAACACAGAAATTGCATCGGGATTCAATACAACAGTCACCATGCGCACTTTCGTCCATGGGAGTAATGTCTCAAAGAGTTTACGCTTTGATCGTTCCCTGGAACACCAGTAGTAGTTTCCGATGCACATCTGAAGGCATTCTGTAATCTGTGGACCTTCAAAGTCTTGATGGAACACTGGAATTGCCGGGGGTTTGAATACAACAGTCACCATGCGCACTTTCCTCCATGGGAGTAATGTCTCAAACAGTCAACGCTTTGATCATTGCCTGGAAGACAAGTAGTAGTTTCCGACACACATCTGGTGTCATTCTGTAATCTGTGGACTATCAGAGTGTTGATGAATCACAGAAATTGCATCGGGATTCAATACAACAGTCACCATGCGCACTTTCCTAGATTGAAGTAATGACTGAAACAGTTTAAGCTTTGCTCGGTCCCTGGAAGACCAGTAGTAGTATCCGATGCACATCTGGAGGCATTCTGTAATCTGTGGACCTTCAAACTGTTGATGAAACACAGAAATTGCCGCGGGATTGAATACAACAGTCACCATGCGCACTTTCCTCCATGGGAGTAAGGTCTCAAACAGTCTATGTTTTGATCGTTCCCTGCAAGACCAGTAGTAGTTTCCGATGCACATCTGGAGGCATTCTGTAATCTGTGGACCTTCAAAGTGTTGATGAAACACAGAAATTGCATCGGATTTGAATACTACAGTCACCTTGCGCACTTTGCTCCATGGGAGTAATGTCTCAAACAGTCTACGCTTTGATCGTTCCCTGCAAGACCAGTAGTAGTTTCCGATGCACATCTGGAGGCATTCTGTAATCTGTGGACCTTCAAACCGTTGATGATACACAGAAATTGCCGCGGGATTGAATACAACAGTCACCATTCGCACTTTCCTCAATGGGAGTAATGTCTCAAACAGTCTACGTTTTGATCGTTCCCTGCAGGACCACTAGTAGTTTCCGATGCACATCATGAGGCATTCTGTAATCTGTGGACCTTTAAAGTGTTAATGAAACACAGAAATTGCCTCGGGATTGAATACAACAGTCACCATGCGCACTTTCCTCCATGGGAGTAATGTCTCAAACAGTCTACGCTTTGATCGTTTCCTGGGTACCAGTAGTAGTGTCCGATGCACATCTGGAGTCATTCTGTAATCTTTGGACCTTCAAAGTGTTGATGAAACACAGAAATTGCATCGGGATTCAATACAACACTCACCATCAGCACTTTCCTCCATGGGAGTAATGTCTCAAACAGTCTACGATTTGATCGTTCTCTGCAAGACCAGTAGTAGTTTCCGATGCACATCTGGAGGCATTCTGTAATCTGTGGACCTTCAAAGAGTTGATGAAACATAGAAATTGCATCGGGATTCAATACAACAGTCACCATGCGCACTTTCGTCCATGGGAGT
Source organism: Schistocerca gregaria (assembly GCF_023897955.1). Classification (NCBI taxonomy): domain Eukaryota; kingdom Metazoa; phylum Arthropoda; class Insecta; order Orthoptera; family Acrididae; genus Schistocerca; species Schistocerca gregaria. The sequence continues at coordinate 44,835,528 of NC_064927.1, forward strand.
AATGTCACAAACAGTCTACGCTTTGATCGTTTCCTGGAAGACCAGTAGTAGTTTCCGATGCACATCTGGAGGCATTCTGTAATCTGTGGACCTTCAAACTGTTGATGAAACACAGAAATTGCATCGGGATTCAATACAACAGTCACCATGTGCACTTTCGTCCATGGGAGTAATGTCTCAAACAGTTTACGCTTTGATCGTTCCCTGGAACACCAGTAGTAGTTTCCGATGCACATCTGAAGGCATTCTGTAATCTGTGGACCTTCAAAGTCTTGATGGAACACTGGAATTGCCGGAGGATTGAATACAACAGTCACCATGCGCACTTTCCTCCATGGGAGTAATTTCTCAAACAGTCTACGTTTTGATCGTTCCCTGCAAGACCAGTAGTAGTTTCCGATGCACATCTGGAGGCATTCTGTAATCCGTGGACCTTCAAAGTGTTGATGAAACACAGAAATTGCATCATTATTGAATTCAACAGTGACCATGCGCACTTTCCTCCATGGGAGTAATGTCTCAAACAGTCTACGCTTTGATCGTTTCCTGGAAGACCAGTAGTAGTGTCGGATGCACATCTGGAGTCAATCTGTAATCTTTGGACCTTCAAAGTGTTGATGAAACACAGAAATTGCATCGGGATTCAATACAACAGTCACCATGCGCACTTTCGTCCATGGGAGTAATGTCTCAAAGAGTTTACGCTTTGATCGTTCCCTGGAACACCAGTAGTAGTTTCCGATGCACATCTGAAGGCATTCTGTAATCTGTGGACGTTCAAAGTCTTGATGGAACACTGGAATTGCCGGGGGTTTGAATACAACAGTCACCATGCGCACTTTCCTCCATGGGAGTAATGTCTCAAACAGTCAACGCTTTGATCATTGCCTGGAAGACAAGTAGTAGTTTCCGACACACATCTGGTGTCATTCTGTAATCTGTGGACTATCAGAGTGTTGATGAATCACAGAAATTGCATCGGGATTCAATACAACAGTCACCATGCGCACTTTCCTAGATTGAAGTAATGACTGAAACAGTTTAAGCTTTGCTCGGTCCCTGGAAGACCAGTAGTAGTATCCGATGCACATCTGGAGGCATTCTGTAATCTGTGGACCTTCAAACTGTTGATGAAACACAGAAATTGCCGCGGGATTGAATACAACAGTCACCATGCGCACTTTCCTCCATGGGAGTAAGGTCTCAAACAGTCTACGTTTTGATCGTTCCCTGCAAGACCAGTAGTAGTTTCCGATGCACATCTGGAGGCATTCTGTAATCTGTGGACCTTCAAAGTGTTGATGAAACACAGAAATTGCATCGGATTTGAATACTACAGTCACCTTGCGCACTTTGCTCCATGGGAGTAATGTCTCAAACAGTCTACGCTTTGATCGTTCCCTGCAAGACCAGTAGTAGTTTCCGATGCACATCTGGAGGCATTCTGTAATCTGTGGACCTTCAAAGTGTTGATGATACACAGAAATTGCCGCGGGATTGAATACAACAGTCACCATGCACACTTTCCTCAATGGGAGTAATGTCTCAAACAGTCTACGTTTTGATCGTTCCCTGCAGGACCACTAGTAGTTTCCGATGCACATCATGAGGCATTCTGTAATCTGTGGACCTTTAAAGTGTTAATGAAACACAGAAATAGCCTCGGGATTGAATACAACAGTCACCATGCGCACTTTCCTCCATGGGAGTAATGTCTCAAACAGTCTACGCTTTGATCGTTTCCTGGGTACCAGTAGTAGTGTCCGATGCACATCTGGAGTCATTCTGTAATCTTTGGACCTTCAAAGTGTTGATGAAACACAGAAATTGCATCGGGATTCAATACAACACTCACCATGAGCACTTTCCTCCATGGGAGTAATGTCTCAAACAGTCTACGATTTGATCGTTCCCTGCAAGACCAGTAGAAGTTTCCGATGCACATCTGAAGGCATTCTGTAATCTGTGGACCTTCAAAGTCTTGATGGAACACTGGGATTGCCGCGGGATTGAATACAACAGTCACCATGCGCACTTTCCTCCATGGTAGTAATGACTCAAACAGTCAACGCTTTGATCGATGCCTGGAATACAAGTAGTAGTTGCCGATGCACATCTGGTGTCATTCAGTAATCTGTGGACTATCGGAGTGTTGATGAAACACTGAAATTGCATCGGGATTCAATACAACAGTCACCATGAGCACTTTCCTCCATGGGAGTAATGTCTCAAACAGTCTACGATTTGATCGTACCCTGCAAGACCAGTAGTAGTTTCCGATGCACATCTGGAGGCATTCTGTAATCTGTGGACCTTCAAAGAGTTGATGAAACATAGAAATTGCATCGGGATTCAATACAACAGTCACCATGCGCACTTTCGTCCATGGGAGTAATGTCACAAACAGTCTACGCTTTGATCGTTTCCTGGAAGACCAGTAGTAGTGTCCGATGCGCATCTGGAGTCATTAAGTAATCTTTGGACCTTCAAAGTGTTGATGAAAAACAGAAATTGCATCGGGATTCAATACAACAGTCACCATGAGCACTTTCCTCCATGGGAGTAATGTCTCAAACAGTCTACGATTTGATCGTTCCCTGCAAGACCAGTAGTAGTTTCCGATGCACATCTGGACGCATTCTGCAATCTGTGGACCTTCAAAGTGTTGATGAAACACAGAAATTGCCTCGGGATTGAATACAACAGTCACCATGCGCACTTTCATCCATTGGAGTAATGTCTCAAACAGTCTACGGTTTGATCGCTTCCTGGAAGACCAGTAGTAGTTTCCGATGCACATCTGGAGGCATTCTGTAATCTTTGGACCCTCAAAATGTTGATGTATCACAGAAATTGCATCGTGATTCAATACAAAAGTCACCATGGGCACTTTCCTCCATGGGAGTAATGTCTCTAACAGTCTACGCTTTGATCGTTCCCTGCAAGACCAGTAGTAGTTTCCGATGCCCATCTGGAGGCATTCTGTAATCTGTAAACTATCAGAGTGTTGTTCAAACACAGATATTGCATTGGGATTGAATACAACAGTCACCATGCGCACTTTCCTCCATGGGAGTAATGTCTCAAGCAGTTTACGCTTTGATCGTTCCCTGGAAGACAAGTAGTAGTTTCCGATGCACATCTGGTGTCATTCTGTAATCTGTGGACTATCAGAGTGTTGATGAAACACAGAAATTGCATCGGGATTGAATACAAAAGTCACCATGCGCACTTTCCTCCATGGGAGTAATGTCTCAATCAGTTTACGTATATGATCGTTCCCTGGAAGACCAGTAGTAGTTTCCGAAGCACATCTAATGGCATTCTATGATTTGTGGACTATCAGAGTGTTGATGAAACACAGAAATTGCATCGGATTTGAATACAACAGTCACCATGCGCACTTTCCTCAACGGGAGTAATGTCTCAAACAGTCTACCCTTTTCATCGTTCCCTGGAAGACCAGTAGTAGTTTCTGATGCACACCTGGTGTCATTCTGTAATTTGTGGACTATCAGAGTGTTGACGAAACACAGAAATTGCATCGGGATTGAATACAACAGTCACCATGTGCACTTTCTTCCATGGGAGTAATGTCTCAAACAGTTTACGCTTGATCGTTCCCTGGAAGACCAGTATATTTTTCCGATGAACATCTGGGGGCATTCTGTAATGTGTGGTCTATCAGAGTGTTGTTGAAACACAGAAATTGAATCGGGATTGAATACAACAGTCACCATGCGCACCTTCCTCCATGGGAGTAATGTTTTAAACAGTTTACGCTTTGATTGTTCCCTGGAAGACCAGTAGTAGTTTCCGATGTACATCTGGGGGCATTCTGTAATCTGTGGACTAACAGAGTGTTGATGAAACACAGAAATTTTATCGGGATTGAATACACCATTCACCATGCGCACTTTCCTCCATGGGAGTAATGTCACAAACAGTCTACGATTTGATCGCTCCCTGCAAGACCAGCAGTAGTTTCCGATGCACATCTGAAGGCATTCTGTAATCTGTGGACCTTCAAGGTCTTGATGAAACCCTGGAATTGAAGCGGGATTGAAAACAACAGTCACCATGCGCACTTTCCTCCATGGGAGTAATGTCTCAAACAGTCAACGCTTTTGATCGTTGCCTTGAAGGCAAGTAGTAGTTTCCGATGCACATCTGGTGTCATTCTGTAATCTGTGGACTATCAGAGTGTTGATGAAACACAGAAAATGCATCGGGATTCAATACAGCAGTCACCATGAGCACTTTCCTAGATTGGAGTAGTGACTCAAACAGTTTACGCTTTGATCGTTCGCTGGAAGACCAGTAGTAGTTTCCGATGCACATCTGGAGGCATTCTGTAATCTGTGGACCTTCAAAGTGTTGATGAAACACAGAAAATGCATCGGGATTCAATACAACAGTCACCATCAGCACTTTCCTAGATTGGAGTAGTGACTCAAACAGTTTACGCTTTGATCGTTCCCTGGAAGACCAGTAGTAGTTTCCGATGCACATCTGGAGACATTCTGTAATCTGTGGACCTTCAAACTGTTGATGAAACACAGAAATTGCCGCGGAATTGAATACAACAGTCACCATGCGCACTTTCCTCCATGGGAGTAATGTCTCAAACAGTCTACGTTTTGATCGTTCCCTGCAAGACCAGTAGTAGTTTCCGATGCACATCTGGAGGCATTCTGTAATCCGTGGACCTTCAAAGTGTTGATGAAACACAGAAATTGCATCGGGATTGAATACAACAGTCACCATGATCACTTTCCTCCATGGGAGTAATGTCTCAAACAGTCTACGCTCTGATCGTTTCCTGGAAGACCAGTAGTAGTGTCCGATGCACATCTGGAGTCATTCTGTAATCTTTGGACTTTCAAAGTGTTGATGAAACACAGATATTGCATCGGGATTCAATACAACAGTCACCATGAGCACTTTCCTCCATGGAGTAATGTCTCAAACAGTCTATGATTTGATCGTTCCCTGCAAGACCAGTAGTAGTTTCTGATGCACATCTGAAGGCATTCTGTAATCTGTGGACCTTCAAAGTCTTGATGAAACACTGGAATTGCCGCGGGATTGAATACAACAGTCACTATGCGCACTGTCCTCCATGGGAGTAATGTCTCAAACAGTTTACGCTTTGATCGTTACCTGGAAGAACAGTAGTAGTTTCCGATACACATCTGGGGGCATTCTGTAATGTGTGGAAAATCAGAGTGTTGATGAAACACAGAAATGGCATCGGGATTGAATACAACAGACACCATGCGCACTTTCCTCCATGGGAGAAATGTCTCAAACAGTCTACGCTTTGATCGTTCCCTGCAAGACCAGTAGTAGTTTCCGATGCACATCTGGAGGCATTCTGCAATCTGTGGACCTTCAAAGTGTTGAAGAAACACAGAAATTGCCTCGGGATTGAATACAACAGTCACCATGCGCACTTTCCTCCATGGGAGTAATGTCTCAAACAGTCTACGGTTTGATCGTTTCCTGGAAGACCAGTAGTAGTTTCCGATGCACATCAGGAGGCATTCTGTAACCTGTAAACTATCAGAGTGTTGTTCAAACACAGATATTGCAACGGGATTGAATACAACAGTCACCATGCGCACATTCCTCCATGGGAGTAATGTCTCAATCAGTTTACGTTTATGATCGTTCCCTGAAAGACCAGTAATAGTTTCCGATGCACATCTGATGGCATTCTGTGATCTGTGGACTATCAGAGTGTTGATGAAACACAGAAATTGCATCAGGATTGAATACAAATATCACCATGCGCACTTTCCTCCATGGGAGTAATGTCTCAAACAGTCAACGCTTTGTTCGTTATCTGCAAGACCAGTAGTAGTTTCCGATGCACATCTAAAGGCATTCTGTAATCTGTGGACCTTCAAACTGTTGATGAAACACAGAAATTGCCTCGGGATAGAATACAACAGTCACCATGCGCACTTTCCTCCATGGGAGTAATGTCTCAAACAGTCTACGGTTTGATCGTTTCCTGGAAGACCAGTAGTAGTTTCCGATGCACATCTGGAGGCATTCTGTGATCTTTGGACCCTCAAAGTGTTGATGTATCAGAGAAATTGCATCGTGATAAAATACAACAGTCACCATGCCCACTTTCCTCCATGGGAGTAATGTCTCTAACAGTCTACGCTTTGATCGTTCCCTGCAAGACCAGTAGTAGTTTCCAATGCACATCTGGAGGCATTCTGTAATCTGTAAACTATCAGAGTGTTGTTCAAACACAGAAATTGCATCGGGATTGAATACAACAGTCACAATGCGCACTTTCCTCCATGGGAGTAATGTCTCAAACAGTTTACGCTTTGATCGTTCCCTGGAAGACAAGTAGTAGTTTCCGATACACATCTGGGGGCATTCTGTAATGTGTGGAATATCAGAGTGTTGATGAAACACAGAAATGGCATCGGGATTGAATACAACAGACACCATGCGCACTTTCCTCCATGGGAGAAATGTCTCAAACAGTCTACGCTTTGATCGTTCCCTGCAAGACCAGTAGTAGTTTCCGATGCACATCTGGAGGCATTCTGTAATCTGTGGACCTTCAAGCTGTTGATGAAACACAGAAATTGCCTCGAGATAGAATACAACAGTCACCATGCGCACTTTCCTCCATGGGAGTAATGTCTCAAACAGTCTACGGTTTGATCGTTTCCTGGAAGACCAGTAGTAGTTTCCAATGCACATCTGGAGGCATTCTGTAATCTGTAAACTATCAGAGAGTTGTTCAAACACAGAAATTGCATCGGGATTGAATACAACAGTCACCATGCGCACTTTCCTCATTGGGAGTAATGTCTCAATCAGTTTACGTTTATGATCGTTCCCTGGAAGACCAGTAATAGTTTCCGATGCACATCTGATGGCATTCTGTGATCTGTGGACTATCAGAGTGTTGATGAAACACAGAAATTGCATCAGGATGGAATACAACAATCACCATGCGCACTTTCCTCCATGGGAGTAATGTCTCAAACAGTCAACGCTTTGTTCGTTAACTGCAAGACCAGTAGTAGTTTCCGATGCACATCTGGAGGCATTCTGTAATCTGTGGACCTTCAAACTGTTGATGAAACACAGAAATTGCCGCGAGATTGAATACAACATTCACCATGCGCACTTTCCTCCATTGGAGTAATGTTTCAAACAGTCTACGTTTTGATCGTTCCCTGCAGGACCACTAGTAGTTTCCGATGCACATCTGGAGGCATTCTGTAATCTGTAAACTATCAGAGTGTTGTTCAAACACAGAAATTGCATCGGGACTGAATACAACAGTCACCATGCTTACTTTCCTCCATGGGAGTAATGTCTCAAAGAGTTTACGCTTTGATCGTTCCCTGGAAGACAAGTAGTAGTTTCCGATGCACATCTGGTGTCATTCTGTAATCTGTGGACTATCAGAGTGTTGATGAAACACAGAAATTGCATCGGGATTGAACACAACAGTCACCTTGCGCACTTTCCTCCATTGGAGTAATTTTTTCAATCAGTTTACGTATATGATCGTTCCCTGGAAGACCAGTAGTAGTTTCCGATGCACATCTGATGGCATTCTGTGATTTGTGGACTATCAGAGTGTTGATGAAACACAGAAATTGCTTCGGGATTAAAAACAACAGTCACCATGCGCACTTTCCTCCATGTCAGTAATGTCTCAATCAGTTTACTTTTTTGATCGTTCCCTGGAAGACCAGTAGTAGTTTCCGATGCACATCTGGTGGCATTCTGTAATCTGTGGACTATCAGAGTGTTGAAGAAACACAGATATTGCATCGGGATTGAATACAACATTCACCATGCGCACTTTCCTCCATGGGAGTAATGTCTCAAACAGTCTACGACTTGTTCGTTCCCTGCAAGACCAGTAGTAGTTTACGATGCACATCTGGAGGCATTCTGTAAAATGTGGACCTTCAAACTGATGATGAAACACAGAAATTACCGCGGGATTGAATACAACAGTCACCATGAACACTTTCCTCCATGGGAGTAATGTCTCAAACAGTCTACGTTTTGATCGTTCCCTGCAAGACCAGTAGTAGTTTCCGATGCACATCTGAAGGCATTCCGTAATCTGTGGACCTTCAAAGTCTTGATGAAACACTCGAATTGCCGCGGGATTGAATACAACAGTCACCATGAGAACTTTCCTCCATGGGAGTAATGTCTCAAACAGTTAACGCTTTCATCGTTGCCTGGAAGGCAAGTAGTAGTTTACGATGCATATCTTGTGACATTCTGTAATCTGTGGGCCATCAGAGTGTTGATGAAACACAGAAATTGCATCGGGATTCAATACAACAGTCACCATGCACACTTTCGACCATGGGAGTAATGTCTCAAACAGTTTATGATTTGATCGTTGCCTGGAAAACCAATAGTAGATTCCGATGCACATCTGAAAGCATTCTGTATTCTGTGGACCCTCAAAGTCTTGATGAAGCACAGGAATTGCCAAAGTTTTGAATAGAACAGTCACCATGCGCACTTTCCTCCATGGGAGTAATGTCTCAAACAGTCAACGCTTTGATCGTTCCTGGTAGACAAGTAGTAGTTTCCGATGCACATCTGGCGTCATTCTGTAATCTGTGGACTATCAGAGTGTTGACGAAACACAGAAATTGCATCCGGATTGAATACAACAGTCACCATGTGCACTTTATTCCATGGGAGTAATGTCTCTAACAGTTTACGCTTGATCGTTCCCTGGAAGACCAGTAGATGTTTCCGATGAACATCTGGGGGCATTCTGTAATGTGTGGTCTATCAGAGTGTTGATGAAACACAGAAATTGCATCGGGATTGAATACAACAGTCACCATGCACACTTTCCTCCATGGGAGTAATGTCTCAAACAGTTTACGCTTTGATCGTTCCTTGGAATACCAGTAGTAGTTTCCGATGCACATCTGGTGTCATTTGGTAATCTGTGGACTAACAGAGTGTTGATGAAACACAGAAATTTCATCGGGATTGAATACACCATTCAAAATGCGCACTTTCCTCCATGGGAGTAATGTCACAAACAGTCTACGCTTTGATCGTTCCCTGCAAGACCAGTAGTAGTTTCCGATGCACACCTGGAGGCATTCTGCAATCTGTGTACCTTCAAAGTGTTGATGAAACACAGAGATTGCTTCGGGATTGAATACAACAGTCATCATGCGCATTTTCCTCCATGGGAGTAATGTCTCAAACAGTCTACGTTTTGATCGTTCCCTGGAATACCAGTAGTAGTTTCCGATGCAAATCTGGTGGCATTCTGTAATCTGTAATCTATCAGAGTGTTGTTCAAACACAAAAATTGCATCGGGATCGAATACAACAGTCACCATGCGCACTTTCCTCCATGGGAGTAATGTCACAAACAGTCTATGTTAGTTCGTTCCCTGCAAGAGCAGTAGTAGTTTCCGATTCACATCTGGAGGCATTCTGCAATCTGTGTACCTTCAAAGTGTTGATGAAACACAGAAATTGCTTCGGGATTGAATACAACAGTCACCATGCGCACTTTCCTCCATGGGAGTAATGTCTCAAACAGTTTACGCTTTGATCGTTCCCTGGAAGACCAGTAGAAGCTTCCGATGCACATCTGGGGGCATTCTGTAATCTGTGGACGAACAGAGTGTTGATGAAACACAGAAATTAACATCGGGATTGAATACACCATTCACCATGCCCACTTTCCTCCATGGGAAGAATGTCACAAACAGTCTACGCTTTGATCGTTCCCTGCAAGACCAGTAGTAGTTTACGATGCACATCTGAAGGCATTCTGTAATCTGTGGACCTTCAAAGTCTTGATGAAACACAGAAATTACCTCGGGATAGAATACAACAGTCACCATGCGCACTTTCCTCCATGGGAGTAATGTCTCAAACAGTCTACGCTTTGATCGTTTCCTGGAAGACAAGTAGTAGTTTCCGATGCACATCTGGCGTCATTCTGTAATCTGTGGACTATCAGAGTGTTGATGAAACACAGAAATTGCATCGGGATTCAATAGAACAGTCACCATGCGCACTTCCCTAGATTGGAGTGATGACTCAAACAGTTTACGCTTTGAACGTTCCCTGGAAGACCAGTAGTAGTTTCCGATGCACATCTGGAGACATTCTTTAATCTGTGGCTCTTCAAAGTGTTGATGGATCACAGGAATTGCATCCGATTTGAATACAACAGTCACCATGCGCACTTTCCTCCACGGGAGTAATGTCTCAAACAGTCTACGCTTTTTATCGTTCCCTGGAAGACCAGTAGTAGTTTCCGATGCACATCTGGTGTCATTCGGTAATCTGTGGACTAACAGAGTGTTGATGAAACACAGAAATTAACATCGGGATTGAATACACCATTCACCATGCCCACTTTCCTCCATGGGAAGAATGTCACAAACAGTCTACGCTTTGATCGTCCCCTGCAAGACCAGTAGTAGTTTACGACGCACATCTGAAGGCATTCTGTAATCTGTGGACCTTCAAAGTCTTGATGAAACACTGGAATTGCCGCGGGATTGAATACAACAGTCACCATGCGCACTTTCCTCCATGTGAGTAATGTCTCAAACAGTCAACGCTTTGATCGTTGCCGGGAAGGCAAGTAGTAGTTTCCGATGCTCATCTGGTGTCATCCTGTAATCTGTGGACTATCAGAGTGTTGATGAAACACAGAAATTGCATCGGGATTCAATACAACAGTCACCATGCGCACTTGCCTCCACGGGAGTAATGTCTCAAACAGTCTACGCTTTTTATCGTTCCCTGGAAGACCAGTAGTAGTTTCTGATGCACATCTGGTGTCAGTCTGTAATTTGTGGACTATCAGAATGTTGACGAAACACAGATATTGCATCAGGATTGAATACAACAGTCACTATGTGCACTTTCTTCCATGGGAGTAATGTCTCAAACAGTTTACGCTTGATCGTGCCCTGGAAGACCAGTAGATGTTTCCGATGAACATCTGGGGGCATTCTGTAATGTGTGGTCTATCAGAGTGTTGATGAAACAGAGAAATTGCATCGGGATTGAATACAACAGTCACCATGCGCACTTCCCTCCATGGGAGTAATGTCTCAAACAGTTTACGCTTTGATCGTTCCCTGGAAGACCAGTAGTAGTTTCCGATGCACATCTGGTGTCATTCGGTAATCTGTGGACTAACAGGGTGTCGATGAAACAGAGAAATTTCATTGGGATTTGAATACACCATTCACCATGCGCAGTTCCCTCCATGGGAGTAATGTCACAAACAGTCTACGCTTTGATCGTTCCCTGCAAGACCAGTAGTAGTTCCCGATGCACATCTATAGGCATTCTGCAATCTGTGTACCTTCAAAGTGTTGATGAAACACAGAAATTGCTTCGGGATTGAATACAGCAGTCATCATGCGCATTATCCTCCATGGGAGTAATGTCACAAACAGTCTACGTTTGATCGTTCCCTGAAGACCAATAGTATTTTCCGATGCACATCTGCAGGCATTCTGCAATCTGTGTACCTTCAAAGTGTTGATGAAACACAGAAATTGCTTCGGGATTTAATACAACAGTCACCAGCGCACTTTCCTCCATGGGAGTAATGTCTCAAACTGTTTACGCTTTGATCGTTCCCTGGAAGACCAGTAGTAGTATCCGATGCACATCTGGGGGCATTCTGTAATGTGTGGACTGTCAGAGTGTTGATGAAACACAGAAATGGCATCGGGATTGAATACAACAGACACCATGGGCACTTTCCTCCATGGGAGTAATGTCTCAAACAGTCTACGCTTTGATCGTTCCCTGGATGACCAGTAGTAGTTTCCGATGCACATCTGGAGGCATTCTGCAATCTGTGGACCTTGAAAGTCTTGTTGAAACACAGAAATAGCCTCGGGATTGAATACAACAGTCACCATGCGAACTTTCCTTCACGGCAGTAATGTCTCTAACAGTCTTCGCTTTGATCGTTCCCTGCAAGATCAGGAGTAGTTTCCGATGCACATCTGGAGGCATTCTGTAATCTGTAAACTATCAGAGTGTTGTTCAAACACAGAAATTGCATCGGGATTGAATACAACAGTCACCATGCGCACATTCCTCCATGGGAGTAATGTCTCAATCTGTTTACGTTTATGATCGTTCCCTGGAACACCAGTAATAGTTTCCGATGCTCATCTGATGGCACTCTGTGATCTGTGGACTATCAGAGTGTTGATGAAACACAGAAATTGCCTCAGGATTGAATACAACAATCACCATGCGCACTTTCCTCCATGGGAGTAATGTCTCAAACAGTCAACGCTTTTTTCGTTAACTGCAAAAACAGTAGTAGCTTCCGATGCACATCTGGAGGCATTCTGTAATCTGTGGACCTTCAAACTGTAGATGAAACACAGAAATTGCCGCGAGATCGAATACAACAGTCCCATGCAATTTCCTCCATGGGAGTAATGTCTCAAACAGTCTACGTTTTGATCGTTCCCTGCAGGACCACTAGTAGTTTCCGATGCACATCTGGAGGCATTCTGTAATCTGTGGACCTTCAAAGTGTTGATGAAACACAGAAATTACCTCGGGATAGAATACAACAGTCACCATGCGCACTTTCCTCCATGGGAGTAATGTCTCAAACAGTCTACGCTTTGATCGTTTCCTGGAAGACCAGTAGTAGTGTCCGATGCACATGTGGAGTCATTCTGTAATCTTTGGACCTTCAAAGTGTTGATGAAACGCAGAAATTGCATCGGGATTCAATACAACAGTCACCATGAGCACTTTCCTCCATGGAGTAATGTCTCAAACAGTCTACGTTTTGATCGTTCCCTGGAAGACCAGTAGTAGTTTCCGATGCACATCTGGAGGCATTCTGTAATGTGTGGACCTTAAAAGTGTTGATGAAACACAGAAATTGCATCGGGATTCAATACAAGTCACCATGCGCACTTTCCTAGATTGGAGTAATGACTCAAACAGTTTACGCTTTGATCGTTCCCTGGAAGACCAGTAGTAGTTTCCGATGCACATCTGGGGGCATTCTGTAATCTGTGGACTAACAGAGTTTGATGAAACACAGAAATTTCATCGGGATTGAATACACCATTCACCATGCGCACTTTCCTCCATGGGAGTAATGTCACAAACAGTCTACGTTTTGATCGTTCCCTGCAAGACAAGTAGTAGTTTCCGATGCACATCTGAAGGCATTCTGAAATCTGTGGACGTTCAAAGTCTTGACGAAACAGTGGAATTGCCGCGGGATTGATTACAACAGTCACAATGCGCACTTTCCTCCATTTGAGTAATGTCTCAAACAGTCAACGCTTTGATCGTTGCCTGGAAGGCAAGTAGTAGTTTCCGATGCACATCTGGTGTCATTCTGTAATCTGTGGACTATCAGAGTGTTGATGAAACACAGAAAATGCATCGGGATTCAATACATCAGTCACCATGCGCACTTTTCAGATTGGAGTAGTGACTCAAACAGTTTACGCTTTGATCGTTCCCTGGAAGACCAGTAGTAGTTTCGGATGCACATCTGGAGACATTCTGTAATCTGTGGACCTTCAAAGTGTTGATGAAACACAGAAATTGCATCGGATTTGAATACAACAGTCACCATGCGCACTTTCCTCCACGTGAGTAATGTCTCAAACTGTATACGCTTTTTATCGTTCCCTGGAAGACCGGTAGTAGTTTCTGATGCACATCTGGGGTCATTCTGTAATTTGTGGACTATCAGAGTGTTTACGAAACACAGAAATTGCATCGGGATTGAATACAACATTCACCATGTGCACTTTCTTCCATGGGAGTAATGTCTCAAACAGTTTACGGTTGATCGTTCCCTGGAAGACCAGTTGTAGTTTCCGATGCACATCTGGTGTCATTCGGTAATCTGTGGACTAACAGAGTGTTGATGAAACAGAGAAATTTCATCGGGATTGAATACACCATTCACCATGCGCTCTTTTCTCCATGGGAGTAATGTCACAAACAGTCTACGCTTTGATCGTTCCCTGCAAGACCAGTAGTAGTTTCCGATGCACATCTGGAGGCATTCTGCAATCAGTGTACCTTCAAAGTGTTGATGAAACACAGAAATTGCTTCGGGATTGAATACAATGGTCACCATGCGCACTTTCCTCCATGGGAGAAATGTCTCAAACAGTTTACGAATTGATCGTTCCCTGGAAGACCGGTAGTAGTATCCGATGCACATCTGGGGGCATTGTGTAATGTGTGGACCATCAGGGTGTTGATGAAACACAGAAATGGCATCGGGATTGAATACAACAGACACCATGCGCACTTTCCTCCATGGGAGTAATGTCTCAAACAGTCTACGGTTTGATCGTTTCCTGGAAGACCAGTAGTAGTTTCCGACGCACATCTCGGGGCATTCTGTAATCTTTGGACCTTCAAAGTGTTGATGTATCACAGAAATAGCATCGTGATTCAATACAACAGTCACCATGCGCAATTTCCTATATGGGAGTAACGTCTCTAACAGTCTACGCTTTGATCGTTCCCTGCAAGACCAGGAGTAGTTTCCGTTGCACATCTGGAGGCATTCTGTAATCTGTAAACTATCAGAGTGTTGTTCAAACACAGAAATTGCATCGGGATTGAATACAACAGTCACCATGCGCACATTCCTCCATGGGAGTAATGTCTCAATCAGTTTACGTTTATGATCGTTTCCTGGAAGACCAGTAGTAGTTTCCGATGCACATCTGATTTCATTCTGTGATCTGTGGACTATCAGAGTGTTGATGAAACACAGAAATTGCATCAGGATTGAATACAACAATCACCATGCGCACTTTCCTTTATGGGAGTAATGTCTCAAACAGTCAACGCTTTGTTCGTTAACTGCAAGACCAGTAGTAGCTTCCGATGCACATCTGGAGGCATTCTGTAATCTGTGGACCTTCAAACTGTAGATGAAACACAGAAATTGTCGCGAGATTGAATACAACCGTCCCATGCGCACTTTCCTCCATGGGAGGAATGCCTCAAATAGTCTACGCTTTGATCGTTCCCTGCAGGACCACTAGTAGTTTCCGATGCACATCTGGAATCATTCTGTAATCTGTGGACCTTCAAAGTGTTGATGAAACACAGAAATTGCCTCGGGATTGAATACAACAGTCACCATGCGCACTTTCCTCCATGGGAGTAATGTCTCAAACAGTCTACGCTTTAACCGTTTCCTGGAAGACCAGTAGTAGTGTCCGATGCACATCTTGAGTAATTCTGTAATCTTTGGACCTTCAAAGTGTTGATGAAACACAGAAATTGCATCGGGATTCAATACAACAGTCACCATGAGCACTTTCCTCCATGGAGTAATGTCTCAAACAGTCTACGATTTGATTGTTCCCTGCAAGACCAGTAGTAGTTTCTGATGCACATCTGAAGGCATTCTGTAATATGTGGACCTTCAAAGTCTTGATGAAACACTGGAATTGCCGCGGGATTGAATACAACAGTCACCATGAGCACTGTCCTCCATGGGAGTAATGTCTCAAACAGTCAACGCTTTGATCGTTGCCTGGAAGACAAGTAGTAGTTTCCGATGCACATCTGGTGTCATTCTGTAATCTGTGGACTATCAGAGTGTTGATGAAACACAGAAATTGCATCGGGATTCTATACAACAGTCACAATGCGCACTTTCCTAGATTGGAGTAGTAACTCAAACAGTTTAAGCTTTGATCGTTCCCTGGAAGACCAGTAGTAGTTTCCGATGCACATCTGGTGTCATTCGGTAATCTGTGGACTAACAGGGTGTCGATGAAACAGAGAAATTTCATCGGGATTGAATACACCATTCACCATGCGCAGTTTCCTCCATGGGAGTAATGTCACAAACAGTCTACGCTTTGATCGTTCCCTGCAAGACCAGTAGTAGTTCCCGATGCACATCTATAGGCATTCTGCAATCTGTGTACCTTCAAAGTGTTGATGAAACACAGAAAATGCTTCGGGATTGAATACAACAGTCATCATGCGCATTTTCCTCCATGGGAGTAATGTCACAAACAGTGTACGTTTGATCGTTCCCTGCAAGACCAATAGTATTTTCCGATGCATATCTGGAGGCATTCTGCAATCTGTGTACCTTCAAAGTGTTGATGAAACACATTAATTGCTTCGGGATTCAATACAACAGTCACCAGCGCACTTTCCTCCATGGGAGTAATGTCTCAAACAGTCAACGCTTTTTTCGTTAACTGCAACAACAGTAGTAGCTTCCGATGCACATCTGGAGGCATTCTGTAATCTGTGGACCTTCAAACTGTAGATGAAACACAGAAATTGCCGCGAGATTGAATACAACAGTCCCATGCAATTTCCTCCATGGGAGTAATGTCTCAAACAGTCTACGTTTTGATCGTTCCCTGCAGGACCACTAGTAGTTTCCGATGCACATCTGGAGGCATTCTGTAATCTGTGGACCTTCAAAGTGTTGATGAAACACAGAAATTACCTCGGGATAGAATACAACAGTCACCATGCGCACTTTCCTCCATGGGAGTAATGTCTCAAACAGTCTACGCTTTGATCGTTTCCTGGAAGACCAGTAGTAGTGTCCGATGCACATGTGGAGTCATTCTGTAATCTTTGGACCTTCAAAGTGTTGATGAAACGCAGAAATTGCATCGGGATTCAATACAACAGTCACCATGAGCACTTTCCTCCATGGAGTAATGTCTCAAACAGTCTACGTTTTGATCGTTCCCTGGAAGACCAGTAGTAGTTTCCGATGCACATCTGGAGGCATTCTGTAATGTGTGGACCTTAAAAGTGTTGATGAAACACAGAAATTGCATCGGGATTCAATACAAGTCACCATGCGCACTTTCCTAGATTGGAGTAATGACTCAAACAGTTTACGCTTTGATCGTTCCCTGGAAGACCAGTAGTAGTTTCCGATGCACATCTGGGGGCATTCTGTAATCTGTGGACTAACAGAGTTTGATGAAACACAGAAATTTCATCGGGATTGAATACACCATTCACCATGCGCACTTTCCTCCATGGGAGTAATGTCACAAACAGTCTACGTTTTGATCGTTCCCTGCAAGACAAGTAGTAGTTTCCGATGCACATCTGAAGGCATTCTGAAATCTGTGGACGTTCAAAGTCTTGACGAAACAGTGGAATTGCCGCGGGATTGATTACAACAGTCACAATGCGCACTTTCCTCCATTTGAGTAATGTCTCAAACAGTCAACGCTTTGATCGTTGCCTGGAAGGCAAGTAGTAGTTTCCGATGCACATCTGGTGTCATTCTGTAATCTGTGGACTATCAGAGTGTTGATGAAACACAGAAAATGCATCGGGATTCAATACATCAGTCACCATGCGCACTTTTCAGATTGGAGTAGTGACTCAAACAGTTTACGCTTTGATCGTTCCCTGGAAGACCAGTAGTAGTTTCGGATGCACATCTGGAGACATTCTGTAATCTGTGGACCTTCAAAGTGTTGATGAAACACAGAAATTGCATCGGATTTGAATACAACAGTCACCATGCGCACTTTCCTCCACGTGAGTAATGTCTCAAACTGTATACGCTTTTTATCGTTCCCTGGAAGACCGGTAGTAGTTTCTGATGCACATCTGGGGTCATTCTGTAATTTGTGGACTATCAGAGTGTTTACGAAACACAGAAATTGCATCGGGATTGAATACAACATTCACCATGTGCACTTTCTTCCATGGGAGTAATGTCTCAAACAGTTTACGGTTGATCGTTCCCTGGAAGACCAGTTGTAGTTTCCGATGCACATCTGGTGTCATTCGGTAATCTGTGGACTAACAGAGTGTTGATGAAACAGAGAAATTTCATCGGGATTGAATACACCATTCACCATGCGCTCTTTTCTCCATGGGAGTAATGTCACAAACAGTCTACGCTTTGATCGTTCCCTGCAAGACCAGTAGTAGTTTCCGATGCACATCTGGAGGCATTCTGCAATCAGTGTACCTTCAAAGTGTTGATGAAACACAGAAATTGCTTCGGGATTGAATACAATGGTCACCATGCGCACTTTCCTCCATGGGAGTAATGTCTCAAACAGTCTACGGTTTGATCGTTTCCTGGAAGACCAGTAGTAGTTTCCGACGCACATCTCGGGGCATTCTGTAATCTTTGGACCTTCAAAGTGTTGATGTATCACAGAAATTGCATCGTGATTCAATACAACAGTCACCATGCGCAATTTCCTATATGGGAGTAACGTCTCTAACAGTCTACGCTTTGATCGTTCCCTGCAAGACCAGGAGTAGTTTCCGTTGCACATCTGGAGGCATTCTGTAATCTGTAAACTATCAGAGTGTTGTTCAAACACAGAAATTGCATCGGGATTGAATACAACAGTCACCATGCGCACATTCCTCCATGGGAGTAATGTCTCAATCAGTTTACGTTTATGATCGTTTCCTGGAAGACCAGTAGTAGTTTCCGATGCACATCTGATTTCATTCTGTGATCTGTGGACTATCAGAGTGTTGATGAAACACAGAAATTGCATCAGGATTGAATACAACAATCACCATGCGCACTTTCCTTTATGGGAGTAATGTCTCAAACAGTCAACGCTTTGTTCGTTAACTGCAAGACCAGTAGTAGCTTCCGATGCACATCTGGAGGCATTCTGTAATCTGTGGACCTTCAAACTGTAGATGAAACACAGAAATTGTCGCGAGATTGAATACAACCGTCCCATGCGCACTTTCCTCCATGGGAGGAATGCCTCAAATAGTCTACGCTTTGATCGTTCCCTGCAGGACCACTAGTAGTTTCCGATGCACATCTGGAATCATTCTGTAATCTGTGGACCTTCAAAGTGTTGATGAAACACAGAAATTGCCTCGGGATTGAATACAACAGTCACCATGCGCACTTTCCTCCATGGGAGTAATGTCTCAAACAGTCTACGCTTTAACCGTTTCCTGGAAGACCAGTAGTAGTGTCCGATGCACATCTTGAGTAATTCTGTAATCTTTGGACCTTCAAAGTGTTGATGAAACACAGAAATTGCATCGGGATTCAATACAACAGTCACCATGAGCACTTTCCTCCATGGAGTAATGTCTCAAACAGTCTACGATTTGATTGTTCCCTGCAAGACCAGTAGTAGTTTCTGATGCACATCTGAAGGCATTCTGTAATATGTGGACCTTCAAAGTCTTGATGAAACACTGGAATTGCCGCGGGATTGAATACAACAGTCACCATGAGCACTGTCCTCCATGGGAGTAATGTCTCAAACAGTCAACGCTTTGATCGTTGCCTGGAAGACAAGTAGTAGTTTCCGATGCACATCTGGTGTCATTCTGTAATCTGTGGACTATCAGAGTGTTGATGAAACACAGAAATTGCATCGGGATTCTATACAACAGTCACAATGCGCACTTTCCTAGATTGGAGTAGTAACTCAAACAGTTTAAGCTTTGATCGTTCCCTGGAAGACCAGTAGTAGTTTCCGATGCACATCTGGTGTCATTCGGTAATCTGTGGACTAACAGGGTGTCGATGAAACAGAGAAATTTCATCGGGATTGAATACACCATTCACCATGCGCAGTTTCCTCCATGGGAGTAATGTCACAAACAGTCTACGCTTTGATCGTTCCCTGCAAGACCAGTAGTAGTTCCCGATGCACATCTATAGGCATTCTGCAATCTGTGTACCTTCAAAGTGTTGATGAAACACAGAAAATGCTTCGGGATTGAATACAACAGTCATCATGCGCATTTTCCTCCATGGGAGTAATGTCACAAACAGTGTACGTTTGATCGTTCCCTGCAAGACCAATAGTATTTTCCGATGCATATCTGGAGGCATTCTGCAATCTGTGTACCTTCAAAGTGTTGATGAAACACATTAATTGCTTCGGGATTCAATACAACAGTCACCAGCGCACTTTCCTCCATGGGAGTAATGTCTCAAACTGTTTACGCTTTGATCGTTCCCTGGAAGACCAGTAGTAGTATCCGATGCACATCTGGGGGCATTCTGTAATGTGTGGACTGTCAGAGTGTTGATGAAACACAGAAATGGCATCGGGATTGAATACAACAGACACCATGGGCACTTTCCTCCATGGGAGTAATGTCTCAAACAGTCTACGCTTTGATCGTTCCCTGGAAGACCAGTAGTAGTTTCCGATGCACATCTGGAGGCATTCTGCAATCTGTGGACCTTGAAAGTCTTGTTGAAACACAGAAATTGCCTCGGGATTGAATACAACACTCACCATGCGAACTTTCCTCCACGGGAGTAATGTCTCTAACAGTCTTCGCTTTGATCGTTCCCTGCAAGACCAGGAGTAGTTTCCGATGCACATCTGGAGGCATTCTGTAATCTGTAAACTATCAGAGTGTTGTTCAAACACAGAAATTGCATCGGGATGGAATACAACAGTCACAATGCGCACTTTCCTCCATTTGAGTAATGTCTCAAACAGTCAACGCTTTGATCGTTGCCTGGAAGACCAGTAGTAGTTTCGGATGCACATCTGGAGACATTCTGTAATCTGTGGACCTTCAAAGTGTTGATGAAACACAGAAATTGCATCGGATTTGAATACAACAGTCACCATGCGCACTTTCCTCCATGGGAGTAATGTCACAAACAGTCTACGCTTTGATCGTTCCCTGCAAGACAAGTAGTAGTTTTCGATGCACATCTGAAGGCATTCTGAAATCTGTGGACGTTCAAAGTCTTGACGAAACAGTGGAATTGCCGCGGGATTGAATACAACAGTCACAATGCGCACTTTCCTCCATTTGAGTAATGTCTCAAACAGTCAACGCTTTGATCGTTGCCTGGAAGGCAAGTAGTAGTTTCCGATGCACATCTGGTGTCATTCTGTAATCTGTGGAGTATCAGAGTGTTGATGAAACACAGAAAATGCATCGGGATTCAATACATCAGTCACCATGCGCACTTTCCTAGATTGGAGTAGTGACTCAAACAGTTAAGCTTTGATCGTTCCCTGGAAGACCAGTAGTAGTTTCGGATGCACATCTGGAGACATTCT
This sequence comes from Schistocerca gregaria, assembly GCF_023897955.1. Classification (NCBI taxonomy): domain Eukaryota; kingdom Metazoa; phylum Arthropoda; class Insecta; order Orthoptera; family Acrididae; genus Schistocerca; species Schistocerca gregaria. The sequence continues at coordinate 44,856,620 of NC_064927.1, forward strand.
GTAATCTGTGGACCTTCAAAGTGTTGATGAAACACAGAAATTGCATCGGATTTGAATACAACAGTCACCATGCGCACTTTCATCCACGTGAGTAATGTCTCAAACTGTATACGCTTTTTATCGTTCCCTGGAAGACCGGTAGTAGTTTCTGATGCACATCTGGGGTCATTCTGTAAATTGTGGACTATCAGAGTGTTGACGAAACACAGAAATTGCATCGGGATTGAATACGACATTCACCATGTGCACTTTCTTCCATGGGAGTAATGTCTCAAACAGTTTACGGTTGATCGTTCCCTGGAAGACCAGTAGTAGTTTCCGATGCACATCTGCAGGCATTCTGCAATCAGTGTACCTTCAAAGTGTTGATGAAACACAGAAATTGCTTCGGGATTGAATACAACAGTCACCATGCGCACTTTCCTCCATGGGAGAAATGTCTCAAACAGTTTACGAATTGATCGTTCCCTGGAAGACCAGTAGTAGTATCCGATGCACATCTGGGGGCATTCTGTAATGTGTGGACCATCAGAGTGTTGATGAAACACAGAAATGGCATCGGGATTGAATACAACAGACACCATGCGCACTTTCCTCCATGGGAGTAATGTCTCAAACAGTCTACGGTTTGATCGTTTCCTGGAAGATCAGTATTAGTTTCCGACGCACATCTCGGGGCATTCTGTAATCTTTGGACCTTCAAAGTGTTGATGTATCACAGAAATTGCATCGTGATTCAATACAACAGTCACCATGCGCACTTTCCTATATGGGAGTAACGTCTCTAACAGTCTACGCTTTGATCGTTCCCTGCAAGACCAGGAGTAGTTTCCGTTGCACATCTGGAGGCATTCTGTAATCTGTAAACTATCAGAGTGTTGTTCAAACACAGAAATTGCATCGGGATTGAATACAACAGTCACCATGCGCACATTCCTCCATGGGAGTAATGTCTCAATCAGTTTACGTTTATGATCGTTCCCTGGAAGACCAGTAGTAGTTTCCGATGCACATCTGATTTCATTCTGTGATTTGTGGACTATCAGAGTGTTGATGAAACACAGAAATTGCCTCGGGATTGAATACAACAGTCACCATGCGCACTTTCCTAGATTGGAGTAGTAACTCAAACAGTTTAAGCTTTGATCGTTCCCTGGAAGACCAGTAGTAGTTTCCGATGCACATCTGGTGTAATTCGGTAATCTGTGGACTAACAGGGTGTCGATGAAACAGAGAAATTTCATCGGGATTGAATACACCATTCACCATGCGCAGTTTCCTCCATGGGAGTAATGTCACAAACAGTCTACGCTTTGATCGTTCCCTGCAAGACCAGTAGTAGTTCCCGATGCACATCTATAGGCATTCTGCAATCTGTGTACCTTCAAAGTGTTGATGAAACACAGAAATTGCTTCGGGATTGAATACAACAGTCATCATGCGCATTTTCCTCCATGGGAGTAATGTCACAAACAGTCTACGTTTGATCGTTCCCTGCAAGACCAATTGTATTTTCCGATGCACATCTGGAGGCATTCTGCAATCTGTGTACCTTCAAAGTGTTGATGAAACACAGAAATTGCTTCGGGATTTAATACAACAGTCACCAGCGCACTTTCCTCCATGGGAGTAATGTCTCAAACTGTTTACGCTTTGATCGTTCCCTGGAAGACCAGTAGTAGTATCCGATGCACATCTGGGGGCATTCTGTAATGTGTGGACTGTCAGAGTGTTGATGAAACACAGAAATGGCATCGGGATTGAATACAACAGACACCATGGGCACTTTCCTCCATGGGAGTAAAGTCTCAAACAGTCTACGCTTTGATCGTTCCCTGGAAGACCAGTAGTAGTTTCCGATGCACATCTGGAGGCATTCTGTAATATGTGGACCTTCAAAGTCTTGATGAAACACTGGAATTGCCGCGGGATTGAATACAACAGTCACCATGAGCACTGTCCTCCATGGGAGTAATGTCTCAAACAGTCAACGCTTTGATCGTTGCCTGGAAGACAAGTAGTAGTTTCCGATGCACATCTGGTGTCATTCTGTAATCTGTGGACTATCAGAGTGTTGATGAAACACAGAAATTGCACCGGGATTCTATACAACAGTCACCATGCGCACTTTCCTAGATTGGAGTAGTAACTCAAACTGTTTAAGCTTTGATCGTTCCCTGGAAGACCAGTAGTAGTTTCCGATGCACATCTGGTGTCATTCGGTAATCTGTGGACTAACAGGGTGTCGATGAAACAGAGAAATTTCATCGGGATTGAATACACCATTCACCATGCGCAGTTTCCTCCATGGGAGTAATGTCACAAACAGTCTACGCTTTGATCGTTCCCTGCAAGACCAGTAGTAGTTCCCGATGCACATCTATAGGCATTCTGCAATCTGTGAACCTTCAAAGTGTTGATGAAACACAGAAATTGCTTCGGGATTGAATACAACAGTCATCATGCGCATTTTCCTCCATGGGAGTAATGTCACAAACAGTCTACGTTTGATCGTTCCCTGCAAGACCAATAGTATTTTCCGATGCACATCTGGAGGCATTCTGCAATCTGTGTACCTTCAAAGTGTTGATGAAACACAGAAATTGCTTCGGGATTTAATACAACAGTCACCAGCGCACTTTCCTCCATGGGAGTAATGTCTCAAACTGTTTACGCTTTGATCGTTCCCTGGAAGACCAGTAGTAGTATCCGATGCACATCTGGGGGCATTCTGTAATGTGTGGACTGTCAGAGTGTTGATGAAACACAGAAATGGCATCGGGATTGAATACAACAGACACCATGGGCACTTTCCTCCATGGGAGTAAAGTCTCAAACAGTCTATGCTTTGATCGTTCCCTGGAAGACCAGTAGTAGTTTCCGATGCACATCTGGAGGCATTCTGCAATCAGTGGACCTTGAAAGTCTTGTTGAAACACAGAAATTGCCTCGGGATTGAATACAACACTCACCATGCGAACTTTCCTCCACGGGAGTAATGTCTCTAACAGTCTTCGCTTTGATCGTTCCCTGCAAGACCAGGAGTAGTTTCCGATGCACATCTGGAGGCATTCTGTAATCTGTAAACTATCAGAGTGTTGTTCAAACACAGAAATTGCATCGGGATTGAATACAACAGTCACCATGCGCACATTCCTCCATGGGAGTAACGTCTCAATCTGTTTACGTTTATGATCGTTCCCTGGAACACCAGTAATAGTTTCCGATGCTCATCTGATGGCACTCTGTGATCTGTGGACTATCAGGGTGTTGATGAATCACAGAAATTGCATCAGGATTGAATACAACAATCACCATGCGCACTTTCCTCCATGGGAGTAATGTCTCAAAGAGTCAACGCTTTTTTCGTTAACTGCAAGACCAGTAGTAGCTTCCGATGCACATCTGGAGGCATTCTGTAATCTGTGGACCTTCAAACTGTAGATGAAACACAGAAATTGCCGCGAGATTGAATACAACAGTCCCATGCAATTTCCTCCATGGGAGTAATGTCTCAAACAGTCTACGTTTTGATCGTTCCCTGCAGGACCACTAGTAGTTTCCGATGCACATCTGGAGGCATTCTGTAATCTGTGGACCTTCAAAGTGTTGATGAAACACAGAAATTGCCTCGGGATAGAATACAACAGTCACCATGCGCACTTTCCTCCATGGGAGTAATGTCTCAAACAGTCTACGTTTTGATCGTTCCCTGGAAGACCAGTAGTAGTTTCCGATGCACGTCTGGAGGCATTCTGTAATCTGTGGACCTTCAAAGTGTTGATGAAACACAGAAATTGCATCGGGATTCAATACAACAGTCACCATGCGCACTTTCCTAGATTGGAGTAATGACTCAAACAGTTTACGCTTTGATCGTTCCCTGGAAGACCAGTAGTAGTTTCCGATGCACATCTGGGGGCATTCTGTAATCTGTGGACTAACAGAGTCTTGATGAAACACAGAAATTTCATCGGGATTGAATACACCATTCAGCATGCGCACTTTCCTCCATGGGAGTAATGTCACAAACAGTCTACGCTTTGATCGTTCCCTGCAAGACAAGTAGTAGTTTCCGATGCACATCTGAAGTCATTCTGAAATCTGTGGACGTTCAAAGTCTTGATGAAACAGTGGAATTGCCGCGGGATTGAATACAACAGTCACAATGCGCACTTTCCTCCATTTGAGTAATGTCTCAAACAGTAAACGCTTTGATCGTTGCCTGGAAGGCAAGTAGTAGTTTCCGATGCACATCTGGTGTCATTCTGTAATCTGTGGACTATCAGAGTGTTGATGAAACACAGAAAATGCATCGGGATTCAATACATCAGTCACCATGCGCACTTTCCTAGATTGGAGTAGTGACTCAAACAGTTTACGCTTTGATCGTTCCCTGGAAGACCAGTAGTAGTTTCCGATGCACATCTGGAGGCATTCTGTAATCTGTGGACCTTCAAAGTGTTGATGAAACACAGAAATTGCATCGTGATTCAATACAACAGTCACCATGCGCACTTTCGACCATTGGAGTAATGTCTCAAACAGTTTACGATTTGATCGTTGCCTGGAAGACCAATAGTAGTTTCCGATGCACATCTGAAGGCATTCTGTATTCTGTGGACCTTCAAAGTCTTGATGAAACACAGGAATTGCCAAAGGTTTGAATACAACAGTCACCATGCGCACTTTCCTGCATGGGAGTAATTTCTCAAACACTCAACGCTTTGATCGTTGCCTGGAAGACAAGTAGTAGTTTCCGATGCACATCTGGCGTCATTCAGTAATGTGTGGACCATCAGAGTGTTGATGAAACACAGAAATTGCATCGGAATTCAATACAACAGTCACCATGCGCACTTTCCTAGATTGGAGTAATGACTCAAACAGTTTACGCTTTGATCGTTCCCTGGAAGACCAGTAGTAGTTTCCGATGCACATCTGGAGACATTCTGTAATCTGTGGACCATCAAAGTGTTGATGAAACACAGAAATTGCATCGGATTTGAATACAACAGTCACCATGCGCACTTTCCTCCACGTGAGTAATGTCTCAAACAGTCTACGCTTTTTATCGTTCCCTGGAAGACCGGTAGTAGTTTCTGATGCACATCTGGTGTCATTCTGTAATTTGTGGACTGTCAGAGTGTTGACGAAACACAGAAATTTCATCGGGATTGAATACACCATTCACCATGCTCACTTTCCTCCATGGGAGTAATGTCTCAAACAGTCTACGTTTTGATCGTTCCCTGGAAGACCAGTAGTAGTTTCCGATGCACATCTGGGGGAATTCTGTAATCTGTAATCTATCAGAGTGTTGTTCAAACACAAAAATTGCATAGGGATCGAATACAACAGTTACCATGCGCACTTTCCTCCATGGGAGTAATGTCACAAACAGTCTACGCTTTGATCGATCCCTGCAAGACCAGTAGTAGTTTCCGATGCACATCTGGAGGCATTCTGCAATCAGTGTACCTCCAAAGTGTTGATGAAACACAGAAGTTGCTCAGAGAATGAATACAACAGTCACCATGCGCACTTTCCTCCATGAGAGTAATGTCTCAAACAGTTTACGCTTTGATCGTTCCCTGGAAGACCAGTAGTAGTTCCCGATACACATCTGGGGGCATCCTGTAATGTGTGGACTATCAGAGTGTTGATGAAACACAGAAATGGCATCGGGATTGAATACAACAGACACCATGCCCACTTTCCTCCATGGGAGTAATGTCTCAAACAGTCTACGCTTTGATCGTTCCCTGCAAGACCAGTAGTAGTTTGCGATGCAAATCTGGAGGCATTCTGCAATCTGTGGACCTTCAAAGTGTTGAAGAAACACATTAATTGCCTCGGGATTGAATACAACAGTCACCACGCGAACTTTCCTTCATGGGAGTAATGTCTCAAACAGTCTACGGTTTGATCGTTTCCTGGATGACCAGTAGTAGTTTCCGATGCACATCTGGAGGCATTCTGTAATCTTTGGACCATCAAAGTTTTGATGAATCACAGAAATTGCATCGTGATTCAATACAACAGTCACCATGCGCACTTTACTCCATGGGAGTAATGTCTCTAACAGTCTACGCTTTGATCGTTCCCTGCAAGACCACTAGTAGTTTCCGATGCACATCTGGAGGCATTCTGTATTCTGTGGACAATCAGAGTGTTGATGAAACACAGAAATTGCATCGGGATTGAATACAACAGTCACCATGCGCACTTTCCTCCATGGGAGTAATGTCTCAAACAGTCTACGCTTTGATCGTTCGCTGGAAGACAAGTAGTAGTTTCCGATGCACATCTGGTGTCATTCTGTAATCTGTGGGCTATCAGAGTGTAGATGAAACACAGAAATTGCATCGGGATTGAATACAACAGTCACCATGCGCACTTTCCTCCATGGGAATAATGTGTCAAAGAGTGTACGCTTTGATCGTTCCCCGCAAGACCAGGAGTAGTTTCCGATGCACATCTGGAGGCATTCTGTAATCTGTAAACTATCAGAGTGTTGTTCAAACACAGAAATTGCATCGGGATTGAATACAACAGTCACCATGCGCACATTCCTCCATGGGAGTAATGTCTCAATCTGTTTACGTTTATGATCGTTCCCTGGAACACCAGTAATAGTATCCGATGCTCATCTGATGGCACTCTGTGATCTGTGGACTATCAGGGTGTTGATGAAACACAGAAATTGCATCAGGATTGAATACAACAATCACCATGCGCACTTTCCTCCATGGGAGTAATGTCTCAAACAGTCAACGCTTTTTTCGTTAACTGCAAGACCAGTAGTAGCTTCCGATGCACATCTGGAGGCATTCTGTAATCTGTGGACCTTCAAACTGTAGATGAAACACAGAAATTGCCGCGAGATTGAATACAACAGTCCCATGCAATTTCCTCCATGGGAGTAATGTCTCAAACAGTCTACGTTTTGATCGTTCCCTGCAGGACCAATAGTAGTTTCCGATGCACATCTGGAGGCATTCTGTAATCTGTGGACCTTCAAAGTGTTGATGAAACACAGAAATTGCCTCGGGATAGAATACAACAGTCACCATGCGCACTTTCCTCCATGGGAGTAATGTCTCAAACAGTCAACGCTTTTTTCGTTAACTGCAAGACCAGTAGTAGCTTCCGATGCACATCTGGAGGCATTCTGTAATCTGTGGACCTTCAAACTGTAGATGAAACACAGAAATTGCCGCGAGATTGAATACAACAGTCCCATGCAATTTCCGCCATGGGAGTAATGTCACAAACAGTCTACGTTTGATCGTTCCCTGCAAGACCAATAGTATTTTCCGATGCACATCTGGAGGCATTCTGCAATCTGTGTACCTTCAAAATGTTGATGAAACACAGAAATTGCTTCGGGATTTAATACAACAGTCACCAGCGCACTTTCCTCCATGGGAGTAATGTCTCAAACTGTTTACGCTTTGATCGTTCCCTGGAAGACCAGTAGTAGTATCCGATGCACATCTGGGGGCATTCTGTAATGTGTGGACTGTCAGAGTGTTGATGAAACACAGAAATGGCATCGGGATTGAATACAACAGACCATGGGCACTTTCCTCCATGGGAGTAAAGTCTCAAACAGTCTATGCTTTGATCGTTCCCTGGAAGACCAGTAGTAGTTTCCGATGCACATCTGGAGGCATTCTGCAATCTGTGGACCTTGAAAGTCTTGTTGAAACACAGAAATTGCCTCGGGATTGAATACAACACTCACCATGCGAACTTTCCTCCACGGGAGTAATGTCTCTAACAGTCTTCGCTTTGATCGTTCCCTGCAAGACCAGGAGTAGTTTCCGATGCACATCTGGAGGCATTCTGTAATCTGTAAACTATCAGAGTGTTGTTCAAACACAGAAATTGCATCGGGATTGAATACAACAGTCACCATGCGCACATTCCTCCATGGGAGTAACGTCTCAATCTGTTTACGTTTATGATCGTTCCCTGGAACACCAGTAATAGTTTCCGATGCTCATCTGATGGCACTCTGTGATCTGTGGACTATCAGGGTGTTGATGAATCACAGAAATTGCATCAGGATTGAATACAACAATCACCATGCGCACTTTCCTCCATGGGAGTAATGTCTCAAAGAGTCAACGCTTTTTTCGTTAACTGCAAGACCAGTAGTAGCTTCCGATGCACATCTGGAGGCATTCTGTAATCTGTGGACCTTCAAACTGTAGATGAAACACAGAAATTGCCGCGAGATTGAATACAACAGTCCCATGCAATTTCCTCCATGGGAGTAATGTCTCAAACAGTCTACGTTTTGATCGTTCCCTGCAGGACCACTAGTAGTTTCCGATGCACATCTGGAGGCATTCTGTAATCTGTGGACCTTCAAAGTGTTGATGAAACACAGAAATTGCCTCGGGATAGAATACAACAGTCACCATGCGCACTTTCCTCCATGGGAGTAATGTCTCAAACAGTCTACGCTTTGATCGTTTCCTGGAAGACCAGTAGTAGTGTCCGATGCACATCTGGAGTCATTCTGTAATCTTTGGACCTTCAAAGTGTTGATGAAACGCAGAAATTGCATCGGGATTCAATACAACAGTCACCATGAGCACTTTCCTCCATGAAGTAATGTCTCAAACAGTCTACGTTTTGATCGTTCCCTGGAAGACCAGTAGTAGTTTCCGATGCACGTCTGGAGGCATTCTGTAATCTGTGGACCTTCAAAGTGTTGATGAAACACAGAAATTGCATCGGGATTCAATACAACAGTCACCATGCGCACTTTCCTAGATTGGAGTAATGACTCAAACAGTTTACGCTTTGATCGTTCCCTGGAAGACCAGTAGTAGTTTCCGATGCACATCTGGGGGCATTCTGTAATCTGTGGACTAACAGAGTCTTGATGAAACACAGAAATTTCATCGGGATTGAATACACCATTCACCATGCGCACTTTCCTCCATGGGAGTAATGTCACAAACAGTCTACGCTTTGATCGTTCCCTGCAAGACAAGTAGTAGTTTCCGATGCACATCTGAAGGCATTCTGAAATCTGTGGACGTTCAAAGTCTTGATGAAACTGTGGAATTGCCGCGGGATTGAATACAACAGTCACAATGCGCACTTTCCTCCATTTGAGTAATGTCTCAAACAGTAAACGCTTTGATCGTTGCCTGGAAGGCAAGTAGTTGTTTCCGATGCACATCCGGTGCCATTCTGTAATCTGTGGACTATCAGAGTGTTGATGAAACACAGAAAATGCATCGGGATTCAATACATCAGTCACCATGCGCACTTTCCTAGATTGGAGTAGTGACTCAAACAGTTTACGCTTTGATCGTTCCCTGGAAGACCAGTAGTAGTTTCCGATGCACATCTGGAGGCATTCTGTAATCTGTGGACCTTCAAAGTGTTGATGAAACACAGAAATTGCATCGGGATTCAATACAACAGTCACCATGCGCACTTTCGACCATTGGAGTAATGTCTCAAACAGTTTACGATTTGATCGTTGCCTGGAAGACCAATAGTAGTTTCCGATGCACATCTGAAGGCATTCTGTATTCTGTGGACCTTCAAAGTCTTGATGAAACACAGGAATTGCCAAAGGTTTGAATACAACAGTCACCATGCGCACTTTCCTGCATGGGAGTAATTTCTCAAACACTCAACGCTTTGATCGTTGCCTGGAAGACAAGTAGTAGTTTCCGATGCACATCTGGCGTCATTCAGTAATGTGTGGACCATCAGAGTGTTGATGAAACACAGAAATTGCATCGGAATTCAATACAACAGTCACCATGCGCACTTTCCTAGATTGGAGTAATGACTCAAACAGTTTACGCTTTGATCGTTCCCTGGAAGACCAGTAGTAGTTTCCGATGCACATCTGGAGACATTCTGTAATCTGTGGACCATCAAAGTGTTGATGAAACACAGAAATTGCATCGGATTTGAATACAACAGTCACCATGCGCACTTTCCTCCACGTGAGTAATGTCTCAAACAGTCTACGCTTTTTATCGTTCCCTGGAAGACCGGTAGTAGTTTCTGATGCACATCTGGTGTCATTCTGTAATTTGTGGACTGTCAGAGTGTTGACGAAACACAGAAATTTCATCGGGATTGAATACACCATTCACCATGCTCACTTTCCTCCATGGGAGTAATGTCTCAAACAGTCTACGTTTTGATCGTTCCCTGGAAGACCAGTAGTAGTTTCCGATGCACATCTGGGGGAATTCTGTAATCTGTAATCTATCGGAGTGTTGTTCAAACACAAAAATTGCATAGGGATCGAATACAACAGTTACCATGCGCACTTTCCTCCATGGGAGTAATGTCACAAACAGTCTACGCTTTGATCGATCCCTGCAAGACCAGTAGTAGTTTCCGATGCACATCTGGAGGCATTCTGCAATCAGTGTACCTCCAAAGTGTTGATGAAACACAGAAGTTGCTCAGAGAATGAATACAACAGTCACCATGCGCACTTTCCTCCATGAGAGTAATGTCTCAAACAGTTTACGCTTTGATCGTTCCCTGGAAGACCAGTAGTAGTTCCCGATACACATCTGGGGGCATTCTGTAATGTGTGGACTATCAGAGTGTTGATGAAACACAGAAATGGCATCGGGATTGAATACAACAGACACCATGCCCACTTTCCTCCATGGGAGTAATGTCTCAAACAGTCTACGCTTTGATCGTTCCCTGCAAGACCAGTAGTAGTTTGCGATGCACATCTGGAGGCATTCTGCAATCTGTGGACCTTCAAAGTGTTGAAGAAACACATTAATTGCCTCGGGATTGAATACAACAGTCACCACGCGAACTTTCCTTCATGGGAGTAATGTCTCAAACAGTCTACGGTTTGATCGTTTCCTGGATGACCAGTAGTAGTTTCCGATGCACATCTGGAGGCATTCTGTAATCTTTGGACCATCAAAGTTTTGATGAATCACAGAAATTGCATCGTGATTCAATACAACAGTCACCATGCGCACTTTACTCCATGGGAGTAATGTCTCTAACAGTCTACGCTTTGATCGTTCCCTGCAAGACCACTAGTAGTTTCCGATGCACATCTGGAGGCATTCTGTATTCTGTGGACAATCAGAGTGTTGATGAAACACAGAAATTGCATCGGGATTGAATACAACAGTCACCATGCGCACTTTCCTCCATGGGAGTAATGTCTCAAACAGTCTACGCTTTGATCGTTCGCTGGAAGACAAGTAGTAGTTTCCGATGCACATCTGGTGTCATTCTGTAATCTGTGGGCTATCAGAGTGTAGATGAAACACAGAAATTGCATCGGGATTGAATACAACAGTCACCATGCGCACTTTCCTCCATGGGAATAATGTGTCAAAGAGTGTACGCTTTGATCGTTCCCCGCAAGACCAGGAGTAGTTTCCGATGCACATCTGGAGGCATTCTGTAATCTGTAAACTATCAGAGTGTTGTTCAAACACAGAGATTTCATCGGGATTGAATACAACAGTCACCATGCGCACATTCCTCCATGGGAGTAATGTCTCAATCTGTTTACGTTTATGATCGTTCCCTGGAACACCAGTAATAGTATCCGATGCTCATCTGATGGCACTCTGTGATCTGTGGACTATCAGGGTGTTGATGAAACACAGAAATTGCATCAGGATTGAATACAACAATCACCATGCGCACTTTCCTCCATGGGAGTAATGTCTCAAACAGTCAACGCTTTTTTCGTTAACTGCAAGACCAGTAGTAGCTTCCGATGCACATCTGGAGGCATTCTGTAATCTGTGGACCTTCAAACTGTAGATGAAACACAGAAATTGCCGCGAGATTGAATACAACAGTCCCATGCAATTTCCTCCATGGGAGTAATGTCTCAAACAGTCTACGTTTTTATCGTTCCCTGCAGGACCAATAGTAGTTTCCGATGCACATCTGGAGGCATTCTGTAATCTGTGGACCTTCAAAGTGTTGATGAAACACAGAAATTGCCTCGGGATAGAATACAACAGTCACCATGCGCACTTTCCTCCATGGGAGTAATGTCTCAAACAGTCTACGCTTTGATCGTTTCCTGGAAGACCAGTAGTAGTGTCCGATGCACATCTGGAGTCATTCTGTAATCTTTGGACCTTCAAAGTGTTGATGAAACGCAGAAATTGCATCGGGATTCAATACAACAGTCACCATGAGCACTTTCCTCCATGAAGTAATGTCTCAAACAGTCTACGTTTTGATCGTTCCCTGGAAGACCAGTAGTAGTTTCCGATGCACGTCTGGAGGCATTCTGTAATCTGTGGACCTTCAAAGTGTTGATGAAACACAGAAATTGCATCGGGATTCAATACAACAGTCACCATGCGCACTTTCCTAGATTGGAGTAATGACTCAAACAGTTTACGCTTTGATCGTTCCCTGGAAGACCAGTAGTAGTTTCCGATGCACATCTGGGGGCATTCTGTAATCTGTGGACTAACAGAGTCTTGTTGAAACACAGATATTTCATCGGGATTGAATACACCATTCACCATGCGCACTTTCCTCCATGGGAGTAATGTCACAAACAGTCTACGCTTTGATCGTTCCCTGCAAGACAAGTAGTAGTTTCCGATGCACATCTGAAGGCATTCTGAAATCTGTGGACGTTCAAAGTCTTGATGAAACAGTGGAATTGCCACGGGATTGAATACAACAGTCACAATGCGCACTTTCCTCCATTTGAGTAATGTCTCAAACAGTAAACGCTTTGATCGTTGCCTGGAAGGCAAGTAGTAGTTTCCGATGCACATCTGGTGTCATTCTGTAATCTGTGGACTATCAGAGTGTTGATGAAACACAGAAAATGCATCGGGATTCAATACATCAGTCACCATGCGCACTTTCCTAGATTGGAGTAGTGACTCAAACAGTTTACGCTTTGATCGTTCCCTGGGAGACCAGTAGTAGTTTCCGATGCACATCTGGAGGCATTCTGTAATCTGTGGACCTTCAAAGTGTTGATGAAACACAGAAATTGCATCGGGATTCAATACAACAGTCACCATGCGCACTTTCGACCATTGGGGTAATGTCTCAAACAGTTTACGATTTGATCGTTGCCTGGAAGACCAATAGTAGTTTCCGATGCACATCTGAAGGCATTCTGTATTCTGTGGACCTTCAAAGTCTTGATGAAACACAGGAATTGCCAAAGGTTTGAATACAACAGTCACCATGCGCACTTTCCACCATGGGAGTAATGTCTCAAACAGTCAACGCTTTGATCGTTGCCTGGAAGACAAGTAGTAGTTTCCGATGCACATCTGGCGTCATTCAGTAATCTGTGGACCTTCAAAGTGTTGATGAAACACAGAAATTGCATCGGATTTGAATACAACAGTCACCATGCGCACTTTCCTCCACGTGAGTAATGTCTCAAACAGTTTACGCTTTGATCGTTCCCTGGAAGACCAGTAGTAGTTCCCGATACACATCTGGGGGCATTCTGTAATGTGTGGACTATCAGAGTGTTGATGAAACACAGAAATGGCATCGGGATTGAATACAACAGACACCATGCCCACTTTCCTCCATGGGAGTAATGTCTCAAAAAGTCTACGCTTTGATCGTTCCCTGCAAGACCAGTATTAGTTTGCGATGCACATCTGGAGGCATTCTGCAATCTGTGGACCTTCAAAGTGTTGAAGAAACACATTAATTGCCTCGGGATTGAATACAACAGTCACCACGCGAACTTTCCTCCATGGGAGTAATGTCTCAAACAGTCTACGGTTTGATCGTTTCCTGGATGACCAGTAGTAGTTTCCGATGCACATCTGGAGGCATTCTGTAATCTTTGGACCATCAAAGTTTTGATGAATCACAGAAATTGCATCGTGATTCAATACAACAGTCACCATGCGCACTTTACTCCATGGGAGTAATGTCTCTAACAGTCTACGCTTTGATCGTTCCCTGCAAGACCACTAGTAGTTTCCGATGCACATCTGGAGGCATTCTGTATTCTGTGGACAATCAGAGTGTTGATGAAACACAGAAATTGCATCGGGATTGAATACAACAGTCACCATGCGCACTTTCCTCCATGGGAGTAATGTCTCAAACAGTCTACGCTTTGATCGTTCGCTGGAAGACAAGTAGTAGTTTCCGATGCACATCTGGTGTCATTCTGTAATCTGTGGGCTATCAGAGTGTAGATGAAACACAGAAATTGCATCGGGATTGAATACAACAGTCACCATGCGCACTTTCCTCCATGGGAATAATGTGTCAAAGAGTCTACGCTTTGATCGTTCCCAGGATGACCAGGAGTAGTTTCCGATGCACATCTGGAGGCATTCTGTAATCTGTGGACTATCAGAGTGTTGTTGAAACACAGAAATTGCATCGGGATTGAATACAACAGTCACCATGCGAACTATCCTCAATGGGAGTTATGTCTCAAACTGTCTACGCTTTGATCGTTTCCTGGAAGACCAGTAGTAGTTTCCGATGTACATCTGGAGGCATTCTGTAATCTGTGGACCTTCAAAGTGTTGATGAGACACAGAAGTAGCATCGGGATTGAATACAACAGTCACCACGCGCACTTTCCTCCATGGGAGTACTGTCTCAAACAGTTTACGATTTGATCGCTCCCTGGAAGACCAGTTTTAGTTTCCGATGCACATCTGGGGGCATTCTGTAATGTGTAGACTATCAGAGTGTTGATAACACCAAAATTGCATCGGGATTGAATACAACAGTCACCATGCGCACTTTCCTCCATGGTAGTAATGTCTCAAACAGTCTACGGTTTGATCGTTTCCTGGATGACCAGTAGTAGTTTCCGATGCACATCTGGAGGCATTCTGTAATCTTTGGACCCTCAAAGTGTTGATGAATCACAGAAATTGCATCGTGATTCAATACAACATTCACCATGCGCACTTTCCTCCATGGGAGTAATGTCTTAAACATTCTACGCTTTCATCGTTCCCTGCAAGACCAGTAGTAGTTTCCGATGGACATCTGGGGCCATTCTGTAATGTGTGGACTATCAGAGTGTTGATGAAACACAGAAATTGCATCGGGATTGAGTACAACAGACACCATGCGCCCTTTCCTCAATAGGAGTAATGTCTCAATCAGTCTACGATTTGATCGTTCCCTGCAAGACCAGCAGGAGTTTCCGATGCACATCTGGAGGCATTCTGCAATCTATGGACCTTCAAAGTGTTGATGAAACACAGAAATTATCTCGGAATTGAGTACAACAGTCACCATGCGCACTTTCCTCCATGAGAGTAATGTCTCAAACAGTCTATGGTTTGATCGTTTCCTGGAAGACCAGTAGTAGTTTCCGATGCACATCTGGAGGCATTCTGTAATCTGTGGACCTTCAAAGTGTTGATGAGACACAGAAATTGCATCGGGATTGAATACAACAGTCACCATGCGCACTATCCTACATGGGAGTAATGTCACAAAAATTCTATGCGTTGAACGTTCGCTGGAAGACCTGTAGAAGTTTCCGATGCACATCTGGAGGCATTCTGTAATCTGTGGACTGTCAGAGTGTTGATGAAACACAGAAATTGCATCGGGATTGAAAACAACAGTCACCACGCGCACTTTCCTCCATGGGAGTATTGTCTCAAACAGTTTACGCTTTGATCGTTCCCTTTAAGACCAGTAGTAGTTTCCGATGCACATCTGGGGGTATTCTGTTATGGGTGGACTATCAGAGTGTTGATGAAACACAGAAATTGCATCAGGATTGAATACAACCGTCACCATGCTTACTTTCCTCCATGGGAGTAATGTCTCACACAGTTTAGGGATTGATCGTTCCCTGGAAGACCAGTTGTAGTTTCCGATCCACATCTGGGGGCATTCTGTAATGTGTGGACTATCAGAGTGTTGATGAAACACAGAAATTGCATCTGGATTGAATACAACAGTCACCATGTACACTTTCCCCCATGGGAGTAATGTCTCAAACAGTCTACGCTTTGATCGTTCCCTGCAAGACCAGTAGTAGTTTCCGATGCACATCTGGCGGCATTCTGTAATGTGTGGACCTTAAAAGTGTTGATGAAACACCGAAAATGCCTCGGGATTGAATACAACAGTCACCATGCGCACTTTCCTCCGTGGGAGTAATATCTCAAACAGTTTACGCTTTGATCGTTCCCTGGAAGACCAGCAGTTGTTTCCGATGAACATCTGGGTTCATTCTGTAATGTGTGGACTATCAGAGTGTTGTTGAAACATAGAAATTACATCGAGATTGAATACAACAGCCACCATGCGCAATTTTCCTAAATGGGAGTAATGTCTCAAACAGTCTACGCCTTGATCGTTCCCTTGAAGACCAGTAGTAGTTTCCCATGCACATCTGGCTTCATTCTGTAATGTGTGGACTATCAGAGTGTTGTTGAAACACAGAAATCGCATCGGGATTGAATACAACAGTCACCATGCGCACTATCCTCCAAGGGACTAATGTCTCTAACAGTCTACGCTTTGATCGTTTCCTGGATGACCAGTAGTAGTTTCCTATGCACATCTGGAGGCATTCTGTAATCTGTGGACTATCAGAGTGTTGTTGAAACACAGAAATTGCATCGGGATTGAATACAACAGTCACCATGCGGACTTTCCTTTATAGGAGTAATGTCTCAAACGGTCTACGCTTTGATCGTTTCCTGGAAGACCAGTTGTGGTTTCCGATGCACATCTGGAGGCATTCTGTAGTCTGTGGATTATCAGAGTATTGATAAAACACAGAAATTGCATCAAGATTGAATACAACAGTCACCATGCGCACTTTCCTACATGGGAGTAATGTCAAAAAATTCTATGCTTTGAGCGTTCCCTGGAAGACCTGTAGAAGTTTCCGATGCACATCTGGAGGCATTCTGTAATCTGTGGACCTTCAAAGTGTTGATGAAACACAGAAACTACTTCAGGATTGAATACAACAGTCACCATGCGCATTTACCTACATGGGAGTAATGTCGCAAGCATTCTACGCCTTGACCGTTCCCTGGAAGACCAGTAGTAGTTTCCGATGCACATCTGGAGGCATTCTGTAGTCTGTGGACTATCAGAGTGTTGATGAAACACAGAAAGTGCATCGGGATTGAATACAACAGTCACCATGCGCACTTTCCTACATGGCAGTAATGTCGCAAGCATTCTACGCCTTGATCGTTCCCTGGAAGCCAGTAGTAGTTTCCGATGCACATCTGGGGGCATTCTGGTATGTGTGGACTATCAGAGTGTTGGTGAGACACAGAAATCGCATCAGGATTGAATACAACCGTCACCATGCTTACTTTAATCCATGGGAGTAATGTCTCAAACAGTTTACGGATTGATCGTTCCCTGGAAGACCAGTAGTAGTTTCCGATCCACATCTGGTGGCATTCTGTAATGTGTGGACTATCAGAGTGTTGATGAAACACAGAAATTGCCTCGGGTTTGAATACAACAGTCACCATGCTAACTTTCCTCCATGGAACTAATGTCTCAAACAGTCTACGCTTTGATCGTTACCTGGAAGACCAGTAGTTGTTTCCGATGAACATCTGGGTTCATTCTGTAATGTGTGGACTATCAGAGTGTTGTTGAAACACGGAAATTAAATCGGGATTGAATACAACAGCCACCAAGCGCAATTTTCCTAAATGGGAGTAATTTCTCAAACAGTCTACGCCTTGATCTTTCCCTTGAAGACCAGTAGTAGTCTCCCATGCACATCTGGGTTCATTCTGTACTGTGTGGACTATCAGAGTGTTGATGAAACGCAGAAATTGCATCGGGATTGAATACAACAGTCACCATGCGCACTTTCCTCCATGGGACTAATGTCTCAAACAGTCTACGCTTTGATCGTTCCCTGGATGACCAGTAGTAGTTTCCGGTGCACATCTGGAGGCATTCTGTAATCTGTGGACTATCAGAGTGTTGTTGAAACACAGAAATTTCATCGGGATTGAATACAACAGTCACGATGCGAACTTTCCTCCATGGGAGTAATGTCTCAAACTGTCTACGATTTGAGCGTTTCCTGGAAGACCAGTAGTAGTTTCCGATGCACATCTGGGGACATTCTGTAGTGTGTGTACTATCAGAGTGATGATGAAACAAAGAAATTGCATCAGGATTAAATACAACCTTCACCACGCGCACTTTCCTCCATGGGAGTAGTGTCTCAAACAGTTTAAGATTTGATCGTTCCGTGGGAGACCAGTAGTAGTTTCCGATGCACATCTGGAGGCATTCTGTAATCTGTGGACCTTCAAAGTGTTGATGAAACACAGAAATTGCATCGGGATTGAATTCCACAGTCACCATGCGCACTTTCCTACATGGGAGTAATGTCTCAAGCATACTACGTTTTGATCGTTCCCTGGAAGACCAGTAGTAGTTTCCGATGCACATCTGGAGGCATTCTGTGGTCTGTGGAATATCAGAGTGTTGATAAAACATAGAAATTGCATCAGGATTGAATACAACAGTCACCATGCGCACTTTCCTCCACGGGAGCAATGTCTCAAACAGTCTACGCTTTGATCGTTCCCTGCAAGACCAGTAGTAGTTTCCGATGCACATCTGGTGGCATTCTGTAATCTGTGGACCTTCAAAGTGTTGATGAAACACAGATATTGCCTCGGGATTGAATACAACAGTCACCATGCGAACTTTCCTCCATGGGAGTAATATCTCAAACAGTTCACGCTTTGATCGTTCCCTGGAAGACCAGTAGTTGTTTCCGATGAACGCCTAGGTTCATTCTGTAATGTGTGGACTATCAGAGTGTTGTTGAAACACAGAAATTTAATCGGCATTGAATACAACAGTCACCATGCGCAATTTTCCTAAATGGGTGTAATCTCTGAAACAGTCTACGCTTTGATGGTTCAATTGAAGAAGAGTAGTAGTTTCTGATGCACATCTGGGTTCATTCTGTAATGTGTGGACTATCAGAGAGTTGTTGAAACACAGAAATTGCATCGGGATAGAATACAACAGTCACCATGCGCACTTTCCTAAATGGGACTAATGTCTCAAACAGTCTACGCTTTGATCGTTCCCTGGATGACCAGTAGTAGTTTCCGATGCACATCTGGAGGCATTCTGTAATCCGTGGACTATCAGAGTGTTGTTGAAACACAGAAATTGCATCGGGATTGAATATAACAGTCACCATGCGATCTTCCCTCCATGGGAGTCATGTCTCAAACTGGCTACGCTTTGATCGTTTCCTGGAAGACCAGTAGTAGTTTCCGATGCACATCTGGAGGCATTCTGTAATCTGAGGACCTTCAAAGAGTTGATGAAACACAGAAATTGCATCCGGATTGAATACAAGAGTCACCATGTGCATTTTCCTACATGGGTGTAATGTCAGAAAAATTATACGCTTTGGTCGTTCCCTGGAAGACCAGTAGTAGTTTCCGATGCACATCTGGGGACACTCTGTAATGTGTGTACTATCAGAGTGTTGATGAAACACAGAAATTGCATCAGGATTGAATACAACCGTCACCATGCGCACTTTCCTCCATGGGAGTAATGTCTCATACAGTCTACGCTTTGATCGTTCCCTTTAAGACCAGTAGTAGTTTCCGATGCACATCTGGGGACATTCTGTAATGTGCGGACTATCAGAGTGTTGATGAAACACAGAAATTGCATCGGGATTGAATACAACGGTCACCATGCGAACATTCCTCCATGGGAGTAATGTCTCAAACTGTCTACGATTTGATCGTTTCCTGGAAGACCAGTAGTAGTTTCCGATGCACATCTGGGGGCATTCTGTAATTTTTACACTATCAGAGAGTTGATGAAATACGGTAATTGCATCGGGATTGAATACAACAGTCACCATGCGCACTTTCCTCCATGGGAGTAATGTCTCAACGGTCTACGCTCTGATCGTTCCCTGCAAGACCACTAGTAGTTTCCGATGCACATCTGGAGGCATTCTGTAATCTGTGGACCTTCAAAGTGTTGATGAAACATAGAATTTGCCTCAGGATTGAATATAACAGTCATCATGCGCATTTTTGTCCACGGGAGTGAAGTCTCAAACAGAATACGCTTTGATCGTTCCCTTTAAGACCGGTAGTAGTTTCCGATGCACATCTGGGGACATTCTGTAATGTGTGGACTATCAGAGTGTTGTTGAAACACAGAAATTGCATCGGGATTGAATACAACAGTCACCATTCGAACTTTCCTCTACGGGAGTAATATCTGAAACTGTCTACGCTTTGATCGTTTCCTGGAAGAAAAGTAGTAGTTTCCGATGCATATCTGGAGGCATTCTGTAATCTGTGGACCTTCAAAGTGTTGATGAGACACATAAATTGCATCTGGATTGAATGCAACAGTCACCATGGGCACTTTCCTACATGGGTGTAACGTCACAAAAATTCTACGCTTTGGTCGTTCCCTGGAAGACCAGTAGTAGTTTCCGATGCACATCTGGGGACATTCTGTAATGTGTGTACTATCAGAGTGTTGATGAAACACAGAAATGGCATCTGGATCGAATACAACAGTCACCATGCGCACTTTCCTCCATGGGAGTAATGTCTCAAACAGTCTACGCTTTGATCGTTCCCTGCAAGACCAGTAGTAGTTTCCGATGCACATCTGGAGGCATTCTGTAATCTGTGGACCTTCAAATTGTTGATGAAACACAGAAATTGCGTCGGGATTGAATTTAACAGTCACCATGCGCACTTTCCTCCATGGGAGTTATATCTCAAACAGTTTACGCTTTGATCATTCCGTGGAAGACCAGTAGTTGTTTCCGATGAACATCTGGGTTCAGTCTGTAATGTGTGGACTATCAGAGTGTTGTTGAAACACAGAAATTTAATCGGGATTGAATGCAACAGTCACCATGCGCAATTTTCCTAAATGGGAGTAATGACTGAAACAGTCTACGCTTTGATCGATAAATTCAAGAAGAGTAGTAGTTTCTGATGCACATCTGGGTTTATTCTGTAATGTGTGGACTATCAGAGTGTTGTTGAAACACTGAAATTGCATCGGGATTGAATACAACAGTCACCATGCGCACTTTCCTAAATGGGAGTAATGTCTCACTTTGTCTACGCTTTGATCGTTCCCTGGAAGACCAGTAGTAGTTTCCGATGCACATCTGGAGGCATTCTGTAGTCTGTGGACTATCAGAGTGTTGATAAAACACAGAAATTGCATCGGGATTGAATACAACAGACACCATGCACACTTTCCTCCATGGGAGTAATGTCTCAAACAGTTTACGCTTTGATCGTTCCCTGGAAGGCCAGTAGTAGTTTCCGATGCACATCTGTGGACATTCTGAAATGTGTGGGCTATCAGTGTGTTGATGAAACACAGAAATTGCATCAGGATTGAATACCACAGTCACCATGCGCACTTTCCTCCATGGGAATAATGTCTCAAACAGTTTACGCTTTGATCGTTCCCCGGAAGACCAGTAGTAGTTACCAATGCACATCTGGGGGCATTCTGTAATGTGTGGACTATCAGAGTGTTGATGAAACACAGAAATTGCATCGGGATTGAATACAACAGTCACCATGCCAACTTTCCTCCACGGGAGTAATGTCTCAAACTGACTACGCTTTGATCGTTTCCTGGAAGACCAGTAGTAGTTTCCGATGCAAATCTGGAGGCATTCTGTAATGTGTGGACCTTCAAAGTGTTGATGAAACACTGAAATTGCATCGAGATTGAATTCCACAGTCACCATGCGCACTTTCCTACATGGGAGTAATGTCGCAAGCATACTACGCTTTGATCGTTCCCTGGAAGACCAGTAGTAGATTCCGATGCATATCTGGGGACATTCTGTAATGTGTGGACTAACAGAGTGTTGATGAATGACAGAAATTGCATCACGATTGAATACAACAGTCACCATGCACACTTTCCTCCATGGGAGTAATGTCTCTAACTGTCTACGCTTTGATCGTTTCCTGGAAGACCAGTAGTAGTTTCCAATGCACATCTGGAAACATTCTGTAATCTGTGGACGTTCAAAGTGTTGATGAGACACAGAAATTGCATCGGGATTGAATGCAACAGTCACCATGCGCACTTCCCTACATGGGTGTAATGTCACAAAAATTCTACGCTTTGGTCGTTCCCTGGAAGACCAGTAGTAGTTTCCGATGCGCATCTGGGGACATTCTGTAATGGTGTACTATCAGAGTCTTGATGAAACACAGCCATGGCATCAGGATTGAATACAACAGTCACCATGCGCACTTTCCTCCATGGGAGTAATGTCTCAAACAGTTCACGCTTTGATCGTTCCCTGGAAGACCAGTAGTTGTTTCCGATGAACATCTGGGTTCATTCTGTAATGTGTGGACTATCAGAGAGTTGTTGAAACACAGAAATTGCATCGGGATTGAATATAACAGTCACCATGCGCACTTTCCTCCATGGGACTAATGTCTCAAACAGTCTACGCTTTGATCGTTCCCTGGATGACCAGTAGTAGTTTCCGATGCACATCTGGAGGCATTCTGTAATCTGTGGACTATCAGAGTGTTGTTGAAACACAGAAATTGCATCGGGATTGAATACTACAGTCACATGCGATCTTCCCTCCATGGGAGTAATGTCTCAAACTGTCTACGCTTTGATCGTTTCCTGGTAGACCAGTAGTAGTTTCCGATGCACATTTGGAGGCATTCTGTAATCTGTGGACCTTCAAAGTGTTGATGAAACACAGAAATTGCATCGGGATTGAATACAACAGTCACCATGCGCACTTTCCTCCATGTGAGTAATGTCTCACTCTGTCTACGCTTTGATCGTTTCCTGGAAGACCAGTAGTAGTTTCCGATGCACATCTGGAGGCATTCTGTAATCTGAGGACCTTCAAAGAGTTGATGAAACACAGAAATTGCATCCGGATTGAATACAAGAGTCACCATGCGCACTTTCCTACATGGGTGTAATGTCAGAAAAATTCTACGCTTTGGTCGTTCCCTGGAAGACCAGTAGTAGTTTCCGATGCACATCTGGGGACATTCTGTAATGTTTGTACTATCAGAGTGTTGATGAAACACAGAAATTGCATCAGGATTGAATACAACAGACACCATGCGCACTTTTCTCCATGGGAGTAATATCTCAAACAGTCTACGCTTTGATCGTTCCCTGCAAGACCAGTAGTAGTTTCCGATGCACATATGGAGGCATTCTGTAATCTGTGGACCTTCAAAGTGTTGATGAGACACATAAATAGCATCGGGATTGAATGCAACAGTCACCATGGGCACTTTCCTACATGGGTGTAACGTCACAAAAATTCAACGCTTTGGTCGTTCCCTGGAAGACCAGTAGTAGTTTCCGATGCACATCTGGGGACATTCTGTAATGTGTGTACTATCAGAGTGTTGATGAAACACAGAAATTGCCTCTCGATTGAATACAACAGTCACCATGCGCACTTTCCTCCATGGGAGTAATGTCTCAAACAGTCTACGCGTTGATCGTTCCCTGCAAGACCAGTAGTAGTTTCCGATGCACATCTGGAGGCATTCTGTAATCTGTGGACCTTCAAAGTGTTGATGAGACACATAAATTGCATCGGGATTGAATGCAACAGTCACCATGGGCACTTTCCTACATGGGTGTAACGTCACAAAAATTCAACGCTTTGGTCGTTCCCTGGAAGACCAGTAGTAGTTTCCGATGCACATCTGGAGGCATTCTGTAATCTGTGGACCTTCAAATTGTTGATGAACCACAGAAATTGCCTCGGGATTGAATTTAGCAGTCACCATGCGCACTTTCCTCCATGGGAGTATTATCTCAAACAGTTTACGCTATGATCCTTCCCTGGAAGACCAGTTGTTGTTTCCGATGAACATCTGGGTTAAGTCTGTAATGTGTGGACTATCAGAGTGTTGTTGAAACACAGAAATTTAATCGGGATTTAATACAACAGTCACCATGCGCAATTTTCCTAAATGGGAGTAATGTCTGAAACAGTCTACGCTTTGATCGATCAATTGAAGGAGAGTAGTAGTTTCTGATGCACATCTGGGTTCATTCTGTAATGTGTGGACTATCAGAGTGTTGTTGAAACACAGAAATTTAATCGGGATTGAATACAACAGTCATCATGCGCAATTTTCCTAAATGGGTGTAATCTCTGTAACAGTCCACGCTTTGATGGTTCAATTGAAGAAGAGTAGTAGTTTCTGATGCACATATGGGTTCATTCTGTAATGTGTGGACTATCAGAGAGTTGTTGAAACACAGAAATTGCATCGGGATTGAATACAACAGTCACCATGCGCACTTTCCTCCATAGGACCAATGTCTCAAACAGTCTACGCTTTGATCGTTCCCTGGATGACCAGTAGTATTTTCCGATGCACATCTGGAGGCATTCTGTAATCTGTGGACTATCAGAGTGTTGTTGAAACACAGAAATTGCATCGGGATTGAATACAACAGTCACCATGCGATCTTCCCTATATGGGAGTAATGTCTCAAAATGTCTATGCCTTGATCGTTTCCTGGAAGACCAGTAGTAGTTTCCGATGCACATCTGGAGGCATTCTGTAATCTGAGGACCTTTAAAGAGTTGATGAAACACAGAAATGGCATCCGGATTGAATACAAGAGTCACCATGCGCATTTTCCTACATGGGTGTAATGTCAGAAAAATTATTCGATTTGGTCGTTCCCTGGAAGACCAGTAGTAGTTTCCGATGCATATCTGGGGACATTCTGTAGTGTGTGGACTAACAGAGTGTTGATGAAGCACAGAAATTGCATCACGATTGAATACAACAGTCACCATGCCAACTTTCCTCCATGAGAGTAATGTCTCAAACTGACTACGTTTTGATCGTTTCCTGGAAGACCAGTAGTAGTTTCCGATGCACATCTGGAGGCATTCTGTAATCTGAGGACCTTCAAAGTGTTGATGAAACACAGAAATTGCCTCGGGATAGAATACAACAGTCACCATGCGCACTTCCCTACATGGGTGTAATGTCACAAAAATTCTACGCTTTGGTCGTACCCTGGAAGACCAGTAGTAGTTTCCGATGCGCATCTGGGGAAATTCTGTAATGTGTGTACTATCAGAGTCTTGATGAAAAACAGAAATTGCATCACGATTGAATACAACAGTCACCATGCGCACTTTCCTCCATGGGAGTAATGTCTCACTCTGTCTACGCTTTGATCGTTTCCTGGA
Source organism: Schistocerca gregaria (assembly GCF_023897955.1). Lineage (NCBI taxonomy): Eukaryota > Metazoa > Arthropoda > Insecta > Orthoptera > Acrididae > Schistocerca > Schistocerca gregaria. Next base: position 44,881,869 of record NC_064927.1, read on the forward strand.
AGACCAGTAGTAGTTTCCGATGCACATCTGGAGGCATTCTGTAATCTGAGGACCCTCAAAGAGTTGATGAAACACAGAAATTGCATCCGGATTGAATACAAGAGTCACCATGCGCACTTTCCTACATGGGTGTAATGTCAGAAAAATTCTACGCTTTGGTCGTTCCCTGGAAGACCAGTAGTAGTTTCCGATGCACATCTGGGGACATTCTGTAATGTGTGGACTATCAGTGTGTTGATGAAACACAGAAATTGCATCAGGATTGAATACAACAGTCACCATGCGCACTTTCCTCCATGGGAGTAATGTCTCAAACTGTCTAAGCTCTGATCGTTTCCTGGAAGACCAGTAGTAGTTTCCGATGCACATCTGGGGACATTCTGTAATGTGTGGTCTATCAGAGTGTTGACGAAACACAGAAATTGCATCAGGATTGAATACAACAGTCACCATGCGCACTTTTCTCCATGGAAGTACTGTCTCAAACAGTTTACGCTTTGATCGTTCCCTGGAAGACCAGTAGTAGTTTCCGATGCACATCTGGGGGCATTCTGTACAGTGTGGACTATCATAGTGTTGATGAAACAAAGAAATTGCATCAGTATTGAATACAACAGTCACCAAGCGCACTTTCCTCCATGGGAGTAATGTCTCAAACAGTCTACGATTTGATCGTTCCCTGGAAGACCAGTAGTAGTTTATGATGCACATCTGTGGACATTCTGTAATGTGTGGGCTATCAGTGTGTTGATGAAACACAGATATTGCGTCAGGATTGAATACCACACTCACCATGCGCACTTTCCTCCATGGGAGTAATGTCTCAAACAGTTCACGCTTTGATCGATCCCTGGGAGACCAGTAGTTGTTTCCGATGAACATCTGTGTTCATTCTGTAATGTGTGGACTAGCAGACAGTTGTTGAAACACAGAAATTGCATCGGGATTGAATACAACAGTCACCATGCGCACTTTCCTCCATGGGACTAATGTCTCAAACAGTCTACGCTTTGATCGTTCCCTGGATGACCAGTAGTAGTTTCCGCTGCACATCTGGAGGTATTCAGTAATCTGTGGACTATCAGAGTGGTGATGAAACACAGAAATTGCATCGAGATTTAATACAACAGTCACCATGCGCACTTCACTCCATCGGAGTAAATTGTCAAACAGCTTACGCTTTGATCGTTCCCTGGAAGACCAGTAGTTGTTTCCGATGAACATCTGGGTTCATTCTGTAATGTGTGGACTATCAGAGTGTTGTTGAAACACAGAAATTTAATCGGGATTGAATACAACAGTCACCATGCGCAATTTTCCTAAATGGGAGTAATGTCTGAAACAGTCTACGCTTTGATCGTTCAATTGAAGAAGAGTAGTAGTTTCGGATGCACATCTGGGTCCATTCTGTAATGTGTGGACTATCAGAGTGTTGTTGAAACACAGAAATTGCATCGGGATTGAATACAACAGTCACTATGCGAACTTCCCTCCATGGGAGCAATGTCCCAAACTGTCTACGCTTTGATCGTTTCCTGGAAGACCAGTAGTAGTTTCCGATGCACATCTGGAGGCATTCTGTAGTCTGTGGACTATCAGAGTGTTGATAAAACACAGAAATTGCATCGTGATTGAATACAACAGACACCATGCACACTTTCCTCCATGGGAGTAATGTCTCAAACAGTTTACGCTTTGATCGTTCCCTGGAAGGCCAGTAGTAGTTTCCGATGCACATCTGTGGACATTCTGTAATGTGTGGGCTATCAGTGTGATGATGAAACACAGATATTGCGTCAGGATTGAATACCACAGTCACCATGCGCACTTTCCTCCATGGGAGTAATGTCTCAAACAGTTTACGCTTTGATCGTTCCCTGGAAGACCAGTAGTAGTTTCCAATGCACATCTGGGGGCATTCTGTAATGTGTGGACTATCAGAGTGTTGATGAAACACAGAAATTGCATCGGGATTGAATACAACAGTCACCATGCGCACTTTCCTCCATGGGAGTAATGTCTCAAACTGACTACGTTTTGATCGTTTCCTGGAAGACCAGTAGTAGTTTCCGCTGCACATCTGGAGGCATTCTGTAATCTGTGGACCTTCAAAGTGTTGATGAAACACTGAAATTGCATCGAGATTGAATTCCACAGTCACCATGCGCACTTTCCTACATAGGAGTAATGTCGCAAGCATACTAGGCTTTGATCGTTCCCTGGAAACCAGTAGTAGTTTCCGATGCATATCTGGGGACATTCTGTAGTGTGTGGACTAACAGAGTGTTGATGAAGCACGGAAATTGCATCACGATTGAATACAACAGTCACCATGCACACTTTCCTCCATGGGAGTAATGTCTCTAACTGTCTACGCTTTGATCGTTCCCTGGAAGACCAGTAGTAGTTTCCGATGCACATCTGGAGGCATTCTGTAATCTGAGGACCTTCAAAGTGTTGATGAGACACAGATATTGCATCGGGATTAAATGCAACAGTCACCATGCGCACTTCCCTACATGGGTGTAATGTCACAAAAATTCTACGCTTTGGTCGTTCCCTGGAAGACCAGTAGTAGTTTCCGATGCGCATCTGGGGAAATTGTGTAATGTGTGTACTATCAGAGTCTTGATGAAAAACAGAAATTGCATCAGGATTGAATACAACAGTCACCATGCGCACTTTCCTCCATGGGAGTAATGTCTCAAACAGTTCACGCTTTGATCGTTCCCTGGAAGACCAGTAGTTGTTTCCGATGGACATCTGGGTTCATTCTGTAATGTGTGGACTAGCAGACAGTTGTTGAAACACAGATATTGCATCGGGATTGAATACAACAGTCACCATGCGCACTTTCCTTCATGGGACTAATGTCTCAAACAGTCTACGCTTTGATCGTTCCCTGGATGACCAGTAGTAGTTTCCGATGCACATCTGGAGGCATTCTGTAATCTGTGGACTATCAGAGTGTTGTTGAAACACAGAAATTGCATCGTGATTGAATACAACAGTCACCATGCGATCTTCCCTCCAAGGGAGTAATGTCTCAAACTGTCTACGCTTTGATCGTTTCCTGGAAGACCAGTAGTAGTTTCCGATGCACATTTGGAGGCATTCTGTAATCTGTGGACCTTCAAAGTGTTGATGAAACACAGAAATTGCATCGGGATTGAATACAACTGTCACCATGCGCACTTTCCTCCATGGGAGTAATATCTCAAACAGTTTACGCTTTGATCGTTCCCTGGAAGACCAGTAGTTGTTTCCGATGAACATCTGGGTTCATTCTGTAATGTGTTGACTATCAGAGTGTTGTTGAAACACAGAAATTTAATCGGGATTGAATAGAACAGTCACCATCCGCAATTTTCCTAAATGGGAGTAATGTCTGAAACAGTCTACGCTTTGATCGTTCAATTGAAGAGGAGTAGTAGTTTCGGATGCACATCTGGGTCCTTTCTGTAATGTGTGGACTATCAGAGTGTTGTTGAAACACAGAAATTGCATCGGGATTGAATACAACAGTCACTATGCGAACTTCCCTCCATGGGAGCAATGTCTCAAACTGTCTACGCTTTGATCGTTTCCTGGAAGACCAGTAGTAGTTTCCGATGCACATCTGGAGGCATTCTGTAGTCTGTGGACTATCAGAGTGTTGATAAAACACAGAAATTGCATCGTGATTGAATACAACAGACACCATGCACACTTTCCTCCATGGGAGTAATGTCTCAAACAGTTTACGCATTGATTGTTCCCTGGAAGGCCAGTAGTAGTTTCCGATGCACATCTGTGGACATTCTGTAATGTGTGGGCTATCAGTGTGTTGATGAAACACAGATATTGCGTCAGGATTGAATACCACAGTCACCATGCGCACTTTCCTCCTTGGGAGTAATGTCTCAAACAGTTTACGCTTTGATCGTTCCCTGGAAGACCAGTAGTAGTTTCCAATGCACATCTGGGGGCATTCTGTAATGTGTGGACTATCAGAGTGTTGACGAAACACAGAAATTGCATCGGGATTGAATACAACAGTCACCATGCCAACTTTCCTCCATGGGAGTAATGTCTCAAACTGACTACGTTTTGATCGTTTCCTGGAAGACCAGTAGTAGTTTCCGATGCACATCTGGAGGCATTCTGTAATCTGTGGACCTTCAAAGTGTTGATGAAACACTGAAATTGCATCGAGATTGAATTCCACAGTCACCATGCGCACTTTCCTACATAGGAGTAATGTCGCAAGCATACTAGTCTTTGATCTTTCCCTGGAAAACCAGTAGTAGTTTCCGATGCATATCTGGGGACATTCTGTAGTGTGTGGACTAACAGAGTGTTGATGAAGCACAGAAATTGCATCACGATTGAATACAACAGTAACCATGCACACTTTCCTCCATGGGAGTAATGTCTCTAAGTGTCTACGCTTTGATCGTTTCCTGGAAGACCAGTAGTAGTTTCCGATGCACATCTGGAGGCATTCTGTAATCTGAGGACCTTCAAAGTGTTGATGAGACACAGAAATTGCATCGGGATTAAATGCAACAGTCACCATGCGCACTTCCCTACATGGGAGTAATGTCACAAAAATTCTACGCTTTGGTCGTTCCCTGGAAGACCAGTAGTAGTTTCCGATGCGCATCTGGGGAAATTCTGTAATGTGTGTACTATCAGAGTCTTGATAAAAAACAGAAATTGCATCAGGATTGAATACAACAGTCACCATGCGCACTTTCCTCCATGGGAGTAATGTCTCACTCTGTATACGATTTGATCGTTTCCTGGAAGACCAGTAGTAGTTTCCGATGCACATCTGGAGGCATTCTGTAATCTGAGGATCTTCAAAGAGTTGATGAAACACAGAAATTGCATCCGGATTGAATACAAGAGTCACCATGCGCACTTTCCTACATGGGTGTAATGTCAGAAAAATTCTACGCTTTGGTCGTTCCCTGGAAGACCAGTAGTAGTTTCCGATGCACATCTGGGGGCATTCTGTACAGTGTGGACTATCATAGTGTTGATGAAAAAAAAGAAATTGCATCAGTATTGAATACAACAGTCACCATGCGCACTTTCCTCCATGGGAGTAATGTCTCAAACAGTTTACGCTTTGATCGTTCCCTGGAAGACCAGTAGTAGTTTCCAATGCACATCTGGGGGCATTTTGTAATGTGTGGACTATCAGAGTGTTGATGAAACACAGAAATTGTATCGGGATTGAATACAACAGTCACCATGCCAACTTTCCTCCATGGGAGTAATGTCTCAAACTGACTACGTTTTGATCGTTTCCTGGAAGACCAGTAGTAGTTTCCGATGCACATCTGAAGACATTCTGTAATCTGTGGACCTTCAAAGTGTTGATGAAACACTGAAATTGCATCGAGATTGAATTCCACAGTCACCATGCGCACTTTCCTACATAGGAGTAATGTCGCAAGCATACTAGGCTTTGATCGTTCCCTGGAAGACCAGTAGTAGTTTCCGATGCATATCTGGGGACATTCTGTAGTGTGTGGACTAACAGAGTGTTGATGAATCACAGAAATTGCATCACGATTGAATACAACAGTCACCATTCACACTTTCCTCCATGGGAGTAATGTCTCTAACTGTCTACGCATTGATCGTTTCCTGGAAGACCAGTAGTAGTTTCCGATGCACATCTGGAGGCATTCTGTAATCTGAGGACCTTCAAAGTGTTGATGAGACACAGAAATTGCATCGGGATTAAATGCAACAGTCACCATGCGCACTTCCCTACATGGGTGTAATGTCACAAAAATTCTACGCTTTGGTCGTTCCCTGGAAGACCAGTAGTAGTTTCCGATGCGCATCTGGGGAATTCTGTAATGTGTGTACTATCAGAGTCTTGATGAAACGCAGAAATTGCATCAGGATTGAATACAACAGTCACCATGCGCACTTTCCTCCATGGGAGTAATGTCTCAAACAGTTCACGCTTTGATCGTTCCCTGGAAGACCAGTAGTTGTTTCCGATGAACATCTGGGTTCATTCTGTAATGTGTGGACTAGCAGACAGTTGTTGAAACACAGAAATTGCATCGGGATTGAATACAACAGTCACCATGCGCACTTTCCTCCATGGGACTAATGTCTCAAACAGTCTACGCTTTGATCGTTCCCTGGATGACCAGTAGTAGTTTCCGACGCACATCTGGAGGCATTCTGTAATCTGTGGACCATCAGAGTGTTGTTGAAACACAGAAATTGCATCGGGATTGAATACAACAGTCACCATGCGATCTTCCCTCCATGGGAGTAATGTCTCAAACTGTCTACGCTTTGATCGTTTCCTGGAAGACCAGTAGTAGTTTCCGATGCACATTTGGAGGCATTCTGTAATCTGTGGACCTTCAAAGTGTTGATGAAACACAGAAATTGCATCGGGATTGAATACAACAGTCACCATGCGCACTTTCCTCCATGTGAGTAATGTCTCACTCTGTCTACGCTTTGATCGTTTCCTGGAAGACCAGTAGTAGTTTCCGATGCACATCTGGAGGCATTCTGTAATCTGAGGACCTTCAAAGAGTTGATGAAACACAGAAATTGCATCCGGATTGAATACAAGAGTCACCATGCGCACTTTCCTACATGGGTGTAATGTCAGAAAAATTCTACGCTTTGGTCGTTCCCTGGAAGACCAGTAGTAGTTTCCGATGCACATCTGGGGACATTCTGTAATGTGTGTACAATCAGAGTGTTGATGAAACACAGAAATTGCATCAGGATTGAATACAACAGACACCATGCGCACTTACCTCCATGGGAATAATGTCTCAAACAGTCTACGCTTTGATCGTTTCCTACAAGACCAGTAGTAGTTTCCGATGCATATATGGAGGCATTCTGTAATCTGTGGACCTTCAAAGTGTTGGTGAAACACAGAAATTGCCTCGGGATTGAATACAACAGTCACCATGCGCACTTTCCTCCATGGGAGTAATAACTCAAACAGTTTACGCTTTGATCGTTCCCTGGAAGACCAGTAGTTGTTTCCGATGAACATCTGGGTTCATTCTGTAATGTGTGGACTATCAGAGTGTTGTTGAAACACAGTAATTTAATCGGGATTGAATAGAACAGTCACCATGCGCAATTTTCCTAAATGGGAGTAATGTCTGAAACAGTCTACGCTTTGATCGTTCAATTGAAGAAGAGTAGTAGTTTCCGATGCACATCTGGGTCCATTCTGTAATGTGTGGACCATCAGAGTGTTGTTGAAACACAGAAATTGCATCGGGATTGAATACAACAGTCACCATGCGAACTTCCATCCATGGGAGCAATGTCTCAAACTGTCTACGATTTGATCGTTTCCTGGAAGACCAGTAGTAGTTTCCGATGCACATCTGGAGGCATTCTGTAGTCTGTGGACTATCACAGTGTTGATAAACACAGAAATTGCATCGGGATTGAATACAACAGTCACCATGCGCACTTTTTGCCATGGGATTAATGTCTCAAACAGTCTACGCTTTGATTGTTCCCTGGATGACCAGTAGTAGTTTTCGATGCACATCTGGAGGCATTCTGTAATCTGTGGACCATCAGAGTGTTGTTGAAACACAGAAATTGCATCGGGATTGAATACAACAGTCACCATGCGATCTTCCCTCCATGGGAGTAATGTCTCAAACTGTCTACGCTTTGATCGTTTCCTGGAAGACCAGTAGTAGTTTCCGATGCACATTTGGAGGCATTCTGTAATCTGTGGACCTTCAAAGTGTTGATGAAATACAGAAATTGCATCGGGATTGAATACAACAGTCACCATGCGCACTTTCCTCCATGTGAGTAATGTCTCACTCTGTCTACGCTTTGATCGTTTCCTGGAAGACCAGTAGTAGTTTCCGATGCACATCTGGAGGCATTCTGTAATCTGAGGACCTTCAAAGAGTTGATGAAACACAGAAATTGCATCCGGATTGAATACAAGAGTCACCATGCGCACTTTCCTACATGGGTGTAATGTCAGAAAAATTCTACGCTTTGGTCGTTCCCTGGAAGACCAGTAGTAGTTTCCGATAGACATCTGGGGACATTCTGTAATGTGTGTACTATCAGAGTGTTGATGAAACACAGAAATTGCATCAGGATTGAATACAACAGACACCATGCGCACTTACCTCCATGGGAGTAATGTCTCTAACAGTCTACGCTTTGATCGTTTCCTGCAAGACCAGTAGTAGTTTCCGATGCACATATGGAGGCATTCTGTAATCTGTGGACCTTCAAAGTGTTGGTGAAACACAGAAATTGCCTCGGGATTGAATACAACAGTCACCATGCGCACTTTCCTCCATGGGAGTAATATCTCAAACAGTTTACGCTTTGATCGTTCCCTGGAAGACCAGTAGTTGTTTCCGATGTACATCTGGGTTCATTCTGTAATGTGTGGACTATCAGAGTGTTGTTGAAACACAGTAATTTAATCGGGATTGAATAGAACAGTCACCATGCGCAATTTTCCTAAATGGGAGTAATGTCTGAAACAGTCTACGCTTTGATCGTTCAATTGAAGAAGAGTAGTAGTTTCCGATGCACATCTGGGTCCATTCTGTAATGTGTGGACCATCAGAGTGTTGTTGAAACACAGAAATTGCATCGGGATTGAATACAACAGTCACCATGCGAACTTCCCTCCATGGGAGCAATGTCTCAAACTGTCTACGCTTTGATCGTTTCCTGGAAGACCAGTAGTAGTTTCCGATGCACATCTGGAGGCATTCTGTAGTCTGTGGACTATCACAGTGTTGATAAAACACAGAAATTGCATCGGGATTGAATACAACAGTCACCATGCGCACTTTTTGCCATGGGATTAATGTCTCAAACAGTCTACGCTTTGATTGTTCCCTGGATGACCAGTAGTAGTTTCCGATGCACATCTGGGGACATTCTGTAATGTGTGGACTATCAGAGTGTTGATGAAAGACAGAAATTGCATCAGGATTGAATACAAAAGTCACCATGCGCACTTTTCTCCATGGGAGTAATGTCTCAAACAGTTTACGCTTTGATCGTTCCCTGGAAGACCAGTAGTAGTTTTCGATGCATATCTGGGGGCATTCTGTACAGTGTGGACTAACAGAGTGTTGATGAAACAAAGAAATTGCATCAGGATTGAATACAACAGTCACCATGCGCACTTTCCTCCATGGGAGTAATGTCTCAAACAGTCTACGCTTTGATCGTTCCCTGGAAGACCAGTAGTAGTTTCCGATGAACATCTGGGTGCATTCTGTAATGTGTGGACTATAAGAGTGTTGTTGAAACACAGAAATTACATCGGGATTGAATACAACAGTCACCATGCAAACTTCCCTCCATGGGAGTAATGTCTCAAACTGTCTACGCTTTGATCGTTTCCTGGAAGACCAGTAGTAGTTTCCGATGCACATCTGCTGGCATTCTGTAGTCTGTGGACTATCAGAGTGTTGATAAAACACATAAGTTGCATCGGGATTGAATACAACAGACACTAAGCACACTTTCCTCCATGGGAGTAATGTCTCAAACAGTTTACGCTTTGATCGTTCCCTGTAAGACCAGTAGTAGTTTCCGATGCACATCTGGGGACATTCTGTAATGTGTGGACTATCAGTGTGTTGATGAAACACAGAAATTGCATCAGGATTGAATACAACAGTCACCATGCGCACTTTCCTCCATGGGAGTAATGTCTCAAACTGTCTAAGCTCTGATCGTTTCCTGGAAGACCAGTAGTAGTTTCCGATGCACATCTGGGGACATTCTGTAGTGTGTGGACTATCAGAGTGTTGACGAAACACAGAAATTGCATCAGGATTGAATACAACAGTCACCATGCGCACTTTTCTCCAAGGAAGTAATGTCTCAAACAGTTTACGCTTTGATCGTTCCCTGGAAGACCAGTAGTAGTTTCCGATGCACATCTGGGGGCATTCTGTACAGTGTGGACTATCATAGTGTTGATGAAACAAAGAAATTGCATCAGTATTGAATACAACAGTCACCAAGCGCACTTTCCTCCATGGGAGTAATGTCTCAAACAGTCTACGCTTTGATTGTTCCCTGGATGACCAGTAGTAGTTTTCGATGCAGATTTGGAGGCATTCGGTAATCTGTGGACTAACAGAGTGTTGATGAAACAGAGAAATTTCATCGGGATTGAATACACCATTCACCATGCGCACTTTCCTCCATGGGAGTAATGTCTCAAACTGTCTAAGTTCTGATCGTTTCCTGGAAGACCAGTAGTAGTTTCCGATGCACATCTGGGGACATTCTGTAATGTGTGGACTATCAGAGTGTTGATGAAAGACAGAAATTGCATCAGGATTGAATACAAAAGTCACCATGCGAACTTTTCTCCATGGGGGTAATGTCTCAAACAGTTTACGCTTTGATCGTTCCCTGGAAGACCAGTAGTAGTTTCCGATGCACATCTGGGGGCATTCTCTACAGTGTGGACTATCATAGTGTTGATGAAACAAAGAAATTGCATCAGTATTGAATACAACAATCACCAAGCGCACTTTCCTCCATGGGATTAATGTCTCAAACATTCTACGCTTTGATTGTTCCCTGCATGACCAGTAGTAGTTTCCGATGCACATCTGGAGGCATTCTGTAATATGTGGGCCTTCAAAGTGATGATGGGACACAGAAATTGCATCGGGATTGAATGCAACAGTCACCATGGGCGCTTTCCTACATGGGTGTAATGTCACAAAAATTCTACGCTTTGGTCGTTCCCTGGAAGACCAGTAGTAGTTTCAGATGCACATCTGGGGACATTCTGTAATGTGTGTACTATCAGAGTTTTGATGAAACACAGAAATTGCATCAGGATTGAATACAACAGTCACCATGCGCACTTTCCTCCATGGGAGTAATGTCTCAAACTGTCTACGCTTTGATCGTTCCCTGGAAGACCAGTAGTAGTTTCCGATGCACATCTGGGGTCATTCTGTAATGTGTGGACTATCAGAGTGTTGTTGAAGCACAGAAATTTAATCGGGATTGAATACAACAGTCACCATGCGCAATTTTCCTAAATGGGAGTTATGTCTGAAACAGTCTACGCTTTGGTCGTTCAATTGAAGAAGAGTAGTAGTTTCCGATGCACATCTGGGTCCATTCTGTAATGTGTGGACTATCAGAGTGTTGTTGAAACACAGAAATTGCATCGGGATTGAATACAACAATCACCATGAGCACTTTCCTCCATGGGACTAATGTCTCAAACAGTCTACGCTTTGATCGCTCCCTGGAAGACCAGTAGTAGTTTCCGATGCACATCTGGGGGCATTCTGTAATGTGTGGACTATCAGAGCGTCGATGAAACACAGAAATTGCATCGGGATTGAATACAACAGTCACCATGCGAACTTTCCTAAATGGGAGTAATGTCTCAAACTGTCTACGCTTTGATCGTTTCCTGGAAGACCAGTAGTAGTTTCCGATGCACATCTGGAGGCGTTCTATAATCTGTGGACCTTCAAAGTGTTGATGAAACACAGAAATTGCTTCGGGATTGAATACAACAGACACCATGCGCACTTATCTCCATGGGAGTAATGTCTCAAACAGTCTACGCTTTGATCGTTCCCTGCAAGACCAGTAGTAGTTTCCGATGCACATATGGAGGCATTCTGTAATCTGTGGACCTTCAAAGTGTTGATGAGACACATAAATTGCATCGGGATTGAATGCAACAGTCACCATGGGCACTTTCCTACATGGGAGTAACGTCACAAAAATTCTACGCTTTTGTCGTTCCCTGGAAGACCAGTAGTAGTTTCCGATGCACATCGGGGGACATTCTATAATGTGTGTACTATCAGAGTGTTGATGAAGCACAGAAATTGCATCTGAATTGAATACAACAGTCACCATGCGCACTTTCCTCCGTGGGAGTAATGTCTCAAACAGTCTACGCTTTGATCGTTCCCTGCAAGACCAGTAGTAGTTTCCGATGCACATCTGGAGGCATTCTGTAATCTGTGGACGTTTAAATTGTTGATGAAACACAGAAATTGCCTCGGGATTGAATTTAACAGTCACCATGCGCACCTTCCTCCATGGGAGTAATATCTCAAACAGTTTACGCTTTGATCGTTCCCTGGAAGACCAGTAGTTGTTTCCAATGAACATCTGGGTTCAGTCTGTATTGTGTGGACTATCAGAGTGTTGTTGAAACACAGACATTTAATCGGGATTGAATACAACAGTCACCATGCGCAATTTTCCTAAATGGGAGTAATGTCTGAAACAGTCTACGATTTGATCGATCAATTGAAGAAGAGTAGTAGTTTCTGATGCACATCTGGGTTTATTCTGTAATGTGTGGACTATCAGAGTGTTGTTGAAACACTGAAATTGCATCGCGATTGAATACAACAGTCACCATGCGCACTTTCCTAAATGGGAGTAATGTCTCACTGTGGCCACGCTTTGATCGTTTCCTGGAAGACCAGTAGTAGTTTCCGATGCACATCTGGAGGCATTCTGTAGTCTGTGGACAATCAGAGTGTTGATAAAACACAGAAATTGCATCGTGATTGAATACAACAGACACCATGCACACTTTCCTCCATGGGAGTAATGTCTCAAACAGTTTACGCTTTGATCGTTCCCTGGAAGGCCAATAGTAGTTTCCGATGCACATCTGTGGACATTCTGTAATGTGTAAGCTATCAGTGTGTTGATGAAACACAAATATTGCGTCAGGATTGAATACCACATTCACCATGCGCACTTTCCTCCATGGGAGTAATGTCTCAAACAGTTTACGCTTTGATCGTTCCCTGGAAGACCAATAGTAGTTTCCAATGCACATCTGGGGGCATTCTGTAAAGTGTGGACTATCAGGGTGTTGATGAAACACAGAAATTGCATCAGGATTGAATACAACAGTCACCATGCCAACTTTCCTCTATGGGAGTAATGTCTCAAACTGACTACGTTTTGATCGTTTCCTGGAAGACCAGTAGTAGTTTCCGCTGCACATCTGGAGGCATTCTGTAATCTGTGGACCTTCAAAGTGTTGATGAAACACTGAAATTGCATCGAGATTGAATTCCACAGTCACCATGCGCACTTTCCTACATAGGAGTAATGTCGCAAGAATACTAGGCTTTGATCGTTCCCTGGAAGACCAGTAGTAGTTTCCGATGCATATCTGGGGACATTCTGTAGTGTGTGGACTAACAGAGTGTTGATGAAGCACAGAAATTGCATCACGATTGAATACAACAGTCACCATGCACACTTTCCTCCATGGGAGTAATGTCTCTAACTGTCTACGCTTTGATCGTTTCCTGGAAGACCAGTAGTAGTTTCCGATGCACATCTGGAGGCATTCTGTAATCTGAGGACCTTCAAAGTGTTGATGAGACACCGAAATTGCATCGGGATTAAATGCAACAGTCACCATGCGAACTTCCCTACATGGGTGTAATGTCACAAAAATTCTACGCTTTGGTCGTTCCCTGGAAGACCAGTAGTAGTTTCCGATGCGCATCTGGGGACATTCTGTAATGTGTGTACTATCAGAGTCTTGATGAAAAACAGAAATTGCATCACTATTGAATACAACAGTCACCATGCGCACTTTCCTCCATGGGAGTAATGTCTCAAACAGTTCACGCTTTGATCGTTCCCTGGAAGACCAGTAGTTGTTTCCGATGAACATCTGGGTTCATTCTGTAATGTGTGGACTATCAGAGAGTTGTTGAAACACAGAAATTGCATCGGGATTGAATACAACAGTCACCATGCAAACTTCCCTCCATGGGAGTAATGTCTCAAACTGTCTACGCTTTGATCGTTTCCTGGAAGACCAGTAGTAGTTTCCGATGCACATCTGGTGGCATACTGTAGTCTGTGGACTATCAGAGTGTTGATAAAACACAGAAATTGCATCGGGATTGAATACAACAGACACCATGCACACTTTCCTCCATGGGGGTAATGTTTCAAACAGTTTACGCTTTGATCGTTCCCTGGAAGACCAGTAGTCGTTTCCGATGCACATCTGGAGGCATTCTGTAATATGTGGGCCTTCAAAGTGATGATGGGACACAGAAATTGCATCGGGATTGAATGCAACAGTCACCATGGGCACTTTCCTACATGGGTGTAATGTCACAAAAATTCTACGCTTTGGTCGTTCCCTGGAAGATCAGTAGTAGTTTCAGATGCACATCTGGGGACATTCTGTAATGTGTGTACTATCAGAGTTTTGATGAAACACAGAAATTGCATCAGGATTGAATACAACAGTCACCATGCGCACTTTCCTCCATGGGAGTAATGTCTCAAACTGTCTACGCTTTGATCGTTCCCTGGAAGACCAGTAGTAGTTTCCGATGCACATCTGGGGTCATTCTGTAATGTGTGGACTATCAGAGTGTTGTTGAAGCACAGAAATTTAATCGGGATTGAATACAACAGTCACCATGCGCAATTTTCCTAAATGGGAGTTATGTCTGAAACAGTCTACGCTTTGGTCGTTCAATTGAAGAAGAGTAGTAGTTTCCGATGCACATCTGGGTCCATTCTGTAATGTGTGGACTATCAGAGTGTTGTTGAAACACAGAAATTGCATCGGGATTGAATACAACAATCACCATGAGCACTTTCCTCCATGGGACTAATGTCTCAAACAGTCTACGCTTTGATCGCTCCCTGGAAGACCAGTAGTAGTTTCCGATGCACATCTGGGGGCATTCTGTAATGTGTGGACTATCAGAGCGTCGATGAAACACAGAAATTGCATCGGGATTGAATACAACAGTCACCATGCGAACTTTCCTAAATGGGAGTAATGTCTCAAACTGTCTACGCTTTGATCGTTTCCTGGAAGACCAGTAGTAGTTTCCGATGCACATCTGGAGGCATTCTGTAATCTGTGGACCTTCAAAGTGTTGATGAAACACAGAAATTGCTTCGGGATTGAGTACAACAGACACCATGCGCACTTTTCTCCATGGGAGTAATGTCTCAAACAGTCTGCGCTTTGATCGTTCCCTGCAAGACCAGTAGTAGTTTCCGATGCACATATGGAGGCATTCTGTAATCTGTGGACCTTCAAAGTGTTGATGAGACACATAAATTGCATCGGGATTGAATGCAACAGTCACCATGGGCACTTTCCTACATGGGTGTAACGTCACAAAAATTCTACGATTTTGTCGTTCCCTGGAAGACCAGTAGTAGTTTCCGATGCACATCTGGGGACATTCTGTAATGTGTGTACTATCAGAGTGTTGATGAAACACAGAAATTGCATCTGAATTGAATACAACAGTCACCATGCGCACTTTCCTCCGTGGGAGTAATGTCTCAAACAGTCTACGATTTGATCGTTCCCTGCAAGACCAGTAGTACTTTCCGATGCACATCTGGAGGCATTCTGTAATCTGTGGACCTTCAAAGTGTTGATGAAGCACAGATATTGCATCACGATTGAATACAACAGTCACCATGCACACTTTCCTCCATGGGACTAATGTCTCAATGAGTCTACGCTTTGATCGTTCCCTGGATGACCAGTAGTAGTTTCCGATGCACATCTGGAGGCATTCTGTAATCTGTGGACTATCAGAGTGTTGTTGAAACACAGAAATTGCATCGGGATTGAATACAACAGTCACCATGCGATCTTCCCTCGATGGGAGTAATGTCTCAAACTGTCTACGCTTTGATCGTTTCCTGGAAGACCAGTAGTAGTTTCCGATGCACATTTGGAGGCATTCTGTAATCTGTGGACCTTCAAAGTGTTGATGAAACACAGAAATTGCATCGGGATTGAATACAACAGTCACCATGCGCACTTTCCTCCATGTGAGTAATGTCTCACTCTGTCTACGCTTTGATCGTTTCCTGGAAGGCCAGTAGTAGTTTCCGATGCACATCTGGAGGCATTCTGTAATCCGAGGACCTTCAAAGAGCTGATGAAACACAGAAATTGCATCCGGATTGAATACAAGAGTCACCATGCGCACTTTCCTACATGGGTGTAATGTCAGAAAAATTCTACGCTTTGGTCGTTCCCTGGAAGACCAGTAGTAGTTTCCGATGCACATCTGGGGACATTCTGTAATGTGTGTACTATCAGAGTGTTGATGAAACACAGAAATTGCATCAGGATTGAATACAACAGTCACCATGCGCTCTTTCCTCCATGGGAGTAATGTCTCAAACAGTCTACGCTTTGATCGTTCCCTGCAAGACCAGTAGTAGTTTCCGATGCACATATGGAGGCATTCTGTAATCTGTGGACCTTCAAAGTGTTGATGAAACACAGAAATTGCCTCGGGATTGAATACAACAGTCACCAAGCGCACTTTCCTCCATGGAAGTAATATCTCAAACAGTTTACGCTTTGATCGTTCCCTGGAAGACCAGTAGTTGTTTCCGATGAACATCTGGGTTCATTCTGTAAAGTGTGGACTATCAGAGTGTTGTTGAAACACAGAAATTTAATCGGGATTGAATACAACAGTCACAATGCGCAATTTTCCTAAATGGGAGTAATGTCTGAAACAGTCTACGCTTTGATCGTTCAATTGAAGAAGAGTAGTAGTTTCGGATGCACATCTGGGTCCATTCTGTAATGTGTGGACTATCAGAGTGTTGTTGAAACACAGAAATTGCATCGGGATTGAATACAACAGTCACTATGCGAACTTCCCTCCATGGGAGCAATGTCTCAAACTGTCTACGCTTTGATCGTTTCCTGGAAGACCAGAAGTAGTTTCCGATGCACATCTGGAGGCATTCTGTAGTCTGTGGACTATCAGAGTGTTGATAAAACACAGAAATTGCATCGGGATTGAATACAACAGTCACCATGCGCACTTTTTGCCATGGGACTAATGTCTCAAACAGTCTACGCTTTGATTGTTCCCTGGATGACCAGTAGTAGTTTTCGATGCACATCTGGAGGCATTCGGTAATCTGTGGACTAACAGAGTGTTGATGAAACAGAGAAATTTCATCGGGATTGAATACACCATTCACCATGCGCACTTTCCTCCATGGGAGTAATGTCTCAAACTCTCTAAGTTCTGATCGTTTCCTGGAAGACCAGTAGTAGTTTCCGATGCACATCTGGGGACATTCTGTAATGTGTGGACTATCAGAGTGTTGATGACAGACAGAAATTGCATCAGGATTGAATACAACAGTCACCATGCGCACTTTTCTCCATGGGAGTAATGTCTCAAACAGTTTACGCTTTGATCGTTCCCTGGAAGACCAGTAGTAGTTTCCGATTCACATCTGGGGGCATTCTGTACAGTGTGGACTAACAGAGTGTTGATGAAACAAATAAACTGCATCAGGATTGAATACAACAGTCACCATGCGCACTTTCCTCCATGGGAGTAATGTCTCAAACAGTCTACGCTTTGATCGTTCCCTGGAAGACCAGTAGTAGTTTCCGATGCACATCTGGGGACATTCTGTAATGTGTGGACTATCAGTGTGTTGATGAAACACAGAAATTGCATCGGGATTGAATACAACAGTCGCCATGCAAACTTCCCTCCATGGGAGTAATGTCTCAAACTGTCTACGCTTTGATCGTTTCCTGGAAGAACAGTAGTAGTTTCCGATGCACATCTGCTGGCATTCTGTAGTCTGTGGACTATCAGAGTGTTGATAAAACACATAAGTTGCATCGGGATTGAATACAAAAGACACCAAGCAAACTTTCCTCCATGGGAGTAATGTCTCAAACAGTTTACGCTTTGATCGTTCCCTGGAAGACCAGTAGTAGTTTCCGATGCACATCTGGGGACATTCTGTAATGTGTGGACTATCAGTGTGTTGATAAAACACAGAAATTGCATCAGGATTGAATACAACAGTCACCATGCGCACTTTCCTCCATGGGAGTAATGTCTCAAACTGTCTAAGCTCTGAATGTTTCCTGGAAGACCAGTAGTAGTTTCCGATGCACATCTGGGGACATTCTGTAATGTGTGGACTATCAGAGTGTTGACGAAACACAGAAATTGCATCAGGATTGAATACAACAGTCACCATGCGCACTTTTCTCCATGGAAGTAATGTCTCAAACTGTTTACGATTTGATCGTTCCCTGGAAGACCAGTAGTAGTTTCCGATGCACATCTGGGGGCATTCTGTACAGTGTGGACTATCATAGTGTTGATGAAACAAGGAAATTGCATCAGTATTGAATACAACAGTCACCAAGCGCACTTTCCTCCATGGGAGTAATGTCTCAAACAGTCTAAGCTTTGATCGTTCCCTGGAAGACCAGTAGTAGTTTCCGATGCACATCTGTGGACATTCTGTAATGTGTGGGCTATCAGTGTGTTGATGAAACACAGATATTGCGTCAGGATTGAATACCACAGTCACCATGCGCACTTTCCTCCATGGGAGTAATGTCTCAAACAGTTTACGCTTTGATCGTTCCCTGGAAGACCAGTAGTAGCTTCCAATGCACATCTGGGGGCATTCTGTAATGTGTGGACTATCAGAGTGTTGATGAAACACAGAAATTGCATCGGGATTGAATACAACAGTCACCATGCCAACTTTCCTCCATAGGAGTAATGTCTCAAACTGACTACGTTTTGATCGTTTCCTGGAAGACCAGTAGTAGTTTCCGATGCACATCTGGAGGCATTCTGTAATCTGTGGACTTTCAAAGCGTTGATGAACCACTGAAATTGCATCGAGATTGAATTCCACAGTCACCATGCGCACTTTCCTACATAGGAGTAATGTCGCAAGCATACTAGGCTTTGATCGTTCCCTGGAAGACCAGTAGTAGTTTCCGATGCATATCTGGGGACATTCTGTAGTGTGTGGACTAACAGAGTGTTGATGAATCACAGAAATTGCATCACGATTGAATACAACAGTCACCATTCACACTTTCCTCCATGGGAGTAATGTCTCTAACTGTCTACGCTTTGATCGTTTCCTGGAAGACCAGTAGTAGTTTCCGATGCACATCTGGAGGCATTCTGTAATCTGAGGACCTTCAAAGTGTTGATGAAACACAGAAATTGCATCGGGATTGAATGCAACAGTCACCATGCGCACTTCCCTACATGGGTGTAATGTCACAAAAATTCTACGCTTTGGTCGTTCCCTGGAAGACCAGTAGTAGTTTCCGATGCGCATCTGGGGACCTTCTGTAATGTGTGTACTATCAGAGTCTTGATGAAACACAGAAATTGCATCAGGATTGAATACAACAGTCACCATGCGCACTTTCCTCCATGGGAGTAATGTCTCAAACAGTTCACGCTTTCATCGTTCCCTGGAAGACCAGTAGTTGTTTCCGATGAACATCTGGGTTCATTCTGTAATGTGTGGACTAGCAGACAGTTGTTGAAACACAGAAATTGCATCGGGATTGAATACAACAGTCACCATGCGCACTTTCCTCCATGGGACTAATGTCTCAAACAGTCTACGCTTTGATCGTTCCCCGGAAGACCAGTAGTTGTTTCCGATGAACATCTGGGTTCATTCTGTAATGTGTGGACTATCAGAGTGTTGTTGAAACACAGAAATTTAATCGGGATTGAATACAACAGTCACCATGCGCAATTTTCCTAAAAGGGAGTAATGTCTGAAACAGTCTACGCTTTGATCGTTCAATTGAAGAAGAGTAGTAGTTTCGGATGCACATCTGGGTCCATTCTGTAATGTGTGGACTATCAGAGTGTTGTTGAAACACAGAAATTGCATCGGGATTGAATACAACAGTCACTATGCGAACTTCCCTCCATGGGAGCAATGTATCAAACTGTCTACGCTTTGATCGTTTCCTGGAAGACCAGTAGTAGTTTCCGATGCACATCTGGAGGCATTCTGTAGTCTGTGGACTATCAGAGTGTTGATAAAACACAGAAATTGCATCTTGATTGAATACAACAGACACCATGCACACTTTCCTCCATGGGAGTAATGTCTCAAACAGTTTACGCTTTGATCGTTCCCTGGAAGGCCAGTAGTAGTTTCCGATGCACATCTGTGGACATTCTGTAATGTGTGGGCTATCAGTGTGTTGATGAAACACAGATATTGCGTCAGGATTGAATACCACAGTCACCATGCGCACTTTCCTCCATGGGAGTAATGTCTCAAACAGTTTACGCTTTGATCGTTCCCTGGAAGACCAGTAGTAGTTTCCAATGCACATCTGGGGGCATTCTGTCATGTGTGGACTATCAGAGTGTTGATGAAACACAGAAATTGCATCGGGATTGAATACAACAGTCACCATGCCAACTTTC
This sequence comes from Schistocerca gregaria, assembly GCF_023897955.1. NCBI lineage: Eukaryota > Metazoa > Arthropoda > Insecta > Orthoptera > Acrididae > Schistocerca > Schistocerca gregaria. The sequence goes on from NC_064927.1 coordinate 44,902,175, forward strand.
CTCCATGGGAGTAATGTCTCAAACTGACTACGTTTTGATCGTTTCCTGGAAGACCAGTAGTAGTTTCCGATGCACATCTGGAGGCATTCTGTAATCTGTGGACCTTCAAAGTGTTGATGAAACACTGAAATTGCATCGAGATTGAATTCCACAGTCACCATGCGCACTTTCCTACATGGGAGTAATGTCGCAAGCATACTAGGCTTTGATCGTTCCCTGGAAGACCAGTAGTAGTTTCCGATGCATATCTGGGGACATTCTGTAGTGTGTGGACTAACAGAGTGTTGATGAAGCACAGAAATTGCATCAAGATTGAATACAACAGTCACCATGCACACTTTCCTCCATGGGAGTAATGTCTCTAATTGTCTACGCTTTGGTCGTTTCCTGGAAGACCAGTAGTAGTTTCCGATGCACATCTGGAGGCATTCTGTAATCTGAGGACCTTCAAAGTGTTGATGAGACACAGCAAATGCATCGGGATTAAATGCAACAGTCACCATGCGCACTTCCCTACACGGGTGTAATGTCACAAAAATTCTACGCTTTTGTCGTTCCCTGGAAGACCAGTAGTAGTTTCCGATGCGCATCTGGGGAAATTCTGTAATGTGTGTACTATCAGAGACTTGATGAAAAACAGAAATTGCATCAGGATTGAATACAACAGTCACCATGCCCACTTTCCTCCATGGGAGTAATGTCTCAAACAGTTCACGCTTTGATCGTTCCCTGGAAGACCAGTAGTTGTTTCCGATGAACATCTGGGTTCATTCTGTAATGTGTGGACTAGCAGACAGTTGTTGTAACACAGAAATTGCATCGGGATTGAATACAACAGTCACCATGCGCATTTTCCTCCATGGGACTAATGTCTCAAACAGTCTACGCTTTGATCGTTCCCTGGATGACCAGTAGTAGTTTCCGATGCACATCTGGAGGCATTCTGTAATCTGTGGACTATCAGAGTGTTGTTGAAACACAGAAATTGCATCTGGATTGAATACAACAGTCACCATGCGATCTTCCCTCCATGGGAGTAATGTCTCAAACTGTCTACGCTTTGATCGTTTCCTGGAAGACCAGTAGTAGTTTCCGATGCACATTTGGAGGCATTCTGTAATCTGTGGACCTTCAAAGTGTTGATGAAACACAGAAATTGCATCGGGATTGAATACAACAGTCACCATGCGCACTTTCCTCCATGGGAGTAATATCTCAAACAGTTTACGCTTTGATCGTTCCCTGGAAGACCAGTAGTTGTTTGCGATGAACATCTGGGTTCATTCTGTAATGTGTGGACTATCAGAGTGTTGTTGAAACACAGAAATTTAATCGGGATTGAATACAACAGTCACCATGCGCAATTTTCCTAAATGGGAGTAATGTCTGAAACAGTCTACGCTTTGATCGTTCAATTGAAGAAGAGTAGTAGTTTCGGATGCACATCTGGGTCCATTCTGTAATGCGTGGACTATCAGAGTGTTGTTGAAACACAGAAATTGCATCGGGATTGAATACAACCGTCACTATGCGAACTTCCCTCCATGGGAGCAATGTCTCAAACTGTCTACGCTTTGATCGTTTCCTGGAAGACCAGTAGTAGTTTCCGATGCACATCTGGAGGCATTCTGTCATGTGTGGACTATCAGAGTGTTGATGAAACACAGAAATTGCATCGGGATTGAATACAACAGTCACCATGCCAACTTTACTCCATGGGAGTAATGTCTCAAACTGACTACGTTTTGATCGTTTCCTGGAAGACCAGTAGTAGTTTCCGATGCACATCTGGAGGCATTCTGTAATCTGTGGACCCTCAAAGTGTTGATGAAACACAGAAATTGCATCGGGATTGAATACAACAGTCACCATGCGCATTTTCCTCCATGGGACTAATGTCTCAAACAGTCTACGCTTTGATCGTTCCCTGGATGACCAGTAGTAGTTTCCGATGCACATCTGGAGGCATTCTGTAATCTGTGGACTATCAGAGTGTTGTTGAAACACAGAAATTGCATCTGGATTGAATACAACAGTCACCATGCGATCTTCCCTCCATGGGAGTAATGTCTCAAACTGTCTACGCTTTGATCGTTTCCTGGAAGACCAGTAGTAGTTTCCGATGCACATTTTAAGGCATTCTGTAATCTGTGGACCTTCAAAGTGTTGATGAAACACAGAAATTGCATCGGGATTGAATACAACAGTCACCATGCGCACTTTCCTCCATGGGAGTAATATCTCAAACAGTTTTTGCTTTGATCGTTCCCTGGAAGACCAGTAGTTGTTTCCGATGAACATCTGGGTTCATTCTGTAATGTGTGGACTATCAGAGTGTTGTTGAAACACAGAAATTTAATCGGGATTGAATACAACAGTCACCATGCGCAATTTTCCTAAATGGGAGTAATGTCTGAAACAGTCTACGCTTTGATCGTTCAATTGAAGAAGAGTAGTAGTTTCGGATGCACATCTGGGTCCATTCTGTAATGTGTGGACTATCAGAGTGTTGTTGAAACACAGAAATTGCATCGGGATTGAATACAACAGTCACTATGCGAACTTCCCTCCATGGGAGCAATGTCTCAAACTGTCTACGCTTTGATCGTTTCCTGGAAGACCAGTAGTAGTTTCCGATGCACATCTGGAGGCATTCTGTAGTCTGTGGACTATCAGAGTGTTGATAAAACACAGAAATTGCATCGTGATTGAATACAACAGACACCATGCACACTTTCCTCCATGGGAGTAATGTCTCAAACAGTTTACGCTTTGATCGTTCCCTGGAAGGCCAGTAGTAGTTTCCGATGCACATCTGTGGACATTCTGTAATGTGTGGGCTATCAGTGTGTTGATGAAACACAGATATTGCGTCAGGATTGAATACCACAGCCACCATGCGCACTTTCCTCCTTGGGAGTAATGTCTCAAAGAGTTTACGCTTTGATCGTTCCCTGGAAGACCAGTAGTAGTTTCCAATGCACATCTGGGGGCATTCTGTAATGTGTGGACTATCAGAGTGTTGATGAAACACAGAAATTGCATCGGGATTGAATACAACAGTCACCACGCCAACTTTCCTCCATGGGAGTAATGTCTCAAACTGACTACGTTTTGATCGTTTCCTGGAAGACCAGTAGTAGTTTCCGATTCACATCTTGAGGCATTCTGTAATCTGTGGACCTTCAAAGTGTTGATGAAACACTGAAATTGCCTCGAGATTGAATTCCACAGTCACCATGCGCACTTTCCGACATAGGAGTAATGTCGCAAGCATACTAGGCTTTGATCGTTCCCTGGAAGACCAGTAGTAGTTTCCGATGCATATCTGGGGACATTCTGTAGTGTGTGGACTAACAGAGTGTTGATGAAGCACAGAAATTGCATCACGATTGAATACAACAGTCACCATGCGCACTTACCTCCATGGGAGTAATGTCTCAAACAGTCTACGCTTTGATCGTTCCCTGCAAGACCAGTAGTAGTTTCCGATGCACATCTGGAGGCATTCTGTAATCTGAGGACCTTCAAAGAGTTGATGAAACACAGAAATTGCATCCGGATTGAATACAAGAGTCACCATGCGCACTTTCCTACATGGGTGTAATGTCAGAAAAATTCTACGCTTTGGTCGTTCCCTGGAAGACCAGTAGTAGTTTCCGATGCACATCTGGGGACATTCTGTAATGTGTGTACTATCAGAGTGTTGATGAAACACAGAAATTGCATCAGGATTGAATACAACAGACACCATGCGCACTTACCTCCATGGGAGTAATGTCTCAAACAGTCTACGCTTTGATCGTTCCCTGCAAGACCAGTAGTAGTTTCCGATGCATATATGGAGGCATTCTGTAATCTGTGGACCTTCAAAGTGTTGGTGAAACACAGAAATTGCCTCGGGATTGAATACAACAGTCACCATGCGCACTTTCCTCCATGGGAGTAATATCTCAAACAGTTTACGCTTTGATCGTTCCCTGGAAGACCAGTAGTTGTTTCCGATGAACATCTGGGTTCATTCTGTAATGTGTGGACTATCAGAGTTTTGTTGAAACACAGAAATTTAATCGGGATTGGATACAAAAGTCACCATGCGCAATTTTCCTAAATGGGAGTAATGTCTGAAACAGTCTACGCTTTGATCGTTCAATTGAAGAAGAGTAGTAGTTTCCGATGCACATCTGGGTCCATTCTGTAATGTGTGGACCATCAGAGTGTTGTTGAAACACAGAAATTGCATCGGGATTGAATACAACAGTCACCATGCGAACTTCCCTCCATGGGAGCAATGTCTCAAACTGTCTACGGTTTGATCGTTTCCTGGAAGACCAGTAGTAGTTTCCGATGCACATCTGGAGGCATTCTGTAGTCTGTGGACTATCACAGTGTTGATAAAACACAGAAATTGCATCGGGATTGAATACAACAGTCACCATGCGCACTTTTTGCCATGGGACTAATGTCTCAAACAGTCTACGCTTTGATTGTTCCCTGGATGACCAGTAATAGTTTTCGATGCATATCTGGAGGCATTCGGTAATCTGTGGACTAACAGAGTGTTGATGAAACAGAGAAATTTCATCGGGATTGTATACACCATTCACCATGCGCACTTTCCTCCATGGGAGTAATGTCTCAAACTGTATAAGTTCTGATCGTTTCCTGGAAGACCAGTAGTAGTTTCCGATGCACATCTGGGGACATTCTGTAATGTGTGGACTATCAGAGTGTTGATGAAAGACAGAAATTGCATCAGGATTGAATACAACAGTCACCATGCGCACTTTTCTCCATGGGAGTAATGTGTCAAACAGTTCACGCTTTGATCGTTCCCTGGAAGAAGAGTAGTAGTTTCCGATGCATATCTGGGGGCATTCTGTACAGTGTGGACTAACAGAGTGTTGTTGAAACACAGAAATTGCATCGGGATTGAATACAACAGTCACCATGCGAACTTCCCTCCTTGGGAGTAATGTCTCGAACTGTCTACGCTTTGATCGTTTCCTGGAAGACCAGTAGTCGTTTCCGATGCACATCTGGAGGCATTCTGTAATATGTGGGCCATCAAAGTGTTGATGGGACACAGAAATTGCATCGGGATTGAATGCAACAGTCACCATGGGCACTTTCCTACATGGGTGTAATGTCACAAAAATTCTACGCTTTGGTCGTTCCCTGGAAGACCAGTAGTAGTTTCAGATGCACATCTGGGGACATTCTGTAATGTGTGTATTATCAGAGTTTTGATGAAACCCAGAAAATGCATCAGGATTGAATACAACAGTCACCATGCGCACTTTCCTCCATGGGAGTAATGTCTCAAACTGTCTAAACTTTGATCGTTCCCTGGAAGACCAGTAGTAGTTTCCGATGCACATCTGGGTTCATTCTGTAATGTGTGGACTATCAGAGTGTTGTTGAAGCACAGAAATTTAATCGCGATTGAATACAACAGTCACCATGCGCAATTTTCCTAAATGGGAGTTATGTCTGAAACAGTCTACGCTTTGGTCGTTCAATTGAAGAAGAGTAGTAGTTTCCGATGCACATCTGGGTCCATTCTGTAATGTGTGGACTATCAGAGTGTTGTTGAAACACAGAAATTGCATCGGGATTGAATACAACAATCACCATGAGCACTTTCCTCCATGGGACTTATGTCTCAAACAGTCTACGCTTTGATCGCTCCCTGGAAGACCAGTAGTAGTTTCCGATGCACATCTGGGGGCATTCTGTAATGTGCGGACTATCAGAGTGTTGTTGAAACACAGAAATTGCATCGGGATTGAATAAACAGTCACCATGCTCACTTTTTGCCATGGGACTAATGTCTCAAACAGTCTACGCTTTGATTGTTCCCTGGATGACCAGTAGTAGTTTTCGATGCACATCTGGAGGCATTCTGTAATCTGTGGACTATCAGAGTGTTGTTGAAACACAGAAATTGCACCGGGATTGATTACAACAGTCACCATGCAAACTTCCCTCCATGGGAGTAATGTCTCAAACTGTCTACGCTTTGATCGTTTCCTGGAAGACCAGTAGTAGTTTCCGATGCACATCTGGTGGCATACTGTAGTCTGTGGACTATCAGAGTGTTGATAAAACACAGAAATTTAATCGGGATTGAATACAACAGTCACCATGCGCAATTTTCCTAAATGGGAGTTATGTATGAAACAGTCTACGCTTTGGTCGTTCAAATGAAGAAGAGTAGTAGTTTCCGATGCACATCTGGGTCCATTCTGTAATGTGAGGACTATCAGAGTGTTGTTGAAACACAGAAATTGCATCGGGATTGAATACAACAGTCACCATGAGCACTTTCCTCCATGGGACTAATGTCTCAAACAGTCTACGCTTTGATCGTTCCCTGGATGACCAGTAGTAGTTTCCGATGCACATCTGGAGGCATTCTGTAGTCTGTGGACTATCACAGTGTTGATAAAACACAGAAATTGCAACGGGATTGAATACAACAGTCACCATGCGCACTTTTTGCCATGGGACTAATGTCTCAAACAGTCTACGCTTTGATTTTTCCCTGGATGACCAGTAGTAGTTTTCGATGCATATCTGGAGGCATTCGGTAATCTGTGGACTAACAGAGTGTTGATGAAACAGAGAAATTTCATCGGGATTGAATACACCATTCACCATGCGCACTTTCCTCCATGGGAGTAATGTCTCAAACTGTATAAGTTCTGATCGTTTCCTGGAAGACCAGTAGTAGTTTCCGTTGCACATCTGGGGACATTCTGTAATGTGTGGACTATCAGAGTGTTGATGAAAGACAGAAATTGCATCAGGATTGAATACAACAGTCACCATGCGCACTTTTCTCCATGGGAGTAATGTCTCAAACAGTTCACGCTTTGATCGTTCCCTGGAAGAAGAGTAGTAGTTTCCGATGCATATCTGGGGGCATTCTGTACAGTGTGGACTAACAGAGTGTTGTTGAAACACAGAAATTGCATCGGGATTGAATACAACAGTCACCATGAGCACTTTCCTCCATGGGACTAATGTCTCAAACAGTCTACGCTTTGATCGTTCCCTGGATGACCAGTAGTAGTTTCCGATGCACATCTGGAGGCATTCTGTAATCTGTGGACTAACAGAGTGTTGATGAAACACAGAAATTGCATCGGGATTGAATACAACAGTCACCATGCGAACTTCCCTCCTTGGGAGTAATGTCTCAAACTGTCTACGCTTTGATCGTTTCCTGGAAGACCAGTAGTCGTTTCCGATGCACATCTGGAGGCATTCTGTAATATGTGGGCCTTCAAAGTGTTGATGGGACACAGAAATTGCATCGGGATTGAATGCAACAGTCACCATGGGCACTTTCCTACATGGGTGTAATGTCACAAAAATTCTACGCTTTGGTCGTTCCCTGGAAGACCAGTAGTAGTTTCAGATGCACATCTGGGGACATTCTGTAATGTGTGTACTATCAGAGTTTTGATGAAACACAGAAAATGCATCAGGATTGAATACAACAGTCACCATGCGCACTTTCCTCCATGGGAGTAATGTCTCAAACTGTCTAAACTTTGATCGTTCCCTGGAAGACCAGTAGTAGTTTCCGATGCACATCTGGGTTCATTCTGTAATGTGTGGACTATCAGAGTGTTGTTGAAGCACAGAAATTTAATCGCGATTGAATACAACAGTCACCATGCGCAATTTTCCTAAATGGGAGTTATGTCTGAAACAGTCTACGCTTTGGTCGTTCAATTGAGGAAGAGTAGTAGTTTCCGATGCACATCTGGGTCCATTCTGTAATGTGTGGACTATCAGAGTGTTGTTGAAACACAGAAATTGCTTCGGGATTGAATACAACAATCACCAAGAGCACTTTCCTCCATGGGACTTATGTCTCAAACAGTCTACGCTTTGATCGCTCCCTGGAAGACCAGTAGTAGTTTCCGATGCACATCTGGGGGCATTCTGTAATGTGTGGACTATCAGAGTGTTGTTGAAACACAGAAATTGCATCGGGATTGAATAAACTGTCACCATGCTCACTTTTTGCCATTTGACTAATGTCTCAAACAGTCTACGCTTTGATTGTTCCCTGGATGACCAGTAGTAGTTTTCGATGCACATCTGGAGGCATTCTGTAATCTGTGGACTATCAGAGTGTTGTTGAAACACAGAAATTGCATCGGGATTGAATACAACAGTCACCATGCAAACTTCCCTCCATGGGAGTAATGTCTCAAACTGTCTACGCTTTGATCGTTTCCTGGAAGACCAGTAGTAGTTTCCGATGCACATCTGGTGGCATACTGTAGTCTGTGGACTATCAGAGTGTTGATAAAACACAGAAATTTAATCGGGATTGAATACAACAGTCACCATGCGCAATTTTCCTAAATGGGAGTTATGTATGAAACAGTCTACGCTTTGGTCGTTCAAATGAAGAAGAGTAGTAGTTTCCGATGAGCATCTGGGTCCATTCTGTAATGTGAGGACTATCAGAGTGTTGTTGAAACACAGAAATTGCATCGGGATTGAATACAACAGTCACCATGAGCACTTTCCTCCATGGGACTAATGTCTCAAACAGTCTACGCTTTGATCGTTCCCTGGATGACCAGTAGTACTTTCCGATGCACATCTGGAGGCATTCTGTAATCTGTGGACTATCAGAGTGTTGATGAAACACAGAAATTGCATCGGGATTGAATACAACAGTCACCATGCGAACTTCCCTCCTTGGGAGTAATGTCTCAAACTGTCTACGCTTTGATCGTTTCCTGGAAGACCAGTAGTCGTTTCCGATGCACATCTGGAGGCATTCTGTAATATGTGGGCCTTCAAAGTGTTGATGGGACACAGAAATTGCATCGGGATTGAATGCAACAGTCACCATGGGCACTTTCCTACATGGGTGTAATGTCACAAAAATTCTACGCTTTGGTCGTTCCCTGGAAGACCAGTAGTAGTTTCAGATGCACATCTGGGGACATTCTGTAATGTGTGTACTATCAGAGTTTTGATGAAACACAGAAAATGAATCAGGATTGAATACAACAGTCACCATGCGCACTTTCCTCCATGGGAGTAATGTCTCAAACTGTCTAAACATTGATCGTTCCCTGGAAGACCAGTAGTAGTTTCCGATGCACATCTGGGTTCATTCTGTAATGTGTGGACTATCAGAGTGTTGTTGAAGCACAGAAATTTAATCGGGATTGAATACAACAGTCACCATGCGCAATTTTCCTAAAAGGGAGTAATGTCTGAAACAGTCTACGCTTTGATCGTTCAATTGAAGAAGAGTAGTAGTTTCGGATGCACATCTGGGTCCATTCTGTAATGTGTGGACTATCAGAGTGTTGTTGAAACACAGAAATTGCATCGGGATTGAATACAACAGTCACTATGCGAACTTCCCTCCATGGGAGCAATGTATCAAACTGTCTACGCTTTGATCGTTTCCTGGAAGACCAGTAGTAGTTTCCGATGCACATCTGGAGGCATTCTGTAGTCTGTGGACTATCAGAGTGTTGATAAAACACAGAAATTGCATCGTGATTGAATACAACAGACACCATGCACACTTTCCTCCATGGGAGTAATGTCTCAAACAGTTTACGCTTTGATCGTTCCCTGGAAGGCCAGTAGTAGTTTCCGATGCACATCTGTGGACATTCTGTAATGTGTGGGCTATCAGTGTGTTGATGAAACACAGATATTGCGTCAGGATTGAATACCACAGTCACCATGCGCACTTTCCTCCATGGGAGTAATGTCTCAAACAGTTTACGCTTTGATCGTTCCCTGGAAGACCAGTAGTAGTTTCCAATGCACATCTGGGGGCATTCTGTCATGTGTGGACTATCAGAGTGTTGATGAAACACAGAAATTGCATCGGGATTGAATACAACAGTCACCATGCCAACTTTCCTCCATGGGAGTAATGTCTCAAACTGACTACGTTTTGATCGTTTCCTGGAAGACCAGTAGTAGTTTCCGATGCACATCTGGAGGCATTCTGTAATCTGTGGACCTTCAAAGTGTTGATGAAACACTGAAATTGCATCGAGATTGAATTCCACAGTCACCATGCGCACTTTCCTACATGGGAGTAATGTCGCAAGCATACTAGGCTTTGATCGTTCCCTGGAAGACCAGTAGTAGTTTCCGATGCATATCTGGGGACATTCTGTAGTGTGTGGACTAACAGAGTGTTGATGAAGCACAGAAATTGCATCAAGATTGAATACAACAGTCACCATGCACACTTTCCTCCATGGGAGTAATGTCTCTAATTGTCTACGCTTTGGTCGTTTCCTGGAAGACCAGTAGTAGTTTCCGATGCACATCTGGAGGCATTCTGTAATCTGAGGACCTTCAAAGTGTTGATGAGACACAGCAAATGCATCGGGATTAAATGCAACAGTCACCATGCGCACTTCCCTACACGGGTGTAATGTCACAAAAATTCTACGCTTTTGTCGTTCCCTGGAAGACCAGTAGTAGTTTCCGATGCGCATCTGGGGAAATTCTGTAATGTGTGTACTATCAGAGACTTGATGAAAAACAGAAATTGCATCAGGATTGAATACAACAGTCACCATGCCCACTTTCCTCCATGGGAGTAATGTCTCAAACAGTTCACGCTTTGATCGTTCCCTGGAAGACCAGTAGTTGTTTCCGATGAACATCTGGGTTCATTCTGTAATGTGTGGACTAGCAGACAGTTGTTGAAACACAGAAATTGCATCGGGATTGAATACAACAGTCACCATGCGCATTTTCCTCCGTGGGACTAATGTCTCAAACAGTCTACGCTTTGATCGTTCCCTGGATGACCAGTAGTAGTTTCCGATGCACATCTGGAGGCATTCTGTAATCTGTGGACTATCAGAGTGTTGTTGAAACACAGAAATTGCATCTGGATTGAATACAACAGTCACCATGCGATCTTCCCTCCATGGGAGTAATGTCTCAAACTGTCTACGCTTTGATCGTTTCCTGGAAGACCAGTAGTAGTTTCCGATGCACATTTGGAGGCATTCTGTAATCTGTGGACCTTCAAAGTGTTGATGAAACACAGAAATTGCATCGGGATTGAATACAACAGTCACCATGCGCACTTTCCTCCATGGGAGTAATATCTCAAACAGTTTACGCTTTGATCGTTCCCTGGAAGACCAGTAGTTGTTTGCGATGAACATCTGGGTTCATTCTGTAATGTGTGGACTATCAGAGTGTTGTTGAAACACAGAAATTTAATCGGGATTGAATACAACAGTCACCATGCGCAATTTTCCTAAATGGGAGTAATGTCTGAAACAGTCTACGCTTTGATCGTTCAATTGAAGAAGAGTAGTAGTTTCGGATGCACATCTGGGTCCATTCTGTAATGTGTGGACTATCAGAGTGTTGTTGAAACACAGAAATTGCATCGGGATTGAATACAACCGTCACTATGCGAACTTCCCTCCATGGGAGCAATGTCTCAAACTGTCTACGCTTTGATCGTTTCCTGGAAGACCAGTAGTAGTTTCCGATGCACATCTGGAGGCATTCTGTCATGTGTGGACTATCAGAGTGTTGATGAAACACAGAAATTGCATCGGGATTGAATACAACAGTCACCATGCCAACTTTACTCCATGGGAGTAATGTCTCAAACTGACTACGTTTTGATCGTTTCCTGGAAGACCAGTAGTAGTTTCCGATGCACATCTGGAGGCATTCTGTAATCTGTGGACCCTCAAAGTGTTGATGAAACACAGAAATTGCATCGGGATTGAATACAACAGTCACCATGCGCACTTTCCTCCATGGGAGTAATATCTCAAACAGTTTACGCTTTGATCGTTCCCTGGAAGACCAGTAGTTGTTTCCGATGAACATCTGGGTTCATTCTGTAATGTGTGGACTATCAGAGTGTTGTTGAAACACAGGAATTTAATCGGGATTGAATACAACAGTCACCATGCGCAATTTTCCTAAATGGGAGTAATGTCTGAAACAGTCTACGCTTTGATCGTTCAATTGAAGAACAGTAGTAGTTTCGGATGCACATCTGGGTCCATTCTGTAATGTGTGGACTATCAGAGTGTTGTTGAAACACAGAAATTGCATCGGGATTGAATACAACAGTCACTATGCGAACTTCCCTCCATGGGAGCAATGTATCAAACTGTCTACGCTTTGATCGTTTCCTGGAAGACCAGTAGTAGTTTCCGATGCACATCTGGAGGCATTCTGTAGTCTGTGGACTATCAGAGTGTTGATAAAACACAGAAATTGCATCGTGATTGAATACAACAGACACCATGCACACTTTCCTCCCTGGGAGTAATGTCTCAAACAGTTTACGCTTTGATCGTTCCCTGGAAGGCCAGTAGTAGTTTCCGATGCACATCTGTGGACATTCTGTAATGTGTGGGCTATCAGTGTGTTGATGAAACACAGATATTGCGTCAGGATTGAATACCACAGTCACCATGCGCACTTTCCTCCATGGGAGTAATGTCTCAAACAGTTTACGCTTTGATCGTTCCCTGGAAGACCAGTAGTAGTTTCCAATGCACATCTGGGGGCATTCTGTCATGTGTGGACTATCAGAGTGTTGATGAAACACAGAAATTGCATCGGGATTGAATACAACAGTCACCATGCCAACTTTCCTCCATGGGAGTAATGTCTCAAACTGACTACGTTTTGATCGTTTCCTGGAAGACCAGTAGTAGTTTCCGATGCACATCTGGAGGCATTCTGTAATCTGTGGACCTTCAAAGTGTTGATGAAACACTGAAATTGCATCGGGATTGAATACAACAGTCACCATGCGCACTATCCTACATAGGAGTAATGTCGCAAGCATACTAGGCTTTGATCGTTCCCTGGAAGACCAGTAGTAGTTTCCGATGCATATCTGGGGACATTCTGTAGTGTGTGGACTAACAGAGTGTTGATGAAGCACAGAAATTGCATCAAGATTGAATACAACAGTCACCATGCACACTTTCCTCCATGGGAGTAATGTCTCAAACAGTTCACGCTTTGATCGTTCCCTGGAAGACCAGTAGTTGTTTCCGATGAACATCTGGGTTCATTCTGTAATGTGTGGACTAGCAGACAGTTGTTGAAACACAGAAATTGCATCGGGATTGAATACAACAGTCACCATGCGCATTTTCCTCCATGGGACTAATGTCTCAAACAGTCTACGCTTTGATCGTTCCCTGGATGACCAGTAGTAGTTTCCGATGCACATCTGGAGGCATTCTGTAATCTGTGGACTATCAGAGTGTTGTTGAAACACAGAAATTGCATCTGGATTGAATACAACAGTCACCATGCGATCTTCCCTCCATGGGAGTAATGTCTCAAACTGTCTACGCTTTGATCGTTTCCTGGAAGACCAGTAGTAGTTTCCGATGCACATTTTAAGGCATTCTGTAATCTGTGGACCTTCAAAGTGTTGATGAAACACAGAAATTGCATCGGGATTGAATACAACAGTCACCATGCGCACTTTCCTCCATGGGAGTAATATCTCAAACAGTTTTTGCTTTGATCGTTCCCTGGAAGACCAGTAGTTGTTTCCGATGTACATCTGGGTTCATTCTGTAATGTGTGGACTATCAGAGTGTTGTTGAAACACAGAAATTTAATCGGGATTGAATACAACAGTCACCATGCGCAATTTTCCTAAATGGGAGTAATGTCTGAAACAGTCTACGCTTTGATCGTTCAATTGAAGAAGAGTAGTAGTTTCGGATGCACATCTGGGTCCATTCTGTAATGTGTGGACTATCAGAGTGTTGTTGAAACACAGAAATTGCATCGGGATTGAATACAACAGTCACTATGCGAACTTCCCTCCATGGGAGCAATGTCTCAAACTGTCTACGCTTTGATCGTTTCCTGGAAGACCAGTAGTAGTTTCCGATGCACATCTGGAGGCATTCTGTAGTCTGTGGACTATCAGAGTGTTGATAAAACACAGAAATTGCATCGTGATTGAATACAACAGACACCATGCACACTTTCCTCCATGGGAGTAATGTCTCAAACAGTTTACGCTTTGATCGTTCCCTGGAAGGCCAGTAGTAGTTTCCGATGCACATCTGTGGACATTCTGTAATGTGTGGGCTATCAGTGTGTTGATGAAACACAGATATTGCGTCAGGATTGAATACCACAGCCACCATGCGCACTTTCCTCCTTGGGAGTAATGTCTCAAACAGTTTACGCTTTGATCGTTCCCTGGAAGACCAGTAGTAGTTTCCAATGCACATCTGGGGGCATTCTGTAATGTGTGGACTATCAGAGTGTTGATGAAACACAGAAATTGCATCGGGATTGAATACAACAGTCACCACGCCAACTTTCCTCCATGGGAGTAATGTCTCAAACTGACTACGTTTTGATCGTTTCCTGGAAGACCAGTAGTAGTTTCCGATTCACATCTTGAGGCATTCTGTAATCTGTGGACCTTCAAAGTGTTGATGAAACACTGAAATTGCCTCGAGATTGAATTCCACAGTCACCATGCGCACTTTCCTACATAGGAGTAATGTCGCAAGCATACTAGGCTTTGATCGTTCCCTGGAAGACCAGTAGTAGTTTCCGATGCATATCTGGGGACATTCTGTAGTGTGTGGACTAACAGAGTGTTGATGAAGCACAGAAATTGCATCACGATTGAATACAACAGTCACCATGCGCACTTACCTCCATGGGAGTAATGTCTCAAACAGTCTACGCTTTGATCGTTCCCTGCAAGACCAGTAGTAGTTTCCGATGCACATCTGGAGGCATTCTGTAATCTGAGGACCTTCAAAGAGTTGATGAAACACAGAAATTGCATCCGGATTGAATACAAGAGTCACCATGCGCACTTTCCTACATGGGTGTAATGTCAGAAAAATTCTACGCTTTGGTCGTTCCCTGGAAGACCAGTAGTAGTTTCCGATGCACATCTGGGGACATTCTGTAATGTGTGTACTATCAGAGTGTTGATGAAACACAGAAATTGCATCAGGATTGAATACAACAGACACCATGCGCACTTACCTCCATGGGAGTAATGTCTCAAACAGTCTACGCTTTGATCGTTCCCTGCAAGACCAGTAGTAGTTTCCGATGCACATATGGAGGCATTCTGTAATCTGTGGACCTTCAAAGTGTTGGTGAAACACAGAAATTGCCTCGGGATTGAATACAACAGTCACCATGCGCACTTTCCTCCATGGGAGTAATATCTCAAACAGTTTACGCTTTGATCGTTCCCTGGAAGACCAGTAGTTGTTTCCGATGAACATCTGGGTTCATTCTGTAATGTGTGGACTATCAGAGTTTTGTTGAAACACAGAAATTTAATCGGGATTGAATACAAAAGTCACCATGCGCAATTTTCCTAAATGGGAGTAATGTCTGAAACAGTCTACGCTTTGATCGTTCAATTGAAGAAGAGTAGTAGTTTCCGATGCACATCTGGGTCCATTCTGTAATGTGTGGACCATCAGAGTGTTGTTGAAACACAGAAATTGCATCGGGATTGAATACAACAGTCACCATGCGAACTTCCCTCCATGGGAGCAATGTCTCAAACTGTCTACGGTTTGATCGTTTCCTGGAAGACCAGTAGTAGTTTCCGATGCACATCTGGAGGCATTCTGTAGTCTGTGGACTATCACAGTGTTGATAAAACACAGAAATTGCATCGGGATTGAATACAACAGTCACCATGCGCACTTTTTGCCATGGGACTAATGTCTCAAACAGTCTACGCTTTGATTGTTCCCTGGATGACCAGTAATAGTTTTCGATGCATATCTGGAGGCATTCGGTAATCTGTGGACTAACAGAGTGTTGATGAAACAGAGAAATTTCATCGGGATTGAATACACCATTCACCATGCGCACTTTCCTCCATGGGAGTAATGTCTCAAACTGTATAAGTTCTGATCGTTTCCTGGAAGACCAGTAGTAGTTTCCGATGCACATCTGGGGACATTCTGTAATGTGTGGACTATCAGAGTGTTGATGAAAGACAGAAATTGCATCAGGATTGAATACAACAGTCACCATGCGCACTTTTCTCAATGGGAGTAATGTGTCAAACAGTTCACGCTTTGATCGTTCCCTGGAAGAAGAGTAGTAGTTTCCGATGCATATCTGGGGGCATTCTGTACAGTGTGGACTAACAGAGTGTTGTTGAAACACAGAAATTGCATCGGGATTGAATACAACAGTCACCATGCGAACTTCCCTCCTTGGGAGTAATGTCTCGAACTGTCTACGCTTTGATCGTTTCCTGGAAGACCAGTAGTCGTTTCCGATGCACATCTGGAGGCATTCTGTAATATGTGGGCCTTCAAAGTGTTGATGGGACACAGAAATTGCATCGGGATTGAATGCAACAGTCACCATGGGCACTTTCCTACATGGGTGTAATGTCACAAAAATTCTACGCTTTGGTCGTTCCCTGGAAGACCAGTAGTAGTTTCAGATGCACATCTGGGGACATTCTGTAAAGTGTGTATTATCAGAGTTTTGATGAAACCCAGAAAATGCATCAGGATTGAATACAACAGTCACCATGCGCACTTTCCTCCATGGGAGTAATGTCTCAAACTGTCTAAACTTTGATCGTTCCCTGGAAGACCAGTAGTAGTTTCCGATGCACATCTGGGTTCATTCTGTAATGTGTGGACTATCAGAGTGTTGTTGAAGCACAGAAATTTAATCGCGATTGAATACAACAGTCACCATGCGCAATTTTCCTAAATGGGAGTTATGTCTGAAACAGTCTACGCTTTGGTCGTTCAATTGAAGAAGAGTAGTAGTTTCCGATGCACATCTGGGTCCATTCTGTAATGTGTGGACTATCAGAGTGTTGTTGAAACACAGAAATTGCATCGGGATTGAATACAACAATCACCATGAGCACTTTCCTCCATGGGACTTATGTCTCAAACAGTCTACGCTTTGATCGCTCCCTGGAAGACCAGTAGTAGTTTCCGATGCACATCTGGGTGCATTCTGTAATCTGTGGACTATCAGAGTGTTGTTGAAACACAGAAATTGCATCGGGATTGATTACAACAGTCACCATGCAAACTTCCCTCCATGGGAGTAATGTCTCAAACTGTCTACGCTTTGATCGTTTCCTGGAAGACCAGTAGTAGTTTCCGATGCACATCTGGTGGCATACTGTAGTCTGTGGACTATCAGAGTGTTGATAAAACACAGAAATTTAATCGGGATTGAATACAACAGTCACCATGCGCAATTTTCCTAAATGGGAGTTATGTATGAAACAGTCTACGCTTTGGTCGTTCAAATGAAGAAGAGTAGTAGTTTCCGATGCACATCTGGGTCCATTCTGTAATGTGAGGACTATCAGAGTGTTGTTGAAACACAGAAATTGCATCGGGATTGAATACAACAGTCACCATGAGCACTTTCCTCCATGGGACTAATGTCTCAAACAGTCTACGCTTTGATCGTTCCCTGGATGACCAGTAGTAGTTTCCGATGCACATCTGGAGGCATTCTGTAGTCTGTGGACTATCACAGTGTTGATAAAACACAGAAATTGCAACGGGATTGAATACAACAGTCACCATGCGCACTTTTTGCCATGGGACTAATGTCTCAAACAGTCTACGCTTTGATTTTTCCCTGGATGACCAGTAGTAGTTTTCGATGCATATCTGGAGGCATTCGGTAATCTGTGGACTAACAGAGTGTTGATGAGACAGAGAAATTTCATCGGGATTGAATACACCATTCACCATGCGCACTTTCCTCCATGGGAGTAATGTCTCAAACTGTATAAGTTCTGATCGTTTCCTGGAAGACCAGTAGTAGTTTCCGATGCACATCTGGGGACATTCTGTAATGTGTGGACTATCAGAGTGTTGATGAAAGACAGAAATTGCATCAGGATTGAATACAACAGTCACCATGCGCACTTTTCTCCATGGGAGTAATGTCTCAAACAGTTCACGCTTTGATCGTTCCCTGGAAGGCCAGTAGTAGTTTCCGATGCATATCTGGGGGCATTCTGTACAGTGTGGACTAACAGAGTGTTGTTGAAACACAGAAATTGCATCGGGATTGAATACAACAGTCACCATGAGCACTTTCCTCCATGGGACTAATGTCTCAAACAGTCTACGCTTTGATCGTTCCCTGGATGACCAGTAGTAGTTTCCGATGCACATCTGGAGGCATTCTGTAATCTGTGGACTAACAGAGTGTTGATGAAACACAGAAATTGCATCGGGATTGAATACAACAGTCACCATGCGAACTTCCCTCCTTGGGAGTAATGTCTCAAACTGTCTACGCTTTGATCGTTTCCTGGAAGACCAGTAGTCGTTTCCGATGCACATCTGGAGGCATTCTGTAATATGTGGGCCTTCAAAGTGTTGATGGGACACAGAAATTGCATCGGGATTGAATGCAACAGTCACCATGGGCACTTTCCTACATGGGTGTAATGTCACAAAAATTCTACGCTTTGGTCGTTCCCTGGAAGACCAGTAGTAGTTTCAGATGCACATCTGGGGACATTCTGTAATGTGTGTACTATCAGAGTTTTGATGAAACACAGAAAATGCATCAGGATTGAATACAACAGTCACCATGCGCACTTTCCTCCATGGGAGTAATGTCTCAAACTGTCTAAACTTTGATCGTTCCCTGGAAGACCAGTAGTAGTTTCCGATGCACATCTGGGTTCATTCTGTAATGTGTGGACTATCAGAGTGTTGTTGAAGCACAGAAATTTAATCGCGATTGAATACAACAGTCACCATGCGCAATTTTCCTAAATGGGAGTTATGTCTGAAACAGTCTACGCTTTGGTCGTTCAATTGAAGAAGAGTAGTAGTTTCCGATGCACATCTGGGTCCATTCTGTAATGTGTGGACTATCAGAGTGTTGTTGAAACACAGAAATTGCTTCGGGATTGAATACAACAATCACCATGAGCACTTTCCTCCATGGGACTTATGTCTCAAACAGTCTACGCTTTGATCGCTCCCTGGAAGACCAGTAGTAGTTTCCGATGCACATCTGGGGGCATTCTGTAATGTGTGGACTATCAGAGTGTTGTTGAAACACAGAAATTGCATCGGGATTGAATAAACAGTCACCATGCTCACTTTTTGCCATGGGACTAATGTCTCAAACAGTCTACGCTTTGATTGTTCCCTGGATGACCAGTAGTAGTTTTCGATGCACATCTGGAGGCATTCTGTAATCTGTGGACCTTCAAAGTGTTGATGAAACACAGAAATTGCATCGGGATTGAATAAACAGTCACCATGCTCACTTTTTGCCATGGGACTAATGTCTCAAACAGTCTACGCTTTGATTGTTCCCTGGATGACCAGTAGTAGTTTTCGATGCACATCTGGAGGCATTCTGTAATCTGTGGACTATCAGAGTGTTGTTGAAACACAGAAATTGCATCGGGATTGAATACAACAGTCACCATGCAAACTTCCCTCCATGGGAGTAATGTCTCAAACTGTCTACGCTTTGATCGTTTCCTGGAAGACCAGTAGTAGTTTCCGATGCACATCTGGTGGCATACTGTAGTCTGTGGACTATCAGAGTGATGATAAAACACAGAAATTTAATCGGGATTGAATACAACAGTCACCATGCGCAATTTTCCTAAATGGGAGTTATGTATGAAACAGTCTACGCTTTGGTCGTTCAAATGAAGAAGAGTAGTAGTTTCCGATGAGCATCTGGGTCCATTCTGTAATGTGAGGACTATCAGAGTGTTGTTGAAACACAGAAATTGCATCGGGATTGAATACAACAGTCACCATGAGCACTTTCCTCCATGGGACTAATGTCTCAAACAGTCTACGCTTTGATCGTTCCCTGGATGACCAGTAGTACTTTCCGATGCACATCTGGGTTCATTCTGTAATGTGTGGACTATCAGAGTGTTGTTGAAGCACAGAAATTTAATCGCGATTGAATACAACAGTCACCATGCGCAATTTTCCTAAATGGGAGTTATGTCTGAAACAGTCTACGCTTTGGTCGTTCAATTGAAGAAGAGTAGTAGTTTCCGATGCACATCTGGGTCCATTCTGTAATGTGTGGACTATCAGAGTGTTGTTGAAACACAGAAATTGCTTCGGGATTGAATACAACAATCACCATGAGCACTTTCCTCCATGGGACTTATGTCTCAAACAGTCTACGCTTTGATCGCTCCCTGGAAGACCAGTAGTAGTTTCCGATGCACATCTGGGGGCATTCTGTAATGTGTGGACTATCAGAGTGTTGTTGAAACACAGAAATTGCATCGGGATTGAATAAACAGTCACCATGCTCACTTTTTGCCATGGGACTAATGTCTCAAACAGTCTACGCTTTGATTGTTCCCTGGATGACCAGTAGTAGTTTTCGATGCACATCTGGAGGCATTCTGTAATCTGTGGACTATCAGAGTGTTGTTGAAACACAGAAATTGCATCGGGATTGAATACAACAGTCACCATGCAAACTTCCCTCCATGGGAGTAATGTCTCAAACTGTCTACGCTTTGATCGTTTCCTGGAAGACCAGTAGTAGTTTCCGATGCACATCTGGTGGCATACTGTAGTCTGTGGACTATCAGAGTGATGATAAAACACAGAAATTTAATCGGGATTGAATACAACAGTCACCATGCGCAATTTTCCTAAATGGGAGTTATGTATGAAACAGTCTACGCTTTGGTCGTTCAAATGAAGAAGAGTAGTAGTTTCCGATGAGCATCTGGGTCCATTCTGTAATGTGAGGACTATCAGAGTGTTGTTGAAACACAGAAATTGCATCGGGATTGAATACAACAGTCACCATGAGCACTTTCCTCCATGGGACTAATGTCTCAAACAGTCTACGCTTTGATCGTTCCCTGGATGACCAGTAGTACTTTCCGATGCACATCTGGAGGCATTCTGTAATCTGTGGACTATCAGAGTGTTGATGAAACACAGAAATTGCATCGGGATTGAATACAACAGTCACCATGCGAACTTCCCTCCTTGGGAGTAATGTCTCAAACTGTCTACGCTTTGATCGTTTCCTGGAAGACCAGTAGTCGTTTCCGATGCACATCTGGAAGCATTCTGTAATATGTGGGCCTTCAAAGTGTTGATGGGACACAGAAATTGCATCGGGATTGAATGCAACAGTCACCATGGGCACTTTCCTACATGGGTGTAATGTCACAAAAATTCTACGCTTTGGTCGTTCCCTGGAAGACCAGTAGTAGTTTCAGATGCACATCTGGGGACATTCTGTAATGTGTGTACTATCAGAGTTTTGATGAAACACAGAAAATGCATCAGGATTGAATACAACAGTCACCATGCGCACTTTCCTCCATGGGAGTAATGTCTCAAACTGTCTAAACATTGATCGTTCCCTGGAAGACCAGTAGTAGTTTCCGATGCACATCTGGGTTCATTCTGTAATGTGTGGACTATCAGAGTGTTGTTGAAGCACAGAAATTTAATCGCGATTGAATACAACAGTCACCATGCGCAATTTTCCTAAATGGGAGTTATGTCTGAAACAGTCTACGCTTTGGTCGTTCAATTGAAGAAGAGTAGTAGTTTCCGATGCACATCTGGGTCCATTCTGTAATGTGTGGACTATCAGAGTGTTGTTGAAACACAGAAATTGCATCGGGATTGAATACAACAATCACCATGAGCACTTTCCTCCATGGGACTAATGTCTCAAACAGTCTACGCTTTGATCGCTCCCTGGAAGACCAGTAGTAGTTTCCGATGCACATCTGGGGGCATTCTGTAATCTGTGGACCTTCAAAGTGTTGATGAAACACAGAAATTGCTTCGGGATTGAATACAACAGTTAACATGCGCACTTTCCTACATGGGAGTAATGTCGCAAGCAATCTACGCCTTGATCGTTCCCTGGAAGACCAGTAGTAGTTTCAGATTCACATCTGGGGACATTCTGTAATGTGTGTACTATCAGAGTTTTGATGAAACACAGAAATTGCATCAGGATTGAATACAACAGTCACCATGCGCACTTTCCTCCATGGGAGTAATGTCTCAAACTGTCTACGCTTTGATCGTTCCCTTGAAGACCAGTAGTAGTTTCCGATGCACATCTGGGTTCATTCTGTAATGTGTGGACTATCAGAGTGTTGTTGAAACACAGAAATTTAATCGGGATTGAATACAACAGTCACCATGCGCAATTTTCCTAAATGGGAGTTATGTCTGAAACAGTCTACGCTTTGGTCGTTCAAATGAAGAAGAGTAGTAGTTTCCGATGCACATCTGGGTCCATTCTGTAATGTGAGGACTATCAGAGTGTTGTTGAAACACAGAAATTGCATCGGGATTGAATACAACAGTCACCATGCGAACTTCCCTCCTTGGGAGTAATGTCTCAAACTGTCTACGCTTTGATCGTTTCCTGGAAGACCAGTAGTAGTTTCCGATGCACATCTGGGGGCATTCTGTACAGTGTGGAATATCAGAGTGTTGATGAAACAAAGAAATTGCATCAGGATTGAATACAACAGTCACCATGCGAACTTCCCTCCTTGGGAGTAATGTCTCAAACTGTCTACGCTTTGATCGTTTCCAGGAAGACCAGTAGTAGTTTCTGATGCACATCTGGAGGCATTCTGTAGTCTGTGGACTATCAGAGTGTTGATAAAACACAGAAATTGCATCGGGATTGAATAAAACAAACACCAAGCACACTTTCCTCCATGGGAGTAATGTCTCAAACAGTTTACGCTTTGATCGTTTCCTGGAAGACTACTAGTAGTTTCCGATGCACATCTGGGGACATTGTGTAATGTGTTGACTATCAGTGTGTTGATGAAACACAGAAAATGCATCAGGATTTAATACAACAGTCACCATGCGCACTTTCCTCCATTGGAGTAATGTCTCAAACTGTCTAAGCTCTGATCGTTTCCTGGAAGGCCAGTAGTAGTTTCCGATGCACATCTGGGGACATTCTGTAATGTGTGGACTATCAGAGTGTTGATGAAACACAGAAATTGCATCAGGATTGAATACAACAGTCACCATGCGCACCTTTCTCCATGGGAGTAATGTCTCAAACAGTTTACGCTTTGATCGTTCGCTGGAAGACCAGTAGTAGTTTCCGATGCACATCTGGGGGCATTCTGTAATGTGTGGACTAACAGAGTGTTGTTGAAACACAGAAATTGCATCGGGATTGAATACAACAGTCACCATGCAAACTTCCCTCCATGGGAGTAATGTCTCAAACTGTCTACGCTTTGATCGTTTCCTGGAAGACCAGTAGTAGTTTCCGATGCACATCTGGTGGCATTCTGTAGTCTGTGGACTATCAGAGTGTTGATAAAACACAGAAATTGCATCGGGATTGAATACAACAGACACCATGCACACTTTCCTCCATGGGAGTAATGTCTCAAACAGTTTACGCTTTGATCGTTCCCTGGAAGACCAGTAGTATTTTACGATGCACATCTCTGGACATTCTGTAATGTGTGGACTATCAGCGTGATGATGAAACACAGAAATTGCATCAGGATTGAATACAACAGTCACGATGCGCACTTTCCTCCATGGGAGTAATGTCTCAAACTGTCTAAGATCTGATCGTTTTCTGGAAGACCAGTAGTAGTTTCCGATGCACATCTGGGGACATTCTGTAATGTGTGGACTATCAGAGTGTTGATGAAACACAGAAATTGCATCAGGAGTGAATACAACAGTCACCATGCGCACTTTTCTCCATGGGAGTAATGTCACAAACAGTTTACGCTTTGATCGTTCCCTGGAAGATTAGTAGTAGTTTCCGATGCACATCTGGGGGCATTCTGTACAGTGTGGACTATCAGAGTGTTGATGAAACAAAGAAATTGCATCAGGATTGAATACAACAGTCACCATGCGCACTTTCCTCCATGGGAGTAATGTCTCAAACAGTCTACGCTTTGATCGTTCCCTGGAAGACCAGTAGTAGTTTCCGATGCACATGTGGGGGCATTCTGTAACGAGTGGACTATCAGAGTGTTGTTGAAACACAGAAATTGCATCGGGATTGAATTCAACAGTCACCATGCGCACTTTTTGCCATGGGACTAATGTCTCAAACAGTCTACGCTTTGATCGTTCCCTGGACGACCAGTAGTAGTTTCCGATGCACATCTGGAGGCATTCTGTAATCTGTGGACTATCAGAGTGTTGTTGAAACACAGAAATTGCATCGGGATTGAATACAACAGTCACCATGCTAACTTCCCTCCATGGGAGTAATGTCTCAAACTGTCTACGTTTTGATCGTTTCCTGGAAGACCAGTAGTAGTTTCCGATGCACATCTGGTGGCATTCTGTAGTCTGTGGACTATCAGAGTGTTGCTAAAACACAGAAATTGCATCGGGATTCAATACAACAGACACCATGCACACTTTCCTCCATGGGAGTAATGTTTCAAACAGTTTACG
This sequence comes from Schistocerca gregaria, assembly GCF_023897955.1. NCBI lineage: Eukaryota > Metazoa > Arthropoda > Insecta > Orthoptera > Acrididae > Schistocerca > Schistocerca gregaria. The sequence goes on from NC_064927.1 coordinate 44,926,675, forward strand.
CTTTGATCGTTCACTGGAAGACCAGTAGTAGTTTCCGATGCACATCTGGGGATATTCTGTAATGTGTGGACTATCAGTGTGTTGATGAAACACAGAAATTGCATCAGGATTGAATGCAACAGTCACCATGCGCACTTTCCTCCATGGGAGTAATGTCTCAAACTGTCTACGCTCTGATCGTTTCCTGGAAGACCAGTAGTAGTTTCCGATGCACATCTGGGGACATTCTGTAATGTGTGGACTATCAGAGTGTTGATGAAACACAGAAATTGCATCAGGATTGAATACAACAGTCACCATGCACACTTTTCTCCATGGGAGTAATGTCTCAAACAGTTTACGCTTTGATCGTTCCCTGGAAGACCAGTAGTAGTTTCCGATGCACATCTGTACAGTACATTCTGTACAGTGTGGACTATCAGAGAGTTGATGGAACACAGAAATTGCATCAGGATTGAATACAACAGTCACCATGTGCACTTTCCTCCATGGAAGTAATGTCTCAAACAATTTACGCTTTGATCGTTACCTGGAAGACCAGTAGTAGTTTCCGTTGCACATCTGGAGGCATTCTGTAATATGTGAACCTTCAAAGTGTTGATGAGACACAGAAATTGCATCGGGATTGAATGCAACAGTCACCACGGGCACTTTCCTACATCGGTGTAATGTCACAAAAATTCTACGCTTTGGTCGTTCCCTTGAAGACCAGTAGTAGTTTCAGATGCACATCTGGGGACATTCTGTAATGTGTGGACTATCAGAGTGTTGATGAAAGACAGAAATTGCATCAGGATTGAATACAACAGTCACCATGCGCACTTTTCTCCATGGGAGTAATGTCTCAAACAGTTTACGCTTTGATCGTTCCCTGGAAGACCAGTAGTAGTTTCCGATGCACATCTGGGGGCATTCTGTACAGTGTGGACTATCAGAGTGTTGATGAAACAAAGAAATTGCATCAGGATTGAATACAACAGTCACCATGCGCACTTTCCTCCATGGGAGTAATGTCTCCAACAGTCTACGCTTTGATCGTTCCCTGGAAGGCCAGTAGTAGTTTCCGATGCACATCTGGGGGCATTCTGTAATGTGTGGACTATCAGAGTGTTGTTGAAACACAGAAATTGCATCGGGATTGAATACAACAGTCACCATGCGCACGTTTTGCCATGGGATTAATGTCTCAAACAGTCTACGCTTTGATCGTTCCCTGGATGACCAGTAGTAGTTTCCGATGCGCATCTGGAGGCATTCTGTAATCTGTGGACCATCAGAGTGTTGTTGAAACACAGAATTTGCATCACGATTGAATACAACAGTCACCATGCAAACTTCCCTTCATGGGAGTAATGTCTCAAACTGTCTACGCTTTGATCGTTTCCTGGAAGACCAGTAGTAGTTTCCGATGCACATCTGGAGGCATTCTGTAGTCTGTGGACTATCAGAGTGTTGATAAAACAGAGAAATAGCATCGGGATTGAATACAGCAGACACCATGCACACTTTCCTCCATTGGAGTAATGTCTCAAACAGTTTACGCTTTGATCGTTCCCTGGAAGACCAGTAGTAGTTTCCGATGCACATCTGGGGACATTCTGTAATGTGTGGACTATCAGTGTGTTGATGAAACACAGAAATTGCATCAGGATTGATGCAACAGTCACCATGCGCACTTTCCTCCATGGGAGTAATGTTTCAAACTGTATACGCTCTGATCGTTTCCTGGAAGACCAGTAGTAGTTTCCGATGCACATCTGGGGGCATTCTGTACAGTGTGGACTATCAGAGTGTTGATGAAACAAAGAAATTGCATCAGGATTGAATACAACAGTCACCATGTGCACTTTCCCCCATGGGGGTAATGTCTCAAACAGTCTACGCTTTGTTCGTTCCCTGGAAGACCAGTAGTAGTTTCCGGTGCACATCTGGGGGCATTCTGTAATGTGTGGACTATCAGAGCGTCGATGAAACACAGAAATTGCATCGGGATTGAATACAACAGTCACCATGCGAACTTTCCTCCATGGGAGTAATGTCTCAAACTGTCTACGCTTTGATCGTTTCCTGGAAGACAAGTAGTAGTTTCCGATGCACATATGGAGGCATTGTGTAGTCTGTGGACTATCAGAGTGTTGATAAAACACAGAAATTGCATCGGGATTGAATACAACAGTCACCATGCGCACTTTCCTCCATGGGAGTAATGTCTCAAACAGTTTACGATTTGATCGTTCCCTGGAAGACCAGTAGTAGTTTCCGATGCACATCTGGGGATATTCTGTAATGTGTGGACTATCAGAGTGTTGATGAAACACAGAAAATGCATCAGGATTGATTACAACAGTCACCATGCGCACTTTCCCCTATGGGAGTAATGTCTCAAACAGTTTGCGCACTTTGCGCACTTTGTAATGAGTGGACTATCAGAGTGTTGATGAAACACAGAAATTACATCGGGATTGAATACAACAGTCACCATGCGAACTTTCTTCCATGGGAGTAATATCTCAAACTGTCTACGCTTTGATCGTTTCCTGGAAGACCAGTAGTAGTTTCCGATGCACATCTGGACACATTCTGTAATCTGTCTACCTTCAAAGTGTTGATGAAACACAGAAATTGCTTCGGGATTGAATACAACAGTCACCATGCGCACTTTCCTACATGGGAGTAATGTCGCAAGCATTCTACGTCTTGATCGTTCCCTGGAAGACCAGTAGTAGTTTCCGATGCACATCTGGAGGCATTCTGTAGTCTGTGGACTATTAGAGTGTTGTTGAAACACAGAGATTGCATCGGGATTGAATACAACAGTCACCATGCGCACTTTCCTCCATGGGATTTATGTCTCAAACAGTTTACGATTTGATCGTTCCCTGGAAGACCAGTAGTAGTTTCCGATGCACATCTGGGGACATAATGTAATGTGTGGACTATCAGAGTGTTGATGAAACACAGAAACTGCATCAGGATTGAATACAAGAGTCACACTGCCCACTTTCCCCCATGGGAGTAATGTCTCAAACAGTTTGCGCTTTGATCGTTCCCTGGAAGACCAGTAGTAGTTTCCGATGCACATCTGGGGCATTCTGTACAGTGTGGACTATCAGAGTGTTGATGAAACAAAGAAATTGCGTCAGGATTGAATACAACAGTCACCATGCGCACTTTCCCCCATGGGAGTAATGTCTCAAACTATCTACGATTTGATCGTTTCCTGGAAGACCAGTAGTAGTTTCCGACGCACATCTAGAGGCATTCTGTAATCTGTAAACTATCACAGTGTTGTTCAAACACAGAAATTGCATCGGGATTGAGTAAAACAGTCACCACGTGCACTTTCCTCCATGGGAGTAATGTCTCAAACAGTTTACGCATTGATCGTTCCCTGGAAGACAAGTAGTAGTTTCCGACGCACATCTGGTGTCATTGTGTAATCGGTGGACTATCAGAGTGTTGATGAAACACAGAAATTGCATCGGGATTGAATACATCAGTCACCATGCGCACTTTCCTCCATGGGAGTAATGTCTCAATCAGTTTACGTTTCTGATCGATCCCTGGAAGACCAGTAGTAGTTTCCGATGCACATCTGGGGGCATTCTGTAATCTTTGGACTATCAGAGAGTTGAGGGAACACTGAAATTGCATCGGGATTGAATACAACAGTCACCATGCGCACTTTCCTCCATTTGAGTAATGTCTCAACAGTCTACGTTTTGATCCTTCAATGCAAGACCACTAGTAGTTTCCGATGCACATCTGGAGGCATTCTGTAATCTGTGGACCTTCAAAGTGTTGATGAGAAATAGAATTTGCCTTCAGATTGAATATAACAGTCATCATACGCATTTTCCTCCATAGGAGGGATGTCTCAAACAGAATACGCTTTGATCGTTCCCTTTAAGACCAGTAGTAGTTTCCGATGCTCATCTGAAGGCATTCTGTAATCTGTAAACTATCAGAGTGTTGTTCAAACACAGAAATTGTATCGGGATTGAATACAACAGTCACCATGCGGACTTTCCTACATGGGAGTAACATCTCAAACAGTTTACGCTTTTATCGTTCCCTGGAAGACCAGAATAGTTTCCGATGCACATCTGGGGTAATTCTGTAATCTGTGGACCTTCAAAGTGTTGATGAAACACAGAAATTGCTTCGGGATTGAATACAACAGTCACCATGCGCACTTTCCACCATTGAAGTAATGTCTCAAACAGTTTACGCTTTGATCGTTACCTGGAAGACCAGTAGTAGTTTCCAATGCACATCTTTGGACATTCTGTAATGTGTGTACTATCAGAGTTTTAATGAAACACAGAAATTGCATCAGGATTGAATACAACAGTCACCATGCGCACTTTCCTCCATGGGAGTCATGTCTCAAACAGTCTACGCTTTGATCGTTCCCTGCAACACCACTAGTAGTTTCCGATGCACATCTGGAGGCATTCTGTAATCTGTGGACCTTCAAAGTGTTGATGAAACACAAAAATGGCACCGGGATTGAATTCAACAGTCACCATGCGCAATTTCCACCATGGAAGTAATATCTCAAACAGTTTACGCTTTGATCGTTCCCTGGAAGGCCAGTATAGTTTCCGATGCACATCTGGGGACATTATGTAATATGTGGACTATCAGTGTGTTGATAAAACACAGAAATTGCATAGGGATTGAATACAACAGACACCATGCACACTTTCCTCCATGGGAGTAATGTCTCAAACAGTTTCCGCTTTGATCGTTCCCTGGAAGACCAGTAGTAGTTTCCGATGCACATCTGGGGAAATTCTGTAATGTGTGGACTATCAGAGTGTTGATGAAACACAGAAATTGCATCAGGATTGAATACCACAGTCACCATGTGCACTTCCCTCCATGGGATTAATGTCTCAAACAGTTTACGATTTGATCGTTCCCTGGAAGACCAGTAGTAGTTTCCGATTCACATCTGGGGGCATTCTGTAATGTGTGGACTATCAGAGTGTTGATGAAACACAGAAATTGCATCGGGATTGAATTCAACAGTCACCATGCGCACTTTCCTCCATGGGAGTAATGTCTCAATCAGTTTACGTTTCTGATCGATCCCTGGAAGACCAGTAGTAGTTTCCGATGCACATCTGGGGGCATTCTGTAATCTTTGGACTATCAGAGAGTTGAGGGAACACTGAAATTGCATCGGGATTGAATACAACAGTCACCATGCGCACTTTCCTCCATTTGAGTAATGTCTCAACAGTCTACGTTTTGATCCTTCAATGCAAGACCACTAGTAGTTTCCGATGCACATCTGGAGGCATTCTGTAATCTGTGGACCTTCAAAGTGTTGATGAGAAATAGAATTTGCCTTCAGATTGAATATAACAGTCATCATACGCATTTTCCTCCATAGGAGGGATGTCTCAAACAGAATACGCTTTGATCGTTCCCTTTAAGACCAGTAGTAGTTTCCGATGCTCATCTGAAGGCATTCTGTAATCTGTAAACTATCAGAGTGTTGTTCAAACACAGAAATTGTATCGGGATTGAATACAACAGTCACCATGCGGACTTTCCTACATGGGAGTAACATCTCAAACAGTTTACGCTTTTATCGTTCCCTGGAAGACCAGAATAGTTTCCGATGCACATCTGGGGTAATTCTGTAATCTGTGGACCTTCAAAGTGTTGATGAAACACAGAAATTGCTTCGGGATTGAATACAACAGTCACCATGCGCACTTTCCACCATTGAAGTAATGTCTTAAACAGTTTACGCTTTGATCGTTACCTGGAAGACCAGTAGTAGTTTCCAATGCACATCTTTGGACATTCTGTAATGTGTGTACTATCAGAGTTTTAATGAAACACAGAAATTGCATCAGGATTGAATACAACAGTCACCATGCGCACTTTCCTCCATGGGAGTCATGTCTCAAACAGTCTACGCTTTGATCGTTCCCTGCAACACCACTAGTAGTTTCCGATGCACATCTGGAGGCATTCTGTAATCTGTGGACCTTCAAAGTGTTGATGAAACACAAAAATGGCACCGGGATTGAATTCAACAGTCACCATGCGCAATTTCCACCATGGAAGTAATATCTCAAACAGTTTACGCTTTGATCGTTCCCTGGAAGGCCAGTATAGTTTCCGATGCACATCTGGGGACATTATGTAATATGTGGACTATCAGTGTGTTGATAAAACACAGAAATTGCATAGGGATTGAATACAACAGACACCATGCACACTTTCCTCCATGGGAGTAATGTCTCAAACAGTTTCCGCTTTGATCGTTCCCTGGAAGACCAGTAGTAGTTTCCGATGCACATCTGGGGAAATTCTGTAATGTGTGGACTATCAGAGTGTTGATGAAACACAGAAATTGCATCAGGATTGAATACCACAGTCACCATGTGCACTTCCCTCCATGGGATTAATGTCTCAAACAGTTTACGATTTGATCGTTCCCTGGAAGACCAGTAGTAGTTTCCGATTCACATCTGGGGGCATTCTGTAATGTGTGGACTATCAGAGTGTTGATGAAACACAGAAATTGCATCGGGATTGAATTCAACAGTCACCATGCGCACTTTCCTACATGGGAGTAATGTCGCAAGCATTCTACGCTTTGATCGTTCCCTGGAAGACCAGTAGTAGTTTCCGATGCACATCTAGAGGCATTCTGTAATATGTGGACAATCAGAGTGTTGTTGAAACACAGAAATTGCATCGGGATTGAATACAACAGTCACCATGCGAACTTCCCTCCATGGGAGTAATTTCTGAAACAGTGTACGCTTTGATCGTTCCCTGGAAGACCAGTAGTTGTTTCCGATGTACATCTGGGGACATTCTGTAATGTGTGGACAATCAGTGTTTTGATGAAACACAGAAATTGCATCAGGATTGATTACAACAGTCACAATGCGCACTTTCTTCCATAGGAGTAATGTCTCAAACTGTCTACGCTCTGATCGTTTCCTGGAAGACCAGTAGTAGTTTCCGATGCACATCTGGGGGCATTCTGTACAGTGTGGACTATCAGAGTGTTGATGAAACAAAGAAATTGCATCAGGATTGAATACAACAGTCACCATGCGCACTTTCCTCCATGGGAGTAATGTCTCCAACAGTCTACGCTTTGATCGTTCCCTGGAAGGCCAGTAGTAGTTTCCGATGCACATCTGGGGGCATTCTGTAATGTGTGGACTATCAGAGTGTTGTTGAAACACAGAAATTGCATCGGGATTGAATACAACAGTCACCATGCGCACGTTTTGCCATGGGATTAATGTCTCAAACAGTCTACGCTTTGATCGTTCCCTGGATGACCAGTAGTAGTTTCCGATGCGCATCTGGAGGCATTCTGTAATCTGTGGACCATCAGAGTGTTGTTGAAACACAGAATTTGCATCACGATTGAATACAACAGTCACCATGCAAACTTCCCTTCATGGGAGTAATGTCTCAAACTGTCTACGCTTTGATCGTTTCCTGGAAGACCAGTAGTAGTTTCCGATGCACATCTGGAGGCTTTCTGTAGTCTGTGGACTATCAGAGTGTTGATAAAACAGAGAAATAGCATCGGGATTGAATACAGCAGACACCATGCACACTTTCCTCCATTGGAGTAATGTCTCAAACAGTTTACGCTTTGATCGTTCCCTGGAAGACCAGTAGTAGTTTCCGATGCACATCTGGGGACATTCTGTAATGTGTGGACTATCAGTGTGTTGATGAAACACAGAAATTGCATCAGGATTGATGCAACAGTCACCATGCGCACTTTCCTCCATGGGAGTAATGTTTCAAACTGTATACGCTCTGATCGTTTCCTGGAAGACCAGTAGTAGTTTCCGATGCACATCTGGGGGCATTCTGTACAGTGAGGACTATCAGAGTGTTGATGAAACAAAGAAATTGCATCAGGATTGAATACAACAGTCACCATGTGCACTTTCCCCAATGGGAGTAATGTCTCAAACAGTCTACGCTTTGTTCGTTCCCTGGAAGACCAGTAGTAGTTTCCGGTGCACATCTGGGGGCATTCTGTAATGTGTGGACTATCAGAGCGTCGATGAAACACAGAAATTGCATCGGGATTGAATACAACAGTCACCATGCGAACTTTCCTCCATGGGAGTAATGTCTCAAACTGTCTACGCTTTGATCGTTTCCTGGAAGACAAGTAGTAGTTTCCGATGCACATATGGAGGCATTGTGTAGTCTGTGGACTATCAGAGTGTTGATAAAACACAGAAATTGCATCGGGATTGAATACAACAGTCACCATGCGCACTTTCCTCCATGGGAGTAATGTCTCAAACAGTTTACGATTTGATCGTTCCCTGGAAGACCAGTAGTAGTTTCCGATGCACATCTGGGGATATTCTGTAATGTGTGGACTATCAGAGTGTTGATGAAACACAGAAAATGCATCAGGATTGATTACAACAGTCACCATGCGCACTTTCCCCTATGGGAGTAATGTCTCAAACAGTTTGCGCACTTTGCGCACTTTGTAATGAGTGGACTATCAGAGTGTTGATGGAACACAGAAATTACATCGGGATTGAATACAACAGTCACCATGCGAACTTTCTTCCATGGGAGTAATATCTCAAACTGTCTACGCTTTGATCGTTTCCTGGAAGACCAGTAGTAGTTTCCGATGCACATCTGGACACATTCTGTAATCTGTCTACCTTCAAAGTGTTGATGAAACACAGAAATTGCTTCGGGATTGAATACAACAGTCACCATGCGCACTTTCCTACATGGGAGTAATGTCGCAAGCATTCTACGTCTTGATCGTTCCCTGGAAGACCAGTAGTAGTTTCCGATGCACATCTGGAGGCATTCTGTAGTCTGTGGACTATCAGAGTGTTGATGAAACACAGAAACTGCATCAGGATTGAATACAAGAGTCACACTGCCCACTTTCCCCCATGGGAGTAATGTCTCAAACAGTTTGCGCTTTGATCGTTCCCTGGAAGACCAGTAGTAGTTTCCGATGCACATCTGGGGCATTCTGTACAGTGTGGACTATCAGAGTGTTGATGAAACAAAGAAATTGCGTCAGGATTGAATACAACAGTCACCATGCGCACTTTCCCCCATGGGAGTAATGTCTCAAACTGTCTACGATTTGATCGTTTCCTGGAAGACAAGTAGTAGTTTCCGACGCACATCTAGAGGCATTCTGTAATCTGTAAACTATCACAGTGTTGTTCAAACACAGAAATTGCATCGGGATTGAGTAAAACAGTCACCACGTGCACTTTCCTCCATGGGAGTAATGTCTCAAACAGTTTACGCATTGATCGTTCCCTGGAAGACAAGTAGTAGTTTCCGACGCACATCTGGTGTCATTGTGTAATCGGTGGACTATCAGAGTGTTGATGAAACACAGAAATTGCATCGGGATTGAATACATCAGTCACCATGCGCACTTTCCTCCATGGGAGTAATGTCTCAATCAGTTTACGTTTCTGATCGATCCCTGGAAGACCAGTAGTAGTTTCCGATGCACATCTGGGGGCATTCTGTAATCTTTGGACTATCAGAGAGTTGAGGGAACACTGAAATTGCATCGGGATTGAATACAACAGTCACCATGCGCACTTTCCTCCATGGGAGTAATGTCTCAACAGTCTACGTTTTGATCCTTCAATGCAAGACCACTAGTAGTTTCCGATGCACATCTGGAGGCATTCTGTAATCTGTGGACCTTCAAAGTGTTGATGAGAAATAGAATTTGCCTTCAGATTGAATATAACAGTCATCATACGCATTTTCCTCCATAGGAGGGATGTCTCAAACAGAATACGCTTTGATCGTTCCCTTTAAGACCAGTAGTAGTTTCCGATGCTCATCTGGAGGCATTCTGTAATCTGTAAACTATCAGAGTGTTGTTCAAACACAGAAATTGTATCGGGATTGAATACAACAGTCACCATGCGGACTTTCCTACATGGGAGTAACGTCTCAAACAGTTTACGCTTTTATCGTTCCCTGGAAGACTAGAATAGTTTCCGATGCACATCTGGGGTAATTCTGTAATCTGTGGACCTTCAAAGTGTTGATGAAACACAGAAATTGCTTCGGGATTGAATACAACAGTCACCATGCGCACTTTCCACCATTGAAGTAATGTCTCAAACAGTTTACGCTTTGATCGTTACCTGGAAGACCAGTAGTAGTTTCCAATGCACATCTTTGGACATTCTGTAATGTGTGTACTATCAGAGTTTTAATGAAACACAGAAATTGCATCAGGATTGAATACAACAGTCGCCATGCGCACTTTCCTCCATGGGAGTCATGTCTCAAACAGTCTACGCTTTGATCGTTCCCTGCAACACCACTAGTAGTTTCCGATGCACATCTGGAGGCATTCTGTAATCTGTGGACCTTCAAAGTGTTGATGAAACACAAAAATGGCACCGGGATTGAATTCAACAGTCACCATGCGCAATTTCCACCATGGAAGTAATATCTCAAACAGTTTACGCTTTGATCGTTCCCTGGAAGGCCAGTATAGTTTCCGATGCACATCTGGGGACATTATGTAATATGTGGACTATCAGTGTGTTGATAAAACACAGAAATTGCATAGGGATTGAATACAACAGACACCATGCACACTTTCCTCCATGGGAGTAATGTCTCAAACAGTTTCCGCTTTGATCGTTCCCTGGAAGACCAGTAGTAGTTTCCGATGCACATCTGGGGAAATTCTGTAATGTGTGGACTATCAGAGTGTTGATGAAACACAGAAATTGCATCAGGATTGAATACCACAGTCACCATGTGCACTTCCCTCCATGGGATTAATGTCTCAAACAGTTTACGATTTGATCGTTCCCTGGAAGACCAGTAGTAGTTTCCGATTCACATCTGGGGGCATTCTGTAATGTGTGGACTATCAGAGTGTTGATGAAACACAGAAATTGCATCGGGATTGTATTCAACAGTCACCATGCTCACTTTCCTACATGGGAGTAATGTCGCAAGCATTCTACGCTTTGATCGTTCCCTGGAAGACCAGTAGTAGTTTCCGATGTACATCTAGAGGCATTCTGTAATATGTGGACTATCAGAGTGTTGTTGAAACACAGAAATTGCATCGGGATTGAATACAACAGTCACCATGCGAACTTCCCTCCATGGGAGTAATTTCTGAAACAGTGTACGCTTTGATCGTTCCCTGGAAGACCAGTAGTTGTTTCCGATGTACATCTGGGGACATTCTGTAATGTGTGGACAATCAGTGTTTTGATGAAACACAGAAATTGCATCAGGATTGATTACAACAGTCACAATGCGCACTTTCTTCCATAGGAGTAATGTCTCAAACTGTCTACGCTCTGATCGTTTCCTGGAAGACCAGTAGTAGTTTCCGATGCACATCTGGGGACATTCTGTAATGTGTGGACTATCAGAGTGTTGATGAAACACAGAAATTGCATCAGGATTGAATACCACAGTCACCATGCGCACTTTCCTCCATGGGAGTAATGTCTCAAACAGTTTACGCTTTGATCGTTCCCTGGAAGACCAGTAGTAGTTTCCGATGCACATCTGGGGGCATTCTGTAATGTGTGGACTATCAGAGTGTTGATGGAACACAGAAATTGCATCGGGATTGAATACAACAGTCACCATGCGAACTTTCCACCATGGGAGTAATGTCTCAAACTGTCTACGCTTTGATCGTTTCCTGGAAGACCAGTAGAAGTTTCCGATGCACATCTGGAGGCACTCTGTAATCTGTGGACCTTCAAAGTGTTGATGAAACACAGAAATTGCATCGGGATTGAATTCAACAGTCACCATGCGCACTTTCCTACATGGGAGTAATGTCGCAAGCATTCTACGCTTTGATCGTTCCCTGGATGACCAGGATTAGTTTCCGATGCACATCTGGAGGCATTCTGTAATCTGTGGACTATCAGAGTGTTGTTGAAACACAGAAATTGCATCGGGGTTGAATACAACAGTCACCAGGCGCACTTTCCTCCATGGGATTAATGTCTCAAACAGTTTACGATTTGATCGTTCTCTGGAAGACCAGTAGTAGTTTCCGATTCACATCTGGGGGCATTCTGTGATGTGTGGACCTTCAAAGTGTTGATGAAACACAGAAATTGCTTCGGGATTGAATACCTCAGTCACCATGCGCACTTTCCACCATGGAAGTAATGTCTCAAACAGTTTCCGCTTTGATCGTTCCCTGGACGACCAGTAGTAGTTTCCGATGCACATCTGGGGGCATTCTGTAATGTGTGGACTATCAGAGTGTTGATGAAACACAGAAATTGCATCGGGATTGAATTCAACAGTCACCATGCGCACTTTCCTACATGGGAGTAATGTCGCAAGCATTCTACGCTTTGATCGTTTCCTGGAAGACCAGTAGTAGTTTCCGATGCACATCTAGAGGCATTCTGTAATATGTGGACTATCAGAGTGTTGTTGAAACACAGAAATTGCATCGGGATTGAATACAACAGTCACCATGCGAACTTCCCTCCATGGGAGTAATGTCTGAAACAGTGTACGCTTTGATCGTTCCCTGGAAGACCAGTAGTTGTTTCCGATGTACATCTGGTCACATTCTGTAATGTGTGGACAATCAGTGTTTTGATGAAACACAGAAATTGCATCAGGATTGATTACAACAGTCACAATGCGCACTTTCTTCCATAGGAGTAATGTCTCAAACTGTCTACGCTCTGATCGTTTCCTGGAAGACCAGTAGTAGTTTCCGATGCACATCTGGGGACATTCTGTAATGTGTGGACTATCAGAGTGTTGATGAAACACAGAAATTGCATCAGGATTGAATACCACAGTCACCATGCGCACTTTCCTCCATGGGAGTAATGTCTCAAACAGTTTACGCTTTGATCGTTCCCTGGGAGAACAGTAGTACTTTCCGATGTACATCTGGGGGCATTCTGTAATGTGTGGACTATCAGAGTGTTGATGGAACACAGAAATTGCATCGGGATTGAATACAACAGTCACCATGCGCACTTTCCTCCATGGGAGTAATATCTCAAACTGTTTACGCTTTGATCGTTCCTTGGAAGACCAGTAGTAGTTTCCGATGCACATCTGGGGACATTCTGTAATGTGTGGACTATCAGTGTGTTGATGAAACACAGAAATTGCATCAGGATTGAGTACAACAGTCACCATGCGCACTTTCCTCCATGGGAGTAATGTCTCACTCTGTCTACGATTTGATTGTTTCCTGGAAGACCAGTAGTCGTTGCCGATGCACTTCTGGAGGCATTCTGTAATCTGTGGACCTTCAAAGAGTTGATGAAACACAGAAATTGCATCGTTATTGAATACAACATTCACCATGCGCGCTTTCCTACATGGGAGTAATGTCGCAAGCATTGTACGCTTTGATCGTTCCCTGGAAGACCAGTAGTAGTTTCCGATGCACATCTGGGGGCATTCTGTAATGTGTGGACTATCAGAGTGTTGATGAAACACAGAAACTGCATCGGGATTGAATACATCATTCACCATGCGCACTTTCCTCCATGGGAGTAATGTCTCAAACATTCTACGCTTTGATCGTTCCCTGCACGACCAGTAGTATTTTCCGATGCTCATCTGGAGGCATTCTGTAATCTGTGGACTATCAGAGTGTTGTTGAAACACAGAAATTGCATCGGGATTGAATACAACAGTCACCATGCGTACTTCCCTCCATGGGAGTAATGTCTCAAACTGTCTACGCTTTGATCGTTTCCTGGAAGACCAGTAGTAGTTTCCGATGCACATGTGGAGGCATTCTGTAATCTGTGGACGTTCAAAGTGTTGATGAGACACAGAAATTGCATCGGGATTGAATGCAACAGTCACCATGCGCACATTCCTACAAGGGTGTAGCGTCACAAAAATTCTACGCTTTGGTTGTTCCCTGGAAGACCAGTAGTAGTTTCCGATGCACATCTGGGGACATTTTGTAATGTGTGTACTATCAGAGTGTTGATGAAACACAGAAATTGCATCAGAACTGAATACAACAGTCACCATGCGCACTTTCCTCCAGTGGAATAATGTCTCAAACAGTCTACGCTTTGATCGTTCCCTGCAAGACCAGTAGTAGTTTCGGATGCACATCTGGAGGCATTCTGTAATCTGTGGACTTTCAAAGTGTTGATGAAACACAGAAATTGCCTCGGGATTGAATTTAACAGTCACCATGCGCACTTTCCTCCATGGGAGTAATATATCAAACAGTTTACGCTTTGATCGTTCCCTGGTAGACTTGTGTTTGTTTCCGATGAACATCTGGGTTCATTCTCTAATGTGTGGACTATCAGAGTGTTGTTGAAACACAGAAATTTAATCGGGATTGAATACAACAGTCACCATGCCCAATTTTTCTAAATGGGAGTAATGTCTGAAAGAGTCTACGCTTTGATCGTTCAGTTGAAGAAGAGTAGTAGTTTCTGATGCACATCTGGGATCATTCTGTAATGTGTGGACTATCAGAGTGTTGTTGAAACACAGAAATTGCATCGGGATTGTATACAACAGTCACCATGCGCACATTCCTCCATGGGACTAATGTCTCAAACAGTCTACGCTTTGATCGTTTCCTGGAAGACCAGTAGTAGTTTCCGATGCACATGTGGAGGCATTCTGTAATCTGTGGACCTTCAAAGTGTTGATGAGACACAGAAATTGCATCGGGATTGAATGCAACAGTCACCATGCGCACATTCCTACAAGGGTGTAGCGTCACAAAAATTCTACGCTTTGGTTGTTCCCTGGAAGACCAGTAGTAGTTTCCGATGCACATCTGGGGACATTTTGTAATGTGTGTACTATCAGAGTGTTGATGAAACACAGAAATAGCATCAGAACTGAATACAACAGTCACCATGCGCACTTTCCTCCATGGGAATAATGTCTCAAACAGTCTACGCTTTGATCGTTCCCTGCAAGACCAGTAGTAGTTTCCGATGCACATCTGGAGGCATTCTGTAATCTGTGGACCTTCAAAGTGTTGATGAAACACAGAAATTGCCTAGGGATTGAATTTAACAGTCACCATGCGCACTTTCCTCCATGGGAGTAATATATCAAACAGTCTACGCTTTGATCGTTCCCTGGATGACCAGTAGTATTTTCCGATGCACATCTGGAGGCATTCTGTAATCTGCGGACTATCAGAGTGTTGATGAAACACAGAAATTGCATCGGGATTGAATACAACAGTCACCATGCGAACTTCCCTCCATGGGAGTAATGTCTCAAACTGTCTACGATTTGATCGTTTCCTGGAAGACCAGTAGTAGTTTCCGATGCACATTTAGAGGCATTCTGTAATCTGTGGACCTTCAAGGTGTTGATGAAACACAGAAATTGCATCGGGATTGAATACAACAGTCACCATGCGCACTTTCCTCCATGGGAGTATTATATCAAACGGTTTACGCTTTGATCGTTCCCTGGAAGTCCAGTAGTTGTTTCCGATGAACATCTGGGTTCATTCTGTAATGTGTGGACTATCAGAGTGTTGTTGAAACACAGAAAATTAATTGGCATTGAATACAACAGTCACCATGCGCAGTTTTCCTAAATGGGAGTAATGTCTGAAACAGTGTACGCTTTGAACGTTCCCTGGATGACCAGTAGTAGTTTCCGATGCACATCTGGAGGCATTCTGTAATCTGTGGACTCTCAGAGTGTTGTTGAAACACAGAAGTTGCATCGGGATTAAATACAACAGTCACCAGGCGCACTTTCCTCCATGGGAGTAATGTCTCACTCTGTCTACGCTTTCATCGTTTGCTGGAAGACCAGTAGTAGTTTCCGATGCACATCTGGAGGCATTCTGTAATCTGTGGACCTTCAAAGTGTTGATGAAACACAGAAATTGCTTCGGGATTGAATACATCAGTCACCATGCGCACTTTCCACCACGGAAGTAATATCTCAAACAGTTTACGCTATGATCGTTACCTGGAAGACCAGTAGTAGTTTCCGATGCACATCTGGAGGCATTCTGTAATATGTGGACCTTCAAAGTGTTGATGACATACAGAAATTGCATCGGGATTGAATGGAACAGTCACCATGCGCACTTTCCTACATGGGTGTAATGTCACAAAAATTCTACGCTTTGGTCGTTCCCTGGAAGACCAGTAGTAGTTTCCAATGCACATCTGGGGACATTCTGTAATGTGTGTACTATCAGAGTTTTGATGAAACACAGATATTGCCTCGGGATTGAATACAACAGTCACCATGCGCACTTTCCTCCATGGGAGTAATATCTCAAACAGTTTACGCTTTGATCGTTCCTTGGAAGACCAGTAGTAGTTTCCGATGCACATCTGGGGACATTCTGTAATGTGTGGACTATCAGTGTGTTGATGAAACACAGAAATTGCATCAGGATTGAATACAACAGTCACCATGCGCACTTTCCTCCATGGGAGTAATGTCTCACTCTGTCTACGCTTTGATCGTTTCCTGGAAGACCAGTAGTCGTTTCCGATGCACTTTTGGAGGCATTCTGTAATCTGTGGACCTTCAAAGTGTTGATGAAACACAGAAATTGCATCGGGATTGAATACAACATTCACCATGCGCACTTTCCTCCATGGGACTAATGTCGAAAGCATTCTACGCTTTGATCGTTCCCTGGAAGACCAGTAGTAGTTTCCGATGCACATGTCGAGGCATTCTGTAATCTGTGGAACTTCAAAGTGTTGATGAGACACAGAAATTGCATCGGGATTGAATGCAACAGTCACCATGCGCACATTCCTACAAGGGTGTAGCGTCACAAAAATTCTACGCTTTGGTTGTTCCCTGGAAGACCAGTAGTAGTTTCCGATGCACATCTGGGGACATTTTGTAATGTGTGTACTATCAGAGTGTTGACGAAACACAGAAATTGCAACAGAACTGAATACAACAGTCACCATGCGCACTTTCCTCCATGGGAGTAATGTCTCAAACAGTCTACGCTTTGATCGTTCCCTGCAAGACCAGTGGTAGTTTCCCATGCACATCTGGAGGCATTCTGTAATCTGTGGACCTTCAAAGTGTTGATGAAACACAGAAATTGCCTCGGGATTGAATTTAACAGTCACCATGCGCACTTTCCTCCATGGGAGTAATATATCAAACAGTTTACGCTTTGATCGTTCCCTGGATGACCAGTAGTAGTTTCCGATGCACATCTGGAGGCATTCTGTAATCTGTGGACTCTCAGAGTGTTGTTGAAACACAGAAATTGCATCGGGATTGAATACAACAGTCACCAGGCGCACTTTCCTCCATGGGAGTAATGTCTCAAACTGTCTACGCTTTGATCGTTTCCTGGAAGACGAGTAGTAGTTTCCGATACACATCTGGAGGCATTCTGTAATCTGTGGACCTTCAAAGTGTTGATGAGACACAGAAATTGCATCGGGATTGAATGCAACAGTCACCATACGCACTTTCCTACATGGGAGTAATGTCACAAAAATTCTACGCTTTGGTCGTTCCCTTGAAGACCAGTAGTAGTTTACGATGCACATCTGGGGACATTCTGTAATGTGTATACTATCAGAGTGTTGATGAAACACAGAAATTGCATCAGGATTGAATACAACTGTCACCATGCGCACTTTCCTCCATTGGACTAATGTCTCAAACAGTCTACGCTTTGATCGTTCCCTGGATGACCAGTAGTAGTTTCCGATGCACATCTGGAGGCATTCTGTAGTCTGTGGACTATTAGAGTGTTGTTGAAACACAGAGATTACTTTGGGATTGAATACAACAGTCACTGTGCGAACTTCCCTCCATGGGAATAATGTCTCAGACTGTCTACACTTTGATCGTTTCCGGGAAGACAAGTAGTAGTTTCCGATGCACATCTGGAGGCATTCTGTAATCTGTGGACCTTCAAAGTATTGATGAAACACAGAAATTGCATCGGGATTGAATACAACATTCACCATGCGCACTTTCCTACATGGGAGTAATGTCGCAAGCATTCTACGCTTTGATCGTTCCCTGGAAGACCAGTAGTAGTTTCGATGCACATCTGGGGGCATTCTGTAATGTGTGGACTATCAGAGTGTTGATGAAACACAGAAATTGCATCGGGATTGAATACAACTGTCACCATGCGCACTTTCCTCCATTGGACTAATGTCTCAAACAGTCTACGCTTTGATCGTTCCCTGGATGACCAGTAGTAGTTTCCGATGCACATCTGGAGGCATTCTGTAATCTGTGGACTATCAGAGTGTTGTTGAAACACAGAAATTACTTTGGGATTGAATACAACATTCACTGTGCGAACTTCCCTCCATGGGAATAATGTCTCAGACTGTCTACACTTTGATCGTTTCCGGGAAGACAAGTAGTAGTTTCCGATGCACATCTGGAGGCATTCTGTAATCTGTGGACCTTCAAAGTATTGATGAAACACAGAAATTGCATCGGGATTGAATACAACATTCACCATGCGCACTTTCCTACATGGGAGTAATGTCGCAAGCATTCTACGCTTTGATCGTTCCCTGGAAGACCAGTAGTAGTTTCGATGCACATCTGGGGGCATTCTATAATGTGTGGACTATCAGAGTGTTGATGAAACACAGAAATTGCATCGGGATTGAATACAACAGTCACCATGCGAACTTTCCTCCATGTTAGTAATGTCTCAAACTGTTTACGCTTTGATCGTTTCCTGGAAGACCAGCAGTAGTTTCCGATGCACATCTGGAGGCATTCTGTAATCTGTGGACGTTCAAAGTGTTGATGAAACACAGAAATTGCCTCGGGATTGAATACAACAGACACCATGCACACTTTCCTCCATGGGAGTAATGTCTCAAACAGTTTTCGCTTTGATCTTTCCCTGGAAGACCAGTAGTAGTTTCCGATGCACATCTGAGGGCATTCTGTACAGTGTGGACGATCAGAATGTTGATGAAACAAAGAAATTCCATCAGGATTGAATACAACAGTCTCCATGCGCACTTTCCCCCATGGGAGTAATGTCTCAAACAGTCTACGCTTTGATCGTTCCCTGGAAGACCAATAGTAGTTTCCGATGCACATCTGGGGGCATTCTGTAATGTGTGGACTATCAGAGTGTTGATGAAACACAGAAACTGCATCGGGATTGAATACAACATTCACCATGCGCACTTTCCTTCATGGGAGTAATGTCTCAAACAGTCTACGTTTTGATCGTTCCCTGCAGGAACAGTAGTATTTTCCGATGCACATCTGGAGGCATTCTGTAATCTGTGGAAAGTCAAAGTGTTGATGAAATAGATAAATTGCCTCTGGATTGAATACAACAGACACCATGCGCACTTTCCTACATGGGAGTAATGTCTAAAACAGTCTACGGTTGGATCGTTTCCTGGAAGACCAGTAATAGTATCCGATGCACATCTGGAGGCATTCTGTAATCTTTGGACCTTCAAAGTGTTGATGAAACACAGAAATTGTATCGGGATTAAACACAACAGTCACAATGCGTACTCTCCTCCATGGGAGTAATGTCTCTAACAGTCTACGTTTTTGATCGTTCCCTGGAAAACCAGTTGTAGTTTCCGATGCACATCTGGAGGCATTCAGTAATCTGTGGACCTTCAAAGTGTTGATGAAACACAGGAATTGACGTGGGATTGAATACAACAGTCACCAGGCGAACTTTCCTATATGGGAGTAATGTCTTAAACAGTCTACGCTTTGATCGTTCCCTGGAAGACCAGTAGTAGTTTCCGATGCACATCTGGAAGCATTCTGTAATCTGTGGACTATCAGAGTGTTGTTGAATCACAGAAATTGCATCGGGATTGAATACAACAGTCACCGTGCGAACTTCCCTCCATGGGAATAATGTCTCAAACTGTCTACGCTTTGATCGTTTCCTGGAAGACCAGTAGTAGTTTCCGATGCACATCTGGAGGCATTCTGTAATCTGTGGACCTTCAAAGTGTTGATGAAACACAGAAATTGCATGGGTATTGAATACAACATTCACCATGCGCACTTTCCTACATGGGAGTAATGTCGCAAGCATTCTACGCTTTGATAGTTCCCTGGAAGACCAGTAGTAGTTTCCGATGCACATCTGGGGGCATTCTGTAATGTGTGGACTATCAGAGTGTTGATGAAACACAGAAATTGCATCGGGAATGAATACAACAGTCGCCATGCGAACTTTCCTCCATGGGAGTAATGTCTAAAACTGTTTCCGCTTTGATCGTTTCCTGGAAGACCAGTAGTAGTTTCCGATGCACATCTGGAGGCATTCTGTAATCTGTGGACCTTCAAAGTGTTGATGAAACACAGAAATTGCCTCGGGATTGAATACAACAGACACCATGCACACTTTCCTCAATGCGAGTAATGTCTCAAACAGTCTACGCTTTGATCGTTCCCTGTAAGACCAATAGTAGTTTCCGATGCACATCTGGGGGCATTCTGTAATGTGATGACTATCAGAGTGTTGATGAAACACAGAAACTGCATCGGGATTGAATACAACATTCACCATGCGCACTTTCCTCCATGGGAGTAATGTCTCAAACAGTCTACGCTTTGATCGTTCCCTGTACGACCAGTAGTATTTTCCGATGCACATCTGGAGGCATTCTGTAATCTGTGGAAAGTCAAAGTGTTGATGAAATAGAGAAATTGGCTCTGATTTGAAAACAACAGTCACCATGCGCACTTTACTACATGGGAGTAATGTCTCTAACAGTCTACGTTTTTGATCGTTCCCTGGAAAACCAGTAGTAGTTTCCGATGCACATCTGGAGGCATTCTGTGATCTGTGGACCTTCAAAGTGTTGATGAAACACAGGAATTGCCGTGGGATTGAATACAACAGTCACCAGGCGCACTTTCCTATATGGGAGTAATGTCTCAAACAGTCTACGGTTTGATCGTTCCCTGGAAGACCAGTAGTAGTTTCCGATGCACATCTGGAGGCATTCTGTAATCTTTGGACTATCAGAGTGTTGTTGAAACACAGAAATTGCATCGGGATTGAATACAACATTCACCGTGCGAACTTCCCTCCATGGGAGTAATGTCTCACTCTGTCTACGCTTTGATCGTTTCCTGGAAGACCAGTAGTAGTTTAAGATGCACATCTGGAGGCATTCTGTAATCTGTGGACCTTCAAAGAGTTGATGAAACACAGAAATTGCATCGGGATTGAATACAACATTCACCATGCGCGTTTTCCTCCATGGGAGTAATGTCTCAAACAGTCTACGCTTTGATCGTTCCCTGTACGACCAGTAGCATTTTCCGATGCACATCTGGAGGCATTCTGTAATCTGTAGAAAGTCAAAGTGTTGATGAAGTAGAGAAATTGCCTCTGGATTGAATACAACAGTCACAATGAGTACTTTCCTCCATAGGAGTAATGTCTCTAACAGTCTACGTTTTTGATCGTTCCCTGGAAAATCACTAGTAGTTTCCGATGCACATCTGGATGCATTCTGTAATCTGTGGACCTTCAAAGTGTTGATGAAACACAGAAATTGCATCGGGATTGAATACAACAGTCACCATGCGCACATTCCTCCATGGGAGTAATGTCTCAATCAGTTTACGTTTTTGATCGTTCAATGGAAGACCAGTAGTAGTTTCCGATGCACATCTGGGGACATTCTGTAATGTGTGGACTATCAGTGTGTTGATGAAACACAGAAATTGCATCAGGATTGAATACAACAGTCACCATGCGCACTTTCCTCCATGGGAGTAATGTCTCACTCTGTCTACGCTTTGATCGTTTCCTGGAAGACCAGTAGTCGTTTCCGATGCACTTCTGGAGGCATTCTGTAATCTGTGGACCTTCAAAGAGTTGATGAAACACAGAAATTGCATCGGGATTGAATACAACATTCACCATGCGCACTTTCCTCCATGGGACTAATGTCGCAAGCATTCTACGCTTTGATCGTTCCCTGGAAGACCAGTAGTAGTTTCCGATGCACATGTCGAGGCATTCTGTAATCTGTGGAACTTCAAAGTGTTGATGAGACACAGAAATTGCATCGGGATTGAATGCAACAGTCACCATGCGCATATTCCTACAAGGGTGTAGCGTCACAAAAATTCTACGCTTTGGTTGTTCCCTGGAAGACCAGTAGTAGTTTCCGATGCACATCTGGGGACATTTTGTAATGTGTGTACTATCAGAGTGTTGACGAAACACAGAAATTGCAACAGAACTGAATACAACAGTCACCATGCGCACTTTCCTCCATGGGAATAATGTCTCAAACAGTCTACGCTTTGATCGTTCCCTGCAAGACCAGTAGTAGTTTCCGATGCACATCTGGAGGCATTCTGTAATCTGTGGACCTTCAAAGTGTTGATGAAACACAGAAATTGCCTCGGGATTGAATTTAATAGTCACCATGCGCACTTTCCTCCATGGGAGTAATATATCAAACAGTTTACGCTTTGATCGTTTCCTGGAAGACTTGTGGTTGTTTCCGATGAACATCTGGGTTCATTCTCTAATGTGTGGACTATCAGAGTGTTGTTGAAACACAGGAATTTAATCGGGATTGAATACAACAGTCACCATGCCCAATTTTCCTAAATGGGAGTAATGTCTGAAACAGTCTACGCTTTGATCGTTCAGTTGAAGAAGAGTAGTAGTTTCTGATGCACATCTGGGATCATTCTGTAATGTGTGGACTATCAGAGTGTTGTTGAAACACAGAAATTGCATCGGGATTGTATACAACAGTCACCATGCGCACATTCCTCCATGGGACTAATGTCTCAAACAGTCTACGCTTTGATCGTTCCCTGGATGACCAGTAGTATTTTCCGATGCACATCTGGAGGCATTCTGTAATCTGTGGACTATCAGAGTGTTGATGAAACACAGAAATTGCATCGGGATTGAATACAACAGTCACCATGCGAACTTCCCTCCATGTGAGTAATGTCTCAAACTGTCTACGATTTGATCGTTTCCTGGAAGACCAGTAGTAGTTTCCGATGCACATTTAGAGGCATTCTGTAATCTGTGGACCTTCAAGGTGTTGATGAAACACAGAAATTGCATCGGGATTGATTACAACAGTCACCATGCGCACTTTCCTCCATGGGAGTATTATATCAAACAGTTTACGCTTTGATCGTTCCCTGGAAGTCCAGTAGTTGTTTCCGATGAACATCTGGGTTCGTCCTGTAATGTGTGGACTATCAGAGTGTTGTTGAAACACAGAAAATTAATTGGCATTGAATACAACAGTCACCATGCGCAGTTTTCCTAAATGGGAGTAATGTCTGAAACAGTGTACGCTTTGAACGTTCCCTGGATGACCAGTAGTAGTTTCCGATGCACATCTGGAGGCATTCTGTAATCTGTGGACTCTCAGAGTGTTGCTGAAACACAGAAATTGCATCGGGATTGAATACAACAGTCACCAGGCGCACTTTCCTCCATGGGAGTAATGTCTCACTCTGTCTACGCTTTCATCGTTTGCTGGAAGGCCAGTAGTAGTTTCCGATGCACATCTGGAGTCATTCTGTAATCTGTGGACCTTCAAAGAGTTGATGAAACATAGAAATTGCATCGGGATTGAATACAACATTTTCCATGCGCACTTTCCTCCATGGGAGTAATGTCGCAAGCATTCTACGCTTTGATCGTTCCCTGGAAGACTAGTAGCAGTTTCCGATGCACATCTGGAGGCAATCTGTAATCTGTGGACTCTCAGAGTGTTGTTGAAACACAGAAATTGCATCGGGATTGAATACAACAGTCACCAGGCGCACTTTCCTCCATGGGAGTAATGTCTCAAACTGTCTACGCTTTGATCGTTTCCTGGAAGACGAGTAGTAGTTTCCCATACACATCTGGAGGCATTCTGTAATCTGTGGACCTTCAAAGTGTTGATGAGACACAGAAATTGCATCGGGATTGAATGCAACAGTCACCATACGCACTTTCCTACATGGGAGTAATGTCACAAAAATTCTACGCTTTGGTCGTCCCCTTGAAGACCAGTACTAGTTTACGATGCACATCTGGGGACATTCTGTAATGTGTATACTATCAGAGTGTTGATGAAACACAGAAATTGCATCAGGATTGAATACAACAGTCAGCATGCGCACTTTCCTCCATGGAAGTAATGTCTCAAACAGTCTACGCTTTGATCGTTCCCTGCAAGACCAGTAGTAGTTTCCGATGCACATCTGTAGGCATTCTGTAATGTGTGGACCTTCAAAGTGTTGATGAAACACAGAAATTGCCTCGGGATTGAATACAACAGTCACCATGCGCACTTTCCTCCATGGGAGTAATATCTCAAACAGTTTACGCTTTTATGGTTCCCTGGATGACCAGTAGTTGTTTCCGATGAACAACTGGGTTCATTCTGTAATGTGTGGACTATCAGAGTGTTGTTGAAACACATAAATTTAATCGGGATTGAATACAACAGTCACCATGCGCAATTATCCTAAATGGGAGTAAAGTATGAAACAGTCTACGCTTTGATCGTTCAATTGAAGAGGAGTAGTAGTTTCTGATGCACATCTGCGTTCATTCTGTAATGTGTCGGCTATCAGAGTGTTGTTGAAACACAGAAATTGCATCGGGATTGAATACAACTGTCACCATGCGCACTTTCCTCCATTGGACTAATGTCTCAAACAGTCTACGCTTTGATCGTTCCCTGGATGACCAGTAGTAGTTTCCGATGCACATCTGGAGGCATTCTGTAATCTGTGGACTATCAGAGTGTTGTTAAAACACAGAAATTACTTTGGGATTGAATACAACAGTCACTGTGCGAACTTCCCTCCATGGGAATAATGTCTCAGACTGTCTACACTTTGATCGTTTCCGGGAAGACAAGTAGTAGTTTCCGATGCACATCTGGAGGCATTCTGTAATCTGTGGACCTTCAAAGTATTGATGAAACACAGAAATTGCATCGGGATTGAATACAACATTCACCATGCGCACTTTCCTACATGGGAGTAATGTCGCAAGCATTCTACGCTTTGATCGTTCCCTGGAAGACCAGTAGTAGTATCGATGCACATCTGGGGGCATTCTGTAATGTGTGGACTATCAGAGTGTTGATGAAACACAGAAATTGCATCGGGATTGAATACAACAGTCACCATGCGAACTTTCCTCCATGTTAGTAATGTCTCAAACTGTTTACGCTTTGATCGTTTCCTGGAAGACCAGTAGTAGTTTCCGATGCACATCTGGAGGCATTCTGTAATCTGTGGACCTTCAAAGTGTTGATGAAACACAGAAATTGCCTCGGGATTGAATACAACAGACACCATGCACACTTTCCTCCATGGGAGTAATGTCTCAAACAGTTTTCGCTTTGATCTTTCCCTGGAAGACCAGTAGTGGTTTCCGATGCACATCTGAGGGCATTCTGTACAGTGTGGACGATCAGAATGTTGATGAAACAAAGAAATTGCATCAGGATTGAATACAACAGTCTCCATGCGCACTTTCCCCCATGGGAGTAATGTCTCAAACAGTCTACGCTTTGATCGTTCCCTGGAAGACCAATAGTAGTTTCCGATGCACATCTGGGGGCATTCTGTAAAGTGTGGACTATCAGAGTGTTGATGAAACACAAAAACTGCATCGGGATTGAATACAACATTCACCATGCGCACTTTCCTTCATGGGAGTAATGTCTCAAACAGTCTACGTTTTGATCGTTCCCTGCAGGAACAGTAGTATTTTCCGATGCACATCTGGAGGCATTCTGTAATCTGTGGAAAGTCAAAGTGTTGATGAAATAGATAAATTGCCTCTGGATTGAATACAACAGACACCATGCGCACTTTCCTACATGGGAGTAATGTCTAAAACAGTCTACGGTTGGATCGTTTCCTGGAAGACCAGTAATAGTATCCGATGCACATCTGGAGGCATTCTGTAATCTTTGGACCTTCAAAGTGTTGATGAAACACAGAAATTGTATCGGGATTAAACACAACAGTCACAATGCGTACTCTCCTCCATGGGAGTAATGTCTCTAACAGTCTACGTTTTTGATCGTTCCCTGGAAAACCAGTAGTAGTTTCCGATGCACATCTGGAGGCATTCAGTAATCTGTGGACCTTCAAAGTGTTGATGAAACACAGGAATTGACGTGGGATTGAATACAACAGTCACCAGTCGAACTTTCCTATATGGGAGTAATGTCTTAAACAGTCTACGCTTTGATCGTTCCCTGGAAGACCAGTAGTAGTTTCCGATGCACATCTGGAAGCATTCTGTAATCTGTGGACTATCAGAGTGTTGTTGAATCACAGAAATTGCATCGGGATTGAATACAACAGTCACCGTGCGAACTTCCCTCCATGGGAATAATGTCCCAAACTGTCTACGCTTTGATCGTTTCCTGGAAGACCAGTAGTAGTTTCCGATGCACATCTGGAGGCATTCTGTAATCTGTGGACCTTCAAAGGGTTGATGAAACACAGAAATTGCATGGGGATTGAATACAACATTCACCATGCGAACTTTCCTACATGGGAGTAATGTCGCAAGCATTCTACGCTTTGATAGTTCCCTGGAAGACCAGTAGTAGTTTCCGATGCACATCTGGGGGCATTCTGTAATGTGTGGACTATCAGAGTGTTGATGAAACACAGAAATTGCATCGGGATTGAATACAACAGTCGCCATGCGAACTTTCCTCCATGGGAGTAATGTCTAAAACTGTTTCCGCTTTGATCGTTTCCTGGAAGACCAGTAGTAGTTTCCGATGCACATCTGGAGGCATTCTGTAATCTGTGGACCTTCAAAGTGTTGATGAAACACAGAAATTGCCTCGGGATTGAATACAACAGACACCATGCACACTTTCCTCCATGCGAGTAATGTCTCAATCAGTCTACGCTTTGATCGTTCCCTGTAAGACCAATAGTAGTTTCCGATGCACATCTGGGGGCATTCTGTAATGTCATGACTATCAGAGTGTTGATGAAACACAGAAACTGCATCGGGATTGAATACAACAGTCACCAGGCGCACTTTCCTATATGGGAGTAATGTCTCAAACAGTCTACGGTTTGATCGTTCCCTGGAAGACCAGTAGTAGTTTCCGATGCACATCTGGAGGCATTCTGTAATCTTTGGACTATCAGAGTGTTGTTGAAACACAGAAATTGCATCGGGATTGAATACAACATTCACCGTGCGAACTTCCCTCCATGGGAGTAATGTCTCACTCTGTCTACGCTTTGATCGTTTCCTGGAAGACCAGTAGTAGTTTAAGATGCACATCTGGAGGCATTCTGTAATCTGTGGACCTTCAAAGAGTTG
The DNA here is from genome assembly GCF_023897955.1 of Schistocerca gregaria. Classification (NCBI taxonomy): domain Eukaryota; kingdom Metazoa; phylum Arthropoda; class Insecta; order Orthoptera; family Acrididae; genus Schistocerca; species Schistocerca gregaria. The sequence continues at coordinate 44,954,033 of NC_064927.1, forward strand.
ATGAAACACAGAAATTGCATCGGGATTGAATACAACATTCACCATGCGCGCTTTCCTCCATGGGAGTAATGTCTCAAACAGTCTACGCTTTGATCGTTCCCTGTACGACCAGTAGCATTTTCCGATGCACATCTGGAGGCATTCTGTAATCTGTGGAAAGTCAAGGTGTTGATGAAATAGAGAAATTGCCTCTGGATTGAATACAACAGTCACAATGAGTACTTTCCTCCATAGGAGTAATGTCTCTAACAGTCTACGTTTTTGATCGTTCCCTGGAAAATCACTAGTAGTTTCCGATGCACATCTGGATGCATTCTGTAATCTGTGGACCTTCAAAGTGTTGATGAAACACAGAAATTGCATCGGGATTGAATACAACAGTCACCATGCGCACATTCCTCCATGGAAGTAATGTCTCAATCAGTTTACGTCTTTGATCGTTCAATGGAAGACCAGTAGTAGTTTCTGATGCACATCTGGGGGCATTCTGTAATCTGTGGACTATCAGAGAGTTGGTGAAACACAGAAATTGCATCGGGATTAAATACAACAGTCACCATGCACACTTTCCTCCATGGGAGTAATGTCTCAAACAGTTTACGCTTTGATCGTTCCCTGCAAGACCACTAATAGTGTCCGATGCACATCTGGAGGTATTCTGTAATCTTTGGACCTTCAAAGTGTTGATGAAACACAATAATTGTATCGGGATTAAATACAACAGTCACAATGCGCACTTTCCTCCATGGGAGTAATGTCTCTAACAGTCTACGTTTTTGATCGTTCCCTGGAAAACCAGTAGTAGTTTCCGATGCACATCTGGAGGCATTCTGTAATGTGTGGACTATCAGAGTGTTGAGGAAACACAGAAACTGCATCGGGATTGAATACAACATTCACCATGCGCACTTTCCTCCATGGGAGTAATGTCTCAAACAGGCTACGCTTTGATCGTTCCCTGCACGACCAGTAGTATTTTCCGATGCACATCTGGAGGCATTCTGTAATCTGTGGAAAGTCAAAGTGTTGATGAAATAGGGAAATTGCCTCTGGATTGAATACAACAGACACCATGCGCACATTCCTCCATGGGAGTAATGTCTCAAACAGTCTACGGTTGGATCGTTTCCTGGATGACCAGTAATAGTATCCGATGCACATCTGGAGGCATTCCGTAAACTTTGGACCTTCAAAGTGTTGATGATACACAGAAATTGTATCGGGATTAAATACAACAGTCACAATGCGTACTTTCCTCCATGGGAGTAATGTCTCTAACAGTCTACGTTTTTGATCGTTCCCTGGAAAACCAGTAGTAGTTTCCGATGCACATCTGGAGGCATTCTGTGATCTGTGGACCTTCAAAGTGTTGATGAAACACAGAAATTGTATCGGGATTAAATACAACAGTCACAGAGCGTACTTTCCTCCATACGAGTAATGTCTCAAACTGTTTACGCTTTTATCGTTCCCTGGAAGACCAGTAGTAGCTTCTGAGGCACATCTGGGGGCATTCTGTAATCTGTGGACTATCAGAGAGTTTATGAAACACAGAAATTGCATCGGGATTGAATACAACAATCACCATGCGCACTTTCCTCCATGGGAGTAATGTCTCAAACAGTCTACGCTTTGATCGTTCCCTGCAAGACCACTAGTAGTGTCCGATGCACATCTGGAGGTATTCTGTAATCTTTGGACCTTCAAAGTGTTGATGAAACACAGGAATTCTATCGGGATTAAATACAACAGTCACAATGCGCACATTCGTCCATGGGAGTAATGTCTCTAACAGTCTACATTTTTGATCGTTCCCTGGAAAACCAGTAGTAGTTTCCGATGCACATCTGGAGGCATTCTGTAATCTGTGGACCTTCAAAGAGTTGATGAAACACAGAAATTAGATCGGGATTGAATACAACATTCACCATGCGCACTTTCCTACATGGGAGTAATATCGCAAGCATTCTACGCTTTGATCGTTCCCTGGAAGACCAGTAGTAGTTTCCGATGCACATCTGGGGGCATTCTGTAATGTGTGGACTATCAGAGTGTTGATGAAACACAGAAATTGCATCGGGATTGAATACAACAGTCGCCATGCGAACTTTCCTCCATGGGAGTAATGTCTCAAACTGTTTACGCTTTGATCGTTTCCTGGAAGACCAGTAGTAGTTTCCGATGCACATCTGGAGGCATTCTGTAATCTGTAGACCTTCAAAGTGTTGATGAAACACAGAAATTGCCTCGGGATTGAATACAACAGACACCATGCACACTTTCCTCCATGGGAGTAATGTCTCAAACAGTTTACGCTTTGATCTTTCCCTGGAAGACCAGTAGTAGTTTCCGATGCACATCTGAGGGCATTCTGTACTGTGTGGACGATCAGAGTGTTGATGAAACAAAGAAATTGCATCAGGATTGAATACAACAGTCTCCATGCGCACTTTCCTCCATGGGAGTAATGTCTCAAACAGTCCACGCTTTGATCGTTCCCTGGGAGACCAATAGTAGTTTCCGATGCACATCTGGGGGCATTCTGTAATGTGTTGATGAAACACAGAAACTGCATCGGGATTGAATACAACATTCACCATGCGCACTGTCCTCCATGGGAGTAATGTCTCAAACAGTCTACGCTTTAATCGTTCCCTGCACGACCAGTAGTATTTTCCGATGCACATCTGGAGGCATTCTGTAATCTGTGGAAAGACAAAGTGTTGATGAAATAGAGAAATTGCCTCTGGATTGAATACAACAGACACCATGCTCACTTTCCTACATGGGAGTAATGTCTCAAAAAGGCTACGGTTGGATCGTTTCCTGGAAGACCAGTAATAGTATCCGATGCACATCTGGAGGCATTCTGTAATCTTTGGACCTTCAAAGTGTTGATGAAACACAGAAATTGTATCGGGATTAAATACAACAGTCTCAATGCGTACTTTCCTCCATAGGAGTATTGTCTCTAACAGTCTACGTTTTTAATCGTTCCCTGGAAAACCAGTAGTAGTTTCCGATGCACATCTGGAGGCATTCTGTAATCTGCGGACCTTAAAAGTATTGATGAAACACAGGAATTGCCGTGTAATTGAATACAACAGTCACCAGGCGCACTTTCCTATATTTGAGTAATGTCTCAAACTGTCTACGCTTTGATCGTTCCCTGGAAGACCAGTAGTAGTTTCCGATGCACATCTGGAGGCATTCTGTAATCTGTGGACCTTCAAAGTGTTGATGAAACACAGAAATTGCGTCGGGATTGAATACAACAGTCACCATGCGCACTTTCCGCCATGGGAGTAATGTCTCAAACAGTTTACGCTTTGATTGTTCCCTGGAAGACCAGTAGTAGTTTCCGATGCACATCTGGGGGCATTCTGTAATGTGTGGACTATCAGAGTGTTGATGAAACACAGAAATTGCATCTGGATTGAATACAACAGTCACCATGGGCACTTTCCTCCGTGGGAGTAATGTCTCAAACAGTTTACGGTTTGATCGTTCCCTGGAAGACCAGTAGTAGTTTCCGATGCACATCTGGGGGCATTCTGTAATGTGTGGACTATCAGAGTGTTGATGAAACACAGAAATTGCGTGGGGATTGAATACAACAGTCACTATGCGAACTTTCCTCCATGGGAGTAATGTCTCAAACTGTCTACGCTTTGATCGTTTCCTGCAAGACCAGTAGTAGTTTCCGATGCACATCTGGAGGCATTTTGTAATCTGTGAACCTTCAAAGTGTTGATGAAACACAGAAATTTCATCGGGATTGAATACAACAGTCTCCATGCGCACATTCCTCCATTGGAGTAATGTCTCAATCAGTTTACGTTTTTGATCGTTCAATGGAAGACCAGTAGTAGTTTCTGATGCACATCTGGGGGCATTCTGTAATCTGTGGACTATCAGAGAGTTGATGAAACACAGAAATTGCATCGGGATTGAATACAACAGTAACCATGCGCACTTTCCTCCATGGGAGTAATGTCTCATACAGTCTACGCTTTGATCGTTCCCTGCAAGACCACTAGTAGTGTCCGATGCACATCTGGAGGTATTCTGTAATCTTTGGACATTCAAAGTGTTGATGAAACAGAGGAATGTATCGGGATTAAATACAACAGTCACAATGCGCACTTTCCTCCATGGGAGTAATGTCTCTAACAGTTTACATTATTGATCGTTCCCTGGAAAACCAGTAGTAGTTTCCGATGCACATCTGGAGGCATTCTGTAATCTGTGGACCTTCAAAGTGTTGATGAAACACAGGAATTGCCGCGGGATTGAATACAACAGTCACCAGGCGCACTTCCCTCCATGGCAGTAATGTCTCAAACAGTCTACGCTTTGATCGTTCCCTGGATGACCAGTAGTAGTTTCCGATGCACATCTGGAGGCCTTCTGTAATCTGTGGACTATCAGAATGTTGATGAAACACAGAAATTGCATCGGGATTGAATACAACAGTCACCATGCGCACTTTCCTCCATGGGAGTAACGTTTCAAACAGTTTACGCTTTGATTGTTCCCTGGAAGACAGGTAGTAGTTTCCGATGCACATCTGGGGGCATTCTGTAATGTGTGGACTATCAAAGTGTTGATGAAGCACAGAAATTGCATCAGCATTGAATACAACAGTCACCATGCGCACTTTCCACCATGGGAGTGATGTCACAAACAATCTACGCTTTGATCGTTCCCTGGAAGACCAGTAGTAGTTTCCGATGCACATCTGGAGGCATTCTGTATTCTGTGGACTCTCAGAATGTTGATGAAATACTGAAATTGCATCGGGATTGAATACAACAGTCACCATCCGCACTTTCCTCCGTGTGAGTAATATCTTAAACAGTTTACGCTTTGATCGTTCCCTGGAAGACCAGTAGTAGTTTCCGATGCACATCTGCGGACATTCTTTAATGTGTGGACTAACAGAGTGTTAATGAAACACAGAAATTGTATCAGGATTGAATACAACAGTCACCATGCGCACTTCCCTCCATGGGAGTAATGTCTCAAACTGTCTACGCTTTGATCGTTCCCTGGAAGACCAGTAGTAATTTCCGATGCACATCTGTTTGCATTCTGTAATGTGTGATATCAGAGTGTTGATGAAACACAGAAATTGCATCGGGATTGAATACAACAGTCACCATGCGCACTTTCCTCCATGGGAGTAATGTCTCAAACAGTCTACGCTTTGATCGTTCCTTGCAAGACCAGTAGTAGTTTCCGATGCACATCTGAAGGCACTCTGTAATCTGAGGACCTTCAAAGTGTTGATGAAACACTGGAATTGCCGCTGGATTGAATACAACAGTCACCACTCGCACTTTCCTCCATGGGAGTAATGTCTCAAACAGTCTACGCTTTGATCGTTCCCTGCAAGACCACTAGTAGTGTCCGATGCACATCTGGAGGTATTCTGTAATCTTTGGACCTTCAAAGTGTTGATGAAACACAGGAATTCTATCGGGATTAAATACAACAGTCACAATGCGCACTTTCCTACCATTGGGGGTAATGTCTCAAACAGTCTACGCTTTGATCGTTACCTGGGAGACCAATAGTAGTTTCCGATGCACATCTGGGGGTATTCTGTAATGTGTGGACTATCAGAGTGTTGATGAAACACAGAAACTGCATCGGGATTGAATACAACATTCACCATGCGCACTGTCCTCCATGGGAGTAATGTCTCAAACAGTCTACGCTTTAATCGTTCCCTGCACGACCAGTAGTATTTTCAGATGCGCATCTGGAGGCATTCTGTAATCTGTGGAAAGTCAAAGTGTTGATAAAACAGAGAAATTGCCTCTGGATTGAATACAACAGACACCATGCTCACTTTCCTACATGGGAGTAATGTCTCAAAAAGTCTACGGTTGGATCGTTTCCTGGAAGACCAGTAATAGTATCCGATGCACATCTGGAGGCATTCTGTAATCTTTGGACCTTCAAAGTGTTGATGAAACACAGAAATTGTATCGGGATTAAATACAACAGTCACAATGCGTACTTTCCTCCATAGGAGTAATGACTCTAACAGTCTACGTTTTTAATCGTTCCCTGGAAAACCAGTGGTAGTTTCCGATGCACATCTGGAGCATTCTGTAATCTGTGGACCTTAAAAGTGTTGATGAAACACAGGAATTGCCGTGGGATTGAATACAACAGTCACCAGGCCCACTTTCCTCCATGGGAGAAATGTCTAAAACAGTTACGCTTTGATCGTTCCCTGGAAGACCAGTAGTAGTTTCCGATGCACATCTGGGGGCATTCTGTAATGTGTGGACTATCAGAGTGTTGATGAAACACAGAAATTGCATCGGGATTGAATACAACAGTCACTATGAGAACTTTCCTCCATGGGAGTAATGTCTCAATCTGTCTACGCTTTGATCGTTTCCTGGAAGACCAGTAGTAGTTTCCGATGCACATCTGGAGGCATTTTGTTATCTGTGAACCTTCAAAGTGTTGATGAAACACAGAAATTGCATCGGGATTGAATACAACAGTCACCATGCGCACATTCCTCCATGGGAGTAATGTCTCAATCAGTTTACGTTTTTGATCGTTCAATGGAAGACCAGTAGTAGTTTCTGATGCACATCTGGGAGCATTCTGTAATGTGTGGACTATCAGAGTGTTGATGAAACACAGAAATTGCATCGGGATTGAATACAACAGTCGCCATGCGAACTTTCCTCCATGGGAGTAATGTCTCAAACTGTTTACGCTTTGATCGTTTCCTGGAAGACCAGTAGTAGTTTTCGATGCACATCTGGAGGCATTCTGTAATCTGTGGACCTTCAAAGTGTTGATGAAACACAGAAATTGCCTCGGGATTGAATACAACAGTCTCCATGCGCACTTTCCTCCATGCGAGTAATGTCTCAAACAGTCTACGCTTTGATCGTTCCCTGGGAGACCAATAGTAGTTTCCGATGCACATCTGGGGGTATTCTGTAATGTGTGGACTATCAGAGTGTTGATGAAACACAGAAACTGCATCGGGATTGAATACAACATTCACCATGCGCACTGTCCTCCATGGGAGTAATGTCTCAAACAGTCTACGCTTTAATCGTTCCCTGCACGACCAGTAGTATTTTCAGATGCACATCTGGAGGCATTCTGTAATCTGTGGAAAGTCAAAGTGTTGATGAAATAAAGAAATTGCCTCTGGATTGAATACAACAGACACCATGTTCACTTTCCTACATGGGAGTAATGACTCAAAAAGTCTACGGTTGGATCGTTTCCTGGAAGACCAGTAATAGTATCCGATGCACATCTGGAGGCATTCTGTAATCTTTGGACCTTCAAAGTGTTGATGAAACACAGAAATTGTATCGGGATTAAATACAACAGTCACAATGCGTACTTTCCTCCATAGGAGTAATGTCTCTAACAGTCTACGTTTTTAATCGTTCCCTGGAAAACCAGTAGTAGTTTCCGATGCACATCTGGAGGCATTCTGTAATCTGTGGACTATCAGAGTGTTGATGAAACACAGAAATTGCGTCTGGAATGAATACAACAGTCACCATGCGCACTTTCCCCCATGGGAGAAATGTCTAAAACAGTTACGCTTTGATTGTTCCCTGGAAGACCAGTAGTAGTTTCCGATGCACATCTGGGGGAATTCTGTAATGTGTGGACTATCAGAGTGTTGATGAAACACAGAAATTGCATTAGGATTGAATACAACAGTCACCATGCGCACTTTCCTCCATGGGAGTAATGTCTCAAACAGTTTACGCTTTGATCGTTCCCTGGAAGACCAGTAGTAGTTTCCGATGCACATCTGGGGGCATTCTGTAATGTGTGGACTATGAGAGTGTTGATGAAACACAGAAATTGCATCGGGATTGAATACAACAGTCACTATGAGAACTTTCCCCCATGGGAGTAATGTCTCAATCTGTCTACGTTTTGATCGTTTCCTGGAAGACCAGTAGTAGTTTCCGATGCACATCTGGAGGCATTTTGTTGTCTGTGAACCTTCAAAGTGTTGATGAAACACAGAAATTGCATCGGGATTGAATACAACAGTCTCCATGCGCACATTCCTCCATGGGAGTAATGTCTCAATCAGTTTACGTTTTTGATCGTTCAATGGAAGACCAGTAGTAGTTTCTGATGCACTTCTGGGAGCATTCTGTAATCTGTGGACTATCAGAGAGTTGATGAAACACAGAAATTGCATCGGGATTGAATACAACAGTCACCATGCGCACTTTCCTCCATGGGAGTAATGTCTCAAACAGTCTACGATTTGATCGTTTCCTGGAAGACCCGTAGTAGTTTCCGATGCACATCTGGAGGCATTTTGTAATCTGTGAACCTTCAAAGTGTTGATGAAACACATAAATTGCATCGGGATTGAATACAACAGTCACCATGCGCACATTCCTCCAGGGGAGTAATGTCTCAATCAGTTTACGTTTTTGATCGTTCAATGGAAGACCAGTAGTAGTTTCTGATGCACATCTGGCGGCATTCTGTAATCTGTGGACTATCAGAGAGTTGATGAAACACAGATATTGCATCGGGATTGAATACAACAGTCACCATGCGCACTTTCCTCCATGGGAGTAATGTCTCAAACAGTCTACGCTTTGATCGTTCCCTGCAACACCACTAGTAGTTTCCGATGCACATCTGGAGGCATTCTGTAATCTGTGGAACATCAAAGTGTTGATGAAACATAGATATTGCCTCGGGATTGAATATAACAGTCATCATGCGCATTTTCCTCCATGGGAGTGATGTCTCAAACAGAATACGCTTTGATCGTTCCCTTTAAGACCAGTAGTAGTTTCCGATGCACATCTGGAGGCATTCTGTAATCTGTAAACTATCAGAGTGTTGTTCAAACACAGAAATTGCATCGGGATTGAATACAAGAGTCACCATGCGCACTTTCCTACATGGTAGTAACGTCTCAAACTGTTATGCTTTTATCGTTCCCTGGAAGACCAGTAGTAGTTTCTGATGCACATCTGGGGGCATTCTGTAATCTGTATACTATCAGAGAGTTGATGAAACACAGAAATTGCATCGGGATCGAATACAACAGTCACCATGCGCACTTTCCTCCATGGGAGTAATGTCTCAAACTGTTTACGCTTTGATCGTTTCCTGGAAGACCAGTAGTAGTTTCCGATGCACATCTGGAGGCATTCTGTAATCTGTAAACTATCAGAGTGTTGTTCAAACACAGAAATTGCATCGGGATTGAAAAAATCAGTCACCATGCGCACTTTCCTACTTGGGAGTAACGTCTCAAACTGTTTACGCTTTTATCGTTCCCTGGAAGACCAGTAGTAGTTTCTGATGCACATCTGGGGGCATTCTGTAATCTGTATACTATCAGAGAGTTGATGAAACACAGAAATTGCATCGGGATTGAATACAACAGTCACCATGCGCACTTTCATCCATGGGAGTAATGTCTCTAACAGTCTACATTTTTGATCGTTCCCTGGAAAACCACTAGTAGTTTCCGATGCACATCTGGGGGCATTCTGTAAAGTGTGGACTATCAGAGTGTTGATGAAACACAGAAATTGCATCGGGATTGAATACAACAGTCGCCATGCGAACTTTCCTCCATGGGAGTAATGTCTCAAACCGTTTATGCTTTGATCGTTTCCTGGAAGACCAGTAGTAGTTTCCGATGCACATCTGGAGGCATTCTGTAATCTGTGGACCTTCAAAGTGTTGATGAAACACAGAAATTGCCTCGGGATTGAATACAACAGACACCATGCACACTTTCCTCCATGGGAGTAATTTCTCAAACAGTTTACGCTTTGATCGTTCCCTGGAAGACCAGTAGTAGTTTCCGATGCACATCTGAGGGCATTCTGTACTGTGTGGACGATCAGAGTGTTGATGAAACAAAGAAATTGCATCAGGATTGAATACAACAGTCGCCATGCGCACTTTCCTCCATGGGAATAATGTCTCAAACAGTCTACGCTTTGATCGTTCCCTGGGAGACCAATAGTAGTTTCCGATGCACATCTGGGGGTATTCTGTAATGTGTGGACTATCAGAGTATTGATGAAACACAGAAACTGCATCGGGATTGAATACAACATTCACCATGCGCACTGTCCTCCATGGGAGTAATGTCTCAAACAGTCTACGCTCTAATCGTTCCCTGCACGACCAGCAGTATTTTCAGATGCAGATCTGGAGGCATTTTGTAATCTGTGGAAAGTCAAAGTGTTGATGAAATAGAGAAATTGCCTCTGGATTGAATACAACAGTCACCATGCGCACATTCCTCCATGGGAGTAATGTCTCAATCAGTTTACGTTTTTGATCGTTCAATGGAAGACCAGTAGTAGTTTCTGATGCACATCTGGGGGCATTCTGTAATCTGTGGACTATCAGAGAGTTGATGAAACACAGAAATTGCATCGGGATTGAATACAACAGTCACCATGCGCACTTTCCTCCATGGGAGTAATGTCTCAAACAGTCTACGCTTTGATCGTTCCCTGCAACACCACTAGTAGTTTCCGATGCACATCTGGAGGCATTCTGTAATCTGTGGAACATCAAAGTTTTGATGAAACATAGAAATTGCCTCGGGATTGAATATAACAGTCATCATGCGCATTTTCCTCCATGGGAGTGATGTCTCAAACAGAATACGCTTTGATCGTTCCCTTTATGACCAGTAGTAGTTTCCGATGCACATCTGGAGGCATTCTGTAATCTGTAAACTATCAGAGTGTTGTTCAAACACAGAAATTGCATCGGGATTGAATACAACAGTCACCATGCGCACTTTCCTACATGGGAGTAACGTCTCAAACTGTTTACGCTTTTATCGTTCCCTGGAAAACCAGTAGTAGTTTCTGATGCACATCTGGGGGCATTCTGTAATCTGCATACTATCAGAGAGTTGATGAAACACAGAAATTGCATCGGGATTGAATACAACAGTCACCATGCGCACTTTCATCCATGGGAGTAATGTCTCTAACAGTCTACATTTTTGATCGTTCCCTGGAAAACCACTAGTAGTTTCCGATGCACATCTGGGGGCATTCTGTAATGTGTGGACTATCAGAGTGTTGATGAAACACAGAAATTGCATCGGGATTGAATACAACAGTCGCCATGCGAACTTTCCTCCATGGGAGTAATGTCTCAAACTGTTTACGCTTTGATCGCTTCCTGGAAGACCAGTAGTAGTTTCCGATGCACATCTGGAGGCATTCTGTAATCTGTGGACCTTCAAAGTGTTGATGAAACACAGAAATTGCCTCGGGATTGAATACAACAGTCTCCATGCGCACTTTCCTCCATGCGAGTAATGTCTCAAACAGTCTACGCTTTGATCGTTCCCTGGGAGACCAATAGTAGTTTCCGATGCACATCTGGGGGTATTCTGTAATGTGTGGACTATCAGAGTGTTGATGAAACACAGAAACTGCATCGGGATTGAATACAACATTCACCATGCGCACTGTCCTCCATGGGAGTAATGTCTCAAACAGTCTACGCTTTAATCGTTCCCTGCACGACCAGTAGTATTTTCAGATGCACATCTGGAGGCATTCTGTAATCTGCGGAAAGTCAAAGTGTTGATGAAATAGAGAAATTGCCTCTGGATTGAATACAACAGACACCATGCTCACTTTCCTACATGGGAGTAATGACTCAAAAAGTCTACGGTTGGATCGTTTCCTGGAAGACCAGTAATAGTATCCGATGCACATCTGGAGGCATTCTGTAATCTTTGGACCTTCAAAGTGTTGATGAAACACAGAAATTGTATCGGGATTAAATACAACAGTCACAATGCGTACTTTCCTCCATAGGAGTAAAGTCTCTAACAGTCTACGTTTTTAATCGTTCCCTGGAAAACCAGTAGTAGTTTCCGATGCACATCTGGGGCATTCTGTAATCTGTGGACCTTAAAAGTGTTGATGAAACACAGGAATTGCCGTGGGATTGAAAACAACAGTCACCAGGCCCACTTTCCTATATTTGAGTAATGTCTCAAACTGTCTACGCTTTGATCGTTCCCTGGAAGACCAGTAGTAGTTTCCGATGCACATCTGGAGGCATTCTGTAATCTTTGGACCTCCAAAGTGTTGATGAAAGACAGAAATTGTATCGGGATTAAATACAACAGTCACAATGCGTACTTTCCTCCATAGGAGTAATGTCTCTAACAGTCTACGTTTTTAATCGTTCCCTGGAAAACCAGTAGTGGTTTCCGATGCACATCTGGAGGCATTCTGTAATCTGTGGACTATCAGAGTGTTGATGAAATACAGAAATTGCGTCGGGAATGAATACAACAGTCACCATGCGCACTTTCCTCCATGGGAGAAATGTCTAAAACAGTTACGCTTTGATTGTTCCCTGGAAGACCAGTAGTAGTTTCCGATGCACATCTGGGGGAATTCTGTAATGTGTGGACTATCAGAGTGTTGATGAAACACAGAAATTGCATTAGGATTGAATACAACAGTCACCATGCGCACTTTCCTCCATGGGAGTAATGTCTCAAACAGTTTACGCTTTGATCGTTCCCTGGAAGACCAGTAGTAGTTTCCGATGCACATCTGGGGGCATTCTGTAATGTGTGGACTATCAGAGTGTTGATGAAACACAGAAATTGCATCGGGATTGAATACAACAGTCACTATGAGAACTTTCCCCCATGGGAGTAATGTCTCAATCTGTCTACGCTTTGATCGTTTCCTGGAAGACCAGTAGTAGTTTCCGATGCACATCTGGAGGCATTTTGTTATCTGTGAACCTTCAAAGTGTTGATGAAACACAGAAATTGCATCGGGATTGAATACAACAGTCACCATGCGCACATTACTCCATGGGAGTAATGTCTCAATCAGTTTACGTTTTTGATCGTTCAATGGAAGACCAGTAGTAGTTTCTGATGCACATCTGGGAGCATTCTGTAATCTGTGGACTATCAGAGAGTTGATTAAACACAGAATTTGCATCGGGATTGAATACAACAGTCACCATGCGCACTTTCCTCCATGGGAGTAATGTCTCAAACAGTCTACGCTTTGATCGTTCCCTGCAACACCACTAGTAGTTTCCGATGCACATCTGGAGGCATTCTGTAATCTGTGGAACATCAAAGTGTTGATGAAACATGGAAATTGCCTCGGGATTGAATATAACTGTCATCATGCGCATTTTCCTCCATGGGAGTGATGTCTCAAACAGATTACGCTTTGATCGTTCCCTTTAAGACCAGTAGTAGTTTCCGATGCACATCTGGAGGCATTCTGTAATCTGTAAACTATCAGAGTGTTGTTCAAACACAGAAATTGCATCGGGATTGAATACAACAGTCACCATGCGCACTTTCCTACATGGGAGTAACGTCTCAAACTGTTTACGCTTTTATCGTTCCCTGGAAGACCAGTAGTAGTTTCTGATGCACATCTGGGGGCATTCTGTAATCTGTATACTATCAGAGAGTTGATGAAACACCGAAATAGCATCGGGATTGAATACAACAGTCACCATGCGCACTTTCCTCCATGGGAGTAATGTCTCTAACAGTCTACATTTTTGATCGTTCCCTGGAAAACCACTAGTAGTTTCCGATGCACATCTGGGGGCATTCCGTAATGTGTGGACTATCAGAGTGTTGATGAAACACAGAAATTGCATCGGGATTGAATACAACAGTCACCATGCGCACTTTCCTCCATGGGAGTAATGTCTCAAACTGTTTACGCTTTGATCGTTTCCTGGAAGACCAGTAGTAGTTTCCGATGCACATCTGGAGGCATTCTGTAATCTGTGGACCTTCAAAGTGTTGATGAAACACAGAAATTGCCTCGGGATTGAATCCAACAGACACCATGCACACTTTCCTCCATGGGAGTAATGTCTCAAACAGTTTATGCTTTGATCTTTCCCTGGAAGACCAGTAGTAGTTTCCGATGCACATCTGAGGGCATTCTGTACTGTGTGGACGATCAGAGTGTTGATGAAACAAAGAAATTGCATCAGGATTGAATACAACAGTCTCCATGCGCACTTTCCTCCATGGGAGTAATGTCTCAAACAGTCTACGCTTTGATCGTTCCCTGGGAGACCAATAGTAGTTTCCGATGCACATCTGGGGGTATTCTGTAATGTGTGGACTATCAGAGTGTTGATGAAACACAGAAACTGCATCGGGATTGAATACAACATTCACTATGCGCACTGTCCTCCATGGGAGTAATGTCTCAAACAGGCTACGCTTTAATCGTTCCCTGCACGACCAGTAGTATTTTCAGATGCACATCTGGAGGCATTCTGTAATCTGTGGGAAGTCAAAGTGCTGATGAAATAGAGAAATTGCCTCTGGATTGAATACAACAGTCACCATGCTCACTTTCCTACATGGCAGTAATGTCTCAAAAAGTCTACGGTTGGATTGTTTCCTGGAAGACCAGTAATAGTATCCGATGCATATCTGGAGGCATTCTGTAATCTTTGGACCTTCAAAGTGTTGATGAAACACAGAAATTGTATCGGGATTAAATACAACAGTCACAATGCGTACTTTCCTCCATAGGAGTAATGTCTCTAACAGTCTACGTTTTTAAACGTTCCCTGGAAAACCAGTAGTAGTTTCTGATGCACATCTGGAGCATTCTGTAATCTGTGGACCTTAAAAGTGTTGATGAAACACAGGAATTGCCGTGGGATTGAATACAACAGTCACCAGGCCCACTTTCCTCCATGGGAGAAATGTCTAAAACAGTTACGCTTTGATCGTTCCCTGGAAGACCAATAGTAGTTTCCGATGCACATCTGGGGGCATTCTGTAATGTGTGGACTATCAGAGTGTTGATGAAACACAGAAATTGCATCGGGATTGAATACAACAGTCACTATGAGAACTTTCCTCCATGGGAGTAATGTCTCAATCTAACTACGCTTTGATCGTTTCCTGGAAGACCAGTAGTAGTTTTCGATGCACATCTGGAGGCAATTTGTTATCTGTGAACCTTCAAAGTGTTGATGAAACACAGAAATTGCATCGGGATTGAATACAACAGTCACCATGCGCACATTCCTCCATGGGAGTAATGTCTCAATCAGTTTACGTTTTTGATCGTTCAATGGAAGACCAGTAGTAGTTTCTGATGCACATCTGGGAGCATTCTGTAATGTGTGGACTATCAGAGTGTTGATGAAACACAGAAATTGCATCGGGATTGAATACAACAGTCGCCATGCGAACTTTCCTCCATGGGAGTAATGTCTCAAACTGTTTACGCTTTGATCGTTTCCTGGAAGACCAGTAGTAGTTTTCGATGCACATCTGGAGGCATTCTGTAATCTGTGGACCTTCAAAGTGTTGATGAAACACAGAAATTGCCTCGGGATTGAATACAACAGTCTCCATGCGCACTTTCCTCCATGCGAGTAATGTCTCAAACAGTCTACGCTTTGATCGTTCCCTGGGAGACTAATAGTAGTTTCCGATGCACATCTGGGGGTATTCTGTAATGTGTGGACTATCAGAGTGTTGATGAAACACAGAAACTGCATCGGGATTGAATACAACATTCACCATGCGCACTGTCCTCCATGGGAGTAATGTCTCAAACAGTCTACGCTTTAATCGTTCCCTGCACGACCAGTAGTATTTTCAGATGCACATCTGGAGGCATTCTGTAATCTGTGGAAAGTCAAAGTGTTGATGAAATAAAGAAATTGCCTCTGGATTGAATACAACAGACACCATGTTCACTTTCCTACATGGGAGTAATGACTCAAAAAGTCTACGGTTGGATCGTTTCCTGGAAGACCAGTAATAGTATCCGATGCACATCTGGAGGCATTCTGTAATCTTTGGACCTTCAAAGTGTTGATGAAACACAGAAATTGTATCGGGATTAAATACAACAGTCACAATGCGTACTTTCCTCCATAGGAGTAATGTCTCTAACAGTCTACGTTTTTAATCGTTCCCTGGAAAACCAGTAGTAGTTTCCGATGCACATCTGGAGGCATTCTGTAATCTGTGGACTATCAGAGTGTTGATGAAACACAGAAATTGCGTCTGGAATGAATACAACAGTCACCATGCGCACTTTCCCCCATGGAAGAAATGTCTAAAACAGTTACGCTTTGATTGTTCCCTGGAAGACCAGTAGTAGTTTCCGATGCACATCTGGGGGAATTCTGTAATGTGTGGACTATCAGAGTGTTGATGAAACACAGAAATTGCATTAGGATTGAATACAACAGTCACCATGCGCACTTTCCTCCATGGGAGTAATGTCTCAAACAGTTTACGCTTTGATCGTTCCCTGGAAGACCAGTAGTAGTTTCCGATGCACATCTGGGGGCATTCTGTAATGTGTGGACTATGAGAGTGTTGATGAAACACAGAAATTGCATCGGGATTGAATACAACAGTCACTATGAGAACTTTCCCCCATGGGAGTAATGTCTCAATCTGTCTACGCTTTGATCGTTTCCTGGAAGACCAGTAGTAGTTTCCGATGCACATCTGGAGGCATTTTGTTATCTGTGAACCTTCAAAGTGTTGATGAAACACAGAAATTGCATCGGGATTGAATACAACAGTCTCCATGCGCACATTCCTCCATGGGAGTAATGTCTCAATCAGTTTACGTTTTTGATCGTTCAATGGAAGACCAGTAGTAGTTTCTGATGCACATCTGGGAGCATTCTGTAATCTGTGGACTATCAGAGAGTTGATGAAACACAGAAATTGCATCGGGATTGAATACAACAGTCACCATGCGCACTTTCCTCCATGGGAGTAATGTCTCAAACTGTCTACGCTTTGATCGTTCCCTGCAACACCACTAGTAGTTTCCGATGCACATCTGGAGGCATTCTGTAATCTGTGGAACATCAAAGTGTTGATGAAACATAGAAATTGCCTCGGGATTGAATATAACTGTCATCATGCGCATTTTCCTCCATGGGAGTGATGTCTCAAACAGAATACGCTTTGATCGTTCCCTTTAAGACCAGTAGTAGTTTCCGATGCACATCTGGAGGCATTCTGTAATCTGTAAACTATCAGAGTGTTGTTCAAACACAGAAATTGCATCGGGATTGAATACAACAGTCACCATGCGCACTTTCCTACATGGGAGTAACGTCTCAAACTGTTTACGCTTTTATCGTTCCCTGGAAGACCAGTAGTAGTTTCTGATGCAAATCTGGGGGCATTCTGTAATCTGTATACTATCAGAGAGTTGATGAAACACCGAAATAGCATCAGGATTGAATACAACAGTCACCATGCGCACTTTCCTCCATGGGAGTAATGTCTCTAACAGTCTACATTTTTGATCGTTCCCTGGAAAACCACTAGTCGTTTCCGATGCACATCTGGGGGCATTCTGTAATGTGTGGACTATCAGAGTGTTGATGAAACACAGAAATTGCATCGGGATTGAATACAACAGTCGCCATGCGAACTTTCCTCCATGGGAGTAATGTCTCAAACTGTTTACGCTTTGATCGTTTCCTGGAAGACCAGTAGTAGTTTCCGATGCACATCTGGAGGCATTCTGTAATCTGTGGACCTTCAAAGTGTTGATGAAACACAGAAATTGCCTCGGGATTGAATACAACAGTCTCCAAGCGCACTTTCCTCCATGCGAGTAATGTCTCAAACAGTCTACGCTTTGATCGTTCCCTGGGAGACCAATAGTAGTTTCCGATGCACATCTGGGGGTATTCTGTAATGTGTGGACTATCAGAGTGTTGATGAAACACAGAAACTGCATCGGGATTGAATACAACATTCACCATGCGCACTGTCCTCCATGGGAGTAATGTCTCAAACAGTCTACGCTTTAATCGTTCCCTGCACGACCAGTAGTATTTTCAGATGCACATCTGGAGGCATTCTGTAATCTGTGGAAAGTCAAAGTGTTGATGAAATAGAGATATTGCCTCTGGATTGAATACAACAGACACCATGCTCACTTTCCTACATGGGAGTAATGACTCAAAAAGTCTACGGTTGGATCGTTTCCTGGAAGACCAGTAATAGTATCCGATGCACATCTGGAGGCATTCTGTAATCTTTGGACCTTCAAAGTGTTGATGAAACACATAAATTGTATCGGGATTAAATACAACAGTCACAATGCGTACTTTCCTCCATAGGAGTAATGTCTCTAACAGTCTACGTTTTTAATCGTTCCCTGGAAAACCAGTAGTAGTTTCCGATGCACATCTGGAGGCATTCTGTAATCTGTGGACTATCAGAGTGTTGATGAAACACAGAAATTGCGTCGGGAATGAATACAACATTCACCATGCGCACTGTCCTCCATGGGAGTAATGTCTCAAACTGTCTACGCTTTGATCGTTCCCTGGAAGACCAGTAGTAGTTTCCGATGCACATCTGGAGGCATTCTGTAATCTATGGACTATCAGAGTGTTGATGAAACACAGAAATTGCGTCGGGATTGAATACAACAGTCACCATGCGCACTTTCCTCCATGGGAGAAATGTCTAAAACAGTTTACGCTTTGATTGTTCCCTGGAAGACCAGTAGTAGTTTCCAATGCACATCTGGGGGCATCCTGTAATGTGTGGACTATCAGAGTGTTGATGAAACACAGAAATTGCATCAGGATTGAATACAACAGTCACCATGCGCACTTTCCTCCATGGGAGTAATGTCTCAAACAGTTTACGCTTTGATCGTTCCCTGGAAGACCAGTAGTAGTTTCCGATGCACATCTGGGGGCATTCTGTAATGTGTGGACTATCAGAGTGTTGATGAAACACAGAAATTGCATCGGGATTGAATACAACAGTCACTATGCGAACATTCCTCCATGGGAGTAATGTCTCAAACCGTCTACGCTTTGATCGTTTCCTGGAAGACCAGTAGTAGTTTCCGATGCACATCTGGAGGCATTTTGTAATCTGTGAACCTTCAAAGTGTTGATGAAACAAAGAAATTGCATCGGGATTGAATACAACAGTCACCATGCGCACATTCCTCCATGGGAGTAATGTCTCAATCAGTTTACGTTTTTGATCGTTCAATGGAAGACCAGTAGTAGTTTCTGATGCACATCTGGGGGCATTCTGTAATCTGTGGACTATCAGAGAGTTGATGAAACACAGAAATTGCATCGGGATTGAATACAACATTCACCATGCGCACTTTCCTCCATGGGAGTAATGTCTCAAACAGTCTACGCTTTGATCGTTCCCTGCAACACCACTAGTAGTTTCCGATGCACATCTGGAGGCATTCTGTAATCTGTGGAACATCAAAGTGTTGATGAAACATAGAAATTGCCTCGGGATTGAATATAACTGTCATCATGCGCATTTTCCTCCATGGGAGTGATGTCTCAAACAGAATACGCTTTGATCGTTCCCTTTAAGACCAGTAGTAGTTTCCGATGCACATCTGGAGGCATTCTGTAATCTGTAAACTATCAGAGTGTTGTTCAAACACAGAAATTGCATCGGGATTGAATACAACAGTCACCATGCGCACTTTCCTACATGGGAGTAACGTCTCAAACTGTTTACGCTTTTATCGTTCCCTGGAAGACCAGTAGTAGTTTCTGATGCACATCTGGGGGCATTCTGTAATCTGTATACTATCAGAGAGTTGATGAAACACCGAAATAGCATCGGGATTGAATACAACAGTCACCATGCGCACTTTCCTCCATGCGAGTAATGTCTCTAACAGTCTACATTTTTGATCGTTCCCTGGAAAACCACTAGTAGTTTCCGATGCACATCTGGGGGCATTCTGTAATGTGTGGACTATCAGAGTGTTGATGAAACACAGAAATTGCATCGGGATTGTATACAACAGTCGCCATGCGAACTTTCCTCCATGGGAGTAATGTCTCAAACTGTTTACGGTTTGATCGTTTCCTGGAAGACCAGTAGTAGTTTCCGATGCTCATCTGGAGGCATTCTGTAATCTGTGGACCTTCAAAGTGTTGATGAAACACAGAAATTGCCTCGGGATTGAATCCAACAGACACCATGCACACTTTCCTCCATGGGAGTAATGTCTCAAACAGTTTATGCTTTGATCTTTCCCTGGAAGACCAGTAGTAGTTTCCGATGCACATCTGAGGGCATTCTGTACTGTGTGGACAATCAGAGTGTTGATGAAACAAAGAAATTGCATCAGGATTGAATACAACAGTCTCCATGCGCACTTTCCTCCATGGGAGTAATGTCTCAAACAGTCTACGCTTTGATCGTTCCCTGGGAGACCAACAGTAGTTTCCGATGCACATCTGGGGGTATTCTGTAATGTGTGGACTCTCAGAGTGTTGATGAAACACAGAAACTTCATCGGGATTGAATACAACATTCACCATGCGCACTGTCCTCCATGGGAGTAATGTCTCAAACAGGCTACGCTTTAATCGTTCCCTGCACGACCAGTAGTATTTTCAGATGCACATCTGGAGGCATTCTGTAATCTGTGGGAAGTCAAAGTGCTGATGAAATAGAGAAATTGCCTCTGGATTGAATACAACAGACACCATGCTCACTTTCCTACATGGCAGTAATGTCTCAAAAAGTCTACGGTTGGATCGTTTCCTGGAAGACCAGTAATAGTATCCGATGCACATCTGGAGGCATTCTGTAATCTTTGGACCTTCAAAGTGTTGATGAAACACAGAAATTGTATCGGGATTAAATACAACAGTCACAATGCGTTCTTTCCTCCATAGGAGTAATGTCTCTAACAGTCTACGTTTTTAAACGTTCCCTGGAAAACCAGTAGTAGTTTCTGATGCACATCTGGAGCATTCTGTAATCTGTGGACCTTAAAAGTGTTGATGAAACACAGGAATTGCCGTGGGATTGAATACAACAGTCACCAGGCCCACTTTCCTATATTTGAGTAATGTCTCAAACTGTCTACGCTTTGATCGTTCCCTGGAAGACCAGTAGTAGTTTCCGATGCACATCTGGAGGCATTCTGTAATCTATGGACTATCAGAGTGTTGATGAAACACAGAAATTGCGTCGGGATTGAATACAACAGTCACCATGCGCACTTTCCTCCATGGGAGAAATGTCTAAAACAGTTTACGCTTTGATTGTTCCCTGGAAGACCAGTAGTAGTTTCCGATGCACATCTGGGGGCATTCTGTAATGTGTGGACTATCAGAGTGTTGATGAAACACAGAAATTGCATCAAGATTGAATACAACAGTCACCATGCGCACTTTCCTCCATGGGAGTAATGTCTCAAACAGTTTACGCTTTGATCGTTCCCTGGAAGACCAGTAGTAGTTTCCGATGCACATCTGGGGGCATTCTGTAATGTGTGGACTATCAGAGTGTTGATGAAACACAGAAATTACATCGGGATTGAATACAACAGTCACTATGCGAACATTCCTCCATGGGAGTAATGTCTCAAAACGTCTACGCTTTGATCGTTTCCTGGAAGACCAGTAGTAGTTTCCGATGCACATCTGGAGGCATTTTGTAATCTGTGAACCTTCAAAGTGTTGATGAAACACAGATATTGCATCGGGATTGAATGCAACAGTCACCATGCGCACATTCCTCCATTGGAGTAATGTCTCAATCAGTTTACGTTTTTGATCGTTCAATGGAAGACCAGTAGTAGTTTCTGATGCACATCTGGGGGCATTCTGTAATCTGTGGACTATCAGAGAGTTGATGAAACACAGAAATTGCATCGGGATTGAATACAACAGTCACCATGCGCACTTTCCTCCATGGGAGTAATGTCTCAAACAGTCTACGCTTTGATCGTTCCCTGCAACACCACTAGTAGTTTCCGATGCACATCTGAAGGCATTCTGTAATCTGTGGAACATCAAAGTGTTGATGAAACATAGAAATTGCCTCGGGATTGAATATAACAGTCATCCTGCGCATTTTCCTCCACGGGAGTGATGTCTCAAACAGAATACGCTTTGATCGTTCCCTTTAAGACCAGTAGTAGTTTCCGATGCACATCTGGAGGCATTCTGTAATCTGTAAACTATCAGAGTGGTGTTGAAACACAGAAATTGCATCGGGATTGAATACAACAGTCACCAAGCGCACTTTCCTACATGGGAGTAACGTCTCAAACTGTTTACGCTTTTATCGTTCCCTGGAAGACCAGTAGTAGTTTCTGATGCACATCTGGGGGTATTCTGTAATCTGTATACTATCAGAGAGTTGATGAAACTCAGAAATTGCATCGGGATTGAATACAACAGTCACCATGCGCACTTTCCTCCATGGGAGTAATTTCTCTAACAGTCTACATTTTTGATCGTTCCCTGGAAAACCAGTAGTAGTTTCCGATGCACATCTGGACGCATTCTGTAATCTGTGGACCCTCAAAGTGTTGATGAAACACAGGAATTGCATCGGGATTGAATACAACAGTCACCATGCGCACTTTCCTCCATGGGAGTAATGTCTCTAACAGTCTACATTTTTGATCGTTCCCTGGAAAACCACTAGTAGTTTCCGATGCACATCTGGGGGCATTCTGTAATGTGTGGACTATCAGAGTGTTGATGAAACACAGAAATTGCATCGGGATTGAATACAACAGTCGCCATGCGAACTTTCCTACATGGGAGTAATGTCTCAAACTGTTTACGCTTTGATCGTTTCCTGGAAGACCAGTAGTAGTTTCCGATGCACATCTGGAGGCATTCTGTAATCTGTGGACCTTCAAAGTGTTGATGAAACACTGAAATTGCCTCGGGATTGAATACAACAGACACCATGCACACTTTCCTCCATGGGAGTAATGTCTCAAACAGTTTACGCTTTGATCTTTCCCTGGAAGACCAGTATAGTTTCCGATGCACATCTGAGGGCATTCTGTACTGTGTGGACGATCAGAGTGTTGATGAAACAAAGAAATTGCATCAGGATTGAATACAACAGTCTCCATGCGCACTTTCCTCCATGGGAGTAATGTCTCAAACAGTCTACGCTTTGATCGTTCCCTGGGAGACCAATAGTAGTTTCCGATGCACATCCGGGGGTATTCTGTAATGTGTGGACTATCAGAGTGTTGATGAAACACAGAAACTGCATCGGGATTGAATACAACATTCACCATGCGCACTGTCCTCCATGGGAGTAATGTCTCAAACAGTCTACGCTTTAATCGTTCCCTGCACGACCAGTAGTATTTTCAGATGCACATCTGGAGGCATTCTGTAATCTGTGGAAAGTCAAAGTGTTGATGAAATAGAGAAATTGCCTCTGGATTGAATACAACAGACACCATGCTCACTTTCCTACATGGGAGTAATCTCTCAAAAAGTCTACGGTTGGATCGTTTCCTGGAAGACCAGTAATAGTATCCGATGCACATCTGGAGGCATTCTGTAATCTTTGGACCTTCAAAGTGTTGATGAAACACAGAAATTGTATCGGGATTAAATACAACAGTCACAATGCCTACTTTCCTCCATAGGAGTAATGTCTCTAACAGTCTACGTTTTTAATCGTTCCCTGGAAAACCAGTAGTAGTTTCCGATGCACATCTGGAGCATTCTGTAATCTGTGGCCCTTAAAAGTGTTGATGAAACACAGGAATTGCCGTGGCATTGAATACAACAGTCACCAGGCCCACTTTCCTATAATTGAGTAATGTCTCAAACTGTCTACGCTTTGATCGTTCCCTGGAAGACCAGTAGTAGTTTCCTATGCACATCTGGAGGCATTCTGTAATCTGTGGACTATCAGAGTGTTGATGAAACACAGAAATTGCGTCGGGATTGAATACAACAGTCACCATGCGCACTATCCTCCATGGGAGAAATGTCTAAAACAGTTTACGCTTTGATTGTTCCCTGGAAGACCAGTAGTAGTTTCCGATGCACATCTGGGGGCATTCTGTAATGTGTGGACTATCAGAGTGTTGATGAAACACAGAAATTGCATCGGGATTGAATACAACAGTCACTATGCGAACTTTCCTCCATGGGAGTAATGTCTCAAACTGTCTACGCTTTGATCGTTTCCTGGAAGACCAGTAGTAGTTTCCGATGCACATCTGGAGGCATTTTGTAATCTGTGAACCTTCAAAGTGTTGATGAAACACAGAAATTGCATCGGGATTGAATACAACAGTCACCATGCGCACATTCCTCCATGGGAGTAATGTCTCAATCAGTTTACGCTTTTGATCGTTCAATGGAAGACCAGTAGTAGTTTCTGATGCACATCTGGGGGCATTCTGTAATCTGTGGACTATCAGAGAGTTGATGAAACACAGAAATTGCATCAGGATTGAATACAACAGTCACCATGCGCACTTTCCTCCATGTGAGTAATGTCTCAAACAGTCTACGCTTTGATCGTTCCCTTCTACACCACTAGTAGTATCCGATGCATATCTGAAGGCATTCTGTAATCTGTGGAACATCAAAGTGTTGATGAAACATAGAAATTGCCTCGGGATTGAATATAACAGTCATCCAGCGCATTTTCCTCCATGGGAGTGATGTCTCAAACAGAATACGCTTTGATCGTTCCCTTTAAGACCAGTAGTAGTTTCCGATGCACATCTGGAGGCATTCTGTAATCTGTAAACTATCAGAGTGTTGTTCAAACACAGAAATTGCATCGGGATTGAATACAACAGTCACCATGCGCACTTTCCTACATGGGAGTAACGTCTCAAACTGTTTACGCTTTTATCGTTCCCTGGAAGTCCAGTAGTAGTTTCTGATGCACATCTGGAGGCATTCTGTAATCTGTATACTATCAGAGAGTTGATGAAACACCGAAATAGCATCGGGATTGAATACAACAGTCACCATGCGCACTTTCCTCCATGCGAGTAATGTCTCTAACAGTCTACATTTTTGATCGTTCCCTGGAAAACCACTAGTAGTTTCCGATGCACATCTGGGGGCATTCTGTAATGTGTGGACTATCAGAGTGTTGATGAAACACAGAAATTGCATCGGGATTGTATACAACAGTCGCCATGCGAACTTTCCTCCATGGGAGTAATGTCTCAAACTGTTTACGCTTTGATCGTTTCCTGGAAGACCAGTAGTAGTTTCCGATGCTCATCTGGAGGCATTCTGTAATCTGTGGACCTTCAAAGTGTTGATGAAACACAGAAATTGCCTCGGGATTGAATACAACAGACACCATGCACACTTTCCTCCATGGGAGTAATGTCTCAAACAGTTTATGCTTTGATCTTTCCCTGGAAGACCAGTAGTAGTTTCCGATGCACATCTGAGGGCATTCTGTACTGTGTGGACAATCAGAGTGTTGATGAAACAAAGAAATTGCATCAGGATTGAATACAACAGTCTCCATGCGCACTTTCCTCCATGGGAGTAATGTCTCAAACAGTCTACGCTTTGATCGTTCCCTGGGAGACCAATAGTAGTTTCCGATGCACATCTGGGGGTATTCTGTAATGTGTGGACTATCAGAGGGTTGATGAAACACAGAAACTGCATCGGGATTGAATACAACATTCACCATGCGCACTGTCCTCCATGGGAGTAATGTCTCAAACAGGCTACGCTTTAATCGTTCCCTGCACGACCAGTAGTATTTTCAGATGCACATCTGGAGGCATTCTGTAATCTGTGGGAAGTCAAAGTGCTGATGAAATAGAGAAATTGCCTCTGGATTGAATACAACAGACACCATGCTCACTTTCCTACATGGCAGTAATGTCTCAAAAAGTCTACGGTTGGATCGTTTCCTGGAAGACCAGTAATAGTATCCGCTGCACATCTGGAGGCATTCTGTAATCTTTGGACCTTCAAAGTGTTGATGAAACACAGAAATTGTATCGGGATTAAATACAACAGTCACAATGCGTACTTTCCTCCATAGGAGTAATGTCTCTAACAGTCTACGTTTTTAAACGTTCCCTGGAAAACCAGTAGTAGTTTCTGATGCACATCTGGAGCATTCTGTAATCTGTGGACCTTAAAAGTGTTGATGAAACACAGGAATTGCCGTGGGATTGAATACAACAGTCACCAGGCCCACTTTCCTATATTTGAGTAATGTCTCAAACTGTCTACGCTTTGATCGTTCCCTGGAAGACCAGTAGTAGTTTCCGATGCACATCTGGAGGCATTCTGTAATCTATGGACTATCAGAGTGTTGATGAAACACAGAAATTGCGTCGGGATTGAATACAACAGTCACCATGCGCACTTTCCTCCATGGGAGAAATGTCTAAAACAGTTTACGCTTTGATTGTTCCCTGGAAGACCAGTAGTAGTTTCCGATGCACATCTGGGGGCATTCTGTAATGTGTGGACTATCAGAGTGTTGATGAAACACAGAAATTGCATCAAGATTGAATACAACAGTCACCATGCGCACTTTCCTCCATGGGAGTAATGTCTCAAACAGTTTACGCTTTGATCGTTCCCTGGAAGACCAGTAGTAGTTTCCGATGCACATCTGGGGGCATTCTGTAATGTGTGGACTATCAGAGTGTTGATGAAACACAGAAATTGCATCGGGATTGAATACAACAGTCACTATGCGAACATTCCTCCATGGGAGTAATGTCTCAAAACGTCTACGCTTTGATCGTTTCCTGGAAGACCAGTAGTAGTTTCCGATGCACATCTGGAGGCATTTTGTAATCTGTGAACCTTCAAAGTGTTGTTGAAACACAGAAATTGCATCGGGATTGAATGCAACAGTCACCATGCGCACATTCCTCCATGGGAGTAATGTCTCAATCAGTTTACGTTTTTGATCGTTCAATGGAAGACCAGTAGTAGTTTCTGATGCACATCTGGGGGCATTCTGTAATCTGTGGACAATCAGAGAGTTGATGAAACACAGAAATTGCATCGGGATTGAATACAACAGTCACCATGCGCACTTTCCTCCATGGGAGTAATGTCTCAAACAGTCTACGCTTTGATCGTTCCCTGCAACACCACTAGTAGTTTCCGATGCACATCTGAAGGCATTCTGTAATCTGTGGAACATCAAAGTGTTGATGAAACATAGAAATTGCCTCGGGATTGAATATAACAGTCATCCTGCGCATTTTCCTCCACGGGAGTGATGTCTCAAACAGAATACGCTTTGATCGTTCTCTTTAAGACCAGTAGTAGTTTCCGATGCACATCTGGAGGCATTCTGTAATCTGTAAACTATCAGAGTGGTGTTGAAACACAGAAATTGCATCGGGATTGAATACAACAGTCACCATGCGCACTTTCCTACATGGGAGTAACGTCTCAAACTGTTTACGCTTTTATCGTTAACTGGAAGTCCAGTAGTAGTTTCTGATGCACATCTGGGGGTATTCTGTAATCTGTATACTATCAGAGAGTTGATGAAACTCAGAAATTGCATCGGGATTGAATACAACAGTCACCATGCGCACTTTCCTCCATGGGAGTAATTTCTCTAACAGTCTACATATTTGATCGTTCCCTGGAAAACCAGTAGTAGTTTCCGATGCACATCTGGAGGCATTCTGTAATCTGTGGACCCTCAAAGTGTTGATGAAACACAGGAATTGCATCGGGATTGAATACAACAGTCACCATGCGCACTTTCCTCCATGGGAGTAATGTCTCTAACAGTCTACATTTTTGATCGTTCCCTGGAAAACCACTAGTAGTTTCCGATGCACATCTGGGGGCATTCTGTAATGTGTGGACTATCAGAGTGTTGATGAAACACAGAAATTGCATCGGGATTGAATACAACAGTCGCCATGCGAACTTTCCTACATGGGAGTAATGTCTCAAACTGTTTACGCTTTGATCGTTTCCTGGAAGACCAGTAGTAGTTTCCGATGCACATCTGGAGGCATTCTGTAATCTGTGGAACTTCAAAGTGTTGATGAAACACTGAAATTGCCTCGGGATTGAATACAACAGACACCATGCACACTTTCCTCCATGGGAGTAATGTCTCAAACAGTTTACGCTTTGATCTTTCCCTGGAAGACCAGTAGTAGTTTCCGATGCACATGTGAGGGCATTCTGTACTGTGTGGACGATCAGAGTGTTGATGAAACAAAGAAATTGCATCAGGATTGAATACAACAGTCTCCATGCGCACTTTCCTCCATGGGAGTAATGTCTCAAACAGTCTACGCTTTGATCGTTCCCTGGGAGACCAATAGTAGTTTCCGATGCACATCCGGCGGTATTCTGTAATGTGTGGACTATCAGAGTGTTGATGAAACACAGAAACTGCATCGGGATTGAATACAACATTCACCATGCGCATTGTCCTCCATGGGAGTAATGTCTCAAACAGTCTACGCTTTAATCGTTCCCTGCACGACCAGTAGTATTTTCAGATGCACATCTGGAGGCATTCTGTAATCTGTGGAAAGTCAAAGTGTTGATGAAATAGAGAAATTGCCTCTGGATTGAATACAACAGACACCATGCTCACTTTCCTATATTTGAGTAATGTCTCAAAAAGTCTACGGTTGGATCGTTTCCTGGAAGACCAGTAATAGTATCCGATGCACATCTGGAGGCATTCTGTAATCTTTGGACCTTCAAAGTGTTGATGAAACACAGAAATTGTATCGGGATTAAATACAACAGTCACAATGCCTACTTTCCTCCATAGGAGTAATGTCTCTAACAGTCTACGTTTTTAATCGTTCCCTGGAAAACCAGTAGTAGTTTCCGATGCACATCTGGAGCATTCTGTAATCTGTGGACCTTAAAAGTGTTGATGAAACACAGGAATTGCCGTGGCATTGAATACAACAGTCACAAGGCCCACTTTCCTATATTTGAGTAATGTCTCAAACTGTCTACGCTTTGATCGTTCCCTGGAAGACCAGTAGTAGTTTCCTATGCACATCTGGAGGCATTCTGTAATCTGTGGACTATCAGAGTGTTGATGAAACACAGAAATTGCGTCGGGATTGAATACAACAGTCACCATGCGCACTATCCTCCATGGGAGAAATGTCTAAAACAGTTTACGCTTTGATTGTTCCCTGGAAGACCAGTAGTAGTTTCCGATGCACATCTGGGGGCATTCTGTAATGTGTGGACTATCAGAGTGTTGATGAAACACAGAAATTGCATCGGGATTGAATACAACAGTCACTATGCGAACTTTCCTCCATGGGAGTAATGTCTCAAACTGTCTACGCTTTGATCGTTTCCTGGAAGACCAGTAGTAGTTTCCGATGCACATCTGGAGGCATTTTGTAATCTGTGAACCTTCAAAGTGTTGATGAAACACAGAAATTGCATCGGGATTGAATACAACAGTCACCATGCGCACATTCCTCCATGGGAGTAATGTCTCAATCAGTTTACGCTTTTGATCGTTCAATGGAAGACCAGTAGTAGTTTCTGATGCACATCTGGGGGCATTCTGTAATCTGTGGACTATCAGAGAGTTGATGAAACACAGAAATTGCATCAGGATTGAATACAACAGTCACCATGCGCACTTTCCTCCATGGGAGTAATGTCTCAAACAGTCTACGCCTTGATCGTTCCCTTCTACACCACTAGTAGTATCCGATGCACATCTGAAGGCATTCTGTAATCAGTGGAACATCAAAGTGTTGATGAAACATAGAAATTGCCTCGGGATTGAATATAACAGTCATCCAGCGCATTTTCCTCCATGGGAGTGATGTCTCAAACAGAATACGCTTTGATCGTTCCCTTTAAGACCAGTAGTAGTTTCCGATGCACATCTGGAGGCATTCTGTAATCTGTAAACTATCAGAGTGTTGTTCAAACACAGAAATTGCATCGGGATTGAATACAACAGTCACCATGCGCATTTTCCTACATGGGAGTAACGTCTCAAACTGTTTACGCTTTTATCGTTCCCTGGAAGTCCAGTAGTAGTTTCTGATGCACATCTGGAGGCATTCTGTAATCTGTATACTATCAGAGAGTTGATGAAACACAGAAATTGCATCGGGATTGAATACAACAGTCACCATGCGCACTTTCCTCCATGGGAGTAATGTCTCTAACAGTCTACATTTTTGATCGTTCCCTGGAAAACCAGTAGTAGTTTCCGATGCACATCTGGAGGCATTCTGTAATCTGTGGACCTTCAGAGTGTTGATGAAACACAGGAATTGCCGCGGGATTGAATACAACAGTCACCAGGCGCACTTTCCTCCATGGCAGTAATGTCTCAAACAGTCTACGCTTTGATCGTTCCCTGGATGTCCAGTAGTAGTTTCCGATGCACATCTGGAGGCATTCTGTAATCTGTGGACCTTCAGAGTGTTGATGAAACACAGGAATTGCCGCGGGATTGAATACAACAGTCACCAGGCGCACTTTCCTCCATGGCAGTAATGTCTCAAACAGTCTACGCTTTGATCGTTCCCTGGATGTCCAGTAGTAGTTTCCGATGCACATCTGGAGGCATTCTGTAATCTGTGGACTATCAGAGTGTTGATGAAACACAGAAATTGCATCAGGATTGAATACAACAGTCACCATGCGCACTTTCCTCCATGGGAGTGATGTCACAAACAATCTACGCTTTGATCGTTCCCTGGAAGACCAGTAGTAGTTTCCGATGCACATCTGGAGGCATTCTGTATTCTGTGGACTCTCAGAATGTTGATGAAACACTGAAATTGCATCGGGATTGAATACAACAGTCACCATGCGCACTTTCCTCCGTGTGAGTAATGTCTCAAACAGTTTACGCTTTGATCGTTCCCTGGAAGACCAGTAGTAGTTTCCGATGCACATCTGCGGACATTCTGTAATGTGTGGACTAACAGAGTGTTGATGAAACACAGAAATTGCATCAGGATTGAATACAACAGTTACCATGCGCACTTTCCTCCATGGGAGTAATGTCTCAAACAGTTTACGATTTGATCGTTCCCTGGAAGACCAGTAGTAATTTCCGATGCCCATCTGTATGCATTCTGTAATGTGTGGTCTATCAGAGTGTTGATGAAACACAGAAATTGCATCGGGATTGAATACAACAGTCACCATGCGCACTTTCCTACATGGGAGTAATGTCGCAAGCATTCTACGCTTTGATCGTTCCCTGGAAGACCAGAAGTAGTTTCCGATGCACATCTGGGGGCATTCTGTAATGTGTGGACTATCAGAGTGTTGATGAAACACAGAAATTGCATCGGGATTGAATACAACAGTCGCCATGCGAACTTTCCTCCATGGGAGTAATGTCTCAACTGTTTACGCTTTGATCGTTTCCTGGAAGACCAGTAGTAGTT
The DNA here is from genome assembly GCF_023897955.1 of Schistocerca gregaria. NCBI lineage: Eukaryota > Metazoa > Arthropoda > Insecta > Orthoptera > Acrididae > Schistocerca > Schistocerca gregaria. The sequence continues at coordinate 44,985,286 of NC_064927.1, forward strand.
TCCGATGCACATCTGGAGGCATTCTGTAATCTGTGGACCTTCAAAGTGTTGATGAAACACAGAAATGGCCTCGGGATTGAATACAACAGACACCATGCACACTTTCCTCCATGGGAGTAATGTCTCAAACAGTTTACGCTTTGATCTTTCCCTGGAAGACCAGTAGTAGTTTCCGATGCACATCTGAGGGCATTCTGTACTGTGTGGACGATCAGAGTGTTGATGAAACAAAGAAATTGCATCAGGATTGAATACAACAGTCTCCATGCGCACTTTCCTCCATGGGAGTAATGTCTCAAACAGTCTACGCTTTGATCGTACCCTGGGAGACCAATAGTAGTTTCCGATGCACATCTGGGGGTATTCTGTAATGTGTGGACTATCAGAGTGTTGATGAAACACAGAAACTGCATCGGGATTGAATACAACATTCACCATGCGCACTGTCCTCCATGGGAGTAATGTCTCAAACAGTCTACGCTTTAATCGTTCCCTGCACGACCAGTAGTATTTTCAGATGCACATCTAGAGGCATTCTGTAATCTGTGGAAAGTCAAAGTGTTGATGAAATAGAGAAATTGCATCCGGATTGAATACAACAGACACCATGCTCACTTTCCTACATGGGAGTAATGTCTCAAAAAGTCTACGGTTGGATCGTTTCCTGGAAGACCAGTAATAGTATCCGATGCACATCTGGAGGCATTCTGTAATCTTTGGACCTTCAAAGTGTTGATGAAACACAGAAATTCCATCGGGATTGAATACAACAGTCACCATGCGCACTTTCCTCCATGGGAGTAATGTCTCTAACAGTCTACATTTTTGATCGTTCCCTGGAAAACCACTAGTAGTTTCCGATGCACATCTGGGGGCATTCTGTAATGTGTGGACTATCAGAGTGTTGATGAAACACAGAAATTGCATCGGGATTGAATACAACAGTCGCCATGCGAACTTTCCTACATGGGAGTAATGTCTCAAACTGTTTACGCTTTGATCGTTTCCTGGAAGACCAGTAGTAGTTTCCGATGCACATCTGGAGGCATTCTGTAATCTGTGGACCTTCAAAGTGTTGATGAAACACTGAAATTGCCTCGGGATTGAATACAACAGACACCATGCACACTTTCCTCCATGGGAGTAATGTCTCAAACAGTTTACGCTTTGATCTTTCCCTGGAAGACCAGTAGTAGTTTCCGATGCACATCTGAGGGCATTCTGTACTGTGTGGACGATCAGAGTGTTGATGAAACAAAGAAATTGCATCAGGATTGAATACAACAGTCTCCATGCGCACTTTCCTCCATGGGAGTAATGTCTCAAACAGTCTACGCTTTGATCGTTCCCTGGGAGACCAATAGTAGTTTCCGATGCACATCCGGGGGTATTCTGTAATGTGTGGACTATCAGAGTGTTGATGAAACACAGAAACTGCATCGGGATTGAATACAACATTCACCATGCGCACTGTCCTCCATGGGAGTAATGTCTCAAACAGTCTACGCTTTAATCGTTCCCTGCACGACCAGTAGTATTTTCAGATGCACATCTGAAGGCATTCTGTAATCTGTGCAAAGTCAAAGTGTTGATGAAATAGAGAAATTGCCTCTGGATTGAATACAACAGACACCATGCTCACTTTCCTACATGGGAGTAATGTCTCAAAAAGTCTACGGTTGGATCGTTTCCTGGAAGACCAGTAATAGTATCCGATGCACATCTGGAGGCATTCTGTAATCTTTGGACCTTCAAAGTGTTGATGAAACACAGAAATTGTATCGGGAATAAATACAACAGTCACAATGCCTACTTTCCTCCATAGGAGTAATGTCTCTAACAGTCTACGTTTTTAATCGTTCCCTGGAAAACCAGTAGTAGTTTCCGATGCACATCTGGAGGCATTCTGTAATCTGTGGACCTTAAAAGTGTTGATGAAACACAGGAATTGCCGTGGCATTGAATACAACAGTCACCAGGCCCACTTTCCTATATTTGAGTAATGTCTCAAACTGTCTACGCTTTGATCGTTCCCTGGAAGACCAGTAGTAGTTTCCTATGCACATCTGGAGGCATTCTGTAATCTGTGGACTATCAGAGTGTTGATGAAACACAGAAATTGCGTCGGGATTGAATACAACAGTCACCATGCGCACTATCCTCCATGGGAGAAATGTCTAAAACAGTTTACGCTTTGATTGTTCCCTGGAAGACCAGTAGTAGTTTCCGATGCACATCTGGGGGCATTCTGTAATGTGTGGACTATCAGAGTGTTGATGAAACACAGAAATTGCATCGGGATTGAATACAACAGTCACTATGCGAACTTTCCTCCATGGGAGTAATGTCTCAAACTGTCTACGCTTTGATCGTTTCCTGGAAGACCAGTAGTAGTTTCCGATGCACATCTGGAGGCATTTTGTAATCTGTGAACCTTCAAAGTAATGATGAAACACAGAAATTGCATCGGGATTGAATACAACAGTCACCATGCGCACATTCCTCCATGGGAGTAATGTCTCAATCAGTTTACGCTTTTGATCGTTCAATGGAAGACCAGTAGTAGTTTCTGATGCACATCTGGGGGCATTCTGTAATCTGTGGACTATCAGAGAGTTGATGAAACACAGAAATTGCATCAGGATTGAATACAACAGTCACCATGCGCACTTTCCTCCATGGGAGTAATGTCTCAAACAGTCTACGCTTTGATCGTTCCCTTCTATACCACTAGTAGTATCCGATGCACATCTGAAGGCATTCTGTAATCTGTGGAACATCAAAGTGTTGATGAAACATAGAAATTGCCTCGGGATTGAATATAACAGTCATCCAGCGCATTTTCCTCCATGGGAGTGATGTCTCAAACAGAATACGCTTTGATCGTTCCCTTTAAGACCAGTAGTAGTTTCCGATGAACATCTGGAGGCATTCTGTAATCTGTAAACTATCAGAGTGTTGTTCAAACACAGAAATTGCATCGGGATTGAATACAACAGTCACCATGTGCATTTTCCTACATGGGAGTAACGTCTCAAACTGTTTACGCTTTTATCGTTCCCTGGAAGTCCAGTAGTAGTTTCTGATGCACATCTGGAGGCATTCTGTAATCTGTATACTATCAGAGAGTTGATGAAACACAGAAATTGCATCGGGATTGAATACAACAGTCACCATGCGCACTTTCCTCCATGGGAGTAATGTCTCTAACAGTCTACATTTTTGATCGTTCCCTGGAAAACCAGTAGTAGTTTCCGATGCACATCTGGAGGCATTCTGTAATCTGTGGACCTTCAGAGTGTTGATGAAACACAGGAATTGCCGCGGGATTGAATACAACAGTCACCAGGCGCACTTTCCTCCATGGCAGTAATGTCTCAAACAGTCTACGCTTTGATCGTTCCCTGGATGTCCAGTAGTAGTTTCCGATGCACATCTGGAGGCATTCTGTAATCTGTGGACCTTCAGAGTGTTGATGAAACACCGGAATTGCCGCGGGATTGAATACAACAGTCACCAGGCGCACTTTCCTCCATGGCAGTAATGTCTCAAACAGTCTACGCTTTGATCGTTCCCTGGATGTCCAGTAGTAGTTTCCGATGCACATCTGGAGGCATTCTGTAATCTGTGGACTATCAGAGTGTTGATGAAACACAGAAATTGCATCGGGATTGAATACAACAGTCACCATGCGCACTTTCCCCCATGGGAGTAATGTTTCAAACAGTTTACGCTTTGATTGTTCCCTGGAAGACCAGTAGTAGTTTCCGATGCACATCTGGGGGCATTCTGTAATGTGTGGACTATCAGAGTGTTGATGAAACACAGAAATTGCATCAGGATTGAATACAACAGTCACCATGCGCACTTTCCTCCATGGGAGTGATGTCACAAACAATCTACGCTTTGATCGTTCCCTGGAAGACCAGTAGTAGTTTCCGATGCACATCTGGAGGCATTCTGTATTCTGTGGACTCTCAGAATGTTGATGAAACACTGAAATTGCATCGGGATTGAATACAACAGTCACCATGCGCACTTTCCTCCGTGTGAGTAATGTCTCAAACAGTTTACGCTTTGATCGTTCCCTGGAAGACCAGTAGTAGTTGCCGATGCACATCTGCGGACATTCTGTAATGTGTGGACTAACAGAGTGTTGATGAAACACAGAAATTGCATCAGGATTGAATACAACAGTCACCATGCGCACTTTCCTCCATGGGAGTAATGTCTCAAACAGTTTACGCTTTGATCGTTCCCTGGAATACCAGTAGTAATTTCCGATGCCCATCTGTTTGCATTCTGTAATGTGTGGTCTATCAGAGTGTTGATGAAACACAGAAATTGCATCGGGATTGAATACAACAGTCACCATGCGCACTTTCCTACATGGGAGTAATGTCGCAAGCATTCTACGTTTTGATCGTTCCCTGGAAGACCAGTAGTAGTTTCCGATGCACATCTGGGGGCATTCTGTAATGTGTGGACTATCAGAGTGTTGATGAAACAAAGAAATTGCATCGGGATTGAATACAACAGTCGCCATGCGAACTTTCCTCCATGGGAGTAATGTCTCAAACTGTTTACGCTTTGATCGTTTCCTGGAAGACCAGTAGTAGTTTCCGATGCACATCTGGAGGCATTCTGTAATCTGTGGACCTTCAAAGTGTTGATGAAACACAGAAATGGCCTCGGGATTGAATACAACAGACACCATGCACACTTTCCTCCATGGGAGTAATGTCTCAAACAGTTTACGCTTTGATCTTTCCCTGGAAGACCAGTAGTAGTTTCCGATGCACATCTGAGGGCATTCTGTACTGTGTGGACGATCAGAGTGTTGATGAAACAAAGAAATTGCATCAGGATTGAATACAACAGTCTCCATGCGCACTTTCCTCCATGGGAATAATGTCTCAAACAGTCTACGCTTTGATCGTACCCTGGGAGACCAATAGTAGTTTCCGATGCACATCTGGGGGTATTCTGTAATGTGTGGACTATCAAAGTGTTGATGAAACACAGAAACTGCATCGGGATTGAATACAACATTCACCATGCGCACTATCCTCCATGGGAGTAATGTCTCAAACAGTCTACGCTTTAATCGTTCCCTGCACGACCAGTAGTATTTTCAGATGCTCATCTGGAGGCATGCTGTAATCTGTGGAAAGTCAAAGTGTTGATGAAATAGAGAAATTGCATCCGGATTGAATACAACAGACACCATGCTCACTTTCCTACATGGGAGTAATGTCTCAAAAAGTCTACGGTTGGATCGGTTCCTGGAAGACCAGTAATAGTATCCGATGCACATCTGGAGGCATTCTGTAATCTTTGGACCTTCAAAGTGTTGATGAAACACAGAAATTGTATCGGGATTAAATACAACAGTCACAATGCGTACCTTCCTCCATAGGAGTAATGTCTCTAACAGTCTACGTATTTAATCGTTCCCTGGAAAACCAGTAGTAGTTTCCGATGCACATCTGGAGCATTCTGCAATCTGTGGACCTTAAAAGTGTTGATGAAACACAGGAATTGCCGTGGGATTGAATACAACAGTCACCAGGCCCACTTTCCTATATTTGAGTAATGTCTCAAACTGTCTACGCTTTGATCGTTCCCTGGAAGACCAGCAGTAGTTTCCGATGCACATCTGGAGGCATTATGTAATCTGTGGACTATCAGAGTGTTGATGAAACACAGAAATTGCGTCGGGATTGAATACAACAGTCACCATGCACACTTTCCTCCATGGGAGATATGTCTAAAACAGTTTACGCTTTGATTGTTCCCTGGAAGACCAGTAGTAGTTTCCGATGCACATCTGGGGGCATTCTGTAATGTGTGGACTATCAGAGTGTTGATGAAACACAGAAATTGCATCAGAATTGAATACAACAGTCACCATGCGCACTTTCCTCCATGGGAGTAATATCTCAAACAGTTTACGCTTTGATCGTTCCCTGGAAGACCAGTAGTAGTTTCCGATGCACATCTGGGGGCATTCTGTAATGTGTGGACTATCAGAGTGTTGATGAAACACAGAAATTGCATCGGGATTGAATACATCAGTGACTATGCGAACTTTCCTCCATGGGAGTAATGTCTCAAACTGTCTACGCTTTGATCGTTTCCTGGAAGACCAGTAGTAGTTTCCGATGCACATCTGGAGGCATTTTGTAATCTGTGAACCTTCAAAGTGTTGATGAAACACAGAAATTGCATCGGGATTGAATACAACACTCACCATGCGCACATTCCTCCATGGGAGTAATGTCTCAATCAGTTTACGTTTTTGATCGTTCAATGGAAGACCAGAAGTAGTTTCTGATGCACATCTGGGGGCATTCTGTAATCTGTGGACTATCAGAGAGTTGATGAAACACAGAAATTGCATCGGGATTGAATACAACAGTCACCATGCGCACTTTCCTACATGGGAGTAACGTCTCAAACTGTTTACGCTTTTATCGTTCCCTGGAAGACCAGTAGTAGTTTCTGATGCACATCTGGGGGCATTCTCTAATCTGTATACTATCAGAGAGTTGATGAAACACAGAAATTGCATCGGGATTGAATACAACAGTCACCATGCGCACTTTCCTCCATGGGAGTAATGTCTCTAACAGTCTACATTTTTGATCGTTCCCTGGAAAACCAGTAGTAGTTTCCGATGCACATCAGGAGGCATTCTGTAATCTGTGGACCTTCAAAGTGTTGATAAAACACAGGAATTGCCGCGGGATTGAATACAACAGTCACCAGGCGCACTTTCCTCCATGGCAGTAATGTCTCAAACAGTCTACGCTTTGATCGTTCTCTGGATGACCAGTAGTAGTTTCCGATGCACATCTGGAGGCATTCTGTAATCTGTGGACTATCAGAGTGTTGATGAAACACAGAAATTGCATCGGGATTGAATACAACAGTCACCATGCGCACTTCCCTCCATGGGAGTAATGTTTCAAACAGTTTACGCTTTGATTGTTCCCTGGAAGACCAGTTATAGTTTCCGATGCACATCTGGGGGCATTCTGTAATGTGTGGACTATCAGAGTGTTGATGAAACACAAAAATTGCATCAGTATTGAATACAACAGTCACCATGCGCACTTTCCTCCATGGGAGTGATGTCACAAACAATCTACGCTTTGATCGTTCCCTGGAAGACCAGTAGTAGTTTCCGATGCACATCTGGAGGCATTCTGTATTCTGTGGAATCTCAGAATGTTGATGAAACACTGAAATTGCATCGGGATTGAATACAACAGTCACCATGCGCACTTTCCTCCTTGGGAGTAATGTCTCAAACAGTTTACGCTTTGATCTTTCCCTGGAAGACCAGTAGTAGTTTCCGATGCACATCTGAGGGCATTCTGTTCTGTGTGGACGATCAGAGTGTTGATGAAACAAAGAAATTGCATCAGGATTGAATACAACAGTCTCCATGCGCACTTTCCTCCATGGGAGTAATGTCTCAAACAGTCTACGCTTTGATCGTACCCTGGGAGACCAATAGTAATTTCCGATGCACATCTGGGGGTATTCTGTAATGTGTGGACTATCAGAGTGTTGATGAATCACAGAAACTGAATCGGGATTGAATACAACATTCACCATGCGCACTGTCCTCCATGGGAGTACTGTCTCAAACAGTCTACGCTTTAATCGTTCCCTGCACGACCAGTAGTATTTTCAGATGCACATCTGGAGGCATTCTGTAATCTGTGGAAAGTCAAAGTGTTGATGAAATAGAGAAATTGCCTCTGGATTGAATACAACAGACACCATGCTCACTTTCCTACATGGGAGTAATGTCTCAAAAAGTCTACGGTTTGATCGTTTCCTGGAAGACCAGTAATAGTATCCGATGCACATCTGGAGGCATTCTGTAATCTTTGGACCTTCAAAGTGTTGATGAAACACAGAAATTGTATCGGGATTAAATACAACAGTCACAAAGCGTACTTTCCTCCATAGGAGTAATGTCTCTAACAGTCTACGTTTTTAATCGTTCCCTGGAAAACCAGTAGTAGTTTCCGATGCACATCTGGAGCGTTCTGTAATCTGTGGATCTTAAAAGTGTTGATGAAACACTAGAATTGCCGTATGATTGAATACAACAGTCACCAGGCCCACTTTCCTATATTTGAGTAATGTCTCAAACAGTTTACGCTTTGATCGTTCCCTGGAAGACCAGTAGTAGTTTCCGATGCACATCTGGGGGCATTCTTTAATGTGTGGACTATCAGAGTGTTGATGAAACACAGAAATTGCATCGGGATTGAATGCAACAGTCACCATGCGCACATTCCTCCATGGGAGTAATGTCTCAATCAGTTTACGTTTTTGATCGTTCAATGGAAGACCAGAAGTAGTTTCTGATGCACATCTGGGGGCATTCTGTAATCTGTGGACTATCAGAGAGTTGATGAAACACAGAAATTGCATCGTGATTGAATACAACAGTCACCATGCGCACTTTCCTCCATGGGAGTAATGTCTCAAACAGTCTACGCTTTGATCGGTCCCTGCAACACCAATAGTAGTTTCCGATGCACATCTGGAGGCATCCTGTAATCTGTGGAACATCAAAGTGTTGATGAAACATAGAAATTGCCTCGGGATTGAATATAACAGTCATCATGCGCATTTTCCTCCATGGGAGTGATGTCTCAAACAGAATACGCTTTGATCGTTCCCTTTAAGACCAGTAGTAGTTTCCGATGCACATCTGGAGGCATTCTGTAATCTGTAAACTATCAGAGTGTTGTTCAAACACAGAAATTGCATCGGGATTGAATACAACAGTCACCATGCGCACTTTCCTACATGGGAGTAACGTCTCAAACTGTTTACGCTTTTATCGTTCCCTGGAAGACCAGTAGTAGTTTCTGATGCACATCTGGGGGCATTCTGTAATCTGTATACTATCAGGGAGTTGATGAAACACAGAAATTGCATCGGGATTGAATACAACAGTCACCATGCGCACTTTCCTCCATGGGAGTAATGTCTCTAACAGTCTACATTTTTGATCGTTCCCTGGAAAACCAGTAGTAGTTTCCGATGCACATCTGGAGGCATTCTGTAATCTGTGGACCTTCAAAGTGTTGATGGAACACAGGAATTGCCGCGGGATTGAATACAACAGTCACCAGGCGCACTTTAATCCATGGCAGTAATGTCTCAAACAGTCTACGCTTTGATCGTTCCCTGGATGACCAGTAGTAGTTTCCGATGCACATCTGGAGGCATTCTGTAATCTGTGGACTATCAGAGTGTTGATGAAACACAGAAATTGCATCGGGATTGAATACAACAGTCACCATGCGCACTTTCCTCCATGGGAGTAATGTTTCAAACAGTTTACGCTTTGATTGTTCCTTGGAAGACCAGTAGTAGTTTCCGATGCACATCTGGGGGCATTCTGTAATGTGTGGACTATCAGAGTGTTGATGAAACACAGAAATTGCATCAGGATTGAATACAACAGTCACCATGCGCACTTTCCTCCATGGGAGTGATGTCACAAACAATCTACGCTTTGATCGTTCCCTGGAAGACCAGTAGTAGTTTCCGATGCACATCTGGAGGCATTCTGTATTCTGTGGACTCTCAGAATGTTGATGAAACACTGAAATTGCATCGGGATTGAATACAACAGTCACCATGCGCACTTTCCTCCGTGTGAGTAATGTCTCAAACAGTTTACGCTTTGATCGTTCCCTGGAAGACCAGTAGTAGTTTCCGATGCACATCTGCGGACATTCTGTAATGTGTGGACTAACATAGTGTTGATGAAACACAGAAATTGCATCAGGATTGAATACAACAGTCACCATGCGCACTTTCCTCCATGGGAGTAATGTCTCAAACAGTTTACGCTTTGATCGTTCCCTGGATGACCAGTAGTAATTTCCGATGCACATCTGTTTGCATTCTGTAATGTGTGGACTATCAGAGTGTTGATGAAACACAGAAGTTGCATCGGGATTGAATACAACAGTCGCCATGCGAACTTTCCTCCATGGGAGTAATGTCTGAAACTGTTTACGCTTTGATCGTTTCCTGGAAGACCCGTAGTAGTTTCCGATGCACATCTGGAGGCATTCTGTAATCTGTGGACCTTCAAAGTGTTGATGAAACACAGAAATTGCCTCGGGATTGAATACAACAGACACCATGCACACTTTCCTCCTTGGGAGTAATGTCTCAAACAGTTTACGCTTTGATCTTTCCCTGGAAGACCAGTAGTAGTTTCAGATGCTCATCTGAGGGCATTATGTTCTGTGTGGACGATCAGAGTGTTGATGAAACAAAGAAATTGCATCAGTATTGAATACAACAGTCTCCATGCGCACTTTCCTCCATGGGAGTAATGTCTCAAACAGTCTACGCTTTGATCGTACCCTGGGAGACCAATAGTAGTTTCCGATGCACATCTGGGGGTATTCTGTAATGTGTGGACTATCAGAGTGTTGATGAATCACAGAAACTGCATCGGGATTGAATACAACATTCACCATGCGCACTGTCCTCCATGGGAGTAATGTCTCAAACAGTCTACGCTTTAATCGTTCCCTGCACGACCAGTAGTATTTTCAGATGCACATCTGGAGGCATTCTGTAATCTGTGGAAAGTCAAAGTGTTGATGAAATAGAGAAATTGCCTCTGGATTGAATACAACAGACACCATGCTCACTTTCCTACATCTGAGTAATGTCTCAAAAAGTCTACGGTTGGATCGTTTCCTGGAAGACCAGTAATAGTATCCGATGCACATCTGGAGGCATTCTGTAATCTTTGGACCTTCAAAGTGTTGATGAAACACAGAAATTGTATCGGGATTAAATACAACAGTCACAATGCGTACTTTCCTCCATAGGAGTAATGTCTCTAACAGTCTACGTTTTTAATCGTTCCCTGGAAAACCAGTAGTAGTTTCCGATGCACATCTTTAGCATTCTGTAATCTGTGGACCTTAAAAGTGTTGATGAAACACAGGAATTGCCGTGGGATTGAATACAACAGTCACCAGGCCCACTTTCCTATATTTGAGTAATGTCTCAAACTGTCTACGCTTTGATCGTTCCCTGGAAGACCAGTAGTAGTTTCCGATGCACATCTGGAGGCATTGTGTAATCTGTGGACTATCAGAGTGTTGATGAAACACAGAAATTGCGTCGGGATTGAATACAACAGTCACCATGCGCACTTTCCTCCATGGGAGAAATGTCTAAAACAGTTTACGCTTTGATTGTTCCCTGGAAGACCAGTAGTAGTTTCCGATGCACATCTGGAGGCATTCTGTAATGTGTGGACTATCAGAGTGTTGATGAAACACAGAAATTGCATCAGGATTGAATACAACAGTCACCATGCACACTTTCCTCCATGGGAGTAATGTCGCAAACAGTTTACGCTTTGATCGTTCCCTGGAAGACCAGTAGTAGTTTCCGATGCACATCTGGGGGCATTCTGTAATGTGTGGACTATCAGAGTGTTGATGAAACACAAAAATTGCATCGGGATTGAATGCAACAGTCACTATGCGAACTTTCCTCCATGGCAGTAATGTCTCAAACTGTCTACGCTTTGATCGTTTCCTGGAAGACCAGTAGTAGTTTCCGATGCACATCTGGAGGCATTTTGTAATCTGTGAACCTTCAAAGTGTTGATGAAACACAGAAATTGCATCGGGATTGAATACAGCAGTCACCATGCGCACATTCCTCCATGGGAGTAATGTCTCAATCAGTTTACGTTTTTTATCGTTCAATGGAAGACCAGAAGTAGTTTCTGATGCACATCTGGGGGCATTCTGTAATCTGTGGACTATCAGAGAGTTGATGAAACACAGAAATTGCATCGGGATTGAATACAACAGTCACCATGCGCACTTTCCTCCATGGGAGTAATGTCTCAAACAGTCTACGCTTTGATCGTTCCCTGCAACACCACTAGTAGTTTCCGATGCACATCTGGAGGCATTCTGTAATCTGTGGAACATCAAAGTATTGATGAAACATAGAAATTGCCTCGGGATTCTGTAATCTGTAAACTATCAGAGTGTTGTTCAAACACAGAAATTGCATCGGGATTGAATACAACAGTCACCATGCGCACTTTCCTACATGGGAGTAACGTCTCAAACTGTTTACGTTTTTATCGTTCCCTGGAAGACCAGTAGTAGTTTCTGATGCACATCTGGGGGCATTCTGTAATCTGTATACTATCAGAGAGTTGATGAAACACAGAAATTGCATCGGAATTGAATACAACAGTCACCATGCGCACTTTCCTCCATGGGAGTAATTTCTCTAACAGTCTACATTTTTGATCGTTCCCTGGAAAACCAGTAGTTGTTTCCGATGCACATCTGGAGGCATTCTGTAATCTGTGGACCTTCAAAGTGTTGATGAAACACAGGAATTGACGCGGGATTGAATACAACAGTCACCAGGCGCACTTTCTCCCATGGCAGTAATGTCTCAAACAGTCTACGCTTTGATCGTTCCCTGGATGACCAGTAGTAGTTTGCGATGCACATCTGGAGGCATTCTGTAATCTGTGGACTATCAGAGTGTTGATGAAACACAGAAATTGCATCGGGATTGAATACAACAGTCACCATGCGCACTTTCCTCCATGGGAGTAATGTTTCAAACAGTTTACGCTTTGATTGTTCCCTGGAAGACCAGTAGTAGTTTCCGATGCACATCTGGGGGCGTTCTGTAATGTGTGGACTATCAGAGTGTTGATGAAACACAGAAATTGCATCAGGATTGAATACAACAGTCACCATGCGCACTTTCCTCCATGGGAGTGATGTCACAAACAATCTACGCTTTTATCGTTCCCTGGAAGACCAGTAGTAGTTTCCGATGCACATCTGGAGGCATTCTGTATTCTGTGGACTCTCAGAGTGTTGATGAAACACTGAAATTGCATCGGGATTGAATACAACTGTCACTATGCGCACTTTCCTCCGTGTGAGTAATGTCTCAAACAGTTTACGCTTTGATCGTTCCCTGGAAGACCAGTAGTAGTTTCCGATGCACATCTGCGGACATTCTGTAATGTGTGGACTAACAGAGTGTTGATGAAACACAGATATTGCATCGGGATTGAATACAACAGTCACCATGCGCACTTTCCTCCATGGAAGTAATGTCTCAAACAGTCTACGCTTTGATCGTTCCCTGCAACACCACTAGTAGTTTCCGATGCACATTTGGAGGCATTCTGTAATCTGTGGAACATCAAAGTGTTGATGAAACATAGAAATTGCCTCGGGATTGAATATAACAGTCATCATGCGCATTTTCCTCCATGGGAGTGATGTCTCAAACAGAATACGCTTTGATCGTTCCCTTTAAGACCAGTAGTAGTTTGCGATGCACATCTGGAGGCATTCTGTAATCTGTAAACTATCAGAGTGTTTTTAAAACACAGAAATTGCATCGGGATTGAATACAACAGTCACCTTGCGCACTTTCCAACATGGGAGTATCGTCTCAAACTGTTTACGCTTTTATCGTTCCCTGGAAGACCAGTAGTAGTTTCTGATGCACATCTGGGGGCATTCTGTAATCTGTATACTATCAGAGAGTTGATGAAACTCAGTAATTGCATCGGGATTGAATACAACAGTCACCATGCGCACTTTCCTCCATGGGAGTAATTTCTCTAACAGTCTACATTTTTGATCGTTCCCTGGAAAACCAGTAGTAGTTTCCGATGCACATCTGGAGGCATTCTGTAATCTGTGAACCCTCAAAGTGTTGATGAAACACAGGAATTGCCGCGGGATTGAATACAACAGTCACCAGGCGCACTTTCCTCCATGGCAGTAATGTCTCAAACAGTCTACGCTTTGATCGTTCCCTGGATGACCAGTAGTAGTTTGCGATGCACATCTGGAGGCATTCTGTCATCTGTGGACTATCAGAGTGTTGATGAAACAAAGAAATTGCATCGGGATTGAATACAACAGTCACCATGCGCACTTTCCTTCATGGGAGTAATGTTTCAAACAGTTTACGCTTTGATTGTTCCCTGGAAGACAAGTAGTAGTTTCCGATGCACATCTGGGGGCGTTCTGTAATGTGTGGACTATCAGAGTGTTGATGAAACACAGAAATTGCATCGGGATTGAATACAACAGTCACCATGCGCACATTCCTCCATGGGAGTAATGTCTCAATCAGTTTACGTCTTTTATCGTTCAATCGAAGACCAGAAGTAGTTTCTGATGCACATCTGGGGGCATTCTGTAATCTGTGGACTATCAGAGAGTTGATGAAACACAGAAATTGCATCGGGATTGAATACAACAGTCACCATGCGCACTTTCCTCCATGGGAGTAATGTCTCAAACAGTCTACGCTTTGATCGTTCCCTGCAACACCACTAGTAGGTTCCGATGCACATCTGGAGGCATTCTGTAATCTGTGGAACATCAAAGTATTGATGAAACATAGAAATTGCCTCGGGATTCTGTAATCTGTAAACTATCAGAGTGTTGTTCAAACACAGAAATTGCATCGGGATTGAATACAACAGTCACCATGCGCACTTTCCTACATGGGAGTAACGTCTCAACCTGTTTACGTTTTTATCGTTCCCTGGAAGACCAGTAGTAGTTTCTGATGCACATCTGGGGGCATTCTGTAATCTGTATACTATCAGAGAGTTGATGAAACACAGAAATTGCATCGGAATTGAATACAACAGTCACCATGCGCACTTTCCTCCATGGGAGTAATTTCTCTAACAGTCTACATTTTTGATCGTTCCCTGGAAAACCAGTAGTTGTTTCCGATGCACATCTGGAGGCATTCTGTAATCTGTGGACCTTCAAAGTGTTGATGAAACACAGGAATTGACGCGGGATTGAATACAACAGTCACCAGGCGCACTTTCTCCCATGGCAGTAATGTCTCAAACAGTCTACGCTTTGATCGTTCCCTGGATGACCAGTAGTAGTTTGCGATGCACATCTGGAGGCATTCTGTAATCTGTGGACTATCAGAGTGTTGATGAAACACAGAAATTGCATCGGGATTGAATACAACAGTCACCATGCGCACTTTCCTCCATGGGAGTAATGTTTCAATCAGTTTACGCTTTGATTGTTCCCTGGAAGACCAGTAGTAGTTTCCGATGCACATCTGGGGGCGTTCTGTAATGTGTGGACTATCAGAGTGTTGATGAAACACAGAAATTGCATCAGGATTGAATACAACAGTCACCATGCGCACTTTCCTCCATGGGAGTGTTGTCACAAACAATCTACGCTTTTATCGTTCCCTGGAAGACCAGTAGTAGTTTCCGATGCACATCTGGAGGCATTCTGTATTCTGTGGACTCTCAGAGTGTTGATGAAACACTGAAATTGCATCGGGATTGAATACAACTGTCACTATGCGCACTTTCCTCCGTGTGAGTAATGTCTCAAACAGTTTACGCTTTGATCGTTCCCTGGAAGACCAGTAGTAGTTTCCGATGCACATCTGCGGACATTCTGTAATGTGTGGACTAACAGAGTGTTGATGAAACACAGATATTGCATCGGGATTGAATACAACAGTCACCATGCGCACTTTCCTCCATGGAAGTAATGTCTCAAACAGTCTACGCTTTGATCGTTCGCTGCAACACCACTAGTAGTTTCCGATGCACATCTGGAGGCATTCTGTAATCTGTGGAACATCAAAGTGTTGATGAAACATAGAAATTGCCTCGGGATTGAATATAACAGTCATCATGCGCATTTTCCTCCATGGGAGTGATGTCTCAAACAGAATACGCTTTGATCGTTCCCTTTAAGACCAGTAGTAGTTTGCGATGCACATCTGGAGGCATTCTGTAATCTGTAAACTATCAGAGTGTTTTTCAAACACAGAGATTGCATCGGGATTGAATACAACAGTCACCTTGCGCACTTTCCTACATGGGAGTATCGTCTCAAACTGTTTACGCTTTTATCGTTCCCTGGAAGACCAGTAGTAGTTTCTGATGCACATCTGGGGGCATTCTGTAATCTGTATACTATCAGAGAGTTGATGAAACTCAGAAATTGCATCGGGATTGAATACAACAGTCACCATGCGCACTTTCCTCCATGGGAGTAATTTCTCTAACAGTCTACATTTTTGATCGTTCCCTGGAAAACCAGTAGTAGTTTCCGATGCACATCTGGAGGCATTCTGTAATCTGTGAACCCTCAAAGTGTTGATGACACACAGGAATTGCCGCGGGATTGAATACAACAGTCACCAGGCGCACTTTCCTCCATGGCAGTAATGTCTCAAACAGTCTACGCTTTGATCGTTCCCTGGATGACCAGTAGTAGTTTGCGATGCACATCTGGAGGCTTTCTGTCATCTGTGGACTATCAGAGTGTTGATGAAACAAAGAAATTGCATCGGGATTGAATACAACAGTCACCATGCGCACTTTCCTTCATGGGAGTAATGTTTCAAACAGTTTACGCTTTGATTGTTCCCTGGAAGACAAGTAGTAGTTTCCGATGCACATCTGGGGGCGTTCTGTAATGTGTGGACTATCAGAGTGTTGATGAAACACAGAAATTGCATCAGAATTGAATACAACAGTCACCATGCGCACTTTCCTCCATGGGAGTGATGTCACAAACAATCTACGCTTTTATCGTTCCCTGGAAGACCAGTAGTAGTTTCCGATGCACATCTGGAGGCATTCTGTATTCTGTGGACTCTCAGAATGTTGATGAAACACTGAAATTGCATCGGGATTGAATACAACTGTCACCATGCGCACTTTCCTCCGTGTGAGTAATGTCTCAAACAGTTTACGCTTTGATCGTTCCCTGGAAGACCAGTAGTAGTTTCCGATGCACATCTGCGGACATTCTGTAATGTGTGGACTAACAGATTGTTGATGAAACACAGAAATTACATCGGGATTGAATACAACAGTCACTATGCGAACTTTCCTCCATGGGAGTAATGTCTCAAACTGTCTACGCTTTGATCGTTTCCTGGAAGACCTGTAGTAGTTTCCGATGCACATCTGGAGGCATTTTGTAATCTGTGAACCTTCAAAGTGTTGATGAAACACAGAAATTGCATCGGGATTGAATACAACAGTCACCATGCGCACATTCCTCCATGGGAGTAATGTCTCAATCAGTTTACGTTTTTGATCGTTCAATGGAAGACCAGAAGCAGTTTCTGATGCACATCTGGGGGCATTCTGTAATCTGTGGACTATCAGAGAGTTGATGAAACACAGAAATTGCATCGGGATTGAATACAACAGTCACCATGCGCACTTTCCTCCATGGGAGTAATGTCTCTAACAGTCTACATTTTTGATCGTTCCCTGGAAAACCAGTAGTAGTTTCCGATGCACATCTGGAGGCATTCTGTAATCTGTGGACCTTCAAAGTGTTGATGAAACACAGGAATTGCCGCGGGATTGAATACAACAGTCACCAGGCGCACTTTCCTCCATGGCAGTAATGTCTCAAACAGTCTACGCTTTGATCGTTCCCTGGATGACCAGTAGTAGTTTCCGATGCACATCTGGAGGCATTCTGTAATCTGTGGACTATCAGAGTGTTGATGAAACACAGAAATTGCATCGGGATTGAATACAACAGTCACCATGCGCACTTTCCTCCATGGGAGTAATGTTTCAAACAGTTTACGCTTTGATTGTTCCCTGGAAGACCAGTAGTAGTTTCCGATGCACATCTGGGGGCATTCTGTAATGTGTGGACTATCAGAGTGTTGATGAAACACAGAAATTGCATCAGGATTGAATACAACAGTCACCATGCGCACTTTCCTCCATGGGAGTGATGTCACAAACAATCTACGCTTTTATCGTTCCCTGGAAGACCAGTAGTAGTTTCCGATGCACATCTGGAGGCATTCTGTATTCTGTGGACTCTCAGAATGTTGATGAAACACTGAAATTGCATCGGGATTGAATACAACAGTCACCATGCGCACTTTCCTCCGTGTGAGTAATGTCTCAAACAGTTTACGCTTTGATCGTTCCCTGGATGACCAGTAGTAGTTTCCGATGCACATCTGCGGACATTCTGTAATGTGTGGACTAACATAGTGTTGATGAAACACAGAAATTGCATCAGGATTGAATACAACAGTCACCATGCGCACTTTCCTCCATGGGAGTAATGTCTCAAACACTTTACGCTTTGATCGTTGCCTGGATGACCAGTAGTAATTTCCGATGCACATCTGTTTGCATTCTGTAATGTGTGGTCTATCAGAGTGTTGATGAAACACAGAAATTGCATCGGGATTGAATACAACAGTCACCATGCGCACTTTCCTACATGGGAGTAATGTCGCAAGCATTCTACGCTTTGATCGTTCCCTGGAAGACCAGTAGTAGTTTCCGATGCACATCTGGGGGCATTCTGTAATGTGTGGACTATCAGAGTGTTGATGAAACACAGAAGTTGCATCGGGATTGAATACAACAGTCGCCATGCGAACTTTCCTCCATGGGAGTAATGTCTGAAACTGTTTACGCTTTGATCGTTTCCTGGAAGACCAGTAGTAGTTTCCGATGCACATCTGGAGGCATTCTGTAATCTGTGGACCTTCAAAGTGTTGATGAAACACAGAAATTGCTTCGGGATTGAATACAACAGACACCATGCACACTTTCCTCCTTGGGAGTAATGTCTCAAACAGTTTACGCTTTGATCTTTCCCTGGAAGACCAGTAGTAGTTTCCGATGCTCATCTGAGGGCATTATGTTCTGTGTGGACGATCAGAGTGTTGATGAAACAAAGAAATTGCAACAGGATTGAATACAACAGTCTCCATGAACACTTTCCTCCATGGGAGTAATGTCTCAAACAGTCTACGCTTTGATCGTACCCTGGGAGACCAATAGTAGTTTCCGATGCACATCTGGGGGTATTCTGTAATGTGTGGACTATCAGAGTGTTGATGAATCACAGAAACTACATCGGGATTGAATACAACATTCACCATGCGCACTGTCCTCCATGGGAGTAATGTCTCAAACAGTCTACGCTTTAATCGTTCCCTGCACGACCAGTAGTATTTTCAGATGCACATTTGGAGGCATTCTGTAATCTGTGGAAAGTCAAAGTGTTGATGAAATAGAGAAATTGCCTCTGGATTGAATACAACAGACACCATGCTCACTTTCCTACATGGGAGTAATGTCTCAAAAAGTCTACGGTTGGATCGTTTCCTGGAAGACCAGTAATAGTATCCGATGCACATCTGGAGGCATTCTGTAATCTTTGGACCTTCAAAGTGTTGATGAAACACAGAAATTGTATCGGGATTAAATACAACAGTCACAATGCGTACTTTTCTCCATAGGAGTAATGTCTCTAACAGTCTACGTTTTTAATCGTTCCCTGGAAAACCAGTAGTAGTTTCCGATGCACATCTGGAGCATTCTGTAATCTGTGGACCTTAAAAGTGTTGATGAAACACAGGAATTGCCGTGGGATTGAATACAACAGTCACCATGCCCACTTTCCTATATTTGAGTAATGTCTCAAACTGTCTACGTTTTGATCGTTCCCTGGAAGACCAGTAGCAGTTTCCGATGCACATCTGGAGGAATTGTGTAATCTGTGGACTATCAGAGTGTTGATGAAACACAGAAATTGCGTCGGGATTGAATACAACAGTCACCATGCGCACTTTCCTCCATGGGAGAAATGTCTAAAACAGTTTACGCTTTGATTGTTCCCTGGAAGACCAGTAGTAGTTTCCGATGCACATCTGGAGGCATTCTGTAATGTGTGGACTATCAGAGTGCTGATGAAACACAGAAATTGCATCAGGATTGAATACTACAGTCACCATGCACACTTTCCTCCATGGGAGTAATGTCGCAAACACTTTACGCTTTGATCGTTCCCTGGAAGACCAGTAGTAGTTTCCGATGCACATCTGGGGGCATTCTGTAATGTGTGGACTATCAGAGTGTTGATGAAACACAGATATTGCAACGGGATTGAATGCAACAGTCACTATGCGAACTTTCCTCCATGACAGTAATGTCTCAAACTGTCTACGCTTTGATCGTTTCCTGGAAGACCAGTAGTAGTTTCCGATGCACATCTGGAGGCATTTTGTAATCTGTGAACCTTCAAAGTGTTGATGAAACACAGAAATTGCATCGGGATTGAATACAACAGTCACCATGCGCACATTCCTCCATGGGAGTAATGTCTCAATCAGTTAACGTTTTTGATCGTTCAATGGAAGACCAGAAGTAGTTTCTGATGCACATCTGGGGGCATTCTGTAATCTGTGGACTATCAGAGAGTTGATGAAACACAGAAATTGCATCGGGACTGAATACAACAGTCACCATGCGCACTTTCCTCCATGGGAGTAATGTCTCAAAGAGTCTACGCTTTGATCGTTCCCTGCAACACCACTAGTAGTTTCCGATGCACATCTGGAGGCATTCTGTAATCTGTGGAACATCAAAGTGTTGATGAAACATAGAAATTGCCTCGGGATTGAATATAACAGTCATCATGCGCATTTTCTTCCATGGGAGTGATGTCTCAAACAGAATACGCTTTGATCGTTCCCTTTAAGACCAGTAGTAGTTTCCGATGCACATCTGGAGGCATTCTGTAATCTGTAAACTATCAGACTGTTGTTCAAACACAGAAATTGCATCGGGATTGAATACAACAGTCACCATGCGCACTTTCCTACATGGGAGTAACGTCTCAAACTGTTTACGCTTTTATCGTTCCCTGGAAGACCAGTAGTAGTTTCTGATGCACATCTGGGGGCATTCTGTAATCTGTATACTATCAGAGAGTTGATGAAACACAGAAATTGCATCGGGATTGAATACAACAGTCACCATGCCCACTTTCCTCCATGGGAGTAATTTCTCTAACAGTCTACATTTTTGATCGTTCCCTGGAAAACCAGTAGTTGTTTCCGATGCACATCTGGAGGCATTCTGTAATCTGTGGACCTTCAAAGTGTTCATGAAACACAGGAATTGCCGCGGGATTGAATACAACAGTCACCAGGCGCACTTTCCTCCATGGCAGTAATGTCTCAAACAGTCTACGCTTTGATCGTTCCCTGGATGAACAGTAGTAGTTTGCGATGCACATCTTGGAAGCATTCTGTAATCTGTGGACTATCAGAGTGTTGATGAAACACAGAAATTGCATCGGGATTGAATACAACAGTCACCATGCGCACTTTCCTCCATGGGAGTAATGTTTCAAACAGTTTACGCTTTGATTGTTCCCTGGAAGACCAGTAGTAGTTTCCGATGCACATCTGGGGGCGTTCTGTAATGTGTGGAATATCAGAGTGTTGATGAAACACAGAAATTGCATCAGGATTGAATACAACAGTCACCATGCGCACTTTCCTCCATGGGAGTGATGTCACAAACAATCTACGCTTTTATCGTTCCCTGGAAGACCAGTAGTAGTTTCCGATGCACATCTGGAGGCATTCTGTATTCTGTGGACTCTCAGAATGTTGATGAAACACTGAAATTGCATCGGGATTGAATACAACTGTCACCATGCGCACTTTCCTCCGTGTGAGTAATGTCTCAAACAGTTTACGCTTTGATCGTTCCCTGGAAGACCAGTAGTAGTTTCCGATGCACATCTGCGGACATTCTGTAATGTGTGGACTAACAGAGTGTTGATGAAACACAGATATTGCATCGGGATTGAATACAACAGTCACCATGCGCACTTTCCTCCATGGAAGTAATGTCTCAAACAGTCTACGCTTTGATCGTTCCCTGCAACACCACTAGTAGTTTCCGATGCACATCTGGAGGCATTCTGTATTCTGTGGAACATCAAAGTTTTGATGAAACATAGACATTGCCTCGGGATTGAATATAACAGTCATCATGCGCATTTTCCTCCATGGGAGTGATGTCTCAAACAGAATACTCTTTGATCGTTCCCTTTAAGACCAGTAGTAGTTTCCGATGCACATCTGGAGGCATTCTGTAATCTGTAAACTATCAGAGTGTTGTTCAAACACAGAAATTGCATCGGGATTGAATACAACAGTCACCATGCGCACTTTCCTACATGGGAGTAACGTCTCAAACTGTTTACGCTTTTATCGTTCCCTGGAAGACCAGTAGTAGTTTCTGATGCACATCTGGGGGCATTCTGTAATCTGTATACTATCAGAGAGTTGATGAAACACAGAAATTGCATCGGGATTGAATACAACAGTCACCATGCGCACTTTCCTCCATGGGAGTAATTTCTCTAACAGTCTACATTTTTGATCGTTCCCTGGAAAACCAGTAGTAGTTTCCGATGCACATCTGGAGGCATTCTGTAATCTGTGGACCCTCAAAGTGTTGATGAAACACAGGAATTGCCGCGGGATTGAATACAACAGACACCAGGCGCACTTTCCTCCATGGCAGTAATGTCTCAAACGGTCTACGCTTTGATCGTTCCCTGGATGACCAGTAGTAGTTTGCGATGCACATCTGGAGGCATTCTGTAATCTGTGGACTATCAGAGTGTTGATGAAACACAGAAATTGAATCGGGATTGAATACAACAGTCACCATGCGCACTTTCCTTCATGGGAGTAATGTTTCAAACAGTTTACGCTTTGATTGTTCCCTGGAAGACCAGTAGTAGTTTCCGATGCACATCTGGGGGCGTTCTGTAATGTGTGGACTATCAGAGTGTTGATGAAACACAGAAATTGCATCAGGATTGAATACAACAGTCACCATGCGCACTTTCCTCCATGGGAGTGATGTCACAAACAATCTACGCTTTTATCGTTCCCTGGAAGACCAGTAGTAGTTTCCGATGCACATCTGGAGGCATTCTGTATTCTGTGGACTCTCAGAGTGTTGATGAAACACAGAAATTGAATCGGGATTGAATACAACAGTCACCATGCGCACTTTCCTTCATGGGAGTAATGTTTCAAACAGTTTACGCTTTGATTGTTCCCTGGAAGACCAGTAGTAGTTTCCGATGCACATCTGGGGGCGTTCTGTAATGTGTGGACTATCAGAGTGTTGATGAAACACAGAAATTGCATCGGGATTGAATACAACAGTCACCATGCGCACTTTCTCCCATGGGAGTAATGTCTCAAACAGTCTACGCTTTGATCGTTCCTTGCAAGACCAGTAGAAGTTTCCGATGCACATCTGGAGGCATTCTGTAATCTGTGGACCTTCAGAGTGTTGATGAAACACAGAAATTGCGCGGGATTGAATACAACAGTCACCATGCGCACTTTACTCCATGGGAGTAATGTCTCAAACAGTCTACGTTTTGATTGTTCCCTTCAAGACCAATAGTAGTTTCCGATGCACATCTGGAGGCATTCTGCAATCTTTGTACCATCAAAGTGTTGATGAAACACAGAAATTGCCTCGGGATTGAATACGACAGTCACCATGCGCACTTTCCTACATGGGAGTAATGTCTCAAATAGTCTACGGTTTGATCGTTTCCTTAAAGACCAGTAGTAGTTTCCGATGCACATCTGGAGTAATTCTGTAATCTTTGGACCTTCAAAGTGTTGATGAAACACAGAAATTGCATCGGGATTCAATACAACAGTCACCATGAGCACTTTCCTCCATGGGAGTAATGTCACTAACAGTCTACGATTTGATCGTTCCCTGCAAGACCAGTAGTAGTTTCCGATGCACATCTGAAGGCACTCTGTAATCTGAGGACCTTCAAAGTGTTGATGAAACACTGGAATTGCCGCTGGAGTGAATAAAACAGTCACCACTCGCACTTTCCTAAATGGGAGTAATGTCTCAAACTGTCAACGCTTTGATCGTTCCCTGGAAGACCAGTAGTAGTTTCCGATGTACATCTGGTTGCATTCTGTAATCTGTGGACTATCAGAGTGTTGATGAAACACAGAAATTGCATCGGTATTGAATACAACAATCACCATGCGCACTTTCCTCCATGGGAGTAATGTCTCAAACAGTTTACGTTTGATCGTTACCTGGAAAACCAGTAGATGTTTCCGATGAACATCTGGTGTCACTCTGTAATCTGTGGACTATCAGAGTGTTGATGGAACACAGAAATTGCATCTGGATTGAATACAACAATCACCATGCGCACTTTCCTCAATAGGAGTAATGTATCAAACAGTCAACGCTTTTATCGTTCCCTGCAAGACCAGTAGTAGTTTCCGATGCACATCTGGAGGCATTTTGCAATCTGTGTACCTTGAACGTGTTGATGAAACACAGAAATTGCTTCGGGATTGAATACAACAGTCATCATATGCATTTTCCTCCATGGGAGTAATGTCTCAAACAGTTTAGGCTTTTATCGTTCCCTGGATGACCAGTATAGTTTCCGATGCACATCTGGGGGCATTCTGAAATCTGTGGACTATCAGAGTGTTGATGAAACACAGAAATTGCATCGGGATTGAATACAACAGTCACAATGCGCACTTTCCTCCATTAGGGTAAAGTCTCAAACAGTCTACGCTTTGATCGTTCCCTGCAACACCAGTAGTTGTTTCCGATGCACATCTGGAGGCATTCTGTAATCTGTGGACCTTTAAAGTTGTCATGGAGCACAGAAATTCCCTCGGGATTGAATTCAACAGTCACCATGCGCAGTTTCCTCCATGGGAGTTATGTTTCAAACAGTCTACGCTTTGATCGTTTCCTGGAAGACCAGTAGTAGTTTCCGATGCATATCTGGAATCATTCTGTAATCTGTGACGCTTCAGAATGTTGATGAAACACAGAAATTGCATCGGGAGTGAATACAACAGTCACCATGCGCACTTTCCTCCATGAGAGTAATGTCAAACAGTTTACGCTTTTAAAGTGCCCTGCAAGACCAGTGTAGTTTCCGATGCACATCTGGGGGTATTCTGCAGTCTGTGGACTACCATAGTGTTGATGAAACACAGAAATTGCATCAGGATTGAATACAACAGTCACCATGCGCACTTTCCTCCATAGGAGTAATGTCTCAAACAGTTTACGCTTTGATCGTTTCCTGGAAGACCAGTAGTAGTTTCCGATGAACATCTGGTGTCATACTGTAATCTGTGGACTAACAGAGTGTTGATGAAACATAGATATTGCATCGGGACTGAATACAGCATTCACCATGCGCACTTACCTCCATGGGAGTAATGTCTCAAACAGTCAACGCTTTGCTCGTTCCCTGCAAGACCAGGGGTAGTTTCCGATGCACATCTGGAGGCATTCTTTAACCTGTAAACTATCAGAGTGATGTTCAAACACAGAAATTGCATCGGGATTGAATACAACAGTCACCATAGGCACTTTCCTCCATGGGAGTAATGTCTCAAACAGTTTACGCTTTGATCGTTCCCTGGAAGACCAGTAGTAGTTTCCGATTCACATCTGGGGGCATTCTGTAATGTGTGGACTAACAGAGTGTTGATGAAACATAGAAATTGCATCGGGATTGAATACAACACACACCACGCGCACTTTCCTCCATGGGAGTAATGTCTCAAACAGTCAACGCTTTGATCGTCCCCTGCAAGACCAGTAGTAGTTTCCGATGCATTTCTGGAGGCATTCTGCAGTCTGTGGACCTTCAAAGTGTTGATGAAACACAGGAATTGCCTCGGGATTGAATACAACAGTCACCATGCGCACTTTCCTCCATAGGAGTAATGTCTCAAACAGTTTACGCTTTCATCGTTTCCTGGAAGACCAGTAGTAGTTTCCGATTCACATCTGGTGTCATTTTGTAATCTGTGGACTATCAGAGTGTTGATGAAACACAGAAATTGCATCGGGATTGAATACAACAGTCACCATGCGCACTTTGCTCCATGCGAGTAATGTCTCAAACTGTTTAGGCTTTTATCGTTCCCTGGAAGACCAGTATAGTTTCCGATGCACATCTGGGGGTATTCTGAAATCTGTGGACCATGAGAGTGTTGATGAAACACAGAAATTGCATCGGGAGTGAATACAACAGTCACCATGCGCACTTTCCTCCATGGGAGTTATGTCAAACAGTTTACGCTTTTAAAGTGCCCTGCAAGACCAGTGTAGTTTCCGATGCACATAGGGGCATTCTGTAATCTGTGGACTATCATAGGTTGATGAAACACAGAAATTGCATCAGGATTGAATACAACAGTCACCATGCGCACTTTCCTCCATGGGAGTAATGTCTCAAACAGTTTACGGTTTGATCGTTCCCTGGAAGACCAGTAGTAGTTTCCGATGCACATCTGGGGGCATTCTGTAATGTGTGGACTATCAGAGTGTTGATGAAACACAGAAATTGCATCGGGATATAATACAACAGTCACTATGCGCACTTTCCTCCATGAGGGTAAAGTCTCAAACAGTCTACGCTTTGATCGTTCCCTGCAAGACCAGTAGTACTTTCCGATGCACATCTGGAGGCATTCTGTAATCTGTGGACCTTTAAAGTTTTCATGGAGCACAGAAATTCCCTCGGGATTGAATTCAACAGTCACCATGCGCAGTTTCCTCCATGGGAGTAATGTCTCAAACAGTCTACGCTTTGGTCGTTCCCTGTAAGACCAGTAGTAGTTTCCGATGCATATCTGGGGGCATTCTGTAATGTGTGGACTATCAGAATTTTGATGAAACACAGAAATTACATCGGGATTGAATACAACCTTCACCATGTGAACTTTCCTCCGTGGGAGTAATGTCTAAAACAGTTTACGCTTGATCGTTCCCTGGAAACCAGTATATGTTTCCGATGAACATCTGGTGTCATACTGTAATCTCTGGACTATCAGAGTGTTGATGAAACACAGATATTGCATCGGGATTGAATACAACAGGCACCATGTGCACTTTCCTCCGTGGGAGTAATGTCTCAAACAGTCTACGCTTTGATCGTTCCCTGGAAGACCAGTAGTAGTTTCCGATGGACATCTGGTATCATTCTGTAATCTGTAAACTATCAGAGTGTTGTTCAAACACTTAATTTTCATGGGGATCGAATACAACAGTCCCCATGTTCACT
The DNA here is from genome assembly GCF_023897955.1 of Schistocerca gregaria. Lineage (NCBI taxonomy): Eukaryota > Metazoa > Arthropoda > Insecta > Orthoptera > Acrididae > Schistocerca > Schistocerca gregaria. The sequence continues at coordinate 45,012,351 of NC_064927.1, forward strand.
TTCCTCCATGGGAGTAATGCCTCTAACAGTCTACGCTTTAATCGTTCCCTGCAAGACCAGTAGTAGTTTCCGATGCACGTCTGGAGGCACTCTGTAATCTGTGGACCTTCAAGGTGTTGTTGAATCACAGCAGTAAACCTCAACACACACATGAAACACAGGAATTGCCACGGGTCTGAATACAACAGTGACCATGCGCAATTTCCTCCATGGGAGTAATGTCTCAAACAGTCTACGCTTTGATCGTTCCCTGGAAGACCAGTAGTAGTTTCCGACGCACATCTGGAGGCATTCTGTAACCTGTAAACTATCAGAGTGTTGTTCAAACACGGAAATTGCATCGGGATTGAATACAACAGTCACCATGCACACTTTCCTCCATTGGAGTAATGTCTCAAACAGTTTACGCTTTGATCGTTCCCTGGAAAACCAGTAGTAGTTTCCGATTCACATCTGGGGACATTCTGTAATGTGTGGACTATCAGAGTGTTGATGAAACATAGAAATTGCATCGGGATTGAATGCAACACACACCATGCGCACTTTCCTCCATGGGAGTAATGTCTCAAACAGTCTACGCTTTGATCGTTCCCTGGAAGACCAGTAGTAGTTTCCGATGCACATCTGGAGGCATTCTGTAACCTGTAAACTATCAGAGTGTTGTTCAAACACAGAAATTGCATCGGGATCGAATACAACAGTCACCATGCGCACTTTCCTCCATTGGAGTAATGTCTCAAACAGTTTACGCTTTGATCGTTCCCTGGAAAACCAGTAGTAGTTTCCGATTCACATCTGGGGACATTCTGTAATCTGTAAACTATCAGAGTGTTGTTCAAACACAGATATTGCATCGGGATTGAATACAACAGTCACCATGCGCACTTTCCTCCTTGGGGGTAATGTCTCAAACAGTTTACGATCTGATCGTTCCCTGGAAGGCCAGTAGTTGTTTGCGATGAACATCTGGGTTCATTCTGTAGTGTGTGGACTATCAGACTGTTGGTAAAACACAAAAATTGCATGGGGATTGAATACTACAGTCACCATGCGCAATTTTCCTAAATGGGAGTAATGTCTCAAACAGTCTACGCTTTGGTCGTTCCCTGGAAGACCAGCAGTAGTTTCCGATGCACATCTGGAGGCATTCTGTTATATGTTGACTATCAGAGTGTTGTTGAAACACAGAAATTGCATCGGGGTTTAATATAACTGTCACCATGCGAACTTTCCTCCATGGGAGTAATGTCTCAAACTGTATACGCTTTGATCGTTTCCTGGAACACCAGTAGTAGTTTCCGATGCACATCTGGAGGAATTCTGAAATCTGTGGACCTTCAAAGTGTTGATGAAACACAGAAATTGCATCGGGATTCAGTACAACAGTCACCATGCGCACTTTCCTCCATGGGAGGAATGTCTCAAACAGTTTACGCTTTGATCGTTCCCTGGAAGACCAGTAGTAGTTTCCGATGCACATCTGGATGCATTCTGTAGTCTGTGGAGTATCAGAGTGTTGATGAAACACAGAAATTGCATCCGGATTGAATACAACAGTCACCATGCGCACTTTCCTCCATGGGGGTAATGTCTCAAACAGTTTACGCTTTAATCGTTGCCTGGAAGACCAGTAGTAGTTTCCGATCCACATCTGGGGACATTCTGTAATGTGTGGACTATCACATTGTTGATGAAACACAGAAATTGCAATCAGGATTGAATACAACAGTCACCATGCGCACTTTCCTCCTTGGGAGTAATGTCTCAAACAGTTTACGTTTTGATCGTTCCCTGGAAGACCTGTAGTAGTTTCCGATGCACATCTGGAGGCATTCTTTAATCTGTGGACTAACAGTGTGTTGATGAAACACAGAAATTATATCGGGATTCAATACAACAGTCACCATGCGCACTTTCCTCCATGGGAGTAATGTCTCTAACAGTCTACGTTTTGATCATTCCCTGCAACACAAGTAGTAGTTTCCGATGCACATCTGGAGGCATTCTGTAATCTGTGGACCTTCAAAGTGTTTATGAAACACAGAAATTGCCGCGAGATTGAATACAACAGTCACCATGCGCACTTTCCACCATGGGAGTAATGTCTCAAACTGTCTACGCTTTGATCGTTCCCTGCAGGACCAGTAGTAGTTTACGATGCACATCTGGAGGCATTCTGTAATCTGTGGACCTTGAAAGTTTTGATGAAACATAGAAATTGCCTCGGGCTGAATACAACAGTGATCATGCGCATTTTCCTCCATGGAAGTAATGCCTCAAACAGTCTACGGTTTGATCGTTACCTGGAAGACCAGTAGTAGTATCCGATGCACATCTGGTGGCATTCTGTAATCTTTGGAGCTTCAAAGTGTTGATGAAGCACGGAAATTGCATCGGAATTCAACATAACAGTCACCATGCGCACTTTACTCCATGGAAGTAATGTCTCTAACAGTCTACGCTTTGATCGCTCCCTGGAAGACCTGTAGTAGTTTCCGATGCACATCTGGAGGCATTCTGTAATCTGTGGACCTTTAAAGTGTTGATGAAACACAGAAATTCCCTCGGGATTGAATTCAACAGTCACCATGCGCAGTTTCCTCCATGGGAGTAATAACTCAAACAGTCTACGATTTGATCGTTCCCTGTAACACCAGTAGTAGTTTCCGATGCATATCTGGGGGCATTCTGTAATGTGTGGACTCTCAGAGTGTTGATGAAACACAGAAATAGCATCGGGATTGAATACAACAGTCACCATGTGAACTTTCCTCCGTGGGAGTAATGTCTCAAACAGTTTACGCTTGATCGTTCCCTGGAAGACCAGTAGATGTTTCCGATGAACATCTGGTGTCATACTGTAATCTGTGGACTATCAGAGTGTTGATGAAACACAGATATTGCATCGGGATTGAATACAACAGTCACCATGTGCACTTTCCTCCGTGGGAGTAATGTCTCAAACAGTCTACGCTTTGATCGTTCCCTGGAAGACCAGTAGTAGTTTCCGATGGACATCTGGTATCATTCTGTAATCTGTAAACTATCAGAGTGTTGTTCAAACACTAAAATTTCATCGGGATCGAATACAACAGTCCCCATGTTCACTTTCCTCCATGGGAGTAATGTCTCAAACTGTCTACGCTTTGATCGCTTCCTGGAACACCAGTAGTAGTTTCCGATGCTTATCTGGAGGAATTCTGAAATCTGTGGACCTTCAAAGTGTTGATGAAACACAGAAATTTCATCGGGATTGAATACAACAGTCACCATGCGCACTTTCCTCCGTGGGAGTAATGCCTCCAACAGTCTACGCTTTGATCGTTCCCTGCAAGACCAGTAGTAGTTTCCGATGCACGTCTGGAAGCATTCTATAATCTTTGGACCTTCAAGGTGTTGTTGAATCACAGCCGTAAACCTCAACACACACATGAAACACAGGAATTGCCACGGGACTGAATACAACAGTGACCATGCGCATTTTCCTCCATGGGAGTAATGTCTCAAACAGTCTACGCTTTGATCGTTCCCTGGAAGACCAGTAGTAGTTTCTGATGCACATATGGAGGCATTCTGTAACCTGTAAACTATCAGAGTGTTGTTCAAACACAGAAATTGCATCGGGATTGAATACAACTGTCACCATGCGCACTTTCCTCCATGGGAGTAATGTCTCAAACAGTTTACGCTTTGATCGTTCCCTGGAAAACCAGTAGCAGTTTCCGATTCACATCTGGGGACATTCTGTAACGTGTGGACTATCTGAGTGTTGATGAAACATAGAAATTGCATCGGGATTGAATACAACACACACCATGCGCACTTTCCTCCATGGGAGTAATGTCTCAAACAGTCAACGCTTTGATCGTTCCCTGGAAGACCAGTAGTAGTTTCCGATGCACATCTGGAGGCATTCTGCAATCTGTAGACCTTCAAAATGTTGATGAAACACAGAAATTACCTCGGGATTGAATACAACAGTCATCATGCGCATTTTCCTCCATGGGAGTGATGTCTCAAACAGAATACGCTTTGATCGTTCCCTTTTAGAGCAGTAGTAGTTTCCGATGCACATCTAGAGGCATTCTGTAATCTGTAAACTATCAGAGTGTTGTTCAAACACAAATATTGCATCGGGATTGAATACAACAGTCACCATGCGCACTTTCCTCCATAGTGGTAATGTCTCAAACAGTTTACGCTCTGATCGTTCATTGGAAGGCCAGTAGTTGTTTGCGATGAACATCCGGGTTCATTCTGTATTGTGTGGACTATCAGACTGTTGGTAAAACACAAAAATTGCATGGGGATTGAATACTACAGTCACCATGCGCAATTTTCCTTAATGGGAGTAATGTCTCAAACAGTCTACGCATTGATCGTTCCCTGGAAGACCAGCATTAGTTTCCGATGCACATCTGGAGGCATTCTGTTACCTGTTGACTATCAGAGTGTTGTTGAAACACAGAAATTGCATCGGGGATTAATATAACAGTCACCATGCGAACTTTCCTCCATGGGAGTAATGTCTCAAACTGTCTACGCTTTGATCGCTTCCTGGAACACCAGTAGTAGTTTCCGATGCACATCTGGAGGAATTCTGAAATCTGTGGACCTTCAAAGTGTTGATGAAACACAGAAATTGCATCGGGATTGAATACAACAGTCACCATGCGCACTTTCCTCCATGGGAGTAATGTCTCAAACAGTTTACGCTTTGATCGTTCCCTGGAAGACCAGTAGTAGTTTCCGATGCACATCTGGATGCATTCTGTAGTCTGTGGAGTATCAGAGTGTTGATGAAACACAGAAATTGCATCCGGATTGAATACAACAGTCACCATGCGCACTTTCCTCCATGGGGGTGGTGTCTCAAACAGTTTACGTTTTGATCGTGCCCTGGAAGACCTGTAGTAGTTTCCGATGCACATCTGGAGGCATTCTGCAATCTGTGGACTAACAATGTGTTAATGAAACACAGAAATTGCATCGGGATTCAATACAACAGTCACCATGCGCACTTTCCTCCATGGGAGTAATGTCTCTAACAGTCTACGCCTTGATCGTTCCCTGCAACACCAGTAGTAGTTTCCGATGCACATCTGGAGGCATTCTGTAATCTGTGGACCTTCAAAGTGTTTATGAAACACAGAAATTGCCGCGAGATTGAATCCAAAGGTCACCGTGCGCACTTTCCTCCATGGGAGTAATGTCTCAAACTGTCTACGCTTTGATCGTTCCCTGCAGGACCAGTAGTAGTTTACGATGCACATCTGGAGGCATTCTGTAATCTGTGGACCTTGAAAGTGTTGATTAAACATAGAAATTGCCTCGGGCTGAATACAACAGTCATCATGCGCATTTTCCTCCATGGGAGTGATGTCTCAAACAGAATACACTTTGATCGTTCCCTTTAAGACCAGTAGTAGTTTCCGATGCACTTCTGGAGGCATTCTGTAATCTATAAACTATCAGAGTGTTGTTGAAACACAGAAATTGCATCGGGATTGAGTACAACAGTCACCATGCGCACTTTCCTCCTTGGGAGTAATGTCTCAAACAGTCTACGCTTTGATCATTCCCTGCAAGACCAGTAGTAGTTTACGATGCACATATGGAGGCATTCTGTAATCTGTGGACCTTTAAAGTGTTGATGAAACACAGAAATTGCCTTAGGATTGAATACAACAGTCACCATGCGCACTTTCCTCCATGGGAGTAATGTCTCAAACAGTCTACGCTTTGATCGTTGCCTGGAAGACCAGTAGTAGTTACCGATGCACATCTGTGGACATTCTGTAATGTGTGGACTATCAGAGTATTGATGAAACACAAAAATTGCAATCAGGATTGAATTCAACAGTCACCATGCGCACTTTCCTCCTATTGAGTAATGTCTCAAACAGTCTACGCTTTGATTGTTCCCTGGAAGACCAGTAGTAGTTTCCGATGCATATCTGGAGGCATTCTGTAATCTGTGGATTTCAAATTGTTGATGAAACACAGAAATTGCCACGTGATCGAATACAACAGTCACCATTCGCACTTTCCTCCATGGGAGTAATGTCTCAAACCGTTTACGATTTGATCGTTCCCTGGAAGACCAGTAGTTGTTTCCGATGAACATCTGTGTTCATTCTGTAATGTGTGGACTATCAGAGTGTTGATGAAATACAGAAATTGCATCGGGATTGAATACAACAGACACCATGCGCACTTTCCTCCATGGGAGTAATGTCTCAAACAGTCTACGATTTGATCGTTCCCTGCAAGACCAGTAGTAGTTTCTGATGCACATTTGGAGGCACTCTGTACTCTGGGCACTTTCAAAGTGTTGATGAAACACAGAAACTGCATCGGGATTGAATACAACAGTCATCATTCGCACTTTCCTCCTATTGAGTAATGTCTCAAACAGTCTACGGTTTGATCGTTTCCTGGAAGACCAGTAGTAGTTTCCGATGCGCATCTGGAAGCTTCAGTAATATGTGGACCTTCAATGTGTTGATGAAACACAGAAATTGCATCGGGATTGAATAAACAGTCACCATGCGCACTGTCCTCCTTGGGAGTAATGTCTCAAACAGTTTACGCTTTGGACGTTCCCTGGAAGCCAGTGGGGGTTTCCGATGCACATCTGGGGGCATTCTGTAATGTGTGGACTATGACAGTGTTGATGAAACACAGAAATTGCATCAGAATTTAATACAACACTCACCATGCGCACTTTCCTCCATGGGAGTAATGTCTCAAACAATCTACGCTTTGATCGTTTCCTGGAAGACCAGTAGTAGTTTCCGATGCATATCTGGAGGCATTCTGTAATCTGTGGACCTTCAAAGTTTTGATGAAACACAGAAATTACATCGGGATTGAATATAACAGTCACCATGTGCACCTTCCTCCATGGTAGTAATGTCTCTAACAGTCTACGCTTTGATCGTTCCCTGCAAGACCAGTAGTAGTTTCCGATGCAGATCTGGAGGCATTCTGTAATCTGTGGACTAACAGAGCGTTGATGAAACACAGAAATTGCATCGGGATTGAATACAACAGTCACCATGCGCACTTTCCTCCATGGGAGTAATGTCTCTAACAGATTACGCTTTGATCGTTCCCTGGAAGACCAGTAGTAGTTTCCGATGCACATCTGGAGGCATTCTGCAATCTGTGGACTAACAGAGCGTTGATGACACACAGAAATTGCATCGGGATTGAATACAACAGTCACCATGCGCACTTTCCTCCATGGGAGTAATGTCTCAAATAGTCTACGCTTTTATCGTTAAATGGAAGACCAGTATAGTTTCCGATGCACATCTGGGGGCATTCTGCAATCAGTGGACTATCAGAGTGTTGATGAAACACAGAAATTGCATCGGGATTGAATACAACAGTCACCATGCGCACTTTCCTACATGGGAGTAATGTAACAAAAATTCTACGCTTTGATCGTACCCTGGAAGACCAGTATTAGTTTCCGATGCACATCTGGAGGCATTCCGTAGTCTGTGAACTATCAGAGTGTTGATGAAACACAGAAATTGCATCGGAATTGAATACATCAGTCACCATGCGCACTTTCCTCCATGGGAGTAATGTCTCAAACATTCTATGCTTTGATCGTTCCCTGGAAGACCAGTAGTAGTAATTTCCGATGCACTTCAGGCGACATTCTGTAATGTGTGGACCTTCAAAGTGTTTATGAAACACAGGAATTGCCGCGAGATTGAATACATCAGTCACCATGCGCACTTTCCTCCATGGGAGTAATGTCTCAAACAGTCTACGCTTTGATCGTTCACTGGAAGATAAGTAGTAGTTTCCGATGCACATCTGGAGGCATTCTGTAATCTGTAAACTACCAGAGTGTTGTTTAAACAGAGAAATTGCATCGGGATTGAATACCACAGTCACCATGCGCACTTTCCTATATGGGAGTAGTGTCTCAAACAGTTTACGCTTTGATCGTTCCCAGGAAGATCAGTACTAGTTTCCGATGCACATCTGGGGGCATTCTGTAATGTGTGGACTATCAGAGTGTTGATGAAACACAGAAATTGCATAGGGATTGAATACAACAGACTCCATGCAAACTTTCCTCCATGGGAAAAATGTCTGTAACAGTCTACGCTTTGATCGTTCCCTGCAAGACCAGTAGTAGTTTCCGATGCACATCTGGAGCCATTCTGCAATCTGTGGACCTTCAAAGTGTTGATGAAACACAGATATTGCCACGGGATTGAATACAACAGTCACCATGCGCACTTTCCTCCATGGGAGTAATGTCTCAAAGAGTCTACGCTGTGATTGTTCCCTGGAAGACCAGTAGTTGTTTCCGATGCATATCTGGAGGCATTCTGTAATCTGTGGATTTCAAATTGTTGATGAAATACAGAAATTGCCACGTGATCGAATACAACAGTCACCATTCGCACTTTCCTCCATGGGAGTAATGTCTCAAACCATTTACGATTTGATCGTTCCCTGGAAGACCAGTAGTTGTTTCCGATGGTCATCTGTGTTCATTCTGTAATGTGTGGACTATCAGAGTGTTGATGAAACACAGAAATTGCATCGGGATTGAATACAACAGACACCATGCGCACTTTCCTCCATGGGAGTAATGTCTCAAACAGTCTACGATATGATCGTTCCCTGCAAGACCAGTAGTAGTTTCTGATGCACATTTGGAGGCACTCTGTACTCTGGGCACTTTCAAAGTGTTGATGAAACACAGAAATTGCATCGGGATTGAATACAACAGTCATCATTCGCACTTTCCTCCATTTGAGTAATGTCTCAAACAGTCTACGGTTTGATCGTTTCCTGGAAGACCAGTAGTAGTTTCCGATGCGCATCTGGAAGCTTCAGTAATATGTGGACCTTCAATGTGTTGATGAAACACAGAAATTGCATCGGGATTGAATACAACAGTCACCATGCGCACTTTCCTCCATGGGAGTAATGTCTCTAACAGATTACGCTTTGATCGTTCCCTGGAAGACCAGTAGTAGTTTCCGATGCACATCTGGAGGCATTCTGCAATCTGTGGACTAACAGAGCGTTGATGACACACAGAAATTGCATCGGGATTGAATACAACAGTCACCATGCGCACTTTCCTCCATGGGAGTAATGTCTCAAATAGTCTACGCTTTTATCGTTCAATGGAAGACCAGTATAGTTTCCGATGCACATCTGGGGGCATGCTGCAATCAGTGGACTATCAGAGTGTTGATGAAACACAGAAATTGCATCGGGATTGAATACAACAGTCACCATGCGCACTTTCCTACATGGGAGTAATGTCACAAAAATTCTACGCTTTGATCGTACCCTGGAAGACCAGTATTAGTTTCCGATGCACATCTGGAGGCATTCCGTAGTCTGTGAACTATCAGAGTGTTGATGAAACACAGAAATTGCATCGGAATTGAATACAACAGTCACCATGCGCACTTTCCTCCATGGGAGTAATGTCTCAAACATTCTATGCTTTGATCGTTCCCTGGAAGACCAGTAGTAGTAATTTCCGATGCACTTCAGGCGACATTCTGTAATGTGTGGACCTTCAAAGTGTTTATGAAACACAGGAATTGCCGCGAGATTGAATACATCAGTCACCATGCGCACTTTCCTCCATGGGAGTAATGTCTCAAACAGTCTACGCTTTGATCGTTCACTGGAAGATAAGTAGTAGTTTCCGATGCACATCTGGAGGCATTCTGTAATCTGTAAACTACCAGAGTGTTGTTTAAACAGAGAAATTGCATCGGGATTGAATACCACTGTCACCATGCGCACTTTCCTATATGGGAGTAATGTCTCAAACAGTTTACGCTTTGATCGTTCCCGAGAAGATCAGTACTAGTTTCCGATGCACATCTGGGGGCATTCTGTAATGTGTGGACTATCAGAGTGTTGATGAAACACAGAAATTGCATAGGGATTGAATACAACAGACTCCATGCAAACTTTCCTCCATGGGAAAAATGTCTGTAACAGTCTACGCTTTGATCGTTCCCTGCAAGACCAGTAGTAGTTTCCGATGCACATCTGGAGCCATTCTGCAATCTGTGGACCTTCAAAGTGTTGATGAAACACAGATATTGCCACGGGATTGAATACAACAGTCACCATGCGAACTTTTCCCCATGGGAGTAATGCCTCAAACAGTCTACGGCTTGATCGTTTCCTGGAAGACCAGTAGTAGTTTCCGATGCACATCTGGTGGCATTCTGTAATCTGTGTACCTTGAAAGTGTTGATGAAACATAGAAATTGCCTCGGGATAGAATACAACAGTCATCATGCGCATTTTCCTCCATGGGAGTGATTTCTCAAACTGAATACGTTTTGATCGTTTCCTTTAAGACCAGTAGTAGTTTCCGATGCACATCTGGAGGCATTCTGTAATCTGTGGACTATCAGAGTGTTGATGAAACTCAGAAATTGCATCGGGATTGAATACAACAGTCACCATGCGCACTTTCCTCCATGGGAGTAATGTCTCAAACAATCTACGCTTTGATCGTTTCCTGGGAGACCAGTAGTAGTTTCCGATGCACATCTGGAGGCATTCTGTAATCTGTGGACCTTCAAAGTTTTGATGAAACACAGAAATTACATCGGGATTGAATATAACAGTCACGATGTGCACCTTCCTCCATGGGAGTAATGTCTCTAACAGTCTACGCTTTGATCGTTCCCTGCAAGACCAGTAGTAGTTTCCGATGCACATCTGGAGGCATTCTGTAATCTGTGGATCTTCCAAGTGTTTATGAAACACAGAAATTGCCTCGGGATTGAATACAACAGTCACCATTCGCATTTTCCTCCATGGGAGTAATGTCTCAAATTGTTTACGATTTGATCGTTCCCTGGAAGACCAGTAGTTGTTTCCGATGAACATCTGTGTTCATTCTGTAATGTGTGGACTATCAGAGTGCTGATGAAACACAGAAATTGCATCGGGATTGAATACAACAGTCACCATGCGCACTTTCCTCCATGAGAGTAATGTCTCAAACAGTCCACGCTTTGATCGTTCCCTGGAAGACCAGTAGTAGTTTCCGATGCACATCTGGAGGCATTCTGTAATCTGTAAACTGTCGGAGTGTTGTTTAAACACATAAATTGCGTCGGGATTGAATACAACAGTCACCATGCGCACTTTCCTCCATAGGTGTAATGTCTCAAACAGTTTACGCTTTGATCGTTCCCTTTAAGACCAGTAGTAGTTTCCCATGCACATCTGGAGGCATTCTGCATTCTGTGGACCATCAAAGTGTTGATGAAACACAGAAATTGACTCGGGATTGAATACAACAGTCACCATGCGAACTTTTCTCTATGGGAGTAATGCCTCAAACAGTCTACGGTTTGATCGTTTCCTGGAAGACCAGTAGTAGTTTCCGATGCACATCTGGTGGCATTCTGTAATCTGTGGACCTTGAAAGTGTTGATGAAACATAGAAATTGCCTCGGGATAGAATACAACAGTCATCATGCGCATTTTCCTCCATGGGAGTGATTTCTCAAACAGAATACGCTTTGATCGTTCCCTTTAAGACCAGTAGTAGTTTCCGATGCACATCTGGATGCATTCTGTAATGTGTGGACTATCAGAGTGTTGATGAAACACAGAAATTGCAATCAGGATTGAAGACAACAGTCACCATGCGCACTTTCCTCCATGGGATTAATGTCTCAAACAGTCTACGCTTTGATCGTTCCCTGGAGGACCAGTAGTAGTTTCCGATGCACATCTGGGCACATTCTGTAATGTGTGAACTATCAGAGTGTTGATGAAACACAGAAATTGCATCGGGATTGAATACAACAGTCACCATGCGCACTTTCTTTCATGGGAGTATTGTCTCAAACAGTCTACGCTTTGATCGTTCCCTGGAAGACCAGTAGTAGTTTCCGATGCACATCTGGAGGCATTCTGTAATCTGTGGACCTTCAAATTGTTGATGAAACACAGAAATTGCCTCGGGATTGAATACAACAGTTACCATGCGCAATTTTCCTAAATGGGAGTAATGTCTCAAACAGTCTACGTTTTGAACGTTTCCTTTAGGACCAGTAGTAGTTTCCCATGCACATCTGGAGGCATTCTGCATTCTGTGGACCTTCAAAGTGTTGATGAAACACAGAAATTGACTCGGGATTGAATACAACAGTCACCATGCGAACTTTTCTCTATGGGAGTAATGCCTCAAACAGTCTACAGTTTGATCGTTTCCTGGAAGACCAGTAGTAGTTTCCGATGCACATCTGGTGGCATTCTGTAATCTGTGGACCTTGAAAGTGTTGATGAAACATAGAAATTGCCTCGGGATAGAATACAACAGTCATCATGCGCATTTTCCTCCATGGGAGTGATTTCTCAAACAGAATACGCTTTGATCGTTCCCTTTAAGACCAGTAGTAGTTTCCGATGCACATCTGGATGCATTCTGTAATGTGTGGACTATCAGAGTGTTGATGACACACAGAAATTGCAATCAGGATTGAATACAACAGTCACCATGCTTACTTTCCTCCATGGGATTAATGTCTCAAACAGTCTACGCTTTGATCGTTCCCTGGAGGACCAGTATTAGTTTACGATGCACATCTGGTGTCATTCTGTAATCTGTGGATTATCAGAGTGTTGATGAAACACAGAAATTGCATCGGGATTGAATACAACAGTCACCATGCGCACTTTCCTCCATGGGAGTAATGTTTCAAACAGTCTACGCTTTGATCGTTCCCTGGAAGACCTGTAGTAGTTGCCCATGCACATCTGGAGGCATTCTGTAATCTGTGGACTATCAGAGTGTTGATGAAACACAGAAATTGCATCGGGATTGAATACAACAGTCACCATGCGCACTTTCCTCCATGGGAGTAATGTCTCGAACAGTTTACGCATTGATCGTTCCCTGGAAGACCAGTAGTAGAGTCCGATGCACATCTGGGGGCATTCTGTAATGTGTGGACTATCAGAGTGTTGATGAAACACAGAAATTGCATCGGGATTGAACACAACAGTCACCATGCGCACTTTCCTCCATGGGAGTAATGTTTCAAAGAGTCTACGCTTTGATCGTTCCCTGGAAGACCAGTAGTAGTTTCCGATGCATATCTGGAGGCATTCTGTAATCTGTGGACATTCAAATTGTTGATGAAACACAGAAATTGCCTCGGGATTGAATACAACAGTCAACATTCGCATTTTCCTCCATGGGAGTAATGTCTCAAACAGTTTACGATTTGATCGTTCCCTGGAAGACCAGTAGTTGTTTCCGATGAACATCTGTGTTCATTCTGTAATGTGTGGACTATCAGAGTGTTGATGAAACACAGAAATTGCATCGAGATTGAATACAGCACTCACCATGCGCACTTTCCTCCATGGGAGTAATGTCTCAAACAGTCTACACTTTGATCGTTCCCTGCAAGACCAGTAGTAGTTTCTGATGAACATTTGGAGGCATTCCGTACTCTGGGCACTTTCAAAGTGTTGATGAAACACAGATATTGCCTCGGGATTGAATACAACAGTCATCATGCGCACTTTAGTCCATGGGAGTAATGTCTCAAACAGTCTACGGTTTGATCGTTTCCTGGAAGACCAGTAGCAGTTTCCGATGCACATCTGGAAGCTTTCAGTAATCTGTGGACCTTCAATTTGTTGATGAAACACAGAAATTGCATCGGGATTGAATACAACAGTCACCATGCGCACTGTCCTCCTTGGGAGTAATGTCTCAAACAGTTTACGCTTTGATCGTTCCCTGGAGGCCAGTAGAGGTTTCCGATGCACATCGGGGGGCATTCTGTAATGTGTGGACTATCAGAGTGTTGATGAAACACAGATATTACATCAGAATTTAATACAGCACTCACCATGCGCACTTTCCTCCATGGGAGTAATGTCTCAAACAGTCTACGATTTGATCGTTTCCTGGGAGACCAGTAGTAGTTTCCGATGCACATCTGGAGGCATTCTGTAATCTGTAAACTGTCAGAGTGTTGTTTAAACACAGAGATTGCGTCGGGATTGAATACAACAGTCACCATGCGCACATTCCTCGATGGGTGTAATGTCTCAAACAGTTTACAATTTTATCGTTCCCTGGAAGACAAGTATAGTTTCCGATGCACATCTGGTGGCATTCTGTAGTCTTTGGACTATCAGGGTGTTGATGAAACACAGAAATTGCTTCCGGATTGAATACAACAGTCACCATGCGCACTTTCCTCCATGGGAGTATTGTCTCGAACAGTTTACGCTTTGATCGTTCCCTGGAAGACCAGTAGTAGTTTCCGATGCACATCTGAGCGCATTCTGTAATGTGTGGACTATCAGAGTGTTGATGAAACACAGAAATTGCATCGGGATTGAATACAACAGTCACCATGCGCACTTTCCTCCATGGGAGTAATGCCTCAAACAGTCTACGATTTGATCGTTCCCTGGAAGACCAGTAGTAGTTTCCGAAGCACATCTGGAGGCATTCTGTAATCTGTGGACCTTCAAATTGTTGATGAAACACAGAAATTGCATCGGGATTGAATACAACGGTCACCATGCACACTTTCCTCATGGGAGTAATGTCTCAAACAATGTAGGCTTTGATCGTTCCCTGGAAGACCAGTAGTAGTTTCCGATGCACATCTGGGTAATTCTGTAATGTGTGGACTATCAGAGTGTTGATGAAACACAGAGATTGCAATCAGGATTGAATACAACAGTCACCATGCGCACTTTCCTCCATGGGAGTAATGTCTGAAAGAATTTACGCTTTGATCGTTCCCTGGAATACCTGTAGTAGTTTCCGATGCACATCTGGAGGCATTCTGTAATGCGTGGACTAACAGAGTGTTGATGAAACACAGAAATTGCATCGGGATTGAATACAACAGTCACCATGCAGACTTTCCTGCATGGGAGTAATGTCTCAAACAGTCTACGCTTTGATCGTTCCCTGAAAGACCAGTATTAGTTTCCGATGCACGTCTGGTGTCATTCTGTAATCTGTGCACTATCAGAGTGTTGATGAAACACAGAAATTGCATCGGGATTGAATACAACAGTCACCATGCGCACTTTCCTCCATGGGAGTAATGTCTCAAACAGTCTACGCATTGATCGTTCACTGCAAGAAAAGTATTAGTTTACGATGCACATCTGGTGTCATTCTGTAATCTGTGGATTATCAGAGTGTTGATGAAACAGAGAAATTGCATCGGGATTGAATACAACAGTCACCATGCGCAATTTCCTCCATGGGAGTAATGTCTCAAACAGTCTACGCTTTGATCGTTCCCTGGAAGACCTGTAGTAGTTCCCATGTACGTCTGGAGGCATTCTGTAATCTGTGGACTATCAGAGTGTTGATGAAACACCGAAATTGCATTGGGATTGTATACAACAGTCACCATGCGCACTTTCCTCCATGGGAGTAATGTCTCGAACAGTTTCCTCTTTGATCGTTCCCTGGAAGACCAGTAGTAGTTTCCGATGCACATCTGGGGGCATTCTGTAATGTGTGGACTATCAGAGTGTTGATGAAACACAGAAATTGCATCGGGATTGAACACAACAGTCACCATGCGCACTTTCCTCCATGGGAGTAATGTCTCAAACCGTTTACGATTTGATCGTTCCCTGGAAGACCAATAGTTGTTTCCGATGAACATCTGTGTTCATTCTGTAATGTGTGGACTATCAGAGTGTTGATGCAACACAGAAATTGCATCAGAATTTAATACAACACTCACCATGCGCACTTTCCTCCATGGGAGTAATGTCTCAAAAATGCTACGCTTTGATCGTTTCCTGGGAGGCCAGTAGTAGTTTGCAATACACATCAGGATACAGTCTGTAATCTGTGGACCTTCAAAGTGTTTATGAAACACAGGAATTGCCGAGATTAAATACAACAGTCACTATGCGCACTTTCCTCCATGGGAGTAATGTCTCAAACTGTCCACGCTTTGATCGTTCACTGGAAGACCAGTAGTAGTTTCCGATGCACATCTGGAGGCATTCTGTAATCTGTAAACTGTCAGAGTGTTGTATAAACACAGAAATTGCGTCGGGATTGAATACAACAGTCACTATGCGCACTGTCCTCCATGGGTGTAATGTCTCAAACAGTTTACGCTTTTATCGTTCCATGGAAGACCAGTATAGTTTTCGGTGCACATCTGGTGGCATTCTGTAATCTGTGGACTATCAGAGTGTTGATGAAACACAGAAATTGCTTCCGGATTGAATACAACAGTCACCATGCGCACTTTCCTCTTTGGGAGTAATGTCTCAAACAGTTTACTCTTTGATCGTTCCCTGGAAGACCAGTAGTAGTTTCCGATGCACATCTGGGCGCATTCTGTAATGTGTGGACTATCAGAGTGTTGATGAAACACAGAAATTGCATCGGGATTGAATACAACAGTCACATGCGCACTTTCCTCCATGGAAGTAATGTCTCAAACAGTCTACGCTTTGATCGTTCCCTGGAAGACCAGTAGTAGTTTCCGATGCACATCTGGAGGCATCTTGTAATCTGTGGACTAACAATGTGTTGATGAAACACAGAAATTGCATCGGGATTGAATACAACAGTCACCATGCGCACTTTCCTCCATGGAAGTAATGTCTCAAACAGTCCACGGTTTGATCGTTCCCTGGAAGACAAGTATTAGTTTCCGATGCACATCTGGTGTCATTCTGTAATCTGTGGACTATCAGAGAGTTGATGAAACACAGAAATTGCATCGGGATTGAATACAACAGTCACCTTGCGCACTTTCCTCCATGGGAGTAATGTCTCAAACAGTCTACGTTTTGATCGTGCCCTGGGACACCAGTAGTAGTTTCCGATGCACATCTGGAGGCATTCTGTTATCTGTGGACCTTCAAAGTGTTGATGAGACACAGAAATTGCATCGGGATCGAATACAACAGTCACCATGCGCACTTTCCTACATGGGAGTAATGTCACGAAAATTCTACGATTTGATCGTGCCCTGGGACACCAGTAGTAGTATCCGATGCACATCTGGGGACATTCTGTAATGTGTGGACTATCGGAGTGTTGATGAAACACAGAGATTGCTATCAGGATTGAATACAACAGTCACCATGCGCACTTTCCTCCATGGGAGTAATGTCTCAAACAATTTACGATTTTATCGTTCCCTGGAAGAACTGTAGTAGTTTCCGATACCCATCTGGAGGCATTCTGTAATGCGTGGACTAATAGAGTGTTGATGAAACTACAGAAATTGCATCGGGATTGAATACAACAGTCACCATGCGCACTTTCCTGCATGGGAGTAATGTCTCAAACAGTCTACGCTTTGATCGTTACCTGGAAGACCAGTATTACTTTCCGATGCACATCTGGTGTCATTCTGTAATCTGTGCACTATCAGAGTGTTGATGAAACACAGAAATTGCATCGGGATTGAATACAACAGTCACCATGCGCACCTTCCTTCGTGGGAGTAATGTCTCAAACCGTTTACGATTTGATCGTTCCCTGGAAGACCAATAGTTGTTTCCGATGAACATCTGTGTTCATTCTGTAATGTGTGGACTATCAGAGTGTTGATGAAACACAGAAATTGCATCAGAATTTAATACAACACTCACCATGCGCACTTTCCTCCATGGGAGTAATGTCTCAAACAGGCTACGCTTTGATCGTTTCCTGGGAGACCAGTAGTAGTTTCCGATGCACATCTGGAGGCATTCTGTAATCTGTAAACTGTCAGAGTGTTGTTTAAACACAGAAATTGCGTCGGGATTGAATACAACAGTCACCAAGCGCACTTTCCTCCATGGGTGTAATGTCTCAAACAGTTTACGCTTTTATCGTTCCCTGGAAGACCAGTATAGTTTTCGGTGCACATCTGGTTGCATTCTGTAATCTGTGGACTATCAGAGTGTTGATGAAACACAGAAATTGCTTCCGGATTGAATACAACAGTCACCATGCGCACTTTCCTCCTTGGGAGTAATGTCTCGAACTGTTTACTCTTTGAGCGTTCCCTGGAAGACCAGTAGTAGTTTCCGATGCACATCTGGGCGCATTCTGTAATGTGTGGACTATCAGAGTGTTGATGAAACACAGAAATTGCATCGGGATTGAATACAACAGTCACCATGCGCACTTTCATCCATGGGAGTAATGTCTCAAACAGTTTACGCATTGATCATTCCCCGGAAGGCCAGTAGTAGTTTCCGATGCACATCTGGGGGCATTGTGTAATCCGTGGACCTTCAAAGTGTTGATGAAACACAGAAATTGAATCGGGATTCAATACAACCGTCACCATGCGCACTTTCCTCCGTGAGAGTAATGTCTCTAACAGTCTACGCTTTGAACGTTCCCTGCAAGACCAGTAGTAGTTTCCGATGAACATCTGGTGCATTCTGCAATCTGTGGACATTCAAAGTGTTGATGAAACCCAGAAATTGCATCGGGATTGAATACAACAGTCACCATGCTCACTTTCCTCCACGGGAGTGATGTCTCAAACAGTCTACGCTTTGATCGTTTCCTGGAAGACCAGTAGTAGTTTCCGATGCACATCTGGAGGCATTCTGTAATCTGTGGACTATCAGACTGTTGATGAAATACAGAAATTGCCTCGGGATTGAATACAACAGACACCATGCGCTCTTTCCTCCATGGGAGTAATGTCTCAAACAGTCTACGCTTTGATCGTTCCCTGGAAGACCTGTAGTAGTTACCGATTCACATCTGGAGGCATTCTGTAATCTGTAAACTATCAGAGTGTTGATGAAACACAGAAATTGCATCGGGATTGAATACAACAGTCACCATGCGCACTTTCATCCATGGGAGTAATGTCTCAAACAGTTTACGCACTGATCGTTCCCCGGAAGGCCAGTAGTAGTTTCCGATGCACATCTGGGGGCATTGTGTAATGTGTGGACTATCGGAGTTTTGATGAAACAAATAAATTACATCAGGATTGAATACAACAGTCACCATGCGCACTTTCCTCCATGGGAGTAATGTCTCAAACAGTCTACGTTTTGATCGTGCCCTGGGACACCAGTAGTAGTTTCCGATGCACATCTGGAGGCATTCTGTAATCTGTGGACCTTCAAAGTGTTGATGAGACACAGAAATTGCATCGGGATCGAATACCACAGTCACCATGCGCACTTTCCTACATGGGAGAAATGTTACAAAAATTCTACGCTTTGATCGTTCCCTGGAAGACCAGTAGTTGTTTCCGATGCACATCAGGAGGCATTCTGTAGTCTGTGGACTATCAGAGTGTTGATGAAACACAGAAATTGCATCGGGATTGAATACAACAGTCACCATGCGCACTTTCCTCCATGGGAGTAATGTCTCAAACAGTTTACGCTTTGATCGTTTCCTGGAAGACCAGTAGTAGTATCCGATGCACATCTGGGGACATTCTGTAATGTGTGGACTATCAGAGTGTTGATGAAACACAGAGATTGCAATCAGGATTGAATACAACAGTCACCATGCGCACTTTCCACCATGGGAGTAAATTCTCAAACAATTTACGCTTTTATCGTTCCCTGGAAGACCTGTAGTAGTTTCCGATGCACATCTGGAGGCATTCTGTAATGCGTGGACTAACAGAGTGTTGATGAAACACAGAAATTGCATCGGGATTGAATACAACAGTCACCATGCGCACTTTCCTGCATGGGAGTAATGTCTCAAACAGTGTACGCATTGATCGTTACCTGCAAGACCAGTATTAGTTTCCGATGCACATCTGGTGTCATTGTGTAATCTGTGCACTATCAGAGTGTTGATGAAACACAGAAATTGCATCGGGATTGAATACAACAGTCACCATGCGCACTTTCCTCCATGGGAGTAATGTCTCAAACAGTCTACGCTTTGATCGTTTCCTGGGAGACGAGTAGTATTTTCCGATGCACATCTGGAGGCATTATGTAATCTGTTGACCTTCAAAGTGTTTATGAAACACAGGAATTGCCGCGAGATTGAATACAACAATCTCCGTGCGCACTTTCCTCCATGGGAGTAATGTCTCAAACAGTCCACGCTTTGATCGTTCCCTGGAATACCAGTAGTAGTTTCCGATGCACATCTGGAGGCATTCTGTAGGCTGTGGACTATCCAAGTGTTGATGAATCACAGAAATTGCATCGCGATTGAATACAACAGTCACCATGCGCACTTACCTCCATGGGAGTAATGTCTCAAACAGTTTGCGCTTTGATCGTTTCCTGGAAGATCAGTAGTAGTTTGCGATGCACATCTGGAGGCATTCTGTAATCTGTGGACTGTCAGAGTGTTGATGAAACACAGAAATTGCATCGGGATTGAATACAACAATCACTACTTTTCTTCCAGGAAACGATCAAAGCGTAAACTGTTTGAGACATTACTCCCATGGAGGAAAGTGCGCATGGTGACTGTTGTATTCAAACCCGATGCAATTTCTGTGCTTCATCAACACTCTGATAGTCCACAGATTACATGATGCCTCCAGATGTCCATCGGAAACTACTACTGGTCTTCCAGGGAACGACCAAAGCGTAAACTGTTTGAGACATTACTCCCATGGAGGAAAGTGCGCATGGTGACTGTTATATTCAAACCCGATGGAACTTCTGTGTTTCATCAACACTCTGACAGTCCACAGATTACAGAATGCCTCCAGATCTGCATCGGAAACTACTACTGGTCTTGCAGGGAACGATCTAAGCGTAGACTGTTTGAGACATTACTCCCATAGAGGAAAGTGCGCATGGTGACTGTTGTATTCAATCACGATGCATTTTCTGTGTTTCATCATCACTCTGATAGTCCACAGATTACAGAATGCCTCCAGATGTTCATCGGAAACTACTACAAGGACTTCCAGGAACGATCAAAGCGTAGACTCATTGAGACATTACTCCCATGGAGGAAAGTGCGCATGGTGACTGTTGTATTCAATCCCGATGCAATTTCTGTGTTTTATCAACACTCAGATAGTCCACAGATTACAGAATGTCTCCAGATGTGCATCAGAAACTACTACTGGTCTTCCAGGGAACGATCAAAGCGTAGACTGTTTGAAACATTACTCCCATGGAGGAAAGTGCGCATGGTGACTTTTGTATTCAATCCCGATGCAATTTTGGTTTCATCAACACTCTGATAGTCCACAGATTTCAGAATGCCTCCAGATCTGCATCGAAAACTACTTCTGGTCTTCTAGGAAACGATCAAAGCCTAAACTGTTTGAGACATTACTCCCATGGAGGCAAGTGCGCATGGTGACTGTTGTATTCAATCCCGATGCAATTTCGGTTTCATCAACACTCTGATATTCCACAGATTACAGAATGCCTCCAGTTGTCCATCGGAAACTACTACTGGTCTTCCAGGAAATAATCAAATCGTAGACTGTTTGAGACATTACTCCCATGGAGGAAAGTGCGCATGGTGACTGTTGTATTCAATCCCGATGCAATTTCTGTGTTTCATCAACACTCAGATAGTCCACAGATTACAGAATGTCTGCAGATGTGCATCAGAAACTACTACTGGTCTTCCAGGGAACGATCAAAGCGTAGACTGTTTGAACCATTACTCCCATGGAGGAAAGTGCGCATGGTGACTTTTGTATTCAATCCCGATGCAATTTTGGTTTCATCAACACTCTGATAGTCCACAGATTTCAGAATGCCTCCAGATGTGCATCGAAAACTACTTCTGGTTTTCTAGGAAACGATCAAAACGTAGACAGTTTAAGACACTACTCCCATGGAGGTAAGAGTGCATGGTGACTGTTGTATTCAATCCCGAAGCAATTTCTGTGTTTCATGAACACTCTGATAGTCTACACATTACAGAATGCCACGAGATGTGCATCGGAAACTACTACTGGTCTTCCATGGAACAATCAAATCGTAGATTGTTTGAGACATTACTCCCATGGAGGAAAGTGCGCATGGTGACTGTTGTATTCAATCTCGATGCAATTACTGTGTTTCATCAACACTCTGATAGTCCGCAGATTACAGAATGCCTCCAGATGTGAATCGGAAACTACTACTGGTCTTCGAGGGAACGATCAAAGCGTAGACTGTTTGAGACGTTACACCCATGGAAGAAAGTGCGCATGATGACTGTTATATTCAATCCCGATGCAATTTCTGTGTTTCATCAACACTCTGATAGTCCACAGATTACAGAATGCCTCCAGATGTGCATCGGAAACTACTACTGGTCTGCCAGGGAACGATCAAAGCCTAGACTGTTTGAGTCATTACTCTCATGGAGGTAAGTGCTCATGGTGACTGTTGTATTCAATCCCGATGCAATTTCTGTGTTTCATCAACACTCTGATAGTCCACAGATTACAGAATGCCTCCAGATGTGCATCGAAAACTACTTCTGGTCTTCTAGGAAACGATCAAAGCGTAGACTGTTTGAGACACTACTCTCATGGAGGTAAGTGCGCATGGTGACTGTTGTATTCAATCCCGATGCTATTTCTGTGTTTCATCAACACCCTGACAGTCCACAACCTACAGAATGCCTCCAGATGTAGATCGGAAACTACTACTGGTCTTCCAGGGAACGATCAAAGCGTAAACTGTTTGAGACATTACTCCCATGGAGGAAAGTGCGCATGGTGACTGTTGTATTCAATCCCGACGCAATTTTGGTTTCATCAACACTCTGATATTCCACAGAATACAGAATGATTCCAGATGTCCATCGGAAACTACTACTGGTCTTCCAGGAAATGATCAAAGCGTAGACTGTTTGAGACATTACTCCCATGGAGGAAAGTGCGCATAGTGAGTGTTGTATTCAATCCCGATGCAATTTCTGTGTTTCATCAACACTCAGATAGTCCGCAGATTACAGAATGTATCCAGATGTGCATCGGAAACTACTACTGGACTTCCAGGGAACGATCAAAGCGTAGACTGTTTGAACCATTACTCCCATGGAGGAAAATGCGCATGGTGACTTTTGTATTCAATCCCGATGCAATTTTGGTTTCATCAACACTCTGATAGTCCACAGATTTCAGAATGCCTCCAGATGTGCATCGAAAACTACTTCTGGTATTCTAGGAAACGATCAAAACGTAGACAGTTTGAGACACTACTCCCATGGAGGTAAGTGTGCATGGTGACTGATGTATTCAATCCCAATGCTATTTCTGTGTTTCATCAACACCCTGACAGACCACAGATTACAGAATGCCTCCAGATGTGCATCGGAAACTATTACTGGTCTTCCACTGAACGATCAAAGCGTAAACTGTTTGAGACATTACTACCATGGAGGTAAGTGCGCATGGTGACTGTTGTATTCAATCCCGATGCAATTTCTGTGCTTCATCAACACTCTGATAGTCCACAGACTACAGAATGCCTCCAGATGTGGATCGGAAACGTTTACTGGTCTTCCAGGGAACGATCAAACCGTAAACTGTTTGAGACATTACTCCCATGGAGGAAAGTGCGCATGGTGACTGTTGTATTCAATCCCGACGCAAATTTGGTTTCATCAACACACTGATATTCCACAGATTACAGAATGCCTCCAGATGTCCATCGGAAACTACTACTGGTCTTCCAGGAACGATCAAAACGTAGACTGTTTGAGACATTACTCCCATGGAGGTAAGTGTGCATTGTGACTGTTGTATTCAATCCCGAAGCAATTTCTGTGTTTCATCAACACTCTGATAGTCCACAGATTACAGAATGCATCCAGATGTGCATCGGAAACTACTACTGCTCTTCCAGGGAACGATCAAAGGGTAGACTGTATGAGACATTACTCCCATGGAGGAAAGTGCTCATGGTAACTCTTGTATTCAATCCCGATGCAATTTCTGTGTTTCATCAACACTCTGACAGTCCACAGATTTCAGAGTGACTCCAAATGTGCATCGGAAACTACTGCTGATCTTCCAGGGAACGATCAAAGCGTAGACTGTTTGAGACATTATTAACATGGAGGAAAGTGCGCATGGTGACTGTTGTATTCAATACCGATGCAATATCTGTGTTTCATCAACACTTTGTACGTCCACAGATTACAGAATGCCTCCAGATGTGCATCGGAAACTACTACTGGTCTTCTAGGGAACGATCAAAGCGTAGACTGTTTGAGACATTACTCCCATGGAGGAAAGTGCACCTGGTGATTGTTGTATTAAATCCCGATACAATTTCTGTGTTTCATAAACACTCTGATAATCCACAGATTACAGAATGCCTCCAGATGTGCATCGGAAACTACTACTGGTCTTGCAGGAACGATCTAAGCGTAGACTGTTTGAGACATTACTCCCATAGAGGAAAGTGCGCATGGTGACTGTTGTATTCAATCCCGATGCAAATTCTGTGTTTCATCAACACTTTGAAGGTCCACAGATTACAGAATGCCTCCAGATGTGCATCGGATACTTCTAGTGGTCTTCCAGCGAACGATCAAAGCGTAGACTGATTGAGACATTACTCCCATGGAGGAAAGTGCGCATGGTGACTGTTGTATTCAATCCCGACGCAATTTTGGTTTCATCAACACCCTGACAGTCCACAACCTACAGAATGCCTCCAGATGTCCATCGGAAACTACTACTGGTCTTCCAGGAAATGATCAAAGCGTAGACTGTTTGAGACATTACTCCCATGGAGGAAAGTGCGCATAGTGACTGTTGTATTCAATCCCGATGCAATTTCTGTGTTTCATCAACACTCAGATAGTCCACAGATTACAGAATGTATCCAGATGTGCATCGGAAACTACTACTGGTCTTCCAGGGAACGATCAAAGCGTAGACTGTTTGAACCATTACTCCCATGGAGGAAAGTGCGCATGGTGACTTATGTATTCAATCCCGATGCAATTTTGGTTTCATCAACACTCTGATAGTCCACAGATTTCAGAATGCCTCCAGATGTGCATCGAAAACTACTTCTGGTATTCTAGGAAACGATCAAAACGTAGACAGTTTGAGACACTACTCCCATGGAGGTAAGTGTGCATGGTGTCTGATGTATTCAATCCCAATGCTATTTCTGTGTTTCATCAACACCCTGACAGACCACAGATTACAGAATGCCTCCAGATGTGCATCGGAAACTATTACTGGTCTTCCACTGAACGATCAAAGCGTAAACTGTTTGAGACATTACTACCATGGAGGTAAGTGCGCATGGTGACTGTTGTATTCAATCCCGATGCAATTTCTGTGCTTCATCAACACTCTGATAGTCCACAGACTACAGAATGCCTCCAGATGTGGATCGGAAACGTTTACTGGTCTTCCAGGGAACGATCAAACCGTAAACTGTTTGAGACATTACTCCCATGGAGGAAAGTGCGCATGGTGACTGTTGTATTCAATCCCGACGCAAATTTGGTTTCATCAACACACTGATATTCCACAGATTACAGAAAGCCTCCAGATGTCCATCGGAAACTACTACTGGTCTTCCAGGAACGATCAAAACGTAGACTGTTTGAGACATTACTCCCATGGAGGTAAGTGTGCATAGTGACTGTTGTATTCAATCCCGATGCAAATTCTGTGTTTCATCAACACTTTAAAGGTCCACAGATTACAGAATGCCTCCAGATGTGCATCGGATACTTCTAGTGGTCTTCCAGCGAACGATCAAAGCGTAGACTGCTTGAGACATTACTCCCATAGAGGAAAGTGCGCATGGTGACTGTTGTATTCAATCCCGATGCAATTTCTGTGAATCATCACCACTCTGATAGTCCACAGATTACAGAACGCCTCCGGATGTGCATCGGAAACTTCTACAAGGAATTCCAGAAACGATCAAAGCGTAGACTCATTGAGACATTACTCCCATGGAGGAAAGTGCGCATAGTGACTTTTGTATTCTATCCCGATGCAATTTCTGTGTTTCATCAACACTCTGATAGTCGACAGATTACAGAATTGCTCCAGGTGTGCATCGGAAACTACTTCTGGTCTTCCAGGTAACGATCAAAGCGTAGACTGATTGAGACATTTCTCCCATGAAGGAAAGGTCGCATGGTGATTGTTGTATTCAATCTCGATGCAATTACTGTGTTTCATCAACACTCTGATAGTCCGCAGATTACAGAATGCCTCCAGATGTGAATCGGAAACTACTACTGGTCTTCGAGGGAACGATCAAAGCGTAGACTGTTTGAGACGTTACACCCATGGAAGAAAGTGCGCATGATGACTGTTATATTCAATCCCGATGCAATTTCTGTGTTTCATCAACACTCTGATAGTCCACAGATTACAGAATGCCTCCAGATGTGCATCGGAAACTACTACTGGTCTGCCAGGGAACGATAAAAGCCTAGACTGTTTGAGTCATTACTCTCATGGAGGTAAGTGCTCATGGTGACTGTTGTATTCAATCCCGATGCAATTTCTGTGTTTCATCAACACTCTGATAGTCCACAGATTACAGAATGCCTCCAGATGTGCATCGAAAACTACTTCTGGTCTTCTAGGAAACGATCAAAGCGTAGACTGTTTGAGACACTACTCTCATGGAGGTAAGTGCGCATGGTGACTGTTGTATTCAATCCCGATGCTATTTCTGTGTTTCATCAACACCCTGACAGTCCACAACCTACAGAATGCCTCCAGATGTGGATCGGAAACTACTACTGGTCTTCCAGGGAACGATCAAAGCGTAAACTGTTTGAGACATTACTCCCATGGAGGAAAGTGCGCATGGTGACTGTTGTATTCAATCCCGACGCAATTTTGGTTTCATCAACACTCTGATATTCCACAGAATACAGAATGATTCCAGATGTCCATCGGAAACTACTACTGGTCTTCCAGGAAATGATCAAAGCGTAGACTGT
The DNA here is from genome assembly GCF_023897955.1 of Schistocerca gregaria. Classification (NCBI taxonomy): domain Eukaryota; kingdom Metazoa; phylum Arthropoda; class Insecta; order Orthoptera; family Acrididae; genus Schistocerca; species Schistocerca gregaria. The sequence goes on from NC_064927.1 coordinate 45,039,259, forward strand.
TTGTGACATTACTCCCATGGAGGAAAGTGCGCATAGTGACTGTTGTATTCAATCCCGATGCAATTTCTGTGTTTCATCAACACTCAGATAGTCCACAGATTACAGAATGTATCCAGATGTGCATCGGAAACTACTACTGGTCTTCCAGGGAACGATCAAAGCGTAGACTGTTTGAACCATTACTCCCATGGAGGAAAGTGCGCATGGTGACTTTTGTATTCAATCCCGATGCAATTTTGGTTTCATCAACACTCTGATAGTCCACAGATTTCAGAATGCCTCCAGATGTGCATCGAAAACTACTTCTGGTATTCTAGGAAACGATCAAAACGTAGACAGTTTGAGACACTACTCCCATGGAGGTAAGTGTGCATGGTGACTGATGTATTCAATCCTAATGCTATTTCTGTGTTTCATCAACACCCTGACAGACCACAGATTACAGAATGCCTCCAGATGTGCATCGGAAACTATTACTGGTCTTCCACTGAACGATCAAAGCGTAAACTGTTTGAGACATTACTACCATGGAGGTAAGTGCGCATGGTGACTGTTGTATTCAATCCCGATGCAATTTCTGTGCTTCATCAACACTCTGATAGTCCACAGACTACAGAATGCCTCCAGATGTGGATCGGAAACGTTTACTGGTCTTCCAGGGAACGATCAAACCGTAAACTGTTTGAGACATTACTCCCATGGAGGAAAGTGCGCATGGTGACTGTTGTATTCAATCCCGACGCAAATTTGGTTTCATCAACACACTGATATTCCACAGATTACAGAATGCCTCCAGATGTCCATCGGAAACTACTACTGGTCTTCCAGGAACGATCAAAACGTAGACTGTTTGAGACATTACTCCCATGGAGGTAAGTGTGCATTGTGACTGTTGTATTCAATCCCGAAGCAATTTCTGTGTTTCATCAACACTCTGATAGTCCACAGATTACAGAATGCATCCAGATGTGCATCGGAAACTACTACTGCTCTTCCAGGGAACGATCAAAGGGTAGACTGTATGAGACATTACTCCCATGGAGGAAAGTGCTCATGGTAACTCTTGTATTCAATCCCGATGCAATTTCTGTGTTTCATCAACACTCTGACAGTCCACAGATTTCAGAGTGACTCCAAATGTGCATCGGAAACTACTGCTGATCTTCCAGGGAACGATCAAAGCGTAGACTGTTTGAGACATTATTAACATGGAGGAAAGTGCGCATGGTGACTGTTGTATTCAATACCGATGCAATATCTGTGTTTCATCAACACTTTGTACGTCCACAGATTACAGAATGCCTCCAGATGTGCATCGGAAACTACTACTGGTCTTCTAGGGAACGATCAAAGCGTAGACTGTTTGAGACATTACTCCCATGGAGGAAAGTGCACCTGGTGATTGTTGTATTAAATCCCGATACAATTTCTGTGTTTCATAAACACTCTGATAATCCACAGATTACAGAATGCCTCCAGATGTGCATCGGAAACTACTACTGGTCTTGCAGGAACGATCTAAGCGTAGACTGTTTGAGACATTACTCCCATAGAGGAAAGTGCGCATGGTGACTGTTGTATTCAATCCCGATGCAATTTCTGTGTTTCATCACCACTCTGATAGTCCACAGATTACAGAATGCCTCCGGATGTGCATCGGAAATTACTACAAGGAATTCCAGGAACGATCAAAGCGTAGACTCATTGAGACATTACTCCCTTGGAGGAAAGTGCGCATAGTGACTGTTGTATTCAATCCCGATGCAAATTCTGTGTTTCATCAACACTTTGAAGGTCCACAGATTACAGAATGCCTCCAGATGTGCATCGGATACTTCTAGTGGTCTTCCAGCGAACGATCAAAGCGTAGACTGCTTGAGACATTACTCCCATGGAGGAAATTGCACCTGGTGACTGTTGTATTCAATCCCGATACAACTTCTGTGTTTCATCAACACTCTGATAGTCCACAGATTACAGAATGGCTCCAGGTGTGCATCGGGAACTACTACTGGTCTTCCAGGGAACGATCAAAACGTAGACTGATTGAGACATTACTCCCATGAAGGAAAGGGCGCATGGTGATTGTTGTATTCAATCTCGATGCAATTACTGTGTTTCATCAACACTCTGATAGTCCGCAGATTACAGAATGCCTCCAGATGTGAATCGGAAACTACTACTGGTCTTCGAGGGAACGATCAAAGCGTAGACTGTTTGAGACGTTACACCCATGGAAGAAAGTGCGCATTTTGACTGTTACATTCAATCCCGATTTAATATCTGTGTTTCATCAACACTCTGATAGTCCACAGATTACAGAATGCCTCCAGATGTGCATCGGAAACTACTACTGGTCTGCCAGGGAACGATCAAAGCGTAGACTGTTTGAGTCATTACTCTCATGGCGGTAAGTGCTCATGGTGACTGTTGTATTCAATCCCGATGCAATTTCTGTGTTTCATCAACACTCTGATAGTCCACAGATTACAGAATGCCTCCAGATGTGCATCGGAAACTACTACTGGTCTTCCAAGGGAACGATCAAAGCGTAAACAGTTGAGACATTACTCCCATGGAGGTAAGTGCGCATGGTGACTGTTGTATTCAATCCCGAAGCAATTTCTGTGTTTCATCAACACTCTGATAGTCCACAGATTACAGAATGCCTCCAGATGAGCATCGGAAACTACTATTGGTCTTCCAGGGAACGATCGAAGCGTAGACTGTTTGAGACATTACTACCATGGAGGTAAGTGCGCATGGTGACTGTTGTATTCCATCCCGATGCAATTTCTGTGCTTCATCAACACTCTGATAGTCCACAGATTACAGAATGTATCCAGATGTGCATCGGAAACTACTACTGGTCTTCCAGGGAACGATCAAAGCGTAAACTGTTTGGGACATTACACCCATGGAGGAAAGTGCGCATGGTAACTGTTGTATTCAACCCTGATATAATTTTGGTTTCATCAACACTCTGATATTCCACAGATTACAGAATGCCTCCAGATGTCCATCGGAAACTAATACTGGTCTTCCAGGAAACGATCAAAACATAGACTGTTTGAGACATTACTCCCATGGAGGTAAGTGTGCATGGTGACTGTTGTATTCAATCCCGAAGCAATTTCTGTGTTTCATCAACACTCTGATAGTCCACAGATTACAGAATGCCTCCAGATGTGCATCGGAAACTACTACTGGTCTTCCAAGTGAACGATCAAAGCGTAAACTGTTGAGACATTACTCCCATGGAGGTAAGTGCGCATGGTGACTGTTACATTCAATCCCGATTTAATTTCTGTGTTTCATCAACACTCTGATAGTCCACAGATTACAGAATGCCTCCAGATGTGCATCGGAAACTACTACTGGTCTGCCAGGGAACGATCAAAGCGTAGACTGTTTGAGTCATTACTCTCATGGAGGTAAGTGCTCATGGTGACTGTTGTATTCAATCCCGATGCAATTTCTGTGTTTCATCAACACTCTGATAGTCCACAGATTACAGAATGCCTCCAGATGTGCATCGGAAACTACTACTGGTCTTCCAAGGGAACGATCAAAGCGTAAACAGTTGAGACATTACTCCCATGGAAATAAGTGCGCATGGTGCCTGTTGTATTCAATCCCGATGCAATTTCTGTGTTTCATCAACACTCTGATAGTCCACAGATTACAGAATGCCTCCAGATGGGCATCGGAAACTACTACTGTTGTTCCAGGGAACGATCAAACCGTAAACTGTTTGAGACATTACACTTATGGAGGAAAGTGCGCATGGTGACTGTTGTATTCAATCTCGATGCAATTACTGTGTTTCATCAACACTCTGATGGTCCACAGATTACAGAATGCCTCCAGATGTCCATCGGAAACTACTACTGGTCTTCCAGGAAACGATCAAAACGTAGACTGTTTGGGACATTACTCCCATGGAGGTAAGTGCGCATGGTGACTGTTGTATTCAATCCCGAAGCAATTTCTGTGTTTCATCAACACTCTGATAGTCCACAGATTACAGAATGCCTCCAGATGAGCATCGGAAACTACTATTGGTCTTCCAGGGAACGATCGAAGCGTAGACTGTTTGAGACATTACTCCCATGGAGGAAAGTTCGCTGGGTGACTGTTGTAGTCAATGCCGATGCAATTTTGGTTCCATCAACACTCTGATAGTCCACAGATTACAGAATGCCTCAAGATGTGCATCGGAATCTACTACTGGACTTCCATGGAACGATCAAAGCTTAGACTGTTTGAGACACTACTCCCATGGAGGTAAGTGCGCATGGTGCCTGTTGTATTCAATCCCGATTCAATTTCTGTGTTTCATCAACACTCTGATAATCCACAGATTACAGAATGCCTCCAGATATGCATCGCAAACTAATAGTGGTCTTCCAAGGAACTATCAAAGCGTAGGCTGTTTGAGACTTTACTCCCATGGAAGTAAGTGCGCATGGTGACTGTTGTATTCAATCCCGATGCAATTTCTATGTTTCATCAACACTCTGATTGTCCACAGATTACAGAATGCCTCCTGATGTGCATCGAAAACTACTTCTGGTCATCTAGGAAACGATCAAAACGTAGACTGTTTGAGGCACTACTCCCATGGAGGTAAGTGCGCATGGTGACTGTTGTATTCCATGCCGATGCTATTTCTGTGTTTCATCAACACTCTGACAGTCCACAGATTCCAGAATGCCTCCAGATGTGCATCGCAAACTACTACTGGTCTTCCAGGAAACGATCAAAGCGCAAACTGTTTGAGACATTACTCCCATGGAGGTAAGTGCGCATGGTGACTGTTGTATTCAATCGCGATGCAATTTCTGTGATTCATCAACACTCGGATAGTCCACAGACTACAGAATGCCTCCAGAAGTGCATCGGAAACTACTACTGGTCTTCTAGGGAACGATCAAAGCGTAAACTGTTTGAGACATTACTACCATGGAGGTAAGTGCGCATGGTGACTGTTGTATTCCATCCCGATGCAATTTCTGTGCTTCATCAACACTCTGATAGTCCACAGATTACAGAATGTATCCAGATGTGCATCGGAAACTACTACTGGTCTTCCAGGGAACGATCAAAGCGTAAACTGTTTGGGACATTACACCCATGGAGGAAAGTGCGCATGGTAACTGTTGTATTCAATCCTGATATAATTTTGGTTTCATCAACACTCTGATATTCCACAGATTACAGAATGCCTCCAGATGTCCATCGGAAACTAATACTGGTCTTCCAGGAAACGATCAAAACATAGACTGTTTGAGACATTACTCCCATGGAGGTAAGTGTGCATGGTGACTGTTGTATTCAATCCCGAAGCAATTTCTGTGTTTCATCAACACTCTGATAGTCCACAGATTACAGAATGCCTCCAGATATGCATTGGAAACTACTACTGGTCTGCCAGGGAACGATCAAAGCGTAGACTGTTTGAGTCATTGCTCTCATGGAGGTAAGTGCTCATGGTGACTGTTGTATTCAATCCCGATGCTATTTCTGTGTTTCATCAACACTCTGATAGTCCACAGATTACAGAATGCCTCCAGATGTGCATCGGAAACTACTACTGGTCTTCCAAGTGAACGATCAAAGCGTAAACTGTTGAGACATTACTCCCATGGAGGTAAGTGCGCATGGTGCCTGTTGTATTCAATCCCGATGCAATTTCTGTGTTTCATCAACACTTTGTTGGTCCACAGATTACAGAATGCCTCCAGATGTGCATTGGAAACTACTACTGGTCTTCCAGGAAATGATCAAAGCGTAGACTGTTTGAGACATTACTCCCATGGAGGAAAGTTCGCTGGGTGACTGTTGTAGTCAATGCCGATGCAATTTTGGTTCCATCAACACTCTGATAGTCCACAGATTACAGAATGCCTCCAGATGTGCATCGGAAACTACTACTGGTCTTCCAGGGAACGATCAAAGCGTAAACTGTTGAGACATTACTCCCATGGAGGTAAGTGCGCATGGTGCCTGTTGTATTCAATCCCGATGCAATTTCTGTGTTTCATCAACACTCTGATAGTCCACAGATTACAGAATGCCTCCAGATGGGCATCGGAAACTACTACTGTTGTTCCAGGGAACGATCAAAGCGTAAACTGTTTGAGACGTTACAATCATGGAGGAAAGTGCGCATGGTGACTGTTGTATTCAATCCCGATGCAATTTTGGTTTCATCAACACTCTGATATTCCACAGATTACAGAATGCCTCCAGATGAGCATTGGAAACTACTACTGGTCTGCCAGGAAACGATCAAAGCGCAAACTGTTTGAGACATTACTCCCATGGAGGTAAGTGCGCTTGGTGACTGTTGTATTCCATCGCGATGCAATTTCTGTGTTTCATCAACACTCGGATAGTCCACAGACTACAGAATGCCTCCAGATGTGCATCGGAAACTACTACTGGTCTTCCAGGGAACGATCAAAGCGTAAACTGTTTGAGACATTACTACCAAGGAGGTAAGTGCGCATGGTGACTGTTGTATTCAATCCGATGCAATTTCTGTGCTTCATCAACACTCTGATAGTCCACAGATTACAGAATGCCTCCAGATGGGCATCGGAAACTACTACTGTTGTTCCAGGGAACGATCAAAGCGTAAACTGTTTGAGACATTACACCCATGGAGGAAAGTGCGCATGGTGACTGTTGTATTCAATCCCGATGCAATTTTGGTTTCATCAACACTCTGATATTCCACAGATTACAGAATGCCTCCAGATGTCCATCGGAAACTACTACTGGTCTTCCAGGAAACGATCAAAACGTAGACTGTTTGAGACTTTACTCCCATGGAAGTAAGTGCGCATGGTGACTGTAGTATTCAATCCCGATGCAATTTCTATGTTTCATCAACACTCTGATTGTCCACAGATTACAGAATGCCTCCTGATGTGCATCGAAAACTACTTCTGGTCATCTAGGAAACGATCAAAACGTAGACTTTTTGAGGCACTACTCCCATGGAGGTAAGTGCGCATGGTGACTGTTGTATTCCATGCCGATGCTATTTCTGTGTTTCATCAACACTCTGACAGTTCACAGATTCCAGAATGCCTCCAGATGTGCATCGCAAACTACTACTGGTCTTCCAGGAAACGATCAAAGCGCAAACTGTTTGAGACATTACTCCCATGGAGGTAAGTGCGCATGGTGACTGTTGTATTCAATTGGGATGCAATTTCTGTGATTCATCAACACTCGGATAGTCCACAGACTACAAAATGCCTCCAGAAGTGCATCGGAAACTACTACTGGTCTTCTAGGGAACGATCAAAGCGTAAACTGTTTGAGACATTACTACCATGGAGGTAAGTGCGCATGGTGACTGTTGTATTCCATCCCGATGCAATTTCTGTGCTTCATCAACACTCTGATAGTCCACAGATTACAGAATGTATCCAGATGTGCAACGGAAACTACTACTGGTCTTCCAGGGAACGATCAAAGCGTAAACTGTTTGAGACATTACACCCATGGAGGAAAGTGCGCATGGTAACTGTTGTATTCAATCCTGATATAATTTTGGTTTCATCAACACTCTGATATTCCACAGATTACAGAATGCCTCCAGATGTCCATCGGAAACTAATACTGGTCTTCCAGGAAACGATCAAAGCATAGACTGTTTGAGACATTACTCCCATGGAGGTAAGTGTGCATGGTGACTGTTGTATTCAATCCCGAAGCAATTTCTGTGTTTCATAAACACTCTGATAGTCCACAGATTACAGAATGCCTCCAGATGTGCATTGGAAACTACTACTGGTCTGCCAGGGAACGATCAAAGCGTAGACTGTTTGAGTCATTGCTCTCATGGAGGTAAGTGCTCATGGTGACTGTTGTATTCAATCCCGATGCTATTTCTGTGTTTCATCAACACTCTGATAGTCCACAGATTACAGAATGCCTCCAGATGTGCATCGGAAACTACTACTGGTCTTCCAAGTGAACGATCAAAGCGTAAACTGTTGAGACATTACTCCCATGGAGGTAAGTGCGCATGGTGCCTGTTGTATTCAATCCCGATGCAATTTCTGTGTTTCATCAACACTTTGTTGGTCCACAGATTACAGAATGCCTCCAGATGTGCATTGGAAACTACTACTGGTCTTCCAGGAAATGATCAAAACGTAGACTGTTTGAGACATTACTCCCATGGAGGAAAGTTCGCTGGGTGACTGTTGTAGTCAATGCCGATGCAATTTTGGTTCCATCAACACTCTGATAGTCCACAGATTACAGAATGCCTCCAGATGTGCATCGGAAACTACTACTGGTCTTCCAGGGAACGATCAAAGCGTAAACTGTTGAGACATTACTCCCATGGAGGTAAGTGCGCATGGTGCCTGTTGTATTCAGTCCCGATGCAATTTCTGTGTTTCATCAACACTCTGATAGTCCACAGATTACAAAATGCCTCCAGATGGGCATCGGAAACTACTACTGTTGTTCCAGGGAACGATCAAAGCGTAAACTGTTTGAGACGTTACACCCATTGAGGAAAGTGCGCATGGTGACTGTTGTATTCAATCCCGATGCAATTTTGGTTTCATCAACACTCTGATATTCCACAGATTACAGAATGCCTCCAGATGTCCATCGGAAACTACTACTGGTCTTCCAGGAAACGATCAAAGCGCAAACTGTTTGAGACATTACTCCCATGGAGGTAAGTGCGCATGGTGACTGTTTTATTCCATCGCGATGCAATTTCTGTGTTTCATCAACACTCGGATAGTCCACAGATTACAGAATGCCTCCAGATGTGCATCGGAAACTACTACTGGTCTTCCAGGGAACGATCAAAGCGTAAACTGTTTGAGACATTACTACCAAGGAGGTAAGTGCGCATGGTGACTGTTGTATTCAATCCGATGCAATTTCTGTGCTTCATCAACACTCTGATAGTCCACAGATTACAGAATGCCTCAAGATGGGCATCGGAAACTACTACTGTTGTTCCAGGGAACGATCAAAGCGTAAACTGTTTGAGACATTACACTTATGGAGGAAAGTGCGCATGGTGACTGTTGTATTCAATCTCGATGCAATTACTGTGTTTCATCAACACTCTGATAGTCCACAGATTACAGAATGCCTCCAGATGTCCATCGGAAACTACTACTGGTCTTCCAGGAAACGATCAAAACGTAGACTGTTTGAGACATTACTCCCATGGAGGTAAGTGCGCATGGTGACTGTTGTATTCAATCCCGAAGCAATTTCTGTGTTTCATCAACACTCTGATAGTCCACAGATTACAGAATGCCTCCAGATGAGCATCGGAAACTACTATTGGTCTTCCAGGGAACGATCGAAGCGTAGACTGTTTGAGACATTACTCCCATGGAGGAAAGTTCGCTGGGTGACTGTTGTAGTCAATGCCGATGCAATTTTGGTTCCATCAACACTCTGATAGTCCACAGATTACAGAATGCCTCAAGATGTGCATCGGAATCTACTACTGGACTTCCATGGAACGATCAAAGCTTAGACTGTTTGAGACATTACTCCCATGGAGGTAAGTGCGCATGGTGCCTGTTGTATTCAATCCCGATTCAATTTCTGTGTTTCATCAACACTCTGATAATCCACAGATTACAGAATGCCTCCAGATATGCATCGCAAACTAATAGTGGTCTTCCAAGGAACGATCAAAGCGTAGGCTGTTTGAGACTTTACTCCCATGGAAGTAAGTGCGCATGGTGACTGTTGTATTCAATCCCGATGCAATTTCTATGTTTCATCAACACTCTGATTGTCCACAGATTACAGAATGCCTCCTGATGTGCATCGAAAACTACTTCTGGTCATCTAGGAAACGATCAAAACGTAGACTGTTTGAGGCACTACTCCCATGGAGGTAAGTGCGCATGGTGACTGTTGTATTCCATGCCGATGCTATTTCTGTGTTTCATCAACACTCTGACAGTCCACAGATTCCAGAATGCCTCCAGATGTGCATCGCAAACTACTACTGGTCTTCCAGGAAACGATCAAAGCGCAAACTGTTTGAGACATTACTCCCATGGAGGTAAGTGCGCATGGTGACTGTTGTATTCAATCGCGATGCAATTTCTGTGATTCATCAACACTCGGATAGTCCACAGACTACAGAATGCCTCCAGAAGTGCATCGGAAACTACTACTGGTCTTCTAGGGAACGATCAAAGCGTAAACTGTTTGAGACATTACTACCATGGAGGTAAGTGCGCATGGTGACTGTTGTATTCCATCCCGATGCAATTTCTGTGCTTCATCAACACTCTGATAGTCCACAGATTACAGAATGTATCCAGATGTGCATCGGAAACTACTACTGGTCTTCCAGGGAACGATCAAAGCGTAAACTGTTTGGGACATTACACCCATGGAGGAAAATGCGCATGGTAACTGTTGTATTCAATCCTGATATAATTTTGGTTTCATCATTACTCTGATATTCCACAGATTACAGAATGCCTCCAGATGTCCATCGGAAACTAATACTGGTCTTCCAGGAAACGATCAAAACATAGACTGTTTGAGACATTACTCCCATGGAGGTAAGTGTGCATGGTGACTGTTGTATTCAATCCCGAAGCAATTTCTGTGTTTCATCAACACTCTGATAGTCCACAGATTACAGAATGCCTCCAGATATGCATTGGAAACTACTACTGGTCTGCCAGGGAACGATCAAAGCGTAGACTGTTTGAGTCATTGCTCTCATGGAGGTAAGTGCTCATGGTGACTGTTGTATTCAATCCCGATGCTATTTCTGTGTTTCATCAACACTCTGATAGTCCACAGATTACAGAATGCCTCCAGATGTGCATCGGAAACTACTACTGGTCTTCCAAGTGAACGATCGAAGCGTAAACTGTTGAGACATTACTCCCATGGAGGTAAGTGCGCATGGTGCCTGTTGTATTCAATCCCGATGCAATTTCTGTGTTTCATCAACACTTTGTTGGTCCACAGATTACAGAATGCCTCCAGATGTGCATTGGAAACTACTACTGGTCTTCCAGGAAATGATCAAAGCGTAGACTGTTTGAGACATTACTCCCATGGAGGAAAGTTCGCTGGGTGACTGTTGTAGTCAATGCCGATGCAATTTTGGTTCCATCAACACTCTGATAGTCCACAGATTACAGAATGCCTCCAGATGTGCATCGGAAACTACTACTGGTCTTCCAGGGAACGATCAAAGCGTAAACTGTTGAGACATTACTCCCATGGAGGTAAGTGCGCATGGTGCCTGTTGTATTCAATCCCGATGCAATTTCTGTGTTTCATCAACACTCTGATAGTCCACAGATTACAGAATGCCTCCAGATGGGCATCGGAAACTACTACTGTTGTTCCAGGGAACGATCAAAGCGTAAACTGTTTGAGACGTTACAATCATGGAGGAAAGTGCGCATGGTAACTGTTGTATTCAATCCCGATGCAATTTTGGTTTCATCAACACTCTGATATTCCACAGATTACAGAATGCCTCCAGATGTGCATTGGAAACTACTACTGGTCTGCCAGGAAACGATCAAAGCGCAAACTGTTTGAGACATTACTCCCATGGAGGTAAGTGCGCATGGTGACTGTTGTATTCCATCGCGATGCAATTTCTGTGTTTCATCAACACTCGGATAGTCCACAGACTACAGAATGCCTCCAGATGTGCATCGGAAACTACTACTGGTCTTCCAGGGAACGATCAAAGCGTAAACTGTTTGAGACATTACTACCAAGGAGGTAAGTGCGCATGGTGACTGTTGTATTCAATCCGATGCAATTTCTGTGCTTCATCAACACTCTGATAGTCCACAGATTACAGAATGCCTCCAGATGGGCATCGGAAACTAATACTGTTGTTCCAGGGAACGATCAAAGCGTAAACTGTTTGAGACATTACACCCATGGAGGAAAGTGCGCATGGTGACTGTTGTATTCAATCCCGATGCAATTTTGGTTTCATCAACACTCTGATATTCCACAGATTACAGAATGCCTCCAGATGTCCATCGGAAACTACTACTGGTCTTCCAGGAAACGATCAAAACGTAGACTGTTTGAGACTTTACCCCCATGGAAGTAAGTGCGCATGGTGACTGTTGTATTCAATCCCGATGCAATTTCTATGTTTCATCAACACTCTGATTGTCCACAGATTACAGAATGCCTCCTGATGTGCATCGAAAACTACTTCTGGTCATCTAGGAAACGATCAAAACGTAGACTGTTTGAGGCACTACTCCCATGGAGGTAAGTGCGCATGGTGCCTGTTGTATTCAATCCCGATGCAATTTCTGTGTTTCATCAACACTTTGTTGGTCCACAGATTACAGAATGCCTCCAGATGTGCATTGGAAACTACTACTGGTCTTCCAGGAAATGATCAAAACGTAGACTGTTTGAGACATTACTCCCATGGAGGAAAGTTCGCTGGGTGACTGTTGTAGTCAATGCCGATGCAATTTTGGTTCCATCAACACTCTGATAGTCCACAGATTACAGAATGCCTCCAGCTGTGCATCGGAAACTACTACTGGTCTTCCAGGGAACGATCAAAGCGTAAACTGTTGAGACATTACTCCCATGGAGGTAAGTGCGCATGGTGCCTGTTGTATTCAATCCCGATGCAATTTCTGTGTTTCATCAACACTCTGATAGTCCACAGATTACAAAATGCCTCCAGATGGGCATCGGAAACTACTACTGTTGTTCCAGGGAACGATCAAAGCGTAAACTGTTTGAGACGTTACACCCATTGAGGAAAGTGCGCATGGTGACTGTTGTATTCAATCCCGATGCAATTTTTGTTTCATCAACACTCTGATATTCCACAGATTACAGAATGCCTCCAGATGTCCATCGGAAACTACTACTGGTCTTCCAGGAAACGATCAAAGCGCAAACTGTTTGAGACATTACTCCCATGGAGGTAAGTGCGCATGGTGACTGTTGTATTCCATCGCGATGCAATTTCTGTGTTTCATCAACACTCGGATAGTCCACAGACTACAGAATGCCTCCAGATGTGCATCGGAAACTACTACTGGTCTTCCAGGGAACGATCAAAGCATAAACTGTTTGAGACATTACTACCAAGGAGGTAAGTGCGCATGGTGACTGCTGTATTCAATCCGATGCAATTTCTGTGCTTCATCAACACTCTGATAGTCCACAGATTACAGAATGCCTCCAGATGGGCATCGGAAACTACTACTGTTGTTCCAGGGAACGATCAAAGCGTAAACTGTTTGAGACATTACACCCATTAAGGAAAGTGCGCATGGTGACTGTTGTATTCAATCCCGATTCAATTTTGGTTTCATCAACACTCTGATATTCCACAGATTACAGAATGCCTCCAGATGTCCATCGGAAACTACTACTGGTCTTCCAGGAAACGATCAAAACGTAGACTGTTTGAGACATTACTCCCATGGAGGTAAGTGCGCATGGTGACTGTTGTATTCAATCCCGAAGCAATTTCTGTGTTTCATCAACACTCTGATAGTCCACAGATTATAGAATGCGTCCAGATGAGCATCGGAAACTACTGCTGGTCTTCCAGGGAACGATCAAAGCGTAGACTGTTTGAGACATTCCTCCCATAAAGGAAAGTGCGCATGGTGACTGTTGTATTCAATCCCGATGCAATTTCTGTGTTTCATCAACACTCTGATAGTCCACAGATTACAGAATGCCTCCAGATGGGCATCGGAAACTACTATTGGTCTTCCAGGGAACGATCAAAGCGTAGACTGTTTGAGACATTACTCCCATGGAAGAAAGTTCGCTTGGTGACTGTTGTAGTCAATGCCGATGCAATTTTGGTTCCATCAACACTCCGATAGTCCACAGATTACAGAATGCCTCCAGATTTGCATCGGAATCTACTACTGGACTTCCATGGAACGATCAAAGCTTAGACTGTTTGAGACATTACTCCCATGGAGGTAAGTGCGCATGGTGACTTTTGTATTCAATCCCGATTCAATTTCTGTGTTTCATCAACACTCTGGCAGTCCACAGATTCCAGAATGCCTCCAGATATGCATCGCAAACTAATAGTGGTCTTCCAAGGAACGATCAAAGCGTAGGCTGTTTGAGACTTTACTCCCATGGAAGTAAGTGCGCATGGTGACTGTTGTATTCAATCGCGATGCAATTTCTGTGATACATCAACACTCGGACAGTCCACAGACTACAGAATGCCTCCAGATGTGCATCGGAAACTACTACTGGTCTTCTAGGGAACGATCAAAGCGTAAACTGTTTGAGACATTACTACCATGGAGGTAAGTGCGCATGGTGACTGTTGTATTCAATCGCGATGCAATTTCTGTGATACATCAACACTCGGACAGTCCACAGACTACAGAATGCCTCCAGATGTCCATCGGAAACTAATACTGGTCTTCCAGGAAACGATCAAAACGTAGACTGATTGAGACATTACTCCCATGGAGGTGAGTGTGCATGGTGACTGTTGTATTCAGTCCCGAAGCAATTTCTGTGTTTCATCAACACTCTGATAGTCCACAGATTACAGAATGCCTCCAGATGTGCATTGGAAACTACTACTGGTCTTCCAAGTGAACGATCAAAGCGTAAACTGTTGAGACATTACTCCCATGGAGGTAAGTGCGCATGGTGCCTGTTGTATTCAATCCCGATGCAATTTCTGTGTTTCATCAACACTTTGTAGGTCCACAGATTACAGAATGCCTCCAGATGTGCATTGGAAACTACTACTGGTCTTGCAGGAAATGATCAAAGCGTAGACTGTTTGAGACATTACTCCCATGGAGGAAAGTTCGCTGGGTGACTGTTGTAGTCAATGCCGATGCAATTTTGGTTCCACCAACACTCTGATAGTCCACAGATTACAGAATGCCTCCAGATGTGCATCGGAATCTACTACTGGACTTCCATGGAACGATCAAAGCTTAGACTGTTTGAGACATTACTCCCATGGAGGTAAGTGCACATGGTGACTGTTGTATTCAATCCCGATTCAATTTCTGTGTTTCATCAACACTCTGATAATCCACAGATTACAGAATGCCTTTAGATATGCATCGCAAACTAATAGTGGTCTTCCAAGGAACGATCAAAGCGTAGGCTGTTTGAGACTTTACTCCCACGGAAGTTAGTGTGCATGGTGACTGTTGTATTCAATCCCGATGCAATTTCTATGTTTCATCAACACTCTGATTGTCCACAGATTACAGAATGCCTCCCGATGTGCATCGAAAACTACCTCTGGTCATCTAGGAAACGATCAAAACGTAGACTGTTTGACCCACTACTCCCATGGAGGTAAGCGGGCATGGTGACTGTTGTATTCCATCCCGAAGCTATTTCTGTGTTTCATCAACACTCTGACAGTCCACAGATTCCAGAATGCCTCCAGATGTGCATCGCAAACTACTACTGGTCTTCCAGGAAACGATCAAAGCGCAAACTGTTTGAGACATTACTCCCATGGAGGTAAGTGCGCATGGTGACTGTTGTATTCAATCGCGATGCAATTTCTGTGATTCATCAACACTCGGATAGTCCACAGACTACAGAATGCCTCCAGATGTGCATCGGAAACTACTACTGGTCTTCTAGGGAACGATCAAAGCGTAAACAGTTTGAGACATTACTACCATGGAGGTAAGTGCGCATGGTGACTGTTGTATTCCATCCCGATGCAATTTCTGTGCTTCATCAACACTCTGATACTCCACAGATTACAGAATGCCTCCAGATGTGCATTGGAAACTACTAATGGTCTTCCAGGAAATGATCAAAACGTAGACTGTTTGAGACATTACTCCCATGGAGGAAAGTTCGCTGGGTGACTGTTGTAGTCAATGCCGATGCAATTTTGGTTCCATCAACACTCTGATAGTCCACAGATTACAGAATGCCTCCAGATGTGCATCGGAAACTACTACTGGTCTTCCAGGGAACGATCAAAGCGTAAACTGTTGAGACATTACTCCCATGGAGGTAAGTGCGCATGGTGCCTGTTGTATTCAATCCCGATGCAATTTCTGTGTTTCATCAACACTCTGATAGTCCACAGATTACAAAATGCCTCCAGATGGGCATCGGAAACTACTACTGTTGTTCCAGGGAACGATCAAAGCGTAAACTGTTTGAGACGTTACACCCATTGAGGAAAGTGCGCATGGTGACTGTTGTATTCAATCCCGATGCAATTTTGGTTTCATCAACACTCTGATATTCCACAGATTACAGAATGCCTCCAGATGTCCATCGGAAACTACTACTGGTCTTCCAGGAAACGATCAAAGCGCAAACTGTTTGAGACATTACTCCCATGGAGGTAAGTGCGCATGGTGACTGTTGTATTCCATCGCGATGCAATTTCTGTGTTTCATCAACACTCGGATAGTCCACAGACTACAGAATGCCTCCAGATGTGCATCGGTAACTACTACTGGTCTTCCAGGGAACGATCAAAGCGTAAACTGTTTGAGACATTACTACCAAGGAGGTAAGTGCGCATGGTGACTGTTGTATTCAATCCGATGCAATTTCTGTGCTTCATCAACACTCTGATAGTCCACAGATTACAGAATGCCTCCAGATGGGCATCGGAAACTACTACTGTTGTTCCAGGGAACGATCAAAGCGTAAACTGTTTGAGACATTACACCCATTAAGGAAAGTGCGCATGGTGACTGTTGTATTCAATCCCGATTCAATTTTGGTTTCATCAACACTCTGATATTCCACAGATTACAGAATGCCTCCAGATGTCCATCGGAAACTACTACTGGTCTTCCAGGAAACGATCAAATCGTAGACTGTTTGAGACATTACTCCCATGGAGGTAAGTGCGCATGGTGACTGTTGTATTCAATCCCGAAGCAATTTCTGTGTTTCATCAACACTCTGATAGTCCACAGATTATAGAATGCCTCCAGATGTGCATCGGAAACTACTGCTGGTCTTCCAGGGAACGATCAAAGCGTAGACTGTTTGAGACATTCCTCCCATAAAGGAAAGTGCGCATGGTGACTGTTGTATTCAATCCCGATGCAATTTCTGTGTTTCATCAACACTCTGATAGTCCACAGATTACAGAATGCCTCCAGATGTGCATCGGAAACTACTATTGGTCTTCCAGGGAACGATCAAAGCGTAGACTGTTTGAGACATTACTCCCATGGAGGAAAGTTCGCTGGGTGACTGTTGTAGTCAATGCCGATGCAATTTTGGTTCCATCAACACTCTGATAGTCCACAGATTACAGAATGCCTCCAGATGTGCATCGGAATCTACTACTGGACTTCCATGGAACGATCAAAGCTTAGACTGTTTGAGACATTACTCCCATGGAGGTAAGTGCGCATGGTGACTTTTGTATTCAATCCCGATTCAATTTCTGTGTTTCATCAACACTCTGGCAGTCCACAGATTCCAGAATGCCTCCAGATATGCATCGCAAACTAATAGTGGTCTTCCAAGGAACGATCAAAGCGTAGGCTGTTTGAGACTTTACTCCCATGGAAGTAAGTGCGCATGGTGACTGTTGTATTCAATCGCGATGCAATTTCTGTGATACATCAACACTCGGACAGTCCACAGGCTACAGAATGCCTCCAGATGTGCATCGGAAACTACTACTGGTCTTCTAGGGAACGATCAAAGCGTAAACTGTTTGAGACATTACTACCATGGAGGTAAGTGCGCATGGTGACTGTTGTATTCAATCGCGATGCAATTTCTGTGATACATCAACACTCGGACAGTCCACAGACTACAGAATGCCTCCAGATGTCCATCGGAAACTAATACTGGTCTTCCAGGAAACGATCAAAACGTAGACTGATTGAGACATTACTCCCATGGAGGTGAGTGTGCATGGTGACTGTTGTATTCAGTCCCGAAGCAATTTCTGTGTTTCATCAACACTCTGATAGTCCACAGATTACAGAATGCCTCCAGATGTGCATTGGAAACTACTACTGGTCTTCCAAGTGAACGATCAAAGCGTAAACTGTTGAGACATTACTCCCATGGAGGTAAGTGCGCATGGTGCCTGTTGTATTCAATCCCGATGCAATTTCTGTGTTTCATCAACACTTTGTAGGTCCACAGATTACAGAATGCCTCCAGATGTGCATTGGAAACTACTACTGGTCTTGCAGGAAATGATCAAAGCGTAGACTGTTTGAGACATTACTCCCATGGAGGAAAGTTCGCTGGGTGACTGTTGTAGTCAATGCCGATGCAATTTTGGTTCCACCAACACTCTGATAGTCCACAGATTACAGAATGCCTCCAGATGTGCATCGGAATCTACTACTGGACTTCCATGGAACGATCAAAGCTTAGACTGTTTGAGACATTACTCCCATGGAGGTAAGTGCACATGGTGACTGTTGTATTCAATCCCGATTCAATTTCTGTGTTTCATCAACACTCTGATAATCCACAGATTACAGAATGCCTCCAGATATGCATCGCAAACTAATAGTGGTCTTCCAAGGAACGATCAAAGCGTAGGCTGTTTGAGACTTTACTCCCACGGAAGTTAGTGCGCATGGTGACTGTTGTATTCAATCCCGATGCAATTTCTATGTTTCATCTACACTCTGATTGTCCACAGATTACAGAATGCCTCCCGATGTGCATCGAAAACTACCTCTGGTCATCTAGGAAACGATCAAAACGTAGACTGTTTGACCCACTACTCCCATGGAGGTAAGCGGGCATGGTGACTGTTGTATTCCATCCCGAAGCTATTTCTGTGTTTCATCAACACTCTGACAGTCCACAGATTCCAGAATGCCTCCAGATGTGCATCGCAAACTACTACTGGTCTTCCAGGAAACGATCAAAGCGCAAACTGTTTGAGACATTACTCCCATGGAGGTAAGTGCGCATGGTGACTGTTGTATTCAATCGCGATGCAATTTCTGTGATTCATCAACACTCGGATAGTCCACAGACTACAGAATGCCTCCAGATGTGCATCGGAAACTACTACTGGTCTTCTAGGGAACGATCAAAGCGTAAACTGTTTGAGACATTACTACCATGGAGGTAAGTGCGCATGGTGACTGTTGCATTCCATCCCGATGCAATTTCTGTGCTTCATCAACACTCTGATAGTCCACAGATTACAGAATGCCTCCAGATGTGCATCGGAAACTACTACTGGTCTTCCAGGGAACGATCAAAGCGTAAAATGTTTGAGACATTACTCCCATGGAGGAAAGTGCGCATGGTAACTGTTGTATTCAATCCCGATGCAATTTTAGTTTCATCAACACTCTGATATTCCACAGATTACAGAATGCCTCCAGATGTCCATCGGAAACTAATACTGGTCTTCCAGGAAGCGATCAAAACGAAGACTGTTTGAGACATTACTCCCATGGAGGTAAGTGTGCAAGGTGACTGTTGTATTCAATCCCGAAGCAATTTCTGTGTTTCATCAACACTCTGATAGTCCACAGATTGCAGAATGCCTCCAGATGTGCATTGGAAACTACTACTGGTCTGCCAGGGAACGATCAAAGCGTAGACTGTTTGAGTCATTGCTCTCATGGAGGTAAGTGCTCATGGTGACTGTTGTATTCAATCCCGATGCTATTTCTGTGTTTCATCAACACTCTGATAGTCCACAGATTACAGAATGCCTCCAGATGTGAATCGGAAACTACTACTGGTCTTCCAAGTGAACGATCAAAGCGTAAACTGTTGAGACATTACTCCCATGGAGGTAAGTGCGCATGGTGCCTGTTGTATTCAATCCCAATGCAATTTCTGTGTTTCATCAACACTTTGTAGGTCCACAGATTACAGAATGCCTCCAGATGTGCATTGGAAACTACTACTGGTCTTCCAGGAAATGATCAAAGCGTAGACTGTTTGAGACATTACTCCCATGGAGGAAAGTGCGCATGGTGACTGTTGCATTCAATCCCGATGCAATTTCTGTGTTTCATCAACACTCAGATAGTCCACAGATTACAGAATGTCTCCAGAAGTGCATCAGAAATTACTACTGGTCTTCCAGGGAACGCCAAAGCGTAGACTGTTTGAGACATTACTCCCATGGAGGAAAGTGCGCATGGTGACTTTTGTATTCAATCCCAATGCAATTTTGGTTTCATCAACACTCTGATAGTCCACAGAATTCAGAATGCCACCAGACGTGCATCGAAAACTACTTCTGGTCTTCTAGGAAACGATCAAAACGTAGACTGTTTGAGACACTACTCCCATGGAGGTAAGTGCGCATGGTGACTCTTGTATTCAATCCCAATGCTATTTCTGTGTTTCATCAACACCCTGACAGACCACAGATTACAGAATGCATCCAGATGTGCATCGGAAACTATTACTGGTCTTCCAGGGAACGATCAAAGCGTAAACTGTTTGTGACATTACGCCCATGGAGGAAAGTGCGCATGGTGACTGTTGTATTCAATCCCGATGCAATTTTGGTTTCATCAACACTCTGATATTCCACAGATTACAGAATGCCTCCATATGTCCATCGGAAACTACTACTGGTCTTCCAGGAACGATCAAAACGTAGACTGTTTGAGACATTACTCCTATGGAGGAAAGTGCGCCTGGTGACTGTTGTATTCAATCCCGATACAATTTCTGTGTTTCATAAACACTCTGATAGTCCACAGATTACAGAGTGACTCCAGATGTGCATCGGAAACTACTGCTGGTCTTCCATGGAACGATCAAAGCGTAGACTGTTTGAGACATTATTAACATGGAGGAATGTGCGGATGGTGACTGTTGTATTCAATCCCGATGCAATTTCTGTGTTTCATCAACACTTTGAAGGTCCACAGATTACAGAATGCCTCCAGATGTGCATCGGAAACTACTACTGGTCTTCCAGGGAACGATCAAAGCGTAGACTGATTGAGACATTACTCCAATGCAGGAAAGTGCGCTTGGTGATTGTTGTATTCAATCTCGATGCAATTACTGTGTTTCATCACCACTCTGATAGTCCGCAGATTAAAGAATGCCTCCAGATGTGCATCGGAAACTTCTACTGGTCTGCCAGGGAGCGATCAAAGCGTAGACTGTTTGAGTCATTACTCTCATGGAGGTAAGTGCTCATGGTGACTGTTGTATTCAATCCCGATGCAATGTTTGTTTCATCAACACTCTGATAGTCCACAGATTACAGAATGCGTCCAGATGTGCATCGGAAACTATTACTGCTCTTCCAGGGAACGATCAAAGCGTAGACTGTTTGAGTCATTACTCTCATGGAGGTAAGTGCTCATGGTGACTGTTGTATTCAATCCCGATGCAATTTCTGTGTTTCATCAGCACTCTGATAGTCCACAGATCACAGAATGCCTCCAGATGTACATCGGAAACTACTACTGGTGTTCCAAGGGAACGATAAAAGCGTAAACTGTTGAGACATTACTCTCATGGAGGTAAGTGCGCATGGTGACTGTTGTATTCAATCCCGATGCAATTTCTGTGTTTCATCAACACTTTGATGGTCCACAGATTACAGAATGCCTCCAGATGTGTATCGGAAACTTCTAGTTTTCTTCCAGGGAACTATCAAAGCGTAGACTGTTTGAGACATTACTCCCATGGAGCAAAGTGCGCCTGGTGACTGTTGTATTCAATCCCGATACAACTTCTGTGTTTCATCAACACTCTGATAGTCCACAGATTACAGAATGCCTCCAGATGTGCATCTGAAACTACTACTGGTCTTCCAGGGAACGATCAAAGCGTAGACTGATTGAGACATTACTCCCATGAAGGAAAGGGCGCATGGTGATTGTTGTATTCAATCTCGATGCAATTACTGTGTTTCATCAACACTCTGATAGTCCACCGATTACAGAATGCCTCCAGATGTGAATCGGAAACTACTACTGGTCTTCGAGGGAACGATCAAAGCGTAGACTGTTTGAGACGTTACACCCATGGAAGAAAGTGCGCATGGTGACTGTTATATTCAATCCCGATGCAATTTCTGTGTTTCATCAACACTCAGATAGTCCACAGATTACAGAATGCCTCCAGATGTCCTTTGGAAACTACTACTGGTCTTCCAGGAAATGATCAAAGCGTAGACTGTTTGAGACATTACTCCCATGGAGGAAAGTGCGCATGGTGACTGTTGTATTCAATCCCGATGAAATTTCTGTGTTTCATCAACACTCAGACAGTCCGCAGATTACAGAATGTCTCCAGATGTGCATCAGAAACTACTACTGGTCTTCCAGGGAACGATCAAAGCGTAGACTGTTTGAGACATTACTCCCATGGAGGAAAGTGCGCATGGTGACTTTTGTATTCAATCCCGATGCAATTTTGGTTTCATCAACACTCTGATAGTCCACAGATTTCAGAATGCCTCCAGATGTGTATCGAAAACTACTTCTGGTCTTCTAGGAAACGATCAAAACGTAGACTGTTTGAGACACTACTCCCATGGAGGTAAGTGCGCATGGTGACTGTTGTATTCCATCCCGATGCTATTTCTGTGTTTCATCAACACTCTGATAGTCCACAGATTACAGAATGCCTCCAGATGTGCATCGGAAACTACTACTGGTCTGCCAGGGAACGATCAAAGCGTAGACTGTTTGAGTCGTTACTCTCAAGGAGGTAAGTGCTCATGGTGACTGTTGTATTCAATCTCGATGCAATTTCTGTGTTTCATCAACACTCTGATAGTCCACAGATTACAGAATGCCTCCAGATGTGCATCGGAAACTAATACTGGTCTTCCAAGGGAACGATCAAAGCGTAAACTGTTGAGACATTATTCCCATGGAGGAAAGTGCGCATGGTGCCTGTTGTATTCAATCCCGATGCAATATCTGTGTTTCATCAACACTCTGACAGTCGACAGGTTACAGAATGCCTCCAGATGTGCATCGCAAACTACTACTGGTCTTCCAGGAAACGATCAAAGCTCTAACTGTTTGAGACATTACTCCCATGGAGGTAAGTGCGCATGGTGACTGTTGTATTCAATCGCGACGCAATTTCTGTGTTTCATCAACACTCTGATAGTCCACAGATTACAGAATGCCTCCAGATGTGCATCGGAAACTACTACTGGTCTTCCAGGGAACGATCAAACCGTATACTGTTTGAGACATTACTCCCATGGAGAAAAGTTCGCAGGGTGACTGTTGTCTTCAATGCCGATGCAATTTCGGTTCCATCAACACCCTGATAGTCCACAGATTACAGAATGCCTCCAGATGTGCATCGAAAACTACTTCTGCTCTTCCAGGGAACGATCAAAGGGTAGACTGTTTGAGACATTACTCCCATGGAAGAAAGTGCGCATGGTAACTTTTGTATTCAATCCCGATGCAATTTCTGTGTTTCATCAACACTTTGAAGGTCCACAGATTACAGAATGCCTCCAGATGTGCATCGGAAACTACTACTGATCTTCCAGGGAACGATCAAAGCGTAGACTGTTTGAGACATTACTCCCATAAAGGAAAGTGCGCTTGGTGACTGTTGTATTAAATCCCGATGCAATATCTGTGTTTCATCAACACTCTGGTAGTCCACAGATTACAGAATGCCTCCAGATGTGCATCGGAAAGTACTATTGGTCTTCCAGGGAACGATCAAAGCGTAGACTGTTTGAGACATTACTCCCATGGAGGAAAGTTCGCTGGGTGACTGTTGTAGTCAATGCCGATGCAATTTTGGTTCCATCAACACTCTGATAGTCCACAGATTACAGAATGCCTCCAGATGTGCATCGGAATTTACTACTGGACTTCCATGGAACGATCAAAGCTTAGACTGTTTGAGACATTACTCCCATGGAGGTAAGTGCACATGGTGACTGTTGTATTCAATCCCGATTCAATTTCTGTGTTTCATCAACACTCTGATAATCCACAGATTACAGAATGCCTCCAGATATGCATCGCAAACTAATAGTGGTCTTCCAAGGAACGATCAAAGCGTAGGCTGTTTGAGACTTTACTCCCATGGAAGTAAGTGCGCATGGTGACTGTTGTATTCAATCGCGATGCAATTTCTGTGATTCATCAACACTCGGACAGTCCACAAACTACAGAATGCCTCCAGATGTGCATCGGTAACTACTACTGGTCTTCTAGGGAACGATCAAAGCGTAAACTGTTTGAGACATTACTACCATGGAGGTAAGTGCGCATGGTGACTGTTGTATTCCATCCCGATGCAATTTCTGTGCTTCATCAACACTCTGATAGTCCACAGATTACAGAATGTCTCCAGATGTGCATCGGAAACTACTACTGGTCTTCCAGGGAACGATCAAAGCGTAAACTGTTTGAGACATTACACCCATGGAGGAAAGTGCGCATGGTAACTGTTGTATTCAATCCTGATATAATTTTGGTTTCATCAACACTCTGATATTCCACAGATTACAGAATGCCTCCAGATGTCCATCGGAAACTACTTCTGGTCATCTAGGAAACGATCAAAACGTAGACTGTTTGAGACATTACTCCCATGGAGGTGAGTGTGCATGGTGACTGTTGTATTCAATCCCGAAGCAATGTCTGTATTTCATCAACACTGTGATAGTCCACAGATTACAGAATGCCTCCAGATGTGCATTGGAAACTACTACTGGTCTTCCAAGTGAACGATCAAAGCGTAAACTGTTGAGACATTACTCCCATGGAGGTAAGTGCGCATGGTGCCTGTTGTATTCAATCCCGATGCAATTTCTGTGTTTCATCAACACTTTGTAGGTCCACAGATTACAGAATGCCTCCAGATGTGCATTGGAAACTACTACTGGTCTTCCAGGAAATGATCAAAGCGTAGACTGTTTGAGACGTTACTCCCATGGAGGAAAGTTCGCTGGGTGACTGTTGTAGTCAATGCCGATGCAATTTTGGTTCCATCAACACTCTGATAGTCCACAGATTACAGAATGCCTCCAGATGTGCATCGGAATCTACTACTGGACTTCCATGGAACGATGAAAGCTTAGACTGTTTGAGACATTACTCCCATGGAGGTAAGTGCACATGGTGACTGTTGTATTCAATCCCGATTCAATTTCTGTGTTTCATCAACACTCTGATAATCCACAGATTACAGAATGCCTCCAGATATGCATCGCAAACTAATAGTGGTCTTCCAAGGAACGATCAAAGCGTAGGCTGTTTGAGACTTTACTCCCATGGAAGTAAGTGCGCATGGTGACTGTTGTATTCAATCCCGATTCAATTTCTATGTTTCATCAACACTCTGATTGTCCACAGATTACAGAATGCCTCCCGATGTGCATCGAAAACTACTTCTGGTCATCTAGGAAACGATCAAAAGGTAGACTGTTTGAGACACTACTCCCATGGAGGTAAGCGCGCATGGTGACTGTTGTATTCCATCCCGATGCTATTTCTGTGTTTCATCAACACTCTGACAGTCCACAGATTCCAGAATGCCTGCAGATGTGCATCGCAAACTACTACTGGTCTTCCAGGAAACGATCAAAGCGCAAACTGTTTGAGACATTACTCCCATGGAGGTAAGTGCGCATGGTGACTGTTGTATTCAATCGCGATGCAATTTCTGTGATTCATCAACACTCGGATAGTCCACAGACTACAGAATGCCTCCAGATGTGCATCGGAAACTACTACTGGTCTTCTAGGGAACGATCAAAGCGTAAACTGTTTGAGACATTCCTACCATGGAGGTAAGTGCGCATGGTGACTGTTGTATTCCATCCCGATGCAATTTCTGTGCTTCATCAACACTCTGATAGTCCACAGATTACAGAATGCCTCCAGATGTGCATCGGAAACTACTACTGGTGTTCCAGTGAACGATCAGAGCGTAAAATGTTTGAGACATTACTCCCATGGAGGAAAGTGCGCATGGTAACTGTTGTATTCAATCCCGATGCAATTTTGGTTTCATCAACCCTCTGATATTCCACAGATTACAGAATGCCTCCAGATGTCCATCGGAAACTAATACTGGTCTTCCAGGAAACGATCAAAACGTAGACTGTTTGAGACATTACTCCCATGGAGGTAAGTGTGCAAGGTGACTGTTGAATTCAATCCCGAAGCAATTTCTGTGTTTCATCAACACTCTGATAGTCCACAGATAACAGAATGCCTCCAGATGTGCATTGGAAACTACTACTGGTCTGCCAGGGAACGATCAAAGCGTAGACTGTGTCAGTCATTGCTCTCATGGAGGTAAGTGCTCATGGTGACTGTTGTATTCAATCCCGATGCTATTTCTGTGTTTCATCAACACTCTGATAGTCCACAGATTACAGAATGCCTCCAGATGTGAATCGGAAACTACTACTGGTCTTCCAAGTGAACGATCAAAGCGTAAACTGTTGAGACATTACTCCCATGGAGGTAAGTGCGCATGGTGCCTGTTGTATTCAATCCCGATGCAATTTCTGTGTTTCATCAACACTTTGTAGGTCCACAGATTACAGAATGCCTCCAGATGTGCATTGGAAACTACTACTGGTCTGCCAGGGAACGATCAAAGCGTAGACTGTTTGAGTCATTGCTCTCATGGAGGTAAGTGCTCATGGTGACTGTTGTATTCAATCCCGATGCAATTTCTGTGTTTCATCAACACTCAGATAGTCCACAGATTACAGAATGTCTCCAGAAGTGCATCAGAAACTACTACTGGTCTTCCAGGGAACGCCAAAGCGTAGACTGTTTGAGACATTACTCCCATGGAGGAAAGTGCGCATGGTGACTTTTGTATTCAATCCCAATGCAATTTTGGTTTCATCAACACTCTGATATTCCACAGATTTCAGAATGCCACCAGACGTGCATCGAAAACTACTTCTGGTCTTCTAGGAAACGATCAAAACGTAGACTGTTTGAGACACTACTCCCATGGAGGTAAGTGCGCATGGTGACTCTTGTATTCAATCCCAATGCTATTTCTGTGTTTCATCAACACTCTGACAGACCACAGATTACAGAATGCATCCATATGTCCATCGGAAACTACTACTGGTCTTCCAGGAACGATCAAAACGTAGACTGTTTGAGACATTACTCCCATGGAGGTAAGTGTGCATGGTGACTGTTGTATTCAATCCCGAAGCAATTTCTGTGTTTCATCAACACTCTGATAGTCCACAGATTACAGAATGCCTCCAGATGTGCATCGGAAACTACTACTGCTCTTCCAGGGAAGGATCAAATGGTAGACTGATTGAGACATTACTCCCATGGAGGAAAGTGCTCATGGTAACTGTTGTATTCAATCCCGATGCAATTTCTGTGTTTCATCAACACTCTGACAGTCCACAGATTTCAGAGTGACTCCAGATGTGCATCGGAAACTACTGCTGGTCTTCCAGGGAACGATCAAAGCGTAGACTGTTTGAGACATTATTAACATGGAGGAAAGTGCGCATGGTGACTGTTGTATTCAATACCGATGCAATATCTGTGTTTCATCAACACTTTGTAGGTCCACAGATTACAGAATGCCTCCTGATGTGCATCGGAAACTACTACTGGTCTTCTAGGGAACGATCAAAGCGTAGACTGTTTGAGACATTACTCCCATGGAGGAAAGTTCGCTGGGTGACTGTTGTAGTCAATGCCGATGCAATTTTGGTTCCATCAACACTCTGATAGTCCACAGAATACAGAATGCCTCCAGATGTGCATCGGAATCTACTACTGGACTTCCATGGAACGATCAAAACTTAGACTGTTTGAGACATTACTCCCATGGAGGTAAGTGCACATGGTGACTGTTGTATTCAATCCCGATTCAATTTCTGTGTTTCATCAACACTCTGATAATCCACAGATTACAGAATGCCTCCAGATATGCATCGCAAACTAATAGTGGTCTTCCAAGGAACGATCAAAGCGTAGGCTGTTTGAGACTTTACTCCCATGGAAGTAAGTGCGCATGGTGACTGTTGTATTCAATCCCGATGCAATTTCTATGTTTCATCAACACTCTGATTGTCCACAGATTACAGAATGCCTCCCGATGTGCATCGAAAACTACTTCTGGTCATCTAGGAAACGATCAAAACGTAGACTGTTTGAGACACTACTCCCATGGAGGTAAGCGCGCATGGTGACTGTTGTATTCCATCCCGATGCTATTTCTGTGTTTCATCAACACTCTGACAGTCCACAGATTCCAGAATGCCTGCAGATGTGCATCGCAAACTACTACTGGTCTTCCAGGAAACGATCAAAACGCAAACTGTTTGAGACATTACTCCCATGGAGGTAAGTGCGCATGGTGACTGTTGTATTCAATCGCGATGCAATTTCTGTGATTCATCAACACTCGGATAGTCCACAGACTACAGAATGCCTCCAGATGTGCATAGGAAACTACTACTGGTCTTCTAGGGAACGATCAAAGCGTAAACTGTTTGAGACATTCCTACCATGGAGGTAAGTGCGCATGGTGACTGTTGTATTCCAACCCGATGCAATTTCTGTGCTTCATCAACACTCTGATAGTCCACAGATTACAGAATGCCTCCAGATGTGCATCGGAAACTACTACTGGTCTTCCAGGAAACGATCAAAACGTAGACTGTTTGAGACATTACTCCCATGGAGGTAAGTGTGCAAGGTGACTGTTGAATTCAATCCCGAAGCAATTTCTGTGTTTCATCAACACTCTGATAGTCCACAGATTACAGAATGCCTCCAGATGTGCATTGGAAACTACTACTGGTCTGCCGGGGAACGATCAAAGCGTAGACTGTGTCAGTCATTGCTCTCATGGAGGTAAGTGCTCATGGTGAATGTTGTATTCAATCCCGATGCTATTTCTGTGTTTCATCAACACTCTGATAGTCCACAGATTACAGAATGCCTCCAGATGTGAATCGGAAACTACTACTGGTCTTCCAAGTGAACGATCAAAGCGTAAACTGTTGAGACATTACTCCCATGGAGGTAAGTGCGCATGGTGCCTGTTGTATTCAATCCCGATGCAATTTCTGTGTTTCATCAACACTTTGTAGGTCCACAGATTACAGAATGCCTCCAGATGTGCATTGGAAACTACTACTGGTCTGCCAGGGAAAGATCAAAGCGTAGACTGTTTGAGTCATTGCTCTCATGGAGGTAAGTGCTCATGGTGACTGTTGTATTCAATCCCGATGCAATTTCTGTGTTTCATCAACACTCAGATAGTCCACAGGTTACAGAATGTCTCCAGAAGTGCATCAGAAACTACTACTGGTCTTCCAGGGAACGCCAAAGCGTAGACTGTTTGAGACATTACTCCCATGGAGGAAAGTGCGCATGGTGACTTTTGTATTCATTCCCAATGCAATTTTGGTTTCATCAACACTCTGATAGTCCACAGATTTCAGAATGCCACCAGACGTGCATCGAAAACTACTTCTGGTCTTCTAGGAAACGATCAAAACGTAGACTGTTTGAGACACTACTCCCATGGAGGTAAGTGCGCATGGTGACTCTTGTATTCAATCCCAATGCTATTTCTGTGTTTCATCAACACTCTGACAGACCACAGATTACAGAATGCATCCATATGTCCATCGGAAACTACTACTGGTCTTCCAGGAACGATCAAAACGTAGACTGTTTGAGACATTACTCCCATGGAGGTAAGTGTGCATGGTGACTGTTGTATTCAATCCCGAAGCAATTTCTGTGTTTCATCAACACTCTGATAGTCCACAGATTACAGAATGCCTCCAGATGTGCATCGGAAACTACTACTGCTCTTCCAGGGAAGGATCAAAAGGTAGACTGATTGAGACATTACTCCCATGGAGGAAAGTGCTCATGGTAACTGTTGTATTCAATCCCGATGCAATTTCTGTGTTTCATCAACACTCTGACAGTCCACAGATTTCAGAGTGACTCCAGATGTGCATCGGAAACTACTGCTGGTCTTCCAGGGAACGATCAAAGCGTAGACTGTTTGAGACATTATTAACATGGAGGAAAGTGCGCATGGTGACTGTTGTATTCAATACCGATGCAATATCTGTGTTTCATCAACACTTTGTAGGTCCACAGATTACAGAATGCCTCCAGATGTGCATCGGAAACTACTACTGGTCTTCTAGGGAACGATCAAAGCGTACACTGTTTGAGACATTACTCCCATGGAGGAAAGTGCGCCTGGTGACTGTTGTATTCAATCCCGATACAATTCCTGTGTTTCATAAACACTCTGATAGTCCACAGATTACAGAGTGACTCCAGATGTGCATCGGAAACTACTGCTGGTCTTCCATGGAACGATCAAATCGTAGACTGTTTGAGACATTATTAACATGGAGGAATGTGCGGATGGTGACTGTTTATTCAATCCCGATGCAATTTCTGTGTTTCATCAACACTTTGAAGGTCCACAGATTACAGAATGCCTCCAGATGTGCATCGGAAACTACTACTGGTCTTCCAGGGAACGATCAAAGCGTAGACTGATTGAGACATTACTCCAATGCAGGAAAGGGCGCATGGTGATTGTTGTATTCAATCTCGATGCAATTACTGTGTTTCATCAACACTCTGATAGTCCGCAGATTACAGAATGCCTCCAGATGTGCATCGGAAACTTCTACTGGTCTGCCAGGGAGCGATCAAAGCGTAGACTGTTTGAGTCATTACTCTCATGGAGGTAAGTGCTCATGGTGACTGTTGTATTCAATCCCTATGCAATGTTTGTTTCATCAACACTCTGATAGTCCACAGATTACAGAATGCGTCCAGATGTGCATCGGAAACTATTACTGCTCTTCCAGGGAACGATCAAAGCGTAGACTATTTGAGTCATTACTCTCATGGAGGTAAGTGCTCATGGTGACTGTTGTATTCAATCCCGATGCAATTTCTGTGTTTCATCAACACTCTGATAGTCCACAGATCACAGAATGCCTCCAGATGTACATCGGAAACTACTACTGGTGTTCCAAGGGAACGATAAAGCGTAAACTGTTGAGACATTACTCTCATGGAGGTAAGTGCGCATGGTGACTGTTGTATTCAATCCCGATGCAATTTCTGTGTTTCATCAACACTTTGATGGTCCACAGATTACACAATGCCTCTAGATGTGTATCGGAAACTTCTAGTTTTCTTCCAGGGAACTATCAAAGCGTAGACTCTTTGAGACATTACTCCCATGGAGCAAAGTGCGCCTGGTGACTGTTGTATTCAATCCCGATACAACTTCTGTGTTTCATCAACACTCTGATAGTCCACAGATTACAGAATGCCTCCAGATGTGCATCTGAAACTACTACTGGTCTTCCAGGGAACGATCAAAGCGTAGACTGATTGAGACATTACTCCCATGAAGGAAAGGGCGCATGGTGATTGTTGTATTCAATCTCGATGCAATTACTGTGTTTCATCAACACTCTGATAGTCCACCGATTACAAAATGCCTCCAGATGTGAATCGGAAACTACTACTGGTCTTCGAGGGAACGATCAAAGCGTAGACTGTTTGAGACGTTACACCCATGGAAGAAAGTGCGCATGGTGACTGTTATATTCAATCCCGATGCAATTTCTGTGTTTCATCAACACTCCGATAGTCCACAGATTACAGAATGCCTCCAGATGTCCATTGGAAACTACTACTGGTCTTCCAGGAAATGATCAAAGCGTAGACTGTTTGAGACATTACTCCTATGGAGGAAAGTGCGCATGGTGACTTTTGTATTCAATCCCGATGCAATTTTGGTTTCATCAACACTCTGATAGTCCACAGATTTCAGAATGCCTCCAGATGTGTATCGAAAACTACTTCTGGTCTTCTAGGAAACGATCAAAACGTAGACTGTTTGAGACACTACTCCCATGGAGGTAAGGGCGCATGGTGACTGTTGTATTCAATCCCGATGCTATTTCTGTGTTTCATCAACACTCTGATAGTCCACAGATTACAGAATGCCTCCAGATGTGCATCGGAAACTACTACTGGTCTGCCAGGGAACGATCAAAGCGTAGACTGTTTGAGTCGTTACTCTCATGGAGGTAAGTGCTCATGGTGACTGTTGTATTCAATCTCGATGCAATTTCTGTGTTTCATCAACACTCTGATAGTCCACAGATTACAGAATGCCTCCAGATGTGCATCGGAAACTAATACTGGTCTTCCAAGGGAACGATCAAAGCGTAAACTGTTGAGACATTATTCCCATGGAGGAAAGTGCGCATGGTGCCTGTTGTATTCAATCCCGATGCAATATCTGTGTTTCATCAACACTCTGACAGTCCACAGATTACAGAATGCCTCCAGATGTGCATCGCAAAATACTACTGGCCTTCCAGGAAACGATCAAAGCGCTAACTGTTTGAGACATTACTCCCATGGAGGTAAGTGCGCATGGTGACTGTTGTATTCAATCGCGATGCAATTTCTGTGATTCATCAACACTCGGATAGTCCACAGATTACAGAATGCCTCCAGATGTGCATCGGAAACTTCTACTGGTCTTCCAGGGAACGATCAAAGCGTAAAGTGTTTGAGACATTACTACCATGGAGGTAAGTGCGCATGGTGACTTTTGTATACAATCCCGATGCAATTTCTGTGCTTCATCAACACTCTGATAGTCCACAGATTACAGAATACCTCCAGATGTGCATCGAAAACTACTACTGGTCTTCCAGGGAACGATCAAAGCGTAAACTGTTTGAGACATTACTCCCATGGAGGAAAGTGCGCATGGTGACTGTTGTATTCAATCCCGAAGCAATTTTGGTTTCATCAACACTCTGATATTCCACAGATTACAGAATGCCTCCAGATGCCCATCGCAAACTACAACTGGTCTTCCAGAAAGTGATCAAAACGTAGACTGTTTGAGACATTAATCCCATGGAGGTAAGTGCGCATGGTGACTGTTGTATTCAATCCCGAAGCAATTTCTGTGTTTCATCAACACTCTGATAGTCCACAGATTACAGAATGCCTCCAGATGTGCATCGGAAACTACTACTGGTCTTCCAGGGAACCATCACAGCGTAGGCTCTTTGAGACATTACTCCCATGGAGCAAAGTGCGCATGGTGACTGTTGTATTCATTCCCGATGCAATTTCTGTGTTTCATCAACGCTCTTATTGTCCACAGATTACAGAATGCCTCCAGATGTGCATCGGAAACTACTACTGGTCTTCCAGGAAATGATCAAAGCGTAGACTGTTTGAGACATTACTCACATGGAGGAAAGTGCGCATGGTGACTGTTGTATTCAATCGCGACGCAATTTCTGTGTTTCATCAACACTCTGATAGTCCACAGATTACAGAATGCCTCCAGATGTGCATCGGAAACTACTACTGGTCTTCCAGGGAACGATCAAACCGTATACTGTTTGAGACATTACTCCCATGGAGGAAAGTTCGCAGGGTGACTGTTGTCTTCAATGCCGATGCAATTTCGGTTCCATCAACACCCTGATAGTCCACAGATTACAGAATGCCTCCAGATGTGTATCGGAAACTACTACTGCTCTTCCAGGGAACGATCAAAGGGTAGACTGTTTGAGACATTACTCCCATGGAGGAAAGTGCGCATGGTAACTGTTGTATTCAATCCCGATGCAATTTCTGTGTTTCATCAACACTTTGAAGGTCCACAGATTACAGAATGCCTCCAGATGTGCATCGGAAACTACTACTGGTCTTCCAGGGAACGATCAAAGCGTAGACTGTTTGAGACATTACTCCCATAAAGGAAAGTGCGCATGGTGACTGTTGTATTAAATCCCGATGCAATATCTGTGTTTCATCAACACTCTGGTAGTCCACAGATTACAGAATGCCTCCAGATGTGCATCGGAAACTACTATTGATCTTCCAGGGAACGATAAAAGCGTAGACTGTTTGAGACATTACTCCCATGGTGGAAAGTTCGCATGGTGACTGTAGTATTCAATGCCGATGCAATTTTGGTTCCATCAACACTCTGATAGTCCACAGATTACAGATTGAATCCAGATGTGCATAGGAAACTACTACTGGTCTTCCAGGAAACGATCTAAGCGTAGCCTGTTTGAGACATTACTCCCGTGGAGGAAAGTGCCCATGGAGACTGTTGTATTCAATCCCGATGCAATTTCTGTGTTTCATCACCACTCTGATAGTCCACAGATTACAGAATGCCTCCAGATGTGCATCGGAAACTACTACAGGTCTTCCACGGAACGATCAAAGCGTATACTGTTCGAGACATTACTCTCATGGAGGAAAGTGATCATGGTGATTGTTGTATTCAATCCGGATGCAATTAATGTGTTTCATCAACACTCTGATAGTCCACAGATTACAGAATGCCTCCAGATGTGCATCGGAAACTACTACTGGTCTTCGAGGGAACGATCAAAGCGTAGACAGTTTGAGACATTACTCCCATTGAGGAAAGTGCGTATGGTGACTGTTGTATTCAATCCCGATGCAATTTGGTTTCATCTACACTCTGATAGTCCACAGATTACAGAATGCCTCCAGATGTGCATCGGAAACTACTACTGGTCTTCCATGGAACGATCAAAGCTTAGACTGTTTGAGACATTACTCCCATGGAGGTAAGTGCGCATGGTGACTGTTGTATTCAATCCCGATGCAATTTCTGTGTTTCATCACCACTCTGATAGTCCACAGATTACAAAATGCCTCCAGATGTGCGTCGGAAACTACTACAAGGACTTCCAGGCACGATCAAATCGTAGACTCATTGCGACATTACTCCCATGGAGGAAAGTGCGCAAGGTGACTGTTGTATTCAATCCCGATGCAATTTCTGTGTTTCATCAACACTTTGAAGGTCCACAGTTACAGAATGCCTCCAGATGTGCATCGGAAACTTATAGTGGTCTTCCAGGGAACGATCAAAGCGTAGCCTGTTTGAGACATTACTCCCATGGAGGAAAGTGCGCATGGTGACTGTTGTATTCAATCCCGATGCAATTTCTGTGTTTCATCAACACTCAGATAGTCCGCAGATTACGGAATGTCTCCAGATGTGCATCAGAAACTACTACTGGTCTTCCAGGGAACGATCAAATCGTAGACTGTTTGAGACATTACTCCCATGGAGGAAAGTGCGCATGGCGACTTTTGTATTCAATCCCGATGCAATTTTGGTTTCATCAACACTCTGATAGTCCACAGATTTCAGAATGCCTCCAGATGTGCATCGAAAGCTACTTCTGGTCTTCTAGGGAACGATCAAAACTTAGACTGTTTGAGACACTACTCCCATGGAGGTAAGTGCGCATGGTGACTGTTGTATTCAATCCCGATGCAATTTCTGTGTTTCATCAACACTCTGACAGTCCACAGATTACAGAATGTCTCCAGATGTGCATCGGAAACTACTACTGGTCTTCCAGGGAACTATCAAAGCGTAGACTGTTTGAGTTATTACTATCACGGAGGAAAGTGCCCATGGTGACTGTTGTATACAATCTCGATGCAATTTCTGTGTTTCATCAACACTTTGAAGGTCCACAAATTACAGAATGCCTCCAGATGTGCATCGGAAACTACTACTGGTCTTCCAGGGAACGATCAAAGCCTAGACTGTTTGATACATTACTCCCATAAAGGAAAGTGCGCATGGTGACTGTTGTATTCAATCCCGATGCAATATCTGTGTTTCATCAACACTCTTATAGTCCACAGATTACAGAATGCCTCCAGATGTGCATCGGAAACTACTATTGGTCTTCCAGGGAACGATCAAAGCATAGACTGTTTGAGACATTACTCTCATGGAGGAAAGTTCGCATGCTGACTGTTGTATTCAATGAAGATGCCATTTTGGTTCCATCAACGCTCTGATAGTCCACAGATTACAGATTGAATCCAGATGTGCATCGAAAACTACTACTGGTCTTCCAGGAAACGATCAAAGCGTAAACTGTTTGAGACATTACTCCCGTGGAGGAAAGTGCCCATGGTGACTGTTGTATTCAATCCCGATGCAATTTCTGTCTTTCATCAACACTCTGATAGTCCACAGATTACAGAATGCCTCCAGATGTGCATTGGAAACTACTAATGGTCTTCCAGGAAATGATCAAAGCGTAGACTGTTTTAGACATTACTCCCATGGAGGAAAGTGCGCATGGTGACTGTTGTATTCAATCACGATGCAATTTCTGTGTTTCATCAACACTCAGATAGTCCGCAGATTACAGAATGTCTCCAGATGTGCATCATAAACTACTACTGGTCTTCCAGGGAACGATCAAAGCGTAGACTGTTTGGGACATTACTCCCATGGAGGAAAGTGCGCATGATGACTTTTGTATTCAATCCCGATGCAATTTTGGTTTCATCAACACTCTGATAGTCCACAGTTTTCAGAATGACTCCAGATGTGCATCGAAAACTACTTCTGGTCTTCTAGGAAACGATCAAAACGTAGACTGTTTGAGACACTACTCCCATGGAGGTAAGTGCGCATGGTGACTGTTGTATTCAATCCCGATGCTATTTCTGTGTTTCATCAACACTCTGATAGTCCACAGATTACAGAATGCCTCCAGATGTGCATCGGAAACTACTACTGGTCTGCCAGGGAACGATCAAAACGTAGACTGTTTGAGTCATTACTCCCATAGAGGAAAGTGCGCATGGTAACTGTTGTATTCAATCCCGATGCAATTTCTGTGTTTAATCAACACTTTGAAGATCCACAGATTACAGAATGCCTCCAGATGTGCATCGGAAACTACTACTGGTCTTCCAGGGAACGATCAAAGCGTAGACTCTTTGAGACATTACTCCCATAAAGGAAAGTGCGCATGGTGACTGTTGTATTAAATCCCGATGCAATATCTGTGTTTCATCAACACTCTGGTAGTCCACAGTTTACAGAATGCCTCCAGATGTGCATCGGAAACTACTATTGGTCTTCCAGGGAACGAACAAAGCGTAGACTGTTTGAGACATTACTCCCATAAAGGAAAGTGCGCATGGTGACTGTTGTATTCAATCCCGATGCAATATCTGTGTTTCATCAACACTCTGATAGTCCACAGATTACAGAATGCCTCCAGATGTGCATCGGAAACTACTATTGGTCTTCCAGGGAACGATCAAAGCGTAGTCTGTTTGAGACATTACTCCCATGGAGGAAAGTCCGCATAGTGACTGTTGTATTCAATGCCGATGCAATTTTGGTTCCATCAACACTCTGATAGTCCACAGATTACAGATTGAATCCAGATGTGCATCGGAAACTACTACTGGTCTTCGAGGGAACGATCAAAGCGTAGACAGTTTGAGACATTACTCCCAATGAGGAAAGTGCGTATTGTGACTGTTGTATTCAATCCCGATGCAATTTGGTTTCATCTACACTCTGATAGTCCACAGATTACAGAATGCCTCCAGATGTGCATCGGAAACTACTACTGGTCTTCCATGGAACGATCAAAGCTTAGACTGTTTGAGACATTACTCCCATGGAGGTAAGTGCGCAAGGTGACTGTTGTATTCAATACCGATGCAATTTCTGTGTTTCATCACCACTCTGATAGTCCACAGATTACAAAATGCCTCCAGATGTGCATCGGAAACTACTACAAGGACTTCCAGGAACGATCAAAGCGTAGACTCATTGCGACATTACTCCCATGGAGGAAAGTGCGCATGGTGACTGTTGTATTCAATCCCGATGCAATTTCTGTGTTTCATCAACACTTCGAAGGTCCACAGTTACAGAATGCCTCCAGATGTGCATCGGAAACTTCTAGTGGTCTTCCAGGGAACGATCAAAGCGTAGACTGTTTGAGACACTACTCCCATGGAGGAAAGTGCGCATGGTGACTGTTGTATTCAATCCCGATGCAATTTCTGTGTTTCATCAACACTCAGATAGTCCGCAGATTACAGAATGTCTCCAGATGTGCATCAGAAACTACTACTGGTCTTCCAGGGAACGATCAAATCGTAGACTGTTTGAGACATTACTCCCATGGAGGAAAGTGCGCATGGCGACTTTTGTATTCAATCCCGATGCAATTTTGGTTTCATCAACACTCTGATAGTCCACAGATTGCAGAATGCCTCCAGATGTGCATCGAAAACTACTTCTGGTCTTCTAGGAAACGATCAAAACGTAGACTGTTTGAAACACTACTCCCATGGACGTAAGTGCGCATGGTGACTGTTGTATTCAATCCCGATGCAATTTCTGTGTTTCATCAACACTCTGACAGTCCACAGATTACAGAATGTCTCCAGATGTGCATCGGAAACTACTACTGGTCTTCCAGGGAACTATCAAAGCGTAGACTGTTTGAGACATTACTATCACGGAAGAAAGTGCCCATGGTGACTGTTGTATACAATCTCGATGCAATTTCTGTGTTTCATCAACACTTTGAAGGTCCACAGATTACAGAATGCCTCCAGATGTGCATCGGAAATTACTACTGGTCTTCCAGGGAGCGATCAAAGCGTAGACTGTTTGAGACATTACTCTCATGGAGGAAAGTTCGCATGGTGACTGTTGTATTCAATGCCGATGCAATTTTGGTTCCATCAACACTCTGATAGTCCACAGATTACAGATTGAATCCAGATGTGCATCGGAAACTACTACTGGTCTTCCAGGAAACGATCAAAGCGTTAACTGTTTGAGACATTACTCCCGTGGAGGAAAGTGCCCATGGTGACTGTTGTATTCAATCCCGATGCAATTTCTGTGTTTCATCAACACTCTGATAGTCCACAGATTACAGAATGCCTCCAGATGTGCATCAGAAACTACTACTGGTCTTCCAGGGAACGATCAAAGCGTAGACAGTTTTAGACATTACTCCCATGGAGGAAAGTGCGCATGGTGACTGTTGTATTCAATCCCGATGCAATTTGGTTTCATCTACACTCTGATAGTCCACAGATTACAGAATGCCTCCAGATGTGCATCGGAAACTACTACTGGTCTTCCATGGAACGATCAAAGCTTAGACTGTTTGAGACATTACTCCCATGGAGGTAAGTGCGCATGGTGACTGTTGTATTCAATCTCGATGCAATTACTGTGTTTCATCAACACTCTGATAGTCCGCCGATTACAGAATGCCTCCAGATGTGCATTGGAAACTACTACTGGTCTTCCAGGAAATGATCAAAGCGTGGACTGTTTGAGACATTACGCCCATGGAGGAAAGTGTGCATGGTGACTGTTGTATTCAATCCCGATGCAATTTCTGTGTTTCATCAACACTCTGATAGTCCACAGATTACAGAATACCTCCAGATGTGCATCGGAAACTACTACTGGTCTGCCAGGGAACGATCAAAACGTAGACTGTTTGAGTCATTACTCTCATGGAGGAAATTGCGCATGTTGACTGTTGTATTCAATCCCGATGCAATTTGGTTTCATCTACACTCTGATAGTCCACAGATTACAGAATGCCTCCAGATGTGCATCGGAAACTACTACTGGTCCTCCTTGGAACGATCAAAGCTTAGACTGTTTGAGACAATACTCCCATGGAGGTAAGTGCGCATGGTGACTGTTGTATTCAATCTCGATGCAATTAATGTGTTTCATCAACACTCTGATAGTCCGCCGATTACAGAATGCCTCCAGATGTGAACCGGAAACTACTACTGGTCTTCGAGGGAACGATCAAAGCGTAGACGGTTTGAGACGTTAAACCCATGGAAGAAAGTGCGCATGGTGACTGTTATATTCAATCCCGATGCAATTTCTGTGTTTCATCAACACTCCGATAGTCCACAGATTACAGAATGCCTCCAGATGTGCATTGGAAACTACTAATGGTCTTCCAGGAAATGATCAAAGCGTAGACTGTTTGAGACATTACTCCCATGGAGGAAAGTGCGCATGGTGACTGTTGTATTCAATCCCGATGCAATTTCTGTGTTTCATCAACACTCAGATAGTCCACAGTTTTCAGAATGACTCTAGATGTGCATCGAAAACTACTTCTGGTCTTCTAGGAAACGATCAAAACGTAGACTGTTTGAGACACTACTCCCATGGAGGTAAGTGCGCATGGTGACTGTTGTATTCAATCCCGATGCTATTTCTGTGTTTCATCAACACTCTGATAGTCCACAGATTACAGAATGCCTCCAGATGTGCATCGGAAACTACTACTGGTCTG
The DNA here is from genome assembly GCF_023897955.1 of Schistocerca gregaria. Lineage (NCBI taxonomy): Eukaryota > Metazoa > Arthropoda > Insecta > Orthoptera > Acrididae > Schistocerca > Schistocerca gregaria. The sequence continues at coordinate 45,079,454 of NC_064927.1, forward strand.
CCAGGGAACGTTCAAAACGTAGACTGTTTGAGTCATTACTCCCATGGAGGAAAGTGCGCATGGTAACTGTTGTATTCAATCCCGATGCAATTTCTGTGTTTAATCAACACTTTGAAGGTCCACAGATTACAGAATGCCTCCAGATGTGCATCGGAAACTACTACTGGTCTTCTAGGGGACGATCAAAGCGTAGACTGTTTGAGACATTACTCCCATAAAGGAAAGTGCGCATGGTGACTGTTGTATTAAATCCCGATGCAATATCTGTGTTTCATCAACACTCTGGTAGTCCACAGATTACAGAATGCCTCCAGATGTGCATCGGAAACTACTATTGGTCTTCCAGGGAACGAACAAAGCGTAGACTGTTTGAGACATTACTCCCATAAATGAAAGTGCGCATGGTTCTGTTGTATTCAATCCCGATGCAATTTTGGTGTTTCATCAACACTCTGACAGTCCACAGATTACAGAATGTCTCCAGATGTGCATCGGAAACTACTACTGGTCTTCCAGGGAACTATCAAAGCGTAGACTGTTTGAGACATTACTATCACGGAGGAAAGTGCCCATGGTGACTGTTGTATACAATCTCGATGCAATTTCTGTGTTTCATCAACACTTTGAAGGTCCACAGATTACAGAATGCCTCCAGATGTGCATCGGAAATTACTACTGGTCTTCCAGGGAGCGATCAAAGCGTAGACTGTTTGAGACATTACTCTCATGGAGGAAAGTTCGCATGGTGACTGTTGTATTCAATGCCGATGCAATTTTGGTTCCATCAACACTCTGATAGTCCACAGATTACAGATTGAATCCAGATGTGCATCGGAAACTACTACTGGTCTTCCAGGAAACGATCAAAGCGTTAACTGTTTGAGACATTACTCCCGTGGAGGAAAGTGCCCATGGTGACTGTTGTATTCAATCCCGATGCAATTTCTGTGTTTCATCAACACTCTGATAGTCCACAGATTACAGAATGCCTCCAGATGTGCATCGGAAACTACTATTGGTCTTCCAGGGAACGATCAAAGCGTAGACTGTTTGAGACATTACTCTCATGGAGGAAAGTTCGCATAGTGACTGTTGTATTCAATGCCGATGCAATTTTGGTTCCATCAACACTCTGATAGTCCACAGATTACAGATTGAATCCAGATGTGCTTCGGAAACTACTACTGGTCTTCCAGGAAACGATCAAAGCGTAGACTGTTTGAGACATTACTCCCGTGGAGGAAAGTGCCCATGGTGACTGTTGTATTCAATCCCGATGCAATTTCTGTGTCTCATCAACACTCTGATAGTCCACAGATTACAGAATGCCTCCAGATGTGCATCGGAAACTACTAGGTCTTCCACGGAACGATCAAAGCGTAAACTGTTCGAGACATTACTCCCATGGAGGAAAGTGATCATGGTGATTGTTGTATTCAATCCGGATGCAATTAATGTGTTTCATCAACACTCTGATAGTCCACTGATTACAGAATGCCTCCAGATGTGCATCGGAAACTACTACTGGTCTTCGAGGGAACGATCAAAGCGTAGACAGTTTGAGACATTACTCCCATTGAGGAAAGTGCGTATGGTGACTGTTGTATTCAATCCCGATGCAATTTGGTTTCATCTACACTCTGATAATCCACAGATTACAGAATGCCTCCAGATGTGCATCGGAAACTACTACTGGTCTTCCATGGAACGACCAAAGCTTAGACTGTTTGAGACATTACTCCCATGGAGGTAAGTGCGCAAGGTGACTGTTGTATTCAATACCGATGCAATTTCTGTGTTTCATCACCACTCTGATAGTCCACAGATTACAAAATGCATCCAGATGTGCATCGGAAACTACTACAAGGACTTCCAGGAACGATCAAAGCGTAGACTGTTTGAGACATTACTATCACAGAGGAAAGTGCCCATGGTGACTGTTGTATACAATCTCGATGCAATTTCTGTGTTTCATCAACACTTTGAAGGTCCACAGATTACAGAAGGTCTCCAGATGTGCATCGGAAACTACTACTGGTGTTCCAGGGAGCGATCAAAGCGTAGACTGTTTGAGACATTACTCTCATGGAGAAAAGTTCGCATGGTGACTGTTGTATTCAATGCCGATGCAATTTTGGTTCCATCAACACTCTGATAGTCCACAGATTACAGATTGAATCCAGATGTGCATCGGAAACTACTACTGGTCTTCCAGGAAACGATCAAAGCGTTAACTGTTTGAGACATTACTCCCGTGGAGGAAAGTGCCCATGGTGGCTGTTGTATTCAATCCCGATGCAATTTCTGTGTTTCATCAACACTCTGATAGTCCACAGATTACAGAATGCCTCCAGATGTGCATCAGAAACTACTACTGGTCTTCCAGGGAACGATCAAAGCGTAGACAGTTTTAGACATTACTCCCATTGAGGAAAGTGCGCATGGTGACTGTTGTATTCAATCGCGATGCTATTTGGTTTCATCTACACTCTGATAGTCCACAGATTACAGAATGCCTCCAGATGTGCATCGGAAACTACTACTGGTCTTCCATGGAACGATCAAAGCTTAGACTGTTTGAGACATTACTCCCATGGAGGTAAGTGCGCAAGGTGACTGTTGTATTCAATACCGATGCAATTTCTGTGTTTCATCACCACTCTGATAGTCCACAGATTACAAAATGCCTCCAGATGTGCATCGGAAACTACTACAAGGACTTCCAGGAACGATCAAAGCGTAGACTGTTTGAGACATTACTATCACAGAGGAAAGTGCCCATGGTGACTGTTGTATACAATCTCGATGCAATTTCTGTGTTTCATCAACACTTTGAAGGTCCACAGATTACAGAAGGTCTCCAGATGTGCATCGGAAACTACTACTGGTGTTCCAGGGAGCGATCAAAGCGTAGACTGTTTGAGACATTACTCTCATGGAGGAAAGTTCGCATGGTGACTGTTGTATTCAATGCCGATGCAATTTTGGTTCCATCAACACTCTGATAGTCCACAGATTACAGATTGAATCCAGATGTGCATCGGAAACTACTACTGGTCTTCCAGGAAACGATCAAAGCGTTAACTGTTTGAGACATTACTCCCGTGGAGGAAAGTGCCCATGGTGACTGTTGTATTCAATCCCGATGCAATTTCTGTGTTTCATCAACACTCTGATAGTCCACAGATTACAGAATGCCTCCAGATGTGCATCAGAAACTACTACTGGTCTTCCAGGGAACGATCAAAGCGTAGACAGTTTTAGACATTACTCCCATGGAGGAAAGTGCGCATGGTGACTGTTGTATTCAATCGCGATGCTATTTGGTTTCATCTACACTCTGATAGTCCACAGATTACAGAATGCCTCCAGATGTGCATCGGAAGCTTCTACTGGTCTTCCATGGAACGATCAAAGCTTAGACTGTTTGAGACATTACTCCCATGGAGGTAAGTGCGCATGGTGACTGTTGTATTCAATCTCGATGCAATTACTGTGTTTCATCAACACTCTGATAGTCCGCCGATTACAGAATGCCTCCAGATGTGCATTGGAAACTACTACTGGTCTTCCAGGAAATGATCAAAGTGTGGACTGTTTGAGAAATTACGCCCATGGAGGAAAGTGCGCATGGTGACTGTTGTATTCAATCCCGATGCAATTTCTGTGTTTCATCAACACTCTGATAGTCCACAGATTACAGAATACCTCCAGATGTGCATCGGAAACTACTACTGGTCTGCCAGGGAACGATCATAGCGTAGACTGTTTGAGTCATTACTCTCATGGAGGTAAGTGCTCATAGTGACTGTTGTATTCAATCTCGATGCAATTTCTGTGTTTCATCAACACTCTGATAGTCCACAGATTACAGAATGCCTCCAGATGTGCATCGTAAACTACTACTTGTCTTCCAAGGGAACGATCAAAGCGTAAAATGTTGAGACATTACTCCCATGGAGGAAAGTGCGCATGGTGCCTGTTGTATTCAATCCCGATGCAATTTCTGTGTTTCATCAACACTCTGACAGTCCACAGATTACAGAATGTCTCCAGATGTGCATCGGAAACTACTACTGGTCTTCCAGGGAACTATCAAACCGTAGACTGTTTGAGACATTACTATCACGGAGGAAAGTGCCCATGGCGACTGTTGTATACAATCTCGATGCAATTTCTGTGATTCATCAACACTCGGATAGTCCACAGACTACAGAATGCCTCCAGATGTGCATCGGAAACTACTACTGGTCTTCCAGGGAACGATCAAAGCGTAAACTGTTTGAGACATTACTACCATGGAGGTAAGTGCGCATGGTGACTTTTGTATTCAATCCCGATGCACTTTCTGTGCTTCATCAACACTCTGATAGTCCACAGATTACAGAATACCTCCAGATGTGCATGGGAAACTACTACTGGTCTTCCAGAAAACGATCAAAACGTAGACTGTTTGAGACATTAATCCCATCGAGGTAAGTGCGCATGGTGACTGTTGTATTCAATCCCGAAGCAATTTCTGTGCTTCATCAACACTCTGATAGTCCACAGATTACAGAATGCCTCCAGATGTGCATCGGAAACTACTACTGGTCTTAAAGGGAACCATCACAGCGTAGGCTCTTTGAGACATTACTCCCATGGAGGAAAGTGCGGTTGGTGACTGTTATATTCAATCCCGATGCAATTTCTGTGTTTCATCGACGCTCTGATTGTCCACAGATTACAGAATGCCTCCAGATGTGCATCGGAAACTACTACTGGTCTTCCAGGAAATGATCAAAGCGTAAACTGTTTGAGACATTACTCACATGGAGGAAAGTGCGCATGGTGACTGTTATATTCAATCGCGACGCAATTTCTGTGTTTCATCAGCACTCTGATAGTCCACAGATTACAGAATGCCTCCAAATGTGCATCGGAAACCACTACTGATCTTCCAGGGAACGATCAAAGCGTAGACTGTTTGAGACATTACAATCATGGAGGAAAGTGCCCATGGTGACTGTTGTATACAATCTCGATGCAATTTCTGTGTTTCATCAACACTTCGAAGGTCCAAAGATTACAGAATGCCTCCAGATGTACATCGGAAAGTACTACTGGTCTTCCAGGGAACGATCAAAGCGTAGATTGTTTGAAACATTACTCTCATGGAGGAAAGTGCGCATGGTGACTGTTGTATTCAATCTCGCGGCAATATCTGTGTTTCATAAACACTTTGAAGATCCACAGATTACAGAATGCCTCCAGATGTGCATCGGAAACTACTATTGGTCTTCCAGGGAACGACCAAAGCGTAGACAGTTTGAGACATTACTCCCATGGAGGAAAGTTCGCGTGGTGACTATTGTATTCAATGCCGATGCAATTTTGGTTCCATCAACACTCTGATAGTCCACAGATTACAGATTGACTCCAGATGTGCATCGGAAACTACTACTGGTCTTCCAGGAAACGATCAAAGCGTAGACTGTTTGAGACATTACTCCCGTGGAGGAAAGTGCCCATGGTGACTGTTGTATTCAATCCCGATGCAATTTCTGTGTTTCATCAACACTCTGATAGTCCACAGATTACAGAATGCCTCCAGATGTGCATCGGAAACTACTACTGGTCTTCCAGGGAACGATCAAAGCGTGGACTGTTTGAGACATTAGTCCAATAAAGGAAAGTGCGCATGGTGACTGTTGTATTCAATCCCGATGCAATATCTGTGTTTCATCAACACTCTGATAGTCCACAGATTACAGAATGCCTCCAGATGTGCATCGGAAACTACTACTGGTCTTCCAGGGAACGATCAAAGCGTAGACAGTTTGAGACATTACTCCCATGGAGGAAAGTGCGCAAAGTGACTGTTGTATTCAATCCCGATGCAATTTGGTTTCATCTACACTCTGATAGTCCACAGATTACAGAATGCCTCCAGATGTGCATCGGTAACTACTACTGGTCTTCCATGGAACGATCAAAGCTTAGACTGTTTGAGACATTACTCCCATGGAGGTAAGTGCGCATGGTACTGTTGTATTCAATCCCGATGCAATTTCTGTGCTTCATCAACACTCTGATAGTCCACAGATTACAGAATGCCTCCATATATGCATCGCAAACTAATACTGGTCTTCCAAGGAACGATCAAATTGTAGGCTGTTTGAGACATTACTCCCATGGAGGTAAGTGCGCATGGTGACTGTTGTATTCAATCGCGATGAAATTTCTGTGTTTCATCAACACTCTGATTGTCCACAGATTACAGAATGCCTCCAGATCTGCATCGGAAACTACTACTGGTCTTCCAGGAAATGATCAAAGCGTAAACAGTTTGAGACATTACTCACATGGAGGAAAGTGCACATGGTGACTGTTGTATTCAATCACGACGTAATTTCCGTGTTTCATCAACACTCTGATAGTCCACAGATTACAGAACGCCTCCAGATGTGCATCGGAAACTACTACTGGTCTTAAAGGGTACGATCAAATCGTAAACTGTTTGAGACATTACTCCCATGGAGGAAAGTTCGCATGGTGACTGTTGCATTCAATCCCGATACAATTTTGGTTCCATCAACACTCTGATAGTCCACAGATTACAGATTGCCTCCAGATGTGCATCGGAAACTACTAGTGGTTCTTCCAGGAGACGATCAAAGCGTAGACTGTTTGAGACATTACTCTCGTGGAGGAAAGTGCGCATGGTGACTTTTGTATTCAATCCCGATGCAATTTCTGTGTTTCATCAACACTCTGATAGTCCACAGATTACAGAATGCCTCCAGATGTGCATCGGAAACTACTACTGTTCTTCCAGGGAACGATCAAAGCGTAACTTTTTGAGACATTACTCCCATGGAGGTAAGTGCGCATGGTGACTGTTGTATTCAATCCCGATGCAATTTCTGTGTTTCATCAACACTCTGATTGTCCACGGATTACAGAATGCCTCCAGATGTGCTTCGGAAATTACTACTGGCCTTCCAGGAAACGATCAAAGCGTAGACTGTTTGAGACAATACTCCCATGGAGGTAAGTGCGCATGGTGACTGTTGTATTCAAACCCGATGCAATTTCTGTGTTTCATCAACACTCTGATAGTCCACAGATTACAGAAAGCCTCCAGATGTGCATCGGAAAGTACTACTGGTCTTCCAGGGAACGATCAAAACGTAAACTAATTCAGACATTACTCCCATGGAGGTAAGTGCGCATGGTGACTGTTGTATTCAAACCCGATGCAATTTCTGTGTTTCATCAACACTCTGATAGTCCACAGATTACAGAAGGCCTCCATATGTGCATCGGAAACTACTACTGGTGTTCCAGGGAGCGATCAAAGCGTAGACTGTTTGAAACATTACTCCCATGGAGGTAAGTGGGCATGGTGACTGTTGTATTCAATCCCAATGCAATTTCTGTGTTTCATCGACAATCTGATTGTCCACAGATTACAGAATGCCTCCAGATGTGCATCGGAAACTACTACTGGTCTTCCAGGAAATGATCAAATCGTAAACTGTTTGAGTCATTACTCCCATGGAGGAAAGTGCGCATGTTGACTGTTGTATTCAATCCCGATGCAATTTCTGTGTTTCATCAACACTCTGATAGTCCACAGATTACAGAATGTCTCCAGATGTGCATCGGAAACTACTACTGTTCTTCCAGGGAACGATCAAAACGTTAACTGTTTGAGACAATACTCACATGTAGGTAAGTGCGCATTGTGATTGTTGTATTCAATCCCGATGAAATATCTGTGTTTCATCAACACTCTGACAGTCCACAGATTACAGAAAGCCTCCAGATGTGCATCGGAAACTACTACTGGTCTTGCAGGGAACGATCAAAGCGTAGACAGTTTGAGAAATTACTCGCATGGAGGAATAATGCGCATGGTGACTGTTGTATCCAATCGAGACGCAATTTCTGTGTTTCATCAACACTCTGACAGTCCACAGACTACAAAATGCCTCCAGATGTGCATCGGAAACTACTGGTGGTCTTCCAGGGAACGATCAAAGCGTATACTGTTTGAGACAATACTCCCATGGAGGAAAGTACGCATGGTAACAGTTGTATTCAATCCCGATGCAATTTTGCTTTCATCAACACTCTGATAGTACACAGATTGCAGAATGCCTCCAGATGTGCATCGGAAACTACTACTGGTCTTCCAGGAAACGATCAAAGCGTAGACTGTTTGAGACATTTCTCCCATGGAGGTAAGTGCGCATGGTGACTGTTGTATTCAAACCCGTTGCAATGTCTGTGTTTCATCAACACTCTGATAGTCCACAGATTACAGAATGAATCCAGATGTGCATCGGAAACTACTACTGGTCTTCCAGGGAACAATCAAAGCGTAAACTGTTTCAGACATTTCTCCCATGGAGGAAAGTACGCGTGGTGACTGTTGTATTCAATCGCGACGCAATTTCTGTATTTCGTCAACACTCTGTTAGTCCACAGACTACAGAAGGCCTCCAGATGTGCATCGGAAACTACTACTGGTCTTCCAGGGAACGATCAAAGCGTAGACTGTTTGAGACATTACTCCCATGGAGGAAAGTCCGCATGGTGACTGTTGTATTCAATCCCGATGGAATTTCTGTGTTTCATCAAAACTCTGACAGTCCACAGATTACAGAATGCCTCCAGATAGGCATCGGAAACTACTACTGGTCTTGCAGGGAACGATCAAAGCGTAAACTGTTTGAGACATTACTCCTATGGAGGAAAGTGCGCATGGTGACTGTTGTATTCAATCGCGAAGCAATTTCTGTGTTTCATTAACAATCTGAAGGTCTACATATTATAGACCTCCTCCGCAAGTGCTTCTCAAACTACTACTGGTCTTCCAGGTAACGAACAAAGCGTAGACAGCTTGAGACATTACTCCCATGGAGAAAAGTCCGCGTGGTGCCAGTTGTATGCAAGGCCGATGCAATTTCTCTGTTTCATCGAAGCACTGAATGACCACAGATTACACAACGCCTTCAGATGTGCTTCTGAAACTCTTACAGGTCTTCCAGTGAACGATCAAAGCGTAGACTGTTTGAGACGTTACTCCCATGGAGGAAAGTGCGCAAGGTGACTGTTGTAAACAATTCCGATGCAATTTTGTTTTCATCAACACTCTGATAGTCCACAGATTGCAGAATGCCTCCAGATGTGCATCGGAAACTACTACTGGTCTTCCAGGAAACGATCATAGCGTAGACTGTTTGAGACATTACTCCCATGGAGGAATGTGCGCATGGTGACTGTTGTATTCAATCCCGATGGAATTTCTGTGTTTCATCAAAACTCTGACAGTCTACAGATTACAGAATGCCTCCAGATGTGCATCGGAAACTACTACTGGTCTTGCAGGGAACGATCAAAGCGTAGACTGTTTGAGACATTACTCCCATAGAGGAAAGTCCGCATGGTTCCTGTTGTATTCAATCCCGAAGCAATTTCTGTGTTTCATCAACACTCTGAAGGTCTACAGATTATAGACCAACTCCGCAAGTGCTTCTCAAACTACTACTGGTCTTCCAGGGAACGAACAAAGCGTAGACAGTTTGAGACATTACTCCCATGGAGAAAAGTGCGCGTGGTGCCAGTTGTATTCAAGGCCGATGCAATTTCTCTGTTTCATCGAAGCACTGAAGGACCACAGATTACACAACGCTTTCAGATGTGCTTCTGAAACTGTTACAGGTCTTCCAGGGAACGATCAAAGCGTAGACTGTTTGAGACATTACTCCCATGGACGAAAGTGCGCAAGGTGACTGTTGTATTGAATCCCGATGCAATTTCTGTGTTTCATCAACACTCTGATAGTCCACAGATTACAGAAAGCCTCCAGATGTGCATCGGAAACTACTACTGGTCTTCCAGGGAACGATCAAAGCGTAAACTAATTCAGACATTACTCCCATGGAGGAAATTGCGATTGGTAACTGTTGTATTCAATCCCGATGCAATTTCTGCGTTTCATCAACACTCTGATAGTCCACAGATCTCAGAATGTCTCCAGATTTGCATCGGAAACTACTACTGGTCTTCCAAGGAACGATCAAAGCGTAGGCTGTTTGAGACATTTCTCCCATGGATCAAAGTGCGCCTGGTGAATGTTGTATTCAATACCGATGACATTTCTGTGTTTCATCAACACTCTGATAGTCCACAGATTACAGAATGCCTCCAGATGTGCATCGGAAACTTCTACTGTTCTTCCAGGGAACGACCAAAGCGTTAACTGTTTGAGACATTACTCCCATGTAGGTAAGTGCGCATTGTGATTGTTGTATTCAATCCCGATGCAATTTCTGTGTTTCATCAACACTCTGATAGTTTACAGATTACAGAATGCCTCCAGATGTGCATCGGAAACTACTACTGGTCTTCCAAGGGAACGATCAAAGCGTACACTGTTTGAGACATTACTTCCATGGAGGTAAGTGCGCATGGCGACTGTTATATTCAATCCCGATGAAATTTCTGTGTTTCATCAACACTCTGACAGTCCACAGATTACAGAATGCCTCCAGATGTGCATCGGAAACTACTACTGGTCTTGCAGGGAACGATCAAAGCGTAGACTGTTTGAGAAATTACTCGCATGGAGGAAAATGCGCATGGTGACTGTTGTATCCAATCGAGACGAAATTTCTGTGTTTCATCAACACTCTGACAGTCCACAGACAACAAAATGCCTCCAGATGTGCATCGGAAACTACTGCTGGTCTTCCAGGGAACGATCAAAGCGTATACTGTTTGAGACAATACTCCCATGGAGGAGAGTACGCATGGTAACTGTTGTATTCAATCCCGATGCAATTTTGCTTTCATCAACACTCTGATAGTACACAGATTGCAGAATGCCTCCAGATGTGCATCGGAAACTACTACTGGTCTTCCAGGGAACAATCAAAGCGTAAACTGTTTCAGACATTTCTCCCATGGAGGAAAGTACGCGTGGTGACTGTTGTATTCAATCGCGACGCAATTTCTGTATATCATCAACACTCTGTTAGTCCACAGACTACAGAATGCCTCCAGATGTGCATCGGAAACTACTACTGGTCTTCCAGGGAACGATCAAAGCGTAGACTGTTTGAGACATTACTCCCATGGAGGAAAGTCCGCATGGTGACTGTTGTATTCAATCCCGATGGAATTTCTGTGTTTCATCAAAACTCTGACAGTCCACAGATTACAGAATGCCTCCAGATGGGCATCGGAAACTACTACTGGTCTTGCAGGGAACGATCAAAGCGTAGACAGTTTGAGACATTACTCCCATAGAGGAAAGTCCGCATGGTTCCTGTTGTATTCAATCCCGAAGCAATTTCTGTGTTTCATTAACACTCTGAAGGTCTACATATTATAGACCTCCTCCGCAAGTGCTTCTCAAACTACTACTGGTCTTCCAGGTAACGAACAAAGCGTAGACAGTTTGAGACATTACTCCCATGGAGAAAAGTCCGCGTGGTGCCAGTTGTATGCTAGGCCGATGCAATTTCTCTGTTTCATCGAAGCACTGAATGACCACAGATTACACAACGCCTTCAGATGTGCTTCTGAAACTCTTACAGGTCTTCCAGGGAACGATCAAAGCGTAGACTGTTTGAGACGTTACTCCCATGGAGGAAAGTGCGCAAGGTGACTGTTGTATTCAATTCCGATGCAATTTTGTTTTCATCAACACTCTGATAGTCCACAGATTGCAGAATGCCTCCAGATGTGCATCGGAAACTACTACTGGTCTTCCAGGAAACGATCATAGCGTAGACTGTTTGAGACATTACTCCCATGGAGGAATGTGCGCATGGTGACTGTTGTATTCAATCCCGATGGAATTTCTGTGTTTCATCAAAACTCTGACAGTCTACAGATTACAGAATGCCTCCAGATGTGCATCGGAAACTACTACTGGTCTTGCAGGGAACGATCAGAGCGTAGACTGTTTGAGACATTACTCCCATAGAGGAAAGTCCGCATGGTTCCTGTTGTATTCAATCCCGAAGCAATTTCTGTGTTTCATCAACACTCTGAAGGTCTACAGATTATAGACCAATTCCGCAAGTGCTTCTCAAACTACTACTGGTCTTCCAGGGAACGAACAAAGCGTAGACAGTTTGAGACATTACTCCCATGGAGAAAAGTCCGCGTGGTGCCAGTTGTATTCAAGGCCGATGCAATTTCTCTGTTTCATCGAAGCACTGAAGGACCACAGATTACACAACGCTTTCAGATGTGCTTCTGAAACTGTTACAGGTCTTCCAGGGAACGATCAAAGCGTAGACTGTTTGAGACATTACTCCCATGGACGAAAGTGCGCAAGGTGACTGCTGTATTGATTCCCGATGCAATTTCTGTGTTTCATCAACACTCTGATAGTCCACAGATTACAGAAAGCCTCCAGATGTGCATCGGAAACTACTACTGGTCTTCCAGGGAACGATCAAAGCGTAAACAAATTCAGACATTACTCCCCTGGAGGAAATTGCGATTGGTAACTGTTGTATTCAATCCCGATGCAATTTCTGCGTTTCATCAACACTCTGATAGTCCACAGATCTCAGAATGTCTCCAGATTTGCATCGGAAACTACTACTGGTCTTCCAAGGAACGATCAAAGCGTAGGCTGTTTGAGACATTTCTCCCATGGATCAAAGTGCGCCTGGTGAATGTTGTATTCAATACCGATGACATTTCTGTGTTTCATCAACACTCTGATAGTCCACAGATTACAGAATGCCTCCAGATGTGCATCGGAAACTACTACTGGTCTTCCAAGGGAACGATCAAAGCGTACACTGTTTGAGACATTACTTCCATGGAGTAAGTGCGCATGGCTACTGTTATATTCAATCCCGATGAAATTTCTGTGTTTCATCAACACTCTGACAGTCCACAGATTACAGAATGCCTCCAGATGTGCATCGGAAACTACTACTGGTCTTGCAGGGAACGATCAAAGCGTAGACTGTTTGAGAAATTACTCGCATGCAGGAAAATGCGCATGGTGACTGTTGTATCCAATCGAGACGCAATTTCTGTGGTTCATCAACACTCTGACAGTCCACAGACAACAAAATGCCTCCAGATGTGCATCGAAAACTACTGCTGGTCTTCCAGGGAACGATCAAAGCGTATACTGTTTGAGACAATACTCCCATGGAGGAAAGTACACATGGTGACTGTTGTATTCAATCCCGATGCAATTTTATTTTCATCAACACTCTGATAGTCCACAGATTGCAGAATGCCTCCAGATGTGCATCGGAAACTACTACTGGTCTTGCAGGGAACAATCAAAGCGTAAACTGTTTCAGACATTACTCCCATGGAGGAAAGTGCGCATGGTGAATGTTGTATTCAATCGCGACGCAATTTCTGTGTTTCATCAACACTCTGATAGTCCACAGACTACAGAACGCCTCCAGCTGTGCATCGGAAACAACTACTGGTCTTCCAGGGAACGATCAAAGCGTTAACTGTTTGAGACATTACTCCCATGTAGGTAAGTGCGCATTGTGTTTGTTGTATTCTATCCCGATGCAATTTCTGTGTTTCATCAACACTCTGATAGTTTACAGATTACAGATTGCCTCCAGATATGCATTGGGAACTACTACTGGTCTTCCAAGTGAACGATCAAAGCGTAAACTGTTTGAGACATTATTCCCATGGAGGTAAGTGCGCATATCGTCTGTTATATTCAATCCCCATGCAATTTCTGTGTTTCATCAACACTCTGACAGTCCACAGATAACAGAATGCCTAAAGATGTGCATCGGAAACTACTACTGGTCTTGCAGGGAACGATCAAAGCTTAGACTGTTTGAGACATACTCCCATGGAGGAAAGTGCGCATGGTGACTGTTGTATCCAATCGAGACGCAATTTCTGTGTTTCATCAACACTCTGATAGTCCACAGACTACAGAATGTCTCGCGATGTGCATCGGAAACTACTGCTGGTCTTCCAGGGAACGATCAAAGCGTATACTGTTTGAGACATTACTCCCATGGAGGAAAGTGCGCATGGTGACTGTTGTATTCATTCCCGATGCAATTTTGTTTTCATCAACACACTGATAGTCCACAGAATGCAGAATGCCTCCAGATGTGCATCGGAAACTACTACTGGTCTTCCAGGAAACGATCAAAGCGTAGACTGATTCAGACAATACGCCCATGGAGGAAAGTGCGCATGGTGACTGTTGTATTCAATCCCGATGCAATTTCTGGGTTTCATCAACACTCTGATAGTCCACATATCACAGAATGCCTCCAGATGTGCATCGGAAACTAATACTGGTGTTCCAGGGAACGATCAAAGCGTAGACTGTTTGAGACATTACTCCCATGGAGGAAAGTGCGCATGGTGACTGTTGTATTCAATCCCGATGCAATTTTGGTTTCATCTACACTCTGATAGTCCACACATTACAGAATGCCTCCATATGTGCATCGGAAACTACTACTGGTCTTCCAGGGAACGATCAAAGCGTAAACTGTTTGATTCATTACTCCCATGTAGGTAAGTGCGCATGGTGACTGTTGTATTCAATCCCGATGCAATTTCTGTGTTTCATCAACACTCTGATAGACCACAGATTACAGAATACCTCCAGATGTGCATTGGAAACTACTACTGGTCTTCCAGGGAACGATTAAAGCGTAAACTGTTTGAGACATTACTCCCATGGAAGAAAGTGCGCATGGTGACTGTTGTATTCAATCCCGATGCAATTTTGTTTTCATTAACACTCTGATAGTCCACAGATTGCAGAATGCCTCCAGATGTGCATCGGAAACTACTACTGGTCTTCCAGGAAACGATCAAAGCGTAGACTGTTTCAGACATTACTCCCATGGAGGAAAGTGCGCATGGTGACTGTTGTATTCAATCCCGATGCAACTTTGTTTTCATCAACACTCTGATAGTCCACAGATCACAGAATACCTCCAGATGTGCATCGGAAACTACTACTGGTCTTCCAGGGAACGATCAAAGCGTAGACTGTTTCAGACGTTACTCCCATGGAAGAAAGTGCGCATGGTGACTGTTGTATTCAATCCCGATGCAATTTCTGTGTTTCATCAACACTCTGATAGTCCACAGATCACAGAATACCTCCAGATGTGCATCGGAAACTACTACTGGTCTTCCAGGGAACGATCAAAGCGTAGACTGTTTGAGACATTACTCCCATGGAGGAAAGTGCGCATGGTGACTGTTGTATTCAATCCCGATGCAATTTTGGTTTCATCTACACTCTGATAGTCCACACATTACAGAATGCCTCCAGATGTGCATCGGAAACTACTACTGGTCTTCCAGGAAATGATCAAAGCGTAAACTTTTTGAGACATTACTCCCATGTAGGTAAGTGCGCATTGTGTTTGTTGTATTCAATCCCGATGCAATTTCTGTGTTTCATCAACACTCTGATAGTTTACAGATTACAGAATGCCTCCAGATGTGCATCAGAAACTACTACTGGTCTTCCAAGGGAACGATCAAAGCATACACTGATTGAGACATTACTTCCATGGAGGTAAGTGCGCATGGCGACTGTTATATTCAATCCCGATGAACTTTCTGTGTTTCATCAACACTCTGAAAGTCCACAGATTACAGAATGCCTCCAGATGTGCATCGGAAACTACTACTGGTCTTGCAGGGAAAGATCAAAGCGTAGACAGTTTGAGAAATTACTCGCATGGAGGGAAATGCGCATGGTGACTGTTGTATCCAATCGAGACGCAATTTCTGTGTTTCATCAACACTCTGACAGTCACCAGACTACAAAATGCCTCCAGATGTGCATCGGAAACTACTGCTGGTCTTCCAGGGAACGATCAAAGCGTATACTGTTTGAGACAATACTCCCCTGGAGGAAAGTACGCATGGTGACTGTTGTATTCAATTCCGATGCAATTTTGTTTTCATCAACACTCTGATAGTCCACAGATAACAGAATGCCTAAAGATGTGCATCGGAAACTATTACTGGTCTTGCAGGGAACGATCAAAGCGTAGACTGTTTGAGTCATACTCCCATGGAGGAAAGTGCGCATGGTGACTGTTGTATCCAATCGAGACGCAATTTCTGTGTTTCATCAACACTCTGATAGTCCACAGACTACAGAATGTCTCGCGATGTGCATCGGAAACTACTGCTGGTCTTCCAGGGAACGATCAAAGCGTATACTGTTTGAGACATTACTCCCATGGAGGAAAGTGCGCATGGTGACTGTTGTATTCAATCCCGATGCAATTTTGTTTTCATCAACACACTGATAGTCCACAGAATGCAGAATGCCTCCAGATGTGCATCGGAAACTACTACTGGTCTTCCAGGAAACGATCAAAGCGTAGACTGATTCAGACAATACGCCCATGGAGGAAAGTGCGCATGGTGACTGTTGTATTCAATCCCGATGCAATTTCTGGGTTTCATCAACACTCTGATAGTCCACATATCACAGAATGCATCCAGATGTGCATCGGAAACTAATACTGGTGTTCCAGGGAACGATCAAAGCGTAGACTGTTTGAGACATTACTCCCATGGAGGAAAGTGCGCATGGTGACTGTTGTATTCAATCCCGATGCAATTTTGGTTTCATCTACACTCTGATAGTCCACACATTACAGAATGCCTCCATATGTGCATCGGAAACTACTACTGGTCTTCCAGGGAACGATCAAAGCGTAAACTGTTTGATTCATTACTCCCATGTAGGTAAGTGCGCATGGTGACTGTTGTATTCAATCCCGATGCAATTTCTGTGTTTCATCAACACTCTGATAGTCCACAGATTACAGAATACCTCCAGATGTGCATTGGAAACTACTACTGGTCTTCCAGGGAACGATTAAAGCGTAAACTGTTTGAGACATTACTCCCATGGAAGAAAGTGCGCATGGTGACTGTTGTATTCAATCCCGATGCAATTTTGTTTTCATCAACACTCTGATAGTCCACAGATTGCAGAATGCCTCCAGATGTGCATCGGAAACTACTACTGGTCTTCCAGGAAACGATCAAAGCGTAGACTGTTTCAGACATTACTCCCATGGAAGAAAGTGCGCATGGTGACTGTTGTATTCAATCCCGATGCAATTTCTGTGTTTCATCAACACTCTGATAGTCCACAGATCACAGAATACCTACAGATGTGCATCGGAAACTACTACTGGTCTTCCAGGGAACGATCAAAGCGTAGACTGTTTGAGACATTACTCCCATGGAGGATAGTGCGCATGGTGACTGTGGTATTCAATCCCGATGCAATTTAGGTTTCATCTACACTCTGATAGTCCACACATTACAGAATTCCTCCAGATGTGCATCGGAAACTACTACTGGTCTTCCAGGAAATGATCAAAGCGTAAACTTTCTGAGACATTACTCCCATGTAGGTAAGTGCGCATTGTGATTGTTGTATTCAATCCAGATGCAATTTCTGTGTTTCATCAACACTCTGATAGTTTACAGATTACAGAATGCCTCCAGATGTGCATCAGAAACTACTACTGGTCTTCCAAGGGAACGATCAAAGCGTACACTGTTTGAGACATTACTTCCATGGAGGTAAGTGCGCATGACGACTGTTATATTCAATCCCGATGAAATTTCTGTGTTTCAACAACACTCTGATAGTCCACAGATTACAGAATGCCTCCAGATGTGCATCGGAAACTACTACTGTTCTTCCAGGGAACGACCAAAGCGTTAACTGTTTGATACATTACTCCCATGTAGGTAAGTACGCATTGTGATTGTTGTATTCAATCCCGATGCAATTTCTGTGTGTCATCAACACTCTGACAGTCCACAGACTACAAAATGCCTCCAGAAGTGCATCGGAAACTACTGCTGGTCTTCCAGGGAACGATCAAAGCGTATAATGTTTGAGACAATACTCCCATGGAGGAAAGTACACAGGGTGACTGTTGTATTCAATCCCGATGCAATTTTGTTTTCATCTACACTCTGATAGTCCACAGATTGCAGAATGCCTCCAGATGTGCATCGGAAACTACTACTGGTCTTCCAGGAATCGATCAAAGCGTAGACTGTTTGAGACATTTCTCCCATGGAGGTAAGTGCGCATGGTGACTGTTGTATTCAAACCCGTTGCAATGTCTGTGTTTCATCAACACTCTGATAGTCCACAGATTACAGAATGCCTCCAGATGTGCATCGGAAACTACTACTGGTCTTCCAGGGAACAATCAAAGCGTAAACTTTTTCAGACATTACTCCCATGGAGGAAAGTGCGCATGGTGACTGTTGTATTCAATCGCGACGCAATTTCTGTGTTTCATCAACACTCTGATAGTCCACAGACTACAGAATGCCTCCAGCTGTGCATCGGAAACAACTACTAGTCTTCCAGGGAACGATCAAAGCGTTAACTGTTTGAGACATTACTCCCATGTAGGTAAGTGCGCATTGTGTTTGTTGTATTCAATCCCGATGCAATTTCTGTGTTTCATCAACACTCTGATAGTTTACAGATTACAGAATGCCTCCAGATGTGCATCGGAAACTACTACTGGTCGTCCAAGGGAACGATCAAAGCGTAAACTGTTTGAGACATTACTCCCACGTAGGTAAGTGCGCACGGTGACTGTTGTATTCAATCCCGATGCAATTTCTGTGTTTCATCAACACTCTGATAGTCCACAGATTACAGAATGCCTCCAGATGTGCATTGGAAACTACTACTGGTCTTCCAGGGAACGATTAAAGCGTAAACTGTTTGAGACATTACTCCCATGGAAGAAAGTGCGCATGGTGACTGTTGTATTCAATCCCCGATGCAATTTTGGTTCCATCAACAATCTAATAGTCCACAGATTACAGAAAGCCTCCAGATGTGCATCGGAAACAACTACTGGTCTTCCAGGAAACGATCAAAGCGTAGACTGTTTGAGACATTACTCCCATGGAGGAAAGTGCGCATGGTGACTGTTGTATTCAATCCCGATGCAATTTTGTTTTCATCAACACTCTGATAGTCCACAGATTGCAGAATGCCTCCAGATGTGCATCGGAAACTACTACTGGTCTTCCAGGAAACGATCAAAGCGTAGACTGTTTCAGACATTACTCCCATGGAAGAAAGTGCGCATGGTGACTGTTGTATTAAATCCCGATGCAATTTCTGTGTTTCATCAACACTCTGATAGTCCACAGATCATAGAATACCTCCAGATGTGCATCGGAAACTACTACTGGTCTTCCAGGGAACGATCAAAGCGTAGACTGTTTGAGACATTACTCCCATGGAGGATAGTGCGCATGGTGACTGTTGTATTCAATCCCGATGCAATTCAGGTTTCATCTACACTCTGATAGTCCACACATTACAGAATGCCTCCAGATGTGCATCGGAAACTATTACTGGTCTTCCAGGAAATGATCAAAGCGTAAACTTTCTGAGACATTACTCCTATGTAGGAAAGTGCGCATTGTGTTTGTTGTATTCAATCCCGATGCAATTTCTGTGTTTTATCAACACTCTGATAGTTTACAGATTACAGAATGCCTCCAGATGTGCATCGGAAACTACTACTGGTCGTCCAAGGGAACGATCAAAGCGTAAACTGTTTGAGACATTACTCCCAAGTAGGTAAGTGCCCATATCGTCTCTTATATTCAATCCCCATGCAATTTCTGTGTTTCATCAACACTCTGACAGTCCACAGATTACAGAATGATTCCAGATGTGCATCGGAAACTACTACTGGTCTTGCAGGGAACGATCAAAGCGTAGACTGTTTGAGACATACTCCCATGGAGGAAAGTGCGCATGGTGACTGTTGTATCCAATCGAGACGCAATTTCAGTGTTTCATCAACACTCTGATACTCCACAGACTACAAAATGTCTCCCGATGAGCATCGGAAACTACTGCTGGTCTTCCAGGGAACGATCAAAGCGTATACTGTTTGAGACATTACTCCTATGGAGGAAAGTGCGCATGGTGACTGTTGTATTCAATCCCGATGCAATTTTGTTTTCATCAACACTCTGATAGTCCACAGATTGCAGAATGCCTCCAGATGTGCATCCGAAACTACTACTGGTCTTCCAGGAAACGATCAAACGTAGACTGTTTCAGACAATACTCCCATGTAGGAAAGTGCGCATGGTGACTGTTGTATTCAATCCCGATGCAATTTCTGGGTTTCATCAACACTCGGATAGTCCACATATCACAGAATGCCTCCAGATGTGCATCGGAAACTACTACTGGTCTTCCAGGGAACGATCAAAGCGTAGACTGTTTGAGACATTACTCCCATGGAGGAAAGTGCGCATGGTGACTGTTGTATTCAATCCCGACGCAATTTTCTTTCCATCAACACTCTAATAGTCCAGAGATTACAGAAAGCCTCCAGATGGGCATCGGAAACTACTACTGGTCTTCCAGGAAATGATCAAAGCGTAGACTGTTTGAGACATTACTCCCATGGAGGAAAGTGCGCATGGTGACTGTTGTATTCAATCCCGATGCAATTTTGGTTCCATCAACACTCTAATAGTCCACAGATTACAGAAAGCCTCCAGATGTGCATCGGAAACTACTACGGGTCTTCCAGGAAACGATCAAAGCGTAGACTGTTTGAGACATTACTCCCATGGAGGAAAGTGCGCATGGTGACTGTTGTATTCAATCCCGATGCAACTTTGTTTTCATCAACACTCTGATAGTCCACAGATTGCAGAATGCCTCCAGATGTGCATCGGAAACTACTACTGGTCTTCCAGGAAACGATCAAAGCGTAGACTGTTTCAGACGTTACTCCCATGGAAGAAAGTGCGCATGGTGACTGTTGTATTCAATCCCGATGCAATTTCTGTGTTTCATCAACACTCTGATAGTCCACAGATCACAGAATACCTCCAGATGTGCATCGGAAACTACTACTGGTCTTCCAGGGAACGATCAAAGCGTAGACTGTTTGAGACATTACTCCCATGGAGGAAAGTGCGCATGGTGACTGTTGTATTCAATCCCGATGCAATTTTGGTTTCATCTACACTCTGATAGTCCACACATTACAGAATGCCTCCAGATGTGCATCGGAAACTACTACTGGTCTTCCAGGAAATGATCAAAGCGTAACCTTTTTGAGACATTACTCCCATGTAGGTAAGTGCGCATTGTGTTTGTTGTATTCAATCCCGATGCAATTTCGGTGTTTCATCAACACTCTGATAGTTTACAGATTACAGAATGCCTCCAGATGTGCATCAGAAACTACTACTGGTCTTCCAAGGGAACGATCAAAGCATACACTGTTTGAGACATTACTTCCATGGAGGTAAGTGCAGATGGCGACTGTTATATTCAATCCCGATGAAATTTCTGTGTTTCATCAACACTCTGAAAGTCCACAGATTACAGAATGCCTCCAGATGTGCATCGGAAACTACTACTGGTCTTGCAGGGAAAGATCAAATGGTAGACTGTTTGAGAAATTACTCGCATGGAGGGAAATGCGCATGGTGACTGTTGTATCCAATCGAGACGCAATTTCTGTGTTTCATCAACACTCTGACAGTCACCAGACTACAAAATGCCTCCAGATGTGCATCGGAAACTACTGCTGGTCTTCCAGGGAACGATCAAAGCGTATACTGTTTGAGACAATACTCCCCTGGAGGAAAGTACGCATGGTGACTGTTGTATTCAATCCCGATGCAATTTTGTTTTCATCAACACTCTGATAGTCCACAGATTGCAGAATGCCTCCAGCTGTGCATCGGAAACTACTACTGGTCTTCCAGGAAACGATCAAAGCGTAGACTGTTTGAGACATTTCTCCCATGGAGGTAAGTGCGCATGATGACTGTTTTATTCAAACCCGTTGCAATGTCTGTGTTCCATCAACACTATGATACTCCACAGATTACAGAATGCCTCCAGATGTGCATCGGAAACTACTACTGTTCTTCCAGGGAACGACCAAAGCGTTAACTGTGTGAGACATTACTCCCATGTAGGTAAGTGCGCATTGTGATTGTTGTATTCAATCCCGATGCAATTTCTGTGTGTCATCAACACTCTGACAGTCCACAGACTACAAAATGCCTCCAGATGTGCATCGGAAACTACTGCTTTTCTTCCAGGGAACGATCAAAGCGTATACTGTTTGAGACAATACTCCCATGGAGGAAAGTACGCATGGTGACTGTTGTATTCAATCCCGATGCAATTTTGTTTTCATCAACACTCTGATAGTCCACAGATTGCAGAATGCCTCCAGCTGTGCATCGGAAACTACTACTGGTCTTCCAGGAAACGATCAAAGCGTAGACTGTTTGAGACATTTCTCCCATGGAGGTAAGTGCGCATGATGACTGTTTTATTCAAACCCGTTGCAATGTCTGTGTTCCATCAACACTATGATACTATACAGATTACAGAATGCCTCCAGATGTGCATCGGAAACTACTACTGTTCTTCCAGGGAACGACCAAAGCG
Organism: Schistocerca gregaria; assembly: GCF_023897955.1. NCBI lineage: Eukaryota > Metazoa > Arthropoda > Insecta > Orthoptera > Acrididae > Schistocerca > Schistocerca gregaria. The sequence continues at coordinate 45,101,970 of NC_064927.1, forward strand.
TTAACTGTGTGAGACATTACTCCCATGTAGGTAAGTGCGCAATGTGATTGTTGTATTCAATCCCGATGCAATTTCTGTGTGTCATCAACACTCTGACAGTCCACAGACTACAAAATGCCTCCAGATGTGCATCGGAAACTACTGCTTTTCTTCCAGGGAACGATCAAAGCGTATAATGTTTGAGACAATACTCCCATGTAGGTAAGTGCGCACGGTGACTGTTGTATTCAATCCCGATGCAATTTCTGTGTTTCATCAACACTCTGATAGTCCACAGATTACAGAATGCCTCCAGATGTGCATTGGAAACTACTACTGGTCTTCCAGGGAACGATTAAAGCGTAAACTGTTTGAGACATTACTCCCATGGAAGAAAGTGCGCATGGTGACTGTTGTATTCAATCCCCGATGCAATTTTGGTTCCATCAACAATCTAATAGTCCACAGATTACAGAAAGCCTCCAGATGTGCATCGGAAACAACTACTGGTCTTCCAGGAAACGATCAAAGCGTAGACTGTTTGAGACATTACTCCCATGGAGGAAAGTGCGCATGGTGACTGTTGTATTCAATCCCGATGCAATTTTGTTTTCATCAACACTCTGATAGTCCACAGATTGCAGAATGCCTCCAGATGTGCATCGGAAACTACTACTGGTCTTCCAGGAAACGATCAAAGCGTAGACTGTTTCAGACATTACTCCCATGGAAGAAAGTGCGCATGGTGACTGTTGTATTAAATCCCGGTGCAATTTCTGTGTTTCATCAACACTCTGATAGTCCACAGATCATAGAATACCTCCAGATGTGCATCGGAAACTACTACTGGTCTTCCAGGGAACGATCAAAGCGTAGACTGTTTGAGACATTACTCCCATGGAGTATAGTGCGCATGGTGACTGTTGTATTCAATCCCGATGCAATTTAGGTTTCATCTACACTCTGATAGTCCACACATTACAGAATGCCTCCAGATGTGCATCGGAAACTATTACTGGTCTTCCAGGAAATGATCAAAGCGTAAACTTTCTGAGACATTACTCCCATGTAGGAAAGTGCGCATTGTGTTTGTTGTATTCAATCCCGATGCAATTTCTGTGTTTTATCAACACTCTGATAGTTTACAGATTACAGAATGCCTCCAGATGTGCATCGGAAACTACTACTGGTCGTCCAAGGGAACGATCAAAGCGTAAACTGTTTGAGACATTACTCCCATGGAGGTACGTGCGCATATCGTCTCTTATATTCAATCCCCATGCAATTTCTGTGTTTCATCAACACTCTGACAGTCCACAGATTACAGAATGATTCCAGATGTGCATCGGAAACTACTACTGGTCTTGCAGGGAACGATCAAAGCGTAGACTGTTTGAGACATACTCCCATGGAGGAAAGTGCGCATGGTGACTGTTGTATCCAATCGAGACGCAATTTCTGTGTTTCATCAACACTCTGATACTCCACAGACTACAAAATGTCTCCCGATGAGCATCGGAAACTACTGCTGGTCTTCCAGGGAACGATCAAAGCGTATACTGTTTGAGACATTACTCCCATGGAGGAAAGTGCGCATGGTGACTGTTGTATTCAATCCCGATGCAATTTTGTTTTCATCAACACTCTGATAGTCCACAGATTGCAGAATGCCTCCAGATGTGCATCCGAAACTACCACTGGGCTTCCAGGAAACGATCAAAGCGTAGACTGTTTCAGACAATACTCCCATGTAGGAAAGTGCGCATGGTGACTGTTGTATTCAATCCCGATGCAATTTCTGGGTTTCATCAACACTCGGATAGTCCACATATCACAGAATGCGTCCAGATGTGCATAGGAAACTACTACTGGTCTTCCAGGGAACGATCAAAGCGTAGACTGTTTGAGACATTACTCCCATGGAGGAAAGTGCGCATGGTGACTGTTGTATTCAATCCCGACGCAATTTTCTTTCCATCAACACTCTAATAGTCCAGAGATTACAGAAAGCCTCCAGATGTGCATCGGAAACTACTACTGGTCTTCCAGGAAATGATCAAAGCGTAGACTGTTTGAGACATTACTCCCATGGAGGAAAGTGCGCATGGTGACTGTTGTATTCAATCCCGATGCAATTTTGGTTCCATCAACACTCTAATAGTCCACAGATTACAGAAAGCCTCCAGATGTGCATCGGAAACTACTACGGGTCTTCCAGGAAACGATCAAAGCGTAGACTGTTTGAGACATTACTCCCATGGAGGAAAGTGCGCATGGTGACTGTTGTATTCATTTCCCGATGCAACTTTGTTTTCATCAACACTCTGATAGTCCACAGATTGCAGAATGCCTCCAGATGTGCATCGGAAACTACTACTGGTCTTCCAGGAAACGATCAAAGCGTAGACTGTTTCAGACGTTACTCCCATGGAAGAAAGTGCGCATGGTGACTGTTGTATTCAATCCCGATGCAATTTCTGTGTTTCATCAACACTCTGATAGTCCACAGATCACAGAATACCTCCAGATGTGCATCGGAAACTACTACTGGTCTTCCAGGGAACGATCAAAGCGTAGACTGTTTGAGACATTACTCCCATGGAGGAAAGTGCGCATGGTGACTGTTGTATTCAATCCCGATGCAATTTTGGTTTCATCTACACTCTGATAGTCCACACATTACAGAATGCCTCCAGATGTGCATCGGAAACTACTACTGGTCTTCCAGGAAATGATCAAAGCGTAAACTTTTTGAGACATTACTCCCATGTAGGTAAGTGCGCATTGTGTTTGTTATATTCAATCCCGATGCAATTTCTGTGTTTCATCAACACTCTGATAGTTTACAGATTACAGAATGCCTCCAGATGTGCATCAGAAACTACTACTGGTCTTCCAAGGGAACGATCAAAGCATACACTGTTTGAGACATTACTTCCATGGAGGTAAGTGCGCATGGCGACTGTTATATTCAATCCCGATGAAATTTCTGTGTTTCATCAACACTCTGAAAGTCCACAGATTACAGAATGCCTCCAGATGTGCATCGGAAACTACTACTGGTCTTGCAGGGAAAGATCAAAGCGTAGACTGTTTGAGAAATTACTCGCATGGAGGGAAATGCGCATGGTGACTGTTGTATCCAATCGAGACGCAATTTCTGTGTTTCATCAACACTCTGACAGTCACCAGACTACAAAATGCCTCCAGATGTGCATCGGAAACTACTGCTGGTCTTCCAGGGAACGATCAAAGCGTATATTGTTTGAGACAATACTCCCATGGAGGAAAGTACGCATGGTGACTGTTGTATTCAATCCCGATGCAATTTTGTTTTCATCAACACTCTGATAGTCCACAGATTGCAGAATGCCTCCAGCTGTGCATCTGAAACTACTACTGGTCTTCCAGGAAACGATCAAAGCGTAGACTGTTTGAGACATTTCTCCCATGGAGGTAAGTGCGCATGATGACTGTTTTATTCAAACCCGTTGCAATGTCTGTGTTCCATCAACACTATGATACTCCACAGATTACAGAATGCCTCCAGATGTGCATCGGAAACTACTACTGTTCTTCCAGGGAACGACCAAAGCGTTAACTGTGTGAGACATTACTCCCATGTAGGTAAGTGCGCATTGTGATTGTTGTATTCAATCCCGATGCAATTTCTGTGTGTCATCAACACTCTGACAGTCCACAGACTACAAAATGCCTCCAGATGTGCATCGGAAACTACTGCTTTTCTTCCAGGGAACGATCAAAGCGTATAATGTTTGAGACAATACTCCCATGGAGGAAAGTACACATGGTGACAGTTGTATTCAATCCCGATGCAATTTTGTTTTCATCAACACTCTGATAGTCCACAGATTGCAGAATGCCTCCAGATGTGCATCGGAAACTACTACTGGTCTTCCAGGGAACAACCAAAGCGTTAACTGTGTGAGACATTACTCCCATGTAGGTAAGTGCGCATTGTCTTTGTTGTATTCAATCCCGATGCAATTTCTGTGTTTCATCAACACTCTGATAGTTTACAGATTACAGAATGCCTCCAGATGTGCATCGGAAACTACTACTGGTCGTCCAAGGGAACGATCAAAGCGTAAACTGTTTGAGACATTACTCCCATGGAGGTAAGTGCGCATATCGTCTGTTATATTCAATCCCCATGCAATTTCTGTGTTTCATCAACACCCTGACAGTCCACAGATTACAGAATGATTCCAGATGTGCATCGGAAACTACTACTGGTCTTGCAGGGAACGATCAAAGCGTAGACTGTTTGAGACATACTCCCATGGAGGAAAGTGCGCATGGTGACTGTTGTATCCAATCGAGACGCAATTTCTGTGTTTCATCAACACTCTGATACTCCACAGACTACAAAATGTCTCCCGATGTGCATCGGAAACTACTGCTGGTCTTCCAGGGAACGATCAAAGCGTATACTGTTTGAGACATTACTCCCATGGAGGAAAGTGCGCATGGTGACTGTTGTATTCAATCCCGATGCAATTTTGTTTTCATCAACACTCTGATAGTCCACAGATTGCAGAATGCCTCCAGATGTGCATCCGAAACTACTACAGGTCTTCTAGGAAACGATCAAAGCGTAGACTGTTTCAGACAATACTCCCATGTAGTAAAGTGCGCATGGTGACTGTTGTATTCAATCCCGATGCAATTTCTGGGTTTCATCAACACTCGGATAGTCCACATATCACAGAATGCCTCCAGATGTGCATCGGAAACTACTACTGGTCTTCCAGGGAACGATCAAAGCGTAGACTGTTTGAGACATTACTCCCATGGAGGAAAGTGCGCATGGTGACTGTTGTATTCAATCCCGATGCAATTTTCTTTCCATCAACACTCTAATAGTCCAGAGATTACAGAAAGCCTCCAGATGTGCATCGGAAACTACTACTGGTCTTCCAGGAAATGATCAAAGCGTAGACTGTTTGAGACATTTCTCCCATGGAGGAAAGTGCGCATGGTGACTGTTGTATTCAATCCCGATGCAATTTTGGTTCCATCAACACTCTAATAGTCCACAGATTACAGAAAGCCTCCAGATGTGCATCGGAAACTACTACGGGTCTTCCAGGAAACGATCAAATCGTAGACTGTTTGAGACATTACTCCCATGGAGGAAAGTGCGCATGGTGACTGTTGTATTCAATCCCGATGCAACTTTGTTTTCATCAACACTCTGATAGTCCACAGATTGCAGAATGCCTCCAGATGTGCATCGGAAACTACTACTGGTCTTCCAGGAAACGATCAAAGCGTAGACTGTTTCAGACGTTACTCCCATGGAAGAAAGTGCGCATGGTGACTGTTGTATTCAATCCCGATGCAATTTCTGTGTTTCATCAACACTCTGATAGTCCACAGATCACAGAATACCTCCAGATGTGCATCGGAAACTACTACTGGTCTTCCAGGGAACGATCAAAGCGTAGACTGTTTGAGACATTACTCCCATGGAGGAAAGTGCGCATGGTGACTGTTGTATTCAATCCCGATGCAATTTTGGTTTCATCTACACTCTGATAGTCCACACATTACAGAATGCCTCCAGATGTGCATCGGAAACTACTACTGGTCTTCCAGGAAATGATCAAAGCGTAAACTTTTTGAGACCTTACCCCCATGTAGGTAAGTGCGCATTGTGACTGTTGTATTCAATCCCGATGCAATTTCTGTGTTTCATCAACACTCTGATAGTTTACAGATTACAGAATGCCTCCAGAAGTGCATCAGAAACTACTACTGGTCTTCCAAGGGAACGATCAAAGCATACACTGTTTGAGACATTACTTCCATGGAGGTAAGTGCGCATGGCGACTGTTATATTCAATCCCGATGAAATTTCTGTGTTTCATCAACACTCTGACAGTCCACAGATTACAGAATGCCTCCAGATGTGCATCGGAAACTACTACTGGTCTTGCAGGGAAAGATCAAAGCGTAGACTGTTTGAGAAATTACTCGCATGGAGGGAAATGCGCATGGTGACTGTTGTATCCAATCGAGACGCAATTTCTGTGTTTCATCAACACTCTGACAGTCCACAGACTACAAAATGCCTCCAGATGTGCATCGGAAACTACTGCTGGTCTTCCAGGGAACGATCAAAGCGTATACTGTTTGAGACAATACTCCCATGGAGGAAAGTACGCATGGTGACTGTTGTATTCAATCCCGATGCAATTTTGTTTTCATCAACACTCTGATAGTCCACAGATTGCAGAATGCCTCCAGATGTGCATCGGAAACTACTACTGGTCTTCCAGGAAACGATCAAAGCGTAGACTGTTTGAGACATTTCTCCCATGGAGGTAAGTGCGCATGATGACTGTTTTATTCAAACCCGTTGCAATGTCTGTGTTTCATCAACACTCTGATAGTCCACAGATTACAGAATGCCTCCAGATGTGCATCGGAAACTACTACTGTTCTTCCAGGGAACGACCAAAGCGTTAACTGTGTGAGACATTACTCCCATGTAGGTAAGTGCGCATTGTGATTGTTGTATTCAATCCCGATGCAATGTCTGTGTGTCATCAACACTCTGATAGTTTACAGATTACAGAATGCCTCCAGATGTGCATCGGAAACTACTACTGGTCGTCCAAGGGAACGATCAAAGCGTAAACTGTTTGAGACATTACTCCCATGGAGGTAAGTGCGCATATCGTCTGTTATATTCAATCCCCATGCAATTTCTGTGTTTCATCAACACTCTGACAGTCCACAGATTACAGAATGCCTCCAGATGTGCATCGGAAACTACTACTCGTCTTGCAGGGAACGATCAAAGCGTAGACTGTTTGAGACATACTCCCATGGAGGAAAGTGCGCATGGTGACTGTTGTATCCAATCGAGACGCAATTTCTGTGTTTCATCAACACTCTGATACTCCACAGACTACAAAATGTCTCCCGATGTGCATCGGAAACTACTGCTGGTCTTCCAGGGAACGATCAAAGCGTATACTGTTTGAGACATTACTCCCATGGAGGAAAGTGCGCATGGTGACTGTTGTACTCAATCCCGATGCAATTTTGTTTTCATCAACACTCTGATAGTCCACAGATTGCAGAATGCCTCCAGATGTGCATCCGAAACTACTACTGGTCTTCCAGGAAATGATCAAAGCGTAGACTGTTTGAGACATTACTCCCATGGAGGAAAGTGCGCATGGTGACTGTTGTATTCAATCCCGATGCAATTTTGGTTTCATCTACACTCTGATAGTCCACACATTACAGAATGCCTCCATATGTGCATCGGAAACTACTACTGGTCTTCCAGGGAACGATCAAAGCTTAGACTGTTTTCCACTTTACTCCCATGTAGGTAAGTGCGCATGGTGACTGTTGTATTCAATCCCGATGCAATTTCTGTGTTTCATCACCACTCTGATAGTCCACAGATTACAGAATGCCTCCAGATGTGCATTGGAAACTACTACTGGTCTTCCAGGGAACGATTAAAGCGTAGACTGTTTGAGACATTTCTCCCATGGAGGTAAGTGCGCATGGTGACTGTTGTATTCAAACCCGTTGCAATGTCTGTGTTTCATCAACACTCTGATAGTTTACAGATTACAGAATGCCTCCATATGTGCATCGGAAACTACTACTGGTCTTCCAGGGAACGATCAAAGCGTAGACTGTTTGCCACATTACTCCCATGTAGGTACGTGCGCATGGTGACTGTTGTATTCAATCCCGATGCAATTTCTGTGTTTCATCACCACTCTGATAGTCCACAGATTACAGAATGCCTCCAGATGTGCATCGGAAACTACTGCTTTTCTTCCAGGGAACGATCAAAGCGTATAATGTTTGAGACAATACTCCCATGGAGGAAAGTACACATGGTGACAGTTGTATTCAATCCCGATGCAATTTTGTTTTCATCAACACTCTGATAGTCCACAGATTGCAGAATGCCTCCAAATGTGCATCGGAAACTACTACTGGTCTTCCCGGAAACGATCAAAGCGTAGACTGTTTGAGACATTTCTCCCATGGAGGTAAGTGCGCATGGTGACTGTTGTATTCAAACCCGTTGCAATGTCTGTGTTTCATCAACACTCTGATAGTCCACAGATTACTGAATGTCTCCAGATGTGCATCGGCAACTACTACTGGTCTTCCAGGGAACAATCAAAGCGTAAACTGTTTCAGACATTACTCCCATGGAGGAAAGTGCGCATGGTGACTGTTGTATTCAATCGCGACGCAATTTCTGTGTTTCATCAACACTCTGATAGTCCACAGACTACAGAATGAGTCCAGCTGTGCATCGGAAACAACTACTGGTCTTTCAGGGAACGATCAAAGCGTTAACTGTTTGAGACATTACTCCCATGTAGGTAAGTGCGCATTGTCTTTGTTGTATTCAATCCCGATGCAATTTCTGTGTTTCATCAACACTCTGATAGTTTACAGATTACAGAATGCCTCCAGATGTGCATCGGAAACTACTACTGGTCGTCCAAGGGAACGATCAAAGCGTAAACTGTTTGAGACATTACTCCCATGGAGGTAAGTGCGCATATCGTCTGTTATATCCAATCCCCATGCAATTTCTGTGTTTCATCAACACTCTGATAGTCCACAGAATAAGGAATGCCACCAGATGTGCATCGGAAACTACTACTGGTCTTCCAGGGAACGATCAAAGAGTAGACTGTTTGAGAAATTACTCCCGTGGAGGAAAGTGCGCATGGTGACTGTTGTATTCAATCCCGATGCAATTTCTGTGTTTCATCAACACTCTGATAGTCCACAGATAACAGAATGCCACCAGATGTGCATCGGAAACTAATACTGGTCTTCCAGGGAACGATCAAAATGTAGACTGTTTGAGACTTTCCTCCCGTGGAGGAAAGTGTGCATGGTGACTGATGTATTCAATCCCAATGCAATATCTGTGTTTAATCAACACTCTGATAGACCACAGATTACAGAATGCCTCCAGATGTGCATCGGAAACTACTACTGGTCTTCCAGGGAACGATCAAAACGTAGACTGTCTGAGACATTACTAACATGTAGGCAAGTGCGCATGGTGGCTGTTGTATTCAATCCCGCTGCAATTTCTGTGTTCCATCAACACTCTGATAGTCCACAGATTGCAAAATGCTTCAAGATTTGCATCGGAAAATACTACTGGTCTTCCAGGGAACGATCAAAGCGTAGACTGATTGAGACTTTACTCCTGTGGAGGAAAGTGCGCATGGTGACTGTTGTATTCAATCTCGATGCAATTTCTGTGTTTCATAAACACTCTGATAGTCCACAGATTACAGAATGCCACGAGATGTGCATCGGAATCTACTACTAGTCTTCCAGGGAACTATCAAAGAGTAGACTGTTTGAGACGTTACTCCCGTGGAGGAAATTGCGCATGGTGACTGTTGTATACAATCCCAATGCAATTTCTGTGTTTCATCAACATTATGATAGTCCACAGATTACAGAATGCCTCCAGATTTGCATCGGAAACTACTACTGGTCTTCCAGGGAACTCAAAGCGAGGTCTGTTTGAGACATTACTCCCATTGAGGAAAGTGCGCATGGTGACTTTTGTATTCAATCCCATTGCAATTTCTGTGTTTCATCAACACTCAGTTAGTCCACAGGTTTCAGAATGCCTCCAGATGTGCATCGGAAAATACTAGTTCTTTTCCAGGGAACGATCAAAGCGTAGACTGTTTGAGACGTTACTCCCATAGAGGAATGTGCTCATGGTGACTGTTGTATTCAATCCCGATGCAATTTCTGTGTTTCATCAACACTCTGATAGTCCGCAGATTGCAGAATGCTTCCAGATGCGCATCGGAAACGACTACTGGTCTTCCAGGGTACGATCAAAGCGTAGACTGTTTGAGACACTACTCCCATGGAGGAAAGTACGCATGGTGACTGTTGTATTCAATCCCGGTGCAATTTCTGTGTTTCATCAACACTCTGATACTCCACAGATTACAGAATGCCTCCAGATGTGCATCGGAAACTACTACTGGTCTTCCTGGGAACCATCAAAGTGTAGACTGTTTGAGACATTACTCCCATGGAGGAAAGTGCAGTTGTATACAATCCCAATCCAATATCTGTGTTTCATTAACACTCTGATAGCCCACAGATTACAGAATGCCACCAGAAATGCATCGGAAACTACTAATGGTCTTCGAGGGAACGATCAAAGCTTAGACTGTTTGAGACATTACTCCCGTGGAGGAAAGTGCACATGGTGACTGTTGTATTCAATCCCGATGCAATTTCTGTGTTTCATCAACACTCTGATAGTCCACAGATTAAGGAATGCCACCAGATGTGCATCGGAAACTACTACTGGTCTTCCAGGGATCGATCAAAGCGTAGAGTGTTTGAGACTCTACTTCTGTGGAGGAAAGTGCGCATGGTGACTGTTGTATTCAATCCCGATGCTATTTCTGTGTATCATAAACACTCTGATAGTCCACAGATTACAGAATGCATCCAAATGTGCATCGGAAACTACTACTGGTCTTCCAGGGAACGATTAAATCGTAGACTGTTTGAGACATTACTCCCGTGGAAGAAAGTGCGCATGGTGACTGTTGTATTCAATCCCGATTAAATTTCTGTGTTTCATCAACACTTTAAAGGTCGACAGATTACAGAATGCATTCAAATGTGCATCGGAAACTACTACTGGTCTTCCAGGGAACGATTAAAACTTAGACTGTTTGAGACATTACTCCCGTGGAGGAAAGTGCGCATGGTGACAGTTGTATTCAATCCAGCTGCAATTTCTGTGTTTCATCAACACCCTGATAGTCCACAGATTACAGAATGCCATCAGGTGTGCATCGGAAACCACTACTGGTCTTCCAGGGAACGATGAAAGAGTAGAATGTTTGAGAAATTACTCCCGTGGAGGAAAGTGCGCATGGTGACTGTTGTATTCAATCCCGATGCAATTTCTGTGTTTCATCAACACTCTGATAGTCCACAGATAACAGAATCCCACCAGATGTGCATCGGAAACTAATACTGGTCTTCCAGGGAACGATCAAAATGTAGACTGTTTGAGACTTTCCTCCCGTGGAGGATAGTGCGCATGGTGACTGATGTATTCAATCCCAATGCAATTTCTGTGTTTAATCAACACTCTGATAGTCCACAGATTACAGAATGCCTCCAGATGTGCATCGGGAACTACTACTGGTCTTCCAGGGAACGATCAAAGCGTAGACTGTTTGAGACATTACTCCCATGGAGGAAAGTGCGCATGGTGACATTTGTATTCAATCCCGATGCAATTTCTGTGTTTCATCAACACTATGATAGTCCACGGATTACAGAATTCCTCCAGATGTGCATCGGAAACTACTACTGGTCTTCCAGGCAACTCAAATTGAGGCCTGTTTGAGACATTACTCCCATGGAGGAAAGTGCGCATGGTGACTTTTGTATTCAATCCCATTGCAATTTCTGTGTTTCATCAACACTCAGTTAGTCCACAGGTTTCAGAATGCCTCCAGATGTGCATCGGAAAATACTAGTTTTTTTCCAGGGAACGATCAAAGCGTAGACTGTTTGAGACGTTACTCCCATGGAGGAATGTGCCCATGCTGACTGTTGTATTCAATCCCGATGCAATTTCTGTGTTTCATCAACACTCTGATAGTCCACAGATTGCAGAATGCTTCTAGATGTGCATCGGAAACGACTACTGGTGTTCCAGGGTACGATCAAAGCGTAGACTGTTTGAGACACTACTCCCATGGAGGAAAGTGCGCATGGTGACTGTTGTATTCAATCCCGATGCAATTTCTGTGTTTCATCAACACTCTGATACTCCACAGATTACAGAATGCCTCCAGGTGTGCATCGGAAACTACTACTGGTCTTCCTGGGAAAGATCAAACCGTAGACTGTTAGAGGCATTACTCCCATGGAGGAAAGTGCGCATGGTGACTGTTGTACTCAATCCCAATCCAATTTCTGTGTTTCATCAACACTCTGATAGTCCACAGATTGCAAAATGCTTCAAGATTTGCATCGGAAACTACTACTGGTCTTCCAGGGAACAATCAATGCGTAGACTGCTTGAGACATTACTCCCGTGCAGGAAAGTGCGCATGGTGACTGTTGTATTCAATCCCGAAGCCATATCTGCGTTTCATCAACACTCTGATAGCCCACAGATTACAGAATGCCACCATATGTGCATCGGAAACTACTACTGGTCTTCCAGGGTACGATCAAAGCGTAGACTGTTTGAGACTTTACTACTGTGGAGGAAAGTGCGCATGGAGACTGTTGTATTGAATCCCGATGCAATTTCTGTGTTTCATAAACTCTCTGATAGTCCACAGATTACAGAATGCCACCAGATGTGCATCGGAAACTACTACTAGTCTTCCAGGGAACTATCAAAGTGTAGACTGTTTGAGACGTTATTCCCGTGGAGGAAATTGCGCATGGTGACTGTTGTATACAATCCCAATGTAATTTCTGTGTTTCATCAACACTCTGATAGTCCACAGATTACAGAATGCCTCCAGATGTGCATCGGAAACTACTACTGGTCTTATATTGAACGATCAAAGCGTCAACTCTTTGAGAAACTACTCGCGTGGAGGAAAGTGCGCATGGTGACTGTTGTATTCAATCCCGATGTAATTTCTGAGTTTCATCAACACTTTGAAGGTCAACATTTTACAGAATGCATCCAAATGTGCATCGGAAACTACTACTGGTCTTCCTGGGAACGATTAAAACGTAGACTGTTTGAGACATTACTCCCGTGGAGGAAAGTGCGCATGGTGACTGTTGTATTCAATCCCGATGCAATATCTGCGTTTCATCAACACTCTGATAGCCCACAGATTACAGAATGCCACCAGACATGCATCGGAAACTACTAATGGTCTTCGGGGGAACGATCAAAGCGTAGACGGTTTGAGACATTACTCCCGTGGAGGAAAGTGCACATGGTGACTGTTGTATTCAATCCCGATGTAATTTCTGTGTTTCATCAACACTCTGATAGTCCACAGATTAAGGAATGCCACCAGATGTGCATCGGAAACTACTACTGGTCTTCCAGGGAACGATCAAAGCGTAGACTGTTTGAGACTCTACTCCTGTGGAGGAAAGTGCGCATGGTGACTGTTGTATTCAATCCCGATGCAATTTCTGTGTTTCATGAACACTCTGATAGTCCATAGATTAAGGAATGCATCCAAATGTGCATCGGAAAGTACTACTGGTCTTCCAGGGAACGATTAAAACGTAGTCTGTTTGAGACATTACTCCCATTGAGGAAAGTGCGCATGGTGACTTTTGTATTCAATCCCATTGCAATTTCTGTGTTTCATCAACACTCAGTTAGTCCACAGGTTTCAGAATGCCTCCAGATGTGCATCGGAAAATACTAGTTCTTTTCCAGGGAACGATCAAAGCGTAGACTGTTTGAGACGTTACTCCCATGGAGGAATGTGCTCATGGTGACTGTTGTATTCAATCCCGATGCAATTTTCTGTGTTTCATCAACACTCTGATAGTCCGCAGATTGCAGAATGCTTCCAGATGTGCATCGGAAACGACTACTGGTCTTCCAGGGTACGATCAAAGCGTAGACTGTTTGAGACACTACTCCCATGAAGGAAAGTACGCATGGTGACTGTTGTATTCAATCCCGGTGCAATTTCTGTGTTTCATCAACACTCTGATACTCCACAGATTACAGAATGCCTCCAGATGTGCATCGGAAACTACTACTGGGCTTCCTGGGAACCATCAAAGCGTAGACTGTTTGAGACATTACTCCCATGGAGGAAAGTGCAAATGGTGACTGTTGTATACAATCCCAATCCAATATCTGTGTTTCATTAACACTCTGATAGCCCACAGATTACAGAATGCCACCAGACATGCATCGGAAACTACTAATGGTCTTCGAGGGAACGATCAAAGCGTAGACTGTTTGAGACAATACTCCCGTGGAGGAAAGTGCACATGGTGACTGTTGTATTCAATCCCGATGCAATTTCTGTGTTTCATCAACACTCTGATAGTCCACAGATTAAGGAATGCCACCAGATGTGCATCGGAAACTACTACTGGTCTTCCAGGGAACGATCAAAGCGTAGAGTGTTTGAGACTCTACTCCTGTGGAGGAAAGTGCGCATGGTGAATGTTGTATTCAATCCCGATGCTATTTCTGTGTTTCATAAACACTCTGATAGTCCACAGATTACAGAATGCATCCAAATGTGCATCGGAAACTACTACTGGTCTTCCAGGGAACGATTAAATCGTAGACTGTTTGAGACATTACTCCCGTGGAAGAAAGTGCGCATCGTGACAGTTGTATTCAATCCCGATTAAATTTCTGTGTTTCATCAACACTTTAAAGGTCGACAGATTACAGAATGCATCCAAATGTGCATCGGAAACTACTACTGGTCTTCCAGGGAACGATTAAAACGTAGACTGTTTGAGACATTACTCCCGTGGAGGAAAGTGCGCATGGTGACTGTTGTATTCAATCCCGCTGCAATTTCTGTGTTTCATCAACACCCTGATAGTCCACAGATTACAGAATGCCATCAGGTGTGCATCGGAAACCGCTACTGGTCTTCCAGGGAACGATGAAAGAGTAGACTGTTTGAGAAATTACTCCCGTGGAGGAAAGTGCGCATGGTGACTGTTGTATTCAATCCCGATGCAATTTCTGTGTTTCATCAACACTCTGATAGTCCACAGATAACAGAATCCCACCAGATGTGCATCGGAAACTAATACTGGTCTTCCAGGGAACGATCAAAATGTAGACTGTTTGAGACTTTCCTCCCGTGGAGGATAGTGCGCATGGTGACTGATGTATTCAATCCCAATGCAATTTCTGTGTTTAATCAACACTCTGATAGTCCACAGATTACAGAATGCCTCCAGATGTGCATCGGGAACTACTACTGGTCTTCCAGGGAACGATCAAAGCGTAGACTGTTTGAGACATTACTCCCGTGGAGGAAGGTGCTTATGGTGAGTGTTCTATTCAATCCCGATGCAATTTCTGTGTTCCATCAACACTCTGATAGTCCACAGATTACAAAATAACTCCAGATGTGCATCGGAAACTACTTCTGGTCTAACAGGGAACGATCAAAGCGTAGACTGTTTGAGACACTACTCCCATGGAGGAAAGTGCGCATGGTGACATTTGTATTCAATCCCGATGCAATTTCTGTTTTTCATCAACACTATGATAGTCCACGGATTACAGAATTCCTCCAGATGTGCATGGGAAACTACTACTGGTCTTCCAGGCAACTCAAATTGAGGCCTGTTTGAGACATTACTCCCATGGAGGAAAGTGCGCATGGTGACTTTTGTATTCAATCCCATTGCAATTTCTGTGTTTCATCAACACTCAGTTAGTCCACAGGTTTCAGAATGCCTCCAGATGTGCATCGGAAAATACTAGTTCTTTTCCAGGGAACGATCAAAGCGTAGACTGTTTTAGACGTTACGCCCATGGAGGAATGTGCCCATGGTGACTGTTGTATTCAATCCCGATGCAATTTCTGTGTTTCATCAACACTCTGATAGTCCACAGATTGCAGAATGCTTCCAGATGTGCATCGGAAACGACTACTGGTGTTCCATGGTACGATCAAAGCGTAGACTCTTTGAGACACTACTCCCATGGAGGAAAGTGCGCAGGGCACTGTTGTATTCAATCCCGATGCAATTTCTGTGTTTCATCAACACTCTGATACTCCACAGATTACAGAATGCCTCCAGGTGTGCATCGGAAACTACTGCTGGTCTTCCTGGGAAAGATCAAAGCGTAGACTGTTAGAGGCATTACTCCCATGGAGGAAAGTGCGCATGGTGACTGTTGTACTCAATCCCAATCCAATTTCTGTGTTTCATCAACACTCTGATAGTCCACAGATTACAGAATGCCTCCAGATTAGCATCGGAAACTATTACTGGTCTTTCGGTGAACTCAAAGCGTAGACTCTTTGAGACATTACTCCCATGGAGGAAAGTGCACATGGTGACTGTTGTATTCAATCCCAATGTAATTTCTGTGTTTCATCAACACTCTGATAGTCCACAAATTACAGAATGCCTCCAGATGTGCATCGGAAACTACTACTGGTCTTATATTGAACGATCAAAGCGTCGACTCTTTGAGAAACTACTCGCGTGGACGAAAGTGCGCATGGTGACTGTTGTATTCAATCCCGATGTAATTTCTGAGTTTCATCAACACTTTGAAGGTCAACATTTTACAGAATGCATCCAAATGTGCATCGGAAACTACTACTGGTCTTCCTGGGAATGATTAAAACGTAGACTGTTTGAGACATTACTACCGTGGAGGAAAGTGCGCATGGTGACTGTTGTATTCAATCCCGCTGCAATTTCTGTGTTTCATCAACACCCTGATAGTCCACAGATTACAGAATGCCATCAGATGTGCATCGGAAACTACTACTGGTCTTCCAGGGAACGATCAAAGAGTAGACTGTTTGAGACATTACTCCCGTGGAGGAAAGTGCGCATGGTGACTGTTGTTCTCAATCCCAATTTAATTTCTGTGTTTCATCAACACTCTGACAGTCCACAGATTACAGAATGCCTCCAGATGTGCATCGGAAACTACCACTGGTCTTCCAGGGAACGATCAAAGCGTAGACTCTTTGAGACTTTACTCCTGTGGAGGAAAGTGCGCATGGTGACTGTTGTATTAAATCCCGATACAATTTCTGTGTTTCATCAACACACTGATAGTCCACAGATAACACAATGCCACCAGATGTGTATCGGAAACTACTACTGGTCTTCCAGGGAATGATCAAAGAGTAGACTGTTTGAGACATTACTCCCACGGAGGAAAGTGCGCATGGTGACTGTTGTATTCAATTCCAATGCATTTTCTGTGCTTAATCAACACTCTGATAGTCCACAAATTACAGAATGCCTCCAGATGTGCATCGGAAACTACCACTGGTCTTCCAGGGAACGATAAAACCGTAGACTGTTTGAGACATTACTAACATGTAGGCAAGTGCGCATGGTGAGTGTTGTATTCAATCCCGATGCAATATCTGGGTTTCATCAACACTTTGAAGGTCCACAGATTACAGAATGCATCCAAAAATGCATCGGAAACTACTACTGGTCTTCCAGGGAACGATCAAAGCGTCGACTATTTGAGACATTACTCGCGTGGAGGAAAGTGCGCATGGTGACTGTTGTATTCAATCCCGTTGCAATTTCTGTGTTTCATCAACACTCTGATAGTCCACAGTTTAAGGAATGCCACCAGATGTGCATCGGAAACTACTACTGGTGTTCCTGGGAACGATCAAAGCGTAGACTGTTTGAGACTCTACTCCTGTGGAGGAAAGTGCGCATGGTGACTGTTGTATTCAATCCCGATGCAATTTCTGTGTTTCATAAACACTCCAATAGTCCACAGATTACAGAATGCCACCAGATGTGCATCGGTAACTACTACTGGTCTTCCAGGGAACTATCAAAGAGTAGACTGATTGAGACGCTACTCCCGTGGAGGAAATTGCGCATGGTGACTGTTGTATACAATCCCAATGCAATTTCTGTGTTTCATCAACACTCTGATACTCCACAGATTACAGAATCCCTCCAGATGTGCATCGGAAACTACTACCGGTCTTCCAGGGAACGATCAAAACGTAGACTGTTTGAGACACTCCTTCCATGGAGGAAAGTGCGCATGGTGACTGTTGTATTCAATCCCGATGCAATTTCTTTGTTTCATCAACACCCTGATAGTCCACAGATTGCAAAATGCTTCAAGCTTTGCATCGGAAACTACTACTGGTCTTCCAGGGAACGATCAAAGCGTAGACTGTTTGAGACCTTACTCCTGTGGAGGAAAGTGCGCATGGTGACTGTTGTATTCAATCCCGATGCAATTTCTGTGTTTCATAAACACTCTGATAATCCACAGATTACAGAATGCATCCAAATGTGCATCGGAAACTACTACTGGTCTTCCAGGGAACGATAAAACGTAGACTGTTTGAGACATTACTCCCGTGGAGGAGAGTGCGCATGGTGACTGTTGTATTCAATCCCGATTAAATTTCTGTGTTTCATCAACACTTTGAAGGTCCACAGATTAAGAATGCATCCCAATGTGCATCGGAAACTACTACTGGTCTTCCAGGGAACGATTAAAACGTAGACTGTTTGAGACATTACTCCCGTGGAGGAAAGTGCGCATGGTGACTGTTGTATCCAATCCCGCTGCAATTTCTGTGTTTCATCAACACCCTGATAGTCCACAGATTACAGAATGCCATCAGATGTGCATCGGAAACTACTACGGGTCTTCCAGGGAACGATCAAAAAGTAGACTGTTTGAGAAATTACTCCCGTGGAGGAAAGTGCGCATGGTGACTGTTGTATTCAATCCCGATGCAATTTCTGTGTTTCATCAACACTCTGATAGTCCACAGATAACAGAATGCCACCAGATGTGCATCGGAAACTAATACTGGTCTTCCAGGGAACGATCAAAATGTAGACTGTTTGAGACTTTCCTCCCGTGGAGGAAAGTGCGCATGGTGACTGATGTATTCAATCCCAATGCAATTTATGTGTTTCATCAACACTTTGATACTCCACAGATTACAGAATTCCACCAAACGTGCATCGGAAACTACTAATGGTCTTCCAGGGAACGATCAAAGCGTAGACTGTTTGAGACATTACTAACATGTAGGCAAGTGCGCATGGTGACTGTTGTATTCAATCCCGCTGCAATTTCTGTGTTCCATCAACACTCTGATAGTAGACAGATTACAGAATGCCTCCAGATTTGCATCGGAAACTATTACTGGTCTTTCAGGGAACTCAAAGCGTAGACTCTTTGAAACATTACTCCCATGGAGGAAAGTGCACATGGTGACTGTTGTATTCAATCCCATTGCAATTTCTGCGTTTCATCAACACTCAGTTAGTCTACGGATTTCAGAATGCCTCCAGATGTGCATCGGAAACTACTACTGGTGTTCCAGGGAAGGATCAAAGCGTCGACTATTTGAGACATTACTAGCGTGGAGGAAAGTGCGCATGGTGACTGTTGTATTCAATCCCGTTGCAATTTCTGTGTTTCATCAACACTCTGATAGTCCACAGATTAAGGAATGCCACCAGATGTGCATCGGAAACTACTACTGGTGTTCCAGGGAACGATCAAAGCGTAGACTGTTTGAGACTCTACTCCTGTGGAGGAAAGTGCGCATGGTGACTGTTGTATTCAATCCCGATGTAATTTCTGTGTTTCATAAACACTCCGATAGTCCACAGATTACAGAATGCATCCAAATATGCATCGGAAACTACTACTGGTCTTCCAGGGAACGATTAAAACGTAGACTGTTTGAGACATTACTCCCGTGGAGGAAAGTGCGCATGGTGACTGTTGTATTCAATCCCGCTGCAATTTCTGTGTTTCATCAACACCCTGATAGTCCACAGATTACAGAATGCCATCAGATGTGCATCGGAAACTACTACTGGTCTTCCAGGGAACGATGAAAGAGTAGACTGTTTGAGAAATTACTCCCGTGGAGGAAAGTGCGCATGGTGACTGTTGTATTCAATCACGATGCAATTTCTGTGTTCCATCAACACTCTGATAGTCCACAGATTAAGGAATGCCACCAGATGTGCATCGGAAA
The DNA here is from genome assembly GCF_023897955.1 of Schistocerca gregaria. Taxonomy (NCBI): domain Eukaryota; kingdom Metazoa; phylum Arthropoda; class Insecta; order Orthoptera; family Acrididae; genus Schistocerca; species Schistocerca gregaria. Next base: position 45,121,718 of record NC_064927.1, read on the forward strand.
CTAATACTGGTCTTCCAGGGAACGATCCAAATGTAGACTGTTTGAGACTTTCCTCCCGTGGAGGAAGTGCGCATGGTGACTGATGTATTCAATCCCAATGCAATTTCTGTGTTTCATCAACACTATGATAGTCCACGGATTACAGATTTCCTCCAGATGTGCATCGGAAACTACTACTGGTCTTCCAGGCAACTCAAATTGAGGCCTGTTTGAGACATTACTCCCATGGAGGAAAGTGCGCATGGTGACTTTTGTATTCAATCCCATTGCAATTTCTGTGTTTCATCAACACTCAGTTAGTCCACAGGTTTCAGAATGCCTCCAGATGTGCATCGGAAAATACTAGTTCTTTTCCAGGGAACGATCAAAGCGTAGACTGTTTGAGACGTTACTCCAATGGAAGAATGTGCCCATGGTGACTGTTGTATTCAATCCCGATGCAATTTCTGTGTTTCATCAACACTCTGATAGTCCACAGATTGCAGAATGCTTCCAGATGTGCATCGGAAACGACTACTGGTGTTCCAGGGTACGATCAAAGCGTAGACTGTTTGAGACACTACTCCCATGGAGGAAAGTGCGCATGGTGACTGTTGTATTCAATCCCGATGCAATTTCTGTGTTTCATCAACACTCTGATACTCCACAGATTACAGAATGCCTTCAGGTGTGCATCGGAAACTACTACTGGTCTTCCTGGGAAAGATCAAAGCGTAGACTGTTAGAGGCATTACTCCCATGGAGGAAAGTGCGCATGGTGACTGTTGTACTCAATCCCAATCCAATTTCTGTGTTTCATCAACACTCTGATAGTCCACAGATTACAGAATGCCTCCAGATTAGCATCGGAAACTATTAATGGTCTTTCGGTGAACTCAAAGCGTAGACTCTTTGAGACATTACTCCCATGGAGGAAAGTGCACATGGCGACTGTTGTATTCAATCCCATTGCAATTTCTGCGTTTCATCAACACTCAGTTAATCTACGGATTTCAGAATGCCTCCAGATGTGCATCGGAAACTACTACTGGTGTTCCATTCAAGGATCAAAGCGTAGACTGTTTGAGACATTACTCCCATGGAGGAAAGTGCTCATGGTGACTGTTGTATTTAATCCCGATGCAATTTCTGTGTTTCATCAACACTCTGATAGTCCACAGATTGCAAAATGCTTCAAGATTTGTATCGGAAACTACTACTGGTCTTCCAGGGAACAATCAATGCGTAGACTGCTTGAGACATTACTCCCGTGCAGGAAAGTGCGCATGGTGACTGTTGTATTCAATCCCGAAGCCATATCTGCGTTTCATCAACACTCTGATAGCCCACAGATTACAGAATGCCACCAGATGTGCATCGGAAACTACTACTGGTCTTCCAGGGAACGATCAAAGCGTAGACTGTTTGAGACTTTACTACTGTGGAGGAAAGTGCGCATGGAGACTGTTGTATTGAATCCCGATGCAATTTCTGTGTTTCATAAACACTCTGATAGTCCACAGATTACAGAATGACACCAGATGTGCATCGGAAACTACTACTAGTCTTCCAGGGAACTATCAAAGTGTAGACTGTTTGAGACGTTATTCCCGTGGAGGAAATTGCGCATGGTGACTGTTGTATACAATCCCAATATAATTTCTGTGTTTCATCAACACTCTGATAGTCCACAGATTACAGAATGCCTCCAGATGTGCATCGGAAACTACTACTGGTCTTATATTGAACGATCAAAGCGTCGACTCTTTGAGAAACTACTCGCGTGGAGGAATGTGCGCATGGTGACTGTTGTATTCAATCCCGATGTAATTTCTGAGTTTCATCAAAACTTTGAAGGTCAACATTTTACAGAATGCATCCAAATGTGTATCGGAAACTACTACTGGTCTTCCTGGGAACGATTAAAACGTAGACTGTTTGAGACATTACTCCCGTGGAGGAAAGTGCGCATGCTGACTGTTGTATTCAATCCCGCTGCAATTTCTGTGGTTCATCAACACCCTGATAGTCCACAGATTACAGAATGCCATCAGATGTGCATCGGAAACTACTACTGGTCTTCCAGGGAACGATCAAAGAGTAGACTGTTTGAGACATTACTCCCGTGGAGGAAAGTGCGCATGGTGACTGTTGTTCTCAATCCCAATTTAATTTCTGTGTTTCATCAACACTCTGACAGTCCACAGATTACAGAATGCCTCCAGATGTGCATCGGAAACTACCACTGGTCTTCCAGGGAACGATCAAAGAGTAGACTGTTTGAGACATTACTCCCATGGAGGAAAGTGCGCATGGTGACTGTTGTATTCAATTCCAATGCATTTTCTGTGCTTAATTAACACTCTGATAGTCCACAAATTACAGAATGCCTCCAGATGTGCATCGGAAACTACCACTGGTCTTCCAGGGAACGATAAAACCGTAGACTGTTTGAGACATTACTAACATGTAGGCAAGTGCGCATGGTGAGTGTTGTATTCAATCCCGATGCAATATCTGGGTTTCATCCACAGATTACAGAATGCATCCAAATATGCATCGGAAACTACTACTGGTCTTCCAGGGAACGATCATAGCGTCGACTATTTGAGACATTACTCGCGTGGAGGAAAGTGCACATGGTGACTGTTGTATTCAATCCCGTTGCAATTTCTGTGTTTCATCAACACTCTGATAGTCCACAGATTAAGGAATGCCACCAGATGTGCATCGGAAACTACTACTGGTGTTCCAGGGAACGATCAAAGCGTAGACTGTTTGAGACTCTACTCCTGTGGAGGAAAGTGCGCATGGTGACTGTTGTATTCAATACCGATGCAATTTCTGTGTTTCATAAACACTCTGATAGTCCACAGATTACAGAACGCATCCAAATGTGCATCGGAAACTACTACTGGTCTTCCAGGGAACGATAAAACGTAGACTGTTTGAGACATTACTCCCGTGGAGGAAAGTTCGCATGGTGACTGTTGTATTCAATCCCGATGCAATTTCTGTGTTTCATCAACACTCTGATAGTCCACAGATTGCAAAATGCTTCAAGATTTGCATCGGAAACTACTACTGGTCTTCCAGGGAACAATCAATGCGTAGACTGCTTGAGACATTACTCCCGTGCAGGAAAGTGCGCATGGTGACTGTTGAATTCAATCCCGAAGCCATATCTGCGTTTCATCAACACTCTGATAGCCCACAGAATACAGAATGCCACCAGATGTGCATCGGAAACTACTACTGGTCTTCCAGGGAACGATCAAAGCGTAGACTGTTTGAGACTTTACTACTGTGGAGGAAAGTGCGCATGGAGACTGTTGTATTGAATCCCGATGCAATTTCTGTGTTTCATAAACACTCTGATAGTCCACAGATTACAGAATGCCACCAGATGTGCATCGGAAACTACTACTAGTCTTCCAGGGAACTATCAAAGTGTAGACTGTTTGAGACGTTATTCCCGTGGAGGAAATTGCGCATGGTGACTGTTGTATACAATCCCAATGTAATTTCTGTGTTTCATCAACACTCTGATAGTCCACAGATTACAGAATGCCTCCAGATGTGCATCGGAAACTACTACTGGTCTTATATTGAACGATCAAAGCGTCGACTCTTTGAGAAACTACTCGCGTGGAGGAATGTGCGCATGGTGACTGTTGTATTCAATCCCGATGTAATTTCTGAGTTTCATCAACACTTTGAAGGTCAACATTTTACAGAATGCATCCAAATGTGTATCGGAAACTACTACTGGTCTTCCTGGGAACGATTAAAACGTAGACTGTTTGAGACATTACTCCCGTGGAGGAAAGTGCGCATGCTGACTGTTGTATTCAATCCCGCTGCAATTTCTGTGGTTCATCAACACCCTGATAGTCCACAGATTACAGAATGCCATCAGATGTGCATCGGAAACTACTACTGGTCTTCCAGGGAACGATCAAAGAGTAGACTGTTTGAGACATTACTCCCGTGGAGGAAAGTGCGCATGGTGACTGTTGTTCTCAATCCCAATTTAATTTCTGTGTTTCATCAACACTCTGACAGTCCACAGATTACAGAATGCCTCCAGATGTGCATCGGAAACTACCACTGGTCTTCCAGGGAACGATCAAAGAGTAGACTGTTTGAGACATTACTCCCATGGAGGAAAGTGCGCATGGTGACTGTTGTATTCAATTCCAATGCATTTTCTGTGCTTAATTAACACTCTGATAGTCCACAAATTACAGAATGCCTCCAGATGTGCATCGGAAACTACCACTGGTCTTCCAGGGAACGATAAAACCGTAGACTGTTTGAGACATTACTAACATGTAGGCAAGTGCGCATGGTGAGTGTTGTATTCAATCCCGATGCAATATCTGGGTTTCATCCACAGATTACAGAATGCATCCAAATATGCATCGGAAACTACTACTGGTCTTCCAGGGAACGATCAAAGCGTCGACTATTTGAGACATTACTCGCGTGGAGGGAAGTGCGCATGGTGACTTCTTGTATTCTATCCCGATGCAATATCTGCGTTTCATCAACACTCTGATAGCCCACAGATTACAGAATGCCACCAGACGTGCATCGGAAACTACTAATGGTCTTCCAGGGAACGATCAAAGCGTAGACTGTTTTAGGCATTACTCCAGTGGAGGAAAGTGCGCATGGTGACTGTTGTATTCAATCCCGATGCAATTTCTGTGTTTCATAAACACTCTGATAGTCCACAGATTACAGAATGCCACCAGACGTGCATCGGAAACTACTACTAGTCTTCCAGGGAACTATCAAAGAGTAGACTGTTTGAGACGTTACTCCCGTGGAGGAAATTGCGCATGGTGACTGTTGTATACAATCCCAATGCAATTTCTGTGTTTCATCAACACTGTGATAGTCCACAGATTGCAGAATGCCTCCAAATTTGCATCGGAAACTACTACTGGCCTTCCAGGGATCTAAAAGCAAGGACTGTTTTAGACATTACTCCCATGGAGGAAAGTGTGCATGGTGACTTTGGTATTCAATCCCATTGCAATTTCTGTGTTTCATCAACACTCAGTTAGTCCACAGGTTTCAGAATGCCTCCAGATGTGCATCGGAAAATACTAGTTCGTTTCCAGGGAACGATCAAAGCGTAGACTGTTTGAGACGTTACTCCCATGGAGGAATGTGCTCATGGTGACTGTTGTATTCAATCCCGATGCAATTTCTGTGTTTCATCTTCACATTGAAGGTCGACAGATTACAGAATGCATCCAAATGTGCATCGGAAACTACTACTGGTCTTCCAGGGAACGAATAAAACGTAGACTGTTTGAGACATTACTCCCGTGGAAGAAAGTGCGCATGGTGACTGTTGTATTCAATCCCGCTGCAATTTCTGTGTTTCATCAACACCCTGATAGTCCACAGATTACAGAATGCCATCAGATGTGCATCGGAAACCACTACTGGTCTTCCAGGGAACGATCAAAGAGTAGACTGTTTGAGAAATTACTCCCGTGGAGGAAAGTGCGCATGGTGACTGTTGTATACAATCCCGATGCAATTTCTGTGTTTCATCAACACTCTGATAGTCCACAGATAACAGAATGCCTCCAGATGTGCATCGGAAACTAATACTGGTCTTCCAGGGAACGATGAAAATGTAGACTGTTTGTGACTTTCCTCGCGTGGAGGAAAGTGCGCATGGTGACTGATGTGTTCAATCCCAATGCAATTTCTGTGTTTATTCAACACTCTGATAGTCCACAGATTACAGAAAGCCTCCAGATGTGTATCGGAAACTACTACTGGTCTTCCAGGGAACGATCAAAGCGTAGACTGTTTGTGACATTACTCATGTCAAGGAAAGTGCGCATGGTGAATGTTGTATTCAATCCCGATGCAATTTCTGTGTTTCATCAACACTCTGTTAGTCCACAGATTACAGAATGCCACCTGATGTGCATCGGAAACTACTACTGGTCTTCCAGGGAAAGATCGAAGCGTAGACTCTTTGAGACAATACTCCCGTGGAGGAAAGTGCTCATGGTGACTGTTATATTCAATCCCAATGCAATTTATGTGTTTCATCAACACTCTGATACTCCACAGATTACAGAATTCCACCAAACGTGCATCGGAAACTACTAATGGTCATCCAGGGAACGATCAAAACGTAGACTGTTTGAGACATTACTCCCGTGGAGGAAAGTGCGTATGGTGACTGTTCTATTCAATCCCGATGCAATTTCTGTGTTCCATCAACACTCTGATAGTCCACAGTTTACAAAATGCCTCCAGATGTGCATCGGAAACTACTTCTGGTCTTACAGGGAACGATCAAAGCGTAGACTGTTTGAGACACTACTCCCATGGAGGAAAGTGGGCATGGTGACATTTGTATTCAATCCCGATGCAATTTCTGTGTTTCATCAACACTATGATAGTCTACAGATTACAGAATGCCTCCAGATGTGCATCGGAAACTACTACTGGTCTTCCAGGCAACTCAAAGCGAGGACTGTTTGAGACATTACTCCCGTGGAGGAAAGTGCGCATGGTGACTTTTGTATTCAATCCCGATGCGATTTCTGTGTTTCATCAACACTCTGGTAGTCCACAGATTGCAAAATGCTTTAAGATTTGCATCGGAAACTACTACTGGTCTTCCAGGGAACGATCAAATCGTAGACTGTTTGAGACATTACTCCCGTGCAGGATAGTGCGCATGGTGACTTGTTGTATTCAATCCCGATGCAATATCTGCGTTTCATCAACACTCTGATAGCCCACAGATTACAGAATGCCACCAGACGTGCATCGGAAACTACTAATGGTCTTCCAGGGAACGATCAAAGCGTAGACTGTTTTAGACATTACTCCTGTGGAGGAAAGTGCGCATGGTGACTGTTGTATTCAATCCCGATGCAATTTCTGTGTTTCATAAACACTCTGATTGTCCACAGATTACAGAATGCCACCAGATGTGCATCGGAAACTACTACTAGTCTTCCAGGGAACTATCAAAGAGTAGACTGTTTGAGACGTTACTCCCGTGGAGGAAATTGCGCATGGTGACTGTTGTATACAATCCCAATGCAATTTCTGTGTTTCATCAACACTATGATAGTCCACAGATTACCGAATGCCTCCAGATTTGTATCGGAAACTACTACTGGCCTTCCAGGGAACTAAAAGCGAGGACTGTTTTAGACATTACTCCCATGGAGGAAAGTGTGCATGGTGACTTTGGTATTCAATCCCATTGCAATTTCTGTGTTTCATCAACACTCAGTTAGTCCACAGGTTTCAGAATGCCTCCAGATGTGCATCGGAAAATACTAGTTCGTTTCCAGGGAACGATCAAAGCGTAGACTGTTTGAGACACTACTCCCAAGGAGGAAAGTGCGCATGGTGACTGTTGTATTCAATCCCGATGCAATTTCTGTGTTTCATTAACACTCTGAAACTCCACAGATTACAGAATGCCTCCAGATGTGCATCGGAAACTACTACTGGTCTTCCAGGGAACCATCAAAGAGTAGACTGTATGAGACTCTACTCCTGTGGAGGAAAGTGCGCATGGTGACTGTTGTATTCAATCCCGATGCAACCTCTGTGTTTCATAAACACTCTGATAGTCCACAGATTACAGAATGCATCCAAATGTGCATCGGAAACTACTACTGGTCTTCCAGGGAACGATTAAAACGTAGACTGTTTGTGACATTACTCATGTCGAGGAAAGTGCGCATGGTGACTGTTGTATTCAATCCCGATGCAATTTCTGTGTTTCATCAACACTCTGTTAGTCCACAGATTACAGAATGCCACCAGATGTGCATCGGAAACTACTACTGGTCTTCCAGGAAACGATCGAAGCGTAGACTCTTTGAGACAATACTCCCGTGGAGGAAAGTGCTCATGGTGACTGTTATATTCAATCCCAATGCAATTTATGTGTTTCATCAACACTCTGATACTCCACAGATCACAGAATTCCACCAAACGTGCATCGGAAACTCCTAATGGTCATCCAGGGAACCATCTAAACGTAGACTGTTTGAGACATTACTCCTGTGGAGGAAAGTGCGTATGGTGACTGTTCTATTCAATCCCGATGCAATTTCTGTGTTCCATCAACACTCTGATAGTCCACAGTTTACAAAATGCCTCCAGATGTGCATCGGAAACTACTTCTGGTCTTACAGGGAACGATCAAAGCGTAGACTGTTTGAGACACTACTCCCATGGAGGAAAGTGCGCATGGTGACATTTGTATTCAATCCCGATGCAATTTCTGTGTTTCATCAACACTATGATAGTCCACAGATTACAGAATGCCTCCAGATGTGCATCGGAAACTACTACTGGTCTTCCAGGCAACTCAAAGCGAGGACTGTTTGAGACATTACTCCCGTGGAGGAAAGTGCGCATGGTGACTTTGGTATTCAATCCCATTGCAATTTCTGTGTTTCATCAACACTCAGTTAGTCCACAGGTTTCAGAATGCCTCCAGATGTGCATCGGAAAATACTAGTTCTTTTCCAGGGAACGATCAAAGCGTAGACTGTTTGAGACGTTACTCCCATGGAGGAATGTGCCCATGGTGACTGTTGTATTCAATCCCGATGCAATTTCTGGGTTTCATCAACACTCTGATAGTCCACAGATTGCAGATTGCTTCCAGATGTGCATCGGAAACGACTACTGGTGTTCCAGGGTACGATCAAAGCGTAGACTGTTTGAGACACTACTCCCATGGAGGAAAGTGCGCATGGTGACTGTTGTATTCAATCCCGATGCAATTTCTGTGTTTCATCAACACTCTGATACTCCACAGATTACAGAATGCCTCCAGATGTGCATCTGAAACTACCACTGGTCTTCCTGGGAACGATCAAAGCGTAGACTGTTAGAGGCATTACTCCCATGGAGGAAAGTGCGCATGGTGACTGTTGTATTCAATCCCAATCCAATTTCTGTGTTTCATCAACACTCTGATAGTCCACAGATTACAGAATGCCTCCAGATTTGCATCGGAAATTATTACTGGTCTTTCAGGGAACTCAAAGCGTAGACTCTTTGAGACATTTCTCCCATGGAGGAAAGTGCACATGATGACTATTGTATTCAATCCCATTGCAATTTCTGCGTTTCATCAACACTCAGTTAGTCTACGGATTTCAGAACGCCTCCAGATGTGCATCGGAAACTACTACTGTTGTTCCATTGAAGGATCAAAGCGTAGACTGTTTGAGACATTACTCCCATGTGAGGAAGTGCTCATGGTGACTGTTGTATTCAATCCCGATGCAATTTCTGTGTTTCATCAACACTCTGATAGTCCACAGATTGCAAAATGCTTCAAGATTTGCATCAGAAACTACTACTGGTCTTCCAGGGAACGATCAAAGCGTAGACTGCTTGAGACATTACTCCCGTGCAGGAAAGTGCGCATGGTGACTGTTGTATTCAATCCCGATGCCATATCTGCGTTTCATCAACACTCTGATAGCCCACAGATTACAGAATGCCACCAGATGTGCATCGGAAACTACTACTGGTCTTCCTGGGAACGATTAAAACGTAGACTGTTTGAGACATTACTCCCGTGGAGGAAAGTGCGCATGGTGACTGTTGTATTCAATCCCGCTGCAATTTCTGTGTTTCATCAACACCCTGATAGTCCACAGATTACAGAATGCCATCAGATGTGCATCGGAAACTACTACTGGTCTTCCAGGGAACGATCAAAGAGTAGACCGTTTGAGACATTACTCCCGTGGAGGAAAGTGCGCATGGTGACGGTTGTTCTCAATCCCAATTCAATTTCTGTGTTTCATCAACACTCTGACAGTTCACAGATTACAGAATGCCTCCAGATGTGCATCGGAAACTACCACAGGATTTCGAGAGAACGATCAAAGCGTAGACTCTTTGAGACTTTACTCCTGTGGAGGAAAGTGCGCATGGTGACTGTTGTATTAAATCCCGATGCAAATTCTGTGTTTCATCAACACACTGATAGTCCACAGATAACAGAATGCCACCAGATGTGCATCGGAAACTACTACTGGTCTTCCAGGGAATGATCAAAGAGTAGACTGTTTGAGACATTACTCCCGTGGAGGAAAGTGCGCATGGTGACTGTTGTATTCAATCCCAATGCAACTTCTGTGTTTCATCAACACCCTGATAGTCCACAGATTGCCAAATGCTTCAAGATTTGCATCGGAAACTACTACTGGTCTTCCAGGGAACGATCAAAGCGTAGACTGTTTGAGAAATTACTCCCGTGGAGGAAAGTGCGCATGGTGACTGTTGTATTCAATCCCGATGCAATTTCTGTGTTTCATCAACACTCTGACAGTCCACCGATTACAGTATGCCACCAGACGTGCATCGGAAACTACTACTGGTCTTCCAGGGAACGATCAAATCGTAGACTGCTTGAGACATTACTCCCATGGAGGAAATTGCTCATGGTGACTGTTGTATTCAATCCCGATGCAACTTCTGTGTTTCATCAACACCCTGATAGTCCACAGATTGCCAAATGCTTCAAGATTTGCATCGGAAACTACTACTGGTCTTCCAGGGAACGATCAAAGCGTAGACTGTTTGAGAAATTACTCCCGTGGAGGAAAGTGCGCATGGTGACTGTTGTATTCAATCCCGATGCAATTTCTGTGTTTCATCAACACTCTGATAGTCCACAGATTAAGGAATGCCACCAGATGTGCATCGGAAACTACTACTGGTCTTCCAGGGAACGATCAAAGCGTAGACAGTTTGAGACACTCCTCCCATGGAGGAAAGAGCGCATGGTGACTGTTGTATTCAATCCCGATGCAAATTCTGTGTTTCATCAACACTCTGATACTCCACACATTACAAAATGCCTCCAGATGTGCATCGGAAACTACTTCTGGTCTTCCAGGGAACGATAAAAGCGTAGACTGTTAGAGACATTACTAACATTTAGGCAAGTGCGCATGGTGACTGTTGTATTCAATCCCGATGCAATATCTGAGTTAAATTAACACTTTGAAGGTCCAGATATTACAGAATGCATCCAGATGTGCATCGGAAACTATCACTGGTCTTCCAGGGAACGATCAAAGCGTAGACTGTTTGAGACATTACTAACATTTAGGCATGTGCGCATGGTGACTGTTGTATTCAATCCCGATGCAATATCTGAGATTCATTAACACTTTGAAGGTCCAGATATTACAGAATGCATCCAGATGTGCATCGGAAACTACTACTGGTCTTCCAGGGAACTCAAAGCGTAGACTGTTTGAGACATTACTCCTGTCGAGGAAAGTGCGCATGGTGACTGTTGTATTCAATCCCGATGCAATTTCTGTGTTTCATCAACACTCTGATAGTCCACAGATTACAGAATGCCAACAGATGTGCATAGGAAACTACTACTGGTCTTCCAGGGAACGATCAAATCGTAGACTGTTTGAGACATTACTCCCATGGAACAAAGTGCTTATGGTGACTGTTGTATTCAATCCCGATGCAATTTCTGTGTTTCATCAACACTCTGATACTCCACAGATTACAGAATGCCTCCAGATGTGCATCGGAAACTACTACTTGTCTTCCTGGGAACGATCAAAGCGTCGACTATTTGAGACATTACTCCCGTGGAGGAAAGTGCGCATGGTGACTGTTGTATTCAATCCCAATGCATTTTCTTTGCTTAATCAACACTCTGATAGTCCACAGATAACAGAATGCCACCAGATGTGCATCGGAAACTACTACTGGTCTCCCAGGGAATGATCAAAGAGTAGACTGTTTGAGACATTACTCCCGTGGAGGAAAGTGCGCATGGTGACTGTTGTATTCAATCCCAATGCATTTTCTTTGCTTAATCAACACTCTGATAGTCCACAGATTACAGAATGCCTCCAGATGTGCATCGGAAACTACCACTGGTCTTCCAGGGAACGATAAAAGCGAAGACTGTTTGAGACATTACTAACATGTAGGCAACTGCGCATGGTGTGTGTTGTATTCAATCTCGATGCAATATCTGGGTTTCATCAACACTTTGAAGGTCCACAGATTACAGAATGCATCCAAATATGCAGCGGAAACTACTACTGGTCTTCCAGGGAACGATCAAAGCGTCGACTATTTGAGACATTACTCGCGTGGAGGAAAGTGCTCATGGTGACTGTTGTATTCAATCCCAATACAATTTCTGTTTTTCATCAACACTCTGACAGTCCACCGCTTACAGAATGCCACCAGATGTGCTTAGGAAACTACTACTGGTCTTCCAGGGAACGATCAAAGCGTAGACTGTTTGAGACATTACTCCCATGGAGGAAATTGCTCATGGTGACTGTTGTATTCAATCCCGATGCAATTTCTGTGTTTCATCAACACCCTGATAGTACACAGATTGCAAAATGCTTCAAGATTTGCATCGGAAACTACTACTGGTCTTCCAGGGAACGATCAAAGCGTAGACTGTTTGAGAAATTACTCCCGTGGAGGAAAGTGCGCATGGTGACTGTTGTATTCAATCCCGATGCAATATCTGCGTTTCATCAACACTCTGATAGCCCACAGATTACAGAATGCCACCAGACGTGCATAGGAAACTACTAATGGTCTTCGAGGGAACGATCAAAGCGTAGACTGTTGGAGACATTACTCCCGTGGAGGAAAGTGTACATGGTGACTGTTGTATTCAATCCCGATGCAATTTCTGTGTTTCATCAACACTCTGATAGTCCACAGATTAAGGAATGCCACCAGATGTGCATCGGAAACTACTACTGGTCTTCCAGGGAACGATCAAAGCGTAGACTGTTTGAGACACTCCTCCCATGGAGGAAAGTGCGCATGGTGACTGTTGTATTCAATCCCGATGCAAATTCTGTGTTTCATCAACACTCTGATACTCCACACATTACAGAATGCCTCCAGATGTGCATAGGAAACTACTACTGGTCTTCCAGGGAACGATAAAATCGTAGACTGTTAGAGACATTACTCCCATGGAGGAAAGTGCGCATGGTGACTGTTGTATTCAATCCCGATGCAATTTCTATGTTTCATCAACACTCTCATAGTCCACAGATTACAGAATGCCTCCAGATGTGCATCGGAAACTATCACTGGTCTTCCGGGGAACGATCAAAGCGTAGACTGTTTGAGACATTACTAACATGTAGGCAAGTGCACATGGTGACTGTTGTATTCAATCCCGATGCAATATCTGAGTTTCATTAACACTTTGAAGGTCCAGATATAACAGAATGCATCCAGATGTGCATCGGAAACTACTACTAATCTTCCAGGGAACGATCAAAACGTAGACTATTTGAGACATTACTCCCATGGAGGAAGGTGCGCATGATGACTGTCGTATTCAATCCAGATTCAATTTCTGTGTTTCATCAACACTCTGATAGACCACAGATTACATAATACCACCAGATGTGCATCGGAAACTACTACTGATCTTCCAGTTAACGATCAAACCGTAGACTGTTTGAGACATTACTACCGTGGAGGAAAGTGCGCATGGTGACTGTTGTATTCAATCCCGATGCAAATTCTGTGTTCCATCAACGCTCTGATAGTCCACAGAATACAGAATACCTCCAGATGTGCATCGGAAACTACTTCTGGTCTTCCAGGGAACGATAAAAGCGTAGACTGTTTGAGACATTACTCCTATGGAGGAATGTGCGAATGGTGACCGTTGTATTCAATCCCTATGCAATTTCTGTGTTTCATCAACACTCTGATAGACCACAGATTACAGAATACCACCAGATGTGCATCGGAAACTACTACTGATCTTCCAGTTAAAGATCAAACCGTAGACTGTTTGAGACATTACTCCTGTGGAGGAAAGTGCGCATGGTGACTGTTGTATTCAATCCCGATGCAATTTCTGTGTTTCATCAACACTCTGATAGTCCACAGATTACAGAATGCCTCCAGATGTGCATCGGAAACTACCACTGGTCTTCCAGGGAACGATAAAAGCGAAGACTGTTTGAGACATTACTAACATGTAGGCAAGTGCGCATGGTGAGTGTTGTATTCAATCCCGATGCAATATCTGGGTTTCATCAACACTTTGAAGTTCCACAGATTACAGAATGCATCCAAATATGCATCGGAAATTACTACTGGTCTTCAATTGAACGATCAAAGCGTCGACAATTTGAGACATTACTCACGTGGAGGAAAGTGCTCATGGTGACTGTTGTATTCAATCCCAATACAATTTCTGTGTTTCATCAACACTCTGACAGTCCACCGCTTACAGAATGCCACCAGATGTGCATCGGAAACTACTACTGGTCTTCCAGGGAACGATCAAAGCGTAGACTGTTTGAGACATTACTCCCATGGAGGAAATTGCTCATGGTGACTGTTGTATTCAATCCCGATGCAATTTCTGTGTTTCATCAACACACTGATAGTCCACAGATTGCAAAATGCTTCAAGATTTGCATCGGAAACTACTACTGGTCTCCCAGGGAACGATCAAAGCGTAGACTGTTTGAGAAATTACTCCCGTGGAGGAAAGTGCACATGGTGACTGTTGTATTCAATCCCGATGCAATTTCTGTGTTTCATCAACACTCTGATAGTCCACAGATTAAGGAATGCCACCAGATGTGCATCGGAAACTACTACTGGTCTTCCAGGGAACGATCAAAGCGTAGACTGTTTGAGACACTCCTCCCATGGAGGAAAGTGCGCATGGTGACTGTTGTATTCAATCCCGATGCAAATTCTGTGTTTCATCAACACTCTGATACTCCACACATTACAGAATGCCTCCAGATGTGCATAGGAAACTACTACTGGTCTTCCAGGGAACGATAAAATCGTAGACTGTTAGAGACATTACTCCCATGGAGGAAAGTGCGCATGGTGACTGTTGTATTCAATCCCGATGCAATTTCTATGTTTCATCAACACTCTCATAGTCCACAGATTACAGAATGCCTCCAGATGTGCATCGGAAACTATCACTGGTCTTCCAGGGAACGGTCAAAGCGTAGACTGTTTGAGACATTACTAACATGTAGGCAAGTGCGCATGGTGACTGTTGTATTCAATCCCGATGCAATATCTGAGTATCATTAACACTTTGAAGGTCCAGATATAACAGAATGCATCCAGATGTGCATCGGAAACTACTACTAATCTTCCAGGGAACGATCAAAGCGTAGACTATTTGAGACATTACTCCCATGGAGGAAGGTGCGCATGGTGACTGTCGTATTCAATCCCGATTCAATTTCTGTGTTTCATCAACACTCTGATAGACCACAGATTACAGTATACCACCAGATGTGCATCGGAAACTACTACTGATCTTCCAGTTAACGATCAAACCGTAGACTGTTTGAGACATTACTACCGTGGAGGAAAGTGCGCATGGTGACTGTTGTATTCAATCCCGATGCACCTTCTGTGTTACATCAACGCTCTGATAGTCCACAGATTACAGAATGCCTCCAGATGTGCATCGGAAACTACTTCTGGTCTTCCAGGGAACGATCAAAGCGTAGACTGTTTTAGACATTACTCGTATGGAGGAATGTGCGCATGGTGACTGTTGTATTCAATCCCTATGCAATTTCTGTGTTTCATCAACACTCTGATAGACCACTGATTACAGAATACCACCAGATGTGCATCGGAAACTACTACTGATCTTCCAGTTAAAGATCAAACCGTAGACTGTTTGAGACATTACTCCTGTGGAGGAAAGTGCGCATGGTGACTGTTGTATTCAATCCCGATGCAATTTCTGTGTTTCATCAACACTCTGATAGTCCACAGATTACAGAATGCCTCCAGATGTGCATCGGAAACTACCACTGGTCTTCCAGGGAACGATAAAAGCGAAGACTGTTTGAGACATTACTATCATGTAGGCAAGTGCGCATGGTGAGTGTTGTATTCAATCCCGATGCAATACCTGGGTTTCATCAATACTTTGAAGGTCCACAGATTACAGAATGCATCCAAATATGCATCGGAAATTACTACTGGTCTTCAAGGGAACGATCAAAGCGTCGACTATTTGAGACATTACTCGCGTGGAGGAAAGTGCTCATGGTGACTGTTGTATTCAATCCCAATACAATCTCTGTGTTTCATCAACACTCTGACGGTCCACCGCTTACAGAATGCCACCAGATGTGCATCGGAAACTACTACTGGTCTTCCGGGGAACGATCAAAGCGTAGACTGTTTGAGAAATTACTCCCGTGGAGGAAAGTGCGCATGGTGACTGTTGTATTCAACCCCGATGCAATATCTGCGTTTCATCAACACTCTGATAGCCCACAGATTACAGAATGCCACCAGACGTGCATCGGAAACTACTAATGGTCTTCGAGGGAACGATCAAAGCGTAGACTGTTTGAGACATTACTCCCGTGGAGGAAAGTGCACATGGTGACTGTTGTATTCAATCCCGATGCAATTTCTGTGTTTCATCAACACTCTGATATTCCACAGATTAAGGAATGCCACCAGATGTGCATCGGAAACTACTACTGGTCTTCCAGGGAACGATCAAAGCGTAGACTGTTTGAGACACTCCTCCCATGGAGGAAAGTGTGCATGGTGACTGTTGTATTCAATCCCGATGCAAATTCTGTGTTTCATCAACACTCTGATACTCCACACATTACAGAATGCCTCCAGATGTGCATAGGAAACTACTACTGGTCTTCCAGGGAACGATAAAATCGTAGACTGTTAGAGACATTACTCCCATGGAGGAAAGTGCGCATGGTGACTGTTGTATTCAATCCCGATGCAATTTCTATGTTTCATCAACACTCTCATAGTCCACAGATTACAGAATGCCTCCAGATGTGCATCGGAAACTATCACTGGTCTTCCAGGGAACGGTCAAAGCGTAGACTGTTTGAGACATTACTAACATGTAGGCAAGTGCGCATGGTGACTGTTGTATTCAATCCCGATGCAATATCTGAGTTTCATTAACACTTTGAAGGTCCAGATATAACAGAATGCATCCAGATGTGCATCGGAAACTACTACTAATCTTCCAGGGAACGATCAAAGCGTAGACTATTTGAGACATTACTCCCATGGAGGAAGGTGCGCATGGTGACTGTCGTATTCAATCCCGATTCAATTTCTGTGTTTCATCAACACTCTGATAGACCACAGATTACAGAATACCACCAGATGTGCATCGGAAACTACTACTGATCTTCCAGTAAACGATCAAACCGTAGACTGTTTGAGACATTACTACCGTGGAGGAAAGTGCGCATGGTGACTGTTGTATTCAATCCCGATGCAACCTCTGTGTTACATCAACGCTCTGATAGTCCACAGATTACAGAATGCCTCCAGATGTGCATCGGAAACTACTACTAATCTTCCAGGGAGAGATCAAAGCGTAGACTATTTGAGACATTACTCCCATGGAGGAAGGTGCGCATGGTGACTGTCGTATTCAATCCCGATTCAATTTCTGTGTTTCATCAACACTCTGATAGAACACAGATTACAGAATACCACCAGATGTGCATCGGAAACAACTACTGGTCTTCCAGTTAACGATCAAACCGTAGACTGTTTGAGACATTACTACCGTGGAGGAAAGTGCGCATGGTGACTGTTGTATTCAATCCCGATGCAACTTCTGTGTTCCATCAACGCTCTGATAGTCCACAGATTACAGAATGCCTCCAGATGTGCATCGGAAACTACTTCTGGTCTTCCAGGGAACGATCAAAGCTTAGACTGTTTGAGACATTACTCCTATGGAGGAATGTGCGCATGGTGACCGTTGTATTCAATCCCGATGCAATTTCTGTGTTTCATCAACACTCTGATAGACCACAGATTACAGAATACCACCAGATGTGCATCGGAAACTACTACTGATCTTCCAGTTAAAGATCAAACCGTAGACTGTTTGAGACATTGCTCCTGTGGAGGAAAGTGCGCATGGTGACTGTTGTATTCAATCCCGATGCAATTTCTGTGTTTCATCAACACTCTGATAGTCCACAGATTACAGAATGCCTCCAGATGTGCATCGGAAACTACCACTGGTCTTCCAGGGAACGATAAAAGCGAAGACTGTTTGAGAAATTACTAACATGTAGGCAGGTGCGCATGGTGAGTGTTGTATTCAATCCCGATGCAATATCTGGGTTTCATCAACACTTTGAAGGTCCACAGATTACAGAATGCATCCAAATATGCATCGGAAATTACTACTGGTCTTCAAGGGAACGATCAAAGCGTCGACTATTTGAGACATTACTCGCGTGTAGGAAAGTGCTCATGGTGACTGTTGTATTCAATCCCAATACAATTTCTGTGTTTCATCAACACTCTGACAGTCCACCGCTTACAGAATGCCACCAGATGTGCATCGGAAACTACTACTGGTCTTCCAGGGAACGATCAAAGCGTAGACTGTTTGAGACATTACTCATATGGAGGAAATTGCTCATGGTGACTGTTGTATTCAATCCCGATGCAATTTCTGAGTTTCATCAACACACTGATAGTCCACAGATTGCAAAATGCCTCAAGATTTGCATCGGAAACTACTACTGGTCTTCCAGGGAACGATCAAAGCGTAGACTGTTTGAGAAATTACTCCCGTGGAGGAAAGTGCGCATGGTGACTGTTGTATTCAATCCCGATGCAATATCTGCGTTTCATCAACACTCTGATAGCCCACAGATTACAGAATGCCACCTGACGTGCATCGGAAACTACTAATGGTCTTCGAGGGAACGATCAAAGCGTAGACTGTTTGAGACATTACTCCCGTGGAGGAAAGTGCACATGGTGACTGTTGTATTCAATCCCGATGCAATTTCTGTGTTTCATCAACACTCTGATAGTCCACAGATTAAGGAATGCCACCAGATGTGCATCGGAAACTACTACTGGTCTTCCAGGGAACGATCAAAGCGTAGACTGTTTGAGACACTCCTCCCATGGAGGAAAGTGCGCATGGTTACTGTTGTATTCAATCCCGATGCAAATTCTGTGTTTCATCAACACTCTGATACTCCACAAATTACAGAATGCCTCCAGATGTGCATAGGAAACTACTACTGGTCTTCCAGGGAACGATAAAATCGTAGACTGTTAGAGACATTACTCCCATGGAGGAAAGTGCGCATGGTGACTGTTGTATTCAATCCCGATGCAATTTCTATGTTTCATCAACACTCTCATAGTCCACAGATTACAGAATGCCTCCAGATGTGCATCGGAAACTATCACTGGTATTCCAGGGAACGGTCAAAGGGTAGACTGTTTGAGACATTACTAACATGTAGGCAAGTGCGCATGGTGACTGTTGTATTCAATCCCGATGCAATATCTGAGTTTCATTAACACTTTGAAGGTCCAGATATAACAGAATGCATCCAGATGTGCATCGGAAACTACTACTAATCTTCCAGGGAAAAATCAAAGCGTAGACTATTTGAGACATTACTCCCATGGAGGAAGGTGTGCATGGTGACTGTCGTATTCAATCCCGATTCAATTTCTGTGTTTCATCAACACTCTGATAGACCACAGATTACAGAATACCACCAGATGTGCATCGGAAACTACTACTGATCTTCCAGTTAACGATCAAACCGTAGACTGTTTGAGACATTACTACCGTGGAGGAAAGTGCGCATGGTGACTGTTGTATTCAATCCCGATGCTACCTCTGTGTTACATCAACGCTCTGATAGTCCACAGATTACAGAATGCCTCCAGATGTGCATCGGAAACTACTTCTGGTCTTCCAGGGAACGATCAAAGCGTAGACTGTTTGAGACATTACTCCTATGGAGGAATGTGCGCATGGTGACTGTTGTATTCAATCCCGATGCAATTTCTGTGTTTCATCAACACTCTGATAGACCACAGATTACAGAATACCACCAGATGTGCATCGGAAACTACTACTGATCTCCCAGTTAAAGATCAAACCTTAGACTGTTTGAGACATTACTCCTGTGGAGGAAAGTGCGCATGGTGACTGTTGTATTCAACCCCGATGCAATTTCTGTGTTTCATCAATACTCTGATAGTCCACAGATTACAGAATGCCACCAGATGTGCATAGGAAACTACTACTGGTCTTCCAGGGAACGATCAAAGCGTAGACTGTTTGAGACATTACTCCCTTGGAGGAAATTGCTCATGGTGACTGTTGTATTCAATCCCGATGCAATTTCTGTGTTTCATCAACACCCTGATAGTCCACAGATTGCAAAATGCTTCAAGATTTGCATCGGAAGCTACTACTGGTCTTCCAGGGAACGATCAAAGCGTAGACTGTTTGAGAAATTACTCCCGTGGAGGAAAGTGCGCATGGTGACTGTTGTATTCAATCCCGATGCAATATCTGCGTTTCATCAACACTCTGATAGCCCACAGATTACAGAATGCCACCAGACGTGCATCGGAAACTACTAATGGTCTTCGAGGGAACGATCAAAGCGTAGACTGTTTGAGACATTACTCCCGTGGAGGAAAGTGCACATGGTGACTGTTGTATTCAATCCCGATGCAATTTCTGTGTTTCATCAACACTCTGATAGTCCACAGATTAAGGAATGCCACCAGATGTGCATCGGAAACTACTACTGGTCTTCCTGGGAACGATCAAATCGTAGACTGTTTGAGACACTCCTCCCATGGAGGAAAGTGCGCATGGTGACTGTTGTATTCAATCCCGATGCAAATTCTGTGTTTCATCAACACTCCGATACTCCACACATTACAGAATGCCTCCAGATGTGCATCGGAAACTACTACTGGTCTTCCAGGGAACGATAAAATCGTAGACTGTTAGAGACATTACTCCCATGGAGGAAAGTGCGCATGGTGACTGTTGTATTCAATCCCGATGCAATTTCTATGTTTCATCAACACTCTCATAGTCCACAGATTACAGATTGCCTCCAGATGTGCATCGGAAACTATCACTGGTCTTCCAGGGAACGATCAAAGCGTAGACTGTTTGAGACATTACTAACATGTAGGCAAGTGCGCATAGTGACTGTTGTATTCAATCCCGATGCAATATCTGAGTTTCATTAACACTTTGAAGGTCCAGATATAACAGAATGCATCCGAATGTGCATCGGAAACTACTACTAATCTTCCAGGGAACGATCAAAGCATAGACTATTTGAGACATTACTCCCATGGAGGAAGGTGCGCATGGTGACTGTCGTATTCAATCCCGATTCAATTTCTGTGTTTCATCAACACTCTGATAGACCACAGGTTACAGAATACCACCAGATGTGCATCGGAAACTACTACTGATCTTCCAGTTAACGATCAAACCGTAGACTGTTTGAGACATTACTCCCGTGGAGGAAAGTGCGCATGGTGACAGTTATATTCAATCCCGATGCAACTTCTGTGTTCCATCAACGCTCTGATAGTCCACGGATTACAGAATGCCTCCAGATGTGCATCGGAAACTACTTCTGGTCTTCCAGGGAACGATCAAAGCGTAGACTGTTTGAGACATTACTCCTATGGAGGAATGTGCGCATGGTGACTGTTGTATTCAATCACGATGCAATTTCTGTGTTTCATCAACACTCTGATAGACCACAGATTACAGAATACCACCAGATGTGCATCGGAAACTACTACTGATCTTCCAGTTAAAGATCAAACCGTAGACTGTTTGAGACATTACTCCTGTGGAGGAAAGTGCGCATGGTGACTGTTGTATTCAATCCCGATGCAATTTCTGTGTTTCATCAACACTCTGATAGTCCACAGATTACAGAATGCCACCAGATGTGCATAGGAAACTACTACTGGTCTTCCAGGGAACGATCAAAGCGTAGACTGTTTGAGACATTACTCCCATGGAACAAAGTGCGCATGGTGACTGTTGTATTCAATCCCGATGCAATTTCTCTGTTTCATCAACACTCTGATAGTCCACAGATTACTGAATGCCTCCAGATGTGCTTCGGAAACTACTACTGGTCTTCCAGGGAACTCAAAGCGTAGACTCTTTGAGACATTACTCCCATGTAGGTAAGTGCGCATGGTGACTGTTGTATTCAATCCCATTGCAGTTTTTGTGCTTTATCAACACTCACCTAGTCCACAGATTTCAAAATGCCTCCAGATGTGCATCGGAAACTACTACTGATCTTCCAGTTAACGATCAAAGCGTAGACTGTTTGAGACATTACTACCGTGGAGGAAAGTGCGCATGATGACTGTTGTATTCAATCCCGATGCAACCTCTGTGTTACATCAACGCTCTGATAGTCCACAGATTACAGAATGCCTCCAGATGTGCATCGGAAACTACTTCTGGTCTTCCAGGGAACGATCAAAGCGTAGACTGTTTGAGACATTACTCCTATGGAGGAATGTGCGCATGGTGACTGTTGTATTCAATTCCGATGCAATTTCTGTGTTTCATCAACACTCTGATAGACCACAGATTACAGAATACCACCAGATGTGCATCGGAAACTACTACTGATCTCCCAGTTAAAGATCAAACCGTAGACTGTTTGAGACATTACTCCTGTGGAGGAAAGTGCGCATGGTGACTGTTGTATTCAACCCCGATGCAATTTCTGTGTTTCATCAATACTCTGATAGTCCACAGATTACAGAATGCCACCAGATGTGCATAGGAAACTACTACTGGTCTTCCAGGGAACGATCAAAGCGTAGACTGTTTGAGACATAACTCCCATGGAGCAAAGTGCGCATGCTGACTGTTGTATTCAATCCCGATGCAATTTCTGTGTTTCATCAACACTCTGATACTCCACAGATTACAGAATGCCTCCAGATGTGCATCGGAAACTACTACTGGTGTTCCAGGGAACGATCAAAGCGTAGACCGTTTGAGACACTACTCCCATGGAGCAAAGTGCGCATGGTGACTGTTGTACTCAATCCCGATGCAATTTCGGTGTTTCATCAACACTCTGATACTCCACAGATTACAGAATGCCTCCAGATGTGCATCGGAAACTACTACTTGTCTTCCTGCGAACGAACAAAGCGTAGACTCTAAGAGACATTACTATCATGGAGGAAAGTGCGCATGGTGGCTGTTGTATTCAATCCCGATGCAATTTCTGTGTTTCAGCAACACTCTGATAGTCCACAGATTACAGAATGCTACCAGATGTGTATCGGTAGCTACTCCTGGTCTTCCAGGTAACGATCAAAGCGTAGACTGTTTGAGAATTACTCTTGTGGAGGAAAGTGCGCATCGTGACTGTTGTATTCAATCCCGATGCAATTTCTGTGTTTCATCAACACTCTGATAGTCCACAGATTACAGAATGCCTCCAGATGTGCATCGGAAACTACCACTGTACTTCCAGGGAACGATCAAAGCGTAGACGGTTTGAGACATTACTAACATGTAGGCAAGTGCGCATGGTGACTGTTGTATTCAATCCCGCTGCAATTTCTGTGTTCCATCAACACTCTGATAGTTGACAGATTTCAGAATGCCTCCAGATTTGCATCGGAAACTATTACTGGTCTTTCAGGGAACTCAAAGCGTAGACTCTTTGAGACATTACTCCCATGGAGGAAAGTGCACATGATGACTGTTGTATTCAATCCCGATGCAATTTCTGTGTTTCATCAACACTCTGATAGACCACAGATTACAGAATACCACCAGATGTGCATCGGAAACTACTACTGATCTCCCAGTTAAAGATCAAACCGTAGACTGTTTGAGACATTACTCCTGTGGAGGAAAGTGCGCATGGTGACTGTTGTATTCAACCCCGATGCAATTTCTGTGTTTCATCAATACTCTGATAGTCCACAGATTACAGAATGCCACCAGATGTGCATAGGAAACTACTACTGGTCTTCCAGGGAACGATCAAAGCGTAGACTGTTTGAGACATAACTCCCATGGAGCAAAGTGCGCATGCTGACTGTTGTATTCAATCCCGATGCAATTTCTGTGTTTCATCAACACTCTGATACTCCACAGATTACAGAATGCCTCCAGATGTGCATCGGAAACTACTACTGGTGTTCCAGGGAACGATCAAAGCGTAGACTGTTTGAGACATAACTCCCATGGAGCAAAGTGCTCATGGTGACTGTTATATTCAATCCCGATGCAATTTCTGTGTTTCATCAACACTCTGATACTCCACAGATTACAGAATGCCTCCAGATGTGCATCGGAAACTACTACTGGTGTTCCAGGGAACGATCAAAGCGTAGACCGTTTGAGACACTACTCCCATGGAGCAAAGTGCGCATGGTGACTGTTGTACTCAATCCCGATGCAATTTCTGTGTTTCATCAACACTCTGATACTCCACAGATTACAGAATGCCTCCAGATGTGCATCGGAAACTACTACTTGTCTTCCTGCGAACGAACAAAGCGTAGACTCTAAGAGACATTACTATCATGGAGGAAAGTGCGCATGGTGGCTGTTGTATTCAATCCCGATGCAATTTCTGTGTTTCAGCAACACTCTGATAGTCCACAGATTACAGAATGCCACCAGATGTGTATCGGTAGCTACTCCTGGTCTTCCAGGTAACGATCAAAGCGTAGACTGTTTGAGAATTACTCTTGTGGAGGAAAGTGCGCATCGTGACTGTTGTATTCAATCCCGATGCAATTTCTGTGTTTCATCAACACTCTGATAGTCCACAGATTACAGAATGCCACCAGATGTGCATAGGAAACTACTACTGGTCTTCCAGGGAACGATCAAAGCGTAGACTGTTTGAGACATAACTCCCATGGAGCAAAGTGCGCATGCTGACTGTTGTATTCAATCCCGATGCAATTTCTGTGTTTCATCAACACTCTGATACTCCACAGATTACAGAATGCCTCCAGATGTGCATCGGAAACTACTACTGGTGTTCCAGGGAACGATCAAAGCGTAGACCGTTTGAGACACTACTCCCATGGAGTAAAGTGCGCATGGTGACTGTTGTACTCAATCCCGATGCAATTTCGGTGTTTCATCAACACTCTGATACTCCACAGATTACAGAATGCCTCCAGATGTGCATCGGAAACTACTACTTGTCTTCCTGCGAACGAACAAAGCGTAGACTCTAAGAGACATTACTATCATGGAGGAAAGTGCGCATGGTGGCTGTTGTATTCAATCCCGATGCAATTTCTGTGTTTCAGCAACACTCTGATAGTCCACAGATTACAGAATGCTACCAGATGTGTATCGGTAGCTACTCCTGGTCTTCCAGGTAACGATCAAAGCGTAGACTGTTTGAGAATTACTCTTGTGGAGGAAAGTGCGCATCGTGACTGTTGTATTCAATCCCGATGCAATTTCTGTGTTTCATCAACACTCTGATAGTCCACAGATTACAGAATGCCTCCAGATGTGCATCGGAAACTACCACTGTACTTCCAGGGAACGATCAAAGCGTAGACGGTTTGAGACATTACTAACATGTAGGCAAGTGCGCATGGTGACTGTTGTATTCAATCCCGCTGCAATTTCTGTGTTCCATCAACACTCTGATAGTTGACAGATTTCAGAATGCCTCCAGATTTGCATCGGAAACTATTACTGGTCTTTCAGGGAACTCAAAGCGTAGACTCTTTGAGACATTACTCCCATGGAGGAAAGTGCACATGATGACTGTTGTATTCAATCCCGATGCAATTTCTGTGTTTCATCAACACTCTGATAGACCACAGATTACAGAATACCACCAGATGTGCATCGGAAACTACTACTGATCTCCCAGTTAAAGATCAAACCGTAGACTGTTTGAGACATTACTCCTGTGGAGGAAAGTGCGCATGGTGACTGTTGTATTCAACCCCGATGCAATTTCTGTGTTTCATCAATACTCTGATAGTCCACAGATTACAGAATGCCACCAGATGTGCATAGGAAACTACTACTGGTCTTCCAGGGAACGATCAAAGCGTAGACTGTTTGAGACATAACTCCCATGGAGCAAAGTGCGCATGCTGACTGTTGTATTCAATCCCGATGCAATTTCTGTGTTTCATCAACACTCTGATACTCCACAGATTACAGAATGCCTCCAGATGTGCATCGGAAACTACTACTGGTGTTCCAGGGAACGATCAAAGCGTAGACTGTTTGAGACATAACTCCCATGGAGCAAAGTGCTCATGGTGACTGTTATATTCAATCCCGATGCAATTTCTGTGTTTCATCAACACTCTGATACTCCACAGATTACAGAATGCCTCCAGATGTGCATCGGAAACTACTACTGGTGTTCCAGGGAACGATCAAAGCGTAGACCGTTTGAGACACTACTCCCATGGAGCAAAGTGCGCATGGTGACTGTTGTACTCAATCCCGATGCAATTTCTGTGTTTCATCAACACTCTGATACTCCACAGATTACAGAATGCCTCCAGATGTGCATCGGAAACTACTACTTGTCTTCCTGCGAACGAACAAAGCGTAGACTCTAAGAGACATTACTATCATGGAGGAAAGTGCGCATGGTGGCTGTTGTATTCAATCCCGATGCAATTTCTGTGTTTCAGCAACACTCTGATAGTCCACAGATTACAGAATGCCACCAGATGTGTATCGGTAGCTACTCCTGGTCTTCCAGGTAACGATCAAAGCGTAGACTGTTTGAGAATTACTCTTGTGGAGGAAAGTGCGCATCGTGACTGTTGTATTCAATCCCGATGCAATTTCTGTGTTTCATCAACACTCTGATAGTCCACAGATTACAGAATGCCTCCAGATGTGCATCGGAAACTACCACTGTACTTCCAGGGAACGATCAAAGCGTAGACGGTTTGAGACATTACTAACATGTAGGCAAGTGCGCATGGTGACTGTTGTATTCAATCCCGCTGCAATTTCTGTGTTACATCAACACTCTGATAGTTGACGGATTACAGAATGCCTCCAGATTTGCATCGGAAACTATTACTGGTCTTTCAGGGAACTCAAAGCGTAGACTCTTTGAGACATTACTCCCATGGAGGAAAGTGCACATGATGACTGTTGTATTCAATCCCATTGCAATTTCTGCGTTTCATCAACACTCAGTTGGTCTACGGATTTCAGAATGCCTCCAGATGTGCATCGGAAACTACTACTGGTGTTCCATTGAAGGATCAAAGCGTAGACTGTTTGAGACATTACTCCCATGGAGGAAGTGCTCATGGTGACTGTTGTATTCAATCCCGATGCAATTTCTGTGTTTCATCAACACTCTGATAGTCCACAGATGGCGAAATGCTTCAAGATTTGCATCGGAAACTACTACTGGTCTTCCAGGGAACGATCAAAGCGTAGACTATTTGAGACATTACTCCCGTGCAGGAAAGTGCGCATGGTGACTGTTGTATTCAATCCCGATGCCATATCTGCATTTCATCAACACTCTGATAGCCCACAGATTACAGAATGCCTCCAGATGTGCATCGGAAACTACTACTGGTCTTATAGGGAACGATCAAAGCGTCGACTCTTTGAGACATTACTCGTGTGGAGGAAAGTGCGCATGGTGACTGTTGTATTCAATCCCGATGTAATTTCTGAGTTTCATCAACACACAGATTACAGAATGCATCCAAATGTGCGTCGGAAACTACTACTGGTCTTCCTGGGAACGATTAAAACGTAGACTGTTTGAGACATTACTCCCGTGGAGGAAAGTGCGCATGGTGACTGTTGTATTCAATCCCGCTGCAATTTCTGTGCTTCATCAACACCCTGATAGTCCACAGATTACAGAATGCCATCAGATGTGCATCGGAAACTACTACTGGTCTTCCAGGGAACGATCAAAGAGTAGACCGTTTGAGACATTACTCGCGTGGAGGAAAGTGCGCATGGTGACTGTTGTTCTCAATCCCAATTCAATTTCTGTGTTTCATCAACAATCTGACAGTCCACAGATTACAGAATGCCTCCAGATGTGCATCGGAAACTAACACTGGCCTTCCAGGGAACGATCAAAGCGTAGACTCTTTGAGACTTTACTCCTGTGGAGGAAAGTGCGCATGGTGACTGTTGTATTAAATCCCGATGCAATTTCTGTGTTTCATCAACACACTGTCAGTCCACAGATAGCATAATGCCACCAGATGTGCATTGGAAACTACTACTGGTCTTCCAGGGAATGATCAAAGAGTAGACTGTTTGAGACATTACTCCCGTGGAGGAAAGTGCGCATGGTGACTGTTGTACTCAATCCCAATGCAATTTCTGTGCTTAATCAACACTCTGATAGTCCACAGGTTACAGAATGCCTCCAGATGTGCATCGGAAACTACCACTGGTCTTCCAGGGAACGATAAAAGCGTAGACTGTTTGAGACATTACTAACATGTAGGCAAGTGCGCATGGTGAGTGTTGTATTCAATCCCGATGCAATATCTGGGTTTCATCAACACTTTGAAGGTCCACAGATTACAGAATGCATCCAAATATGCATCGGAAACTACTACTGGTCTTCCAGGGAACGATCAAAGCGTCGACTATTTGAGACATTACTCGCGTGGAGGAAAGTGCGCATGGTGACTGTTGTATTCAATCCCCATACAATTTCTGTGTTTCATCAACACTCTGACAGTCCACCGATTTCAGAATGCCACCAGATGTGCATCGGAAACTACTACTGGTCTTCCAGGGAACGATCAAAGCGTAGACAGTTTGAGAAATTACTCCCGTGGAGGAAAATGCGCATGGTGACTGTTGTATTCAATCCCGATGCAATATCTGCGTTTCATCAACACTCTGATAGCCCACAGATTACAGAATGCCTCCAGACGTGCATCGGAAACTACTAATGGTCTTCGAGGGAACGATCAAAGCGTAGACTGTTTGAGACATTACTCCCGTGGAGGAAAGTGCACATGGTGACTGTTGTATTCAATCCCGATGCAATTTCTGTGTTTCATTAACACTCTGATAGTCCACTGATTAAGGAATGCCACCAGATGTGCATCGGAAACTACTGCAGGTCTTCCAGGGAACGATCAAAGCGTAGACTGTTTGAGACACTCCTCCCATGGAGGAAAGTGCGCATGGTGACTGTTGTATTCAATCAGGATGCAAATTCTGTGTTTCATCAACACTCTGATACTCCACACGTTACAGAATGCCTCCAGATGTGCATCGTAAACTACTACTGGTCTTCCAGGGAACGATAAAAGCGTAGACTGTTAGAGACATTACTCCCATTGAGGAAAGTGCGCATGGTGACTGTTGTATTCCATCCCGATGCAATTTCTATGTTTCATCAACACTCTCATAGTCCACAGATTACAGAATGCCTCCAGATGTGCATCGGAAACTATCACTGGTCTTCCAGGGAACGATCAAAGCGTAGACTGTTTGAGACATTACTAACATGTAGTCAAGTGCGCATGGTGACTGTTGTATTCAATCCCGATGCAATATCTGAGTTTCATTAACACTTTGAAGGTCCAGATATTACAGAATGCATCCAGATGTGCATCGGAAACTACTACTAATCTTCCAGGGAACGATCAAAGCGTAGACTATTTGAGACACTACTCCCATGGAGGAAGGTGCGCATGGTGACTGTCGTATTCAATCCAGATTCAATTTCTATGTTTCATCAACACTCTGATACACCACAGATTACAGAATACCACCAGATGTGCATCGGAAGCTACTACTGATCTTCCAGTTAACGATCAAACCGTAGACTGTTTGAGACATTACTCCTGTGGAGGAAAGTGCGCATGGTGACTGTTGTATTCAATCCCGATGCAATTTCTGTGTTTCATCAACACTCTGATAGTCCACAGATTACAGAATGCCACCAGATGTGCATATGAAACTACTACTTGTCTTCCAGGGAACGATCAAAGCGTAGACTGTTTGAGACATTACTCCCGTGGAGGAAAGTGCGCATGGTGACTGTTGTATTCAATCCAGATGCAATTTCTGTGTTCCATCAACGCTCAGATAGTCCACAGATTACAGAATGCCTCCAGATGTGCATCGGAAACTACTTCTGGTCTTCCAGGGAATGATCAAAGCGTAGACTGTTTGAGACATTACTCCTATGGAGGAATGTGCGCATGGTGACTGTTGTATTCAATCCCGATGCAATTTCTGTGTTTCAACACTCTGATAGTCCACAGATTACAGAATGCCACCAGATGTGCATAGGAAACTACTACTGGTCTTCCAGGGAACGATCAAAGCGTAGACTGTTTGAGACATTACTCCCATGGAACAAAGTGCGCATGGTGACTGTTGAATTCAATCCCGATGCAATTTCTCTGTTTCATCAACACTCTGATAGTCCACAGATTACTGAATGCCTCCAGATGTGCATCGGAAACTACTACTGGTCTTCCAGGGAACTCAAAGCGTAGACTGTTTGAGACATTACTCCCATGTAGGTAAGTGCGCATGGTGACTGTTGTATTCAATCCCATTGCAATTTCTGTGCTTTATCAACACTCAGCTAGTCCACAGATTTCAAAATGCCTCCAGATGTGCATCGGAAACTACTACTGGTCTTCCAGGGAACGATCAAAGCGTAGACTGTTTGTGACATTACTCCCATTGAGGAAAGTGCGCATGGTGACTGTTGTATTCAATCGCGATGCAATTTCTGTGTTTCATCAACACTCTGATAGTCCACAGATTTCAAAATGCCTCCAGATGTGCATCGGAAACTACTACTGGTCTTCCAGGGAACGATCAAAGCGTAGACTGTTTGAGACATTACTCCCATGGAGGAAAGTGGGCATGGTGGCTGTTGTATTCAATCCCGATGCAATTTCTGTGTTTCATCAGCACTCTGATACTCCACAGATTACAGAATGCCTCCAGATGTGCATCGGAAACTACTACTGGTCTTCCAGGGGACGATCAAAGCGTAGACTGTTAGAGACATTACTCCCATGGAGGAAAGTGCGCATGGTGGCTGTTCTATTCAATCCCGATGCAATTTCTGTGTTTCATCAACACTCTGATACTCCACAGATTACAGAATGCCTCCAGATGTGCATCGGAAACTACTACTGGTCTTCCAGGGAACGATCAAAGCGTAGACTGTTTGAGACACTACTCCCATGGAGCAAAGTGCGCATGGTGACTGTTGTACTCAATCCCGATGCAATTTCAGTGTTTCATCAACACTCTGATACTCCACAGATTACAGAATGCCTCCAGATGTGCATCGGAAACTACTACTATTCTTCCTGGGAACGATCAAAGCGTAGACTGTTAGAGACATTACTCCCATGGAGGAAAGTGCGCATGGTGGCTGTTGTATTCAATCCCGATGCAATTTCTGTGTTTCATCAACACTCTGATAGTCCACAGATTACAGAATGCCACCAGATGTGTATCGGTAGCTACTACTGGTCTTCCAGGTAACGATCAAAGCGTAGACTGTTTGAGAATTACTCCTGTGGAGGAAAGTACGCATGGTGACTGTTGTATTCAATCCCGATGCAATTTCTGTGTTTCATCAACACTCTGATAGTCAACAGATTACAGAATGCCTCCAGATGTGCATCGGAAACTACTACTGGCCTTCCAGGAAACGATCAAAGCGTAGACTGTTTGTGACATTACTCCCATGGAGAAAGTGCGCATGGTGACTGTTGTATTCAATCGCGATGCAATTTCTGTGTTTCATCAACACTCTGATAGTCCACAGATTGCACAATGCTTCCAGATGTGCATCGGAAACTACTACTGGTCTTTCAGGGAACGATCAAAGTGTAGACTGTTTGAGACACAACTCCCATGGAGGAAAGTGCGCATGGTGACTGTTGTATTTAATCCCGATGCAATTTCTGTGTTTGATCAACACCCTGATGCTCCACAGATTACAGAATGCCTCCAGATGTGCATCGGAAACAACTACTAGTCTTCCGGGGAACGATCAAAGCGTAGACTGTTTGAGACACTACTCCCATGGAGGAAAGTGCGAATGGTGCCTGTTTTATTCAATCCTGATGCAGTTTCTGTGTTTCATCAACACTCTGATAGTCCACAGATGACAGAATGCCTCCAGATGTGCGTCGGAAATTATCACTGGTCTTCCAGGGAACGGTCAAAGCGTAGACTGTTTAAGACTTTACTCCCATGGAGGAAAGTGCGCATGGTGACTGTTGTATTCAATCCCGATGCAATTTCTGTGTTTCATCAACACTCTCATAGTCCACAGACTAAAGAATGCCACCAGATTTGCATCGGAAACTACTACTGGTCTTCCAGGGAACGATCAAAGCGTAGACTGTTTGAGACATTACTCAAGTGGAGGAAAGTGCGCATGGTGACTGTTGAATTCAATCCCAATGCAATTTCTGTGTTTCATCAACACTCCGATAGTCCACAGATTACAGAATGCCACCAGACGTGCATCGGAAACTACTACTGGTCTTCCAGGGAACGATCAAAGAGTAGACTATTTGAGACATTACTCCCATGGAGGAAGGTGCGCATGGTGACTGTCGTATTCAATCCCGATTCAATTTCTGTGCTTCATCAGCAATCTGATAGTCCACAGACTAAAGAATGCCACCAGATTTGCATCGGAAACTACTACTGGTCTTCCAGGGAACGATCAAAGCGTAGACTGTTTGAGACATTTCTCAAGTGGAGGAAAGTGCGCATAGTGACTGTTGAATTCAATCCCAATGCAATTTCTGTGTTTCATCAACACTCTGATAGTCCACAGATTACAGAATGCCACCAGACGTGCATCGGAAACTACCACATGTCTTCCAGGGAACGATCAAAGCGTAGACTATTTGAGACATTACTCCCATGGAGGAAGGTGCGCATGGTGACTGTCATATTCAATCCCGATTCAATTTCTTTGCTTCATCAACAATCTGATAGTCCATAGATTAAGGAATGAAACCAGATGTGCATCGGAAGCTACTACTGGTCTTCCACGTAACGATCAAATCGTAGACTGTTTGAGACATTACACCTGTGGAGGAAAGTGCGCATGGTGACTGTTGTATTCAATCCCGATGCAATTTCTGTGTATCATCAACACTCTGATAGTCCAGAGATTACAGAATGCCACCAGATGTGCATATGAAACTACTACTGGTCTTCCAGGGAACGATCAAAGCGTAGACTGTTTGAGACATTACTCCCGTGGAGGAAAGTGCGCATGGTGACTGTTGTATTCAATCCCGATGCAATATGTGTGTTTCATCAACACTTTGAAGGTCCAGATATTACAGAATGCATCCAGATGTGCATCGGAAACTACTACTGGTCTTCCAGGGAACGATCAAAGCGTAGACTATTTGAGACATTACTCCCATAGAGGAAGGTGCGCATGGTGACTGTTGTATTCAATCCCGATTCAATTTCTGTGTTTCATCAACAATCTGATAGTCCACAGATTACAGAATGCCACCAGATGTGCATATGAAACTACTACTGGTCTTCCAGGGAACGATCAAAGCGTAGACTGTTTGAGACATTACTCCCGTGGAGGAAAGTGCGCATGGTGACTGTTGTATTCAATCCCGATGCAATTTCTGCGTTCCATCAACGCTCTGATAGTCCACAGATTACAGAATGCCTCCAGATGTGCATCGGAAACTACCTCTGGTCTTCCAGGGAACGATCAAAGCGTAGACTGTTTGAGACATTACTGCTGTGGAGGAATGTGCGCATGGTGACTGTTGTATTCAATCCCGATGCATTTTCTGTGTTTCATCAACACTCTGATAGACCACAGATTACAGAATACCACCAGATGTGCATCGGAAACTACTACTGATCTTCCAGGGAACGATCAAACCGTACACTGTTTGAGACATTACTCCTGTGGAGGGAAGTGCGCATGGTGACTATTGTATTCAATCCCGATGCAATTTCTGTGTTTCATCAACAGTCTGATAGTCCACAGATTACAAAATGCCACCAGATGTGCATAGGAAACTACTACTGGTCTTCCAGGGAACTCAAAGCGTAGACTGTTTGAGACATTACTCAAATGTAGGAAAGTGCGCATGGTGACTGTTGTATTCAATCCCATTGCAATTTCTGTGCTTTATCAACACTCAGCTAGTCCACAGATTTGAAAATGCCTCCAGATGTGCATCGGAAACTACTACTGGTCTTCCAGGGAACGATCAAAGCGTAGACTGTTTGAGACATTAATCCCATGGAGGAAAGTGCGCATGGTGGCTGTTGTATTCAATCCCGATGCAATTTCTGTGTTTCATCAACACTCTGATACTCCACAGATTACAGAATGCCTCCAGAGGTGCATCGGAAACTACTACTGGTCTTCCAGGGAACGATCAAAGCGTAGACTGTTTGAGACACTACTCCCATGGAGCAAAGTGCGCATGGTGACTGTTGTACTCAATCCCGATGCAATTTCTGTGTTTCATCAACACTCTGATAGTCCACAGATTACAGAATGCCACCAGATGTGTATCGGTAGCTACTACTGGTCTTCCAGGTAACGATCAAAGCGTAGACTGTTTGAGAATTACTCCTGTGGAGGAAAGTACGCATGGTGAGTGTTGTATTCAATCCCGATGCAATTTCTGTGTTTCATCAACACTCTGATAGTCAACAGATTACAGAATGCCTCCAGATGTGCATCGGAAACTACTACTGGCCTTCCAGGAAACGATCAATGCGTAGACTGTTTGTGACATTACTCCCATGGAGAAAGTGCGCATGGTGACTGTTGTATTCAATCGCGATGCAATTTCTGTGTTTCATCAACACTCTGATAGTCCACAGATTGCACAATGCTTCCAGATGTGCATCGGAAACTACTACTGGTCTTTCAGGGAACGATCAAAGTGTAGACTGTTTGAGACACAACTCCCATGGAGGAAAGTGCGCATGGTGACTGTTGTATTTAATCCCGATGCAATTTCTGTGCTTGATCAACACCCTGATGCTCCACAGATTACAGAATGCCTCCAGATGTGCATCGGAAACAACTACTGGTCTTCAGGGGAACGATCAAAGCGTAGACTGTTTGAGACACTACTCCCATGGAGGAAAGTGCGAATGGTGACTGTTGTATTCAATCCTGATGCAGATTCTGTGTTTCATAAACACTCTGATAGTCCACAGATTACAGAATGCCTCCAGCTGTGCGTCGGAAATTATCACTGGTCTTCCAGGGAACGGTCAAAGCGTAGACTGTTTAAGACTTTACTCCCATGGAGGAAAGTGCGCATGGTGACTGTTGTATTCAATCCCGATGCAATTTCTCTGTTTCAACAACACTTTGAAGGTCCACAGATTACGGAATGCATCCAAATGTGCATCGGAAACTACTATTGGTCTTCCAGGGACGTTCAAAGCGTGGACTAGATGAGACATTACTCCCATGGAGGAATGTGCGCATGGTGACTGTTGTATTCAATCCCGATGCAATTTCTGTGTTTCATCAACACTCTGATAGTCCACAGACTAAAGAATGCCACCAGATTTGCATCGGAAACTACTACTGGTCTTCCAGGGAACGATCAAAGCGTAGACTGTTTGAGACGTTACTCAAGTGGAGGAAAGTGCGCATGGTGACTGTTGAATTCAATCCCAATGCAATTTCTGTGTTTCATCAACACTCTGATAGTCCACAGATTACAGAATGCCACCAGACGTGCATCGGAAACTACTACTGGTCTTCCAGGGAACGATCAAAGCGTAGACTATTTGAGACATTACTCCCATGGAGGAAGGTGCGCATGGTGACTGTCGTATTCAATCCCGATTCAATTTCTGTGCTTCATCAACAATCTGATAGTCCACAGACTAAAGAATGCCACCAGATTTGCATCGGAAACTACTACTGGTCTTCCAGGGAACGATCAAAGCGTAGACTGTTTGAGACATTACTCAAGTGGAGGAAAGTGCGCATAGTGACTGTTGAATTCAATCCCAATGCAATTTCTGTGTTTCATCAACACTCTGATAGTCCACAGATTACAGAATGCCACCAGACCTGCATCGGAAACTACTACTGGTCTTAAAGGGAACGATCAAAGCGTAGACTATTTGAGACATTACTCCCATGGAGGAAGGTGCGCATGGTGACTGTCATATTCAATCCCGATTCAATTTCTGTGCTTCATCAACAATCTGATAGTCCACAGATTAAGGAATGCCACCAGATGTGCATTGGAAGCTACTACTGGTCTTCCATGTAACGATCAAATCGTAGACTGTTTGAGACATTACTCCTGTGGAGGAAAGTGCGCATGGTGACTGTTGTATTCAATCCCGATGCAATTTCTGTGTTTCATCAACACTCTGATAGTCCAGAGATTACAGAATGCCACCAGATGTGCATATGAAACTACTACTGGTCTTCCAGGGAACGATCAAAGCGTAGACTGTTTGAGACATTACTCCCGTGGAGGAAAGTGCGCATGGTGACTGTTGTATTCAATCCCGATGCAATATGTGTGTTTCATCAACACTTTGAAGGTCCAGATATTACAGAATGCATCCAGGTGTGCATCGGAAACTACTACTGGTCTTCCAGGGAACGATCAAAGCGTAGACTGTTTGAGACATTACTGCTGTGGAGGAATGTGCCCATGGTGACTGTTGTATTCAATCCCGATGCAATTTCTGTGTTTCATCAACTCTCTGATAGACCACAGATTACAGAATACCACCAGATGTGCATCGGAAACTACTACTGATCTTCCAGGGAACGATCAAACCGTAGACTGTTTGAGACATTACTCCTGTGGAGGGAAGTGCGCATGGTGACTATTGTATTCAATCCCGATGCAATTTCTGTGTTTCATCAACAGTCTGATAGTCCACAGATTACAAAATGCCACCAGATGTGCATAGGAAACTACTACTGGTCTTCCAGGGAACTCAAAGCGTAGACTGTTTGAGACATTACTCCCATGTAGGAAAGTGCGCATGGTGACTGTTGTATTCAATCCCATTGCAATTTCTGTGCTTTATCAACACTCAGCTAGTCCACAGATTTGAAAATGCCTCCAGATGTGCATCGGAAACTACTACTGGTCTTCCAGGGAACGATCAAAGCGTAGACTGTTTGAGACATTAATCCCATGGAGGAAAGTGCGCATGGTGGCTGTTGTATTCAATCCCGATGCAATTTCTGTGTTTCATCAACACTCTGATACTCCACAGATTACAGAATGCCTCCAGATGTGCATCGTAAACTACTACTGGTCTTCCTGGGGACGATCAAAGCGTACACTGTTAGAGACATTACTCCCATGGAGGAAAGTGCGCATGGTGGCTTTTGTATTCAATCCCGATGCAATTTCTGTGTTTCATCAACACTCTGATAGTCCACAGATTACAGACGCCACCAGATGTGTATCGGTAGCTACTACTGGTCTTCCTGGTAACGATCAAAGCGTAGACTGTTTGTGACATTACTCCCATGGAGAAAGTGCGCATGGTGACTGTTGTATTCAATCGCGATGCAATTTCAGTGTTTCATCAACACTCTGATAGTCCACAGATTGCCCAATGCTTCCAAATGTGCATCGGAAACTACTACTGGTCTTTCAGGGAACGATCCAAGTGTAGACTGTTTGAGACATTACTCCCATGGAGGAAAGTGCGCATGGTGACTGTTGTATTTAATCCCGATGCAATTTCTGTGTTTGATCAACACCCTGATGCTCCACAGATTACAGAATGCCTCCAGATGTGCATCGGAAACAACTACTGGTCTTCCGGGGAACGATCAAAGCGTAGACTGTTTGAGACACTACTCCCATGGAGGAAAGTGCGCATGGTGACTGTTGTATTCAATCCTGATGCAGTTTCTGTGTTTCATCAACACACTGATAGTCCACAGATTACAGAATGCCTCCAGATGTGCATCGGAAATTATCACTGGTCTTCCAGGGAACGGTCAAAGCGTAGACTGTTTAAGACATTACTCCCATGGAGGAAAGTGCGCATGGTGACTTTTGTATTCAGTAACGATGCAATTTATATGTTTCATCAACACTCTGATACTCCACAGATTACAGAATACCTCCAGATGTGCATCGGAAACTACTAATGGTCTTCCTCTGAACGATCAAAGAGTCGACTGTTAGAGACATTACTCCCATGGAGGAAAGTGCGCATATTGACTGTTGTATTCAATCCCAATGCAATTTCTGTGTTTCATCAACAATCTGATGGTCCACAGACTACAGACTGCCTCCAGATGTGCATCGGAATCTACTACTTGTCTTCCAGGGATCGATCAAAGCGTAGACTGTTTGAGACAATACTAACATGTAGGCAAGTGCGCATTGTGACTGTTGTATTCAATCCCGATGCAATTTCTCTGTTTCATCAACACTTTGAAGGTCCACAGATTACGGAATGCATCCAAATGTGCATCGGAAACTACTATTGGTCTTCCAGGGACGTTCAAAGCGTAGACTAGATGAGACATTACTCCCATGGAGGAATGTGCGCATGGTGACTGTTGTATTCAATCCCGATGCAATTTCTGTGTTTCATCAACACTCTGATAGTCCACAGACTAAAGAATGCCACCAGATTTGCATCGGAAACTACTACTGGTCTTCCAGGGAACGATCAAAGCGTAGACTGTTGTGACATTACTCAAGTGGAGGAAAGTGCGCATGGTGACTGTTGAATTCAATCCCAATGCAATTTCTGTGTTTCATCAACACTCTGATAGTCCACAGATTACAGAATGCCACCAGACGTGCATCGGAAACTACTACTGGTCTTCCAGGGAACGATCAAAGCGTAGACTATTTGAGACATTACTCCCATGGAGGAAGGTGCGCATGGTGACTGTCGTATTAAATCCCGATTCAATTTCTGTGCTTCATCAACAATCTGATAGTCCACAGATTAAGGAATGCCACCAGATGTGCATCGGAAACTACTACTGGTCTTCCACGTAACGATCAAATCGTAGACTGTTTGAGACATTACTCCTGTGGAGGAAAGTGCGCATGGTGACTGTTGTATTCAATCCCGATGCAATTTCTGTGTTTCATCAACACTCTGATAGTCCACAGATTGCAGAATGCCACCAGATGTGCATATGAAACTACTACTGGTCTTCCAGGGAACGATCAAAGCGTAGACTGTTTGAGACATTACTCCCGTGGAGGAAAGTGCGCATGGTGACTGTTGTATTCAATCCCGATGCAATATGTGTGTTTCATCAACACTTTGATGGTCCAGATATTACAGAATGCATCCAGAAGTGCGTCGGAAACTACTACTGGTGTTCCGGGGAACGATCAAAGCGTAGACTAATTGAGACATTACTCCCATGGAGGAAGGTGCGCATGGTGACTGTCGTATTCAATCCCGATGGAATATCTGTGTTTCATCAACACTCTGATATTCCACAGATTACAGAATGCCTCCAGATGTGCATCGGAAACTACTACTGGTCTTCCTGGGAACGATCAAAGCGTAGACTGTTAGAGACATTACTCCCATGGAGGAAAGTGCGCATGGTGGCTGTTGTATTCAATCCCATTGCAATTTCTGTGCTTTATCAACACTCAGCTAGCCCACAGATTTCAAAATGCCTCCAGATGTGCATCGGAAACTACTACTGGTCTTCCAGGGAACGATCAAAGCGTAGACTGTTTGAGACATTACTCCCATGGAGGAGAGTGCGCATGGTGGCTGTTGTATTCAATCCCGATGCAATTTCTGTGTTTCATCAACACTCTGATACTCCACAGATTACAGAATGCCACCAGATGTGCATCGGAAACTACTACTGGTCTTCCAGGGAACTCAAAGCGTAGACTGTTTGAGACATTATTCCCATGTAGGAAAGTGCGCATGGTGACTGTTGTATTCAATCCCATTGCAATTTCTGTGCTTTATCAACACTCAGCTAGTCCACAGATTTCAAAATGCCTCCAGATGTGCATCGGAAACTACTACTGGTCTTCCAGGGAACGATCAAAGCGTAGACTGTTTGAGACATTAATCCCGTGGAGGAAAGTGCGCATGGTGGCTGTTGTATTCAATCCCGATGCAATTTCTGTGTTTCATCAACACTCTGATACTCCACAGATTACAGAATGCCTCCAGATGTGCATCGGAAACTACTACTGGTCTTCCTGGGGACGATCAAAGCGTAGACTGTTAGAGCCATTACTCCCATGGAGGAAAGTGCGCATGGTGGCTGTTGTATTCAATCCCGATGCAATTTCTGTGTTTCATCAACACTCTGATAGTCCACAGATTACAGACGCCACCAGATGTGTATCGGTAGCTACTACTGGTCTTCCTGGTAACGATCAAAGCGTAGACTGTTTGAGAATTACTCCTGTGGAGGAAAGTACGCATGGTGACTGTTGTATTCAATCCCGATGCAATATCTGTGTTTCATCAACACTCTGATAGTCCACAGATTACAGAATGCCTCCAGATGTGCATCGGAAAATTACTACTGGTCTTCCAGGGAACGATCAAAGCGTAGACTGTTTGTGACATTACTCCCATGGAGGAAAGTGCGCATAGTGACTGTTGTATTCAATCGCGATGCAATTTCTGTGTTTCATCAACAGTCTGATAGTCTACAGATTGCACAATGCTTCCAGATGTGCATCGGAAACTACTGCTGGTCTTCCAGGGAACGATCAAAGCGTAGACTGTTTGAGACACAACTCCCATGGAGGAAAGTGTGCATGGTGACTGTTGTATTTAATCCCGATGCAATATCTGTGTTTGATTAACACTCTGATGCTCCACAGATTACAGTATGCCTCCAGATGTGCATCGGAAACAACTACTGGTCTTCCGGGGAACGATCAAAGCGTAGACTGTTTGAGACACTACTCCCATGGAGGAAGGTGCGCATGGTGACTATTGTATTCAATCCTGATGCAATTTCTGTGTTTCATCAACACTCTGATAGTCCACAGATTACAGAATGCCTCCAGATGTGAATCGGAAATTATCACTGGTTTTCCAGGGTACGGTCAAAGCGTAGACTGTTTGAGACATTACTCCCATGGAGGAAAGTGCGTATGGTGACTGTTGTATTCAGTCCCGATGCAATTTATGTGTTTCATCAACACTCTGATAGTCCACAGATTACAGAATGCCACCAGATGTGCATATGAAACTACTACTGGTCTTCCAGGGAACGATCAAAGCGTAGACTGTTTGAGACATTACTCCCGTGGAGGAAAGTGCGCATGGTGACTGTTGTATTCAATCCCGATGCAATATCTGCGTTTCATCAACACTTTGAAAGTCCAGATATTACAGAATGCATCCAGATGTGCATCGGAAACTACTACTGGTCTTCCAGGGAACGATCAATACGTAGACGATTTGAGACATTACTCCAATAAGGGAAGGTGCGCATGGTGACTGTCGTATTCAATCCCGATTCAATTTCTGTGTTTCATCAACAATCTGATAGTCCACAGATTAAGGAATGCCACCAGATGTGCATCGGAAGCTACTACTGGTCTTCCAGGTAACGATCAAAGCGTAGACTGTTTGAGACATTACTCCTGTGGAGGAAAGTGCGCATGGTGACTGTTGTATTCAATCCCGATGGAATATCTGTGTTTCATCAACACTCTGATATTCCACAGATTACAGAATGCCTCCAGATGTGCATCGGAAACTACTTCTGGTCTTCCTGGGAACGATCAAAGCGTAGACTGTTAGAGACATTACTCCCATGGAGGAAAGTGCGCATCGTGGCTGTTGTATTCAATCCCATTGCAATTTCTGTGCTTTATCAACACTCAGCTAGTCCACAGATTTCAAAATGCCTCCAGATGTGCATCGGAAACTACTACTGGTCTTCCAGGAACGATCAAAGCGTAGACTGTTTGAGACATTACTCCCATGGAGGAAAGTGCGCATGGTGGCTGTTGTATTCAATTCCGATGCAATTTCTGTGTTTCATCAACACTCTGACACTCCACAGATTACAGAATGCCTCCAGATGTGCATCGGAAACTACTACTGGTCTTCCTGGGAACGATCAAAGCGTAGACTGTTTGAGACATTACTCCTATGGAGGAAAGTGCGCATGGTGGCTGTTGTATTCAATCCCGATGCAATTTCTGTGTTTCATCAACACTCTGATAGTCCACAGATTACAGAATGCCACCAGATGTGTATCGGTAGCTACTACTGGTCTTACAGGTAACGATCAAAGCGTAGACTGTTTGAGAATTACTCCTGTGGAGGGAAGTGCGCATGGTGACTGTTGTATTCAATCCTGATGCAATTTCTGTGTTTCATCAACACTCTGATAGTCCACTGATTACAGAATGCCTCCAGATGTGCATCGGAAACTACTACTGGTCTTCCAGGGAACGATCAAAGCGTAGACTGTTTGTGACATTACTCCCATGGAGGAAAGTGCGCATGGTGACTGTTGTATTCAATCGCGATGCAATTTCTGTGTTTCATCAACACTCTGATAGTCCACAGATTGCACAATGCTTCCAGATGTGCATCGGAAACTACTACTGGTCTTCCAGGGAACGATCAAAGCGTACACTGTTTGAGACACAACTCCCATGGAGGAAAGTGCGCATGGTGACTGTTGTATTTCATACCGATGCAATTTCTGTGTTTGATCAACACTCTGATGCTCCACAGATTACAGAATGCCTCCAGATGTGCATCGGAAACAACTACTGGTCTTCTGGGGAACGATCAAAGCGTAGACTGTTTGAGACACTACTCCCA
This sequence comes from Schistocerca gregaria, assembly GCF_023897955.1. Taxonomy (NCBI): domain Eukaryota; kingdom Metazoa; phylum Arthropoda; class Insecta; order Orthoptera; family Acrididae; genus Schistocerca; species Schistocerca gregaria. The sequence goes on from NC_064927.1 coordinate 45,164,433, forward strand.
TGGAGGAAAGTGCGCATGGTGACTGTTGTATTCAATCCCGATGCAATTTCTGTGTTTCATCAACACTCTGATAGTCCACAGATTACAGACGCCACCAGATGTGTATCGGTAGCTACTACTGGTCTTCCTGGTAACGATCAAAGCGTAGACTGTTTGAGAATTGCTCCTGTGGAGGAAAGTACGCATGGTGACTGTTGTATTCAATCCCGATGCAATTTCTGTGTTTCATCAACACTCTGATAGTCCACAGATTGCTCAATGCTTCCAGATGTGCATCGGAAACTACTACTGGTCTTTCAGGGAACGATCAAAGTGTAGACTGTTTGAGACATTACTCCCATGGAGGAAAGTGCGCATGGTGACTGTTGTATATAATCCCGATGCAATTTCTGTGTTTGATCAACACCCTGATGCTCCACAGATTACAGAATGCCTCCAGATGTGCATCGGAAACAACTACTGGTCTTCCGGGGAACGATCAAAGCGTAGACTGTTTGAGACACTACTCCCATGGAGGAAAGTGCGCATGGTGACTGTTGTATTCAATCCTGATGCAGTTTCTGTGTTTCATCAACACACTGATAGTCCACAGATTACAGAATGCCTCCAGATGTGCATCGGAAATTATCACTGGTCTTCCAGGGAACGGTCAAAGCGTAGACTGTTTAAGACATTACTCCCATGGAGGAAAGTGCGCATGGTGACTTTTGTATTCAGTCCCGATGCAATTTATATGTTTCATCAACACTCTGATACTCCACAGATTACAGAATACCTCCAGATGTGCATCGGAAACTGCTAATGGTCTTCCAGGGAACGATCAAAGCGTAGACTATTTGAGACATTACTCCCATGGAGGAAGGTGCGCATGGTGACTGTCGTATTCAATCCCGATTCAATTTCTGTGCTTCATCAACAATCTGATAGTCCACAGATTAAGGAATGCCACCAGATGTGCATCGGAAGCTACTACTGGTCTTCCACGTAACGATCAAGTCGTAGACTGTTTGAGACATTACTCCTGTGGAGGAATGTGCGCATGGTGACTGTTGTATTCAATCCCGATGCAATTTCTGTGTTTCATCAACACTCTGATAGTCCACAGATTACAGAATGCCACCAGATGTGCATATGAAACTACTACTGGTCTTCCAGGGAACGATCAAAGCGTAGACTGTTTGAGACATTACTCCCGTGAAGGAAAGTGCGCATGGTGACAGTTGTATTCAATCCCGATGCAATATGTGTGTTTCATCAACACTTTGAAGGTCCAGATATTACAGAATGCATCCAGATGTGCATCGGAAACTACTAATGGTCTTCCTGGGAACGATCAAAGCGTAGACTGTTAGAGACATTACTCCCATGGAGGAAAGTGCGCATGGTAGCTCTTGTATTCAATCCCATTGCAATTTCTGTGCTTTATCAACACTCAGCTAGTCCACCAGATTTCAAAATGCCTCCAGATGTGCATCGGAAACTACTACTGGTCTTCCAGGGAACGATCAAAGCGTAGACTGTTTGAGACATTACTCCCATGGAGGAAAGTGCGCATGGTGGCTGTTGTATTCAATCCCGATGCAATTTCTGTGTTTCATCAACACTCTGATACTCCACAGATTACAGAATGCCACCAGATGTGCATCGGAAACTACTACTGGTCTTCCAGGGAACTCAAAGCGTAGACTGTTTGAGACATTACTCCCTTGTAGGAAAGTGCGCATGGTGGCTGTTGTATTCAATCCCGATGCAATTTCTGTGTTTCATCAACACTCTGATAGTCCACAGATTACAGACGCCACCAGATGTGTATCGGTAGCTACTACTGGTCTTCCTGGTAACGATCAAAGCGTAGACTGTTTGAGACATTACTCCCATGTAGGAAAGTGCGCATGGTGGCTGTTGTATTCAATCCCGATGCAATATCTGTGTTTCATCAGCACTCTGATAGTCCACAGATTACAGAATGCCTCCAGATGTGCATCGGAAAATTACTACTGGTCTTCCAGGGAACGATCAAAGCGTAGACTGTTTGTGACATTACTCCCATGGAGGAAAGTGCGCATAGTGACTGTTGTATTCAATCGCGATGCAATTTCTGTGTTTCATCAACAGTCTGATAGTCTACAGATTGCACAATGCTTCCAGATGTGCATCGGAAACTACTGCTGGTCTTCCAGGGAACGATCAAAGCGTAGACTGTTTGAGACACAACTCCCATGGAGGAAAGTGTGCATGGTGACTGTTGTATTTAATCCCGATGCAATATCTGTGTTTGATTAACACTCTGATGCTCCACAGATTACAGAATGCCTCCAGATGTGCATCGGAAACTACTACTGGTCTTCCAGGGAACGATCAAAGCGTAGACTGTTTGTGACATTACTCCCATGGAGGAAAGTGCGCATGGTGACTGTTGTATTCAATCGCGATGCAATTTCTGTGTTTCATCAACACTCTGATAGTCCACAGATTGCACAATGCTTCCAGATGTGCATCGGAAACTACTACTGGTCTTCCAGGGAACGATCAAAGCGTACACTGTTTGAGACACAACTCCCATGGAGGAAAGTGCGCATGGTGACTGTTGTATTTCATACCGATGCAATTTCTGTGTTTGATCAACACTCTGATGCTCCACAGATTACAGAATGCCTCCAGATGTGCATCGGAAACAACTACTGGTCTTCTGGGGAACGATCAAAGCGTAGACTGTTTGAGACACTACTCCCATGGAGGAAAGTGCGCATGGTGACTGTTGTATTTAATCCCGATGCAATTTCTGTGTTTCATCAACACTCTGATTTCACAGATTACAGACGCCACCAGATGTGTATCGGTAGCTACTACTGGTCTTCCTGGTAACGATCAAAGCGTAGACTGTTTGAGAATTGCTCCTGTGGAGGAAAGTACGCATGGTGACTGTTGTATTCAATCCCGATGCAATTTCTGTGTTTCATCAACACTCTGATAGTCCACAGATTACAGAATGCCTCCAGATGTGCATCGGAAACTACTACTGGCCTTCCAGGAAACGATCAAAGCGTAGACTGTTTGTGACATTACTCCCATGGAGAAAGTGCGCATGGTGACTGTTGTATTCAATCGCGATGCAATTTCTGTGTTTCATCAACACTCTGATAGTCCACAGATTGCTCAATGCTTCCAGATGTGCATCGGAAACTACTACTGGTCTTTCAGGGAACGATCAAAGTGTAGACTGTTTGAGACATTACTCCCATTTAGGAAAGTGCGCATGGTGACTGTTGTATTTAATCCCGATGCAATTTCTGTGTTTGATCAACACCCTGATGCTCCACAGATTACAGAATGCCTCCAGATGTGCATCGGAAACAACTACTGGTCTTCCGGGGAACGATCAAAGCGTAGACTGTTTGAGACACTACTCCCATGGAGGAAAGTGCGCATGGTGACTGTTGTATTCAATCCTGATGCAGTTTCTGTGTTTCATCAACACACTGATAGTCCACAGATTACAGAATGCCTCCAGATGTGCATCGGAAATTATCACTGGTCTTCCAGGGAACGGTCAAAGCGTAGACTGTTTAAGACATTACTCCCATGGAGGAAAGTGCGCATGGTGACTTTTGTATTCAGTCCCGATGCAATTTATATGTTTCATCAACACTCTGATACTCCACAGATTACAGAATACCTCCAGATGTGCATCGGAAACTGCTAATGGTCTTCCAGGGAACGATCAAAGCGTAGACTATTTGAGACATTACTCCCATGGAGGAAGGTGCGCATGGTGACTGTCGTATTCAATCCCGATTCAATTTCTGTGCTTCATCAACAATCTGATAGTCCACAGATTAAGGAATGCCACCAGATGTGCTTCGGAAGCTACTACTGGTCTTCCACGTAACGATCAAGTCGTAGACTGTTTGAGACATTACTCCTGTGGAGGAAAGTGCGCATGGTGACTGTTGTATTCAATCCCGATGCAATTTCTGTGTTTCATCAACACTCTGATAGTCCACAGATTACAGAATGCCACCAGATGTGCATATGAAACTACCACTGGTCTTCCAGGGAACGATCAAAGCGTAGACTGTTTGAGACATTACTCCCGTGAAGGAAAGTGCGCATGGTGACAGTTGTATTCAATCCCGATGCAATATGTGTGTTTCATCAACACTTTGAAGGTCCAGATATTACAGAATGCATCCAGATGTGCATCGGAACCTACTACTGGTCTTCCTGGGAACGATCAAAGCGTAGACTGTTAGTGACATTACTCCCATGGAGGAAAGTGCGCATGGTGGCTGTTGTATTCAATCCCATTGCAATTTCTGTGCTTTATCAACACTCAGCTAGTCCACAGATTTCAAAATGCCTCCAGATGTGCATCGGAAACTACTACTGGTCTTCCAGGGAACGATCAAAGCGTAGACTGTTAGAGACATTACTCCCATGGAGGAAAGTGCGCATGGTGGCTGTTGTATTCAATCCCGATGCAATTTCTGTGTTTCATCAACACTCTGATACTCCACAGATTACAGAATGCCACCAGATGTGCATCGGAAACTACTACTGGTCTTCCAGGGAACTCAAAGCGTAGACTGTTTGAGACATTACTCCCATGTTGGAAAGTGCGCATGGTGACTGTTGTATTCAATCCCATTGCAATTTCTGTGCTTTATCAACACTCAGCTAGTCCATAGATTTCAAAATGCCTCCAGATGTGCATCGGAAACTACTACTGGTCTTCCAGGGAACGATCAAAGCGTAGACTGTGTGAGACATTAATCCCATGGAGGAAAGTGCGCATGGTGGCTGTTGTATTCAATCCCGATGCAATTTCTGTGTTTCATCAACACTCTGATACTCCACAGATTACAGAATGCCTCCAGATGTGCATCGGAAACTACTACTGGTCTTCCTGGGGACGATCAAAGCGTAGACTGTTAGAGACATTACTCCCATGGAGGAAAGTGCGCATGGTGGCTGTTGTATTCAATCCCGATGCAATTTCTGTGTTTCATCAACACTCTGATAGTCCACAGATTACAGACGCCACCAGATGTGTATCGGTAGCTACTACTGGTCTTCCTGGTAACGATCAAAGCGTAGACTGTTTGAGAATTACTCCTGTGGAGGAAAGTACGCATGGTGACTGTTGTATTCAATCCCGATGCAATATCTGTGTTTCATCAACACTCTGATAGTCCACAGATTACAGAATTCCTCCAGATGTGCATCGGAAAATTACTACTGGTCTTCCAGGGAACGATCAAAGCGTAGACTGTTTGTGACATTACTCCCATGGAGGAAAGTGCGCATAGTGACTGTTGTATTCAATCGCGATGCAATTTCTGTGTTTCATCAACAGTCTGATAGTCTACAGATTGCACAATGCTTCCAGATGTGCATCGGAAACTACTGCTGGTCTTCCAGGGAACGATCAAAGCGTAGACTGTTTGAGACACAACTCCCATGGAGGAAAGTGTGCATGGTGACTGTTGTATTTAATCCCGATGCAATATCTGTGTTTGATTAACACTCTGATGCTCCACAGATTACAGAAGTCCTCCAGATGTGCATCGGAAACAACTACTGGTCTTCCGGGGAACGATCAAAGCGTAGACTGTTTGGGACACTACTCCCATGGAGGAAGGTGCGCATGGTGACTATTGTATTCAATCCTGATGCAATTTCTGTGTTTCATCAACACTCTGATAGTCCACAGATTACAGAATGCCTCCAGATGTGAATCGGAAATTATCACTGGTTTTCCAGGGTACGGTCAAAGCGTAGACTGTTTGAGACATTACTCCCATGGAGGAAAGTGCGCATGGTGACTGTTGTATTCAGTCCCGATGCAATTTATGTGTTTCATCAACACTCTGATAGTCCACAGATTACAGAATGCCACCAGATGTGTATCGGTAGCTACTACTGGTCTTCCAGGTAACGATCAAAGCGTAGACTGTTTGAGAATTACTCCTGTGGAGGGAAGTGCGCATGGTGACTATTGTATTCAATCCTGATGCAATTTCTGTGTTTCATCAACACTCTGATAGTCCACAGATTACAGAATGCCTCCAGATGTGCATCGGAAACTACTACTGGTCTTCCAGGGAACGATCAATACGTAGACTGTTTGAGACATTACTCCAATAAGGGAAGGTGCGCATGGTGACTGTCGTATTCAATCCCGATTCAATTTCTGTGTTTCATCAACAATCTGATAGTCCACAGATTAAGGAATGCCACCAGATGTGCATCGGAAGCTACTACTGGTCTTCCAGGTAACGATCAAAGCGTAGACTGTTTGAGACATTACTCCTGTGGAGGAAAGTGCGCATGGTGACTGTTGTATTCAATCCCGATGGAATATCTGTGTTTCATCAACACTCTGATATTCCACAGATTACAGAATGCCTCCAGATGTGCATCGGAAACTACTTCTGGTCTTCCTGGGAACGATCAAAGCGTAGACTGTTAGAGACATTACTCCCATGGAGGAAAGTGCGCATCGTGGCTGTTGTATTCAATCCCATTGCAATTTCTGTGCTTTATCAACACTCAGCTAGTCCACAGATTTCAAAATGCCTCCAAATGTGCATCGGAAACTACTACTGGTCTTCCAGGAAAGATCAAAGCGTAGACTGTTTGAGACATTACTCCCATGGAGGAAAGTGCGCATGGTGGCTGTTGTATTCAATCCCGATGCAATATCTGTGTTTCATCAACACTCTGATAGTCCACAGATTACGGAATGCCTCCAGATGTGCATCGGAAAATTACTACTGGTCTTCCAGGGAACGATCAAAGCGTAGACTGTTTGTGACATTACTCCCATGGAGGAAAGTGCGCATAGTGACTGTTGTATTCAATCGCGATGCAATTTCTGTGTTTCATCAACAGTCTGATAGTCTACAGATTGCACAATGCTTCCAGATGTGCATCGGTAACTACTGCTGGTCTTCCAGGGAACGATCAAAGCGTAGACTGTTTGAGACACAACTCCCATGGAGGAAAGTGTGCATGGTGACTGTTGTATTTAATCACGATGCAATATCTGTGTTTGATTAACACTCTGATGCTCCACAGATTACAGAATGCCTCCAGATGTGCATCGGAAACTACTACTGGTCTTCCAGGGAACGATCAAAGCGTAGACTGTTTGTGACATTACTCCCATGGAGGAAAGTGCGCATGGTGACTGTTGTATTCAATCGCGATGCAATTTCTGTGTTTCATCAACACTCTGATAGTCCACAGATTGCACAATGCTTCCAGATGTGCATCGGAAACTACTACTGGTCTTCCAGGGAACGATCAAAGCGTACACTGTTTGAGACACAACTCCCATGGAGGAAAGTGCGCATGGTGACTGTTGTATTTCATACCGATGCAATTTCTGTGTTTGATCAACACCCTGATGCTCCACAGATTACAGAATGCCTCCAGATGTGCATCGGAAACAACTACTGGTCTTCCAGGGAACGGTCAAAGCGTAGACTGTTTAAGACATTACTCCCATGGAGGAAAGTGCGCATGGTGACTTTTGTATTCAGTCCCGATGCAATTTATATGTTTCATCAACACTCTGATACTCCACAGATTACAGAATACCTCCAGATGTGCATCGGAAACTGCTAATGGTCTTCCAGGGAACGATCAAAGCGTAGACTATTTGAGACATTACTCCCATGGAGGAAGGTGCGCATGGTGACTGTCGTATTCAATCCCGATTCAATTTCTGTGCATCATCAACAATCTGATAGTCCACAGATTAAGGAATGCCACCAGATGTGCATCGGAAGCTACTACTGGTCTTCCACGTAACGATCAAGTCGTAGACTGTTTGAGACATTACTCCTGTGGAGGAAAGTGCGCATGGTGACTGTTGTATTCAATCCCGATGCAATTTCTGTGTTTTATCAACACTCTGATAGTCCACAGATTACAGAATGCCACCAGATGTGCATATGAAACTACTACTGGTCTTCCAGGGAACGATCAAAGCGTAGACTGTTTGAGACATTACTCCCGTGAAGGAAAGTGCGCATGGTGACAGTTGTATTCAATCCCGATGCAATATGTGTGTTTCATCAACACTTTGAAGGTCCAGATATTACAGAATGCATCTAGATGTGCATCGGAAACTACTACTGGTCTTCCTGGGAACGATCAAAGCGTAGACTGTTAGAGACATTACTCCCATGGAGGAAAGTGCGCATGGTGGCTGTTGTATTCAATCCCATTGCAATTTCTGTGCTTTATCAACACTCAGCTAGTCCACAGATTTCAAAATGCCTCCAGATGTGCATCGGAAACTACTACTGGTCTTCCAGGGAACGATCAAAGCGTAGACTGTTTGAGACATTACTCCCATGGAGGAAAGTGCGCATGGTGGCTGTTGTATTCAATCCCGATGCAATTTCTGTGTTTCATCAACACTCTGATACTCCACAGATTACAGAATGCCACCAGATGTGCATCGGAAACTACTACTGGTCTTCCAGGGAACTCAAAGCGTAGACTGTTTGAGACATTACTCCCATGTTGGAAAGTGCGCATGGTGACTGTTGTATTCAATCCCATTGCAATTTCTGTGCTTTATCAACACTCAGCTAGTCCACAGATTTCAAAATGCCTCCAGATGTGCATCGGAAACTACTACTGGTCTTCCAGGGAACGATCAAAGCGTAGACTGTTTGAGACATTAATCCCATGGAGGAAAGTGCGCATGGTGGCTGTTGTATTCAATCCCGATGCAATTTCTGTGTTTCATCAACACTCTGATACTCCACAGATTACAGAATGCCTCCAGATGTGCATCGGAAACTACTACTGGTCTTCCTGGGGACGATCAAAGCGTAGACTGTTAGAGACATTACTCCCATGGAGGAAAGTGCGCATGGTGGCTGTTGTATTCAATCCCGATGCAATTTCTGTGTTTCATCAACACTCTGATAGTCCACAGATTACAGACGCCACCAGATGTGTATCGGTAGCTACTACTGGTCTTCCTGGTAACGATCAAAGCGTAGACTGTTTGAGAATTACTCCTGTGGAGGAAAGTACGCATGGTGACTGTTGTATTCAATCCCGCTGCAATATCTGTGTTTCATCAACATTCTGATAGTCCACAGATTACAGAATGCCTCCAGATGTGCATCGGAAAATTACTACTGGTCTTCCAGGGAACGATCAAAGCGTAGACTGCTTGTGACATTACTCCCATGGAGGAAAGTGCGCATAGTGACTGTTGTATTCAATCGCGATGCAATTTCTGTGTTTCATCAACAGTCTGATAGTCTACAGATTGCACAATGCTTCCAGATGTGCATCGGAAACTACTGCTGGTCTTCCAGGGAACGATCAAAGCGTAGACTGTTTGAGACACAACTCCCATGGAGGAAAGTGTGCATGGTGACTGTTGTATTTAATCCCGATGCAATATCTGTGTTTGATTAACACTCTGATGCTCCACAGATTACAGAATGCCTCCAGATGTGCATCGGAAACAACTACTGGTCTTCCGGGGAACGATCAAAGCGTAGACTGTTTGGGACACTACTCCCATGGAGGAAGGTGCGCATGGTGACTATTGTATTCAATCCTGATGCAATTTCTGTGTTTCATCAACACTCTGATAGTCCACAGATTACAGAATGCCTCCAGATGTGAATCGGAAATTATCACTGGTTTTCCAGGGTACGGTCAAAGCGTAGACTGTTTGAGACATTACTCCCATGGAGGAAAGTGCGCATGGTGACTGTTGTATTCAGTCCCGATGCAATTTATGTGTTTCATCAACACTCTGATAGTCCACAGATTACAGAATGCCACCAGATGTGTATCGGTAGCTACTACTGGTCTCCCAGGTAACGATCAAAGCGTAGACTGTTTGAGAATTACTCCTGTGGAGGGAAGTGCGCATGGTGACTATTGTATTCAATCCTGATGCAATTTCTGTGTTTCATCAACACTCTGATAGTCCACAGATTACAGAATGCCTCCAGATGTGCATCGGAAACTACTACTGGTCTTCCAGGGAACGATCAATACGTAGACTATTTGAGACATTACTCCAGTAAGGGAAGGTGCGCATGGTGACTGTCGTATTCAATCCCGATTCAATTTCTGTGTTTCATCAACAATCTGATAGTCCACAGATTAAGGAATGCCACCAGATGTGCATCGGAAGCTACTACTGGTCTTCCAGGTAACGATCAAAGCGTAGACTGTTTGAGACATTACTCCTGTGGAGGAAAGTGCGCATGGTGACTGTTGTATTCAATCCCGATGGAATATCTGTGTTTCATCAACACTCTGATATTCCACAGATTACAGAATGCCTCCAGATGTGCATCGGAAACTACTTCTGGTCTTCCTGGGAACGATCAAAGCGTAGACTGTTAGAGACATTACTCCCATGGAGGAAAGTGCGCATCGTGGCTGTTGTATTCAATCCCATTGCAATTTCTGTGCTTTATCAACACTCAGCTAGTCCACAGATTTCAAAATGCCTCCAGATGTGCATCGGAAACTACTACTGGTCTTCCAGGAAAGATCAAAGCGTAGACTGTTTGAGACATTACTCCCATGGAGGAAAGTGCGCATGGTGGCTGTTGTAGTCAATTCCGATGCAATTTCTGTGTTTCATCAACACTCTGACACTCCACAGATTACAGAATGCCTCCAGATGTGCATCGGAAACTACTACTGGTCTTCCTGGGAACGATCAAAGCGTAGACTGTTAGAGACATTACTCCCATGGAGGAAAGTGCGCATGGTGGCTGTTGTATTCAATCCCGATGCAATTTCTGTGTTTCATCAACACTCTGATAGTCCACAGATTACAGAATGCCACCAGATGTGTATCGGTAGCTACTACTGGTCATCCAGGTAACGATCAAAGCGTAGACTGTTTGAGAATTACTCCTGTGGAGGGAAGTGCGCATGGTGACTGTTGTATTCAATCCTGATGCAATTTCTGTGTTTCATCAACACTCTGATAGTCCACAGATTACAGAATGCCTCCAGATGTGCATCGGAAACTACTACTGGTCTTCCTGGGAACGATCAAAGCGTAGACTGTTTGAGACATTACTCCCATGGAGGAAAGTGCGCATGGTGGCTGTTGTATTCAATCCCGATGCAATTTCTGTGTTTCATCAACACTCTGATACTCCACAGATTACAGAATGCCACCAGATGTGCATCGGAAACTACTACTGGTCTTCCAGGGAACTCAAAGCGTAGACTGTTTGAGACATTACTCCCATGTTGGAAAGTGCGCATGGTGACTGTTGTATTCAATCCCATTGCAATTTCTGTGCTTTATCAACACTCAGCTAGTCCACAGATTTCAAAATGCCTCCAGATGTGCATCGGAAACTACTACTGGTCTTCCAGGGAACGATCAAAGCGTAGACTGTTTGAGACATTAATCCCATGGAGGAAAGTGCGCATGGTGGCTGTTGTATTCAATCCCGATGCAATTTCTGTGTTTCATCAACACTCTGATACTCCACAGATTACAGAATGCCTCCAGATGTGCATCGGAAACTACTACTGGTCTTCCAGGGGACGATCAAAGCGTAGACTGTTAGAGACATTACTCCCATGGAGGAAAGTGCGCATGGTGGCTGTTGTATTCAATCCCGATGCAATTTCTGTGTTTCATCAACACTCTGATAGTCCACAGATTACAGACGCCACCTGATGTGTATCGGTAGCTACTACTGGTCTTCCTGGTAACGATCAAAGCGTAGACTGTTTGAGAATTACTCCTGTGGAGGAAAGTACGCATGGTGACTGTTGTATTCAATCCCGATGCAATATCTGTGTTTCATCAACACTCTGATAGTCCACAGATTACAGAATGCCTCCAGATGTGCATCGGAAAACTACTACTGGTCTTCCAGGGAACGATCAAAGCGTAGACTGTTTGTGACATTACTCCCATGGAGGAAAGTGCGCATAGTGACTGTTGTATTCAATCGCGATGCAATTTCTGTGTTTCATCAACAGTCTGATAGTCTACAGATTGCACAATGCTTCCAGATGTGCATCGGAAACTACTGCTGGTCTTCCAGGGAACGATCAAACCGTAGACTGTTTGAGACACAACTCCCATGGAGGAAAGTGTGCATGGTGACTCTTGTATTTAATCCCGATGCAATATCTGTGTTTGATTAACACTCTGATGCTCCACAGATTACAGAATGCCTCCAGATGTGCATCGGAAACAACTACTGGTCTTCCGGGGAACGATCAAAGCGTAGACTGTTTGGGACACTACTCCCATGGAGGAAGGTGCGCATGGTGACTATTGTATTCAATCCTGATGCAATTTCTGTGTTTCATCAACACTCTGATAGTCCACAGATTACAGAATGCCTCCAGATGTGAATCGGAAATTATCACTGGTTTTCCAGGGTACGGTCAAAGCGTAGACTGTTTGAGACATTACTCCCATGGAGGAAAGTGCGCATGGTGACTGTTGTATTCAGTCCCGATGCAATTTATGTGTTTCATCAACACTCTGATAGTCCACAGATTACAGAATGCCACCAGATGTGTATCGGTAGCTACTACTGGTCTTCCAGGTAACGATCAAAGCGTAGACTGTTTGAGAATTACTCCTGTGGAGGGAAGTGCGCATGGTGACTATTGTATTCAATCCTGATGCAATTTCTGTGTTTCATCAACACTCTGATAGTCCACAGATTACAGAATGCCTCCAGATGTGCATCGGAAACTACTACTGGTCTTCCAGGGAACGATCAATACGTAGACTATTTGAGACATTACTCCAATAAGGGAAGGTGCGCATGGTGACTGTCGTATTCAATCCCGATTCAATTTCTGTGTTTCATCAACAATCTGATAGTCCACAGATTAAGGAATGCCACCAGATGTGCATCGGAAGCTACTACTGGTCTTCCAGGTAACGATCAAAGCGTAGACTGTTTGAGACATTACTCCTGTGGAGGAAAGTGCGCATGGTGACTGTTGTATTCAATCCCGATGGAATATCTGTGTTTCATCAACACTCTGATATTCCACAGATTACAGAATGCCTCCAGATGTGCATCGGAAACTACTTCTGGTCTTCCTGGGAACGATCAAAGCGTAGACTGTTAGAGACATTACTCCCATGGAGGAAAGTGCGCATCGTGGCTGTTGTATTCAATCCCATTGCAATTTCTGTGCTTTATCAACACTCAGCTAGTCCACAGATTTCAAAATGCCTCCAGATGTGCATCGGAAACTACTACTGGTCTTCCAGGAAAGATCAAAGCGTAGACTGTTTGAGACATTACTCCCATGGAGGAAAGTGCGCATGGTGGCTGTTGTATTCAATTCCGATGCAATTTCTGTGTTTCATCAACACTCTGACACTCCACAGATTACAGAATGCCTCCAGATGTGCATCGGAAACTACTACTGGTCTTCCTGGGAACGATCAAAGCGTAGACTGTTAGAGACATTACTCCCATGGAGGAAAGTGCGCATGGTGGCTGTTGTATTCAATCCCGATGCAATTTCTGTGTTTCATCAACACTCTGATAGTCCACAGATTACAGAATGCCACCAGATGTGTATCGGTAGCTACTACTGGTCTTCCAGGTAACGATCAAAGCGTAGACTGTTTGAGAATTACTCCTGTGGAGGGAAGTGCGCATGGTGACTGTTGTATTCAATCCTGATGCAATTTCTGTGTTTCATCAACACTCTGATAGTCCACAGATTACAGAATGCCTCCAGATGTGCATCGGAAACTACTACTGGTCTTCCAGGGAACGATCAAAGCGTAGACTGTTTGTGACATTACTCCCATGGAGGAAAGTGCGCATGGTGACTGTTGTATTCAATCGCGATGCAATTTCTGTGTTTCATCAACACTCTGATAGTCCACAGATTGCACAATGCTTCCAGATGTGCATCGGAAACTACTACTGGTCTTCCAGGGAACGATCAAAGCGTACACTGTTTGAGACACAACTCCCATGGAGGAAAGTGCGCATGGTGACTGTTGTATTTCATACCGATGCAATTTCTGTGTTTGATCAACACTCTGATGCTCCACAGATTACAGAATGCCTCCAGATGTGCATCGGAAACAACTAATGGTCTTCTGGGGAACGATCAAAGCGTAGACTGTTTGAGACACTAGTCCCATGGAGGAAAGTGCGCATGGTGACTGTTGTATTCAATCCCGATGCAATTTCTGTGTTTCATCAACACTCTGATAGTCCACAGATTACAGACGCCACCAGATGTGTATCGGTAGCTACTACTGGTCTTCCTGGTAACGATCAAAGCGTAGACTGTTTGAGAATTGCTCCTGTGGAGGAAAGTACGCATGGTGACTGTTGTATTCAATCCCGATGCAATTTCTGTGTTTCATCAACACTCTGATAGTCCACAGATTACAGAATGCCTCCAGATGTGCACCGGAAACTACTACTGGCTTTCCAGGAAACGATCAAAGCGTAGACTGTTTGTGACATTACTCCCATGGAGAAAGTGCGCATGGTGACTGTTGTATTCAATCGCGATGCAATTTCTGTGTTTCATCAACACTCTGATAGTCCACAGATTGCTCAATGCTTCCAGATGTGTATCGGAAACTACTACTGGTCTCTCAGGGAACGATCAAAGTGTAGACTGTTTGAGACATTACTCCCATGGAGGAAAGTGCGCATGGTGACTGTTGTATTTAATCCCGATGCAATTTCTGTGTTTCATCAACACCCTGATGCTCCACAGATTACAGAATGCCTCCAGATGTGCATCGGAAACAACTACTGGTCTTCCGGGGAACGATCAAAGCGTAGACTGTTTGAGACACTACTCCCATGGAGGAAAGTGCGCATGGTGACTGTTGTATCAATCCTGATGCAGTTTCTGTGTTTCATCAACACACTGATAGTCCACAGATTACAGAATGCCTCCAGATGTGCATCGGAAATTATCACTGGTCTTCCAGGGAACGGTCAAAGCGTAGACTGTTTAAGACATTACTCCCATATAGGAAAGTGCGCATGGTGAGTTTTGTATTCAGTCCCGATGCAATTTATATGTTTCATCAACACTCTGATACTCCACAGATTACAGAATACCTCCAGATGTGCATCGGAAACTGCTAATGGTCTTCCAGGGAACGATCAAAGCGTAGACTATTTGAGACATTACTCCCATGGAGGAAGGTGCGCATGGTGACTGTCGTATTCAATCCCGATTCAATTTCTGTGCTTCATCAACAATCTGATAGTCCACAGATTAAGGAATGCCACCAGATGTGCATCGGAAGCTACTACTGGTCTTCCACGTAACGATCAAGTCGTAGACTGTTTGAGACATTACTCCTGTGGAGGAAAGTGCGCATGGTGACTGTTGTATTCAATCCCGATGCAATTTCTGTGTTTCATCAACACTCTGACAGTCCACAGATTACAGAATGCCACCAGATGTGCATATGAAACTACTACTGGTCTTCCAGGGAACGATCAAAGCGTAGACTGTTTGAGACATTACTCCCGTGGAGGAAAGTGCGCATGGTGACAGTTGTATTCAATCCCGATGCAATATGTGTGTTTCATCAACACTTTGAAGGTCCAGATATTACAGAATGCATCCAGATGTGCATCGGAAACTACTACTGGTCTTCCTGGGAACGATCAAAGCGTAGACTGTTAGAGACATTACTCCCATGGAGGAAAGTGCGCATGGTGGCTGTTGTATTCAATCCCATTGCAATTTCTGTGCTTTATCAACACTCAGCTAGTCCACAGATTTCAAAATGCCTCCAGATGTGCATCGGAAACTACTACTGGTCTTCCACGGAACGATCAAAGCGTAGACTGTTTGAGACATTACTCCCATGGAGGAAAGTGCGCATGGTGGCTGTTGTATTCAATCCCGATGCAATTTCTGTGTTTCATCAACACTCTGATACTCCACAGATTACAGAATGCCACCAGATGTGCATCGGAAACTACTACTGGTCTTCCAGGGAACTCAAAGCGTAGACTGTTTGAGACATTACTCCCATGTAGGAAAGTGCGCATGGTGACTGTTGTATTCAATCCCATTGCAATTTCTGTGCTTTATCAACACTCAGCTAGTCCACTGATTTCAAAATGCCTCCAGATGTGCATCGGAAACTACTACTGGTCTTCCAGGGAACGATCAAAGCGTAGACTGTTTGAGACATTAATCCCATGGAGGAAAGTGCGCATGGTGGCTGTTGTATTCAATCCCGATGCAATTTCTGTGTTTCATCAACACTCTGATACTCCACAGATTACAGAATGCCTCAGGATGTGCATCGGAAACTACTACTGGTCTTCCTGGGGACGATCAAAGCGTAGACTGTTAGAGACATTACTCCCATGGAGGAAAGTGCGCATGGTGGCTGTTGTATTCAATCCCGATGCAATTTCTGTGTTTCATCAACACTCTGATAGTCCACAGATTACAGACGACACCAGATGTGTATCGGTAGCTACTACTGGTCTTCCTGGTAACGATCAAAGCGTAGACTGTTTGAGAATTACTCCTGTGGAGGAAAGTACGCATGGTGACTGTTGTATTCAATCCCGATGCAACATCTGTGTTTCATCAACACTCTGATAGTCCACAGATTACAGAATGCCTCCAGATGTGCATCGGAAAATTACTACTGGTCTTCCAGGGAACGATCAAAGCGTAGACTGTTTGTGACATTACTCCCATGGAGGAAAGTGCGCATAGTGACTGTTGTATTCAATCGCGATGCAATTTCTGTGTTTCATCAACAGTCTGATAGTCTACCGATTGCACAATGCTTCCAGATGTGCGTCGGAAACTACTGCTGGTCTTCCAGGGAACGATCAAAGCGTAGACTGTTTGAGACACAACTCCCATGGAGGAAAGTTTGCATGGTGACTGTCGTATTTAATCCCGATGCAATATCTGTGTTTGATTAACACTCTGATGCTCCACAGATTACAGAATGCCTCCAGATGTGCATCGGAAACAACTACTGGTCTTCCGGGGAACGATCAAAGCGTAGACTGTTTGGGACACTACTCCCATGGAGGAAGGTGCGCATGGTGACTATTGTATTCAATCCTGATGCAATTTCTGTGTTTCATCAACACTCTGATAGTCCACAGATTACAGAATGCCTCCAGATGTGAATCGGAAATTATCACTGGTTTTCCAGGGTACGGTCAAAGCGTAGACTGTTTGAGACATTACTCCCATGGAGGAAAGTGCGCATGGTGACTGTTGTATTCAGTCCCGATGCAATTTATGTGTTTCATCAACACTCTGATAGTCCACAGATTACAGAATGCCACCAGATGTGCATATGAAACTACTACTGGTCTTCCAGGGAACGATCAAAGCGTAGACTGTTTGAGACATTACTCCCGTGGAGGAAAGTGCGCATGGTGACTGTTGTATTCAATCCCGATGCAATATCTGCGTTTCATCAACACTTTGAAGGTCCAGATATTACAGAATGCATCCAGATGTGCATCGGAAACTACTACTGGTCTTCCAGGGAACGATCAATACGTAGACTATTTGAGACATTACTCCAATAAGGGAAGGTGCGCATGGTGACTGTCGTATTCAATCCCGATTCAATTTCTGTGTTTCATCAACAATCTGATAGTCCACAGATTAAGGAATGCCACCAGATGTGCATCGGAAGCTACTACTGGTCTTCCAGGTAACGATCAAAGCGTAGACTGTTTGAGACATTACTCCTGTGGAGGAAAGTGCGCATGGTGACTGTTGTATTCAATCCCGATGGAATATCTGTGTTTCATCAACACTCTGATATTCCACAGATTACAGAATGCCTCCAGATGTGCATCGGAAACTACTTCTGGTCTTCCTGGGAACGATCAAAGCGTAGACTGTTAGAGACATTACTCCCATGGAGGAAAGTGCGCATCGTGGCTGTTGTATTCAATCCCATTGCAATTTCTGTGCTTTATCAACACTCAGCTAGTCCACAGATTTCAAAATGCCTCCAGATGTGTATCGGAAACTACTACTGGTCTTCCAGGGAACGATCAAAGCGTAGACTGTTTGTGACATTACTCCCATGGAGGAAAGTGCGCATGGAGACTGTTGTATTCAATCGCGATGCAATTTCTGTTTTTCATCAACACTCTGATAGTCCACAGATTGCACAATGCTTCCAGATGTGCATCGGAAACTACTACTGGTCTTCCAGGGAACGATCAAAGCGTACACTGTTTGAGACACAACTCCCATGGAGGAAAGTGCGCATGGTGACTGTTGTATTTCATCCCGATGCAATTTCTGTGTTTGATCAACACTCTGATGCTCCACAGATTACAGAATGCCTCCAGATGTGCATCGGAAACAACTACTGGTCTTGCAGGGAACGATCAAAGCGTAGACTCTTTGAGACACTACTCCCATGGAGGAAAGTGCGCATGGTGACTGTTGTATTCAATCCTGATGCAATTTCTGTGTTTCATCAACACTCTGATAGTCCACAGATTACAGAATGCCTCTAGATGTGCATCGGAAATTATCACTGGTCTTCCAGGGAACGGTCAAAGCGTAGACTGTTTGAGACATTACTCCCATGGAGGAAAGTGCGCATGGTGACTGTTGTATTCAGTCCCGATGCAATTTATGTGTTTCATCAACACTCTGATAGTCCACAGATTACAGAATGCCACCAGACGTGCTTCGGAAACTACTACTGGTCTTCCAGGGAACGATCCAAGCGTAGACTATTTGAGGCATTACTCCCATGGAGGAAGGTGCGCATGGTGACTGTCGTATTCAATCCCGATTCAATTTCTGTGTTTCATCAACAATCTGATAGTCCACAGATTAAGGAATGCCACCAGATGTGCTTCGGAAGCTACTACTGGTCTTGCACGTAACGATCAAAGCGTAGACTGTTTGAGACATTACTCCTGTGGAGGAAAGTGTGCATGGTGACTGTTGTATTCATTCCTGATGCAATTTCTGTGTTTCATCAACAATCTGATAGACCACAGATTAAGGAATGCCACAGGTGTGCTTCTGAAGCTACTACTGGTCTTCCAGGGAACGATCAAAGCGTAGACTGTTTGTGACATTACTCCCATGGAGGAAAGTGCGCATGGTGACTGTTGTATTCAATCGCGATGCAATTTCTGTGCTTTATCAACACTCAGCTAGTCCACAGATTTCAAAATGCCTCCAGATGTGCATCGGAAACTACTACTGGTCTTCCAGGGAAAACAAAGCGTAGACTGTTTGAGACATTACTCCCATGTAGGAAAGTGCGCATGGTGACTGTTGTATTCAATCCCATTGCAATTTCTGTGCTTTATCAACACTCAGCTAGTCCACAGATTTCAAAATGCCTCCAGATGTGCACCGAAAACTACTACTAGTCTTCCAGGGAACGATCAAACCGTACACTGTTTGAGACACAACTCCCATGGAGGAAAGTGCGCATGGTGACTGTTGTATTTCGTCCCGATGCAATTTCTGTGTTTGATCAACACTCTGATGCTCCACAGATTACAGAATGCCTCCAGATGTGCATCGGAAACAACTACTGGTCTTCTGGGGAACGATCAAAGCGTAGAATGTTTGAGACATTACTCCCGTGGAGGAAAGTGCGCATGGTGACTGTTGAATTCAATCCCGATGCAATATCTGTGTTTCATCAACACTTTGAAGGTCCAGATATGACAGAATGCATCCAGATGTGCATCGGAAACTACTACTGGTCTTGCAGGGAACGATCGAAGCGTAGACTATTTGAGACATTAGTCCCATGGAGGAAGGTGCGCATGGTGACTGTCGTATTCAATCCCGATTCAATTTCTGTGTTTCATCAACAATCTGATAGTCCACAGATTAAGGAATGCCACCAGATGTGCATCGGAAGCTACTACTGGTCTTCCAGGTAACATTCAAAGCGTAGACTGTTTGAGACATTACTCCTGTGGAGGAAAGTGCGCATGGGGACTGTCGTATTCAATCCCGATGGAATTTCTCTGTTTCATCAACACTTTGAAGGTCCACAGATTACGGAATGCATCCAAATGTGCATCGGAAACTACTATTGGTCTTCCAGGGACGTTCAAAGCGTAGACTAGATGAGACATTACTCCCATGGAGGAATGTGCGCATGGTGACTGTTGTATTCAATCCCGATGCAATTTCTGTGTTTCATCAACACTCTGATTGTCGGCAGACTACAGAATGCCACCAGATTTGCATCGGAAACTACTACTGGTCTTCCAGGGAACGATCAAAGCGTAGACTAATTGAGACATTACTCCCATGGAGGAAGGTGCGCATGGTGACTGTCGTATTCAATCCCGATTCAGTTTCTGTGTTTCATCAACAATCTGATAGTCCACAGATTAAGGAATGCCACCAGATGTGCATCGGAAGCTACTACTGGTCTTCCAGGTAACGATCAAGGCGTAGACTGTTTGAGACATTACTCCTGCGGAGGAAAGTGCGCATGGTGACTGTTGTATTCAATCCCAAAGCAATTTCTGTGTTTCATCAACACTCTGATAGTCCACAGATTACAGAATGCCACCAGATGTGCATATGAAACTACTACTGGTCTTCCAGGGAACGATCTAGGCGTAGACTGTTTGAGACATTACTCCCGTGGAGGAAAGTGCGCATGGTGACTGTTGTATTCAATCCCGATGCAATATCTGTGCTTCATCAACACTTTGAAGGTCCAGATATTACAGAATGCATCCAGATGTGCATCGGAAACTACTACTGGTCTTTCAGGGAACGATCAAAGCGTAGACTATTTGAGACATTACGCCCATGGAGGAAGGTGCGCATGGTGACTGTCGTATTCAATCCCGATTCAGTTTTTGTGTTTCATCAACAATCTGATAGACCACAGATTATGGAATGCCACAGGTGTGCATCTGAAGCTACTACTGGTCTTCCAGGGAACGATCAAAGCGTAGACTGTTTGTGACATTACTCCCATGGAGGAAAGTGCGCATGGTGACTGTTGTATTCATTCGCGATGCAATTTCTGTGTTTCATCAACGCTCTGATAGTCTACAGATTGCACAATGCTTCCAGATGTGCATCGGAAACTACTGCTGGTCTTCCAGGGAACGATCAAAGCGTACACTGTTTGAGACACAACTCCCATGGAGGAAAGTGCGCATGGTGACTGTTGTATTTAATCCCGATGCAATATCTGTGTTTGATCAACACTCTGATGCTCCACAGATTACAGAATGCCTCCAGATGTGCATCGGAAACAACTACTGGTCTTCCGGGGAACGATCAAAGCGTAGACTGTTTGAGACACTACTCCCATGGAGGAAAGTGCGCATGGTGACTATTGTATTCAATCCTGATGCAATTTCTGTGTTTCATCAACAGTCTGATAGTCCACAGATTACAGAATGCCTCCAGATGTGAATCGGAAATTATCAGTGGTCTTCCAGGGAACGGTCTAAGCTTAGACTGTTTGAGACATTACTCCCATGGAGGAAAGTGCGCATGGTGACTGTTGTATTCAGTCCCGATGCAATTTATGTGTTTCATCAACAATCTGATAGTCCACAGATTCAGGAATGCCACCAGATGTGCATCGGAAGCTACTACTGGTCTTCCAGGTAACGATCAAAGCGTAGACTGTTTGAGACATTACTCCTGTGGAGGAAAGTGCGCATGGTGACTGTTGTATTCAATCCCGATGGAATATCTGTGTTTCATCAACACTCTGATATTCCACAGATTACAGAATGCCTCCAGATGTGCATCGGAAACTACTACTGGTCTTCCTGGGAACGATCAAAGCGTAGACTGTTAGAGACATTACTCCCATGGAGGAAAGTGCGCATGGTGGCTGTTGTATTCAATCCCATTGCAATTTCTGTGCTTTATCAACACTCAGCTAGTCCACAGATTTCAAAATGCCTCCAGATGTGCATCGGAAACTACTACTGGTCTTCCAGGGAACGATCAAAGCGTAGACTGTTTGAGACATTAATCCCATGGAGGAAAGTGCGCATGGTGGCTGTTGCATTCAATCCCGATGCAATTTCTGTGTTTCATCAACACTCTGATACTCCACAGATTACAGAATGCCTCCAGATGTGCATCGGAAACTACTACTGGTCTTCCTGGGGACGATCAAAGCGTAGACTGTTAGAGACATTACTCCCATGGAGGAAAGAGCGCATGGTGGCTGTTGTATTCAATCCTGATGCAATTTCTGTGTTTCATCAACACTCTGATAGTCCACAGATTACAGACGCCATAAGATGTGTATCGGTAGCTACTACTGGTCTTCCTGGTAACGATCAAAGCGTAGACTGTTTGAGAATTACTACTGTGGAGGAAAGTACGCATGGTGACTGTTGTATTCAATCCCGATGCAATATCTGTGTTTCATCAACACTCTGATAGTCCACAGATTACAGAATGCCTCCAGATGTGTATCGGAAAATTACTACTGGTCTTCCAGGGAACGATCAAAACGTAGACTGTTTGTGACATTACTCCCATGGAGGAAAGTGCGCATGGTGACTGTTGTATTCAATCGCGATGCAATTTCTGTGTTTCATCAACACTCTGATAGTCTACAGATTGCACAATGCTTCCAGATGTGCATCGGAAACTACTGCTGGTCTTCCAGGGAACGATCAAAACGTAGACTGTTTGAGACACAACTCCCATGGAGGAAAGTGCGCATGGTGACTGTTGTATTTAATCCCGATGCAATATCTGTGTTTGATTAACACTCTGATGCTCCACAGATTACAGAATGCCTCCAGATGTGCATCGGAAACAACTACTGGTCTTCCGGGGAACGATCAAAGCGTAGACTGTTTCAGACACTACTCCCATGGAGTAAGGTGCGCATGGTGACTATTGTATTCAATCCTGATGCATTTTCTGTGTTTCATCAACACTCTGATAGTCCACAGATTACAGAATGCCTCCAGATGTGAATCGGAAATTATCACTGGTTTTCCAGGGAACGGTCAAAGCGTAGACTGTTTGAGACATTACTCCCATGGAGGAAAGTGCGCATGGTGACTGTTGTATTCAGTCCCGATGCAATTTATGTGTTTCATCAACACTCTGATAGTCCACAGATTACAGAATGACACCAGATGTGCATATGAAACTACTACTGGTCTTCCAGGGAACGATCAAAGCGTAGACTGTTTGAGACATTACTCCCGTGGAGGAAAGTGCGCATGGTGACTGTTGTATTCAATCCCGATGCAATATCTGTGCTTCATCAACACTTTGAAGGTCCAGATATTACAGAATGCATCCAGATGTGCATCGGAAACTACTACTGGTCTTCCAGGAACGATCAAAGCGTAGACTATTTGAGACATTACGCCCATGGAGGAAGGTGCGCATGGTGACTGTCGTATTCAATCCCGATTCAGTTTTTGTGTTTCATCAACAATCTGATAGACCACAGATTATGGAATGCCACAGGTGTGCATCTGAAGCTACTACTGGTCTTCCAGGGAACGATCAAAGCGTAGACTGTTTGTGACATTACTCCCATGGAGGAAAGTGCGCATGGTGACTGTTGTATTCATTCGCGATGCAATTTCTGTGTTTCATCAACGCTCTGATAGTCTACAGATTGCACAATGCTTCCAGATGTGCATCGGAAACTACTGCTGGTCTTCCAGGGAACGATCAAAGCGTACACTGTTTGAGACACAACTCCCATGGAGGAAAGTGCGCATGGTGACTGTTGTATTTAATCCCGATGCAATATCTGTGTTTGATCAACACTCTGATGCTCCACAGATTACAGAATGCCTCCAGATGTGCATCGGAAACAACTACTGGTCTTCCGGGGAACGATCAAAGCGTAGACTGTTTGAGACACTACTCCCATGGAGGAAAGTGCGCATGGTGACTATTGTATTCAATCCTGATGCAATTTCTGTGTTTCATCAACAGTCTGATAGTCCACAGATTACAGAATGCCTCCAGATGTGAATCGGAAATTATCAGTGGTCTTCCAGGGAACGGTCAAAGCTTAGACTGTTTGAGACATTACTCCCATGGAGGAAAGTGCGCATGGTGACTGTTGTATTCAGTCCCGATGCAATTTATGTGTTTCATCAACAATCTGATAGTCCACAGATTCAGGAATGCCACCAGATGTGCATCGGAAGCTACTACTGGTCTTCCAGGTAACGATCAAAGCGTAGACTGTTTGAGACATTACTCCTGTGGAGGAAAGTGCGCATGGTGACTGTTGTATTCAATCCCGATGGAATATCTGTGTTTCATCAACACTCTGATATTCCACAGATTACAGAATGCCTCCAGATGTGCATCGGAAACTACTACTGGTCTTCCTGGGAACGATCAAAGCGTAGACTGTTAGAGACATTACTCCCATGGAGGAAAGTGCGCATGGTGGCTGTTGTATTCAATCCCATTGCAATTTCTGTGCTTTATCAACACTCAGCTAGTCCACAGATTTCAAAATGCCTCCAGATGTGCATCGGAAACTACTACTGGTCTTCCAGGGAACGATCAAAGCGTAGACTGTTTGAGACATTACTCCCATGGAGGAAAGTGCGCATGGTGGCTGTTGTAGTCAATCCCGATGCAATTTCTGTGTTTCATCAACACTCTGATACTCCACAGATTACAGAATGCCACCAGATGTGCATCGGAAACTACTACTGGTCTTCCAGGGAACTCAAAGCGTAGACTGTTTGAGACATTACTCCCATGTAGGAAAGTGCGCATGGTGACTGTTGTATTCAATCCCATTGCAATTTCTGTGCTTTATCAACACTCAGCTAGTCCACAGATTTCAAAATGCCTCCAGATGTGCATCGGAAACTACTACTGGTCTTCCAGGGAACGATCAAAGCGTAGACTGTTTTAGACATTAATCCCATGGAGGAAAGTGCGCATGGTGGCTGTTGCATTCAATCCCGATGCAATTTCTGTGTTTCATCAACACTCTGATACTCCACAGATTACAGAATGCCTCCAGATGTGCATCGGAAACTACTACTGGTCTTCCTGGGGACGATCAAAGCGTAGACTGTTAGAGACATTACTCCCATGGAGGAAAGAGCGCATGGTGGCTGTTGTATTCAATCCTGATGCAATTTCTGTGTTTCATCAACACTCTGATAGTCCACAGATTACAGACGCCATAAGATGTGTATCGGTAGCTACTACTGGTCTTCCTGGTAACGATCAAAGCGTAGACTGTTTGAGAATTACTCCTGTGGAGGAAAGTACGCATGGTGACTGTTGTATTCAATCCCGATGCAATATCTGTGTTTCATCAACACTCTGATAGTCCACAGATTACAGAATGCCTCCAGATGTGTATCGGAAAATTACTACTGGTCTTCCAGGGAACGATCAAAACGTAGACTGTTTGTGACATTACTCCCATGGAGGAAAGTGCGCATGGTGACTGTTGTATTCAATCGCGATGCAATTTCTGTGTTTCATCAACACTCTGATAGTCTACAGATTGCACAATGCTTCCAGATGTGCATCGGAAACTACTGCTGGTCTTCCAGGGAACGATCAAAGCGTAGACTGTTTGAGACATTACTCCAGTGAAGGAAAGTGCGCATGGTGACTGTTGTATTCAATCCCGATGCAATATCTGCGTTTCATCAACACTTTGAAGGTCCAGATATTACAGAATGCATCCAGATGTGCATCGGAAACTACTACTGGTCTTCCAGGGAACGATCAAAGCGTAGACTATTTGAGACATTACTCCAATAAGGGAAGGTGCGCATGGTGACTGTCGTATTCAATCCCGATTCAATTTCTGTGTTTCATCAACAATCTGATAGTCCACAGATTAAGGAATGCCACCAGATGTGCATCGGAAGCTACTACTGGTCTTCCAGGTAACGATCAAAGCGTAGACTGATAGAGACATTACTCCCATGGAGGAAAGTGCGCATGGTGGCTGTTGTATTCAATCCCATTGCAATTTCTGTGCTTTATCAACACTCAGCTAGTCCACAGATTTCAAAATGCCTCCAGATGTGCATCGGAAACTACTACTGGTCTTCCAGGGAACGATCAAAGCGTAGACTATTTGAGACATTACGCCCATGGAGGAAGGTGCGCATGGTGACTGTCGTATTCAATCCCGATTCAGTTTTTGTGTTTCATCAACAATCTGATAGACCACAGATAATGGAATGCCACAGGTGTGCATCTGAAGCTACTACTGGTCTTCCAGGGAACGATCAAAGCGTAGACTGTTTGTGACATTACTCCCATGGAGGAAAGTGCGCATGGTGACTGTTGTATTCATTCGCGATGCAATTTCTGTGTTTCATCAACGCTCTGATAGTCTACAGATTGCACAATGCTTCCAGATGTGAATCGGAAACTACTGCTGGTCTTCCAGGGAACGATCAAAGCGTACACTGTTTGAGACACAACTCCCATGGAGGAAAGTGCGCATGGTGACTGTTGTATTTAATCCCGATGCAATATCTGTGTTTGATCAACACTCTGATGCCCCACAGATTACAGAATGCCTCCAGATGTGCATCGGAAACAACTACTGGTCTTCCGGGGAACGATCAAAGCGTAGACTGTTTGAGACACTACTCCCATGGAGGAAAGTGCGCATGGTGACTATTGTATTCAATCCTGATGCAATTTCTGTGTTTCATCAACAGTCTGATAGTCCACAGATTACAGAATGCCTCCAGATGTGAATCGGAAATTATCAGTGGTCTTCCAGGGAACGGTCAAAGCTTAGACTGTTAGAGACATTACTCCCATGGAGGAAAGTGCGCATGGTGGCTGTTGTATTCAATCCCGATGGAATATCTGTGTTTCATCAACACTCTGATATTCCACAGATTACAGAATGCCTCCAGATGTGCATCGGAAACTACTACTGGTCTTCCTGGGAACGATCAAAGCGTAGACTGTTAGAGACATTACTCCCATGGAGGAAAGTGCGCATGGTGGCTGTTGTATTCAATCCCATTGCAATTTCTGTGCTTTATCAACACTCAGCTAGTCCACAGATTTCAAAATGCCTCCAGATGTGCATCGGAAACTACTACTGGTCTTCCAGGGAACGATCAAAGCGTAGACTGTTTGAGACATTACTCCCATGGAGGAAAGTGCGCATGGTGGCTGTTGTAGTCAATCCCGATGCAATTTCTGTGTTTCATCAACACTCTGATACTCCACAGATTACAGAATGGCACCAGATGTGCATCGGAAACTACTACTGGTCTTCCAGGGAACTCAAAGCGTAGACTATTTGAGACATTACTCCCATGTAGGAAAGTGCGCATGGTGACTGTTGTATTCAATCCCATTGCAATTTCTGTGCTTTATCAACACTCAGCTAGTCCACAGATTTCAAAATGCCTCCAGATGTGCATCGGAAACTACTACTGGTCTTCCAGGGAACGATCAAAGCGTAGACTGTTTTAGACATTAATCCCATGGAGGAATGTGCGCATGGTGGCTGTTGCATTCAATCCCGATGCAATTTCTGTGTTTCATCAACACTCTGATACTCCACAGATTACAGAATGCCTCCAGATGTGCATCGGAAACTACTACTGGTCTTCCTGGGGACGATCAAAGCGTAGACTGTTAGAGACATTACTCCCATGGAGGAAAGAGCGCATGGTGGCTGTTGTATTCAATCCTGATGCAATTTCTGTGTTTCATCAACACTCTGATAGTCCACAGATTACAGACGCCATAAGATGTGTATCGGTAGCTACTACTGGTCTTCCTGGTAACGATCAAAGCGTAGACTGTTTGAGAATTACTCCTGTGGAGGAAAGTACGCATGGTGACTGTTGTATTCAATCCCGATGCAATATCTGTGTTTCATCAACACTCTGATAGTCCACAGATTACAGAATGCCTCCAGATGTGTATCGGAAAATTACTACTGGTCTTCCAGGGAACGATCAAAACGTAGACTGTTTGTGACATTACTCCCATGGTGGAAAGTGCGCATGGTGACTGTTGTATTCAATCGCGATGCAATTTCGGTGTTTCATCAACACTCTGATAGTCTACAGATTGCACAATGCTTCCAGATGTGCATCGGAAACTACTGCTGGTCTTCCAGGGAACGATCAAAGCGTAGACTGTTTGAGACATTACTCCAGTGAAGGAAAGTGCGCATGGTGACTGTTGTATTCAATCCCGATGCAATATCTGCGTTTCATCAACACTTTGAAGGTCCAGATATTACAGAATGCATCCAGATGTGCATCGGAAACTACTACTGGTCTTCCAGGGAACGATCAAAGCGTAGACTATTTGAGATATTACTCCAATAAGGGAAGGTGCGCATGGTGACTGTCGTATTCAATCCCGATTCAATTTCTGTGTTTCATCAACAATCTGATAGTCCACAGATTAAGGAATGCCACCAGATGTGCATCGGAAGCTACTACTGGTCTTCCAGGTAACGATCAAAGCGTAGACTGTTAGAGACATTACTCCCATGGAGGAAAGTGCGCATGGTGGCTGTTGTATTCAATCCCATTGCAATTTCTGTGCTTTATCAACACTCAGCTAGTCCACAGATTTCAAAATGCCTCCAGATGTGCATCGGAAACTACTACTGGTCTTCCAGGGAACGATCAAAGCGTAGACGGTTTGAGACATTACTCCCATGGAGGAAAGTGCGCATGGTGGCTGTTGTATTCAATCCCGATCTAATTTCTGTGTTTCATCAACACTCTGATACTCCACAGATTACAGAATGCCACCAGATGTGCATCGGAAACTACTACTGGTCTTCCAGGGAACTCAAAGCGTAGACTGTTTGAGACATTACTCCCATGTAGGAAAGTGCGCATGGTGACTGTTGTATTCAATCCCATTGCAATTTCTGTGCTTTATCAACACTCAGCTAGTCCACAGATTTCAAAATGCCTCCAGATGTGCATCGGAAACTACTACTGGTCTTCCAGGGAACGATCAAAGCGTAGACTGTTTGAGACATTAATCCCATGGAGGAAAGTGCGCATGGTGGCTGTTGTATTCAATCCCGATGCAATTTCTGTGTTTCATCAACACTCTGATACTCCACATATTACAGAATGCCTCCAGATGTGCATCGGAAACTACTACTGGTCTTCCTGGGGACGATCAAAGCGTAGACAGTTAGAGACATTACTCCCATGGAGGAAAGAGCGCATGGTGGCTGTTGTACTCAATCCTGATGCAATTTCTGTGTTTCATCAACACTCTGATAGTCCACAGATTACAGACGCCATAAGATGTGTATCGGTAGCTACTACTGGTCTTCCTGGTAACGATCAAAGCGTAGACTGTTTGAGAATTACTCCTGTGGAGGAAAGTACGCATGGTGACTGTTGTATTCAATCCCGATGCAATATCTGTGTTTCATCAACACTCTGATAGTCCACAGATTACAGAATGCCTCCAGATGTGCATCGGAAAATTACTACTGGTCTTCCAGGGAACGATCAAAGCGTAGACTGTTTGTGACATTACTCCCATGGAGGAAAGTGCGCATGGTGACTGTTGTATTCAATCGCGATGCAATTTCTGTGTTTCATCAACACTCTGATAGTCTACAGATTGCACAATGCTTCCAGATGTGCATCGGAAACTACTGCTGGTCTTCCAGGGAACGATCAAAGCGTAGACTGTTTGAGAAACAACTCCCATGGAGGAAAGTACGCATGGTGACTGTTGTATTCAATCCCGATGCAATATCTGTGTTTCATCAACACTCTGATAGTCCCCAGATTACAGAATGCCTCCAGATGTGCATCGGAAAATTACTACTGGTCTTCCAGGGAACGATCAAAGCGTAGACTGTTTGTGACATTACTCCCATGGAGGAAAGTGCGCATGGTGACTGTTGTATTCAATCGCGATGCAATTTCTGTGTTTCATCAACACTCTGATAGTCTACAGATTGCACAATGCTTCCAGATATGCATCGGAAACTACTGCTGGTCTTCCAGGGAACGATCAAAGCGTAGACTGTTTGAGACATTACTCCCGTGGAGGAAAGTGCGCATGGTGACTGTTGTATACAATCCCGATGCAATATCTGCGTTTCATCAACACTTTGAAGGTCCAGATATTACAGAATGCATCCAGATGTGCATCGGAAACTACTACTGGTCTTCCAGGGAACGATCAAAGCGTAGACTATTTGAGACATTACTCCAATAAGGGAAGGTGCGCATGGTGACTGTCGTATTCAATCCCGATTCTATTTCTGTGTTTCATCAACAATCTGATAGTCCACAGATTAAGGAATGCCACCAGATGTGCATCGGAAGCTACTACTGGTCTTCCAGGTAACGATCAAAGCGTAGACTGTTTGAGACATTACTCCTGTGGAGGAAAGTGGGCATGGTGACTGTTGTATTCAATCCCGATGGAATATCTGTGTTTCATCAACACTCTGATATTCCACAGATTACAGAATGCCTCCAGATGTGCATCGGAAACTACTTCTGGTCTTCCTGGGAACGATCAAAGCGTAGAATGTTTGAGACATTACGCCCGTGGAGGAAAGTGCGCATGGTGACTGTTGAATTCAATCCCGATGCAATATCTGTGTTTCATCAACACTTTGAAGGTCCAGATATAACAGAATGCACCTAGATGTGCATCGGAAACTACTACTGGTCTTGGAGGGAACGATCAAAGCGTAGACTATTTGAGACATTACTCCCATGGAGGAAGGTGCGCATGGTGACTGTCGTATTCAATCCCGATTCAATTTCTGTGTTTCATCAACAATCTGATAGTCCACAGATTAAGGAATGCCACCAGATGTGCATCGGAAGCTACTACTGGTCTTCCAGGTAACATTCAAAGCGTAGACTGTTTGAGACATTACTCCTGTGGAGGAAAGTGCGCATGGGGACTGTCGTATTCAATCCCGATGGAATTTCTCTGTTTCATCAACACTTTGAAGGTCCACAGATTACGGAATGCATCCAAATGTGCATCGGAAACTACTATTGGTCTTCCAGGGACGTTCAAAGCGTAGACTAGATGAGACATTACTCCCATGGAGGAATGTGCGCATGGTGACTGTTGTATTCAATCCCGATGCAATTTCTGTGTTTCATCAACACTCTGATAGTCGACAGACTACAGAATGCCACCAGATTTGCATCGGAAACTACTACTGGTCTTCCAGGGAACGATCAAAGCGTAGACTAATTGAGACATTACTCCCATGGAGGAAGGTGCGCATGGTGACTGTCGTATTCAATCCCGATTCAGTTTCTGTGTTTCATCAACAATCTGATTGTCCACAGATTAAGGTATGCCACCAGATGTGCATCGGAAGCTACTACTGGTCTTCCAGGTAACGATCAAGGCGTAGACTGTTTGAGACATTACTCCCATGGAGGAAAGTGCGCATGGTGGCTGTTGTATTCAATCCCATTGCAATTTCTGTGCTTTATCAACACTCAGCTAGTCCACAGATTTCAAAATGCCTCCAGATGTGCATCGGAAACTACTACTGGTCTTCCAGGGAACGATCAAAGCGTAGACTGTTTGAGATATTACTCCCATGGAGGAAAGTGCGCATGGTGGCTGTTGTAGTCAATCCCGATGCAATTTCTGTGTTTCATCAACACTCTGATACTCCACAGATTACAGAATGCCACCAGATGTGCATCGGAAACTACTACTGGTC
Source organism: Schistocerca gregaria (assembly GCF_023897955.1). Lineage (NCBI taxonomy): Eukaryota > Metazoa > Arthropoda > Insecta > Orthoptera > Acrididae > Schistocerca > Schistocerca gregaria. The sequence goes on from NC_064927.1 coordinate 45,196,144, forward strand.
TTCCAGGGAACTCAAAGCGTAGACTGTTTGAGACATTACTCCCATGTAGGAAAGTGCGCATGGTGACTGTTGTATTCAATCCCATTGCAATTTCTGTGCTTTATCAACACTCAGCTAGTCCACAGATTTCAAAATGCCTCCAGATGTGCATCGGAAACTACTACTGGTCTTCCAGGGAACGATCAAAGCGTAGACTGTTTGAGACATTAATCCCATGGAGGAAAGTGCGCATGGTGGCTGTTGCATTCAATCCCGATGCAATTTCTGTGTTTCATCAACACTCTGATACTCCACAGATTACAGAATGCCTCCAGATGTGCATCGGAAACTACTACTGGTCTTCCTGGGGACGATCAAAGCGTAGACTGTTAGAGACATTACTCCCATGGAGGAAAGAGCGCATGGTGGCTGTTGTATTCAATCCTGATGCAATTTCTGTGTTTCATCAACACTCTGATAGTCCACAGATTACAGACGCCATAAGATGTGTATCGGTAGCTACTACTGGTCTTCCTGGTAACGATCAAAGCGTAGACTGTTTTAGAATTACTAATGTGGAGGAAAGTACGCATGGTGACTGTTGTATTCAATCCCGATGCAATATCTGTGTTTCATCAACACTCTGATAGTCCACAGATTACAGAATACCTCCAGATGTGCATCGGAAAATTACTACTGGTCTTCCAGGGAACGATCAAAACGTAGACTGTTTGTGACATTACTCCCATGGAGGAAAGTGCGCATGGTGACTGTTGTATTCAATCGCGATGCAATTTCTGTGTTTCATCAACACTCTGATAGTCTACAGATTGCACAATGCTTCCAGATGTGCATCGGAAACTACTGCTCGTCTTCCAGGGAACGATCAAAGCGTAGACTGTTTGAGACACAACTCCCATGGAGGACAGTGCGCATGGTGACTGTTGTATTTAATCCCGATGCAATATCTATGTTTGATTAACACTCTGATGCTCCACAGATTACAGAATGCCTCCAGATGTGCATCGGAAACAACTACTGGTCTTCCGGGGAACGATCAAAGCGTAGACTGTTTGAGACACTACTCCCATGGAGGAAGATGCGCATGGTGACTATTGTATTCAATCCTGATGCATTTTCTGTGTTTCATCAACACTCTGATAGTCCACAGATTACAGAATGCCTCCAGATGTGAATCGGAAATTATCACTGGTTTTCCAGGGAACGATCAAAACGTAGACTGTTTGTGACATTACTCCCATGGAGGAAAGTGCGCATGGTGACTGTTGTATTCAGTCCCGATGCAATTTATGTGTTTCATCAACACTCTGATAGTCCACAGATTACAGAATGCCACCAGATGTGCATATGAAACTACTACTGGTCTTCCAGGGAACGATCAAAGCGTAGACTGTTTGAGACATTACTCCTGTGGAGGAAAGTGCGCATGGTGACTGTTGTATTCAATCCCGATGCAATATCTGCGTTTCATCAACACTTTGAAGGTCCAGATATTACAGAATGCATCCAGATGTGCATCGGAAACTACTACTGGTCTTCCAGGGAACGATCAATACGTAGACTATTTGAGACGTTACTCCAATAAGGGAAGGTGCGCATGGTGACTGTCGTATTCAATCCCGATTCAATTTCTGTGTTTCATCAACAATCTGATAGTCCACAGATTAAGGAATGCCACCAGATGTGCATCGGAAGCTACTACTGGTCTTCCAGGTAACGATCAAAGCGTAGACTGTTAGAGACATTACTCCCATGGAGGAAAGTGCGCATGGTGGCTGTTGTATTCAATCCCATTCCAATTTCTGTGCTTTATCAACACTCAGCTAGTCCACAGATTTCAAAATTCCTCCAGATGTGCATCGGAAACTACTACTGGTCTTCCAGGGAACGATCAAAGCGTAGACGGTTTGAGACATTACTCCCATGGAGGAAAGTGCGCATGGTGGCTGTTGTATTCAATCCCGATGCAATTTCTGTGTTTCATCAACACTCTGATACTCCACAGATTACAGAATGCCACCAGATGTGCATCGGAAACTACTACTGGTCTTCCAGGGAACTCAAAGCGTAGACTGTTTGAGACATTACTCCCATGTAGGAAAGTGCGCATGGTGACTGTTGTATTCAATCCCATTGCAATTTCTGTGCTTTATCAACACTCAGCTAGTCCACAGATTTCAAAATGCCTCCAGATGTGCATCGGAAACTACTACTGGTCTTCCAGGGAACGATCAAAGCGTAGACTGTTTGAGACATTAATCCCATGGAGGAATGTGCGCATGGTGGCTGTTGTATTCAATCCCGATGCAATTTCTGTGTTTCATCAACACTCTGATACTCCACAGATTACAGAATGCCTCCAGATGTGCATCGGAAACTACTACTGGTCTTCCTGGGGACGATCAAAGCGTAGACTGTTAGAGACATTACTCCCATGGAGGAAAGAGCGCATGGTGGCTGTTGTATTCAATCCCGATGCAATTTCTGTGTTTCATCAACACTCTGATAGTCCACAGATTACAGACGCCATAAGATGTGTATCGGTAGCTACTACTGGTCTTCCTGGTAACGATCAAAGCGTAGCCTGTTTGAGAATTACTCCTGTGGAGGAAAGTACGCATGGTGACTGTTGTATTCAATCCCGATGCAATTTCTGTGTTTCATCAACACTCTGATAGTCCACAGATTACAGAATGCCTCCTGATGTGCATCGGAAAATTACTACTGGTCTTCCAGGGAACGATCAAAGCGTAGACTGTTTGTGACATTACTCCCATGGAGGAAAGTGCGCATGGTGACTGTTGTATTCAATCGCGATGCAATTTCTGTGTTTCGTCAACACTCTGATAGTCTACAGATTGCACAATGCTTCCAGATGTGCATCGGAAACTACTGCTGGTCTTCCAGGGAACGATCAAAGCGTAGACTGTTTGAGAAACAACTCCCATGGAGGAAAGTACGCATTGTGACAGTTGTATTCAATCCCGATGCAATATCTGTGTTTCATCAACACTCTGATAGTCCACAGATTACAGAATGCCTCCAGATGTGCATCGGAAAATTACTACTGGTCTTCCAGGGAACGATCAAAGCGTAGACTGTTGTGACATTACTCCCATGGAGGAAAGTGCGCATGGTGACTGTTGTATTCAATCGCGATGCAATTTCTGTGTTTCATCAACACTCTGATAGTCTACAGATTGCACAATGCTTCCAGATGTGCATCGGAAACTACTGCTGGTCTTCCAGGGAACGATCAAAGCGTAGACTGTTTGAGACATTACTCCCGTGGAGGAAAGTGCGCATGGTGACTGTTGTATTCAATCCCGATGCAATATCTGCGTTTCATCAACACTTTGAAGGTCCAGATATTACAGAATGCATCCAGATGTGCATCGGAAACTACTACTGGTCTTCCAGGGAACGATCAAAGCGTAGACTATTTGAGACATTACTCCAATAAGGGAAGGTGTGCATGGTGACTGTCGTATTCAATCCCGATTCAATTTCTGTGTTTCATTAACAATCTGATAGTCCACAGATTAAGGAATGCCACCAGATGTGCATCGGAAGCTACTACTGGTCTTCCAGGTAACGATCAAAGCGTAGACTGTTTGAGACATTACTCCTTGGAGGAAAGTGCGCATGGTGACTGTTGTATTCAATCCCGATGGAATATCTGTGTTTCATCAAAACTCTGATATTCCACAGATTACAGAATGCCTCCAGATGTGCATCGGAAACTACTTCTGGTCTTCCTGGGAACGATCAAAGCGTAGAATGTTTGAGACATTACGCCCGTGGAGGAAAGTGCGCATGGTGACTGTTTAATTCAATCCCGATGCAATATCTGTGTTTCATCAACACTTTGAAGGTCCAGATATAACAGAATGCACCTAGATGTGCATCGGAAACTACTACTGGTCTTGGAGGGAACGATCAAAGCGTAGACTATTTGAGACATTACTCCCATGGAGGAAGGTGCGCATGGTGACTGTCGTATTCAATCCCGATTCAATTTCTGTGTTTCATCAACAATCTGATAGTCCACAGATTAAGGAATGCCACCAGATGTGCATCGGAAGCTACTACTGGTCTTCCAGGTAACATTCAAAGCGTAGACTGTTTGAGACATTACTCCTGTGGAGGAAAGTGCGCATGGGGACTGTCGTATTCAATCCCGACGGAATTTCTCTGTTTCATCAACACTTTGAAAGTCCACAGATTACGGAATGCATCCAAATGTGCATCGGAAACTACTATTGGTCTTCCAGGGACGTTCAAAGCGTAGACTAGATGAGACATTACTCCCATGGAGGTCAAGGGGTAGACTGTTTGAGACATTACTCCCATGGAGGAAAGTGCGCATGGTGACTGTTGTATTCAGTCCCGATGCAATTTATGTGTTTCATCAACACTCTGATAGTCCACAGATTACAGAATGCCACCAGATGTGCATATGAAACTACTACTGGTCTTCCAGGGAACGATCAAAGCGTAGACTGTTTGTGACATCACTCCCGTGGAGGAAAGTGCGCATGGTGACTGTTGTATTCAATCCCGATGCAATATCTGTGTTTCATCAACACTTTGAAGGTCCAGATATTACAGAATGCATCCAGATGTGCATCGGAAACTACTACTGGTCTTCCGGGGAACGATCAAAGCGTAGACTAATTGAGACATTACTCCCATGGAGGAAGGTGCGCATGGTGACTGTCGTATTCAATCCCGATTCAATTTCTGTGTTTCATCAACAATCTGATAGTCCACAGATTCAGGAATGCCACCAGATGTGCATCGGAAGCTACTACTGGTCTTCCAGGTAACGATCAAAGCGTAGACTGTTTGAGACATTACTCCTGTGGAGGAAAGTGCGCATGGTGACTGTTGTATTCAATCCCGATGGAATATCTGTGTTTCATCAACACTCTGATATTCCACAGATTACAGAATGCCTCCAGATGTGCATCGGAAACTACTACTGGTCTTCCTGGGAACGATCAAAGCGTAGACTGTTAGCGACATTACTCCCATGGAGGAAAGTGCGCATGGTGGCTGTTGTATTCAATCACGATGCAATTTCTGTGTTTCATCAACACTCTGATAGTCCACAGATTACAGAATGCCACCAGATGTGTATCGGTAGCTACTACTGGTCTTCCAGGTAACGATCAAAGCGTAGACTGTTTGAGAATTACTCCTGTGGAGGGAAGTGCGCATGGTGACTGTTGTATTCAATCCTGATGCAATTTCTGTGTTTCATCAACACTCTGATAGTCCACAGATTACAGACGCCACCAGATGTGTATCGGTAGCTACTACTGGTCTTCCTGGTAACGATCAAAGCGTAGACTGTTTGAGAATTACTCCTGTGGAGGAAAGTATGCATGGTGACTGTTGTATTCAATCCCGATGCAATATCTGTGTTTCATCAACACTCTGATAGTCCACAGATTACAGAATGCCTCCAGATGTGCATCGGAAAATTACTACTGGTCTTCCAGGGAACGATCAAAGCGTAGACTGTTTGTGACATTACTCCCATGGAGGAAAGTGCGCATGGTGACTGTTGTATTCAATCGCGATGCAATTTCTGTGTTTCATGAACACTCTGATATTCCACAGATTACAGAATGCCTCCAGATGTGCATCGGAAACCACTTCTTGTCTACCTGGGAACGATCAAAACGTAGACTGTTTGAGACATTACTCCCATGGAGGAAAGTGCGCATCGTGGCTGTTGTATTCAATCCCATTGCAATTTCTGTGCTTTATCAACACTCAGCTAGTCCACAGATTTCAAAATACCTCCAGATGTGCATCGGAAACTACTACTGGTCTTCCAGGGAACGATCAAAGCGTAGACTGTTTGAGACATTACTCCCATGGAGGAAAGTGCGCATGGTGGCTGCTGTATTCAATTCCGATGCAATTTCTGTGTTTCATCAACACTCTGATACTCCACAGATTACAGAATGCGTCCAGATGTGCATCGGAAACTACTACTGGTCTTCCTGGGAACGATCAAAGCGTAGACTGTTTGAGAATTACTCCTGTGGAGGGAAGTGCGCATGGTAACTGTTGTATTCAATCCTGATGCAATTTCTGTGTTTCATCAACACTCTGATAGTCCACAGATTACAGAATGCCTCCAGATGTGCATCGGAAACTACTACTGGTCTTCCAGGGAACGATCAAAGCGTACACTGTTTGAGACACAACTCCCATTGAGGAAAGTGCGCATGGTGACTGTTGTATTTCATCCCGATGCAATTTCTGTGTTTGATCAACACTCTGATGCTCCACAGATTACAAAATGCCTCCAGATGTGCATCGGAAACAACTACTGGTCTTCTGGGGAACGATCAAAGCGTAGACTGTTTGAGACACTACTCCCATGGAGGAAAGTGCGCATGGTGACTGTTGTATTCAATCCTGATGCAATTTCTGTGTTTCATCAACACTCTGATAGTCCACAGATTACAGAATGCCTCTAGATGTGCATCGGAAATTATCACTGGTCTTCCAGGGAACGGTCAAATCGTAGACTGTTTGAGACATTATTCCCATGGAGGAAAGTGCGCATCGTGGCTGTTGTATTCAATCCCATTGCAATTTCTGTGCTTTATCAACACTCAGCTAGTCCACAGATTTCAAAATGCCTCCAGATGTGCATCGGAAACTACTGCTGGTCTTCCAGGGAACGATCAAAGCGTAGACTGTTTGAGACATTACTCCCGTGGAGGAAAGTGCGCATGGTGACTGTTGTATTCAATCCCGATGCAATATCTGCGTTTCATCAACACTTTGAAGGTCCAGATATTACAGAATGCATCCAGATGTGCATCGGAAACTACTACTGGTCTTCCAGGGAACGATCAAAGCGTAGACTATTTGAGACATTACTCCAATAAGGGAAGGTGTGCATGGTGACTGTCGTATTCAATCCCGATTCAATTTCTGTGTTTCATTAACAATCTGATAGTCCACAGATTAAGGAATGCCACCAGATGTGCATCGGAAGCTACTACTGGTCTTCCAGGTAACGATCAAAGCGTAGACTGTTTGAGACATTACTCCTTGGAGGAAAGTGCGCATGGTGACTGTTGTATTCAATCCCGATGGAATATCTGTGTTTCATCAAAACTCTGATATTCCACAGATTACAGAATGCCTCCAGATGTGCATCGGAAACTACTTCTGGTCTTCCTGGGAACGATCAAAGCGTAGAATGTTTGAGACATTACGCCCGTGGAGGAAAGTGCGCATGGTGACTGTTGAATTCAATCCCGATGCAATATCTGTGTTTCATCAACACTTTGAAGGTCCAGATATAACAGAATGCACCTAGATGTGCATCGGAAACTACTACTGGTCTTGGAGGGAACGATCAAAGCGTAGACTATTTGAGACATTACTCCCATGGAGGAAGGTGCGCATGGTGACTGTCGTATTCAATCCCGATTCAATTTCTGTGTTTCATCAACAATCTGATAGTCCACAGATTAAGGAATGCCACCAGATGTGCATCGGAAGCTACTACTGGTCTTCCAGGTAACATTCAAAGCGTAGACTGTTTGAGACATTACTCCTGTGGAGGAAAGTGCGCATGGGGACTGTCGTATTCAATCCCGACGGAATTTCTCTGTTTCATCAACACTTTGAAAGTCCACAGATTACGGAATGCATCCAAATGTGCATCGGAAACTACTATTGGTCTTCCAGGGACGTTCAAAGCGTAGACTAGATGAGACATTACTCCCATGGAGGTCAAGGGGTAGACTGTTTGAGACATTACTCCCATGGAGGAAAGTGCGCATGGTGACTGTTGTATTCAGTCCCGATGCAATTTATGTGTTTCATCAACACTCTGATAGTCCACAGATTACAGAATGCCACCAGATGTGCATATGAAACTACTACTGGTCTTCCAGGGAACGATCAAAGCGTAGACTGTTTGTGACATCACTCCCGTGGAGGAAAGTGCGCATGGTGACTGTTGTATTCAATCCCGATGCAATATCTGTGTTTCATCAACACTTTGAAGGTCCAGATATTACAGAATGCATCCAGATGTGCATCGGAAACTACTACTGGTCTTCCGGGGAACGATCAAAGCGTAGACTAATTGAGACATTACTCCCATGGAGGAAGGTGCGCATGGTGACTGTCGTATTCAATCCCGATTCAATTTCTGTGTTTCATCAACAATCTGATAGTCCACAGATTCAGGAATGCCACCAGATGTGCATCGGAAGCTACTACTGGTCTTCCAGGTAACGATCAAAGCGTAGACTGTTTGAGACATTACTCCTGTGGAGGAAAGTGCGCATGGTGACTGTTGTATTCAATCCCGATGGAATATCTGTGTTTCATCAACACTCTGATATTCCACAGATTACAGAATGCCTCCAGATGTGCATCGGAAACTACTACTGGTCTTCCTGGGAACGATCAAAGCGTAGACTGTTAGCGACATTACTCCCATGGAGGAAAGTGCGCATGGTGGCTGTTGTATTCAATCACGATGCAATTTCTGTGTTTCATCAACACTCTGATAGTCCACAGATTACAGAATGCCACCAGATGTGTATCGGTAGCTACTACTGGTCTTCCAGGTAACGATCAAAGCGTAGACTGTTTGAGAATTACTCCTGTGGAGGGAAGTGCGCATGGTGACTGTTGTATTCAATCCTGATGCAATTTCTGTGTTTCATCAACACTCTGATAGTCCACAGATTACAGACGCCACCAGATGTGTATCGGTAGCTACTACTGGTCTTCCTGGTAACGATCAAAGCGTAGACTGTTTGAGAATTACTCCTGTGGAGGAAAGTATGCATGGTGACTGTTGTATTCAATCCCGATGCAATATCTGTGTTTCATCAACACTCTGATAGTCCACAGATTACAGAATGCCTCCAGATGTGCATCGGAAAATTACTACTGGTCTTCCAGGGAACGATCAAAGCGTAGACTGTTTGTGACATTACTCCCATGGAGGAAAGTGCGCATGGTGACTGTTGTATTCAATCGCGATGCAATTTCTGTGTTTCATGAACACTCTGATATTCCACAGATTACAGAATGCCTCCAGATGTGCATCGGAAACCACTTCTTGTCTACCTGGGAACGATCAAAACGTAGACTGTTTGAGACATTACTCCCATGGAGGAAAGTGCGCATCGTGGCTGTTGTATTCAATCCCATTGCAATTTCTGTGCTTTATCAACACTCAGCTAGTCCACAGATTTCAAAATACCTCCAGATGTGCATCGGAAACTACTACTGGTCTTCCAGGGAACGATCAAAGCGTAGACTGTTTGAGACATTACTCCCATGGAGGAAAGTGCGCATGGTGGCTGCTGTATTCAATTCCGATGCAATTTCTGTGTTTCATCAACACTCTGATACTCCACAGATTACAGAATGCGTCCAGATGTGCATCGGAAACTACTACTGGTCTTCCTGGGAACGATCAAAGCGTAGACTGTTTGAGAATTACTCCTGTGGAGGGAAGTGCGCATGGTAACTGTTGTATTCAATCCTGATGCAATTTCTGTGTTTCATCAACACTCTGATAGTCCACAGATTACAGAATGCCTCCAGATGTGCATCGGAAACTACTACTGGTCTTCCAGGGAACGATCAAAGCGTACACTGTTTGAGACACAACTCCCATTGAGGAAAGTGCGCATGGTGACTGTTGTATTTCATCCCGATGCAATTTCTGTGTTTGATCAACACTCTGATGCTCCACAGATTACAAAATGCCTCCAGATGTGCATCGGAAACAACTACTGGTCTTCTGGGGAACGATCAAAGCGTAGACTGTTTGAGACACTACTCCCATGGAGGAAAGTGCGCATGGTGACTGTTGTATTCAATCCTGATGCAATTTCTGTGTTTCATCAACACTCTGATAGTCCACAGATTACAGAATGCCTCTAGATGTGCATCGGAAATTATCACTGGTCTTCCAGGGAAAGGTCAAATCGTAGACTGTTTGAGACATTATTCCCATGGAGGAAAGTGCGCATCGTGGCTGTTGTATTCAATCCCATTGCAATTTCTGTGCTTTATCAACACTCAGCTAGTCCACAGATTTCAAAATGCCTCCAGATGTGCATCGGAAACTACTACTGGTCTTCCAGGGAACGATCAAAGCGTAGACTGTTTGAGACATTACTCCCATGGAGGAAAGTGCGCATGGTGACTGTCGTATTCAATCCCGATTCAATTTCTGTGTTTCATCAACAATCTGATAGTCCACAGATTCAGGAATGCCACCAGATGTGCATCGGAAGCTACTACTGGTCTTCCAGGTAACGATCAAAGCGTAGACTGTTTGAGACATTACTCCTGTGGAGGAAAGTGCGCATGGTGACTGTTGTATTCAATCCCGATGGAATATCTGTGTTTCATCAACACTCTGATATTCCACAGATTACAGAATGCCTCCAGATGTGCATCGGAAACTACTACTGGTCTTCCTGGGAACGATCAAAGCGTAGACTGTTAGCGACATTACTCCCATGGAGGAAAGTGCGCATGGTGACTGTTGTATTCAGTCCCGATGCAATTTATGTGTTTCTTCAACACTCTGATAGTCCACAGATTACAGAATGCCTCCAGATGTGCATCGGAAACTACTTCTTGTCTACCTGGGAACGATCAAAGCGTAGACAGTTTGAGACATTACTCCCATGGAGGAAAGTGCGCATCGTGGCTGTTGTATTCAATCCCATTGCAATTTCTGTGCTTTATCAACACTCAGCTAGTCCACAGATTTCAAAATGCCTCCAGATGTGCATCGGAAACTACTACTGGTCTTCCAGGGAACGATCAAAGCGTAGACTGTTTGAGACATTACTCCCATGGAGGAAAGTGCCCATGGTGGCTGTTGTATTCAATTCCGATGCAATTTCTGTATTTCATCAACACTCTGATACTCCACAGATTACAGAATGCCTCCAGATGTGCATCGGAAACTACTAGTGGTCTTCCTGGGAACGATCAAAGCGTAGACTGTTAGAGACATTACTCCAATGGAGGAAAGTGCGCATGGTGACTGTTGTATTCAATCCCGATGGAATATCTGTGTTTCATCAACACTCTGATATTCCACAGATTACAGAATGCCTCCAGATGTGCATCGGAAACTACTTCTTGTCTACCTAGGAACGATCAAAGCGTAGACTGTTTGAGACATTACTCCCATGGAGGAAAGTGCGCATGGTGACTGTTGAATTTAATCCCGATGCAATATCTGTGTTTCATCAACACTTTGAAGGTCCAGATATAACAGAATGCATCCAGATGTGCATCGGAAACTACTACTGGTCTTGCAGGGAACGATCAAAGCGTAGACTATTTGAGACATTACTCCCATGGAGGAAAGTGCGCATCGTGGCTGTTGTATTCAGTCCTATTGCAATTTCTGTGCTTTATCAACACTCAGCTAGTCCACAGATTTCAAAATGCCTCCAGATGTGCATCGGAAACTACTACTGGTCTTCCAGGGAACGATCAAAGCGTAGACTGTTTGAGACATTACTCCCATGGAGGAAAGTGCGCATGGTGGCTGTTGTATTCAATCACGATGCAATTTCTGTGTTTCATCAACACTCTGATAGTCCACAGATTACAGAATGCCACCAGATGTGTATCGGTAGCTACTACTGGTCTTCCAGGTAACGATCAAAGCGTAGACTGTTTGAGAATTACTCCTGTGGAGGGAAGTGCGCATGGTGACTGTTGTATTCAATCCTGATGCAATTTCTGTGTTTCATCAACACTCTGATAGTCCACAGATTACAGAATGCCTCCAGATGTGCATCGGAAACTACTACTGGTCTTCCAGGGAACGATCAAAGCGTAGACTGTTTGTGACATTACTCCCATGGAGGAAAGTGCGCATGGTGACTGTTGTATTCAATCGCGATGCAATTTCTGTGTTTCATCAACACTCTGATAGTCCACAGATTGCACAATGCTTCCAGATGTGCATCGGAAACTACTACTGGTCTTTCAGGGAACGATCAAAGCGTACACTGTTTGAGACACAACTCCCATGGAGGAAAGTGCGCATGGTGACTGTTGTATTTCATCCCGATGCAATTTCTGTGTTTGATCAACACTCTGATGCTCCACAGATTAAGGAATGCCACCAGATGTGCATCGGAAGCTACTACTGGTCTTCCACGTAACGATCAAAGCGTAGACTGTTTGAGACATTACTCCTGTGGAGGAAAGTGCGCATGGTGACTGTTGAATTCAATCCCGATGCAATATCTGTGTTTCATCAACACTTTGAAGGTCCAGATATAACAGAATGCATCCAGATGTGCATCGGAAACTACTACTGGTTTTGCAGGGAACGATCAAAGCGTAGACTATTTGAGATATTACTCCCAAGGAGGAAGGTGCGCATGGTGACTGTCGTATTCAATCCCGATTCAATTTCTGTGTTTCATCAACAATCTGATAGTCCACAGATTAAGGAATGCCACCAGATGTGCATCGGAAGCTACTACTGGTCTTCCAGGTAACGATCAAGGCGTAGACTGTTTGAGACATTACTCCTGTGGAGGAAAGTGCGCATGGTGACTGGTGTATTCAATCCCAAAGCAATTTCTGTGTTTCATCAACACTCTGATAGTCCACAGATTACAGAATGCCACCAGATGTGCATATGAAACTACTACTGGTCTTCCAGGGAATGATCTAGGCGTAGACTGTTTGAGACATTACTCCCGTGGAGGAAAGTGCGCATGGTGACTGTTGTATTCAATCCCGATGCAATATCTGTGCTTCATCAACACTTTGAAGGTCCAGATATTACAGAATGCATCCAGATGTGCATCGGAAACTACTACTGGTCTTCCAGGGAACGATCAAAGCGTAGACTATTTCAGACATTACTCTCATGGAGTAAGGTGCGCACGGTGACTGTCGTATTCAATCCCGATTCAATTTTTGTGTTTCATCAACAATCTGATAGACCACAGATTAAGGAATGCCACAGGTGTGCATCTGAAGCTACTACTGGTCTTCCAGGTAACGATCAAAGCGTAGACTGTTTGAGACTTTACTCCTGTGGAGGAAAGTGCGCATGGTGACTGTTGTATTCCATCCCGATGCAATTTCTGTGTTTCATCAACACTCTGATGCTCCACAGATTACAGAATGCCTCCAGATGTGCATCGGAAACAACTACTGGTCTTCCGGGGAACGATCAAAGCGTAGACTGTTTGAGACACTACTCCCATGGAGGAAAGTGCGCATGGTGACTGTTGTATTCAATCCTGATGCAATTTCTGTGTTTCATCAACACTCTGATAGTCCACAGATTACAGAATGCCTCTAGATGTGCATCGGGAATTATCACTGGTCTTCCAGGGAACGGTCAAAGCGTAGACTGTTTGAGACATTACTCCCATGGAGGAAAGGGTGCATGGTGACTGTTGTATTCAGTCCCGATGCAATTTATGTGTTTCATCAACACTCTGATAGTCCACAGATTACAGAATGCCACCAGACGTGCTTCGGAAACTACTTCTGGTCTTCCAGGGAACGATCCAAGCGTAGACTATTTGAGGCATTACTCCCATGGAGGAAGGTGCGCATGGTGACTGTCGTATTCAATCCCGATTCAATTTCTGTGTTTCATCAACAATCTGATAGTCCACAGATTAAGGAATGCCACCAGATGTGCATCGGAAGCTACTACTGGTCTTCCACGTAACGATCAAAGCGTAGACTGTTTGAGACATTACTCCTGTGGAGGGAAGTGCGCATGGTGACTGTTGTATTCAATCCTGATGCAATTTCTGTGTTTCATCAACACTCTGATAGTCCACAGATTACAGAATGCCACCAGATGTGCATATGAAACTACTACTGGTCTTCCAGGGAACGATCAAAGCGTAGAATGTTTGAGACATTACTCCCGTGGAGGAAAGTGCGCATGGTGACTGTTGTATTCATTCCCGATGCAATATCTGTGTTTCATCAACACTTTGAAGGTCCAGATATTACAGAATGCATCCAGATGTGCATCGGAAACTACTACTGGTCTTGCAGGGAACGATCAAAGCGTAGACTATTTGAGACATTACTCCCATGGGGGATGGTGCGCATGGTGAATGTCGTATTCAATCCCGATTCAATTTCTGTGTTTCATCCACAATCTGATAGTCCACAGATTAAGGAATGCCACCAGATGTGCATCGGAAGCTACTACTGGTCTTCCAGGTAACATTCAAAGCGTAGACTGTTTGAGACATTACGCCTGTGGAGGAAAGTGCGCATGGGGACTGTCGTATTCAATCCCGATGGAATTTCTCTGTTTCATCAACACTTTCAAGGTCCACAGATTACGGAATGCATTCAAATGTGCATCGGAAACTACTATTGGTCTTCCAGGGACGTTCAAAGCGTAGACTAGATGAGACATTACTCCCATGGAGGAATGTGCGCATGGTGACTGTTGTATTCAATCCCCATGCAATTTCTGTGTTTCATCAACACTTTGATAGTCGACAGACTACAGAATGCCACTAGATTTGCATCGGAAACTACTACTGGTCTTCCAGGGAACGATCAAGGCGTAGACTGTTTGAGACATTACTCCCGTGGAGGAAAGTGCCATGGTGACTGTTGTATTCAATCCCGATGCAATATCTGTGCTTCATCAACACTTTGAAGGTCCAGATATTACAGAATGCCTCCAGATGTGCATCGGAAACTACTTCTGGTCTTCCGGGGAACGATCAAAGCGTAGACTATTTGAGACATTAGTCCCATGGAGGAAGGTGCGCATGGTGACTGTCGTATTCAATCCCGATTCAATTTTTGTGTATCATCAACAATCTGATAGACCACAGATTAAGGAATGCCACAGGTGTGCATCTGAAGCTACTACTGGTCTTCCAGGTAACGATCAAAGCGTAGACTGTTTGAGACATTACTCCTGTGGAGGAAAGTGCGCATGGTGACTGTTGTATTCCATCCCGATGCAATTTCTGTGTTTCATCAACACTCTGATAGTCCACAGATTACAGAATGCCACCAGATGTGCATATGAAACTGCTACTGGTCTTCCAGGGAACGATCAAAGCGTAGACTGTTTGAGACATTACTCCCGAGGAGGAAAGTGCGCATGGTGACTGTTGTATTCAATCCCGATGCAATTTCTGTGTTCCATCAACGCTCTGATAGTCCACAGATTACAGAATGCCTCCAGATGTGCATCGGAAACTACTTCTGGTCTTCCAGGGAACGATCAAAGCGTAGACTGTTTGAGACATTACTCCTATGGAGGAATGTGCGCATGGTGACTGTCGTATTCAATCCCGATGCAATTTCTGTGTTTCATCAACACTCTGATAGACCACAGATTACAGAATACCACTAGATGTGCATCGGATACTACTACTGATCTTCCAGGGAACGATCAAACCGTAGACTGTTTGAGACATTACTCCTGTGGAGGAAAGTGCGCATGGTGACAGTTGTATTCAATCCCGATGCAATTTCTGTGTTTCATCAACACTCTGATAGTCCACAGATTACAAAATGCCACCAGATGTGCATAGAAAACTACTACTGGTCTTCCAGGGAACGATCAAAACGTAGACTGTTTGAGACATTACTCCCGTGGAGCAAAGTGCGCATGGTGATTGTTGTATTCAATCCCGATGCAATTTCTGTGTTCCATCCACACTCTGATAGTCCACAGAATACAAAATGCCTTTAGATGTGCATCGGAAACTACTTCTGGTCTTCCAGGGAACGATCAAAGCGTAGACTGTTTGAGACACTACTCATATGAAGGAAAGTGCGCATGGTGACTGTTGTATTCAATCCCGATGCAATTTCTCTGTTTCATCAACACTCTGATAGTCCACAGATTACTGAATGCCTCCAGATGTGCATCGGAAACTACTACTTGTCTTCCAGGGAACTCAAAGCGTAGACTGTTTGAGACATTACTCCCATGTAGGAAAGTGCGCATGGTGACTGTTGTATTCAATCCCATTGCAATTTCTGTGCTTTATAAACACTCAGCTAGTCCACGGATTTCAAAATGCCTCCAGATGAGCATCGGAAACTACCACTGGTCTTCCAGGGAACGGTCAAAGCGTAGACTGTTTGAGACATTACTCCCATGGAGGAAAGTGTGCATGGTGACTGTTGTATTCAATCCCGATGCAATTTCTGTGTTTCATCAACACTCTGATAGACCACAGATTACAAAATGCCTCCAGATGTGCATCGGAAACAACTACTGGTCTTCTGGGGAACGATCAAAGCGTAGACTGTTTGAGACACTACTCCCATGGAGGAAAGTGCGCATGGTGACTGTTGTATTCAATCCTGATGCAATTTCTGTGTTTCATCAACACTCTGATAGTCCACAGATTACAGAATGCCTCTAGATGTGCATCGGAAATTATCACTGGTCTTCCAGGGAACGGTCAAATCGTAGACTGTTTGAGACATTACTCCCATGGAGGAAAGTGCGCATGGTGACTGTTGTATTCAATTCCGATGCAATTTCTGTGTTTCATCAACACTCTGATACTCCACAGATTACAGAATGCCTCCAGATGTGCATCGGAAACTACTACTGGTCTTCGTGGGAACGATCAAAGCGTAGATTGTTAGAGACATTACTCCCATGGAGGAAAGTGCGCATGGTGACTGTTGTATTCAATCCCGATGGAATATCTGTGTTTCATCAACACTCTGATATTCCACAGATTACAGAATGCCTCCAGATGTGCATCGGAAACTACTTCTTGTCTACCTGGGAACGATCAAAGCGTAGACTGTTTGAGACATTACTCCCATGGAGGAAAGTGCGCATGGTGGCTGTTGTATTCAATTCCGATGCAATTTCTGTGTTTCATCAACACTCTGATACTCCACAGATTACAGAATGCCTCCAGATGTGCATCGGAAACTACTACTGGTCTTCCTGGGAACGATCAAAGCGTAGACTGTTAGAGACATTACTCCCATGGAGGAAAGTGCGCATGGTGGCTGTTGTATTCAATCACGATGCAAGTTCTGTGTTTCATCAACACTCTGATAGTCCACAGATTACAGAATGCCACCAGATGTGTATCGGTAGCTCTTACTGGTCTTCCAGGTAACGATCAAAGCGTAGACTGTTTGAGAATTACTCCTGTGGAGGGAAGTGCGCAAGGTGACTGTTGTATTCAATCATGATGCAATTTCTGTGTTTCATCAACACTCTGATAGTCCACAGATTACAGAATGCCTCCAGATGTGCATCGGAAACTACTACTGGTCTTCCAGGGAACGATCAAAGCGTAGACTGTTTGTGACATTACTCCCATGGAGGAAAGTGCGCATGGTGACTGTTGTATTCAATCGCGATGCAATTTCTGTGTTTCATCAACACTCTGATAGTCCACAGATTGCACAATGCTTCCAGATGTGCATCGGAAACTACTACTGGTCTTCCAGGGAACGATCAAAGCGTACACTGTTTGAGACACAACTCCCATGGAGGAAAGTGAGCATGGTGACTGTTGTATTTCATCCGGATGCAATTTCTGTGTTTGATCAACACTCTGATGCTCCACAGATTACAGAATGCCTCCAGATGTGCATCGGAAACAACTACTGGTCTTCTGGGGAACGATCAAAGCGTAGACTGTTTGAGACACTACTCCCATGGAGGAAAGTGCGCATGGTGACTGTTGTATTCAATCCTGATGCAATTTCTGTGTTTCATCAACACTCTGATAGTCCACAGATTACAGAATGCCACCAGATGTGCATATGAAACTACTACTGGTCTTCCAGGGAACGATCCAAGCGTAGACTATTTGAGGCATTACTCCCATGAAGGAAGGTGCGCATGGTGACTGTCGTATTCAATCCCGATTCAATTTCTGTGTTTCAAAGACAATCTGATAGTCCACAGATTAAGGAATGCCACCAGATGTGCATCGGAAGCTACTACTGGTCTTCCACGTAACGATCAAAGCGTAGACTGTTTGAGACGTTACTCCTGTGGAGGAAAGTGCGCATGGTGACTGTTGTATTCAATCCTGATGCAATTTCTGTGTTTCATCAACACTCTGATAATCCACAGATTACAGAATGCCACCAGATGTGCATATGAAACTACTACTGGTCTTCCAGGGAACGATCAAAGCGTAGAATGTTTGAGACATTACTCCCGTGGAGGAAAGTGCGCATGGTGACTGTTGAATTCAATCCCGATGTAATATCTGTGTTTCATCAACACTTTGAAGGTCCAGATATAACAGAATGCATCCAGATGTGCATCGGAAACTACTACTGGTCTTGCAGGGAACGATCAAAGCGTAGACTATTTGAGACATTACTCCCATGGAGGAAGGTGCGCATGGTGACTGTCGTATTCAATCCCGATTCAATTTCTGTGTTTCATCAACAATCTGATAGTCCACAGATTAAGGAATGCCACCAGATGTGCATCGGAAGGTACTACTGGTCTTCCAGGAAACATTCAAAGCGTAGACTGTTTGAGACATTACTCCTGTGGAGGAAAGTGCGCATGGGAACTTTCGTATTCAATCCCGATGGAATTTCTCTGTTTCATCAACACTTTGAAGGTCCACAGATTACGCAATGCATCCAAATGTGCATTGGAAACTACTATTGGTCTTCCAGGGACGTTCAAAGCGTAGACTAGATGAGACATTACTCCCATGGAGGAATGTGCGCATGGTGACTGTTGTATTCAATCCCGATGCAATTTCTGTGTTTCATCAACACTCTGATAGTCGACAGACCACAGAATGCCACCAGATTTGCATCGGAAACTACTACTGGTCTTCCAGGGAACGATCAAAGCGTAGACTAATTGAGACATTACTCCCATGGAGGAAGGTGCGCATGGTGACTGTCGTATTCAACCCCGATTCAGTTTCTGTGTTTCATCAACAATCTGATAGTCCACAGATTAAGGAATGCCACCAGATGTGCATCGGAAGCTACTACTGCTCTTCCAGGTAACGATCAAGGCGTAGACTGTTTGAGACACTACTCCTGTGGAGGAAAGTGCGCATGGTGACTGTTGTATTCAATCCCAAAGCAATTTCTGTGTTTCATCAACACTCTGATAGTCCACAGATTACAGAATGCCACCAGATGTGCATATGAAACTACTACTGGTCTTCCAGGGAACGATCTAGGCGTAGACTGTTTGAGACATTACTCCCGTGGAGGAAAGTGCGCATGGTGACTGTTGTATTCAATCCCGATGCAATATCTGTGCTTCATCAACACTTTGAAGGTCCAGATATTACAGAATGCATCCAGATGTGCATCGGAAACTACAACTGGTCTTCCAGGGAACGATCAAAGCGTAGACTATTTCAGACATTACTCTCATGGAGGAAGGTGCGCACGGTGACTGTCGTATTCAATCCCGATTCAATTTTTGTGTTTCATCAACAATCTGATAGACCACAGATTAAGGAATGCCACTGGTGTGCATCTGAAGCTACTACTGGTCTTCCAGGTAACGATCAAAGCGTAGACTGTTTCAGACTTTACTCCTGTGGAGGAAAGTGCGCATGGTGACTGTTGTATTCCATCCCGATGCAATTTCTGTGTTTCATCAACACTCTGATGCTCCACAGATTACAGAATGCCTCCAGATGTGCATCGGAAACAACTACTGGTCTTCCGGGGAACGATCAAAGCGTAGACTGTTTGAGACACTACTCCCATGGAGGAAAGTGCGCATGGTGACTGTTGTATTCAATCCTGATGCAATTTCTGTGTTTCATCAACACTCTGATTGTCCACAGATTACAGAATGCCTCTAGATGTGCATCGGAAATTATCACTGGTCTTCCAGGGAACGGTCAAAGCGTAGACTGTTTGAGACATTACTCCCATGGAGGAAAGGGTGCATGGTGACTGTTGTATTCAGTCCCGATCCAAATTAAGTGTTTCATCAACACTCTGATAGTCCACAGATTACAGAATGCCACCAGACGTGCTTCGGAAACTACTACTGGTCTTCCAGGGAACGATCCAAGCGTAGACTATTTGAGGCATTACTCCCATGGAGGAAGGTGCGCATGGTGACTGTCGTATTCAATCCCGATTCAATTTCTGTGTTTCATCAACAATCTGATAGTCCACAGATTAAGGAATGCCACCAGATGTGCATCGGAAGCTACTACTGGTCTTCCACGTAACGATCAAAGCGTAGACTGTTTGAGACATTACTCCTGTGGAGGAAAGTGCGCATGGTATCTGTTGTATTCAATCACGATGCAATTTCTGTGGTTCATCAACACTCTGATAGTCCACAGATTACAGAATGCCACCAGATGTGTATCGGTAGCTCTTACTGGTCTTCCAGGTAACGATCAAAGCGTAGACTGTTTGAGAATTACTCCTGTGGAGGGAAGTGCGCAAGGTGACTGTTGTATTCAATCATGATGCAATTTCTGTGTTTCATCAACACTCTGATAGTCCACAGATTACAGAATGCCTCCAGATGTGCATCGGAAAGTACTACTGGTCTTCCAGGGAACGATCAAAACGTAGACTGTTTGTGACATTACTCCCATGGAGGAAAGTGCGCATGGTGACTGTTGTATTCAATCGCGATGCAATTTCTGTGTTTCATCAACACTCTGATAGTCCACAGATTGCACAATGCTTCCAGATGTGCATCGGAAACTACTACTGGTCTTCCAGGGAACGATCAAAAGCGTACACTGTTTGAGACACAACTCCCATGGAGGAAAGTGAGCATGGTGACTGTTGTATTTCATCCGGATGCAATTTCTGTGTTTGATCAACACTCTGATGCTCCACAGATTACAGAATGCCTCCAGATGTGCATCGGAAACAACTACTGGTCTTCTGGGGAACGATCAAAGCGTAGACTGTTTGAGACACTACTCCCATGGAGGAAAGTGCGCATGGTGACTGTTGTATTCAATCCTGATGCAATTTCTGTGTTTCATCAACACTCTGATAGTCCACAGATTACAGAATGCCACCAGATGTGCATATGAAACTACTACTGGTCTTCCAGGGAACGATCCAAGCGTAGACTATTTGAGGCATTACTCCCATGGAGGAAGGTGCGCATGGTGACTGTCGTATTCAATCCCGATTCAATTTCTGTGTTTCAAAAACAATCTGATAGTCCACAGATTAAGGAATGCCACCAGATGTGCATCGGAAGCTACTACTGGTCTTCCACGTAACGATCAAAGCGTAGACTGTTTGAGACGTTACTCCTGTGGAGGAAAGTGCGCATGGTGACTGTTGTATTCAATCCTGATGCAATTTCTGTGTTTCATCAACACTCTGATAGTCCACAGATTACAGAATGCCACCAGATGTGCATATGAAACTACTACTGGTCTTCCAGGGAACGATCAAAGCGTAGAATGTTTGAGACATTACTCCCGTGGAGGGAAGTGCGCATGGTGACTGTTGAATTCAATCCCGATGCAATATCTGTGTTTCATCAACACTTTGAAGGTCCAGATATAACAGAATGCATCCAGATGTGCATCGGAAACTACTACTGGTCTTGCAGGGAACGATCAAAGCGTAGACTATTTGAGACATTACTCCCATGGAGGAAGGTGCGCATGGTGACTGTCGTATTCAATCCCGATTCAATTTCTGTGTTTCATCAACAATCTGATAGTCCACAGATTAAGGAATGCCACCAGATGTGCATCGGAAGGTACTACTGGTCTTCCAGGTAACATTCAAAGCGTAGACTGTTTGAGACATTACTCCTGTGGAGGAAAGTGCGCATGGGAACTTTCGTATTCAATCCCGATGGAATTTCTCTGTTTCATCAACACTTTGAAGGTCCACAGATTACGCAATGCATCCAAATGTGCATTGGAAACTACTATTGGTCTTCCAGGGACGTTCAAAGCGTAGACTAGATGAGACATTACTCCCATGGAGGAATGTGCGCATGGTGACTGTTGTATTCAATCCCGATGCAATTTCTGTGTTTCATCAACACTCTGATAGTCGACAGACTACAGAATGCCACCAGATTTGCATCGGAAACTACTACTGGTCTTCCAGGGAACGTTCAAAGCGTAGACTAGATGAGACATTACTCCCATGGAGGAATGTGCGCATGGTGACTGTTGTATTCAATCCCGATGCAATTTCTGTGTTTCATCAACACTCTGATAGTCGACAGACTACAGAATGCCACCAGATTTGCATCGGAAACTACTACTGGTCTTCCAGGGAACGATCTAGGCGTAGACTGTTTGAGACATTACTCCCGTGGAGGAAAGTGCGCATGGTGACTGTTGTATTCAATCCCGATGCAATATCTGTGCTTCATCAACACTTTGAAGGTCCAGATATTACAGAATGCATCCAGATGTGCATCGGAAACTACAACTGGTCTTCCAGGGAACGATCAAAGCGTAGACTATTTCAGACATTACTCTCATGGAGGAAGGTGCGCACGGTGACTGTCGTATTCAATCCCGATTCAATTTTTGTGTTTCATCAACAATCTGATAGACCACAGATTAAGGAATGCCACTGGTGTGCATCTGAAGCTACTACTGGTCTTCCAGGTAACGATCAAAGCGTAGACTGTTTCAGACTTTACTCCTGTGGAGGAAAGTGCGCATGGTGACTGTTGTATTCCATCCCGATGCAATTTCTGTGTTTCATCAACACTCTGATGCTCCACAGATTACAGAATGCCTCCAGATGTGCATCGGAAACAACTACTGGTCTTCCGGGGAACGATCAAAGCGTAGACTGTTTGAGACACTACTCCCATGGAGGAAAGTGCGCATGGTGACTGTTGTATTCAATCCTGATGCAATTTCTGTGTTTCATCAACACTCTGATTGTCCACAGATTACAGAATGCCTCTAGATGTGCATCGGAAATTATCACTGGTCTTGCAGGGAACGGTCAAAGCGTAGACTGTTTGAGACATTACTCCCATGGAGGAAAGGGTGCATGGTGACTGTTGTATTCAGTCCCGATCCAAATTATGTGTTTCATCAACACTCTGATAGTCCACAGATTACAGAATGCCACCAGACGTGCTTCGGAAACTACTACTGGTCTTCCAGGGAGCGATCCAAGCGTAGACTATTTGAGGCATTACTCCCATGGAGGAAGGTGCGCATGGTGACTGTCGTATTCAATCCCGATTCAATTTCTGTGTATCATCAACAATCTCATAGTCCACAGATTAAGGAATGCCACCAGATGTGCATCGGAAGCTACTACTGGTCTTCCACGTAACGATCAAAGCGTAGACTGTTTGAGACATTACTCCTGTGGAGGAAAGTGCGCATGGTGACTGTTGTATTCAATCCTGATGCAATTTCTGTGTTTCATCAACACTCTGATAGTCCACAGATTACAGAATGCCACCAGATGTGCATATGAAACTACTACTGGTCTTCCAGGGAACGATCAAAGCGTAGAATGTTTGAGACATTACTCCCGTGGAGGGAAGTGCGCATGGTGAATGTTGTATTCAATCCCGATGCAATATCTGTGTTTCATCAACACTTTGAAGGTCCAGATATTACAGAATGCATCCAGATGTGCATCGGAAACTACTACTGGTCTTGCAGGGAACGATCAAAGCGTAGACTATTTGAGACATTACTCCCATGGGGGATGGTGCGCATGGTGAATGTCGTATTCAATCCCGATTCAATTTCTGTGTTTCATCAACAATCTGATAGTCCACAGATTAAGGAATGCCACCAGATGTGCATCGGAAGCTACTACTGGTCTTCCAGGTAACATTCAAAGCGTAGACTGTTTGAGACATTACTCCTGTGGAGGAAAGTGCGCATGGGGACTGTCGTATTCAATCCCGATGGAATTTCTCTGTTTCATCAAAACTTTGAAGGTCCACAGATTACAGAATGCATTCAAATGTGCATCGGAAACTACTATTGGTCTTCCAGGGACGTTCAAAACGTAGACTAGATGAGACATTACTCCCATGGAGGAATGTGCGCATGGTGACTGTTGTATTCAATCCCCATGCAATTTCTGTGTTTCATCAACACTCTGATAGTCGACAGACTACAGAATGCCACTAGATTTGCATCGGAAACTACTACTGGTCTTCCAGGGAACGATCAAGGCGTAGACTGTTTGAGACATTACTCCCGTGGAGGAAAGTGCCATGGTGACTGTTGTATTCAATCCCGATTCAATATCTGTGCTTCATCAACACTTTGAAGGTCCAGATATTACAGAATGCATCCAGATGTGCATCGGAAACTACTTCTGGTCTTCCGGGGAACGATCAAAGCGTAGACTATTTGAGACATTAGTCCCATGGAGGAAGGTGCGCACGGTGACTGTCGTATTCAATCCCGATTCAATTTTTGTGTTTCATCAACAATCTGATAGACCACAGATTAAGGAATGCCACTGGTGTGCATCTGAAGCTACTACTGGTCTTCCAGGTAACGATCAAAGCGTAGACTGTTTCAGACTTTACTCCTGTGGAGGAAAGTGCGCATGGTGACTGTTGTATTCCATCCCGATGCAATTTCTGTGTTTCATCAACACTCTGATGCTCCACAGATTACAGAATGCCTCCAGATGTGCATCGGAAACAACTACTGGTCTTCCGGGGAACGATCAAAGCGTAGACTGTTTGAGACACTACTCCCATGGAGGAAAGTGCGCATGGTGACTGTTGTATTCAATCCTGATGCAATTTCTGTGTTTCATCAACACTCTGATTGTCCACAGATTACAGAATGCCTCTAGATGTGCATCGGAAATTATCACTGGTCTTGCAGGGAACGGTCAAAGCGTAGACTGTTTGAGACATTACTCCCATGGAGGAAAGGGTGCATGGTGACTGTTGTATTCAGTCCCGATCCAAATTATGTGTTTCATCAACACTCTGATAGTCCACAGATTACAGAATGCCACCAGACGTGCTTCGGAAACTACTACTGGTCTTCCAGGGAGCGATCCAAGCGTAGACTATTTGAGGCATTACTCCCATGGAGGAAGGTGCGCATGGTGACTGTCGTATTCAATCCCGATTCAATTTCTGTGTATCATCAACAATCTCATAGTCCACAGATTAAGGAATGCCACCAGATGTGCATCGGAAGCTACTACTGGTCTTCCACGTAACGATCAAAGCGTAGACTGTTTGAGACATTACTCCTGTGGAGGAAAGTGCGCATGGTGACTGTTGTATTCAATCCTGATGCAATTTCTGTGTTTCATCAACACTCTGATAGTCCACAGATTACAGAATGCCACCAGATGTGCATATGAAACTACTACTGGTCTTCCAGGGAACGATCAAAGCGTAGAATGTTTGAGACATTACTCCCGTGGAGGGAAGTGCGCATGGTGAATGTTGTATTCAATCCCGATGCAATATCTGTGTTTCATCAACACTTTGAAGGTCCAGATATTACAGAATGCATCCAGATGTGCATCGGAAACTACTACTGGTCTTGCAGGGAACGATCAAAGCGTAGACTATTTGAGACATTACTCCCATGGGGGATGGTGCGCATGGTGAATGTCGTATTCAATCCCGATTCAATTTCTGTGTTTCATCAACAATCTGATAGTCCACAGATTAAGGAATGCCACCAGATGTGCATCGGAAGCTACTACTGGTCTTCCAGGTAACATTCAAAGCGTAGACTGTTTGAGACATTACTCCTGTGGAGGAAAGTGCGCATGGGGACTGTCGTATTCAATCCCGATGGAATTTCTCTGTTTCATCAAAACTTTGAAGGTCCACAGATTACAGAATGCATTCAAATGTGCATCGGAAACTACTATTGGTCTTCCAGGGACGTTCAAAACGTAGACTAGATGAGACATTACTCCCATGGAGGAATGTGCGCATGGTGACTGTTGTATTCAATCCCCATGCAATTTCTGTGTTTCATCAACACTCTGATAGTCGACAGACTACAGAATGCCACTAGATTTGCATCGGAAACTACTACTGGTCTTCCAGGGAACGATCAAGGCGTAGACTGTTTGAGACATTACTCCCGTGGAGGAAAGTGCCATGGTGACTGTTGTATTCAATCCCGATTCAATATCTGTGCTTCATCAACACTTTGAAGGTCCAGATATTACAGAATGCATCCAGATGTGCATCGGAAACTACTTCTGGTCTTCCGGGGAACGATCAAAGCGTAGACTATTTGAGACATTACTCCCATGGAGGAAGGTGCGCATGGTGACTGTCGTATTCAATCCCGATTCAATTTCTGTGTTTCATCAACAATCTGATAGTCCACAGATTAAGGAATGCCACCAGATGTGCATCGGAAGGTACTACTGGTCTTCCAGGTAACATTCAAAGCGTAGACTGTTTGAGACATTACTCCTGTGGAGGAAAGTGCGCATGGGAACTTTCGTATTCAATCCCGATGGAATTTCTCTGTTTCATCAACACTTTGAAGGTCCACAGATTACGCAATGCATCCAAATGTGCATTGGAAACTACTATTGGTCTTCCAGGGACGTTCAAAGCGTAGACTAGATGAGACATTACTCCCATGGAGGAATGTGCGCATGGTGACTGTTGTATTCAATCCCGATGCAATTTCTGTGTTTCATCAACACTCTGATAGTCGACAGACTACAGAATGCCACCAGATTTGCATCGGAAACTACTACTGGTCTTCCAGGGAACGTTCAAAGCGTAGACTAGATGAGACATTACTCCCATGGAGGAATGTGCGCATGGTGACTGTTGTATTCAATCCCGATGCAATTTCTGTGTTTCATCAACACTCTGATAGTCGACAGACTACAGAATGCCACCAGATTTGCATCGGAAACTACTACTGGTCTTCCAGGGAACGATCTAGGCGTAGACTGTTTGAGACATTACTCCCGTGGAGGAAAGTGCGCATGGTGACTGTTGTATTCAATCCCGATGCAATATCTGTGCTTCATCAACACTTTGAAGGTCCAGATATTACAGAATGCATCCAGATGTGCATCGGAAACTACAACTGGTCTTCCAGGGAACGATCAAAGCGTAGACTATTTCAGACATTACTCTCATGGAGGAAGGTGCGCACGGTGACTGTCGTATTCAATCCCGATTCAATTTTTGTGTTTCATCAACAATCTGATAGACCACAGATTAAGGAATGCCACTGGTGTGCATCTGAAGCTACTACTGGTCTTCCAGGTAACGATCAAAGCGTAGACTGTTTCAGACTTTACTCCTGTGGAGGAAAGTGCGCATGGTGACTGTTGTATTCCATCCCGATGCAATTTCTGTGTTTCATCAACACTCTGATGCTCCACAGATTACAGAATGCCTCCAGATGTGCATCGGAAACAACTACTGGTCTTCCGGGGAACGATCAAAGCGTAGACTGTTTGAGACACTACTCCCATGGAGGAAAGTGCGCATGGTGACTGTTGTATTCAATCCTGATGCAATTTCTGTGTTTCATCAACACTCTGATTGTCCACAGATTACAGAATGCCTCTAGATGTGCATCGGAAATTATCACTGGTCTTGCAGGGAACGGTCAAAGCGTAGACTGTTTGAGACATTACTCCCATGGAGGAAAGGGTGCATGGTGACTGTTGTATTCAGTCCCGATCCAAATTATGTGTTTCATCAACACTCTGATAGTCCACAGATTACAGAATGCCACCAGACGTGCTTCGGAAACTACTACTGGTCTTCCAGGGAGCGATCCAAGCGTAGACTATTTGAGGCATTACTCCCATGGAGGAAGGTGCGCATGGTGACTGTCGTATTCAATCCCGATTCAATTTCTGTGTATCATCAACAATCTCATAGTCCACAGATTAAGGAATGCCACCAGATGTGCATCGGAAGCTACTACTGGTCTTCCACGTAACGATCAAAGCGTAGACTGTTTGAGACATTACTCCTGTGGAGGAAAGTGCGCATGGTGACTGTTGTATTCAATCCTGATGCAATTTCTGTGTTTCATCAACACTCTGATAGTCCACAGATTACAGAATGCCACCAGATGTGCATATGAAACTACTACTGGTCTTCCAGGGAACGATCAAAGCGTAGAATGTTTGAGACATTACTCCCGTGGAGGGAAGTGCGCATGGTGAATGTTGTATTCAATCCCGATGCAATATCTGTGTTTCATCAACACTTTGAAGGTCCAGATATTACAGAATGCATCCAGATGTGCATCGGAAACTACTACTGGTCTTGCAGGGAACGATCAAAGCGTAGACTATTTGAGACATTACTCCCATGGGGGATGGTGCGCATGGTGAATGTCGTATTCAATCCCGATTCAATTTCTGTGTTTCATCAACAATCTGATAGTCCACAGATTAAGGAATGCCACCAGATGTGCATCGGAAGCTACTACTGGTCTTCCAGGTAACATTCAAAGCGTAGACTGTTTGAGACATTACTCCTGTGGAGGAAAGTGCGCATGGGGACTGTCGTATTCAATCCCGATGGAATTTCTCTGTTTCATCAAAACTTTGAAGGTCCACAGATTACAGAATGCATTCAAATGTGCATCGGAAACTACTATTGGTCTTCCAGGGACGTTCAAAACGTAGACTAGATGAGACATTACTCCCATGGAGGAATGTGCGCATGGTGACTGTTGTATTCAATCCCCATGCAATTTCTGTGTTTCATCAACACTCTGATAGTCGACAGACTACAGAATGCCACTAGATTTGCATCGGAAACTACTACTGGTCTTCCAGGGAACGATCAAGGCGTAGACTGTTTGAGACATTACTCCCGTGGAGGAAAGTGCCATGGTGACTGTTGTATTCAATCCCGATTCAATATCTGTGCTTCATCAACACTTTGAAGGTCCAGATATTACAGAATGCATCCAGATGTGCATCGGAAACTACTTCTGGTCTTCCGGGGAACGATCAAAGCGTAGACTATTTGAGACATTAGTCCCATGGAGGAAGGTGCGCATGGTGACTGTCGTATTCAATCCCGATTCAATTTTTGTGTATCATCAACAATCTGATAGACCACAGATTAAGGAATGCCACAGGTGTGCATCTGAAGCTACTACTGGTCTTCCAGGTAACGATCAAAGCGTAGACTGTTTGAGACATTACTCCTGTGGAGGAAAGTGCGGATGGTGACTGTTGTATTCCATCCCGATGCAATTTCTGTGTTCCATCAACGCTCTGATAGTCCACAGATTACAGAATGCCTCCAGATGTGCATCGGAAACTACTTCTGGTCTTCCAGGGAACGATCAAAGCGTAGACTGTTTGAGACATTACTCGTATGGAGGTATGTGCGCATGGTGACTGTCGTATTCAATCCCGTTGCAATTTCTGTGTTTCATCAACACTCTGATAGACCACAGATTACAGAATACCACCAGATGTGCATCGGATACTACTACTGATCTTCCAGGGAACGATCAAACCGTAGACTGTTTGAGACATTACTCCTGTGGAGGAAAGTGCGCATGGTGACAGTTGTATTCAATCCCGATGCAATTTCTGTGTTTCATCAACACTCTGATAGTCCAAAGATTACAAAATGCCACCAGATGTGCATAGAAAACTACTACTGGTCTTCCAGGGAACGATCAAAACGTAGACTGTTTGAGACATTACTCCCGTGGAGCAAAGTGCGCATGGTGATTGTTGTATTCAATCCCGATGCAATTTCTGTGTTCCATCCACACTCTGATAGTCCACAGAATACAAAATGCCTTTAGATGTGCAACGGAAACTACTTCTGGTCTTCCAGGGAACGATCAAAGCGTAGACTGTTTGAGACACTACTCATATGGAGGAAAGTGCGCATGGTGACTGTAGTATTCAATCCCGATGCAATTTCTCTGTTTCATCAACACTCTGATAGTTCACAGATTACTGAATGCCTCCAGATGCGCATCGGAAACTACTACTTGTCTTCCAGGGAACTCAAAGCGTAGACTGTTTGAGACATTACTCCCATGTAGGAAAGTGCGCATGGTGACTGTTGTATTCAATCCCATTGCAATTTCTGTGCTTTATAAACACTCAGCTAGTCCACGGATTTCAAAATGCCTCCAGATGAGCATCGGAAACTACCACTGGTCTTCCAGGGAACGGTCAAAGCGTAGACTGTTTGAGACATTACTCCCATGGAGGAAAGTGCGCATGGTGACTGTTGTATTCAATCCCGATGCAATTTCTGTGTTTCATCAACACTCTGATAGTCCACAGATTGCACAATGCTTCCAGATGTGCATCGGAAACTACTACTGGTCTTCCAGGGAACGATCAAAGCGTAGACTGTTTGTGACATTACTCCCATGGAGGAAAGTGCGCATGGTGACTGTTGTATTCAATCCCGATGCAATTTCTGTGTTTCATCAACACTCTGATAGTCCACAGATTGCACAATGCTTCCAGATGTGCATCGGAAACTACTACTGGTCTTCCAGGGAACGATCAAAGCGTAGACTGTTTGAGACACATATCCCATGGAGGAAAGTGCGCATGGTGACTGTTGTATTCAATCCCGATGCAATTTCTGTGTTTCATCAACACTCTGATAGTCCACATATTTCAGAATGCCTCCAGATGTGCATCGGAAATTATCACTGGTCTTCCAGGGAACGGTCAGAGCGTAGACTGTTTGAGACATTACTCCCATGGAGGAAAGTGCGCATGGTGACTGTTGTATTCAGTCCCGATGCAATGTCTGTGTTTCATCAACACTCTGATAGTCGACAGACTACAGAATGCCACCAGATTTGCATCGGAAACTACTACTGGTCTTCCAGGGAACGATCAAAGCGTAGACTATTTGAGACATTACTCCCATGGAGGAAGGTGCGCATGGTGACTGTCGTATTCAATCCCGATTCAATTTCTGTGTTTCATCAACAATCTGATAGTCCACAGATTAAGGAATGCCACCAGATGTGCATCGGAAGCTACTACTGGTCTTCCAGGTAACGATCAAGGCGTAGACTGTTTGAGACATTACTCCTGTGGAGAAAAGTGCGTATGGTGACTGTTGTATTCAATCCCAAAGCAATATCTGTGTTTCATCAACACTCTGATAGTCCACAGATTACAGAATGCCACCAGATGAGCATATGAAACTACTACTGGTCTTCCAGGGAACGATCAAGGCGTAGACTGTTTGAGGCATTACTCCCGTGGAGGAAAGTACGCGTGGTGACTGTTGTACTCAATCCCGATGCAATATCTGTGCTTCATCAACACTTTGAAGGTCCAGATATTACAGAATGCATCGAGATGTGCATCGGAAACTACTACTGGTCTTCCAGGGAACGATCAAAGCGTAGACTATTTGAGACATTACTCCCATGGAGGAAGGTGCGCATGGTGACTGTCGTATTCAATCCCGATTCAATTTTTGTGTTTCATCAACAATCTGATAGACCACAGATTATGGAATGCCACAGGTGTGCATCTGAAGCTACTACTGGTCTTCCAGGTAACGATCAAAGCGTAGACTGATTGCGACATTACTCCTGTGGAGGAAAGTGCGCATGGTGACTGTTGTATTCCATCCCGATGCAATTTCTGTGTTTCATCAACACTCTGATAGTCCACTGATTACAGAATGCCACCAGATGTGCATATGAAACTACTACTGGTCTTCCAGGGAACGATCAAAGCGTAGACTGTTTGAGACATTACTCCCGGTGAGGAAAGTGCGCATGGTGACCGTTGTATTCAATCCCGATGCAATTTCTGTGTTCCATCAACGCTCTGATAGTCCACAGATTACAGAATGCCTCCAGATGTGCATCGGAAACTACTTCTGGTCTTCCAGGGAACGATCAAAGCGTAGACTGTTTGAGACATTACTCCTATGGAGGAATGTGCACATGGTGACTGTCGTATTCAATCCCGATGCAATTTCTGTGTTTCATCAACACTCTGATAGACCACAGATTACAGAATACCACCAGATGTGCATCGGATACTACTACTGATCTTCCAGGGAACGATCAAACCGTAGACTGTTTGAGATATTACTCCTGTGGAGGAAAGTGCGCATGGTGACTGTTGTATTCAATCCCGATGCAATTTCTGTGTTCCATCCACACTCTGATAGTCCACAGAATACATAATTCCTTTAGATGTGCATCGGAAACTACTTCTGGTCTTCCAGGGAACGATCAAAGCGTAGACTGTTTGAGACACTACTCCCATGGAGGAAAGTGCGCGTGGTGACTGTTGTATTCCATCCCGATGCAATTTCTGTGTTTCATCAACACTCTGATAGTCCACAGATTACAGAATGCCACCAGATGTGCATATGAAACTACTACTGATTTTCCAGGGAACGATCAAACGTAGACTGTTTGAGACATTACTCCCGTGGAGGATAGTGCGCATGGTGACTGTCGTATTCAATCCCGATGCAATTTCTGTGTTCCATCAACGCTCTGATAGTCCACAGATTACAGAATGCCTCCAGATGTGCATCGGAAACTACTTCTGGTCTTCCAGGGAACGATCAAAGCGTAGACTGTTTGAGACATTACTTCTATGGAGGAATGTGCGCATGGTGACTGTTGTATTCCATCCCGATGCAATTTCTGTGTTTCATCAACACTCTGATAGTCCACTGATTACAGAATGCCACCAGATGTGCATATGAAACTACTACTGGTCTTCCAGGAAACGATCAAAGCGTAGACTGTTTGAGACACTACTCCCATGGAGGAAAGTGCGCATGGTGACTGTTGTATTCAATCCCATTGCAATTTGTGTGCTTTATAAACACTCAGCTAGTCCACGGATTTCAAAATGCCTCCAGATGAGCATCGGAAACTATTACTGGTCTTCCAGGGAACGATCAAAGCGTAGACTGTTTGAGACATTACTCCCATGGAGGAAAGTGCGCATGGTGGCTGTTGTATTCAATCCCGATGCAATTTCTGTGTTTCATCAACACTCTGATACTCCACAGATTACAGAATGCCTCCAGATGTGCATCGGAAACTACTACTGGTCTTCCTGGGAACGATCAAAACGTAGACAGTTGGAGACATTACTCCCATGGAGGAAAGTGCGCATGGTGGCTGTTGTATTTAATCCCGATGCAATTTCTGTGTTTCATCAACACTCTGATAGTCCACAGATTACAGAATGCCACCAGATGTGTATCGGTAGCTACTACCGGTCTTCCAGGTAACGATCAAAGCGTAGACTGTTTGAGAATTACTCCTGTGGAGGAATGTGCGCATGGTGACTGTTGTATTCAATCCCGATGCAATTTCTGTGTTTCATCAACACTCTGATAGTCCACAGATTACAGAATGCCTCCAGATGTGCATCGGAAACTACTACTGGTCTTCCAGGGAACGATCAAAGCGTAGACTGTTTGTGACATTACTCCCATGGAGGAAAGTGCGCATGGTGACTGTTGTATTCAATCGCGATGCAATATCTGTGTTTCATCAACACTCTGATAGTCCACAGATTGCACAATGCTTCCAGATGTGCATCGGAAACTACTACTGGTCTTCCAGGGAACGATCAAAGCGTAGACTGTTTGAGACACAACTCCCATGGAGGAAAGTGCGCATGGTGACTGTTGTATTCAATCCCGATGCAATTTCTGTGTTTCATCAACACTCTGATAGTCCACAGATTTCAGAATGCCTCCAGATGTGCATCGGAAATTATCACTGGTCTTCCAGGGAACGGTCAGAGCGTAGACTGTTTGAGACATTACTCCCATGGAGGAAAGTGCGCATGGTGACTGTTGTATTCAGTCCCGATGCAATTTCTGTGTTTCATCAACACTCTGATAGTCGACAGACTACAGAATGCCACCAGATTTGCATCGGAAACTACTACTGGTCTTCCAGGGAACGATCAAAGCGTAGACTATTTGAGACATTACTCCCATGGAGGAAGGTGCGCATGGTGACTGTCGTATTCAATCCCGATTCAATTTCTGTGTTTTATCAACAATCTGATAGTACACAGATTAAGGAGTGCCACCAGATGTGCATCGGAAGCTACTACTGTTCTTCCAGGTAACGATCAAGGCGTAGACTGTTTGAGACATTACTCCTGTGGAGGAAAGTGCGTATGGTGACTGTTGTATTCAATCCCAAAGCAATTTCTGTGTTTCATCAACACTCTGATAGTCCACAGATTACAGAATGCCACCAGATGTGCATATGAAACTACTACTGGTCTTCCAGGGAAC
Organism: Schistocerca gregaria; assembly: GCF_023897955.1. NCBI lineage: Eukaryota > Metazoa > Arthropoda > Insecta > Orthoptera > Acrididae > Schistocerca > Schistocerca gregaria. Next base: position 45,230,390 of record NC_064927.1, read on the forward strand.
GATCAAGCCGTATACTGTTTGAGACATTACTCCCGTGGAGGAAAGTACGCATGGTGACTGTTGTATTTAATCCCGATGCAATATCTGTGTTTCATCAACACTTTGAAGGTCCAGATATTACAGAATGCATCCAGATGTGCATCGGAAACTACTACTGGTCTTCCTGGGAATGATCAAAGCGTGGACTATTTGAGACATTACTCCCATGGAGGAAGGTGCGCATGGTGACTGTCGTATTCAATCCCGATTCAATTTTTGTGTTTCATCAACAATCTGATAGACCACGGATTAAGGAATGCCACAGGTGTGCATCTGAAGCTACTACTGGTCTTCCAGGTAACGATCAAAGCGTAGACTGTTTGAGACATTACTCCTGTGGAGGAAAGTGCGCATGGTGACTGTTGTATTCCATCCCGATGCAATTTATGTGTTCCATCCTCACTCTGATAGTCCACAGAATACAAAATGCCTTTAGATGTGCATCGGAAACTACTTCTGGTCTTCCAGGGAACGATTAAAGCGTAGACTGTTTGAGACACTACTCCCATGGAGGAAAGTGCGCATGGTGACTGTTGTATTCAATCCCGATGCAATTTCTGTGTTTCATCAACACTCTGATAGTCCACAGATTACAGAATACCACCAGATGTGTATCGGTAGCTACTACCGGTCATCCAGGTAACGATCAAAGCGTAGACTGTTTGAGAATTACTCCTGTGGTGGAAAGTGCGCATGGTGACTGTTGTATTCAATCCCGATGCAATTTCTGTGTTTCATCAACACTCTGATACTCCACAGATTTCAGAATGCCTCCAGATGTGCATCGGAAACTACTACTGGTCTTCCAGGGAACGATCAAAGCGTAGACTACTTGAGACATTACTCCCATGGAGGAAGGTGCGCATGGTGACTGTCGTATTCAATCCCGATTCAATTTCCGTGTTTCATCAACAATCTGATAGTCCACAGATTAAGGAATGCCACCAGATGTGCATCGGAAGCTACTACTGGTCTTCCAGGTAACGATCAAATCGTAGACTGATTGCGACATTACTCCTGTGGAGGAAAGTGCGCATGGTGACTGTTGTATTCCATCCCGATGCAATTTCTGTGTTTCATCAACACTCTGATAGTCCACTGATTACAGAATGCCACCAGATGTGCATATGAAACTACTACTGGTCTTCCAGGGAACGATCAAAGCGTAAACTGTTTGAGACATTACTCCCAGTGAGGAAAGTGCGCATGGTGACCGTTGTATTCAATCCCGATGCAATTTCTGTGTTCCATCAACGCTCTGATAGTCCACAGATTACAGAATGCCTCCAGATGTGCATCGGAAACTACTTCTGGTCTTCCAGGGAACGATCAAAGCGTAGACTGTTTGAGACATTACTCCTATGGAGGAATGTGCACATGGTGACTGTCGTATTCAATCCCGATGCAATTTCTGTGTTTCATCAACACTCTGATAGACCACAGATTACAGAATACCACCAGATGTGCATCGGATACTACTACTGATCTTCCAGGGAACGATCAAACCGTAGACTGTTTGAGACATTACTCCTGTGGAGGAAAGTGCGCATGGTGACTGTTGTATTCAATCCCGATGCAATTTCTGTGTTCCATCCACACTCTGATAGTCCACAGAATACAAAATTCCTTTAGATGTGCATCGGAAACTACTTCTGGACTTCCAGGGAACGATCAAAGCGTAGACTGTTTGAGACACTACTCCCATGGAGGAAAGTGCGCGTGGTGACTGTTGTATTCCATCCCGATGCAATTTCTGTGTTTCATCAACACTCTGATAGTCCACAGATTACAGAATGCCACCAGATGTGCATATGAAACTACTACTGATTTTCCAGGGAACGATCAAACGTAGACTGTTTGAGACATTACTCCCGTGGAGGATAGTGCGCATGGTGACTGTCGTATTCAATCCCGATGCAATTTCTGTGTTCCATCAACGCTCTGATAGTCCACAGATTACAGAATGCCTCCAGATGTGCATCGCAAACTACTTCTGGTCTTCCAGGGAACGATCAAAGCGTAGACTGTTTGAGACATTACTCCTATGGAGGAATGTGCGCATGGTGACTGTCGTATTCAATCCCGATGCAATTTCTGTGTTTCATCAACACTCTGATAGACCACAGTTTACAGAATACCACCAGATGTGCATCGGAAACTACTTCTGGTCTTCCAGTGAACGATCAAAGCGTAGACTGTTTGAGACATTACTCCTATGGAGGAATGTGCGCATGGTGACTGTTGTATTCCATCCCGATGCAATTTCTGTGTTTCATCAACACTCTGATAGTCCACTGATTACAGAATGCCACCAGATGTGCATATGAAACTACTACTGGTCTTCCAGGGAACGATCAAAGCGTAGACTGTTTGAGACACTACTCCCATGGAGGAAAGTGCGCATGATGACTGTTGTATTCAATCCCATTGCAATTTCTGTGCTTTATAAACACTCAGCTAGTCCACGGATTTCAAAATGCCTCCAGATGAGCATCGGAAACTATTACTGGTCTTCCAGGGAACGATCAAAGCGTAGACTGTTTGAGACATTACTCCCATGGAGGAAAGTGCGCATGGTGGCTGTTGTATTCAATCCCGATGCAATTTCTGTGTTTCATCAACACTCTGATACTCCACAGATTACAGAATGCCTCCAGATGTGCATCGGAAACTACTACTGGTCTTCCTGGGAACGATCAAAACGTAGACAGTTGGAGACATTACTCCCATGGAGGAAAGTGCGCATGGTGGCTGTTGTATTTAATCCCGATGCAATTTCTGTGTTTCATCAACACTCTGATAGTCCACAGATTACAGAATGCCACCAGATGCGTATCGGTAGCTACTACCGGTCTTCCAGGTAACGATCAAAGCGTAGACTGTTTGAGAATTACTCCTGTGGAGGAATGTGCGCATGGTGACTGTTGTATTCAATCCCGATGCAATTTCTGTGTTTCATCAACACTCTGATAGTCCACAGATTACAGAATGCCTCCAGATGTGCGTCGGAAACTACTACTGGTCTTCCAGGGAACGATCAAAGCGTAGACTGTTTGTGACATTACTCCCATGGAGGAAAGTGCGCATGGTGACTGTTGTATTCAATCGCGATGCAATATCTGTGTTTCATCAACACTCTGATAGTCCACAGATTGCACAATGCTTCCAGATGTGCATCGGAAACTACTACTGGTCTTCCAGGGAACGATCAAAGCATAGACTGTTTGAGACACAACTCCCATGGAGGAAAGTGCGCATGGTGACTGTTGTATTCAATCCCGATGCAATTTCTATGTTTCATCAACACTCTGATAGTCCACAGATTTCAGAATGCCTCCAGATGTGCATCGGAAATTATCACCGGTCTTCCAGGGAACGGTCAGAGCGTAGACTGTTTGAGACATTACTCCCATGGAGGAAAGTGCGCATGGTGACTGTTGTATTCAGTCCCGATGCAATTTCTGTGTTTCATCAACACTCTGATAGTCGACAGACTACAGAATGCCACCAGATTTGCATCGGAAACTACTACTGGTCTTCCAGGGAACGATCAAAGCGTAGACTATTTGAGACATTACTCCCATGGAGGAAGGTGCGCATGGTGACTGTCGTATTCAATCCCGATTCAATTTCTGTGTTTTATCAACAATCTGATAGTCCACAGATTAAGGAGTGCCACCAGATGTGCATCGGAAGCTACTACTGGTCTTCCAGGTAACGATCAAGGCGTAGACTGTTTGAGACATTACTCCTGTGGAGGAAAGTGCGTATGGTGACTGTTGTATTCAATCCCAAAGCAATTTCTGTGTTTCATCAACACTCTGATAGTCCACAGATTACAGAATGCCACCAGATGTGCATACGAAACTACTACTGGTCTTCCAGGGAACGATCAAGGCGTATACTGTTTGAGACATTACTCCCGTGGAGGAAAGTACGCATGGTGACTGTTGTATTTAATCCCGATGCAATATCTGTGTTTCATCAACACTTTGAAGGTCCAGATATTACAGAATGCATCCAGATGTGCATCGGAAACTACTACTGGTCTTCCTGGGAACGATCAAAGCGTGGACTATTTGAGACATTACTCCCATGGAGGAAGGTGCGCATGGTGACTGTCGTATTCAATCCCGATTCAATTTTTGTGTTTCATCAACAATCTGATAGACCACGGATTAAGGAATGCCACAGGTGTGCATCTGAAGCTACTACTGGTCTTCCAGGTAACGATCAAAGCGTAGACTGTTTGAGACATTACTCCTGTGGAGGAAAGTGCGCATGGTGACTGTTGTATTCCATCCCGATGCAATTTCTGTGTTCCATCCTCACTCTGATAGTCCACAGAATACAAAATGCCTTTAGATGTGCATCGGAAACTACTTCTGGTCTTCCAGGGAACGATCAAAGCGTAGACTGTTTGAGACACTACTCCCATGGAGGAAAGTGCGCATGGTGACTGTTGTATTCAATCCCGATGCAATTTCTGTGTTTCATCAACACTCTGATAGTCCACAGATTACTGAATGCCTCCAGATGTGCATCGGAAACTACTACTGGTCTTCCAGGGAACTCAAAGCATAGACTTTTTGAGACATTACTCCCATGTAGGAAAGTGCGCATGGTGACTGTTGTATTCGATCCCATTGCAATTAATGTGCTTTATCAACACTCAGCTAGTCCACAGATTTCAAAATGCCTCCAGATGTGCATCGGAAACTACTTCTGGTCTTCCAGGGAACGATCAAAGCGTAGACTGTTTGAGACACTACTCCCATGGAGGAAGGTGCGCATGGTGACTGTCGTATTCAATCCCGATTCAATTTCTGTGTTTCATCAACAATCTGATAGTCCACAGATTAAGGAATGCCACCAGATGTGCATCGGAAGCTACTACTGGTCTTCCAGGTAACGATCAAGGCGTAGACTGTTTGAGACATTACTCCTGTGGAGAAAAGTGCGTATGGTGACTGTTGTATTCAATCCCAAAGCAATATCTGTGTTTCATCAACACTCTGATAGTCCACAGATTACAGAATGCCACCAGATGAGCATATGAAACTACTACTGGTCTTCCAGGGAACGATCAAGGCGTAGACTGTTTGAGGCATTACTCCCGTGGAGGAAAGTACGCGTGGTGACTGTTGTACTCAATCCCGATGCAATATCTGTGCTTCATCAACACTTTGAAGGTCCAGATATTACAGAATGCATCGAGATGTGCATCGGAAACTACTACTGGTCTTCCAGGGAACGATCAAAGCGTAGACTATTTGAGACATTACTCCCATGGAGGAAGGTGCGCATGGTGACTGTCGTATTCAATCCCGATTCAATTTTTGTGTTTCATCAACAATCTGATAGACCACAGATTATGGAATGCCACAGGTGTGCATCTGAAGCTACTACTGGTCTTCCAGGTAACGATCAAAGCGTAGACTGATTGCGACATTACTCCTGTGGAGGAAAGTGCGCATGGTGACTGTTGTATTCCATCCCGATGCAATTTCTGTGTTTCATCAACACTCTGATAGTCCACTGATTACAGAATGCCACCAGATGTGCATATGAAACTACTACTGGTCTTCCAGGGAACGATCAAAGCGTAGACTGTTTGAGACATTACTCCCGGTGAGGAAAGTGCGCATGGTGACCGTTGTATTCAATCCCGATGCAATTTCTGTGTTCCATCAACGCTCTGATAGTCCACAGATTACAGAATGCCTCCAGATGTGCATCGGAAACTACTTCTGGTCTTCCAGGGAACGATCAAAGCGTAGACTGTTTGAGACATTACTCCTATGGAGGAATGTGCACATGGTGACTGTCGTATTCAATCCCGATGCAATTTCTGTGTTTCATCAACACTCTGATAGACCACAGATTACAGAATACCACCAGATGTGCATCGGATACTACTACTGATCTTCCAGGGAACGATCAAACCGTAGACTGTTTGAGATATTACTCCTGTGGAGGAAAGTGCGCATGGTGACTGTTGTATTCAATCCCGATGCAATTTCTGTGTTCCATCCACACTCTGATAGTCCACAGAATACATAATTCCTTTAGATGTGCATCGGAAACTACTTCTGGTCTTCCAGGGAACGATCAAAGCGTAGACTGTTTGAGACACTACTCCCATGGAGGAAAGTGCGCGTGGTGACTGTTGTATTCCATCCCGATGCAATTTCTGTGTTTCATCAACACTCTGATAGTCCACAGATTACAGAATGCCACCAGATGTGCATATGAAACTACTACTGATTTTCCAGGGAACGATCAAACGTAGACTGTTTGAGACATTACTCCCGTGGAGGATAGTGCGCATGGTGACTGTCGTATTCAATCCCGATGCAATTTCTGTGTTCCATCAACGCTCTGATAGTCCACAGATTACAGAATGCCTCCAGATGTGCATCGGAAACTACTTCTGGTCTTCCAGGGAACGATCAAAGCGTAGACTGTTTGAGACATTACTTCTATGGAGGAATGTGCGCATGGTGACTGTCGTATTCAATCCCGATGCAATTTCTGTGTTTCATCAACACTCTGATAGACCACAGTTTACAGAATACCACCAGATGTGCATCGGAAACTACTTCTGGTCTTCCAGTGAACGATCAAAGCGTAAACTGTTTGAGACATTACTCCTATGGAGGAATGTGCGCATGGTGACTGTTGTATTCCATCCCGATGCAATTTCTGTGTTTCATCAACACTCTGATAGTCCACTGATTACAGAATGCCACCAGATGTGCATATGAAACTACTACTGGTCTTCCAGGAAACGATCAAAGCGTAGACTGTTTGAGACACTACTCCCATGGAGGAAAGTGCGCATGGTGACTGTTGTATTCAATCCCATTGCAATTTGTGTGCTTTATAAACACTCAGCTAGTCCACGGATTTCAAAATGCCTCCAGATGAGCATCGGAAACTATTACTGGTCTTCCAGGGAACGATCAAAGCGTAGACTGTTTGAGACATTACTCCCATGGAGGAAAGTGCGCATGGTGGCTGTTGTATTCAATCCCGATGCAATTTCTGTGTTTCATCAACACTCTGATACTCCACAGATTACAGAATGCCTCCAGATGTGCATCGGAAACTACTACTGGTCTTCCTGGGAACGATCAAAACGTAGACAGTTGGAGACATTACTCCCATGGAGGAAAGTGCGCATGGTGGCTGTTGTATTTAATCCCGATGCAATTTCTGTGTTTCATCAACACTCTGATAGTCCACAGATTACAGAATGCCACCAGATGTGTATCGGTAGCTACTACCGGTCTTCCAGGTAACGATCAAAGCGTAGACTGTTTGAGAATTACTCCTGTGGAGGAATGTGCGCATGGTGACTGTTGTATTCAATCCCGATGCAATTTCTGTGTTTCATCAACACTCTGATAGTCCACAGATTACAGAATGCCTCCAGATGTGCATCGGAAACTACTACTGGTCTTCCAGGGAACGATCAAAGCGTAGACTGTTTGTGACATTACTCCCATGGAGGAAAGTGCGCATGGTGACTGTTGTATTCAATCGCGATGCAATATCTGTGTTTCATCAACACTCTGATAGTCCACAGATTGCACAATGCTTCCAGATGTGCATCGGAAACTACTACTGGTCTTCCAGGGAACGATCAAAGCGTAGACTGTTTGAGACACAACTCCCATGGAGGAAAGTGCGCATGGTGACTGTTGTATTCAATCCCGATGCAATTTCTGTGTTTCATCAACACTCTGATAGTCCACAGATTTCAGAATGCCTCCAGATGTGCATCGGAAATTATCACTGGTCTTCCAGGGAACGGTCAGAGCGTAGACTGTTTGAGACATTACTCCCATGGAGGAAAGTGCGCATGGTGACTGTTGTATTCAGTCCCGATGCAATTTCTGTGTTTCATCAACACTCTGATAGTCGACAGACTACAGAATGCCACCAGATTTGCATCGGAAACTACTACTGGTCTTCCAGGGAACGATCAAAGCGTAGACTATTTGAGACATTACTCCCATGGAGGAAGGTGCGCATGGTGACTGTCGTATTCAATCCCGATTCAATTTCTGTGTTTTATCAACAATCTGATAGTACACAGATTAAGGAGTGCCACCAGATGTGCATCGGAAGCTACTACTGTTCTTCCAGGTAACGATCAAGGCGTAGACTGTTTGAGACATTACTCCTGTGGAGGAAAGTGCGTATGGTGACTGTTGTATTCAATCCCAAAGCAATTTCTGTGTTTCATCAACACTCTGATAGTCCACAGATTACAGAATGCCACCAGATGTGCATATGAAACTACTACTGGTCTTCCAGGGAACGATCAAGCCGTATACTGTTTGAGACATTACTCCCGTGGAGGAAAGTACGCATGGTGACTGTTGTATTTAATCCCGATGCAATATCTGTGTTTCATCAACACTTTGAAGGTCCAGATATTACAGAATGCATCCAGATGTGCATCGGAAACTACTACTGGTCTTCCTGGGAATGATCAAAGCGTGGACTATTTGAGACATTACTCCCATGGAGGAAGGTGCGCATGGTGACTGTCGTATTCAATCCCGATTCAATTTTTGTGTTTCATCAACAATCTGATAGACCACGGATTAAGGAATGCCACAGGTGTGCATCTGAAGCTACTACTGGTCTTCCAGGTAACGATCAAAGCGTAGACTGTTTGAGACATTACTCCTGTGGAGGAAAGTGCGCATGGTGACTGTTGTATTCCATCCCGATGCAATTTATGTGTTCCATCCTCACTCTGATAGTCCACAGAATACAAAATGCCTTTAGATGTGCATCGGAAACTACTTCTGGTCTTCCAGGGAACGATTAAAGCGTAGACTGTTTGAGACACTACTCCCATGGAGGAAAGTGCGCATGGTGACTGTTGTATTCAATCCCGATGCAATTTCTGTGTTTCATCAACACTCTGATAGTCCACAGATTACAGAATACCACCAGATGTGTATCGGTAGCTACTACCGGTCATCCAGGTAACGATCAAAGCGTAGACTGTTTGAGAATTACTCCTGTGGTGGAAAGTGCGCATGGTGACTGTTGTATTCAATCCCGATGCAATTTCTGTGTTTCATCAACACTCTGATACTCCACAGATTTCAGAATGCCTCCAGATGTGCATCGGAAACTACTACTGGTCTTCCAGGGAACGATCAAAGCGTAGACTACTTGAGACATTACTCCCATGGAGGAAGGTGCGCATGGTGACTGTCGTATTCAATCCCGATTCAATTTCCGTGTTTCATCAACAATCTGATAGTCCACAGATTAAGGAATGCCACCAGATGTGCATCGGAAGCTACTACTGGTCTTCCAGGTAACGATCAAATCGTAGACTGATTGCGACATTACTCCTGTGGAGGAAAGTGCGCATGGTGACTGTTGTATTCCATCCCGATGCAATTTCTGTGTTTCATCAACACTCTGATAGTCCACTGATTACAGAATGCCACCAGATGTGCATATGAAACTACTACTGGTCTTCCAGGGAACGATCAAAGCGTAGACTGTTTGAGACATTACTCCCAGTGAGGAAAGTGCGCATGGTGACCGTTGTATTCAATCCCGATGCAATTTCTGTGTTCCATCAACGCTCTGATAGTCCACAGATTACAGAATGCCTCCAGATGTGCATCGGAAACTACTTCTGGTCTTCCAGGGAACGATCAAAGCGTAGACTGTTTGAGACATTACTCCTATGGAGGAATGTGCACATGGTGACTGTCGTATTCAATCCCGATGCAATTTCTGTGTTTCATCAACACTCTGATAGACCACAGATTACAGAATACCACCAGATGTGCATCGGATACTACTACTGATCTTCCAGGGAACGATCAAACCGTAGACTGTTTGAGACATTACTCCTGTGGAGGAAAGTGCGCATGGTGACTGTTGTATTCAATCCCGATGCAATTTCTGTGTTCCATCCACACTCTGATAGTCCACAGAATACAAAATTCCTTTAGATGTGCATCGGAAACTACTTCTGGACTTCCAGGGAACGATCAAAGCGTAGACTGTTTGAGACACTACTCCCATGGAGGAAAGTGCGCGTGGTGACTGTTGTATTCCATCCCGATGCAATTTCTGTGTTTCATCAACACTCTGATAGTCCACAGATTACAGAATGCCACCAGATGTGCATATGAAACTACTACTGATTTTCCAGGGAACGATCAAACGTAGACTGTTTGAGACATTACTCCCGTGGAGGATAGTGCGCATGGTGACTGTCGTATTCAATCCCGATGCAATTTCTGTGTTCCATCAACGCTCTGATAGTCCACAGATTACAGAATGCCTCCAGATGTGCATCGCAAACTACTTCTGGTCTTCCAGGGAACGATCAAAGCGTAGACTGTTTGAGACATTACTCCTATGGAGGAATGTGCGCATGGTGACTGTCGTATTCAATCCCGATGCAATTTCTGTGTTTCATCAACACTCTGATAGACCACAGTTTACAGAATACCACCAGATGTGCATCGGAAACTACTTCTGGTCTTCCAGTGAACGATCAAAGCGTAGACTGTTTGAGACATTACTCCTATGGAGGAATGTGCGCATGGTGACTGTTGTATTCCATCCCGATGCAATTTCTGTGTTTCATCAACACTCTGATAGTCCACTGATTACAGAATGCCACCAGATGTGCATATGAAACTACTACTGGTCTTCCAGGGAACGATCAAAGCGTAGACTGTTTGAGACACTACTCCCATGGAGGAAAGTGCGCATGATGACTGTTGTACTCAATCCCATTGCAATTTCTGTGCTTTATAAACACTCAGCTAGTCCACGGATTTCAAAATGCCTCCAGATGAGCATCGGAAACTATTACTGGTCTTCCAGGGAACGATCAAAGCGTAGACTGTTTGAGACATTACTCCCATGGAGGAAAGTGCGCATGGTGGCTGTTGTATTCAATCCCGATGCAATTTCTGTGTTTCATCAACACTCTGATACTCCACAGATTACAGAATGCCTCCAGATGTGCATCGGAAACTACTACTGGTCTTCCTGGGAACGATCAAAACGTAGACAGTTGGAGACATTACTCCCATGGAGGAAAGTGCGCATGGTGGCTGTTGTATTTAATCCCGATGCAATTTCTGTGTTTCATCAACACTCTGATAGTCCACAGATTACAGAATGCCACCAGATGTGTATCGGTAGCTACTACCGGTCTTCCAGGTAACGATCAAAGCGTAGACTGTTTGAGAATTACTCCTGTGGAGGAATGTGCGCATGGTGACTGTTGTATTCAATCCCGATGCAATTTCTGTGTTTCATCAACACTCTGATAGTCCACAGATTACAGAATGCCTCCAGATGTGCATCGGAAACTACTACTGGTCTTCCAGGGAACGATCAAAGCGTAGACTGTTTGTGACATTACTCCCATGGAGGAAAGTGCGCATGGTGACTGTTGTATTCAATCGCGATGCAATATCTGTGTTTCATCAACACTCTGATAGTCCACAGATTGCACAATGCTTCCAGATGTGCATCGGAAACTACTACTGGTCTTCCAGGGAACGATCAAAGCATAGACTGTTTGAGACACAACTCCCATGGAGGAAAGTGCGCATGGTGACTGTTGTATTCAATCCCGATGCAATTTCTATGTTTCATCAACACTCTGATAGTCCACAGATTTCAGAATGCCTCCAGATGTGCATCGGAAATTATCACCGGTCTTCCAGGGAACGGTCAGAGCGTAGACTGTTTGAGACATTACTCCCATGGAGGAAAGTGCGCATGGTGACTGTTGTATTCAGTCCCGATGCAATTTCTGTGTTTCATCAACACTCTGATAGTCGACAGACTACAGAATGCCACCAGATTTGCATCGGAAACTACTACTGGTCTTCCAGGGAACGATCAAAGCGTAGACTATTTGAGACATTACTCCCATGGAGGAAGGTGCGCATGGTGACTGTCGTATTCAATCCCGATTCAATTTCTGTGTTTTATCAACAATCTGATAGTCCACAGATTAAGGAGTGCCACCAGATGTGCATCGGAAGCTACTACTGGTCTTCCAGGTAACGATCAAGGCGTAGACTGTTTGAGACATTACTCCTGTGGAGGAAAGTGCGTATGGTGACTGTTGTATTCAATCCCAAAGCAATTTCTGTGTTTCATCAACACTCTGATAGTCCACAGATTACAGAATGCCACCAGATGTGCATACGAAACTACTACTGGTCTTCCAGGGAACGATCAAGGCGTATACTGTTTGAGACATTACTCCCGTGGAGGAAAGTACGCATGGTGACTGTTGTATTTAATCCCGATGCAATATCTGTGTTTCATCAACACTTTGAAGGTCCAGATATTACAGAATGCATCCAGATGTGCATCGGAAACTACTACTGGTCTTCCTGGGAACGATCAAAGCGTGGACTATTTGAGACATTACTCCCATGGAGGAAGGTGCGCATGGTGACTGTCGTATTCAATCCCGATTCAATTTTTGTGTTTCATCAACAATCTGATAGACCACGGATTAAGGAATGCCACAGGTGTGCATCTGAAGCTACTACTGGTCTTCCAGGTAACGATCAAAGCGTAGACTGTTTGAGACATTACTCCTGTGGAGGAAAGTGCGCATGGTGACTGTTGTATTCCATCCCGATGCAATTTCTGTGTTCCATCCTCACTCTGATAGTCCACAGAATACAAAATGCCTTTAGATGTGCATCGGAAACTACTTCTGGTCTTCCAGGGAACGATCAAAGCGTAGACTGTTTGAGACACTACTCCCATGGAGGAAAGTGCGCATGGTGACTGTTGTATTCAATCCCGATGCAATTTCTGTGTTTCATCAACACTCTGATAGTCCACAGATTACTGAATGCCTCCAGATGTGCATCGGAAACTACTACTGGTCTTCCAGGGAACTCAAAGCATAGACTTTTTGAGACATTACTCCCATGTAGGAAAGTGCGCATGGTGACTGTTGTATTCGATCCCATTGCAATTAATGTGCTTTATCAACACTCAGCTAGTCCACAGATTTCAAAATGCCTCCAGATGTGCATCGGAAACTACTACTGGTCTTCCACTGAATGATCAAAGCGTAGACTGTTTGAGACATTACTCCCATGGAGGAAAGTGCGCATGGTGGCATTTGTATTCAATCCCGATGCAATTTCTGTGTTTCATCAACACTCTGATAGTCCACAGATTACAGAATGCCTCCAGATGTGCATCGGAAACTACTACTGGTCTTCCAGGGAACGATCAAAGCGTAGACTGTTTGAGACACAACTCCCATAGAGGAAAGTGCGCATGGTGACTGTTGCATTTAATCCCGATGCAATTTCTGTGTTTGATCAACACTCTGATGCTCCACAGATTACAGAATGCCTCCAGATGTGCATCGGAAACAACTACTGGTCTTCCGGGGAACGATCAAAGCGTAGACTGTTTGAGACATTACTCCTATGGAGGAATGTGCGCATATTGACTGTTGTATTCAATCCCAATGCAATTTCTGTGTTTCATCAATAATCTGATGGTCCACAGATTACAGAATGCCACCAGATGTGCATATGAAACTACTACTGATTTTCCAGGGAACGATCAAACGTAGACTGTTTGAGACATTACTCCCGTGGAGGATAGTGCGCATGGTGACTGTCGTATTCAATCCCGATGCAATTTCTGTGTTCCATCAACGCTCTGATAGTCCACAGATTACAGAATGCCTCCAGATGTGCATCGCAAACTACTTCTGGTCTTCCAGGGAACGATCAAAGCGTAGACTGTTTGAGACATTACTCCTATGGAGGAATGTGCGCATGGTGACTGTCGTATTCAATCCCGATGCAATTTCTGTGTTTCATCAACACTCTGATAGACCACAGTTTACAGAATACCACCAGATGTGCATCGGAAACTACTTCTGGTCTTCCAGTGAACGATCAAAGCGTAGACTGTTTGAGACATTACTCCTATGGAGGAATGTGCGCATGGTGACTGTTGTATTCCATCCCGATGCAATTTCTGTGTTTCATCAACACTCTGATAGTCCACTGATTACAGAATGCCACCAGATGTGCATATGAAACTACTACTGGTCTTCCAGGGAACGATCAAAGCGTAGACTGTTTGAGACACTACTCCCATGGAGGAAAGTGCGCATGATGACTGTTGTATTCAATCCCACTGCAATTTCTGTGCTTTATAAACACTCAGCTAGTCCACGGATTTCAAAATGCCTCCAGATGAGCATCGGAAACTATTACTGGTCTTCCAGGGAACGATCAAAGCGTAGACTGTTTGAGACATTACTCCCATGGAGGAAAGTGCGCATGGTGGCTGTTGTATTCAATCCCGATGCAATTTCTGTGTTTCATCAACACTCTGATACTCCACAGATTACAGAATGCCTCCAGATGTGCATCGGAAACTACTACTGGTCTTCCTGGGAACGATCAAAACGTAGACAGTTGGAGACAATACTCCCATGGAGGAAAGTGCGCATGGTGGCTGTTGTATTTAATCCCGATGCAATTTCTGTGTTTCATCAACACTCTGATAGTCCACAGATTACAGAATGCCACCAGATGTGTATCGGTAGCTACTACCGGTCTTCCAGGTAACGATCAAAGCGTAGACTGTTTGAGAATTACTCCTGTGGAGGAATGTGCGCATGGTGACTGTTGTATTCAATCCCGATGCAATTTCTGTGTTTCATCAACACTCTGATAGTCCACAGATTACAGAATGCCTCCAGATGTGCATCGGAAACTACTACTGGTCTTCCAGGGAACGATCAAAGCGTAGACTGTTTGTGACATTACTCCCATGGAGGAAAGTGCGCATGGTGACTGTTGTATTCAATCGCGATGCAATATCTGTGTTTCATCAACACTCTGATAGTCCACAGATTGCACAATGCTTCCAGATGTGCATCGGAAACTACTACTGGTCTTCCAGGGAACGATCAAAGCATAGACTGTTTGAGACACAACTCCCATGGAGGAAAGTGCGCATGGTGACTGTTGTATTCAATCCCGATGCAATTTCTATGTTTCATCAACACTCTGATAGTCCACAGATTTCAGAATGCCTCCAGATGTGCATCGGAAATTATCACCGGTCTTCCAGGGAACGGTCAGAGCGTAGACTGTTTGAGACATTACTCCCATGGAGGAAAGTGCGCATGGTGACTGTTGTATTCAGTCCCGATGCAATTTCTGTGTTTCATCAACACTCTGATAGTCGACAGACTACAGAATGCCACCAGATTTGCATCGGAAACTACTACTGGTCTTCCAGGGAACGATCAAAGCGTAGACTATTTGAGACATTACTCCCATGGAGGAAGGTGCGCATGGTGACTGTCGTATTCAATCCCGATTCAATTTCTGTGTTTTATCAACAATCTGATAGTCCACAGATTAAGGAGTGCCACCAGATGTGCATCGGAAGCTACTACTGGTCTTCCAGGTAACGATCAAGGCGTAGACTGTTTGAGACATTACTCCTGTGGAGGAAAGTGCGTATGGTGACTGTTGTATTCAATCCCAAAGCAATTTCTGTGTTTCATCAACACTCTGATAGTCCACAGATTACAGAATGCCACCAGATGTGCATACGAAACTACTACTGGTCTTCCAGGGAACGATCAAGGCGTATACTGTTTGAGACATTACTCCCGTGGAGGAAAGTACGCATGGTGACTGTTGTATTTAATCCCGATGCAATATCTGTGTTTCATCAACACTTTGAAGGTCCAGATATTACAGAATGCATCCAGATGTGCATCGGAAACTACTACTGGTCTTCCTGGGAACGATCAAAGCGTGGACTATTTGAGACATTACTCCCATGGAGGAAGGTGCGCATGGTGACTGTCGTATTCAATCCCGATTCAATTTTTGTGTTTCATCAACAATCTGATAGACCACGGATTAAGGAATGCCACAGGTGTGCATCTGAAGCTACTACTGGTCTTCCAGGTAACGATCAAAGCGTAGACTGTTTGAGACATTACTCCTGTGGAGGAAAGTGCGCATGGTGACTGTTGTATTCCATCCCGATGCAATTTCTGTGTTCCATCCTCACTCTGATAGTCCACAGAATACAAAATGCCTTTAGATGTGCATCGGAAACTACTTCTGGTCTTCCAGGGAACGATCAAAGCGTAGACTGTTTGAGACACTACTCCCATGCAGGAAAGTGCGCATGGTGACTGTTGTATTCAATCCCGATGCAATTTCTGTGTTTCATCAACACTCTGATAGTCCACAGATTACTGAATGCCTCCAGATGTGCATCGGAAACTACTACTGGTCTTCCAGGGAACTCAAAGCATAGACTTTTTGAGACATTACTCCCATGTAGGAAAGTGCGCATGGTGACTGTTGTATTCGATCCCATTGCAATTTCTGTGCTTTATCAACACTCAGCTAGTCCACAGATTTCAAAATGCCTCCAGATGTGCATCGGAAACTACTACTGGTCTTCCACTGAATGATCAAAGCGTAGACTGTTTGAGACATTACTCCCATGGAGGAAAGTGCGCATGGTGGCATTTGTATTCAATCCCGATGCAATTTCTGTGTTTCATCAACACTCTGATAGTCCACAGATTACAGAATGCCTCCAGATGTGCATCGGAAACTACTACTGGTCTTCCAGGGAACGATCAAAGCGTAGACTGTTTGAGACACAACTCCCATAGAGGAAAGTGCGCATGGTGACTGTTGCATTTAATCCCGATGCAATTTCTGTGTTTGATCAACACTCTGATGCTCCACAGATTACAGAATGCCTCCAGATGTGCATCGGAAACAACTACTGGTCTTCCGGGGAACGATCAAAGCGTAGACTGTTTGAGACATTACTCCTATGGAGGAATGTGCGCATATTGACTGTTGTATTCAATCCCAATGCAATTTCTGTGTTTCATCAATAATCTGATGGTCCACAGATTACAGAATGCCTCCAGATGTGCATATGAAACTACTACTGGTCTTCCAGGGGACGATCAAAGCGTAGACTGTATGAGACATTACTCCCGTGGAGGAAAGTGCGCATGGTGAATGTTGAATTCAATCCCAATGCAATTTCTGTGTTTCATCAACACTCTGATAGTCCACAGATTACAGAATGCCACCAGACGTGCATCTGAAGCTACTACTGGTCTTCCTGGTAACATTCAAAGCGTAGACTGTTTGAGACATTACTCCTGTGGAGGAAAGTGCGCATGGTGACTGTTGTATTCAATCCCGATGGAATTTCTCTGTTTCATCAACACTTTGAAGGTCCACAGATTACGGAATGCATCCAAATGTGCATCGGAAACTACTATTGGTCTTCCACTGACGTTCAAAGCGTAGACTAGATGAGACATTACTCCCATGGAGGAATGTGCGCATGGTGACTATTGTATTCAATCGCGATGCAATTTCTGTGTTTCGTCAACCCTCTGATAGTCCACAGACTACAGAATGCCACCAGAGTTGCATCGGAAACTACTACTGGTCTTCCAGGGAACGATCAAAGCGTAGACTATTTGAGATATTACCCCCATGGAGGAAGGTGCGCATGGTGACTGTCGTATTCAATCCCGATTCAATTTCTGTGTTTCATCAACAATCTGATAGTTCACAGATTAAGGAATGCCACCAGATGTGCATCGGAAGCTACTACTGGTCTTCCAGGTAATGATCAAAGCGTAGACTGTTTGAGACATTACTCCTGTGGAGGAAAGTGCGCATGGTGACTGTTGTATTCAATCCCGAAGCAATTTCTGTGTTTCATCAACACTCTGATAGTCCACAGGTTACAGAATGCCACCAGATGTGCATATGAAACTACTACTGGTGTTCCAGGGAACGATAAAAGCGTAGACTGTTTGAGACATTACTCCCGTGGAGGAAAGTGCGCATGGTGACTGTTGTATTCAATCCCGATTAAATTTCTGTGTTCCATCAACGCTCTGATAGTCCACAGATTACAGAATGCCTCCAGATGTGCATCGGAATCTACTTCTGGTATTCCAGGGAACAATCAAAGCGTAGACTGTTTGAGACATTACTCCTATGGAGGAATGTGCGCATGGTGACTGTTGTATTCAATCCCGATGCAATTTCTGTGTTTCGTCAACACTCAGATAGACCACAGATTACAGATTACCAACAGATGTGCATCGGATACTACTACTGATCTTCCAGGGAATGATCAAACCGTAGACTGTTTGAGACATTACTCCTGTGGAGGTAAGTGCGCATGGTGACTGTTGTATTCAATCCCGATGCAATTTCTGTGTTTCATCAACACGATGATAGTCCACAGATTACAAAATGCCACCAGATGTGCATAGGAAACTACTACTGGTCTTCCAGGGAACGATCAAAACGTAGACTGTTTGAGACATTACCCCCGTGGAGCAAAGTGCGCATGGTGATTGTTGTATTCAATCCCGATGCAATTTCTGTGTTCCATCCACACTCTGATAGTACACAGATTACAAAATGCCTTTAGATGTGCATCGGAAACTACTTCTGGTCTTCCAGGGAACGATCAAAGCGTAGACTGTTTGAGACACTATTCCCATGGAGAAAAGTGCGCATGGTGGCTGTTGTATTCAATCCCGATGCAATTTCTCTGTTTCATCAACACTCTGATAGTCCACAGATTACTGAATGCCTCCAGATGTGCATCGGAAACTACTACTGGTCTTCCAGGGAACTCAAAGCGTAGACTGTTTGAGACATTACTCCCATGTAGGAAAGTGCGCATGGTGACTGTAGTATTCAATCCCATTGCAATTTCTGTGCTTTATCAACAATCAGCTAGTCCACAGATTTCAAAATTCCTCCAGATGAGCATCGGAAACTACTACTGGTCTTCCAGGGAACGATCAAAGCGTAGACTGTTTGAGAATTACTCCTGTGGAGGAAAGTGCGCATGGTGGCTGTTGTATTCAATCCCGATGCAATTTCTGTGTTTCATCAACACTCTGATACTCCACAGATTACAGAATGCCTCAAGATGTGCATCGGAAACTACTACTGGTCTTCCTGGGAACGATCAAAGCGTAGACTGTTAGAGACACTACTCCCATGGAGTAAAGTGCGCATGGTGGCTGTTGTATTCAATCGCGATGCAATTTCTGTGTTTCATCAACACTCTGATAGTCCACAGTTTGCACAATGCTTCCAGATGTGCATCGGAAACAACTACTGGTCTTCCGGGGAACGATCAAAGCGTAGACTGTTTGAGACACAACTCCCATGGAGGAATGTGCGCATGGTGACTGTTGTATTCAGTCCCGATGCAATTTATGTGTTTCATCAACACTCTAATACTCCACAGATTACAGAATACCTCCAGATGTGCATCGGAAACTACTAATGGTCTTCCTCTGAACGATCAAAGAGTAGACTGTTAGAGACATTACTCCCATGGAGGAAAGTGTGCATATTGACTGTTGTATTCAATCCCAATGGAATTTCTGTGTTTCATTAACGATCTGATGGTCCACAGATTACAGAATGCCTCCAGATGTGCATCGGAATCTACTACTTGTCTTCCAGGGAACGATCAAGTCGTAGACTGTTTGAGACATTACTAACATGTAGGCAAGTGCGCATTGTGACTGTTGTATTCAATCCCGATGCAATATCTCTGTTTCATCAACACTATGAAGGTCCACAGACTACAGAATGCCACCAGATGTGCATATGAAACTACTACTGGTCTTCCAGGGAACGATCAAAGCGTAGACTGTTTGAGACATTACTCCCGTGGAGGATAGTGCGGATGGTGACTGTTGAATTCAATCCCAATGCAATTTCTGTGTTTCATCAACAATCTGATAGTTCACAGATTAAGGAATGCCACCAGATGTGCATCGGAAGCTACTACTGGTCTTCCTGGTAACATTCAATGCGTAGACTGTTTTAGACATTACTCCTGTGGAGGAAAGTGCGCATGGTGACTGTTGTATTCAATCCCTATGGAATTTCTCTGTTTCATCAACACTTTGAAGGTCCACAGATTACGGAATGCATCCAAATGTGCATCGGAAACTACTATTGGTCTTCCAGGGACGTTCAAAGCGTAGACTAGATGAGACATCACTCCCATGGCGGAATGTGCGCATGGTGACTATTGTATTCAATCCCGATTCAATTTCTGTGTTTCATCAACAATCTGATAGTTCACAGATTAAGGAATGCCACCAGATGTGCATCGGAAGCTACTACTGGTCTTCCAGGTAACGATCACAGCGTAGACTGTTTGAGACATTACTCCCGTGGAGGAAAGTGCGCATGGTGACTGTTGTATTCAATCCCGATTAAATTTCTGTGTTCCATCAACGCTCTGATAGTCCACAGATTACAGAATGCCTCCAGATGTGCATCGGAATCTACTTCTGGTATTCCAGGGAACGATCAAAGCGTAGACTGTTTGAGACATTACTCCTATGGAGGAATGTGCGCATGGTGACTGTTGTATTCAATCCCGATGTAATTTCTGTGTTTCGTCAACACTCAGATAGACCACAGATTACAGATTACCACCAGATGTGCATCGGATACTACTACTGATCTTCCAGGGAATGATCAAACCGTAGACTGTTTGAGACATTACTCCTGTGGAGGAAAGTGCGCATGGTGACTGTTGTATTGAATCCCGATGCAATTTCTGTGTTTCATCAACACGATGATAGTCCACAGATTACAAAATGCCACCAGATGTGCATAGGAAACTACTACTGGTCTCCCAGGGAACGATCAAAACGTAGACTGTTTGAGACATTACCCCCGTGGAGCAAAGTGCGCATGGTGACTGTTGTATTCAATCCCGATGCAATTTCTGTGTTCCATCCACACTCTGATAGTCCACAGATTACAAAATGCCTTTAGATGTGCATCGGAAACTACTTCTGGTCTTCCAGGGAACGATCAAAGCGTAGACTGTTTGAGACACTACTCCCATGGGGGAAAGTGCGCATGGTGGCTGTTGTATTGAATCCCGATGCAATTTCTCTGTTTCATCAACACTCTGATAGGCCACAGATTACTGAATGCCTCCAGATGTGCATCGGAAACTACTACTGGTCTTCCAGGGAACTCAAAGCGTAGACTGTTTGAGACATTACTCCCATGTAGGAAAGTGCGCATGGTGACTGTAGTATTCAATCCCATTGCAATTTCTGTGCTTTATCAACAATCAGCTAGTCCACAGATTTCAAAATTCCTAAAGATGAGCATCGGAAACTACTACTGGTCTTCCAGGGAACGATCAAAGCGTAGACTGTTTGAGAATTAATCCTGTGCAGGAAAGTGCGCATGGTGGCTGTTGTATTCAATCCCGATGCAATTTCTGTGTTTCATCAACACTCTGATTCTCCACAGATTACAGAATGCCTCAAGATGTGCATCGGAAACTACTACTGGTCTTCCTGGGAACGATCAAAGCGTAGACTGTTAGAGACATTACTCCCATGGAGGAAAGTGCGCATGGTGGCTGTTGTATTCTATCCCGATGCAATTTCTGTGTTTCATCAACACTCTGATAGTCCACAGATTACAGAATGCCACCAGATGTGTATTGGTAGCTACTACCGGTCTTCCAGGTAACGATCAAAGCGTAGACTGTTTGAGAATTACTCCTGTGGAGGAAAGTGCGCATGGTGACTGTTGTATTCAATCCCGATGCAATTTCTGTGTTTGATCAACACTCTGATAGTCCACAGATTACAGAATGCCTCCAGATGTGCATCGGAAACTACTACTGGTCTTCCAGGGAACGATCAAAGCGTAGACTGTTTGTGACATTACTCCCATGGAGGAAAGTGCGCATTTTGACTGTCGTATTCAATCGCGATGCAATTTCTGTATTTCATCAACACTCTGATAGGCCACAGATTGCACAATGCTTCCAGATGTGCATCGGAAACCACTACTGGTCTTCCAGGGAACGATCAAAGCGTAGACTGTTTGAGACACAACTCCCATGGAGGAAAGTGCGCATGGTGACTGTTGTATTTAATCCCGATGCAATTTCTGTGTTTGAACAACACTCTGATGCTCCACAGATTACAGAATGCCTCCAGATGTACATCGGAAACAACTACAGGTCTTCCGGGGAACGATAAAAGCGTAGACAGTTTGAGACACTACTCCCATGGAGGAAAGTGCGCATGGTGACTGCTGTATTCAATCCTGATGCAATTTCTGTGTTTCATCAACACTCTGATAGTCCACAGATTACAGAATGCCTCCAGATGTGCATCGGAAATTATCACTGGTCTTCCAGGGAACGGTCAAAGTGTAGACTGTTTGAGACATCACTCCTATGGAGGAATGTGCGCATATTGACTGTTGTATTCAATCCCAATGCAATTTCTGTGTTTCATCAACAATCTGATATTCCACAGATTACAGAATGCCTCCAGATGTGCATCGGAATCTACTACTTGTCTTCCAGGGAACGATCAAAGCGTAGACTGTTTGAGACATTACTAACATGTTGCAAGTGTGCATTGTGACTGTCGTATTCAATCCCGATGCAATTTCTCTGTCTCATCAACACTTTGAAGGTCCACAGATTACGGAATGCATCCAAATGTGCATCGGAAACTACTATTGGTCTTCCAGGGACGTTCAAAGCGTAGACTGTTTGAGACATTACTCCTGTGGAGGAAAGTGTGCATGGTGACTGTTGTATTCAATCCCGATGCAATTTTTGTGTTTCATCAACACTCTGATAGTCCACAGATTACAGAATGCCACCAGATGTGCATATGAAACTACTACTGGTCTTCCAGGGAACGATCAAAGCGTAGACTGTTTGAGACATTACTCCCGTGGAGGAAAGTGCGCATGGTGACTGTTGTATTCAATCCCGATGCTATATCTGTGTTTCATCAACACTTTTAAGGTCCAGATATTACAGAATGCATCGAGATGTGCATCGGAAACTACTACTGGTCTTCCAGGGAACGATCAAAGCGTAGACTATTTGAGACATATCTCCCATGGATCAAGTTGCGCATGGTGACTGTCGTATTCAATCCCGATTCAATTTCTGTGTATCATCAGCAATCTGATAGTCCACAGATTAAGGAATGCCACCAGATGTGCATCGGAAGCTACTACTGGTCTTCCAGGTAACGATCAAAGCGTAGACTGTTTGAGACATTACTCCTGTGGAGGAAAGTGCGCATGGTGACTGTTGTATTCAATCCCGATGCAATTTCTGTGTTTCATCAACACTCTGATAGTCCACAGATTACAGAATGTGGCCAGATGTGCATATGAAACTAGTACTGGTCTTCCAGGGAATGGTCAAATCGTAGACTGTTTGAGACATTACTCCCATGGAGGAAAGTGCGCATGGTGACTGTTGTATTCAGTCCCGATGCAATTTATGTGTTTCATCAACACTCTGATACTCCACAGATTACAGAATACCTCCAGATGTGCATCGGAAACTACTAATGGTCTTCCTCTGAACGATCAAAGAGTAGACTGTTAGAGACATTACTCCCATGGAGGAAAGTGCGCATATTGACTGTTGTAGTCAATCCCAATGCAATTTCTGTGTTTCATTAACAATCTGATGGTCCACAGATTACAGAATGCCTCCAGATGTGCATCGGAATCTACTACTTGTCTTCCAGGGAACGATCAAAGCGTAGACTGTTTTAGACATTACTAACATGTAGGCAAGTGCGCATTGTGACTGTTGTATTCAATCCCGATGCAATTTCTCTGTTTCATCAACACTTTGAAGGTCCACAGATTACGGAATGCATCCAAATGTGCATCGGAAACTACTATTGGTCTTCCAGGGACGTTCAAAGCGTAGACTAGATGAGACATTACTGCCATGGAGGAAAGTGCGCATGGTGACTGTTGTATTCAATCGCGATGCAATTTCTGTGTTTCATCAACACTCTGATAGTCCACAGATTACAGAATGCCTCCAGATGTGCATCGGAAATTATCACTGGTCTTCCAGGGAACGGTCAAAGCATAGACTGTTTGAGACATCACTCCTATGGAGGAATGTGCGCATGGTGACTGTTGTATTCAATCCCGATGCAATTTCTGTGTTTCATCAACACTCTGATAGTCCACAGACTACAGAATGCCACCAGATGTGCATATGAAACTACTACTGGTCTTCCAGGGAACGATCAAAGCGTAGACTGTTTGAGACATTACTCCCATGGAGGAAAGTGCGCATGGTGACTGTTGAATTCAATCCAAATGCAATTTCTGTGTTTCATCAACACTCTGATAGTCACAGATTACAGAATGCCACCAGACGTGCATCAGAAACTATAACTGGTCTTCCAGGGAACGATCAAAGCGTAGACTATTTGAGACATTACTCCCATGGAGGAAGGTGCGCATTTTGACTGTCGTATTCAATCCCGATTCAATTTCTGTGTTTCATCAACAATCTGATTGTCCACAGATTAAGGAATGCCACCAGATGTGCATCGGAAGCTATTACTGGTCTACCAGGTAACGATCAAAGCGTAGACTGTTTGAGACACTACTCCTGTGGAGGAAAGTGCGCATGGTGACTGTTGTATTCAATCCCGATGCAATATCTGTGTTTCATCAACACTTTGAAGGTCCAGATATTACAGAATGCATCCAGATGTGCATCGGAAACTACTACAGGTCTTCCAGGGAACGATCAAAGCGTAGACTATTTAAGACATTACTCCCATGGATCAAGGTGCGCATGGTGACTGTCGTATTCAATCCCGATTCAATTTCTGTGATTCATCAACAATCTGATAGTCCACAGATTAAGGAATGCCACCAGATGTGCATCGGAAGCTACTACTGGTCTTCCAGGTAACGATCAAAGCGTAGACTGTTTGAGACATTACTCCTGTGGAGGAAAGTGCGCATGGTGACTGTTGTATCCAATCCCGATGCAATTTCTGTGTTTCATCAACACTCTGATAGTCCACAGATTACAGAATGCCACCAGATGTGCATATGAAACTACTACTGGTCTTCCAGGGAACGATCAAAGCGTAGACTGTTTGAGACATTACTCCCGTGGAGGAAAGTGTGCATGGTGACTGTTGTATTCAATCCTGATGCAATTTCTGTGTTTCATCAACACTCTGATAGTCCACAGATTACAGAATGCGTCCAGATGTGCATCGGAAATTATCACTGGTCTTCCAGGGAACGGTCAAAGCGTAGACTGTTTGAGACATTACTCCCATGGAGGAAAGTGCGCATGGTGACTGTTGTATTCAGTCCCGATGCAATTTATGTGTTTCATCAACACTCTCATACTCCACAGATTACAGAATACCTCCAGATGTGCATCGGTAACTACTAATGGTCTTCCTCTGAACGATCAAAGAGTAGACTGTTAGAGACATTACTCCCATGGAGGAAAGTGCGCATATTGACTGTTGTATTCAATCCCGATGCAATTTCTGTGTTTCATTAACAATCTGATGGTCCACAGATTACAGAATGCCTCCAGATGTGCATCGGAATCTACTACTTGTCTTCCAGGGAACGATCAAAGCGTAGACTCTTTGAGACATTACTAACATGTAGGCAAGTGCGCATTGTGACTGTTGTATTCAATCCCGATGCAATTTCTCTGTTTCATCAACACTTTGAAGGTCCACAGATTACGGAATGCATCCAAATGTGCATTGGAAACTACTATTGGTCTTCCAGGGACGTTCAAAGCGTAGACTAGATGAGACATTACTGCCATGGAGGAAAGTGCGCATGGTGACTGTTGTATTCAATCGCGATGCAATTTCTGTGTTTCATCAACACTCTGATAGTCCACAGATTACGGAATGCCTCCAGATGTGCATCGGAAATTATCACTGGTCTTCCAGGGAACGGTCAAAGCGTAGACTGTTTGAGACATCACTCCTATGGAGGAATGTGCGCATATTGACTGTTGTATTCAATCCCAATGCAATTTCTGTGTTTCATCAACAATCTGATATTCCACAGATTACAGAATGCCTCCAGATGTGCATCGGAAGCTACTACTTGTCTTCCAGGGAACGTTCAAAGCGTAGACTGTTTGAGACATTACTAACATGTAGGCAAGTGTGCATTGTGACTGTTGTATTCAATCCCGATGCAATTTCTCTGTTTCATCAACACTTTGAAGGTCCACAGATTACGGAATGCATCCAAATGTGCATCGGAAACTACTGTTGGTCTTCCAGGGACGTTCAAAGCGTGGACTAGATGAGACATTACTGCCATGGAGGAAAGTGCGCATGGTGACTGTTGTATTCAATCCCGATGCAATTTCTGTGTTTCATCAACACTCTGATAGTTCACAGACTACAGAATGCCACCAGATGTGCATATGAAACTACTACTGGTCTTCCAGGGAACGATCAAAGCGTAGACTGTTTGAGACATTACTCCCGTGGAGGAAAGTGCGCATGGTGACTGTTGTATTCAATCCCGATGCAATATCTGTGTTTCATCAACACTTTGAAGGTCCTGATATTACAGAATGCATCCAGATGTGCATCGGAAACTACTACTGGTCTTCCAGGGAACGATCAAAGCGTAGACTATTTGAGACTTTACTCCCATGGATCAAGGTGCGCATGGTGACTGTCGTATTCAATCCCGATTCAATTTCTTTGTTTCATCAACAATCTGATAGTCCACAGATTAAGGAATGCCACCAGATGTGCATCGGAAGCTACTACTGGTCTTCCAGGTAACGATCAAAGCGTAGACTGTTTGAGACATTACTCCTGCTGAGGAAAGTGCGCATGGTGACTGTTGTATCCAATCCCGATGCAATTTCTGTGTTTCATCAACACACTTATAGTCCACAGATTACAGAATGCCACCAGATGTGCATATGAAACTACTACTGGTCTTCCAGGGAACGATCAAAGCGTAGACTGTTTGAGACATTACTCCCGTGGAGGAAAGAGTGCATGGTGACCGTTGTATTCAATACTGATGCAATTTCTGTGTTTCATCAACACTCTGATATTCCACAGATTACAGAATGCCTCCAGATGTGCATCGGAAATTATCACTGGTCTTCCAGGGAACGGTCAAAGCGTAGAATGTTTGAGACATTACTCCCATGGAGGAAAGTGCGCATGGTGACTGCTGTATTCAATCCTGATGCAATTTCTGTGTTTCATCAACACTCTGTTAGTCCACAGATTACAGAGTGCCTCCAGATGTGCATCGGAAATTATCACTGGTCTTCCAGGGAACGGTCAAGGCGTAGACTGTTTGAGACATTACTCCTATGGAGGAATGTGCGCATATTGACTGTTGTATTCAATCCCAATGCAATTTCGGTGTTTCATTAACAATCTGATGGTCCACAGATTACAGAATGCCTCCAGATGTGCATCGGAATCTACTACTTGTCTTCCAGGGAACGATCAAAGCGTAGACTGTTTGAGACATTAATAACATGTAGGCAAGTGCGCTTTGTGACTGTTGTATTCAATCCCGATGCAATTTCTCTGTTTCATCAACACTTTGAAGGTCCACAGATTACGGAATGCATCCAAATGTGCATTGGAAACTACTATTGGTCTTCCAGGGACGTTCAATGCGTAGACTAGATGAGACATTACTGCCATGGAGGAAAGTGCGCATGGTGACTGTTGTATTCAATCGCGATGCAATTTCTGTGTTTCATCAACACTCTGATAGTCCACAGATTACAGAATGCCACCAGATGTGTATCGGTAGCTACTACTGGTCTTCCAGGTAACGATCAAAGCGTAGACTGTTTGAGAATTACTTCTGTAGAGGAAAGTGCGCATGGTGACTGTTGTATTCAAACCCGATGCAATTTCTGTGTTTCATCAACACTCTGATAGTCCACAGATTACAGAATGCCTCCAGATGTGCATCGGAAACTACTAAAGGTCTTCCAGGGAACGATCAAAGCGTAGACTGTTTGTGACATTACTCCCATGGAGGAAAGTGCGCATGGTGACCGTTGTATTCAATCGCGATGCAATTTCTGTGTTTCATCAACACTCTGATAGTCCACAGATTGCACAATGCTTCCAGATGTGCATCGGAAACTACTACTGGTCTTCCAGGGAACGATCAAAGCGTAGACTGTTTGATACACAACTCCCATGGAGGAAAGTGCGCATGGTGACTGTTGTATTTAATCCCGATGCAACTTCTGTGTTTGATCAACACTCTGATGCTCCACAGATTACAGAATGCCTCCAGATGTGCATCGGAAACAACTACTGGTCTTCCGGGGAACGATCAAAGCGTAGACTCTTTGAGACACTACTCCCGTGGAGGAAAGTGCGCATGGTGACTGCTGTATTCAATCCTGATGCAATTTCTGTGTTTCATCAACACTCTGATAGTCCACAGATTACAGAATGCCTCCAGATGTGCATCGGAAATTATCACTGGTCTCCCAGGGAACGGTCAAAGCGTAGACTGTTTGAGACATTACTCCTATGGAGGAATGTGCGCATATTGACTGTTGTATTCAATCCCAATGCAATTTCTGTGTTTCATCAACCATCTGATATTCAACAGATTACAGAATGCCTCCAGATGTGCATCGGAATCTACTACTTGTCTTCCAGGGAACGATCAAAGCGTAGACTGTTTGAGACATAACTAACATGTAGGCAAGTGTGCATTGTGACTGTTGTATTCAATCCCGATGCAATTTCTCTGTTTCATCAACACTTTGAAGGTCCACAGATTACGGAATGCATCCACATGTGCATCGGAAACTACTATTGGTCTACCAGGGACGTTCAAAGCGTAGACTAGATGAGACATTACTGCCATGGAGGAAAGTGCGCATGGTGACTGTTGTATTCAATCCCGAAGCAATTTCTGTGTTTCATCAACACTCTGATAGTCCACAGACTACAGAATGCCACCAGATGTGCATATGAAACTACTACTGGTCTTCCAGGGAACGATCAAAGCGTACACTGTTTGAGACATTACTCCCGTGGAGGAAAGTGCGCATGGTGACTGTTGAATTCAACCCCAATGCAATTTCTGTGTTTCATCAACAATCTGATAGCCCACAGATTAAGGAATGCCACCAGATGTGCATCGGAAGCTACTACTGGTCTTCCAGGTAACGATCGAAGCGTAGACTGTTTGAGACATTACTCCTGTGGAGGAAAGTGCGCATGGTGACTGTTGTATTCAATCTCGATGCAATTTCTGTATTTCATCAACACTCTGATAGTCCACAGATTACTGAATGCCTCCAGATGTGCATCGGAAATTATCACTGGTCTTCCAGGGAACGGTCAAAGCGTAGACTGTTTGAAACATTACTCCCATGGAGGAAAGTGCGCATGGTGACTGTTGTATTCAGTCCCGATGCAATTTATGTGTTTCATCAACACTCTGATACTCCACAGATTACAGAATACCTCCAGATGTGCATCGGAAACTACTAATGGTCTTTCTCTGAACGATCAAAGAGTAGACTGTTAGGGACATTACTCCCATGGAGGAAAGTGCGCATATTGACTGTTGTATTCAATCCCAATGCAATTTCTGTGTTTCATTAACAATCTGATGGTCCACAGATTACAGAATGCCTCCAGATGTGCATATGAAACTACTACTGGTCTTCCAGGGAACGATCAAAGCGTACACTGTTTGAGACATTACTCCCGTGGAGGAAAGTGCGCATGGTGACTGTTGAATTCAACCCCAATGCAATTTCTGTGTTTCAGCAACACTCTGATAGTCCACAGATTACAGAATGCCACCAGACGTGCATCGGAAACTACTACTGGTCTTCCAGGGAACGATCAAATCGTAGACTATTTGAGACATTACTCCCATGGAGGAAGGTGCGCATGGTGACTGTCGTATTCAATCCCGATTCAATTTCTGTGTTTCATCAACAATCTGATAGTCCACAGATTAAGGAATGCCACCAGATGTGCATCGGAAGCTACTACTGGTCTTCCAGGTAACGATCGAAGCGTAGACTGTTTGAGACATTACTCCTGTGGAGGAAAGTGCGCATGGTGACTGTTGTATTCAATCCCGATGCAATTTCTGTATTTCATCAACACTCTGATAGTCCACAGATTACTAAATGCCTCCAGATGTGCATCGGAAACTACTACTGGTCTTCCAGGGAACTCAAAGCATAGACTTTTTGAGACATTACTCCCATGTAGGAAAGTGCGTATGGTGACTGTTGTATTCAATCCCATTGCAATTTCTGTGCTTTATCAACACTCAGCTAGTCCACAGATTTCAAAATGCCCCCAGATGTGCATCGGAGACTACTACTGGTCTTCCAGGGAACGATCAAAGCGTAGACTGTTTGAGACATTACTCCCATGGAGGAAAGTGCGCATGGTGGCTGTTGTATTCAATTCCGATGCAATTTCTGTGTTTCATCAACACTCTGATACTCCACAGATTACAGAATGCCTCCAGATGTGCATCGGAAACTACTACTGGTCTTCCTGGGAACGATCAAAGCGTAGACTGTTAGAGACATTACGCCCATGGAGGAAAGTGCGCATGGTGGCTGTTGTATTCAATCCCGATGCAATTTCTGTGTTTGATCAACACTCTGATGCTCCACAGCTTACAGAATGCCTCCAGATGTGCATCGGAAACAACTACTGGTCTTCCGGGGAACGATCAAAGCGTAGACTGTTTGAGACACTACTCCCGTGGAGGAAAGTGCGCATGGTGACTGCTGTATTCAATCCTGATGCAATTTCTGTGTTTCATCAACACTCTGATAGTCCACAGATTACAGAATGCCACCAGACGTGCATCGGAAACTACTACTGGTCTTCCAGGGAACGATCAAAGCGTAGACTATTTGAGACATTACTCCCATGGAGGAAGGTACGCATGGTGACTGTCGTAATCAATCCCGATTCAATTTCTGTGTTTCATCAACAATCTGATAGTCCACAGATTAAGGAATGCCACCAGATGTGCATCGGAAGCTACTACTGGTCTTCCAGGTAACGATCGAAGCGTAGACTGTTTGAGACATTACTCCTGTGGAGGAAAGTGCGCATGGTGACTGTTGTATTCAATCTCGATGCAATTTCTGTATTTCATCAACACTCTGATAGTCCACAGATTACTGAATGCCTCCAGATGTGCATCGGAAATTATCACTGGTCTTTCAGGGAACGGTCAATGCGTAGACTGTTTGAAACATTACTCCCATGGAGGAAAGTGCGCATGGTGACTGTTGTATTCAGTCCCGATGCAATTTATGTGTTTCATCAACACTCTGATACTCCACAGATTACAGAATACCTCCAGATGTGCATCGGAAACTACTAATGGTCTTCCTCTGAACGATCAAAGAGTAGACTGTTAGAGACATTACTCCCATGGAGGAAAGTGCGCATATTGACTGTTGTATGCAATCCCAATGCAATTTCTGTGTTTCATTAACAATCTGATGGTCCACAGATTACAGAATGCCTCCAGATGTGCATATGAAACTACTACTTTTCTTCCAGGGAACGATCAAAGCGTCCACTGTTTGAGACATTACTCCCGTGGAGGAAAGTGCGCATGGTGACTGTTGAATTCAACCCCAATGCAATTTCTGTGTTTCAGCAACACTCTGATAGTCCACAGATTACAGAATGCCACCAGACGTGCATCGGAAACTACTACTGGTCTTCCAGGGAATGATCAAATCGTAGACTATTTGAGACATTACTCCCATGGAGGAAGGTGCGCATGGTGACTGTCGTATTCAATCCCGATTCAATTTCTGTGTTTCATCAACAATCTGATAGTCCACAGATTAAGGAATGCCACCAGATGTGCATCGGAAGCTACTACTGGTCTTCCAGGTAACGATCGAAGCGTAGACTGTTTGAGACATTACTCGTGTGGAGGAAAGTGCGCATGGTGACTGTTGTATTCAATCCCGATGCAATTTCTGTATTTCATCAACACTCTGATAGTCCACAGATTACTAAATGCCTCCAGATGTGAATCGGAAACTACTACTGGTCTTCCAGGGAACTCAAAGCATAGACTTTTTGAGACATTACTCCCATGTAGGAAAGTGCGTATGGTGACTGTTGTATTCAATCCCATTGCAATTTCTGTGCTTTATCAACACTCAGCTAGTCCACAGATTTCAAAATGCCTCCAGATGTGCATCAGAGACTACTACTGGTCTTCCAGGGAACGATCAAAGCGTAGACTGTTTGAGACATTACTCCCATGGAGGAAAGTGCGCATGGTGGCTGTTGTATTCAATCCCGATGCAATTTCTGTGTTTCATCAACACTCTGATACTCCACAGATTACAGAATGCCTCCAGATGTGCATCGGAAACTACTACTGGTCTTCCTGGGAACGATCAAAGCGTAGACTGTTAGAGACATTACGCCCATGGAGGAAAGTGCGCATGGTGGCTGTTGTATTCAATCCCGATGCAATTTCTGTGTTTCATCAACACTCTGATACTCCACAGATTACAGAATACCTCCAGATGTGCATCGGAAACTTCTAATGGTCTTCCTCTGAACGATCAAAGAGTAGACTGTTAGAGACATTACTCCCATGGAGGAAAGTGCGCATATTGACTGTTGTATTCAATCCCAATGCAATTTCTGTGTTTCATTAACAATCTGATGGTCCACAGATTACAGAATGCCTCCAGATGTGCATCGGAATCTACTACTTGTCTTCCAGAGAACGATCAATGCGTAGACTGTTTGAGACATTACTAACATGTAGGGAAGTGCG
Source organism: Schistocerca gregaria (assembly GCF_023897955.1). Lineage (NCBI taxonomy): Eukaryota > Metazoa > Arthropoda > Insecta > Orthoptera > Acrididae > Schistocerca > Schistocerca gregaria. Next base: position 45,263,227 of record NC_064927.1, read on the forward strand.
CATTGTGACTGTTGTACTCAATCCCGATGCAATTTCTCTGTTTCATCAACACTTTGAAGGTCCACAGATTACGGAATGCATCCAAATGTGCATCGGAAACTACTATTGGTCTTCCAGGGACGTTCAAAGCGTAGACTAGATAAGACATTACTGCCATGGAGGAAAGTGCGCATGGTGACTGTTGTATTCAATCCCTTGCAATTTCTGGGTTTGATCAACACTCTGATAGTCCACAGACTACAGAATGCCACCAGATCTGCATATGAAACTACTACTGGTCTTCCAGGGAACGATCAAAGCGTAGACTGTTTGAGACATTACTCCCGTGGAGGAGGGTGCGCATGGTGACTGTTGAATTCAATCCCAATGCAATTTCTGTGTTTCATCAACACTCTGATAGTCCACAGATTACAGAATGCCACCAGACGTGCATCGGAAACTACTACTGGTCTTCCAGGGAACGATCAAAGCGTAGACTATTTGAGAAATTACTCCCATGGATCAAGGTGCGCATGGTGACTGTAGTAATCAATCCCGATTCAATTTCTGTGTTTCATCAACAATCTGATAGTCCACAGATTAAGGAATGCCACCAGATATGCATCGGAAGCTACTACTGGTTTTCCAGGGAACTCAAAGCATAGACTTTTTGAGACATTACTCCCATGTAGGAAAGTGCGCATGGTGACTGTTGTATTCAATCCCATTGCAATTCCTGTGCTTTATCAACACTCAGCTAGTCCACAGATTTCAAAATGCCTCCAGATGTGCATCGGAAACTACTACTGGTCTTCCAGGGAACGATCAAAGCGTAGACTGTTTGAGACATTACTCCCATGGAAGAAAGTGCGCATGGTGGCTGTTGTATTCAATCCCGATGCAATTTCTGTGTTTCATCAACACTCTGATAGTCCACAGATTACAGAATGCCACCAGATGTGTATCGGTAGCTACTACTGGTCTTCCAGGTAACGATCAAAGCGTAGACTGTTTGAGAATTACTCCTGCGGAAGAAAGTGCGCATGGTGACTGTTGTATTCAATCCCGATGCAATTTCTGTGTTTCATCAACACTCTGTTTGTCCACAGATTACAGAATGTATCCAGATGTGCTTCGGAAACTACTACTGGTCTTCCAGGGAACGATCAAAGCGTAGACTGTTTGTGACATTACTCCCATGGAGGAAAGTGCGCATGGTGACTGTTGTTTTCAATCGCGATGCAATTTCTGTGTTTCATCAACACTCTGATAGTCCACAGATTGCACAATGCTTCCAGATGTGCATCGGAAACTACTACTGGTCTTCCAGGGAACGATGAAAGCGTAGACTGTTTGAGACACAACTCCCATGGAGGTAAGTGCGCATGGTGACTGTTGTATTTAATCCCGATGCAATTTCTGTGTTTGATCAACACTCTGATGTTCCACAGATTACAGAATGCCTCCAGATGTGCATCGGAAACAACTACTGGTCTTCCGGGGAACGATCAAAGCGTAGACTGTTTGAGACACTACTCCCATGGATTAAAGTGCGCATGGTGACTGTTGTATTCAATCCTGATGCAATTTCTGTGTTTCATCAACACTCTGATAGTCCACAGATTACAGAATGCCTCCAGATGTGCATCGGAAATTATCACTGGTCTTCCAGGGAACGGTCAAAGCGTAGACTGTTTGAGACATTACTCCTATGGAGGAATGTGCGCATATTGACTGTTGTATTCAATCCCAATGCAATTTCTGTGTTTCATCAACAATCTGATGGTCCACAGATTACAGAATGCCTCCAGATGTGCATCGGAATCTACTATTTGTCTTACAGGGAACGATCAAAGCGTAGACTGTTTGAGACATTACTAACATGTAGGCAAGTGCGCATTGTGAATGTTGTATTCAATCCCAATGCAATTTCTCTGTTTCATCAACACTTTGAAGGTCCACAGATTACGGAATGCATCCAAATGTGCATCGGAAACTACTATTGGTCTTCTAGGGACGTTCAAAGCGTAGACTAGATGAGACATTACTGCCATGGAGGAAAGTGCTCATGGTGACTGTTGTATTCAATCCCGATGCAATTTCTGTGTTTCATCAACACTCTGATAGTCCACAGACTACAGAATGACACCAGATGTGCATATGAAACTACTACTGGTCTTCCAGGGAACGATCAAAGCGTAGACTGTTTGAGACATTACTCCCGTGGAGGAAAGTGCTCATGGTTACTGTTGAATTCAATCCCAATGCAATTTCTGTGTTTCATCAACACTCTGATAGTCCACAGATTACAGAATGCCACCAGACGTGCATCGGAAACTACTACTGATCTTCCAGGGAACGATCAAAGCGTAGACTATTTGAGAAATTACTCCCATGGAGGAAGGTGCGCATGGTGACTGTCGTATTCAATCCCGATTCAATTTCTGTGTTTCATCAACAATCTGATAGTCCACAGATTAAGGAATGCCACCAGATGTGCATCGGAAGCTACTACTGGTCTTCCAGGTAACGATCGAAGCGTAGACTGTTTGAGACATTACTCGTGTGGAGGAAAGTGCGCATGGTGACTGTTGTATTCAATCCCGATGCAATTTCTGTATTTCATCAACACTCTGATAGTCCACAGATTACTAAATGCCTCCAGATGTGAATCGGAAACTACTACTGGTCTTCCAGGGAACTCAAAGCATAGACTTTTTGAGACATTACTCCCATGTAGGAAAGTGCGTATGGTGACTGTTGTATTCAATCCCATTGCAATTTCTGTGCTTTATCAACACTCAGCTAGTCCACAGATTTCAAAATGCCTCCAGATGTGCATCAGAGACTACTACTGGTCTTCCAGGGAACGATCAAAGCGTAGACTGTTTGAGACATTACTCCCATGGAGGAAAGTGCGCATGGTGGCTGTTGTATTCAATCCCGATGCAATTTCTGTGTTTCATCAACACTCTGATACTCCACAGATTACAGAATGCCTCCAGATGTGCATCGGAAACTACTACTGGTCTTCCTGGGAACGATCAAAGCGTAGACTGTTAGAGACATTACGCCCATGGAGGAAAGTGCGCATGGTGGCTGTTGTATTCAATCCCGATGCAATTTCTGTGTTTCATCAACACTCTGATACTCCACAGATTACAGAATACCTCCAGATGTGCATCGGAAACTTCTAATGGTCTTCCTCTGAACGATCAAAGAGTAGACTGTTAGAGACATTACTCCCATGGAGGAAAGTGCGCATATTGACTGTTGTATTCAATCCCAATGCAATTTCTGTGTTTCATTAACAATCTGATGGTCCACAGATTACAGAATGCCTCCAGATGTGCATCGGAATCTACTACTTGTCTTCCAGAGAACGATCAATGCGTAGACTGTTTGAGACATTACTAACATGTAGGGAAGTGCGCATTGTGACTGTTGTACTCAATCCCGATGCAATTTCTCTGTTTCATCAACACTTTGAAGGTCCACAGATTACGGAATGCATCCAAATGTGCATCGGAAACTACTATTGGTCTTCCAGGGACGTTCAAAGCGTAGACTAGATAAGACATTACTGCCATGGAGGAAAGTGCGCATGGTGACTGTTGTATTCAATCCCTTGCAATTTCTGGGTTTGATCAACACTCTGATAGTCCACAGACTACAGAATGCCACCAGATCTGCATATGAAACTACTACTGGTCTTCCAGGGAACGATCAAAGCGTAGACTGTTTGAGACATTACTCCCGTGGAGGAGGGTGCGCATGGTGACTGTTGAATTCAATCCCAATGCAATTTCTGTGTTCCATCAACACTCTGATAGTCCACAGATTACAGAATGCCACCAGACGTGCATCGGAAACTACTACTGGTCTTCCAGGGAACGATCAAAGCGTAGACTATTTGAGAAATTACTCCCATGGATCAAGGTGCGCATGGTGACTGTAGTAATCAATCCCGATTCAATTTCTGTGTTTCATCAACAATCTGATAGTCCACAGATTAAGGAATGCCACCAGATATGCATCGGAAGCTATTACTGGTTTTCCAGGGAACTCAAAGCATAGACTTTTTGAGACATTACTCCCATGTAGGAAAGTGCGCATGGTGACTGTTGTATTCAATCCCATTGCAATTCCTGTGCTTTATCAACACTCAGCTAGTCCACAGATTTCAAAATGCCTCCAGATGTGCATCGGAAACTACTACTGGTCTTCCAGGGAACGATCAAAGCGTAGACTGTTTGAGACATTACTCCCATGGAAGAAAGTGCGCATGGTGGCTGTTGTATTCAATCCCGATGCAATTTCTGTGTTTCATCAACACTCTGATAGTCCACAGATTACAGAATGCCACCAGATGTGTATCGGTAGCTACTACTGGTCTTCCAGGTAACGATCAACGCGTAGACTGTTTGAGAATTACTCCTGTGGAAGAAAGTGCGCATGGTGACTGTTGTATTCAATCCCGATGCAATTTCTGTGTTTCATCAACACTCTGTTTGTCCACAGATTACAGAATGTATCCAGATGTGCTTCGGAAACTACTACTGGTCTTCCAGGGAACGATCAAAGCGTAGACTGTTTGTGACATTACTCCCATGGAGGAAAGTGCGCATGGTGACTGTTGTTTTCAATCGCGATGCAATTTCTGTGTTTCATCAACACTCTGATAGTCCACAGATTGCACAATGCTTCCAGATGTGCATCGGAAACTACTACTGGTCTTCCAGGGAACGATGAAAGCGTAGACTGTTTGAGACACAACTCCCATGGAGGTAAGTGCGCATGGTGACTGTTGTATTTAATCCCGATGCAATTTCTGTGTTTGATCAACACTCTGATGTTCCACAGATTACAGAATGCCTCCAGATGTGCATCGGAAACAACTACTGGTCTTCCGGGGAACGATCAAAGCGTAGACTGTTTGAGACACTACTCCCATGGATTAAAGTGCGCATGGTGACTGTTGTATTCAATCCTGATGCAATTTCTGTGTTTCATCAACACTCTGATAGTCCACAGATTACAGAATGCCTCCAGATGTGCATCGGAAATTATCACTGGTCTTCCAGGGAACGGTCAAAGCGTAGACTGTTTGAGACATTACTCCTATGGAGGAATGTGCGCATATTGACTGTTGTATTCAATCCCAATGCAATTTCTGTGTTTCATCAACAATCTGATGGTCCACAGATTACAGAATGCCTCCAGATGTGCATCGGAATCTACTATTTGTCTTACAGGGAACGATCAAAGCGTAGACTGTTTGAGACATTACTAACATGTAGGCAAGTGCGCATTGTGAATGTTGTATTCAATCCCAATGCAATTTCTCTGTTTCATCAACACTTTGAAGGTCCACAGATTACGGAATGCATCCAAATGTGCATCGGAAACTACTATTGGTCTTCTAGGGACGTTCAAAGCGTAGACTAGATGAGACATTACTGCCATGGAGGAAAGTGCTCATGGTGACTGTTGTATTCAATCCCGATGCAATTTCTGTGTTTCATCAACACTCTGATAGTCCACAGACTACAGAATGACACCAGATGTGCATATGAAACTACTACTGGTCTTCCAGGGAACGATCAAAGCGTAGACTGTTTGAGACATTACTCCCGTGGAGGAAAGTGCTCATGGTTTCTGTTGAATTCAATCCCAATGCAATTTCTGTGTTTCATCAACACTCTGATAGTCCACAGATTACAGAATGCCACCAGACGTGCATCGGAAACTACTACTGATCTTCCAGGGAACGATCAAAGCGTAGACTATTTGAGAAATTACTCCCATGGAGGAAGGTGCGCATGGTGACTGTCGTATTCAATCCCAATTCAATTTCTGTGTTTCATCAACAATCTGATAGTCCACAGATTAAGGAATGCCACCAGATGTGCATCAGAAGCTACTACTGGTCTTCCAGGTAACGATCAAAGCGTAGACTGTTTGAGACATTACTCCTGTGGAGGAAAGTGCGCATGGTGACTGTTATATTCAATCCCGATGCAATTTCTGTGTTTCATCAACACTCTGATAGTCCACAGATTACAGAATGCCACCAGATGTGCATATGAAACTACTACTGGTCTTCCAGGGAACGATCAAAGCGTAGACTGTTTGTGACATTACTCCCATGGAGGAAAGTGCGCATGGTGACTGTTGTATTCAATCGCGATGCAATTTCTGTGCTCCATCAACGCTCTGATAGTCCACAGATTACAGAATGCATCCTGATGTGCATCGGAAACTACTTCTGGTCTTCCACTGAACGATCAAAGCGTAGACTGTTTGAGACATTACTCCTATGGAGGAATGTGCGCATGGTGACTGTTGTATTGAATCCCGATGCAATTTCTGTGTTTCATCAACACTCTGATAGACCAAAGATAACAGAATACCACCAGATGTGCATCGGAAACTACTACTGATCTTCCAGGGAACGATCAAACCGTAGACTGATTGAGACATTACTCGTGTGGAGGAAAGTGCGCATGGTGACTGTTGTATTCAATCCCGATGCAATTTCTGTGTTCCATCAACGCTCTGATAGTCCACAGATTACAGAATGCCTCCAGATGTGCATCGGAAACTACTTCTGGTCTTCCAGGGAACGATCAAAGCGTAGACTGTTTGAGACATTACTCCTATGCAGGAATGTGCGCATGGTGACTGTTGTATTCAATCCCATTGCAATTTCTGTGCTTTATCAACACTCAGCTAGTCCACAGATTTCAAAATGCCTCCGGATGTGCCTCGGAAACTACTACTGGTCTTCCAGGGAATGATTAAAGCGTAGACTGTTTGAGACATTACTCCCATAGAGCAAAGTGCGCATGGTGACTGTTGTATTCAATCCCGATGCAATTTCTGTGTTTCATCAACACTCTGATACTCCACAGATTAAAGAAAGCCTCCAGATGTGCATCGGAAACTACTACTGGTCTTCCAGGGAACGATCAAAGCGTAGACTGTTTGAGACTCTACTCCCAAGAAGGAAAGTGCGCATGGTGACTGTTGTATTCAATCCCGATGCAATTTCTGTGTTTCATCAACACTCTGATAGTCTACAGATTACAGAATGACACCAGATGTGCATCGGAAACAACTACTAGTCTTCCAGGTAACGATCAAAGCGTAGACTGTTTGAGAATTACTCCTGTGGAGGAAAGTGCGCATGGTGACTGTTGTATTCAATTTCGATGCAATTTCTGTGTTTCATCAACACTCTCATAGTCCACAGATTACAGAATGCCTCCAGATGTGCATCGGAAACTACTACTGGTCTTCCAGGGAACGATCAAAGCGCAGACTGTTTGTGACATTACTCCCATGGAGGAAAGTGCGCATGGTGGCTGTTGTATTCAATCGCGATGCAATTTCTGTGTTTCATCAACACTCTGATAGTCCACAGATTGCACAATGCTTCTAGATGTGCATCGGAAACTACTACTGGTCTTCCAGGGAACGATCAAAGCGTAGACTGTTTGAGACACAACTCCCATGGAGGAAAGTGCGCATGGTGACTGTTGTATTTAATCTCGATGCAATTTCTGTGTTTGATCAACACTCTGATGCTCCACAGATTACAGAATGCCTCCAGATGGGCATCGGAAACAACTACTGGTCTTCCGGGGAACGATCAAAGCCTAGACTGTTTGAGACACTACTCCCATGGAGGAAAGTGCGCATGGTGACTGTTGTATTCAATCCTGATGCAATATCTGTGTTTCATCAACACTCTGATAGTCCACAGATTACAGAATGCCTCCAGATGTGCATCGGAAATTATCACTGGTCTTCCAGGGAACGGTCAAAGCGTAGACTGTTTGAGACATTACTCCCATGGAGGAAAGTGCGCATGGTGACTGTTGTATTCAGTCAAGATGCAATTTATGTGTTTCATCAACACTCTGATACTACACAGATTACAGAATACCTCCAGATGTGCATCGGAAACTACTAATGGTCTTCCTCTAAACGATCAAAGAGTAGACTGTTAGAGACATTACTCCCATGGAGGAAAGTGCGCATATTGACTGTTGTATTCAATCCCAATGCAATTTCTGTTTTTCATCAACAATCTGATGGTCCACAGATTACAGAATGCCTCCAGATGTGCATCGGAATCTTTTACTTGTCTTCCAGAGAACGATCAAAGCGTAGACTGTTTGAGACATTACTAACATGAAGGCAAGTGCGCATTGTGACTGTTGTATTCAATCCCGATGCAATTTCTCTGTTTCATCAACACTTTGAAGCTCAACAGATTACGGAATGCATCCAAATGTGCATCGGAAACTACTATTGGTCTTCCATTGACGTTCAAAGCGTAGACTAGATGAATCATTACTGCCTTGGAGGAAAGTGCGCATGGTGACTGTTGTATTCAATACCGATGCAATTTCTGTGTTTCATCAACACTCAGAGAGTCTACAGACTACAGAATGCCAGCAGATGTGCATCGGAAACTACTACTGGCCTTCCAGGGAACGATCAAAGCGTAGACTGTTTGAGACATTACTTCCGTGGAGGAAAGTGCGCATGGTGTCTGTTGAATTCAAACCCAATGCAATTTCTGTGTTTCATCAACACTCTGATAGTCCACAGATTACAGAATGACACCAGACGTGCATCGGAAACAACTACTGGTCTCCCAGGGAACGATCAACGCGTAGACTGTTTGAGACATTACTCCCGTGGAGGAAAGTGCGCATGGTGACTGTTGTATTCAATCCCGATGCAATTTCTGTGTTCCATCAACACCCTGATAATCAACTGATTACTGAATGACTCCAGATGTGCATCGGAAACTACTTCTGGTGTTCCAGGGAACGATCAAAAACGTAAAACGTAAACTGTTTGAGACATTACTCCTGTGGAGGAATGTGCGCATGGTGACTGTTGTATTCAATCCCGATGCAATTTCTGTGTTTCATCAACACTCTGATAGCCCACAGATTACAGAATGCCACCAGACGTTCTTCGGAAACTACTACTGGTCATCAAGGGAACGATCAAAGCGTAGACTGTTTGAGACATTACTCCCGTGGAGGAAAGTTTGCATGGTGACTGTTGTATTCAATCCCGATGCAATTTCAGTGTTCCATCAACACTGGGATAGTCAGCAGATTACAGAATGCCTCCAGATGTGCATCAGAAACTACTTCTGGTCTTCCAGGGAACGATCAAAGCGTAGACTGCTTGAGACATTACTCCTGTTTAGGAAAGTGCGCATGGTGACTGTTGTATTCAATCCCGATGCAATTTCTGTGTTTCATCAACACTCTGATAGCCCACAGATTACAGAATGCCTCCAGATGTGCATCGGAAACTACTACTGCTCATCCAGGGAACGATCAAAGCGTAGACTATTTGAGACACTACTAACATGGAGGAAAGTGCGCATGGTGACTGTTGTATTCAATCCCGATGCAATTTCTGTGTTTCATCAACACTCTGATACTCCACACATCACAGAATGCCTCCAGATGTGCATCGGAAACTACTACTGGTCTTCCAGGGAACGATAAAAGCGTAGACTGTTTGAGACATTACTCCTGTGGAGGAAAGTGCGCATGGTGACTGTTGTATTCAATCCCGATGCAATTTCGGTGTTTCATCAACACTCTGATAGCCCACAGATTACAGAATGCCTCCAGATGTGCATCGGAAACTACTACTGGTCATCCAGGGAAGGATCAAAGCGTAGACGGTTTGAGACACTACTCCCATGGAGGAAAGTGCGCATGGTGACTGTTGTATTCAATCCCGATGCAATTTCTGTGTTTCATCAACACTCTGATACTCCACAGTTTACAGAATGCCTCCAGATGTGCATCGGAAAATACTACTGGTCTTCCAGGGAACGATAAAAGCGTAGACTGTTTGAGACATTACTCCTGTGGAGGAAAGTGCGCATGGTGACTGTTGTATTCAATCCCGATGCAATTTCTGTGTTCCATCAACACCCTGATAATCAACTGATTACTGAATGACTCTAGATGTGCATCGGAAACTACTTCTGGTGTTCCAGGGAACGATCAGAACCGTACACTGTTTGAGACATTACTCCTGTGGAGGAATGTGCGCATGGTGACTGTTGTATTCAATCCCGATGCAATTTCTGTGTTTCATCAACACTCTGATAGCCCACAGATTACAGAATGCCACCAGACGGGCATCGGAAACTACTACTGGTCAACCAGGAAACGATCAAAGAGTAGACTGTTAGAGACATTACTCCCATGGAGGAAGGTGCGCATGGTGACTGTCGTATTCAATCCCGATTCAATTTCTGTGTTTCAACAACAATCTGATAGTCCACAGATTACAGAATGCCTCCAGATGTGCATCGGAAACTACTACTGGTCTTATAGGGAACGATCAAAGCGTACACTGTTTGGACATTACTCCCATGGAGGAAAGTGCGCATGGTGACTGTTGTATTCAGTCAAGATGCAATTTATATGTTTCATCAACACTCTGATACTCCACAGATTACAGAATACCTCCAGATGTGCATCGGAAACTACTAATGGTCTTCCTCTGAACGATCAAAGAGTAGACTGTTAGAGACATTACTCCTGTGGAGGAAAGTGCGCATGGTGACTGTCGTATTCAATCCCGATGCAATTTCTGTGTTTCATCAACACTCTGATAGTCCACAGATTACAGAATGCCTCCAGATGTGCATCGGAAACTACCACTGGTCTTCCAGGGAACGATCAAAGCGTAGACTGTTTGAGACACTACTCCCATGGAGGAAAGTGCGCATGGTGACTGTTGTTTTCAATCCCGATGCAATTTCTGTGTTTCATCAACACTCTGATACTCCACAGATTACAGAATACCTCCAGATGTGCATCGGAAACTACTACTGGTCTTCCTGGGAACGATCAAGGCGTAGACTGTTAGAGACCTTACTCCCATGGAGGAAAGTGCGCATGGTGACTGTTTTATTCAATCCTGGTGCAATTTCTGTGTTTCATCAACACTCTGATACTCCACAGATTACAGAATGCCTCCAGATGTGCATCGGAAACTACCACTGGTCTTCCAGGGAACGATCAAAGCGTAGACTGTTTGAGACACTACTAACATGTAGGCAAGTGCGCATGGTGACTGCTGTATTCAATCCCGATGCAATTTCTGTGTTTCATCAACACTCTGATAGCCCACAGATTACAGAATGCCACCAGACGTTCTTCGGAAACTACTACTGGTCATCAAGGGAACGGTCAAAACGTAGACTGTTTGAGACATTACTCCCGTGGAGGAAAGTTTGCATGGTGACTGTCGTATTCAATCCCGATGCAATTTCTGTGTTCCATCAACACTGGGATAGTCAGCAGATTACAGAATGCCTCCAGATGTGCATCAGAAACTACTTCTGGTCTTCCAGGGAACGATCAAAGCGTAGACTGTTTGAGACATTACTCCTGTGGAGGAAAGTGCGCATGGTGACTGTTGTATTCAATCCCGATGCAATTTCTGTGTTTCATCAACACTCTGATAGCCCACAGATTACAGAATGCCTCCAGATATGCATCGGAAACTACTACTGGTCATCCAGGGAACGATCAAAGCGTAGACTGTTTGAGACACTACTCCCATGGAGGAAAGTGCGCATGGTGACTGTTGTATTCAATCCCGATGCAATTTCTGTGTTTCATCAACACTCTGATACTCCACACATCACAGAATGCCTCCAGATGTGCATCGGAAACTACTACTGGTCTTCCAGGGAACGATAAAAGCGTAGACTGTTTGAGACATTACTTCTGTGGAGGAAAGTGCGCATGGTGACTGTTGTATTCAATCCCGATGCAATTTCTGTGTTTCATCAACACTCTGATAGCCTACAGATTACAGAATGCCTCCAGATGTGCATCGGAAACTACTACTGGTCATCCAGGGAACGATCAAAGCGTAGACTGTTTGAGACACTACTCCCATGGAGGAAAGTGCGCATGGTGGCTGTTGTATTCAATCCCGATGCAATTTCTGTGTTTCTTCAACACTCTGATACTCCACAGTTTACAGAATGCCTCCAGATGTGCATCGGAAAATACTACTGGTCTTCCAGGGAACGATAAAAGCGTAGACTGTTTGAGACATTACTCCTGTGGAGGAAAGTGCGCATGGTGACTGTTGTATTCAATCCCGATGCAATTTCTGTGTTCCATCAACACCCTGATAATCAACTGATTACTGAATGACTCTAGATGTGCATCGGAAACTACTTCTGGTGTTCCAGGGAACGATCAGAACCGTACACTGTTTGAGACATTACTCCTGTGGAGGAATGTGCGCATGGTGACTGTTGTATTCAATCCCGATGCAATTTCTGTGTTTCATCAACACTCTGATAGCCCACAGATTACAGAATGCCACCAGACGGGCATCGGAAACTACTACTGGTCAACCAGGAAACGATCAAAGAGTAGACTGTTAGAGACATTACTCCCATGGAGGAAGGTGCGCATGGTGACTGTCGTATTCAATCCCGATTCAATTTCTGTGTTTCAACAACAATCTGATAGTCCACAGATTACAGAATGCCTCCAGATGTGCATCGGAAACTACTACTGGTCTTATAGGGAACGATCAAAGCGTACACTGTTTGGACATTACTCCCATGGAGGAAAGTGCGCATGGTGACTGTTGTATTCAGTCAAGATGCAATTTATATGTTTCATCAACACTCTGATACTCCACAGATTACAGAATACCTCCAGATGTGCATCGGAAACTACTAATGGTCTTCCTCTGAACGATCAAAGAGTAGACTGTTAGAGACATTACTCCTGTGGAGGAAAGTGCGCATGGTGACTGTCGTATTCAATCCCGATGCAATTTCTGTGTTTCATCAACACTCTGATAGTCCACAGATTACAGAATGCCTCCAGATGTGCATCGGAAACTACCACTGGTCTTCCAGGGAACGATCAAAGCGTAGACTGTTTGAGACACTACTCCCATGGAGGAAAGTGCGCATGGTGACTGTTGTTTTCAATCCCGATGCAATTTCTGTGTTTCATCAACACTCTGATACTCCACAGATTACAGAATACCTCCAGATGTGCATCGGAAACTACTACTGGTCTTCCTGGGAACGATCAAGGCGTAGACTGTTAGAGACCTTACTCCCATGGAGGAAAGTGCGCATGGTGACTGTTTTATTCAATCCTGGTGCAATTTCTGTGTTTCATCAACACTCTGATACTCCACAGATTACAGAATGCCTCCAGATGTGCATCGGAAACTACCACTGGTCTTCCAGGGAACGATCAAAGCGTAGACTGTTTGAGACACTACTAACATGTAGGCAAGTGCGCATGGTGACTGCTGTATTCAATCCCGATGCAATTTCTGTGTTTCATCAACACTCTGATAGCCCACAGATTACAGAATGCCACCAGACGTTCTTCGGAAACTACTACTGGTCATCAAGGGAACGGTCAAAACGTAGACTGTTTGAGACATTACTCCCGTGGAGGAAAGTTTGCATGGTGACTGTCGTATTCAATCCCGATGCAATTTCTGTGTTCCATCAACACTGGGATAGTCAGCAGATTACAGAATGCCTCCAGATGTGCATCAGAAACTACTTCTGGTCTTCCAGGGAACGATCAAAGCGTAGACTGTTTGAGACATTACTCCTGTGGAGGAAAGTGCGCATGGTGACTGTTGTATTCAATCCCGATGCAATTTCTGTGTTTCATCAACACTCTGATAGCCCACAGATTACAGAATGCCTCCAGATATGCATCGGAAACTACTACTGGTCATCCAGGGAACGATCAAAGCGTAGACTGTTTGAGACACTACTCCCATGGAGGAAAGTGCGCATGGTGACTGTTGTATTCAATCCCGATGCAATTTCTGTGTTTCATCAACACTCTGATACTCCACACATCACAGAATGCCTCCAGATGTGCATCGGAAACTACTACTGGTCTTCCAGGGAACGATAAAAGCGTAGACTGTTTGAGACATTACTTCTGTGGAGGAAAGTGCGCATGGTGACTGTTGTATTCAATCCCGATGCAATTTCTGTGTTTCATCAACACTCTGATAGCCTACAGATTACAGAATGCCTCCAGATGTGCATCGGAAACTACTACTGGTCATCCAGGGAACGATCAAAGCGTAGACTGTTTGAGACACTACTCCCATGGAGGAAAGTGCGCATGGTGGCTGTTGTATTCAATCCCGATGCAATTTCTGTGTTTCTTCAACACTCTGATACTCCACAGTTTACAGAATGCCTCCAGATGTGCATCGGAAAATACTACTGGTCTTCCAGGGAACGATAAAAGCGTAGACTGTTTGAGACATTACTCCTGTGGAGGAAAGTGCGCATGGTGACTGTTGTATTCAATCCCGATGCAATTTCTGTGTTCCATCAGCACCCTGATAATCAACTGATTACTGAATGACTCCAGATGTGCATCGGAAACTACTTCTGGTGTTCCAGGGAACGATCAAAAACGTACACTGTTTGAGACATTACTCCTGTGGAGGAATGTGCGCATGGTGACTGTTGTATTCAATCCCGATGCAATTTCTGTGTTTCATCAACACTCTGATAGCCCACAGATTACAGAATGCCACCAGACGGGCATCGGAAACTACTACTGGTCAACCAGGAAACGATCAAAGAGTAGACTGTTAGAGACATTACTCCCATGGAGGAAGGTGCGCATGGTGATTGTCGTATTCAATCCCGATTCAATTTCTGTGTTTCATCAACAATCTGATAGTCCACAGATTAGAGAATGCCTCCAGATGTGCATCGGAAACTACTACTGGTCTTATAGGGAACGATCAAAGCGCACACTGTTTGTGACATTACTCCCATGGAGGAAAGTGCGCATGGTGACTGTTGTATTCAGTCAAGATGCAGATTATATGTTTCATCAACACTCTGATACTCCACAGATTACAGAATACCTCCAGATGTGCATCGGAAACTACTAATGGTCTTCCTCTGAACGATCAAAGTGTAGACTGTTAGAGACATTACTCCTGTGGAGGAAAGTGCGCATGGTGACTGTCGTATTCAATCCCGATGCAATTTCTGTGTTTCATCAACACTCTGATAGTCCACAGATTACAGAATGCCTCCAGATGTGCATCGGAAACTACCACTGGTCTTCCAGGGAACGATCAAAGCGTAGACTGTTTGAGACACTACTGCCATGGAGGAAAGTGCGCATGGTGACTGTTGTTTTCAATCCCGATGCAATTTCTGTGTTTCATCAACACTCTGATACTCCACAGATTACAGAATGCCACCAGATGTGCATCGGAAACTACTACTGGTCTTCCAGGGAACTCAAAGCGTAGACTGTTTGAGACATTACTCCCATGTAGGAAAGTGCGCATGGTGACTGTTGTATTCAATCCCATTGCAATTTCTGTGCTTTATCAACACTCAGCTAGTCCACAGATTTCAAAATGCCTCCAGATGTGCATCGGTAACTACTACTGGTCTTCCAGGGAACGATCAAAGCGTAGACTGTTTGAGACATTAATCCCATGGAGGAAAGTGCGCATGGTGGCTGTTGTATTCAATCCCGATGCAATTTCTGTGTTTCATCAACACTCTGATACTCCACAGATTACAGAATGCCTCCAGATGTGCATCGGAAACTACTACTGGTCTTCCTGGGGACGATCAAAGCGTAGACTGTTAGAGACCTTACTCCCATGGAGGAAAGTGCGCATGGTGACTGTTTTATTCAATCCTGGTGCAATTTCTGTGTTTCATCAACACTCTGATACTCCACAGATTACAGAATGCCTCCAGATGTGCATCGGAAACTACCACTGGTCTTCCAGGGAACGATCAAAGCGTAGACTGTTTGAGACACTACTAACATGTAGGCAAGTGCGCATGGTGACTGTTGTATTCAATCCCGATGCAATTTCTGTGTTTCATCAACACTCTGATAGTCCACAGATTACAGAATGCCTCCAGATGTGCATCGGAAATTATCACTGGTCTTCCAGGGAACGGTCAAAGCGTAGACTGTTTGAGACGTTACTCCCATGGAGGAAAGTGCGCATGGTGACTGTTGTATTCAGTCAAGATGCAATATATATGTTTCATCAACACTCTGATACTCCACAGATTACAGAATACCTCCAGATGTGCATCGGAAACTACTAATGGTCTTCCTCTGAACGATCAAAGAGTAGACTGTTAGAGACATTACTCTCATGGAGGAAAGTGCGCATATTGACTGTTGTATTCAATCCCAATGCAATTTCTGTGTTTCACCAACAATCTGATGGTCCACAGGTTACAGAATGCCTCCAGATGTGCATCGGAATCTAATACTTGTCTTCCAGGGAACGATCAAAGCGTAGACTGTTTGAGACACTACTAACATGTAGGCAAGTGCGCATGGTGACTGTTGTATTCAATCCCGATGCAATTTCTGTGTTTCATCAACACTCTGATAGCCCACAGATTACAGAATGCCACCAGACGTTCTTCGGAAACTACTACTGGTCATCAAGGGAACGGTCAAAACGTAGACTGTTTGAGACATTACTCCCGTGGAGGAAAGTTTGCATGGTGACTGTCGTATTCAATCCCGATGCAATTTCTGTGTTCCATCAACACTGGGATAGTCAGCAGATTACAGAATGCCTCCAGATGTGCATCAGAAACTACTTCTGGTCTTCCAGGGAACGATCAAAGCGTAGACTGTTTGAGACATTACTCCTGTGGAGGAAAGTGCGCATGGTGACTGTTGTATTCAATCCCGATGCAATTTCTGTGTTTCATCAACACTCTGATAGCCCACAGATTACAGAATGCCTCCAGATATGCATCGGAAACTACTACTGGTCATCCAGGGAACGATCAAAGCGTAGACTGTTTGAGACACTACTCCCATGGAGGAAAGTGCGCATGGTGATTGTCGTATTCAATCCCGATTCAATTTCTGTGTTTCATCAACAATCTGATAGTCCACAGATTAGAGAATGCCTCCAGATGTGCATCGGAAACTACTACTGGTCTTATAGGGAACGATCAAAGCGCACACTGTTTGTGACATTACTCCCATGGAGGAAAGTGCGCATGGTGACTGTTGTATTCAGTCAAGATGCAGATTATATGTTTCATCAACACTCTGATACTCCACAGATTACAGAATACCTCCAGATGTGCATCGGAAACTACTAATGGTCTTCCTCTGAACGATCAAAGTGTAGACTGTTAGAGACATTACTCCTGTGGAGGAAAGTGCGCATGGTGACTGTCGTATTCAATCCCGATGCAATTTCTGTGTTTCATCAACACTCTGATAGTCCACAGATTACAGAATGCCTCCAGATGTGCTTCGGAAACTACCACTGGTCTTCCAGGGAACGATCAAAGCGTAGACTGTTTGAGACACTACTGCCATGGAGGAAAGTGCGCATGGTGACTGTTGTTTTCAATCCCGATGCAATTTCTGTGTTTCATCAACACTCTGATACTCCACAGATTACAGAATGCCACCAGATGTGCATCGGAAACTACTACTGGTCTTCCAGGGAACTCAAAGCGTAGACTGTTTGAGACATTACTCCCATGTAGGAAAGTGCGCATGGTGACTGTTGTATTCAATCCCATTGCAATTTCTGTGCTTTATCAACACTCAGCTAGTCCACAGATTTCAAAATGCCTCCAGATGTGCATCGGTAACTACTACTGGTCTTCCAGGGAACGATCAAAGCGTAGACTGTTTGAGACATTAATCCCATGGAGGAAAGTGCGCATGGTGGCTGTTGTATTCAATCCCGATGCAATTTCTGTGTTTCATCAACACTCTGATACTCCACAGATTACAGAATGCCTCCAGATGTGCATCGGAAACTACTACTGGTCTTCCTGGGGACGATCAAAGCGTAGACTGTTAGAGACCTTACTCCCATGGAGGAAAGTGCGCATGGTGACTGTTTTATTCAATCCTGGTGCAATTTCTGTGTTTCATCAACACTCTGATACTCCACAGATTACAGAATGCCTCCAGATGTGCATCGGAAACTACCACTGGTCTTCCAGGGAACGATCAAAGCGTAGACTGTTTGAGACACTACTAACATGTAGGCAAGTGCGCATGGTGACTGTTGTATTCAATCCCGATGCAATTTCTGTGTTTCATCAACACTCTGATAGTCCACAGATTACAGAATGCCTCCAGATGTGCATCGGAAATTATCACTGGTCTTCCAGGGAACGGTCAAAGCGTAGACTGTTTGAGACGTTACTCCCATGGAGGAAAGTGCGCATGGTGACTGTTGTATTCAGTCAAGATGCAATATATATGTTTCATCAACACTCTGATACTCCACAGATTACAGAATACCTCCAGATGTGCATCGGAAACTACTAATGGTCTTCCTCTGAACGATCAAAGAGTAGACTGTTAGAGACATTACTCTCATGGAGGAAAGTGCGCATATTGACTGTTGTATTCAATCCCAATGCAATTTCTGTGTTTCACCAACAATCTGATGGTCCACAGGTTACAGAATGCCTCCAGATGTGCATCGGAATCTAATACTTGTCTTCCAGGGAACGATCAAAGCGTAGACTGTGTGAGACATTACTAACATATAGGCAAGTGCGCATTGTGAATGTTGTATTCAATCCCGCTGCAATTTCTCTGTTTCATCAACACTTTGAAGGTCCACAGATTACGGAATGCATCCAAATGAGCATCGGAAACTACTATTGGTCTTCCAGGGACGTTCAAAGCGTAGACCAGATGAGACATTACTGCCATGGAGGAAAGTGCGCATGGTGACTGTTGTATTCAATCCCGATGCAATTTCTGTGTTTCATCAACACTCTGATAGTCCACAGATTGCACAATGCTTCCAGATGTGCATCGGAAACTACTACTGGTCTTCCAGGGAACGATCAAAACGTAGACTGTTTGAGACACAACTCCCATGGAGGAAAGTGCGCATGGTGACAGTTGTATTTAATCCCGATGCAATTTCTGTGTTTGATCAAAACTCTGATGCTCCACAGATTACAGAATGCCTCCAGATGGGCATCGGAAACAACTACTGGACTTCCGGGGAACGATCAAAGCGTAGACTGTTTGAGACACTACTCCCATGGAGGAAAGTGCGCATGGTGATTGTTGTATTCAATCCTGATGCAATTTCTGTGTTTCATCAACACTCTGATAGTCCACAGATTACAGAATGCCTCCAGATGTGCATCGGAAATTATCACTGGTCTTCCAGGGAACGGTCAAAGCGTAGACTGTTTGAGACATTACTCCCATGGAGGAAAGTGCGCATTGTGACTGTTGTATTCAGTCAAGATGCAATTTATGTGTTTCATCAACACTCTGATACTACACAGATTACAGAATACCTCCAGATGTGCATCGGAAACTACTAATGGTCTTCCTCTGAACGATCAAAGAGTAGACTGTTAGAGACATTACTCCCATGGAGGAGAGTGCGCATATTGACTGTTGTATTCAATCCCAATGCAATTTCTGTGTTTCATCAACAATCTGATGGTCCACAGATTACAGAATGCCTCCAGATGTGCATCGGAATCTACTACTTGTCTTCCAGGGAACGATCAAAGCGTAGACTGTTAGAGACATTACTCCCATGGAGGAAAGTGCGCATATTAACTGTTGTATTCAATTCCAATGCAACTTCTGTGTTTCATCAAAAATCTGATGGTCCACAGATTACAGAATGCCCCCAGATGTGCATCGGAATCTACTACTGGTCATCCAGGGAACGATCAAAGCGTACACTGTTTGAGACATTACTCCCGTGGAGGAAAGTGCGCATGGTGACTGTTGTATTCAATCCCGATGCAATTTCTGTGTTCCATCAACACTGGGATAGTCAGCAGATTACGGCATGCCTCCAGATGTGCATCAGAAACTACTTCTGGTCTTCCAGGGAACGATCAAAGCGTAGACTGTTTGAGACACTACTCCCATGGAGGAAAGTGCGCATGGTGACTGTTGTATTCAATGCCGATGCAATTTCTGTGTTTCATCAACACTCTGATACTCCACAGATTACAGAATCCCACCAGATGTGCAACGGCAACTACTACCGGTCTTCCAGGGAACGATCAAAGCGTAGACTGTTTGAGACACTACTCGCATGGAGGAAAGTGCGCATGGTGACTGTTGTATTCAATCCCGATGCAATTTCTGTGTTTCATCAACACTCTGATACTCCACACATTACAGAATGCATCCATATGTGCATCGGAAACTACTACCGGTCTTCCAAGGAACGATAAAAGCGTAGACTGTTAGAGACATTACTCCCATGGAGGAAGGTGCGCATGGTGACTGTCGTATTCAATCCCGATGCAATTTCTGTGTTTCATCAACAATCTGATAGTCCACAGATTAAGGAATGCCAGCAGATGTGCATCGGAAGCTACTATTGGTCTTCCATGTAACGATCAAAACGTAGACTGTTTGAGACATTACTCCTGTGGAGGAAAGTGCGCATGGTGACTGTTGTATTCAATCCCGATGCAATTTCTGTGTTTCATCAACACTCTGATAGTCCACAGATTACAGAATGCCACCAGATGTGCATCGGAAACAGCTACTGGTCTTCCAGGTAACGATCAAATCGTAGACTGTTTGAGAATTAC
Source organism: Schistocerca gregaria (assembly GCF_023897955.1). Lineage (NCBI taxonomy): Eukaryota > Metazoa > Arthropoda > Insecta > Orthoptera > Acrididae > Schistocerca > Schistocerca gregaria. Next base: position 45,283,886 of record NC_064927.1, read on the forward strand.
TCCTGTGGAGGAAAGTGCGCATGGTGACTGTTGCATTCAATCCCGATTCAATTTCTGTGTTCCATCAACACCCTGATAATCAACAGATTACTGAATGACTCCAGATGTGCATCGGGAACTACTTCTGGTGTTCCAGGGAACGATCAAAAACGTACACTGTTTGAGACATTACGCCTGTGGAGGAATGTGCGCATGGTGACTGTTGTATTCAATACCGATGCAATTTCTGTGTTTCATCAACACTCTGATAGCCCACAGATTACAGAATGCCACCAGACGTGCATCGGAAACTACTACTGGTCATCCAGGGAACGATCAAACCGTAGACTGTTTGAGACATTACTCCCGTGGAGGAAAGTGCGCATGGTGACTGTCGTATTCAATCCCGATTCAATTTCTGTGTTTCTTCAACACTGGGATAGTCAGCAGATTACAGAATGCCTCCAGATGTTCATCAGAAACTACTTCTGGTCTTCCAGGGAACGATCAAAGCGTAGACTGTTTGAGACACTACTCCCATGGGGGAAAGTGCGCATGGTGACTGTTGTATTCAATGCCGATGCAATTTCTGTGTTTCATCAACACTCTGATACTCCACAGATTACAGAATCCCTCCAGATGTGCAACGGAAACTACTACCGGTCTTCCAGGGAACGATCAAAGCGTAGACTGTTTGAGACACTGCTCCCATGGAGGAAAGTGCGCATGGTGACTGTTGTATTCAATCCCGATGCAATTTCTGTGTTTCATCAACACTCTGATACCCCACACATTACAGAATGCCTCCAGATGTGCATCGGAAACTACTACTGGTCTTCCAGGGAACGATAAAAGCGTAGACTGTTAGAGACATTACTCCCATGGAGGAAGGTGCACATGGTGACTGTCGTATTCAATCCCGATTCAATTTCTGTGTTTCATCAACAATCTGATAGTCCACAGATTAAGGAATGCCACCAGATGTGCATCGGAAGCTACTATTGGTCTTCCAGGTAACGATCAAAGCGTAGACTGTTTGAGACATTACTCCTGTGGAGGAAAGTGCGCATGGTGCCTGTTGTATTCAATCCCGATGCAATTTCTGTGTTTCATCAACACTCTGATAGTCTACAGATTACAGAATGCCACCAGATGTGCATCGGAAACAACTACTGGTCTTCCAGGTAACGATCATAGCGTAGACTGTTTGAGAATTACTCCTGTGGAGGAAAGTGCGCATGGTGACTGTTGGATTCAATCCCGATGCAAATTCTGTGTTTCATCAACACTCTGATGGTCCACAGATTACAGAATGCCTCCAGATGTGCATCGGAAACTACTACTGGTCTTCCAGGGAACGACCAAAGCGCAAACTGTTTGTGACATTACTCCCATGGAGGAAAGTGCGCATGGTGACTGTTGTATTCAATCGCGATGCAATTTCTGTGTTTCATCAACACTCTGATAGTCCACAGATTGCACAATGCTTCCAGATGTGCATCGGAAACTACTACTGGTCTTCCAGGGAACGATCAAAGCGTAGACTGTTTGAGACACAACTCCCATGGAGGAAAGTGCGCATGGTGTCTGTTGTATTTAATCCCGATGCAATTTCTGTGTTTGATCAACACTCTGATGCTCCACAGATTACAGAAAGCCTCCAGATGGGCATCGGATACAACTACTGGTCTTCTGGGGAACGATCAAAGCGTAGACTGTTTGAGACACTACTCACATGGAGGAAAGTGCGCATGGTGACTGTTGTATTCAATCCTGATGCAATTTCTGTGTTTCATCAACACTCTGATAGTCCACAGATTACAGAATGCCTCCAGATGTGCATCGGAAATTATCACTGGTCTTCCAGGGAACGGTCAAAGCGTAGACTGTTTGAGACATTACTCCCATGGAGGAAAGTGCGCACGGTGACTGTTGTATTCAGTCAAGATGCATTTTATGTGTTTCATCAACACTCTGATACTCCACAGATTACAGAATACCTCCAGATGTGCATCGGAAACTACTAATGGTCTTCCTCTGAACGATCAAAGAGTAGACTGTTAGAATAATTACTCTCATTTAGGAAAGTGCTCATATTGACTGTTGTATTCAATCCCAATGCAATTTCTGTGTTTCATCAACAATCTGATGGTCCACAGATTACAGAATGCCTCCAGATTTGCATCGGAATCTACTACTTGTCTTCCAGGGAACGATCAAAGCGTAGACTGTTTGAGACATTACTAACATGTAGGCAAGTGCGCATTGTGACTGTTGTATTCAATCCCGATGCAATTTCTCTGTTTCATCAACACTTTGAAGGTCCACAGATTACGGAATGCATCCAAATGTGAATCGGAAACTACTATTGGTCTTCCAGGGACGTTCAAAGCGTAGACTAGATGAGACATTACTGCCATGGAGGAAAGTGCGCATGGTGACTGTTGTATTCAATCCCGATGCAATTTCTGTGTTTCATCAACACTCTGATAGTCCACAGACTACAGGATGCCACCAGATGTGCAGCGGAAACTACTACTGGTCTTCCAGGGAACGAACAAAGCGTAGACTGTTTGAGACATTACTCCCGTGGAGGAAAGTGCGCATGGTGACTGTTGAATTCAATCCCAATGCAATTTCTGTGTTTCATCAACACTCTTATAGTCTACAGATTACAGAATGCCACCAGACGTGCATCGGAAACTACTACTGGTCATCCAGGGAACGATCAAAGCGTAGACTGTTTGAGACATTACGCCCGTGGAGGAAAGTGCGCATGGTGACTGTTGTATTCAATCCCGATGCAATTTCTGTGTTTCATCAACACTCTGATACTCCACAGATTACAGAATCCCACCAGATGTGCAACGGCAACTACTACCGGTCTTCCAGGGAACGATCAAAGCGTAGACTGTTTGAGACACTACTCGCATGGAGGAAAGTGCGCATGGTGACTGTTGTATTCAATCCCGATGCAATTTCTGTGTTTCATCAACACTCTGATACTCCACACATTACAGAATGCATCCATATGTGCATCGGAAACTACTACCGGTCTTCCAAGGAACGATAAAAGCGTAGACTGTTAGAGACATTACTCCCATGGAGGAAGGTGCGCATGGTGACTGTCGTATTCAATCCCGATGCAATTTCTGTGTTTCATCAACAATCTGATAGTCCACAGATTAAGGAATGCCAGCAGATGTGCATCGGAAGCTACTATTGGTCTTCCATGTAACGATCAAAACGTAGACTGTTTGAGACATTACTCCTGTGGAGGAAAGTGCGCATGGTGACTGTTGTATTCAATCCCGATGCAATTTCTGTGTTTCATCAACACTCTGATAGTCCACAGATTACAGAATGCCACCAGATGTGCATCGGAAACAGCTACTGGTCTTCCAGGTAACGATCAAATCGTAGACTGTTTGAGAATTACTCCTGTGGAGGAAAGTGCGCATGGTGACTGTTGCATTCAATCCCGATTCAATTTCTGTGTTCCATCAACACCCTGATAATCAACAGATTACTGAATGACTCCAGATGTGCATCGGGAACTACTTCTGGTGTTCCAGGGAACGATCAAAAACGTACACTGTTTGAGACATTACGCCTGTGGAGGAATGTGCGCATGGTGACTGTTGTATTCAATACCGATGCAATTTCTGTGTTTCATCAACACTCTGATAGCCCACAGATTACAGAATGCCACCAGACGTGCATCGGAAACTACTACTGGTCATCCAGGGAACGATCAAACCGTAGACTGTTTGAGACATTACTCCCGTGGAGGAAAGTGCGCATGGTGACTGTCGTATTCAATCCCGATTCAATTTCTGTGTTTCTTCAACACTGGGATAGTCAGCAGATTACAGAATGCCTCCAGATGTTCATCAGAAACTACTTCTGGTCTTCCAGGGAACGATCAAAGCGTAGACTGTTTGAGACACTACTCCCATGGGGGAAAGTGCGCATGGTGACTGTTGTATTCAATGCCGATGCAATTTCTGTGTTTCATCAACACTCTGATACTCCACAGATTACAGAATCCCTCCAGATGTGCAACGGAAACTACTACCGGTCTTCCAGGGAACGATCAAAGCGTAGACTGTTTGAGACACTGCTCCCATGGAGGAAAGTGCGCATGGTGACTGTTGTATTCAATCCCGATGCAATTTCTGTGTTTCATCAACACTCTGATACCCCACACATTACAGAATGCCTCCAGATGTGCATCGGAAACTACTACTGGTCTTCCAGGGAACGATAAAAGCGTAGACTGTTAGAGACATTACTCCCATGGAGGAAGGTGCGCATGGTGACTGTCGTATTCAATCCCGATTCAATTTCTGTGTTTCATCAACAATCTGATAGTCCACAGATTAAGGAATGCCACCAGATGTGCATCGGAAGCTACTATTGGTCTTCCAGGTAACGATCAAAGCGTAGACTGTTTGAGACATTACTCCTGTGGAGGAAAGTGCGCATGGTGCCTGTTGTATTCAATCCCGATGCAATTTCTGTGTTTCATCAACACTCTGATAGTCTACAGATTACAGAATGCCACCAGATGTGCATCGGAAACAACTACTGGTCTTCCAGGTAACGATCATAGCGTAGACTGTTTGAGAATTACTCCTGTGGAGGAAAGTGCGCATGGTGACTGTTGGATTCAATCCCGATGCAAATTCTGTGTTTCATCAACACTCTGATGGTCCACAGATTACAGAATGCCTCCAGATGTGCATCGGAAACTACTACTGGTCTTCCAGGGAACGACCAAAGCGCAAACTGTTTGTGACATTACTCCCATGGAGGAAAGTGCGCATGGTGACTGTTGTATTCAATCGCGATGCAATTTCTGTGTTTCATCAACACTCTGATAGTCCACAGATTGCACAATGCTTCCAGATGTGCATCGGAAACTACTACTGGTCTTCCAGGGAACGATCAAAGCGTAGACTGTTTGAGACACAACTCCCATGGAGGAAAGTGCGCATGGTGTCTGTTGTATTTAATCCCGATGCAATTTCTGTGTTTGATCAACACTCTGATGCTCCACAGATTACAGAAAGCCTCCAGATGGGCATCGGATACAACTACTGGTCTTCTGGGGAACGATCAAAGCGTAGACTGTTTGAGACACTACTCACATGGAGGAAAGTGCGCATGGTGACTGTTGTATTCAATCCTGATGCAATTTCTGTGTTTCATCAACACTCTGATAGTCCACAGATTACAGAATGCCTCCAGATGTGCATCGGAAATTATCACTGGTCTTCCAGGGAACGGTCAAAGCGTAGACTGTTTGAGACATTACTCCCATGGAGGAAAGTGCGCACGGTGACTGTTGTATTCAGTCAAGATGCATTTTATGTGTTTCATCAACACTCTGATACTCCACAGATTACAGAATACCTCCAGATGTGCATCGGAAACTACTAATGGTCTTCCTCTGAACGATCAAAGAGTAGACTGTTAGAATAATTACTCTCATTTAGGAAAGTGCTCATATTGACTGTTGTATTCAATCCCAATGCAATTTCTGTGTTTCATCAACAATCTGATGGTCCACAGATTACAGAATGCCTCCAGATTTGCATCGGAATCTACTACTTGTCTTCCAGGGAACGATCAAAGCGTAGACTGTTTGAGACATTACTAACATGTAGGCAAGTGCGCATTGTGACTGTTGTATTCAATCCCGATGCAATTTCTCTGTTTCATCAACACTTTGAAGGTCCACAGATTACGGAATGCATCCAAATGTGAATCGGAAACTACTATTGGTCTTCCAGGGACGTTCAAAGCGTAGACTAGATGAGACATTACTGCCATGGAGGAAAGTGCGCATGGTGACTGTTGTATTCAATCCCGATGCAATTTCTGTGTTTCATCAACACTCTGATAGTCCACAGACTACAGGATGCCACCAGATGTGCAGCGGAAACTACTACTGGTCTTCCAGGGAACGAACAAAGCGTAGACTGTTTGAGACATTACTCCCGTGGAGGAAAGTGCGCATGGTGACTGTTGAATTCAATCCCAATGCAATTTCTGTGTTTCATCAACACTCTTATAGTCTACAGATTACAGAATGCCACCAGACGTGCATCGGAAACTACTACTGGTCATCCAGGGAACGATCAAAGCGTAGACTGTTTGAGACATTACGCCCGTGGAGGAAAGTGCGCATGGTGACTGTTGTATTCAATCCCGATGCAATTTCTGTGTTCCATCAACACCCTGATAATCAACAGATTACTGAATAACTCCAGATACGCGTCGGAAACTACTTCTGGTGTTCCAGGGAACGATCAAAAACGTACACTGTTTGAGACATTACTCCTGTGGAGGAAAGTGCGCATGGTGACTGTTGTATTCAATCCCGATGCAATTTCTGTGTTTCATCAACACTCTGATAGCCCACAGATTACAGAATGCCACCAGACGTGCATCGGAAACTACTACTGGTCATCCAGGGAACGATCAAAGCGTAGACTGTTTGAGACATTACGCCCGTGGAGGAAAGTGCGCATGGTGACTGTTGTATTCAATCCCGATGCAATTTCTGTGTTCCATCAACACTGGGATAGTCAGCAGATTACAGAATGCCTCCAGATGTGCATCAGAAACTACTTCTGGTCTTCCAGGGAACGATCAAAGAGTAGACTGTTTGAGACACTACTACCATGGAGGAAAGTGCGCATGGTGACTGTTGTATTCAATGCCGATGCAATTTCTGTGTTTCATCAACACTCTGATACTCCACAGATTACAGAATCCCTCCAGATGTGCAACGGAAACTACTACCGGTCTTCCAGGGAACGATCAAAGCGTAGACTGTTTGAGACACTACTCCCATGGAGGAAAGTGCGCATGGTGACTGTTGTATTCAATCCCGATGCAATTTCTGTGTTTCATCAACACTCTGATACTCCACACATTACAGAATGCCTCCAGATGTGCATCGGAAACTACTACTGGTCTTCCAGGGAACGATAAAAGCGTAGACTGTTAGAGACATTACTCCCATGGAGGAAGGTGCGCATGGTGACTGTCGTATTCAATCCCGATTCAATTTCTGTGTTTCATCAACAATCTGATTGTCCACAGATTAAGGAATGCCACCAGATGTGCATCGGAAGCTACTATTGGTCTTCCAGGTAACGATCAAAGCGTAGACTGTTTGAGACATTACTCCTGTGGAGGAAAGTGCGCATGGTGACTGTTGTATTCAATCCCGATGCAATTTCTGTGTTTCATCAACACTCTGATAGTCCACAGATTGCAGAATGCCACCAGGTGTGCATCGGAAACAACTACTGGTCTTCCAGGTAACGATCAAAGCGTAGACTGTTTGAGAATTACTCCTGTGGAGGAAAGTGCGCATGGTGACTGTTGTATTCAATCCCGATGCAAATTCTGTGTTTCATCAACACTCTGCTAGTCCAAAGATTACAGAATTCCTCCAGATGTTCATCGGAAATTATCACTGGTCTTCCAGGGAACGATCAAAGCGTAGACTGTTTGAGACATTACTAACATGTAGGCAAGTGCGCATGGAGACTGTTGTATTCAATCCCGATGCAATTTCTGTGTTTCATCAACATTTTGAAGGTCAACAGATTACAGAATGCATCAGATGTGCATCGGAAACTACTACTGGTCTCCCAGGGAACTCCAAGCATAGACTGTTTGAGACATTACTCCCATGGACGAAAGTGTGCATGGTGACAGTTGTATTCAATTCTATTGCAATATCTGTGTTTCATCAACACTCAGTTAGTCCACAGATTTCAGAATGCCTCCAGATGTGCATCGGAAACTACTACTGGTCTTCCAGGGAACGATCAAATCATAGACTGTTTGTGACATTACTCCCATGGAGGAAAGTGCGAATGGTGACTGTTGTATTCAATCCCGATGCAATTTCTGTGTTTCATCAACACTCTGATAGTCCACAGATTGCACAATGATTCCAGATGTGCATCGGAAACTACTACTGGTCTTCCAGGGAACGATCAAAGCGTAGACTGTTTGAGACACAACTCCCATGGAGGAAAGTGCGCATGGTGACTGTTGTATTTAATCCCGATGCAATTTCAGTGTTTGATCAACACTCTGATACTCCACAGATTACAGAATGCCTCCAGATGTGCATCGGAAACAACTACTGGTCTTCCGGGGAACGAACAAAGCGTAGACTGTTTGAGACACTACTCCCATGGAGGAAAGTGCGCATGGTGACCGTTCTATTCAATCCCGATGCAAATTCTGTGTTCCATCAACACTCTGAGAGTAGACGGATTACAGAATGCCTCCACATGTGCATCGGAAACTACTACTGGTCTTCCAGGGAACTCAAAGCGTAGACTGTTTGAGACATTACTCCCATGGAGGAAAGTGCGCATATTGACTGTTGTATTCAATTCCATTGCAATTTCTGTGATTCATCAACACTCAGTTAGTCCACAGATTTCAGAATGCCTCCTGATGTGAATCGGAAACTACTACTGGTCTAGCGGGGAACGATCAAAGCGTAGACTGTTTGAGACACTACTCCCATGGTGGAAAGTGCGCATGGTGACTGTTGTATTCAATCCCGATGCAATTTCTGTGTTTCATCAACACTTTGAAGGTCCACCGACTACAGAATGCATCCAGATGTGCATCGTAAACTACTACTGGTCTTCCAGGGAACGATCAAAGCCTAGACTATTTGGGACATTACTCCCATGGAGGAAAGAGCGCATGGTGACTGTTGTATTCAATCCTGATGCAATATCTGTGTTTCATCAACACTCTGATAGTCCACAGATTAAGGAATGCCACCAGATGTGCATCGGAAACTACTACTGATCTTCCAGTTAACGATCAAAGCGTAGACGGTTTGAGCCATTACTCCTATGGAGGAAAGTGCGCATGGTGACTGTTGTATTCAATTTCGATGCAATTTCTTTGTTTCATCAACACTCTGATAGTCCACAGATTACAGAATGCCACCAGATGTGCATCGGAAGCTACTACTGGTCTCCCAGGTAATGATCAAAGCGTAGACTGTTTGAGACATTACTCCTGTGGAGGAAAGTGCGCATGGTGACTGTTGTATTCAATCCCGATGTAATTTCTGTGTTTCATCAACACTTTGATAGTCCACAGATTACAGAATGCCACCAGATGTGTATCGGTAGCTACTACGGGTCTTCCAGGTAACGATCAAAGCGTAGACTGTTTGAGAATTACTCCTGTGGAGGAAAGTGCGCATGGTGACTGTTGTATTCAATCCCGATGCAATTTCTGTGTTTCATCAACACTCTGATAGTCCACAGATTACAGAATGCCTCCAGATGTGCAACGGAAACTACTACTGGTCTTCCAGGGAACGATCAAAAGCGCAGACTGTTTGAGACATTACTCCCGTGGAGGAAAGTGCGCATAGTGACTGTTGTATTCAATCCGGATGCAATTTCTGTGTTTCATCAACACTCTCATAGTCCACAGATTTCAGAATGCCTCCAGATGTGCATCGGAATCCCGATGCAATTTCTGTGTTTCATCAACACTGTGATAGTCCACAGATTGCAGAATGCTTCCAGATGTGCATCGGAAACTACTACTGGTCATCCAGGGAACGATCAAAGCGTAGACTGTTTGAGACACTACTCCCATATAGGGAAGTGCGCATGGTGACTGTTGTATTCAATCCCGATGCAACTTCTGTGTTTGATCAACACTCCGATACTCCACAGATTACAGAATCCCTCCAGATGTGCAACGGAAACTACTACCGGTCTTCCAGGGAACGATCAAAGCGTAGATTGTTTGAGACACTACTCCCATGGAGGAAAGTGCGCATGGTGACTGTTGTATTCAATCCCGATGCAATTTCTGTGTTTCATCAACACTCTGATACTCCACACATTACAGAATGCCTCCAGATGTGCATCGGAAACTACTACTGGTCTTGCAGGGAACGATAAAAGCGTAGACTGTTAGAGACATTACTCCCATGGAGGAAGGTGCGCATGGTGACTGTCGTATTCAATCCCGATTCAATTTCTGTGTTTCATCAACAATCTGATAGTCCACAGATTAAGGAATGCCACCAGATGTGCATCGGAAGCTACTATTGGTCTTCCAGGTAACGATCAAAGCGTAGACTGTTTGAGACATTACTCCTGTGGAGGAAAGTGCGCATGGTGACTGTTGTATTCAATCCCGATGCAATTTCTGTGTTTCATCAACACTCTGATAGTCCACAGATTACAGAATGCCACCAGATGTGCATCGGAAACAACTACTGGTCTTCCAGGTAACGATCAAAGCGTAGACTGTTTGAGAATTACTCCTGTGGAGGAAAGTGCGCATGGAGACTGTTGTATTCAATCCCGATGCAATTTCTTTGTTTCATCAACACTCTGATAGTCCACAGATTACAGAATGCCTCCAGATGTGCATCGGAAATTATCACTGGTCTTCCAGGGAACGATCAAAGCGTAGAGTGTTTGAGACATTAATAACATGTAGGCAAGTGCGCATGGAGACTGTTGTATTCAATCCCGATGCAATTTCTGTGTTTCATCAACACTTTGAAGGTCAACAGATTACAGAATGCATCAGATGTGCATCGGAAACTACTACTGGTCTCCCAGGGAACTCCAAGCATAGACTGTTTGAGACATTACTCCCATGGACGAAAGTGTGCATGGTGACTGTTGTATTCAATTCCATTGCAATATCTGTGTTTCATCAACACTCAGTTAGTCCACAGATTTCAGAATGCCTCCAGATGTGCATCGGAAACTACTACTGGTCTTCCAGGGAACGATCAAAGCATAGACTGTTTGTGACATTACTCCCATGGAGGAAAGTGCGGATGGTGACTGTTGTATTCAATCCCGATGCAATTTCTGTGTTTCATCAACACTCTGATAGTCCACAGATTGCACAATGATTCCAGATGTGCATCGGAAACTACTACTGGTCTTCCAGGGAACGATCAAAGCGTAGACTGTTTGAGACACAACTCCCATGGAGGAAAGTGCGCATGGTGACTGTTGTATTTAATCCCGATGCAATTTCTGTGTTTGATCAACACCCTGATACTCCACAGATTACAGAATGCCTCCAGATGTGCATCGGAAACAACTACTGGTCTTCCGGGGAACGATCAAAGCGTAGACTGTTTGAGACACTACTCCCATGGAGGAAAGTGCGCATGGTGACCGTTGTATTCAATCCCGATGCAAATTCTGTGTTCCATCAACACTCTGAGAGTAGACGGATTACAGAATGCCTCCACATGTGCATCGGAAACTACTACTGGTCTTCCAGGGAACTCAAAGCGTAGACTGTTTGAGACATTACTCCCATGGAGGAAAGTGCGCATATTGACTGTTGTATTCATTTCCATTGCAATTTCTGTGATTCATCAACACTCAGTTAGTCCACAGATTTCAGAATGCCTCCTGATACGAATCAGAAACTACTACTGGTCTAGCGGGGAACGATCAAAGCGTAGACTGTTTGAGACACTACTCCCATGGTGGAAAGTGCGCATGGTGACTGTTGTATTCAATCCCGATGCAATTTCTGTGTTTCATCACCACTTTGCAGGTCCACCGAATACAGAATGCATCCAGATGTGCATCGTAAACTACTACTGGTCTTCCAGGGAACGATCAAACCGTAGACTATTTGGGACATTACTCCCATGGAGGAAAGTGCGCATGGTGACTGTTGTATTCAATCCTGATGCAATATCTGTGTTTCATCAACACTCTGATAGTCCACAGATTAAGGAATGCCACCACATGTGCATCGGAAACTACTACTGATCTTCCAGTTAACGATCAAAGCGTAGACGGTTTGAGAATTACTCCTGTGGAGGAAAGTGCGCATGGTGACTGTTGTATTCAATCCCGATGCAGTTTCTGTGTTTCATCAACACTCTGATAGTCCACAGATTACAGAATGCCTCCAGATGTGAATGGGAAACAACTACTGGTCTTCCAGGGAACGATCAAAGCGCAGACTGTTTGAGACATTACTCCCGTGGAGGAAAGTGCGCATAGTGACTGTTGTATTCAATGCGGATGCAATTTCTGTGTTTCATCAACACTCTGATAGTCCACAGATTACGGAATGCCACCAGACGTGCAATCGGAAACTACTACTGGTCTTCCATGGAACGATCAAAGCGTAGACTGTTTGAGACATTACTCCCTTGGAGTAAAGTGCGCATCTTGACTGTTGTATTCAATCCTGATGCAATTTCTGTGTTTCATCAACACACTGATAGTCCACAGATTACAGAATGCCACCAGATGTACAACGGAAACTACTACTGATCTTCCAGGGAACGATCAACGCGTAGACTGTTTGAGACATTGCACCCGTGGAGGAAAGTACGCATGGTGACTGTTGTATTCAATCCTGATGGAAATTCTGTGTTCCATGAACACTCAGTTAGTCCACAGATTTCAGAATGCCTCCAGTTGTGCATCGGAATCCCGATGCAATCTCTGTGTTTCATCAACACTGTGATAGTCCACAGATTGCAGAATGCTTCCAGATGTGCATCGGAAACTACTACTGGTCATCCAGGGAACGATCAAAGCGTAGACTGTTTGAGACACTACTCCCATATAGGGAAGTGCGCATGGTGACTGTTGTATTCAATCCCGATGCAACTTCTGTGTTTGATCAACACTCTGATACTCCACAGATTACAGAATCCCTCCAGATGTGCAACGGAAACTACTACCGGTCTTCCAGGGAACGATCAAAGCGTAGACTGTTTGAGACACTACTCCCATGGAGGAAAGTGCGCATGGTGACTGTTGTATTCAATCCCGATGCAATTTCTGTGTTTCATCAACACTCTGATACTCCACACATTACAGAATGCCTCCAGATGTGCATCGGAAACTACTACTGGTCTTCCAGGGAACGATAAAAGCGTAGACTGTTAGAGACATTACTCCCATGGAGGAAGGTGCGCATGGTGACTGTCGTATTCAATCCCGATTCAATTTCTGTGTTTCATCAACAATCTGATAGTCCACAGATTAAGGAATGCCACCAGATGTGCATCGGAAGCTACTATTGGTCTTCCAGGTAACGATCAAAGCGTAGACTGTTTGAGACATTACTCCTGTGGAGGAAAGTGCGCATGGTGACTGTTGTATTCAATCCCGATGCAATTTCTGTGTTTCATCAACACTCTGATAGTCCACAGATTACAGAATGCCACCAGATGTGCATCGGAAACAACTACTGGTCTTCCAGGTAACGATCAAAGCGTAGACTGTTTGAGAATTACTCCTGTGGAGGAAAGTGCGCATGGAGACTGTTGTATTCAATCCCGATGCAATTTCTTTGTTTCATCAACACTCTGATAGTCCACAGATTACAGAATGCCTCCAGATGTGCATCGGAAATTATCACTGGTCTTCCAGGGAACGATCAAAGCGTAGACTGTTTGAGACATTACTAACATGTAGGCAAGTGCGCATGGAGACTGTTGTATTCAATCCCGATGCAATTTCTGTGTTTCATCAACACTTTGAAGGTCAACAGATTACAGAATGCATCAGATGTGCATCGGAAACTACTACTGGTCTCCCAGGGAACTCCAAGCATAGACTGTTTGAGACATTTCTCCCATGGACGAAAGTGTGCATGGTGACTGTTGTATTCAATTCCATTGCAATATCTGTGTTTCATCAACACTCAGTTAGTCCACAGATTTCAGAATGCCTCCAGATGTGCATCGGAAACTACTACTGGTCTTCCAGGGAACGATCAAAGCATAGACTGTTTGTGACATTACTCCCATGGAGGAAAGTGCGCATGGTGACTGTTGTATTCAATCCCGATGCAATTTCTGTGTTTCATCAACACTCTGATAGTCCACAGATTGCACAATGATTCCAGATGTGCATCGGAAACTACTACTGGTCTTCCAGGGAACGATCAAAGCGTAGACTGTTTGAGACACAACTCCCATGGAGGAAAGTGCGCATGGTGACTGTTGTATTTAATCCCGATGCAATTTCTGTGTTTGATCAACACCCTGATACTCCACAGATTACAGAATGCCTCCAGATGTGCATCGGAAACAACTACTGGTCTTCCGGGAAACGATCAAAGCGTAGACTGTTTGAGACACTACTCCCATGGAGGAAAGTGCGCATGGTGACCGTTGTATTCAATCCCGATGCAAATTCTGTGTTCCATCAACACTCTGAGAGTAGACGGATTACAGAATGCCTCCACATGTGCATCGGAAACTACTACTGGTCTTCCAGGGAACTCAAAGCGTAGACTGTTTGAGACATTACTCCCATGGAGGAAAGTGCGCATATTGATTGTTGTATTCAATTCCATTGCAATTTCTGTGATTCATCAACACTCAGTTAGTCCACAGATTTCAGAATGCCTCCTGATGTGAATCAGAAACTACTACTGGTCTAGCGGGGAACGATCAAAGCGTAGACTGTTTGAGACACTACTCCCATGGTGGAAAGTGCGCATGGTGACTGTTGTATTCAATCCCGATGCAATTTCTGTGTTTCATCACCACTTTGAAGGTCCACCGAATACAGAATGCATCCAGATGTGCATCGTAAACTACTACTGGTCTTCCGGGGAACGATCAAAGCGTAGACTGTTTGAGACACTACTCCCATGGAGGAAAGTGCGCATGGTGACCGTTGTATTCAATCCTGATGCAATATCTGTGTTTCATCAACACTCTGATAGTCCACAGATTAAGGAATGCCACCACATGTGCATCGGAAACTACTACTGATCTTCCAGTTAACGATCAAAGCGTAGACGGTTTGAGAATTACTCCTGTGGAGGAAAGTGCGCATGGTGACTGTTGTATTCAATCCCGATGCAATTTCTGTGTTTCATCAACACTCTGATAGTCCACAGATTACAGAATGCCTCCAGATGTGCATGGGAAACAACTACTGGTCTTCCAGGGAACGATCAAAGCGCAGACTGTTTGAGACATTACTCCCGTGGAGGAAAGTGCGCATAGTGACTGTTGTATTCAATGCGGATGCAATTTCTGTGTTTCATCAACACTCTGATAGTCCACAGATTACGGAATGCCACCAGACGTGCAATCGGAAACTACTACTGGTCTTCCATGGAACGATCAAAGCGTAGACTGTTTGAGACATTACTCCCTTGGAGTAAAGTGCGCATCTTGGCTGTTGTATTCAATCCTGATGCAATTTCTGTGTTTCATCAACACAGTGATAGTCCACAGATTACAGAATGCCACCAGATGTACAACGGAAACTACTACTGGTCTTCCAGGGAACGATCAACGCGTAGACTGTTTGAGACATTGCACCCGTGGAGGAAAGTACGCATGGTGACTGTTGTATTCAATCCTGATGGAAATTCTGTGTTCCATGAACACTCAGTTAGTCCACAGATTTCAGAATGCCTCCAGTTGTGCATCGGAATCCCGATGCAATTTCTGTGTTTCATCAACACTGTGATAGTCCACAGATTGCAGAATGCTTCCAGATGTGCATCGGAAACTACTACTGGTCATCCAGGGAACGATCAAAGCGTAGACTGTTTGAGACACTACTCCCATATAGGGAAGTGCGCATGGTGACTGTTGTATTCAATCCCGATGCAATTTCTGTGTTTGATCAACACTCTGATACTCCACAGATTACAGAATCCCTCCAGATGTGCAACGGAAACTACTACCGGTCTTCCAGGGAACGATCAAAGCGTAGACTGTTTGAGACACTACTCCCATGGAGGAAAGTGCGCATGGTGACTGTTGTATTCAATCCCGATGCAATTTCTGTGTTTCATCAACACTCTGATACTCCACACATTACAGAATGCCTCCAGATGTGCATCGGAAACTACTACTGGTCTTCCAGGGAACGATAAAAGCGTAGACTGTTAGAGACATTACTCCCATGGAGGAAGGTGCGCATGGTGACTGTCGTATTCAATCCCGATTCAATTTCTGTGTTTCATCAACAATCTGATAGTCCACGGATTAAGGAATGCCACCAGATGTGCATCGGAAGCTACTATTGGTCTTCCAGGTAACGATCAAAGCGTAGACTGTTTGAGACATTACTCCTGTGGAGGAAAGTGCGCATGGTGACTGTTGTATTCAATCCCGATGCAATTTCTGTGTTTCATCAACACTCTGATAGTCCACAGATTACAGAATGCCACCAGATGTGCATCGGAAACAACTACTGGTCTTCCATTTAACGATCAAAGCGTAGACTGTTTGAGAATTACTCCTGTGGAGGAAAGTGCGCATGGTGACTGTTGTATTCAATCCCGATGCAAATTCTGTGTTTCATCAACACTCTGATAGTCCACAGATTACAGAATGCCTCCAGATGTGCATCGGAAATTATCACTGGTCTTCCAGGGAACGATCAAAGCGTAGACTGTTTGAGACATTACTGACATGTAGGCAAGTGCGCATGGAGACTGTTGTATTCAATCCCGATGCAATTTCTGTGTTTCATCAACACTTTGAAGGTCAACAGATTACAGAATGCATCAGATGTGCATCGGAAACTACTACTGGTCTCCCAGGGAACTCCAAGCATAGACTGTTTGAGACATTACTCCCATGGACGAAAGTGTGCATGGTGACTGTTGTATTCAATTCCATTGCAATATCTGTGTTTCATCAACACTCAGTTAGTCCACAGATTTCAGAATGCCTCCAGATGTGCATCGGAAACTACTACTGGTCTTCCAGGGAACGATCAAAGCATAGACTGTTTGTGACATTACTCCCATGGAGGAAAGTGCGCATGGTGACTGTTGTATTCAATCCCGATGCAATTTCTGTGTTTCATCAACACTCTGATAGTCCACAGATTGCACAATGATTCCAGATGTGCATCGGAAACTACTATTGGTCTTCCAGGGAACGATCGAAGCGTAGACTGTTTGAGACACAACTCCCATGGAGGAAAGTGCGCATGGTGACTGTTGTATTTAATCCCGATGCAATTTCTGTGTTTGATCAACACCCTGATACTCCACAGATTACAGAATGCCTCCAGATGAGCATCGGAAACAACTACTGGTCTTCCGGGGAACGATCAAAGCGTAGACTGTTTGAGACACTACTCCCATGGAGGAAAGTGCGCCTGGTGACCGTTGTATTCAATCCCGATGCTAATTCTGTGTTTCATCAACACTCTGAGAGTAGACGGATTACAGAATGCCTCCACATGTGCATCGGAAACTACTACTGGTCTTCCAGGGAACTCAAAGCGTAGACTGTTTGAGACATTACTCCCATGGAGGAAAGTGTGCATATTGACTGCTGTATTCAATTCCATTGCAATTTCTGTGATTCATCAACACTCAGTTAGTCCACAGATTTCAGAATGCCTCCTGATGTGAATCGGAAACTACTACTGGTCTAGCGGGGAACGATCAAAGCGTAGACTGTTTGAGACACTACTCCCATGGTGGAAAGTGCGCATGGTGACTGTTGTATTCAATCCCGATGCAATTTCTGTGTTTCATCAACACTTTGAAGGTCCACCGACTACAGAATGCATCCAGATGTGCATCGTAAACTACTACTGGTCTTCCAGGGAACGATCAAAGCGTAGACTATTTGGGACAATACTCCCATGGAGGAAAGTACGCATGGTGACTGTTGTATTCAATCCTGATGCAATATCTGTGTTTCATCAACACTCTGATAGTCCACAGATTAAGGAATGCCACCAGATGTGCATCGGAAACTACTACTGATCTTCCAGTTGACGATCAAAGCGTAGACGGTTTGAGCCATTACTCCTATGGAGGAAAGTGCGCATGGTGACTGTTGTATTCAATTTCGATGCAATTTCTTTGTTTCATCAACACTCTGATAGTCCACAGATTACAGAATGCCACCAGATGTGCATCGGAAGCTACTACTGGTCTCCCAGGTAAAGATCAAAGCGTAGACTGTTTGAGACATTACTCCTGTGGAGGAAAGTGCGCATGGTGACTGTTGTATTCAATCCCGGTGTAATTTCTGTGTTTCATCAACACTTTGATAGTCCACAGATTACAGAATGCCACCAGATGTGTATCGGTAGCTACTACTGGTCTTCCAGGTAACGATCAAAGCGTAGACTGTTTGAGAATTACTCCTGTGGAGGAAAGTGCGCATGGTGACTGTTGTATTCAATCCCAAAACAATTTCTGTGTTTCATCAACACTCTGATAGTCCACAGATTACAGAATGCCTCCAGATGTGCATCGGAAACTACTACTGGTCTTCCAGGGAACGATCAAAGCGCAGACTGTTTGAGACATTACTCCCGTGGAGGAAAGTGCGCATAGTGACTGTTGTATTCAATCCGGATGCAATTTCTGTGTTTCATCAACACTCTGATAGTCCACAGATTACGGAATGCCACCAGACGTGCAATCGGAAACTACTACTGGTCTTCCATGGAACGATCAAAGCGTAGACTGTTTGAGACATTACTCCCTTGGAGTAAAGTGCGCATCTTGACTGTTGTATTCAATCCTGATGCAATTTCTGTGTTTCATAAACACACTGATAGTCCACAGATTACAGAATGCCACCAGATGTACAACGGAAACTACTACTATTCTTCCAGGGAACGATCAACGCGTAGACTGTTTGAGACATTGCACCCATGGAGGAAAGTGCGCATGGTGACCGTTGTGATCAATCCTATTTCAATTTCTGTGTTTTATCAACACTCAGTTAGTCCACAGATTTTAGGATGCCTCCAGATGTGCATCGGAAACTACTACTGGTCTTCCAGGGAACGATCAAAGCGTAGACTATTTGAGACATTACTCGGATGGAGGAAAGTGCGCATGGTGACTGTTGTATTCAATCCCGATGCATTTTCTGTGTTTCATCAACACTCTGATTGTCCACAGATTGCAGAATGCTTCCAGATGTGCATCGGAAACTACTACTGGTCTTCCAGGGAACGATCAAAGCGTAGGCTGTTTGAGACACTACTCCCATGGAGGAAAGTGCGTATGGTGACTGTTGTATTCAATCCCGATGTAATTTCTGTGTTTAATCAACACACTGATAGTCCACAGATTACAGAATGCCTCCAGATGTGCATCGGAAACTACTATTGGTCTTCCAGGGAACTCAAAGCGTAGACTGTTTGAGACATTACTCCCATGGAGGAAAGTGCGCATGGTGACTGTTGTATTCAATCCCGATGCAATTTCTGTGTTTCATCAACACTCTGATAGTCGACAGATTGCAGAATGCTTCCAGATGTGCATCGGAAACTACCACTGGTCTTCCAGGGAACGATCAAAGCGTAGACTGTTTGAGACACTACTCCCATGGAGGAAAGTGCACATGGTGACTGTTGTATTCAATCCCGATGAAATTTCTGTGTTTCATCAACACGCTGATACTCCACAGATTACAGAATGCCTCCAGATGTGCATCGGAAACTACTACTGGTCTTCCTGGGAACGATCAAGGCGTAGACTGTTGGAGACCTTACTCCCATGGAGGAAAGTGCGCATGGTGACTGTTGTATTCAATCGCGATGCAATTTCTGTGTTTCATCAACACTCTGATAGTCCACAGATTGCAGAATGCTTCCAGATGTGCGTCGGAAACTACTACTGGTCTTCCAGGGAACTCAAAGCGTAGACTGTTTGAGACATTACTCCCATGGAGGAAAGTGCGCATGGTGACTGTTGTATTCAATTCCATTGCCATTTCTGTGTTTCATCATCACTCAGTTAGTCCACAGATTTCAGAATGCCTCCAGATGTGCATCGAAAACTACGACTGGTCTTCCGGAGAACGATCAAAGCGTAGACTGTTTGAGACACTACTCCCATGGAGGAAAGTGCGCATGGTGACCGTTGTATTCAATCCTGATGCTATATCTGTGTTTCATCAACACTCTGATAGTCCACAGATTAAGGAATGCCACCAGATGTGCATCGGAAACTACTACTGGTCTTCCAGGTAACGATCAAAGCGTAGACGTTTTGAGACATTACTCCCATGGAGGAAAGTGCGCATGGTGACTGTTGTTTTCAATTCCGATGCAATTTCTTTGTTTCATCAACACTCTGATAGTCCACAGATTACAGAATGCCACCAGATGTGCATCGGAAGCTACTACTGGTCTCCCAGGTAATGATCAAAGCGTAGACTGTTTGAGACATTACTCCTGTATAGGAAAGTACGCATTGTTACTGTTGTATCCAATCCCGATGCAATTTCTGTGTTTCATCAACACTCTGATAGTCCACAGATTACAGAATGCCACCAGATGTGTATCGGTAGCTACTACTGGTCTTCCAGGTAACGATCAAAGCGTAGACTGTTTGAGACATTACTCACGTGGAGTAAAGTGCGCATGGTGACTGTTGTATTCAATCCCGATGCAATTTCTGTGTTTCATCAACACACTGATAGTCCACAGATTACACAATGACACAAGATGTACAACGGAAACTACTACTGGTCTTCCAGGGAACGATCAAAGCGTAGACTGTTTGAGACACTACTCCCATATAGGAAAGTGCGCATGGTGACTGTTGTATTCAATCCCGATGCAATTTCTGTGTTTCATCAACACTCTGATAGTCCACAGATTACAGAATGCCACCAGATGTGCATCGGAAACAACTACTGGTCTTCCAGGTAACGATCAAAGCGTAGACTGTTTGAGAAATACTCCTGTGGAGGAAAGTGCGCATGGTGACTGTTGTATTCAATCCCGATGCAAATTCTGTGTTTCATCAACACTCTGATAGTCCACAGATTACAGAATGCCTCCAGATGTGCATCGGAAATTATCACTGGTCTTCCAGGGAACGATCAAAGCGTAGACTGTTTGAGACATTACTAACATGTAGGCAAGTGCGCATGGAGACTGTTGTATTCAATCCCGATGCAATTTCTGTGTTTCATCAACACTTTGAAGGTAAACAGATTACAGAATGCATCAGATGTTCATCGGAAACTACTACTGGTCTCCCAGGGAACTCCAAGCATAGACTGTTTGAGACATTACTCCCATGGACGAAAGTGTGCATGGTGACTGTTGTATTCAATTCCATTGCAATATCTGTGTTTCATCAACACTCAGTTAGTCCACAGATTTCAGAATGCCTCCAGATGTGCATCGGAAACTACTACTGGTCTTACTGGGAACGATCAAGGCGTAGACTGTTGGAGACCTTACTCCCATGGAGGAAAGTGCGCATGGTGACTGTTGTATTCAATCGCGATGCAATTTCTGTGTTTCATCAACACTCTGATAGTCCACAGATTGCAGAATGCTTAAAGATGTGCATCGGAAACTACTACTGGTCTTACAGGGAACTCAAAGCGTAGACTGTTTGAGACACTACTCCCATGGAGGAAAGTGCGCATGGTGACTGTTGTATTCAATACCATTGCAATTTCTGTGTTTCATCATCACTCAGTTAGTCCACAGATTTCAGAATGCCTCCAGATGTGCATCGAAAACTACTAATGGTCTTCCGGAGAACGATCAAAGCGTAGACTGTTTGAGACACTACTCCCATGGAGGAAAGTGCGCATGGTGACCGTTGTATTCAATCCTGATGCTATATCTGTGTTTCATCAACACTCTGATAGTCCACAGATT
The DNA here is from genome assembly GCF_023897955.1 of Schistocerca gregaria. Lineage (NCBI taxonomy): Eukaryota > Metazoa > Arthropoda > Insecta > Orthoptera > Acrididae > Schistocerca > Schistocerca gregaria. The sequence goes on from NC_064927.1 coordinate 45,305,545, forward strand.
AAGGAATGCCACCAGATGTGCATCGGAAACTACTACTGGTCTTCCAGGTAACGATCAAAGCGTAGACGTTTTTATACATTACTCCCATGGAGGAAAGTGCGCATGGTGACTGTTGTTTTCAATTCCGATGCAATTTCTTTGTTTCATCAACACTCTGATAGTCCACAGATTACAGAATGCCACCAGATGTGCATCGGAAGCTACTACTGGTCTCCCAGGTAATGATCAAAGCGTAGACTGTTTGAGACATTACTCCTGTATAGGAAAGTGCGCATTGTTACTGTTGTATCCAATCTCGATGCAATTTCTGTGTTTCATCAACACTCTGATAGTCCACAGATTACAGAATGCCACCAGATGTGTATCGGTAGCTACTACTGGTCTTCCAGGTAACGATCAAAGCGTAGACAGTTTGAGACATTACTCACGTGGAGTAAAGTGCGCATGGTGACTGTTGTATTCAATCCCGATGCAATTTCTGTGTTTCATCAACACACTGATAGTCCACAGATTACACAATGCCACAATATGTACAACGGAAACTACTACTGGTCTTCCAGGGAACGATCAAAGCGTAGACTGTTAGAGACGTTACTCCCATGGAGGAAAGTGCGCATGGTGAAAATTGTATTCAATCCCGATGCAACTTCTGTGTTTGATCAACACTCTGATACTCCACAGATTACAGAGTGCCTCCAGATGTGCATCGGAAACTACTACCGGTCTACCTGGGAACGATCGAAGCGTAGACCGTTTGAGACACTACTCCCATGGAGAAAAGTGCGCATGGTAACTTTTGTATTCAATCCCGATGCAATTTCTGTGTTTCATCCACACTGTGATAGTCCACAGATTACAGAATGCCCCCAGATGTGCATCGGAAACTACTAAAGGTATTCCTGGGAACGATCAAAGCGTAGACTGTTAGAGACGTTACTCCCATGGAGGAAAGTGCGCATGGTGAAAATTGTATTCAATCCCGATGCAATTTCTGTGTTTCATCAACACTCTGATACTCCAAAGGTTACAGAATGCCTCCAGATGTACATCGGAAACTACTACTGGTCTTCCTGGGAACGATCAAGGCGTAGACTGTTAGAGACCTTACTCCCATGGAGGAAAGTGCGCATGGTGGTTGTTGTATTCAATCGCGATGCAATTTCTGTGTTTCATCAACACTCTGATACTCCACAGATTACAGAATGCCTCCAGATGTGCATCGGAAACTACTACTGGTCTTCCTGGGAACGATCAAAGCGTAGACTGTTTGAGACACTACTCCCATATAGGGAAGTGCGCATGGTGACTGTTGTATTCAATCCCGATGCAATTTCTGTGTTTCATCAACACTCTGATAGTCCACAGATTACAGAATGCCTCCAGATGTGCATCGGAAATTATCACTGGTCTTCCAGGGAACGATAAAAGCGTAGACTGTTTGAGACATTACTCCCATGGAGGAAAGTGCGCATGGTGACTGTTGTTTTCATTCCCGATGCAACTTCTGTGTTTGAGCAACACTCTGATACTCCACAGATTACAGAATGCCTCCAGATGTGCATCGGAAACTACTAGTGGTCTTCCATGGAACGATCAAAGCGTACACCGTTTGAGACACTACTCCCATAGAGGAAAGTTCGCATGGTCACTTTTGTATTCAATACCGAGCAATTTCTGTGTTTCATCAACATTGTGATAGTCCACAGATTACAGAATGCCTCCAGATGTGCATTGGAAACTACTAAAGGTCTTCCTGGGAACGATCAAAGCGTAGACTGTTAGAGAGATTACTCCCATGGAGGAAAGTGCGCATGGTGAAAATTGTGTTCAATCCCGATGCAATTCCTGTGTTTCATCAACACTCTGATACTCCAAAGATTACAGAATGCCTCCAGATGTGCATCGGAAAATACTACTGGACTTCCTGGGAAAGATCAAGGCGTAGACTGTTAGAGACCTTACTCCCATGGAGGAAAGTGAACATGGTGACTGTTGTATTCAATCGCGATGCAATTTCTGTGTTTCATCAACACTCTGATAGTCCACAGACTGCACAATGCTTCCAGATGTGCATCGGAAACTACTACTGGCCTTCCAGGGAACGATCAAAGCGTAGACTGTTTGAGACACAACTCCCATGGAGGAAAGTGAGCATGGTGACTGTTGTGTTCAATCCCGATGCAATTTCTGTGTTTCATCAACACTCTGATAGTCCACAGATTACAGAATGCCTCCAGATGTGCATCGGAAATTATCACTGGTCTTCCAGGGAACGAACAAAGCGTAGACAATTTGGGCCATTACTCCCATGAAGGAAAGGGCGAATGGTGACTGTTGTATTCAATCCCATTGCAATTTCTGTGTTTTATCAACACTCTGATAGTACACAGATTACAGAATGCCACCAGACGTGCACCGGAAACTACTACTGGACTTCCAGGGACGATCAAAGCGTAGACTGTTTGAGACATTGCACCCGTGGAGGAAAGTGCGCATGGTGACTGTTGTATTCAATCCCGATGCAAATTCTGTGTTCCATCAACACTCTGATAGTAGACAGATTACAGAATGCCTCCAGATGTGCATCGGAAACTACTACTGGTCTTTCAGGGAACCAAAAGCGTAGACTGTTTGAAACATTACTCCTATGGAGGAAAGTGCGCATGGTGACTGTTGTATTCAATCCCGATGCAAATTCTGTGTTCCATCAACACTCTGATAGTAGACAGATTACAGAATGCCCCCAGATGTGCATCGGAAACTATTACTGGTCTTTCAGGGAACCAAAAGCGTAGACTGTTTGAAACATTACTCCCATGGAGGAAAGTGCGCATGGTGACTGTTGTATTCAACCCCCATGCAATTTCTGTGTTTGATCAACACCCTGATACTCCACAGATTACAGAATGCCTCCAGATGTGCATCGGAAACAACTACTGGTCTTCCGGGGAACGATCAAAGCGTAGACTGTTTGAGACACTACTCCCATGGAGGAAAGTGCGCATGGTGACCGTTGTATTCATTCCCGATGCTAATTCTGTGTTCCATCAACACTCTGAGAGTAGACGGATTACAGAATGCCTCCACATGTGCATCGGAAACTACTACTGGTCTTCCAGGGAACTCAAAGCGTAGACTGTTTGAGACATTACTCCCATGGAGGAAAGTGCGCATATTGACTGTTGTATTCAATTCCATTGCAATTTCTGTGATTCATCAACACTCAGTTAGTCCACAGATTTCAGAATGCCTCCAGATGTGAATCGGAAACTACTACTGGTCTAGCGGGGAACGATCAAAGCGTAGACTGTTTGAGACACTACTCCCATGGAGGAAAGTGCTCATGGTGACCGTTGTATTCAATCCTGATGCTATATCTGTGTTTCATCAACACTCTGATAGTCCACAGATTAAAGAATGCCACCAGATGTGCATCGTAAACTACTACTGGTCTTCCAGGGAACGATCAAAGCGTAGACTATTTGGGACATTACTCCCATGGAGGAAAGTGCGCATGGTGACTGTTGTATTCAATCCTGATGCAATATCTGTGTTTCATCAACACTCTGATAGTCCACAGATTAAGGAATGCCACCAGATGTGCATCGGAAACTACTACTGATCTTCCAGTTAACGATCAAAGCGTAGACGGTTTGAGCCATTACTCCTATGGAGGAAAGTGCGCATGGTGACTGTTGTATTCAATCGCGATGCAATTTCTGTGTTTCATCAACACTCTGATAGTCGACAGATTGCAGAATGCTTCCAGATGTGCATCGGAAACTACTACTGGTCTTCCAGGGAACTCAAAGCGTAGACTGTTTGAGACACTACTCCCATGGAGGAAAGTGCGCATGGTGACTGTTGTATTCAATACCATTGCAATTTCTGTGTTTCATCATCACTCAGTTAGTCCACAGATTTCAGAATGCCTCCAGATGTGCATCGAAAACTACTACTGGTCTTCCGGAGAACGATCAAAGCGTAGACTGTTTGAGACACTACTCCCATGGAGGAAAGTGCGCATAGTGACCGTTGTATTCAATCCTGATGCTATATCTGTGTTTCATCAACACTCTGATAGTCCACAGATTAAGGAATGCCACCAGATGTGCATCGGAAACTACTACTGGTCTTCCAGGTAACGATCAAAGCGTAGACGTTTTTATACATTACTCCCATGGAGGAAAGTGCGCATGGTGAAAATTGTATTCAATCCCGATGCAATTTCTGTGTTTCATCAACACTCTGATACTCCAAAGGTTACAGAATGCCTCCAGATGTACATCGGAAACTACTACTGGTCTTCCTGGGAACGATCAAGGCGTAGACTGTTAGAGACCTTACTCCCATGGAGGAAAGTGCGCATGGTGGTTGTTGTATTCAATGGCGATGCAATTTCTGTGTTTCATCAACACTCTGATACTCCACAGATTACAGAATGCCTCCAGATGTGCATCGGAAACTACTACTGGTCTTCCTGGATACGATAAAAGCGTAGACTGTTTGAGACACTACTCCCATATAGGGAAGTTCGCATGTTGACTGTTGTATTCAATCCCGATGCAATTTCTGTGTTTCATCAACACTCTGATAGTCCACAGATTACAGAATGCCTCCAGATGTGCATCGGAAATTATCACTGGTCTTCCAGGGAACGATAAAAGCGTAGACTGTTTGAGACATTACTCCCATGGAGGAAAGTGCGCATGGTGACTGTTGTTTTCATTCCCGAAGCAACTTCTGTGTTTGAGCAACACTCTGATACTCCACAGATTACAGAATGCCTCCAGATGTGCATCGGAAACTACTAGTGGTCTTCCATGGAACGATCAAAGCGTACACCGTTTGAGACACTACTCCCATGGAGGAAAGTTCGCATGGTCACTTTTGTATTCAATACCGAGCAATTTCTGTGTTTCATCAACATTGTGATAGTCCACAGATTACAGAATGCCTCCAGATGTGCATTGGAAACTACTAAAGGTCTTCCTGGGAACGATCAAAGCGTAGACTGTTAGAGAGATTACCCCCATGGAGGAAAGTGCGCATGGTGAAAATTGTATTCAATCCCGATGCAATTCCTGTGTTTCATCAACACTCTGATACTCCAAAGATTACAGAATGCCTCCAGATGTGCATCGGAAAATACTACTGGACTTCCTGGGAAAGATCAAGGCGTAGACTGTTAGAGACCTTACTCCCATGGAGGAAAGTGAACATGGTGACTGTTGTATTCAATCGCGATGCAATTTCTGTGTTTCATCAACACTCTGATAGTCCACTGACTGCACAATGCTTCCAGATGTGCATCGGAAACTACTACTGGTCTTCCAGGGAACTATCAAAGCGTAGACTGTTTGAGACACAACTCCCATGGAGTAAAGTGCGCATGGTGACTGTTGTATTCAATCCCGATGCAATTTCTGTGTTTGATCAACACTCTGATACTCCACATATTACAGAAAGCCTCCAGATGTGCATCGGAAACAACAACTGGTCTTCCGGGGAACGAACAAAGCGTAGACTGTTTGAGACACTACTCCCATGGAGGAAAGTGAGCATGGTGACTGTTGTGTTCAATCCCGATGCAATTTCTGTGTTTCATCAACACTCTGATAGTCCACAGATTACAGAATGCCTCCAGATGTGCATCGGAAATTATCACTGGTCTTCCAGGGAACGATCAAAGCGTAGACAATTTGGGCCATTACTCCCATGAAGGAAAGTGCGAATGGTGACTGTTGTATTCAATCCCATTGCAATTTCTGTGTTTTATCAACACTCTGATAGTCCACAGATTACAGAATGCCACCAGACGTGCATCGGAAACTACTACTGGACTTCCAGGGACGATCAAAGCGTAGTCTGTTTGAGACATTGCACCCGTGGAGGAAAGTGCGCATGGTGACTGTTGTATTCAATCCCGATGCAAATTCTGTGTTCCATCAACACTCTGATAGTAGACAGATTACAGAATGCCTCCAGATGTGCATCGGAAACTAGTACTGGTCTTTCAGGGAACCAAAAGCGTAGACTGTTTGAAACATTACTCCTATGGAGGAAAGTGCGCATGGTGACTGTTGTATTCAATCCCGATGCAAAATCTGTGTTCCATCAACACTCTGATAGTAGACAGATTACAGAATGCCTCCAGATGTGCATCGGAAACTATTACTGGTCTTTCAGGGAACCAAAAGCGTAGACTGTTTGAAACATTACTCCCATGGAGGAAAGTGCGCATGGTGACTGTTGTATTCAACCCCCATGCAATTTCTGTGTTTCATCAACACTCTGATAGTCCACAGCTTGCAGAATGCTTCCAGATGTGCATCGGAAACTACTACTGGTCTTCCAGGGAACGATCAAAGCGTAGACTGTTTGAGACACTACTCCCATGGAGGAAAGTGCGCATGGTGACTGTTGTATTCAATCCCATTGCAATTTCTGTGTTTTATCAACACTCAGATAGTCCACAGATTTCAGAATGCATCCATATGTGCATCGGAAATTATCACTGGTCTTCCAGGGAACGATCAAAGCGTAGACTGTTTGAGAATTACTCCTGTGGAGGAAAGTGTGCATGGTGAATGTTGTATTCAATCCCGATGCAATTTCTGTGTTTTATCAACACTCTGATAGCCCACAGATTACAGAATGCCTCCAGATGTGCATCGGAAGCTACTACTGTTCTCCCAGGTTATTATCAAAGCGTAGACTGTTTGAGACATTACTCCTGTATAGGAAAGTGCGCATTGTGACTGTTGTATTCAATCCCGATGCAATTCCTGTGTTTCATCAACACTCGGATAGTCCACAGATTACAGAATGCCACCAGATGTGTATCGGTAGCTACTACTGGTCTTCCAGGTAACGATCAAAGCGTAGACTGTTTGAGAATTACTCCTGTGGAGGAAAGTGCGCATAGTGACTGTTGTATTCAATCCCGATGCAATTTCTGAGTTTCATCAACACACTGATAGTCCACAGATTACAGAATGCCACCAGATGTACAACGGAAACTACTACTGGTCTTCCAGGGAACGATCAAAGCGTAGACTGTTTGAGACACTACTCCCATATAGGAAAGTGCGCATGGTGACTGTTGTATTCAATCCCCATGCAATTTCTCTGTTTCATCAACACTCTTATACTCCACAGATTACAGAATGCCTCCAGATGTGCATCGGAAACTACTACTGGTCTTCCTGTGAACGATCAAAGCGTAGACCGTTTGAGACACTAATCCCATGGAGGAAAGTGCGCATGGTCACTTTTGTATTCAATCCCGATGCAATTTCTGTGTTTCATCCACACTGTGATAGTCCACAGATTACAGAATGCCCCCAGATGTGCATCGGAAACTACTACTGGTCTTCCTGGGAACGATCAAGGCGTAGACTGTTAGAGATCTTACTCCCATGGAGGAAAGTGTGCTTGGTGACTGTTGTATTCAATCGCGATGCAATTTCTGTGTTTCATCAACACTCTGATAGTAGACAGATTACAGAATGCCTCCAGATGTGCATCGGAAACTACTACTGGTCTTCCTGGGAACGATCAAAGCGTAGACTGTTTGAGACACAACTCCCATGGAGGAAAGTGCGCATGGTGACTGTTGTATTCAATCCCGATGCAATTTCTGTGTTTGATCAACACTCTGATACTCCACAGTTTACAGAATGCCTGCAGATGTGTATCGGAAACAACTACTGGTCTTCCGGGGAACGATCAAAGCGTAGACTGTTTGAGACACTACTCACATGGAGGAAAGTGCGCATGGTGACTGTTGTATTCAATACCGATGCAATATCTGTGTTTCATCAACACTCTGATAGTCCACAGATTGCAGAATGCCCCAAATGTGCATCGGAAATTATCACTGGTCTTCCAGGGAACGATCAAAGCGTAGACTGTTTGAGACATTACTCCCATGGAGCAAAGGGCGCATGGTGACTGTTGTATTCGATCCCGATGCAACTTCTGTGTTTGATCAACACTCTGATACTCCACAGATTACAGAATGCCTCCAGATGTGCATCGGAAACTATTACTGGTCTTCCTGGTAACGATCAAAGCGTAGACCGTTTGAGACAGTACTCCCATGGAGGAAAGTGCGCATGGTCACTTTTGCATTCAATACCGATGCAATTTCTGTGTTTTATCAACACTGTGATAGTCAACAGATTACAGAATGCCTCCAGATATGCATCGGAAACTACTACTTATCTTCCAGGGAACCCTAAGCGTAGACTGTTTGAGACACAACTCCCATGGTGTAAAGTGCGCAAGGTGACTGTTGTATTCAATCCCGATGCAATTTCTGTGTTTGATCAACACTCTGATACTCCACAGATTACAGAATGCCTCCAGATGTGCATCGGAAACAACTACTGGTCTTCCGGGGAACGAACAAAGCGTAGACTGTTTGAGACACTACTCCCATGGAGGAAAGTGCGCATGGTGACTGTTGTATTCAATCCCGATGCAATTTCTGTGTTTCATCAACACTCTGATAATCCACAGATTACAGAATGCCTCCAGATGTGCATCGGAAATTATCACTGGTCTTCCAGGGAACGATCAAAGCGTAGACTATTCGAGACATTACTCCCATGGAGGAAAGTGCGCATGGTGACTGTTGTATTCAATCCCGATGCATTTGCTGTGTTTCATCAACACTCTGATAGTCCACAGATTGCAGAATGCTTCCAGATGTGCATCGGAAACTACTACTGGTCTTCCAGGGAACGATCAAAGCGTAGACTGTTTGAGACACTACTCCCATGGAGGAAAGTGCGCATGGTGACTGTTGTATTCAATCCCGATGTTATTTCTGTGTTTCATCAACACTCTGATAGTCCACAGATTTCAGAATGCATCCAGATGTGCATCGGAAACTACTACTGGTCTTCCTGGGAACGATCAAAGCGTAGACCGTTTGAGACACTACTCCCATGGAGGAAAGTGCGCATGGTGACTGTTGTATTCAATCCCGATGTTATTTCTGTGTTTCATCAACACTCTGATAGTCCACAGATTTCAGAATGCATCCAGATGTGCATCGGAAACTACTACTGGTCTTCCAGGGAACGATCAAAGCCTAGTCTGTTTGAGACATTACTCCCAAGGAGGAAAGTGCGCATGGTGACTGTTGTATTCAATCTCGATGCAATTTCTGTGTTTCATCAACACTCTGAGAGTCCACAGATTGCAAAATGCTTCCAGATGTGCATGGGAAACTACCACTGGTCTTCCAGGGAACGATCAAAGCGTAGACTGTTTGAGACACTACTCCCATGGAGGAAAGTGCGCATGGTGACTGTTGTATTCAATCCCGATGCAATTTCTGTGTTTTATCAACACTCTGATAGTCCACAGATTACAGAATGCCTCCAGATGTGCATCGGAAATTATCACTGGTCTTCCAGGGAACGATCAAAGCGTAGACTGTTTGAGAATTACTCCTGTGGAGGAAAGTGTGCATTGTGAATGTTGTATTCAATCCCGATGCAATTTTTGTGTTTTATCAACACTCTGATAGTCCACAGATTACAGAATGCCTCCAGATGTGCATCGGAAGCTACTACTGGTCTCCCAGGTTATGATCAAAGCGTAGACTGTTTGAGACATTACTCCTGTATAGGTAAGTGCGCATTGTGACTGTTGTATTCAATCCCGATGCAATTTCTGTGTTTCATCAACACACTGATAGTCCACAGATTACAGAATGCCACCAGATGTACAACGGAAACTACTACTGGTCTTCCAGGGAACGATCAAAGCGTAGACTGTTTGAGACACTACTCCCATATAGGAAAGTGCGCATGGTGACTGTTGTATTCAATCCCGATGCAACTTCTGTGTTTGATCAACACTCTTATACTCCACAGATTACAGAATGCCTCCAGATGTGCATCGTAAACTACTACTGGTCTTCCTGGGAACGATCAAAGCGTAGACCGTTTGAGACACTACTCCCATGGAGGAAAGTGCGCATGGTCACTTTTGTATTCAATCCCGATGCAATTTCTGTGTTTCATCCACACTGTGATAGTCCACAGATTACAGAATGCCCCCAGATGTGCATCGGAAACTACTAAGGGTCTTCCTGGGAACGGATAAAGCGTAGACTGTTAGAGACATTAGTCCCATGGAGGAAAGTGCTCATGGTGAAAATTGTATTCAATCCCGATGCAATTTCTGTGTTTCATCAACACTCTGATACTCCAAAGATTACAGAATGCCTCCAGATGTGCATCGGAAACTACTACTGGTCTTCCTGGGAACGATCAAGGCGTAGACTTTTAGAGATCTTACTCCCATGGAGGAAAGTGTGCATGGTGACTGTTGTATTCAATCGCGTTGCAATTTCTGTGTTTCATCAACACTCTGATAGTAGACAGATTACAGAATGCCTCAAGGTGTGCATCGGAAACTACTACTGGTCTTCCTGGGAACGATCAAAGCGTAGACTGTTTGAGACATTACTCCCATGGAGGAAAGTACGCATGGTGACTGTTGTATTCAATCCCGATGCAACTTCTGTGTTTGATCAACACTCTGATACTCCACAGATTACAGAATGCCTCCAGATGTGCATCGGAAACTACTACTGGTCTTCCTGGGAACGATCAAAGCGTAGACCGTTTGAGACAGTACTCCCATGGAGGAAAGTGCGCATGGTCACTTTTGTATTCAATACCGATGCAATTTCTGTGTTTCATCAACACTGTGATAGTCAACAGATTACAGAATGCCTCCAGATATGCATCGGAAACTACTACTGGCCTTCCACTGAACCCAAAGCGTAGACTGTTTGAGATACAACTCCCATGGAGTAAAGTGCGCATGGTGACTGTTGTATTCAATCCCGATGCAATTTCTGTGTATGATCAACACTCTGATACTCCACAGATTACAGAATGCCTCCAGATGTGCATCGGAAACAACTACTGGTCTTCCGGGGAACGAACAAAGCGTAGACTGTTTGAGACACTACTCCCATGGAGGAAAGTGCGCATGGTGACTGTTGTATTCAATCCCGATGCAATTTCTGTGTTTCATCAACACTCTGATAGTCCACAGATTACAGAATGCCTCCAGATATGCATCGGAAACTACTACTGGCCTTCCACTGAACCCAAAGCGTAGACTGTTTGAGATACAACTCCCATGGAGTAAAGTGCGCATGGTGACTGTTGTATTCAATCCCGATGCATTTGCTGTGTTTCATCAACACTCTGATAGTCCACAGATAGCAGAATGCTTCCAGATGTGCATCGGAAACTACTACTGGTCTTCCAGGGAACGATCAAAGCGTAGACTGTTTGAGACACTACTCCCATGGAGGAAAGTGCGCATGGTGACTGTTGTATTCAATCCCGATGTTATTTCTGTGTTTCATCAACACTCTGATAGTCCACAGATTTCAGAATGCATCCAGATGTGCATCGGAAACTACTACTGGTCTTCCAGGGAACGATCAAAGCCTAGTCTGTTTGAGACATTACTCCCAAGGAGGAAAGTGCGCATGGTGACTGTTGTATTCAATCTCGATGCAATTTCTGTGTTTCATCAACACTCTGAGAGTCCACAGATTGCAAAATGCTTCCAGATGTGCATGGGAAACTACCACTGGTCTTCCAGGGAACGATCAAAGCGTAGACTGTTTGAGACACTACTCCCATGGAGGAAAGTGCGCATGGTGACTGTTGTATTCAATCCCGATGCAATTTCTGTGTTTCATCAACACTCTGATACTCCACAGATTACAGAATGCCTCCAGATGTGCATCGGAAACTACTACTGGTCTTCCAGGGAACGATCAAAGCCTAGTCTGTTTGAGACATTACTCCCATGGAGGAAAGTGCGCATGGTGACTGTTGTATTCAATCCCGTTGCAATTTCTGTGTTTCATCAACACTCTGAGAGTCCACAGATTGCAAAATGCTTCCAGATGTGCATCGGAAACTACCACTGGTCTTCCAGGGAACGATCAAAGCGTAGACTGTTTGAGACACTACTCCCATGGAGGAAAGTGCGCATGGTGACTGTTGTATTCAATCCCGATGCAATTTCTGCGTTTCATCAACACTCTGATAGTCCACAGATTACAGAATGCCTCCAGATGTGCATCGGAATGTATCATTGGTCTTCCAGGGAACGATCAAATCGTAGACTATTTAAGACATTACTCCCATGGAGGAAATTGCGCATGGTGACTGTTGTATTCAATCCCGATGCAATTTCTGTTTTTCATCAACACTCTGATAGTCCACAGATTGCAGAATGCTTCCAGATGTGCATCGGAAACTACTACTGGTCTTCCAGGGAACGACCAAGCGTAGACTGTTTGAGACATTACTCCCATGGAGGAAAGTGCGCATGGTGACTGTTGTATTCAATCCCGATGTAATTTCTGTGTTTCATCAACACTCTGATAGTCCACAGACTACAGAATGCCTCCAGATGTGCATCGGAAACTACTATTGGTCTTCCAGGGAACTCAAAGCGTTGACTGTTTGAGACATTACTCCCATGGAGGAAAGTGCGCATGGTGACTGTTGTATTCAATTCCATTGCAATTTCTGTGTTTTATCAACACTCAGATAGTCCACAGATTTCAGAATGCATCCAGATGTGCATCGGAAACTACTACTGGTCTTCCAGGGTACGATCAAAGCGTAGTCTGTTTGAGACATTACTCCCATGGAGGAAAGTGCGCATGGTGAATGTTGTATTCAATCCCGATGCAATTTCTGTGTTTTATCAACACTCTGATAGTCCACAGATTACAGAATGCCTCCAGATGTGCATCGGAAATTATCACTGGTCTTCCAGGGAACGATCAAAGCGTAGACTGTTTGAGAATTACTCCTGTGGAGGAAAGTGTGCATGGTGAATGTTGTATTCAATCCCGATGCAATTTTTGTGTTTTATCAACACTCTCATAGTCCACAGATTACTGAATGCCTCCAGATGTGCATCGGAAGCTACTACTGGTCTCCCAGGTTATGATCAAAGCGTAGACTGTTTGAGACATTACTCCTGTATAGGAAAGTGCGCATTGTGACTGTTGTATTCAATCCCGATGCAATTTCTGTGTTTCATCAACACTCTTATACTCCACAGATTACAGAATGCCTCCAGATGTGCATCGGAAACTACTACTGGTCTTCCTGTGAACGATCAAAGCGTAGACCGTTTGAGACACTAATCCCATGGAGGAAAGTGCGCATGGTCACTTTTGTATTCAATCCCGATGCAATTTCTGTGTTTCATCCACACTGTGATAGTCCACAGATTACAGAATGCCCCCAGATGTGCATCGGAAACTACTACTGGTCTTCCTGGGAACGATCAAGGCGTAGACTGTTAGAGATCTTACTCCCATGGAGGAAAGTGTGCTTGGTGACTGTTGTATTCAATCGCGATGCAATTTCTGTGTTTCATCAACACTCTGATAGTAGACAGATTACAGAATGCCTCCAGATGTGCATCGGAAACTACTACTGGTCTTCCTAGGAACGATCAAAGCGTAGACTGTTTGAGACACAACTCCCATGGAGGAAAGTGCGCATGGTGACTGTTGTATTCAATCCCGATGCAATTTCTGTGTTTGATCAACACTCTGATACTCCACAGTTTACAGAATGCCTGCAGATGTGTATCGGAAACAACTACTGGTCTTCCGGGGAACGATCAAAGCGTAGACTGTTTGAGACACTACTCACATGGAGGAAAGTGCGCATGGTGACTGTTGTATTCAATACCGATGCAATATCTGTGTTTCATCAACACTCTGATAGTCCACAGATTGCAGAATGCCCCAAATGTGCATCGGAAATTATCACTGGTCTTCCAGGGAACGATCAAAGCGTAGACTGTTTGAGACATTACTCCCATGGAGCAAAGGGCGCATGGTGACTGTTGTATTCGATCCCGATGCAACTTCTGTGTTTGATCAACACTCTGATACTCCACAGATTACAGAATGCCTCCAGATGTGCATCGGAAACTATTACTGGTCTTCCTGGTAACGATCAAAGCGTAGACCGTTTGAGACAGTACTCCCATGGAGGAAAGTGCGCATGGTCACTTTTGCATTCAATACCGATGCAATTTCTGTGTTTTATCAACACTGTGATAGTCAACAGATTACAGAATGCCTCCAGATATGCATCGGAAACTACTACTTATCTTCCAGGGAACCCTAAGCGTAGACTGTTTGAGACACAACTCCCATGGTGTAAAGTGCGCAAGGTGACTGTTGTATTCAATCCCGATGCAATTTCTGTGTTTGATCAACACTCTGATACTCCACAGATTACAGAATGCCTCCAGATGTGCATCGGAAACAACTACTGGTCTTCCGGGGAACGAACAAAGCGTAGACTGTTTGAGACACTACTCCCATGGAGGAAAGTGCGCATGGTGACTGTTGTATTCAATCCCGATGCAATTTCTGTGTTTCATCAACACTCTGATAATCCACAGATTACAGAATGCCTCCAGATGTGCATCGGAAATTATCACTGGTCTTCCAGGGAACGATCAAAGCGTAGACTATTCGAGACATTACTCCCATGGAGGAAAGTGCGCATGGTGACTGTTGTATTCAATCCCGATGCATTTGCTGTGTTTCATCAACACTCTGATAGTCCACAGATTGCAGAATGCTTCCAGATGTGCATCGGAAACTACTACTGGTCTTCCAGGGAACGATCAAAGCGTAGACTGTTTGAGACACTACTCCCATGGAGGAAAGTGCGCATGGTGACTGTTGTATTCAATCCCGATGTTATTTCTGTGTTTCATCAACACTCTGATAGTCCACAGATTTCAGAATGCATCCAGATGTGCATCGGAAACTACTACTGGTCTTCCTGGGAACGATCAAAGCGTAGACCGTTTGAGACACTACTCCCATGGAGGAAAGTGCGCATGGTGACTGTTGTATTCAATCCCGATGTTATTTCTGTGTTTCATCAACACTCTGATAGTCCACAGATTTCAGAATGCATCCAGATGTGCATCGGAAACTACTACTGGTCTTCCAGGGAACGATCAAAGCCTAGTCTGTTTGAGACATTACTCCCAAGGAGGAAAGTGCGCATGGTGACTGTTGTATTCAATCTCGATGCAATTTCTGTGTTTCATCAACACTCTGAGAGTCCACAGATTGCAAAATGCTTCCAGATGTGCATGGGAAACTACCACTGGTCTTCCAGGGAACGATCAAAGCGTAGACTGTTTGAGACACTACTCCCATGGAGGAAAGTGCGCATGGTGACTGTTGTATTCAATCCCGATGCAATTTCTGTGTTTTATCAACACTCTGATAGTCCACAGATTACAGAATGCCTCCAGATGTGCATCGGAAATTATCACTGGTCTTCCAGGGAACGATCAAAGCGTAGACTGTTTGAGAATTACTCCTGTGGAGGAAAGTGTGCATTGTGAATGTTGTATTCAATCCCGATGCAATTTTTGTGTTTTATCAACACTCTGATAGTCCACAGATTACAGAATGCCTCCAGATGTGCATCGGAAGCTACTACTGGTCTCCCAGGTTATGATCAAAGCGTAGACTGTTTGAGACATTACTCCTGTATAGGTAAGTGCGCATTGTGACTGTTGTATTCAATCCCGATGCAATTTCTGTGTTTCATCAACACACTGATAGTCCACAGATTACAGAATGCCACCAGATGTACAACGGAAACTACTACTGGTCTTCCAGGGAACGATCAAAGCGTAGACTGTTTGAGACACTACTCCCATATAGGAAAGTGCGCATGGTGACTGTTGTATTCAATCCCGATGCAACTTCTGTGTTTGATCAACACTCTTATACTCCACAGATTACAGAATGCCTCCAGATGTGCATCGTAAACTACTACTGGTCTTCCTGGGAACGATCAAAGCGTAGACCGTTTGAGACACTACTCCCATGGAGGAAAGTGCGCATGGTCACTTTTGTATTCAATCCCGATGCAATTTCTGTGTTTCATCCACACTGTGATAGTCCACAGATTACAGAATGCCCCCAGATGTGCATCGGAAACTACTAAGGGTCTTCCTGGGAACGGATAAAGCGTAGACTGTTAGAGACATTAGTCCCATGGAGGAAAGTGCTCATGGTGAAAATTGTATTCAATCCCGATGCAATTTCTGTGTTTCATCAACACTCTGATACTCCAAAGATTACAGAATGCCTCCAGATGTGCATCGGAAACTACTACTGGTCTTCCTGGGAACGATCAAGGCGTAGACTTTTAGAGATCTTACTCCCATGGAGGAAAGTGTGCATGGTGACTGTTGTATTCAATCGCGATGCAATTTCTGTGTTTCATCAACACTCTGATAGTAGACAGATTACAGAATGCCTCCAGGTGTGCATCGGAAACTACTACTGGTCTTCCTGGGAACGATCAAAGCGTAGACTGTTTGAGACATTACTCCCATGGAGGAAAGTACGCATGGTGACTGTTGTATTCAATCCCGATGCAACTTCTGTGTTTGATCAACACTCTGATACTCCACAGATTACAGAATGCCTCCAGATGTGCATCGGAAACTACTACTGGTCTTCCTGGGAACGATCAAAGCGTAGACCGTTTGAGACAGTACTCCCATGGAGGAAAGTGCGCATGGTCACTTTTGTATTCAATACCGATGCAATTTCTGTGTTTCATCAACACTGTGATAGTCAACAGATTACAGAATGCCTCAAGATATGCATCGGAAATTACTACTGGCCTTCCACTGAACCCAAAGCGTAGACTGTTTGAGATACAACTCCCATGGAGTAAAGTGCGCATGGTGACTGTTGTATTCAATCCCGATGCAATTTCTGTGTATGATCAACACTCTGATACTCCACAGATTACAGAATGCCTCCAGATGTGCATCGGAAACAACTACTGGTCTTCCGGGGAACGAACAAAGCGTAGACTGTTTGAGACACTACTCCCATGGAGGAAAGTGCGCATGGTGACTGTTGTATTCAATCCCGATGCAATTTCTGTGTTTCATCAACACTCTGATAGTCCACAGATTACAGAATGCCTCCAGATATGCATCGGAAACTACTACTGGCCTTCCACTGAACCCAAAGCGTAGACTGTTTGAGATACAACTCCCATGGAGTAAAGTGCGCATGGTGACTGTTGTATTCAATCCCGATGCATTTGCTGTGTTTCATCAACACTCTGATAGTCCACAGATAGCAGAATGCTTCCAGATGTGCATCGGAAACTACTACTGGTCTTCCAGGGAACGATCAAAGCGTAGACTGTTTGAGACACTACTCCCATGGAGGAAAGTGCGCATGGTGACTGTTGTATTCAATCCCGATGTTATTTCTGTGTTTCATCAACACTCTGATAGTCCACAGATTTCAGAATGCATCCAGATGTGCATCGGAAACTACTACTGGTCTTCCAGGGAACGATCAAAGCCTAGTCTGTTTGAGACATTACTCCCAAGGAGGAAAGTGCGCATGGTGACTGTTGTATTCAATCTCGATGCAATTTCTGTGTTTCATCAACACTCTGAGAGTCCACAGATTGCAAAATGCTTCCAGATGTGCATGGGAAACTACCACTGGTCTTCCAGGGAACGATCAAAGCGTAGACTGTTTGAGACACTACTCCCATGGAGGAAAGTGCGCATGGTGACTGTTGTATTCAATCCCGATGCAATTTCTGTGTTTCATCAACACTCTGATACTCCACAGATTACAGAATGCCTCCAGATGTGCATCGGAAACTACTACTGGTCTTCCAGGGAACGATCAAAGCCTAGTCTGTTTGAGACATTACTCCCATGGAGGAAAGTGCGCATGGTGACTGTTGTATTCAATCCCGTTGCAATTTCTGTGTTTCATCAACACTCTGAGAGTCCACAGATTGCAAAATGCTTCCAGATGTGCATCGGAAACTACCACTGGTCTTCCAGGGAACGATCAAAGCGTAGACTGTTTGAGACACTACTCCCATGGAGGAAAGTGCGCATGGTGACTGTTGTATTCAATCCCGATGCAATTTCTGCGTTTCATCAACACTCTGATAGTCCACAGATTACAGAATGCCTCCAGATGTGCATCGGAATGTATCATTGGTCTTCCAGGGAACGATCAAATCGTAGACTATTTAAGACATTACTCCCATGGAGGAAATTGCGCATGGTGACTGTTGTATTCAATCCCGATGCAATTTCTGTTTTTCATCAACACTCTGATAGTCCACAGATTGCAGAATGCTTCCAGATGTGCATCGGAAACTACTACTGGTCTTCCAGGGAACGACCAAGCGTAGACTGTTTGAGACATTACTCCCATGGAGGAAAGTGCGCATGGTGACTGTTGTATTCAATCCCGATGTAATTTCTGTGTTTCATCAACACTCTGATAGTCCACAGACTACAGAATGCCTCCAGATGTGCATCGGAAACTACTATTGGTCTTCCAGGGAACTCAAAGCGTTGACTGTTTGAGACATTACTCCCATGGAGGAAAGTGCGCATGGTGACTGTTGTATTCAATTCCATTGCAATTTCTGTGTTTTATCAACACTCAGATAGTCCACAGATTTCAGAATGCATCCAGATGTGCATCGGAAACTACTACTGGTCTTCCAGGGTACGATCAAAGCGTAGTCTGTTTGAGACATTACTCCCATGGAGGAAAGTGCGCATGGTGAATGTTGTATTCAATCCCGATGCAATTTCTGTGTTTTATCAACACTCTGATAGTCCACAGATTACAGAATGCCTCCAGATGTGCATCGGAAATTATCACTGGTCTTCCAGGGAACGATCAAAGCGTAGACTGTTTGAGAATTACTCCTGTGGAGGAAAGTGTGCATGGTGAATGTTGTATTCAATCCCGATGCAATTTTTGTGTTTTATCAACACTCTCATAGTCCACAGATTACTGAATGCCTCCAGATGTGCATCGGAAGCTACTACTGGTCTCCCAGGTTATGATCAAAGCGTAGACTGTTTGAGACATTACTCCTGTATAGGAAAGTGCGCATTGTGACTGTTGTATTCAATCCCGATGCAATTTCTGTGTTTCATCAACACTCTGATAGTCCACAGATTACAGAATGCCTCCAGATGTGCATCGGAAACTACTACTGGTCTTCCTGGGAACGATCAAAGCGTAGACCGTTTGAGACACTACTCCCATGGAGGAAAGTGCGCATGGTCACTTTTGTATTCAATCCCGATGCAATTTCTGTGTTTCATCCACACTGTGATAGTCCACAGATTACAGAATGCCCCCAGATGTGCATCGGAAACTACTAAAGGTCTTCCTGGGAACGGATAAATCGTAGACTGTTAGAGACATTACTCCCATGGAGGAAAGTGCTCATGGTGAAAATTGTATTCAATCCCGATGCAATTTCTGTGTTTCATCAACACTCTGATACTCCAAAGATTACAGAATGCCTCCAGATGTGCATCGGAAACTACTACTGGTCTTCCTGGGAACGATCAAGGCGTAGACTGTTAGAGATCTTACTCCCATGGAGGAAAGTGTGCATGGTGACTGTTGTATTCAATCGCTATGCAATTTCTGTGTTTCATCAACACTCTGATAGTAGACAGATTACAGAATGCCTCCAGATGTGCATCGGAAACTACTACTGGTCTTCCTGGGAACGATCAAAGCGTAGACTGTTTGAGACACAACTCCCATGGAGGAAAGTGCGCATGGTGACTGTTGTATTCAATCCCGATGCAATTTCTGTGTTTGATCAACACTCTGATACTCCACAGTTTACAGAATGCCTCCAGATGTGTATCGGAAACAACTACTGGTCTTCCGGGGAACGATCAAAGCGTAGACTGTTTGAGACACTACTCCCATGGAGGAAAGTGCGCATGGAGACTGTTGTATTCAATCCCGATGCAATATCTGTGTTTCATCAACACTCTGATAGTCAACAGATTGCAGAATGCCCCCAAATGTGCATCGGAAATTATCACTGGTCTTCCAGGGAACGATCAAAGCTTAGACTGTTTGAGACATTACTCCCATGGAGGAAAGTGCGCATGGTGACTGTTGTATTCAATCCCGATGCAACTTCTGTTTTTTATCAACCCTCTGATACTCCACAGATTACAGAATGACTCCAGATGTGCATCGGAAACTACTACTGGTCTTCCTGGGAACGATCACAGCGTAGACCGTTTGAGACAGTACTCCCATGGAGGAAAGTGCGCATGGTCACTTTTGTATTCAATCCCGATGCAATTTCTGTGTTTCATCAACACTCTGATAGTCCACAGATTACAGAATGCCTCCAGATGTGCATCGGAAATTATCACTGGTCTTCCAGGGAACGATCAAATCGTAGACTATTTGAGACATTGCTCCCATTAGGAAAGTGCGCATGGTGACTGTTGTATTGAATCCCGATGCAATTTCTGTGTTTCATCAACACTCTGATAGTCCACAGCTTACAGAATGCCACCAGATGTGTATCGGTAGCTACTACTGGTCTTCCAGGTAACGATCAAAGCGTAGACTGTTTGAGAATTACTCCTGTGGCGGAAAGTGCGCATGGTGACTGTTGTATTCAATCCCGATGAAATTTCTGTGTTTCATCAACACTCTGATAGTCCACAGATTACAGAATGCCTCCAGATGTGCATCGGAAACTACTATTGGTCTTCCAGGGAACGATCAAAGCGCAGACTGTTTGAGACATTACTCCCGTGGAGGAAAGTGCGCATAGTGACTGTTGTATTCAATCCCGATGCAATTTCTGTGTTTCATCAATACACTGATAGTCCACAGATTACAGAATGCCACCAGATGTACAACGGAAACTACTACTGGTCTTCCAGGGAACGATCAAAGCGTAGACTGTTTGAGACACTACTCCCATATAGGAAAGTGCGCATGGTGACTGTTGTATTCAATCCCGATGCAACTTCTGTGTTTGATCAACACTCTTATACTCCACAGATTACGGAATGCCTCCAGATGTGCATCGGAAACTACTACTGGTCTTCCTGGGAACGATCAAAGCGTAGACCGTTTGAGACACTACTCCCATGGAGGAAAGTGCGCATGGTCACTTTTGTATTCAATCCCGATGCAATTTCTGTGTTTCATCCACACTGTGATAGTCCACAGATTACAGAATGCCCACAGATGTGCATCGGAAACTACTAAAGGTCTTCCTGGGAACGGATAAAGCGTAGACTGTTAGAGACATTACTCCCATGGAGGAAAGTGCTCATGGTGAAAATTGTATTCAATCCCGATGCAATTTCTGTGTTTCATCAACACTCTGATACTCCAAAGATTACAGAATGCCTCCAGATGTGCATCGGAAACTACTACTGATCTTCCTGGGAACGATCAAGGCGTAGACTGTTAGAGATCTTACTCCCATGGAGGAAAGTGTGCATGGTGACTGTTGTATTCAATCGCGATGCAATTTCTGTGTTTCATCAACACTCTGATAGTAGACAGATTACAGAATGCCTCCAGATGTGCATCGGAAACTACTACTGGTCTTCCTGGGAACGATCAAAGCGTAGAATGTTTGAGACACAACTCCCATGGAGGAAAGTGCGCATGGTGACTGTTGTATTCAATCCCGATGCAATTTCTGTGTTTGATCAACACTCTGATACTCCACAGTTTATAGAATGCCTCCAGATGTGTATCGGAAACAACTACTGGTCTTCCGGGGAACGATCAAAGCGTAGACTGTTTGAGACACTACTCCCATGGAGGAAAGTGCGCATGGTGACTGTTGTATTCATTCCCGATGCAATATCTGTGTTTCATCAACACTCTGATAGTCAACAGATTGCAGAATGCCCCCAAATGTGCATCGGAAATTATCACTGGTCTTCCAGGGAACGATCAAAGCGTAGACTGTTTGAGACATTACTCCCATGGAGGAAAGTGCGCATGGTGACTGTTGTATTCAATCCCGATGCAACTTCTGTTTTTTATCAACACTCTGATACTCCACAGATTACAGAATGCCTCCAGATGTGCATCGGAAACTACTACTGGTCTTCCTGGGAACGATCACAGCGTAGACCGTTTGAGACAGTACTCCCATGGAGGAAAGTGCGCATGGTCACTTTTGTATTCAATCCCGATGCAATTTCTGTGTTTCATCAACACTCTGATAGTCCACAGATTACAGAATGCCTCCAGATGTGCATCGGAAATTATCACTGGTCTTCCAGGGAACGATCAAATCGTAGACTATTTGAGACATTGCTCCCATGGAGGAAAGTGCGCATGGTGACTGTTGTATTGAATCCCGATGCAATTTCTGTGTTTCATCAACACTCTGATAGTCAACAGATTACAGAATGCCTCCAGATATGCATCGGAAACTACTACTGGTCTTCCAGGGAACCCAAAGCGTAGACTGTTTGAGACACAACTCCCGTGGAGTAAAGTGCGCATGGTGACTGTTGTATTCAATACCGATGCAATTTCTGTGTTTGATCAACACTCTGATACTCCACAGATTACAGAATGCCTCCAGATGTGCATCGGAAACAACTACTGGTCTTCCGGGGAACGAACAAAGCGTAGACTGTTTGAGACACTACTCCCATGGAGGAAAGTGCGCATGGTGACTGTTGTATTCAATCCCGGTGCAATTTCTGTGTTTCATCAACACTCTGATAGTCCACAGATTACAGAATGCCTCCAGATGTGCATCGGAAATTATCACTGGTCTTCCGGGGAACGATCAAAGCGTAGACTATTTGAGACATTACTCCCATGGAGGAAAGTGCGCATGGTGACTGTTGTATTCAATCCCGATGCATTTGCTGTGTTTCATCAACACTCTGATAGTCCACAGATTGCAGAAAGCTTCCAGATGTGCATCGGAAACTACTACTGGTCTTCCAGGGAACGATCAAAGCGTAGACTGTTTGAGACACTACTCCCATGGAGGAAAGTGCGCATGGTGACTGTTGTATTCAATCCCGATGTTATTTCTGTGTTTCATCAACACTCTGATAGTCCACAGATTTCAGAATGCATCCAGATGTGCATCGGAAACTACTACTGGTCTTCCAGGGAACGATCAAAGCCTAGTCTGTTTGAGACATTACTCCCATGGAGGAAAGTGCGCATGGTGACTGTTGTATTCAATCCCGATGCAATATCTGTGTTTCATCAACACTCTGATAGTCCACAGATTACAGAATGCCTCCAGATGTGCATCGGAAATTATCACTGGTCTTCCAGGGAACGATCAAATCGTAGACTATTTGAGACATTGCTCCCATTAGGAAAGTGCGCATGGTGACTGTTGTATTGAATCCCGATGCAATTTCTGTGTTTCATCAACACTCTGATAGTCCACAGATTGCAGAATGCTTCCAGATGTGCATCGGAAACTACTACTGGTCTTCCAGGGAACGATCAAAACGTAGACTGTTTGAGACACTACTCCCATGGAGGAAAGTGCGCATGGTGACTGTTGTATTTAATCCCGATGTAATTTCTGTGTTTCATCAACACTCTGATAGTCAACAGATTACAGAATGCCTCCAGATATGCATCGGAAACTACTACTGGTCTTCCAGGGAACCCAAAGCGTAGACTGTTTGAGACACAACTCCCGTGGAGTAAAGTGCGCATGGTGACTGTTGTATTCAATACCGATGCAATTTCTGTGTTTGATCAACACTCTGATACTCCACAGATTACAGAATGCCTCCAGATGTGCATCGGAAACAACTACTGGTCTTCCGGGGAACGAACAAAGCGTAGACTGTTTGAGACACTACTCCCATGGAGGAAAGTGCGCATGGTGACTGTTGTATTCAATCCCGATGCAATTTCTGTGTTTCATCAACACTCTGATAGTCCACAGATTACAGAATGCCTCCAGATGTGCATCGGAAATTATCACTGGTCTTCCAGGGAACGATCAAAGCGTAGACTATTTGAGACATTACTCCAATGGAGGAAAGTGCGCATGGTGACTGTTGTATTCAATCCCGATGCATTTGCTGTGTTTCATCAACACTCTGACAGTCCACAGATTGCAGAATGCTTCCAGATGTGCATCGGAAACTACTACTGGTCTTCCAGGGAACGATCAAAGCGTAGACTGTTTGAGACACTACTCCCATGGAGGAAAGTGCGCATGGTGACTGTTGTATTCAATCCCGATGTTATTTCTGTGTTTCATCAACACTCTGATAGTCCACAGATTTCAGAATGCATCCAGATGTGCATCGGAAACTACTACTGGTCTTCCAGGGAACGATCAAAGCTTAGTCTGTTTGAGACATTACTCCCATGGAGGAAAGTGCGCATGGTGACTGTTGTATTCAATCCCGATGCAATTTTTGTGTTTCATCAACACTCTGATACTCCACAGATTACAGAATGCCTCCAGATGTGCATCGGAAACTACCACTGGTCTTCCAGGGAAGGATCAAAGCGTAGACAGTTTGAGACACTACTAACATGTAGGCAAGTGCGCATGGTGACTGTTGTATTCAATCCCGATGCAACTTCTGTGTTTGATCAACACTCTTATACTCCACAGATTACAGAATGCCTCCAGATGTGCATCGGAAACTACTACTGGTCTTCCTGGGAACGATCAAAGCGTAGACCGTTTGAGACACTACTCCCATGGAGGAAAGTGCGCATGGTCACTTTTGTATTCAATCCCGATGCAATTTCTGTGTTTCATCCACACTGTGATAGTCCACAGATTACAGAATGCCCCCAGATGTGCATCGGAAACTACTAAAGGTCTTCCTGGGAACGGATAAAGCGTAGACTGTTAGAGACATTACTCCCATGGAGGAAAGGGCTCATGGTGAAAATTGTATTCAATCCCGATGCAATTTCTGTGTTTCATCAACACTCTGATACTCCAAAGATTACAGAATGCCTCCAGATGTGCATCGGAAACTACTACTGGTCTTCCTGGGAACGATCAAGGCGTAGACTGTTAGAGATCTTACTCCCATGGAGGAAAGTGTGCATGGTGACTGTTGTATTCAATCGCGATGCAATTTCTGTGTTTCATCAACACTCTGATAGTAGACAGATTACAGGATGCCTCCAGATGTGCATCGGAAACTACTACTGGTCTTCCTGGGAACGATCAAAGCGTAGACTGTTTGAGACACAACTCCCATGGAGGAAAGTGCGCATGGTGACTGTTGTATTCAATCCCGATGCAATTTCTGTGTTTGATCAACACTCTGATACTCCACAGTTTACAGAATGCCTCCAGATGTGTATCGGAAACAACTACTGGTCTTCCGGGGAACGATCAAAGCGTAGACTGTTTGAGACACTACTCCCATGGAGGAAAGTGCGCATGGTGACTGTTGTATTCAATCCCGATGCAATATCTGTGTTTCATCAACACTCTGATAGTCAACAGATTGCAGAATGCCCCCAAATGTGCATCGGAAATTATCACTGGTCTTCCAGGGAACGATCAAAGCGTAGACTGTTTGAGACATTACTCCCATGGAGGAAAGTGCGCATGGTGACTGTTGTATTCAATCCCGATGCAACTTCTGTTTTTTATCAACACTCTGATACTCCACAGATTACAGAATGCCTCCAGATGTGCATCGGAAACTACTACTGGTCTTCCTGGGAACGATCACAGCGTAGACCGTTTGAGACAGTACTCCCATGGAGGAAAGTGCGCATGGTCACTTTTGTATTCAATCCCGATGCAATTTCTGTGTTTCATCAACACTCTGATAGTCCACAGATTACAGAATGCCTCCAGATGTGCATCGGAAATTATCACTGGTCTTCCAGGGAACGATCAAATCGTAGACTATTTGAGACATTGCTCCCATGGAGGAAAGTGCGCATGGTGACTGTTGTATTGAATCCCGATGCAATTTCTGTGTTTCATCAACACTCTGATAGTCAACAGATTACAGAATGCCTCCAGATATGCATCGGAAACTACTACTGGTCTTCCAGCGAACCCAAAGCGTAGACTGTTTGAGACACAACTCCCGTGGATTAAAGTGCGCATGGTGACTGTTGTATTCAATACCGATGCAATTTCTGTGTTTGATCAACACTCTGATACTCCACAGATTACAGAATGCCTCCAGATGTGCATCGGAAACAACTACTGGTCGTCCGGTGAACGAACAAAGCGTAGACTGTTTGAGACACTACTCCCATGGAGGAAAGTGCGCATGGTGACTGTTGTATTCAATCCCGATGCAATTTCTGTGTTTCATCAACACTCTGATAGTCCACAGATTACAGAATGCCTCCAGATGTGCATCGGAAATTATCACTGGTCTTCCAGGGAACGATCAAAGCGTAGACTATTTGAGACATTACTCCCATGGAGGAAAGTGCGCATGGTGACTGTTGTATTCAATCCCGATGCATTTGCTGTGTTTCATCAACACTCTGATAGTCCACAGATTGCAGAATGCTTCCAGATGTGCATCGGAAACTACTACTGGTCTTCCAGGGAACGATCAAAGCGTAGACTGTTTGAGACACTACTCCCATGGAGGAAAGTGCGCATGGTGACTGTTGTATTCAATCCCGATGTTATTTCTGTGTTTCATCAACACTCTGATAGTCCACAGATTTCAGAATGCATCCAGATGTGCATCGGAAACTACTACTGGTCTTCCAGGGAACGATCAAAGCCTAGTCTGTTTGAGACATTACTCCCATGGAGGAAAGTGCGCATGGTGACTGTTGTATTCAATCCCGATGCAATTTCTGTGTTTCATCAACACTCTGATAGTCCACAGATTACAGAATGCCTCCAGATGTGCATCGGAAATTATCACTGGTCTTCCAGGGAACGATCAAAACGTAGACTGTTTGAGACACTACTCCCATGGAGGAAAGTGCGCATGGTGACTGTTGTATTGAATCCCGATGTAATTTCTGTGTTTCATCAACACTCTGATAGTCCACAGATTACAGAATGCCACCAGATGTACAACGGAAACTACTACTGGTCTTCCAGGGAACGATCAAAGCGTAGACTGTTTGAGACACTACTCCCATATAGGAAAGTGCGCATGGTGACTGTTGTATTCAATCCCGATGCAACTTCTGTGTTTGATCAACACTCTTATATTCCACAGATTACAGAATGCCTCCAGATGTGCATCGGAAACTACTACTGGTCTTCCTGGGAACGATCAAAGCGTAGACCGTTTGAGACACTACTCCCATGGAGGAAAGTGCGCATGGTCACTTTTGTATTCAATCCCGATGCAATTTCTGTGTTTCATCCACACTGTGATAGTCCACAGATTACAGAATGCCCCCAGATGTGCATCGGAAACTACTAAAGGTCTTCCTGGGAACGGATAAAGCGTAGACTGTTAGAGACATTACTCCCATGTAGGAAAGTGCTCATGGTAAAAATTGTATTCAATCCCGATGCAATTTCTGTGTTTCATCAACACTCTGATACTTCAAAGATTACAGAATGCCTCCAGATGTACATCGGAAACTACTACTGGTCTTCCTGAGAACGATCAAGGCGTAGACTGTTAGAGATCTTACTCCCATGGAGGAAAGTGTGCATGGTGACTGTTGTATTCAATCGCGATGCAATTTCTGTGTTTCATCAACACTCTGATACTCCACAGATTACAGAATGCCTCCAGATGTGCATCGGAAACTACTGCTGGTCTTCCTGGGAACGATCAAAGCGTAGACTGTTTGAGACACAACTCCCATGGAGGAAAGTGCGCATGGTGACTGTTGTATTCAATCCCGATGCATTTTCTGTGTTTCATCAACACTTTGATGGTCCACAGATTACAGAATGCCTCCAGATGTGTATCGGAAACAACTACTGGTCTTCCGGGGAACGATCAAAGCGTAGACTGTTTGAGACACTACTCCCATGGAGGAAAGTGCGCATGGTGACTGTTGTATTCAATCCCGATGCAATAACTGTGTTTCATCAACACTCTGATAGTCCACAGGTTGCAGAATGCCCCAAATGTGCATCGGAAATTATCACTGGTCTTCCAGGGAACGATCAAAGCGTAGACTGTTTGAGACATTACTCCCATGGAGGAATGTGTGCATGGTGACTGTTGTATTCAATCCCGATGCAACTTCTGTGTTTGATCAACACTCTGATACTCCACAGATTACAGAATGCCTCCAGATGTGCATCGGAAACTACTACTGGTCTTCCTGGGAACGATCAAAGCGTAGACCGTTTGAGACAGTACTCCCATGGAGGAAAGTGCGCATGGTCACTTTTGTATTCAATACCGATGCAATTTCTGTGTTTCATCAACACTGTGATAGTCATCAGATTACAGAATGCCTCCAGATATGCATCGGAAACTACTACTGGTCTTTCAGGGAACCCAAAGCGTAGACTGTTTGAGACACAACTCCCATGGAGTAAAGTGCGCATGGTGACTGTTGTATTCAATCCCGATGCAATTTCTGTGTTTGATCAACACTCTGATACTCCACAGATTACAGAATGCCTCCAGATGTGCATCGGAAACAACTACTGGTCTTCCGGGGAACGAACAAAGCGTAGACTGTTTGAGACACTACTCCCATGGAGGAAAGTGCGCATGGTGACTGTTGTATTCAATCCCGATGCAATTTCTGTGTTTCATCAACACTCTGATAGTCCACAGATTACAGAATGCCTCCAGATGTGCATCGGAAATTATCACTGGTCTTCCAGGGAACGATCAAAGCGTAGACTATTTGAGACATTACACCCATGGAGGAAAGTGCGCATGGTGACTGTTGTATTCAGTCCCGATGCATTTGCTGTGTTTCATCAACACTCTGATAGTCCACAGATTGCAGAATGCTTCCAGATGTGCATCGGAAACTACTACTGGTCTTCCAGGGAACGATCAAAGCGTAGACTGTTTGAGACACTACTCCCATGGAGGAAAGTGCGCTTGGTGACTGTTGTATTCAATCCCGATGTTATTTCTGTGTTTCATCAACACTCTGATAGTCCACAGATTTCAGAATGCATCCAGATGTGCATCGGAAACTACTACTGGTCTTCCAGGGAACGTTCAAAGCCTAGTCTGTTTGAGACATTACTCCCATGGAGGAAAGTGCGCATGGTGACTGTTGTATTCAATCCCGATGCAAATTCTCTGTTTCATCAACACTTTGAAGGTCCACAGATTACAGAATACATCCAGATGTGCATCGGAAACTACTACTGATCTTCCAGGGACCGATCAAAGCGTAGACTATTTGTGACATTACTCCCATGGAGGAACGTGACCATGGTGACTGTTGTATTCAATCCCGATGCAATTTCTGTGTTTCATCAACACTCTGATAGTCGACAGATTACAGAATGCCACCAGATGTGCATCGGAAACTACTACTGGTCTTCCAGGTAACGATCAAAGCGTAGACTGTTTGAGACACAACTCCCATGGAGGAAAGTGCGCATGGTGACTGTTGTATTCAATCCCGATGCAATTTCTGTGTTTCATCAACACTCTGATACTCCACAGATTACAGAATGCCTCTAGATGTGCATCGGAAACTACTACTGGTCTTCCTGGGAACGATCAAGGCGTAGACTGTTAGAGACCTTACTCCCATGGAGGAAAGTGCGCATGGTGACTGTTTTATTCAATCCTGGTGCAATTTCTGTGTTTCATCAACACTCTGATACTCCACAGATTACAGAATGCCTCCAGATGTGCTTCGGAAACTACCACTGGTCTTCCAGGGAACGATCAAAGCGTAGACTGTTTGAGACACTACTAACATGTAGGCCAGTGCGCATGGTGACTGTTGTATTCAATCCCGATGCAATTTCTGTGTTTCATCAACACTTTGAAGGTCCACAGGTTACAGAAAGCATCCAGATGTGCATCGGAAACTACTATTGGTCTTCTAGGGAACGATCAAAACATAGACTATTGGAGACATTACTCCCATGGAGGAAAGTGCGCATGGTGACTGTTATATTCAATCCCAATGCAATTTCTGTGTTTAATCAACACTCTGATAGTCCTCAGATTAAGGAATGCCACCAGATGTCGATCGGAAACTACTACTCGTCTTCCAGGTAACGATCAAAGCGTAGACTGTTTGAGACATTACTCCTGTATAGGAAAGTGCGCATGGTGACTGTTGCATTCAATCCCGATGCAATTTCTCTGTTTCATCAACACTCTGATAGTCCACAGATTACAGAATGCCACCAGACGTGCATCGGAAACTACTACTGGTCATCCAGGGAACGATCAAAGCGTAGACTGTTTTAGACATTGCACCCGTATAGGTAAGTGCGCATGGTCACTGTTGTATTCAATCCCGATGCAAATTCTGTGTTCCATCAACACTCTGATAGTAGACAGATTACAGAATGCCTCCAGATGTGCATCTGAAACTACTACTGGTCTTCCAGTGAACCCAAAGCGTAGACTGTTTGAAACATTAGTCCCATGGAGGAAACTGCGCATGGTGACTTTTGTATTCAACCCCCACGCAATTTCTGTGTTTCATCGACACTCTGATAGTCCACAGATTACAGAATGCCACCAGACGTGCATCCGAAACTACTACTGGTCTTCCAGGGACGATAAAACCTTAGACTGTTTGAGACATTACTCCCGTGGAGGAAAGTGTGCATGGTGAATGTTGTATTCAATCCCGATGCAATTTCTGTGTTTTATCAACACTCTGATAGTCCACAGATTACAGAATGCCTCCAGATGTGCATCGGAAATTATCACTGGTCTTCCAGGGAACGATCAAATCGTAGACTATTTGAGACATTGCTCCCATGGAGGAAAGTGCGCATGGTGACTGTTGTATTGAATCCCGATGCAATTTCTGTGTTTCATCAACACTCTGATAGTCCACAGATTGCAGAATGCTTCCAGATGTGCATCAGAAACTACCACTGGTCTTCCAGGGAACGATCAAAGCGTAGACTGTTTGAGACACTACTCCCATGGAGGAAAGTGCGCATGGTGGCTGTTGTATTCAATCCCGATGCAATTTCTGTGTTTCACCAACACTCTGATACTCCACAGATTACAGAATGCCTCCAGATGTGCATCGGAAACTACTACTGGTCTTCCTGGGAACGATCAAGGCGTAGACTGATAGAGACCTTACTCCCATGGAGGAAAGTGCGCATGGTGACTGTTTTATTCAATCCTGGTGCAATTTCTGTGTTTAATCAACACTCTGATAGTCCACAGATTAAGGAATGAAACCAGATGTGGATCGGAAACTGCTACTGGTCTTCCAGGTAACGATCAAAGCGTAGACTGTTTGAGACATTACTATTGTATAGGAAAGTGCGCATGGTGACTGTTGCATTCAATCCCGATGCAATTTCTGTGTTTCATCATCACTCTGATAGTCCACAGATTACAGAATGCCACCTGACGTGCATCGGAAACTACTACTGGTCTTCCAGGGAACGATCAAAGCGTAGACTGTTTGAGACATTTCACCCGTGGAGGAAAGTGCGCATGGTGACTGTTGTATTCAATCCCGTTGCAAATTATGTGTTCCATCAACACTCTGATAGTAGACAGATTACAGAATGCCTCCAGATGTGCATCGGAAACTACTACTGGTCTTCCAGGGAACCCAAAGCGTAGACTGTTTGAAACATTACTCCCAAGGAGGAAAGTGCGCATGGTGACTGTTGTGTTCAACCCCCATGCAATTTCTGTGTTTCATCAACACTCTGATAGTCCACAGATTACAGAATGCCACCAGACGTGCATCCGAAACTACTACTGGTCTTCCAGGGACGATAAAACCGTAGACTGTTTGAGACATTACTCCCGTGGAGGAAAGTGTGAATGGTGACTGTTGTATTCAATCCCGATGCAATTTCTGTGTTTCATCAACACTTTGAAGGTCCACAGATTACAGAATACATCCAGATGTGCATCGGAAACTACTACTGTTCTTCCAGGGACCGATCAAATCGTAGACTATTTGTGACATTACTCCCATGGAGGAACGTGCCCATGGTGACTGTTGTATTCAATCCCGATGCAATATCTGTGTTTCATCAACACTCTGATAGTCGACAGATTACAGAATGCCACCAGATGTGCATCGGAAACTACTACTGGTCTTCCAGGTAACGATCAAAGCGTAGACTGTTTGAGACATTACTCCTGTGTAGGAATGTGAGCATGGTGACTGTTGTATTGAATCCCGAAGCAATTTCTGTGTTTCATCAACAATCTGATAGTCCACAGATTACAGAATGCCACCAGATCTGCATCGGAAACTACTACTGGTCTTCCAGGGAACGATCAAAGCGTAGTCTGTTTGAGACATTACTCCCATGGAGGAAAGTGCGCATGGTGACTGTTGTATTCAATCCCGATGCAATTTATGTGTTTCATCAACACTCTGACAGTCCACAGATTGCAGAATGCTTCCAGATTTGCATCGGAAACTACCACTGGTCTTCCAACGAACGATGAAAGCGTAGACTGTTTGAGACACTACTCCCATCGAGGAAAGTGCGCATGGTGACTGTTGTATTCAATCCCGATGCAATTTCTGTGTTTCATCAACACTCTGATACTCCACAGATTACAGAATGCCTCCAGATGTGCATCGGAAACTACTACTGGTCTTCCTGGGAACGATCAAGGCGTAGACTGTTAGAGACCTTACTCAAATGGAGGAAAGTGCGCATGGTGACTGTTTTATTCAATCCTGGTGCAATTTCTGTGTTTCATCAACACTCTGATACTCCACAGATTACAGAATTCCTCCAGATGTGCATCGGAAACTACCACTGGTCTTCCAGGGAACGATCAAAGCGTAGACTGTTTGAGACACTACTAACATGTAGGCAAGTGCGCATGGTGACTGTTGTATTCAATCCCGATGCAATTTCTGTGTTTCATCAACACTTTGAAGGTCCACAGGTTACAGAATGCATCCAGATGTGCATCGGAAACTACTAATGGTCTTCTAGGGAACGATCAAAACATAGACTATTTGAGACATTACTCCCATGGAGGTAAGTGCGCATGGTGACTGTTATATTCAATCCCAATGCAATTTCTGTGTTTAATCAACACTCTAATAGTCCACAGATTAAGGAATGCCACCAGATGTGGATCGGAAACTACTACTGGTCTTCCAGGTAACGATCAAAGCGTAGACTGTTTGAGACATTACTCCTGTATAGGAAAGTGCGCATGGTGACTGTTGCATTCAATCCCGATGCAATTTCTCTGTTTCATCAACACTCTAATAGTCCACAGATTACAGAATGCCACCAGATGTGCATCGGAAACTACTACTGGTCTTCCAGGGAACGATCAAAGCGTAGACTGTTTGAGACACTACTCCCATGGAGGAAAGTGCGCATGGTGACTGTTGTATTCAATCCCGATGTAATTTCTGTGTTTCATCAACACTCTGATAGTCCACAGATTACAGAATGCCTCCAGATGTGCATCGGAAACTACTATTGGTCTTCCAGGGAACTCAAAGCGTAGACTGTTTGAGACATTACTCCCATGGAGGAAAGTGCGCATGGTGACTGTTGTATTCAATCCCATTGCAATTTCTGTGTTTTATCAACACTCAGATAGTCCACAGATTTCAGAATGCATCCAGATGTGCATCGGAAACTACTACTGGTCTTCCAGGGAACGATCAAAGCGTAGTCTGTTTGAGACATTACTCCCATGGGGGAGAGTGCGCATGGTGACTGTTGTATTCAATCCCGATGCAATTTCTGTGTTTCATCAACACTCTGAGAGTTCACAGATTGCAGAATGCTTCAAGATGTGCATCGGAAACTACTACTGGTCTTCCAGGGAAAGATCAAAGCGTAGACTGTTTGAGACACTACTCCCATGGAGGAAAGTGCGCATGGTGGCTGTTGTATTCAATCCCGATGCAATTTCTGTGTTTCACCAACACTCTGATACTCCATAGATTACAGAATGCCTCCAGATGTGCATCGGAAACTACTACTGGTCTTCCTGGGAACGATCAATGTGTAGACTGTTAGAGACCTTACTCCCATGGAGGAAAGTGCGCATAGTGACTGTTTTATTCAATCCTGGTGCAATTTCTGTGTTTTATCAACACTCTGATACTCCACAGATTACAGAATGCCTCCAGATGTGCATCGGAAACTACCACTGGTCTTCCAGGGAACGATCAAAGCGTAGACTGTTTGAGACACTACTAACATGTAGGCAAGTGCGCATGGTGACTGTTGTATTCAATCCCGATGCAATTTCTGTGTTTCATCAACACTCTGATAGTCCACAGATTACAGAATGCCTCCAGATGTGCATCGGAAACTACTATTGGTCTTCCAGGGAACTCAAAGCGTAGACTGTTTGAGACATTACTCCCATGGAGGAAAGTGCGCATGGTGACTGTTGTATTCAATCCCATTGCAATTTCTGTGTTTTATCAACACTCAGATAGTTCACAGATTTCAGAATGCATCCAGATGTGCATCGGAAACTACTACTGGTCTTCCAGGGAACGATCAAAGCGTAGTCTGTTTGAGACATTACTCCCATGGAGGAGAGTGCGCATGGTGACTGTTGTATTCAATCCCGATGCAATTTCTGTGTTTCATCAACACTCTGAGAGTTCACAGATTGCAGAATGCTTCAAGATGTGCATCGGAAACTACTACTGGTCTTCCAGGGAACGATCAAAGCGTAGACAGTTTGAGACACTACTCCCATGGAGGAAAGTGCGCATGGTGGCTGTTGTATTCAATCCCGATGCAATTTCTGTGTTTCACCAACACTCTGATACTCCACAGATTACAGAATGCCTCCAGATGTGCATCGGAAACTACTACTGGTCTTCCAGGGAACGATCAATGTGTAGACTGTTAGAGACCTTGCTCCCATGGAGGAAAGTGCGCATGGTGACTGTTTTATTCAATCCTGGTGCAATTTCTGTGTTTTATCAACACTCTGATACTCCACAGATTACAGAATGCCTCCAGATGTGCATCGGAAACTACCACTGGTCTTCCAGGGAACGATCAAAGCGTAGACTGTTTGAGACACTACTAACATGTAGGCAAGTGCGCATGGTGACTGTTGTATTCAATCCTGATGCAATTTCTGTGTTTTATCAACACTCTGAAGGTCCACAGGTTACAGAATGAATCCAGATGTGCATCGGAAACTACTATTGGTCTTCTAGGGAACGATCAAAACATAGACTATTTGAGACATTACTCCCATGGAGTAAAGTGCGCATGGTGACTGTTACATTCAATCCCGATGCAATTTCTGTGTTTAATCAACACTCTGATAGTCCACAGATTAAGGAATGCCACCAGATGTGGATCGGAAACTACTACTGGTCTTCCAGGTAACAATCAAAGCGTAGACTGTTTGAGACATTACTCCTCTATAGGAAAGTGCGCATGGTGACTGTTGCATTCAATCGCGATGCAATTTCTGTGTTTCATCAACACTCTGATAGTCCACAGATTACAGAATGCCACCAGACGTGCATCGGAAACTACTACTGGTCTTCCAGGGAACGACCAAAGCGTAGACTGTTTAAGACATTGCACCCGTGGAGGAAAGTGCGCATGGTGACTGTTGTATTCAATCCCGATACAAATTCTGTGTTCCATCAACACTCTGATAGTAGACAGATTACAGAATGCCTCCAGATGTGCATCGGAAACTACTACTGGTCTTCCAGGGAACCCAAAGCGTAGACTGTTTGAAACATTACTCCCAAGGAGGAAAGTGCGCATGGTGACTGTTGTGTTCAACCCCGATGCAATTTCTGTGTTTCATCAACACTCTGATAGTCCACAGATTACAGAACGCCACCAGACGTGCATCCGAAACTACTACTGGTCTTCCAGGGACGATAAAACCGTAGACTGTTTGAGACATTACTCCCGTGGAGGATAGTGTGCATGGTGAATGTTGTATTCAATCCCGATGCAATTTCTGTGTTTTATCAACACTCTGATAGTTCACAGATTACAGAATGCCACCAGATGTGCTTCGGAAACTACTTCTGGTCTTCCAGGGAACGATCAAAGCGTAGACTGTTTGAGACACTACTCCCATGGAGGAAAGTGCGCATGGTGACTATTGTATTCAATCCCGATGCAATTTCTGTGTTTCATCAGCACTCTGATACTCCACAGATTACAGAATGTCTAAAGATGTGCATCGGAAGCTACTACTGGTTTTCCTGGGAACGATCAAAGCGTAGACTGTTAGAGACATTACTCCCATGTAGGCAAGTGCGCATGGTGACTGTTGTATTCAATCCCGATGCAATTTCTGTGTTTCATCTACACTTTGAAGGTCCACAGATTACAGAATACATCCAGATGTGCATCGGAAACTACTACTGATCTTCCAGGGACCGATCAAAGCGTAGACTATTTGTGACATTACTCCCATGGAGGAACGTGCCCATGGTGACTGTTGTATTCAATCCCGATGCAATTTCTGTGTTTCATCAACACTCTGATAGTCGACAGATTACAGAATGCCACCAGATGTGCATCGGAAACTACTACTGGTCTTCCAGGTAACGATCAAAGCGTAGACTGTTTGAGACATTACTCCTGTGTAGGAATGTGAGCATGGTGACTGTTGTATTCAATCCCGAAGCAATTTCTGTGTTTCATCAACAATCTGATAGTCCACAGATTACAGAATGCCACCAGATCTGCATCGGAAACTACTACTGGTCTTCCAGGGAACGATCAAAGCGTAGTCTGTTTGAGACATTACTCCCATGGAGGAAAGTGCGCATGGTGACTGTTGTATTCAATCCCGATGCAATTTCTGTGTTTCATCAACACTCTGACAGTCCACAGATTGCAGAATGCTTCCAGATGTGCATCGGAAACTACCACTGGTCTTCCAGGGAACGATCAAAGCGTAGACTGTTTGAGACACTACTCCCATGGAGGAAAGTGCGCAAGGTGACTGTTGTATTCAATCCCGATGCAATTTCTGTGTTTCATCAACACTCTGATACTCCACAGATTACAGAATGCCTCCAGATGTGCATAGGAAACTACTACTGGTCTTCCTGGGAACGATCAAGGCGTAGACTGTTAGAGACCTTACTCCCATGGAGGAAAGTGCGCATGGTGACTGTTTTATTCAATCCTGGTGCAATTTCTGTGTTTCATCAACACTTTGAAGGTCCACAGGTTACAGAATGCATCCAGATGTGCATCGGAAACTACTAATGGTCTTCTAGGGAACGATCAAAACATAGACTATTTGAGACATTACTCCCATGGAGGTAAGTGCGCATGGTGACTGTTATATTCAATCCCAATGCAATTTCTGTGTTTAATCAACACTCTGATAGTCCACAGATTAAGGAATGCCACCAGATGTGGATCGGAAACTACTACTGGTCTTCCAGGTAACGATCAAAGCGTAGACTGTTTGAGACATTACTCCTGTATAGGAAAGTGCGCATGGTGACTGTTGCATTCAATCCCGATGCAATTTCTCTGTTTCATCAACACTCAGATAGTCCACAGATTACAGAATGCCACCAGACGTGCATCTGAAACTACTACTGGTGTTCCAGGGAACGATCAAAGCGTAGACTGTTTTAGACATTGCACCCGTATATGAAAGTGCGCATGGTGACTGTTGTATTCAATCCCGATGCAAATTCTGTGTTCCATCAACACTCTGATAGTAGACAGATTACAGAATGCCTCCAGATGTGCATCGGAAACTACTACTGGTCTTCCAGTGAACCCAAAGCGTAGACTGTTTGAAACATTACTCCCATGGAGGAAACTGCGCATGGTGACTGTTGTATTTAACCCCCACGCAATTTCTGTGTTTCATCGACACTCTGATAGTCCACAGATTACAGAATGCCACCAGACGTGCATCCGAAACTACTACTGGTCTTCCAGGGACGATAAAACCGTAGACTGTTTGAGACATTACTCCCGTGGAGGAAAGTGTGCATGGTGAATGTTGTATTCAATCCCGATGCAATTTCTGTGTTTTATCAACACTCTGATAGTCCACAGATTACAGAATGCCTCCAGATGTGCATCGGAAATTATCACTGGTCTTCCAGGGAACGATCAAATCGTAGACTATTTGAGACATTGCTCCCATGGAGGAAAGTGCGCATGGTGACTGTTGTATTGAATACGGATGCAATTTCTGTGTTTCATCAACACTCTGAGAGTCCACAGATTGCAGAATGCTTCCAGATGTGCATCGGAAACTACCACTGGTCTTCCAGGGAAAGATCAAAGAGTAGACTGTTTGAGACACTACTCCCATGGAGGAAAGTGCGCATGGTGGCTGTTGTATTCAATCCCGATGCAATTTCTGTGTTTCACCAACACTCTGATACTCCACAGATTACAGAATGCCTCCA
This sequence comes from Schistocerca gregaria, assembly GCF_023897955.1. Classification (NCBI taxonomy): domain Eukaryota; kingdom Metazoa; phylum Arthropoda; class Insecta; order Orthoptera; family Acrididae; genus Schistocerca; species Schistocerca gregaria. The sequence continues at coordinate 45,343,964 of NC_064927.1, forward strand.
GATGTGCATCGGAAACTACTACTGGTCTTCCTGGGAACGATCAATGCGTAGACTGTTAGAGACCTTTCTCCCATGGAGGAAAGTGCGCATGGTGACTGTTTTATTCAATCCTGGTGCAATTTCTGTGTTTTATCAACACTCTGATACTCCACAGATTACAGAATGCCTCCAGATGTGCATCGGAAACTACCACTGGTCTTCCACGGAACGATCAAAGCGTAGACTGTTTGAGACACTACTAACATGTAGGCAAGTGCGCATGGTGACTGTTGTATTCAATTCCGATGCAATTTCTGTGTTTCATCAACACTTTGAAGGTCCACAGGTTACAGAATGAATCCAGATGTGCATCGGAAACTACTATTGGTCTTCTAGGGAACGATCAAAACATAGACTATTTGAGACATTACTCCCATGGAGTAAAGTGCGCATGGTGACTGTTACATTCAATCCCGATGCAATTTCTGTGTTTAATCATCACTCTGATAGTCCACAGATTAAGGAATGCCACCAGATGTGGATCGGAAACTACTACTGGTCTTCCAGGTAACGATCAAAGCGTAGACTGTTTGAGACATTACTCCTCTATAGGAAAGTGCGCATGGTGACTGTTGCATTCAATCCCGATGCAATTTCTGTGTTTCATCAACACTCTGATAGTCCACAGATTACAGAATGCCACCAGACGTGCATCGGAAACTACTACTGGTCTTCCAGGGAACGATCAAAGCGTAGACTGTTTAAGACATTGCACCCGTGGAGGAAAGTGCGCATGGTGACTGTTGTATTCAATCCCGATGCAAATTCTGTGTTTCATCAACACTCTGATAGTAGACAGATTACAGAATGCCTCCAGATGTGCATCGGAAACTACTACTGGTCTTCCAGGGAACCCAAGGCGTAGACTGTTTGAAACATTACTCCCAAGGAGGAAAGTGCGCATGGTGACTGTTGTGTTCAACCCCCATGCAATTTCTGTGTTTCATCAACACTCTGATAGTCCACAGATTACAGAATGCCACCAGACGTGAATCCGAAACTACTACTGGTCTTCCATGGACGATAAAACCGTAGACTGTTTGAGACATTACTCCCGTGGAGGAAAGTGTGCATGGTGAATGTTGTATTCAATCCCGATGCAGTTTCTGTGTTTTATCAACACTCTGATAGTTCACAGATTACAGAATGCCACCAGATGTGCTTCGGAAACTACTACCGGTCTTCCAGGGAACGATCAAAGCGTAGACTGTTTGAGACACTACTCCCATGGAGGAAAGTGCGCATGGTGACTATTGTATTCAATCCCGATGCAATTTCTGTGTTTCATCAACACTCTGATACTCCACAGATTACAGAATGTCTAAAGGTGTGCATCGGAAGCTACTACTGGTCTTCCTGGGAACGATCAAAGCGTAGACTGTTAGAGACATTACTCCCATGTAGGCAAGTGCGCATGGTGACTGTTGTATTCAATCCCGATGCAATTTCTGTGTTTCATCAACACTTTGAAGGTCCACAGATTACAGAATACATCCAGATGTGCATCGGAAACTACTACTGATCTTCCAGGGACCGATCAAAGCGTAGACTATTTGTGACATTACTCCCATGGAGGAACGTGCCCATGGTGACTGTTGTATTCAATCAAGATGCCATTTCTGTGTTTCATCAACACTCTGATAGTCGACAGATTACAGAATGCCACCAGATGTGCATCGGAAACTACTACTGGTCTTCCAGGTAACGATCAAAGCGTAGACTGTTTGAGACATTACTTCTGTCTAGGAATGTGAGCATGGTGACTGTTGTATTCAATCCCGAAGCAATTTCTGTGTTTCATCAACACTCTGATAGTCCACAGATTACAGAATGCCACCAGATCTGCATCGGAAACTACTACTGGTCTTCCAGGTAACGATCAAAGCGTAGACTGTTTGAGACAATACTCCCATGGAGGTAAGTGCGCATGGTGACTGTTGTATTCAATCCCGAGGCGATTTCTGTGATTCATCAACACTCTGATACTCCACACATTACAGAATGCCTCCAGATGTGCATCGGAAACTACTACTGGTCTTCCTGGGAACGATCAAAGCGTAGACTGTTTGAGACATTACTCCCGTGGAGGAAAGTGTGCATGGTGAATGTTGTATTCAATCCCGATGCAATTTCTGTGTTTTATCAACACTCTGATAGTCCACAGATTACAGAATGCCTCCAGATGTGCATCGGAAATTATCACTGGTCTTCCAGGGAACGATCAAATCGTAGACTATTTGAGACATTGCTCCCATGGAGGAAAGTGCGAATGGTGACTGTTGTATTGAATCCCGATGCAATTTCTGTGTTTCATCAACACTCTGATAGTCCACAGATTACAGAATGCCTCCAGATGTGCATTGGAAACTACTATTGGTCTTCCAGGGAACTCAAAGCGTAGACTGTTTGAGACATTACTCGGATGGAGGAAAGTGCGCATGGTGACTGTTGTATTCAATCCCATTGCAATTTCTGTGTTTTATCAACACTCAGATAGTCCACAGATTTCAGAATGCATCCAGATGTGCATCGGAAACTACTACTGGTCTTCCAGGGAACGATCAAAGCGTACACTGTTTGAGACATTACTCCCATGGAGGAGAGTGCGCATGGTGACTGTTGTATTCAATCCCGATGTAATTTCTGTGTTTCATCAACACTCTGAGAGTCCACAGATTGCAGAATGCTTCCAGATGTGCATCGGAAACTACCACTGGTCTTCCAGGGAACGATCAATGCGTAGACTGTTAGAGACCTTACTCCCATGGAGGAAAGTGCGCATGGTGACTGTTTTATTCAATCCTGGTGCAATTTCTGTGTTTTATCAACACTCTGATACTCCACAGATTACAGAATGCCTCCAGATGTGCATCGGAAACTACCACTGGTCTTCCACGGAACGATCAAAGCGTAGACTGTTTGAGACAATACTAACATGTAGGCAAGTGCGCATGGTGACTGTTGTATTCAATTCCGATGCAATTTCTGTGTTTCATCAACACTTTGAAGGTCCACAGGTTACAGAATGAATCCAGATGTGCATCGGAAACTACTATTGGTCTTCTAGGGAACGATCAAAACATAGACTATTTGAGACATTACTCCCATGGAGTAAAGTGCGCATGGTGACTGTTACATTCAATCCCGATGCAATTTCTGTGTTTCATCAACACTATGAAGGTCCACAGATTACAGAATACATCCAGATGTGCATCGGAAACTACTACTGATCTTCCAGGGACCGATCAAAGCGTAGACTATTTGTGACATTACTCCCATGGAGGAACGTGCCCATGGTGACTGTTGTATTCAATCAAGATGCCATTTCTGTGTTTCATCAACACTCTGATAGTCGACAGATTACAGAATGCCACCAGATGTGCATCGGAAACTACTACTGGTCTTCCAGGTAACGATCAAAGCGTAGACTGTTTGAGACATTACTTCTGTCTAGGAATGTGAGCATGGTGACTGTTGTATTCAATCCCGAAGCAATTTCTGTGTTTCATCAACACTCTGATAGTCCACAGATTACAGAATGCCACCAGATCTGCATCGGAAACTACTACTGGTCTTCCAGGTAACGATCAAAGCGTAGACTGTTTGAGACAATACTCCCATGGAGGTAAGTGCGCATGGTGACTGTTGTATTCAATCCCGAGGCGATTTCTGTGATTCATCAACACTCTGATACTCCACACATTACAGAATGCCTCCAGATGTGCATCGGAAACTACTACTGGTCTTCCTGGGAACGATCAAAGCGTAGACTGTTTGAGACATTACTCCTGTGTAGGAATGTGAGCATGGTGACTGTTGTATTCAATCCCGAAGCAATTTCTGTGTTTCATCAACAATCTGATAGTCCACAGATTACAGAATGCCACCAGATCTGCATCGGAAACTACTACTGGTCTTCCAGGTAACGATCAAAGCGTAGACTGTTTGAGACACTACTCCCATGGAGGAAAGTGCGCATGGTGACTGTTTTATTCAATCCCGAGGCGATTTCTGTGTTTCATCAACACTCTGATACTCCACACATTACAGAATGCCTCCAGATGTGCATCGGAAACTACTACTGGTCTTCCTGGGAACGATCTAAGCGTAGACTGTTAGAGACATTACTCCCATGAAGAAAATTGCGCATGGTGACTCTTGTATTCAATCCCGATGCAATTTCTGTGTTTCATCAACACTCTGATAGTCCAGAGGTTAAGGAATGCCACCAGATGTGCATCGAAAACTACTACTGGTCTTCCAGGGGACGATCAAAGCGTAGACTGTTTGAGACATTACTAACATGGGGGAAAGTGCGCATGGTGACTGTTGTATTCAATCCCGATGCATTTTCTGTGTTTCATCAACACTCTGATAGTCCACAGATTGCAGAATGCTTCCAGATGTGCATCGGATACTACTACTGGTCTTCCAGGGAAAGATCAAAGCGTAGTCTGTAGGAGACACTACTCCCATGGAAGAAAGTGCGCATGGTGACTGTTGTATTCAATCCCGATGTAATTTCTGTGTTTCATCAACACTCTGATAGTCCACAGATTGCAGATTGCTTCCAGATGTGCATCGGATACTACTACTGGTCTTCCAGGGAACGATCAAAGCGTAGACTGTGTGAGACACTACTCCCATGGAGGAAGGTGCGCATGGTGACTGTTGTATTCAATCCCACTGCAATTTCTGTGTTTCATCAACACTCTGATAGTCCAAAGGTTACAGAATGCCTCCAGATGTACATCGGAAACTACTACTGGTCTTCCAGATAACGATCAAAGCGTAGACTGTTTGAGACATTACTCCCATGGAGGTAAGTGCGCATGGTGACTGTTGTATTCAATCCCGAGGCGATTTCTGTGATTCATCAACACTCTGATACTCCACACATTACAGAATGCCTCCAGATGTGCATCGGAAACTACTACTGGTCTTCCTGGGAACGATCAAAGCGTAGACTGTTTGAGACATTACTCCCGTGGAGGAAAGTGTGCATGGTGAATGTTGTATTCAATCCCGATGCAATTTCTGTGTTTTATCAACACTCTGATAGTCCACAGATTACAGAATGCCTCCAGATGTGCATCGGAAATTATCACTGGTCTTCCAGGGAACGATCAAATCGTAGACTATTTGAGACATTGCTCCCATGGAGGAAAGTGCGCATGGTGACTGTTGTATTGAATCCCGATGCAATTTCTGTGTTTCATCAACACTCTGATAGTCCACAGATTACAGAATGCCTCCAGATGTGCATTGGAAACTACTATTGGTCTTCCAGGGAACTCAAAGCGTAGACTGTTTGAGACATTACTCGGATGGAGGAAAGTGCGCATGGTGACTGTTGTATTCAATCCCATTGCAATTTCTGTGTTTTATCAACACTCAGATAGTCCACAGATTTCAGAATGCATCCAGATGTGCATCGGAAACTACTACTGGTCTTCCAGGGAACGATCAAAGCGTACACTGTTTGAGACATTACTCCCATGGAGGAGAGTGCGCATGGTGACTGTTGTATTCAATCCCGATGCAATTTCTGTGTTTCATCAACACTCTGAGAGTCCACAGATTGCAGAATGCTTCCAGATGTGCATCGGAAACTACCACTGGTCTTCCAGGGAACGATCAAAGCGTAGACTGTTTGAGACACTACTCCCATGGAGGAAAGTGCGCATGGTGGCTGTTGTATTCAATCCCGATGCAATTTCTGTGTTTCACCAACAATCTGATACTCCACAGATTACAGAATGCCTCCAGATGTGCATCGGAAACTACTACTGGTCTTCCTGGGAACGATCAATGCGTAGACTGTTAGAGACCTTACTCCCATGGAGGAAAGTGCGCATGGTGACTGTTTTATTCAATCCTGGTGCAATTTCTGTGTTTTATCAACACTCTGATACTCCACAGATTACAGAATGCCTCCAGTTGTGCATCGGAAACTACCACTGGTCTTCCACGGAACGATCAAAGCGTAGACTGTTTGAGACACTACTAACATGTAGGCAAGTGCGCATGGTGACTGTTGTATTCAATTCCGATGCAATTTCTGTGTTTCATCAACACTTTGAAGGTCCACAGGTTACAGAATGAATCCAGATGTGCATCGGAAACTACTATTGGTCTTCTAGGGAAAGATCAAAAACATAGACTATTTGAGACATTACTCCCATGGAGTAAAGTGCGCATGGTGACTGTTACATTCAATCCCGATGCAATTTCTGTGTTTAATCAACACTCTGATAGTCCACAGATTAAGGAATGCCACCAGATGTGGATCGGAAACTACTACTGGTCTTCCAGGTAACGATCAAAGCGTAGACTGTTTGAGACATTACTCCTCTATAGGAAAGTGCGCATGGTGACTGTTGCATTCAATCCCGATGCAATTTCTGTGTTTCATCAACACTCAGATAGTCCACAGATTACAGAATGCCACCAGACGTGCATCGGAAACTACTACTGGTCTTCCAGGGAACGATCAAAGCGTAGACTGTTTAAGACATTGCACCCGTGGAGGAAAGTGCGCATGGTGACTGTTGTATTCAATCCCGATGCAAATTCTGTGTTTTATCAACACTCTGATAGTTCACACATTACAGAATGCCACCAGATGTGCTTCGGAAACTACTACCGGTCTTCCAGGGAACGATCAAAGCGGAGACTGTTTGAGACACTACTCCCATGGAGGAAAGTGCGCATGGTGACTATTGTATTCAATCCCAATGCAATTTCTGTGTTTCATCAACACTCTGATACTCCACAGATTACAGAATGTCTAAAGGTGTGCATCGGAAGCTACTACTGGTCTTCCTGGGAACGATCAAAGCGTAGACTGTTAGAGACATTACTCCCATGTAGGCAAGTGCGCATGGTGACTGTTGTATTCAATCCCGATGCAATTTCTGTGTTTCATCAACACTTTGAAGGTCGACAGATTACAGAATACATCCAGATGTGCATCGGAAACTGCTACTGATCTTCCAGGGACTGATCAAAGCGTAGACTATTTGTGACATTACTCCCATGGAGGAACGTGCCCATGGTGACTGTTGTATTCAATCAAGATGCCATTTCTGTGTTTCATCAACACTCTGATAGTCGACAGATTACAGAATGCCACCAGATGTGCATCGGAAACTACTACTGGTCTTCCAGGTAACGATCAAAGCGTAGACTGTTTGAGACATTACTCCTGTCTAGGAATGTGAGCATGGTGACTGTTGTATTCAATCCCGAAGCAATTTCTGTGTTTCATCAACACTCTGATAGTCCACAGATTACAGAATGCCACCAGATCTGCATCGGAAACTACTACTGGTCTTCCAGGTAACGATCAAAGCGTAGACTGTTTGAGACAATACTCCCATGGAGGTAAGTGCGCATGGTGACTGTTGTATTCAATCCCGAGGCGATTTCTGTGATTCATCAACACTCTGATACTCCGCACATTACAGAATGCCTCCAGATGTGCATCGGAAACTACTACTGGTCTTCCTGGGAACGATCAAAGCGTAGACTGTTTGAGACATTACTCCTGTGTAGGAATGTGAGCATGGTGACTGTTGTATTCAATCCCGAAGCAATTTCTGTGTTTCATCAACAATCTGATAGTCCACAGATTACAGAATGCCACCAGATCTGCATCGGAAACTACTACTGGTCTTCCAGGTAACGATCAAAGCGTAGACTGTTTGAGACACTACTCCCATGGAGGAAAGTGCGCATGGTGACTGTTTTATTCAATCCCGAGGCGATTTCTGTGTTTCATCAACACTCTGATACTCCACACATTACAGAATGCCTCCAGATGTGCATCGGAAACTACTACTGGTCTTCCTGGGAACGATCTAAGCGTAGACTGTTAGAGACATTACTCCCATGAAGAAAATTGCGCATGGTGACTCTTGTATTCAATCCCGATGCAATTTCTGTGTTTCATCAACACTCTGATAGTCCAGAGGTTAAGGAATGCCACCAGATGTGCATCGAAAACTACTACTGGTCTTCCAGGGGACGATCAAAGCGTAGACTGTTTGAGACATTACTCCCATGGAGGAAAGTGCGCATGGTGACTGTTGTATTCAATCCCGATGCATTTTCTGTGTTTCATCAACACTCTGATAGTCCACAGATTGCAGAATGCTTCCAGATGTGCATCGGATACTACTACTGGTCCTCCAGGGAAAGATCAAAGCGTAGTCTGTAGGAGACACTACTCCCATGGAAGAAAGTGCGCATGGTGACTGTTGTATTCAATCCCGATGTAATTTCTGTGTTTCATCAACACTCTGATAGTCCACAGATTGCAGAATGCTTCCAGATGTGCATCGGATACTACTACTGGTCTTCCAGGGAACGATCAAAGTGTAGACTGTGTGAGACACTACTCCCATGGAGGAAGGTGCGCATGGTGACTGTTGTATTCAATCCCATTGCAATTTCTGTGTTTCATCAACACTCTGATAGTCCACAGATTACAGAATGCCATGAGATGTACAACGGAAACTACTACTGGTCTTCCAGGGAACGATCAAAGCGTAGACTGTTTGAGACATTGCACCCGTGGAGGAAAGTGCGAATGGTGACTGTTGTATTCAATCCCGATGGAAATTCTGTGTTCCATCAACACTCAGTTAGTCCACAGATTACAGAATGCCTCCAGATGTGCATCGGAATCTACTACTGGTCTTCCAGGGAACGATAAAAGCGTAGACTGTTTGAGACATTACTCCCATGGAGGAAAGTGCGCATGGTGACTGTTGTATTCAATCCCGATGCAATTTCTGCGTTTCATCAACACTGCGATAGTCCACAGATTGCAGAATGCTTCCAGATGTGCATCGGAAACTGCTACTGGACTTCCAGGGAACGATCAAAGCGTAGACTGTTTGAGACACTACTCCCATATAGGAAAGTACGCATGGTGACTGTTGTATTCAATCCCGAAGCAATTTCTGTGTTTGATCAACACTCTGATACTCCACAGATTACAGAATGCCTCCAGATGTGCATCGGAAACTACTACTGGTCTTCCTGGGAACGATCAAAGCGTAGACTGTTAGAGACATTACTCCCATGGAGGAAAGTGCGCATAGTGACTGTTGTATTCAATCCCATTGGAATTTCTGTGTTTTATCAACACCCAGATAGTCCACAGATTTCAGAATGCATCCAGATGTGCATCGCAAACTGCTACTAGTCTTCTAGGGAACGATCAAAGCGTAGACTGTTTGAGACATTACTCCCATGGAGGAAAGTGCGCCTGGTGACTGGTGTATTCAATCCCGAAGCAATTTCTGTGTTTCATCAACACTCTGATAGTCCACAGATTACAGAATGCCACCAGATCTGCATCGGAAACTACTACTGGTCTTCCAGATAACGATCAAAGCGTAGACTGTTTGAGACATTACTCCCATGGAGGTAAGTGCGCATGGTGACTGTTGTATTCAATCCCGAGGCGATTTCTGTGATTCATCAACACTCTGATACTCCACACATTACAGAATGCCTCCAGATGTGCATCGGAAACTACTACTGGTCTTCCTGGGAACGATCAAAGCGTAGACTGTTTGAGACATTACTCCCGTGGAGGAAAGTGTGCATGGTGAATGTTGTATTCAATCCCGATGCAATTTCTGTGTTTTATCAACACTCTGATAGTCCACAGATTACAGAATGCCTCCAGATGTGCATCGGAAATTATCACTGGTCTTCCAGGGAACGATCAAATCGTAGACTATTTGAGACATTGCTCCCATGGAGGAAAGTGCGCATGGTGACTGTTGTATTGAATCCCGATGCAATTTCTGTGTTTCATCAACACTCTGATAGTCCACAGATTACAGAATGCCTCCAGATGTGCATTGGAAACTACTATTGGTCTTCCAGGGAACTCAAAGCGTAGACTGTTTGAGACATTACTCGGATGGAGGAAAGTGCGCATGGTGACTGTTGTATTCAATCCCATTGCAATTCCTGTGTTTTATCAACACTCAGATAGTCCACAGATTTCAGAATGCATCCAGATGTGCATCGGAAACTACTACTGGTCTTCCAGGGAACGATCAAAGCGTACACTGTTTGAGACATTACTCCCATGGAGGAGAGTGCGCATGGTGACTGTTGTATTCAATCCCGATGCAATTTCTGTGTTTCATCAACACTCTGAGAGTCCACAGATTGCAGAATGCTTCCAGATGTGCATCGGAAACTACCACTGGTCTTCCAGGGAACGATCAAAGCGTAGACTGTTTGAGACACTACTCCCATGGAGGAAAGTGCGCATGGTGGCTGTTGTATTCAATCCCGATGCAATTTCTGTGTTTCACCAACACTCTGATACTCCACAGATTACAGAATGCCTCCAGATGTGCATCGGAAACTACTACTGGTCTTCCTGGGAACGATCAATGCGTAGACTGTTAGAGACCTTACTCCCATGGAGGAAAGTGCGCATGGTGACTGTTTTATTCAATCCTGGTGCAATTTCTGTGTTTTATCAACACTCTGATACTCCACAGATTACAGAATGCCTCCAGATGTGCATCGGAAACTACCACTGGTCTTCCACGGAACGATCAAAGCGTAGACTGTTTTAGACACTACTAACATGTAGGCAAGTGCGCATGGTGACTGTTGTATTCAATTCCGATGCAATTTCTGTGTTTCATCAACACTTTGAAGGTCCACAGGTTACAGAATGAATCCAGATGTGCATCGGAAACTACTATTGGTCTTCTAGGGAAAGATCAAAACATAGACTATTTGAGACATTACTCCCATGGAGTAAAGTGCGCATGGTGACTGTTACATTCAATCCCGATGCAATTTCTGTGTTTAATCAACACTCTGATAGTCCACAGATTAAGGAATGCCACCAGATGTGGATCGGAAACTACTACTGGTCTTCCAGGTAACGATCAAATCGTAGACTGTTTGAGACATTACTCCTCTATAGGAAAGTGCGCATGGTGACTGTTGCATTCAATCCCGATGCAATTTCTGTGTTTCATCAACACTCAGATAGTCCACAGATTACAGAATGCCACCAGACGTGCATCGGAAACTACTACTGGTCTTCCAGGGAACGATTAAAGCGTAGACTGTTTAAGACATTGCACCCGTGGAGGAAAGTGCGCATGGTGACTGTTGTATTCAATCCCGATGCAAATTCTGTGTTTCATCAACACTCTGATAGTAGACAGATTACAGAATGCCTCCAGATGTGCATCGGAAACTACTACTGGTCTTCCAGGGAACCCAAAGCGTAGACTGTTTGAAACATTACTCCCAAGGAGGAAAGTGCGCATGGTGACTGTTGTGTTCAACCCCCATGCAATTTCTGTGTTTCATCAACACTCTGATAGTCCACAGATTACAGAATGCCACCAGACGTGAATCCGAAACTACTACTGGTCTTCCATGGACGATAAAACCGTAGACTGTTTGAGACATTACTCCCGTGGAGGAAAGTGTGCATGGTGAATGTTGTATTCAATCCCGATGCAATTTCTGTGTTTTATCAACACTCTGATAGTTCACAGATTACAGAATGCCACCAGATGTGCTTCGGAAACTACTACCGGTCTTCCAGGGAACGATCAAAGCGGAGACTGTTTGAGACACTACTCCCATGGAGGAAAGTGCGCATGGTGACTATTGTATTCAATCCCAATGCAATTTCTGTGTTTCATCAACACTCTGATACTCCACAGATTACAGAATGTCTAAAGGTGTGCATCGGAAGCTACTACTGGTCTTCCTGGGAACGATCAAAGCGTAGACTGTTAGAGACATTACTCCCATGTAGGCAAGTGCGCATGGTGACTGTTGTATTCAATCCCGATGCAATTTCTGTGTTTCATCAACACTTTGAAGGTCCACAGATTACAGAATACATCCAGATGTGCATCGGAAACTACTACTGATCTTCCAGGGACCGATCAAAGCGTAGACTATTTGTGACATTACTCCCATGGAGGAACGTGCCCATGGTGACTGTTGTATTCAATCAAGATGCCATTTCTGTGTTTCATCAACACTCTGATAGTCGACAGATTACAGAATGCCACCAGATTTGCATCGGAAACTACTACTGGTCTTCCAGGTAACGATCAAAGCGTAGACTGTTTGAGACATTACTCCTGTCTAGGAATGTGAGCATGGTGACTGTTGTATTCAATCCCGAAGCAATTTCTGTGTTTCATCAACACTCTGATAGTCCACAGATTACAGAATGCCACCAGATCTGCATCGGAAACTACTACTGGTCTTCCAGGTAACGATCAAAGCGTAGACTGTTTGAGACAATACTCCCATGGAGGTAAGTGCGCATGGTGACTGTTGTATTCAATCCCGAGGCGATTTCTGTGATTCATCAACACTCTGATACTCCGCACATTACAGAATGCCTCCAGATGTGCATCGGAAACTACTACTGGTCTTCCTGGGAACGATCAAAGCGTAGACTGTTTGAGACATTACTCCTGTGTAGGAATGTGAGCATGGTGACTGTTGTATTCAATCCCGAAGCAATTTCTGTGTTTCATCAACAATCTGATAGTCCACAGATTACAGAATGCCACCAGATCTGCATCGGAAACTACTACTGGTCTTCCAGGTAAAGATCAAAGCGGTGACTGTTTGAGACACTACTCCCATGGAGGAAAGTGCGCATGGTGACTGTTTTATTCAATCCCGAGGCGATTTCTGTGTTTCATCAACACTCTGATACTCCACACATTACAGAATGCCTCCAGATGTGCATCGGAAACTACTACTGGTCTTGCTGGGAACGATCTAAGCGTAGACTGTTAGAGACATTACTCCCATGAAGAAAATTGCGCATGGTGACTCTTGTATTCAATCCCGATGCAATTTCTGTGTTTCATCAACACTCTGATAGTCCAGAGGTTAAAGAATGCCACCAGATGTGCATCGAAAACTACTACTGGTCTTCCAGGGGACGATCAAAGCGTAGACTGTTTGAAACATTACTCCCATGGAGGAAAGTGCGCATGGTGACTGTTGTATTCAATCCCGATGCATTTTCTGTGTTTCATCAACACTCTGATAGTCCACAGATTGCAGAATGCTTCCAGATGTGCATCGGATACTACTACTGGTCTTCCAGGGAAAGATCAAAGCGTAGTCCGTAGGAGACACTACTCCCATGGAAGAAAGTGCGCATGGTGACTGTTGTATTCAATCCCGATGTAATTTCTGTGTTTCATCAACACTCTGATAGTCCACAGATTGCAGAATGCTTCCAGATGTGCATCGGATACTACTACTGGTCTTCCAGGGAACGATCAAAGCGTAGACTGTGTGAGACACTACTCCAATGGAGGAAGGTGCGCATGGTGACTGTTGTATTCAATCCCATTGCAATTTCTGTGTTTCATCAACACTCTGATAGTCCACAGATTACAGAATGCCATGAGTTGTACAACGGAAACTACTACTGGTCTTCCAGGGAACGATCAAAACGTAGACTGTTTGAGACATTGCACACGTGGAGGAAAGTGCGAATGGTGACTGTTGTATTCAATCCCGATGGAAATTCTGTGTTCCATCAACACTCAGTTAGTCCACAGATTACAGAATGCCTCCAGATGTCCATCGGAATCTACTACTGGTCTTCCAGGGAACGATAAAAGCGTAGACTGTTTGAGACATTACTCCCATGGAGGAAAAAGCGCATGGTGACTGTTGTATTCAATCCCGATGCAATTTCTGCGTTTCATCAACACTGCGATAGTCCACAGATTGCAGAATGCTTCCAGATGTGCATCGGAAACTACTACTGGTCTTCCAGGGAACGATCAAAGCGTAGACTGTTTGAGACACTACTCCCATATAGGAAAGTACGCATGGTGACTGTTGTATTCAATCCCGAAGCAATTTCTGTGTTTGATCAACACTCTGATACTCCACAGATTACAGAATGCCTCCAGATGTGCATCGGAAACTACTACTGGTCTTCCTGGGAACGATCAAAGCGTAGACTGTTAGAGACATTACTCCCATGGAGGATAGTGCGCATAGTGACTGTTGTATTCAATCCCATTGGAATTTCTGTGTTTTATCAACACCCAGATAGTCCACAGATTTCAGAATGCATCCAGATGTGCATCGCAAACTACTACTAGTCTTCCAGGGAACGATCAAAGCGTAGACTGTTTGAGACATTACTCCCATGGAGGAAAGTGCGCCTGGTGACTGGTGTATTCAATCCCGATGCAATTTCTGTGTTTCATCAACACTCTGATAGTCCACAGATTGCAGAATACTTCCAGATGTGCATCGGAAACGACCACTGGTCTTATAGGGAACGATCGAAACGTAGACTGTTTGAGACACTACTCCCATGGAGGAAAGTGCGCATGGTGACTGTTGTATTCAACCCCGATGCAATTTCTGTGTTTCATCAACACTCTGATACTCCACAGATTACAGAATGCCTCCAGATCTGCATCGGAAACTACTACTGGTCTTCCTGGGAACGATCAAAGCGTAGACTGTTAGAGACATTACTCCCATGGAGGAATGTGCTCATGGTGACTGTTGTATTCAATCCCGTTGCAATATCTGTGTTTCATCAACACTCTGATACTCCACAGATTACAGAATGCCACCAGACGTGCATCGGAAACTACTACTGGTCTTCCAGGGAACGATCAAAGCGTAGACTGTTTGAGACATTACTCCCATGGGGGAAAGTGCGCATGGTGACTGTTGTATTCAATCCCGATGCAATATCTGTGTTTTATCAACACTCTGATAGTCCACAGATTACAGAATGCCACCAGATGTGCTTCGGAAACTACTACTGGTCTTCCAGGGAACGATCAAAGCGTAGACTGTTTGAGACACTACTCCCATGGAGGAAAGTGCGCATGGTGACTATTGTATTCAATCCCGATGCAATTTCTGTGTTTCATGAACTCTCTGATACTCCAAAGATTACAGAATGCCTCCAGATCTGCATCGGAAGGTACTACTGGTCTTCCTGGGAACGATCAAAGCGTAGACTGTTAGATACATTACTCCCATGTAGGCAAGTGCGCATGGTGACTGTTGTATTCAATCCCGATGCAATTTCTGTGTTTCATCAACACTTTGAAGGTCCACAGATTACAGAATGCATCCAGATGTGCATCGGAAACTACTACTGGTCTTCCAGGGAACGATCAAAGCGTAGACTGTTTGAGACATTACTCCTGTGTAGGAAAGTAAGCATGGAGACTGATGTATTCAATCGGGATGCGATTTCTGTGTTTCATCAACACTCTGATACTGCACAGTTTACAGAATGCCTCCAGATCTGCATCGGAAACTACTACTGGTCTTCCAGGTAACTCAAAGATTTGACTGTTGGAGACATCACTCCCATGTAGGCAAGTGCGCATGCTGACTCTTGTATTCAATCCCAATGCTATTTCTGTGTTTCATCAACACTCTGATAGTCCAGAGATTAAGGAATGCCACCAGATGTGCATCGGAAACTACTACTGGTCTTCCAGGGAACGATCAAAGCGTAGACTGTTTGAGACATTACTCCCATGGAGGAATGTGCGCATGGTGACTGTTGTATTCAATCCCGATGCAATTTCTGTGTTTCATCAACACTCTTATAGTCCACAGATTACAGAATGCCACCAGATGTACAACGGAAACTACTACTGGTCTTCCAGGGAACGATCAAAGCGTAGACTGTTTAAAGCAATGCACCCGTGGAGGAAAGTGCGCATGGTGACTGTTGTATTCAATCCCGATGGAAATTCTGTGCTCCATCAACACTCAGATAGTCCACAGATTTCAGAATGCCTCCAGATGTGCATCGTAATCTACTACTGGTCTTCCAGGGAACGATCAAAGCGTAGACTCTTTGAGACACTACTCCCACGGAGGAAAGTGCGCATGGTGACTGTTGTATTCAATCCCGATTCAATTTCTGTGTTTCATCAACACTGTGATAGTCCACGGATTGTACAATGATTCCAGATGTGCATCGGAAAATACTGCTATTCTTCCAGGGAATGATCAAAGCGTAGACTGTTTGAGACACTACTCCCATATAGGAAAGTGCGCATGGTGACTGTTGTATTCAATCCCGATGCAATTTCTGTGTTTGATCAACACTCTGATACTCCACAGATTACAGAATGTCTCCAGATGTGCATCGGAAACTACTACTGGTCTTCCAGGTAACGATAAAAGCGTAGACTGTTTGAGACATTACTCCTGTGGAGGAAAGTGCGCATGGTGACTGTTGTATTCAATCCCGATACAATTTCTGTGTTTTATCAACACTCTGACAGTCCACAGATTACAGAATGCCACCAGATGTGCTTCGGAAACTACTACTGGTCTTCCAGGGAACGATCAAAGGGTAGACTGTTTGAGACACTACTCCCATTGAGGAAAGTGAGCTTGGTGACTATTGTATTCAATCCCGATGAAATTTCTGTGTTTCATCAACACACTGATACTCCAAAGATTACAGAATGCCTCCTGATGTGCATCGGAAGCTACTACTGGTCTTCCTGGGAACGATCAAAGCGTAGAATGTTAGAGACATTACTCCCATGTAGGCAAGTGCGCATGGTGACAGTTGTATTTAATCCCGATGCAATTTCTGTGTTTGATAAACACTCTGATGCTCCGCAGATTACAGAATGCCTCCAGATAGTCATCGGAAACAACTACTGGTCTTCCGGGGACCGATCAAAGCGTAGACTGTTTGAGACATTACTCCCATGGACGAAAGTGCGCATGGTGACTGTTTAATTCAATCCCGATGCAATTTCTGTGTTCCATCAACACTCTGATAGTCCACAGATTAAGGAATGCCACCAGATGTGCATCGGAAACTACTACTGGTCTTCCAGGTAACGATCAAAGTGTAGGCTGTTTGAGACATTACTCCCATGGGGGAAAGTGCGCATGGTGACTGTTGTATTCAATCCCGATGCAATTTCAGTGTTTTATCAACAATCTGATAGTCCAGAGATTAATGAATGCTTCCAGATGTGCATCGGAAACTACTACTGGTCTTCCTGGAAACGATCAAAGGGTAGACTGTTAGAGAGACTACTCCCATGGAGGAAAGTGCGCATGGTGACTGTTGTATTCAATCCCGATGTAATTTCAGTGTTTCATCAACACTCTGATAGTCCACAGATTACAAAATGCCTCCAGATGTGCATCGGAAACTATTATTGGTCTGCCAGGGAACTCAAAGCGTAGACTGTTTGAGACACTACTCCCACGGAGGAAAGCGCGCATGGTGACTATTGTATTCAATCCCGATGCAATTTCTGTGTTCCATCAACACTCTGATACTCCACAGATTACAGAATGCCTCCGAATGTGCATCGGAAGGTACTACTGGTCTTCCAGGTAACGATCAAAGCGTAGACTGTTTGAGACATTACTCCTGTGTAGGAAAGTGAGCATGGTGACTGTTGTATTCAATCCCGATGCGATTTCTGTGTTTCATCAACACTCTGATACTGCACAGATTACAGAATGCCTCCAGATGTGCATCGGAAACTACTACTGGTCTTCCTGGGAACGATCAAAGTGTAGACTGTAAGAGACATTATTTCCATGTAGGCAAGAGCGCATGGTGACTGTTATATTCACTCCCGATGCAATTTACGTGTTTCATCAACACTCTGATAGTCCAGAGATTAAGGAATGCCACCAGATGTGCATCGGAAACTACTACTGGTCTTCCAGGGAACGATCAAAACGTAGACTGTTTGAGACATTACTCCCATGGAGGAATGTGCTCATGGTGACTGTTGTATTCAATCCCGTTGCAATTTCTGTGTTTCATCAACACTCTGATACTCCACAGATTACAGAATGCCACCAGACGTGCATCGGAAACTACTACTGGTCTTCCAGGGAACGATCAAAGCGTAGACTGTTTGAGACATTACTCCTGTGGAGGAAAGTGCGCATGGTGACTGTTGTATTCAATCCCAATGCAATTTCTGTGTTTCATCAACACTCTGTTAGTCCACAGATTACAGAATGCATCCAGATGTACAACGGAAACTACTACTGGTCTTCCAGGGAACGATCAAAGCGTAGACTGTTTGAGACATTGCACCCGTGGAGGAAAGTGCGCATGGTGACTGTTGTATTCAATCCCGATGGAAATTCTGTGTTCCATCAACACTCAGTTAGTCCACAGATTTCAGAATGCCTCCAGACGTGCATCGTAATCTACTACTGGTCTTCCAGGGAACGATCAAAGCGTAGACTGTTTGAGACACTACTCCCATATAGGAAAGTGCGCATAGTGACTGTTGTATTCAATTCCGATGCAATTACTTTGTTTGATCAACACTCTGATACTCCACAGATTACAGAATGCCTCCAGATGTGCATCGGAAACTACTACTGGTCTTCCTGGGAACGATCAAAGCGTAGACTGTTTGAGACACTACTCCCATGGAGGAAAGTGCGCATATTGACTGTTATATTCAATCCCGATGCAATTTCTGTGTTTCATCAACACTCTGATACTAAACAAATTACAGAATGCCTCCAGATGTGCATCGGAAACTACTACTGGTCTTCCTGGGAACGATCAAAGCGTAGCCTGTTAGAGACATTACACCCATGGAGGAAAGTGTGCATGGTGACTGTTTAATTCAATCCCGATGCAATTTCTGTGTTTCATCAACACTCTGATACTCCACAAATTACAGAATGCCTGCAGATGTGCATCGGAAACTACTACTGGTCTTCCTGGGAACGATCAAAGCGTAGCCTGTTAGAGACATTACACCCATGGAGGAAAGTGTGCATGGTGACTGTTTAATTCAATCCCGATGCAATTTCTGTGTTTCATCAACACTCTGATACTCCACAGATTACAGAATGCCTTCAGATGTGCATCGGAAACTACCACTGGTCTTCCAGCGAACGATCAAAGCGTAGACTGTTTGAGACACTACTAACATGTAGAAGAGTGCGCATGGTGACTGATGTATTCAATCCCGATGCAATTTCTGTGTTTCATCAACACTCTGATAGTCCACAGATTACAGAATGCCACCAGATGTACAACGGAAACTACTACGGGTCTTCCAGGGAACGATCAAAGCGTAGACTGTTTGAGACATTGCACCCGTGGAGGAAAGTGCGCATGGTGACTGTTGTATTCACTCCCGATGGAAATTCTGTGTTCCATCAACACTCAGTTAGTCCACAGATTTCAGAATGCTTCCAGATGTGCATCGGAATCTACTACTGGTCTTCCAGGGAACGATCAAAACGTAGACTGTTTGAGACATTACTCACATGGAGGAAAGTGCGCATGGTGACTGTTGTATTCAATCCCGATGCAATTTCTCTGTTTCATCAACACTGTGATAGTCCACAGATTGCAGAATGCTTCCAGATGTGCATCGGAAACTACTACTGGTCTTCCTGGGAACGATCGAAGCGTAGACTGTTTGAGACACTACTCCCATGGAGGAAAGTGCGCATGGTGACTGTTGTATTCAATCCCGATGCAATTTCTGTGTTTCATCAACACTTTGAAGGTCCACAGATTACAGAATGCATCCAGATGTGCATCAGAAACTACTACTGATCTTTCAGGGAACGATCAATGCTTAGACATTTGTGACATTACTGCCATGGAGGAAAGTGCTCATGGTGACTGATGTATTGAATCCCGATGCAAACTCTGTGTTTCATCAACACTCTGATAGTCCACAGATTAAGGAATGCCACCAGGTGTGCATCGGAAACTACTACTGGTCTTCTAGGGAACGATCAAAGCATAGACTAATTGAGACATTACTCCTGTGGAGGAAAGTGCGCATGGTGACTGTTGTATTCAATCCCGATGAAATTTCTGTGTTTTATCAACACTCTGATAGTCCACAGATTACAGAATGCCACCAGATGTACAACGGAAACTACTACTGGTCTTCCAGGGAACGATCAAAGCGTAGATTGTTTGAGACATTACTCCTGTGGAGGAAAGTGCGCATGGTGACTGTTGTATTCAATCCCGATACAATTTCTGTGTTTTATCAACAATCTGATAGTCCACAGATTACAGAATGCCACCAGATGTGCTTCGGAAACCACTACTGGTCTTCCAGGGAACGATCCAAGGGTAGACTGTTTGAGACACTACACCCATGGAGGAAAGTGCGCTTGATGACTATTGTATTCAATCCCGATGAAATTTCTGTGTTTCATCAACACTCTGATACAACAAAGATTACAGAATGCCTCCAGATGTGCATCGGAAGCTACTACTGGTCTTCCTGGGAACGATCAAAGCGTAGACTGTTAGAGATATTACTCCCAGGTAGGCAAGTGCGCATGGTGACTGTTGTATTCAATCCCGATGCAATATCTGTGTTTCATCAACGCTTTGAAGGTCCACAGATTACAGAATGCATCCAGATGTGCATCGGAAACTACTACTAATCTTTCAGGGAACGATCAAAGCGTAGACTATTTGTGACATTACTGCCATGGAGGAAAGTGCTCATGGTGACTGTTGTATTCAATCCCGATGCAATTTCTGTGTTTCATCAACACTCTGATAGTCCACAGATTGAGGAATATCACCAGATGTGCATCGGAAACTACTACTGGTCTTCTAGGGAAAGATCAAAGCATAGACTATTTGAGACATTACTCCCATGGAGGAAAGTGTGCATGGTGACTGTTATATTCAATCCCGATGCAATTTCTGTGTTTCATCAACACTCCGATAGTCCACAGAATAAGGAATGCCACCAGATGTGCATCGGAAACTACTTCTGGTCTTCCAGGTAACGATCAAAGCGTAGACTGTTTGAGACATTACTCCTGTGGAGGAAAGTGCGCATAGTGACTGTTGTATTCAATCCCGATGCAATTTCTGTGTTTTATCAACACTCTGGTAGTCCACAGATTACAGAATGCCACCAGATGTACAACGGAAACTACTACTGGTCTTCCAGGAACGATAAGAGCGTAGACTGTTTGAGACATTGCACCCGTGGAGGAAAGTGCTCATGGTGACTGTTGTATTCAATCCCGATGCAATTTCTGTGTTTGATCAACACTCTGATACTCCACAGATTACAGAATGCCTCCAGATGTGCATCGGAAACTACTACTGGTCTTCCTGGGAACTATCAAAGCGTAGACTGTTTGAGACACTACTGCCATGGAGGAGAGTGCGCATGGTGACTGTTGTATTCAATCCCGATGCAATTTCTGTGTTTCATCAACACTCTCATACTCCACTAATTACAGAATGCCTCCAGATGTGCATCGGAAACTACTACTGGTCTTCCTGGGAACGATCAAAGCGTAGCCTGTTAGAGACATTACTCCCATGGAGGAAAGTGCGCATGGTGACTGTTGTACTCAATCCTGGTGCAATTTCTGTGATTCATCAACACTCTGATAGTCCACAGATTACAGAATGCCTCCAGATGTGCATCCCAAACTACCACTGGTCTTCCAGCAAACGATCAAAGCGTAGACTGTTTGAGACACTACTCCCATGGAGGAAAGTGCGCTTGGTGACTATTGTATTCAATCCCGATGAAATTTCTGTGTTTCATCAACACTCTGATACAACAAAGATTAGAGAATGCCTCCAGATGTGCATCGGAAGCTACTACTGGTCTTCCTGGGAACGATCAAAGCGTAGACTGTTAGAGATATTACTCCCAGGTAGGCAAGTGCGCATGGTGACTGTTGTATTCAATCCCGATGCAATATCTGTGTTTCATCAACGCTTTGAAGGTCCACAGATTACAGAATGCATCCAGATGTGCATCGGAAACTACTACTAATCTTTCAGGGAACGATCAAAGCGTAGACTATTTGTGACATTACTGCCATGGAGGAAAGTGCTCATGTTGACTGTTGTATTCAACCCCTTGCACTTTCTGTGTTTCATCAACTCTCTGATAGTCAACAGATTAAGGAATGCCACCAGATGTGCATCGGAAACTACTACTGGTCTTCTAGGGAACGATCACAGCATTGACTATTTGAGACATTACTCCCATGGAGGAAAGTGTGCATGGTGACTTTTATATTCAATACCGATGCAACTTCTGTGTTTCATCAACACTCTGATAGTCCACAGCATAACGAATGCCACCAGATGTGCATCGTAAACTACTACTGGTCTTCCAGGTAACGATCAAAGCGTAGACTGTTTGAGACATTACTCCTGTGGAGGAAAGTGCGCATGGTGACTGTTGTATTCAATCCCGATGCATTTTCCGTGTTTCATCAACACTCTGGTACTCCACAGTTTACAGAATGCCTCCAGATGTGCATCGGAAGCTACTACTGGTCTTCCTGGAAACGATCAAAGCGTAGAATGTTAGAGACATTACTCCCATGTAGGCAAGTGCGCATGGTGACTGTTGTATTCAATCCCGATGCAATTTCTGTGTTTCATCAACACTTTGAAGGTCCACAGATTACAGAATGCATCCAGATGTGCATCGGACACTACTACTGATCTTCCAGGGAACGATCAAAGCGTAGACTATTTGTGACACTACTGCCATGGAGGAAAGTGCGCATGGTAACTGTTGTATTCAATCCCGATGCAATTTCTGTGTTTCATCCATACTCTGATAGTCCACAGACTAAGGAATGCCACCTGATGTGCATCTTAAACTTCTACTGGTCTTCCAGGTAACGATCAAAGTGTAGACTATTTGAGACATTACTCCTGTGTAGGAAAGTGAGCATGGTGACTGTTGTATTCAATCGCGATACAATATTTGTGTTTCTTCAACACTCTGATTGTCCACAGATTACAGAATGCCACCAGATGTGCATCGGAAACTACTACTGGTCTTCCAGGGAACGATCAAAGCGTAGACTGTTTGAGACACTACTCCCATGGAGGAAAGTGCGCATGGTGACTGTTGTACTCAATCCCGACGCAATATCTGTGTGTCATCAACACTCTGATACTCCACAGTTTACAGAATGCCTCCAGATGTGCATCGGAAGCTACTACTGGTCTTCCTGCGAACGATCAAAGCATAGAATGTTAGAGACATTACTCCCATGTAGGCAAGTGCGCATGGTGACAGTTGTATTTAATCCCGATGCAATTTCTGTGTTTGATCAACACTCTGATGGTCCACAGATTACAGAATGCCTCCAGATGTGCATCGGAAACTACTATTGGTCTTCCAGGGAACTCAAAGCGTAGACTGTTTGAGACACTACTTCCATGGAGGAAAGTGCGCATGGTGACTATTGTATTCAATCCCGATGCAATTTCTGTGTTTCATCAACACTCTGATACTCCACAGATTACAGAATGCCTCCGAATGTGCATCGGAAGGTACTACTGGTCTTCCAGGTAACGATCAAAGCGTAGACTGTTTGAGACATTACTCCTGTGGAGGAAAGTGCGCATGGTGACTGTTGTATTCAATCCCGATGCAATTTCTGTGTTTTATCAACACTCTGATAGTCCACAGATTGCAGAATGCATCCAGATGTGAATCGGAAACTACTACTGATCTTCCAGGGAACGACCAAACCGTAGACTATTTGTGACATTACTGCCATGGAGGAAAGTGCGCATGGAGACTTGTATTCAATCCCAATGCAATTTCTGTGTTTCATCAACACTCTGATAGTCCAAAGATTAAGGAATGCCACCAGCTGTGCATCGGAAACTAGTACTGGTCTTCCAGGTAATGATCAAAGCGTAGATTGTTTGAGATATTACTCCTGTGTAGGAAAGTGAGCATGGTGACTGTTGTATTCAATCCAGATGCGATTTCTGTGTTTCATCAACACTTTGAAGGTGCATAGATTACAGTATGCATCCAGATGTGCATCGGAAACTACTACTGCTCTTCCAGGGAAAGATCAAAGCATAGACTGTTTGAGAAGTTACTCCTGTGTAGGAAAGTGAGCATGGTGACTGTTGTATTCAATCCCGATGCGATTTCTGTGTTTCATCAACACTCTGATACTGCACAGATTACAGAATGCCTCCAGATGTGCATCGGAAACTACTACTGGTCTTCCTGGGAACGATCAAAGCGTAGACTGTAAGAGACATTACTTCGATGTAGGCAAGTGCGCATGGTGACTGCTATATTCAGTCCCGAGGCAATTTACGTGTTTCATCAACACTCTGATAGTCCAGAGATTAAGGAATGCCACCAGATGTGCATCGGAAACTACTACTGGTCTTCCAGGGAACGATCAAACCGTAGACTGTTTGAGACATTACTCCCATGGAGGAATGTGCGCATGGTGACTGTTGTATTCAATCCCGATGCAATTTCTGTGTTTCATCAACACTCTGATGCTCCACAGATTACAGAATGCCACCAGACGTGCATCGGAAACTACTACTGGTCTTCCAGGGAACGATCAAAGCGTAGACTGTTTGAGACATTACTTCCGTGGAGGAAAGTGCGCATGGAGACTGTTGTATTCAATCCCGATGCAATTTCTGTGTTCCATCAACACTCAGTTAGTCCACAGATTTCAGAATGCCTCCAGATATGCATCGTAATCTACTACTGGTCTTCCAGGGAACGATCAAAGCGTAGACTGTTTGAGACACTACTCCCATATAGGAAAGTGCGCATAGTGACTGTTGTATTCAATCCCGATGCAATTACTTTGTTTGATCAACACTCTGATACTCCACAGATTACAGAATGCCTCCAGATGTGCATCGGAAACTACTACTGGTCTTCCTGGGAACGATCAAAGCGTAGACTGTTTGAGACACTACTCCCATGGAGGAAAGTGCGCATGGTGACTGTTATATTCAATACCGATGCAATTTCTGTGTTTCATCAACACTCTGATACTCCACAAATTACAGAATGCCTCCAGATGTGCATCGGAAATTACTACTGGTCTTCCAGGGGACGATCAAAGCGTAGACTGTTTGAGACATTACACCCATGGAGGAAAGTGCGCATGGTGACTGTTGTATTCAATCCCGATGCAATTTCTGTGTTTCATCAACACTCTGATAGTCCACAGATTAAGGAATGCCACCAGATGTGCATCGGAATCTACTACTGGTCTTCCAGGGAACGATCAAAGCGTAGACTGTTTGAGACATTACTCCCATGGATTAAAGTGCGCATGGTGACTGTTGTATTCAATCCCGATGCAAATTCTGTGTTTCATCAACACTGTGATAGTCCACAGATTGCAGAATGCTTCCAGATGTGCATCGGAAACTACTACTGGTCATCCAGGTAACGATCAAAGCGTAGACTGTTTGATACACTACTCCCATATAGGAAAGTGCGCATGGTGACTATTGTATTCAATCCCGATGCAATTTCTGTGTTTGATCAACACTCTGATACTCCACAGATTACAGAATGCCTCCAGATGTGCATCGGAAACTACTACTGGTCTTCCTGGGAACGATCAAAACGTAGACTGTCTGAGACACTACTCCCATGGAGGAAAGTGCGCATGGTGACTGTTGTATTCAATCCCGATGCAATTTCTGTGTTTCATCAACACTCTGATACTCCACAAATTACAGAATGCCTCCAGATGTGCATCGGAAACTACTACTGGTCTTCCTGGGAACGATCAAAGCGTAGCCTGTTAGAGACATTACTCCCATGGAGGAAAGTGCGCATGGTGACTGTTGTATTCAATCCTGGTGCAATTTCTGTGTTTCATCAATACTCTGATAGTCCACAGATTACAGAATGCCTCCATATGTGCATCGGAAACTACCACTGGTCTTCCAGCGAACGATCAAAGCGTAGACTGTTTGAGACACTACTAACATGTAGGCAAGTGCGCATGGTGACTGATGTATTCAATCCCGATGCAATTTCTGTGTTTCATCAACACTCTGATAGTCCACAGATTACAGAATGCCACCAGATGTACAACGGAAACTACTACTGGTCTTCCAGCTAACGATCAAAGCGTAGACTGTTTGAGACATTGCACCCGTGGAGGGAAGTGCGCATGGTGACTGTTGTTTTCACTCCCGATGGAAATTCTGTGTTCCATCAACACTCAGTTAGTCCACAGATTTCAGAATGCCTCCAGATGTGCATCGGAATCTACTACTGGTCTTCCAGGGAACGATCAAAGCGTAGACTGTTTGAGACATTGCTCCCATGGAGGAAACTGCGCATGGTGACTGTTGTATTCAATCCCGATGCAATTTCTCTGTTTCATCAACACTGTGATAGTCAACAGATTGCAGAATGCTTCCAGATGTGCATCGGAAACTACTACTGGTCTTCCTGCGAACGATCAAAGCGTAGACTGTTTGAGACACTACTCCCATGGAGGAAAGTGCGCATGGTGACTGTTGTATTCAATCCCGATGCAATTTCTGTGTTTCATCAACACTTTGAAGGTCCACAGATTGCAGAATGCATCCAGATGTGCATCAGAAACTACTACTGATCTTTCAGGGAACGATCAAAACTTAGACATTTGTGACATTACTGCCATGGAGGAAAGTGCTCATGGTGACTGATGTATTGAATCCCGATGCAAACTCTGTGTTTCATCAACACTCTGATAGTCCACAGATTAAGGAATGCCACCAGGTGTGCATCGGAAACTACTACTGGTCTTCTAGGGAACGATCAAAGCATAGACTATTTGAGACATTACTCCTGTGGAGGAAAGTGCGCATGGTTACTGTTGTATTCAATCCCGATGCAATTTCTGTGTTTTATAAACACTCTGATAGTCCACAGATTACTGAATGCCACCAGATGTACAACGGAAACTACTACTGGTCTTCCAGGGAACGATCAATGCGTAGACTGTTTGAGACATTGCACCCGTGGACGAAAGTGGCGCATGGTGACTGTTGTATTCAATTCCGATTAAAATTCTGTGTTCCATCAACACTCAGTTAGTCCACAGATTTCAGAATGCCTCCAGATGTGCATCGGAATCTACTACTGGTCTTCCAGGGAACGATCAAAGCGTAGACTGTTTGAGACATTACTCCCATGGAGGAAAGTGCTCATGGTGACTGTTGTATTCAATCCCGATGCAATTTCTGTGTTTCATCAACACTGTGATAGTCCACAGATTGCAGAATGCTTCCAGATGTGCATGGGAAACTACTACTGGTCATCCAGGGAACGATCAAAGCGTAGACTGTTTGAGACACTACTCCCATATAGGAAAGTGCGCATGTTGTTGTTGTTGTTGTCTTCACTCCTATGACTGGTTTGATGCAGCTCTCCATGCTACTCTATCCTGTGCAAGCTGCTTCATCTCCCAGTACCTACTGCAACCTACATCCTTTTGAATCTGCTTAGTGTACTCATCTCTCGGTCTCCCTCTACGATTTTTACCCTCCACGCTGCCCTCCAACGCTAAATTTGTGATCCTTTGATGCCTCAAAACATGTCTTACCAACCGATCCCTTCGTCTAGTCAAGTTGTGCCACAAACTTCTCTTCTCCCCAATCCTATTCAATACCTCCTTATTAGTTACGTGATCTATCCACCTTATCTTCAGTATTCTTCTGTAGCACCACATTTCGAAAGCTTCTATTCTCTTCTTGTCCAAACTAGTAATCGTCCATGTTTCACTTCCATACATGGCTACACTCCAAACAAATACTTTCAGAAACGACTTCCTGATACATAAATCTATATTCGATGTTAACAAATTTCTCTTCTTCAGAAACGCTTTCCTTGCCATTGCCGGTCTACATTTTATATCCTCTCTACTTCGACCGTCATCAGTTATTTTACTTCCTAAATAGCAAAACTCCTTTACTACTTTAAGTGTCTCATTTCCTAATCTAATTCCCTCAGCATCACCCGATTTAATTTGACTACATTCCATTATCCTCGTTTTGCTTTTGTTGATGTTCATCTTATATCCTCCTTTCAAGACACTGTCCATTCCGTTCAACTGCTCTTCCAAGTCCTTTGCCGTCTCTGACAGAATTACAATGTCATCGGCGAACCTCAAAGTTTTTACTTCGTCTCCATGAATTTTAATACCTACTCCAAATTTTCCTTTTATTTCCTTTACTGCTTGCTCAATATACAGATTGAATAACATCGGGGAGAGGCTACAACCCTGTCTCACTCCTTTCCCAACCACTGCTTCCCTTTCATGCCCCTCGACTTTTATGACTGCCATCTGGTTTCTGTACAAATTGTAAATAGCCTTTCGCTCCCTGTATTTTACCCCTGCCACCTTTAGAATTTGAAAAAGAGTATTCCAGTCAACTTTGTCAAAAGCTTTCTCTAAGTCTACAAATGCTAGAAACGTAGGTTTGCCTTTTCTTAATCTTTCTTCTAAGATAAGTCGTAAGGTCAGTATTGCCTCACGTGTTCCACCATTTCGACGGAATCCAAACTGATCCTCCCCGAGGTCCACATCTACCAGTTTTTCCATTAGTCTGTAAAGAATTCGCGTTAGTATTTTGCAGCTGTGACTTATTAAACTGATAGTTCGGTAATTTTCACATCTGTCAGCACCTGCATTCTTTGGGATTGGAATTATTATATTCTTCTTGAAGTCTGAGGGTATTTCGCCTGTCTCATACATCTTGCTCACCAGCTGGAAGAGTTTTGTCATGACTGGCTCTCCCAAGGCCGTCAGTAGTTCTAATGGAATATTGTCTACTCCGGGGGCCTTGTTTCGACTCAGGTCTTTCAGTGCTCTGTCAAACTCTTCACGCAGTATCGTATCTCCCATTTCGTCTTCATCTACATCCTCTTCCATTTCCATAATATTGTCCTCAAGTACATCACCCTTGTATAAACCTTCTATATACTCCTTCCACCTTTCTGCCTTCCCTTCTTTGCTTAGAACTGGGTTGCCAATTGAGCTCTTGATATTCATACACGTGGTTCTCTTCTCTCCAAAGGTCTCTTTAATTTTCCTGTAGGCAGTATCTATCTTACCCCTAGTGAGATAAGCTTCTACATCCTTACATTTGTCCTCTAGCCATCCCTGTTTAGCCATTTTGCACTTCCTGTCGATCTCATTTTTGAGACGTCTGTATTACTTTTTGCCTGCTTCATTTACTGCATTTTTATATTTTCTCCTTTCATCAATTAAATTCAATATTTCTTCTGTTACCCAAGGATTTCTAGCAGCCCTCGTCTTTTTACCTACTTTATCCTCTGCTGCCTTCACTACTTCATCCCTCAGAGCTACCCATTCTTCTTCTACTGTATTTCTTTCCCCTATTCCTGTCAATTGTCCCCTTATGCTCTCCCTGAAACTCTGTACAACCTCTGGTTCTTTCAGTTTATCCACGTCCCATCTCCTTAATTTCCCACATTTTTGCAGTTTCTTCAGTTTTAATCTACAGGTCATAACCAATAGATTGTGGTCCGATCCGTAGAACGCCACTTTTCTTTCTCCTGATAACGACATACTCCTGAGTAGTCCCCGCCCGGAGATCCGAATGGGGGACTATTTTACCTCCGGAATATTTTACCCAAGAGGATGCCATCATCATTTAATCATACAGTAAAGCTGCATGTCCTCGGGAAAAATCACGGCTGTAGTTTCCCCTTGCTTTCAGCCGTTCGCAGTAAAAGCACAGCAAGGCCGTTTTGGTTAATGTTGCAAGGCCAGATCAGTCAATCATCCAGACTGTTACCCCTGCAACTACTGAAAAGGCTGCTGCCCCTCTTCAGGAACCACACGTTTGTCTGGCCTCTCAACAGATACCCCTACATTGTGGTTGCACCTACGGTACGGCCATCTGTATCACTGAGGCACGCAAGCCTCCCCACCATCGGCAAGGTCCATGGTTCATGGGGGGGGGGAAGTGCGCATGGTGACTGTTGTATTCAATCCCGATGCAATTTCTGTGTTTGATCTACACTCTGATACTCCACAGATTACAGAATGCCTCCACGTGTGCATCGGGAACTACTACTGGTCTTCCTGGGAACGATCAAAGCGTAGCCTGTCTGAGACACTACTCCCATGGAGGAAAGTGCGCATGGTGACTGTTGTATTCAATCTCGATGCAATTTCTGTCTTTCATCAACACTCTGATACTCCACAAATTACAGAACGCCTCCAGATGTGCATCGGAAACTACTACTGGTCTTCCTGGAAACGATCAAAGCGTAGCCTGTTAGAGACATTACTCCCATGGAGGAAAGTGCGCATGGTGACTGTTATATTCAATCCTGGTGCAATTACTGAGTTTCATCAATACTCTGATAGTCCACAGATTACAGAATGCCTCCAGATGTGCATCAGAAACTTCGTCTGGTCTTCCAGCGAACGATCAATCTGTTTCATCAACACTGTGATAGTCCACAGATTGCAGAATGCTTCCAGATGTGCATCGGAAACTACTACTGATCTTCCAGGGAATGATCAATGCGTAGACTATTTGTGACATTACTGCCATGGAGGAAAGTGCGCATGGTGACTGTTGTATTCAATCCCGATGCAACTTCTGTGTTTCATCAATACTCTGATAGTCCACAGTCTAAGGAATGCCACCAGATGTGCATCAGAAACTACTACTGGTCTTCCAGGTAACGACCAAAGCGTAGACTGTTAGAGACATTACTCCCATGTAGGCAAGTGCGCATGATGAATGTTGTATTCAATCCCGATGCAATTTCTGTGTTTCATCAACACTCTGATACTCCACAGATTACAGAATGCCACCAGACGTGCATCGGAAACTACTACTGGTCTTCCAGGGAACGATCAAAGCGTAGACTGTTTGAGACATTACTCCCGTGGAGGAAAGTGCGTATGGTGACTGTTGTATTCAATCCCGATGCAATTTCTGTGTTTCATCAACAGTCTTATAGTCCACAGATTACAGAATGCCACCAGATGTACAACGGAAACTACTACTGGTCTTCCAGGGAACGATCAAAGCGTAGACTATTTGAGACATTACTCCCATGGAGCAAAGTGCGCATGGTGACTCTTGTATTCAATCCCGATGCAATTTCTAAGTTTCATCAACACTCTGATACTCCACAGATTACAGAATGCCTCCATATGTGCATCGGAAACTACTACTGGTCTTCCTGGGAACGATCAAAGCGTAGCCTGTTAGAGACATTGCTCAAATGAAGGAAAGTGCGCATTGTGACTGTTGTATTCAATCCTGGTGCAATTTCTGTGTTTCATCAACACTCTGATAGTCCACAGATTACAGAATGCCTCCAGATGTGTATAGGAAACTACTACTGGTCTTCCAGGGAACGATCAAAGCGTAGACTGTTTGAGACATTACTCCCATGTATTCAAGTGCGCATGGTGACTGTTGTATTCAATCCCGATGCAATTTCTGTGTTTCATCAACACTTTAAAGGTCCACAGATTACAGAATGCATCCAGATGTGCATCGGTAACTACTACTGGTCTTCCAGGGAACGATCAAAGCGTAGACTGTTTGAGACATTACTCCTGTGTGGAAAAGTGAGCATGGTGACTGTTGTATTCAATCGCGATGCAATTTCTGTGTTTCTTCAACACTCTGATTGTCCACAGATTACAGAATGACACCAGATGTGCATCGGAAACTACTACTGGTCTTCCTGGGAACGACCAAAGCGTAGACTGTTAGAGACATTACTCCCATGTAGGCAAGTGCGCATGGTGACTGTTGTATTCAATCCCGATGCAATTTCTGTGTTTCATCAACACTTTGAAGGTTCTCAGATTACAGAATGCATCCAGATGTGCATCGGATACTACTACTGATCTTCCAGGGAATGATCAATGCGTAGACTATTTGTGACATTACTGCCATGGAGGAAAGTGCGCATGGTGACTGTTGTATTCACTCCCGATGCAATTTCTGTGTTTCATCAATACTCTGATAGTCCACAGTCTAGGGAATGCCACCAGATGTGCATCAGAAACTACTACTGGTCTTCCAGGTAACGATCAAAGCATAGATTGTTTGGGACATTACTCCTGTGTAGGAAAGTGAGCATGGTGACTGTTGTATTCAATCGCGATACAATTTCTGTGTATCTTCAACACTCTGATTGTCCACAGATTACAGAATGACACCAGATGTGCATCGGAAGCTACTACTGGTCTTCCTGGGAACGACCAAAGCGTAGACTGTTAGAGACATTACTCCCATGTAGGCAAGTGCGCATGGTGACTGTTGTATTCAATCCCGATGCAATTTCTGTGTTTCATCAACACTCTGATAGTCCACAGAATACAGAATGCCACCAGACGTGCATCGGAAACTACTACTGGTCTTCCAGGGAACGATCAAACCGTAGACTGTTTGAGACATTACTCCTGTGGAGGAAAGTGTGCATGGTGACTGTTGTATTCAATCCCGATGCAATTTCTGTGTTTTATCAACACTCTGATAGTCACCAGATTACAGAATGCCACCAGATGTGCTTCGCAAACTACTACTGGTCTTCCAGGGAATGATCAAAGCATAGATTGTTTGGGACATTACTCCTGTGTAGGAAAGTGAGCATGGTGACTGTTGTATTCACTCCCGATGCAATTTCTGTGTTTCATCAATACTCTGATAGTCCACAGTCTAGGGAATGCCACCAGATGTGCATCAGAAACTACTACTGGTCTTCCAGGTAACGATCAAAGCATAGATTGTTTGGGACATTACTCCTGTGTAGGAAAGTGAGCATGGTGACTGTTGTATTCAATCGCGATACAATTTCTGTGTATCTTCAACACTCTGATTGTCCACAGATTACAGAATGACACCAGATGTGCATCGGAAGCTACTACTGGTCTTCCTGGGAACGACCAAAGCGTAGACCGTTTGTGACACTACTCCCATGGAGGAAAGTGCGCATGGTGACTATTGTATTCAATCCCGATGCAATTTCTGTGTTTCATCAACACTCTGATACTCCACAGATTACAGAATGCCTCCACATGTGCATCGGAAGCTACTACTGGTCTTCCTGGGAACGATCAAAGCGTAGACTGTTAGAGACATTACTCCCATGTATTCAAGTGCGCATGGTGACTGTTGAATTCAATCCCGATGCAATTTCTGTGTTTCATCAACACTTTGAAGGTCCACAGATTACAGAATGCATCCAGATGTGCATCGGAAACTACTACTGGTCTTCCAGAGAACGATCAAAGCGTAGACTGTTTGAGACATTACTCCTGTGTAGGAAAGTGAGCATGGTGACTGTTGTATTCAATCGCGATGCAATTTCTGTGTTTCTTCAACACTCTGATGGTCCACTGATTACAGAATGACACCAGATGTGCATCGGAAACTACTACTGGTCTTCCTGGTAACGACCAAAGCGTTGACTGTTAGAGACATTACTCCCATGTAGGCAAGTGCGCATGGTGACTGTTGTATTCAATCCCGATGCAATTTCTGTGTTTCATAGCACTTTGAAGGTCCCCAGATTACAGAATGCATCCAGATGTGCATCGGAAACTACTACTGGTCTTCCTGGGAACGATCAAAGCGTAGACTGTTTGAGACATTGCACCCGTGGAGGAAAGTGCGCATGGTGACTGTTGTATTCAATAACGATGGAAATTCTCTGTTCCATCAACACTCAGTTAGACCACAGATTTCAGAATGCCTCCAGATGTGCATCGGAATCTACTACTGTTCTTCCAGGGAACGATCAAAGCGTAGACTGATTGAGACATTACTCCCATGGAGGAAAGTGCGCATGGTGACTGTTGTATTCAATCCCGTTTCAATTTCTGTGTTTCATCAACACTGTGATAGTCCACAGATTGCAGAATGCTTCCAGATGTGCATCGGAAACTACTACTGGTCTTCCAGGGAACGATCAAAGCGTAGACTGTTTGAGACACTACTCCCATGGAGGAAAGTGCGCATGGTGACTGTTGTATTCAATCCCGATGCAATTTCTGTGTTTCATCAACACTCTGATAGTCCACAGATTACAGAATGCCTCCATATGTGCATCGGAAACTACTACTGGTCTTCCTGGGAACGATCAAAGCGTAGCCTGTTAGAGACATTGCTCAAATGAAGGAAAGTGCGCATTGTGACTGTTGTATTCAATCCTGGTGCAATTTCTGTGTTTCATCAACACTCTGATAGTCCACAGATTACAGAATGCCTCCAGATGGGTATAGGAAACTACTACTGGTCTTCCAGGGAACGATCAAAGCGTAGACTGTTTGAGACATTACTCCCATGTATTCAAGTGCGCATGGTGACTGTTGTATTCAATCCCGATGCAATTTCTGTGTTTCATCAACACTTTAAAGGTCCACAGATTACAGAATGCATCCAGATGTGCATCGGTAACTACTACTGGTCTTCCAGGGAACGATCAAAGCGTAGACTCTTTGAGACATTACTCCTGTGTGGAAAAGTGAGCATGGTGACTGTTGTATTCAATCGCGATGCAATTTCTGTGTTTCTTCAACACTCTGATTGTCCACAGATTACAGAATGACACCAGATGTGCATCGGAAACTACTACTGGTCTTCCTGGGAACGACCAAAGCGTAGACTGTTAGAGACATTACTCCCATGTAGGCAAGTGCGCATGGTGACTGTTGTATTCAATCCCGATGCAATTTCTGTGTTTCATAGCACTTTGAAGGTCCACAGATTACAGAATGCATCCAGATGTGCATCGGAAACTACTACTGGTCTTTCAGGGAACGATCAAAGCGTAGACTATTTGAGACATTACTCCCATGGAGCAAAGTGAGCATGGTGACTCTTGTATTCAATCCCAATGCAATTTCTGTGTTTCATCAACACTCTGATAGTCCAGAGATTAAGGAATGCCACCAGATGCGCATCGGAAACTACTACTGGTCTTCCTGGGAACGATCAAAGCGTAGACTGTTTGAGACATTACTCCCATGGAGGAATGTGCGCATGGTGACTGTTGTATTCAATCCCGATGCAATTTCTATGTTTCATCAACACTCTGATACTCCACAGATTACAGAATGCCACCAGACGTGCATCGGAAACTGCTACTGGTCTTCCAGGGAACGATCAAAGCGTAGAATGTTTGAGACATTACTCCCGTGGAGGAACGTGCGCATGGTGACTGTTGTATTCAATCCCGATGCAATATCTGTGTTTCATCAACAGTCTGATAGTCCACAGATTACAGAATGCCACCAGATGTACAACGGAAACAACTACTGCTCTTCCAGGGAACGATCAAAGCGTAGACTGTTTGAGACATTGCACCCGTGGAGGAAAGTGCGCATGGTGACTGTTGTATTCAATAACGATGGAAATTCTCTGTTCCATCAACACTCAGTTAGACCACAGATTTCAGAATGCCTCCAGATGTGCATCGGAATCTACTACTGTTCTTCCAGGGAACGATCAAAGCGTAGACTGATTGAGACATTACTCCCATGGAGGAAAGTGCGCATGGTGACTGTTGTATTCAATCCCGTTTCAATTTCTGTGTTTCATCAACACTGTGATAGTCCACAGATTGTAGAATGCTTCCAGATGTGCATCGGAAACTACTGCTGGTCTTCCAGGGAACGATCAAAGCGTAGACTGTTTGAGACACTACTCCCATGGAGGAAAGTGCGCATGGTGACTGTTGTATTCAATCCCGATGCAATTTCTGTGTTTCATCAACACTCTGATAGTCCACAGATTACAGAATGCCTCCAGATGTGCATCGGAAACTACTACTGGTCTTCCTGGGAACGATCAAAGCGTAGCCTGTTAGAGACATTGCTCCCATGAAGGAAAGTGCGCATAGTGACTGTTGTATTCAATCCTGGTGCAATTTCTGTGTTTCATCAACACTCTGATAGTCCACAGATTACAGAATGCCTCCAGATGTGTATAGGAAACTACTACTGGTCTTCCAGGGAACGATCAAAGCGTAGACTGTTTGAGACATTACTCCCATGTATTCAAGTGCGCATGGTGACTGTTGTATTCAATCCCGATGCAATTTCTGTGTTTCATCAACACTTTGAAGGTCCACAGATTACAGAATGCATCCAGATGTGCATCGGTAACTACTACTGGTCTTCCAGGGAACGATCAAAGCGTAGACTGTTTGAGACATTACTCCTGTGTAGAAAAGTGAGCATGGTGACTGTTGTATTCAATCGCGATGCAATTTCTGTGTTTCTTCAACACTCTGATTGTCCACAGATTACAGAATGACACCAGATGTGCATCGGAAACTACTACTGGTCTTCCTGGGAACGACCAAAGCTTAGACTGTTAGAGACATTACTCCCATGTAGGCAAGTGCGCATGGTGACTGTTGTATTCAATCCCGATGCAATTTCTGTGTTTCATAGCACTTTGAAGGTCCACAGATTACAGAATGCATCCAGATGTGCATCGGAAACTACTACTGGTCTTTCAGGGAACGATCAAAGCGTAGACTGATTGAGACATTACTCCCATGGAGCAAAGTGAGCATGGTGACTCTTGTATTCAATCCCAATGCAATTTCTGTGTTTCATCAACACTCTGATAGTCCAGAGATTAAGGAATGCCACCAGATGTGCATCGGAAACTACTACTGGTCTTCCTGGGAACGATCAAAGCGTAGACTGTTTGAGACATTACTCCCATGGAGGAATGTGCGCATGGTGACTGTTGTATTCAATCCCGATTCAATTTCTATGTTTCATCAACACTCTGATACTCCACAGATTACAGAATGCCACCAGACGTGCATCGGAAACTGCTACTGGTCTTCCAGGGAACGATCAAAGCGTAGAATGTTTGAGACATTACTCCCGTGGAGGAACGTGCGCATGGTGACTGTTGTATTCAATCCCGATGCAATATCTGTGTTTCATCAACAGTCTGATAGTCCACAGATTACAGAATGCCATCAGATGTACAACGGAAACAACTACTGGTCTTCCAGGGAACGATCAAAGCGTAGACTGTTTGAGACATTGCACCCGTGGAGGAAAGTGCGCATGGTGACTGTTGTATTCAATCCCGATGCAATTTCTGTGTTTCATCAACACTCTGATAGTCCACAGATTACAGAATGCCTCCAGATGTGTATAGGAAAGTACTACTGGTCTTCCAGGGAACGATCAAAGCGTAGACTGTTTGAGACATTACTCCCATGTATTCAAGTGCGCATGGTGACTGTTGTATTCAATCCCGATGCAATTTCTGTGTTTCATCAACACTTTAAAGGTCCACAGATTACAGAATGCATCCAGATGTGCATCGGTAACTACTACTGGTCTTCCAGGGAACGATCAAAGCGTAGACTGTTTGAGACATTACTCCTGTGTGGAAAAGTGAGCATGGTGACTGTTGTATTCAATCGCGATGCAATTTCTGTGTTTCTTCAACACTCTGATTGTCCACAGATTACAGAATGACACCAGATGTGCATCGGAAACTACTACTGGTCTTCCTGGGAACGACCAAAGCGTAGACTGTTAGAGACATTACTCCCATGTAGGCAAGTGCGCATGGTGACTGTTGTATTCAATCCCGATGCAATTTCTGTGTTTCATCAACACTTTGAAGGTTCTCAGATTACAGAATGCATCCAGATGTGCATCGGATACTACTACTGATCTTCCAGGGAATGATCAATGCGTAGACTATTTGTGACATTACTGCCATGGAGGAAAGTGCGCATGGTGACTGTTGTATTCACTCCCGATGCAATTTCTGTGTTTCATCAATACTCTGATAGTCCACAGTCTAGGGAATGCCACCAGATGTGCATCAGAAACTACTACTGGTCTTCCAGGTAACGATCAAAGCATAGATTGTTTGGGACATTACTCCTGTGTAGGAAAGTGAGCATGGTGACTGTTGTATTCAATCGCGATACAATTTCTGTGTATCTTCAACACTCTGATTGTCCACAGATTACAGAATGACACCAGATGTGCATCGGAAGCTACTACTGGTCTTCCTGGGAACGACCAAAGCGTAGACTGTTAGAGACATTACTCCCATGTAGGCAAGTGCGCATGGTGACTGTTGTATTCAATCCCGATGCAATTTCTGTGTTTCATCAACACTCTGATAGTCCACAGAATACAGAATGCCACCAGACGTGCATCGGAAACTACTACTGGTCTTCCAGGGAACGATCAAACCGTAGACTGTTTGAGACATTACTCCTGTGGAGGAAAGTGTGCATGGTGACTGTTGTATTCAATCCCGATGCAATTTCTGTGTTTTATCAACACTCTGATAGTCACCAGATTACAGAATGCCACCAGATGTGCTTCGCAAACTACTACTGGTCTTCCAGGGAATGATCAAAGCATAGATTGTTTGGGACATTACTCCTGTGTAGGAAAGTGAGCATGGTGACTGTTGTATTCACTCCCGATGCAATTTCTGTGTTTCATCAATACTCTGATAGTCCACAGTCTAGGGAATGCCACCAGATGTGCATCAGAAACTACTACTGGTCTTCCAGGTAACGATCAAAGCATAGATTGTTTGGGACATTACTCCTGTGTAGGAAAGTGAGCATGGTGACTGTTGTATTCAATCGCGATACAATTTCTGTGTATCTTCAACACTCTGATTGTCCACAGATTACAGAAT
Source organism: Schistocerca gregaria (assembly GCF_023897955.1). Lineage (NCBI taxonomy): Eukaryota > Metazoa > Arthropoda > Insecta > Orthoptera > Acrididae > Schistocerca > Schistocerca gregaria. The sequence continues at coordinate 45,382,554 of NC_064927.1, forward strand.
GACACCAGATGTGCATCGGAAGCTACTACTGGTCTTCCTGGGAACGACCAAAGCGTAGACCGTTTGTGACACTACTCCCATGGAGGAAAGTGCGCATGGTGACTATTGTATTCAATCCCGATGCAATTTCTGTGTTTCATCAACACTCTGATACTCCACAGATTACAGAATGCCTCCACATGTGCATCGGAAGCTACTACTGGTCTTCCTGGGAACGATCAAAGCGTAGACTGTTAGAGACATTACTCCCATGTATTCAAGTGCGCATGGTGACTGTTGAATTCAATCCCGATGCAATTTCTGTGTTTCATCAACACTTTGAAGGTCCACAGATTACAGAATGCATCCAGATGTGCATCGGAAACTACTACTGGTCTTCCAGAGAACGATCAAAGCGTAGACTGTTTGAGACATTACTCCTGTGTAGGAAAGTGAGCATGGTGACTGTTGTATTCAATCGCGATGCAATTTCTGTGTTTCTTCAACACTCTGATGGTCCACTGATTACAGAATGACACCAGATGTGCATCGGAAACTACTACTGGTCTTCCTGGTAACGACCAAAGCGTTGACTGTTAGAGACATTACTCCCATGTAGGCAAGTGCGCATGGTGACTGTTGTATTCAATCCCGATGCAATTTCTGTGTTTCATAGCACTTTGAAGGTCCCCAGATTACAGAATGCATCCAGATGTGCATCGGAAACTACTACTGGTCTTCCTGGGAACGATCAAAGCGTAGACTGTTTGAGACATTGCACCCGTGGAGGAAAGTGCGCATGGTGACTGTTGTATTCAATAACGATGGAAATTCTCTGTTCCATCAACACTCAGTTAGACCACAGATTTCAGAATGCCTCCAGATGTGCATCGGAATCTACTACTGTTCTTCCAGGGAACGATCAAAGCGTAGACTGATTGAGACATTACTCCCATGGAGGAAAGTGCGCATGGTGACTGTTGTATTCAATCCCGTTTCAATTTCTGTGTTTCATCAACACTGTGATAGTCCACAGATTGCAGAATGCTTCCAGATGTGCATCGGAAACTACTACTGGTCTTCCAGGGAACGATCAAAGCGTAGACTGTTTGAGACACTACTCCCATGGAGGAAAGTGCGCATGGTGACTGTTGTATTCAATCCCGATGCAATTTCTGTGTTTCATCAACACTCTGATAGTCCACAGATTACAGAATGCCTCCATATGTGCATCGGAAACTACTACTGGTCTTCCTGGGAACGATCAAAGCGTAGCCTGTTAGAGACATTGCTCAAATGAAGGAAAGTGCGCATTGTGACTGTTGTATTCAATCCTGGTGCAATTTCTGTGTTTCATCAACACTCTGATAGTCCACAGATTACAGAATGCCTCCAGATGTGTATAGGAAACTACTACTGGTCTTCCAGGGAACGATCAAAGCGTAGACTGTTTGAGACATTACTCCCATGTATTCAAGTGCGCATGGTGACTGTTGTATTCAATCCCGATGCAATTTCTGTGTTTCATCAACACTTTAAAGGTCCACAGATTACAGAATGCATCCAGATGTGCATCGGTAACTACTACTGGTCTTCCAGGGAACGATCAAAGCGTAGACTGTTTGAGACATTACTCCTGTGTGGAAAAGTGAGCATGGTGACTGTTGTATTCAATCGCGATGCAATTTCTGTGTTTCTTCAACACTCTGATTGTCCACAGATTACAGAATGACACCAGATGTGCATCGGAAACTACTACTGGTCTTCCTGGGAACGACCAAAGCGTAGACTGTTAGAGACATTACTCCCATGTAGGCAAGTGCGCATGGTGACTGTTGTATTCAATCCCGATGCAATTTCTGTGTTTCATAGCACTTTGAAGGTCCACAGATTACAGAATGCATCCAGATGTGCATCGGAAACTACTACTGGTCTTTCAGGGAACGATCAAAGCGTAGACTATTTGAGACATTACTCCCATGGAGCAAAGTGAGCATGGTGACTCTTGTATTCAATCCCAATGCAATTTCTGTGTTTCATCAACACGCTGATAGTCCAGAGATTAAGGAATGCCACCAGATGCGCATCGGAAACTACTACTGGTCTTCCTGGGAACGATCAAAGCGTAGACTGTTTGAGACATTACTCCCATGGAGGAATTTGCGCATGGTGACTGTTGTATTCAATCCCGATGCAATTTCTATGTTTCATCAACACTCTGATACTCCACAGATTACAGAATGCCACCAGACGTGCATCGGAAACTGCTACTGGTCTTCCAGGGAACGATCAAAGCGTAGAATGTTTGAGACATTACTCCCGTGGAGGAACGTGCGCATGGTGACTGTTGTATTCAATCCCGATGCAATATCTGTGTTTCATCAACAGTCTGATAGTCCACAGATTACAGAATGCCACCAGATGTACAACGGAAACAACTACTGCTCTTCCAGGGAACGATCAAAGCGTAGACTGTTTGAGACATTGCACCCGTGGAGGAAAGTGCGCATGGTGACTGTTGTATTCAATAACGATGGAAATTCTCTGTTCCATCAACACTCAGTTAGACCACAGATTTCAGAATGCCTCCAGATGTGCATCGGAATCTACTACTGTTCTTCCAGGGAACGATCAAAGCGTAGACTGATTGAGACATTACTCCCATGGAGGAAAGTGCGCATGGTGACTGTTGTATTCAATCCCGTTTCAATTTCTGTGTTTTATCAACACTCTGATAGTCACCAGATTACAGAATGCCACCAGATGTGCTTCGCAAACTACTACTGGTCTTCCAGGGAATGATCAAAGCATAGATTGTTTGGGACATTACTCCTGTGTAGGAAAGTGAGCATGGTGACTGTTGTATTCACTCCCGATGCAATTTCTGTGTTTCATCAATACTCTGATAGTCCACAGTCTAGGGAATGCCACCAGATGTGCATCAGAAACTACTACTGGTCTTCCAGGTAACGATCAAAGCATAGATTGTTTGGGACATTACTCCTGTGTAGGAAAGTGAGCATGGTGACTGTTGTATTCAATCGCGATACAATTTCTGTGTATCTTCAACACTCTGATTGTCCACAGATTACAGAATGACACCAGATGTGCATCGGAAGCTACTACTGGTCTTCCTGGGAACGACCAAAGCGTAGACCGTTTGTGACACTACTCCCATGGAGGAAAGTGCGCATGGTGACTATTGTATTCAATCCCGATGCAATTTCTGTGTTTCATCAACACTCTGATACTCCACAGATTACAGAATGCCTCCACATGTGCATCGGAAGCTACTACTGGTCTTCCTGGGAACGATCAAAGCGTAGACTGTTAGAGACATTACTCCCATGTATTCAAGTGCGCATGGTGACTGTTGAATTCAATCCCGATGCAATTTCTGTGTTTCATCAACACTTTGAAGGTCCACAGATTACAGAATGCATCCAGATGTGCATCGGAAACTACTACTGGTCTTCCAGAGAACGATCAAAGCGTAGACTGTTTGAGACATTACTCCTGTGTAGGAAAGTGAGCATGGTGACTGTTGTATTCAATCGCGATGCAATTTCTGTGTTTCTTCAACACTCTGATGGTCCACTGATTACAGAATGACACCAGATGTGCATCGGAAACTACTACTGGTCTTCCTGGTAACGACCAAAGCGTTGACTGTTAGAGACATTACTCCCATGTAGGCAAGTGCGCATGGTGACTGTTGTATTCAATCCCGATGCAATTTCTGTGTTTCATAGCACTTTGAAGGTCCCCAGATTACAGAATGCATCCAGATGTGCATCGGAAACTACTACTGGTCTTCCTGGGAACGATCAAAGCGTAGACTGTTTGAGACATTGCACCCGTGGAGGAAAGTGCGCATGGTGACTGTTGTATTCAATAACGATGGAAATTCTCTGTTCCATCAACACTCAGTTAGACCACAGATTTCAGAATGCCTCCAGATGTGCATCGGAATCTACTACTGTTCTTCCAGGGAACGATCAAAGCGTAGACTGATTGAGACATTACTCCCATGGAGGAAAGTGCGCATGGTGACTGTTGTATTCAATCCCGTTTCAATTTCTGTGTTTCATCAACACTGTGATAGTCCACAGATTGCAGAATGCTTCCAGATGTGCATCGGAAACTACTACTGGTCTTCCAGGGAACGATCAAAGCGTAGACTGTTTGAGACACTACTCCCATGGAGGAAAGTGCGCATGGTGACTGTTGTATTCAATCCCGATGCAATTTCTGTGTTTCATCAACACTCTGATAGTCCACAGATTACAGAATGCCTCCATATGTGCATCGGAAACTACTACTGGTCTTCCTGGGAACGATCAAAGCGTAGCCTGTTAGAGACATTGCTCAAATGAAGGAAAGTGCGCATTGTGACTGTTGTATTCAATCCTGGTGCAATTTCTGTGTTTCATCAACACTCTGATAGTCCACAGATTACAGAATGCCTCCAGATGGGTATAGGAAACTACTACTGGTCTTCCAGGGAACGATCAAAGCGTAGACTGTTTGAGACATTACTCCCATGTATTCAAGTGCGCATGGTGACTGTTGTATTCAATCCCGATGCAATTTCTGTGTTTCATCAACACTTTAAAGGTCCACAGATTACAGAATGCATCCAGATGTGCATCGGTAACTACTACTGGTCTTCCAGGGAACGATCAAAGCGTAGACTCTTTGAGACATTACTCCTGTGTGGAAAAGTGAGCATGGTGACTGTTGTATTCAATCGCGATGCAATTTCTGTGTTTCTTCAACACTCTGATTGTCCACAGATTACAGAATGACACCAGATGTGCATCGGAAACTACTACTGGTCTTCCTGGGAACGACCAAAGCGTAGACTGTTAGAGACATTACTCCCATGTAGGCAAGTGCGCATGGTGACTGTTGTATTCAATCCCGATGCAATTTCTGTGTTTCATAGCACTTTGAAGGTCCACAGATTACAGAATGCATCCAGATGTGCATCGGAAACTACTACTGGTCTTTCAGGGAACGATCAAAGCGTAGACTATTTGAGACATTACTCCCATGGAGCAAAGTGAGCATGGTGACTCTTGTATTCAATCCCAATGCAATTTCTGTGTTTCATCAACACTCTGATAGTCCAGAGATTAAGGAATGCCACCAGATGCGCATCGGAAACTACTACTGGTCTTCCTGGGAACGATCAAAGCGTAGACTGTTTGAGACATTACTCCCATGGAGGAATGTGCGCATGGTGACTGTTGTATTCAATCCCGATGCAATTTCTATGTTTCATCAACACTCTGATACTCCACAGATTACAGAATGCCACCAGACGTGCATCGGAAACTGCTACTGGTCTTCCAGGGAACGATCAAAGCGTAGAATGTTTGAGACATTACTCCCGTGGAGGAACGTGCGCATGGTGACTGTTGTATTCAATCCCGATGCAATATCTGTGTTTCATCAACAGTCTGATAGTCCACAGATTACAGAATGCCACCAGATGTACAACGGAAACAACTACTGCTCTTCCAGGGAACGATCAAAGCGTAGACTGTTTGAGACATTGCACCCGTGGAGGAAAGTGCGCATGGTGACTGTTGTATTCAATAACGATGGAAATTCTCTGTTCCATCAACACTCAGTTAGACCACAGATTTCAGAATGCCTCCAGATGTGCATCGGAATCTACTACTGTTCTTCCAGGGAACGATCAAAGCGTAGACTGATTGAGACATTACTCCCATGGAGGAAAGTGCGCATGGTGACTGTTGTATTCAATCCCGTTTCAATTTCTGTGTTTCATCAACACTGTGATAGTCCACAGATTGTAGAATGCTTCCAGATGTGCATCGGAAACTACTGCTGGTCTTCCAGGGAACGATCAAAGCGTAGACTGTTTGAGACACTACTCCCATGGAGGAAAGTGCGCATGGTGACTGTTGTATTCAATCCCGATGCAATTTCTGTGTTTCATCAACACTCTGATAGTCCACAGATTACAGAATGCCTCCAGATGTGCATCGGAAACTACTACTGGTCTTCCTGGGAACGATCAAAGCGTAGCCTGTTAGAGACATTGCTCCCATGAAGGAAAGTGCGCATAGTGACTGTTGTATTCAATCCTGGTGCAATTTCTGTGTTTCATCAACACTCTGATAGTCCACAGATTACAGAATGCCTCCAGATGTGTATAGGAAACTACTACTGGTCTTCCAGGGAACGATCAAAGCGTAGACTGTTTGAGACATTACTCCCATGTATTCAAGTGCGCATGGTGACTGTTGTATTCAATCCCGATGCAATTTCTGTGTTTCATCAACACTTTGAAGGTCCACAGATTACAGAATGCATCCAGATGTGCATCGGTAACTACTACTGGTCTTCCAGGGAACGATCAAAGCGTAGACTGTTTGAGACATTACTCCTGTGTAGAAAAGTGAGCATGGTGACTGTTGTATTCAATCGCGATGCAATTTCTGTGTTTCTTCAACACTCTGATTGTCCACAGATTACAGAATGACACCAGATGTGCATCGGAAACTACTACTGGTCTTCCTGGGAACGACCAAAGCTTAGACTGTTAGAGACATTACTCCCATGTAGGCAAGTGCGCATGGTGACTGTTGTATTCAATCCCGATGCAATTTCTGTGTTTCATAGCACTTTGAAGGTCCACAGATTACAGAATGCATCCAGATGTGCATCGGAAACTACTACTGGTCTTTCAGGGAACGATCAAAGCGTAGACTGATTGAGACATTACTCCCATGGAGCAAAGTGAGCATGGTGACTCTTGTATTCAATCCCAATGCAATTTCTGTGTTTCATCAACACTCTGATAGTCCAGAGATTAAGGAATGCCACCAGATGTGCATCGGAAACTACTACTGGTCTTCCTGGGAACGATCAAAGCGTAGACTGTTTGAGACATTACTCCCATGGAGGAATGTGCGCATGGTGACTGTTGTATTCAATCCCGATTCAATTTCTATGTTTCATCAACACTCTGATACTCCACAGATTACAGAATGCCACCAGACGTGCATCGGAAACTGCTACTGGTCTTCCAGGGAACGATCAAAGCGTAGAATGTTTGAGACATTACTCCCGTGGAGGAACGTGCGCATGGTGACTGTTGTATTCAATCCCGATGCAATATCTGTGTTTCATCAACAGTCTGATAGTCCACAGATTACAGAATGCCATCAGATGTACAACGGAAACAACTACTGGTCTTCCAGGGAACGATCAAAGCGTAGACTGTTTGAGACATTGCACCCGTGGAGGAAAGTGCGCATGGTGACTGTTGTATTCAATCCCGATGCAATTTCTGTGTTTCATCAACACTCTGATAGTCCACAGATTACAGAATGCCTCCAGATGTGTATAGGAAAGTACTACTGGTCTTCCAGGGAACGATCAAAGCGTAGACTGTTTGAGACATTACTCCCATGTATTCAAGTGCGCATGGTGACTGTTGTATTCAATCCCGATGCAATTTCTGTGTTTCATCAACACTTTAAAGGTCCACAGATTACAGAATGCATCCAGATGTGCATCGGTAACTACTACTGGTCTTCCAGGGAACGATCAAAGCGTAGACTGTTTGAGACATTACTCCTGTGTGGAAAAGTGAGCATGGTGACTGTTGTATTCAATCGCGATGCAATTTCTGTGTTTCTTCAACACTCTGATTGTCCACAGATTACAGAATGACACCAGATGTGCATCGGAAACTACTACTGGTCTTCCTGGGAACGACCAAAGCGTAGACTGTTAGAGACATTACTCCCATGTAGGCAAGTGCGCATGGTGACTGTTGTATTCAATCCCGATGCAATTTCTGTGTTTCATCAACACTTTGAAGGTTCTCAGATTACAGAATGCATCCAGATGTGCATCGGATACTACTACTGATCTTCCAGGGAATGATCAATGCGTAGACTATTTGTGACATTACTGCCATGGAGGAAAGTGCGCATGGTGACTGTTGTATTCACTCCCGATGCAATTTCTGTGTTTCATCAATACTCTGATAGTCCACAGTCTAGGGAATGCCACCAGATGTGCATCAGAAACTACTACTGGTCTTCCAGGTAACGATCAAAGCATAGATTGTTTGGGACATTACTCCTGTGTAGGAAAGTGAGCATGGTGACTGTTGTATTCAATCGCGATACAATTTCTGTGTATCTTCAACACTCTGATTGTCCACAGATTACAGAATGACACCAGATGTGCATCGGAAGCTACTACTGGTCTTCCTGGGAACGACCAAAGCGTAGACTGTTAGAGACATTACTCCCATGTAGGCAAGTGCGCATGGTGACTGTTGTATTCAATCCCGATGCAATTTCTGTGTTTCATCAACACTCTGATAGTCCACAGAATACAGAATGCCACCAGACGTGCATCGGAAACTACTACTGGTCTTCCAGGGAACGATCAAACCGTAGACTGTTTGAGACATTACTCCTGTGGAGGAAAGTGTGCATGGTGACTGTTGTATTCAATCCCGATGCAATTTCTGTGTTTTATCAACACTCTGATAGTCACCAGATTACAGAATGCCACCAGATGTGCTTCGCAAACTACTACTGGTCTTCCAGGGAATGATCAAAGCATAGATTGTTTGGGACATTACTCCTGTGTAGGAAAGTGAGCATGGTGACTGTTGTATTCACTCCCGATGCAATTTCTGTGTTTCATCAATACTCTGATAGTCCACAGTCTAGGGAATGCCACCAGATGTGCATCAGAAACTACTACTGGTCTTCCAGGTAACGATCAAAGCATAGATTGTTTGGGACATTACTCCTGTGTAGGAAAGTGAGCATGGTGACTGTTGTATTCAATCGCGATACAATTTCTGTGTATCTTCAACACTCTGATTGTCCACAGATTACAGAATGACACCAGATGTGCATCGGAAGCTACTACTGGTCTTCCTGGGAACGACCAAAGCGTAGACCGTTTGTGACACTACTCCCATGGAGGAAAGTGCGCATGGTGACTATTGTATTCAATCCCGATGCAATTTCTGTGTTTCATCAACACTCTGATACTCCACAGATTACAGAATGCCTCCACATGTGCATCGGAAGCTACTACTGGTCTTCCTGGGAACGATCAAAGCGTAGACTGTTAGAGACATTACTCCCATGTATTCAAGTGCGCATGGTGACTGTTGAATTCAATCCCGATGCAATTTCTGTGTTTCATCAACACTTTGAAGGTCCACAGATTACAGAATGCATCCAGATGTGCATCGGAAACTACTACTGGTCTTCCAGAGAACGATCAAAGCGTAGACTGTTTGAGACATTACTCCTGTGTAGGAAAGTGAGCATGGTGACTGTTGTATTCAATCGCGATGCAATTTCTGTGTTTCTTCAACACTCTGATGGTCCACTGATTACAGAATGACACCAGATGTGCATCGGAAACTACTACTGGTCTTCCTGGTAACGACCAAAGCGTTGACTGTTAGAGACATTACTCCCATGTAGGCAAGTGCGCATGGTGACTGTTGTATTCAATCCCGATGCAATTTCTGTGTTTCATAGCACTTTGAAGGTCCCCAGATTACAGAATGCATCCAGATGTGCATCGGAAACTACTACTGGTCTTCCTGGGAACGATCAAAGCGTAGACTGTTTGAGACATTGCACCCGTGGAGGAAAGTGCGCATGGTGACTGTTGTATTCAATAACGATGGAAATTCTCTGTTCCATCAACACTCAGTTAGACCACAGATTTCAGAATGCCTCCAGATGTGCATCGGAATCTACTACTGTTCTTCCAGGGAACGATCAAAGCGTAGACTGATTGAGACATTACTCCCATGGAGGAAAGTGCGCATGGTGACTGTTGTATTCAATCCCGTTTCAATTTCTGTGTTTCATCAACACTGTGATAGTCCACAGATTGCAGAATGCTTCCAGATGTGCATCGGAAACTACTACTGGTCTTCCAGGGAACGATCAAAGCGTAGACTGTTTGAGACACTACTCCCATGGAGGAAAGTGCGCATGGTGACTGTTGTATTCAATCCCGATGCAATTTCTGTGTTTCATCAACACTCTGATAGTCCACAGATTACAGAATGCCTCCATATGTGCATCGGAAACTACTACTGGTCTTCCTGGGAACGATCAAAGCGTAGCCTGTTAGAGACATTGCTCAAATGAAGGAAAGTGCGCATTGTGACTGTTGTATTCAATCCTGGTGCAATTTCTGTGTTTCATCAACACTCTGATAGTCCACAGATTACAGAATGCCTCCAGATGTGTATAGGAAACTACTACTGGTCTTCCAGGGAACGATCAAAGCGTAGACTGTTTGAGACATTACTCCCATGTATTCAAGTGCGCATGGTGACTGTTGTATTCAATCCCGATGCAATTTCTGTGTTTCATCAACACTTTAAAGGTCCACAGATTACAGAATGCATCCAGATGTGCATCGGTAACTACTACTGGTCTTCCAGGGAACGATCAAAGCGTAGACTGTTTGAGACATTACTCCTGTGTGGAAAAGTGAGCATGGTGACTGTTGTATTCAATCGCGATGCAATTTCTGTGTTTCTTCAACACTCTGATTGTCCACAGATTACAGAATGACACCAGATGTGCATCGGAAACTACTACTGGTCTTCCTGGGAACGACCAAAGCGTAGACTGTTAGAGACATTACTCCCATGTAGGCAAGTGCGCATGGTGACTGTTGTATTCAATCCCGATGCAATTTCTGTGTTTCATAGCACTTTGAAGGTCCACAGATTACAGAATGCATCCAGATGTGCATCGGAAACTACTACTGGTCTTTCAGGGAACGATCAAAGCGTAGACTATTTGAGACATTACTCCCATGGAGCAAAGTGAGCATGGTGACTCTTGTATTCAATCCCAATGCAATTTCTGTGTTTCATCAACACGCTGATAGTCCAGAGATTAAGGAATGCCACCAGATGCGCATCGGAAACTACTACTGGTCTTCCTGGGAACGATCAAAGCGTAGACTGTTTGAGACATTACTCCCATGGAGGAATGTGCGCATGGTGACTGTTGTATTCAATCCCGATGCAATTTCTATGTTTCATCAACACTCTGATACTCCACAGATTACAGAATGCCACCAGACGTGCATCGGAAACTGCTACTGGTCTTCCAGGGAACGATCAAAGCGTAGAATGTTTGAGACATTACTCCCGTGGAGGAACGTGCGCATGGTGACTGTTGTATTCAATCCCGATGCAATATCTGTGTTTCATCAACAGTCTGATAGTCCACAGATTACAGAATGCCACCAGATGTACAACGGAAACAACTACTGCTCTTCCAGGGAACGATCAAAGCGTAGACTGTTTGAGACATTGCACCCGTGGAGGAAAGTGCGCATGGTGACTGTTGTATTCAATAACGATGGAAATTCTCTGTTCCATCAACACTCAGTTAGACCACAGATTTCAGAATGCCTCCAGATGTGCATCGGAATCTACTACTGTTCTTCCAGGGAACGATCAAAGCGTAGACTGATTGAGACATTACTCCCATGGAGGAAAGTGCGCATGGTGACTGTTGTATTCAATCCCGTTTCAATTTCTGTGTTTCATCAACACTGTGATAGTCCACAGATTGTAGAATGCTTCCAGATGTGCATCGGAAACTACTGCTGGTCTTCCAGGGAACGATCAGAGCGTAGACTGTTTGAGACACTACTCCCATGGAGGAAAGTGCGCATGGTGACTGTTGTATTCAATCCCGATGCAATTTCTGTGTTTCATCAACACTCTGATAGTCCACAGATTACAGAATGCCTCCAGATGTGCATCGGAAACTACTACTGGTCTTCCTGGGAACGATCAAAGCGTAGCCTGTTAGAGACATTGCTCCCATGAAGGAAAGTGCGCATAGTGACTGTTGTATTCAATCCTGGTGCAATTTCTGTGTTTCATCAACACTCTGATAGTCCACAGATTACAGAATGCCTCCAGATGTGTATAGGAAACTACTACTGGTCTTCCAGGGAACGATCAAAGCGTAGACTGTTTGAGACATTACTCCCATGTATTCAAGTGCGCATGGTGACTGTTGTATTCAATCCCGATGCAATTTCTGTGTTTCATCAACACTTTGAAGGTCCACAGATTACAGAATGCATCCAGATGTGCATCGGTAACTACTACTGGTCTTCCAGGGAACGATCAAAGCGTAGACTGTTTGAGACATTACTCCTGTGTAGAAAAGTGAGCATGGTGACTGTTGTATTCAATCGCGATGCAATTTCTGTGTTTCTTCAACACTCTGATTGTCCACAGATTACAGAATGACACCAGATGTGCATCGGAAACTACTACTGGTCTTCCTGGGAACGACCAAAGCTTAGACTGTTAGAGACATTACTCCCATGTAGGCAAGTGCGCATGGTGACTGTTGTATTCAATCCCGATGCAATTTCTGTGTTTCATAGCACTTTGAAGGTCCACAGATTACAGAATGCATCCAGATGTGCATCGGAAACTACTACTGGTCTTTCAGGGAACGATCAAAGCGTAGACTGATTGAGACATTACTCCCATGGAGCAAAGTGAGCATGGTGACTCTTGTATTCAATCCCAATGCAATTTCTGTGTTTCATCAACACTCTGATAGTCCAGAGATTAAGGAATGCCACCAGATGTGCATCGGAAACTACTACTGGTCTTCCTGGGAACGATCAAAGCGTAGACTGTTTGAGACATTACTCCCATGGAGGAATGTGCGCATGGTGACTGTTGTATTCAATCCCGATTCAATTTCTATGTTTCATCAACACTCTGATACTCCACAGATTACAGAATGCCACCAGACGTGCATCGGAAACTGCTACTGGTCTTCCAGGGAACGATCAAAGCGTAGAATGTTTGAGACATTACTCCCGTGGAGGAACGTGCGCATGGTGACTGTTGTATTCAATCCCGATGCAATATCTGTGTTTCATCAACAGTCTGATAGTCCACAGATTACAGAATGCCATCAGATGTACAACGGAAACAACTACTGGTCTTCCAGGGAACGATCAAAGCGTAGACTGTTTGAGACATTGCACCCGTGGAGGAAAGTGCGCATGGTGACTGTTGTATTCAATCCCGATGCAATTTCTGTGTTTCATCAACACTCTGATAGTCCACAGATTACAGAATTCCTCCAGATGTGTATAGGAAACTACCACTGGTCTTCCAGGGAACGATCAAAGCGTAGACTGTTTGAGACATTACTAACTTGTAGGCAAGTGCGCATGGTGACTGTTGTATTCAATCCCGATGCATTTTCTGTGTTTCATCAACACTTTGAAGGTCCACAGATTACAGAATGCATCCAGATGTGCATCGGAAACTACTACTGGTCTTCCAGGGAACGATCAAAGCGTAGACTGTTTGAGACATTACTCCTGCGTAGGAAAGTGAGCATGGTGGCTGTTGTATTCAATCGCGATGCAATTTCTGTGTTTCTTCAACACTCTGATTGTCCACAGATTACAGAATGACACCAGATGTGCATCGGAAACTACTACTGGTCTTCCTGGGAACGACCAAAGCGTAGACTATTTGAGACATTACTCCCATGGAGCAAAGTGAGCATGGTGACTCTTGTATTCAATCCCAATGCAATTTCTGTGTTTCATCAACACTCTGATAGTCCAGAGATTAAGGAATGCCACCAGATGTGCATCGGAAACTACTACTGGTCTTCCTGGGAACGATCAAAGCGTAGACTGTTTGAGACATTACTCCCATGGAGGAATGTGCGCATGGTGACTGTTGTATTCAATCCCGACGCAATTTCTGTGTTTCATCAACACTCTGATACTCCACAGATTACAGAATGCCACCAGACGTGCGTCGGAAACTGCTACTGATCATCCAGGGAACGATCAAAGCGTAGACTGTTTGAGACATTACTCCCGTGGAGGAACGTGCGCATGGTGACTGTTGTATTTAATCCCGATGCAATTTCTGTGTTTCATCAACAGTCTGATAGTCCACAAATTACAGAATGCCACCAGATGTACAACGGAAACTACTACTGGTCTTCCAGGGAACGATCAAAGCGTAGACTGTTTGAGACATTGCACCCATGGAGGAAAGTGCGCATGGTGACTGTTGTATTCAATCCCGATGGAAATTCTGTGTTCCATCAACCCTCAGTTAGTCCACAGATTTCAGGATGCCTCCAGATGTGCATCGGAATCTACTACTGTTCTTCCAGGGAACGATCAAAGCGTAGACTGTTTGAGACACTACTCCCATGGAGGAAAGTGCGCATGGTGACTGTTGTATTCAATCCCGATGCAATATCTGTGTTTCATCAACAGTCTGATAGTCCACAGATTACAGAATGCCACCAGATGTACAACGGAAACAACTACTGCTCTTCCAGGGAACGATCAAAGCGTAGACTGTTTGAGACATTGCACCCGTGGAGGAAAGTGCGCATGGTGACTGTTGTATTCAATAACGATGGAAATTCTCTGTTCCATCAACACTCAGTTAGACCACAGATTTCAGAATGCCTCCAGATGTGCATCGGAATCTACTACTGTTCTTCCAGGGAACGATCAAAGCGTAGACTGATTGAGACATTACTCCCATGGAGGAAAGTGCGCATGGTGACTGTTGTATTCAATCCCGTTTCAATTTCTGTGTTTCATCAACACTGTGATAGTCCACAGATTGTAGAATGCTTCCAGATGTGCATCGGAAACTACTGCTGGTCTTCCAGGGAACGATCAAAGCGTAGACTGTTTGAGACACTACTCCCATGGAGGAAAGTGCGCATGGTGACTGTTGTATTCAATCCCGATGCAATTTCTGTGTTTCATAGCACTTTGAAGGTCCACAGATTACAGAATGCATCCAGATGTGCATCGGAAACTACTACTGGTCTTTCAGGGAACGATCAAAGCGTAGACTATTTGAGACATTACTCCCATGGAGCAAAGTGAGCATGGTGACTCTTGTATTCAATCCCAATGCAATTTCTGTGTTTCATCAACACTCTGATAGTCCAGAGATTAAGGAATGCCACCAGATGCGCATCGGAAACTACTACTGGTCTTCCTGGGAACGATCAAAGCGTAGACTGTTTGAGACATTACTCCCATGGAGGAATGTGCGCATGGTGACTGTTGTATTCAATCCCGATGCAATTTCTATGTTTCATCAACACTCTGATACTCCACAGATTACAGAATGCCACCAGACGTGCATCGGAAACTGCTACTGGTCTTCCAGGGAACGATCAAAGCGTAGAATGTTTGAGACATTACTCCCGTGGAGGAACGTGCGCATGGTGACTGTTGTATTCAATCCCGATGCAATATCTGTGTTTCATCAACAGTCTGATAGTCCACAGATTACAGAATGCCACCAGATGTACAACGGAAACAACTACTGCTCTTCCAGGGAACGATCAAAGCGTAGACTGTTTGAGACATTGCACCCGTGGAGGAAAGTGCGAATGGTGACTGTTGTATTCAATAACGATGGAAATTCTCTGTTCCATCAACACTCAGTTAGACCACAGATTTCAGAATGCCTCCAGATGTGCATCGGAATCTACTACTGTTCTTCCAGGGAACGATCAAAGCGTAGACTGATTGAGACATTACTCCCATGGAGGAAAGTGCGCATGGTGACTGTTGTATTCAATCCCGTTTCAATTTCTGTGTTTCATCAACACTGTGATAGTCCACAGATTGTAGAATGCTTCCAGATGTGCATCGGAAACTACTGCTGGTCTTCCAGGGAACGATCAAAGCGTAGACTGTTTGAGACACTACTCCCATGGAGGAAAGTGCGCATGGTGACTGTTGTATTCAATCCCGATGCAATTTCTGTGTTTCATCAACACTCTGATAGTCCACAGATTACAGAATGCCTCCAGATGTGCATCGGAAACTACTACTGGTCTTCCTGGGAACGATCAAAGCGTAGCCTGTTAGAGACATTGCTCCCATGAAGGAAAGTGCGCATAGTGACTGTTGTATTCAATCCTGGTGCAATTTCTGTGTTTCATCAACACTCTGATAGTCCACAGATTACAGAATGCCTCCAGATGTGTATAGGAAACTACTACTGGTCTTCCAGGGAACGATCAAAACGTAGACTGTTTGAGACATTACTCCCATGTATTCAAGTGCGCATGGTGACTGTTGTATTCAATCCCGATGCAATTTCTGTGTTTCATCAACACTTTGAAGGTCCACAGATTACAGAATGCATCCAGATGTGCATCGGTAACTACTACTGGTCTTCCAGGGAACGATCAAAGCGTAGACTGTTTGAGACATTACTCCTGTGTAGCAAAGTGAGCATGGTGACTGTTGTATTCAATCGCGATGCAATTTCTGTGTTTCTTCAACACTCTGATTGTCCACAGATTACAGAATGACACCAGATGTGCATCGGAAACTACTACTGGTCTTCCTGGGAACGACCAAAGCTTAGACTGTTAGAGACATTACTCCCATGTAGGCAAGTGCGCATGGTGACTGTTGTATTCAATCCCGATGCAATTTCTGTGTTTCATAGCACTTTGAAGGTCCACAGATTACAGAATGCATCCAGATGTGCATCGGAAACTACTACTGGTCTTTCAGGGAACGATCAAAGCGTAGACTGATTGAGACATTACTCCCATGGAGCAAAGTGAGCATGGTGACTCTTGTATTCAATCCCAATGCAATTTCTGTGTTTCATCAACACTCTGATAGTCCAGAGATTAAGGAATGCCACCAGATGTGCATCGGAAACTACTACTGGTCTTCCTGGGAACGATCAAAGCGTAGACTGTTTGAGACATTACTCCCATGGAGGAATGTGCGCATGGTGACTGTTGTATTCAATCCCGATTCAATTTCTATGTTTCATCAACACTCTGATACTCCACAGATTACAGAATGCCACCAGACGTGCATCGGAAACTGCTACTGGTCTTCCAGGGAACGATCAAAGCGTAGAATGTTTGAGACATTACTCCCGTGAGGAACGTGCGCATGGTGACTGTTGTATTCAATCCCGATGCAATATCTGTGTTTCATCAACAGTCTGATAGTCCACAGATTACAGAATGCCATCAGATGTACAACGGAAACAACTACTGGTCTTCCAGGGAACGATCAAAGCGTAGACTGTTTGAGACATTGCACCCGTGGAGGAAAGTGCGCATGGTGACTGTTGTATTCAATCCCGATGCAATTTCTGTGTTTCATCAACACTCTGATAGTCCACAGATTACAGAATTCCTCCAGATGTGTATAGGAAACTACCACTGGTCTTCCAGGGAACGATCAAAGCGTAGACTGTTTGAGACATTACTAACTTGTAGGCAAGTGCGCATGGTGACTGTTGTATTCAATCCCGATGCATTTTCTGTGTTTCATCAACACTTTGAAGGTCCACAGATTACAGAATGCATCCAGATGTGCATCGGAAACTACTACTGGTCTTCCAGGGAACGATCAAAGCGTAGACTGTTTGAGACATTACTCCTGCGTAGGAAAGTGAGCATGGTGGCTGTTGTATTCAATCGCGATGCAATTTCTGTGTTTCTTCAACACTCTGATTGTCCACAGATTACAGAATGACACCAGATGTGCATCGGAAACTACTACTGGTCTTCCTGGGAACGACCAAAGCGTAGACTATTTGAGACATTACTCCCATGGAGCAAAGTGAGCATGGTGACTCTTGTATTCAATCCCAATGCAATTTCTGTGTTTCATCAACACTCTGATAGTCCAGAGATTAAGGAATGCCACCAGATGTGCATCGGAAACTACTACTGGTCTTCCTGGGAACGATCAAAGCGTAGACTGTTTGAGACATTACTCCCATGGAGGAATGTGCGCATGGTGACTGTTGTATTCAATCCCGACGCAATTTCTGTGTTTCATCAACACTCTGATACTCCACAGATTACAGAATGCCACCAGACGTGCGTCGGAAACTGCTACTGATCATCCAGGGAACGATCAAAGCGTAGACTGTTTGAGACATTACTCCCGTGGAGGAACGTGCGCATGGTGACTGTTGTATTTAATCCCGATGCAATTTCTGTGTTTCATCAACAGTCTGATAGTCCACAAATTACAGAATGCCACCAGATGTACAACGGAAACTACTACTGGTCTTCCAGGGAACGATCAAAGCGTAGACTGTTTGAGACATTGCACCCATGGAGGAAAGTGCGCATGGTGACTGTTGTATTCAATCCCGATGGAAATTCTGTGTTCCATCAACCCTCAGTTAGTCCACAGATTTCAGGATGCCTCCAGATGTGCATCGGAATCTACTACTGTTCTTCCAGGGAACGATCAAAGCGTAGACTGTTTGAGACACTACTCCCATGGAGGAAAGTGCGCATGGTGACTGTTGTATTCAATCCCGATGCAATTTCTGTGTTTCATCAACACTCTGATTGTCCACAGATTACAGAATGACAAGAGATGTGCATCGGAAACTACTACTGGTCTTCCTGGGAACGACCAAAGCGTAGACTGTTAGAGACATTACTCCCATGTAGGCAAGTGCGCATGGTGACTGTTGTATTCAATCCCGATGCAATTTCTGTGTTTCATAGCACTTTGAAGGTTCACAGATTACAGAATGCATCCAGATGTGCATCGGAAACTACTACTGGTCTTCCAGGGAACGATCAAAGCGTAGACTATTTGAGACATTACTCCCATGGAGCAAAGTGAGCATGGTGACTCTTGTATTCAATCCCAATGCAATTTCTGTGTTTCATCAACACTCTGATTGTCCAGAGATTAAGGAATGCCATCAGATGTGCATCGGAAACTTCTACTGGTCTTCCTGGGAACGATCAAAGCGTAGACTGTTTGAGACATTACTCCCATGGAGGAATGTGCGCATGGTGACTGTTGTATTCAATCCCGATGCAATTTCTGTGTTTCATCAACACTCTGATACTCCACAGATTACAGAATGCCACCAGACGTGCATCGGAAACTGCTACTGGTCTTCCAGGGAACGATCAAAGCGTAGACTGTTTGAGACATTACTCCCGTGGAGGAACGTGCGCATGGTGAATGTTGTATTTAATCCCGATGCAATTTCTGTGTTTCATCAACAGTCTGATAGTCCACGGATTACAGAATGACACCAGATGTGCATCGGAAACTACTACTGGTCTTCCTGGGAACGACCAAAGCGTAGACTATTTGAAACATTACTCCCATTGAGCCAAGTGAGCATGGTGACTCTTGTATTCAATCCCAATGCAATTTCTGTGTTTCATCAACACTCTGATAGTCCAGAGATTAAGGAATGCCACCAGATGTGCATCGGAAACTACTACTGGTCTTCCTGCGAACGATCAAAGCGTAGCCTGTTAGAGACATTGCACCCATGAAGGAAAGTGCGCATAGTGACTGTTGTATTCAATCCTGGTGCAATTTCTGTGTTTCATCAACACTCTGATAGTCCACAGATTACAGAATGCCTCCAGATGTGTATAGGAAACTACCACTGGTCTTCCAGGGAACGATCAAAGCGTAGACTGTTTGAGACATTACTAACATGTAGGCAAGTGCGCATGGTGACTGTTGTATTCAATCCCGATGCATTTTCTGTGTTTCATCAACACTTTGAAGGTCCACAGATTACAGAATGCATCCAGATGTGCATCGGAAACTACTATTGGTCTTCCAGGGAACGATCAAAGCGTAGACTGTTTGAGACATTACTCCTGCGTAGTAAAGTGAGCATGGTGACTGTTGTATTCAATCGCGATGCAATTTCTGTGTTTCTTCAACACTCTGATTGTCCACAGATTACAGAATGACACCAGATGTGCATCGGAAACTACTACTGGTCTTCCTGGGAACGACCAAAGCGTAGACTGTTAGAGACATTACTCCCATGTAGGCAAGTGCGCATGGTGACTGTTGTATTCAATCCCGATGCAATTTCTGTGTTTCATAGCACTTTGAACGTCCACAGATTACAGAATGCATCCAGATGTGCATCGTAAACTACTACTGGTCATCCAGGGAACGATCAAAGCGTAGACTATTTGAGACATTACTCCCATGGAGCAAAGTGAGCATGTGACTCTTGTATTCAATCCCAATGCAATTTCTGTGTTTCATCAACACTCTGATAGTCCAGAGATTAAGGAATGCCACCAGATGTGCATCGGAAACTACTACTGGTCTTCCTGGGAACGATCAAAGCGTAGACTGTTTGAGACATTACTCCCATGGAGGAATGTGAGCATGGTGATTGTTGTATTCGATCCCGACGCAATTTCTGTGTTTCATCAACACTCTGATACTCCACAGATTACAGAATGCCACCAGACGTGCGTCGGAAACTGCTACTGGTCTTCCAGGGAACGATCAAAGCGTAGACTGTTTGAGACATTACTCCCGTGGAGGAACGTGCGCATGGTGACTGTTGTATTCAATGCCGATGCAATTTCTGTGTTTCATCAACAGTCTGATAGTGCACAGATTACAGAATGCCACCAGATGTACAACGGAAACTACTACTGGTCTTGCAGGGAACGATCAAAGCGTAGACTGTTTGAGACATTGCACCCATGGAGGAAAGTGCGCATGGTGACTGTTGTATTCAATCCCGATGGAAATTCTGTGTTCCATCAACACTCAGTTAGTCCACAGATTTCAGAATGCCTCCAGATGTGCATCGGAATCTACTTCTGTTCTTCCAGGGAACGATCAAAGCGTAGACTGATTGAGACATTACTCCCATGGAGGAAAGTGCGCATGGTGACTGTTGTATTCAATCCAGATTCTATTTCTGTATTTCATCAACACTGTGATAGTCCACAGATTGCAGAATGCTTCCAGATGTGCATCGGAAACTACTACTGGTCTTCCAAGGAACGATCAAAGCGTAGAATGTTTGAGACACTACTCCCATGGAGGAAAGTGCGCATGGTGATTGTTGTATTCAATCCCGATCCAATTTCTGTGTTTCATCAACACTCGGATAGTCCACAGATTACAGAATGCCTCCAGATGTGCATCGGAAACTACTACTGGTCTTCCTGGGAACGATCAAAGCGTAGCCTGTTAGAGACATTACTCCCATGGAGTAAAGTGCGCATAGTGACTGTTGTATTCAATCCTAGTGCAATTTCTGTGTTTCATCAACACTCTGATAGTCCACAGATTACAGAATGCCTCCAGATGTGCATAGGAAACTACCACTGGTCTTCCAGGGAACGATCAAAGCGTAGACTGTTTGAGACACTACTAACATGTAGGCAAGTGCGCATGGTGACTGTTGTATTCAATTGCGATGCAATTTCTGTGTTTCATAGCACTTTGAAGGTCCACAGATTACAGAATGCATCCAGATGTGCATCGGAAACTACTACTGGTCTTCCAGGGAACGAACAAAGCGTAGACTATTTGAGACATTACTCCCATGGAGCAAAGTGAGCATGGTGACTCTTGTATTTAATCCCAATGCAATTTCTGTGTTTCATCTACACTCTGATAGTCCAGAGATTAAGGAATGCCACCAGATGTGCATCGGAAACTACTACTGGTCTTCCTGGGAACGATCAAAGCGTAGACTGTTTGAGACATTACTCCCATGGAGGAATGTGCGCATGGTGACTGTTGTATTCAATCCCGATGCAATTTCTGTGTTTCATCAACACTCTGATACTCCACAGATTACAGAATGCCACCAGACGTGCATCGGAAACTGCTACTGGTCTTCTAGGGAACGATCAAAGCATAGACTATTTGAGACATTACTCCCATGGAGGAAAGTGCGCATGGTGACTGTTGTATTCAATCCCGATGCAATTTCTGAGTTTCATCAACAGTCTGATAGTCCACAGATTACAGAATGCCACCAGATGTACAACGGAAACTATTACTGGTCTTCCAGGTAACGATCAAATCGTAGACTGTTTGAGACATTGCACCCGTGCAGGAAAGTGCGCATGGTGACTGTTGTATTCAATCCCGATGGAAATTCTGTGTTCCATCAACACTCAGTTAGTCCACAGATTTCAGAATGCCTCCAGATGTGCATCGGAATCTACTACTGTTCTTCCAGGGAACGATCAAAGCGTAGACTGATTGAGACATTACTCCCATGGAGGAAAGTGCGCATGGTGACTGTTGTATTCAATCCCGATTCAATTTCTGTGTTTCATCAACACTGTGATAGTCCACAGATTACAGAATGCCTCCAGATGTGCATAGGAAACTACTACTAGTCTTCCTGGGAACGATCAAAGCGTAGCCTGTTGGAGACAATACACCCATGGAGGAAAGTGCGCATATTGACTGTTGTATTCAATCCTGGTGCAATTTCTGTGTCTCATCAACTCTCTGATAGTCCACAGATTACAGAATGCCTCCAGATGTGCATCGAAAACTACCACTGGTCTTCCAGGGAACGATCAAAGCGTAGACTGTGTGAGACATTACTAACATGTAGGCAAGTGCGCATGGTGACTGTTGTATTCAATCCCGATGCAATTTCTGTGTTTCATCAACACTTTGAAGGTCCACAGATTACAGAATGCATCCAGATGTGCATCGGAAACTACTACTGGTCTTCTAGGGAACGATCAAAGCATAGACTATTTGAGACATTACTCCCATGGAGGAAAGTGCGCATGGTGACTGTTGTATTCAATCCCGATGCAATTTCTGTGTTTCAACAACACTCTGATAGTCCAGAGATTAAGGAATGCCACCAGATGTGCATCGGAAACTACTACTGGTCTTCCAGGGAACGATCAAAGCGTAGACTGTTTGAGACACTACTAACATGTAGGCAAGTGCGCATGGTGACTGTTGTATTCAATACCGATGCAATTTCTGTGTTTCATCAACACACTGATAGTCCACAGAATAAGGAATGCCACCAGATGTGCATCGGAAACAACTACTGATCTTTCAGGGAACGATCAAAGCGTAGACTATTTGTGACATTACTGTCATGATGGAAAGTGCGCATGGTGACTGTTGTATTCAATCCCGATGCAATTTCTGTGTTTCATCAACACTCTGATAGTCCACAGATTAAGGAATGCCACCAGATGTGTATCGGAAACTACTACTGGTCTTCTAGGGAACGATCAAAGCATAGACTATTTGAGACATTATTCCCATGGAGGAAAGTGAGCATGGTGACTGTTATATTCAATCCCCATGCAATTTCTGTGTTTCATCAACACTCTGATAGTCCACAGATTAAGGAATGCCACCAGATGTGCATCGGAAACTACTACTGGTCTTCCAGGTAACGATCAAAGCGTAGACTGTTGAGACATAACTCCTGTGGAGGAAAGTGCGCATGGTGACTCTTGTATTCAATCCCGATGCAATTTCAGTGTTTTATCAACAATCTGATAGTCCACAGATTACAGAATGCCACCAGATGTGCTTCGGAAACTACTACTGGTCTTCCAGGGAACGATCAAAGCGTAGACTGTTTGAGACACTACTCCCATGGAGGAAAGTGCGCATGGTGACTATTGTATTCAATCCCGATGCAATTTCTGTGTTTCATCAACACTCTGATACTCCACAGTTTACAGAATGCCTCCAGATGTGTATCGGAAGCTACTACTGGTCTTCCTGGGAATGATCAAAGCGTAGACTGTTAGAGACATTACTCCCATGAATGCAAGTGCGCATGGTGACTGTTGTATTCAATCCCGATGCAATTTCTGTGTTTCATCAACACTTTGAAGGTCCAAAGATTACAGAATGCATAAAGATGTGTATCGGAAACTACTACTGATCTTATAGGGAATGATCAATGCGTAGACTATTTGTGACATTACTGCCATTGAGGAAAGTGCGCATGGTGACTGTTGTATTCAATCCCGATGCAATTTCTGTGTTTCATCAATACTCTGATAGTCCACAGTCTAAGGAATGACACCAGATGTGCATCAGAAACTACTACTGGTCTTCCAGGTAACGATCAAAGCGTAGACTGTTTGAGACATTACTCCTGTGTAGGAAAGTGAGCATGGTGACTGTTGTATTCAATCGCGATGCAATTTCTGTGTTTCTTCAACACTCTGATTGTCCACAGATTACAGAATGACACCAGATGTGCATCGGAAACTACTACTGGTCTTCCTGGGAACGACCAAAGCGTAGACTGTTAGATACATTACTCCCATGTAGGCAAGTGCGCATGGTGACTGTTGTATTCAATCGCGATGCAATTTCTGTGTTTCATAGCACTTTGAAGGTCCACAGATTACAGAATGCATCCAGATGTGCATCGGAAACTACTACTGGTCTTCCAGGGAACGTTCAAAGCGTAGACTATTTGAGACATTACTCCCATGGAGCAAAGTGAGCATGGTGACTCTTGTATTCAATCCCAATGCAATTTCTGTGTTTCATCAGCACTCTGATAGTCCAGAGATTAAGGAATGCCACCAGATGTGCATCGGAAACTACTACTGGTCTTCCTGGGAACGATCAAAGCGTAGACTGTTTGAGACATTACTCCGATGGAGGAATGTGCGCATGGTGACTGTTGTATTCAATCCCGATGCAATTTTTGTGTTTCATCAACACTCTGATACTCCACAGATTACAGAATGCCACCAGACGTGCATCGGAAACTGCTACTGGTCTTCCAGGGAACGATGAAAACGTAGACTGTTTGAGACATTACTCCCGTGGAGGAACGTGCGCATGGTGACTGTTGTATTCAATCCCGATGCAATTTCTGTGTTTCATCAACAGTCTGATAGTCCACAGATTACAGAATGCCACCAGATGTACAACGGAAACTATTACTGGTCTTCCAGGTAACGATCAAAGCGTAGACTGTTTGAGACATTGCACCCGTGGAGGAAAGTGCGCATGGTGACTGTTGTATTCAATCACGATGGAAATTCTGTGTTCCATTAACACTCAGTTAGTCCACAGATTTCAGAATGCCTCCAGATGTGCATCGGAATCTACTACTGTTCTTCCAGGGAACGATCAAAGCGTAGACTGATTGAGACATTACTCCCATGGAGGAAAGTGCGCATGGTGACTGTTGTATTCAATCCCGATTCAATTTCTGTGTTTCATCAACACTGTGATAGTCCACAGATTTCAGAATGCCTCCAGATGTGCATAGGAAACTACTACTAGTATTCCTGGGAACGATCAAAGCGTAGCCTGTTAGAGACATTACTCCCATGGAGGAAAGTGCGCATAGTGACTGTTGTATTCAATCCTGGTGCAATTTCTGTGTCTCATCAACACTCTGATAGTCCACAGATTACAGAATGATTCCAGATGTGCATCGAAAACTACCACTGGTCTTCCAGGGAACGATCAAAGCGTAGACTGTGTGAGACATTACTAACATGTAGGCAAGTGCGCATGGTGACTGTTGTATTCAATCCCGATGCAATTTCTGTGTTTCATCAACACTTTGAAGGTCCACAGATTACAGAATGCATCCAGATGTGCATCGGAAACTACTACTGGTCTTCTAGGGAACGATCAAAGCATAGACTATTTGAGACATTACTCCCATGGAGGAAAGTGCGCATGGTGACTGTTGTATTCAATCCCGATGCAATTTCTGTGTTTCAACAACACTCTGATAGTCCAGAGATTAAGGAATGCCACCAGATGTGCATCGGAAACTACTACTGGTCTTCCAGGGAACGATCAAAGCGTAGACTGTTTGAGACACTACTAACATGTAGGCAAGTGCGCATGGTGACTGTTGTATTCAATACCGATGCAATTTCTGTGTTTCATCAACACTCTGATACTCTACAGTTTACAGAATGCCTCCAGATGTGCATCGGAAGCTACTACTGGTCTTCCTGGGAATGATCAAAGCGTAGACTGTTAGAGACATTACTCCCATGTATGCAAGTGCGCATGGTGACTGTTGTATTCAATCCCGATGCAATTTCTGTGTTTCATCAACACTTTGAAGGTCCACAGATTACAGAATGCATCCAGATGTGTATCGGAAACTACTACTGATCTTATAGGGAATGATCAATGCGTAGACTATTTGTGATATTACTGCCATGGAGGAAAGTGCGCATGGTGACTGTTGTATTCAATCCCGATGCAATTTCTGTGTTTCATAAATACTCTGATAGTCCACAGTCTAAGGAATGACACCAGATGTGCATCAGAAACTACTACTGGTCTTCCAGGTAACGATCAAAGCGTAGACTGTTTGAGACATTACTCCTGTGTAGGAAATTGAGCATGGTAACTGTTGTATTCAATCGCGATGCAATTTCTGTGTTTCATAGCACTTTGAAGGTCCACAGATTACAGAATGCATCCAGATGTGCATCGGAAACTACTACTGGTCTTCCAGGGAACGTTCAAAGCGTAGACTATTTGAGACATTACTCCCATGGAGCAAAGTGAGCATGGTGACTCTTGTATTCAATCCCAATGCAATTTCTGTGTTTCATCAGCACTCTGATAGTCCAGAGATTAAGGAATGCCACCAGATGTGCATCGGAAACTACTACTGGTCTTCCTGGGAACGATCAAAGCGTAGACTGTTTGAGACATTACTCCGATGGAGGAATGTGCGCATGGTGACTGTTGTATTCAATCCCGATGCAATTTTTGTGTTTCATCAACACTCTGATACTCCACAGATTACAGAATGCCACCAGACGTGCATCGGAAACTGCTACTGGTCTTCCAGGGAACGATGAAAACGTAGACTGTTTGAGACATTACTCCCGTGGAGGAACGTGCGCATGGTGACTGTTGTATTCAATCCCGATGCAATTTCTGTGTTTCATCAACAGTCTGATAGTCCACAGATTACAGAATGCCACCAGATGTACAACGGAAACTATTACTGGTCTTCCAGGTAACGATCAAAGCGTAGACTGTTTGAGACATTGCACCCGTGGAGGAAAGTGCGCATGGTGACTGTTGTATTCAATCACGATGGAAATTCTGTGTTCCATTAACACTCAGTTAGTCCACAGATTTCAGAATGCCTCCAGATGTGCATCGGAATCTACTACTGTTCTTCCAGGGAACGATCAAAGCGTAGACTGATTGAGACATTACTCCCATGGAGGAAAGTGCGCATGGTGACTGTTGTATTCAATCCCGATTCAATTTCTGTGTTTCATCAACACTGTGATAGTCCACAGATTTCAGAATGCCTCCAGATGTGCATAGGAAACTACTACTAGTATTCCTGGGAACGATCAAAGCGTAGCCTGTTAGAGACATTACTCCCATGGAGGAAAGTGCGCATAGTGACTGTTGTATTCAATCCTGGTGCAATTTCTGTGTCTCATCAACACTCTGATAGTCCACAGATTACAGAATGATTCCAGATGTGCATCGAAAACTACCACTGGTCTTCCAGGGAACGATCAAAGCGTAGACTGTGTGAGACATTACTAACATGTAGGCAAGTGCGCATGGTGACTGTTGTATTCAATCCCGATGCAATTTCTGTGTTTCATCAACACTTTGAAGGTCCACAGATTACAGAATGCATCCAGATGTGCATCGGAAACTACTACTGGTCTTCTAGGGAACGATCAAAGCATAGACTATTTGAGACATTACTCCCATGGAGGAAAGTGCGCATGGTGACTGTTGTATTCAATCCCGATGCAATTTCTGTGTTTCAACAACACTCTGATAGTCCAGAGATTAAGGAATGCCACCAGATGTGCATCGGAAACTACTACTGGTCTTCCAGGGAACGATCAAAGCGTAGACTGTTTGAGACACTACTAACATGTAGGCAAGTGCGCATGGTGACTGTTGTATTCAATACCGATGCAATTTCTGTGTTTCATCAACACTCTGATACTCTACAGTTTACAGAATGCCTCCAGATGTGCATCGGAAGCTACTACTGGTCTTCCTGGGAATGATCAAAGCGTAGACTGTTAGAGACATTACTCCCATGTATGCAAGTGCGCATGGTGACTGTTGTATTCAATCCCGATGCAATTTCTGTGTTTCATCAACACTTTGAAGGTCCACAGATTACAGAATGCATCCAGATGTGTATCGGAAACTACTACTGATCTTATAGGGAATGATCAATGCGTAGACTATTTGTGATATTACTGCCATGGAGGAAAGTGCGCATGGTGACTGTTGTATTCAATCCCGATGCAATTTCTGTGTTTCATAAATACTCTGATAGTCCACAGTCTAAGGAATGACACCAGATGTGCATCAGAAACTACTACTGGTCTTCCAGGTAACGATCAAAGCGTAGACTGTTTGAGACATTACTCCTGTGTAGGAAATTGAGCATGGTAACTGTTGTATTCAATCGCGATGCAATTTCTGTGTTTCTTCAACACTCTGATACTCCACAGATTACAGAATGCCACCAGACGTGCATCGGAAACTACTACTGGTCTTCCAGGGAACGATCAAAGCGTAGACTATTTGAGACATTACTCCCATGGAGGAAAGTGCGCATGCTGACTGTTGTATTCAATCCCGTTGGAAATTCTGTGTTCCATCAACACTCAGTTAGTCCACAGATTTCAGAATGCCTCCAGATGTGCATCGGAAATTACCACTGGTCTTAGAGGGAACGATCAAAGCGTAGACTGTTTGAGACATTACTAACATGTAGGCAAATGCGCATGGTGACTGTTGTATTCAATCCCGATGCAATTTCTGTGTTTCAACAACACTCTGATAGTCCAGAAATTAAGGAATGCCACCAGATGTGCATCGGAAACTACTACTGGTCTTCCAGGGAACGATCAAAGCGTAGACTGATGGGACATTACTCCCAAGGAGGAAAGAGCGCGTGGTGACTGTTGTATTCAATCCCGATGCAATATCTGTGTTTCATCAACACTACGATACTCCACAGATTACCGAAAGCCACCAGACGTGCATCGGAAACTACTACTGGTCTTCCAGGGAACGATCAAAGCGTAGACTGTTTGAGACATTACTCCAATGGAGGAAAGTGTGCATGGTGACTGTTGTATTCAATCCCGATGCAATTTCTGTGTTTCATCAACACTCTGATAGTCCACAGATTACAGAATGCCACCAGATTTACAACGGAAACTACTACTGGTCTTCCAGGGAACGATCAAAGCCTAGACTCTTTGAGACATTACTCCCATGGAGGAAAGTGCGCATGGTGACTGTTGTATTCAATCCCGATGCAATTTCTGTGTTTCATCAACACTGTGATAGTCCACAGATTACAGAATGCCTCCAGATGTGCAACGGAAACTACTACTGGTCTTCCTGGGAACGATCAAAGCGTATACTTTTTGAGACACTACTCCAATGGAGGAAAATGCGCATGGTGACTGTTTTTATCAATCCCGATGCAATTATTGTGTTTCATCAACACTCTGATAGTCCACAGATTACAGAATGCCTCCAGATGTGCAACGGAAACTACTACTGGTCTTCCAGGGAACGATCAAAATCGTAGACTGTTTGAGACATTACTCCCATGGAGGAAAGTTCGCATGGTGACCGTTATATTCAAACCCGATGCAATTTCTGTGTTTCATCAACACTCTGATGGTACACAGATTGCGGAATACTTCCAGTTGTGCATCGGAAACTACTACTGGTCTTCCAGGGAACGATCAAAGCGTAGACTATTTGAGGCATTACTCCCATGGAGCAAAGTGAGCATGGTGACTCTTGTATTCAATCCCAATGCAATTTCTGTGTTTCATCAGCACTCTG
Organism: Schistocerca gregaria; assembly: GCF_023897955.1. Lineage (NCBI taxonomy): Eukaryota > Metazoa > Arthropoda > Insecta > Orthoptera > Acrididae > Schistocerca > Schistocerca gregaria. The sequence goes on from NC_064927.1 coordinate 45,412,269, forward strand.
ATAGTCCAGAGATTAAGGAATGCCACCAGATGTGCATCGGAAACTACTACTAGTCTTCCTGGGAACGATCAAAGCGTAGACTGTTTGAGACATTACTCCGATGGAGGAATGTGCGCATGGTGACTGTTGTATTCAATCCCGATGCAATTTTTGTGTTTCATCAACACTCTGATACTCCACAGATTACAGAATGCCACCAGACGTGCATCGGAAACTGCTACTGGTCTTCCAGGGAACGATCAAAACGTAGACTGTTTGAGACATTACTCCCGTGGAGGAACGTGCGCATGGTGACTGTTGTATTCAATCCCGATGCAATTTCTGTGTTTCATCAACAGTCTGATAGTCCACAGATTACAGAATGCCACCAGATGTACAACGGAAACTATTACTGGTCTTCCAGGTAACGATCAAAGCGTAGACTGTTTGAGACATTGCACCCGTGGAGGAAAGTGCGCATGGTGACTGTTGTATTCAATCCCGATGGAAATTCTGTGTTCCATTAACACTCAGTTAGTCCACAGATTTCAGAATGCCTCCAGATGTGCATCGGAATCTACTACTGTTCTTCCAGGGAACGATCAAAGCGTAGACTGATTGAGACATTACTCCCATGGAGGAAAGTGCGCATGGTGACTGTTGTATTCAATCCCGATTCAATTTCTGTGTTTCATCAACAATGTGATAGTCCACAGATTACAGAATGCCTCCAGATGTGCATAGGAAACTACTACTAGTCTTCCTGGGAACGATCAAAGCGTAGCCTGTTAGAGACATTACTCCCATGGAGGAAAGTGCGCATAGTGACTGTTGTATTCAATCCTGGTGCAATTTCTGTGTCTCATCAACACTCTGATAGTCCACAGATTACAGAATGATTCCAGATGTGCATCGAAAACTACCACTGGTCTTCCAGGGAACGATCAAAGCGTAGACTGTGTGAGACATTACTAACATGTAGGCAAGTGCGCATGGTGACTGTTGTATTCAATCCCGATGCAATTTCTGTGTTTCATCAACACTTTGAAGGTCCACAGATTACAAAATGCATCCAGATGTGCTTCGGAAACTACTACTGGTCTTCTAGGGAACGATCAAAGCATAGACTATTTGAGACATTACTCCCATGGAGGAAAGTGCGCATGGTGACTGTTGTATTCAATCCCGATGCAATTTCTGTGTTTCAACAACACTCTGATAGTCCAGAGATTAAGGAATGCCACCAGATGTGCATCGGAAACTACTACTGGTCTTCCAGGGAACGATCAAAGCGTAGACTGTTTGAGACACTACTAACATGTAGGCAAGTGCGCATGGTGACTGTTGTATTCAATACCGATGCAATTTCTGTGTTTCATCAACACTCTGATACTCTACAGTTTACAGAATGCCTCCAGATGTGCATCGGAAGCTACTACTGGTCTTCCTGGGAATGATCAAAGCGTAGACTGTTAGAGACATTACTCCCATGTATGCAAGTGCGCATGGTGACTGTTGTATTCAATCCCGATGCAATTTCTGTGTTTCATCAACACTTTGAAGGTCCACAGATTACAGAATGCATCCAGATGTGTATCGGAAACTACTACTGATCTTATAGGGAATGATCAATGCGTAGACTATTTGTGATATTACTGCCATGGAGGAAAGTGCGCATGGTGACTGTTGTATTCAATCCCGATGCAATTTCTGTGTTTCATAAATACTCTGATAGTCCACAGTCTAAGGAATGACACCAGATGTGCATCAGAAACTACTACTGGTCTTCCAGGTAACGATCAAAGCGTAGACTGTTTGAGACATTACTCCTGTGTAGGAAATTGAGCATGGTAACTGTTGTATTCAATCGCGATGCAATTTCTGTGTTTCTTCAACACTCTGATACTCCACAGATTACAGAATGCCACCAGACGTGCATCGGAAACTACTACTGGTCTTCCAGGGAACGATCAAAGCGTAGACTATTTGAGACATTACTCCCATGGAGGAAAGTGCGCATGCTGACTGTTGTATTCAATCCCGTTGGAAATTCTGTGTTCCATCAACACTCAGTTAGTCCACAGATTTCAGAATGCCTCCAGATGTGCATCGGAAATTACCACTGGTCTTAGAGGGAACGATCAAAGCGTAGACTGTTTGAGACATTACTAACATGTAGGCAAATGCGCATGGTGACTGTTGTATTCAATCCCGATGCAATTTCTGTGTTTCAACAACACTCTGATAGTCCAGAAATTAAGGAATGCCACCAGATGTGCATCGGAAACTACTACTGGTCTTCCAGGGAACGATCAAAGCGTACACTGATGAGACATTACTCCCAAGGAGGAAAGAGCGCGTGGTGACTGTTGTATTCAATCCCGATGCAATTTCTGTGTTTCATCAACACTACGATACTCCACAGATTACCGAAAGCCACCAGACGTGCATCGGAAACTACTACTGGTCTTCCAGGGAACGATCAAAGCGTAGACTGTTTGAGACATTACTCCAATGGAGGAAAGTGTGCATGGTGACTGTTGTATTCAATCCCGATGCAATTTCTGTGTTTCATCAACACTCTGATAGTCCACAGATTACAGAATGCCACCAGATTTACAACGGAAACTACTACTGGTCTTCCAGGGAACGATCAAAGCCTAGACTCTTTGAGACATTACTCCCATGGAGGAAAGTGCGCATGGTGACTGTTGTATTCAATCCCGATGCAATTTCTGTGTTTCATCAATACTCTGATAGTCCACAGTCTAAGGAATGACACCAGATGTGCATCAGAAACTACTACTGGTCTTCCAGGTAACGATCAAAGCGTAGACTGTTTGAGACATTACTCCTGTGTAGGAAATTGAGCATGGTGACTGTTGTATTCAATCGCGATGCAATTTCTGTGTTTCTTCAACACTCTGATACTCCACAGATTACAGAATGCCACCAGACGTGCATCGGAAACTACTACTGGTCTTCCAGGGAACGATCAAAGCGTAGACTATTTGAGACATTACTCCCATTGAGGAAAGTGCGCATGCTGACTGTTGTATTCAATCCCGATCCAATTTCTGTGTTTCATCAACACTCTGATAGTCCACAGAATACAGAATGCCTCGAGATGTGCATCGGAATCTACTACTGTTCTTCCAGGGAACGATCAAAGCGTAGACTGATTGAGACATTACTCTTATGGAGGAAAGAGCGCATGGTGACTGTTGTATTCAATCCCGATTCAATTTCTGTGTTTCATCAACACTGTGATAGTCCACAGATTGCAGAATGCTTCCAGATGTGCATCGGAAACTACTACTGGTCTTCCAGGGAACGATCAAAGCGTAGACTGTTTGAGACACTACTCCCATGGAGGAAAGTGCGTATGGTGACTCTTGTATTCAATCCCGATGCAATTTCTGTGTTTCATCAACACTCGGATAGTCCACAGATTACAGAATGCCTCCAGATATGCATCGGAAACTACTACTGGTCTTCCTGGGAACGATCAAAGCGTAGCCTGTTAGAGACATTACTCCCATGAAGGAAAGTGCGCATAGTGACTGTTGTATTCAATCCTGGTGCAATTTCTGTGTTTCATCAACACTCTGATAGTCCACAGATTACAGAATGCCTCCAGATGTGCATAGGAAACTACCACTGGTCTTCCAGGGAGCGATCAAAGCGTAGACTGTTTGAGACATTACTAACATGTAGGCAAGTGCGCATGGTGACTGTTGTATTCAATCCCGATGCTTTTTCTGTGTTTCATCAACACTTTGGAGGTCCACAGATTACAGAATGCATCCAGAAGTGCATCGGAAACTACTACTGGTCTTCCAGGGAACGATCAAAGCGTAGACGGTTTGAGACATTACTCCTGTGTAGGAAAGTGAGCATGGTGACTGTTGTATTCAATCGCGATGCTATTTCAGTGTTTCTTCAACACTCTGATTGTCCACAGATTACAGAATGACACCAGATGTGCATCGGAAACTACTACTGGTCTTCCTGGGAACGACCAAAGCGTAGACTGTTAGAGACATTACTCCCATGTAGGCAAGTGCGCATGGTGACTGTTGTATTCAATCCCGATGCAATTTCTGTGTTTCATAGCACTTTGAAGGTCCACAGATTACAGAATGCATCCAGATGTGCATCGGAAACTACTACTGGTCTTCCAGGGAACGATCAAAGCGTAGACTATTTGAGACATTACTCCCATGGAGCAAAGTGAGCATGGTGACTCTTGTATTCAATCCCAATGCAATTTCTGTGTTTCATCAACACTCTGATAGTCCAGAGATTAAGGAATACCACCAGATGTGCATCAGAAACTACTACTGGTCTTCCTGGGAGCGATCAAAGCGTAGACTGTTTGAGACATTACTAACATGTAGGCAAGTGCGCATGGTGACTGTTGTATTCAATCCCGATGCTTTTTCTGTGTTTCATCAACACTTTGGAGGTCCACAGATTACAGAATGCATCCAGAAGTGCATCGGAAACTACTACTGGTCTTCCAGGGAACGATCAAAGCGTAGACGGTTTGAGACATTACTCCTGTGTAGGAAAGTGAGCATGGTGACTGTTGTATTCAATCGCGATGCTATTTCAGTGTTTCTTCAACACTCTGATTGTCCACAGATTACAGAATGACACCAGATGTGCATCGGAAACTACTACTGGTCTTCCTGGGAACGACCAAAGCGTAGACTGTTAGAGACATTACTCCCATGTAGGCAAGTGCGCATGGTGACTGTTGTATTCAATCGCGATGCAATTTCTGTGTTTCATAGCACTTTGAAGGTCCACAGATTACAGAATGCATCCAGATGTGCATCGGAAACTACTACTGGTCTTCCAGGGAACGATCAAAGCGTAGACTATTTGAGACATTACTCCCATGGAGCAAAGTGAGCATGGTGACTCTAGTATTCAATCCCAATGCAATTTCTGTATTTCATCAACACTCTGATAGTCCAGAGATTAAGGAATGCCACCAGATGCGCATCGGAAACTACTACTGGTCTTCCAGGGAACGATCAAAGCGTAGACTGTTTGAGACATTGCACCCGTGGAGGAAAGTGCGCATGGTGACTGTTGTATTCAATCCCGATGCAATTTCTGTGTTTCATCAATACTCTGATAGTCCACAGTCTAAGGAATGACACCAGATGTGCATCAGAAACTACTACTGGTCTTCCAGGTAACGATCAAAGCGTAGACTGTTTGAGACATTACTCCTGTGTAGGAAATTGAGCATGGTGACTGTTGTATTCAATCGCGATGCAATTTCTGTGTTTCTTCAACACTCTGATACTCCACAGATTACAGAATGCCACCAGACGTGCATCGGAAACTACTACTGGTCTTCCAGGGAACGATCAAAGCGTAGACTATTTGAGACATTACTCCCATGGAGGAAAGTGCGCATGCTGACTGTTGTATTCAATCCCGATCCAATTTCTGTGTTTCATCAACACTCGGATAGTCCACAGATTACAGAATGCCTCCAGATATGCATCGGAAACTACTACTGGTCTTCCTGGGAACGATCAAAGCGTAGCCTGTTAGAGACATTACTCCCATGAAGGAAAGTGCGCTTAGTGACTGTTGTATTCAATCCTGGTGCAATTTCTGTGTTTCATCAACACTCTGATAGTCCACAGATTACAGAATGCCTCCAGATGTGCATAGGAAACTACCACTGGTCTTCCAGGGAACGATCAAAGCGTAGACTGTTTGAGACATTACTAACATGTAGGCAAGTGCGCATGGTGACTGTTGTATTCAATCCCGATGCTTTTTCTGTGTTTCATCAACACTTTGGAGGTCCACAGATTACAGAATGCATCCAGAAGTGCATCGGAAACTACTACTGGTCTTCCAGGGAACGATCAAAGCGTAGACGGTTTGAGACATTACTCCTGTGTAGGAAAGTGAGCATGGTGACTGTTGTATTCAATCGCGATGCTATTTCAGTGTTTCTTCAACACTCTGATTGTCCACAGATTACAGAATGACACCAGATGTGCATCGGAAACTACTACTGGTCTTCCTGGGAACGACCAAAGCGTAGACTGTTAGAGACATTACTCCCATGTAGGCAAGTGCGCATGGTGACTGTTGTATTCAATCCCGATGCAATTTCTGTGTTTCATAGCACTTTGAAGGTCCACAGATTACAGAATGCATCCAGATGTGCATCGGAAACTACTACTGGTCTTCCAGGGAACGATCAAAGCGTAGACTATTTGAGACATTACTCCCATGGAGCAAAGTGAGCATGGTGACTCTTGTATTCAATCCCAATGCAATTTCTGTGTTTCATCAACACTCTGATAGTCCAGAGATTAAGGAATACCACCAGATGTGCATCAGAAACTACTACTGGTCTTCCTGGGAACGATCAAAGCGTAGACTGTTTGAGACATTACTCCCATGGAGGAATGTGCGCATGGTGACTGTTGTATTCAATCCCGATGCAATTTCTGTGTTTCATCAACACTCTGATACTCCACAGATTACAGAATGACACCAGATGTGCATCGGATACCACTACTGGTCTTCCTGGGAACGACCAAAGCGTAGACTGTTAGAGACATTACTCCCATGTATTCAAGTGCGCATGGTGACTGTTGTATTCAATCCCGATGCAATTTCTGTGTTTCATAGCACTTTGAAGGTCCACAGATTACAGAATGCATCCAGATGTGCATCGGAAACTACTACTGGTCTTCCAGGGAACGATCAAAGCGTAGACTATTTGAGACATTACTCCCATGGAGCAAAGTGAGCATGGTGACTCTAGTATTCAATCCCAATGCAATTTCTGTGTTTCATCAACACTCTGATAGTCCAGAGATTAAGGAATGCCACCAGATGTGCATCGGAAACTACTACTGGTCTTCCAGGGAACGATCAAAGCGTAGACTGTTTGAGACATTGCACCCGTGGAGGAAAGTGCGCATGGTGACTGTTGTATTCGATCCCGATGGAAATTCTGTGTTCCATCAACACTCAGTTAGTCCACAGATTTCAGAATGCCTCCAGATGTGCATCGGAATCTACTACTGTTCTTCTAGGGAACGATGAAAGCGTAGACTGATTGAGACATTACTCCCATGAAGGAAAGTGCGCATGGTGACTGTTGTATTCAATCCCGATTCATATTCTGTGTTTCATCAACACTGTGATAGTCCGCAGATTGCAGAATGCTTCCAGATGTGCATCGGAAACTACTACTGGTCTTCCAGGGAACGATGAAAGCGTCGACTGTTTGAGACACTACTCCCATGGAGGAAAGTGCGCATGGTGACTGTTGTATTCAATCCCGATGCAATTTCTGTGTTTCATCAACACTCTGATAGTCCACAGATTACAGAATGCCTCCAGATGTGCATAGGAAACTACTACTAGTCTTCCTGGGAACGATCAAAGCGTAGCCTGTTAGAGATATTACTTCCATGGACTAAGGTGCGCATAGTGACTGTTGTATTAAATCCTGGTGCAATTTCTGTGTTTCATCAACACTCTGATAGTCCACAGATTACAGAATGCCTCCAGATGTGCATCGGAAACTACCACTGGTCTTCCAGGGAACGATCAAAGCGTAGACTGTTTGAGACATTACTAACTTGTAGGCAAGTGCGCATGGTGACTGTTGTATTCAATCCCGAAGCATTTTCTGTGTTTCATCAACACTTTGAAGGTCCACAGATTACAGAATGCATCCAGATGTGCATTGGAAACTACTACTGGTCTTCTAGGGAACGATCAAAGCATAGACTATTTGAGACATTACTCCCATGGAGGAAAGTGCGCATGGTGACTGTTGTATTCAATCCCGTTGCAATTTCTGTGTTTCATCAACACTCTGATAGTCCACAGATAAAGGAATACCACCAGATGTGTATCGGAAACTACTACTGGTCTTCTAGGGAACGATCAAAGCATAGACTATTTGAGACATTACTCCCATGGAGGAAAGTGAGCATGGTGACTGTTATATTCAATCCCGATGCAATTTCTGTGTTTCATCAACACTCTGATAGTCCACAGATTAAGGAATGCCACCAGATGTGCATCGGAAACTACTACTGGTCTTCCAGGTAACGATCAAAGCGTAGACTGTTTGAGACATTACTCCTGTGGAGGAAAGTGCGCATGGTGACTGTTGTATTCAATCCCGATGCAATTTCAGTGTTTTATCAACAATCTGATAGTCCAGAGATTACAGAATGCTACCAGATGTGCTTCGGAAACTACTACTGGTCTTCCAGGGAACGATCAAATCGTAGACTGTTTGAGACACTACTCCCATGGAGGAAAGTGCGCATGGTGACTGTTGTATTCAATCCCGATGCAATTTCTGTGTTTCATCAACAGTCTGATAGTCCACAGATTACAGAATGCCTCCAGATGTGCATAGGAAACTACTAGTAGCCTTCCTGGGATCGATCAAAGCGTAGCCTGTTAGAGATATTACTCCCATGGAGGAAAGTGCGCATAGTGACTGTTGTATTCAATCCTGGTGCAATTTCTGTGTTTCATCAACACTCTGATAGTCCACATATTACAGAATGCCTCCAGATGTGCATAGGAAACTACCACTGGTCTTCCAGGGAACGATCAAAGCGTAGACTGTTTGAGACATTACTAACATGTAGGCAAGTGCGCATGGTGACTGTTGTATTCAATCCCGATGCTTTTTCTGTGTTTCATCAACACTTTGAAAGTCCACAGATTACAGAATGCATCCAGATGTGCATCGGAAACTACTACTGGTCTTAGAGGGAACGATCAAAGCGTAGACTGTTTGAGACATTACTCCTGTGTAGGAAAGTGAGCATGGTGACTGTTGTATTCAATCGCGATGCTATTTCAGTGTTTTTTCAACACTCTGATTGTCCACAGATTACAGAATGACACCAGATGTGCATCGGAAACTACTACTGGTCGCCTGGGAACGACCAAAGCGTAGACTGTTAGAGACATTACTCCCATGTAGGCAAGTGCGCATGGTGACTGTTGTATTCAATCCCGATGCAATTTCTGTGTTTCATAGCACTTTGAAGGTCCACAGATTACAGAATGCATCCAGATGTGCATCGGAAACTACTACTGGTCTTCCAGGGAACGATCAAAGCGTAGACTATTTGAGACATTACTCCCATGGAGCAAAGTGAGCATGGTGACTCTTGTATTCAATCCCAATGCAATTTCTGTGTTTCATCAACACTCTGATAGTCCAGAGAATATGGAATACCACCAGATGTGCATCGGAAACTACTACTGGTCTTCCTGGGAACGATCAAAGCGTAGACTGTTTGAGACATTACTCCCATGGAGGAATGTGCGCATGGTGACTGTTGTATTCAATCCCGATGCAATTTCTGTGTTTCATCAACACTCTGATACTCCACAGATTACAGAATGACACCAGATGTGCATCGGAAACCACTACTGGTCTTCCTGGGAACGACCAAAGCGTAGACTGTTAGAGACATTACTCCCATGTATTCAAGTGCGCACGGTGACTGTTGTATTCAATCCCGATGCAATTTCTGTGCTTCATAGCACTTTGAAGGTCCACAGATTACAGAATGCATCCAGATGTGCATCGGAAACAACTACTGGTCTTCCAGGGAACGATCAAAGCGTAGACTGTTTGAGACACTACTTCCATGGAGGAAAGTGCGCATGGTGACTGTTGTATTCAATCCCGATGCAATTTCTTTGTTTCATCAACACTCTGATAGTCCACAGATTACAGAATGCCCCCAGATGTGCATAGGAAACTACTACTAGTCTTCCTGGGAACGATTAAAGCGTAGCCTGTTAGAGATATTACTCCCATGGACTAAAGTGCGCATAGTGACTGTTGTATTAAATCCTGGTGCAATTTCTGTGTTTCATCAACACACTGATAGTCCACAGATTACAGAATGCCTCCAGATGTGCATCGGAAACTACCACTGGTCTTCCAGGGAACGATCAAAGCGTAGACTGTTTGAGACATTACTAACATGTAGGCAAGTGCGCATGGTGACTGTTGTATTCAATCCCGAAGCATTTTCTGTGTTTCATCAACACTTTGAAGGTCCACAGATTACAGAATGCATCCAGATGTGCATTGGAAACTACTACTGGTCTTCTAGGGAACGATCAAAGCATAGACTATTTGAGACATTACTCCCATGGAGGAAAGTGCGCATGGTGACTGTTGTATTCAATCCCGATGCAATTTCTGTGTTTCATCAACACTCTGATAGTCCACAGATAAAAGAATACCACCAGATGTTTATCGGAAACTACTACTGGTCTTCTAGGGAACGATCAAAGCATAGACTATTTGAGACATTACTCCCATGGAGGAAAGTGAGCATGGTGACTGTTATATTCAATCCCGATGCAATTTCAGTGTTTCATCAACACTCTGATAGTCCACAGATTAAGGAATGCCACCAGATGTGCATCGGAAACTACTACTGGTCTTCCAGGTAACGATCAAAGCGTAGACTGTTTGAGACATTACTCCTGTGGAGGAAAGTGCGCATGGGGACTGTTGTATTCAATCCCGATGCAATTTCAGTGTTTTATCAACAATCTGATTGTCCAGAGGTTACAGAATGCCACCAGATGTGCTTCGGAAACTACTACTGGTCTTCCAGGGAACGATCAAAGCGTAGACTGTTTGAGACACTACTCCCATGGAGGAAAGTGCGCATGGTGACTGTTGTATTCAATCCTGATGCATTTTCTGTGTTTCATCAAAACTTTGAAGGTTTACAGATTACAGAATGCATACAGATGTGCATCGGAAACTACTACTGGTCTTCCACGGAACGATCAAAGCGTAGACTGTTTGAGACATTACTCCTGTGTAGGAAAGTGGGCATGGTGACTGTTGTATTCAATCGCGATGCAATTTCTGTGTTACTTCAACACTCCATTGTCCACAGATTACAGAATGACACCAGATGTGCATCGGAGACTACTACTGGTCTTTCTGGGAACGACCAAAGCGTAGACTGTTAGAGACATTACCCCCATTTAGGCAAGTGCGCATGGTGACTGTTGTATTCAATCCCGTTGCAATTTCTGTGTTTCAACAACACTCTGATAGTCCAGAGATTAAGGAATGCCACCAGATGTGCATCGGAAACTACTACTGGTCTTCCTGGGAACGATCAAAGAGTAGACTGTTTGAGACACTACTAACATGTAGGCAAGTGCGCATGGTGACTTTTGTATTCAATCCCGATGCAATTTCTGTGTTTCATCAACACTTTGAAGGTCCACAGATTACAGAATGCATCCAGATGTGTTCGGAAACTACTACTAATCTTCCAGGGAATGATCAATGCGTAGACTATTTGTGACATTACTGCCATGGAGGAAAGTGCGCATGGTGACTGTTGTATTCAATCCCGATGCAATTTCTGTGTTTCATCAATACTCTGATAGTCCACAGTCTAAGGAATGACACCAGATGTGCATCAGAAACTACTACTGTTCTTCCAGGTAACGATCAAAGCGTAAACTGTTTGAGACATTACTCCTGTGTAGGAAAGTGAGCATGGTGACTGTTGTATTCAATCGCGATGCAATTTCTGTGTTTCTTCAACACTCTGATTGTCCACAGATTACAGAATGACACCAGATGTGCATCGGAAACTACTACTGGTCTTCCTGGGAACGACCAAAGCGTAGACTGTTAGAGACATTACTCCCATGTAGGCAAGTGCGCATGGTGACTGTTGTAGTCAATCCCGATGCAATTTCTGTGTTTCATAACACTTTGATTGTCCACAGATTACAGAATGCATCCAGATGTGCATCGGAAACTACTACTTGTCTTCCAGGGAACGATCAAAGCGTAGACTATTTGAGACATTACTCCCATGGAGCAAAGTGCGCATGGTGACTGTTGCATTCAATCCCGATGCAATTTCTGTGTTTCATCAACACCCTGATAGTCAAGAGATTAAGGAATTCCACCAGATGTGCATCGGAAACTACAACTGGTCTTCTAGGGAACGATCAAAACCTTGACTGTTTGAGACGTTACTCCCACGGAGGAATGTGCGCATGGTGACTGTTGTATTCAATCCCGATGCAATTTCTGTGTTTCATCAACACTCTGATACTCCACAGATTACAGAATGCCACCAGACGTGCATCAGAAACTACTACTGGTCTTCCAGGTAACGATCAAAGCGTAGACTGTTTGAGACATTACTCCCTTGGAGGAATGTGCGCATTGTGACTGTAGTATTCAATGCCGATGCAATTTCTGTGTTTCATCAACAGTCAGATAGTCCACAGATTACAGAATGCCACCAGATGTACAACGGAAACTACTACTGGTCTTCCAGGGACCGATCGAAGCGTAGACTGTTTGAGACATTGCACCCGTGGAGGAAAGTGCGCATGGTGACTGTTGTATTCAATCCCGATGGAAATTCTGTGTTCCATCAACACTCAGGTAGTCCACAGATTTCAGAATGCCTCCAGATGTGCATCGGAATCTACTACTGGTCTTCCAGGGAACGATCAAAGCGTAGACTGTTTGAGACACTACTAACATGTAGGAAAGTGCGCATGGTGACTGTTGTATTCAATACCGATGCAATTTCTGTGTTTCATCAACACACTGATAGTCCACAGATTAAGGAATGCCAATAGATGTGCATCGTAAACAACTGTTGATCTTTCAGGGAACGATCAAAGCGTACACTATTTGTGACATTACTGCCATGATGGAAAGGGTGCATGGTGACTGTTGTATTCAATCCCGATGCAATTTCTGTGTTTCATCAACACTCTGATAGTCCACAGATTAAGGAATGCCACCAGATGTGCATCGGAAACTACTACTAGTCTTCTAGGGTACGATCAAAGCATAGACTATTTAAGACATTACTTCCATGGAGGAAAGTGAGCATGGTACTGTTATATTCAATCCCGATGCAATTTCTGTGTTTCATCAACACTCTGATAGTCCACAGATTAAGGAATGCCACCAGATGTGCATCGGAAACTACCACTGGTCTTCCAGGGAACGATCAAAGCGTAGACTGTTTGAGACATTACTAACATGGAGGCAAGTGCGCATGGTGACTGTTGTATTCAATCCCGATGCATTTTCTGTGTTTCCTCAACACTTTGAAGGTCCACAGATTACAGAATGCATCCAGATGTGCATCGGAAACTACTACTGGTCTTCCAGGGAACGATCACAGCGTAGACTGTTTGAGACATTACTCCCATGTAGGCAAGTGAGCATGGTGACTCTTGTATTCAATCCCAATGCAATTTCTGTGTTTCATCAACACTCTGATAGTCCAGAGATTAAGGAATGCCACCAGATGTGCATCGGAAACTACTACTGGTCTTCCTGGGAACGATCAAAGCGTAGACTCCCATGGAGGAATGTGCGCATGGTGACTGTTGTATTCAATCCCGATGCAATTTCTGTGTTTCATCAACACTCTGATACTCCACAGATTACAGAATGCCACCAGACGTGCATCGGAAACTGCTACTGGTCTTCCAGGGAACGATCAAAACGTAGACTATTTGAGACATTTCTCCCATGGAGCAAAGTGAGCATGGTGACTCTTGTATTCAATCCCAATGCAATTTCTGTGTTTCATCAACAGTCTGATAGTCCACAGATTACAGAATGCCTCCAGATGTGCATCGGAATCTACTACTGTTCTTCCAGGGAACGATCAAAGCGTAGACTGATTGAGACATTACTCCCATGGAGGAAAGAGCGCATGGTGACTGTTGTATTCAATCCCGATTCAATTTCTGAGTTTCATCAACACTGTGATAGTCCACAGATTGCAGAATGCTTCCAGATGTGCATCGGAAACTACTACTGGTCTTGCAGGGAACGATCAAAGCGTAGACTGTTTGAGACACTACTCCCATGGAGGAAAGTTCGCATGGTGACTGTTGTATTCAATCCCGATGCAATTTCTGTGTTTCATCAACACTCGGATAGTCCACAGATTACAGAATGCCTCCAGATGTGCATCGGAAACTACTACAGGTCTTCCTGGGAGCGATCAAAGCGTAGCCTGTTAGAGACATTACTCCCACGGAGGAAAGTGCGCATAGTGACTGTTGTATTCAATCCTGGTGCAATTTCTGTGTTTCATCAACACTCTGATAGTCCACAGATTACAGAATGCCTCCAGATGTGCATAGGAAACTACCACTGGTCTTCCAGGGAACGATGAAAGCGTAGACTGTTTGAGACATTACTAACATGTAGGCAAGTGCGCATGGTGACTGTTGTATTTAATCCCGATGCATTTTCTGTGTTTCATCAACACTTTGAAGGTCCACAGATTACAGAATGCATACAGATGTGCATCGGAAACTACTACTGGTCTTCCAGGGAACGATCAAAGCGTAGACTATTTGAGACATTACTCCCATGGAGGAAAGTGCGCATGGTGACTGTTGTATTCAATCCTGGTGCAATTTCTGTGTTTCATCAACACTGTGATAGGCCACAGATTGCAGAATGCTTCCAGATGTGCATCGGAAACTACTACTGGTCTTCCAGGGAACGATCAAAGCGTAGACTGTATGAGACACTACTCCCATGGAGGAAAGTGCGCATGGTGACTGTTGTATTCAATCCCGATGCAATTTCTGTGTTTCATCAACACTCTGATAGTCCACAGATTACAGAATGCCTCCAGATGTGCATCGGAAACTACCACTGGTCTTACAGGGAACGATCAAAGCGTAGACTGTTAGAGACATTACTAACATGTAGGCAAGTGCGCATGGTGACTGTTGTATTCAATCCCAATGCAATTTCTGTGTTTCAACAACACTCTGATAGTCCAGAGATTAAGGTATGAAACCAGATGTGCATCGGAAACTACCACTGGTCTTCCAGGGAACGATCAAAGCGTAGACTGTTTGAGACATTACTAACATGTAGACAAGTGCGCATGGTGACTGTTGTATTCAATCCCGATGCAATTTCTGTGTTTCTTCAACACTCTGATACTCCAAAGATTACAGAATGCCACCAGACGTGCATCGGAAACTGCTACTGG
Source organism: Schistocerca gregaria (assembly GCF_023897955.1). Taxonomy (NCBI): domain Eukaryota; kingdom Metazoa; phylum Arthropoda; class Insecta; order Orthoptera; family Acrididae; genus Schistocerca; species Schistocerca gregaria. Next base: position 45,427,343 of record NC_064927.1, read on the forward strand.
TCTTCCAGGGAACGATCAGAACGTAGACTATTTGAGACATTACTCCCATGGAGCAAAGTGAGCATGGTGACTCTTGTATTCAATCCCAATGCAATTTCTGTGTTTCATCAACAGTCTGATAGTCCACAGATTACAGAATGCCACCAGATGTACAACGGAAACTACTACTGGTCTTCCAGGGAACGATCAAAGCGTAGACTGTTTGAGACAATGCACCCGTGGAGGAATGTGCGCATGGTGACTGTTGTATTCAATCCCGATGGAAATTCTGTGTTCCATCAACACTCAGTTAGTCCACAGATTTCAGAATGCCTCCAGATGTGCATCGGAATCTACTACTGTTCTTCCAGGGAACGATCAAAGCGTAGACTGATTGAGACATTACTCCCATGGGGGAAAGAGCGCATGGTGACTGTTGTATTCAATCCCGATTCAATTTCTGTGTTTCATCAACACTGTGATAGTCCACAGATTGCAGAATGCTTCCAGATGTGCATCGGAAACTACTACTGGTCTTGCAGGGAACGATCAAAGCGTAGACTGTTTGAGACACTACTCCCATGGAGGAAAGTGCGCATGGTGACTGTTGTATTCAATCCCGATGCAATTTCTGTGTTTCATCAACACTCGGATAGTCCACAGATTACAGAATGCCTCCAGATGTGCATCGGAAACTACTACAGGTCTTCCTGGGAGCGATTAAAGCGTAGCCTGTTAGAGACATTACTCCCACGGAGGAAAGTGCGCATAGTGACTGTTGTATTCAATCCTGGTGCAATTTCTGTGTTTCATCAACACTCTGATAGTCCACAGATTACAGAATGCCTCCAGATGTGCATAGGAAACTACCACTGGTCTTCCAGGGAACGATGAAAGCGTAGACTGTTTGAGACATTACTAACATGTAGGCAAGTGCGCATGTTGACTGTTGTATTCAATCCCGATGCATTTTCTGTGTTTCATCAACACTTTGAAGGTCCACAGATTACAGAATGCATACAGATGTGCATCGGAAACTACTACTGGTCTTCCAGGGAACGATCAAAGCGTAGACTATTTGAGACATTACTCCCATGGAGGAAAGTGCGCATAGTGACTGTTGTATTCAATCCTGGTGCAATTTCTGTGTTTCATCAACACTGTGATAGTCCACAGATTGCAGAATGCTTCCAGATGTGCATCGGAAACTACTACTGGTCTTCCAGGGAACGATCAAAACGTAGACTGTATGAGACACTACTCCCATGGAGGAAAGTGCGCATGGTGACTGTTGTATTCAATCCCGATGCAATTTCTGTGTTTCATCAACACTCTGATAGTCCACAGATTACAGAATGCCTCCAGATGTGCATCGGAAACTACCACTGGTCTTCCAGGGAACGATCAAAGCGTAGACTGTTTGAGACATTACTAACATGTAGGCAAGTGCGCATGGTGACTGTTGTATTCAATACCGATGCAATTTCTGTGTTTCATCAACACACTGATAGTCCACAGATTAAAGAATGCCACCAGATGTGCATCGGAAACAACTACTGATCTTTCAGGGAACGATCATAGCGTAGACTATTTGTGACATTACTGCCATGATGGAAAGTGCGCATGGTGACTGTTGTATTCAATCCCGATGCAATTTCTGTGTTTCATCAACACTCTGATAGTCCACAGATTAAGGAATGCCACCAGATGTGCATCGGAAACTACTACTGGTCTTCCAGGTAACGATCAAAGCGTAGACTGTTTGAGACATTACTCCTGTGGAGGAAAGTGCGCTTGGTGACTGTTGTATTCAATCCCGATGCAATTTCTGTGTTTCATCAACACTTTGAAGGTCCACAGATTACAGAATGCATCCAGATGTGTATCGGAAACTACTAAAGATCTTCCAGGGAATGATCATTGCGTAGACTATTTGTGACATTACTGCCATGGGGGAAAGTGCGCATGGTGACTGTTGTATTCAATCCCGATGCAATTTCTGTGTTTCATCAATACTCTGATAGTCCACAGTCTAAGGAATGACACCAGATGTGCATCAGAAACTAGTACTGGTCTTCCAGGGAACGATCAAAGCGTAGACTGTTTGAGACATTACTCCCATGGAGGAATGTGCGCATGATGACTGTTGTATTCAATCCCGATGCAATTTCTGTGTTTCATCAACACTCTGATACTCCACAGATTACAGAATGCCACCAGACGTGCATCGGAAACTACTACTTGTCTTCCAGGGAACGATCAAAGCGTAGACTGTTTGAGACATTACTCCCGTCGAGGAAAGTGCGCATTGTGACTGTTGTATTCAATGCCGATGCAATTTCTGTGTTTCATCAACAGTCTGATAGTCCACAGATTACAGAATGCCACCAGATGTACAACGGAAATTACTACTGGTCTTCCAGGGAACGATCAAAGCGTAGACTGTCTGAGACATTGCACCTGTGGAGGAAATTGCGCATGGTGACTGTTGTATCCAATCCCGATGGAAATTCTGTGTTCCATCAACGCTCAGTTAGTCCACAGATTTCAGAATGCCTCCAGATGTGCATCGGAATCTACTACTGGTCTTCCAGGGAACGATCAAAGCGTAGACTGTTTGAGACATGACTCCAATGGAGGAAAGTGCGCATGGTGACTGTTGTATTCAATCCCGATTCAATTTCTGTGTTTCATCAACACTGTGATTGTCCACAGATTGCAGAATGCTTCCAGATAAGCATCGGACACTACTACTGGTCTTCCATGAAACGATCAAAGCGTAGACTGTTTGAGACATTACTCCTGTGTAGGAAAGTGAGCATGGTTACTGTTGTATTCAATCGCGATGCAATTTCTGTGTTTCTTCAACACTCTGATTGTCCACAGATTACAGAATGACACCAGATGTGCATCGGAAACTACTACTGGTCTTCCTGGGAACGACCAAAGCGTAGACTGTTAGAGACATTACTCCCATGTAGGCAAGTGCGCATGGTGACTGTTGTATTCAATCCCGATGCAATTTCTGTGTTTCGTAACACTTTGAAGGTCCACAGATTACAGAATGCATCCAGATGTGCATCGGAAACTACTACTGGTCTTCCAGGGAGCGATCAAAGCGTAGACTATTTGAGACATTACTGCCATGGAGCAAAGTGCGCATGGTGACTCTTGTATTCAATCCCGATGCAATTTCTGTGTTTCATCAACACTCTGATAGTCAAGAGATTAAGGAATTCCACCAGATGTACATCGGAAACTACTACTGGTCTTCCAGGGAACGATCAAAGCGTAGACTGTTTGAGACATTACTCCCATGGAGGAATGTGCGCATGGTGACTGTTGTATTCAATCCCGATGCAATTTCTGTGTTCCATCAACACTCTGATACTCCACAGATTACAGAATGCCACCAGACGTGCATCGGAAACTACTACTGGTCTTCCAGGGAACGATCAAAGCGTAGACTGTTTGAGACATTACTCCCGTGGAGGAAAGTGCGCATGGTGACTGTTGTATTCAATCCCGATGGAAATTCTGAGTTCCATCAACACTCAGTTAGTCCACAGATTTCAGAATGCCTCCAGATGTGCTTCGGAATCTACTACTGGTCTTCCAGGGAACGATCAAAGCGTAGACTGTTTGAGACATGACTCCCATGGAGGAAAGTGCGCATGGTGACTGTTGTATTCAATCCCGATTCAATTTCTGTGTTTCATCATTACTGTGATTGTCCACAGATTGCAGAATGCTTCCAGATAAGCATCGGACACTCCTACTGGTCTTCCAGGAAACGATCAAAGCGTAGACTGTTAGAGACATTACTAACATGTAGGCAAGTGCGCATGGTGACTGTTGTATTCAATCCCGATTCGATTTCTGTGTTTCAACAACACTCTGATAGTCCAGTGATTAAGGAATACCCCCAGATGTGCATCGGAAACTACTACTGGTCTTCCAGGGAACGATCAAAGCGTAGACTGTTTGAGACATTAATCCCATGGAGGAATGTGCGCATGATGACTGTTGTATTCAATCCCGATGCAATTTCTGTGTTTCAACAACACTCTGATAGTCCAGAGATTAAGGAATGCCACCAGATGTGCATCGGAAACTACTACTGGTCTTCCTGGGAACGATCAAAGCGTAGACTGTTTGAGACACTACTAACATGTAGGCAAGTGCGCATGGTGACTGTTGTATTCAATACCGATGCAATTTCTGTGTTTCATCAACACACTGATAGTCCACAGATTAAGGAATGCCAATAGATGTGCATCGGAAACAACTACTGATCTTTCAGGGAACGATCAAAGCGTAGACTATTTGTGACATTACTGCCATGATGGAAAGTGTGCACGGTGACTGTTGTATTCAATCCCGATGCAATTTCTGTGTTCCATCAACACTCTGATAGTCCACAGATTAAGGAATGCATCCAGATGTGCATCGGAAACTACTACTGGTCTTCCAGGGAACGATCACAGCGTAGACTGTTTGAGACATTACTCCTGTGTAAGAAAGTGAGCATGGTGACTGTTGTATTCAATCGCGATGCTATTTCTGTGTTTCTTCAACACTCTGGTTCTCCACAGATTACAGAATGACACCAGATGTGCATCGGAAACTACTACTGGTCTTCCTGGGAACGACGAAAGCGTAGACTGCTAGAGACATTACTCCCATGTAGGCAAGTGCGCATCGTGACTGTTGTATTCAATCCCGATGCAATTTCTGTGTTTCATAGCACTTTGAAGGTCCACAGATTACAGAATGCATCCAGATGTGCATCGGAAACTACTACTGGTCTTCCAGGGAACGATCAAAACGTAGACTATTTGAGACATTACTCCCATGGAGCAAAGTGAGCATGGTGACTCTTGTATTCAATCCCAATGCAATTTCTGTGTTTCATCAACACTCTGATAGTCCAGAGATTAAGGAATGCCACCAGATGTGCACTGGAAACTACTACTGGTCTTCCTGGGAACGATCAAAGCGTAGACTGTTTGAGACATTACTCCCATGGAAGAATGTGCGCATGGTGACTGTTGTATTCAATCCCGATGCAATTTCTGTGTTTCATCAACACTCTGATACTCCACAGATTACAGAATGCCACCAGATGTGCATAGGAAACTACCACTGGTCTTCCAGGGAACGATCAAAGCGTAGACTGTTTGAGACATTACTAACATGTAGGCAAGTGCGCATGGTGACTGTTGTATTCAATCCCGATGCATTTTCTGTGTTTCATCAACACTTTGAAGGTCCACAGATTACAGAATGCATACAGATGTGCATCGGAAACTACTACTGGTCTTCCAGGGAACGATCAAAGCGTAGACTATTTGAGACATTACTCCCATGGAGGAAAGTGCGCATAGTGACTGTTGTATTCAATCCTGGTGCAATTTCTGTGTTTCATCAACACTGTGATAGTCCACAGATTGCAGAATGCTTCCAGATGTGCATCGGAAACTACTACTGGTCTTCCAGGGGACGATCAAAGCGTAGACTGTATGAGACACTACTCCTGTGGAGGAAAGTGCGCATGGTGACTGTTGTATTCAATCCCGATGCAATTTCTGTGTTTCATCAACACTCTGATACTCCACAGATTACAGAATGCCACCAGATGTGCATAGGAAACTACCACTGGTCTTCCAGGGAACGATCAAAGGGTACACTGTTTGAGACATTACTAACATGTAGGCAAGTGCGCATGGTGACTGTTGTATTCAATCCCGATGCAATTTCTGTGTTTCAACAACACTCTGATAGTCCAGAGATTAAGGAATGAAACCAGATGTGCATCGGAAACTACTACTGGTCTTCCTGGGAACGATCAAAGCGTAGACTGTTTGAGACACTACTAACATGTAGACAAGTGCGCATGGTAACTGTTGTATTCAATAGCGATGCAATTTCTGTGTTTCATCAACACACTGATAGTCCACAGATTAAAGAATGCCACCAGACGTGCATCGGAATCAACTACTGATCTTTCAGGGAACGATCAAAGCGTAGTCTATTTGTGACATTACTGCCATGATGGAAAATGCGCATGGTGACTGTTGTATTCAATCCCGATGCAATTTCTGTGTTTCATCAACACTCTGATAGTCCACAGATTATGGAATGCCACCAGATGTGCATCGGAAACTACTACTGGTCTTCCAGGTAACGATCAAAGCGTAGACTGTTTGAGACATTACTCCTGTGGAGGAAAGTGCGCATGGTGACTGTTGTATTCAATCCCGATGCAATTTCAGTGTTTTATCAACAATCTGATAGTCCACAGATTACAGAATGCCACCAGATGTGCTTCGGAAACTACTATTGGTCTTCCAGGGAACGATCAAAGCGTAGACTGTTTGAGACACTACTCCCATGGAGGAAAGTGCGCATGGTGACTGTTGTATTCAATCCCGATGCAATTTCTGTGTTTCATCAACACTCTGATACTCCACAGTTTACAGAATGCCTCCAGATGTGCATCGGAAGCTACTACTGGTCTTCCTGGGAATGATCAAAGCGTAGACTGTTAGAGACATTACTCCCATGTAGGCAAGTGCGCATGGTGACTGTTGTATTCAATCCCGATGCAATTTCTGTGTTTCATCAACACTTTGAAGGTCCACAGATTACAGAATGCATCCAGATGTGTATCGGAAACTACTACTGATCTTCCAGGGAATGATCAATGCGTAGACTATTTGTGACATTACTGCCATGGGGGAAAGTGCGCATGGTGACTGTTGTATTCAATCCCGATGCAATTTCTGTGTTTCATCAATACTCTGATAGTCCACAGTCTAAGGAATGACACCAGATGTGCATCAGAAACTACTACTGGTCTTCCTGGGAACGATCAAAGCGTAGACTGTTTGAGACACTACTAACATGTAGACAAGTGCGCATGGTAACTGTTGTATTCAATAGCGATGCAATTTCTGTGTTTCATCAACACACTGATAGTCCACAGATTAAAGAATGCCACCAGACGTGCATCGGAAACAACTACTGATCTTTCAGGGAACGATCAAAGCGTAGTCTATTTGTGACATTACTGCCATGATGGAAAGTGCGCATGGTGACTGTTGTATTCAATCCCGATGCAATTTCTGTGTTTCATCAACACTCTGATAGTCCACAGATTAAGGAATGCCACCAGATGTGCATCGGAAACTACTACTGGTCTTCCAGGTAACGATCAAAGCGTAGACTGTTTGAGACATTACTCCTGTGGAGGAAAGTGCGCATGGTGACTGTTGTATTCAATCCCGATGCAATTTCAGTGTTTTATCAACAATCTGATAGTCCACAGATTACAGAATGCCACCAGATGTGCTTCGGAAACTACTATTGGTCTTCCAGGGAACGATCAAAGCGTAGACTGTTTGAGACACTACTCCCATGGAGGAAAGTGCGCATGGTGACTGTTGTATTCAATCCCGATGCAATTTCTGTGTTTCATCAACACTCTGATACTCCACAGTTTACAGAATGCCTCCAGATGTGCATCGGAAGCTACTACTGGTCTTCCTGGGAATGATCAAAGCGTAGACTGTTAGAGACATTACTCCCATGTAGGCAAGTGCGCATGGTGACTGTTGTATTCAATCCCGATGCAATTTCTGTGTTTCATCAACACTTTGAAGGTCCACAGATTACAGAATGCATCCAGATGTGTATCGGAAACTACTACTGATCTTCCAGGGAATGATCAATGCGTAGACTATTTGTGACATTACTGCCATGGGGGAAAGTGCGCATGGTGACTGTTGTATTCAATCCCGATGCAATATCTGTGTTTCATCAATACTCTGATAGTCCACAGTCTAAGGAATGACACCAGATGTGCATCAGAGACTACTACTGGTCTTCCAGGGAACGATCAAAGCGTAGACTGTTTGAGACATTACTCCCATGGAGGAATGTGCGCATGATGACTGTTGTATTCAATCCCGATGCAATTTCTGTGTTTCATCAACACTCTGATACTCCACAGATTACAGAATGCCACCAGACGTGCATCGGAAACTACTACTTGTCTTCCAGGGAACGATCAAAGCGTAGACTGTTTGAGACATTACTCCCGTAGAGGAAAGTGCGCATTGTGACTGTTGTATTCAATGCCGATGCAATTTCTGTGTTTCATCAACAGTCTGATAGTCCACAGATTACAGAATGCCACCAGATGTACAACGGAAACTACTACTGGTCTTCCAGGGAACGATCAAAGCGTAGACTGTTTGAGACATTGCAACCGTGGAGGAAAGTGCGCATGGTGACTGTTGTATTCAATCCCGATTGAAATTCTGAGTTCCATCAACACTCAGTTAGTCCATAGATTTCAGAATGCCTCCAGATGTGCATCGCAATCTACTACTGGTCTTCCATGGAACGATCAAAGCGTAGACTGTTTGAGACATGACTCCCATGGAGGAAAGTGCGCATGGTGACTGTTGTATTCAATCCCGATGCAATTTCTGTGTTTCAACAACACTCTGATAGTCCAGAGATTAAGGAATGCCACCAGATGTGCATCGGAAACTACTACTGGTCTTCCTGGGAACGATCAAAGCGTAGACTGTTTGAGACACTACTAACATGTAGGCAAGTGAGCATGGTGACTGTTGTATTCAATACCGATGCAATTTCTGTGTTTCATCAACACACTGATAGTCCACAGATTAAGGAATGCCAATAGATGTGCATCGGAAACAACTACTGACCTCTCAGGGAACGATCAAAGCGTAGACTACTTGTGACATTACTGCCATGATGGAAAGTGTGCATGGTGACTGTTGTATTCAATCCCGATGCAATTTCTGTGTTTCATCAACACTCTGATAGTCCACAGATTAAGGAATGCATCCAGATGTGCATCGGAAACTAGTACTGGTCTACCAGGGAACGATCACAGCGTAGACTGTTTGAGACATTACTCCAATGTAGGCAAGTGCGCATGGTGACTGTTGTATTCAATCCCGATGCAATTTCTGTGTTTCATAGCACTTTGAAGGTCCACAGATTACAGAATGCATCCAGATGTGCATCGGAAACTACTACTGGTCTTCCAGGGAACGATCAAAACGTAGACTATTTGAGACATTACTCCCATGGAGCAAAGTGAGCATGGTGACTCTTGTATTCAATCCCAATGCAATTTCTGTGTTTCATCAACACTCTGATAGTCCAGAGATTAAGGAATGCCACCAGATGTGCACCGGAAACTACTACTGGTCTTCCTGGGAACGATCAAAGCGTAGACTGTTTGAGACATTACTCCCATGGAGGAATGTGCGCATGGTGACTTTTGTATTCAATCCCGATGCAATTACTGTGTTTCATCAACACTCTGATACTCCACAGATTACAGAATGCCACCAGACGTGCATCGGAAACTGCTACTGGTCTTCCAGGGAATGATCAAAACGTAGACTATTTGAGAAATTACTCCCATGGAGCAAAGTGAGCATGGTGACTCTTGTATTCAATCCCAATGCAATTTCTGTATTTCATCAACAGTCTGATAGTCCACAGATTACAGAATGCCACCAGATGTACAACGGAAACTACTACTGGTATTCCAGGGAACGATCAAAGCGTAGACTGTTTGAGACATTGCACCCGTGGAGGAAAGTGCGCATGGTGACTGTTGTATTCAATCCCGATGGAAATTCTGTGTTCCATCAACACTCAGTTAGATTACAGATTTCAGAATGCCTCCAGATGTGCATCGGAATCTACTACTGTTCTTCCAGGGAACGATCAAAGCGTAGACTGATTGAGACATTACTCCCATGGAGGAAAGAGCGCATGGTGACTGTTGTATTCAATCCCGATTCAATTTCTGTGTTTCATCAACACTGTGATAGTCCACAGATTGCAGAATGCTTCCAGATGTGCATCTGAAACTACTACTGGTCTTGCAGGGAACGATCAAAGCGTAGACTGTTTGAGACACTACTCCCATGGAGGAAGGTGCGCATGGTGACTGTTGTATTCAATTCCGACGCAATTTCTGTGTTTCATCAACACTCAGATAGTCCACAGATTACAGAATGCCTCCAGATGTGCATCGGAAACTACTACTGGTCTTCCTGGGAACGATCAAAGCGTAGCCTGTTAGAGACATTACTCCCATGGAGGAAAGTGCGCATAGTGACTGTTGTATTCAATCCCGATGCAATTTCAGTGTTTTATCAACAATCTGATAGTCCACAGATTACAGAATGCCACCAGATGTGCTTCGGAAACTACTATTGGTCTTCCAGGGAACGATCAAAGCGTAGACTGTTTGAGACACTACTCCCATGGAGGAAAGTGCGCATGGTGACTGTTGTATTCAATCCCGATGCAATTTCTGTGTTTCATCAACACTCTGATACTCCACAGTTTACAGAATGCCTCCAGATGTGCATCGGAAGCTACTACTGGTCTTCCTGAGAATGATCAAAGCGTAGACTGTTAGAGACATTACTCCCATGTAGGCAAGTGCGCATGGTGACTGTTGTATTCAATCCCGATGCAATTTCTGTGTTTCATCAACACTTTGAAGGTCCACAGATTACAGAATGCATCCAGATGTGTATCGGAAACTAGTACTGATCTTCCAGGGAATGATCAATGCGTAGACTATTTGTGACATTACTGCCATGGAGGAGAGTGCGCATGGTGACTGTTGTATTCATACCCGATGCAATTTCTGTGTTTCATCAATACTCTGATAGTCCACACTCTAAGGAATGACACCAGATGTGCATCAGAAACTACTACTGGTCTTCCAGGGAACACATCAAAGCGTAGACTGTTTGAGACATTACTCCCATGGAGGAATGTGCGCATGATGACTGTTGTATTCAATACCGATGCAATTTCTGTGTTTCATCAACACTCTGATACTCCACAGATTACAGAATGCCACCAGACGTGCATCGGAAACTACTACTGGTCTTCCAGGGAACGATCAAAGCGTAGACTCTTTGAGACATGACTCCCATGGAGGAAAGTGGGCATGGTGACTGTTGTATTCAATCCCAATTCAATTTCTGTGTTTCATCAACACTGTGATTGTCCACAGATTGCAGAATGCTTCTAGATAAGCATCGGACACTACTACTGGTCTTCCAGGAAAGGATCAAAGCGTAGACTGTTTGAGAGCTTACTCCTGTGTAGGAAAGTGAGCATGGTGACTGTTGTATTCAATCGCGATGCAATTTCTGTGTTTCTTCAACACACTGGTTGTCCACAGATTACATGATGACACCAGATGTGTATCGGAAACTACTACTGGTCTTCCTGGGAACGACGAAAGCGTAGACTGTTAGAGACATTACTCCCATGTAGGCAAGTGCGCATGGTGACTGTTGTATTCAATCCCGATGCAATTTCTGTGTTTCATAGCACTTTGAAGGTCCACAGATTACAGAATGCATCCAGATGTGCATCGGAAACTACTACTGGTTTCCAGGGAACGATCAAAACGTAGACTATTTGAGACATTACTCCCATGGAGCAAAGTGAGCATGGTGACTCTTGTATTCAATCCCAATGCAATTCCTGTGTTTCATCAACACTCTGATAGTCCAGAGATTAAGGAATGCCACCATATGTGCATCGGAAACTACTACTGGTCTTCCTGGGAACGATCAAAGCGTAGACTGTTTGAGACATTACTCCCATGGAGGAATGTGCGCATGGTGACTGTTGTATTCAATCCCGATGCAATTTCTGTGTTTCATCAACACTCTGATACTCCACAGATTACAGAATGGCACCAGACGTGCATCGGAAACTGCTACTGGTCTTCCAGGGAACGATCAAAACGTAGACTATTTGAGACATTACTCCCATGGAGCAAAGTGAGCATGGTGACTCTTGTATTCAATCCCAATGCAATTTCTGTGTTTCATCAACAGTATGATAGTCCACAGATTACAGAATGCCACCAGATGTACAACGGAAACTACTACTGGTCTTCCAGGGAACGATCAAAGCGTAGACTGTTTGAGACATTGCACCCGTGGAGGAAAGTGCGCATGGTGACTGTTGTTTTCAATCCCGATGGAAATTCTGTGATCCATCTACACTCAGTTAGTCCACAGATTTCAGAATGCCTCCAGATGTGCATCGGAATCTACTACTGTTCTTCCAGGGAACGATCAAAGCGTAGACTGATTGAGACATTACTCGCATGGAGGAAAGAGCGCATGGTGACTGTTGTATTCAATCCCGATTCTATTTCTGTGTTTCATCAACACTGTGATAGTCCACAGATTGCAGAATGCTTCCAGATGTGCATCGGAAACTACTACTGGTCTTGCAGGGAACGATCAAAGCGTAGACTGTTTGAGACACTACTCCCATGGAAGAAAGTGCGCATGGTGACTGTTGTATTCAATCCCGATGCAATTTCTGTGTTTCATCAACACTCGGATAGTCCACAGATTACAGAATGCCTCTAGATGTGCATCGGAAACTACTACTGGTCTTCCTGGGAACGATCAAAGCGTAGCCTGTTAGAGACATTACTCCCATGGAGGAAGGTGCGCATAGTGACTGTTGTATTCAATCCTGGTGCAATTTCTGTGTTTCATCAACACTCTGATAGTCCACAGTTTGCAGAATGCCTCCAGATGTGCATAGGAAACTACCACTGGTCTTCCAGGGAACGATCAAAGCGTAGACTGTTTGAGACATTACTAACATGTAGGCAAGTGCGCATGGTGACTGTTGTATTCAATCCCGATGCATTTTCTGTGTTTCATCAACACTTTGAAGGTCCACAGATTACAGAATGCCTCCAGATGTGCATCGGAATCTACTACTGGTCTTCCAGGGAACGATCAAAGCGTAGACTGTTTGAGACATTACACCTGTGTAGGAAAGTGAGCATGGTGACTGTTGTATTCAATCGCGATGCTATTTCTGTGTTTCTTCAACACTCTGGTTGTCCACAGATTACGGAATGACACCAGATGTGCATCGGAAACTACTACTGGTCTTCCTGGGAACGACGAAAGCGTAGACTGTTAGAGACATTACTCCCATGTAGGCAAGTGCGCATGGTGACTGTTGTATTCAATCCCAATGCAATTTCTGTGTTTCATCAACACTCTGATAGTCCAGAGATTAAGGAATGCCACCAGATGTGCATCGGAAACTACTACTGGTCTTCCTGGGAACGATCAAAGCGTAGACTGTTTGAGACATTACTCCCATGGAGGAATGTGCGCATGGTGACTTTTGTATTCAATCCCGATGCAATTACTGTGTTTCATCAACACTCTGATACTCCACAGATTACAGAATGCCACCAGACGTGCATCGGAAACTGCTACTGGTCATCCAGGGAATGATCAAAACGTAGACTATTTGAGAAATTACTCCCATGGAGCAAAGTGAGCATGGTGACCCTTGTATTCAATCCCAATGCAATTTCTGTATTTCATCAACAGTCTGATAGTCCACAGATTACAGAATGCCACCAGATGTACAACGGAAACTACTACTGGTATTCCAGGGAACGATCAAAGCGTAGACTGTTTGAGACATTGCACCCGTGGAGGAAAGTGCGCATGGTGACTGTTGTATTCAATCCCGATGGAAATTCTGTGTTCCATCAACACTCAGTTAGATTACAGATTTCAGAATGCCTCCAGATGTGCATCGGAATCTACTACTGTTCTTCCAGGGAACGATCAAAGCGTAGACTGATTGAGACATTACTCCCATGGAGGAAAGAGCGCATGGTGACTGTTGTATTCAATACCGATTCAATTTCTGTGTTTCATCAACACTGTGATAGTCCACAGATTGCAGAATGCTTCCAGATGTGCATCTGAAACTACTACTGGTCCTGCAGGGAACGATCAAAGCGTAGACTGTTTGAGACACTACTCCCATGGAGGAAGGTGCGCATGGTGACTGTTGTATTCAATCCCGACGCAATTTCTGTGTTTCATCAACACTCAGATAGTCCACAGATTACAGAATGCCTCCAGATGTGCATCGGAAACTACTACTGGTCTTCCTGGGAACGATCAAAGCGTAGCCTGTTAGAGACATTACTCCCATGGAGGAAAGTGCGCATAGTGACTGTTGTATTCAATCCCGATGCAATTTCAGTGTTTTATCAACAATCTGATAGTCCACAGATTACAGAATGCCACCAGATGTGCTTCGGAAACTACTATTGGTCTTCCAGGGAACGATCAAAGCGTAGACTGTTTGAGACACTACTCCCATGGAGGAAAGTGCGCATGGTGACTGTTGTATTCAATCCCGATGCAATTTCTGTGTTTCATCAACACTCTGATACTCCACAGTTTACAGAATGCCTCCAGATGTGCATCGGAAGCTACTACTGGTCTTCCTGAGAATGATCAAAGCGTAGACTGTTAGAGACATTACTCCCATGTAGGCAAGTGCGCATGGTGACTGTTGTATTCAATCCCGATGCAATTTCTGTGTTTCATCAACACTTTGAAGGTCCACAGATTACAGAATGCATCCAGATGTGTATCGGAAACTAGTACTGATCTTCCAGGGAATGATCAATGCGTAGACTATTTGTGACATTACTGCCATGGAGGAGAGTGCGCATGGTGACTGTTGTATTCATACCCGATGCAATTTCTGTGTTTCATCAATACTCTGATAGTCCACACTCTAAGGAATGACACCAGATGTGCATCAGAAACTACTACTGGTCTTCCAGGGAACACATCAAAGCGTAGACTGTTTGAGACATTACTCCCATGGAGGAATGTGCGCATGATGACTGTTGTATTCAATACCGATGCAATTTCTGTGTTTCATCAACACTCTGATACTCCACAGATTACAGAACGCCACCAGACGTGCATCGGAAACTACTACTGGTCTTCCAGGGAACGATCAAAGCGTAGACTCTTTGAGACATGACTCCCATGGAGGAAAGTGGGCATGGTGACTGTTGTATTCAATCCCAATTCAATTTCTGTGTTTCATCAACACTGTGATTGTCCACAGATTGCAGAATGCTTCTAGATAAGCATCGGACACTACTACTGGTCTTCCAGGAAAGGATCAAAGCGTAGACTGTTTGAGACCTTACTCCTGTGTAGGAAAGTGAGCATGGTGACTGTTGTATTCAATCGCGATGCAATTTCTGTGTTTCTTCAACACACTGGTTGTCCACAGATTACATGATGACACCAGATGTGTATCGGAAACTACTACTGGTCTTCCTGGGAACGACGAAAGCGTAGACTGTTAGAGACATTACTCCCATGTAGGCAAGTGCGCATGGTGACTGTTGTATTCAATCCCGATGCAATTTCTGTGTTTCATAGCACTTTGAAGGTCCACAGATTACAGAATGCATCCAGATGTGCATCGGAAACTACTACTGGTTTCCAGGGAACGATCAAAACGTAGACTATTTGAGACATTACTCCCATGGAGCAAAGTGAGCATGGTGACTCTTGTATTCAATCCCAATGCAATTCCTGTGTTTCATCAACACTCTGATAGTCCAGAGATTAAGGAATGCCACCATATGTGCATCGGAAACTACTACTGGTCTTCCTGGGAACGATCAAAGCGAAGACTGTTTGAGACATTACTCCCATGGAGGAATGTGCGCATGGTGACTGTTGTATTCAATCCCGATGCAATTTCTGTGTTTCATCAACACTCTGATACTCCACAGATTACAGAATGGCACCAGACGTGCATCGGAAACTGCTACTGGTCTTCCAGGGAACGATCAAAACGTAGACTATTTGAGACATTACTCCCATGGAGCAAAGTGAGCATGGTGACTCTTGTATTCAATCCCAATGCAATTTCTGTGTTTCATCAACAGTATGATAGTCCACAGATTACAGAATGCCACCAGATGTACAACGGAAACTACTACTGGTCTTCCAGGGAACGATCAAAGCGTAGACTGTTTGAGACATTGCACCCGTGGAGGAAAGTGCGCATGGTGACTGTTGTTTTCAATCCCGATGGAAATTCTGTGATCCATCTACACTCAGTTAGTCCACAGATTTCAGAATGCCTCCAGATGTGCATCGGAATCTACTACTGTTCTTCCAGGGAACGATCAAAGCGTAGACTGATTGAGACATTACTCGCATGGAGGAAAGAGCGCATGGTGACTGTTGTATTCAATCCCGATTCAATTTCTGTGTTTCATCAATACTGTGATAGTCCACAGATTGCAGAATGCTTCCAGATGTGCATCGGAAACTACTACTGGTCTTGCAGGGAACGATCAAAGCGTAGACTGTTTGAGACACTACTCCCATGGAAGAAAGTGCGCATGGTGACTGTTGTATTCAATCCCGATGCAATTTCTGTGTTTCATCAACACTCGGATAGTCCACAGATTACAGAATGCCTCTAGATGTGCATCGGAAACTACTACTGGTCTTCCTGGGAACGATCAAAGCGTAGCCTGTTAGAGACATTACTCCCATGGAGGAAGGTGCGCATAGTGACTGTTGTATTCAATCCTGGTGCAATTTCTGTGTTTCATCAACACTCTGATAGTCCACAGTTTGCAGAATGCCTCCAGATGTGCATAGGAAACTACCACTGGTCTTCCAGGGAACGATCAAAGCGTAGACTGTTTGAGACATTACTAACATGTAGGCAAGTGCGCATGGTGACTGTTGTATTCAATCCCGATGCATTTTCTGTGTTTCATCAACACTTTGAAGGTCCACAGATTACAGAATGCCTCCAGATGTGCATCGGAATCTACTACTGGTCTTCCAGGGAACGATCAAAGCGTAGACTGTTTGAGACATTACTCCTGTGTAGGAAAGTGAGCATGGTGACTGTTGTATTCAATCGCGATGCTATTTCTGTGTTTCTTCAACACTCTGGTTGTCCACAGATTACAGAATGACACCAGATGTGCATCGGAAACTACTACTGGTCTTCCTGGGAACGACGAAAGCGTAGACTGTTAGAGACATTACTCCCATGTAGGCAAGTGCGCATGGTGACTGTTGTATTCAATCCCAATGCAATTTCTGTGTTTCATCAACACTCTGATAGTCCAGAGATTAAGGAATGCCACCAGATGTGCATCGGAAACTACTACTGGTCTTCCTGGGAACGATCAAAGCGTAGACAGTTTGAGACATTACTCCCATGGAGGAATGTGCGCATGGTGACCGTTGTATTCAATCCCGATGGAAATTCTGTGTTCCATCAACACTCAGTTAGTCCACAGATTTCAGAATGCTTCCAGATGTGCATCGGAATCTACTACTGTTCTTCCAGGGAACGATCAAATCGTTGACTGATTGAGACATTACTCCCATGGAGGAAAATGCGCATGGTGACTGTTGTGTTCAATCCCGATTCAAATTTTGTGTTTCATCAACACTGTGATAGTCCACAGATTGCAGAATGCTTCCAGATGTGCATCGGAAACCACTACTGGTCTTCCAGGGAACGATCAAAGCGTAGACTGTATGAGACACTACTCCCATGGAGGAAAGTGCGCATGGTGACTGTTGTATTCAATCCCGATGCAATTTCTGTGTTTCATCAACACTCTGATACTCCACAGATTACAGAATGCCACCAGACGTGCATCGGAAACTGCTACTGGTCTTCCAGGGAACGATCAAAACGTAGACTATTTGAGACATTACTCCCATAGAGCAAAGTGAGCATGGTGACTCTTGTATTCAATCCCAATGCAATTTCTGTGTTTCATCAACAGTCTGATAGTCCACAGATTACAGAATGCCACCAGATGTACAACGGAAACTACTACTGGTCTTCCAGGGAACGATCAAAGCGTAGACTGTTTGAGACATTGCACCCGTGGAGGAAAGTGCGCATGGTGACTGTTGTTTTCAATCCCGATGGAAATTCTGTGTTCCATCAACACTCAGTTAGTCCACAGATTTCAGAATGCCTCCAGATGTGCATCGGAATCTACTACTGTTCTTCCAGGGAACGATCAAATCGTAGACTGATTGAGACATTACTCCCATGGAGGAAAGTGCGCATGGTGACTGTTGTATTCAATCCCGATTCAATTTTTGTGTTTCATCAACACTGTGATAGTCCACAGATTGCAGAATGCTTCCAGATGTGCATCGGAAACTACTACTGGTCTTCCAGGGAACGATCAAAGCGTAGACTGTATGAGACACTACTCCCATGGAGGAAAGTGCGCATGGTGACTGTTGTATTCAATCCCGATGCAATTTCTGTGTTTCATCAACACTCTGATAGTCCACAGATTACAGAATGCCTCCAGATGTGCATCTGAAACTACTACTTGTCTTCCTGGGAACGATCAAAGCGTAGCCTGTTAGAGACATTACTCCCATGGAGGAAAGTGCGCATAGTGACTGTTGTATTCAATCCTGGAGCAATTTCTGTGTTTCATCAACACTCTGATAGTCCACAGATTACAGAATGCCTCCAGATGTGCATCGGAAACTACCACTGGTCTTCCAGGGAACGATCAAAGCGTAGACTGTTTGAGACATTACTAACATGTAGGCAAGTGCGCATGGTGACTGTTGTATTCAATCCCGATGCATTTTCTGTGTTTCATCAACACTTTGAAGGTCCACAGATTACAGAATGCATCCGGATGTGAATCGGAAACTACTACTGGTCTTCTAGGGAACGATCAAAGCATAGACTATTTGAGACATTACTCCCATGGAGGAAAGTGCGCATGGTGACTGTTGTATTCAATCCCGATGCAATTTCTGTGTTTCAACAACACTCTGATAGTCCAGAGATTAAGGAATGCCACCAGATGTGCATCGGAAACTACTACTGGTCTTCCTGGGAACGATCAAAGCGTAGACTGTTTGAGACACTACTAACATGTAGGCAAGTGCGCATGGTGACTGTTGTATTCAATACCGATGCAATTTCTGTGTTTCATCAACACACTGATAGTCCACAGATTAAGGAATGCCACCAGATGTGCATCGGAAACAACTACTGATCTTTCAGGGAACGATCAAAGCGTAGACTATTTGTGACATTACTGCCATGATGGAAAGTGCGCATGGTGACTGTTGTATTCAATCCCGATGCAATGTCTGTGTTTCATCAACACTATGATAGTCCACAGATTAAGGAATGCCACCAGATGTGTATCGGAAACTACTACTGGTCTTCTAGGGAACGATCAAAGCATAGACCATTAGAGACATTACTCCCATGGAGGAAAGTGAGCATGGTGACTGTTATATTCAATCCCGATGCAATTTCTGTGTTTCATCAACACTCTGATAGTCCACAGATTAAGGAATGCCACCAGATGTGCATCGGAAACTACTACTGGTCTTCCAGGTAACGATCAAAGCGTAGACTGTTTGAGACATTACTCCTGTGGAGGAAAGTGCGCATGGTGACTGTTGTATTCAATCCCGATGCAATTTCTGTGATTCAACAACACTCTGATAGTCCAGAGATTAAGGAATGCCACCAGATGTGCATCGGAAACTACTACTGGTCTTCCTGGGAACTATCAAAGCGTAGACTGTTTGAGACACTACTAACATGTAGGCAAGTGCGCATGGTGACTGTTGTATTCAATACCGATGCAATTTCTGTGTTTCATCAACACACTGATGGTCCACAGATTAAGGAATGCCACCAGATGTGCATCGGAAACAACTACTGATCTTTCTGGGACCGATCAAAGCGTAGACTATTTGTGACATTACTGCCATGATGGAAAGTGCGCATGGTGACTGTAGTATTCAATCCCGATGCAATTTCTGTGTTTCATCAACACTCTGATAGTCCACAGATTATGGAATGCCACCAGATGTGTATCGGAAACTACTACTGGTCTTCTAGGGAACGATCAAAGCATAGACTATTTGAGACATTACTCCCATGGAGGAAAGTGAGCATGGTGACTGTTATATTCAATCCCGATGCAATTTCTGTGTTTCATCAACACTCTGATAGTCCAGAGATTAAGGAATGCCACCAGATGTGCATCGGAAACTACTACTGGTCTTCCTGGGAACGATCAAAGCGTAGACTGTTTGAGACACTACTAACATGTAGGCAAGTGCGCATGGTGACTGTTGTATTCAATACCGATGCAATTTCTGTGTTTCATCAACACACTGATAGGCCACAGATTAAGGAATGCCACCAGATGTGCATCGAAAACAACTACTGATCTTTCAGGGAACGATCAAAGCGTAGACTATTTGTGACATTACTGCCATGATGGAAAGTGCGCATTTTGACTGTTGTATTCAATCCCGATGCAATTTCTGTGTTTCATCAACACTCTGATAGTCCACAGATTAAGGAATGCCACCAGATGTGTATCGGAAACTACTACTGGTCTTCTAGGGAACGATCAAAGCATAGACTATTTGAGACATTACTCCCATGGAGGAAAGTGAGCATGGTGACTGTTATATTCAATCCCGATGCAATTTCTGTGTTTCATCAACACTCTGATAGTCCACAGATTAAGGAATGCCACCAGATGTGCATCGGAAGCTACTACTGGTCTTCCTGGGAATTATCAAAGCGTAGACTGTTAGAGACATTACTCCCATGTAGGCAAGTGCGCATGGTGACTGTTGTATTCAATCCCGATGCAATTTCTGTGTTTCATCAACACTTTGAAGGTCCACAGATTACAGAATGCATCCAGATGTGTATCGGAAACTACTACTGATCTTCCAGGGAATGATCAATGAGTAGACTATTTGTGACATTACTGCCATGGAGGAAAGTGCGCATGGTGACTGTTGTATTCAATCCCGATGCAATTTCTGTGTTTCATCAATACTCTGATAGTCCACAGTCTAAGGAATGACACCAGATGTTCATCAGAAACTACTACTGGTCTTCCAGGGAACGATCAAATCGTAGACTGTTTGAGACATTACTCCCCTGGGAGGAATGTGCGCATGATGACTGTTGTATTCAATCCCGATGCAATTTCTGTGTTTCATCATCACTCTGATACTCCACAGATTACAGAATGCCACCAGACGTGCATCGGAAACTACTACTGGTCTTCCAGGGAACGATCAAAGCGTAGACTGTTTGAGACATGACTCCCATGGAGGAAAGTGCGCATGGTGACTGTTGTATTCAATCCCGATTCAGTTTCTTTGTTTCATCAACACTGTGATTGCCCACAGATTGCAGAATGCTTCCAGATAAGCATCGGACACTACTACTGGTCTTCCAGGAAACGATCAAAGCGTAGACTGTTTGAGACATTACTCCTGTGTAGGAAAGTGAGCATGGTGACTGTTGTATTCAATCGCGATGCAATTTCTGTGTTTCTTCAACACTCTGGTTGTCCACAGATTACAGAATGACACCAGATGTGCATCGGAAACTACTACTGGTCTTCCTGGGAACGACGAAAGCGTAGACTGTTAGAGACATTACTCCCATGTAGGCAAGTGCGCATGGTGACTGTTGTATTCAATCCCAATGCAATTTCTGTGTTTCATCAACACTCTGATAGTCCAGAGATTAAGGAATGCCACCAGATGTGCATCGGAAACTACTACTGGTCTTCCTGGGAACGATCAAAGCGTAGACAGTTTGAGACATTACTCCCATGGAGGAATGTGCGCATGGTGACTGTTGTATTCAATCCCGATGGAAATTCTGTGTTCCATCAACACTCAGTTAGTCCACAGATTTCAGAATGCTTCCAGATGTGCATCGGAATCTACTACTGTTCTTCCAGGGAACGATCAAATCGTTGACTGATTGAGACATTACTCCCATGGAGGAAAATGCGCATGGTGACTGTTGTATTCAATCCCGATTCAATTTTTGTGTTTCATCAACACTGTGATAGTCCACAGATTGCAGAATGCTTCCAGATGTGCATCGGAAACCACTACTGGTCTTCCAGGGAACGATCAAAGCGTAGACTGTATGAGACACTACTCCCATGGAGGAAAGTGCGCATGGTGACTGTTGTATTCAATCCCGATGCAATTTCTGTGTTTCATCAACACTCTGATACTCCACAGATTACAGAATGCCACCAGACGTGCATCGGAAACTGCTACTGGTCTTCCAGGGAACGATCAAAACGTAGACTATTTGAGACATTACTCCCATGGAGCAAAGTGAGCATGGTGACTCTTGTATTCAATCCCAATGCAATTTCTGTGTTTCATCAACAGTCTGATAGTCCACAGATTACAGAATGCCACCAGATGTACAACGGAAACTACTACTGGTCTTCCAGGGAACGATCAAAGCGTAGACTGTTTGAGACATTGCACCCGTGGAGGAAAGTGCGCATGGTGACTGTTGTATTCAATCCCGATGGAAATTCTGTGTTCCATCAACACTCAGTTAGTCCACAGATTTCAGAATGCCTCCAGATGTGCATCGGAATCTACTACTGTTCTTCCAGGGAACGATCAAATCGTAGACTGATTGAGACATTACTCCCATGGAGGAAAGTGCGCATGGTGACTGTTGTATTCAATCCCGATTCAATTTTTGTGTTTCATCAACACTGTGATAGTCCACAGATTGCAGAATGCTTCCAGATGTGCATCGGAAACTACTACTGGTCTTCCAGGGAACGATCAAAGCGTAGACTGTATGAGACACTACTCCCATGGAGGAAAGTGCGCATGGTGACTGTTGTATTCAATCCCGATGCAATTTCTGTGTTTCATCAACACTCTGATAGTCCACAGATTACAGAATGCCTCCAGATGTGCATCTGAAACTACTACTTGTCTTCCTGGGAACGATCAAAGCGTAGCCTGTTAGAGACATTACTCCCATGGAGGAAAGTGCGCATAGTGACTGTTGTATTCAATCCTGGAGCAATTTCTGTGTTTCATCAACACTCTGATAGTCCACAGATTACAGAATGCCTCCAGATGTGCATCGGAAACTACCACTGGTCTTCCAGGGAACGATCAAAGCGTAGACTGTTTGAGACATTACTAACATGTAGGCAAGTGCGCATGGTGACTGTTGTATTCAATCCCGATGCATTTTCTGTGTTTCATCAACACTTTGAAGGTCCACAGATTACAGAATGCATCCAGATGTGAATCGGAAACTACTACTGGTCTTCTAGAGAACGATCAAAGCATAGACTATTTGAGACATTACTCCCATGGAGGAAAGTGCGCATGGTGACTGTTGTATTCAATCCCGATGCAATTTCTGTGTTTCAACAACACTCTGATAGTCCAGAGATTAAGGAATGCCACCAGATGTGCATCGGAAACTACTACTGGTCTTCCTGGGAACGATCAAAGCGTAGACTGTTTGAGACACTACTAACATGTAGGCAAGTGCGCATGGTGACTGTTGTATTCAATACCGATGCAATTTCTGTGTTTCATCAACACACTGATAGTCCACAGATTAAGGAATGCCACCAGATGTGCATCGGAAACAACTACTGATCTTTCAGGGAACGATCAAAGCGTAGACTATTTGTGACATTACTGCCATGATGGAAAGTCCGCATGGTGACTGTTGTATTCAATCCCGATGCAATTTCTGTGTTTCATCAACACTATGATAGTCCACAGATTAAGGAATGCCACCAGATGTGTATCGGAAACTACTACTGGTCTTCTAGGGAACGATCAAAGCATAGACCATTAGAGACATTACTCCCATGGAGGAAAGTGAGCATGGTGACTGTTATATTCAATCCCGATGCAATTTCTGTGTTTCATCAACACTCTGATAGTCCACAGATTAAGGAATGCCACCAGATGTGCATCGGAAACTACTACTGGTCTTCCAGGTAACGATCAAAGCGTAGACTGTTTGAGACACTACTCCTGTGGAGGAAAGTGCGCATGGTGACTGTTGTATTCAATCCCGATGCAATTTCTGTGATTCAACAACACTCTGATAGTCCAGAGATTAAGGAATGCCACCAGATGTGCATCGGAAACTACTACTGGTCTTCCTGGGAACTATCAAAGCGTAGACTGTTTGAGACACTACTAACATGTAGGCAAGTGCGCATGGTGACTGTTGTATTCAATACCGATGCAATTTCTGTGTTTCATCAACACACTGATAGTCCACAGATTAAGGAATGCCACCAGATGTGCATCGGAAACAACTACTGATCTTTCAGGGACCGATCAAAGCGTAGACTATTTGTGACATTACTGCCATGATGGAAAGTGCGCATGGTGACTGTAGTATTCAATCCCGATGCAATTTCTGTGTTTCATCAACACTCTGATAGTCCACAGATTAAGGAATGCCACCAGATGTGTATCGGAAACTACTACTGGTCTTCTAGGGAACGATCAAAGCATAGACTATTTGAGACATTACTCCCATGGAGGAAAGTGAGCATGGTGACTGTTATATTCAATCCCGATGCAATTTCTGTGTTTCATCAACACTCTGATAGTCCAGAGATTAAGGAATGCCACCAGATGTGCATCGGAAACTACTACTGGTCTTCCTGGGAATTATCAAAGCGTAGACTGTTAGAGACATTACTCCCATGTAGGCAAGTGCGCATGGTGACTGTTGTATTCAATCCCGATGCAATTTCTGTGTTTCATCAACACTTTGAAGGTCCACAGATTACAGAATGCATCCAGATGTGTATCGGAAACTACTACTGATCTTCCAGGGAATGATCAATGCGTAGACTATTTGTGACATTACTGCCATGGAGGAAAGTGCGCATGGTGACTGTTGTATTCAATCCCGATGCAATTTCTGTGTTTCATCAATACTCTGATAGTCCACAGTCTAAGGAATGACACCAGATGTTCATCAGAAACTACTACTGGTCTTCCAGGGAACGATCAAATCGTAGACTGTTTGAGACATTACTCCCCTGGGAGGAATGTGCGCATGATGACTGTTGTATTCAATCCCGATGCAATTTCTGTGTTTCATCATCACTCTGATACTCCACAGATTACAGAATGCCACCAGACGTGCATCGGAAACTACTACTGGTCTTCCAGGGAACGATCAAAGCGTAGACTGTTTGAGACATGACTCCCATGGAGGAAAGTGCGCATGGTGACTGTTGTATTCAATCCCGATTCAGTTTCTTTGTTTCATCAACACTGTGATTGCCCACAGATTGCAGAATGCTTCCAGATAAGCATCGGACACTACTACTGGTCTTCCAGGAAACGATCAAAGCGTAGACTGTTTGAGACATTGCTCCTGTGTAGGAAAGTGAGCATGGTGACTGTTGTATTCAATCGCGATGCAATTTCTGTGTTTCTTCAACACTCTGGTTGTCCACAGATTACAGAATGACACCAGATGTGCATCGGAAACTACTACTGGTCTTCCTGGGAACGACGAAAGCGTAGACTGTTAGAGACATTACTCCCATGTAGGCAAGTGCGCATGGTGACTGTTGTATTCTATCCCGATGCAATTTCTGTGTTTCATAGCACTTTGAAGGTCCACAGATTACAGAATGCATCCAGATGTGCATCGGAAACTACTACTGGTTACCAGGGAACGATCAAAACGTAGACTATTTGAGACATTACTCCCATGGAGGAAAGTGAGCATGGTGACTCTTGTATTCAATCCCAATGCAATATCTGTGTTTCATCAACACTCTGATAGTCCAGAGATTAAGGAATGCCACCAGATGTGCATCGGAAACTACTACTGGTCTTCCTGGGAACGATCAAAACGTAGACTATTTGAGACATTACTCCCATGGAGCAAAGTGAGCATGGTGACTCTTGTATTCAATCCCTATGCAATTTCTGTGTTTCATCAACAGTCTGATAGTCCACAGATTACAGAATGCCACCAGATGTACAACGGAAACTACTACTGGTCTTCCAGGGAACGATCAAAGCGTAGACTGTTTGAGACATTGCACCTGTGGAGGAAAGAGCCCATGGTGACTGTTGTATTCAATCCCGATTCAATTTCTGTGTTTCATCAACACTCGGATAGTCCACAGATTACAGAATGCCTCCAGATGTGCATCGGAAACTACTACTGGTCTTCCTGGGAACTATCAAAGCGTAGCCTGTTAGAGACATTACTCCCATGGAGGAAGGTGCGCATAGTGACTGTTGTATTCAATCCTGGTGCAATTTCTGTGTTTCATCAACACTCTGATAGTCCACAGATTACAGAATGCCTCCAGATGTGCATAGGAAACTACCACTGGTCTTCCAGGGAACGATCAAAGTGTAGACTGTTTGAGACATTACTAACATGTAGGCAAGTGCGCATGGTGACTGTTGTATTCAATCCCGATGCATTTTCTGTGTTTCATCAACACTTTGAAGGTCCACAGAGTACAGAATGCATACAGATGTGCATCGGAAACTACTACTGGTCTTCCAGGGAACGATCAAAGCGTAGACTCTTTGAGACATTACTCCTGTGTAGGAAAGTGAGCATGGTGACTGTTGTATTCAATCGCGATGCATTTTCTGTGTTTCTTCAACACTCTTATTGTCCACAGATTACAGAATGACACCAGATGTGCATCGGAGACTACTACTGGTCTTTCTGGGAACGACCAAAGCGTAGACTGTTAGAGACATTACTCCCATGTAGGCAAGTGCGCATGGTGACTGTTGTATTCAATCCCGATGCAATTTCTGTGTTTCATAGCACTTTGAAGGTCCACAGATTACAGAATGCATCTAGATGTGCATCGGAAACTACTACTGGTCTTCCAGGGAACGATCAAAGCGCAGACTATTTGAGACATTACTCCCATGGAGCAAAGTGAGCATGGTGACTCTTGTATTCAATCCCAATGCAATTTCTGTGTTTCATCAACACTCTGACAGTCCAGAGATTAAGGAATGCCACCAGATGTGCATCGGAAACTACTACTGGTCTTCCTGGGAACGATCAAAGCGTAGACTGTTTGAGACATTACTCCCATGGAGGAATGTGCGCATGGTGACTGTTGTATTCAATCCCGATGAAATTTCTATGTTTCATCAACACTCTGATACTCCACAGATTACAGAATGCCACCAGACGTGCATCGGAAACTGCTACTGGTCTTCCAGCGAACGATCAAAGCGTAGACTGTTTGAGACATTACTCCCGTGGAGGAACGTGCGCATGGTGACTGTTGTATTCAATCCCGATGCAATTTCTGTGTTTCATCAACAGTCTGATAGTCCACAGATTACAGAATGCCACCAGATGTACAACGGAAACTACTACTGGTCTTCCAGGGAACGATCAAAGCGTAGACTGTTTGAGTCACTGCACCCGTGGAGGAAAGTGCGCATGGTGACTGTTGTAATCAATCCCGATGGAAATTCTGTGTTCCATCAACACTCAGTTAGTCCACAGATTTCAGAATGCCTCCAGATGTGCATCGGAATCTACTACTGTTCTTACAGGGAACGATCAAAGCGTAGACTGATTGAGACATTTCTCCCATGGAGGAAAGTGCGCATGGTGACTGTTGTATTCAATCCCGATTCAATTTCTGTGTTTCATCAACACTGTGATAGTCCACAGATTGCAGAATGCTTCCAGATGTGCATCGGAAACTACTACTGGTTTTGCAGGGAACGATCAAAGCGTAGACTGTTTGAGACACTACTCCCATGGAGGAAAGTGCGCATGGTGACTGTTGTATTCAATCCCGATGCAATTTCTGTGTTTCATCAACACTCGGATAGTCCACAGATTACAGAATGCCTCCAGATGTGCATCGGAAACTACTACTAGTCTTCCTGGGAACGATCAAAGCGTAGCCTGTTAGAGACATTACTCCCATGGAGGAAAGTGCGCATAGTGACTGTTGTATTCAATCCTGGTGCAATTTCTGTGTTTCATCAACACTCTGATAGTCCACAGATTACAGAATGCCTCCAGATGTGCATAGGAAACTACCACTGGTCTTCCAGGGAACGATCAAAGCGTAGATTGTTTGAGACATTACTAACATGTAGGCAAGTGCGCATGGTGACTGTTGTATTCAATCCCGATGCATTTTCTGTGTTTCATCAACACTTTGAAGGTCCACAGATTACAGAATGCATACAGATGTGCATCGGAAACTACTACTGGTCTTCCAGGGAACGATCAAAGCGTAGACTGTTTGAGACATTACTCCTGTGTAGGAAAGTGAGCATGGTGACTGTTGTATTCAATCGCGATGCAATTTCTGTGTTTCTTCAACACTCTGATTGTCCACAGATTACAGAATGACACCAGATGTGCATCGGAGACTACTACTGGTCTTTCTGGGAACGATCAAAGCGTAGACTGTTAGAGACATTACTCCCATGTAGGCAAGTGCGCATGGTGACTGTTGTATTCAATCCCGATGCAATTTCTGTGTTTCATAGCACTTTGAAGGTCCACAGATTACAGAATGCATCCAGATGTGCATCGGAAACTACTACTGGTCTTCCAGGGAACGATCAAAGCGCAGCCTATTTGAGACATTACTCCCATGGAGCAAATTGAGCATGGTGACTCTTGTATTCAATCCCAATGGAATTTCTGTGTTTCATCAAAACTCTGACAGTCCAGAGATTAAGGAAAGCCACCAGATGTGCATTGGAAACTACTACTGGTCTCCCTGGGAACGATCAAAGCGTAGACTGTTTGAGACATTACTCCCATGGAGGAATGTGCGCATGGTTACTGTTGTATTCAATCCCGACGCAATTTATGTGTTTCATCAACACTCTGATACTCCACAGATTACAGTATGCCACCAGACGTGCATCGGAAACTGCTACTGGACTTCCAGGGAACGATCAAAGCGTAGACTGTTTGAGACATTACTCCCGTGGAGGATCGTGCGCATGGTGACTGTTGTATTCAATCCCGATGCAATTTCTGTGTTTCATCAACAGTCTTATAGTCCACAGATTACAGAATGCCACCAGATGTACAACGGAAACTACTACTGGTCTTCCACGGAACGATCAAAGCGTAGACTTTTTGAGTCACTGCACCCGTGGAGGAAAGTGCGCATGGTGACTGTTGTAATCAATCCCGATGGAAATTCTGTGTTCCATCAACACTCAGTTAGTCCACAGATTTCAGAATGCCTCCAGATGTGCATCGGAATCTACTACTGTTCTTCCAGGGAACGATCAAAGCGCAGACTGATTGAGACATTACTCCCATGGAGGAAAGTGCGCATAGTGACTCTTGTATTCAATCCTGGTGCAATTTTTGTGTTTCATCAACACTCTGATAGTCCACAGATTACAGAATGCCTCCAGATGTGCATCGGAAACTACCACTGGTCTTCCAGGGAACGATCAAAGCGTAGACTGTCTGAGACATTACTAACATGTAGGCAAGTGCGCATGGTGACTGTTGTATTCAATCCCGATGCATTTTCTGTGTTTCATCAACACTTTGAAGGTCCACAGATTACAGAATGCATCCAGATGTGAATCGGAAACTACTACTGGTCTTCTAGGGAACGATCAAAGCATAGACTATTTGAGACATTACTCCCATGGAGGAAAGTGCGCATGGTGACTGTTGTATTCAATCCCGATGCAATTTCTGTGTTTCAACAACACTCTGATAGTCCAGAGATTAAGGAATGCCACCAGATGTGCATCGGAAACTACTACTGGTCTTCCTGGGAACGATGAAAGCGTAGACTGTTTGAGACACTACTATTATGTAGGCAAGTGCGCATGGTGACTGTTGTATTCAATACCGATGCAATTTCTGTGTTTCATCAACACACTGATAGTCCACAGATTAAGGAATGCCACCAGATGTGCATCGGAAACCACTACTGATCTTTCAGGGAACGATCAAAGCGTAGACTATTTGTGACATTACTGCCATGATGGAAAGTGCGCATGGTGACTGTTGTATTCAATCCCGATGCAATTTCTGTGTTTCATCAACACTTTGAAGGTCCACAGATTACAGAATGCATCCAGATGTGTATCGGAAACTACTACTGATCTTCCAGGGAATGATCAATGCGTAGACTATTTGTGACATTACTGCCATGGAGGAAAGTGCGCATGGTGACTGTTGTATTCAATCCCGATGCAATTTCTGTGTTTCATCAATACTCTGATAGTCCACAGTCTAAGGAATGACACCAGATGTGCATCAGAAACTACTACTGGTCTTCCAGGGAACGATCAAAGCGTAGACTGTTTGAGACATTACTCCTGTGTAGGAAAGTGAGCATGGTGACTGATGTATTCAATCCCGATGCAATTTCTGTGTTTCATCAACACTCTGATACTCCACAGATTACAGAATGCCACCAGACGTGCATCGGAAACTACTACTGGTCTTCCAGGGAACGATCAAAGCGTAGACTGTTTGAGACATTACTCCCGTGGAGGAAAGTGCGCATTGTGACTGTTGTATTCAATGCCGATGCATTTTCTGTGTTTCATTAACAGTCTGATAGTCCACAGATTACAGAATGCCACCAGATGTACAACGGGAACTACTACTGGTCTTCCAGGGAACGATCAAAGCGTAGACTGTTTGAGACATTGCACCCGTGGAGGAAAGTGCGCATGGTGACGGTTGTATTCAATCCCGATGGAAATTCTGAGTTCCATCAACACTCAGTTAGTCCACAGATTTCAGAATGCCTCCAGATGTGCATCGGAATCTACTACTGGTCTTCCAGGGAATGATCAATGCGTAGACAATTTGTGACATTACTGCCATGGAGGAAAGTGCGCATGGTGACTGTTGTATTCAATCCCGATGCAATTTCTGTGTTTCATCAACACTCTGATAGTCGACAGATTAAGGAATGCCACCAGATGTGCATCGGAAACTACCATTGGTCTTCCAGGGAACGATCAAAGCGTAGACTGTTTGAGACATTACTAACATGTAGGCAAGTGCGCATGGTGACTGTTGTATTCAATCCCGATGCATTTTCTGTGTTTCATCAACACTCTGATAGTCAAGAGATTAAGGAATTCCACCAGAGGTGCATCGGAAACTACTACTGGTCTTCCTGGGAACGATCAAAGCGTAGACTGTTTGAGACATTACTCCCATGGAGGAATGTGCGCATGGTGACTGTTGTATTCAATCCCGATGCAATTTCTGTGTTTCATCAACACTCTGATACTCCACAGATTACAGAATGCCACCAGACGTGCATCGGAAACTGCTACTGGTCTTCCAGGGAACGATCAAAACGTAGACTATTTGAGACATTACTCCCATGGAGCAAAGTGAGCATGGTGACTCTTGTATTCAATCCCAATGCAATTTCTGTGTTTCATCAACAGTCTGATAGTCCACAGATTACAGAATGCCACCAGATGTACAACGGAAACTACTACTGGTCTTCCGGGGAACGATCAAAGCGTAGACTGTTTGAGACATTGCACCCGTGGAGGAAAGTGCGCATGGTGACTGTTGTATTCAATCCCGATGGAAATTCTGAGTTCCATCAACACTCAGTTAGTCCACAGATTTCAGAATGCCTCCAGATGTGCATCGGAATCTACTACTGTTCTTCCAGTTAACGATCAAAGCGTAGACTGATTGAGACATTACTCCCATGGAGGAAAGAGCGCATGGTGACTGTTGTATTCAATCCCGATTCAATTTCTGTGTTTTGTCAACACTGTGATAGTCCACAGATTGCAGAATGCTTCCAGATGTGCATCGGAAACTACTACTGGTCTTGCAGGGAACGATCAAAGCGTAGACTGTTTGAGACACTACTCCCATGGAGGAAAGTGCGCATGGTGACTGTTGTAATCAATCCCGATGCAATTTCTGTGTCTCATCACCACTCGGATAGTCCACAGATTACGGAATGCCTCCAGTTGTGCATCGGAAACTACTACTGGTCTTCCTGGGAACGATCAAAACGTAGCCTGTTGGAGACATTACTCCCATGGAGGAAAGTGCGCATAGTGACTGTTGTATTCATTCCTGGTGCAATTTCTGTGTTTCATCAACACTCTGATAGTCCACAGATTACAGAATGCCTCCAGATGTGCATAGGAAACTACCACTGGTCTTCCAGGGAACGATCAAAGCGTAGACTGTTTGAGACATTACTAACATGTAGGCAAGTGCGCATGGTGACTGTTGTATTCAATCCCGATGCATTTTCTGTGTTTCATCATCACTTTGAAGGTCCACAGATTACAAAATGCATACAGATATGCATCGGAAACTACTACTGGTCTTCCAGGGAACGATCAAAGCGTAGACTGTTTGAGACATTACTCCCATGGAGGAATGTGCGCATGGTGACTGTTGTATTCAATCCTGATGCAATTTCTGTGTTTCATCAACTCTCTGATACTCCACAGATTACAGAATGCCACCAGACGTGCATCGGAAACTGCTTCTGGTCTTCCAGGCAACGATCAAAGCGTAGACTGTTTGAGACATTACTCCCGTGGAGGAAAGTGCGCATGGTGACTGTTGTATTCAATCCCGATGCAATTTCTGTGTTTCATCAACAGTCTGATAGTCCACAGATTACAGAATGCCACCAGAAGTACAACGGAAATTACTACTGGTCTTCCAGGGAACGATCAAAGCGTAGACTGTTTGAGTCACTGCACCCGTGGAGGAAAGTGCGCATGGTGACTGTTGTAATCAATCCCGATGGAAATTCTGTGTTCCATCAACACTCAGTTAGTCCACAGATTTCAGAATGCCTCCAGATGTGCATCGGAATCTACTACTGTTCTTCCAGGGAACGATCAAAGCGTAGACTGATTGAGACATTACTCCCATGGAGGAAAGTGCGCATGGTGACTGTTGTATTCAATCCCGATTCAATTTCTGTGTTTCATCAACACTGTGACAGTCCACAGATTGCAGAATGCTTCCAGATGTGCATCGGAAACTACTACTGGTCTTCCAGAGAACGATCAAAGCGTAGACTGTATGAGACACTACTCCCATGGAGGAAAGTGCGCATGGTGACTGTTGTATTCAATCCCGATGCAATTTCTGTGTTTCATCAACACTCTGATAGTCCACAGATTACAGAATGCGTCCAGATGTGCATCGGAAACTACTACTGGTCTTCTAGGGAACGATCAAAGCATAGACTATTTGAGACATTACTCCCATGGAGGAAAGTGCGCATGGTGACTGTTGTATTCAATCCCGATGCAATTTCTGTGTTTCAACAACACTCTGATAGTCCAGAGATTAAGGAATGCCACCAGATGTGCATCGGAAACTACTACTGGTCTTCCTGTGAACGATCAAAGCGTAGACTGTTTGAGACACTACTAACATGTAGGCAAATGCGCATGGTGACTGTTGTATTCAATACCGATGCAATTTCTGTGTTTCATCAACACACTGACAGTCCACAGATTAAGGAATGCCACCAGATGTGCATCGGAAACAACTACTGATCTTTCAGGGAACGATCAAAGCGTAGACTATTTGTGACATTACTGCGATGATGGAAAGTGCGCATGGTGACTGTTGTATTTAATCCCGATGCAATTTCTGTGTTTCATCAACACTCTGATAGTCCACAGATTAAGGAATGCCACCAGATGTGTATCGGAAACTACTACTGGTCTTCTAGGGAACGATCAAAGCGTAGACTATTTGAGACATTACTCCCATGGAGGAAAGTGAGCTTGGTGACTGTTATATTCAATCCAGATGCAATTTCTGTGTTTCATCATCACTCTGATAGTCCACAGATTATGGAATGCCACCAGATGTGCATCGGAAACTACTACTGGTCTTCCAGGTAACGATCAAAGCGTAGACTGTTTGAGACATTACTCCTGTGAAGGAAAGTGAGCATGGTGACTGTTGTATTCAATCGCGATGCAATTTCAGTGTTTTATCAATAATCTGATAGTCCACAGATTACAGAATGCCACCAGATGTGCTTCGGAAACTACTACTGGTCTTCCAGGGAACGATCAAAGCGTAGACTGTTTGAGACACTACTCCCATGGAGGAAAGTGCGCATGGTGACTGTTGTATTCAATCCCGATGCAATTTCTGTGTTTCATCAACACTCTGATACTCCACAGTTTACAGAATGCCTCCAGATGTGCATCGGAAGCTACTACTGGTCTTCCTGGGAATGATCAAAGCGTAGACTGTTAGAGACATTACTCCCATGTAGGCAAGTGCGCATGGTGACTGTTGTATTCAATCCCGATGTAATTTCTGTGTTTCATCAACACTTTGAAGGTCCACAGATTACAGAATGCATCCAGATGTGTATCGGAAACTACTACTGATCTTCCAGGGAATGATCAATGCGTAGACTATTTGTGACATTACTGCCATGGAGGAAAGTGTGCATGGTGACTGTTGTATTCAATCCCGATTCAATTTCTGTGTTTCATCAATACACTGATAGTCCACAGTCTAAGGAATGACACCAGATGTGCATCAGAAACTACTACTGGTCTTCCAGGGAACGATCAAAGCGTAGACTGTTTGAGACATTACTCCCATGGAGGAATGTGCGCATGATGACTGTTGTATTCAATCCCGATGCAATTTCTGTGTTTCATCAACACTCTGATACTCCACAGATTACAGAATGGCACCAGACGTGCATCGGAAACTACTACTGGTCTTCCAGGGAACGATCAAAGCGTAGACTGTTTGAGACATTACTCCCGTGGAGGGAAGTGCGCATTGTGACTATTGTATTCAATGCCGATGCAATTTCTGTTTTTCATCAACAGTCTGATATTCCACAGATTACAGAATGCCACCAGATGTACAACGGAAACTACTACTGGTCTTCCAGGGACCGATCAAAGCGTAGACTGTTTGAGACATTGCACCCGTGGAGGAAAGTGCGCATGGTGACTGTTGTATTCAATCCCGATGGAAATTCTGTGTTCCATCAACACTCAGTTAGTCCACAGATTTCAGAATGGCTCCAGATCTGCATCGGAATCTACTACTGGTCTTCCAGGGAACGATCAAAGCGTAGACTGTTTGAGACATGACTCCCATGGAGGAAAGTGCGCATGGTGACTGTTGTATTCAATCCCGATGCAATTTCTGTGTTTCAACAACACTTTGATAGTCCACAGATTATAGAATGCAACCAGACGTGCATCGGAAACTACTACTGGTCTTCCAGGGAACGATAAAAGCGTAGACTGTTTGAGACATTACTCCCGTGGAGGAAAGTGCGCATTGTGACTGTTGTATTCAATGCCGATGCAATTTCTGTGTTTCATCAACAGTCTAAAAGTCCACAGATTACAGAATGCCTCCAGATGTACAACAGAAACTACTACTGGTCCTCCAGGGAACGATCAAAGCGTAGACTGTTTGAGACATTGCACCCGTGGAGGAAAGTGCGCATGGTGACTGTTGTATTCAATCCCGATGGAAATTCTGTGTTCCATCAACACTCAGTTAGTCCACAGATTTCAGAATGCCTCCAGATGTGCATCGGAAACTACTACTGGTCTTCCAGGGAACGATCAAAGAGTAGACTCTTTGAGACATTACTCCCATGGAGGAAAGTGCGCATGGTGACTGTTGTATTCAATACCGATGCAATTTCTGTGTTTCATCAACACTGTGATAGTCCACAGATCGCAGAATGCTTCCAGATGTGCATCGGAAACTACTACTGGTCTTCCAGGGAACGATCAAAGCGTAGACTGTTTGAGACATTACTCCCGTGGAGGAAAGTGCGCATTGTGACTGTTGTATTCAATGCCGATGCAATTTCTGTGTTTCATCAACAGTCTGAAAGTCCACAGATTACAGAATGCCACCAGATGTACAACAGAAACTACTACTGGTCTTCCAGGGAACGATCAAAGCGTAGACTGTTTGAGACATTGCACCCGTGGAGGAAAGTGCGCATGGTGACTGTTGTATTCAATCCCGATGGAAATTCTGAGTTCCATCAACAATCAGTTAGTCCACAGATTTCAGAATGCCTCCAGATGTACATCGGAATCTACTACTGGTCTTCCAGGGAACGATCAAAGCGTAGACTGTTTGAGACATGACTCCCGTGGAGGAAAGTGCGCATGGTGACTGTTGTATTCAATCCCGATTCAATTTCTGTGTTTCATCAACACTGTGATTGTCCACAGATTGCAGAATGCTTCCAGATAAGCATCGGACACTACTACTGATCTTCCAGGAAACGATCAAAGCGTAGACTGTTTGAGACATTACTAACATGTAGGCAAGTGCGCATGGCGACTGTTGTATTCAATCCCGATGCAATTTCTGTGTTTCAACAACACTCTGATAGTCCAGAGATTAAGGAATACCACCAGATGTGCATCGGAAACTACTACTGGTCTTCCAGGGAACGATCAAAGCGTAGACTGTTTGAGACATTAGTCCCAAGGAGGAATGTGCGCATGGTGACTGTTGTATTCAATCCCGATGCAATTTCTGTGTTTCAACAACACTTTGATAGTCCAGAGATTAAGGAATGCCACCAGATCTGCATCGGAAACTACTACTGGTCTTCCTGGGAACGATCACAGCGTAGACTGTTTGAGACACTACTAACATGTAGGCAGGTGCGCATGGTGAATGTTGTATTCAATACCGATGCAATTTCTGTGTTTCATCAACACACTGATAGTCCACAGATTAAGGAATGCCAATAGATGTGCATCGGAAACAACTACTGATCTTTCAGTGTACGATCAAAGCGTAGACTATTTGTGACATTACTGCCATGATGGAATGTGCGCATGGTGACTGTTGTATTCAATCCCGATGCAATTTCTGTGTTTCATCAACACTCTGATAGTCCACAGATTAAGGAATGCCACCAGATGTGCATCGGAAACTATTACTGGTCTTCTAGGGAACGATCAAATCATAGACTATTTAAGACATTACTCCCATGGAGGAAAGTGGTCATGGTGACTGTTATATTCAATCCCGATGCAATTTCTGTGTTTTATCAACACTCTGATAGTCCACAGATTAAGGAATGCCACCAGATGTGCATCGGAAACTACTACTGGTCTTCCAGGGAACGATCAAAGCGTAGACTGTTAGAGACATTACTCCCATGTAGGCAAGTGCGCATGGTGACTGTTGTATTCAATCCCGATGCAATTTCTGTGTTTCATAACACTTTGAAGGTCCACAGATTACAGAATGCATCCAGATGTGCATCGGAAACTACTACTGGTCTTCCAGGGAACGATCAAAGCGTAGACTATGTGAGACATTACTCCCATGGAGCAAAGTGCGCATGGTTACTCTTGTATTCAATCCCGATGCAATTTCTGTGTTTCATCAACACTCTGATATTCAAGAGATTAAGGAATACCACCAGATGTGCATCGGAAACCACTACTGGTCTTCCAGGGAACGATCAAAGGGTAGACTGTTTGAGAAATTACTCCCATGGAGGAATGTGCGCATGGTGACTGTTGTATTCAATCCCGATGCAATTTCTGTGTTTCATCAACACTCTGATACTCCACAGATTACAGAATGCCACCAGATGTACAACGGAAACTACTACTGGTCTTCCAGGGAACGATCAAAGCGTAGACTGTTTGAGACATTGCACCCGTGGAGGAAAGTGCGCATGGTGACTGTTGTATTCAATCCCGATGGAAATTCTGTGTTCCATCAACACTCAGTTAGTCCACAGATTTCAGAATGCCTCCAGATGTGCATCGGAAACTACTACTGGTCTTCCAGGGAACGATCAAAGAGTAGACTCTTTGAGACATTACTCCCATGGAGGAAAGTGCGCATGGTGACTGTTGTATTCAATACCGATGCAATTTCTGTGTTTCATCAACACTGTGATAGTCCACAGATTGCAGAATGCTTCCAGATGTGCATCGGAAACTACTACTGGTCTTCCAGGGAACGATCAAAGCGTAGACTGTTTGAGACACTACTCCCATATAGGAAAGTGCGCATGGTGACTGTTGTATTCAGTCCCGATACAATTTCTGTGTTTGATCAACACTCCTATACTCCACAGATTACAGAATGCCTCCTGATGTGCAACGGAAACTACTACTGGTCTTCCTGGGAACGATCAAAGCGTAGACTGTTTGAGACACTTCTCCCATAGAGGAAAGTGCGCATGGTGACTGTTGTTATCAATCCCGATGCAATTATTGTGTTTCATCAACACTCTGATAGTCCACAGATTACAGAATGCCTCCAGATGTGCAACGGAAACTATTACTGGTGTTCCAGGGAACGATCAAAGCGTAGACTGTTTGAGACAATACTCCCATGGAGGAAAGTGCGCATGGTGACTGTTGTATTCCATCCCGATGCAATTTCTGTGTTTCATCAACACTCTGATAGTCCACAGATTGCAGAATGCTTAGAGTTGCGCATCGGAACTACTACTGGTCTTCCAGGGAACGATCAAAGCGTATACTGTTTGAGACATTACTCCCGTGGAGGAAAGTGCGCATGGTAACTGTTCTATTCAATCCCGATGCAAATTCTGTGTTCCATGAACACTCTGATAGTAGACGGATTGCAGAATTCCTCCAGATGTGCATCGGAAACTACTACTGGTCTACCAGGGAACCCAAAGCGTAGACCGTTTGAGACATTACTCCCAAGGAGGAAAGTAGGCAAGGTGACTTATGTATTCAATCCCGATGCAATTTCTGTGTTTCATCAACACTCTGATAGTCAACAGACTACAGAATGCCACCAGACGTGCATCGGATACTACTACTGGTCTTCCAGGGAAGATGAAACCGTAGACTGCTTGAGACATTACTCCCGTGGAGGAAAGTGTGCATGGGGACTGTTATATTCAATCCCGATGCAATTTCTGTGTTTTATCAACACTCTGATAGTCCACAGATTACAGAATTCCACCAGATGTGCTTCGGAAACTACTACTGGTCTTCCAGGGAACGATCAAAGCGTAGACCGTTGAGGACACTACTCCCATGGAAGAAAGTGCGCATGGTGACTATTGTATTCAATCCCGATGCAATTTCTGTGTTTCATCAACACTCTGATACTCCACAGATTACAGAATGCCTCCAGATGTGCATCGGAAGCTACTACTGGTCTTCCTGGGTATGATCAAAGCGTAGACTGTTAGAGACATTACTCATATGTAGGCAAGTGCGCATGGTGACTCTTGTATTCAATCCCGATGCAATTTCTGTGTTTCATCAACACTTTGAAGGTCCACAGATTACAGAATGTATCCAGATGTGCATCGGAAACTACTACTGGTCTTCCAGGGAACGATCAAAGCGTAGACTATTTGAGTCATTACTCCCACTGAGCAAAGTGCGCATGGTGACTCTTGTATTCAATCCCGATGCAATTTCTGTGTTTCATCAACACTCTGATAGTCAAGAGATTAAGGAATACCATCAGATGTGCATCGGAAACTACTACTGGTCTTCCAGGGAACGATCAAAGCGTAGACTGTTTGAGACATTACTCCCATGTAGGAATGTGCGCATGGTGACTGTTGTATTCAATCCCGATGCAATTTCTGTGTTTCATCAACTCTCTGATAGTCCACAGATTACGGAATGCCACCAGACGTGCATCGGAAACTACTACTGGTCTTCCAGGGAACGATCAATGCGTAGACTGTTTGAGACATTACTCCCGTGGAGGAAAGTGCGCATTGTGACTGTTGTATTCAATGCCGATGCAATTTCTGTGTTTCATCAACAGTCTGATAGTCCACAGATTTCAGAATGCCACCAGATGTACAACGGAAACTACTACTGGTCTTCCAGGGAACGATCAAAGCGTAGACTGTTTAAGACATTGCACCCGTGGAGGAAAGTGCGCCTGGTGACTGTTGTATTCAATCCCGATGGAAATTCTGTGTTCCATCAACACTCAGTTAGTCCACTGATTTCAGAATGCCTCCAGATGTGCATCGGAATCTACTACTGGTCTTCCAGGGAACGATCAAAGCGTAGACTGTTTGAGACATTACTCCCATGGAGGAAAGTGCGCATGGTGACTGTTGTATTCAATCCCGATTCAATTTCTGTGGTTCATCAACACTGTGATTGTCCACAGATTGCAGAATGCTTCCAGATGTGCATCGGGCACTACTACTGGTCTTCCAGGGAACGATCAAAGCGTAGACTGTTTGAGACATTACTAACATGTAGGCAAGTGCGCATGGTGACTGTTGTAATCAATCACGATGCAATTTCTGTGTTTCAACAACACTCTGATAGTCAAGAGATTAAGGAATACCACCAGATGTGCATCGGAAACTACAACTGGTCATCCAGGGAACGATCAAAGCGTAGACTGTTTGAGACATTACTCCCATGGAGGAAAGTGCGCATGGTGACTGTTGTATTCAATCCCGATGCAATTTCTGTGTTTCATCAACACTGTGATAGTCCACAGATTGCAGAATGCTTCCAGATGTGCATCGGAAACTACTACTGGTCTTCCAGGGAACGATCAAAGCGTAGACTGTTTGAGACACTACTCCCATATAGGAAAGTGCGCATGGTGACTGTTGTATTTAATCCCGATACAATTTCTGTGTTTGATCAACACTCTGATACTCCACAGATTACAGAATGCCTCCAGATGTGCATCGGAAACTACTACTGGTCTTCCTGGGAACGAACAAAGGGTAGACTGTTTGAGACACTTCTCCCATGGAGGAAAGTGCGCATGGTGACTGTTGTTATCAATCCCGATGCAATTATTGTGTTTCATCAACACTCTGATAGTCCACAGATTACAGAATGCCTCCAGATGTGCAACGGAAACTACTACTGGTGTTCCAGGGAACGATCAAAGCGTAGACTGTTTGAGACATTACTCCCATGGAGGAAAGTGCGCATGGTGACTGTTGTATTCAAACCCGATGCAATTTATGTGTTTCATCAACACTCTGATAGTCCACAGATTGCAGAATGCTTCCAGTTGTGCATCAGAAACTACTACTGGTCTTCCAGGGAACCCAAAGCGTAGACCGTTTGAGACATTACTCCCAAGGAGGAAAGTGCGCATGGTGACTGCTGTATTCAATCCAGATGCAATTTCTGTGTTTCATCAACACTCTGATAGTCCACAGATTACAGAATGCCACCAGACGTGCATCGCAAACTACTACTGGTATTCCAGGGAACGATCAAACCGTAGACTGTTTGAGACATTACTCCCGTGGAGGAAAGTGTGCATGGTGACTGTTATATTCAATCCCGTTGCAATTTCTGTGTTTTATCAACACTCTGATAGTCCACAGATTACAGAATTCCACCAGATGTGCTTCGGAGACTACTACTGGTCTTCCAGGGAACGATTAAAGCGTAGACCGTTTGAGACACTACTCCCATGGAGGAAAGTGCGCATGGTGACTATTGTATTCAATCCCGATGCAATTTCTGTCTTTCATCTACACTCTGATACTCCACAGATTACAGAATGCCTCCAGATGTGCAACGGATGCTACTACTGGTCTTCCTGGGAACGATCAAAGCGTACACTGTTAGAGACATTACTCCCATGTAGGCAAGTGCGCATGGTGACTGTTGTATTCAATCCCGATGCAATATCTGTGTTTCATCAACACTTTGAAGGTCCACAGATTACAGAATGCATCCAGATGTGCATCGGAAACTACTACTGGTCTTCCAGGGAACGATCACAGCGTAGACTGTTTGAGACATTACTCCTGTGTAGGAAAGTGAGCATGGTGACTGTTGTATTCAATCGCGATGCTATTTCTGTGTTTCTTCAACACTC
The DNA here is from genome assembly GCF_023897955.1 of Schistocerca gregaria. NCBI lineage: Eukaryota > Metazoa > Arthropoda > Insecta > Orthoptera > Acrididae > Schistocerca > Schistocerca gregaria. The sequence goes on from NC_064927.1 coordinate 45,468,998, forward strand.
TGGTTGTCCACAGATTACAGAATGACACCAGATGTGCATCGGAAACTACTACTGGTCTTCCTGGGAACGACGAAAGCGTAGACTGTTAGAGACATTACTCCCATGTAGGCAAGTGCGCATTGTGACTGTTGTATTCAATCCCGATGCAATATCTGTGTTTCATAGCACTTTGAAGGTCCACAGATTACAGAATGCATCCAGATGTGCATCGGAAACTACTACTGGTCTTCTAGGGAACGATCAAAACGTAGACTATTTGAGACATTACTCCCATGGAGGAAAGTGCGCATGGTGACTGTTGTATTCAATCCCAATGCAATTTCTGTGTTTCATCAACACTCTGATAGTCCAGAGATTAAGGAATGCCACCAGATGTGCATCGGAAACTACTACTGGTCTTCCTGGGAACGATCAAAGCGTAGACTGTTTGAGACATTACTCCCATGGAGGAAAGTGCGCATGGTGACTGTTGTATTGAATCCCGATTCAATTTCTGTGTTTCATCAACACTGTGATTGTCCACAGATTGCAGAATGCTTCCAGATGTGCATCGGACACTACTACTGGTCTTCCAGGGAACGATCAAATGCGTAGACTGTTTGAGACATTACTAACATGTAGGCAAGTGCGCATGGTGACTCTTGTATTCAATCGCGATGCAATTTCTGTGTTTCAACAACACTCTGATAGTCCAGAGATTAAGGAATACCACCAGATGTGCATCGGAAACTACTACTGGTCTTCCAGGGAACGATTAAAGCGTAGACTGTTTGAGACATTACTCCCATGGAGGAATGTGCGCATGGTGACTGTTGTATTAAAACCCGATGCAATTTCTGTGTTTCATCATCACTCTGATAATCCACAGATTACAGAATGCCACCAGACGTGCATCGGAAACTACTATTGGTCTTCCAGGGAACGATCAAAGCGTAGACTGTTTGAGACATTACTCCCGTGGAGGAAAGTGCGCATGGTGACTGTTGTATTCAATCCCGATGCAATTTCTGTGTTTCATCAACAGTCTGATAGTCCACAGATTACAGAATGCCACCAGATGTACAACGGAAACTATTACTGGTCTTCCAGGGAACGATCAAAGCGTAGACTGTTTGAGACATTGCAAACGTGGAGGAAAGTGCGCATGGTGACTGTTGTATTCAATCCCGATGGAAATTCTGTGTTCCATCAACACTCAGTTAGTCCACAGATTTCAGAATGCCTCCAGATTTGCATCGGAATCTACTACTGGTCTTCCAGGGAACGATCTAAGCGTAGACTCTTTGAGACATTACTCCCATGGAGGAAAGTGCGCATGGTGACTGTTGTATTCAATCCCGATGCAATTTCTGTGTTTCATCAACACTGTGATAGTCCACAGATTGCAGAATGCTTCCAGATGTGCATCGGAAACTACTACTGGTCTTCCAGGGAACGATCAAAGCGTAGACTGTTTGAGACACTACTCCCATATAGGAAAGTGCGCATGGTGACTGTTGTATTTAATCCCGATACAATTTCTGTGTTTGATCAATACTCTGATACTCCACAGATTACAGAATGCCTCCAGATGTGCATCGGAAACTACTACTGGTCTTCCTGGGAACGATCAAAGGGTAGACTGTTTGAGACACTTCTCCCATGGAGGAAAGTGCGCATGGTGACTGTTGTTATCAATCCCGATGCAATTATTGTGTTTCATCAACACTCTGATAGTCCACAGATTACAGAATGCCTCCAGATGTGCAACGGAAACTACTACTGGTGTTCCAGGGAACGATCAAAGCGTAGACTGTTTGAGACATTACTCCCATGGAGGAAAGTGCTCATGGTGACTGTTGTATTCAAACCCGATGCAATTTATGTGTTTCATCAACACTCTGATAGTCCACAGATTGCAGAATGCTTCCAGTTGTGCATCGGAAACTGCTACTGGTCTTCCAGGGAACGATCAAAGCGTATACTGTTTGAGACATTACTCCCATGGAGGAAAGTGCGCATGGTAACTGTTGTATTCAATCCCGATGCAAATTCTGTGTTCCATGAACACTCTGATAGTAGACAGATTACAGAATGCCTCCAGATGTGCATCGGAAACTACTACTGGTCTTCCAGGGAAACCAAAGCGTAGACCGTTTGAGACATTACTCCCAAGGAGGAAAGTGCGCATGGTGACTGCTGTATTCAATCCAGATGCAATTTCTGTGTTTCATCAACACTCTGATAGTCCACAGATTACAGAATGCCACCAGACGTGCATCGCAAACTACTACTGGTATTCCAGGGAACGATCAAACCGTAGACTGTTTGAGACATTACTCCCGTGGAGGAAAGTGTGCATGGTGACTGTTATATTCAATCCCGATGCAATTTCTGTGTTTTATCAACACTCTGATAGTCCACAGATTACAGAATTCCACCAGATGTGCTTCGGAGACTACTACTGGTCTTCCAGGGAACGATTAAAGCGTAGACCGTTTGAGACACTACTCCCATGGAGGAAAGGGCGCATGGTGACTATTGTATTCAATCCCGATGCAATTTCTGTGTTTCATCAACACTCTGATACTCCACAGATTACAGAATGCCTCCAGATGTGCATCGGAAGCTACTACTGGTCTTCCTGGGAACGATCAAAGCGTATACTGTTAGAGACATTACACCCATGTAGGCAAGTGCGCATGGTGACTGTTGTATTCAATCCCGATGCAATATCTGTGTTTCATCAACGCTTTGAAGGTCCACAGATTACAGAATGCATCCAGATGTGCATCGGAAACTACTACTGGTCTTCCAGGGAACGATCACAGCGTGGACTGTTTGAGACATTACTCCTGTGTAGGAAAGTGAGCATGGTGACTGTTGTATTCAATCGCGATGCTATTTCTGTGTTTCTTCAACACTCTGGTTGTCCACAGAGTACAGAATGACACCAGATGTGCATCGGAAACTACTACTGGTCTTCCTGGGAACGACGAAAGCGTAGACTGTTAGAGACATTACTCCCATGTAGGCAAGTGCGCATGTTGACTGTTGTATTCAAACCCGATGCAATTTCTGTGTTTCATAGCACTTTGAAGGTCCACAGATTACAGAATGCAACCAGATGTGCATCGGAAACTACTACTGGTCTTCCAGGGAACTATCAAAACGTAGACTATTTGAGACATTACTCCCATGGAGCAAAGTGAGCATGGTGACTCTTGTATTCAATCCCAATGCAATTTCTGTGTTTCATCAACACTCTGATAGTCCAGAGATTAAGGAATGCCACCAGATGTGCATCGGAAACTACTACTGGTCTTCCAGGGAACGATCAAAGCGTGGACTGTTTGAGACATTACTCCCATGGAGGAAAGTGCGCATGGTGACTGTTGTATTCAATCCCGATTCAATTTCTGTGTTTCATCAACACTGTGATTGTCCACAGATTGCAGAATGCTTCCAGATGTGCATCGGACACTACTACTGTTCTTCCAGGGAACGATCAAAAGCGTAGACTGTTTGAGACATTACTAACATGTAGGCAAGTGCGCATGGTGACTCTTGTATTCAATCACGATGCAATTTCTGTGTTTCAACAACACTCTGATAGTCCGGAGATTAAGGAATACCACCAGATGTGCATCGGAAACTACTACTGGTCTCCCAGGGAACGATCAAAACGTAGACTGTTTGAGACATTACTCCCATGGAGGAATGTGCGCATGGTGACTGTTGTATTAAAACCCGATGCAATTTCTGTGTTTCATCATCACTCTGATACTCCACAGATTACAGAATGCCACCAGACGTGCATCGGAAACTACTACTGGTCTTCCAGGGAACGATCAAAGCGTAGACTGTTTGAGACATTACTCCCGTGGAGGAAAGTGCGCATGGTGACTGTTGTATTCAATCCCGATGCAATTTCTGTGTTTCATCAACAGTCTGATAGTCCACACATTACAGAATGCCACCAGATGTACAACGGAAACTATTACTGGTCTTCCAGGGAACGATCAAAGCGTAGACTGTTTGAGACATTGCAAACGTGGAGGAAAGTGCGCATGGTGACACTTGTATTCAATCCCGAAGGAAATTCTGTGTTCCATCAACACTCAGTTAGTCCACAGATTTCAGAATGCCTCCAGATGTGCATCGGAATCTACTACTGGTCTTCCAGGGAACGATCTAAGCGTAGACTTTTGAGACATTACTCCCATGGAGGAAAGTGCGCATGGTGACTGTCGTATTCAATCCCGATGCAATTTCTGTGTTTCATCAACATTGTGATAGTCCACAGATTGCAGAATGCTTCCAGATGTGCATCGGAAACTACGACTGGTCTTCCAGGGAACGATCAAAGCGTAGACTGTTTGAGACACTACTCCCATGGAGGAAAGTGCGCATGGTGACTGTTGTATTCAATCCCGATGCAATTTCTGTGTTTCATCAACAATTTGATAGTCCACAGATTACAGAATTCCTCCAGATGTGCATCGGAAACTACCACTGGTCTTCCAGGGAACGATCAAAGCGTAGACTGTTTGAGACATTACTAACTTGTAGGCAAGTGCGCATGGTGACTGTTGTATTCAATCCCGATGCATTTTCTGTGTATCGTTAACACTTTGAGGGTACACAGATTACAGAATGCATCCAGATCAGCATCGGACACTACTACTGCTCTTCCTGGGAACGATCAAAGCGTAGCCTGTTATAGACATTACTCCCATGGAGGAAAGTGCGCATAGTGACTGTTGTATTCAATCCTTTTGCAATTTCTGTGTTTCATCAACACTCTGATAGTCCACACATTACAGAATGCCTCCAGATGTGCATCGGAAACTACTACTGGTCTTCCTGGGAACGATCAAAGCGTAGACTCTTTGAGACATTACTCCCATGGAGGAAAGTGCGCATGGTGACTGTTGTATTCAATCCCGATGCAATTTCCGTGTTTCATCAACACTGTGATAGTCCACAGATTGCAGAATGCTTCCAGATGTGCATCGGAAGCTACTACTGGTCTTCCTGGGAACGATCAAAGCGTAGACTGTTAGAGACATTACTCCCATGTAGGCAAGTGCGCATGGTGACTGTTGTATTCAATCCCGATGCAATATCTGTGTTTCATCAACACTTTGAAGGTCCACAGATTACAGAATGCATCCAGATGTGCATCGGAAACTACTACTGGCCTTCCAGGGAACGATCAAAGCGTAGACTGTTTGAGACATTACTCCCATGGAGTTAAGTGAGCATGGTGACTGTTGTATTCAATCGCGATGCAATTTCTGTGTTTCTTCAACACTCTGATTGTCCACAGATTACCGAATGACACCAGATGTGCATCGAAAACTACTACTGGTCTTCCTGGGAACGACCAAAGCGTAGACTGTTAGAGACATAACTCCCATGAGGGCAAGTGCGCATGGTGACTGTTGTATTCAATCCCGATGCAATTTCTGTGTTTTATCAACACTCTGATAGTCCACAGATTACAGGATTCCACCAGATGTGCTTCGGAAACTAAAACTGGTCTTCCAGGGCACGATCAAAGCGTAGACCGTTTGAGACACTACTCCCATGGAGGAAAGTGCGTATGGTGACTATTGTATTCACTCCCGATGCAATTTCTGTGATTCATCAACACTCTGATAGTCCAGAGATTAAGGAATGCCACCAGATGTGCATCGGGAACTACTACTGGTCTTCCAGGGAACGATCAAAGCGTAGACTGTTTGAGAGATTACTCCCATGGAGGAATGTGCGCATGGTGACCTTTGTATTCAATCCCGATGCAATTTCTGTGTTTCATCAACACTCTGATAGTCCACAGATTACAGAATGCCACCAGACGTGCATCGGAAGCTACTACTGGTCTTCCTTGGAACGATCAAAGCGTAGACTGTTAGAGACATTACTCCCATGTGGGCAAGTGCGCATGGTGACTGTTGTATTCAATCCCGATGCAATATCTGTGTTTCATCAACACTTTGAAGGTCCACAGATTACAGAATGCATCCAGATGTGCATCGGAAACTACTACTGGCCTTCCAGGGAACGATCAAAGCGTAGACTGTTTGAGACATTACTCCCATGGAGTTAAGTGAGCATGGTGACTGTTGTATTCAATCGCGATGCAATTTCTGTGTTTCTTCAACACTCTGATTGTCCACAGATTACAGAATGACACCAGATGTGCATCGAAAACTACTACTGGTCTTCCAGGGAACGACCAAAGCGTAGACTGTTAGAGACATAACTCCCATGTGGGCAAGTGCGCATGGTGACTGTTGTATTCAATCCCGATGCAATTTCTGTGTTTTATCAACACTCTGATAGTCCACAGATTACAGGATTCCACCAGATGTGCTTCGGAAACTAAAACTGGTCTTCCAGGGCACGATCAAAGCGTAGACCGTTTGAGACACTACTCCCATGGAGGAAAGTGCGTATGGTGACTATTGTATTCAATCCCGATGCAATATCTGTGATTCTTCAACACTCTGATAGTCCAGAGATTAAGGAATGCCACCAGATGTGCATCGGGAACTACTACTGGTCTTCCAGGGAACGATCAAAGCGTAGACTGTTTGAGAGATTACTCCCATGGAGGAATGTGCGCATGGTGACCGTTGTATTCAATCCCGATGCAATTTCTGTGTTTCATCAACACTCTGATAGTCCACAGATTACAGAATGCCACCAGACGTGCATCGGAAGCTACTACTGGTCTTCCTTGGAACGATCAAAGCGTAGACTGTTAGAGACATTACTCCCATGTGGGCAAGTGCGCATGGTGACTGTTGTATTCAATCCCGATGCAATATCTGTGTTTCATCAACACTTTGAAGGTCCACAGATTACAGAATGCATCCAGATGTGCATCGGAAACTACTACTGGCCTGCCAGGGAACGATCAAAGCGTAGACTGTTTGAGACATTACTCCCATGGAGTTAAGTGAGCATGGTGACTGTTGTATTCAATCGCGATGCAATTTCTGTGTTTCTTCAACACTCTGATTGTCCACAGATTACAGAATGACACCAGATGTGCATCGAAAACTACTACTGGTCTTCCAGGGAACGACCAAAGCGTAGACTGTTAGAGACATAACTCCCATGTGGGCAAGTGCGCATGGTGACTGTTGTATTCAATCCCGATGCAATTTCTGTGTTTTATCAACACTCTGATAGTCCACAGATTACAGGATTCCACCAGATGTGCTTCGGAAACTAAAACTGGTCTTCCAGGGCACGATCAAAGCGTAGACCGTTTGAGACACTACTCCCATGGAGGAAAGTGCGTATGGTGACTATTGTATTCAATCCCGATGCAATATCTGTGATTCTTCAACACTCTGATAGTCCAGAGATTAAGGAATGCCACCAGATGTGCATCGGGAACTACTACTGGTCTTCCAGGGAACGATCAAAGCGTAGACTGTTTGAGAGATTACTCCCATGGAGGAATGTGCGCATGGTGACCGTTGTATTCAATCCCGATGCAATTTCTGTGTTTCATCAACACTCTGATAGTCCACAGATTACAGAATGCCACCAGACGTGCATCGCAAACTACTACTGGTATTCCAGGGAACGATCAAACCGTAGACTGTTTGAGACATTACTCCTGTGGAGGAAAGTGTGCATGGTGACTGTTATATTCAATCCCGATGCAATTTCTGTGTTTTATCAACACTCTGATAGTCCACAGATTACAGAATTCCACCACATGTGCTTCGGAGACTACTACAGGTCTTCCAGGGAACGATCAAAGCGTAGACCGTTTGAGACACTACTCCCATGGAGGAAAGTGCGCATGGTGACTATTGTATTCAATCCCGATGCAATTTCTGTGTTTGATCAACACTCTGATACTCCACAGATTACAGAATGCCTCCAGATGTGCATCGGAAGCTACTACTGGTCTTCCTGGGAACGATCAAAGCGTAGACTGTTAGAGACATTACTCCCATGTAGGCAAGTGCGCATGGTGACTGTTGTATTCAATCCCGATGCAATATCTGTGTTTCATCAACACTTTGAAGGTCCACAGATTACAGAAAGCATCCAGATGTGCATCGGAAACTACTACTGGTCTTCCAGGGAACGATCAAAGCGTAGACTGTTTGAGACATTACTCCCATGGAGTTAAGTGAGCATGGTGACTGTTGTATTCAATCCCGATGCAATTTCTGTGTTTCATCAACAATTTGATAGTCCACAGATTACAGAATGCCTCCAGATGTGCATCGGAAACTACCACTGGTCTTCCAGGGAACGATCAAAGCGTAGACTGTTTGAGACATTACTAACTTGTAGGCAAGTGCGCATGGTGACTGTTGCATTCAATCCCGATGCATTTTCTGTGTTTCATCAACACTTTGAAGGTACACAGATTACAGAATGCATCCAGATCTGCATCGGACACTACTACTGGTCTTCCTGGGAACGATCAAAGCGTAGCCTGTTACAGACATTACTCCCATGGAGGAAAGTGCGCATAGTGACTGTTGTATTCAATCCTGGTGCAATTTCTGTGTTTCATCAACACTCTGATAGTCCACAGATTACAGAATGCCTCCAGATGTGCATCGGAAACTACTACTGGTCTTCCTGGGAACGATCAAAGCGTAGACTCTTTGAGACATTACTCCCATGGAGGAAAGTGCGCATGGTGACTGTTGTATTCAATCCCGATGCAATTTCTGTGTTTCATCAACACTGTGATAGTCCACAGATTGCAGAATGCTTCCAGATGTGCATCGGAAACTACTACTGGTCTTCCAGGGAACGATCAAAGCGTAGACTGTTTGAGACACTACTCCCATATAGGAAAGTGCGCATGGTGACTGTTGTATTCAATCCCGATACAATTTCTGTGTTTGATCAACACTCTGATACTCCACAGATTACAGAATGCCTCCATATGTGCATCGGAAGCTACTACTGGTCTTCCTGGGAACGATCAAAGCGTAGACTGTTAGAGACATTACTCCCATGTAGGCAAGTGCGCATGGTGACTGTTGTATTCAATCCCGATGCAATATCTGTGTTTGATCAACACTTTGAAGGTCCACAGATTACAGAATGCATCCAGATGTGCATCGGAAACTACTACTGGCCTTCCAGGGAACGATCAAAGCGTAGACTGTTTGAGACATTACTCCCATGGAGTTAAGTGAGCATGGTGACTGTTGTATTCAATCGCGATGCAATTTCTGTGTTTCCTCAACACTCTGATTGTCCACAGATTACTGAATGACACCAGATGTGCATCGAAAACTACTACTGGTCTTCCTGGGAACGACCAAAGCGTAGACTGTTAGAGACATAACTCCCATGTGGGCAAGTGCGCATGGTGACTGTTGTATTCAATCCCGATGCAATTTCTGTGTTTTATCAACACTCTGATAGTCCAGAGATTAAGGAATGCCACCAGATGTGCATCGGGAACTACTACTGGTCTTCCAGGGAACGATCAAAGCGTAGACTGTTTGAGAGATTACTCCCATGGAGGAATGTGCGCATGGTGACCGTGTAATCAATCCCGATGCAATTTCTGTGTTTCATCAACACTCTGATAGTCCACAGATTACAGAATGCCACCAGACGTGCATCGCAAACTACTACTGGTATTCCAGGGAACGATCAAACCGTAGACTGTTTGAGACATTACTCCTGTGGAGGAAAGTGCGCATGGTAACTGTTATATTCAATCCCGATGCAATTTCTGTGTTTTATCAACACTCTGATAGTCCACAGATTAAAGAATTCCACCAGATGTGCTTCGGAGACTACTACAGGTCTTCCAGGGAACGATCAAAGCGTAGACCGTTTGAGACACTACTCCCATGGAGGAAAGTGCGAATGGTGACTATTGTATTCAATCCCGATGCAATTTCTGTGTTTCATCAACACTCTGATACTCCACAGATTGCAGAATGCCTCCAGATGTGCATCGGAAGCTACTACTGGTCTTCCTGGGAACGATGAAAACGTAGACTGTTAGAGACATTACTCCCATGTAGGCAAGTGCGCATGGTGACTGTTGTATTCAATCCCGATGCAATATCAGTGTTTCATCAACACTTTGAAGGTCCACAGATTACAGAATGCATCCAGATGTGCATCGGAAACTACTACTGGTCTTCCAGGGAACGATCAAAGCGTAGACTGTTTGAGACATTACTCCCATGGAGTTAAGTGAGCATGGTGACTGTTGTATTCAATCGCGATGCAATTTCTGTGTTTCTTCAACACTCTGCTTGTCCACAGATTACAGAATGACACCAGATGTGCATCGAAAACTACTACTGGTCTTCCTGGGAACGACCAAAGCGTAGACTGTTTGAGACATTGTACCCGTGGAGGAAAGTGCGCATGGTGACTGTTGTATTCAATCCCGATGGAAATTCTGTGTTCCATCAACACTCAGTTAGTCCACAGATTTCAGAATGCCTCCAGATGTGCATCGGAATCTACTACTGGTCTTCCAGGGAAAGATCAAAACGTAGACTGTTTGAGACATTACTCCCATGGAGGAAAGTGCGTACGGTGACTGTTGTATTCAATCCCGATTCAATTTCTGTGTTTCATCAACACTGTGATAGTCCACAGATTGCAGAATGCTTCCAGATGTGCATCGGAAACTACTACTGGTCTTCCAGGGAACGATCAAAGCGTAGACTGTTTGAGACACTAGTCCCATATAGGAAAGTGCGCATGGTGACTGTTGTATTCAATCCCGATACAATTTCTGTGTTTGATCAACACTCTGATACTCCACAGATTACAGAATGCCTCCAGATGTGCATCGGAAACTACTACTGGTCTTCCTGGGAACTATCACAGCGTAGACCGTTTGAGACACTACTCCCATGGAGGAAAGTGCGCATGGTGACTGTTGTTATCAATCCCGATGCAATTTCTGTGTTTCATCAACACTCTGATAGTCCACAGATTACAGAATGCCTCCAGATGTGCAACGGAAACTACTACTGGCCTTCCAGGGAACGATCAAAGCGTAGACTGTTTGAGACATTACTCCCATGGAGGAAAGTGCGCTTGGTGACTGTTGTATTCAAACCCGATGCAAATTCTGTGTTCCATGAACACTCTGATAGCAGACAGATTACAGAATGCCTCCAGGTGTGCATCGGAAACTACTACTGGTCTTCCAGGGTACCCAAATCGTAGACTGTTTGAGACATTACTCCCTAGGAGTAAAGTGCGCATGGTGACTGTTGTATTCAAGCCCGATGCAATTACTGTGTTTCAACAACACTCCGATAGTCCAGAGATTAAGGAATGCCACCAGATGTGCATCGGAAACTACTACTGGTCTTCCAGGGAACGATCAAAGCGTAGACTGATGAGACATTAATCCCATGGAGGAAAGGGCGCATGGTGACTATTGTATTCAATCCCGATGCATTTTCTGTGTTTCATCAACACTTTGAAGGTACACAGAATACAGAATGCATACAGATCTGCATCGGACACTACTACTGGTCTTCCTGGGAACGATCAAAGCGTAGACTCTTTGAGACATTACTCCCATGGAGGAAAGTGCGCATGGTGACTGTTGTATTCAATCCCGATGCAATTTCTGTGTTTCATCAACACTGTGATAGTCCACAGATTGCAGAATGCTTCCAGATGTGCATCGGAAACTACTACTGGTCTTCCAGGGAACGATCAAAGCGTAGACTGTTTGAGACACTACTCCCATATAGGAAAGTGCGCATGGTGACTGTTGTATTCAATCCCGATACAATTTCTGTGTCTGATCAACACTCTGATACTCCACAGATTACAGAATGCCTCCAGATGTGCATCGGAAGCTACTACTGGTCTTCCTGGGAACGATCAAAGCGTAGACTCTTAGAGACATTACTCCCATGTAGGCAAGTGCGCATGGTGACTGTTGTATTCAATCCCGATGCAATATCTGTGTTTCATCAACACTTTGAAGGTCCACAGATTACAGAATGCATCCAGATGTGCATCGGAAACTACTACTGGCCTTCCAGGGAACGATCAAAGCGTAGACTGTTTGAGACATTACTCCCATGGAGTTAAGTGAGCATGGTGACTGTTGTATTCAATCGCGATGCAATTTCTGTGTTTCTTCAACACTCTGATTGTCCACAGATTACAGAATGACACCAGATGTGCATCGAAAACTACTACTGGTCTTCCTGGGAACGACCAAAGCGTAGACTGTTAGAGACATAACTCCCATGTGGGCAAGTGCGCATGGTGACTGTTGTATTCAATCCCGATGCAATTTCTGTGTTTTATCAACACTCTGATAGTCCACAGATTACAGGATTCCACCAGATGTGCTTCGGAAACTAAAACTTTTCTTCCAGGGCACGATCAAAGCGTAGACCGTTTGAGACACTACTCCCGTGGAGGAAAGTGCGTATGGTGACTATTGTATTCAATCCCGATGCAATTTCTGTGATTCATCAACACTCTGATAGTCCAGAGATTAAGGAATGCCACCAGATGTGCATCGGGAACTACTACTGGTCCTCCAGGGAACGATCAAAGCGTAGACTGTTTGAGAGATTACTCCCATGGAGGAATGTGCGCATGGTGACCGTTGTATTCAATCCCGATGCAATTTCTGTGTTTCATCAACACTCTGATTGTCCACAGATTACAGAATGCCACCAGACGTGCATCGCAAACTACTACTGGTATTCCAGGGAACGATCAAACAGTAGACTGTTTGAGACATTACTCCTGTGGAGGAAAGTGTGCATGGTGATTGTTATATTCAATCCCGATGCAATTTCTGTGTTTTATCAACACTCTGATAGTCCACAGATTACAGAATTCCACCAGATGTGCTTCGGAGACTACTACAGGTCTTCCAGGGAACGATCAAAGCGTACACCGTTTGAGACACTACTCCCATGGAGGAAAGTGCGCATGGTGACTATTGTATTCAATCCCGATGCAATTTCTGTGTTTCATCAACACTCTGATACTCCACAGATTACAGAATGCCTCCAGATGTGCATCGGAAGCTACTACTGGTCTTCCTGGGAACGATCAAAGCGTAGACTGTGAGAGACATTGCTCCCATGTAGGCAAGTGCGCATGGTGACTGTTGTATTCAATCCCGATGCAATATCTGTGTTTCATCAACACTTTGAAGGTCCACAGATTACAGAATGCATCCAGATGTGCATCGGAAACTACTACTGGTCTTCAGGGAACGATCAAAGCGTAGACTGTTTGAGACATTACTCCCATGGAGTTAAGTGAGCATGGTGACTGTTGTATTCAATCGCGATGCAATTTCTGTGTTTCTTCAACACTCTGATTGTCCACAGATTACAGAATGACACCAGATGTGCATCGAAAACTACTACTGGTCTTCCTGGGAACGACCAAAGCGTAGACTGGTAGAGACATAACTCCCATGTGGGCAAGTGCCAATGGTGACTGATGTATTCAATCCCGATGCAATTTCTGTGTTTTATCAACACTCTGATAGTCCACAGATTACAGAATGCCACCAGATGTACAACGGAAACTACTACTGGTCTTCCAGGGAACGATCAAAGCGTAGACTGTTTGAGACATTGCACCCGTGGAGGAAAGTGCGCATGGTGACTGTTGTATTCAATCCCGATGGAAATTCTGTGTTCCATCAACACTCAGTTAGTCCACAGATTTCAGAATGCCTCCAGATGTGCATCGGAATCTACTACTGGTCTTCCAGGGAAAGATCAAAACGTAGACTGTTTGAGACATTACTCCCATGGAGGAAAGTGCGTATGGTGACTGTTGTATTCTATCCCGATTCAATTTCTGTGTTTCATCAACACTGTGATAGTCCACAGATTACAGAATGCTTCCAGATGTGCATCGGAAGCTACTACTGGTCTTCCAGGGAACGATTAAAGCGTAGACTGTTTGAGACACTACTCTCATGGGGGAAAGTGCGCATGGTGACTGTTGTATTCAATCCCGATGCAATTTCTGTGTTTCATCAACACTCTGATACTCCACAGATTGCAGAATGCCTCCAGATGTGCATCGGAAACTACTACTGGTCTTCCTGGGAACGAGCAAAGCGTAGCCTGTTAGAGACATTACTCCCATGGAGGAAAGTGCGCATAGTGACTGTTGTATTCAATACTGGTGCAATTTCTGTGTTTCATCAACACTCTGATGGTCCACAGATTACAGAATGCCTCCAGATGTGCATCGGAAACTACCACTGGTCTTCCAGGGAACGATCAAAGCGTAGACTGTTTGAGACATTACTCCCATGGAGGAAAGTGCGCATGGTGACTGTTGTATTCAATCCCGATTCAATTTCTGTGTTTCATCAACACTGAGATAGTCCACAGATTGCAGAATGCTTCCAGATGTGCATCGGAAACTACGACTGGTCTTCCAGGGAACGATCAAAGCGTAGACTGTTTGAGACACTACTCCCATGGAGGAAAGTGCGCATGGTGACTGTTGTATTCAATCCCGATTCAATTTCTGTGTTTCATGAACACTCTGATAGTCCACAGATTACAGAATGCCTCCAGATGTGCATCGGAAACTACTACTGGTCTTCCTGGGAACGATCAAAGCGTAGACTCTTTGAGACATTACTCCCATGGAGGAAAGTGCGCATGGTGACTGTTGTATTCAATCCCGATGCAATTTCTGTGTTTCATCAACACTGTGATAGTCCACAGATTGCAGAATGCTTCCAGATGTGCATCGGAAACTACTACTGGTCTTCCAGGGAACGATCAAAGCGTACACTGTTTGAGACACTAGTCCCATGTAGGAAAGTGCGCATGGTGACTGTTGTATTCAATCCCGATACAATTTCTGTGTTTGATCAACACTCTGATACTCCACAGATTACAGAATGCCTCCAGATGTGCATCGGAAACTACTACTGGTCTTCCTGGGAACTATCACAGCGTAGACTGTTTGAGACATTACTCCCATGGAGGAAAGTGCGCTTGGTGACTGTTGTATTCAAACCCGATGCAAATTCTGTGTTCCATGAACACTCTGGTAGCAGACAGATTACAGAATGCCTCCAGGTGTGCATCGGAAACTACTACTGGTCTTCCAGGGTACCCAAATCGTAGACTGTTTGAGACATTACTCCCTAGGAGTAAAGTGCGCATGGTGACTGTTGTATTCAATCCCGATGCAATTTCTGTGTTTCATCAACACTCTGATAGTCCACAGATTACAGAATGCCACGAGACGTGCATCGGAAACTACTACTGGTCTTCCAGGGAACGATCAAACCGTAGACTGTTTGAGACATTACTCCCGTGGAGGAAAGTGTGCATGGTGACTGTTGTATTCAATCCCGATGCAATTTCTGTGTTTCATCAACACTTTGAAGGTCCACAGATTACAGAATGCATCCAGATGTGCATCGGAAACTACTACTGGTCTTCCAGGGAACGATCAAAGCTTAGACTGTTTGAGACATTACTCCCGTGGAGGAAAGAGCGCATGGTAACTGTTGTATTCAATCCCGATGAATTTTCTGTGTTTCATCAACACTTTGAAGGTCCACAGATTACAGAATGCATCCAGATCTGCATCGGAAACTACTACTGGTCTTCCTGGGAACGACCAAAGCGTAGACTGTTAGAGACATTACTCCCATGTAGGCAAGTGCGTATGGTGATTGGGGTATTCAACCCCGATGCAATTTCTGTGTTTCATCAACACTCTGATACTCCACAACAGAATTCCACCAGATGTGCATCGGAAACTACTACTGGTCTTCCAGGGAACGATCAAAGCTTAGACTGTTTGAGAAATTACTCCCGTGGAGGAAAGAGCGCATGGTGACTGTTGTATTCAATACCGATGCAATTTCTGTGTTTCATCAACAGTCTGATGGTCCACAGATTACAGAATGCCTCCAGATGTGCATCTGAATCTACTACTGGTCTTCCAGGGAACGATCAAAGCGTAGACTGTTTGAGACATTACTCCCATGGAGGAAATTGCGCATGGTGACTGTTGTATTCAATCCCGATTCAATTTCTGTGTTACATCAACACTGTGATTGTCCACAGATTACAGAATGCATCCAGATGTGCAACGGAAACTACTACTGGACTTCTAGGGAACGATCAAAGCATAGACTATTTGAGACATTACTCCTATAGAGGAAAGTGCGCATGGTGACTGTTGTATTCAAGCCCGATGCAATTTCTGTGTTTCAACAACACTCTGATAGTCCAGAGATTAAGGAATGCCACCAGATGTGCATCGGAAACTACTCCTGGTCTTCCAGGGAACGATCAAAGCGTAGACAGATGAGACATTAATTCCATGGAGGAAAGGGCGAATGGTGACTATTGTATTCATTCCCGATGCAATTTCTATGTTTCATCAACACTCTGATACTCCACAGATTACAGAATGCCTCCAGATGTGCATCGGAAACTACTACTGGTCTTCCAGGGAACGATCAAAGCGTAGACTCTTTGAGACATTACTCCCATGGAGGAAAGTGCGCATGGTGACTGTTGTATTCAATCCCGATGCAATTTCTGTGTTTCATTAACACTGTGATAGTCCACAGATTGCAGAATGCTTCCAGATGTGCATCGGAAACTACTACTGGTCTTCCAGGGAACGATCAAAGCGTAGACTGTTTGAGACACTACTCCCATATAGGAAAGTGCGCATGGTGACTGTTGTATTCAATCCCGATACAATTTCTGTGTTTGATCAACACTCTGATACTCCACAGATTACAGAATGCCTCCTGATGTGCATCGGAAACTACTACTGGTCTTCCTGGGAACGATCAAAGCGTAGACTGTTTGAGCTATTACTCCTATGGAGGAAAGTGAGCATGGTGACTGTTGTATTCAATCCCATTGCAATTTCTGTGTTTTATCAACACTCAGTTAGTCCACAGATTTCAGAATGCCTCCAGATGTGCAACGGAAACTACTACTGGTCTTCCAGGGAACGATCAAAGCATAGACTATTTGAGACATTACTCTCATGGAGGATAGTGCGCATGGTGACTGTTGTATTCAAGCCTGTTGCAATTTCTGTGTTTCAACAACACTCTGATAGTCCAGAGATTAAGGAATGCCACCAGATGTGCATCGGAAACTACTACTGGTCTTCCAGGGAACGATCAAAGCGGAGACAGATGAGACATTAATCCCATGGAGGAAAGGGCGCATGGTGACTGTTGTATTCAATCCCGATGCAATTTCTGTGTTTCATCAACACTCTGATACTCCACAGATTACAGAATGCCTCCAGATGTGCATCGGAAACTACTACTGGTCTTCCTGGGAACGATCAAAGCGTAGACTCTTTGAGACATTACTCCCATGGAGGAAAGTGCGCATGGTGACTGTTGTATTCAATCCCGATGCAATTTCTGTGTTTCATCAACACTGTGATAGTCCACAGATTGCAGAATGATTCCAGATGTGCATCGGAAACTACTACTGGTCTTCCAGGGAACGATCAAAGCGTAGACTGTTTGAGACACTACTCCCATATAGGTAAGTGCGCATGGTGACTGTTGTATTCAATCCCGATACAATTTCTCTGTTTGATCAACACTCTGATACTCCACAGATTACAGAATGCCTCTAGATGTGCATCGGAAACTACTACTGGTCTTCCTGGGAACGATCAAAGCGTAGACTGTTTGAGACATTACTCCCATGGAGGAAAGTGCGCATGGTGACTGTTGTATTCAATCCCATTGCAATTTCTGTGTTTTATCAACACTCAGTTAGTCCACAGATTTCAGAATGCCTCCAGATGTGCAACGAAAACTACTACTGGTCTTCCAGGGAACGATCAAAGCATATACTGTTTGAGACATTACTCCCATGGAGGAAAGTGCGCATTGTGACTGTTGTATTCAATCCCGATGCAATTTCTGTGTTTCATCAACACTCTGATAGTCCACAGATTGCAGAATGCTTCCAGTTGTGCATCGGAAACTACTACTGGTCTTCCAGGGAACGATCAAAGCGTATACTGTTTGAGACATTACTCCCATGGAGGAAAGTCCGCATGGTGACTATTGTATTCAATCCAAATGCAATTTCTGTGTTTCATCAACACTCTGATAGTCCACAGATTAAGGAATGCCACCAGATGCGAATTGGATACTACTACTGGTCTTCCAGGTAACGATCAAAGCGTAGAATAATTGAGACATTACTCCTGTGTGGGAAAGTGAGCATGGTGACTGTTGTTTTCAATCCCGATGCAAATTCTGTGTTCCATGAACACTCTGATAGTAGACAGATTACAGAATGCCTCCAGATGTGCATCGGAAACTACTACTGGTCTTCCAGGGAACCCAAAGCGTAGACTGTTTGAGACATTACTCCCAAGGAGGAAAGTGCGCATGGTGACTGTTGTATTCAATCCCGATGTAATTTCTGTGTTTCATCAACACTCCGACAGTCCACAAATTACAGAATGCCACCAGACGTGCATCGGAAACTACTACTGGTCTTCCAGGGAACGATCAAACTGTAGACTGTTTGAGACATTTCTCACGTGGAGTAAGTGTGCATGGTGACTGTTGTATTCAATCGCGATGCAATTTCTGTGTTTTATCAACACTCTGATAATCCACAGATTACACAATGCCACCAGATGTGCTTCGGAAACTACTACTGGTCTCCCTGGGAACGATCAAAGCGTAGACTCTTTGAGACATTACTCCCATGGAGGAAAGTGCGCATGGTGACTGTTGTATTCAATCCCGATGCATTTTCTGTGTTTCATCAACACTTTGAAGGTACACAGATTACAGAATGCATCCAGATCTGCATCGGACACTACTACTGGTCTTCCTGGGAACGATCAAAGCGTAGCCTGTTACAGACATTACTCCCATGGAGGAAAGTGCGCATAGTGACTGTTGTATTCAATCCTGGTGCAATTTCTGTGTTTCATCAACACTCCGATAGTCCACAGATTACAGAATGCCTCCAGATGTGCATCGGAAACTACTACTGGTCTTCCTGGGAACGATCAAAGCGTAGAATCTTTGAGACATTACTCCCATGGAGGAAAGTGCGCATGGTGACTGTTGTATTCAATCCCGATGCAATTTCTGTGTTTCATCAACACTGTGATAGTCCACAGATTGCAGAATGCTTCCAGATGTGCATCGGAAACTACTACTGGTCTTCCAGGGAACGATCAAAGCGTAGACTGTTTGAGACACTACTCGCATATAGGAAAGTGCGCATGGTGACTGTTGTATTCAATCACGATACAATTTCTGTGTTTGATCAACACTCTGATACTCCACAGATTACAGAATGCCACCAGATGTGCATCGGAAGCTACTACTGGTCTTCCTGGGAACGATCAAAGCGTAGACTGTTAGAGACATTACTCCCATGTAGGCAAGTGCGCATGGTGACTGTTGTATTCAATCACGATGCAATATCTGTGTTTCATCAACACTTTGAAGGTCCACAGAATACAGAATGCATCCAGATGTGCATCGGAAACTACTACTGGCCTTCCAGGGAACGATCAAAGCGTAGACTGTTTGAGACATTACTCCCATGGAGTTAAGTGAGCATGGTGACTGTTGTATTCAATCGCGATGCAATTTCTGTGTTTCCTCAACACTCTGATTGTCCACAGATTACAGAATGACACCAGATGAGCATCGAAAACTACTACTGGTCTTCCTGGGAACGACCAAAGCGTAGACTGTTAGAGACATAACTCCCATGTGGGCAAGTGCGCATGGTGACTGTTGTATTCAATCCCGATGCAATTTCTGTGTTTTATCAACACTCTGATAGTCCAGAGATTAAGGAATGCCACCAGATGTGCATCGGGAACTACTACTGGTCTTCCAGGGAACGATCAAAGAGTAGACTGTTTGAGAGATTACTCCCATGGAGGAATGTGCGCATGGTGACCGTTGTATTCAATCCCGATGCAATTTCTGTGTTTCATCAACACTCTGATAGTCCACAGATTACAGAATGCCACCAGACGTGCATCGCAAACTACTACTGGTATTCCAGGGAACGATCAAACCGTAGACTGTTTGAGACATTACTCCTGTGGAGGAAAGTGCGCATGGTGACTGTTATATTCAATCCCGATGCAATTTCTGTGTTTTATCAACACTCTGATAGTCCACAGATTACAGAATTCCACCAGATGTGCTTCGGAGACTACTACAGGTCTTCCAGGGAACGATCAAAGCGTAGACCGTTTGAGACACTACTCCCATGGAGGAAAGTGCGAATGGTGACTATTGTATTCAATCCCGATGCAATTTCTGTGTTTCATCAACACTCTGATACTCCACAGATTGCAGAATGCCTCCAGATGTGCATCGGAAGCTACTACTGGTCTTCCTGGGAACGATCACAGCGTAGACTGTTAGAGACATTTCTCCCATGTAGGCAAGTGCGCATGGTGACTGTTGTATTCAATCCCGATGCAATATCTGTGTTTCATCAACACTTTGAAGGTCCACAGATTACAGAATGCATCCAGATGTGCATCGGAAACTACTACTGGTCTTCCAGGGAACGATCAAAGCGTAGACTGTTTGAGACATTACTCCCATGGAGTTAAGTGAGCATGGTGACTATTGTATTCAATCGCGATGCAATTTCTGTGTTTCTTCAACACTCTGATTGTCCACAGATTACAGAATGACACCAGATGTGCATCGAAAACTACTACTGGTCTTCCTGGGAACGACCAAAGCGTAGACTGTTTGAGACATTGTACCCGTGGAGGAAAGTGCGCATGGTGACTGTTGTATTCAATCCCGATGGAAATTCTGTGTTCCATCAACACTCAGTTAGTCCACAGATTTCAGAATGCCTCCAGATGTGCATCGGAATCTACTACTGGTCTTCCAGGGAAAGATCAAAACGTAGACTGTTTGAGACATTACTCCCATGCAGGAAAGTGCGTATGGTGACTGTTGTATTCAATCCCGATTCAATTTCTGTGTTTCATCAACACTGTGATAGTCCACAGATTGCAGAATGCTTCCAGATGTGCATCGGAAACTACTACTGGTCTTCCAGGGAACGATCAAAGCGTAGACTGTTTGAGACACTAGTCCCATATAGGAAAGTGCGCATGGTGACTGTTGTATTCAATCCCGATACAATTTCTGTGTTTGATCAACACTCTGATACTCCACAGATTACAGAATGCCTCCAGATGTGCATCGGAAACTACTACTGGTCTTCCTGGGAACTATCACAGCGTAGACTGTTTGAGACATTACTCCCATGGAGGAAAGTGCGCATGGTGACTGTTGTTATCAATCCCGATGCAATTTCTGTGTTTCATCAACACTCTGATAGTCCACAGATTACAGAATGCCTCCAGATGTGCAACGGAAACTACTACTGGCCTTCCAGGGAACGATCAAAGCGTAGACTGTTTGAGACATTACTCCCATGGAGGAAAGTGCGCTTGGTGACTGTTGTATTCAAACCCGATGCAAATTCTGTGTTCCATGAACACTCTGATACCAGACAGATTACAGAATGCCTCCAGGTGTGCATCGGAAACTACTACTGGTCTTCCAGGGTACCCAAATCGTAGACTGTATGAGACATTACTCCCTAGGAGTAAAGTGCGCATGGTGACTGTTGTATTCAATCCCGATGCAATTTCTGTGTTTCATCAACACTCTGATAGTCCACAGATTACAGAATGCCACCAGACGTGCATCGGAAACTACTACTGGTCTTCCAGGGAACGATCAAACCGTAGACTGTTTGAGACATTACTCCCGTGGAGGAAAGTGTGCATGGTGACTGTTGTATTCAATCCCGATGCAATTTCTGTGTTTCATCAACACTTTGAAGGTCCACAGATTACAGAATGCATCCAGATGTGCATCGGAAACTACTACTGGTCTTCCAGGGAACAATCAAAGCTTAGACTGTTTGAGACATTACTCCCGTGGAGGAAAGAGCGCATGGTGACTGTTGTATTCAATCCCGATGAATTTTCTGTGTTTCATCAACACTTTGAAGGTCCACAGATTACAGAATGCATCCAGATCTGCATCGGAAACTACTACTGGTCTTCCTGGGAACGACCAAAGCGTAGACTGTTAGAAACATTACTCCCATGTAGGCAAGTGCGTATGGTGATTGGGGTATTCAATCCCGATGCAATTTCTGTGTTTCATCAACACTCTGATACTCCACAACAGAATTCCACCAGATGTGCATCGGAAACTACTACTGGTCTTCCAGGGAACGATCAAAGCTTAGACTGTTTGACACATAACTCCCGTGGAGGAAAGAGCGCATGGTGACTGTTGTATTCAATACCGATGCAATTTCTGTGTTTCATCAACAGTCTGATGGTCCACAGATTACAGAATGCCTCCAGATGTGCATCTGAATCTACTACTGGTCTTCCAGGGAACGATCAAAGCGTAGACTGTTTGAGGCATTACTCCCATGGAGGAAAGTGCGCATGGTGACTGTTGTATTCAATCCCAATTCAATTTCTGTGTTACATCAACACTGTGATTGTCCACAGATTGCAGAATGCATCCAGATGTGCAACGGAAACTACTACTGGTCTTCTAGGGAACGATCAAAGCATAGACTATTTGAGACATTACTCCTATAGAGGAAAGTGCGCATGGTGACTGTTGTATTCAAGCCCGATGCAATTTCTGTGTTTCAACAACAATCCGATAGTCCAGAGATTAAGGAATGCCACCAGATGTGCATCGGAAACTACTACTGGTCTTCCAGGGAACGATCAAAGCGTAGACTGATGAGACATTAATCCCATGGAGGAAAGGGCGCATGGTGACTATTGTATTCAATCCCGATGCATTTTCTGTGTTTCATCAACACTTTGAAGGTACACAGATTACAGAATGCATCCAGATCTGCATCGGACACTACTACTGGTCTTCCTGGGAACGATCAAAGCGTAGACTCTTTGAGACATTACTCCCATGGAGGAAAGTGCGCATGGTGACTGTTGTATTCAATCCCGATGCAATTTCTGTGTTTCATCAACACTGTGATAGTCCACAGATTGCAGAATGCTTCCAGATGTGCATCGGAAACTACTACTGGTCTTCCAGGGAACGATCAAAGCGTAGACTGTTTGAGACACTACTCCCATATAGGAAAGTGCGCATGGTGACTGTTGTATTCAATCCCGATACAATTTCTGTGTCTGATCAACACTCTGATACTCCACAGATTACAGAATGCCTCCAGATGTGCATCGGAAGCTACTACTGGTCTTCCTGGGAACGATCAAAGCGTAGACTCTTAGAGACATTACTCCCATGTAGGCAAGTGCGCATGGTGACTGTTGTATTCAATCCCGATGCAATATCTGTGTTTCATCAACACTTTGAAGGTCCACAGATTACAGAATGCATCCAGATGTGCATCGGAAACTACTACTGGCCTTCCAGGGAACGATCAAAGCGTAGACTGTTTGAGACATTACTCCCATGGAGTTAAGAGAGCATGGTGACTGTTGTATTCAATCGCGATGCAATTTCTGTGTTTCTTCAACACTCTGATTGTCCACAGATTACAGAATGACACCAGATGTGCATCGAAAACTACTACTGGTCTTCCTGGGAACGACCAAAGCGTAGACTGTTAGAGACGTAACTCCCATGTGGGCAAGTGCGCATGGTGACTGTTGTATTCAATCCCGATGCAATTTCTGTGTTTTATCAACACTCTGATAGTCCACAGATTACAGGATTCCACCAGATGTGCTTCGGAAACTAAAACTTTTCTTCCAGGGCACGATCAAAGCGTAGACCGTTTGAGACACTACTCCCGTGGAGGAAAGTGCGTATGGTGACTATTGTATTCAATCCCGATGCAATTTCTGTGATTCATCAACACTCTGATAGTCCAGAGATTAAGGAATGCCACCAGATGTGCATCGGGAACTACTACTGGTCTTCCAGGGAACGATCAAAGCGTAGACTGTTTGAGAGATTACTCCCATGGAGGAATGTGCGCATGGTGACCGTTGTATTCAATCCCGATGCAATTTCTGTGTTTCATCAACACTCTGATAGTCCACAGATTACAGAATGCCACCAGACGTGCATCGCAAACTACTACTGGTATTCCAGGGAACGATCAAACAGTAGACTGTTTGAGACATTACTCCTGTGGAGGAAAGTGTGCATGGTGATTGTTATATTCAATCCCGATGCAATTTCTGTGTTTTATCAACACTCTGATAGTCCACAGATTACAGAATTCCACCAGATGTGCTTCGGAGACTACTACAGGTCTTCCAGGGAACGATCAAAGCGTACACCGTTTGAGACACTACTCCCATGGAGGAAAGTGCGCATGGTGACTATTGTATTCAATCCCGATGCAATTTCTGTGTTTCATCAACACTCTGATACTCCACAGATTACAGAATGCCTCCAGATGTGCATCGGAAGCTACTACTGGTCTTCCTGGGAACGATCAAAGCGTAGACTGTTAGAGACATTGCTCCCATGTAGGCAAGTGCTCATGGTGACTGTTGTATTCAATCCCGATGCAATATCTGTGTTTCATCAACACTTTGAAGGTCCACAGATTACAGAATGCATCCAGATGTGCATCGGAAACTACTACTGGTCTTCAGGGAACGATCAAAGCGTAGACTGTTTGAGACATTACTCCCATGGAGTTAAGTGAGCATGGTGACTGTTGTATTCAATCGCGATGCAATTTCTGTCTTTCTTCAACACTCTGATTGTCCACAGATTACAGAATGACACCAGATGTGCATCGAAAACTACTACTGGTCTTCCTGGGAACGACCAAAGCGTAGACTGTTAGAGACATAACTCCCATGTGGGCAAGTGCCAATGGTGACTGATGTATTCAATCCCGATGCAATTTCTGTGTTTTATCAACACTCTGATAGTCCACAGATTACAGGATTCCACCAGATGTGCTTCGGAAACTAAAACTGGTCTTCCAGGGAACGATCAAAGCGTAGACCGTTTGAGACACTATTCCCATGGAGGAAAGTGCGCATGGTGACTATTGTATTCAATCCCGATGCAATTTCTGTGATTCATCAACACTCTGATATTCCAGAGATTAAGGAATGCCCCCAGATGTGCATCGGGAACTACTACTGGTCTTCCAGGGAACGATCAAAGCGTACACCGTTTGAGACATTACTCCCATGGAGGAATGTGCGCATGGTGACCGTTGTATTCAATCCCGATGCAATTTCTGTGTTTCATCAACACTCTGATACTCCACAGATTACAGAATGCCACCAGACGTGCATCGGAAACTACTACTGGTCTTCCAGCGAACGATCAAGCGTAGACTGTTTGAGACATTACTCCCGTGGAGGAAAGTGCGCATGGTGACTGTTGTATTCAATCCCGATGCAATTTCTGTGTTTCATCAACAGCCTGATAGTCCACAGATTACAGAATGCCACCAGATGTACTACGGAAACTACTACTGGTCTTCCAGGGAACGATCAAAGCGTACACCGTTTGAGACATTACTCCCGTGGAGGAAAGTGCGTATGGTGACTGTTGTATTCAATCCCGATTCAATTTCTGTGTTTCATCAACACTGTGATAGTCCACAGATTGCAGAATGCTTCCAGATGTGCATCGGAAGCTACTACTGGTCTTCCAGGGAACGATTAAAGCGTAGACTGTTTGAGACACTACTCTCATGGGGGAAAGTGCGCATGGTGACTGTTGTATTCAATCCCGATGCAATTTCTGTGTTTCATCAACACTCTGATACTCCACAGATTGCAGAATGCCTCCAGATGTGCATCGGAAACTACTACTGGTCTTCCTGGGAACGAGCAAAGCGTAGCCTGTTAGAGACATTACTCCCATGGAGGAAAGTGCGCATAGTGACTGTTGTATTCAATACTGGTGCAATTTCTGTGTTTCATCAACACTCTGATAGTCCACAGATTACAGAATGCCTCCAGATGTGCATCGGAAACTACCACTGGTCTTCCAGGGAACGATCAAAGCGTAGACTGTTTGAGACATTACTCCCATGGAGGAAAGTGCGCATGGTGACTGTTGTATTCAATCCCGATTCAATTTCTGTGTTTCATCAACACTGAGATAGTCCACAGATTGCAGATTGCTTCCAGATGTGCATCGGAAACTACGACTGGTCTTCCAGGGAACGATCAAAGCGTAGACTGTTTGAGACACTACTCCCATGGAGGAAAGTGCGCATGGTGACTGTTGTATTCAATCCCGATTCAATTTCTGTGTTTCATCAACACTCTGATAGTCCACAGATTACAGAATGCCTCCAGATGTGCATCGGAAACTACTACTGGTCTTCCTGGGAACGATCAAAGCGTAGACTCTTTGAGACATTACCCCCATGGAGGAAAGTGCGCATGGTGACTGTTGTATTCAATCCCGATGCAATTTCTGTGTTTCATCAACACTGTGATAGTCCACAGATTGCAGAATGCTTCCAGATGTGCATCGGAAACTACTACTGGTCTTCCAGGGAACGATCAAAGCGTACAGTGTTTGAGACACTAGTCCCATGTAGGAAAGTGCGCATGGTGACTGTTGTATTCAATCGCGATACAATTTCTGTGTTTGATCAACACTCTGATACTCCACAGATTACAGAATGCCTCCAGATGTGCATCGGAAACTACTACTGGTCTTCCTGGGAACTATCACAGCGTAGACTGTTTGAGACACCACTCCCATGGAGGAAAGTGCGCATGGTGACTGTTGTTATCAATCCCGATGCAATTTCTGTGTTTCATCAACACTCTGATAGTCCACAGATTACAGAATGCCTCCAGATGTGCAACGGAAACTACTACTGGCCTTCCAGGGAACGATCAAAGCGTAGACTGTTTGAGACATTACTCCCATGGAGGAAAGTGCGCTTGGTGACTGTTGTATTCAAACCCGATGCAAATTCTGTGTTCCATGAACACTCTGGTAGCAGACAGATTACAGAATGCCTCCAGGTGTGCATCGGAAACTACTACTCGTCTTCCAGGGTACCCAAATCGTAGACTGTTTGAGACATTACTCCCTAGGAGTAAAGTGCGCATGGTGACTGTTGTATTCAATCCCGATGCAATTTCTGTGTTTCATCAACACTCTGATAGTCCACAGATTACAGAATGCCACCAGACGTGCATCGGAAACTACTACTGGTCTTCCAGGGAACGATCAAACCGTAGACTGTTTGAGACATTACTGCCGTGGAGGAAAGTGTGCATGGTGACTGTTGTATTCAATCCCGATGCAATTTCTGTGTTTCATCAACACTTTGAAGGTCCACAGATTACAGAATGCATCCAGATGTGCATCGGAAACTACTACTGGTCTTCCAGGGAACGATCAATGCTTATACTGTTTGAGACATTACTCCCGTGGAGGAAAGAGCGCATGGTAACTGTTGTATTCAATCCCGATGAATTTTCTGTGTTTCATCAACACTTTGAAGGTCCACAGATTACAGAATGCATCCAGATCTGCATCGGAAACTACTACTGGTCTTCCTGGGAACGACCAAAGCGTAGACTGTTAGAGACATTACTCCCATGTAGGCAAGTGCGTATGGTGATTGGGGTATTCAACCCCGATGCAATTTCTGTGTTTCATCAACACTCTGATACTCCACAACAGAATTCCACCAGATGTGCATCGGAAACTACTACTGGTCTTCCAGGGAACGATCAAAGCTTAGACTGTTTGAGAAATTACTCCCGTGGAGGAAAGAGCGCATGGTGACTGTTGTATTCAATACCGATGCAATTTCTGTGTTTCATCAACAGTCTGATGGTCCACAGATTACAGAATGCATCCAGATGTGCAACGGAAACTACTACTGGACTTCTAGGGAACGATCAAAGCATAGACTATTTGAGACATTACTCCTATAGAGGAAAGTGCGCATGGTGACTGTTGTATTCAAGCCCGATGCAATTTCTGTGTTTCAACAACACTCTGATAGTCCAGAGATTAAGGAATGCCACCAGATGTGCATCGGAAACTACTACTGGTCTTCCAGGGAACGATCAAAGCGTAGACTGATGAGACATTAATCCCATGGAGGAAAGGGCGAATGGTGACCATTGTATTCATTCCCGATGCAATTTCTATGTTTCATCAACACTCTGATACTCCACAGATTACAGAATGCCTCCAGATGTGCACCGGAAACTACTACTGGTCTTCCAGGGAACGATCAAAGCGTAGACTCTTTGAGACATTACTCCCATGGAGGAAAGTGCGCATGGTGACTGTTGTATTCAATCCCGATGCAATTTCTGTGTTTCATTAACACTGTGATAGTCCACAGATTGCAGAATGCTTCCAGATGTGCATCGGAAACTACTACTGGTCTTCCAGGGAACGATCAAAGCGTAGACTGTTTGAGACACTACTCCCATATAGGAAAGTGCGCATGGTGACTGTATATTCAATCCCGATACAATTTCTGTGTTTGATCAACACTCTGATACTCCACAGATTACAGAATGCCTCCTGATGTGCATCGGAAACTACTACTGGTCTTCCTGGGAACGATCAAAACGTAGACAGATGAGACATTACTCCCATGGAGGAAAGTGAGCATGGTGACTGTTGTGTTCAATCCCATTGCAATTTCTGTGTTTTATCAACACTCAGTTAGTCCACAGATTTCAGAATGCCTCCAGATGTGCAACGGAAACTACTACTGGTCTTCCAGGGAACGATCAAAGCATAGACTATTTGAGACATTACTCTCTTGGAGGATAGTGCGCATGGTGACTGTTGTATTCAAGCCTGTTGCAATTTCTGTGTTTCAACAACACTCTGATAGTCCAGAGATTAAGGAATGCCACCAGATGTGCATCGGAAACTACTACTGGTCTTCCAGGGAACGATCAAAACGTAGACAGATGAGACATTAATCCCATGGAGGAAAGTGCGCATGGTGACTATTGTATTCAATCCCGATGCAATTTCTGTGTTTCATCAACACTCTGATACTCCACAGATTACAGAATGCCTCCAGATGTGCATCGGAAACTACTACTGGTCTTCCTGGGAACGATCAAAGCGTAGACTCTTTGAGACATTACTCCCATGGAGGAAAGTGCGCATGGTGACTGTTGTATTCAATCCCGATGCAATTTCTGTGTTTCATCAACACTGTGATAGTCCACAGATTGCAGAATGATTCCAGATGTGCATCGGAAACTACTACTGGTCTTCCAGGGAACGATCTAAGCGTAGACTGTTTGAGACACTACTCCCATATAGGAAAGTGCGCATGGTGACTGTTGTATTCAATCCCGATACAATTTCTGTGTTTGATCAACAGTCTGATACTCCACAGATTACAGAATGCCTCTAGATGTGCATCGGAAACTACTACTGGTCTTCCTGGGAACGATCAAAGCGTAGACTGTTTGAGACATTACTCCCATGGAGGAAAGTGCGCATGGTGACTGTTGTATTCAATCCCATTGCAATTTCTGTGTTTTATCAACACTCAGTTAGTCCACAGATTTCAGAATGCCTCCAGATGTGCAACGAAAACTACTACTGGTCTTCCAGGGAACGATCAAAGCATATACTGTTTGAGACATTACTCCCATGGAGGAAAGTGCGCATTGTGACTGTTGTATTCAATCCCGATGCAATTTCTGTGATTCATCAACACTCTGATAGTCCAGAGATTAAGGAATGCCACCAGATGTGCATCGGGAACTACTACTGGTCTTCCAGGTAACGATCAAAGCGTAGAATAATTGAGACATTACTCCTGTGTGGGAAAGTGAGCATGGTGACTGTTGTTTTCAATCCCGATGCAAATTCTGTGTTCCATGAACACTCTGATAGCAGACAGATTACAGAATGCCTCCAGGTGTGCATCGGAAACTACTACTGGTCTTCCAGGGTACCCAAATCGTAGACTGTTTGAGACATTACTCCCTAGGAGTAAAGTGCGCATGGTGACTGTTGTATTCAATCCCGATGCAATTTCTGTGTTTCATCAACACTCTGATAGTCCACAGATTACAGAATGCCACCAGACGTGCATCGGAAACTACTACTGGTCTTCCAGGGAACGATCAAACCGTAGACTGTTTGAGACATTACTCCCGTGGAGGAAAGTGTGCATGGTGACTGTTGTATTCAATCCCTATGCAATTTCTGTGTTTCATCAACACTTTGAAGGTCCACAGATTACAGAATGCATCCAGATGTGCATCGGAAACTACTACTGGTCTTCCAGGGAACGATCAAAGCTTAGACTGTTTGAGACATTACTCCCGTGGAGGAAAGAGCGCATGGTGACTGTTGTATTCAATCCCGATGAATTTTCTGTGTTTCATCAACACTTTGAAGGTCCACAGATTACAGAATGCATCCAGATCTGCATCGGAAACTACTACTGGTCTTCCTGGGAACGACCAAAGCGTAGACTGTTAGAAACATTACTCCCATGTAGGCAAGTGCGTATGGTGATTGGGGTATTCAATCCCGATGCAATTTCTGTGTTTCATCAACACTCTGATACTCCACAACAGAATTCCACCAGATGTGCATCGGAAACTACTACTGGTCTTCCAGGGAACGATCAAAGCTTAGACTGTTTGACACATAACTCCCGTGGAGGAAAGAGCGCATGGTGACTGTTGTATTCAATACCGATGCAATTTCTGTGTTTCATCAACAGTCTGATGGTCCACAGATTACAGAATGCCTCCAGATGTGCATCTGAATCTACTACTGGTCTTCCAGGGAACGATCAAAGCGTAGACTGTTTGAGGCATTACTCCCATGGAGGAAAGTGCGCATGGTGACTGTTGTATTCAATCCCAATTCAATTTCTGTGTTACATCAACACTGTGATTGTCCACAGATTGCAGAATGCATCCAGATGTGCAACGGAAACTACTACTGGTCTTCTAGGGAACGATCAAAGCATAGACTATTTGAGACATTACTCCTATAGAGGAAAGTGCGCATGGTGACTGTTGTATTCAAGCCCGATGCAATTTCTGTGTTTCAACAACACTCCGATAGTCCAGAGATTAAGGAATGCCACCAGATGTGCATCGGAAACTACTACTGGTCTTCCAGGGAACGATCAAAGCGTAGACTGATGAGACATTAATCCCATGGAGGAAAGGGCGCATGGTGACTATTGTATTCAATCCCGATGCATTTTCTGTGTTTCATCAACACTTTGAATGTACACAGATTACAGAATGCATCCAGATCTGCATCGGACACTACTACTGGTCTTCCTGGGAACGATCAAAGCGTAGACTCTTTGAGACATTACTCCCATGGAGGAAAGTGCGCATGGTGACTGTTGTATTCAATCCCGATGCAATTTCTGTGTTTCATCAACACTGTGATAGTCCACAGATTGCAGAATGCTTCCAGATGTGCATCGGAAACTACTACTGGTCTTCCAGGGAACGATCAAAGCGTAGACTGTTTGAGACACTACTCCCATATAGGAAAGTGCGCATGGTGACTGTTGTATTCAATCCCGATACAATTTCTGTGTCTGATCAACACTCTGATACTCCACAGATTACAGAATGCCTCCAGATGTGCATCGGAAGCTACTACTGGTCTTCCTGGGAACGATCAAAGCGTAGACTCTTAGAGACATTGCTCCCATGTAGGCAAGTGCGCATGGTGACTGTTGTATTCAATCCCGATGCAATATCTGTGTTTCATCAACACTTTGAAGGTCCACAGATTACAGAATGCATCCAGATGTGCATCGGAAACTACTACTGGTCTTCAGGGAACGATCAAAGCGTAGACTGCTTGAGACATTACTCCCATGGAGTTAAGTGAGCATGGTGACTGTTGTATTCAATCGCGATGCAATTTCTGTGTTTCTTCAACACTCTGATTGTCCACAGATTACAGAATGACACCAGATGTGCATCGAAAACTACTACTGGTCTTCCTGGGAACGACCAAAGCGTAGACTGTTAGAGACATAACTCCCATGTGGGCAAGTGCCAATGGTGACTGATGTATTCAATCCCGATGCAATTTCTGTGTTTTATCAACACTCTGATAGTCCACAGATTACAGGATTCCACCAGATGTGCTTCGGAAACTAAAACTGGTCTTCCAGGGAACGATCAAAGCGTAGACCGTTTGAGACACTACTCCCATGGAGGAAAGTGCGCATGGTGACTATTGTATTCAATCCCGATGCAATTTCTGTGATTCATCAACACTCTGATATTCCAGAGATTAAGGAATGCCCCCAGATGTGCATCGGGAACTACTACTGGTCTTCCAGGGAACGATCAAAGCGTACACTGTTTGAGACATTACTCCCATGGAGGAATGTGCGCATGGTGACCGTTGTATTCAATCCCGATGCAATTTCTGTGTTTCATCAACACTCTGATACTCCACAGATTACAGAATGCCACCAGACGTGCATCGGAAACTACTACTGGTCTTCCAGCGAACGATCAAGCGTAGACTGTTTGAGACATTACTCCCGTGGAGGAAAGTGCGCATGGTGACTGTTGTATTCAATCCCGATGCAATTTCTGTGTTTCATCAACAGCCTGATAGTCCACAGATTACAGAATGCCACCAGATGTACTACGGAAACTACTACTGGTCTTCCAGGGAACGATCAAAGCGTAGACTGTTTGAGACATTGCACCCGTGGAGGAAAGTGCGCATGGTGACTGTTGTATTCAATCCCGATGGAAATTCTGTGTTCCATCAACACTCAGTTAGTCCACAGATTTCAGAATGCCTCCAGATGTGCATCGGAATCTACTACTGGTCTTCCAGGGAAAGATCAAAACGTAGACTGTTTGAGACATTACTCCCATGGAGGAAAGTGCGTATGGTGACTGTTGTATTCAATCCCGATTCAATTTCTGTGTTTCATCAACACTGTGATAGTCCACAGATTGCAGAATGCTTCCAGATGTGCATCGGAAGCTACTACTGGTCTTCCAGGGAACGATTAAAGCGTAGACTGTTTGAGACACTACTCTCATGGGGGAAAGTGCGCATGGTGACTGTTGTATTCAATCCCGATGCAATTTCTGTGTTTCATCAACACTCTGATACTCCACAGATTGCAGAATGCCTCCAGATGTGCATCGGAAACTACTACTGGTCTTCCTGGGAACGAGCAAAGCGTAGCCTGTTAGAGACATTACTCCCATGGAGGAAAGTGCGCATAGTGACTGTTGTATTCAATACTGGTGCAATTTCTGTGTTTCATCAACACTCTGATAGTCCACAGATTACAGAATGCCTCCAGATGTGCATCGGAAACTACCACTGGTCTTCCAGGGAACGATCAAAGCGTAGACTGTTTGAGACATTACTCCCATGGAGGAAAGTGCGCATGGTGACTGTTGTATTCAATCCCGATTCAATTTCTGTGTTTCATCAACACTGAGATAGTCCACAGATTGCAGAATGCTTCCAGATGTGCATCGGAAACTACGACTGGTCTTCCAGGGAACGATCAAAGCGTAGACTGTTTGAGACACTACTCCCATGGAGGAAAGTGCGCATGGTGACTGTTGTATTCAATCCCGATTCAATTTCTGTGTTTCATCAACACTCTGATAGTCCACAGATTACAGAATGCCTCCAGATGTGCATCGGAAACTACTACTGGTCTTCCTGGGAACGATCAAAGCGTAGACCCTTTGAGACATTACCCCCATGGAGGAAAGTGCGCATGGTGACTGTTGTATTCAATCCCGATGCAATTTCTGTGTTTCGTCAACACTGTGATAGTCCACAGATTGCAGAATGCTTCCAGATGTGCATCGGAAACTACTACTGGTCTTCCAGGGAACGATCAAAGCGTACAGTGTTTGAGACACTAGTCCCATGTAGGAAAGTGCGCATGGTGACTGTTGTATTCAATCGCGATACAATTTCTGTGTTTGATCAACACTCTGATACTCCACAGATTACAGAATGCCTCCAGATGTGCATCGGAAACTACTACTGGTCTTCCTGGGAACTATCACAGCGTAGACTGTTTGAGACACCACTCCCATGGAGGAAAGTGCGCATGGTGACTGTTGTTATCAATCCCGATGCAATTTCTGTGTTTCATCAACACTCTGATAGTCCACAGATTACAGAATGCCTCCAGATGTGCAACGGAAACTACTACTGGCCTTCCAGGGAACGATCAAAGCGTAGACTGTTTGAGACATTACTCCCATGGAGGAAAGTGCGCTTGGTGACTGTTGTATTCAATCCCGATGCAATTTCTGTGTTTCATCAACACTGTGATAGTCCACAGATTGCAGAATGCTTCCAGATGTGCATCGGAAACTACTACTGGTCTTCCAGGGAACGATCAAAGCGTAGACTGTTTGAGACACTACTCCCATATAGGAAAGTGCGCATGGTGACTGTTGTATTCAATCCCGATACAATTTCTGTGTCTGATCAACACTCTGATACTCCACAGATTACAGAATGCCTCCAGATGTGCATCGGAAGCTACTACTGGTCTTCCTGGGAACGATCAAAGCGTAGACTCTTAGAGACATTGCTCCCATGTAGGCAAGTGCGCATGGTGACTGTTGTATTCAATCCCGATGCAATATCTGTGTTTCATCAACACTTTGAAGGTCCACAGATTACAGAATGCATCCAGATGTGCATCGGAAACTACTACTGGTCTTCAGGGAACGATCAAAGCGTAGACTGCTTGAGACATTACTCCCATGGAGTTAAGTGAGCATGGTGACTGTTGTATTCAATCGCGATGCAATTTCTGTGTTTCTTCAACACTCTGATTGTCCACAGATTACAGAATGACACCAGATGTGCATCGAAAACTACTACTGGTCTTCCTGGGAACGACCAAAGCGTAGACTGTTAGAGACATAACTCCCATGTGGGCAAGTGCCAATGGTGACTGATGTATTCAATCCCGATGCAATTTCTGTGTTTTATCAACACTCTGATAGTCCACAGATTACAGGATTCCACCAGATGTGCTTCGGAAACTAAAACTGGTCTTCCAGGGAACGATCAAAGCGTAGACCGTTTGAGACACTACTCCCATGGAGGAAAGTGCGCATGTTGACTATTGTATTCAATCCCGATGCAATTTCTGTGATTCATCAACACTCTGATATTCCAGAGATTAAGGAATGCCCCCAGATGTGCATCGGGAACTACTACTGGTCTTCCAGGGAACGATCAAAGCGTACACTGTTTGAGACATTACTCCCATGGAGGAATGTGCGCATGGTGACCGTTGTATTCAATCCCGATGCAATTTCTGTGTTTCATCAACACTCTGATACTCCACAGATTACAGAATGCCACCAGACGTGCATCGGAAACTACTACTGGTCTTCCAGCGAACGATCAAGCGTAGACTGTTTGAGACATTACTCCCGTGGAGGAAAGTGCGCATGGTGACTGTTGTATTCAATCCCGATGCAATTTCTGTGTTTCATCAACAGCCTGATAGTCCACAGATTACAGAATGCCACCAGATGTACTACGGAAACTACTACTGGTCTTCCAGGGAACGATCAAAGCGTAGACTGTTTGAGACATTGCACCCGTGGAGGAAAGTGCGCATGGTGACTGTTGTATTCAATCCCGATGGAAATTCTGTGTTCCATCAACACTCAGTTAGTCCACAGATTTCAGAATGCCTCCAGATGTGCATCGGAATCTACTACTGGTCTTCCAGGGAAAGATCAAAACGTAGACTGTTTGAGACATTACTCCCATGGAGGAAAGTGCGTATGGTGACTGTTGTATTCAATCCCGATTCAATTTCTGTGTTTCATCAACACTGTGATAGTCCACAGATTGCAGAATGCTTCCAGATGTGCATCGGAAGCTACTACTGGTCTTCCAGGGAACGATTAAAGCGTAGACTGTTTGAGACACTACTCTCATGGGGGAAAGTGCGCATGGTGACTGTTGTATTCAATCCCGATGCAGTTTCTGTGTTTCATCAACACTCTGATACTCCACAGATTGCAGAATGCCTCCAGATGTGCATCGGAAACTACTACTGGTCTTCCTGGGAACGAGCAAAGCGTAGCCTGTTAGAGACATTACTCCCATGGAGGAAAGTGCGCATAGTGACTGTTGTATTCAATACTGGTGCAATTTCTGTGTTTCATCAACACTCTGATAGTCCACAGATTACAGAATGCCTCCAGATGTGCATCGGAAACTACCACTGGTCTTCCAGGGAACGATCAAAGCGTAGACTGTTTGAGACATTACTCCCATGGAGGAAAGTGCGCATGGTGACTGTTGTATTCAATCCCGATTCAATTTCTGTGTTTCATCAACACTGAGATAGTCCACAGATTGCAGAATGCTTCCAGATGTGCATCGGAAACTACGACTGGTCTTCCAGGGAACGATCAAAGCGTAGACTGTTTGAGACACTACTCCCATGGAGGAAAGTGCGCATGGTGACTGTTGTATTCAATCCCGATTCAATTTCTGTGTTTCATCAACACTCTGATAGTCCACAGATTACAGAATGCCTCCAGATGTGCATCGGAAACTACTACTGGTCTTCCTGGGAACGATCAAAGCGTAGACCCTTTGAGACATTACCCCCATGGAGGAAAGTGCGCATGGTGACTGTTGTATTCAATCCCGATGCAATTTCTGTGTTTCGTCAACACTGTGATAGTCCACAGATTGCAGAATGCTTCCAGATGTGCATCGGAAACTACTACTGGTCTTCCAGGGAACGATCAAAGCGTACAGTGTTTGAGACACTAGTCCCATGTAGGAAAGTGCGCATGGTGACTGTTGTATTCAATCGCGATACAATTTCTGTGTTTGATCAACACTCTGATACTCCACAGATTACAGAATGCCTCCAGATGTGCATCGGAAACTACTACTGGTCTTCCTGGGAACTATCACAGCGTAGACTGTTTGAGACACCACTCCCATGGAGGAAAGTGCGCATGGTGACTGTTGTTATCAATCCCGATGCAATTTCTGTGTTTCATCAACACTCTGATAGTCCACAGATTACAGAATGCCTCCAGATGTGCAACGGAAACTACTACTGGCCTTCCAGGGAACGATCAAAGCGTAGACTGTTTGAGACATTACTCCCATGGAGGAAAGTGCGCTTGGTGACTGTTGTATTCAAACCCGATGCAAATTCTGTGTTCCATGAACACTCTGGTAGCAGACAGATTACAGAATGCCTCCAGGTGTGCATCGGAAACTACTACTCGTCTTCCAGGGTACCCAAATCGTAGACTGTTTGAGACATTACTCCCTAGGAGTAAAGTGCGCATGGTGACTGTTGTATTCAATCCCGATGCAATTTCTGTGTTTCATCAACACTCTGATAGTCCACAGATTACAGAATGCCACCAGACGTGCATCGGAAACTACTACTGGTCTTCCAGGGAACGATCAAACCGTAGACTGTTTGAGACATTACTGCCGTGGAGGAAAGTGTGCATGGTGACTGTTGTATTCAATCCCGATGCAATTTCTGTGTTTCATCAACACTTTGAAGGTCCACAGATTACAGAATGCATCCAGATGTGCATCGGAAACTACTACTGGTCTTCCAGGGAACGATCAAAGCTTATACTGTTTGAGACATTACTCCCGTGGAGGAAAGAGCGCATGGTAACTGTTGTATTCAATCCCGATGAATTTTCTGTGTTTCATCAACACTTTGAAGGTCCACAGATTACAGAATGCATCCAGATCTGCATCGGAAACTACTACTGGTCTTCCTGGGAACGACCAAAGCGTAGACTGTTAGAGACATTACTCCCATGTAGGCAAGTGCGTATGGTGATTGGGGTATTCAACCCCGATGCAATTTCTGTGTTTCATCAACACTCTGATACTCCACAACAGAATTCCACCAGATGTGCATCGGAAACTACTACTGGTCTTCCAGGGAACGATCAAAGCTTAGACTGTTTGAGAAATTACTCCCGTGGAGGAAAGAGCGCATGGTGACTGTTGTATTCAATACCGATGCAATTTCTGTGTTTCATCAACAGTCTGATGGTCCACAGATTACAGAATGCATCCAGATGTGCAACGGAAACTACTACTGGACTTCTAGGGAACGATCAAAGCATAGACTATTTGAGACATTACTCCTATAGAGGAAAGTGCGCATGGTGACTGTTGTATTCAAGCCCGATGCAATTTCTGTGTTTCAACAACACTCTGATAATCCAGAGATTAAGGAATGCCACCAGATGTGCATCGGAAACTACTACTGGTCTTCCAGGGAACGATCAAAGCGTAGACTGATGAGACATTAATCCCATGGAGGAAAGGGCGAATGGTGACCATTGTATTCATTCCCGATGCAATTTCTATGTTTCATCAACACTCTGATACTCCACAGATTACAGAATGCCTCCAGATGTGCATCGGAAACTACTACTGGTCTTCCAGGGAACGATCAAAGCGTAGACTCTTTGAGACATTACTCCCATGGAGGAAAGTGCGCATGGTAACTGTTGTATTCAATCCCGATGCAATTTCTGTGTTTCATTAACACTGTGATAGTCCACAGATTGCAGAATGCTTCCAGATGTGCATCGGAAACTACTACTGGTCTTCCAGGGAACGATCAAAGCGTAGACTGTTTGAGACACTACTCCCATATAGGAAAGCGCGCATGGTGACTGTTGTATTCAATCCCGATACAATTTCTGTGTTTGATCAACACTCTGATACTCCACAGATTACAGAATGCCTCCTGATGTGCATCGGAAACTACTACTGGTCTTCCTGGGAACGATCAAAACGTAGACAGATGAGACATTACTCCCATGGAGGAAAGTGAGCATGGTGACTGTTGTGTTCAATCCCATTGCAATTTCTGTGTTTTATCAACACTCAGTTAGTCCACAGATTTCAGAATGCCTCCAGATGTGCAACGGAAACTACTACTGGTCTTCCAGGGAACGATCAAAGCATAGACTATTTGAGACATTACTCTCATGGAGGATAGTGCGCATGGTGACTGTTGTATTCAAGCCTGTTGCAATTTCTGTGTTTCAACAACACTCTGATAGTCCAGAGATTAAGGAATGCCCCCAGATGTGCATCGGAAACTACTACTGGTCTTCCAGGGAACGATCAAAACGTAGACAGATGAGACATTAATCCCATGGAGGAAAGTGCGCATGGTGACTATTGTATTCAATCCCGATGCAATTTCTGTGTTTCATCAACACTCTGATACTCCACAGATTACAGAATGCCTCCAGATGTGCATCGGAAACTACTACTGGTCTTCCTGGGAACGATCAAAGCGTAGACTCTTTGAGACATTACTCCCATGGAGGAAAGTGCGCATGGTGACTGTTGTATTCAATCCCGATGCAATTTCTGTGTTTCATCAACACTGTGATAGTCCACAGATTGCAGAATGATTCCAGATGTGCATCGGAAACTACTACTGGTCTTCCAGGGAACGATCTAAGCGTAGACTGTTTGAGACACTACTCCCATATAGGAAAGTGCGCATGGTGACTGTTGTATTCAATCCCGATACAATTTCTGTGTTTGATCACCAGTCTGATACTCCACAGATTACAGAATGCCTCTAGATGTGCATCGGAAACTACTACTGGTCTTCCTGGGAACGATCAAAGCGTAGACTGTTTGAGACATTACTCCCATGGAGGAAAGTGCGCATGGTGACTGTTGTATTCAATCCCATTGCAATTTCTGTGTTTTATCAACACTCAGTTAGTCCACAGATTTCAGAATGCCTCCAGATGTGCAACGAAAACTACTACTGGTCTTCCAGGGAACGATCAAAGCATATACTGTTTGAGACATTACTCCCATGGAGGAAAGTGCGCATTGTGACTGTTGTATTCAATCCCGATGCAATTTCTGTGATTCATCAACACTCTGATAGTCCAGAGATTAAGGAATGCCACCAGATGTGCATCGGGAACTACTACTGGTCTTCCAGGTAACGATCAAAGCGTAGAATAATTGAGACATTACTCCTGTGTGGGAAAGTGAGCATGGTGACTGTTGTTTTCAATCCCGATGCAAATTCTGTGTTCCATGAACACTCTGATAGTAGACAGATTACGGAATGCCTCCAGATGTGCATCGGGAACTACTACTGGTCTTCCAGGGAACCCAAAGCGTAGACTGTTTGAGACATTACTCCCAAGGAGGAAAGTGCGCATGGTGACTGTTGTATTCAATCCCGATGTAATTTCTGTGTTTCATCAACACTCCGACAGTCCACAAATTACAGAATGCCACCAGACGTGCATCGGAAACTACTACTGGTCTTCCAGGGAACGATCAAACCGTAGACTGTTTGAGACATTTCTCACGTGGAGAAAGTGTGCATGGTGACTGTTGTATTCAATCGCGATGCAATTTCTGTGTTTTATCAACACTCTGATAATCCACAGATTACACAATGCCACCAGATGTGCTTCGGAAACTACTATTGGTCTTCCAGGGAACGATAAAAGCGTAGACCGTTTGAGACACTACTCCCATGGAGGAAAGTGCGCATGATGACTGTTGTATTCAATCCCGATGCAATTTCTGAGTTTCATCAACACTCTGATAGTCCACAGATTGCAGAATGCTTCCAGATGTGCATCGGAAACTACTACTGGTCTTCCAGGGAGCGATCAAAGCGTAGACTGTTTGAGACACTACTCCCATATAGGAAAGTGCGCATGGTGACTGTTGTATTCAATCCCGATGCAATTTCTGTGTTTGATCAACACTCTGATACTCCACAGATTACAGAATGCCTCCAGATGTGCATCGGAAACTACTACTGGTCTTCCTGGGAACGATCAAAGCGTAGACTGTTTAAGACACTACTCCCATGGAGGAAAGTGCGTATAGTGACTGTTGTATTCAATCCCGATGCGATTTCTGTGTTTCATCAACACTCTGATACTCCACAGATTACAGAATGCCTCCAGATGTGCATCGGAAACTACTACTGGTCTTCCAGGGAACGATCAAAGCGTAGACTGTTTGAGACATTACTCCCATGGAGGAAAGTGCGCATGGTGACTGTTGTATTCAATCCCACTACAATTTCTGTGTTTTATCAACACTCTGTTAGTCCACAGATTTCAGAATGCCTCCAGATGTGAATTGGATACTACTACTGGTCTTCCAGGTAACGATCAAAGCGTAGAATATTTGAGACATTACTCCTGTGTAGGAAAGTGAGCATGGTGACTGTTGTATTCAATCCCGATGCAAATTCTGTGTTTCATGAACACTCTGATAGTAGACAGATTACAGAATGCCTCCAGATGTGCATCGGAAACTACTACTGGTCTTCCAGGGAACCCAAAGCGTAGACTGTTTGAGACATTACTCCCAAGGGGGAAATTGCGCATGGTGACTGTTGTATTCAATCCCGATGCAATTTCTGTGTTTCATCAACACTCTGATAGTCCACAAATTACAGAATGCCACCAGACGTGCATCGGAAACTACTACTGGTCTTCCAGGGAACGATCAAACCGTAGACTGTTTGAGACATTTCTCCCGTGGAGAAAGTGTGCATGGTGACTGTTGTATTCAATCCAAATGCAATTTCTGTGTTTCATCAACACTCTGATAGTCCACAGATTACAGAATGCCTCCAGATGTGCATCGGAAACTACTACTGGTCTTCCTGGGAACGATCAAAACGTAGACTGTTTGAGTCATTACTCCTGCGGAGGAAAGTGCGCATGGTGACTGTTGTATTCAATCCCGTTGCAATTTCTGAGTTTCATCAACACTCTGATAGTCCAAAGAATGCAGAATGCTTCCAGATGTGCATCGGAAACTACTACTGGTCTTCCAGGGAACGATCAAAGCGTAGACTGTTTGAGACACTACTCCCATATAGGAAAGTGCGCATGGTGACTGTTGTATTCAATCCAGATGCAATTTCTGTGTTTGATCAACATTCTGATACTCCACAGATTACAGAATGCCTCCAGATGTGCATCGGAAACTACTACTGGTCTTCCTGGGAACGATCAAAGCGTAGACTGTTTAAGACACTACTCCCATGGAGGAAAGTGCGCATGGTGACTGTTGTATTCAATCCCGATGCGATATCTGTGTTTCATCAACACTCTGATACTCCACAGATTACAGAATGCCTCCAGATGTGCATCGGAAACTACTACTGGTCTTCCAGGGAACGATCAAAGCGTAGACTGTTTGAGACATTACTCCCATGGAGGAAAGTGCGCATGGTGACTGTTGTATTCAATCCCACTGCAATTTCTGTGTTTTATCATCACTCAGTTAGTCCACAGATTTCAGAATGCCTCCAGATTTGCATCGGAAACTACTACTGGTCTTCCAGGGAACGATCAAAGCATAGACTGTTTGAGACATTACTCCCATGGAGCAATGTGCGCATGGTGACTGTTGTATTCAATCCCGATGCAAGTTCTGTGTTTCATCAACACTCTGATAGTCCACAGATTAAGGAATGCCACCAGATGCGAATTTGATACTACTACTGGTCTTCCAGGTAACGATCAAAGCGTAGAATATTTGAGACATTACTCCTGTGTAGGCAAGTGAGCATGGTGACTGTTGTATTCAATCCCGATGCAAATTCTGTGTTCCATGAACACTCTGATAGTAGACAGATTACAGAATGCCTCCAGATGTGCATCGGAAACTACTACTGGTCTTCCTGGGAACGATCAAAACGTAGACTGTTTGAGACATTACTCCTGGGGAGGAAAGTGCGCATGGTGACTGTTGTATTCAATCCCGATGCAATTTCTGTGTTTGATCAACA
Source organism: Schistocerca gregaria (assembly GCF_023897955.1). NCBI lineage: Eukaryota > Metazoa > Arthropoda > Insecta > Orthoptera > Acrididae > Schistocerca > Schistocerca gregaria. The sequence goes on from NC_064927.1 coordinate 45,511,852, forward strand.
CTCTGATACTCCACAGATTACAGAATGCCTCCAGATGTGCATCGGAAACTACTACTGGTCTTCCTGGTAACGATCAAAGCGTAGACTGTTTAAGACACTACTCCCATGGAGGAAAGTGCGCATGGTGACTGTTGTATTCAATCCCGATGCGATTTCTGTGTTTCATCAACACTCTGATACTCCACAGATTACAGAATGCCTCCAGATGTGCATCGGAAACTACTACTGGTCTTCCAGGGAACGACCACAGCGTAGACTGTTTGAGACATTACTCCCATGGAGGAAAGTGCGCATGGTGACTGTTGTATTCAATCCCACTGCAATTTCTGTGTTTTATCAACACTCAGTTAGTCCACAGATTTCAGAATGCCTCCAGATGTGCATCGGAAACTACTACTGGTCTTCCAGGGAACGATCAAAGCGTAGACTGTTTGAGACATTACTCCCATGGAGGAAAGTCCGCATGGTGACTGTTGTATTCAATCCCGATGCAATTTCTGTGTTTCATCAACACTCTGATAGTCCACAGATTAAGGAATCCCACCAGATGCGAATTGGATACTACTACTGGTCTTCCAGGTAACGATCAAAGCGTAGAATATTTGAGACATTACTCCTGTGTAGGTAAGTGAGCATGGTGACTGTTGTAATCAATCCAAATGCAATTTCTGTATTTCTTCAACACTCTAATAGTCCACAGACTACAGAATGCCACCAGATGTACTACGGAAACTACTACTGGTCTTCCAGGGAACGATCAAAGCGTAGACTGTTTGAGACACTAATCCCCTATAGGAAAGTGCGCATGGTGACTGCTGTATTCAATCGCGATGCAATTTCAGTGTTTGATCAACAATCTGATACTCCACAGATTATAGAATGCCTCCAGATGTGCATCGGAAACTACTAATGGTCTTCCTGGGAACGATCAAAGCGTAGATTGTTTGAGACACTACTCCCATGGAGGAAAGTGCGCATGGTGACTGTTGTATTCAATCCCGATGCAATTTCTGTGTTTCATCTTCACTCTGATAGTCCACAGATTACAGAATGCCACCAGATGTGCTTCGGAAACTACTGCTGGTCTTCCAGGGAACGATCAAAGCGTAGACTGTTTGAGACATTGCACCCGTGGAGGAAAGTGCGCATGGTGACTGTTGTATTCAATCCCGATGCAAATTCTGTGTTCCATGAACACTCTGATAGTAGACAGATTACAGAATGCCTCCAGATGTGCATCGGAAACTACTACTGGTCTTCCAGGGAACCTAAAGCGTAGACTGTTTGAGACATCACTCCCAAGGAGGAAAGTGCGCATGATGACTGTTGTATTCCTTCCCGATGTAATTTCTGTGTTTCATCAACACTCTGATAGTCCACAGATTACAGAATGCCACCAGACGTGCATCGGAAACTACTACTGGTCTTCCAGGGAACGATCAAACCGTAGACTGTTTGAGACATTACTCCCGTGGAGGAAAGTGTGCATGGTGACTGTTGTATTCAATCCCGATGCAATTACTGTGTTTTATCAACACTCTGATAATCCACAGATTACACAATGCCACCAGATGTGCTTCGGAAACTACTACTGGTCTTCCAGGGAACGATCAAAGCGTAGACCGTTTGAGACACTACTCCCATGGTGGAAAGTGCGCACGGTGACTATTGTATTCAATCCCAATGCAATTTCTGTGTTTCATCAACACTCTGATAGTCCACAGATTACAGAATGCCTCCAGATGTGCATCGGAAGCTACTACTGGTCTTCCTGGGAACGATCAAATCGTAGACTGTTTGAGACATTACTCCTGCAGAGGGAAGTGCGCATGGTGACTGTTGTATTCAATCCCGATGCAATTTCTGAGTTTCATCAACACTCTGATAGTCCACAGATTGCAGAATGCTTCCAAATGTGCATCGGAAACTACTACTGGTCTTCCAGGGAACGATCAAAGCGTAGACTGTTTGAGGCACTACTCCCATATAGGAAAGTGCGCATGGTGACTGTTGTATTCAATCCCGATGCAATTTCTGTGTTTGATCAACACTCTGATACTCCACAGATTACAGAATGCCTCCAGATGTGCATCGGATACTACTACTGGTGTTCCTGGGAACGATCAAAGCGTAGACTGTTTGAGACACTACTCCCATGGAGGAAAGTGCGCATGGTGACTGTTGTATTCAATCCCGATGCGATTTCTGTGTTTCATCAACACTCTGATACTCCACAGATTACAGAATGCCTCCAGATGTGCATCGGAAACTACTACTGGTCTTCCAGGGAACGATCAAAGCGTAGACTGTTTGAGACATTACTCCCATGGAGGAAAGTGCGCATGGTGACTGTTGTATTCAATCCCGATGCGATTTCTGTGTTTCATCAACACTCTGATACTCCACAGATTACAGAATGCCTCCAGATGTGCATCGGAAACTACTATTGGTCTTCCAGGGAACGATCAAAGCGTAGACTGTTTGAGACATTACTCCCATGGAGGAAAGTGTGCATGGTGACTGTTGTATTCAATCCCACTGCAATTTCTGTGTTTTATCAACACTCAGTTAGTCCACAGGTTTCAGAATGCCTCCAGATGTGCATCGGAAACTACTACTGGTCTTCCAGGGAACGATCAAAGCGTAGACTGTTTGCGACATTACTGCCATGGAGGAAAGTGCGCAAGGTGACTGTTGTATTCAATCCCGATGCAATTTCTGTGTTTCATCAACACTCTGATAGTCCACAGATTAAGGAATGCCACCAGATGCGAATGGGATACTACTACTGGTCTTCCAGGTAACGATCAAAGCGTAGAATATTTGAGACATTACTCTTGTGTAGGAAAGTGAGCATGGTGACTGTTGTATTCAATCCCGATGCAAATTCTGTGTTTCATCAACACTCTGATAGTCCACAGATTACAGAATGCCACCAGATGTGCATCGGAAACTACTACTGGTCTTCCAGGGAAGGATCAAAGCGTAGACTGTTTGAGACATTACTACCCTGGAGGAAAGTGCGCATGGTGACTGTTGTATTCAATCCTAATGCAATTTCTGTATTTCTTCAACACTCTAATAGTCCACAGACTACAGAATGCCACCAGATGTACAACGGAAACTACTACTGGTCTTCCAGGGAACGATCAAATCGTAGACTGTTTGAGACACTACTCCCATATAGGAAAGTGCGCATGGTGACTGTTGTATTCAATCGCGATGCAATTTCTGTGTTTGATCAACAATCTGATACTCCACAGATTATAGAATGCCTCCAGATGTGCATCGGAAACTACTACTGGTCTTCCTGGGAACGATCAAAGCGTAGATTGTTTGAGACACTACTCCCATGGAGGAAAGTGCGCATGGTGACTGTTGTATTCAATCCCGATGCAATTTCTGTGTTTCATCAACACTGTGATTGTCCACAGATTACAGAATGCCTCCAGATGTGCTTCGGAAACTACTACTGGTCTTCCAGGGAACGATCAAAGCGTAGACTGTTTGAGACATTGCACCCGTGGAGGAAAGTGCGCATGGTGACTGCTGAATTCAATCCCGATGCAAATTCTGTGTTCCATGAACACTCTGATAGTAGACAGATTACAGAATGCCTCCAGATGTGCATCGGAAACTACTACTGGTCTTCCAGGGAACCCAAAGCGTAGATTGTTTGAGACATTACTCCCAAGGAGGAAAGTGCGCATGGTGACTGTTGTATTCAATCCCGATGCAATTTCTGTGTTTCATCAACACTCTGATAGTCCACAGATTACAGAATGCCACGAGATGTGCATCGGAAACTACTACTGGTCTTCCAGGGAACGATCAAATCGTAGACTGTTTGAGACATTACTCCCGTGGAGGAAAGTCTGCATGGTGACTGTTGAATTCATTCCCGATGCAATTTCTGTGTTTTATCAACTATCTGATAATCCACAGATTACACAATGCCACCAGATGTGCTTCGGAAACTACTACTGGTCTTCCATGGAACGATCAAAGCGTAGACCGTTTGAGACACTACTCCCATGGTGGAAAGTGCGCATGGGGACTATTGTATTCAATCCCAATGCAATTTCTGTGTTTCATCTACACTCTGATAGTCCACAGATTACAGACCGCCTCCAGATGTGCATCGGAAGCTACTACTGGTCTTCCTGGGAATGATCAAAGCGTAGACTGTTTGAGACACTAGTCCCATGGAGGAAAGTGCGCAAGGTGACTGTTGTATTCAATCCCGATGCAATTTCTGAGTTTCGTCAACACTCTGATAGTCCACAGATTGCAGAATGCTTCCACATGTGCATCGGAAACTACTACTGGTCTTCCAAGGAACGATCAAAGCGTAGACTGTTTGAGACACTACTCCCATATAGGAAAGAGCGCATGTTGACTGTTGTATTCAATCCCTATGCAATTTCTGTGTTTGATCAACACTCTGATACTCCACAGATTACAGAATGCCTCCAGATGTGCATCGGAAACTACTACTGGTCTTCCTGGGAATGATCAAAGCGTAGACTGTTTGAGACACTACTCCCATGGAGGAAAGTGCGCAAGGTGACTGTTGTATTCAATCCCGATGCGATTTCTGAGTTTCATCAACACTCTGATACTCCACAGATTACAGAATGCCTCCAGATGTGCATCGGAAACTACTACTGGTCTTCCAGGGAACGATCAAAGCGTAGACTGTTTGAGACATTACTCCAATGGAGGAAAGTCCGCATGGTGACTGTTGTATTCAATCCCGATGCAATTTCTGTGTTTCATCAACACTCTGATAGTCCACAGATTAAGGAATGCCACCAGATGCGAATCGGATACTACTACTGGTCTTCCAGGTAACGATCAAAGCGTAGAATATTTGAGACATTACTCTTGTGTAGGAAAGTGAGCATGGTGACTGTTGTATTCAATCCCGATGCAATTTCAGTGTTTCATCAACACTCTGATAGTCCACAGATTACAGAATGCCACCAGATGTGCTTCGGAAACTACTACTGGACTTCCAGGGAACGATCAAAGCGTAGACCGTTTGAGACACTACTCCCATGGTGGAAAGTGCGCATGGTGACTATTGTATTCAATCCAAATGCAATTTCTGTGTTTCATCATCACTCTGATAGTCCACAGATTAAGGAATGCCACCAGATGCGAATTGGATACTACTACTGGTCTTCCAGGTAACGATCAAAGCGTAGAATCTTTGAGACATTACTCCTGTGTAGGAAATTGAGCATGGTGACTGTTGTTTTCAATCCCGATGCAAATTCTGTGTTCCATGAACACTCTGATAGTAGACAGATTACAGAGTGCCTCCAGATGTGCATCGGAAACTACTACTGGTGTTCCAGGGAACCCAAAGCGTAGACTGTTTGAGACATTACTCCCAAGGAGGAAAGTGCGCATGGTGACTGTTGTATTCAATCCCGATGCAATTTCTGAGTTTCATCAACACTCTGATAGTCCACAAATTACAGAATGCCACCAGACGTGCATCGGAAACTACTACTGGTCTTCCAGGGAACGATCAAACCGTAGACTGTTTGAGACATTTCTCCCGTGGAGAAAGTGTGCATGGTGACTGTTGTATTCAATCGCGATGCAATTTCTGTGTTTTATCAACACTCTGATAATCCACAGATTACACAATGCCACCAGATGTGCTTCGGAAACTACTATTGGTCTTCCAGGGAACGATAAAAGCGTAGACCGTTTGAGACACTACTCCCATGGAGGAAAGTGCGCATGGTGACTGTTGTATTCAATCCCGATGCAATTTCTGAGTTTCATCAACACTCTGATAGTCCACAGATTGCAGAATGCTTCCAGATGTGCATCGGAAACTACTACTGGTCTTCCAGGGAACGATCAAAGCGTAGACTGTTTGAGACACTACTCCCATATAGGAAAGTGCGCATGGTGACTGTTGTATTCAATCCCGATGCAATTTCTGTGTTTGATCAACACTCTGATACTCCACAGATTACAGAATGCCTCCAGATGTGCATCGGAAACTACTACTGGTATTCCTGGGAACGATCAAAGCGTAGACTGTTTAAGACACTACTCCCATGGAGGAAAGTGCGCATGGTGACTGTTGTATTCAATCCCGATGCGATTTCTGTGTTTCATCAACACTCTGATACTCCACAGATTACAGAATGCCTCCAGATGTGCATCGGAAACTACTACTGGTCTTCCAGGGAACGATCAAAGCGTAGACTGTTTGAGACATTACTCCCATGGAGGAAAGTGCGCATGGTGACTGTTGTATTCAATCCCACTGCAATTTCTGTGTTTTATCAACACTCAGTTAGTCCATAGATTTCAGAATGCCTCCAGATGTGAATTGGATACTACTACTGGTCTTCCAGGTAACGTTCATAGCGTAGAATATTTGAGACATTACTCCTGTGTAGGTAAGTGAGCATGGTGACTGTTGTATTCAATCCAAATGCAATTTCTGTATTTCGTCAAAACTCTAATAGTCCACAGACTACAGAATGCCACCAGATGTACTACGGAAACTACTACTGGTCTTCCAGGGAACGATCAAAGCATAGACTGTTTGAGACACTAATCCCCTATGGGAAAGTGCGCATGGTGACTGTTGAATTCAATCCCGATGCAATTTCTGTGTTTCATCTTCACTCTGATAGTCCACAGATTACAGAATGCCACCAGATGTGCTTCGGAAACTACTGCTGGACTTCCAGGGAACGATCAAAGCGTAGACTGTTTGAGACATTGCACCCGTGGAGGAAAGTGCGCATGGTGACTGTTGTATTCAATCCCGATGCAAATTCTGTGTTCCATGAACACTCTGATAGTAGACAGATTACAGAATGCCTCCAGATGTGCATCGGAAACTACTACTGGTCTTCCAGGGAACCTAAAGCGTAGACTGTTTGAGACATTACTCCCAAGGAGGAAAGTGCGCATGATGAGTGTTGTATTCCTTCCCGATGCAATTTCTGTGTTTCATCAACACTCTGATAGTCCACAGATTACAGAATCCCTCCAGATGTGCATCGGAAGCTACTACTGGTCTTCCTGGGAACGATCAAATCGTAGACTGTTTGAGACATTACTCCTGCAGAGGAAAGTGCGCATGGTGACTGTTGTATTCAATCCCGATGCAATTTCTGAGTTTCATCAACACTCTGATAGTCCACAGATTGCAGAATGCTTCCAGATGTGCATCGGAAACTACTACTGGTCTTCCAGGGAACGATCAAAGCGTAGACTGTTTGAGACACTACTCCCATATAGGAAAGTGCGCATGGTGAGTGTTGTATTCAATCCCGATGCAATTTTTTGTGTTTGATCAACACTCTGATACTCCACAGATTACAGAATGCCTCCAGATGTGCATCGGAAACTGCTACTGGTGTTCCAGGGAACGATCAAAGCGTAGACTGTTTGAGACACTACTCCCATGGAGGAAAGTGCGCACGGTGACTGTTGTATTCAGTCCCGATGCGATTTCTGTGTTTCATCAACACTCTGATACTCCACAGATTACAGAATGCCTCCAGATGTGCATCGAAAACTACTACTGGTCTTCCAGGGAACGATCAAAGCGTAGACTGTTAGAGACATTACTACCATGGAGGAAAGTGCGCATGGTGACTGTTGTATTCAAACCCCATGCGATTTCTGTGTTTCATCAACACTCTGATACTCCACAGATTACAGAATGCCTCCAGATGTGCATCGGAAACTACTACTGGTCTTCCAGGGAACGATCAAAGCGTAGACTGTTTGAGACATTACTCCCATGGAGGAAAGTGTGCATGGTGACTGTTGTATTCAATCCCACTGCAATTTCTGTGTTTTATCAACACTCAGTTAGTCCACAGATTTCAGAATGCCTCCAGATGTGCATCGGAAACTACTACTGGTCTTCCAGGGAACGATCAAAGCGTAGACTGTTTGAGACATTACTCCCATGGAGGAAAGTCCGCATGGTGACTGTTGTATTCAATCCCGATGCAATTTCTGTGTTTCATCAACACTCTGATAGTCCACAGATTAAGGAATGCCACCAGATGCGAATCGGATACTACTACTGGTCTTCCAGGTAACGATCAAAGCGTAGAATATTTGAGACATTACTCCTGTGTAGGAAAGTGAGCATGGTGACTGTTGTATTCAATCCCGATGCAAAATCTGTGTTTCATCAACACTCTGATAGTCCACAGATTACAGAATGCCACCAGATGTGCATCGGAAACTACTACTGGTCTTCCAGGGAAGGATCAAAGCGTAGACTGTTTGAGACATTACTACCCAGGAGGAAAGTGCGCATGGTGACTGTTGTATTCAATCCAAATGCAATTTCTGTATTTCTTCAACACTCTAATAGTCCACAGACCTCAGAATGCCACCAGATGTACAACGGAAACTACTACTGGTCTTCCAGGGAACGATCGAAGCGTAGACTGTTTGAGACACTACTCCCATGGAGGAAAGTGCGCATGGTGACTGTTGTATTCAATCCCGATGCAATTTCTGTGTTTCATCAACACTGTGATTGTCCACAGATTGCAGAATGCTTCCAGATGTGCATCAGAAACTACTACTGGTCTTCCAGGGAGCGATCAAAGCGTAGACTGTTTGAGACACTAATCACATATAGGAAAGTGCGCATGGTGACTGTTGTATTCAATCCCGATGCAAATTCTGTGTTCCATGAACACTCTGATAGTAGACAGATTACAGAATGCCTCCAGATGTGCATCGGAAACTACTACTGGTCTTCCAGGGAACCCAAAGCGTAGACTGTTTGAGACATTACTCCCAAGGAGGAAAGTGCGCATTGTGACTGTTGTATTCAATCCCGATGCAATTTCTGTGTTTCATCAACACTCTGATAGTCCACAGATTACAGAATGCCACCAGACGTGCATCGGAAACTACTACTGGTCTTCCAGGGAACGATCAAATCGTAGACTGTTTGAGACATTACTCCCGTGGAGGAAAGTGTGCATGGTGACTGTTGTGTTCAATCCCGATGCAATTTCTGTGTTTTATCAACTATCTGATAATCCACAGATTACACAATGCCACCAGATGTGCTTCGGAAACTACTACTGGTCTTCCATGGAACGATCAAAGCGTAGACCGTTTGAGACACTACTCCCATGGTGGAAAGTGCGCATGGTGACTGTTGTATTCAATCCCGATGCAATTTCTGAGTTTCATCAGCACTCTGATAGTCCACAGATTGCAGAATGCTTCCAGATGTGCATCGGAAACTACTACTGGTCTTCCAGGGAACGATCAAAGCGTAGACTGTTTGAGACACAACTCCCATATAGGAAAGTGCGCATGTTGACTGTTGTATTCAATCCCTATGCAATTTCTGTGTTTGATCAACACTCTGATACTCCACAGATTACAGAATGCCTCCAGATGTGCATCGGAAACTACTACTGGTCTTCCTGGGAACGATCAAAGCGTAGAATGTTTGAGACACTACTCCCATGGAGGATAGTGCGCAAGGTGACTGTTGTATTCAATCCCGATGCGATTTCTGTGTTTCATCAACACTCTGATACTCCACAGATTACAGAATGCCTCCAGATGTGCATCGGAAACTACTACTGGTCTTCCAGGGAACGATCAAAGCGTAGACTGTTTGAGACATTACTCCCATGGAGGAAAGTGCGCATGGTGACTGTTGTATTCAATCCCACTGCAATTTCTGTGTTTTCTCAACACTCAGTTAGTCCACAGATTTCAGAATGCCTCCAGATGTACATCGGAAACTACTACTGGTCTTCCAGGGAACGATCAAAGCGTAGACTGTTTGAGACATTACTCCCATGGAGGAAAGTCCGCATGGTGACTGTTGTATTCAATCCCGATGCAATTTCTGTGTTTCATCAACACTCTGATAGTCCACAGATTAAGGAATGCCACCAGATGCGAATCGGATACTACTACTGGTCTTCCAGGTAACGATCAAAGCGTAGAATATTTGAGACATTACTCTTGTATAGGAGAGTGAGCATGGTGACTGTTGTATTCAATCCCGATGCAATTTCTGTGTTTCATCAACACTCTGATAGTCCACAGATTACAGAATGCCACCAGATGTGCATCGGAAACTACTACTGGTCTTCCAGGGAAGGATCAAGGCGTAGACTGTTTGAGACATTACTCCCGTGGAGGAAAGTGCGCATGGTGACTGTTGTATTCAATCCAAATGCAATTTCTGTATTTCTTCAACACCCTAATAGTCCACAGACTACAGAATGCCACCAGATGTACAACAGAAACTATTACTGGTCTTCCAGGGAACGATCAAAGCGTAGACTGTTTGAGACACTACTCCCATATTGGAAAGTGCGCATGGTGACTGTTGTATTCAATCGCGATGCAATTTCTGTGTTTGATCAACAATCTGATACTCCACAGATTATAGAATGCCTCCAGATGTGCATCGGAAACTACTACTGGTCTTCTTGGTAACGATCAAAGCGTAGATTGTTTGAGACACTACTCCCATGGTGGAAAGTGCGCATGGTGACTGTTGTATTCAATCCCGATGCAATTTCTGTGTTTCATCAATACTCTGATAGTCCACAGACTAAGGAATGAAACCAGATATGCATCGGAATCTACTACTGGTCTTCCAGGTAACGATCAAAGCGTAGACTGTTTGAGACATTACTCCTGTGTAGGAAAGTGAGCATGGTGACTGTTGTATTCAATCGCGATGCAATTTCTGTGTTTCTTCAACACTCTGATTGTCCACAGATTACAGAATGCCACCAGATGTGCATCGGAAACTACTACTGGTCTTCCAGGGAACGATCAAAGCGTAGACTGTTTGAGACTCTACTCCCATGGAGGAAGGTGCGCATGGTGACTGTTGTATTCACTCCCGATGCGATTTCTGTGTTTCATCAAAACTCTGATACTCCACAGATTACAGATTGCCTCCAGACGGGCATCGGAAACTACTACTGATCTTCCTGGGGACGACCAAAGCGTAGAATGTGAGAGACATTACTCCCATGTAGTCAAGTGCGCATGGTGACTGTTTTATTCAATCGCGATGCCATTTCTGTGTTTCATAACACTTTGAAGGTCCACAGATTACAGAATGCATCCAGATGTGCACCGGAAACTACTACTGGTCTTCTTGGTAACGATCGAATCGTAGATTGTTTGAGACACTACTCCCATGGAGGAAAGTGCGCATGGTGACTGTTGTATTCAATCACGATGCAATGTCTGTGTTTCATCAATACTCTGATAGTCCACAGACTAAGGAATGCCACCAGATGTGCATCGGAAACTACTACTGGTCTTCCAGGGAACGTTCAAAGCATAGACTATTTGAGACATTACTCCCATGGAGGAAAGTGTGCATGGTGACTGTTATATTCAATCCCGATGCAATTTCTATGTTTCATCAACACTCTGATAGTCCACAGATTAAGGAATGCCACCAGATGTGCATCGGAGGCTACTACAGGTCTTTCAGGTAACGATCAAAGCATAGACTGCTTGAGACATTACTCCTGTGGAGGAAAGTGCGCATTGTGATGTTGTATTCAATCCCGATGCAATTTCTGTGTTTCATCAACACTCTGATAGTCCACAGAATACAGAATGCCACCAGATGTGCATCGGAAACTACCACTGGTCTTCCAGGGAACGATCAAAGCGTAGACTGTTTGAGACATTACTAACATGTAGGCAAGTGCGCATGGTGACTGTTGTATTCAATCCCGATGCAATTTCTGTGTTTCAAAAACACTTTGAAGGTCCACAGATTACAGAATGCATCCAGATGTGCATCGGAAACTACTACTGGTCTTCTAGGGAACGATCAAAGCATAGACTACTTGAGACATTACTCCCATGTAGGCAAGTGCGCATGGTGACTGTTGTATTCAATCCCGATGCAATTTCTGTGTTTCATCAACACTGTGATTGTCCACAGATTGCAGAATGCTTCCAGATGTGCATCAGAAACTACTACTGGTCTTCCAGGGAGCGATCAAAGCGTAGACTGTTTGAGACATTACTCCCATGGAGGAAAGTCCGCATGGTGACTGTTGTATTCAATCCCGATGCAATTTCTGTGTTTCATCAACACTCTGATAGTCCACAGATTAAGGAATGCCACCAGATGCGAATCGGATACTACTACTGGTCTTCCAGGTAACGATCAAAGCGTAGAATATTTGAGACATTACTCCTGTGTAGGAAAGTGAGCATGGTGACTGTTGTATTCAATCCCGATGCAAAATCTGTGTTTCATCAACACTCTGATAGTCCACAGATTACAGAATGCCACCAGATGTGCATCGGAAACTACTACTGGTCTTCCAGGGAAGGATCAAAGCGTAGACTGTTTGAGACATTACTACCCAGGAGGAAAGTGCGCATGGTGACTGTTGTATTCAATCCAAATGCAATTTCTGTATTTCTTCAACACTCTAATAGTCCACAGACCTCAGAATGCCACCAGATGTACAACGGAAACTACTACTGGTCTTCCAGGGAACGATCGAAGCGTAGACTGTTTGAGACACTACTCCCATGGAGGAAAGTGCGCATGGTGACTGTTGTATTCAATCCCGATGCAATTTCTGTGTTTCATCAACACTGTGATTGTCCACAGATTGCAGAATGCTTCCAGATGTGCATCAGAAACTACTACTGGTCTTCCAGGGAGCGATCAAAGCGTAGACTGTTTGAGACACTAATCACATATAGGAAAGTGCGCTTGGTGACTGTTGTATTCAATCCCGATGCAAATTCTGTGTTCCATGAACACTCTGATAGTAGACAGATTACAGAATGCCTCCAGATGTGCATCGGAAACTACTACTGGTCTTCCAGGGAACCCAAAGCGTAGACTGTTTGAGACATTACTCCCAAGGAGGAAAGTGCGCATTGTGACTGTTGTATTCAATCCCGATGCAATTTCTGTGTTTCATCAACACTCTGATAGTCCACAGATTACAGAATGCCACCAGACGTGCATCGGAAACTACTACTGGTCTTCCAGGGAACGATCAAATCGTAGACTGTTTGAGACATTACTCCCGTGGAGGAAAGTGTGCATGGTGACTGTTGTGTTCAATCCCGATGCAATTTCTGTGTTTTATCAACTATCTGATAATCCACAGATTACACAATGCCACCAGATGTGCTTCGGAAACTACTACTGGTCTTCCATGGAACGATCAAAGCGTAGACCGTTTGAGACACTACTCCCATGGTGGAAAGTGCGCATGGTGACTATTGTATTCAATCCCAATGCAATTAATGTGTTTCATCTACACTCTGATAGTCCACAGATTACAGAATGCCTCCAGATGTGCATCGGAAGCTACTACTGGTCTTCCAGGGAACGATCAAATCGTAGACTGTTTGAGACATTACTCATGCGGAGGAAAGTGCGCATGGTGACTGTTGTATTCAATCCCGATGCAATTTCTGAGTTTCATCAGCACTCTGATAGTCCACAGATTGCAGAATGCTTCCAGATGTGCATCGGAAACTACTACTGGTCTTCCAGGGAACGATCAAAGCGTAGACTGTTTGAGACACAACTCCCATATAGGAAAGTGCGCATGTTGACTGTTGTATTCAATCCCTATGCAATTTCTGTGTTTGATCAACACTCTGATACTCCACAGATTACAGAATGCCTCCAGATGTGCATCGGAAACTACTACTGGTCTTCCTGGGAACGATCAAAGCGTAGAATGTTTGAGACACTACTCCCATGGAGGATAGTGCGCAAGGTGACTGTTGTATTCAATCCCGATGCGATTTCTGTGTTTCATCAACACTCTGATACTCCACAGATTACAGAATGCCTCCAGATGTGCATCGGAAACTACTACTGGTCTTCCAGGGAACGATCAAAGCGTAGACTGTTTGAGACATTACTCCCATGGAGGAAAGTGCGCATGGTGACTGTTGTATTCAATCCCACTGCAATTTCTGTGTTTTCTCAACACTCAGTTAGTCCACAGATTTCAGAATGCCTCCAGATGTACATCGGAAACTACTACTGGTCTTCCAGGGAACGATCAAAGCGTAGACTGTTTGAGACATTACTCCCATGGAGGAAAGTCCGCATGGTGACTGTTGTATTCAATCCCGATGCAATTTCTGTGTTTCATCAACACTCTGATAGTCCACAGATTAAGGAATGCCACCAGATGCGAATCGGATACTACTACTGGTCTTCCAGGTAACGATCAAAGCGTAGAATATTTGAGACATTACTCTTGTATAGGAGAGTGAGCATGGTGACTGTTGTATTCAATCCCGATGCAATTTCTGTGTTTCATCAACACTCTGATAGTCCACAGATTACAGAATGCCACCAGATGTGCATCGGAAACTACTACTGGTCTTCCAGGGAAGGATCAAGGCGTAGACTGTTTGAGACATTACTCCCGTGGAGGAAAGTGCGCATGGTGACTGTTGTATTCAATCCAAATGCAATTTCTGTATTTCTTCAACACCCTAATAGTCCACAGACTACAGAATGCCACCAGATGTACAACAGAAACTATTACTGGTCTTCCAGGGAACGATCAAAGCGTAGACTGTTTGAGACACTACTCCCATATTGGAAAGTGCGCATGGTGACTGTTGTATTCAATCGCGATGCAATTTCTGTGTTTGATCAACAATCTGATACTCCACAGATTATAGAATGCCTCCAGATGTGCATCGGAAACTACTACTGGTCTTCTTGGTAACGATCAAAGCGTAGATTGTTTGAGACACTACTCCCATGGAGGAAAGTGCGCATGGTGACTGTTGTATTCAATCCCGATGCAATTTCTGTGTTTCATCAATACTCTGATAGTCCACAGACTAAGGAATGAAACCAGATATGCATCGGAATCTACTACTGGTCTTCCAGGTAACGATCAAAGCGTAGACTGTTTGAGACATTACTCCTGTGTAGGAAAGTGAGCATGGTGACTGTTGTATTCAATCGCGATGCAATTTCTGTGTTTCTTCAACACTCTGATTGTCCACAGATTACAGAATGCCACCAGATGTGCATCGGAAACTACTACTGGTCTTCCAGGGAACGATCAAAGCGTAGACTGTTTGAGACTCTACTCCCATGGAGGAAGGTGCGCATGGTGACTGTTGTATTCACTCCCGATGCGATTTCTGTGTTTCATCAAAACTCTGATACTCCACAGATTACAGATTGCCTCCAGACGGGCATCGGAAACTACTACTGATCTTCCTGGGGACGACCAAAGCGTAGAATGTTAGAGACATTACTCCCATGTAGTCAAGTGCGCATGGTGACTGTTTTATTCAATCGCGATGCCATTTCTCTGTTTCATAACACTTTGAAGGTCCACAGATTACAGAATGCATCCAGATGTGCACCGGAAACTACTACTGGTCTTCTTGGTAACGATCGAATCGTAGATTGTTTGAGACACTACTCCCATGGAGGAAAGTGCGCATGGTGACTGTTGTATTCAATCACGATGCAATGTCTGTGTTTCATCAATACTCTGATAGTCCACAGACTAAGGAATGCCACCAGATGTGCATCGGAAACTACTACTGGTCTTCCAGGGAACGTTCAAAGCATAGACTATTTGAGACATTACTCCCATGGAGGAAAGTGTGCATGGTGACTGTTATATTCAATCCCGATGCAATTTCTATGTTTCATCAACACTCTGATAGTCCACAGATTAAGGAATGCCACCAGATGTGCATCGGAGGCTACTACAGGTCTTTCAGGTAACGATCAAAGCATAGACTGCTTGAGACATTACTCCTGTGGAGGAAAGTGCGCATTGTGATGTTGTATTCAATCCCGATGCAATTTCTGTGTTTCATCAACACTCTGATAGTCCACAGAATACAGAATGCCACCAGATGTGCATCGGAAACTACCACTGGTCTTCCAGGGAACGATCAAAGCGTAGACTGTTTGAGACATTACTAACATGTAGGCAAGTGCGCATGGTGACTGTTGTATTCAATCCCGATGCAATTTCTGTGTTTCAAAAACACTTTGAAGGTCCACAGATTACAGAATGCATCCAGATGTGCATCGGAAACTACTACTGGTCTTCTAGGGAACGATCAAAGCATAGACTACTTGAGACATTACTCCCATGTAGGCAAGTGCGCATGGTGACTGTGTATTCAATCCCGATGCAATTTCTGTTTTCATCGACACTTTGAAGGTCCACAGATTACAGAATGCATCCAGATGTGCATCGGAAACTACTACTGGTCTTCCTGGGAACGACCAAAGCGTAGACTGTTTGAGACACTTCTCCCATGAAGGATAGTGCGCATGGTGACTGTTGTATTCAATCCCGATGCAATTTCTGTGTTTCATCAATACTCTGATAGTCCACAGATTAAGGAATGCCACCAGTTGCGAATCGGATACAACTACTGGTCTTCCAGGTAACGATCAAAGCGTAGAATATTTGAGACATTACTCCTGTGTAGGAAAGTGAGCATGGTGACTGTTGTATTCAATCCCGATGCAATTTCTGTGTTTCATCAACACTCTGATAGTCCACAGATTACAGAATGCCACCAGATGTGCATCGGAAACTACTACTGGTCTTCCAGGGAAGGATCAAAGCGTAGACTGTTTGAGACATTACTCCCGTGGAGGAAAGTGCGCATGGTGACTGTTGTATTCAATCGCGATGAAATTTCAGTGTTTCTTCAACACTCTAATAGTCCACAGACTACAGAATGCCACCAGATGTACAACGGAAGCTACTACTGGTCTTCCAGGGGACGATCAAAGCGTAGACTCTTTGAGACACTAATCCCATATAGGAAAGTGCGCATGGTGACTGTTGTATTCAATCGCGATGGTATTTCTGTGTTTGATCAACAATCTGATACTCCACAGATTATAGAATGCCTCCAGATGTGCATCGGAAACTACTACTGGTCTTCCAGGGAACGATCAAATCGTAGGCTAAGACATTACTCCCATGGAGCAAAGTGCGCATGGTGACTCTTGTATTCAATCCCGATGCAATTTCTGTGTTTCATCAACACTCTGATAGTCCACAGACTAAGGAATGCCACCAGATGTGCATCGGAAACTACTACTGGTCTTCCAAGTAACGATCAAAGCGTAGACTGTTTGAGACATTACTCCTGTGTAAAAAAGTGAGCATGGTGACTGTTGTATTCAATCGCGATGCAATTTCTGTGTTTCTTCAACACTCTGATTGTCCACAGATTACAGAATGCCACCAGATGTGCATCGGAAACTACTACTGGTCTTCCAGGGAACGATCAAAGCGTAGACTGAGACTGTACTCCCATGGAGGAAGGTGCGCATGGTGACTGTTGTATTCACTCCCGATGCGATTTCTGTGTTTCATCAACACTCTGATACTCCACAGATTACAGAATGCCTCCAGATGTGCATCGGAAACTACTACTGGTCTTCCTGGGGATGACCAAAGCGTAGAATGTTAGAGACATTACTCCCATGTAGGCAAGTGCGCATGGTGACTGTTGTATTTAATCCCGATGCCATTTCTGTGTTTCATAACACTTTGAAGGTCCACAGATTCCAGAATGCATCCAGATGTGCATCGGAAACTACTACTCGTCTTCCAGGGAACGATCAAAGTGTAGATTGATTGAGACATTACTCCCATAGAGGAAAGTGCGCATGGTGACTGTTGTATTCAATCCCGACGGAAATTCTGTGTTCCATCAACACTCAGTTAGTCCACAGATTTCAGAGTGCCTCCAGATGTGCATCGGAATCTACTACTGGTCTTCCAGGGAACGATCAAAGCGTAGACTATTTGAGATATTACCCCCATGGATCAAAGTGCGCATGGTGACTCTTGTATTCAATCCCGATGCAATTTCTGTGTTTCGTCAACACTCTGATAGTCCACAGATTGCAGAATGCTTCCAGATGTGCATCGGAAACTACTACTGGTCTTCCAGGGAACGATCAAAGCGTAGACTGTTTGAGACACAACTCCCATATAGGAAAGTGCGCATGTTGACTGTTGTATTCAATCCCTATGCAATTTCTGTGTTTGATCAACACTCTGATACTCCACAGATTACAGAATGCCTCCAGATGTGCATCGGAAACTACTACTGGTCTTCCTGGGAACGATCAAAGCGTAGACTGTTTGAGACACTACTCCCATGGAGGATAGTGCGCAAGGTGACTGTTGTATTCAATCCCGATGCGATTTCTGTGTTTCATCAACACTCTGATACTCCACAGATTACAGAATGCCTCCAGATGTGCATCGGAAACTACTACTGGTCTTCCAGGGAACGATCAAAGCGTAGACTGTTTGAGACATTACTCCCATGGAGGAAAGTGCGCATGGTGACTGTTGTATTCAATCCCACTGCAATTTCTGTGTTTTCTCAACACTCAGTTAGTCCACAGATTTCAGAATGCCTCCAGATGTACATCGGAAACTACTACTGGTCTTCCAGGGAACGATCAAAGCGTAGACTATTTGAGACATTACTCCCATGGAGGAAAGTCCGCATGGTGACTGTTGTATTCAATCCCGATGCAATTTCTGTGTTTCATCAACACTCTGATAGTCCACAGATTAAGGAATGCCACCAGATGCGAATCGGATACTACTACTGGTCTTCCAGGTAACGATCAAAGCGTAGAATATTTGAGACATTACTCTTGTATAGGAGAGTGAGCATGGTGACTGTTGTATTCAATCCCGATGCAATTTCTGTGTTTCATCAACACTCTGATAGTCCACAGATTACAGAATGCCACCAGATGTGCATCGGAAACTACTACTGGTCTTCCAGGGAAGGATCAAGGCGTAGACTGTTTGAGACATTACTCCCGTGGAGGAAAGTGCGCATGGTGACTGTTGTATTCAATCCAAATGCAATTTCTGTATTTCTTCAACACTCTAATAGTCCACAGACTACAGAATGCCACCAGATGTACAACAGAAACTATTACTGGTCTTCCAGGGAACGATCAAAGCGTAGACTGTTTGAGACACTACTCCCATATTGGAAAGTGCGCATGGTGACTGTTGTATTCGATCGCGATGCAATTTCTGTGTTTGATCAACAATCTGATACTCCACAGATTATAGAATGCCTCCAGATGTGCATCGGAAACTACTACTGGTCTTCTTGGTAACGATCAAAGCGTAGATTGTTTGAGACACTACTCCCATGGAGGAAAGTGCGCATGGTGACTGTTGTATTCAATCCCGATGCAATTTCTGTGTTTCATCAATACACTGATAGTCCACAGACTAAGGAATGAAACCAGATATGCATCGGAAACTACTACTGGTCTTCCAGGTAACGATCAAAGCGTAGACTGTTTGAGACATTACTCCTGTGTAGGAAAGTGAGCATGGTGACTGTTGTATTCAATCGCGATGCAATTTCTGTGTTTCTTCAACACTCTGATTGTCCACAGATTACAGAATGCCACCAGATGTGCATCGGAAACTACTACTGGTCTTCCAGGGAACGATCAAAGCGTAGACTGTTTGAGTCTCTACTCCCATGGAGGAAGGTGCGCATGGTGACTGTTGTATTCACTCCCGATGCGATTTCTGTGTTTCATCAAAACTCTGATACTCCACAGATTACAGATTGCCTCCAGATGGGCATCGGAAACTACTACTGATCTTCCTGGGGACGACCAAAGCGTAGAATGTTAGAGACATTACTCCCATGTAGTCAAGTGCGCATGGTGACTGTTTTATTCAATCGCGATGCCATTTCTGTGTTTCATAACACTTTGAAGGTCCACAGATTACAGAATGCATCCAGATGTGCACCGGAAACTACTACTGGTCTTCTTGGTAACGATCGAAGCGTAGATTGTTTGAGACACTACTCCCATGGAGGAAAGTGCGCATGGTGACTGTTGTATTCAATCACGATGCAATGTCTGTGTTTCATCAATACTCTGATAGTCCACAGACCAAGCAATGCCACCAGATGTGCATCGGAAACTACTACTGGTCTTCCAGGGAACGATCAAAGCATAGACTATTTGAGACATTACTCCCATGGAGGAAAGTGTGCATGGTGACTGTTATATTCAATCCCGATGCAATTTCTATGTTTCATCAACACTCTGATAGTCCACAGATTAAGGAATGCCACCAGATGTGCATCGGAAGCTACTACAGGTCTTTCAGGTAACGATCAAAGCATAGACTGCTTGAGACATTACTCCTGTGGAGGAAAGTGCGCATGGTGATGTTGTATTCAATCCCGATGCAATTTCTGTGTTTCATCAACACTCTGATAGTCCACAGAATACAGAATGCCACCAGATGTGCATCGGAAACTACCACTGGTCTTCCAGGGAACGATCAAAGCGTAGACTGTTTGAGACATTACTAACATGTAGGCAAGTGCGCATGGTGACTGTTGTATTCAATCCCGATGCAATTTCTGTGTTTCAAAAACACTTTGAAGGTCCACAGATTACAGAATGCATCCAGATGTGCATCGGAAACTACTACTGGTCTTCTAGGGAACGATCAAAGCATAGACTACTTGAGACATTACTCCCATGTAGGCAAGTGCGCATGGTGACTGTGTATTCAATCCCGATGCAATTTCTGTTTTCATCGACACTTTGAAGGTCCACAGATTACAGAATGCATCCAGATGTGCATCGGAAACTACTACTGGTCTTCCTGGGAACGACCAAAGCGTAGACTGTTTGAGACACTACTCCCATGAAGGATAGTGCGCATGGTGACTGTTGTATTCAATCCCGATGCAATTTCTGTGTTTCATCAATACTCTGATAGTCCACAGATTAAGGAATGCCACCAGTTGCGAATCGGATACAACTACTGGTCTTCCAGGTAACGATCAAAGCGTAGACTCTTTGAGACACTAATCCCATATAGGAAAGTGCGCATGGTGACTGTTGTATTCAATCGCGATGCAATTTCTGTGTTTGATCAACAATCTGATACTCCACAGATTATAGAATGCCTCCAGATGTGCATCGGAAACTACTACTGGTCTTCCAGGGAACGATCAAAGCGTAGGCTAAGACATTACTCCCATGGAGCAAAGTGCGCATGGTGACTCTTGTATTCAATCCCGATGCAATTTCTGTGTTTCATCAACACTCTGATAGTCCACAGACTAAGGAATGCCACCAGATGTGCATCGGAAACTACTACTGGTCTTCCAGGTAACGATCAAAGCGTAGACTGTTTGAGACATTACTCCTGTGTAAAAAAGTGAGCAAGGTGACTGTTGTATTAAATCGCGATGCAATTTCTGTGTTTCTTCAACACTCTGATTGTCCACAGATTACAGAATGCCACCAGATGTGCATCGGAAACTACTACTGGTCTTCCAGGGAACGATCAAAGCGTAGACTGAGACTGTACTCCCATGGAGGAAGGTGCACATGGTGACTGTTGTATTCACTCCCGATGCGATTTCTGTGTTTCATCAACACTCTGATACTCCACAGATTACAGAATGCCTCCAGATGTGCATCGGAAACTACTACTGGTCTTCCTGGGGACGACCAAAGCGTAGAATGTTAGAGACATTACTCCCATGTAGGCAAGTGCGCATGGTGACTGTTGTATTTAATCACGATACCATTTCTGTGTTTCATAACACTTTGAAGGTCCACAGATTCCAGAATGCATCCAGATGTGCATCGGAAACTACTACTGGTCTTCCAGGGAACGATCAAAGTGTAGATTGATTGAGACATTACTCCCATGGAGGAAAGTGCGCATGGTGACTGTTGTATTCAATCCCGACGGAAATTCTGTGTTCCATCAACACTCAGTTAGTCCACAGATTTCAGAATGCCTCCAGAT
Source organism: Schistocerca gregaria (assembly GCF_023897955.1). Lineage (NCBI taxonomy): Eukaryota > Metazoa > Arthropoda > Insecta > Orthoptera > Acrididae > Schistocerca > Schistocerca gregaria. The sequence goes on from NC_064927.1 coordinate 45,533,736, forward strand.
GTGCATCGGAATCTACTACTGGTCTTCCAGGGAACGATCAAAGCGTAGACTATTTGAGATATTACCCCCATGGAGCAAAGTGCGCATGGTGACTCTTGTATTCAATCCCGATGCAATTTCTGTGTTTCGTCAACACTCTGATAGTCCAGAGATTAAGGAATGCCACCAGATGTGCATCGGAAACTACTACTGGTCTTCCAGGGAACGATCAAAGCGTAGACTGTTTGAGACATTACTCCCATGGAGGAATGTGCGCATGGTGACTGTTGTATTCAATCCCGATGGAAATTCTGTGTTCCATCAACACTCAGTTAATCCACAGATTTCAGAATGCCTCCAGATGTGCATCGGAATCTACTACTGGTCTTCCAGGGAACGGCCAAAGTGTAGATTGTTTGAGACATTACTCCCATGGAGGAAAGTGCGCATGGTGACTGTTGTATTCAATCCCGATTCAATTTCTATGTTTCATCAACACCGTGATAGTCCACAGATTGCAGAATGCTTCCAGATGTGCATCGGAAATTACTACTGGTCTTCTAGGGAACGATCATAGCATAGCCTATTTAAGACATTACTCCCATGGAGGAAAGTGTGCATGGTGACTGTTGTATTAAATCCCGATGCAATTTCTGTGTTTCATCAACACTCTGATAGTCCACAGATTACAGAATGCCACCAGATGTGCGTCGGAAACTACTACAGGTCTTTCAGGTAACGATCAAAGCATAGACTGCTTCAGACATTACTCCTGTGGAGGAAAGTGCGCATGGTGACTGTTGTATTAAATCCCGATGCAATTTCTGTGTTTCATCAACACTCTGATAGTCCACAGATTACAGAATGCCACCAGATGTGCGTCGGAAACTACTACTGATCTTCCAGGGAACGATCAAAGCGTAGACTGTTAGAGACATTACTCCCGTGGAGGAAAGTGCGCATGGTGACTGTTGTATTCAATCCCGATGCAATTTCTGTGTTTCGTCTTCACTCTGATACTCCACAGATTACAGAATGCTTCCAGATGTGCATCGGAAACTACTACTGGTCTTCCAGGGAACGATCAAAGCGTAGTCTATTTGAGACATTACTCCCATGGAGGAAAGAGCGCATGGTGACTTTTGTATTCAATCCCGATGCAATTTCTGTGTTTCATCAACACTCTGATACTCCACAGATTACAGAATGGCACCAGACGTGCATCGGAAACTACTACTGGTGTTCCAGGGAACGATCAAAGCGTAGACTGTTTGAGACATTACTCCCATGGAGGAAAGTGCGCATGGTGACTGTTATATTCAATCCCGATGCAATTTCTGTGTTTCATCAACACTCTGATAGTCCACAGATTAAAGATAGCAACCAGATGTACAACGGAAACTACTACTGTTCTTCCAGGGAAAGATCAATGTGTAGACGGTTTGAAACATTGCACCCGTGGAGGAAAGTGCGCATGGTGACACTTGTATTCAATCCCGATGCAATTTCTGTGTTTCAACAACACTCTGACAGTCCAGAGATTAAGGAATGCCACCAGATGTGCATCGGAAACTACTACTGGTCTTCCAGGGAACGATCAAAGTGTAGACTGTTTGAGACATTACTCCCATGGAGGAAAGAGCGCATGGTGACTTTTGTATTCAATCCCGATGCAATTTCTGTGTTTCATCAACACTCTGATACTCCACAGACTACAGAATGGCACCAGACGTGCATCGGAAACTACTACTGGTGTTCCAGGGAACGATCAAAGCGTAGACTGTTTGAGACATTACTCCCATGGAGGAAAGTGCGCATGGTGACTGTTATATTCAATCCCGATGCAATTTCTGTGTTTCATCAACACTCTGATACTCCACAGATTAAAGAATGCAACCAGATGTACAACGGAAACTACTACTGTTCTTCCAGGGAAAGATCAATGTGTAGACGGTTTGAAACATTGCACCCGTGGAGGAAAGTGCGCATGGTGACTGTTGTATTCAATCCCGATGGAAATTCTGTGTTCGATCAACACTCAGTTAGTCCACAGATTTCAGAATGCCTCCAGATGTGCATCGGAATCTACTACTGGTCTTCCAGGGAACGATCAAAGCGTAGACTCTTTGAGACATTACTCCCATGGAGGAAAGTGCACATGGTGACTGTTGTATTCAATCCCGATGCTATTTCTGTGTTTCATCAACACTGTGATAGTCAACAGATTGCAGAATGCTTCCAGATGTGCATCGGAATCTACTACTGGTCTTCCAGGGAACGATCAAAGCGTAGACTGTTTGAGACACTACTACCATAAAGGAAAGTGCGCATGGTGACTGTTGTATTCAATTCCGATACAATTTCTGTGTTTGATCAACACTCTGATACTCCACAGATTACAGAATGCCTCCAGATGTGCATCGGAAACTAATACTGGTCTTCCTGGGAACGATCAAAGCGTAGACTGTTTTAGACACTACTCCCATGGAGGAAAGTGCGCATGGTGACTGTTGTTATCAATCCCGAAGCAATTATTGTGTTTCATCAACACTCTGATACTCCACAGATTACAGAATGCCTCCAGATGTGCATCTGAAACTACTACTGGTCTTCCAGGGAACTCAAAGCATAGACTGTTTCAGACATTACGCACATGGAGGGAAGTGCGCATGGTGACTGTTGTATTCAATCAGATTGCAATTTCTGTGTTTCATTAACACTCTGATAGTCCACAGATTGTAGAATGCTTCCAGATGTGCATCGGAAACTACTACTGGTCGTCCAGGGAACGATCAAATCGTATACTGTTTGAGACATTACTCCCATGGAGGAAAGTGCGCATGGTGACTGTTGTATTCAATCCCGATGCAATTTCTGTGTTTCATCAACACACTGATACTCCACACATTACAGAATGCCACCAGATGTGCTTCGGAAACTACTACTGGTCTTCCAGGGAACGATCAAAGCGTAGACTGTTTGAGACATTGCACCCGTGGAGGAAAGTGAGCATGGTGACTGTTGTATTCAATCCCGATGCAAAATCTGTGTTTTATGAACACTCTGATAGTAGACTGATTACAGAATGCCTCCAGATGTGCATCGAAAACTACTACTGGTCTTCCAGGGAACCCATAGCGTTGACTGTTTGAGACATTACTCCCAAGGAGGAAAGTGCGCATGGTGACTGTTGTATTCAATCCCGATGTAATTTCTGTGTTTTATCAACACTCTGATAGTCCACAGATTTCAGAATGCCACCAGATGTGCTTCGGAAACTACTACTGGTCTTCCAGGGTACGATCAAAGCGTAGACTGTTTGAGACACTACTCCCATGGAGGAAAGTGCGCATGGTGACTATTGTATTCAATCCCGATGCAATTTCTATATTTCATCAACACTCTGATACTCCACAGATTACAGAATGCATCCAGATGTGCATCGGAAGCTACTACTGGCGTTCTGGGGAACGATCAAAGCATAGACTATTTGAGACATTACTCCCATGGAGAAAAGTGTGCATGGTGACTGTTATATTCAATCCCGATGCAATTTCTATGTTTTATCAACACTCTGATAGTCCACAGATTAAGGAATGAAACCAGATGTGCATCGGAAACTACTACTGGTCTTTCAGGTAAAGATCAAAGCGTAGACTGTTAGAGACAATACTCCCGTGGAGTAAAGTGCGCATGGTGACTGTTGTATTCAATCCCGATGCAATTTCTGTGTTTCGTCTTCACTCTGATAGTCCACAGATTACAGAATGCCTCCAGACGTGCATCGGAAATTACTACTGGTCTTCCAGGGAACGATCAAAGCGTAGACTGTTTGAGACATTACTCCCGTGGAGGAAAGTGCGCATGGTGACTGTTGTATTCAATCCCGATGCAATTTCTGTGTTTCATCAACACTCTGATAGTCCACAGATTTCAGAAAGCCACCAGATCTGCTTTGGAAACTACTACTGGTCTTCCAGGGAACGATCAAAGCGTAGACTGTTTGAGACGTTGCACCCGTGGATGAAAGTGCGCATGGTGACTGTAGTATTCAATCCCGAAGCAAATTCTTTGTTCCATCAACACTCTGATAGTAGACAGATTACAGAATGCCTCCGGATGTGCTTTGGAAACTACTACTTGTCTTCCAGGGAACCCAAAGCGTAGACTGTTTGAGACATTACTCCCATGGAGGAAAGTGCGCATGGTAACTGTTGTATTCAATCCCGATGCAATTTCTGTGTTTCATCAACACTCTGATAGTCCTCAGGTTAAGGAATGCTACCAGATGTGCATCGGAAACTACTACTGGTCTTCCAGGGAACGATCCACTGCGTAGACGGTTTGAAACATTGCACCCGTGGAGGAAAGTGCGCATGGTGACTGTTGTATTCAATCCCGATGGAAATTCTGTGTTCGATCAACACTCAGTTAGTCCACAGATTTGAGAATGCCTCCAGATGTGCATCGGTATCTACTACTTGTCTTCCAGGGAACGATCAAAGTGTAGACTCTTTGAGACATTACTCCCATGGAGGAAAGTGCGCATGGTGACTGTTGTATTCAATCCTGATGCAATTTCTGTGTTTCATCAACACTGTGATAGTCCACAGATTGCAGATTGCTTCCAGATGTGCATCGGAAACTACTACCGGTCTTCCAGGGAACCCAAAGCGTAGACTGTTTGAGACATTACTCCCATGGAGGAAAGTGCGCATGGTAACTGTTGTATTCAATCCCGATGCAATTTCTGTGTTTCATCAACACTCTGATAGTCCTCAGGTTAAGGAATGCTACCAGATGTGCATCGGAAACTACTACTGGTCTTCCAGGGAACGATCCACTGCGTAGACGGTTTGAAACATTGCACCCGTGGAGGAAAGTGCGCATGGTGACTGTTGTATTCAATCCCGATGGAAATTCTGTGTTCGATCAACACTCAGTTAGTCCACAGATTTGAGAATGCCTCCAGATGTGCATCGGTATCTACTACTTGTCTTCCAGGGAACGATCAAAGTGTAGACTCTTTGAGACATTACTCCCATGGAGGAAAGTGCGCATGGTGACTGTTGTATTCAATCCTGATGCAATTTCTGTGTTTCATCAACACTGTGATAGTCCACAGATTGCAGATTGCTTCCAGATGTGCATCGGAAACTACTACCGGTCTTCCAGGGAACCCAAAGCGTAGACTGTTTGAGACATTACTCCCATGGAGGAAAGTGCGCATGGTGACTGTTGTATTCAATCCTGATGCAATTTCTGGGTTTCATCAACACTCTGATAGTCCACAGATTACAGAATGCCTCCAGATGTGCATCGGAAACTACTACTGTTCTTCCAGGGAAAGATCAATGTGTAGACGGTTTGAAACATTGCACCCGTGGAGGAAAGTGCGCATGGTGACACTTGTATTCAATCCCGATGCAATTTCTGTGTTTCAACAACACTCTGACAGTCCAGAGATTAAGGAATGCCACCAGATGTGCATCGGAAACTACTACTGGTCTTCCAGGGAACGATCAAAGTGTAGACTGTTTGAGACATTACTCCCATGGAGGAAAGAGCGCATGGTGACTTTTGTATTCAATCCCGATGCAATTTCTGTGTTTCATCAACACTCTGATACTCCACAGATTACAGAATGGCACCAGACGTGCATCGGAAACTACTACTGGTGTTCCAGGGAACGATCAAAGCGTAGACTGTTTGAGACATTACTCCCATGGAGGAAAGTTCGCATGGTGACTGTTATATTCAATCCCGATGCAATTTCTGTTTTTCATCAACACTCTGATAGTCCACAGATTAAAGAATGCAACCAGATGTACAACGGAAACTACTACTGTTCTTCCAGGGAAAGATCAATGTGTAGACGGTTTGAAACATTGCACCCGTGGAGGAAAGTGCGCATGGTGACTGTTGTATTCAATCCCGATGGAAATTCTGTGTTCGATCAACACTCAGTTAGTCCACAGATTTCAGATGCCTCCAGATGTGCATCGGAATCTACTACTGGTCTTCCAGGGAACGATCAAAGCGTAGACTCTTTGAGACATTACTCCCATGGAGGAAAGTGCACATGGTGACTGTTGTATTCAATCCCGATGCTATTTCTGTGTTTCATCAACACTGTGATAGTCAACAGATTGCAGAATGCTTCCAGATGTGCATCGGAATCTACTACTGGTCTTCCAGGGAACGATCAAAGCGTAGACTGTTTGAGACACTACTACCATAAAGGAAAGTGCGCATGGTGACTGTTGTATTCAATTCCGATACAATTTCTGTGTTTGATCAACACTCTGATACTCCACAGATTACAGAATGCCTCCAGATGTGCATCGGAAACTAATACTGGTCTTCCTGGGAACGATCAAAGCGTAGACTGTTTTAGACACTACTCCCATGGAGGAAAGTGCGCATGGTGACTGTTGTTATCAATCCCGATGCAATTATTGTGTTTCATCAACACTCTGATACTCCACAGATTACAGAATGCCTCCAGATGTGCATCTGAAACTACTACTGGTCTTCCAGGGAACTCAAAGCATAGACTGTTTGAGACATTACGCACATGGAGGGAAGTGCGCATGGTGACTGTTGTATTCAATCAGATTGCAATTTCTGTGTTTTATCAACACTCAGTTAGTCCACAGATTTCAGAATGCCTCCAGATGTGCATCGGAAACTACTACTGGTCTTCCAGGGAACGATCAAAGCGTAGACTGTTTGAGACATTACTCCCATGGAAGAAAGTGCGCATGGTGACTGTTGTATTCAATCCCGATGCAATTTCTGTGTTTCATTAACACTCTGATAGTCCACAGATTGTAGAATGCTTCCAGATGTGCATCGGAAACTACTACTGGTCGTCCAGGGAACGATCAAATCGTATACTGTTTGAGACATTACTCCCATGGAGGGAAGTGCGCATGGTGACTGTTGTATTCAATCCCGATGCAATTTCTGTGTTTCATCAACACACTGATACTCCACACATTACAGAATGCCACCAGATGTGCTTCGGAAACTACTACTGGTCTTCCAGGGAACGATCAAAGCGTAGACTGTTTGAGACATTGCACCCGTGGAGGAAAGTGAGCATGGTGACTGTTGTATTCAATCCCGATGCAAAATCTGTGTTTTATGAACACTCTGATAGTAGACTGATTACAGAATGCCTCCAGATGTGCATCGAAAACTACTACTGGTCTTCCAGGGAACCCAAAGCGTTGACTGTTTGAGACATTACTCCCAAGGAGGAAAGTGCGCATGGTGACTGTTGTATTCAATCCCGATGTAATATCTGTGTTTTATCAACACTCTGATAGTCCACAGATTTCAGAATGCCACCAGATGTGCTTCGGAAACTACTACTGGTCTTCCAGGGAACGATCAAAGCGTAGACTGTTTGAGACACTACTCCCATGGAGGAAAGTGCGCATGGTGACTATTGTATTCAATCCCGATGCAATTTCTATATTTCATCAACACTCTGATACTCCACAGATTACAGAATGCATCCAGATGTGCATCGGAAGCTACTACTGGCGTTCTGGGGAACGATCAAAGCATAGACTATTTGAGACATTACTCCCATGGAGAAAAGTGTGCATGGTGACTGTTATATTCAATCCCGATGCAATTTCTATGTTTTATCAACACTCTGATAGTCCACAGATTAAGGAATGAAACCAGATGTGCATCGGAAACTACTACTGGTCTTTCAGGTAAAGATCAAAGCGTAGACTGTTAGAGACAATACTCCCGTGGAGTAAAGTGCGCATGGTGACTGTTGTATTCAATCCCGATGCAATTTCTGTGTTTCGTCTTCACTCTGATAGTCCACAGATTACAGAATGCCTCCAGACGTGCATCGGAAATTACTACTGGTCTTCCAGGGAACGATCAAAGCGTAGACTGTTTGAGACATTACTCCCGTGGAGGAAAGTGCGCATGGTGACTGTTGTATTCAATCCCGATGCAATTTCTGTGTTTCATCAACACTCTGATAGTCCACAGATTTCAGAAAGCCACCAGATCTGCTTTGGAAACTACTACTGGTCTTCCAGGGAACGATCAAAGCGTAGACTGTTTGAGACGTTGCACCCGTGGATGAAAGTGCGCATGGTGACTGTAGTATTCAATCCCGAAGCAAATTCTTTGTTCCATCAACACTCTGATAGTAGACAGATTACAGAATGCCTCCGGATGTGCTTTGGAAACTACTACTTGTCTTCCAGGGAACCCAAAGCGTAGACTGTTTGAGACATTACTCCCATGGAGGAAAGTGCGCATGGTAACTGTTGTATTCAATCCCGATGCAATTTCTGTGTTTCATCAACACTCTGATAGTCCTCAGGTTAAGGAATGCTACCAGATGTGCATCGGAAACTACTACTGGTCTTCCAGGGAACGATCCACTGCGTAGACGGTTTGAAACATTGCACCCGTGGAGGAAAGTGCGCATGGTGACTGTTGTATTCAATCCCGATGGAAATTCTGTGTTCGATCAACACTCAGTTAGTCCACAGATTTGAGAATGCCTCCAGATGTGCATCGGTATCTACTACTTGTCTTCCAGGGAACGATCAAAGTGTAGACTCTTTGAGATATTACTCCCATGGAGGAAAGTGCGCATGGTGACTGTTGTATTCAATCCTGATGCAATTTCTGTGTTTCATCAACACTGTGATAGTCCACAGATTGCAGATTGCTTCCAGATGTGCATCGGAAACTACTACCGGTCTTCCAGGGAACCCAAAGCGTAGACTGTTTGAGACATTACTCCCATGGAGGAAAGTGCGCATGGTGACTGTTGTATTCAATCCTGATGCAATTTCTGGGTTTCATCAACACTCTGATAGTCCACAGATTACAGAATGCCTCCAGATGTGCATCGGAAACTACTAAAGGTCTTCCTGGGAACGATGTAATCGTAGACTGTTAGGGACATTACTCCCATGGAGCAAAGTGCGCATGGTGACACTTGTATTCATTCCAGATGCAATTTCTGTGTTTCAACAACACTCTGATAGTCCAGAGATTAAGGGATGCCACCAGATGTGCATCGGAAACTACTACTGGTCTTCCAGGGAACCCAAAGCGTAGACAGTTTGAGACACTACTCCCATGGAGGAAAGTGCGCATGGTGACACTTGTATTCAATCCCGATGCGATTTCTGTGTTTCATCAACACTGTGATAGTCCACAGATTGCAGAATGCCTCCAGATGTGCATCGGAAACTACTACTGGTCTTCCAGGGAACGAGCAAAGCTTCGACTGTTTGAGACACTACTCCCATATAGGAAAGTGCGCATGGTGACTGTTGTATTCAATCCCGATGCAATTTCTGTGTTTGATCAACACTCTGATACTCCACAGATTACAGAATGCCTCCAGATGTGCATCGGAAACCACTACTAGTCTTCCTGGGAACTATCAAAGCGTAGACTGTTTGAGACACTACACCCATGGAGGAAAGTGCGCATGGTGACTGTTGTTATCAATCCCGATGCAATTATTGTGTTTCATCAACACTCTGATAGTCCACAGATTACAGAATGCCTCCAGATGTGCATCGGAAACTACTACTGGTCTTCCAGGGAACTCAAAGCGTAGACTGTTTGAGACATTATTCCCATGGAGGGAAGTGCGCATGGTGACTGTTGTATTCAATCCCGATGGAAATTCTGTGTTCGATCAACACTCAGTTAGTCCACAGATTTCAGAATGCCTCCAGATGTGCATCGGAGTCTACTACTGGTCTTCCAGGGAACGATCAAAGCGTAGACTCTTTGAGACATTACTCCCATGGAGGAAAGTGTGCATGGTGACTGTTGTATTCAATCCCGATGCAATTTCCGTGTTTCATCAACACTGTGATAGTCCACAGATTGCAGAATGCTTCCAGATGTGCATCGGAAACTACTACTGGTCTTCCAGGGAACGATCAAAGCGTAGACTCTTTGAGACACTACTCCCATATAGGAAAGTGCGCATGGTGACTGTTGTATTCAATCCCGATACAATTTCTGTGTTTGATCAACACTCTGATACTCCACAGATTACAGAATGCCTCCACATGTGCATCGGAAACTACTACTGGTCTTCCTGGGAACGATCAAAGCGTAGACTGTTTGAGACACTACTCCCATGGAGGTAAGTGCGCATGGTGACTGTTGTTATCAATCCCGATGCAATTATTGTGTTTCATCAACACTCTGATAGTCCACAGATTACAGAATGTCTCCAGATGTGCATCGGAAACTACTACTGGTCTTCCAGGGAACTCAAAGCGTAGACTGTTTGAGACATTACTCCCATGGAGGGAAGTGCGCATGGTGACTGTTGTATTCAATCCCATTGCAATATCTGTGTTTTATCAACACTCAGTTAGTCCACAGTTTTCAGAATGCCTCCAGATGTGCATCGGACACTACTACTGGTCTTCCAGGGAACGATCAAAGCGTAGACTGTTTGAGACATTACTCCCATGGAGGAAAGTGCGGATGGTGACCGTTGTATTCAATCCCGATGCAATTTCTGTGTTTCGTCAACACTCTGATAGTCCACAGATTGCAGAATGCTTCCAGATGTGCATCGGAAACTACTACTGGTCGTCCAGGGAACGATCAAAGCGTATACTGTTAGAGACATTACTCCCGTGGAGGAAAGTGCGCATGGTGACTGTTGTATTCAATCCCGATGCAATTTCTGTGTTTCATCAACTCTCTGATAGTCCACAGATTACAGAATGCCACCAGATGTGGTTCGGAAACTACTACTGGTCTTCCAGGGAACGATCAAAGCGTAGACTGTTTGAGACATTGCACCCGTGGAGGAAAGTGCACATGGTGATTGTTGTTGGTTGGTTGGTTTGTGGGGGTTAAAGGGACCAGACTACTTAGGTCATCGGTCCCTTGTCCACGACCATAATAATACACGAAGAAAAGTCCAACAAGCAATAAACACATAACGGAGACGACAAGGGACGACACAGTACAAGAAAGACATAGACGAAGACCAGAGAAAAGAGATTAAAAGACACACAGAGTGCGACGGTCATTGGCCGACCATGAAAATAAAACTGGAAAGGCCAACAACCAAGGGACACATTAAAACACCACAAACTAAAACCCCAGGCCAAAAGCCACAGTCGACACTAAAAAAATAAAAAGGGACTCTCATATTGAATGATAAAAACCCCCTGCTCGAATAAAACGGAGAACTAAGTCAGCCATAGTAGAGTCATCGGTTAAAAGAGCAGGGAGTGTATCAGGCAGCGCGAACGTCTGCCTGAGGGCAGTTAATAGTGGGCAGTCTAGTAAGACGTGTACCACGGTCAGGGCCAATCCGCAGCGACAGAGAGGCGGGTCGTCACGGCACAAGAGATACGCGTGCGTGAGCCGGGTATGTCCTATGCGGAGCCGGCAGAGGACGACAGCGTCCTTGCGAGACCCCCGCATGGAGGAGCGCCACACACTGGTTGTCTCCTTGACTGCCCGAAGTTTGTTGGGAGAGGGCAGGGTGCGCCACTCATCACGCCAAGCAGCAAGGACCTTCTGCCGCAATACGGATCGGACGTCACTCTCTAAAAGACCGATCTCCATGGCCGGGGAACTGACCGCCTGTTTCGCCAGTTCGTCAACCCGCTCGTTACCCGGGATTCCGGCGTGACCCGGGGACCAAACAAAGGTGACAGAGCGGCCGCAACGGACGAGAGTATGGAGGGACTCCTGGATGGCCACCACCAGACGGGAACGAGGGAAACACTGGTCAAGAGCTCGTAAACCGCTCAGGGAGTCACTACAGATGACAAAGGACTCACCAGAGCGGGAGCGGAGAAACTCTAGGGCACGATAGATGGCAACCAACTCGGCAGTGTATACACTGGAGCCAGCTGCCAATGACCGTTGCTCACAATAATCCCGTAGAGTGAGAGCGTAACCAGTGTGACCAGAGACCACCGAACCGTCGGTGTAGGCCACCGCCGCGTTCGGAAACTCGGCCAGGATGGAAAGAAAGCGGCGGCGGAGGGCCTCCAGAGGCACTGAGACCTTCGGACCCTGTGTCAAGTCGAGCCGAAGGCACAGTCGGGGCACACTCCACGGGGGCAGACGGAGATTGGCCCGGAAAACAGGCGGCAGAGGAAAAAAGTCAAGGCCACGGAGAAGGTCCCGGAGGCGAACCGCAATGGGACACCCTGACCGGGGCCGCCTGTCTGGAACATGGACGATCGAGCGCGGGAACAGGAGACGGTAGTTTGGATGCCCTGGCATGCTATAAACGTGCGCGGCATAGGCGGCCAGAAGGCGGTCACGCCGGAACCGCAATGGAGGGACACCAGCCACCACAAGTATGCTGTCGACGGGGCTTGTCCGGAACGCTCCCGTGGCGAGGCGGATCCCGCAGTGGTGTATGGGATCCAGCAATCGCAATGCTGAAGGCGAGGCAGAACCGTACGCCACACACCCATAATCAAGGCGGGACTGGATCAGCGCTTGATATAGGTGGAGGAGGGTGGACCGGTCGGCACCCCACCTGGTGTGGTTTAAGCAACGGAGAGCGTTTAAGTGCCGCCAGCATGTTTGCTTCAGCTGCCTAATATGGGGCAGCCAAGTCAACCGGGTATCGAACACCAGTCCCAAGAACCGATGCGTTGCGACCACAGCAAGAGGTTCACCGTCAAGGTAAAGGCGCGGCTCAGGGTGAACCGTGCGACGCCGGCAGAAATGCATAACGCAGGTCTTCGCGGCCGAAAACTGGAAGCCGTGCGCTACAGCCCATGACTGCGCCTTGCGGATGGCACCTTGCAGCTGCCGTTCAGCAGCGGCGATGCCACTGGAGCTGTAATATAGGCAGAAGTCGTCCGCATATAAAGAAGCCGCGACGGACGACCTCACCGCCTCAACGAACCCATTGATGGCAATTAAAAACAGGGACACACTGAGGACAGACCCCTGTGGGACCCCGTTCTCCTGGACCCGGGAGGAACTATGCGACGCAGCTACTTGCACGCGGAAGGAACGATACGAAAGAAAATTCTGAATAAAAATCGGGAGCGGGCCCCTAAGGCCCCACCCATGAAGTGTGGCCAGGATGTGATGGCGCCAAGTCGAATCGTATGCCTTCCGCATGTCGAAGAAGACGGCAACCAGATGTTGGCGGCGCGCAAAGGCTGTACGGATGGCAGACTCCAGGGAGACCAGATTATCGACGGCAGAGCGGCCTTTACGGAACCCACCCTGAGACGGAGCCAGAAGGCCCCGAGACTCGAGGAGCCAACTCAACCTCCGGCTCACCATACGTTCCAGCAACTTGCAAGGAACGTTGGTGAGGCTTATGGGGCGATAGCTGTCCACCTCCAGCGGGTTCTTGCCAGGTTTCAATACGGGGAGGACGCCATTGAGACGGGAAAACACCCTCGACCCAGACGCGATTGAAAAGATCTAGGAGGCGTCGCTGGCAAGGCACTGAGAGGTGTTTCAGCATCTGGCTGTGAATGCGGTCTGGTCCAGGAGCCGTATCAGGGCAAGCAGAAAGTGCGCTCTGGAATTCCCATTCGCTGAAAGGAGCATTGTACGACTCCACGTGGCGCGTGTGAAAGGAAAGCCTCCGACTTTCCAACCGCTCTTTCCGGGAGCGGAAGGCCAATGGATAGTTCGTTGACGCGGAACACTGAGCAAAATGCTCTGCTAACCGGTCCGCAATCGTGTCGGAGTCGGTGCACACTGCTCCATTCAGCGAAAGCCCAGGGACAGAGACAGGTGGCCGATAGCCTTGGAGTCGCCGAATCTTGGCCCAAACCTGCGATGCAGAGGTACGGACGCCAATGGTGGAAACATAACGTTCCAGCACTCCTGCTTCAGTTGGCAAATAAGGCGTCGGGCTCGGGCGCGGAACTGTTTAAAAGCAATGAGGGTCTCCAACGACGGGTGCCGCTTATGGCGCTGAAGAGCCCGCCGGCGATCTCGAATGGCCTCTGCGATCTCGGGCGACCACCACGGCACAGTCCTCCGCCGAGGTGACCCGGATGTACAGGGAATCGCAGATGCCGCCGCAGAAACGATGCTGGTGGTGACCGACTGAACCACCGCATCAATCGGATCAGTGGAAGGAGGTGCGATCACTGCGACAGATGTAAATATGTCCCAATCAGCCTTATTCAGAGCCCATCTGGAGGGGCGTTCAGAAGAGTGACGCTGTGGCAGTGACAGAAAGATGGGGAAATGGTCACTACCACATAAGCCGTCATGGACCCTCCAGTGGATGGATGGTGAAAGTCCGGGGCTGCAAATAGAAAGGTCAATGGCCGAAAACGAGCCATGGACAGCACTAAAGTGGGTCGCCTCTCCGGTGTTTAAAAGGCAGAGGTCAAGCTGTGACAGAAGAGTCTCGACATCTCTGCCCCGGCCAGTAATCGCGGCGCTACCCCACAAGGGGTTATGGGCGTTAAAGTCGCCCAGCAACACAAAGGGAGGCGGCAGTTGTCCTATCAATGCAGCCAACACATGACGAGAGACATCACCATCCGGCGGAAGGTACAAACTGCAGACAGTAATAGGCTGAGGCGTCCACATCCTTACAGCGACAGCCTCTAAGGGTGTATGAAGAGGCACACACTCGCTGTAGATAGAGTTAAGGACATAGACGCAGACTCCACCAGACACCCTCTCATAAACTGCCCGGTTCTTATAATAACCCCGATACCCTCGTAGGGGAGGGGTCCGCATTGCCGGAAACCACGTTTCCTGGAGGGCAATGCAGAAGAAAGGGTGACTGCTGACGAGTTGGCGGAGCTCAGCAAGGTGGTGGAAAAAACCGCTGCAGTTCCACTGGAGAATCACTTTGTCCATGGGCGAAATAGGCGTGAAGGGACCGAGGAGGCAGATCACGTCACTGGGTCACCTGCTGTCACCGATCGAGGACCAGTACAATCGGCGTCCTTGGCGTCTGAGGGTATGGCGAGATCCAGGTCCTCAGCGGACGCCAGGATCTCCACCTCATCCTCAGACACAGAGCCTGTATGGTGTGGTGGGGTGGATGCCACCGCGCGTTCCTTGGCCTTAGAGGCCTTCTTCTTCTTCGTCCTCTCTCTCTGCTCCTTGGGCTTTACTGGCTGGGAGGGCTCCACCGAGTCAGTCTCCGGGACGGAGGAGGAGCGGGAAGCCCTGCGACCAGCCGCTGGCCAGCTTTTCAGCCATTGGCTGACGTCACCCTTCCCAGAGGTGGAAACCTGGGAAGGGAGGGACCCGAGGGATCCCTTGCGAGAGAGAGTCGCCGAAGAAGTCGGACGCTTCTCCGGCTTAGAGTTGGGGACTGGTGTCCCCGATGGTTGGGGGGTCGTTGCTCCTGAGGTAGGTGGTGCAGGAGCAACAGATGGGGAAGTGCCCCCCACCATCAAGGGGGCAGGTGTAGTATTCCGGCTCAGAGTGTTCAGTGGAATCGGTGCAGCAGATGACAAAACTACTGTTTTGGCAGCGGTGGCATAGGAGCTGGTCAGAGCCACAGGATGTAGCCTCTCGTATTTCCGCTTAGCCTCAGTATAGGTCATGCGGTCCAGGGCCTTATATTCCATGATCCTTCGTTCTTTCAGTAGAACCTTGCAGTCTGGCGAGCAAGGGGAATGGTGTTCGCCGCAGTTCACACAGATGGGAGGCGGCGCACATGCAGTATTAGGATGTGAAGGGCGTCCACAATCTCTGCATGTCATGCTGGAAGTACACCGAGATGACATGTGGCCGAACTTCCAGCATTTGAAACACCTCATCGGGGGAGGGATATAGGGCTTCACATCACATCGGTAGACCATCACCTTGACCTTTTCGGGTAGGACGTCACCCTCGAAGGCCAAGATGAAGGCACCGGTGGCTACCTGATTATCCCTCGGACCCCGATGGACGCGCCGGACGAAGTGAACACCCCGCCGTTCTAAATTGGCGCGTAGCTCGTCGTCTGACTGCAAGAGTAGGTCCCTATGGAATATAATGCCCTGGACCATGTTGAGACTCTTATGGGGTGTGATCGTGACGGAAACATCCCCCAACTTGTCACAAGCGAGTAACCGCCGTGACTGTGCAGAGGATGCCGTTTTGATCAATACTGCCCCAGAGCGCATTTTGGACAAGCCCTCCACCTCCCCAAACTTGTCCTCCAAGTGCTCGACAAAAAACTGAGGCTTGGTCGCCATAAACAATTCCCCATCGACTCGTGTACAGACTAAATAGCGAGGTGAATAAGGTTTGCTGCCAACCGTAGCCTTTCGTTCCTCCTATGGTGTGGCCAGGGAGGGGAACGATTGTGGATCATATGCCTGAGCATTGTATTGAGGCCGAGAACGCTTAGAGACTGCTGGCGGCTGGCCGCCAGCAAGAGATGATGTACCACGCTTCATCGCGGGTCATCCGCCCTGATGCCACCTACTCCGACCAAGGGCCCTCCCCACGGGCGCCACCCAGCCTCAGCAACGACCACCTGGCGGGATGGCCATTGCCGGGAGTCCCGATGCCCCAAGGAGACAGGCATCTACTCCTTGGCATACGCGGGGAGTTAACGGCGCAGGCATCAGTAGAGTGATCCCTGTGTTGTCAGGGGGCTACAACCGACAGGGTACATGGCGGCACCACCACAACGGACTGGCTACCGTGCTGGATTTCAGGTGAAATGTAGCCCATGATCGTCATTGGCGCATAAAGCGACACAGCAGAGCAGACTGCAAAAACCGCACCCAAGAACAAAGCCACGCCCTAGAGATGGTGAGTGGGCGGGACAGCTATGCGACGACGACCAACCAAGCTAGAGATGGTAATGAGCGATGGACACATTGCACCTTGTAAGGCGCCCTTCCCCAATCAGCTCGCTCTTCGGAAGAATTTAGAAGATGGAGGTCAAACCCGGTAGGGGACCATCACATAAGGCCGAAACGTTTGAGACTCCTTTTAGTCGCCTCTTACGACAGGCAGGAATTCCGTGGGCCTATTCTTACCCCCGAACCCACAGGGGGTGGTGACTGTGGTATTCAATCCCGATGCAAATTCTGTGTTCCATGAACACTCTGATAGTACACAGATTACAGAATGCCTCCAGATGTGCATCGGAAACTACTACTGGTCTTCCAGGGAACCCAAAGCGTTGACTGTTTGAGACATTACTCCCAAGGAGGAAAGTGCGCATGGTGACTGTTGTATTCAATCCCGATGCAATTTCTGTGTTTCATCAACACTCTGATAGTCCACAGATTACAGAATGCCACCAGACGTGCATCGGAAACTACTACTGGTCTTCCAGGGAACGATCAAACCGTAGACTGTTTGAGACATTACTCCCATGGATTAAAGTGTTCATGGTGACTGTTGTATTCAATCCCGATGCAATTTCTGTGTTTTATCAACACTCTGATAGTCCACAGATTACAGAATGCCACCAGATGTGCTTCGGAAACTACTACTGGTCTTCCAGGGAACCCAAAGCGTAGACTGTTTGAGACACTACTCCCATGGAGGAAAGTGCGCATGGTGACACTTGTATTCAATCCCGATGCGATTTCTGTGTTTCATCAACACTCTGATACTCCACAGATTACAGAATGCCTCCAGATGTGCATCGGAAACTACTACTGGTCTTCCAGGGAACGATCAAAGCGTAGACTATTTGAGACATTACTCCCATGGAGCAAAGTGCGCATGGTGACACTTGTATTCAATCCCGATGCAATTACTGTGTTTCAACAACACTCTGATAGTCCAGAGATTAAGGAATGCATCCAGATGTGCATCGGAAACTACTACTGGTCTTCCAGGGAACGATCAAAGCGTAGACTGTTTGAGACATTACTCGCATGGAGGGAAGAGCGCTTGGTGACTGTTGTATTCAATCCCATTGCAATTTCTGTGTTTTATCAACACTCAGTTAGTCCACAGATTTCAGAATGCCTCCAGATGTGCATCGGAAACTACTACTGGTCTTCCAGGGAACGATCAAAGCGTAGACTGTTTCAGACATTACTCCCATGGAGGAAAGTGCGCATGGTGACTGTTGTATTCAATCCCGATGCAATTTCTGTGTTTCATCAACACTCTGATAGTCCACAGATTGCAGAATGCTTCCAGATGTGCATCGAAACTACTACTGGTCTTCTAGGGAACGATCAAAGCGTATACTCTTTGAGACATAACTCCCGTGGAGGAAAGTGCGCATGGTGACTGTTGTATTCAATCCCGATGAAATTTCTGTGTTTCATCAACACTCTGATAGTCCACAGATTGCAGAATGCTTCCAGATGTGCATCGGAAACTACTACTGGTCTTCCAGGGAACGATCAAAGCGTAGACGTTTTGAGACATTGCACCCGTGGTGGAATGTGCGCATGGTGACTGTTGTATTCAATCCCGATGGAAATTCTGTGTTCCATCAACACTCAGTTAGTCCACAGATTTCAGAATGCCTCCAGATATGCATCTGAATCTACTTCTGGTCTTCCAGGGAATGATCAAAGCGTAGACTCTTTGAGACATTACTCACATGGAGGAAAGTGCGCATGGTGACTGTTGTATTCAATCCTGATGCAATTTCTGTGTTTCATCAACACTGTGATAGTCCACAGATTGCAGAATGCTTCCAGATGTGCATCGGAAACTACTACTGGTCATCCAGGGAACGATCAAAGCGTAGACTGTTTGAGACACTACTCCCATATAGGAAAGTGCTCATGGTGACTGTTGTATTCAATCCCTATACAATTTCTGTGTTTGATCAACACTCTGATAGTCCACAGATTACAGAATGCCACCAGATGTGCATCGGAAACTACTACTGGTCTTCCAGGGAACTCAAAGCGTAGACTGTTTGAGACATTACTCCCATGAAGGAAAGTGCTGTATGGTGACTGTTGTATTCAATCCCGATGCTAATTCTGTGTTCCATGAACACTCTGATAGTAGACAGATTACAGAATGCCTCCAGATGTGCATCGGAAACTACTACTGGTCTTCCAGGGAACGATCAAACCGTAGACTGTTTGAGACATTACTCCCATGAAGGAAAGTGCGCATGGTGACTGTTGTATTCAATCCCGATGCTAATTCTGTGTTCCATGAACACTCTGATAGTAGACAGATTACAGAATGCCTCCAGATGTGCATCGGAAACTACTACTGGTCTCTCAGGGAACGATCAAAGCGTAGACTCTTTGAGACATTACTCCCATGGATTAAAGTGCGCATGGTGACTGTTGTATTCAATTCCGATGCAATTTCTGTGTTTTATCAACACTCGGATAGTCCACAGATTACAGAATGCCACCAGATGTGCTTCGGAAACTACTACTGGTCTTCCAGGGAACGATCAAAGCGTAGACTGTTTGAGACACTACTCCCATGGAGGAAAGTGCGCATGGTGACTATTGTATTCAATCCCGATGCAATTTCTGTGTTTCATCAACACTCTGATACTCCAAACATTACACAATGCCTCCAGATGTGCATCGGAAGCTACTATTGGTCTTCCTGGGAACGATCAAAGCGTAGACTGTTAGAGACATTACTCCCATGTAGGCAAGTGCGCATGGTGACTGTTGTATTCAATCCCGATGCAATTTCTGTGTTTCATCAACACTCTGATAGTCCATAGATTACAGAATGCCACCAGATGTACAATGGAAACTACTACTGGTCTTCCAGGGAACGATCAAAGCGTAGACTCTTTGAGACATTACTCCCATGGATTAAAGTGTGCATGGTGACTGTTGTATTCAATCCCGATGCAATTTCTGTGTTTGATCAACACTCTGATAGTCCACAGATTGCAGAATGCTTCCAGATGTGCATCGGAAACTACTACTGGTCTTCCAGGGAACGATCAAAGCGTAGACTGTTTGAGACACTACTCCCATATAGGAAAGTGCGCATGGTGACTGTTGTATTCAATCCAGATACAATTTCTGTGTTTGATCAACACTCTGATACTCCACAGATTACGGAATGCCTCCAGATGTGCATCGGAAACTACTACTGGTCTTCCAGGGAACTCAAAGCGTAGACTGTTTGAGACATTACTCCCATTTAGGAAAGTGTGCATGGTGGCTGTTGTATTCAACCCCATTGCAATTTCTGTGTTTTATCAACACTCAGTTAGTGCACAGATTTCAGAATGCATCCAGATGTGCATCGGAAACTACTACTGGTCTTACAGGGAACTATCAAAGCGTAGACTGTTTGAGACATTACTCCCATGGAGGAATGTGCGCATGGTGACTGTTGTATTCAATCCCGATGCAATTTCTGTGTTTCATCAACACTCTGATAGTCCACAGATTGCAGAATACTTCATGATGTGCATCGGAAACTACTACTGGTCTTCCAGGGAACGATCAAAGCGTATGCTCTTTGAGACATAACTCCCGTGGAGGAATGTGCGCATGGTGACTGTTGTATTCAATCCCGATGCAATTTCTGTGTTTCATCAACACTCTGATAGTCCAAAGATTACAGAATGCCACCAGATGTGCTTCGGAAACTACAACTGGTCTTCCAGGGAAAGATCAAAAAGTAGACTGTTTGAGACATTGCACCCGTGGAGGAAAAAGCGCATGGTGACTGTTGTATTCAATCCCGATGCAAATTCTGTGTACCATGAACACTCTGATAGTAGACAGATTACAGAATGCCTCCAGATGTGCTTCGGAAACTACTACTGGTCTTCCAGGGAACCAAAAGCGTAGACTGTTTGAGACATTACTCCCGTGGATTAAAGTGTGCATGGTGACTGTTGTATTCAATCCCGATGCAATTTCTGTGTTTTATCAACACTCTGATAGTCCACAGATTACAGAATGCCACCAGATGTGCTTCGGAAAATACTACTAGTCTTCCAGGGAACGATCAAAGCGTAGACTGTTTGAGACACTACTCCCATAGAGGAAAGTGCGCATGGTGACTATTGTATTCAATCCCGATGCAATTTCAGTGTTTCATCAACACTTTGAAGGTCCACAGATTTCAGAATGCATCCAGATGTGCATCGGAAACTACTACTGATCTTCTAGGGAACGATCAAAGCGCAGACTCTTTGAGACATTACTCCCGTTTAGGAAAGTGCTCATGGTGACTGTTGTATTCAATCCCGATGCAATTTCTGTGTTTCATCAACACTCTGATAGTCCACAGATTACAGAATACCACCAGATGTACAACTGAAACTACTACTGGTCTTCCAGGGAACGATCAAAGCGTAGACGGTTTGAGACATTGCACCCGTGGAGGAATGTGCGCATGATGACTGTTGTATTCAATCCCGATGCAAATTCTGTGTTCCATCAACACTCTGATAGTAGTCAGATTCCAGAATGCCTCCAGATATGCATCGGAAACTACTACTGGTCTTCCAGGGAACCCAAAGCGTAGACTGTTTGAGACACTACTCCCATGGAGGAAAGTGCGCATGGTGACTATTGTATTCAATCCCGATGCAATTTCTGTGTTTCATCAACACTCAGATACTCCACACATTACAGAATGCCTCCAGATGTGCATCGGAAGCTACTACTTATCTTCCTGGGAACGATCAAAGCGTAGACTGTTAGAGACATTACTCCCATGTATGCAAGTGCGCATGGTGACTGTTGTATTCAATCCCGATGCAATTTCTGTGTTTCATCAACACTTTGAAGGTCCACAGATTACAGAATTCATCCAGATGTGCATCGGAAACTACTACTGGTCTTCCAGGGAACCCAAAGCGTAGACTGTTTGAGACATTACTCCCAAGGAGGAAAGTGCGCATGCTGACTGTTGTATTCAATCCCGATGCAATTTCTGTGTTTCATCAACACTCTGATAGTCCACAGATTACACAATGCCACCAGACGTGCATCGGAAACTACTACTGGTCCTCCAGGGAACGATCAAACCGTAGACTGTTTGAGACATTACTCCCGTGGATTAAAGTGTGTATGGTGACTGTTGTATTCAATCCCGATGCAATTTCTGTGTTTTATCAACACTCGGATAGTCCACAGATTACAGAATGCCACCAGATGTGTTCGGAAACTACTACTGGTCTTCCAGGGAACGATCAAAGCGTAGACTGTTTGAGACACTACTCCCATGGAGGAAAGTGCGCATGGTGACTATTGTATTCAATCCCGATGCAATTTCTGTGTTTTATCAACACTCTGATACTCCAAACATTACACAATGCCTCCAGATGTGCATCGGAAGCTACTATTGGTCTTCCTGGGAACGATCAAAGCGTAGACTCTTAGAGACATTACTCCCATGTAGGCAAGTGCGCATGGTGACTGTTGTATTCAATCCCGATGCAATATCTGTGTTTCATCAACACTTTGAAGGTCCACAGATTATAGAATGCATCCAGATGTGCATCGAAAACTACTACTGATCTTCCAGGGAACCCAAAGCGTAGACTGTTTGAGAGACTACTCCCATGTAGGCAAGTGCGCATGGTGACTGTTTTATTCAATCCCGATGCAATTTCTGTGTTTCATCAACACTCTGATAGTCCATAGATTACAGAATGCCACCAGATGTACAATGGAAACTACTACTGGTCTTCCAGGGAACGTTCAAAGCGTAGACTGTTTGAGACATTACTCCCATGGAGGAAAGTGCGCATGGTGACCGTTGTATTCAATCCCGATGCAATTTCTGTGTTTCGTCAACACTCTGATAGTCCACAGATTGCAGAATGCTTCCAGATGTGCATCGGAAACTACTACTGGTCGTCCAGGGAACGATCAAAGCGTATACTGTTAGAGACATTACTCCCGTGGAGGAAAGTGCGCATGGTGACTGTTGTATTCAATCCCGATGCAATTTCTGTGTTTCATCAACTCTCTGATAGTCCACAGATTACAGAATGCCACCAGATGTGGTTCGGAAACTACTACTGGTCTTCCAGGGAACGATCAAAGCGTAGACTGTTTGAGACATTGCACCCGTGGAGGAAAGTGCACATGGTGATTGTTGTTGGTTGGTTGGTTTGTGGGGGTTAAAGGGACCAGACTACTTAGGTCATCGGTCCCTTGTCCACGACCATAATAATACACGAAGAAAAGTCCAACAAGCAATAAACACATAACGGAGACGACAAGGGACGACACAGTACAAGAAAGACATAGACGAAGACCAGAGAAAAGAGATTAAAAGACACACAGAGTGCGACGGTCATTGGCCGACCATGAAAATAAAACTGGAAAGGCCAACAACCAAGGGACACATTAAAACACCACAAACTAAAACCCCAGGCCAAAAGCCACAGTCGACACTAAAAAAATAAAAAGGGACTCTCATATTGAATGATAAAAACCCCCTGCTCGAATAAAACGGAGAACTAAGTCAGCCATAGTAGAGTCATCGGTTAAAAGAGCAGGGAGTGTATCAGGCAGCGCGAACGTCTGCCTGAGGGCAGTTAATAGTGGGCAGTCTAGTAAGACGTGTACCACGGTCAGGGCCAATCCGCAGCGACAGAGAGGCGGGTCGTCACGGCACAAGAGATACGCGTGCGTGAGCCGGGTATGTCCTATGCGGAGCCGGCAGAGGACGACAGCGTCCTTGCGAGACCCCCGCATGGAGGAGCGCCACACACTGGTTGTCTCCTTGACTGCCCGAAGTTTGTTGGGAGAGGGCAGGGTGCGCCACTCATCACGCCAAGCAGCAAGGACCTTCTGCCGCAATACGGATCGGACGTCACTCTCTAAAAGACCGATCTCCATGGCCGGGGAACTGACCGCCTGTTTCGCCAGTTCGTCAACCCGCTCGTTACCCGGGATTCCGGCGTGACCCGGGGACCAAACAAAGGTGACAGAGCGGCCGCAACGGACGAGAGTATGGAGGGACTCCTGGATGGCCACCACCAGACGGGAACGAGGGAAACACTGGTCAAGAGCTCGTAAACCGCTCAGGGAGTCACTACAGATGACAAAGGACTCACCAGAGCGGGAGCGGAGAAACTCTAGGGCACGATAGATGGCAACCAACTCGGCAGTGTATACACTGGAGCCAGCTGCCAATGACCGTTGCTCACAATAATCCCGTAGAGTGAGAGCGTAACCAGTGTGACCAGAGACCACCGAACCGTCGGTGTAGGCCACCGCCGCGTTCGGAAACTCGGCCAGGATGGAAAGAAAGCGGCGGCGGAGGGCCTCCAGAGGCACTGAGACCTTCGGACCCTGTGTCAAGTCGAGCCGAAGGCACAGTCGGGGCACACTCCACGGGGGCAGACGGAGATTGGCCCGGAAAACAGGCGGCAGAGGAAAAAAGTCAAGGCCACGGAGAAGGTCCCGGAGGCGAACCGCAATGGGACACCCTGACCGGGGCCGCCTGTCTGGAACATGGACGATCGAGCGCGGGAACAGGAGACGGTAGTTTGGATGCCCTGGCATGCTATAAACGTGCGCGGCATAGGCGGCCAGAAGGCGGTCACGCCGGAACCGCAATGGAGGGACACCAGCCACCACAAGTATGCTGTCGACGGGGCTTGTCCGGAACGCTCCCGTGGCGAGGCGGATCCCGCAGTGGTGTATGGGATCCAGCAATCGCAATGCTGAAGGCGAGGCAGAACCGTACGCCACACACCCATAATCAAGGCGGGACTGGATCAGCGCTTGATATAGGTGGAGGAGGGTGGACCGGTCGGCACCCCACCTGGTGTGGTTTAAGCAACGGAGAGCGTTTAAGTGCCGCCAGCATGTTTGCTTCAGCTGCCTAATATGGGGCAGCCAAGTCAACCGGGTATCGAACACCAGTCCCAAGAACCGATGCGTTGCGACCACAGCAAGAGGTTCACCGTCAAGGTAAAGGCGCGGCTCAGGGTGAACCGTGCGACGCCGGCAGAAATGCATAACGCAGGTCTTCGCGGCCGAAAACTGGAAGCCGTGCGCTACAGCCCATGACTGCGCCTTGCGGATGGCACCTTGCAGCTGCCGTTCAGCAGCGGCGATGCCACTGGAGCTGTAATATAGGCAGAAGTCGTCCGCATATAAAGAAGCCGCGACGGACGACCTCACCGCCTCAACGAACCCATTGATGGCAATTAAAAACAGGGACACACTGAGGACAGACCCCTGTGGGACCCCGTTCTCCTGGACCCGGGAGGAACTATGCGACGCAGCTACTTGCACGCGGAAGGAACGATACGAAAGAAAATTCTGAACAAAAATCGGGAGCGGGCCCCTAAGGCCCCACCCATGAAGTGTGGCCAGGATGTGATGGCGCCAAGTCGAATCGTATGCCTTCCGCATGTCGAAGAAGACGGCAACCAGATGTTGGCGGCGCGCAAAGGCTGTACGGATGGCAGACTCCAGGGAGACCAGATTATCGACGGCAGAGCGGCCTTTACGGAACCCACCCTGAGACGGAGCCAGAAGGCCCCGAGACTCGAGGAGCCAACTCAACCTCCGGCTCACCATACGTTCCAGCAACTTGCAAGGAACGTTGGTGAGGCTTATGGGGCGATAGCTGTCCACCTCCAGCGGGTTCTTGCCAGGTTTCAATACGGGGAGGACGCCATTGAGACGGGAAAACACCCTCGACCCAGACGCGATTGAAAAGATCTAGGAGGCGTCGCTGGCAAGGCACTGAGAGGTGTTTCAGCATCTGGCTGTGAATGCGGTCTGGTCCAGGAGCCGTATCAGGGCAAGCAGAAAGTGCGCTCTGGAATTCCCATTCGCTGAAAGGAGCATTGTACGACTCCACGTGGCGCGTGTGAAAGGAAAGCCTCCGACTTTCCAACCGCTCTTTCCGGGAGCGGAAGGCCAATGGATAGTTCGTTGACGCGGAACACTGAGCAAAATGCTCTGCTAACCGGTCCGCAATCGTGTCGGAGTCGGTGCACACTGCTCCATTCAGCGAAAGCCCAGGGACAGAGACAGGTGGCCGATAGCCTTGGAGTCGCCGAATCTTGGCCCAAACCTGCGATGCAGAGGTACGGACGCCAATGGTGGAAACATAACGTTCCAGCACTCCTGCTTCAGTTGGCAAATAAGGCGTCGGGCTCGGGCGCGGAACTGTTTAAAAGCAATGAGGGTCTCCAACGACGGGTGCCGCTTATGGCGCTGAAGAGCCCGCCGGCGATCTCGAATGGCCTCTGCGATCTCGGGCGACCACCACGGCACAGTCCTCCGCCGAGGTGACCCGGATGTACAGGGAATCGCAGATGCCGCCGCAGAAACGATGCTGGTGGTGACCGACTGAACCACCGCATCAATCGGATCAGTGGAAGGAGGTGCGATCACTGCGACAGATGTAAATATGTCCCAATCAGCCTTATTCAGAGCCCATCTGGAGGGGCGTTCAGAAGAGTGACGCTGTGGCAGTGACAGAAAGATGGGGAAATGGTCACTACCACATAAGCCGTCATGGACCCTCCAGTGGATGGATGGTGAAAGTCCGGGGCTGCAAATAGAAAGGTCAATGGCCGAAAACGAGCCATGGACAGCACTAAAGTGGGTCGCCTCTCCGGTGTTTAAAAGGCAGAGGTCAAGCTGTGACAGAAGAGTCTCGACATCTCTGCCCCGGCCAGTAATCGCGGCGCTACCCCACAAGGGGTTATGGGCGTTAAAGTCGCCCAGCAACACAAAGGGAGGCGGCAGTTGTCCTATCAATGCAGCCAACACATGACGAGAGACATCACCATCCGGCGGAAGGTACAAACTGCAGACAGTAATAGGCTGAGGCGTCCACATCCTTACAGCGACAGCCTCTAAGGGTGTATGAAGAGGCACACACTCGCTGTAGATAGAGTTAAGGACATAGACGCAGACTCCACCAGACACCCTCTCATAAACTGCCCGGTTCTTATAATAACCCCGATACCCTCGTAGGGGAGGGGTCCGCATTGCCGGAAACCACGTTTCCTGGAGGGCAATGCAGAAGAAAGGGTGACTGCTGACGAGTTGGCGGAGCTCAGCAAGGTGGTGGAAAAAACCGCTGCAGTTCCACTGGAGAATCACTTTGTCCATGGGCGAAATAGGCGTGAAGGGACCGAGGAGGCAGATCACGTCACTGGGTCACCTGCTGTCACCGATCGAGGACCAGTACAATCGGCGTCCTTGGCGTCTGAGGGTATGGCGAGATCCAGGTCCTCAGCGGACGCCAGGATCTCCACCTCATCCTCAGACACAGAGCCTGTATGGTGCGGTGGGGTGGATGCCACCGCGCGTTCCTTGGCCTTAGAGGCCTTCTTCTTCTTCGTCCTCTCTCTCTGCTCCTTGGGCTTTACTGGCTGGGAGGGCTCCACCGAGTCAGTCTCCGGGACGGAGGAGGAGCGGGAAGCCCTGCGACCAGCCGCTGGCCAGCTTTTCAGCCATTGGCTGACGTCACCCTTCCCAGAGGTGGAAACCTGGGAAGGGAGGGACCCGAGGGATCCCTTGCGAGAGAGAGTCGCCGAAGAAGTCGGACGCTTCTCCGGCTTAGAGTTGGGGACTGGTGTCCCCGATGGTTGGGGGGTCGTTGCTCCTGAGGTAGGTGGTGCAGGAGCAACAGATGGGGAAGTGCCCCCCACCATCAAGGGGGCAGGTGTAGTATTCCGGCTCAGAGTGTTCAGTGGAATCGGTGCAGCAGATGACAAAACTACTGTTTTGGCAGCGGTGGCATAGGAGCTGGTCAGAGCCACAGGATGTAGCCTCTCGTATTTCCGCTTAGCCTCAGTATAGGTCATGCGGTCCAGGGCCTTATATTCCATGATCCTTCGTTCTTTCAGTAGAACCTTGCAGTCTGGCGAGCAAGGGGAATGGTGTTCGCCGCAGTTCACACAGATGGGAGGCGGCGCACATGCAGTATTAGGATGTGAAGGGCGTCCACAATCTCTGCATGTCATGCTGGAAGTACACCGAGATGACATGTGGCCGAACTTCCAGCATTTGAAACACCTCATCGGGGGAGGGATATAGGGCTTCACATCACATCGGTAGACCATCACCTTGACCTTTTCGGGTAGGACGTCACCCTCGAAGGCCAAGATGAAGGCACCGGTGGCTACCTGATTATCCCTCGGACCCCGATGGACGCGCCGGACGAAGTGAACACCCCGCCGTTCTAAATTGGCGCGTAGCTCGTCGTCTGACTGCAAGAGTAGGTCCCTATGGAATATAATGCCCTGGACCATGTTGAGACTCTTATGGGGTGTGATCGTGACGGAAACATCCCCCAACTTGTCACAAGCGAGTAACCGCCGTGACTGTGCAGAGGATGCCGTTTTGATCAATACTGCCCCAGAGCGCATTTTGGACAAGCCCTCCACCTCCCCAAACTTGTCCTCCAAGTGCTCGACAAAAAACTGAGGCTTGGTCGCCATAAACAATTCCCCATCGACTCGTGTACAGACTAAATAGCGAGGTGAATAAGGTTTGCTGCCAACCGTAGCCTTTCGTTCCTCCTATGGTGTGGCCAGGGAGGGGAACGATTGTGGATCATATGCCTGAGCATTGTATTGAGGCCGAGAACGCTTAGAGACTGCTGGCGGCTGGCCGCCAGCAAGAGATGATGTACCACGCTTCATCGCGGGTCATCCGCCCTGATGCCACCTACTCCGACCAAGGGCCCTCCCCACGGGCGCCACCCAGCCTCAGCAACGACCACCTGGCGGGATGGCCATTGCCGGGAGTCCCGATGCCCCAAGGAGACAGGCATCTACTCCTTGGCATACGCGGGGAGTTAACGGCGCAGGCATCAGTAGAGTGATCCCTGTGTTGTCAGGGGGCTACAACCGACAGGGTACATGGCGGCACCACCACAACGGACTGGCTACCGTGCTGGATTTCAGGTGAAATGTAGCCCATGATCGTCATTGGCGCATAAAGCGACACAGCAGAGCAGACTGCAAAAACCGCACCCAAGAACAAAGCCACGCCCTAGAGATGGTGAGTGGGCGGGACAGCTATGCGACGACGACCAACCAAGCTAGAGATGGTAATGAGCGATGGACACATTGCACCTTGTAAGGCGCCCTTCCCCAATCAGCTCGCTCTTCGGAAGAATTTAGAAGATGGAGGTCAAACCCGGTAGGGGACCATCACATAAGGCCGAAACGTTTGAGACTCCTTTTAGTCGCCTCTTACGACAGGCAGGAATTCCGTGGGCCTATTCTTACCCCCGAACCCACAGGGGGTGGTGACTGTGGTATTCAATCCCGATGCAAATTCTGTGTTCCATGAACACTCTGATAGTACACAGATTACAGAATGCCTCCAGATGTGCATCGGAAACTACTACTGGTCTTCCAGGGAACCCAAAGCGTTGACTGTTTGAGACATTACTCCCAAGGAGGAAAGTGCGCATGGTGACTGTTGTATTCAATCCCGATGCAATTTCTGTGTTTCATCAACACTCTGATAGTCCACAGATTACAGAATGCCACCAGACGTGCATCGGAAACTACTACTGGTCTTCCAGGGAACGATCAAACCGTAGACTGTTTGAGACATTACTCCCATGGATTAAAGTGTTCATGGTGACTGTTGTATTCAATCCCGATGCAATTTCTGTGTTTTATCAACACTCTGATAGTCCACAGATTACAGAATGCCACCAGATGTGCTTCGGAAACTACTACTGGTCTTCCAGGGAACCCAAAGCGTAGACTGTTTGAGACACTACTCCCATGGAGGAAAGTGCGCATGGTGACACTTGTATTCAATCCCGATGCAATTACTGTGTTTCAACAACACTCTGATAGTCCAGAGATTAAGGAATGCATCCAGATGTGCATCGGAAACTACTACTGGTCTTCCAGGGAACGATCAAAGCGTAGACTGTTTGAGACATTACTCGCATGGAGGGAAGAGCGCTTGGTGACTGTTGTATTCAATCCCATTGCAATTTCTGTGTTTTATCAACACTCAGATAGTCCACAGATTTCAGAATGCCTCCAGATGTGCATCGGAAACTACTACTGGTCTTCCAGGGAACGATCAAAGCGTAGACTGTTTCAGACATTACTCCCATGGAGGAAAGTGCGCATGGTGACTGTTGTATTCAATCCCGATGCAATTTCTGTGTTTCATCAACACTCTGATAGTCCACAGATTGCAGAATGCTTCCAGATGTGCATCGAAACTACTACTGGTCTTCTAGGGAACGATCAAAGCGTATACTCTTTGAGACATAACTCCCGTGGAGGAAAGTGCGCATGGTGACTGTTGTATTCAATCCCGATGAAATTTCTGTGTTTCATCAACACTCTGATAGTCCACAGATTGCAGAATGCTTCCAGATGTGCATCGGAAACTACTACTGGTCTTCCAGGGAACGATCAAAGCGTAGACGTTTTGAGACATTGCACCCGTGGTGGAATGTGCGCATGGTGACTGTTGTATTCAATCCCGATGGAAATTCTGTGTTCCATCAACACTCAGTTAGTCCACAGATTTCAGAATGCCTCCAGATATGCATCTGAATCTACTTCTGGTCTTCCAGGGAATGATCAAAGCGTAGACTCTTTGAGACATTACTCACATGGAGGAAAGTGCGCATGGTGACTGTTGTATTCAATCCTGATGCAATTTCTGTGTTTCATCAACACTGTGATAGTCCACAGATTGCAGAATGCTTCCAGATGTGCATCGGAAACTACTACTGGTCATCCAGGGAACGATCAAAGCGTAGACTGTTTGAGACACTACTCCCATATAGGAAAGTGCTCATGGTGACTGTTGTATTCAATCCCTATACAATTTCTGTGTTTGATCAACACTCTGATAGTCCACAGATTACAGAATGCCACCAGATGTGCATCGGAAACTACTACTGGTCTTCCAGGGAACTCAAAGCGTAGACTGTTTGAGACATTACTCCCATGAAGGAAAGTGCTGTATGGTGACTGTTGTATTCAATCCCGATGCTAATTCTGTGTTCCATGAACACTCTGATAGTAGACAGATTACAGAATGCCTCCAGATGTGCATCGGAAACTACTACTGGTCTTCCAGGGAACGATCAAACCGTAGACTGTTTGAGACATTACTCCCATGAAGGAAAGTGCGCATGGTGACTGTTGTATTCAATCCCGATGCTAATTCTGTGTTCCATGAACACTCTGATAGTAGACAGATTACAGAATGCCTCCAGATGTGCATCGGAAACTACTACTGGTCTCTCAGGGAACGATCAAAGCGTAGACTCTTTGAGACATTACTCCCATGGATTAAAGTGCGCATGGTGACTGTTGTATTCAATTCCGATGCAATTTCTGTGTTTCATCAACACTCTGATAGTCCACAGATTACACAATGCCACCAGACGTGCATCGGAAACTACTACTGGTCCTCCAGGGAACGATCAAACCGTAGACTGTTTGAGACATTACTCCCGTGGATTAAAGTGTGCATGGTGACTGTTGTATTCAATCCCGATGCAATTTCTGTGTTTTATCAACACTCGGATAGTCCACAGATTACAGAATGCCACCAGATGTGCTTCGGAAACTACTACTGGTCTTCCAGGGAACGATCAAAGCGTAGACTGTTTGAGACACTACTCCCATGGAGGAAAGTGCGCATGGTGA
Organism: Schistocerca gregaria; assembly: GCF_023897955.1. Classification (NCBI taxonomy): domain Eukaryota; kingdom Metazoa; phylum Arthropoda; class Insecta; order Orthoptera; family Acrididae; genus Schistocerca; species Schistocerca gregaria. Next base: position 45,565,237 of record NC_064927.1, read on the forward strand.
CTATTGTATTCAATCCCGATGCAATTTCTGTGTTTCATCAACACTCCGATACTCCAAACATTACACAATGCCTCCAGATGTGCATCGGAAGCTACTATTGGTCTTCCTGGGAACGATCAAAGCGTAGACTGTTAGAGACATTACTCCCATGTAGGCAAGTGCGCATGGTGACTGTTGTATTCAATCCCGATGCAATTTCTGTGTTTCATCAACACTCTGATAGTCCATAGATTACAGAATGCCACCAGATGTACAATGGAAACTACTACTGGTCTTCCAGGGAACGATCAAAGCGTAGACTCTTTGAGACATTACTCCCATGGATTAAAGTGCGCATGGTGACTGTTGTATTCAATCCCGATGCAATTTCTGTGTTTGATCAACACTCTGATAGTCCACAGATTGCAGAATGCTTCCAGATGTGCATCGGAAACTACTACTGGTCTTCCAGGGAACGATCAAAGCGTAGACTGTTTGAGACACTACTCCCATATAGGAAAGTGCGCATGGTGACTGTTGTATTCAATCCAGATACAATTTCTGTGTTTGATCAACACTCTGATACTCCACAGATTACGGAATGCTTCCAGATGTGCATCGGAAACTACTACTGGTCTTCCAGGGAACTCAAAGCGTAGACTGTTTGAGACATTACTCCCATTTAGGAAAGTGTGCATGGTGGCTGTTGTATTCAACCCCATTGCAATTTCTGTGTTTTATCAACACTCAGTTAGTGCACAGATTTCAGAATGCATCCAGATGTGCATCGGAAACTACTACTGGTCTTACAGGGAACTATCAAAGCGTAGACTGTTTGAGACATTACTCCCATGGAGGAAAGTGCGCATGGTGACTGTTGTATTCAATCCCGATGCAATTTCTGTGTTTCATCAACACTTTGAAGGTCCACAGATTTCAGAATGCATCCAGATGTGCATCGGAAACTACTACTGATCTTCTAGGGAACGATCAAAGCGCAGACTCTTTGAGACATTACTCCCGTTTAGGAAAGTGCTCATGGTGACTGTTGTATTCAATCCCGATGCAATTTCTGTGTTTCATCAACACTCTGATAGTCCATAGATTACAGAATGCCACCAGATGTACAATGGAAACTACTACTGGTCTTCCAGGGAACGATCAAAGCGTAGACTCTTTGAGACATTACTCCCATGGATTAAAGTGCGCATGGTGACTGTTGTATTCAATCCCGATGCAATTTCTGTGTTTGATCAACACTCTGATAGTCCACAGATTGCAGAATACTTCATGATGTGCATCGGAAACTACTACTGGTCTTCCAGGGAACGATCAAAGCGTATGCTCTTTGAGACATAACTCCCGTGGAGGAATGTGCGCATGGTGACTGTTGTAATTAATCCCGATGCAATTTCTGTGTTTCATCAACACTCTGATAGTCCAAAGATTACAGAATGCCACCAGATGTGCTTCGGAAACTACTACTGGTCTTCCAGGGAAAGATCAAAAAGTAGACTGTTTGAGACATTGCACCCGTGGAGGAAAAAGCGCATGGTGACTGTTGTATTCAATCCCGATGCAAATTCTGTGTACCATGAACACTCTGATAGTAGACAGATTACAGAATGCCTCCAGATGTGCTTCGGAAACTACTACTGGTCTTCCAGGGAACCAAAAGCGTAGACTGTTTGAGACATTACTCCCGTGGATTAAAGTGTGCATGGTGACTGTTGTATTCAATCCCGATGCAATTTCTGTGTTTTATCAACACTCTGATAGTCCACAGATTACAGAATGCCACCAGATGTGCTTCGGAAAATACTACTAGTCTTCCAGGGAACGATCAAAGCGTAGACTGTTTGAGACACTACTCCCATAGAGGAAAGTGCGCATGGTGACTATTGTATTCAATCCCGATGCAATTTCAGTGTTTCATCAACACTTTGAAGGTCCACAGATTTCAGAATGCATCCAGATGTGCATCGGAAACTACTACTGATCTTCTAGGGAACGATCAAAGCGCAGACTCTTTGAGACATTACTCCCGTTTAGGAAAGTGCTCATGGTGACTGTTGTATTCAATCCCGATGCAATTTCTGTGTTTCATCAACACTCTGATAGTCCACAGATTACAGAATACCACCAGATGTACAACTGAAACTACTACTGGTCTTCCAGGGAACGATCAAAGCGTAGACGGTTTGAGACATTGCACCCGTGGAGGAATGTGCGCATGATGACTGTTGTATTCAATCCCGATGCAAATTCTGTGTTCCATCAACACTCTGATAGTAGACAGATTCCAGAATGCCTCCAGATTTGCATCGGAAACTACTACTGGTCTTCCAGGGAACCCAAAGCGTAGACTGTTTGAGACACTACTCCCATGGAGGAAAGTGCGCATGGTGACTATTGTATTCAATCCCGATGCAATTTCTGTGTTTCATCAACACTCAGATACTCCACACATTACAGAATGCCTCCAGATGTGCATCGGAAGCTACTACTTATCTTCCTGGGAACGATCAAAGCGTAGACTGTTAGAGACATTACTCCCATGTATGCAAGTGCGCATGGTGACTGTTGTATTCAATCCCGATGCAATTTCTGTGTTTCATCAACACTTTGAAGGTCCACAGATTACAGAATTCATCCAGATGTGCATCGGAAACTACTACTGGTCTTCCAGGGAACCCAAAGCGTAGACTGTTTGAGACATTACTCCCAAGGAGGAAAGTGCGCATGCTGACTGTTGTATTCAATCCCGATGCAATTTCTGTGTTTCATCAACACTCTGATAGTCCACAGATTACACAATGCCACCAGACGTGCATCGGAAACTACTACTGGTCCTCCAGGGAACGATGAAACCGTAGACTGTTTGAGACATTACTCCCGTGGATTAAAGTGTGTATGGTGACTGTTGTAATCAATCCCGATGCAATTTCTGTGTTTTACCAACACTCGGATAGTCCACAGATTACAGAATGCCACCAGATGTGTTCGGAAACTACTACTGGTCTTCCAGGGAACGATCAAAGCGTAGACTGTTTGAGACACTACTCCCATGGAGGAAAGTGCGCATGGTGACTATTGTATTCAATCCCGATGCAATTTCTGTGTTTTATCAACACTCTGATACTCCAAACATTACACAATGCCTCCAGATGTGCATCGGAAGCTACTATTGGTCTTCCTGGGAACGATCAAAGCGTAGACTCTTAGAGACATTACTCCCATGTAGGCAAGTGCGCATGGTGACTGTTGTATTCAATCCCGATGCAATATCTGTGTTTCATCAACACTTTGAAGGTCCACAGATTATAGAATGCATCCAGATGTGCATCGAAAACTACTACTGATCTTCCAGGGAACCCAAAGCGTAGACTGTTTGAGAGACTACTCCCATGTAGGCAAGTGCGCATGGTGACTGTTTTATTCAATCCCGATGCAATTTCTGTGTTTCATCAACACTCTGATAGTCCATAGATTACAGAATGCCACCAGATGTACAATGGAAACTACTACTGGTCTTCCAGGGAACGATCAAAGCGTAGACGATTTGAGACATTGCACCCGTGGAGGAAAGTGCGCATGGTGACTGTTGTATTCAATCCCGATGGAAATTCTGTGTTCCATCAACACTCAGTTAGTATACAGATATCAGAATGCCTCCAGATGTGCATCGGAATGTACTACTGGTCTTCCAGGGAACGATCAAAGCGTAGACTCTTTGAGACATTACTCCCATGGATTAAAGTGCGCATGGTGACTGTTGTATTCAATCCCGATGCAATTTCTGTGTTTCATCAACACTCTGATAGTCCACAGATTGCAGAATGCTTCCAGATGTGCAACGGAAACTACTACTGGTCTTCCAGGGAACGATCAAAGCGTAGACTGTTTGAGACACTACTCCCATATAGGAAAGTGCGCATGGTGACTGTTGTATTCAATCCAGATACAATTTCTGTGTTTGATCAACACTCTGATACTCCACAGATTACAGAATGTCTCCAGATGTGCATCGGAAACTACAAATGGTCTTCCCCGTAACGATCAAAGCGTAGACTGTATGAGACACTACTCCCATGGAGGAAAGTGCGCATGGTGACTGTTGTATTCAATCCCGATGCAATTTCTGTGTTTTATCAACACTCTGATATTCCAAAGATTACAGAATGCCACCAGATGTGCTTCGGAAACTACTACTGGTCTTCCAGGGAAAGATCAAAGCGTAGACTGTTTGAGACACTACTCCCGTGGAGAAAAGAGCGCATGGTGACTATTGTATTCAATGCCGATGCAATTTCTGAGTTTCATCAACACTCTGATACTCCACACATTACAGAATGCCTCCAGATGTGCATCGGAAGCTACTACTGGTCTTCCTGGGAACGATCAAAGCGTAGACTGTTAGAGACATTACTCCCATGTAGGCAAGTGCGCATGGTGACTGTTGTATTCAATCCCGATGCAATTTCTGTGTTTCATCAACACTGTGATAGTCCACAGATTACAGTATGCCACCAGATGTACAACGGAAACTACTACTGGTCTTCCAGGGAACGATCAAAGCGTAGACGGTTTGAGACATTGCACCCGTGGAGGAAAGTGCGCATGGTGACTGTTGTATTCAATCCCGATGGAAATTCTGTGTTCCATCAACACTCAGTTAGTATACAGATTTCAGAATGCCTCCAGAAGTGCATCGGAATCTACTACTGGTCTTCCAGGGAACGATCAAAGCGTAGACTCTTTGAGACATTACTCCCATGGATTAAAGTGCGCATGGTGACTGTTGTATTCAATCCCAATGCAATTTCTGTGTTTCATCAACACTGTGATAGTCCACAGATTGCAGAATGCCTCCAGATGTGCTTCGGAAACTACTACTGGTCTTCCAGGGAACCAAAAGCGTAGACTGTTTGAGACATTACTCTCGTGGATTAAAGTGTGCATGGTGACTGTTGTATTCAATCCCGATGCAATTTCTGTGTTTTATCAACACTCTGATAGTCCACAGATTACAGACAGCCACCAGATGTGCTTCGGAAAATACTACTACTCTTCCAGGGAACGATCAAAGCGTAGACTGTTTGAGACACTACTCCCATAGAGGAAAGTGCGCATGGTGACTATTGTATTCAATCCCGATGCAATTTCAGTGTTTCATCAACACTTTGAAGGTCCACAGATTTCAGAATGCATCCAGATGTGCATCGGAAACTACTACTGATCTTCTAGGGAACGATCAAAGCGCAGACTCTTTGAGACATTACTCCCGTTTAGGAAAGTGCTCATGGTGACTGTTGTATTCAATCCCGATGCAATTTCTGTGTTTCATCAACACTCTGATAGTCCACAGATTACAGAATACCACCAGATGTACAACTGAAACTACTACTGGTCTTCCAGGGAACGATCAAAGCGTAGACGGTTTGAGACATTGCACCCGTGGAGGAATGTGCGTATGATGACTGTTGTATTCAATCCCGATGCAAATTCTGTGTTCCATCAACACTCTGATAGTAGACAGATTCCAGAATGCCTCCAGATTTGCATCGGAAACTACTACTGGTCTTCCAGGGAACCCAAAGCGTAGACTGTTTGAGACACTACTCCCATGGAGGAAAGTGCGCATGGTGACTATTGTATTCAATCCCGATGCAATTTCTGTGTTTCATCAACACTCAGATACTCCACACATTACAGAATGCCTCCAGATGTGCATCGGAAGCTACTACTTATCTTCCTGGGAACGATCAAAGCGTAGACTGTTAGAGACATTACTCCCATGTATGCAAGTGCGCATGGTGACTGTTGTATTCAATCCCGATGCAATTTCTGTGTTTCATCAACACTTTGAAGGTCCACAGATTACAGAATTCATCCAGATGTGCATCGGAAACTACTACTGGTCTTCCAGGGAACCCAAAGCGTAGACTGTTTGAGACATTACTCCCAAGGAGGAAAGTGCGCATGCTGACTGTTGTATTCAATCCCGATGCAATTTCTGTGTTTCATCAACACTCTGATAGTCCACAGATTACACAATGCCACCAGACGTGCATCGGAAACTACTACTGGTCCTCCAGGGAACGATCAAACCGTAGACTGTTTGAGACATTACTCCCGTGGATTAAAGTGTGTATGGTGACTGTTGTATTCAATCCCGATGCAATTTCTGTGTTTTATCAACACTCGGATAGTCCACAGATTACAGAATGCCACCAGATGTGTTCGGAAACTACTACTGGTCTTCCAGGGAACGATCAAAGCGTAGACTGTTTGAGACACTACTCCCATGGAGGAAAGTGCGCATGGTGACTATTGTATTCAATCCCGATGCAATTTCTGTGTTTTATCAACACTCTGATACTCCAAACATTACACAATGCCTCCAGATGTGCATCGGAAGCTACTATTGGTCTTCCTGGGAACGATCAAAGCGTAGACTCTTAGAGACATTACTCCCATGTAGGCAAGTGCGCATGGTGACTGTTGTATTCAATCCCGATGCAATATCTGTGTTTCATCAACACTTTGAAGGTCCACAGATTATAGAATGCATCCAGATGTGCATCGAAAACTACTACTGATCTTCCAGGGAACCCAAAGCGTAGACTGTTTGAGAGACTACTCCCATGTAGGCAAGTGCGCATGGTGACTGTTGTATTCAATCCCGATGCAATTTCTGTGTTTCATCAACACTCTGATAGTCCATAGATTACAGAATGCCACCAGATGTACAATGGAAACTACTACTGGTCTTCCAGGGAACGATCAAAGCGTAGACGGTTTGAGACATTGCACCCGTGGAGGAAAGTGCGCATGGTGACTGTTGTATTCAATCCCGATGGAAATTCTGTGTTCCATCAACACTCAGTTAGTATACAGATATCAGAATGCCTCCAGATGTGCATCGGAATGTACTACTGGTCTTCCAGGGAACGATCAAAGCGTAGACTCTTTGAGACATTACTCCCATGGATTAAAGTGCGCATGGTGACTGTTGTATTCAATCCCGATGCAATTTCTGTGTTTCATCAACACTCTGATAGTCCACAGATTGCAGAATGCTTCCAGATGTGCAACGGAAACTACTACTGGTCTTCCAGGGAACGATCAAAGCGTAGACTGTTTGAGACACTACTCCCATATAGGAAAGTGCGCATGGTGACTGTTGTATTCAATCCAGATACAATTTCTGTGTTTGATCAACACTCTGATACTCCACAGATTACAGAATGTCTCCAGATGTGCATCGGAAACTACAAATGGTCTTCCCCGTAACGATCAAAGCGTAGACTGTATGAGACACTACTCCCATGGAGGAAAGTGCGCATGGTGACTGTTGTATTCAATCCCGATGCAATTTCTGTGTTTTATCAACACTCTGATATTCCAAAGATTACAGAATGCCACCAGATGTGCTTCGGAAACTACTACTGGTCTTCCAGGGAAAGATCAAAGCGTAGACTGTTTGAGACACTACTCCCGTGGAGGAAAGAGCGCATGGTGACTATTGTATTCAATGCCGATGCAATTTCTGAGTTTCATCAACACTCTGATACTCCACACATTACAGAATGCCTCCAGATGTGCATCGGAAGCTACTACTGGTCTTCCTGGGAACGATCAAAGCGTAGACTGTTAGAGACATTACTCCCATGTAGGCAAGTGCGCATGGTGACTGTTGTATTCAATCCCGATGCAATTTCTGTGTTTCATCAACACTGTGATAGTCCACAGATTACAGTATGCCACCAGATGTACAACGGAAACTACTACTGGTCTTCCAGGGAACGATCAAAGCGTAGACGGTTTGAGACATTGCACCCGTGGAGGAAAGTGCGCATGGTGACTGTTGTATTCAATCCCGATGGAACTTCTGTGTTCCATCAACACTCAGTTAGTATACAGATTTCAGAATGCCTCCAGATGTGCATCGGAATCTACTACTGGTCTTCCAGGGAACGATCAAAGCGTAGACTCTTTGAGACATTACTCCCATGGATTAAAGTGCGCATGGTGACTGTTGTATTCAATCCCAATGCAATTTCTGTGTTTCATCAACACTGTGATAGTCCACAGATTGCAGAATGCTTCCAAATGTGCATCGGAAACTACTACTGGTCTTCCAGGGAACGATCAAATCGTATACTCTTTGAGACATAACTCCCGCAGAGGAAAGTGCGCATGGTGACTGTTGTATTCAATCCCGATGCAATTTCTGTGTTTCATCAACACTCTGATAGTCCACACATTACAGAATGCCACCAGATGTGCTTCGGAAACTACTACTGGTCTTCCAGGGAACGATCAAAGCGTAGACTGTTTGAGACACTACTCCCATGGAGGAAAGTGCGCATGGTGACTGTTGTTATCAATCTCGATGCAATTATTGTGTTTCATCAACACTCTGATAGTCCACAGATTACGGAATGCCTCCAGATGTGCATCGGAAACTACTACTGGTCTTCCAGGGAACTCAAAGCGTAGACTGTTTGAGACATTACTCCCATGGAGGAAAGTGTGCATGGTGACTGTTGTATTCAATCCCGATGCAAATTCTGTGTACCATGAACACTCTGATAGTAGACAGATTACAGAATGCCTCCAGATGTGCTTCGAAAACTACTACTGGTCTTCCAGGGAACCCAAACCGTAGACTGTTTGAGACATTACTCCCGTGGATTAAAGTGTGCATGGTGACAGTTGTATTCAATCCCGATGCAATTTCTGTGTTTTATCAACACTCTGATACTCCACAGATTACAGAATGCCTCTAGATGTGCATCGGAAACTACTACTGGTCTTCCCCGTAACGATCAAAGCGTAGACTGTTTGAGACACTACTCCCATGGAGGAAAGTGTGCATGGTGACTGTTGTATTCAATCCCGATGCAAATTCTGTGTACCATGAACACTCTGATAGTAGACAGATTACAGAATGCCTCCAGATGTGCTTCGGAAACTACTACTGGTCTTCCAGGGAACCCAAAGCGTAGACTGTTTGAGACATTACTCCCAAGGAGGAAAGTGCGCATGCTGACTGTTGTAATCAATCCCGATGCAATTTCTGTGTTTCATCAACACTCAGATAATCCACAGATTACAGAATGCCTCCAGATATGCATCGGAAACTACTACTGGTCTTCCAGGGAATGATCAAAGCGTAGACTGTCTGAGACATTCCCCCCCTGGAGGAAAGTGCGCATGGTGACTATTGTATTCAATCCCGATGCAATTTCTGTGTTTCATCAACACTCTGATACTCCAAACATTACACAATGCCTCCAGATGTGCATCGGAAGCTACTACTGGTCTTCCTGGGAACGATCAAAGCGTAGACTGTTAGAGACATTACTCCCATGTAGGCAAGTGCACATGGTGACTGTTGTATTCAATCCCGATGCAATTTCTGTGTTTCATCAACACTTTGAAGGTCCACAGATTACAGAATGCATCTAGATGTGCATCGGAAACTACTACTGATCTTCCAGGGAACGATCAAAGCGTAGACTATTTGTGAGATTACTCCCATGGAGGGAAGTGCGCATGGTGACTTTTGTATTCAATCCCGATGCAATTTCTGTGTTTCATCAACACTCTGATAGTCCAGAGATTAAGGTATGCCCCCATATGTGCATCGGAACTACTACTGGTCTTCCAGGGAACCCAAAGCGTAGACTGTTTGAGACACTACTCCCATCCAGGAAAGTGCGCATGGTGACTATTGTATTCAATCCCGATGCAATTTCTGAGTTTCATCAACACTCTGATACTCCACACATTACAGAATGCCTCCAGATGTGCATCGGAAGCTACTACTGGTCTTCCTGGGAACGATCAAGGCGTAGACTGTTAGAGACATTACTCCCATGTAGGCAAGTGCGCATGGTGACTGTTGTATTCAATCCCGATGCAATTTCTGTGTTTCATCAACACTCTGATAGTCCACAGATTACAGAATGCCACCAGATGTACAATGGAAACTACTACTGGTCTTCCAGGGAACGATCAAAGCGTAGACGGTTTGAGACATTGCACCCGTGGAGGAAAGTGCGCATGGTGACTGTTGTATTCAATCCCGATTGAAATTCTGTGTTCCATCAACACTCAGTATACAGATTTCAGAATGCCTCCAGATGCGCATCGGAAACTATTACTGGTCTTCCCCGTAACGATCAAAGCGTAGACTGTTTAAAACACTACTCCCATGGAGGAAAGTGCGCATGGTGACTGTTGTTATCAATCCCGATGCAATTATTGTGTTTCATCAACACTCCGATAGTCCACAGATTACGGAATGCCTCCAGATGTGCATCGGAAACTACTACTGGTCTTCCAGGGAACTCAAAGCGTAGACTGTTTGAGACATTACTCCCATGGAGGAAAGTGCGCATGGTGACTATTGTATTCAATCCCGATGCAATTTCTGTGTTTCATCAACACTTTGATACTCCACAGATTACAGAATGCCTCCAGATGTGCATCGGAAGCTACTACTGGTCTTCCTGGGAACGATCAAAGCGTAGACTGTTAGAGACATAACTCCCATGGAGGAAAGTGCGCATGGTGACTGTTGTATTCAATCCCGATGCAATTTCTGTGTTTCATCAACACTCTGATAGTCCACAGATTACAGAATGCCATCAGACGTGCATCGGAAACTACTACTGGTCTCCCAGGGAACGATCAAACCGGAGACTGTTTGAGACATTACTACCGTGGATTAAAGTGTGCATGGTGACTGTTGTATTCAATCCCGATGCAATTTCTGTGTTTTATCAACACTCTGATAGTCCACAGATTACAGAATGCCACCAGATGTGCTTCGGAAACTTCTACTAGTCTTCCAGGGCACGATCAAAGCGTATACTCTTTGAGACACTACTCCCAAGGAGGAAAGTGCGCATGGTGACTATTGCATTCAATCCCGATGCGATTTCTGTGTTTCATCAACACTCTGATACTCCAAACATTACACAATGCCTCCAGATGTGCATCGGAAGCTACTACTGGTCTTCCTTTGAACGATCAAAGCGTAGACTGTTAGAGACATTACTCCCATGTAGGCAAGAGCGCATGGTGACTGTTGTATTCAATCCCGATGCAATTTCTGTGTTTCATCAACACTTTGAAGTTCCACAGATTACAGAATGCATCCAGATGTGCATCGGAAACTACTACTGATCTTCCAGGGAACGATCAAAGCGTAGACTATTTGTGAGATTACTCCCATGGAGGGAAGTGCGCATGGTTACTTTTGTATTCAATCCCGATGCAATTTCTGTGTTTCATCAACACTCTGATAGTCCAGAGATTAAGGAATGCCCCCATATGTGCATCGGAAACTACTACTGGTCTTCCACAGAACGATCAAAGCGTAGACTGTTTGAGTCATTACTCCCATGGAGGAAAGTGCGCATGGTGGCTGTTGTATTCAATCCCGATGCAATTTCTGTGTTTCATTAACACTCTGATACTCCACAGATTACAGAATGCCAACAGACGTGCATCGGAAACTACTACTGGTCTTCCAGGGAACGATCAAAGCGTAGACTGTTTGAGACATTACTCCCGTGGAGGAAAGTGCGCATGGTGACTGTTGTATTCAATCCCGATGCAATTTCTGTGTTTGATCAACACTCTGATAGGCCACAGATTACAGAATGCCACCAGATGTACAACGGAAACTACTACTGGTCTTCCAGGGAACGATCAAAGCGTATACTGTTTGAGACATTGCACCCGTGGAGGAAAGTGCGCATGGTGACTGTTGTATTCTATCCCGATGCAAATTCTGTGTTTCATCAACACTCTGATAGTAGACAGATTACAGAACGCCTCCAGATTTGCATCGGAAACTACTACTGGTCTTCCAGGAAACCCAAAGCGTAGACTGTTTGAGACATTACTCCCATGGAGGAAAGTGCGCATGGTGACTGTTGTATTCAATCATGATGCAATTTCTGTGTTTCATCAACACTCTGATAGTCCACAGATTACGGAATGCCTCGAGATGTGCATCGGAAACTACTAAAGGTCTTCCTGGGAACGATGAAATCGTTGACTGTTAGGGACATTACTCCCATGGAGCGAAGTGCGAATGGTGACACTTGTATTCAATCCCGAAGCAATTTTTGTGTTTCAACAACACTCTGATAGTCCAGAGATTGAGGGATGCCAAAAGATGTGCATCGGAAACTACTACTGGTCTTCCAGGGAACCCAAAGCGTATACTGTTTGAGACACTACTCCCATGGAGGAAAGTGCGCATGGTGACTGTTGTATTCAATCCCGATACGATTTCTGTGTTTCATCAACACTCTGATACTCCATAGATTACAGAATGCCTCCAGATGTGCATCGGAAACTACTACTGGCCTTCCAGGGAACGATCAAAGCGTAGACTATTTGAGACATTACTCCCATGGAGCAAAGTGCGCATGGTGACACTTGTATTCAATCCCGATGCAATTTGTGTGTTTCAACAACACTCTGATAGTCCAGAGATTAAGGAATGCCACCAGATGTGCATCGGAAACTACTACTGGTCTTCCAGGGAACGATCAAAGCGTAGACTGTTTGAGACAATACTCCCATGGAGGAAAGAGCGCATGGTGACTGTTGTATTCAATCCCGCTGCAATTTCTGTGTTTCATCAACACTCTGATACTCCACCGATTACAGAATGCCACCAGATGTGCAACGGAAACTACTACTGGTCTTCCAGGGAACGATCAAAGCGTAGACGGTTTGAGACATTGCACCCGTGGAGGAAAGTGCGCATGGTGACTGTTGTATTCAACCCCGATGCAATTTCTGTGTTTCATCAACACTCTGATAGTCCACAGATTACAGAATGAAACCAGACGTGCATCGGAAACTACTACTGGTCTTCCAGGGGACGATCAAACCGTAGACTGCTTGAGACATTACTCCCGTGGATTAAAGTGCGCATGGTGACTGTTGTATTCAATCCCGATGCAATTTCTGTGTTTTATCAACAATCTGATAGTCCACAGATTACAGAATGCCACCAGATGTGCTTCGGAAACTACTACTGGTCTTCCAGGGAACGATCAAAGCGTAGACTGTTTGAGACACTACTCCCATGGAGGAAAGTGCGCATGGTGACTATTGTATTCAATCCCGATGCAATTTCAGTGTTTCATCAACACTCAGATACTCCACACATTACAGAATGCCTCCAGATGTGCATCGGAAGCTACTACTGGTCTTCCTGGGAACGATCAAAGCGTAGACTGTTTGAGACATTAGTCCCATGTAGGCAAGTGAGCATGGTGACTGTTGTATTCAATCCTGATGCATTTTCTGTGTTTCATCAATACTTTGAAGGTCCACAGATTACAGAATGCATCCAGATGTGCATCGGAAACTACTGCTGATCTTCCAGGGAACGATCAAAGCGTAGACTATTTGTGACATTACTCCCATGGAGGGAAGTGCGCATGGTGACTGTTGTATTCAATCCCGATGCAATTTCTGTGTTTCATCAACACTCTGATAGTGCAGAGATTAAGGAATGCCCCCATATGTGCTTCGGAAACTACTACTGGTCTTCCAGGGAACGATCAAAGCGTAGACTGTTTGAGACATTGCACCCGTGGAGGAAACTGCGCATGGTGACTGTTGTATTCAATCCCGATGTAAATTCTGTGTTCACATCTACACTCAGTTAGTCCACAGATTTCAGATTGCCTCCAGGTGTGCATCGGAATCTACTACTGGTTTCCAGGGAACGATCAAAGCGTAGATTGTTTGAGACATTACTCCCATGGAGGAAAATGCGCATGGTGACTGTTGTATTCAATCCCGATGCAATTTCTGTGTTTCATCAACACTGTGATGGTCTACAGATTGCAGAATGCTTCCAGATGTGCATCGGAAACTACTACTGGTCTTCCAGGGAACGATCAAAGCGTAGACGGTTTGAGACACTACTCCCATATAGGAAAGTGCGCATGGTGACTGTTGTATTCAATCCCTATGCAATTTCTGTGTTTGATCAACACTCAATTAGTCCACAGATTTCAGAATGCCACCAGATGTGCATCGGAAACTACTACTGGTTTTCCGGGGAACGATCAAAGCGTAGACTGTTTGAGACTTTACTCCTGTGTAGGAAAGTGAGCATGGTGACTGTTGTAATCAATCCCCATGCAATTTCTGTGTTTCATCAACACTGTGATAGTCCACAGATGGCAGAATGCTTCCAGATGTGCATCGGAAACTACTACTGGTCTTCCAGGGTACGATCAAAGCGTAGACTCTTTGAGACACTACTCGCATGGAAAAAAGTGAGCATGGTCAGTGTTGTATTCAATTACGATGCAATTTCTGTGTTTCAGCAACACTGTGTTAGTCCACAGATTACAGAATGCCTCCAGATGTGCATCGGAAACTACTAAACGTCTTCGTGGGAACGATCAAAGTGTAGACTGTTAGGGACATTACTCCCATGGAGGAAAGTGCGCATGGTGACTTTTGTATTCAATCCTGATACAATTTCTGTGTTTCATCAACACTCTGATAGTCCACAGATTACAGAATGCCTCCAGATGTGCATCTGAAACTAGCACTGGTCTTCCAGGGAACGATCAAAGCGTAGACTGTTTGAGACATTACTATCATGTAGGCAAGTGAGCTTGGTGACTGTTGTATCCAATCCCGATGCAATTTCTGTGTTTCATCAACACTCTGATAGTCCACATATTAAGGAATGCCACCAGATGTGCATCGGATACTACTACTGGTCTTCCAGGTAACGATCAAAGTGTAGAATGTTTGAGACATGACTCCTGTGTAGGAAAGTGAGCACGGTGACTGTTGTATTCAATCCCGATGCAATTTCTGTGTTTCATCAACACTCTGATACTCCACAGATTACAGAATGCCTCCAGATGTGCATCGGAAGCTACTACTGGTCTTCCTGGGAACGATCAAAGCGTAGACTGTTAGAGACATAGCTCCCATGGAGGAAAGTGCGCATGGTGACTGTTGTATTCAATCCCATTGCAATTTCTGTGTTTTATCAACACTCAGTTATTCCACAGATTTCAGAATGCCTCCAGATGTGCATCGGAAACTACTACTGGTCTTCCAGGGAACCCAAAGCGTAGACTGTTTGAGACACTACTCCCATGGAGGAAAGTGCGCATGGTGACTGTTGTATTCAATCCCGATGCAATTTCTGTGTTTCATCAACACTCTGATAGTCCACAGATTACAGAATGCCATCAGACGTGCATCGGAAACTACTACTGGTCTCCCAGGGAACGATCAAACCGGAGACTGTTTGAGACATTACTACCGTGGATTAAAGTGTGCATGGTGACTGTTGTATTCAATCCCGATGCAATTTCTGTGTTTTATCAACACTCTGATAGTCCACAGATTACAGAATGCCACCAGATGTGCTTCGGAAACTTCTACTAGTCTTCCAGGGAACGATCAAAGCGTATACTCTTTGAGACACTACTCCCATGGAGGAAAGTGCGCATGGTGACTATTGTATTCAATCCCGATGCAATTTCTGTGTTTCATCAACACTCTGATACTCCAAACATTACACAATGCCTCCAGATGTGCATCGGAAGCTACTACTGGTCTTCCTGGGAACGATCAAAGCGTAGACTGTTAGAGACATTACTCCCATGTAGGCAAGAGCGCATGGTGACTGTTGTATTCAATCCCGATGCAATTTCTGTGTTTCATCAACACTTTGAAGTTCCACAGATTACAGAATGCACCCAGATGTGCATCGGAAACTACTACTGGTCTTCCAGGGAACGATCAAAGCGTAGACTGTTTGAGACATTACTCCCGTGGAGGAAAGTGCGCATGGTGACTGTTGTATTCAATCCCGATGCAATTTCTGTGTTTCATCAACACTCTGGTAGGCCACAGATTACAGAATGCCACCAGATGTACAACGGAAACTACTACTGGTTTTCCAGGGAACGATCAAAGCGTAGACTGTTTGAGACATTGCACCCGTGGAGGAAAGTGCGCATGGTGACTGTTGTATTCTATCCCGATGCAAAATCTGTGTTCCATCAACACTCTAATAGTAGACAGATTACAGAACGCCTCCAGATTTGCATCGGAAACTACTACTGGTCTTCCAGGAAACCCAAAGCGTAGACTGTTTGAGACATTACTCCCATGGAGGAAAGTGCGCATGGTGACTGTTGTATTCAATCATGATGCAATTTTTGTGTTTCAACAACACTCTGATAGTCCAGAGATTGAGGGATGCCAAAAGATGTGCATCGGAAACTACTACTGGTCTTCCAGGGAACCCAAAGCGTATACTGTTTGAGACACTACTCCCATGGAGGAAAGAGCGCATGGTGACTGTTGTATTCAATCCCGCTGCAATTTCTGTGTTTCATCAACACTCTGATACTCCACAGATTACAGAATGCCACCAGATGTGCAACGGAAACTACTACTGGTCTTCCAGGGAACGATCAAAGCGTAGACGGTTTGAGACATTGCACCCGTGGAGGAAAGTGCGCATGGTGACTGTTGTATTCAATCCCGATGGAAATTCTGTGTTCCATCAACACTCAGGTAGTCCACAGATTTCAGAATGCCTCCAGATGTGCATCGGAATCTACTACTGGTCTTCCAGGGAACGATCAAAGCGTAGACTCTTTGAGACATTACTCCCATGAAGGAAAGAGCGCATGGTGACTGTTGTATTCAATCCCGCTGCAATTTCTGTGTTTCATCAACACTCTGATACTCCACCGATTACAGAATGCCACCAGATGTGCAACGGAAACTACTACTGGTCTTCCAGGGAAGGATCAAAGCGTAGACGGTTTGAGACATTGCACCCGTGGAGGAAAGTGCGCATGGTGACTGTTGTATTCAATCCCGAAGTAATTTCTGTGTTCATCAACACTGTGATAGTACACAGATTGCAGAAAGCTTCCAGATGTGCATCGGAAACTACTACTGGTCTTCCAGGGAACGATCAAAGCGTTGACTTTTTGAGACACTACTCCCATATAGGAAAGTGCTCATGGTAACTGTTGTATTCAATCGCGATACAATTTCTGTGTTTGATCAACACTCTGATACTCCACAGATTACATAATGCCTCCAGATGTGCATCGGAAACTACTACTGGTCTTCCTCGTAACGATCAAAGCGTAGACTGTTTGAGACACTACTCCCATGGAGGAAAGTACGCATTGTGACTGTTGTTATCAATCCCGATTCAATTATTGTGTTTCATCAACACTCTGATAGTTCACAGATTGCAGAATGCTTCCAGATGTGCATCGGAAACTACTACAGGTCTTCCAGGGAACCCAAAGCGTAGACTGTTTGAAACATTAATCCCAAGGAGGAAAGTGCGCATGGTGACTGTTGTATTCAATCCCGATGCAATTTCTGTGTTTCATCAACACTCTGATAGTCCACAGATTACAGAATGAAACCTGACGTGCATCGGAAACTACTACTGGTCTTCCAGGGGACGATCAAACTGTAGACTGCTTGAGACATTACTCCCGTGGATTAAAGTGCGCATGGTGACTGTTGTATTCAATCCCGATGCAATTTCTGTGTTTTATCAACAATCTGATAGTCCACAGATTACAGAGTGCCACCAGATTTGCTTCGGAAACTACTACTGGTTTTCCAGGGAACGATCAAAGCGTAGACTGTTTGAGACATTGCACCCGTGGAGGAAACTGCGCATGGTGACTGTTGTATTCAATCCCGATGTAAATTCTGTGTTCCATCTACACTCAGTTAGTCCACAGATTTCAGATTGCCTCCAGGTGTGCATCGGAATCTACTACTGGTTTCCAGGGAACGATCAAAGCGTAGATTGTTTGAGACATTACTCCCATGGAGGAAAATGCGCATGGTGACTGTTGTATTCAATCCCGATGAAATTTCTGTGTTTCATCAACACTGTGATGGTCCACAGATTGCAGAATGCTTCCAGATGTGCATCGGAAACTACTACTGGTCTTCCAGGGAACGATCAAAGCGTAGTCTGTTTGAGACACTACTCCCATATAGGAAAGTGCGCATGGTGACTGTTGTATTCAATCCCGATGCAATTTCTGTGTTTGATCAACACTCAATTAGTCCACAGATTTCAGAATGCCACCAGATGTGCATCGGAAACTACTACTGGTTTCCCGGGGAACGATCAAAGTGTAGACTGTTTGAGACATTACTCCTGTGTAGGAAAGTGAGCATGGTGACTGTTGTATTCAATCCCCATGCAATTTCTGTGTTTCATCAACACTCTGATAGTCCACAGATGGCAGAATGCTTCCAGATGTGCATCGGAAACTACTACTGGTCTTCCAGGGAACGATCAAAGCGTAGACTCTTTGAGACACTACTCGCATGGAAAAAAGTGCGCATGGTCAGTGTTGTATTCAATTATGATGCAATTTCTGTGTTTCAGCAACACTGTGATAGTCCACAGATTACAGAATGCCTCCAGATGTGCATCGGAAACTACTAAACGTCTTCCTGGGAACGATCAAAGCGTAGACTGTTAGGGACATTACTCCCATGGAGGAAAGTGCGCATGGTGACTTTTGTATTCAATCCTGATACAATTTCTGTGTTTCATCAACACTCTGATAGTCCACAGATTACAGAATGCCTCCAGATGTGCATTTGAAACTACCACTGGTCTTCCAGGGAACGATCAAAGCGTAGACTGTTTGAGACATTACTATCATGTAGGCAAGTGAGCTTGGTGACTGTTGTATCCAATCCCGATGCAATTTCTGTGTTCCATCAACACTCTGATAGTCCACATATTAAGGAATGATACCAGATGTGCATCGGATACTACTACTGGTCTTCCAGGTAACGATCAAAGTGTAGAATGTTTGAGACATGACTCCTGTGTAGGAAAGTGAGCATGGTGACTGTTGTATTCAATCCCGATGCAATTTCTGTGTCTCATCAACACTCTGATAGTCCACAGATTACAGAATGCCACCAGATGTGCATCGGAAACTACTACTGGTCTTCCAGGAACGATAAAGCGTAGACTGTTTGAGACATTACTCCCATGGAGGAAAGTGCCATGGTGACTGTTGTATTCAATCCCGATGCATTTTCTGTGTTTCATCAACACTCTGATAGTCCACAGATTGCAGTATGCTTCCAGATGTGCATCGGAAACTACTACTGGTCTTCCAGGGAACAATCAAAGCGTAGACTGTTTGAGACACTACTCCCATGGAGGAAAGTGCGCATGGTGACTATTGTATTCAATCCTGATGCAGTTTCTGTGTTTCATCAACACTTTGAAGGTCCACAGATTACAGAATGCATCCAGATGTGCGTCGGAAACTACTACTGATCTTCCAAGGAACGATCAAAGCGTAGACTATTTGTGACATTACTCCCATGGAGGGAAGTGCGCATGGTGACTGTTGTATTCAATCCCGATGCAATTTCTGTGTTTGATCAACACTCTGATAGTCCAGAGATTGAGGAATGCCCCCATATGTGCATCGGAAACTACTACTGGTCTTCCAGGGAACGATCAAAGCGTAGACTGTTTGAGACATTACTCCCATGGAGGAAAGTGCGCATGGTGGCTGTTGTATTCAATCCCGATGCAATTTCTGTGTTTCATCAACACTCTGTTACTCCACAGATTACTTAATGCCACCAGACGTGCATCGGAAACTACTACTGGTCTTCCAGGGAACGATCAAAGCGTAGAATGTTTGAGACATTGCACCCGTGGAGGAAAGTGCGCATGGTGACTGTTGTATTCAATCCCGATGGAAATTCTGTGTTCCATCAACACTCAGTTAGTCCACAGATTTCAGATTGCCTCCAGGTGTGCATCGGAATCTACTACTGGTCTTCCAGGGAACGATCAAAGCGTAGACTGTTTGAGACATTACTCCCATGGAGGAAAGTGCGCATGTTGACTGTTGTATTCTATCCCATTGCAATTTCTGTGTTTTATCAACACTCAATTAGTCCACAGATTTCAGAATGCCTCCAGGTGTGCATCGGAAACTACTACTGGTTTTCCGGGGAACGATCAAAGCGTAGACTGTTTGAGACATTACTCCCATGGAGGAAAGTGCGCATGGTGACTGTTGTATTCAATCATGATGCAATTTCTGTGTTTCATCAACACTCTGATAGTCCACAGATTACAGAATGCCTCGAGATGTGCATCGGAAACTACTAAAGGTCTTCCTGGGAACGATGAAATCGTTGACTGTTAGGGACATTACTCCCATGGAGCGAAGTGCGAATGGTGACACTTGTATTCAATCCCGAAGCAATTTTTGTGTTTCAACAACACTCTGATAGTCCAGAGATTGAGGGATGCCAAAAGATGTGCATCGGAAACTACTACTGGTCTTCCAGGGAACCCAAAGCGTATACTGTTTGAGACACTACTCCCATGGAGGAAAGTGCGCATGGTGACTGTTGTATTCAATCCCGATACGATTTCTGTGTTTCATCAACACTCTGATACTCCATAGATTACAGAATGCCTCCAGATGTGCATCGGAAACTACTACTGGCCTTCCAGGGAACGATCAAAGCGTAGACTATTTGAGACATTACTCCCATGGAGCAAAGTGCGCATGGTGACACTTGTATTCAATCCCGATGCAATTTGTGTGTTTCAACAACACTCTGATAGTCCAGAGATTAAGGAATGCCACCAGATGTGCATCGGAAACTACTACTGGTCTTCCAGGGAACGATCAAAGCGTAGACTGTTTGAGACAATACTCCCATGGAGGAAAGAGCGCATGGTGACTGTTGTATTCAATCCCGCTGCAATTTCTGTGTTTCATCAACACTCTGATACTCCACCGATTACAGAATGCCACCAGATGTGCAACGGAAACTACTACTGGTCTTCCAGGGAACGATCAAAGCGTAGACGGTTTGAGACATTGCACCCGTGGAGGAAAGTGCGCATGGTGACTGTTGTATTCAACCCCGATGCAATTTCTGTGTTTCATCAACACTCTGATAGTCCACAGATTACAGAATGAAACCAGACGTGCATCGGAAACTACTACTGGTCTTCCAGGGGACGATCAAACCGTAGACTGCTTGAGACATTACTCCCGTGGATTAAAGTGCGCATGGTGACTGTTGTATTCAATCCCGATGCAATTTCTGTGTTTTATCAACAATCTGATAGTCCACAGATTACAGAATGCCACCAGATGTGCTTCGGAAACTACTACTGGTCTTCCAGGGAACGATCAAAGCGTAGACTGTTTGAGACACTACTCCCATGGAGGAAAGTGCGCATGGTGACTATTGTATTCAATCCCGATGCAATTTCAGTGTTTCATCAACACTCAGATACTCCACACATTACAGAATGCCTCCAGATGTGCATCGGAAGCTACTACTGGTCTTCCTGGGAACGATCAAAGCGTAGACTGTTTGAGACATTAGTCCCATGTAGGCAAGTGAGCATGGTGACTGTTGTATTCAATCCTGATGCATTTTCTGTGTTTCATCAATACTTTGAAGGTCCACAGATTACAGAATGCATCCAGATGTGCATCGGAAACTACTGCTGATCTTCCAGGGAACGATCAAAGCGTAGACTATTTGTGACATTACTCCCATGGAGGGAAGTGCGCATGGTGACTGTTGTATTCAATCCCGATGCAATTTCTGTGTTTCATCAACACTCTGATAGTGCAGAGATTAAGGAATGCCCCCATATGTGCTTCGGAAACTACTACTGGTCTTCCAGGGAACGATCAAAGCGTAGACTGTTTGAGACATTGCACCCGTGGAGGAAACTGCGCATGGTGACTGTTGTATTCAATCCCGATGTAAATTCTGTGTTCACATCTACACTCAGTTAGTCCACAGATTTCAGATTGCCTCCAGGTGTGCATCGGAATCTACTACTGGTTTCCAGGGAACGATCAAAGCGTAGATTGTTTGAGACATTACTCCCATGGAGGAAAATGCGCATGGTGACTGTTGTATTCAATCCCGATGCAATTTCTGTGTTTCATCAACACTGTGATGGTCTACAGATTGCAGAATGCTTCCAGATGTGCATCGGAAACTACTACTGGTCTTCCAGGGAACGATCAAAGCGTAGACGGTTTGAGACACTACTCCCATATAGGAAAGTGCGCATGGTGACTGTTGTATTCAATCCCTATGCAATTTCTGTGTTTGATCAACACTCAATTAGTCCACAGATTTCAGAATGCCACCAGATGTGCATCGGAAACTACTACTGGTTTTCCGGGGAACGATCAAAGCGTAGACTGTTTGAGACTTTACTCCTGTGTAGGAAAGTGAGCATGGTGACTGTTGTAATCAATCCCCATGCAATTTCTGTGTTTCATCAACACTGTGATAGTCCACAGATGGCAGAATGCTTCCAGATGTGCATCGGAAACTACTACTGGTCTTCCAGGGTACGATCAAAGCGTAGACTCTTTGAGACACTACTCGCATGGAAAAAAGTGAGCATGGTCAGTGTTGTATTCAATTACGATGCAATTTCTGTGTTTCAGCAACACTGTGTTAGTCCACAGATTACAGAATGCCTCCAGATGTGCATCGGAAACTACTAAACGTCTTCGTGGGAACGATCAAAGTGTAGACTGTTAGGGACATTACTCCCATGGAGGAAAGTGCGCATGGTGACTTTTGTATTCAATCCTGATACAATTTCTGTGTTTCATCAACACTCTGATAGTCCACAGATTACAGAATGCCTCCAGATGTGCATCTGAAACTAGCACTGGTCTTCCAGGGAACGATCAAAGCGTAGACTGTTTGAGACATTACTATCATGTAGGCAAGTGAGCTTGGTGACTGTTGTATCCAATCCCGATGCAATTTCTGTGTTTCATCAACACTCTGATAGTCCACATATTAAGGAATGCCACCAGATGTGCATCGGATACTACTACTGGTCTTCCAGGTAACGATCAAAGTGTAGAATGTTTGAGACATGACTCCTGTGTAGGAAAGTGAGCACGGTGACTGTTGTATTCAATCCCGATGCAATTTCTGTGTTTCATCAACACTCTGATACTCCACAGATTACAGAATGCCTCCAGATGTGCATCGGAAGCTACTACTGGTCTTCCTGGGAACGATCAAAGCGTAGACTGTTAGAGACATAGCTCCCATGGAGGAAAGTGCGCATGGTGACTGTTGTATTCAATCCCATTGCAATTTCTGTGTTTTATCAACACTCAGTTATTCCACAGATTTCAGAATGCCTCCAGATGTGCATCGGAAACTACTACTGGTCTTCCAGGGAACCCAAAGCGTAGACTGTTTGAGACACTACTCCCATGGAGGAAAGTGCGCATGGTGACTGTTGTATTCAATCCCGATGCAATTTCTGTGTTTCATCAACACTCTGATAGTCCACAGATTACAGAATGCCATCAGACGTGCATCGGAAACTACTACTGGTCTCCCAGGGAACGATCAAACCGGAGACTGTTTGAGACATTACTACCGTGGATTAAAGTGTGCATGGTGACTGTTGTATTCAATCCCGATGCAATTTCTGTGTTTTATCAACACTCTGATAGTCCACAGATTACAGAATGCCACCAGATGTGCTTCGGAAACTTCTACTAGTCTTCCAGGGAACGATCAAAGCGTATACTCTTTGAGACACTACTCCCATGGAGGAAAGTGCGCATGGTGACTATTGTATTCAATCCCGATGCAATTTCTGTGTTTCATCAACACTCTGATACTCCAAACATTACACAATGCCTCCAGATGTGCATCGGAAGCTACTACTGGTCTTCCTGGGAACGATCAAAGCGTAGACTGTTAGAGACATTACTCCCATGTAGGCAAGAGCGCATGGTGACTGTTGTATTCAATCCCGATGCAATTTCTGTGTTTCATCAACACTTTGAAGTTCCACAGATTACAGAATGCACCCAGATGTGCATCGGAAACTACTACTGGTCTTCCAGGGAACGATCAAAGCGTAGACTGTTTGAGACATTACTCCCGTGGAGGAAAGTGCGCATGGTGACTGTTGTATTCAATCCCGATGCAATTTCTGTGTTTCATCAACACTCTGGTAGGCCACAGATTACAGAATGCCACCAGATGTACAACGGAAACTACTACTGGTTTTCCAGGGAACGATCAAAGCGTAGACTGTTTGAGACATTGCACCCGTGGAGGAAAGTGCGCATGGTGACTGTTGTATTCTATCCCGATGCAAAATCTGTGTTCCATCAACACTCTAATAGTAGACAGATTACAGAACGCCTCCAGATTTGCATCGGAAACTACTACTGGTCTTCCAGGAAACCCAAAGCGTAGACTGTTTGAGACATTACTCCCATGGAGGAAAGTGCGCATGGTGACTGTTGTATTCAATCATGATGCAATTTTTGTGTTTCAACAACACTCTGATAGTCCAGAGATTGAGGGATGCCAAAAGATGTGCATCGGAAACTACTACTGGTCTTCCAGGGAACCCAAAGCGTATACTGTTTGAGACACTACTCCCATGGAGGAAAGAGCGCATGGTGACTGTTGTATTCAATCCCGCTGCAATTTCTGTGTTTCATCAACACTCTGATACTCCACAGATTACAGAATGCCACCAGATGTGCAACGGAAACTACTACTGGTCTTCCAGGGAACGATCAAAGCGTAGACGGTTTGAGACATTGCACCCGTGGAGGAAAGTGCGCATGGTGACTGTTGTATTCAATCCCGATGGAAATTCTGTGTTCCATCAACACTCAGGTAGTCCACAGATTTCAGAATGCCTCCAGATGTGCATCGGAATCTACTACTGGTCTTCCAGGGAACGATCAAAGCGTAGACTCTTTGAGACATTACTCCCATGAAGGAAAGAGCGCATGGTGACTGTTGTATTCAATCCCGCTGCAATTTCTGTGTTTCATCAACACTCTGATACTCCACCGATTACAGAATGCCACCAGATGTGCAACGGAAACTACTACTGGTCTTCCAGGGAACGATCAAAGCGTAGACGGTTTGAGACATTGCACCCGTGGAGGAAAGTGCGCATGGTGACTGTTGTATTCAATCCCGAAGTAATTTCTGTGTTCATCAACACTGTGATAGTACACAGATTGCAGAAAGCTTCCAGATGTGCATCGGAAACTACTACTGGTCTTCCAGGGAACGATCAAAGCGTTGACTTTTTGAGACACTACTCCCATATAGGAAAGTGCTCATGGTAACTGTTGTATTCAATCGCGATACAATTTCTGTGTTTGATCAACACTCTGATACTCCACAGATTACATAATGCCTCCAGATGTGCATCGGAAACTACTACTGGTCTTCCTCGTAACGATCAAAGCGTAGACTGTTTGAGACACTACTCCCATGGAGGAAAGTACGCATTGTGACTGTTGTTATCAATCCCGATTCAATTATTGTGTTTCATCAACACTCTGATAGTTCACAGATTGCAGAATGCTTCCAGATGTGCATCGGAAACTACTACAGGTCTTCCAGGGAACCCAAAGCGTAGACTGTTTGAAACATTAATCCCAAGGAGGAAAGTGCGCATGGTGACTGTTGTATTCAATCCCGATGCAATTTCTGTGTTTCATCAACACTCTGATAGTCCACAGATTACAGAATGAAACCTGACGTGCATCGGAAACTACTACTGGTCTTCCAGGGGACGATCAAACTGTAGACTGCTTGAGACATTACTCCCGTGGATTAAAGTGCGCATGGTGACTGTTGTATTCAATCCCGATGCAATTTCTGTGTTTTATCAACAATCTGATAGTCCACAGATTACAGAGTGCCACCAGATTTGCTTCGGAAACTACTACTGGTTTTCCAGGGAACGATCAAAGCGTAGACTGTTTGAGACATTGCACCCGTGGAGGAAACTGCGCATGGTGACTGTTGTATTCAATCCCGATGTAAATTCTGTGTTCCATCTACACTCAGTTAGTCCACAGATTTCAGATTGCCTCCAGGTGTGCATCGGAATCTACTACTGGTTTCCAGGGAACGATCAAAGCGTAGATTGTTTGAGACATTACTCCCATGGAGGAAAATGCGCATGGTGACTGTTGTATTCAATCCCGATGAAATTTCTGTGTTTCATCAACACTGTGATGGTCCACAGATTGCAGAATGCTTCCAGATGTGCATCGGAAACTACTACTGGTCTTCCAGGGAACGATCAAAGCGTAGTCTGTTTGAGACACTACTCCCATATAGGAAAGTGCGCATGGTGACTGTTGTATTCAATCCCGATGCAATTTCTGTGTTTGATCAACACTCAATTAGTCCACAGATTTCAGAATGCCACCAGATGTGCATCGGAAACTACTACTGGTTTCCCGGGGAACGATCAAAGTGTAGACTGTTTGAGACATTACTCCTGTGTAGGAAAGTGAGCATGGTGACTGTTGTATTCAATCCCCATGCAATTTCTGTGTTTCATCAACACTCTGATAGTCCACAGATGGCAGAATGCTTCCAGATGTGCATCGGAAACTACTACTGGTCTTCCAGGGAACGATCAAAGCGTAGACTCTTTGAGACACTACTCGCATGGAAAAAAGTGCGCATGGTCAGTGTTGTATTCAATTATGATGCAATTTCTGTGTTTCAGCAACACTGTGATAGTCCACAGATTACAGAATGCCTCCAGATGTGCATCGGAAACTACTAAACGTCTTCCTGGGAACGATCAAAGCGTAGACTGTTAGGGACATTACTCCCATGGAGGAAAGTGCGCATGGTGACTTTTGTATTCAATCCTGATACAATTTCTGTGTTTCATCAACACTCTGATAGTCCACAGATTACAGAATGCCTCCAGATGTGCATTTGAAACTACCACTGGTCTTCCAGGGAACGATCAAAGCGTAGACTGTTTGAGACATTACTATCATGTAGGCAAGTGAGCTTGGTGACTGTTGTATCCAATCCCGATGCAATTTCTGTGTTCCATCAACACTCTGATAGTCCACATATTAAGGAATGATACCAGATGTGCATCGGATACTACTACTGGTCTTCCAGGTAACGATCAAAGTGTAGAATGTTTGAGACATGACTCCTGTGTAGGAAAGTGAGCATGGTGACTGTTGTATTCAATCCCGATGCAATTTCTGTGTCTCATCAACACTCTGATAGTCCACAGATTACAGAATGCCACCAGATGTGCATCGGAAACTACTACTGGTCTTCCAGGAACGATAAAGCGTAGACTGTTTGAGACATTACTCCCATGGAGGAAAGTGCCATGGTGACTGTTGTATTCAATCCCGATGCATTTTCTGTGTTTCATCAACACTCTGATAGTCCACAGATTGCAGTATGCTTCCAGATGTGCATCGGAAACTACTACTGGTCTTCCAGGGAACAATCAAAGCGTAGACTGTTTGAGACACTACTCCCATGGAGGAAAGTGCGCATGGTGACTATTGTATTCAATCCTGATGCAGTTTCTGTGTTTCATCAACACTTTGAAGGTCCACAGATTACAGAATGCATCCAGATGTGCGTCGGAAACTACTACTGATCTTCCAAGGAACGATCAAAGCGTAGACTATTTGTGACATTACTCCCATGGAGGGAAGTGCGCATGGTGACTGTTGTATTCAATCCCGATGCAATTTCTGTGTTTGATCAACACTCTGATAGTCCAGAGATTGAGGAATGCCCCCATATGTGCATCGGAAACTACTACTGGTCTTCCAGGGAACGATCAAAGCGTAGACTGTTTGAGACATTACTCCCATGGAGGAAAGTGCGCATGGTGGCTGTTGTATTCAATCCCGATGCAATTTCTGTGTTTCATCAACACTCTGTTACTCCACAGATTACTTAATGCCACCAGACGTGCATCGGAAACTACTACTGGTCTTCCAGGGAACGATCAAAGCGTAGAATGTTTGAGACATTGCACCCGTGGAGGAAAGTGCGCATGGTGACTGTTGTATTCAATCCCGATGGAAATTCTGTGTTCCATCAACACTCAGTTAGTCCACAGATTTCAGATTGCCTCCAGGTGTGCATCGGAATCTACTACTGGTCTTCCAGGGAACGATCAAAGCGTAGACTGTTTGAGACATTACTCCCATGGAGGAAAGTGCGCATGTTGACTGTTGTATTCTATCCCATTGCAATTTCTGTGTTTTATCAACACTCAATTAGTCCACAGATTTCAGAATGCCTCCAGGTGTGCATCGGAAACTACTACTGGTTTTCCGGGGAACGATCAAAGCGTAGACTGTTTGAGACATTACTCCTGTGTAGGAAAGTGAGCATGGTGACCGTTGTATTCAATCCCGATGCAATTTCTGTGTTTCACCAACACTCGGATAGTCCACAGATGGCAGAATGCTTCCAGATGTGCATCGGAAACTACTACTGGTCTTCCAGGGAACGATCAAAGCGTAGACTCTTTGAGACACTACTCGCATGGAAAAAAGTGCACATGGTCAGTGTAGTATTCAATTACGATGCAATTTCTGTGTTTCATCAACACTGTGATAGTCCACAGATTACAGAATGCCTCCAGATGTGCATCGGAAACTACTAAACGTCTTCCTGGGAACGATCAAAGCGTAGACTGTTAGGGACATTACTCCCATGGAGGAAAGTGCGCATGGTGACTATTGTATTCAATCCCGATACAATTTCTGTGTTTCATCAACACTCTGATAGTCCACAGATTACAGAATGCCTCCAGATGTGCATCGGAAACTACCACTGGTCTTCCAGGGAACGATCAAAGCGTAGACTGCTTGAGACATTACTAACATGTAGGCAAGTGAGCTTGGTGACTGTTGTATCCAATCCCGATGCAATTTCTGTGTTTCATCAACACTCTGATAGTCCACATATTAAGGAATGCCACCGGATGTGCATCGGATACTAATACTGGTCTTCCAGGTAACGATCAAAGTGTAGAATGTTTGAGACATTACTCCTGTGTAGGAAAGTGCGCATGGTGACTGTTGTATTCAATCCTGATGCATTTTCTGTGTTTCATCAACACTCTGATAGTCCACAGATTGCAGTATGCTTCCAGATGTGCATCGGAAACTACTACTGGTCTTCCAGGGAACGATCAAAGCGTAGACTGTTTGAGACACTACTCCCATGGAGGAAAGTGTACATGGTGACTGTTGTATTCAATCCCATTGCAATTTCTGTGTTTTATCAACACTCAGATAGTCCACAGATTTCAGAATTGATCGAGATGTGCATCAGAAACTACTACTGGTCTTCGAGGGAACGATCAAAGCGTAGACTGCTTGAGACATAACTAACATGTAGGCAAGTGCGCATGGTGACTGTTGTATTCAATCCCTTTGCAATTTCTGTGTTTCATCAACACTCTGATAGTCCACAGATTAAGGAATGCCACCTGATGTGCATCGGATACTACTACTGGTCTTCCAGGTAACGATCAAAGCGTAGACTGTTTGAGACATTGCACCCGTGGAGGAAAGTGCGCATGGTGACTGTTGTATTCTATCCCGATGCAAATTCTGTGTTCCATCAACACTCTGATAGTAGACAGATTACAGAACGCCTCCAGATTTGCATCGGAAACTACTACTGGTCTTCCAGGGAACCCAAAGCGTAGACTTTTTGAGACACTACTCCCATGGAAGAAAGTGCGCATGGTGACTGTTGTATTCAATCCCGATACGATTTCTGTGTTTCATCAACACTCTGATACTCCACAGATTACAGAATGCCTCCAGATGTGCATCGGAAACTACTACTGGCCTTCCAGGGAACGATCAAAGCGTAGACGGTTTGAGACATTGCACCCGTGGAGGAAAGTGCGCATGGTGACTGTTGTATTCAATCCCGATGGGAATTCTGTGTTCCATCAACACTCAGTTAGTCCACAGATTTCAGAATGCCTCCAGATGTGCATCGGAATCTACTACTGGTCTTCCAGGGAACGATCAAAGCGTAGACTCTTTGAGACATTACTCCCATGGAGGAAAGTGCGCATGGTGACTGTTGTATTCAATCCCGAAGTAATTTCTGTGTTCATCAACACTGTGATAGTCCACAGATTGCAGAAAGCTTCCAGATGTGCATCGGAAACTACTACTGGTCTTCCAGGGAACGATCAAAGCGTAGACTCTTTGAGACATTACTCCCATGGAGGAAAGAGCGCATGGGGACTGTTGTATTCAATCCCGCTGCAATTTCTGTGTTTCATCAACACTCTGATACTCCACAGATTGCAGAATGCCACCAGATGTGCAACGGAAGCTACTACTGGTCTTCCAGGGAACGATCAATGCGTAGACGGTTTGAGACATTGCACCCGTGGAGGAAAGTGCGCATGGTGACTGTTGTATTCAATCCCGATGGAAATTCTGTGTTCCATCAACACTCAGTTAGTCCACAGATTTCAGAATGCCTCCAGATGTGCATCGGAATCTACTACTGGTCTTCCAGGGAACGATCAAAGCGTAGACTCTTTGAGACATTACTCCCATGGAGGAAAGTGCGCATGGTGACTGTTGTATTCAATCCCGAAGTAATTTCTGTGTTCATCAACACTGTGATAGTCCACAGATTGCAGAAAGCTTCCAGTTGTGCATCGGAAACTACTACTGGTCTTCCAGGGAACGATCAAAGCGTTGACTTTTTGAGACCCTAGTCCCATATAGGAAAGTGCTTATGGTAACTGTTGTATTCAATCCCGATACAATTTCTGTGTTTGATCAACACTCTGATACTCCACAGATTACAGAATGCCTCCAGATGTGCATCGGAAACTACTACTGGTCTTCCTCGTAACGATCAAAGCGTAGACTGTTTGAGACACTACTCCCATGGAGGAAAATGCGCATGGTGACTGTCGTTATCAATCCCGATGCAATTATTGTGTTTCATCAACACTCTGATAGTCCACAGATTGCAGAATGCTTCCAGATGTGCATCGGAAACTACTACAGGTCTTCCAGGGAACGATCAATGCGTAGACGGTTTGAGACATTGCACCCGTGGAGGAAAGTGCGCATGGTGACTGTTGTATTCAATCCCGATGCAATTTCTGTGTTTCATCAACACTCTGATAGTCCACAGATTACAGAATGAAACCAGACGTGCATCGGAAACTACTACTGGTCTTCCAGGGGACGATCAAACCGTAGACAGTTTGAGACATTTCTCCCGTGGATTAAAGTGCGCATGGTGACTGTTGTATTCAATCCCGATGCAATCTCTGTGTTTCATCAACACTGTGATTGTCCACAGATTGCAGAATGCCACCAGATGTGCTTCGGAAACTACTACTGGTCTTCCAGGGAACGATCAAAGCGTAGACTGTTTGAGACACTACTCCCATGGAGGAAAGTGCGCATGGTGACTATTGTATTCAATCCCGATGCAATTTCAGTGTTTCATCAACACTCAGATACTCCACACATTACTGAATGCCTCCAGATGTGCATCGGAAGCTACTACTGGTCTTCCTGGGAACGATTAAAGCGTAGACTGTTTGAGACATTACTCCCATGTAGGCAAGTGAGCATGGTGACTGTTGTATTCAATCCTGATGCAGTTTCTGTGTTTCATTAACACTTTGAAGGTCCACAGATTACAGAATGCATCCAGATGTGCATCGGAAACTACTACTGGTCTTCCAGGGAACGATCAAAGCGTAGACTGTTTGAGACATTACTCCCATGGAGGAAAGAGCGCATGGTGACTGTTGTATTCAATCCCGCTGCAATTTCTGTGTTTCATCAACACTCTGATACTCCACAGATTACAGAATGCCACCAGATGTGCAACGGAAGCTACTACTGGTCTTCCAGGGAACGATCAATGCGTAGACGGTTTGAGACATTGCACCCGTGGAGGAAAGTGCGCATGGTGACTGTTGTATTCAATCCCGATGGAAATTCTGTGTTCCATCAACACTCAGTTAGTCCACAGATTTCAGAATGCCTCCAGATGTGCATCGGAATCTACTACTGGTCTTCCAGGGAACGATCAAAGCGTAGACTGTTTGAGACATTACTCCCATGGAGGAAAGTGCGCATTGTGGCTGTTGTATTCAATCCCGATGCAATTTCTGTGTTTCATCAACACTCTTTTACTCCACAGATTACAGAATGCCACCAGACGTGCATCGGAAACTACTACTGGTCTTCCAGGAAACGATCAAAGCGTAGACTGTTTGAGACATTACTCCCGTGGAAGAAAGTGCGCATGGTGACTGTTGTATTCAATCCCGATGCAATTTCTGTGTTTCATCAACACTCTGATGGTCCACAGATTACAGAATGCCACCAGATGTACAACTGAAACTACTACTGGTCTTCCAGGGAACGATCAAAGCGTAGACTGTTTGAGACATTGCAGCCGTGGAGGAAAGTGCGCATTGTGACTGTTGTATGCAATCCCGATGTAAATTCTGTGTTCCATCAACACTCAGTTAGTCCACAGATTTCAGATTGCCTCCAGGTGTGCATCGGAATCTACTACTGGTTTCCAGGGACCGATCAAAGCGTAGACTGTTTGAGACATTACTCCCATGGAGGAAAATTCGCATGGTGACTGTTGTATTCAATCCCGATGCAATTTCTGTGTTTCATCAACACTGTGATGGTCCACAGATTGCAGAATGCTTCCAGATGTGCATCGGAAACTACTACTGGTCTTCCAGGGAACGATCAAAGCGTAGACTGTTTGAGACACTACTCCCATATAGGAAAGTGCGCATGGTGACTGTTGTATTCAATCCCGATGCAATTTCTGTGTTTGATCAACACTCAATTAGTCCACAGATTTCAGAATGCCTCCAGATGTGCATCGGAAACTACTACTGGTTTTCCGGGGAACGATCGAAGCGTAGACTGTTTGAGACATTACTCCTGTGTAGGAAAGTGAGCATGGTGACTGTTGTATTCAATCCCCATGCAATTTCTGTGTTTCATCAACACTCTGATAGTCCACAGATGGCAGAATGCTTCCAGATGTGCATCGGAAACTACTACTGGTCTTCCAGTTAACGATCAAAGCGTAGACTCTTTGAGACACTACTCGCATGGAAAAAAGTGCGCATGGTCAGTGTTGTATTCAATTACGATGCAATTTCTGTGTTTCATCAACACTATGATAGTCCACAGATTACAGAATGCCTCCAGATGTGCATCGGAAACTACTAAACGTCTTCCTGGGAACGATCAAAGCGTAGACTGTTAGGGACATTACTAGCATGGATGAAAGTGCGCATGGTGACTATTGTATTCAATCCCGATACAATTTCTGTGTTTCATCAACACTCTGATAGTCCACAGATTACAGAATGCCTCCAGATGTGCATCTGAAACTACCACTGGTCTTCCAGGGAACGATCAAATCGTAGACTATTTGTGACATTACTCCCATGGAGGGAAGTGCGCATGGTGACTGTTGTATTCAATCCCGATGCAATATCTGTGTTTCATCAACACTCTGATAGTCCAGAGATTAAGGAATGCCCCCATATGTGCATCGGAAACTACTACTGGTCTTCCAGGGAACGATCAAAGCGTAGACTGTTTGAGACATTACTCCCATGGAGGAAAGTGCGCATGGTGGCTGTTGTATTCAATCCCGATGCAATTTCTGTGTTTCATCAACACTCTTTTACTCCACAGATTACAGAATGCCACCAGACGTGAATCGGAAACTACTACTGGTCTTCCAGGAAACGATCAAAGCGTAGACCGTTTGAGACATTACTCCCGTGGAAGAAAGTGCGCATGGTGACTGTTGTATTCAATCCCGATGCAATTTCTGTGTTTCATCAACACTCTGATAGTCCGCAGATTACAGAATGCCACCAGATGTACAACTGAAACTACTACTGGTCTTCCAGGGAACGATCAAAGCGTAGAATGTTTGAGACATTGCACCCGTGGAGGAAAGTGCGCATGGTGACTGTTGTATTCAATCCCGATGGAAATTCTGTGTTCCATCAACACTCAGTTAGTCCACAGATTTCAGATTTCATCCACGTGTGCATCGGAATCTACTACTGGTCTTCCAGGGAACGATCAAAGCGTAGACTGTTTGATTCATTACTCCCATGGAGGAAAATGCGCATGGTGACTGTTGTAATCAATCCCGCTGCAATTTATGTGTTTCATCAACACTGTGATGGTCCACAGATTGCAGAATGCTTCCAGATGTGCATCGGAAACTACTACTGGTCTTGCAGGGAACGTTCAAAGCGTAGACTGTTTGAGACACTACTCCCATATAGGAAAGATCGCATGGTGACTGTTTTATTCAATCCCGATGCAATTTCTGTGTTTGATCAACACTCTGATAGTCCACAGATTACAGAATGCCACCAGATGTGCATCGGAAACTACTACTGGTCTTCCAGGGAACGATAAAGCGTAGACTGTTTGAGACATTACTCCCATGGAGGAAAGTGCCATGGTGACTGTTGTATTCAATCCCGATGCATTTTCTGTGTTTCATCAACACTCTGATAGTCCACAGATTGCAGTATGCTTATAGATGTGCATCGGAAACTACTACTGGTCTTCCAGGGAACGATTAAAAGCGTAGACTGTTTGAGACACTACTCCCATGGAGGAAAGTGTGCATGGTGACTATTGTATTCAATCCCGATGCAATTTCAGTGTTTCTTCAACACTCAGATACTCCACACATTACAGAATGCCTCCAGATGTGCATCGGAAGCTACTACTGGTCTTCATGGGAACGATCAAAGCGTAGACTGTTTGAGACATTACTCCCATGTAGGCAAGTGCGCATGGTGACTGTTGTATTCAATCCTGATGCAGTTTCTGTGTTTCATCAACACTTTGAAGGTCCACAGATTACAGAATGCATCCAGATGTGCATCGGAAACTACTACTGATCTTCCAGGGAACGATCAAAGCGTAGACTATTTGTGACATTACTCCCATGGAGGGAAGTGCACATGGTGACTGTTGTATTCAATCCCGATGCAATATCTGTGTTTCATCAACACTCTGATAGTCCAGAGATTAAGGACTGCCCCCATATGTGCATCGGAAACTACTACTGGTCTTCCAGGGAACGATCAAAGCGTAGACTGTTTGAGACATTACTCCCATGGAGGAAAGTGCGCATGGTGGCTGTTGTATTCAATCCCGATGCAATTTCTGTGTTTCATCAACACTCTTTTACTCCACAGATTACAGAATGCCACCAGATGTACAACTGAAACTACTACTGGTCTTCCAGGGAACGATCAAAGCGTAGAATGTTTGAGACATTGCACCCGTGGAGGAAAGTGCGCATGGTGACTGTTGTATTCAATCCCGATGGAAATTCTGTGTTCCATCAACACTCAGTTAGTCCACAGATTTCAGATTGCCTCCAGGTGTGCATCGGAATCTTCTACTGGTCTTCCAGGGAACGATCAAAGCGTAGACTGTTTGAGACATTACTCCCATGGAGGAAAATGCGCATGGTGACTGTTGTAATCAATCCCGCTGCAATTTCTGTGTTTCATCAACACTGTGATGGTCCACAGATTGCAGAATGCTTCCAGATGTGCATCGGAAACTACTACTGGTCTTGCAGGGAACGATCAAATCGTAGACTGTTTGAGACACTACTCCCATATAGGAAAGTGCGCATGGTGACTGTTGTATTCAATCCCGATGCAATTTCTGTGTTTGATCAACACTCTGATACTCCACAGATTACAGAATGCCTCCAGATGTGCATCGGAAACTACTACTGGTCTTCCTCGTAACGATCAAAGCGTAGACTGTTTGAGACACTACTCCCATGGAGGAAAGTGCGCATGGTGACTGTTATATTCAATCCCGATGCAAGTATTGTGTTTCATCAACACTCTGATAGTCCACAGATTACAGAATGCCTCCAGATGTGCATCGGAAACTACTACTGGTCTTCCAGGGAACGATCAAAGCGTAGCCTGTTTGAGACATTACTCCCATTGAGGAAAGTGCGCATGTTGACTGTTGTATTCAATCCCATTGCAATTTCTGTGCTTTATCAACACTCAATTAGTCCACAGATTTCAGAATGCCTCCAGGTGTGCATCGGAAACTACTACTGGTTTTCCGGGGAACGATCAAAGCGTAGACTGTTTGAGACATTACTCCTGCGTAGGAAAGTGAGCATGGTGACTGTTGTATTCAATCCCGATGCAATTTCTGTGTTTCATCAACACTCTGATAGTCCACAGATGGCAGAATGCTTCCAGATGTGTATCGGAAACTACTACTGGTCTTCCAGGGAACGATCAAAACGTAGACTCTTTGAGACACTACTCGCATGGAAAAAAGTGCGCATGGTCAGTGTTGTATTCAATTACGATGCAATTTCTGTGTTTCATCAACACTGTGATAGTCCACAGATTACAGAATGCCTCCAGATGTGCATCGGAAACTACTAAACGTCTTCCTGGGAACGATCAAAGCGTAGACTGTTAGGGACATTACTCCCATGGAGGAAAGTGCACATGGTAACTATTGTATTCAATCCCGATACAATTTCTGTGTTTCATCAACACTCTGATAGTCCACAGATTACAGAATGCCTCCAGATGTGCATCGGAAACTACCACTGGTCTTCCAGGGAACGATCAAAGCGTAGACTGTTTGAGACATTACTAACATGTAGGCAAGTGAGCTTGGTGACTGTTGTATCCAATCCCGATGCAATTTCTGTGGTTCATCAACACTCTGATAGTCCACATATTAAGGAATGCCACCAGATGTGCATCGGATACTAATACTGGTCTTCCAGGTAACGAACAAAGTGTAGAATGTTTGAGACATTACTCCTGTGTAGGAAAGTGAGCATGGTGACTGTTGTATTCAATCCCGATGCAATTTCTGTGTCTCATCAACACTCTGATAGTCCACAGATTACAGAATGATACCAGACGTGCATCGGAAACTACTACTGGTCTTCCAGGGAACGATAAAGCGTAGACTGTTTGAGACATTACTCCCATGGAGGAAAGTGCCATGGTGACTGTTGTATTCAATCCCGATGCATTTTCTGTGTTTCATCAACACTCTGATAGTCCACAGATTGCAGTATGCTTCCAGATGTGCATCGGAAACTACTACTGGTCTTCCAGGGAACGATCAAAGCGTAGACTGTTTGAGACACTACTCCCATGGAGGAAAGTGTACATGGTGACTGTTGTATTCAATCCCATTGCAATTTCTGTGTTTTATCAACACTCAGATAGTTCACAGATTTCAGAATGGTCGAGATGTGCATCGGAAACTACTACTGGTCTTCCAGGGAACGATCAAGGCGTAGACTGTTTGAGACATAACTAACATGTAGACAAGTGCGCATGGTGACTGTTGTATTCAATCCCTATGCAATTTCTGTGTTTCATCAACACTCTGATAGTCCACAGATTAAGGAATGCCACCAGATGTGCATCGGAAACTACTACTGGTCTTCCTGGGAACGATCAAAGCGTAGACTGTTTGTGACATTACTCCTGTGTAGGAAAGTGAGCATGTTGACTGTTGTATGCAAACCCGATGCAATTTCTGTGTTTTATCAACACTCTGATAGTCCACAGATTACAGAATGCCACCAGATGTGCATCGGAAACTACTACTGGTCTTCCAGGGAACGATTAAAGCGTAGACTGTTTTGAGACACTACTCCCATGGAGTAAAGTGCGCATGTTGACTGTTGTATGCAATGCCGATGCGATTTCTGTGTTTCATCAACACTGTGATTGTCCACAGATTGCAGAATGCTTCCAGATGTGCATCGGAAACTACTACTGGTCTTCCAGGAACGATCAAAGCGTAGACTGTTTGAGACACTACTCCCATATAGGAAAGTGCGCATGGTGACTGTTGTATTCAATCCCAAGGCAATTTCTGTGTTTGATCAACAATCTGATACCCCACAGATTATAGAATGCCTCCAGATGTGCATCGCAAACTACTACTGGTCTTCCTGGGAACGATCAAAGCGTAGATTGTTTGAGACACTACTCCCATGGAGGAAAGTGCGCATGGTGACTGTTGTATTCAATCCCGATGCAATTATTGTGTTTCATCAACACTCTGATAGTCCACAGATTACAGAATGCCCCCAGATGTGCATTGGAAACTACTACTGGTCTTCCAGGGAACTCAAAGCGTAGACTGTTTGAGACATTACTCCCATGGAGGAAAGTGCGCATGGTGACTGTTGTATTCAATTTCGATGCAATTTCTGTGTTTGATCAACACTCTGATACTCCACAGATTACAGAATGCCTCCAGATGTGCATCAGAAACTACTACTGGTCTTCCTGGGAACGATCAAAGCGTAGACTGTTTGAGACACCACTCCCATGGAGGAAAGTGCGCATTGTGACTGTTGTATTCCATCCCGATGCAATTTCTGTGTTTCATCAACACTCTGATAGTCCACAGATTAAGGAATGCTTCCAGATGTGCATCGGAAACTACTACTGGTTTTCCAAGGAACGATCAAAGCGTAGACTCTTTGAGACACTACTCCCATGGAGGAAAGTGCGCAGGGTCACTGTTGTATTCAATCCGTATGCAATTTCTGTGTTTCATCAACACTGTGTTAGTCCACAGATTGCAGAATGCCTCCAGATGTGCATCGGAAACTACCACTGGTCTTTAAGGGAACGATCAAAGCGTAGACTGTTTGGGACATTACTAACATGTAGGCAAGTGCGCGTGGTGACTGTTGTATTCAATCCCGATGCAATTTCTGTGTTTCATCAACACTCCAATAGTCCACAGATTAAGGAATGCTTAAAGATGTGCATCGGAAACTACTACTGGTCTTCCAGGGAACGATCAAAGCGTAGACTGTTTGAGACATTACTAACATGTAGGCAAGTGCGCGTGGTGCCTGATGTATTCAATCCCGATGCAATTTCTGTGTTTCATCTACATTTTGACGATCCACAGATAACAGAATGCATCCAGATGTGCATCGGAAACTACTACTGGTCTTTCAGGGAACGATCAAAGCGTAGACTGTTTGAGACATTACTCCCATGGAGGAAAGTGCCCATGGTGACTGTTGTATTCAATCCCGATGCATTTTCTGTGTTTCATCAACATTCTGATAGTCCAGAGATTACAGAATGCCTCCAGATGTGCATCGGAAACTACTATTGGTCTTCCAGGTAACTCAAAGCGTAGACTGTTTGAGACATTACTCCCATTGAGGAAAGTGTGCATGGTGACTGTTGTATTCAATCCCATTGCATTATCTGTGTTTTATCAACACTCAGATAGTCCACAGATTTCAGAATGGATCGAGATGTGCATCGGAAACTACTACAGGTCTTCCAGGGAACGATCAAAGCGTAGACTGTTTGAGACATTACTAACATGTAGGCAAGTGCGCATGGTGACTGTTGTATTCAATCCCGATTCAATTTCTGTGTTTCATCAACACTCTGATAGTCCACAGATTAAGGAATGCGACCAGATGTACATCGGATACTACTACTGGTCTTCCAGGTAACGATCAAAGCGTAGACTGTTTGAGACATTACTCCTGTGTAGGAAAGTGAGCATGGTGACTGTTGTATTCAATCCCCATGCAATTTCTGTGTTTCATCAACACACTGATAGTCCACAGATTACAGAATGCCACCAGATGTGCATCGGAAACTACTACTGGTCTTCCAGGGAACTCAAAGCGTAGACTGTTTGAGACATTACTCCCATTGAGGAAAGTGTGCATGGTGACTGTTGTATTCAATCCCATTGCAATATCTGTGTTTTATCAACACTCAGATAGTCCACAGATTTCAGAATGGATCGAGATGTGCATCGGAAACTACTACAGGTCTTCCAGGGAACGATCAAAGCGTAGACTGTTTGAGACATTACTAACATGTAGGCAAGTGCGCGTGGTGACTGTTGTATTCAATCCCGATGCTATTTCTGTCTTTCATCAACACATTGAAGGTCCACAGATAACAGA
This sequence comes from Schistocerca gregaria, assembly GCF_023897955.1. Classification (NCBI taxonomy): domain Eukaryota; kingdom Metazoa; phylum Arthropoda; class Insecta; order Orthoptera; family Acrididae; genus Schistocerca; species Schistocerca gregaria. Next base: position 45,605,236 of record NC_064927.1, read on the forward strand.
ATGCATCCAGATGTGCATCGGAAACTACTACTTGTCTTCCAGGTAACTCAAAGCGTAGACTGTTTGAGACATTACTCCCATTGAGGAAAGTGTGCATGGTGACTGTTGTATTCAATCCCATTGCATTATCTGTGTTTTATCAACACTCAGATAGTCCACAGATTTCAGAATGGATCGAGATGTGCATCGGAAACTACTACAGGTCTTCCAGGGAACGATCAAAGCGTAGACTGTTTGAGACATTACTAACATGTAGGCAAGTGCGCGTGGTGACTGTTGTATTCAATCCCGATGCTATTTCTGTCTTTCATCAACACATTGAAGGTCCACAGATAACAGAATGCCTCCAGATGTGCATCGGAAACTACTATTGGTCTTCCAGGTAACTCAAAGCGTAGACTGTTTGAGACATTACTCCCATTGAGGAAAGTGTGCATGGTGACTGTTGTATTCAATCCCATTGCATTATCTATGTTTTATCAACACTCAGATAGTCCACAGATTTCAGAATGGATCGAGATGTGCATCGGAAACTACTACAGGTCTTCCAGGGAACGATCAAAGCGTAGACTGTTTGAGACATTACTAACATGTAGGCAAGTGCGCATGGTGACTGTTGTATTCAATCCCGATTCAATTTCTGTGTTTCATCAACACTCTGATAGTCCACAGATTAAGGAATGCGACCAGATGTACATCGGATACTACTACTGGTCTTCCAGGTAACGATCAAAGCGTAGACTGTTTGAGACATTACTCCTGTGTAGGTATGTGAGCATGGTGACTGTTGTATTCAATCCCCATGCAATTTCTGTGTTTCATCGACACTCTGATAGTCCACAGAATAAGGAATGCGTCCAGATGTGCATCGGAAACTATTACTGGTCTTCCAGGGAACTCAAAGCGTAGACTGTTTGAGACATTACTCCCATGTAGGAAAGTGAGCATGGTGACTGTTCTATTCAATTGCATTGCAATTTCTGTGTTTTATCAACACTCAGTTAGTCCACAGATTTCAGAATGCCTCCAGATGTGCATCGGATACTACTACTGGTCTTCCAGGGAACGATCAAAGCGTAGACTGTTTGAGACATTACTCCCATGGAGGAAAGTGCCCATGGTGACTGTTGTATTCAATCCCGATGCATTTTCTGTGTTTCATCAACACTCTGCTGGTCCACAGATTGCAGAATGCCTCCAGATGTGCATCGGAAACTACTACTGGTCTTCCAGGGAACTCAAAGCGTAGACTGTTTGAGACATTACTCCCATGGAGGAAAGTGAGCATGGTGACTGTTCTATTCAATTGCATTGCAATTTCTGTGTTTTATCAACACTCAGTTAGTCCACAGATTTCAGAATGCCTCCAGATGTGCATCGGAAACTACTACTGGTCTTCCAGGGAACGATCAAAGCGTAGACTGTTTGAGACATTACTCCCATGGAGGACAGTGCGCATGGTGACTGTTGTATTCAATCCCGATGCAATTTCTGTGTATCATCAACACTCTGATAGTCCACAGATTAAGGAATGCGTCCAGATGTGCATCGGAAACTATCACTGGTCTTCCAGGGAACGATCAAAGCGTAGACTGTTTGAGACACTACTCCCATGGAGGAAAGTGCGCATGGTCACTATTGTATTCAATCCCGATGCAATTTCTGTGTTTTATCAACACTGTGATAGTCTACAGATTACAGAATGCCTCCAGATGTGCATGGGAAACTACCACAGGCCTTCCAGGGGACGATCAAAGCGTAGACTGTTTGAGACATTACTAACATGTAGGCAAGTGCGCGTGGTGACTGTTGTATTCAATCCCGATGCTATTTCTGTCTTTCATCAACACATTGAAGGTCCACAGATAACAGAATGCATCCAGATGTGCATCGGAAACTACTACTTGTCTTCCAGGGAACGATCATAGCGTTGACTATTTGAGACATTACTCCCATGGAGGAAAGTGCGCATGGTGACTGTTGTATTCATTCCCGATGCAATTTCGGTGTTACATCAACACTCAGTTAGTCCACAGATTTCAGAATGCCTCCAGATGTGCATCGGAAACTATTACTGGCCTTCCAGGGCACGATCAAAGTGTAGACTGTTTGAGACATTACTCACATGGAGGAAAGTGCGCATGGTCACTATTGTATTCAATCCCGATGCAATTTCTGTGTTTGATCAACACTCTGATAGTCCACAGATTACAGAATGCCTCCAGATGTGCATCGGAAACTACCACAGGTCTTCCAGGGGACGATCAAAGCGTAGACTGTTTGAGACATTACTAACATGTAGGCAAGTGCGCGTGGTGACTGTTGTATTCAATCCCGATGCAATTTCTGCCTTTCATCAACACATTGAAGGTCCACAGATAACAGAATGCATCCAGATGTGCATCGGAAACTACTACTGGTCTTCCAGGGAACGATCAAAGCGTTGACTATTTGAGACATTACTCCCATGGAGGAAAGTGCGCATGGTGACTGTTGTATTCATTCCCGATGCAATTTCTGTGTTACATAAACACTCAGTTAGTCCACAGATTTCAGAATGCCTCCAGATGTGCATCGGAAAGTACTACTGGTCTTCCAGGGAACGATCAAAGCATAGACTGTTTGAGACATTACTCCCATGGAGGAAAGTGCCCATGGTGGCTGTTGTATTCAATCCCGATGCACTTTCTGTGATTCATCAACACTCTGCTAGTCCACAGATTGCAGAATGCTTCCGGATGTGCATCGGAAACTACTACTGGTCTTCCAGGGAACGATCAAAGCTCAGACAATTTGAGACATTACTCCCATGGAGGAAAGTGCCCATGGTGACTGTTGTATTCAATCCCGATGCATTTTCTGTGTTTCATCAACACTCTGCTAGTCCACAGATTGCAGAATGCTGCCAGATGTGCATCGGAAACTACTACTGGACTTCCAGGGAACGGTCAAAGCGTAGACTGTTTGAGACACTACTCCCATGGAGGAAAGAGCGCCTGGTGACTGTTGTATTCAATCCCGATGTAATTTCGGTGTTTCATCAACACTCTGATAGTCCAGAGATTACAGAATGCCTCCAGATGGCATCGGAAACTACTATTGGTCTTCCAGGGAACTCAAAGCGTAGACTGTTTCAGAATATACTCCCATGGAGGTAAGTGCGCATGGTGACTGTTGTATTCAATCCCATTGCAATTTCTGTGCTTTATCAACACTCAGATAGTCCACAGATTTCAGAATGCCTCCAGATGTGCATCGGAAACTACTACTGGTCTTCCAGGGAACGATCAAAGCGTAGACTGTTTGAGACATTACCCCCATGGAGGAAAGTGCCCATAGTGACTGTTGTATTCAATCCCGATGCATTTTCTGTGTTTCATCAACACTCTGCTAGTCCACAGATTGCAGAATGCTTCCAGATGTGCATCGGAAACTACTACTGATCTTCCAGGGAACGATCAAAGCGTAGACCGTTAGAGACATTACACCCGTGGAGGAAAGTGCGCATGGTGACTGTTGTATTCAATCCCGATGCAGTTTCTGTGTTTCATCTTCACTCTGCTAGTCCACAGATTACAGAATGCCACCAGACGTTCATCGGAAACTACTACTGGTCGTCCAGGGAACGATCAAAGCGTAGACTGTTTGAGACATTACTCCCATGGAGGAAAGTGCGCATGATGACTGTTGTATTCAATCCCGATGCAATTTCTGTGTTTCATCAACACTCTGATAGTCCACAGATTATTGAATGCCACCTGATGTGCTTCGGAAACTACTACTGGTCTTCCAGGGAACGATCAAAGCGTAGACTGTTTGTGACATTACTCCCATGGAGGAAAGTGCCCATGGTGACTGTTGTATTCAATCCCGATGCATTTTCTGTGTTTCATCAACACTCTGCTAGTGCACAGATTGCAGAATACCTCTAGATGTGCATCGGAAACTACTACTGGTCTTCCAGGGAACTCAAAGCGCAGACTGTTTGAGACATTACTCCCATGGAGGACAGTGCGCATGGTGACTGTTGTATTCAATCCCGATGCAATTTCTGTGTTTCATCAACACTCTGATAGTCCACAGATTAAGGAATGCGTCCAGATGTGCATCCGAAACTATTACTGGTCTTCCCAGGAACGATCAAAGCGTAGACTGTTTGAGACATTACTCCCATGGAGGAAAGTGCGCATGGTCACTATTGTATTCAATCCCGATGCAATTTCTGTGTTTGGTCAACACTCTGATAGTCCACAGATTACAGAATGCCTCCAGATGTGCATCGGAAACTACCACAGGTCTTCCAGGGGACGATCAAAGCGTAGACTGTTTGAGACATTACTAACATGTAGGCAATTGCGCGTGGTGACTGTTGTATTCAATCCCGATGCAATTTCTGCCTTTCATCAACACATTGGAGGTCCACAGATAACAGAATGCATCCAGATGAGCATCGGAAACTACTACTGGTCTTCCAGGGAACGATCAAAGCGTAGATTGTTAGAGACATTACACCCGTGGAGGAAAGTGCGCATGGTGACTGTTGTATTCAATACCGATGCAGTTTCTGTGTTTCATCTTCACTCTGATAGTCCACAGATTACAGAATGCCACCGGACGTGCATCGGAAACTACTACTGGTCGTCCAGGGAACGATCAAAGCGTAGACTGTTTGAGACATTACTCCCATGGAGAAAAGTGCGCATGGTGACTGTTGTATTCAATACCGATGCAATTTCTGTGTTTCATCAACACTCTGATAGTCCACAGATTATTGAGTGCCACCTGATGTGCTTCGGAAACTACTACTGGTCTTCCAGGGAACGATCAAAGCGTAGACTGTTTGACACATTGCACCCATAGAGGAAAGTGCGCACGGTGACTGTTGTATTCAATCCCGATGGAAATTCTGTGTTCCATCAACACTCAGTTAGTCCACAGATTTCAGAATGCCTCCAGATGTGCATCGGAATCTACTACTGGTCTTCCAGGGAACGATCAAAGCGTAGACTGTTTGAGACATTGCACCCGTGGAGGAAACTGCGCATGGTGACTGTTGTATTCAATCCCGATGTAAATTCTGTGTTCCATCTACACTCAGTTAGTCCACAGATTTCAGATTGCCTCCAGGTGTGCATCGGAATCTACTACTGGTTTCCAGGGAACGATCAAAGCGTAGATTGTTTGAGACATTACTCCCATGGAGGAAAATGCGCATGGTGACTGTTGTATTCAATCCCGATGCAATTTCTGTGTTTCATCAACACTGTGATGGTCCACAGATTGCAGAATGCTTCCAGATGTGCATCGGAAACTACTACTGGTCTTCCAGGGAACGATCAAAGCGTAGTCTGTTTGAGACACTACTCCCATATAGGAAAGTGCGCATGGTGACTGTTGTATTCAATCCCGATGCAATTTCTGTGTTTGATCAACACTCAATTAGTCCACAGATTTCAGAATGCCACCAGATGTGCATCGGAAACTACTACTGGTTTCCCGGGGAACGATCAAAGTGTAGACTGTTTGAGACATTACTCCTGTGTAGGAAAGTGAGCATGGTGACTGTTGTATTCAATCCCCATGCAATTTCTGTGTTTCATCAACACTCTGATAGTCCACAGATGGCAGAATGCTTCCAGATGTGCATCGGAAACTACTACTGGTCTTCCAGGGAACGATCAAAGCGTAGACTCTTTGAGACACTACTCGCATGGAAAAAAGTGCGCATGGTCAGTGTTGTATTCAATTATGATGCAATTTCTGTGTTTCAGCAACACTGTGATAGTCCACAGATTACAGAATGCCTCCAGATGTGCATCGGAAACTACTAAACGTCTTCCTGGGAACGATCAAAGCGTAGACTGTTAGGGACATTACTCCCATGGAGGAAAGTGCGCATGGTGACTTTTGTATTCAATCCTGATACAATTTCTGTGTTTCATCAACACTCTGATAGTCCACAGATTACAGAATGCCTCCAGATGTGCATTTGAAACTACCACTGGTCTTCCAGGGAACGATCAAAGCGTAGACTGTTTGAGACATTACTATCATGTAGGCAAGTGAGCTTGGTGACTGTTGTATCCAATCCCGATGCAATTTCTGTGTTCCATCAACACTCTGATAGTCCACATATTAAGGAATGATACCAGATGTGCATCGGATACTACTACTGGTCTTCCAGGTAACGATCAAAGTGTAGAATGTTTGAGACATGACTCCTGTGTAGGAAAGTGAGCATGGTGACTGTTGTATTCAATCCCGATGCAATTTCTGTGTCTCATCAACACTCTGATAGTCCACAGATTACAGAATGCCACCAGATGTGCATCGGAAACTACTACTGGTCTTCCAGGAACGATAAAGCGTAGACTGTTTGAGACATTACTCCCATGGAGGAAAGTGCCATGGTGACTGTTGTATTCAATCCCGATGCATTTTCTGTGTTTCATCAACACTCTGATAGTCCACAGATTGCAGTATGCTTCCAGATGTGCATCGGAAACTACTACTGGTCTTCCAGGGAACAATCAAAGCGTAGACTGTTTGAGACACTACTCCCATGGAGGAAAGTGCGCATGGTGACTATTGTATTCAATCCTGATGCAGTTTCTGTGTTTCATCAACACTTTGAAGGTCCACAGATTACAGAATGCATCCAGATGTGCGTCGGAAACTACTACTGATCTTCCAAGGAACGATCAAAGCGTAGACTATTTGTGACATTACTCCCATGGAGGGAAGTGCGCATGGTGACTGTTGTATTCAATCCCGATGCAATTTCTGTGTTTGATCAACACTCTGATAGTCCAGAGATTGAGGAATGCCCCCATATGTGCATCGGAAACTACTACTGGTCTTCCAGGGAACGATCAAAGCGTAGACTGTTTGAGACATTACTCCCATGGAGGAAAGTGCGCATGGTGGCTGTTGTATTCAATCCCGATGCAATTTCTGTGTTTCATCAACACTCTGTTACTCCACAGATTACTTAATGCCACCAGACGTGCATCGGAAACTACTACTGGTCTTCCAGGGAACGATCAAAGCGTAGAATGTTTGAGACATTGCACCCGTGGAGGAAAGTGCGCATGGTGACTGTTGTATTCAATCCCGATGGAAATTCTGTGTTCCATCAACACTCAGTTAGTCCACAGATTTCAGATTGCCTCCAGGTGTGCATCGGAATCTACTACTGGTCTTCCAGGGAACGATCAAAGCGTAGACTGTTTGAGACATTACTCCCATGGAGGAAAGTGCGCATGTTGACTGTTGTATTCTATCCCATTGCAATTTCTGTGTTTTATCAACACTCAATTAGTCCACAGATTTCAGAATGCCTCCAGGTGTGCATCGGAAACTACTACTGGTTTTCCGGGGAACGATCAAAGCGTAGACTGTTTGAGACATTACTCCTGTGTAGGAAAGTGAGCATGGTGACCGTTGTATTCAATCCCGATGCAATTTCTGTGTTTCACCAACACTCGGATAGTCCACAGATGGCAGAATGCTTCCAGATGTGCATCGGAAACTACTACTGGTCTTCCAGGGAACGATCAAAGCGTAGACTCTTTGAGACACTACTCGCATGGAAAAAAGTGCACATGGTCAGTGTAGTATTCAATTACGATGCAATTTCTGTGTTTCATCAACACTGTGATAGTCCACAGATTACAGAATGCCTCCAGATGTGCATCGGAAACTACTAAACGTCTTCCTGGGAACGATCAAAGCGTAGACTGTTAGGGACATTACTCCCATGGAGGAAAGTGCGCATGGTGACTATTGTATTCAATCCCGATACAATTTCTGTGTTTCATCAACACTCTGATAGTCCACAGATTACAGAATGCCTCCAGATGTGCATCGGAAACTACCACTGGTCTTCCAGGGAACGATCAAAGCGTAGACTGCTTGAGACATTACTAACATGTAGGCAAGTGAGCTTGGTGACTGTTGTATCCAATCCCGATGCAATTTCTGTGTTTCATCAACACTCTGATAGTCCACATATTAAGGAATGCCACCGGATGTGCATCGGATACTAATACTGGTCTTCCAGGTAACGATCAAAGTGTAGAATGTTTGAGACATTACTCCTGTGTAGGAAAGTGCGCATGGTGACTGTTGTATTCAATCCCGATGCATTTTCTGTGTTTCATCAACACTCTGATAGTCCACAGATTGCAGTATGCTTCCAGATGTGCATCGGAAACTACTACTGGTCTTCCAGGGAACGATCAAAGCGTAGACTGTTTGAGACACTACTCCCATGGAGGAAAGTGTACATGGTGACTGTTGTATTCAATCCCATTGCAATTTCTGTGTTTTATCAACACTCAGATAGTCCACAGATTTCAGAATTGATCGAGATGTGCATCAGAAACTACTACTGGTCTTCGAGGGAACGATCAAAGCGTAGACTGCTTGAGACATAACTAACATGTAGGCAAGTGCGCATGGTGACTGTTGTATTCAATCCTTTTGCAATTTCTGTGTTTCATCAACACTCTGATAGTCCACAGATTAAGGAATGCCACCTGATGTGCATCGGATACTACTACTGGTCTTCCAGGTAACGATCAAAGCGTAGACTGTTTGAGACATTGCACCCGTGGAGGAAAGTGCGCATGGTGACTGTTGTATTCTATCCCGATGCAAATTCTGTGTTCCATCAACACTCTGATAGTAGACAGATTACAGAACGCCTCCAGATTTGCATCGGAAACTACTACTGGTCTTCCAGGGAACCCAAAGCGTAGACTTTTTGAGACACTACTCCCATGGAAGAAAGTGCGCATGGTGACTGTTGTATTCAATCCCGATACGATTTCTGTGTTTCATCAACACTCTGATACTCCACAGATTACAGAATGCCTCCAGATGTGCATCGGAAACTACTACTGGCCTTCCAGGGAACGATCAAAGCGTAGACGGTTTGAGACATTGCACCCGTGGAGGAAAGTGCGCATGGTGACTGTTGTATTCAATCCCGATGGGAATTCTGTGTTCCATCAACACTCAGTTAGTCCACAGATTTCAGAATGCCTCCAGATGTGCATCGGAATCTACTACTGGTCTTCCAGGGAACGATCAAAGCGTAGACTCTTTGAGACATTACTCCCATGGAGGAAAGTGCGCATGGTGACTGTTGTATTCAATCCCGAAGTAATTTCTGTGTTCATCAACACTGTGATAGTCCACAGATTGCAGAAAGCTTCCAGATGTGCATCGGAAACTACTACTGGTCTTCCAGGGAACGATCAAAGCGTAGACTGTTTGAGACATTACTCCCATGGAGGAAAGAGCGCATGGGGACTGTTGTATTCAATCCCGCTGCAATTTCTGTGTTTCATCAACACTCTGATACTCCACAGATTGCAGAATGCCACCAGATGTGCAACGGAAGCTACTACTGGTCTTCCAGGGAACGATCAATGCGTAGACGGTTTGAGACATTGCACCCGTGGAGGAAAGTGCGCATGGTGACTGTTGTATTCAATCCCGATGGAAATTCTGTGTTCCATCAACACTCAGTTAGTCCACAGATTTCAGAATGCCTCCAGATGTGCATCGGAATCTACTACTGGTCTTCCAGGGAACGATCAAAGCGTAGACTCTTTGAGACATTACTCCCATGGAGGAAAGTGCGCATGGTGACTGTTGTATTCAATCCCGAAGTAATTTCTGTGTTCATCAACACTGTGATAGTCCACAGATTGCAGAAAGCTTCCAGTTGTGCATCGGAAACTACTACTGGTCTTCCAGGGAACGATCAAAGCGTTGACTTTTTGAGACCCTAGTCCCATATAGGAAAGTGCTTATGGTAACTGTTGTATTCAATCCCGATACAATTTCTGTGTTTGATCAACACTCTGATACTCCACAGATTACAGAATGCCTCCAGATGTGCATCGGAAACTACTACTGGTCTTCCTCGTAACGATCAAAGCGTAGACTGTTTGAGACACTACTCCCATGGAGGAAAATGCGCATGGTGACTGTCGTTATCAATCCCGATGCAATTATTGTGTTTCATCAACACTCTGATAGTCCACAGATTGCAGAATGCTTCCAGATGTGCATCGGAAACTACTACAGGTCTTCCAGGGAACGATCAATGCGTAGACGGTTTGAGACATTGCACCCGTGGAGGAAAGTGCGCATGGTGACTGTTGTATTCAATCCCGATGCAATTTCTGTGTTTCATCAACACTCTGATAGTCCACAGATTACAGAATGAAACCAGACGTGCATCGGAAACTACTACTGGTCTTCCAGGGGACGATCAAACCGTAGACTGTTTGAGACATTTCTCCCGTGGATTAAAGTGCGCATGGTGACTGTTGTATTCAATCCCGATGCAATCTCTGTGTTTCATCAACACTGTGATTGTCCACAGATTGCAGAATGCCACCAGATGTGCTTCGGAAACTACTACTGGTCTTCCAGGGAACGATCAAAGCGTAGACTGTTTGAGACACTACTCCCATGGAGGAAAGTGCGCATGGTGACTATTGTATTCAATCCCGATGCAATTTCAGTGTTTCATCAACACTCAGATACTCCACACATTACTGAATGCCTCCAGATGTGCATCGGAAACTACTACTGGTCTTCCAGTTAACGATCAAAGCGTAGACTCTTTGATACACTACTCGCATGGAAAAAAGTGCGCATGGTCAGTGTTGTATTCAATTACGATGCAATTTCTGTGTTTCATCAACACTATGATAGTCCACAGATTACAGAATGCCTCCAGATGTGCATCGGAAACTACTAAACGTCTTCCTGGGAACGATCAAAGCGTAGACTGTTAGGGACATTACTAGCATGGATGAAAGTGCGCATGGTGACTATTGTATTCAATCCCGATACAATTTCTGTGTTTCATCAACACTCTGATAGTCCACAGATTACAGAATGCCTCCAGATGTGCATCTGAAACTACCACTGGTCTTCCAGGGAACGATCAAATCGTAGACTATTTGTGACATTACTCCCATGGAGGGAAGTGCGCATGGTGACTGTTGTATTCAATCCCGATGCAATATCTGTGTTTCATCAACACTCTGATAGTCCAGAGATTAAGGAATGCCCCCATATGTGCATCGGAAACTACTACTGGTCTTCCAGGGAACGATCAAAGCGTAGACTGTTTGAGACATTACTCCCATGGAGGAAAGTGCGCATGGTGGCTGTTGTATTCAATCCCGATGCAATTTCTGTGTTTCATCAACACTCTTTTACTCCACAGATTACAGAATGCCACCAGACGTGAATCGGAAACTACTACTGGTCTTCCAGGAAACGATCAAAGCGTAGACCGTTTGAGACATTACTCCCGTGGAAGAAAGTGCGCATGGTGACTGTTGTATTCAATCCCGATGCAATTTCTGTGTTTCATCAACACTCTGATAGTCCGCAGATTACAGAATGCCACCAGATGTACAACTGAAACTACTACTGGTCTTCCAGGGAACGATCAAAGCGTAGAATGTTTGAGACATTGCACCCGTGGAGGAAAGTGCGCATGGTGACTGTTGTATTCAATCCCGATGGAAATTCTGTGTTCCATCAACACTCAGTTAGTCCACAGATTTCAGATTTCATCCACGTGTGCATCGGAATCTACTACTGGTCTTCCAGGGAACGATCAAAGCGTAGACTGTTTGAGACATTACTCCCATGGAGGAAAATGCGCATGGTGACTGTTGTAATCAATCCCGCTGCAATTTATGTGTTTCATCAACACTGTGATGGTCCACAGATTGCAGAATGCTTCCAGATGTGCATCGGAAACTACTACTGGTCTTGCAGGGAACGTTCAAAGCGTAGACTGTTTGAGACACTACTCCCATATAGGAAAGATCGCATGGTGACTGTTTTATTCAATCCCGATGCAATTTCTGTGTTTGATCAACACTCTGATAGTCCACAGATTACAGAATGCCACCAGATGTGCATCGGAAACTACTACTGGTCTTCCAGGGAACGATAAAGCGTAGACTGTTTGAGACATTACTCCCATGGAGGAAAGTGCCATGGTGACTGTTGTATTCAATCCCGATGCATTTTCTGTGTTTCATCAACACTCTGATAGTCCACAGATTGCAGTATGCTTATAGATGTGCATCGGAAACTACTACTGGTCTTCCAGGGAACGATTAAAAGCGTAGACTGTTTGAGACACTACTCCCATGGAGGAAAGTGTGCATGGTGACTATTGTATTCAATCCCGATGCAATTTCAGTGTTTCATCAACACTCAGATACTCCACACATTACAGAATGCCTCCAGATGTGCATCGGAAGCTACTACTGGTCTTCATGGGAACGATCAAAGCGTAGACTGTTTGAGACATTACTCCCATGTAGGCAAGTGCGCATGGTGACTGTTGTATTCAATCCTGATGCAGTTTCTGTGTTTCATCAACACTTTGAAGGTCCACAGATTACAGAATGCATCCAGATGTGCATCGGAAACTACTACTGATCTTCCAGGGAACGATCAAAGCGTAGACTATTTGTGACATTACTCCCATGGAGGGAAGTGCACATGGTGACTGTTGTATTCAATCCCGATGCAATATCTGTGTTTCATCAACACTCTGATAGTCCAGAGATTAAGGACTGCCCCCATATGTGCATCGGAAACTACTACTGGTCTTCCAGGGAACGATCAAAGCGTAGACTGTTTGAGACATTACTCCCATGGAGGAAAGTGCGCATGGTGGCTGTTGTATTCAATCCCGATGCAATTTCTGTGTTTCATCAACACTCTTTTACTCCACAGATTACAGAATGCCACCAGATGTACAACTGAAACTACTACTGGTCTTCCAGGGAACGATCAAAGCGTAGAATGTTTGAGACATTGCACCCGTGGAGGAAAGTGCGCATGGTGACTGTTGTATTCAATCCCGATGGAAATTCTGTGTTCCATCAACACTCAGTTAGTCCACAGATTTCAGATTGCCTCCAGGTGTGCATCGGAATCTTCTACTGGTCTTCCAGGGAACGATCAAAGCGTAGACTGTTTGAGACATTACTCCCATGGAGGAAAATGCGCATGGTGACTGTTGTAATCAATCCCGCTGCAATTTCTGTGTTTCATCAACACTGTGATGGTCCACAGATTGCAGAATGCTTCCAGATGTGCATCGGAAACTACTACTGGTCTTGCAGGGAACGATCAAATCGTAGACTGTTTGAGACACTACTCCCATATAGGAAAGTGCGCATGGTGACTGTTGTATTCAATCCCGATGCAATTTCTGTGTTTGATCAACACTCTGATACTCCACAGATTACAGAATGCCTCCAGATGTGCATCGGAAACTACTACTGGTCTTCCTCGTAACGATCAAAGCGTAGACTGTTTGAGACACTACTCCCATGGAGGAAAGTGCGCATGGTGACTGTTATATTCAATCCCGATGCAAGTATTGTGTTTCATCAACACTCTGATAGTCCACAGATTACAGAATGCCTCCAGATGAGCATCGGAAACTACTACTGGTCTTCCAGGGAACGATCAAAGCGTAGCCTGTTTGAGACATTACTCCCATTGAGGAAAGTGCGCATGTTGACTGTTGTATTCAATCCCATTGCAATTTCTGTGCTTTATCAACACTCAATTAGTCCACAGATTTCAGAATGCCTCCAGGTGTGCATCGGAAACTACTACTGGTTTTCCGGGGAACGATCAAAGCGTAGACTGTTTGAGACATTACTCCTGCGTAGGAAAGTGAGCATGGTGACTGTTGTATTCAATCCCGATGCAATTTCTGTGTTTCATCAACACTCTGATAGTCCACAGATGGCAGAATGCTTCCAGATGTGTATCGGAAACTACTACTGGTCTTCCAGGGAACGATCAAAACGTAGACTCTTTGAGACACTACTCGCATGGAAAAAAGTGCGCATGGTCAGTGTTGTATTCAATTACGATGCAATTTCTGTGTTTCATCAACACTGTGATAGTCCACAGATTACAGAATGCCTCCAGATGTGCATCGGAAACTACTAAACGTCTTCCTGGGAACGATCAAAGCGTAGACTGTTAGGGACATTACTCCCATGGAGGAAAGTGCACATGGTAACTATTGTATTCAATCCCGATACAATTTCTGTGTTTCATCAACACTCTGATAGTCCACAGATTACAGAATGCCTCCAGATGTGCATCGGAAACTACCACTGGTCTTCCAGGGAACGATCAAAGCGTAGACTGTTTGAGACATTACTAACATGTAGGCAAGTGAGCTTGGTGACTGTTGTATCCAATCCCGATGCAATTTCTGTGGTTCATCAACACTCTGATAGTCCACATATTAAGGAATGCCACCAGATGTGCATCGGATACTAATACTGGTCTTCCAGGTAACGAACAAAGTGTAGAATGTTTGAGACATTACTCCTGTGTAGGAAAGTGAGCATGGTGACTGTTGTATTCAATCCCGATGCAATTTCTGTGTCTCATCAACACTCTGATAGTCCACAGATTACAGAATGATACCAGACGTGCATCGGAAACTACTACTGGTCTTCCAGGGAACGATAAAGCGTAGACTGTTTGAGACATTACTCCCATGGAGGAAAGTGCCATGGTGACTGTTGTATTCAATCCCGATGCATTTTCTGTGTTTCATCAACACTCTGATAGTCCACAGATTGCAGTATGCTTCCAGATGTGCATCGGAAACTACTACTGGTCTTCCAGGGAACGATCAAAGCGTAGACTGTTTGAGACACTACTCCCATGGAGGAAAGTGTACATGGTGACTGTTGTATTCAATCCCATTGCAATTTCTGTGTTTTATCAACACTCAGATAGTTCACAGATTTCAGAATGGTCGAGATGTGCATCGGAAACTACTACTGGTCTTCCAGGGAACGATCAAGGCGTAGACTGTTTGAGACATAACTAACATGTAGACAAGTGCGCATGGTGACTGTTGTATTCAATCCCTATGCAATTTCTGTGTTTCATCAACACTCTGATAGTCCACAGATTAAGGAATGCCACCAGATGTGCATCGGAAACTACTACTGGTCTTCCTGGGAACGATCAAAGCGTAGACTGTTTGAGACATTACTCCTGTGTAGGAAAGTGAGCATGTTGACTGTTGTATGCAAACCCGATGCAATTTCTGTGTTTTATCAACACTCTGATAGTCCACAGATTACAGAATGCCACCAGATGTGCATCGGAAACTACTACTGGTCTTCCAGGGAACGATTAAAGCGTAGACTGTTTTGAGACACTACTCCCATGGAGTAAAGTGCGCATGTTGACTGTTGTATGCAATGCCGATGCGATTTCTGTGTTTCATCAACACTGTGATTGTCCACAGATTGCAGAATGCTTCCAGATGTGCATCGGAAACTACTACTGGTCTTCCAGGAACGATCAAAGCGTAGACTGTTTGAGACACTACTCCCATATAGGAAAGTGCGCATGGTGACTGTTGTATTCAATCCCAAGGCAATTTCTGTGTTTGATCAACAATCTGATACCCCACAGATTATAGAATGCCTCCAGATGTGCATCGCAAACTACTACTGGTCTTCCTGGGAACGATCAAAGCGTAGATTGTTTGAGACACTACTCCCATGGAGGAAAGTGCGCATGGTGACTGTTGTATTCAATCCCGATGCAATTATTGTGTTTCATCAACACTCTGATAGTCCACAGATTACAGAATGCCCCCAGATGTGCATTGGAAACTACTACTGGTCTTCCAGGGAACTCAAAGCGTAGACTGTTTGAGACATTACTCCCATGGAGGAAAGTGCGCATGGTGACTGTTGTATTCAATTTCGATGCAATTTCTGTGTTTGATCAACACTCTGATACTCCACAGATTACAGAATGCCTCCAGATGTGCATCAGAAACTACTACTGGTCTTCCTGGGAACGATCAAAGCGTAGACTGTTTGAGACACCACTCCCATGGAGGAAAGTGCGCATGGTGACTGTTGTATTCCATCCCGATGCAATTTCTGTGTTTCATCAACACTCTGATAGTCCACAGATTAAGGAATGCTTCCAGATGTGCATCGGAAACTACTACTGGTTTTCCAAGGAACGATCAAAGCGTAGACTCTTTGAGACACTACTCCCATGGAGGAAAGTGCGCAGGGTCACTGTTGTATTCAATCCGTATGCAATTTCTGTGTTTCATCAACACTGTGTTAGTCCACAGATTGCAGAATGCCTCCAGATGTGCATCGGAAACTACCACTGGTCTTTAAGGGAACGATCAAAGCGTAGACTGTTTGGGACATTACTAACATGTAGGCAAGTGCGCGTGGTGACTGTTGTATTCAATCCCGATGCAATTTCTGTGTTTCATCAACACTCCAATAGTCCACAGATTAAGGAATGCTTAAAGATGTGCATCGGAAACTACTACTGGTCTTCCAGGGAACGATCAAAGCGTAGACTGTTTGAGACATTACTAACATGTAGGCAAGTGCGCGTGGTGCCTGATGTATTCAATCCCGATGCAATTTCTGTGTTTCATCTACATTTTGACGATCCACAGATAACAGAATGCATCCAGATGTGCATCGGAAACTACTACTGGTCTTTCAGGGAACGATCAAAGCGTAGACTGTTTGAGACATTACTCCCATGGAGGAAAGTGCCCATGGTGACTGTTGTATTCAATCCCGATGCATTTTCTGTGTTTCATCAACATTCTGATAGTCCAGAGATTACAGAATGCCTCCAGATGTGCATCGGAAACTACTATTGGTCTTCCAGGTAACTCAAAGCGTAGACTGTTTGAGACATTACTCCCATTGAGGAAAGTGTGCATGGTGACTGTTGTATTCAATCTCATTGCATTATCTGTGTTTTATCAACACTCAGATAGTCCACAGATTTCAGAATGGATCGAGATGTGCATCGGAAACTACTACAGGTCTTCCAGGGAACGATCAAAGCGTAGACTGTTTGAGACATTACTAACATGTAGGCAAGTGCGCATGGTGACTGTTGTATTCAATCCCGATTCAATTTCTGTGTTTCATCAACACTCTGATAGTCCACAGATTAAGGAATGCGACCAGATGTACATCGGATACTACTACTGGTCTTCCAGGTAACGATCAAAGCGTAGACTGTTTGAGACATTACTCCTGTGTAGGAAAGTGAGCATGGTGACTGTTGTATTCAATCCCCATGCAATTTCTGTGTTTCATCAACACACTGATAGTCCACAGATTACAGAATGCCACCAGATGTGCATCGGAAACTACTACTGGTCTTCCAGGGAACTCAAAGCGTAGACTGTTTGAGACATTACTCCCATTGAGGAAAGTGTGCATGGTGACTGTTGTATTCAATCCCATTGCAATATCTGTGTTTTATCAACACTCAGATAGTCCACAGATTTCAGAATGGATCGAGATGTGCATCGGAAACTACTACAGGTCTTCCAGGGAACGATCAAAGCGTAGACTGTTTGAGACATTACTAACATGTAGGCAAGTGCGCGTGGTGACTGTTGTATTCAATCCCGATGCTATTTCTGTCTTTCATCAACACATTGAAGGTCCACAGATAACAGAATGCATCCAGATGTGCATCGGAAACTACTACTTGTCTTCCAGGTAACTCAAAGCGTAGACTGTTTGAGACATTACTCCCATTGAGGAAAGTGTGCATGGTGACTGTTGTATTCAATCCCATTGCATTATCTGTGTTTTATCAACACTCAGATAGTCCACAGATTTCAGAATGGATCGAGATGTGCATCGGAAACTACTACAGGTCTTCCAGGGAACGATCAAAGCGTAGACTGTTTGAGACATTACTAACATGTAGGCAAGTGCGCGTGGTGACTGTTGTATTCAATCCCGATGCTATTTCTGTCTTTCATCAACACATTGAAGGTCCACAGATAACAGAATGCCTCCAGATGTGCATCGGAAACTACTATTGGTCTTCCAGGTAACTCAAAGCGTAGACTGTTTGAGACATTACTCCCATTGAGGAAAGTGTGCATGGTGACTGTTGTATTCAATCCCATTGCATTATCTATGTTTTATCAACACTCAGATAGTCCACAGATTTCAGAATGGATCGAGATGTGCATCGGAAACTACTACAGGTCTTCCAGGGAACGATCAAAGCGTAGACTGTTTGAGACATTACTAACATGTAGGCAAGTGCGCATGGTGACTGTTGTATTCAATCCCGATTCAATTTCTGTGTTTCATCAACACTCTGATAGTCCACAGATTAAGGAATGCGACCAGATGTACATCGGATACTACTACTGGTCTTCCAGGTAACGATCAAAGCGTAGACTGTTTGAGACATTACTCCTGTGTAGGTATGTGAGCATGGTGACTGTTGTATTCAATCCCCATGCAATTTCTGTGTTTCATCGACACTCTGATAGTCCACAGAATAAGGAATGCGTCCAGATGTGCATCGGAAACTATTACTGGTCTTCCAGGGAACTCAAAGCGTAGACTGTTTGAGACATTACTCCCATGTAGGAAAGTGAGCATGGTGACTGTTCTATTCAATTGCATTGCAATTTCTGTGTTTTATCAACACTCAGTTAGTCCACAGATTTCAGAATGCCTCCAGATGTGCATCGGATACTACTACTGGTCTTCCAGGGAACGATCAAAGCGTAGACTGTTAGAGACATTACTCCCATGGAGGAAAGTGCCCATGGTGACTGTTGTATTCAATCCCGATGCATTTTCTGTGTTTCATCAACACTCTGCTGGTCCACAGATTGCAGAATGCCTCCAGATGTGCATCGGAAACTACTACTGGTCTTCCAGGGAACTCAAAGCGTAGACTGTTTGAGACATTACTCCCATGGAGGAAAGTGAGCATGGTGACTGTTCTATTCAATTGCATTGCAATTTCTGTGTTTTATCAACACTCAGTTAGTCCACAGATTTCAGAATGCCTCCAGATGTGCATCGGAAACTACTACTGGTCTTCCAGGGAACGATCAAAGCGTAGACTGTTTGAGACATTACTCCCATGGAGGACAGTGCGCATGGTGACTGTTGTATTCAATCCCGATGCAATTTCTGTGTATCATCAACACTCTGATAGTCCACAGATTAAGGAATGCGTCCAGATGTGCATCGGAAACTATCACTGGTCTTCCAGGGAACGATCAAAGCGTAGACTGTTTGAGACACTACTCCCATGGAGGAAAGTGCGCATGGTCACTATTGTATTCAATCCCGATGCAATTTCTGTGTTTTATCAACACTGTGATAGTCCACAGATTACAGAATGCCTCCAGATGTGCATGGGAAACTACCACAGGCCTTCCAGGGGACGATCAAAGCGTAGACTGTTTGAGACATTACTAACATGTAGGCAAGTGCGCGTGGTGACTGTTGTATTCAATCCCGATGCTATTTCTGTCTTTCATCAACACATTGAAGGTCCACAGATAACAGAATGCATCCAGATGTGCATCGGAAACTACTACTTGTCTTCCAGGGAACGATCATAGCGTTGACTATTTGAGACATTACTCCCATGGAGGAAAGTGCGCATGGTGACTGTTGTATTCATTCCCGATGCAATTTCGGTGTTACATCAACACTCAGTTAGTCCACAGATTTCAGAATGCCTCCAGATGTGCATCGGAAACTATTACTGGCCTTCCAGGGCACGATCAAAGTGTAGACTGTTTGAGACATTACTCACATGGAGGAAAGTGCGCATGGTCACTATTGTATTCAATCCCGATGCAATTTCTGTGTTTGATCAACACTCTGATAGTCCACAGATTACAGAATGCCTCCAGATGTGCATCGGAAACTACCACAGGTCTTCCAGGGGACGATCAAAGCGTAGACTGTTTGAGACATTACTAACATGTAGGCAAGTGCGCGTGGTGACTGTTGTATTCAATCCCGATGCAATTTCTGCCTTTCATCAACACATTGAAGGTCCACAGATAACAGAATGCATCCAGATGTGCATCGGAAACTACTACTGGTCTTCCAGGGAACGATCAAAGCGTTGACTATTTGAGACATTACTCCCATGGAGGAAAGTGCGCATGGTGACTGTTGTATTCATTCCCGATGCAATTTCTGTGTTACATAAACACTCAGTTAGTCCACAGATTTCAGAATGCCTCCAGATGTGCATCGGAAAGTACTACTGGTCTTCCAGGGAACGATCAAAGCATAGACTGTTTGAGACATTACTCCCATGGAGGAAAGTGCCCATGGTGGCTGTTGTATTCAATCCCGATGCACTTTCTGTGATTCATCAACACTCTGCTAGTCCACAGATTGCAGAATGCTTCCGGATGTGCATCGGAAACTACTACTGGTCTTCCAGGGAACGATCAAAGCTCAGACAATTTGAGACATTACTCCCATGGAGGAAAGTGCCCATGGTGACTGTTGTATTCAATCCCGATGCATTTTCTGTGTTTCATCAACACTCTGCTAGTCCACAGATTGCAGAATGCTGCCAGATGTGCATCGGAAACTACTACTGGACTTCCAGGGAACGGTCAAAGCGTAGACTGTTTGAGACACTACTCCCATGGAGGAAAGTGCGCCTGGTGACTGTTGTATTCAATCCCGATGTAATTTCTGTGTTTCATCAACACTCTGATAGTCCAGAGATTACAGAATGCCTCCAGATGTGCATCGGAAACTACTATTGGTCTTCCAGGGAACTCAAAGCGTAGACTGTTTCAGAATATACTCCCATGGAGGTAAGTGCGCATGGTGACTGTTGTATTCAATCCCATTGCAATTTCTGTGCTTTATCAACACTCAGATAGTCCACAGATTTCAGAATGCCTCCAGATGTGCATCGGAAACTACTACTGGTCTTCCAGGGAACGATCAAAGCGTAGACTGTTTGAGACATTACCCCCATGGAGGAAAGTGCCCATAGTGACTGTTGTATTCAATCCCGATGCATTTTCTGTGTTTCATCAACACTCTGCTAGTCCACAGATTGCAGAATGCTTCCAGATGTGCATCGGAAACTACTACTGATCTTCCAGGGAACGATCAAAGCGTAGACCGTTAGAGACATTACACCCGTGGAGGAAAGTGCGCATGGTGACTGTTGTATTCAATCCCGATGCAGTTTCTGTGTTTCATCTTCACTCTGCTAGTCCACAGATTACAGAATGCCACCAGACGTTCATCGGAAACTACTACTGGTCGTCCAGGGAACGATCAAAGCGTAGACTGTTTGAGACATTACTCCCATGGAGGAAAGTGCGCATGATGACTGTTGTATTCAATCCCGATGCAATTTCTGTGTTTCATCAACACTCTGATAGTCCACAGATTATTGAATGCCACCTGATGTGCTTCGGAAACTACTACTGGTCTTCCAGGGAACGATCAAAGCGTAGACTGTTTGTGACATTACTCCCATGGAGGAAAGTGCCCATGGTGACTGTTGTATTCAATCCCGATGCATTTTCTGTGTTTCATCAACACTCTGCTAGTGCACAGATTGCAGAATACCTCTAGATGTGCATCGGAAACTACTACTGGTCTTCCAGGGAACTCAAAGCGCAGACTGTTTGAGACATTACTCCCATGGAGGACAGTGCGCATGGTGACTGTTGTATTCAATCCCGATGCAATTTCTGTGTTTCATCAACACTCTGATAGTCCACAGATTAAGGAATGCGTCCAGATGTGCATCCGAAACTATTACTGGTCTTCCCAGGAACGATCAAAGCGCAGACTGTTTGAGACATTACTCCCATGGAGGAAAGTGCGCATGGTCACTATTGTATTCAATCCCGATGCAATTTCTGTGTTTGGTCAACACTCTGATAGTCCACAGATTACAGAATGCCTCCAGATGTGCATCGGAAACTACCACAGGTCTTCCAGGGGACGATCAAAGCGTAGACTGTTTGAGACATTACTAACATGTAGGCAATTGCGCGTGGTGACTGTTGTATTCAATCCCGATGCAATTTCTGCCTTTCATCAACACATTGGAGGTCCACAGATAACAGAATGCATCCAGATGAGCATCGGAAACTACTACTGGTCTTCCAGGGAACGATCAAAGCGTAGACTGTTTGAGACATTACTCCCATGGAGAAAAGTGCGCATGGTGACTGTTGTATTCAATACCGATGCAATTTCTGTGTTTCATCAACACTCTGATAGTCCACAGATTATTGAGTGCCACCTGATGTGCTTCGGAAACTACTACTGGTCTTCCAGGGAACGATCAAAGCGTAGACTGTTTGACACATTGCACCCGTAGAGGAAAGTGCGCACGGTGACTGTTGTATTCAATCCCGATGGAAATTCTGTGTTCCATCAACACTCAGTTAGTCCACAGATTTCAGAATGCCTCCAGATGTGCATCGGAATCTACTACTGGTCTTCCAGGGAACGATCAAAGCGTAGACTGTTTGAGACATTACTCCCATGGAGGAAAGTGCGCATGGTGACTGTTGTATTCAATCCCGATGCAATTTCTGTGTTTCATAAACACTCTGATAGTCCACAGATTAAGGAATGCTTAAAGATGTGCATCGGAAACTACTACTGGTCTTCCAGTAGACTGTTTGAGACACTACTCCCATGGAAGAAAGTGCGCATGGTCACTGTTGTATTCAATCCCGATGCAATTTCTGTGTTTCATCAACACTGTGATAGTCCACAGATTACAGGATGAGTCCAGATGTGCATCGGAAACTACCACTGGTCTTCTAGGAAACGATCAAAGCGTAGACTGATTGAGACATTACTAACATGTAGGCAAGTGCGCGTGGTGACTGTTGTATCCAATCCCGATGCAATTTCTGTGTTTCATCAACACTTTGACCGTCCACAGATAACAGAATGCATCCAGATGTGCATCGAAAACTACTTCTGGTCTTCCAGGGAACGATGAAAGCGTAGACTGTTTGAGACATTACTCCCATGGAGGAAAGTGCCCATGGTGACTGTTGTATTCAATCCCGAAGCATTTTCTGTGTTTCATCAACACTCTGATAGTCCACAGATTGCAGAATGCTTCCAGATGTGCATCGGAAACTACTACTGGTCTTGCAGGGAACGATCAATGCGTAGACTGTTTGAGACACTACTCCCATGGAGGAATGTGTGCAAGGTGACTGTTGTATTCAATCCCGATGTAATTTCTGTGTTTCATCAACACTCTGATAGTCCAGAGATTACAGAATCCATCCAGATGTGCATCGGAAACTACTACTGGTCTTCCAGGGAACGATCAAAGCGTAGACTGTTTGAGACATTACTCCCATGGAGGTAAGTGCCCATGGTGACTGTTGTATTCAATCCCGATGCATTTTCTGTGTTTTATCAACACTCAGATGGTCCACAGATTTCAGAATGGATCGAGATGTGCATCGGAAACTACTACAGGTCTTCCAGGGAACGATCAAAGCGTAGACTTTTTGAGACATTACTAACATGTAGGCAAGTGCGCATGGTGACTGTTGTATTTAATCCCGATTCAATTTCTGTGTTTCATCAACACTCTGATAGTCCACAGATTAAGGAATGCGACAAGATGTACATGGGATACTACTACTGGTCTTCCAGGTAACGATCAAAGCGTAGACTGTTTGAGACATTACTCCTGTATAGGAAAGTGAGCATGGTGACTGTTGTATTCAATCCCGATGCAATTTCTGTGTTTCATCAACACACTGATAGTCCACAGATTAAGGAATGGGTCCAGATGTGCATCGGAAACTATTACTGGTCTTTCAGGGAACGATCAAAGCGTCAGGCTGATTGAGACTCTACTCCCATGGAGGAAAGTGCGCATGGTCACTGTTGTATTCAATCCCGATGCAATTTCTGTGTTTCATCAACACTGTGATAGTCCACAGATTACAGAATGCCTCCAGATGTGCATCGGAAACTACCACTGGTCCTACAGCGAACGATCAAAGCGTAGACTGTTTGAGACATTACTATCATGTTGGCAAGTGCGCGTGGTGACTGTTGTATTCAATCCCAATGCAATTTCTGTCTTTCATCAATACATTGAAGGTCCACAGATAACAAAATGCACCCAGATGTGCATCGGAAACTACTACTGGTCTTCCAGGGAACGATCAAAGCGTAGACTGTTTGAGACATTACTCCCATGAAGGACAGTGCGTATGGTGACTGTTGTATTCAATCCCGATGCAATTTCTGTGATTCATCAACACTCTGATCGTCCACAGATTAAGGAATGAGTCCAGATTTGCATCGGAAACTATTACTGGTCTTCCTGGGAACGATCAAAGCGTAGACTGTTTGAGACACTACTCCCATGGAGGAAAGTGCGCATGGTCACTATTGTATTCAATCCCGATGCAATTTCTGTGTTTCATCAAAACTGTGAGAGTCCACAGATTACAGAATGCCTCCAGATGTGCATCGGAAACTACCACAGGTCTTCCAGGGAACGATCAAAGCGTATACTGTTTGAGACATTACTAACATGTAGGCAAGTGCGCGTGGTGACTGTTGTATTCAATCCCGATGCAATTTCTGTCTTTCATCAACACATTGAAGGTCCACAGATAACAGAATGCATCCAGATGTGCATCGGAAACTACTACTGGTCTTCCAGGGAACGATCAAAGCGTTGACTATTTGAGACATTACTCCCATGGAGGAAAGGGCGCATGGTGGCTGTTGTATTCATTCCCGATGCAATTAATGTGTTACATCAACACTCAGTTAGTCCACATATTTCAGAATGCCTCCAGATGTGCATCGGAAACTACTACTGGTCTTCCAGGGAACGATCAAAGCGTAGACTGTTTGAGACATTACTCCCATGGTGGAAAGTGCCCATGGTGACTGTTGTATTCAATCCCGATGCATTTTCGGTGTTTCATCAACACTCTGCTAGTCCACAGATTGCAGAATGCTTCCAGATGTGAATCGGAAACTACTACTGGTCTTCCAGGGAACGATCAAAGCGTAGACTGTTTGAGACACTACTCCCATGGAGGAAAGTGCGCATGGTGACTGTTGTATTCAATCCAGATGTAATTTCTGTGTTTCATCAAAACTCTGATAGTCCAGAGATTACAGAATGATTCCAGATGTGCATCGGAAACTACTATTGGTCTTCCAGGGAACTCAAAGCGTAGACTGTTTGAGACATTACTCCCATGGAGGTAAGTGCGCATGGTGACTGTTGTATTCAATCCCATTGCAATTTCTGTGCTTTATCAACACTCAGACAGTCCACAGATTTCAGAATGCCTCCAGAGGTGCATCGGAAACTACTACTGGTCTTCCAGGGAACGATCAAAGCGTAGACTGTTTGAGACACTACTCCCATGGAGGAAAGTGCGCATTGTGACTGTTGTATTCAATCCCGACGTAATTTCTGTGTTTCATCAACACTCTGATAGTCCAGAGATTACAGAATGCCACCCGATGTGCATCGGAAACTACTATTGGTCTTCCAGGGAACGATCAAAGCGTCAGGCTGTTTGAGACTCTACTCCCATGGAGGAAAGTGCGCATGGTCACTGTTGTATTCAATCCCGATGCAATTTCTGTGTTTCATCAACACTGTGATAGTCCACAGATTACAGAATGCCTCCAGATGTGCATCGGAAAGTACCACTGGTCTTCCAGGGAACGATCAAAGCGTAGACTGTTTGAGACATTACTCCCATGGAGGAAAGTGCGCATGGTGACTGTTGTATTCAATCCCGATGCAATTTCTGTGTTTCATCAACAGTCTGATAGTCCACAGATTATAGAATGCCAACAGATGTGCTTCGGAATCTACTACTGGTCTTCCAGGGAACGATCAAAGCGTAGACTGTTTGAGACATTGCACCCGTGGAGGAAAGTGCGCATGGTGACTGTTGTATTCAATCCCGATGCAAATGCTGTGTTCCATCAACACACTGATAGTAGACAGATTACAAAATGCCTCCAGATGTGCATCGGAAACTACTACTGATCTTCCAGGGAACGATCAAAGCGTAGACTGTTTGAGACATTACTCCTGTGTAGGAAAGTGAGCATGGTGACTGTTGTATTCAATCCCAATGCAATTACTGCGTTTCATCAACACTCTGATAGTCCAGAGATATCGGAATGACACCAGATGTGCATCGCAAACTACTACTGATCTTCCAGGAACGATCAAAGCGTAGACTGTTAGAGACATTACTCCCGTGGAGGAAGGTGCGCATGGTGACTGTTGTATTCAATCCCGAAGCTAATTCTGTGTTCCGTCAACACTCTGATAGTAGACAGATTACAGAATGCCTCCAGATGTGCATCGGAAACTACTACTGGTCTTCCAGGGAACCCAAAGCGTAGACTGTTTGAGACATTACTCCCATGGAGGAAAGTGCGCATGGTGACTGTTGTATTCAATCCCGATGCAATTTCTGTGTTTCATCAACACTCTGATAGTCCACAGATTAAGGAATGGGTCCAGATGTGCATCGGAAACTATTACTGGTCTTTCAGGGAACGATCAAAGCGTCAGGCTGATTGAGACTCTACTCCCATGGAGGAAAGTGCGCATGGTCACTGTTGTATTCAATCCCGATGCAATTTCTGTGTTTCATCAACACTGTGATAGTCCACAGATTACAGAATGCCTCCAGATGTGCATCGGAAACTACCACTGGTCCTCCAGGGAACGATCAAAGCGTAGACTGTTTGAGACATTACTATCATGTTGGCAAGTGCGCGTGGTGACTGTTGTATTCAATCCCGATGCAATTTCTGTCTTTCATCAATACATTGAAGGTCCACAGATAACAAAATGCATCCAGATGTGCATCGGAAACTACTACTGGTCTTCCAGGGAACGTTTAAAACGTTGACTATTTGAGACATTACTCCCATGGAGGAAACTGAACATGGTGACTGTTGTATTCATTCCCGATGCAATTTCTGTGTTACATCAACACTCAGTTAGTCCACAGATTTCAGAATGCCTCCAGATGTGCATCGGAAACTACTACTGGTCTTCCAGGGAACGATCAAAGCGTAGACTGTTTGAGACACTACTCCCATGGAGGACAGTGCGTATGGTGACTGTTGTATTCAATCCCGATGCAATTTCTGTGATTCATCAACACTCTGATCGTCCACAGATTAAGTAATGAGTCCAGATTTGCATCGGAAACTATTACTGGTCTTCCAGGGAACGATCAAAGCGTAGACTGTTTGAGACACTACTCCCATGGAGGAAAGTGCGCATGGTCACTATTGTATTCAATCCCGATGCAATTTCTGTGTTTCATCAAAACTGTGAGAGCCCACAGATTACAGAATGCATCCAGGTGTGCATCGGAAACTACCACAGGTCTTCCAGGGAAAGATCAAAGCGTAGACTGTTTGAGACATTACTAACATGTAGGCAAGCGCGCGTGGTGACTGTTGTATTCAATCCCGATGCATTTACTGTGTTTCATCAACACTCTGCTAGTCCACAGATTGCAGAATGCTTCCAGATGTGCATCGGAAACTACTACTTGTCTTCCAGGGAACGATCAAAGCGTAGACTGTTTGATACACTACTCCCATGGAGGAAAGTGCGCATGGTGACTGTTGTATTCAATCCCGATGTAATTTCTGTGTTTCATCAACACTCTGATAGTCCAGAGATTACAGAATGCCTCCAGATGTGCATCGGAAACTACTATTGGTCTTCCAGGGAACTCAAAGCGTAGCCTGTTTCAGACAATACTCCCACGGAGGTAAGTGCGCATGGTGACTGTTGTATTCAAGCCCAATTTCAATTTCTGTGCTTTATCAACACTCAGATAGTCCACAGATTTCAGAATGCCTCCAGATGTGCATCGGAAACTACTACTGGTCTTCCAGGGAACGATCAAAGCATAGACTGTTTGAGACATTACTCCCATGGAGGAAAGTGCCCATGGTGACTGTTGTATTAATCCCGATGCATTTTCTGTGTTTCATCAACACTTTGCTAGTCCACAGATTGCAGAATGCTTCCAGATGTGCATCGGAAACTACTACTGATCTTCCAGGGAACGATCAAAGCGTAGATTGTTAGAGGCATTACACCCGTGGAGGAAAGTGCGCATGGTGACCGTTGTATTCAATCCCGATGCAGTTTCTGTGTTTCATCTTCACTCTGATAGTCCACAGATTACAGAATGCCACCGGACGTGCATCGGAAACTACTACTGGTCGTCCAGGGAACGATCAAAGCGTAGCCTGTTTGAGACATTACTCCCATGGAGGAAAGTGCGCATGGTGACTGTTGTATTCAATCCCGATGCAATTTCTGTGTTTCATCAACACTCTGATAGTCCACAGATTGTTGAATGCCACCTGATGTGCTTCGGAAACTACTTCTGGTCTTCCAGGGAACGATCAAAGCGTAGACTGTTTGACACATTGCACCCGTAGAGGAAAGTGCGCATGGTGACAGTTGTATTCAATCCCGATGGAAATTCTGTGTTCCATCAACACTCAGTTAGTCCACAGATTTCAGAATGCCTCCAGATGTGCATCGGAATCTACTACTGGTCTTCCAGGCAACGATCAAAGCGTAGACTGTTTGAGACATTACTCCCATGGAATACAGTGCGTATGGTGACTGTTGTATTCAATCCCCATGCAATTTCTGTGATTCATCAACACTCTGATCGTCCACAGATTAAGGAATGAGTCCAGATTTGCATCGGAAACTATTACTGGTCTTCCAGGGAACGATCAAAGCGTAGACTGTTTGAGACACTACTCCCATGTAGGAAAGTGCGCATGGTCACTATTGTATTCAATCCCGATGCAATTTCTGTGTTTCATCAAAACTGTGAGAGTCCACAGATTACAGAATGCCTCCAGATGTGCATCGGAAACTACCACAGGTCTTCCAGGGAACGATCAAAGCGTAGACTGTTTGAGACATTACTAACATGTAGGCAAGTGCGCGTGGTGACTGTTGTATTCAATCCCGATGCAATTTCTGTCTTTCATCAACACATTGAAGGTCCACAGATAACAGAATGCATCCAGATGTGCATCGGAAAGTACCACTGGTCTTCCAGGGAACGATCAAAGCGTAGACTGTTTGAGACATTACTCCCATGGAGGAAAGTGCGCATGGTGACTGTTGTATTCAATCCCGATGCAATTTTTGTGTTTCATCAACAGTCTGATAGTCCACAGATTATAGAATGCCAACAGATGTGCTTCGGAATCTACTACTGGCCTTCCAGGGAACGATCAAAGCGTAGACTGTTTGAGACATTGCACCCGTGGAGGAAAGTGCGCATGGTGAATGTTGTATTCAATCCCGATGCAAATGCTGTGTTCCATCAACACACTGATAGTAGACAGATTACAAAATGCCTCCAGATGTGCATCGGAAACTACTACTGATCTTCCAGGGAACGATCAAAGCGTAGACTGTTAGAGACATTACTCCCATGTAGGCAAGAGCGCATGGTGACTGTTGTATTCAATCCCGATGCAATTTCTGTGTTTCATCAACACTTTGAAGGTCCACAGATTACAGAATGCATCCAGATTTGCATCGGAAACTACTACTGATCTTCCAGGGAACGATCAAAGCGTAGACTGTTTGAGACATTACTCCCATGAGGAAAGTGCGCATGGTAACTGTTGTATTCAATCCCGATGCAATTTCTGTGTTTCATCAACACTCTGATAGTCCTCAGATTACAGAATGCCTCCAGATGTGCATCGGAAACTACTATTGGTCTTCCAGGGAACTCAAAGCGTAGACTGTTTGAGACATTACTCCTGTGTAGGAAAGTGAGCATGGTGACTGTTGTATTCAATCCCAATGCAATTACTGCGTTTCATCAACACTCTGATAGTCCAGAGATTTCGGAATGACACCAGATGTGCATCGCAAACTACTACTGATCTTCCAGGGAACGATCAAAGAGTAGACTGTTAGAGACATTACTCCCGTGGAGGAAGGTGCGCATGGTGACTGTTGTATTCAATCCCGAAGCTAATTCTGTGTTCCATCAACACTCTGATAGTAGACAGATTACAGAATGCCTCCAGATGTGCATCGGAAACTACTACTGGTCTTCCAGGGAACCCAAAGCGAAGACTGTTTGAGACATTACTCCCATTGAGGAAAGTGCGCATGGTGACTGTTGTATTCAATCCCGATGCAATTTCTGTGTTTCATCAACACTCTGATAGTCCACAGGTTACAGAATGCCACCAGATGTGCTTCGGAAACTACTACTAGTCTTCCAGGGAACGATCAAAGCGTAGACTGTTTGAGACATTGCACCCGTGGAGGAAAGTGCACATGGTGACTGTTGTATTCAATCCCGATTCAATTTCTGTGTTTCATCAACACTCTGATAGTCCACAGATTAAGGAATGCGACCAGATGTACATCGGATACTACTACTGGTCTTCCAGGTAACGATCAAAGCGTAGACTGTTTGAGACATTACTCCTGTGTAGGAAAGTGAGCATGGTGACTGTTGTATTCAATCCCGATGCAATGTCTGTGTTTCATCAACACACTGATAGTCCACAGATTAAGGAATGGGTCCAGATGTGCATCGGAAACTATTACTGGTCTTTCAGGGAACGATCAAAGCGTCAGGCTGTTTGAGACTCTACTCCTATGGAGGAAAGTGCGCATGATGACTGTTGTATTCGATTCCATTGCAATTTCTGTGTTTCATCAACACTGTGATAGTCCACAGATTACAGAATGCCTCCAGATGTGCATCGGAAACTACCACTGGTCTTCCAGGGAACGATCAAAGCGTAGACTGTTTGAGACATTACTAACTTGTAGGCAAGTGCGCGTGGTGACTGTTGTATTCAATCCCGATGCAATTTCTGTCTTTCATCAATACATTGAAGGTCCACAGATAACAAAATGCATCCAGATGTGCATCGGAAACTACTACTGGTCTTCCAGGGAACGATCAAAGCGTTGACTATTTGAGACATTACTCCCATGGAGGAAACTGCGCATGGTGTCTGTTGTATTCATTCCCGATGCAATTTCTGTGTTACATCAACACTCAGTTAGTCCACAGATTTCAGAATGCCTCCAGATGTGCATCGAAAACTACTACTGGTCTTCCAGGGAACGATCAAAGCGTAGACTGTTTGAGACATTACTCCCATGGAGGAAAGTGCCCATGGTGACTGTTGTATTCAATCCCGATGCATTTTCTGTGTTTCATCAACACTCTGCTAGTCCACAGATTGCAGAATGCCTCCAGATGTGCATCGGAAACTACTACTGATCTTCCAGGGAACGATCAAAGCGTAGACTGTTAGAGACATTACTCCCATGTAGGCAAGAGCGCATGGTGACTGTTGTATTCAATCCCGATGCAATTTCTGTGTTTCATCAACACTTTGAAGGTCCACAGATTACAGAATGCATCCAGATTTGCATCGGAAACTACTACTGATCTTCCAGGGAACGATCAAAGCGTAGACTGTTTGAGACATTACTCCCATGAGGAAAGTGCGCATGGTAACTGTTGTATTCAATCCCGATGCAATTTCTGTGTTTCATCAACACTCTGATAGTCCTCAGATTACAGAATGCCTCCAGATGTGCATCGGAAACTACTATTGGTCTTCCAGGGAACTCAAAGCGTAGACTGTTTGAGACATTACTCCTGTGTAGGAAAGTGAGCATGGTGACTGTTGTATTCAATCCCAATGCAATTACTGCGTTTCATCAACACTCTGATAGTCCAGAGATTTCGGAATGACACCAGATGTGCATCGCAAACTACTACTGATCTTCCAGGGAACGATCAAAGAGTAGACTGTTAGAGACATTACTCCCGTGGAGGAAGGTGCGCATGGTGACTGTTGTATTCAATCCCGAAGCTAATTCTGTGTTCCATCAACACTCTGATAGTAGACAGATTACAGAATGCCTCCAGATGTGCATCGGAAACTACTACTGGTCTTCCAGGGAACCCAAAGCGAAGACTGTTTGAGACATTACTCCCATTGAGGAAAGTGCGCATGGTGACTGTTGTATTCAATCCCGATGCAATTTCTGTGTTTCATCAACACTCTGATAGTCCACAGGTTACAGAATGCCACCAGATGTGCTTCGGAAACTACTACTAGTCTTCCAGGGAACGATCAAAGCGTAGACTGTTTGAGACATTGCACCCGTGGAGGAAAGTGCACATGGTGACTGTTGTATTCAATCCCGATTCAATTTCTGTGTTTCATCAACACTCTGATAGTCCACAGATTAAGGAATGCGACCAGATGTACATCGGATACTACTACTGGTCTTCCAGGTAACGATCAAAGCGTAGACTGTTTGAGACATTACTCCTGTGTAGGAAAGTGAGCATGGTGACTGTTGTATTCAATCCCGATGCAATGTCTGTGTTTCATCAACACACTGATAGTCCACAGATTAAGGAATGGGTCCAGATGTGCATCGGAAACTATTACTGGTCTTTCAGGGAACGATCAAAGCGTCAGGCTGTTTGAGACTCTACTCCTATGGAGGAAAGTGCGCATGATGACTGTTGTATTCGATTCCATTGCAATTTCTGTGTTTCATCAACACTGTGATAGTCCACAGATTACAGAATGCCTCCAGATGTGCATCGGAAACTACCACTGGTCTTCCAGGGAACGATCAAAGCGTAGACTGTTTGAGACATTACTAACTTGTAGGCAAGTGCGCGTGGTGACTGTTGTATTCAATCCCGATGCAATTTCTGTCTTTCATCAATACATTGAAGGTCCACAGATAACAAAATGCATCCAGATGTGCATCGGAAACTACTACTGGTCTTCCAGGGAACGATCAAAGCGTTGACTATTTGAGACATTACTCCCATGGGGGAAACTGCGCATGGTGTCTGTTGTATTCATTCCCGATGCAATTTCTGTGTTACATCAACACTCAGTTAGTCCACAGATTTCAGAATGCCTCCAGATGTGCATCGAAAACTACTACTGGTCTTCCAGGGTACGATCAAAGCGTAGACTGTTTGAGACATTACTCCCATGGAGGAAAGTGCCCATGGTGACTGTTGTATTCAATCCCGATGCATTTTCTGTGTTTCATCAACACTCTGCTAGTCCACAGATTGCAGAATGCCTCCAGATGTGCATCGGAAACTACTACTGGTCTTCCAGGGAACTCAAAGCGTAGACTGTTTGAGACATTACTCCAATGGAGGAAAGTGAGCATGGTGACTGTTCTATTCAATCGCATTGCAATTTCTATGTTTTATCAACACTCAGTTAGTCCACTGATTTCAGAATGCCTCCAGATGTGCATCGGAAACTACTACTGGTCTTCCAGGGAACGATCAAAGCGTAGACTGTTTGAGACATTACTCCCATGGAGGACAGTGCGTATGGTGACTGTTGTATTCAATCCCGATGCAATTTCTGTGTTTCATCAACGCTCTGATCGTCCACAGATTAAGGAATGCGTCCAGATTTGCATCGGAAACTATTTCTGGTCTTCCAGGGAACGATCAAAACGTAGACTGTTTGAGACACTACTCCCATGGAGGAAAGTGCGCATGGTGACTATCGTATTCAATCCCGATGCAATTTCTGTGTTTCATTAACACTGTGATAGTCCACAGATTACAGAATGCCTCCAGATGTGCATCGGAAACTACCACAGGTCTTCCAGGGAACGATCAAAGCGTAGACTGTTTGATGCATTACTAACATGTAGGCAAGTGAGCGTGGTCACTGTTGTATTCAATCCCGATGCAATTTCTATCTTTCATCAACACATTGAAGGTCCACAGATAACAGAATGCATCCAGATGTGCAACGGAAACTACTACTGGTCTTCCAGGGAACGATAAAAGCGTTGACTATTTGAGACATTACTCCCATGGAGGAAAGGGCGCATGGTGACTGTTGTATTCATTCCCGATGCAATTAATGTGTTACATCAACACTCAGTTAGTCCACATATTTCAGAATGCCTCCAGATGTGCATCGGAAACTACCACTGGTCTTCCAGGGAACGATCAAAGCGTAGACTGTTTGAGACATTACTCCCATGGAGGAAAGTGCCCATGGTGACTGTTGTATTCAATCCCGATGTAATTTCTGTGTTTCATCAACACTCTGATAGTCCAGAGATTACAGAATGCCTCCAGATGTGCATCGGAAACTACTATTGGTCTTCCAGGGAACTCAAAGCGTAGACTGTTTGAGACGTTACTCCCATGGAGGTAAGTGCGCATGGTGACTGTTGTATTCAATCCCATTGCAATTTCTCTGCTTTATCAACACTCAGATAGTCCACAGATTTCAGAATGCTTCCAGATGTGCATCGGAAACTACTACTGGTCTTCCAGGGAACGATCAAAGCGTAGACTGCTTGAGACACTACTCCCATGGAGGAAAGTGCGCATTGTGACTGTTGTATTCAATCCCGATGTAATTTCTGTGTTTCATCAACACTCTGATAGTCCAGAGATTACAGAATGCCTCCAGATGTGCATCGGAAACTACTATTGGTCTTCCAGGGAACTCGAAGCGTAGACTGTTTGAGACATTACTCCCATGGAGGAAAGTGCGCATGGTGACTGTTGTATTCAATCCCGATGAAATTTCTGTGTTTCATCAACAGTCTGATAGTCCACAGATTATAGAATGCCAACAGATGTGCTTCGGAATCTACTACTGGTCTTCCAGGGAACGATCAAAGCGTAGACTGTTTGAGACATTGCACCCGTGGAGGAAAGTGCGCATGGTGACTGTTGTATTCAATCCCGATGCAAATTCTGTGTTCCATCAACACACTGATAGTGGACAGATTACAAAATGCCTCCAGATGTGCATCGGAAACTACTACTGATCTTCCAGGGAACGATCAAAGCGTAAACTGTTTGAGACATTACTCCCATGTAGGCAAGAGCGCATGGTGACTGTTGTATTCAATCCCGATGCAGTTTCTGTGTTTCATCAACACTTTGAAGGTCCACAGATTACAGAATGCATCCAGATTTGCATCGGAAACTACTACTGATCTTCCAGGGAACGATCAAAGCGTAGACTGTTTGAGACATTACTCCCATGGAGGAAAGTGCGCATGGTAACTGTTGTATTCAATCAGGATGCAATTTCTGTGTATCATCAACACTCTGATAGTCCACAGATTACAGAATGCCTCCAGATGTGCATCGGAAACTACTATTGGTCTTCCAGGGAACTCAAAGCGTAGACTGTTTGAGACATTACTCCTGTGTAGGAAAGTGAGCATGGTGACTGTTGTATTCAATCCCAATGCAATTACTGCGTTTCATCAACACTCTGATAGTCCAGAGATTTCGGAATGACACCAGATGTGCATCGCAAACTACTACTGATCTTCCAGGGAACGATCAAAGCGTAGACTGTTAGAGACATTACACCCGTGGAGGAAGGTGCGCATGGTGACTGTTGTATTCAATCCCGAGGCTAATTCTGTGTTCCATTAACACTCTGATAGTAGACAGATTACAGAATGCCTCCAGATGTGCATCGGAAACTACTACTGGTCTTCCAGGGAACCCAAAGCGTAGACTGTATGAGACATTACTCCCATGGAGGAAAGTGCGCATGGTGACTGTTGTATTCAATCCCGATGCAATTTCTGTGTTTCATCAACACTCTGATAGTCCACAGATTACAGAATGCCACCAGATGTGCTTCGGAAACTGCTACTAGTCTTCCAGGGAACGATCAAAGCGTAGACTGTTTGAGACATTGCACCCGTGGAGGAAAGTGCGCATGGTGACTGTTGTATTCAATCCCGATTCAATTTCTGTGTTTCATCAACACTCTGATAGTCCACAGATTAAGGAATGCGACCAGATGTACATCGGATACTACTACTGGTCTTCCAGGTAACGATCAAAGCGTAGACTGTTTGAGACATTACTCCTGTGTAGGAAGGTGAGCATGGTGACTGTTGTATTCAATCACGATGCAATTTCTGTGTTTCATCAACACACTGATAGTCCACAGATTAAGGAATGGGTCCTGATGTGCATCGGAAACTATTACTGGTCTTTCAGGGAACGATCAAAGCGTCAGGCTGTTTGAGACTTTACTCCCATGGAGGAAAGTGCGCATGGTGACTGTTGTATTCGATTCCATTGCAATTTCTGTGTTTCATCAACACTGTGATAGTCCACAGATTACAGAATGCCTCCAGATGTGCATCGGAAACTACCACTGGTCTTCCAGGGAACGATCAAAGCGTAGACTGTTTGAGACATTACTAACTTGTAGGCAAGTGCGCGTGGTGACTGTTGTATTCAATCCCGATGCAATTTCTGTCTTTCAACAATACATTGAAGGTCCACAGATAACAAAATGCATCCAGATGTGCATCGGAAACTACTACTGGTCTTCCAGGGAACGATCAAAGCGTTGACTATTTGAGACATTACTCCCATGGAGGAAACTGCGCATGGTGACTGTTGTATTCATTCCCGATGCAATTTCTGTGTTACATCAACACTCAGTTAGTCCACAGATTTCAGAATGCCTCCAGACGTGCATCGGAAACTACTACTGGTCTTCCAGGGAACGATCAAAGCGTAGACTGTTTGAGACATTAATCCCATGGAGGAAAGTGCCCATGGTGACTGTTGTATTCAATCCCGATGCATTTTCTGTGTTTCATCAACACTCTGCTAGTCCACAGATTGCAGAATGCCTCCAGATGTGCATCGGAAACTACTACTGGTCTTCCAGAGAACTCAAAGCGTAGACTCTTTGAGACATTACTCCCATGGAGGAAAATGAGCATGGTGACTGTTCTATTCAATCGCATTGCAATTTCTGTGTTTTATCAACACTCAGTTAGTCCGCAGATTTCAGAATCCCTCCAGATGTGCATCGGAAACTGCTACTGGTCTTCCAGGTAACGATCAAAGCGTAGACTGTTTGAGACATTACTCCCATGGAGGACAGTGCGAATGGTGACTGTTGTATTCAATCCCGATGCAATTTCTGTGTTTCATCAACACTCTGATAGTCCACAGATTAAGGAGTGCGTCCAGATTTGCATCATAAACTATTACTGGTCTTCCAGGGAACGATCAAAGCGTAGACTGTTTGAGACACTACTCCCATGGAGGAAAGTGCGCATGGTCACTATTGCACTCAATCCCGATGCAATTCCTGTGTTTCATCAACACTGTGATAGTCCACAGATTACAGAATGCCTCCAGATGTGCATCGGAAACTACCACAGGTCTTCCTGGGAACGATCAAAGCGTAGACTGTTTGAGACATTACTAACATGTAGGCAAGTGCGGGTGGTGACTGTTGTATTCAATCCCGATGCAATTTATGTCTTTCATCAATACATTGAAGGTCCACAGATAACAGAATGCCTCCAGATGTGCATCGGAAACAACTACTGGTCTTCCAGGGAACGGTCAAAGCGTAGACTGTTTGAGACATTACTCCCATGGAGGAAAGTGCCCATGGTGACTGTTGTATTCAATCCCGATGCATTTTCTGTGTTTCATCAACACTCTGCTAGTCCACAGATTGCAGAATGCTTCCAGATGTGCATCGGAAACTACTACTGGTCTTCCAGGGAACGATCAAAGCGTGGACTGTTTGAGACACTACTCCCATGGAGGAAAGTGCGCATGGTGACTGTTGTATTCAATCCCGATGTAATTTCTGTGTTTCATCAACACTCTGATAGTCCAGAGATTACAGAATACCTCCAGATGTGCATCGGAAACAACTATTGGTCTTCCAGGGAACTCAAAGCGTAAACTGTTTGAGACATTACTCCCATGGAGGTAAGTGCGCATGGTGACTGTTGTATTCAATCCCATTGCAATTTCTGTGCTTTATCAACACTCAGATAGTCCACAGATTTCAGAATGCCTCTAGATGTGCATCAGAAACTACTACTGGTCTTCCAGGGAACGATCAAACCGTAGACTGTTTGAGACATTCCTCCCATGGAGGAAAGTGCCCATGGTGACTGTTGTATTCAATCCCGATGCATTTTCTGTGTTTCATCAACACTGTGATGGTCCACAGATTGCAGAATGCTTCCAGATGTGCATCGGAAACTACCACAGGTCTTCCAGGGAACGATCAAAGCGTAGACTGTTTGAGACATTACTAACATGTAGGCAAGTGCGCGTGGTGACTGTTGTATTCAATCCTGATGCAATTTATGTCTTTCATCAACACATTGAGGGTCCACAGATAACAGAATGCATCCAGATGTGCATCGGAAACTACTACTGGTCTTCCAGGGAACGAT
Organism: Schistocerca gregaria; assembly: GCF_023897955.1. NCBI lineage: Eukaryota > Metazoa > Arthropoda > Insecta > Orthoptera > Acrididae > Schistocerca > Schistocerca gregaria. The sequence goes on from NC_064927.1 coordinate 45,643,507, forward strand.
CAAAGCGTTGACTATTTGAGACATTACTCCCATGGAGGAAAGGGCGCATGGTGACTGTTGTATTCATTCCCGATGCAATTTCCGTGTTACATCAACACTCAGTTAGTCCACATAATTCAGAATGCCTCCTGATGTGCATCGGAAACTACTACTGGTCTTCCAGGGAACGGTCAAAGCGTAGACTGTTTGAGACATTACTCCCATGGAGGAAAGTGCCCATGGTGACTGTTGTATTCAATCCCGATGCATTTTCTGTGTTTCATCAACACTCTGCTAGTCCACAGATTGCAGAATGCTTCCAGATGTGCATCGGAAACTACTACTGGTCTTCCAGGGAACGATCAAAGCGTAGACTGTTTGAGACACTACTCCCATGGAGGAAAGTGCGCATGGTGACTGTTGTATTCAATCCCGATGTAATTTCTGTGTTTCATCAACACTCTGATAGTCCAGAGATTTCAGAATGCCTCCAGTTGTGCATCGGAAACTACTATTGGTCTTCCAGGGAACTCAAAGCGTAGACTGTTAGAGACATTACTCCCATGGAGTTAAGTGCGCATGGTGACTGTTGTATTTAATCCCATTGCAATTTCTGTGCTTTATCAACACTCAGATTGTCCACAGATTTCAGAATGCCTCTAGATGTGCATCAGAAACTACTACTGGTCTTCCAGGGAACGATCAAAGCGTAGACTGTTTGAGACATTACTCCCATGGAGGAAAGTGCCCATGGTGACTGTTGTATTCAATCCCGATGCATTTTCTGTGTTTCATCAACACTGTGATGGTCCACAGATTGCAGAATGCTTCCAGATGTGCATGGGAAACTACAACTGGTCTTCGAGGGAACGATCAAAGCGTAGACTGTTTGAGACACTACTCCCATGGAGGAAAGTGCCCATGGTGACTGTTGTATTCAATCCCGATGCATTTTCTGTGTTTCATCAACACTCTGCTAGTCCACAGATTGCAGAATGCTTCCAGATGTGCATCGGAAACTACTACTGGTCTTCCAGGGAACGATCAAAGCGTAGACTGTTTGAGACACTACTCCCATGGAGGAAAGTGCGCATTGTGACTGTTGTATTCAATCCCGATGTAATTTCTGTGTTTCATCAACACACTGATAGTCCAGAGATTACAGAATACCTCCAGATGTGCATCGGAAACTACTATTGGTCTTCCAGGGAACTCAAAGCGTAGACTGTTTGAGACATTACTCCCATGGAGGTAAGTGCGCATGGTGACTGTTGTATTCAATCCCGATGCAATTTCTGTGTTTCATCAACAGTCTGATAGTCCACAGATTATAGAATGCCAACAGATGTGCTTCGGAATCTACTACTGGTCTTCCAAGGAACGATCAAAGCGTAGACTGTTTGAGACATTGCACCCGTGGAGGAAAGTACGCATGGTGACTGTTGTATTCAATCCCGATGCAAATTCTGAGTTCCATCAACACACTGATAGTAGACAGATTACAAAATGCCTCCAGATGTGCATCGGAAACTACTACTGATCTTCCAGGGAACGATCAAAGCGTAGACTGTTAGAGACATTACTCCCATGTAGGCAAGAGCGCATGGTGACTGTTGATTCAATCCCGATGCAATTTCTGTGTTTCATCAACACTTTGAAGGTCCACAGATTACAGAATGCATCCAGATTTGCATCAGAAACTACTACTGATCTTCCAGGGAACGATCAAAGCGTAGACTATTTGTGACATTACTCCCATGGATGGCAGTGCGCATGGTGACTGTTGTATTCAATCCCGATGCAAAATCTGCGTTTCATCAACACTTTGATAGTCCACAGATTAAGGAATGCCACCAGACGAGCATCGGAAAATACTACTGGTCTTCCAGGGAACGATCAAAGCGTAGAATGTTTGAGACATTGCACCCGTGGAGCAAAGTGCGCATGGTGACTGTTGTATTCAATCCCGAAGCAAATTCTGTGTTCCATCAACACTCTGATAGTAGACAGATTACAGAATGCCTCCAGATGTGCATCGGAAACTACTATTGGTCTTCCAGGGAACTCAAAGCGTAGACTGTTTGAGACATTACTCCTGCGTAGGAAAGTGAGCATGGTGACTGTTGTATTCAATCCCAATGCAATTTCTGCGTTTCATCAACACTCTGATAGTCCAGAGATTTCGGAATGACACCAGATGTGCATCGCAAACTACTACTGATCTTCCAGGGAACGATCAAAGCGTAGACTGTTAGAGACATTACTCCCGTGGAGGAAGGTGCGCATGGTGAATGTTGTATTCAATCCCGATGAAATTTCTGTGCTTCATCTTCACTCTGATAGTCCACATAATTCAGAATGCCTCCTGATGTGCATCGGAAACTACTACTGGTCTTCCAGGGAACGATCAAATCGTAGACTGTTTGAGACACTACTCCCATGGAGGAAAGTGCGCATTGTGACTATTCTATTCAATCCCGATGCAATTTCTGTGTTTCATCAACACTCTGATACTCCACAGATTACAGAATGCCTCCAGATGTGCATCGGAAGCTACTACTGGTCTTCCTGGAAACGATCAAAGCGTAGACTGTTAGAGACGTTACTCCCATGTAGGCAAGTGCGCATGGTGACTGTTGTATTCAATCCAAATGCAATCTGTGTTTCAAGAGCACTTTGAAGGTCCACAGATTACAGAATGCATCCAGATGTGCATCGGAAACTACTACTGATCTTCCAGGGAACGATCAAAGCGTAGACTATTTGTGACATTACTCCCATGGAGGAAAGTGCGCATGGTGACTGTTGTATTCAATCCCGATGCAATTTCTGAGTTTCATCAACACTCTGATAGTCCACAGATTAAGGAATGCCACCAGATGATTATCGGAAACTGCTACTGGTCTTCCACGTAACGATCAAACCGTAGACTGTTTGATACATTACTACCGTGGAGGAAAGTGTGCATGGTGACTGTTGTATTCAATCCCGATGCAATTTCTGTGTTTTATCAACACTCTGATAGTCCACAGATTAAGGAATGCCACCAGACGTGGATCGGAAACTAATACTGGTCTTCCAGGGGACGATCAAAGCGTGACTGTTTGAGACACTACACCTGTGGAGGAAAGTGCGCATGGTGACTGTTGTATTCAATCCCGATGCAATTTCTGTGTTTCATCAACACTCTGATAGTCCAGAGATTACAGAATGCCTAGAGATGTGCATCGGAAACTACCACTGGTCTTCCAGGGAACGACCAAAGCGTAGACTTTTTGAGACATTACTACCATGTAGGCAAGTGCTCATGGTGACTGTTGTATTCAATCCCGATGCAATTTCTGTGTTTCATCAACACTCTGATAGTCCACAGATTACAGAATGCCACCAGATGTTACGGAAACTGCTACTGTGCATCCAGGGAACGATCAAAGCGTAGACTGTTTGAGACATTAATCCCGTGTAGGAAAGTGCGCATGGTGACTGTTGTATTCAATCCAAATGCAATCTGTGTTTCAAGAGCACTTTGAAGGTCCACAGATTACAGAATGCCACCAGACGTGCATCGGAAACTACTACTGGTCTTCCAGGGAACGATCAAAACGTAGACTGTTTGAGACATTACTCCTGTGGAGGACACTGCGCATGGTGACTGTTGTATTCAATCCGGATGCAATTTCTGTGTTTCATCAACACTCTGATAGTCCACAGATTACAGAATGCCACCAGATGTGCTTCGGAAACTACTACTGGTCTTCCAGGGAACGATAAAAGCGTAGACTGTTTGAGACATTACTCCTGTGGAGGAAAGTGCGCATGGTGACTGTTGTATTAAATCCCGATGCAATTTCTGTGTTTCATCAACACTCTGATAGTCCACAGATTGCAGAATGCCTCAAGATGTGCATCGGAAACTACTACTAGTCTTCTAGGGAACGATCAAAGCGTAGACTGTTTGAGACACTACTCCCATGGAAGAAAGAGCGCATGGTGACGGTTGTATTCAATCCCGTTGCAATATCTGTGTTTCATCAACACTTTGAAAGTCCACAGATTACAGAATGCATCCAGATGTGCATCGGAAACTACTACTGGTCTTCCAGGGAACGATCAAAGCGTAGACTACTTGAGACATTACTCCCATGGAGCAAAGTGCGCATGGTGACTCTTGTATTCAATCCCGATGCAATTTCTGTGTTTCATCAACAATCGGATAGTCCAGAGATTTAGGAATGCCACCAGGTGTGCATCGGAAACTACTACTGATCTTCCAGGGAACGATCAAATCGTAGACTGTTAGAAACATTACTCCCGTGTATGAAAGTGCGCATGGTGACTGTTGTATTCAATCCCGATGCAATTTCTGTGTTTCATCTTCACTCTGATAGTCCACAGATTACAGAATGCCACCAGACGTGCATCGGAAACTACTACTGGTCTTCCAGGGAACGATCAAAACGTAGACTGTTTGAGACATTACTCCTGTGGAGGACAGTGCGCATGGTGACTGTTGTATTCAATCCGGATGCAATTTCTGTGTTTCATCAACACTCTGATAGTCCACAGATTACAGAATGCCACCAGATGTGCTTCGGAAACTACTACTGGTCTTCCAGGGAACGATAAAAGCGTAGACTGTTTGAGACATTACTCCTGTGGAGGAAAGTGCGCATGGTGATGGTTGTATTCAATCCCGATGCAATTTCTGTGTTTCATCAATTCTCTGATACTCCACAGATTACAGAATGCCTCCAGATGTGCATCGAAAACTACTACTGGTCTTCCAGGGAACTCAAAGCGTAGACTGTTTGAGACATTACTCCCATGGAGGAAAGTGCGCATGGTGACTGTTGTATTCAATTCCATTGCAATCTCTCTGTTTCATCAACACTCTGATAGTCCTCAGATTAAGGAATGCCACAAGATGTGCATCGGAAACTACTACTAGTCTTCCAGGTAACGATCAAAACGTAGACTGTTTGAGAAATTACTCCTGAAGAGGAAAATGCGCATGGTGACTGTTGTATTCAATTCCGATGCAATTTCTGTGTTTCATCAACAGTCTAATAGTCCACAGATTACAGAATGCCCACAGATGTGCATCGGAAACTACCACTGGTCTTCCAGGGAACGATCAAAGCGTACACTGTTTGAGACATTACTAACATGTAGGCAAGTGCTCATGGTGACTGTTGTATTCAATCCCGATGCAATTTCTGTGTTTCATCAACACTCTGATAGTCCACAGATTACAGAATGCCACCAGATGTGCATCGGAAACTACTACTGATCTTCCAGGGAACGATCAAAGCGTAGACAATTTGTGACATTACTCCCATGGAGGAAAGTGCGCATGGTGACTGTTGTATTCAATCCCGATGCAATTTCTGTGTTTCATCAACACTCCGATAGTCCACAGATAATGGAATGCCACCAGATGTGCATCGAAAACTACTACTAGTCTTCCAGGTAACGATCTAAGCGTAGACTGTATGAGACATTACTCCTGTGTAGGAAAGTGAGCATGGTGACTATTGTAATCAATCCCGATGCAATTTCTGTGTTTCATCAACACTCTGATAGTCCACAGATTACAGAATGCCACCAGATCTGCATCGGAAAGTATTGCTGGTCTTCCAGGGGACGATCAAAGCGTAGACTGTTTGAGACACTACTCCCGTGGAAGAAGGTGCTCATGGTGAGTGTTGTATTCAATCCCGATGCAATTTCTGTGATTCATCAACACTCTGATACTCCACAGATTACAGAATGCCACCAGATCTGCATCGGAAAGTATTGCTGGTCTTCCAGGGGACGATAAAAGCGTAGACTGTTTGAGACATTACTCCTGTGGAGGAAAGTGCGCATGGTGACTGTTGTATTAAATCCCGATGCAATTTCTGTGTTTCATCAACACTCTGATAGTCCACAGATTGCAGAATGCCTCAAGATGTGCATCGGAAACTACTACTAGACTTCTAGGGAACGATCAAAGCGTAGACTGTTTGAGACACTACTCCCATGGAAGAAAGAGCGCATGGTGACGGTTGTATTCAATCCCGTTGCAATATCTGTGTTTCATCAACACTTTGAAAGTCCACAGATTACAGAATGCATCCAGATGTGCATCGGAAACTACTACTGGTCTTCCAGGGAACGATCAAAGCGTAGACTACTTGAGACATTACTCCCATGGAGCAAAGTGCGCATGGTGACTCTTGTATTCAATCCCGATGCAATTTCTGTGTTTCATCAACAATCGGATAGTCCAGAGATTTAGGAATGCCACCAGGTGTGCATCGGAAACTACTACTGATCTTCCAGGGAACGATCAAATCGTAGACTGTTAGAAACATTACTCCCGTGTATGAAAGTGCGCATGGTGACTGTTGTATTCAATCCCGATGCAATTTCTGTGTTTCATCTTCACTCTGATAGTCCACAGATTACAGAATGCCCACCAGACGTGCATCGGAAACTACTACTGGTCTTCCAGGGAACGATCAAAACGTAGACTGTTTGAGACATTACTCCTGTGGAGGACAGTGCGCATGGTGACTGTTGTATTCAATCCGGATGCAATTTCTGTGTTTCATCAACACTCTGATAGTCCACAGATTACAGAATGCCACCAGATGTGCTTCGGAAACTACTACTGGTCTTCCAGGGAACGATAAAAGCGTAGACTGTTTGAGACATTACTCCTGTGGAGGAAAGTGCGCATGGTGATGGTTGTATTCAATCCCGATGCAATTTCTGTGTTTCATCAATTCTCTGATACTCCACAGATTACAGAATGCCTCCAGATGTGCATCGAAAACTACTACTGGTCTTCCAGGGAACTCAAAGCGTAGACTGTTTGAGACATTACTCCCATGGAGGAAAGTGCGCATGGTGACTGTTGTATTCAATTCCATTGCAATCTCTCTGTTTCATCAACACTCTGATAGTCCTCAGATTAAGGAATGCCACAAGATGTGCATCGGAAACTACTACTAGTCTTCCAGGTAACGATCAAAACGTAGACTGTTTGAGAAATTACTCCTGAAGAGGAAAATGCGCATGGTGACTGTTGTATTCAATTCCGATGCAATTTCTGTGTTTCATCAACAGTCTAATAGTCCACAGATTACAGAATGCCCACAGATGTGCATCGGAAACTACCACTGGTCTTCCAGGGAACGATCAAAGCGTACACTGTTTGAGACATTACTAACATGCAGGCAAGTGCTCATGGTGACTGTTGTATTCAATCCCGATGCAATTTCTGTGTTTCATCAACACTCTGATAGTCCACAGATTACAGAATGCCACCAGATGTGCATCGGAAACTACTACTGATCTTCCAGGGAACGATCAAAGCGTAGACAATTTGTGACATTACTCCCATGGAGGAAAGTGCGCATGGTGACTGTTGTATTCAATCCCGATGCAATTTCTGTGTTTCATCAACACTCCGATAGTCCACAGATAATGGAATGCCACCAGATGTGCATCGAAAACTACTACTGGTCTTCCAGGTAACGATCTAAGCGTAGACTGTATGAGACATTACTCCTGTGTAGGAAAGTGAGCATGGTGACTGTTGTAATCAATCCCGATGCAATTTCTGTGTTTCATCAACACTCTGATAGTCCACAGATTACAGAATGCCACCAGATCTGTATCGGAAAGTATTGCTGGTCTTCCAGGGGACGATCAAAGCGTAGACTGTTTGAGACACTACTCCCGTGGAAGAAGGTGCTCATGGTGAGTGTTGTATTCAATCCCGATGCAATTTCTGTGATTCATCAACACTCTGATACTCCACAGATTACAGAATGCCACCAGATCTGCATCGGAAAGTATTGCTGGTCTTCCAGGGGACGATCAAAGCGTAGCCTGTTAGAAACATTACTCCCATGGAGGAAAGTGCGCATGGTGACTGTTGTATTCAATCCCGATGCAATTTCTATGTTTCATCAACACTCTGATAGTCCATAGATTACAGAATGCCACCAGACGTGCATCGGAAACTACTACTGGTCTTCCAGGGAACGATCAAAGCGTAGACTGATTGAGACACTTCCATGGAAGAAAGTGCGCATGGTGACGGTTGTATTCAATCCCGATGCAATTTCTGTGTTTCATCAACACTCGGATACTCCACAGATTACTGAATGCCTCCAGATGTGCATCGGAAACTACTACTGGTCTTCCAGATAACTCAAAGCGTAGACTGTTTGAGACATTACTTCCATGGAGGAATGTGCGCATAGTGACTGTTGTATTCAATCCCATTGCAATCACTGTGTTTCATCAACATTCTGATAGTACTCAGATTAAGGAATGCCACCAGATTTGCATCGTAAAGTACTACTGGTCTTCCAGGTAACGATCAAAACGTAGACTGTTTGAGACACTACACCTGTGGAGGAAAGTGCGCATGGTGACTGTTGTAATCAATCCCGATGCAATTTCTGTGTTTCATCAACACTCTGATAGTCCAGAGATTACAGAATGCCTAGAGATGTGCATCGGAAACTACCACTGGTCTTCCAGGGAACGACCAAAGCGTAGACTTTTTGAGACATTACTACCATGTAGGCAAGTGCTCATGGTGACTGTTGTATTCAATCCCGATGCAATTTCTGTGTTTCATCAACACTCTGATAGTCCACAGATTACAGAATGCCACCAGATGTTACGGAAACTGCTACTGTGCATCCAGGGAACGATCAAAGCGTAGACTGTTTGAGACATTAATCCCGTGTAGGAAAGTGCGCATGGTGACTGTTGTATTCAATCCAAATGCAATCTGTGTTTCAAGAGCACTTTGAAGGTCCACAGATTACAGAATGCATCCAGATGTGCATCGGAAACTACTACTGATCTTCCAGGGAATGATCAAATCGTAGACTATTTGTGACACTACTCCCATGGAGGAAAGTGCGCATGGTGACTGTTGTATTCAATCCCGATGCAATTTCTGAGTTTCATCAACACTCTGATAGTCCACAGATTAAGGAATGCCACCAGATGATTATCGGAAACTGCTACTGGTCTTCCACGTAACGATCAAACCGTAGACTGTTTGATACATTACTACCGTGGAGGAAAGTGTGCATGGTGACTGTTGTATTCAATCCCGACGCAATTTCTGTGTTTTATCAACACTCTGATAGTCCACAGATTAAGGAATGCCACCAGACGTGGATCGGAAACTAATACTGGTCTTCCGGGGGCCAAGATCATAGCGTGACTGTTTGAGACATTACTCCCATGGAGGAAAGTGCGCATGGTGACTGTTGTATTCAATCCCGATGCAATTTCTGTGTTTCATCAACATTCTGACAGTCCACAGATTACAGAATGCATCCAGATGTACATCGGAAACTACTACTGGTCTTCCAGGGAACCCAAAGCGTAGACTGTTTGAGACATTACTCCCATGGAGGAAAGTGCGCATGGTGACTATTGTATTCAATCCCGATGCAATTTCTGTGTTTCATCAACACTCTGATAGTCCACAGATTACAGAATGCCAGCAGAGGTGCATCGGAAGCTACTACTGGTCTTCCAGGGAACGATCAAACCGTAGACTGTTTGAGACATTACTACCGTGGAGGAAAGTGTGCATGGTGACTGTTGTATTTAATCCCGATGCAATTTCTGTGTTCTATCAACACTCCGATAGTCCACAGATTACAGAATGCCACCAGATGTGCTTCGCAAACTACTACTGGTCTTCCAGGGAACGATCAAAGCGTAGACTGTTTGAGACACTACTCCCATGGAGGAAAGTGTGCATGGTGACTATTGTATTCAATCCCGATGCCATTTCTGTGTTTCATCAACACTCTGATAGTCCACAGATTACAGAATGCCTCCAGATGTGCATCGGAAGCTACTACTGGTCTTCCTGGGAACGATCGAATCGTAGACTGTTAGAGACATTACTCCCATGTAGGCAAGTGCGCATGGTGACTGTTGTATTAAATCCCGATGCAATTTCTGTGTTTCATCAACACTCTGATAGTCCACAGATTGCAGAATGCCTCAAGATGTGCATCGGAAACTACTACTGGTCTTCTAGGGAACGATCAAAGCGTAGACTGTTTGAGACACTACTCCCATTGAAGAAAGAGCGCATGGTGACGGTTGTATTCAATCCCGATGCAATATCTGTGTTTCATCAACACTTTGAAAGTCCACAGATTACAGAATGCATCCAGATGTGCATCGGAATCTACTACTGGTCTTCCAGGGAACGATCAAAGCGTAGACTACTTGAGACATTACTCCCATGGAGCAAAGTGCGCATGGTGACTCTTGTATTCAATGCCGATGCAATTTCTGTGTTTCATCAACAATCGGATAGTCCAGAGATTTAGGAATGCCACCAGATGTGCATCGGAAACTACTACTGATCTTCCAGGGAACGATCAAATCGTAGACTGTTAGAAACATTACTCCCGCGTAGGAAAGTGCGCATGGTGACTGTTGTATTCAATCCCGATGCAATTTCTGTGTTTCATCTTCACTCTGATAGTCCACAGATTACAGAATGCCACCAGACGTGCATCGGAAACTACTACTGGTCTTCCAGGGAACGATCAAAACGTAGACTGTTTGAGACATTACTCCTGTGGAGGAAAGTGCGCATGGTGACTGTTGTTTCCAATCCGGATGCAATTTCTGTGTTTCATCAACACTCTGATAGTCCACAGATTACAGAATGCCACCAGATGTGCTTCGGAAACTACTACTGGTCTTCCAGGGAACGATAAAAGCGTAGACTGTTTGAGACATTACTCCTCTGGAGGAAAGTGCGCATGGTGATGGTTGTATTCAATCCCGATGCAATTTCTGTGTTTCATCAATTCTCTGATACTCCACAGATTACAGAATGCCTCCAGATGTGCATCGAAAACTACTACTGGTCTTCCAGGGAACTCAAAGCGTAGACTGTTTGACACATTACTCCCATGGAAGAAAGTGCGCATGGTGACTGTTGTATTCAATTCCATTGCAATCTCTCTGTTTCATCAACACTCTGATAGTCCTCAGATTAAGGAATGCCACCAGATGTGCATCGGAAACTACTACTAGTCTTCCAGGTAACGATCAAAACGTAGACTGTTTGAGAAATTACTCCTGAGGAGGAAAATGCGCATGGTGACTGTTGTATTCAATTCCGATGCAATTTCTGTGTTTCATCAACAGTCTAATAGTCCACAGATTACAGAATGCCCACAGATGTGCATCGGAAACTACCACTGGTCTTCCAGGGAACGATCAAAGCGTACACTGTTTGAGACATTACTAACATGTAGGCAAGTGCTCATGGTGACTGTTGTATTCAATCCCGATGCAATTTCTGTGTTTCATCAACACTCTGATAGTCCACAGATTACAGAATGCCACCAGATGTGCATCGGAAACTACTACTGATCTTCCAGGGAACGATCAAAGCGTAGACAATTTGTGACATTACTCCCATGGAGGAAAGTGCGCATGGTGACTGTTGTATTCAATCCCGATGCAATTTCTGTGTTTCATCAACACTCCGATAGTCCACAGATAATGGAATGCCACCAGATGTGCATCGAAAACTACTACTGGTCTTCCAGGTAACGATCAAAGCGTAGACTGTATGAGACATTACTCCTGTGTAGGAAAGTGAGCATGGTGACTGTTGTAATCAATCCCGATGCAATTTCTGTGATTCATCAACACTCTGATACTCCACAGATTACAGAATGCCACCAGATCTGCATCGGAAAGTATTGCTGGTCTTCCAGGGGACGATCAAAGCGTAGCCTGTTAGAAACATTACTCCCATGGAGGAAAGTGCGCATGGTGACTGTTGTATTCAATCCCGATGCAATTTCTATGTTTCATCAACACTCTGATAGTCCACAGATTACAGAATGCCACCAGACGTGCATCGGAAACTACTACTGGTCTTCCAGGGAACGATCAAAGCGTAGACTGATTGAGACACTTCCATGGAAGAAAGTGCGCATGGTGACGGTTGTATTCAATCCCGATGCAATTTCTGTGTTTCATCAACACTCTGATAGTCCACAGATTACAGAATGCCACCAGATGTTACGGAAACTGCTACTGTGCATCCAGGGAACGATCAAAGCGTAGACTGTTTGAGACATTAATCCCATGTAGGAAAGTGCGCATGGTGACTGTTGTATTCAATACAAATGCAATCTGTGTTTCAAGAGCACTTTGAAGGTCCACAGATTACAGAATGCATCCAGATGTGCATCGGAAACTACTACTGATCTTCCAGGGAATGATCAAAGCGTAGACTATTTGTGACACTACTCCCATGGAGGAAAGTGCGCATGGTGACTGTTGTATTCAATCCCGATGCAATTTCTGAGTTTCATCAACACTCTGAAAGTCCACAGATTAAGGAATGCCACCAGATGATTATCGGAAACTGCTACTGGTCTTCCACATAACGATCAAACCGTAGACTGTTTGATACATTACTACCGTGGAGGAAAGTGTGCATGGTGACTGTTGTATTCAATCCCGATGCAATTTCTGTGTTTTATCAACACTCTGATAGTCCACAGATTAAGGAATGCCACCAGACGTGGATCGGAAACTAATACTGGTCTTCCAGGGGACGATCAAAGCGTGACTGTTTGAGACATTACTCCCATGGAGGAAAGTGCGCATGGTGACTGTTGTATTCAATCCCGATGCAATTTCTGTTTTTCATCAACATTCTGACAGTCCACAGATTACAGAATGCATCCAGATGTACATCGGAAACTACTACTGGTCTTCCAGGGAACCCAAAGCGTAGACTGTTTGAGACATTACTCCCATGGAGGAAAGTGCGCATGGTGACTGTTGTATTCAATCCCGATGCAATTTCTGTGTTTCATCAACACTCTGATAGTCCACAGATTACAGAATGCCAGCAGAGGTGCATCGGAAGCTACTACTGGTCTTCCAGGGAACGATCAAACCGTAGACTGTTTGAGACATTACTACCGTGGAGGAAAGTGTGCATGGTGACCGTTGTATTTAATCACGATGCAATTTCTGTGTTCTATCAACACTCCGATAGTCCACAGATTACAGAATGCCACCAGATGTGCTTCGCAAACTACTACTGGTCTTCCAGGGAACGATCAAAGCGTAGACTGTTTGAGACACTACTCCCATGGAGGAAAGTGCGCATGGTGACTATTGTATTCAATCCCGATGCCATTTCTGTGTTTCATCAACACTCTGATAGTCCACAGATTACAGAATGCCTCCAGATGTGCATCGGAAGCTACTACTGGTCTTCCTGGGAACGATCGAATCGTAGACAGTTAGAGACATTACTCCCATGTAGGCAAGTGCGCATGGTGACTGTTGTATTAAATCCCGATGCAATTTCTGTGTTTCATCAACACTCTGATAGTCCACAGATTGCAGAATGCCTCAAGATGTGCATCCGAAACTACTACTGGTCTTCTAGGGAACGATCAAAGCGTAGACTGTTTGAGACACTACTCCCATGGAAGAAAGAGCGCATGGTGACGGTTGTATTCAATCCCGATGCAATATCTGTGTTTCATCAACACTTTGAAAGTCCACAGATTACAGAATGCATCCAGATGTGCATCGGAAACTACTACTGGTCTTCCAGGGAACGATCAAAGCGTAGACTACTTGAGACATTACTCCCATGGAGCAAAGTGCGCATGGTGACTCTTGTATTCAATCCCGATGCAATTTCTGTGTTTCATCAACAATCGGATAGTCCAGAGATTTAGGAATGCCACGAGATGTGCATCTGAAACTACTACTGATCTTCCAGGGAACGATCAAATCGTAGACTGTTAGAAACATTACTCCCGCGTAGGAAAGTGCGCATGGTGACTGTTGTATTAAATCCCGATGCAATTTCTGTGTTTCATCTTCACTCTGATAGTCCACAGATTACAGAATGCCACCAGACGTGCATCGGAAACTACTACTGGTCTTCCAGGGAACGATCAAAACGTAGACTGTTTGAGACATTACTCCTGTGGAGGAAAGTGCGCATGGTGACTGTTGTATTCAATCCGGATGCAATTTCTGTGTTTCATCAACACTCTGATAGTCCACAGATTACAGAATGCCACCAGATGTGCTTCGGAAACTACTACTGGTCTTCCAGGGAACGATAAAAGCGTAGACTGTTTGAGACATTACTCCTCTGGAGGAAAGTGCGCATGGTGATGGTTGTATTCAATCCCGATGCAATTTCTGTGTTTCATCAATTCTCTGATACTCCACAGATTACAGAATGCCTCCAGATGTGCATCGAAAACTACTACTGGTCTTCCAGGGAACTCAAAGCGTAGACTGTTTGAGACATTACTCCCATGGAGGAAAGTGCGCATGGTGACTGTTGTATTCAATTCCATTGCAATCTCTTTGTTTCATCAACACTCTGATAGTCCTCAGATTAAGGAATGCCACCAGATGTGCATCGGAAACTACTACTAGTCTTCCAGGTAACGATCAAAACGTAGACTGTTTGAGAAATTACTCCTGAGGAGGAAAATGCGCATGGTGAGTGTTGTATTCAATTCCGATGCAATTTCTGTGTTTCATCAACAGTCTAATAGTCCACAGATTACAGAATGCCCACAGATGTGCATCGGAAACTACCACTGGTCTTCCAGGGAACGATCAAAGCGTACACTGTTTGAGACATTACTAACATGTAGGCAAGTGCTCATGGTGACTGTTGTATTCAATCCCGATGCAATTTCTGTGTTTCATCAACACTCTGATAGTCCACAGATTACAGAATGCCACCAGATGTGCATCGGAAACTACTACTGATCTTCCAGGGAACGATCAAAGCGTAGACAATTTGTGACATTACTCCCATGGAGGAAAGTGCGCATGGTGACTGTTGTATTCAATCCCGATGCAATTTCTGTGTTTCATCAACACTCCGATAGTCCACAGATAATGGAATGCCACCAGATGTGCATCGAAAACTACTACTGGTCTTCCAGGTAACGATCAAAGCGTAGACTGTATGAGACATTACTCCTGTGTAGGAAAGTGAGCATGGTGACTGTTGTAATCAATCCCGATGCAATTTCTGTGATTCATCAACACTCTGATACTCCACAGATTACAGAATGCCACCAGATCTGCATCGGAAAGTATTGCTGGTCTTCCAGGGGACGATCAAAGCGTAGCCTGTTAGAAACATTACTCCCATGGAGGAAAGTGCGCATGGTGACTGTTGTATTCAATCCCGATGCAATTTCTATGTTTCATCAACACTCTGATAGTCCACAGATTACAAAATGCCACCAGACGTGCATCGGAAACTACTACTGGTCTTCCAGGGAACGATCAAAGCGTAGACTGATTGAGACACTTCCATGGAAGAAAGTGCGCATGGTGACGGTTGTATTCAATCCCGATGCAATTTCTGTGTTTCATCAACACTCGGATACTCCACAGATTACTGAATGCCTCCAGATGTGCATCGGAAACTACTACTGGTCTTCAGGGAACTCAAAGCGTAGACTGTTTGAGACATTACTTCCATGGAGGAATGTGCGCATAGTGACTGTTGTATTCAATCCCATTGCAATCACTGTGTTTCATCAACATTCTGATAGTACTCAGATTAAGGAATGCCACCATATGTGCATCGTAAAGTACTACTGTTCTTCCAGGTAACGATCAAAACGTAGACTGTTTGAGACATTACACCTGTGAAGGAAAGTGCGCATGGTGACTGTTGTATTCAATCCCGATGCAATTTCTGTGTTTCATCAACACTCTGATAGTCCACAGATTACAGAATGCCTACAGATGTGCATCGGAAACTACCACTGGTCTTCCAGGGAACGACCAAAGCGTAGACTTTTTGAGACATTACTAACATGTAGGCAAGTGCTCATGGTGACTGTTGTATTCAATCCCGATGCAATTTCTGTGTTTCATCAACACTCTGATAGTCCACAGATTACAGAATGCCACCAGATGTTACGGAAACTGCTACTGTGCATCCAGGGAACGATCAAAGCGTAGACTGTTTGAGACATTAATCCCGTGTAGGAAAGTGCGCATGGTGACTGTTGTATTCAATCCCGATGCAAATTCTGTGTCCCATCAACACTCTGATAGTAGTCAGATTACAGAATGAATCCAGATGTGCATCGGAAACTACTACTGGTCTTCCAGGGAACTCTAAGCGTAGAGCGTTCGAGACATAACTCCCATGGAGGAAAGTGTGCATGGTGACAGTTGTATTCAATCCCGATGCAATTTCTGTGTTTTATCAACACTCTGATAGTCCACAGATTACAGAATGCCTCCAGATGTGCATCGGAAGCTACTACTGATCTTCCAGGGAACGATCAAAGCGTAGACTTTTTGTGACATTACTCCCATGGAGAAAAGTGCGCATGGTGACTGTTGTATTCAATCCCGATGCAATTTCTGTGTTTCATCAACACTCTGATGGTCCACAGATTACAGAATGCCACCAGATCTGCATCGGAAAGTATTGCTGGTCTTCCAGGGGACGATCAAAGCGTAGACTGTATGAGACACTACTCCCATGGAAGAAGGTGCCCATGGTGAGTGTTGTATCCAATCCCGATGCAATATCTGTGTTTCATCAACACTCTGATACTCCACAGATTACAGAATGCCACCAGATCTCCATCGGTAAATATTGCTGGTCTTCCAGGGGACGATCAAAGCGTAGACTGTTAGAAACATTACTCCCATAAAGGAAAGTGCGCATGGTGACTGTTGTATTCAATCCCGATGCAATTTCTGTGTTTCATCAACACTCTGATAGTCCACAGATTACAGAATGCCACCAGACGTGCATCGGAAACTACTACTGGTCTTCCAGGGAACGATCAAAGCGTAGACTGTTTGAGACATTACTAACATGTAGGCAAGTGCTCATGGTGACTGTTGTATTCAATCCCGATGCAATTTCTGTGTTTCATCAACACTCTGATAGTCCACAGATTACAGAATGCCACCAGATGTTACGGAAACTACTACTGTGCATCCAGGGAACGATCAAAGCGTAGACTGTTTGAGACATTAATCCCGTGTAGGAAAGTGCGCATGGTGACTGTTGTATTCAATCCCGATGCAAACTCTGTGTTCCATCAACACTCTGATAGTCCACAGATTACAGAATGCCACCAGATGTGCATCGGAAACAACTACTGGTCTTCCAGGTAACGATCAAAGCGTAGACTGTTTGATAATTACTCCTGTGTAGGAAAGTGCGCATGGAGACTGTTGTATTCAATCCCGATGCAATTTCTTTGTTTCATCAACACTCTGATAGTCCACAGATTACAGAATGCCACCAGATGTGCTTCGGAAACTACTACTGGTCTTCCAGGGAACGATAAAAGCGTAGACTGTTTGAGACATTACTCCTCTGGAGGAAAGTGCGCATGGTGATGGTTGTATTCAATCCCGATGCAATTTCTGTGTTTCATCAATTCTCTGATACTCCACAGATTACAGAATGCCTCCAGATGTGTATCGAAAACTACTACTGGTCTTCCAGGGAACTCAAAGCGTAGACTGTTTGAGACATTACTCCCATGGAGGAAAGTGCGCATGGTGACTGTTGTATTCAATTCCATTGCAATCTCTCTGTTTCATCAACACTCTGATAGTCCTCAGATTAAGGAATGCCTCCAGATGTGCATCGGAAACTACTACTAGTCTTCCAGGTAACGATCAAAACGTAGACTGTTTGAGAAATTACTCCTGAGGAGGAAAATGCGCATGGTGACTGTTGTATTCAATTCCGAAGCAATTTCTGTGTTTCATCAACAGTCTAATAGTCCACAGATTACAGAATGCCCACAGATGTGCATCGGAAACTACCACTGGTCTTCCAGGAAACGATCAAAGCGTACACTGTTTGAGACATTACTAACATGTAGGCAAGTGCTCATGGTGACTGTTGTATTCAATCCCGATGCAATTTCTGTGTTTAATCAACACTCTGATAGTCCACAGATTACAGAATGCCACCAGATGTGCATCGGAAACTACTACTGATCTTCCAGGGAACGATCAAAGCGTAGATAATTTGTGACATTTCTCCCATGGAGGAAAGTGCGCATGGTGACTGTTGTATGCAATCCCGATGCAATTTCTGTGTTTCATCAACACTCCGATAGTCCACAGATAATGGAATGCCACCAGATGTGCATCGAAAACTACTACTGGTCTTCCAGGTAACGATCAAAGCGTAGACTGTATGAGACATTACTCCTGTGTAGGAAAGTGAGCATGGTGACTGTTGTAATCAATCCCGATGCAATTTCTGTGTTTCATCAACACTCTGATAGTCCACAGATTACAGAATGCCTCCAGATGTGCATCGAAAACTACTACTGGTCTTCCAGGGAACTCAAAGCGTAGACTGTTTGAGACATTACTCCCATGGAGGAAAGTGCGCATGGTGACTGTTGTATTCAATTCCATTGCAATCTCTTTGTTTCATCAACACTCTGATAGTCCTCAGATTAAGGAATGCCACCAGATGTGCATCGGAAACTACTACTAGTCTTCCAGGTAACGATCAAATCGTAGACTGTTTGAGAAATTACTCCTGAGGAGGAAAATGCGCATGGTGACTGTTGTATTCAATTCCGATGCAATTTCTGTGTTTCATCAACAGTCTAATAGTCCACAGATTACAGAATGCCCACAGATGTGCATCGGAAACTACCACTGGTCTTCCAGGGAACGATCAAAGCGTACACTGTTTGAGACATTACTAACATGTAGGCAAGTGCTCATGGTGACTGTTGTATTCAATCCCGATGCAATTTCTGTGTTTCATCAACACTCTGATAGTCCACAGATTACAGAATGCCACCAGATGTGCATCGGAAACTACTACTGATCTTCCAGGGAACGATCAAAGCGTAGACAATTTGTGACATTACTCCCATGGAGGAAAGTGCGCATGGTGACTGTTGTATTCAATCCCGATGCAATTTCTGTGTTTCATCAACACTCCGATAGTCCACAGATAATGGAATGCCACCAGATGTGCATCGAAAACTACTACTGGTCTTCCAGGTAACGATCAAAGCGTAGACTGTATGAGACATTACTCCTGTGTAGGAAAGTGAGCATGGTGACTGTTGTAATCAATCCCGATGCAATTTCTGTGATTCATCAACACTCTGATACTCCACAGATTACAGAATGCCACCAGATCTGCATCGGAAAGTATTGCTGGTCTTCCAGGGGACGATCAAAGCGTAGCCTGTTAGAAACATTACTCCCATGGAGGAAAGTGCGCATGGTGACTGTTGTATTCAATCCCGATGCAATTTCTATGTTTCATCAACACTCTGATAGTCCACAGATTACAAAATGCCACCAGACGTGCATCGGAAACTACTACTGGTCTTCCAGGGAACGATCAAAGCGTAGACTGATTGAGACACTTCCATGGAAGAAAGTGCGCATGGTGACGGTTGTATTCAATCCCGATGCAATTTCTGTGTTTCATCAACACTCGGATACTCCACAGATTACTGAATGCCTCCAGATGTGCATCGGAAACTACTACTGGTCTTCAGGGAACTCAAAGCGTAGACTGTTTGAGACATTACTTCCATGGAGGAATGTGCGCATAGTGACTGTTGTATTCAATCCCATTGCAATCACTGTGTTTCATCAACATTCTGATAGTACTCAGATTAAGGAATGCCACCAGATGTGCATCGTAAAGTACTACTGGTCTTCCAGGTAACGATCAAAACGTAGACTGTTTGAGACATTACACCTGTGAAGGAAAGTGCGCATGGTGACTGTTGTATTCAATCCCGATGCAATTTCTGTGTTTCATCAACACTCTGATAGTCCACAGATTACAGAATGCCTACAGATGTGCATCGGAAACTACCACTGGTCTTCCAGGGAACGACCAAAGCGTAGACTTTTTGAGACATTACTAACATGTAGGCAAGTGCTCATGGTGACTGTTGTATTCAATCCCGATGCAATTTCTGTGTTTCATCAACACTCTGATAGTCCACAGATTACAGAATGCCACCAGATGTTACGGAAACTGCTACTGTGCATCCAGGGAACGATCAAAGCGTAGACTGTTTGAGACATTAATACCGTGTAGGAAAGTGCGCATGGTGACTGTTGTATTCAATCCCGATGCAAATTCTGTGTCCCATCAACACTCTGATAGTAGTCAGATTACAGAATGAATCCAGATGTGCATCGGAAACTACTACTGGTCTTCCAGGGAACTCTAAGCGTAGAGCGTTCGAGACATAACTCCCATGGAGGAAAGTGTGCATGGTGACAGTTGTATTCAATCCCGATGCAATTTCTGTGTTTTATCAACACTCTGATAGTCCACAGATTACAGAATGCCTCCAGATGTGCATCGGAAGCTACTACTGATCTTCCAGGGAACGATCAAAGCGTAGACTTTTTGTGACATTACTCCCATGGAGAAAAGTGCGCATGGTGACTGTTGTATTCAATCCCGATGCAATTTCTGTGTTTCATCAACACTCTGATGGTCCACAGATTACAGAATGCCACCAGATCTGCATCGGAAAGTATTGCTGGTCTTCCAGGGGACGATCAAAGCGTAGACTGTATGAGACACTACTCCCATGGAAGAAGGTGCCCATGGTGAGTGTTGTATCCAATCCCGATGCAATATCTGTGTTTCATCAACACTCTGATACTCCACAGATTACAGAATGCCACCAGATCTGCATCGGTAAATATTGCTGGTCTTCCAGGGGACGATCAAAGCGTAGACTGTTAGAAACATTACTCCCATAAAGGAAAGTGCGCATGGTGACTGTTGTATTCAATCCCGATGCAATTTCTGTGTTTCATCAACACTCTGATAGTCCACAGATTACAGAATGCCACCAGACGTGCATCGGAAACTACTACTGGTCTTCCAGGGAACGATCAAAGCGTAGACTGTTTGAGACATTACTAACATGTAGGCAAGTGCTCATGGTGACTGTTGTATTCAATCCCGATGCAATTTCTGTGTTTCATCAACACTCTGATAGTCCACAGATTACAGAATGCCACCAGATGTTACGGAAACTACTACTGTGCATCCAGGGAACGATCAAAGCGTAGACTGTTTGAGACATTAATCCCGTGTAGGAAAGTGCGCATGGTGACTGTTGTATTCAATCCCGATGCAAACTCTGTGTTCCATCAACACTCTGATAGTCCACAGATTACAGAATGCCACCAGATGTGCATCGGAAACAACTACTGGTCTTCCAGGTAACGATCAAAGCGTAGACTGTTTGATAATTACTCCTGTGTAGGAAAGTGCGCATGGAGACTGTTGTATTCAATCCCGATG
Organism: Schistocerca gregaria; assembly: GCF_023897955.1. Classification (NCBI taxonomy): domain Eukaryota; kingdom Metazoa; phylum Arthropoda; class Insecta; order Orthoptera; family Acrididae; genus Schistocerca; species Schistocerca gregaria. Next base: position 45,664,886 of record NC_064927.1, read on the forward strand.
CAATTTCTTTGTTTCATCAACACTCTGATAGTCCACAGATTACAGAATGCCACCAGATGTGCTTCGGAAACTACTACTGGTCTTCCAGGGAACGATAAAAGCGTAGACTGTTTGAGACATTACTCCTCTGGAGGAAAGTGCGCATGGTGATGGTTGTATTCAATTCCGAAGCAATTTCTGTGTTTCATCAACAGTCTAATAGTCCACAGATTACAGAATGCCCACAGATGTGCATCGGAAACTACCACTGGTCTTCCAGGAAACGATCAAAGCGTACACTGTTTGAGACATTACTAACATGTAGGCAAGTGCTCATGGTGACTGTTGTATTCAATCCCGATGCAATTTCTGTGTTTAATCAACACTCTGATAGTCCACAGATTACAGAATGCCACCAGATGTGCATCGGAAACTACTACTGATCTTCCAGGGAACGATCAAAGCGTAGATAATTTGTGACATTTCTCCCATGGAGGAAAGTGCGCATGGTGACTGTTGTATTCAATCCCGATGCAATTTCTGTGTTTCATCAACACTCCGATAGTCCACAGATAATGGAATGCCACCAGATGTGCATCGAAAACTACTACTGGTCTTCCAGGTAACGATCAAAGCGTAGACTGTATGAGACATTACTCCTGTGTAGGAAAGTGAGCATGGTGACTGTTGTAATCAATCCCGATGCAATTTCTGTGTTTCATCAACACTCTGATAGTCCACAGATTACAGAATGCCACCAGATCTGCATCGGAAAGTATTGCTGGTCTTCCAGGGGACGATCAAAGCGTAGACTGTTTGAGACACTACTCCCGTGGAAGAAGGTGCTCATGGTGAGTGTTGTATTCAATCCCGATGCAATTTCTGTGATTCATCAACACTCTGATACTCCACAGATTACAGAATGCCACCAGATCTGCATCGGAAAGTATTGATGGTCTTCCAGGGGACGATCAAAGCGTAGCCTGTTAGAAACATTACTCCCAGGGAGGAAAGTGCGCATGGTGACTGTTGTATTCAATCCCGATGCAATTTCTATGTTTCATCAACACTCTGATAGTCCACAGATTACAGAATGCCACCAGACGTGCATCGGAAACTACTACTGGTCTTCCAGGGAACGATCAAAGCGTAGACTGATTGAGACACTTCCATGGAAGAAAGTGCGCATGGTCACTGTTGTATTCATTCCCGATGCAATTTCTGTGTTTCATCAACACTCGGATACTCCACAGATTACTGAATGCCTCCAGATGTGCATCGGAAACTACTACTGGTCTTCCAGGGAACTCAAAGCGTAGACTGTTTGAGACATTACTTCCATGGAGGAATGTGCGCATAGTGACTGTTGTATTCAATCCCATTGCAATCACTGTGTTTCATCAACATTATGATAGTACTCAGATTAAGGAATGCCACCAGATGTGCATCGTAAAGTACTACTGGTCTTCCAGGTAACGATCAAAACGTAGACTGTTTGAGACATTACACCTGTGGAGGAAAGTGCGCATGGTGACTGTTGTATTCAATCCCGATGCAATTTCTGTGTTTCATCAACACTCTGATAGTCCACAGATTACAGAATGCCTACAGATGTGCATCGGAAACTACCACTGGTCTTCCAGGGAACGACCAAAGCGTAGACTTTTTGAGACATTACTAACATGTAGGCAAGTGCTCATGGTGACTGTTGTATTCAATCCCGATGCAATTTCTGTGTTTCATCAACACTCTGATAGTCCACAGATTACAGAATGCCACCAGATGTTACGGAAACTGCTACTGTGCATCCAGGGAACGATCAAAGCGTAGACTGTTTGAGACATTAATCCCGTGTAGGAAAGTGCGCATGGTGACTGTTGTATTCAATCCCGATGCAAATTCTGTCTCCCATCAACACTCTGATAGTAGTCAGATTACAGAATGCCTCCAGATGTGCATCGGAAACTACTACTGGTCTTCCAGGGAACTCTAAGCGTAGAGCGTTCGAGACATAACTCCCATGGAGGAAAGTGTGCATGGTGACCGTTGTATTCAATCCCGATGCAATTTCTGTGTTTTATCAACACTCTGATAGTCCACAGATTACAGAATGCCTCCAGATGTGCATCGGAAGCTACTACTGGTCTTCCTGGGAACGATCAAAGCGTAGACTGTTAGAGACATAACTCCCATGTAGGCAAGTGCGCATGGTGACTGTTGTATTCAATCCCGATGCAATTTCCGTGTTTCATCAACACTTTGAAGGTCCACAGTTTACAGAATGCATCCAGATGTGCATCGGAAACTACTACTGATCTTCCAGGGAACGATCAAAGCGTAGACTTTTTGTGACATTACTCCCATGGAGAAAAGTGCGCATGGTGACTGTTGTATTCAATCCCGATGCAATTTCTGTGTTTCATCAACACTCTGATGGTCTACAGATTACAGAATGCCACCAGATCTGCATCGGAAAGTATTGCTGGTCTTCCAGGGGACGATCAAAGCGTAGACTGTATGAGACACTACTCCCATGGAAGAAGGTGCCCATGGTGAGTGTTGTATCCAATCCCGATGCAATATCTGTGTTTCATCAACACTCTGATACTCCACAGATTACAGAATGCCACCAGATCTGCATCGGAAATTATTGCTGGTCTTCCAGGGGACGATCAAAGCGTAGACTGTTAGAAACATTACTCCCATGAAGGAAAGTGCGCATGGTGACTGTTGTATTCAATCCCGATGCAATTTCTGTGTTTCATCAACACTCTGATAGTCCACAGATTACAGAATGCCACCAGACGTGCATCGGAAACTACTACTGGTCTTCCAGGGAACGATCAAAGCGTAGACTGTTTGAGACATTACTAACATGTAGGCAAGTGCTCATGGTGACTGTTGTATTCAATCCCGATGCAATTTCTGTGTTTCATCAACACTCTGATAGTCCACAGATTACAGAATGCCACCAGATGTTACGGAAACTACTACTGTGCATCCAGGGAACGATCAAAGCGTAGACTGTTTGAGACATTAATCCCGTGTAGGAAAGTGCGCATGGTGACTGTTGTATTCAATCCCGATGCAAACTCTGTGTTCCATCAACACTCTGATAGTAGTCAGATTACAGAATGCCTCTAGATGTGCATCGGAAACTACTACTGGTCTTCCAGGGAACTCTAAGCGTAGAGCGTTCGAGACATAAGTCCCATGGAGGAAAGTGTGCATGGTGACCGTTGTATTCAATCCCGATGCAATTTCTGTGTTTTATCAACACTCTGATAGTCCACAAATTACAGAATGCCTTCAGATGTGCTTCGAAAACTACTACTGGTCTTCCAGGGAATGATCAAAGCGTAGACTGTTTAAGACACTACTCCCATGGAGGAATGTGCGCATGGTGACTATTGTATTCAATCCCGATGCAATTTCTGAGTTTCATCAACACTCTGATACTCCACAGATTACAGAATGCCTCCAGATGTGCATCGGAAGCTACTACTGGTCTTCCTGGGAACGATCAAAGCATAGACTGTTAGAGACATAACTCCCATGGAGGAAAGTGCGCATGGTGACTGTTGTATTCAATCCCATTGCAATCTCTGTGTTTCATCAACACTTTGATAGTCCTCAGATTACAGAATGCCACCAGACGTGCATCGGAAACTACTACTGGTCTTCCAAGGAACGATCAAAGCGTAGACTGTTTGAGACATTACTCCCGTGGAGGAAAGTGCACATGGTGACTGTTGTATTCAATACCGAAGCAATTTCTTTGTTTCATCAACACTCTGATAGTCCACAGATTACAGAATGCCACCAGATGTGCATCGGAAACTACTACTGGTCTTCCAGGGAACGATCAAAGCGTAGACTGTTTGAGACATTGCACCCATGGAGAAAAGTACGCATGGTGACTGTTGTATTCAATCCCGATGCAAATTCTGTGTTCCATCAACACTCTGATAGTAGACAGATTACAGAATGCCTCCAGATGTGCATCGGAAGCTACTACTGGTCTTCCTGGGAACGATCAAATCGTAGACTGTTAGAGACATTACTCCCATGTAGGCAATTGCGCATGGTGACTATTGTATTCAATCCCGATGCCATTTCTGTGTTTCATCAACACTCTGATAGTCCACAGATTACAGAATACCTCCAGATGTGCATCGGAAGCTACTACTGGTCTTCCTGGGAACGATCAAATCGTAGACTGTTAGAGACATTACTCCCATGTAGGCAAGTGCGCATGGTGACTGTTGTATTCAATCCCGATGCAATTTCTGTGTTTCACCAACACTCTGATAGTCCACAGATTAAGGAATGCCACCAGATGATTATCGGAAACTGCTACTGCTCTTCCACGTAACGATCAAACCGTAGACTGTTTGATACATTACTACCGTGGAGGAAAGTGTGCATGGTGACTGTTGTATTCAATCCCGATGCAATTTCTGTGTTTTAGCAACACTCTGATAGTCCACAGATTACAGAATGCCACCAGACGTGCATCGGAAACTACTACTGGTCTTCCAGGGTACGATCAAACCGTAGACTGTTTGATACATTACTACCGTGGAGGAAAGTGTGCATGGTGACTGTTGTATTCCATCCCGATGCAATTTCTGTGTTTTATCAACACTCTGATAATCCACAGATTACAGAATGCCACCAGATGTGCTTCAGAAACTACTACTGGTCTTACAGGGAACGATCAAAGCGTAGACTGTTTGAGACACTACTCCCATGGAGGAAAGTGCGCATTGTGACTATTGTATTCAATCCCGATGCAATTTCTGTCTTTCATCAACACTCTGATACTCCACAGATTACAGAATGCCTCCAGATGTGCATCGGAAGCTACTACTGGTCTTGCTGGGAACGATCAAAGCGTAGACTGTTAGGGACATTACTCCCAAGTAGGCAAGTGCGCATGGTGACTGTTGTATTCAATCCCGATGCAATTTCTGTATTTTAAGAACACTTTGAAGGTCCACAGATTACAGAATGCATCCAGATGTGCATCGGAAACTACTACTGATCTTCCAGGGAACGATCAAAGCGTAGACTATTTGTCACATTACTCCCATGGAGGAAAGTGCGCATGCTGACTGTTGTATTCAATCCCGATGCAATTTCTGTGTTTCATCAACACTTTGATAGCCCACAGATTAAGGAATGCCACCAGACGTGGATTGGAAACTACTACTGGTCTTCCAGGGGACGATCAAAGCGTAGACTGTTTGAGACATTACTCCCATGGAGGAAAGTGCGCATGGTGACTGTTGTATTCAATCCCGATGCAATTTCTGTGTTTCATCAACACTCTGACAGTCCACAGATTACAGAATGCCGCCAGATGTGCTTCGGAAACTACTACTGGTCTTCCAGGGAACGATCAAAGCGTATACTGCTTGAGACATTGCACCCATGGAGGAAAGTGCGCATGGTGACTGTTGTATTCAATCCCGATGCAATTTCTGTGTTTCATCTTCACTCTGATAGTCCACAGATTACAGAATGCCACCAGACGTGCATCGGAAACTACTACTGGTCTTCCAGGGAACGATAAAAGCGTAGACTGTTTGAGACATTACTCCTGTGGAGGAAAGTGCGCATGGTGATGGTTGTATTCAATCCCGATGCAATTTCTTTGTTTCATCAATTCTCTGATACTCCACAGATTACAGAATGCCTCCAGATGTGCATCGAAAACTACTACTGGTCTTCCAGGGAACTCAAAGCGTAGACTGTTTGAGACATTACTCCCATGGAGGAAAGTGCGCATGGTGACTGTTGTATTCAATTCCATTGCAATCTCTCTGTTTCATCAACACTCTGATAGTCCTCAGATTAAGGAATGCCACCAGATGTGCATCGGAAACTACTACTAGTCTTCCAGGTAACGATCAAAACGTAGACTGTTTGAGAAATTACTCCTGAGGAGGAAAATGCGCATGGTGACTGTTGTATTCAATCCCGATGCAATTTCTGTGTTTCATCAACAGTCTAATAGTCCACAGATTACAGAATGCCCACAGATGTGCATCGGAAACTACCACTGGTCTTCCAGGGAACGATCAAAGCGTAGACTGTTTGAGACATTACTAACATGTAGGCAAGTGCTCATGGTGACTGTTGTATTCAATCCCGATGCAATTTCTGTGTTTCATCAACACTCTGATAGTCCACAGATTACAGAATGCCACCAGATGTGCATCGGAAACTACTACTGATCTTCCAGGGAACGATCAAAGCGTAGACAATTTGTGACATTACTCCCATGGAGGAAAGTGCGCATGGTGACTGTTGTATTCAATCCCGATGCAATTTCTGTGTTTCATCAACACTCCGATAGTCCACAGATAATGGAATGCCACCAGATGTGCATCGAAAACTACTACTGGTCTTCCAGGTAACGATCAAAGCGTAGACTGTATGAGACATTAATCCTGTGTAGGAAAGTGAGCATGGTGACTGTTGTAATCAATCCCGATGCAATTTCTGTGTTTCATCAACACTCTGATACTCCACAGATTACAGAATGCCACCAGATCTGCATCGGAAAGTATTGCTGGTCTTCCAGGGGACGATCAAAGCGTAGACTGTTTGAGACACTACTCCCATGGAAGAAGGTGCTCATGGTGAGTGTTGTATTCAATCCCGATGCAATTTCTGTGATTCATCAACACTCTGATACTCGACAGATTACAGAATGCCACCAGATCTGCATCGGAAAGTATTGCTGGTCTTCCAGGGGACGATCAAAGCGTAGACTGTTAGAAACATTACTATGGAGGAAAGTGCGCATGGTGACTGTTGTATTCAATCCCGATGCAATTTCTTTGTTTCATCAACACTCTGATAGTTTACAGATTACAGAATGCCACCAGACGTGCATCGGAAACTACTACTGGTCTTCCAGGGAACGATCAAAGCGTAGACTGATTGAGACACTTCCATGGAAGAAAGTGCGCATGGTGACGGTTGTATTCAATCCCGATGCAATTTCTGTGTTTCATCAACACTCTGATACTCCACAGATTACTGAATGCCTCCAGATGTGCATCGGAAACTACTACTGGTCTTCCAGGGAACTCAAAGCGTAGACTGTTTGAGACATTACTTCCATGGAGGAATGTGCGCATAGTGACTGTTGTATTCAATCCCATTGCAATCTCTGTGTTTTTTCAACATTCTGATAGTACTCAGATTAAGGAATGCCACCAGATGTGCATCATAAAGTACTACTGGTCTTCCAGGTAACGATCAAAACGTAGACTGTTTGAGACATTACACCTGTGGAGGAAAGTGCGCATGGTGACTGTTGTATTCAATCCCGATGCAATTTCTGTGTTTCATCAACACTCTGATAGTCCACAGATTACAGAATGCCTACAGATGTGCATCGGAAACTACCACTGGTCTTCCAGAGAACGACCAAAGCGTAGACTTTTTGAGACATTACTAACATGTAGGCAAGTGCTCATGGTGACTGTTGTATTCAATCCCGATGCAATTTCTGTGTTTCATCAACACTCTGATAGTCCACAGATTACAGAGTGCCACCAGATGTTACGGAAACTGCTACTGTGCATCCAGGGAACGATCAAAGCGTAGACTGTTTGAGACATTAATCCCGTGTAGGAAAGTGAGCATGGTGACTGTTGTACTCAATCCCGATGCAAATTCTGTGTCCCATCAACACTCTGATAGTAGTCAGATTACAGAATGCCTCCAGATGTGCATCGGAAACTACTACTGGTCTTCCAGGGAACTCTAAGCGTAGAGCGTTCGGAACATAACTCCCATGGAGGAAAGTGTGCATGGTGACCGTTGTATTCAATCCCGATGCAATTTCTGTGTTTTATCAACACTCTGATAGTCCACAGATTACAGAATGCCTCCAGATGTGCATCGGAAGCTACTACTGGTCTTCCTGGGAACGATCAAAGCGTAGACTGTTAGAGACATAACTCCCATGTAGGCAAGTGCGCATGGTGACTGTTGTATTCAATCCCGATGCAATTTCCGTGTTTCATCAACACTTTGAAGGTCCACAGTTTACAGAAAGCATCCAGATGTGCATCGGAAACTACTACTGATCTTCCAGGGAACGATCAAAGCTTGGACTTTTTGTGACATTACTCCCATGGAGAAAAGTGCGCATGGTGACTGTTGTATTCAATCCCGATGCAATTTCTGTGTTTCATCAACACTCTGATGGTCCACAGATTACAGAATGCCACCAGATCTGCATCGGAAAGTATTGCTGGTCTTCCAGGGGACGATCAAAGCTTAGCCTGTTTGAGACACTACTCCCATGGAAGAAGGTGCGCATGGTGAGTGTTGTATTCAATCCCGATGCAATTTCTGTGTTTCATCAACACTCTGATAGTCCACAGATTACAGAATGCCACCAGACGTGCATCGGAAACTACTACTGGTCTTCCAGGGAACGATCAAAGCGTAGACTGTTTGAGACATTACTAACATGTAGGCAAGTGCTCATGGTGACTGCTGTATTCAATCCCGATGCAATTTCTGTGTTTCATCAACACTCTGATAGTCCAGAGATTACAGAATGCCACCAGATGTTACGGAAACTACTACTGTGCATCCAGGGAACGATCAAAGCGTAGACTGTTTGAGACATTAATCCCGTGTAGGAAAGTGCGCAAGGTGACTGTTGTATTCAATCCCGATGCAAATTCTGTGTTCCATCAACACTCTGATAGTAGTCAGATTACAGAATGCCTCTAGATGTGCATCGGAAACTACTACTGGTCTTCGAGGGAACTCTAAGCGTAGAGCGTTCGAGACATAACTCCCATGGAGGAAAGTGTTCATGGTGACCGTTGTATTCTATCCCGATGCAATTTCTGTGTTTTATCAACACTCTGATAGTCCACAAATTACAGAATGCCTTCAGATGTGCTTCGAAAACTACTACTGGTCTTCCAGGGAATGATCAAAGCGTAGACTGTTTGAGACACTACTCCAATGGAGGAATGTGCGCATGGTGACTATTGTATTCAATCCCGATGCAATTTCTGTGTTTCATCAACACTCTGATACTCCACAGATTACAGAATGCCTCCAGATGTGCATCGGAAGCTACTACTGGTCTTCCTGGGAACGATCAAAGCATAGACTGTCAGAGACATAACTCCCATGAAGGAAAGTGCGCATGGTGACTGTTGTATTCAATCCCATTGCAATCTCTGTGTTTCATCAACACTTTGATAGTCCTCAGATTACAGAATGCCACCAGACGTGCATCGGAAACTACTACTGGTCTTCCAAGGAACGATCAAAGCGTAGACTGTTTGAGACATTACTCCCGTGGAGGAAAGTGCACATGGTGACTGTTGTATTCAATACCGAAGCAATTTCTTTGTTTCATCAACACTCTGATAGTCCACAGATTACAGAATGCCACCAGATGTGCATCGGAAACTACTACTGGTCTTCCAGGGAACGATCAAAGCGTAGACTGTTTGAGACATTGCACCCATGCAGAAAAGTGCGCATGGTGACTGTTGTATTCAATCCCGATGCAAATTCTGTGTTCCATCAACACTCTGATAGTAGACAGATTACAGAATGCCTTCAGATGTGCATCGGAAACTACTACTGGTCTTACAGGGAACGATCAAAGCGTAGACTGTTTGAGACATTACTAACATGTAGGCAAGTGCTCATGGTGACTGTTGTATTCAATCCCGATGCAATTTCTGTGTTTCATCAACACTCTGATAGTCCACAGATTACAGAATGCCACCAGATGTTACGGAAACTACTACTGTGCTTCCAGGGAACGATCAAAACGTAGACTGTTTGAGACATTACTCCTGAGGAGGAAAATGCGCATGGTGCCTGCTGTATTCAATCCCGATGCAATTTCTGTGTTTCAGCAACACTCTGATAGTCCACAGATTACAGAATGCCCACAGATGTGCATCGGAAACTACCACTGGTCTTTCAGGGAACGATCAAAGCGTAGACTGTTTGAGGCACTACTCCCTTGGAGGAAAGTGCGCATGGTGACTATTGTATTCAATCCCGATGCAATTTCTGTTGTTTCATCAACACTCTGATACTCCACAGATTACAGAATGGCCACAGATGTGCATCGGAAACTACAACTGGTCTTTCAGGGAACGATCAAAGCGTAGACCGTTTGAGACATTACTAACATGTAGGCAAGTGCTCATGGTGACTGTTGTATTCAATCCCGATGCAATTTCTGCTTATCATCAACATTCTGATAGTCCACAGATAACAGAATGCCCACAGATGTGCATCGGAAACTACCACTGGTCTTCCAGGGAACGATCAAAGCGTAGACTGTTTGAGACATTACTAACATGTAGGCAAGTGCTCATGGTGACTGTTGTATTCAATCCCGATGCAATTTCTGTGTTTCATCAACACTCTGATAGTCCACAGATTACAGAATGCCACCAGATGTTACGGAAACTACTACTGTGCTTCCAGGGAACGATCAAAGCGTAGACTGTTTGAGACATTACTCCCGTGGAGGAAAGTGAGCATGGTGTGTGTTGTATTCAATCCCGATGCAATTTCTGTGTTTCATCAACACTCTGATAGTCCACAGATTACAGAATGCCACCAGATGTTACGGAAACTACTACTGTGCTTCCAGGGAACGATCAAAACGTAGACTGTTTGAGACATTACTCCTGAGGAGGAAAATGCGCATGGTGACTGTTGTATTCAATCCCGATGCAAATTCTGTGTTCCATCAACACTCTGACAGTAGTCAGATTACAGAATGCCTCCAGATGTGCATCGGAAACTACTACTGGTCTTCCAGGGAACTCAAAGCGTAGACTGTATGAGACATTACTACTGTGTAGGAAAGTGAGCATGGTGACTGTTGTAATCAATCCCGATGCAATTTCTGTGTTTCATCAACACTCTGATAGTCCACTGATTACAGAATGCACCAGATCTGCATCGGAAAGTATTGCTGGTCTTCCAGGGGACGATCAAAGCGTAGACTGTTTGAGACACTACTCCCATGGAAGAAAGTGCGCATGGTGTGTGTTGTATTCAATCCCGATGCAATTTCTGTGTTTCATCAACACTCTGATACTCCACAGATTACAGAATGCCTCCAGATGTGCATCGGAAACTACTACAGGTCTACCAGGGAACGATCAAAGCGTAGACTGTTTGAGACGTTACTCCCATGGAGGAAAGTGTGCATGGTGACCGTTGTATTCAATCCCGATGCAATTTCTGTGTTTCATCAACACTCTGATAGTCCACAGATTGCAGAATACCTCCAGATATGCATCGGAAACTACTGCAGGTCTTCCAGGGAACGATCAAAGCATAGACTATTTGAGACATTACTCCCATGGAGCAAAGTGCGCATGGTGTCTCTTGTATTCAATCCCGATGCAATTTCTGTGTTTCATCACCACTCTGATAGTCCAGAGATTTAGGAATGCCACCAGATGTGCATCGGAAACTACTACTGATCTTCCAGGGAACGATCAAAGCGTAGACTGTTTGAGACATTGCACCCGTGGTGGAAAGTGCGCATGGTGACTGTTGTATTCAATCCCGATGCAAATTCTGTGTTCCATCAACACTCTGATAGTAGACAGATTACAGAATTTCTCTAGATGTGCATCGGAAACTACTACTGGTCTTCCAGGAACGATCAAAGCGTAGACTGTTTGAGACACTACTCCCATGGAAGAAAGTGCGCATGGTGACGGTTGTATTCAATCCCGATGCAATTTCTGTGTTTCATCAACACTCTGATACTCCACAGATTACAGAATGCCTCCAGATGTGCATCGGAAACTACTACTGGTCTTCCAGGGAACTCAAAGCGTAGACTGTTTGAGACATTACTTCCATGGAGGAAAGTGCGCTTAGTGACTGTTGTATTCAATCCCATTGCAATCTCTGTGTTTCATCAACACTCTGATAGTACTCAGATTAAGGAATGCCACCAGATGTGCATCGGAAACTACTACTGGTCTTCCAGGTAACGATCAAAACGTAGACTGTTTGAGACATTACTCCTGTGGAGGAAAGTGCGCATGGTGAATGTTGTATTCAATCCCGATGCAAATTCTGTGTTCCATCAACAATCTGATAGTAGACAGATTACAGAATGCCTTCAGATGTGCATCGGAAACTACTACTGGTCTTCCAGGGAACGATCAAAGCGTAGACAATTTGTGACATTACTCCCATGGAGGAAAGTGCGCATGGTGACTGTTGTATTCAATCCCGATGCAATTTCTGTGTTTCATCAACACTCTGATAGTCCACAGATAATGGAATGCCACCAGATGTGCTTCGGAAACTACTGCTGGTCTTCCAGGGAACGATCAAAGCGTAGACTGTTTGAGACACTACTCCCATGGAGGAAAGTGCGCATGGTGACTATTGTATTTAATCTCGATGCAATATCTGTGTTTCATCAACACTCTGATACTCCACAGGTTACAGAATGCCTCCAGATGTGCATCGGAAGCTACTACTGGTCTTCCTGGGAACGATCAAAGCGTAGACTCTTAGAGACATAACTCCCATGTAGGCAAGTGCGCATGGTGACTGTTGTATTCAATCCCGATGCAATTTCTGTGTTTCATCAACACTTTGAAGGTCCACAGTTTACAGAATGCAACCAAATGTGCATCGGAAACTACTACTGATCTTCCAGGGAACGATCAAAGCGTAGACTATTTGTGACATTACTCACATGGAGGAAAATGCGCATGGTGACTGTTGTAATCAATTCCGATGCAATTTCTGTGTTTCATCAACACTCTGATAGTCCACAGATTAAGGAATGCCACCAGATGTGCATCGGAAACTACTACTGGTCTTCCAGGGTACGATCAAAGCGTAGACTGCTTGAGACATTACTCCCATGGAGCAAAGTGCGCATGGTGACTTTTGTATTCAATCCCGATGCAATTCCTGTGTTTCATCAACACTCTGATAGTCCACAGATTGCAGAATGCCTCCAGATGTGCATCGGAAACTACTACTGGTCTTCCAGGGAAGGATCAAAGCGTAGACTGTTTGAGACACTACTCCCATGGAGGAAAGTGTGCATGGTGAGTGTTGTATTCAATCCCGATGCAAATTGTGTGTTCCATCAACACTCTGATGGTAGTCAGATTACAGAATGCCTCCAGATGTGCATCGGAAACTACTACTGGTCTTCCAGGGAACTCAAAGCGTAGAGTGTTTGAGACACTACTCCCATGGAGGAAAGTGCGCATGGTGACTGTTGTATTCAATCCCATTGCAATTTCTGTGTTTCAACAACACTCACTTAGTCCACAGATTTCAGAATGCCTCCAGAAGTGCATCGGAAACTACTACTGTTCTTCCAGGGAAAGATCAAAGCGTAGACTGTTTGAGACATTACTCCCTAGGAGGAAAGTGGGCATGATGACTGTTGTATTCAATCCCGATGCAATTTCTGTGTTTCATCAACACTCTGATAGTCCACAGATTGCAGAATGCTTCCTGATGTGCATCGGAAACTGCTACTGGTCTTCCAGGGAACGATCAAAGCGTAGAGTGTTTGAGACACTACTCCCACGGAGGAAATTGCGCATGGTGACTGTTGTATTCAATCCCGATGCAATTTCTGTGTTTCATCAACACTCTGATAGTCCACAGATTACAGAATGCCACCAGACGTGCATCGGAAACTACTACTGGTCTTCCAGGGAACGATCAAAGCGTAGACTGTTTGAGATATTACTCCCGTGGAGGAAAGTGCGCATGGTGAGTGTTGTATTCAATACCGAAGCAATTTCTTTGTTTCATCAACACTCTGATAGTTTACAGATTACAGAATGCCACCAGATGTGCATCGGAAACTACTACTGGTCTTCCAGGGAACGATCAAAGCGTAGACTGTTTGAGACATTACTCCCATGGAGGAAAGTGCGCATGGTGACTGTTGTATTCAATCTCGATGCAATTTCTGTGTTTCATCAACACTCTGATGGTCCACAGATTTCTGATTGCCTCCAGATATACATCGGAAACTACTACTCGTCTTCCAGGGAACGATCAAAGCGTAGACTGTTTGAGATATTACTCCCATGGAGGAAAGTGCGCATGGTGACTGTTGTAATCAATCCCGATGCAATTTTTGTGTTTCATCAACACTCTGATAGTCCACAGATTAAGGAATGCCACCAGATGTGCATCGGAGACTACTACTGGTCTTCCAGGGAACGATCGAAGCGTAGACTGTTTGAGACATTACTCCCATGGAGGAAAGTGCGCATGGTGACTGTTGTATTCAATCCCGACGCAATTTCTGTATTTCATCAACACTCTGATAGTCCACAGATTGCTGAATGCCTCCAGATGTGCATCGGAAACTACTACTGGTCTTCCAGGGAACGATCAAAGCGTAGACTGTTTGAGACACTACTCCCATGGAGGAAAGTGCGCATGGTGACTGTTGTATTCAATCCCGATGCAATTTCTGTGTTTCATCAACACTCTGATACTCCACAGATTACAGAATGCCTCCAGATGTGCATCGGAAACTACTACTGGTCTTCCAAGGAACTCAAGGCGTAGACTGTTTGAGACATTACTCCCATGGAGGAAAGTGCGCATGGTGCCTGTTGTATTCAATCCCATTGCAATCTCTGTGATTCATCAACACTTTGATAGTCCTCAGATTAAGGAAAGCCACCAGATGTGCATCGGAAACTACTACTGGTCTTCCAGGTAACGATCAAAGCGTAGACTGTTTGAGACATTACTCCTGTGTAGGAAAGTGCGCATGGTGACTTTTGTATTCAATCCCTATGCAATTTCTGTGTTTCATCAACACTCTGATAGTCCACAGATTACAGAATTCCCCCTGATGTGCATCGGAAACTACCACTGGTCTTTCAGGGAACGATCAAAGCGTAGACCGTTTGAGACATTACTAATATGTAGGCAAGTACTCATGGTGACTGTTGTATTCAATCCCGATGAAATATCTGTGTTTCATCAACACTCTGATAGTCCTCAGATTACAGAATGCCACCAGATGTTACGGAAACTACTACTGGTCTTCCAGGGAACGATCAAAGCGTACACTGTTTGAGACATTACTCCCGTGGTGGAAAGTGCGCATGGTGAATGTTGTATTCAATCCCAATGCAAATTATGTGTTCCATCAACACTCTGATAGTAGTCAGATTACAGAATGCCTCCAGATGTGCATCGGAAACTACTACTGGTCTTCCAGGGAACGATCAAAGCGTAGACTGTTTGAGATATTACTCCCATGGAGGAAAGTGCGCAAGGTGACTGTTGTATTCAATCCCGATGCAATTTCTGAAATTCATCAACACTCTGATAGTCCACAGATTGCAGAATGCTTCCAGATGTGCATCGGAAACTACTATTTTTCTTCCAGGGAACGATCAAAGCGTAGACTGTTTGAGACATTACTCCTGTGGAGGAAAGTGCGCATGGTGACTGTTGTATTCAACCCCGATGCAAATTCTGTGTTCCATCAACACTCTGATAGTAGACAGATTACAGAATGCCTCCAGATGTGCATCGGAAACTACTACAGGTCTTCCAGGGAACTCAAAGCGTAGAGTGTTTCAGACATTACTCCCATGGATTAAAATGCGCATGGTGACTGTTGTATTAAATCCTATTGCAATTTCTGTGTTTCATCAACACTAAGTTAGTCCACAGATTTCAGAATGCCTCCAGATGTGCATCGGAAACTACTACTGGTCTTCCAGGAAACGATCAAAGCGTAGACTGTTTGAGACATTACTCCCATGGAGGAAAGTGCGCATGGTGACTGTTGTATTCAATCTCGATGCAATTTCCGTGTTTCATCAACACTCTGATAGTCCACAGATTGCAGAATGCTTCCAGATGTGCAGCGGAAACCACTACTGGTCTTCCAGGGAACGATCAAAGCGTAGAGTGTTTGAGACACTACTCCCAAGCAGGAATGTGCGCATGGTGACTGTTGTATTCAATCCCGATGCAATTTATGTGTTTCATCAACACTCTGAAGGTCCACAGATTACAGAATGAATCCAGATGTGCATCGGAAACTACTTCTGCTCTTCCTGGGAACGATCAAAGCGTAGACTATTTGAGACATTACTCCCATGGAGGAAAGTGAGCATGGTGACTGTTGTATTCAATTCCGATGCAATTTCTGTGTTTCATCAAAACTCTGATACTCCACAGATTACAGAATGCCACCAGATGTGCTTCGGAAACTACTACTGGTCTTCCAGGGAACGATCAAAGCGTAGACTGTTTGAGACACTACTCCCATGGAGGAAAGTGCGCATGGTGACTATTGTATTCAATCCCGATGCAATTTCTGTGTTTCATCAACACTTTGAAGGTCCACAGTTTACAGAATGCATCCAGATGTGCATCGGAAACTACTACTGATCTTCCAGGGAACGATCAAAGCGTAGACTATTTGTGACATTACTCCCATGGAGGAAAGTGCGCATGGTGACTGTTGTAATCAATCCCGATGCAATTTCTGTGTTTCATCAACACTCTGATAGTCCACAGATTAAGGAATGCCACCAGATGTGCATCGGAAACTACTACAGGTCTTCCAGGGAACTCAAAGCGTAGAGTGTTTGAGACACTACTCCCATGGAGGAAAGTGCGCATGGTGACTGTTGTATTCAATCCCATTGCAGTTTCTGTGTTTCATCAACACTCAGTTAGTCCACAGATTTCAGAATGCCTCCAGATGTGCATCGGGAACTACTACTGGTCTTCCAGGGAAAGATCAAAGGGTAGACTGTTTGAGACATTACTCCCTAGGAGGAAAGTGCGCATGATGACTGTTGTATTCAATCCCGATGCAATTTCTGTGTTCATCAACACTCTGATAGTCCACAGATTGCAGAATGCTTCCTGATGTGCATCGGAAACTGCTACTGGTCTTCCAGGGAACGATCAAAGCGTAGAGTGTTTGAGACACTACTCCCATGGAGGAAAGTGCGCATGGTGACTGTTGTATTCAATCCCAATGCAATTTCTGTGTTTCATCAACACTCTGATAGTCCACAGATTACAGAATGCCACCAGACGTGCATCGGAAACTACTACTGGTCTTCCAGGGAACGATCAAAGCGTAGACTGTTTGAGACATTACTCTCGTGGAGGAAAGTGCGCATGGTGACTGTTGTATTCAATACCGAAGCAATTTCTTTGTTTCATCAACACTCTGATAGTCCACAGATTACAGAATGCCACCAGATGTGCATCGGAAACTACTACTGGTCTTCCAGGGAACGATCAAAGCGTAGACTGTTTGAGACATTGCACCCATGGGGAAAAGTGCGCATGGTGACTGTTGTATTCAATCCCGATGCAAATTCTGTGTTCCATCAACACTCTGATAGTAAACAGATTACAGAATGCCTTCAGATGTGCATCGGAAACTACTACTGGTGTTCCAGGGAACTCAAAGTGTAGACTGTTTGAGACATTACTCCCATGGAGGAAAGTGCGCATGGTGACTGTTGTATTCGATTCCATTGCAATTTCTGTGTTTCATCAACACTCAGTTAGTCCACAGATTTCTGAATGCCTCCAGATATACATCGGAAACTACTACTCGTCTTCCAGGGAACGATCAAAGCGTAGACTGTTTGAGATATTACTCCCATGGAGGAAAGTGCGCATGGTGACTGTTGTATTCAATCCCGATGCAATTTCTGTGTTTCATCAACACTCTGATAGTCCACAGATTAAGGAATGCCACCAGATGTGAATCGGAAACTACTACTGGTGTTCCAGGGAACTCAAAGTGTAAGACTGTTTGAGACATTACTCCCATGGAGGAAAGTGCGCATGGTGACTGTTGTATTCGATTCCATTGCAATTTCTGTGTTTCATCAACACTCAGTTAGTCCACAGATTTCTGAATGCCTCCAGATATACATCGGAAACTACTACTGGTCTTCCAGGGAACGATCAAAGCGTAGACTGTTTGAGACATTACTCCCGTGGAAGAAAGTGCGCATGGTGACTGTTGTATTCAATCTCGATGCAATTTCTGTGTTTCATCAGCACTCTGATAGTCCACAGACTGCAGAATGCTTAAAGATGTGTTTCGGAAACTACTACTGGTCTTCCAGGGAACGATCAAAGCGTAGACTATTTGTGACATTACTCCAATGGAGGAAAGTGCGCATGGTGACTGTTGTATCCAATCCCGATGCAATTTCTTTGTTTCATCAACACTCTGATAGTCCACAGATTAAGGAATGCCACCAGATGTGCATCGGAAACTACAACTGGTCTTCCTCTGAACGATTAAAGCGTAGACTGTTTGAGACATTACTCCCATGGAGGAAAGTGCGCATGGTGACTGTTGTATTCAATCCCGATGCAATTTCTGTGTTTCATCAACACTCTGATAGTCCAAAGATTGCAGAATGCCTCCAGATGTGCATCGGAAACTACTACTGGTCTTCCAGGGAACGATCAAAGCGTAGACTGTTTGAGACACTACTCCCGTGGAGGAAAGTGCGCATGGTGACTGTTGTATTCAATCCCGATGCAATTTCTGTGTTTCATCAACACTCTGATACTCCACAGATTACAGAATGCCTCCAGATGTGCATCGGAAACTACTACTGGTCTTCCAAGGAACTCAAGGCGTAGACTGTTTGAGACACTACTCCCACGGAGGAAAGTGCGCATGGTGACTGTTGTATTCAATCCCATTGCAATCTCTGTGTTTCATCAACACTTTGATAGTCCTCAGATTAAGGAAAGCCACCAGATGTGCATCGGAAACTACTACTGGTCTTCCAGGTAACGATCAAAGCGTAGACTGTTTGAGACATTACTCCTGTGTAGGAAAGTGCGCATGGTGACTGTTGTATTCAATCCCGATTCAATTTCTGTGTTTCATCAACACTCTGATAGTCCACAGATTACAGAATGCCACCAGATGTTACGGAAACTACTACTGCTCTTCCAGGGAACGATCAAAGCGTACACTGTTTGAGACTTTACTCCCGTGGAGGACAGTGCGCATGGTGAATGTTGTATTCAATCCAGATGCAAATTATGTGTTCCATCAACACTCTGATAGTAGTCAGATTACAGAATGCCTCCAGATGTGCATCGGAAACTACTACTGGTCTTCCAGGGAACTCAAAGCGTAGAGTGTTTGAGACACTACTCCCATGGAGGAAAGTGCGCATGGTGACTGTTGTATTCAATCCCATTGCAATTTCTATGTTTCATCAACACTCTGATACTCCACAGATTACAGAATGCCTCCAGATGTGCATCGGGAACAACTACTGGTCTTCCAGGGAAAGATCAAAGTGTAGACTGTTTGAGACATTACTCCCTAGGAGGAAAGTGCGCCTGATGACTGTTGTATTCAATCCCGATGCAATTTCTGTGTTTCATCAACACTCTGATAGTCCACAGATTGCAGAATGCTTCCTGATGTGCATCGGAAACTGCTACTGGTCTTCCAGGGAACGATCAAAGCGTAGAGTGTTTGAGACACTACTCCCATGGAGGAAAGTGCGCATGGTGAATGTTGTATTCAATCCCCATGCAATTTCTGTGTTTCATCAACACTCTGAAAGTCCACAGATTACAGAATGCCACCAGACGTGCATCGGAAACTACTACTGGTCTTCCAGGGAACGATCAAAGCGTAGACTGTTTGAGACATTACTCCCGTGGAGGAAAGTGCGCATGGTGACTGTTGTATTCAATACCGAAGCAATTTCTTTGTTTCATCAACACTCTGATAGTCCACAGATTACAGAATGCCACCAGATGTGCATCGGAAACTACTAATGGTCTTCCAGGGAACGATCAAATCGTAGACTGTTTGAGACATTGCACCCATGGAGAAAAGTGCGCATGGTGACTGTTGTATTCAATCTCGATGCAAATTCTGTGTTCCATCAACACTCTGATAGTAGACAGATTACAGAATGCCTTCAGATGTGCATCGGAAACTACTACTGGTCTTCCTAGGAACTCAAAGTGTAGACTGTTTGAGACATTACTCCCATGGAGGAAAGTGCGCATGGTGACTGTTGTATTCGATTCCATTGCAATTTCTGTGTTTCATCAACACTCAGTTAGTCCACAGATTTCTGAATGCCTCCAGATATACATCGGAAACTACTACTCGTCTCCCAGGGAACGATCAAAGCGTAGACTATTTGAGATATTACTCCCATGGAGGAAAGTGCGCATGGTGACTGTTGTATTCAATCCCGATGCAATTTCTGTGTTTCATCAACACTCTGATAGTCCACAGATTGCAGAATGCTTCCAGATGTGCATCGGAAACTACTATTTTTCTTCCAGGTAACGATCAAAGCGTAGACTGTTTGTGACATTACTCCTGTGTAGGAAAGTGCGCATGGTGACTGTTGTATTCAATCCCGATTCAATTTCTGTGTTTCATCAACACTCTGATAGTCCACAGATTACAGAATGCCCACAGATGTGCATCGGAAACTACCACTGGTCTTTCAGGGACGATCAAAGCGTAGACCGTTTGAGACATTACTAACATGTAGGCAAGTGCTCATGGTGACTGTTGTATTCAATACCGAAGCAATTTCTTTGTTTCATCAACACTCTGATAGTCCACAGATTACAGAATGCCACCAGATGTGCATCGGAGACTACTACTGGTCTTCCAGAGAACGATCAAAGCGTAGTTTCTTTGAGATATTACTCCCATTGAGGAAAGTGCGCATGGTGACTGTTGTATTCAATCCCGATGCAATTTCTGAGTTTCATCAACACTTTGAAGGTCCACAGATTACACAATGCATCCAGATGTGCATCGGAAACTACAACTGATCTTCCAGGGAACGAGCAAAGCGTAGACTATTTGTGACATTACTCCCATGAAGGAAAGTGCTCCTGGTGACTGTTGTATTCAATCCCGATGCAATTTCTGTGTTTCATCAACACTCTGATAGTCCACAGATTAAGGAATGCCACCAGATGTGCATCGGAAACTACTACTGGTCTTCCATGTAACGATCAAAGCGTAGACTGTCTGAGACATTACTCCTGTGTAGGAAAGTGAGCATGGTGACTGTTGTATTCAATCCCGATGCAATTTCTGTGTTTCATCTTCACTCTGATAGTCCACAGATTACAGAATGCCACCAGATGTGCATCGGAAACTACTGCTGGTCTTCCAGGGAACGATCATAGCGTAGACTGTTTGAGACATTACTCCCATGGAGGAAAGTGCGCATGGTGACTGTTGTATTCAATCCCGATGCAATTACTGTGTTTCATCAACATTCTGATAGTCCACAGATTGCAGAATGCCACCAGATGTGCATCGGAAACTACTAATGGTCTTCCAGGGAACGATCAAATCGTAGACTGTTTGAGACATTGCACCCATGGAGAAAAGTGCGCATGGTGACTGTTGTATTCAATCTCGATGCAAATTCTGTGTTCCATCAACACTCTGATAGTAGACAGATTACAGAATGCCTTCAGATGTGCATCGGAAACTACTACTGGTCTTCCTAGGAACTCAAAGTGTAGACTGTTTGAGACATTACTCCCATGGAGGAAAGTGCGCATGGTGACTGTTGTATTCGATTCCATTGCAATTTCTGTGTTTCATCAACACTCAGTTAGTCCACAGATTTCTGAATGCCTCCAGATATACATCGGAAACTACTACTCGTCTCCCAGGGAACGATCAAAGCGTAGACTATTTGAGATATTACTCCCATGGAGGAAAGTGCGCATGGTGACTGTTGTATTCAATCCCGATGCAATTTCTGTGTTTCATCAACACTCTGATAGTCCACAGATTGCAGAATGCTTCCAGATGTGCATCGGAAACTACTATTTTTCTTCCAGGTAACGATCAAAGCGTAGACTGTTTGTGACATTACTCCTGTGTAGGAAAGTGCGCATGGTGACTGTTGTATTCAATCCCGATTCAATTTCTGTGTTTCATCAACACTCTGATAGTCCACAGATTACAGAATGCCCACAGATGTGCATCGGAAACTACCACTGGTCTTTCAGGGACGATCAAAGCGTAGACCGTTTGAGACATTACTAACATGTAGGCAAGTGCTCATGGTGACTGTTGTATTCAATACCGAAGCAATTTCTTTGTTTCATCAACACTCTGATAGTCCACAGATTACAGAATGCCACCAGATGTGCATCGGAGACTACTACTGGTCTTCCAGAGAACGATCAAAGCGTAGTTTCTTTGAGATATTACTCCCATTGAGGAAAGTGCGCATGGTGACTGTTGTATTCAATCCCGATGCAATTTCTGAGTTTCATCAACACTTTGAAGGTCCACAGATTACACAATGCATCCAGATGTGCATCGGAAACTACAACTGATCTTCCAGGGAACGAGCAAAGCGTAGACTATTTGTGACATTACTCCCATGGAGGAAAGTGCTCCTGGTGACTGTTGTATTCAATCCCGATGCAATTTCTGTGTTTCATCAACACTCTGATAGTCCACAGATTAAGGAATGCCACCAGATGTGCATCGGAAACTACTACTGGTCTTCCATGTAACGATCAAAGCGTAGACTGTCTGAGACATTACTCCTGTGTAGGAAAGTGAGCATGGTGACTGTTGTATTCAATCCCGATGCAATTTCTGTGTTTCATCTTCACTCTGATAGTCCACAGATTACAGAATGCCACCAGATGTGCATCGGAAACTACTGCTGGTCTTCCAGGGAACGATCATAGCGTAGACTGTTTGAGACATTACTCCCATGGAGGAAAGTGCGCATGGTGACTGTTGTATTCAATCCCGATGCAATTACTGTGTTTCATCAACATTCTGATAGTCCACAGATTGCAGAATGCCTCCAGATGTGCATCAAAAACTACTACTGGTCTTCCAGGGAACGATCAAAGCGTAGACTGTTTGAGACACTACTCCCATGGAGGAAAGTGCGCATGGTGACTGTTGTATTCAATCCCATTGCAATCTCTGTGTTTCATCAACACTCTGATAGACCTCAGATTAAGGAATGCCACCACATGTGCATCGGAAACTACTACTGGAATTTCCAGGCAACCATCAAAGCGTAGACTGTTTGAGACATTACTCCTGTGGAGGAAAGTGCGCATGGTGACTGTTGTATTCAATCCCGATGCATTTCTGTGATTCATCAACACTCTGATAGTCCACAGATTACAGAATGCCCACAGATGTGCATCGGAAATTACCACTGGTCTTTCAGGGAACGATCAAAGCGTAGACTGTTTGAGACATTACTAACATGTAGGCAAGTGCTCATGGTGACTGTTGTATTCAATCCCGATGCAATTTCTGTGTTTCATCAACACTCTGATAGTCCACAGATTACAGAATGCCACCAGATGTTACGGAACCTACTACTGGTCTTCCAGGCAACGATCAAAGCGTAGACTGTTTGAGACATTACTCCCGTGGAGGAAAGTGCGCATGGTGACTGTTGTATTCAATCCCGATGCAATTTCTGTGTTTCATCAACACTCTGATAGTCCACAGATTACAGAATGCCCACAGATGTGCATCGGAAACTACCACTGGTCTTTCAGGGAACTATCAAAGCGTAGACTGTTTGAGACATTACTAACATGTAGGCAAGTGATCATGGTGACTGTTGTATTCAATCCCGATGCAAATTCTGTGCTCCATCAACACTCTGATACTAGTCAGATTACAGATTGCCTCCAGATGTGCATCGGAAACTACTACTGGTCTTCTAGGGAACGATCAAAGCGTAGACTGTTTGAGACACTACTCCCATGGAGGAAAGTGCGCATATTGACTGTTGTATTCAATCCCATTGCAATTTCTGTGTTTCATCAACACTCTGATAGTCCACAGATTACAGAACGCCACCAGACGCGCATCGGAAACTACTACTGGTCTTCCAGGGAACGATCAAAGCGTAGACTGTATGAGACTATACTCCCGTGGAGGAAAGTGCGCATGGTGACTGTTGTATTCAATACCAAAGCAATTTCTGTGTTTCATCAACACTTTGAAGGTCCACAGATTGCAGAATGCTTCCTGATGTGCATCGGAAACTGCTACTGGTCTTCCAGGGAACGATCAAAGCGTAGAGTGTTTGAGACACTACTCCCATGGAGAAAAGTGCGTATGGTGACTGTTGTATTCAATCCCGATGCAATTTCTGTGTTTCATCAACACTCTGATAGTCCACAGATTACAGAATGCCACCAGACGTGCATCGGAAACTACTACTGGTCTTCCAGGGAACGATCAAAGCGTAGACTGTTTGAGACATTACTCCCGTGGAGGAAAGTGCGCATGGTGACTGTTGTATTCAGTACCGAAGCAATTTCTTTGTTTCATAAACACTCTGATAGTCCACAGATTACAGAATGCCACCAGATGTGCATCGGAGACTACTACTGGTCTTCCAGAGATCGATCAAAGCGTAGTTTCTTTGAGATATTACTACCATGGAGGAAAGTGCGCATGGTGACTGTTGTATTCAATCCCGATGCAATTTCTGAGCTTCATCAACACTTTGAAGGTCCACAGATTACAGAATGCATCCAGATGTGCATCGGAAACTACTACTGATCTTCCAGGGAACGAGCGAAGCGTAGACTATTTGTGACATTACTCCCATGGAGGAAAGTGCTCATGGTGACTGTTGTATTCAATCCCGATGCAATTTCTGTGTTTCATCAACACTCTGATAGTCCACAGATTAAGGAATGCCACCAGATGTGCATCGGAAACTACTACTGGAATTCCCTGGCAGCGATCAAAGCGTATATTGTTTGAGACATTACTCCTTTGTAGGAAAGTGCGCATGGTGACTGTTGTATTCAATCCCGATTCAATTTCTGTGTTTCATCAACACTCTGATAGTCCACAGATTACAGAATGCCACCAGATGTTACGGAAACTACTACTGGTCTTCCAGGGAACGATCAAAGCGTAGACTGTTTCAGACATTACTCCTGTGGAGGAAAGTGCGCATGGTGACTGTTGTATTCAACCCCGATGCAAGTTCTGTGTTCCATCAACACTATGATAGTAGACAGATTACAGAATGCCTCCAGATGTGCATCGGAAACTACTACTGGTCTTCCAGGGAACTCAAAGCGAAGAGTGTTTGAGACATTACTCCCATGGATTAAAATGCGCATGGTGACTGTTGTATTCAATCCTATTGCAATTTCTGTGTTTCATCAACACTCAGTTAGTCCACAGATTTCAGAATGCCTCCAGATGTGCATCGGAAACTACTACTGGTCTTCCAGGAAACGATCAAAGCGTAGACTGTTTGAGACATTACTCCCATGGAGGAAAGTGCGCATGGTGACTGGTGTATTCAATCTCGACGCAATTTCTGTGTTTCATCAACACTCTGATAGTCCACAGATTGCAGAATGCTTCCTGATGTGCATCGGAAACTGCTACTGGTCTTCCAGGGAACGATCAAAGCGTAGAGTGTTTGAGACACTACTCCCATGGAGGAAAGTGCGCATGGTGAATGTTGTATTCAATCCCCATGCAATTTCTGTGTTTCATCAACACTCTGATAGTCCACAGATTACAGAATGCCACCAGACGTGCATCGGAAACTACTACTGGTCTTCCAGGGAACGATCAAAGCGTAGACTGTTTGAGACATTACTCCCGTGTAGGAAAGTGCGCATGGTGACTGTTGTATTCAATACCGAAGCAATTTCTTTGTTTCATCAACACTCTGATAGTCCACAGATTACAGAATGCCACCAGATGTGCATCGGAAACTACTAATGGTCTTCCAGGGAACGATCAAATCGTAGACTGTTTGAGACATTGCACCCATGGAGAAAAGTGCGCATGGTGACTGTTGTATTCAATCTCGATGCAAATTCTGTGTTCCATCAACACTCTGATAGTAGACAGATTACAGAATGCCTTCAGATGTGCATCGGAAACTACTACTGGTCTTCCTAGGAACTCAAAGTGTAGACTGTTTGAGACATTACTCCCATGGAGGAAAGTGCGCATGGTGACTGTTGTATTCGATTCCATTGCAATTTCTGTGTTTCATCAACACTCAGTTAGTCCACAGATTTCTGAATGCCTCCAGATATACATCGGAAACTACTACTCGTCTCCCAGGGAACGATCAAAGCGTAGACTATTTGAGATATTACTCCCATGGAGGAAAGTGCGCATGGTGACTGTTGTATTCAATCCCGATGCAATTTCTGTGTTTCATCAACACTCTGATAGTCCACAGATTGCAGAATGCTTCCAGATGTGCATCGGAAACTACTATTTTTCTTCCAGGTAACGATCAAAGCGTAGACTGTTTGTGACATTACTCCTGTGTAGGAAAGTGCGCATGGTGACTGTTGTATTCAATCCCGATTCAATTTCTGTGTTTCATCAACACTCTGATAGTCCACAGATTACAGAATGCCCACAGATGTGCATCAGAAACTACCACTGGTCTTTCAGGGACGATCAAAGCGTAGACCGTTTGAGACATTACTAACATGTAGGCAAGTGCTCATGGTGACTGTTGTATTCAATACCGAAGCAATTTCTTTGTTTCATCAACACTCTGATAGTCCACAGATTACAGAATGCCACCAGATGTGCATCGGAGACTACTACTGGTCTTCCAGAGAACGATCAAAGCGTAGTTTCTTTGAGATATTACTCCCATTGAGGAAAGTGCGCATGGTGACTGTTGTATTCAATCCCGATGCAATTTCTGAGTTTCATCAACACTTTGAAGGTCCACAGATTACACAATGCATCCAGATGTGCATCGGAAACTACTACTGATCTTCCAGGGAACGAGCAAAGCGTAGACTATTTGTGACATTACTCCCATGGAGGAAAGTGCTCCGGGTGACTGTTGTATTCAATCCCGATGCAATTTCTGTGTTTCATCAACACTCTGATAGTCCACAGATTAAGGAATGCCACCAGATGTGCATCGGAAACTACTACTGGTCTTCCATGTAACGATCAAAGCGTAGACTGTCTGAGACATTACTCCTGTGTAGGAAAGTGAGCATGGTGACTGTTGTATTCAATCCCGATGCAATTTCTGTGTTTCATCTTCACTCTGATAGTCCACAGATTACAGAATGCCACCAGATGTGCATCGGAAACTACTGCTGGTCTTCCAGGGAACGATCATAGCGTAGACTGTTTGAGACATTACTCCCATGGAGGAAAGTGCGCATGGTGACTGTTGTATTCAATCCCGATGCAATTACTGTGTTTCATCAACATTCTGATAGTCCACAGATTGCAGAATGCCTCCAGATGTGCATCAAAAACTACTACTGGTCTTCCAGGGAACGATCAAAGCGTAGACTGTTTGAGACACTACTCCCATGGAGGAAAGTGCGCATGGTGACTGTTGTATTCAATCCCATTGCAATCTCTGTGTTTCATCAACACTCTGATAGACCTCAGATTAAGGAATGCCACCACATGTGCATCGGAAACTACTACTGGAATTTCCAGGCAACCATCAAAGCGTAGACTGTTTGAGACATTACTCCTGTGGAGGAAAGTGCGCATGGTGACTGTTGTATTCAATCCCGATGCATTTCTGTGATTCATCAACACTCTGATAGTCCACAGATTACAGAATGCCCACAGATGTGCATCGGAAATTACCACTGGTCTTTCAGGGAACGATCAAAGCGTAGACTGTTTGAGACATTACTAACATGTAGGCAAGTGCTCATGGTGACTGTTGTATTCAATCCCGATGCAATTTCTGTGTTTCATCAACACTCTGATAGTCCACAGATTACAGAATGCCACCAGATGTTACGGAACCTACTACTGGTCTTCCAGGCAACGATCAAAGCGTAGACTGTTTGAGACATTACTCCCGTGGAGGAAAGTGCGCATGGTGACTGTTGTATTCAATCCCGATGCAATTTCTGTGTTTCATCAACACTCTGATAGTCCACAGATTACAGAATGCCCACAGATGTGCATCGGAAACTACCACTGGTCTTTCAGGGAACTATCAAAGCGTAGACTGTTTGAGACATTACTAACATGTAGGCAAGTGATCATGGTGACTGTTGTATTCAATCCCGATGCAAATTCTGTGCTCCATCAACACTCTGATACTAGTCAGATTACAGATTGCCTCCAGATGTGCATCGGAAACTACTACTGGTCTTCTAGGGAACTCAAAGCGTAGAGTGTTTGAGACATTACTCCCATGGAGGAAAGTGCGCATGGTGACTGTTGTATTCAACCCCATTGCAATTTCTGTGTTTCATCAACACTCAGTTAGTCCACAGATTTCAGAATGCCTCCAGATGTGCATCGGAAACTACTACTGGTCTTCCAGGGAACGATCAAAGCGTAGACTGTTTGAGACACTACTCCCATGGAGGAAAGTGCGCATATTGACTGTTGTATTCAATCCCATTGCAATTTCTGTGTTTCATCAACACTCTGATAGTCCACAGATTACAGAACGCCACCAGACGCGCATCGGAAACTACTACTGGTCTTCCAGGGAACGATCAAAGCGTAGACTGTATGAGACTATACTCCCGTGGAGGAAAGTGCGCATGGTGACTGTTGTATTCAATACCAAAGCAATTTCTGTGTTTCATCAACACTTTGAAGGTCCACAGATTGCAGAATGCTTCCTGATGTGCATCGGAAACTGCTACTGGTCTTCCAGGGAACGATCAAAGCGTAGAGTGTTTGAGACACTACTCCCATGGAGAAAAGTGCGTATGGTGACTGTTGTATTCAATCCCGATGCAATTTCTGTGTTTCATCAACACTCTGATAGTCCACAGATTACAGAATGCCACCAGACGTGCATCGGAAACTACTACTGGTCTTCCAGGGAACGATCAAAGCGTAGACTGTTTGAGACATTACTCCCGTGGAGGAAAGTGCGCATGGTGACTGTTGTATTCAGTACCGAAGCAATTTCTTTGTTTCATAAACACTCTGATAGTCCACAGATTACAGAATGCCACCAGATGTGCATCGGAGACTACTACTGGTCTTCCAGAGATCGATCAAAGCGTAGTTTCTTTGAGATATTACTACCATGGAGGAAAGTGCGCATGGTGACTGTTGTATTCAATCCCGATGCAATTTCTGAGCTTCATCAACACTTTGAAGGTCCACAGATTACAGAATGCATCCAGATGTGCATCGGAAACTACTACTGATCTTCCAGGGAACGAGCGAAGCGTAGACTATTTGTGACATTACTCCCATGGAGGAAAGTGCTCATGGTGACTGTTGTATTCAATCCCGATGCAATTTCTGTGTTTCATCAACACTCTGATAGTCCACAGATTAAGGAATGCCACCAGATGTGCATCGGAAACTACTACTGGAATTCCCTGGCAGCGATCAAAGCGTATATTGTTTGAGACATTACTCCTGTGTAGGAAAGTGCGCATGGTGACTGTTGTATTCAATCCCGATTCAATTTCTGTGTTTCATCAACACTCTGATAGTCCACAGATTACAGAATGCCACCAGATGTTACGGAAACTACTACTGGTTTTCCAGGGAACGATCAAAGCGTAGACTGTTTCAGACATTACTCCTGTGGAGGAAAGTGCGCATGGTGACTGTTGTATTCAACCCCGATGCAAGTTCTGTGTTCCATCAACACTATGATAGTAGACAGATTACAGAATGCCTCCAGATGTGCATCGGAAACTACTACTGGTCTTCCAGGGAACTCAAAGCGAAGAGTGTTTGAGACATTACTCCCATGGATTAAAATGCGCATGGTGACTGTTGTATTCAATCCTATTGCAATTTCTGTGTTTCATCAACACTCAGTTAGTCCACAGATTTCAGAATGCCTCCAGATGTGCATCGGAAACTACTACTGGTCTTCCAGGAAACGATCAAAGCGTAGACTGTTTGAGACATTACTCCCATGGAGGAAAGTGCGCATGGTGACTGGTGTATTCAATCTCGACGCAATTTCTGTGTTTCATCAACACTCTGATAGTCCACAGATTGCAGAATGCTTCCAGATGTGCATCCGAAACTACTACTGGTCTTCCAGGGAACGATCAAAGCGTAGAGTGTTTGAGACACTACTCCCATGGAGGAAAGTGCGCATGGTGACTGTTGTATTCAATCCCGATGCAATTTCTGTGTTTCATCAACACTCTGAAGGTCCACAGATTACAGAATGAATCCAGATGTGCATCGGAAACTACTATTTTTCTTCCAGGGAACGATCAAAGCGTAGACTGTTTGAGACACTACTCCCATGGAGGAATGTGCGCATGGTGACTATTGTATTCAATCCCGATGCAATTTCTGTGTTTCATCAACACTCTGAAGGTCCACAGATTACAGAATGAATGCAGATGTGCATCGGAAACTACTATTTTTCTTCCAGGGAACGATCAAAGCGTAGACTATTTGTGACATTACTCCCATGGAGGAAAGTGGGCATGGTGACTGTTGTAATCAATCCCGATGCAATTTCTGTGTTTCATCAACACTCTGATAGTCCACAGATTAAGGAATGCCACCAGATGTGCATCGGAAACTACTACTGGTCTTCCAGGGAACGATCAAAGCGTAGACTGTTTGAGACATTACTCCCATGGAGGAAAGTGCGCATGGTGACTGTTGTATTCAATCCCGATGCAATTTCTGTGTTTCATCAACACTCTGATAGTCCACAGATTGCAGAATGCCTCCAGATGTGCATCGGAAACTACTACTGGTCTTCCAGGTAACGATCAAAGCGTAGACTGTTTGAGACATTACTCCTGTGTAGGAAAGTGCGCATGGTGACTGTTGCATACAATCCCGATTCAATTTCTGTGTTTCATCAGCACTCTGATAGTCCACAGATTACAGAATGCCACCAGATGTTACGGAAACTACTACTGGTCTTCCAGGGAACGATCAAAGCGTACACTGTTTGAGACTTTACTCCCGTGGAGGAAAGTGCGCATGGTGAATGTTGTATTCAATCCCGATGCAAATTATGTGTTCCATCAACACTCTGATAGTAGTCAGATTACAGAATGCCTCCAGATGTGCATCGGAAACTACTACTGGTCTTCCAGGGAACTCAAACCGTAGAGTGTTTGAGACACTACTCCCATGGAGGAAAGTGCGCATGGTAACTGTTGTATTCGATTCCATTGCAATTTCTGTGTTTCATCAACACTCAGTTAGTCCACAGATTTCAGAATGCCTCCAGATGTGCGTCGGAAACTACTACTGGTCTTCCAGTGAAAGATCAAAGCGTAGACTGTTTGAGACATTACGCCCTAGGAGGATAGTGCGCATGATGACTGTTGTATTCAATCCCGATGCAATTTCTGTGTTTCATCAACACTCTGATAGTCCACAGATTGCAGAATGCTTCCTGATGTGCATCGGAAACTGCTACTGGTCTTCCAGGGAACGATCAAAGCGTAGAGTGTTTGAGACACTACTCCCATGGAGGAAAGTGCGCATGGTGACTGTTGTATTCAATCCCGATGCAATTTCTGTGTTTCATCAACACTCTGATAGTCCACAGATTACAGAATGCCACCAGACGTGCATCGGAAACTACTACTGGTCTTCCAGGGAACGATCAAAGCGTAGACTGTTTGAGACATTACTCCTGTGGAGGAATGTGCGCATGGTGACTGTTGTATTCAATACCGAAGCAATTTCTTTGTTTCATCAACACTCTGATAGTCCACAGATTACAGAATGCCACCAGATGTGCATCGGAAACTACTACTGGTCTTCCAGGGAACGATCAAAGCGTAGACTGTTTGAGACATTGCACCCATGGAGAAAAGTGCGCATGGTGACTGTTGTATTCAATCCCGATGCAAATTCTGTGTTCCATCAACACTCTGATAGTGGACAGATTACAGAATGCCTTCAGATGTGCATCGGAAACTACTACTGGTCTTCCAGGGAACTCAAAGTGTAGACTGTTTGAGACATTACTCCCATGGAGGAAAGTGCGCATGGTAACTGTTGTATTAGATTCCATTGCAATTTCTGTGTTTCATCAACACTCAGTTAGTCCACAGATTTCTGAATGCCTCCAGATATACATCGGAAACTATTACTCGTCTTCCAGGGAACGATCAAAGCGTAGACTGTTTGAGATATTACTCCCATGGAGGAAAGTGCGCATGGTGACTTTTGTATTCAATCCCGATGCAATTTCTGAAATTCATCAACACTCTGATAGTCCACAGATTGCAGAATGCTTCCAGATGTGCATCGGAAACTACAATTTTTCTTCCAGGGAACGATCAAAGCGTAGACTGTTTGAGACATTACTCCTGTGGAGGAAAGTGCGCATGGTGACTGTTGTATTCAACCCCGATGCAAGTTCTGTGTTCCATCAACACTATGATAGTAGACAGATTACAGAATGCCTCCAGATGTGCATCGGAAACTACTACTGGTCTTCCAGGGAACTCAAAGCGAAGAGTGTTTGAGACATTACTCCCATGGATTAAAATGCGCATGGTGACTGTTGTATTCAATCCTATTGCAATTTCTGTGTTTCATCAACACTCAGTTAGTCCACAGATTTCAGAATGCCTCCAGATGTGCATCGGAAACTACTACTGGTCTTCCAGGAAACGATCAAAGCGTAGACTGTTTGAGACATTACTCCCATGGAGGAAAGTGCGCATGGTGACTGGTGTATTCAATCTCGACGCAATTTCTGTGTTTCATCAACACTCTGATAGTCCACAGATTGCAGAATGCTTCCAGATGTGCATCCGAAACTACTACTGGTCTTCCAGGGAACGATCAAAGCGTAGAGTGTTTGAGACACTACTCCCATGGAGGAAAGTGCGCATGGTGACTGTTGTATTCAATCCCGATGCAATTTCTGTGTTTCATCAACACTCTGAAGGTCCACAGATTACAGAATGAATCCAGATGTGCATCGGAAACTACTATTTTTCTTCCAGGGAACGATCAAAGCGTAGACTGTTTGTGACACTACTCCCATGGAGGAATGTGCGCATGGTGACTATTGTATTCAATCCCTATGCAATTTCTGTGTTTCATCAACACTCTGAAGGTCCACAGATTACAGAATGAATGCAGATGTGCATCGGAAACTACTATTTTTCTTCCAGGGAACGATCAAAGCGTAGACTATTTGTGACATTACTCCCATGGAGGAAAGTGCGCATGGTGACTGTTGTAATCAATCCCGATGCAATTTCTGTGTTTCATCAACACTCTGATAGTCCACAGATTAAGGAATGCCACCAGATGTGCATCGGAAACTACTACTGGTCCTCCAGGGAACGATCAAAGCGTAGACTGTTTGAGACATTACTCCCATGGAGGAAAGTGCGCATGGTGACTGTTGTATTCAATCCCGATGCAATTTCTGTGTTTCATCAACACTCTGATAGTCCACAGATTGCAGAATGCCTCCAGATGTGCATCGGAAACTACTACTGGTCTTCCAGGTAACGATCAAAGCGTAGACTGTTTGAGACATTACTCCTGTGTAGGAAAGTGCGCATGGTGACTGTTGTATACAATCCCGATTCAATTTCTGTGTTTCATCAGCACTCTGATAGTCCACAGATTACAGAATGCCACCAGATGTTACGGAAACTACTACTGGTCTTCCAGGGAACGATCAAAGCGTACACTGTTTGAGACTTTACTCCCGTGGAGGAAAGTGCGCATGGTGAATGTTGTATTCAATCCCGATGCAAATTATGTGTTCCATCAACACTCTGATAGTAGTCAGATTACAGAATGCCTCCAGATGTGCATCGGAAACTACTACTGGTCTTCCAGGGAACTCAAACCGTAGAGTGTTTGAGACACTACTCCCATGGAGGAAAGTGCGCATGGTAACTGTTGTATTCGATTCCATTGCAATTTCTGTGTTTCATCAACACTCAGTTAGTCCACAGATTTCAGAATGCCTCCAGATGTGCATCGGAAACTACTACTGGTCTTCCAGTGAAAGATCAAAGCGTAGACTGTTTGAGACATTACGCCCTAGGAGGATAGTGCGCATGATGACTGTTGTATTCAATCCCGATGCAATTTCTGTGTTTCATCAACACTCTGATAGTCCACAGATTGCAGAATGCTTCCTGATGTGCATCGGAAACTGCTACTGGTCTTCCAGGGAACGATCAAAGCGTAGAGTGTTTGAGACACTACTCCCATGGAGGAAAGTGCGCATGGTGACTGTTGTATTCAATCCCGATGTAATTTCTGTGTTTCATCAACACTCTGATAGTCCACAGATTACAGAATGCCACCAGACGTGCATCGGAAACTACTACTGGTCTTCCAGGGAACGATCAAAGCGTAGACTGTTTGAGACATTACTCCCGTGGAGGAAAGTGCGCATGGTGACTGTTGTATTCAATACCGAAGCAATTTCTTTGTTTCATCAACACTCTGATAGTCCACAGATTACAGAATGCCACCAGATGTGCATCGGAAACTACTACTGGTCTTCCAGGGAACGATCAAAGCGTAGACTGTTTGAGACATTGCACCCATGGAGAAAAGTGCGCATGGTGACTGTTGTATTCAATCCCGATGCAAATTCTGTGTTCCATCAACACTCTGATAGTGGACAGATTACAGAATGCCTTCAGATGTGCATCGGACACTACTACTGGTCTTCCAGGGAACTCAAAGTGTAGACTGTTTGAGACATTACTCCCATGGAGGAAAGTGCGCATGGTAACTGTTGTATTAGATTCCATTGCAATTTCTGTGTTTCATCAACACTCAGTTAGTCCACAGATTTCTGAATGCCTCCAGATATACCTCGGAAACTATTACTCGTCTTCCAGGGAACGATCAAAGCGTAGACTGTTTGAGATATTACTCCCATGGAGGAAAGTGCGCATGGTGACTTTTGTATTCAATCCCGATGCAATTTCTGAAATTCATCAACACTCTGATAGTCCACAGATTGCAGAATGCTTCCAGATGTGCATCGGAAACTACAATTTTTCTTCCAGGGAACGATCAAAGCGTAGACTGTTTGAAACATTACTCCTGTGGAGGAAAGTGCGCATGGTGACTGTTGTATTCAACCCCGATGCAAGTTCTGTGTTCCATCAACACTATGATAGTAGACAGATTACAGAATGCCTCCAGATGTGCATCGGAAACTACTACTGGTCTTCCAGGGAACTCAAAGCGAAGAGTGTTTGAGACATTACTCCCATGGATTAAAATGCTCATGGTGACTGTTGTATTCAATCCTATTGCAATTTCTGTGTTTCATCAACACTCAGTTAGTCCACAGATTTCAGAATGCCTCCAGATGTGCATCGGAAACTACTACTGGTCTTCCAGGAAACGATCAATGCGTAGACTGTTTGAGACATTACTCCCATGGAGGAAAGTGCGCATGGTGACTGGTGTATTCAATCTCGACGCAATTTCTGTGTTTCATCAACACTCTGATAGTCCACAGATTGCAGAATGCTTCCAGATGTGCATCCGAAACTACTACTGGTCTTCCAGGGAACGATCAAAGCGTAGAGTGTTTGAGACACTACTCCCATGGAGGAAAGTGCGCATGGTGACTGTTGTATTCAATCCCGATGCAATTTCTGTGTTTCATCAACACTCTGAAGGTCCACAGATTACAGAATGAATCCAGATGTGCATCGGAAACTACTATTTTTCTTCCAGGGAACGATCAAAGCGTAGACTGTTTGAGACACTACTCCCATGGAGGAATGTGCGCATGGTGACTATTGTATTCAATCCCGATGCAATTTCTGTGTTTCATCAACACTCTGAAGGTCCACAGATTACAGAATGAATGCAGATGTGCATCGGAAACTACTATTTTTCTTCCAGGGAACGATCAAAGCGTAGACTATTTGTGACATTACTCCCATGGAGGAAAGTGCGCATGGTGACTATTGTAATCAATCCCGATGCAATTTCTGTGTTTCATCAACACTCTGATAGTCCACAGATTAAGGAATGCCACCAGATGTGCATCGGAAACTACTACTGGTCTTCCAAGGAACGATCAAAGCGTAGACTGTTTGAGACATTACTCCCATGGAGGAAAGTGCGCATGGTGACTGTTGTATTCAATCCCGATGCAATTTCTGTGTTTCATCAACACTCTGATAGTCCACAGATTGCAGAATGCCTCCAGATGTGCATCGGAAACTACTACTGGTCTTCCAGGTAACGATCAAAGCGTAGACTGTTTGAGACATTACTCCTGTGTAGGAAAGTGCGCATGGTGACTGTTGTATACAATCCCGATTCAATTTCTGTGTTTCATCAGCACTCTGATAGTCCACAGATTACAGAATGCCACCAGATGTTACGGAAACTACTACTGGTCTTCCAGGGAACTCAAACCGTAGAGTGTTTGAGACACTACTCCCATGGAGGAAACTGCGCATGGTAACTGTTGTATTCGATTCCATTGCAATTTCTGTGTTTCATCAACACTCAGTTAGTCCACAGATTTCAGAATGCCTCCAGATGTGCATCGGAAACTACTACTGGTCTTCCAGTGAAAGATCAAAGCGTAGACTGTTTGAGACATTACGCCCTAGGAGGATAGTGCGCATGATGACTGTTGTATTCAATCCCGATGCAATTTCTGTGTTTCATCAACACTCTGATAGTCCACAGATTGCAGAATGCTTCCTGATGTGCATCGGAAACTGCTACTGGTCTTCCAGGGAACGATCAAAGCGTAGAGTGTTTGAGACACTACTCCCATGGAAGAAAGTGCGCATGGTGACTGTTGTATTCAATGCCGATGCAATTTCTGTGTTTCATCAACACTCTGATAGTCCACAGATTACAGAATGCCACCAGACGTGCATCGGAAACTACTACTGGTCTTCCAGGGAACGATCAAAGCGTAGACTGTTTGAGACATTACTCCCGTGGAGGAAAGTGCGCAAGGTGACTGTTGTATTCAATACCGAAGCAATTTCTTTGTTTCATCAACACTCTGATAGTCCACTGATTACAGAATGCCACCAGATGTGCATCGGAAACTACTACTGGTCTTCCAGGGAACGATCAAAGCGTAGACTGTTTGAGACATTGCACCCATGGAGAAAAGTGCGCATGGTGACTGTTGTATTCAATCCCGATGCAAATTCTGTGTTCCATCAACACTCTGATAGTGGACAGATTACAGAGTGCCTTCAGATGTGCATCGGAAACTACTACTGGTCTTCCAGGGAACTGAAAGTGTAGACTGTTTGAGACATTACTCCCATGGAGGAAAGTGCGCATGGTAACTGTTGTATTAGATTCCATTGCAATTTCTGTGTTTCATCAACACTCAGTTAGTCCACATATTTCTGAATGCCTCCAGATATACATCGGAAACTATTACTCGTCTTCCAGGGAACGATCAAAGCGTAGACTGTTTGAGATATTACTCCCATGGGGGAAAGTGCGCATGGTGACTTTTGTATTCAATCCCGATGCAATTTCTAAAATTCATCAACACTCTGATAGTCCACAGATTGCAGAATGCTTCCAGATGTGCATCGGAAACTACAATTTTTCTTCCAGGGAACGATCAAAGCGTAGACTGTTTGAGACATTACTCCTGTGGAGGAAAGTGCGCATGGTGACTGTTGTATTCAATCCCGATGCTAATTCTGTGTTCCATCAACACTATGATAGTAGACAGATTACAGAATGCCTCCAGATGTGCATCGGAAACTACTACTGGTCTTCCAGGGAACTCAAAGCGAAGAGTGTTTGAGACATTACTCCCATGGATTAAAATGCGCATGGTGACTGTTGTATTCAATCCTATTGCAATTTCTGTGTTTCATCAACACTCAGTTAGTCCACAGATTTCAGAATGCCTCCAGATGTGCATCGGAAACTACTACTGGTCTTCCAGGAAACGATCAAAGCGTAGACTGTTTGAGACATTACTCCCATGGAGGAAAGTGCGCATGGTGACTGGTGTATTCAATCTCGACGCAATTTCTGTGTTTCATCAACACTCTGATAGTCCACAGATTGCAGAATGCTTCCAGATGTGCATCCGAAACTACTACTGGTCTTCCAGGGAACGATCAAAGCGTAGAGTGTTTGAGACACTACTCCCATGGAGGAAAGTGCGCATGGTGACTGTTGTATTCAATCCCGATGCAATTTCTGTGTTTCATCAACACTCTGAAGGTCCACAGATTACAGAATGAATCCAGATGTGCATCGGAAACTAATATTTTTCTTCCAGGGAACGATCAAAGCGTAGACTGTTTGAGACACTACTCCCATGGAGGAATGTGCGCATGGTGACTATTGTATTCAATCCCGATGCAATTTCTGTGTTTCATCAACACTCTGAAGGTCCACAGATTACAGAATGAATCCAGATGTGCATCGGAAACTACTATTTTTCTTCCAGGGAACGATCAAAGCGTAGACTATTTGTGACATTACTCCCATGGAGGAAAGTGCGCATGGTGACTGTTGTAATCAATCCCGATGCAATTTCTGTGTTTCATCAACACTCTGATAGTCCACAGATTGCAGAATGCTTCCTGATGTGCATCGGAAACTGCTACTGGTCTTCCAGGGAACGATCAAAGCGTAGAGTGTTTAAAACACTACTCCCATGGAGGAAAGTGCGCATTGTGACTGTTGTATTCAATCCCGATGCAATTTCTGTGTTTCATCAACACTTTGAAGGTCCACAGATTACAAAATGCCTCCAGATGTGCATCGGAAACTACTACTGGTCTTCCAGGGAACTCAAACCGTAGAGTGTTTGAGACACTACTCCCATGGAGGAAAGTGCGCATGGTAACTGTTGTATTCGATTCCATTGCAATTTCTGTGTTTCATCAACACTCAGTTAGTCCACAGATTTCAGAATGCCTCCAGATGTGCATCGGAAACTACTACTGGTCTTCCAGTGAAAGATCAAAGCGTAGACTGTTTGAGACATTACGCCCTAGGAGGAAAGTGCGCATGATGACTGTTGTATTCAATCCCGATGCAATTTCTGTGTTTCATCAACACTCTGATAGTCCACAGATTGCAGAATGCTTCCTGATGTGCATCGGAAACTGCTACTGGTCTTCCAGGGAACGATCAAAGCGTAGAGTGTTTAAAACACTACTCCCATGGAGGAAAGAGCGCATTGTGACTGTTGTATTCAATCCCGATGCAATTTCTGTGTTTCATCAACACTTTGAAGGTCCACAGATTACAAAATGCCACCAGATGTGCATCGGAAACTACTGCTGATCTTCCAGGGAACGATCAAAGCGTAGACTGTTTGAGACACTACTCCCAAGGAGGAAAGTGCGCATGGTGACTGTTGTATTAAATCCCGATTCAATTTCTGTGTTTCATCAACACTCTGATAGTCCACAGAATACAGAATGCCACCAGATGTGCATCGGAAACTACTACTGGTCTTCCAGGGAACGATCAAAGCGTAGACTGTTTGAGACATTACTCCCATGGAGGAAAGTGCGCATGGTGACTGTTGTATTCAATCCCGATGCAATTTCTGTGTTTCATCAACACTCTGATAGTCCACAGATTGCAGAATGCCTCCAGATGTGCATCGGAAACTACTACTGGTCTTCCAGGTAACGATCAAAGCGTAGACTGTTTGAGACATTACTCCTGTGTAGGAAAGTGCGCATGGTGACTGTTGTATACAATCCCGATTCAATTTCTGTGTTTCATCAGCACTCTGATAGTCCACAGATTACAGAATGCCAACAGATGTTACGGAAACTACTACTGGTCTTATAGGGAACGATCAAAGCGTACACTGTTTGAGACTTTACTCCCGTGGAGGAAAGTGCGCATGGTGAATGTTGTATTCAATCCCGATGCAAATTATGTGTTCCATCAACACTCTGATAGTAGTCAGATTACAGAATGCCTCCAGATGTGCATCGGAAACTACTACTGGTCTTCCAGGGAACTCAAACCGTAGAGTGTTTGAGACACTACTCCCATGGAGGAAAGTGCGCATGGTAACTGTTGCATTCGATTCCATTGCAATTTCTGTGTTTCATCAACACTCAGTTAGTCCACAGATTTCAGAATGCCTCCAGATGTGCATCGGAAACTACTACTGGTCTTCCAGTGAAAGATCAAAGCGTAGACTGTTTGAGACATTACGCCCTAGGAGGAAAGTGCGCATGATGACTGTTGTATTCAATCCCGATGCAATTTCTGTGTTTCATCAACACTCTGATAGTCCACAGATTGCAGAATGCTTCCTGATGTGCATCGGAAACTGCTACTGGTCTTCCAGGGAACGATCAAAGCGTAGAGTGTTTAAAACACTACTCCCATGGAGGAAAGTGCGCATTGTGACTGTTGTATTCAATCCCGATGCAATTTCTGTGTTTCATCAACACTTTGAAGGTCCACAGATTACAAAATGCCTCCAGATGTGCATCGGAAACTACTACTTGTCTTCCAGGGAACTCAAACCGTAGAGTGTTTGAGACACTACTCCCATGGAGGAAAGTGCGCATGGTAACTGTTGTATTCGATTCCATTGCAATTTCTGTGTTTCATCAACACTCAGTTAGTCCACAGATTTCAGAATGCCTCCAGATGTGCATCGGAAACTACTACTGGTCTTCCAGTGAAAGATCAAAGCGTAGACTGTTTGAGACATTACGCCCTAGGAGGAAAGTGCGCATGATGACTGTTGTATTCAATCCCGATGCAATTTCTGTGTTTCATCAACACTCTGATAGTCCACAGATTGCAGAATGCTTCCTGATGTGCATCGGAAACTGCTACTGGTCTTCCAGGGAACGATCAAAGCGTAGAGTGTTTAAAACACTACTCCCATGGAGGAAAGTGCGCATTGTGACTGTTGTATTCAATCCCGATGCAATTTCTGTGTTTCATCAACACTTTGAAGGTCCACAGATTACAAAATGCCACCAGATGTGCATCGGAAACTACTGCTGGTCTTCCAGGGAACGATCAAAGCGTAGACTGTTTGAGACACTACTCCCATGGAGGAAAGTGCGCATGGTGACTGTTGTATTAAATCCCGATTCAATTTCTGTGTTTCATCAACACTCTGATAGTCCACAGAATACAGAATGCCCACAGATGTGCATCGGAAACTACCACTGGTCTTTCAGGGAACGATCAAAGCGTAGACCGTTTGAGACATTACTAACATGTAGGGAAGTGCTCATGGTGACTGTTGCATTCAATCCCGATGCAATTTCTGTGTTTCATCTACACTCTGATAGTCCACAGATTACAGAATGCCACCAGATGTTACTCAAACTACTACTGGTCTTCCAGGGAACGATCAAAGCGTACACTGTTTGAGACTTTACTCCCGTGGAGGAAAGTGCGCATGGTGACTGTTGTATTCAATCCCAATGCAATTTCTGTGTTTCATCAAAACTCTGATACTCCACAGATTAAAGAATGCCACCAGATGTGCTTCGGAAACTACTACTTGTCTTCCAGGGAACGATCAAAGCGTAGACTGTTTGAGACATTACTCCCATGGAGGAAAGTGCGCATGGTGACTGTTGTATTCAATCCCGATGCAATTTCTGTGTTTCATCACCACTCTGATAGTCCACAGATTGCAGAATGCCTCCAGATGTGCATCGGAAACTACTACTGGTCTTCCAGGGAACGATCAAAGCGTAGACTGTTTGAGACACTACTCCCATGGAGGAAAGTGCGCATAATGACGGTTGTATTCAATCCCAATGCAATTTCTGTGTTTCATCAACACTCTGATACTCCACAGATTACAGAATGCCTCCAGATGTGCATCGGAAACTACTAATGGTCTTCCAAGGAACTCAAGGCTTAGACTGTTTGAGACATTACTCCCATGGAGGAAAGAGCGCATGGTCACTGTTGTATTCAATCCCATTGCAATCTCTGTGTTTCATCAACACTTTGATAGTCCTCAGATTAAGGAAAGCCACCAGATGTGCATCGGAAACTACTACTAGTCTCCCAGGTAACGATCAAAGCGTAGACTGTTTGAGACATAACTCCTGTGTAGGAATGTGCACATGGTGACTTTTGTATTCAATCCCGATTCAATTTCTGTGTTTCATCAACACTCTGATAGTCCACAGATTACAGAATGCCCACAGATGTGCATCGGAAACTAACACTGTTCTTTCAGGGAACGATCAAAGCGTAGACCGTTTGAGACATTACTAACATGTAGGCAAGTGCTCATGGTGACTGTTGTATTCAATCCCGATGCAATTTCTGTGTTTCATCAACACTCTGATAGTCCACAGATTACAGAATGCCACCAGATGTTACGGAAACTACTACTGGTCTTCCAGGGAACGATCAAAGCGTACACTGTTTGAGACCTTACTCCCGTGGAGGAAAGTGCGCATGGTAAATGTTGTATTCAATCCCGATGCAAATTATGTGTTCCATCAACACTCTGATAGTAGTCAGATTACAGAATGACTCCAGATGTGCATCGGAAACTACTACTGGTCTTCCAGGGAACTCAAAGCGTAGAGTGTTTGAGACACTACTCCCATGGAGGAAAGTGCGCCTGGTGACTGTTGTATTCAATCCCATTGCAATTTCTGTGTTTCATCAACACTCAGTTAGTCCACAGATTTCAGAATGCCTCCAGATGTGCATCGGAAACTTCTACTGGTCTTCCAGTGAAAGATCAAAGCGTAGACTGTTTAAGACATTACTTCCTAGGAGGAAAGTGCGCATGGTGACTGTTGTATTCAATTCCATTGCAATTTCTGTGTTTCATCAACACTCATTTAGTCCACAGATTTCTGAATGCGTCCAGATATGCATCGGAAACTACTACTGGTCTTCCAGGGAACGATCAAAGCGTAGACTGTTTGAGATATTACTCCCATGGAGGAAAGTGCGCATGGTGACTGTTGTATTCAATCCCGATGCAATTTCTGTGTTTCATCAACACTCTGATAGTCCACAGATTACAGAATGCCACCAGACGTGCATCGGAAACTACTACTGGTCTTCCAGGGAACGATCAAAGCGTAGACTGTTTGAGAGATTACTTCCATGGAGGAAAGTGCGCATGGTGACTGTTGTATTTAATACCGAAGCAAATTCTTTGTTTCATCAACACTCTGATAGTCCACAGATTACAGAATGCCACCAGATGTGCATCGGAAACTACTACTGGTCTTCCAGGGAACGATCAAAGCGTAGCCTGTTTGAGACATTGCACCCATGGGGAAAAGTGTGCATGGTGACTGTTGTATTCAATCCCGATGCAAATTCTGTGTTCCATCAACACTCTGACAGTAGACAGATTACAGAATGCCTTCAGATGTGCATCGGAAACTACTACTGGTCTTCCAGGGAACTCGAAATGTAGACTGTTTGAGACATTACTCCCATGGAGGAAAGTGCGCATGGTGACTGTTGTATTCGATTCCATTGCAATTTCTGTGTTTCATCAACACTCAGTTAGTCCACAGATTTCTGAATGCCTCCAGATATACATCTGAAACTACTACTCGTCTTCCAGGGAACGATCAAAGCGTAGACTGTTTGAGATATTACTCCCATGGAGGAAAGTGCGCATGATGACCGTTGTATTCAATCTCGATGCAATTTCTGAAATTCATCAACACTCTGATAGTCCACAGATTGCAGAATGCTTCCAGATGTGCATCGGAAAGTACTATTTTTCTTCCAGAGAATGATCAAAGCGTAGACTGTTTGAGACATTACTCCTGTGGAGGAAAGTGCGCATGGTGACTGTTGTATTCAACCCCGATGCAAATTCTGTGTTCCATCAACACTCTGATAGTAGACAGATTACAGAATGTCTCCAGATGTGCATCGGAAACTACTACTGGTCTTCCAGGGAACTCAAAGCGTAGAGTGTTTGA
This sequence comes from Schistocerca gregaria, assembly GCF_023897955.1. Lineage (NCBI taxonomy): Eukaryota > Metazoa > Arthropoda > Insecta > Orthoptera > Acrididae > Schistocerca > Schistocerca gregaria. Next base: position 45,708,821 of record NC_064927.1, read on the forward strand.
GACATTACTCCCATTGATTAAAATGCGCATGGTGACTGTTGTATTCAATCCTATTGCAATTTCTGTGTTTCATCAACACTCAGTTAGTCCACAGATTTCAGAATGGCTCCGGATGTGCATCGGAAACTACTACTGGTCTTCCAGGAAACGATCAAAGCGTAGACTGTTTGAGACATAACTCCCATGGAGGAAAGTGCGCATGGTGACTGTTGTATTCAATCTCGATGCAATTTCTGTGTTTCATCAACACTCTGATAGTCCACAGATTGCAGAATGCTTCCAGATGTGCATGGGAAACTACTACTGGTCTTCCACGGAACGATCAAAGCGTAGAGTGTTTGAGACACTACTCCCATGGAGGAAAGTGCGCATGGTGACTGCTGTATTCAATCCCGATGCAATATCTGTGTTTCATCAACACTCTGAAGGTCCACAGATTACAGAATGAATCCAGATGTGCATCGGAAACTACTTCTGGTCTTCCAGGGAACGATCAAAGCGTAGACTGTTTGTGACATTACTCCCGTGGAGGAAAGTGGGCATGGTGACTGTTGTATTCAAACCCGATGCAAATTCTGTGTTCCATCAACACTCTGATAGTAGTCAGATTACAGAATGCCTCCAGATGTCCATCGGAAGGTATTACTGGTCTTCCTGGGAACGATCATAGCGTAGACTATTAGAGACATTACTCCCATGTAGGCAAGTGCGCATGGTGACTGTTGTATTCAATCCCGATGCAATTTCTGTGTTTCATCAACACTTTGAAGGTCCACAGATTACAGAATGCATCCTGATGTGCATCGGAAACTACTACTGATCTTCCAGGGAACGAGTGAAGCGTAGACTATTTTTGACATTACTCCCATGGAGGAAAGTGCTCCTGGTGACTGTTGTATTCAATCCCGATGCAATTTCTGTGTTTCATCAACACTCTGATAGTCCACAGATTAAGGAATGGCACCAGATGTGCATCGGAAACTACTACTGGTCTTCCAGGTAACGATCAAAGCGTAGACTGTTTGAGACATTACTCCTGTGTAGGAAAGTGCGCATGGTGACTGTTGTATTCAATCCCGATTCAATTTCTGTGTTTCATCAACACTCTGATAGTCCACAGATTACAGAATGCCACCAGATGTTACGGAAACTACTACTGGTCTTCCAGGGAACGATCAAAGCGTACACTGTTTGAGGCTTTACTCCCGTGGAGGAAAGTGCGCATGGTGAATGTTGTATTCAATCCCGATGCAAATTATGTGTTCCATCAACACTCTGATAGTAGTCAGATTACAGAATGCCTCCAGATGTGCATCGGAAACTACTACTGGTCTTCCAGGGAACTCAAAGCGTAGAGTGTTTGAGACACTACTCCCATGGAGGAAAGTGCGCATGGTGACTGTTGTATTCAATCCCATTGCAATATCTGTGTTTCATCAACACTCAGTTAGTCCACAGATTTCAGAATGCCTCCAGATGTGCATCGGAAACTACTACTGGTCTTCCAGTGAAAGATCAAAGCGTAGACTGTTTGAGACATTACTCCCCATGAGGAAAGTGCGCATGATGACTGTTGTATTCAATCCCGATGCAAATTCTGTGTTCCATCAACACTCTGATAGTAGACAGATTACAGAATGTCTCCAGATGTGCATCGGAAACTACTACTGGTCTTCCAGGGAACTCAAAGCGTAGAGTGTTTGAGACATTACTCCCATTGATTAAAATGCGCATGGTGACTGTTGTATTCAATCCTATTGCAATTTCTGTGTTTCATCAACACTCAGTTAGTCCACAGATTTCAGAATGGCTCCGGATGTGCATCGGAAACTACTACTGGTCTTCCAGGAAACGATCAAAGCGTAGACTGTTTGAGACATAACTCCCATGGAGGAAAGTGCGCATGGTGACTGTTGTATTCGATTCCATTGCAATTTCTGTGTTTCTTCAACACTCAGTTAGTCCACAGATTTCTGAATGCCTCCAGATATACATCTGACACTACTACTCGTCTTCCAGGGAACGATCAAAGCGTAGACTGTTTGAGATATTACTCCCATGGAGGAAAGTGCGCATGATGACCGTTGTATTCAATCTCGATGCAATTTCTGAAATTCATCAACACTCTGATAGTCCACAGATTGCAGAATGCTTCCAGATGTGCATCGGAAAGTACTATTTTTCTTCCAGAGAATGATCAAAGCGTAGACTGTTTGAGACATTACTCCTGTGGAGGAAAGTGCGCATGGTGACTGTTGTATTCAACCCCGATGCAAATTCTGTGTTCCATCAACACTCTGATAGTAGACAGATTACAGAATGTCTCCAGATGTGCATCGGAAACTACTACTGGTCTTCCAGGGAACTCAAAGCGTAGAGTGTTTGAGACATTACTCCCATTGATTAAAATGCGCATGGTGACTGTTGTATTCAATCCTATTGCAATTTCTGTGTTTCATCAACACTCAGTTAGTCCACAGATTTCAGAATGGCTCCGGATGTGCATCGGAAACTACTACTGGTCTTCCAGGAAACGATCAAAGCGTAGACTGTTTGAGACATAACTCCCATGGAGGAAAGTGCGCATGGTGACTGTTGTATTCAATCTCGATGCAATTTCTGTGTTTCATCAACACTCTGATAGTCCACAGATTGCAGAATGCTTCCAGATGTGCATGGGAAACTACTACTGGTCTTCCACGGAACGATCAAAGCGTAGAGTGTTTGAGACACTACTCCCATGGAGGAAAGTGCGCATGGTGACTGCTGTATTCAATCCCGATGCAATATCTGTGTTTCATCAACACTCTGAAGGTCCACAGATTACAGAATGAATCCAGATGTGCATCGGAAACTACTTCTGGTCTTCCAGGGAACGATCAAAGCGTAGACTGTTTGTGACATTACTCCCGTGGAGGAAAGTGGGCATGGTGACTGTTGTATTCAAACCCGATGCAAATTCTGTGTTCCATCAACACTCTGATAGTAGTCAGATTACAGAATGCCTCCAGATGTCCATCGGAAGGTATTACTGGTCTTCCTGGGAACGATCATAGCGTAGACTATTAGAGACATTACTCCCATGTAGGCAAGTGCGCATGGTGACTGTTGTATTCAATCCCGATGCAATTTCTGCGTTTCATCAACACTTTGAAGGTCCACAGATTACAGAATGCATCCTGATGTGCATCGGAAACTACTACTGATCTTCCAGGGAACGAGTGAAGCGTAGACTATTTTTGACATTACTCCCATGGAGGAAAGTGCTCCTGGTGACTGTTGTATTCAATCCCGATGCAATTTCTGTGTTTCATCAACACTCTGATAGTCCACAGATTACAGAATGCCACCAGATGTTACGGAAACTACTACTGGTCTTCCAGGGAACGATCAAAGCGTACACTGTTTGAGGCTTTACTCCCGTGGAGGAAAGTGCGCATGGTGAATGTTGTATTCAATCCCGATGCAAATTATGTGATCCATCAACACTCTGATAGTAGTCAGATTACAGAATGCCTCCAGATGTGCATCGGAAACTACTACTGGTCTTCCAGGGAACTCAAAGCGTAGAGTGTTTGAGACACTACTCCCATGGAGGAAAGTGCGCATGGTGACTGTTGTATTCAATCCCATTGCAATATCTGTGTTTCATCAACACTCAGTTAGTCCACAGATTTCAGAATGCCTCCAGATGTGCATCGGAAACTACTACTGGTCTTCCAGTGAAAGATCAAAGCGTAGACTGTTTGAGACATTACTCCCCATGAGGAAAGTGCGCATGATGACTGTTGTATTCAATCCCGATGCAATTTCTGTGTTTCATCAACACTCTGATAGTCCACAGATTGCAGAATGCTTCCTGATGTGCATCGGAAACTGCTACTGGTCTTCCAGGGTACGATCAAAGCGTAGAGTGTTTAGAACACTACTCCCATGGAGGAAAGTGCGCATTGTGACTGTTGTATTCAATCCCGATGCAATTTCTGTGTTTCATCAACACTCTGATAGTCCACAGATTACAGAATGCCACCAGATGTTACTCAAAATACTACTGGTCTTCCAGGGAACGATCAAAGCGTACACTGTTTGAGACTTTACTCCCGTGGAGGAAAGTGCGCATGGTGACTGTTGTATTCAATCCCGATGCAATTTCTGTGTTTCATCAAAACTCTGATACTCCACAGATTAAAGAATGCCACCAGATGTGCTTCGGAAACTACTACTGGTCTTCCAGGGAACGATCAAATCGTAGACTGTTTGAGACACTACTCCCATGGAGGAAAGTGCGCATGGTGATTATTGTATTCAATCCCGATGCAATTTCTGTGTTTCATCAACACTTTGAAGGTCCACAGTTTACAGAATGCATCCAGATGTGCATCGGAAACTACTACTGATCTTCCAGGGAACGATCAAAGCGTAGACTATTTGTGACATTACTCCCATGGAGGAAAGTGCGTATGGTGACTGTTGTAATCAATCCCGATGCAATTTCTGTGTTTCATCAACACTCTGATAGTCCACAGATTAAGGAATGCCACCAGATGTGCATCGGAAACTACTACTTGTCTTCCAGGGAACGATCAAAGCGTAGACTGTTTGAGACATTACTCCCATGGAGGAAAGTGCGCATGGTGACTGTTGTATTCAATCCCGATGCAATTTCTGTGTTTCTTCAACACTCTGATAGTCCACAGATTGCAGAATGCCTCCAGATGTGCATCGGAAACTACTACTGGTCTTCCAGGGAACGATCAAAGCGTAGACTGTTTGAGACACTACTCCCATGGAGGAAAGTGCGCATGGTGACGGTTGTATTCAATCCCGATGCAATTTCTGTGTTTCATCAACACTCTGATACTCCACAGATTACAGAATGCCTCCAGATGTGCATCGGAAACTACTAATGGTCTTCCAAGGAACTCAAGGCGTAGACTGTTTGAGACATTACTCCCATGGAGGAAAGTGCGCATGGTGACTGTTGTATTCAATCCCATTGCAATCTCTGTGTTTCATCAACACTTTGATAGTCCTCAGATTAAGGAAAGCCACCAGATGTGCATCGGAAACAACTACTGGTCTTCCAGGTAACGATCAAATCGTAGACTGTTTGAGACATTACTCCCATGGAGGAAAGTGCGCATGGTGACTGTTGTATTCAATCCCGATTCAATTTCTGTGTTTCATCAACACTCTGATAGTCCACAGATTACAGAATGCCCACAGATGTGCATCGGAAACTAACACTGGTCTTTCAGGGAACGATCAAAGCGTAGACCGTTTGAGACATTACTAACATGTTGGCAAGTGCTCATGGTGACTGTTGTATTCAATCCCGATGCAATTTCTGTGTTTCATCAACACTCTGATAGTCCACAGATTACAGAATGCCACCAGACGTGCATCGGACACTACTACTGGTCTTCCAGGGAACGATCAAACCGTAGACTGTTTGAGAGATTACTTCCGTGGAGGAAAGTGCGCATGGTGACTGTTGTATTCAATACCGAAGCAATTTCTTTGTTTCATCAACACTCTGATAGTCCACAGATTACAGAATGCCACCAGATGTGCATCGGAAACTACTACTGGTCTTCCAGGGAACGATCAAAGCGTAGACTGTTTGAGACATTGCACCCATGGAGAAAAGTGCGCATGGTGACTGTTGTATTCAATCCCGATGCAAATTCTGTGTTCCATCAACACTCTGACAGTAGACAGATTACAGAATGCCTTCAGATGTGCATCGGAAACTACTACTGGTCTTCCAGGGAACTCGAAGTGTAGACTGTTTGAGACATTACTCCCATGGAGGAAAGTGCGCATGGTGCCTGTTGTATTCAATCCCGATGCAAATTCTGTGTTTCATCAACACTCTGATAGTCCACAGATTACAGAATGCCACCAGACGTGCATCGGAAACTACTACTGGTCTTCCAGGGAACGATCAAAGCGTAGACTGTTTGAGATATTACTCCCATGGAGGAAAGTGCGCATGGTGACTGTTGTATTCTATCTCGATGCAATTTCTGAAATTCATCAACACTCTGATAGTCCACAGATTGCAGAATGCTTCCAGATGTGCATCGGAAGCTACTATTTTTCTTCCAGGGAATGATCAAAGCGTAGACTGTTTGAGACATTACTCCTGTGGAGGAAAGTGCGCATGGTGACTGTTGTATTCAACCCCGATGCAAATTCTGTGTTCCATCAACACTCTGATAGAAGACAGATTACAGAATGCCTCCAGATGTGCATCGGAAACTACTACTGGACTTCCAGGGAACTCAAAGCGTAGAGTGTTTGAGACATTACTCCCATTGATTAAAATGCGCATGGTGACTGTTGTATTCAATCCTATTGCAATTTCTGTGTTTCATCAACACTCAGTTAGTCCACAGATTTCAGAATGCCTCCAGATGTGCATCGGAAACTACTACTGGTCTTCCAGGAAACGGTCAAAGCGTAGACTGTTTGAGACATTACTCCCATGGAGGAAAGTGCGCATGGTGACTGTTCTATTCAATCTCGATGCAATTTCTGTGTTCATCAACACTCTGATAGTCCACGGGTTAAGTGATGCCACCAGATGTGCATCGGAAGCTGCTACTGGTCTTCCAGGGAACGATCAAAGTGTAGACTGTTTGAGACACTACTCCGATGGAGGAAAGTGCGCATGGTGACTGTTGTACTCAATCCCGATGCAATATCTGTGTTTCATCAACACTCTGAAGGTCCACAGATTACAGAATGAATCCAGATGTGCATCTGAAGCTACTATTGGTCTTCCAGGGAACGATCAAAGCGTAGACTGTTTGAGACAAAACTCGCATGGAAGAAAGTGCGCATGGTGACTGCTGTATTCAATCGCGATGCAATTTCTGGGTTTCATCAACACTCTGATAGTCCACGGATTACGTGATGCCACCAGATGTGCATCGGAAGCTGCTACTGGTCTTCTAGGGAACGATCAAAGCGTAGACTGTTTGAGACACTACTCCCATGGAGGAAAGTGCGCATGGTGACTGTTGTATTCAATCCCATTGCAATCTCTGTGTTTCATCAACGCTCTGATTGGCCTCAGATTAAGGAATGCCACAAGATGTGCATCGGAAACTACTACTGGAATTCCCAGGCAACGATCAAAGCGTAGATTGTTTGAGACATTACTCCTGTGGAGGAAAGTGCGCATGGTGACTGTTGTATTCAATCCCGATGCAATTTCTGTGTTTCATCAACACTTTGAAGGTCCACAGATTACAGAATGCATCCAGATGTGCATCGGAAACTACTACTGGTCTTCCAGGTAACGATCAAAGCGTAGACTGTTTGAGACATTACTCCTCTGTAGGAAAGAGAGCATGGTGACTGTTGTATTCAATCCCGATGCAATTTCTGTGTTTCATCCACACTCTGATAGTCTACAGATTACAGAATGCCACCAGATGTGCATCGGAAACTACTGCTGGTCTTCCAGGGAACGATCAAAGCGTAGACTGTTTGAGACATTACTCCCATGGTGGAGAGTGCGCATGGTGACTGTTGTATTCAATCTCGATGCAATTTCTATGTTTCATCAACATTCTCATAGTCCACAGATTGCAGAATGCCTCCAGATGCGCATCGGAAACCACTACTGGTCGTCCAGGGAACGTTCAAAGCGTAGACTGTTTGAGACACTACTCCCATGGAGGAAAGTGCGCATGGTGACTGTTGTATTCAATCCCATTGCAATCTCTGTGTTTCATCAACACTCTGATAGACCTAAGATTAAGGAATGCCACCAGATGTGCATCGGAAACTACTACTGGAATTCCCAGGCAACGATCAAAGCGTAGATTGTTTGAGCCATTACTCCTGTGGAGGAAAGTGCGCATGGTGACTGTTGTATTCAATCCCGATGCAATTTCTGTGATTCATCAACACTCTGATAGTCCACAGATTACAGAATGCCCACAGATGTGCATCGGAAACTACCACTGGTCTTTCAGGGAACGATCAAAGCGTAGACTGTTTGAGACATTACTCCCGTGGAGGAAAGTGCGCATGGTGACTGTTGTATTCAATCCCGATCCAATTTCTGTGTTTCATCAACACTCTGAAAGTCCACAGATTACAGAATGCCAACAGATGTGCATCGGAAACTACCACTGGTCTTTCAGGGAACGATCAAATCGTAGACTGTTTGAGACATTACTAACATGTAGGCAAGTGCTCATGGTGACTGTTGTATTCAATCCCGATGCAAATTCTGTGCTCCATCAACACTCTGATACTAGTCAGATTACAGAAAACCTTCAGATGTGCATCGGAAACTACTACTGGTCTTCTAGGGAACTCAAAGCGTAGAGTGTTTGAGACATTACTCCCATGGAGGAAAGTGCGCATGGTGACTGTTGTATTCAATCCCATTGCAATTTCTGTGTTTCATCAACACTCAGTTAGTCCACAGTTTTCAGAATGCATCCAGATGTGCATCGGAAACTACTACTGGTCTTCCAGGGAACAATCAAAGCGTAGACTGTTTGAGACACTACTCCCATGGAGGAAAGTGCGCATGGTGACAGTTGTATTCAATCCCGATGCAATTTCTGTGTTTCATCAACACTCTGATAGTCCACAGATTACAGAACGCCACCAGACGTGCATCGGAAACTACTACTGGTCTTCCAGGGAACGATCAAAGCGTAGACTGTATGAGACTTTACTCCCGTGGAGGAAAGTGCGCATGGTGACTGTTGTATTCAATACCAAAGCAATTTCTGTTTCATCAACACTCTGATAGTCCACAGATTACAGAATGCCACCAGATGTGCATCGGAAACTACTACTGGTCTTCCAGGGAACGATCAAAGCGTAGACTGTTTGAGACTTTGCACCCATGGAGAGAAGTGCGCATGGTGACTGTTGTAATCAATCCCGATGCAAATTCTGTGTTCCATCAACACTCTGATAGTAGACAGATTACAGAATGCCTTCAGATGTGCATCGGAAACTACTACTGGTCTTCCAGGGTACTCAAAGTGTAGACTGTTTGGGACATTACTCCCATGGAGGAAAGTGAGCATGGTGACTGTTGTATTCAATTCCATTGCAATTTCTGTGTTTCATCAACACTCAGATAGTCCACAGATTTATGAATGCCTCCAGATACGCATCGGAAACTACTAATGGTCTTCCAGAGAACGATCAAAGCGTAGACTCTTTGAGACATTACTCCCATGGAGGAAAGTGCGCATGGTGACTGTTGTATTCAATCCCGATGCAATTTCTGAGGTTCATCAACACTCTGATAGTCCACAGATGCATAATGCTTCCATATGTGCATCGGAAACCACTACTTTTCTTCCAGGGAACGATCAAAGCGTAGACTGTTTGAGACATTACTCCCGCGGAGGAGAGTGCGCATGGTGACAGTTGTATTCAATCCCGAAGCAAATTCTGTGTTCCATCAACACTCTGATAGTAGACAGATTACAGAATGCCTCCAGATGTGCATCGGAAACTACTACTGGTCTTCCAGGTAACGATCAAAGCGTAGAGTGTTTGACACACTATTCCCATGGAGGAAAGTGGGCATGGTGACTGTTGTATTCAATCCCGATGCAATTTCTGTGTGTCATGAACACTCTGATAGTCCACAGATTACAGAATGCCACCAGATGTGCATCGGAAACTACTACTGGTCTTCCAGGGAACGATCAAAGCGTAGACTATTTGAGACATTACTCCCATGGCGCAAAGTGCGCATGGTGACTGTTGTATTCAATCCCGATACAATTTCTGTGTTTCATCATCACTCCGATAGTCCACAGATTAAGGAATGCCACCAGATGTGCATCGGAAACTACTACTGGTCTTCCAGGGAATGATCAAAGCGTAGACAGTTTGAGACATTACTCCCATGGAGGAAAGAGCGCATGGTGACTGTTGTATTCAATCCCGATGCAATTTCTGTGTTTCATCAAAACTCTGATACTCCACAGATTACAGAATGCCTCCAGATGTGCGTCGGAAACTACTATTGGTCTTCCAGGGAACGATCAAAACGTAGACTGTTTGAGACAAAACTCGCATGGAGGAAAGTGCGCACGGTGACTGTTGTATTCAATCGCGATGCAATTTCTGTGTTTCATCAACACTCTGATAGTCCACGGATAAAGGGATGCCACCAGATGTGCATCGGAAGCTGCTTCTGGTCTTCCAGGTAGCGATCAAAGCGTAGACTCTTTGAGACATTACTCCTGTGGCGGAAAGTGCGTATGGTTACTGTTGTATTAGATCCCGATTCAATATCTGTGTTTCATCAACACTCTGATAGTCCACAGATTACAGAATGCCACCAGATGTGCATCGGAAACTACTACTGGTCTTCCAGGGAACGATCAAAGCGTAAACTGTATGAGAAATTACTCACGTGGAGGAAAGTGCGCATGGTGACTGTTGTATTCAATCCCGATGCAATTTCTGTGATTCATCAACACTCTGATAGTCCACAGATTACAGAATGCCCACAGATGTGCATCGGAAACTACCACTGGTCTTTCAGGGAACGATCAAAGCGTAGACTGTTTGAGACATTCCTAACATGTAGGCAAGTGCTCATGGTGACTGTTGTATTCAATCCCGATGCAATTTCTGTGTTTCATCAACACTCTGATAGTCCACAGATTACAGAATGCCACCAGATGTTACGGAAACTACTACTGGTCTTCCAGGGAACGATCAAAGCGTAGACTGTTTGAGACATTACTCCCGTGGAGGAAAGTGCGCATGGTGACTGTTGTATTCAATCCCGATGCATTTTGTGTGTTTCATCAACACTCTGATAGTCCACAGATTACAGAATGCCAACAGATGTGCATCGGAAACTACCACTGGTCTTTCAGGGAACGATCAAAGTGTAGACTGTTTGAGACATTACTAACATGTAGGCAAGTGCGCATGGTGACTGTTGTATTCAATCCCGATGCAATTTCTGTGTTTCATGAACACTCTGATAGTCCACAGATTACAGAATGCCCACAGATGTGCATCGGAAACTACCACTGGTCTTTCAGGGAACGATCAAAGCGTAGACTGTTTGAGACATTACTCCCGTGGAGGAAAGTGCGCATGGTGACTGTTGTATTCAATCCCGATGCAATTTCTGTGTTTCATCAACACTCTGATAGTCCACAGATTACAGAACGCCACCAGACGTGCATCGGAAACTACTACTGGTCTTCCAGGGAACGATCAAAGCGTAGACTGTACGAGACTTTACTCCCGTGGAGGAAAGTGCGCATGGTGACTGTTGTATTCAATACCAAAGCAATTTCTGTGTTTCATCAACACTCTGATAGTCCACAGATTACAGAATGCCACCAGATGTGCATCGGAAACTACTACTGGTCTTCCAGGGAACGATCAAAGCGTAGACTGTTTGAGACATTGCACCCATGGAGAAAAGTGCTCATGGTGACTGTTGTATTCAATCCCGATGCATATTCTGTGTTCCATCAACACTCTGATAGTAGACAGATTACAGAATGCCTACAGATGTGCATCGGAAACTACTACTGGTCTTCCAGGGTACTCAAAGTGTAGACTGTTTGAGACATTACTCCCATGGAGGAAAGTGCGCATGGTGACTGTTGTATTCAATTCCATTGCAATTTCTGTGTTTCAACAACACTCAGATAGTCCACAGATTTATGAATGCCTCCAGATACGCATCGGAAACTACTACTGGTCTTCCAGAGAACGATCAAAGCGTAGACTCTTTGAGATATTACTCCCATGGAGGAAAGTGCGCATGGTGACTGTTGTATTCAATCCCGATGCAATTTCTGAGGTTCATCAACACTCTGATAGTCCACAGATGAATAATGCTTCCATATGTGCATCGGACATTACTACTTTTCTTCCAGGGAACGATCAAAGCGTAGACTGTTTGAGACATTACTCCCGTGGAGAAGAGTGCGCATGGTGACTGTTGTATTCAATCCCGATGCAAATTCTGTGTTCCATCAACACTCTGATAGTAGACAGATTACAGAATGCCTCCAGATGTGCATCGGAAACTACTACTGGTCTTCCAGGGAACTCAAAGCGTAGAGTTGTTTGACACATTACTCCCATGGAGGAAAGTGGACATGGTGACTGTTGTATTCAATCCCGATGCAATTTCTGTGTTTCATCAACACTCGGAAGCTCCACAGATTACAGAATGCATCCAGATGTGCATCGGAAACTACTTCTGGCCTTCCAGGGAACGATCAAAGCGTAGACTATTTGAGACATTACTCCCATGGCGCAAAGTGCGCATGGTGACTGTTGTATTCAATCCCGATGCAATTTCTGTGTTTCATCAACACTCTGATAGTCCACAGATTAAGGAATGCCACCAGATGTGCATCGGAAACTACTACTGGTCTTCCAGGGAATGATCAAAGCGGAGACAGTTTGAGACATTACTCCCATGGAGGAAAGAGCGCATGGTGACTGTTGTATTCAATCCCGATGCAATTTCTGTGTTTCATCAAAACTCTGATACTCCACAGATTACAGAATGCCTCCAGATGTGCGTCGGAAACTACTATTGGTCTTCCAGGGAACGATCAAAACGTAGACTGTTTGAGACAAAACTCGCATGGAGGAAAGTGCGCATGGTGACTGTTGTATTCAATCGCGATGGAATTTCTGTGTTTCATCAACACTCTGATAGTCCACGGATTAAGGGATTCCACCAGATGTGCATCGGAAGCTGCTTTTGGTCTTCCAGGTAGCGATCAAAGCGTAGACTCTTTGAGACATTACTCCTGTGGCGGAAAGTGCGTATGGTTACTGTTGTATTCGATCCCGAATCAATATCTGTGTTTCATCAACACTCTGATAGTCCACAGATTACAGAATGCAACCAGATGTGCATCGGAAACTACTACTGATCTTCCAGGGAACGATCAAAGCGTAAACTGTTTGAGACATTGCACCCATGGAGAAAAGTGCGCATGGTGACTGTTGTATTCAATCCCGATGCAAATTCTGTGTTCCATCAACACTCTGATAGTAGACAGATTACAGAATGCCTTCACATGTGCATCGGAAACTACTACTGGTCTTCCAGGGAACTCAAAGTTTAGACTGTTTGAGACATTACTCCCATGGATGAAAGTGCGCATGGTGACTGTTGTATTCAATTCCATTGAAATTTCTGTGTTTCATCAACACTCAGTTAGTCCACAGATTTCTGAATGCCTCCAGATATGCATCGGAAACTACTACTGGTCTTCCAGGGAACGATCAAAGCATAGACTGTTTGAGATATTACTCCCATGGAGGAAAGTGCTCCTGGTGACTGTTGTATTCAATCCTGATGCAATTTCTGAGTTTCATCAACACTCTGATAGTCCACAGATTGCAGAATGCTACCAGATGTGCATCGGAAACTACTACTTTTCTTCCAGGGAACGATCAAAGCGTAGACTGTTTGAGACATTACTCCCATGGAGGAAAGTGCGCATGATGACTGTTGTATTCAATCCCGATGCAAATTCTGTGTTCCATCAACACTCTGATAGTAGACAGATTACAGAATGCCTCCAGATTTGCATCGGAAACTACTACTGGTCTTCCAGGGAACTCAAAGCGTAGAGTGTTTGAGACATTACTCCCATGGAGGAAAGTGCGCATGGTGACTGTTGTATTCAATCCCATTGCAAATTCTGTGTTTCATCAACACTCAGTTAGTCCACCGCTTTCAGGATGCCTCCAGATGTACATCGGAAGCTACTACTGGTCTTCCAGGGGACGATCAAAGCGTAGACTGTTTGAGACATTACTCCCATGGAGGAATGTGCGCATGGTGACTCTTGTATTCAATCCCGATGCAATTTCTGTGTTTCATCAACACTCTGATAGTCCACAGATTACAGAATGCCACCAGATGTGCATCGGAAACTACTACTGGTCTTCCAGGGAACGATCAAAGCGTAGACTGTTTGAGACATTGCACCCATGGAGAAAAGTGCGCATGGTGACTGTTGTATTCAATCCCGATGCAAATTCTGTGTTCCATCAACACTCTGATAGTAGACAGATTACAGAATGCCTTCAGATGTGCATCGGAAACTAATACTGGTCTTCCAGGGAACGATCAAAGCGTAGACTGTTTGAGAAATTACTCCCATGGAGGAAAGTGCGCATGGTGACTGTTGTATTCAATTCCATTGCAATTTCTGTGTTTCATCAACACTCAGATAGTCCACAGATTTATGAATGCCTCCAGATACGCATCGGAAACTACTACTGGTCATCCAGGAAACGATCAAAGCGTAGACTGTTTGAGACATTACTCCCATGGTGGAAAGTGCGCATGGTGACCGTTGTATTCAATCCCGATGCAATTTCTGTGTGTCATGAACACTCTGATAGTCCACAGATTGCAGAATGCTACCAGATGTGCATCGGAAACTACTACTTTTCTTCCAGGGAACGATCAAAGCGTAGACTGTTTGAGACATTACTCCCATGGAGGAAAGTGCGCATGATCACTGTTGTATTCAATCCCGATGCAAATTCTGTGTTCCATCAACACTCTGATAGTAGACAGATTTCAGAATGCCTCCAGATGTGCATCGTAAACTACTACAGGTCTTCCAGGGATCGATCAGAGTGTAGAGTGTTTGAGACACTACTCCCATGGAGAAAAGTGCGCATGGTAACTGTTGTATTCGAACCCGATGCAGTTTCTGTGTTTCATCAACACACTGAAGGTCCACAGATTACAGAATGCATCCAGATGTGCATCGGAAATTACTTCTGGTCTTCCAGGGAACGATCAAAGCGTAGACTATTTGAGACATTACTCCCATGGAGCAAAGTGCGCATGGTGACTGTTGTATTCAATCCCGATGCAATTTCTGTGTTTCATCAACACTCTGATAGTCCACAGATTAAGGAATGCCACCAGATGTGCATCGGAAACTACTACCGGTCTTCCAGGTAACGATCAAAGCGTAGACTGTTTGAGACATTACTCCTGTGGAGGAAAGTGCTCATGGTGACTGTTGTATTCAATCCCGATGCAATTTCTGTGTTTCATCAAAACTCTGATAGTCCACAGATTAAGGAATGCCACCAGATGTGCATCAGAAGCTGCTACTGGTCTTCCAGGGAACGATCAAATCGTAGAGTTTTTGAGACACTACTCCCATGGAGGAAAGTGCACATGGTGACTGTTGTATTCAATCCCGATGCAATTTCTGTGTTTCATCAACACTCTGAAGGTCCACAGATTAAGGAATGCATCCAGATGTGCATCGGAAACAACTTCTGGTCTTCCAGGGAACGATCAAAGCGTAGACTATTTGAGACATTACTCCCATGGAGCAAAGTGCGCATGGTGACTGTTGTATTCAATCCCGATGCAATTTCTGTGTTTCATCAACACTCTGATAGTCCACAGATTAAGGAATGCCACCAGATGTGCATCGGAAACTACTACTGGTCTTCCAGGTAACGATCAAAGCGTAGACTGTTTGAGACATTACCCCTGTGGAGGAAAGTGCTCATGGTGACTGTTGTATTCAATGGCGATGCAACTTCTGTGTTTCATCTACACTCTGATGATCCACAGATTACAGAATGCCTCGAGATGGGCATCGGAAACTACCACTGGTCTTCCAGGGAACGATCAAATCGTAGAGTTTTTGAGACACTACTCCCATGGAGGAAAGTGCACATGGTGACTCTTGTATTCAATCCCATTGCAATCTCTGTGTTTCATCAACACTTTGATAGTCCTCAGATTAAGGAAAGCCACCTGATGTGCATCGGAAACTACTACTGGTCTTCCAGGTAACGATCAAAGCGTAGACTGTTTGAGACATTACTCCTGTGTAAGAAAGTGCGCATGGTGACTGTTGTATTCATTCCCGATTCAATTTCTGTGTTTCATCAACACTCTGATAGTCCACAGATTACAGAATGCCCACAGATGTGCATCGGAAACTAACACTTGTCTTTCAGGGAACGATCAAAGCGTAGACAGTTTGAGACATTACTAACATGTAGGCAAGTGCTCATGGTGACTGTTGTATTCAATCCCGATGCAATTTCTGTGTTTCATCAACACTCTGATAGTCCACAGATTACAGAATGCCACCAGACGTTACGGAAACTACTACTGGGCTTCCAGGGAACGATCAAAGCGTACACTGTTTGAGACTTTACTCCCGTGGAGGAAAGTGCGCATGGTGAATGTTGTATTCAATCCCGATGCAAATTATGTGTTCCATCAACACTCTGATAGTAGTCAGATTACAGAATGCCTCCAGAAGTGCATCAGAAACTACTACTGGTCTTCCAGGGAACTCAAAGCGTAGAGTGTTTGAGACACTACTCCCATGGAGGAAAGTGCGCATGGTGACTGTTGTATTCAATCCCATTGCAATTTCTGTGTTTCATCAACACTCAGTTAGTCCACAGATTTCAGAATGCCTCCAGATGTGCATCGGAAACTACTACTGCTCTTCCAGTGAAAGATCAAAGCGTAGACTGTTTCAGACATTACTCCCTAGGAGGAAAGTGCGCATGATGACTGTTGTATTCAATCCCGATGCAATTTCTGTGTTTCATCAACACTCTGATAGTCCACAGATTGCAGAATGCTTCCTGATGTGCATCGGAAACTGCTACTGGTCTTCCAGGGAACGATCAAATCGTAGAGTGTTTGAGACACTACTCCCATGGAGGAAAGTGCGCATGGTGACTGTTGTATTCAATCCCGATGCAATTTCTGTGTTTCATCAACAATCTGATAGTCCACAGATTACAGAATGCCACCAGACGTGCATCGGAAACTACTACTGGTCTACCAGGGAACGATCAAAGCGTAGACTGTTTGAGAGATTACTTCCTTGGAGGAAAGTGCGCATGGTGACTGTTGTATTCAATACCGAAGCAATTTCTTTGTTTCATCAACACTCTGATAGTCCACAGATTACAGAATGCCACCAGATGTGCATCAGAAACTACTACTGGTCTTCCAGGGAGCGATCAAAGCGTAGACTGTTTGAGTTATTGCACCCATGGAGAAAAGTGCGCATGGTGACTGTTGTATTCAATCCCGATGCAAATTCTGTGTTCAGTCAACACTCTGATAGTAGACAGATTACAGAATGCCTTCAGATGTGCATCGGAAACTACTACTGGTCTTCCAGGGAACTCGAAGTGTAGACTGTTTGAGACATTACTCCCATGGAGGAAAGTGCGCATGGTGACTGTTGTATTCGATTCCATTGCAATTTCTGTGTTTCATCAACACTCAGTTAGTCCACAGATTTCTGAATGCCTCCAGATATACATCTGAAACTACTACTTGTCTTCCAGAGAACGATCAAAGCGTAGACTGTTTGAGATATTACTCCCATGGAGGAAAGTGCGCATGGTGACTGTTGTATTCAATCTCGATGCAATTTCTGAAATTCATCAACACTCTGATAGTCCACAGATTGCAGAATGCTTCCAGATGTGCATCGGAAACTACTATTTTTCTTCCAGGGAACGATCAAAGCGTAGACTGTTTGAGACATTACTCCTGTGGAGGAAAGTGCGCATGGTGACTGTTGTATTCAACCCAGATGCAAATTCTGTGTTCCATCGACACTCTGATAGTAGACAGATTACAGAATGCCTCCAGATGTGCATCGGAAACTACTACTGGTCTTCCAGGGAACTCAAAGCGTAGAGTGTTTGAGACATTACTCCCATTGAATAAAATGCGCATGGTGACTGTTGTATTCAATCTCGATGCAATTTCTGTGTTTCATCAACACTCTGATAGTCCACAGATTGCAGAATGCTTCCAGATGTGCATCGGAAACCACTTCTGGTCTTCCAGGGAACGATCAAAGCGTAGACTGTTTGAGACATTACTAACATGTAGGCAAGTGCTCATGGTGACTGTTGTATTCAATCCCGATGCAAATTCTGTGCTCCATCAACACTCTGATACTAGTCAGATTACAGAATGCCTCCAGATGTGCATCGGAAACTACTACTGGTCTTCTAGGGAACTCAAAGCGTAGAGTGTTTGAGACATTACTCCCATGGAGGAAAGTGCGCATGGTGACTGTTGTATTCAAAGCCGATGCAAGTTCTATGTTACATCAACACTCTGAAGGTCCACAGATTACAGAATGCATCCAGATGTGCATCGGAAACTACTACTGGCCTTCCAGGGAACGATCAAAGCGTAAACTATTTGAGACATTACTCCCATGGAGCAAAGTGCGCATGGTGACTGTTGTATTCAATCCCGATGCAATTTCTGTGTTTCATCAACACTCTGATAGTCCACAGATTAAGGAATGCCACCAGATGTGCATCGGAAACTACTACTGGTCTTCCAGGTAACGATCAAAGCGTAGCCTGTTTGAGACATTAATCCTGTGTAGGAATGTGAGCATGGTGACTGTTGTATTCAATCCCGATGCAATTTCTGTGTTTCATCCACACTCTGATAGTCTACAGATTACAGAATGCCACCAGATGTGCATCGGAAACTACTGCTGGTCTTCCAGGGAACGATCCAATCGTATACTGTTTGAGACATTACTCCCATGGAGGAAAGTGCGTATGGTGACTGTTGTATTCAATCCCGATGCAATTTCTATGTTTCATCAACATTCTGATAGTCCACAGATTGCAGAATGCCTCCAGATGTGCATCGGAAACTACTACTGGACTTCCAGGGAACGTTCAAAGCGTAGACTGTTTGAGACACTACTCCCATGGAGGAAAGTGCGCATTGTGGCTGTTGTATTCAATCCCATTGCAATCTCTGTGTTTCATCAACACTCTGATAGACCTCAGATTAAGGAATGCCACGAGATGTGCATCGGAAACTACTACTGGAATTTCCAGGCAACGATCAAAGCATAGACTGTTTGAGACATTACTCCTGTGGAGGAATGTGCGCATGGTGACGGTTGTATGCAATCCCGATGCAATTTCTGTGATTCATCAACACTCTGATAGTCCACAGATTACAGAATGCCCACAGATGTGCATCGGAAACTACCACTGGTCTTTCAGAGAACGATCAAAGCGTAGACTGTTTGAGACATTACTAACATGTAGGCAAGTGCTCATGGTGACTGTTGTATTCAATCCCGATGCAATATCTGTGTTTCATCAACACTCTGATAGTCCACAGATTACAGAATGCCACCAGATGTTACGGAAACTACTACTGGTCTTCCAGGGAACGATCAAAGCGTAGACTGTTTGAGACATTACTCCCGTGGAGGAAAGTGCGCATGGTGACTGTTGTATTCAATCCCGATGCAATTTCTGTGTTTCATCAACACTCTGATAGTCCACAGATTACAGAATGCCACCAGATGTTACGGAAACTACTACTGGTCTTCCAGGGAACGATCAAAGCGTAGACTGTTTGAGACATTACTAACATGTAGGCAAGTGCGCATGGTGACTGTTGTATTCAATCCCGATGCAATTTCTGTGTTTCATCAACACTCTGATAGTCCACAGATTACAGAATGCCCACAGATGTGCATCGGAAACTACCACTGGTCTTTCAGGGAACGATCAAAGCGTAGACTGTTTGAGACATTACTAACATGTAGGCAAGTGCTCATGGTGACTGTTGTATTCAATCCCGATGCAAATTCTGTGCTCCATCAACACTCTGATACAAGTCAGATTACAGAATGCCTCCAGATGTGCAGCGGAAACTACTACTGGTCTTATAGGGAACTCAAAGCGTAGAGTGTTTGAGACATTACTCCCATGGAGGAAAGTGCGCATGGTGATTGTTGTATTCAATCCCATTGCAATTTCTGTGTTTCATCAACACTCAGTTAGTCCACAGTTTTCAGAATGCCTCCAGATGTGCATCGGAAAATACTACTGGTCTTCCAGGGAACGATCAAAGCGTAGACTGTTTGAGACACTACTCCCATGGAGGAAAGTGCGCATGGTGACTGTTGTATTCAATCCCGATGCAATTTCTGTGTTTCATCAAAACTCTGATACTCCACAGATTACAGAATGCTTCCAGATGTGCATCGGAAACTACTATTGGTCTTGCAGGGAACGATCAAAGCGTAGACTGTTTGAGACATTACTCCTGTGGAGGAAAGTGCGCATGGTGACTGTTGTATTCAATCCCGATGCAATTTCTGTGATTCATCAACACTCTGATAGTCCACAGATTACAGAATGCCCACAGATGTGCATCGGAAACTACCACTGGTCTTTCAGGGAACGATCACAGCGTAGACTGTTTGAGACATTACTAACATGTAGGCAAGTGCTCATGGTGACTGTTGTATTCAATCCCGATGCAATTTCTTTGTTTCATCAACACTCTGATAGTCCACAAATTACAGAATGCCACCAGATGTTACGGAAACTACTACTGGTCTTCCAGGGAACGATCAAAGCGTAGACTGTTTGAGACATTACTAACATGTAGGCAAGTGCTCATGGTGACTGTTGTATTCAATCCCGATGCAAATTCTGTGCTCCATCAACACTCTGATACTAGTCAGATTACAGAATGCCTCCAGATGTGCATCGGAAACTACTACTGGTCTTCTAGGGAACTCAAAGCGTAGAGTGTTTGAGACATTACTCCCATGGAGGAAAGTGCGCATGGTGAATGTTGTATTCAAAGCCGATGCAAGTTCTATGTTACATCAACACTCTGAAGGTCCACAGATTACAGAATGCATCCAGATGTGCATCGGAAACTACTACTGGTCTTCCAGGGAACGATCAAAGCGTAAACTATTTGAGACATTACTCCCATGGAGCAAAGTGCGCATGGTGACTGTTGTATTCAATCCCGATGCAATTTCTGTGTTTCATCAACACTCTGATAGTCCACAGATTAAGGAATGCCACCAGATGTGCATCGGAAACTACTACTGGTCTTCCAGGTAACGATCAAAGCGTAGACTGTTTGAGACATTACTCCTGTGTAGGAAAGTGAGCATGGTGACTATTGTATTCAATCCCGATGCAATTTCTGTGTTTCATCCACACTCTGATAGTCTACAGATTACAGAATGCCACCAGATGTGCATCGGAAACTACTGCTGGTCTTCCAGGGAACGATCAAATCGTAGA
Source organism: Schistocerca gregaria (assembly GCF_023897955.1). Lineage (NCBI taxonomy): Eukaryota > Metazoa > Arthropoda > Insecta > Orthoptera > Acrididae > Schistocerca > Schistocerca gregaria. The sequence continues at coordinate 45,729,962 of NC_064927.1, forward strand.
CTGTTTGAGACATTACTCCCATGTAGGAAAGTGCGCATGGTGACTGTTGTATTCAATCCCGATGCAATTTCTATGTTTCATCAACATTCTGATAGTCCACAGATTGCAGAATGCCTCCAGATGTGCATCGGAAACTACCACTGGTCTTTCAGGGAACGATCAAAGCATAGACTGTTTGAGACATTACTAACATGTAGGCAAGTGCTCATGGTGACTGTTGTATTCAATCCCGATGCAAATTCTGTGCTCCATCAACACTCTGATACTAGTCAGATTACAGAATGCCTCCAGATGTGCATCGGAAACTACTACTGGTCTTCCAGGGAACGATCAAAGCGTAAACTGTTTGAGACACTACTCCCATGGAGGAAAGTGCGCATGGTGACTGTTGTATTCAATCCCGATGCAATTTCTGTGTTTCATCAACACTCTGATAGTCCACAGAGTACAGAACGCCACCAGACGTGCATAGGAAACTACTATTGGTCTTCCAGGGAACGATCAAAGCGTAGACTGTATGAGACTTTACTCCCGTGGAGGAATGTGCGCATGGTGACTGTTGTATTCAATACCAAAGCAATTTCTGTGTTTCATCAACACTCTGATAGTCCACAGATTACAGAATGCCACCAGATGTGCATCGGAAACTACTACTGGTCTTCCAGGGAACGATCAAAGCGTAGACTGTTTGAGACATTGCACCCATGGAGAAAAGTGCGCAAGGTGACTGTTGTATTCAATCCCGATGCAAATTCTGTGTTCCATCAACACTCTGATAGTAAACAGATTACAGAATGCCTTCAGATGTGCATCGGAAAGTACTACTGGTCTTCCAGGGAATGATCAAAGCGGAGACAGTTTGAGACATTACTCCCATGGAGGAAAGTGCGCATGGTGACTGTTGTATTCAATCCCGATGCAATTTCTGTGTTTCATCAAAACTCTGATACTCCACAGATTACAGAATGCCTCCAGATGTGCGTCGGAAACTACTATTGGTCTTCCAGGGAACGATCAAAGCGTAGACTGTTTGAGACAAAACTCGCATGGAGGAAAGTGCGCATGGTGACTGTTGTATTCAATCGCGATGCAATTTCTGTGTTTCATCAACACTCTGATAGTCCACGGATTAAGGGATGCCACCAGATGTGCATCGGAAGCTGCTTCTGGTCTTCCAGGTAGCGATCAAAGCGTAGACTCTTTGAGACATTACTCCTGTGGCGGAAAGTGCGTATGGTTACTGTTGTATTCGATCCCGATTCAATATCTGTGTTTCATCAACACTCTGATAGTCCACAGATTACAGAATGCCACCAGATGTGCATCGGAAACTACTACTGGTCTTCCAGGTAACGATCAAAGCGTAGACTGTTTGAGAAATAACTCCCGTGGAGGAAAGTGCGCAAGGTGACTGTTGTATTCAATCCCGATGCATTTTCTGTGTTTCATCAACACTCTGATAGTAGACAGATTACAGAATGCCACCAGATGTGCATCGGAAACTACTACTGGTCTTCCAGGGAACGATCAAAGCGTAGACTGTTTGAGACATTGCACCCATGGAGAAAAGTGCGCATGGTGACCGTTGTATTCAATCCCGATGCAAATTCTGTGTTCCATCAACACTCTGATAGTAGACAGATTACAGAATGCCTTCAGATGTGCATCGGAAACTACTACTGGTCTTCCAGGGAACTCAAAGTGTAGACTGTTTGAGACATTACTCAGATGGATGAAAGTGCGCATGGTGACTGTTGTATTCAATTCCATTGCAATTTCTGTGTATCATCAACACTCAGTTAGTCCACAGATTTCTGAATGCCTCCAGATATGCATCGGAAACTGCTACTGGTCTTCCAGGGAACGATCAAAGCGTAGACTGTCTGAGATATTACTCCCATGGAGGAAAGTGCTCCTGGTGACTGTTGTATTCAATCCCGATGCAATTTCTGAGTTTCATCAACACTCTGATAGTCCACAGATTGCAGAAATCTACCAGATGTGCATCGGAAACTACTACTTTTCTTCCAGGGAACGATCAAAGCGTAGACTGTTTGAGACATTACTCCTGTGGAGGAAAGTGCGCATGGTGACTGTTGTATTCGATTCCATTGCAATTTCTGTGTTTCATCAACACTCAGTTAGTCCACAGATTTCTGAATGCCTCCAGATATACATCTGAAACTACTACTTGTCTTCCAGAGAACGATCAAAGCGTAGACTGTTTGAGATATTACTCCCATGGAGGAAAGTGCGCATGGTGACTGTTGTATTCAATCTCGATGCAATTTCTGAAATTCATCAACACTCTGATAGTCCACAGATTGCAGAATGCTTCCAGATGTGCATCGGAAACTACTATTTTTCTTCCAGGGAACGATCAAAGCGTAGACTGTTTGAGACATTACTCCTGTGGAGGAAAGTGCGCATGGTGACTGTTGTATTCAACCCAGATGCAAATTCTGTGTTCCATCGACACTCTGATAGTAGACAGATTACAGAATGCCTCCAGATGTGCATCGGAAACTACTACTGGTCTTCCAGGGAACTCAAAGCGTAGAGTGTTTGAGACATTACTCCCATTGAATAAAATGCGCATGGTGACTGTTGTATTCAATCTCGATGCAATTTCTGTGTTTCATCAACACTCTGATAGTCCACAGATTGCAGAATGCTTCCAGATGTGCATCGGAAACCACTTCTGGTCTTCCAGGGAACGATCAAAGCGTAGACTGTTTGAGACATTACTAACATGTAGGCAAGTGCTCATGGTGACTGTTGTATTCAATCCCGATGCAAATTCTGTGCTCCATCAACACTCTGATACTAGTCAGATTACAGAATGCCTCCAGATGTGCATCGGAAACTACTACTGGTCTTCTAGGGAACTCAAAGCGTAGAGTGTTTGAGACATTACTCCCATGGAGGAAAGTGCGCATGGTGACTGTTGTATTCAAAGCCGATGCAAGTTCTATGTTACATCAACACTCTGAAGGTCCACAGATTACAGAATGCATCCAGATGTGCATCGGAAACTACTACTGGTCTTCCAGGGAACGATCAAAGCGTAAACTATTTGAGACATTACTCCCATGGAGCAAAGTGCGCATGGTGACTGTTGTATTCAATCCCGATGCAATTTCTGTGTTTCATCAACACTCTGATAGTCCACAGATTAAGGAATGCCACCAGATGTGCATCGGAAACTACTACTGGTCTTCCAGGTAACGATCAAAGCGTAGCCTGTTTGAGACATTAATCCTGTGTAGGAATGTGAGCATGGTGACTGTTGTATTCAATCCCGATGCAATTTCTGTGTTTCATCCACACTCTGATAGTCTACAGATTACAGAATGCCACCAGATGTGCATCGGAAACTACTGCTGGTCTTCCAGGGAACGATCAAATCGTAGACTGTTTGAGACATTACTCCCATGGAGGAAAGTGCGTATGGTGACTGTTGTATTCAATCCCGATGCAATTTCTATGTTTCATCAACATTCTGATAGTCCACAGATTGCAGAATGCCTCCAGATGTGCATCGGAAACTACTACTGGACTTCCAGGGAACGTTCAAAGCGTAGACTGTTTGAGACACTACTCCCATGGAGGAAAGTGCGCATTGTGGCTGTTGTATTCAATCCCATTGCAATCTCTGTGTTTCATCAACACTCTGATAGACCTCAGATTAAGGAATGCCACGAGATGTGCATCGGAAACTACTACTGGAATTTCCAGGCAACGATCAAAGCATAGACTGTTTGAGACATTACTCCTGTGGAGGAATGTGCGCATGGTGACGGTTGTATGCAATCCCGATGCAATTTCTGTGATTCATCAACACTCTGATAGTCCACAGATTACAGAATGCCCACAGATGTGCATCGGAAACTACCACTGGTCTTTCAGAGAACGATCAAAGCGTAGACTGTTTGAGACATTACTAACATGTAGGCAAGTGCTCATGGTGACTGTTGTATTCAATCCCGATGCAATATCTGTGTTTCATCAACACTCTGATAGTCCACAGATTACAGAATGCCACCAGATGTTACGGAAACTACTACTGGTCTTCCAGGGAACGATCAAAGCGTAGACTGTTTGAGACATTACTCCCGTGGAGGAAAGTGCGCATGGTGACTGTTGTATTCAATCCCGATGCAATTTCTGTGTTTCATCAACACTCTGATAGTCCACAGATTACAGAATGCCACCAGATGTTACGGAAACTACTACTGGTCTTCCAGGGAACGATCAAAGCGTAGACTGTTTGAGACATTACTAACATGTAGGCAAGTGCGCATGGTGACTGTTGTATTCAATCCCGATGCAATTTCTGTGTTTCATCAACACTCTGATAGTCCACAGATTACAGAATGCCCACAGATGTGCATCGGAAACTACCACTGGTCTTTCAGGGAACGATCAAAGCGTAGACTGTTTGAGACATTACTAACATGTAGGCAAGTGCTCATGGTGACTGTTGTATTCAATCCCGATGCAAATTCTGTGCTCCATCAACACTCTGATACAAGTCAGATTACAGAATGCCTCCAGATGTGCAGCGGAAACTACTACTGGTCTTATAGGGAACTCAAAGCGTAGAGTGTTTGAGACATTACTCCCATGGAGGAAAGTGCGCATGGTGATTGTTGTATTCAATCCCATTGCAATTTCTGTGTTTCATCAACACTCAGTTAGTCCACAGTTTTCAGAATGCCTCCAGATGTGCATCGGAAAATACTACTGGTCTTCCAGGGAACGATCAAAGCGTAGACTGTTTGAGACACTACTCCCATGGAGGAAAGTGCGCATGGTGACTGTTGTATTCAATCCCGATGCAATTTCTGTGTTTCATCAACACTCTGATACTCCACAGATTACAGAATGCTTCCAGATGTGCATCGGAAACTACTATTGGTCTTGCAGGGAACGATCAAAGCGTAGACTGTTTGAGACATTACTCCTGTGGAGGAAAGTGCGCATGGTGACTGTTGTATTCAATCCCGATGCAATTTCTGTGATTCATCAACACTCTGATAGTCCACAGATTACAGAATGCCCACAGATGTGCATCGGAAACTACCACTGGTCTTTCAGGGAACGATCACAGCGTAGACTGTTTGAGACATTACTAACATGTAGGCAAGTGCTCATGGTGACTGTTGTATTCAATCCCGATGCAATTTCTTTGTTTCATCAACACTCTGATAGTCCACAAATTACAGAATGCCACCAGATGTTACGGAAACTACTACTGGTCTTCCAGGGAACGATCAAAGCGTAGACTGTTTGAGACATTACTAACATGTAGGCAAGTGCTCATGGTGACTGTTGTATTCAATCCCGATGCAAATTCTGTGCTCCATCAACACTCTGATACTAGTCAGATTACAGAATGCCTCCAGATGTGCATCGGAAACTACTACTGGTCTTCTAGGGAACTCAAAGCGTAGAGTGTTTGAGACATTACTCCCATGGAGGAAAGTGCGCATGGTGAATGTTGTATTCAAAGCCGATGCAAGTTCTATGTTACATCAACACTCTGAAGGTCCACAGATTACAGAATGCATCCAGATGTGCATCGGAAACTACTACTGGTCTTCCAGGGAACGATCAAAGCGTAAACTATTTGAGACATTACTCCCATGGAGCAAAGTGCGCATGGTGACTGTTGTATTCAATCCCGATGCAATTTCTGTGTTTCATCAACACTCTGATAGTCCACAGATTAAGGAATGCCACCAGATGTGCATCGGAAACTACTACTGGTCTTCCAGGTAACGATCAAAGCGTAGACTGTTTGAGACATTACTCCTGTGTAGGAAAGTGAGCATGGTGACTGTTGTATTCAATCCCGATGCAATTTCTGTGTTTCATCCACACTCTGATAGTCTACAGATTACAGAATGCCACCAGATGTGCATCGGAAACTACTGCTGGTCTTCCAGGGAACGATCAAATCGTAGACTGTTTGAGACATTACTCCCATGTAGGAAAGTGCGCATGGTGACTGTTGTATTCAATCCCGATGCAATTTCTATGTTTCATCAACATTCTGATAGTCCACAGATTGCAGAATGCCTCCAGATGTGCATCGGAAACTACCACTGGTCTTTCAGGGAACGATCAAAGCGTAGACTGTTTGAGACATTACTAACATGTAGGCAAGTGCTCATGGTGACTGTTGTATTCAATCCCGATGCAAATTCTGTGCTACATCAACACTCTGATACTAGTCAGATTACAGAATGCCTCCAGATGTGCATCGGAAACTACTACTGGTCTTCCAGGGAACGATCAAAGCGTAGACTGTTTGAGACATTGCACCCATGGAGAAAAGTGCGCATGGTGACTGTTGTATTCAATCCCGATGCAAATTCTGTGTTCCATCAACACTCTGATAGTAAACAGATTACAGAATGCCTTCAGATGTGCATCGGAAAGTACTACTGGTCTTCCAGGGAATGATCAAAGCGGAGACAGTTTGAGACATTACTCCCATGGAGGAAAGTGCGCATGGTGACTGTTGTATTCAATCCCGATGCAATTTCTGTGTTTCATCAAAACTCTGATACTCCACAGATTACAGAATGCCTCCAGATGTGCGTCGGAAACTACTATTGGTCTTCCAGGGAACGATCAAAACGTAGACTGTTTGAGACAAAACTCGCATGGAGGAAAGTGCGCATGGTGACTGTTGTATTCAATCGCGATGCAATTTCTGTGTTTCATCAACACTCTGATAGTCCACGGATTAAGGGATGCCACCAGATGTGCATCGGAAGCTGCTTCTGGTCTTCCAGGTAGCGATCAAAGCGTAGACTCTTTGAGACATTACTCCTGTGGCGGAAAGTGCGTATGGTTACTGTTGTATTCGATCCCGATTCAATATCTGTGTTTCATCAACACTCTGATAGTCCACAGATTACAGAATGCCACCAGATGTGCATCGGAAACTACTACTGGTCTTCCAGGTAACGATCAAAGCGTAGACTGTTTGAGAAATAACTCCCTTGGAGGAAAGTGCGCAAGGTGACTGTTGTATTCAATCCCGATGCATTTTCTGTGTTTCATCAACACTCTGATAGTAGACAGATTACAGAATGCCACCAGATGTGCATCGGAAACTACTACTGGTCTTCCAGGGAACGATCAAAGCGTAGACTGTTTGAGACATTGCACCCATGGAGAAAAGTGCGCATGGTGACCGTTGTATTCAATCCCGATGCAAATTCTGTGTTCCATCAACACTCTGATAGTAGACAGATTACAGAATGCCTTCAGATGTGCATCGGAAACTACTACTGGTCTTCCAGGGAACTCAAAGTGTAGACTGTTTGAGACATTACTCAGATGGATGAAAGTGCGCATGGTGACTGTTGTATTCAATTCCATTGCAATTTCTGTGTATCATCAACACTCAGTTAGTCCACAGATTTCTGAATGCCTCCAGATATGCATCGGAAACTGCTACTGGTCTTCCAGGGAACGATCAAAGCGTAGACTGTCTGAGATGTTACTCCCATGGAGGAAAGTGCTCCTGGTGACTGTTGTATTCAATCCCGATGCAATTTCTGAGTTTCATCAACACTCTGATAGTCCACAGATTGCAGAAATCTACCAGATGTGCATCGGAAACTACTACTTTTCTTCCAGGGAACGATCAAAGCGTAGACTGTTTGAGACGTTACTCCCATGGAGGAAAGTGCGCATGATGACTGTTGTATTCAATCCCGATGCAAATTCTGTGTTCCATCAATACTCTGATAGTAGACAGATTACAGAATGCCTCCAGATTTGCATCGGAAACTACTACTGGTCTTCCAGGGAACTCAAAGCGTAGAGTGTTTGAGACATTACTCCCATGGAGGAAAGTGCGCATGGTGACTGTTGTATACAATCCCATTGCAATTTCTGTGTTTCATCAACACTCTGATAGTCCACAGATTAAGGAATGCCACCAGATGTGCATCGGAAACTACTACTGGTCTTCCAGGTAACGATCAAAGCGTAGACTGTTTGAGACATTACCCCTGTGGAGGAAAGTGCTCATGGTGACTGTTGTATTCAATGCCGATGCAACTTCTGTGTTTCATCAACACTCTGATGATCCACAGATTACAGAATGCCTCGAGATGGGCATCGGAAACTACCACTGGTCTTCCAGGGAACGATCAAAGCGTAGACTGTTTGAGACATTACTAATATGTAGGCAAGTGCGCATGGTGGCTGTTGTATTCAATCCCGATGCAATATCCGTGTTTCATCAACACTTTGAAGGTCCACAGATTACAGAATGCATCCAGATGTGCATCAGAAACTACTACTGGTCTTCCAGGAAACGATCAGAGCGTAGACTATTTGAGACATTACTCCCATGGAGGAAAGTGCGCATGGTGACTGTTGTATTCAATCCCAATGCAATTTCTATGTTTCATCAAAACTCTGATAGTCCACAGATTAAGGAATGCCACCAGATGTGCATCGGAAGCTGCTACTGGTCTTCCAGGGAACGATCAAATCGTAGAGTTTTTGAGACACTACTCCCACGGAGGAAAGTGCGCATGGTGACTGTTGTATTCAATCCCGATGCAATTTCTGTGTTTCATGAAAACTCTGATAGTCCACAGATTAAGGAATGCCACCAAATGTGCATCGGAAGCTGCTACTGGTCTTCCAGGTAACGATCAAAGCGTAGACTGTTTGAGACATTACTCCTGTGGCGGAAAGTACGAATGGTGACTGTTGTATTCAATCCCGATGCAATTTCTGTGTTTCATCAACACTCTGATAGTCCACAGATTACAGAATGCAACCAGATGTGCATCGGAAACAACTACTGGTCTTCCAGGGAACGATCAAAGCGTAGACTGTTTGAGACATTACTAATATGTAGGCAAGTGCGCATGGTGACTGTTGTATTCAATACCGATGCAATATCCGTGTTTCATCAACACTTTGAAGGTCCACAGATTACAGAATGCATCCAGATGTGCATCAGAAACTACTACTGGTCTTCCAAGAAACGATCAGAGCGTAGACTATTTGAGACATTACTCCCATGGAGGAAAGTGCGCATGGTGACAGTTGTAATCAATCCCGATGCAATTTCAGTGTTTCATCAAAACTCTGATAGTCCACAGATTAAGGAATGCCACCAGATGTGCATCGGAAACAACTACTGGTCTTCCAGGTAACGATCAAAGCGTAGACGGTTTGAGACTTTACTCCCATGGAGGAAAGTGCGCATGGTGACTGTTGTATTCAATCCCGATGCAATTTCTGTGTTTGATCAACACTCTGATACTCCACAGATTACAGAATGCCTCCAGATGTGCATCAGAAACTACTACTGGTCTTCCTGGGAACGATCAAAGCGTAGACTGTTTGAGAAACTACTCCCATGGCGGGAAGTGCGCATGGTGAGTGTTGTATTCAGTCCCGATGCAATTTCTGTGTTTCATCAACACTCTGATAGTCCACAGATTACAGAACGCCTCCAGATGTGCATCAGAAACTACTACTGGTCTTCCTGGGAACGATCAAAGCGTAGACGGTTCGAGACATTACTCCCATGGAGGAAAGTGCGCATGGTGACTGTTGTATTCAATCCCGAAGCAATTTCTGTGTTTGATCAACATTCTGATACTCCACAGATTACAGAATGCCTCCAGATGTGCATCAGAAACTACTACTGGTCTTCCTGGGAACGATCAAAGCGTAGACTGTTTGAGACACTACTCCCATGGAGGAAAGTGCCCATGGAGAATGTTGTATTCAATCCCGATGCAATTTCTGTGTTTCATCAACACTCTGATACTCCACAGATTACAGAATGCCTTGAGATATGCATCGGAAACTACTACTGGTCTTCCAGGGAACGATCAAAGCGTACACTCTTTGAGACTTTACTAACATGTAGGCAAGTGCGCATGGTGACTGTTGTATTCAATCTCGATGCAACTTCTGTGTTTCATCAACACTCCGATAGTCCACAGATTAAGGAATGCCACCAGATGTGCATCGGAAACTACTACTGGTCTTCCAGGGAACGATCAAAGCGTAGACTGTTTGAGACATTACTCCTATGGAGGAAAGTGCGCATGGTGACTGTTGTATTCAATCCCGATGCAATTTCTGTGTTTGATCAACTCTCTGATACACCACAGATTACAGAATGCCTCCAGATGTGCATCAGAAACTACTACTGGTCTTCCTGGGAACGATCAAAGCGTAGACTGTTTGAGACACCACTCCCATGGAGGAAAGTGCGCATGGTTACTGTTGTATTCAATCCCGATGAAATTTCTGTTTTTCATGAACACTGTGATAGTCCACAGATTAAGGAATGCCACCAGATGTGCATCGGAAACTACTACTGGTCTTCCAGGTAACGATCAAAGCGTAGACTGTTTGAGACATTACTCCTGTGGAGTAAAGTGCGCATCGTGACTGTTGTATTAAATCCCAATGCAATTTCTCTGTTTCATCAACACTCTGATGATCCACAGTTTACAGAATGCCTCCAGATGTGCATCGGAAACTACCACTGGTCTTCCAGGGAACGATCAAAGCGTACACTCTTTGAGACATTACTAACATGTAGGCAAGTGCGCATGGTGACTGTTGTTTTCAATTCCGATGCAATATCTGTGTTTCATCAACACTTTGAAGGTCCACAGATTACAGAATGCATCCAGAAGTGCATCAGAAACTAGTACTGGTCTTCCAGGAAACGATCAGAGCGTAGACTATTTGAGACATTACTCCCATGGAGGAAAGTGCGCATGGTGACTGTTGTATTCAATCCCGATGCAATTTCTGTGTTTCATCAAAACTCTGATAGTCCACAGATTAAGGAATGCCACCAGATGTGCATCGGAAGCTGCTACTGGTCATCCAGGTAACGATCAAATCGTAGACTGTTTGAGACATTACTCCTGTGGCGGAAAGTGCGAATGGTGACCGTTGTATTCAATCCCGATGCATTTTCTGTGTTTCATCAACACTCTGATAGTTTACAGATTACAGAATGCCACCAGACGTGCATCGGAAACTACTACTGGTCTTCCAGGGAACGATCAAAGCGTAGACTGTTTGAGACATTGCACCCATGGAAGAAAGTGCGCATGGTGACTGTTGTATTCAATCCCGATGCAAATTCTGTGTTGCATCAACACTCTGATAGTAGACAGATTACAGAATGCCTTCAGATGTGCATCGGAAACTACTACTGGTCTTCCAGGGAACTCAAAGTGTAGACTGTTTGAGACATTACTCCCATGGAGGAAAGTGCGCATGGTGACTGTTGTATTCAATTCCATTGCAATTTCTGTGTTTCATCAACACTCAGTTAGTCCACAGATTTCTGAATGACTCCAGATGTGCATCAGAAACTACTACTGGTCTTCCAGGGAACGATCAAAGAGTAGACTGTTTGAGATTTTACTCCCATGGAGGAAAGTGCGCATGGTGACTGTTGTATTCAATCCCGATGCAATTCTGAGTTTCGTCAACACTCTGATAGTCCACAGATTGCAGAAAGCTTCCAGATGTGCATCGGAACTACTACTGGTCATCCAGGGAACGATCAAAGCGTAGACTGTTTGAGACATTACTCCCATGGAGGAAAGTGCGCATGGTGACTGTTGTATTCAATCCCGATGCAATTTCTGTGTTTCATCAACACTCTGATACTCCACAGATTACAGAATGCCTCCAGATGTGCATCAGAAACTAATACTGGTCTTCCTGGGAACGATCAAAGCGTAGACGGTTCGAGACATTACTCCCATGGAGGAAAGTGCCCATGGTGACTGTTCTATTCAATCCCATTGCAATTTCTGTGTTTTATCAACACTCAGTTAGTCCACAGATTTCAGAATGCCTCCAGATGTGCATTTTAAAGTACTACTGGTCTTCCAGGGAACGATCAAAGCGTAGACTGTTTGAGACATTACTCCCGTGGAGGGAAGTGCGCATGGTGTCTGTTGTATTCAATCCCGATGCAATTTCTGTGTTTCATCAACACTGTGATAGTCCACAGATTGCAGAATACTTCCAGATGTGCATCGGAAACTACTACTGGTCTTCCAGGGAACGATCAAAGAGTAGATTGTTTGAGACACTACTCCCATGGAGGAAAGTGCGCATGGTGACTAATGTATTCAATCCCGATGCAATTTCTGTGTTTCATCAACACTCTGATACTCCAAAGATTACAGAATGCCTCGAGATATGCATCGGAAACTACTACTGGTCTTCCTAGGAACGATCAAAGCATAGATTGTTTGAGACATTACTCCCGTGGAGGAAAATGCTCATGGTTACTTTTGTATTCAATCCCGATGCAATTTCTGTGTTTCATCAACACTCTGAAGGTCCACAGATTACAGAATGCATCCAGATGTGCATCGGAAACTACTACTGGGCTTCCAGGGAACGATCAAAGCGTGGACTATTTGAGACATAACTCCCTTGGAGCAAAGTGCGCATGGTGACTGTTGTATTCAATCCCGATGCAATTTCTGTGTTTCATCAACACTCTGATAGTCCACAGATTAAGCAATGCCACCAGATGTGCATCGGAAACTACTACTGGTCTGCCAGGGAACGTTCAAAGCGTAGACTGTTTGAGACATTACTCCCATGGAGGAAAGTGCGCATGGTGACTGTTGTATTCAATCCCGATGCAATTTCTGTCTTTCATCAACACTCTGATAGTCCACAGATTAAGGAATGCCACCAGATGTGCATCGGAAACAACTACTGGTCTTCCAGGGAACGATCAAAGCGTAGACTGTTTAGGACATTCCACTTGTGGAGGAAAGTGCGCATGGTGACTGTTGTATTCAATCCCGAGGCAATTTCTGTCTTTGATCGACACTCCGATACTCCACAGATTACAAAATGCCTCCAGATGTGCATCAGAAACTACTACTGGTCTTCCTGGGAACGATCAAAGCGTAGACTGTTTGAGAAACTACTCCCATGGCGGGAAGTGCGCATGGTGAGTGTTGTATTCAGTCCCGATGCAATTTCTGTGTTTCATCAACACTCTCATAGTCCACAGATTACAGAACGCCTCCAGATGTGCATCAGAAACTACTACTGGTCTTCCTGGGAACGATCAAAGCGTAGATGGTTCGAGACATTACTCCCATGGAGGAAAGTGCCCATGGTGAGTGTTCTATTCAATCCCATTGAAATTTCTGTGTTTTATCAACACTCAGTTAGTCCACAGATTTCAGAATGCCTCCAGATGTGCATTGGAAACTACTACTGGTCTTCCAGGGAACGATCAAAGCGTAGACTGTTTGAGACATTACTCCCGTGGAGGGAAGTGCGCATGGTGACTGTTGTATTCAATCCCGATGCAATTTCTGTGTTTCATCAACACTCTGATAGTCCACAGATTAAGGAATGCCACCAGATGTGCATCGGAAACTACTATTGGTCTTCCAGGGAACGATCAAAGCGTAGACTGTTTGAGACATTACTCCCATGGAGGAAAGTGCGCATGGTGACTGTTGTATACAATCCCGAAGCAATTTCTGTGTTTGATCAACACTCTGATACTCCACAGATTACAGAATGCCTCCAGATGTGCATCAGAAACTACTACTGGTCTTCCTGGGAACGATCAAAGCGTAGACTGTTTGAGACACCACTCCCATGGAGGAAAGTGCGCATGGTGACTGTTGTATTCAATCCCGATGAAATTTCTGTTTTTCATGAACACTCTGATAGTCCACAGATTAAGGAATGACACCAGATGTGCATCGGAAACTACCACTGGTCTTCCAGGGAACGATCAAAGCGTACACAGTTTGAGACATTACTCCTGTGGCGGAAAGTGCGAATGGTGACTGTTGTATTCAATCCCGATGCATTTTCTGTGTTTCATCAACACTCTGATAGTCCACAGATTAAGGAATGCCACCAGATGTGCATCGGAAGCTGCTACTGGTCATCCAGGTAACGATCAAAGCGTAGACTGTTTGAGATATTACTCCTGTGGCGGAAAGTGCGAATGGTGAGTGTTGTATTCAATCCCGATGCATTTTCTGTGTTTCATCAACACTCTGATAGTCCACAGATTACAGAATGCCACCAGACGTGCATCGGAAACTACTACTGGTCTTCCAGGGAACGATCAAAGCGTAGACTGTTTGAGACATTACTCCCATAGAGGAAAGTGCGCATTGTGACTGTTGTATTCAATCCCGATGCAATTTCTGTGTTTGATCAATACTCTGATACTCCACAGATTACAGAATGCCTCCAGATGTGCATCAGAAACTACTACTGGTTTTCCTGGGAACGATCAAAGCGTAGACTGTTTGAGAAACTACTCCCATGGCGGGAAGTGCGCATGGTGAGTGTTGTTTTCAGTCCCGATGCAATTTCTGTGTTTCATCAACACTCTGATAGTCCACAGATTACAGAACGCCTCCAGATGTGCATCAGAAACTACTACTGGTCTTCCTGGGAACGATCAAAGCGTAGACGGTTCGAGACATTACTCCCATGGAGGAAAGTGCCCATGGTGACTGTTCTATTCAATCCCATTGCAATTTCTGTGTTTTATCAACACTCAGTTAGTCCACAGATTTCAGAATGCCTCCAGATGTGCATTGGAAAGTACTACTGGTCTTCCAGGGAACGATCAAAGCGTAGACTGTTTGAGACATTACTCCCGTGGAGGGAAGTGCGCATGGTGACTGTTGTATTCAATCCCGATGCAATTTCTGTGTTTCATCAACACTGTGATAGTCCACAGATTGCAGAATACTTCCAGATGTGCATCGGAAACTACTACTGGTCTTCCAGGGAACGATCAAAGAGTAGATTGTTTGAGACACTACTCCCATGGAGGAAAGTGCGCATGGTGACTAATGTATTCAATCCCGATGCAATTTCTGTGTTTCATCAACACTCTGATACTCCAAAGATTACAGAATGCCTCGAGATATGCATCGGAAACTACTACTGGTCTTCCTGGGAACGATCAAAGCATAGATTGTTTGAGACATTACTCCCGTGGAGGAAAATGCTCATGGTTACTTTTGTATTCAATCCCGATGCAATTTCTCTGTTTCATCAACACTCTGAAGGTCCACAGATTACAGAATGCATCCAGATGTGCATCGCAAACTACTACTGGGCTTCCAGGGAACGATCAAAGCGTGGACTATTTGAGACATAACTCCCTTGGAGCAAAGTGCGCATGGTGACTGTTGTATTCAATCCCGATGCAATTTCTGTGTTTCATCAACACTCTGATAGTCCACAGATTAAGCAATGCCACCAGATGTGCATCGGAAACTACTACTGGTCTGCCAGGGAACGTTCAAAGCGTAGACTGTTTGAGACATTACTCCCATGGAGGAAAGTGCGCATGGTGACTGTTGTATTCAATCCCGATGCAATTTCTGTCTTTCATCAACACTCTGATAGTCCACAGATTAAGGAATGCCACCAGATGTGCATCGGAAACAACTACTGGTCTTCCAGGGAACGATCAAAGCGTAGACTGTTTAGGACATTCCACTTGTGGAGGAAAGTGCGCATGGTGACTGTTGTATTCAATCCCGATGCAATTTCTGTGTTTGATCGACACTCTGATACTCCACAGATTACAAAATGCCTCCAGATGTGCATCAGAAACTACTACTGGTCTTCCTGGGAACGATCAAAGCGTAGACTGTTTGAGAAACTACTCCCATGGCGGGAAGTGCGCATGGTGAGTGTTGTATTCAGTCCCGATGCAATTTCTGTGTTTCATCAACACTCTCATAGTCCACAGATTACAGAACGCCTCCAGATGTGCATCAGAAACTACTACTGGTCTTCCTGGGAACGATCAAAGCGTAGATGGTTCGAGACATTACTCCCATGGAGGAAAGTGCCCATGGTGAGTGTTCTATTCAATCCCATTGAAATTTCTGTGTTTTATCAACACTCAGTTAGTCCACAGATTTCAGAATGCCTCCAGATGTGGATTGGAAACTACTACTGGTCTTCCAGGGAACGATCAAAGCGTAGACTGTTTGAGACATTACTCCCGTGGAGGGAAGTGCGCATGGTGACTGTTGTATTCAATCCCGATGCAATTTCTGTGTTTCATCAACACTCTGATAGTCCACAGATTAAGGAATGCCACCAGATGTGCATCGGAAACTACTATTGGTCTTCCAGGGAACGATCAAAGCGTAGACTGTTTGAGACATTACTCCCATGGAGGAAAGTGCGCATGGTGACTGTTGTATACAATCCCGAAGCAATTTCTGTGTTTGATCAACACTCTGATACTCCACAGATTACAGAATGCCTCCAGATGTGCATCAGAAACTACTACTGGTCTTCCTGGGAACGATCAAAGCGTAGACTGTTTGAGACACCACTCCCATGGAGGAAAGTGCGCATGGTGACTGTTGTATTCAATCCCGATGAAATTTCTGTTTTTCATGAACACTCTGATAGTCCACAGATTAAGGAATGACACCAGATGTGCATCGGAAACTACCACTGGTCTTCCAGGGAACGATCAAAGCGTACAAAGTTTGAGACATTACTCCTGTGGCGGAAAGTGCGAATGGTGACTGTTGTATTCAATCCCGATGCATTTTCTGTGTTTCATCAACACTCTGATAGTCCACAGATTAAGGAATGCCACCAGATGTGCATCGGAAGCTGCTACTGGTCATCCAGGTAACGATCAAAGCGTAGACTGTTTGAGACATTACTCCTGTGGCGGAAAGTGCGAATGGTGAGTGTTGTATTCAATCCCGATGCATTTTCTGTGTTTCATCAACACTCTGATAGTCCACAGATTACAGAATGCCACCAGACGTGCATCGGAAACTACTACTGGTCTTCCAGGGAACGATCAAAGCGTAGACTGTTTGAGACATTACTCCCGTGGAGGGAAGTGCGCATGGTGACTGTTGTATTCAATCCCGATGCAATTTCTGTGTTTCATCAACACTGTGATAGGTCACAGATTGCAGAATGCTTCCAGATGTGCATCGGAAACTACTACTGGTCTTCCAGGGAACGATCAAAGCGTAGACTGTTTGAGACACTACTCCCATGGAGGAAAGTGCGCATGGTGACTGTTGTATTCAATCCCGATGCAATTTCTGTGTTTCATCAACACTCTGATAGTCCACAGATTAAGGAATACCACCAGATGTGCATCGGAAACTACTACTGGTCTTCCAGGTAACGATCAAAGCGTAGACTGTTTGAGACATTACCCGTGTGGAGGAAAGTGCTCATGGTGACTGTTGTATTCAATGCCGATGCAACTTCTGTGTTTCATCAACACTCTGATGATCCACAGATTACAGAATGCCTCGAGATGGGCATCGGAAACTACCACTGGTCTTCCAGGGAACGATCAAAGCGTAGACTGTTTGAGACATTACTAATATGTAGGCAAGTGCGCATGGTGGCTGTTGTATTCAATCCCGATGCAATATCCGTGTTTCATCAACACTTTGAAGGTCCACAGATTACAGAATGCATCCAGATGTGCATCAGAAACTACTACTGGTCTTCCAGGAAACGATCAGAGCGTAGACTATTTGAGACATTACTCCCATGGAGGAAAGTTCGCATGGTGACTGTTGTATTCAATCCCAATGCAATTTCTGTGTTTCATCAAAACTCTGATAGTCCACAGATTAAGGAATGCCACCAGATGTGCATCGGAAGCTGCTACTGGTCTTCCAGGGAACGATCAAAGCGTAGAGTTTTTGAGACACTACTCCCACGGAGGAAAGTGCGCATGGTGACTGTTGTATTCAATCCCGATGCAATTTCTGTGTTTCATGAAAACTCTGATAGTCCACAGATTAAGGAATGCCACCAAATGTGCATCGGAAGCTGCTACTGGTCTTCCAGGTAACGATTAAAGCGTAGACTGTTTGAGACATTACTCCTGTGGCGGAAAGTACGAATGGTGACTGTTGTATTCAATCCCGATGCAATTTCTGTGTTTCATCAACACTCTGATAGTCCACAGATTACAGAATGCAACCAGATGTGCATCGGAAACAACTACTGGTCTTCCAGGGAACGATCAAAGCGTAGACTGTTTGAGACATTACTAATATGTAGGCAAGTGCGCATGGTGACTGTTGTATTCAATCCCGATGCAATATCCGTGTTTCATCAACACTTTGAAGGTCCACAGATTACAGAATGCATCCAGATGTGCATCAGAAACTACTACTGGTCTTCCAGGAAACGATCAGAGCGTAGACTATTTGAGACATTACTCCCATGGAGGAAAGTGCGCATGGTGACAGTTGTAATCAATCCCGATGCAATTTCTGTGTTTCATCAAAACTCTGATAGTCCACAGATTAAGGAATGCCACCAGATGTGCATCGGAAACAACTACTGGTCTTCCAGGGAACGATCAAAGCGTAGACTGTTTGAGACATTCCACTTGTGGAGGAAAGTGCGCATGGTGACTGTTGTATTCAATCCTGATGCATTTTCTGTGTTTCATCAACACTCTGATAGTCCACAGATTACAGAATGCCACCAGACGTGCATCGGAAACTACTACTGGTCTTCCAGGGAACTCACAGTGTGCACTGTTTGAGACATTTCTCCCAGGGAGGAAAGTGCGCATGGTGACTGTTGTATTCAATTCCATTGCAATTTCTGTCTTTCATCAACACTCAGTTAGTCCACAGATTTCTGAATGCCTCCAGATTTGCATCGGAAACTACTACTGGTCTTCCAGGGAACGATCAAAGAGTAGACTGTTTGAGATATTACTCCCATGGAGGAAAGTGCGCATGGTGACTGTTGTATTCAATCCCGATGCAGTTCTGAGTTTCATCAACACTCTGATAGTCCACATATTGCAGAATGTTTCCAGATGTGCATTGGAACTACTACTGGTCTTCCAGGGAACGATCAAAGCGTAGACGGTTTGAGACTTTACTCCCATGGAGGAAAGTGCGCATGGTGACTGTTGTATTCAATCCCGATGCAATTTCTGTGTTTGATCAACACTCTGATACTCCACAGATTACAGAATGCCTCCAGATGTGCATCAGAAACTACTACTGGTCTTCCTGGGAACGATCAAAGCGTAGACTGTTTGAGAAACTACTCCCATGGCGGGAAGTGCGCAAGGTGAGTGTTGTATTCAGTCCCGATGCAATTTCTGTGTTTCATCAACACTCGGATAGTCCACAGATTACAGAACGCCTCCAGATGTGCATCAGAAACTACTACTGGTCTTCCTGGGAACGATCAAAGCGTAGACGGTTCGAGACATTACTCCCATGGAGGAAAGTGCGCATGGCGACTTTTGTATTCAATCCCGAAGCAATTTCTGTGTTTGATCAACATTCTGATACTCCACAGATTACAGAATGCCTCCAGATGTGCATCAGAAACTACTACTGGTCTTCCTGGGAACGATCAAAGCGTAGACTGTTTGAGACACTACTCCCATGGAGGAAAGTGCGCATGGAGAATGTTGTATTCAATCCCGATGCAATTTCTGTGTTTCATCAACACTCTGATACTCCACAGATTACAGAATGCCTTGAGATATGCATCGGAAACTACTACTGGTCTTCCAGGGAACGATCAAAGCGTACACTCTTTGAGACATTACTAACATGTAGGCAAGTGCGCATGGTGACTGTTGTATTCAATCTCGATGCAACTTCTGTGTTTCATCAACACTCCGATAGTCCACAGATTAAGGAATGCCACCAGATGTGCATCGGAAACTACTACTGGTCTTCCAGGGAACGATCAAAGCGTAGACTGTTTGAGACATTACTCCTATGGAGGAAAGTGCGCATGGTGACTGTTGTATTCAATCCCGATGCAATTTCTGTGTTTGATAAACACTCTGATACTCCACAGATTACAGAATGCCTCCACATGTGCATCAGAAACTACTACTGGTCTTCCTGGGAACGATCAAAGCGTAGACTGTTTGAGACACCACTCCCATGGAGGAAAGTGCGCATGGTGACTGTTGTATTCAATCCCGATGAAATTTCTGTTTTTCATGAACACTCTGATAGTCCACAGATTAAGGAATGCCACCAGATGTGCATCGGAAACTACTACTGGTCTTCCAGGTAACGATCAAAGCGTAGACTGTTTGAGACATTGCACCCATGGAAGAAAGTGCGCATGGTGACTGTTGTATTCAATCCCGATGCAAATTCTGTGTTGCATCAACACTCTGATAGTAGACAGATTACAGAATGCCTTCAGATGTGCATCGGAAACTACTACTGGTCTCCCAGGGAACGATCAAAGCGTAGACTGTTTGAGACACCACTCCCATGGAGTAAAGTGCGCATCGTGACTGTTGTATTAAATCCCAATGCAATTTCTCTGTTTCATCAACACTCTGATGATCCACAGTTTACAGAATGCCTCCAGACGTGCATCGGAAACTACTACTGGTCTTCCAGGGAACGATCAAAGCGTAGACTGTTTGAGACATTGCACCCATGGAAGAAAGTGCGCATGGTGACTGTTGTATTCAATCCCGATGCAAATTCTGTGTTGCATCAACACTCTGATAGTAGACAGATTACAGAATGCCTTCAGATGTGCATCGGAAACTACTACTGGTCTTCCAGGGAACTCAAAGTGTAGACTGTTTGAGACATTACTCCCATGGAGGAAAGTGCGCATGGTGACAGTTGTAATCAATCCCGATGCAATTTCTGTGTTTCATCAAAACTCTGATAGTCCACAGATTAAGGAATGCCACCAGATGTGCATCGGAAACAACTACTGGTCTTCCAGGGAACGATCAAAGCGTAGACTGTTTGAGACATTCCACTTCTGGAGGAAAGTGCGCATGGTGACTGTTGTATTCAATCCCGATGCATTTTCTGTGTTTCATCAACACTCTGATAGTCCACAGATTACAGAATGCCACCAGACGTGCATCGGAAACTACTACTGGTCTTCCAGGGAACTCAAAGTGTGCACTGTTTGAGACATTTCTCCCATGGAGGAAAGTGCGCAAGGTGACTGTTGTATTCAATTCCATTGCAATTTCTGTCTTTCATCAACACTCAGTTAGTCCACAGATTTCTGAATGCCTCCAGATTTGCATCGGAAACTACTACTGGTCTTCCAGGGAACGATCAAAGAGTAGACTGTTTGAGATATTACTCCCATGGAGGAAAGTGCGCATGGTGACTGTTGTATTCAATCCCGATGCAGTTCTGAGTTTCATCAACACTCTGATAGTCCACATATTGCAGAATGTTTCCAGATGTGCATTGGAACTACTACTGGTCTTCCAGGGAACGATCAAAGCGTAGACGGTTTGAGACTTTACTCCCATGGAGGAAAGTGCGCATGGTGACTGTTGTATTCAATCCCGATGCAATTTCTGTGTTTGATCAACACTCTGATACTCCACAGATTACAGAATGCCTCCAGATGTGCATCAGAAACTACTACTGGTCTTCCTGGGAACGATCAAAGCGTAGACTGTTTGAGAAACTACTCCCATGGCGGGAAGTGCGCATGGTGAGTGTTGTATTCAGTCCCGATGCAATTTCTGTGTTTCATCAACACTCGGATAGTCCACAGATTACAGAACGCCTCCAGATGTGCATCAGAAACTACTACTGGTCTTCCTGGGAACGATCAAAGCGTAGACGGTTCGAGACATTACTCCCATGGAGGAAAGTGCGCATGGTGACTTTTGTATTCAATCCCGAAGCAATTTCTGTGTTTGATCAACATTCTGATACTCCACAGATTACAGAATGCCTCCAGATGTGCATCAGAAACTACTACTGGTCTTCCTGGGAACGATCAAAGCGTAGACTGTTTGAGACACTACTCCCATGGAGGAAAGTGCGCATGGAGAATGTTGTATTCAATCCCGATGCAATTTCTGTGTTTCATCAACACTCTGATACTCCACAGATTACAGAATGCCTTGAGATATGCATCGGAAACTACTACTGGTCTTCCAGGGAACGATCAAAGCGTACACTCTTTGAGACATTACTAACATGTAGGCAAGTGCGCATGGTGACTGTTGTATTCAATCTCGATGCAACTTCTGTGTTTCATCAACACTCCGATAGTCCACAGATTAAGGAATGCCACCAGATGTGCATCGGAAACTACTACTGGTCTTCCAGGGAACGATCAAAGCGTAGACTGTTTGAGACATTACTCCTATGGAGGAAAGTGCGCATGGTGACTGTTGTATTCAATCCCGATGCAATTTCTGTGTTTGATCAACACTCTGATACTCCACAGATTACAGAATGCCTCCACATGTGCATCAGAAACTACTACTGGTCTTCCTGGGAACGATCAAAGCGTAGACTGTTTGAGACACCACTCCCATGGAGGAAAGTGCGCATGGTGACTGTTGTATTCAATCCCGATGAAATTTCTGTTTTTCATGAACACTCTGATAGTCCACAGATTAAGGAATGCCACCAGATGTGCATCGGAAACTACTACTGGTCTTCCAGGTAACGGTCAAAGCGTAGACTGTTTGAGACATTGCACCCATGGAAGAAAGTGCGCATGGTGACTGTTGTATTCAATCCCGATGCAAATTCTGTGTTGCATCAACACTCTGATAGTAGACAGATTACAGAATGCCTTCAGATGTGCATCGGAAACTACTACTGGTCTCCCAGGGAACGATCAAAGCGTAGACTGTTTGAGACACCACTCCCATGGAGTAAAGTGCGCATCGTGACTGTTGTATTAAATCCCAATGCAATTTCTCTGTTTCATCAACACTCTGATGATCCACAGTTTACAGAATGCCTCCAGACGTGCATCGGAAACTACTACTGGTCTTCCAGGGAACGATCAAAGCGTAGACTGTTTGAGACATTGCACCCATGGAAGAAAGTGCGCATGGTGACTGTTGTATTCAATCCCGATGCAAATTCTGTGTTGCATCAACACTCTGATAGTAGACAGATTACAGAATGCCTTCAGATGTGCATCCCCATGGAGGAAAGTGCGCATGGTGACTGTTGTATTCAATTCCATTGCAATTTCTGTGTTTCATCAACACTCAGTTAGTCCACAGATTTCTGAATGACTCCAGATGTGCATCAGAAACTACTACTGGTCTTCCAGGGAACGATCAAAGAGTAGACTGTTTGAGATTTTACTCCCATGGAGGAAAGTGCGCATGGTGACTGTTGTATTCAATCCCGATGCAATTCTGAGTTTCGTCAACACTCTGATAGTCCACAGATTGCAGAAAGCTTCCAGATGTGCATCGGAACTACTACTGGTCATCCAGGGAACGATCAAAGCGTAGACTGTTTGAGACATTACTCCCATGGAGGAAAGTGCGCATGGTGACTGTTGTATTCAATCCCGATGCAATTTCTGTGTTTCATCAACACTCTGATACTCCACAGATTACAGAATGCCTCCAGATGTGCATCAGAAACTAATACTGGTCTTCCTGGGAACGATCAAAGCGTAGACGGTTCGAGACATTACTCCCATGGAGGAAAGTGCCCATGGTGACTGTTCTATTCAATTCCATTGCAATTTCTGTGTTTTATCAACACTCAGTTAGTCCACAGATTTCAGAATGCCTCCAGATGTGCATTGGAAAGTACTACTGGTCTTCCAGGGAACGATCAAAGCGTAGACTGTTTGAGACATTACTCCCGTGGAGGGAAGTGCGCATGGTGTCTGTTGTATTCAATCCCGATGCAATTTCTGTGTTTCATCAACACTGTGATAGTCCACAGATTGCAGAATACTTCCAGATGTGCATCGGAAACTACTACTGGTCTTCCAGGGAACGATCAAAGAGTAGATTGTTTGAGACACTACTCCCATGGAGGAAAGTGCGCATGGTGACTAATGTATTCAATCCCGATGCAATTTCTGTGTTTCATCAACACTCTGATACTCCAAAGATTACAGAATGCCTCGAGATATGCATCGGAAACTACTACTGGTCTTCCTAGGAACGATCAAAGCATAGATTGTTTGAGACATTACTCCCGTGGAGGAAAATGCTCATGGTTACTTTTGTATTCAATCCCGATGCAATTTCTGTGTTTCATCAACACTCTGAAGGTCCACAGATTACAGAATGCATCCAGATGTGCATCGGAAACTACTACTGGGCTTCCAGGGAATGATCAAAGCGTGGACTATTTGAGACATAACTCCCTTGGAGCAAAGTGCGCATGGTGACTGTTGTATTCAATCCCGATGCAATTTCTGTGTTTCATCAACACTCTGATAGTCCACAGATTAAGCAATGCCACCAGATGTGCATCGGAAACTACTACTGGTCTGCCAGGGAACGTTCAAAGCGTAGACTGTTTGAGACATTACTCCCATGGAGGAAAGTGCGCATGGTGACTGTTGTATTCAATCCCGATGCAATTTCTGTCTTTCATCAACACTCTGATAGTCCACAGATTAAGGAATGCCACCAGATGTGCATCGGAAACAACTACTGGTCTTCCAGGGAACGATCAAAGCGTAGACTGTTTAGGACATTCCACTTGTGGAGGAAAGTGCGCATGGTGACTGTTGTATTCAATCCCGATGCAATTTCTGTGTTTGATCGACACTCTGACACTCCACAGATTACAAAATGCCTCCAGATGTGCATCAGAAACTACTACTGGTCTTCCTGGGAACGATCAAAGCGTAGACTGTTTGAGAAACTACTCCCATGGCGGGAAGTGCGCATGGTGAGTGTTGTATTCAGTCCCGATGCAATTTCTGTGTTTCATCAACACTCTCATAGTCCACAGATTACAGAACGCCTCCAGATGTGCATCAGAAACTACTACTGGTCTTCCTGGGAACGATCAAAGTGTAGATGGTTCGAGACATTACTCCCATGGAGGAAAGTGCCCATGGTGAGTGTTCTATTCAATCCCATTGAAATTTTTGTGTTTTATCAACACTCAGTTAGTCCACAGATTTCAGAATGCCTCCAGATGTGCATTGGAAACTACTACTGGTCTTCCAGGGAACGATCAAAGCGTAGACTGTTTGAGACATTACTCCCGTGGAGGGAGTGCGCATGGTGACTGTTGTATTCAATCCCGATGCAATTTCTGTGTTTCATCAACACTCTGATAGTCCACAGATTAAGGAATGCCACCAGATGTGCATCTTAAACTACTATTGGTCTTCCAGGGAACGATCAAAGCGTAGACTGTTTGAGACATTACTCCCATGGAGGAAAGTGCGCATGGTGACTGTTGTATACAATCCCGAAGCAATTTCTGTGTTTGATCAACACTCTGATACTCCACAGATTACAGAATGCCTCCAGATGTGCATCAGAAACTACTACTGGTCTTCCTGGGAACGATCAAAGCGTAGACTGTTTGAGACACCACTCCCATGGAGGAAAGTGCGCATGGTGACTGTTGTATTCAATCCCGATGAAATTTCTGTTTTTCATGAACACTCTGATAGTCCACAGATTAAGGAATGACACCAGATGTGCATCGGAAACTACCACTGGTCTTCCAGGGAACGATCAAAGCGTACACAGTTTGAGACATTACTCCTGTGGCGGAAAGTGCGAATGGTGACTGTTGTATTCAATCCCGATGCATTTTCTGTGTTTCATCAACACTCTGATAGTCCACAGATTAAGGAATGCCACCAGATGTGCATCGGAAGCTGCTACTGGTCATCCAGGTAACGATCAAAGCGTAGACTGTTTGAGACATTACTCCTGTGGTGGAAAGTGCGAATGGTGAGTGTTGTATTCAATCCCGATGCATTTTCTGTGTTTCATCAACACTCTGATAGTCCACAGATTACAGAATGCCACCAGACGTGCATCGGAAACTACTACTGGTCTTCCAGGGAACGATCAAAGCGTAGACTGTTTGAGACATTACTCCCATAGAGGAAAGTGCGCATTGTGACTGTTGTATTCAATCCCGATGCAATTTCTGTGTTTGATTAATACCCTGATACTCCACAGATTACAGAATGCCTCCAGATGTGCATCAGAAACTACTACTGGTTTTCCTGGGAACGATCAAAGCGTAGACTGTTTGAGAAACTACTCCCATGGCGGGAAGTGCGCATGGTGAGTGTTGTTTTCAGTCCCGATGCAATTTCTGTGTTTCATCAACACTCTGATAGTCCACAGATTACAGAACGCCTCCAGATGTGCATCAGAAACTACTACTGGTCCTCCTGGGAAAAATCAAAGCGTAGACTGTTTGAGAAACTACTCTCATGGCGGGAAGTGCGCATGGTGAGTGTTGTATTCAGTCCCGAAGCAATTTCTGTGTTTCATAAACACTCTGATAGTCCACTGATTACAGAACGAATCCAGATGTGCATCGGAAACTACTACTGGTCTTCCTAGGAACGATCAAAGCATAGATTGTTTGAGACATTACTCCCGTGGAGGAAAATGCTCATGGTTACTTTTGTATTCAATCCCGATGCAATTTCTGTGTTCCATCAACAGTCTGAAGGTCCACAGATTACAGAATGCATCCAGCTGTGCATCGGAAACTACTACTGGTCTTCCAGGGAACGATCAAAGCGTAGACTATTTGAGACATAACTCCCTTGGAGCAAAGTGCGCATGGTGACTGTTGTATTCAATCCCGATGCAATTTCTGTGTTTCATCAACACTCTGATAGTCCACGGATTAAGGAATGCCACCAGATGTGCATCGGAAACTACTACTGGTCTTCCAGGGAACGATCAAAGCGTGGACTATTTGAGACATTACTCCCATGGAGGAAAGTGCGCATGGTGACTGTTGTATTCAATCCCGATGCAATTTCTGTGTTTGATCAACACTCTGATACTCCACAGATTACAGAATGCCTTCAGATGTGCATCAGAAACTACTACTGGTCTTCCAGGTAACGATCAAAGCGTAGACTGTTTGAGACATTACTCCTGTGAAGTAAAGTGCGCATCGTGACTGTTGTATTCAATCCCGATGCAATTTCTCTGTTACATCAACACTCTGATGATCCACAGGTTACAGAATGCCTCCAGATGTGCATCGGAAACTACCACTGGTCTTCCAGGGAACGATCAAAGCGTAGACTGTTTGAGACATTACTCCCATGGAGGAAAGTGCGCATGGTGACTGTTGTATTCAATCCCGATGCAATATCCGTGTTTCATCAACACTTTGAAGGTCCACAGATTACAGAATGCATCCAGATGTGCATCGGAAACTACTACTGGTCTTCCATGGAACGATCAAAGAGTCGACTGTTTGAGATATTACTCCCATAAAGGAAAGTGCGCATGGTGACTGTTGTATTCAATCCCGATGCAATTTCTGGGTTTCATGAACACGCTGATAGTCCACAGATTGCAGAATGCTTCCAGATGTGCATCGGAAACTACTACTGGTCTTCCAGGGAACGATCAAAGCGTAGACTGTTTGCGACATTACTCCCATGGAGGAAAGTGCGCATGGTGACTGTTGTATTCAATCCCGATGCAATTTCTGTGTTGGAACAACACTCTGATACTCCACAGATTACAGAATGCCTCCAGATGTGCATCGGAAACTACTACTGGTCTCCCTGGGAACGATCAAAGCGTAGACTGTTTGAGAAACTACTCCCATGGAGGGAAGTGCGCATGGTGACTGTTGTATTCACCCCGATGCAATTTCTGTGTTTCATCAACACTCTGATAGTCCACAGATTACAGAATGCCTCTAGATGTGCATCGGAAACTACTACTGGTCTTCCAGGTAACTCAAAGCGTAGATGGGTCGAGACATTACTCCCATGGAGGAAAGTGCGCATGGTGGCCGTTGTATTCAATCCCATTGCAATTTCTGTGTTTTATCAACACTCAGTTAGTCCACAGATTTCAGAATGCCTCCAGATGTGCATCGGAAACTACTACTGGTCTTCCATTGAACGATCAAAGCGTAGACTATTTGAGACATTACTCCCATGGAGCATAGTGCGCATGGTGACTGTTGTATTCAATCCCGATGCAATATCCGTGTTTCATCAACACTTTGAAGGTCCACTGATTACAGAATGCATCCAGATGTGCATCGGAAACTACTACTGGTCTTCCAGGGAACGATCAAAGCGTAGACTATTTGACACATTACTCCCATGTAGCAAAGTGCGCATGGTGACTGTTGTATTCAATCCCGATGCAATATCCGTGTTTCATCAACACTTTGAAGGTCCACAGATTACAGAATTTATCCAGAAGTGCATCAGAAACTACTACTAGTCTTCCAGGAAACGATCAGAGCGTAGACTATTTGAGACATTACTCCCATGGAGGAAAGTGCGCATGGTGACTGTTGTATTCAATCCCGATGCAATTTCTGTGTTTCATCAAAACTCTGATAGTCCACAAATTAAGGAATGCCACCAGATGTGCATCGGAAGCTGCTACTGGTCATCCAGGTAACGATCAAAGCGTAGACTGTTTGAGACATTACTCCTGTGGCGGAAAGTGCGAATGGTGACTGTTGTATTCAATCCCGATGCATATTCTGTGCTTCATCAACACTCTGATAGTCCACAGATTACAGAATGCCACCAGACGTGCATCGGAAACTACTACTGGTCTTCCAGGGAACGATCAAAGCGTAGACTGTTTGAGACATTGCACCCATGGAGGAAAGTGCGCATGGTGACTGTTGTATTAAATCCCGAAGCAAATTCTGTGTTGCATCAACACTCTGATAGTAGACTGATTACAGAATGCCTTCAGATGTGCATCGGAAACTACTACTGGTCTTCCAGGGAACTCAAAGTGTAGACTGTTTGGGACATTACTCCCATGGAGGAAAGTGCGCATGGTGACTGTTGTATTCAATCCCGATGTAATTCTGAGTTTCGTCAACACTCTGATAGTCCACAGATTGCAGAATGCTTCCAGATGTGCATCGGAAACTACTACTGGTCTTCCAGGGAACGATCAAAGCGTAGACTGTTTGAGACATTTCTCCTATGGAGGAAAGTGCGCATGGTGACTGTTGTATTCAATCCCGATGCATATTCTGTGCTTCATCAACACTCTGATACTCCACAGATTACAGAATGCCACCAGACGTGCATCGGAAGCTACTACTGGTCTTCCAGGGAACGATCAAAGCGTAGACTGTTTGAGACATTGCACCCATGGAGGAAAGTGCGCATGGTGACTGTTGTATTCAATCCCGAAGCAAATTCTGTGTTGCATCAACACTCTGATAGTAGACTGATTACAGAATGCCTCCAGATGTGCATCAGAAACTACTACTGGTCTTCCTGGGAACGATCAGAGCGTAGACTCTTTGAGACACCACTCCCAAGGAGGAAAGTGCGCATGGTGACTGTTGTATTCAATCCCGATGAAATTTCTGTTTTTCATGAACACTCTGATAGTCCACAGATTAAGGAATGCCACCAGATGTGCATCGGAAACTACTACTGGTCTTCCAGGTAACGATCAAAGCGTAGACTGTTTGAGACATTACTCCTGTGGAGTAAAGTGCGCATCGTGACTGTTGTATTCAATCCCGATGCAATATCCGTGTTTCATCAACACTTTGAAGGTCCACAGATTACAGAATGCATCCAGAAGTGCATCAGAAACTACTACTGGTCTTCCAGGAAACGATCAGAGCGTAGACTATTTGAGACATTACTCCTGTGGCGGAAAGTGCGAATGGTGACTGTTGTATTCAATCCCGATGCATATTCTGTGTTTCATCAACACTCTGATAGCGCACAGATTACAGAATGCCAGCAGACGTGCATCGGAAACTACTACTGGTCTTCCAGGGAACGATCAAAGCGTAGACTGTTTGAGACATTGCACCCATGGTGGAAAGTGCGCATGGTGACTGTTGTATTCAATTCCATTGCAATTTCTGTGTTTCATCAACACTCAGTTAGTCCACAGATTTCTGAATGACTCCAGATGTGCATCGGAAACTACTACTGGTCTTCCAGGGAACGATCAAAGAGTAGACTGTTTGAGATTTTACTCCCATGGAGGAAACTGCGCATGGTGACTGTTGTATTCAATCCCGATGCAATTCTGAGTTTCGTCAACACTCTGATAGTCCACAGATTGCAGAAAGCTTCCAGATGTGCATCGGAACTACTGCTGGTCTTCCAGGGAACGATCAAAGCGTAGACTGTTTGAGACATTACTCCCATGGAGCAAAGTGCGCATGGTGACTGTTGTATTCAGTCTCGATGCAATTTCTGTGTTTGATCAACACTCTGATACTCCACAGATTACAGAATGCCTCCAGATGTGCATCACAAACTACTACTGGTCCTGCTGGGAAAGATCAAAGCGTAGACTGTTTGGGAAACTACTCTCATGGCGGGAAGTGCGCATGGTGAGTGTTGTATTCAGTCCCGATGCAATTTCTGTGTTTCATAAACACTCTGATAGTCCATTGATTACAGAATGCCTCCAGATGTGCATCAGAAACTACTACTGGTCCTCCTGGGAAAAATCAAAGCGTAGACTGTTTGAGAAACTACTCTCATGGCGGGAAGTGCTCATGGTGAGTGTTGTATTCAGTCCCGAAGCAATTTCTGTGTTTCATAAACACTCTGATAGTCCACTGATTACAGAACGAATCCAGATGTGCATCGGAAACTACTACTGGTCTTCCTAGGAACGATCAAAGCATAGATTGTTGAAGCATCACTCCCGTGGAGGAAAATGCTCATGGTTACTTTTGTATTCAATCCCGATGCAATTTCTGTGTTCCATCAACAGTCTGAAGGTCCACAGATTACAGAATGCATCCAGCTGTGCATCGGAAACTACTACTGGTCTTCCAGGGAACGATCAAAGCGTGGACTGTTTGAGACATTACTCCCATGGCGGAAAGTGCGCATGGTGACTGTTGTATTCAATCCCGATGCAATTTCTGTGTTTGATCAACACTCTGATACTCCACAGATTACAGAATGCCTTCAGATGTGCATCAGAAACTACTACTGGTCTTCCAGGTAACGATCAAAGCGTAGACTGTTTGAGACATTACTCCTGTGAAGTAAAGTGCGCATCGTGACTGTTGTATTCAATCCCGATGCAATTTCTCTGTTTCATCAACACTCTGATGATCCACAGGTTACAGAATGCCTCCAGATGTGCATCGGAAACTACCACTGGTCTTCCAGGGAACGATCAAAGCGTAGACTGTTTGAGACATTACTCCCATGGAGGAAAGTGCGCATGGTGACTGTTGTATTCAATCCCGATGCAATATCCGTGTTTCATCAACACTTTGAAGGTCCACAGATTACAGAATGCATCCAGATGTGCATCGGAAACTACTACTGGTCTTCCATGGAACGATCAAAGAGTCGACTGTTTGAGATATTACTCCCATAAAGGAAAGTGCGCATGGTGACTGTTGTATTCAATCCCGATGCAATTTCTGGGTTTCATGAACACGCTGATAGTCCACAGATTGCAGAATGCTTCCAGATGTGCATCGGAAACTACTACTGGTCTTCCAGGGAACGATCAAAGCGTAGACTGTTTGCGACATTACTCCCATGGAGGAAAGTGCGCATGGTGAGTGTTGTATTCAATCCCGATGCAATATCCGTGTTTCATCAACACTTTGAAGGTCCACAGATTACAGAATGCATCCAGATGTGCATCGGAAACTACTACTGGTCTTCCATGGAACGATCAAAGAGTCGACTGTTTGAGATATTACTCCCATAAAGGAAAGTGCGCATCGTGACTGTTGTATTCAATCCCGATGCAATTTCTGGGTTTCATGAACACGCTGATAGTCCACAGATTGCAGAATGCTTCCAGATGTGCATCGGAAACTACTACTGGTCTTCCAGGGAACGATCAAAGCGTAGACTCTTTGCGACATTACTCCCATGGAGGAAAGTGCGCATGGTGAGTGTTGTATTCAATCCCGATGCAATTTCTATGTTGGATCAACACTCTGATACTCCACAGATTACAGAATGCCTCCAGATGTGCATCGGAAACTACTACTGGTCTCCCTGGGAACGATCAAAGCGTAGACTGTTTGAGAAACTACTCCCATGGAGGGAAGTGCGCATGGTGACTGTTGTATTCACCCCGATGCAATTTCTGTGTTTCATCAACACTCTGATAGTCCACAGATTACAGAATGCCTCTAGATGTGCATCGGAAACTACTACTGGTCTTCCAGGGAACTCAAAGCGTAGACGGGTCGAGACATTACTCCCATGGAGGAAAGTGCGCATGGTGGCCGTTGTATTCAATCCCATTGCAAGTTCTGTGTTTTATCAACACTCAGTTAGTCCACAGATTTCAGAATGCCTCCAGATGTGCATCGGAAACTACTACTGGTCTTCCAGGGAACGATCAAAGCGTAGACTATTTGAGACATTACTCCCATGGAGCAAAGTGCGCATGGTGACTGTTGTATTCAATCCCGATGCAATATCCGTGTTTCATCAACACTTTGAAGGTCCACTGATTACAGAATGCATCCAGATGTGCATCGGAAACTACTACTGGTCTTCCAGGGAACGATCAAAGCGTAGACTATTTGAGACATTACTCCCATGTAGCAAAGTGCGCATGGTGACTGTTGTATTCAATCCCGATGCAATATCCGTGTTTCATCAACACTTTGAAGGTCCACAGATTACAGTATTTATCCAGAAGTGCATCAGAAACTACTACTACTCTTCCAGGAAACGATCAGAGCGTAGACTATTTGAGACATTACTATCATGGAGGAAAGTGCGCATGGTGACTGTTGTATTCAATCCCGATGCAATTTCTGTGTTTCATCAAAACTCTGATAGTCCACAGATTAAGGAATGCCACCAGATGTGCATCGGAAGCTGCTACTGGTCATCCAGGTAACGATCAAAGCGTAGACTGTTTGAGACATTACTCCTGTGGCGGAAAGTGCGAATGGTGACTGTTGTATTCAATCCCGATGCATATTCTGTGTTTCATCAACACTCTGATAGTCCACAGATTACAGAATGCCACCAGACGTGCATCGGAAACTACTACTGGTCTTCCAGGGAACGATCAAAGCGTAGACTGTTTGAGACATTACACCCATGGAGGAAAGTGCCCATGGTGACTGTTGTATTCAATCCCGAAGCAAATTCTGTGTTGCATCAACACTCTGATAGTAGACTGATTACAGAATGCCTTCAGATGTGCATCGGAAACTACTACTGGTCTTCCAGGGAACTCAAAGTGTAGACTGTTTGGGACATTACTCCCATGGAGGAAAGTGCGCATGGTGACTGTTGTATTCAATCCCGATGTAATTCTGAGTTTCGTCAACACTCTGATAGCCCACAGATTGCAGAATGCTTCCAGATGTGCATCGGAAACTACTACT
Organism: Schistocerca gregaria; assembly: GCF_023897955.1. Taxonomy (NCBI): domain Eukaryota; kingdom Metazoa; phylum Arthropoda; class Insecta; order Orthoptera; family Acrididae; genus Schistocerca; species Schistocerca gregaria. Next base: position 45,763,339 of record NC_064927.1, read on the forward strand.
GGTCTTCCAGGGAACGATCAAAGGGTAGACTGTTTGAGACACTATTCCCATGGAGGAAAGTGCGCATGTTGACTGTTGTATTCAATGCCGATGCAATTTCTGTGTTACATCAACACTCTGAAGGTCCACTGATTACAGAATGCATCCAGATGTGCATCGGAAACTACTACTGGTCTTCCAGGGAACGATCAAAGCGTAGACTGTTTGAGAAACTACTCCCATGGAGGGAAGTGCGCATGGTGACTGTTGTATTCACCCCGATGCAATTTCTGTGTTTCATCAACACTCTGATAGTCCACAGATTACAGAATGCCTCTAGATGTGCATCGGAAACTACTACTGGTCTTCCAGGGAACTCAAAGCGTAGACGGGTCGAGACAGTACTCCCATGGAGGAAAGTGCGCATGGTGGCCGTTGTATTCAATCCCATTGCAACTTCTGTGTTTTATCAACACTCAGTTAGTCCACAGATTTCAGAATGCCTCCAGATGTGCATCGGAAACTACTACTGGTCTTCCAGGGAACGATCAAAGCGTAGACTATTTGAGACATTACTCCCATGGAGCAAAGTGCGCATGGTGACTGTTGTATTCAATCCCGATGCAATATCCGTGTTTCATCAACACTTTGAAGGTCCACTGATTACAGAATGCATCCAGATGTGCATCGGAAACTACTACTGGTCTTCCAGGGAACGATCAAAGCGTAGACTATTTGAGACATTACTCCCATGTAGCAAAGTGCGCATGGTGACTGTTGTATTCAATCCCGATGCAATATCCGTGTTTCATCAACACTTTGAAGGTCCACAGATTACAGAATTTATCCAGAAGTGCATCAGAAACTACTACTAGTCTTCCAGGAAACGATCAGAGCGTAGACTATTTGAGACATTACTCCCATGGAGGAAAGTGCGCATGGTGACTGTTGTATTCAATCCCGATGCAATTTCTGTGTTTCATCAAAACTCTGATAGTCCACAGATTAAGGAATGCCACCAGATGTGCATCGGAAGCTGCTACTGGTCATCCAGGTAACGATCAAAGCGTAGACTGTTTGAGACATTACTCCTGTGGAGGAAAGTGCGAATGGTGACTGTTGTATTCAATCCCGATGCATATTCTGTGTTTCATCAACACTCTGATAGTCCACAGATTACAGAATGCCACCAGACGTGCATCGGAAACTACTACTGGTCTTCCAGGGAACGATCAAAGCGTAGACTGTTTGAGACATTGCACCCATGGAGGAAAGTGCGCATGGTGACTGTTGTATTCAATCCCGAAGCAAATTCTGTGTTGCATCAACACTCTGATAGTAGACTGATTACAGAATGCCTTCAGATGTGCATCGGAAACTACTACTGGTCTTCCAGGGAACTCAAAGTGTAGACTGTTTGGGACATTACTCCCATGGAGGAAAGTGCGCATGGTGACTGTTGTATTCAATCCCGATGTAATTCTGAGTTTCGTCAACACTCTGATAGTCCACAGATTGCAGAATGCTTCCAGATGTGCATCGGAAACTACTACTGGTCTTCCAGGGAACGATCAAAGGGTAGACTGTTTGAGACACTATTCCCATGGAGGAAAGTGCGCATGGTGACTGTTGTATTCAATGCCGATGCAATTTCTGTGTTACATCAACACTCTGAAGGTCCACTGATTACAGAATGCATCCAGATGTGCATCGGAAACTACTACTGGTCTTCCAGGGAACGATCAAAGCGTAGACTATTTGAGACATTACTCCCATGGAGCAAAGTGCGCATGGTGACTGTTGTATTCAATCCCGATGCAATATCCGTGTTTCATTAACACTTTGAAGGTCCACAGATTACAGAATGCATCCAGAAGTGCATCAGAAACTACTACTAGTCTTCCAGGAAACGATCAGAGCGTAGACTATTTGAGACATTACTCCCATGGAGGAAAGTGCGCATGGTGACTGTTGTATTCAATCCCGATGCAATTTCTGTGTTTCATAAAAACTCTGATAGTCCACAGATTAAGGAATGCCACCAGTTGTGCATCGGAAGCTGCTACTGGTCATCCAGGTAACGATCAAAGCGTAGACTGTTTGAGACATTACCCCTGTGGCGGAAAGTGCGAATGGTGACTGTTGTATTCAATCCCGATGCATATTCTGTGTTTCATCAACACTCTGATAGTCCACAGATTACAGAATGCCACCAGACGTGCATCGGAAAATACTACTGGTCTTCCAGGGAACGATCAAAGCGTAGACTGTTTGAGACATTGCACCCATGGAGGAAAGTGCGCATGGTGACTGTTGTATTCAATCCCGAAGCAAATTCTGTGTTGCATCAACACTCTGATAGTAGACAGATTACAGAATGCCTTCAGATGTGACTCGGAAACAACTACTTGTCTTCCAGGGAACTCAAAGTGTAGACTGTTTGGGACATTACTCCCATGGAGGAAAGTGCGCATGGTGACTGTTGTATTCAATCCCGATGCAATTCTGAGTTTCGTCAACACTCTGATAGTCCACAGATTGCAGAATGCTTCCAGATGTGCATCGGAAACTACTACTGGTCTTCCAGGGAACGATCAAAGCGTAGACTGTTTGAGACACTATTCCCATGGAGGAAAGTGCGCATGGTGACTGTTGTATTCAATGCCGATGCAATTTCTGTGTTACATCAACACTCTGAAGGTCCACTGATTACAGAATGCATCCAGATGTGCATCGGAAACTACTACTGATCTTCCAGGGAACGATCAAAGCGTAGACTATTTGAGACATTACTCCCATGGTGCAAAGTGCGCATGGTGACTGTTGTATTCAATCCCGATGCAATATCCGTGTTTCATCAACACTTTGAAGGTCCACAGATTACAGAATGCATCCAGAAGTGCATCAGCAACTACTACTAGTCTTCCAGGAAACGATCAGAGCGTAGACTATTTGAGACATTACTCCCATGGAGGAAAGTGCGCATGGTGACTCTTGTATTCAATCCCGATGCAATTTCTGTGTTTCATCAAAACTCTGATAGTCCACAGATTAAGGAATGCCACCAGATGTGCATCGGAACTACTACTGGTCTTCCAGGGAACGATCAAAGCATAGACTGTTTGAGACATTACTCCCATGGAGGAAAGTGCGCATGGTGACTGTTGTATTCAATCCCGATGCAATTTCTGTGTTTGATCAACACTCTGATACTCCACAGATTACAGAATGCCTGCAGATGTGCATCAGAAACTACTACTGGTCTTCCAGGGAACGATCAAAGCGTAGACTGTTTGAGAAACTACTCCCATGGCGGGAAGTGCGCATGGTGAGTGTTGTATTCAGTCCCGATGCAATTTCTGTGTTTCATCAACACTCTGATAGTCCACAGATTACAGAACGCCTCCAGATGTGCATCAGAAACTACTACTGGTCTTCCTGGGAACGATCAAAGCGTAGACGGTTCGAGACATTACTCCCATGGAGGAAAGTGCCCATGGTGACTGTTCTATTCAATCCCATTGCAATTTCTGTGTTTTATCAACACTCAGTTAGTCCACAGATTTCAGAATGCCTCCAGATGTGCATTGGAAAGTACTACTGGTCTTCCAGGGAACGATCAAAGCGTAGACTGTTTCAGACATTACTCCCGTGGAGGGAAGTGCGCATGGTGACTGTTGTATTCAATCCCGATGCAATTTCTGTGTTTCATCAACACTGTGATAGTCCACAGATTGCAGAATGCTTCCAGATGTGCATCGGAAACTACTACTGGTCTTCCAGGGAACGATCAAAGCGTAGACTGTTTGAGACACTACTCCCATGGAGGAAAGTGCGCATGGTGACTGTTGTATTCAATCCCGATGCAATTTCTGTGTTTTATCAACACTCTGATACTCCACAGATTACAGAATGCCTGGAGATATGCATCGGAAACTACTACTGGTCTTCCTAGGAACGATCAAAGCATAGATTGTGTGAGACATTACTCCCGTGGAGGAAAGTGCTCATGGTTACTTTTGTATTCAATCCCGATGCAATTTCTGTGTTCCATCAACACTCTGAAGGTCCACAGATTACAGAATGCATCCATCTGTGCATCGGAAACTACTACTGGTCTTCCAGGGAACGATCAAAGCGTAGACTATTTGAGACATAACTCCCTTGGAGCAAAGTGCGCATGGTGACTGTTGTATTCAATCCCGATGCAATTTCTGTGTTTCATCAACACTCTGATAGTCCACAGATTAAGGAATGCCACCAATTGTGCATCGGAAACTACTACTGGACTTCCAGGGAACGATCAAAGCGTAGACTGTTTGAGACATTACTCCCATGGAGGAAAGTGCGCATGGTGACTCTTGTATTTAATCCCGATGGAATTTCTGTGTTTGATCAACACTCTGATACTCCACAGATTACAGAATGCCTTCAGATGTGCATCAGAAACTACTACTGGTCTTCCTGGGAACGATCAAAGCGCAGACTGTTTGAGACACCACTCCCATGGAGGAAAGTGCGCATGGTGACTGTTGTATTCAATCCCGATGAAATTTCTGTTTTTCATGAACACTCTGATAGTCCACAGATTAAGGAATGCCACCAGATGTGCATCGGAAACTACTACTGGTCTTGCATGTAACGATCAAAGCGTAGACTGTTTGAGACATTACTCCTGTGAAGTAAAGTGCGCATCGTGACTGTTGTTTTCAATCCCGATGCAATTTCTCTGTTTCATCAACACTCTGATGATCCACAGATTACAGAATGCCTCCAGATGTGCATCGGAAACTACCACTGGTCTTCCAGGGAACGATCAAAGCGTACACTGTTTGAAACATTACTAACATGTAGGCAAGTTCGCATGGTGACTGTTGTATTCAATCCCGATGCAACTTCTGTGTTTCATCAACACTTTGAAGGTCCACAGATTGCAGAATGCATCCAGATGTGCATCGGATGCTACTACTGGTCTTCAGGGTAACGATCAAAGCGTAGATTGTTTGAGACATTACTCCTGTGGCTGAAAGTGCGCATGGTGACTGTTGTATTCAATTCCATTACAATTTCTGTGTTTCATCAACACTCAGTTAGTCCACAGATTTCTGAATGCCTCCAGATGTGCATCGGAAACTACTACTGGTCTTCCATGGAACGATCAAAGAGCAGACTGTTTGAGATATTACTCCCATTAAGGAAAGTGCGCATGGTGACTGTTGTATTCAATCCCGATGCAATGTCTGTGTTTCATCAACACTCTGATAGTCCACAGATTAAGGAATGCCACAGATGTGCATCGGAAACTACTACTGGTCTTCCAGGGAACGATCAAAGCGTAGACTGTTTGAGACATTACTCCCATGGAGGAAAGTGCGCATGGTGACTGTTGTATTCAATCCCGATGCAATTTCTGTGTTTCATCAACACTATGATAGTCCACAGATTAAGGCATGCCACCAGATGTGCATCGGAAACTACTACTGGTCTTCCAGGTAACGATCAAAGCGTAGACTGTTTGAGACATTACTCCTGTGGAGGAAAGTGCGCATGGTGACTGTTGTATTCAATCCCGATGCAATTTCTGTGTTTCATCAACACTATGATGCTCCACAGATTTCAGAATGCCTCCAGATGTGCATCGGAAACTACTACTGGTCTTCGAGGTAACGATCAAAGCGTAGACTGTTTGAGACATTACTCCCATTAAGGGAAGTGCGCATGGTGACTGTTGTATTCAATCCCGATGCAATTTCTGTGTTTCGTCAACACTCTGATAGTCCACAGATTACAGAATGCCTCGAGATGTGCATCGGAAACTACTAGTGGTCTTCCAGGGAACTATCAAAGCGTAGACTGTTTGAGACATTACTCCCATGGAGGAAAGTGCGCATGGTGACTGTTGTATTCAATCCCATTGCAATTTCTGTGTTTTATCAATACTCAGTTAGTCCACAGATTTCAGAATGCCTCCAGATAAGCATCGGAAAATACTACTGGTCTTCCAGGGAACGATCAAAGCGTAGACTGTTTGAGACACTACTCCCATGGATTAAAGTGCGCATGGTGACTGTTGTATTCAATCCCGATGCAATTTCTGTGTTTCATCAACACTGTGATAGTTTACAGATTAAGGAATCTCACCAGATGTGCCTCGGAAACTACTACTGGTCTTCCAGGTAACGATCAAAGCGTAGACTGTTTGAGACACTTCTCCCATGGCAGGAAGTGCGCATGGAGAGTGTTGTATTCGGTCCCGATGCAATTTCTGTGTTTCATCAACACTCTGATAGTCCACAGATTAAGGCATGCCACCAGATGTGCATCGGAAACTACTACTGGTCTTCCGGGTAACGATCAAAGCGTAGACTGTTTGAGACATTACTCCTGTGGAGGAAAGTGCGCATGAGGACTGTTGTATTCAATCCCGATGCAATTTCTGTGTTTCATCAACACTCTGATGATCCACAGATTTCAGAATGCCTCCAGATGTGCATCGGAAACTACTACTGGTCTTCGAGGGAACGATCAAAGCGTAGACTGTTTGAGACATTACTCCCATGGAGGGAAGTGCGCATGGTGACTGTTGTATTCAATCCCGATGCAATTTCTGTGTTTCGTCAACACTCTGATAGTCCACAGATTACAGAATGCCTCTAGATGTGCAACAGAAACTACTACTGGTCTTCCAGGCAACTCAAAGCGTAGACGGTTCGAGACATTACTCCCATGGAGGAAAGTGCGCATGGTGACTGTTGTATTCAATCCCATTGCAATTTCTGTGTTTTATCAACACTCAGTTAGTCCACAGATTTCAGAATGCCTCCATATGTGCATCGGAAACTACTACTGGTCTTCCAGGGAACGATCAAAGCGTAGACTGTTTGAGACACTACTCCCATGGATTAAAGTGCGCATGGTGACTGTTGTATTCAATCCCGATGCAATTTCTGTGTTTCATCAACACTCTGATAGTCCACAGATTACAGAATGCCACCAAATGTGCATCGGAAACTACTACTGGTCTTCCAGGGAGCGATCACAGCGTAGACTGTTTGAGACATTACTCCCATGGAGGAAATTGCGCATGGTGACTGTTGTATTCAATTCCATTGCAATTTCTGTGTTTCATCAACACTCAGTCCACAGATTTCTGAATGCCTCCAGATAAGCATCGGAAAATACTACTGGTCTTCCAGGGAACGATCAAAGCGTAGACTGTTAGAGACACCACTCCCATGGAGGTAAGTGCGCATGGTGACTGTTGTATTCAATCCCGATGCAATTTCTGTGTTTCATCAACACTGTGATAGTCCACAGATTAAGGAATCTCACCAGATGTGCCTCGGAAACTACTACTGCTCTTCCAGGTAACGATCAAAGCGTAGACTGTTTGAGACACTACTCCCATGGCAGGAAGTGCGCATGGAGAGTGTTGTATTCAGTCCCGATGCAATTTCTGTGTTTCATCAACACTCTGATAGTCCACAGATTACAGAATGCCACCAGATGTGCATCGGAAACTACTACTGGTCTTCCAAGGAACGATCACAGCGTAGACTGTTTGAGACATTACTCCCATGGAGGAAAGTGCGCATGGTGACTGTTGTATTCAATTCCATTGCAATTTCTGTGTTTCATCAACACTCAGTCCACAGATTTCTGAATGCCTCCAGATAAGCATCGGAAAATACTACTGGTCTTCCAGGGAACGATCAAAGCATAGACTGTTTGAGACATTACTCCCATAGAGGAAAGTGCGCATGGTGACTGTTGTATTCAATCCCGATGCAATATCTGCGTTTCATCAACACACTGATAGACCACAGATTACAGAATGCCTCGAGATGTGCATCGGAAACTACTAGTGGTCTTCCAGGGAACTATCAAAACGTAGACTGTTTGAGACATTACTCCCATGGAGGAAAGTGCGCATGGTGACTGTTGTATTCAATCCCTAGGCAATTTCTGTGTTTCAACAACACACTGATAGTCCACAGATTACAGAATTCCTCCAGATGTGCATCGGAATTTACTTCTGGTCTTCCAGGGAACGAGCAAAGCGTAGACTGTTTGAGACATTACACCCATGTAGGAATGTGCTCATGGTGACTGTTGTATTCAATCCCGATGCAATTTCTGTGTTTCATCAACACTCTGACAGTCCACTGATAACAGAATGCCTCAAGATGTGCATCGGAAACTACTACTGGTCTTTCACTGAACGATCAAAGCGTAGACTGTTTGAGACATTACTCCCATGGAGGAAAATGCGTATGGTGACTGTTGTATTCAATCCCGATGCAATTTCTGTGTTTCATCTACACTATGAAGGTCCACAGATTACAGAATGCTCTCAGATGTACATCGGAAATTACTACTGGTCTTCAAGGGAACGATCAAGGCGTAGACTGTTTAAGACATTACTCCCATTGACGAAAGTGCGCATGGTGACTGTTGTATTCAATCCCGATGCAATTTCTGTGTTTAATCAACACTCTGATGGTCCACAGATTACAGAATGCCTCCAGATGTGCATCGGAAACTACTACTGGTCTTTCAGGGAACGATCAAAACGTCGACTGTTTGAGACATTAACCCTAGGAGGAAAGTGCCCATGGAGACTGTCGTATTCAATCCCGATGCAATTTCTGTGTTTCAAGAACACTCTGATAGTCCACAGATTACAGAATGCCTCCAGATGTGCATCCAAACTACCACTGGTCTTCCAGGGAACGATCAAAGCGTAGACTGTTTGAGACATATCTCGCATGTAGGAAAGTGCGCATGGTGACTGTTGTATTCAATCCCGATGCAATTTCTGTGTTTAATCAACAATCTGATGGTCCACAGATTTCAGAATGCCTCCAGATGTGCATCGGAAACTACTACTGGTCTTCCAGGGAACGATCAAGGCGTAGACTGTTTGAGACATTACTCCCATTGACGGAAGTGCGCATGGTGACTGTTGTATTCAATCCCGATGCAATTTCTGTGTTTCATCAACTCTCTGATGTTCCGCAGATTACAGAATGATTGCAGCTATGCATCGGAAACTACTACTTGTCTTCCAGGGAACGATCAAATCCTAGACTCTTTGAGACATTACTCCCACGGAGGAAATTGCGCATGGTGTCTGTTGTATTCAATCCCGACGCAATTTTGTGTTTCATCAACACTTAGATAGTCCACAGATTACAGAATGCCTCGAGATGAGCATCGGAAACTACTACTGGTCTTCCAGTTAACGATCAAAGCGTAGACTGCTTGAGACACTACTCCCATTGTCGAAAGTGCGCATTGTGACTGTTGTATTCAATTCCGACGCAATTTCTGTGTTTCATCAACACTGTCATAGGCCACAGATTGCAGAATGCTTCCAGATTTGCATCGGAAACTACTACTGGTCTTCCAGGGAACGATCAAAGCGTAGACTGTTTGAGACACCACTCCCATGGAGGTAAGTGCGCATGGTGACTGTTGTATTCAATCCCGATGCAGTTTCTGTGTTTCATCAACACTGTGATAGTCCACAGATTAAGGAATCTCACCAGATGTGCATCGGAAACTACTACTGGTCTTCCAGGTAACGATCAAAGCGTAGACTGTTTGAGACACTACTCCCATGGCAGGAAGTGCGCATGGAGAGTGTTGTATTCAGTCCCCATGCAATTTCTGTGTTTCATCAACACTCTGATAGTCCACAGATTACAGAATGCCTCTAGATGTACATCGGAAGCTACTACTGGTCTTCCAGGGAACTCAAAGCGTAGAAGGTTCGAGACATTACTCCCATGGAGGAAAGTGCCCATGGTGACTGTTCTATTCAATCCCATTGCAATTTCTGTGTTTTATCAACACTCAGTTAGTCCACAGATTTCAGAATGCCTCCAGATGTGCATCGGAAACTACTACTGGTCTTCGAGGGAACGATCAAAGCGTAGACTGTTTGAGACATTAATCCCGTGGAGGGAAGTGCGCATGTTGACTGTTGTATTCAATCCCGATGCAATTTCTGTGTTTCATCAACACTGTGATAGTCCACAGATTGCAGAATGCTTCCAGATGTGCATCGGAAGCTACTACTGGTCTTCCAGGGAACGATCAAAGCGTAGACTGTTTGAGACACTACTCCCATGGCGGAAAGTGCACATGGTGACTGTTGTATTCAATCCCGATGCAATTTCTGTGTTCCATCAACACTATGATACTCCACAGATTACAGAATGACTCGAGATATGCATCGGAAACTACTACTGGTCTTCCTAGGAACGATCAAAGCATGGACTGTTTGAGACATTACTCCCGTGGAGGAAAGTGCTCATGATTACTGTTGTATTCAATCCCGATGCAATTTCTGTGTTTCATCAACACTCTGAAGGTCCACAGATTACAGAATGCATCCAGATGTGCATAGGAAACTACTACTGGTCTTCCAGGAAACGATCAGAGCGTAGACTGTTTGAGACATTACTCCCACGGAGGAAAGTGCGCATGGTGACTGTTGTATTCAATCCCGATGCAATTTCTGTGTTTCATCAACACTCTGATAGTCCACAGATTAAGGAATGCCACCATATGTGCATCGGAAGCTACTACTGGTCTTCAAGGTAAAGATCAAAGCGTAGACTGTTTAAGACATTACTCCTGTGTCTGAAAGTGCGCATGGTGACTGTTGTATTCAATTCCATTGCAATTTCTGTGTTTCATCAACACTCAGTTAGTCCACAGATTTCTGAATGCCTCCAGATGTGCATCGGAAACTACTACTGGTCTTCCAGGGAACGATCAAAGAGTAGACTGTTTGAGATATTATTCCCATGGAGGAAAGTGCGCATGGTGACTGTTGAATTCAATCCCTATGCAATTTCTGTGTTTCATCAACACTCTGATAGTCCACAGATTACAGAATGCCACCAGATGTGCATCGGAAACTACTACTGGTCTTCCAAGGAACGATCACAGCGTAGACTGTTTGAGACATTACTCCCATGTAGGAGAGTGCGCATGGTGACTGTTGTATTCAATTCCATTGCAATTTCTGTGTTTCATCAACACTCAGTCCACAGATTTCAGAATGCCTCCAGATAAGCATCGGAAAATACTACTGCTCTTCCAGGGAACGATCAAAGCATAGACTGTTTGAGACATTACTCCCATAGAGGAAAGTGCGCATGGTGACTGTTGTATTCAATCCCGATGCAATATCTGCGTTTCATCAACACACTGATAGACCACAGATTACAGAATGCCTCGAGATGTGCATCGGAAACTACTAGTGGTCTTCCAGGGAACTATCAAATCGTAGACTGTTTGAGACATTACTCCCATGGAGGAAAGTGCGCATGGTGACTGTTGTATTCAATCCCTAGGCAATTTCTGTGTTTCAACAACACACTGATAGTCCACAGATTACAGAATTCCTCCAGATGTGCATCGGAATCTACTTCTGGTCTTCCAGGGAACGAGCAAGTGTAGACTGTTTGAGACATTACACCCATGTAGGAATGTGCTCATGGTGACTGTTGTATTCAATCCCGATGCAATTTCTGTGTTTCATCAACACTCTGACAGTCCACTGATAACAGAATGCCTCAAGATGTGCATCGGAAACTACTACTGGTCTTTCAGGGAACGATCAAAGCGTAGACTGTTTGAGACATTACTCCCATGGAGGAAAATGCGTATGGTGACTGTTGTATTCAATCCCGATGCAATTTCTGTGTTTCATCTACACTATGAAGGTCCACAGATTACAGAATGCTCTCAGATGTACATCGGAAATTACTACTGGTCTTCAAGGGAACGATCAAGGCGTAGACTGTTTAAGACATTACTCCCATTGACGAAAGTGCGCATGGTGACTGTTGTATTCAATCCCGATGCAATTTCTGTGTTTAATCAACACTCTGATGGTCCACAGATTACAGAATGCCTCCAGATGTGCATCGGAAACTACTACTGGTCTTTCAGGGAACGATCAAAACGTCGACTGTTTGAGACATTAACCCTAGGAGGAAAGTGCCCATGGAGACTGTCGTATTCAATCCCGATGCAATTTCTGTGTTTCAAGAACACTCTGATAGCCCACAGATTACAGAATGCCTCCAGATGTGCATCCAAACTACCACTGGTCTTCCAGGGAACGATCAAAGCGTAGACTGTTTGAGACATATCTCGCATGTAGGAAAGTGCGCATGGTGACTGTTGTATTCAAGCCCGATGCAATATCTGTGTTTAATCAACAATCTGATGGTCCACAGATTTCAGAATGCCTCCAGATGTGCATCGGAAACTACTACTGGTCTTCCAGGGAACGATCAAGGCGTAGACTGTTTGAGACATTTCTCCCATTGACGGAAGTGCGCATGGTGACTGTTGTATTCAATCCCGATGCAATTTCTGTGTTTCATCAACTCTCTGATGTTCCGCAGATTACAGAATGATTCCAGCTATGCATCGGAAACTACTACTTGTCTTCCAGGGAACGATCAAATCCTAGACTCTTTGAGACATTACTCCCACGGAGGAAATTGCGCATGGTGTCTGTTGTATTCAATCCCGACGCAATTTTGTGTTTCATCAACACTTAGATAGTCCACAGATTACAGAATGCCTCGAGATGAGCATCGGAAACTACTACTGGTCTTCCAGTTAACGATCAAAGCGTAGACTGCTTGAGACACTACTCCCATTGACGAAAGTGCGCATGGTGACTGTTGTATTCAATCCCGATGCAATTTCTGTGTTTCATCAACACTGTGATAGTCCACAGATTAAGGAATCTCACCAGATGTGCCTCGGAAACTACTACTGGTCTTCCAGGTAACGATCAAAGGGTAGACTGTTTGAGACACTACTCCCATGGCAGGAAGTGCGCATGGAGAGTGTTGTATTCAGTCCCCATGCAATTTCTGTGTTTCATCAACACTCTGATAGTCCACAGATTACAGAATGCCTCTAGATGTACATCGGAAACTACTACTGGTCTTCCAGGGAACTCAAAGCGTAGAAGGTTCGAGACATTACTCCCATGGAGGAAAGTGCCCATGGTGACTGTTCTATTCAATCCCATTGCAATTTCTGTGTTTTATCAACACTCAGTTAGTTCACAGATTTCAGAATGCCTCCAGATGTGCATCGGAAACTACTACTGGTCTTCGAGGGAACGATCAAAGCGTAGACTGTTTGAGACATTACTCCCGTGGAGGGAAGTGCGCATGGTGACTGTTGTATTCAATCCCGATGCAATTTATGTGTTTCATCAACACTTTGTAGGTCCACAGATTACAGAATGCATCCAGATGTGCATCGGAAACTACTACTAGTCTTCCAGGAAACGATCAGAGCGTAGACTGTTTGAGACATTACTCCCATGGAGGAAACTGCGCGTGGTGACTGTTGTATTCAATCCCGATGCTATTTCTGTGTTTCATCAACACTCTGATAGTCCACAGATTAAGGAATGCCACCAGATGTGCATCGGAAGCTACTGCTGGTCTTCAAGGTAACGATCAAAGCGTAGACTGTTTGAGACATTACTCCCATGGAGGAAAGTGCGCATGGTGACTGTTGTATTCAATCCCGATGCAATTTCTGTGTTTCATCAACACTCTGATAGTCCACAGATTACAGAATGCCACGAGATGTGCATCGGAAACTACTACTGGTCTTCCAGGAAACGATCACAGCGTAGACTGTTTGAGACATTACTCCCATGGAGGAAAGTGCACATGGTGACTGTTGTATTCAATTCCATTGCAATTTCTGTGTTTCATCAACACTCAGTCCACAGATTTCTGAATGCCTCCAGATGAGCATCGGAAACCACTATTGGTCTTCCAGGGAACGATCAAAGCGTAGACTGTTTGAGACACCACTCCCATGGAGGTAAGTGCGCATGGTGACTGTTGTATTCAATCCCGATGCAATTTCTGTGTTTCATCAACACTGTGATAGTCCACAGATTAAGGAATCTCACCAGATGTGCCTCGGAAACTACTACTGGTCTTCCAGGTAACGATCAAAGCGTAGACTGTTTGAGACACTACTCCCATGGCAGGAAGTGCGCATGGAGAGTGTTGTATTCAGTCCCGATGCAATTTCTGTGTTTCATCGACACTCTGATAGTCCACAGATTACAGAATGGCTCTAGATGTGCATCGGAATGTACTACTGGTCTTCCAGGGAACTCAAAGCGTAGAAGGTTCGAGACATTACTCCCATGGGGGAAAGTGCCCATGGTGATTGTTCTATTCAATCCCATTGCAATTTCTGTGTTTTATCAACACTCAGTTAGTCCACAGATTTCAGAATGCCCTTAGATGTGCATCGGAAACTACTACTGGTCTTCGAGGGAACGATCAAAGCGTAGACTGTTTGAGACATTACTCCCGTGGAGGAAAGTGTGCATGGTGACTATTGTATTCAATCCCGATGCAATTTCTGTGTTTCATCAACACTCTGATGATCCACAGATTACAGAATGCCTCCAGATGTGCATTGGAAACTACCACTGGTCTTCCAGGGAACGATCAAAGCGTACACTGTTTGAGACATTACTAACATGTAGGCAAGTGCGCATGGTGACTGTTGTATTCAATCCCGATGCAATATCCGTGATTCATCAACACTTTGAAGGTCCACAGATTACAGAATGCATCCAGATGTGCATAGGAAACTACTACTGGTCCTCCAGGAAACGATCAGAGCGTAGACTGTTTGAGACATTACTCCCATGGAGGAAAGTGCGCATGGTGATTGTTTTATTCAATCCCAATGCAATTTCTGTGTTTCATCAACACTCTGATAGTCCACAGATTAAGGAATGCCACCAGATGTGCATCGGAAACTACTACTGGTCTTCAAGGTAAAGATCAAAGCGTAGACTGTTTGAGACATTACTCCTGTGTCTGAAAGTGCACATGGTGACTGTTGCATCCAATTCCATTGCAATTTCTGTGTATCATCAACACTCAGTTAGTCCACAGATTTCTGAATGCCTCCAGATGTGCATCGGAAACTACTACTGGTCTTCCAGGGAACGATCAAAGAGAAGACTGTTTAAGATATTACTCCCATGGAGGAAAGTGCGCATGGTGACTGTTGAATTCAATCCCGATGCAATTTCTGTGTTTCATCAACACTCTGATAGTCCACAGATTACAGAATGACACCAGATGTGCATCGGAAACTACTACTGGTCTTCCAGGGAACGTTCAAAGCGTAGACTGTTTGAGACATTACTCCCATGGAGGATAGTGCTCATGGTGACGGTTGTATTCAATTCCGCTGCAATTTCTAGGATTCATCAACACTCTGATACTCCACAGGTTACAGATTGTCTCCAGATGTGCATCGGAAACCACTATTGGTCTTCCAGGTAACGATCAAAGCGTAGACTGTTTGAGACATTACTCCTGTGGAGGAAAGGGCGCATGGTGACTGTTGTATTCAATCCCGATGCAATTTCTGTGTTTCATCAACACTCTGATGATCCACAGATTACAGAATGCCTCCAGATGTGCATCGGAAACTACCACTGGTCTTCCAGGGAACGATCAAAGTGTAGACTGTTTGAGACACTACTCCCATGGCACGAAGTGCGCATGGAGAGTGTTGTATTCAGTCCCGATGCAATTTCTGTGTTTCATCAACACTCTGATAGTCCACAGATTACAGAATGCCTCCAGATGTGCATCGGAAACTACTACTGGTCTTCCAGGGAACTCAAAGCGTAGACGGTTCGAGACATTACTCCCATGGAGGGAAGTGCCCATGGTGACTGTTCTATTCAATCCCATTGCAATTTCTGTGTTTTATCAACACTCAGTTAGTCCACAGATTTCAGAATGCCTCCAGATGTGCATCGGAAACTACTACTGGTCTTCGAGGGAACGATCAAAGCATAGACTGTTTGAGACATTACTCCCGTGGAGGGAAGTGCGCATGGTGACTGTTGTATTCAATCCCGATGCAATTTCTGTGTTTCATCAACACTGTGATAGTCCACAGATTGCAGAATGCTTCCAGATGTGCATCGGAAACTACTACTGGTCTTCGAGGGAACGATCAAAGCATAGACTGTTTGAGACATTACTCCCGTGGAGGGAAGTGCGCATGGTGACTGTTGTATTCAATCCCGATGCAATTTCTGTGTTTCATCAACACTGTGATAGTCCACAGATTGCAGAATGCTTCCAGATGTGAATCGGAAACTACTACTGGTCTTGTAGGGAACGATCAAAGCGTAGACTATTTCAGACATTACTCCCTTGGAGCAAAGTACGCATGGTGACTGTTGTATTCAATCCCGATGCAATTTCTGTGTTTCATCAACATTCTGATAGTCCACAGATTAAGGAATGCCACCAGATGTGCATCGGAAACTACTACTGGTCTTCCAGGGAACGATCAAAGCGTAGACTGTTTGAGACATTATTCCCATGGAGGAAAGTGCGCATGGTGACTGTTGTATTCAATCCCGATGCAATTTCTGTGTTTCATCAACACTCTGATAGTCCACAGATTACAGAATGCCTACAGATGTGCATCAGAAACTACTACTGGTCTTCCTGGGAACGATCAAAGCGTAGACTGTTTGAGACACCACTCCCATGGAGGAAAGTGCGCATGGTGACTGTTGTATTCAATGCCGGTGCAATTTCTGTTTTTCATGAACACTCTGATAGTCCACAGATTAAGGAAATCCACCAGATGTGCATCGGAAACTACTACTGGTCTTCCAGGTAACGATCAAAGCGTAGACTGTTTGAGACATTACTCCTGTGGAGTAAAGTGCGCATGGTGACTGTTGTATTCAATCCCGATGCAATTTCTGTGTTTCATCAACACTCTGATGATCCACAGATTACAGAATGCCTCCAGATGTGCATCGGAAACTACCACTGGTCTTCCAGGGAACGATCAAAGCGTACACTGTTCGAGACATTACTAACATGTAGGCAAGTGCGCATGGTGACTGTTGTATTCAATCCCGATGCAATATTTGTGTTTCATCAACACTTTGAAGGTCCACAGATTGCAGAATGCATCCAGATGTGCATCGGAAACTACTACTGGTCTTCCAGGAAACGATCAGAGCGTAGACTGTTTGAGACATTACTCCCATGGAGGAAAGTGTGCATGGTGACTGTTGTATTCAATCCCGATGCAATTTCTGTGTTCCATCAACATTCTGATACTCCACAGATTACAGAATGACTCGAGATATGCATCGGAAACTACTACTGGTCTTCCTAGGAACGATCAAAACATAGACTGTTTGAGACATTACTCCCGTGGAGGAAAGTGCTCATGGTTACTGTTGTATTCAATCCCGATGCAATTTCTGTGTTTCATCAACACTCTGAAGGTCCACAGATTACAGAATGCATCCAGATGTGCATCGGAAACTACTACTGGTCTTCCAGGGAACGATCAAAGCGTAGACTATTTGAGACATTACTCCCATGCAGGAAAGTGCGCATGGTTACTGTTGTATTCAATCCCGATGCAATTTCTGGGTTTCATCAACACGCCGTTAGTCCACAGATTGCAGAATGCTTCCAGATCTGCATCGGAAACTACTACTGGTCTTCCAGGGAACGATCAAAACGTAGACTGTTTGAGACATTACTCCCATGGAGGAAAGTGCGCATGGTGACTGTTGTATTCAATCCCGATGCAATTTCTGTGTTTGATCAACACTCTGATACTCCACAGATTACAGAATGCCTCCAGATGTGCATCGGAAACTACTACTGGTCTCCCTGGGAACGATCAAAGCGTAGACTGTTTGAGAAACTACTCCCATGGAGGGAAGTGCGCATGGTGACTGTTGTATTCAATCCCGATGCAATTTCTGTGTTTCATCAACACTCTGATAGTCCACAGAATACAGAATGCCTCTAGTTGTGCATCGGAAACTACTACTGGTCTTCCAGGGAACTCAAAGCGTAGACGGGTCGAGACATTACTCCCATGGAGGAATGTGCGCATGGTGGCTGTTGTATTCAATCCCATTGCAATTTCTGTGTTTTATCAACACTCAGTTAGTCCACAGATTTCAGAATGCTTCCACATGTGCATCGGAAACTACTACTGGTCTTCCAGGGAACGATCAAAGCGTAGACTGTTTGAGACATTACTCCCGTGGAGGGAAGTGCGCATGGTGACTGTTGTATTCAATCCCGATGCAATTTCTGTGTTTCATCAACACTCTGATAGTCCACAGATTGAGAATGCTTCCAGATGTGCATCGGAAACTACTACTGGTCTTCCAGGGAACGATCAAATCGTAGACTATTTGAGACATTACTCCCATGGAGCAAAGTGCGCGTGGTGACTGTTGTATTCAATCCCGATGCAATTTCTGTGTTTCATCCACACTCTGATAGTCCACAGATTAAGGAATGCCACCAGATGTGAATCGGAAACTACTACTGGTCTTCCAGGGAACGATCAAAGCGTAGACTGTTTGAGAAATTACTCCCATGGAGGAAAGTGCGCATGGTGACTGTTGTATTAAATCCCGATGCAATTTCTGGGTTTCATCAACACGCCGTTAGTCCACAAATTGCAGAATGCTTCCAGATCTGCATCGGAAACTACTACTGGTCTTCCAGGGAACGATCAAAACGTAGACTGTTTGAGACATTACTCCCATGGAGGAAAGTGCGCATGGTGACTGTTGTATTCAATCCCGATGCAATTTCTGTGTTTGATCAACACTCTGATACTCCACAGATTACAGAATGCCTCCAGATGTGCATCGGAAACTACTACTGGTCTCCCTGGGAACGATCAAAGCGTAGACTCTTTGAGAAACTACTCCCATGGAGGGAAGTGCGCATGGTGACTGTTGTATTCAATCCCGATGCAATTTCTGTGTTTCATCAACACTCTGATAGTCCACAGAATACAGAATGCCTCTAGTTGTGCATCGGAAACTACTACTGGTCTTCCAGGGAACTCAAAGCGTAGACGGATCGAGATATTACTCCCATGGAGGAAAGTGCGCATGGTGGCTGTTGTATTCAATCCCATTGCAATTTCTGTGTTTTATCAACACTCAGTTAGTCCACAGATTTCAGAATGCTTCCACATGTGCATCGGAAACTACTACTGGTCTTCCAGGGAACGATCAAAGCGTAGACTGTTTGAGACATTACTCCCGTGGAGGGAAGTGCGCATGGTGACTGTTGTATTCAATCCCGATGCAATTTCTGTGTATCATCAACACTCTGATACTCCACAGATTACAGAATGCCTCCAGATGTGCATCGGAAACTACTATTGGTCTTCCAGGGAACGATCAAAGCGTAGACTGTTTGAGACACGACTCCCATGGAGGAAAGTGCGCATGGTGACTGTTGTATTCAATCCCGATGCAATTTCTGTGTTTCATCAACACTCTGATAGTCCACAGATTAAGGCATGACACCAGATGTGCATCGGAAACTACTACTGGTCTTCCAGGGAACGATCAAAGCGTAGACTGTTTGAGACACTACTCCTATGGATTAAAGTGCGCATGGTGACTGTTGTATTCAATCCCGGTGCAATTTCTTTGTTTCATCAACACTCTGATACTCCACAGATTACAGAATGCCTCGAGATATGCATCGGAAACTACTACTGGTCTTCCTAGGAACGTTCAAAGCATAGACTGTTTGAGACATTACTCCCGTATAGGAAAGTGCTCATGGTTACTGTTGTATTCAATCCCGATGCAATTTCTGTGTTTCATCAACACTTTGAAGGTCCACAGATTACAGAATGCATCCAGATGTGCATCGGAAACTACTACTAGTCTTCCAGGAAACGATCAGAGCGTAGACTGTTTGAGACATTACTCCCATGGAGGAAAGTGTGCGTGGTGACTGTTGTATTCAATCCCGATGCAATTTCTGTGTTTCGTCAACACTCTGATAGTCCACAGATTAAGGAATGCCACCAGATGTGCATCGGAAGCTACTACTGGTCTTCAAGGTAACGATCAAAGCGTAGACTGTTTGAGACATTACTCCCATGGAGGAAAGTGCGCATGGTGACTGTTGTATTCAATCCCGATGCAATTTCGGTGTTTCATCAACACTCTGATAGTCCACAGATTACAGAATGCTACCAGATGTGCATCGGAAACTACTACTGGTCTTCCAGGGAACGATCACAGCGTAGACTGTTTGAGACATTACTCACATGGAGGAAAGTGCGCATGGTGACTGTTGTATTCAATTCCATTGCAATTTCTGTGTTTCATCAACACTCAGTCCACAGATTTCTGAATGCCTCCAGATGTGCATCGGAAACCACTATTGGTCTTCCAGAGAACGATCAAAGCGTAGACTGTTTGAGACACCACTCCCATGGAGGTAAGTGCGCATGGTGACTGTTGTATTCAATCCCGATGCAATTTCTGTGTTTCATCAACACTGTGATAGTCCACAGATTAAGGAATCTCACCAGATGTGCCTCGGAAACTACTACTGGTCTTCCAGGTAACGATCAAAGCGTAGACTGTTAGAGACACTACTCCCATGGCAGGAAGTGCGCATGGAGAGTGTTGTATTCAGTCCCGATGCAATTTCTGTGTTTCATCGACACTCTGATAGTCCACAGATTACAGAATGCCTCTAGATGTGCATCGGAAACTACTACTGGTCTTTCAGGGAACTCAAAGCGTAGAAGGTTCGAGACATTACTCCCATGGAGGAAAGTGCGCATGGTGACTGTTCTATTCAATCCCATTGCAATTTCTGTGTTTTTTCAGCACTCAGTTAGTCCACAGATTTCAAAATGCCTCCAGATGTGCATCGGAAACTACTACTGGTCTTCCATGGAGCGATCAAAGAGTAGACTGTTTGAGACATTACTCCCGTGGAGGGAAGTGCGCATGGTGACTGTTGTATTCAATCCCGATGCAATTTCTGTGTTTCATCAACACTGTGATAGTCCACAGATTGCAGAATGCTTCCTGATGTGCATCGGAAACTACTACTGGTCTTCCATGGAACGATCATCGCGTAGACTGTTTGAGACACTACTCCCATGGAGGAAAGTGCGCATGGTGACTGTTGTATTCAATCCCGATGCAATTTCTGTGTTCCATCAACACTCTGATACTCCACAGATTACAGAATGACTCGAGATATGCATCGGAAACTACTACTGGTCTTCCTAGGAACGATCAAAACATAGACTGTTTGAGACATTACCCCGTGGAGGAAAGTGCTCATGGTTACTGTTGTATTCAATCCCGATGCAATTTCTGTGTTTCATCAACACTCTGAAGGTCCACAGATTACAGAATGCATCCAGATGTGCATCGGAAACTACTACTGGTCTTCCAGGGAACGATCAAAGCGTAGACTATTTGAGACATTACTCCCTTGGAGCAAAGTGCGCATGGTGACTGTTGTATTCAATCCCGATGCAATTTCTGTGTTTCATCAACACTCTGATAGTTCACAGATTAAGGAATGCCACCAGATGTGCATCGGAAACTACTACTGGTCTTCCAGGGAACGATCAAAGCGTAGACTGTTTGAGACATTACTCCCATGGAGGAAAGTAGGCATGGTGACTGTTGTATTCAATCCCGATGCAATTTCTGTGTTTGATCAACACTCTGATACTCCACAGATTACAGAATGCCTCCAGATGTGCATCAGAAACTACTACTGGTATTCCTGGGAACGATCAAAGCGTAGACTGTTTGAGACACCACTCCCATGGAGGAAATTGCGCATGGTGACTGTTGTATTCAATGCCGATGCAATTTCAGTTTTTCATGAACACTCTGATAGTCCACAGATTAAGGTATGCCACCAGATGTGCATCGGAAACTACTACTGGTCTACCAGGTAACGATCAAAGCGTAGACTGTTTGAGACATTACTCCTGTGGAGGAAAGTGCGCATGGTGACTGTTGTATTCAATCCCGATGCAATTTCTGTGTTTCATCAACACTCTGATGATCCACAGATTACAGAATGCCTCCAGATGTGCATCGGAAACTACCACTGGTCTTCCAGGGAACGATCAAAGCGTACACTGTTTGAGACATTACTAACATGTAGGCAAGTGCGCATGGTGACTGTTGTATTCAATCCCGATGCAATATCCGTGATTCATCAACACTTTGAAGGTCCACAGATTACAGAATGCATCCAGATGTGCATAGGAAACTACTACTGGTCCTCCAGGAAACGATCAGAGCGTAGACTGTTTGAGACATTACTCCCATGGAGGAAAGTGCGCATGGTGATTGTTGTATTCAATCCCGATGCAATTTCTGTGTTTCATCAACACTCTGATAGTCCACAGATTAAGGAATGCCACCAGATGTGCATCGGAAGCTACTACTGGTCTTCAAGGTAAAGATCAAAGCGTAGACTGTTTGAGACATTACTCCTGTGTCTGAAAGTGCACATGGTGACTGTTGTATTCAATTCCATTGCAATTTCTGTGTTTCATCAACACTCAGTTAGTCCACAGATTTCTGAATGCCTCCAGATGTGCATCGGAAACTACTACTGGTCTTCCAGGGAACGATCAAAGAGTAGACTGTTTGAGATATTACTCCCATGGAGGAAAGTGCGCATGGTGACTGTTGAATTCAATCCCGATGCAATTTCTGTGTTTCATCAACACTCTGATAGTCCACAGATTACAGAATGCCACCAGATGTGCATCGGAAACTACTACTGGTCTTCCAAGGAACGATCACAGCGTAGACAGTTTGAGACATTACTCCCATGGAGGAAAGTGCCCATGGTGACTGTTGTATTCAATTCCATTGCAATTTCTGTGTTTCATCAACACTCAGTCCACAGATTACTTAATGCCTAGAGATAAGCATCGGAAACTACTACTGGTCTTCCAGGGAACGTTCAAAGCGTAGACTGTTTGAGACATTACTCCCATGGAGGATAGTGCTCAAGGTGACAGTTGTATTCAATTCCGCTGCAATTTCTGGGATTCATCAACACTCTGATACTCCACAGGTTACAGATTGTCTCCAGATGTGCATCGGAAACCACTATTGGTCTTCCAGGTAACGATCAAAGCGTAGACTGTTTGAGACATTACTCCTGTGGAGGAAAGAGCGCATGGTGACTGTTGTATTCAATCCCGATGCAATTTCTGTGTTTCATCAACACTCTGATGATCCACAGATTACAGAATGCCTCCAGATGTGCATCGGAAACTACCACTGGTCCTCCAGGGAACGATCAAAGCGTACACTGTTTGAGACATTACTAACATGTAGGCAAGTGCGCATGGTGACTGTAGTATTCAATCCCGATGCAATATCCGTGTTTCATCAACACTTTGAAGGTCCACAGATTACAGAATGCATCCAGATGTGCATCGGAAACTACTACTGGTCTTCCAGGAAACGATCAGAGCGTAGACTGTTTGAGACATTACTCCCATGGGGGAAAGTGCCCATGGTGACTGTTCTATTCAATCCCATTGCAATTTCGGTGTTTTATCAACACTCAGTTAGTCCACAGATTTCAGAATGCCTCCAGATGTGCATCGGAAACTACTACTGGTCTTCCATGGAGAAATCAAAGCGTAGACTGTTTGAGACATTACTCCCGTGGAGGGAAGTGTGCATGGTGACTGTTGTATTCAATCCTGATGCCATTTCTGTGTTTCATCAACACTGTGATAGTCCACAGATTGCAGAATGCTTCCAGATGTGCATCGGAAACTACTACTGGTCTTCCAGGGAACGATCAACGCGTAGACTGTTTGAGACACTACTCCCATGGAGGAAAGTGCGCATGGTGACTGTTGTATTCAATCCCGATGCAATTTCTGTGTTCCATCAACACTCTGATACTCCACAGATTACAGAATGACTCGAGATATGCATCGGAAACTACTACTGGTCTTCCTAGGAACGATCAAAACATAGACTGTTTGAGACATTACTCCCGTGGAGGAAAGTGCTCATGGTTACTGTTGTATTCAATCCCGATGCAATTTCTGTGTTTCATCAACACTCTGAAGGTCCACAGATTACAGAATGCATCCAGATGTGCATCGGAAACTACTACTGGTCTTCCAGGGAACGATCAAAGCGTAGACTATTTGAGACAATACTCCCTTGGAGCAAAGTGCGCATGGTGACTGTTGTATTCAATCCCGATGCAATTTCTGTGTTTCATCAACACTCTGATAGTCCACAGATTAAGGAATGCCACCAGATGTGCATCGGAAACTACTACTGGTCTTCCAGGGAACGATCAAAGCGTAGACTGTTTGAGACATTACTCCCATGGAGGAAAGTGCGGATGGTGACTGTTGTATTCAATCCCGATGCAATTTCTGTGTTTGATCAACACTCTGATACTCCACAGATTACAGAATGCCTATAGATGTGCATCAGAAACTACTACTGGTATTCCTGGGAACGATCAAAGCGTAGACTGTTTGAGACACCACTCCCATGGAGGAAATTGCGCATGGTGACTGTTGTATTCAATGCCGATGCAATTTCTGTTTTTCATGAACACTCTGATAGTCCACAGATTAAGGTATGCCACCAGATGTGCATCGGAAACTACTACTGGTCTTCCAGGTAACGATCAAAGCGTAGACTGTTTGAGACATTACTCCTGTGGAGGAAAGTGCGCATGGTGACTGTTGTATTCAATCCCGATGCAATTTCTGTGTTTCATCAACACTCTGATGATCCACAGATTACAGAATGCCTCCAGATGTGCATCGGAAACTACCACTGGTCTTCCAGGGAACGATCAAAGCGTACACTGTTTGAGACATTACTAACATGTAGGCAAGTGCGCATGGTGACTGTTGTATTCAATCCCGATGCAATATCCGTGATTCATCAACACTTTGAAGGTCCACAGATTACAGAATGCATCCAGATGTGCATAGGAAACTACTACTGGTCCTCCAGGAAACGATCAGAGCGTAGACTGTTTGAGACATTACTCCCATGGAGGAAAGTGCGCATGGTGATTGTTGTATTCAATCCCGATGCAATTTCTGTGTTTCATCAACACTCTGATAGTCCACAGATTAAGGAATGCCTCCAGATGTGCATCGGAAGCTACTACTGGTCTTCAAGGTAAAGATCAAAGCGTAGACTGTTTGAGACATTACTCCTGTGTCTGAAAGTGCACATGGTGACTGTTGTATTCAATTCCATTGCAATTTCTGTGTTTCATCAACACTCAGTTAGTCCACAGATTTCTGAATGCCTCCATATGTGCATCGGAAACTACTACTGGTCTTCCAGGGAACGATCAAAGAGTAGACTGTTTGAGATATTACTCCCATGGAGGAAAGTGCGCATGGTGACTGTTGAATTCAATCCCGATGCAATTTCTGTGTTTCATCAACACTCTGATAGTCCACAGATTACAGAATGCCACCAGATGTGCATCGGAAACTACTACTGGTCTTCCAAGGAACGATCACAGCGTAGACAGTTTGAGACATTACTGCCATGGAGGAAAGTGCCCATGGTGACTGTTGTATTCAATTCCATTGCAATTTCTGTGTTTGATCAACACTCTGATACTCCACAGATTACAGAATGCCTCCAGATGTGCATCGGAAACTACAACTGGTCTCCCTGGGAACGATCAAAGCGTAGACTGTTTGAGAAACTACTCCCATGGAGGGAAGTGCGCATGGTGACTGTTGTATTCAATCCCGATGCAATTTCTGTGTTTCATCAACACTCTGATAGTCCACAGAATACAGAATGCCTCTAGTTGTGCATCGGAAACTACTACTGGTCTTCCAGGGAACTCAAAGCGTAGACGGGACGAGACATTACTCCCATGGAGGAAAGTGCGCATGGTGGCTGTTGTATTCAATCCCATTGCAATTTCTGTGTTTTATCAACACTCAGTTAGTCCACAGATTTCAGAATGCCTCCAGATGTGCATCGGAAACTACTACTGGTCTTCCAGGGAACTATCAAAGCGTAGACTGTTTGAGACATTACTCCCGTGGAGGGAAGTGCGCATGGTGACTGTTGTATTCAATCCCGATGCAATTTCTGTGTTTCATCAACACTCTGATAGTCCACAGATTGCAGAATGCTTCCAGATGTGCATCGGAAACTACTACTGGTCTTCCAGGGAACGATCAAATCGTAGACTATTTGAGACATTACTCCCATGGAGCAAAGTGCGCATGGTGACTGTTGTATTCAATCCCGATGCAATTTCTGTGTTTCATCAACACTCTGATAGTCCACAGATTAAGGCATGAAACCAGATGTGCATCGGAAACTACTACTGCTCTTCCAGGTAACGATCAAAGCGTAGACTGTTTGAGACATTACTCCTGCGGAGGAAAGTGCGCATGGTGACTGTTGTATTCAATCCGGATGCAATTTCTGAGTTTCATCAACACTCTGATAGTCCACAGATTGCAGAATGGTTCCAGATGTGCATCGGAAACTACTACTGGTCTTCCAGGGAACGATCAAAGCGTAGACTGTTTGAGACATTACTCCCATGGAGGAAAGGGCGCATGGTGACTGTTGTTTTCAATCCCGATACAATTTCTGTGTTTGATCATCACTCTGATACTCCACAGATTGCAGAATGCCTCCAGATGTGCATCGGAAAATACTACTGGTCTTCCTGGGAACGATCAAAGCGTAGACTGTTTGAGACATTACTCCAGTGGAGGAAAGTGCGCATGGTGACTGTTGTATTCAATCCCGATGCAATTTCTGTGTTTCATCAACACTCTGATGATCCACAGATTACAGAATGCCTCCAGGTGTGCATCGGAAACTACCACTGGTCTTCCAGGGAACGATCAAAGCGTACACTGTTTGAGACATTACTAACATGTAGGCAAATACGAATGGTGACTGTTGTATTCAATCCCGATGCAATATCCGTGTTTCATCAACACTTTGAAGGCCACAGATTACAGAATGCATCCAGATGTGCATCGGAAACTGCTACTGGTCTTCCAGGAAACGATCAGACCGTAGACTGTTTGAGACATTACTCCTATGGAGGAAAGTGCGCATGGTGACTGTTGTATTCAATCCCGATGCAATTTCTGTGTCTCATCAACACTCTGATAGTCCACAGATTAAGGAATGCCACCAGATGTACATCGGAAGCTACTACTGGTCTTGAAGGTAACGATCAAAGCGTAGACTGTTTGAGACATTACTCCTGTGGCTGAAAGTGCGCATGGTGACTGTTGTATTCAATTCCATTGCAATTTCTGTGTTTCATCAACACTCAGTTAGTCCACAGATTTCTGAATGCCTCCAGATGTGCATCGGAAACTACTACTGGTCTTCCAGGGAACGATCAAAGAGTAGACTGTTTGACACATTAGTCCCGTGGAGGGAAGTGCTCTTGTTGACTGTTGTATTCAATCCAGATGCATTTTCTATGTTTCATCAACACTCTGATAGTCCACAGATTGCAGAGTGCTTCCAGATGTGCATCGGAAACTACTACTGATCTTCCAGGGAACGATCAAAGGGTAGACTGTTTGAGACAATACTCTCATGGAGGGAAGTGCGCATGGTGACTGTTGTATTCAATCCCGATGCAATTTCTGTGTTTCATCAACACTCTGAAGGTCCACAGATTACGGAATGCATCCAGATGTGAATCAGAAACTACTACTGGTCTTCCAGGGAACGATCAAATCGTAGACTATTTGAGACATTACTCCCGTGGAGCAATGTGCGCATGGTGACTGTTGTATTCAATCCCGATTCAATTTCTGTGTTTCATCAACACTCTGATAGTCCACAGATTAAGGAATGCCACCAGGTGTGCATCGGAAGCTACTACTGGTCTTCAAGGTAACGATCAAAGCGTAGACTGTTTGAGACATTACTCCTGTGGCTGAAAGTGCGCATGGTGATTGTTGTATTCAATTCCATTGCAATTTCTGTGTTTCATCAACACTCAGTTAGTCCACAGATTTCTGAATGCCTCCAGATGTGCATCGGAAACTACTACTGGTCTTCCAGGGAACGATCAAAGCGTAGACTGTTTGAGATATTACTCCCATGGAGGAAAATGCGCATGGTGACTGTTGTATTCAATCCCGATGCAATTTCTGGGTTTCATCAACACGCTGATAGTCCACAGATTAAGGAATGCCACCAGATGTGCATCGGAAACTACTACTGGCCTTCCAGGTAACGATCAAAGCGTAGACTGTTTGAGACATTACTCCCGTGGAGGAAAGTGCGCATGGTGACCGTTGTATTCAATCCCGATGCAATTTCTGTGTTTCATCAACACTCTGATGATCCACAGTTTACAGAATGCCTCCAGATGTGCATCGGAAGCTACCACTGGTGTTCCAGGGAACGATCAAAGCGTACACTGTTTGAGACATTACCAACATGTAGGCAAGTGCGCATGGTGACTGTTGTATTCAATCCCGATGCAATATCCGTGTTTCATCAACACTTTGAAGGTCCACAGATTACAGAATGCATCCACATGTGCATCGGAAACTACTACTGGTCTTCCAGGAAACGATCAAAGCGTAGACTGTTTGAGACATTACTCCCATGGAGGAAAGTGCGCATGGTGACTGTTGTATTCAATCCCGATGCAATTTCTGTGTTTCATCAACACGCTGATAGTCCACAGATTGCAGAATGCTTCCAGATGTGCATCGGAAACTACTACTGGTCTTCCAGGGAACGATGAAAACGTAGACTGTTTGAGACATTACTCCCATGGAGGAAAGTGCGAATGGTGACTGTTGTATTCAATCCCGATGCAATTTCTGTGTTTGATCAACATTCTGATACTCCACAGATTGCAGAATGCTTCCAGATGTGCATCGGAAACTACTACCGGTCTTCCAGGGAAAGATCAAAGAGTAGACTGTTTGAGATATTACTCCCATGGAGGAAAGTGCGCATGGTGACTGTTGTATTCAATCCCGATGCAATTTCTGGGTTTCATCAACACGCTGATAGTCCACAGATTGCAGAATGCTTCCAGATGTGCATCGGAAACTACTACTGGTCTTCCAGGGAACGATGAAAACGTAGACTGTTTGAGACATTACTCCCATGGAGGAAAGTGCGAATGGTGACTGTTGTATTCAATCCCGATGCAATTTCTGTGTTTGATCAACATTCTGATACTCCACAGATTGCAGAATGCTTCCAGATGTGCATCGGAAACTACTACTGGTCTTCCAGGGAACTCAGAGCGTTGACGGGTCGAGACATTACTCCCATGGAGGAAAGTGCGCATGGTGGCTGTTGTATACAATCCCATTGCAATTTCTGTGTTACATCAACACTCTGAAGGTCCACAGATTACAGAATGCATCCAGATGTGCATCAGAAACTACTACTGGTCTTCCAGGGAACGAACAAAGCGTAGACTATTTGAGACATTACTCCCATGGAGCAAAGTGCGCATGGTGACTGTTGTATTCAATCCCGATGCAATTTCTGTGTTTCATCAACACTCTGATTGTTCACAGATTAAGGAATGCCACCTGATGTGCATCGGAAACTACTACTGGTCTTCCAGGGAACGATCAAAGCGTAGACTGTTTGAGACATTACTCCTGTGGAGGAAAGTGCGCATGGTGACTGTTGTATTCAATCCCGATGCAATTTCTGTGTTTCATCAACACTCTGATACTCCACAGATTACAGAATGCCTCCAGATGTGCATCGGAAACTACTATTGGTCTTCCAGGGAACGATGAAAGCGTAGACTGTTTGAGACACCACTCCCATGGAGGAAAGTGCGCATGGTGACTGTTGTATTCAATCCCGATGCAATTTCTGTGTTTGATCAACACTCTGATACTCCACAGATTACAGAATGCCTCCAGATGTGCATCGGAAACTACTATTGGTCTTCCTGGGAACGATGAAAGCGTAGACTGTTTGAGACACCACTCCCATGGAGGAAAGTGCGCATGGTGACTGTTGTATTCAATCCCGATGCAATTTCTGTGTTTCATCAACACTCTGATACTCCACAGATTACAGAACGCCTCCAGATGTGCATCGGAAACTACTATTGGTCTTCCAGGGAACGATGAAAGCGTAGACTGTTTGAGACACCACTCCCATAGAGGAAAGTGCGCATGGTGACTGTTGTATTCAATCCCGATGCAATTTCTGTGTTTCATCAACACTCTGATTGTTCACAGATTAAGGAATGCCACCTGATGTGCATCGGAAACTACTACTGGTCTTCCAGGGAACGATCAAAGCGTAGACTATTTGAGACATTACTCCTGTGGAGGAAAGTGCGCATGGTGACTGTTGTATTCAATCCCGATGCAATTTCTGGGTTTCATCAACATGCTGATAGTCCACAGATTGCAGAATGCTTCCAGATGTGCATCGGAAACTACTACTGGTCTTCCAGGGAACGATCAAAACGTAGACTGTTTGAGACATTACTCCCATGGAGGAAAGTGCGCATGGTGACTGTTGTATTCAATCCCGATGCAATTTCTGTGTTTGATCAACACTCTGATACTCCACAGATTACAGAATGCCTCCAGATGTGCATCGGAAACTACTACTGGTCTCCCTGGGAACGATCAAAGCGTAGACTGTTTGAGAAAGTACTCCCATGGAGGGAAGTGCGCATGGTGACTGTTGTATTCAATCCCGATGCAATTTCTGTGTTACATCAACACTCTGAAGGTCCACAGATTACAGAATGCATCCAGATGTGCATCGGAAATTACTACTGGTCTTCCAGGGAACGATCAAATCGTAGACTATTTGAGACATTACTCCCATGGAGCAAAGTGCGCATGGTGACTGTTGTATTCAATCCTGATGCAATTTCTGTGTTTCATCAACACTCTGATAGT
Organism: Schistocerca gregaria; assembly: GCF_023897955.1. Lineage (NCBI taxonomy): Eukaryota > Metazoa > Arthropoda > Insecta > Orthoptera > Acrididae > Schistocerca > Schistocerca gregaria. Next base: position 45,794,179 of record NC_064927.1, read on the forward strand.
CCACAGATTAAGGAATGCCACCAGATGTACATCGGAAACTACTACTGGTCTTTCAGGGAACGATCAAAGCGTAGACTGTTTGAGAATTTACTCCCATGGAGGAAAGTGCGCATGGTGACAGTTGTATTCAATCCCGATGCAATTTCTGGGTATCATCAACACGCTGATAGTCCACAGATTGCAGAATGCTTCCAGATGTGCATCGGAAACTACAACTGGTCTTCCAGGGAACGATGAAAACGTAGACTGTTTGAGACATTACTCCCATGGAGGAAAGTGCGCATGGTGACTGTTGTATTCAATCCCGATGCAATTTCTGTGTTTGATCAACACTCTGATACTCCACAGATTACAGAATGCCTCCAGATGTGCATCGGAAACTACTACTGGTCTCCCTGGGAACGATCAAATCGTAGACTGTTTGAGAAACTACTCCCATGGAGAGAAGTGCGCTTGGTGACTGTTGTATTCAATCCCATTGCAATTTCTGTGTTTTATCAACACTCACTTAGTCCACAGATTTCAGAATGCCTCCAGATGTGCATCGGTAACTACTACTGGTCTTCCAGGGAACGATCAAAGCGTAGACTGTTTGAGACATTACTCCCGTGGAGGGAAGTGCGCATGGTGACTGTTGTATTCAATCCCGATGCAATTTCTGTGTTTCATCAACACTCTGATAGTCCACAGATTGCAGAATGCTTCCAGATGTGCATCGGAAATTACTACTGGTCTTCCAGGGAACGATCAAAGCGTAGACTGTTTTTGACCCTACTCCCATGGAGGAAAGTGCGCATGGTGACTGTTGTATTCAATGCCGATGCAATTTCTGTGTTACATCAACACTCTGAAGGTCCACAGATTACAGAATGCATCCAGATGTGAATCGAAAACTACTACTGGTCTTCCAGGGAACGATCAAAGCGTAGACTATTTGAGACAATACTCCCATGGAGCAAAGTGCGCATGGTGACTGTTGTATTCAATCCCGATGCAATTTCTGTATTTCATCAACACTCTGATGATCCACAGATTAAGGAATGCCACCAGATGTGCATCGGAAACTACTACTGGTCTTCCAGGTAACGATCAAAGCGTACACTGTTTGAGACATTACTCCTGTGGAGGAAAGTGCGCATGGTGACTGTTGTATTCAATCCCGATGCAATTTCTGTGTTTCATCAACACTCCGATGATCCACAGATTACAGAATGCCTCCAGATGTGCATCGGAAACTACCACTGGTCTTAAAGGGAACGATCATAGCGTACACTGTTTGAGACATTACTAACATGTAGGCAAGTGCGCATGGTGACTGTTGTATTCAATCCCGATGCAATATCCGTGTTTCATCAACACTTTGAAGGTCCACAGATTAAAGAATGCATCCAGATGTGCATCGGAAACTACCACTGGTCTTCCAGGGAACGATCTAAGCGTACACTGTTTGAGACATTACTAACATGTAGGCAAGTGCGCATGGTGACTGTTGTATTCAATCCCGATGCAATATCCGTGTTTCATCAACACTTTGAAGGTCCACAGATTACAGAATGCATCCAGATGTGCATCGGAAACTACTACTGGTCTTCCAGGAAACGATCAGAGCGTAGACTGTTTGAGACATTACTCCCATGGAGGAAAGTGCGAATGATGACTGTTGTATTCAATGCCGATGCAATTTCTGTTTTTCATGAACACTCTGATAGTCCACAGATTAAGGAATGCCACCAGATGTGCATCGGAAACTACTACTGGTCTTCCAGGTAACGATCAAAGCGTAGACTGTTTGAGACATTACTCCTGTGGAGCAAAGTGCGCATGGTGACTGTTGTATTCAATCCCGATGCAATTTCTGTGTTTCATCTATACTCTGATAGTCCACAGATTACAGAATGCCACCAGATGTGCATCGGAAACTACTACTGGTCTTCCAGGGAACGATCAAAGCGTAGATTGTTTGAGACATTACTCCCATGGAGGAAAGTGCGCATGGTGACTTTTGTATTCAATACCGATGCAATTTCTGTGTTTCATCAACTCTCTGATACGCCACAGATTACAGAATGCCTCCAGATGTGCATCGGAAACTACTATTGGTCTTCCAGGGAACGATCAAAGCGTAGACTGTTTGAGACACCACTCCCATGGAGGAAAGAGCGCATGGTGACTGTTGTATTCAATCCCGATGCAATTTCTGTGTTTCATCAACACTCTGTTAGTCCACAGATTAAGGCATGCCACCAGATGTACATCGGAAACTACTACTGGTCTTCCAGGTACCGATCAAAGCGTAGACTGTTTGAGACATTACTCCTGCGGAGGAAAGTGCACATGGTGACTGTTGTACTCAATCCCGATGCAATTTCTGAGTTTCATTAACACTCTGATAATCCACAGATTGCAGAATGCTTCCAGATGTGCATCGGAAACTACTACTGGTCTTCCAGGGAACGTTCAAAGCGTAGACTGTTTGAGACATTACTCCCATGGAGGGAAGTGCGCATGGAGACTGTTGTATTCAATCCCGATGCAATTTCTGTGTTTCGTCAACACTCTGATAGTCCACAGATTACAGAATTCCTCTAGATGTGCAACGGAAACGACTACTGGTCTTCCAGGGAACTCAAAGCGTAGACGGTTCGAGACATTACTCCCATGGAGGAAAGTGCGCATGGTGACTGTTGTATATAATCCCATTGCAATTTCTGTGTTTTATCAACACTCAGTAAGTCCACAGATTTCAGAATGCCTCCATATGTGCATCGGAAACTACTACTGGTCTTCCAGGGAACGATCAAAGCGAAGACTGTTTGAGACATTACTCCCGTGGAGGGAAGTGCTCTTGTTGACTGTTGTATTCAATCCCGATGCATTTTCTGTGTTTCATCAACACTCTGATAGTCCACAGATTGCAGAATGCTTCCAGATCTGCATCGGAAACTACTACTGCTCTTCCAGGGAACGATCAAAGCGTAGACTGTTTGAGACACTACTCCCATGGAGGAAAGTGCGCATGGTGACTGTTGTATTCAATCCCGATGCAATTTCTGTGTTTCATCAACACTCTGAAGGTCCACAGATTACAGAATGCATCCAGATGTGAATCGGAAACTACTACTGGTCTTCCAGGGAACGATCAAAGCGTAGACTATTTGAGACATTACTCCCATGGAGCAATGTGCGCATGGTGACTGTTGTATTCAATCCCGATGCAAATTCTGTGTTTCATCAACACTCAGTCCACAGATTTCTGAATACCTCCAGATAACCATCGGAAACTACTACTGGTCTTCCAGGGAACGATCAAAGCGTAGACTGTTTGAGACATTACTCCCATGGAGGATAGTGCGCATGGTGACTGTTGTATTCAATTCCGATGCAATTTCTGGGATTCATCAACACTCTGATACTCCACAGGTTACAGAATGCCTCCAGATGTGCATCGGAAACCACTATTGGTCTTCCAGGGAACGATCAAAGCGTAGACTGTTTGAGACATTACTCCCATGGAGGATAGTGCCCATGGTGACTGTTCTATTCAATCCCATTGCAATTTCTGTGTTTTATCAACACTCAGTTAGTCCACAGATTTCAGAATGCCTCCAGATGTGCATCGGAAACTACTACTGGTCTTCCAGGGAACGATCAAAGCGTAGACTGTTTAAGACATTACTCCCGTGGAGGGAAGTGCGCATGGTGCCTGTTGTATTCAATTATCGATGCAATTTCTGTGTTTCATCAACACTCTGATAGTCCACAGATGAAGGAGTGCCACCAGATGTGCATCGGAAGCTACTACTGGTCTTCAAGGTAACGATCAAAGCGTAGACCGTTTGAGACATTACTCCTGTGGCTGAAAGTGCGCATGGTGACTGTTGTATTCAATTCCATTGCAATTTCTGTGTTTCATCAACACTCAGTTAGTCCACAGATTTCTGAATGCCTCCAGATGTGCATCGGAAACTACTACTGGTCTTCCAGGGAACGATCAAAGAGTAGACTGTTTGAGATATTAATCCCGTGGAGGAAAGTGCGCATGGTGACTGTTGTATTCAATCCCGATGCAATTTCTGGGTTAAATCAACACGCTGATAGTCCACAGATTAAAGAATGCTTCCAGATGTGCATCGGAAACTACTACTGGTCTTCCAGGGAACGATCAGAACGTAGACTGTTTGAGACATTACTCCCATGGAGGAAAGTGCGCATGGTGACTGTTGTATTCAATCCCGATGCAATTTCTGTGTTTGATCAACACTCTGATACTCCACAGATTACAGAATGCCTCCAGATGTGCATCGGAAACTACTACTGGTCTCCCTGGGAACGATGAAAGCGAAGACTGTTTGAGAAACTACTCCCATGGAGGGAAGTGCGCATGGTGACTGTTGTATTCAATCCCGATGCAATTTCTGTGTTTCATCAACACTCTGATAGTCCACAGATTACAGAATGCCTCTAGATGTGCATCGGAAACTACTACATGTCTTCCAGGGAACTCAAAGCGTAGATGGGTCGAGACATTACTCCCATGGAGGAAAGTGCGCATGGTGGCCGTTGTATTCAATCCCATTGCAATTTCTGTGTTTTATCAACACTCAGTTAGTCCACAGATTTCAGAATGCCTCCAGATGTGCATCGGAAACTACTACTGGTCTTCCAGGGAACGATCAAAGCGTAGACTGTTTGAGACATTACTCCCGTGGAGGGAAGTGCGCATGGTGACTGTTGTATTCAATCCCGATGCAATTTCTGTGTTTCATCAACACTCTGATAGTCCACAGATTGCAGAATGCTTCCAGATGTGCATCGGAAACTACTACTGGTCTTCCAGGGAACGAACAAAGCGTACACTGTTTGAGACACTACTCCCATGGAGGAGAGTGCGCATGGTGACTGTTGTATTCAATCCCGATGCAATTTCTGTGTTTCATCAACACTCTGATAGTCCACAGATTTCAGAATGCCTCCAGATGTGCATCGGAAACTACTACTGGTCTTCCAGGGAACGATCAAAGCGTAGACTGTTTGAGACATTACTCCCGTGGAGGGAAGTGCGCATGGTGACTGTTGTATTCAATCCCGATGCAATTTCTGTGTTTCATCAACACTCTGATAGTCCACAGATTAAGGAATGCCACCAGATGTGCATCGGAAACTACTACTGGTCTTCCAGGGAACGATCAAAGCGTAGACTGTTTGAGACATTACTCCCATGGAGCAAAGTGCGCATGGTGACTGTTGTATTCAATCCCGATGCAATTTCTGTGTTTCATCAACACTCTGATTGTTCACAGATTAAGGAATGCCACCTGATGTGCATCGGAAACTACTACTGGTCTTCCAGGGAACGATCAAAGCGTAGACTGTTTGAGACATTACTCCTGTGGAGGAAAGTGCGCATGGTGACTGTTGTATTCAATCCCGATGCAATTTCTGTGTTTCATCAACACTCTGATACTCCACAGATTACAGAATGCCTCCAGATGTGCATCGGAAACTACTATTGGTCTTCCAGGGAACGATGAAAGCGTAGACTGTTTGAGACACCACTCCCATGGAGGAAAGTGCGCATGGTGACTGTTGTATTCAATCCCGATGCAATTTCTGTGTTTGATCAACACTCTGATACTCCACAGATTACAGAATGCCTCCAGATGTGCATCGGAAACTACTATTGGTCTTCCTGGGAACGATGAAAGCGTAGACTGTTTGAGACACCACTCCCATGGAGGAAAGTGCGCATGGTGACTGTTGTATTCAATCCCGATGCAATTTCTGTGTTTCATCAACACTCTGATACTCCACAGATTACAGAATGCCTACAGATGTGCATCGGAAACTACTATTGGTCTTCCAGGGAACGATGAAAGCGTAGACTGTTTGAGACACCACTCCCATGGAGGAAAGTGCGCATGGTGACTGTTGTATTCAATCCCGATGCAATTTCTGTGTTTCATCAACACTCTGATTGTTCACAGATTAAGGAATGCCACCTGATGTGCATCGGAAACTACTACTGGTCTTCCAGGGAACGATCAAAGCGTAGACTGTTTGAGACATTACTCCTGTGGAGGAAAGTGCGCATGGTGACTGTTGTATTCAATCCCGATGCAATTTCTGGGTTTCATCAACATGCTGATAGTCCACAGATTGCAGAATGCTTCCAGATGTGCATCGGAAACTACTACTGGTCTTCCAGGGAACGATCAAAACGTAGACTGTTTGAGACATTACTCCCATGGAGGAAAGTGCGCATGGTGACTGTTGTATTCAATCCCGATGCAATTTCTGTGTTTGATCAACACTCTGATACTCCACAGATTACAGAATGCCTCCAGATGTGCATCGGAAACTACTACTGGTCTCCCTGGGAACGATCAAAGCGTAGACTGTTTGAGAAAGTACTCCCATGGAGGGAAGTGCGCATGGTGACTGTTGTATTCAATCCCGATGCAATTTCTGTGTTACATCAACACTCTGAAGGTCCACAGATTACAGAATGCATCCAGATGTGCATCGGAAATTACTACTGGTCTTCCAGGGAACGATCAAAGCGTAGACTATTTGAGACATTACTCCCATGGAGCAAAGTGCGCATGGTGACTGTTGTATTCAATCCCGATGCAATTTCTGTGTTTCATCAACACTCTGATAGTCCACAGATTAAGGAATGCCACCAGATGTACATCGGAAACTACTACTGGTCTTTCAGGGAACGATCAAAGCGTAGACTGTTTGAGAATTTACTCCCATGGAGGAAAGTGCGCATGGTGACTGTTGTATTCAATGCCAATGCAACTTCTAAGTTTGATCAACACTCTGATACTCCACAGATTACAGAATGCCTCCAGATGTGCATCAGAAACTACTACTGGTCTTCCTGCGAACGATCAAAGCGTAAACTGTTTGAGACACCACTCCCATGGCGGAAAGTGCGCATCGTGACTGTTGTATTCAATGCCGATGATATTTCTGTTTTTCATGAACACTCTGATAGTTCACAGATTAAGGAATGCCACCAGATGTGCATCGGAAACTACTACTGGTCTTCCAGGTAACGATCAAAGCGTAGACTGTTTGAGATGTTACTCCTGTGGAGGAAAGTGCGCATGGTGACTGTTGTATTCAATCCCGATGCAATTTCTGTGTTTCATCAACACTCTGATGATCCACAGATTACAGAATGCCTCCACATGTGCATCGGAAACTACCACTGGCCTTCCAGGGAACGATCAAAGCGTACACTGTTTGAGACATTACAAACATGTAGGCAAGTGCGCATGGTGACTGTAGTATTCAATCCCGATGCAATATCCGTGTTTCATCAACACTTTGAAGGTCCACAGATTACAGAATGCATCCCGATGTGCATCAGAAACTACTACTGGTCTTCCAGGGAACGATCAAAGAGTAGACTGTTTGAGATATTGCTCCCATGGAGGAAAGTGCGCATGGTGACAGTTGTATTCAATCCCGATGCAATTTCTGGGTTTCATCAACACGCTGATAGTCCACAGATTGCAGAATGCTTCCAGATGTGCATCGGAAACTACAACTGGTCTTCCAGGGAACGATGAAAACGTAGACTGTTTGAGACATTACTCCCATGGAGGAAAGTGCGCATGGTGACTGTTGTATTCAATCCCGATGCAATTTCTGTGTTTGATCAACACTCTGATACTCCACAGATTACAGAATGCCTCCAGATGTGCATCGGAAACTACTACTGGTCTCCCTGGGAACGATCAAATCGTAGACTGTTTGAGAAACTACTCCCATGGAGAGAAGTGCGCTTGGTGACTGTTGTATTCAATCCCATTGCAATTTCTGTGTTTTATCAACACTCACTTAGTCCACAGATTTCAGAATGCCTCCAGATGTGCATCGGAAACTACTACTGGTCTTCCAGGGAACGATCAAAGCGTAGACTGTTTGAGACATTACTCCCGTGGAGGGAAGTGCGCATGGTGACTGTTGTATTCAATCCCGATGCAATTTCTGTGTTTCATCAACACTCTGATAGTCCACAGATTAAGGAATGCCACCAGATGTGCATCGGAAACTACTACTGGTCTTCCAGGGAACGATCAAAGCGTAGACTGTTTGAGACATTACTCCCATGGAGCAAAGTGCGCATGGTGACTGTTGTATTCAATCCCGATGCAATTTCTGTGTTTCATCAACACTCTGATTGTTCACAGATTAAGGAATGCCACCTGATGTGCATCGGAAACTACTACTGGTCTTCCAGGGAACGATCAAAGCGTAGACTGTTTGAGACATTACTCCTGTGGAGGAAAGTGCGCATGGTGACTGTTGTATTCAATCCCGATGCAATTTCTGTGTTTCATCAACACTCTGATACTCCACAGATTACAGAATGCCTCCAGATGTGCATCGGAAACTACTATTGGTCTTCCAGGGAACGATGAAAGCGTAGACTGTTTGAGACACCACTCCCATGGAGGAAAGTGCGCATGGTGACTGTTGTATTCAATCCGGATGCAATTTCTGTGTTTGATCAACACTCTGATACTCCACAGATTACAGAATGCCTCCAGATGTGCATCGGAAACTACTATTGGTCTTCCTGGGAACGATGAAAGCGTAGACTGTTTGAGACACCACTCCCATGGAGGAAAGTGCGCATGGTGACTGTTGTATTCAATCCCGATGCAATTTCTGTGTTTCATCAACACTCTGATACTCCACAGATTACAGAATGCCTCCAGATGTGCATCGGAAACTACTATTGGTCTTCCAGGGAACGATGAAAGCGTAGACTGTTTGAGACACCACTCCCATGGAGGAAAGTGCGCATGGTGACTGTTGTATTCAATCCCGATGCAATTTCTGTGTTTCATCAACACTCTGATTGTTCACAGATTAAGGAATGCCACCTGATGTGCATCGGAAACTACTACTGGTCTTCCAGGGAACGATCAAAGCGTAGACTGTTTGAGACATTACTCCTGTGGAGGAAAGTGCGCATGGTGACTGTTGTATTCAATCCCGATGCAATTTCTGGGTTTCATCAACATGCTGATAGTCCACAGATTGCAGAATGCTTCCAGATGTGCATCGGAAACTACTACTGGTCTTCCAGGGAACGATCAAAACGTAGACTGTTTGAGACATTACTCCCATGGAGGAAAGTGCGCATGGTGACTGTTGTATTCAATCCCGATGCAATTTCTGTGTTTGATCAACACTCTGATACTCCACAGATTACAGAATGCTTCCAGATGTGCATCGGAAACTACTACTGGTCTCCCTGGGAACGATCAAAGCGTAGACTGTTTGAGAAAGTACTCCCATGGAGGGAAGTGCGCATGGTGACTGTTGTCTTCAATCCCGATGCAATTTCTGTGTTACATCAACACTCTGAAGGTCCACAGATTACAGAATGCATCCAGATGTGCATCGGAAATTACTACTGGTCTTCCAGGGAACGATCAAAGCGTAGACTATTTGAGACATTACTCCCATGGAGCAAAGTGCGCATGGTGACTGTTGTATTCAATCCCGATGCAATTTCTGTGTTTCATCAACACTCTGATAGTCCACAGATTAAGGAATGCCACCAGATGTACATCGGAAACTACTACTGGTCTTTCAGGGAACGATCAAAGCGTAGACTGTTTGAGAATTTACTCCCATGGAGGAAAGTGCGCATGGTGACTGTTGTATTCAATGCCAATGCAACTTCTGTGTTTGATCAACACTCTGATACTCCACAGATTACAGAATGCCTCCAGATGTGCATCAGAAACTACTACTGGTCTTCCTGGGAACGATCAAAGCGTAAACTGTTTGAGACACCACTCCCATGGCGGAAAGTGCGCATCGTGACTGTTGTATTCAATGCCGATGATATTTCTGTTTTTCATGAACACTCTGATAGTTCACAGATTAAGGAATGCCACCAGATGTGCATCGGAAACTACTACTGGTCTTCCAGGTAACGATCAAAGCGTAGACTGTTTGAGATGTTACTCCTGTGGAGGAAAGTGCGCATGGTGACTGTTGTATTCAATCCCGATGCAATTTCTGTGTTTCATCAACACTCTGATGATCCACAGATTACAGAATGCCTCCACATGTGCATCGGAAACTACCACTGGCCTTCCAGGGAACGATCAAAGCGTACACTGTTTGAGACATTACAAACATGTAGGCAAGTGCGCATGGTGACTGTAGTATTCAATCCCGATGCAATATCCGTGTTTCATCAACACTTTGAAGGTCCACAGATTACAGAATGCATCCCGATGTGCATCAGAAACTACTACTGGTCTTCCAGGGAACGATCAAAGAGTAGACTGTTTGTGATATTGCTCCCATGGAGGAAAGTGCGCATGGTGACAGTTGTATTCAATCCCGATGCAATTTCTGGGTTTCATCAACACGCTGATAGTCCACAGATTGCAGAATGCTTCCAGATGTGCATCGGAAACTACAACTGGTCTTCCAGGGAACGATGAAAACGTAGACTGTTTGAGACATTACTCCCATGGAGGAAAGTGAGCATGGTGACTGTTGTATTCAATCCCGATGTAATTTCTGTGTTTGATCAACACTCTGATACTCCACAGATTACAGAATGCCTCCAGATGTGCATCGGAAACTACTACTGGTCTCCCTGGGAACGATCAAATCGTAGACTGTTTGAGAAACTACTCCCATGGAGAGAAGTGCGCTTGGTGACTGTTGTATTCAATCCCATTGCAATTTCTGTGTTTTATCAACACTCACTTAGTCCACAGATTTCAGAATGCCTCCAGATGTGCATCGGAAACTACTACTGGTCTTCCAGGGAACGATCAAAGCGTAGACTGTTTGAGACATTACTCCCGTGGAGGGAAGTGCGCATGGTGACTGTTGTATTCAATCCCGATGCAATTTCTGTGTTTCATCAACACTCTGATAGTCCTCAGATTGCAGAATGCTTCCAGATGTGCATCGGAAATTACTACTGGTCTTCCAGGGAACGATCAAAGCGTAGACTGTTTTTGACACTACTCCCATGGAGGAAAGTGCGCATGGTGACTGTTGTATTCAATGCCGATGCAATTTCTGTGTTACATCAACACTCTGATACTCCACAGATTACAGAATGCATCCAGATGTGAATCGAAAACTACTACTGGTCTTCCAGGGAACGATCAAAGCGTAGACTATTTGAGACAATACTCCCATGGAGCAAAGTGCGCATGGTGACTGTTGTTTTCAATCCCGATGCAATTTCTGTATTTCATCAACACTCTGATGATCCACAGATTAAGGAATGCCACCAGATGTGCATCGGAAACTACTACTGGTCTTCCAGGTAACGATCAAAGCGTACACTGTTTGAGACATTACTCCTGTGGAGGAAAGTGCGCATGGTGACTGTTGTATTCAATCCCGATGCAATTTCTGTGTTTCATCAACACTCTGATGATCCACAGATTACAGAATGCCTCCAGATGTGCATCGGAAACTACCACTGGTCTTAAAGGGAACGATCATAGCGTACACTGTTTGAGACATTACTAACATGTAGGCAAGTGCGCATGGTGACTGTTGTATCAATCCCGATGCAATATCCGTGTTTCATCAACACTTTGAAGGTCCACAGATTAAAGAATGCATCCAGATGTGCATCGGAAACTACCACTGGTCTTCCAGGGAACGATCAAAGCGTACACTGTTTGAGACATTACTAACATGTAGGCAAGTGCGCAAGGTGACTGTTGTATTCAATCCCGATGCAATATCCGTGTTTCATCAACACTTTGAAGGTCCACAGATTACAGAATGCATCCAGATGTGCATCGGAAACTAGTACTGGTCTTCCAGGAAACGATCAGAGCGTAGACTGTTTGAGACATTACTCCCATGGAGGAAAGTGCGCATGGTGACTGTTGTATTCAATGCCGATGCAATTTCTGTTTTTCATGAACACTCTGATAGTCCACAGATTAAGGAATGCCACCAGATGTGCATCGGAAACTACTACTGGTCTTCCAGGTAACGATCAAAGCGTAGACTGTTTGAGACATTACTCCTGTGGAGCAAAGTGCGCATGGTGACTGTTGTATTCAATCCCGATGCAATTTCTGTGTTTCATCTATACTCTGATAGTCCACAGATTACAGAATGCCACCAGATGTGCATCGGAAACTACTACTGGTCTTCCAGGGAACGATCAAAGCGTAGATTGTTTGAGACATTACTCCCATGGAGGAAAGTGCGCATGGTGACTTTTGTATTCAATACCGATGCAATTTCTGTGTTTCATCAACTCTCTGATACGCCACAGATTACAGAATGCCTCCAGATGTGCATCGGAAACTACTATTGGTCTTCCAGGTAACGATCAAAGCGTAGACTGTTTGAGACACCACTCCCATGGAGGAAAGAGCGCATGGTGACTGTTGTATTCAATCCCGATGCAATTTCTGTGTTTCATCAACACTCTGTTAGTCCACAGATTAAGGCATGCCACCAGATGTGCATCGGAAACTACTACTGGTCTTCCAGGTAACGATCAAAGCGTAGACTGTTTGAGACATTACTCCTGCGGAGGAAAGTGCACATGGTGACTGTTGTACTCAATCCCGATGCAATTTCTGAGTTTCATTAACACTCTGATAATCCACAGATTGCAGAATGCTTCCAGATGTGCATCGGAAACTACTACTGGTCTTCCAGGGAACGTTCAAAGCGTAGACTGTTTGAGACATTACTCCCATGGAGGAAAGGGCGCATGGTGACTGTTGTTTTCAATCCCGATGCAATTTATGTGTTTGATCAACACTCTGATACTCCACAGATTACAGAATGCCTCCAGATGTACATCGGAAACTACTACTGGTCTTCCTGGGAACGATCAAAGAGTAGACTGTTTGAGAAACTACTCCCATGGAGGGAAGTGCGCATGGAGACTGTTGTATTCAATCCCGATGCAATTTCTGTGTTTCGTCAACACTCTGATAGTCCACAGATTACAGAATTCCTCTAGATGTGCAACGGAAACGACTACTGGTCTTCCAGGGAACTCAAAGCGTAGACGGTTCGAGACATTACTCCCATGGAGGAAAGTGCGCATGGTGACTGTTGTATATAATCCCATTGCAATTTCTGTGTTTTATCAACACTCAGTAAGTCCACAGATTTCAGAATGCCTCCATATGTGCATCGGAAACTACTACTGGTCTTCCAGGGAACGATCAAAGCGTAGACTGTTTGAGACATTACTCCCGTGGAGGGAAGTGCTCTTGTTGACTGTTGTATTCAATCCCGATGCATTTTCTGTGTTTCATCAACACTCTGATAGTCCACAGATTGCAGAATGCTTCCAGATGTGCATCGGAAACTACTACTGCTCTTCCAGGGAACGATCAAAGCGTAGACTGTTTGAGACACTACTCCCATGGAGGAAAGTGCGCATGGTGACTGTTGTATTCAATCCCGATGCAATTTCTGTGTTTCATCAACACTCTGAAGGTCCACAGATTACAGAATGCATCCAGATGTGAATCGGAAACTACTACTGGTCTTCCAGGGAACGATCAAAGCGTAGACTATTTGAGACATTACTCCCATGGAGCAATGTGCGCATGGTGACTGTTGTATTCAATCCCGATGCAAATTCTGTGTTTCATCAACACTCAGTCCACAGATTTCTGAATGCCTCCAGATAACCATCGGAAACTACTACTGGTCTTCCAGGGAACGATCAAAGCGTAGACTGTTTGAGACATTACTCCCATGGAGGATAGTGCGCATGGTGACTGTTGTATTCAATTCCGATGCAATTTCTGGGATTCATCAACACTCTGATACTCCACAGGTTACAGAATGCCTCCAGATGTGCATCGGAAACCACTATTGGTCTTCCAGGGAACGATCAAAGCGTAGACTGTTTGAGACATTACTCCCATGGAGGATAGTGCCCATGGTGACTGTTCTATTCAATCCCATTGCAATTTCTGTGTTTTATCAACACTCAGTTAGTCCACAGATTTCAGAATGCCTCCAGATGTGCATCGGAAACTACTACTGGTCTTCCAGGGAACGATCAAAGCGTAGACTGTTTAAGACATTACTCCCGTGGAGGGAAGTGCGCATGGTGACTGTTGTATTCAATCCCGATGCAATTTCTGTGTTTCATCAACACTGTGATAGTCCGCAGATTGCAGAATGCTTCCAGATGTGCATCGGAAACTACTACTGGTCTTCCAGGGAACGATCAAAGCGTAGACTGTTTAAGACATTACTCCCGTGGAGGGAAGTGCGCATGGTGCCTGTTGTATTCAATTATCGATGCAATTTCTGTGTTTCATCAACACTCTGATAGTCCACAGATTAAGGAATCTCACCAGAAGTGCCTCGGAAACTACTACTGGTCTTCCAGGTAATGATCAAAGCGTAGACTGTTTGAGACACTACTCCCATGGCAGGAAGTGCGCACGGAGAGTGTTGTATTCAGTCCCGATGCAATTTCTGTGTTTCATCAACACTCTGATAGTCCACAGATTACAGAATGCCTCTAGATGTGCATCGGAAACTACTACTGGTCTTCCAGGGAACTCAAAGCGTAGACGGTTCGAGAGATTACTCCCATGGAGGAAAGTGCCCATGGTGACTGTTCTATTCAATCCTATTGCAATTTCTGTGTTTTATCAACACTCAGTTAGTCCACAGATTTCAGAATGCATCCAGATGTGCATCGGAAACTACTACTGGTCTTCCAGGGAACGATCAAAGCGTAGACTATTTGAGACATTACTCCCTTGGAGCAAGGTGCGCATGGTGACTGTTGTATTCAATCCCGATGCAATTTCTGTGTTTCATCGACACTCTGATAGTCCGCAGATTAAGGAATGCCACCAGATGTGCATCGGAAACTACTACTGGTCTTCCAGGGAACGATCAAAGCGTAGACTGTTTGAGACTTTACTCCCATAGAGGAAAGTGCGCATGGTGACTGTTGTATTCAATCCCGATGCAATTTCTGTGTTTGATCAACACTCTGATACTCCACAGATTACAGAATGCCTCCAGATGTGCATCAGAAACTACTACTGGTCTTCCTGGGAACGATCAAAGCGTAGACTGTTTGAGACACCAATCCCATGGAGGTAAGTGCGCATGAAGACTGTTGTATTCAATCCCGATGCAATTTCTGTTTTTCATGAACACTCTGATAGTCCACAGATTACAGAATGCATCCAGATGTGCATCGGAAACTACTACTGGTCTTCTAGGAAACGATCAGAGCGTAGACTGTTTGAGACATTACTCCCATGGAGCAAATTGCCATTGGTGCCTGTTGTATTCAATCCCGATGCAATTTCTGTGTTTCATCAACACTCTGATAGTCCACAGATGAAGGAATGCCACCAGATGTGCATCGGAAGCTACTACTGGTCTTCAAGGTAACGATCAAAGCGTAGACCGTTTGAGACATTACTCCTGTGGCTAAAAGTGCGCATGTCGACTGTTGTATTCAATTCCATTGCAATATCTGTGTTTCATCAACACTCAGTTAGTCCACAGATTTCTGAATGCCTCCAGATG
The DNA here is from genome assembly GCF_023897955.1 of Schistocerca gregaria. Classification (NCBI taxonomy): domain Eukaryota; kingdom Metazoa; phylum Arthropoda; class Insecta; order Orthoptera; family Acrididae; genus Schistocerca; species Schistocerca gregaria. The sequence goes on from NC_064927.1 coordinate 45,809,752, forward strand.
TGCATCGGAAACTACTACTGGTCTTCCAGGGAACGATCAAAGAGTAGACTGTTTGAGATATTAATCCCGTGGAGGAAGATGCGCATGGTGACTGTTGTATTCAATCCCGATGCAATTTCTGGGTTAAATGAACACGCTGATAGTCCACAGATTAAAGAATGCTTCCAGATGTGCATCGGAAACTACTACTGGTCTTCCAGGGAACGATCAGAACGTAGACTGTTTGAGACATTACTCCCGTGGAGGAAAGTGCGCATGGTGACTGTTGTATTCAATCCCGATGCAATTTCTGTGTTTGATCAACACTCTGATACTCCACAGATTACAGAATGCCTCTAGATGTGCATCGGAAACTACTACATGTCTTCCAGGGAACTCAAAGCGTAGATGGGTCGAGACATTACTCCCATGGAGGAAAGTGCGCATGGTGGCCGTTGTATTCAATCCCATTGCAATTTCTGTGTTTTATCAACACTCAGTTAGTCCACAGATTTCAGAATGCCTCCAGATGTGCATCGGAAACTACTACTGGTCTTCCAGGGAACGATCAAAGCGTAGACTGTTTGAGACATTACTCCCGTGGAGGGAAGTCCGCATGGTGACTGTTGTATTCAATCCCGATGCAATTTCTGTGTTTCATCAACACTCTGATAGTCCACAGATTGCAGAATGCTTCCAGATGTGCATCGGAAACTACTACTGGTCTCCCAGGGAACGAACAAAGCGTACACTGTTTGAGACACTACTCCCATGGAGGAGAGTGCGCATGGTGACTGTTGTATTCAATCCCGATGCAATTTCTGTGTTTCATCAACACTCTGATAGTCCACAGATTTCAGAATGCCTCCAGATGTGCATCGGAAACTACTACTGGTCTTCCAGGGAACGATCAAAGCGTAGACTGTTTGATACATTACTCCCGTGGAGGGAAGTGCGCATGGTGACTGTTGTATTCAATCCCGATGCAATTTCTGTGTTTCATCAACACTCTGATAGTCCACAGATTAAGGCATGCCACCAGATGTGCATCGGAAACTACTACTGCTCTTCCAGGTAACGATCAAAGCGTAGACTGTTTGAGACATTACTCCTGCGGAGGATATTGCGCATGGTGACAGTTGTATTCAATCCCGATGCAATTACTGAGTTTCATCAACACTCTGATAGTCCACAGATTGCAGAATGCTTCCAGATGTGCATCGGAAACTACTACCGGTCTTACAGGGAACGATCAAAGCGTAGACTGTTTGATACATTACTCCCATGGAGGAAAGGGCGCATGGTGACTGTTGTTTTCAATCCCGATGCAATATCTGTGTTTGATCAACACTCTGATACTCCACAGATTACAGAATGCCTCCAGATGTGCATCGGAAACTAATACTGGTCTTCCTGGGAACGATCAAAGCCTAGACTGTTTGAGAAACTACTCCCATGGAAGGAAGTGCGCATGGTGACTGTTGTATTCAATCCCGATGCAATTTCTGTGTTTCGTCAACACTCTGATAGTCCACAGATTACAGAATGCCTCTAGATGTGCAACGGAAACTACTACTGGTCTTCCTGGGAACTCAAAGCGTAGACGGTTCGAGACATTACTCCCATGGAGGAAAGTGCGCATGGTGACTGTTGTACTCAATCCCATTGCAATTTCTGTGTTTTATCAACACTCAGGAAGTCCACAGATTTCAGAATGCCTCCAGATGTGCATCGGAAACTAATACTGGACTTCCAGGGAACGATCAAAGCGTAGACTGTTTGAGACATTACTCCCGTGGAGGGAAGTGCACTTGTTGACTGTTGTATTCAATCCCGATGCATTTTCTGTGTTTCATCAACACTCTGATAGTCCACAGATTGCAGAATGCTTCCAGATGTGCATCGGAAACTACTACTGATCTTCCAGGGAACGATCAAAGCGTAGACTGTTTGAGACACTACTCCCATGGAGGAAAGTGCGCATGGTGACTGTTGTATTCATTCCCGATGCAATTTCTGTGTTTCATCAACACTCTGAAGGTCCACAGATTGCAGAATGCATCCAGATGTGAATCGGAAACCACTACTGCTCTTCCAGGGAACGATCTAAGCGTAGACTATTTGAGACATTACTACCATGGAGCAATGTGCGCATGGTGACTGTTGTATTCAATCCCGATGCAATTTCTGTGTATCATCAACACTCTGATAGTCCACAGATTAAGGAATGCCACCAGATGTGCATCGGAAACTACTACTGGTCTTCCAGGTAACGATCGAAGCGTAGACTGTTTGAGACATTACTCCTGTGGCTGAAAGTGCGCATGGTTACTGTTGTATACAATCCCGATGCAATTTCTGTGTTTCATCAACACTCTGATAGTCCACAGATTACAGAATGCCACCAGATGTGCATCGGAAACTACTACTGGTCTTCCAGGGAACGATCACAGCGTAGACTCTTTGAGACATTACTCCCATGGAGGAAAGTGCGCATGGTGACTGTTGTATTCAATTCCATTGCAATTTCTGTGTTTCATCAACACTCAGTCCACAGATTTCTGAATGCCTCCAGATAAGCATCGGAAACTACTACAGGTCTTCCAGGGAACGACCAATGCGTAGACTGTTTGAGACATTACTCCCATGGAGGATAGTGCACATGGTGACTGTTGTATTCAATTCCGATGCAATTTCTGGGATTCATCAACACTCTGATACTCCACAGGTTACAGAATGCCTCCAGATGTGCATCAGAAACCACTATTGGTCTTCCAGGGAACGATCAAAGCGTAGACTGTTTGAGACACCACTCCCATGGAGGTAAGTGCGCATGGTGACTGTTGTGTTCAATCCCGATGCAATTTCTGTGTTTCATCAACTCCCCGATAGTCCACAGATTAAGGAATCTCACCAGATGTGCATCGGAAACTACTACTGATCTTCCAGGGAACTCAAAGCGTAGACGGTTCGAGAGATTACTCCCATGGAGGAAAGTGCCCATGGTGACTTTTCTATTCAATCCCATTGCAATTTCTGTGTTTTATCAACACTCAGTTAGTCCACAGATTTCAGAATGCCTCCAGATGTACATCGGAAACTACTACTGGTCTTCCAGGGAACGATCAAAGCGTAGACTGTTTGAGACAATACTCCCGTGGAGGGAAGTGCGCATGGTGACTGTTGTATACCAATCCCGATGCAATTTCTGTGTTTCATCAACACTGTGATAGTCCACAGATTGCAGAATGTTTCCAGATGTGCATCGGAAACTACTACTGGTCTTCCAGGGAACGATCAAAGCGTAGACTGTTTGAGACACTACTCCCATGGAGGAAAGTGCGCATGGTGACTGTTGTATTCATTCCCGACGCAATTTCTGTGTTTCATCAACACTCTGATACTCCACAGATTACATAATGCCTCGAGATAAGCATCGGAAACTACAACTGGTCTTCCTAGGAACGATCAAAGCATAGACTGTTTGAGACATTACTCCCGTGGAGGAAAGTGCTCATGGTTACTGTTGTATTCAATCCCGATGCAATTTCTGTGTTTCATCAACACTCTGATAGTCCACAGATTGCAGAATGCTTCCAGATGTGCATCGGAAACTACTACTGGTCTTCCAGGGAACGATCAAAGCGTACACTGTTTGAGACACTACTAACATGGAGGAAATTGCGCATGGTGACTGTTGTATTCAATGCCGATGCAATTTCTGTGTTACATCAACACTCTGAAGGTCCACAGATTACAGAATGCATCCAGATGTGCATCGGAAACTACTACTGGTCTTCCAGGGAACGATCAAAGCGTAGACTATTTGAGACATTACTCACATGGAGCAAAGTGTGCATGGTGACTGTTGTATTCAATCCCGATGCAATTTCTGTGTTTCATCAACACTCTGATAGTCCACAGATTAAGGAATGCCACCAGATGTGCATCGGAAACTACTACTGGTCTTCCAGGGAACGATCAAAGCGTAGACTGTTTGAGACATTACTCCCATGGAGGAAAGTGCGCATGGTGACTGTTGTATTCAATCCCGATGCAATTTCTGTGTTTCATCAACACTCTGATAGTCCACAGATTAAGGCATGCCACCAGATGGGCATCGGAAACTACTACTGCTCTTCCATTTAACGATCAAAACGTAGACTGTTTGAGACATTACTCCCATGGAGGATATTGCGCATGGTGACTGTTGTATTCAATTCCGATGCAATTTCTGGGATTCATTAACACTCTGATACTCCACAGGTTACAGAATGCCTCCAGATGTGCATCAGAAACCACTATTGGTCTTCCAGGGAACGATCAAAGCGTAGACTGTTTGAGACACCACTCCCATGGAGGTAAGTGCGCATGGTGACTGTTGTGTTCAATCCCGATGCAATTTCTGTGTTTCATCAACTCTCTGATAGTCCACAGATTAAGGAATCTCACCAGATGTGCATCGGAAACTACTACTGGTCTTCCAGGGAACTCAAAGCGTAGACGGTTCGAGAGATTACTCCCTTGGAGGAAAGTGCCCATGGTGACTTTTCTATTCAATCCCATTGCAATTTCTGTGTTTTATCAACACTCAGTTAGTCCACAGATTTCAGAATGCCTCCAGATGTACATCGGAAACTACTACTGGTCTTCCAGGGAACGATCAAAGCGTAGACTGTTTGAGACATTACTCCTGTGGAGGGAAGTGCGCATGGTGACTGTTGTATACCAATCCCGATGCAATTTCTGTGTTTCATCAACACTGTGATAGTCCACAGATTGCAGAATGCTTCCAGATGTGCATCGGAAACTACTACTGGTCTTCCAGGGAACGATCAAAGCGTAGACTGTTTGAGACACTACTCCCATGGAGGAAAGTGCGCATGGTGACTGTTGTATTCAATCCCGACGCAATTTCTGTGTTTCATCAACAATCTGATACTCCACAGATTACAGAATGCCTCGAGATATGCATCGGAAACTACAACTGGTCTTCCTAGGAACGATCAAAGCATAGACTGTTTGAGTCATTACTCCTGTGGAGTAAAGTGCTCATGGTTACTGTTGTATTCAATCCCGATGCAATTTCTGTGTTTCATCAACACTCTGATAGTCCACAGATTGCAGAATGCTTCCAGATGTGCATCGGAAACTACTACTGGTCTTCCAGGTAACGATCAAAGCGTAGACTGTTTGAGACATTACTCCTGTGGCTGAATGTGCGCATGGTTACTGTTGTATTCAATCCCGATGCAATTTCTGTGTTTCATCAACTCTCTGATAGTCCACAGATTAAGGAATCTCACAGGATGTGCCTCGGGAACTACTACTGGTCTTCCAGGTAACGATCAAAGCGTAGACTGTTTGAGACATTACTCCTGTGGCTGAAAGTGCGCATGGTTACTGTTGTATTCAATCCCGATGCAATTTCTGTGTTTCATCAACACTCTGATAGTCCACAGATTACAGAATGCCGCCAGATGTGCATCGGAAACTACTACTGATCTTCCAGGGAACGATCACAGCGTAGACTGTTTGAGACATTACTCCCATGGAGGTAAGTGCGCATGGTGACTGTTGTATTCAATTCCATTGCAATTTCTGTGTTTCATCAACACTCAGTCCACAGATTTCTGAATGCCTCCAGATAAGCATCGGAAACTACTACTGGTCTTCCAGGGAACGATCAAAGCGTAGACTGTTTGAGACATTACTCCTGTGGAGGGAAGTGCGCATGGTGACTGTTGTATACCAATCCCGATGCAATTTCTGTGTTTCATCAACACTGTGATAGTCCATAGATTGCAGAATGCTTCCAGATGTGCATCGGAAACTACTACTGGTCTTCCAGGGAACGATCAAAGCGTAGACTGTTTGAGACACTACTCCCATGGAGGATATTGCGCATGGTGACTGTTGTATTCAATTCCGATGCAATTTCTGGGATTCATTAACACTCTGATACTCCACAGGTTACAGAATGCCTCCAGATGTGCATCAGAAACCACTATTGGTCTTCCAGGGAACGATCAAAGCGTAGACTGTTTGAGACACCACTCCCATGGAGGTAAGTGCGCATGGTAACTGTTGTGTTCAATCCCGATGCAATTTCTGTGTTTCATCAACTCTCTGATAGTCCACAGATTAAGGAATCTCACCAGATGTGCATCGGAAACTACTACTGGTCTTCCAGGGAACTCAATGCGTAGACGGCTCGAGAGATTACTCCCATGGAGGAAAGTGCCCATGGTGACTTTTCTATTCAATCCCATTGCAATTTCTGTGTTTTATCAACACTCAGTTAGTCCACAGATTTCAGAATGCCTCCAGATGTACATCGGAAACTACTACTGGTCTTCCAGGGAACGACCTATGCGTAGACTGTTTGAGACATTACTCCCGTGGAGGAAAGTGCTCATGGTTACTGTTGTATTCAATCCCGATGCAATTTCTGTGTTTCATCAACACTCTGATAGTCCACAGATTGCAGAATGCTTCCAGATGTGCATCGGAAACTACTACTGGTCTTCCAGGGAACGATCAAAGCGTACACTGTTTGAGACACTACTCCCATGGAGGAAAGTGCGCATGGTGACTGTTGTATTCAATGCCGATGCAATTTCTGTGTTTCATCAACACTCTGATAGTCCACAGATTAAGGAATGCCACCAGATGTGCATCGGAAACTACTACTGGTCTTCCAGGGAACGAACAAAGCGTAGACTGTTTGAGACATTACTCCTGCGGAGGATAGTGCGCATTCTGACTGTTCTATTGAATCCCGATGCAATTTCTTAGTTTCATCAACACTCTGATAGTCCACAGATTGCAGAATGCTTCCAGATGTGCATCGGAAACTACTACTGGTCTTCCAAGGAACGATCAAAGCGTAGACTGTTTGATACATTACTCCCATGGAGGAAAGTGCGCATGGTGACTGTTGTTTTCAATCCCGATGTAATTACTGTGTTTGATCAACACTCTGATACTCCACAGATTACAGAATGCCTCCAGATGTGCATCGGAAACTACTACTGGTCTTCCTGGGAACGATCAAAGCGTAGACTGTTTGAGAAACTACTCCCATGGAGGGAAGTGCGCATGGTGACTGTTGTATTCAATCCCGATGCAATATCTGTGTTTCGTCAACACTCTGATAGTCCACAGATTACAGAGTGCCTCTAGATGTGCAACGGAAACTACTACAGGTCTTCCAGGGAACTCAAAGCGTAGATGGTTCGAGACATTACTCCCATGGAGGAAAGTGCGCATGGTGACTGTTGTACTCAATCCCATTGCAATATCTGTGTTTTATCAACACTCAGTAAGTCCACAGATTTCAGAATGCGTCCAGATGTGCATCGGAAACTACTACTGGTCTTCCAGGGAACGATCAAAGCGTAGACTGTTTGAGACATTACTCCCGTGGAGGGAAGTGCACTTGTTGACTGTTGTATTCAATCCCGATACATTTTCTGTGTTTCATCAACACTCTGATAGTCCACAGATTGCAGAATGCTTCCAGATGTGCATCGGAAACTACTACTGATCTTACAGGGAACGATCAAAGCGTAGACTGTTTGAGACACTACTCCCATGGAGGAAAGTGCGCATGGTGACTGTTGTATTCAATCCCGATGCAATTTCTGTGTTTCATCAACACTCTGAAGGTCCACAGATTACAGAATGCTTCCAGATGTGCATCGGAAACTACTACTGGTCTTCCAGGGAACGATCAAAGCGAACACTGTTTGAGACACTACTCCCATGTTGGAAAGTGCACATGGTGACTGTTGTATTCAAAGCATTGCAATTTCTGTGTTACATCAACACTCTGAAGGTCCACAGATTACAGAATGCATCCAGATGTGCATCGGAAACTACTAATGGTCTTCCAGGGAACGATCAAAGCGTAGACTATTTGAGACATTACTCCCATGGAGCAAAGTGCGCATGGTGACTGTTGTATTCAATCCCGATGCAATTTCTGTGTTTCATCAACACTCTGATAGTCCACAGATTAAGGAATGCCACCAGATGTGCATCGGAAACTACTACTGGTCTTCCAGGGAACGATCAAAGCGTAGACTGTTTGAGACATTACTCCCATGGAGGAAAGTGCGCATGGTGACCGTTGTATTCAATCCCGATGCAATTTCTGTGTTTCATCAACACTCTGATAGTCCACAGATTAAGGCATGCCTCCAGATGTGCATTGGAAACTACTACTGCTCTTCCAGGTAACGATCAAAGCGTAGACTGTTTGAGACATTACTCCTGCGGAGGATAGTGTGCATGGTGACTGTTGTATTCAATCCAGATGCAATTTCTGAGTTTCATCAACACTCTGATAGTCCACAGGTGGCAGAATGCTTCCAGATGTGCATCGGAAACTACTACTGATCTTCCAGGGAACGATCAAAGCGTAGACTGTTTGATACATTACTCCCATGGAGGAAAGGGCGCATGGTGACTGTTGTTTTCAATCCCGATGCAATTTCTGTGTTTGATCAACACTCTGATACTCCACAGATTACAGAATGCCTCCAGATGTGCATCGGAAACTACTACTGGTCTTCCTGGGAACGATCAAAGCGTAGACTGTTTGAGAAACTACTCCCATGGAGGGAAGTGCGCATGGTGACTGTTGCATTCAATCCCGATGCAATTTCTGTGTTTCGTCAACACTCTGATAGTCCACAGATTACAGAATGCCTCTAGATGTGCAACGGAAACTACTACTGGTCTTCCAGTGAACTCAAAGCGTAGACGGTTCGAAATATTACTCCCATGGAGGAAAGTGCGCATGGTGACTGTTGTACTCAATCCCATTGCAATTTCTGTGTTTTATCAACACTCAGTAAGTCCACAGATTTCAGAATGCCTCCAGATGTGCATCGGAATCTACTACTGGTCTTCCAGGGAACGATCAAAGCGTAGACTGTTTGAAACATTACTCCCGTCTAGGGAAGTGCACTTGTTGACTGTTGTATTCAATCCCGATGCATTTTCTGTGTTTCATCAACACTCTGATAGTCCACAGATTGCAGAATGCTTCCAGATGTGCATCGGAAACTACTACTGATCTTCCAGGGAACGATTAAAGCGTAGACTGTTTGAGACACTACTCCCATGGAGGAAAGTGCGCATGGTGACTGTTGTATTCAATCCCGATGCAATTTCTGTGTTTCATCAACACTCTGAAGGACCACAGATTACAGAATGCTTCCAGATGTGCATCGGAAACTACTACTGGTCTTCCAGGGAACGATCAAAGCGTACACTGTTTGAGACACTACTCCCATGGAGGAAAGTGCGCATGGTGACTGTTGTATTCAAAGCATTGCAATTTCTGAGTTACATCAACACTCTGAAGGTCCACAGATTACAGAATGCATCCAGATGTGCATCGGAAACTACTAATGGTCTTCCAGGGAACGATCAAAGCGTAGACTATTTGAGACATTACTCCCATGGACCAAATTGCGCATGGTGACTGTTGTATTCAATCCCGATGCAATTTCTGTGTTTCATCAACACTCTGATAGTCCACAGATTAAGGAATGAAACCAGATGTGCATCGGAAACTACAACTGGTCTTCCAGGGAACGATCAAAGCGTAGACTGTTTGAGACATTACTCCCATGGAGGAAAGTGCGCATGGTGACTGTTGTATTCAATCCCGATGCAATTTCTGTGTTTCATCAACACTTTGATAGTCCACAGATTAAGGCATGCCACCAGATGTGCATCGGAAACTACTACTGGTCTTCCAGGTAACGATCAAAGCGTAGACTGTTTGAGACATTACTCCTGCGGAGGATAGTGCGCATGGTGACTGTTGTATTCAATCCCGATGCAATTTCTGAGTTTCATCAACACTCTGATAGTCCACAGATTGCAGAATGCTTCCAGATGTGCATCGGAAACTACTACTGGTCTTCCAGGGAACGATCAAAGCGTAGACTGTTTGATACATTACTCCCATGGAGGAAAGGGCGCATGGTGACTGTTGTTTTCAATCCCGATGCAATTTCTGTGTTTGATCAACTCTCTGATACTCCACAGATTACAGAATGCCTCCAGATGTGCAACGGAAACTACTACTGGTCTTCCAGGGAACTCAAAGCGTAGACGGTTGAGACATTACTCCCATGGAGGAAAGTGCGCATGGTGACTGTTGTATTCAATCCCGATGCAATTTCTGTGTTTCATCAACAATCTGAAGGTCCACAGATTACAGAATGCATCCAGATGTGAATCGGAAACTACTACTGGTCTTCCAGGAAACGATCAGAGCGTAGACTGTTTGAGACATTACTCCCATGGAGGATAGTGCGCATGGTGACTGTTGTATTCAATTCCGATGCAATTTCTGGGATTCATCAACACTCTGATACTCCGCAGGTTACCGAATGCCTCCAGATGTGCATCAGAAACCACTATTGGTCTTCCAGGGAACGATCAAAGCGTAGACTGTTTGAGACACCACTCCCATGGAGGTAAGTGCGCATGGTGACTGTTGTGTTCAATCCCGATGCAATTTCTGTGTTTCATCAACTCTCTGATAGTCCACAGATTAAGGAATCTCACCAGATGTGCATCGGAAACTACTACTGGACTTCCAGGGAACTCAAAGCGTAGACGGTTCGAAAGATTTCTCCCATGGAGGAAAGTGCCCATGGTGACTTTTCTATTCAGTCCCATTGCAATTTCTGTGTTTTATCAACACTCAGTTAGTCCACAGATTTCAGAATGCCTCCAGATGTACATCGGAAACTACTACTGGTCTTCCAGGGAACGATCAAATCGTAGACTGTTTGAGACATTACTCCCGTGGAGGGAAGTGCGCATGGTGAATGTTGTATACCAATCCCGATGCAATTTCTGTGTTTGATCAACACTGTGATAGTCCACAGATTGCAGAATGCTTCCAGATGTGCATCGGAAGCTACTACTGGTCTTCCAGGGAACGATCAAAGCGTAGACTGTTTGAGACACTACTCCCATGGAGGGAAGTGCACATAGTGACTGTTGTATTCAATCCCGATGCAATTTCTGTGTTTCATCAACACTCTGATAGTCCATAGATTACAGAATGCCTCTAGATGTGCATCGGAAACTACTACTGGTCTTCCAGGGAACTCAAAGCGTAGACGGGTCGAGACATTACTCCCATGGAGGAAAGTGCGCATGGTGGCTGTTGTATTCAATCGCATTGCAATTTCTGTGTTTTATCAACACTCAGTTAGTCCACAGATTGCAGAATGCTTCCAGATGTGCATCGGAAACTACTACTGGTCTTCCAGGGAACGAACAAAGCGTACACTGTTTGAGACACTACTCCCATGGAGGAGAGTGCGCATGGTGACTGTTGTATTCAATCCCGATGCAATTTCTGTGTTTCATCAACACTCTGATAGTCCACAGATTTCAGAATGCCTCCAGATGTGCATCGGAAACTACTACTGGTCTTCCAGGGAACGATCAAAGCGTAGACTGTTTGAGACATTACTCCCGTGGAGGGAAGTGCGCATGGTGACTGTTGTATTCAATCCCGATGCAATTTCTGTGTTTCATCAACACTCTGATAGTCCACAGATTAAGGAATGCCACCAGATGTGCATCGGAAACTACTACTGGTCTTCCAGGGAACGACCAAAGCGTAGACTGTTTGAGACATTACTCCCATGGAGGAAAGTGCGCATGGTGACTGTTGTATTCAATCCCGATGCAATTTCTGTGTTTCATCAACACTCTGATAGTCCACAGATTAAGGCATGCCACCAGATGTGCATCGGAATCTACTACTGCTCTTCCAGGTAACGATCAAAGCGTAGACTGTTTGAGACATTACTCCTGTCTAGGATAGTGCGCATGGTGACAGTTGTATTCAATCCCGATGCAATTTTTGAGTTTCATCAACACTCTGATAGTCCACAGATTGCAGAATGCTTCCAGATGTGCATCGGAAACTACTACTGGTCTTCCAGGGAACGATCAAAGCGTAGACTGTTTGATACATTACTCCCATGGAGGAAAGGGCGCATGGTGACTGTTGTTTTCAATCCCGATGCAATATCTGTGTTTGATCAACACTCTGATACTCCAGAGATTACAGAATGCCTCCAGATGTGCATCGGAAACTACTACTGGTCTTCCTGGGAACGATCAAAGCCTAGACTGTTTGAGAAACTACTCCCATGGAGGGAAGTGCGCATGGTGACTGTTGTATTCAATTCCGATGCAATTTCTGTGTTTCGTCAACACTCTGATAGTCCACAGATTACAGAATGCCTCTAGATGTGCAACGGAAACTACTACTGGTCTTCCTGGGAACTCAAAGCGTAGACGGTTCGAGACATTACTCCCATTAAGGAAAGTGCGCATGGTGACTGTTGTACTCAATCCCATTGCAATTTCTGTGTTTTATCAACACTCAGGAATTCCACAGATTTCAGAATGCCTCCAGATGTGCATCGGAAACTAATACTGGTCTTCCAGGGAACGATCAAAGCGTAGACTGTTTGAGACATTACTCCCGTGGAGGGAAGTGCACTTGTTGACTGTTGTATTCAATCCCGATGCATTTTCTGTGTTTCATCAACACTCTGATAGTCCACAGATTGCAGAATGCTTCCAGATGTGCATCGGAAACTACTACTGATCTTCCAGGGAACGATCAAAGCGTAGACTGTTTGAGACACTACTCCCATGGAGGAAAGTGCGCATGGTGACTGTTGTATTCAATCCCGATGCAATTTCTGTGTTTCATCAACACTCTGAAGGTCCACAGATTGCAGAATGCATCCAGATGTGAATCGGAAACCACTACTGGTCTTCCAGGGAACGATCAAAGCGTAGACTATTTGAGACATTACTACCATGGAGCAATGTGCGCATGGTGACTGTTGTATTCAATCCCGATGCAATTTCTGTGTATCATCAACACTCTGATAGTCCACAGATTAAGGAATGCCACCAGATGTGCATCGGAAGCTGCTACTGGTCTTCCAGGTAACGATTGAAGCGTAGACTGTTTGAGACATTACTCCTGTGGCTGAAAGTGCGCATGGTTACTGTTGTATACAATCCCGATGCAATTTCTGTGTTTCATCAACACTCTGATAGTCCACAGATTACAGAATGCCACCAGATGTGCATCGGAAACTACTACTGGTCTTCCAGGGAACGATCACAGCGTAGACTGTTTGAGACATTACTCCCATGGAGGATAGTGCGCATGGTGACTGTTGTATTCAATTCCGATGCAATTTCTGGGATTCATCAACACTCTGATACTCCACAGGTTACAGAATGCCTCCAGATGTGCATCAGAAACCACTATTGGTCTTTCAGGGAACGATCAAAGCGTAGACTGTTTGAGACACCACTCCCATGGAGGTAAGTGCGCATGGTGACTGTTGTGTTCAATCCCGATGCAATTTCTGTGTTTCATCAACTCCCTGATAGTCCACAGATTAAGGAATCTCACCAGATGTGCATCGGAAACTACTACTGATCTTCCAGGGAACTCAAAGCGTAGACGGTTCGAGAGATTACTCCCATGGAGGAAAGTGCCCATGGTGACTTTTCTATTCAATCCCATTGCAATTTCTGTGTTTTATCAACCCTCAGTTAGTCCACAGATTTCAGAATGCCTCCAGATGTACATCGGAAACTACTACTGGTCTTCCAGGGAACGATCAAAGCGTAGACTGTTTGAGACAATACTCCCGTGGAGGGAAGTGCGCATGGTGACTGTTGTATACCAATCCCGATGCAATTTCTGTGTTTCATCAACACTGTGATAGTCCACAGATTGCAGAATGCTTCCAGATGTGCATCGGAAACTACTACTGGTCTTCCAGGGAACGATCAAAGCGTAGACTGTTTGAGACACTACTCCCATGGAGGAAAGTGCGCATGGTGACTGTTGTATTCAATCCCGACGCAATTTCTGTGGTTCATCAACACTCTGATACTCCACAGATTACAGAATGCCTCGAGATATGCATCGGAAACTAGAACTGGTCTTCCTAGGAACGATCAAAGCATAGACTGTTTGAGACATTACTCCCGTGGAGGAAAGTGCTCATGGTTACTGTTGTATTCAATCCCGATGCAATTTCTGTGTTTCATCAACACTCTGATAGTCCACAGATTGCAGAATGCTTCCAGATGTGCATCGGAAACTACTACTGGTCTTCCAGGGAACGATCAAAGCGTACACTGTTTGAGACACTACTCCCATGGAGGAAAGTGCGCATGTTGACGGTTGTATTCAATCCCGATGCAATTTCTGTGTTTCATCAACACTTTGAAGGTCCACAGATTACAGAATGCCTCTAGATGTGCAACGGAAACTACTACTGGTCTTCCTGGGAACTCAAAGCGTAGACGGTTCGAGACATTACTCCCATGGAGGAAAGTGCGCATGGTGACTGTTGTACTCAATCCCATTGCAATTTCTGTGTTTTATCAACACTCAGGAATTCCACAGATTTCAGAATGCCTCCAGATGTGCATCGGAAACTAATACTGGTCTTCCAGGGAACGATCAAAGCGTAGACTGTTTGAGACATTACTCCCGTGGAGGGAAGTGCACTTGTTGACTGTTGTATTCAATCCCGATGCATTTTCTGTGTTTCATCAACACTCTGATAGTCCACAGATTGCAGAATGCTTCCAGATGTGCATCGGAAACTACTACTGATCTTCCAGGGAACGATCAAAACGTAGACTGTTTGAGACACTACTCCCATGGAGGAAAGTGCGCATGGTGACTGTTGTATTCAATCCCGATGCAATTTCTGTGTTTCATCAACACTCTGAAGGTCCACAGATTGCAGAATGCATCCAGATGTGAATCGGAAACCACTACTGGTCTTCCAGGGAACGATCAAAGCGTAGACTATTTGAGACATTACTACCATGGAGCAATGTGCGCATGGTGACTGTTGTATTCAATCCCGATGCAATTTCTGTGTATCATCAACACTCTGATAGTCCACAGATTACAGAATGCCACCAGATGTGCATCGGAAACTACTACTGGTCTTCCAGGGAACGATCACAGCGTAGACTGTTTGAGACATTACTCCCATGGAGGATAGTGCGCATGGTGACTGTTGTATTCAATTCCGATGCAATTTCTGGGATTCATCAACACTCTGATACTCCACAGGTTACAGAATGCCTCCAGATGTGCATCAGAAACCACTATTGGTCTTCCAGGGAACGATCAAAGCGTAGACTGTTTGAGACACCACTCCCATGGAGGTAAGTGCGCATGGTGACTGTTGTGTTCAATCCCGATGCAATTTCTGTGTTTCATCAACTCCCTGATAGTCCACAGATTAAGGAATCTCACCAGATGTGCATCGGAAACTACTACTGATCTTCCAGGGAACTCAAAGCGTAGACGGTTCGAGAGATTACTCCCATGGAGGAAAGTGCCCATGGTGACTTTTCTATTCAATCCCATTGCAATTTCTGTGTTTTATCAACCCTCAGTTAGTCCACAGATTTCAGAATGCCTCCTGATGTACATCGGAAACTACTACTGGTCTTCCAGGGAACGATCAAAGCGTAGACTGTTTGAGACAATACTACCGTGGAGGGAAGTGCGCATGGTGACTGTTGTATACCAATCCCGATGCAATTTCTGTGTTTCATCAACACTGTGATAGTCCACAGATTGCAGAATGCTTCCAGATGTGCATCGGAAACTACTACTGGTCTTCCAGGGAACGATCAAAGCGTAGACTGTTTGAGACACTACTCCCATGGAGGAAAGTGCGCATGGTGACTGTTGTATTCAATCCCGACGCAATTTCTGTGGTTCATCAACACTCTGATACTCCACAGATTACAGAATGCCTCGAGATATGCATCGGAAACTAGAACTGGTCTTCCTAGGAACGATCAAAGCATAGACTGTTTGAGACATTACTCCCGTGGAGGAAAGTGCTCATGGTTACTGTTGTATTCAATCCCGATGCAATTTCTGTGTTTCATCAACACTCTGATAGTCCACAGATTGCAGAATGCTTCCAGATGTGCATCGGAAACTACTACTGGTCTTCCAGGGAACGATCAAAGCGTAGACTATTTGAGACATTACTCCCATGGAGCAAAGTGTGCATGGTGACTGTTGTATTCAATCCCGATGCAATTTCTGTGTTTCATCAGCACTCTGATAGTCCACTGATTAAGGAATGCCACCAGATGTGCATCGGAAACTACTACTGGTCTTCCAGGGAACGATCAAAGCGTACACTGTTTGAGACACTACTCCCATGGAGGAAAGTGCGCATGGTGACTGTTGTATTCAATGCCGATGCAATTTCTGTGTTACATCAACACTCTGAAGGTCCACAGATTACAGAATGCATCCAGATGTGCATCGGAAACTACTACTGGTCTTCCAGGGAACGATCAAAGCGTAGACTATTTGAGACATTACTCCCATGGAGCAAAGTGTGCATGGTGACTGTTGTATTCAATCCCGATGCAATTTCTGTGTTTCATCAGCACTCTGATAGTCCACAGATTAAGGAATGCCACCAGATGTGCATCGGAAACTACTACTGGTCTTCCAGGGAACGATCAAAACGTAGACTGTTTGAGACATTACTCCAATGGAGGAAAGTGCACATGGTGACTGTTGTATTCAATCCCGATGCAATTTCTGTGTTTCATCAACACTCTGATAGTCCACAGATTAAGGCATGCCACCAGATGTGCATCGGAAACTACTACTGCTCTTCCAGGTAACGATCAAAGCGTAGACTGTTTGAGACATTACTCCCATGGAGGATATTGCGCATGGTGACTGTTGTATTCAATTCCGATGCAATTTCTGGGATTCATCAACACTCTGATACTCCACAGGTTACAGAATGCCTCCAGATGTGCATCAGAAACCACTATTGGTCTTCCAGGGAACGATCAAAGCGTAGACTGTTTGAGACACCACTCCCATGGAGGTAAGTGCGCATGGTGACTGTTGTGTTCAATCCCGATGCAATTACTGTGTTTCATCAACTCTCTGATAGTCCACAGATTAAGGAATCTCACCAGATGTGCATCGGAAACTACTACTGGTCTTCCAGGTAACGATCAAAGCGTAGACTGTTTGAGACATTACTCCTGTGGCTGAAAGTGCGCATGGTTACTGTTGTATTCAATCCCGATGCAATTTCTGTGTTTCATCAACTCTCTGATAGTCCACAGATTAAGGAATCTCACCAGATGTGCCTCGGGAACTACTACTGGTCTTCCAGGTAACGATCAAAGCGTAGACTGTTTGAGACATTACTCCTGTGGCTGAAAGTGCGCATGGTTACTGTTGTATTCAATCCCGATGCAATTTCTGTGTTTCATCAACACTCTGATAGTCCACAGATTACAGAATGCCACCAGATGTGCATCGGAAACTACTACTGATCTTCCAGGGAACGATCACAGTGTAGACTGTTTGAGACATTACTCCCATGGAGGAAAGTGCGCATGGTGACTGTTGTATTCAATTCCATTGCAATTTCTGTGTTTCATCAACACTCTGATACTCCACAGGTTACAGAATGCCTCCAGATGTGCATCAGAAACCACTATTGGACTTCCAGGGAACGATCAAAGCGTAGACTGTTTGAGACACCACTCCCATGGAGGTAAGTGCGCATGGTAACTGTTGTGTTCAATCCCGATGCAATTTCTGTGTTTCATCAACTCTCTGATAGTCGACAGATTAAGGAATCTCACCAGATGTGCATCGGAAACTACTACTGGTCTTCCAGGGAACTCAATGCGTAGACGGTTCGAGAGATTACTCCCATGGAGGAAAGTGCCCATGGTGACTTTTCTATTCAATACCATTGCAATTTCTGTGTTTTATCAACACTCAGTTAGTCCACAGATTTCAGAATGCCTCCAGATGTACATCGGAAACTACTACTGGTCTTCCAGGGAACGATCAAAGCGTAGACTGTTTGAGACATTACTCCCGTGGAGGGAAGTGCGCATGGTGACTGTTGTATACCAATCCCGATGCAATTTCTGTGTTTCATCAACACTGTGATAGTCCACAGATTGCAGAATGCTTCCAGATGTGCATCGGAAACTACTACTGGTCTTCCAGGGAACGATCAAAGCGTAGACTGTTTGAGACACGACTCCCATGGAGGAAAGTGCGCATGGTGACTGTTGTATTCAATCCCGACGCAATTTCTGTGTTTCATCAACAATCTGATACTCCACAGATTACAGAATGCCTCGAGATATGCATCGGAAACTACAACTGGTCTTCCTAGGAACGATCAAAGCATAGACTGTTTGAGTCATTACTCCCGTGGAGGAAAGTTCTCATGGTTACTGTTGTATTCAATCCCGATGCAATTTCTGTGTTTCATCAACACTCTGATAGTCCACAGATAGCAGAATGCTTCCAGATGTGCATCGGAAACTACTACTGGTCTTCCAGGTAACGATCAAAGCGTAGACTGTTTGAGACATTACTCCTGTGGCTGAAAGTGCGCATGGTTACTGTTGTATTCAATCCCGATGCAATTTCTGTGTTTCATCAACTCTCTGATAGTCCACAGATTAAGGAATCTCACCAGATGTGCCTCGGAAACTACTACTGGTCTTCCAGGTAACGATCAAAGCGTAGACTGTTTGAGACATTACTCCTGTGGCTGAAAGTGCGCATGGTTACTGTTGTATTCAATCCCGATGCAATTTCTGTGTTTCATCAACACTCTGATAGTCCACAGATTACAGAATGCCACCAGATGTGCATCGGAAACTACTACTGATCTTCCAGGGAACGATCACAGCGTAGACTGTTTGAGACATTACTCCCATGGAGGAAAGTGCGCATGGTGACTGTTGTATTCAATTCCATTGCAATTTCTGTGTTTCATCAACACTCAGTCCACAGATTTCTGAATGCCTCCAGATAAGCATCGGAAACTACTACTGGTCTTCCAGGGAACGACCAAAGCGTAGACTGTTTGAGACATTACTCCTGTGGAGGAAAGTGCTCATGGTTACTGTTGTATTCAATCCCGATGCAATTTCTGTGTTTCAACAACACTCTGATAGTCCACAGATTGCAGAATGCTTCCAGATGTGCATTGGAATTTACTACTGGTCTTCCAGGGAACGATCAAAGCGTACACTGTTTGAGACACTACTCCCATGGAGGAAAGTGCGCATGGTGACTGTTGTATTCAATGCCGATGCAATTTCTGTGTTATATCAACACTCTGAAGGTCCACAGATTACAGAATGCATCCAGATGTGCATCGGAAACTACTACTGGTCTTCCAGGGAACGATCAAAGCGTAGACTATTTGAGACATTACTCCCATGGAGGAAAGTGCGCATGGTGACTGTTGTATTCAATCCCGATGCAATTTCTGTGTTTCATCAACACTCTGATAGTCCACAGATTAAGGAATGAAACCAGATGTGCATCGGAAACTACTACTGGTCTTCCAGGGAACGATCAAAGCGTAGACTGTTTGAGACATTACTCCTGCGGAGGATAGTGCGCATTGTGACTGTTCTATTCAATCCCGATGCAATTTCTTAGTTTCATCAACACTCTGATAGTCCACAGATTGCAGAATGCTTCCAGATGTGCATCAGAAACTACTACTGGTCTTCCAGGGAACGATCAAAGCGTAGACTGTTTGAGACATTACTCCCGTGGAGGGAAGTGCACTTGTTGACTGTTGTATTCAATCCCGATGCATTTTCTGTGTTTCATCAACACTCTGATAGTCCACAGATTGCAGAATGCTTCCAGATGTGCATCGGAAACTACTACTGATCTTACAGGGAACGATCAAAGCGTAGACTGTTTGAGACACTACTCCCATGGAGGAAAGTGCGCATGGTGACTGTTGTATTCAATCCCGATGCAATTTCTATGTTTCATCAACACTCTGAAGGTCCACAGATTACAGAATGCTTCCAGATGTGCATCGGAAACTACTACTGGTCTTCCAGGGAACGATCAAAACGTACACTGTTTGAGACACTACTCCCACGTTGGAAAGTGCGCATGGTGACTGTTGTATTCAAAGCATTGCAATTTCTGTGTTACATCAACACTCTGAAGGTCCACAGATTACAGAATGCATCCAGATGTGCATCGGAAACTACTAATGGTCTTCCAGGGAACGATCAAAGCGTAGACTGTTTGAGACATTACTCCCATGGAGGAAAGTGCGCATGGTGACTGTTATACTCAATCCCATTGCAATTTCTGTGTTTTATCAACACTCAGTAAGTCCACAGATTTCAGAATGCGTCCAGATGTGCATCGGAAACTACTACTGGTCTTCCAGGGAACGATCAAAGCGTAGACTGTGTGAGACATTACTCCCGTGGAGGGAAGTGCACTTGTTGACTGTTGTATTCAATCCCGATGCATTTTCTGTGTTTCATCAACACTCTGATAGTCCACAGATTGCAGAATGCTTCCAGATGTGCATCGGAAACTACTACTGATCTTACAGGTAACGATCAAAGCGTAGACTGTTTGAGACACTACTCCAATGGAGGAAAGTGCGCATGGTGACTGTTGTATTCAATCCCGATGCAATTTCTGTGTTTCATCAACACTCTGAAGGTCCACAGATTACAGAATGCTTCCAGATGTGCGTCGGAAACTACTACTGGTCTTCCAGGGAACGATCAAAGCGTACACTGTTTGAGACACTACTCCCATGTTGGAAAGTGCGCATGGTGACTGTTGTATTCAAAGCATTGCAATTTCTGTGTTACATCAACACTCTGAAGGTCCACAGATTACAGAATGCATCCAGATGTGCATCGGAAACTACTAATGGTCTTCCAGGGAACGATCAAAGCGTAGACTATTTGAGACATTACTCCCATGGAGCAAAGTGCGCATGGTGACTGTTGTATTCAATCCCGATGCAATTTCTGTGTTTCATCAACACTCTGATAGTCCACAGATTAAGGAATGCCACCAGATGTGCATCGGAAACTACAACTGGTCTTCCAGGGAACGATCAAAGCGTAGACTGTTTGAGACATTACTCCCATGGAGGAAAGTGCGCATGGTGACTGTTGTATTCAATCCCGATGCAATTTCTGTGTTTCATCAACACTCTGATAGTCCACAGATTAAGGCATGCCACCAGATGTGCATCGGAAACTACTACTGCTCTTCCAGGTAACGATCGAAGCGTAGACTGTTTGAGACATTACTCCTGCGGAGGATAGTGCGCATGGTGACTGTTGTATTCAGTCCCGATGCAATTTCTGAGTTTCATCAACACTCTGATAGTCCACAGATTACAGAATGCCTCTAGATGTGCAACGGAAACTACTACTGGTCTTCCGGGGAACTCAAAGCGTAGACGGTTCGAGACATTACTCCCATGGAGGAAATTGCGCATGGTGACTGTTGTACTCAATCCCATTGCAATTACTGTGTTTTATCAACACTCAGTAAGTCCACAGATTTCAGAATGCCTCCAGATGTGCATCGGAATCTACTACTGGTCTTCCAGGGAACGATCAAAGCGTAGACTGTTTGAGACATTACTCCCGTGGAGGGAAGTGCACTTGTTGACTGTTGTATTCAATCCCGATGCATTTTCTGTGTTTCATCAACACTCTGATAGTCCACAGATTGCAGAATGCTTCCAGATGTGCATCGGAAACTACTACTGATCTTCCAGGGAACGATTAAAGCGTAGACTGTTTGAGACACTACTCCCATGGAGGAAAGTGCGCATGGTGACTGTTGTATTCAATCCCGATGCAATTTCTGCGTTTCATCAACACTCTGAAGGTCCACAGATTACAGAATGCTTCCAGATGTGCATCGGAAACTACTACTGGTCTTCCAGGGAACGATCAAAGCGTACACTGTTTGAGACATACTCCCATGGAGGAAAGTGCGCATGGTGACTGTTGTATTCAAAGCATTGCAATTTCTGAGTTACATCAACACTCTGAAAGTCCACAGATTACAGAATGCATCCAGATGTGCATCGGAAACTACTAATGGTCTTCCAGGGAACGATCAAAGCGTAGACTATTTGAGACATTACTCCCATGGACCAAAGTGCGCATGGTGACTGTTGTATTCAATCCCGATGCAATTTCTGTGTTTCATCAACACTCTGATAGTCCACAGATTAAGGAATGCCACCAGATGTGCATCGGAAACTACTACTGGTCTTCCAGGGAACGATCAAAGCGTAGACTGTTTGAGACATTACTCCCATGGAGGAAAGTGCGCATGGTGACTGTTGTATTCAATCCCGATGCAATTTCTGTGTTTCATCAACACTTTGATAGTCCACAGATTAAGGCATGCCACCAGATGTGCATCGGAAACTACTACTGCTCTTCCAGGTAACGATCAAAGCGTAGACTGTTTGAGACATTACTCCTGCGGAGGATAGTGCGCATGGTGACTGTTGTATTCAATCCCGATGCAATTTCTGAGTTTCATCAACACTCTGATAGACCACAGATTGCAGAATGCTTCCAGATGTGCATCGGAAACTACTACTGGTCTTCCAGGGAACGATCAAAGCGTAGACTGTTTGATACATTACTCCCATGGAGGAAAGGGCGCATGGTGACTGTTGTTCTCAATCCCGATGCAATTTCTGTGTTTGATCAACTCTCTGATACTCCACAGATTACAGAATGCCTCCAGATGTGCATCGGAAACTACTACTGATCTTCCTGGGAACGATCAAAGCGTAGACTGTTTGAGAAACTACTCCCATGGAGGGAAGTGCGCATGGTGACTGTTGTATTCAATCCCGATGCAATTTCTGTGTTTTGTCAACACTCTGATAGTACACTGATTACAGAATGCCTCTAGATGTGCAACGGAAACTACTACTGGTCTTCCAGGGAACTCAAAGCGTAGACGGTTTGAGACATTACTCCCATGGAGGAAAGTGCGCATGGTGACTGTTGTACTCAATCCCATTGCAATTTCTGTGTTTTATCAACACTCAGTAAGTCCACAGATTTCAGAATGCCTCCAGATGTGCATCGGAAACTAGTACTGGTCTTCCAGGGAACGATCAAAGCGTAGACTGTTTGAGACATTACTCCCGTGGAGGGAAGTGCACCTGTTGACTGTTGTACTCAATCCCGATGCATTCTCTGTGTTTCATCAACACTCTGATAGTCCACAGATTGCAGAATGCTTCCAGATGTGCATCGGAAACTACTACAGATCTTCCAGGGAACGATCAAAGCGTAGACTGTTTGAGACACTACTCCCATGGAGGAAAGTGCGCATGGTGACTGTTGTATTCAATCCCGATGCAATTTCTGTGTTTCATCAACAATCTGAAGGTCCACAGATTACAGAATGCATCCAGATGTGAATCGGAAACTACTACTGGTCTTCCAGGAAACGATCAGAGCGTAGACTGTTTGAGACATTACTCCCATGGACTATAGTGCGCATGGTGACTGTTGTATTCAATTCCGATGCAATTTCTGGGATTCATCAACACTCTGATACTCCGCAGGTTACAGAATGCCTCCAGATGTGCATCAGAAACCACTATTGGTCCTCCAGGGAACGATCAAAGCGTAGACTGTTTGAGACACCACTCCCGTGGAGGGAAGTGCGCATGGTGAATGTTGTATAACAATCCCGATGCAATTTCTGTGTTTGATCAACACTGTGATAGTCCACAGATTGCAGAATGCTTCCAGATGTGCATCGGAAGCTACTACTGGTCTTCCAGGGAACGATCAAAGCGTAGACTGTTTGAGACACTACTCCCATGGAGGGATGTGCGCATAGTGACTGTTGTATTCAATCCCGATGCAATTTCTGTGTTTCATCAACACTCTGATAGTCCACAGATTACAGAATGCCTCTAGATGTGCATCGGAAACTACTACTGGTCTTCCAGGGAACTCAAAGCGTAGACGGGTCGAAACATTACTCCCATGGAGGAAAGTGCGCATGGTGGCTGTTGTATTCAATCGCATTGCAATTTCTGTGTTTTATCAACACTCAGTTAGTCCACAGATTTCAGAATGCCTCCAGATTGGCATCGGAAACTACTACTGGTCTTCCAGGGAACGATCAAAGCGTAGACTGTTTGAGACATTACTCCCGTGGAGGGAAGTGCGCATGGTGTCTGTTGTATTCAATCCCCATGCAATTTCTGTGTTTCTTCAACACTCTGATGATCCACAGATTACAGAATGCCTCCAGATGTGCATCGGAAACTACCACTTGTCTTCCAGGGAACGATCAAAACGTACACTGTTTGAGACATTATTAACATGTAGGCAAGTGCGCATGGTGACTGTTGTATTCAACCCCGATGCAATATCCGTGTTTCATCAACACTTTGAAGGTCCACAGATTACAGAATGCATCCAGATGTGCGTCGGAAACTACTACAGGTCTTCCAGGAAACGATCAGAGCGTAGACTGTTTGACACATTACTCCCATGGAGGAAAGTGCGCATGGTGACTGTTGTATTCAATCCATTGCAGTATCTGTGTTTCATCGACACTCTGTTAGTCCACAGATTTCTGCATGCCTCCAGATGTGCATCGGAAACTACTACTGGTCTTCCAGGGAACGATCAAAGAGTACACTGTTTGAGATATTACTCCCATGGAGGAAAGTGCGCATGGTGACTGTTGTATTCAATCCCGATGCAATTTCTGGGTTTCATCAACACGCTGATAGTCCACAGATTGCAGAATGCTTCCAGATGTGCATCCGAAACTACTACTGGTCTTCCAGGGAACGATCAAAACGTAGACTGTTTGAGACATTACTCCCGTGGAGGAAAGTGCGCATGGTGACTGTTGTATTCAATCCCGATGCAATTTCTGTGTTTCATCAACACTCTGATACTCCACAGATTACAGAATGCCTCCAGATGTGCATCGGAAACTACTGCTGGCCTTCCTGGGAACGATCAAAGCGTAGACTGTTTGAGAAACTACTCCCATGGAGGGAAGTGCGCATGGTGACTTTTGTAATCAATCCCGATGCAATTTCTGTGTTTCATCAACACTCTGATAGTCCACAGATTACAGAATGCCTCTAGATGTGCATCGGAAACTACTACTGGTCTTCCAGGGAACGATCAAAGCGTAGACTGTTTGAGACATTACTCCCGTGGAGGGAAGTGCGCATGGTGACTGTTGTATTCAATCCCGATGCAATTTCTGTGTTTCATCAACACTCTGATAGTCCACAGATTGCAGAATGCTTCCAGATGTGCATCGGAAACTACTACTGGTCTTCCAGGGAACGATAAAAGCGTAGAGTGTTTGAGACACTACTCCCATGGAGGAAAGTGCGCATGGTGACTGTTGTATTCAATGCCGATGCAATTTCTGTGTTACATCAACACTCTGAAGGTCCACAGATTACAGAATGCATCCAGATGTGCATCGGAAACTACTACTGGTCTTCCAGGGAACGATCAAAGCGTAGACTATTTGAGACATTACTCCCATGGAGCAAAGTGCGCATGCTGACTGTTGTATTCAATCCCTATGCAATTTCTGTGTTTCATCAACACTCTCATAGTCCACAGATTAAGGAATGCCACCAGATGTGCATCGGAAGCTACTACTGGTCTTCCAGGTAACGATCAAAGAGTAGACTGTTTGAGATATTACTCCCATGGAGGAAAGTGCGCATGGTGACTGTTGTATTCAATCCCGATGCAATTTCTGTGTTTCATCAACACTCTGATAGTCCACAGATTACAGAATGCCACCAGATGTGCATCGGAAACTACTACTGCTCTTCCAGGGAACGATCACAGCGTAGACTGTTTGAGACATTACTCCCATGGAGGAAAGAGCGCATGGTGACTGTTGTATTCAATTCCATTGCAACTTCTGTGTTTCATCAACACTCAGTCCACAGATTTCTGAATGCCTCCAGATAAGCATCGGAAACTACTACTGGTCTTCCAGGGAACGATCAAATCGTAGACTGTTTGAGACATTACTCCCATGGAGGATAGTGCGCATGGTGACTGTTGTATTCAATTCCGATGCAATTTCTGGGATTCATCAACACTCTGATACTCCACAGGTTACAGAATGCCTCCAGATGTGCATCGGAAACCACTATTGGTCTTCCAGGGAACGATCAGATCGTAGACTGTTTGAGACACCACTCCCGTGGAGGGAAGTGCGCATGGTGTCTGTTGTATTCAATCCCCATGCAATTTCTGTGTTTCTTCAACACTCTGATGATCCACAGATTACAGAATGCCTCCAGATGTGCATCGGAAACTACCACTTGTCTTCCAGGGAACGATCAAAACGTACACTGTTTGAGACATTATTAACATGTAGGCAAGTGCGCATGGTGACAGTTGTATTCAACCCCGATGCAATATCCGTGTTTCATCAACACTTTGAAGGTCCACAGATTACAGAATGCATCCAGATGTGCGTCGGAAACTACTACAGGTCTTCCAGGAAACGATCAGAGCGTAGACTGTTTGACACATTACTCCCATGGAGGAAAGTGTGCATGGTGACTGTTGTATTCAATCCCGATGCAATTTCTGTGTTTCATCAGCACTCTGATAGTCCACAGATTAAGGAATGCCACCAGATGTGCATCGGAAGCTACTACTGGTCTTCAAGGTAACGATCACAGCGTAGACTGTTTGAGACATTACTCCAGTGGCTGAAAGTGCGCATGGTGACTGTTGTATTCAATCCATTGCAGTATCTGTGTTTCATCGACACTCTGTTAGTCCACAGATTTCTGCATGCCTCCAGATGTGCATCGGAAACTACTACTGGTCTTCCAGGGAACGATCAAAGAGTACACTGTTTGAGATATTACTCCCATGGAGGAAAGTGCGCATGGTGACTGTTGTATTCAATCCCGATGCAATTTCTGGGTTTCATCAACACGCTGATAGTCCACAGATTGCAGAATGCTTCCAGATGTGCATCCGAAACTACTACTGGTCTTCCAGGGAACGATCAAAACGTAGACTGTTTGAGACATTACTCCCGTGGAGGAAAGTGCGCATGGTGACTGTTGTATTCAATCCCGATGCAATTTCTGTGTTTCATCAACACTCTGATACTCCACAGATTACAGAATGCCTCCAGATGTGCATCGGAAACTACTGCTGGCCTTCCTGGGAACGATCAAAGCGTAGACTGTTTGAGAAACTACTCCCATGGAGGGAAGTGCGCATGGTGACTTTTGTAATCAATCCCGATGCAATTTCTGTGTTTCATCAACACTCTGATAGTCCACAGATTACAGAATGCCTCTAGATGTGCATCGGAAACTACTACTGGTCTTCCAGGGAACGATCAAAGCGTAGACTGTTTGAGACATTACTCCCGTGGAGGGAAGTGCGCATGGTGACTGTTGTATTCAATCCCGATGCAATTTCTGTGTTTCATCAACACTCTGATAGTCCACAGATTGCAGAATGCTTCCAGATGTGCATCGGAAACTACTACTGGTCTTTTAGGGAACGATAAAAGCGTAGAGTGTTTGAGACACTACTCCCATGGAGGAAAGTGCGCATGGTGACTGTTGTATTCAATGCCGATGCAATTTCTGTGTTACATCAACACTCTGAAGGTCCACAGATTACAGAATGCATCCAGATGTGCATCGGAAACTACTACTGGTCTTCCAGGGAACGATCAAAGCGTAGACTATTTGAGACATTACTCCCATGGAGCAAAGTGCGCATGCTGACTGTTGTATTCAATCCCGATGCAATTTCTGTGTTTCATCAACACTCTCATAGTCCACAGATTAAGGAATGCCACCAGATGTGCATCGGAAGCTACTACTGGTCTTCCAGGTAACGATCAAAGAGTAGACTGTTTGAGATATTACTCCCATGGAGGAAAGTGCGCATGGTGACTGTTGTATTCAATCCCGATGCAATTTCTGTGTTTCATCAACACTCTGATAGTCCACAGATTACAGAATGCCACCAGATGTGCATCGGAAACTACTACTGCTCTTCCAGGGAACAATCACAGCGTAGACTGTTTGAGACATTACTCCCATGGAGGAAAGAGCGCATGGTGACTGTTGTATTCAATTCCATTGCAACTTCTGTGTTTCATCAACACACAGTCCACAGATTTCTGAATGCCTCCAGATAAGCATCGGAAACTACTACTGGTCTTCCAGGGAACGATCAAATCGTAGACTGTTTGAGACATTACTCCCATGGAGGATAGTGCGCATGGTGACTGTTGTATTCAATTCCGATGCAATTTCTGGGATTCATCAACACTCTGATACTCCACAGGTTACAGAATGCCTCCAGATGTGCATCGGAAACCACTATTGGTCTTCCAGGGAACGATCAGATCGTAGACTGTTTGAGACACCACTCCCATGGAGGTAAGTGCGCATGGTGACTGTTGTATTCAATCCCGATGCAATTTCTGTGTTGCATCAACACTCTGATAGTCCACAGATTAAGGAATCTCTCCAGATGTGCCTCGTAAACTACTACTGGTCTTCCAGGGAACGATCAAAGCGTACACTGTTTGAGACATTACTAAGATGTAGGCAAGTGCGCATGGTGACTGTTGTATTCAATCCCGATGCAATATCCGTGTTTCATCAACACTTTGAAGGTCCACAGATTACAGAATGCATCCAGATGTGCATCAGAAACTACGACTGGTCTTCCAGGAAACGATCAGAACGTAGACTACTTGAGACGTTACTCCCATGGAGGAAAGTGCGCATGGTTACTGTTGTATTCAATCCCGATGCAATTTCTGTGTTTCATCAACACTCTGATAGTCCACAGATTAAGGAATGCCACCAGATGTGCATCGGAAGCTGCTACTGGTCTTCTAGGTAACGATCAAAGCGTACACTGTTTGAGACATTACTCCTTTGGCGGAAAGTGCCAATGGTGACTGTTGTATTCAATCCCGATGCAATTTCTGTGTTTCATCAACACTCTGATAGTCCACAGATTACAGAATGCCACCAGATGTGCATCGGAAACTACTACTGGTCTTCAAGGGAACGATCAAAGCGTAGACTGTTTGAGACACCACTCCCGTGGAGGAAAGTGCCGTTGGTGACTCTTGTATTCAATCCGTATGTATTTTCTGTGTTTCATCAACACTCTGATGATCCACAGATTACAGAATATCTCCAGATGTGCATCGGAAACTACCACTGGTCTTCCAGGGAACGATCAAAGCGTACACTGTTTGAGACATTACTAAGATGTAGGCAAGTGCGCATGGTGACTGTTGTATTCAATCCCGATGCAATATCCGTGTTTCATCAACACTTTGATGGTCCATAGATTAAGGAATGCCACCAGATGTGCATCGGAAGCTGCTACTGGTCTTCTAGGTAACGATCAAAGCGTAGACTGTTTGAGACATTGCACCCATGGAGGAAAGTGCGCATGGTGACTGTTGTATTCAAGCCCGATGGAAATTCTGTGTTCCATCAACACTCTGATAATAGACATATTGCAGAATGCCTTCAGATGTGCATCGGAAACTACCACTGGTCTCCCTGGGAACGATCAAAGCGTAGACTGTTTGAGAAACTACTCCCATGGAGGGAAGTGCGCATGGTGACTGTTGTATTTAATCCCGATGCAATTTCTGTGTTTCGCCAACACTCTGATAGTCCACAGATTACAGAATGCCTCTAGATGTGCATCGGAAACTACTACTGGTGTTCCAGGGAACGATCAAAGCGTAGACTGTTTGAGACATTACTCCCGTGGAGGGAAGTGCCCTTGTTGACTGTTGTATTCAATCCCGATGCATTTTCTGTGTTTCATCAACACTCTGATTGTCCACAGATTGCAGAATGCTTCCAGATGTGCATCGGAAACTAGTTCTGATCTTCCAGGGAACGATCAAAGCATAGTCTGTTTGAGACACTACTCCCATGGAGGAAAGTGCGCATGGTGACTGTTGTATTCAATCCCGATGAAATTTCTGTGTTTCATCAACACTCTGAAGGTCCACAGATTACAGAATGCATCCAGATGTGAATCGGAAACTACTACTGGTCTTCCAGGGAACGATCAAAGCGTAGACTATTTGAGACATTACTCCCTTGGAGCAATGTGCGCATGGTGACTGTTGTATTCAATCCCGATGCAAGTTATGTGTTTCATCAACACTCTGATAGTCCACAAATTAAGGAATGCCACCAGATGTGCATCGGAAACTACTACTGGTCTTCCTGGGAACGATCAAAGCGTAGACTGTTTGAGACATTACTCCCATGGAGGAAAGTGCGCATGGTGACTATTGTATTCAATCCCGATGCAATTTCTGTGTTTCATCAACACTCTGATAATCCACAGATTAAGGAATGCCACCACATGTGCATCGGAAGCTGCTACTGGTCTTGCAGGTAACATTCAAAGCGTAGACTGTTTGAGACATTACTCCTGTGGCTGAAAGTGCGCATGGTGACTGTTGTATTCAATCCCGATGCAATTTCTGTGTTTCTTCAACACTCTGATAGTCCACAGATTAAGGAATGCCACCAGATGTGCATCGGAAACTACTACTGGTCTTCCAGGGAACGATCACAGCGTAGACTGTTTGAGACATTACTCCCATGGAGGAAAGTGCGCATGGTGACTGTTGTATTCAATTCCATTGCAATTTCTGTGTTTCATCAACACTCAGTCCACAGATATCTGAATGCCTCCAGATAAGCATCGGAAACTACTACTGGTCTTCCAGGGAACGATCAAAGCGTAGACTGTTTGAGACATTACTCCCATGGAGGGTAGTGCGCATGGTGACTGTTGTATTCAATTCCGATGCAATTTCTGGGATTCATCAACACTCTGATACTCCACAGGTTACAGAATGCCTCCAGATGTGCATCGGAAACCACTATTTGTCTTCCAGGGAACGATCAGATCGTAGACTGTTTGAGACACCACTCCCATGGAGGTAAGTGCTCATGGTGACTGTTGTATTCAATCCCGATGCAATTTCTGTGTTTCGTCAACACTCTGATAGTCCACAGATTACAGAATGCCTCTAGATGTGCAACCGAAACTACTACTGGTCTTCCAGGGAATCAAAGCGTAGACGGTTCGAGACATTACTCCCATGGAGGAAAGTGCGCATGGTGACTGTTGTATTCAATCCCATTGCAATTTCTGTACTTTATCAACACTCAGTTAGTCCACAGATTGCAGAATGCTTCCAGTTGTGCATCGGAAACTAGTACTGATCTTCCAGGGAACGATCAAAGCGTAGACTGTTTGAGACACTACTCCCATGGAGGAAAGTGCGCATGGTGACTGTTGTATTCAATCCCGATGAAATTTCTGTGTTTCATCAACACTCTGAAGGTCCACAGATTACAGAATGCATCCAGATGTGAATCGGAAACTACTACTGCTCTTCCAGGGAACGATCAAAGCGTAGACTATTTGAGACATTACTCCCATGGAGCAATGTGTGCATGGTGACTGTTGTATTCAATCCCGATGCAAGTTCTGTGTTTCAATAACACTCTGATAGTCCACAGATTAAGGAATGCCACCAGATGTGCACCGGAAGCTGCTACTGGTCTTGCAGGTAACGATCAAAGCGTAGACTGTTTGAGACATTACTCCTGTGGCTGAAAGTGCGCATGGTGACTGTTGTATTCAATCCCGATGCAATTTCTGTGTTTCATCAACACTCTGATAGTCCACAGATTACAGAATGCCACCAGATGTGCATCGGAAACTACTACTGCTCTTCCAGGGAACGATCACAGCGTAGACTGTTTGAGACATTACTCCCATGGAGGAAAGAGCGCATGGTGACTGTTGTATTCAATTCCATTGCAACTTCTGTGTTTCATCAACACTCAGTCCACAGATTTCTGAATGCCTCCAGATAAGCATCGGAAACTACTACTGGTCTTCCAGGGAACGATCAAATCGTAGACTGTTTGAGACATTACTCCCATGGAGGATAGTGCGCATGGTGACTGTTGTATTCAATTCCGATGCAATTTCTGGGATTCATCAACACTCTGATACTCCACAGGTTACAGAATGCCTCCTGATGTGCATCGGAAACTACCACTGGTCTTCCAGGGAACGATCAAAGCGTACACTGTTTGAGACATTACTAAGATGTAGGCAAGTGCGCATGGTGACTGTTGTATTCAATCCCGATGCAATATCCGTGTTTCATCAACACTTTGATGGTCCACAGATTAAGGAATGCCACCAGATGTGCATCGGAAGCTGCTACTGGTCTTCTAGGTAACGATCAAAGCGTAGACTGTTTGAGACATTACTCCTGTGGCGGAAAGTGCCAATGGTGACTGTTGTATTCAATCCCGATGCAATTTCTGTGTTTCATCAACACTCTGATAGTCCACAGAATACAGAATGCCACCAGATGTGCATCGGAAACTACTACTGGTCTTCCAGGGAACGATCAAAGCGTAGACTGTTTGAGACACCACTCCCGTGGAGGAAAGTGCGCATGGTGACTCTTGTATTCAATCCGGATGCATTTTCTGTGTTTCATCAACATTCTGATAGTCCACAGATTACAGAATGCCACCAGATGTGCATCGGAAACTACTACTGGTCTTCCTGGGAACGATCAAAGCGTAGACTGTTTGAGACATTACTCCCATGGAGGAAAGTGCGCATGGTGACTGTTGTATTCAATCCCGATGCAATTTCTGTGTTTCATCAACACTCTGATAGTCCACAGATTAAGGAATGCCACCACATGTGCATCGGAAGCTGCTACTGGTCTTGCAGGTAACGATCAAAGCGTAGACTGTTTGAGACATTACTCCTGTGGCTGAAAGTGCGCATGGTGACTGTTGTATTCAATCCCGATGCAATTTCTGGGATTCATCAACACTCTGATACTCCACAGGTTACAGAATGCCTCCAGATGTGCATCGGAAACCACTATTTGTCTTCCAGGGAACGATCAGATCGTAGACTGTTTGAGACACCACTCCCATGGAGGTAAGTGCGCATTGTGACTGTTGTATTCAATCCCGATGCAATTTCTGTGTTGCATCAACACTCTGATAGTCCACAGATTAAGGAATCTCTCCAGATGTGCCTCGTAAACTACTACTGGTCTTCCAGGGAACGATCAAAGCGTACACTGTTTGAGACATTACTAAGATGTAGGCAAGTGCGCATGGTGACTGTTGTATTCAATCCCGATGCAATATCCGTGTTTCATCAACACTTTGAAGTTCCACAGATTACAGAATGCATCCAGATGTGCATCAGAAACTACGACTGGTCTTCCAGGAAACGATCAGATCGTAGACTACTTGAGACGTTACTCCCATGGAGGAAAGTGCGCATGGTTACTGTTGTATTCAATCCCGATGCAATTTCTGTGTTTCATCAACACTCTGATAGTCCACAGATTAAGGAATGCCACCAGATGTGCATCGGAAGCTGCTACTGGTCTTCTAGGTAACGATCAAAGCGTACACTGTTTGAGACATTACTCCTTTGGCGGAAAGTGCCAATGGTGACTGTTGTATTCAATCCCGATGCAATTTCTGTGTTTCATCAACACTCTGATAGTCCACAGATTACAGAATGCCACCAGATGTGCATCGGAAACTACTACTGGTCTTCAAGGGAACGATCAAAGCGTAGACTGTTTGAGACACCACTCCCGTGGAGGAAAGTGCCGTTGGTGACTCTTGTATTCAATCCGGATGTATTTTCTGTGTTTCATCAACACTCTGATGATCCACAGATTACAGAATATCTCCAGATGTGCATCGGAAACTACCACTGGTCTACCAGGGAACGATCAAAGCGTACACTGTTTGAGACATTACTAAGATGTAGGCAAGTGCGCATGGTGACTGTTGTATTCAATCCCGATGCAATATCCGTGTTTCATCAACACTTTGATGGTCCACAGATTAAGGAATGCCACCAGATGTGCATCGGAAGCTGCTACTGGTCTTCTAGGTAACGATCAAAGCGTAGACTGTTTGAGACATTGCACCCATGGAGGAAAGTGCGAATGGTGACTGTTGTATTCAAGCCCGATGGAAATTCTGTGTTCCATCAACACTCTGATAATAGACATATTGCAGAATGCCTTCAGATGTGCATCGGAAACTACTACTGGTCTTCCTGGGAACGATCAAAGCGTAGACTGTTTGAGAAACTACTCCCATGGAGGGAAATGCGCATGGTGACTGTTGTATTCAATCCCGATGCAATTTCTGTGTTTCGCCAACACTCTGATAGTCCACAGATTACAGAATGGCTCTAGATGTGCATCGGAAACTACTACTGGTCTTCCAGGGAACGATCAAAGCGTAGACTGTTTGAGACATTACTCCCGTGGAGGGAAGTGCTCTTGTTGACTGTTGTATTCAATCCCGATGCATTTTCTGTGTTTCATCAACACTCTGATTGTCCACAGATTGCAGAATGCTTCCAGATGTGCATCGGAAACTAGTTCTGATCTTCCAGGGAACGATCAAAGCATAGACTGTTTGAGACACTACTCCCATGGAGGAAAGTGCGCATGTTGACTGTTGTATTCAATCCCGATGAAATTTCTGTGTTTCATCAACACTCTGAAGGTCCACAGATTACAGAATGCATCCAGATGTGAATCGGAAACTACTACTGGTCTTCCAGGGAACGATCAAAGCGTAGAAGATTTGAGACATTACTCCCTTGGAGCAATGTGCGCATGGTGACTGTTGTATACGATCCCGATGCAAGTTCTGTGTTTCATCAACACTCTGATAGTCCACAAATTAAGGAATGCCACCAGATGTGCATCGTAAACTACTACTGGTCTTCCTGGGAACGATCAAAGCGTAGACTGTTTGAGACATTACTCCCATGGAGGAAAGTGCGCATGGTGACTGTTGTATTCAATCCCGATGCAATTTCTGTGTTTCATCAACACTCTGATAGTCCACAGATTAAGGAATGCCACCACATGTGCATCGGAAGCTGCTACTGGTCTTGCAGGTAACATTCAAAGCGTAGACTGTTTGAGACATTACTCCTGTGGCTGAAAGTGCGCATGGTGACTGTTGTATTCAATCCCGATGCAATTTCTGTGTTTCTTCAACACTCTGATAGTCCACAGATTAAGGAATGCCACCAGATGTGCATCGGAAACTACTACTGGTCTTCCAGGGAACGATCACAGCGTAGACTGTTTGAGACATTACTCCCATGGAGGAAAGTGCGCATGGTGACTGTTGTATTCAATTCCATTGCAATTTCTGTGTTTCATCAACACTCAGTCCACAGATTTCTGAATGCCTCCAGATAAGCATCGGAAACTACTACTGGTCTTCCAGGGAACGATCAAATCGTAGACTGTTTGAGACATTACTCCCATGGAGGATAGTGCGCATGGTGACTGTTGTATTCAATTCCGATGCAATGTCTGGGATTCATCAACACTCTGATACTCCACAGGTTACAGAATGCCTCCAGATGTGCATCGGAAACCACTATTGGTCTTCCAGGGAACGATCAGATCGTAGACTGTTTGAGACACCACTCCCATGGAGGTAAGTGCGCATGGTGACTGTTGTATTCAATCCCGATGCAATTTCTGTGTTGCATCAACACTCTGATAGTCCACAGATTAAGGAATCTCTCCAGATGTGCCTCGTAAACTACTACTGGTCTTCCTGGTAACGATCAAATCGTAGACCGTTTGAGACATTACTCCGGTGGAGGAAAGTGCGCATGGTGACTGTTATATTCAATTCCGATGCAATTTCTGTGTTTCATCAACACTCTGATGATCCACAGATTACAGAATATCTCCAGATGTGCATCGGAAACTACCACTGGTCTTCCAGGGAACGATCAAAGCGTACACTGTTTGAGACATTACTAAGATGTAGGCAAGTGCGCATGGTGACTGTTGTATTCAATCCCGATGCAATATCCGTGTTTCATCAACACTTTGATGGTCCACAGATTAAGGAATGCCACCAGATGTGCATCGGAAGCTGCTACTGGTCTTCTAGGTAACGATCAAAGCGTAGACTGTTTGAGACATTACTCCTGTGGCGGAAAGTGCCAATGGTGACTGTTGTATTCAATCCCGATGCAATTTCTGTGTTTCATCAACACTCTGATAGTCCACAGAATACAGAATGCCACCAGATGTGCATCGGAAACTACTACTGGTCTTCCAGGGAACGATCAAAGCGTAGACTGTTTGAGACACCACTCCCGTGGAGGAAAGTGCGCATGGTGACTCTTGTATTCAATCCGGATGCATTTTCTGTGTTTCATCAACATTCTGATAGTCCACAGATTACAGAATGCCACCAGATGTGCATCGGAAACTACTACTGGTCTTCCTGGGAACGATCAAAGCGTAGACTGTTTGAGACATTACTCCCATGGGGGGTAGTGCGCATGGTGACTGTTGTATTCAATTCCGATGCAATTTCTGGGATTCATCAACACTCTGATACTCCACAGGTTACAGAATGCCTCCAGATGTGCATCGGAAACCACTATTTGTCTTCCAGGGAACGATCAGATCGTAGACTGTTTGAGACACCACTCCCATGGAGGTAAGTGCGCATGGTGACTGTTGTATTCAATCCCGATGCAATTTCTGTGTTGCATCAACACTCTGATAGTCCACAGATTAAGGAATCTCTCCAGATGTGCCTCGTAAACTACTACTGGTCTTCCAGGGAACGATCAAAGCGTACACTGTTTGAGACATTACTAAGATGTAGGCAAGTGCGCATGGTGACTGTTGTATTCAATCCCGATGCAATATACGTGTTTCATCAACACTTTGAAGGTCCACAGATTACAGAATGCATCCAGATGTGCATCAGAAACTACGACTGGTCTTCCAGGAAACGATCAGAACGTAGACTACTTGAGACGTTACTCCCATGGAGGAAAGTGCGCATGGTTACTGTTGTATTCAATCCCGATGCAATTTCTGTGTTTCATCAACACTCTGATAGTCCACAGATTAAGGAATGCCACCAGATGTGCATCGGAAGCTGCTACTGGTCTTCTAGGTAACGATCAAAGCGTACACTGTTTGAGACATTACTCCTTTGGCGGAAAGTGCCAATGGTGACTGTTGTATTCAATCCCGATGCAATTTCTGTGTTTCATCAACACTCTGATAGTCCACAGATTACAGAATGCCACCAGATGTGCATCGGAAACTAC
Organism: Schistocerca gregaria; assembly: GCF_023897955.1. Taxonomy (NCBI): domain Eukaryota; kingdom Metazoa; phylum Arthropoda; class Insecta; order Orthoptera; family Acrididae; genus Schistocerca; species Schistocerca gregaria. Next base: position 45,846,973 of record NC_064927.1, read on the forward strand.
TACTGGTCTTCAAGGGAACGATCAAAGCGTAGACTGTTTGAGACACCACTCCCGTGGAGGAAAGTGCCGTTGGTGACTCTTGTATTCAATCCGGATGTATTTTCTGTGTTTCATCAACACTCTGATGATCCACAGGTTACAGAATATCTCCAGATGTGCATCGGAAACTACCACTGGTCTTCCAGGGAACGATCAAAGCGTACACTGTTTGAGACATTACTAAGATGTAGGCAAGTGCGCATGGTGACTGTTGTATTCAATCCCGATGCAATATCCGTGTTTCATCAACACTTTGATGGTCCACAGATTAAGGAATGCCACCAGATGTGCATCGGAAGCTGCTACAGGTCTTCTAGGTAACGATCAAAGCGTAGACTGTTTGAGACATTGCACCCATGGAGGAAAGTGCGAATGGTGACTGTTGTATTCAAGCCCGATGGAAATTCTGTGTTCCATCAACACTCTGATAATAGACATATTGCAGAATGCCTTCAGATGTGCATCGGAAACTACTACTGGTCTTCCTGGGAACGATCAAAGCGTAGACTGTTTGAGAAACTACTCCCATGGAGGGAAGTGCGCATGGTGACTGTTGTATTCAATCCCGATGCAATTTCTGTGTTTCGCCAACACTCTGATAGTCCACAGATTACAGAATGGCTCTAGATGTGCATCGGAAACTACTACTGGTCTTCCAGGAACGATCAAAGCGTAGACTGTTTGAGACATTACTCCCGTGGAGGGAAGTGCTCTTGTTGACTGTTGTATTCAATCCCGATGCATTTTCTGTGTTTCATCAACACTCTGATTGTCCACAGATTGCAGAATGCTTCCAGATGTGCATCGGAAACTAGTTCTGATCTTCCAGGGAACGATCAAAGCATAGACTGTTTGAGACACTACTCCCATGGAGGAAAGTGCGCATGGTGACTGTTGTATTCAATCCCGATGAAATTTCTGTGTTTCATCAACACTCTGAAGGTCCACAGATTACAGAATGCATCCAGATGTGAATCGGAAACTACTACTGGTCTTCCAGGGAACGATCAAAGCGTAGAAGATTTGGGACATTACTCCCTTGGAGCAATGTGCGCATGGTGACTGTTGTATTCAATCCCGATGCAAGTTCTGTGTTTCATCAACACTCTGATAGTCCACAAATTAAGGAATGCCACCAGATGTGCATCGGAAACTACTACTGGTCTTCCTGGGAACGATCAAAGCGTAGACTGTTTGAGACATTACTCCCATGGAGGAAAGTGCGCATGGTGACTGTTGTATTCAATCCCGATGCAATTTCTGTGTTGCATCAACACTCTGATAGTCCACAGATTAAGGAATCTCTCCAGATGTGCCTCGTAAACTACTACTGGTCTTCCAGGGAACGATCAAAGCGTACACTGTTTGAGACATTACTAAGATGTAGGCAAGTGCGCATGGTGACTGTTGTATTCAATTCCATTGCAATTTCTGTGTTTCATCAACACTCAGTCCACAGATTTCTGAATGCCTCCAGATAAGCATCGGAAACTACTACTGGTCTTCCAGGGAACGATCAAAGCGTAGACTGTTTGAGACATTACTCCCATGGAGGGTAGTGCGCATGGTGACTGTTGTATTCAATTCCGATGCGATTTCTGGGATTCATCAACACTCTGATACTCCACAGGTTACAGAATGCCTCCAGATGTGCATCGGAAACCACTATTTGTCTTCCAGGGAACGATCAGATCGTAGACTGTTTGAGACACCACTCCCATGGAGGTAAGTGCGCATGGTGACTGTTGTATTCAATCCCGATGCAATTTCTGTGTTGCATCAACACTCTGATAGTCCACAGATTAAGGAATCTCTCCAGATGTGCCTCGTAAACTACTACTGGTCTTCCAGGGAACGATCAAAGCGTACACTGTTTGAGACATTACTAAGATGTAGGCAAGTGCGCATGGTGACTGTTGTATTCAATCCCGATGCAATATCCGTGTTTCATCAACACTTTGAAGGTCCACAGATTACAGAATGCATCCAGATGTGCATCAGAAACTACGACTGGTCTTCCAGGAAACGATCAGAACGTAGACTACTTGAGACGTTACTCCCATGGAGGAAAGTGCGCATGGTTACTGTTGTATTCAATCCCGATGCAATTTCTGTGTTTCATCAACACTCTGATAGTCCACAGATTAAGGAATGCCACCAGATGTGCATCGGAAGCTGCTACTGGTCTTCTAGGTAACGATCAAAGCGTACACTGTTTGAGACATTACTCCTTTGGCGAAAAGTGCCAATGGTGACTGTTGTATTCAATCCCGATGCAATTTCTGTGTTTCATCAACACTCTGATAGTCCACAGATTACAGAATGCCACCAGATGTGCATCGGAAACTACTACTGGTCTTCAAGGGAACGATCAAAGCGTAGACTGTTTGAGACACCACTCCCGTGGAGGAAAGTGCCGTTGGTGACTCTTGTATTCAATCCGGATGTATTTTCTGTGTTTCATCAACACTCTGATGATCCACAGATTACAGAATATCTCCAGATGTGCATCGGAAACTACCACTGGTCTTCCAGGGAACGATCAAAGCGTACACTGTTTGAGACATTACTAAGATGTAGGCAAGTGCGCATGGTGACTGTTGTATTCAATCCCGATGCAATATCCGTGTTTCATCAACACTTTGATGGTCCACAGATTAAGGAATGCCACCAGATGTGCATCGGAAGCTGCTACTGGTCTTCTAGGTAACGATCAAAGCGTAGACTGTTTGAGACATTGCACCCATGGAGGAAAGTGCGAATGGTGACTGTTGTATTCAAGCCCGATGGAAATTCTGTGTTCCATCAACACTCTGATAATAGACATATTGCAGAATGCCTTCAGATGTGCATCGGAAACTACTACTGGTCTTCCTGGGAACGATCAAAGCGTAGACTGTTTGAGAAACTACTCCCATGGAGGGAAGTGCGCATGGTGACTGTTGTATTTAATCCCGATGCAATTTCTGTGTTTCGCCAACACTCTGATAGTCCACAGATTACAGAATGCCTCTAGATGTGCATCGGAAACTACTACTGGTCTTCCAGGGAACGATCAAAGCGTAGACTGTTTGAGACATTACTCCCGTGGAGGGAAGTGCTCTTGTTGACTGTTGTATTCAATCCCGATGCATTTTCTGTGTTTCATCAACACTCTGATTGTCCACAGATTGCAGAATGCTTCCAGATGTGCATCGGAAACTAGTTCTGATCTTCCAGGGAACGATCAAAGCATAGACTGTTTGAGACACTACTCCCATGGAGGAAAGTGCGCATGGTGACTGTTGTATTCAATCCCGATGAAATTTCTGTGTTTCATCAACACTCTGAAGGTCCACAGATTACAGAATGCATCCAGATGTGAATCGGAAACTACTACTGGTCTTCCAGGGAACGATCAAAGCGTAGACTATTTGAGACATTACTCCCTTGGAGCAATGTGCGCATGGTGATTGTTGTATTCAATCCCGATGCAAGTTCTGTGTTTCATCAACACTCTGATAGTCCACAAATTAAGGAATGCCACCAGATGTGCATCGGAAACTACTACTGGTCTTCCTGGGAACGATCAAAGCGTAGACTGTTTGAGACATTACTCCCATGGAGGAAAGTGCGCATGGTGACTGTTGTATTCAATCCCGATGCAACTTCTGTGTTTCATCAACACTCTGATAGTCCACAGATTATGGAATGCCACCACATGTGAATCGGAAGCTGCTACTGGTCTTGCAGGTAACATTCAAAGCGTAGACTGTTTGAGACATTACTCCTGTGGCTGAAAGTGCGCATGGTGACTGTTGTATTCAATCCCGATGCAATTTCTGTGTTTCATCAACACTCTGATAGTCCACAGATTAAGGAATGCCACCAGATGTGCATCGGAAACTACTACTGGTCTTCCAGGGAACGATCACAGCGTAGACTGTTTGAGACATTACTCCCATGGAGGAAAGTGCGCATGGTGACTGTTGTATTCAATTCCATTGCAATTTCTGTGTTTCATCAACACTCAGTCCACAGATTTCTGAATGCCTCCAGATAAGCATCGGAAACTACTACTGGTCTTCCAGGGAACGATCAAAGCGTAGACTGTTTGAGACATTACTCCCATGGAGGGTAGTGCGCATGGTGACTGTTGTATTCAATTCCGATGCAATTTCTGGGATTCATCAACACTCTGATACTCCACAGGTTACAGAATGCCTCCAGATGTGCATCGGAAACCACTATTTGTCTTCCAGGGAACGATCAGATCGTAGACTGTTTGAGACACCACTCCCATGGAGGTAAGTGCGCATGGTGACTGTTGTATTCAATCCCGATGCAATTTCTGTGTTGCATCAACACTCTGATAGTCCACAGATTAAGGAATCTCTCCAGATGTGCCTCGTAAACTACTACTGGTCTTCCAGGGAACGATCAAAGCGTACACTGTTTGAGACATTACTATGATGTAGGCAAGTGCGCATGGTGACTGTTGTATTCAATCCCGATGCAATATCCGTGTTTCATCAACACTTTGAAGGTCCACAGATTACAGAATGCATCCAGATGTGCATCAGAAACTACTACTGGTCTTCCAGGAAACGATCAGAACGTAGACTACTTGAGACGTTACTCCCATGGAGGAAAGTGCGCATGGTTACTGTTGTATTCAATCCCGATGCAATTTCTGTGTTTCATCAACACTCTGATAGTCCACAGATTAAGGAATGCCACCAGATGTGCATCGGAAGCTGCTACTGGTCTTCTAGGTAACGATCAAAGCGTAGACTGTTTGAGACATTACTCCTGTGGCGGAAAGTGCCAATGGTGACTGTTGTATTCAATCCCGATGCAATTTCTGTGTTTCATCAACACTCTGATAGTCCACAGATTACAGAATGCCCCCAGATGTGCATCGGAAACTACTACTGGTCTTCAAGGGAACGATCAAAGCGTAGACTGTTTGAAACACCACTCCCGTGGAGGAAAGTGCGCATGGTGACTCTTGTATTCAATCCGGATGTATTTTCTGTGTTTCATCAACACTCTGATAGTCCACAGATTACAGAATGCCACCAGACGTGCATCGGAAACTACTACTGGTCTTCCAGGAACGATCAAAGCGTAGAATGTTTGAGACATTACTCCCGTGGAGGAAAGTGCGCATGGTGACTGTTGTATTCAATCCCGATGCAAATTCTGTGTTCCATCAACACTCTGATAGTAGACAGATTACAGAATGCCTTCAGATGTGCATCGGAAACTACTACTGGTCTTCCAGGTAACGATCAAAGCGTAGACTGTTTGAGACATTGGACCCATGGAGGAAAGTGCGCATGGTGACTGTTGTATTCAATCCCGATGCAATTTCTGTGTTTCATCAACACTCTGAAACACCACAGATTACAGAATGCCTCCAGATATGCATCGGAAACTACTACTGGTCTTCCTAGGAACGATCAAAGCATAGACTGTTTTAGACATTACTCCCTTGGAGGCAAGTGCTCATGGTGACTGTTGTACTCAATCCCGATGCAATTTCTGTGTTTCATCAACACTCTGATAGTCCACAGATTACAGATTGCCTTCAGATGTGCATCGGAAACTACTACTGGTCTTCCAGGGAACGATCAAAGCGTAGACTGTTTGAGACATTACTCCCGTGGAGGAAAGTGGGCATGGTGACTCTTGTATTCAATCCCGATGCATTTTCTGTGTTTCATCAACACTCTGATAGTCCACAGATTACAGAATGCCACCAGACGTGCATCGGAAACTACTACTGGTCTTCCAGGGAACGATCAAAGCTTAGACTGATTGAGACATTACTCCCATTGAGGAAAGTGGGCATGGTGACTGTTGTATTCAATCCCGATGAAATTTCTGTGTTTCATCAACACTCTGATACTCCACAGATTACAGAATGCATCCAGATGTGCATCGGCAACTACTACTGGTCTTCGATTAAACGATCAGAGCGTAGACTATTTGAGACATTACTCCCATGGAGGAAAGTGCGCATGGTGACTGTTGTATTCAATCCCGATGCAATTTCTGTGTTTCATCAACACTCTGATAGTCCACAGATGAAGGAATGCCACCAGATGTGCATCGGAAGCTGCTACTGGTCTTCCAGGTAACGATCAAAGCGTACTCTGTTTGAGACATTATTCCTGAGGCTGAAAGTACGCATGGTTACTGTTGTATTCAATACCGATTAAATTTCTGTACTTCATCAACACTCTGATAGTCCACAGATTACAGAATGCCACCAGATGTGCATCGGAAACTACTACTGGTCTTCCAGGGAACGATCAAAGCGTAGACTGTTTGAGACATTACTCCCGTGGAGGCAAGTGCCCATGGTGACTGTTGTATTCAATCCCGATGCATTTTCTGTGTTTCATCAACACTCTGATAGTCCACAGATTACAGAATGCCACCAGACATGCATCGGAAACTACTACTGGTCTTCCAGGGAACGATCAAAGCGCAGACTGTTTGAGACATTGCACCCATGGAGGAAAGTGCGCATGGTGACTGTTGTATTCAATCCCGATGCAAATTCTGTGTTAAATCAACACTCTGATTGTAGACAGATTACAGAATGACTTCAGATGTGCATCGGAGACTACTACTGGTCTTAAAGGGAATTTAAAGTGTAGACTGTTTGAGACATTACTCCCATGGAGGAAAGTGCGCATGGTGACTGTTGTATTCAATCCCGATGCAATTTCTGTGTTTCATCAACACTCTGATAGTCCACAGATTAAGGAATGCCACCAGATGTGCCTCGGATTCTACTACTGGTCTTCCAGGTAACGATCAAAGCGTAGACTGTTTGAGACATTACTCCTGTGGAAGAAAGTGCGCATGGTAACTGTTGTATTCAATCCCGATGCAATTTCTGTGTTTCATCAACACTCTGATGATCCACAGATTACAGGAAGACTCCAGATGTGCATCGGAAACTACCACTGGTCTTCCAGGGAACGATCAAAGCGCACACTGTTTGAGACATTACTCCCATGGAGGAAAGTGCCAATGGTGACTGTTGTATTCAATCCCGATGCAATTTCTGTGTTTCATCAACACTCTGATAGTCCACAGATTACAGAATGCCACCAGATGTGCATCGGAAACTACTACTGGTCTTCCAGGGAACGATCAAAGCGTAGACTGTTTGAAACATTACTCAAGTGGAGGAAAGTCCGCATGGTGACTCTTGTATTCAATCCCGATGTATTTTCTGTGTTTCATCAACACTCTGATAGTCCACAGATTACAGAATGAAACCAGACGTGCATCGGAAACTACTACTGGTCTTCCAGGGAACGGTCAAATCGTAGACTGTTTGAGACACTACTCCCGTGGAGGAAGGTGCGCATGGTGCCTGTTGTATTCAATCCCGATGCAATTTCTGTGTTTCATCAACACTCTGATAGTCCACAGATAACAGAATGCCACCAGATGTGCATCGGAAACTACTACTGGTCTTCCAGGGAACGATCAAAGCGTAGACTGTTTGAGACATTGCACCCCTGGAGGAAAGTGCGCATGGTGACTGTTGTAATCAATCCCGATGCAAATTCTGTGTTCCATCAACACTCTGATAGTAGACAGATTACAGAATGCCTACAGATGTGCATCGGAAACTACTACTGGTCTTAAAGGGAACTCAAAGTGTTGACTGTTTGAGACATTACTCCCATGGAGGTAAGTGTGCATGGTGACTGTTGTATTCAATTCCATTGCAATTCCTGTGTGTCATCAACACTCAGTCCACAGATTTCTGAATGCCTCCAGATAAGCATCGGAAACTACTACTGGTCTTCCGGGGAACGATCAAAGCGTAGACTGTTTGAGACATTACTCCCATGGAGGAAAGTGCGCATGGTGACTGTTGTATTCAATTCCGATGCAATTTTTGTGTTTCATCAACACTTTGAAGGTCCACAGATTACATAATGCATCCAGATGTGCATCGGAAACTACTACTCATCTTCCAAGGAACGATCAAAACGTAGACTGTTTGAGACACCACTCCCATGGAGGAAAGTGCGCATGGTGACAGTTGTATTCAATCCCGATGCAATTTCTGTGTTTCATCAACACTCTGATAGTCCACAGATTGAGGAATGCCACCAGATGTGCATCGTGAACGACTACTGGTCTTTCAGGTAACGATCAAAGCGTAGACTGTTTGAGACATTACTCCTGTGGAGGAAAGTGCGCATGGTGACTGTTGTAATCAATCCCGATGCTATTTCTTTGTTTCATCAGGACTCTGATAGTCCACAGATTACAGAATGCCACCTGTTGTGCAACGGAAACTACTACTGGTCTTCCAGGGAACGATCAAAGCTTAGACTGTTTGAGACATTACTCCCGTGGAGGTAAGTGCGCATGGTGACTGTTGTATTCAATCCTGATGCAATTTCTGTGTTTCAACAATACTCCGATACTCCACAGATTACAGAATGCGTAAAAATATGCATCGGAAACTACTTCTGGTATTCCTAGGAACGATCAAAGCATAGACTGTTTGAGACATTACTCCCGTGGAGGAAAGTGCTCATGGTGCCTGTTGTATTCAATCCCGATGCAATTTCTGTGTTTCATCAACACTTTGAAGGTGCACAGATTACATAATGCATCCAGATGTGCATCGGAAACTACTACCGATCTTCCAGGGAACGATCAAAGCGTAGACTGTTTGAGACACCACTCCCATGGAGGAAGTGCGCATGGTGACTGTTGTATTCAATCCCGATGCAATTTCTGTGCTTCATCAACACTCTGATACTCCACAGATTACAGAATGCCTGCAGTAGTGCATCGGAAACTACTACTGGTCTTCCTGGGAACGATCATCTCGTAGACTGTTAGAGACATTACTCCCACGGAGGAAAGTGCGCATGGTGGCTGTTGTATTCAATCCCGATGCAATTTCTGTGTTTCATCAACACTCTGATAGTCCACAGATTGAGGAATGCCACCAGATGTGCCTCGGAGACTACTACTGGTCTTCCAGGTAACGATCAAGGCGTAGACTGTTTGAGACATTACTCCTGTGGAGGAAAGTGCGCATGGTGACTGTTGTATTCAATCCCGATGCAATTTCTGTGATTCATCAACACTCTGATGATCCACTGATTACAGAATGCCTCCAGATGTGCATCGGAAACTACTACTGGTCTTCCAGGGAACGATCAAAGCGTAGACTGTTTGAGACATTGCACCCATGGAGGAAAGTGCGCATGGTGACTGTTGTATTCAATCCCGTTGCAAATTCTGTGTTCCATCAACACTCTGATAGTAGACAGATTATTAGAATGCATTCAGATGTGCATCGGAAACTACTACTGGTCTTCCAGGGAACGATCAAAGCGTAGACTGTTTGAGACATTGCACCCATGGAGGAAAGTGCGCATGGTGACTGTTGTATTCAATCCCGATGCAAATTCTGTGTTCCATCAACACTCTGATAGTAGACAGATTACAGAATGCCTTCAGATGTGCATCGGAAACTACTACTGGTCTTCCAGGGAGCTCAAAGTGTAGACTGTTTGAGACACCACTCCCATGGAGGAAAGTGCGCATGGTGACTGTTGTATTCAATCCCGATGTAATGTCTGTGTTTCATCAACACTCTGATACTCCACAGATTACAGAATGCCTGCAGTAGTGCATCGGAAACTACTACTGGTCTTCCTGGGAACGATCATCTCGTAGACTAATAGAGACATTACTCCCATGGAGGAAAGTGCGTATGGTGACAGTTGTATTCAATCCCGATGCAATTTCTGTGTTTCATCAACACTCTGATAGTCCACAGATTGAGGAATGCCACCAGATGTGCTTCGGGAACGACTACTGGTCTTTCAGGTAACGATCAAAGCGTAGACTGTTTGAGACATTACTCCTGTGGAGGAAAGTGCGCATGGTGACTGTTGTATTCAATCCCGATGCTATTTCTGTGTTTCATCAACACTCTGATAGTCCACAGATTACAGAATGCCACCTGTTGTGCAACGGAAACTACTACTGGTCTTCCAGGGGACGATCAAACCGTAGACTGTTTGAGACAATACTCCCGTCGAGGTAAGAGCGCATGGTGAAAGTTGTATTCAATCCCGATGCAATTTCTGTGTTTCATCAACTCTCTGATAGTCCACGGATTACAGAATGCCACCAGACGTGCATCGTAAACTACTACTAGTCTTCCAGGGAACGATCAAAGCGTAAACTGTTTGAGACATTACGCCCATAGAGGAAAGTGCGCATGGTGACTGTTGTATTCAATCCCGATGCAATTTCTGTGTTTCATCAACACTCTGATAGTCCACAGATTACAGAATGCCACCAGATGTGCATCGGAAACTACTACTGGTCTTCCAGGGAACGATCAAAGCGTAGACTGTTTGAGGCTTTGCACCCCTGGAGGAAAGTAAGCATGGTGACTGTTGTATTCAATCCCGATGCAAATTCTGTGTTCCATCATCACTCTGATAGTAGACAGATTACAGAATGCCTTCAGATGTGCATCGGAAACTACTACTGGTCTTCCAGGGAACGATCAAAGCGTAGACTGTTTGGGACATTGCACCCATGGAGGAAAGTGCGCATGGTGACTGTTGTATTCAATCCCGATGCAATTTCTGTGTTTCATCAACACTCTGATAGTCCACAGATTACAGAATGCCACCAGATGTGCATCGGAAACTACTACTGGTCTTCCAGGGAACGATCAAAGCGTAGACTGTTTGAGACATTACTCCCGTGGAGGCAAGTGCGCATGGTGACTGTTGTATTCAATCCCGATGCATTTTCTGTGTTTCGTCAACACTCTGATAGTCCACAGATTACAGAATGAAACCAGACGTGCATCGGAAACTACTACTGGTCTTCCAGGGAACGATCAAAGCGTAGACTCTTTGAGACATTGCACCCATGGAGGAAAGTGCGCATGGTGACTGTTGTATTCAATCCCGATGCAATTTCTGTGTTTCATAAACACTCTGATAGTCCACAGAGTACAGAATGCCTCCAGATGTGCATCGGAAACAACCACTGGTCTTCAAGGGAACGATCAAAACGTAGACTGTTTGAGACATTACTAAAATGTAGGCAAATGCGCATGTTGACGGTTGTATTCAATCCCGATGCAATATCTGTGTTTCATCAACACTTTGAAGGTGCACAGATTACATAATGCATCCAGATGTGCATCGGAAACTACTACCGATCTTCCAGGGAACGATCAAAGCGTAGACTGTTTGAGACACCACTCCCATGGAGGAAAGTGCGCATGGTGACTGTTGTATTCAATCCCGATGCAATTTCTGTGCTTCATCAACACTCTGATACTCCACAGATTACAGAATGCCTGCAGTAGTGCATCGGAAACTACTACTGGTCTTCCTGGGAACGATCATCTCGTAGACTGTTAGAGACATTACTCCCATGGAGGAATGTGCGCATGGTTGCTGTTGTATTCAATCCCGATGCAATTTCTGTGTTTCATCAACACTCTGATAGTCCACAGATTGAGGAATGCCACCAGATGTGCCTCGGAGACTACTACTGGTCTTCCAGGTAACGATCAAAGCGAAGACTGTTTGAGACATTACTCCTGTGGAGGAAAGTGCGCATGGTGACTGTTGTATTCAATCCCGATGCAATTTCTGTGATTCATCAACACTCTGATGATCCACAGATTACAGAATGCCTCCAGATTTTTTATCGGAAACTACTACTGGTCTTCCAGGGAACGATCAAAGCGTAGACTGTTTCAGACAATGCACCCATGGAGGAAAGTGCGCATGGTGACTGTTGTATTCAATCCCGTTGCAAATTCTGTGTTCCATCAACACTCTGATAGTAGACAGATTATTAGAATGCATTCAGATGTGCATCGGAAACTACTACTGGTCTTCCAGGGAACGATCAAAACGTAGACTGTTTGAGACATTGCACCCATGGAGGAAAGTCCGCATGGTGACTGTTGTATTCAATCCCGATGCAAATTCTGTGTTCCATCAACACTCTGATAGTAGACAGATTACAGAATGCCTTCAGATGTGCATCGGAAACTACTCCTGGTCTTCCAGGGAACTCAAAGTGTAGACTGTTTGAGACATTACTCCCATGGAGTAAAGTGCGCATGGTGACTATTGTATTGAATCCCGATGCAATTTCTGTGTTTCATCAACACTTTGATGGTCCACAGATTACATAATGCATCCAGATGTGCATCGGAAACTACTACTGATCTTCCAGGGAACGATCAAGGCGTAGACTGTTTGAGACACCACTCCCATGGAGGAAAGTGCGCATGGTGACTGTTGTATTCAATCCCGATGTAATGTCTGTGTTTCATCAACACTCTGATACTCCACAGATTACAGAATGCCTGCAGTAGTGCATCGGAAACTACTACTGGTCTTCCTAGGAACGATCATCTCGTAGACTGATAGAGACATTACTCCCATGGAGGAAAGTGCGTATGGTGACAGTTGTATTCAATCCCGATGCAATTTCTGTGTTTCATCAACACTCTGATAGTCCACAGATTGAGGAATGCCACCAGATGTGCTTCGGGAACGACTACTGGTCTTTCAGGTAACGATCAAAGCGTAGACTGTTTGAGACATTACTCCTGTGGAGGAAAGTGCGCATGGTGACTGTTGTATTCAATCCCGATGCTATTTCTGTGTTTCATCAACACTCTGATAGTCCACAGATTACAGAATGCCACCTGTTGTGCAACGGAAACTACTACTGGTCTTCCAGGGGACGATCAAACCGTAGACTGTTTGAGACAATACTCCCGTGGAGGTAAGTGCGCATGGTGAAAGTTGTATTCAATCCCGATGCAATTTCTGTGTTTCATCAACTCTCTGATAGTCCACGGATTACAGAATGCCACCAGACGTGCATCGTAAACTACTACTAGTCTTCCAGGGAACGATCAAAGCGTAAACTGTTTGAGACATTACTCCCAGGGAGGAAAGTACGCATGGTTACTGTTGTATTCAATCCCGATGCAATTTCTGTGTTTCATCAACAATCTGATAGTCCACAGATTACAGAATGCCACCAGATGTGCATCGGAAACTACTACTGGTCCTCCAGGGAACGATCAAATCGTAGACTGTTTGAAACATTGCACCCCTGGAGGAAAGTGCGCATGGTGACTGTTGTATTCAATCCCGATGCAAATTCTGTGTTCCATCATCACTCTGATAGTAGACAGATTACAGAATGCCTTCAGATGTGCATCGGAAACTACTACTGGTCTTCCAGGGAACGATCAAAGCGTAGACTGTTTGGGACATTGCACCCATGGAGGAAAGTGCGCATGGTGACTGTTGTATTCAATCCCGATGCAATTTCTGTGTTTCATCAACACTCTGATAGTCCACAGATTACAGAATGCCACCAGATGTGCATCGGAAACTACTACTGGTCTTCCAGGGAACGATCAAAGCGTAGACTGTTTGAGACATTACTCCCGTGGAGGCAAGTGCGCATGGTGACTGTTGTATTCAATCCCGATGCATTTTGTGTGTTTCGTCAACACTCTGATAGTCACAGATTACAGAATGAAACCAGACGTGCATCGGAAACTACTACTGGTCTTCCAGGGAACGATCAAAGCGTAGACTCTTTGAGACATTGCACCCATGGAGAAAATTGCGCATGGTGACTGTTGTATTCAATCCCGATGGAAATTCTGTGTTCCATCAACACTCTGATAGTAGACAGATTACAGAATGCCTTCAGATGTGCATCGGAAACTACTACTGGTCTTAAAGGGAACTCAAAGTGTAGACTGTTTGAGACATTACTCCCATGGAGAAAAATGTGCATGGTGACTGTTGTATTCAATTCCATTGCAATTTCTGTGATTCATGAACACTCAGTCCACAGATTTCTGAATGCCTCCAGATAAGCATCGGAAACTACTACTGGTCTTCCAGGGAACGATCAAAGCGTAGACTGTTTGAGACATTACTCCCATGGAGGAATGTGCGCATGGTGACTGTTGTATTCAATTCCGATGCAATTTCTGGGTTTCATCAACACTCTGATACTCCACAGATTACAGAATGCTTCCAGATGTGCCTCGGAAACTACTACTGGTCTTCCAGGTAACGATCAAAGCGTAGACTGTTTGAGACTTTACTCCTGTGGAGGGAAGTGCGCATGGTGACTGTTGTATTCAATCCCGATGCAATTTCTGTGTTTCATCAACACTCTGATGATCCACAGATTACAGAATGCCTCCAGATGTGCATCGGAAACTACCACTGGTCTGCCAGGGAACGATCAAAGCGTAGACTGTTTGAGACATTACTAACATGTAGGCAAGTGCGCATGGTGACTGTTGTATTCAATCCCGATGCAATATCCGTGTTTCATCAATACTTTGAAGGTCCACAGATTACAGAATGCATCCAGATGTGCATCGGAAGCTACTACTGTTCTTCCAGGGAACGATCAAAGCGTAGACTGTTTGAGACATTACTCCCGTGAGGAAAGTGCGCATGGTGAATGTTGTATTCAATCCCGATGCAATTTCTGTGTTTCAATAACACTCTGATAGTCCACAGATTACAGAATGCCACCAGATGTGCATCGGAAGCTACTACTGGTCTTCCGGGGAACGATCAAAGCGTAGACTGTTTGAGACATTGCACCCATGGAGGAAAGTGCGCATGGTGACTGTTGTATTCAATCCCGATGCAAATTCTGTGTTCCATCAACACTCTGATAGTAGAAAGATTGTTAGAATGCCTTCAGATGTGCATCGGAAACTACTACTGGTTTTCCAGGGAACGATCAAAGCGTAGACTGTTTGAGACATTGCACCCATGGAGGTAAGTGCGCTTGGTGACTGTTGTATTCAATCCCGATGGAAATTCTGTGTTCCATCAACACTCTGATAGTAGACAGATTACAGAATGCCTTCAGATGTGCATCGGAAACTACTACTGGTCTTCCAGGGAACTCAAAGTGTAGACTGTTTAACACATTACTCCCATGGAAGAAAGTGCGCATGGTGACTATTGTATTGAATCCCGATGCAATTTCTGTGTTTCATTAACACTTTGAAGGTCCACAGATTACATAATGCATCCAGATGTGCATCGGAAACTACTACTCATCTTCCAGGGAACGATCAAAGCGTAGACTGTTTGAGACACCACTCCCATGGAGGAAAGTGCGCATGGTGACAGTTGTATTCAATCCCGATGCAATTTCTGTGTTTCATCAACACTCTGATAGTCCACAGATTTAGGAATGCCACCAGATGTGCATCGGGAACGACTACTGGTCTTTCAGGTAACTATCAAAGCGTAGACTGTTTGAGACATTACTCCTGTGGAGGAAATTGCGCATGGTGACTGTTGTAATCAATCCCGATGCTATTTCTGTGTTTCATCAAGACTCTGATAGTCCACAGATTACAGAATGCCACCTGTTGTGCAACGGAAACTACTACTGGTCTTCAGGGAACGATCAAAGCGTAGACTGTTTGAGACATTACTCCCGTGGAGGTAAGTGCGCATGGTGACTGTTGTATTCAATCCTGATGCAATTTCTGTGTTTCATCAATACTCCGATACTCCACAGATTACAGAATGCGTAAAAATATGCATCGGAAACTACATCTGGTATTCCTAGGAACGATCAAAGCATAGACTGTTTGAGACATTACTCCCGTGGAGGAAAGTGCTCATGGTGACTGTTGTATTCAATCCCGATGCAATTTCTGTGTTTCATCAACACTCTGATAGTCCACAGAGTACAGAATGCCTCCAGATGTGCATCGGAAACAACCACTGGGCTTCCAGGTAACGATCAAAGCGTAGACTGTTTGAGACATTACTAAAATGTAGGCAAATGCGCATGTTGACGGTTGTATTCAATCCCGATGCAATATCTGTGTTTCATCAACACTTTGTAGGTGCACAGATTACATAATGCAACCAGATGTGCATCGGAAACTACTACCGATCTTCCAGGGAACGATCAAAGCGTAGACTGTTTGAGACACCACTCCCATGGAGGAAAGTGCGCATGGTGACTGTTGTATTCAATCCCGATGCAATGTCTGTGCTTCATCAACACTCTGATACTCCACAGATTACAGAATAACTGCAGTAGTGCATCGGAAACTACTACTGGTCTTCCTGGGAACGATCATCTCGTAGACTGTTAGAGACATTACTCCCATGGAGGAAAGTGCGCATGGTGGCTGTTGTATTCAATCCCGATGCAATTTCTGTGTTTCATTAACACTTTGATGGTCCACAGATTACATAATGCATCCAGATGTGCATCGGAAACTACTACTGATCTTCCAGGGAACGATCAAAGCGTAGACTGTTTGAGACACCACTCCCATGGAGGAAAGTGCGCATGGTGACTGTTGTATTCAATCCCGATGTAATGTCTGTGTTTCATCAACACTCTGATACTCCACAGATTACAGAATGCCTGCAGTAGTGCATCGGAAACTACTACTGGTCTTCCTGAGAACGATCATCTCGTAGACTGATAGAGACATTACTCCCATGGAGGAAAGTGCGCATGGTGACAGTTATATTCAATCCCGATGCAATTTCTGTGTTTCATCAACACTCTAATAGTCCACAGATTGAGGAATGCCACCAGATGTGCATCGGGAACGACTACTGGTCTTTCAGGTAACGATCAAAGCGTAGACTGTTTGAGACATTACTCCTGTGGAGGAAAGTGCGCATGGTGACTGTTGTATTCAATCCCGATGCTATTTCTGTGTTTCATCAACACTCTGATCGTCCACAGATTACAGAATGCCACCTGTTGTGCAACGGAAACTACTACTGGTCTTCCAGGGGACGATCAAACCGTAGACTGTTTGAGACAATACTCCCGTGGAGGTAAGTGCGCATGGTGAAAGTTGTATTCAATCCCGATGCAATTTCTGTGTTTCATCAACTCTCTGATAGTCCACGGATTACAGAATGCCACCAGACGTGCATCGTAATCTACTACTAGTCTTCCAGGGAACGATCAAAGTGTAAACTGTTTGAGACATTACTCCCAGGGAGGAAAGTGCGCATGGTGACTGTTGTATTCAATCCCGATGCAATTTCTGTGTTTCATCAACACTCTGATAGTCCACAGATTGCAGAATGCTTCCAAATGTGCATCCGAAACTACTACTGGTCTTCCAGGGAACGATCAAAGCGTAGACTGTTTGAGACACTACTCCCATGGAGGAAAGTGCGCATGGTGACTGTTGTATTCTACCCCGAGCAATTTCTGTGTTTCATCAACACTCTGATAGTCCACAGATTACAGAATGCCTCCAGATGTGCATCGGAAACTACCACTGGAATTCCCGGGAACGATCAAAGCGTAGACTGTTTGAGACATTACTAACATGTAGGCAAGTGCGCATGGTGACTGTTGTATTCAATCCCGATTCAATTTCTGTGTTTCATCAACACTCCTATAGTCCACAGATTACAGAACGGCACCAGATGTGCATCGGAAACTACTACTGGTCTTCCAGGGAATGATCGAAGCGTAGACTGTTTTAGACATTACTCCCGTGGAGGTAAGTGCGCATGGTGACTGTTGTATTCAATCCCGAAGCAATTTCTGTGTTTCATCAATACTCTGATACTCCACAGATTACAGAATGTGTAAATATATGCATCGGAAACTACTTCTGGTCTTCCTAGGAACGATCAAAGCATAGACTCTTTGAGACATTACTCCTGTGGAGAAAAGTGCTCATGGTGACTGTTGTATTCAATCCCGATGCAATTTCTGTGTTTCATCAACACTCTGATAATCCACAGACTACAGAATGCCACCAGATGTGCATCGGAAACTACTACTGGTCTTCCAGGGAACGATCAAAGCGTAGACTGTTTGAGACATTGCACCCATGGAGGAAAGTGCGCATGGTGACTGTCTTATTCAATCCCGATGCAAATTTTGTGTTCCATCAACACTCTGATAGTAGACAGATTACAGAATGGCTTCAGATGTGCATCGGAAACTACTACTGGTCTTCCAATGAACGATCAAAGCGTAGACTGTTTGAGACATTGCACCCATGGAGGAAAGTGCGCATCGTGACTGTTGTATTCAATCCCGATGCAAATTCTGTGTTCCATCAACACTCTGATAGTAGACAGATTACAGAATGCCTTCAGATGTGCATCGGAAACTACCACTGGTCTTCCAGGGAACGATCAAAACGTAGACTGTTTGAGACATTTCGAAAAATTAGGCAAATGCGCATGTTGACGGTTGTATTCAATCCCGATGCAATTTCTGTGTTTCATCAACACTTTGAAGGTCCACAGATTACATAATGCATCCAGATGTGCATCGGAAACTACTACTGATCTTCCAGGGAACGATCAAAGCGTAGACTGTTTGAGACACCACTCCCATGGTGGAAAGTGCGCATGGTGACTGTTGTATTCAATCCCGATGCAATTTCTGTGTTTCATCAACACTCTGATAGTCCACAGATTGAGGAGTGCCACCAGATGTGCATCGGCAACGACTACTGGTCTTTCAGGTAACGATCAAAGCGTAGACTGTTTGAGACATTACTCCTGTGGAGGAAAGTGCGCATGGTGTCTGTTGTATTCAATCCCGATGCTATTTCTGTGTTTCATCAACACTCTGATAGTCCACAGATTACAGAATGCCACCTGTTGTGCAACGGAAACTACTACTGGTCTTCCAGGGGACGATCAAACCGTAGACTGTTTGAGACATTACTCCCGTGGAGGTAAGGGAGCATGGTGACTGTTGTATTCAATCCCGATGCAATTTCTGTGTTTCATCAACACTCTGATGATCCACAGATTACAGAAAGCCTCCAGATGTGCATCGGAAACTACTACTGGTCTTCCAGGGAACGATCAAAGCGCACACTGTTTGAGACATTACTCCCATGGAGGCAAGTGCGCATGGTGACTGTTGTATTCAATCCCGATGCAATTTCTGTGTTTCATCAACACTCTGATAGTCCACAGATTACAGAATGCAACCAGATGTGCATCGGAAACTACTACTGGTCTTCCAGGGAACGATCAAAGCGTAGACTGTTTGAAACATTACTCCCGTGGAGGAAAGTCCGCATGGTGACTCTTGTATTCAATCCCGATGTATTTTCTGTATTTCATCAACACTCTGATAGTCCACAGATTACAGAATGCCACCAGCCGTGCATCGGAAACTACTACTGGTCTTCCAGGGAACAATCAAAGCGTAGACTGTTTGAGACATTACTCCCGTGGAGGAAAGTGCGCATGGTGCCTGTTGTATTCAATCCCGATGCAATTTCTGTGTTTCATCAACACTCTGATAGTCCACAGATTACAGAATGCCACCAGATGTGCATCGGAAACTACTACTGGTCTTCCAGGGAACGATCAAAGCGTAGACTGTTTGAGACATTGCACCCATGGAGGTAAGTGCGCATGGTGACTGTTGTATTCAATCCCGATGCAAATTCTGTGTTCCATCAACACTCGGATAGTAGACAGATTACAGAATGCCTTCAGATGTGCATCGGAAACTATTACTGGTCTTCCAGGGAACGATCAAAGCGTAGACTGTTTGAGACATTACTCCCGTGGAGGCAAGTGCGCATGGTGACTGTTGTATACAATCCCGATGCATTTTCTGTGTTTCGTCAACACTCTGATAGTCCACAGATTACAGAATGCCACCAGACGTGCATCGGAAACTACTACTGGTCTTCCAGGGAACGATCAAAGCGTAGACTGTTTCAGACATTGCACCCATGGAGGAAAGTGCGCATGGTGACTGTTGTATTCAATCCCGATGCAAATTCCGTGTTCCATCAACACTCTGATAGTAGACAGATTACAGAATGCCTTCAGATGTGCATCGGAAACTACTACTGGTCATCCAGGGAACGATCAAAGCGTAGACTGTTTGAGACATTGCACCCATGGAGGAAAGTGCGCATGGTGACTGTTGTATTCAATCCCGATGCAATTTCTGTGTTTCATCAACACTCTGATAGTCCACAGATTACAGAATGCCACCAGATGTGCATCGGAAACTACTACCGGTCTTCCAGGTAACGATCAAAGCGTAGACTGTTTGAGACATTACTCCCGTGGAGGCAAGTGCGCATGGTGACTGTTGTATTCAATCCCGATGCATTTTCTGTGTTTCGTCAACACTCTGATAGTCCACAGATTATAGAATGCCACCAGACGTGCATCGGAAACTACTACTGGTCTTCCAGGGAACGATCTAAGCGTAGACTGTTTGAGACATTGCACCCATGGAGGAAAGTGCGCATGGTGACTGTTGTATTCAATTCCATTGCAATTTCTGTGTTTCATCAACACTCAGTCCACAGATTTCTGAATGCCTCCAGATAAGCATCGGAAACTACTACTGGTCTTCCAGGGAACGATCAAAGCGTAGACTGTTTGAGACATTACTCCCATGGAGGAAAGTGCGCATGGTGACTGTTGTATTCAATTCCGATGCAATTTCTGTGTTTCATCAACACTCTGATACTCCACAGATTACAGAATGCCACCTGTTGTGCAACGGAAACTACTACTGGTCTTCCAGGGAACGATCAAAGCGTAGACTGTTTGAGACATTACTCCCGTGGAGGTAAGTGCGCATGGTGACTGTTGTATTCAATCCAGATGCAATTTCTGTGTTACATCAACACTCTGATGATCCACAGATTACAGAATGCCTCCAGATGTGCATCGGAAACTACCACTGGTCTTCCAGGGAACGATCAAAGCGTACACTGTTTGAGACATTACTAACATGTAGGCAAGTGCGCAAGGTGACTGTTGTATTCAATCCAGATGCAATATCCGTGTTTCATCAATACTTTGAAGGTCTACAGATTACAGAATGCATCCAGATGTGCATCAGAAACTACTACTGGTCTTCCAGGGAACGATCAAAGCGTACACTGTTTGAGACATTGCACCCATGGAGGAAAGTGCGCATGGTGACTGTTGTATTCAATCCCGATGCAAATTCAGTGTTCCATCAACACTCTGATAGTAGACAGATTACAGAATGCCTTCAGATGTGCATCGGAAACTACTACTGGTCTAGCAGGGAACTCAAAGTGTAGACTGTATGAGACATTACTCCCATGGAGGAAAGTGAGAATGGTGACTGTTGTATTGAATCACGATGCAATTTCTGTGTTTCATCAACACTTTGAAGGTCCACAGATTACATAATGCATCCAGATGTGCATCGGAAACTACTATTGATCTTCCAGGGAACGATCAAAGCGTAGACTGTTTGAGACACCACTCCCATGGAGGAAAGTGCGCATGGTGACTGTTGTATTCAATACCGATGCAATGTCTGTGTTTCATCAACACTCTGATACTCCACAGATTACAGAATGCCTGCAGTAGTGCATCGGAAACTACTACTGGTCTTCCTGGGAACGATCATCTCGTAGACTGTTAGAGACATTACTCCCGTGGAGGAAAGTGCGCATGGTGACTGTTGTATTCAATCCCGATGCAATTTCTGTGTTTCATCAACACTCTGATAGTCCACATATTGAGGAATGCCACCAGATGTGCATCGGGAACGACTACTGGTCTTTCAGGTAACGATCAAAGCGTAGACTGTTCTAGACATTACTCCTGTGGAGGAAAGTGCGCATAGTGACTGGTTGTATTCAATCCCGATACTTTTTCTGTGTTTCATCAAGACTCTGATAGTCCACAAATTACAGAATGCCACCTGTTGTGCAACGGAAACTACTACAGGTCTTCCAGGGAACGATAAGAGCGTAGACTGTTTGAGACATTACTCCCGTGGAGGTAAGTGCGCATGGTGACTGTTGTATTCAATCCCGATGCAATTTCTGTGTTTCATCAACTCTCTGATAGTCCACAGATTACAGAATGCCACCAGACGTGCATCGTAAACTACTACTATTCTTCCAGGGAACGATCAAAACGTAAACTCTTTGAGACATTACTCCCATGGAGGAAAGTGCGCATGGTGACTGTTGTATTCAATCCCAATGCAATTTCTGTGTTTCATCAACACTCTGATAGTCCACAGATTGCAGAATGCTTCCAAATGTGCATCAGAAACTACTACTGGTCTTCCAGGGAACGATCAAAGCGTAGACTGTTTGAGACACTACTCCCATGGAAGAAAGTGCGCATGGTGACTGTGGTATTCTATCCCGAGTAATTTCTGTGTTTCATCAACACTCTGATAGTCCACAGATTACAGAATGCCTCCAGATGTGCATCGGAAACTACCACTGGATTGCCAGGGAACGATCAAAGCGTAGACTGTTTGAGACATTACTAACATGTTGGCAAGTGCGCATGGTGACTGTTGTATTCAATCCCGATTGAATTTCTGTGTTTCATCAACACTCCTATAGTCCACAGATTACAGAATGGCACCAGATGTGCATCGGAAACTACTACTGGTCTTCCAGGGAATGATCGAAGCGTAGACTGTTTGAGACATTACTCCCGTGGAGGTAAGTGCGCATGGTGACTGTTGTATTCAATCCCGATGCAATTTCTGTGTTTCATCAATACTCTGATACTCCACAGATTACAGAATGCGTAAAAATATGCATCGGAAACTACTTCTGGTCTTCCTAGGAACGATCAAAGCATAGACTGTTTGAGACATTACTCCCATGGAGGAAAGTGCTCATGGTGAATGTTGTATTCAATCCCGATTCAATTTCTGTGGTTCATCAACACTCTGATAGTCCACAGATTACAGAATGCCTCCAGATGTGCATCGGTAACTACTACTGGTCTTCCAGGGAACGATCAAAGCCTACACTGTTTCAGACATTACTCCCATGGAGGAGAGTGCGGATGGTGACTGTTGTATTCAATCCCGATGCATTTTCTGTATTTCATCAACACTCTGATAGTCCACAGTTTACAGAATGCCTCCAGATGTGCATCGGTAACTACTGCTGGTCTTCCAGGTTATGATCAAAGCGTAGAATGTCAGAGACACTACTCCTATGGAGGAAAGTGCGCATTGGTGACTTTTGTATTTAATCCCGATACAATTTCTGTGTTTCATCAACACTCTGATAGTCCACAGATTACAGAAAGCCTCCAGATGTGCATTGATAACTACTACTTGTCTTCCAGGGAACGATCAAAGCATAGACTGTTTGAGACATTACTCCCATGGAGGCAAGTGCGCATGGTGACTGTTGTAATCAATCCCGAGGCAAATTCTGTGTTTCAATCCACACTTTGAAGGTAGACAGATTACAGAAGGAATCGAGATGTGCATCGGAAACTACTACTGGTCTTGCAGGGAACGATCAAAGCGTAGACTCCTTGAGTATTACTCCCATGGAGGTAAGTGCGCATGGTGACTGCTGTATTCAATCCCGATGCAAATTCTGTGTTCCATCAACACTCTGATAGTCCACAGATTACAGAATGGCGCAAGATGTGCATCGGAAACTACTACTGGTCTTCCAGGGAACGATCAAAGCCTAGACTGTTTCAGACATTACTCCCATGGACGAAATTGGGGATGGTGATTGTTGTATTCAATCCCGATGCATTTTCTGTATTTCATCAACACTCTGATAGTCCACAGATTACAGAATGCCTCCAGATGTGCATCGGTAACTACTACTGGTCTTCCAGGTTATGATCAAAGCGTAGACTGTTAGAGACATTACTCCCATGGAAGAAAGTGCGCATTAATGACTGTTGTAATCAATCCCGATACAATTTCTGTGTTTCATCAACACTCTGATAGTCCACAGATTACAGAATGCCTCCAGATGTGCATCGGTAACTACTACTGGTCTTCCAGGTTATGATCAAAGCGTAGACTGTTAGAGACATTACTCCCATGGAGGAAAGTGCGCATTGGTGACTGTTGTATTCAATCCCGATGCAATTGCTGTGTTTCATCAACACTCTAATAGTCACAGATTACAGAATGCCATTAGATGTGCATCGGAAACTTTAACTGGTATTCCAGGGAACGATCAAAGCGTAGACTCTTTGAGACATACCTCCCGTGGAGGAAAGTGCACATGGTGCCTGTTGTAATCAATCCCGATTCAATTTCTGTGTTCATCAACACTCTGATAGTCCACAGATTACAGAATGCCTCCAGATGTGCATCGGAAACTACTACTGGTCTTCCAGGGAACGATCAATTCGTAAACTCTTTGAGACATTACTCCAATGGAGGAAAGTGCGCATGGTGTCTGTTGTATTCAATCCCGAGGCAATTTCTGTGTTTCAATCCACACTTTGAAGGTCCACAGATTACAGAAGGAATCCAGATGTGCATCGGAAACTACTACTGGTCTTCCAGGGAACGATCAAAGCGTAGACTGTTTGAGAATTACTCCCATGGAGGAAAGTGCGCATGGTGACTGTTGTATTGAATCCCGATGCAATTTCTGTGTTTCATCAACACTCTGATAGTCCACAGATTACAGAATGCTACCAGATGTGCATCGGAGACTACTACTGGTCTTCCAGGGAACGATCAAAGCGTAGACTGCTTGAGACATACCTCCCGTGGAGAAAAGTGCGCATGGTGACTGTTGTATTCAATCCCGATTTAATTTCTGTGTTTCATCAACACTCTGATAGTCCACAGATTACAGAATGCCTCCAGATGTGCATCAGTAACTACTACTGGTCTTCCAGGGAACGATCAAAGCCTAGACTGTTTCAGACATTACTCCCATGGAGGAAAGTGCGCATGGTGACTGTTGCAATCAATCCCGATGCAATTTCTGTGTTTCATCAACACTGTGATAGGCCACAGATTACAGAATGCCTCCAGATGTGTATCGGTAACTACTAATGGTCTTCCAGGGAACGATCAAAGCGTAGACTGTTAGAGACATTACTCCCATGGAGGAAAGTGCGCATGTTGACTGTTGTATTCTATCCCGATACAATTTCTGTGTTTCATCAACACTCTGATAGTCCATAGATTACAGAATGCCTCCTGATGTGCATCGGAAACTACTACTAGTCTTCCAGGGAACGATCAAAGCGTTGGCTGTTTGAGACATAACTCCCATGGAGGAAAGTGCTCATGGCGACTGTTGTATTCAATCCCGAGGCAATTTCTGTGTTTCAATCCACACTTTGAAATTCCCCAGTTTACAGAAGGAATCCTGACGTGCATCGGAAACTACTACTGGTCTTCCAGGGAACGATCAAAGCGTAGACTGTTTGAGAATTACTCCCATGGAGGAAAGTGCGCTTGGTGACTGTTGTATTCAATCCCGATGCATTTTCTGTGTTTCATCAACACTCTGATAGTCCACAGATTACAGAATGCCTCCAGATGTGCATCGGAAACTACCACTGGATTTCCAGGGATCGATCAAAGCGTAGACTGTTTGAGACATTACTAACATGTTGGCAAGTGCGCATGGTGACTGTTGTATTCAATCCCGATTGAATTTCTGTGTTTCATCAACACTCCTATAGTCCACAGATTACAGAATGGCACCAGATGTGCATCGGAAACTACTACTGGTCTTCCAGGTAATGATCGAAGCGTAGACTCTTTGAGACATTACTCCCGTGGAGGTAAGTGCGCATGGTGACTGTTGTATTCAATCCCGATGCAATTTCTGTGTTTCATCAATACTCTGATACTCCACAGGTTACAGAATGCGTAAAAATATGCATCGGAAACTACTTCTGGTCTTCCTAGGAACGATCAAAGCATAGACTGTTTGAGACATTACTCCCATGGAGGAAAGTGCTCATGGTGAATGTTGTATTCAATCCCGATTCAATTTCTGTGGTTCATCAACACTCTGATAGTCCACAGATTACAGAATGCCTCCAGATGTGCATCGGTAACTACTACTGGTCTTCCAGGGAACGATCAAAGCCTACACTGTTTCAGACATTACTCCCATGGAGGAGAGTGCGGATGGTGACTGTTGTATTCAATCCCGATGCATTTTCTGTATTTCATCAACACTCTGATAGTCCACAGTTTACAGAATGCCTCCAGATGTGCATCGGTAACTACTGCTGGTCTTCCAGGTTATGATCAAAGCGTAGAATGTCAGAGACACTACTCCCATGGAGGAAAGTGCGCATTGGTGACTTTTGTATTTAATCCCGATACAATTTCTGTGTTTCATCAACACTCTGATAGTCCACAGATTACACAAAGCCTCCAGATGTGCATTGATAACTACTACTTGTCTTCCAGGGAACGATCAAAGCATAGACTGTTTGAGACATTACTCCCATGGAGGCAAGTGCGCATGGTGACTGTTGTAATCAATCCCGAGGCAAATTCTGTGTTTCAATCCACACTTTGAAGGTAGACAGATTACAGAAGGAATCGAGATGTGCATCGGAAACTACTACTGGTCTTGCAGGGAACGATCAAAGCGTAGACTCCTTGAGTATTACTCCCATGGAGGTAAGTGCGCATGGTGACTGTTGTATTCAATCCCGATGCAAATTCTGTGTTCCATCAACACTCTGATAGTCCACAGATTACAGAATGGCGCAAGATGTGCATCGGAAACTACTACTGGTCTTCCAGGGAACGATCAAAGCCTAGACTGTTTCAGACATTACTCCCATGGACGAAATTGGGGATGGTGATTGTTGTATTCAATCCCGATGCATTTTCTGTATTTCATCAACACTCTGATAGTCCACAGATTACAGAATGCCTCCAGATGTGCATCGGTAACTACTACTGGTCTTCCAGGTTATGATCAAAGCGTAGACTGTTAGAGACATTACTCCCATGGAAGAAAGTGCGCATTAATGACTGTTGTAATCAATCCCGATACAATTTCTGTGTTTCATCAACACTCTGATAGTCCACAGATTACAGAATGCCTCCAGATGTGCATCGGTAACTACTACTGGTCTTCCAGGTTATGATCAAAGCGTAGACTGTTAGAGACATTACTCCCATGGAGGAAAGTGCGCATTGGTGACTGTTGTATTCAATCCCGATGCAATTGCTGTGTTTCATCAACTCTCTAATAGTCACAGATTACAGAATGCCATTAGATGTGCATCGGAAACTACAACTGGTATTCCAGGGAACGATCAAAGCGTAGACTCTTTGAGACATACCTCCCGTGGAGGAAAGTGCACATGGTGCCTGTTGTAATCAATCCCGATTCAATTTCTGTGTTCATCAACACTCTGATAGTCCACAGATTACAGAATGCCTCCAGATGTGCATCGGAAACTACTACTGGTCTTCCAGGGAACGATCAATTCGTAAACTCTTTGAGACATTACTCCAATGGAGGAAAGTGCGCATGGTGTCTGTTGTATTCAATCCCGAGGCAATTTCTGTGTTTCAATCCACACTTTGAAGGTCCACAGATTACAGAAGGAATCCAGATGTGCATCGGAAACTACTACTGGTCTTCCAGGGAACGATCAAAGCGTAGACTGTTTGAGAATTACTCCCATGGAGGAAAGTGCGCATGGTGACTGTTGTATTGAATCCCGATGCAATTTCTGTGTTTCATCAACACTCTGATAGTCCACAGATTACAGAATGCTACCAGATGTGCATCGGAGACTACTACTGGTCTTCCAGGGAACGATCAAAGCGTAGACTGCTTGAGACATACCTCCCGTGGAGAAAAGTGCGCATGGTGACTGTTGTATTCAATCCCGATTCAATTTCTGTGTTTCATCAACACTCTGATAGTCCACAGATTACAGAATGGCACCAGATGTGCATCGGAAACTACTACTGGTCTTCCAGGGAAAGATCGAAGCGTAGACTGTCAGAGACATTACTCCCATGGAGGAAAGTGCGCATTGTGACTGATATATTCATTCCCGATGCAATTTCTGTGTTTCATCAACACTCTGATAGTCCACAGATTACAGAAAGCCTCCAGATGTGCATCGGTAACTACTACTGGTCTTCCAGGGAACGATAAAAAGCGTAGACTCTTAGAGACATTACTCCCATGGAGGAAAGTGCGCATGGTGACTGTTGTATTCAATCCCGATTTAATTTCTGTGTTTCATCAACACTCTGATAGTCCACAGATTACAGAATGCCTCCAGATGTGCATCAGTAACTACTACTGGTCTTCCAGGGAACGATCAAAGCCTAGACTGTTTCAGACATTACTCCCATGGAGGAAAGTGCGCATGGTGACTGTTGCAATCAATCCCGATGCAATTTCTGTGTTTCATCAACACTGTGATAGTCCACAGATTACAGAATGCCTCCAGATGTGTATCGGTAACTACTAATGGTCTTCCAGGGAACGATCAAAGCGTAGACTGTTAGAGACATTACTCCCCTGGAGGAAAGTGCGCATGTTGACTGTTGTATTCTATCCCGATACAATTTCTGTGTTTCATCAACACTCTGATAGTCCATAGATTACAGAATGCCTCCTGATGTGCATCGGAAACTACTACTAGTCTTCCAGGGAACGATCAAAGCGTTGGCTGTTTGAGACATAACTCCCATGGAGGAAAGTGCTCATGGCGACTGTTGTATTCAATCCCGAGGCAATTTCTGTGTTTCAATCCACACTTTGAAATTCACCAGTTTACAGAAGGAATCCTGACGTGCATCGGAAACTACTACTGGTCTTCCAGGGAACGATCAAAGCGTAGACTGTTTGAGAATTACTCCCATGGAGGAAAGTGCGCTTGGTGACTGTTGTATTCAATCCCGATGCATTTTCTGTGTTTCATCAACACTCTGATAGTCCACAGATTACAGAATGCCTCCAGATGTGCATCGGAAACTACCACTGGATTTCCAGGGATCGATCAAAGCGTAGACTGTTTGAGACATTACTAACATGTTGGCAAGTGCGCATGGTGACTGTTGTATTCAATCCCGATTGAATTTCTGTGTTTCATCAACACTCCTATAGTCCACAGATTACAGAATGGCACCAGATGTGCATCGGAAACTACTACTGGTCTTCCAGGTAATGATCGAAGCGTAGACTCTTTGAGACATTACTCCCGTGGAGGTAAGTGCGCATGGTGACTGTTGTATTCAATCCCGATGCAATTTCTGTGTTTCATCAATACTCTGATACTCCACAGGTTACAGAATGCGTAAAAATATGCATCGGAAACTACTTCTGGTCTTCCTAGGAACGATCAAAGCATAGACTGTTTGAGACATTACTCCCATGGAGGAAAGTGCTCATGGTGAATGTTGTATTCAATCCCGATTCAATTTCTGTGGTTCATCAACACTCTGATAGTCCACAGA
Source organism: Schistocerca gregaria (assembly GCF_023897955.1). Classification (NCBI taxonomy): domain Eukaryota; kingdom Metazoa; phylum Arthropoda; class Insecta; order Orthoptera; family Acrididae; genus Schistocerca; species Schistocerca gregaria. The sequence goes on from NC_064927.1 coordinate 45,876,316, forward strand.
TTACAGAATGCCTCCAGATGTGCATCGGTAACTACTACTGGTCTTCCAGGGAACGATCAAAGCCTACACTGTTTCAGACATTACTCCCATGGAGGAGAGTGCGGATGGTGACTGTTGTATTCAATCCCGATGCATTTTCTGTATTTCATCAACACTCTGATAGTCCACAGTTTACAGAATGCCTCCAGATGTGCATCGGTAACTACTGCTGGTCTTCCAGGTTATGATCAAAGCGTAGAATGTCAGAGACACTACTCCCATGGAGGAAAGTGCGCATTGGTGACTTTTGTATTTAATCCCGATACAATTTCTGTGTTTCATCAACACTCTGATAGTCCACAGATTACACAAAGCCTCCAGATGTGCATTGATAACTACTACTTGTCTTCCAGGGAACGATCAAAGCATAGACTGTTTGAGACATTACTCCCATGGAGGCAAGTGCGCATGGTGACTGTTGTATTCAATCCCAAGGCAATTTCTGTGTTTCAATCCACACTTTGAAGGTAGACAGATTACAGAAGGAATCCAGATGTGCATCGGAAACTACTACTGGTCTTGCAGGGAACGATCGAAGCGTAGCCTCCTTGAGTATTACTCCCATGGAGGAAAGTGCGCATGGTGACTGTTGTATTCAATCCCGATGCAAATTCTGTGTTCCATCAACACTCTGATAGTCCACAGATTACAGAATGGCGCAAGATGTTCATCGGAAACTACTACTGGTCTTCCAGGGAACGATCAAAGCCTAGACTGTTTCAGACATTACTCCCATGGACGAAAATGGGGATGGTGACTGTTGTATTCAATCCCGATGCAGTTTCTGTATTTCATCAACACTCTGATAGTCCACAGATTACAGAATGCCTCCAGATGTGCATCGGTAACTACTACTGGTCTTCCAGGTTATGATCAAAGCGTAGACTGTTAGAGACATTACTCCCATGGAAGAAAGTGCGCATTAATGACTGTTGTAATCAATCCCGATACAATTTCTGTGTTTCATCAACACTCTGATAGTCCACAGATTACAGAATGCCTCCAGATGTGCATCGGTAACTACTACTGGTCTTCCAGGTTATGATCAAAGCGTAGACTGTTAGAGACATTACTCCCATGGAGGAAAGTGCGCATTGGTGACTGTTGTATTAAATCCCGATGCAATTTCTGTGTTTCATCAACACTCTAATAGTCACAGATTACAGAATGCCATTAGATGTGCATCGGAAACTACAACTGGTATTCCAGGGAACGATCAAAGCGTAGACTCTTTGAGACATACCTCCCGTGGAGGAAAGTGCACATGGTGCCTGTTGTAATCAATCCCGATTCAATTTCTGTGTTCATCAACACTCTGATAGCCCACAGATTACAAAATGCCTCCAGATGTGCATCGGAAACTACTACTGGTCTTCCAGGGAACGATCAATTCGTAAACTCTTTGAGACATTACTCCAATGGAGGAAAGTGCGCATGGTGTCTGTTGTATTCAATCCCGAGGCAATTTCTGTGTTTCAATCCACACTTTGAAGGTCCACAGATTACAGAAGGAATCCAGATGTGCATCGGAAACTACTACTGGTATTCCAGGGAACGATCAAAGCGTAGACTGTTTGAGAATTACTCCCATGGAGGAAAGTGCGCATGGTGACTGTTGTATTGAATCCCGATGCAATTTCTGTGTTTCATCAACACTCTGATAGTCCACAGATTACAGAATGCTACCAGATGTGCATCGGAGACTACTACTGGTCTTCCAGGGAACGATCAAAGCGTAGACTGCTTGAGACATACCTCCCGTGGAGAAAAGTGCGCATGGTGACTGTTGTAATCAATCCCGATTCAATTTCTGTGTTTCATCAACACTCTGATAGTCCACAGATTACAGAATGGCACCAGATGTGCATCGGAAACTACTACTGGTCTTCCAGGGAAAGATCGAAGCGTAGACTGTCAGAGACATTACTCCCATGGAGGAAAGTGCGCATTGTGACTGATATATTCATTCCCGATGCAATTTCTGTGTTTCATCAACACTCTGATAGTCCACAGATTACAGAAAGCCTCCAGATGTGCATCGGTAACTACTACTGGTCTTCCAGGGAACGATAAAAAGCGTAGACTGTTTGAGAATTACTCCCATGGAGGAAAGTGCGCATGGTGACTGTTGTATTCAATCCCGATATAATTTCTGTGTTTCATCAACACTCTGATAGTCCACAGATTACAGAATGCCTCCAGATGTGCATCAGTAACTACTACTGGTCTTCCAGGGAACGATCAAAGCCTAGACTGTTTCAGACATTACTCCCATGGAGGAAAGTGCGCATGGTGACTGTTGCAATCAATCCCGATGCAATTTCTGTGTTTTATCAACACTCTGATAGTCCACAGATTACAGAATGCCTCCAGATGTGTATCGGTAACTACTAATGGTCTTCCAGGGAACGATCAAAGCGTAGACTGTTAGAGACATTACTCCCATGGAGGAAAGTGCGCATGTTGACTGTTGTATTCTATCCCGATACAATTTCTGTGTTTCATCAACACTCTGATAGTCCATAGATTACAGAATGCCTCCTGATGTGCATCGGAAACTACTACTAGTCTTCCAGGGAACGATCAAAGCGTTGGCTGTTTGAGACATAACTCCCATGGAGGAAAGTGCTCATGGCGACTGTTGTATTCAATCCTGAGGCAATTTCTGTGTTTCAATCTACACTTTGAAATTCCCCAGTTTACAGAAGGAATCCAGACGTGCATCGGAAACTACTACTGGTCTTCCAGGGAACGATCAAAGCGTAGACTGTTTGAGAATTACTCCCATGGAGGAAAGTGCGCTTGGTGACTGTTGTATTCAATCCCGATGCATTTTCTGTGTTTCATCAACACTCTGATAGTCCACAGATTACAGAATGCCGTCAGATGTGCATCGGAAACTACTACTGGTCTTCCAGGGAACGATCAAAGCGTAGACTGTTTGAGATATAACTCCCGTGGAGGGAAGTGGCATGGTGACTGTTGTATTCAATCCCGACGCAATTTCTGTGTTTCATCAACACTCTAATAGTCCACAGATTACAGAATGCCACCAGATGTGCATCGGAATCTACTACTGGTCTTCCAGGGAACGATCAAAGCGTAGACTGTTTCATACATTATTCCCATGGAGGAAAGTGTTGATGGTGATTGTTGCATTCAATCCCGATGCAATTTCTGTGTTTTATTTACACTCTGATAGTCCACAGACTACAGAATGCCATCAGATGTGCATCGGAAACTACTACTGGTCTTCCAGGGAACGATCAAAGCGTAGACTGTTTGAGAATTACTCCCACGGAGGAAAGTGCGCATGGTGACTGTTGTATCGAATCCCGATGCAATTTCTGTGTTTCATCAACACTCTGATAGTCCACAGATTTCAGAATGCCACCAGATGTGCATCGGAGACTACTACTGGTCTTCCAGGGAACGATCAAAGCGTAGACTGCTTGAGACATACCTCCCGTGGAGAAAAGTGCGCATGGCGACTGTTGTAATCAATCCCGATTCAATTTCTGTGTTTGATCAACACTCTGATTTTCCACAGATTACAGAATGGCACAAGATGTGCATCGGAAACTACTACTGGTCTTCCAGGGAAAGATCGACGCGTAGACTGTTTGCGACATTACTCCCATGGAGGAAAGTGCGCACTGTCACTGATGTATTCATTCCCGATGCATTTTCTGTGTTTCATCAACACTCTGATAGTCCACAGATTTCAGAATGCCACCAGACGTGCATCGGAAACTACTACTGGTCTTCCACGGAACGATCAAAGCGTAGACTGTTTGAGACATTACTCCCGTGGATGAAAGTGGGCATGGTGACTGTTGTATTCAATCCCGATGCAATTTCTGTGTTTCATCTATACTCTGATAGTCCACAGATTACAGAATGCAGCCAGCTGTGCATCGGAAACTACTACTGGTCTTCCAGGAACGATCAAAGCGTAGACTGTTTGAGATATTACTCGCATGGAGGAAAGTGCGCATGTTGACTGTTGTATTCAATCCCGATGCATTTTCTGTGTTTCATCAACACTCTGATAGCCCTCAGATTACAGAATGCCTCCAGATGTGTATTGGAAACTACTACTGGTCTTCCTGCGAACGATCAAAGCGTAGACTGTTTGAGACATTACTCCCATGGAGGAAAGTGCGCATGGTGACTGCTGTATTCAATCCCAATGCAATTTCTTTGCTTCATCAACACTCTGATAGTCCAAACATTACAGAATGCCACGAGATGTGCATCGGAAACTACTACTGGTCTTCCTGGGAACGATCAAAGCGTAGACTGTTTCAGACATTACTCCCATGGAGATAATTGCGGATGGTGACTGTTGTATTCAATCCCGATGCAATTTCTGTGTTTCATGAACACTCTGATAGTCCACAGATTACAGAATGCCACCAGATGTGCATCGGAAACTACTATTGGTCTTCCAGGGAACGATCAAAGCGTAGACTCATTGTGACATACCTCCCGTGGAGGAAAGTGCGCATGGTGACTGTTGCAATCAATCCCGATGCAATTTCTGTGTTTCATCAACACTCTGATAGTCCACAGATTACAGAATGCCTCCAGATGTGCATCGGTAACTACTAATGGTCTTCCAGGGAACGATCTAAGGATAGACTGTTAGAGACATTACTCCCATGGAGGAAAGTGCGCATGTTGACTGTTGTATTCTATTCCGATACAATTTCTGTGTTTCATCAACACTCTGAAAGTCCATAGATTACAGAATGCCTCCTGATATGCATCGGAAACTACTAGTAGCCTTCCAGGGAACGATCAAAGCGTAGACAGTTTGAGACATAGCCCCCATGGAGGGAAGTGCTCATGGTGACTGTTGTATTCAATCCCGAGGCAATTTCTGTGTTTCAATCCACTCTCTGAAGGTCCACAGATTACAGAAGGAATCCAGACGTGCATCGGAAACTACTACTGGTCTTCCAGGGAACGATCAAAGCGTAGACTGTTTGAGAATTACTCCCATGGAGGAAAGTGCGCATGGTGACTGTTGTATTCAATCCCGATGCATTTTCTGTGATTCATCAACACTCTGATAGTCCACAGATTACAGAATGAAGCCAGATGTGCATCGGAAACTACCTCTGGTCTTCCAGGGAACGATTAAAGCGTAGAAGGTTTTAGGGTTACTCCCATGGAGGAAAGTGCGTATGGTGACTGTATTATTCACTTCCGATGCAATTTCTGTGTTTCATTAACACTCTGATAGTCCACAGATTACAGAATGCCGTCAGATGTGCATCGGAAACTACTACTGGTCTTCCAGGGAACGATCAAAGCGTAGACAGTTTGAGACATAATTCCCGTGGAGGAAAGTGGGCATGGTGACTGTTGTATTCAATCCCGAGGCAATTTCTGTGGTTCAATCCACACTTTGAAATTCCACAGTTTACAGAAGGAATCCACACGTGCATCGGAAACTACTACTGGTCTTCCAGGGAACGATCAAAGCGTAGACTGTTTGAGAATTACTCCCATGGAGGAAAGTGCACATGGTGACTTTTGTATTCAATCCCGATGCATTTTCTGTGTTTCATCTACACTCTGATAGTCCACAGATTACAGAATGCCGTCAGATGTGCATCGGAAACTACTACTGGTCTTCCAGGGAACGATCAAAGCGTAGACGGTTTGAGAGATAACTCCCGTGGAGGGAAGTGGCATGGTGACTGTTGTATTCAATCCCGACGCAATTTCGGTGTTTCATCAACACTCTAATAGTCCACAGATTACAGAATGCCACCAGATGTGCATCGGGAACTACTACTGGTCTTCCAGGGAACGATCAAAGCGTAGACTGTTTCATACGTTATTCCCATGGAGGAAAGTGCGGATGGTGATTGTTGTATTCAATCCCGATGCAATTTCTGTGTTTTATTTACACTCTGATAGTCCACAGATTACAGAATGCCATCAGATGTGCATCGGAAACTACTACTGGTATTCCAGGGAACGATCAAAGCGTAGACTGTTTGAGACATACCTCCCGTGGAGGAAAGTGCACATGGTGCCTGTTGTAATCCATCCCGATTCAATTTCTGTGTTCATCAACACTCTGATAGTCCACAGATTACAGAATGCCTCCAGATGTGCATCGGAAACTACTACTGGTCTTCCAGGGAACGATCAAAGCGTAGACTGTTTGAGAATTACTCCCATTTAGGAAAGTGCGCATGGTGACTGTTGTATTGAATCCCGATGCAATTTCTATGTTTCATCAACACTCTAATAGTCCACAGATTACAGAATGCCACCAGATGTGCATCGGAGACTACTACTGGCCTTCCAGGGAACGATCAAAGCGTAGACTGCTTGAGACATACCTCCCGTGGAGAAAAGTGCGCATGGTGACTGTTGTAATCAATCCCGATTCAATTTCTGTGTTTCATCAACACTCTGATAGTCCACAGATTACAGAATGGCACCAGATGTGCATCGGAAACTACTACTCGTCTTCCAGGGAAAGATCGAAGCGTAGACTGTGAGAGACATTACTCCCATGGAGGAAAGTGCGCATTGTCACTGATGTATTCATTCCCGATGCATTTTCTGTGTTTCATCATCACTCTGATAGTCCACAGATTTCAGAATGCCACCAGACGTGCATCGGTAACTACTACTGGTCTTCCAAGGACCGATCAAAGCGTAGACTGTTTGAGACATTACTCCCGTGGATGAAAGTGGGCATGGTGACTGTTGCATTCAATCCCGATGCAATTTCTGTGTTTCATCTATACTCTGATAGTCCACAGATTACAGAATGCCACCAGATGTGCATCGGAAACTACTACTGGTCTTCCAGGTAACAATCAAAGCGTAGACTGTTTGAGACATTTCTCCCGTGGAGCAAAGTGCGCATGGTGACTTTTGTATTCAATCACGATGCAAATTCTTTGCTTCATCTACACTCTGATAGTCCAAACATTACAGAATGCCACGAGATGTGCATCGGAAACTACTACTGGTCTCCCTGGGAACGATCAAAGCGTAGACTGTTTCAGACATTACTCCCATGGATGAAATTGCGGATGGTGACTGTTGTATTCAATCCCGATGCAATTTCTGTATTTCATCAACACTCTGATAATCCACAGATTACAGAATGCCAGCAGATGTGCATCGGAAACTACGACTGGCCTTCCAGGGAACGATCATAGTGTAGACTGTTTCAGATATTACTCTCGTGGAGGAAAGTGCGGATGGTGACTGTTGTATTCAATCCCGATGCTATTTCTGTGTTTCATCAACACTCTGATAGTCCACAGATTACAGAATGCCACCAGATGTGCATCGGAAACTACTATTGGTCTTCCAGGGAACGATCAAAGCGTAGACTCTTTGAGACATACCTCCCGTGGAGGAAAGTGCGCATGGTGACTGTTGCAATCAATCCCGATGCAAATTCTGTGTTTCATCAACACTCTAATAGTCCACAGATTACAGAATGCCTCCAGATGTGCATCGATAACGACTAATGGTCTTCCTGGGAACGATCAAAGGGTAGACTGTTAGAGACACTACTCCCATGGAGGAAAGTGCGCATGTTGACTGTTGTATTCTATTCCGATACAATTTCTGTGTTTCATCAACACTCTGATAGTCCATAGATTACAGAATGCCTAATGATGTGCATCGGAAACTACAACTAGTCTTCCAGGGAACGATCAAAGCGTAGACAGTTTGAGACATAACTCCCATGGAGGAAAGTGCTCATAGTGACTGTTGTATTCAATCCCGAGGCAATTTCTGTGTTTCAACCCACTCTTTGAAGGTCCACAGATTACAGAAGGAATCCAGACGTGCATCGAAAACTACTACTGGTCTTCCAGGGAACGATCAAAGCGTAGACTGTTTCAGACATTACTCCCATGGATGAAATTGCGGATGGTGACTGTTGTATTCAATCCCGATGCAATTTCTGTATTTCATCAACACTCTGATAATCCACAGATTACAGAATGCCAGCAGATGTGCATCGGAAACTACGACTGGCCTTCCAGGGAACGATCATAGTGTAGACTGTTTCAGATATTACTCTCGTGGAGGAAAGTGCGGATGGTGACTGTTGTATTCAATCCCGATGCTATTTCTGTGTTTCATCAACACTCTGATAGTCCACAGATTACAGAATGCCACCAGATGTGCATCGGAAACTACTATTGGTCTTCCAGGGAACGATCAAAGCGTAGACTCTTTGAGACATACCTCCCATGGACGAAACTGCGGATGGTGACTGTTGTATTCAATCCAGATGCATTTTCTGTATTTCATCAACACTCTGATAGTCCACAGATTACAGAATGCCTCCAGATGTGCATCGGTAACTACTACTGGTCTTCCAGGTTATGATCAAAGCGTAGACTGTTAGAGACATTACTCCCATGGAGGAAAGTGCGCATGTTGACTGTTGTATTCTATTCCGATACAATTTCTGTGTTTCATCAACACTCTGATAGTCCATAGATTACAGAATGCCTCCTGATGTGCATCGGAAATTACTACTGGTCTTCCTGGGAACGATCAAAGCGTAGACTGTTTCAGACATTACTCCCATGGAGAAAATTGCAAATGGTGACTGTTGTATTCAATCCCGATGCAATTTCTGTATTTCATCAACACTCTGATCATCCACAGATTACAGAATGCCACCAGATGTGCATCGGAAACTACTACTGGCCTTCCAGGGAACGATCAAAGTGTACACTGTTTCAGATATTACTCCCGTGGAGGAAAGTGCGGATGGTGACTGTTGCAATCAATCCCGATGCAATTTCAGTGTTTCATCAACACTCTGATAGTCCACAGATTACAGAATGCCTCCAGATGTGCATCGGTAACTACTAATGGTCTTCCAGGGAACGATCAAAGCGTAGACTGTTAGAGACATTACTCCCATGGAGGAAAGTGCGCATGTTGACTGTTGTATTCTATTCCGATACAATTTCTGTGTTTCATCAACACTCTGATAGTCCATAGATTACAGAATGCCTCCTGATGTGCATCGGAAACTACTACTAGTTTTCTAGGGAACGATCAAAGCGTAGACAGTTTGAGACATAACTCCCATGGGAGAAACTGCTCATGGTGACTGTTGTATTCAATCCCGAGGCAATTTCTGTGTTTCAATCCACACTTTGAAGTTCCACAGCTTACTGAAGGAATCCAGACGTGCATCGGAAACTACTACTGGTCTTCCAGGGAACGATCAAAGCGTAGACTGTTTGAGAATTACTACCATGTAGGAAAGTGCGCATGGTGACTGTTGTATTCAATCCCGATGCATTTTCTGCGTTTCATCAACACTCTGATAGTCCAGAGATTACAGAATGCCACCAGATGTGCATCGGAAACTACTACTGGTCTTCCAGGGAATGATCGAAGCGTAGACTGTTAGAGACATTACTCCCATGGAGAAAAGTGCGCATGGTGACTGTTGTATTCAATCCCGATACAATTTCTGTGTTTCATCAACACTCTGATAGTCCACAGATTACAGAAAGCCTCCAGATGTGCATCGATAACTACTACTTGTCTTCCAGGGAACGATCAAAGTATAGACTGTTTGAGACATTACTCCCATGGAGGCAAGTGCACATGGTGACTGTTGTATTCAATCCCGAGGCAATTTCTGTGTTTCAGTCCACACTTTAAAGGTAGAGAGATTACAGAAGGAATCCAGATGTGCATCGGAAACTACTACTGGCCTTGCAGGGAACGATCAAAGCGTAGACTCTTTGAGAATTCCTCCCATGGAGGAAAGTGCGCATGGTGATTGTTGTATTCAATCCCGATGCATTTTCTGTGTTTCATCAACACTCTGATAGTCCACAGGTTACAGAATGCCGCCAGATGTGCATCGGAAACTACTACTGGTCTTCCAGGGAACGATTAAATCGTAGTCTGTTTTAGGATTTCTCCCATGGACGAAAGTGCGCATGGTGACTGTTTTTTCAATTCCGATGCAATTTCTGTGTTTCATCAACACTCTGATAGTCCACATATTACAGAATGCCACCAGACGTGCATCGGAAACTACTACTGGTCTTCCAGGGAACGATCAAAGCCTAGACTGTTTCAGACATTACTCCCATGGAGGAAAGTGCGCATGGTGACTGTTGTATTCAATCCCGATGCATTTTCTGTGTTTCATCAACACTCTGATAGTCCACAGATTACAGAATGCCGTCAGATGTGCATCGGAAACTACTACTGGTCTTCCAGTGAACGATCAAAGCGTAGACTGTTTGAGATATAACTCCCGTGGAGGGAAGTGGCATGGTGACTGTGGAATTCAATCCCGACGCAATTTCTGTGTTTCATCAACACTCTAATAGTCCACAGATTACAGAATGCCACCAGATGTGCATCGGAATCTACTACTGGTCTTCCAGGGAACGATCAAAGCGTAGACTGTTTCATACATTATTCCCATGGAGGAAAGTGTGGATGGTGATTCTTGCATTCAATCCCGATGCAATTTCTGTGTTTTATTTACACTCTGATAGTCCACAGACTACAGAATGCCATCAGATGTGCATCGGAAACTACTACTGGTATTCCAGGGAACGATCAAAGCGTAGACTGTTTGAGACATACCTCCCGTGGAGGAAAGTGCACATGGTGCCTGTTGTAATCCATCCCGATTCAATTTCTGTGTCATCAACACTCTGATAGTCCACAGATTACAGGATGCCTCCAGATGTGCATCGGAAACTACTACTGGTCTTCCAGGGAACGATCAAAGCGTAGACTGTTTGAGAATTACTCCCATGGAGGAAAGTGCGCAAGGTGAATGTTGTATTGAATCCCGATGCAATTTCTGTGTTTCATCAACACTCTGATATTCCACAGATTTCAGAATGCCACCAGATGTGCATCGGAGACTACTACTGGTCTTCCAGGGAACGATCAAAGCGTAGACTGCTTGAGACATACCTCCCGTGGAGAAAAGTGCGCATGGTGACTGTTGTAATCAATCCCGATTCAATTTCTGTGTTTGATCAACACTCTGATTGTCCACAGATTACAGAATGGCACAAGATGTGCATCGGAAACTACTACTGGTCTTCCAGGGAAAGATCGAAGCGTAGACTGTCAGAGACATTACTCCCATGGAGGAAAGTGCGCATTGTCACTGATGTATTCATTCCCGATGCATTTTCTGTGTTTCATCAACACTCTGATAGTCCACAGATTTCAGAATGCCACCAGACGTATATCGGAAACTACTACTGGTCTTCCACGGAACGATCAAAGCGTAGACTGTTTGAGACATTACTCCCGTGGATGAAAGTGGGCATGGTGACTGTTGTATTCAATCCCGATGCAATTTCTGTGTTTCATCTATACTCTGATAGTCCACAGATTACAGAATGCCACCAGATGTGCATCGAAAACTACTACTGGTCTTCCAGGGAACAATAAAAGCATAGACTGTTTGAGACATTTCTCCCGTGGAGCAAAGTGCGCATGGTGACTGTTGTATTCAATCCCAATGCAATTTCTTTGCTTCATCAACACTCTGATAGTCCAAACATTACAGAATGCCACGAGATGTGCATCGGAAACTACTACTGGTCTTCCTGGGAACGATCAAACCGTAGACTGTTTCAGACATTACTCCCATGGAGATAATTGCGGATGGTGACTGTTGTATTCAATCCCGATGCAATTTCTGTATTTCATCAACACTCTGATAATCCACAGATTACAGAATGCCACCAGATTTGCATCGGAAACTACTACTGGCCTTCCAGTTAACGATCAAAGTGTAGACTGTTTCAGATATTACTCCCGTGGAGGAAAGTGCGGATGGTGACTGTTGTATTCAATCCCGATGCTATTTCTGTGTTTCATCAACACTCTGATAGTCCACAGATTACAGAATGCCACCAGATGTGCATCGGAAACTACTATTGCTCTTCCAGGGAACGATCAAAGCGTAGACTCATTGTGACATACCTCCCGTGGAGGAAAGTGCGCATGGTGACTGTTGCAATCAATCCCGATGCAATTTCTATGTTTCATCAACACTCTGATAGTCCACAGATTACAGAATGCCTCCAGATGTGCATCGGTAACTACTAATGGTCTTCCAGGGAACGATCTAAGGGTAGACTGTTAGAGACATTACTCCCATGGAGGAAAGTGCGCATGTTGACTGTTGTATTCTATTCCGATACAATTTCTGTGTTTCATGAAACACTCTGATAGTCCATAGATTACAGAATGCCTCCTGATATGCATCGGAAACTACTACTAGCCTTCCAGGGAACGATCAAAGCGTAGACAGTTTGAGACATAACTCCCATGGAGGGAAGTGCTCATGGTGACTGTTGTATTCAATCCCGAGGCAATTTCTGTGCTTCAATCCACTCTCTGAAGGTCCACAGATTACAGAAGGAATCCAGACGTGCATCGGAAACTACTACTGGTCTTCCAGGGAACGATCAAAGCGTAGACTGTTTGAGAATTACTCCCATGGAGGAAAGTGCGCATGGTGACTGTTGTATTCAATCCCGATGCATTTTCTGTGATTCATCAACACTCTGATAGTCCACAGATTACAGAATGAAGCCAGATGTGCATCGGAAACTACCTCTGGTCTTCCAGGTAACGATTAAAGCGTAGAATGTTTTAGGGTTACTCCCATGGAGGAAAGTGCGTATGGTGACTGTATTATTCACTTCCGATGCAATTTCTGTGTTTCATTAACACTCTGATAGTCCACAGATTACAGAATGCCGTCAGATGTGCATCGGAAACTACTACTGGTCTTCCAGGGAACGATCAAACCGTAGACAGTTTGAGACATAATTCCCGTGGAGGAAAGTGGGCGTGGTGACTGTTGTATTCAATCCCGAGGCAATTTCTGTGGTTCAATCCACACTTTGAAATTCCACAGTTTACAGAAGGAATCCAGACGTGCATCGGAAACTACTACTGGTCTTCCAGGGAACGATCAAAGCGTAGACTGTTTGAGAATTACTCCCATGGAGGAAAGTGCACATGGTGACTTTTGTATTCAATCCCGATGCATTTTCTGTGTTTCAACTACACTCTGATAGTCCACAGATTGCAGAATGCCGTCAGATGTGCATCGGAAACTACTACTGGTCTTCCAGGGAACGATCAAAGCGTAGACTGTTTGAGATATAACTCCCGTGGAGGGAAGTGGCATGGTGACTGATGTATTCAATCCCGACGCAATTTCGGTGTTTCATCAACACTCTAATAGTCCACAGATTACAGAATGCCACCAGATGTGCATCGGAAACTACTACTGGTCTTCCAGGGAACGATCAAAGCGTAGACTGTTTCATACATTATTCCCATGGAGGAAAGTGCGGATGGTGATTGTTGTATTCAATCCCGATGCAATTTCTGTGTTTTATTTACACTCTGATAGTCCACAGATTACAGAATGCCATCAGATGTGCATCGGAAACTACTACTGGTATTCCAGGGAACGATCAAAGCGTAGACTGTTTGAGACATACCTCCCGTGGAGGAAAGTGCACATGGTGCCTGTTGTAATCCATCCCGATAAAATTTCTGTGTTCATCAACACTCTGATAGTCCACAGATTACAGAATGCGTCCAGATGTGCATCGGAAACTACTACTGGTCTTCCAGGGAACAATCAAAGCGTAGACTGTTTGAGAATTACTCCCATGGAGGAAAGTGCGCAAGGTGACTGTTGTGTTGAATCCCGATGCAATTTCTATGTTTCATCAACACTCTGATAGTCCACAGATTACAGAATGCCACCAGATGTGCATCGGAGACTACTACTGGCCTTCCAGGGAACGATCAAAGCGTAGACTGCTTGAGACATACCTCCCGTGGAGAAAAGTGGGCATGGTGACTGTTGTAATCAATCCCGATTCAATTTCTGTGTTTCATCAACACTCTGATAGTCCACAGATTACAGAATGGCACCAGATGTGCATCGGAAACTACTACTCGTCTTCCAGGGAAAGATCGAAGCGTAGACTGTGAGAGACATTACTCCCATGGAGGAAAGTGCGCATTGTCACTGATGTATTCATTCCCGATGCATTTTCTGTGTTTCATCATCACTCTGATAGTCCACAGATTTCAGAATGCCACCAGACGTGCATCGGAAACTACTACTGGTCTTCCAAGGACCGATCAAAGCGTAGACTCTTTGAGACATTACTCCCGTGGATGAAAGTGGGCATGGTGACTGTTGCATTCAATCCCGATGCAATTTCTGTGTTTCATCTATACTCTGATAGTCCACAGATTACAGAATGCCACCAGATGTGCATCGGAAACTACTACTGGTCTCCCTGGGAACGATCAAAGCGTAGACTGTTTCAGACATTACTCCCATGGAGAAAATTGCGGATGGTGACTTTTGTATTCCATCCCGATGCAATTTCTGTATTTCATCAACACTCTGATAATCCACAGATTACAGAATGCCAGCAGATGTGCATCGGAAACTACGACTGGCATTCCAGGGAACGATCAAAGTGTAGACTGTTTCAGATATTACTCCCGTGGAGGAAAGTGCGGATGGTGACTGTTGTATTCAATCCCGATGCTATTTCTGTGTTTCATCAACACTCTGATAGTCCACAGATTACAGAATGCCACCAGATGTGCATCGGAAACTACTATTGGTCTTCCAGGGAACGATCAAAGCGTAGACTCTTTGAGACATACCTCCCGTGGAGGAAAGTGCGCATGGTGACTGTTGCAATCAATCCCGATGCAATTTCTGTGTTTCATCAACACTCTAATAGTCCACAGATTACAGAATGCCTCCAGATGTGCATCGGTAACGACTAATGGTCTTCCTGGGAACGATCAAAGGGTAGACTGTTAGAGACATTACTCCCATGGAGGAAAGTGCGCATGTTGACTGTTGTATTCTATTCCGATACAATTTCTGTGTTTCATCAACACTCTGATAGTCCATAGATTACAGAATGCCTCCTGATGTGCATCGGAAACTACAACTAGTCTTCCAGGGAACGATCAAAGCGTAGACAGTTTGAGACGTAACTCCCATGGAGGAAAGTGCTCATAGTGACTGTTGTATTCAATCCCGAGGCAATTTCTGTGTTTCAACCCACTCTTTGAAGGTCCACAGATTACAGAAGGAATCCAGACGTGCATCGAAAACTACTACTGGTCTTCCAGGGAACGATCAAAGCGTAGACTGTTTGAGAATTACTCCCATGGAGGAAAGTGCGCATGGTGACTGTTGTATTCAATCCCGATGCATTTTCTGTGTTTCATCAACACTCTGATAGTCCACAGATTACAGAATGAAGCCAGATGTGCATTGGAAACTACCTCTGGTCTTCCAGGGACCGATTAAAGCGTAGAATGTTTTAGGGTTACTCCCATGGAGGAAAGTGCGTATGGTGACTGTTTTATTCAATTCCGATGCAATTTCTGTGTTTCATTAACACTCTGATAGTCCACAGATAACAGAATGAAACCAGGCGTGCATCGGAAACTACTACTGGTCTTCCAGGGAACGATCAAAGCGTAAACAGTTTGAGACATAATTCCCATGGAGGAAAGTGGGCATGGTGACTGTTGTATTCAATCCCGACACAATTTCTGTGTTTCATCAACACTCTAATTGTCCACAGATTACAGAATGCCACCAGATGTGCATCGGAAACTACTACTGGCCTTCCAGGGAACGATCAAAGCGTAGACAGTTTGAGACATAATTCCCGTGGAGGAAAGTGGGCATGGTGACTGTTGTATTCAATCCCGATGCAATTTCTTTGTTTCATCAACACTCTGATGGTTCACAGATTACAGAATGCCACCAGATGTGCATCGGAAACTACTACTGGTCTTCCAGGGAACGATCAAAGCGTAGACTGTTTGAGACATACCTCCCGTGGAGAAAAGTGCTTATGGTGACTGTTGTAATCAATCCCGATTCATTTTCTGTGTTTCATCAACACTCCTATAGTCCACAGATTACAGAATGGCACCAGATGTGCATCGGAAACTACTACTGTTCTTCCAGGGAATGATCGAAGCGTAGACTGTTAGAGACATTACTCCCATGGAGGCAAGTGCGCATGGTGACTGTTGTATTCAATCCCGAGGCAATATCTGTGTTTCAATCCACACTTTGAAGGTAGACAGATTACAGAAGGAATCCAGATGTGCATCGGAAACTACTACTGGTCTTGCAGGGAACGATCAAAGCGTAGACTCTTCGAGAATTACTCCCAATGAGGAAAGTGCGCATGGTGACTGTTGTATTCAATCCCAATGCATTTTCTGTGTTTCATCAACACTCTGATACTCCACAGATTACAGAATGCCGCCAGATGTGCATCGGAAACTACTACTGGTCTTCCAGGGAACGATTAAATCGTAGTCTGTTTTAGGGTTTCTCCCATGGACGAAAGTGCGCATTGTGACTGTTTTTTCAATTCCGATGCAATTTCTGTGTTTCATCAACACTCTGATAGTCCACATATTACAGAATGAAACCAGTTGTGCATCGGAAACTACTACTGGTCTTCCAGGGAACGATCAAAGCCTAGACTGTTTCAGACATTACTCCCATGGACGAAACTGCGGATGGTGACTGTTGTATTCAATCCAGATGCATTTTCTGTCTTTCATCAACACTCTGATAGTCCACAGATTACAGAATGCCTCCAGATGTGCATCGGTAACTACTACTGGTCTTCCAGGTTATAATCAAAGCGTAGACTGTTAGAGACATTACTCCCATGGAGGAAAGTGCGCATGTTGACTGTTGTATTCTATTCCGATACAATTTCTGTGTTTCATCAACACTCTGATAGTCCATAGATTACAGAATGCCTCCTGATGTGCATCGGAAACTACTACTGGTCTTCCTGGGAACGATCAAAGCGTAGACTGTTTCAGACATTACTCCTATGGAGAAAATTGCAAATGGTGACTGTTGTATTCAATCCCGATGCAATTTCTGTATTTCATCAACACTCTGATAATCCACAGATTACAGAATGCCACCAGATGTGCATCGGAAACTACTACTGGCCTTCCAGGGAACGATCAAAGTGTACACTGTTTCAGATATTACTCCCGTGGAGGAAAGTGCGGATGGTGACTGTTGCAATCAATCCCGATGCAATTTCTGTGTTTCATCAACACTCTGATAGTCCACAGATTACAGAATGCCTCCAGATGTGCATCGGTAACTACTAATGGTCTCCCAGGGAACGATCATAGCGTAGACTGTTAGAGACATTACTCCCATGGAGGAAAGTGCGCATGTTGACTGTTGTATTCTATTCCGATACAATTTCTGTGTTTCATCAACACTCTGATAGTCCACAGATTACAGAAAGCCTCCAGATGTGCATCGATAACTACTACTTGTCTTCCAGGGAACGATCAAAGTATAGACTGTTTGAGACATTACTCCCATGGAGGCAAGTGCGCATGGTGACTGTTGTATTCAATCCCGAGGCAATTTCTGTGTTTCAGTCCACACTTTAAAGGTAGACAGATTACAGAAGGAATCCAGATGTGCATCGGAAACTACTACTGGTCTTGCAGGGAACGATCAAAGCGTAGACTCTTTGAGAATTCCTCCCATGGAGGAAAGTGCGCATGGTGATTGTTGTATTCAATCCCGATGCATTTTCTGTGTTTCTTCAACACTCTGATAGTCCACAGGTTACAGAATGCCGCCAGATGTACATCGGAAACTACTACTGGTCTTCCTGGGAACGATTAAATCGTAGTCTGTTTTAGGATTTCTCCCATGGACGAAAGTGCGCATGGTGACTGTTTTTTCAATTCCGATGCAATTTCTGTGTTTCATCAACACTCTGATAGTCCACATATTACAGAATGCCACCAGACGTGCATCGGAAACTACTACTGGTCTTCCAGGGAACGATCAAAGCCTAGACTGTTTCAGACATTACTCCCATGGACGAAACTGCGGATGGTGACTGTTGTATTCAATCCCGATGCATTTTCTGTATTTCATCAACACTCTGATAGTCCACAGATTACAGAATGCCTCCAGATGTGCATCGGTAACTACTACTGGTCTTCCAGGTTATGATCAAAGCGTAGACTGTTTGAGACATACCTCCCATGGAGGAAAGTGCACATGGTGCCTGTTGTAATCAATCCCGATTCAATTTCTGTGTTCATCAACACTCTGATAGTCCACAGATTACAGAATTTCTCCAGGTGTGCATCGGAAACTAGTACTGGTCTTCCAGGGAACGATCAATTCGTAAACTCTTTGAGACATTACTCCAATGGAGGAAAGTGCGCATGGTGTCTGTTGTATTCAATCCCGAGGCAATTTCTGTGTTTCAATCCACACTTTGAAGGTACACAGATTACAGAAGGAATCCAGATGTGCATCGGAAACTACTACTGGTCTTCCAGGGAACGATCAATGCGTAGACTGTTTGAGAATTACTCCCATGGAGGAAAGTGCGCATGGTGACTGTTGAATTGAATCCCGATGAAATTTCTGTGTTTCATCAATACTCTGATAGTCCACAGATTACAGAATGCCACCAGATGTGCATCGGAGACTACCACTGGTCTTCCAGGAAACGATCAAAGCGTAGACTGCTTGAGACATACCTCCCGTGGAGGAAAGTGCGCATGGTTACTGTTGTAATCAATCCCGATTCAATTTCCGTGTTTCATCAGCACTCTGATAGTCCACAGATTACAGAATGGCACCAGATGTGCATCGGAAACTACTACTGGTCTTCCAGGGATAGATCGAAGCGTAGACTGTCAGAGACATTACTCCCATGGAGGAAAGTGCGCATGGTGACTGTTGTTTTCAAACCCGATGCATTTTCTGTGTTTCATCAACACTCTGATAGTCCACAGGTTACAGAATGCCGCCAGATGTGCATCGAAAACTACTACTGGTCTTCCAGGGAACGATTAAATCGTAGTCTGTTTTAGGGTTTCTCCCATGGACGAAAGTGCGCATGGTGACTGTTTTTTCAATTCCGATGCAATTTCTGTGTTTCATCAACACTCTGATAGTCCACATATTACAGAATGCCACCAGACTTGCATCGGAAATTACTACTGGTCTTCCAGGGAACGATCAAAGCCTAGACTGTTTCAGACATTACTCCCATGGACGAAACTGCGGATGGTGACGGTTGTATTCAATCCCGAAGCATTTTCTGTATTTCATCAACACTCTGATAGTCCACAGATTACAGATTGCCTCCAGATGTGCATCGGTAACTACTACTGGTCTTCCAGGTTATGATCAAAGCGTAGACTGTTAGAGACATTACTCCCATGGAGGAAAGTGCGCATTGGTGACTGTTGTATTCAATCCCGATTCAATTTCTGTGTTTCATCAACACTCTGATAGTCCACAGATTACAGAATGCCTCCAGATGAGCATCGGTAGCTACTATTGGTCTTCCAGGTTATGATCAAACCGTAGACTGTTAGAGACATTACTCCCATGGAGGAAAGTGCGCATTGGTGACTGTTGTATTCAATCCCGATGCAATTTCTGTGTTTCATCAACACTCTAATAGTCACAGATTACAGAATGCCATCAGATGTGCATCGGAAACTACAACTGGTATTCCAGGGAACGATCAAAGCGTAGACTTTTTGAGACATACCTCCCGTGGAGAAAAGTGCACATGGTGCCTGTTGTAATCAATCCCGATTCAATTTCTGTGTTCATCAACACTCTGATAGTCCACAGATTACAGAATGGCACCAGATGTGCATCGGAAACTACTACTGGTCTTCCAGGGAAAGATCGAAGCGTAGACTGTCAGAGACGTTACTCCCATGGAGGAAAGTGCGCAGTGTGACTGATGTATTCATTCCCGATGCATTTTCTGTGTTTCATCAACACTCTAATAGTCCACAGATTACAGAATGCCACCAGATGTGCATCGGAAACAACTACTGGTCTTACAGGGAACGATCAAAGCGTAGACTGTTTGAGACATTTCTCCCGTGGAGCTAAGTGCGCATGGTGACTGTTGTATTCAATCCCGATGCAATTTCTTTGCTACATCAACACTCTGATAGTCCAAACATTACAGAATGCCACGAGATGTGCATCGGAAACTACTACTGGTCTTCCTGGGAACGATCAAAGCGTAGACTGTTAGAGACATTACTCCCATGGAGGAAAGTGCGCATGTTGACTGTTGTATTCTATTCCGATACAATTTCTGTGTTTCATCAACACTCTGATAGTCCATACATTACAGAATGACACCTGATGTGCATCGGAAACTACTACTAGTCTTCCAGGGAACGATCAAAGCGTAGACAGTTTGAGACATAACTCCCATGGAGGAAAGCGCTCATGGTGACTGTTGTATTCAATCCCGAGGCAATTTCTGTGTTTCAATCCACACTTTGAAGGTCCACAGATCACAGAAGGAATCCAGACGTGCATCGGAAACCACTACTGGTCATCCAGGGAACGATCAAAGCGTAGACTGTTTGAGAATTACTCCCATGGAGGAAAGTGCGCATGGTGACTGTTGTATTCAATCCCGATGCATTTTCTGTGTTTCATCAACACTCTGATAGTCCACAGATTACAGAATGATGCCAGTTGTGCATCGGAAACTACCTCTGGTCTTCCAGGGAACGATTAAAGCGTAGACTGTTTTAGGGTTACTCCCATGGTGGAAAGTGCGCATGGTAACTGTTTTATTCAATTCCGATGCAATTTCTGTGTTTTATTAACACTCTGATAGTCCACAGATTACAGAATGCAACCAGACGTGCATCGGAAACTACTACTGGTCTTCCAGGGAACGATCAAAGCGTAAACAGTTTGAGACATAATTCCCGTGGAGGAAAGTGGGCATGGTGACTGTTGTATTCAATCCCGACGCAATTTCTGTGTTTCATCAACACTCTAATAGTCCACAGATTACAGAATGCCACCAGATGTACATCGGAGACTACTACTGGTCTTCCAGGGAACGATCAAAGCGTAGACTGCTTGAGACATACCTCCCGTGGAGGAAAGTGCGCATGGTTACTGTTGTAATCAATCCCGATTCAATTTCTGTGTTTCATCAACACTCTGATAGTCCACAGATTACAGAATGGCACATGATGTGCATCGGAAACTACTACTGGTCTTCCAGGGAAAGATCGAAGCGTAGACTGTCAGAGACATTACTCCCATGGAGGCAAGTGCGCATGGTGACTGTTGTATTCAATCCCGAGGCAATTTCTGTGTTTCAATCCACACTTTGATAGTCCACAGGTTACAGAATGCCGCCAGATGTGCATCGGAAACTACTACTGGTCTTGCAGGGAACGATCAAAGCGTAGACTCTTTGAGAATTCCTCCCATGGAGGAAAGTGCGCATGGTGATTGTTGTATTCAATCCCGATGCATTTTCTGTGTTTCTTCAACACTCTGATAGTCCACAGGTTACAGAATGCCGCCAGATGTACATCGGAAACTACTACTGGTCTTCCTGGGAACGATTAAATCGTAGTCTGTTTTAGGATTTCTCCCATGGACGAAAGTGCGCATGGTGACTGTTTTTTCAATTCCGATGCAATTTCTGTGTTTCATCAACACTCTGATAGTCCACATATTACAGAATGCCACCAGACGTGCATCGGAAACTACTACTGGTCTTCCAGGGAACGATCAAAGCCTAGACTGTTTCAGACATTACTCCCATGGACGAAACTGCGGATGGTGACTGTTGTATTCAATCCCGATGCATTTTCTGTATTTCATCAACACTCTGATAGTCCACAGATTACAGAATGCCTCCAGATGTGCATCGGTAACTACTACTGGTCTTCCAGGTTATGATCAAAGCGTAGACTGTTTGAGACATACCTCCCATGGAGGAAAGTGCACATGGTGCCTGTTGTAATCAATCCCGATTCAATTTCTGTGTTCATCAACACTCTGATAGTCCACAGATTACAGAATTTCTCCAGGTGTGCATCGGAAACTAGTACTGGTCTTCCAGGGAACGATCAATTCGTAAACTCTTTGAGACATTACTCCAATGGAGGAAAGTGCGCATGGTGTCTGTTGTATTCAATCCCGAGGCAATTTCTGTGTTTCAATCCACACTTTGAAGGTACACAGATTACAGAAGGAATCCAGATGTGCATCGGAAACTACTACTGGTCTTCCAGGGAACGATCAATGCGTAGACTGTTTGAGAATTACTCCCATGGAGGAAAGTGCGCATGGTGACTGTTGAATTGAATCCCGATGAAATTTCTGTGTTTCATCAATACTCTGATAGTCCACAGATTACAGAATGCCACCAGATGTGCATCGGAGACTACCACTGGTCTTCCAGGAAACGATCAAAGCGTAGACTGCTTGAGACATACCTCCCGTGGAGGAAAGTGCGCATGGTTACTGTTGTAATCAATCCCGATTCAATTTCCGTGTTTCATCAGCACTCTGATAGTCCACAGATTACAGAATGGCACCAGATGTGCATCGGAAACTACTACTGGTCTTCCAGGGATAGATCGAAGCGTAGACTGTCAGAGACATTACTCCCATGGAGGAAAGTGCGCATGGTGACTGTTGTTTTCAAACCCGATGCATTTTCTGTGTTTCATCAACACTCTGATAGTCCACAGGTTACAGAATGCCGCCAGATGTGCATCGAAAACTACTACTGGTCTTCCAGGGAACGATTAAATCGTAGTCTGTTTTAGGGTTTCTCCCATGGACGAAAGTGCGCATGGTGACTGTTTTTTCAATTCCGATGCAATTTCTGTGTTTCATCAACACTCTGATAGTCCACATATTACAGAATGCCACCAGACTTGCATCGGAAATTACTACTGGTCTTCCAGGGAACGATCAAAGCCTAGACTGTTTCAGACATTACTCCCATGGACGAAACTGCGGATGGTGACGGTTGTATTCAATCCCGAAGCATTTTCTGTATTTCATCAACACTCTGATAGTCCACAGATTACAGATTGCCTCCAGATGTGCATCGGTAACTACTACTGGTCTTCCAGGTTATGATCAAAGCGTAGACTGTTAGAGACATTACTCCCATGGAGGAAAGTGCGCATTGGTGACTGTTGTATTCAATCCCGATTCAATTTCTGTGTTTCATCAACACTCTGATAGTCCACAGATTACAGAATGCCTCCAGATGAGCATCGGTAGCTACTATTGGTCTTCCAGGTTATGATCAAACCGTAGACTGTTAGAGACATTACTCCCATGGAGGAAAGTGCGCATTGGTGACTGTTGTATTCAATCCCGATGCAATTTCTGTGTTTCATCAACACTCTAATAGTCACAGATTACAGAATGCCATCAGATGTGCATCGGAAACTACAACTGGTATTCCAGGGAACGATCAAAGCGTAGACTTTTTGAGACATACCTCCCGTGGAGAAAAGTGCACATGGTGCCTGTTGTAATCAATCCCGATTCAATTTCTGTGTTCATCAACACTCTGATAGTCCACAGATTACAGAATGGCACCAGATGTGCATCGGAAACTACTACTGGTCTTCCAGGGAAAGATCGAAGCGTAGACTGTCAGAGACGTTACTCCCATGGAGGAAAGTGCGCAGTGTGACTGATGTATTCATTCCCGATGCATTTTCTGTGTTTCATCAACACTCTAATAGTCCACAGATTACAGAATGCCACCAGATGTGCATCGGAAACAACTACTGGTCTTACAGGGAACGATCAAAGCGTAGACTGTTTGAGACATTTCTCCCGTGGAGCTAAGTGCGCATGGTGACTGTTGTATTCAATCCCGATGCAATTTCTTTGCTACATCAACACTCTGATAGTCCAAACATTACAGAATGCCACGAGATGTGCATCGGAAACTACTACTGGTCTTCCTGGGAACGATCAAAGCGTAGACTGTTAGAGACATTACTCCCATGGAGGAAAGTGCGCATGTTGACTGTTGTATTCTATTCCGATACAATTTCTGTGTTTCATCAACACTCTGATAGTCCATACATTACAGAATGACACCTGATGTGCATCGGAAACTACTACTAGTCTTCCAGGGAACGATCAAAGCGTAGACAGTTTGAGACATAACTCCCATGGAGGAAAGCGCTCATGGTGACTGTTGTATTCAATCCCGAGGCAATTTCTGTGTTTCAATCCACACTTTGAAGGTCCACAGATCACAGAAGGAATCCAGACGTGCATCGGAAACCACTACTGGTCATCCAGGGAACGATCAAAGCGTAGACTGTTTGAGAATTACTCCCATGGAGGAAAGTGCGCATGGTGACTGTTGTATTCAATCCCGATGCATTTTCTGTGTTTCATCAACACTCTGATAGTCCACAGATTACAGAATGATGCCAGTTGTGCATCGGAAACTACCTCTGGTCTTCCAGGGAACGATTAAAGCGTAGACTGTTTTAGGGTTACTCCCATGGTGGAAAGTGCGCATGGTAACTGTTTTATTCAATTCCGATGCAATTTCTGTGTTTTATTAACACTCTGATAGTCCACAGATTACAGAATGCAACCAGACGTGCATCGGAAACTACTACTGGTCTTCCAGGGAACGATCAAAGCGTAAACAGTTTGAGACATAATTCCCGTGGAGGAAAGTGGGCATGGTGACTGTTGTATTCAATCCCGACGCAATTTCTGTGTTTCATCAACACTCTAATAGTCCACAGATTACAGAATGCCACCAGATGTACATCGGAGACTACTACTGGTCTTCCAGGGAACGATCAAAGCGTAGACTGCTTGAGACATACCTCCCGTGGAGGAAAGTGCGCATGGTTACTGTTGTAATCAATCCCGATTCAATTTCTGTGTTTCATCAACACTCTGATAGTCCACAGATTACAGAATGGCACATGATGTGCATCGGAAACTACTACTGGTCTTCCAGGGAAAGATCGAAGCGTAGACTGTCAGAGACATTACTCCCATGGAGGCAAGTGCGCATGGTGACTGTTGTATTCAATCCCGAGGCAATTTCTGTGTTTCAATCCACACTTTGATAGTCCACAGGTTACAGAATGCCGCCAGATGTGCATCGGAAACTACTACTGGTCTTGCAGGGAACGATCAAAGCGTAGACTCTTTGAGAATTCCTCCCATGGAGGAAAGTGCGCATGGTGATTGTTGTATTCAATCCCGATGCATTTTCTGTGTTTCTTCAACACTCTGATAGTCCACAGGTTACAGAATGCCGCCAGATGTACATCGGAAACTACTACTGGTCTTCCTGGGAACGATTAAATCGTAGTCTGTTTTAGGATTTCTCCCATGGACGAAAGTGCGCATGGTGACTGTTTTTTCAATTCCGACGCAATTTCTGTGTTTCATCAACACTCTGATAGTCCACATATTACAGAATGCCACCAGACGTGCATCGGAAACTACTACTGGTCTTCCAGGGAACGATCAAAGCCTAGACTGTTTCAGACATTACTCCCATGGACGAAACTGCGGATGGTGACTGTTGTATTCAATCCCGATGCATTTTCTGTATTTCATCAACACTCTGATAGTCCACAGATTACAGAATGCCTCCAGATGTGCATCGGTAACTACTACTGGTCTTCCAGGTTATGATCAAAGCGTAGACTGTTTGAGACATACCTCCCATGGAGGAAAGTGCACATGGTGCCTGTTGTAATCAATCCCGATTCAATTTCTGTGTTCATCAACACTCTGATAGTCCACAGATTACAGAATTTCTCCAGGTGTGCATCGGAAACTAGTACTGGTCTTCCAGGGAACGATCAATTCGTAAACTCTTTGAGACATTACTCCAATGGAGGAAAGTGCGCATGGTGTCTGTTGTATTCAATCCCGAGGCAATTTCTGTGTTTCAATCCACACTTTGAAGGTACACAGATTACAGAAGGAATCCAGATGTGCATCGGAAACTACTACTGGTCTTCCAGGGAACGATCAATGCGTAGACTGTTTGAGAATTACTCCCATGGAGGAAAGTGCGCATGGTGACTGTTGAATTGAATCCCGATGAAATTTCTGTGTTTCATCAATACTCTGATAGTCCACAGATTACAGAATGCCACCAGATGTGCATCGGAGACTACCACTGGTCTTCCAGGAAACGATCAAAGCGTAGACTGCTTGAGACATACCTCCCGTGGAGGAAAGTGCGCATGGTTACTGTTGTAATCAAACCCGATTCAATTTCCGTGTTTCATCAACACTCTGATAGTCCACAGATTACAGAATGGCACCAGATGTGCATCGGAAACTACTACTGGTCTTCCAGGGATAGATCGAAGCGTAGACTGTCAGAGACATTACTCCCATGGAGGCAAGTGCGCATGGTGACTGTTGTATTCAATCCCGAGGCAATTTCTGTGTTTCAATCCACACTTTGAAGGTAGGCAGATTACAGAAGGAATCCAGATGTGCATCGGAAACTACTACTGGTCTTGCAGGGAACGATAAAAGCGTAGACTCTTTGAGAATTACTCCCATGGAGGAAAGTGCGCATGGTGACTGTTGTTTTCAAACCCGATGCATTTTCTGTGTTTCATCAACACTCTGATAGTCCACAGGTTACAGAATGCCGCCAGATGTGCATCGAAAACTACTACTGGTCTTCCAGGGAACGATTAAATCGTAGTCTGTTTTAGGGTTTCTCCCATGGACGAAAGTGCGCATGGTGACTGTTTTTTCAATTCCGATGCAATTTCTGTGTTTCATCAACACTCTGATAGTCCACATATTACAGAATGCCACCAGACTTACATCGGAAATTACTACTGGTCTTCCAGGGAACGATCAAAGCCTAGACTGTTTCAGACATTACTCCCATGGACGAAACTGCGGATGGTGACGGTTGTATTCAATCCCGAAGCATTTTCTGTATTTCATCAACACTCTGATAGTCCACAGATTACAGATTGCCTCCAGATGTGCATCGGTAACTACTACTGGTCTTCCAGGTTATGATCAAAGCGTAGACTGTTAGAGACATTACTCCCATGGAGGAAAGTGCGCATTGGTGACTGTTGTATTCAATCCCGATTCAATTTCTGTGTTTCATCAACACTCTGATAGTCCACAGATTACAGAATGCCTCCAGATGAGCATCGGTAGCTACTATTGGTCTTCCAGGTTATGATCAAAGCGTAGACTGTTAGAGACATTACTCCCATGGAGGAAAGTGCGCATTGGTGACTGTTGTATTCAATCCCGATGCAATTTCTGTGTTTCATCAACACTCTAATAGTCACAGATTACAGAATGCTATCAGATGTGCATCGGAAACTACAACTGGTATTCCAGGGAACGATCAAAGCGTAGACTTTTTGAGACATACCTCCCGTGGAGAAAAGTGCACATGGTGCCTGTTGTAATCAATCCAGATTCAATTTCTGTGTTCATCAACACTCTGATAGTCCACAGATTACAGAATGGCACCAGATGTGCATCGGAAACTACTACTGGTCTTCCAGGGAAAGATCGAAGCGTAGACTGTCAGAGACGTTACTCCCATGGAGGAAAGTGCGCATTGTGACTGATGTATTCATTCCCGATGCATTTTCTGTGTTTCATCAACACTCTAATAGTCCACAGATTACAGAATGCCACCAGATGTGCATCGGAAACAACTACTGGTCTTACAGGGAACGATCAAATCGTAGACTGTTTGAGACATTTCTCCCGTGGAGCCAAGTCCGCATGGTGACTGTTGTATTCAATCCCGATGCAATTTCTTTGCTACATCAACACTCTGATAGTCCAAACATTACAGAATGCCACGAGATGTGCATCGGAAACTACTACTGGTCTTCCTGGGAACGATCAAAGCGTAGACTGTTAGAGACATTACTCCCATGGAGGAAAGTGCGTATGTTGACTGTTGTATTCTATTCCGATACAATTTCTGTGTTTCATCAACACTCTGATAGTCCATACATTACAGAATGACACCTGATGTGCATCGGAAACTACTACTAGTCTTCCAGGGAACGATCAAAGCGTAGACAGTTTGAGACATAACTCCCATGGAGGAAAGCGCTCATGGTGACTGTTGTATTCAATCCCGAGGCAATTTCTGTGTTTCAATCCACACTTTGAAGGTCCACAGATTACAGAAGGAATCCAGACGTGCATCGGAAACTACTACTGGTCATCCAGGGAACGATCAAAGCGTAGACTGTTTGAGAATTACTCCCATGGAGGAAAGTGCGCATGGTGACTGTTGTATTCAATCCCGATGCATTTTCTGTGTTTCATCAACACTCTGATAGTCCACAGATTACAGAATGATGCCAGTTGTGCATCGGAAACTACCTCTGGTCTTCCAGGGAACGATTAAAGCGTAGACTGTTTTAGGGTTACTCCCATGGTGGAAAGTGCGCATGGTAACTGTTTTATTCAATTCCGATGCAATTTCTGTGTTTTATTAACACTCTGATAGTCCACAGATTACAGAATGCAACCAGACGTGCATCGGAAACTACTACTGGTCTTCCAGGGAACGATCAAAGCGTAAACAGTTTGAGACATAATTCCCGTGGAGGAAAGTGGGCATGGTGACTGTTGTATTCAATCCCGACGCAATTTCTGTGTTTCATCAACACTCTAATAGTCCACAGATTACAGAATGCCACCAGATGTACATCGGAGACTACTACTGGTCTTGCAGGGAACGATCAAAGCGTAGACTGCTTGAGACATACCTCCCGTGGAGGAAAGTGCGCATGGTTACTGTTGTAATCAATCCCGATTCAATTTCTGTGTTTCATCAACACTCTGATAGTCCACAGATTACAGAATGGCACCAGATGTGCATCGGAAACTACTACTGGTCTTCCAGGGAAAGATCGAAGCGTAGACTGTCAGAGACATTACTCCCATGGAGGCAAGTGCGCATGGTGACTGTTGTATTCAATCCCGAGGCAATTTCTGTGTTTCAATCCACACTTTGATAGTCCACAGGTTACAGAATGCCGCCACATGTGCATCGGAAACTACTCCTGGTGTTACAGGGAACGATTAAATCGTAGTCTGTTTTAGGGTTTCTCCCATAGGCGAAAGTGCGCATGGTGACTGTTTTTTCAATTCCGATGCAATTTCTGTGTTTCATCAACACTCTGATTGTCCACATATTACAGAATGCCACCAGACGTGCATCGGAAACTACTACTGGTCTTCCAGGGAACGATCAATGCCTAGACTGTTTCTGACATTACTCCCATGGACGAAACTGCGGATGGTGACGGTTGTATTCAATCCCGAAGCATTTTCTGTATTTCATCAACACTCTGATAGTCCACAGATTACAGAATGCCTCCAGATGTGCATCGGTAACTACTACTGGTCTTCCAGGTTATGATCAAAGCGTAGACTGTTAGAGACATTACTCCCATGGAGGGAAGTGCGCATTGGTGACTGTTGTATTCAATCCCGAAACAATTTCTGTGTTTCATCAACACTCTGATAGTCCACAGATTACAGAATGCCTCCAGATGTGCACCGGTAACTACTACTGGTCTTCCAGGTTATGACCAAAGCGTAGACTGTTAGAGACGTTACTCCCATGGAGGAAAGTGCGCATTGGTGACTGTTGTATTCAATCCCGATGCAATTTCTGTGTTTCATCAACACTCTAATAGTCACAGATTACAGAATGCCATCAGATGTGCATCGGAAACTACAACTGGTATTCCAGGGAACGATCAAAGCGTAGACTGTTTGAGACATACCTCCCGTGGAGGAAAGAGCACATGGTGCCTGTTGTAATCAATCCCGATTCAATTTCTGTGTTCATCAACACTCTGATAGTCCACAGATTACAGAATGGCACCAGATGTGCATCGGAAACTACTACTGGTCTTCCAGGGAACGATCGAAGCGTAGACTGTCAGAGACGTTACTCCCATGGAGGAAAGTGCGCATCGTGACTGATGTATTCATTCCCGATGCATTTTCTGTGTTTCATCAACACTCTGATAGACCACAGATTTCAGAATGCCACCAGACGTGCATCGGAACCTACTACTGGTCTTCCACGGAACGATCAAAGCGTAGACTGTTTGAGACATTACTCCCTTGGATGAAAGTGGGCATGGTGACTGTTGTATTCAATCCCGATGCAATTTCTGTGTTTCATCTATACTCTGATAGTCCACAGATTACAGAATGCCACCAGATGTGCATCGGAAACTACTACTGGTCTTCCAGGGAACGATCAAAGCGTAGACTGTTTGAGACATTTCTCCCGTGGAGCAAAGTGCGCATGGTGACTGTTGTATTCAATCCAGATGCACTTTCTTTGCTTCATCAACACTCTGATAGTCCAAACATTACAGAATGCCACGAGATGTGCATCGGAAACTACTACTGGTCTTCCTGGGAACGATCAAAGCGTAGACTGTTGGAGACATTACTCCCATGGAGGAAAGTGCGCATGTTGACTGTTGTATTCAATCCCGATGCATTTTCTGTGTTTCATCAACACTCTGATAGTCCACAGATTACAGAATGATGCCAGATGTGTATCGGAAACTACCTCTGGTCTTCCAGGGAACGATTAAAGCGTGGACTGTTTTAGGGTTACTCCCATGGAGGAAAGTGCGCATGGTGACTCTTTTATTCAATTCCGATGCAATTTCTGTGTTTCACTAACACTCTGATAGTCCACAGATTACAGAATGCAACCAGACGTGCATCGAAAACTACTACTGGTCTTCCAGGGAGCGATCAAAGCGTAAACAGTTTGAGACATAATTCCCGTGGAGGAAAGTGGGCATGGTGACTGTTGTATTCAATCCCGACGCAATTTCTGTGTTTCATCAACACTCTAATAGTCCACAGATTACAGAATGCCACCAGATGTTCATCGGAAACTACTGCTGGTCTTCCAGGGAACGATCGAAGCGTAGACTATTAGAGACATTACTCCCATGGAGGAAAGTGCGCATGGTGACTGTTGTATTCAATCCCGATACATTTTCTGTGTTTCATCAACACTCTGATCGTCCACAGATTACAGAATGCCTCCAGATGTGCATCGGTAACTACTACTGGTCTTCCAGGGAACGATCAAAGCCTTGACTGTTAAAGACATTACTCCCATGGAGGAAAGTGCGGATGGTGACTGTTGTATTCAATCCCGATGCATTTTCTGTATTTCATCAACACTCTGATAGTCCACAGATTACAGAATGACTCCAGATGTGCATCGGTAACTACTACTGGACTTCCAGGTTATTATCAAAGCGTAGACTGTTAGAGACACTACTCCCATGGAGGAAAGTGTGCATTGGTGACTGTTGTATTTTATCCCGATACAATTTCTGTGTTTCATCAACACTCTGATCGTCCACTGATTACAGAAAGCCTCCAGATGTGCATCGATAACTACTACTTGTCTTCCAGGGAACGATCAAAGCATAGATCGTTTGAGACATTTCTCCCATGGAGGCAAGTGCGCATGGTGACTGTTGTAATCAATGCGATGCATTTTCTATGTTTCATCAACACTCTCATAGTCCACAGATTACAGAATGCCGCCAGATGTGCATCGGAAACTACTACTGGTCTTCCACGGAACGATCAAAGCGTAGACTGTTTGAGACATTACTCCCGTGGATGAAGGTGGGCATGGTGACTGTTGTATTCAATCCCGATGACCATTTCTGTGTTTCATCTATACTCGGATAGTCCACAGATTACAGAATGGGACCAGATGTGCATCGGAAACTACCTCTGGTCTTCCAGGGAACGATTAAAGCGTAGACTGTTTTAGGGTTACTCTAATGGAGGAAAGTGCGCATGGTGACTGTTTTATTCAATTCCGATGCAATTTCTGTGTTTCATTAACACTCTGATAGTCCACAGATTACAGAATGCTACGAAATGTGGATCGGAAACAACTACTGGTCTTCCTGGGAACGATAAAAGCGTAGACTGTTAGAGACATTACTCGCATGGAGGAAAGTGCGCATGTTGACTGTTGTATTCAATTCCGATACAATTTCTGTGTTTCATCAACACTCTGATAGTCCACAGATTACAGAATGCCTCTGGATGTGCATCGAAAACTACTACTAGTCTTCCAGGGAACGATCAAAGCGTAGACAGTTTGAGACATAACTCCTATGGAGGAAAGTGCTCATGGTGACTGTTGTATTCAATCCCGAGGCAATTTCTGTGTTTCAATCCACACTTTGAAGGTCCACAGATTACAGAAGGAATCCAGACGTGCATCGGAAACTACTACTGGTCTTCCAGGGAACGATCAAAGCGTAGACTGTTTGAGAATTACTCCCATGGAGGAAAGTGCGCATGGTGATTGTTGTATTCAATCCCGATGCATTTTCTGTGTTTCATCAACACTCTGATAGTCCACAGATTACAGAATGAAGCCAGATGTGCATCGGAAACTACCTCTGGTCTTCCAGGGAACGATTAAAGCGTAGACTGTTTTAGGGTTACTCCCATGGAGGAAAGTGCGCATGGTGACTGTTTTATTCAATTCCGATGCAATTTCTGTGTTTCATTAACACTCTGATAGTCCACAGATTACAGAATGCTACCAGACGTGCATCGGTAACTACGACTGGTCTTCCAGGGAACGATCAAAGCGTAAACAGTTTGAGACATAATTCCCGTGGTGGAAAGTGGGCATGGTGACTCTTGTATTCAATCCCGACGCAATTTCTGTGTTTCATCAACACTCTAATAGTCCACAGATTACAGAATGCCACCAGATGTGCATCGGAAACTACTGCTGGTCTTCCAGGGAACGATCAAAGCGTAGACTGTTTGAGACATTACTTCTGTGGAGAAAAGTGCTTATGATGACTGTTGTAATCAATCCCGATTCAATTTCTGTGTTTCATCAACACTCCTATAGTCCACAGATTACAGAATGGCACAAGATGTGCATCGGATACTACAACTGGTCTTCCAGGGAATGATCGAAGCGTAGACTGTTAGAGACATTACTCCCATAGAGGAAAGTGCGCATGGTGACTGTTGTATTCAATCCCGGTACAATTTCTGTGCTTCATCAACACTCTGATAGTCCACAGATTACAGAATGCCTCCAGATGTGCATCAGTAACTACTACTGGTCTTCCAGGTTATGATCAAAGCGTAGACTGTTAGAGACACTACTCCCATGGAGGAAAGTGTGCATTGGTGACTGTTGTATTTAATCCCGATACAATTTCTGTGTTTCATCAACACTCTGATAGTCCACTGATTACAGAAAGCCTCCAGATGTGCATCGATAACTACTACTTGTCTTCCAGGGAACGATCAAAGCATAGACTGTTTGAGACATTACTCCCATGGAGGCAAGTGCGCATGGTGACTGTTGTATTCAATCCCGAGGCAATTTCTGTGTTTCAATCCACACTTTGAAGTTAGACAGATTACAGAAGGAATCCAGATGTGCATCGGAAACTACTACTGGTCTTGCAGTGAACGATCAAAGCGTAGACTCTTTGAGAATTACTCCCATGGAGGAAAGTGCGCATGGTGACTGTTGTATTCAAACCCAATGCATTTCTGTGTTTTATCAACACTCTGATAGTCCACAGATTACAGAATGATGCCAGATGTGTATCGGAAACTACCTCTGGTCTTCCAGGGAACGATTAAAGCGTGGAATGTTTTAGGGTTACTCCCATGGAGGAAAGTGCGCATGGTGACTCTTTTATTCAATTCCGATGCAATTTCTGTGTTTCACTAACACTCTGATAGTCCACAGATTACAGAATGCAACCAGACGTGCATCGGAATCTACTACTGGTCTTCCAGGGAGCGATCAAAGCGTAAACAGTTTGAGACATAATTCCCGTGGAGGAAAGTGGGCATGGTGACTGTTGTATTCAATCCCGACGCAATTTCTGTGTTTCATCGACACTCTAATAGTCCACAGATTACAGAATGCCACCAGATGTGCATCGGAAACTACTGCTGGTCTTCCAGGGAACGATCGAAGCGTAGACTATTAGAGACATTACTCCCATGGAGGAAAGTGCGCATGGTGAATGTTGTATTCAATCCCGATACATTTTCTGTGTTTCATCAACACTCTGATCGTCCACAGATTACAGAATGCCTCCAGATGTGCATCGGTAACTACTACTGGTCTTCCAGGGAACGATCAAAGCCTTGACTGTTAAAGACATTACTCCCATGGAGGAAAGTGCGGATGGTGACTGTTGTATTCAATCCCGATGCATTTTCTGTATTTCATCAACACTCTGATAGTCCACAGATTACAGAATGACTCCAGATGTGCATCGGTAACTACTACTGGACTTCCAGGTTATGATCAAAGCGTTGACTGTTAGAGACACTACTCCCATGGAGGAATGTGTGCATTGGTGACTGTTGTATTTTATCCCGATACAATTTCTGTGTTTCATCAACACTCTGATCGTCCACTGATTACAGAAAGCGTCCAGATGTGCATCGATAACTACTACTTGTCTTCCAGAGAACGATCAAAGCATAGATCGTTTGAGACATTTCTCCCATGGAGGCAAGTGTGCATGGTGACTGTTGTAATCAATGCGATGCATTTTCTGTGTTTCATCAACACTCTGATAGTCCACAGATTACAGAATGCCACCAGATGTGCATCGGAAACTACTACTGGTATTCCAGGGAACGATCAAATCGTAGACTGTTTGTGACATTTCTCCTGTGGAGCAAAGTGCGCATGGTGACTGTTGTATTCAATCCCGATGCAATTTCTTTGCCTCATCAACACTCTGATAGTCCAAACATTACAGAATACCACGAAATTAGCATCGGAAACAACTACTGGTCTTCCTGGGAACGATAAAAGCGTAGACTGTTAGAGACATTACTCAAATGGAGGAAAGTGCGCATGTTGACTGTTGTATTCAATTCCGATACAACTTCTGTGTTTCATCAACACTCTGATAGTCCATAGATTACAGAATGCCTCTGGATGTGCATCGAAAACTACTACTAGTCTTCCAGGGAACGATCAAAGCGTAGACAGTTTGAGACATAACTCCTATGGAGGAAAGTGCTCATGGTGACTGTTGTATTCAATCCCGAGGCAATTTCTGTGTTTCAATCCACACTTTGAAGGTCCACAGATTACAGAAGGAATCCAGACGTGCATCGGAAACTACTACTGGTCTTCCAGGGAACGATCAAAGCGTAGACTGTTTGAGAATTACTCCCATGGAGGAAAGTGCGCATGGTGATTGTTGTATTCAATCCCGATGCATTTTCTGTGTTTCATCAACACTCTGATAGTCCACAGATTACAGAATGAAGCCAGATGTGCATCGGAAACTACCTCTGGTCTTCCAGGGAACGATTAAATCGTAGACTGTTTTAGGGTTACTCCCATGGAGGAAAGTGCGCATGGTGACTGTTTTATTCAATTCCGATGCAATTTCTGTGTTTCATTAACACTCTGATAGTCCACAGATTACAGAATGCTACCAGACGTGCATCGGAAACTACGACTGGTCTTCCAGGGAACGATCAAAGCGTAAACAGTTTGAGACATAATTCCCGTGGAGGAAAGTGGGCATGGTGACTCTTGTATTGAATCCCGACGCAATTTCTGTGTTTCATCAACACTCTAAGAGTCCACAGATTACAGAATGCCACCAGATGTGCATCGGAAACTACTACTGGTCTTCCAGGGAAAGATCGAAGCGTAGACTGTCAGAGACATTACACCCATGGAGGAAAGTGCGCATTGTGACTGATGTATTCATTCCCCATGCATTTTCTGTGTTTCATCAACACTCTGATAGTCCACAGATTTCAGAATGCCACCAGACGTGCATCGGAAATTACTACTGGTCTTCCACGGAACGATCAAGGCGTAGACTGTTTGAGACATTACTCCCGTGGATGAAAGTGGGCATGGTGACTGTTGTATTCAATCCCGATGCAATTTCTGTGATTCATCTATACTCGGATAGTCCACAGATTACAGAATGCCTCCAGATGTGCATCGGTAACTACTACTGGTCTTCCAGGTTATGATCAAAGCGTAGACTGTTAGAGACACTACTCCCATGGAGGAAAGTGTGCATTGGTGACTGTTGTATTTAATCCCGATACAATTTCTGTGTTTCATCAACACTCTGATAGTCCACTGATTACAGAAAGCCTCCAGATGTGAATCGATAACTACTACTTGTCTTCCAGGGAACGATCAAAGCATAGACTGTTTGAGACATTACTCCCATGGAGGCAAGTGCGCATGGTGACTGTTGTATTCAATCCCGAGGCAATTTCTGTGTTTCAATCCACACTTTGAAGTTAGACAGATTACAGAAGGAATCCAGATGTGCATCGGAAACTACTACTGGTCTTGCAGTGAACGATCAAAGCGTAGACTCTTTGAGAATTACTCCCAAGGAGGAAAGTGCGCATGGTGACTGTTGTATTCAAACCCAATGCATTTCTGTGTTTCATCAACACTCTAACAGTCACAGATTACAGAATGCCACCACATGTGCATCGGAAACTACTACTGGTCTTCCAGGTTATGATCAAAGCGTAGACTGTTAGAGACATTACTCCCTTGGAGGAAAGTGCGCATTGGTGACTGTTGTATTCAATCCCGATACAATTTCTGTGTTTCATCAACACTCTGATAGTCCACAGATTACAGAATGCCTCCAGATGTGCATCGGTAACTACTATTGGTCTTCCAGGTTATGATCAAAGCGTAGACTGTTAGAGACATTACTCCCATGGAGGAAAGTGCGCATTGGTGACTGTTGTATTCAATCCCGATGCAATTTCTGTGTTTCATCAACACTCTAATAGTCACAAATTACAGAATGCCATCAGATGTGCATCGGAACTACAACTGGTATTCCAGGGAACGATCAAAGCGTAGACTGTTTGAGACATACCTCCCGTGGAGGAAAGTGCACATGTTGCCTGTTGTAATCAATCCCGATTCAATTTCTGTGTTCATCAACATTCTGATAGTCCACAGATTACAGAATGCCTCCAGATGTGCATCGGAAACTACTACTGGTCTTCCAGGGAACGATCAATTCGTAAACTCTTTGAGACATTACTCCAATGGAGGAAAGTGCGCATGGTGTCTGTTGTATTCAATCCCGAGGCAATATCTGTGTTTCAATCCACACTTTGAAGGTCCACAGGTTACAGAAGGAAACCAGATGTGCATCGAAAACTACTACTGGTCTTCCAAGGAACGATCAAAGCGTAGACTGTTTGAGAATTACTCCCATGGAGGAAAGTGCGCATGGTGACTGTTGTATATAATCCTGATGCAATTTCTGTGTTTCATCAACACTCTGATAGTCCACAGATTACAGAATGCCACCAGATGTGCATCGGGGACTACTACTGGTCTTCCAGGGAAAGATCGAAGCGTAGACTGTCAGAGACATTACACCCATGGAGGAAAGTGCGCATTGTGACTGATGTATTCATTCCCCATGCATTTTCTGTGTTTCATCAACACTCTGATAGTCCACAGATTTCAGAATGCCACCAGACGTGCATCGGAAATTACTACTGGTCTTCCACGGAACGATCAAAGCGTAGACTGTTTGAGACATTACTCCCGTGGATGAAAGTGGGCATGGTGACTGTTGTATTCAATCCCGATGCAATTTCTGTGATTCATCTATACTCGGATAGTCCACAGATTACAGAATGGGACCAGATGTGCATCGGAAACTACTACTGGTCTTCCAGGGAAAGATCGAAACGTAGACTGTCAGAGACATTACTCCCATGGAGGAAAGTGCGCATTGTGACTGATGTATTCATTCCCGATGCATTTTCTGTGTTTCATCAACATTCTGATAGTCCACATTTACAGAATGAAGCCAGATGTGCCTCGGAAACTACCTCT
The DNA here is from genome assembly GCF_023897955.1 of Schistocerca gregaria. Taxonomy (NCBI): domain Eukaryota; kingdom Metazoa; phylum Arthropoda; class Insecta; order Orthoptera; family Acrididae; genus Schistocerca; species Schistocerca gregaria. The sequence continues at coordinate 45,914,274 of NC_064927.1, forward strand.
GATCTTCCAGGGAACGATTAAGGCGTAGACTGTTTTAGAGTTACCCCCATGGAGGTAAGTGCGCATGGTGACTGTTTTATTCAATTCCGATGCAATTTCTGTGTTTCATTAACACTCTGATAGTCCACAGATTACAGAATGCAACCAGACGTGCATCGGAAACTACTACTGGTCTTCCAGAGAACGATCAAAGCGTAAACAGTTTGAGACATAATTCCCGTGGAGGAAAGTGGGCATGGTGACTGTTGTATTCAATCCCGACGCAATTTCTGTGTTTCATCAACACTCTAATAGTCCACAGATTACAGAATGCCACCAGATGTGCATCGGAAACTACTACTGGTCTTCCAGGTTATGATCAGAGCGTAGACTGTTAGAGACATTTTTCCCTTGGAGGAAAGTGCGCATTGGTGACTGTTGTATTCAATCCCGATACAATTTCTGTGTTTCATCAACACTCTGATAGTCCACAGATTACAGAATGCCTCCAGATGTGCATCGGTAACTACTACTGGTCTTCCAGGTTATGATCAAAGCGTAGACTGTTAGAGACATTACTCCCATGGAGGAAAGTGCGCATTGGTGACTGTTGTATTCAATCCCGATGCAATTTCTGTGTTTCATCAACACTCTAATAGTCACAAATTACAGAATGCCATCAGATGTGCATCGGAACTACAACTGGTATTCCAGGGAACGATCAAAGCGTAGACTGTTTGAGACATACCTCCCGTGGAGGAAAGTGCACATGTTGCCTGTTGTAATCAATCCCGATTCAATTTCTGTGTTCATCAACATTCTGATAGTCCACAGATTACAGAATGCCTCCAGATGTGCATCGGAAACTACTACTGGTCTTCCAGGGAACGATCAATTCGTAAACTCTTTGAGACATTACTCCAATGGAGGAAAGTGCGCATGGTGTCTGTTGTATTCAATCCCGAGGCAATTTCTGTGTTTCAATCCACACTTTGAAGGTCCACAGATTACAGAAGGAATCCAGATGTGCATCGAAAACTACTGCTGGTCTTCCAAGGACCGATCAAAGCGTAGACTGTTTGAGAATTACTCCCATGGAGGAAAGTGCGCATGGTGACTGTTGTATATAATCCCGATGCAATTTCTGTGTTTCATCAACACTCTAATAGTCCACAGATTACAGAATGCCACCAGATGTGCATCGGGGACTACTACTGCTCTTCCAGGGAAAGATCGAAGCGTAGACTGTCAGAGACATTACACCCATGGAGGAAAGTGCGCATTGTGACTGATGTATTCATTCCCCATGCATTTTCTGTGTTTCATCAACACTCTGATAGTCCACAGATTTCAGAATGCCACCAGACGTGCATCGGAAATTACTACTGGTCTTCCACGAAACGATCAAAGCGTAGACTGTTTGAGACATTACTCCCGTGGATGAAAGTGGGCATGGTGACTGTTGTATTCAATCCCGATGCAATTTCTGTGATTCATCTATACTCGGATAGCCCACAGATTACAGAATGGCACCAGATGTGCATCGGAAACTACTACTGGTCTTCCAGGGAAAGATCGAAACGTAGACTGTCAGAGACATTACTCCCATGGAGGAAAGTGCGCATTGTGACTGATGTATTCATTCCCGATGCATTTTCTGTGTTTCATCAACATTCTGATAGTCCACATTTACAGAATTAAGCCAGATGTGCCTCGGAAACTACCTCTGATCTTCCAGGGAACGATTAAGGCGTAGACTGTTTTAGGGTCACTCCCATGGAGGTAAGTGCGCATGGTGACTGTTTTATTCAATTCCGATTCAATTTCTGTGTTTCATTAACACTCTGATAGTCCACAGATTACAGAATGCAACCAGACGTGCATCGGAAACTACTACTGGTCTTCCAGGGAACGATCAAAGCGTAAACAGTTTGAGCCACAATTCCCGTGGACGAAAGTGGGCATGGTGACTGTTGTATTCAATCCCGATGCAATTTCTGTGTTTCATCTATACTCGGATAGTCCACAGTTTACAGAATGGCACCAGATGTGCATCGGAAACTACTACTGGTCTTCAAGGGAAAGATCGAAGCGTAGACTGTCAGAGACATTACTCCCATGGAGGAAGGTCTGCATGGTGACTGTTGTATTCAATCCCGATACAATTTCTGTGTTTCATCAACACTCTGATAGTCCACAGATTACAGAATGCCTCCAGATGTGCATCGGTAACTACCACTGGTCTTCCAGGGAACGATCAAAGCCTAGACTGTTTCAGACATTACTCCCATGGAGGAAAGTGCGGATGGTGACTGTTGTATTCAATCCCGATGCATTTTCTGTATTTCATCAACACTCTGATAGTCCACAGATTACAGAATGCCTCCAGATCTGCATCGGTAACTACTACTGGTCTTCCAGGTTATGATCAAAGCGTATACTGTTAGAGACACTACTCCCATGGAGGAAAGTGTGCATTGGTGACTGTTGTATTTAATGCCGATACAATTTCTGTGTTTCATCAACACTCTGATAGTCCACTGATTACAGAAAGCCTCCAGATGTGCATCGATAACTACTACTGGTCTTGCAGGGAACGATCAAAGCGTAGACTCTTTGAGAATTACTCCCATGGAGGAAAGTGCGCATGGTGACTGTTGTATTCAAACCCAATGCATTTTCTGTGTTTCATCAACACTCTGATAGTCCACAGGTTACAGAATGCCGCCAGATGTGCATCGGAAACTACTACTGGTCTTTCTAGGGAACGATTAAATCGTACTCTGTTTTAGGGTTTCTCCCATGGACGAAAGTGCGGATGGTGACTGTTTTTTCAATTCCGATGCAATTTCTGTGTTTCATCAACACTCTAATAGTCCACATATTACAGAATGCCACCAGACGTGCATCGGAAACTACTACTGGTCTTCCAGGGAACGATCAAAGCCTAGACTGTTTCAGACATTACTCCAATGGACGAAACTGCGGATGGCGTCTGTTGTATTCAATCACGATGCATTTTCTGTATTTCATCAACACTCTGATAGTCCACAGATTACAGAATGCCTCCAGATGTGCATCGGAAACTACTACTGGTCTTCCAGGGAACGATCAATTCGTAAACTCTTTGAGACATTACTCCAATGGAGGAAAGTGCGCATGGTGTCTGTTGTATTCAATCCCGAGGCAATTTCTTCGTTTCATCAACACTCAGATAGTCCACAGATTACAGAATGCCACCAGTTGTGCATCGGAAACTACTACTGGTCTTCCAGGGAACGATCAAAGCGTAGACTGTTTGAGACACACCTCCCGTGGAGAAAAAAGCTTATGGTGACTGTTGCAATCAATCCCGATTCAATTTCTGTGTTTCATCAACACTCCTATAGTCCACAGATTACAGAATGGCACCAGATGTGCATCGGAAACTACTACTGGTCTTCCATGGAATGATCGAAGCGTAGACTGTTACAGACATTACTCCCATGGAGGAAAGTTCGCATGGTGACTGTTGTATATAATCCCGATGCAATATCTGTGTTTCATCAACACTTTGATAATCCACAGATTACAGAATGCCACCAGATGTGCATCGGAGACTACTACTGGTCTTCCAGGGAACGATCAAATCGTAGACTGCTTGAGACATACCTCCCGTGGAGAAAATTGCGCATGGTGACTGTTGTAATCAATCCCGATTCAATTTCTGTGTTTCATCAACACTCTGATAGTCCACAGATTACAGAATGGCACCATATTAGCATCGGAAACTACTACTGGTCTTCCAGGGAATGATCGAATCGTAGACTGTTAGAGACATTACTCCCATGGAGGAAAGTGCGCATGGTAACTGTTGTATTCAATAACGAGGCAATTTCTGTGTTTCAATCCACACTTTGAAGGTCCACAGATTACAGAAGGAACCCAGACGTGCATCGGAAACTACTACAGGTCTTCCAGGGAACGATCAAAGCGTAGAATGTTTGAGAATTACTCCCATGGAGGAAAGTGGGCATGGTGACTGTTGTATTCAATCCCGATGCATTTTCTGTGTTTCATCAACACTCTGATAGTCCACAGATTACAGAATGAAGCCAGATGTGCATCGGAAACTACCTCTGGTCTTCCAGGGAACGATTAAAGCGTAGACTGTTTTAGGGTTACTCCCATTGTGGGAAGTGCGCATGGTGACTGTTTTATTCAATTCCGATGCAATTTCTGTGTTTCATTAACACTCTGATAGTCCACAGATTACAGAATGCAACCAGACGTGCATCGGAAACTACTACTGGTCTTCCAGTTAACGATCAAAGCGTAAACAGTTTGAGACATAATTCCCATGGAGGAAAGTGGGCATGGTTACTGTTGTATTCAATCCCGACACAATTTCTGTGTTTCATCAACACTCTAATTGTCCACAGAATACAGAATGCCACCAGATGTGCATCGGAAACTACTACTGGTCTTCCAGGGAACGATCAAAGCGTAGACTGTTTGAGACATTACTCCCGAGGAGTAAAGTGCGCATGGTGACTGTTGTATTCAATCCCGATGCAATTTCTTCGTTTCATCAACACTCAGATAGTCCACAGATTACAGAATGCCACCAGTTGTGCATCGGAAACTACTACTGGTCTTCCAGGGAACGATCAAAGCGTAGACTGTTTGAGACATACCTCCCGTGGAGAAAAGTGCTTATGGTGACTGTTGCAATCAATCCCGATTCAATTTCTGTGTTTCATCAACACTCCTATAGTCCACAGATTACAGAATGGCACCAGATGTGCATCGGAAACTACTACTGGTCTTCCATGGAATGATCGAAGCGTAGACTGTTACAGACATTACTCCCATGGAGGAAAGTGCGCATGGTGACTGTTGTATTCAATCCCGATACAATTTCTGTGTTTCATCAACACTCTGATTGTCCACAGATTACAGAATGCCTCCAGATGTGCATCGGTAACTACTAGTGGTCTTCCAGGGAACAATCAAAGCCTAGACTGTTTCAGGCATTACTCCCATGGAGGAAAGTGCGGATGGTGACTGTTGTATTCAATCCCGATGCGTTTTCTGTATTTCATCAACACTCTGATAGTCCACAGATTACAGAATGCCTCCAGATGTGCATTGGTAACTACTACTGGTCTTCCAGGTTATGATCAAAGCGTAGACTGTTAGAGACACTACTCCCATGGAGGAAAGTGTGCATTGGTGACTGTTGTATTTAATCCCGATACAATTTCTGTGTTTCATCAACACTCTGATAGTCCACTGATTACAGAAAGCCTCCAGATGTGCATCGATAACTACTACTTGTCTTCCAGGGAACTATCAAAGCATAGACTGTTTGAGACATTACTCCCATGGAGGCAAGTGCGCATGGTGACTGTTGTATTCAATCCCGAGGCAATTTCTGTGTTTCAAACCACACTTTGAAGGTAGACAGATTACAGAAGGAATCCAGATGTGCATCGGAAACTACTACTGGTCTTGCAGGGAACGATCAAAGCGTAGACTCTTTGAGAATTACTCCCATGGAGGAAAGTGCGCATGGTGACTGTTGTATTCAATCCCGATGCAATTTCTTCGTTTCATCAACACTCTGATAGTCCACAGATTACAGAATGCCACCAGTTGTGCATCGGAAACTACTACTGGTCTTCCATTGAACGATCAAAGCGTAGACTGTTTGAGACATACCTCCCGTGGAGAAAAGTGCTTATGGTGACTGTTGCAATCAATCCCGATTCAATTTCTGTGTTTCATCAACACTCCTATAGTCCACAGATTAAAGAATGGCACCAGATGTGCATCGGAAACTTCTACTGGTCTTCCAGTTAATGATCGAAGCGTAGACTGTTACAGACATTACCCCCATGGAGGAAAGTGCGCATGGTGACTGTCGTATTCAATCCCGATACAATTTCTGTGTTTCATCAACACTCTGATAGTCCACAGATTACAGAATGCCTCCAGATGTGCATCGGTAACTACTACTGGTCTTCCAGGGAACGATCAAAGCCTAGACTGTTTCAGACATTACTCCCATGGAGGAATGTGCGGATGGTGACTGTTGTATTCAATCCCGATGCATTTTCTGTGTTTCATCAACACTCTGATAGTCCACAGATTACAGAATGCCACCAGATGTGCATCGGAGACTACTACTGGTCTTCCAGGGAACGATCAAATCGTAGACTGCTTGAGACATAGCTCCCGTGGAGAAAATTGCGCATGGTGACTGTTGTAATCAATCCCGATTCAATTTCTGTATTTCATCAACACTCTGAAAGTCCACAGATTACAGAATGGCACCATATGTGCATCGGAAACTACTACTGGTCTTCCAGGGAATGATCGAAGCGTAGACTGTTAGAGACATTACTCCCATGGAGGAAAGTGCGCATGGTGACTGTTGTATTCAATCCCGACACAATTTCTGTGTTTCATCAACACTCTGATAGTCCACAGATTACAGAATGCAACCAGACGTGCATCGGAAACTACTACTTGTCTTCCAGGGAACGATCAAAGCGTAGACTGTTTGAGACATACCTCCCGTGGAGGAAAGTGCTTATGGTGAGTGTTGCAATCAATCCCGATTCAATTTCTCTGTTTTATCAACACTCCTATAGTCCACAGATTACAGAATGGCACCAGATGTGCATCGGAAACTACTACTGGTCTTCCAGGGAATGATCGAAGCGTAGACTGTTACAGACATTACTCCCATGGAGGAAAGTGCGGATGGTGACTGTTGTATTCAATCCCGATGCATTTTCTGTATTTCATCAACACTCTGATAGTCCACAGATTACAGAATGCCTCCAGATGTGCATCGGTATCTACTACTGATCTTCCAGGTTATGATCAAAGCGTAGACTGTTAGAGACACTACTCCCATGGAGGAAAGTGTGCATTGGTGACTGTTGTATTTAATCCCGATACAATTTCTGTGTTTCATCAACACTCTGATAGTCCACTGATACAGAAAGCCTCCAGATGTGCATCGATAACTACTACTTGTCTTCCAGGGAACGATCAAAGCATAGACTGTTTGAGACATTACTCCCATGGAGGCAAGTGCGCATGGTGACTGTTGTATTCAATCCCGAGGCAATTTCTGTGTTTCAATCCACACTTTGAAGGTAGACAGATTACAGAAGGAATCCAGATGTGCATCGGAAACTACTACTGGTCTTGCAGGGAACGATCAAAGCGTAGACTCTTTGAGAATTACTCCCATGGAGGAAAGTGCGCATGGTGACTGTTGTATTTAAACCCAATGCATTTTCTGTGTTTCATCAACACCCTGATAGTCCACAGGTTACAGAATGCCGCCAGATGTGCATCGGAAACTACTACTGGTCTTCCAGGGATCGATTAAATCGTACTCTGTTTTAGGGTTTCTCCCATGGACGAAAGTGCGCGTGGTGACTGTTTTTTCAATTCCGATGCATTTTCTGTGTTTCATCCACACTCTGATAGTCCACAGATTACAGAATGCCTCCAGATGTGCATCGGAAACTACTACTGGTCTTCCAGGGAACGATCAATTCGTAAACTCTTTGAGAATTACTCCCATGGAGGAAAGTGCGCATGGTGACTGTTGTATATAATCCCGATGCAATTTCTGTGTTTCATCAACACTCTGATAGTCCACAGATTACAGAATGCCACCAGATGTGCATCGGAGACTACTACTGGTCTTCCAGGGAACGATCAAATCGTAGACTGCTTGAGACATACCTCCCGTGGAGAAAATTGCGCATGGTGACTGTTGTAATCAATCCCGATTCAATTTCTGTGTTTCATCAACACTCTGATAATCCACAGATTACAGAATGAAGCCAGATGTGCATCGGAAACTACCTCTGGTCTTCCAGGGAACGATCAAAATCGTAGACTGTTTGAGAATTACTCCCATGGAGGAAAGTACGCATGGTGACTGTTGTATATAATCCCGATGCAATTTCTGTGTTTCATCAACACTCTGATAGTCCACAGATTACAGAATGCCACCAGATGTGCATCGGAGACTACTACTGGTCTTCCAGGGAACGATCAAATCGTAGACTGCTTGAGACATAGCTCCCGTGGAGAAAATTGCGCATGGTGACTGTTGTAATCAATCCCGATTCAATTTCTGTATTTCATCAACACTCTGAGAGTCCACAGATTACAGAATGGCACCATATGTGCATCGGAAACTACTACTGGTCTTCCAGGGAATGATCGAAGCGTAGACTGTTAGAGACATTACTCCCATGGAGGAAAGTGCGCATGGTGACTGTTGTATTCAATCCCGACACAATTTCTGTGTTTTATCAACACTCTGATAGTCCACAGATTACAGAATGCAACCAGACGTGCATCGGAAACTACTACTTGTCTTCCAGGGAACGATCAAAGCGTAGACTGTTTGAGACATACCTCCCGTGGAGGAAAGTGCTTATGGTGACTGTTGCAATCAATCCCGATTCAATTTCTCTGTTTTATCAACACTCCTATAGTCCACAGATTACAGAATGGCACCAGATGTGCATCGGAAACTACTACTGGTCTTCCAGGGAATGATCGAAGCGTAGACTGTTACAGACATTACTCCCATGGAGGAAAGTGCGGATGGTGACTGTCGTATTCAATCCCGATGCATTTTCTGTATTTCATCAACACTCTGATAGTCCACAGATTACAGAATGCCTCCAGATGTGCATCGGTAACTACTACTGGTCTTCCAGGTTATGATCAAAGTGTAGACTGTTAGAGACACTACTCCCATGGAGGAAAGTGTGCATTGGTGACTGTTGTATTTAATCCCGATACAATTTCTGTGTTTCATCAACACTCTGATAGTCCACTGATTACAGAAAGCCTCCAGATGTGCATCAATAACTACTACTTGTCTTCCAGGGAACGATCAAAGCATAGACTGTTTGAGACATTACTCCCATGGAGGCAAGTGCGCATGGTGACTGTTGTATTCAATCCCGAGGCAATTTCTGTTTTTCAATCCACACTATGAAGGTAGACAGATTACAGAAGGAATCCAGATGTGCATCGGAAACTACTACTGGTCTTGCAGGGAACGATCAAAGCGTAGCCTCTTTGAGAATTACTCCCATGGAGGAAAGTGCACATGGTGACTGTTGTATTCAAACCCAATGCATTTTCTGTGTTTCATCAACACTCTGATAGTCCACAGGTTACAGAATGCCGCCAGATGTGCATCGGAAACTACTACTGGTCTTCCAGGGAACGATTAAATCGTACTCTGTTTTAGGGTTTCCCCCATGGACGAAAGTGCGCGTGGTGACTGTTTTTTCAATTCCGATGCATTTTCTGTGTTTCATCCACACTCTGATAGTCCACAGATTACAGAATGCCTCCAGATGTGCATCGGAAACTACTACTGGTCTTCCAGGGAACGATCAATTCGTAAACTCTTTGAGAATTACTCCCACGGAGGAAAGTGCGCATGGTGACTGTTGTATATAATCCCGATGCAATTTCTGTGTTTCATCAACACTCTGATAGTCCACAGATTACAGAATGCCACCAGATGTGCATCGGAGACTACTACTGGTCTTCCAGGGAACGATCAAATCGTAGACTGCTTGAGACATACCTCCCGTGGAGAAAATTGCGCATGGTGACTGTTGTAATCAATCCCGATTCAATTTCTGTGTTTCATCAACACTCTGATAGTCCACAGATTACAGAATGGCACCATATGTGCATCGGAAACTACTACTGGTCTTCCAGGGAATGATCGAAGCGTAGACTGTTAGAGACATTACTCCCATGGAGGAAAGTGCGCATGGTGACTGTTGTATTCAATCCCGAGGCAATTTCTGTGTTTCAATCCACACTTTGAAGGTCCACAGATTACAGAAGGAATCCAGACGTGCATCGGAAACTACTACAGGTCTTCCAGGGAACGATCAAAGCGTAGACTGTTTGAGACAATTCTCCCGTGGAGCAAAGAGCGCATGGTGACTGTTGTATTCAATCCCGATGCATTTTCTGTGTTTCATCAACACTCTGATAGTCCACAGATTACAGAATGAAGCCAGATGTGCATCGGAAACTACCTCTGGTCTTCCAGGGAACGATTAAAGCGTAGACTGTTTTAGGGTTACTCCCATGGTGGAAAGTGCGCATGGTGACTGTTTTATTCAATTCCGATGCAATATCTGTGTTTCATTAACACTCTGATAGTCCACAGATTAAAGAATGCAACCAGACGTGCATCGGAAACTACTACTGGTCTTCCAGGGAACGCCAAAGCGTAAACAGTTTGAGACATAATTCCCATGGAGGAAAGTGGGCATGGTGACTGTTGTATTCAATCCCGACACAATTTCTGTGTTTCATCAACACTCTAATTGTCCACAGATTACAGAATGCCACCAGATGTGCATCGGAAACTACTACTGGTCTTCCAGGGAACGATCAAAGCGTAGACTGTTTGAGACATTACTCCCGAGGAGTAAAGTGCGCATGGTGACTGTTGTATTCAATCCCGATGCAATTTCTTCGTTTCATCAACACTGTGATAGTCCACAGATTACAGAATGCCACCATTTGTGTATCGGAAACTACTACTGGTCTTCCAGGGAACGATCAAAGCGTAGACTGTTTGAGACATACCTCCCGTGGAGAAAAGTGCTTATGGTGACTGTTGCAATCAATCCCGATTCAATTTCTGTGTTTCATCAACACTCCTATAGTCCACAGATTACAGAATGGCACCAGATGTGCATCGGAAACTACTACTGGTCTTCCATTGAATGATCGAAGCGTAGACTGTTACAGACATTACTCCAATGGAGGAAAGTGCGCATGGTGTCTGTTGTATTCAATCCCGAGGCAATTTCTGTGTTTCAATCCACACTTTGAAGGTCCACAGATTACAGAAGGGATCCAGATGTGCCTCGGAAACTACTACTGGTCTTCCAGGGAACGATCAAAGCGTAGACTGTTTGAGAATTACTCCCATGGAGGAAAGTGCGCATGGTGACTGTTGTATATAATCCCGATGCAATTTCTGTGTTTCATCAACACTCTGATAGTCCACAGATTACAGAATGCCACCAGATGTGCATCGGGGACTACTACTGGACTTCCAGGGAACGATCAAATCGTAGACTGCTTGAGACATACCTCCCGTGGAGAAAATTGCGCATGGTGACTGTTGTAATCAATCCCGATTCAATTTCTGTGTTTCATCAACACCCTGATAGTCCACAGATTACAGAATGGCACCATATGTGCATCGGAAAGTACTACTGGTCTTCCAGGGAATGATCGAAGCGTAGACTGTTAGAGACATTACTCCCATGGAGGAAAGTGCGCATGGTGACTGTTGTATTCAATCCCGAGGCAATTTCTGTGTTTCAATCCACACTTTGAAGGTCCACAGATTACAGAAGGAATCCAGACGTGCATCGGAAACTACTACTGGTCTTCCAGGGAACGATCAAAGCGTAGACTGTTTGAGAATTACTCCCATGGAGGAAAGTGCGCATGGTGACTGTTGTATTCAATCCCGATGCATTTTCTGTGTTTCATCAACACTCTGATAGTCCACAGATTACAGAATGAAGCCAGATGTGCATCGGAAACTACCTCTGGTTTTCCAGGGAACGATTAAAGCGTAGACTGTTTTAGGGTTACTCCCATGGTGGAAAGTGCGCATAGTGACTGTTTTATTCAATTCCGATGCAATTTCTGTGTTTCATTAACACTCTGATAGTCCGCAGATTACAGAATGCAACCAGACGTGCATCGGTAACTACTACTGGTCTTCCAGGGAACGATCAAAGCGTAAACAGTTTGAGACATAATTCCCATGGAGGAAAGTGGGCATGGTGACTGTTGTATTCAATCCCGACACAATTTCTGTGTTTCATCAACACTCTAAGTGTCCACAGATTACAGAATGCCACCAGATGTGCATCGGAAACTACTACTGGTCTTCCAGGGAACGATCAAAGCGTAGACAGTTTGAGACATTACTCCCGAGGAGTAAAGTGCGCATGGTGACTGTTGTATTCAATCCCGATGCAATTTCTTCGTTTCATCAACACTCTGATAGACCACAGATTACAGAATGCCACCAGATGTGCATCGGAAACTACTACTGGTCTTCCAGGGAACGAACAAAGCGTAGACTGTTTGAGACATACCTCCCGTGGGGAAATGTGCTGATGGTGACTGTTGTAATCAATCCCGATTCAATTTCTGTGTTTCATCAACACTCCTATAGTCCACAAATTACAGAATGGCAACAGATGTGCATCGGAAACTACTACTGGTCTTCCAGGGAATGATCGAAGCGTAGACTGTTAGAGACATTACTCCCGAGGAGTAAAGTGCGCATGGTGACTGTTGTATTCAATCCCGATGCAATTTCTTCGTTTAATCAACACTCTGATAGACCACAGATTACAGAATGCCACCAGATGTGCATCGGAAACTACTACTGGTCTTCCAGGGAACGATCAAAGCCTAGACTCTTTCAGACATTACTCCCATGGAGGAAAGTGCGGATGGTGACTGTTGTATTCAATCCCGATGCATTTTCTGTATTTCATCAACACTCTGATAGTCCACAGATTACAGAATGCCTCCAGATGTGCATCGGTAACTACTACTGGTCTTCCAGGTTATGATCAAAGCGTAGACTTTTAGAGACACTACTCCCATGGAGGAAAGTGCGCATTGGTGACTGTTGTATTTAATCCCGATACAATTTCTGTGTTTCATCAACACTCTGATAGTCCACAGATTACAGAAAGCCTCCAGATGTGCATCGATAACTATTACTTGTCTTCCAGGGAATGATCAAAGCATAGACTGTTTGAGACATTACTACCATGGAGGCAAGTGCGCATGGTGAGTGTTGTATTTAATCCCGAGGCAATTTCTGTGTTTCAATCCACACTTTGAAGGTAGACAGATTACAGAAGGAATCCAGATGTGCATCGGAAACTACTACTGGTCTTGCAGGGAACTATCAAAGCGTAGACTCTTTGAGAATTACTCCCATGGAGGAAAGTGCGCATGGTGACTGTTGTATTCAATCCCGATGCATTTTCTTTGTTTCATGAACACTCTGATAGTCCACAGATTACAGAATGCCGCCAGATGTGCATCGGAAACTACTACTGGTCTTCCACTGAACGATTAAATCGTAGTCTGTTTCAGGGTTTCTCCCATGGACGAAAGTGCGCATGGTGATTGTTTTTTCAATTCCGATGCAATTTCTGTGTTTCATCAACACTCTGATAGTCCACATATTACAGAATGCCACCAGACGTGCATCGGAAACTTCTACTGGTCTTCCAGGGAACGATCAAAGTCTAGACTGTTTAAGACATTACTCCCATGGACGAAACTGCGGATGGTGACTGTTGTATTCAATCCCGATGCATTTTCTGTATTTCATCAACACTCTGATAGTCCACAGATTACAGAATGCCTCCAGATGTGCATCGGTAACTACTACTGTTCTTCCAGGTTATGATCAAAGCGTAGACTGTTAGAGACATTACTCCCATGGAGGAAAGTGCGCATTGGTGACTGCTGTATTCAATCCCGATACAATTTCTGTGTTTCATCAACACTCTGATAGTCCACAGATTACAGAATGCCTCCAGATGTGCATCGGTAACTACTACTGGTCTTCCAGGTTATGATCAAAGCGTAGACTGTTAGAGACATTACTCCCATGGAGGAAAGTGTGCATTGGTGACTGTTGTATGCAATCCCGATGCAATATATGTGTTTCATCAACACTCTAATAGACATAGATTACAGAATGCCATCAGATGTGCATCGGAAACTACAACTGGTATTCCAGGGAACGATCAAAGCGTAGACTGTTTGAGACATACCTCCCGTGGAGGAATGTGCACATGGTGTCTGTTGTATTCAATCCCGAGGCAATTGCTGTGTTTCAATCCACACTTTGAAGGTCCACAGATTACAGAAGGAATCCAGATGTGCATCGGAAACTACTACTTGTCTTCCAGGGAACGATCAAAGCGTAGACTCTTTGAGAATTACTCCCATGGAGGAAAGAGCGCATGGTGACTGTTGTATTGAATCCCGATGCAATTGCTGTGTTTCATCAACACTCTGATAGTCCGCAGATTACAGAACGCCTCCAGATGTGCATCGGAAACTACCACTTGTCTTCCAGGGAACGATCAATTCGTAAACTCTTTGGGACATTACTCCAATGGAGGAAAGTGCGCATGGTGTCTGTTGTATTCAATCCCGAGGCAATTGCTGTGTTTCAATCCACACTTTGAAGGTCCACAGATTACAGAAGGAATCCAGATGTGCATCGGAGACTACTACTGGTCTTCCAGGGAACGATCGAAGCGTAGACTGCTTGAGACATACCTCCTGTGGAGAAAAGTGCGCATGGTGACTGTTGTAATCAATCCCGATTCAATTTCTGTGTTTCATCAACACTCTGATAATCCACAGATTACAGAATGGCACCAGATGTGCATCGGAAACTACTACTGGTCTTCCAGGGAATGATCGAAGCGTAGACTGTTAGAGACATTACTCCCATGGAAGAAAGTGCGCATGGTGACTGTTGTATTCAATCCTGATACAATTTATGTGTTTCATCAACACTCTGATAGTCCACAGATTACAGAATGCCTCCAGATGTGCATCGGTAGCTACTACTGGTCTTCCAGGGAACGATCAAAGCCTAGACTGTTTCAGACATTACTCCCATGCAGAAAAGTGCGGATGGTGACTGTTGTATTCAATCCCCACGCAATTTCTGTGTTTCATCAACACTCTGATAGTCCACAGATTACAGAATGCCTCCAGATGTGCATCGGTAACTACTACTGGTCTTCCAGGTTATGATCAAAGCGTAGACTGTTAGAGACACTACTCCCATGGAGGAAAGTGCGCATTGGTGACTGTTGTATTTAATCCCGATACAATTTCTGTGTTTCATCAACACTCTGATAGTCCACAGATTACAGAAAGCCTCCAGATGTGCATCGATAACTATTACTTGTCTTCCAGGGAATGATCAAAGCAAAGACTGTTTGAGACATTACTCCCATGGAGGCAAGTGCGCATGGTGAGTGTTGTATTCAATCCCGAGGCAATTTCTGTGTTTCAATCCACACTTTGAAGGTAGACAGATTACAGAAGGAATCCAGATGTGCACCGGAAACTACTACTGGTCTTGCAGGGAACTATCAAAGTGTAGACTCTTTGAGATTTACTCCCATGGAGGAAAGAGCGCATAGTGACTGTTGTATTCAATCCCGATGCATTTTCTGTGTCTCATCAACACTCTGATAGTCCACAGATTACAGAATGCCGCCAGATGTGCATCGGAAACTACTACTGGTCTTCCAGGGAACGATTAAATCGTAGTCTGTTTCAGGGTTTCTCCCATGGACGAAAGTGCGCATGGTGATTGTTTTTTCAATTCCGATGCAATTTCTGTGTTTCATCAACACTCTGATAGTCCACATATTACAGAATGCCACCAGACGTGCATCGGAAACTTCTACTGGTCTTCCAGGGAACGATCAAAGCCTAGACTGTTTAAGACATTACTCCCATGGACGAAACTGCGGATGGCGACTGTTGTATTCAATCCCGATGCATTTTCTGTATTTCATCAACACTCTGATAGTCCACAGATTACAGAATGCCTCCAGATGTGCATCGGTAACTACTACTGTTCTTCCAGGTTATGATCAAAGCGTAGACTGTTAGAGACATTACTCCCATGGAGGAAAGTGGGCATTGGTGACTGCTGTATTCAATCCCGATACAATTTCTGTGTTTCATCAACACTCTGATAGTCCACAGATTACAGAATGCCTCCAGATGTGCATCGGTAACTACTACTGGTCTTCCAGGTTATGATCAAAGCGTAGACTGTTAGAGACATTACTCCCAAGGAGGAAAGTGTGCATTGGTGTCTGTTGTATTCAATCCCGATGCAATTTATGTGTTTCATCAACACTCTAATAGACATAGATTACAGGATGCCATCAGATGTGCATCGGAAACTACAACTGGTATTCCAGGGAACGATCAAAGCGTAGACTGTTTGAGACATACCTCCCGTGGAGGAAAGTGCACATGGTGCCTGTTGTAATCAATCCCGATTCAATTTCTGTGTTCATCAACACACTGATAGTCCACAGATTACAGAATGCCTCCAGATGTGCATCGGAAACTACTACTAGTCTTCCAGGGAACGATCAATTCGTAAACTCTTTGAGACATTACTCCAATGGAGGAAAGTGCGCATGGTGTCTGTTGTATTCAATCCCGAGGCAATTTCTGTGTTTCAATCCACACTTTGAAGGTCCACAGATTACAGAAGGAATCCAGATGTGCATCGGAAACTACTACTGGTCTTCCAGGGAACGATCAAAGCGTAGACTGTTTGAGATTTACTCCCATGGAGGAAAGTGCGCATGGTGACTGTTGTATTGAATCCCGATGCAATTTCTGTGTTTCATCAACACTCTGATAGTCCACAGATTACAGAATTCCACCAGATGTGCATCGGAGACTACTACTGGTCTTCCAGGGAACGATCAAAGCGTAGACTGCTTGAGACATACCTCCCGTGGAGAAAAGTGCGCATTGTGACTGTTGTAATCAATCCCGATTCAATTTCTGTGTTTCATCAACACTCTGATAATCCACAGATTACAGAATGGCACCAGATGTGCATCGGAAACTACTACTGGTCTTCCAGGGAATGATCGAAGCGTAGACTGTTAGAGACATTACTCCCATGGAAGAAAGTGCGCATGGTGACTGTTGTATTCAATCCCGATACAATTTATGTGTTTCATCAACACTCTGATAGTCCACAGATTACAGAATGCCGCCAGATGTGCATCGATAACTATTACTTGTCTTCCAGGGAATGATCAAAGCATAGACTGTTTGAGACATTACTCCCATGGAGGCAAGTGCGCATGGTGAGTGTTGTATTCAATCCCGAGGCAATTTCTGTGTTTCAATCCACACTTTGAAGGTAGACCGATTACAGAAGGAATCCAGATGTGCATGGGAAACTACTACTGGTCTTGCAGGGAACTATCAAAGCGTAGACTCTTTGAGATTTACTCCCATGGAGGAAAGTGCGCATGGTGACTGTTGTATTCAATCCCGATGCATTTCTGTGTTTCATCAACACTCTGATAGTCCACAGATTACAGAATGCCGCCAGATGTGCATCGGAAACTACTACTGGTCTTCCAGGGAACGATTAAATCGTAGTCTGTTTTAGGGTTTCTCCCATGGACGAAAGTGCGCATGGCGACTGTTTTTTCAATTCCGAAGCAATTTATGTGTTTCATCAACACTCTGATAGTCCACATATTACAGAATGCCACCAGACGTGCATCGGAAACTTCTACTGGTCTTCCAGGGAACGATCAAACCCTAGACTGTTTCAGACATTACTCCCATGGACGAAACTGCGGATGGTGACTGTTGTATTCTATCCCGATGCATTTTCTGTATTTCATCAACACTCTGATAGTCCACAGATTACAGAATGCCACCAGATGTGCATCGGTAACTACTACTGGTCTTCCAGGTTATGATCAAAGCGTAGACTGTTAGAGACATTACTCCCATGGAGGAAAGTGCGCATTGGTGACTGTTGTATTCAATCCCGACGCAATATCTGTGTTTCATCAACACTCTGATAGTCTACAGATTACAGAAAGCCTCCAGATGTGCATCGATAACTATTACTTGTCTTCCAGGGAATGATCAAAGCATAGACTGTTTGAGACATTACTCCCATGGAGGGAAGTGCGCATGGTGAGTGTTGTATTCAATCCCGAGGCAATTTCTGTGTTTCAATCCACACTTTGAAGGTAGACCGATTACAGAAGGAATCCAGATGTGCATCGGAAACTACTACTGGTCTTGCAGGGAACTATCAAAGCGTAGACTCTTTGAGATTTACTCCCATGGAGGAAAGTGCGCATGGTGACTGTTGTATTCAATCCCGATGCATTTCTGTGTTTCATCAACACTCTGATAGTCCACAGATTACAGAATGCCGCCAGATGTGCATCGGAAACTACTACTGGTCTTCCAGGGAACGATTAAATCGTAGTCTGTTTTAGGGTTTCTCCCATATACGAAAGTGCGCATGGCGACTCTTTATTCAATTCCGAAGCAATTTCTGTGTTTCATCAACACTCTGATAGTCCACATATTACAGAATGCCACCAGACGTGCATCGGAAACTTCTACTGGTCTTCCAGGGAACGATCAAAGCCTAGACTGTTTCAGACATTACTCCCATGGACGAAACTGCGGATGATGACTGTTGTATTCAATCCCGATGCATTTTCTGTATTTCATCATCACTCTGATAGTCCACAGATTACAGAATGCCTCCAGATGTGCATCGGTAACTACTACTGGTCTTCCAGGTTATGATCAAAACGTAGACTGTTAGAGACATTACTCCCATGGAGGAAAGTGTGCATTGGTGACTGTTGTATTCAATCCCGATGCAATTTATGTGTTTCATCAACACTCTAATAGACATAGATTACAGAATGCCATCAGATGTGCATCGGAAACTACAACTGGTATTCCATTGAACGATCAAAGCGTAGACTGTTTGAGACATACCTCCCGTGGAGGAAAGTGCACATGGTGCCTGTTGTAATCAATCCCGATTCAATTTCTGTGTTCATCAACACTCTGATAGTCCACAGATTACAGAATGCCTCCAGATGTGCATCGGAAACTACTACTTGTCTTCCAGGGAACGATCAATTCGTAAACTCTTTGAGACATTACTCCAATGGAGGAAAGTGCGCATGGTGTCTGTTGTATTCAATCCCGAGGCAATTACTGTGTTTCAATCCACACTTTGAAGGTCCACAGATTACAGAAGGAATCCAGATGTGCATCGGAAACTACTACTGGTCTTCCAGGGAACGATCAAAGCGTAGACTGTTTGAGATTTACTCCCATGGAGGAAAGTGCGCATGGTGACTGTTGTATTGAATCCCGATGCAATTTCTGTGTTTCATCAACACTCTGATAGTCCACAGATTACAGAATGCCACCAGATGTGCATCGGAGACTACTACTGGTCTTCCAGGGAACGATCAAAGCGTAGACTGCTTGAGACATACCTCCCGTGGAGAAAAGTGCGCATGGTGACTGTTGTAATCAATCCCGATTCAATTTCTGTGTTTCATCAACACTCTGATAATCCACAGATTACAGAATGGCACCAGATGTGCATCGGAAACTACTACTGGTCTTCCAGGGAATGATCGAAGCGTAGACTGTTAGAGACATTACTCCCATGGAAGAAAGTGCGCATGGTGACTGTTGTATTCAATCCCGATACAATTTATGTGTTTCATCAACACTCTGATAGTCCACAGATTACAGAATGCCGCCAGATGTGCATCGATAACTATTACTTGTCTTCCAGGGAATGATCAAAGCATAGACTGTTTGAGACATTACTCCCATGGAGGCAAGTGCGCATGGTGAGTGTTGTATTCAATCCCGAGGCAATTTCTGTGTTTCAATCCACACTTTGAAGGTAGACCGATTACAGAAGGAATCCAGATGTGCATGGGAAACTACTACTGGTCTTGCAGGGAACTATCAAAGCGTAGACTCTTTGAGATTTACTCCCATGGAGGAAAGTGCGCATGGTGACTGTTGTATTCAATCCCGATGCATTTCTGTGTTTCATCAACACTCTGATAGTCCACAGATTACAGAATGCCGCCAGAAGTGCATCGGAAACTACTACTGGTCTTCCAGGGAACGATTAAATCGTAGTCTGTTTTAGGGTTTCTCCCATGGACGAAAGTGCGCATGGCGACTGTTTTTTCAATTCCGAAGCAATTTATGTGTTTCAACAACACTCTGATAGTCCACATATTACAGAATGCCACCAGACGTGCATCGGAAACTTCTACTGGTCTTCCAGGGAACGATCAAACCCTAGACTGTTTCAGACATTACTCCCATGGACGAAACTGCGGATGGTGACTGTTGTATTCTATCCCGATGCATTTTCTGTATTTCATCAACACTCTGATAGTCCACAGATTACAGAATGCCACCAGATGTGCATCGGTAACTACTACTGGTCTTCCAGGTTATGATCAAAGCGTAGACTGTTAGAGACATTACTCCCATGGAGGAAAGTGCGCATTGGTGACTGTTGTATTCAATCCCGACGCAATATGTGTGTTTCATCAACACTCTGATAGTCTACAGATTACAGAAAGCCTCCAGATGTGCATCGATAACTATTACTTGTCTTCCAGGGAATGATCAAAGCATAGACTGTTTGAGACATTACTCCCATGGAGGGAAGTGCGCATGGTGAGTGTTGTATTCAATCCCGAGGCAATTTCTGTGTTTCAATCCACACTTTGAAGGTAGACCGATTACAGAAGGAATCCAGATGTGCATCGGAAACTACTACTGGTCTTGCAGGGAACTATCAAAGCGTAGACTCTTTGAGATTTACTCCCATGGAGGAAAGTGCGCATGGTGACTGTTGTATTCAATCCCGATGCATTTCTGTGTTTCATCAACACTCTGATAGTCCACAGATTACAGAATGCCGCCAGATGTGCATCGGAAACTACTACTGGTCTTCCAGGGAACGATTAAATCGTAGTCTGTTTTAGGGTTTCTCCCATATACGAAAGTGCGCATGGCGACTCTTTATTCAATTCCGAAGCAATTTCTGTGTTTCATCAACACTCTGATAGTCCACATATTACAGAATGCCACCAGACGTGCATCGGAAACTTCTACTGGTCTTCCAGGGAACGATCAAAGCCTAGACTGTTTCAGACATTACTCCCATGGACGAAACTGCGGATGATGACTGTTGTATTCAATCCCGATGCATTTTCTGTATTTCATCATCACTCTGATAGTCCACAGATTACAGAATGCCTCCAGATGTGCATCGGTAACTACTACTGGTCTTCCAGGTTATGATCAAAACGTAGACTGTTAGAGACATTACTCCCATGGAGGAAAGTGTGCATTGGTGACTGTTGTATTCAATCCCGATGCAATTTATGTGTTTCATCAACACTCTAATAGACATAGATTACAGAATGCCATCAGATGTGCATTGGAAACTACAACTGGTATTCCATTGAACGATCAAAGCGTAGACTGTTTGAGACATACCTCCCGTGGAGGAAAGTGCACATGGTGCCTGTTGTAATCAATCCCGATTCAATTTCTGTGTTCATCAACACTCTGATAGTCCACAGATTACAGAATGCCTCCAGATGTGCATCGGAAACTACTACTTGTCTTCCAGGGAACGATCAATTCGTAAACTCTTTGAGACATTACTCCAATGGAGGAAAGTGCGCATGGTGTCTGTTGTATTCAATCCCGAGGCAATTTCTGTGTTTCAATCCACACTTTGAAGGTCCACAGATTACAGAAGGAATCCAGATGTGCATCGGAAACTACTACTGGTCTTCCAGGGAACGATCAAAGCGTAGACTGTTTGAGATTTACTCCCATGGAGGAAAGTGCGCATGGTGACTGTTGTATTGAATCCCGATGCAATTTCTGTGTTTCATCAACACTCTGATAGTCCACAGATTACAGAATGCCACCAGATGTGCATCGGAGACTACTACTGGTCTTCCAGGGAACGATCAAAGCGTAGACTGCTTGAGACATACCTCCCGTGGAGAAAAGTGCGCATGGTGACTGTTGTAATCAATCCCGATTCAATTTCTGTGTTTCATCAACACTCTGATAGTCCACAGATTACAGAATGGCACCAGATGTGCATCGGAAACTACTACTGGTCTTCCAGGGAATGATCGAAGCGTAGACTGTTAGAGACATTACTCCCATGGAGGAAAGTGCGCATGGTGACTGTAGTATTCAATCCCGATACAATTTATGTGTTTCATCAACACTCGGATAGTCCACAGATTACAGAATGCCTACAGATGTACATCGGTAGCTACTACTGGTCTTCCAGGGAACGATCGAAGCCTAGACTGTTTCAGACATTACTCCCATGGAGAAAAGTGCGGATGGTGACTGTTGAATTCAATCCCGATGCATTTTCTGTATTTCATCAACACTCTGATAGTCCACAGATTACAGAATGCCTCCAGATGTGCATCGGTAACTACTACTGGTCTTCCAGGTTATGATCAAAGCGTAGACTGTTAGAGACACTACTCCCATGGAGGAAAGTGCGCATTGGTGACTGTTGTATTTAATCCCGATACAATTTCTGTGTTCATCAACACTCTGATAGTCCACAGATTACAGAAAGCCTCCAGATGTGCATCGATAATTATTACTTGTCTTCCAGGGAATAATCAAAGCATAGACTGTTTGAGACATTACTCCCATGGAGGCAAGTGCGCATGGTGAGTGTTGTATTCAATCCTGAGGCAATTTCTGTGTTTCAGTCCACACTTTGAAGGTAGACAGATTACAGAAGGAATCCAGATGTGCATCGGAAACTACTACTGGTCTTGCAGGGAACTATCAAAGCGTAGACTCTTTGAGATTTACTCCCATGGAGGAAAGTGCGCATGGTGACTGTTGTATTCAATCCCGATGCATTTTCTGTGTTTCATCAACACTCTGATAGTCCACAGATTACAGAATGCCGCCAGATGTGCATCGGAAACTACTACTGGTCTTCCAGGGAACGATTAAATCGTAGTCTGTTTTAGGGTTTCTCCCATGGACGAAAGTGCGCATGGCGACTGTTTTTTCAATTCCGAAGCAATTTCTGTGTTTCATCAACACTCTGATAGTCCACATATTACAGAATGCCACCAGACGTGCATCGCAAACTTCTACTGGTCTTCCAGGGAACGATCAAAGCCTAGACTGTTTCAGACATTACTCATATGGACGAAACTGCGGATGGTGACTGTTGTATTCAATCCCGATGCATTTTCTGTATTTCATCAACATTCTGATAGTCCACAGATTACAGAATGCCTCCAGATGTGCATCGGTAACTACTACTGGTCTTCCAGGTTATGATCAAAGCGTAGACTGTTAGAGACATTACTCCCATGGACTAAAGTGCGCATTGGTGACTGTTGTATTCAATCCCGATACAATTTCTGTGTTTCATCAACACTGTGATAGTCCACAGATTACAGAATGCTTCCAGATGTGCATCGGTAACTACAACTGGTCTTCCAGGTTATGATCAAAGCGTAGACTGTTAGAGACATTACTCCCATGGAGGAAAGTGCGCATTGGTGACTGTTGTATTCAATCCCGATGCAATTTATGTGTTTCATCAACACTCTAGTAGTCACAGATTACGGAATACCATCAGATGTGCATCGGAAACTACAACTGGTATTCCAGGGAACGATCCAAGCGTAGACTGTTTGAGACATTTCTCCCGTGGAGGAAACTGCGCATGGTGACTGTTGTATTCAATCCCGATGCAATATCTTAGCTTCATCAACACTCTGATAGTCCAAACATTACAGAATGCCACGAAATGTGCATCGGAAACTATTAATGGTCTTAATGGGAACGATCAAAGCGTAGACTGTTTCAGACATTACTCCCATGGAGAAAATTGCGGATGGTGACTGTTGTATTCAATCCCGAAGCAATTTCTGTATTTCATCAACACTCTGATAATCCACAGATTACAGAATGCCACCAGATGTGCATCGGAAACTACTACTGGCCTTCCAGGGAACGATCAAAGTGTAGACTTTTTCAGATATTACTCCCGTGAAGGAAAGTGCGGATGGTGACTGTTGTATTCAATCCCGACGCAATTTCTGTGTTTCATCAACACTCTGATAGTCCACAGATTACAGAATGCCACAACATGTGCATCGGAAACTACTATTGGTCTTCCAGGGATCGATCAAAACGTAGACTCTTTGAGACATATCTCCCGTGGAGGAAAGTGCGAATGGTGACTGTTGCAATCAATCACGATGCAATTTCTGTGTTTCATCAACACTCTGATAGTCCACAGATTACGGAATGCCTCCAGATGTGCTTCGGAAACTACTAATGGTCTTCCAGGGAACGATCAAAGCGTAGACTGTTAGAGACATTACTCCCATGGAGGAAAGTTCGCATGTTGAGTGTTGTATTCTATCCCGATACAATTTCTGTGTTTCATCAACACTCTGATAGTCCATAGATTACAGAATGCCTCCTGATGTGCACCGGAAACTACTACTAGTCTTCCAGGGAACGATCAAAGCGTAGACTGTTTGAGACATAACTCCCATGGAGGAAAGTGCTCATGGTGACTGTTGTATTCAATCCCGAGGCAATCTCTGTGTTTCAATCCACACTTTGAAAGTCCACAGATTACAGAAGGAATCCAGTCGTGCATCGGAAACTACTACTGGTCTTCCAGGGAATGATCGAATTGTAGACTGTTAGAGACATTACTCCCATGGAGGAAAGTGCGCATGGTGATTGTTGTATTCAATCCCGATACAATTTCTGTGTTTCATCAACACCCTGATAGTCCACAGATTACAGAATGCCTCCAGATGTGCATCAGTAACTACTACTGGTCTTCCAGGGAACGATCAAAGAATAGACTGTTTCAGACATTACTCCCATGGAGTAAAGTGCGGATGGTGACTGTTGTATTCAATCCCGATGCATTTTCTGTATTTCATCAACACTCTGATAGTCCACAGATTACAGAATGCCTCCAGATGTGCATCGGTAACTACTACTGGTCTTCCAGGTAATGATCAAAGCGTAGACTGTTAGAGACACTACTCCCATGGAGGAAAGTGCACATTGGTGACTGTTGTATTTAATCCCGATACAATTTCTGTGTTTCGTCAACACTCTGATAGTCCACAGATTACAGAATGCCTCCAGATGTGCATCGGTAACTACTACATGGCTTCCAGGGAACGATCAAAGCATACACTGTTTGAGACATTACTCCCATGGAGGCAAGTGCGCATGGTGACTGTTGTATTCAATCCCGAGGCAATTTCTGTGTTTCAATCCACACTTTGAAGGTCCACAGATTACAGAAAGAATCCAGATGTGCATCGGAAACTACTACTGGTCTTGCAGGGAACGATCAAAGGGTAGACTGTTTGAGAATTACTCCCATGGAGGAAAGTTCGCATGGTGACTGTTGTATTCAATCCCGATGCATTTTCTGTGTTTGACCAACTCTCTGATAGTCCACAGATTGCAGAATGCCGCCAGATGTGCATCGGAAACTACTACTGGTCTTCCAGGGGACGAATCAAACGTAGACTGTTTTAGGGTTTCTCCCATATAGGAAAGTGCGCATGGTGACTGTTTTATTCAATTCCGATGCAATTTCTCTGTTTCATCAACACTCTGATAGTCCACATATTACAGAATGCCACCAGACGTGCATCGGACACAACTACTGGTCTTCCAGGGAACGATCAAAGCCTGGACAGTTTCAGACATTACTCTCATGGACGAAACTGCGGATGGTGACTGTTGTGTTCAATCCCGATGCATTTTCTGTATTTCATCAACACTCTGATAGTCCACAGATTACAGAATGCCTCCAGATGTGCATCGGTAACTACTACTGGTCTTCCAGGTTATGATCAAAGCGTAGACTGTTAGAGACATTACTCCCATGGAGAAAAGTGCGCATTGGTGACTGTTGTATTCAATCCCGATGCAATTTCTGTGTTTCATCAACATTCTAATAGTCACAGATTACAGAATGCCACCAGGTGTGTATCGGAAACTACTACTGGTCTTACCAGGGAACGATCAAAGCCTAGACTGTTACAGACATTACTCCCATGGAGGAAAGTGCGGATGGTGACTGTTGTATTCAATCCCGATGCATTTTCTGTGTTTTATTTACTCTCTGATAGTCCACAGATTACAGAATGCCATCAGATGTGCATCGGAAACTACTACTGGTATTCCAGGGAACGATCAAAGCGTAGACTGTTTGAGACATTGCTCCCGTGGAGGAAAGTGCACATGGTGCCTGTTGTAATGAATCCCGATTAAATTTCTGTGTTCATCAACACTCTGATAGTCCACAGATTACAGAATGCCTCCAGATGTGCATCGGAAACTACTACTGGTCTTCCAGGGAACAATCAAACAGTAAACTATTTGAGACATTACTCCAATGGAGGAAAGTGCGCATGGTGACTGTTGTATTCAATCCCGAGGCAATTTCTGTGTTTCAATCCACACTTTGAAGGTCCACAGATTACAGAAGGAATCCAGATGTGCATCGGAAACTTCTACTGGTCTTCCAGGCAACGATCAAAGCGTAGACTGCTTGAGACATACCTCTAGTGGAGAAAAGTGCGCATGGTGACTGTTGTAATCAATCCCGATTCAATTTCTGTGTTTCATCAACACCCTGATAGTCCACAGATTACAGAATCGCACCAGATGTGCATCGGAAACTACTACTGGTCTTCCAGGGAATGATCGAAGCGTAGACTGTCAGAGACATTACTCCCATGGAGGAAAGTGCGCGTTGTGACTGATGTATTCATTCCCGATGCAATTTCTGTGTTTCATCAACACTCTGATAGTCCACAGATTACAGAATGCCTCCAGATGTGCATCGGTAACTCCTACTGGTCTTCCAGGGAACGATGAAAAGCGTAGACTGTTAGAGACATTACTCCCATAGAGGAAAATGAGCATGGAGACTGTTGTATTCAATCCAGATATAATTTCTGTGTTTCATCAAAACTCTGATAGTCCACAGATTACAGAATGCCTCCAGGTGTGCATCGGTAAATACTACTGGTCTTCCAGGGAACGATCAAAACCTAGACAGTTTCAGACATTACTCCCATGGAGGAAAGTGCGGATGGTGACTGTTGTATTCAATCCCGATGCATTTTCTGTATTTCATCAACACTCTGATAGTCCACGGATTACAGATTGCCTCCAGATGTGCATCGGTAACTACTACTGGTCTTCCAGGTTATGATCAAAGCGTAGACTGTTAGAGACATTACTCCCATGGAGGAAGGTGAGCATTGGTGACTGTTGTATTCAATCCAGATACAATTTCTGTGTTTCATCTACACTCTGATAGTCCACAGATTACAGAATGCCAGCAGATGTGCATCGGTAACTACTACTGGTCTTCAAGGGAACGATCAAAGCATAGACTGTTTGAGACATTACTCCCATGGAGGAAAGTGCGCATGTTGATTGTTGTATTCAATCCCGAGCCAGTTTCTGTGTTTCAATCCTCACTTTGAAGGTCCACAGATTACAGAAGGAATTCAGATGTGCATCGGAAACTACTAATGGTCTTGCAAGGAACGATCAAAGCGTAGACTGTTTGAGAATTACTCCCATGGAGGAAAGTGCGCATGGTGACTGTTGTATTCAATCCCGATGCATTTTCTGTGTTTCATCAACACTCTGATAGTCCACAGATTACAGAATGCCGCCAGATGTGCATCGGAAACTACTACTGGTCTTCCAGGGAAAGATTTAAGCGTAGACTGTTTTAGGGTTTCTCCCATGGAGGAAAGTGCGCATGGTGAATGTTTTATTCAATTCCGATCCAATTTCTGTGTTTCATCAGCACTCTGATAGTATACAGATTACAGAATGCCACCAGACGTGCATAGGAAACTACTACTGGTCTTCCAGGCACCATCAAAGCCTAGACTGTTTCAGACATTTCTCCCATGGAGGAAAGTGTGCATGGTGACTGTTGTAATCAATCCCGATTCAATTTCTGTGTTTCATCAACACTCTGATAGTCCACAGATTACAGAATGCCTCCAGATGTGCATCGGAAACTACTACTGCTCTTCCAGGCAACGATCAAATCGTAAACTCTTTGAAATATTACTCCCATGGAGGAAAGTGCGCACGGTGACTGTTGTATTCAATCCCGATGGATTTTCTGTGTTTCATCAAGACTCTGATAGTCCACAGATTACAGAATGCCTCCAGATGTGCATCGGTAACTACTACTGGTCTTCCAGGTTATGATCAAAGCGTAGGCTGTTAGAGACTTTACTCCCATGGAGGAAAGTGCGCATTGGTGACTGTTGTATTCAAGCCCGATACAATTTCTGTGTTTCATCAACACTCTGATAGTCCACAGATTACAGAATGCCTCCAGATGTGCATCGGTAACTACTACTGGTCTTCCAGGTCTTGATCAAAGCGTAGACTGTTAGAGACATTACTCCCATGGAGGAAAGTGCGCATTGGTGACTGTTGTATTCAATCCCGATGCAATTTCTGTGTTTCATCAACACTCTATTAGTCACAGATTACAGAATGCCACCAGATGTGCATCGGAAACTACTACTGGTCTTACCAGGGAACGATAAAAGCCTAGACTGTTTCAGACATTACTCCCATGGAGGAAAGTGCGGATGGTGATTGTTGTGTTCAATCCCGATGCAATTTCTGTGTTTTATTTACTCTCTGATTGTCCACAGATTACCGAATGCCATCAGATGTGCATCGGAAACTACTACTGGTATTCCAGGGAACGATCAAAGCGTAGACTGTTTGTGACATTCCTCCCGTGGAGGAAAGTGCACATGGTGCCTGTTGTAATGAATCCCGATTCAATTTCTGTGTTCATCAACACTCTAATAGTCCACAGATTACAGAATGCCTCCAGATGTGCATCGGAAACTACTACTGGTCTTCCAGGGAACGATCAAATCGTAAACTCTTTGAGACATTACTCCAATGGAGGAAAGTGCGCATGGTGACTGTAGTATTCAATCCCGAGGCAATTTCTGTGTCTCAATCCACACTTTGAAGGTCCACAGATTACAGAAGGAATCCAGATGTGCATCGGAAACTACTACTGGTCTTCCAGGGAACGATCAAAGCGTAGACTGCTTGAGACATACCTCCCGTGGAGAAAAGTGCGCATGGTGACTGTTGTGATCAATCCCGATTCAATTTCTGTGTTTCGTCAACACTCTGATAGTCCACAGATTACAGAATGGCACCAGATGTGCATCGGAAACTACTACTGGTCTTCCAGAGAATGATCGAAGCGTAGACTGTCAGAGACATTACTCCCATGGAGGAAAGTGCGCATTGTGACTGATGTATTCATTCCCGATGCAATTTCTGTGTTTCATCAACACTCTGATGGTCCACAGATTACAGAATGCCTCCAGATGTGCATCGGAGACTACTACTGGTCTACCAGGGAACGATCAAAGCGTAGACTGTTAGAGACATTACTCCCATGGAGGAAAGTGCACATGGTGACTGTTGTATTCAATCCCGAAATAATTTCTGTGTTTCATCACTACTCTGATAGTCCACAGATTACAGAATGCCTCCAGATGTGCATCGGTAACTACTACTGGTGTTCCAGGTTATGATCAAAGCGTAGACTGTTAGAGACATTACTCCCATGGAGGAAAGTGCGCATTGGTGACTGTTGTATTCAATCCCGATGCAATTTCTGTGTTTCATCAACACTCTATTAGTCACAGATTACAGAATGCCACCAGATGTGCATCGGAAACTACTACTGGTCTTACCAGGGAAGGATAAAATCCTAGACTGTTTCAGACATTACTCCCATGGAGGAAAGTGCACATGGTGCCTGTTGTAATGAATCCCGATTCAATTTCTGTGTTCATCAACACTCTGATAGACCACAGATTACAGAATGCCTCCAGATGTGCATCGGAAACTACTACTGGTCCTCCAGGGAACGATCAAATCGTAAACTCTTTGAGACATTACTCCAATGGAGGAAAGTGCGCATGGTGACTGTAGTATTCAATCCCGAGGCAATTTCTGTGTCTCAATCCACACTTTGAAGGTCCACAGATTACAGAAGGAATCCAGATGTGCATCGGAAACTACTACTGGTCTTCCAGGGAACGATCAAAGCGTAGACTGCTTGAGACATACCTCCCGTGGAGAAAAGTGCGCATGGTGACTGTTGTGATCAATCCCGATTCAATTTCTGTGTTTCGTCAACACTCTGATAGTCCACAGATTACAGAATGGCACCAGATGTGCATCGGAAACTACTACTGGTCTTCCAGAGAATGATCGAAGCGTAGACTGTCAGAGACATTACTCCCATGGAGGAAAGTGCGCATTGTGACTGATGTATTCATTCCCGATGCAATTTCTGTGTTTCATCAACACTCTGATGGTCCACAGATTACAGAATGCCTCCAGATGTGCATCGGAGACTACTACTGGTCTTCCAGGGAACGATCAAAGCGTAGACTGTTAGAGACATAACTCCCATGGAGGAAAGTGCGCATGGTGACTGTTGTATTCAATCCCGAAATAATTTCTGTGTTTCATCAACACTCTGATAGTCCACAGATTACAGAATGCCTCCAGATGTGCATCGGTAACTACTACTGGTCTTCCAGGTTATGATCAAAGCGTAGACTGTTAGAGACATTACTCCCATGGAGGAAAGTGCGCATTGGTGACTGTTGTATTCAATCCCGATGCATTTTCTGTGTTTTATCAACACTCTGATAGTCCACAGATTACAGAATGCCTCCAGATGTGCATCGGTAACTACTACTGGTGTTCCAGGTTATGATCAAAGCGTAGGCTGTTAGAGACATTACTCCCATGGAGGAAAGTGCGCATTGGTGACTGTTGTATTGAAGCCCGATACAGTTTCTTTGTTTCATCAACACACTGATAGTCCACAGATTACAGAATGCCTCCAGATGTGCATCGGTAACTACTACTGGTGTTCCAGGTTATGATCAAAGCTTAGACTGGTAGAGACATTACTCCCATGGAGGAAAGTGCGCATGGTGACTGTTGTATTCAATCCCGAAATAATTTCTCTGTTTCATCAACACTCTGATAGTCCACAGATTACAGAATGCCTCCAGATGTGCATCGGTAACTACTACTGGTGTTCCAGGTTATGATCAAAGCGTAGGCTGTTAGAGACATAACTCCCATGGAGGAAAGTGCGCATTGGTGACTGTTGTATTGAAGCCCGATACAATTTCTTTGTTTCATCAACACACTGATAGTCCACAGATTACAGAATGCCTCCAGATGTGCATCGGTAACTACTACTGGTGTTCCAGGTTATGATCAAAGCGTAGGCTGTTAGAGACATTACTCCCATGGAGGAAAGTGCGCATTGGTGACTGTTGTATTGAAGCCCGATACAATTTCTTTGTATCATCAACACACTGATAGTCCACAGATTACAGAATGCCTCCAGATGTGCATCGGAAACTACTACTGGTCTTCCAGGGAACCATCAAATCGTAAACCCTTTGAGACATTACTCACATGGAGGAAAGTGCGCATGGTGACTGTAGTATTCAATCCCGAGGCAATTTCTGTGTCTCAATCCACACTTTGAAGGTCCACAGATTACAGAAGGAATCCAGATGTGCATCGGAAACTACTACTGGTCTGCCAGGGAACGATCAAAGCGTAGACTGTTTGAGAATTACTCCCATGGAGGAAAGTGCGCATGGTGACTGTTGTATTGAATCCCAATGCAATTTCTGTGTTTCATCAACATTCTGATAGTCCACAGATTACAGATTGCCACCAGATGTGCATCGAAGACTACTACTGGTCTTCCAGGGAACGATCAAAGCGTAGACTGCTTGAGACATACCTCCCGTGGAGAAAAGTGCGCATGGTGACTGTTGTAATCAATCCCGATTCAATTTCTGTGTTTCATCAACACTCTGATAGTCCACAGATTACAGAATGGCAACAGATGTGCATCGGAAACTACTACTGGTCTTCCAGGGAATGATCGAAGCGTAGACTGTCAGAGACATTACTCCCATGGAGGAAAGTGCGCATTGTGCTGATGTATTCATTCCCGATGCAATTTCTGTGTTTCATCAACACTCTGATAGTCCACAGATTACAGAATGCCTCCAGATGTGCATCGGTAACTCCTACTGGTCTTCCAGGGAACGATCAAAAAGGTAGACTGTTAGAGACATTACTCCCATGGAGGAAAGTGCGCATGGTGACTGTTGTATTCAATCCCGAAATAATTTCTGTGTTTCATCAACACTCTGATAGTCCACAGATTACAGAATGCCTCCAGATGTGCATCGGTAACTACTACTGGTCTTCCAGTTAACGATCAAAGCGTAGACTGTTTCAGACATTACTCCCATGGAGGAAAGTGCGGATGGTGACTGTTGTATTCAATCCCGATGCATTTTCTGTATTTCATCAACACTCTGATAGTCCACAGATTACAGAATGCCTCCAGATGTATATCGGTAACTACTACTGGTCTTCCTGGTTATGATCAAAGCGTAGACTGTTAGAGACATTACTCCCATGGAGGAAAGTGCGCATTGGTGACTGTTGTATTCAATCCCGATGCATTTTCTGTGTTTCATCAACACTCTGATAGTCCACAGATTACAGAGTGCCGCCAGATGTGCATCGGAAACTACTACTGGTCTTCCATTGAACGATTAAAGCGTAGACTGTTTTAGGGTTTCTCCCATGGAGGAAAGTTCGCATGGTGACTGTTTTATTCAATTCCGATCCAATTTCTGTATTTCATCAACACTCTGATAGTCCACAGATTACAGAATGCCACCAGACGTGCATCGGAAACTACTACTGGTCTTCCAGGGAACGATCAAAGCGTAGACTGTTAGAGACATTACTCCCATGGAGGAAAGTGCGCATGGTGACTGTTGTATTCAATCCCGAGGCAATGTCTGTGTTTCAAACCACACTTTGAAGGTCCACAGATTACAGAAGGAATCCAGATGTGCATCGGAAACTACTGCAGGTCTTCCAGGGAACGATCAAGATGTAAACTGTTTGAGATATACTCCATTGGAGGAAAGTGCGCATGGTGATTGTTGTATTCAATCCCGATGCAATTTCTGTGTTTCATCAACACTCTGATAGTCCACAGATTACAGAATGCCACCAGATGTGCATCGGAAATTACTACTGGTCTTCCAGGGAACCATCAAAGCCTAGACTGTTTCAGACATTTCTCCCATGGAGGAAAGTGCGGATTGTGACTTTTGTATTCAATCCCAATGCAATTTCTGTGTTTCATCAACACTCTGATAGTCCACAGATAACAGAATGCCTCCAGATGTGCATCGGAAACTACTACTGGTCTTCCAGGGAACTATTAAAGCGTAGACTGATTTAGGGTTTCTCCCATGGAGGAAAGTGCGCATGGTGACTGTTTTATTCAATTCCGATCCAATTTCTGTGTTTCATCAACACTCTGATAGTCCACAGATTACAGAATGCCAACAGACGTGCATCAGAAACTACTACTGGTCTTCCAGGGAACGATCAAAGCGTACACTGTTAGAGACATAACTCCCATGGAGGAAAGTGCGCATGGTTACTGTTGTATTCAATCCCGAGGCAATTTCTGTGTTTCAAACCACACTTTGAAGGTCCACAGATTACAGAAGGAATCCAGATGTGCATCGTAAACTACTGCAGGTGTTCCAGGGAACGAGCAAAGTGTAAACTGTTTGAGATATACTCCCATGGAGGAAAGTGCGCATGGTGACTGTTGTATTAAATCCCGATGCAATTTCTGTGTTTCATCAACACTCTGATAGTCCACAGATTACAGAATGCCACCAGATGTGCATTGGAAACTACTACTGGTATTCAAGGGAACGATCAAATCGTAGACTTTTTGAGACATACCTCCCGTGGAGGAAAGTGTGCATGGTGACTGTTGTAATCAATCCCGATTAGATTTCTGTGTTTCATCAACACTCTGATAGTCCACAGATTACAGAATGCCTCCAGATGTACATCGGAAAATACTACTGCTCTTCCAGGGAACGATCAAATCCTAAACTCTTTGAGATATTACTCCCATGGAGGAAAGTGCGCATGGTGACTGTTGTATTCAATCCCGATGGATTTTCTGTGTTTCATCAAGACTCTGATAGTCCACAGATTACAGAATGCCACCAGACGTGCATCGGAAACTCTTACTGGCCTTCCCGGGAACGATCAAAGTGTAGACTGTTTGAGACATTACTCCCTTGGAGGAAAGTGCGTATGGTGACTGTTGTATTCAATTCCGATTCCATTTCTGTGTTTCATCAACACTCTGATAGTCCACAGATTTCAGAATGACACCAGATGTGCATCGGAATTTACTACTGGTCTTCCATTTAACGATCAAAGCGTAGACTGTTTCAGACATTACTCCCATGGAGGAAAGTGCGGATGGTGACCGTTGTATTCAATCCCGATGCAATTTGTGAATTTCATCAACACTCTGATAGTCCACAGATTATAGAGTGCCTCCAGATGTGCATCGGACACTGCTACTGGTCTTCCAGGGAACGATCAAAGCGTAAAATGTTTGAGAACTACTCCCATGGAGGAAAGTGCGCATGGTGACTGTTGTATTCAATCCCGATGCATTTTCTGTGTTTCATCAACACTCTGATAGTCCACAGATTACAGAATGCCTATATACGAGCATCGTAAACTACTACTGGTCTTCCAGGGGACAATCAAGGCGTAGACTGTTTGAGACATTACTCCCGTGGAGGAAAGTGGGCATGGTGGCTGTTGTATTCAATCCCGATGCAATTTCTGTGTTTCATTAACACTCTCATAGTCAACAGATTACAGAATGCCACCAGATGTGCATCGGAAACTACTACTGGTCTTCCAGGGAACGATCAAATCGTAGACTGTTTGAGACATTACTCCCGTGGAGGAAAGTGCGCATGGTGACTGTTGTATTCAATCCCAATGCAGTTTCTGTGTTTCATCAACACTCTGATAATCCACACATTACAGAATGCCACGAGATGTGCATCGGAAACTACTACTGGTCTTCCAGTAAACGATCAAAGCGTAGGCTGTTTCAGGATTACTCCCATGGAATAAAGTGCGCATTGTGACTGTTTTATTCAATCCCGATGCAATTTCTGCGTTTCATCAACACTCTGATAGTCCACAGATTACAGAATGCCACCAGACGTGCATCGGAAACTACTACTGGTCTTCCAGTAAACGATAAAAGCGTAGACTGTTTCAGGATTACTCCCATGGAATAAAGTGCGCATGGTGACTGTTGTATTCAATCACGAGGCAATTTCTGTGTTTCAATCCACACTTTGAACGTACACAGATTACAGAAGGAATGCAGATGTGCATCGGAAACTACCACTGGTCTTCCAGGCAACGATCAAAGCGTAGACTGTTTGAGAATTACTCCCATGGAGGAAAGTGCGCATGGTGACTGTTGTATTCAATCCCGATGCATTTTCTGTGTTTCATCAACACTCTGATAGTCCACAGATTACAGAATGCCGCCAGATGTGCATCGGAAACTACTACTGGTCTTCCAGGGAACGATTAAAGTGTAGACTGTTTCAGGGTTACTCCCATTGAATAAGGTGCGCATGGTGACTGTTTTATTCAATTCCGAAGCAATTTCTGTGTTTCATCAACACTTTGATAGTCCATAGATTACAGAATGCCACCAGACGTGCATCGGAAACTACTACTGGTCTTCCAGGGTACGATCAAAGCGTAGACTGTTTGAGACATTACTCCCGTGGAGGAAAGTGAGCATGGTGACTGTTGTATTCAATCCGAATGCAATTTCTGTATTTCACCGACACTCTAATAGTCCACAGATTACAGAATGCCACCAGATGTGCATCGGAAACTACTACTGGTCTTCCAGGGAACGATAAAAGTGTAGACTGATTGAGACATTACCCCCGTGGAGGAAATTGCACATGGTGACTGTTGTAATCAATCCCGATTCAATTTCTGTGTTTCATCAACACTCTGATAGTCCAAAGATTACAGAATGGCACCAGATGTGCATCGGAAACTACTACTTTTCTTCCACGGAATGATCGAAGCGTAGACTGTTTCAGACATTACCTCCATGGAGGAAAGTGCGCATGGTGACTGTTGTATTCAATCCCGATGCAATTTCTGTGTTTCGTCAACACTCTGATAGTCGACATTTTACAGAATGCCACCAGATGTGCATCGGAAACTAACACTGGTCTTCCAGGGAACGATCAAAGTGTAGACTGTTTGACACATTACCCCTGTGGAGGAAAGAGCGCATGGTGACTGTTGTATTCAATTCCGATTCAATTTCTGTGTTTCATCAACACTCTGATAGTCCATAGATTGCAGAATGCCACGAGATGCGCATCGGTAACTACTACTGGTCTTCCAGGGAACGATCAAAAGCGTAGACTGTTAGAGACATTACTCCCTTGGAGGAAAGTGCGCATGGTGACTGTTGTATTCAATCCCGATGAAATTTCTGTGTTTCATCAACACTCTGATAGACCACAGATTACAGAAAGCCACCAGATGTGCATCGGAAACTACTACTGGTCTTCCAGGGAACGATGAAAGCGTAAATACTTTGAGACATTACTCCCATGGAGTAAAGTGCGCATGGTGACTGTTGTATTCAATCTCGAAGCAATTTCTGTGTTTCATCAATACTCTGATAGTCCACAGATTTCAGAATGCCACCAGATGTGCATCGGAAATTACTACTAGTCTTCCAGGGAACGATCAAAGCGTAGACTGTTTGAGACATTACTCCCATTGAATAAAGTGTGCATGGTGACTGTTGTATTGAATCCCGATGCAATTTCTGTGTTTCGTCAACACTCTGATAGTCCACACATTACAGAATGCCACGAGATGTGCATCGGAAACTACAACTGGTCTTCCTGGGAACGATCAAATCGTAAACTGTTTCAGACATTACTCCCATGGAGAAAATTGCGGATGGTGACTGTTGTATTCAATCCCGATGAAATTTCTTTGTTTCATCAACACTCTGATAGTCCACAGATTACAGAATGCCACCAGATGTGCATCGGAAACTACTACTAGTCTTCCAGGGAACGATCAAAGCATAGACTGTTTGAGACATTACTCCCATGGAGGAAAGTGCGCATGGTGACTGTTGTATTCAATCCCGAGACTATTTCTGTGTTTCAATCCACACTTTGAAGGTCCACAAATTACAGAAATAACCCAGATATGCATCGGAAACTACTACTGGTCTTCCACGGAACGATCAAAGCGTAGACTGTTTGAGACATCACTCCCATGGATGAATGTGGGCATGGTGACTGTTGTATTCAATCTCGAAGCAATTTCTGTGTTTCATCAACACTCTGATAGTCCACAGATTACAGAATGACTCCAGA
Organism: Schistocerca gregaria; assembly: GCF_023897955.1. NCBI lineage: Eukaryota > Metazoa > Arthropoda > Insecta > Orthoptera > Acrididae > Schistocerca > Schistocerca gregaria. The sequence goes on from NC_064927.1 coordinate 45,951,512, forward strand.
TGTGCATCGGAAACTACTACTGGTCTTACAGGGGACGATGAAAGCGTAGACTGTTTGAGACATTACTCCCATGGAATAAAGTGTGCATGGTGACTGTTGTATTGAATCCCGTTGCAATTTCTGTGTTTCATCAACACTCTGATAGTCCACAGATTACAGAATGCCTCCAGATGTGCATCACACTGCTACTGGTCTTCGAGGGAACGATCAAAGCGTAAACTCTTTGAGACATTACTCCCATGGAGGAAAGTGCGCATGGTGACTGTTGTATTCAATCCCAATGCATTTTCATCATTTCATCAAAACTCTGATAGTCCACAGATTACAGAATGCCTCCAGATGTGCACCGGAAACTGCTACTGGTCTTCCAGGGAACGATTAAAGATTAGACTGTTTCAGGATTACTCCCATGGAGGAAAGTGCGCATGGTGACTGTTTTATTCAATCCCGATGCAATTTCTGTGTTTCATCAACACTCGGATTGTCCACAGATTACAGAATGCCACCATACGTGCATCGGAAACTACTACTGGTCTTCCAGGGAACGATCAAGTCGTAGACTGTTTGAGACATTACTCCCATAGAGGAAAGAGCGCATGGTGACTGTTGTAATCAATCCCGATGCAATTTCTGTGTTTCATCAACACTCTGATAGTCCACAAATTACAGAATGCCTCCAGATGTGCATCGGTAACTACTAATGGTCTTCCAGGGAACGATCAAAGTGTAGACTGTTAGAGACATTACTCCCATGGATGAAAGTGCGCAAGTTGACTGTTGTATTCTATCCCGATACAATTTCTGTGGTTCATCAACACTCTGATAGTCCATAGATTACAGAATGCCTCCTGATGTGCATCGGAAACTGCAACTAGTCTTCCAGGGAACGATCAAAGCATAGACTGTTTGAGACATTACTCCCATGGAGGAAAGTGCGCATGGTGGCTGTTGTATTCAATCCCGAGGCAATTTCTGTATTTCAATCCACACTTTGAAGGTCCACAGATTACAGAAATAATCCAGATGTGCATCGGAAACTACTACTGATCTTCCAGGGAACGATCAAATCGTAGACTGTTTGAGAATTACTCCCATGGAGGAAAGTGCGCATGGTGACTGTTGTATTGAATCCCGATGCAATTTCTGTGTTTCATCAACACTCTGATAGTCCACAGATTACAGAATGCCTCCAGATGTGCATCACACTGCTACTCGTCTTCCAGGGAACGATCAAACCGTAAACCCTTTGAGACATTACTCCCATGGAGGAAAGTGCGCATGGTGACTGTTGTATTCAATCCCGATGCATTTTCTGCATTTCATCAACACTCTGATAGTCCACAGATAACAGAATGCCTCCAGATGTGCATCGGAAACTTCTACTGGTCTTCCAGGGAACGATCAAGACGTAGACTGTATGAGACATTACTCCTGTGGAGGAAAGTGGGCATGGTGACCATTATATTCAATCCCGATGCAATTTCTGTGTTTTATCAACACTCTGATAGTCAACAGAATACAGAAGGCCACCAGATGGGCATCGGAGATTACTACTGTTCTTCCTGGGAACGATCAAAGCGTAGACTGTTTGAGACATTACTCCCGTGGAGGAAAGTGTGCATGGTGACAGTTGTATTCAATCTCGATGCAATTTCTGTGTTTTATCAACACTCTGATAGTCCACAGATTACAAAAAGGCTCCAGATGTGCATCGGAAACTACTACTGGTCTTCCAGGGACCGATGAAAGCGTAAACTCTTTGAGACATTACTCCCATGGAGGAAAGTGCGCATGGTGACTGTTGTATTCAATCCCGATGCATTTTCTGTGTTTCATCAACACTCTGATAGTCCACAGATTATAAAATGCCACCAGATGTGCATCGGAAACTACTACTGGTCTTCCACGGAACGATCAAAGCGTAGACTGTTAGAGACATTACTCCCATGGATAGAAGTGGGCATGGTGACTGTTGTATTCAATCTCGATGCAATTTCTGTGTTTCATCAATACTCTGATAGTCCACAGATTACAGAATGCCACCAGATGTGCATCGGAAACTACTACTGGTCTACCAGGGAACGATCAAAGCGTAGACTGTTTGCGACATTACTCCCATGGAGGAAAGAGCGCATGGTGACTGTTGTATTCAATCGCGATGCAATTTCTTTGTTTCATCAACACTCTGATAGTCCACACATTACAGAATGCCACGAGATGTGCATCGGAGACTACTACTGGTCTTCCAGTGAACGATCAAAGCGTAGACTGTTAGAGACATTACTCCCATGGAGGAAAGTGCGCATGGTGACTGTTGTATTGCATCCCGATGCAATTTCTGTGTTTCATCAACACTCTGATAGTCCACAGATTACAGAATGAATCCAGATGTGCATCACACTGCTACTGGTCTTCCAGGGAACGATTAAAGCGTAGACTGTTTCAGGATTACTCCCATGGAGGAAAGTGCGCATTGTGACTGTTTTATTCAATCCCGATGCAATTTCTGTGTTTCATCAACACTCTGATAGTCCAGAGATTACAGAATGCCACCAGACGTGCATCGGAAATTACTACTGGTCTTCCAGGGAACGATCAAGTCGTAGACTGTATGAGACATTACTCCTGTGGAGGAAAGTGGGCATGGTGACTATTATATTCAATCGCGATGCAATTTCTGTGTTTTATCAACACTCTGATAGTCAACAGATTACAGAAGGCCACCAGATGTGCATCGGAGAATACTACTGGTCTTCCAGGGAACGATCAAAGCTTAGACTGTTTCAGGATTACTACCATGGAGGAAAGTGCGCATGGTGACTGTTTTATTCAATCCCGATGCAATTTCTGTGTTTTATCAACACTCTGATAGTCCACAGATTACAGAAAGCCTCCAAATGTGCATCAGAAACTACTACTGGTCTTCCAGGGACCGATGAAAGCGTAAACTCTTTGAGACATTACTCCCATGGAGGAAAGTGCGCATGGTGACTGTTGTAATCAGTCCCTATGCAATTTCTGTGTTTCATCAACACTCTGATAGTCCACAGATTACAGAATGCCTCCAGAGGTGCATCGTAAACTACTACTAGTCTTCCAGGGAACGATCAAAGTATAGACTGTTTGAGACATCACTCCCATTGATGAAAGTGGGCATGGTGACTGTTGTATTCAATCTCGAAGCAATTTCTGTGTTTCATCAACACTCTGATAGTCCACAGATTACAGAATGACTCCAGATGTGCATCGGAAACTACTACTGGTCTTACAGGGGACGATCAAAGCGTAGACTGTTTGAGACATTACTCCCATGGAATAAAGTGTGCATGGTGACTGTTGTATTGAATCCCGATGCAATTTCTGTGTTTCATCAACACTCTGATAGTCCACAGATTACAGAATGCCTCCAGATGTGCATCACACTGCTACTGGTCTTCGAGGGAACGATCAAAGCGTAAACTCTTTGAGACATTACTCCCATGGAGGAAAGTGCGCATGGTGACTGTTGTAATCAATCCCGATGCATTTTCATCATTTCATCAAAACTCTGATAGTCCACAGATTACAGAATGCGTCCAGATGTGCACCGGAAACTGCTACTGGTCTTCCAGGGAACGATTAAAGCTTAGACTGTTTCAGGATTACTACCATGGAGGAAAGTGCGCATGGTGACTGTTTTATTCAATCCCGATGCAATTTCTGTGTTTCATCAACACTCGGATAGTCCACAGATTACAGAATGCGTCCAGATGTGCATCGGAAACTACTACTGGTCTTCCAGGGAACGATCAAGTCGTAGACTGTTTGAGACATTACTCCCATAGAGGAAAGTGCGCATGGTGACTGTTGTAATCAATCCCGATGCAATTTCTGTGTTTCATCAACACTCTGATAGTCCACAAATTACAGAATGCCTCCAGATGTGCATCGGTAACTACTAATGGTCTTCCAGGGAACGATCAAAGTGTAGACTGTTAGAGACATTACTCCCACGGATGAAAGTGCGCAAGTTGACTGTTGTATTCTATCCCGATACAATTTCTGTGGTTCATCAACACTCTGATAGTCCATAGATTACAGAATGCCTCCTGATGTGCATCGGAAACTGCTACTAGTCTTCCAGGGAACAATCAAAGCATAGACTCTTTGAGACATTACTCCCATGGAGGAAAGTGCGCATGGTGACTGTTGTATTCAATACCGAGGCAATTTCTGTATTTCAATCCACACTTTGAAGGTCCACAGATTACAGAAATAATCCAGATGTGCATCGGAAACTACTACTGATCTTCCAGGGAACGATCAAATCGTAGACTGTTTGAGAATTACTCCCATGGAGGAAAGTGCGCATGGTGACTGTTGTATTGAATCCCGATGCAATTTCTGTGTTTCATCAACACTCTGATAGTCCACAGATTACAGAATGCCTCCAGATGTGCATCACACTGCTACTCGTCTTCCAGGGAACGATCAAACCGTAAACCCTTTGAGACATTACTCCCATGGAAGAAAGTGCGCATGGTGACTGTTGTATTCAATCCCGATGCATTTTCTGCATTTCATCAACACTCTGATAGTCCACAGATAACAGAATGCCTCCAGATGTGCATCGGAAACTGCTACTGGTCTTCCAGTGAACGATTAAAGCGTAGACTGTTTCAGGATTACTCCCATGGAGCAAAGTTAGCATTGTGACTGTTTTATTCAATCCCGATGCAATTTCTGTGTTTCATCAACACTCTGATAGTCCACAGATTACAGAATGACACCAGACGTGCATCGGAAACTACTACTGGTCTTCCAGGGAACGATCAAGACGTAGACTGTATGAGACATTACTCCTGTGGAGGAAAGTGGGCATGGTGACCATTATATTCAATCCCGATGCAATTTCTGTGTTTTATCAACACTCTGATAGTCAACAGAATACAGAAGGCCACCAGATGGGCATCGGAGACTACTACTGTTCTTCCTGGGAACGATCAAAGCGTAGACTGTTTGAGACATTACTCCCGTGGAGGAAAGTGTGCATGGTGACAGTTGTATTCAATCTCGATGCAATTTCTGTGTTTTATCAACACTCTGATAGTCCACAGATTACAGAAAGCCTCCAGATGTGCATCGGAAACTACTACTGGTCTTCCAGGGACCGATGAAAGCGTAAACTCTTTGAGACATTACTCCCATGGAGGAAAGTGCGCATGGTGACTGTTGTATTCAATCTCGATGCAATTTCTGTGTTTCATCAATACTCTGATAGTCCACAGATTACAGAATGCCACCAGATGTGCATCGGAAACTACTACTGGTCTACCAGGGAACGATCAAAGCGTAGACTGTTTGAGACATTATTCCCATGGAGGAAAGAGCGCATGGTGACTGTTGTATTCAATCGCGATGCAATTTCTTTGTTTCATCAACACTCTGATAGTCCACACATTACAGAATGCCACGAGATGTGCATCGGAGACTACTACTGGTCTTCCAGTGAACGATCAAAGCGTAGACTGTTAGAGACATTACTCCCATGGAGGAAAGTGCGTATGGTGAATGTTGTATTCAATCCCGATAAAATTTCTGTGTTTCATCAACACTCTGATAGTCCACAGATTACAGAAAGCCTCCAGATGTGCATCGGAAACTACTACTGGTCTTCCAGGGAACGATGAAAGCGTAAACTCTTTGAGACATTACTCCCATGGAGGAAAGTGCGCATGGTGACTGTTGTATTCAATCCCGATGCATTTTCTGTGTTTCATCAACACTCTGATAGTCCACATATTATAAAATGCCAACAGATGTGCATCGGAAACTACTACTGGCCTTCCACGGAACGATCAAAGCGTAGACTGTTTGAGACATTACTCCCATGGATGAAAGTGGGCATGGTGACTGTTGTATTCAATCTCGATGCAATTTCTGTGTTTCATCAATACTCTGATAGTCCACAGATTACAGAATGCCACCAGATGTGCATCGGAAACTACTACATGTCTTCCAGGGAACGATCAAAGCGTAGAGTGTTTGAGACATTACTCCCATGGAGGAAAGTGCGCATGGTGACTGTTGTATTCAACCCCGATGCAATTTCTTTGCTTCATCAACACTCTGATAGTCCACACATTACGGAATTCCACGAGATGAGAATCGGAAACTGCTACTGGTCTTCCTGGGAACGATCAAAGCGTAAACTGTTTCAGACATTACTCCCATGGAGAAAATTGCGGATGGTGACTGTTGTATTCAATCCCGATAGAATTTCTTTGTTTCATCAACACTCTGATAGTCCATAGATTACAGAATGCCTCCTGATGTGCATCGGAAACTACTACTAGTCTTCCAGGGAACGATCAAAGCATAGACCGTTTGAGACATTACTCCCATGGAGTTAAGTGCGCATGGTGACTGTTGTATTCAATCCCAAGGCAATTTCTGTGTTTCAATCCACACTTTGAAGGTCCACAGATTACAGAAATAATCCAGATGTGCATCGGAAACTACTACTGGTCTTCCAGGGAACGATCAAAGCGTAGACTGTTTGAGAATTACTCCTATGGAGGAAAGTGCGCATGGTGCCTGTTGTATTCAATCCCGATGCAATTTCTGTATTTCATCAACACTCTGATAGTCCACAGATTACAGAATGACTCCAGATGTGCATCGGAAAGTACTACTGGTCTTCCAGGGAACGATCAAACCGTAGACTGTTTGTGACATTACTCCCATGGAGGAAAGTGTGCATGGTGACTGTTGTACTGAATCCCGATGCAATTTCTGTGTTCCATCAACACTCTGATAGTCCACAAATTACAGAATGCCTCCAGAAGTGCATCGGACACTGCTACTAGTCTTCCAGGGAACGATCAAAGCATAGACTCTTTGAGACATTATTCCCATTGAGGAAAGTGCGCATGGTGACTGTTGTAATCAATCCCGATGCAATTTCTGTGTTTCAATCCACACTTTGAACGTCCACAGATTACAGAAGGAATCCAGATGTGCATCGGAAACTACTACTGGTCTTCCAGGGAACGATCAAAGCGTAGACTGTTTGAGAATTTCTCCCATGGAGGAAAGTGCGCATTGTGACTGTTGTATTCAATCTCGATGCATTTTCTGTCTTTCATCAACACTCTGATAGTCCATAGATTACAGAATGCCTCTTGATGTGCATCGGAAACTACTACTAGTCTTCCAGGGAACGATCAAAGCATAGACTGTTTGAGAATTACACCCATGGAGGTAAGTGCGCATGGTGTCTGTTGTATTCAATCCCGATGCAATCTCTGTGTTTCATCAACACTCTGATAGTCCACAGATTACAGAATGACTCCAGATGTGCATCGGAAACTACTACTGGTCTTCCAGGGAACGATCAAAGCGTAGACTGTTTGAGACATTACTCCCATGGAGGAAAGTGTGCATGGTGACTGTTGTATTGAATCCCGATGCAATTTCTGTGTTTCATCAACACTCTGATAGTCCACAGATTACAGAATGCCTCCAGATGTGCATCACACTGCTACTGGTCTTCCAGCGAACGATCAAACCGTAAACTCTTTGAGACATTACTCCCATGGATGAAAGTGCGCATGTTGACTGTTGTATTCTATCCCGATACAATTTCAGTGGTTCATCAACACTCTGATAGTCCATAGATTACAGAATGCCTCCTGATGTGCATCGGAAACTGCTACTAGTCTTCCAGGGAACGATCAAAGCATAGACTGTTTGAGAATTACTCCCATGGGGGAAAGTGCGCATGGTGTGTGTTGTATTCAATCCCGATGCAATCTCTGTGTTTCATCAACACTCTGATAGTCCACAGATTACAGAATGACTCCAGATGTGCATCGGAAACTACTACTGGTCTTCCAGGGACCGATGAAAGCGTAAACTCTTTGAGACATTACTCCCATGGAGGAAAGTGCGCATGGTGACTGTTGTATTCAATCCCGATGCATTTTCTGTGTTTCATCAACACTCTGATAGTCCACAGATTATAAAATGCCACCAGATGTGCATCGGAAACTACTACTGGTCTACCAAGGAACGATCAAAGCGTAGACTGTTAGAGACATTACTCCCATGGATGAAAGTGGGCATGGTGACTGTTGTATTCAATCTCGATGCAATTTCTGTGTTTCATCAATACTCTGATAGTCCACAGATTACAGAATGCCACCAGATGTGCATCGGAAACTACTACTGGTCTACCAGGGAACGATCAAAGCGTAGACTGTTTGAGACATTACTCCCATGGAGGAAAGAGCGCATGGTGACTGTTGTATTCAATCGCGATGCAATTTCTTTGTTTCATCAACACTCTGATAGTCCACACATTACAGAATGCCACGAGATGTGCATCGGAAACTACTACTGGTCTTCCAGTGAACGATCAAAGCGTAGACTGTTAGAGACATTACTCCCATGGAGGAAAGTGCGCATGGTGACTGTTGTATTCAATCCCGATACAATTTCTGTGTTTCATCAACACTCTGATAGTCCACAGATTACAGAATGCCTCCTGATATGCATTGGTAACTACTACTGGTCTTCCAGGGAACGATCAAATTGTAGACTGTTTGCGACAATACTCCCATGGATGAAAGTGCGCATGGTGATTGTTGTGTTCAATCACGAGGCAATTTCTGTGTTTCAGTACACACTTTGAACGTCCACAGACTACAGAAGGAATCCAGATGTGCATCGGAAACTACTACTGGTCTTCAAGGGAACGATCAAATCGTAGACTGTTTGAGAATTTCTCCCATATAGAAAAGTGCGCATTGTGACTGTTGTATTCAATCCCGATGCATTTTCTGTCTTTCATCAACACTCTGATAGTCCACAGATTACAGAATGACTACTACTGGTCTTCCAGGGAACGATCAAGTCGTAGATTGTTTGAGCCATTACTCCCATGGAGGAATGTGTGCATGGTGACTGTTGTATTGCATCCCGAAGCAATTTCTGTGTTTCATCAACACTCTGATAGTCCACAGATTACAGAATGCCTCCAGATGTGCATCACACTGCTACTGGTCTTCCAGGGAACGATCAAACCGTAAACTCTTTGAGACATTTATCCCATGGAGGAAAGTGCGCATGGTGACTGTTGTATTCAATCCCGATGCATTTTCTGCATTTCATCAACACTCTGATAGTCCACAGATTACAGAATGCCTCCAGATGTGCATCGGAAACTGCTACTGGTCTTCCAGGGAACGATTAAAGCGTAGACTGTTTCAGGATTACTCCCATGGAGGAAAGTGCGCATTGTGACTGTTTTATTCAATCCCGATGCAATTTCTGTGTTTCATCAACACTCTGATAGTCCAGAGATTACAGAATGCCACCAGACGTGCATCGGAAACTACTACTGGTCTTCCAGGGAACGATCAAGTCGTAGACTGTATGAGACACTACTCCTGTGGAGGAAAGTGGGCATGGTGACTATTATATTCAATCGCGATGCAATTTCTGTGTTTTATCAACACTCTGATAGTCAACAGATTACAGAAGGCCACCAGATGTGCATCGGAGAACACTACTGGTCTTCCAGGGAACGATGAAAGCGTAGACTATTTGAGACATTACTCCCGTGGAAGAAAGTGTGCCTGGTGACTGTTGTATTCAATCTCGATGCAATTTCTGTGTTTTATCAACACTCTGATAGTCCACAGATTACAGAAAGCCTCCAAATGTGCATCGGAAACTACTACTGGTCTTCCAGGGACCGATGAAAGCGTAAACTCTTTGAGACATTACTCCCATGGAGGAAAGTGCGCATGGTGACTGTTGTATTCAATCCCGATGCATTTTCTGTGTATCATCAACACTCTGATAGTCCACCGATTATAAAATGCCACCAGATGTGCATCGGAAACTACTACTGGTCTTCCAGGGAACGATCAAAGTGTAGACTGTTTGAGACATTACTCCCGTGGAGGAAAGTGCGCATGGTGACTGTTGTAATCAATCCCGATTCAATTTCTGTGTTTAATCAACACTCAGATAGTCCACAGATTACAGAATGCCTCCTGATATGCATTGGTAACTACTACTGGTCTTCCAGGGAACGATCATATTGTACACTGTTTGCGACATTACTCCCATGGATGAAAGTGCGCATGGTGATTGTTGTGTTCAATCACGAGGCAATTTCTGTGTTTCAGTACACACTTTGAACGTCCACAGACTACAGAAGGAATCCAGATGTGCATCGGAAACTACTACTGGTCTTCAAGGGAACGATCAAATCGTAGACTGTTTGAGAATTTCTCCCATATAGAAAAGTGCGCATTGTGACTGTTGTATTCAATCCCGATGCATTTTCTGTCTTTCATCAACACTCTGATAGTCCACAGATTACAGAATGACTACTACTGGTCTTCCATTGAACGATCAAGTCGTAGATTGTTTGAGCCATTACTCCCATGGAGGAATGTGTGCATGGTGACTGTTGTATTGCATCCCGAAGCAATTTCTGTGTTTCATCAACACTCTGATAGTCCACAGATTACAGAATGCCTCCAGATGTGCATCACACTGCTACTGGTCTTCCAGGGAACGATCAAACCGTAAACTCTTTGAGACATTACTCCCATGGAGGAAAGTGCGCATGGTGACTGTTGTATTCAATCCCGATGCATTTTCTGCATTTCATCAACACTCTGATAGTCCACAGATTACAGAATGCCTCCAGATGTGCATCGGAAACTGCTACTGGTCTTCCAGGGAACGATTAAAGCGTAGACTGTTTCAGGATTACTCCCATGGAGTAAAGTGCGCATTGTGACTGTTTTATTCAATCCCGATGCAATTTCTGTGTTTCATCAACACTCTGATAGTCCAGAGATTACAGAATGCCACCAGACGTGCATCGGAAACTACTACAGGTCTTCCAGGGAACGATCAAGTCGTAGACTGTATGAGACACTACTCCTGTGGAGGAAAGTGGGCATGGTGACTATTATATTCAATCGCGATGCAATTTCTTTGTTTTATCAACACTCTGATAGTCAACAGATTACAGAAGGCCACCAGATGTGCATCGGAGAACACTACTGGTCTTCCAGGGAACGATCAAAGCGTAGACTGTTTGAGACATTACTCCCGTGGAAGAAAGTGTGCCTGGTGACTGTTGTATTCAATCTCGATGCAATTTCTGTGTTTTATCAACACTCTGATAGTCCACAGATTACAGAAAGCCTCCAAATGTGCATCGGAAACTACTACTGGTCTTCCAGGGACCGATGAAAGCGTAAACTCTTTGAGACATTACTCCCATGGAGGAAAGTGCGCATGGTGACTGTTGTATTCAATCCCGATGCATTTTCTGTGTATCATCAACACTCTGATAGTCCACCGATTATAAAATGCCACCAGATGTGCATCGGAAACTACTACTGGTCTTCCAGGGAACGATCAAAGTGTAGACTGTTTGAGACATTACTCCCGTGGAGGAAAGTGCGCATGTTGACTGTTGTAATCAATCCCGATTCAATTTCTGTGTTTCATCAACACTCAGATAGTCCACGGATTACAGAATGGCACCAGATGTGCATCGGAAACTACTACTGGTCTTCCACGGAATGATCGAAGCGTAGACTATTAGAGACATTACTCCCATGGAAGAAAGAGCGCATTGTGACTGATATATTTATTCCCAATGCAATTTCTGTGTTTCATCAACACTCTGATAGTAAACAGATTACAGAATGCCTCCAGATGTTCATCGGTAACTACTACTGGTCTTCCAGGGAACGATCAAAAGCGTAGACTGTTAGAGACATTACTCCCATGGAGGAAAGTGCGCATGGTGAATGTTGTATTCAATCCCGGTAAAATTTCTGTGTTTCATAAACACTCTGATAGTCCACAGATTACAGAAAGCCTCCAGATGTGCATCGGAAACTACTACTGGTCTTCCCGGGAACGGTGAAAGCGTAAACTCTTTGAGACATTACTCGCATGGAGGAAAGTGCGCATGGTGACTGTTGTATTCAATCCCGATGCATTTTCTGTGTTTCATCAACACTCTGATAGTCCACAGATTATAAAATGCCAACATATGTGCATCGGAAACTACTACTGGTCTTCCACGGAACGATCAAAGCGTAGACTGTTTGAGACATTACTCCCATGGATGAAAGTGGGCATGGTGACTGTTGTATTCAATCTCGATGCAATTTCTGTGTTTCATCAATACTCTGATAGTCCACAGATTACAGAATGCCACCGGATGTGCATCGGAAACTACTACTGGTCTTCCAGGGAACGATCAAAGCGTAGATTGTTTGAGACATTACTCCCGTGGAGGAAAGTGCGCATGGTGACTGTTGTATTCAATCCCGATAGAATTTCTTTGTTTCATCAACACTCTGATAGTCCATAGATTACAGAATGCCTCCTGATGTGCATCGGAAACTACTACTAGTCTTCTAGGGAACGATCAAAGCATAGACTGTTTGAGACATTACTCCCATGGAGGAAAGTGCGCATGGTGACTGTTGTATTCAATCCCGATGCATTTTCTGTGTATCATCAACACTCTGATAGTCCACCGATTATAAAATGCCACCAGATGTGAATCGGAAACTACTACTGGTCTTCCAGGGAACGATCAAAGTGTAGACTGTTTGAGACATTACTCCGGTGGAGGAAAGTGCGCATGGTGACTGTTGTAATCAATCCCGATTCAATTTCTGTGTTTCATCAACACTCAGATAGTCCACAGATTACAGAATGCCTCCTGATATGCATTGGTAACTACTACTGGTCTTCCAGGGAACGATCATATTGTACACTGTTTGCGACATTACTCCCATGGATGAAAGTGCGCATGGTGATTGTTGTGTTCAATCACGAGGCAATTTCTGTGTTTCGGTACACACTTTGAACGTCCACAGACTACAGAAGGAATCCAGATGTGCATCGGAAACTACTACTGGTCTTCAAGGGAACGATCAAATCGTAGACTGTTTGAGAATTTCTCCCATATAGAAAAGTGCGCATTGCGACTGTTGTATTCAATCCCGATGCATTTTCTGTCTTTCATCAACACTCTGATAGTCCACAGATTACAGAATGACTACTACTGGTCTTCCAGGGAACGATCAAGTCGTAGATTGTTTGAGCCATTACTCCCATGGAGGAATGTGTGCATGGTGACTGTTGTATTGCATCCCGAAGCAATTTCTGTGTTTCATCAACACTCTGATAGTCCACAGATTACAGAATGCCTCCAGATGTGCATCGGAAACTGCTACTGGTCTTCCAGGGAACGATTAAAACGTAGACTGTTTCAGGATTACTCCCATGGAGGAAAGTGCGCATTGTGACTGTTTTATTCAATCCCGATGCAATTTCTGTGTTTCATCAACACTCTGATAGTCCAGAGATTACAGAATGCCACCAGACGTGCATCGGAAACTACTACAGGTCTTCCAGGGAACGATCAAGTCGTAGACTGTATGAGACACTACTCCTGTGGAGGAAAGTGGGCATGGTGACTATTATATTCAATCGCGATGCAATTTCTTTGTTTTATCAACACTCTGATAGTCAAAAGATTACAGAAGGCCACCAGATGTGCATCGGAGAACACTACTGGTCTTCCAGGGAACGATCAAAGCGTAGACTGTTTGAGACATTACTCCCGTGGAAGAAAGTGTGCCTGGTGACTGTTGTATTCATTACCAATGCAATTTCTGTGTTTTATCAACACTCTGATAGTCCACAGATTACAGAAAGCCTCCAAATGTGCATCGGAAACTACTACTGGTCTTCCAGGGACCGATGAAAGCGTAAACTCTTTGAGACATTACTCCCATGGAGGAAAGTGCGCATGGTGACTGTTGTATTCAATCCCGATGCATTTTCTGTGTATCATCAACACTCTGATAGTCCACCGATTATAAAATGCCACCAGATGTGCATCGGAAACTACTACTGGTCTTCCAGGGAACGATCAAAGTGTAGACTGTTTGAGACATTACTCCCGTGGAGGAAAGTGCGCATGGTGACTGTTGTAATCAATCCCGATTCAATTTCTGTGTTTCATCAACACTCAGATAGTCCACGGATTACAGAATGGCACCAGATGTGCATCGGAAACTACTACTGGTCTTCCACGGAATGATCGAAGCGTAGACTATTAGAGACATTACTCCCATGGAAGAAAGAGCGCATTGTGACTGATATATTCATTCCCAATGCAATTTCTGTGTTTCATCAACACTCTGATAGTAAACAGATTACAGAATGCCTCCAGATGTTCATCGGTAACTACTACTGGTCTTCCAGGGAACGATCAAAAGCGTAGACTGTTAGAGACATTACTCCCATGGAGGAAAGTGCGCATGGTGAATGTTGTATTCAATCCCGGTAAAATTTCTGTGTTTCATAAACACTCTGATAGTCCACAGATTACAGAAAGCCTCCTGATGTGCATCGGAAACTACTACTGGTCTTCCCGGGAACGATGAAAGCGTAAACTCTTTGAGACATTACTCGCATGGAGGAAAGTGCGCATGATGACTGTTGTATTCAATCCCGATGCATTTTCTGTGTTTCATCAACACTCTGATAGTCCACAGATTATAAAATGCCAACATATGTGCATCGGAAACTACTACTGGTCTTCCACGGAACGATCAAAGCGTAGACTGTTTGAGACATTACTCCCATGGATGAAAGTGGGCATGGTGACTGTTGTATTCAATCTCGATGCAATTTCTGTGTTTCATCAATACTCTGATAGTCCACAGATTACAGAATGCCACCAGATGTGCATCGGAAACTACTACTGGTCTTCCAGGGAACGATCAAAGCGTAGAGTGTTTGAGACATTACTCCCGTGGAGGAAAGTGCGCATGGTGACTGTTGTATTCAATCCCGATAGAATTTCTTTGTTTCATCAACACTCTGATAGTCCATAGATTACAGAATGCCTCCTGATGTGCATCGGAAACTACTACTAGTCTTCTAGGGATTGATCAAAGCATAGACTGTTTGAGACATTACTCCCATGGAGGAAAGTGCGCATGGTGACTGTTGTATTCAATCCCGAGGCAATTTCTGTGTTTCAATCCACACTTTGAAGGTCCACAGATTACAGAAATAATCCAGATGTGCATCGGAAACTACTACTAGTCTTCCAGGGAACGATCAAAGCGTAGACTGTTTGAGAATTACTCCTATGGAGGAAAGTGCGCATGGTGACTGTTGTATTCAATCCCGATGCAATTTCTGTGTTTCATCAACACTCTGATAGTCCACAGATTACAGAATGACTCCAGATGTGCATCGGAAAGTACTACTGGTCTTCCAGGGAACGATCAAAGCGTAGACTGTTTGAGAATTTCTCCCATGGAGGAAAGTGCGCATTGTGACCGTTGTATTCAATCCCGATGCATTCTCTGTCTTTCATCAACACACTGATAGTCCACAGATTACAGAATGCCGCCAGATGTGCATCGGAAACTACTACTGGTCTTCCAGGGAACGATTAAAGCGTAGACTGTTTCAGGGTTACTCCCATTGAATAAGGTGCTCATGGTGACTGTTTTATTCAATTCCGAAGCAATTTCTGTGTTTCATCAGCACTCTGATAGTCCACAGATTACAGAATGCCTCCGGATGTGCATCGGTAACTACTAATGGTCTTCCAGGGAACGATCAAAGTGTAGACTGTTAGAGACATTACTCCCATGGATGAAAGTGCGCATGTTGACTGTTGTATTGTATCCCGATACAATTTCTGTGGTTCATCAACACTCTGATAGTCCATAGATTACAGAATGCCTCCTGATGTGCATCGGAAACTGCTACTAGTCTTCCAGGGAACGATCAAAGCATAGACTGTTTGAGAATTACTCCCATGGAGGAAAGTGCGCATGGTGTCTGTTGTATTCAATCCCGATGCAATCTCTGTGTTTCATCAACACTCTGATAGTCCACAGATTACAGAATGACTCCAGATGTGCATCGGAAACTACTACTGGTCTTCCAGGGAACGATCAAAGCGTAGACTGTTTGAGACATTACTCCCATGGAGGAAAGTGTGCATGGTGACTGTTGTATTGAATCCCGATGCAATTTCTGTGTTTCATCAACACTCTGATAGTCCACAGATTACAGAATGCCTCCAGATGTGCATCACACTGCTACTGGTCTTCCAGGGAACGATCAAACCGTAAACTCTTTGAGACATTACTCCCATGGAGGAAAGTGCGCAAGGTGACTGTTGTATTCAATCCTGATGCATTTTATGCATTTCATCATCACTCTGATAGTCCACAGATTACAGAATGCCTCCAGATGTGCATCGGAAACTGCTACTGGTCTTCCAGGGAACGATTAAAGCGTAGACTGTTTCAGGATTACTTCTATGGAGGAAAGTGCGCATTGTGACTGTTTTATTCAATCCCGATGCAATTTCTGTGTTTCATCAACACTCTGATAGTCCAGAGATTACAGAATGCCACCAGACGTGCATCGGAAGCTACTACTGGTCTTCCAGGGAACGATCAAAGCGTAGACTGTTTGAGACATTACTCCCATGGAGGTAAGAGCGCATGGTGACTGTTATATTAAATCCCGATGCAATTTCTTTGTTTCATCAACACTCTGATAGTCCACACATTACACAATGCCACGAGATGTGCATCGGAAACTACTATTGGTCTTCCAGTAAACGACCAAAGCGTAGACTGTTAGAGACATTACTCCCATGGAATAAAGTGCGCATGGTGACTGTTGTATTCAATCCCGATACAATTTCTCTGTTTCATCAACACTCTGATAGTCCACAGATTACAGAATGCCTCCTGATATGCATTGGTAACTACTACAGGTCTTCCAGGGAACGATCAAATTGTAGACTGTTTGCGACATTACTCCCATGGATGAAAGTGCGCATCGTGACTGTTGTATTCAATCACGAGGCAATTTCTGTGTTTCAATCCACACTTTGAACGTCCACAGATTACAGAAGGAATCCAGATGTGCATCGGAAACTGCTACTGGTCTTCCAGGGAACGATGAAATCGTAGACTGTTTGAGAATTTCTCCCATGGAGGATAGTGCGCATTGTGACTGTTGTATTCAATCCCGATGCATTTTCTGTCTTTCATCAACACTCTGATAGTCCACAGATTACAGAATGCCGCCAGATGTGCATCGGAAACTACTACTAGTCTTCCAGGGAACGATCAAAGCGTAGACTGTTTCATGGTTACTCCCATTGAATAAGCTGCGCATGGTGACTGTTTTATTCAATTCCGAAGCAATTTCTGTGTTTCATCAACACTTTGATAGTCCACAGATTACAGAATGCCACCAGACGTGCATCGGAAACTACTACTGGTCTTCCAGGGAACGATTAATGCGTAGACTGTTTCAGGGTTACTCCCATTGAATAAGGTGCGCATGGTGACTGTTTTATTAAATTCCGAAGCAATTTCTGTGTTTCATCAACACTTTGATAGTCCACAGATTACAGAATGCCACCAGATGTGCATCGGAAACTACTACTGGTCTTCCAGGGAACGATCAAAGCATAGACTGTTTGAGACATTACTCCCATTGAGGAAAGTGCGCATGGTGACTGTTGTAATCAATCCCGATGCAATTTCTGTGTTTCATCAGCTCTCTGATAGTCCACAGATTACAGAATGCCTCCGGATGTGCATCGGTAACTACTAATGGTCTTCCAGGGTACGATCAAAGTGTAGACTGTTAGAGACATTACTCCCATGGATGAAAGTGCGCATGTTGACTGTTGTATTCCATTCCGATACAATTTCTGTGGTTCATCAACACTCTGATAGTCCATAGATTACAGAACGCCTCCTGATGTGCATCGGAAACTGCTACTACTCTTCCAGGGAACGATCAAAGCATAGACTGTTTGAGACATTACTCCCATGGAGGAAAGTGCGCATGGTGACTGTTGTATTCAATCCCGAGGCAATTTCTGTGTCTCAATCCACACTTTGAAGGTACACAGATTACAGAAATAATCCAGATGTGCATCGGAAACTACTACTGGTCTTCCAGGGAACGATCAAGTCGTAGACTGTTTGAGAATTACTCCCATGGAGGAAAGTGCGCATGGTGTCTGTTGTATTCAATCCCGATGCAATCTATGTGTTTCATCAACACTCTGATAGTCCACAGATTACAGAATGACTCCAGATGTGCATCGGAAACTACTACTGGTCTTCCAGTGAACGATCAAAGCGTAGACTGTTTGAGACATTACTCCCATGGAGGAAAGTGTGCATGGTGACTGTTGTATTGAATCCCGATGCAATTTCTGTGTTTGATCAACACTCTGATAGTCCACAGATTACAGAATGCCTCCAGATGTGCATCACACTGCTACTGGTCTTCCAGGGAACGATCAAACCGTAAACTCTTTGAGACATTACTCCCATGGAGGAAAGTGCGCATGGTGACTGTTGTATTCAATCCTGATGCATTTTATGCATTTCATCAACACTCTGATAGTCCACAGATTACAGAATGCCTCCAGATGTGCATCGGAAACTGCTACTGGTCTTCCAGGGAACGATTAAAGCGTAGACTGTTTCAGGATTACTCCCATGGAGGAAAGTGCGCATTGTCACTGTTTTATTCAATCCCGATGCAATTTCTGTGTTTCATCAACAGTCTGATAGTCCAGAGATTACAGAATGCCACCAGACGTGCATCGGAAACTACTACTGGTCTTCCAGGGAACGATCAAGTCGTAGACTGTTAGAGACATTACTCCCATGGAGGAAAGTGCGCATGGTGACTGTTGTATTCAATCCCGATACAATTTCTGTGTTTCATCAACACTCTGATAGTCCACAGATTACAGAATGCCTCCTGATAAGCATTGGTAACTACTACTGGTCTTCCAGGGAACGATCAAATTGTAGACTGTTTGCGACATTACTCCCATGGATGAAAGTGCGCATGGTGACTGTTGTATTCAATCACGAGGCAATTGCTGTGTTTCAATCCACACTTTGAACGTCCACAGATTACAGAAGGAATCCAGATGTACATCGGAAACTACTACTGGTCTTCCAGGGAACGATCATATCGTAGACTGTTTGAGAAATTCTCCCATGGAGGAAAGTGCGCATTGTGACTGTTGTATTCATTCCCGATGCATTTTCTGTCTTTCATCAACACTCTCATAGTCCACAGATTATAAAATGCCACCAGATGTGCATCGGAAACTACTACTGGTCTTCCACGTAACGATCAAAGCGTAGACTGTTAGAAACATTACTCCCATGGATGAAAGTGGGCATGGTGACTGTTGTATTAAATCTCGATGCAATTTCTGTGTTTCATCAATACTCTGATAGTCCACAGATTACAGAATGCCACCAGATGTGCATCGGAAACTACTACTGGTCTTCCAGGTAACGATCGAAGCGTAGACTGTTTGAGACATTACTCCGATGGAGGAAAGAGCGCATGGTGACTGTTGTATTCAATCCCGATGCAATTTCTGTGTTTCATCAACACTCTGATAGTCCACACATTACAGAATGCCACGAGATGTGCATCGGAAACTACTATTGGTATTCCAGTGAACGATCAAAGCGTAGACTGTTTGTGACATTACTCCCATGGAGGAAAGTGTGCATGGTGACTGTTGTAATGAATCCCGATGCAATTTCTGTGTTTCATCAACACTCTGATAGTCCACAGATTACAGAATGCCTCCAGATGTGCATCGGACACTGCTACTAGTCTTCCAGGGAACGATCAAAGCATAGACTGTTTGAGACATTATTCCCATTGAGCAAAGTGCGCATGGTGACTGTTGTAATCAATCCCGATGCAATTTCTGTGTTTCAATCCACACTTTGAACGTCCACAGATTACAGAAGGAATCCAGATGTGCATCGGAAACTACTACTGGTCTTCCAGGGAACGATCAAAGCGTAGACTGTTTGAGAATTTCTCCCATGGAGGAAAGTGCGCATTGTGACTGTTGTATTCAATCCCGATGCATTCTCTGTCTTTCATCAACACACTGATAGTCCACAGATTACAGAATGCCGCCAGATGTGCATCGGAAACTACTACTGGTCTTCCAGGGAACGATTAAAGCGTAGACTGTTTCAGGGTTACTCCCATTGAATAAGGTGCTCATGGTGACTGTTTTATTCAATTCCGAAGCAATTTCTGTGTTTCATCAGCACTCTGATAGTCCACAGATTACAGAATGCCTCCGGATGTGCATCGGTAACTACTAATGGTCTTCCAGGGAACGATCAAATTGTAGACTGTTAGAGACATTACTCCTTGGATGAAAGTGCGCATGTTGACTGTTGTATTCTATCCCGATACAATTTCTGTGGTTCATCAACACTCTGATAGTCCATAGATTACAGAATGCCTCCTGATGTGCATCGGAAACTGCTACTAGTCTTCCAGGGAACGATCAAAGCATAGACTGTTTGAGAATTACTCCCATGGAGGAAAGTGCGCATGGTGTCTGTTGTATTCAATCCCGATGCAATCTCTGTGTTTCATCAACACTCTGATAGTCCACAGATTACAGAATGACTCCAGATGTGCATCGGAAACTACTACTGGTCTTCCAGGGAACGATCAAAGCGTAGACTGTTTGAGACATTACTCCCATGGAGGAAAGTGTGCATGGTGACTGTTGTATTGAATCCCGATGCAATTTCTGTGTTTCATCAACACTCTGATAGTCCACAGATTACAGAATGCCTCCAGATGTGCATCACACTGCTACTGGTCTTCCAGGGAACGATCAAACCGTAAACTCTTTGAGACATTACTCCCATGGAGGAAAGTGCGCAAGGTGACTGTTGTATTCAATCCTGATGCATTTTATGCATTTCATCATCACTCTGATAGTCCACAGATTACAGAATGCCTCCAGATGTGCATCGGAAACTGCTACTGGTCTTCCAGGGAACGATTAAAGCGTAGACTGTTTCAGGATTACTCCCATGGAGGAAAGTGCGCATTGTGACTGTTTTATTCAATCCCGATGCAATTTCTGTGTTTCATCAACACTCTGATAGTCCAGAGATTACAGAATGCCACCAGACGTGCATCGGAAGCTACTACTGGTCTTCCAGGGAACGATCAAAGCGTAGACTGTTTGAGACATTACTCCCATGGAGGAAAGTGCGCATGGTGACTGTTGTATTCAATCCCGATACAATTTCTCTGTTTCATCAACACTCTGATAGTCCACAGATTACAGAATGCCTCCTGATATGCATTGGTAACTACTACAGGTCTTCCAGGGACGATCAAATTGTAGACTGTTTGCGACATTACTCCCATGGATGAAAGTGCGCATCGTGACTGTTGTATTCAATCACGAGGCAATTTCTGTGTTTCAATCCACACTTTGAACGTCCACAGATTACAGAAGGAATCCAGATGTGCATCGGAAACTACTACTGGTCTTCCAGGGAACGATGAAATCGTAGACTGTTTGAGAATTTCTCCCATGGAGGAAAGTGCGCATTGTGACTGTTGTATTCAATCCCGATGCATTTTCTGTCTTTCATCAACACTCTGATAGTCCACAGATTACAGAATGCCGCCAGATGTGCATCGGAAACTACTAGTAGTCTTCCAGGGAACGATTAAATCGTAGACTGTTTCATGGTTACTCCCATTGAATAAGCTGCGCATGGTGACTGTTTTATTCAATTCCGAAGCAATTTCTGTGTTTCATCAACACTTTGATAGTCCACAGATTACAGAATGCCACCAGACGTGCATCGGAAACTACTACTGGTCTTCCAGGGAACGATTAATGCGTAGACTGTGTCAGGGTTAGTCCCATTGAATAAGGTGCGCATGGTGACTGTTTTATTAAATTCCGAAGCAATTTCTGTGTTTCATCAACACTTTGATAGTCCACAGATTACAGAATGCCACCAGATGTGCATCGGAAACTACTACTGGTCTTCCAGGGAACGATCAAAGCGTAGACTGTTTGAGACATTACTCCCATTGAGGAAAGTGCGCATGGTGACTGTTGTAATCAATCCCGATGCAATTTCTGTGTTTCATCAGCTCTCTGATAGTCCACAGATTACAGAAGGCCTCCGGATGTGCATCGGTAACTACTAATGGTCTTCCAGGGTACGATCAAAGTGTAGACTGTTAGAGACATTACTCCCATGGATGAAAGTGCGCATGTTGACTGTTGTATTCTATTCCGATACAATTTCTGTGGTTCATCAACACTCTGATAGTCCATAGATTACAGAATGCCTCCTGATGTGCATCGGAAACTGCTACTACTCTTCCAGGGAACGATCAAAGCATAGACTGTTTGAGACATTACTCCCATGGAGGAAAGTGCGCATGGTGACTGTTGTATTCAATCCCGAGGCAATTTCTGTGTCTCAATCCACACTTTGAAGGTACACAGATTACAGAAATAATCCAGATGTGCATTGGAAACTACTACTGGTCTTCCAGGGAACGATCAAGTCGTAGACTGTTTGAGAATTACTCCCATGGAGGAAAGTGCGCATGGTGTCTGTTGTATTCAATCCCGATGCAATCTATGTGTTTCATCAACACTCTGATAGTCCACAGATTACAGAATGCCTCCAGATGTGCATCGGAAACTACTACTGGTCTTCCAGTGAACGATCAAAGCGTAGACTGTTTGAGACATTACTCCCATGGAGGAAAGTGTGCATGGTGACTGTTGTATTGAATCCCGATGCAATTTCTGTGTTTGATCAACACTCTGATAGTCCACAGATTACAGAATGCCTCCAGATGTGCATCACACTGCTACTGGTCTTCCAGGGAACGATCAAACCGTAAACTCTTTGAGACATTACTCCCATGGAGGAAAGTGCGCATGGTGACTGTTGTATTCAATCCTGATGCATTTTATGCATTTCATCAACACTCTGATAGTCCACAGTTTACAGAATGCCTCCAGATGTGCATCGGAAACTGCTACTGGTCTTCCAGGGAACGATTAAAGCGTAGACTGTTTCAGGATTACTCCCATGGAGGAAAGTGCGCATTGTCACTGTTTTATTCAATCCCGATGCAATTTCTGTGTTTCATCAACAGTCTGATAGTCCAGAGATTACAGAATGCCACCAGACGTGCATCGGAAACTACTACTGGTCTTCCAGGGAACGATCAAGTCGTAGACTGTTAGAGACATTACTCCCATGGAGGAAAGTGCGCATGGTGACTGTTGTATTCAATCCCGATACAATTTCTGTGTTTCATCAACACTCTGATAGTCCACAGATTACAGAATGCCTCCTGATAAGCATTGGTAACTACTTCTGGTCTTCCAGGGAACGATCAATTGTAGACTGTTTGCGACATTACTCCCATGGATGAAAGTGCGCATGGTGACTGTTGTATTCAATCACAAGGCAATTGCTGTGTTTCAATCCACACTTTGAACGTCCACAGATTACAGAAGGAATCCAGATGTACATCGGAAACTACTACTGGTCTTCCAGGGAACGATCATATCGTAGACGGTTTGAGAAATTCTCCCATGGAGGAAAGTGCGCATTGTGACTGTTGTATTCATTCCCGATGCATTTTCTGTCTTTCATCAACACTCTGATAGTCCACAGATTACAGAATGCCACCAGACGTGCATCGGAAACTACTACTGGTCTTCCAGGGAACGATCAAGTCGTAGACTGTATGAGACATTACTCCTGTGGAGGAAAGTGGGCATGGTGACTATTATACTCAATCCCGATGCAATTTCTGTGTTTTATCAACACTCTGATAGTCAACAGATTACAGAAGGCCACCACATGTGCATCGGAGACTACTACTGGTTTTCCTGGGAACGATCAAAGCGTAGACTGTTTGAGACATTACTCCCGTGGAGGAAAGTGTGCATGGTGACTGTTGTATTCAATCTCGATGCAATTTCTGTGTTTTATCAACACTCTGATAGTCCACAGATTACAGAAAGCCTCCAGATGTGCATCGGAAAACACTACTGGTCTTCCAGGGACCGATGAAAGCGTAAACTCTTTGAGACATTACTCCCATGGAGGAAAGTGCGCATGGTGACTGTTGTATTCAATCCCGATGCATTTTCTGTCTTTCATCAACACTCTGATAGTCCACAGATTACAGAATGCCACCAGACGTGCATCGGAAACTACTACTGGTCTTCCAGAGAACGATCAAAGCATAGACTGTTTGAGACATTACTCCCATTGAGGAAAGTGCGCATGGTGACTGTTGTAATCAATCCCGATGCAATTTCTGTGTTTCATCAACACTCTGATAGTCCACAGATTACAGAATGCCTCCAGATGTGCATCGGTAACTACTAATGGTCTTCCAGGGAACGATCAAAGTGTAGACTGTTAGAGACATTACTCCCATGGATGAAAGTGCGCATGATGACTGTTGTATTCAATCTCGATGCAATTTCTGTGTTTCATCAACACTTGGATAGTCCACAGATTACAGAATGCCACCAGACGTGCATCGGAAACTACTACTAGTCTTCCAGGGAAAGATCCAAGCATAGTCTGTTTGAGACATTACTCCCATTGTGGAAAGTGCGCATGGTGACTGTTGTATTCAATCCCGATGCAATTTCTGTGTTTCATCAACACTCTGATAGTCCACAGATTACAGAATGAAACAAGACGTGCATCGGAAACTACTACTGGTCTTCCAGGGAACGATCAAGTCGTAGATTGTTTGAGACTTTACTCCCATTGAGGAAAGTGTGCATGGTGACTGTTGTATTGAATCCCGATGCAATTTTTGTGTTTCATCAACACTCTGATAGTCCACACATTACAGAATGCCACGAGATGTGCATCGGAAACTACTACTGGTCTTCCAGTGAACGATCAAAGCGTAGACTGTTAGAGACATTACTCCCATGGAGGAAAGTGCGCATGGTGACTGTTGTATTCAATCCCTATAGAATTTCTGTGTTTCATCAACACTCTGATAGTCCACAGATTACACAATGCCTCCTGATATGCATTGGTAACTACTACTGGTCTTCCAGGGAACGATCAAATTGTAGACTGTTTGCGACATTACTCCCATGGATGAAAGTGCGCATGGTGAGTGTTGTATTCAATCACGAGGCAATTACTGTGTTTCAATCCACACTTTGAACGTCCACAGATTACAGAAGGAATCCAGATGTGCATCGGAAACTACTACTGGTCTTCCAGGGAACGATCAAAGCGTAGACTGTTTGAGAATTTCTCCCACGGAGGAAAGTTCGCATTGTGACTGTTGTATTCATCCCGATGCATTTTCTGTCTTTCATCAACACTGTGATAGTCCACAGATTACAGAATGCCGCCAGATGTGCATCGGAAACTACTACTGGTCTTCCAGGGAACGATTAAAGCGTAGACTGTTTCAGGGTTACTCCCATTGAATAAGGTGCGCATGGTGACTGTTTTATTCAATTCCGAAGCAATTTCTGTGTTTCAGCAACACTTTCATGGTCCACAGATTACAGAATGCCACCAGACGTGCATCGGAAACTACTACTGGTCTTCCAGGGAACGATCAAAGCGTAGACTGTTTGAGACATTACTCCCGTGGAGGAAAGTGGGCATGGTGACTGTTGTATTCAATCCGAATGCAATTTCTGTATTTCATCAACACTCTAATAGTCCACAGATTACAGAATGCCACTAGATGTGCATCGGAAACTACTACTGGTCTTCCAGGGAACGATCAAAGTGTAGACTGTTTGAGACATTACTCCCGTGGAGGAAAGTGCGCATGGTGACTGTTGTAATCAATCCCGATTCAATTACTGTGTTTCATCAACACTCTGATAGTCCACGGATTACAGAATGGCACCAGATGTGCATCGGAAACTACTACTGGTCTTCCACGGAATGATCGAAGCGTAGACTGTTAGAGACATTACTCCCATGAAGGAAAGTGCGCATTGTGACTGATGTATTCATTCCCAATGCAATTTCTGTGTGTCATCAACACTCTGATAGTAAACAGATTACAGAATGCCTCCAGATGTGCATCGGTAACTACTACTGGTCTTCCAGGGAACGATCAAAAGCGTAGACTGTTAGAGACATTAGTTCCATGGAGGAAAGTGCGCATGGTGAATGTTGTATTCAATCCCGATACAATTTCTGTGTTTCATCAACACTCTGATAGTCCACAGATTACAGAAAGCCTCCAGATGTGCATCGGAAACTACAACTGGTCTTCCAGGTAACGATGAAAGCGTAAACTCTTTGAGACATTACTCCCATGGAGGAAAGTGCGCATGGTGACTGTTGTATTCAATCCCGATGCATTTTCTGTGTTTCATCAACACTCTGATAGTAAACAGACTATAAAATGCCAACAGATGTGCATCGCAAACTACTACTGGTCTTCCATGGAACGATCAAAGCGTAGACTGTTTGAGACATTACTCCCATGGATGAAAGTGGGCATGGTGACTGTTGTATTCAACCTCGATGCAATTTCTGTGTTTCATCAATACTCTGATAGTCCACAGATTACAGAATGCCACCAGATGTGCATCGGAATCTACTACTGGTCTTCCAGGGAACGATCAAAGCGTAGAGTGTTTGAGACATTACTCCCATGGAGGAAAGTGCGCATGGTGACTGTTGTATTCAACCCCGATGCTATTTCTTTGCTTCATCAACACTCTGATAGTCTACACATTACAGAATGCCACGAGATGTGCATCGGAAACTACTACTAGTCTTCCAGGGAACGATCAAAGCATAGACTGTTTGAGACATTACTCCCATGGAGGAAAGTGCGCATGGTGACTGTTGTATTCAATCCCGAGGCTATTTCTGTGTTTCAATCCACAGTTTGAAGGTCCACAGATTACAGAAATAATCCAGATGTGCTTCGGAAACTACTACTGGTCTTCCAGGGAACGATCAAAGCGTAGACTGTTTGAGAATTACTCCTATGGAGGAAAGTGCGCATGGTGACTGTTGTATTCAATCCCGATGCAATTTCTGTGTTTCATCAACACTCTGATAGTCCACAGATTACAGAATGACTCCAGATGTGCATCGGAAAGTACTACTGGTCTTCCAGGGAACGATCAAAGCGTAGACTGTTTGTGACATTACTCCCATGGAGGAAAGTGTGCATGGTGACTGTTGTATTGAATCCCGATGAAATTTATGTGTTACATCAACACTCTGATAGTCCACAGATTACAGAATGCCTCCAGATGTGCATCGGACACTGCTACTAGTCTTCCAGGGAACGATCAAAGCATAGACTGTTTGAGACATTACTCCCATTGAGGAAAGTGCGCATGGTGACTGTTGTAATCAATCCCGATGCGATTTCTGTGTTTCAATCCACACTTTGAACGTCCACAGATTACAGAAGGAATCCAGATGTGCATCGGAAACTACTACTGGTCTTCCAGGGAACGATCAAAGCGTAGACTGTTTGAGAATTTCTCCCATGGAGGAAAGTGCGTATTGTGACTGTTGTATTCAATCCCGATGCATTTTCTGTCTTTCATCAACACTCTGATAGTCCACAGATTACAGAATGCCGCCAGATGCGCATCGGAAACTACTACTGGTCTTCCAGGGAACAATTAAAGGGTAGACTGTTTCAGGGTTACTCCCATTGAATAAGGTGCGCATGGTGACTGTTTTATTCAATTCCGAAGCAATTTCTGTGTTTCATCAACACTTTGATAGTCCACAGATTACAAAATGCCACCAGACGTGCATCGGAAACTACTACTGGTCTTCCAGGGAACGATCAAAGCATAGACTGTTTGAGACATTACTCCCATTGAGGAAAGTGCGCATGGTGACTGTTGTAATCAATCCCGATGCAATTTCTGTGTTTCATCAGCACTCTGATAGTCCACAGTATACAGAATGCCTCCAGATGTGCATCGGTAACTACTAATGGTCTTCCAGGGAAGGATCAAAGTGTAGACTGTTAGAGACATAACTCCCATGGATGAAAGTGCGCATGTTGACTGTTGTATTCTATCCCGAAACAATTTCTGTGGTTCATCAACACTCTGATAGTCCATAGATTACAGAATGCCTCCTGATGTGCATCGGAAGCTGCTACTAGTCTTCCAGGGAACGATCAAAGCATAGACTGTTTGAGACATTACTCCCATGGAGGAAAGTGCGCATGGTGACTGTTGTATTCAATCCCGAGGCAATTTCTGTGTTTCAATCCACACTTTTAAGGTCCACAGATTACAGAAATAATCCAGATGTGCATCGGAAACTACTACTGGTCTTCCAGGGAACGATCAAATCGTAGACTGTTTGAGAATTACTCCCATGGAGGAAAGTTCGCATGGTGTCTGTTGTATTCAATCCCGATGCAATCTCTGTGTTTCATCAACACTCTGATAGTCCACAGATTACAGAATGACTCCAGATGTGCATCGGAAACTACTACTGGTCTTCCAGGGAACGATCAAAGCGTAGACTGTTTGAGACATTACTCCCATGGAGGAAAGTGTGCTTGGTGACTGTTGTATTGAATCCCGGTGCAATTTCTGTGTTTCATCAACACCCTGATAGTCCACAGATTACAGAATGCCTCCAGATGTGCATCACACTGCTACTGGTCTTCCAGGGAACGATCAAACCGTAAACTCTTTGAGACATTACTCCCATGGAGGAAAGTGCGCATGGTGACTGTTGTATTCAATCCTGATGCATTTTCTGCATTTCATCAACACTCTGATAGTCCACAGATTACAGAATGCCTCCAGATGTGCATCGGAAACTGCTACTGGTCTTCCAGGGATCGATTAAAGCGTAGACTGTTTCAGGTTTACTCCAATGGAGGAAAGTGCGCATTGTGACTGTTTTATTCAATCCCGATGCAATTTCTGTGTTTCATCAACAATCTGATAGTCCAGAGATTACAGAATGCCACCAGACGTGCATCGGAAACTACTACTGGTCTTCCAGGGAAAGATCAAGTCGTAGACTGTTAGAGACATTACTCCCATGGAGGAAAGTGCGCATGGTGACTGTTGTATTCAATCCCGATGCAATTTCTTTGTTTCATCAACACTCTGATAGTCCACACATTACAGAATGCCACGAGATGTGCATCGGAAACTACTATTGGTCTTCCAGTGAACGATCAAAGCGTAGACTGTTAGAGACATTACTCCCATGGAGGAAAGTGCGCATAGTGACTGTTGTATTCAATCCCGATACAATTTCTGTGTTACATCAACACTCTGATAGTCCACAGATTACAGAATGCCTCCTGATATGCGTTGGTAACTACTACTGGTCTTCCAGGGAACGATCAAATTGTAGACTGTTTGCGACAATACTCCCATGGATGAAAGTGCGCATGGTGACTGTTGTATTCAATCACGAGGCAATTTCTGTGTTTCAATCCACAATTTGAACGTCCACAGATTACAGAAATAATCCAGATGTGCATCGGAAACTACTACTGGTCTTCCAGTGAACGATCAAATCGTAGACTGTTTGAGAATTACTCACATGGAGGAAAGTGCGCATGGTGTCTGTTGTATTCAATCCCGATGCAGTCTCTGTGTTTCATCAACACTCTGATAGTCCACAGATTACAGAATGACTCCAGATGTGCATCGGAAACTACTACTAGTCTTCCAGGGAACGATCAAAGCGTAGACTGTTTGAGACATTACTCCCATGGATGAAAGTGCGCATGTTGACTGTTGTATTCTATCCCGAAACAATTTCTGTGGTTCATCAACACTCTGATAGTCCATAGATTACAGAATGCCTCCTGATGTGCATCGGAAACTGCTACTAGTCTTCCAGGGAACGATCAAAGCATAGACTGTTTGAGACATTACTCCCATGGAGGAAAGTGCACATGGTGACTGTTGTATTCAATCCCGAGGCAATTTCTGTGTTTCAATCCACACTTTTAAGGTCCACAGATTACAGAAATAATCCAGATGTGCATCGGAAACTACTACTGGTTTTCCAGGGAACGATCAAATCATAGACTGTTTGAGAATTACTCCCATGGAGGGAAGTGTGCTTGGTGACTGTTGTATTGAATCCCGATGCAATTTCTGTGTTTCATCAACACTCTGATAGTCCACAGATTACAGAATGCCTCCAGATGTGCATCACACTGCTACTGGTCTTCCACGGAACGATCAAACCGTAAACTCTTTGAGATATTACTCCCATGGAGGAAAGTGCGCATGGTGACTGTTGTATTCAATCCTGATGCATTTTCTGCATTTCATCAACACTTTAATAGTCCGCAGATTACAGAATGCCTCCAGATGTGCATCGGAAACTGCTACTGGTCTTCCAGGGATCGATTAAAGCGTAGACTGTTTCAGGTTTACTCCCATGGAGGAAAGTGCGCATTGTGACTGTTTTATTCAATCCCGATGCAATTTCTGTGTTTCATCAACAATCTGATAGTCCAGAGATTACAGAATGCCACCAGACGTGCATCGGAAACTGCTACTGTCTTCCAGGGAAAGATCAAGTCGTAGACTGTTAGAGACATTACTCCCATAGAGGAAAGTGCGCATGGTGACTGTTGTATTCAATCCCGATGCAATTTCTTTGTTTCATCAACACTCTGATAGTCCACACATTACAGAATGCCACGAGATGTGCATCGGAAACTACTATTGGTCTTCCAGTGAACGATCAAAGCGTAGACTGTTAGAGACATTACTCCCATGGAGGAAAGTGCGCATAGTGACTGTTGTATTCAATCCCGATACAATTTCTGTGTTACATCAACACTCTGATAGTCCACAGATTACAGAATGCCTCCTGATATGCGTTGGTAACTACTACTGGTCTTCCAGGGAACGATCAAATCGTAGACTGTTTGCGACAATACTCCCATGGATGAAAGTGCGCATGGTGACTGTTGTATTCAATCACGAGGCAATTTCTGTGTTTCAATCCACACTTTGAACGTCCACAGATTGCAGAAGGAATCCAGATGTGCATCGGAAGCTACTGCTGGTCTTCCAGGGAACGATCAAATCGTAGACTGTTTGAGAATTTCTCCCATGGAGGAAAGTGCGCATTGTGACTGTTGTATTCAATCCCGATGCATTTTCTGTCTTTCATCAACACTCTGATAGTCCACAGATTACAGAATGCCGCCAGATGTGCATCAGAAACTACTACTGGTCTTCCAGGGAACGATTAAAGCGTAGACTGTTAGAGACATTACTCCCATGGAGGAAAGTGCGCATAGTGACTGTTGTATTCAATCCCGATACAATTTCTGTGTTACATCAACACTCTGATAGTCCACAGATTACAGAAGGCCTCCTGATATGCGTTATTAACTACTACTGGTCTTCCAGGGAACGATCAAATTGTAGACTGTTTGCGACAATACTCCCATGGATGAAAGTGCGCATGGGGACTGTTGTATTCAATCACGAGGCAATTTCTGTGTTTCAATCCACACTTTGAACGTCCACAGATTGCAGAAGGAATCCAGATGTGCATCGGAAACTACTACTGGTCTTCCAGGGAACGATCAAATCGTAGACAGTTTGAGAATTTCTCCCATGGAGGAAAGTGCGCATTGTGACTGTTGTATTCAATCCCGATGCATTTTCTGTCTTTCATCAACACTCTGATAGTCCACAGATTACAGAATGCCGCCAGATGTGCATCAAAAACTACTACTGGACTTCCAGGGAACGATTAAAGCGTAGACTGTTTCATAGTTACTCCCATTGAATAAGCTGCGCATGGTGACAGTTTTATTCAATTCCGAAGCAATTTCTGTGTTTCATCAACACTTTGATAGTCCACAGATTACAGAATGCCACCAGACGTGCATCGGAAACTACTACTGGTCTTCCAGGGAACGATCAAAGCATAGACTGTTTGAGACATTGCTCCCATTGAGGAAAGTGCGCATGGTGACTGTTGTAATCAATCCCGATGCAATTTCTGTGTTTCATCAGCACTCTGATAGTCCACAGATTACAGAATGCCTCCAGATGTGCATCGGTAACTACTAATGGTCTTCCAGGGAACGATCAAAGTGTAGACTGTTAGAGACATTACTCCCATGGATGAAAGTGCGCATGTTGACTGTTGTATTTTATCCCGATACAATTTCTGTGGTTCGTCAACACTCTGATAGTCCATAGATTACAGAATGCCTCCTGATGTGCATCGGAAACTGCTACTAGTCTTCTAGGGAACGATCAAAGCATAGACTGTTTGAGACATTACTCCCATTGAGGAAAGTGCGCATGGTGACTGTTGTAATCAATCCCGATGCAATTTCTGTGTTTCAATCCACACTTTGAAGGTCCACAGATTACAGAAATAATCCAGATGTGCATCGGAAACTACTACTGGTCTTCCAGTGAACGATCAAATCGTAGACTGTTTGAGAATTACTCCCATGGAGGAAAGTGCGCATGGTGTCTGTTGTATTCAATCCCGATGCAGTCTCTGTGTTTCATCAACACTCTGATAGTCCACAGATTACAGAATGCCTCCAGAAGTGCATCGGAAACTGCTACTGGTCTTCCAGGGAACGATTAAAGCGTAGACTGTTTCAGGATTACTCCCATGCAGGAAAGTGCGCATTGTGACTGATTTATTCAATCCCGATGCAATTTCTGTGTTTCATCAACACTCTGATAGTCCAGAGATTACAGAATGCCACCAGACGTGCATCGGAAACTACTACTGGTCTTCCAGGGAACGATCAAGTCGTAGCCTGTATGAGACATTACTCCTGTGGAGGAAAGTGGGCATGGTGACTATTATATTCAATCCAGATGCAATTTCTGTGTTTCATCAACACTCTGATAGTCAACAGATTACAGAAGGCCACCACATGTGCATCGGAGACTACTACTGGTCTTCCTGGGAGCGATCAAAGCGTAGACTGTTTGAGACATTACTCCCGTGGAGGAAAGTGTGCATGGTGACTGTTGTATTCGATCACGATGCAATTTCTGTGTTTTATCAACACTCTGATAGTCCACAGATTACAGAAAGCCTCCAGATGTGCATCGGAAACACTACTGGTCTTCCAGTGAACGATCAAAGCGTAGACTGTTAGAGACATTACACCCATGGATGAAATTGGGCATGGTGACTGTTGTATTCAATCCCGATACAATTTCTATGTTTCATCAACACTCTGATAGTCCACAGATTACAGAATGCCTCCTGATATGCATTGGTAACTACTACTGGACTTCCAGGGAACGATCTAATTGTAGACTGTTTGCGACATTACTGCCATGGATGAAAGTGCGCATGGTGACTTTTGTATTCAATCACGAGGCAATTTCTGTGTTTCAATCGACACTTTGAACGTCCACAGATTACAGAAGGAATCCAGATGTGCATCGGAAACTACTACTGGTCTTCCAGGGAACGATCAAATCGTAGACTGTTTGAGACTTTCTCCCATGGAGGAAAGTGCGCATTGTGACTGTTGTATTCAATCCCGATGCATTTTCTGTCTTTCATCAACACTCTGATAGTCCACAGATTATAGAATGCCGCCAGATGTGCATCGGAAACTACTACTGGTTTTCCAGGTAACGATTAAAGCGTAGACTGTTTCATGGTTACTCCCATTGAATAAGCTGCGCATGGTGACTGTTTTATTCAATTCCGAAGCAATTTCTGTGTTTCATCAACACTTTGATAGTCCACAGATTACAGAATGCCACCAGACGTGCATCGGAAACTACTACTGGTCTTCCAGGGAACGATCAAAGCATAGACTGTTAGAGACATTACTCCCATGGATGAAAGTGCGCATATTGACTGTTGTATTCTATCCCGATACAATTTCCGTGGTTCATCAACACTCTGATAGTCCATAGATTACAGAATGCCTCCTGATGTGCATCGGAAACTGCTACTGGTCTTCTAGGGAACGATTAAAGCGTAGACTGTTTCAGGATTACTCCCATGGAGGAAAGTGCGCATTGTGACGGTTTTATTCAATCCCGATGCAATGTCTGTGTTTCATCAACACTCTGATAGTCCAGAGATTACAGAATGCCACAAGACGTGCATCGGAAACTACTACTGGTCTTCCAGGGAACGATCAAGTCGTAGACTGTATGAGACATTACTCCTGTGGAGGAAAGTGGGCATGGTGACTATTATATTCAATCCCGATGCAATTTCTGTGTTTTATCAACACTCTGATAGTCATCAGATTACAGAAGGCCACCAGATGTGCATCGGAGACTACTACTGGTCTTCCAGGGAATGATCAAAGCGTAGACTGTTTGAGACATTACTCCCATGGAGGAAAGAGCGCATGGTGACTGTTGTATTCAATCCCGATGCAATTTCTTTGTTTCATCAACACTCTGATAGTCCACACATTACAGAATGCCACCAGATGTGCATCGGAAACTACTACTGGTCTTCCAGGGAATGATCAAAGCGTAGACTGTTTGAGACATTACTCCCATGGAGGAAAGAGCGCATGGTGACTGTTGTATTCAATCCCGATGCAATTTCTTTGTTTCATCAACACTCTGATAGTCCACACATTACAGAATGCCACGAGATGTGCATCGGAAACTACTACTGGTCTTCCAGTGAACGATCAAAGCGTAGACTGTTAGAGACATTACTGCCATGGAGGAAAGTGCGCATGGTGACTGTTGTATTCAATCCCGATCCAATTTCTGTGTTTCATCAACACTCTGATAGTCCACAGATTACAGAATGCCTCCTGATATGCATTGGTAACTACTACTGGTCTTCCAGGGAACGAACAAAGCGTAGACTGTTTGAGACATTACTCTCGTGGAGGAAAGTGGGCATGGTGACTGTTGTATTCAATCCGAATGCAATTTCTGTATTTCATCAACACTCTAATAGTCCACACATTACAGAATGCCACCAGTTGTGCATCGGAAACTACTACTGGTCTTCCAGGGAACGATCAAAGCGTAGACAGTTAGAGACATTACGCCCATGGAGGAATGTGCGCATGGTGAATGTTGTATTCAATCCCGATACAATTTCTGTGTTTCATCAACACTCTGATAGTCCACAGATTACAGAAAGCCTCCAGATGTGCATCGGAAACTACTACTGGTCTTCCAGGGAACGATGAAAGCGTAAACTCTTTGAGACATTACTCCCATGGAGGAAAGTGCGCATGGTGACTGTTGTATTCAATCCCGATGCTTTTTCTGTGTTTCATCAACACTCTGATAGTCCACAAATTACAAAATGCCACCAGATGTGCATCGGAAACTACTACTGGTCTTCCACGGAACGATCAAAGCGTAGACTGTTTGAGACATTACTCCCATGGATGAAAGTGGGCATGGTGACTGTTGTATTCAATCTCGATGCAATTTCTGTGTTTTATCAATACTCTGATAGTCCACAGATTACAGAATGCCAACAGATGTGCATCGAAAACTACTACTGGTCTTCCAGGGAACGATCAAAGCGTAGAGTGTTTGAGACATTATTCCCATGGAGGAAAGTGCGCATGGTGACTGTTGTATTCAACCCCGATGCAATTTCTTTGCTTCATCAACACTGTGATAGTCCACACATTACAGAATGCCACGAGATGTGCATCGGAAACTACTACTGGTCTTCCTGGGAACGATCAAAGCGTAGACTGTTTCAGACATTATTCCCATGGAGAAAATTGCGGATGGTGACTGTTGTATTCAATCCCGATGCAATTTCTTTGTTTCATCAACACTCTGATAGTCCACATATTACAGAATGCCACCAGATGTGCATCGGAAACTACTGCTGGTCTCCAGGGAACGATGAAAGCGTAGACTGTTTGAGACATTACTCCCATTGAGGAAAGTGCGCATGGTGACTGTTGTAATCAATACCGATGCAATTTCTGTGTTTCATCAACACTCTGATAGTCCACAGATTACAGAATGCCTCCAGATGTGCATCGGTAACTACTAATGGTCTTCCAGGGAACGATCAAAGTGTAGACTGTTAGAGACATTACTCCCATGGATGAAAGTGCGCATGTTGACTGTTGTATTCTATCTCGATACAATTTCTGTGGTTAATCAAAACTCTGATAGTCCATAGATTACAGAATGCCTCCTGATGTGCATCGGAAATTACTACTAGTCTTCCAGGGAACGATCAAAGCATAGACTGTTTGAGACATTACTCCCATGGAGGAAAGTGCGCATGGTGACTGCTGTATTCAATCCCGAGGCAATTTCTGTGTTTCAGTCCACACTTTGAAGGTCCACAGATTACAGAAATAATCCAGATGTGCATCGGAAACTACTACTGGTCTTCCAGGGAACGATCAAAGCGTAGACTGTTTGAGAATTACTCCTATGGAGGAAAGTGCGCATGGTGACTGTTGTATTGAATCCCGATGCAATTTCTGTGTTTCATCAACACTCTGATAGTCCACAGATTACAGAATGCCTCCAGATGTGCATCGGAAACTACTACTGGTCTTCCAGGGAACGATCAAAGCGTAAATTCTTTGAGACATTACTCCCATTGAGGAAAGTGCGCATGGTGACTGTTGTATTCAATCCCGATGCATTTTCTGTGTTCCATCAACACTCTGATAGTCCACAGATTACAGAATGCCACCAGACGTGCATCGGAAACTACTACTGGTCTTCCAGGAAACGATCAAGTCGTAGACTGTTTGAGACATTACTCCCATGGGGGAAAGTGTGCATGGTGACTGTTGTATTGAATCCCGATGCATTTTCTGTGTTTCATCAACACTCTGATAGTTCACATATTACAGAATGCCTCCAGATGTGCATCACACTGCTACTGGTCTTCCAGGGAACGATCAAAGCGTAGACTGTTTGAGACATTACTCCTGTGGAGGAAAGTGTGCATGGTGACTGTTGTATTCAATCTCGATGCATTTTCTGTGTTTTATCAACACTCTGATAGTCCACAGATTACAGAATGCCTCCTGATATGCATTGGTAACTACTACTGGTCTTCCAGGGAACGATCAAATTGTAGACTGTTTGCGACATGACTCCCATGGATGAAAGTGCGCATGGTGACTGTTGTATTCAATCACGAGGCAATTCCTGTGCTTCAATCCACACTTTGAACGTCCACAGATTACAGAAGGAATCCAGATGTGCATCGGAAACTACTACTGGTCTTCCAGGGAACGATCAAAGCGTAGACTGTTTGAGACATTACTCCCGTGGAGGAAAGTGGGCATGGTGACTGTTGTATTCAATCCGAATGCAATTTCTGTATTTCATCAACACTCTAATAGTCCACAGATTACAGAATGCCACCAGATGTTCATCGGAAACTACTACTGGTCTTCCAGGGAACGATCAAAGTGTAGACTGTTTGAGACATTACTAGCGTGGAGGAAAGTGCGCATGGTGACTGTTGTAATCAATCCCGATTCAATTTCTGTGATTCATCAACACTCTGATAGTCCACGGATTATAGAATGGCACCAGATGTGCATCGGAAACTACTACTGGTCTTCCACGGAATGATCGAAGCGTAGACTGTTAGAGACATTACTCCCATGGAGGAAAGTGCGCATTGTGACTGATGTATTCATTCATAATGCAATTTCTGTGTTTCATCAACACTCTGATAGTAAACAGATTACAGAACGCCTCCAGATGTGCATCGGTAACTACTACTGGTCTTCCAGGGAAGGATCAAAAGCGTAGACTGTTAGAGACACTACTCCCATGGAGGAAAGTGCGCATGGTGAATGTTGTATTCAATCCCGATACAATTTATGTGTTTCATCAACATTCTGATAGTCCACAGATTACAGAAAGCCTACAGATGTGCATCGGAATC
The DNA here is from genome assembly GCF_023897955.1 of Schistocerca gregaria. Classification (NCBI taxonomy): domain Eukaryota; kingdom Metazoa; phylum Arthropoda; class Insecta; order Orthoptera; family Acrididae; genus Schistocerca; species Schistocerca gregaria. The sequence continues at coordinate 45,989,365 of NC_064927.1, forward strand.
TACTACTGGTTTCCAGGGAACGATGAAAGCGTAAACTCTTTGAGACATTACTGCCATGGAGGAAAGTGCGCATGGTGACTGTTTTATTCAATCCCGATGCATTTTCTGTGTTTCATCGACACTCTGATAGTCCACAGATTATAAAATGCCACCAGATGTGCATCGGAAACTACTACTGGTCTTCCACGGAACGATCAAAGCGTAGACTGTTTGAGACATTACTCCCATGGATGAAAGTGGGAATGGTGACTGTTGTATTCAATCTCGATGCAATTTCTGTGTTTCATCAATACTCTGATAGTCCACAGATTACAGAATGCCACCAGATGTGCATCGGAAACTACTACTGGTCTTCCAGGGAACGATCAAAGCGTAGACTGTTTGAGACATTACTCCCATGGAGGAAAGTGTGCATGGTGACTGTTGTATTGAATCCCGATGCATTTTCTGTGTTTCATCAACACTCTGATAGTTAACATATTACAGAATGCCTCCAGATGTGCATCACACTGCTACTGGTCTTCCAGGGAACGATTAAAGCGTAGACTGTTTCAGGATTACTCCCATGGAGGAAAGTGCGCATTGTGACTGTTTTATTCAATCCCGATGCAATTTCTGTGTTTCATCAACACTCTGATAGTCCAGAGATTACAGAATGCTACCAGACGTACATCGGAAACTACTACTGGTCTTCCAGGGAACGATCAAGTCGTATACTGTATGAGACATTACTCCTTTGGAGGAAAGTGGGCATGGTGACTATTATATTCAATCCCGATGCATTTTCTGTGTTTTATCAACACTCTGATAGTCAACAGATTACAGAAGGCCACCAGATGTGCATCGGAGACTACTACTGGTCTTCCAGGGAACGATCAAAGCGTAGACTGTTTGAGACATTACTCCCGTGGAGGAAAGTGTGCATGGTGACTGTTGTATTCAATCTCGATGCATTTTCTGTGTTTTATCAACACTCTGATAGTCCACAGATTACAGAATGCCTCCTGATATGCATTGGTAACTACTACTGGTCTTCCAGGGAACGATCAAATTGTAGACTGTTTGCGACATGACTCCCATGGATGAAAGTGCGCATGGTGACTGTTGTATTCAATCACGAGGCAATTTCTGTGCTTCAATCCACACTTTGAACGTCCACAGATTACAGAAGGAATCCAGATGTGCATCGGAAACTACTACTGGTCTTCCAGGGAACGATCAAAGCGTAGACTGTTTGAGACATTACTCCCGTGGAGGAAAGTGGGCATGGTGACTGTTGTATTCAATCCGAATGCAATTTCTGTATTTCATCAACACTCTAATAGTCCACAGATTACAGAATGCCACCAGATGTTCATCGGAAACTACTACTGGTCTTCCAGGGAACGATCAAAGTGTAGACTGTTTGAGACATTACTAGCGTGGAGGAAAGTGCGCATGGTGACTGTTGTAATCAATCCCGATTCAATTTCTGTGATTCATCAACACTCTGATAGTCCACGGATTACAGAATGGCACCAGATGTGCATCGGAAACTACTACTGGTCTTCCACGGAATGATCGAAGCGTAGACTGTTAGAGACATTACTCCCATGGAGGAAAGTGCGCATTGTGACTGATGTATTCATTCATAATGCAATTTCTGTGTTTCATCAACACTCTGATAGTAAACAGATTACAGAACGCCTCCAGATGTGCATCGGTAACTACTACTGGTCTTCCAGGGAAGGATCAAAAGCGTAGACTGTTAGAGACACTACTCCCATGGAGGAAAGTGCGCATGGTGAATGTTGTATTCAATCCCGATACAATTTATGTGTTTCATCAACATTCTGATAGTCCACAGATTACAGAAAACCTACAGATGTGCATCGGAAACTACTACTGGTTTCCAGGGAACGATGAAAGCGTAAACTCTTTGAGACATTACTGCCATGGAGGAAAGTGCGCATGGTGACTGTTTTATTCAATCCCGATGCATTTTCTGTGTTTCATCGACACTCTGATAGTCCACAGATTATAAAATGCCACCAGATGTGCATCGGAAACTACTACTGGTCTTCCACGGAACGATCAAAGCGTAGACTGTTTGAGACATTACTCCCATGGATGAAAGTGGGAATGGTGACTGTTGTATTCAATCTCGATGCAATTTCTGTGTTTCATCAATACTCTGATAGTCCACAGATTACAGAATGCCACCAGATGTGCATCGGAAACTACTACTGGTCTTCCAGGGAACGAACAAAGCGTAGACTGTTTGAGACATTACTCCCGTGGAGGAAAGTGCGCATGGTGACTGTTGTATTCAACCCCGATGCAATTTCTTTGCTTCATCAATACTCTGACAGTCCACAGATTACAGAATTTCACCAGATGTGCATCGGAAACTACTGCTGGTCTCCAGGGAACGATGAAAGCGTAGACTGTTTGAGACATTACTCCCATTGAGGAAAGTGTGCATGGTGACTGTTGTAATCAATCCCGACGCAATTTCTGTGTTTCATCAACACTCTGATAGTCCACAGATTACAGAATGCCTCCAGATGTGCATCGATAACTACTAATGGTCTTCCAGGGAACGATCAAAGTGTAGACTGTTAGAGACATTACTCCCATGGATGAAAGTGCGCATGTTGACTGTTGTATTCTATCTCGATACAATTTCTGTGGTTCATCAACACTCTGATAGTCCATAGTTTACAGAATGCCTCCTGATGTGCATCGGAAACTACTACTAGTCTTCCAGGGAACGATCAAAGCATAGACTGTTTGAGACATTACTCCCATGGAGGAAAGTGCGCATGGTGACTGTTGTATTCAATCCCGAGGCAATTTCTGTGTTTCAATCCACACTTTGAAAGTCCACAGATTACAGAAATAATACAGATGTGCATCGGAAACAACTACTGGTCTTCCAGGGAACGATCAAAGCGTAGACTGTTTGAGAATTACTCCTATGGAGGAAAGTGCGCATGGTGACTGTTGTATTCAATCCCGATGCAATTTCTGTGTTTCATCAACACTCTGATAGTCCACAGATTACAGAATGACTCCAGATGTGCATCGGAAACTACAATTGGTCTTCCAGGGAACGATGAAAGCGTAGACTGTTCGAGACATTACTCCCATTGAGGATAGTGCGCATGGTGACTGTTGTATTGAATCCCGATGCAATTTCTGTGTTTCATCAACACTCTGATAGTCCACAGACTACAGAAAGCCTCCAGATGTGCATCGGACACTGCTACTGGTCTTGCAGGGAACGATCAAAGCGTAAACTCTTTGAGACATTACTCCCATAGAGGAAAGTGCGCATGGTGACTGTTGTATTCAATCCCGATGCATTTTCTGCATTTCATCAACACTCTGATAGTCCACAGATTACAGAATGCCTCCAGATGTGCATCGGAAACTGCTACTGGTCGTCCAAGGAAAGATCAAGTCGTAGACTCTTTGGGACATTACTCCGTGGAGGAAAGTGGGCCTGGTGACGATTGTATTCAATCCCTATGCAATTTCTGTGTTTTATCAACACTCTGATAGTCAACAGATTACAGAAGGCCACCAGATGTGCATCGGAGAATATTACTGGTCTTCCAGGGAACGATCAAAGCGTAGACTGTTAGAGACATTACTCCCATGGAGGAAAGTGCGCATGGTGACTGTGTATTCAATCCCGATACAATTTCTGTGTTTCATCAACACTCTGATAGTCCACAGATTACAGAATGCCTCCTGATGTGCATCGGTATATAGTACTGGTCTTCCAGGGCATTATCAAATTGTAGACTGTTTGCGACATTACTCCCATGGATGAAAGTGCGCATGGTGGCTGTTGTATTCAATCACGAGGCAATTTCTATGTTTCAATCCACGCTTTGAACATCCACAGATTACAGAAGGAATCCAGATGTGCATCGGAAACTACTACTGGTCTTCCAGGGAACGATCAAAGCGTAGACTGTTTGAGACATTACTCCCATTGAGGAAAGTGCGCATGGTGACTGTTGTATTCAATCCCGATGCAATTTCTTTGTTTCATCAACACTCTGATAGTCCACACATTACATAATGCCACGAGATGTGCATCGGAAACTACTATTGGTCTTCCAGGGAACGATCAAAGCGTAGACTGTTTGAGACATTACTCCCATGGATGAAAGAGCGCATGGTGACTGTTGTATTCAATCCCGATGCAATTTCTTTGTTTCATCAACACTCTGATAGTCCACACATTACAGAATGCCACGAGATGTGCATCGGAAACTACTACTGGTCTTCCAGTGAACGATCAAAGCGTAGACTGTTAGAGACATTACTCCCATATAGGAAAGTGCGCATGGTGACTTGTATTCAATCCCGATACAATTTCTGTGTTTCATCAACACTCTGATAGTCCACAGATTACAGAATGCCTCCTGATATGCATTGGTAACTACTACTGGTCTTCCAGGTAACGATCAAATTGTAGACTGTTTGCGACATGACTCCCATGGATGAAAGTGCGCATGGTGACTGTTGTATTCAATCACGAGGCAATTTCTGTGTTTCAATCCACACTTTGAACGTCCACAGATTACAGAAGGAATCCAGATGTGCATCGGAAACTACTACTGGTCTTCCAGGGAACGATCAAAGCGTAGACTGTTTGAGAATTTCTCCCATGGAGGAAAGTGCGCATTGTGACCGTTGTATTCAATCCCGATGCATTTTCTGTCTTTCATCAACACTCTGATAGTCCACAGATTACAGAATGCCGCCAGATGTGCATCGGAAACTACTACTGGTCTTCCAGGGGACGATTAAAGCGTAGACTGTTTCAGGGTTACTCCCATTGAATAAGGTGCGCATGGTGACTGTTTTATTCAATTCCGAAGCAATTTCTGTGTTTCATCAACACTTTGATAGTCCACAGATTACAGAATGCCACCAGACGTGCATCGGAAACTACTACTGGTCTTCCAGGGAACGATCAAAGCGAAGACTGTTTGAGACATTACTCCCGTGGAGGAAAGTGGGCATGGTGACTGTTGTATTCAATCCGAATGCAATTTCTGTATTTCATCAACACTCTAATAGTCCACAGATTACAGAATGCCACCAGATGTTCATCGGAAACTACTACTGGTCTTCCAGGGAACGATCAAAGTGTAGACTGTTTGAGACATTACTAGCGTGGAGGAAAGTGCGCATGGTGACTGTTGTAATCAATCCCGATTCAATTTCTGTGATTCATCAACACTCTGATAGTCCACGGATTACAGAATGGCAACAGATGTGCATCGGAAACTACTACTGGTCTTCCACGGAATGATCGAAGCGTAGACTGTTAGAGACATTACTCCCATGGAGGTAAGTGCGCATTGTGACTGATGTATTCATTCATAATGCAATTTCTGTGTTTCATCAACACTCTGATAATAAACAGATTACAGAACGCCTCCAGATGTTCATCGGTAACTACTACTGGTCTTCCAGAGAAGGATCAAAAGCGTAGACTGTTAGAGACACTACTCCCATGGAGGAAAGTGCGCATGGTGAATGTTGTATTCAATCCCGATACTATTTATGTGTTTCATCAACATTCTGATAGTCCACAGATTACAGAAAGCCTCCAGATGTGCATCGGAAACTACTACTGGTCTTCCAGGGAACGATGAAAGCGTAAACTCTTTGAGACATTACTGCCATGGAGGAAAGTGCGCATGGTGACTGTTGTATTCAATCCCGATGCATTTTCTGTGTTTCATCGACACTCTGATAGTCCACAGATTATAAAATGCCACCAGATGTGCATCGGAAACTACTACTGGTCTTCCACGGAACGATCAAAGCGTAGACTGTTTGAGACATTACTCCCATGGATGAAAGTGGGAATGGTGACTGTTGTATTCAATTTTTCGTGCAATTTCTGTGTTTCATCAATACTCTGATAGTCCACAGATTACAGAATGCCACCAGATGTGCATCGGAAACTACTACTGGTCTTCCAGGGAACGATCTAAGTGTAGACTGTTTGAGACATTACTCCCTTGGAGGAAAGTGCGCATGGTGACTGTTGTATTCAACCCCGATGCAATTTCTTTGCTTCATCAACACTCTGATAGTCCACACATTACAGAATGCCACGAGATGTGCATCGGAAACTACTACTGGTCTTCCTGGGGACGATCAAAGCGTAGACTGTTTCAGACATTACTCCCATGGAGAAAATTGCGGATGGTGACTGTTGTATTCAATCCCGATGCAATTTCTTTGTTTCATAAACACTCTGATAGTCCACAGATTACAGAATTTCACCAGATGTGCATCGGAAACTACTGCTGGTCTCCAGGGAACGATGAAAGCGTACACTGTTTGAGACATTACTCCCATTGAGGAAAGTGCGCATGGTGACTGTTGTAATCAATCCCGACGCAATTTCTGTGTTTCATCAACACTCTGATAGTCCACAGATTACAGAATGACTCCAGATGTGCATCGATAACTACTAATGGTCTTCCAGGGAACGATCAAAGTGTAGACTGTTAGAGACATTACTCCCATGGATGAAAGTGCGCATGTTGACTGTTGTATTCTATCTCGATACAATTTCTGTGGTTCATCAACACTCTGATAGTCCATAGTTTACAGAATGCCTCCTGATGTGCATCGGAAACTACTACTAGTCTTCCAGGGAACGATCAAAGCATAGACTGTTTGAGACATTACTCCCATGGAGGAAAGTGCGCATGGTGACTGTTGTATTCAATCCCGAGGCAATTTCTGTGTTTCAATCCATAATTTGAAAGTCCACAGATTACAGAAATAATACAGATGTGCATCGGAAACTACTACTGGTCTTCCAGGGAACGATCAAAGCGTAGACTGTTTGAGAATTACTCCTATGGAGGAAAGTGCGCATGGTGACTGTTGTATTCAATCCCGATGCAATTTCTGTGTTTCATCAACAATCTGATAGTCCACAGATTACAGAATGACTCCAGATGTGCATCGGAAACTACTACTGGTCTTCCAGGGAACGATCAAAGCTTGACTGTTTGAGACATTACTCCCATGGAGGAAAGTGTGCATGGTGACTGTTGTATTGAATCCCGATGCAATTTCTGTGTTTCATCAACACGCTGATAGTCCACAGATTACAGAATGCCTCCAGATGTGCATCGGACACTGCTACTGGTCTTCCAGGGAACGATCAAAGCGTAAACTCTTTGAGACATTACTCCCATGGAGGAAAGTGCGCATGGTGACTGTTGTATTCAATCCCGATGCATTTTCTGCATTTCATCAACACTCTGATAGTCCACGGATTACAGAATGGCACCAGATGTGCATCGGAAACTACTACTGGTCTTCCACGGAATGATCAAAGCGTAGACTGTTAGAGACATTACCCCCATGCAGGAAAGTGCGCATTGTGACTGATGTATTCATTCCCAAAGCAATTTCTGTGTTTCATCAACACTCTGATAGTCCACAGGTTACAGAGAGCCTCAAGATGTGCTCGGAAACTACTACTGGTCTTCCAGGGAACGGTGAAAGCGTAAACTCTTTGAGACATTACTCCCATGGAGGAAAGTGCGCATTGTGACTGATGTATTCATTCCCAAAGCAATTTCTGTGTTTCATCAACACTCTGATAGTCCACAGATTACAGAAAGCCTCAAGATGTGCTCGGAAACTACTACTGGTCTTCCAGGGAACGGTGAAAGCGTAAACTCTTTGAGACATTACTCCCATGGAGGAAAGTGCGCATGGTGACTGTTGTATTCAATCCCGATGCATTTTCTGTGTTTCATCAACACCCTGATAGTCCACAGATTATAAAATGCCACCCGATGTGCACCGGAAACTACTACTGGTCTTCCACGGAACGATCAAAGCGTAGACTGTTTGAGACATTACTCCCATGGATGAAAGTGGGCATGGTGACTGTTGCATTCAATCTCGATGCAATTTCTGTGTTTCATCAATACTCTCATAGTCCACAGATTACAGAATGCCACCAGATGTGCATCGGAAACTACAATTGGTCTTCCAGGGAACGATGAAAGCGTAGACTGTTCGAGACATTACTCCCATTGAGGAAAGTGCGCATGGTGACTGTTGTATTGAATCCCGATGCAATTTCTGTGTTTCATCAACACTCTGATAGTCCACAGACTACAGAAAGCCTCCAGATGTTCATCAGACACTTTTACTGGTCTTGCAGGGAACGATCAAAGCGTAAACTCTTTGAGACATTACTCCCATAGAGGAAAGTGCGCATGGTGACTGTTGTATTCAATCCCGATGCATTTTCTGCATTTCATCAACACTCTGATAGTCCACAGATTACAGAATGCCTCCAGATGTGCATCGGAAACTGCTACTGGTCTTCCAGGGAACGATCAAGTCGTAGACTGTTTGGGACATTACTCCGTGGAGGAAAGTGGGCCTGGTGACGATTGTATGCAATCCCTATGCAATTTCTGTGTTTTATCAACACTCTGATAGTCAACAGATTACAGAAGGCCACCAGATGTGCATCGGAGAATATTACTTGTCTTCCAGGGAACGATCAAAGCGTAGACTGTTTGCGACATTACTCCCATGGATGAAAGTGCGCATGGTGGCTGTTGTATTCAATCACGAGGCAATTTCTGTGTTTCAATCCACGCATTGAACATTACAGATTACAGAAGGAATCCAGATGTGCATCGGAAACTACTACTGGTCTTCCAGGGAACGATCAAAGCGTAGACTGTTTGAGAATTTCTCCCAAGGAGGAAAGTGCGCATGGTGACTGTCGTATTCAATCCCGATGCATTTTCTGTGCTTCATCAACACTCTGATAGTCTACAGATTACAGAATGGCGCCAGATGTGCAACGGAAACTACTACTGGTCTTCCAGTGAACGATCAAAGCGTAGACTGTTAGAGACATTACTCCCATGGAGGAAAGTGCGCATGGTGACTGTTGTATTCAATCCCGATAAAATTTCTGTGTTTCATCAACACTCTGATAGTCCACAGATTACAGAATGCCTCCTGATATGCATTGGTAACTACTACTGGTCTTCCAGGGAACGATCAAATTGTAGACTGTTTGCGACATTACTCCCATGGATGAAAGTGCGCATGGTGACTGTTGTATTCAATCACGAGGAAATTTCAGTGTTTCAATCCACACTTTGAACGTCCACAGATTACAGAAGGAATCCAGATGTGCTTCGGAAACTACTACTGGTCTTCCAGGGAACGATCAAAGCGTAGACTGTTTGAGAAGCCTCAAGATGTGCTCGGAAACTACTACTGGTCTTCCAGGGAACGGTGAAAGCGTAAACTCTTTGAGACATTACTCCCATGGAGGAAAGTGCGCATGGTGACTGTTGTATTCAATCCCGATGCAATTTCTGTGTTTCATCAACACTCTGATAGTCCACAGACTACGGAATGACTCCAGATGTGCATCGGAAACTACTACTGGTCTTCCAGGGAACGATCAAAGCGTAGACTGTTTGAGACATTAGTCCCATGGAGGAAAGTGTGCATGGTGACTGTTGTATTGAATCCCGATGCAATTTCTGTGTTTCATCAACACGCTTATAGTCCACAGATTACAGAATGCCTCCAGATGTGCATCGGACACTACTACTGGTCTTCCAGAGAACGATCAAAGCGTAAACTCTTTGAGACATTACTCCCATGGAGGAAAGTGCGCATGGTGACTGTTGTATTCAATCCCGATGCATTTTCTGCATTTCATCAACACTCTGATAGCTCACGGATTACAGAATGGCACCAGATGTGCATCGGAAACTACTACTGGTCTTCCACGGAATGATCAAAGCGTAGACTGTTAGAGACAATACTCCAATGCAGGAAAGTGCGCATTGTGACTGATGTATTCATTTCCAAAGCAATTTCTGTGTTTCATCAACACGCTGATAGTCCACAGATTACAGAAAGCCTCAAGATGTGCTCGGAAACTACTACTGGTCTTCCAGGGAACGGTGAAAGCGTAAACTCTTTGAGACATGTCTCCCATGGAGGAAAGTGTGCATGGTGACTGTTGTATTCAATCCCGATGCATTTTCTGTGTTTCATCAACACTCTGATAGTCCACAGATTATAAAATGCCACCAGATGCGCATCGGAAACTACTACTGGTCTTCCACGGAACGATCAAAGCGTAGACTGTTTGAGACATTACTCCCATGGATGAAAGTGGGCATGGTGACTGTTGCATTCAATCTCGATGCAATTTCTGTGTTTCATCAATACTCTGATAGTCCACAGATTACAGAATGCCACCAGATGTGCATCGGAAACTACAATTGGTCTTCCAGGGAACGATGAAAGCGTAGACTGTTCGAGACATTACTCCCATTGAGGAAAGTGCGCATGGTGACTGTTGTATTGAATCCCGATGCAATTTCTGTGTTTCATCAACACTCTGATAGTACACAGATTACAGAAATCCTCCAGATGTGCATCGGACACTGCTACTGGTCTTCCAGGGAACGATCAAAGCGTAAACTCTTTGAGGCATTACTCCCATGGAGGAAAGTGCGCATGGTGACTGTTGTATTCAATCCCGATGCATTTTCTGCATTTCATCAACACTCTGATAGTCCACAGATTACAGAATGCCTCCAGATGTGCATCGGAAACTGCTACTGGTCTTCCAGGGAACGATCAAGTCGTAGACTGTTTGGGACATTACTCCGTGGAGGAAAGTGGGCATGGTGACGATTGTATTCAATCCCGATGCAATTTCTGTGTTTTATCAACACTCTGATAGTGAACAGATTACAGAAGCCCACCAGATGTGCATCGGAGAATATTACTGGTCTTCCAGGGAACGATCAAAGCGTAGACTGTTTGAGACATTACTCCCGTGGGGGAAAGTGTGCATGGTGACTGTTGTATTCAATCCCAATGCAACTTCTGTGTTTCATCAACACTCTGATAGTCCACACATTACAGAATGCCACGAGATGTGCATCGGAAACTACTACTGGTCCTCCAGTGAACGATCAAAGCGTAGACTGTTAGAGACACTACTCCCATGGAGGAAAGTGCGCATGGTGACTGTGTATTCAATCCCGATACAATTTCTGTGTTTCATCAACACTCTGATAGTCCACAGATTACAGAATGCCTCCTGATGTGCATCGGTAACTAGTACTGAGCTTCCAGGGCATTATCAAATTGTAGACTGTTTGCGACATTACTCCCATGGATGAAAGTGCGCATGATGACTGTTGTATTCAATCATGAGGCAATTTCTGGGTTTCAATCCACGCTTTGAACGTCTACAGAATACAGAAGGAATCCAGATGTGCATCGGAAACTACTACTGGTCTTCCAGGGAACGATTAATGCGTAGACTGTTTCATAGTTACTCCCATTGAATAAGCTGCGCATGGTGACAGTTTTATTCAATTCCGAAGCAATTTCTGTGTTTCATCAACACTTTGATAGTCCACAGATTACAGAATGCCACCAGACGTGCATCGGAAACTACTACTGGTCTTCCAGGGAAAGATTAAAGCGTAGACTGTTTCAGGGTAACTCCCATTGAATAAAGTGCGCATGGTGACTGTTTTATTCAATTCCGAAGCAATTTCTTTGTTTCATCAACACTTTGATAGTCCACAGATTACAGAATGCCACCAGACGTGCATCGGAAACTACTACTGGTCTTCCAGGGAACGATCAAGTCGTAGACTGTTTGGGACATTACTCCGTGGAGGAAAGTGGGCATGGTGACGATTGTATTCAATCCCGATGCAATTTCTGTGTTTTATCAACACTCTGATAGTGAACAGATTACAGAAGGCCACCAGATGTGCATCGGAGAATATTACTGGTCTTCCAGGGAACGATCAAAGCGTAGACTGTTTGAGACATTACTCCCGTGGAGGAAAGTGTGCATGGTGACTGTTGTATTCAATCCCAATGCAACTTCTGTGTTTCATCAACACTCTGATAGTCCACACATTACAGAATGCCACGAGATGTGCATCGGAAACTACTACTGGTCCTCCAGTGAACGATCAAAGCGTAGACTGTTAGAGACATTACTCCCATGGAGGAAAGTGCGCATGGTGACTGTGTATTCAATCCCGATAGAATTTCTGTGTTTCATCAACACTCTGATAGTCCACAGATTACAGAATGCCTCCTGATGTGCATCGGTAACTAGTACTGGTCTGCCAGGGCATTATCAAATTGTAGACTGTTTGCGACATTACTCCCATGGATGAAAGTGCGCATGATGACTGTTGTATTCAATCACGAGGCAATTTCTGGGTTTCAATCCACGCTTTGAACGTCCACAGAATACAGAAGGAATCCAGATGTGCACCGGAAACTACTACTGGTCTTCCAGGGAACGATTAAAGCGTAGACTGTTTCATAGTTACTCCCATTGAATAAGCTGCGCATGGTGACAGTTTTATTCAATTCCGAAGCAATTTCTGTGTTTCATCAACACTTTGATAGTCCACAGATTACAGAATGCCACCAGACGTGCATCGGAAACTACTACTGGTCTTCCAGGGAACGATCAAAGCATAGACTGTTTGAGACATTACTCCCATTGAGGAAAGTGCGCATGGTGACTGTTGTAATCAATCCCGATGCAATTTCTGTGTTTCATCAGAACTCTGATAGTCTACAGATAACAGAATGCCTCCAGATGTGCATCGGTAACTACTAATGGTCTTCCAGGGAACGATCAAAGTGTAGACTGTTAGAGATATTACTCCCATGGATGAAAGTGATCATGTTGACTGTTGTATTCTATCCCGATACAATTTCTGTGGTTCATCAACACTCTGATAGTCCATAGATTACAGAATGCCTCCAGATGTGCATCGGAAACTGCTACTAGTCTTCCAGGGAACGATCAAAGCATAGACTGTTTGAGACATTACTCCCATTGAGGAATGTGCGCATGGTGACTGTTGTAATCAATCCCGATGCAATTTCTGTGTTTCAATCCACACTTTGAAGGTCCACAGATTACAGAAATAATCCAGATGTGCATCGGAAACTACTACTGGTCTTCCAGGGAACGATCAAATCGTAGACTGTTTGAGAATTACTCCCATGGAGGAAAGTGCGCATGGTGTCTGTTGTATTCAATCCCGATGCAGTCTCTGTGTTTCATCAACATTCTGATAGTCCACAGATTACAGAATGACTCCAGATGTGCATCGGAAAGTACTACTAGTCTTCCAGGGAACGATCAAAGCGTAGACTGTTTGAGACATTACTCCCATGGAGGAAAGTGCGCATGGTGTCTGTTGTATTCAATCCCGATGCAATTTCTGTGTTTCATCAACACTCTGATAGTCCACAAATTACAGAATGCCTCCAGATGTGCATCACACTGCTACTGGTCTTCCAGGGAACGATCAAACCGTAAACTCTTTGAGATGTTACTCCCATGGAGGAAAGTGCGCATGGTGACTGTTGTATTCAATCCTGATGCATTTTCTGCATTTCATCAACACTCTGATAGTCCACAGATTACAGAATGCCTCCTGATATGCATTGGTAACTACTACTGGACTTCCAGGGAACAATCAAATTGTAGCATGTTTGCGACATTACTGCCATAGATGAAAGTGCGCATGGTGACTGTTGTATTCAATCACGAGGCAATTTCTGTGTTTCAATCCACACTTTGAACGTCCACAGATTACAGAAGGAATCCAGATGTGCATCGGAAACTACTACTGGTCTTCCAGGGAACGATCAAATCGTAGACTGTTTGAGACTTTCTCCCATGGAGGAAAGTGCGCATTGTGACTGTTGTATTCAATCCCGATGCATTTTCTGTCTTTCATCAACACTCTGATAGTCCACAGATTATAGAATGCCGCCAGATGTGCATCGGAAACTATTACTGGTTTTCCGGGGAACGATTAAAGCGTAGACTTTTTCATGGTTACTCCCATTGAATAAGCTGCGCATGGTGACTGTTTTATTCAATTCCGAAGCAATTTCTGTGTTTCATCAACACTTTGATAGTCCACAGATTACAGAATGCCACCAGACGTGCATCGGAAACTACTACTGGTCTTCCAGGGAACGATCAAAGCATAGACTGTTTGAGACATTACTCCCATTGAGGAAAGTGCGCTTGGTGACTCTTGTAATCAATCCCGATGCAATTTCTGTGTTTCATCAACACTCTGATAGTCCACAGATTACAGAATGCCTCCAGATGTGCATCGGTAACTACTAATGGTCTTCCAGGGAACGATCAAAGTGTAGACTGTTAGAGACATTACTCCCATGGATGAAAGTGCGCATATTGACTGTTGTATTCTATCCCGATACAATTTCCGTGGTTCATCAACACTCTGATAGTCCATAGATTACAGAATGCATCCTGATGTGCATCGGAAACTGCTACTGGTCTTCTAGGGAACGATTAAAGCGTAGACTGTTTCAGGATTACTCCCATGGAGGAAAGTGCGCATTGTGACTGTTTTATTCAATCCCGATGCAATGTCTGTGTTTCATCAACACTCTGATAGTCCAGAGATTACAGAATGCCACCAGACGTGCATCGGAAACTACTACTGGTCTTCCAGGGAACGATCAAGTCGTAGACTCTATGAGACATTACTCCTGTGGAGGAAAGTGGGCATGGTGACTATTATATTCAATCCCGATGCAATTTCTGTGTTTTATCAACACTCTGGTAGTCATCAGATTACAGAAGGCCACCAGATGTGCATCGGAGTCTACTACTGGTGTTCCAGGGAATGATCAAAGCGTAGACTGTTTGAGACATTACTCCCATGGAGGAAAGAGCGCATGGTGACTGTTGTATTCAATCCCGATGCAATTTCTTTGTTTCATCAACACTCTGATAGTCCACACATTACAGAATGCCACCAGATGTTCTTCGGAAACTACTACTGGTCTTCCAGGGAATGATCAAAGCGTAGACTGTTTGAGACATTACTCCTATGGAGGAAAGAGCGCATGGTGACTGTTGTATTCAATCCCGATGCAATTTCTTTGTTTCATCAACACTCTGATAGTCCACACATTACAGAATGCCACGAGATGTGCATCGGAAACTACTACTGGTCTTCCAGTGAACGATCAAAGCGTAGACTGTTTGAGACATTACTCCCATGGAGGAAAGTGCGCATGGTGACTGTTGTATTCAATCCCGATACAATTTCTGTGTTTCATCAACACTCTGATAGTCCACAGATTACAGAATGCCTCCTGATATGCATTGGTAACTACTACTGGTCTTCCAGGGAACGATCAAATTGTAGACTCTTTGCGACATTACTCCCATGGATGAAAGTGCGCATGGTGACTGTTGTATTCAATCACGAGGCAATTTCTGTGTTTCAATCCACACTTTGAACGTCCACAGATTACAGAAGGAATCCAGATGTGCATCGGAAACTACTACTGGTCTTCCAGGGAACGAACAAAGCGTAGACTGTTTGAGACATTACTCTCGTGGAGGAAAGTGGGCATGGTGACTGTTGTATTCAATCCGAATGCAATTTCTGTATTTCATCAACACTCTAATAGTCCACACATTACAGAATGCCACCAGATGTGCATCGGAAACTACTAATGGTCTTCCAGGGAACGATCAAAGCGTAGACAGTTAGAGACATTACTCCCATGGAGGAAAGTGCGCATGGTGAATGTTGTATTCAATCCCGATACAATTTCTGTGTTTCATCAAGACTCTGATAGTCCACAGATTACAGAAAGCCTCCAGATGTGCATCGGAAACTACTACTGGTCTTCCAGGGAACGATGAAAGCGTAAACTCTTTGAGACATTACTCCCATGTAGGATAGTGCGCATGGTGACTGTTGTATTCAATCCCGATGCATTTTCTGTGTTTCATCAACACTCTGATAGTCCACAGATTATAAAATGCCACCAGATGTGCATCGGAAACTACTACTGGTCTTCCACGGAACGATCAAAGCGTAGACTGTTTGAGACATTACTCCCATGGATGAAAGTGGGCATGGTGACTGTTGTATTCAATCTCGATGCAATTTCTGTGTTTTATCAATACTCTGATAGTCCACAGATTACAGAATGCCAACAGATGTGCATCGGAAACTACTACTGGTCTTCCAGGGAACGATCAAAGCGTAGAGTGTTTGAGACATTATTCCCATGGAGGAAAGTGCGCATGGTGCCTGTTGTATTCAACCCCGATGCAATTTCTTTGCTTCATCAACACTGTGATAGTCCACACATTACAGAATGCCACGAGATGTGCATCGGAAACTACTACTGGTCTTCCTGGGAACGATCAAAGCGTAGACTGTTTCAGACATTATTCCCATGGAGAAAATTGCGGATGGTGACTGTTGTATTCAATCCCGATGCAATTTCTTTGTTTCATCAACACTCTGATAGTCCACACATTACAGAATGCCACGAGATGTGCATCGGAAACTACTACTGGTCTTCCAGTGAACGATCAAAGCGTAGACTGTTAGAGACATTACTCCCATATAGGAAAGTGCGCATGGTGACTTGTATTCAATCCCGATACAATTTCTGTGTTTCATCAACACTCTGATAGTCCAC
Source organism: Schistocerca gregaria (assembly GCF_023897955.1). Lineage (NCBI taxonomy): Eukaryota > Metazoa > Arthropoda > Insecta > Orthoptera > Acrididae > Schistocerca > Schistocerca gregaria. The sequence continues at coordinate 46,005,964 of NC_064927.1, forward strand.
AGATTACAGAATGCCTCCAGATGTGCATCGGTAACTACTAATGGTCTTCCAGGGAACGATTAAAGTGTAGACTGTTTGAGACATTACTCCCATTGAGGAAAGTGCGCATGGTGACTGTTGTATTCAATCCCGAGGCAATTTCTGTGTTTCAGTCCACACTTTGAAGGTCCACAGATTACAGAAATAATCCAGATGTGCATCGGAAACTACTACTGGTCTTCCAGGGAACGATCAAAGCGTAAACTCTTTGAGACATTACTCCCATGGAGGAAAGTGCGCATGGTGACTGTTGTATTCAATCCCGATGCATTTTCTGTATTTCATCAACACTCTGATAGTCCACAGATTACAGAATGCCTCCAGATGTGCATCGGAAATTACTACCGGTCTTCCAGGGAACGATTAAAGCGTAGACTGTTTCAGGATTACTCCCATGGAGGAAAGTGCGCATGGTGACTGTTTTATTCAATCCCGATGCTATTTCTGTGTTTCATCAACACTCCGATAGTCCACAGATTACAGAATGCCACCAGACGTGCATCGGAAACTACTACTGGTCTTCCAGGGAAGGATCAAGTCGTAGACTGTTTGAGACATTACTGCCATGGAGGAAACTGTGCATGGTGACTGTTGTATTGAATCCCGATGCAATTTTTGTGTTTCATCAACACTCTGATAGTTCACATATTACTGAATGCCTCCAGATGTGCATCACACTGCTGCTGGTCTTCCAGGGAACGATCAAACCGTAAACTCTTTGAGACATTACTCCCATGGAGGAAAGTGCGCATGGTCACTGTTGTATTCAATCCCGATGCATTATCTGCATTTAATCAACACTCTGATAGTCCACAGATTACAGAATGAATCCAGATGTGCATCGGAAACAGCTACTGGTCTTCCAGGGTACGATTAAAGCGTAGACTGTTTCAGGATTACTCCCATGGAGGAAAGTGCGCATTGTGACTGTTTTATTCAATCCCGATGCAATTTCTGTGTTTCATCAACACTCTGATAGTCCAGAGATAACAGAATGCTACCAGACGTGCATTGGAAACTACTACTGGTCTTCCAGGGAACGATCAAGTCGTAGACTGTATGAGACATTACTCCTTTGGAGGAAAGTGGGCATGGTGACTATTATATTCAATCCCGATGCATTTTCTGTGTTTTATCAACACTCTGATAGTCAACAGATTACAGAAGGCCACCAGATGTGCATCGGAGACTACTACTGGTCTTCCAGGGAACGATCAAAGCGTAGACTGTTTGAGACATTACTCCCGTGGAGGAAAGTGTGCATGGTGACTGTTGTATTCAATCCCAATGCTACTTCTGTGTTTCATCAACACTCTGATAGTCCACACATTACAGAATGCCACGAGATGTGCATCGGAAACTACTACTGGTCCTCCAGTGAACGATCAAAGCGTAGACTGTTAGAGACATTACTCCCATGGAGGAAAGTGCGCATGGTGACTGTGTATTCAAACCCGATACAATTTCTGTGTTTCATCAACACTCTGATAGTCCACAGATTACAGAATGCCTCCTGATGTGCATCGGTAACTAGTACTGGTCTGCCAGGGCATTATCAAATTGTAGACTGTTTGCGACATTACTCCCATGGATGAAAGTGCGCATGATGACTGTTGTATTCAATCACGAGGCAATTTCTGGGTTTCAATCCACGCTTTGAACGTCCACAGAATACAGAAGGAATCCAGATGTGCACCGGAAACTACTACTGGTCTTCCAGGGAACGATTAAAGCGTAGACTGTTTCATAGTTACTCCCATTGAATAAGCTGCGCATGGTGACAGTTTTATTCAATTCCGAAGCAATTTCTGTGTTTCATTAACACTTTGATAGTCCACAGATTACAGAATGCCACCAGACGTGCATCGGAAACTACTACTGGTCTTCCAGGGAACGATTAAAGCGTGGACTGTTTCAGGGTAACTCCCATTGAATAAAGTGCGCATGGTGACTGTTTTATTCAATTCCGAAGCAATTTCTGTGTTTCATCAACACTTTGATAGTCCACAGATTACAGAATGCCACCAGACGTGCATCGGAAACTACTACTGGTCTTCCAGGGAACGATCAAAGCATAGACTGTTTGAGACATTACTCCCATTGAGGAAAGTGCGCATGGTGACTGTTGTAATCAATCCCGATGCAATTTCTGTGTTTCATCAGCACTCTGATAGTCTACAGATAACAGAATGCCTCCAGATGTGCATCGGTAACTACTAATGGTCTTCCAGGGAACGATCAAAGTGTAGACTGTTAGAGATATTACTCCCATGGATGAAAGTGATCATGTTGACTGTTGTATTCTATCCCGATACAATTTCTGTGGTTCATCAACACTCTGATAGTCCATAGATTACAGAATGCCTCCTGATGTGCATCGGAAACTGCTACTAGTCTTCCAGGGAACGATCAAAGCATAGACTGTTTGAGACATTACTCCCATTGAGGAAAGTGCGCATGGTGACTGTTGTAATCAATCCCGATGCAATTTCTGTGTTTCAATCCACACTTTGAAGGTCCACAGATTACAGAAATAATCCAGATGTGCATCGGAAACTACTACTGGTCTTCCAGGGAACGATCAAATCGTAGACTGTTTGAGAATTACTCCCATGGAGGAAAGTGCGCATGGTGTCTGTTGTATTCAATCCCGATGCAGTCTCTGTGTTTCATCAACATTCTGATAGTCCACAGATTACAGAATGACTCCAGATGTGCATCGGAAAGTACTACTAGTCTTCCAGGGAACGATCAAAGCGTAGACTGTTTGAGACATTACTCCCATGGAGGAAAGTGTGCATGGTGAGTGTTGTATTGAATCCCGATGCAATTTCTGTGTTTCATCAACACTCTGATAGTCCACAGATTACAGAATGCCTCCAGATGTGCATCACACTGCTACTGGTCTTCCAGGGAACGATCAAACCGTAAACTCTTTGAGATGTTACTCCCATGGAGGAAAGTGCGCATGGTGACTGTTGTATTCAATCCTGATGCATTTTCTGCATTTCATCAACACTCTGATAGTCCACAGATTACAGAATGCCTCCTGATATGCATTGGTAACTACTACTGGACTTCCAGGGAACAATCAAATTGTAGCATGTTTGCGACATTACTGCCATGGATGAAAGTGCGCATGGTGACAGTTGTATTCAATCACGAGGCAATTTCTGTGTTTCAATCCACACTTTGAACGTCCACAGATTACAGAAGGAATCCAGATGTGCATCGGAAACTACTAATGGTCTTCCAGGGAACAATCAAAGTGTAGACTGTTAGAGACATTACTCCCATGGATGAAAGTGCGCATATTGACTGTTGTATTCTATCCCGATACAATTTCCGTGGTTCATCAACACTCTGATAGTCCATAGATTACAGAATGCATCCTGATGTGCATCGGAAACTGCTACTGGTCTTCTAGGGAACGATTAAAGCGTAGACTGTTTCAGGATTACTCCCATGGAGGAAAGTGCGCATTGTGACTGTTTTATTCAATCCCGATGCAATGTCTGTGTTTCATCAACACTCTGATAGTCCAGAGATTACAGAATGCCACCAGACGTGCATCGGAAACTACTACTGGTCTTCCAGGGAACGATCAAGTCGTAGACTGTATGAGACATTACTCCTGTGGAGGAAAGTGGGCATGGTGACTATTATATTCAATCCCGATGCAATTTCTGTGTTTTATCAACACTCTGGTAGTCATCAGATTACAGAAGGCCACCAGATGTGCATCGGAGACTACTACTGGTGTTCCAGGGAATGATCAAAGCGTAGACTGTTTGAGACATTACTCCCATGGAGGAAAGAGCGCATGGTGACTGTTGTATTCAATCCCGATGCAATTTCTTTGTTTCATCAACACTCTGATAGTCCACACATTACAGAATGCCACCAGATGTTCTTCGGAAACTACTACTGGTCTTCCAGGGAATGATCAAAGCGTAGACTGTTTGAGACATTACTCCCATGGAGGAAAGAGCGCATGGTGACTGTTGTATTCAATCCCGATGCAATTTCTTTGTTTCATCAACACGCTGATAGTCCACAGATTACAGAATGCCACCAGACGTGCATCGGAAACTACTACTGGTCTTCCAGGGAGCGATCAAGTCGTAGACTGTTTGAGACATTACTCCGTGGAGGAAAGTGGGCATGGTGACGATTGTATTCAATCCCGATGCAATTTCTGTGTTTTATCAACACTCTGATAGTGAACAGATTACAGAAGGCCACCAGATGTGCATCGGAGAATATTACTGGTCTTCCAGGGAACGATCAAAGCGTAGACTGTTTGAGACATTACTCCCGTGGAGGAAAGTGTGCATGGTGACTGTTGTATTCAATCCCAATGCAACTTCTGTGTTTCATCAACACTCTGATAGTCCACACATTACAGAATGCCACGAGATGTGCATCGGAAACTACTACTGGTCCTCCAGTGAACGATCAAAGCGTAGACTGTTAGAGACATTACTCCCATGGATGAAAGTGATCATGTTGACTGTTGTATTCTATCCCGATACAATTTCTGTGGTTCATCAACACTCTGATAGTCCATAGATTACAGAATGCCTCCTGATGTGCATCGGAAACTGCTACTAGTCTTCCAGGGAACGATCAAAGCATAGACTGTTTGAGACATTACTCCCATTGAGGAAAGTGCGCATGGTGACTGTTGTAATCAATCCCGATGCAATTTCTGTGTTTCAATCCACACTTTGAAGGTCCACAGATTACAGAAATAATCCAGATGTGCATCGGAAACTACTACTGGTCTTCCAGGGAACGATCAAATCGTAGACTGTTTGAGAATTACTCCCATGGAGGAAAGTGCGCATGGTGTCTGTTGTATTCAATCCCGATGCAGTCTCTGTGTTTCATCAACATTCTGATAGTCCACAGATTACAGAATGACTCCAGATGTGCATCGGAAAGTACTACTAGTCTTCCAGGGAACGATCAAAGCGTAGACTGTTTGAGACATTACTCCCATGGAGGAAAGTGTGCATGGTGACTGTTGTATTGAATCCCGATGCAATTTCTGTGTTTCATCAACACTCTGATAGTCCGCAAATTACAGAATGCCTCCAGATGTGCATCACACTGCTACTGGTCTTCCAGAGAACGATCAAACCGTAAACTCTTTGAGATGTTACTCCCATGGAGGAAAGTGCGCATGGTGACTGTTGTATTCAATCCTGATGCATTTTCTGCATTTCATCAACACTCAGATAGTCCACAGATTACAGAATGCCTCCTGATATGCATTGGTAACTACTACTGGACTTCCAGGGAACAATCAAATTGTAGCATGTTTGCGACATTACTGCCATGGATGAAAGTGCGCATGGTGACAGTTGTATTCAATCACGAGGCAATTTCTGTGTTTCAATCCACACTTTGAACGTCCACAGATTACAGAAGGAATCCAGATGTGCATCGGAAACTACTACTGGTCTTCCAGGGAACGATCAAATCGTAGACTGTTTGAGACTTTCTCCCATGGAGGAAAGTGCGCATTGTGACTGTTGTATTCAATCCCGATGCATTTTCTGTCTTTCATCAACACTCTGATAGTCCACAGATTATAGAATGCCGCCAGATGTGCATCGGAAACTACTACTGGTTTTCCAGGGAACGATTAAAGCGTAGACTTTTTCATGGTTACTCCCATTGAATAAGCTGCGCATGGTGACTGTTTTATTCAATTCCGAAGCAATTTCTGTGTTTCATCAACACTTTGATAGTCCACAGATTACAGAATGCCACCAGACGTGCATCGGAAACTACTACTGGTCTTCCAGGGAACGATCAAAGCATAGACTGTTTGAGACATTACTCCCATTGAGGAAAGTGCGCATGGTGACTCTTGTAATCAATCCCGATGCAATTTCTGTGTTTCATCAACACTCTGATAGTCCACAGATTACAGAATGCCTCCAGATGTGCATCGGTAACTACTAATGGTCTTCCAGGGAACGATCAAAGTGTAGACTGTTAGAGACATTACTCCCATGGATGAAAGTGCGCATATTGACTGTTGTATTCTATCCCGATACAATTTCCGTGGTTCATCAACACTCTGATAGTCCATAGATTATAGAATGCATCCTGATGTGCATCGGAAACTGCTACTGGTCTTCTAGGGAACGATTAAAGCGTAGACTGTTTCAGGATTACTCCCATGGAGGAAAGTGCGCATTGTGACTGTTTTATCAATCCCGATGCAATGTCTGTGTTTCATCAACACTCTGATAGTCCAGAGATTACAGAATGCCATCAGACGTGCATCGGAAACTACTACTGGTCTTCCAGGGAACGATCAAGTCGTAGACTGTATGAGACATTACTCCTGTGGAGGAAAGTGGGCATGGTGACTATTATATTCAATCCCGATGCAATTTCTGTGTTTTATCAACACTCTGGTAGTCATCAGATTACAGAAGGCCACCAGATGTGCATCGGAGACTACTACTGGTGTTCCAGGGAATGATCAAAGCGTAGACTGTTTGAGACATTACTCCCATGGAGGAAAGAGCGCATGGTGACTGTTGTATTCAATCCCGATGCAATTTCTTTGTTTCATCAACACTCTGATAGTCCACACATTACAGAATGCCACCAGATGTTCTTCGGAAACTACTACTGGTCTTCCAGGGAATGATCAAAGCGTAGACTGTTTGAGACATTACTCCCATGGAGGAAAGAGCGCATGGTGACTGTTGTATTCAATCCCGATGCAATTTCTTTGTTTCATCAACACTCTGATAGTCCACACATTACAGAATGCCACGAGATGTGCATCGGAAACTACTACTGGTCTTCCAGTGAACGATCAAAGCGTAGACTGTTAGAGACATTACTCCCATGGAGGAAAGTGCGCATGGTGACTGTTGTATTCAATCCCGATACAATTTCTGTGTTTCATCAACACTCTGATAGTCCACAGATTACGGAATGCCTCCTGATATGCATTGGTAACTACTACTGGTCTTCCAGGGAACGATCAAATTGTAGACTCTTTGCGACATTACTCCCATGGATGAAAGTGCGCATGGTGACTGTTGTATTCAATCACGAGGCAATTTCTGTGTTTCAATCCACACTTTGAACGTCCACAGATTACAGAAGGAATCCAGATGTGCATCGGAAACTACTACTGGTCTTCCAGGGAACGATCAAAGCGTAGACAGTTAGAGACATTACTCCCATGGAGGAAAGTGCGCATGGTGAATGTTGTATTCAATCCCGATACAATTTCTGTGTTTCATCAAGACTCTGATAGTCCACAGATTACTGAAAGCCTCCAGATGTGCATCGGAAACTACTACTGGTCTTCCAGGGAACGATGAAAGCGTAAACTCTTTGAGACATTACTCCCATGTAGGAAAGTGCGCATGGTGACTGTTGTATTCAATCCCGATGCATTTTCTGTGTTTCATCAACACTCTGATAGTCCACAGATTATAAAATGCCACCAGATGTGCATCGGAAACTACTACTGGTCTTCCACGGAACGATCAAAGCGTAGACTGTTTGAGACAGTACTCCCATGGATGAAAGTGGGCATGGTGACTGTTGTATTCAATCTCGATGCAATTTCTGTGTTTTATCAATACTCTGATAGTCCACAGATTACAGAATGCCAACAGATGTGCATCGGAAACTACTACTGGTCTTCCAGGGAACGATCAAAGCGTAGACTGTTTGAGACATTACTCTCGTGGAGGAAAGTGGGCATGGTGACTGTTGTATTCAATCCGAATGCAATTTCTGTATTTCATCAACACTCTAATAGTCCACACATTACAGAAAGCCACCAGATGTGCATCGGAAACTACTAATGGTCTTCCAGGGAACGATCAAAGCGTAGACAGTTAGAGACATTACTCCCATGGAGGAAAGTGCGCATGGTGAATGTTGTATTCAATCCCGATACAATTTCTGTGTTTCATCAAGACTCTGATAGTCCACAGATTACTGAAAGCCTCCAGATGTGCATCGGAAACTACTACTGGTCTTCCAGGGAACGATGAAAGCGTAAACTCTTTGAGACATTACTCCCATGTAGGAAAGTGCGCATGGTGACTGTTGTATTCAATCCCGATGCATTTTCTGTGTTTCATCAACACTCTGATAGTCCACAGATTATAAAATGCCACCAGATGTGCATCGGAAACTACTACTGGTCTTCCACGGAACGATCAAAGCGTAGACTGTTTGAGACAGTACTCCCATGGAGGAAAGTGCGCATGGTGAATGTTGTATTCAATCCCGATACAATTTCTGTGTTTCATCAAGACTCTGATAGTCCACAGATTACTGAAAGCCTCCAGATGTGCATCGGAAACTACTACTGGTCTTCCAGGGAACGATGAAAGCGTAAACTCTTTGAGACATTACTCCCATGTAGGAAAGTGCGCATGGTGACTGTTGTATTCAATCCCGATGCATTTTCTGTGTTTCATCAACACTCTGATAGTCCACAGATTATAAAATGCCACCAGATGTGCATCGGAAACTACTACTGGTCTTCCACGGAACGATCAAAGCGTAGACTGTTTGAGACAGTACTCCCATGGATGAAAGTGGGCATGGTGACTGTTGTATTCAATCTCGATGCAATTTCTGTGTTTTATCAATACTCTGATAGTCCACAGATTACAGAATGCCAACAGATGTGCATCGGAAACTACTACTGGTCTTCCAGGGAACGATCAAAGCGTAGAGTGTTTGAGACATTATTCCCATGGAGGAAAGTGCGCATGGTGACTGTTGTATTCAAGCCCGATGCAGTTTCTTTGCTTCATCAACACTGTGATAGTCCACACATTACAGAATGCCACGAGATGTGCATCGGAAACTACTACTGGTCTTCCTGGGAACGATCAAAGCGTAGACTGTTTCAGACATTATTCCCATGGAGAAAATTGCGGATGGTGACTGTTGTATTCAATCCCGATGCAATTTCTTTGTTTCATCAACACTCTGATAGTCCACAGATTACTGAATGTCACCAGATGTGCATCGGAAACTACTGCTGGTCTCCAGGGAACGATGAAAGCGTAGACTGTTTGAGACATTACTCCCATTGAGGGAAGTGCGCATGGTGACTGTTGTAATCAATCCCGATGCAATTTCTGTGTTTCATCAACGCTCTGATAGTCCACAGATTACAGAATGCCTCCAGATGTGCATCGGTAACTACTAATGGTCTTCCAGGGAACGATTAAAGTGTAGACTGTTAGAGACATTACTCCCATGGATGAAAGTGCGCATGTTGACTGTTGTATTCTATCTCGATACAATTTCTGTGGTTCATCAAAACTCTGATAGTTCATAGATTACAGAATGCCTCCTGATGTGCATCGGAAATTACTACTAGCCTTCCAGGGAACGATCAAAGCATAGACTGTTTGAGACATTACTCCCATGGAGGAAAGTGCGCATGGTGACTGTTGTATTCAATCCCGAGGCAATTTCTGTGTTTCAGTCCACACTTTGAAGGTCCACAGATTACAGAAATAATCCAGATGTGCATCGGAAACTACTACTGGTCTTCCAGGGAACGATCAAAGCGTAAACTCTTTGAGACATTACTCCCATGGAGGAAAGTGCGCATGGTGACTGTTGTATTCAATCCCGATGCATTTTCTGTATTTCATCAACACTCTGATAGTCCACAGATTACAGAATGCCTCCAGATGTGCATCGGAAATTGCTACCGGTCTTCCAGGGAACGATTAAAGCGTAGACTGTTTCAGGATTACTCCCATGGAGGAAAGTGCGCATGGTGACTGTTTTATTCAATCCCGATGCTATTTCTGTGTTTCATCAACACTCTAATAGTCCACAGATTACAGAATGCCACCAGACGTGCATCGGAAACTACTACTGGTCTTCCAGGGAAGGATCAAGTCGTAGAGTGTTTGAGACATTACTGCCATGGAGGAAAGTGTGCATGGTGACTGTTGTATTGAATACCGATGCAATTTTTGTGTTTCATCCACACTCTGATAGTTCACATATTACAGAATGCCTCCAGATGTGCATCACACTGCTACTGGTCTTCCAGGGAACGATCAAACCGTAAACTCTTTGAGACATTACTCCCATGGAGGAAAGTGCGCATGGTCACTGTTGTATTCAATCCCGATGCATTATCTGCATTTAATCAACACTCTGATAGTCCACAGATTACAGAATGAATCCAGATGTGCACTGGAAACAGCTACTGGTCTTCCAGGGTACGATTAAAGCGTAGACTGTTTCAGGATTACTCCCATGGAGGAAAGTGCGCATTGTAACTGTTTTATTCAATCCCGATGCAATTTCTGTGTTTCATCAACACTCTGATAGTCCAGAGATAACAGAATGCTACCAGACGTGCATTGGAAACTACTACTGGTCTTCCAGGGAACGATCAAGTCGTAGACTGTATGAGACATTACTCCTTTGGAGGAAAGTGGGCATGGTGACTATTATATTCAATCCCGATGCATTTTCTGTGTTTTATCGACACTCTGATAGTCAACAGATTACAGAAGGCCACCAGATGTGCATCGGAGACTACTACTGGTCTTCCAGGGAACGATCAAAGCGTAGACTGTTTGAGACATTACTCCCGTGGAGGAAAGTGTGCATGGTGACTGTTGTATTCAATCCCAATGCTACTTCTGTGTTTCATCAACACTCTGATAGTCCACACATTACAGAATGCCACGAGATGTGCATCGGAAACTACTACTGGTCCTCCAGTGAACGGTCAAAGCGTAGACTGTTAGAGACATTACTCCCATGGAGGAAAGTGCGCATGGTGACTGTGTATTCAATCCCGATACAATTTCTGTGTTTCATCAACACTCTGATAGTCCACAGATTACAGAATGCCTCCTGATGTGCATCGGTAACTAGTACTGGTCTGCCAGGGCATTATCAAATTGTAGACTGTTTGCGACATTACTCCCATGGATGAAAGTGCGCATGATGACTGTTGTATTCAATTACGAGGCAATTTCTGGGTTTCAATCCACGCTTTGAACGTCCACAGAATACAGAAGGAATCCAGATGTGCACCGGAAACTACTACTGGTCTTCCAGGGAACGATTAAAGCGTAGACTGTTTCATAGTTACTCCCATTGAATAAGCTGCGCATGGTGACAGTTTTATTCAATTCCGAAGCAATTTCTGTGTTTCATTAACACTTTGATAGTCCACAGATTACAGAATGCCACCAGACGTGCATCGGAAACTACTACTGGTCTTCCAGGGAACGATTAAAGCGTAAACTGTTTCAGGGTAACTCCCATTGAATAAAGTGCGCATGGTGACTGTTTTATTCAATTCCGAAGCAATTTCTTTGTTTCATCAACACTTTGATAGTCCACAGATTACAGAATGCCACCAGACGTGCATCGGAAACTACTACTGGTCTTCCAGGGAACGATCAAAGCATAGACTGTATGAGACATTACTCCCATTGAGGAAAGTGCGCATGGTGACTGTTGTAATCAATCCCGATGCAATTTCTGTGTTTCATCAGCACTCTGATAGTCTACAGATAACAGAATGCCTCCAGATGTGCATCGGTAACTACTAATGGTCTTCCAGGGAACGATCAAAGTGTAGACTGTTAGAGATATTACTCCCATGGATGAAAGTGATCATGTTGACTGTTTTATTCTATCCCGATACAATTTCTGTGGTTCATCAACACTCTGATAGTCCATAGATTACAGAATGCCTCCTGATGTGCATCGGAAACTGCTACTAGTCTTCCAGGGAACGATCAAAGCATAGACTGTTTGAGACATTACTCCCATTGAGGAAAGTGCGCATGGTGACTGTTGTAATCAATCCCGATGCAATTTCTGTGTTTCAATCCACACTTTGAAGGTCCACAGATTACAGAAATAATCCAGATGTGCATCGGAAACTACTACTGGTCTTCCAGGGAACGATCAAATCGTAGACGGTTTGAGAATTACTCCCATGGAGGAAAGTGCGCATGGTGACTGTTGTATTCAATCCTGATGCATTTTCTGCATTTCATCAACACTCTGATAGTCCACAGATTACAGAATGCCTCCTGATATGCATTGGTAACTACTACTGGACTTCCAGGGAACAATCAAATTGTAGCATGTTTGCGACATTACACCCATGGATGAAAGTGCGCATGGTGACTGTTGTATTCAATCACGAGGCAATTTCTGTGTTTCAATCCACACTTTGAACGTCCACAGATTACAGAAGGAATCCAGATGTGCATCGGAAACTACTACTGGTCTTCCAGGGAACGATCAAATCGTAGACTGTTTGAGACTTTCTCCCATGGAGGAAAGTGCGCATTGTGACTGTTGTATTCAATCCCGATGCATTTTCTGTCTTTCATCAACACTCTGATAGTCCACAGATTATAGAATGCCGCCAGATGTGCATCGGAAACTACTACTGGTTTTCCAGGGAACGATTAAAGCGTAGACTTTTTCATGGTTACTCCCATTGAATGAGCTGCGCATGGTGACTGTTTTATTCAATTCCGAAGCAATTTCTGTGTTTCATCAACACTTTGATAGTCCACAGATTACAGAATGCCACCAGACGTGCATCGGAAACTACTACTGGTCTTCCAGGGAACGATCAAAGCATAGACTGTTTGAGACATTACTCCCATTGAGTAAAGTGCGCATGGTGACTCTTGTAATCAATCCCGATGCAATTTCTGTGTTTCATCAACACTCTGATAGTCCACAGATTACAGAATGCCTCCAGATGTGCATCGGTAACTACTAGTGGTCTTCCAGGGAACGATCAAAGTGTAGACTGTTAGAGACATTACTCCCATGGATGAAAGTGCGCATATTGACTGTTGTATTCTATCCCGATACAATTTCCGTGGTTCATCAACACTCTGATAGTCCATAGATTACAGAATGCATCCTGATGTGCATCGGAAACTGCTACTGGTCTTCTAGGGAACGATTAAAGCGTAGACTGTTTCAGGATTACTCCCATGCAGGAAAGTGCGCATTGTGACTGTTTTATTCAATCCCGATGCAATGTCTGTGTTTCATCAACACTCTGATAGTCCAGAGATTACAGAATGCCACCAGACGTGCATCGGAAACTACTACTGGTCTTCCAGGGAACGATCAAGTCGTAGACTGTATGAGACATTACTCCTGTGGAGGAAAGTGGGCATGGTGACTATTATATTCAATCCCGATGCAATTTCTGTGTTTTATCAACACTCTGGTAGTCATCAGATTACAGAAGGCCACCAGATGTGCATCGGAGACTACTACTGGTGTTCCAGCGAATGATCAAAGCGTAGACTGTTTGAGACATTACTCCCATGGAGGAAAGAGCGCATGGTGACTGTTGTATTCAATCCCGATGCAATTTCTTTGTTTCATCAACACTCTGATAGTCCACACATTACAGAATGCCACGAGATGTGCATCGGAAACTACTACTGGTCTTCCAGTGAACGATCAAAGCGTAGACTGTTAGAGACATTACTCCCATGGAGGAAAGTGCGCATGGTGACTGTTGTATTCAATCCCGATACAATTTCTGTGTTTCATCAACACTCTGATAGACCACAGATTACAGAATGCCTCCTGATATGCATTGGTAACTACTACTGGTCTTCCAGGGAACGATCAAATTGTAGACTCTTTGCGACATTACTCCCATGGATGAAAGTGCGCATGGTGACTGTTGTATTCAATCACGAGGCAATTTCTGTGTTTCAATCCACTCTTTGAACGTCCACAGATTACAGAAGGAATCCAGATGTGCATCGGAAACTACTACTGGTCTTCCAGGGAACGAACAAAGCGTAGACTGTTTGAGACATTACTCTCGTGGAGGAAAGTGGGCATGGTGACTGTTGTATTCAATCCGAATGCAATTTCTGTATTTCATCAACACTCTAATAGTCCACACATTACAGAATGCCACCAGATGTGCATCGGAAACTACTAATGGTCTTCCAGGGAACGATCAAAGCGTAGACAACTAGAGACATTACTCCCATGGAGGAAAGTGCGCATGGTGAATGTTGTATTCAATCCCGATACAATTTCTGTGTTTCATCAAGACTCTGATAGTCCACAGATTACAGAAAGCCTCCAGATGTGCATCGGAAACTACTACTGGGCTTCCAGGGAACGATGAAAGCGTAAACTCTTTGAGACATTACTCCCATGTAGGAAAGTGCGCATGGTGACTGTTGTATTCAATCCCGATGCATTTTCTGTGTTTCATCAACACTCTGATAGTCCACAGATTATAAAATGCCACCAGATGTGCATCGGAAACTACTACTGGTCTTCCACGGAACGATCAAAGCGTAGACTGTTTGAGACATTACTCCCATGGATGAAAGTGGGCATCGTGACTGTTGTATTCAATCTCGATGCAATTTCTGTGTTTTATCAATACTCTGATAGTCCACAGATTACAGAATGCCAACAGATGTGCATCGGAAACTACTACTGGTCTTCCAGGGAACGATCAAAGCGTAGAGTGTTTGAGACATTATTCCCATGGAGGAAAGTGCGCATGGTGACTGTTGTATTCAACCCCGATGCAATTTCTTTGCTTCATCAACACTGTGATAGTCCACACATTACAGAATGCCACGAGATGTGCATCGGAAACTACTACTGGTCTTCCTGGGAACGATCAAAGCGTAGACTGTTTCAGACATTATTCCCATGGAGAAAATTGCGGATGGTGACTGTTGTATTCAATCCCGATGCACTTTCTTTGTTTCATCAACACTCTGATAGTCCACAGATTACAGAATGCCACCAGATGTGCATCGGAAACTACTGCTGGTCTCCAGGGAACGATGAAAGCGTAGACTGTTTGAGACATTACTCCCATTGAGGGAAGTGCGCATGGTGACTGTTGTAATCAATCCCGATGCAATTTCTGTGTTTCATCAACGCTCTGATAGTCCACAGATTACAGAATGCCTCCAGATGTGCATCGGTAACTATTAATGGTCTTCCAGGGAACGATTAAAGTGTAGACTGTTAGAGACATTACTCCCATGGATGAAAGTGCGCATGTTGACTGTTGTATTCTATCTCGATACAATTTCTGTGGTTCATCAAAACTCTGATAGTTCATAGATTACAGAATGCCTCCTGATGTGCATCGGAAATTACTACTAGTCTTCCAGGGAACGATCAAAGCATAGACTGTTTGAGACATTACTCCCATGGAGGAAAGTGCGCATGGTGACTGTTGTATTCAATCCCGAGGCAATTTCTGTGTTTCAGTCCACACTTTGAAGGTCCACAGATTACAAAATAATCCAGATGTGCATCGGAAACTACTACTGGTCTTCCAGGGAACGATCAAAGCGTAAACTCTTTGAGACATTACTCCCATGGAGGAAAGTGCGCATGGTGACTGTTGTATTCAATCCCGATGCATTTTCTGTATTTCATCAACACTCTGATAGTCCACAGATTACAGAATGCCTCCAGATGTGCATCGGAAATTGCTACCGGTCTTCCAGGGAACGATTAAAGCGTAGACTGTTTCAGGATTACTCCCATGGAGGAAAGAGCGCATGGTGACTGTTTTATTCAATCCCGATGCTATTTCTGTGTTTCATCAACACTCTGATAGTCCACAGATTACAGAATGCCACCAGACGTGCATCGGAAACTACTACTGGTCTTCCAGGGAAGGATCAAGTCGTAGACTGTTTGAGACATTACTGCCATGGAGGAAAGTGTGCATGGTGACTGTTGTATTGAATCCCGATGGAATTTTTGTGTTTCATCAACACTCTGATAGTTCACATATTACAGAATGCCTCCAGATGTGCATCACACAGCTACTGGTCTTCCAGGGAACGATCAAACCGTAAACTCTTTGAGACATTACTCCCATGGAGGAAAGTGCTCATGGTCACTGTTGTATTCAATCCCGCTGCATTATCTGCATTTAATCTACACTCTGATAGTCCACAGATTACAGAATGAATCCAGATGTGCATCGGAAACAGCTGCTGGTCTTCCAGGGAACGATTAAAGCGTAGACTGTTTCAGGATTACTCCCATGGAAGAAAGTGCGC
Organism: Schistocerca gregaria; assembly: GCF_023897955.1. Taxonomy (NCBI): domain Eukaryota; kingdom Metazoa; phylum Arthropoda; class Insecta; order Orthoptera; family Acrididae; genus Schistocerca; species Schistocerca gregaria. The sequence goes on from NC_064927.1 coordinate 46,022,121, forward strand.
ATTGCGACTGTTTTATTCAATCCCGATGCAATTTCTGTGTTTCATCAACACTCTGATAGTCCAGAGATAACAGAATGCTACCAGACGTGCATCGGAAACTACTACTGGTCTTCCAGGGAACGATCAAGTCGTAGACTGTATGAGACATTACTCCTTTGGAGGAAAGTGGGCATGGTGACTATTATATTCAATCCCGATGCATTTTCTGTGTTTTATCAACACTCTGATAGTCAACAGATTACAGAAGGCCACCAGATGTGCATCGGAGACTACTACTGGTCTTCCAGGGAACGATCAAAGCGTAGACTGTTTGAGACATTACTCCCGTGGAGGAAAGTGTGCACGGTGACTGTTGTATTCAATCTCGATGCAATTTCTGTGTTTTATCAACACTCTGATAGTCCACAGATTACAGAATGCCACCACATGTGCATCGGAAACTACTATTGGTCTTCCAGGGAACGATCAAAGCGTAGACTGTTTGAGACATTACTCCCATGGAGGAAAGAGTGCATGGTGACTGTTGTATTCAATCCCGATGCAATTTCTTTGTTTCATCAACACTCTGATAGTCCACACATTACATAATGCCACGAGATGTGCATCGGAAACTACTATTGGTCTTCCAGGGAACGATCAAAGCGTAGACTGTTTGAGACATTACTCCCATGGAGGGAAGAGCGCATGGTGACTGTTGTATTCAATCCCGATGCAATTTCTTTGTTTCATCAACACTCTGATAGTCCACACATTACAGAATGCCACGAGATGTGCATCGGAAACTACTACTGGTCTTCCAGTGAACGATCAAAGCGTAGACTGTTAGAGACATTACTCCCATGGAGGAAAGTGCGCATGGTGACTGTTGTATTCAATCCCGATACAATTTCTGTGTTTCATCAACACTCTGATAGTCCACAGATTACAGAATGCCTCCTGATATGCTTTGGTAACTACTACTGGTCTTCCAGGGAACGATCAAATTGTAGACTATTTGCGACATTACTCCCATGGATGAAAGTGCGCATGGTGACTGTTGTATTCAATCACGAGGCAATTTCTGTGTTTCAATCCACACTTTGAACGTCCACAGATTACAGAAGGAATCCAGATGTGCATCGGAAACTACTACTGGTCTTCCAGGGAACGATCAAAGCGTAAACTGTTTGAGAATTTCTCCCATGGAGGAAAGTGCGCATTGTGACCGTTGTATTCAATCCCGATGCATTTTCTGTCTTTCATCAACACTCTGATAGTCCACAGATTACAGAATGCCGCCAGATGTGCATCGGAAACTACTACTGGTCTTCCAGGGGACGATTAAAGCGTAGACTGTTTCAGGGTTACTCCCATTGAATAAGGTGCGCATGGTGACTGTTTTATTCAATTCCGAAGCAATTTCTGTCTTTCATCAACACTTTGATAGTCCACAGATTACAGAATGCCACCAGACGTGCATCGGAAACTACTACTGGTCTTCCAGGGAACGATCAATGCGTATACTGTTTGAGACATTACTCCCGTGGAGGAAAGTGGGCATGGTGACTGTTGTATTCAATCCGAATGCAATTTCTGTATTTCATCAACACTCTAATAGTCCACAGATTACAGAATGCCACCAGATGTTCATCGGAAACTACTACTGGTCTTCCAGGGAACGATCAAAGTGTAGACTGTTTGAGACATTACTAGCGTGGAGGAAAGGGCGCATGGTGACTGTTGTAATCAATCCCGATTCAATTTCTGTGATTCATCAACACTCTGATAGTCCACGGATTACAGAATGGCACCAGATGTGCATCGGAAACTACTACTGGTCTTCCACGGAATGATCGAAGCGTAGACTGTTAGAGACATTACTCCCATGGAGGAAAGTGCGCATTGCGACTGATGTATTCATTCATAATGCAATTTCTGTGTTTCATCAACACTCTGATAGTAAACAGATTACAGAACGCCTCCAGATGTGCATGGGTAACTACTACTGGTCTTCCAGGGAAGGATCAAAAGCGTAGACTGTTAGAGACACTACTCCCATGGAGGAAAGTGCGCATGGTGAATGTTGTATTCAATCCCGATACAATTTCTGTGTTTCATCAACATTCTGATAGTCCACAGATTACAGAAAGCCTCCAGATGTGCATCGGAAACTACTACTGGTCTTCCAGGGAACGATGAAAGCGTAAACTCTTTGAGACATTACTCCCATGGAGGAAAGTGCGCATGGTGACTGTTGTATTCAATCCCGATGCATTTTCTGTGTTTCATCGACACTCTGATAGTCCACAGATTATAAAATGCCACCAGATGTGCATCGGAAGCTACTACTGGTCTTCCACGGAACGATCAAAGCGTAGACTGTTTGAGACATTACTCCCATGGATGAAAGTGGGAATGGTGACTGTTGTATTCAATCTCGATGCAATTTCTGTGTTTCATCAATACTCTGATAGTCCACAGATTACAGAATGCCACCAGATGTGCATCGGAAACTACTACTGGTCTTCCAGGGAACGATCAAAGCGTAGACTGTTTGAGACATTACTCCCATGGAAGAAAGTGCGCATGGTGACTGTTGTATTCAACCCCGATGCAATTTCTTTGCTTCATCAACACTCTGATAGTCCACACATTACAGAATGCCACGAGATGTGCATCGGAAACTACTACTGGTCTTCCTGGGGACGATCAAAGCGTAGACTGTTTCAGACATTACTCCCATGGAGAAAATTGCGGATGGTGACTGTTGTATTCAATCGCGATGCAATTTCTTTGTTTCATAAACAATCTGATAGTCCACAGATTACAGAATTTCACCAGATGTGCATCGGAAACTACTGCTGGTCTCCAGGGAACGATGAAAGCGTAGACTGTATGAGACATTACTCCCATTGAGGAAAGTGCGCATGGTGACTGTAGTAATCAATCCCGACGCAATTTCTGTGTTTCATCAACACTCTGATAGTCCACAGATTACAGAATGGCTCCAGATGTGCATCGGTAACTACTAATGGTCTTCCAGGGAACAATCAAAGTGTAGACTGTTAGAGACATTACTCCCATGGATGAAAGTGCGCATGTTGACTGTTGTATTCTATATCGATACAATTTCTGTGGTTCATCAACACTCTGATAGTCCATAGATTACAGAATGCCTCCTGATGTGCATCGGAAACTACTACTAGTCTTCCAAGGAACGATCAAAGCATAGACTGTTTGAGACATTACTCCCATGGAGGAAAGTGCGCATGGTGACTGTTGTATTCAATCCCGAGGCAATTTCTGTGTTTCAATCCACACTTTGAAAGTCCACAGATTACAAAAATAATACAGATGTGAATCGGAAACTACTACTGGTCTTCCAGGGAACGATCAAAGCGTAGACTGTTTGAGAGTTACTCCTATGGAGGAAAGTGCGCATGGTGACTGTTGTATTCAATCCCGATGCAATTTCTGTGTTTCATCAACACTCTGATAGTCCATAGATTACAAAATGACTCCAGATGTGCATCGGAAACTACTACTGGTCTTCCAGGGAACGATCAAAGCGTAGACTGTTTGAGACATTACTCCATTGGAGGAAAGTGTGCATGGTGACTGTTGTATTGAATCCCGATGCAATTTCTGTGTTTCATCAACACGCTGATAGTCCACAGATTACAGAATGCCTCCAGATGTGCATCGGACACTGCTACTGGTCTTCCAGGGAACGATCAAAGCGTAAACTCTTTGAGACATTACTCCCATGGAGGAAAGTGCGCATGGTGACTGTTGTATTCAATCCCGATGCATTTTCTGCATTTCATCAACACTCTGATAGTCCACGGATTACAGAATGGCACCAGATGTGCATCGGAAACTACTACTGGTCTTCCACGGAATGATCAAAGCGTAGACTGTCAGCGACATTACTCCGATGCAGGAAAGTGCGCATTGTGACTGATGTATTCATTCCCAAAGCAATTTCTGTGTTTCATCAACACTCTGATAGTCCACAGATTACAGAAAGCCTCAAGATGTGCTCGGAAACTACTACTGGTCTTCCAGGGAACGGTGAAAGCGTAAACTCTTTGAGACATTACTCCCATGGAGGAAAGTGCGCATGGTGACTGTTGTATTCAATCCCGATGCATTTTCTGTGTTTCATCAACACTCTGATAGTCCACAGATTATAAAATGCCACCAGATGTGCATCGGAAACTACTACTGGTCTTCCACGGAACGATCAAAGCGTAGACTGTTTGAGACATTACTCCCATGGATGAAAGTGTGCATGGTGACTGTTGCATTCAATCTCGATGCAATTTCTGTGTTTCATCAATACTCTGATAGTCCACAGATTACAGAATGCCACCAGATGTGCATCGGAAACTACAATTGGTCTTCCAGGGAACGATGAAAGCGTAGACTGTTTGAGACATTACTCCCATTGAGGAAAGTGCGCATGGTGACTGTTGTATTCAATCCCGATGCATTTTCTGCATTTCATCAACACTCTGATAGCCCACGGATTACAGAATGGCACCAGATGTGCATCGGAAACTACTACTGGTCTTCCACGGAATGATCAAAGCGTAGACTGTTAGAGACAATACTCCCATGCAGGAAAGTGCGCATTGTGACTGATGTATTCATTCCCAAAGCAATTTCTGTGTTTCATCAACACTCTGATAGTCCACAGATTACAGAAAGCCTCAAGATGTGCTCGGAAACTACTACTGGTCTTCCAGGGAACGGCGAAGCGTAAACTCTTTGAGACATTACTCCCATGGAGGAAAGTGCGCATGGTGACTGTTGTATTCAATCCCGATGCATTTTCTGCATTTCATCAACACTCTGATAGTCCACAGATTACAGAATGCCTCCAGATGTGCATCGGAAACTAGTACTGGTCTTCCAGGGCATTATCAAATTGTAGACTGTTTGCGACATTACTCCCATGGATGAAAGTGCGCATGATGACTGTTGTATTCAATCACGAGGCAATTTCTGTGTTTCAATCCACGCTTTGAACGTCCACAGAATACAGAAGGAATCCAGATGTGCATCGGAAACTACTACTGGTCTTCCAGGGAACGATCAAAGCGTAGACTGTTTGAGAATTTCTCCCAAGAGGAAAGTGCGCATGGTGACTGTCGTATTCAATCCTGATGCACTCTCTGTGTTTCATCAACACTCTGATAGTCTACAGATTACAGAATGCCTCCAGATGTGCATCGGAAACTACTACTGGTCTTCCAGGGAACGATCAAAGCGTAGTCTGTTTGAGACATTAGTCCCGTGAAGGAAAGTGGGCATGGTGACTGTTGTATTCAATCCGAATGCAATTTCTGTATTTCATCAACTCTCTAATAGTCCACAATTTACAGAAGGCCACCAGATGAGCATCGGAGAATACTACTGGTCTTCCAGGGAACGATCAAAGAGTAGACTGTTTAAGACATTACTCCCATGGAGGAAAGTGTGCATGGTGACTGTTGTATTCAATCCCAATGCAATTTCTGTGTTTCATCAACACTCTGATAGTCCACACATTACAGAATACAACGAGATGTGCATCGGAAACTACTACTGGTCTTCCAGTGAACGATCAAAGCGTAGACTGTTAGAGACATTACTCCCATGGAGGAAAGTGCGCATGGTGACTGTTGTATTCAATCCCGATGCAATTTCCTTGCTTCATCAACACTCTGATAGTTCATACATTACAGAATGCCACGAGATGTGCATCGGAAACTACAACTGGTCTTCCTGGGAACGATCAAAGGGTAGACTGTTTCAGACATTACTCCCATGGATAAAATTGCGGATGGTGACTGTTGTATTCAATCCCGATGCAATTTCTTTGTTTCATCAACACTCTGATAGTCCACAGATTACAGAATGCCACCAGATGTGCATCGGAAACTACTACTGGTCTTCCAGGGAAAGATGAAAGAGTAGACTGTTTCAGACATTACTCCGTGGAGGAAAGTGGGCATGGTGACGATTGTATTCAATCCCGATGCAATTTCTGTGTTTTATCAACACTCTGATAGTCAACAGATTACAGACGGCCACCAGATGTGCATCGGAGAATATTACAGGTCTTCCAGGGAACGATCAAAGCGTAGACTGTTTGAGACATTACTCCCGTGGAGGAAAGTGTGCATGGTGACTGTTGTATTCAATCCCAATGCAACTTCTGTGTTTCATCAACACTCTAATAGTCCACACATTACAGAATGCCACGAGATGTGCATCGGAAACTACTACTGGTCTTCCAGTGAACGATCAAAGCGTAGACTGTTAGATACATTACTCCCATGGAGGAAAGTGCGCATGGTGACTGTTGTATTCAATTCCGATTCAATTTCTGTGTTTCATCAACACTGTGATAGTCCACAGATTACAGAATGCCACCAGATGTGCATCGGAAACTACTACTGGTCTTCCAGGGAACGATCAAAGCGTAGACTGTATAAGACATACCTGCCGTGGAGGAAAGTGAGCATTGTGACTGTTGTAATCAATCCCGATTCAATTTCTGTGTTTCATCAACACTCTGATAGTCCACAGATTACAGAATGGCACAAGATGTGCATCGGAAACTACTACTGGTCTTCCACGGAATGATCGAAACCTAGAATGTTAGAGACATTACTCCCATGGAGGAAAGTGCGCATTGTGACTGATGTATTCATTCCCAATGCAATTTCTGTGTTTCTTCAACACTCTGATAGTCCACAGATTGCAGAATGCCTCAAGATGTGCATCGGTAACTACTACTGGTCTTCCAGGGAACGATCAAAGCGTAGACTGTTTGAGACATTACTCCCATGGAGGGAAGTGCGCATGGTGACTGTTGTATTGAATCCGGATGCAATTTCTGTGTTTCATCAACACTCTGATAGTCCACAGATTACAGAATGCCACCAGATGTGCATCGAAAACTACTACTGGTCTTCCAGGGAACGAACAAAGTGTAGACAGTTTGAGACATTTCTCCCGTGGAGAAAAGTGCGCATGGTGACTGTTGTATTCAATTCCGATTCAATTTCTGTGTTTCATCAACACTCTGATAGTCCAAAGATTACAGAAAGCCTCCTGATGTGCATCGGAAACTACTACTAGTCTTCCAGGGAACGATCAAAGCATAGACTCTTTGAGACATTACTCCCATGGAGGAAAGTGCGCATGGTGACTGTTGTATTCAATCCCGATGCATTTTCTGTGTTTCATCAACAATGCGATAGTCCACAGATTACAGAATGCCACCAGATGTGCATCGGAAACTACTACTGGTCTTCCAGGGAACGATCAAAGCGTAGACTGTTTGAGACATACCTCCCGTGGAGGAAAGTGCGCATCGTGACTGTTGTAATCAATCCCGATTCAATTTCTGGGTTTCATCACCACTCTGTTAGTCCACAGATTACAGAATGGCACCAGATGTGCATCGGAAACTACTACTGGTCTTCCGGGGAATGATCGAAGCGTAGACTGTTAGAGACATTACTCCCATGGAGGAAAGTGCGCATTGTGACTGATGTATTCATTCCCAATGCATTTTCTGTGTTTCATCAACACTCTGATAGTCCACAGATTACAGAATGCCTCCAGATGTGCATCGGTATCTACTACTGGTCTTCCAGGGAACGATCAAAAGCGTAGACTGTTAGAGACATTACTCCCATAGAGGAACGTGCGCATGGTGACTGTTGTATTCAATCCCGAGGCAATTTCTGCGTTTCATCAACACTCTCATTGTACACAGATTACAGAATGCCTCCAGATGTGCATCGGTAACTACTACTGGTCTTCCAGGGAACGATCAAAGTGTAGACAGTTTGAGACATTTCTCCCGTGGAGGAAAGTGCGCATGGTGAATGTTGTATTCAATTCCGATTCAAGTTCTGTGTTTCATCAACACTCTGATAGTCCACAGATTACAGAATGCCTCCTGATGTGCATCGGAAACTACTACTAGTCTTCCAGGGAACGATCAAAGCATAGACTGTTTGAGACATTACTCCCATGGAGGAAAGTGCGCATGGTGACTGTTGTATTCAATCTCGATGCAATTTCTGTGTTTCATCAACAATGTGATAGTCCACAGATTACAGAATGCCACCAGATGTGCATCGGAAACTAGTACTGGTCTTCCAGGAAACGATCAAAGCGTAGACTGTTTGAGACATACCTCCCGTGGAAAAAGTGCGCATCGTGACGGTTGTAATCAATCCCGATCCAATTTCTGGGTTTCATCAACACTCTGATAGTCCACAGATTACAGAATGGTACCAGATGTGCATCGGAAACTACTACTGGTCTTCCAGGGAATGATCGAAGCGTAGACTGTTAGAGACATTACTCCCATGGAGGAAAGTGAGCATTGTGACTGATGTATTCATTCCCAATGCATTTTCTGTGTTTCATCAACACTCTGATAGTCCACAGATTACAGAATGCCTCCAGATGTGCATCGGTAACTACTACTGGTCTTCCAGGGAACGATCAAAAGCGTAGACTGTTAGAGACATTACTCCCATAGAGGAAAGTGTGCATAGTGACTGTTGTATTAAATCACGATACAATTTCTGTTTTTTATCAACACTCTGATAGTCCACAGATTACAGAATGCCTCCAGATGTGCATCGGTAACTACTACTGGTCTTCCAGGGAACGATCAAAGCGTAGACTGTTTGAGACATTACTCCCATGGAGGCACGTGCGCATGGTGACTGTTGTATTCAATCCCGAGGCAATTTCTGTGTTTCAATCCACACTTTGAAGGTCCACAGATTACAGAAGGAATCCAGATGTGCATCGGAAACTACTACTGGTCTTCCAGGGAACGATCAATGCGTAGACTGTTGGAGATATACTCCCATGGAGGAAAGTTTGCAGGGTGACTGTTGTATTCAATCCCGATGCAATTTCTGTGTTTCATCAACACTCTGATAGTCCACAGATTATAAAATGCCACCAGATGCGCATCTGAAACTACTACTGGTCTTCCACGGAACGATCAAAGCGTAGACTGTTTGAGATATACTCCCATGGAGGAAAGTTTGCAGGGTGACTGTTGTATTCAATCCCGATAAAATATCTGTGTTTCAACAACACTCTGATAGTCCACAGATTACAGAATGCCACCAGATGTGCATCGGAAATTACTACTGGTCTTCCAAGGAACGATCAAAGCGTAGACTGTTTCAGACATTACTCCCATGGAGGAAAGTGCGGATGGTGACTGTCGTATTCAATCCCGATGCAATTTCTGTGTTTCATCAACACGCTGATAGTCCACAGATTACAGAATGCCTCCAGATGTGCATCGGACACTGCTACTGGTCTTACAGGGAACGATCAAAGCGTAAACTCTTTGAGACATTACTCCCATGGAGGAAAGTGCGCATGGTGACTGTTGTATTCAATCCCAATGCAACTTCTGTGTTTCATCAACACTCTGATAGTCCACACATTACAGAATGCCACGAGATGTGCATCGGAAACTACTACTGGTCTTAAAGTGAACGATCAAAGCGTAGACTGTTAGAGACATTACTCCCATGGAGGAAAGTGCGCATGGTGACTGTGTATTCAATCCCGATACAATTTCTGTGTTTCATCAACACTCTGATAGTCCACAGATTACAGAATGCCTCCTGATGTGCATCGGTAACTAGTACTGGTCTTCCAGGGCATTATCAAATTGTAGACTGTTTGCGACATTACTCCCATGGATGAAAGTGCGCATGGTGACTGTTGTATTCAATCACGAGGCAATATCTGTGTTTCAATCCACGCTTTGAACGTCCACAGAATACAGAAGGAATCAAGATGTGCATCGGAAACTACTACTGGTCTTCCTGGGAACGATCAAAGCGTAGACTGTTTGAGAATTTCTCCCATGGAGGAAAGTGGGCATGGTGACTGTCGTATTCAATCCCGATGCATTTTCTGTGTTTCATCAACACTCTGATAGTCTACAGATTACAGAATGCCTCCAGATGTGCATCGGAAACTACTACTGGTCTTCCAGGGAACGATCAAAGCGTAGTCTGTTTGAGACATTAGTCCCATGGAGGAAAGTGGGCATGGTGACTCTTGTATTCAATCTGAATGCAATTTCTGTATTTCATCAACACTCTAATAGAACACAATTTACAGAAGGCCACCAGATGTGCATCGGAGAATACTACTGGTCTTCCAGTGAACGATAAAAGCGTAGACTGTTAGAGACATTACTCCCATGGAGGAATGTGCGCATGGTGACTGTTGTATTCAATTCCGATTCAATGTCTGTGCTTCATCAACACTGTGATAGTCCACAGATTACAGAATGCCACCAGATGTGCATCGGAAACTACTACTGGTCTTCCAGGGAACGATCAAAGCGTAGACTGTATAAGACATACCTGCCGTGGAGCAAAGTGAGCATGGTGACTGTTGTAATCAATCCCGATTCAATTTCTGTGTTTCATCAACACTCTGATAGTCCACAGATTACAGAATGGCACCAGATGTGCATCGGAAACTACTACTGGTCTTCCAGGGAACGATCAAAGCGTAGACTGTTTGAGACATACCTCCCGTGGAGGAAAGTGCGCATCGTGACTGTTGTAATCAATCCCGATTCTATTTCTGGGTTTCATCAACACTCTGATAGTCCACAGATTACAGAATGGCACCAGATGTGCATCGGAAACTACTACTGGTCTTCCGGCGAATGATCGAAGCGTAGACTGTTAGAGACATTACTCCCATGGAGGAAAGTGCGCATTGTAACTGATGTATTCATTCCCAATACATTTTCTGTGTTTCATCAACACTCTGATAGTCCACAGATTACAGAATGTCTCCAGATGTGCATCGGTAACTTCTACTGGTCCTCCAGGGAACGATCAAATGCGTAGACTGTTAGAGGCATTACTCCCATAGAGGAACGTGCGCATGGTGACTGTTGTATTCAATCCCGAGGCAATTTCTGTGTTTCAATCCACACATTGAAGGTCCACAGATTACAGAAGGAATCCAGATGTGCATCGGAAACTACTACTTGTCTTCCAGGGAAAGATCAAAGCGTAGACTGTTAGAGACCTTACTCCCATGGAGGAATGTGCTAATGGTGACTTTTGTATTCAATCCCGATACAATTTCTGTGTTTCATCAACACTCTCATTGTCCACAGATTACAGAATGCCTCCAGATGTGCATCGGTAACTACTACTGGTCTTCCAGGGAACGATCAAAGCGTATACTGTTTGAGACATTACTCCCATGGAGGAAAGTGCGCATGGTGACTGTTGTATTCAATCCCGATGCAATTTCTGTGTTTCATCAACACTCTGATAGTCCACAGATTACAGAATGCCACCAGATGTGCATCGGAAACTACTACTGGTCTTCCAGGGAACGATCAAAGTGTAGACAGTTTGAGACATTTCTCCCGTGGAGGAAAGTGCGCATGGTGAATGTTGTATTCAATTCCGATTCAATTTCTGTGTTTCATCAACACTCTGATAGTCCACAGATTACAGAATGCCTCCTGATGTGCATCGGAAACTACTACTAGTCTTCCAGGGAACGATCAAAGCATAGACTGTTTGAGACATTACTCCCATGGAGGAAAGTGCGCATGGTGACTGTTGTATTCAATCTCGATGCAATTTCTGTGTTTCATCAACAATGTGATAGTCCACAGATTACAGAAAGCCACCAGATGTGCATCGGAAACTACTACTGGTCTTCCAGGAATCGATCAAAGCGTAGACTGTTTGAGACATACCTCCCGTGGAGGAAAGTGCGCATCGTGACTGTTGTAATCAATCCCGATTCAATTTCTGGGTTTCATCAACACTCTGATAGTCCACAGATTACAGAATGGCACCAGATGTGCATCGGAAACTACTACTGGTCTTCCAGGGAATGATCGAAGCGTAGACTGTTAGAGACATTACTCCCATGGAGGAAAGTGCGCATTGTGACTGATGTATTCATTCCCAATGCATTATCTGTGTTTCATCAACACTCTGATAGTCCACAGATTACAGAATGCCTCCAGATGTGCATCGGTAACTACTACTGGTCTTCCAGGGAACGATCAAAAGCGTAGACTGTTAGAGACATTACTCCCATAGAGGAAAGTGCGCATGGTGACTGTTGTATTAAATCCCGATACAATTTCTGTTTTTTATCAACACTCTGATAGTCCACAGATTACAGAATGCCTCCGATTGTGCATCGGTAACTACTACTGGTCTACCAGGGAACGATCAAAGCGTAGACTGTTTGATACATTACTCCCATGGAGGAACGTGCGCATGATGACTGTTGTATTCAATCCCGAGGCAATTTCTGTGTTTCAATCCACACTTTGAAGGTCCACAGATTACAGAAGGAATCCAGATGTGCATCGGAAACTACTACTGGTCTTCCAGGGAACGATCAAAGCGTAGACTGTTTGAGATATACTCCCATGGAGGAAAGTTTGCAGGGTGACGGTTGTATTCAATCCCGATGCAATTTCTGTGATTCATCAACACTCTGATAGTCCACAGATTACAGAATGCCACCAGATGTGCATCGGAAATTACTACTGGTCTTCCAGGGAACGATCAAAGCGTAGACTGTTTCAGACATTACTCCCATGGAGGAAAGTGCGGATGGTGACTGTCGTATTCAATCCCGATGCAATTTCTGTGTTTCATCAACACTCTGATAGTCCACAGATTAAGGAATGCCACCAGATGTGCATCGGAAACTACTACTGGTCTTCCAGGGAACGATCAAAGCGTAGACTGTTTGAGACATACCCCCCGTTTAGGAAAGTGCGTATGGTGACTGTTGTAATCAATCCCGATGCAATTTCTGTGTTTCATCAACACTCTGATAGTCCACAGATTACAGAAAGTCTCCAGATGTGCATCGGAAACTGCTACTGGTATTCCAGGAAACGATCAAACTGTAGACTGATAGAGACATTACTCCCATGGATGAATGTGCGCATGTTGACTTTTTTATTCTATCCCGATACAATGTCTGGGTTTCATCAACACTCTGATACTCCATAGATTATAGAATGCTTCCTGATGTGCATCGGAAACTACTACTAGTCTTCCAGGGAACGATCAAAGCATAGACTGTTTGAGACATTACTCCCATGGAGGAAAGTGCGCATGGTGACTGTTGTATTCAATCCCGATGCAATTTCTGTGTTTCATCAACACTCTGATAGTCCACAGATTACAGAAAGCCTCCAGGTGTGCATCGGACACTGCTACTGGTCTTCCAGGGAACGATCAAAGCGTAAAGGCTTTGAGACATTACTCCCTTGGAGGAAAGTGCGCATGGTGACTGTTGTATTCAATCCCGAGGCATTTTCTGCATTTCTTCAACACTCTGATAGTCCACAGATTACAGAATGCCTCCAGATGTGCATCGGAAACTGCTACTGGTCTTCCAGGGAACGATCAAGTCGTAGACTGTTTGAGACATTACTCCGTGGAGGAAACTGGGCATGGTGACGATTGTATTCAATCCCGATGCAATTTCTGTGTTTTATCAACACTCTGATAGTCAACAGATTACAGAAGGCCACCAGATGTGCATCGGAGAATATTACTGGTCTTCCAGGGAACGATCAAAGCGTAGACTGTTTGAGACATTACTCCCGAGGAGGAAAGTGTGCATGGTGACTGTTGTATTCAATCCCAATGCAACTTCTGTGTTTCATCAACACTCTGATAGTCCACACATTACAGAATGCCACGAGATGTGCATCGGAAACTACTACTGGTCTTCCAGTGAACGATCAAAGCGTAGACTGTTAGAGACATTACTCCCATGGAGGAAAGTGCGCATGGTGACTGTGTATTCAATCCCGATACAATTTCTGTGTTTCATCAACACTCTGATAGTCCACAGATTACAGAATGCCTCCTGATGTGCATCGGTAACTAGTACTGGTCTTCCAGGGCATTATCAAATTGTAGACTGTTTGCGACATTACTCCCATGGATGAAAGTGCGCATGGTGACTGTTGTATTCAATCACGAGGCAATATCTGTGTTTCAATCCACGCTTTGAACGTCCACAGAATACAGAAGGAATCCAGATGTGCATCGGAAACTACTACTGGTTATCCAGGGAACGATCAAAGCGTAGACTGTTTGAGAATTTCTCCCATGGAGGAAAGTGGGCATGGTGACTGTCGTATTCAATCCCGATGCATTTTCTGTGTTTCATCAACACTCTGATAGTCTACAGATTACAGAATGCCTCCAGATGTGCATCGGAAACTACTACTGGTCGCCCAGGGAACGATCAAAGCGTAGTCTGTTTGAGACATTAGTCCCATGGTGGAAAGTGGGCATGGTGACTGTTGTATTCAATCTGAATGCAATTTCTGTATTTCATCAACACTCTAATAGAACACAATTTACAGAAGGCCACCAGATGTGCATCGGAGAATACTACTGGTCTTCCAGTGAACGATAAAAGCGTAGACTGTTAGAGACATTACTCCCATGGAGGAATGTGCGCATGGTGACTGTTGTATTCAATTCCGATTCAATTTCTGTGCTTCTTCAACACTGTGATAGTTCACAGATTACAGAATGCCACCAGATGTGCATCGGAAACTACTACTGGTCTTCCAGGTAACGATCAAAGCGTAGACTGTATAAGACATACCTGCCGTGGAGCAAAGTGAGCATGGTGACTGTTGTAATCAATCCCGATTCAATTTCTGTGTTTCATCAACACTCTGATAGTCCACAGATTACAGAATGGCACCAGATGTGCATCGGAAACTACTACTGGTCTTCCAGGGAACGATCAAAGCGTAGACTGTTTGAGACATACCTCCCGTGGAGGAAAGTGCGCATCGTGACTGTTGTAATCAATCCCGATTCTATTTCTGGGTTTCATCAACACTCTGATAGTCCACAGATTACAGAATGGCACCAGATGTGCATCGGAAACTACTACTGGTCTTCCGGCGAATGATCGAAGCGTAGACTGTTAGAGACATTACTCCCATGGAGGAAAGTGCGCATTATGACTGATGTATTCATTCCCAATACATTTTCTGTGTTTCATCAACACTCTGATAGTCCACAGATTACAGAATGCCTCCAGATGTGCATCGGTAACTTCTACTGGTTCTCCAGGGAACGATCAAAAGCGTAGACTGTTAGAGGCATTACTCCCATAGAGGAACGTGCGCATGGTGACTGTTGTATTCAATCCCGAGGCAATTTCTGTGTTTCAATCCACACATTGAAGGTCCACAGATTACAGAAGGAATCCAGATGTGCATCGGAAACTACTACTGGTCTTCCAGGGAAAGATCAAAGCGTAGACTGTTAGAGACATTACTCCCATGGAGGAATGTGCTAATGGTGACTTTTGTATTCAATCCCGATACAATTTCTGTGTTTCATCAACACTCTCATTGTCCACAGATTACAGAATGCCTCCAGATGTGCATCGGTAACTACTACTGGTCTTCCAGGGAACGATCAAAGCGTATACTGTTTGAGACATTACTCCCATGGAGGAAAGTGCGCATGGTGACTGTTGTATTCAATCCCGATGCAATTTCTGTGTTTCATCAACACTCTGATAGTCCACAGATTACAGAATGCCACCAGATGTGCATCGGAAACTACTACTGGTCTTCCAGGAAACGATCAAAGTGTAGACAGTTTGAGACATTTCTCCCGTGGAGGAAAGTGCGCATGGTGAATGTTGTATTCAATTCCGATTCAATTTCTGTGTTTCATCAACACTCTGATAGTCCACAGATTACAGAATGCCTCCTGATGTGCATCGGAAACTACTACTAGTCTTCCAGGGAACGATCAAAGCATAGACTGTTTGAGCTATTACTCCCATGGAGGAAAGTGCGCATGGTGACTGTTGTATTCAATCTCGATGCAATTTCTGTGTTTCATCAACAATGTGATAGTCCACAGATTACAGAAAGCCACCAGATGTGCATCGGAAACTACTACTGGTCTTCCAGGAATCGATCAAAGCGTAGACTGTTTGAGACATACCTCCCGTGGAGGAAAGTGCGCATCGTGACTGTTGTAATCACCCCGATTCAATTTCTGGGTTTCATCAACACTCTGATAGTCCACAGATTACAGAATGGCACCAGATGTGCATCGGAAACTACTACTGGTCTTCCAGGGAATGATCGAAGCGTAGACTGTTAGAGACATTACTCCCATGGAGGAAAGTGCGCATTGTGACTGATGTATTCATTCCCAATGCATTTTCTGTGTTTCATCAACACTCTGATAGTCCACAGATTACAGAATGCCTCCAGATGTGCATCTTTAACTACTACTGGTCATCCAGGGAACGATCAAAAGCGTAGACTGTTAGAGACATTACTCCCATAGAGGAAAGTGCGCATGGTGACTGTTGTATTAAATCCCGATACAATTTCTGTTTTTTATCAACACTCTGATAGTCCACAGATTACAGAATGCCTCCGATTGTGCATCGGTAACTACTACTGGTCTACCAGGGAACGATCAAAGCGTAGACTGTTTGATACATTACTCCCATGGAGGAACGTGCGCATGGTGACTGTTGTATTCAATCCCGAGGCAATTTCTGTGTTTCAATCCACACTTTGAAGGTCCACAGATTACAGAAGGAATCCAGATGTGCATCGGAAACTACTACTGGTCTTCCAGGGAACGATCAAAGCGTAGACTGTTTGAGATATACTCCCATGGAGGAAAGTTTGCAGGGTGACGGTTGTATTCAATCCCGATGCAATTTCTGTGTTTCATCAACACTCTGATAGTCCACAGATTACAGAACGCCACCAGATGTGCATCGGAAATTACTACTGGTCTTCCAGGGAACGATCAAAGCGTAGACTGTTTCAGACATTACTCCCATGGAGGAAAGTGCGGATGGTGACTGTCGTATTCAATCCCGATGCAATTTCTGTGTTTCATCAACACTCTGATAGTCCACAGATTAAGGAATGCCACCAGATGTGCATCGGAAACTACAACTGGTCTTCCAGGGAACGATCAAAGCGTAGACTGTTTGAGACATACCTCCCGTTTAGGAAAGTGCGCATGGTGACTGTTGTAATCAATCCTGATACAATTTCTGTGTTTCATCAACACTCTGATAGTCCACAGATTACAGAAAGTCTCCAGATGTGCATCGGAAACTACTACTGGTATTCCAGGAAACGATGAAAGCGTAAACTCTTTGAGACATTACTCCCGTGGAGGAAAGTGCGCATGGTGACTGTTGTATTCTATCCCGATTCAATTTCTTTGTATCATCAACACTCTGATAGTCCACACATTACAGAATGCCACGAGATTTGCATCGGAAACTACTACTGGTCTTCCTGGGAACGATGAAAGCGTAAACTCTTTGAGACATTACTCCCATGGAGGAACGTGCGCATGGTGACTGTTGTATTCAATCCCGATGCATTTTCTGTGTTTCATCAACACTCTGATAGTCCACAGATTATAAAATGCCACCAGATGTGCATCGGAAACTACTACTGGTCTTCCACGGAACGATCAAAGCGTAGACTGTTTGAGACATTACTCCCATGGAGGACAGTGCGCATGGTGACTGTTGTAATCAATCCCGATTCAATTTCTGTGTTTCATCAACACTCTGTTAGTCCACAGATTACAGAATACCTCCAGATGTACATCGGTAACTGCTAATGGTCTTCCAGGGAACGATCAAACTGTAGACAGATAGAGACATTACTCCCATGGATGAATGTGCGCATGTTGACTTTTTTATTCTATCCCGATACAATGTTTGGGTTTCATCAACACTCTGATACTCCATAGATTATAGAATGCTTCCTGATGTGCATCGGAAACTACTACTAGTCTTCCAGGGAACGATCAAAGCGTAAACTCTTTGAGACATTACTCCCATGGAGGAAAGTGCGCATGGTGACTGTTGTATTCAATCCCGATGCATTTTCTGTATTTCATCAACACTCTGATAGTCCACAGATTACAGAATGCCTCCAGATGTGCATCGGAAACTGCTACCGGTCTTCCAGGGAACGATTAAAGCATAGACTGTTTCAGGATTACTCCCATGGAGGAAAGTGCGCATGGTGACTGTTTTATTCAATCCCGATGCTATTTCTGTGTTTCATCAACACTCTGATAGTCCACAGATTACAGAATGCCACCAGACGAGCATCGGAAACTACTACTGGTCTTCCAGGGAAGGATCAAGTCGTAGACTGTTTGAGACATTACTCCCGTGGAGGCAAGTGTGCATGGTGACTGTTGTATTCAATCCCAATGCAATTTCTGTGTTTCATCAACACTCTGATAGTAAAAACATTACAGAATGCCACGAGATGTGCATCGGAAACTACTACTGGTCTTCCAGTTAACGATCAAAGCGTAGTCTGTTAGAGACATTACTCCCATGGCGGAAAGTGCGCATGGTGACTGTTGTATTCAATCCCGATACAATTTCTGTGTTTTATCAACACTCTGATAGTCCACAGATTACAGAATGCCTCCTGATGTGCATCGGTAACTACTACTGGTCTTCCAGGGCACGATCAAATTGTAGACTGTTTGCGACATTACTCCCATGGATGAAAGTCCGCATGGTGACTGTTGTATTCAATCACGAGGCAATTTCTGTGTTTCAATCCACACTTTGAACGTTCACAGATTACAGAAGGAATCCAGATGTGCATCGGAGACTACTACTGGTCTTCCAGGGAACGATCAAAGAGTAGACTGTTTGAGACATACCTCCCGTGGAGGAAAGTGCGCATGGTGACTGGTGTATTCAATCACGATGCTTTTTCTGTGTTTCATCAACACTCTGATAGTCCACAGATTACAAAATGCCGCCAGATGTGCATCGGAAACTACTACTGGTCTTCCAGGCAACGATCAAAGCGTAGACTGTTTGAGACATTACCCCCGTGGAGGAAAGTGGGCATGGTGACTGTTGTATTCAATCCGAATGCATTTTCTGTATTTCATCAACACTCTATTAGTCCACAGATTACAGAATGCCACCAGATGTGCATCGGAAACTACTACTGGACTTATAGGGAACGATCAAAGTGTAGACTGTTTGAGACATTACTCCCGTGGAGGAATGTGCGCATGGTGACTGTTGTATTCAATTCCGATTCAATTTCTGTGTTTCATCAACACCGTGATAGTAAACAGATTACAGAATGCCACCAGATGTGCATCGGAAACTACTACTGGTCTTCCAGGGAACGATCAAAGCGTAGACTGTTTAAGACATACCTGCCGTGGAGGAAAGTGAGCATGGTGACTGTTGTAATCAATCCCGATTCAATTTCTGTGTTTCATCAGCATTCTGATAGTCCACAGATTACAGAATGGCACCAGATGTGCATCGGAAACTACTACTGGTCTTCCACGGAATGATCGAAACGTAGACTGCTAAAGACATTACTCCCATGGAGGAAAGTGCGCATTGTGACTGATGTATTCATTCCCAATGCTATTTCTGTGTTTCATCAACATTCTGATAGTCCACAGATTACAGAATGTCTCCAGATGTGCATCGGTAACTACTACTGGTCTTCCAATGAACGATCAAAAGCGTAGACTGTTAGAGACATTACTCCCATGGAGGAAAGTTCGCATGGTGACTGTTGTATTCAATCCCGATGCAATTTCTGTGTTTCATCAACACTCTGATAGTGCACAGATTACAGAATGCCACCAGATGTGCATCGGAAACTACTACTGGTCTTCCAGGGAACGATCAAGGTGTAGACTGTTTGAGACTTTACTCCCGTGGAGGAAAGTGCGCATGGTGACTGTTGTATTCAATTCCGATTCAATTTCTGTGTTTCATCAACACTCTGATAGTCCACAGATTACGGAATGCCACCAGACCTGCATCGGAAACTACTACTAGTTTTCCAGGGAACGATGAAATTGTAGACTGTTTGAGACATTACTCCCATGGAGGAAAGTGCGCATGGTGACTGTTGTATTAAATCACGATACAATTTCTGTTTTTCATCAACACTCTGATAGTCCACAGATTACAGAATGCCTCCAGATGTACTACTGGTCTTCCAGGGAACGATCAATGCGTAGACTTTTTGAGACATTGCTCCCATGGAAGAAAGTGGGCATGGTGACTGTTGTATTCAATCCCAAGGCAATTTCTGTGTTTCAATAAACTCTTTGAAGGTCCACAGATTACAGAAGGAATCCAGATGTGCATCGGAAACTACTACTGGCCTTCCAGGGAACGATCAAAGCGTAGACTGTTTGAGATATACTCCCATGGAGGAAAGTTTGCATGGTGACTGTTGTATTCAATCCCGACGCAATTTCTGTGTTTCATCAACTCTCTGATAGTCCACAGATTACAGAATGCCACCAGATGTGCATCGGAAATTACTACTGGTCTTCCAGGGAACGATCAAAGCGTAGACTGTTTAAGACATTACTCCCATGGAGGAAAGTGCGGATGGTGACTGTTGTATTCAATCCCGATGCAATTTCTGTGTTTCATCAACACTCTGATAGTCCACAGATTACGGAATGCCACCAGATGTGCATCAGAAACTACTACTGGTCGTCCAGGGAACGATCAAAGCGTAGACTGTTTGAGACATACCTCCCGTGGAGGAAAGTGCGCATGGTGACTGTTGTAACCAATCCCGATTCAATTTCTGTGTTTCATCAACACTCTGATAGTCCACAGATTACAGAAAGTATCCAGATGTGCATCGGAAACTACTACTGGTCTTCCAGGGAACGATGAAAGCGTAAACTCTTTGAGACATTACTCCCGTGGAGGAAAGTGCGCATGGTGACTGTTGTATTCAATCCCGATGCAATTTCTTTGTTTCATCAACACTCTGATAGTCCACACATTACAGAATGCCACGAGATGTGCATCGGAAACTACTACTGGTCTTCCTGGGAACGATCAAAGCGTAGACTGTTTCAGACATTACTCCCATGGAGAAAATCGCGGAGGTGACTGTTGTATTCAATCCCGATGCAATTTCTGTGTTTCATCAACACTCTGATAGTCCACAGATTACAGAATGATACCAGATGTGCATCGGAAACTACTACTGGTCTTCCACGGAATGATCGAAGCGTAGACTGTAAGAGACATTACTCCCATGGAGGAAAGTGTCATTGTGACTGATGTATTCATTCCCAATGCAATTTCTGTGTTTAATCGACACTCTGATAGTCCACAGATTACAGAATGCCACGAGATGTGCATCGGAAACTACTACTGGCCTTCCAGTTAACGATCAAAGCGTAGACAGTTAGAGACATTACTCCCATGGAGGAAAGTGCGCATGGTGACTGTTGTATTCAATCCCGATACAATTTCTGTGTTTTATCAACACTCTGATAGTCCACAGATTACAGAATGCCTCCTGATGTGCATCGGTAACTACTACTGGTCTTCCAGGGCACGATCAAATTGTAGACTGTTTGCGACATTACTCCCATGGATGAAAGTGCGCATGGTGACTGTTGTATTCAATCACGAGGCAATTTCTGTGTTTCAATCCACACTTTGAACGTCCACAGATTACAGAAGGAATCCAGATGTGCATCGGAAACTACTACTGGTCTTCCAGGGAACGATCAAAGCGTAGACTGTTTGAGACATACCTCCCGTGGAGGAAAGTTCGCATGGTGACTGTTGTATTCAATCCCGATGCAATTTCTGTGTTTCATCAACACTCTGATAGTGCACAGATTACAGAATGCCACCAGATGTGCATCGGAAACTACTACTGGTCTTCCAGGGAACGATCAAGGTGTAGACTGTTTGAGACTTTACTCCCGTGGAGGAAAGTGCGCATGGTGACTGTTGTATTCAATTCCGATTCAATTTCTGTGTTTCATCAACACTCTGATAGTCCACAGATTACGGAATGCCACCAGACGTGCATCGGAAACTACTACTAGTTTTCCAGGGAACGATGAAATTGTAGACTGTTTGAGACATTACTCCCATGGAGGAAAGTGCGCATGGTGACTGTTGTATTAAATCACGATACAATTTCTGTTTTTCATCAACACTCTGATAGTCCACAGATTACAGAATGCCTCCAGATGTACTACTGGTCTTCCAGGGAACGATCAAAGCGTAGACTGTTTGAGACATTGCTCCCATGGAAGAAAGTGGGCATGGTGACTGTTGTATTCAATCCCAAGGCAATTTCTGTGTTTCAATAAACTCTTTGAAGGTCCACAGATTACAGAAGGA
This sequence comes from Schistocerca gregaria, assembly GCF_023897955.1. NCBI lineage: Eukaryota > Metazoa > Arthropoda > Insecta > Orthoptera > Acrididae > Schistocerca > Schistocerca gregaria. The sequence goes on from NC_064927.1 coordinate 46,044,402, forward strand.
ATCCAGATGTGCATCGGAAACTACTACTGGCCTTCCAGGGAACGATCAAAGCGTAGACTGTTTGAGATATACTCCCATGGAGGAAAGTTTGCATGGTGACTGTTGTATTCCATCCCGACGCAATTTCTGTGTTTCATCAACTCTCTGATAGTCCACAGATTACAGAATGCCACCAGATGTGCATCGGAAATTACTACTGGTCTTCCAGGGAACGATCAAAGCGTAGACTGTTTAAGACATTACTCCCATGGAGGAAAGTGCGGATGGTGACTGTTGTATTCAATCCCGATGCAATTTCTGTGTTTCATCAACACTCTGATAGTCCACAGACTACGGAATGCCACCAGATGTGCATCGGAAACTACTACTGGTCGCCCAGGGAACGATCAAAGCGTAGACTGTTTGAGACATACCTCCCGTGGAGGAAAGTGCGCATGGTGACTGTTGTAACCAATCCCGATTCAATTTCTGTGTTTCATCAACACTCTGATAGTCCACAGATTACAGAAAGTATCCAGATGTGCATCGGAAACTACTACTGGTCTTCCAGGGAACGATGAAAGCGTAAACTCTTTGAGACATTACTCCCGTGGAGGAAAGTGCGCATGGTGACTGTTGTATTCAATCCCGATGCAATTTCTTTGTTTCATCAACACTCTGATAGTCCACAGATTACAGAATGGCACCAGATGTGCATCGGAAACTACTACTGGTCTTCCACGGAATGATCGAAACGTAGACTGCTAAAGACATTACTCCCATGGAGGAAAGTGCGCATTGTGACTGATGTATTCATTCCCAATGCTATTTCCGTGTTTCATCAACATTCTGATAGTCCACAGATTACAGAATGCCTCCAGATGTGCATCGGTAACTACTACTGGTCTTCCAATGAACGATCAAAAGCGTAGACTGTTAGAGACATTACTCCCATGGAGGAAAGTTCGCATGGTGACTGTTGTATTCAATCCCGATGCAATTTCTGTGTTTCATCAACACTCTGATAGTGCACAGATTACAGAATGCCACCAGATGTGCATCGGAAACTACTACTGGTCTTCCAGGGAACGATCAGGGTGTAGACTGTTTGAGACTTTACTCCCGTGGAGGAAAGTGCGCATGGTGACTGTTGTATTCAATTCCGATTCAATTTCTGTGTTTCATCAACACTCTGATAGTCCACAGATTACGGAATGCCACCAGACGTGCATCGGAAACTACTACTAGTTTTCCAGGGAACGATGAAATTGTAGACTGTTTGAGACATTACTCCCATGGAGGAAAGTGCGCATGGTGACTGTTGTATTAAATCACGATACAATTTCTGTTTTTCATCAACATTCTGATAGTCCACAGATTACAGAATGCCTCCAGATGTACTACTGGTCTTCCAGGGAACGATCAAAGCGTAGACTGTTTGACACATTGCTCCCATGGAAGAAAGTGGGCATGGTGACTGTTGTATTCAATCCCAAGGCAATTTCTGTGTTTCAATAAACTCTTTGAAGGTCCACAGATTACAGAAGGAATCCAGATGTGCATCGTAAACTACTACTGGCCTTCCAGGGAACGATCAAAGCGTAGACTGTTTGAGATATACTCCCATGGAGGAAATTTTGCATGGTGACTGTTGTATTCAATCCCGACGCAATTTCTGTGTTTCATCAACTCTCTGATAGTCCACAGATTACAGAATGCCACCAGATGTGCATCGGAAATTACTACTGGTCTTCCAGGGAACGATCAAAGCGTAGACTGTTTAAGACATTACTCCCATGGAGGAAAGTGCGGATGGTGACTGTTGTATTCAATCCCGATGCAATTTCTGTGTTTCATCAACACTCTGATAGTCCACAGATTACGGAATGCCACCAGATGTGCATCGGAAACTACTACTGGTCGTCCGGGGAACGATCAAAGCGTAGACTGTTTGAGACATACCTCCCGTGGAGGAAAGTGCGCATGGTGACTGTTGTAACCAATCCCGATTCAATTTCTGTGTTTCATCAACACTCTGATAGTCCACAGATTACAGAAAGTATCCAGATGTGCATCGGAAACTACTACTGGTCTTCCAGGGAACGATGAAAGCGTAAACTCTTTGAGACATTACTCCCGTGGAGGAAAGTGCGCATGGTGACTGTTGTATTCAATCCCGATGCAATTTCTTTGTTTCATCAACACTCTGATAGTCCACACATTACAGAATGCCACGAGATGTGCATCGGAAACTACTACTGGTCTTCCTGGGAACGATCAAAGCGTAGACTGTTTCAGACATTACTCCCATGGAGAAAATTGCGGAGGTGACTGTTGTATTCAATCCCGATGCAATTTCTGTGTTTCATCAACACTCTGATAGTCCACAGATTACAGAATGATACCAGATGTGCATCGGAAACTACTACTGGTCTTCCATGGAATGATCGAAGCGTAGACTGTAAGAGACATTACTCCCACGGAGGAAAGTGTCATTGTGACTGATGTATTCATTCCCAATGCAATTTCTGTGTTTAATCAACACTCTGATAGTCCACAGATTACAGAATGCCTCCAGATGTGCATCGGTAACTACTGCTGGCCTTCCAGGGAACGATCAAAAGCGTAGACTGTTAGAGACATTACTCCCATGGAGGAAAGTGCGCATGGTGACTGTTGTATTCAATCCCGATGCAATTTCTGTGTTTCATCAACACTCTGATAGTCTACAGATTACAGAATGCCACGAGATGTGCATTGGAAACTACTACTGGTCTTCCAGGGAACGATCAAAGCGTAAACTCTTTGAGACATTACTCCCATGGTGGAAAGTGCGGATGGTGACTGTTGTATTCAATCACGATGCAATTTTTGTGTTTCATGCACACTCTGATAGTCCACAGATTACAGAATGACACCAGATGTGCATCGGAAACTACTACTGGTCTTCCAGGGGACGATCAAAGCGTAGACTGTTTGAGATATACCTTCCGTGGAGGTAAGTGCGCATGGTGACTGTTGTAAACAACCCCGTTTCAATTTCTGTGTTTCATCAACACTCTGATAGTCCACATATTACAGAATGCCACGAGATGTGCTTCGGAAACTACTACCGGTCTTCCAGGGAACGATCAAAGCGCAAACTCTTTGAGACATTACTCCCATGGTGGAAAGTGCGCATGGTGACTGTTGTATTCAATCCCGATGCATTTTCTGTGTTTCATCAACACTCTGATAGTCCACAGATTACAAAATGCCACCAGATGTGCATAGGAAATTACTACTGGTCTTCCAAGGAACGATCAAAGCGTAGACTGTTTGAGACATTACTCCCATGGAGGAAAGTGCGCATGGTGACTGTTGTATTCAATCCCGATGCAATTTCTTTGTTTCATCAACACTCTGATAGTCCATACATTACAGAATGCCACGAGATGTGCATCGGAAACTACTACTGGTCTTCCACGGAATGATCGAAGCGTAGACTGTTAGAGACATTACTCCCATGGAGGAATGTGCGCATTGTGAGTGATGTATTCATTACCAATGCAATTTCTGTGTTTCATTAACCCTCTGATAGTCCACAGACTACAGAATGCCTCCATATGTGCATCGGTAACTACTACTGGTCTTCCAGGGAAGGATCAAAAGCGTAGACTGTTTCAGACATTACTCCCATGGAGAAAATGGCGGATGGTGACTGTTGTATTCAATCCCGATGCAATTTCTGTGTTTCATCAACACTCTGATAGTCCACAGATTATAGAATGCCACCAGATGTGCATCGGAAACTACTACTGGTCATCCAGCTAACGATCAAAGTGTAGACTGTTTGAGACATTACTCCCATGGAGGACAGTGCGCATGGTGACTGTTGAATTCAATTCCGATTCATTTTCTGTGTTTCATCAACACTGTGATAGTCCACAGATTACAGAATGCCACCAGATGTGCATCGGAAACTACAACTGGTCTTCCAGGGAATGATCGAAGCGTCGACTGTTAGAGACATTACTCCCATGGAGGAAAGTGCGCACTGTGACTGATGTATTCATTCCCAATACAATTTCTGTGTTTCATCAACACTCTGATTGTCCACAGTTTACAGAATGCCACCAGATGTGCATCGGAAACTACTACTGGTCTTCCAGGGAACGATCAAAGTGTAGACTGTTTGAGACATTACTCCCGTGGAGGGAATTGCGCATGGTGACAGTGGTATTCAATTCCGATTCAATTTCTGTGTTTCATCAACACTCTGATAGTCTACAGATTACAGAATGCCACGAGATGTGCATTGGAAACTACTACTGGTCTTCCAGGGAACGATCAAAGCGTAAACTCTTTGAGACATTACTCCCATGGTGGAAAGTGCGGATGGTGACTGTTGTATTCAATCCCGATGCAATTTTTGTGTTTCATGCACACTCTGATAGTCCACAGATTACAGAATGACACCAGATGTGCATCGGAAACTACTACTGGTCTTCCAGGGGACGATCAAAGCGTAGACTGTTTGAGATATACCTCCCGTGGAGGTAAGTGCGCATGGTGACTGTTGTAAACAACCCCGTTTCAATTTCTGTGTTTCATCAACACTCTGATAGTCCACATATTACAGAATGCCACGAGATGTGCATCGGAAACTACTACCGGTCTTCCAGGGAACGATCAAAGCGCAAACTCTTTGAGACATTACTCCCATGGTGGAAAGTGCGCATGGTGACTGTTGTATTCAATCCCGATGCATTTTCTGTGTTTCATCAGCACTCTGATAGTCCACAGATTACAAAATGCCACCAGATGTGCATAGGAAATTACTACTGGTCTTCCAAGGAACGATCAAAGCGTAGACTGTTTGAGACATTACTCCCATGGAGGAAAGTGCGCATGGTGACTGTTGTATTCAATCCCGATGCAATTTCTTTGTTTCATCAACACTCTGATAGTCCATACATTACAGAATGCCACGAGATGTGCATCGGAAACTACTACTGGTCTTCCACGGAATGATCGAAGCGTAGACTGTTAGAGACATTACTCCCATGGAGGAATGTGCGCATTGTGACTGATGTATTCATTACCAATGCAATTTCTGTGTTTCATTAACCCTCTGATAGTCCACAGACTACAGAATGCCTCCATATGTGCATCGGTAACTACTACTGGTCTTCCAGGGAAGGATCAAAAGCGTAGACTGTTTCAGACATTACTCCCATGGAGAAAATGGCGGATGGTGACTGTTGTATTCAATCCCGATGCAATTTCTGTGTTTCATCAACACTCTGATAGTCCACAGATTATAGAATGCCACCAGATGTGCATCGGAAACTACTACTGGTCATCCAGCTAACGATCAAAGTGTAGACTGTTTGAGACATTACTCCCATGGAGGACAGTGCGCATGGTGACTGTTGAATTCAATTCCGATTCATTTTCTGTGTTTCATCAACACTGTGATAGTCCACAGATTACAGAATGCCACCAGATGTGCATCGGAAACTACAACTGGTCTTCCAGGGAATGATCGAAGCGTCGACTGTTAGAGACATTACTCCCATGGAGGAAAGTGCGCACTGTGACTGATGAATTCATTCCCAATACAATTTCTGTGTTTCATCAACACTCTGATTGTCCACAGTTTACAGAATGCCACCAGATGTGCATCGGAAACTACTACTGGTCTTCCAGGGAACGATCAAAGTGTAGACTGTTTGAGACATTACTCCCATGGAGAAAATTGCGGAGGTGACTGTTGTATTCAATCCCGATGCAATTTCTGTGTTTCATCAACACTCTGATAGTCCACAGATTACAGAATGATACCAGATGTGCATCGGAAACTACTACTGGTCTTCCACGGAATGATCGAAGCGTAGACTGTAAGAGACATTACTCCCACGGAGGAAAGTGTCATTGTGACTGATGTATTCATTCCCAATGCAATTTCTGTGTTTAATCAACACTCTGATAGTCCACAGATTACAGAATGCCTCCAGATGTGCATCGGTAACTACTGCTGGCCTTCCAGGGAACGATCAAAAGCGTAGACTGTTAGAGACATTACTCCCATGGAGGAAAGTGCGCATGGTGACTGTTGTATTCAATCCCGATGCAATTTCTGTGTTTCATCAACACTCTGATAGTCTACAGATTACAGAATGCCACGAGATGTGCATTGGAAACTACTACTGGTCTTCCAGGGAACGATCAAAGCGTAAACTCTTTGAGACATTACTCCCATGGTGGAAAGTGCGGATGGTGACTGTTGTATTCAATCCCGATGCAATTTTTGTGTTTCATGCACACTCTGATAGTCCACAGATTACAGAATGACACCAGATGTGCATCGGAAACTACTACTGGTCTTCCAGGGGACGATCAAAGCGTAGACTGTTAGAGATATACCTCCCGTGGAGGTAAGTGCGCATGGTGACTGTTGTAAACAACCCCGTTTCAATTTCTGTGTTTCATCAACACTCTGATAGTCCACATATTACAGAATGCCACGAGATGTGCATCGGAAACTACTACCGGTCTTCCAGGGAACGATCAAAGCGCAAACTCTTTGAGACATTACTCCCATGGTGGAAAGTGCGCATGGTGACTGTTGTATTCAATCCCGATGCATTTTCTGTGTTTCATCAACACTCTGATAGTCCACAGATTACAAAATACCACCAGATGTGCATAGGAAATTACTACTGGTCTTCCAAGGAACGATCAAAGCGTAGACTGTTTGAGACATTACTCCCATGGAGGAAAGTGCGCATGGTGACTGTTGTATTCAATCCCGATGCAATTTCTTTGTTTCATCAACACTCTGATAGTCCATACATTACAGAATGCCACGAGATGTGCATCGGAAACTACTACTGGTCTTCCACGGAATGATCGAAGCGTAGACTGTTAGAGACATTACTCCCATGGAGGAATGTGCGCATTGTGACTGATGTATTCATTACCAATGCAATTTCTGTGTTTCATTAACCCTCTGATAGTCCACAGACTACAGAATGCCTCCATATGTGCATTGGTAACTACTACTGGTCTTCCAGGGAAGGATCAAAAGCGTAGACTGTTTCAGACATTACTCCCATGGAGAAAATGGCGGATGGTGACTGTTGTATTCAATCCCGATGCAATTTCTGTGTTTCATCAACACTCTGATAGTCCACAGATTATAGAATGCCACCAGAGGTGCATCGGAAACTACTACTGGTCATCCAGCTAACGATCAAAGTGTAGACTGTTTGAGACATTACTCCCATGGAGGAAAGTGCGCATGGTGACAGTGGTATTCAATTCCGATTCAATTTCTGTGTTTCATCAACACTCTGATAATCCACAGATTACAGAATGCCACCACATGTGCATCGGAAACTACTACTGGTCTTCCACGGAAAGATCAAAGCGTAGACTGTTTGAGGCATTACTCCCGTGGATGAAAGTGAGCATGGTGACTGTTGTATTCAATCTCGATGCAATTTCTGTGTTTCATCAATACTCTTATAGTCCACAGATTACAGAATGCCACCAGATGTGCATCGGATACTACTACTGGTCTTCCAGGGAATGATCGAAGCGTCGACTGTTAGAGACATTACTCCCATGGAGGAAAGAGCGCACTGTGACTGATGTATTCATTCCCAATGCAATTTCTGTGTTTCATCAACACTCTGATTGTCCACAGATTACAGAATGCCACGAGATGTGCATCGGAAACTACTACTGGTCTTCCTGGGAACGATCAAAGCGTAGACTATTTCAGACATTACTCCCATGGAGAAAATTGCAGATGGAGACAGTTGTATTCAATCCCGATGCAATTTCTATGTTTCATCAACACTGTGATAGTCCTCAGATTACAGAATGCCACCAGATGTGCATCGGAAATTACTACTGGTCTTCCAGGGAACGATCAAAGCGTAGACTGTTTGAGACATTACTCCCATGGAGGAAAGTGAGCATGGTGACTGTTGTATTCAATACCTATACAATTTCTGTGTTTCATCCTCACTGTGATAGTCCACAGATTACAGAATGCCTCCAGATGTGCATCGGAAACTACTACCGGTCTTCCAGGGAAGGATCAAAGTGTAGACTGTTTGAGACATTACTCCCATGGAGGAAAGTGCGCATGGTGACTGTTGTATTCAATCCCGATGCAATTTCTTTGTTTTATCAACACTATGATAGTCCACACATTACAGAATGCCACGAGATGTGCATCGGAAACTACTAATGGTCTTCCTGGGAACGATCAAAGCGTAGACTGTTTCAGAAATTACTCCCATGGAGAAAATGACGGATGGTGACTGTTCTATTCAATCCCGATGCAATTTCTGTGTTTCATCAACACTCTGATAGTCCACAGATTATAGAATGCCACCAGATGTGCATCGGAAACTACTACTGGTCTTCCAGGGAACGATCAAAGTGTAGACTGTTTGAGACATTACTCCCATGGAGGACAGTGCGCATGGTGACTGTTGAATTCAATTCCGATTAAATTTCTGTGTTTCATCAACACTGTGATAGTCCACAGATTACAGAATGCCACCAGATGTGCATCGGAAACTACTACTTGTCTTCCAGGGAACGATCAAAGCGTAGACAGTTTGAGACATACCTCCGTGGAGGAAAGTGCGCATGGTGACTGTTGTATTCAATCCCGATGCAATTTCTGTGTTTCATGCACACTCTGATAGTAAACAGATTACAGAATGACACCAGATGTGCATCGGAAACTACTACTGGTCTTCCAGGGAATGATCGAAGCGTCGACTGTTAGAGACATTACTCCCATGGAGGAAAGTGCGCACTGTGACTGATGTATTCATTCCCAATGCAATTTCTGTGTTTCATCAACACTCTGATTGTCCACAGATTACAGAATGCCACGAGATGTGCATCGGAAACTACTACTGGTCTTCCTGGGAACGATCAAAGCGTAGACTATTTCAGACATTACTCCCATGGAGAAAATTGCGGATGGTGTCTGTTGTATTCAATCCCGATGCAATTTCTGTGTTTCATAAACACTCTGATAGTCCTCAGATTACAGAAAGCAACCAGATGTGCATCGGAAACTACTACTGGTCTTCCAGGGAACGATCAAAGCGTAGACTGTTTGAGACATTACTCCCATGGAGGAAAGTGAGCATGGTGACTGTTGTATTTAATTCCGATTCAATTTCTGTATTTCGTCAACACTGTGATAGTCCTCAGATTACATAATACCTACAGATGTGCATCGAAAACTACTACTGGTCTTCCAGGGATGATCAAAGCGTAGGCTGTTTGGGACATTACTCCCGTGGAGGAAAGTGCGCATGGTGACTGTTGTATTCAATCCCGATGCAATTTCTTTGTTTCATCAACACTCTGATAGTCCACACATTACAGAATGCCACGAGATGTGCATCGGAAACTACTACTGGTCTTCCACGGAATGATCGAAGCGTAGACTGTTAGAGACATTACTCCCATGGGGGAAATTGCGCATTGTGACTGATGTATTCATTACCAATTCAATTTCTGTGTTTCATTAACCCTCTGATAGTCCACAGATAACAGAATGCCTCCATATGTGCATCGGTAACTACTACTGGTCTTCCAGGGAAGGACCAAAAGCGTAGACTGTTAGAGACATTACTCCCATGGAGGAAATTGCGCATGGTGACTGTTGTATTCAATACCGATACAATTTCTGTGTTTCATCCTCACTCTGATAGTCCACAGATTACAGAATGCCTCCAGATGTGCATCGGTAACTACTACTGGTCTTCCAGGGAACGATCAAAGCGTAGACTCTTTGAGACATTACTCCCATGGAGGAAAGTGCGGATGGTGACTGTTGTAATCAATCCCGATGCAATTTCTGTGTTTCATCAACGCTCTGATAGTCCACACATTACAGATTGCCCGCAGATGTGCATCGGAAACTACTACTGGTCTTCCAGTGAACGATCAAAGTGTAGACTGTTTGAGACATTACTCCCATGGAGGACAGTGCGCATGCTGACTGTTGTATTCAATTCCGATCCAATTCCTGTGTTTCATCAACACTCTGATAGTCCACAGATTACAGAAGCCTCCAGATGTGCATCGGAAACTACTACCGGTCTTCCAGGGAACGATCAAAGTGTAGACTGTTTGAGACATTACTCCCATGGAGGAAAGTGCGCATGGTGACTGTTGTATTCAATCCCGAAGCAATTTCTTTGTTTTATCAACACTATGATAGTCCACACATTACAGAATGCCACGAGATGTGCATCGGAAACTACTAATGGTCTTCCTGGGAACGATCAAAGCGTAGACTGTTTCAGAAGTTACTCACATGGAGAAAATGGCGGATGGTGACTGTTGTATTCAATCCCGATGCAATTTCTGTGTTTCATCAACACTCTGATAGTCCACAGATTATAGAATGCCACCAGATGTGCATCAGAAACTACTACTGGTCTTCCAGGGAATGATCGAAGCGTAGACTGTTAGAGACATTACTCCCATGGAGGAAAGTGCGCATTGTGACTGTCGTATTCATTACCAATGCAATTTCTGTGTTTCATTAACCCTCTGATAGTCCACAGATTACAGAATGCCTCCATATGTGCATCGGTAACTACTACTGGTCTTCCAGGGAAGGATCAAAAGCGTAGACTGTTAGAGACATTACTCCCATGGAGGAAATTGGGCATGGTGACTGTTGTATTCAATACCGTTACAATTTCTGTGTTTCATCCTCACTCTGATAGTCCACAGATTACAGAATGCCTCCAGATGTGCTTCGGTAACTACTACTGGTCTTCCAGGGAACGATCAAAGCGTAGACTGTTTGAGACATTACTCCCATGGAGGAAAGTGCGGATGGTGACTGTTGTATTCAATCCCAATGCAATTTCTGTGTTTCATCAACGCTCTGATAGTCCACACATTACAAATTACCTCCAGATGTGCATCGGAAACTACTACTGGTCTTCCAGTGAACGATCAAAGTGTAGACTGTTTGAGACATTCCTCCCGTGGAGGGAAGTGCGCATGGTGACAGTGGTATTCAATTCCGATTCAATTTCTGTGTTTCATCAACACTCTGATAATCCACAGATTACAGAATGCCACCAGATGTGCATCGTAAACTACTACTGGTCTTCCACGGAAAGATCTAAGCGTAGACTGTTTGAGACATTACTCCCGTGGATGAAAGTGGGCATGGTGACTGTTGTATTCAATCCCGATGCAATTTCTTTGTTTTATCAACACTATGATAGGCCACACATTACAGAATGCCACGAGATGTGCATCGGAAACTACTAATGGTCTTCCACGGAAAGATCAAAGCGTAGACTGTTTGAGACATTACTCCCGTGGATGAAAGTGGGCATGGTGACTGTTGTATTCAATCTCGATGCAATTTCTGTGATTCATCAATACTCTTATAGTCCACAGATTACAGAATGCCACCAGATGTGCATCGGAAACTACTGCTGGTCTCCAGGGAACGATTAAAGCGTAGACTGTTTCAGACATTACTCCCATGGAGAAAATGGCGGATGGTGACTGTTGTATTCAATCCCGATGCAATTTCTGTGTTTCATCAACACTCTGATAGTCCACAGATTATAGAATGCCACAAGATGTGCGTCGGAAACTACTACTGGTCTTCCAGGGAACGATTAAAGTGTAGACTGTTTGAGACATTACTCCCGTGGAGGGAAGTGCGCATGGTGACAGTGGTATTCAATTCCGATTCAATTTCTGTGTTTCATCAACACTCTGATAATCCACAGATTACAGAATGCCACCAGATGTGCATCGGAAACTACTACTGGTCTTCCAGGGTATGATCGAAGCGTAGACTGTTAGAGACATTACTCGCATGGAGGAAAGTGCGCATGGTGACTGTTGTATTCAATACCGATACAATTTCTGTGTTTCATCCTCACTCTGATAGTCCACAGATTACAGAATGCCTCCAGATGTGCATCGGTAACTACTACTGGTCTTCCAGGGAACGATCAAAGCGTAGACTCTTTGAGACATTACTCCCATGGAGGACAGTGCGCATGCTGACTGTTGTATTCAATTCCGATTCAATTCCTGTGTTTCATCAACACTCTGATAGTCCACAGATTACAGAATGCCTCCATATGTGCATCGGTAACTACTACTGGTCTTCCAGGGAAGGATCAAAGGCGTAGACTGTTAGAGACATTACTCCCATGGAGGAAATTGGGCATGGTGACTGTTGTATTCAATACCGATACAATTTCTGTGTTTCATCCTCACTCTGATAGTCCACAGATTACAGATTGCCCGCAGATGTGCATCGGAAACTACTACTGGGCTTCCAGTGAACGATCAAAGTGTAGACTGTTTGAGACATTACTCCCATGGAGAAAATGGCGGATGGTGACTGTTGTATTCAATCCCGATGCAATTTCTGTGTTTCATCAACACTCTGATAGTCCACAGATTATAGAATGCCACAAGATGTGCGTCGGAAACTACTACTGGTCTTCCAGGGAACGATTAAAGTGTAGACTGTTTGAGACATTACTCCCGTGGAGGGAAGTGCGCATGGTGACAGTGGTATTCAATTCCGATTCAATTTCTGTGTTTCATCAACACTCTGATAATCCACAGATTACAGAATGCCACCAGATGTGCATCGGAAACTACTACTGGTCTTCCACGGAAAGATCAAAGCGTAGACTGTTTGAGACATTACTCCCGTGGATGAAAGTGGGCATGGTGACTGTTGTATTCAATCTCGATGCAATTTCTGTGATTCATCAATACTCTTATAGTCCACAGATTACAGAATGCCACCAGATGTGCATCGGAAACTACTGCTGGTCTCCAGGGAACGATTAAAGCGTAGACTGTTTCAGACATTACTCCCATGGAGAAAATGGCGGATGGTGACTGTTGTATTCAATCCCGATGCAATTTCTGTGTTTCATCAACACTGTGATAGTCCTCAGATTACAGAACGCCACCAGATGTGCATCGGAAACTACTACTGGTCTTCCAGGGAATGATCGAAGCGTAGACTGTTAGAGACATTACTCGCATGGAGGAAAGTGCGCATGGTGACTGTTGTATTCAATACCGATACAATTTCTGTGTTTCATCCTCACTCTGATAGTCCACAGATTACAGAATGCCTCCAGATGTTCATCGGTAACTACTACTGGTCTTCCAGGGAACGATCAAAGCGTAGACTCTTTGAGACATTACTCCCATGGAGGACAGTGCGCATGCTGACTGTTGTATTCAATTCCGATTCAATTCCTGTGTTTCATCAACACTCTGATAGTCCACAGATTACAGAATGCCTCCATATGTGCATCGGTAACTACTACTGGTCTTCCAGGGAAGGATCAAAGGCGTAGACTGTTAGAGACATTACTCCCATGGAGGAAATTGGGCATGGTGACTGTTGTATTCAATACCGATACATTTTCTGTGTTTCATCCTCACTCTGATAGTGAACAGATTACAGATTGCCCGCAGATGTGCATCGGAAACTACTACTGGGCTTCCAGTGAACGATCAAAGTGTAGACTGTTTGAGACATTACTCCCATGGGGGACAGTGCGCATGCCGACTGTTGTATTCAATTCCGATTCAATTCCTGTGTTTCATCAACACTCTGATAGTCCACAGATTACAGAATGCCTCCATATGTGCATCGGTAACTACTACTGGTCTTCCAGGGAAGGATCAAAAGCGTAGACTGTTGGAGACATTACTCCCATGGAGGAAATTGGGCATGGTGACTGTTGTATTCAATACCGATACAATTTCTGTGTTTCATCCTCACTCTGATAGTCCACAGATTACAGAATGCCTCCAGATGTGCATCGGTAACTACTACTGGTCTTCCAGGGAACGATCAAAGCGTAGACTCTTTGAGACATTACTCCCATGGAGGAATGTGCGGATGGTGACTTTTGTATTCAATCCCGATACAATTTCTGTGTTTCATCAACGCTCTGATAGTCCACACATTACAAATTACCTCCAGATGTGCATCGGAAACTACTACTGGTCTTCCAGTGAACGATCAAAGTGTAGACTGTTTGAGACATTCCTCCCGTGGAGGGAAGTGCGCATGGTGACAGTGGTATTCAATTCCGAATCAATTTCTGTGTTTCATCAACACTCTGATAATCCACAGATTACAGAATGCCACCAGATGTGCATTGGAAACTACTACTGGTCTCCCAGGGAACGATCAAAGCGTACACTGTTTGAGACATACCTCCACTGGAGGAAAGTGCGGATGGTGACTGTTGTAATCAATCCCGATTCAATTTCTCGGCTTCATCAACACTCTGATAGTCCACAGATTACAGAATGGCACCAGATGTGCATTGGAAACTACTACTGGTTGTCCAGGGAATGATCTAAGCGTCAACTGTTAGCGACATTACTCCCATGGAGGAAAGTGCGGATGGTGACTGTTGTATTCAATCCCGATGCAATTTCTGTGTTTCATCAACGCTCTGATAGTCCACACATTACAGATTGCCTCCAGATGTGCATCGGAAACTACTACTGGTCTTCCAGGGAACGATCAAAGTGTAGACTGTTTGAGACATTACTCCCATGGAGGACAGTGCGCATGGTGACTGTTGTATTCAATTCCGATTCAATTTCTGTGTTTCATCAACACTGTGATAGTCCACAGATTACAGAATGCCACCAGATGTGCATCGGAAACTACTACTTGTCTTCCATGGAAAGATCAAAGCGTAGACTGTTTGAGACATTACTCCCATGGAGGAATGTGCGCATGGTGACTGTTGTATTCAATTCCGATTCAATTTCTGTGTTTCATCAACACTCAGAGAGTTCACAGATTACAGAAAGCCACCAGATGTGCATCGGAAACTACTACCAGTCTTCCAGGCAACGATCAAATCGTAGACTGTTTCAGACTTTACTCCCATGGAGAAAAGTGCGGATGGTGACTGTTGTATTGAATCCCGATGCAATTTCTGTGTTTCATCAACACTCTGATAGTCCACAGATTACAGAATGCCACCAGATGTGCATCGGAAACTACTACAGGTCTTCCAGGGAACGATCAAAGCGTAGACTGTTTCAGACATTACTCCCATGGAGGAAAGTGCGGATGGTGAGTGTTGTATTCAATCCCGATGCCATTTCGGTGTTTCATCAACACTCTGATAGTCCACAGATTACAGAGTGCCACCAGATGTGCATCGGAAACTACTACTGGTCTTCCAGGGAACGATCAAAGCGTAGACTGTTTGAGACATTACTCCCATGGAGGAAAGTGTGAATGGTGACTGTTGTATTCAATCCCGATGCATTTTCTGTGGTTCATCAAAACTCTGAAAGTGCACAGATTACAGAATGCCACCAGATGTGCATCGCAAACTACTACTGGTCTTCCACGGAACGATCAAAGCGTAGACTGTTTGAGACATTACTCCCGTGGATGAAAGTGGGCATGGTGACTGTTGTATTCAATCTCGATTCAATTACTGTGTTTCATCAACACTTTGAAGGTCCACAGATTACAGAAAGCCTCCAGATGTGCATCGGAAACTACTACTGGTATTCCTGGGAACGATCAAATCGTAGACTGTTTCAGACATTACTCCCATGGAGAAAATTGAGGATGGTGACTGTTGTATTCAATCCCGATTCAATTTCTGTGTTTCATCAACACTCTGATAGTCCACAGATTACAGAATGCCACCAGATGTGCATCGGAAACTACTACTGGTCTTCCAGGGAACAATCAAGGTGTAGACTCTTTGAGACTTTACTCCTATGGAGGGAAGTGTGCATAGTGATTGTTGTATTCAATCCCGATGCAATTTCTGTGTTTCATCGACACCCTGAAAGTCCACAGATTACAGAATGCATCCAGATGTGCATCGGAAACTGCTACTGGTCTTTCAGGGAACGATCAAAGCGTAAACTCTTTGAGACATTACTCCCATGGAGGAAAGTGCGTGTGGTGACTGTTGTATTCAATCCCGATACATTTACTGTGTTTCATCAACACTCTGATAGTCCACAGATTACAGAATGCCTCCAGATGTGCATCGGAAACTACTACTGGTCTTCCAGGGAACGATTAATTCGTAGACTGTTTCAGGATTACTCCCATGGAGGAAAGTGCGCATGGTGAATGTTTTATTCATTCCCGATGCAATTTCTGTGTTTCATCAACACTCTTATAGTCCACAGATTACAGAATGCCACCAGACGTGCATCGGAAACTACTACTGATCGTCAAATCAACGATCAAAACGTAGACTGTTTGAGACATTACTGCCGTGAATGAAAGTGGGCATGGTGACTGTTGTATTCAATCCCAATGCAATTTCTGTGTTTCATCAACACTCTGATAGTCCACACATTACAGAATGCCACGAGATGTGCATCGGAAACTAATACTGGTCCTCCAGGGACGATAAAAGCGTAGACTGTTAGAGACATTACTCCCACGAGGAAAGTCCGCATGGTGACTGTTATATTCAATCCCGATACAAATTCTGTGTTTCATCAACACTCTGATAGTCCACAGATTACAGAATGCCTCCTGATGTGCATCGGTAACTACTACTGGTCTTCCAGGGAACGATCAAATTGTAGACTGTTTGAGACATTACTCTAATGGAGGAGAGTGCGTATGGTGACTGTTGTATTCAATCACGATGCAATTTCTGTGTTTCAATCCACACTTTGAAGTTCCACAGATTACGGAAGGAATCCAGAGGTGCATTGGAAACTACTACTGGTCTTCCAGGGAACGATCAAAGCGTACTCTGTTTGAGAATTACTCCCATGGAGGAAAATGCGCATGGTGACTGTTGTATTCAATCCCGATGCAATTTCTTTGTTTCATCAACACTCTGATAGCCCACAGATACAAAATGCCTCCAGATGTGCATCGGAAACTACTACAGGTCTTCCAGGGAACGATCAAAGCGTAGACTGTTTGAGACATTACTCCCATGGAGGAAAGTGTGCATGGTGACTGTTGCATTCAATCCCGATGCAATTTCTGTGTTTCATCAACACTCTGATATTATACAGATTACAGAATGCCACCAGATGTGCGTCGGAAACTACTACTGGTCTTCCAGGGAACGATCAAATCATAGACTGTTTGAGATATATCTCAAATGGAGGAAAGTGCGCATGGTGACTGTTCTATTCAATCCCGATGCATTTTCTGTGTTTCATCAACACTCTGATAGTCCACAGATTACAGAATGTCGCCAGATGTGCATCGGTAACTACTACTGGTCTTCCAGGGAACGATTAAAGCGTAAACTGTTTCAGGGTTACTCCCATGGAGGAAAGTGCGCATGGTGACCGTTGTATTCAATCCCGAAGCAATTTCTGTGTTTCATCAACACTCCGATAGTCCACACTTTACAGAATGCCACGAGATGTGCATCGGAAACTAATACTGGTCCTCCAGGGAACGATCAAATCGTAGACTGTTAGAGACATTACCCCCATGAGGAAAGTCCGCATGGTGACCGTTATATTCAATCCCGATACAATTTCTGTGTTTCATCAACACTCTAATAGTCCACAGATTACAGAATGCCTCCTGATGTGCATCGGTAACTACTACTGGTCTTCCAGGGAACGATCAAAGCGTAGACTGTTTGAGACATTACTCCCATGGAGGAGAGTGCGTATGGTGACTGTTGTAATCAATCACGAGGCAATTTCTGTGTTTCAATCCACACTTTGAAGGTCCACAGATTACAGAAGGAATCCAGAGGTGCATCGGAAACTACTACTGGTCTTCCAGGGAACGATTAAAGCGTATACTGTTTGAGAATTACTCCCATGGCGGAAAGTGCGCATGGTGACTGTTGTATTCAATCCCGATGCAATTTCTTTGTTTCATCAACACTCTGATAGTTCACAGATACAGAATGCCTCCAGATGTGCATCGGAAACTACTACTGGTCTTCCAGGAACCGATCAAAGCGTAGACTGTTTGTGACATTACTCCCATGGAGGAAAGTGTGCATGGTGCCTGTTATATTCAATCCCGATGCAATATCTTTGTTTCATCAACACTCTGATAGTCCACAGATTACAGAATGCCACAAGATGTGCATCGGAAACTACTACTGGTCTTCCAGGGAACGATCAAATCATAGACTCTTTGAGACATACCTCCCATGGAGGATAGTGCGCATGGTGACTGTTGTATTCAATCCCGATGCAATTTCTGTATTTCATCAACGAATCTGATAGTCCACAGATTACAAAATGCCTCCAGATGTGCATCGGAAACTACTTCTGGTCTTCTAGTGAAAGATCAAAGCTTAGACTCTTTGAGACATTACTCACATTGAGGAAGGTGCAAATGGTGAATGTTGTATTCAATCCCGATGCAATTTCTGTGTTTCATCAACACTCTGATACTCCAAAGATTACAGAATGTCTCCAGATGTGCATCGGAAACTACTACTGGTCTTCCAGGAACGATCAAAGCGTAGACTGTTTGAGAAATTACTTCCATGGAGGAAAGTGCGCATGGTGACTGTTGTATTCAATCCCGATGCAATTCTTGAGTTTCATCAACAGTCTGATAGTACACAGATTACAGAATGCCACCAGATGTGCATCGGAAACTACTACTGGTCTTCCAGGGAACGATCAAAGTGTAGACTGTTAGGGACATTTCTCCCGTGTAGGAAAGTGCGCATGGTGACTGTTGTATTCAATCTTGATGCAATTTCTGCGTTTCATCAACACTCTGATAGTCCACAGATTACAGAAATAATCCTGATGTGCATCGGAAACTACTACTAGCCTTCCAGGGAACGATCAAGGCGTAGACTGTTTCAGATATTACTCCTATGGAGGAAAGTGCGCATGGAGACTGTTGTTTTAAATCCCGATGCAATTTCTGTGTTTCATCAACACTCTGATTATCCACAGATTATAGAATTCCTCCAGATTTGCATCGGAGACTACTACTGTTCTTCCTGGGAACGATCAAAGCGAAGACTGTTTGAGACATTACTCCCATGGAGGAAAGTGCACATGGTGACTGTTGTATTCAATCCCGATGCAATTTGTGTATTTCATCAACACTCTGATAGTCCACAGATTACAAAATGCCTCCAGATGTGCATCGGAAACTACTACTGGTCTTCCAGGGAAAGATCAAAGCTTAGACTCTTTGAGACATTACTCACATTGAGGAAGGTGCGCATGGTGAATGTTGTATTCAATCCCGATGCAATTTCTGTGATTCATCAACACTCTGGTACTCCAAAGATTACAGAATGTCTCCAGATGTGCATCGGAAACTACTACTGGTCTTCCAGGGAACGATTAAAGCGTATACTGTTTGAGAATTACTCCCATGGCGGAAAGTGCGCATGGTGACTGTTGTATTCAATCCCGATGCAATTTCTTTGTTTCATCAACACTCTGATAGTCCACAGATACAGAATGCCTCCAGATGTGCATCGGAAACTACTACTGGTCTTCCAGGAACCGATCAAAGGGTAGACTGTTTGTGACATTACTCCCATGGAGGAAAGTGTGCATGGTGCCTGTTATATTCAATCCCGATGCAATATCTTTGTTTCATCAACACTCTGATAGTCCACAGATTACAGAATGCCACAAGATGTGCATCGCAAACTACTACTGGTCTTCCAGGGAACGATCAAATCATAGACTGTTTGAGACATACCTCCCATGGAGGATAGTGCGCATGGTGACTGTTGTATTCAATCCCGATGCAATTTCTGTATTTCATCAACGAATCTGATAGTCCACAGATTACAAAATGCCTCCAGATGTGCATCGGAAACTACTTCTGGTCTTCTAGTGAAAGATCAAAGCTTAGACTCTTTGAGACATTACTCACATTGAGGAAGGTGCAAATGGTGAATGTTGTATTCAATCCCGATGCAATTTCTGTGTTTCATCAACACTCTGATACTCCAAAGATTACAGAATGTCTCCAGATGTGCATCGGAAACTACTACTGGTCTTCCAGGAACGATCAAAGCGTAGACTGTTTGAGAAATTACTTCCATGGAGGAAAGTGCGCATGGTGACTGTTGTATTCAATCCCGTTGCAATTCTTGAGTTTCATCAACAGTCTGATAGTACACAGATTACAGAATGCCACCAGATGTGCATCGGAAACTACTACTGGTCTTCCAGGGAACGATCAAAGTGTAGACTGTTAGGGACATTTCTCCCGTGTAGGAAAGTGCGCATGGTGACTGTTGTATTCAATCTTGATGCAATTTCTGCGTTTCATCAACACTCTGATAGTCCACAGATTACAGAAATAATCCTGATGTGCATCGGAAACTACTACTAGCCTTCCAGGGAACGATCAAGGCGTAGACTGTTTCAGATATTACTCCTATGGAGGAAAGTGAGCATGGAGACTGTTGTTTTAAATCCCGATGCAATTTCTGTGTTTCATCAACACTCTGATAATCCACAGATTATAGAATTCCTCCAGATTTGCATCGGAGACTACTACTGTTCTTCCTGGGAACGATCAAAGCGAAGACTGTTTGAGACATTACTCCCATGGAGGAAATTGCACATGGTGACTGTTGTATTCAATCCCGATGCAATTTGTGTATTTCATCAACACTCTGATAGTCCACAGATTACAAAATGCCTCCAGATGTGCATCGGAAACTACTACTGGTCTTCCAGGGAAAGATCAAAGCTTAGACTCTTTGAGACATTACTCACATTGAGGAAGGTGCGCATGGTGAATGTTGTATTCAATCCCGATGCAATTTCTGCGTTGCATCAACACTCTGATAGTCCACAGATTACAGATTTAATCCTGATGTGCATCAAAAACTACTACTAGCCTTCCAGGGAACGATCAAGGCGTAGATTGTTTCAGATATTACTCCCATGGAGGAAAGTGCGCATGGAGACTGTTGTTTTAAATCCCGATGCAATTTCTGTGTTTCATCAACACTCTGATAATCCACAGATTATAGAATTCCTCCAGATGTGCATCGGAGACTACTACTGGACTTCCTGGGACCGATCAAAGCGAAGTCTGTTTGAGACATTACTCCCATGGAGGAAAGTGCACATGGTGACTGTTGTATTCAATCCCGATGCAATTTCTGTGTTTCATCAACACTCTAATAGTCCACAGATTACAGAATGCCACCACATGTGCATCGGAAACTATTACTGGTCCTCCTGGGAACGATCAAATTGTATACTGTTTGGGACATTTCTCCCTTGGAGGAAAGTGCTTATGGTGACTGTTGTATTCAATCCCGATGCAATTTATGTGTTTCATCAACACTCAGTTAGTCCACAGATTACAGAATGCCACCAGATGTAGATCGGATACTACTACTGGTCTTCCAGTAAACGATCAAAGCGTAGACTGTTAATGATATTTCTCCCGTGGAGGTAAGTGCGCATGGTGACTGTTGTATTCAATCCCGATGCAATTTCTGTATTTCATCCACACTCTGATAGTCCACAGATTACAGAATGCCACCAGATGTGCATCGGAAACTGTTACTGGTCTTCCAGGGAACGATCAAACCGTATACAGTATGAGAATTACTCCCGTGGAGGAAAAAGCGCATGGTGACTGTTGTATTCAATCCCGTTGCAATTTCTGTGTTTCATCAACACTCTGATAGTCCACAGATTGCAGAATGCCAACAGACGTGCGTCGGAAACTACTACTGGTCTTCCAGTTAACGATCAAATCGTAGACTGTTTGAGGCATTACTCCCGCGGAGGAAAGTGGGCATGGTGACTGTTGTATTCAATCCCGATGCAATTTCTATGTTTCATCAACGACTCTGATATTCCACAGATTGCAGAATTCCTCCAAATGTGCATTGGAAACTCTTACTGGTCATCCAGGGAACGATCAAAGCGTAGACTGTTTGAGACATTGCTCCCATGGAGGAAAGTGCGCATGGAGACTGTTGTATTAAATAACGATGCAATTCCTGTGGTTCATCAACACTCTAATATTCCACAGATTACAGAATGCCACCAGATGTGCATCGGAAACTATTACTGGTCTTCCAGGGAACGATCAAAGTGTATACTGTTTGGGACATTTCTCCCGTGGAGGAAAGTGCGCATGGTGACTGTTGTATTCAATCCCGATGCAGTTTCTGTGTTTCATCAACACTCAGTTAGTCCACAGATTACAGAATGCCACCAGATGTACATCGGAAACTACTACTGGTCTTCCAGGGAACGATCATAGCGTAGACAGTTTGGGACATTTCTCCCGTGGAGGTAAGTGCGCATGGTGACTGTTGTATTCAATCCCTATGCAATTTCTGTATTTCATCAACACTCTGATAGTCCACAGATTACAGAATGCCACCAGATGTGCATCGGAAACTGTTACTGGTCTTCCAGGGAACGATCAAAGCGTATACTGTTTGAGAATTACTCCCATGGAGGAAAGTGAACATGGTGACTGTTGTATTCAATCCCGATGCTATTTCTGTATTTCATCAATACTCTGATAGTCCACAGATTACAGAATGCCTCCAGATGTGCATCGGAAACTACTACTGGTCTTCCAGGGAACGATCAAAATCGTAGACTGATTGAGACATTACTCCCATGGTGGAAAGTGCGCATGGAGACTTTTGTAATTAATTCCCGGTGCAATATCTGTGTTTCATCAACACTCTAAATGTCCACAGATTACAGAATGCCTCCAGATGTGCATCGGAAACTACTACTGGTCTTGCAGGGAACGATCAAAGCGTAGATTGTTTGAGACATTACTCCCATGGAGGAAAGTATGCATGGTGATTGTTGTATTCAATCCCGATGCAATTTCTGTATTTCGTCAATACTCTGATAGTCCACAGATTACAGAATGCCTCCAGATGTTCATCGGAAACTACTACTGGTCTTCCAGGGAACGATCAAAGCGTAGACTGTTTGAGACATTACTCCCATGGAGGAAAGTATGCATGGTGACTGTTGTATTCACTCCCGACGCAATTTCTGTGATTCATCAACAGTCTGATAGTCCACCAATTACAGAATATCTAAAGATGTGCATCGGAAACTACTACTGGTCTTCCAGGGAACGATCAAAGCGTAGACTGTTTGAGACATTACTCCCATAGAGGATGGTTGCCCATGGTGACTGTTGTATTCAATCCCGATGCAATTTTTGTGTTTCAACAACACTCTGATACTCCACAGATTACAGAATGCCTCCAGGTGTGCGTCGGCAACTACCACTGGTCATCCAGGGAACGATCTAAGCGTATACTTGTTGAGAATTACTCCCATAGAGGAAAGTGAACATGGTGACTTTTGTATTCAATCCCGACTCAATTTCTGTGTTTCATCAACACTCTGTAGTCCACAGATTACAGAATGCTACCAGATGTGCATCGGAAACTACTACTGGTCTTCCAGGGAACGATCAAAGCATAAACTCTTTGAGACATTACTCCCATAGAGGATGGTTGCCCATGGTGACTGTTGTATTCAATCCCGATGCAATTTTTGTGTTTCAACAACACTCTGATACTCCACAGATTACAGAATGCCTCCAGGTGTGCGTCGGCAACTACCACTGGTCATCCAGGGAACGATCTAAGCGTATACTTGTTGAGAATTACTCCCATAGAGGAAAGTGCGCATGGTGACTGTTGTATACAATCCCGACTCAATTTCTGTGTTTCATCAACACTCTGTAGTCCACAGATTACAGAATGCCACCAGATGTGCATCGGAAACTACTACTGGTCTTCCAGGGAACGATCAAAGCATAAACTCTTTGAGACATTACTCCCATAGAGGATGGTTGCCCATGGTGACTGTTGTATTCAATCCCGATGCAATTTTTGTGTTTCAACAACACTCTGATACTCCACAGATTACAGAATGCCTCCAGGTGTGCGTCGGCAACTACCACTGGTCATCCAGGGAACGATCTAAGCGTATACTTGTTGAGAATTACTCCCATAGAGGAAAGTGAACATGGTGACTTTTGTATTCAATCCCGATGCAGTTTCTGTATTTCATCAACACTCTGATAGTCCACAGGTTTCAGAATGCCTCCAGATGTTCATCGGAAACTACTTCTGGTTTTCCTTGGAACGATCCAAGCGGAGACTGTTTGAGACAGTACTTCCATGGAGGAAAGTGCGCATGGTGACTCTTGTATTCAATCCCGATGCAATTTCTGTGTTTCATCAACACCCTGAAAGTCCACAGATTACAGAATGCCTCCAGATGTCCATCGGAAACTACTACTGGTCTTAGAGGGAACGATCAAAACGTACACTGTTTGAGACATTACTCCCATGGAGGAAAGTGCGCATGGTGACTGTTGTATTCAATCCCGATGCAATTTCTGTGTTTCATCAACACTCTGATACTCCACAGATTACAGAATGATTCCAGTTGGGCATCGGAAACTACTACTGGTCTTCCAGAGACCGATCAAAGTGTAGACTGTTTCAGACATTACTAACATGGAGGAAAGTGCGCATAGTGACTGTTGTATTCAATCCCAAAGCAATTTCTGTCTTTCATCAACACTTTGAAGGTCCACAGATTACAGAATGCCTCCACATGTGCATCGGGAACTTCCATTGGTCCCCCAGGGAACGATCAAAACGTATACTGTTTGAGACATTACTCCCGTGGAGGAAAGTGTGCGTTGTGACTGTTGTATTCAATCCCGATTTAATTTCTGTGTTTCATTAACACTCTGATAGTCCACAGATTACAGAATGCCTCCAGATGTGCATCGGAAACTACTACTGGTCTTAAAGGGAACGATCAAAGCGTAGACTGTTTGAGACATTATACCCGTGGAGAAAGTGCGCATGGTGACTGTTGTATTCTATCCCGATACAATTTCTGTGTTTCAACAACACTCTGATAGTCCACAGATTACAGAATGCCTCCAGATGTGCATCGGCAACTAACACCGGTCTTACAGGGAACGATCAAAGCGTAGACCGTTTCAGACATTACTAACATGGAGGAAAGTGCGCATTATGACTGTTGTATTCAATCCCGATGCAATTTCTGTGTTTCATCAAAACTCAGATAATACACAGATTACAGTATGCCTCCAGATATGCATTGGAAACTACTACTGGTCTTCCAGGGAATGATCAAAGCGTAGACTGTTTGAGAGATAACTCCCATGGAGGAAAGTGTGCACGGTGAATTTTGTATTCAATCCCGATGCAATTTCTGTGTTTCATCAACACTCTGATACTCCACAGATCACAGAATGCCTCCAGATGTGCATCGGAAACTTTTACTGGACTTCCAGGGAACAATCAAAGCGTAGACTGTTTGAGACATTACTCCTATGGAGGAAAGTGCGCATGGTGACTGTTGTATTCAATCCCGATGCCATTTCTGTGTTTCATCAACACTCTGATGGTCCACAGATTACAGAATGCCTCCAGATGTGCATCGGTAACTATTACTGTTCTTCCAGGGAACGATCAAGGCGTAGACTGTTTGAGACATTACTCCCATGGAGGAAAGTGCGCATGGTGACTGTTGTATTTAATCCCGATGCAATTTCTGTGTTTCATCAACACTCTTAAGGTCCACAGATTACAGAATGCCTCCAGATGTGCATCGGAAACTACTACTGGTCGTCCAGGCATCGATCAAAGCGTAGACTGTTTGAGACATTACTCCCATGGAGGAAAGTGCGCATGGTGACTGTTGTATTCAATCCCGATGCAATTTCTGTGTTTCATCAACACTCTGATACTCCACAGATTACAGAAAGCCTCCAGATGTGCATCGGAAACTACTACTGGTCTTCCAAAGAACGATCAAAGCGTAGACTGTTTGAGACATTACTCCCATGGAGGAAAGTGCGCATGGTGACTGTTGTATTCAATCCCGATGCAATTTCTGTGTTTCATCAACACTCTGATACTCCACAGATTACAGAATGCCTCCAGATGTGCATCGGAAACTACTACTGGTCTTCCAGGGAACGATCAAAGCGTAGACTGTTTGAGACATTACACCCATGGGGGAACGTGCGCACGGTGACTGTTGTATTCAATCCCGATGCCATATCTGTGATTTACCAACAGTCTGATAGTCCACAGGTTGCTGAATGCCTCCAGATGTGCATCGGAAACAACTACTGGACTTCCAGGGAATGATCAAAGCGTAAACTGTTTAAGACATTACTCTTATGGAGGAATGTGCGCATGGTGACTGTTGTATTCAATCCCGACGCAATTTTAGTGTTTCATCAACACTCTGATAGTCCACAGATTACAGAATGCCTCCAGATGTGCATCGGAAACTACTACTGGTCCTCCATCGAACGATCAAAGCGTAGACTGTTTGAGACATTACTCCCGTGGAGCAAAGTGCGCATGGTGACTGTTGTTTTCAATCCTGATGCAATTTCTGTGTTTCAGCAACACTCTGATATCCCACAGATTACAGAATGCCACCAGATGTGCATCGGAAACTACTATTGGTCTTCCAGGGAACGATCAAAGCGTAGACTGTTTGAGACATACCGCCTGTTTAGGAAAGTGAGCATGGTGACTGTTCTATTCAATCCCGATGCAATTTCTGTGTTTCATCAACACTCTGATATTCCACAGATTACAGAATGCCTCCAGATGTGCATCGGAAACTGCTACTGGTCTTCCAGGGAACGATCGAAGCGTAGACTCTTTGAGACATTACTCCGATGGAGGAAAGTGCGCATGGTGACTGTTGTATTCAATCCCGATGCATTTTCTGTGTTTCATCAAAACTCTGATAGTCCACAGATTACAGAATGCCTCCAGATGTGCATCGGTAACTACTACCGGTCTTCCAGGGAACGAGCAAAGCGTAGACTGTTTGAGACATTACTCCCATTGAGGAAAGTGCGCATGGTGACTGTTGTATTCAATCCCAATTTAATTTCTGTGTTTCATTAACACTCTGATAGTCCACAGATTACAGAATGCCAATAGATGTGCATCGGAAACTATTACTGGTCTTAAAGGGAACGATCAAAGCGTGGTCTGTTTGGGACATTACACCCGTGGAGAAAGTGCGCATGGTGACTGCTGTATTCAATCCCGATGCAATTTCTGTGTTTCATCAACACTCTGATAGTCCACAGATTACAGAATGCCTCCAGATGTGCATCGGCAACTAACACTGGTCTTACAGGGAACGATCAAAGCGTAGACCGTTTCAGACATTACTAACATGGAGGAAAGTGCGCATTATGACTGTTGTATTCAATCCCGATGCAATTTCTGTGTTTAATCAATACTCAGATAATACACAGATTACAGAATGCCACCAGACGTGCATCGGAAACTAGTACTGGTCTTCCAGGGAACGATCAAAGCGTATACAGTTTGGGACATTTCTCCCGTGGAGGGAAGTGCGCATGGTGGCTGTTGTATTGAGTCCCGATGGAATTTCTGTATTTCGTCAACACTCTGATAGTCCACAGATAACAGAATGCCTCCAGATGTGCATCAGAAACTTTTACTGGACTTCCAGGGAACAATCAAAGCGTAGGCTGTTTGAGACATTACTCCTATGGAGGAAAGTGCGCATGGTGACTGTTGTATTCAATCCCGATGCCATTTCTGTGTTTCATCAACACTCTGATAGTCCACAGGTTACAGAATGCCTCCAGATGTGCATCGGTAACTATTACTGTTCTTCCAGAGAATGGTCAAGGCGTAGACTGTATGAGACATTACTCCCATGGAGGAAAGTGCGCATGGTGACTGTTGTATTCAATCCCGATGCAATTTCTGTGTTTTGATCAACACTCTGATAGTCCACAGATTATAGAATGCCTCCAGATGTGAATCGGAAAATACTACTGGTCTTACAGGGAACGATCAAAGCGTAGACTGTTTGAGACATTACTCCCATGGGGGAACGCGCGCACGGTGACTGTTGTATTCAATCCCGATGCAATATCTGTGTTTTATAAACAGTCTGATAGTCCACAGGTTACAGAATGCCTCCAGATGTGCATCGGAAACTACTACTGGACTTCCAGGGAACGATCAAAGCGTAGACTGTTTAAGACATTACACTTATGGAGGAATGTGCGCATGGTGACTGTTGTATTCAATCCCGACGCAATTTTAGTGTTTCATCAACACTCTGATAGTCCACAGATTACAGAATGCCACCAGATGTGCATCGGAAACTACTACTGGTCCTCCAGGGAACGATCAAAGCGTAGACTGTTTGAGACATTACTCCCGTGGAGGAAAGTGCGCATGGTGACTGTTGTAGTCAATCCCGATGCAATTTTAGTGTTTCATCAACACTCTGATAGTCCACAGATTACAGAATGCCACCAGATGTGCATCGGAAACTACTACTGGTCTTCCAGGGAACGATCAAAGCGTAGACTGTTTGAGACATACCTCCCGTGGAGGGAAGTGAGCATGGTGACTGTTCTATTCAATCCCGATGCAATTTCTGTGTTTCATCAACACTCTGATAGTCCACGGATTACAGAATGCCTCCAGATGTCCATCGGAAACTACTACTGGTCTTAGAGGGAACGATCAAAGCGTAAACTGTTTGAGACATTACTCCCATGGAGGAAAGTGCGCATGGTACTGTTGTATTCAATCCCGATGCATTTTCTGTGTTT
Source organism: Schistocerca gregaria (assembly GCF_023897955.1). NCBI lineage: Eukaryota > Metazoa > Arthropoda > Insecta > Orthoptera > Acrididae > Schistocerca > Schistocerca gregaria. The sequence goes on from NC_064927.1 coordinate 46,073,071, forward strand.
CATCAAAGCTCTGATAGTCCACAGATTACAGAATGCCTCCAGATGTGCATCGGTAACTACTACTGGTCTTCCAGGGAACGAGCAAAGCGTAGACTGTTTGAGACATTACTCCCATTGAGGAAAGTGCGCATGGTGACTGTTGTTTTCAATCCCGAGGCAATTTCTGTGTTTCAATCCACACTTTGAAGGTCCACAGGTTACAGAAGGAATGCAGATGTGCATCGGAAACTACTACTGGTCTTCCAGGGAACGATCAAAGCGTAGACTCTTTGAGACATTACTCCCATGGAGGAAAGTGCGCATGGTGACTGTTGTATTCAATCCCGATACAATTTCTGTGTTTCGTCAACACTCTGATAGTCCACAGATTACAGAATGCCACCAGACGTGCATCGGAAACTACTACTGGTCTTCCAGGGAACGATCAAAGCGTATACTGTTTGGGACATTTCTCCAGTGGAGGGAAGTGCGCATGGTGGCTGTTGTATTGAGTCCCGATGCAATTTCTGTATTTCGTCAACACTCTGATAGTCCACAGATTACAGAATGCCACCAGATGTGCATCGGAAACTACTACTGGTCTTCCAGGGAACGATCAAAGCATAAACTCTTTGAGACATTACTCCCATGGAGGATGGTTGCCCATGGTGACTGTTGTATTCAATCCCGATGCAATTTTTGTGTTTCAACAACACTCTGATACTCCACAGATTACAGAATGCCTCCAGGTGTGCGTCGGCAACTACCACTGGTCATCCAGGGAACGATCTAAGCGTATACTTGTTGAGAATAACTCCCATAGAGGAAAGTGAACATGGTGACTGTTGTATTCAATCCCGATGCAGTTTCTGTATTTCATCAACACTCTGATAGTCCACAGGTTTCAGAATGCCTCCAGATGTGCATCGGAAACTACTTCTGGTTTTCCAAGGAACGATCCAAGCGGAGACTGTTTGAGACAGTACTTCCATGGAGGAAAGTGCGCATGGTGACTCTTGTATTCAATCCCGATGCAATTTCTGTGTTTCATCAACAATCTGATAGTCCACAGATTACAGAATGCCTCCAGATGTCCATCGGAAACTACTACTGGTCTTAGAGGGAACGATCAAAGCGTAAACTGTTTGAGACATTACTCCCATGGAGGAAGGTGCGCATGGTGACTGTTGTATTCAATCCCGATGCAATTTCTGTGTTTCATCAACACTCTGATACTCCACAGATTACAGAATGATTCCAGTTGGGCATCGGATACTACTACTGGTCTTCCAGAGACCGATCAAAGTGTAGACTGTTTCAGACATTACTAACATGGAGGAAAGTGCGCATGGTGACTGTTGTATTCAATCCCAAAGCAATTTCTGTCTTTCATCAACACTTTGAAGGTCCACAAATTACAGAATGCCTCCACATGTGCATCGGGAACTTCCACTGGTCCTCCAGGGAAAGATCAAAACGTATACTGTTTGAGACATTACTCCCGTGGAGGAAAGTGCGCGTTGTGACTGTTGTATTCAATCCCGATTTAATTTCTGTGTCTCATTAACACTCTGATAGTCCACAGATTGCAGAATGCCTCCAGATGTGCATCGGAAACTACTACTGGTCTTAAAGGGAACGATCAAAGCGTAGACTGTTTGAGACATTACACCCGTGGAGAAAGTGCGCATGGTGACTGTTGTATTCAATCCCGATGCAATTTCTGTGTTTCATCAAAACTCAGATAATACACAGATTACAGTATGCCTCCAGATATGCATTGGAAACTACTACTGGTCTTCCAGGGAATGATCAAAGCGTAGACTGTTTGAGAGATTACTCCCATGGAGGGAAGTGTGCACGGTGAATTTTGTATTCAATCCCGATGCAATTTCTGTGTTTCATCAACACTCTGATAGTCCACAGATCACAGAATGCCTCCAGATGTGCATCGGAAACTTTTACTGGACTACCAGGGAACAATCAAAGCGTAGACTGTTTGAGACATTACTCCTATGGAGGAAACTGCGCATGGTGACTGTTGTATTCAATCCCGATGCCATTTCTGTGTTTCATCAACACTCTGATAGTCCACAGATTACAGAATGCCTCCAGATGTGCATCGGAAACTACTACTGGTCGTCCAGGCATCGATCAAAGCGTAGACTGTTTGAGACATTACTCCCATGGAGGAAAGTGCGCATGGTGACTGTTGTATTCAATCCCGATGCAATTTCTGTGTTTCATCAACACTCTGATACTCCACAGATTACATAAAGCCTCCAGATGTGCATCGGAAACTACTACTGGTCTTCCAAAGAACGATCAAAGCGTACACTGTTTGAGACATTACTCCCATGGAGGAAAGTGCGCATGGTGACTGTTGTATTCAATCCCGATGCAATTTCTGTGTTTCATCAACACTCTGATACTCCACAGATTACAGAATGCCTCCAGATGTGCATCGGAAACTACTACTGGTCTTCCAGGGAACGATCAAAGCGTAGACTGTTTGAGACATTACTCCCATGGAGGAAAGTGAGCATGGTGACTGTTGTATTCAATCGCGATGCAACTTCTGTGTTTCATCAACAGTCTGATAGTCCACAGATTACAGAATGCCTCCAGATGTGCATCGGAAACTACTACTGGACTTCCAGGGAACGATTAAAGCGTAGACTCTTAGAGACATTACTCCCATGGAGGAAAGTGCGCATGGTGACTTTTGTATTCAATCCCGATGCAATTTCTGTGTTTCATCAACAGTCTGATAGTCCACAGATTACAGAGTGCCAATACATGTGAATCGTAAAATACTACTGGTCGTAAAGGGAACGATCAAAGCGTAGACTGTTTGAGACGTTACTCCCGTGGAGGAAAGTGCGCATGGTGACTGTTGTATTCACCCCGATGGAATTTCTGTGTTTTGATCAACACTGATAGTCCACAGATTATGGAATGCCTCCAGATGTGCATCGGAAAATACTACTGGTCTTACAGGGAACGATCAAAGCATAGACTGTTTGAGACATTACACCCATGGGGGAACGTGCGCACGGTGACTGTTGTATTCAATCCCGATGCCATATCTGTGTTTTACCAACAGTCTGATAGTCCACAGGTTGCAGAATGCCTCCAGATGTGCATCGGAAACAACTACTGGACTTCCAGGGAATGATCAAAGCGTAGACTGTTTAAGACATTACTCTTATGGAGGAATTTGCGCATGGTGACTGTTGTATTCAATCCCGACGCAATTTTAGTGTTTCATCAACACTCTGATAGTCCACAGATTACAGAATGCCACCAGATGTGCATCGGAAACTACTACTGGTCCTCCATCGAACGATCAAAGCGTAGACTGTTTGAGACATTACTCCCGTGGAGCAAAGTGCGCATGGTGACAGTTGTTTTCAATCCTGATGCAATTTCTGTGTTTCATCAACACTCTGATATTCCACAGATTACAGAATGCCACCAGATGTGCATCGGAAACTACTATTGGTCTTCCAGGGAACGATCAAAGCGTAGACTCTTTTAGACATACCTCCTGTTTAGGAAAGTGAGCATGGTGACTGTTGTATTCAATCCCGATGCAATTTCTGTGTTTCATCAACACTCTGATAGTCCACGGATTACAGAATGGCACCAGATGTGCATCGGAGACTACTACTGGACTTCCAGGGATCGATCATAGCGTAGACTGTTTGAGAATTACTCCCATGGAGGTAAGTGCGCATGGTGACTGTTGTATTCAATCCTGATGCAATTTCAGGGTTTCAAGAACACTCTGATAGTCCACAGATTACAGAATGCCTCCAGATGTGCATCGGAAACTGCTACTGGACTTCCAGGGAGCGATCAAAGCGTAGACTGTCTGAGACATTACTCCCATGGAGGAAGGCGCGCATGGTGACTGTTGTATTCAATCCCGATGCAATATCTGTGTTTCATCAACACTCTGATATTCCACAGATTACAGAATTCCTCCAGATGTGCATCGGAAACTGCTACTGGTCTTCCAGGGAACGATCGAAGCGTAGACTCTTTGAGACATTACTCCGATGGAGGAAAGTGCGCATGGTGACTGTTGTATTCAATCCCGATGCATTTTCTGTGTTTCATCAAAACTCTGATAGTCCACAGATTACAGAATGCCTCCAGATGTGCATCGGTAACTACTACCGGTCTTCCAGGGAACGAGCAAAGCGTAGACTGTTTGAGACATTACTCCCATTGAGGAAAGTGCGCATGGTGACTGTTGTATTCACTCCCGAGGCAATTTCTGTGTTTCAATCCACACTTTGAAGGTCCACAGATTACAGAAGGAATCCAGATGTGCATCGGAAACTACTACTGGTCTTCCAGGGAACGATCAAAGCGTAGACTGTTTGAGACTTTACACCCGTGGAGAAAGTGCGCATGGTGACTGTTGTATTCAATCCCGATGCAATTTCTGTGTTTCATCAACACTCTGATAGTCCACAGATTACAGAATGCCTTCAGATGTGCATCGGCAACTAACACTGGTCTTACAGGGAACGATCAAAGCGTAGACCGTTTCAGACATTACTAACATGGAGGAAAGTGCGCATTATGACTGTTGTATTCAATCCCGATGCAATTTCTGTGTTTAATCAAAACTCAGATAATACACAGATTACAGAATGCCACCAGACGTGCATCGGAAACTACTACTGGTCTTCCAGGGAACGATCAAAGCGTATACTGTTTGGGACATTTCTCCCGTGGAGGGAAGTGCGCATGGTGGCTGTTGTATTGAGTCCCGATGCAATTACTGTATTTCGTCAACACTCTGATAGTCCACAGATAACAGAATGCCTCCAGATGTGCATCAGAAACTTTTACTGGACTTCCAGGGAACAATCAAAGCGTAGACTGTTTGAGACATTACTCCTATGGAGGAAAGTGCGCATGGTGACTGTTGTATTCAATCCCGATGCCATTTCTGTGTTTCATCAACACTCTGATAGTCCACAGGTTACAGAATGCCTCCAGATGTGCATCGGTAACTATTACTGTTCTTCCAGGTAATGGTCAATGCGTAGACTGTTTGAGACATTACTCCCATGGAGGAAAGTGCGCATGGTGACTGTTGTATTCAATCCCGATGCAATTTCTGTGTTTTGATCAACACTCTGATAGTCCACAGATTATAGAATGCCTCCAGATGTGAATCGGAAAATACTACTGGGCTTACAGGGAACGATCAAAGCGTAGACTGTTTGAGACATTACTCCCATGGGGGAACGTGTGCACGGTGACTGTTGTATTCAATCCCGATGCAATATCTGTGTTTTATAAACAGTCTGATAGTCCACAGGTTACAAAATGCCTCCAGATGTGCATCGGAAACTACTACTGGACTTCCAGGGAACGGTCAAAGCGTAGACTGTTTAAGACATTACACTTATGGAGGAATGTGGTCATGGTGACTGTTGTATTCAATCCCGACGCAATTTTAGTGTTTCATCAACACTCTGATAGTCAACAGATTACAGAATGCCACCAGATGTGCATCGGAAACTACTACTGGTCCTCCAGGGAACGATCAAAGCGTAGACTGTTTGAGACATTACTCCCGTGGAGGAAAGTGCGCATGGTGACTGTTGTAGTCAATCCCGATGCAATTTCTGTGTTTCATCAACAGTCTGATAGTCCACAGATTACAGAATGCCTCCAGATGTGCATCGGAAACTACTACTGGTCTTCCAGGGAACGATCAAAGCGTGGACTGTTTGAGACATTACACCCGTGGAGAAAGTGCGCATGGTGACTGTTGTATTCAATCCCGATGCAATTTCTGTGTTTCATCAACACTCTGATAGTCCACAGATTACAGAATGCCTCCAGATGTGCATCGGCAACTAACACTGGTCTTACAGGGAACGATCAAAGCGTAGACCGTTTCAGACATTACTAACATGGAGGAAAGTGCGCATTATGACTGTTGTATTCAATCCCGATGCAATTTCTGTGTTTAATCAAAACTCAGATAATACACAGATTACAGAATGCCACCAGACGTGCATCGGAAACTACTACTGATCTTCCAGGGGACGATCAAAGCGTATACTGTTTGGGACATTTCTCCCGTGGAGGGAAGTGCGCATGGTGGCTGTTGTATTGAGTCCCGATGCAATTTCTGTATTTCGTCAACACTCTGATAGTCCACAGATAACAGAATGCCTCCAGATGTGCATCAGAAACTTTTACTGGACTTCCAGGGAACAATCAAAGCGTAGACTGTTTGAGACATTACTCCTATGGAGGAAAGTGCGCATGGTGACTGTTGTATTCAATCCCGATGCCATTTCTGTGCTTCATCAACACTCTGATAGTCCACAGGTTACAGAATGCCTCCAGATGTGCATCGGTAACTATTACTGTTCTTCCAGGGAATGGTCAAGGCGTAGACTGTTTGAGACATTACTCCCATGGAGGAAAGTGCGCATGGTGACTGTTGTATTCAATCCCGATGGAATTTCTGTGTTTTGATCAACACTGATAGTCCACAGATTATAGAATGCCTCCAGATGTGCATCGGAAAATACTACTGGTCTTACAGGGAACGATCAAAGCATAGACTGTTTGAGACATTACACCCATGGGGGAACGTGCGCACGGTGACTGTTGTATTCAATCCCGATGCCATATCTGTGTTTTACCAACAGTCTGATAGTCCACAGGTTGCAGAATGCCTCCAGATGTGCATCGGAAACAACTACTGGACTTCCAGGGAATGATCAAAACGTAGACTGTTTAAGACATTACTCTTATGGAGGAATTTGCGCATGGTGACTGTTGTATTCAATCCCGACGCAATTTTAGTGTTTCATCAACACTCTGATAGTCCACAGATTACAGAATGCCACCAGATGTGCATCGGAAACTACTACTGGTCCTCCATCGAACGATCAAAGCGTAGACTGTTTGAGACATTACTCCCGTGGAGCAAAGTGCGCATGGTGACAGTTGTTTTCAATCCTGATGCAATTTCTGTGTTTCATCAACACTCTGATATTCCACAGATTACAGAATGCCACCAGATGTGCATCGGAAACTACTATTGGTCTTCCAGGGAACGATCAAAGCGTAGACTGTTTGAGACATACCTCCTGTTTAGGAAAGTGAGCATGGTGACTGTTGTATTCAATCCCGATGCAATTTCTGTGTTTCATCAACACTCTGATAGTCCACGGATTACAGAATGGCACCAGATGTGCATCGGAGACTACTACTGGTCTTCCAGGGATCGATCATAGCGTAGACTGTTTGAGAATTACTCCCATGGAGGTAAGTGCGCATGGTGACTGTTGTATTCAATCCTGATGCAATTTCAGGGTTTCAAGAACACTCTGATAGTCCACAGATTACTGAATGCCTCCAGATGTGCATCGGAAACTGCTACTGGACTTCCAGGGAGCGATCAAAGCGTAGACTGTCTGAGACATTACTCCCATGGAGGAAGGCGCGCATGGTGACTGTTGTATTCAATCCCGATGCAATATCTGTGTTTCATCAACACTCTGATATTCCACAGATTACATAATTCCTCCAGATGTGCATCGGAAACTGCTACTGGTCTTCCAGGGAACGATCGAAGCGTAGACTCTTTGAGACATTACTCCGATGGAGGAAAGTGCGCGTGGTGACTGTTGTATTCAATCCCGATGCATTTTCTGTGTTTCATCAAAACTCTGATAGTCCACAGATTACAGAATGCCTCCAGATGTGCATCGGTAACTACTACCGGTCTTCCAGGGAACGAGCAAAGCGTAGACTGTTTGAGACATTACTCCCATTGAGGAAAGTGCGCATGGTGACTGTTGTATTCACTCCCGAGGCAATTTCTGTGTTTCAATCCACACTTTGAAGGTCCACAGATTACAGAAGGAATCCAGATGTGCATCGGAAACTACTACTGGTCTTCCAGGGAACGATCAAAGCGTAGACTGTTTGAGACTTTACTCCCGGGGAGGAATGTGCGCATGGTGACTGTTGTATTTAATCCCGATGCAATTTCTGTGTTTCATCAACACTCTGATACTCCACAGATTACAGAATGATTCCAGTTGGGCATCGAAAACTACTACTCGTCTTCCAGAGACCGATCAAAGTGTAGACTGTTTCAGACATTACTAACATGGAGGAAAGTGCGCATGGTGACTGTTGTATTCAATCATGATGCAATTTCTGTCTTTCATCAACACTTTGAAGGTCCACAGGTTACAGAATGGCACCAGATGTGCATCGGAGACTACTACTGGTCTTCCAGGGATCGATCATAGCGTAGACTGTTTGAGAATTACTCCCATGGAGGTAAGTGCGCATGGTGACTGTTGTATTCAATCCTGATGCAATTTCAGGGTTTCAAGAACACTCTGATAGTCCACAGATTACAGCATGCCTCCAGATGTGCATCGGAAACTGCTACTGGACTTCCAGGGAACGATGAAAACGTATACTGTTTGAGACATTACTCCCGTGGAGGAAAGTGCGCGTTGTGACTGTTGTATTCAATCCCAATTTAATTTCTGTGTTTCATTAACACTCTGATAGTCCACAGATTACAGAATGCCAATAGATGTGCATCGGAAACTACTACTGGTCTTAAAGGGAACGATCAAAGCGTGGACTGTTTGAGACATTACACCCGTGGAGAAAGTGCGCATGGTGACTGTTGTATTCAATCCCGATGCAATTTCTGTGTTTCATCAACACTCTGATAGTCCACAGATTACAGAATGCCTTCAGATGTGCATCGGCAACTAACACTGGTCTTACAGGGAACGATCAAAGCGTAGACCGTTTCAGACATTACTAACATGGAGGAAAGTGCGCATTATGACTGTTGTATTCAATCCCGATGCAATTTCTGTGTTTAATCAAAACTCAGATAATACACAGATTACAGAATGCCACCAGACGTGCATCGGAAACTACTACTGGTCTTCCAGGGAACGATCAAAGCGTATACTGTTTGGGACATTTCTCCCGTGGAGGGAAGTGCGCATGGTGGCTGTTGTATTGAGTCCCGATGCAATTTCTGTATTTCGTCAACACTCTGATAGTCCACAGATAACAGAATGCCTCCAGATGTGCATCAGAAACTTTTACTGGACTTCCAGGGAACAATCAAAGCGTAGACTGTTTGAGACATTACTCCTATGGAGGAAAGTGCGCATGGTGACTGTTGTATTCAATCCCGATGCCATTTCTGTGTTTCATCAACACTCTGATAGTCCACAGGTTACAGAATGCCTCCAGATGTGCATCGGTAACTATTACTGTTCTTCCAGGGAATGGTCAAGGCGTAGACTGTTTGAGACATTACTCCCATGGAGGAAAGTGCGCATGGTGACTGTTGTATTCAATCCCGATGCAATTTCTGTGTTTTGATCAACACTCTGATAGTCCACAGATTATAGAATGCCTCCAGATGTGAATCGGAAAATACTACTGGGCTTACAGGGAACGATCAAAGCGTAGACTGTTTGAGACATTACTCCCATGGGGGAACGTGTGCACGGTGACTGTTGTATTCAATCCCGATGCAATATCTGTGTTTTATAAACAGTCTGATAGTCCACAGGTTACAAAATTCCTCCAGATGTGCATCGGAAACTACTACTGGACTTCCAGGGAACGGTCAAAGCGTAGACTGTTTAAGACATTACACTTATGGAGGAATGTGGTCATGGTGACTGTTGTATTCAATCCCGACGCAATTTTAGTGTTTCATCAACACTCTGATAGTCAACAGGTTACAGAATGCCACCAGATGTGCATCGGAAACTACTACTGGTCCTCCAGGGAACGATCAAAGCGTAGACTGTTTGAGACATTACTCCCGTGGAGGAAAGTGCGCATGGTGACTGTTGTAGTCAATCCCGATGCAATTTCTGTGTTTCATCAACAGTCTGATAGTCCACAGATTACAGAATGCCTCCAGATGTGCATCGGAAACTACTACTGGTCTTCCAGGGAACGATCAAAGCGTGGACTGTTTGAGACATTACACCCGTGGAGAAAGTGCGCATGGTGACTGTTGTATTCAATCCCGATGCAATTTCTGGGTTTCATCAACACTCTGATAGTCCACAGATTACAGAATGCCTCCAGATGTGCATCGGCAACTAACACTGGTCTTACAGGGAACGATCAAAGCGTAGACCGTTTCAGACATTACTAACATGGAGGAAAGTGCGCATTATGACTGTTGTATTCAATCCCGATGCAATTTCTGTGTTTAATCAAAACTCAGATAATACACATATTACAGAATGCCACCAGACGTGCATCGGAAACTACTACTGGTCTTCCAGGGGACGATCAAAGCGTATACTGTTTGGGACATTTCTCCCGTGGAGGGAAGTGCGCATGGTGGCTGTTGTATTGAGTCCCGATGCAATTTCTGTATTTCGTCAACACTCTGATAGTCCACAGATAACAGAATGCCTCCAGATGTGCATCAGAAACTTTTACTGGACTTCCAGGGAACAATCAAAGCGTAGACTGTTTGAGACATTACTCCTATGGAGGAAAGTGCGCATGGTGACTGTTGTATTCAATCCCGATGCCATTTCTGTGCTTCATCAACACTCTGATAGTCCACAGGTTACAGAATGCCTCCAGATGTGCATCGGTAACTATTACTGTTCTTCCAGGGAATGGTCAAGGCGTAGACTGTTTGAGACATTACTCCCATGGAGGAAAGTGCGCATGGTGACTGTTGTATTCAATCCCGATGCAATTTCTGTGTTTTGATCAACACTCTGATAGTCCACAGATTATAGAATGCCTCCAGATGTGATTTGGAAAATACTACTGGTCTTACAGGGAACGATCAAAGCGTAGACTGTTTGAGACATTACTCCCATGGGGGAACGTGCGCACGGTTACTGTTGTATTCAATCCCGATGCAATATCTGTGTTTTATAAACAGTCTGATAGTCCACAGGTTACAGAATGCCTCCAGATGTGCATCGGAAACTACTACTGGACTTCCAGGGAACGATCAAAGCGTAGACTGTTTAAGACATTACACTTATGGAGGAATGTGCGCATGGTGACTGTTGTATTCAATCCCGACGCAATTTTAGTGTTTCATTAACACTCTGATAGTCCACAGATTACAGTATGCCACCAGATGTGCATCGGAAACTACTACTGGTCCTCCAGGGAACGATCAAAGCGTAGACTGTTTGAGACATTACTCCCGTGGAGGAAAGTGCGCATGGTGACTGTTGTAGTCAATCCCGATGCAATTTTAGTGTTTCATCAACACTCTGATAGTCCACAGATTACAGAATGCCACCAGATGTGCATCGGAAACTACTACTGGTCTTCCAGGGAACGATCAAAGCGTAGACTGTTTGAGACATACCTCCCGTGGAGGAAAGTGAGCATGGTGACTGTTCTATTCAATCCCGATGCAATTTCTGTGTTTCATCAACACTCTGATAGTCCACGGATTACAGAATGGCACCAGATGTGCATCGGAGACTACTACTGGTCTTCCAGGGAACGATCATAGCGTAGACTGTTTGAGAATTACTCCCATGGAGGAAAGTGCGCATGGTGACTGTTGTATTCAATCCCGATGCATTTTTGTGTTTCATCAAAACTCTGATAGTCTACAGATTACAGATTGCCTCCAGATGTGCATCGGTAACTACTACTGGACTTCCAGGGAACGAGCAAAGCGTAGACTGTTTGAGACATTACTCCCATTGAGGAAAGTGCGCATGGTGACTGTTGTATTCAATCCCGAGGCAATTTCTGTGTTTCAATCCACACTTTGAAGGTCCACAGGTTACAGAAGGAATCCAGATGTGCATCGGAAACTACTACTGGTCTTCCAGGGAACGATCAAAGCGTAGACTCTTTGGGACATTACTCCCATGGAGGAAAGTGCGCATGGTGACTGTTGTATTCAATCCCAATTCAATTTCTGTGTTTCGTCAACACTCTGATAGTCCACAGATTACAGAATGCCACCAGACGTGCATCGGAAACTACTACTGGTCTTCCAGGGAACGATCAAAGCGTATACTGTTTGGGACATTTCTCCCGTGGAGGGAAGTGCGCATGGTGGCTGTTGTATTGAGTCCCGATGCAATTTCTGTATTTCGTCAACACTCTGATAGCCCACAGATTACAGAATGCCACCAGATGTGCATCGGAAACTACTACTGGTCTTCCAGCGAACGATCAAAGCGTATACTGTTTGAGAATTACTCCCATGGAGGAAAGTGAACATGGTGACTGTTGTATTCAATCCCGATGCTATATCTGTATTTCATCAACACTCTGATAGTCCACAGTTTACAGAATGCCTATCGATGTTCATCGGAAACTGCTACTGGTCTTCCAAGGAACGATCAAAGCGTAGACTGTTTGAGACATTACTCCCATGGAGGAAAGTTCGCATTGTGATTGTTGCATTCAATCCTGATGCAATTTCTGTGTTTCAAGAACACTCTTATAGTCCACAGATTACAGAATGCCTCCAGATGTGCATCGGAAACTGCTACTGGACTTCCAGGGAACGATCAAAGCGTAGACAGTCTGAGACATTACTCCCATGGAGGAAAGTGCGCATGGTGACTGTTGTATTCAATCCCGATGCAATTTCTGTGTTTCATCAACACTCTGATAGTCCACAGATTACAGAATGCCAACAGATGTGAATCGTAAACTACTACTGGTCTTAAAGGGAACGATCAAGGCGTAGACTGTTTGAGACATTACTCCCGTGGAAGAAAGTGCGCATGGTGACTGTTGTATTCACCCCAATGGAGTTTCTGTGTTTCATCAACACTCTGATAGTCCACAAATTACGGAATATCACCAGACGAGCATCCGAAACTAATACTGGTCCTCCAGGGAACGATCAAAGCGTAGACTGTTTGAGACATTACTCCCGTGGAGGAAGGTGCGCATGGTGACTGTTGTATTCAATCCCGATGCAATTTCTGTGTTTCATCAACACTCTGATACTCCACAGATTACAGAATGCCTCCAGATGTGCATCGGAAACTACTACTGGTCTTCCAGGGAACGATTAAAGGGTAGACTCTTAGAGACATTACTCCCATGGAGGAAAGTGCGCATGGTGACTGTTGTATCAATCCCGATGCAATTTCTGTGTTTCATCAACACTCTGATAGTCCACAGATTACAGAATGCCAACAGATGTGAATCGTAAACTACTACTGGTCTTAAAGGGAACGATCAAGGCGTAGACTGTTTGAGACATTCTCCCGTGGAAGAAAGTGCGCATGGTGACTGTTGTATTCACCCCAATGGAGTTTCTGTGTTTCATCAACACTCTGATAGTCCACAAATTACGGAATATCACCAGACGAGCATCCGAAACTAATACTGGTCCTCCAGGGAACGATCAAAGCGTAGACTGTTTGAGACATTACTCCCATGGAGGTAAGTGCGCATGGTGACTGTTGTATTCAATCCCGATGCAATTTCTGTGTTTCATCAACACTCTGATACTCCACAGATTACAGAATGCCTCCAGATGTGCATCGGAAATTACTACTGGACTTCAAGGGAACGATCAAATCGTAGACTGTTTTAGACATTACACTTATGGAGGAATGTGCGCATGGTGATTGTTGTATTCAATCCCGACGCAATTTTAGTGTTTCATCAACACTCTGATAGTCCACAGATTACAGAATGCCACCAGATGTGCATCGGAAACTGCTACTGGTCCTCCAGGGAACGATCAAAGCGTAGACTGTTTGAGACATTACTCCCGTGGAGGAAAGTGCGCATGGTGACTGTTGTATTCAATCCCGATGCAATTTTAGTGTTTCATCAACACTCTGATAGTCCACAGATTACAGAATGCCACCAGATGTGCATCGGAAACTACTACTGGTTTTCCAGGGAACGATCAAAGCGTAGACTGTTTGAGACATACCTCCCGTAGAGGAAAGTGAGCATGGTGACTGTTCTATTCAATCCCGATGCAATTTCTGTGTTTCATCAACACTCTGATATTCCACAGATTACAGAATGCCTCCAGATGTGCATCGGAAACTTCTACTGGTCTTCCAGGGAACGATCGAAGCGTAGACTCTTTGAGACATTACTCCCATGGAGGAAAGTGCGTATGGTGACTGTTGTATTCAATCCCGATGCATTTTCTGTGTTTCATCATAACTCTGATAGTCCACAGATTACAGAATGCCTCCAGATGTGCATCGGTAACTACTACTGGTCTTTCACGGAACGAGCAAAGCGTAGACTGTTTGAGACATTACTCCTATTGAGGAAAGTGCGCATGGTGACTGTTGTATTCAATCCCGAGGCAATTTCTGTATTTCAATCCACACTTTGAAGGTGAACAGGTTATAGAAGGAATCCAGATGTGCATCGGAAACTACTACTGGTCTTCCAGGGAACGATCAAAGCGTAGACTGTTTGGGACATTTCTCCCGTGGAGGGAAGTGCGCATGGTGGCTGTTGTATTGAATCCCGATGCAATTTCTGTATTTCGTCAACACTCTGATAGTCACAGATTACAGAATGCCACCAGATGTGCATCGGAAACTACTACTGGTCTTCCAGGGAACGATCAAAACGTATACTGTTTGAGAATTACTCCCATGGAGGAAAGTAAACATGGTGACTGTTGTATTCAATCCAGATGCTATTTCAGTATTTCAACAACACTCTGATAGTCCACAGTTTACAGAATGCCTCCAGATGTTCATCGGAAACTGCTACTGGTCTTCCAGGGAACGATCAAAGCGTAGACTGTTTGAGACATTACTCCCATGGAGGAAAGTTCGCATGGTGACTGTTGTATTCAATCCTGATGCAATTTCTGTGTTTCAAGAACACTCTTATAGTCCACAGATTACAGAATGCCTCCAGATGTGCATCGGAAACTGCTACTGGACTTCCAGGGAACGATCAAAGCGTAGACAGTCTGAGACATTACTCCCATGGAGGAAAGTGCGCATGGTGACTGTTGTATTCAATCCCGATGCAATTTCTGTGTATCATCAACACTCTGATATTCCACAGATTACAGAATGCTTCCAGATGTTCATCGGAAACTGCTACTGGTCTTCCAGGGAACGATCAAAGCGTAGACCGTTTGAGACATTACTCCCATGGAGGAAAGTGCGCATGGTGACTGTTGTATTCAATCCCGATGCAATTTCTGTGTATCATCAACAGTCTGATAGTCCACAGATTACAGAATGCCTCCAGATGTGCATCGGAAACTACTACTGGTCTTCCAAGGAACGATCAAGGCGTAGACTGTTTGAGACATTACTCCCGTGGAAGAAAGTGCGAATGGTGACTGTTGTATTCACCCCAATGGAATTTCTGTGTTTCATCAACACTCTGATAGTCCACAACTTACGGAATATCACCAGACGAGCATCCGAAACTACTACTGGTCCTCCAGGGAACGATCAAAGCGTAGACTGTTTGAGACATTACTCCCGTGTAGGAAGGTGCGCATGGTGACTGTTGTATTCAATCCCGATGCAATTTCTGTGTTTCATCAACACTCTGATACTCCACAGATTACAGAATGCCTCCAGATGTGCATCGGAAACTACTACTGGTCTTCCAGGGAACAATTAAAGCGTAGACTCTTAGAGACATAACTCCCATGGAGGAAAGTGCGCATGGTGACTGTTGCATTCAATCCCAATGCAATTTCTGTGTTTCATCAACAGTCTGATAGTCCACAGGTTACAGAATGCCTCAAGAAGTGCATCGGAAACTACATCTGCTCTTCCAGGGAACGATCAAAGCGTAGACTGTTTGAGACATTACTCCCATGGGGGAACGTGTGCACGGTGACTGTTGTATTCAATCCCGATGCAATATCTGTGTTTTATCAACAGTCTGATAGTCCACAGGTTACAGAATGCCTCCAGATGTGAATCGGAAACTACTACTGGACTTCCAGGGAACGATCAAAGCGTAGACTGTTTTAGACATTACACTTATGGAGGAATGTGCGCATGGTGACTGTTGTATTCAATCCCGACGGAATTTTAGTGTTTCATCAACACTCTGATAGTCCACAGATTACAGAATGCCACCAGATGTGCATCGAAAACTACTACTGGTTTTCCAGGGAACGATCAAATCGTAGACTGTTTGAGACATACCTCCCGTAGAGGAAAGTGAGCATGGTGACTGTTCTATTCAATCCCGATGCAATTTCTGTGTTTCATCAACACTCTGCTAGTCCACGGATTACAGAATGGCACCAGATGTGCATCGGAGACTACTACTGGTCTTCCAGGGAACGATGAAAGCGTAAACTCTTTGAGACATTACTCCCGTGGAGGAAAGTGCGCATGGTGACTGTTGTATTCAATCCCGATGCAATTTCTTTGTTTCATCAACACTCTGATATTCCACAGATTACAGAATGCCTCCAGATGTGCATCGGAACCTTCTACTGGTCTTCCAGGAAACGATCAAAGCGTAGACTCTTTGAGACATTACTCCCATGGAGGAAAGTGCGTATGGTGACTGTTGTATTCAATCCCGATGCATTTTCTGTGTTTCATCATAACTCTGATAGTCCACAGATTAGAGAATTCCTCCAGATGTGCATCGGTAACTACTACTGGTCTTCCACGGAACGAGCAAAGCGTAGACTCTTTGAGACATTACTCCCATTGAGGAAAGTGCGCATGGTGACTGTTGTATTCAATCCCGAGGCAATTTCTGTGTTTCAATCCACACTTCGAAGGGCCACAGGTTACAGAAGGAATCCAGATGTGCATCGGAAACTACTACTGGTCTCCAGGGAACGATCAAAGCGTATACTGTTTGAGAATTACTCCCATGGAGGAAAGTGAACATGGTGACTGTTGTATTCAATCCCGATGCTATTTCTGTATTTCATCAACACTCTGATAGTCCACAGTTTACAGAATGCCTCCAGATGTTCATCGGAAACTGCTACTGGTCTTCCAGGGAACGATCAAAGCGTAGACTGTTTGAGACATTACTCCCATGGAGGAAAGTTCGCTTGGTGACTGTTGTATTCAATGCTGATGCAATTTCTGTGTTTCAAGAACACTCTGATATTCCACAGATTACAGAATGCCTCCAGATGTGCATCGGAAACTGCTACTGGTCTTCCAGGGAACGATCAAAGCGTAGACTGTTTGAGACATTACTCCCATGGAGGAAAGTGCGCATGGTGACTGTTGTATTCAATCCCGATGCAATTTCTGTGTTTCATCAACAGTCTGATAGTCCACAGATTACAGAATGCCTCCAGATGTGCATCGGAAACTACTACTGGTCTTCCAAGGAACGATCAAGGCGTAGACTGTTTGAGACATTACTCCCATGGAGGAAAGTGCGCATGGTGACTGTTGTATTCACTCCCGATGCAATTTATGTATTTCATCAACACTCTGATAGTCCACAGATTACAGAATGCCTCCAGATGTGCATCGGTAACTACTACTGGTCTTCCAGGGAACGATCAAAGCGTAGACTGTTTGAGACATTATTCCCATTGAGGAAAGTGCGCATGGTGACTGTTGTATTCAATCCCGATGCAATTTCTGTGTTTCAATCCACACTTTGAAGGTCCACAGAGTACAGAAAGAATCCAGATGTGCATCGGAAAATACTACTGGTCTTACAGGGAACGATCGGGCTTAGACTGTTTGAGACATTACTCCCATGGGGGAACGTGCGCACGGTGACTGTTGTATTCAATCCCGATGCAATATCTGTGTTTTATCAACAGTCTGATAGTCCGCAGGTTACAGAATGCCTCCAGATGTGCATCGGAAACTACTACTGGACTTCCAGGGAACGATCAAGGCGTAGACTGTTTAAGACATTACACTTATGGAGGAATGTGCGCATGGTGACTGTTGTATTCAATCCAGACGCAATTTTAGTGTTTCATCAATACTCTGATAGTCCACAGATTACAGAATGCCACCAGATGTGCATCGGAAACTACTACTGGTCCTCCAGGGAACGATCAAAGCGTAGACTGTTTGAGACATTACTCCCGTGGAGGAAAGTGCGCATGGTGACTGTTGTATTCAATCCTTATGCAATTTCTGTGTTTCATCAACACTCTGATACTCCACAGATTACAGAATGCCACCACATGTGCATCGGAAACTACTACTGGTCTTCCAGGGAACGATCAAAGCGTAGACTGTTTGAGACATACCTCCCGTGGAGGAAAGTGATTATGGTGACTGTTCTATTCAATCCCAATGCAATATCTGTGTTTCATCGACACTCTGATAGTCCACGGATTACAGAATGGCACCAGATGTGCATCGGAGACTACTACTGGTCTTCCAGGGAACGAACATAGCGTAGACTGTTTGAGAATTACTCCCATGGAGGTAAGTGCGCATGGTGACTGTTGTATTCAATCCCGATGCAATTTCTGTGTTTCATCAACACTCTGATATTCCACAGATTACAGAATGCATCCAGATGTGCATCGGAAACTGCTACTGGACTTCCAGGGAACGATCGAAGCGTAGTCTCTTTGAGACATTACTCCCATTGAGGAAAGTGCGCATGGTGACTATTGTATTCAATCCCGATTCAATTTCTGTGTTTCGTCAACACTCTGATAGTCCACAGATTACAGAATGCCACCAGATGTGCATCGGAAACTACTACTGGTCTTCCAGGGAAGTATCAAAGAGTAGACTGTTTGAGACATTACTCCCATTGAGGAAATTGCTGATGGTGACTGTTGTATTCAATCCCGATTCAATTTCTGTGTTTCATCAACACTCTGATTGTCCACAGATTACAGAATGGCACCAGACGTGCATCGGAAACTACTACTGGTCTTCCAGGGAACGATCGAAGCGTAGACTGTTTGGGACATTTCTCCTGTGGAGGGAAGTGCGCATGGTGGCTGTTGTATTGAATCGCGATGCAATTTCTGTATTTCGTCAACACTCTGATAGTCCACAGATTACAGAATGCCTCCAGATGTTCAACGGAAACTGCTACTGGCCTTCCAGGGAACGATCAAAAGTAGACTGTTTGAGACATTACTCCCATGGAGGAAAGTGCGCATGGTGACTGTTGTATTCAATCCCGATGCAATTTCTGTGTTTCATCAACAGTCTGATAATTCACAGATTACAGAATGCCTCCAGATGTGCATCGGAAACTGCTACTGGTCTTACAGGGAACGACCAAAGCGTAGACCGTTTGAGACATTACTAACATGGAGGAAAGTGCGGATGGTGACTGTTGTATTCAATCCCAATGAAATTTCTGTGTTTCATCAACACTCAGATAATCCACAGATTACAAAATGCCTCCAGATATGCAACGGAAACTACTACTGGTCTTCCAGGAAATGATCAAAGCGTAGACTGTTAGAGACTTTAATCTCATGGAGGAAAGTGCGCATGGTGACTGTTCTATTCAATCCCGATGCAATTTCTGTGTTTCATCAACACTCTGATAGTCCACAGATTACAGAATGCCAATAGATGTGAATCATAAACTACTACTGGTCTTAAAGGGATCGATCAAGGCGTAGACTGTTTGAGACATTACTCCCGTGGGGGAAAGTGCGCATGGTGACTGTTGTATTCACCCCGATGGAATTTCTGTGTTTCATCAACACTCTGATAGTCCACAACTTACGGAATATCACCAGACGAGCATCCGAAACTACTACTGGTCCTCCAGGGAACGATCAATGCGTAGACTGTTTGAGACATTACTTCCGTGGAGGAAGGTGCGCATGGTGACTGTTGTATTCAATCCCGATACAATTTCTGTGTTTCATCAACACTCTGATACTCCACAGATTACAGAATGCCACCAGATATGCATCGGAAACTACTACTGGTCTTCCAGGGAACGATTAAAGCGTAGACTCTTAGAGACATTACTCCCATGGAGGAAAGTGCGCATGGTGACTGTTGTATTCAATCCCAATGCAATTTCTGTGTTTCATCAACAGTCTTATAGTCCACAGGTTACAGAATGCCTCAAGATGTGCATCGGAAACTACTTCTGCTCTTCCAGGGAACGATCAAACCGTAGACTGTTTGAGACGTTACTCCCATGGAGGAAAGTGCGCATGGTGACTTTTGTATTCAATCCCGATGCAATTTCTGTGTTTTGATCAACACTCTGATGGTCCACAGATTATAGAATGCCTCCAGATGTGCATCGGAAAATACTACTGGTCTTACAGGGAACGATCAAAGCGTAGACTGTTTGAGACATTACTCCCATGGGGAACGTGCGCACGGTGACTGTTGTATTCAATCCCGATGTAAGATCTGTGTTTTATCAACAGTCTGGTAGTCCACAGGTTACAGAATGCCTCCAGATGTGCATCGGAAACTACTACTGGACTTCCAGGGAACGATGAAAGCGTAGACTGTTTAAGACATTACACTTATGGAGGAATGTGTGCATGGTGACTGTTGTATTCAATCCCGACGCAATTTTAGCGTTTCGTCAACACTTTGATAGTCCACAGATTACAGAATGCCACCAGATGTGCATCGGAAACTACTACTGGTCCTCCAGGGAACGATCAAAGCGGAGACTGTTTGAGACATTACTCCCGTGGAGGTAAGTGCGCATGGTGACTGTTGTATTCAATCCCGATGCAATTTTAGTGTTTCATCAACACTCTGATAGTCCACAGATTACAGAATGCCACCAGATGTGCATCGGAAACTACTACTGGTCTTCCAGGGAACGATCAAAGCGTAGACTGTTTGAGACATACCTCCCGTGGAGGAAAGTGAGCATGGTGACTGTTCTATTCAATACCGATGCAATTTCTGTGTTTCATCAACACTCTGATAGTCCACGGATTACAGAATGGCACCAGATGTTTATCGGAGACTACTACTGGTCTTCCAGGGAACGATCATAGCGTAGACTGTTTGAGAATTACTCCCATGGAGGAAAGTGCGCATGGTGACTGTTGTATTCAATCCTGATGCAATTTCTATGTTTCAAGAACACTCTGATAGTCCACAGATTACAGAATGCCTCCAGATGTGCATCGGATAATGCTACTGGACTTCCAGGGAGCGATCAAAGCGTAGACTGTCTGAGACATTACTCCCATGGAGTTAAGTGCGCATGGTGACTGTTGTATTCAATCCCGATGCAATTTCTGTGTTTCATCAACACTCTGATATTCCACAGATTACAGAATGCCTCCAGATGTACATCGGAAACTGCTACTGGTCTTCCAGGGAACGATCGAAGCGTAGACTCTTTGAGACATTACTCCCATGGAGGAAAGTGCGCATGGTGACTGTTGTATTCAATCCCGATTCAATTTCTGTGTTTCGTCAACACTCTGATAGTCCACAGATTACAGAATGCCACCAGATGTGCATCGGAAACTACTACTGGTCTTCCAGGGAACGATCAAAGAGTAGACTGTTTGAGACATTACTCCCATTGAGGAAATTGCGGATGGTGACTGTTGTATTCAATCCCGATGCAATTTCTGTGTTTCATCAACACTCTGATAGTCCACAGATTACAGAATGGCACCAGACGTGCATCGGAAACTACTACTGGTCTTCCAGGGAACGATCAAAGCGCAAACTGTTTGGGGCATTTCTCCCGTGGAGGGAAGTGCGCATGGTGGCTGTTGTATTGAATCCCGATGCAATTTCTGTATTTCGTCAACACTCTGATAGTCCACAGATTACAGAATGCCACTAGATGTGCATCGGAAACCACTACTGGTCTTCCAGGGAACGATCAAAGCGTATACTGTTTGAGAATTACTCCCATGGAGGAAAGTAAACATGGTGACTGTTGTATTCAATCCCGATGCTATTTCTGTATTTCATCAACACTCTGATAGTCCACAGTTTACAGAATGCCTCCAGATGTTCATCGGAAACTGCTACTGGTCTTCCAGGGGACGATCAAAGCGTAGACTGTTTGAGACATTACTCCCATGGAGGAAAGTTCGCATGGTGACAGTTGTATTCAATCCTGATGCAATTTCTGTGTTTCAAGAACACTCTCATAGTCCACATATAACAGAATGCCTCCAGATGTGCATCGGAAACTGCTACTGGACTTCCAGGGAACGATCAAAGCGTAGACAGTCTGAGACATTACTCCCATGGAGGAAAGTGCGCATGGTGACTGTTGTATTCAATCCCGATGCAGTTTCTGTGTTTCATCAACACTCTGATATTCCACAGATTACAGAATGCCTCCAGATGTTCATCGGAAACTGCTACTGGTCTTCCAGGGAACGATCAAAGTAGACTGTTTGAGACATTACTCCCATGGAGGAAAGTGCGCATGGTGACTGTTGTATTCAATCCCGATGCTATTTCTGTGTTTCATCAACAGTCTGATAATTCACAGATTACAGAATGCCTCCAGATGTGCATCGGAAACTACTACTGGTCTTACATGGAACGATCAAAAGGAGACTGTTTGAGACATTACTCCCATGGAGGAAAGTGCGCATGGTGACTGTTGTATTCAATCCCGATGCAATTTCTGTGTTTCATCAACAGTCTGATAATTCACAGATTACAGAATGCCTCCAGATGTGCATCGGAAACTACTACTGGTCTTCCAGGGAATGATCAAAGCGTAGACTGTTAGAGACTTTAATCTCATGGAGGAAAGTGCGCATTGTGACTGTTGTATTCAATCAAGATGCAATTTCTGTGTTTCATCAACACTCTGATAGTCCACAGATTACAGAATGCCAATAGATGTGAATCGTAAACTACTACTGGTCTTAAAGGGAACGATCAAGGCGTAGACTGTTTGAGACATTACTCCCATGGAGGAAAGTGCGCATGGTGACTGCTGTATTCACCCCGATGGAATTTCTGTGTTTCATCAACACTCTGATAGTCCACAACTTACGGAATATCACCAGACGAGCATCCGAAACTACTACTGGTCCTCCAGGGAACGATCAATGCGTAGACTGTTTGAGACATTACTCCCGTGGAGGAAGGTGCGCATGGTGACTGTTGTATTCAATCCCGATGCAATTTCTGTGTTTCATCAACACTCTGATACTCCACAGATTACAGAATGCCTCCAGATGTTCATCGGAAACTGCTACTGGCCTTCCAGGGAACGATCAAAAGGAGACTGTTTGAGACATTACTCCCATGGAGGAAAGTGCGCATGGTGACTGTTGTATTCAATCCCGATGCAATTTCTGTGTTTCATCAACAGTCTGATAATTCACAGATTACAGAATGCCTCCAGATGTGCATCGGAAACTACTACTGGTCTTACAGGGAACGATCAAAGCGTAGACCGTTTGAGACATTACTAACATGGAGGAAAGTGCGGATGGTGACTGTTGTATTCAATCCCAATGAAATTTCTGTGTTTCATCAACACTCAGATAATCCACAGATTACAGAATGCCTCCAGATATGCATCGGAAACTACTACTGGTCTTCCAGGAAATGATCAAAGCGTAGACTGTTAGAGACTTTAATCTCATGGAGGAAGTGCGCATGGTGACTGTTGTATTCAATCCCGATGCAATTTCTGTGTTTCATCAACACTCTGATAGTCCACAGATTACAGAATGCCAATAGATGTGAATCGTAAACTACTACTGGTCTTAAAGGGATCGATCAAGGCGTAGACTGTTTGAGACATTACTCCAGTGGGGGAAAGTGCGCATGGTGACTGTTGTATTCACCCCGATGGAATTTCTGTGTTTCATCAACACTCCGATTGTCCACAACTTACGGAATATCACCAGACGAGCGTCCGAAACTACTACTGGTCCTCCAGGGAACGATCAATGCGTAGACAGTTTGAGACATTACTCCCGTGGAGGAAGGTGCGCATGGTGACTGTTGTATTCAATCCCGATGCAATTTCTGTGTTTCATCAACACTCTGATACTCCACAGATTACAGAATGCCACCAGATATGCATCGGAAACTACTACTGGTCTTCCAGGGAACGATTAAAGCGTAGACTCTTAGAGACATTACTCCCATGGAGGAAAGTGCGCATGGTGACTGTTGTATTCAATCCCAATGCAATTTCTGTGTTTCATCAACAGTCTGATAGTCCACAGGTTACAGAATGCCTCAAGATGTGCATCGGAAACTACTTCTGCTCTTCCAGGGAACGATCAAACCGTAGACTGTTTGAGACGTTACTCCCATGGAGGAAAGTGCGCATGGTGACTGTTGTATTCAATCCCGATGCAATTTCTGTGTTTTGATCAACACTCTGATAGTCCACAGATTATAGAATGCCTCCAGATGTGCATCGGAAAATACTACTGGTCTTACAGGGAACGATCAAAGCGTAGACTGTTTGAGACATTACTCCCATGGGGAACGTGCGCACAGTGACTGTTGTATTCAATCCCGATGTAATATCTGTGTTTTATCAACAGTCTGATAGTCCACAGGTTACATAATGCCTCCAGATGTGCATCGGAAACTACTACTGGACTTCCAGGGAACGATCAAAGCGTAGACTGTTTAAGACATTACACTTATGGAGGAATGTGTGCATGGTGACTGTTGTATTCAATCCCGACGCAATTTTAGCGTTTCATCAACACTTTGATAGTCCACAGATTACAGAATGCCACCAGATGTGCATCGGAAACTACTACTGGTCCTCCAGGGAACGATCAAAGCGTAGACTGTTTGAGACATTACTCCCGTTGAGGTAAGTGCGCATGGTGACTGTTGTATTCAATCCCGATGCAATTTTAGTGTTTCATCAACACTCTGATAGTCCAGAGATTACAGAATGCCACCAGATGTGCATCGGAAACTACTACTGGTCTTCCAGGGAACGATCAAAGCGTAGACTGTTTGAGACATACCTCCCGTGGAGGAAAGTGAGCATGGTGACTGTTCTATTCAATACCGATGCAATTTCTGTGTTTCATCAACACTCTGATAGTCCACGGATTACAGAATGGCACCAGATGTTTATCGGAGACTACTACTGGTCTTCCAGGGTTCGATCATAGCGTAGACTGTTTGAGAATTACTCCCATGGAGGAAAGTTCGCATGGTGACAGTTGTATTCAATCCTGATGCAATTTCTGTGTTTCAAGAACACCGTTATAGTCCACAGATTACAGAATGCCTCCAGATGTGCATCGGAAACTGCTACTGGACTTCCAGGGAACGATCAAAGCGTAGACAGTCTGAGACATTACTCCCATGGAGGAAAGTGCGCATGGTGACTGTTGTATTCAATCCCGATGCAGTTTCTGTGTTTCATCAACACTCTGATATTCCACAGATTACAGAATGCCTCCAGATGTTCATCGGAAACTGCTACTGGTCTTCCAGGGAACGATCAAAGTAGACTGTTTGAGACATTACTCCCATGGAGGAAAGTGCGCATGGTGACTGTTGTATTCAATCCCGATGCTATTTCTGTGTTTCATCAACAGTCTGATAATTCACAGATTACAGAATGCCTCCAGATGTGCATCGGAAACTACTACTGGTCTTACAGGGAACGACCAAAGCGTAGACCGTTTGAGACATTACTAACATGGAGGAAAGTGCGGATGGTGACTGTTGTATTCAATCCCAATGCAATTTCTGTGTTTCATCAACACTCAGATAATCCACAGATTACAGAATGCCTCCAGATATGCATCGGAAACTACTACTGGTCTTCCAGGGAATGATCAAAGCGTAGACTGTTAGAGACTTTAATCTCATGGAGGAAAGTGCGCATGGTGACTGTTGTATTCAATCAAGATGCAATTTCTGTGTTTCATCAACACTCTGATAGTCCACAGATTACAGAATGCCAATAGATGTGAATCGTAAACTACTACTGGTCTTAAAGGGAACGATCAAGGCGTAGACTGTTTGAGACATTACTCCCGTGGAGGAAAGTGCGCATGGTGACTGTTGTATTCACCCCGATGGAATTTCTGTGTTTCATCAACACTCTGATAGTCCACAACTTACGGAATATCACCAGACGAGCATTCGAAACTACTACTGGTCCTCCAGGGAACGATCAATGCGTAGACTGTTTGAGACATTACTCCCGTGGAGGAAGGTGCGCATGGTGACTGTTGTATTCAATCCCGATGCAATTTCTGTGTTTCATAAACACTCTGATACTCCACAGATTACA
The DNA here is from genome assembly GCF_023897955.1 of Schistocerca gregaria. Lineage (NCBI taxonomy): Eukaryota > Metazoa > Arthropoda > Insecta > Orthoptera > Acrididae > Schistocerca > Schistocerca gregaria. The sequence continues at coordinate 46,099,234 of NC_064927.1, forward strand.
GAATGCCACCAGATATGCATCGGAAACTACTACTGGTCTTCCAGGGAACGATTAAAGCGTAGGCTCTTAGAGACATTACTCCCATGATGGAAAGTGCGCATGGTGACTGTTGTATTCAATCCCAATGCAATTTCTGTGTTTCATCAACAGTCTGATAGTCCACAGGTTACAGAATGCCTCAAGATGTGCATCGGAAACTACTTCTGCTCTTCCAGGGAACGATCAAACCGTAGACTGTTTGAGACGTTACTCCCATGGAGGAAAGTGCGCATGGTGACTGTTGTATTCAATCCCGATGCAATTTCTGTGGTTTGATCAACACTCTGATAGTCCACAGATTATAGAATGCCTCCAGACGTGCATCGGAAAATACTACTGGTCTTACAGGGAACGATCAAAGCATAGACTGTTTGAGACATTACTCCCATGGGGAACGTGCGCACGGTGACTGTTGTATTCAATCCCGATGCAATATCTGTGTTTTATCAACAGTCTGATAGTCCACAGGTTACAGAATGCCTCCAGATGTGCATCGGAAACTACTACTGGACTTCCAGGGAACGATCAAAGCGTAGACTGTTTACGACATTACACTTATGGAGGAATGTGTGCATGGTGACTGTTGTATTCAATCCCGACGCAATTTTAGTGTTTCATCAACACTTTGATAGTCCACAGATTACAGAATGCCACCAGATGTGCATCGGAAACTACTACTGGTCCTCCAGGGAACGATCAAAGCGTAGACTGTTTGAGACATTACTCCCGTGGAGGTAAGTGCGCATGGTGACTGTTGTATTCAATCCCGATGCAATTTCTGTATTTCGTCAACACTCTGATAGTCCACAGATTACAGAATGCCACCAGATGTGCATCGGAAACTACTACTGGTCTTCCAGGGAACGATCAAAGCGTATTCTGTTTGAGAATTACACCATGGAGGAAAGTAAACATGGTGACTGTTGTATTCAATCCCGATGCTATTTCTGTATTTCATCAACACTCTGATAGTCCAAAGTTTACAGAATGCCTCCAGATGTTCATCGGAAACTGCTACTGGTCTTCCAGGGAACGATCAAAGCGTAGACTGTTTGAGACATTACTCCCATGGAGGAAAGTTCGCATGGTGACAGTTGTATTCAATCCTGATGCAATTTCTGTGTTTAAAGAACACTCTTATAGTCCACAGATTACAGAATTCCTCCAGATGTGCATCGGAAATTGCTACTGGACTTCCAGGGAACGATCAAAGCGTAGACAGTCTGAGACATTGCTCCCATGGAGGAAAGTGCGCATGGTGACTGTTGTATTCAATCCCGATGCAGTTTCTGTGTTTCATCAACACTCTGATATTCCACAGATTACAGAATGCCTCCAGATGTTCATCGGAAACTGCTACTGGTCTTCCAGGGAACGATCAAAGTAGACTGTTTGAGACATTACTCCCATGGAGGAAAGTGCGCATGGTGACTGTTGTATTCAATCCCGATGCTATTTCTGTGTTTCATCAACAGTCTGATAATTCACAGATTACAGAATGCCTCCAGATGTGCATCGGAAACTACTACTGGTCTTACAGGGAACGATCAAAGCGTAGACCGTTTGAGACATTACTAACATGGAGGAAAGTGCGGATGGTGACTGTTGTATTCAATCCCAATGCAATTACTGTGTTTCATCAACACTCAGATAATCCACAGATTACAGAATGCCTCCAGATATGCATCGGAAACTACTACTGGTCTTCCAGGGAATGATCAAAGCGTAGACTGTTAGAGACTTTAATCTCATGGAGGAAAGTGCGCATGGTGACTGTTGTATTCAATCAAGATGCAATTTCTGTGTTTCATCAACACTCTGATAGTCCACAGATTATAGAATGCCAATAGATGTGAATCGTAAACTACTACTGGTCTTAAAGGGAACGATCAAGTCGTAGACTGTTTGAGACATTATTCCCGTGGAGGAAAGTGCGCATGGTGACTGTTGTATTCAATCCCAATGCAATTTCTGTGTTTCATCAACACTCTGATACTCCACAGATTACAGAATGCCACCAGATATGCATCGGAAACTACTACTGGTCTTCCAGGGAACGATTAAAGCGTAGACTCTTAGAGACATTACTCCCATGATGGAAAGTGCGCATGGTGACTGTTGTATTCAATCCCAATGCAATTTCTGTGTTTCATCAACAGTCTGATAGTCCACAGGTTACAGAATGCCTCAAGATGTGCATCGGAAACTACTTCTGCTCTTCCAGGGAACGATCAAACCGTAGACTGTTTAAGACGTTACTCCCATGGAGGAAAGTGCGCATGGTGACTGTTGTATTCAATCCCGATGCAATTTCTGTGGTTTGATCAACACTCTGATAGTCCACAGATTATAGAATGCCTCCAGACGTGCATCGGAAATACTACTGGTCTTACAGGGAACGATCAAAGCGTAGACTGTTTGAGACATTACTCCCATGGGGAACGTGCGCACGGTGACTGTTGTATTCAATCCCGATGCAATATCTGTGTTTTATCAACAGTCTGATAGTCCACAGGTTACAGAATGCCTCCAGATGTGCATCGGAAACTACTACTGGACTTCCAGGGAACGATCAAAGCGTAGACTGTTTAAGACATTACACTTATGGAGGAATGTGTGCATGGTGACTGTTGTATTCAATCCCGACGCAATTTTAGTGTTTCATCAACACTTTGATAGTCCACAGATAACAGAATGCAACCAGATGTGCATCGGAATCTACTACTGGTCCTCCAGGGAACGATCAAAGCGTAGACTGTTTGAGACATTACTCCCGTGGAGGTAAGTGCGCATGGTGGCTGTTGTATTCAATCCCGATGCAATTTCTGTATTTCGTCAACACTCTGATAGTCCACAGATTACAGAATGCCACCAGATGTGCATCGGAAACTACTACTGGTCTTCCAGGGAACGATCAAAGCGTATTCTGTTTGAGAATTACTCCCATGGAGGAAAGTAAACATGGTGACTGTTGTATTCAATCCCGATGCTATTTCTGTATTTCATCAACACTCTGATAGGCCACAGTTTACAGAATGCCTCCAGATGTTCATCGGAAACTGCTACTGGTCTTCCGGGGAACGATCAAAGCGTAGAGTGTTTGAGACATTACTCCCATGGAGGAAAGTTCGCATGGTGACAGTTGTATTCAATCCTGATGCAATTTCTGTGTTTCAAGAACACTCTTATAGTCCACAGATTACAGAATGCCTCCAGATGTGCATCGGAAATTGCTACTGGACTTCCAGGGAACGATCAAAGCGTAGACAGTCTGAGACATTACTCCCATGGAGGAAAGTGCGCATGGTGACTGTTGTATTCAATCCCGATGCAGTTTCTGTGTTTCATCAACACTCTGATATTCCACAGATTACAGAATGCCTCCAGATGTTCATCGGAAACTGCTACTGGTCTTCCAGGGAACGATCAAAGTAGACTGTTTGAGACATTACTCCCATGGAGGAAAGTGCGCATGGTGATTGTTGTATTCAATCCCGATGCTATTTCTGTGTTTCATCAACAGTCTGATAATTCACAGATTACAGAATGCCTCCAGATGTGCATCGGAAACTACTACTGGTCTTACAGGGAACGATCAAAGCGTAGACCGTTTGAGACATTACTAACATGGAGGAAAGTGCGGATGGTGACTGTTGTATTCAATCCCAATGCAATTTCTGTGTTTCATCAACACTCAGATAATCCACAGATTACAGAATGCCTCCAGATATGCATCGGAAACTACTACTGGTCTTCCAGGGAATGATCAAAGCGTAGACTGTTAGAGACTTTAATCTCATGGAGGAAAGTGCGCATGGTGACTGTTGTATTCAATCAAGATGCAATTTCTGTGTTTCATCAACACTCTGATAGTCCACAGATTACAGAATGCCAATAGATGTGAATCGTAAACTACTACTGGTCTTAAAGGGAACGATCAAGGCGTAGACTGTTTGAGACATTATTCCCGTGGAGGAAAGTGCGCATGGTGACTGTTGTATTCACCCCGATGGAATTTCTGTGTTTCATCAACACTCTGATAGTCCACAACTTACGGAATATCACCAGACGAGCATCCGAAACTACTACTGGTCCTCCAGGGAACAATCAATGCGTAGACTGTTTGAGACATTACTCCCGTGGAGGAAGGTGCGCATGGTGACTGTTGTATTCAATCCCGATGCAATTTCTGTGTTTCATCAACACTCTGATACTCCACAGATTACAGAATGCCACCAGATATGCATCGGAAACTACTACTGGTCTTCCAGGGAACGATTAAAGCATAGACTCTTAGAGACATTACTCCCATGGAGGAAAGTGCGCATGGTGACTGTTGTATTCAATCCCAATGCAATTTCTGTGTTTCATCAACAGTCTGATAGTCCACAGGTTACAGAATGCCTCAAGATGTGCATCGGAAACTACTTCTGCTCTTCCAGGGAACGATCAAACCGTAGACTGTTTGAGACGTTACTCCCATGGAGGAAAGTGCGCATGGTGACTGTTGTATTCAATCCCGATGCAATTTCTGTGGTTTGATCAACACTCTGATAGTCCACAGATTATAGAATGCCTCCAGACGTGCATCGGAAATACTACTGGTCTTACAGGGAACGATCAAAGCGTAGACTGTTTGAGACATTACTCCCATGGGGAACGTGCGCACGGTGACTGTTGTATTCAATCCCGATGCAATATCTGTGTTTTATCAACAGTCTGATAGTCCACAGGTTACAGAATGCCTCCAGATGTGCATCGGAAACTACTACTGGACTTCCAGGGAACGATCAAAGCGTAGACTGTTTAAGACATTACACTTATGGAGGAATGTGTGCATGGTGACTGTTGTATTCAATCCCGACGCAATTTTAGTGTTTCATCAACACTTTGATAGTCCACAGATTACAGAATGCAACCAGATGTGCATCGGAATCTACTACTGGTCCTCCAGGGAACGATCAAAGCGTAGACTGTTTGAGACATTACTCCCGTGGAGGTAAGTGCGCATGGTGACTGTTGTATTCAATCCCGATGCAATTTCTGTATTTCGTCAACACTCTGATAGTCCACAGATTACAGAATGCCACCAGATGTGCATCGGAAACTACTACTGGTCTTCCAGGGAACGATCAAAGCGTATTCTGTTTGAGAATTACTCCCATGGAGGAAAGTAAACATGGTGACTGTTGTATTCAATCCCGATGCTATTTCTGTATTTCATCAACACTCTGATAGGCCACAGTTTACAGAATGCCTCCAGATGTTCATCGGAAACTGCTACTGGACTTCCAGGGAACGATCAAAGCGTAGACAGTCTGAGACATTACTCCCATGGAGGAAAGTGCGCATGGTGACTGTTGTATTCAATCCCGATGCAGTTTCTGTGTTTCATCAACACTCTGATATTCCACAGATTACAGAATGCCTCCAGATGTTCATCGGAAACTGCTACTGGTCTTCCAGGGAACGATCAAAGTAGACTGTTTGAGACATTTCTCCCATGGAGGAAAGTGCGCATGGTGATTGTTGTATTCAATCCCGATGCTATTTCTGTGTTTCATCAACAGTCTGATAATTCACAGATTACAGAATGCCTCCAGATGTGCATCGGAAACTACTACTGGTATTACAGGGAACGATCAAAGCGTAGACCGTTTGAGACATTACTAACATGGAGGAAAGTGCGGATGGTGACTGGTGTATTCAATCCCAATGCAATTTCTGTGTTTCATCAACACTCAGATAATCCACAGATTACAGAATGCCTCCAGATATGCATCGGAAACTACTACTGGTCTTCCAGGGAATGATCAAAGGGTAGACTGTTAGAGACTTTAATCTCATGGAGGAAAGTGCGCATGGTGACTGTTGTATTCAATCAAGATGCAATTTCTGTGTTTCATCAACACTCTGATAGTCCACAGATTACAGAATGCCAATAGATGTGAATCGTAAACTACTACTGGTCTTAAAGGGAACGATCAAGGCGTAGACTGTTTGAGACATTACTCCCGTGGAGGAAAGTGCGCATGGTGACTGTTGTATTCACCCCGATGGAATTTCTGTGTTTCATCAACACTCTGATAGTCCACAACTTACGGAATATCACCAGACGAGCATCCGAAACTACTACTGGTCCTCCAGGGAACGATCAATGCGTAGACTGTTTGAGACATTACTCCCGTGGAGGAAGGTGCGCATGGTGACTGTTGTATTCAATCCCGATGCAATTTCTGTGTTTCATAAACACTCTGATACTCCACAGATTACAGAATGCCACCAGATATGCATCGGAAACTACTACTGGTCTTCCAGGGAACGATTAAAGCGTAGACTCTTAGAGACATTACTCCCATGATGGAAAGTGCGCATGGTGACTGTTGTATTCAATCCCAATGCAATTTCTGTGTTTCATCAACAGTCTGATAGTCCACAGGTTACAGAATGCCTCAAGATGTGCATCGGAAACTACTTCTGCTCTTCCAGGGAACGATCAAACCGTAGACTGTTTGAGACGTTACTCCCAAGGAGGAAAGTGCGCATGGTGACTGTTGTATTCAATCCCGATGCAATTTCTGTGGTTTGATCAACACTCTGATAGTCCACAGATTATAGAATGCCTCCAGACGTGCATCGGAAAATACTACTGGTCTTACAGGGATCGATCAAAGCGTAGACTGTTTGAGACATTACTCCCATGGGGAACGTGCGCACGGTGACTGTTGTATTCAATCCCGATGCAATATCTCTGTTTTATCAACAGTCTGATAGTCCACAGGTTACAGAATGCCTCCAGATGTGCATCGGAAACTACTACTGGACTTCCAGGGAACGATCAAAGCGTAGACTGTTTAAGACATTACACTTATGGAGGAATGTGTGCATGGTGACTGTTGTATTCAATCCCGACGCTATTTTAGGGTTTCATCAACACTTTGATAGTCCACAGATTACAGAATGCCACCAGATGTGCATCGGAAACTACTACTGGTCCTCCAGGGAACGATCAAAGCGTAGACTGTTTGAGACATTACTCCCATGGAGGTAAGTGCGCATGGTGACTGTTGTATTCAATCCCGATGCAATTTCTGTATTTCGTCAACACTCTGATAGTCCACAGATTACAGAATGCCACCAGATGAGCATCGGAAACTACTACTGGTCTTCCAGGGAACGATCAAAGCGTATTCTGTTTGAGAATTACTCCCATGGAGGAAAGTAAACATGGTGACTGTTGTATTCAATCCCGATGCTATTTCTGTATTTCATCAACACTCTGATAGTCCACAGTTTACAGAATGCCTCCAGATGTTCATCGGAAACTGCTACTGGTCTTCCAGGGAACGATCAAAGCGTAGACTGTTTGAGACATTACTCCCATGGAGGAAAGTTCGCATGGTGACAGTTGTATTCAATCCTGATGCAATCTCTGTGTTTCAAGAACACTCTTATAGTCCACAGATTACAGAATGCCTCCAGATGTGCATCGGAAATTGCTACTGGACTTCCAGGGAACGATCAAAGCGTAGACACTCTGAGACATTACTCCCATGGAGGAAAGTGCGCATGGTGACTGTTGTATTCAATCCCGATGCAGTTTCTGTGTTTCATCAACACTCTGATATTCCACAGATTACAGAATGCCTCCAGATGTTCATCGGAAACTGCTACTGGTCTTCCAGGGAACGATCAAAGTAGACTGTTTGAGACATTACTCCCATGGAGGAAAGTGCGCATGGTGATTGTTGTATTCAATCCCGATGCTATTTCTGTGTTTCATCAACAGTCTGATAATTCACAGATTACAGAATGCCTCCAGATGTGCATCGGAAACTACTACTGGTCTTACAGGGAACGATCAAAGCGTAGACCGTTTGAGACATTACTAACATGGAGGAAAGTGCGGATGGTGACTGTTGTATTCAATCAAGATGCAATTTCTGTGTTTCATCAACACTCTGATAGTCCACAGATTACAGAATGCCAATAGATGTGAATCGTAAACTACTACTGGTCTTAAAGGGAACGATCAAGGCGTAGACTGTTTGAGACATTATTCCCGTGGAGGAAAGTGCGCATAGTGACTGTTGTATTCACCCCGATGGAATTTCTGTGTTTCATCAACACTCTGATAGTCCACAACTTACGGAATATCACCAGACGAGCATCCGAAACTACTACTGGTCCTCCAGGGAACAATCAATGCGTAGACTGTTTGAGACATTACTACCGTGGAGGAAGGTGCGCATGGTGACTGTTGTATTCAATCCCGATGCAATTTCTGTGTTTCATCAACACTCTGATACTCCACAGATTACAGAATGCCACCAGATATGCATCGGAAACTACTACTGGTCTTCCAGGGAACGATTAAAGCATAGACTCTTAGAGACATTACTCCCATGGAGGAAAGTGCGCATGGTGACTGTTGTATTCAATCCCAATGCAATTTCTGTGTTTCATCAACAGTCTGATAGTCCACAGGTTACAGAATGCCTCAAGATGTGCATCGGAAACTACTTCTGCTCTTCCAGGGAACGATCAAACCGTAGACTGTTTGAGACGTTACTCCCATGGAGGAAAGTGCGCATGGTGACTGTTGTATTCAATCCCGATGCAATTTCTGTGGTTTGATCAGCACTCTGATAGTCCACAGATTACAGAATGCCAATAGATGTGAATCGTAAACTACTACTGGTCTTAAAGGGAACGATCAAGGCGTAGACTGTTTGAGACATTATTCCCGTGGAGGAAAGTGCGCATGGTGACTGTTGTATTCAATCCCGATGCAATATCTGTGTTTTATCAACAGTCTGATAGTCCACAGGTTACAGAATGCCTCCAGATGTGCATCGGAAACTACTACTGGACTTCCAGGGAACGATCAAAGCGTAGACTGTTTAAGACATTACACTTATGGAGGAATGTGTGCATGGTGACTGTTGTATTCAATCCCGACGCAATTTTAGTGTTTCATCAACACTTTGATAGTCCACAGATTACAGAATGCCAAAAGATGTGCATCGGAAACTACTACTGGTCCTCCATGGAACGATCAAAGCGTAGACTGTTTGAGACATTACTCCCGTGGAGGTAAGTGCGCATGGTGACTGTTGTATTCAATCCCGATGCAATTTCTGTATTTCGTCAACACTCTGATAGTCCACAGAATACAGAATGCCACCAGATGTGCATCGGAAACTACTACTGGTCTTCCAGGGAACGATCAAAGCGTATACTGTTTGAGAATTACTCCCATGGAGGAAAGTAAACATGGTGACTGTTGTATTCAATCCCGATGCTATTTCTGTATTTCATCAACACTCTGATAGTCCACAGTTTACAGAATGCCTCCAGATGTTCATCGGAAACTGCTACTGGTCTTCCAGGGAACGATCAAAGCGTAGACTGTTTGAGACATTACTCCCATGGAGGAAAGTTCGCATGGTGACAGTTGTATTCAATCCTGATGCAATTTCTGTGTTTCAAGAACACTCTTATAGTCCACAGATTACAGAATGCCTCCAGATGTGCATCGGAAATTGCTACTGGACTTCCAGGGAACGATCAAAGCGTAGACAGTCTGAGACATTACTCTCATGGAGGAAAGTGCGCATGGTGACTGTTGTATTCAATCCCGATGCAGTTTCTGGGTTTCATCAACACTCTGATATTCCACAGATTACAGAATGCCTCCAGATGTTCATCGGAAACTGCTACTGGTCTTCCAGGGAACGATCAAAGTAGACTGTTTGAGACATTACTCCCATGGAGGAAAGTGCGCATGGTGATTGTTGTAATCAATCCCGATGCTATTTCTGTGTTTCATCAACAGTCTGATAATTCACAGATTACAGAATGCCTCCAGATGTGCATCTGAAACTACTACTGGTCTTACAGGGAACGATCAAAGCGTAGACCGTTTGAGACATTACTAACATGGAGGAAAGTGCGGATGGTGACTGTTGTATTCAATCCCAATGCAATTTCTGTGTTTCATCAACACTCAGATAATCCACAGATTACAGAATGCCTCCAGATATGCATCGGAAACTACTACTGGTCTTCCAGGGAATGATCAAAGGGTAGACTGTTAGAGACTTTAATCTCATGGAGGAAAGTGCGCATGGTGACTGTTGTATTCAATCAAGATGCAATTTCTGTGTTTCATCAAGACTCTGATAGTCCACAGATTACAGAATGCCAATAGATGTGAATCGTAAACTACTACTGGTCTTAAAGGGAACGATCAAGGCGTAGACTGTTTGAGACATTACTCCCGTGGAGGAAAGTGCGCATGGTGACTGTTGTATTCACCCCGATGGAATTTCTGTGTTTCATCAACACTCTGATAGTCCACAACTTACGGAATATCACCAGACGAGCATCCGAAACTACTACTGGTCCTCCAGGGAACGATCAATGCGTAGACTGTTTGAGACATTACTCCCGTGGAGGAAGGTGCGCATGGTGACTGTTGTATTCAATCCCGATGCAATTTCTGTGTTTCATCAACACTCTGATACTCCACAGATTACAGAATGCCACCAGATATGCATCGGAAACTACTACTGGTCTTCCAGGGAACGATTAAAGAGTAGACTCTTAGAGACATTACTCCCATGGAGGAAAGTGCGCATGGTGACTGTTGTATTCAATCCCAATGCAATTTCTGTGTTTCATCAACAGTCTGATAGTCCACAGGTTACAGAATGCCTCAAGATGTGCATCGGAAACTACTTCTGCTCTTCCAGGGAACGACCAAACCGTAGACTGTTTGAGACGTTACTCCCATGGAGGAAAGTGCGCATGGTGACTGTTGTATTCAATCCCGATGCAATTTCTGTGGTTTGATCAACACTCTGATAGTCCACAGATTATAGAATGCCTCCAGATGTGCATCGGAAAATACTACTGGTCTTACAGGGAACGATCAAAGCGTAGACTGTTTGAGACATTACTCCCATGGGGAACGTGCGCACGGTGACTGTTGTATTCAATCCCGATGCAATATCTGTGTTTTATCAACAGTCTGATAGTGCACAGGTTACAGAATGCCTCCAGATGTGCATCGGAAACTACTACTGGACTTCCAGGGAACGATCAAAGCGTAGACTGTTTAAGACATTACACTTATGGAGGAATGTGTGCATGGTGACTGTTGTATTCAATCCCGACGCAATTTTAGTGTTTCATCAACACTTTGATAGTCCACAGATTACAGAATGCCACCAGATGTGCATCGGAAACTACTACTGGTCCTCCAGGGAACGATCAAAGCGTAGACTGTTTGAGACATTACTCCCGTGGAGGTAAGTGCGCATGGTGACTGTTGTATTCAACCCCGATGCAATTTTAGTGTTTCATCAACACTCTGATAGTCCACAGATTACAGAATGCCACCAGATGTGCATCGGAAACTACTACTGGTCTTCCAGGGAACGATCAAAGCGTAGACTGTTTGAGACATACCTCCTGTGGAGGAAAGTGAGCTTGGTGACTGTTCTATTCAATCCCGATGCAATTTCTGTGTTTCATCAACACTCTGATAGTCCACGGATTACAGAATGGCACCAGATGTGCATCGGAGACTACTACTGGTCTTCCAGGGAACGATCATAGCGTAGACTGTTTGAGTATTACTCCCATGGGGGAAAGTGCGCATGGTGACTGTTGTATTCAATCCCGATGCAATTTCTGTGTTTCATCAACACTCTGATATTCCACAGATTACAGAATGCCTCCAGATGTACATCGGAAACTGCTACTGGTCTTCCAGGGAACGATCGAAGCGTAGACTCTTTGAGACATTACTCCAATGGAGGAAAGTGCGCATGGTGACTGTTGTATTCAATCCCGATTCAATTTCTGTGTTTCGTCAACACTCTGATAGTCCACAGATTACAGAACGCCACCAGATGTGCATCGGAAACTACTACTGGTCTTCCAGGGAACGATCAAAGAGTAGACTGTTTGAGACATTACTCCCATGGAGGAAAGTGCGCATGGTGACTGTTGTATTCAATCCCGATTCAATTTCTGTGTTTCGTCAACACTCTGATAGTCCACAGATTACAGAATGCCACCAGATGTGCATCGGAAACTACTACTGGTCTTCCAGGGAACGATCAAAGCGTAAACTCTTTGGGACATTTCTCCGTGGAGGGAAATGCGCATGGTGGCTGTTGTATTGAATCCCGATGCAATTTCTGTATTTCGTCAACACTCTGATAGTCCACAGATTACAGAATGCCATCAGATGTGCATTGGTACTACTACTGGTCTTCCAGGGAACGATCAAAGCGTATACTGTTTGAGAATTACTCCCATGGAGGAAAGTGAACATGGTGACTGTTGTATTCAATCTCGATGATATTTCTGTATTTCATCAACACTCTGATAGTCCACAGTTTACAGAATGCCTGCAGATGTTCATCGAAAACTACTACTGGTCTTCCAGGGAACGATCAAAGCGTAGACTGTTTGAGACATTACTCCCATGGAGGAAACTTCGCATGGTGACTGTTGTATTCAATCCTGATGCAATTTCTGTGTTTCAAGAACACTCTTATAGTCCACAGAGTACAGAATGCCTCCAGATGTGCATCGGAAGGTGCTACTGGACTTCCAGGGAACGATCAAAGCGTAGACTGTCTGAGACATTACTCCCATGGAGGAAAGTGCGCATGGTGACTGTTGTATTCAATCCCGATGCAATTTCTGTGTTTCATCAACACTCTGATATTCCACAGATTACAGAATGCCTCCAGATGTTCATCGGAAACTGCTACTGGTCTTCCAGGGAACGATCAAAGCGTAGACTGTTTGAGACATTACTCCTATGGAGGAAAGTGCGCATGGTGACTGTTGTATTCAATCCCGATCCAATATCTGTGTTTTATCAACAGTCTGATAGTCCACAGATTACAGAATGCCTCCAGATGTGCATCGAAAACTACTACTGTCTTCCAAGGAACGATCAAAGCGTAGACTGTTTGAGACATTACTCCCATGGAGGAAAGTGCGCATGGTGGTTGTTGTATTGAATCCCGATGCAATTTCTGTATTTCGTCAACACTCTGATAGTCCACAGATTACAGAATGCCACCAGTTGTGCATCGGAAACTACTACTGGTCTTCCAGGGAACGATCAAAGCGTAGACTGTTTGAGACATTATTCCCATTGAGGAAAGTGCGCATGGTGACTGTTGTATTCAATCCCGAGGCAATTTCTGTGTTTCAATCCACACTTTGAAGGTCCACAGATTACAGAAGGAATCCAGATGTGCATCGGAAACTACTACTTTTCTTGCAGGGAACGATCAAAGGGTAGACTGTTTGAAAATTACTCCCATGCAGGAAAGTGCGCATGGTGACTGTTGTATTCAATCCCGATGCAATTTCTGTGTTTCATCAACAATCGGATAGTCCACAGATTACAGAATGCCTCCAAATGTCCATCGGAAACTACTACTGGTCTTCCAGAGACCGATCAAAGTGTAGACTGTTTCAGACATTACTAACATGGAGGATAGTGCGCATGGTGACTGTTGTATTCAATCCCGATGCAATTTCTGTCTTTCATCAACAGTCTGATAGTCCACAGGTTACAGAATGCCTCAAGATGTGCATCGGAAACTACTTCTGGTCTTCCAGGTAACGATCAAAGCGTAGACTGTTTGAGACGTTACTCCCATGGAGGGAAGTGCGCATGGTGACTGTTGTATTCAATCCCGATGCAATTTCTGTGGTTTGATCAACACTCTGATAGTCCACAGATTATAGAATGCCTCCAGATGTGCATCGGAAAATACTACTGGTCTTACAGGGAACGATCAAAGCGTAGACTGTTTGAGACATTACTCCCATGGGGAACGTGCGCACGGTGACTGTTGTATTCAATCCCGATGCAATATCTGTGTTTTATCAACAGTCTGATAGTCCACAGGTTACAGAATGCCTCCAGATGTGCATCGGAAACTACTACTGGACTTCCAGGGAACGATCAAAGCGTAGACTGTTTAAGACATTACACTTATGGAGGAATGTGTGCATGGTGACTGTTGTATTCGATCCCGACGCAATTTTAGTGTTTCATCAACACTTTGATAGTCCACAGATTACAGAATGCCACCAGATGTGCATCGGAAACTACTACTGGTCCTCCAGGGAACGATCAAAGCGTAGACTGTTTGAGACATTACTCCCGTGGAGGTAAGTGCGCATGGTGACTGTTGTATTCAATCCCGATGGAATTTTAGTGTTTCATCAACACTCTGATAGTCCACAGATTACAGAATGCCACCAGATGTGCATCGGAAACTACTACTGGTCTTCCAGGGAACGATCAAAGCGTCGACTGTTTGAGACATACCTCCCGTTGAGGAAAGTGAGCTTGGTGACTGTTCTATTCAATCCCGATGCAATTTATGTGTTTCATCAACACTCTGATAGTCCACGGATTACAGAATGGCACCAGATGTGCATCGGAGACTACTTCTGGTCTTCCAGGGAACGATCATAGCGTAGACTGTTTGAGTATTACTCCCATGGGGGAAAGTGCGCATGGTGACTGTTGTATTCAATCCCGATTCAATTTCTGTGTTTCGTCAACACTCTGATAGTCCACAGATTACAGAATGCCACCAGATGTGCATCGGAAACTACTACTGGTCTTCCAGGGAACGATCAAAGAGTAGACTGTTTGAGACATTACTCCCATGGAGGAAAGTGTGCATGGTGACTGTTGTATTCAATCACGATGCAATATCTGTGTTTTATCAACAGACTGATAGTCCACAGATTACAGAATGCCTCCAGATGTGCATCGGAAACTACTACTGGTCTTCCAGGGAACGATCAAAGCGTAGACTGTTTGAGACATTACTCCCATGGAGGAAAGTGCGCATGGTGACTGTTGTATTCAATCCCGATGCAATTTCTGTGTTTCATCAACACTCTGATATTCCACAGATTACAGAATGCCTCCAGATGTTCATCGGAAACTGCTACTGGTCTTCCAGGGAACGATCAAAGCGTAGACTGTTTGAGACATTACTCCCATGGAGGAAAGTGTGCATGGTGACTGTTGTATTCAATCCCGATTCAATTTCTGTGTTTCGTCAACACTCTGATAGTCCACAGATTACAGAATGCCACCAGATGTGCATCGGAAACTACTACTGGTCTTCCAGGGAACGATCAAAGCGTAAACTGTTTGGGACATTTCTCCCGTGGAGGGAAATGCGCATGGTGGCTGTTGTATTGAATCCCGATGCAATTTCTGTATTTCGTCAACACTCTGATAGTCCACAGATTACAGAATGCCATCAGATGTGCAATGGTACTACTACTGGTCTTCCAGGGAACGATCAAAGCGTATACTGTTTGAGAATTACTCCCATGGAGGAAAGTGAACATGGTGACTGTTGTATTCAATCTCGATGCTATTTCTGTATTTCATCAACACTCTGATAGTCCACAGTTTACAGAATGCCTGCAGATGTTCATCGAAAACTACTACTGGTCTTCCAGGGAACGATCAAAGCGTAGACTGTTTGAGACATTACTCCCATGGAGGAAACGTCGCATGGTGACTGTTGTATTCAATCCTGATGCAATTTCTGTGGTTCAAGAACACTCTTATAGTCCACAGAGTACAGAATGCCTCCAGATGTGCATCGGAAAGTGCTACTGGACTTCCAGGGAACGATCAAAGCGTAGACTGTCTGAGACATTACTCCCATGGAGGAAAGTGCGCATGGTGACTGTTGTATTCAATCCCGATGCAATTTCTGTGTTTCATCAACACTCTGATATTCCACAGATTACAGAATGCCTCCAGATGTTCATCGGAAACTGCTACTGGTCTTCCAGGGAACGATCAAAGCGTACACTGTTTGAGACATTACTCCCATGGAGGAAAGTGTGCATGGTGACTGTTGTATTCAATCACGATGCAATATCTGTGTTTTATCAACAGACTGATAGTCCACAGATTACAGAATGCCTCCAGATGTGCATCGGAAACTACTACTGGTCTTCCAGGGAACGATCAAAGCGTAGACTGTTTGAGACATTACTCTCATGGAGGAAAGTGCGCATGGTGACTGTTGTATTCAATCCCGATGCAATTTCTGTATTTCATCAACATTCTGATAGTCCACAGATTACAGAATGCCTCCAGATGTGCATCTGTAACTACTACTGGTCTTCCAGGGAACGATCAAAGCGTAGACTGTTTGAGACATTATTCCCATTGAGGAAAGTGCGCATGGTGACTGTTGTATTCAATCCCGAGGCAATTTCTGTGTTTCGTCAACACTCTGATAGTCCACAGATTACAGAATGCCACCAGATGTGCATCGGAAACTACTACTGGTCTTCCAGGGAACGATCAAAGAGTAGACTGTTTGAGACATTACTCCCATGGAGGAAAGTGCGCATGGTGACTGTTGTATTCAATCCCGATTCAATTTCTGTGTTTCGTCAACACTCTGATAGTCCACAGATTACAGAATGCCACCAGATGTGCATCGGAAACTACTACTGGTCTTCCAGGGAACGATCAAAGCGTAAACTGTTTGGGACATTTCTCCCGTGGAGGGAAATGCGCATGGTGGCTGTTGTATTGAATCCCGATGCAATTTCTGTATTTCGTCAACACTCTGATAGTCCACAGATTACAGAATGCCATCAGATGTGCAATGGTACTACTACTGGTCTTCCAGGGAACGATCAAAGCGTATACTGTTTGAGAATTACTCCCATGGAGGAAAGTGAACATGGTGACTGTTGTATTCAATCTCGATGCTATTTCTGTATTTCATCAACACTCTGATAGTCCACAGTTTACAGAATGCCTGCAGATGTTCATCGAAAACTACTACTGGTCTTCCAGGGAACGATCAAAGCGTAGACTGTTTGAGACATTACTCCCATGGAGGAAACTTCGCATGGTGACTGTTGTATTCAATCCTGATGCAATTTCTGTGGTTCAAGAACACTCTTATAGTCCACAGAGTACAGAATGCCTCCAGATGTGCATCGGAAAGTGCTACTGGACTTCCAGGGAACGATCAAAGCGTAGACTGTCTGAGACATTACTCCCATGGAGGAAAGTGCGCATGGTGACTGTTGTATTCAATCCCGATCCAATATCTGTGTTTTATCAACAGTCTGATAGTCCACAGATTACAGAATGCCTCCAGATGTGCATCGGAAACTACTACTGTCTTCCAAGGAACGATCAAAGCGTAGACTGTTTGAGACATTACTCCCATGGAGGAAAGTGCGCATGGTGACTGTTGTATTCAATCCCGATGCAATTTCTGTGTTTCATCAACACTCTGATATTCCACAGACTACAGAATGCCTCCAGATGTTCATCGGAAACTGCTACTGGTCTTCCAGGGAACGATCAAAGCGTAGACTGTTTGAGACATTACTCCTATGGAGGAAAGTGCGCATGGTGACTGTTGTATTCAATCCCGATCCAATATCTGTGTTTTATCAACAGTCTGATAGTCCACAGATTACAGAATGCCTCCAGATGTGCATCGGAAACTACTACTGTCTTCCAAGGAACGATCAAAGAGTAGACTGTTTGAGACATTACTCCCATGGAGGAAAGTGTGCATGGTGACTGTTGTATTCAATCACGATGCAATATCTGTGTTTTATCAACAGACTGATAGTCCACAGATTACAGAATGCCTCCAGATGTGCATCGGAAACTACTACTGGTCTTCCAGGGAACGATCAAAGCGTAGACTGTTTGAGACATTACTCCCATGGAGGAAAGTGCGCATGGTGACTGTTGTATTCAATCCCGATGCAATTTCTGTGTTTCATCAACACTCTGATATTCCACAGATTACAGAATGCCTCCAGATGTTCATCGGAAACTGCTACTGGTCTTCCAGGGAACGATCAAAGCGTAGACTGTTTGAGACATTACTCCCATGGAGGAAAGTGTGCATGGTGACTGTTGTATTCAATCCCGATTCAATTTCTGTGTTTCGTCAACACTCTGATAGTCCACAGATTACAGAATGCCACCAGATGTGCATCGGAAACTACTACTGGTCTTCCAGGGAACGATCAAAGCGTAAACTGTTTGGGACATTTCTCCCGTGGAGGGAAATGCGCATGGTGGCTGTTGTATTGAATCCCGATGCAATTTCTGTATTTCGTCAACACTCTGATAGTCCACAGATTACAGAATGCCATCAGATGTGCAATGGTACTACTACTGGTCTTCCAGGGAACGATCAAAGCGTATACTGTTTGAGAATTACTCCCATGGAGGAAAGTGAACATGGTGACTGTTGTATTCAATCTCGATGCTATTTCTGTATTTCATCAACACTCTGATAGTCCACAGTTTACAGAATGCCTGCAGATGTTCATCGAAAACTACTACTGGTCTTCCAGGGAACGATCAAAGCGTAGACTGTTTGAGACATTACTCCCATGGAGGAAACGTCGCATGGTGACTGTTGTATTCAATCCTGATGCAATTTCTGTGGTTCAAGAACACTCTTATAGTCCACAGAGTACAGAATGCCTCCAGATGTGCATCGGAAAGTGCTACTGGACTTCCAGGGAACGATCAAAGCGTAGACTGTCTGAGACATTACTCCCATGGAGGAAAGTGCGCATGGTGACTGTTGTATTCAATCCCGATGCAATTTCTGTGTTTCATCAACACTCTGATATTCCACAGATTACAGAATGCCTCCAGATGTTCATCGGAAACTGCTACTGGTCTTCCAGGGAACGATCAAAGCGTACACTGTTTGAGACATTACTCCCATGGAGGAAAGTGTGCATGGTGACTGTTGTATTCAATCACGATGCAATATCTGTGTTTTATCAACAGACTGATAGTCCACAGATTACAGAATGCCTCCAGATGTGCATCGGAAACTACTACTGGTCTTCCAGGGAACGATCAAAGTGTAGACTGTTTGAGACATTACTCTCATGGAGGAAAGTGCGCATGGTGACTGTTGTATTCAATCCCGATGCAATTTCTGTATTTCATCAACATTCTGATAGTCCACAGATTACAGAATGCCTCCAGATGTGCATCTGTAACTACTACTGGTCTTCCAGGGAACGATCAAAGCGTAGACTGTTTGAGACATTATTCCCATTGAGGAAAGTGCGCATGGTGACTGTTGTATTCAATCCCGAGGCAATTTCTGTGTTTCGTCAACACTCTGATAGTCCACAGATTACAGAATGCCACCAGATGTGCATCGGAAACTACTACTGGTCTTCCAGGGAACGATCAAAGAGTAGACTGTTTGAGACATTACTCCCATGGAGGAAAGTGCGCATGGTGACTGTTGTATTCAATCCCGATTCAATTTCTGTGTTTCGTCAACACTCTGATAGTCCACAGATTACAGAATGCCTGCAGATGTTCATCGAAAACTACTACTGGTCTTCCAGGGAACGATCAAAGCGTAGACTGTTTGAGACATTACTCCCATGGAGGAAACTTCGCATGGTGACTGTTGTATTCAATCCTGATGCAATTTCTGTGGTTCAAGAACACTCTTATAGTCCACAGAGTACAGAATGCCTCCAGATGTGCATCGGAAAGTGCTACTGGACTTCCAGGGAACGATCAAAGCGTAGACTGTCTGAGACATTACTCCCATGGAGGAAAGTGCGCATGGTGACTGTTGTATTCAATCCCGATCCAATATCTGTGTTTTATCAACAGTCTGATAGTCCACAGATTACAGAATGCCTCCAGATGTGCATCGGAAACTACTACTGTCTTCCAAGGAACGATCAAAGCGTAGACTGTTTGAGACAATACTCCCATGGAGGAAAGTGCGCATGGTGACTGTTGTATTCAATCCCGATGCAATTTCTGTGTTTCATCAACACTCTGATATTCCACAGACTACAGAATGCCTCCAGATGTTCATCGGAAACTGCTACTGGTCTTCCAGGGAACGATCAAAGCGTAGACTGTTTGAGACATTACTCCTATGGAGGAAAGTGCGCATGGTGACTGTTGTATTCAATCCCGATCCAATATCTGTGTTTTATCAACAGTCTGATAGTCCACAGATTACAGAATGCCTCCAGATGTGCATCGGAAACTACTACTGTCTTCCAAGGAACGATCAAAGCGTAGACTGTTTGAGACACTACTCCCATGGAGGAAAGTGCGCATGGTGGCTGTTGTATTGAATCCCGATGCAATTTCTGTATTTCGTCAACACTCTGATAGTCCACAGATTACAGAATGCCACCAGTTGTGCATCGGAAACTACTACTGGTCTTCCAGGGAACGATCAAAGCGTAGACTGTTTGAGACATTACTCTCATGGAGGAAAGTGCGCATGGTGACTATTGTATTCAATCCCGATGCAATTTCTGTATTTCATCAACATTCTGATAGTCCACAGATTACAGAATGCCTCCAGATGTGCATCTGTAACTACTACTGGTCTTCCAGGGAACGATCAAAGCGTAGACTGTTTGAGACATTATTCCCATTGAGGAAAGTGCGCATGGTGACTGTTGTATTCAATCCCGAGGCAATTTCTGTGTTTCAATCCACACTTTGAAGGTCCACAGATTACAGAAGGAATCCAGATGTGCATCGGAAACTACTACTTTTCTTGCAGGGAACGATCAAAGGGTAGACTGTTTGAAAATTACTCCCATGCAGGAAAGTGCGCATGGTGACTGTTGTATTCAATCCCGATGCAATTTCTGTGTTTCATCAACAATCGGATAGTCCACAGATTACAGAATGCCTCCAAATGTCCATCGGAAACTACTACTGGTCTTCCAGAGACCGATCAAAGTGTAGACTGTTTCAGACATTACTAACATGGAGGATAGTGCGCATGGTGACTGTTGTATTCAATCCCGATGCAATTTCTGTCTTTCATCAACAGTCTGATAGTCCACAGGTTACAGAATGCCTCAAGATGTGCATCGGAAACTACTTCTGGTCTTCCAGGTAACGATCAAAGCGTAGACTGTTTGAGACGTTACTCCCATGGAGGGAAGTGCGCATGGTGACTGTTGTATTCAATCCCGATGCAATTTCTGTGGTTTGATCAACACTCTGATAGTCCACAGATTATAGAATGCCTCCAGATGTGCATCGGAAAATACTACTGGTCTTACAGGGAACGATCAAAGCGTAGACTGTTTGAGACATTACTCCCATGGGGAACGTGCGCACGGTGACTGTTGTATTCAATCCCGATGCAATATCTGTGTTTTATCAACAGTCTGATAGTCCACAGGTTACAGAATGCCTCCAGATGTGCATCGGAAACTACTACTGGACTTCCAGGGAACGATCAAAGCGTAGACTGTTTAAGACATTACACTTATGGAGGAATGTGTGCATGGTGACTGTTGTATTCGATCCCGACGCAATTTTAGTGTTTCATCAACACTTTGATAGTCCACAGATTACAGAATGCCACCAGATGTGCATCGGAAACTACTACTGGTCCTCCAGGGAACGATCAAAGCGTAGACTGTTTGAGACATTACTCCCGTGGAGGTAAGTGCGCATGGTGACTGTTGTATTCAATCCCGATGGAATTTTAGTGTTTCATCAACACTCTGATAGTCCACAGATTACAGAATGCCACCAGATGTGCATCGGAAACTACTACTGGTCTTCCAGGGAACGATCAAAGCGTCGACTGTTTGAGACATACCTCCCGTTGAGGAAAGTGAGCTTGGTGACTGTTCTATTCAATCCCGATGCAATTTATGTGTTTCATCAACACTCTGATAGTCCACGGATTACAGAATGGCACCAGATGTGCATCGGAAACTACTACAGGTCTTCCAGAGACCGATCAAAGTGTAGACTGTTTGAGACATTACTCCCATGGAGGAAAGTGTGCATGGTGACTGTTGTATTCAATCACGATGCAATATCTGTGTTTCGTCAACACTCTGATAGTCCACAGATTACAGAATGCCACCAGATGTGCATCGGAAACTACTACTGGTCTTCCAGGGAACGATCAAAGAGTAGACTGTTTGAGACATTACTCCCATGGAGGAAAGTGTGCATGGTGACTGTTGTATTCAATCACGATGCAATATCTGTGTTTTATCAACAGACTGATAGTCCACAGATTACAGAATGCCTCCAGATGTGCATCGGAAACTACTACTGGTCTTCCAGGGAACGATCAAAGCGTAGACTGTTTGAGACATTACTCCCATGGAGGAAAGTGCGCATGGTGACTGTTGTATTCAATCCCGATGCAATTTCTGTGTTTCATCAACACTCTGATATTCCACAGATTACAGAATGCCTCCAGATGTTCATCGGAAACTGCTACTGGTCTTCCAGGGAACGATCAAAGCGTAGACTGTTTGAGACATTACTCCCATGGAGGAAAGTGTGCATGGTGACTGTTGTATTCAATCCCGATTCAATTTCTGTGTTTCGTCAACACTCTGATAGTCCACAGATTACAGAATGCCACCAGATGTGCATCGGAAACTACTACTGGTCTTCCAGGGAACGATCAAAGCGTAAACTGTTTGGGACATTTCTCCCGTGGAGGGAAATGCGCATGGTGGCTGTTGTATTGAATCCCGATGCAATTTCTGTATTTCGTCAACACTCTGATAGTCCACAGATTACAGAATGCCATCAGATGTGCAATGGTACTACTACTGGTCTTCCAGGGAACGATCAAAGCGTATACTGTTTGAGAATTACTCCCATGGAGGAAAGTGAACATGGTGACTGTTGTATTCAATCTCGATGCTATTTCTGTATTTCATCAACACTCTGATAGTCCACAGTTTACAGAATGCCTGCAGATGTTCATCGAAAACTACTACTGGTCTTCCAGGGAACGATCAAAGCGTAGACTGTTTGAGACATTACTCCCATGGAGGAAACGTCGCATGGTGACTGTTGTATTCAATCCTGATGCAATTTCTGTGGTTCAAGAACACTCTTATAGTCCACAGAGTACAGAATGCCTCCAGATGTGCATCGGAAAGTGCTACTGGACTTCCAGGGAACGATCAAAGCGTAGACTGTCTGAGACATTACTCCCATGGAGGAAAGTGCGCATGGTGACTGTTGTATTCAATCCCGATGCAATTTCTGTGTTTCATCAACACTCTGATATTCCACAGATTACAGAATGCCTCCAGATGTTCATCGGAAACTGCTACTGGTCTTCCAGGGAACGATCAAAGCGTAGACTGTTTGAGACATTACTCCCATGGAGGAAAGTGTGCATGGTGACTGTTGTATTCAATCACGATGCAATATCTGTGTTTTATCAACAGACTGATAGTCCACAGATTACAGAATGCCTCCAGATGTGCATCGGAAACTACTACTGGTCTTCCAGGGAACGATCAAAGCGTAGACTGTTTGAGACATTACTCTCATGGAGGAAAGTGCGCATGGTGACTGTTGTATTCAATCCCGATGCAATTTCTGTATTTCATCAACATTCTGATAGTCCACAGATTACAGAATGCCTCCAGATGTGCATCTGTAACTACTACTGGTCTTCCAGGGAACGATCAAAGCGTAGACTGTTTGAGACATTATTCCCATTGAGGAAAGTGCGCATGGTGACTGTTGTATTCAATCCCGAGGCAATTTCTGTGTTTCAATCCACATTTTGAAGGTCCACAGATTACAGAAGGAATCCAGATGTGCATCGGAAACTACTACTTTTCTTGCAGGGAACGATCAAAGGGTAGACTGTTTGAAAATTATTCCCATGCAGGAAACTGCGCATGGTGACTGTTGTATTCAATCCCGATGCAATTTCTGTGTTTCATCAACAATCGGATAGTCCACAGATTACAGAATGCCTCCAGATGTCCATCGGAAACTACTACAGGTCTTCCAGAGACCGATCAAAGTGTAGACTGTTTCAGACATTACTAACATGGAGGATAGTGCGCATGGTGACTGTTGTATTCAATCCCGATGCAATTTCTGTCTTTCATCAACAGTCTGATAGTCCACAGGTTACAGAATGCCTCAAGATGTGCATCGGAAACTACTTCTGGTCTTCCAGGTAACGATCAAAGCGTAGACTGTTTGAGACGTTACTCCCATGGAGGAAAGTGCGCATGGTGACTGTTGTATTTAATCCGGATGCAATTTCTGTGTTTTGATCAACAATCTGATAGTCCACAGATTATAGAATGCCTCCAGATGTGCATCGGAAAATACTACTGGTCTTACAGGGAACGATCAAAGCGTAGACTGTTTGAGACATTACTCCCATGGAGGAACGTGCGCACGGTGACTGTTGTATTCAATCCCGATGCAATATCTGTGTTTTATCAACAGTCTGATAGTCTACAGGTTACAGAATGCCTCCAGATGTGCATCGGAAACTACTACTGGACTTCCAAGGAACGATCAAAGCGTAGACTGTTTAAGACATTACTCTTATGGAGGAAAGTGAGCATGGTGACTGTTCTATTCAATCCCGATGCAATTTCTGCGTTTCATCAACACTCTGATAGTCCACGGATTACAGAATGGCACCAGATGTGCATCGGAGACTACTACTGGTCTTCCAGAGAACGATCATAGCGTAGACTGTTTGAGAATTACTCCCATGGAGGTAAGTGCTCATGGTGACTGTTGTATTCAATCCTGATGCAATTTCTGTGTTTCAAGAACACTCTGATAGTCCACAGATTACAGAATGCCTCCAGATGTGCATCGGAAACTGCTACTGGACTTCCAGGGAACGATCAAAGCGTAGACTGTCTGAGACATTTCTCCCATGGAGGAAAGTGCGCATGGTGACTGTTGTATTCAATCCCGATGCAATTTCTGTGTTTCATCAACACTCTGATATTCCACAGATTACAGAATGCCTCCAGATGTACATCGGAAACTGCTACTGGTCTTCCAGGGAACGATCGAAGCGTAGACTCTTTGAGACATTACTCCCATGGAGGAAAGTTCGCATGGTGACTGTTGTATTCAATCCCGATGCATTTTCTGTTTTTCATCAACACTCTGATAGTCCACAGATTACAGAATGCCTCCAGATGTGCATCGGTTACTACTACTGGTCTTCCAGGGAACGAGCAAAGCGTAGACTGTTTGAGACATTACTCCCATTAAGGAAAGTGCGCATGGTGACCGTTGTATTCAATCCCGAGGCAATTTCTGTGTTTCAATCCACACTTTGAAGGTCCACAGATTACAGAAGGAATCCAGATGTGCATCGGAAACTACTACTGGTCTTCCAGGGAACGATCAAAGCGTAGTCTCTTTCAGACATTACTCCCATGGAGGAAAGTGCGCATGGTGACTGTTGTATTCAATCCCGATTCAATGTCTGTGTTTCGTCAACACTCTGATAGTCCACAGATTACAGAATGCCACCAGATGTGCATCGGAAACTACTACTGGTCTTCCAGGGAACGATCAAAAAGTAGACTGTTTGAGACATTACTCCCATTGAGGAAGGTGCGGATGGTGACTGTTGTATTCAATCCCGATGCAATGTCTGGGTTTCATCAACACTCTGATAGTCCACAGATTACAGAATGCCACCAGACGTGCATCGGAAACTACTACTGGTCTTCCAGGGAACGATCAAAAAGTAGACTGTTTGAGACATTACTCCCATTGAGGAAGGTGCGGATGGTGACTGTTGTATTCAATCCCGATGCAATGTCTGGGTTTCATCAACACTCTGATAGTCCACAGATTACAGAATGCCACCAGACGTGCATCGGAAACTACTACTGGTCTTCCAGGGAACGATCAAAGCGTAGACTGTTTGGGACATTTCTCCCGTGGAGGGAAGTGCGCATGGTGACTGTTGTATTGAATCCCGATGCAATATCTGTATTTCATCAGCACTCTGATAGTCCACAGATTACAGAATGCCACCAGATGTGCATCGGAAACTACTACTGGTCTTCCAGGGAACGATCAAAGCGTATACTGTTTGAGAATTACTCCCATGGAGGAAAGTGTACATGGTGACTGTTGTATTCAATCCCGATGCTATTTCTGTATTTCATCAACACTCTGATAGTACACAGATTACAGAATGCCTCCAGATGTTCATCGGAAACTGCTACTGGTCTTCCAGGGAACGATCAAAGCGTAGAATGTTTAAGACATTACTCCCATGGAGGAAAGTGCGCATGGTGACTGTTGTATTCAATCCTGATGCAATTTCTGTGTTTCAAGAACACTCTTATAGTCCACAGATTACAGAATGCCTCCAGATGTGCATCGGAAACTGCTACTGGACTTCCAGGGAACGATTATAGCGTAGACTGCCTGAGACATTACTCCCATGGAGGAAAATGCGCATGGTGATTGTTGTATTCAATCCCGATGCAATTTCTGTGTTTCATCAACACTCTGATATTCCACAGATTACAGATTGCCTCCAGATGTTCATCGGAAACTGCTACTGGTCTTCCAGGGAAGGATCAAAGCGTAGACTGTTGGAGACATTACTCCCATGGAGGAAAGTGCGCATGGTGACTGTTGTATTCAATCCCGATGCGATTTCTGTGTTTCATCAACAGTCTTATAGTCCACAGATCACAGAATGCCTCCAGATGTGCATCGGAAACTACTACTGGTCTTCCAGGGACCGATCAAAGCGTAGACTGTTTGAGACATTACTCCCATGGAGGAAAGTGCGCATGGTGACTGTTGTATTCAATCCCGATGCAATTTCTGTGTTTCATCAACACTCTGATAGTCGACAGATTACAGAATGCCAATAGATGTCCATCTCAAACTACTACTGGTCTTAAAGGGAACGATCAAAACGTAGACTGTTTGAGACATTACTCCCGTGGAGGAAAGTGCGCATGGTGACTGTTGTTTTCACCCCGATGGAATTTCTGTGTTTCATCAACACTCTGATAGTCCACAGATTGCAGAATTCCACCAGATGTGCTTCGGAAACTACTACTTGTCTTCCAGGGAACGATCAAAGAGTAGACTGTTTCAGACATTAATCCCATCCAGGAAAGTGCGGATGGTGACTGTTGTATATTCAATCCCGATGCCATTTCTGTGTTTCATCAACACTCTGACAGTCCACAGATTACAGAATGCCAGCTGATGTGCATCGGAAACTATTACTGGTCTTCCAGGGAACGATCAAATCGTAGACTGTTTGAGAATTACTTCCATGGAGGAAAGTGCGCATGGTGACTGCTGTATTCAATCCCGATGCAATTTCTGAGTTTCATCAACAGTCTTATAGTCCACAGATTACAGAATGCCTCCAGATGTGCATCGGAAGATACTACTGGTCTTCCAGGGAACGATCAAGGCGTAGACTGTTTGAGACATTACTCCCATAGAGGAAAGTGCGCATGGTCACTGTTGTATTCAATCCCGATGCAATTTCTGTGTTTCATCAACACTCAGTTAGTCCACAGATTTCAGAATGCCTCAAGATGTGCATCGGAAACTACGACTGGTCTTCCAGGGAACGATCAAAGCGTTGGCTGTTTGAGAGATTACTCCCATGGAGGAAAGTGTGCACAGTGACTGTTGTATCCAATCCCGATGCAATTTTTGTGTTTCATCAACAGTCTGATAGTCCACAGATTACAGAATGCCTCCAGATGTGCATCGGAAACTACTACTGGACTTCCAGGGAACGATCAAAGCGTAGACTGTATGAGACATTACTCCCATGGAGGAAAGTGCGCATGGTGGCTGTTGTATTCTATCCCGATGTAATTTTAGTGTTTCATCAACACTCTGATAGTCCACAGATTACAGAATACCTCCAGATGTGCATCGGAAACTACTACTGGTCTTTAAGGGAACGATCAAAGCGTTGACTGTTAGAGACATTACTCGCATGGAGGAAAGTGCGCATGGTGACTGTTGTATTTAATCCCGATGAAATTTCTGTGTTTCATCAACACTCTGATAGTCCACAGATTACAGAATGCCTCCAGATGTGCATCGGAAATTAACACTGGTCTTACAGGGAACGATCAAAGCGTAGACTGTTGGAGACATTACTCCCATGGAGGAAAGTGCGCATGGTGACTGTTGTATTCAATCCCGATGCGATTTCTGTGTTTCATCAACAGTCTTATAGTCCACAGATCACAGAATGCCTCAAGATGTGCATCGGAAACTACTACTGGTCCTCCAGGGAACGATCAATGCGTAGACTGTTTGAGACATTACTCCCGTGGAGGAAAGTGCGCATGGTGACTGTTGTATTCAATCCTTATGCAATTTCTGTGTTTCATCAACACTCTGATACTCCACAGATTACAGAATGCCACCAGATGTGCATCGGAAACTACTACTGGTCTTCCAGGGAACGATCATAGCGTAGACTGTTTGAGACATACCTCCCGTGGAGGAAAGTGAGCATGGTGACTGTTCTATTCAATCCCGATGCAATTTCTGTGTTTCATCAACACTCTGATAGTCCACGGATTACAGAATGGCACCAGATGTGCATCGGAGACTACTACTGGTCTTCCAGGGAACGATCATAGCGTAGACTGCTTGAGAATTACTCCCATGGAGGTAAGGGCGCATGGTGACTGTTGTATTCAATCCTGATGCAATTTCTGTGTTTCATCAACACTCAGTGAGTCCACAGATTTCAGAATGCCTCCAGATGTGCATCGGAAACTACGACTGGTCTTAAAGGGAACAATCAAAGCGTAGACTGTTTGAGACATTACTCCCATGGAGGAAAGTGCGCATGGTGACTGTTGTATTCTATCCTAATGCTATTTCTGTGTTTCATCACCACTCTGATAGTCCACAGATTAGGGAATGCCAGCAGATGTGCATCGGGAACTACTACTGGTCTTGCAGGGAACGATGAAATCGTAGACTGTTTGAGAACTACTCCCATGGAGGAAAGTGCGCATGGTGACTATAGTATTAAATCCCGATGAAATTTCTGTGTTTCATCAACACTCTGATAGTCCGCAGATTACAGAATGCCTCCAGATGTGCATCGGCAACTAACACTGGTCTTACAGGGAACGATCAAAGCGTAGACCGTTTGAGACATTACTAACATGGAGGAAAGTGCGCACTATGACTGCTGTATTCAATCCCGATGCAATTTCTGTGTTTCATCAAAACTCAGATAATACACAGATTACAGTATGCCTCCAGTTATGCATTGGAAACTACTACTGGTCTTCCAGGGAATAATCAAAGCGTAGACGGTTAGAGACATTACTCCCGTGGAGGAAGGTGCGCATGGTGACTGTTGTATTCAATCCCGATGCAATTTCTGTGTTTCATCGACACTCTGATACTCCACAGTTTACAGAATGCCTCCAGATATGCATCGGAAACTACTACTGGTCTTCCAGGGAACGATTAAAGCGTAGACTCTTAGAGACATTACTCCCATGGTGGAAAGTGCGCATGGTGACTGTTGTATTCAATCACGATGCAATTTCTGTGTTTCATCAACAGTCTGATGGTCCACAGGTTACAGAATGCCTCAAGATGTGCATCGGAAACTACTTCTGGTCTTCCAGGGAACGATCAAAGCGTAGACTGTTTGAGACGTTACTCCCATGGGGGAAAGTGCGCATGGTGACTGTTGTATTCAATCCGGATGCAATTTCTGTGTTTTGATCAACACTCTGTTAGTCCACAAATTATAGAATGCCTCCAGATGTGCATCGGAAAATACTACTGGTCTTACAGGGAACGATCAAAGCGTAGACTGTTTGAGACATTACTCCCATGGAGGAACGTGCGCACGGTGACTGTTGTATTTAATCCCGATGCTTTATCTGTGTTTTATCAACATTCTGATAGTCTACAGGTTACAGAATGCCTCCAGATGTGCATCGGAAACTACTACTGGTCCTCCAGGGAACGATCAATGCGTAGACTGTTTGAGACATTACTCCCGTGGAGGAAAGTGCGCATGGTGACTGTTGTATTCAATCCTTATGCAATTTCTGTGTTTCATCAACACTCTGATACTCCACAGATTACAGAATGCCACCAGATGTGCATCGGAAACTACTACTGGTCTTCCAGGGAACGATCATAGCGTAGACTGTTTGAGACATACCTCCCGTGGAGGAAAGTGAGCATGGTGACTGTTCTATTCAATCCCGATGCAATTTCTGTGTTTCATCAACACTCTGATAGTCCACGGATTACAGAATGGCACCAGATGTGCATCGGAGACTACTACTGGTCTTCCAGGGAACGATCATAGCGTAGACTGTTTGAGAATTACTCCCATGGAGGTAAGGGCGCATGGTGACTGTTGTATTCAATCCTGATGCAATTTCTGTGTTTCAAGAACACTCTGATAGTCCACAGATTACAGAATGCCTCCAGATGTGCATCGGAAACTGCTACTGGACTTCCAGGGAACGATCAAAGCGTAGACTGTCTGAGACATTACTCCCATGGAGGAAAGTGCGCATGGTGACTGTTGTATTCAATCCCGATGCATTTTCTGAGTTTCATCAACACTCTGATAGTCCACAGATTACAGAATGCCTCCAGATGTGCATCGGTAACTACTACTGGTCTTCCAGGGAACGAGCAAAGCGTAGACTGTTTGAGACATTACTCCCATGGAGGAAAGTGTACATGGTGACTGTTGTATTCAATCCCGATGCTATTTCTGTATTTCATCAACACTCTGATAGTCCACTGATTACAGAATGCCTCCAGATGTTCATCGGAAACTGCTACTGGTCTTCCAGGGAACGATTAAAGCGTAGACTCTTAGAGACATTACTCCCATGGAGGAAAGTGCGCATGCTGACTGTTGTATTCAATCACGATGCAATTTCTGTGTCTCATCAACAGTCTGATGGTCCACAGGTTACAGAATGCCTCAAGATGTGCATCGGAAACTACTTCTGGTCTTCCAGGGAACGATCAAAGCGTAGACTGTTTGAGACGTTACTCCCATGGAGGAAAGTGCGCATGGTGACTGTTGTATTTAATCCCGATGCTATATCTGTGTTTTATCAACAGTCTGATAGTCTACAGGTTACAGAATGCCTCCAGATGTGCATCGGAAACTACTACTGGTCCTCCAGGGAACGATCAATGCGTAGACTGTTTGAGACATTACTCCCGTGGAGGAAAGTGCGCATGGTGACTGTTCTATTCAACCCGATGCAATTTCTGTGTTTTATCAACACTCTGATAGTCCACGGATTACAGAATGGCACCAGATGTGCATCGGAGACTACTACTGGTCTTCCAGGGAACGATCATAGCGTAGACTGTTTGAGAATTACTCCCATGGAGGTAAGTGCGCATGGTGACTGTTGTATTCAATCCTGATGCAATTTCTGTGTTTCAAGAACACTCTGATAGTCCACAGCTTACAGAATGCCTCCAGATGTGCATCGGAAACTGCTACTGGACTTCCAGGGAACGATCAAAGCGTAGACTGTCTGAGACATTACTCCCATGGAGGAAAGTGCGCATGGTGACTGTTGTATACAATCCCGATGAATTTTCTGTGTTTCATCAACACTCTGATAGTCCACAGATTACAGAATGCGTCCAGATGTGCATCGGTAACTACTACTGGTCTTC
Source organism: Schistocerca gregaria (assembly GCF_023897955.1). NCBI lineage: Eukaryota > Metazoa > Arthropoda > Insecta > Orthoptera > Acrididae > Schistocerca > Schistocerca gregaria. The sequence goes on from NC_064927.1 coordinate 46,130,867, forward strand.
CAGGGAACGAGCAAAGCGTAGACTGTTTGAGACATTACTCCCATTGAGGAAAGTGCGCATGGTGACTGTTGTATTCAATCCCGAGGCAATTTCTGTGTTTCATCAACATTCTGATAGTCCACAGATTACAGAATGCCACCAGATGTGCATCGGAAACTACTACTGGTCTTCCAGGGAACGATCAAAGAGTAGACTGTTTGAGACATTACTACCATTGAGGTAGGTGCGGATGGTGACTGTTGTATTCAATCCCGATGCAATGTCTGAGTTTCATCAACACTCTGATAGTCCACAGATTACAGAATGCCACCAGACGTGCATCGGAAACTACTACTGGTCTTCCAGGGAACGATCAAAGCGTAGACTGTTTTGGACATTTCTCCTGTGGAGGGAAGTGCGCATGGTGACTGTTGTATTGAATCCCGATGCAATATCTGTATTTCATCAGCACTCTGATAGTCCACAGATTACAGAATGCCACCAGATGTGCGTCGGAAACTACTACTGGTCTTCCAGGGAACGATCAAAGCGTATACTGTTTGAGAATTACTCCCATGGAGGAAAGTGTACATGGTGACTGTTGTATTCAATCCCGATGCTATTTCTGTATTTCATCAACACTCTGATAGTCCACTGATTACAGAGTGCCTCCAGATGTTCATCGGAAACTGCTACTGGTCTTCCAGGGAACGATCAAAGCGTAGACTGTTTGAGACATTACTCCCATGGAGGAAAGTGCGCATGGTGACTGTTGTATTCAATCCCGATGCAAGTTCTGTGTTTCATCAACAGTCTGATTGTCCACAGATTACAGAATGCCTCCAGATGTGCATCGGAAACTACTACTGGTCTTCCAGGGAACGATCAAAGCGTAGACTGTTTGAGACATTACTCCCATGGAGGAAAGTGCGCATATAGACTGTTGTATTCAATGCCGATGCAATTTCTTAGTTTCATCAAAACTCTGATACACCACAGATTACAGAATGCCTCCCGATGTGCATCGGAAGCTACTACTGGTCTACCAAGGAACGATCAAAGCGTAGACTGTTTGAGACATTACTCCCATGGAGGAAAGTGCGCATGGTGACTGTTGTATTCAATCCCGATGCAATTTCTGTATTTCATCAACACTCTGATAGTCCACAGATTACAGATATCCTCCAGGTGTGCATCGGTAACTACTACTGGTCTTCCAGGGAACGATCAAAGCGTAGACTGTTTGAGACATTATTCCCATTGAGGAAAGTGCGCATGGTGACTGTTGTATTCAATCCCGAGGCAATTTCTGTGTTTCAATCCACACTTTGAAGGTCCGCAGATTACAGAAGGAATCCAGATGTGCATTGGAAACTACTACTGGTCTTCCAGGGAACGATCAAAGAGTAGACTGTTTCAGACATAAATCCCATGGAGGAAGGTGCGGATGGTGACTGTTGTTTATTCAATCCCGATGCCATTTCTGTGTTTCATCAACACTCTGATAGTCCACAGATTACAGAATGCCAGCTGATGTGCATCGGAAACTACTATTGGTCTTCCAGGGAACGATCAAATCGTAGACTGTTTGAGAATTACTCCCATGGAGGAAAGTGCGCATGGTGACTGCTGTATTCAATCCCGATGCAATTTCTGAGTTTCATCAACAGTCTTATAGTCCACAGGTTACAGAATGCCTCCAGATGTGCATCGGAAGATACTACTGGTCTTCCAGGGAACGATCAAGGCGTAGACTGTTTGAGACATTACTCCCATAGAGGAAAGTGCGCATGGTCACTGTTGTATTCAATCCCGACGCAATTTCTGTGTTTCATCAACACTCAGTTAGTCCACAGATTTCAGAATGCCTCAAGATGTGCATCGGAAACTACGACTGGTCTTCCAGGGAACGATCAAAGCGTTGGCTGTTTGAGAGATTACTCCCATGGAGGAAAGTGTGCACGGTGACTGTTGTATTCAATCCCGATGCAATTTTTGTGTTTCATCAACAGTCTGATAGTCCACAGATTACAGAATTCCTCCAGATGTGCATCGGAAACTACTACTGGACTTCGAGCGAACGATCAAAGCGTAGACTGTATGAGACATTACTTCCATGGAGGAAAGTGCGCATGGTGGCTGTTGTATTCTATCCCGATGTAATTTTAGTGTTTCATCAACACTCTGATAGTCCACAGATTACACAATACCTCCAGATGTGCATCGGAAACTACTACTGGTCTATAAGGGAACGATCAAAGCGTTGACTGTTAGAGACATTACTCGCATGGAGGAAAGTGCGCATGGTGACAGTTGTATTTAATCCCGATGAAATTTCTGTGTTTCATCAACACTCTGATAGTCCACAGATTACAGAATGCCTCCAGATGTGCATCGGAAATTAACACTGGTCTTACAGGGAACGATCAAAGCGTAGACCGTTTGAGACATTACTAACATGGAGGAAAGTGCGCATGGTGATTGTTGTATTCAATCCCGATGCAATTTCTGTGTTTCATCAACACTCAGTGAGTCCACAGATTACAGTATGCCTCCAGATATGCATTGGAAACTACTACTGGTCTTCCATGGAATGATCAAAGCGTAGACTGTTTGAGAGATTACTCCCATGGACGAAAGTGTGCACGGTGACTTTTGTATTCAATCCCGATGCAATTTCTGTGTTTCATCAACTGTCTGATAGTCCACAGATCACAGAATGCCTCCAGATGTGCATCGGAAACTTTTACTGGACTTCCAGGGAACGATCAAGGCGTAGACTGTTTGAGACATTACTCCCATGGAGGAAAGTGCGCATGGTGACTGTTGTATTCAATCCCGATGCAATTTCTGTGTTTCATCAACACTCTGATACTCCACAGATTACAGAATGCCTCCAGATATGCATCGGAAACTACTACTGGTCTTCCAGGGAACGATTTAAGCGTAGACTCTTAGAGACATTACTCCCATGGAGGAAAGTGCGCATGGTGACTGTTGTATTCAATCACGATGCAATTTCTGTGTTTCATCAACAGTCTGATGGTCCACAGGTTACAGAATGCCTCAAGATGTGCATCGGAAACTACTTATGGTCTTCCAGGGAACGATCAAAGCGTAGACTGTTTGAGACATTACTCCCATGGAGGAACGTGCTCACGGTGACTGTTGTATTTAATCCCGATGCTATATCTGTGTTTTATCAACAGTCTGATAGTCTACAGGTTACAGAATGCCTCCAGATGTGCATCGGAAACTACTACTGGTACTCCAGGGAACGATCAATGCGTAGACTGTTTGAGACATTGCTCCCGTGGAGGAAAGTGCGCATGGTGACTGTTGTATTCAATCCTTATGCAATTTCTGTGTTTCATCAACACTCTGATACTCCACAGATTACAGAATGCCACCAGATGTGCATCGGAAACTACTACTGGTCTTCCAGGGAACGATCTTAGCGTAGACTGTTTGAGACATACCTCCCGTGGAGGAAAGTGAGCATGGTGACTGTTCTATTCAATCCCGATGCAATTTCTGTGTTTCATCAACACTCTGATAGTCCACGGATTACAGAATGGCACCAGATGTGCATCGGAGACTACTACTGGTCTTCCAGGGAACGATCATAGCGTAGACTGTTTGAGAATTACTCCCATGGAGGTAAGTGCGCATGGTGACTGTTGTATTCACTCCTGATGCAATTTCTGTGTTTCAAGAACACTCTGATAGTCCACAGATTACAGAATGCCTCCAGATGTGCATCGGAAACTGCTACTGGACTTCCAGGGAACGATCAAAGCGTAGACTGTCTGAGACATTACTCCCATGGAGGAAAGTGCGCATGGTGACTGTTGTATTCAATCCCGATGCATTTTCTGTGTTTCATCAACACTCTGATAGTCCACAGATTACAGAATGCCTCCAGATGTGCATCGGTAACTACTACTGGTCTTCCAGGGAACGAGCAAAGCGTAGACTGTTTGAGACATTACTCCCATTGAGGAAAGTGCGCATGGTGACTGTTGTATTCAATCCCGAGGAAATTTCTGTGTTTCATCAACACTCTGATAGTCCACAGATTACAGAATGCCACCAGATGTGCATCGGAAACTACTACTGGTCTTCCAGGGAACGATCAAAGAGTAGACTGTTTGAGACATTACTCCCATTGAGGTAGGTGCGGATGGTGACTGTTGTATTCAATCCCGATGCAATGTCTGAGTTTCATCAACACTCTGATAGTCCACAGATTACAGAATGCCACCAGACGTGCATCGGAAACTACTACTGGTCTTCCAGGGAACGATCAAAGCGTAGACTGTTTTGGATATTTCTCCCGTGGAGGGAAGTGCGCATGGTGACTGTAGAATTGAATCCCGATGCAATATCTGTATTTCATCAGCACTCTGATAGTCCACAGATTACAGAATGCCACCAGATGTGCATCGGAAACTACTACTGGTCTTCCAGGGAACGATCAAAGCGTATACTGTTTGAGAATTACTCCCATGGAGGAAAGTGTACATGGTGACTGTTGTATTCAATCCCGATGCTATTTCTGTATTTCATCAACACTCTGATAGTCCACTGATTACAGAATGCCTCCAGATGTTCATCGGAAACTGCTACTGGTCTTCCAGGGAACTATCAAAGCGTAGACTGTTTGAGACATTACTCCCATGGAGGAAAGTGCGCATGGTGACTGTTGTATTCAATCCCGATGCAATTTCTGTGTTTAATCAACAGTCTGATTGTCCACAGATTACAGAATGCCTCCAGATGTGCATCGGAAACTACTACTGGTCTTCCAGGGAACGATCAAAGCGTAGACTGTTTGAGACATTACTCCCATGGAGGAAAGTGCGCATATAGACTGTTGTATTCAATCCCGATGCTATTTCTTAGTTTCATCAACACTCTGATACTCCACAGATTGCAGAATGCCTCCAGATGTGCATCGGAAGCTACTACTGGTCTACCAAGGAACGATCAAAGCGTAGACTGTTTGAGACATTACTCCCATGGAGGAAAGTGCGCATGGTGACTGTTGTATTCAATCCCGATGCAATATCTGTATTTCATCAACACTCTGATAGTCCACAGATTACAGAATGCCTCCAGGTGTGCATCGGTAACTACTACTGGTCTTCCAGGGAACGATCAAAGCGTAGACTGTTTGAGACATTATTCCCATTGAGGAAAGTGCGCATGGTGACTGTTGTATTCAATCCCGAGGCAATTTCTGTGCTTCAATCCACACTTTGAAGGTCCGCAGATTACAGAAGGAATCCAGATGTGCATTGGAAACTACTACTGGTCTTCCAGGAAACGATCAAATGGTAGACTGTTTGAAAATTACTCCCATGCAGGAAAGTGCGAATGGTGACTGTCGTATTCAATCCCGATGCAATTTCTGTATTTCATCAACACTCTGATAGTCCACTGATTACAGAATGCCTCCAGATGTTCATCGGAAACTGCTACTGGACTTCCAGAGAACGATCAAACCGTAGACTGTTGGAGACATTACTCCCATGGAGGAAAGTGCGCATGGTGACTGTTGTATTCAATCCCGATGCAATTTCTGTGTTTCATCAACAGTCTGATAGTCCACAGATTACAGAATGCCACCAGATGTGCATCGGAAACTACTACTGGACGTCCAGGGAACGATCAAAGCGTATACTGTTTGGGACATTTCTAAAGTGGAGGAAAGTGCGCATGGTGACTGTTGTATTCAATTACATTGCAATTTCTGTGTTTCATCAACACTCTAATAGTCCACAGATTACAGAATGCCAATAGACGTCAATCGGAAACTACTACTGGTCTTAAAGGGAACGATCAAAGCGTAGACTGTTTGAGACATTACTCCCGTGGAGGAAAGTGCGCATGGTGACCATTGTATTCACCCCGATGGAATTTCTGTGTTTCATCAACACTCTGATAGTCCACAACTTACGGAATATCACCAGACGTGCATCCGAAACTACTACTGGTCTTCCAGGGAACGATCAAAGCGTAGACTGTTTGGGACATCTCTCCCGTGGAGGGAAGTGCGCATGGTGACTTGTATTGAATCCTGATGCAATATCTGTATTTCATCAGCACTCTGATAGTCCACAGATTACAGAATGCCTCCAGATGTGCTTCGGAAACTACCACTTGTCTTCCAGGGAACGATCAAAGAGTAGACTGTTTCAGACATTACACCCATGGAGGAAAGTGCGGATGGTGATTGTTGTATATTCAATCCCGATGCCATTTCTGTGTTTCATCAACACTCTGATAGACCACAGATTACAGAATGCCACCAGATGTGCATCGGAAACTACTACTGGTCTTCCAGGGAACGATCAAATCGTAGACTGTTTGAGAATTACTCCCATGGAGGAAAGTGCGCATGGTGACTGTTGTATTCAATCATGATGCAATTTCTGAGTTTCATCAACAGTCTTATAGTCCACAGATTACAGAATGCCTCCAGATGTGCATCGGAAACTACTACTGGTCTTCCAGGGAACGATCAAGGCGTAGACTGTTTGAGACATTACTCCCATACAGGTAAGTGAGCATGGTCACTGTTGTATTCAATCCCGATGCAAATTCTGTGTTTCATCAACACTCAGTTAGTCCACAGATTTCAGAATGCCTTAAGATGTGCATCGGAAACTACGACTGGTCTTCCAGGGAACGATCATAGCGTTGACTGTTTGAGAGATTACTCCCATGGAGGAACGTGTGGACGGTGACTGTTGTATTCAATCCCGATGCAAATTCTGTGTTTCATCAACACTCTGATAGTCCACAGATTACAGAATGCATCCAGATGTGCATCGGAAACTACTACTGGACTTCCAGGGAACGATCAAAGCGTAGACTGTATGAGACATTACTTCTATGGAGGAAAGTGCGTATGGTGACTGTTTTATTCAATCGCGATGTAATTTTAGTGTTTCATCAACACTCTGATAGTCCACAGATTACAGAATACCTCCAGATGTGCATCGGAAACTACTACTGGCCTTCCAGGGAACGATCAAAACGTTGACTGTTAGAGACATTACTCGCATGGAGGAAAATGCGCATGGTGACTGTTGTACTTAATCCCGATGAAATTTCTGTGTTTCATCAACACTCTGATAGTCCACAGATTACAGAATGCCTCCAGATGTGCATCGGAAACTAACACTGGTCTTACAGGGAACGATCAAACCGTAGACCGTTTGAGACATTACTAACATTGAGGAAAGTGCGCATGGTGACTGTTGTATTCAATCCCGATGCAATTTCTGTATTTCATCAACACTCATTTAGTCCACAGATTTCAGAATGCCTCCAGATGTGCATCGGAAATTACGACTGGTCTTAAAGGGAACGATTAAAGCGTAGACTGTTTGAGACATTACTCCCATGGAGGAAAGTGCGCATGGTGACTGTTGTATTCAATCCCAATGCCATTTCTGTGTTTCATCAACACTCTGATAGTCCACAGATTACAGAATTCCAGCAGATGTGCATCGGGAACTACTACTGGTCTTCCAGGGAACGATCAAATCGTAGACTGTTTGAGAATTACTCCCATGGAGGAAAGTGCGCATGGTGACTGTTGTATTCAATCCCGATGCAAATTCTGTGTTTCATCAACACTCTTATAGTCCGCAGATAACAGAATGCCTCCCGATGTGCATCGGAAACTACTACTGGTCTTCCAGGGAACGATCAAAGCGTAGACTGTTTGAGACATTACTCCCATGGAGGAAAGTGCGCATTCTGACTGTTGTATTCAATCCCGAGGCAATTTCTGTGTTTCAATCCACACTTTGAAGGTCCACAGGTTACAGAAGGAATCCAGATGTGCATCGGAAACTAACACTGGTCTTACAGGGAACGATCAAACCGTAGACCGTTTGAGACATTACTAACATTGAGGAAAGTGCGCATGGTGACTGTTGTATTCAATCCCGATGCAATTTCTGTATTTCATCAACACTCATTTAGTCCACAGATTTCAGAATGCCTCCAGATGTGCATCGGAAATTACGACTGGTCTTAAAGGGAACGATTAAAGCGTAGACTGTTTGAGACATTACTCCCATGGAGGAAAGTGCGCATGGTGACTGTTGTATTCAATCCCAATGCCATTTCTGTGTTTCATCAACACTCTGATAGTCCACAGATTACAGAATTCCAGCAGATGTGCATCGGGAACTACTACTGGTCTTCCAGGGAACGATCAAATCGTAGACTGTTTGAGAATTACTCCCATGGAGGAAAGTGCGCATGGTGACTGTTGTATTCAATCCCGATGCAAATTCTGTGTTTCATCAACACTCTTATAGTCCGCAGATAACAGAATGCCTCCCGATGTGCATCGGAAACTACTACTGGTCTTCCAGGGAACGATCAAAGCGTAGACTGTTTGAGACATTACTCCCGTGGAGGAAAGTGCGCATGGTGACCATTGTATTCACCCCGATGGAATTTCTGTGTTTCATCAACACTCTGATAGTCCACAACTTACGGAATATCACCAGACGTGCATCCGAAACTACTACTGGTCTTCCAGGGAACGATCAAAGCGTAGACTGTTTGGGACATCTCTCCCGTGGAGGGAAGTGCGCATGGTGACTTGTATTGAATCCTGATGCAATATCTGTATTTCATCAGCACTCTGATAGTCCACAGATTACAGAATGCCTCCAGATGTGCTTCGGAAACTACCACTTGTCTTCCAGGGAACGATCAAAGAGTAGACTGTTTCAGACATTACACCCATGGAGGAAAGTGCGGATGGTGATTGTTGTATATTCAATCCCGATGCCATTTCTGTGTTTCATCAACACTCTGATAGACCACAGATTACAGAATGCCACCAGATGTGCATCGGAAACTACTACTGGTCTTCCAGGGAACGATCAAATCGTAGACTGTTTGAGAATTACTCCCATGGAGGAAAGTGCGCATGGTGACTGTTGTATTCAATCATGATGCAATTTCTGAGTTTCATCAACAGTCTTATAGTCCACAGATTACAGAATGCCTCCAGATGTGCATCGGAAACTACTACTGGTCTTCCAGGGAACGATCAAGGCGTAGACTGTTTGAGACATTACTCCCATACAGGTAAGTGAGCATGGTCACTGTTGTATTCAATCCCGATGCAAATTCTGTGTTTCATCAACACTCAGTTAGTCCACAGATTTCAGAATGCCTTAAGATGTGCATCGGAAACTACGACTGGTCTTCCAGGGAACGATCATAGCGTTGACTGTTTGAGAGATTACTCCCATGGAGGAACGTGTGGACGGTGACTGTTGTATTCAATCCCGATGCAAATTCTGTGTTTCATCAACACTCTGATAGTCCACAGATTACAGAATGCATCCAGATGTGCATCGGAAACTACTACTGGACTTCCAGGGAACGATCAAAGCGTAGACTGTATGAGACATTACTTCTATGGAGGAAAGTGCGTATGGTGACTGTTTTATTCAATCGCGATGTAATTTTAGTGTTTCATCAACACTCTGATAGTCCACAGATTACAGAATACCTCCAGATGTGCATCGGAAACTACTACTGGCCTTCCAGGGAACGATCAAAACGTTGACTGTTAGAGACATTACTCGCATGGAGGAAAATGCGCATGGTGACTGTTGTACTTAATCCCGATGAAATTTCTGTGTTTCATCAACACTCTGATAGTCCACAGATTACAGAATGCCTCCAGATGTGCATCGGAAACTAACACTGGTCTTACAGGGAACGATCAAACCGTAGACCGTTTGAGACATTACTAACATTGAGGAAAGTGCGCATGGTGACTGTTGTATTCAATCCCGATGCAATTTCTGTATTTCATCAACACTCATTTAGTCCACAGATTTCAGAATGCCTCCAGATGTGCATCGGAAATTACGACTGGTCTTAAAGGGAACGATTAAAGCGTAGACTGTTTGAGACATTACTCCCATGGAGGAAAGTGCGCATGGTGACTGTTGTATTCAATCCCAATGCCATTTCTGTGTTTCATCAACACTCTGATAGTCCACAGATTACAGAATTCCAGCAGATGTGCATCGGGAACTACTACTGGTCTTCCAGGGAACGATCAAATCGTAGACTGTTTGAGAATTACTCCCATGGAGGAAAGTGCGCATGGTGACTGTTGTATTCAATCCCGATGCAAATTCTGTGTTTCATCAACACTCTTATAGTCCGCAGATAACAGAATGCCTCCCGATGTGCATCGGAAACTACTACTGGTCTTCCAGGGAACGATCAAAGCGTAGACTGTTTGAGACATTACTCCCATGGAGGAAAGTGCGCATTCTGACTGTTGTATTCAATCCAGATGCAATTTCTGTGTTTCATCAACACTCAGTTAGTCCACAGATTTCAGAATACCTACAGATGTGCATCGGAAACTACTACTGGTCTTATAGGGAACGATCAAAGCGTAGACTGTTAGAGACATTACTCGCATGGAGGAAAGTGCGCATGGTGACTGTTGTACTTAATCCCGATGAACTTTCTGTGTTTCATCAACACTCTGATAGTCCACAGATTACAGAATGCCTCCAGATGGGCATCGGAAACTAACACTGGTCTTACAGTTAACGATCAAAGCGTAGACCGTTTGAGACATTACTAACATGGAGGAAAGTGCGCATGGTGACTGTTGTATTCAATCCCGATGCAATTTCTGTATTTCATCAACACTCAGTTAGTCCACAGATTTCAGAATGCCTCCAGATGTGCATCGGAAACTACGACTGGTCTTAAAGGGAACGATTAAAGCATAGACTGTTTGAGACATTACTCCCATGGAGAAAAGTGCGCATGGTGACTGTTGTATTCAATCCCTATGCCATTTCTGTGTTTCATCAACACTCTGATAGTCCACAGATTACAGAATGCCAGCAGATGTGCATCGGAAACTACTACTAGTCTTCCAGGAAACGATCAGAGCGTAGACTGTTTGAGACATTACTCCCATGGAGGAAAGTGCGCATGGTGACTGTTGTATTCAATCCCGATGCAAATTCTGTGTTTCATCAACACTCTTATAGCCCACAGAATACAGAATGCCTCCCGATGTGCATCGGAAACTAACACTGGTCTTACAGGGAACGATCAAAGCGTAGACCGTTTGAGACATTACTAACATGGAGGAAAGTGCGCATGGTGACTGTTGTATTCAATCCCGATGCAATTTCTGTATTTCATCAACACTCAGTTAATCCACAGATAACAGAATGCCTCCAGATATGCATCGGAAACTACTACTGGTCTTCCAGGGAATGATCAAAGCGTAGACTGTTTGAGAGATTACTCCCATGGAGGAAAGTGCGCATGGTGACTAATGTATTCACTCCCGATGCAATTTCTGTGTTTCATCAACAGTCAGTTAGTCCACAGATTTCAGAATGCCTCCAGATGTGCATCGGAAACTACCACTGGTCTTCCAGGGAACGATCAAAGCGTAGACTGTTTGAGAGATTACTCCCATGGAGAAAAGTGTGCATGGTGACTGTTGTATTCAATCCCGATGCAATATCTGTGTTTCATCAACAGTCTTATACTCCACAGATTACAGAATGCCTCCAGATGTGCATCGGAAACCACTACTGGACTTCCAGGGAACGATCAAAGCGTAGACTGTTTGAGACATTACTCCCATGGAGGAAAGTGCGCATGGTGACTGTTGTATTCAATCACGATGCAATTTTAGTCTTTCATCAACATTCTGATAGTCCACAGATAACAGAATACCTCCAGATGTGCATCGGAAAGTACTACTGGTCTTCCAGGGAAAGATCAAAGCGTAGACAGTTAGTGACATTAATCGCATGGAGGAAAGTGCGCATGGTGACTGTTGTATTCAGTCCCGAAGCAATTTCTGTGTTTCATCAACACTCTGACAGTCCACAGATTACAGAATGTCTCCAGATGCGCATCGGTAAGTATTACTGTTCTTCCAGGGAACGATCAAAGCGTAGACTGTTTGAGACATTACTAAAATGGAGGAAAGTGCGCATGGTGACTGTTGTATTCAATCCCGATGCAATTTCTGTGTTTCATCAACAGTCTTATACTCCACAGATTACAGAATGCCTCCAGATGTGCATCGGAAACTAACACTGGTCTTACAGGGAACGATCAAAGCGTAGACCGTTTGAGACATTACTAACATGGAGGAAAGTGCGCATGGTGACTGTTGTATTCAATCCCGATGCAATTTCTGTGTTTCATCAACACTCAGTTAATCCACAGATAACAGAATGCCTCCAGATATGCATCGGAAACTACTACTGGTCTTCCAGGGAATGATCAAAGCGTAGACTGTTTGAGAGATTACTCCCATGGAGGAAAGTGCGCATGGTGACTAATGTATTCACTCCCGATGCAATTTCTGTGTTTCATCAACAGTCAGTTAGTCCACAGATTTCAGAATGCCTCCAGATGTGCATCGGAAACTTCTACTGGTCTTCCAGGGAACGATCAAAGCGTAGACTGTTTGACAGATTACTCCCATGGAGAAAAGTGTGCATGGTGACTGTCGTATTCAATCCCGATGCAATTTTTGTGTTTCATCAACTGTCTGATAGTCCACAGATTACAGAATGCCTCCAGATGTGCTTCGGAAACTACTACTGGACTTCCAAGGAACGATAAAAGCGTAGACTGTTTGAGACATGACTCCCATGGAGGAAAGTTCGCATGGTGACTGTTGTATTCAATCCCGATGCAATTTTAGTGTTTCATCAACACTCTGATAGTCCACAGTTCACAGAATGCCTCCAGATGTGCATCCCAAACTACTACTGGACTTCCAGGGAACGATCAAATCGTAGACTGTTTGAGACATTACTCCCATGGAGGAAAGTGCGCATGGTGACTGTTGTATTCAATCCCGATGCAATTTCTGTGTTTCATCAACACTCTGTTAGTCCACAGAGCTCAGAATGCCTCCAAATGTGCATCAGAAACTACGACTGGTCTTAAAGGGAACGATCAAAGCGTAGACTGTTTGAGACATTACTCCCATGGAGGAAAGTTCGCATGGTGACTGCTGTATTCAATCCCAATGCCATTTCTGTGTTTCATCAACACTCTGATACTCCACAGATTACAGAATGCCAGCAGATGTGCATCGGGAACTAATACTGGTCTTCCAGGGAACGATCAAATCATTGACTGTTTGAAAATTACTCCCATGGAGCAAAGTGTGCATGGTGACCTTTGTATTCATCCCGATGTAAATTCTGTGTTTCATCAACACTCTCATAGTCCACAGATTACAGAATGCCTCCCGATGTGCATCGGAAACTACTACTGGTCTTCCAGGGAACTATCAATGCGTAGACTGTTTGAGACATTACTCCCATGGAGGAAAGTGCGCATGCTAACTGTTGTATTTAATCCCGATGCAATTTCTGTGTTTCATCAACACTCAGTTAGTCCACAGATTTCAGAATGCCTAAAGATGTGCATCGGAAACTACGATTGGTCTTCCAGGGAACGATCAAAGCGTAGACTGTTTGTGAGATTGCTCCCATGGAGTAAAGTGAGCACGGTGACTGTTGTATTCAATCCCGATGCAATATCTGTGTTTCATCAACAGTCTTATACTCCACAGATTACAGAATGCCTCCAGATGTGCATCGGAAACTACTACTGGACTTCCAGGGAACGATCAGAGCGTAGACTGTTTGAGACATTACTCCCATGGAGGAAAGTGCGCATGGTGACTGTTGTATTCACTCCCGATGCAATGTCTGTGTTTCATCAACAGTCTGATTGTCCACAGGTCACAGAATGCCTCCAGATGTGCATCCCAAGCTACTACTGGACTTCCAGGGAACGATCAAAGCGTAGACTGTTTGAGACATTACTAAAATGGAGGAAAGTGCGCATGGTGACAGTTGTATTCAATCCCGATGCAATTTCTGTGTTTCATCATCAGTCTTATACTCCACAGATTACAGAATGCCTCCAGATGTGCATCGGAAACTAACACTGGTCTTACAGGGAACGATCAAAGCGTAGACTGTTTGAGACATGACTCCCAAGGAGGAAAGTTCGCATGGTGACTGTTGTATTCAATCCCGATGCAATTTTAGTGTTTCATCAACACTCTGATAGTCCACAGATTACAGAATGCCTTTAGATGTGCATCGGAAACTACTAGTGGTCCTCCAGGGAACGATCAAAGCGTAGACTGTTAGGGACATTACTCGCATGGAGGAAAGTGCGCATGGTGACATTTGTATTTAATCCCGATGAAATTTCTGTGTTTCATCAATACTCTGATAGTCCACAGATTACAGAATGCCTCCAGGTATGCATCGGAAACTACTACTGGTCTTCCAGGGAATGATCAAAGTGTAGACTGTTTGAGAGATTACTCCCATGGAGGAAAGTGTGCACGGTGACTTTTGTATTCAATCCCGATGCAATGTCTGTGTTTCATCAACAGTCTGATAGTCCACAGATCACAGAATGCCTCCAGATGTGCATCCCAAACTACTACTGTACTTCCAGGGAACGATCAAATCGTAGACTGTTTGAGACATTACTCCCATGGAGGAAAGTGCGCATGGTGACTGTTGTATTCAATCCCGATGCAATTTCTGTGTTTCATCAACACTCAGTTAGTCCACAGAGTTCAGAATGCCTCCAGATGTGCATCGGAAACTACGACTGGTCTTAAAGGGAACGATCAAAGCGTAGACTGTTTGAGACATTTCTCCCATGGAGGAAAGTTCGCATGGTGACTGCTGTATTCAATCCCAATGCCATTTCTGTGTTTCATCAACAGTCTGATACTCCACAGATTACAGAATGCCAGCAGATGTGCATCGGGAACTACTACTGGACTTCCAGGGAACGATCAAATCGTAGACTGTTTGAGACTTTCTCCCATGGAGGAAAGTGCGCATGGTGACCTTTGTATTCAATCCCGATGCAAATTCTGTGTTTCATCAACACTCTCATAGTCCACAGATTACAGAATGCCTCCCGATGTGCATCGGAAACTACTACTGGTCTTCCAGGGAACTATCAATGCGTTGACTGTTTGAGACATTACTCCCATGGAGGAAAGTGCACATGCTAACTGTTGTATTTAATCCCGATGCAATTTCTGTGTTCATCAACACTCAGTTAGTCCACAGATTTCAGAATGCCTCCAGATGTGCATCGGAAACTACGATTGGTCTTCCAGGGAACGATCAAAGCGTAGACTGTTTGTGAGATTACTCCCATGGAGTAAAGTGAGCACGGTGACTGTTGTATTCAATCCCGATGCAATATCTGTGTTTCATCAACAGTCTTATACTCCACAGATTACAGAATGCCTCCAGATGTGCATCGGAAACTACTACTGGACTTCCAGGGAACGATCAGAACGCAGACTGTTTGAGACATTACTCCCATGGAGGAAAGTGCGCATGGTGACTGTTGTATTCACTCCCGATGCAATGTCTGTGTTTCATCAACAGTCTGATTGTCCACAGGTCACAGAATGCCTCCAGATGTGCATCCCAAACTACTACTGGACGTCCAGGGAACGATCAAAGCGTAGACTGTTTGAGACATTACTCCCATGGAGGAAAGTGCGCATGGTGACTGTTGTATTCAATCCCAATGCCATTTCTGTGTTTCATCAACACTCTGATAGTCCACAGATTACAGAATGCCTCCAGCTGTGCATCTGGAACTACTACTGGTCTTCCAGGGAACGTTCAAATCGTAGACTGTTTGAGAATTACTCTCATGGAGGAAAGTGCGCATGGTGACTGTTGTATTCAATCCCGATGCAATTTTTGTGTTTCATCAACACTCTTATAGTCCACAGATTACAGAATGCCTCCAGATGTGAATCGGAAACTACTACTGGTCTTCCAGGGAACGATCAAAGCGTAGACTGTTTGAGACATTACTCCCATGGAGGAAAGTGCGCATGGTGACTGTTGTATTCAATCAAGATGCAATTTCTGTGTTTCGTCAACACTCAGTTAGTCCACAGATTTCAGAATGCCTCCAGATGTGCATCGGAAACTACGACTGGTCTACCAGGGAACGATCAAAGCGTAGACTGTTTGAGAGATTACTCCCATGGAGTAAAGTGTGCACGGTGACTGTTGTATTCAATCCCGATGGAATTTCTGGGTTTCATCAACAGTCTTATACTATACAGATTACAGAATGCCTCCAGATGTTCATCGGAAACTACTACTGGACTTCCAGGGAACGATCAAAGCGTAGTCTGTTTCAGACATTACTCCCATGGAGGAAAGTGCGCATGGTGACTGTTGTATTCAATTCCGATGCAATTTTAGTGTTTCATCAACACTCCGATAGTCCACAGATTACAGAATACCTCCAGATGTGCATCGGAAACTACTACTGGTCTTCCTGGGAACGATGAAAGCGTAGACTGTTAGAGACATAGCTCGCATGGAGGATACTGCGCATGGTGACTGTTGTACTTAATCCCGATGAAATTTCTGTCTTTCATCAACACTCTGATAGTCCACAGATTACAGAATGCCAGCAGATGTGCATCGGGAACTACTACTGGTCTTCCAGGGAACGATCAAATCGTAGACTGTTTGAGAATTACTCCCATGGAGGAAAGTGCGCATGGTGACTGTTGTATTCAATCCCGATGCAATTTCTGTGTTTCATCAACAGTCTTATACTCCACAGATTACAGAATGCCTCCAGATGTGCATCGGAAACTAACACTGGTCTTACAGGGAACGATCAAAGCGTAGACCGTTTGAGACATTACTCCCATGGAGGAAAGAGCGCATGGTGACTGTTGTATTCAATAACGATGCAATTTTTGTGTTTCGTCAACACCCTTATAGTCCACAGATTACAGAATGCCTCCAGATGTGCATCGGAAACTACTATTGGTCTTCCAGGGAACGATCAAAAAGTAGACTGGTTGCGACATTACTCCCATGTAGAAAAGTGTGCATGGTGACTGATGTATTCAATCACGATGCAATTTCTGTGTTTCATCAACACTCAGTTAGTCCACAGATTTCAGAATGCCTCCAGATGTGCTTCGGATACTACTACTGGTCTTCCAGGGAACAATCAAAGCGTAGACTGTTTGAGAGATTGCTCCCATGAAGAAGACTGTGCACGGTGACTGTTGTATTCAATCCCGATGCCATTTCTGTGTTTCATCAACAGTCTGATGGTCCACAGATTATAGAATGCCTCCAGATGTGCATCGGAAACTACTACTGGACTTCCAAGGAACGATCAAAGCGTAGACTGTTCGAGAAATTACTCCCATGGAGGAAAGTACGCATGGTGACTGTTGTATTCAATCCCGATGCAACTTTAGTGTTTCATCAACACTCTGATAGTCCACAGATTACACAATGCCTCCAGATGTGCATCGGAAACTACTACTGGTCTTCCAGGGAACGATCAAAACGTAGACTGTTTGAGACATTACTCCCATGGAGGAAAGTGCACACAGTGACTGTTGTATTCAATCCCGATGCAATTTCTGTGTTTCATCAACAGTCTGATAGTCCACAGGATACAGAATGGCTCCAGATGTGCATCGGAAACTATTACTGGACTTTCAGGCAACGATCAAAGCGTACACTGCTTTAGACATTACTCTTATCGAGGAAGTACGCATGGTGACTGTTGTATTCAATCCCGATGCTATTTCTGAGTTTCATCAACACTCTGATAGTCCACAGATTACAGAATGGCACCAGATGTGCATCGAAAACTACTACTGGTCTTCCAGGGAACGTTCAAAGCGTAGACTGTTTGAGAATTACTCCCATGGAGGAAAGTGCGCATGGTGATTGTTGTATTCAATCCTGATGCAACTTCTGTGTTTCATCAACACTCTTATAGTCCATTGATTACAGAATGCTTCCAGATGTGCATCAAAAACTACTACTGGTCTTCCAGGGAGCGATTCAAGCGTAGACTGTTTGAGACATTACTCCCGTGGAGGAAAGTGTGCATGGTGACTTGTATTCAATCCCGATGCAATTTCTGTGTTTCATCAACACTCAGTTGGTCCACAGATTTCAGAATGCCTCCAGATGTGCTTCGGATACTACTACTGTTCTTCCAGGGAACGATCAAAGCGTAGACTGTTTGAGAGATTACTCCCATGAAGAAAACTGTGCACGGTGACTCTTGTATTCAATCCCGATGCAATTTCTGTGTTTCATCAACAGTCTGATGGTCCACAGATTATAGAATGCCTCCAGATGTGCATCGGAAACTACTACTGGACTTCCAAGGAACGATCAAAGCGTAGACTGTTCGAGACATTACTCCCATGGAGGGAAGTACGCATGGTGACTGTTGTAGTCAATCCCGATGCAACTTTAGTGTTTCATCAACACTCTGATAGTCCACAGATTACACAATGCCGCCAGATGTGCATCGGAAACTACTACTGGTCTTCCAGGGAACGATCAAAGCGTAGACTGTTTGAGACATTACTCCCATGGAGGAAAGTGCACACAGTGATTGTTGTATTCAATCCCGATGCAATTTCTGTGTTTCATGAACAGTCTGATAGTCCACATTTTACAGAATGGCTCCAGATGTGCATCGGAAACTATTACTGGACTTCCAGGCAACGATCAAAGCGTACACTGCTTTAGACATTACTCTTATCGAGGAAGTACGCATGGTGACTGTTGTATTCAATCCCGATGCAATTTCTGTGTTTCATCAACACTCTGATAGTCCACAGATTACAGAATGGCACCAGATGTGCATCGAAAACTACTACTGGTCTCCAGGGAACGATCAAAGCGTAGACTGTTTGAGAATTACTCCCATGGAGGAAAGTGCGCATGGTGACTGTTGTATTCAATCCTGATGCAACTTCTGTGTTTCATCAACACTCTTATAGTCCATTGATTACAGAATGCTTCCAGATGTGCATCAAAAACTACTACTGGTCTTCCAGGGAACGATTCAAGCGTAGACTGTTTGAGACATTACTCCCATGGAGGAAAGTGTGCATGGTGACTTGTATTCAATCCCGATGCAATTTCTGTGTTTCATCAACACTCAGTTAGTCGACAGATTTCAGAATGCCTCCACATGTGCATCGGAAACTACGACTGGTCTTCCAGGGAACGATCAAAGCGTAGACTGTTTGAGAGATTACTCCCATGGAGGAATGTGTGCACGTTGACTGTTGTATTCAATCCCGATGCAATTTCTGTGTTTCATCAACAGTCTGATAGTCCACAGATTACAGAATGCCTCCAGATGTGCATCGGAAACTACTACTGGACTTCCAGGGAACGATCAAAGCGTACACTGTTTGAGACATGACTCCAATGGAGGAAAGTTCGCATGGTGACTGTTGTATTCAATCCCGATGCAAATTTAGTGTTTCATCAACACTCTGATAGTCCACAGATTACAGAATGCCTCGAGATGTGCATCGGAAACTACTACTGGTCTTCCAGGGAACGATCAAATCGTAGACTGTTAGAGACATGACTCGCATCGAGGAAAGTGCGCATGGTGACCTTTGTATTTAATCCCGATGAAATTTCTGTGTTTCATCAATACTCTGATAGTCCACAGATTACAGAATGCCTCCAGATATGCATCGGAAACTACTACTGGTCTTCCAGGAAATGATCAAAGCGTAGACTGTTTGAGAGTTTACTCCCATGGAGGAAAGTGTGCACAGTGATTTTTGTATACAATCCCATTGCAATTTCTGTGTTTCATCATCACTCTTATAGTCCACAGATTACAGAATGCCTCCATATGTGCATCGGAAACTACTATTGGTCTTCCAGGGAACGATCAGAAGGTAGATTGTTTGAGACATTACTCCCATGGAGGAAAGTGCGCATGGTGACTAATGTATTCACTCCCGACGCAATTTCTGTGTTTCATCAACACTCAGTTAGTCCACAGATTTCAGAATGCCTCCAGATGTGCATCGGAAACTACTACTGGTCTTCCAGGGATCGATCAAAGCGTAGACTCTTTGAGAGATTACTCCCATGGAGAACAGTGTGCACGGTGACTGTTGTATTCAATGCCGATGCAATTTTTGTGTTTCATCAACAGTCTGATAGTCCACAGATTACAGAATGCCTTCAGATGTGCAGCGGAAACTACTACTGGACTTCCAGGGAACGATCAAAGCGTAGACTGTTAGAGACATTACTCGCATGGAGGGAAGTGCGCATGGTGACTGTTGTACTTAATCCCGATGAAATTTCTGTGTTTCATCAACACTCAGTTAGTCGACAGATTTCAGAATGCCTCCACATGTGCATCGGAAACTACGACTGGCCTTCCAGGGAACGATCAAAGCGTAGACTGTTTGAGAGATTACTCCCATGGAGGAATGTGTGCACGTTGACTGTTGTATTCAATCCCGATGCAATTTCTGTGTTTCATCAACAGTCTGATAGTCCACAGATTACAGAATGCCTCCAGATGTGCATCGGAAACTACTACTGGACTTCCAGGGAACGATCAAAGCGTACACTGTTTGAGACATTACTCCCATGGAGGAAAGTTCGCATGGTGACTGCTGTATTCAATCCCAATGCCATTTCTGTGTTTCATCAAGACTCTGATACTCCACAGATTACAGAATGCCAGCAGATGTGCATCGGGAACTACAACTGGTCTTCCAGGGTACGATCAAATCGTAGACTGTTTGAGACTTACTCCCATGGAGGAAAGTGCGCATGGTGACCTTAGTATTCAATCCCGATGCAAATTCTGTGTTTCATCAACACTCTCATAGTCCACAGATTACAGAATGCCTCCCGATGTGCATCGGAAACTACTACTGGTCTTCCAGGGAACTATCAATGCGTAGACTGTTTGAGACATTACTCCCATGGAGGAAAGTGCGCATGCTAACCGTTGTATTTAATCCCGATGCAATTTCTGTGTTTTATCAACACTCAGTTAGTCCACAGATTTCAGAATGCCTCCAGATGTGCATCGGAAACTACGATTGGTCTTCCAGGGAACGATCAAAGCGTAGACTGTTTGAGAGATTACTCCCATGGAGTAAAGTGAGCACGGTGACTGTTGTATTCAATCCCGATGCAATATCTGTGTTTCATCAACAGTCTTATACTCCACAGATTACAGAATGCCTCCAGATGTGCATCGGAAACTACTACTGGACTTCCAGGGAACGATCAGAGCGTAGACTGTTTGAGACATTACTCCCATGGAGGAAAGTGCGCATGGTGACTGTTGTATTCACTCCCGATGCAATGTCAGTGTTTCATCAACAGTCTGATAGTCCACAGGTCACAGAATGCCTCCAGATGTGCATCGGAAACTACTACTGGACTTCCAGGGAACGATCAAAGCGTAGACTGTTTGAGACATTACTCCCATGGAGGAAAGTGCGCATGGTGACTGTTGTATTCAATCCCAATGCCATTTCTGTGTTTCATCAACACTCTGATAGTCCGCAGATTACTGAATGCCTCCAGATGTGCATCCGGAACTACTACTGGTCTTCCAGGGAACGTTCAAATCGTAGACTGTTTGAGAATTACTCTCATGGAGGAAAGTGCGCATGGTGATTGTTGTATTCAATCCCGATGCAATTTTTGTGTTTCATCAACACTCTTATAGTCCACAGATTACAGAATGCCTCCAGATGTGAATCGGAAACTACTACTGGTCTTCCAGGGAACGATCAAAGCGTAGACTGTTTGAGACATTACTCCCATGGAGGAAAGTGCGCATGGTGACTGTTGTATTCAATCAAGATGCAATTTCTGTGTTTCATCATCACTCAGTTAGTCCACAGATTTCAGAATGCCTCCAGATGTGCATCGGAAACTACGACTGGTCTACCAGGGAACGATCAAAGCGTAGACTGTTTGAGAGATTACTCCCATGGAGTAAAGTGTGCACGGTGACTGTTGTATTCAATCCCGATGGAATTTCTGTGTTTCATCAACAGTCTTATACTATACAGATTACAGATTGCCTCCAGATGTTCATCGGAAACTACTACTGGACTTCCAGGGAACGATCAAAGCGTAGTCTGTTTCAGACATTACTCCCATGGAGGAAAGTGCGCATGGTGACTGTTGTATTCAATTCCGATGCAATTTTAGTGTTTCATCAACACTCCGATAGTCCACAGATTACAGAATACCTCCAGATGTGCATCGGAAACTACTACTGGTCTTCCTGGGAACGATGAAAGCGTAGACTGTTAGAGACATAACTCGCATGGAGGATACTGCGCATGGTGACTGTTGTACTTAATCCCGATGAAATTTCTGTGTTTCATCAACACTCTGATAGTCCACAGATTACAGAATGCCAGCAGATGTGCATCGGGAACTACTACTGGTCTTCCAGGGAACGATCAAATCGTAGACTGTTTGAGAATTACTCCCATGGAGGAAAGTGCGCATGGTGACTGTTGTATTCAATCCCGATGCAATTTCTGTGTTTCATCAACAGTCTTATACTCCACAGATTACAGAATGCCTCCAGATGTGCATCGGAAACTAACACTGGTCTTACAGGGAACGATCAAAGCGTAGACCGTTTGAGACATTACTCCCATGGAGGAAAGAGGGCATGGTGACTGTTGTATTCAATAACGATGCAATTTTTGTGTTTCGTCAACACCCTTATAGTCCACAGATTACAGAATGCCTCCAGATGTGCATCGGAAACTACTATTGGTCTTCCAGGGAACGATCAAAAAGTAGACTGGTTGAGACATTACTCCCATGTAGAAAAGTGTGCATGGTGACTGATGTATCAATCACGATGCAATTTCTGTGTTTCATCAACACTCAGTTAGTCCACAGATTTCAGAATGCCTCCAGATGTGCTTCGGATACTACTACTGGTCTTCCAGGGAACGATCAAAGCGTAGACTGTTTGAGAGATTGCTCCCATGAAGAAGACTGTGCACGGTGACTGTTGTATTCAATCCCGATGCAATTTATGTGTTTCATCAACAGTCTGATGGTCCACAGATTATAGAATGCCTCCAGATGTGCATCGGAAACTACTACTGGACTTCCAAGGAACGATCAAAGCGTAGACTCTTCGAGACATTACTTCCATGGAGGAAAGTACGCATGGTGACTGTTGTATTCAATCCCGATGCAACTTTAGTGTTTCATCAACACTCTGATAGTCCACAGATTACACAATGCCTCCAGATGTGCATCGGAAACTACTACTGGTCTTCCAGGGAACGAAAAAAACGTAGACTGTTTGAGACATTACTCCCATGGAGGAAAGTGCACACAGTGACTGTTGTATTCAATCCCGATGCAATTTCTGTGTTTCATCAACAGTCTGATAGTCCACAGGATACAGAATGGCTCCAGATGTGCATCGGAAACTATTACTGGACTTCCAGGCAACGATCAAAGCGTACACTGCTTTAGACATTACTCTTATCGAGGAAGTACGCAAGGTGACTGTTGTATTCAATCCCGATGCAATTTCTGTGTTTCATCAACACTCTGATAGTCCACAGATTACAGAATGGCACCAGATGTGCATCGAAAACTACTACTGGTCTTCTAGGGAACGATCAAAGCGTAGACTGTTTGAGAATTACTCCCATGGAGGAAAGTGCGCATGGTGACTGTTGTATTGAATCCTGATGCAACTTCTGTGTTTCATCAACACTCTTATAGTCCATTGATTACAGAATGCTTCCAGATGTGCATCAAAAACTACTACTGGTCTTCCAGGGAACGATTCAAGCGTAGACTGTTTGAGACATTACTCCCATGGAGGAAAGTGTGCATGGTGACTTGTATTCAAACCCGATGCAATTTCTGTGTTTCATCAACACTCAGTTAGTCCACAGATTTCAGAATGCCTCCACATGTGCATCGGAAACTACGACTGGTCTTCCAGGGAACGATCAAAGCGTAGACTGTTTGAGAGATTACTCCCATGGAGGAATGTGTGCACGGTGACTGTTGTATTCAATCCCGATGCAATTTCTATGTTTCATCAACAGTCTGATAGTCCACAGATTACAGAATGCCTCCAGATGTGCATCGGAAACTACTACTGGACTTCCAGGGAACGATCAAAGCGTAGACTCTTTGAGACATTACTCCCATGGAGGAAAGTGCGCATGGTGACTGTTGTATTCAATCCCGAAGCAATTTTAGTGTTTCATCAACAGTCTGATAGTCCACAGATTACAGAATGCCTCCAGATGTGCATCGGAAACTACTATTGGTCCTCCAGGGAACGGTCAAAATGTACACTGGTTGAGACATTACTCCCATGTAGAAAAGTGTGCATGGTGACTGATGTATTCAATCACGATGCAATTTCTGTGTTTCATCAACACTCAGTTAGTCCACAGATTTCAGAATGCCTCCAGATGTGCTTCGGATACTACTACTGTTCTTCCAGGGAACGATCAAAGCGTAGACTGTTTGAGAGATTACTCCCATGAAGAAAACTGTGCACGGTGACTGTTGTATTCAATCCCGATGCAATTTCTGTGTTTCATCAACAGTCTGATGGTCTACAGATTATAGAATGCCTCCAGATGTGCATCGGAAACTACTACTGGACTTCCAAGGAACGATCAAAGCGTAGACTGTTCGAGACATTACTCCCATGGAGGGAAGTACGCATGGTGACTGTTGTAGTCAATCCCGATGCAACTTTAGTGTTTCATCAACACTCTGATAGTCCACAGATTACACAATGCCTCCAGATGTGCATCGGAAACTACTACTGGTCTTCCAGGGAACGATCAAAGCGTAGACTGTTTGAGACATTACTCCCATGGAGAAAAGTGCTCACAGTGACTGTTGTATTCAATCCCGATGCAATTTCTGTGTTTCATCAACAGTCTGATAGTCCACAGGTTACAGAATGGCTCCAGATGTGCATCGGAAACTATTACTGGACTTCCAGGCAACGATCAAAGCGTACACTGCTTTAGACATTACTCTTATCGAGGAAGTACGCATGGTGACTGTTGTATTCAATCCCGATGCAATTTCTGTGTTTCATCAACACTCTGATAGTCCACAGATTACAGAATGGCACCAGATGTCCATCGAAAACTACTACTGGTCTTCCAGGGAACGATCAAAGCGTAGACTGTTTGAGAATTACTCCCATGGAGGAAAGTGCGCATGGTGACTGTTGTATTCAATCCTGAACAACTTCTGTGTTTCATCAACACTCTTATAGTCCATTGATTACATAATGCTTCCAGATGTGCATCAAAAACTACTACTGGTCTTCCAGGGAACGATTCAAGCGTAGACTGTTTGAGACATTACTCCCATGGAGGAAAGTGTGCATGGTGACTTGTAATCAATCCCGATGCAATTTCTGTGTTTCATCAACACTCAGTTAGTCGACAGATTTCAGAATGCCTCCACATGTGCATCGGAAACTACGACTGGTCTTCCAGGGAACGATCAAAGCGTAGACTGTTTGAGAGATTACTCCCATGGAGGAATGTGTGCACGTTGACTGTTGTATTCAATCCCGATGCAATTTCTGTGTTTCATCAACAGTCTGATAGTCCACAGATTACAGAATGCCTCCAGATGTGCATCGGAAACTACTACTGGACTTCCAGGGAACGATCAAAGCGTACACTGTTTGAGACATGACTCCAATGGAGGAAAGTTCGCATGGTGACTGTTGTATTCAATCCCGATGCAAATTTAGTGTTTCATCAACACTCTGATAGTCCACAGATTACAGAATGCCTCCAGATGTGCATCGGAAACTACTACTGGTCTTCCAGGGATCGATCAAATCGTAGACTGTTAGAGACATGACTCGCATCGAGTAAAGTGCGCATGGTGACTTTTGTATTTAATCCCGATGAAATTTCTGTGTTTCATCAATACTCTGATAGTCCACAGATTACAGAATGCCTCCAGATATGCATCGGAAATTACTACTGGTCTTCCAGGAAATGATCAAAGCGTAGACTGTTTGAGAGTTTACTCCCATGGAGGAAAGTGTGCACAGTGATTATTGTATTCAATCCCATTGCAATTTCTGTGTTTCATCATCACTCTTATAGTCCACAGATTACAGAATGCCTCCATATGTGCATCGGAAACTACTATTGGTCTTCCAGGGAACGATCAGAGTGTAGATTGTTTGAGACATTACTCCCATGGAGGAAAGTGCGCATGGTGACTAATGTATTCACTCCCGACGCAATTTCTGTGTTTCATCAACACTCAGTTAGTCCACAGATTTCAGAATGCCTCCAGATCTGCATCGGAAACTACTACTGGTCTTCCAGGGATCGATTAAAGCGTAGACTGTTTGAGAGATTACTCCCATGGAGAACAGTGTGCACGGTGACTGTTGTATTCAATGCCGATGCAATTTTTGTGTTTCATCAACAGTCTGATAGTCCACAGATTACAGAATGCCTCCAGATGTGCAGCGGAAACTACTACTGGACTTCCAGGGAACGATCAAAGCGTAGACTGTTAGAGACATTACTCGCATGGAGGAAAGTGCGCATGGTGACTGTTGTACTTAATCCCGATGAAATTTCTGTGTTTCATCAACACTCTGATAGTCCACAGATTACAGAATGGCTCCAGATGTGCATCGGAAACTAACACTGGTCTTACAGGGAACGATCAAAGCGTAGACCGTTTAAGACATTACTAACATGGAGGGAAGTGCGCATGGTGACTGTTGTATTGAATCCCGATGCAATTTCTGTGTTTCATTAACACTCAGTAATCCACAGATTACAGAATGCCTCCAGATATGCATCGGAAACTACTACTGGTCTTCCAGGGAATGATCAAAGCGTAGACTGTTTGAGAGATTACTCCCATGGAGGAATGTGCGCATGGTGACTGTTGTATTCAATCCCGATGCAATTTCTGTGTTTCATAAACACTCAGTTAGTCCACAGATTTCAGAATGCCTCCAGATGTGCATCAGAAACTACCACTGGTCTTCCACGGAACGATCAAAGCGTAGACTGTTTGAGACATTACTCCCATGGAGGAAAGTGCGCATGGTGACTGTTGTATTCAATCCCAATGCCATTTCTGTGTTTCATCAACACTCTGATAGTTCACAGATTACAGAATGCCAGCAGATGTGCATCGGGAACTACTACTGGTCTTCCAGTTAACGATCAAATCGTAGACTGTTTGAGAATTACTCCCATGGAGGAAAGTGCGCATGGTGACTGTTGTATTCAATCCCGATGCAATTTCTGTGTTTCATCAACACTCAGTTAGTCGACAGATTTCAGAATGCCTCCAGATGTGCATCGGAAACTACGACTGGTCTTCCAGGGAACGATGAAAGCGTAGACTGTTTGAGAGATTACTCCCATGGAGTAAAGTGTACACGGTAACTGTTGTATTCAATCCCGATGCAATTTCTGTGTTTCATCAACAGTCTTATACTCCACAGATTACAGAATGCCTCCAGATGCGCATCGGCATCTACTACTGGACTTCCATGGAACGATCAAAGCGTAGACTGTTTGAGACATTACTCCCATGGAGGTAAGTGCGCATGGTGACGGTTGTATTCAATTCCGATGCAATTTTAGTGTTTCATCAACACTCTGATAGTCCACAGATTACAGAATACCTCCAGATGTGCATCGGAAACTACTACTGGTCTTCCTGGGAACGATCAAAGCGTAGACTGTCAGAGACATTACTACCATGGAGGAAAGTGCGCATGGTGACTGTTGTATTCAATCCCGATGCAATTTCTGTGTTTCATCAACAGTCTTATACTCCACAGATTACAGAATGCCTCCAGATGTGCATCGGAAACTAACACTGGTCTTACAGGGAACGATCAAAGCGTAGACCGTTTGAGACATTACTAACATGGAGGAAAGTGCGCATGGTGACTGTTGTATTCAATCCCGA
Organism: Schistocerca gregaria; assembly: GCF_023897955.1. Classification (NCBI taxonomy): domain Eukaryota; kingdom Metazoa; phylum Arthropoda; class Insecta; order Orthoptera; family Acrididae; genus Schistocerca; species Schistocerca gregaria. The sequence goes on from NC_064927.1 coordinate 46,158,787, forward strand.
TGCAATTTCTGTGTTTCATCGACACTCAGATAATCCACAGTTTACAGAATGCCTTCAGATATGCATCGGAAACTACTACTGGTCTTCCAGGGAATCATCAAAGCGTAGACTGTTTGAGAGATTACCCCCATGGATGAAAATGTGCACAGTGACTTTTGTATTCAATCCCATTGCAATTTCTGTGTTTCATCAACACTCTTATAGTCCACAGATTACAGAATGCCTCCAGATGTGCATCGGTAACTACTATTGGTCTTCCAGGGAAAGATCAGATGGTAGACTGTTTGAGACATTACTCCCATGGAGGAAAGTGCGCATGGTGACTAATGTATTCACTCCCGATGCAATTTCTCTGTTTCATCAACACTCAGTTAGTCCACAGATTTCAGAATGCCTCCAGATGTGCATCGGAAACTACTACTGGTCTTCCAGGGATCGATCAAACGTAGACTATTAGAGAGATTACTCCCATGGAGAAAAGTGTGCACGGTGACTGTTGTATTCAATCCCGATGCAATTTTTGTGTTTCATCAACAGTCTGATAGTCCACAGATTACAGAATGACTCCAGATGTGCATCGGAAACTACTACTGGACTTCCAAGGAACGATCAAAGCGTAGACTGAGACATGACTCCCATGGAGGAAAGTTCGCATGGTGACTGTTGTATTCAATCCCAATGCAATTTTAGTGTTTCATCAACACTCTGATAGTCCACAGATTACAGAATGCCTCCAGATGTGCATCGGAAACTACTACTGGTCTTCCAGGGAACGATCAAAACGTAGACTGTTAGAGACCATACTAGCATGGAGGAAAGTGCGCATGGTGATTTTTGTATTTAATCCCGATGAAATTTCTGTGTTTCATCAATACTCTGATAGTCCACAGATCACAGAATGTCTCCATAAATGCATCGGAAACTACTACTGGTCTTCCAGGGAATGATCAAAGCGTAGACTGTTTGAGAGATTACTCCCATGGAGGAAAGTGTGCACGGTGACTTTTGTATTCAATCCCGATGCAATTTCTGTGTTTCATCAATAGTCTGATAAGCCACAGATCACAGAATGCCTCCAGATGTGCATCGCAAACTACTACTGGACTTACAGGGAACGATCAAAGCGTATGCTGTTTGAGATATTACTCCCGTGGAGGCAGGTGCGCATGGTGACTGTTGAATTTAATCCCGATGCAATTTCTGTGTTTCATCAACACTCTAATACTCCACACATTACAGAATGCCTCCAGATGTGCATCGGAAACTACTACTGCTCTTCCAGGGAACGATCAATGCGTAGACTGTTTGAGACGTTACTCCCATTGAGGAACGTGCGCATGGTGCCTGTTGTATTCAATCCCGATGCAATTTCTATGTTTCATGAACACCCTGATAGTCCACAGATTACAGAATGCCTCCAGATATGCGTCAGAAACTACTACTGGTATTCCAGGGAACTATCAAAGTGTAAACTCTTTGTGACATTACTCCCATGGAGGAATGTGCGCATGGTGACTGTTGTATTCAATCCCGATGCAATTTCTGTGTTTCATCAACACTCTGATAGTCCACAGATTACAGAATGCCTCCAGATGTGCATCTGAAAATATTACTGGTCTTACAGGGAAAGATCAAAGCGTAGACTGTTTGAGACATTACTCCCATGGAGGAAAGTGAACACAGTGACTGTTGTATTAAATCCCGATGCAATTTCTGTGTTTCATCAGCAGTTTGATAGTCCACAGGTTGCAGAATGCCTCCAGATGTGCATCGGAAACTATTACTGGACTTCCAGGGAACGATCAAAGCGTACACTGTTTTAGACATTACTCTTATGGAGGAAAGTGCGCATGGTGACTGTTGTACTCAATCCCGATGCAATTTTAGTGTTTCATCAACAGTCTGATAGTCCACAGGTTACAGAATGCCTCCAGATGTGCATTGGAAACTACTACTGGACTTCCAGGGATCAATCAAAGCGTAGACTGTTTGAGAGATTACTCCCATCGAGGAAAGTGTGCACGGAGACTGTTGTATTCAATCCCGATGCAATTTCTGTGTTTCATCAACACTCTGATAGTCCACAGATTACAGAATGGCACCAGATGTGCATCGGAAACTACTACTGGTCTTCCAGGGAACGATCAAAGCGTAGACTGTTTGAGAATTACTCCCATGGAGGAAAGTGCGCATGGTGACTGTTGCATTCAATCCTGATGCAACTTCTGTGTTTCATTAACACTCTGATAGTCCACAGATTACAGAATGCCTCCAGATGTGCATCGGAAACTGCTACTGGTCTTCCAGGGAACGATCAAAGCGTAGACTCTTTGAGACATTACTCCCATGGAGAAAAATGTGCATGGTGACTGTTGTATTCAATCCCGATGCAATTTCTGTGTTTCATCAACACTCAGTTAGTCCACAGATTTCAGAATGCCTCCAGATGTGCATCGGAAACTACTACTGGTCTTCCAGGGATCGATCAAAGCGTAGACTGTTTGAGAGATTACTCCCATGGAGAAAAGTGTGCACGGTGACTGTTGTATTAAATCCCGATGCTATTTTTGTGTTTCATCAACAGTCTGATAGTCCACAGATTACAGAATGCCTACAGATGTGCATCGGAAACTACTACTGGACTTCCAAGGAACGATCAAAGCGTAGACTGTTTGAGACATGACTCCCATGGAGGAAAGTTCGCATGGTGAATGTTGTATTCAATCCCGATGCAATTTTAGTGTTTCATCTACTAGCCTGATAGACCACAGATTACAGAATGTCTCCAGATGTGCATCGGAAACTACTACTGGTCTTCCAGGGAACGATCAAAGCGTAGACTTTTAGAGACATTACTCGCATGGAGGAAAGTACGCATGGTGAATTTTGTATTTAATCCCGATGAAATTTCTGTGTTTCATCAATACTCTGATAGTCCACAGATTACAGAATGCCTCCAGAAATGCATCGGAAACTACTACTGGTCTTCCAGGGAATGATCAAAGCGTAGACTGTTTGAGAGATTACTCCCATGGAGGAAAGTGCGCATGGTGACTGATGTATTCAATCCCGATGCAATTTCTGTGTTTCATCAATAGTGTGATAGTCCACAGATCACAGAATGCCTCCAGATGTGCATCGCAAACAACTACTGGACTTACAGGGAACGATCAAAGCGTAGACTGTTTGAGACATTACTCCCATGGAGGAAAGAGCGCATGGTGACTGTTGTATTCAATAACGATTCAATTTTTGTGTTTCGTAAACACTCTAATAGTCCACAGATTACAGAATGCCTCCAGATGTGCATCGGAAACTACTATTGGACTTCCAGGGAACGATCAAAAAGTAGACTGGTTGAGACATTGCTCCCATGGAGAAAAGTGTGCATGGTGACTGATGTATTCAATACCGATGCAATTTCTGTGTTTCATCAACACTCAGTTAGTCCACAGATTTCAGAATGCCTCCAGATGTGCATCTGAAAATACTACTGGTCTTACAGGGAACGATCAAAGCGTAGACTGTTTGAGACATTACTCCTATGGAGAAAAGTGTGCACGGTGACTGTTGTATTCAATCCCGATGCAATTTCTGTGTTTCATCAACAGTCTGATAATCCACAAATTACAGAATGCCTCAAGATATGCGTCAGAAACTACTACTGGTATTCCAGGGAATGATCAAAGCGTAAATTCTTTGTGATATTACTCCCATGGAGGAAAGTGCGCATGGTGACTGTTGTAATCAATCCCGATGCTATTTCTGTGTTTCATCAACACTCTGATAGTCCACAGATTACAGAATGCCTCCAGATATGCGTCAGAAACTACTACTGGTATTCCAGGGAACGATCAAAGCGTAAACTCTTTGTGACATTACTCCCATGGAGCAAAGTGCACACAGTGACTGTTGTATTCAATCACGATGCAATTTCTGAGTTTCATCAACAGTCTGATAGTCCACAGGTTACAGAATGCCTCCATATGTGCATCGGAAACTATTACTGGACTTCCAGGGAACGATCAAATCGTACACTGCTTTAGACATTACTCCCATGGAGGAAAGTGCACACAGTGACTGTTGTATTCAATCCCGATGCAATTTTAGTGTTTCATCAACAGTCTGATAGTCCACAGGTTACAGAATGCCTCCAGATGTACATTGTAAACTACTACTGGACTTCCAGGGAACGATCAAAGCGTAGACTGTTTGAGAGATTACTCCCATCGAGGAAAGTGTGCAAGGTGACTGTTGTATTCAATCCCGATGCAATTTCTGTGTTTCATCAACCCTCTGATAGTCCACAGATTACAGAATGCCTCCAGATGTGCATCGGAAACTTCTACTGGTCTTCCCGGGAACGATCAAAACATAGACTGTTTGAGAATTACTCCCATGGAGGAAAGTGCGCATGGTGACTGTTGTATTCAATCCTGATGAAACTTCTGTGTTTCATCAACACTCTGATAGTCCACAGATTACAGAATGCCTCCAGATGTGCATCGGAAACTGCTACTGGTCTTCCAGGGAACGATCAAAGCGTAGACTCTTTGAGACATTACTCCCATGGAGAAAAATGTGCATGGTGACTATTGTATTCAATCCTGATGCAACTTCTGTGTTTCATCAACACTCTTATAGTCCATTGATTACATAATGCTTCCAGATGTGCATAAAAAACTACTACTGGTCTTCCAGGGAACGATTCAAGCGTAGACTGTTTGAGACATTACTCCCATGGAGGAAAGTGTGCATGGTGACTTGTATTCAATCCCGATGCAATTTCTGTGTTTCATCAACACTCAGTTAGTCGACAGATTTCAGAATGCCTCCACATGTGCATCGGAAACTACGACTGGTCTTCCAGGGAACGATCAAAGCGTAGACTGTTTGAGAGATTACTCCCATGGAGGAATGTGTGCACGTTGACTGTTGTATTCAATCCCGATGCAATTTCTGTGTTTCATCAACAGTCTGATAGTCCACAGATTACAGAATGCCTCCAGATGTGCATCGGAAACTACTACTGGACTTCCAGGGAACGATCAAAGCGTACACGGTTTGAGACATGACTCCAATGGAGGAAAGTTCGCATGGTGACTGTTGTATTCAATCCCGATGCAAATTTAGTGTTTCATCAACACTCTGATAGTCCACAGATTACAGAATGCCTCCAGATGTGCATCGGAAACTACTACTGGTCTTCCAGGGATCGATCAAATCGTAGACTGTTAGAGACATGACTCGCATCGAGTAAAGTGCGCATGGTGACTTTTGTATTTAATCCCGATGAAATTTCTGTGTTTCATCAATACTCTGACAGTCCACAGATTACAGAATGCCTCCAGATATGCATCGGAAACTACTACTGGTCTTCCAGGAAATGATCAAAGCGTAGACTGTTTGAGAGTTTACTCCCATGGAGGAAAGTGTGCACAGTGATTTTTGTATTCAATCCCATTGCAATTTCTGTGTTTCATCATCACTCTTATAGTCCACAGATTACAGAATGCCTCCATATGTGCATCGGAAACTACTATTGGTCTTCCAGGGAACGATCAGAGTGTAGATTGTTTGAGACATTACTCCCATGGAGGAAAGTGCGCATGGTGACTAATGTATTCACTCCCGACGCAATTTCTGTGTTTCATCAACACTCAGTTAGTCCACAGACTTCAGAATGCCTCCAGATGTGCATCGGAAACTACTACTGGTCTTCCAGGGATCGATTAAAGCGTAGACTGTTTGAGAGATTACTCCCATGGAGAACAGTGTGCACGGTGACTGTTGTATTCAATGCCGATGCAATTTTTGTGTTTCATCAACAGTCTGATAGTCCACAGATTACAGAATGCCTCCAGATGTGCAGCGGAAACTACTACTGGACTTCCAGGGAACGATCAAAGCGTAGACTGTTAGAGACATTACTCGCATGGAGGAAAGTGCGCATGGTGACTGTTGTACTTAATCCCGATGAAATTTCTGTGTTTCATCAACACTCTGATAGTCCACAGATTACAGAATGGCTCCAGATGTGCATCGGAAACTAACACTGGTCTTACAGGGAACGATCAAAGCGTAGACCGTTTAAGACATTACTAACATGGAGGGAAGTGCGCATGGTGACTGTTGTATTGAATCCCGATGCAATTTCTGTGTTTCATCAACACTCAGTAATCCACAGATTACAGAATGCCTCCAGATATGCATCGGAAACTACTACTGGTCTTCCAGGGAATGATCAAAGCGTAGACTGTTTGAGAGATTACTCCCATGGAGGAATGTGCGCATGGTGACTGTTGTATTCAATCCCGATGCAATTTCTGTGTTTCATAAACACTCAGTTAGTCCACAGATTTCAGAATGCCTCCAGATGTGCATCAGAAACTACCACTGGTCTTCCACGGAACGATCAAAGCGTAGACTGTTTGAGACATTACTCCCATGGAGGAAAGTGTGCACGGTGACTGTTGTATTCAATCCCGATGCAATTTCTGTGTTTCATCAACAATCTTATACTCCACAGATTACAGAATGCCTCCAGATGCGCATCGGCGTCTACTACTGGACTTCCATGGAACGATCAAAGCGTAGACTGTTTGAGACATTACTCCCATGGAGGTAAGTGCGCATGGTGACGGTTGTATTCAATTCCGATGCAATTTTAGTGTTTCATCAACACTCTGATAGTCCACAGATTACAGAATACCTCCAGATGTGCATCGGAAACTACTACTGGTCTTCCTGGGAACGATCAAAGCGTAGACTGTCAGAGACATTACTACCATGGAGGAAAGTGCGCATGGTGACTGTTGTATTCAATCCCGATGCAATTTCTGTGTTTCATCAACAGTCTTATACTCCACAGATTACAGAATGCCTCCAGATGTGCATCGGAAACTAACACTGGTCTTACAGGGAACGATCAAAGCGTAGACCGTTTGAGACATTACTAACATGGAGGAAAGTGCGCATGGTGACTGTTGTATTCAATCCCGATGCAATTTCTGTGTTTCATCGACACTCAGATAATCCACAGTTTACAGAATGCCTTCAGATATGCATCGGAAACTACTACTGGTCTTCCAGGGAATCATCAAAGCGTAGACTGTTTGAGAGATTACCCCCATGGATGAAAGTGTGCACAGTGACTTTTGTATTCAATCCCATTGCAATTTCTGTGTTTCATCAACACTCTTATAGTCCACAGATTACAGAATGCCTCCAGATGTGCATCGGTAACTACTATTGGTCTTCCAGGGAAAGATCAGAGGGTAGACTGTTTGAGACATTACTCCCATGGAGGAAAGTGCGCATGGTGACTAATGTATTCACTCCCGATGCAATTTCTCTGTTTCATCAACACTCAGTTAGTCCACAGATTTCAGAATGCCTCCAGATGTGCAACGGAAACTACGACTGGTCTTCCAGGGATCGATCAAACGTAGACTGTTAGAGAGATTACTCCCATGGCGAAAAGTGTGCACGGTGACTGTTGTATTCAATCCCGATGCAATTTTTGTGTTTCATCAACAGTCTGATAGTCCACAGATTACAGAATGCCTCCAGATGTGCATCGGAAACTACTACTGGACTTCCAAGGAACGATCAAAGCGTAGACTGAGACATGACTCCCATGGAGGAAAGTTCGCATGGTGACTGTTGTATTCAATCCCAATGCAATTTTAGTGTTTCATCAACACTCTGATAGCCCACAGATTACAGAATGCCTCCAGATGTGCATCGGAAACTACTACTGGTCTTCCAGGGAACGATCAAAACGTAGACTGTTAGAGACCATACTCGCATGGAGGAAAGTGCGCATGGTGATTTTTGTATTTAATCCCGATGAAATTTCTGTGTTTCATCAATACTCTGATAGTCCACAGATCACAGAATGTCTCCATAAATGCATCGGAAACTACTACTGGTCTTCCAGGGAATGATCAAAGCGTAGACTGTTTGAGAGATTACTCCCATGGAGGAAAGTGTGCACGGTGACTTTTGTATTCAATCCCGATGCAATTTCTGTGTTTCATCAATAGTCTGATAGTCCACAGATCACAGAATGCCTCCAGATGTGCATCGCAAACTACTACTGGACTTACAGGGAACGATCAAAGCGTATGCTGTTTGAGATATTACTCCCGTGGAGGCAGGTGCGCATGGTGACTGTTGAATTTAATCCCGATGCAATTTCTGTGTTTCATCAACACTCTAATACTCCACAGATTACAGAATGCCTCCAGATGTGCATCGGAAACTACTACTGCTCTTCCAGGGAACGATCAATGCGTAGACTGTTTGAGACATTACTCCCATTGAGGAACGTGCGCATGGTGCCTGTTGTATTCAATCCCGATTCAATTTCTATGTTTCATGAACACCCTGATAGTCCACAGATTACAGAATGCCTCCAGATATGCGTCAGAAACTACTACTGGTATTCCAGGGAACTATCAAAGTGTAAACTCTTTGTGACATTACTCCCATGGAGGAATGTGCGCATGGTGACTGTTGTATTCAATCCCGATGCAATTTCTGTGTTTCATCAACACTCTGATAGTCCACAGATTACAGAATGCCTCCAGATGTGCATCTGAAAATATTACTGGTCTTACAGGGAAAGATCAAAGCGTAGACTGTTTGAGACATTACTCCCATGGAGGAAAGTGAACACAGTGACTGTTGTATTAAATCCCGATGCAATTTCTGTGTTTCATCAGCAGTTTGATAGTCCACAGGTTGCAGAATGCCTCCAGATGTGCATCGGAAACTATTACTGGACTTCCAGGGAACGATCAAAGCGTACACTGTTTTAGACATTACTCTTATGGAGGAAAGTGCGCATGGTGACTGTTGTACTCAATCCCGATGCAATTTTAGTGTTTCATCAACAGTCTGATAGTCCACAGGTTACAGAATGCCTCCAGATGTGCATTGGAAACTACTACTGGACTTCCAGGGATCAATCAAAGCGTAGACTGTTTGAGAGATTACTCCCATCGAGGAAAGTGTGCACGGAGACTGTTGTATTCAATCCCGATGCAATTTCTGTGTTTCATCAACACTCTGATAGTCCACAGATTACAGAATGGCACCAGATGTGCATCGGAAACTACTACTGGTCTTCCAGGGAACGATCAAAGCGTAGACTGTTTGAGAATTACTCCCATGGAGGAAAGTGCGCATGGTGACTGTTGCATTCAATCCTGATGCAACTTCTGTGTTTCATTAACACTCTGATAGTCCACAGATTACAGAATGCCTCCAGATGTGCATCGGAAACTGCTACTGGTCTTCCAGGGAACGATCAAAGCGTAGACTCTTTGAGACATTACTCCCATGGAGAAAAATGTGCATGGTGACTGTTGTATTCAATCCCGATGCAATTTCTGTGTTTCATCTACACTCAGTTAGTCCACAGATTTCAGAATGCCTCCAGATGTGCATCGGAAACTACTACTGGTCTTCCAGGGATCGATCAAAGCGTAGACTGTTTGAGAGATTACTCCCATGGAGAAAAGTGTGCACGGTGACTGTTGTATTAAATCCCGATGCTATTTTTGTGTTTCATCAACAGTCTGATAGTCCACAGATTACAGAATGCCTACAGATGTGCATCGGAAACTACTACTGGACTTCCAAGGAACGATCAAAGCGTAGACTGTTTGAGACATGACTCCCATGGAGGAAAGTTCGCATGGTGAATGTTGTATTCAATCCCGATGCAATTTTAGTGTTTCATCTACTAGCCTGATAGTCCACAGATTACAGAATGTCTCCAGATGTGCATCGGAAACTACTACTGGTCTTCCAGGGAACGATCAAAGCGTAGACTTTTAGAGACATTACTCGCATGGAGGAAAGTACGCATGGTGAATTTTGTATTTAATCCCGATGAAATTTCTGTGTTTCATCAATACTCTGATAGTCCACAGATTACAGAATGCCTCCAGAAATGCATCGAAAACTACTACTGGTCTTCCAGGGAATGATCAAAGCGTAGACTGTTTGAGAGATTACTCCCATGGAGGAAAGTGCGCATGGTGACTGATGTATTCAATCCCGATGCAATTTCTGTGTTTCATCAATAGTGTGATAGTCCACAGATCACAGAATGCCTCCAGATGTGCATCGCAAACAACTACTGGACTTACAGGGAACGATCAAAGCGTAGACTGTTTGAGACATTACTCCCATGGAGGAAAGAGCGCATGGTGACTGTTGTATTCAATAACGATTCAATTTTTGTGTTTCGTAAACACTCTAATAGTCCACAGATTACAGAATGCCTCCAGATGTGCATCGGAAACTACTATTGGACTTCCAGGGAACGATCAAAAAGTAGACTGGTTGAGACATTGCTCCCATGGAGAAAAGTGTGCATGGTGACTGATGTATTCAATACCGATGCAATTTCTGTGTTTCATCAACACTCAGTTAGTCCACAGATTTCAGAATGCCTCCAGATGTGCATCTGAAAATACTACTGGTCTTACAGGGAACGATCAAAGCGTAGACTGTTTGAGACATTACTCCTATGGAGAAAAGTGTGCACGGTGACTGTTGTATTCAATCCCGATGCAATTTCTGTGTTTCATCAACAGTCTGATAATCCACAAATTACAGAATGCCTCAAGATATGCGTCAGAAACTACTACTGGTATTCCAGGGAATGATCAAAGCGTAAATTCTTTGTGATATTACTCCCATGGAGGAAAGTGCGCATGGTGACTGTTGTAATCAATCCCGATGCTATTTCTGTGTTTCATCAACACTCTGATAGTCCACAGATTACAGAATGCCTCCAGATATGCGTCAGAAACTACTACTGGTATTCCAGGGAACGATCAAAGCGTAAACTCTTTGTGACATTACTCCCATGGAGGAAAGTGCACACAGTGACTGTTGTATTCAATCACGATGCAATTTCTGAGTTTCATCAACAGTCTGATAGTCCACAGGTTACAGAATGCCTCCATATGTGCATCGGAAACTATTACTGGACTTCCAGGGAACGATCAAATCGTACACTGCTTTAGACATTACTCCCATGGAGGAAAGTGCACACAGTGACTGTTGTATTCAATCCCGATGCAATTTTAGTGTTTCATCAACAGTCTGATAGTCCACAGGTTACAGAATGCCTCCAGATGTACATTGTTAACTACTACTGGACTTCCAGGGAACGATCAAAGCGTAGACTGTTTGAGAGATTACTCCCATCGAGGAAAGTGTGCAAGGTGACTGTTGTATTCAATCCCGATGCAATTTCTGTGTTTCATCAACCCTCTGATAGTCCACAGATTACAGAATGCCTCCAGATGTGCATCGGAAACTGCTACTGGTCTTCCAGGGAACGATCAAAGCGTAGACTCTTTGAGACATTACTCCCATGGAGAAAAATGTGCATGGTGACTATTGTATTCAATCCCGATGCAATTTCTGTGTTTCATCAACACTCTTATAGTCCACAGATTACAGAATGCCTCCAGATGTGCTTTAAAAACTGCTACTGGTCTTCCAGGGAACGATCAAAGCGTAGACTGTTTGAGACATTACTCCCATGGAGGAAAGTGCGCATGGTGACTTGTATTCAATCCCGATGCAATTTCTGAGTTTCATCAACACTCAGTTAGTCCACAGATTTCAGAATGCCTCCAGATGTGCATCGGAAACTACGACTGGTCTTCCAGGGAACGATCAAAGCGTTGACTGTTTGAGAGATTACTCCCATGGAGGAATGTGTGCACGGTGACTGTTGTATTCAATCCCGATGCAATTTCTGTGTTTCATCAACAGTCTGATAGTCCACAGATTACAGAATGCCTCCAGATATGCATCGGAAACTACTACTGGACTTCCAGGGAACGATCAAAGCGTAGACTGTTTGAGACATTACTCCCATGGAGTAAAGTGCGCATGGTGACTGTTGTATTCAATCCCGATGCAATTTTAGTGTTTTATCAACACTCTGATAGTCCACGGATTACAGAATACCTCCAGATGTGCATTGGAAACTAACACTGGTCTTACAGGGAACGATCAAAGCGTAGACAGTATGAGACATTACTAACATGGAGGAAAGTGCGCATGGTGACTGTTTTATTCAATCCCGATGCAATTTCTGTGTTTCATCAACACTCAGATAATCCACATATTACAGAATGCCTTCAGATGTGTATCGGAAACTACTATTGGTCTTCCAGGGAACGATCAGAACGTAGAATGTTTGAGAGATTACTCCCATGGAGGAAAGTGTGCACGGTGACTTTTGTATTCAATCCCAATGCAATTTCTGTGTTTCATCAACAGTCAGATAGTCCACAGATCACAGAATGCCTCCAGGTGTGCATCCCAAACTACTACTGGACTTCCAGGGAACGATCCAAGCGTAGATTGTTTGAGACATTACTCCCATGGAGGAAAATGCGCATGGTGACTGTTGTATTCATTCCCGAGGCAATTTCTGTGTTTCATCAACACCCTGATAGTCCACAGATTACAGAATGCCTCCAGATGTGCATCGGTAACTATTACTGTTCTACCAGGGAACGATCAAAGCGTAGACTGTTAGAGACATTACTCGCATCGAGGAAAGTGCGCATGGTGACTGTTGTATTCAATCCTGATGCAATTTCTGTGTTTCATCAACACTCTGATAGTCCACAGATTACAGAATGCCTCCAGATGTACATCGGAAACTAACACTGGTCTTACAGGGAACAAACAATGCGTAGACCGTTTGAGACATTACTAACATGGAGGAAAGTGCGCATGGTGACTGTTGTATTCAGTCCCGATGCAATTTGTGTGTTGCATCAACACTCAGATAATCCACAGATTACAGAATGCCTCCAGAAATGCATCGGAAACTACTACTGGTCTTCCAGGGAATGATCAAAGCGTAGAATGTTTGAGAGATTACTCCCATGGAGGAAAGTGTGCACGGTGACTTTTGTATTCAATCCCAATGCAATTTCTGTGTTTCATCAACAGTCAGATAGTCCACAGATCACAGAATGCCTCCAGATGTGCATCCCAAACTACTACTGGACTTCCAGGGAACGATCCAAGCGTAGATTGTTTGAGACATTACTCCCATGGAGGAAAATGCGCATGGTGACTGTTGTATTCATTCCCGAGGCAATTTCTGTGTTTCATCAACACCCTGATAGTCCACAGATTACGGAATGCCTCCAGATGTGCATCGGTAACTATTACTGTTCTACCAGGGAACGATCAAAGCGTAGAATGTTTGAGACATTACTCCCATGGAGGTATGTGCGCATGGTGACTGTTGTATTCAATAACGATGCAATTTCTGTGTTTCGTCAACACTCTGATAGTCCACAGATTACAGAATGCCTCCAGATGTGCATCGGAAACTGCTACTGGTCTTCCAGGGAACGATCAAAGCGTAGACTCTTTGAGACATTACTCCCATGGAGAAAAATGTGCATGGTGACTGTTGTATTCAATCCCGATGAAATTTCTGTGTTTCATCAACACTCTGATGGTCCACAGATTACAAAATGCCACCAGATGTGCATCGGAAACTACTACTGGTCTTCCAGGGAACGATCAAAGCGTAGACTGTTTGAGAGATTACTCCCATGCAGGAAAGTGTGCACGGTGACTTTTGTATTCAATCCCAATGCAATTTCTGTGTTTCATCAACAGTCAGATAGTCCACAGATCACAGAATGCCTCCAGATGTGCATCCCAAACTACTACTGGACTTCCAGGGAACGATCCAAGCGTAGATTGTTTGAGACATTACTCCCATGGAGGAAAATGCGCATGGTGACTGTTGTATTCATTCCCGAGGCAATTTCTGTGTTTCATCAACACCCTGATAGTCCACAGATTACGGAATGCCTCCAGATGTGCATCGGTAACTATTACTGTTCTACCAGGGAACGATCAAAGCGTAGAATGTTTGAGACATTACTCCCATGGAGGTATGTGCGCATGGTGACTGTTGTATTCAATAACGATGCAATTTCTGTGTTTCGTCAACACTCTGATAGTCCACAGATTACAGAATGCCTCCAGATGTGCATCGGAAACTGCTACTGGTCTTCCAGGGAACGATCAAAGCGTAGACTCTTTGAGACATTACTCCCATGGAGAAAAATGTGCATGGTGACTGTTGTATTCAATCCCGACTCAATTTCTGTGTTTCATCAAGAGTCTGATAGTCCACAGATTACAGAATGCCTCCAGATGTGCATCGGAAACTACTACTGGACTTCCAGGGGACGATAAAAGCGTAGACTGTTTCAGTAATTACTCCCATGGAAGAAAGTGCGGATGGTGACTGGTGCTTTCAATCCCGATGCAATTTCGGTGTTTCATCAACACTCTGATAGTCCACAGATTACAGAATGCCTCCAGATGTGCATCGGTAACTATTACTGTTCTTCCAGGGAACGATCAAATCGTAGACTGTTAGAGACATTACTCGCATGGAGGAAAGTGCGCATGGTGACTGTTGTATTCAATCCTGATGCAATTTCTGTATTTCATCAACACTCTGATAGTCCACAGATTACAGAATGCCTCCAGATGTGCATCGGAAACTACTACTGGTCTTACAGGGCACGATCAAAGCGTAGACCGTTTGAGACATTACTAACACGGAGGAAAGTGCGGATGGTGACTGTTCTATTCAATAACGATGCAATTTCTGTGTTTCATCCACACTCAGATAATCCACAGATTACAGAATGCCCCCACATATGCATCGGAAACTACTACTGGTCTTCCAGGGAATGAGCAAAGCGTAGAATGTTAGAGACTTCAATCTCATGGAGTAAGTGCGCATGGTGACTGTTGTATTCAATCCCGACGCAATTTGTGTGTTTCATCAACACTCTGATACTCCACAGATTACAGAATGCCTCCAGATGTGCATCGGAAACTACTACTGTTCTTCCAGGGAACGATCAAAGCGTAGGCTGTTTGAGACATTACTCCCGTGGAGGAAGGTGTGCATGGTGACTGTTGTATTCAATCCCGATACAATTTCTATGTGTCATCAACACTCTGATAGTCCACAGATTACAGAATGCCTCCAGATGTGCATCGGAAACTACTACTGGTCTTCCAGGGAACGATCAAAGCGTAGACTATTTGAGACATTACTCCCATGGAGGAAAGTGCGTATGGTGACTGTTGTATTCAATCCCGATACAATTTCTGTGAGTCATCAACACTCTGATACTCCACAGATTACAGAATGCCTCCAGATGTGCATCGGAAATTACTTCTGGTCTTCCAGGGAACGATCAAAGCGTAGACTGTTTGAGATATTACTCCGATGGAGGAAAGTGCGCATGGTGACTGTTGTATTCAATCCCGATGCAACTTCTGTGTTTCATCAACACTCTGATAGTCCACAGATTACAGAATGCCTCCAGATGTGCATCGGAAACTACTAATGGTCTTAAAGGGAACGATCAAAGCGTAGAATGTTTGAGAGATTACTCAAATGGAGAAAAGTGTGCACGGTGACTGTTATACTTAATCCCGATGAAATTTTTGTGTTTCATCAATACTCTGATAGTCCACAGATTACAGAATGCCTCTAGATGTGCATCGGAAACTAACACTGGTCTTACAGGGAACGATCAAAGCGTAGACCGTTTGAGACATTACTCCCATGGACGAAAGTGCGCACGGTAACTGTTGTATTCAATCCCGATGCAATTTCTGTGTTTCATCAACAGTCTGATAGTCCACAGGTTACAGAATGCCTCCAGATGTGCATCGGAAACTACTACTGGACTTCCATGGAACGATCAAAGCGTAGACTGTTTGAAAGATTACTCCCATTTAGGAAAGTGTGCACGGTGACTGTTGTATTCAATCCCGATGCAATTTGTGTGTTTCATCAACACTCTGATACTCCACAGATTACAGAATGCCTCCAGATGTGCATCGAAAACTACTACTGGTCTTCCAGGGAACGATCAAAGCGTAGGCTGTTTGAGACATTACTCCCGTGGAGGAAGGTGCGCATGGTGACTGTTGTATTCAATCCCGATACAATTTCTGTGTGTCATCTACACTCTGATACTCCACAGATTACAGAATGCCTCCAGATGTGCATCGGAAACCACGACTGATCTTCCAGGGAACGATCAAAGCGTAGACTGTTTGAGACATTACTCCCATGGAGGAAAGTGCGCATGGTGACTGTTGTATTTAATCCCGATGCAATTTTGTGTTTCATCAACACTCTGATACTCTACTGATTACAGAATGCCTCCATATGTGCATCGGAAACTACTACTGGTCTTGCTGGGAACGATCAAATCGTAGACATTTTGAGACATTACTCCCATGGAGGAAAGTTCACATGGTGACTGTTGTATTCAACCCCGATGCCATTTCTCTGTTTCATCAACACCCTGATAGTCCACAGATTACAGAATGCCTCCAGATGTGCATCGGAAAATACTTCTGGTCTTCCAGGGAACGATCAAAGCGTAGACTGTTTGATATATTACTCCGATGGATTAAAGTGAGCATGGTGAATGTTGTAGTCAATCCCGATGCAATTTCTGTGTTTCATTAACACTCGGATACTCCACGGATTACAGAATGCCTCCAGATGTGCATCGGAAACTACTACTGGACTTCCAGGGAACGATAAGATCGTAGACTGTTTGAGTAATTACTCCCATGGAGGAAAGTGCGGATGGTGACTGTTGTATTCATTCCCGATGCAATTTCGGTGTTTCATCAACACACTGATAGTCCACAGATTACAGAATGCCTCCAGATGCGCATCGGTAAGTATTACTGTTCTTCCAGGGAACGATCAAAGCGTAGACGGTTTGAGACATTACTCCCATAGAGGAAAGTGCGCATGGTGACTGTTGTATTCAATCCCGATGCAATTTCTGTGTTTCATCACCACTCTGATACTCCACGGATTACAGAATGCCTCCAGATGTGCATCGGAAACTACTACTGGTCTTCCAGGGAACGATCAAAGCGTAGACTGTTAGAGACATTACTCCCATGGAGAAAAGTGTGCACGGTGACTGTTGTATTCAATCCCGATGCAATTTCTGTGTTTCATCAACAGTCTGGTAGTCCACAGATTACAGAATGCCTCCAGATGTGCATCGGAAACTACTACTGGTTTTCCAGGGAACGATCAAAGCGTAGACTGTTAGAGACATTACTCGCATTTAGGAAAGTGCGCATGGTGACTGTTACACTTAATCCCGATGAAATTTTAGTGTTTCATCAATACTCTGATAGTCCACAGATTACAGAATGCCTCCAGATTAGCATCGGAAACTAACACTGGTCTTACAGGGAACGATCAAAGCGTAGACGGTTTGAGACATTACTCCCTTGGAGGAAAGTGCGCATGGTGACTGTTGTATTCAATACCGATGCAATTTCTGTGTTTCATCCACACTCAGATAATCCACAGATTACAGAATGCCTCTAGATATGCATCGGAAACTACTACTGGTCTTCCAGGGAATGAGCAAAGCGTAGACAGTTAGAGACTTTAATCTCATGGAGTAAGTGTGCATGGTGACTGTTGTATTCAATGCCGATGCAATTTCTGTGTTTCATCAACACTCTGATACTCCACTGATTACAGAATGCCTCCAGATGTGCATCGGAAACTACTACTGGTCTTCCTGGAAACGATCAAATCGTAGACATTTTAAGACATTACTCCCATAGAGGAAAGATCTGTCTCGCGTGTGTGTATTCAATTCCGATGCAATTTGTGTGTTTCATCAACACTCTGATACTCCACGGATTACAGAATGCCTCCAGATGTGCATTGGAAACTACTACTGGTCTTCCAGGGAACGATGAAAGCGTAGGCTGTTTGAGACATTACTCCCGTGGAGGAAGGTGCGCATGGTGACTGTTGTATTCAATCCCGATACAATATCTGTGTGTCATCAACACTCTGATACTCTACAGATTACAGAATGCCACCAGATGTGCATCGGAAACTAGTACTGGTCTTCCAGGGAACGATCAAAACGTAGACTGTTTGAGACATTACTCCCATGGAGGAAAGTGCGCATGGTGACTGTTGTATTCAATCCCGATGCAATTTCTGTGTTTCATCAACAGTCTGATAGTCCACAGATTAGAAAATGCCTCCTGATGTGCATCGGAAACTACTACTGGTCTTCCAGGGAACGATCAAAGCGTAGCCTCTTAGAGACATTACTCCCATGGAGGAAAATGCGAATGGTGACTGTTGTATTCAATCCCGATGCAATTTCTGTGTTTCATCAACACTCTGATAGTCCAAAGATTACAGAATGCCTCCAGATGTGCATCGGAAACTACTACTGGTCTTCCTGGGAACGATCAAATCGTAGACATTTTGAGACATTACTCCCATTGAGGAAAGTTCACATGATGACTGTTGTATTCAATCCCGATGCAATTTCTGTGTTTCATCAACAGTCTGATAGTCCACAGATTACAGAATGCCTCCAGATGTCCATCGGAAACTACTACTGGACTTCCGGGGAACGATAAAAGCATAGACTGTTTGAGTAATTACTCCCATGGAGGATAGTGCGAATGGTGCCTGTTGTATTCAATCCCGATGCAATTTCGGTGTTTCATCAACACTCTGATAGTCCAAAGATTACAGAATGCCTCCAGATGTGCATCGGAAACTAACACTGGTCTTACAGGGAACGATCAAAGCGTAGACCGTTTGAGACATTACTAACATGGAGGAAAGTGCGGATGGTGACTGTTGTATTCAATACCGATGCAATTTCTGTGTTTCATCCACACTCAGATAATCCACAGATTACAGAATGCCTCCACATATGCATCGGAAACTACTACTGGTCTTCCAGGCAATGAGCAAAACATAGACTGTTAGAGACTTTAATCTCATGGAGTAAGTGCGCATGGTGACTGTTGTATTCAATGCCGATGCAATTTCTGTGTTTCATGAACACTCTGATACTCCACTGATTACAGAATGCCTCCAGATGTGCATCGGAAACTACTACTGGTCTTCCTGGGAACGATCAAATCGTAGACATTTTAAGACATTACTCCCATAGAGGAAAGTGCGCATTGTGACTGTTGTATTCAATTCCGATGCAATTTGTGTGTTTCATCAACACTCTGATACTCCACGGATTACAGAATGCCTCCAGATGTGCATCGGAAACTACTACTGGTCTTCCAGGGAACGATCAAATCGTAGACATTTTAATACATTACTCCCATAGAGGAAAGTGCGCATTGTGACTGTTGTATTCAATTCCGATGCAATTTGTGTGTTTCATCAACACTCTGATACTCCACGGATTACAGAATGCCTCCAGATGTGCATCGGAAACTACTACTGGTCTTCCAGGGAACGATCAAAGCGTAGGCTGTTTGAGACATTACTCCCGTGGCGGAAGGTGCGCATGGTGACTGTTGTATTCAATCCCGATACAATATCTGTGTGTCATCAACACTCTGATACTCTACAGATTACAGAATGTCACCAGATGTGCATCGGAAACTAGTACTGGTCTTCCAGGGAACGATCAAAACGTAGACTGTTTGAGACATTACCCCCATGGAGGAAAGTGCGCATGGTGACTGTTGTATTCGATCCCGATGCAATTTCTGTGTTTCATCAACACTCTGATAGTCCAAAGATTACAGAATGCCTCCAGATGTGCATCGGAAACTAACACTGGTCTTACAGGGAACGAACAAAGCGTAGACCGTTTGAGACATTACTAACATGGAGGAAAGTGCGCATGGTGACTGATGTATTCAATCACGATGCTATTTCTGTGTTTCATCAACAGTCTGATAGTCCACAGATTACAGAATGCCTCCAGATGTGCATCGGAAACTACTACTGGACTTCCAGGGAACGATAAAAGCGTAGACTGTTTGAGTAATTACTCCCCTGGAGGAAAGTGTGGATGGTGACTGTTGTATTCAATCCCGATGCAATTTCGGTGTTTCATCAACACTCTGATAGTCCACAGATTTCAGAATGCCTCCAGATGTGCATCGGAAACTACTAATGGTCTTAAAGGGAACGATCAAAGCGTAGACTGTTTGAGAGATAACATCCCATGGAGAAAAGTGTGCACGGTGACTGTTATACTTAATCCCGATGAAATTTCTGTGTTTCATCAATACTCTGATAGTCCACAGATTACAGAATGCCTCCAGATGTGCATCGGAAACTAACACTGGTCTTACAGGGAACGATCAAAGCGTAGACCGTTTGAGACATTACTAACATGGAGGAAAGTGCGGATGGTGACTGTTGTATTCAATACCGATGCAATTTCTGTGTTTCATCCCCACTCAGATAATCCACAGATTACAGAATGCCTCCACATATGCATCGGAAACTACTACTGGTCTTCCAGGCAATGAGCAAACATAGACTGTTAGAGACTTTAATCTCATGGAGTAAGTGCGCATGGTGACTGTTGTATTCAATGCCGATGCAATTTCTGTGTTTCATGAACACTCTGATACTCCACTGATTACAGAATGCCTCCAGATGTGCATCGGAAACTACTACTGGTCTTCCTGGGAACGATCAAATCGTAGACATTTTTAAACATTACTCCCATGGAGGAAAGTGCGCATGGTGACTGTTGTATTCAATTCCGATGCAATTTGTGTGTTTCATCAACACTCTGATACTCCACGGATTACAGAATGCCTCCAGATGTGCATCGGAAACTACTACTGGTCTTCCAGGGAACGATCAAAGCGTAGGCTGTTTGAGACATTACTCCCGTGGAGGAAGGTGCGCATGGTGACTGTTGTATTCAATCCCGATACAATTTCTGTGTGTCATCAACACTCTGATACTCCACAGATTACAGAATGCCTCCAGATGTGCATCGGAAACTACGACTGGTCTTCCTGGGAACGATCAAATCGTAGACATTTTGAGACATTACTCCCATGGAGGAAAGTTCACATGGTGACTGTTGTATTCAACCCCGATGCCATTTCTCTGTTTCATCAACACCCTGATAGTCCACAGATTACAGAATGCCTCCAGATGTGCATCGGAAAATACTTCTGGTCTTCCAGGGAACGATCAAAGCGTAGACTGTTTGATATATTACTCCGATGGAGGAAAGTGAGCATGGTGAATGTTGTAGTCAATCCCGATGCAATTTCTGTGTTTCATTAACACTCGGATACTCCACGGATTACAGAATGCCTCCAGATGTGCATCGGAAACTACTACTGGACTTCCAGGGAACGATAAGATCGTAGACTGTTTGAGTAATTACTCCCATGGAGGAAAGTGCGGATGGTGACTGTTGTATTCATTCCCGATGCAATTTCGGTGTTTCATCAACACACTGATAGTCCACAGATTACAGAATGCCTCCAGATGCGCATCGGTAAGTATTACTGTTCTTCCAGGGAACGATCAAAGCGTAGACGGTTTGAGACATTACTCCCATGGAGGAAAGTGCGCATGGTGACTGTTGTATTCAATCCCGATGCAATTTCTGTGTTTCATCAACACTCTGATACTCCACGGATTACAGAATGCCTCCAGATGTGCATCGGAAACTACTACTGGTCTTCCAGGGAACGATCAAAGCGTAGACTGTTAGAGACATTACTCCCATGGAGAAAAGTGTGCACGATGACTGTTGTATACAATCCCGATGCAATTTCTGTGTTTCATCAACAGTCTGGTAGTCCACAGATTACAGAATGCCTCCAGATGTGCATCGGAAACTACTACTGGTTTTCCAGGGAACGATCAAAGCGTAGACTGTTAGAGACATTACTCGCATTTAGGAAAGTGCGCATGGTGACTGTTACACTTAATCCCGATGAAATTTCAGTGTTTCATCAATACTCTGATAGTCCACAGATTACAGAATGCCTCCAGATATGCATCGGAAACTAACACTGGTCTTACAGGGTACGATCAAAGCTTGGACGGTTTGAGACATTACTCCCTTGGAGGAAAGTGCGCATGGTGACTGTTGTATTCAATACCGATGCAATTTCTGTGTTTCATCCACACTCAGATAATCCACAGATTACAGAATGCCTCTAGATATGCATCGGAAAATACTACTGGTCTTCCAGGGAATGAGCAAAGCGTAGACAGTTAGAGACTTTAATCTCATGGAGTAAGTGTGCATGGTGACTGTTGTATTCAATGCCGATACAATATCTGTGTGTCATCAACACTCTGATACTCTACAGATTACAGAATGCCACCAGATGTGCATCGGAAACTACTACTGGTCTTCCTGGGAACGATCAAATCGTAGACATTTTAAGACATTACTCCCATAGAGGAAAGTGCGCATTGTGACTGTTGTATTCAATTCCGATGCAATTTGTGTGTTTCATCAACACTCTGATACTCCACGGATTACAGAATGCCTCCTGATGTGCATCGGAAACTACTACTGGTCTTCCAGGGAACGATCAAAGCGTAGGCTGTTTGAGACATTACTCCCGTGGAGGAAGGTGCGCATGGTGACTGTTGTATTCAATCCCGATACAATATCTGTGTGTCATCAACACTCTGATACTCTACAGATTACAGAATGCCACCAGATGTGCATCGGAAACTACTACTGGTTTTCCAGGGAACGATCAAAGCGTAGACAGTTAGAGACATTACTCGCATTTAGGAAAGTGCGCATGGTGACTGTTACACTTAATCCCGATGAAATTTCAGTGTTTCATCAATACTCTGATAGTCCACAGATTTCAGAATGCCTCCAGATGTGCATCGGAAACTACTAATGGTCTTAAAGGGAACGATCAAAGCGTAGACTGTTTGAGAGATAACATCCCATGGAGAAAAGTGTGCACGGTGACTGTTATACTTAATCCCGAAGAAATTTCTGTGTTTCATCAATACTCTGATAGTCCACAGATTACAGAATGCCTCCAGATGTGCATCGGAAACTAACACTGGTCTTACAGGGAACGATCAAAGCGTAGACGGTTTGAGACATTACTCCCTTGGAGGAAAGTGCGCATGGTGACTGTTGTATTCAATACCGATGCAATTTCCGTGTTTCATCCACACTCAGATAATCCACAGATTACAGAATGCCTCTAGATATGCATCGGAAACTACTACTGGTCTTCCAGGGAATGAGCAAAGCGTAGACAGTTAGAGACTTTAATCTCATGGAGTAAGTGTGCATGGTGACTGTTGTATTCAATGCCGATGCAATTTCTGTGTTTCATCAACACTCTGATACTCCACTGATTACAGAATGCCTCCAGATGTGCATCGGAAACTACTACTGCTCTTCCTGGGAACGATCAAATCGTAGACATTTTAAGACATTACTCCCATAGAGGAAAGTGCGCATTGTGACTGTTGTATTCAATTCCGATGCAATTTGTGTGTTTCATCAACACTCTGATACTCCACGGATTACAGAATGCCTCCAGATGTGCATCGGAAACTACTACTGGTCTTCCAGGGAACGATCAAAGCGTAGCCTCTTAGAGACATTACTCCCATGGAGAAAAATGCGAATGGTGACTGTTGTATTCAATCCCGATGCAATTTCTGTGTTTCATCAACACTCTGATAGTCCACAGATTACAGAATGCCTCCAGATGTGCATCGGAATCTACTACTGGTCTTCCTGGGAACGATCAAATCGTAGACATTTTGAGACATTACTCCCATTGAGGAAAGTTCACATGATGACTGTTGTATTCAATCCCGATGCAATTTCTGTGTTTCATCAACAGTCTGATAGTCCACAGATTACAGAATGCCTCTAGATATGCATCGGAAACTACTACTGGTCTTCCAGAGAATGAGCAAAGCGTAGACAGTTAGAGACTTTAATCTCATGGAGTAAGTGTGCATGGTGACTGTTGTATTCAATGCCGATGCAATTTCTGTGTTTCATCAACACTCTGATACTCCACTGATTACAGAATGCCTCCAGATGTGCATCGGAAACTACTACTGCTCTTCCTGGGAACGATCAAATCGTAGACATTTTAAGACATTACTCCCATAGAGGAAAGTGCGCATTGTGACTGTTGTATTCAATTCCGATGCAATTTGTGTGTTTCATCAACACTCTGATACTCCACGGATTACAGAATGCCTCCAGATGTGCATCGGAAACTACTACTGGTCTTCCAGGGAACGATCAAAGCGTAGCCTCTTAGAGACATTACTCCCATGGAGAAAAATGCGAATGGTGACTGTTGTATTCAATCCCGATGCAATTTCTGTGTTTCATCAACACTCTGATAGTCCACAGATTACAGAATGCCTCCAGATGTGCATCGGAAACTACTACTGGTCTTCCTGGGAACGATC
Organism: Schistocerca gregaria; assembly: GCF_023897955.1. Taxonomy (NCBI): domain Eukaryota; kingdom Metazoa; phylum Arthropoda; class Insecta; order Orthoptera; family Acrididae; genus Schistocerca; species Schistocerca gregaria. The sequence goes on from NC_064927.1 coordinate 46,183,145, forward strand.
AAATCGTAGACATTTTGAGACATTACTCCCATTGAGGAAAGTTCACATGATGACTGTTGTATTCAATCCCGATGCAATTTCTGTGTTTCATCAACAGTCTGATAGTCCACAGATTACAGAATGCCTCCAGATGTCCATCGGAAACTACTACTGGGCTTCTGGGGAACGATAAAAGCATAGACTGTTTGAGTAATTACTCCCATGGAGGATAGTGCGAATGGTGACTGATGTATTCAATCACGATGCTATTTCTGTGTTTCATCAACACTCAGATAATCCACAGATTACAGAATGCCTACAGATATGCATCGGAAACTACTACTGGTCTTCCAGGGAATGATCAAAGCGTAGACTGTTTGAGACATTCCCCCCATGGAGGAAAGTGTGCACGGTGACGGTTGTATTCAATCCCGATGCAATTTCTGTGTTTCATCAACAGTCTGATAGTCCACAGATTACAGAATGCCTCCAGATGTGCATCGGAAACTACTACTGGACTTCCAGGGAACGATAAAAGCGTAGACTGTTTGAGTAATTACTCCCCTGGAGGAAAGTGTGGATGGTGACTGTTGTATTCAATCCCGATGCAATTTCGGTGTTTCATCAACACTCTGATAGTCCACAGATTTCAGAATGCCTCCAGATGTGCATCGGAAACTACTAATGGTCTTAAAGGGAACGATCAAAGCGTAGACTGTTTGAGAGATAACATCCCATGGAGAAAAGTGTGCACGGTGACTGTTATACTTAATCCCGAAGAAATTTCTGTGTTTCATCAATACTCTGATAGTCCACAGATTACAGAATGCCTCCAGATGTGCATCGGAAACTAACACTGGTCTTACAGGGAACGATCAAAGCGTAGACCGTTTGAGACATTACTAACATGGAGGAAAGTGCGGATGGTGACTGTTGTATTCAATACCGATGCAATTTCTGTGTTTCATCCACACTCAGATAATCCACAGATTACAGAATGCCTCCACATATGCATCGGAAACTACTACTGGTCTTCCAGGCAATGAGCAAAACATAGACTGTTAGAGACTTTAATCTCATGGAGTAAGTGCGCATGGTGACTGTTGTATTCAATGCCGATGCAATTTCTGTGTTTCATGAACACTCTGATACTCCACTGATTACAGAATGCCTCCAGATGAGCATCGGAAACTACTACTGGTCTTCCTGGGAACGATCAAATCGTAGACATTTTTAAACATTACTCCCATGGAGGAAAGTGCGCATGGTGACTGTTGTATTCAATTCCGATGCAATTTGTGTGTTTCATCAACACTCTGATACTCCACGGATTACAGAATGCCTCCAGATGTGCATCGGATACTACTACTGGTCTTCCAGGGAACGATCAAAGCGTAGGCTGTTTGAGACATTACTCCCGTGGAGGAAGGTGCGCATGGTGACTGTTGTATTCAATCCCGATACAATTTCTGTGTGTCATCAACACTCTGATACTCTACAGATTACAGAATGTCTCCAGATGTGCATCGGAAACTACGACTGGTCTTCCAGGGAACGATCAAATCGTAGACTGTTTGAGACATTACTCCCATGGAGGAAAGTGCGCATGGTGACTGTTGTATTCAATCCCGATGCAATTTCTGTGTTTCATCAACACCCAGTTAGCCCACAGATTTCAGAATGCCTCCAGATGTGCATCGGAAACTACTAATGGTCTTAAAGGGAACGATCAAAGCGTAGAATGTTTGAGAGATTACTCAAATGGAGAAAAGTGTGCACGGTGACTGTTATACTTAATCCCGATGAAATTTCTGTGTTTCATCAATACTCAGATAGTCCACTTATTACAGAATGCCTCTAGATGTGCATCGGAAACTAACACTGGTCTTACAGGGAACGATCAAAGCGTAGACTGTTTGAGACATTACTCCCATGGAGGAAAGTGCGCATGGTGACTGTTGTATTCAATCCCGATGCAATTTTGTGTTTCATCAACACTCTGATACTCCACTGATTACAGAATGCCTCCATATGTGCATCGGAAACGACTACTGGTCTTCCTGGGAACGATCAAATCGTAGACATTTTGAGACATTACTCCCATGGAGGAAAGTTCACATGGTGACTGTTGTATTCAATCCCGATGCCATTTCTCTGTTTCATCAACACCCTGATAGTCCACAGATTACAGAATGCCTCCAGATGTGCATCGGAAAATACTTCTGGTCTTCCAGGGAACGATCAAAGCGTAGACTGTTTGATATATTACTCCGATGGAGGAAAGTGAGCATGGTGAATTTTGTAGTCAATCCCGACGCAATTTCTGTGTTTCATCAACACTCGGATACTCCACGGATTACAGAATGCCTCCAGATGTGCATCGGAAACTACTACTGGACTTCCAGGGAACGATAAGATCGTAGACTGTTTGAGTAATTACTCCCATGGAGGAAAGTGCGGATGGTGACTGTTGTATTCATTCCAGATGCAATTTCGGTGTTTCATCAACACACTGATAGTCCACAGATTACAGAATGCCTCCAGATGCGCATCGGTAAGTATTACTGTTCTTCCAGGGAATGATCAAAGCGTAGAAGGTTTGAGACATTACTCCCATGAAGAAAGTGCGCATGGTGACTGTTGTATTCAATCCCGATGCAATTTCTGTGTTTCATCAACACTTTGATACTCCACGGATTACAGAATGCCTCCAGATGTGCATCGGAAACTACTACTGGACTTCCAGGGAACGATCAAAGCGTAGACTGTTAGAGACATTACTCCCATGGAGATAAGTGAGCACGGTGACTGTTGTATTCAATCCCGATGCAATTTCTGTGTTTCATCAACAGTCTGGTAGTCCACAGATTACAGAATGCCTCCAGATGTGCATCGGAAACTACTACTGGTTTTCCAGGGAACGATCAAAGCGTAGACTGTTAGAGACATTACTCGCATGGAGGAAAGTGCGCATGGTGACTGTTACACTTAATCCCGAAGAAATTTCTGTGTTTCATCAATACTCTGATAGTCCACAGATTACAGAATGCCTCCAGATGTGCATCGGAAACTAACACTGGTCTTACAGGGAACGATCAAAGCGTAGATGGTTTGAGACATTACTCCCATGGGGGAAAGTGCGCATGGTGACTGTTGTATTCAATACCTATGCAATTTCTGTGTTTCATCCACACTCAGATAATCCACAGATTACAGAATGCCTCTAGATATGCATCGGAAACTACTAGTGGTCTTCCAGGGAATGAGCAAAGCGTAGACAGTTAGAGACTTTAATCTCATGGAGTAAGTGTGCATGGTGACTGTTGTATTCAATGCCGATGCAATATCCGTATTTCATCAACACTGATACTCCACTGATTACAGAATGCCTCCAGATGTGCATCGGAAACTACTACTGGTCTTCCTGGGAACGATCAAATTGTAGACATTTTGAGACATTACTCCCATGGAGGAAAGTGCGCATTGTGACTGTTGTATTCAATTCCGATGCAATTTGTGTGTTTCATCAACACTCTGATACTCCACGGATTACAGAATGCCTCCAGATGTGCAACGGAAACTAGTACTGGTCTTCCAGGGAACGATCAAAACGTAGACTGTTTGAGACATTACTCCCATGGAGGAAAGTGCGCATGGTGACTGTTGTATTCAATCCCGATGCAATTTCTGTGTTTCATCAACAGTCTGATAGTCCACAGATTAGAAAATGCCTCCTGATGTGCATCGGAAACTACTACTGGTCTTCCAGGGAACGATCAAAGCGTAGCCTCTTAGAGACATTACTCCCATGGAGGAAAATGCGAATGGTGACTGTTGCATTCAATCCCGATGAAATTTCGGTGTTTCATCAACACTCTGATAGTCCACAGATTACAGAATGCCTCCAGATGTGCATCGGAAACTAGTAATGGTCTTAAAGGGAACGATCAAAGCGTAGACTGTTTGAGAGATTACATCCTATGGAGAAAAGTGTGCACGGTGACTGTTATACTTAACCCCGATGAAATTTCTTTGTTTCATCAATAATCTGATAGTCCACAGATTACAGAATGCCTCCGGATGTGCATCGGAAACTAACACTGGTCTTACAGGGAACGATCAAAGCGTAGACCGTTTGAGACATTACTAACATGGAGGAAAGTGCGGATGGTGACTGTTGTATGCAATACCGATGCAATTTCTGTGTTTCATCCACACTCAGATAATCCACAGAGTACAGAATGCGTCCACATATGCATCGAGAACTACTACTGGTCTTCCAGGCAATGAGCAAAACATAGACTGTTAGAGACTTTAATCTCATGGAGTAAGTGCGCATGGTGACTGTTGTATTCAATGCCGATGCAATTTCTGTGTTTCATGAACACTCTGATACTCCACTGATTACAGAATGCCTCCAGATGTGCATCAGAAACTACTACTGGTATTCCAGGGATCGATCAAAGCGTAAACTCTTTGAGACATTACTCCCATGGAGGAAAGCGCGCATGGTGACTGTTGTATTCAATACCGATGCAATTTCTGTGTTTCATCAACAGTCTGATAGTCCACAGATTGCAAAATGCCTCCAGATGTGCATCGGAAACTACTACTGGTCTTCCAGGGAACGATCAAAGCGTAGCCTCTTAGAGAGATTACTCCCATGGAGGAAAGTGTGAATGGTGACTGTTGTATTCAATCCCGATGCAATTTCTGTGTTCCTTCAACACTCTGTTAGTCCACAGATTACAGACTGCCTCCAGATGTGCGTCAGAAACTACTACTGGTATTCCAGGGATCGATCAAAGCGTAAACTCTTTGAGACATTACTCCCATGGAGGAAAGCGCGCATGGTGACTGTTGTATTCAATCCCGATGCAATTTCTGTGTTTCATGAACACTCTGATACTCCACTGATTACAGAATGCCTCCAGATGTGCATCGGAAACTACTACTGGTCTTCGTGGGAACGATCAAATCGTAGACATTTTGAGACATTACTCCCATGGAGGAAAGTTCACGTGGTGACTGTTTTATTCAATCCCGATGCCATTTCTCTCTTTCATCAACACCCTGATAGTCCACAGATTACAGAATGCCTCCAGATGTGCATCGGAAAATACTACTGGTCTTACAGGGAACGATCAAAGCGTAGACTGTTTGAGACATTCCTCCCATGGAGGAAAGTGTGCGCGGTGACTGTTGTATTCAATCCCGAAGCAATTTCTGTGTTTCCTCAACAGTCTGATAGTCCACAGATTACAGAATGCCTCCAGATGTGCATCGGAAACTAGTAATGGTCTTAAAGGGAACGATCAAAGCGTAGACTGTTTGAGAGATTACATCCTATGGAGAAAAGTGTGCAAGGTGACTGTTATACTTAATCCCGATGAAATTTCTTTGTTTCATCAATACTCTGATAGTCAACAGATTACAGAATGCCTCCGGATGTGCATCGGAAACTAACACTGGTCTTACAGGGAACGATCAAAGCGTAGACCGTTTGAGACATTACTAACATGGAGGAAAGTGCGGATGGTGACTGTTGTATTCAATACCGATGCAATTTCTGTGTTTCATCCACACTCAGATAATCCACAGAGTACAGAATGCCTCCACATATGCATCGAGAACTACTACTGGTCTTCCAGGCAATGAGCAAAACATAGACTGTTAGAGACTTTAATCTCATGGAGTAAGTGCGCATGGTGACTGTTGTATTCAATGCCGATGCATTTTCTGTGTTTCATGAACACTCTGATACTCCACTGATTACAGAATGCCTCCAGATGTGCATCGGAAACTACTACTGGTATTCCAGGGATCGATCAAAGCGTAAACTCTTTGAGACATTACTCCCATGGAGGAAAGCGCGCATGGTGACTGTTGTATTCAATCCCGATGCAATTTCTGTGTTTCATCAACACTCTGATACTCCACAGATTACAGAATGCCTCCACATGTGCATCGGAAACTACTACTGGTCTTCCAGGGAACGATCAAAGCGTAGGCTGTTTGAGACATTACTCCCGTGGAGGAAGGTGCGAATGGTGACTGTTGTATTCAATCCCGATACAACTTCTGTGTGTCATCAACACTCTGATACTCCACAGATTACAGAATGCCTCCAGATGTGCATCGGAAACTACGACTGGTCTTCCAGGGAACGATCAATGCGTAGACTGTTTGAGACATTACTCCCATGGAGGAAAGTGCGCATGGTGACTGTTGTATTCAATACCGATGCAATTTCTGTGTTTCATCAACAGTCTGATAGTCCACAGATTGCAAAATGCCTCCAGATGTGCATCGGAAACTACTACTGGTCTTCCAGGGAACGATCAAAGCGTAGCCTCTTAGAGAGATTACTCCCATGGAGGAAAGTGTGAATGGTGACTGTTGTATTCAATCCCGATGCAATTTCTGTGTTCCTTCAACACTCTGTTAGTCCACAGATTACAGACTGCCTCCAGATGTGCGTCAGAAACTACTACTGGTATTCCAGGGATCGATCAAAGCGTAAACTCTTTGAGACATTACTCCCATGGAGGAAAGCGCGCATGGTGACTGTTGTATTCAATCCCGATGCAATTTCTGTGTTTCATGAACACTCTGATACTCCACTGATTACAGAATGCCTCCAGATGTGCATCGGAAACTACTACTGGTCTTCGTGGGAACGATCAAATCGTAGACATTTTGAGACATTACTCCCATGGAGGAAAGTTCACATGGTGACTGTTTTATTCAATCCCGATGCCATTTCTCTCTTTCATCAACACCCTGATAGTCCACAGATTACAGAATGCCTCCAGATGTGCATCGGAAAATACTACTGGTCTTCCAGGGAACGATCAAAGCGTAGACTGTTTGATATATTACTCCGATGGAGGAAAGTGCGCATGGTGAATGTTGTAGTCAATCCCGATGCAAATTCTGTGTTTCATCAACTTTCTGATAGTCCACAGATTACAGAACGCCTCCAGATGTGCATTGGAAAATACTACTGGTCTTACAGGGAACGATCAAAGCGTAGACTGTTTGAGACATTCCTCCCATGGAGGAAAGTGTGCGCGGTGACTGTTGTATTCAATCCCGATGCAATTTCTGTGTTTCATCAACACTCAGTTAGTCCACAGATTTCAGAATGCCTCCAGATGTGCATCGGAAACTAACACTGGTCGTACAGGGAACGATCAAATCGTAGACCGTTTGAGACATTACTAACATGGAGGAAAGTGCCGATGGTGACTGTTGTATTCAATACCTATGCAATTTCTGTGTTTCATCCACACTCAGATAATCCACAGATTACAGAATGCCTCCACATATGCATCGGAAACTACTACTGGTCTTCCAGGCAATGAGCAAAACATAGACTGTTAGAGACTTTAATCTCAAGGAGTAAGTGCGCATGGTGACTGTTGTATTCAATGCCGATGCAATTTCTGTGTTTCATGAACACTCTGATACTCCACTGATTACAGAATGCCTCCAGATGTGCATCGGAAACTACTACTGGTCTTCCTGGGAACGATCAAATCGTAGACATTTTTAAACATTACTCCCATGGAGGAAAGTGCGCATGGTGACTGTTGTATTCAATCCCGATGCAATTTGTGTGTTTCATCAACACTCTGATACTCCACAGATTACAGAATGCCTCCAGATGTGCATCGGAAACTACGACTGGTCTTCCAGGGAACGATCAAAGCGTAGACTGTTTGAGACATTACTCCCATGGAGGAAAGTGCGCATGGTGACTGTTGTATTCAATCCCGATGCAATTTCTGTGTTTCATCAACACCCAGTTAGCCCACAGATTTCAGAATGCCTCCAGATGTGCATCGGAAACTACTAATGGTCTTAAAGGGAACGATCAAAGCGTAGAATGTTTGAGAGATTACTCAAATGGAGAAAAGTGTGCACGGTGACTGTTATACTTAATCCCGATGAAATTTCTGTGTTTCATCAATACTCTGATAGTCCACAGATTACAGAATGCCCCTAGATGTGCATCGGAAACTAACACTGGTCTTACAGGGAACGATCAAAGCGTAGACGGTTTGAGACATTACTCCCATGGAGGAAAGTGCGCATGGTGACTGTTGTATTCAATAAATATGCAATTTCTGTGTTTCATCCACACTCAGATAATCCACAGATTACAGAATGCCTCTAGATATGCATCGGAAACTACTACTGGTCTTCCAGGGAATGAGCAAAGCGTAGACAGTTAGAGACTTTAATCTCATGGAGTAAGTGTGCATGGTGACTGTTGTATTCAATCCCGATGCAATTTCTGTGTTTCATCAACAGTCTGATAGTCCACAGATTAGAAAATGCCTCCTGATGTGCATCGGAAACTACTACTGGTCTTCCAGGGAACGATCAAAGCGTAGCCTCTTAGAGACATTACTCCCATGGAGGAAAATGCGAATGGTGACTGTTGTATTCAATCCCGATGCAATTTCTGTGTTTCATCAACACTCTGATAGTCCACAGATTAGAAAATGCCTCCTGATGTGCATCGGAAACTACTACTGGTCTTCCAGGGAACGATCAAAGCGTAGCCTCTTAGAGACAATACTCCCATGGAGGAAAATGCGAATGGTGACTGTTGTATTCAATCCCGATGCAATTTCTGTGTTTCATCAACACTCTGATAGTCCACAGGTTACAGAATGCCTCCTGATGTGCATCGGAAACTACTAATGGACTTCCAGGGAACGATCAAAGCGTAGACAGTTTGAAAGGTTACTCCCATTTAGGAAAGTGTGCACGGTGACTGTTGTATTCAATCCCGATGCAATTTCTGTGTTTCATCAACAGTCTGATAGTCCACAGATTACAGAATGCCTCCAGATGTGCATCGGAAACTACTACTGGACTTCCGGGGAACGATAAAAGCATAGACTGTTTGAGTAATTGCTGCCATGGAGGAAAGTGCGAATGGTGCCTGTTGTATTCAATCCCGATGCAATTTCGGTGTTTCATCAACACTCTGATAGTCCACAGCTTACAGAATGCCTCCAGATGTGCATCGGAAACTAACACTGGTCTTACAGGGAATGATCAAAGCGTAGACTGTTTGAGACATTCCCCCCATGGAGGAAAGTGTGCACGGTGACGGTTGTATTCAATCGCGATGCAATTTCTGTGTTTCATCAACAGTCAGGTAGTCCACAGATTACAGAATGCCTCCAGATGTGCATCGGAAACTGCTACTGGACTTCCAGGGAACGATAAAAGCGTAGACTGTTTGAGTAATTACTCCCCTGGAGGAAAGTGTGGATGGTGACTGTTGTATTCAATCCCGATGCAATTTCGGTGTTTCATCAACACTCAGATAGTCCACAGATTTCAGAATGCCTCCAGATGTGCATCGGAAACTACTAATGGTGTTAAAGGGAACGATCAAAGCGTAGACTGTTTGAGAGATTACATCCCATGGAGAAAAGTGTGCACGGTGACTGTTATACTTAATCCCGATGAAATTTCTGTGTTTCATCAATACTCTGATAGTCCACAGATTACAGAATGCCTCCGGATGTGCATCGGAAACTAACACTGGTCTTACAGGGAACTATTAAAGCGTAGACCGTTTGAGACATTACTAACATGGAGGAAAGTGCGGATGGTGACTGTTGTATTCAATACCGATGCAATTTCTGTGTTTCATCCACACTCAGATAATTCACAGAGTACAGAATGCCTCCACATATGCATCGGAAACTACTACTGGTCTTCCAGGCAATGAGCAAAATATAGACTGTTAGAGACTTAAATCTCATGGAGTAAGTGCGCATGGTGACTGTTGTATTCAATGCCGATGCAATTTCTGTGTTTCATGAACACTCTGATACTCCACTGATTACAGAATGCCTCCAGATGTGCATCGGAAACTACTACTGGTCTTCCTGGGAACGATCAAATCGTAGACATTTTTAAACATTACTCCCATGGAGGAAAGTGCGCATGGTGACTGTTGTATTCAATCCCGATGCAATTTGTGTGTTTCATCAACACTCTGATACTCCACAGATTACAGAATGCCTCCACATGTGCATCGGAAACTACTTCTGGTCTTCCAGGGAACGATCAAAGCGTAGGCTGTTTGAGGCATTACTCCCGTGGAGGAAGGTGCGCATGGTGACTGTTGTATTCAATCCCGATACAATTTCTGTGTGTCATCAACACTCTGATACTCCACAGATTACAGAATGCCTCCAGATGTGCATCGGAAACTACGACTGGTCTTCCAGGGAACGATCAAAGCGTAGACTGTTTGAGACATTACTCCCATGGAGGAAAGTGCGCATGGTGACTGTTGTATTCAATCCCGATGCAATTTCTGTGTTTCATCAACAGTCTGATAGTCCACAGATTGCAAAATGCCTCCACATGTGCGTCGGAAACTACTACTGGTCTTCCAGGGAACGATCAAAGCGTAGCCTCTTAGAGAGATTACTCCCATGGAGGAAAGTGTGAATGGTGACTGTTGTATTCAATCCCGATGCAATTTCTGTGTTTCTTCAACACTCTGTTAGTCCACAGATTACAGACTGCCTCCAGATGTGCGTCAGAAACTACTACTGGTCTTCGTGGGAACGATCAAATCGTAGACATTTTGAGACATTACTCCCATGGAGGAAAGTTCACATGGTGACTGTTTTATTCAATCCCGATGCCATTTCTCTGTTTCATCAACACCCTGATAGTCCACAGATTACAGAATGCCTCCAGATGTGCATCGGATAATACTACTGGTCTTCCAGGGAACGATCAAAGCGTAGACTGTTTGATATATTACTCCGATGGAGGAAAGTGCGCATGGTGAATGTTGTAGTCAATCCCGATGCAATTTCTGTGTTTCATCAACTTTCTGATAGTCCACAGATTACAGAATGCCTCCAGATGTGCATTGGAAAATACTACTGGTCTTACAGGGAACGATCAAAGCGTATACTGTTAGAGACATTCCTCCCATGGCGGAAAGTGTGCACGGTGACTGTTGTATTCAATCCCGATGCAATTTCTGTGTTTCATCAACAGTCTGATAGTCCACAGATTACAAAATGCCTCCAGATGTGCATCGGAAACTACTACTGGACATCCAGGGAACGATAAAATCGTAGACTGAGTAATTACTCCCTTGGAGGAAAGTGAGGATGGTGACTGTTGTATTCATTCCCGATGCAATATCGGTGATTCATCAACACACTGATAGTCCACAGATTACAGAATGCCTCCAGATGCGCATCGGTAAGTATTACTGTTCTTCCAGGGAACGATCAAAGCGTAGACTGTTTGAGACGTTACTCCCATGGAGGAAAGTGCGCATGGTGACTGTTGTATTCAATCCCGACGCAATTTCTGTGTTTCATCAACAGTCTGATAGTCCACAGATTGCAAAATGCCTCCAGATGTGCATCGGAAACTACTACTGGTCTTCCAGGGAATGAGCAAAGCGTAGACTGTTAGAGACTTTTATCTCATGGAGGAAAGTGCGCATGGTGACTGTTGTATTCAATCCCGATGCAATTTCTGTGTTTCATGAACACTCTGATACTCCACTGATTACAGAATGCCTCCAGATGTGCATCGGAAACTACTACTGGTCTTCGTGAGAACGATCAAATCGTAGACAGTTTGAGACATTACTAACATGGAGGAAAGTTCACATGGTGACTGTTTTATTCAATCCCGATGCCATTTCTCTGTTTCATCAACACCCTGATAGTCCACAGACTACAGAATGCCTCCAGATGTGCATCGGATAATACTACTGGTCTTCCAGGGAACGATCAAAGCGTAGACTGTTTGATATATTACTCCGATGGAGGAAAGTGCGCATGGTGAATGTTGTAGTCAATCCCGATGCAATTTCTGTGTTTCATCAACTTTCTGATAGTCCACAGATTACAGAATGCCTCCAGATGTGCATTGGAAAATACTACTGGTCTTACAGGGAACGATCAAAGCGTAGACTGTTTGAGACATTCCTCCCATGGAGGAAAGTGTGCACGGTGACTGTTGTATTCAATCCCGATGCAATTTCTGTGTTTCATCAACAGTCTGATAGTCCACAGATTACAAAATGCCTCCAGATGTGCATCGGAAACTACTACTGGACTTCCAGGGAACGATAAAATCGTAGACTGATTGAGTAATTACTCCCTTGGAGGAAAGTGAGAATGGTGACTGTTGTATTCATTCCCGATGCAATTTCGGTGATTCATCAACACACTGATAGTCCACAGATTACAGAATGCCTCCAGATGCGCATCGGTAAGTATTACTGTTCTTCCAGGGAACGATCAAAGCGTAGACTGTTTGAGACGTTACTCCCATGGAGGAAAGTGCGCATGGTGACTGTTGTATTCAATCCCGACGCAATTTCTTTGTTTCATCAACACTCTTATAGTCCACAGAATACAGAATGCCTCCAGATGTGCATCGGAAACTACTACTGGTCTTCCAGGGAACGATCAAAGCGTAGACTGTTTGAGACATTACTCCCATGGAGGAAAGTGCGCATGGTGACTGTTGTATTCAATCCCGATGCAATTTCTGTGTTTCATCAACACTCAGTTAGTCCACAGATTTCAGAATGCCTCCAGATGTGCATCGGAAACTACTACTGGTCTTAAAGGGTTCGATCAAAGCGGAGACTGTTTGAGAGATTACTCCCATGGAGAAAAGCGTGCACGGTGACTGTTGTATTCAATCCCGATGCAATTTCTGTGTTTCATCAACAGTCTGGTAGTCCACAGATTACAGAATGCCTCCAGATGTGCATCGGAAACTACTACTGGTCTTCCAGGGAACGATCAAAGCGTAGGCTGTTTGAGACATTACTCCCGTGGAGGAAGGTGCGCATGGTGACTGTTGTATTCAATCCCGATACAATTTCTGTGTGTCATCAACACTCTGATACTCCACAGATTACAGAATGCCTCCAGATGTGCATCGGAAACTAGTACTGGTCTTCCAGGGAACGATCAAAACGTAGACTGTTTGAGACATTACTCCCATGGAGGAAAGTGCGCATGGTGACTGTTGTATTCAATCCCGACGCAATTTCTGTGTTTCATCAACAGTCTGATAGTCCACAGATTGCAAAATGCCTCCAGATGTGCATCGGAAACTACTACTGGTCTTCCAGGGAATGAGCAAAGCGTAGACTGTTAGAGACTTTAATCTCATGGAGGAAAGTGCGCATGGTGACTGTTGTATTCAATCCCGATGCAATTTCTGTGTTTCATGAACACTCTGATACTCCACTGATTACAGAATGCCTCCAGATGTGCATCGGAAACTACTACTGGTCTTCGTGGGAACGATCAAATCGTAGACATTTTGAGACATTACTCCCATGGAGGAAAGTTCACATGGTGACTGTTTTATTCAATCCCGATGCCATTTCTCTGTTTCATCAACACCCTGATAGTCCACAGATTACAGAATGCCTCCAGATGTGCATCGGATAATACTACTGGTCTTCCAGGGAACGATCAAAGCGTAGACTGTTTGATATATTACTCCAATGGAGGAAAGTGCGCATGGTGAATGTTGTAGTCAATCCCGATGCAATTTCTGTGTTTCATCAACTTTCTGATAGTCCACAGATTACAGAATGCCTCCAGATGTGCATTGGAAAATACTACTGGTCTTACAGGGAACGATCAAAGCGTAGACCGTTTGAGACATTACTAACATGTAGGTAAGTGCGCATGGTGACTGTTGTATTTAATCACGATGCAATTTCTGTGTTTCATCAACAATCTGATAGTCCACAGATTACAGAATGCCTCCAGATGTGCATCGGAAACTAACACTGGTCTTACAGGGAACAATCAAAGCGTAGACCGTTTGAGACATTACTAACATGTAGGTAAGTGCGCATGGTGACTGTTGTATTTAATCACGATGCAATTTCTGTGTTTCATCAACACTCAGATAATCCACAGATTACAGAATGCCTCCAGATATGCATCGGATATTACTACTGGTCTTCCAGTGAATTATCAAAGCGTAGACTCTTTGAGACACTCCCCCCATGGAGGAAAGTGTGCACGGTGACTGTTGTATTCAATCCCGATGCAATTTCTGTGTTTCATCAACAGTATGATAGTCCACAGATTACAGAATGCCTCCAGATGTGCATCGGAAACTACTACTGGACTTCCAGGGAACGATAAAAGCGTAGACTGTTTGAGTAATTACTCCCCGGGAGGAAAGTGTGGATGGTGACTGTTGTATTCAATCCCGATGCAATTTCGGTGTTTCATCAACACTCTGATAGTCCACAGATTACAGAATGCCTCCAGATGTGCATCGGTAACTATTACTGTTCTTCCAGGGGACGATCAAAGCGCAGACTCTTTGAGACATTAATCAAATGGAGCAAAGTGCGCATGGTGACTGTTGTATTCAATCCCGATGCAATTTCTGTGTTTCATCAACACTCTTATAGTCCACAGATTACAGAATGATTCCAGATGTGCATCGGAAACTACTACTGGTCTTCCAGGGAACGATCAAAGCGTAGACTGTTTGAGTCATTACTCCCATGGAGGAAAGTGCGCATGGTGACTGTTGTATTCAATCCCGATGCAATTTCTGTGTTTCATCAACACCCAGTTAGCCCACAGATTTCAGAATGCCTCCAGATGTGCATCGGAAACTACTAATGGTCTTAAAGGGAACGATCAAAGCGTAGACTGTTTGAGAGATTACTCCCATGGAGAAAAGTGTGCACGGTGACTGTTATACTTAATCCCGATGAAATTTCTGTGTTTCATCAATACTCTGATAGTCCACAGATTACAGAATGCCTTTCAGATGTGCATCGGAAACTAACACTGGTCTTACAGGGAACGAGCAAAGCGTAGACCGTTTGTGACATTACTAACATTTAGGAAAGTGCGGATGGTGACTGTTGTATTCAATACCGATGCAATTTCTGTGTTTCATCCACACTCAGATAATCCACAGATTACAGAATGCCTCCACATATGCATCGGAAACTAGTACTGGTCTTCCAGGGAATGAGCAAAACATAGACTGTTAGAGACTTTAATCTCATGGAGTAAGTGCGCATGGTGACTGTTGTATTCAATGCCGATGCAATTTCTGTGTTTCATGAACACTCTGATACTCCACTGATTACAGAATGCCTCCAGATGTGCATCGGAAACTACTACTGGTCTTCCTGGGAACGATCAAATCGTAGACATTTTGAGACATTACTCCCATGGAGGAAAGTGCGCATGGTGACTGTTGTATTCAATCCCGATGCAATTTGTGTGTTTCATCAACAGTCTGATAGTCCACAGATTGCAAAATGCCTCCAGATGTGCATCGGAAACTACTACTGGTCTTCCAGGGAACGATCAAAGCGTAGCCTCTTAGAGACATTACTCCCATGGAAGAAAGTGTGAATGGTGACTGTTGTATTCAATCCCGATGCAATTTCTGTGTTTCTTCAACACTCTGATAGTCCACAGATTACAGAATGCCTCCAGATGTGCGTCAGAAACTACTACTGGTATTCCAGGGAACGATCAAAGCGTAAACTCTTTGAGACATTACTCCCATGGAGGAAAGCGCGCATGGTGACTGTTGTATTCAATCCCGATGCAATTTCTGTGTTTCATCAACACTCTGATACTCCACTGATTGCATAATGCCTCCAGATGTGCATCGGAAACTACTACTGGTCTTCCTGGGAACGATCAAAGTCGTAGACATTTTGAGACATTACTCCCATGGAGGAAAGTTCACATGGTGACTGTTTTATTCAATCCCGATGCCATTTCTCTGTTTCATCAACACCCTGATAGTCCACAGATTACAGAATGCCTCCAGATGTGCATCGGAAAATACTTCTGGTCTTCCAGGGAACGATCAAAGCGTAGACTGTTTGATATATTACTCCGATGGAGGAAAGTGCGCATGGTGAATGTTGTAGTCAATCCCGATGCAATTTCTGTGTTTCATCAACTCTCTGATAGTCCACAGATTACAGAATGCCTAAGGATGTGCGTCAGAAACTACTACTGGTATTCCAGGGAACGATCAAAGCGTAAACTCTTTGAGACATTACTCCCATGGAGGAAAGCGCGCATGGTGACTGTTGTATTCAATCCCGATGCAATTTCTGTGTTTCATCAACACTCTGATACTCCACTGATTACATAATGCCTCCAGATGTGCATCGGAAACTACTACTGGTCTTCCTGGGAACGATCAAATAGTAGACATTTTGAGACATTACTCCTATGGAGGAAAGTTCACATGGTGACTGTTTTATTCAATCCCGATGCCATTTCTCTGTTTCATCAACACCCTGATAGTCCACAGATTACAGAATGCCTCCAGATGTGCATCGGATAATACTTCTGGTCTTCCAGGGAACGATCAAAGCGTAGACTGTTTGATATATTACTCCGATGGAGGGAAGTGCGCATGGTGAATGTTGTAGTCAATCCCGATGCAATTTCTCTGTTTCATCAACTCTCTGATAGTCCACAGATTACAGAATGCCTCCAGATGTGCATTGGAAAATACTACTGGTCTTACAGGGAACGATCAAAGCTAAGACTGTTTGAGACATTCCTCCCATGGAGGAAAGTGTGCACGGTGACTGTTGTATTCAACCCGATGCAATCTCTGTTTTTCATCAACAGTCTGATAGTCCACAGATTACAAAATGCCTCCAGATGTGCATCGGAAACTACTACTGTTCTTCCAGGGAACGATCAAAGCGTAGACTGTTTGAGACATTACTCCCATGGAGGAAAGTGCGCATGGTGACTGTTGTATTCAATCCCGACGCAATTTCTGTGTTTCATCAACACTCTTATAGTCCACAGAATACAGAATGCCTCCATATGTGCATCGGAAACTACTACTGGTCTTCCAGGGAACGATCAAAGCGTAGACTGTTTGAGACATTACTCCCATGGAGGAAAGTGCGCATGGTGACTGTTGTATTCAATCCCGAAGCAATTTCTGTGTCTCATCAACACTCAGTTAGTCCACAGATTTCAGAATGCCTCCAGATGTGCATCGGAAACTACTACTGGTCATAATAGGTTTGATCAAAGCGTAGACTGTTTGAGAGATTACTCCCATGGAGAAAAGTGGGCACGGTGACTGTTGTATTCAATCCCGATGCAATTTCTGTGTTTCATCAACAGTCTGGTAGTCCACAGATTACAGAATGCCTCCAGATGTGCATCGGAAACTACTACTGGTCTTCCAGGGAACGATCAAACCGTAGGCTGTTTGAGACATTACTCCCGAGGAGGAAGGTGCGCATGCTGACTGTTGTATTCAATCCCGATACAATTTCTGTGTGTCATCAACACTCTGATGCTCCACAGATTACAGAATGCCTCCAGATGTGCATCGGAAACTAGTACTGGTATTCCAGGGAACGATCAAAGCGTAAACTCTTTGAGACATTACTCCCATGGTGGAAAGCGCGAATGGTGACTGTTGTATTCAATCCCGATGCAATTTCTGTGTTTCATCAACACTCTGATACTCCACTGATTACAGAATGCCTCCAGATGTGCATCGGAAACTACTACTGGTCTTCTTGGGAACGATCAAATCGTAGACATTTTGAGACATTACTCCCATTGAGGAAAGTTCACATGGTGATTGTTGTATTCAATCCCGAAGCAATTTCAGTGTTTCATCAACAGTCTGATACTCCACAGGTTACAGAATGCCTCCTGATGTGCATCGGAAACTACTAATGGACTTCCAGGGAACGATCAAAGCGTAGACTGTTTGAAACTTTACTCCCATTTAGGAAAGTGTGCACGGAGACTGTTGTATTCAATCCCGATGCAATTTCTGTGTTTCATCAACAGTCAGATAGTCCACAGATTACAGAATGCCTCCATATGTGCATCGGAAACTACTACTGGACTTCCAGGGAACGATAAAAGCATAGACTGTTTGAGTAATTACTCCCATGGAGGAAAGTGCGAATGGTGCCTGTTGTATTCAATCCCGATGCAATTTCGGTGTTTCATCAACACTCTGATAGTCCACAGATTACAGAATGCCTCCAGATGTGCATCGGAAACTAACACTGGTCTTACAGGGAACGAACAAAGCGTAGACCGTTTGAGACATTACTAACATGGAGGTAAGTGCGCATGGTGACTGTTGTATTTAATCACGATGCAATTTCTGTGTTTCATCAACACTCAGATAATCCACAGATTACAGAATGCCTCCAGATATGCATCGGAAACTACTACTGGTCTTCCAGGGAATGATCAAAGCGTAGACTGTTTGAGACATTCCCATCATGGAGGAAAGTGTGCTTGGTGACTGTTGTATTCAATCCCGATGCAATTTCTGTGTGTCATCAAAACTCTGATACTACACAGATTACAGAATGCCTCCAGATGTGCATCGGAAACTACGACTGGTCTTCCAGGGAACGATCAAAGCGTAGACTGTTTGAGACATTACTCCCATGGAGGAAAGTGCGCATGGTGACTGTTGTATTCAATCCGATGCAATTTCTGTGTTTCTTCAACACTCTGATAGTCCACAGATTACAGAATGCCTCCAGATGTGCGTCAGAAACTAGTACTGGTATTCCAGGGAACGATCAAAGCGTAAACTCTTTGAGACATTACTCCCATGGAGGAAAGCGCGCATGGTGACTGTTGTATTCAATCCCGATTCAATTTCTGTGTTTCATCAACACTCTGATACTCCACTGATTACATAATGCCTCCAGATGTGCATCGGAAACTACTACTGGCCTTCCTGGGAACGATCAAATCGTAGACATTTTGAGACATTACTCCCATTGAGGAAAGTTCACATGGTGACTGTTTTATTCAATCCCGATGCCATTTCTCTGTTTCATCAACACCCTGATAGTCCACAGATTACAGAATGCCTCCAGATGTGCATCGGAAAATACTTCTGGTCTTCCAGGGAACGATCAAAGCGTAGCCTGTTTGATATATTACTCCGATGGAGGAAAGTGCGCATGGTGAATGTTGTAGTCAATCCCGATGCAATTTCTGTGTTTCATCAACTCTCTGATAGTCCACAGATTACAGAATGCCTCCAGATGTGCATTGGAAAATACTACTGGACTTACAGGGAACGATCAAAGCGTAGACTGTTTGAGACATACCTCCCATGGAGGAAAGTGTGCACGGTGACTGTTGTATTCAATACCGATGCAATTTCTGTGTTTCATCAACAGTCTGATAGTCCACAGATTACAAAATGCCTACAGATGTGTGTCGAAAACTACTACTGGACTTCCAGGGAACGATAAAATCGTAGACTGTTTGAGTAATTACTCCCATGGAGGAAAGTGCGGATGGTGACTGTTGTATTCATTCCCGATGCAATTTCGGTGTTTCATCAACACACTGATAGTCCACAGATTACAGAATGCCTCCAGATGCGCATCGGTAAGTATTACTGTTCTTCCAGGGAACGATCAAATCGTAGACTGTTTGAGACATTACTCCCATGGAGGAAAGTGCGCATGGTGACTGTTGTATTCAATCCCGACGCAATTTCTGTGTTTCATCAACACTCTTATAGTCCACAGAATACAGAATGCCTCCA
This sequence comes from Schistocerca gregaria, assembly GCF_023897955.1. Lineage (NCBI taxonomy): Eukaryota > Metazoa > Arthropoda > Insecta > Orthoptera > Acrididae > Schistocerca > Schistocerca gregaria. The sequence continues at coordinate 46,202,756 of NC_064927.1, forward strand.
ATTGTGCATCGGAAACTACTACTGGTCTTCCAGGGAACGATCAAAGCGTAGACTGTTTGAGACATTACTCCCATGGAGGAAAGTGCGCATGATGACTGTTGTATTCAATCCCGATGCAATTTCTGTGTTTCATTAACACTCAGTTAGTCCACAGATTTCAGAATGCCTCCAGATGTGCATCGGAAACTAACACTGGTCTTACAGGGAACGATTAAAGCGTAGACCGTTTGAGACATTACTAACATGGAGGAGAGTGCGGATGTTGACTGTTGTATTCAATACCGATGCAATTTCTGTGTTTCATCCACACTCAGATAATCCACAGATTACAGAATGCCTCTAGATATGCATCGGAAACTACTACTGGTCTTCCAGGGAATGAGCAAAGCGTAGATTGTTAGAGACTTTAATCTCATGGAGTAAGTGCGCATGGTGACTGTTGTATTCAATGCCGATGCAATTTCTGTGTTTCATCAACACTCTGAGACTCCACTGATTACAGAATGCCTCCAGATGTGCATCGGAAACTACTATTGGTCTTCCTGGGAACGATCACATCGTAGGCATTTTGAGACATTACCCCCATGCAGGAAAGTGCGCATGGTGACTGTTGTATTCAATCCCCATGCAATTTGTGTGTTTCATCAACACTCTGATACTCCACGGATTACAGAATGCCTCCAGATGTGCATCGGAAACTACTATTGGTCTTCCAGGGAACGATCAAAGCGTAGGCTGTTTGAGACATTACTCCCGTGGAGGAAGGTGCGCATGGTGACTGTTGTATTCAATCCCGATACAATTTCTGTGTGTCATCATCACTCTGATACTCCACAGATTACAGAATGCCTCCAGATGTGCATCGGAAACTAGTACTAGTCTTCCAGGGAACGATCAAAACGTAGACTGTTTGAGACATTACTCCCATGGAGGAAAGTGCGCATGGGGACTGTTGTATTCAATCCCGATGCAATTTCTGTGTTTCATCAACAGTCTGATAGTCCACATATTAGAAATTGCCTCCTGATGTGCATCGGAAACTACTACTGGTCTTCCAGGGAACGATCAAAGCGTAGCCTCTTAGAGGCATTACTCCCATGGAGGAAAGTGCGAATGGTGACTGTTGTATTCAATCCCGATGCAATTTCTGTGTTTCATCAACACTCTGATAGTCCACAGATTACAGAATGCCTCCAGATGTGCATCGGAAACTACTACTGGTCTTCCTGGGAACGATCAAATCGTAGACATTTTGAGACATTGCTCCCATGGAGGAAAGTTCACATGGTGACTGTTTTATTCGATCCTGATGCCATTTCTCTGTTTCATCAACACCCTGATAGTCCACAGATTACAGAATGCCTCCAGATGTGCATCGGAAAATACTTCTGGTCTTCCAGGGATCGATCAAAGCGTAGACTGTTTGATATATTACTGCGATGGAGGAAAGTGCGCATGGTGAATGTTGTAGTCAATCCCGATGCAATTTCTGTGTTTCATCAACTCTCTGATAGTCCACAGATTACAGAATGCCTCCAGATGTGCATTGGAAAATACTACTGGTCTTACAGGGAACGATCAAAGCGTAGACTGTTTGAGACATTCCTCCCATGGAGGAAAGTGTGCACGGTGACTGTTGTATTCAATCCCGATGCAATTTCTGTGTTTCATCTACACTCTGATAGTCCAGAGATTACAGAATGCCTCCAGATGTGCATCGGAAACTACTACTGGTCTTCCTGGGAACGATCAAATCGTAGACATTTTGAGACATTGCTCCCATGGAGGAAAGTTAACATGGTGACTGTTTTATTCAATCCCGATGCCATTTCTCTGTTTCATCAACACCCTGATAGTCCACAGATTACAGAATGCCTCCAGATGTGCATTGGAAAATACTACTGGTCTTACAGGGAACGATAAAATCGTAGACTGTTTGAGTAATTACTCCCATGGAGGAAAGTGTGGATGGTGACTGATGTATTCAATCCCGATGCAATTTCGGTGTATCATCAACACTCTGATAGTCCACAGATTACAGATTGCCTCCAGATGTGCATCGGTAACTATTACTGTTCTTCCAGGGAACGATCAAAGCGTAGACTGTTTGAGACATTAATCCCATGGAGCAAAATGCGCATGGTGACTGTTGTATTCAATACCGATGCAATTTCTGTGTTTCATTCACACTCAGATAATCCACAGATTACAGAATGCCTCCACATATGCATCGGAAACTACTACTGGTCTTCCAGGGAATGAGCAAAACATAGACTGTTAGTGACTTTAATCTCATGGAGTAAGTGCGCATGGTGACTGTTGTATTCAATGCCGATGCAATTTCTGTGTTTCATGAACACTCTGATACTCCACTGATTACATAATGCCTCCAGATGTGCATCGGAAACTACTAGTGGTCTTCCAGGGAACGATCAAAGCGTAGGCTGTTTGAGACATTACTCCCGTGGAGGAAGGTGCGCATGGTGACTGTTGTATTCAATCCCGATACAATTTCTGTGTGTCATCAAAACTCTGATACTCCACAGATTACAGAATGCCTCCAGATGTGCATCGGAAACTACGACTGGTCTTCCAGGGAACGATCAAAGCGTAGACTGTTTGAGACATTACTCCCATGGAGGAAAGTGCGCATGGTGACTGTTGTATTCAATCCCGATGCAATTTCTGTGTTTCATCAACAGTCTGATAGTCCACAGATTGCAAAATGCCTCCAGATGTGCATCGGAAACTACTACTGGTCTTCCAGGGAACGATCAAAGCGTAGCCTCTTAGAGATATTACTCCCATGGAGGAAAGTGTGAATGGTGACTGTTGTATTCAAACCCGATTCAATTTCTGTGTTTCTTCAACACTCTGATAGTCCACAGATTACAGAATGCCTCCAGATGTGCGTCAGAAACTAGTACTGGTATTCCAGGGAACGATCAAAGCGTAAACTCTTTGAGACATTACTCCCATGGAGGAAAGCGCGCATGGTGACTGTTGTATTCAATACCGATGCAATTTCTGTGTTTCATCCACACTCAGATAATCCACAGGTTACAGAATGCCTCTAGATATGCATCGGAAACTACTACTGGTCTTCCAGGGAATGAGCAAAGCGTAGATTGTTAGAGACTTTAATCTCATGAAGTAAGTGCGCATGGTGACTGTTGTATTCAATGCCGATGCAATTTCTGTGTTTCATCAACACTCTGAGACTCCACTGATTACAGAATGCCTCCAGATGTGCATCGGAAACTACTATTGGTCTTCCTGGGAACGATCACATCGTAGACATTTTGAGACATTACTCCCATGCAGGAAAGTGCGCATGGTGACTGTTGTATTCAATCCCCATGCAATTTGTGTGTTTTATCAACACTCTGATACTCCACGGATTACAGAATGCCTCCAGATGTGCATCGGAAACTACTATTGGTCTTCCAGGGAACGATCAAAGCGTAGGCTGTTTGAGACATTACTCCCGTGGAGGAAGGTGCGCATGGTGACTGTTGTATTCAATCCCGATACAATTTCTGTGTGTCATCATCACTCTGATACTCCACAGATTACAGAATGCCTCCAGATGTGCATCGGTAACTAGTACTAGTCTTCCAGGGAACGATCAAAACGTAGACTGTTTGAGACATTACTCCAATGGAGGAAAGTGCGCGTGGGGACTGTTGTATTCAATCCCGATGCAATTTCTGTGTTTCATCAACAGTCTGATAGTCCACAGATTAGAAATTGCCTCCTGATGTGCATCGGAAACTACTACTGGTCTTCCAGGGAACGATCAAAGCGTAGCCTCTTAGAGACATTACTCCCATGGAGGAAAGTGCGAATGGTGACTGTTGTATTCGATCCCGATGCAATTTCTGTGTTTCATCAACACTCTGATAGTCCACAGATTACAGAATGCCTCCAGATGTGCATCGGAAACTACTACTGGTCTTCCTGGGAACGATCAAATCGTAGACATTTTGAGACATTGCTCCCATGGAGGAAAGTTCACATGGTGACTGTTTTATTCAATCCCGATGCCATTTCTCTGTTTCATCAACACCCTGATAGTCCACAGATTACAGAATGCCTCCAGATGTGCATCGGTAACTAGTACTAGTCTTCCAGGGAACGATCAAAACGTAGACTGTTTGAGACATTACTCCAATGGAGGAAAGTGCGCGTGGGGACTGTTGTATTCAATCCCGATGCAATTTCTGTGTTTCATCAACAGTCTGATAGTCCACAGATTAGAAATTGCCTCCTGATGTGCATCGGAAAATACTTCTGGTCTTCCAGGGAACGATCAAAGCGTAGACTGTTTGATATATTACTCCGATGGAGGAAAGTGCGCATGGTGAATGTTGTAGTCTATCCCGATGCAATTTCTGTGTTTCATCGACTCTCTGATAGTCCACAGATTTCAGAATGCCTCCAGATGTGCATTGGAAAATACTACTGGTCTTACAGGGAACGATCAAAGCGTAGACTGTTTGAAACATTCCTCAAATGGAGGAAAGTGTGCACGGTGACTGTTGTATTCAATCCCGATGCAATTTCTGTGTTTCATCAACTCTCTGATAGTCCACAGATTACAGAATGCCTCCAGATGTGCGTTGGAAAATACTACTGGTCTTACAGGGAACGGTCAAAGCGTAGACTGTTTGAGACATTACTCCAATGGAGGAAAGAGCGCACGATGAGTGTTGTATTCAATCCCGACGCAATTTCTGTGTTTCATCAACGGTCTGATAGTCCACATGTTACAGAATGCCTCCAGATGTGCATCGGAAACTACTACTGGACTTCCAGGGTAAGATCAAAGCGTAGACTGTTTGACGCACTACTCCTATGGAGGAAAGTGCGCATGGTGACTGTTGTTTTCAATCCCGACGCAATTTCTGTGTTTCATCAACACTCTTATAGTCCACAGAATACAGTATGCCTCCAGATGTGCATCGGAAACTACTACTGGTCTTCCAGGGAACGATCAAAGCGTAGACTGTTTGAGACATTACTCCCATGGAGGAAAGTGCGCATGATGACTGTTGTATTCAATCCCGATGCAATTTCTGTGTTTCATCAACACTTAGTTAGTCCACAGATTTCAGAATGCCTCCAGATGTGCATCGGAAACTAACACTGGTCTTACAGGGAACGATTAAAGCGTAGACCGTTTGAGACATTACTAACATGGAGGAGAGTGCGGATGGTGACTGTTGTATTCAATACCGATGCAATTTCTGTGTTTCATCCACACTCAGATAATCCACAGATTACAGAATGCCTCTAGATATGCATCGGAAACTACTACTGGTATTCCAGGGAATGAGCAAAACGTAGATTGTTAGAGACTTTAATCTCATGGAGTAAGTGCGCATGGTGACTGTTGTATTCAATGCCGATGCAATTTCTGTGTTTCATCAACACTCTGATACTCCACGGATTACAGAATGCCTCCAGATGTGCATCGGAAACTACTACTGGTCTTCCAGGGAACGATCAAAGCGTAGCCTCTTAGAGACATTACTCCCATGGAGGAAAGTGCGAATGGTGACTGTTGTATTCAATCCCGATGCAATTTCTGTGTTTCATCAACACTCTGATAGTCCACAGATTACAGAATGCTTCCAGATGTGCGTCAGAAACTACTACTGGTATTCCAGGGAACGATCAAAGCGTAAACTCTTTGAGACATTACTCCCATGCTGGAAAGTGCGAATGGTGACTCTTGTATTCAATCCCGATGCAATTTCTGTGTTTCATCAACACTCTGATACTCCACTGATTACAGAATGCCTCCAGATGTACATCGGAAACTACTACTGGTCTTCCTGGGAACGATCAAATCGTAGACTTTTGAGACATTACTCCCATGGAGGAAAGTTCACATGGTGACTGTTGTATTCAATCCCGATGCCATTTCTCTGTTTCATCAACACCCTGATAGTCCACAGATTACAGAATGCCTCCAGATGTGCATCGGAAAATACTTCTGGTCTTCCAGGGAACGATCAAAGCGTAGACTGTTTGAGATATTACTCCGAATTAGGAAAGTGTGCATGGTGACTGTTGTATTCAATCCCGATGCAATTTCTGTGTTTCATCAACTCTCTGATAGTCCACAGATTACAGAATGCCTCCAGATGTGCATTGGAAAATACTACTGGTCTTACAGGGAACGGTCAAAGCGTAGACTGTTTGAGACATTACTCCAATGGAGGAAAGAGCGCACGATGAGTGTTGTATTCAATCCCGATGCAATTTCTGTGTTTCATCAACGGTCTGATAGTCCACATGTTACAGAATGCCTCCAGATGTGCATCGGAAACTACTACTGGACTTCCAGGGTAAGATCAAAGCGTAGACTGTTTGACGCACTACTCCTATGGAGGAAAGTGCGCATGGTGACTGTTGTATTCAATCCCGATGCAATTTTAGTGTTTCATCAACAGTCTGATAGTCCACAGGTTACAGAATGCCTCCAGATGTGCATCGGAAACTACTAATGGTCCTCTAGGGAACGATCAAAGCGTAGACTGTTTGAAAGATTACTCCCATGGAGGAAAGCGCGCATGGTGACTGTTGTATTCAATCCCGATGCAATTTCTGTGTTTCATCAACACTCTGATACTCCACAGATTACAGAATGCCTCCAGATGTGCATCGGAAACTACTACTGGTCTTCCTGGGAACGATCAAATCGTAGACATTTTGAGACATTACTCCCATGGAGGAAAGTTCACATGGTGACTGTTGTCTTCAATCCCGATGCCATTTCTCTGTTTCATCAACACCCTGATAGTCCACAGATTGCAGAATGCCTCCACATGTGCATCGGAAAATACATCTGGTCTTCCAGGGAACGATCAAAGCGTAGACTGTTTGATATATTACTCCGATGGAGGAAAGTGCGCATGGTGAATGTTGTAGTCAATCCCGATGCAATTTCTGTGTTTCATCAACTCTCTGATAGTCCACAGATTACAGAATGCCTCCAGATGTGCACTGGAAAATACTGCTGGTCTTACAGGGAACGATCAAAGCGTAGACTGTTTGAGACATTCCTCCCATGGAGGAAAGTGTGCACGGTGACTGTTGTATTCAATCCCGATGCAATTTCTGTGTTTCATCAACAGTCTGATAGTCCACAGATTACACAGTGCCTCCAGATGTGCATCGGAAACTACTACTGGACTTCCAGGGAACGATAAAATCGTAGACTGTTTGAGTAATTACTCCCATGGGGGAAAGTGCGGATGGTGACTGTTGTATTCATTCCCGATGCAATTTCGGTGTTTCATCAACACACTGATAGTCCACAGATTACAGAATGTCTCCAGATGCGCATCGGTAAGTATTACTGTTCGTCCAGGGAACGATCAAAGCGTAGACTGTTTGAGACATTAGTCCCATTGAGGAAAGTTCACATGGTGACTGTTGTATTCAATCCCGAAGCAATTTCAGTGTTTCATCAACAGTCTAATACTCCACAGGTTACAGAATGCCTCCTGATGTGCGTCGGAAACTAATAATGGACTTCCAGGGAACGATCAAAGCGTAGACTGTTTGAAACTTTACTCCCATTTAGGAAAGTGTGCACGGTGACTGTTGTATTCAATCCCGATGCAATTTCTGTGTTTCATCAACACTCTTATAGTCCACAGAATACAGAAGCCTCCAGATGTGCATTGGAAAATACTACTGGTCTTACAGGGAACGGTCAAAGCGTAGACTGTTTGAGACATTACTCCCATGGAGGAAAGAGCGCACGATGAATGTTGTATTCAATCCCGATGCAATCTCTGTGTTTCATCAACATTCTGATAGTCCACATGTTACAGAATGCCTCCAGATGTGCATCGGAAACTACTACTGGACTTCCAGGGAACGATCAAAGCGTAGACTGTTTGAGGCACTACTCCTATGGAGGAAAGTGCGCATGGTGACTGTTGTATTCAATCCCGATGCGATTTTAGTGTTTCATCAACAGTCTGATAGTCCACAGGTTACAGAATGCCTCCAGATGTGCATCGGAAACTACTAATGGACTTCTAGGGAACGATCAAAGCGTAGACTGTTTGAAAGATTACTCCCATGGAGGAAAGCTCGCATGGTGACTGTTGTAATTAATCCCGATGCAATATCTGTGTTTCATCAACACTCTGATACTCCACAGATTACAGAATGCCTCCAGATGTGCATCGGAAACTACTACTGATCTTCCTGGGAACGATCAAATCGTAGACATTTTGAGACATTACTCCCATGGAGGAAAGTTCACATGGTGACTGTTGTATTCAATCCCGATGCCATTTCTCTGTTTCATCAACACCCTGATAGTCCACAGATTACAGAATGCCTCCAGATGTGCATCGGAAAATACTTCTGGTCTTCCAGGGAACGATCAAAGCGTAGACTGTTTGATATATTACTCCGATGGAGGAAAGCGCGCATGGTGAATGTTGTAGTCAATCCCGATGCAATTTCTGTGTCTCATCAACTCTCTGATAGTCCACAGATTACAGAATGCCTCCAGATGTGCATTGGAAAATACTACTGGTCTTACAGGGAACGATCAAAGCGTAGACTGTTTGAGACATTCCTCCCATGGAGGAAAGTGTGCACGGTGACTGTTGTATTCAATCCCGATGCAATTTCTGTGTTTCATCAACAGTCTGATAGTCCACAGATTACAGAATGCCTCCAGATGTGCATCGGAAACTACTACTGGACTTCCAGGGAACGATAAAATCGTAGACTGTTTGAGTAATTACTCCCATAGAGGAAAGTGCGGATGGTGACTGTTGTATTCATTCCCGATGCAATATCGGTGTTTCACCAACACACTGATAGTCCACTGATTACAGAATGTCTACAGATGCGCATCGGTAAGTATTACTGTTCTTCCAGGGAACGATCAAAGCGTAGACTGTTTGAGACATTACTCAAATGGAGGAAAGTGCGCATGGTGACTGTTGTATTCAATCCCGATGCAATTTCTGTGTTTCATCAACACTCTTATAGTCCACAGAATACAGAATGCCTCCAGATGTGCATCGGAAACTACTACTGGTCTTCCAGGCAACGATCAAAGCGTAGACTGTTTGAGACATTACTCCCATGGAGGAAAGTGCGCATGGTGACTGTTGTATTAAATCCCGATGCAATTTCTGTGTTTCATCAACACTCAGTTAGTCCACAGATATCAGAATGCCTCCAGATGTGCATCGGAAACTACTACTGGTCTTAAAGGGATCGATCAAAGCGTAGACTGTTTGAGAGATTACTCCCATGGAGAAAAGTGTGAATGGTGACTGTTGTATTCAATCCCGATGCAATTTCTGTGTTTCATCAACAGTGTGGTAGTCCACAGATTGCAGAATGCCTCCAGATGTGCATCGGAAACTACTACAGGTCTTCCAGGGAACGATCAAAGCGTAGACTGTTAGAGACATTACTCGCATGGAGGAAAGTGCGCATGGTGACTTTTATACTTAATCCCGATGAAATTTCTGTGTTTCATCAAAACTCTGATAGTCCACAGATTACAGAATGCCTCCAGATGTGCATCGGAAACTAACACTGGTCTTACAGGGAACGATCAAAGCGTAGACCGTTTGAGACATTACTAACATGGAGGAGAGTGCGGATGGTGACTGTTGTATTCAATACCGATGCAATTTCTGTGTTTCATCCACACTCAGATAATCCACAGATTACAGAATGCCTCGAGATATGCATCGGAAACTACTACTGGTCTTCCAGGGAATGAGCAAAGCGTAGACTGTTAGAGACTTTAATCTCATGGAGTAAGTGCGCACTGTGACTGTAGTATTCAATGCCGATGCAATTTCTGTGTTTCATCAACACTCTGATACTCCACTGATTACAGAATGCCTCCAGATGTGCATCGGAAACTACTACTGGTCTTCCTGGGAACGATCAAATCGTAGACATTTTGAGACATTACTCCCATGGAGGAAAGTGGGCATGGTGACTGTTGTATTCAATCCCGATGCAATTTGTGTGTTTCATCAACACTCTGATACTCCACGGATTACAGAATGCCTCCAGATGTGCATCGGCAACTACTACTGGTCTTCCAGGGAACGATCAAAGCGTAGGCTGTTTGAGACATTACTCCCATGGAGGAAGGTGCGCATGGTGACTGTTGTATTCAATCCCGATACAATTTCTGTGTGTCATCAACACTCTGATACTCCACAGATTACAGAATGCCTCCAGATGTGCATCGGAAACTACTACTGGTCTTCCTGGGAACGATCAAATCGTAGACTTTTGAGACATTACTCCCATGGAGGAAAGTTCACATGGTGACTGTTGTATTCAATCCCGATGCCATTTCTCTGTTTCATCAACACCCTGATAGTCCACAGATTACAGAATGCCTCCAGATGTGCATCGGAAAATACTTCTGGTCTTCCAGGGAACGATCAAAGCGTAGACTGTTTGAGATATTACTCCGAATTAGGAAAGTGTGCATGGTGACTGTTGTATTCAATCCCGATGCAATTTCTGTGTTTCATCAACTCTCTGATAGTCCACAGATTACAGAATGCCTCCAGATGTGCATTGGAAAATACTACTGGTCTTACAGGGAACGGTCAAAGCGTAGACTGTTTGAGACATTTCTCCAATGGAGGAAAGAGCGCACGATGAATGTTGTATTCAATCCCGATGCAATTTCTGTGTTTCATCAACGGTCTGATAGTCCACATGTTACAGAATCCCTCCAGATGTGCATCGGAAACTACTACTGGACTTCCAGGGAAAGATCAAAGCGTAGACTGTTTGACGCACTACTCCTATGGAGGAAAGTGCGCATGGTGACTGTTGTATTCAATCCCGATGCAATTTTAGTGTTTCATCAACAGTCTGATAGTCCACAGGTTACAGAATGCCTCCAGATGTGCATCGGAAACTACTAATGGACCTCTAGGGAACGATCAAAGCGTAGACTGTTTGAAAGATTACTCCCATGGAGGAAAGCGCGCATGGTGACTGTTGTATTCAATCCCGATGCAATTTCTGTGTTTCATCAACACTCTGATACTCCACAGATTACAGAATGCCTCCAGATGTGCATCGGAAACTACTACTGGTCTTCCTGGGAACGATCAAATCGTAGACATTTTGAGACATTACTCCCATGGAGGAAAGTGGGCATGGTGACTGTTGTATTCAATCCCGATGCCATTTGTGTGTTTCATCAACACCCTGATAGTCCACAGATTACAGAATGCCTCCACATGTGCATCGGAAAATACATCTGGTCTTCCAGGGAACGATCAAAGCGTAGACTGTTTGATATATTACTCCGATGGAGGAAAGTGCGCATGGTGAATGTTGTAGTCAATCCCGATGCAATTTCTGTGTTTCATCAACTCTCTGATAGTCCACAGATTACAGAATGCCTCCAGATGTGCATTGGAAAATACTGCTGGTCTTACAGGGAACGATCAAAGCGTAGACTGTTTGAGACATTCCTCCCATGGAGGAAAGTGTGCACGGTGACTGTTGTATTCAATCCCGATGCAATTTCTGTGTTTCATCAACAGTCTGATAGTCCACAGATTACAGAATGCCTCCAGATGTGCATCGGAAACTACTACTGGACTTCCAGGGAACGATAAAATCGTAGACTGTTTGAGTAATTACTCCCATGGAGGAAAGTGCGGATGGTGACTGTTGTATTCATTCCCGATGCAATTTCGGTGTTTCATCAACACACTGATAGTCCACGGATTACAGAATGTCTCCAGATGCGCATCGGTAAGTATTACTGTTCTTCCAGGGAACGATCAAAGCGTAGACTGTTTGAGACATTAGTCCCATTGAGGAAAGTTCACATGGTGACTGTTGTATTCAATCCCGAAGCAATTTCAGTGTTTCATCAACAGTCTGATACTCCACAGGTTACAGAATGCCTCCTGATGTGCATCGGAAACTAATAATGGACTTCCAGGGAACGATCAAAGCGTAGACTGTTTGAAACTTTACTCCCATTTAGGAAAGTGTGCACGGTGACTGTTGTATTCAATCCCGATGCAATTTCTGTGTTTCATCAACACTCTTATAGTCCACAGAATACAGAAGCCTCCAGATGTGCATTGGAAAATACTACTGGTCTTACAGGGAACGGTCAAAGCGTAGACTGTTTGAGACATTACTCCCATGGAGGAAAGAGCGCACGATGAATGTTGTATTCAATCCCGATGCAATCTCTGTGTTTCATCAACAGTCTGATAGTCCACATGTTACAGAATGCCTCCAGATGTGCATCGGAAACTACTACTGGACTTCCAGGGAACGATCAAAGCGTAGACTGTTTGAGGCACTACTCCTATGGAGGAAAGTGCGCATGGTGACTGTTGTATTCAATCCCGATGCAATTTTAGTGTTTCATCAACAGTCTGATAGTCCACAGGTTACAGAATGCCTCCAGATGTGCATCGGAAACTACTAATGGACTTCTAGGGAACGATCAAAGCGTAGACTGTTTGAAAGATTACTCCCATGGAGGAAGGCTCGCATGGTGACTGTTGTAATCAATCCCGATGCTATATCTGTGTTTCACAACACTCTGATACTCCACAGATTACAGAATGCCTCCAGATGTGCATCGGAAACTACTACTGGTCTTCCTGGGAACGATCAAATCGTAGACATTTTGAGACATTACTCCCATGGAGGAAAGTTCACATGGTGACTGTTGTATTCAATCCCGATGCCATTTCTCTGTTTCATCAACACTCTTATAGTCCACAGAATACAGAATGCCTCCAGATGTGCATCGGAAACTAACACTGGTCTTACAGGGAACGATCAAAGCGTAGACCGTTTGAGACATTACTAACATGGAGGAGAGTGCGGATGGTGACTGTTGTATTCAATACCGATGCAATTTCTGTGTTTCATCCACACTCAGATAATCCACAGATTACAGAATGCCTCTAGATATGCATCGGAAACTACTACTGGTCTTCCAGGGAATGAGCAAAGCGTAGACTGTTAGAGACTTTAATCTCATGGAGTAAGTGCGCACTGTGACTGTAGTATTCAATGCCGATGCAATTTCTGTGTTTCATCAACACTCTGATACTCCACGGATTACAGAATGCCTCCAGATGTGCATCGGCAACTACTACTGGTCTTCCAGGGAACGATCAAAGCGTAGGCTGTTTGAGACATTACTCCCATGGAGGAAAGTGCGCATGGTGACTGTTGTATTCAATCCCGATACAATTTCTGTGTGTCATCAACACTCTGATACTCCACAGATTACAGAATGCCTCCAGATGTGCATCGGAAACTAGTACTGGTCTTCCAGGGAACGATCAAAACGTATACTGTTTGAGACATTACTCCCATGGAGGAAAGTGCGCATGGTGACTGTTGTATTCAATCCCGATGCAATTTCTGTGTTTCATCAACACTCTTATAGTCCACAGAATACAGAATGCCTCCAGATGTGCATCGGAAACTACTACTGGTCTTCCTGGGAACGATCAAATCGTAGACATTTTGAGACATTACTCCCATGGAGGAAAGTGGGCATAGTGACTGTTGTATTCAATCCCGATGCAATTTGTGTGTTTCATCAACACTCTGATACTCCACGGATTACAGAATGCCTCCAGATGTGCATCGGCAACTACTACTGGTCTTCCAGGGAACGATCAAAGCGTAGGCTGTTTGAGACATTACTCCCATGGAGGAAAGTGCGCATGGTGACTGTTGTATTCAATCCCGATACAATTTCTGTGTGTCATCAACACTCTGATACTCCACAGATTACAGAATGCCTCCAGATGTGCATCGGAAACTAGTACTGGTCTTCCAGGGAACGATCAAAACGTATACTGTTTGAGACATTACTCCCATGGAGGAAAGTGCGCATGGTGACTGTTGTATTCAATCCCGATGCAATTTCTGTGTTTCATCAACACTCTTATAGTCCACAGAATACAGAATGCCTCCAGATGTGCATCGGAAACTACTACTGGTCTTCCAGGGAACGATCAAGGCGTAGACTGTTTGAGACATTACTCCCATGGAGGAAAGTGCGCATGGTGACTGTTGTATTAAATCCCGATGCAATTTCTGTGTTTCATCAACAGTGTGGTAGTCCACAGATTACAGAATGCCTCCAGATGTGCATCGGAAACTACTACAGGTCTTCCAGGGAACGATCAAAGCGTAGACTGTTAGAGACATTACTCGCATGGAGGAAAGTGCGCATGGTGACTTTTATACTTAATCCCGATGAAATTTCTGTGTTTCATCAATACTCTGATAGTCCACAGATTACAGAATGCCTCCAGATGTGCATCGGAAACTAACACTGGTCTTACAGGGAACGATCAAAGCGTAGACCGTTTGAGACATTACTAACATGGAGGAGAGTGCGGATAGTGACTGTTGTATTCAATACCGATGCAATTTCTGTGTTTCATCCACACTCAGATAATCCACAGATTACAGAATGCCTCTAGATATGCATCGGAAACTACTACTGGTCTTCCAGGGAATGAGCAAAGCGTAGACTGTTAGAGACTTTAATCTCATGGAGTAAGTGCGCACTGTGACTGTAGTATTCAATGCCGATGCAATTTCTGTGTTTCATCAACACTCTGATACTCCACTGATTACAGAATGCCTCCAGATGTGCATCGGAAACTACTACTGGTCTTCCTGGGAACGATCAAATCGTAGACATTTTGAGACATTACTCCCATGGAGGAAAGTGGGCATGGTGACTGTTGTATTCAATCCCGATGCAATTTGTGTGTTTCATCAACACTCTGATACTCCACGGATTACAGAATGCCTCCAGATGTGCATCGGCAACTACTACTGGTCTTCCAGGGAACGATCAAAGCGTAGGCTGTTTGAGACATTACTCCCATGGAGGAAGGTGCGCATGGTGACTGTTGTATTCAATCCCGATACAATTTCTGTGTGTCATCAACACTCTGATACTCCACAGATTACAGAATGCCTCCAGATGTGCATCGGAAACTAGTACTGGTCTTCCAGGGAATGATCAAAACGTATACTGTTTGAGACATTACTCCCATGGAGGAAAGTGCGCATGGTGACTGTTGTATTCAATCCCGATGCAATTTCTGTGTTTCATCAACACTCTTATAGTCCACAGAATACAGAATGCCTCCAGATGTGCATCGGAAACTACTACTGGTCTTCCAGGGAACGATCAAGGCGTAGACTGTTTGAGACATTACTCCCATGGAGGAAAGTGCGCATGGTGACTGTTGTATTCAATCCCGATGCAATTTCTGTGTTTCATCAACACTCAGTTAGTCCACAGATTTCAGAATGCCTCCAGATGTGCATCGGAAACTACTACTGGTCTACCAGGGAACGATCAAAGCGTAGGCTGTTTGAGACATTACTCCCCTGGAGGAAGGTGCGCATGGTGACTGTTGTATTCAATCCCGATACAATTTCTGTGTGTCATCATCACTCTGATACTCCACAGATTACAGAATGCCTCCAGATGTGCATCGGAAACTAGTACTGGTCTTCCAGGGAACGATCAAAACGTAGACTGTTTGAGACATTACTCCCATGGAGGAAAGTGCGCATGGGGACTGTTGTATTCAATCCCGATGCAATTTCTGTGTTTCATCAACACTCTGATACTCCACAGATTACAGAATGCCTCCTGATGTGCATCGGAAACTACTACTGGTCTTCCTGGGAACGATCAAATCGTAGACATTTTGAGACATTACTCCCATGGAGGAAAGTTCACATGGTGACTGTTGTATTCAATCCCGATGCCATTTCTCTGTTTCATCAACACCCTGATAGTCCACAGATTACAGAATGCCTCCAGATGTGCATCGGAAAATACTTCTGGTCTTCCAGGGAACGATCAAAGCGTAGACTGTTTGATATATTACTCCGATGGAGGAAAGTGCGCATGGTGAATGTTGTAGTCAATCCCGATGCAATTTCTGTGTCTTATCAACTCTCTGATAGTCCACAGATTACAGAATGCCTCCAGATGTGCATTGGAAAATACCACTGGTCTTACAGGGAACGATCAAAGCGTAGACTGTTTGAGACATTCCTCCCATGGAGGAAAGTGTGCACGGTGACTGTTGTATTCAATCCCGATGCAATTTCTGTGTTTCATCAACAGTCTGATAGTCCACAGATTACAGAATGCCTCCAGATGTGCATCGGAAACTACTACTGGACTTCCAGGGAACGATAAAATCGTAGACTGTTTGAGTAATTACTCCCATAGAGGAAAGTGCGGATGGTGACTGTTGTATTCATTCCCGATGCAATTTCGGTGTTTCACCAACACACCGATAGTCCACAGATTACAGAATGTCTACAGATGCGCATCGGTAAGTATTACTGTTCTTCCAGGGAACGATCAAAGCGTAGACTGTTTGTGACGTTACTCCCATGGAGGAAAGTGCGAATGGAGACTGTTGTATTCAATCCCGATGCAATTTGTGTGTTTCATCAACACTCTTATAGTCCACAGAATACAGAATGCCTCCAGATGTGCATCGGAAACTACTACTGGTCTTCCAGGGAACGATCAAAGCGTAGACTGTTTGAGACATTACTCCCATGGAGGAAAGTGCGCATGGTGACTGTTGTATTCAATCCCGATGCAATTTCTGTGTTTCATCAACACTCTGATAGTCCACAGATTACAGAATGCCTCCAGATGTGCGTCAGAAACTACTACTGGTATTCCAGGGAACGATCAAAGCGTAAACTCTTTGAGACATTACTCCCATGCTGGAAAGCGCGATTGGTGACTGTTGTATTTAATCCCGATGCAATTTCTGTGTTTCATCAACACTCTGATACTCCACTGATTACAGAATGCCTCCAGATGTGCATCGGAAACTACTACTGGTCTTCCTGGGAACGATCAAATCGTAGACTTTTGAGACATTACTCTCATGGAAGAAAGTTCACATGGTGACTGTTGTATTCAATCCCGATGCCATTTCTCTGTTTCATAAACACCCTGATAGTCCACAGATTACAGAATGCCTCCAGATGTGCATCGGAAAATACTTCTAGTCTTCCAGGGTACGATCAAAGCGTAGACTGTTTGTGATATTACTCCGAAGGAGGAAAGTGCGCATGGTGACTGTTGTATTCAATCCCGATGCAATTTCTGTGTCTCATCAACTCTCTGATAGTCCACAGATTACAGAATGCCTCCAGATGTGCATTGGAAAATACTACTGGTCTTACAGGGAACGATCAAAGCGTAGACTGTTTGAGACATTCCTCCCATGGAGGAGAGTGTGCACGGTGACTGTTGTATTCAATCCCGATGCAATTTCTGTGTTTCATCAACAGTCTGATAGTCCACAGATTACAGAATGCCTCCAGATGTGCATCGGAAACTACTACTGGACTTCCAGGGAACGATAAAATCGTAGACTGTTTGAGTAATTACTCCCATAGAGGAAAGTGCGGATGGTGACTGTTGTATTCATTCCCGATGCAATTTCGGTGTTTCACCAACACACCGATAGTCCACAGATTACAGAATGTCTACAGATGCGCATCGGTAAGTATTACTGTTCTTCCAGGGAACGATCAAAGCGTAGACTGTTTGTGACGTTACTCCCATGGAGGAAAGTGCGAATGGAGACTGTTGTATTCAATCCCGATGCAATTTGTGTGTTTCATCAACACTCTTATAGTCCACAGAATACAGAATGCCTCCAGATGTGCATCGGAAACTACTACTGGTCTTCCAGGGAACGATCAAAGCGTAGACTGTTTGAGACATTACTCCCATGGAGGAAAGTGCGCATGGTGACTGTTGTATTCAATCCCGATGCAATTTCTGTGTTTCATCAACACTCTGATAGTCCACAGATTACAGAATGCCTCCAGATGTGCGTCAGAAACAACTACTGGTATTCCAGGGAACGATCAAAGCGTAAACTCTTTGAGACATTACTCCCATGCTGGAAAGCGCGATTGGTGACTGTTGTATTTAATCCCGATGCAATTTCTGTGTTTCATCAACACTCTGATACTCCACTGATTACAGAATGCCTCCAGATGTGCATCGGAAACTACTACTGGTCTTCCTGGGAACGATCAAATCGTAGACTTTTGAGACATTACTCCCATGGAGGAAAGTTCACATGGTGACTGTTGTATTCAATCCCGATGCCACTTCTCTGTTTGATAAACACCCTGATAGTCCACAGATTACAGAATGCCTCCAGATGTGCATCGGAAAATACTTCTAGTCTTCCAGGGTACGATCAAAGCGTAGACTGTTTGTGATATTACTCCGAAGGAGGAAAGTGCGCATGGTGACTGTTGTATTCAATCCCGATGCAATTTCTGTGTTTCATCAACTCTCTGATAGTCCACAGATTACAGAATGCCTCCAGATGTGCGTTGGAAAATACTACTGGTCTTACAGGGAACGCTCAAAGCGTAGACTGTTTGAGACATTACTCCCATGGAGGAAAGAGCACACGATGAATGTTGTATTCAATCCCGATGCAATTTCTGTGTTTCATCAACAGTCTGATAGTCCACATGTTACAGAATGCCTCCAGATGTGCATCGGAAACTACTACTGGACTTCCAGGGAACGATCAAAGCGTAGACTGTTTGAGGCACTACTCCTATGGAGGAAAGTGCGCATGGTGACTGTTGTATTCAATCCCGATGCAATTTTTTTGTTTCATCAACACTCAGTTAGTCCACAGTTTTCAGAATGCCTCCAGATGTGCATCGGAAACTACTACTGGTCTTAAAGGGATCGATAAAAACGTAGACTGTTTGAGAGATTACTCCCATGGAGAAAAGTGTGCACGGTGACTGTTGTATTCAATCCCGATGCAATTTCTGTGTTTCATCAACAGTCTGGTAGTCCACAGATTACAGAATGCCTCCAGATGTGCATCGGAAACTACTACTGGTCTTCCAGGGAACGATCAAAGCGTAGACTGTTAGAGACATTACTCGCATGGAGGAAAGTGCGCATGGTGACTTTTATACTTAATCCCGATGAAATTTCTGTGTTTCATCAATACTCTGATAGTCCACAGATTACAGAATGCCTCCAGATGTGCATCGGAAACTAACACTGGTCTTACAGGGACCGATCAAAGCGTAGACCGTTTGAGAAATTACTAGCATGGAGGAGAGTGCGGATGGTGACTGTTGTATTCAATACCGATGCAATTTCTGTGTTTCATCCACACTCAGATAATCCACAGATTACAGAATGCCTCTAGATATGCATCGGAAACTGCTACTGGTCTTCCAGGGAACGAGCAAAGCGTAGACTGTTAGAGACTTTAATCTCATGGAGGAAAGTGCGCATGGTGACTGTTGTATTCAATCCCGATGCAATTTCTGTGTTTCATCAACAGTCTGATACTCCACTGATTACAGAATGCCTCCAGATGTGCATCGGAAACTACTACTGGTCTTCCTGGGAACGATCAAATCGTAGACTTTTGAGACATTACTCTCATGGAAGAAAGTTCACATGGTGACTGTTGTATTCAATCCCGATGCCATTTCTCTGTTTCATAAACACCCTGATAGTCCACAGATTACAGAATGCCTCCAGATGTGCATCGGAAAATACTTCTAGTCTTCCAGGGTACGATCAAAGCGTAGACTGTTTGTGATATTACTCCGAAGGAGGAAAGTGCGCATGGTGACTGTTGTATTCAATCCCGATGCAATTTCTGTGTCTCATCAACTCTCTGATAGTCCACAGATTACAGAATGCCTCCAGATGTGCATTGGAAAATACTACTGGTCTTACAGGGAACGATCAAAGCGTAGACTGTTTGAGACATTCCTCCCATGGAGGAGAGTGTGCACGGTGACTGTTGTATTCAATCCCGATGCAATTTCTGTGTTTCATCAACAGTCTGATAGTCCACAGATTACAGAATGCCTCCAGATGTGCATCGGAAACTACTACTGGACTTCCAGGGAACGATAAAATCGTAGACTGTTTGAGTAATTACTCCCATAGAGGAAAGTGCGGATGGTGACTGTTGTATTCATTCCCGATGCAATTTCGGTGTTTCACCAACACACCGATAGTCCACAGATTACAGAATGTCTACAGATGCGCATCGGTAAGTATTACTGTTCTTCCAGGGAACGATCAAAGCGTAGACTGTTTGTGACGTTACTCCCATGGAGGAAAGTGCGAATGGAGACTGTTGTATTCAATCCCGATGCAATTTGTGTGTTTCATCAACACTCTTATAGTCCACAGAATACAGAATGCCTCCAGATGTGCATCGGAAACTACTACTGGTCTTCCAGGGAACGATCAAAGCGTAGACTGTTTGAGACATTACTCCCATGGAGGAAAGTGCGCATGGTGACTGTTGTATTCAATCCCGATGCAATTTCTGTGTTTCATCAACACTCTGATAGTCCACAGATTACAGAATGCCTCCAGATGTGCGTCAGAAACAACTACTGGTATTCCAGGGAACGATCAAAGCGTAAACTCTTTGAGACATTACTCCCATGCTGGAAAGCGCGATTGGTGACTGTTGTATTTAATCCCGATGCAATTTCTGTGTTTCATCAACACTCTGATACTCCACTGATTACAGAATGCCTCCAGATGTGCATCGGAAACTACTACTGGTCTTCCTGGGAACGATCAAATCGTAGACTTTTGAGACATTACTCCCATGGAGGAAAGTTCACATGGTGACTGTTGTATTCAATCCCGATGCCACTTCTCTGTTTGATAAACACCCTGATAGTCCACAGATTACAGAATGCCTCCAGATGTGCATCGGAAAATACTTCTAGTCTTCCAGGGTACGATCAAAGCGTAGACTGTTTGTGATATTACTCCGAAGGAGGAAAGTGCGCATGGTGACTGTTGTATTCAATCCCGATGCAATTTCTGTGTTTCATCAACTCTCTGATAGTCCACAGATTACAGAATGCCTCCAGATGTGCGTTGGAAAATACTACTGGTCTTACAGGGAACGCTCAAAGCGTAGACTGTTTGAGACATTACTCCCATGGAGGAAAGAGCACACGATGAATGTTGTATTCAATCCCGATGCAATTTCTGTGTTTCATCAACAGTCTGATAGTCCACATGTTACAGAATGCCTCCAGATGTGCATCGTAAACTACTACTGGACTTCCAGGGAACGATCAAAGCGTAGACTGTTTGAGGCACTACTCCTATGGAGGAAAGTGCGCATGGTGACTGTTGTATTCAATCCCGATGCAATTTTTTTGTTTCATCAACACTCAGTTAGTCCACAGTTTTCAGAATGCCTCCAGATGTGCATCGGAAACTACTACTGGTCTTAAAGGGATCGATAAAAACGTAGACTGTTTGAGAGATTACTCCCATGGAGAAAAGTGTGCACGGTGACTGTTGTATTCAATCCCGATGCAATTTCTGTGTTTCATCAACAGTCTGGTAGTCCACAGATTACAGAATGCCTCCAGATGTGCATCGGAAACTACTACTGGTCTTCCAGGGAACGATCAAAGCGTAGACTGTTAGAGACATTACTCGCATGGAGGAAAGTGCGCATGGTGACTTTTATACTTAATCCCGATGAAATTTCTGTGTTTCATCAATACTCTGATAGTCCACAGATTACAGAATGCCTCCAGATGTGCATCGGAAACTAACACTGGTCTTACAGGGACCGATCAAAGCGTAGACCGTTTGAGAAATTACTAGCATGGAGGAGAGTGCGGATGGTGACTGTTGTATTCAATACCGATGCAATTTCTGTGTTTCATCCACACTCAGATAATCCACAGATTACAGAATGCCTCTAGATATGCATCGGAAACTGCTACTGGTCTTCCAGGGAACGAGCAAAGCGTAGACTGTTAGAGACTTTAATCTCATGGAGGAAAGTGCGCATGGTGACTGTTGTATTCAATCCCGATGCAATTTCTGTGTTTCATCAACAGTCTGATACTCCACTGATTACAGAATGCCTCCAGATGTGCATCGGAAACTACTACTGGTCTTCCTGGGAACGATCAAATCGTAGACTTTTGAGACATTACTCTCATGGAAGAAAGTTCACATGGTGACTGTTGTATTCAATCCCGATGCCATTTCTCTGTTTCATAAACACCCTGATAGTCCACAGATTACAGAATGCCTCCAGATGTGCATCGGAAAATACTTCTAGTCTTCCAGGGTACGATCAAAGCGTAGACTGTTTGTGATATTACTCCGAAGGAGGAAAGTGCGCATGGTGACTGTTGTATTCAATCCCGATGCAATTTCTGTGTCTCATCAACTCTCTGATAGTCCACAGATTACAGAATGCCTCCAGATGTGCATTGGAAAATACTACTGGTCTTACAGGGAACGATCAAAGCGTAGACTGTTTGAGACATTCCTCCCATGGAGGAGAGTGTGCACGGTGACTGTTGTATTCAATCCCGATGCAATTTCTGTGTTTCATCAACAGTCTGATAGTCCACAGATTACAGAATGCCTCCAGATGTGCATCGGAAACTACTACTGGACTTCCAGGGAACGATAAAATCGTAGACTGTTTGAGTAATTACTCCCATAGAGGAAAGTGCGGATGGTGACTGTTGTATTCATTCCCGATGCAATTTCGGTGTTTCACCAACACACCGATAGTCCACAGATTACAGAATGTCTACAGATGCGCATCGGTAAGTATTACTGTTCTTCCAGGGAACGATCAAAGCGTAGACTGTTTGTGACGTTACTCCCATGGAGGAAAGTGCGAATGGAGACTGTTGTATTCAATCCCGATGCAATTTGTGTGTTTCATCAACACTCTTATAGTCCACAGAATACAGAATGCCTCCAGATGT
The DNA here is from genome assembly GCF_023897955.1 of Schistocerca gregaria. Taxonomy (NCBI): domain Eukaryota; kingdom Metazoa; phylum Arthropoda; class Insecta; order Orthoptera; family Acrididae; genus Schistocerca; species Schistocerca gregaria. Next base: position 46,225,658 of record NC_064927.1, read on the forward strand.
GCATCGGAAACTACTACTGGTCTTCCAGGGAACGATCAAAGCGTAGACTGTTTGAGACATTACTCCCATGGAGGAAAGTGCGCATGGTGACTGTTGTATTCAATCCCGATGCAATTTCTGTGTTTCATCAACACTCTGATAGTCCACAGATTACAGAATGCCTCCAGATGTGCGTCAGAAACAACTACTGGTATTCCAGGGAACGATCAAAGCGTAAACTCTTTGAGACATTACTCCCATGCTGGAAAGCGCGATTGGTGACTGTTGTATTTAATCCCGATGCAATTTCTGTGTTTCATCAACACTCTGATACTCCACTGATTACAGAATGCCTCCAGATGTGCATCGGAAACTACTACTGGTCTTCCTGGGAACGATCAAATCGTAGACTTTTGAGACATTACTCCCATGGAGGAAAGTTCACATGGTGACTGTTGTATTCAATCCCGATGCCACTTCTCTGTTTGATAAACACCCTGATAGTCCACAGATTACAGAATGCCTCCAGATGTGCATCGGAAAATACTTCTAGTCTTCCAGGGTACGATCAAAGCGTAGACTGTTTGTGATATTACTCCGAAGGAGGAAAGTGCGCATGGTGACTGTTGTATTCAATCCCGATGCAATTTCTGTGTTTCATCAACTCTCTGATAGTCCACAGATTACAGAATGCCTCCAGATGTGCGTTGGAAAATACTACTGGTCTTACAGGGAACGCTCAAAGCGTAGACTGTTTGAGACATTACTCCCATGGAGGAAAGAGCACACGATGAATGTTGTATTCAATCCCGATGCAATTTCTGTGTTTCATCAACAGTCTGATAGTCCACATGTTACAGAATGCCTCCAGATGTGCATCGTAAACTACTACTGGACTTCCAGGGAACGATCAAAGCGTAGACTGTTTGAGGCACTACTCCTATGGAGGAAAGTGCGCATGGTGACTGTTGTATTCAATCCCGATGCAATTTTTTTGTTTCATCAACACTCAGTTAGTCCACAGTTTTCAGAATGCCTCCAGATGTGCATCGGAAACTACTACTGGTCTTAAAGGGATCGATAAAAACGTAGACTGTTTGAGAGATTACTCCCATGGAGAAAAGTGTGCACGGTGACTGTTGTATTCAATCCCGATGCAATTTCTGTGTTTCATCAACAGTCTGGTAGTCCACAGATTACAGAATGCCTCCAGATGTGCATCGGAAACTACTACTGGTCTTCCAGGGAACGATCAAAGCGTAGACTGTTAGAGACATTACTCGCATGGAGGAAAGTGCGCATGGTGACTTTTATACTTAATCCCGATGAAATTTCTGTGTTTCATCAATACTCTGATAGTCCACAGATTACAGAATGCCTCCAGATGTGCATCGGAAACTAACACTGGTCTTACAGGGACCGATCAAAGCGTAGACCGTTTGAGAAATTACTAGCATGGAGGAGAGTGCGGATGGTGACTGTTGTATTCAATACCGATGCAATTTCTGTGTTTCATCCACACTCAGATAATCCACAGATTACAGAATGCCTCTAGATATGCATCGGAAACTGCTACTGGTCTTCCAGGGAACGAGCAAAGCGTAGACTGTTAGAGACTTTAATCTCATGGAGGAAAGTGCGCATGGTGACTGTTGTATTCAATCCCGATGCAATTTCTGTGTTTCATCAACAGTCTGATACTCCACTGATTACAGAATGCCTCCAGATGTGCATCGGAAACTACTACTGGTCTTCCTGGGAACGATCAAATCGTAGACATTTTGAGACATTACTCCCATTAAGGAAAGTGCGCATGGTGACTGTTGTATTCAATCCCGATGCAATTTGTGTGTTTCATCAACACTCTGATACTCCACGGATTACAGAATGCCTCCAGATGTGCATCGGAAACTACTACTGGTCTTCCAGGGAACGATCAAAGCGTAGGCTGTTTGAGACATTACTCCCGTGGAGGAAGGTGCGCATTGTGACTGTTGTATTCAATCCCGATACAATTTCTGTGTGTCATCAACACTCTGATACTCCACAGATTAAAGAATGCCTCCAGATGTGCATCGGAAACTAGTACTGGTCTTCCAGGGAACTATCAAAACGTAGACTGTTTGAGACATTACTCCCATGGAGGAAAGTGCGCATGGTGACTGTTGTATTCAATCCCGATGCAATTTCTGTGTTTCATCAACAGTCTGATACTCCACAGATTAGAAAATGCCTCCTGATGTGCATCGGAAACTACTAGTGGTCTTCTAGGGAACGATCAAAGCGTAGCCTCTTAGAGACATTACTCCCATGGAGAAAAGTGCGAATGGTGACTGTTGTATTCAATCCCGATGCAATTTCTGTGTTTCATCAACACTCTGATAGTCCACAGATTACAGAATGCCTCCAGATGTGCGTCAGAAACTACTACTGGTATTCCAGGGAACGATCAAAGCGTAAACTCTTTGAGACATTACTCCCAAGGTGGAAAGCGCGAATGGTGACTGTTGTCTTCAATCCCGATGCCATTTCTCTGTTTCATCAACACCCTGATAGTCCACAGATTACAGAATGCCTCCAGATGTGCATCGGAAAATACTTCTGGTCTTCCAGGGAACGATCAAAGCGTAGACTGTTTGAGATATTACTCCGATGGAGGAAAGTGCGCATGGTGACTGTTGTATTCAATCCCGATGCAATTTCTGTGTTTCATCAACTCTCTGATAGTCCACAGATTACAGAATGCCTCCAGATGTGCATTGGAAAATACTACTGGTCTTACAAGGAACTGTCAAAGCGTAGACTGTTTGAGACATTACTCCCATGGAGGAAAGAGCGCACGGTGAATGTTGTATTCAATCCCGATGCAATTTCTGTGTTTCATCAACAGTCTGATAGTCCACAGGTTACAGAATGCCTCCGGATGTGCATCGGAAACTACTACTGGACTTCCAGGGACGATCAAAGCGTAGACTGTTTGAGGCACTACTCCTATGGAGGAAAGTGCGCATGGTGACTGTTGTATTCAATCCCGCTGCAAATTTAGTGTTTCATCAACAGTTTGATAGTCCACAGGTTACAGAATGCCTCCATATGTGCATCGGAAACTACTAATGGACTTCCAGGAAACGATCAAAGCGTAGACTGTTTGAAAGATTACTCCCATGGAGGAAAGAGTGTACGGTGACTGTTGTATTCAATCCCGATGAAATTTCTGTGTTTCATCAACACTCTGATAGTCCACAGATTACAGAATGCCAGCAGATGTGCATCGGAAACTACTACTGGTCTTCCAGGGAACGATCAAAGCGTAGACTGTTTGAGAATTACTCCCATGGAGGAAAGTGCGCATGGTGACTGTTGTATTCAATCCTGATGCAACTTCTGTGTTTCATCAACACTCTGATAGTCCACAGATTACAGAATGCCTCCAGATGTGCATCGGAAACTGCTACTGGATTTCCAGGGAACGATCAAAGCGTAGACTGTTTGAGACATTACTCCCATGGAGGAAGGTGCGCATGGTGACTGTTGTATTCAATCCCGATGCAATTTCTGTGTTTCATCAACACTCTTATAGTCCACAGATTACAGAATGCCTCCAGATGTGCATCGGAAACTACTACTGGTCTTCCAGGGAACGATCAAAGCGTAGACTGTTAGAGACATTACTCGCATGGAGGAAAGTGCGCATGGTGAATGTTGTACTTAATCCCGATGAAATTTCTGTGTTTCATCAACACTATGATAGTCCACAGATTACAGAATGCCTCCATGTGTGCATCGGAAACTAACACTGGTGTTACTGGGATCGAACAAAGCGTAGACCGTTTGAGACATTACTAACATGGAGGAAAGTGCGCATGGTGACTGTTGTATTCAATCCCGATGCAATTTCTGTGTTTCATCAACACTCAGATAATCCACAGATAACAGAATGCCTCCAGATATGCATCGGAAACTACTACTGGTCTTCCAGGGAATGATAAAAGCGTAGACTGTTTGAGAGATTACTCCCATGGAGGAAAGAGTGCACGGTGACTGTTGTACTCAATCCCAAAGCAATTTCTGTGTTTCATCAACAGTCTGATAGTCCACAGATTACAGAATGCCTCCAGATGTGCATCGGAAACTACTACTGGACTTCCAGGGAACGATAAAAGCGTAGGCAGTTTGAGACATTACTCCCGTGGAGGAAAGTGCGCATGGTGACTGTTGTATTCAATCCCGATGCAATATCTGTGTTTCATCAACAGTCTGATAGTCCACAGATTACAAAATGCCTCCAGATGAGCATCGGAAACTACTACTGGTCTGCCAGGGAATGATCAAAGCGTAGACCCTTAGAGATGTTACTCCCATGGAGGAAAGTGCGAATGGTGACTGTTGTATTCAATCCCGATGCAATTTCTGTGTTTCATCAACACTCTTATAGTCCACAGATTACAGAATGCCTCCAGATGTGCATCGAAAACTACAACTGGTCTTCCAGGGAACGATCAAAGCGTAGACTGTTTGAGGCACTACTCCTATGGAGGAAAGTGCGCATGGTGACTGTTGTATTCAATCCCGCTGCAAATTTAGTGTTTCATCAACAGTTTGATAGTCCACAGGTTACAGAATGCCTCCATATGTGCATCGGAAACTACTAATGGACTTCCAGGAAACGATCAAAGCGTAGACTGTTTGAAAGATTACTCCCATGGAGGAAAGAGTGTACGGTGACTGTTGTATTCAATCCCGATGAAATTTCTGTGTTTCATCAACACTCTGATAGTCCACAGATTACAGAATGCCAGCAGATGTGCATCGGAAACTACTACTGGTCTTCCAGGGAACGATCAAAGCGTAGACTGTTTGAGAATTACTCCCATGGAGGAAAGTGCGCATGATGACTGTTGTATTCAATCCTGATGCAACTTCTGTGTTTCATCAACACTCTGATAGTCCACAGATTACAGAATGCCTCCAGATGTGCATCGGAAACTGCTACTGGATTTCCAGGGAACGATCAAAGCGTAGACTGTTTGAGACATTACTCCCATGGAGGAAGGTGCGCATGGTGACTGTTGTATTCAATCCCGATGCAATTTCTGTGTTTCATCAACACTCTTATAGTCCACAGATTACAGAATGCCTCCAGATGTGCATCGGAAACTACTACTGGTCTTCCAGGGAACGATCAAAGCGTAGACTGTTAGAGACTTTACTCGCATGGAGGAAAGTGCGCATGGTGAATGTTGTACTTAATCCCGATGAAATTTCTGTGTATCATCAACACTATGATAGTCCACAGATTACAGAATGCCTCCATGTGTGCATCGGAAACTAACACTGGTGTTACTGGGATCGAACAAAGCGTAGACCGTTTGAGACATTACTAACATGGAGGAAAGTGCGCATGGTGACTGTTGTATTCAATCCCGATGCAATTTCTGTGTTTCATCAACACTCAGATAATCCACAGATAACAGAATGCCTCCAGATATGCATCGGAAACTACTACTGGTCTTCCAGGGAATGATAAAAGCGTAGACTGTTTGAGAGATTACTCCCATGGAGGAAAGAGTGCACGGTGACTGTTGTACTCAATCCCAAAGCAATTTCTGTGTTTCATCAACAGTCTGATAGTCCACAGATTACAGAATGCCTCCAGATGTGCATCGGAAACTACTACTGGACTTCCAGGGAACGATAAAAGCGTAGGCAGTTTGAGACATTACTCCCGTGGAGGAAAGTGCGCATGGTGACTGTTGTATTCAATCCCGATGCAATATCTGTGTTTCATCAACAGTCTGATAGTCCACAGATTACAAAATGCCTCCAGATGAGCATCGGAAACTACTACTGGTCTGCCAGGGAATGATCAAAGCGTAGACTCTTAGAGATGTTACTCCCATGGAGGAAAGTGCGAATGGTGACTGTTGTATTCAATCCCGATGCAATTTCTGTGTTTCATCAACACTCTTATAGTCCACAGATTACAGAATGCCTCCAGATGTGCATCGAAAACTACAACTGGTCTTCCAGGGAACGATCAAAGCGTAGACTGTTTGGGACATTACTCCCATGGAGGAAAGTGCGCATGGTGACTGTTGCATTCAATCCCAATGCAATTTTAGTGTTTCATCAACACTCTGATGGTCCACAGATTACAGAATACCTCCAGATGTGCATCGGAAACTACTACTGGTCTTCCAGGGAACGATCAAAGCGTAGACTGTTTGAGAGATTACTCCCATGGACAAAAGTGTGCATGGTGACTGTTGTATTCAATCCCGATGCAATTTCTGTGTTTCATCAACAGTCTGATAGTCCACAGATTACAGAATGCCTCCAGATGTGCATCGGAAACTACTACTGGACTTCCAGGGACCGATAAAAGCGTAGACTGTTAGAGACATTACTCGCATGGAGGAAAATGCGCATGGTGACTATTATATTTAATCCCGATGAAATTTCTGTGTTTCATCAACACTCTGATAGTCCACAGATTACAGAATGCCTCCAGATGTGCATCGGAAACTACTACTGGCCTTCCAGGGAACGATCAAAGCGTAGACTGTTAGAGACATTACTCGCATGGAGGAAAGTGCGCATGGTGACTGTTATATTTAATCCCGATGAAATATCTGTGTTTCATCAATACTCTGATAGTCCACAGATTGCAGAATGCCTCCAGATGTGCATCGGAAACTAACACTGGTCGTACAGGGAACGATCAAAGCGTAGACCGTTTGAGACATTACTAACATGGAGGAAAGTGCGGATGGGGACTGTTGTATTTAATAAGGATGCAATTTCTGTGTTTCATCAACACTCAGATAATCCACAGATTACAGAATGCCTCCAGATGTGCATCGGTAACTGTTACTGTTCTTCCAGGGAACGATCAAAGCGTAGACTGTTTGTGACATTACTCCAATGGAGGAAAGTGCGCATGGAGATTGTTGTATTCAATCCCGTGGCAATTTGTGTGTTTCATCAACACTCTGATACTCCACAGATTACATAATGCCTCCAGATGTGCATCGGAAACTACTACTGGTCTTCCGGGGACAATCAAAGCGTAGGCTGTTTGAGACATTACTCCCGTGGAGGAAGGTGCGTATGGTGACAGTTGTATTCAATCTCGATGCAATTCCTGTGTTTCATCAACACTCTGTTAGTCCACAGATTACAGAATGCCTCCAGATGTGCATCGGAAACTACTACTGGTATTCCAGGGAACGATCAAAGCGTAAACTCTTTGAGACATTACTCCCATGGAGGAAAGTGCGCATGGTGACTGTTGTATTCAATCACGATGCAATTTCTGTGTTTTATCAACACTCTGATACTCCACTGATTACAGAATGCCTCCAGATGTGCATCGGAAACTGTTACTCGTCTTCCAGGGAAAGATCTAAGCGTAGACTGTTTGAGACATTACTCCCATGGAGGAAAGTGCGCATGGTTACTGTTGTATTCAAGCCGGAGACAATTACTGTGTTTCATGAACACTTTGAAGGTCCACAGATTACAGAATGCCTCCAGATGTGCATCGGTAACTATTACTGTTCTTCCAGGGAACGATCAAAGCGTAAACTGCTTGAGACATTACTCCCATGGAGGAAAGTGCGCATGGTGACTGTTGTATTCAATCCCGATGCAATTTCTGTGTTTCATCAACACTCTGATAGTCCACAGATTACAGAATGCCACGAGATGTGCATCGGTAACTACTACTGGCTTCCAGGGAACGATCAAAGCGTAGAATGTTAGAGACATTGTTCGCATGGAGGAAAGTGCGCATGGTGACTATTATATTTAATCCCGATGAAATTTCTGTGTTTCATCAACACTCTGATAGTCCACAGATTACAGAATGCCTCCAGATGTGCATCGGAAACTACTACTGGCCTTCCAGGAAACGATCAAAGCGTAGACTGTTAGAGACATTACTCGCATGGAGGAAAGTGCGCATGGTGACTGTTATATTTAATCCCGATGAAATTTCTGTGTTTCATCAATACTCTGATAGTCCACAGATTGCAGAATGCCTCCAGATGTGCATCGGAAACTAACACTGGTCGTACAGGGAACGATCAAAGCGTAGACCGTTTGAGACATTACTAACACGGAGGAAAGTGCGGATTTGACTGTTGTATTTAATAAGGATGCAATTTCTGTGTTTCATCAAGACTCAGATAATCCACAGATTTCAGAATGCCCCCAGATGTGCATCGGTAACTATTACTGTTCTTCCAGGGAACGATCAAATTGTAGACTGTTTGTGACATTACTCCCATGGAGGAAAGTGCGCATGGAGATTGTTGTATTTAATCCCGATGAAATTTCTGTGTTTCATCAACACTCTGATAGTAAACAGATTACAGAATGCCTCCAGATGTGCATCGGAAACTAACACTGGTCTTACAGGGAACGATCAAAGCGTAGACCGTTTGAGACATTACTAACATGGGGGAAAGTGCGCATGGAGACTGTTGTATTCAATCCCGATGCAATTTCTGTGTTTCATCAACACTCAGATAATCCACAGATTACAGAATGCCTCCAGACATGCATCGGGAACTACTACTGGTCTTCCAGGGAATGATCAAAGCGTAGACTGTTTGAGAGATTACTCCCATGGAAGAAAGTGTGCTCGGTGTCTGTTGTATTCAATCCCGATGCAATTTCTGTGCTTCATCAACAGTCTGATAGTCCACAGATTACAGAATGCCTCCAGATGTGCATCGGAAACTACTACTGGAATTCCAGGGACCGATAAAAAGGTAGACTGTTTGAGACATTACTCCCATGGGGGAAATTGCGGGTGGTGACTGTTGTGTTCAATCCCGAAGCAATTTCTGTGTTTCAACAACACTCTGATAGTCCACAGATTACAGAATGCCTCCAGATCTGCATCGGTAACTATTACTGTTCTTCCAGGGAACGATCAAAGCGTGGACTGCTTGAGACATTACTCCCATGGAGGAAAGTGCGCATGGTGACTGTTGTATTAAATCCCGATGCAATTTCTGTGTTTCATCAACACTCAGATAGTCCACAGATTTCAGAATGCCTCCAGATGTGCATCGGAAACTACTACTGGTCTTCCAGGGAACGATCAAAGCGTAGACTGTTTGAGAGATTACTCCCATGGAGAAAAGTGTGCACGGTGACTGTTGTATCAATCCCGATGCAATTTCTGTGTTTCATCAACAGTCTGATAGTCCACAGATTACAGAATGCCTCCAGATGTGCATCGTAAACTACTACTGGACTTCCAGGGACCGATAAAAGCGTAGACTGTTTAAGACATTACTCCCATGGGGGAAATTGCGAATGGTGACTGTTGTGTTCAATCCCGAAGCAATTTCTGTGTTTCATCAACACTCTGATAGTCCACAGATTACAGAATGCCTCCACATGTGCATCGGTAACTATTTCTGTTCTTCCAGGGAACGATCAAAGCGTAGACTGCTTGAGACATTACTCCCATGGAGGAAAGTGCGCATGGTGACTGTTGTATTCAATCCCGATGCAATTTCTGTGTTTCATCAACACCCTGATAGTCCACAGATTACAGAATGCCTCCAGATGTGCATCGGTAACTACTACTGGCCTTCCAGGGAACGATCAAAGCGTAGGCTGTTTGAGACATTACTCCCGTGGAGGAAGGTGCGTATGGTGACAGTTGTATTCAATCCCGATGCAATTCCTGTGTTTCATCAACACTCTGGTAGTCCACAGATTACAGAAAGCCTCCAGATGTGCATCGGAAACTACTACTGGTATTCCAGGGAACGATCAAAGCGTAAATTCTTTGAGACATTACTCCCATGGAGGAAAGTGCGCATGGTGACTGTTGTATTCAATCACGATGCAATTTCTGTGTATTATCAACACTCTGATACTCCACAGATTACAGAATGCCTCCAGATGTGCATCGGAAACTGTTACTCGTCTTCCAGGGAAAGATCTAAGCGTAGACTGTTTGAGACATTACTCCCATGGAGGAAAGTGCGCATGGTTACTGTTGTATTCAAGCCGGAGACAATTACTGTGTTTCATGAACACTTTGAAGGTCCACAGATTACAGAATGCCTCCAGATGTGCATCGGTAACTATTACTGTTGTTCCAGGGAACGATCAAAGCGTAAACTGCTTGAGACATTACTCCCATGGAGGAAAGTGCTTATGGTGACTGTTGTATTCAATCCCGATGCAATTTCTTTGTTTCATCAACACTCAGATAATCCACAGATTACAGAATGCCTCTAGACATGCATCGGGAACTACTACTGGTCTTCCAGGGAATGATCAAAGCGTAGACTGTTTGAGAAATAACTCCCATGGAAGAAAGTGTGCTCGGTGTCTGTTGTATTCAATCCCGATGCAATTTCTGTGCTTCATCAACAGTCTGATAGTCCACAGAATACAGAATGCCTCCAGATGTGCATGGGAAACTACTACTGGTATTCCAGGGAACGATCAAAGCGTAAACTCTTTGAGACATTACTCCCATGGAGGAAAGGGAGCATGGTGACTGTTGTAATCAATCCCGAAGAAATTTCTGTGTTTTATCAACACTCTGATACTCCACAGATTACAGAATGCCTCCAGATGTGCATCGGAAACTGCTACTGGTCTTCCAGGGAAAGATCAAAGCGTAGACAGTTTGAGACATTACTCCCATGGAGGAAAGTGCGCATGGTTACTGTTGTATTCAAGCCGGAGACAATTACTGTGTTTCATGAACACTTTGAAAGTCCACAGATTACAGAAAGACTCCAGATGTGCATCGGAAACTACTACTGGTCTTCCAGGGAACAATTAAAGCGTAGACAATTTGAGGATTACTCCCATCGAGGAAAGTGCGCATGGAGACTGTTGTATTCAATCCCGATGCAATTTGTGTGTTTCATCAACACTCTGATACTCCACAGATTACAGAATGCCTCCAGATGTGCATCGGAAACTACTACTGGACTTCCAGGGACCGATAAAAGGGTAGACTGTTTGTGACATTACTCCCATGGGGGAAATTGCGGATGGTGACTGTTGTGTTCAATCCCGAAGCAATTTCTGTGTTTCAACAACACTCTGATAGTCCCAAGATTACAGAATGCCTCCAGATGTGCTTCGGTAATTATTACTGTTCTTCCAGGGAACGATCAAAGCGTGGACTGCTTGAGACATTACTCCCATGGAGGAAAGTGCGCATGGTGACTGTTGTATTAAATCCCGATGCAATTTCTGTGTTTCATCAACACTCAGATAGTCCACAGATTTCAGAATGCCTCCAGATGTGCATCGGAAACTACTACTGGTCTTCCAGGGAACGATCAAAGCGTAGACTGTTTGAGAGATTACTCCCATGGAGAAAAGTGTGCACGGTGACTGTTGTATTCAATCCCGATGCAATTTCTGTGTTTCATCAACAGTCTGATAGTCCACAGATTACTGAATGCCTCCAGATGTGCATCGTAAACTACTACTGGACTTCCAGGGACCGATAAAAGCGTAGACTGTTTGAGACATTACTCCCATGGGGGAAATTGCAAATGGTGACTGTTGTGTTCAATCCCGAAGCAATTTCTGTGTTTCATCAACACTCTGATAGTCCACAGATTACAGAATGCCTCCACATGTGCATCGGTAACTATTTATGTTCTTCCAGGGAACGATCAAAGCGTAGACTGCTTGAGACATTACTCCCATGGAGGAAAGTGCGCATGGTGACTGTTTTATTCAATCCCGATGCAATTTCTGTGTTTCATCAACACCCTGATAGTCCACAGATTACAGAATGCCTCCAGATGTGCATCGGTAACTACTACTAGCCTTCCAGGGAACGATCAAAGCGTAGACTGTTAGAGACATTACTCGCATGGAGGCAAGTGCGCATGGTGACTATTATATTTAATCCCGATGAAATTTCTGTGTTTCATCAACACTCTGATAGTCCACAGATTACAGAATGCCTCCAGATGTGCATCGGAAACTACTACTGGCCTTCCAGGGAACGATCAAAGCGTAGACTGTTAGAGACATTATTCGCATGGAGGAAAATGCGCATGGTGACTGTTATATTTAATCCCGATGAAATTTCTGTGTTTCATCAATACTCTGATAGTCCACAGATTAGAGAATGCCTCCAGATGTGCATCGGAAACTAACACTGGTCGTACAGGGAACGATCAAAGCGTAGACCGTTTGAGACATTACTAACATGGAGGAAAGTGCGGATGGGGGCTGTTGTATTTAATAAGGATGCAATTTCTGTGTTTCATCAACACTCAGATAATCCACAGATTACAGAATGCCTCCAGATGTGCATCGGTAACTATTACTGTTCTTCCAGGGAACGACCAAATTGTAGACTGTTTGTGACATTACTCCCATGGAGGAAAGTGCGCATGGAGATTGTTGTATTCAATCCCGATGCAATTTGTGTGTTTCATCAACACTCTGATACTCCACAGATTACATAATGCCTGCTGATGTGCATCGGAAACTACTATTGGTCTTCCGGGGAACGATCAAAGCGTAGGCTGTTTGAGACATTACTCCCGTGGAGGAAGGTGCGTATGGTGACAGTTGTATTCAATCCCGATGCAATTCCTGTGTTTCATCAACACTCTGGTAGTCCACAGATTACAGAATGCCTCCAGATGTGCATCGGAAACTACTACTGGTATTCCAGGGAACGATCAAAGCGTAAACTCTTTGAGACACTACTCCCATGGAGGAAAGTGCGCATGGTGACTGTTGTATTCAATCACGATGCAATTTCTGTGTTTTATCAACACTCTGATACTCCACTGATTACAGAATGCCTCCAGATGTGCATCGGAAACTGTTACTGGTCTTCCAGGAAATGATCAAAGCGCCGACTGTTTGAGACATTACTCCCATGGAGGAAAGTGCGCAAGGTTACTGTTGCATTCAAGCCGGAGACAATTACTGTGTTTCATGAACACTTTGAAGGTCCACAGATTACAGAAAGACTCCAGATGTGCATCGGAAACTACTACTGGTCTTCCAGGGAACAATTAAAGCGTAGACTATTTGAGGATTACTCCCATGGAGGAAAGTGCGCATGGTGACTGTTGTATTAAATCCCGATGCAATTTCTGTGTTTCATCAATACTCTGATAGTCCACAGATTACAGATTGCCACCAGACGTGCATCGGAAACTACTACTGGTCTTCCAGGGAACGATCAAAGCGTAGACGGTTTGAGACATTATTCCTGTAGAGGAAATTGCGCATTGTGACTGTTGTATTCAATCCCGATGCAATTTCTGTGTTTCATCAACACTCTGATACTCCACAGATTACAGAATGCCACCAGATGTGCATCGGAGTCTACTACTGCTCTTCCAGGGAACGATCAAATCGTAAACTGTTTGAGACATACCTCGCGTGGCGGAAAGTGCGCATGGTGACTGTTGTATTCAATCCCGATGCAATTTCTGTGTTTCATCAACATTCTGATAGTCCACAGATTACAGAATGCCTCCAGATGTGCATCGGTAACTACTACTGGTCATCCAGGGAACGATCAAAGCTTAGACTGTTAGAGACATTACTCCCATGGAGTAAAGTGCGCATGGTGACTGATGTATTCAATCCCGATGCAATTTCTGTGTTTCATCAACACTCTGATAGTCCACAGATTACAGAGTGCCTCCAGATGTGCATCGGTAACTACTACTGGTCTTCCAGGGAACGATCAAAGCGTAGACTGTTTGAGACATTACTCCCATATAGGAAAGTGCGCATGGTGATTGTTGTATTCAATCCCGATGCATTTTCTGTGTTTCATCAACAGTCTGATAGTCCACAGATTACAGAATGCCTCCAGATGTGCATCGGAAAATACTACTGGTCTTCCAGGGAACGATCAAAGCGTAGACTATTTGAGACATTACTCCCAAAAAAAAAAGTGCGCACGGTGACTGTTGTATTTTATCCTAATGCAATTTCTGTGTTTCATCAAGAGTCTGATAGTCCACAGGTTACAGAATGCCTCCAAATGTGCATCGGAAACTACTACTAGACTTCCAGGGAACGATCAAAGCGTAGACTGTTTGAGACATTACTCTTATGGAGGAAAGTGCGCATGGTGACTGTTGTATTCAATCCCGATGCAATTTTAGTTTTCCATCTACACTCGGATAATCCACAGATTACAGAATGCCACCAGATGTGCAACGGAAACTACTACTGGTCTTCCAGGGAACGATCAAAGCGTAGACTGTTTGTGACATTACTCCCGTTTAGGAAAGTGCGCATGGTGACTATTGTAATAAATCCAGATGCAATTTCTATGTTTCATCAAGACTCTGATAGTCCTCAGATTACAGAATGGCGCCAGATGTGCATCGGAAACTACTTGTGGTCTTCCAGGGAACGTTCAAATCGTAGACTGTTTGAGACATACCTCCCGTGGAGAAAGTGCGCATGGTGGCTGTTGTATTCAATCCCGATGCCATTTCTGTGTTTCATCAACACTCTGATAGTCCACAGATTACAGAATGCCTCCAGATGTGCATCGGTAACTATTACTGTTCTTCCAGGGAACGATCAAAGCGTAGACTGTTTGTGACATTACTCCCATCGAGGGAAGTGCGCATGGAGACTGTTGTATTCAATCCCGATGCAATTTGTGTGTTTCATCAACACTCTGATACTCCACAGATTACAGAATGCCTCCAGATGTGCATCGGAAACTGCCACTGGTCTTCCAGGGAAAGATCAAAGCGTAGACAGTTTGAGACATTACTCCCATGGAGGAAAGTGCGCATGGTTACTGTTGTATTCAAGCCGGGGAAATTACTGTGTTTCATGAACACTTTGAAAGTCCACAGATTACAGAAAGACTCCAGATGTGCATCGGAAACTACTACTGGTCTTCCAGGGAACAATTAAACCGTAGACAATTTGAGGATTACTCCCATGGAGGAAAGTGCGCATGGTGACTGTTGTATTAAATCCCGATGCAATTTCTGTGTTTCATCAATACTCTGATAGTCCACAGATTACAGAATGCCACCAGACGTGCATCGGAAACTACTACTGGTCTTCCAGGGAACGATCAAAGTGTAGTCTCTTTGAGACATTACTCCCACGTAGGAAAGTGGGCATGGTGATTGTTGTATTCAACCCCGATGCAATTTCTGTGTTTCATCAACACTCAGATAGTCCACAGATTACAGAATGCTACCAGATGTGCATCGGAAACTACTACTGGTCTTCCAGGGAACGATGAAAGCGTAGACGGTTTGAGACATTAATCCTGTGGAGGAAATTGCGCATGGTGACTGTTGTATTCAATCCCGATGCAATTTCTGTGTTTCATCAACACTCTGATACTCCACAGATTACATAATGCCTCCTGATGTGCATCGGAAACTACTACTGGTATTCCAGGGAACGATCTAAGCGTAGGCTGTTTGAGACATTACTCCCATGGAGGAAAGTGCGCATGGTGACTGATGTATTCAATCCCGATGCAATATCTGTGTTTCATCAACACTCTGATAGTCCACATATTACAGAATGCCTCCAGATGTGCATCGGTAACTACTACTGGTCTTCCAGGGAACTATCAAAGCGTAGACTGTTTGAGACATTACTCCCATATAGGAAAGTGCGCATACTCACAGTATGTATTCAATCCCGATGCAATTTCTGTGTTTCATCAACACTCTGATACTCCACAGATTACAGAATGTCTCCAGATGTGCATCGGTAACTACAACTGGTCTTCCAGTGAACGATCAAAGCGTAGACTGTTTCAGACATTACCCTAATGGAGGAAAGTGCGCATGGTGACTTTTGTGTTCAATTCCGAGGCAATTTCTATGTCTCAGTCCACACTTTGAAGATCCACAGATTACAGAAGGAATCCAGATGTGCATCGGAAACTACTACTGGTCTTCCAGGGAACGATCAAAGCGTAGACTGTTTGAGAATTACTCCCATGGAGGAAAGTACGCATGGTGACTGTTGTATTCAATCCCGATGCAATTTCTGTGTTTCATCAGCACTCTGATAGTCCACAGATTACAGAATGCCTCCAGATGTGCATCGGAAAATACTACTGGTCTTAAAGGGAACGATCAAATCGTAGACTGTTTGAGACATAACTCCCATGGAAAAAAGTGCGCACGGTGACTGTTGTATTTTATCCTAATGCAATTTCTGTGTTTCATCAAGAGTCTGATAGTCCACAGGTTACAGAATGCCTCTAAATGTGCATCGGAAACTACTACTGGACTCCCAGGGAGCGATCAAAGCGTAGACTGTTTGAGACATTACTCTTACGGAGGAAAGTTTGCATGGTGACTGTTGTATTCAATCCCGATGCAATTTCTGTGTTTCATCAACACTCTGATAGTCCACAGATTACAGAGTGCCTCCAGATGTGCATCGGTAACTACTACTGGTCTTCCAGCGATCGATCAAAGCGTAGACTGTTTGAGACATTACTCCCATATAGGAAAGTGCGCATGGTGATTGTTGTATTCAATCCCGATGCATTTTCTGTGTTTCATCAACAGTCTGATAGTCCACAGATTACAGAATGTCTCCAGATGTGCATCGGTAACTACTACTGGTCTTCCAGGGAACGATCGAAGCGTAGACTGTTTCAGACATTACTCCCATGGAGGAAAGTGCGCATGGTGACTTTTGTGTTCAATTCCGAGGCAATTTCTATGTTTCAATCCACACTTTGAAGATCCACAGATTACAGAATTAATCCAGATGTGCATCGGAAACTACTACTGGTCTTCCAGGGAACGATCAAAGCGTAGACTGTTTGAGAATTACTCCCATGGAGGAAAGTGCGCATGGTGACTGTTGTATTAAATCCCGATGCAATTTCTGTGTTTCATCAATACTCTGATAGTCCACAGATTACAGAATGCCACCAGACGTGCATCGGAAACTACTACTGGTCTTCCAGGGAACGATCAAAGTGTAGTCTCTTTGAGACATTACTCCCACGTAGGAAAGTGGGCATGGTGATTGTTGTATTCAACCCCGATGCAATTTCTGTGTTTCATCAACACTCAGATAGTCCACAGATTACAGAATGCTACCAGATGTGCATCGGAAACTACTACTGGTCTTCCAGGGAACGATGAAAGCGTAGACGGTTTGAGACATTAATCCTGTGGAGGAAATTGCGCATGGTGACTGTTGTATTCAATCCCGATGCAATTTCTGTGTTTCATCAACACTCTGATACTCCACAGATTACATAATGCCTCCTGATGTGCATCGGAAACTACTACTGGTATTCCAGGGAACGATCTAAGCGTAGGCTGTTTGAGACATTACTCCCATGGAGGAAAGTGCGCATGGTGACTGATGTATTCAATCCCGATGCAATATCTGTGTTTCATCAACACTCTGATAGTCCACATATTACAGAATGCCTCCAGATGTGCATCGGTAACTACTACTGGTCTTCCAGGGAACTATCAAAGCGTAGACTGTTTGAGACATTACTCCCATATAGGAAAGTGCGCATACTCACAGTATGTATTCAATCCCGATGCAATTTCTGTGTTTCATCAACACTCTGATACTCCACAGATTACAGAATGTCTCCAGATGTGCATCGGTAACTACAACTGGTCTTCCAGTGAACGATCAAAGCGTAGACTGTTTCAGACATTACCCTAATGGAGGAAAGTGCGCATGGTGACTTTTGTGTTCAATTCCGAGGCAATTTCTATGTCTCAGTCCACACTTTGAAGATCCACAGATTACAGAAGGAATCCAGATGTGCATCGGAAACTACTACTGGTCTTCCAGGGAACGATCAAAGCGTAGACTGTTTGAGAATTACTCCCATGGAGGAAAGTACGCATGGTGACTGTTGTATTCAATCCCGATGCAATTTCTGTGTTTCATCAGCACTCTGATAGTCCACAGATTACAGAATGCCTCCAGATGTGCATCGGAAAATACTACTGGTCTTAAAGGGAACGATCAAAGCGTAGACTGTTTGAGACATAACTCCCATGGAAAAAAGTGCGCACGGTGACTGTTGTATTTTATCCTAATGCAATTTCTGTGTTTCATCAAGAGTCTGATAGTCCACAGGTTACAGAATGCCGCTAAATGTGCATCGGAAACTACTACTGGACTCCCAGGGAGCGATCAAAGCGTAGACTGTTTGAGACATTACTCTTACGGAGGAAAGTTTGCATGGTGACTGTTGTATTCAATCCCGATGCAATTTCTGTGTTTCATCAACACTCTGATAGTCCACAGATTACAGAGTGCCTCCAGATGTGCATCGGTAACTACTACTGGTCTTCCAGCGATCGATCAAAGCGTAGACTGTTTGAGACATTACTCCCATATAGGAAAGTGCGCATGGTGATTGTTGTATTCAATCCCGATGCATTTTCTGTGTTTCATCAACAGTCTGATAGTCCACAGATTACAGAATGTCTCCAGATGTGCATCGGTAACTACTACTGGTCTTCCAGGGAACGATCGAAGCGTAGACTGTTTCAGACATTACTCCCATGGAGGAAAGTGCGCATGGTGACTTTTGTGTTCAATTCCGAGGCAATTTCTATGTTTCAATCCACACTTTGAAGATCCACAGATTACAGAATTAATCCAGATGTGCATCGGAAACTACTACTGGTCTTCCAGGGAACGATCAAAGCGTAGACTGTTTGAGAATTACTCCCATGGAGGAAAGTGCGCATGGTGACTGTTGTATTCAATCCCGATGCAATTTCTGTGTTTCATCAGCACTCTGATAGTCCACAGATTACAGAATGCCTCCAGATGTGCATCGGAAAATACTACTGGTCTTCCAGGGAAAGATCAAAGCGTAGACTATTTGAGACATTACTCCCATGGAAAAAAGTGCGCACGGTGACTGTTGTATTTTATCCTAATGCAATTTCTGTGTTTCATCAAGAGTCTGATAGTCCACAGATTACAGAATGCTACCAGATGTGCATCGGAAACTACTACTGGTCTTCCAGGGAACGATCAAAGCGTAGACTGTTAGAGTCATTACCCCCATATTGGAAAGTGCGCATGGTCACTGTATGTATTCAATCCCGATGCAATTTCTGTGTTTCATCAACACTCTGATAGTCCACAGATTACAGAATGCCTCCAGATGTGCATCGGAAACTGCAACTGGTCTTCCAGGGAACGATCAAAGCGTAAACTCTTTGAGACATTACTCCCATTGAGGAAAGTGCGCATGGTGATTGTTGTATTCAATCCCGATGCATTTTCTGTGTTTCATCAACAGTCTGGTAGTCCACAGATTACAGAATGTCTCCAGATGTGCATCGGTAACTACTACTGGTCTTCCAGCGAACGATCAAAGCGTAGACTGTTTCAGACATTACTCTAATGGAGGAAAGTGCGCATGGTGACTTTTGTGTTCAATTCCGAGGCAATTTCTATGTTTCAGTCCACACTTTGAAGATCCACAGATTACAGAAGGAATCCAGATGTGCATCGGAAACTACTACTGGTCTTCCAGGGAACGATCAAAGCGTAGACTGTTTGAGAATTACTACCATGTAGGAAAGTGCGCATGGTGACTGTTGTATTCAATCCCGATGCAATTTCTGTGTTTCATCAGCACTCTGATAGTCCACAGATTACAGAATGCCTCCAGATGTGCATCGGAAAATAGTACTGGTCTTCCAGGGAACGATCAAAGCGTAGACGGTTTGAGACATTACTCCTGTGGAGGAAATTGCGCATGGTGACTGTTGTATTCAATCCCGATGCAATTTCTGTGTTTCATCAACACTCTGATACTGCACAGATTACATAATGCCTCCAGATGTGCATCGGAAACTACTACTGGTCTTCCAGGGAACGATCAAAGCGTAGGCTGTTTGAGACATTACTCCCACGGAGGAAAGTGCGCATGGTGCCTGATGTATTCAATCCCGATGCAATTTCTGTGTTTCATCAACACTCTGATAGTCCACAGATTACAGAATGCCTCCAGATGTGCATCGGTAACTATTACTGGTCATCCAGGGAACGATCAAAGCGTAGACTGTTAGAGTCATTACTCCCATGAAGGAAAGTGTGCACGGTGACTGTTGTATTCAATCCCGATACAATTTCTGTGTTTCATTAACACTCTGATGGTCCACAGATTACAGAGTGCCTCCAGATGTGCATCGGTAACTACTACTGGTCCTCCAGGGAACTATCAAAGCGTAGACTGTTTGAGACATTACTCCCATATTGGAAAGTGCGCATGGTCACTGTATGTATTCAATCCCGATGCAATTTCTGTGTTTCATCAACACTCTGATAGTCCACAGATTACAGAATGCCTCCAGATGTGCATCGGAAACTGCTACTGGTCTTCCAGGGAACGATCATAGCGTAAACTCTTTGAGACATTACTCCCATTGAGGAAAGTGCGCATGGTGATTGTTGTATTCAATCCCGATGCATTTTCTGTGTTTCATCAACAGTCTGGTAGTCCACAGATTACAGAATGTCTCCAGATGTGCATCGGTAACTACTACTGGTCTTCCAGGGAACGATCAAAGCGTAGACTGTTTCAGACATTACTCTAATGGAGGAAAGTGCGCATGGTGACTTTTGTGTTCAATTCCGAGGCAATTTCTATGTTTCAGTCCACACTTTGAAGATCCACAGATTACAGAAGGAATCCAGATGTGCATCGGAAACTACTACTGGTCATCCAGGGAACGATCAAAGCGTAGACTGTTTGAGAATTACTACCATGGAGGAAAGTGCGCATGGTGACTGTTGTATTCAATCCCGATGCAATTTCTGTGTTTCATCAGCACTCTGATAGTCCACAGATTACAGAATGCCTCCAGATGTGCATCGGAAAATACTACTGGTCTTCCAGGGAACGATCAAAGCGTAAACTCTTTGAGACATTACTCCCATTGAGGAAAGTGCGCATGGTGATTGTTGTATTCAATCCCGATGCATTTTCTGTGTTTCATCAACAGTCTGGTAGTCCACAGATTACAGAATGTCTCCAGATGTGCATCGGTAACTACTACTGGTCTTCCAGGGAACGATCAAAGCGTAGACTGTTTCAGACATTACTCTAATGGAGGAAAGTGCGCATGGTGACTTTTGTGTTCAATTCCGAGGCAATTTCTATGTTTCAGTCCACACTTTGAAGATCCACAGATTACAGAAGGAATCCAGATGTGCATCGGAAACTACTACTGGTCTTCCAGGGAACGATCAAAGCGTAGACTGTTTGAGAATTACTACCATGGAGGAAAGTGCGCATGGTGACTGTTGTATTCAATCCCGATGCAATTTCTGTGTTTCATCAGCACTCTGATAGTCCACAGATTACAGAATGCCTCCAGATGTGCATCGGAAAATACTACTGGTCTTCCAGGGAACGATCAAATCGTAGACTGTTTGAGACATTACTCCCATGGAAAAAAGTGCGCACGGTGACTGTTGTATTTTATCCTAATGCAATTTATGAGTTTCATCAAGAGTCTGATAGTCCACAGGTTACAGAATGCCTCTAAATGTGCATCGGAAACTACTACTGGACTCCCAGGGAACGATCAAAGCGTAGACTGTTTGAGACATTACTCTTATGGAGGAAAGTTCGCATGGTGACTGTTGTATTCAATCCCGATGCAATTTTAGTGTTCCATCTACACTCGGATAATCCACAGATTACAGAATGCCACCAGATGTGCAACGGAAACTACTACTGGTCTTCCAGGGAACGATCAAATCGTAGACTGTTTGAGACATACCTCCCGTGGAGGAAAGTGCGCATGGTGGCTGTTGTATTCAATCCCGATGCAATTTCTGTGTTTCATCAATACTCTGATAGTCCACAGATTACAGAATGCCTCCAGATGTGCATCGGAAACTACTACTGGTCTTCTAGGGAACGATCAAAGCGTAGACTGTTTGAGACATTACTCCCATGGAAAAAAGTGCGCACGGTGACTGTTGTATTTTATCCTAATGCAATTTCTGTGTTTCATCAAGAGTCTGATAGTCCACAGGTTACACAATGCCTCTAAATGTGCATCGGAAACTACTACTGGACTCCCAGGGAACGATCAAAGCGTAGACTGTTTGAGACATTACTCCCATGGAGGAAAGTGCGCATGGTGACTGTTGTATTCAATCCCGATACAATTTCTGTGTTTCATCAACAGTCTGATAGTCCACAGATTACAAAATGCCTCCTGATGTGCATCGGAAACTACTACTGGTCTTCCAGGGAACGATTAAAACGTAGACTCTTAGAGACATTGCTCCCATGGAGGAAAGTGCGAATGATGTCTGTTGTATTCAATCCCGATGCAATTTCTGTGTTTCATCAACAGTCTGATAGTCCACAGATTTCAAAATGCCTCCAGATGAGCATCGGAAGCTACTACTGGTCTTCCAGGGAAGGATTAAGGCGTAGACTCTTAGAGAATTACCCCCATTTAGGAAAGTGCGAATGGTGAGTGTTGTATTCAATCCCGATGCAATTTCTGTATTAAATCAACACTCTTATAGTCCACAGATTACAGAATGCCTCCAGATGTGCATCGGAAACTACTACTGGACTTCAAGGGAACGATAAAAGCGTAGACTGTTTGAGACATTACTCCCATGGGGGAAATTGCGTATGGTGACTGTTGTGTTAAATCCCGATGCAATTTCTGTGTTTCATCAACACTCAGTTAGTCCACAGATTTCAGAATGCCTCCAGATGTGCATCGGAAACTACTACTGGTCTTCCAGCTAACGATCAAAGCGTAGACTGTTTGAGAGATTACTCCCGTTTAGGAAAGTGCGCATGGTGACTATTGTATTCAATCCCGATGCTATCTCTGTGTTTCATCAAGACTCTGATAGTCCTCAGATTACAGAATGGCACCAGATGTGCATCGGAAACTACTTGTGGTCTTCCAGGGAACGCTCAAATCGTAGACTGTTTGAGACATACCTCCCGTGGAGGAAAGTGCGCATGGTGGCTGTTGTATTCAATCCCGATGCAATTTCTGTGTTTCATCAAGACTCTGATAGTCCACAGAATACAGAATGCCTCCAGATGTGCATCGGTAACTATTACTGTTCTTCCAGGGAACGATTAAAGCGTAGATTGTTTGTGACGTTACTCCCATGGAGGAAAGTGCGAATGGAGACTGTTGTATTCAATCCCGATGCAATTTGTGTGTTTCATCAACACTCTGATACTCCACAGATTACATAATG
Organism: Schistocerca gregaria; assembly: GCF_023897955.1. Taxonomy (NCBI): domain Eukaryota; kingdom Metazoa; phylum Arthropoda; class Insecta; order Orthoptera; family Acrididae; genus Schistocerca; species Schistocerca gregaria. The sequence goes on from NC_064927.1 coordinate 46,248,893, forward strand.
CCTCCAGATGTGCATCGGAAACTACTACTGGTCTTCCAGGGAACGATCAAAGCGTAGGCTGTTTGAGACATTACTCCCGTGGAGGAAGGTGCGCATGGTGACTGTTGTATTCAATCCCGATGCAATTCCTGTGTTTCAACAACACTCTGATAGTCCACAGATTACAGAATGCCTCCTGATGTGCATCGGAAACTACTACTGGTATTCCAGGGAGCGATCAAAGCGTAAACTCTTTGAGACATTACTCCCATGGAGGAAAATGCGCATGGTGACTGTTGTATTCAATCACGATGCAATTTCTGTGTTTTATTAACACTCTGATAGTCCACAGATTACAGAATGCCTCCAGATGTGCATCGGAAACTGTTACTGGTCTTCCAGGGATAGATCAAAGCGTAGACTGTTTGAGACATTACTCCCATGGAGGAAAGTGCGCATGGTTACAGTTGTATTCAAGCCGGAGACAATTACAGTGTTTCATGAACACTTTGAAGGTCCACAGATTACAGAAAGACTCCAGATGTGCATCGGAAACTACTACTGGTCTTCAAGGGAACAATTAAAGCGTAGACTATTTGAGGATTACTCCCATGGAGGAAAGTGCGCATGGTGCCTGTTGTATTAAATCCCGATGCAATTTATGTATTTCATCAATACTCTGATAGTCCACAGATTACAGAATGCCACCAGACGTGCATCGGAAACTACTACTGGTCTTCCAGGGAACGATCAAAGCGTAGTCTCTTTGAGACATTACTCCCACGTAGGAAAGTGGGCATGGTGACTGTTGTATTCAATCCCGATGCAATTTCTGTGTTTCATCAACTCTCAGATAGTCCACAGATTACAGAATGCTACCAGATGTGCATCGGAAACTACTACTGGTCTTCCAGGGAACGAACAAAGCTTAGTCGGTCTGAACCATTACTCCTGTGGAGGAAATTGCGCATGGTGACTGTTGTATTCAATCCCGATGCAATTTCTGTGTTTCATCAACACTCTGATACTCCACAGATTACAGAATGCCACCAGATGTGCATCGGAGTCTACTACTGCTCTTCCAGGGAACGATCAAATCGTAAACTGTTTGAGACATACCTCCCGTGGAGGAAAGTGCGCATGGTGACTGTTGTATTCAATCCCGATGCAATTTCTGTGTTTCATCAACACTCTGATAGTCCACAGAATACAGAATGGCACCAGATGTGCATCGGAAACTACTACTGGTCTTCCAGGGAATGATCAAAGCGTAGACTGTTAGAGACATTACTCCCATGGAGGAAAGTGCGCATGGTGACTGATGTATTCAATCCCGATGCAATTTCTGTGTTTCATCAACACTCTGGAAGTCCACAGATTACAGAGTGCCTCCAGATGTGCATCGGCAACTACTACTGGTCTTCCAGGGAACGATCAAAGCGTAGACTGTTTGAGACATTACTCCCATATAGGAAAGTGCGCATGGTCACTGTATGTATTCAATCCCGATGCAATTTCTGTGTTTCATCAACACTCTGATACTCCACAGATTACAGAAAGACTCCAGATGTGCATCGGAAACTACTACTGGTCTTCCAGAGAACAATTAAAGTGTAGACAATTTGAGGATTACTCCCATGGAGGAAAGTGAGCATGGTGACTGTTGTATTAAATCCCGATGCAATTTCTGTGTTTCATCAATACTCTGATAGTCCACAGATTACAGAACGCCACCAGACGTGCATTGGAAACTACTACTGGTCTTCCAGGGAACGATCAAAGCGTAGTCTCTTTGAGACATTACTCCCACGTAGGAAAGTGGGCATGGTGGCTGTTGTATTCAATCCCGATGCAATTTCTGTGTTTCATCAACACTCTGATAGTCCACAGATTACAGAATGCCTCCAGATGTCAATCGGAAACTGTTACTGGTCTTCCAGGGAACGATCAAAGAGTAAACTCTTTGAGACATTTCTCCCATTGAGGAAAGTGCGCATGGTGATTGTTGTATTCAATCCCGATGCATTTTCTGTGTTTCATCAACAGTCTGATAGTCCACAGATTACAGAATGTCTCCAGATGTGCATCGGTAACTACTACTGGTCTTCCAGGGAACGATCAAAGCGTAGACTGTTTCAGACATTACTCCCATGGAGGAAAGTGCGCATGGTGACTCTTGTGTTCAATTCCGAGGCAATTTCTATGTTTCAATCCACACTTTGAAGATCCACAGGTTACAGATGGAATCCAGATGTGCATCGGAAACTACTACTGGTCTTCCAGGGAACGATCAAAGCGTAGACTGTTTGAGACATTACTCCCATGGAAAAAAGTGCGCACGGTGACTGTTGTATTTTATCCTAATGCAATATCTGTGTTTCATCAAGAGTCTGATAGTCCACAGGTTACAGAATGCCTCCAAATGTGCATCGGAAACTACTACTGGAATTCCAGGGAACGATCAAAGCGTAGACTGTTTGAGACATTACTCCCATGGAAAAAAGTGCGCACGGTGACTGTTGTATTTTATCCTAATGCAATTTCTGTGTTTCATCAAGAGTCTGATAGTCCACAGGTTACAGAATGCCTCCAAATGTGCATCGGAAACTACTACTGGAATTCCAGGGAACGATCAAAGCGTAGACTGATTGAGACATTATTCTTATGGAGGAAAGTGCGCATGGTGACTGTTGTATTCAATCCCGATGCAATTTTAGTGTTCCATCTACACTCGGATAATCCACAGATTACAGAATGCCACCAGATCTGCAACGGAAACTAGTACTGCTCTTCCAGGGAACGATCAAAGCGTAGACTGTTTGTGACATTACTACCATTGAGGAAAGTGCGCATGGTGACTATTGTATTCAATCCCGATGCTATCTCTGTGTTTCCTCAAGACTCTGATAGTCCTCAGATTACAGAATGGCACCAGATGTGCATCGGAAACTACTTGTGGTCTTCCAGGGAACGCTCAAATCGTAGACTGTTTGAGACATACCTCCTGTGGAGTAAAGTGCGCATGGTGGCTGTTGTATTCAATCCCGATGCAATTTCTGTGTGTCATCAAGACTCTGATAGTCCACAGAATACAGAATGCCTCCAGATGTGCATCGGTAACTATTACTGTTCTTCCAGGGAACGACCAAAGCGTAGACTGTTTCTGACGTTACTCCCATGGAGGAAAGTGCGCATGGAGACTGTTGTATTCAATCCCGATGCAATTTGTGTGTTTCATCAACACTCTGATATTCCACGGATTACATAATGCCTCCAGATGTGCATCGGAAACTACTACTGGTCTTCCAGGGAACGATCAAAGCGTAGGCTGTTTGAGACATTACTCCCGTGGAGGAAGGTGCGCATGGTGACTGTTGTATTCAATCCCGATGCAATTCCTGTGTTTCAACAACACTCTGATAGTCCACAGATTACAGAATGCGTCCAGATGTGCATCGGAAACTACTACTGGTATTCCAGGGAACGATCAAAGCGTAAACTCTTTGAGACATTACTCCCATGGAGGAAAGTGCGCATGGTTACTGTTGTATTCAAGCCGGAGACAATTACTGTGTTTCATGAGCACATTGCAAGTCCACAGATTACAGAAAGACTCCAGATGTGCATCGGAAACTACTACTGGTCTTCCAGGGAACAATTAAAGCGTAGACAATTTGAGGATTACTCCCATGGAGGAAAGTGAGCATGGTGACTGTTGTATTAAATCCCGATGCAATTTCTGTGTTTCATCAATACTCTGATAGTCCACAGATTACAGAATGCCACCAGACGTGCATTGGAAACTACTACTGGTCTTCCAGGGAACGATCAAAGCGTAGTCTCTTTGAGACATTACTCCCACGTAGGAAAGTGGGCATGGTGACTGTTGTATTCAATCCCGATGCAATTTCTGTGTTTCATCAACACTCTGGAAGTCCACAGATTACAGAGTGCCTCCAGATGTGCATCGGCAACTACTACTGGTCTTCCAGGGAACGATCAAAGCGTAGACTGTTTGAGACATTACTCCCATATAGGAAAGTGCGCATGGTCACTGTATGTATTCAATCCCGATGCAATTTCTGTGTTTCATCAACACTCTGATAGTCCACAGATTACAGAATGCCTCCAGATGTGCATCGGAAACTTTTACTGGTCTTCCAGGGAACGATCAAAGCGTAAACTCTTTGAGACATTACTCCCATTGAGGAAAGTGCGCATGGTGATTGTTGTATTCAATCCCGATGCATTTTCTGTGTTTCATCAACAGTCTGATAGTCCACAGATTACAGAATGTCTCCAGATGTGCATCGGTAACTACTACTGGTCTTCCAGGGAACGATCAAAGCGTAGACTGTTTCAGACATTACTCCCATGGAGGAAAGTGCGCATGGTGACTTTTGTGTTCAATTCCGAGGCAATTTCTATGTTTCAATCCACACTTTGAAGATCCACAGGTTACAGATGGAATCCAGATGTGCATCGGAAACTACTATTTGTTTTCCAGGGAACGATCAAAGCGTAGACTGTTTGAGAATTACTCCCATGGAGGAAAGTGCCCATGGAGACTGTTGTGTTCAATCCCGATGCAATTTCTGTGTTTCATCAGCACTCTGATAGTCCACAGATTACAGAATGCCTCCAGATGTGCATCGGAAAATACTACTGGTCTTCCAGGGAACGATCAAATCGTAGACTGTTTGAGACATTACTCCCATGGAAAAAAGTGCGCACGGTGACTGTTGTATTTTATCCTAATGCAATTTCTGTGTTTCATCAAGAGTCTGATAGTCCACAGGTTACAGAATGCCTCCAAATGTGCATCGGAAACTACTACTGGACTTCCAGGGAACGATCAAAGCGTAGACTGTTTGAGACATTATTCTTATGGAGGAAAGTGCGCATGGTGACTGTTGTATTCAATCCCGATGCAATTTTAGTGTTCCATCTACACTCGGATAATCCACAGATTACAGAATGCCACCAGATGTGCAACGGAAACTACTACTGGTCTTCCAGGGAACGATCAAAGCGTAGACTGTTTGTGACATTACTCCCATTGAGGAAAGTGCGCATGGTGACTATTGTATTCAATCCCGATGCTATCTCTGTGTTTCATCAAGACTCTGATAGTCCTCAGATTACAGAATGGCACCAGATGTGCATCGAAAACTACTTGTGGTCTTCCAGGGAACGCTCAAATCGTAGACTGTTTGAGACATACCTCCCGTGGAGTAAAGTGCGCATGGTGGCTGTTGTATTCAATCCCGTTGCAATTTCTGTGTTTCATCAAGACTCTGATAGTCCAAAGAATACAGAATGCCTCCAGATATGCATCGGTAGCTATTACTGTTCTTCCAGGGAACGATCAAAGCGTATACTGTTTGTGACGTTACTCCCATGGAGGAAAGTGCGCATGGAGACTGTTGTATTCAAGCCAGAGACAATTACTGTGTTTCATGAACACTTTGAAAGTCCACAGATTACAGAAAGACTCCAGATGTGCATCGGAAACTACTACTGGTCTTCCAGGGAACAATTAAAGCGTAGACAATTTGAGGATTACTCCGATGGAGGAAAGTGAGCATGGTGACTGTTGTATTAAATCCCGATGCAATTTCTGTGTTTCATCAATACTCTGATAGTCCACAGATTACAGAATGCCACCAGACGTGCATTGGAAACTACTACTGGTCTTCCAGGGAACGATCAAAGCGTAGTCTCTTTGAGACATTACTCCCACGTAGGAAAGTGGGCATGGTGACTGTTGTATTCAATCCCGATGCAATTTCTGTGTTTCATCAACACTCAGATAGTCCACAGATTACAGAATGCTACCAGATGTGCATCGGAAACTACTTCTGGTCTTCCAGGGAACGATCAAAGCGTAGACGGTTTGAGACATTACTCCTGTGGAGGAAATTGCGCATGGTGACTGTTGTATTTAATCCCGATGCAATTTCTGTGTTTCATCAACACTCTGATACTCCACAGATTACAGAATGCCACCAGATGTGCATCGGAGTCTACTACTGCTCTTCCAGGGAACGATCAAATCGTAGACTGTTTGAGACATACCTCCCGTGGAGGAAAGTGCGCATAGTGACTGTTGTATTCAATCCCGATGCAATTTCTGTGTATCATCAACACTCTGATAGTCCACAGATTACAGAATGGCACCAGATGTGCATCGGAAACTACTACTGGTCTTCCAGGGAACGAACAAAGCTTAGTCGGTTTGAACCATTACTCCTGTGGAGGAAATTGCGCATGGGGACTGTTGTATTCAATCCCGATGCAATTTCTGTGTTTCATCAACACTCTGATACTCCACAGATTACAGAATGCCACCAGATGTGCATCGGAGTCTACTACTGCTCTTCCAGGGAACGATCAAATCGTAAACTGTTTGAGACATTACTCCCATATAGGAAAGTGCGCATGGTCACTGTATGTATTCAATCCCGATGCAATTTCTGTGTTTTATCAACACTCTGATAGTCCACAGATTACAGAATGCCTCCAGATGTCAATCGGAAACTGTTACTGGTCTTCCAGGGAACGATCAAAGAGTAAACTCTTTGAGACATTTCTCCCATTGAGGAAAGTGTGCATGGTGATTGTTGTATTCAATCCCGATGCATTTTCTGTGTTTCATCAACAGTCTGATAGTCCACAGATTACAGAATGTCTCCAGATGTGCATCGGTAACTACTACTGGTCTTCCAGGGAACGATCAAAGCGTAGACTGTTTCAGACATTACTCCCATGGAGGAAAGTGCGCATGGTGACTTTTGTGTTCAATTCCGAGGCAATTTCTATGTTTCAATCCACACTTTGAAGATCCACAGGTTACAGATGGAATCCAGATGTGCATCGGAAACTACTACTGGTCTTCCAGGGAGCGATCAAAGCGTAGACTGTTTGAGAATTACTCCCATGGAGGAAAGTGCGCGTGGTGACTGTTGTGTTCAATCCCGATGCAATTTCTGTGTTTCATCAGCACTCTGATAGTCCACAGATTACAGAATGCCTCCAGATGTGCATCGGAAAATACTACTGGTCTTCCAGGGAACGATCAAAGCGTAGACTGTTTGAGACATTACTCCCATGGAAAAAAGTGCGCACGGTGACTGTTGTATTTTATCCTAATGCAATTTCTGTGTTTCATCAAGAGTCTGATAGTCCACAGGTTACAGAATGCCTCCAAATGTGCATCGGAAACTACTACTGGAATTCCAGGGAACGATCAAAGCGTAGACTGTTTGAGACATTATTCTTATGGAGGAAAGTGCGCATGGTGACTGTTGTATTCAATCCCGATGCAATTTTAGTGTTCCATCTACACTCGGATAATCCACAGATTACAGAATGCCACCAGATGTGCAACGGAAACTACTACTGGTCTTCCAGGGAACGATCAAAGCGTAGACTGTTTGTGACATTACTCCCATTGAGGAAAGTGCGCATGGTGACTATTGTATTCAATCCCGATGCTATCTCTGTGTTTCATCAAGACTCTGATAGTCCTCAGATTACAGAATGGCACCAGATGTGCATCGGAAACTACTTGTGGTCTTCCAGGGAACGCTCAAAACGTAGACTGTTTGAGACATACCTCCCGTGGAGTAACGTGCGCATGGTGATTGTTGTATTCAATCCCAATGCATTTTCTGTGTTTCATCAGCACTCTGATAGTCCACAGATTACATAATGCCTCCAGATGTGCATCGGAAACTACTACTGGTCTTCCAGGGAACGATCAAAGCGTAGGCTGTTTGAGACATTACTCCCGTGGAGGAAGGTGCGCATGGTGACTGTTGTATTCAATCCCGATGCAATTCCTGTGTTTCAACAACACTCTGATAGTCCACAGATTACAGAATGCCTCCAGATGTGCATCGGAAACTACTACTGGTATTCCAGGGAACGATCAAAGCGTAAACTCTTTGAGACATTACTCCCATGAAGGAAAGTGCGCATGGTTACTGTTGTATTCAAGCCGGAGACAATTACTGTGTTTCATGAACACATTGAAAGTCCACAGATTACAGAATGCCTCCAGATGTGCATCGGAAACTACTACTGGTCTTCCAGGGAACAATTAAAGCGTAGACAATTTGAGGATTACTCCCATGGAGGAAAGTGAGCATAGTGACTGTTGTATTAAATCCCGATGCAATTTCTGTGTTTCATCAATACTCTGATAGTCCACAGATTACAGAATGCCACCAGACGTGCATTGGAAACTACTACTGGTCTTCCAGGGAACGATCAAAGCGTAGTCTCTTTGAGACATTACTCCCACGTAGGAAAGTGGGCATGGTGACTGTTGTATTCAATCCCGATGCAACTTCTGTGTTTCATCAACACTCAGATAGTCCACAGATTACAGAATGCTACCAGATGTGCATCGGAAACTACTACTGGTCTTCCAGGGAACGATCAAAGCGTAGACGGTTTGAGACATTACTCCTGTGGAGGAAATTGCGCATGGTGACTGTTGTATTTAATCCTGATGCAATTTCTGTGTTTCATCAACACTCTGATACTCCACAGATTACAGAATGCCACCAGATGTGCATCGGAGTCTACTACTGCTCTTCCAGGGAACGATCAAATCGTAGACTGTTTGAGACATACCTCCCGTGGAGGAAAGTGCGCATAGTGACTGTTGTATTCAATCCCGATGCAATTTCTGTGTATCATCAACACTCTGATAGTCCACAGATTACAGAATGGCACCAGATGTGCATCGGAAACTACTACTGGTCTTCCAGGGAATGATCAAAGTGTAAACTGTTAGAGACATTACTCCCATGGAGGAAAGTGCGCATGGTGACTGATGTATTCAATCCCGATGCAAGTTCTGTGTTTCATCAACACTCTGATACTTCCACAGATTACAGAATGCCTCCAGATGTGCATCGGTAACTACTACTGGTCATCCAGGGAACAATCAAAGCGTAGACTGTTAGAGACATTACTCCCATGAAGGAAAGTGTGCATGCTGACTGTTGTATTCAATCCCGAAACAATTTCTGTGTTTCATCAACACTCTGATAGTCCACAGATTACAGAGTGCCTCCAGATGTGCATCGGTAACTACTGCTGGACTTCCAAGGAACGATCAAAGCGTAGACTGTTTGAGACATTATTCTTATGGAGGAAAGTGCGCATGGTGACTGTTGTATTCAATCCCGATGCAATTTTAGTGTTCCATCTACACTCGGATAATCCACAGATTACAGAATGCCACCAGATGTGAAACGGAAACTACTACTGGTCTTCCAGGGAACGATCAAAGCGTAGACTGTTTGTGACATTACTCCCGTGGAGGAAAGTGCGCATGGTGACTATTGTATTCAATCCCGATGCTATTTCTGTGTTTCATCAAGACTCTGATAGTCCTCAGATTACAGAATGGCACCAGATGTGCATCGGAAACTACTTGTGGTCTTCCTGGGAACGCTCAAATCGTAGACTGTTTGAGACATACCTCCCGTGGAGGAAAGTGCCCATGGTGGCTGTTGTATTCAATCCCGATGCAATTCCTGTGTTTCATCAAGACTCTGATAGTCCACAGATTACAGAATGCCTCCAGATGTGCATCGGTAACTATTACTGTTCTTCCAGGGAACGATCAAAGCGTATACTGTTTGTGACGTTACTCCCATGGAGGAAAGTGCGCATGGAGACTGTTGTATTCAATCCCGATGCAATTTGTGTGTTTCATCAACACTCTGATAGTCCACAGATTACAGAATGCCTCCAGATGTGCATCGGAAACTACTACTGGTATTCCAGGGAACGATCAAAGCGTAAACTCTTTGAGACATTACTCCCATGAAGGAAAGTGCGCATGGTTACTGTTGTATTCAAGCCGGAGACAATTACTGTGTTTCATGAACACATTGAAAGTCCACAGATTACAGAATGCCTCCAGATGTGCATCGGAAACTACTACTGGTCTTCCAGGGAACAATTAAAGCGTAGACAATTTGAGGATTACTCCCATGGAGGAAAGTGAGCATAGTGACTGTTGTATTAAATCCCGATGCAATTTCTGTGTTTCATCAATACTCTGATAGTCCACAGATTACAGAATGCCACCAGACGTGCATTGGAAACTACTACTGGTCTTCCAGGGAACGATCAAAGCGTAGTCTCTTTGAGACATTACTCCCACGTAGGAAAGTGGGCATGGTGACTGTTGTATTCAATCCCGATGCAACTTCTGTGTTTCATCAACACTCAGATAGTCCACAGATTACAGAATGCTACCAGATGTGCATCGGAAACTACTACTGGTCTTCCAGGGAACGATCAAAGCGTAGACGGTTTGAGACATTACTCCTGTGGAGGAAATTGCGCATGGTGACTGTTGTATTTAATCCTGATGCAATTTCTGTGTTTCATCAACACTCTGATACTCCACAGATTACAGAATGCCACCAGATGTGCATCGGAGTCTACTACTGCTCTTCTAGGGAACGATCAAATCGTAGACTGTTTGAGACATACCTCCCGTGGAGGAAAGTGCGCATAGTGACTGTTGTATTCAATCCCGATGCAATTTCTGTGTATCATCAACACTCTGATAGTCCACAGATTACAGAATGGCACCAGATGTGCATCGGAAACTACTACTGGTCTTCCAGGGAATGATCAAAGTGTAAACTGTTAGAGACATTACTCCCATGGAGGAAAGTGCGCATGGTGACTGATGTATTCAATCCCGATGCAAGTTCTGTGTTTCATCAACACTCTGATACTTCCACAGATTACAGAATGCCTCCAGATGTGCATCGGTAACTACTACTGGTCTTCCAGGGAACGATCAAAGCGTAAACTGTTTGAGACATTACTCCCATGGAAAAAAGTGCGCACGGTGACTGTTGTATTTTATCCTAATGCAATTTCTGTGTTTCATCAAGAGTCTGATAGTCCACAGGTTACAGAATGCCTCCAAATGTGCATCGGAAACTACTACTGGAATTCCAGGGAACGATCAAAGCGTAGACTGTTTGAGACATTATTCTTATGGAGGAAAGTGCGCATGGTGACTGTTGTATTCAATCCCGATGCAATTTTAGTGTTCCATCTACACTCGGATAATCCACAGATTACAGAATGCCACCAGATGTGCAACGGAAACTACTACTGGTCTTCCAGGGAACGATCAAAGCGTAGACTGTTTGTGACATTACTCCCATTGAGGAAAGTGCGCATGGTGACTATTGTATTCAATCCCGATGCTATCTCTGTGTTTCATCAAGACTCTGATAGTCCTCAGATTACAGAATGGCACCAGATGTGCATCGGAAACTACTTGTGGTCTTCCAGGGAACGCTCAAAACGTAGACTGTTTGAGACATACCTCCCGTGGAGTAACGTGCGCATGGTGATTGTTGTATTCAATCCCAATGCATTTTCTGTGTTTCATCAGCACTCTGATAGTCCACAGATTACATAATGCCTCCAGATGTGCATCGGAAACTACTACTGGTCTTCCAGGGAACGATCAAAGCGTAGGCTGTTTGAGACATTACTCCCGTGGAGGAAGGTGCGCATGGTGACTGTTGTATTCAATCCCGATGCAATTCCTGTGTTTCAACAACACTCTGATAGTCCACAGATTACAGAATGCCTCCAGATGTGCATCGGAAACTACTACTGGTATTCCAGGGAACGATCAAAGCGTAAACTCTTTGAGACATTACTCCCATGAAGGAAAGTGCGCATGGTTACTGTTGTATTCAAGCCGGAGACAATTACTGTGTTTCATGAACACATTGAAAGTCCACAGATTACAGAATGCCTCCAGATGTGCATCGGAAACTACTACTGGTCTTCCAGGGAACAATTAAAGCGTAGACAATTTGAGGATTACTCCCATGGAGGAAAGTGAGCATAGTGACTGTTGTATTAAATCCCGATGCAATTTCTGTGTTTCATCAATACTCTGATAGTCCACAGATTACAGAATGCCACCAGACGTGCATTGGAAACTACTACTGGTCTTCCAGGGAACGATCAAAGCGTAGTCTCTTTGAGACATTACTCCCACGTAGGAAAGTGGGCATGGTGACTGTTGTATTCAATCCCGATGCAACTTCTGTGTTTCATCAACACTCAGATAGTCCACAGATTACAGAATGCTACCAGATGTGCATCGGAAACTACTACTGGTCTTCCAGGGAACGATCAAAGCGTAGACGGTTTGAGACATTACTCCTGTGGAGGAAATTGCGCATGGTGACTGTTGTATTTAATCCTGATGCAATTTCTGTGTTTCATCAACACTCTGATACTCCACAGATTACAGAATGCCACCAGATGTGCATCGGAGTCTACTACTGCTCTTCCAGGGAACGATCAAATCGTAGACTGTTTGAGACATACCTCCCGTGGAGGAAAGTGCGCATAGTGACTGTTGTATTCAATCCCGATGCAATTTCTGTGTATCATCAACACTCTGATAGTCCACAGATTACAGAATGGCACCAGATGTGCATCGGAAACTACTACTGGTCTTCCAGGGAATGATCAAAGTGTAAACTGTTAGAGACATTACTCCCATGGAGGAAAGTGCGCATGGTGACTGATGTATTCAATCCCGATGCAAGTTCTGTGTTTCATCAACACTCTGATACTTCCACAGATTACAGAATGCCTCCAGATGTGCATCGGTAACTACTACTGGTCATCCAGGGAACAATCAAAGCGTAGACTGTTAGAGACATTACTCCCATGAAGGAAAGTGTGCATGCTGACTGTTGTATTCAATCCCGAAACAATTTCTGTGTTTCATCAACACTCTGATAGTCCACAGATTACAGAGTGCCTCCAGATGTGCATCGGTAACTACTGCTGGACTTCCAAGGAACGATCAAAGCGTAGACTGTTTGAGACATTATTCTTATGGAGGAAAGTGCGCATGGTGACTGTTGTATTCAATCCCGATGCAATTTTAGTGTTCCATCTACACTCGGATAATCCACAGATTACAGAATGCCACCAGATGTGAAACGGAAACTACTACTGGTCTTCCAGGGAACGATCAAAGCGTAGACTGTTTGTGACATTACTCCCGTGGAGGAAAGTGCGCATGGTGACTATTGTATTCAATCCCGATGCTATTTCTGTGTTTCATCAAGACTCTGATAGTCCTCAGATTACAGAATGGCACCAGATGTGCATCGGAAACTACTTGTGGTCTTCCTGGGAACGCTCAAATCGTAGACTGTTTGAGACATACCTCCCGTGGAGGAAAGTGCCCATGGTGGCTGTTGTATTCAATCCCGATGCAATTCCTGTGTTTCATCAAGACTCTGATAGTCCACAGATTACAGAATGCCTCCAGATGTGCATCGGTAACTATTACTGTTCTTCCAGGGAACGATCAAAGCGTATACTGTTTGTGACGTTACTCCCATGGAGGAAAGTGCGCATGGAGACTGTTGTATTCAATCCCGATGCAATTTGTGTGTTTCATCAACACTCTGATAGTCCACAGATTACAGAATGCCTCCAGATGTGCATCGGAAACTACTACTGGTATTCCAGGGAACGATCAAAGCGTAAACTCTTTGAGACATTACTCCCATGAAGGAAAGTGCGCATGGTTACTGTTGTATTCAAGCCGGAGACAATTACTGTGTTTCATGAACACATTGAAAGTCCACAGATTACAGAATGCCTCCAGATGTGCATCGGAAACTACTACTGGTCTTCCAGGGAACAATTAAAGCGTAGACAATTTGAGGATTACTCCCATGGAGGAAAGTGAGCATAGTGACTGTTGTATTAAATCCCGATGCAATTTCTGTGTTTCATCAATACTCTGATAGTCCACAGATTACAGAATGCCACCAGACGTGCATTGGAAACTACTACTGGTCTTCCAGGGAACGATCAAAGCGTAGTCTCTTTGAGACATTACTCCCACGTAGGAAAGTGGGCATGGTGACTGTTGTATTCAATCCCGATGCAACTTCTGTGTTTCATCAACACTCAGATAGTCCACAGATTACAGAATGCTACCAGATGTGCATCGGAAACTACTACTGGTCTTCCAGGGAACGATCAAAGCGTAGACGGTTTGAGACATTACTCCTGTGGAGGAAATTGCGCATGGTGACTGTTGTATTTAATCCTGATGCAATTTCTGTGTTTCATCAACACTCTGATACTCCACAGATTACAGAATGCCACCAGATGTGCATCGGAGTCTACTACTGCTCTTCTAGGGAACGATCAAATCGTAGACTGTTTGAGACATACCTCCCGTGGAGGAAAGTGCGCATAGTGACTGTTGTATTCAATCCCGATGCAATTTCTGTGTATCATCAACACTCTGATAGTCCACAGATTACAGAATGGCACCAGATGTGCATCGGAAACTACTACTGGTCTTCCAGGGAATGATCAAAGTGTAAACTGTTAGAGACATTACTCCCATGGAGGAAAGTGCGCATGGTGACTGATGTATTCAATCCCGATGCAAGTTCTGTGTTTCATCAACACTCTGATACTTCCACAGATTACAGAATGCCTCCAGATGTGCATCGGTAACTACTACTGGTCTTCCAGGGAACGATCAAAGCGTAAACTGTTTGAGACATTACTCCCATGGAAAAAAGTGCGCACGGTGACTGTTGTATTTTATCCTAATGCAATTTCTGTGTTTCATCAAGAGTCTGATAGTCCACAGGTTACAGAATGCCTCCAAATGTGCATCGGAAACTACTACTGGAATTCCAGGGAACGATCAAAGCGTAGACTGTTTGAGACATTATTCTTATGGAGGAAAGTGCGCATGGTGACTGTTGTATTCAATCCCGATGCAATTTTAGTGTTCCATCTACACTCGGATAATCCACAGATTACAGAATGCCACCAGATGTGCAACGGAAACTACTACTGGTCTTCCAGGGAACGATCAAAGCGTAGACTGTTTGTGACATTACTCCCATTGAGGAAAGTGCGCATGGTGACTATTGTATTCAATCCCGATGCTATCTCTGTGTTTCATCAAGACTCTGATAGTCCTCAGATTACAGAATGGCACCAGATGTGCATCGGAAACTACTTGTGGTCTTCCAGGGAACGCTCAAAACGTAGACTGTTTGAGACATACCTCCCGTGGAGTAACGTGCGCATGGTGATTGTTGTATTCAATCCCAATGCATTTTCTGTGTTTCATCAGCACTCTGATAGTCCACAGATTACATAATGCCTCCAGATGTGCATCGGAAACTACTACTGGTCTTCCAGGGAACGATCAAAGCGTAGGCTGTTTGAGACATTACTCCCGTGGAGGAAGGTGCGCATGGTGACTGTTGTATTCAATCCCGATGCAATTCCTGTGTTTCAACAACACTCTGATAGTCCACAGATTACAGAATGCCTCCAGATGTGCATCGGAAACTACTACTGGTATTCCAGGGAACGATCAAAGCGTAAACTCTTTGAGACATTACTCCCATGAAGGAAAGTGCGCATGGTTACTGTTGTATTCAAGCCGGAGACAATTACTGTGTTTCATGAACACATTGAAAGTCCACAGATTACAGAATGCCTCCAGATGTGCATCGGAAACTACTACTGGTCTTCCAGGGAACAATTAAAGCGTAGACAATTTGAGGATTACTCCCATGGAGGAAAGTGAGCATAGTGACTGTTGTATTAAATCCCGATGCAATTTCTGTGTTTCATCAATACTCTGATAGTCCACAGATTACAGAATGCCACCAGACGTGCATTGGAAACTACTACTGGTCTTCCAGGGAACGATCAAAGCGTAGTCTCTTTGAGACATTACTCCCACGTAGGAAAGTGGGCATGGTGACTGTTGTATTCAATCCCGATGCAACTTCTGTGTTTCATCAACACTCAGATAGTCCACAGATTACAGAATGCTACCAGATGTGCATCGGAAACTACTACTGGTCTTCCAGGGAACGATCAAAGCGTAGACGGTTTGAGACATTACTCCTGTGGAGGAAATTGCGCATGGTGACTGTTGTATTTAATCCTGATGCAATTTCTGTGTTTCATCAACACTCTGATACTCCACAGATTACAGAATGCCACCAGATGTGCATCGGAGTCTACTACTGCTCTTCCAGGGAACGATCAAATCGTAGACTGTTTGAGACATACCTCCCGTGGAGGAAAGTGCGCATAGTGACTGTTGTATTCAATCCCGATGCAATTTCTGTGTATCATCAACACTCTGATAGTCCACAGATTACAGAATGGCACCAGATGTGCATCGGAAACTACTACTGGTCTTCCAGGGAATGATCAAAGTGTAAACTGTTAGAGACATTACTCCCATGGAGGAAAGTGCGCATGGTGACTGATGTATTCAATCCCGATGCAAGTTCTGTGTTTCATCAACACTCTGATACTTCCACAGATTACAGAATGCCTCCAGATGTGCATCGGTAACTACTACTGGTCATCCAGGGAACAATCAAAGCGTAGACTGTTAGAGACATTACTCCCATGAAGGAAAGTGTGCATGCTGACTGTTGTATTCAATCCCGAAACAATTTCTGTGTTTCATCAACACTCTGATAGTCCACAGATTACAGAGTGCCTCCAGATGTGCATCGGTAACTACTGCTGGACTTCCAAGGAACGATCAAAGCGTAGACTGTTTGAGACATTATTCTTATGGAGGAAAGTGCGCATGGTGACTGTTGTATTCAATCCCGATGCAATTTTAGTGTTCCATCTACACTCGGATAATCCACAGATTACAGAATGCCACCAGATGTGAAACGGAAACTACTACTGGTCTTCCAGGGAACGATCAAAGCGTAGACTGTTTGTGACATTACTCCCGTGGAGGAAAGTGCGCATGGTGACTATTGTATTCAATCCCGATGCTATTTCTGTGTTTCATCAAGACTCTGATAGTCCTCAGATTACAGAATGGCACCAGATGTGCATCGGAAACTACTTGTGGTCTTCCTGGGAACGCTCAAATCGTAGACTGTTTGAGACATACCTCCCGTGGAGGAAAGTGCCCATGGTGGCTGTTGTATTCAATCCCGATGCAATTCCTGTGTTTCATCAAGACTCTGATAGTCCACAGATTACAGAATGCCTCCAGATGTGCATCGGTAACTATTACTGTTCTTCCAGGGAACGATCAAAGCGTATACTGTTTGTGACGTTACTCCCATGGAGGAAAGTGCGCATGGAGACTGTTGTATTCAATCCCGATGCAATTTGTGTGTTTCATCAACACACTGATAGTCCACAGATTACAGAATGCCTCCAGATGTGCATCGGAAACTACTACTGGTCTTCCAGGGAACGATCAAAGCGTAGAGTGTTTGAGACATTACTCCTGTGGAGGAAGGTGCGCATGGTGACTGTTGTATTCAATCCCGATGCAATTCCTGTGTTTCAACAACACTCTGATAGTCCACAGATTACAGAATGCCTACAGATGTGCATCGTAAACTACTACTGGTATTCCAGGTAACGATCAAAGCGTAAACTCTTTGAGACATTACTCCCATGGAGGAAAGTGCGCATGGTGACTGTTGTATTCAATCCCGATGCAATTTCTGTGTTTTATCAACACTCTGATACTCCACAGATTACAGAATGCCTCCAGATGTGCATCGGAAACTGCTACTGGTCTTCCAGGGAAAGATCAAAGCGTAGACTGTTTGAGACATTACTCCCATGGAGGAAAGGGCGCATGGTGACTGTTGTATTCAATCCCGATGCAATTTCTGTGTTTCATCAACACTCAGATAGTCCACAGATTACAGAATGCTACCAGATGTGCATCGGAAACTACTACTGGTCTTCCAGGGAACGATCAAAGCGTAGTCCCTTTGAGACATTACTCCCACGAAAGGAAAGTGGGCATGGTGACTGTTGTATTCAATCCCGATGCAATTTCTGTGTTTCATCAACACTCAGATAGTCCACAGATTACAGAATGCTACCAGATGTGCATCGGAAACTACTACTGGTCTTCCAGGGAACGATAAGAGCGTAGACGGTTTGAGACATTAGTCCTGTGGAGGAAATTGCGCATGGTGACTGTTGTATTTAATCCCGATGCAATTTCTGTGTTTCATCAACACTCTGATACTCCACAGATTACAGAATGCCACCAGATGTGCATCGGAGTCTACTACTGCTCTTCCAGGGAACGATCAAATCGTAGACTGTTTGAGACATACCTCCCGTGGAGGAAAGTGCGCATAGTGACTGTTGATTTCAATCCCGATGCAATTTCTGTGTATCATCAACACTCTGATAGTCCACAGATTACAGAATGGCACCAGATGTGCATCGGAAACTACTACTGGTCTTCCAGGGAATGATCAAAGCGTAGACTGTTAGAGACATTACTCCCATGGAGGAAAGTGCGCATGGTGACTGATGTATTCAATCCCGATGCAATTTCTGTGTTTCATCAACACTCTGATAGTCCACAGATTACAGAATGCCTCCAGATGTGCATCGGTAACTACTACTGGTCATCCAGGGAACAATCAAAGCGTAGACTGTTAGAGACATTACTCCCATGAAGGAAAGTGTGCATGCTGACTGTTGTATTCAATCCCGAAACAATTTCTGTGTTTCATCAACACTCTGATAGTCCAAAGATTACAGAGTGCCTCCAGATGTGCATCGGTAACTACTGCTGGACTTCCAAGGAACGATCAAAGCGTAGACTGTTTGAGACATTATTCTTATGGAGGAAAGTGCGCATGGTGACTGTTGTATTCAATCCCGATGCAATTTTAGTGTTCCATCTACACTCGGATAATCCACAGATTACAGAGTGCCTCCAGATGTGCATCGGAAACTACTACTGGTCTTCCAGGGAACGATCAAAGCGTAGAGTGTTTGAGACATTACTCCTGTGGAGGAAGGTGCGCATGGTGACTGTTGTATTCAATCCCGATGCAATTCCTGTGTTTCAACAACACTCTGATAGTCCACAGATTACAGAATGCCTCCAGATGTGCATCGTAAACTACTACTGGTATTCCAGGTAACGATCAAAGCGTAAACTCTTTGAGACATTACTCCCATGGAGGAAAGTGCGCATGGTGACTGTTGTATTCAATCCCGATGCAATTTCTGTGTTTTATCAACACTCTGATACTCCACAGATTACAGAATGCCTCCAGATGTGCATCGGAAACTGCTACTGGTCTTCCAGGGAAAGATCAAAGCGTAGACTGTTTGAGACATTACTCCCATGGAGGAAAGGGCGCATGGTGACTGTTGTATTCAATCCCGATGCAATTTCTGTGTTTCATCAACACTCAGATAGTCCACAGATTACAGAATGCTAACAGATGTGCATCGGAAACTACTACTGGTCTTCCAGGGAACGATCAAAGCGTAGTCCCTTTGAGACATTACTCCCACGAAAGGAAAGTGGGCATGGTGACTGTTGTATTCAATCCCGATGCAATTTCTGTGTTTCATCAACACTCAGATAGTCCACAGATTACAGAATGCTACCAGATGTGCATCGGAAACTACTACTGGTCTTCCAGGGAACGATAAGAGCGTAGACGGTTTGAGACATTAGTCCTGTGGAGGAAATTGCGCATGGTGACTGTTGTATTTAATCCCGATGCAATTTCTGTGTTTCATCAACACTCTGATACTCCACAGATTACAGAATGCCACCAGATGTGCATCGGAGTCTACTACTGCTCTTCCAGGGAACGATCAAATCGTAGACTGTTTGAGACATACCTCCCGTGGAGGAAAGTGCGCATAGTGACTGTTGATTTCAATCCCGATGCAATTTCTGTGTATCATCAACACTCTGATAGTCCACAGATTACAGAATGGCACCAGATGTGCATCGGAAACTACTACTGGTCTTCCAGGGAATGATCAAAGCGTAGACTGTTAGAGACATTACTCCCATGGAGGAAAGTGCGCATGGTGACTGATGTATTCAATCCCGATGCAATTTCTGTGTTTCATCAACACTCTGATAGTCCACAGATTACAGAATGCCTCCAGATGTGCATCGGTAACTACTACTGGTCATCCAGGGAACAATCAAAGCGTAGACTGTTAGAGACATTACTCCCATGAAGGAAAGTGTGCATGCTGACTGTTGTATTCAATCCCGAAACAATTTCTGTGTTTCATCAACACTCTGATAGTCCACAGATTACAGAGTGCCTCCAGATGTGCATCGGTAACTACTGCTGGACTTCCAAGGAACGATCAAAGCGTAGACTGTTTGAGACATTATTCTTATGGAGGAAAGTGCGCATGGTGACTGTTGTATTCAATCCCGATGCAATTTTAGTGTTCCATCTACACTCGGATAATCCACAGATTACAGAATGCCACCAGATGTGCAACGGAAACTACTACTGGTCTTCCAGGGAACGATCAAAGCGTAGACTGTTTGTGACATTACTCCCGTGGAGGAAAGTGCGCATGGTGACTATTGTATTCAATCCCGATGCTATTTCTGTGTTTCATCAAGACTCTGATAGTCCTCAGATTACAGAATGGCACCAGATGTGCATCGGAAACTACTTGTGGTCTTCCAGGGAACGCTCAAATCGTAGACTGTTTGAGACATACATCCCGTGGAGGAAAGTGCGCATGGTTGCTGTTGTATTCAATCCCGATGCAATTTCTGTGTTTCATCTAGACTCTGATAGTCCACAGATTACAGAATGCCTCCAGATGTGCATCGGAAACTACTACTGTTCTTCCAGGGAAAGATCAAAGCGTAGACTGTTTGAGACATTACTCCCATGGAGGAAAGTGCGCATGGTTACTGTTGTATTCAAGCCGTAGACAATTACTGTGTTTCATGAACACTTTGAAAGTCCACAGATTACAGAAAGACTCCAGATGTGCATCGGAAACTACTACTGGTCTTCCAGGGAACAATTAAAACGTAGACAATTTGAGGATTACTCCCATGGAGGAAAGTGCGCATGGTGACTGTTGTATTAAATCCCGATGCAATTTCTGTGTTTCATCAATAATCTGATAGTCCACAGATTACAGAATGCCACCAGACGTGCATTGGAAACTACTAGTGGTCTTCCAGGGAACGATCAAAGCGTAGTCTCTTTGAGACATTACTCCCACGTAGGAAAGTGGGCATGGTGACTGTTGTATTCAATCCCGATGCAATTTCTGTGTTTCATCAACACTCAGATAGTCCACAGATTACAGAATGCTACCAGATGTGCATCGGAAACTACTACTGGTCTTCCAAGGAACGATCAAATCGTAGACTGTTTGAGACATACCTCCCGTGGAGGAAAGTGCGCATAGTGACTGTTGTATTCAATCCAGATGCAATTTCTGTGTATCATTAACACTCTGATACTCCACAGATTACAGAATGCCACCAGATGTGCATCGGAGTCTACTACTGCTCTTCCAGGGAACGATCAAATCGTAGACTGTTTGAGACATACCTCCCGTGGAGGAAAGTGCGCATAGTGACTGTAGTATTCAATCCCGATGCAATTTCTGTGTATCATTAACACTCTGATAGTCCACAGATTACAGAATGGCACCAGATGTGCATCGGAAACTACTACTGGTCTTCCAGGGAATGATCAAAGCGTAGACTGTTAGAGACATTACTCCCATGAAGGAAAGTGTGCATGCTGACTGTTGTATTCAATCCCGAAACAATTTCTGTGTTTCATCAACACTCTGATAGTCCACAGATTACAGAGTGCCTCCAGATGTGCATCGGTAACTACTGCTGGTCTTCCAGGGAACGATCAAAGCGTAGACTGTTTGAGACATTACTCCCATATAGGAAAGTGCGCATGGTCACTGTCTGTATTCAATCCCGATGCAATTTCTGTGTTTCATCAACACTCTGATAGTCCACAGATTACAGAGTGCCTCCAGATGTGCATCGGTAACCACTGCTGGTCTTCCAGGGAACGATCAAAGCGTAAACTCTTTGAGACATTACTCCCATTGAGGAAAGTGCGCATGGTGATTGTTGTATTCAATCCCGATGCAATTTCTGTGTTTCATCAACAGTCTGGTAGTCCACAGATTACAGGATGTCTCCAGATGTGCATCGGTAACTAGTACTGTTCTTCCAGGGAACGATCAAAGCGTAGACTGTTTCAGACATTACTCCCATGGAGGAAAGTGCGCATGGTGACTATTGTGTTCAATTCCTAGGCAATTTCTATGTTTCAATCCACACTTTGAAGATCCACAGATTACAGAAGGAATCCAGATGTGCATCGGAAACTACTACTGGTCTTCCAGGGAACGATCAAAGCGTAGACTGTTTGAGAATTACTTCCAAGGAGGAAAGTGCGCATGGTGACTGTTGTATTCAATCCCGATGCAATTTCTGTGTTTCATCAGCACTCTGATAGTCCACAGATTACAGAATGCCTCCAGATGTGCATCGGAAACTACTACTGGTCCTCCAGGGAACGATCAATGCGTAGACTGTTTGAGACATTACTCCCATGGAGGAAAGTGCGCATGGTGACTGTTGTATTCTATTCCGATGCAATTTTACTGTTCCATCTACACTCGGATAATCCACAGATTACAGAATGCCACCAGATGTGCAACGGAAACTACTACTGGTCTTCCAGGGAACGATCAAAGCGTAGACTGTTTGTGACATTACTCCCGTGGAGAAAAGTGCGCATGGTGACTATTGTATTCAATCCCGATGCAATTTCTGTGTTTCATCAAGACTCTGATAGTCCTCAGATTACAGAATGGCACCAGAGGTGCATCGGAAACTAGTAGTGGTCTTCCAGGGAACGATCAAATCGTAGACTGTTTGAGACATACCTCCCGTGGAGGAAAGTGCGCATGGTGGCTGTTGTATTCAATACCGATGCAATTTCTGTGTTTCATCAACAGTCTGATAGTCCACAGATTACAAAATGCCTCCTGATGTGCATCGGAACTACTACTGGTCTTCCAGGGAACGATTAAAGCGTAGACTCTTAGAGACATTGCTCCCATGGAGGAAAGCGCGAATGATGTCTGTTGTATTCAATCCCGATGCAATTTCTGTGTTTCATCAACAGTCTGATAGACCACAGACTACATAATGCCTCCAGATTAGCATCGGAAGCTACTACTGGTCTTCCAGGGATCGATTAAAGCGTAGTCTCTTAGAGACATTACCCCCATTTAGGAAAGTGCGAATGGTGACTGTTGTTTTCAATCCAGATGCAATATCTGTTTTAAATCAATACTCTTATAGTCCACAGTTTACAGAATGCCTCCAGATGTGCATCGACAACTACTACTGGTCTTAAAGGGAACGATCAAAGCTTAGACTGTTTGAGACATTACTCCCATGGAGGATAGTGCGCATGGTGACTGTTGCATTCAATCCCGATGCAATTTTAGTGTTTCATCAACACTTTGATGGTCCACAGATTACAGAATACCTCCAGATGTGCATCTGAAACTACTACTGGACTTCCAGGGAACGATTAAAGCGTAGACTGTTAGAGACATTACTCGCATGGAGGAAAGTGCGCATGGTGAATGTTGTATTTAATCCCGATGAAATTTCTGTGTTTCATCAACACTCTGATAGTCCACAGATTACAAAATGCCTCCAGATGTGCATCGGAAACTAACACTGGACTTCCAGGGAACGATTAAAGCGTAGACTGTTAGAGACATTACTCGCATGGAGGAAAGTGCGCATGGTGAATGTTGTATTTAATCCCGATGAAATTTCTGTGTTTCATCAATACTCTGATAGTCCACAGATTACAGAATGCCACCAGACGTGCATTGGAAACTACTACTGGTCTTCCAGGGAACGATCAAAGCGTAGTCTCTTTGAGACATTACTCCCACGTAGGAAAGTGGGCATGATGACTGTTGTATTTAATCCCGATGCAATTTCTGTGTTTCATCAACACTCTGATACTCCACAGATTACAGAATGCCACCAGATGTGCATCGGAGTCTACTACTGCTCTTCCAGGGAACGATCAAATCGTAGACTGTTTGAGACATACCTCCCGTGGAGGAAAGTGCGCATAGTGACTGTTGTATTCAATCCCGATGCAATTTCTGTGTATCATCAACACTCTGATAGTCCACAGATTACAGAATGGCACCAGATGTGCATCGGAAACTACTACTGGTCTTCCAGGGAATGATCAAAGCGTAAACTGTTAGAGACATTACTCCCATGGAGGAAAGTGCGCATGGTGACTGATGTATT
Organism: Schistocerca gregaria; assembly: GCF_023897955.1. NCBI lineage: Eukaryota > Metazoa > Arthropoda > Insecta > Orthoptera > Acrididae > Schistocerca > Schistocerca gregaria. Next base: position 46,273,116 of record NC_064927.1, read on the forward strand.
CAATCCCGATGCAAGTTCTGTGTTTCATCAACACTCTGATACTTCCACAGATTACAGAATGCCTCCAGATGTGCATCGGTAACTACTACTGGTCATCCAGGGAACAATCAAAGCGTAGACTGTTAGAGACATTACTCCCATGAAGGAAAGTGTGCATGCTGACTGTTGTATTCAATCCCGAAACAATTTCTGTGTTTCATCAACACTCTGATACTCCACAGATTACAGAGTGCCTCCATATGTGCATCGGTAACTACTGCTGGACTTCCAAGGAACGATCAAAGCGTAGACTGTTTGAGACATTATTCTTAAGGAGGAAAGTGCGCATGGTGACTGTTGTATTCAATCCCGATGCAATTTTAGTGTTCCATCTACACTCGGATAATCCACAGATTACAGAATGCCACCAGATGTGCAACGGAAACTACTACTGGTCTTCCAGGGAACGATCAAAGCGTAGACTGTTTGTGACATTACTCCCGTGGAGGAAAGTGCGCATGGTGACTATTGTATTCAATCCCGATGCTATTTCTGTGTTTCATCAAGACTCTGATAGTCCTCAGATTACAGAATGGCACCAGATGTGCATCGGAAACTACTTGTGGTCTTCCAGGGAAAGCTCAAATCGTAGACTGTTTGAGACATACCTCCCGTGGAGGAAAGTGCGCATGGTGGCTGTTGTATTCAATCCCGATGCAATTCCTGTGTTTCATCAAGACTCTGATAGTCCACAGATTACAGAATGCCTCCAGATGTGCATCGGTAACAATTACTGTTCTTCCAGGGAACGATCAAAGCGTATAATGTTTGTGACGTTACTCCCATGGAGGAAAGTGCGCATGGAGACTGTTGTATTCAATCCCGATGCAATTTGTGTGTTTCATCAACACTCTGATAGTCCACAGATTACAGAATGCCTCCAGATGTGCATCGGAAACTACTACTGGTCTTCCAGGGAACGATCAAAGCGTAGGCTGTTTGAGACATTACTCCCGTGGAGGAAGGTGCGCATGGTGACTGTTGTATTCAATCCCGATGCAATTCCTGTGTTTCAACAACACTCTGATAGTCCACAGATTACAGAATGCCTCCAGATGTGCATCGTAAACTACTACTGGTATTCCAGGGAACGATCAAAGCGTAAACTCTTTGAGACATTACTCCCATGGAGGAAAGTGCGCATGGTGACTGTTGTATTCAATCCCGATGCAATTTCTGTGTTTTATCAACACTCTGATACTCCACAGATTACAGAATGCCTCCAGATGTGCATCGGAAACTGCTACTGGTCTTCCAGGGAAAAATCAAAGCGTAGACTGTTTGAGACATTACTCCCATGGAGGAAAGTGCGCATGGTTACTGTTGTATTCAAGCCGGAGACAAGTACTGTATTTCATGAACACTTTGAAAGTCCACAGATTACAGAAAGACTCCAGATGTGCATCGGAAACTACTACTGGTCTTCCAGGGAACAATTAAAGCGTAGACAATTTGAGGATTACTCCCATGGAGGAAAGTGCGCATGGTGACTGTTGTATTAAATCGCGATGCAATTTCTGTGTTTCATCAATACTCTGATAGTCCACAGATTACAGAATGCCACCAGACGTGCATTGGAAACTACTATTGGTCTTCCAGGGAACGATCAAAGCGTAGTCTCTTTGAGACATTACTCCCACGTAGGAAAGTGGGCGTGGTGACTGTTGTATTCAATATCGATGCAATTTCTGTGTTTCATCAACACTCAGATAGTCCACAGATTACAGAATGCTACCAGATGTGCATCGGAAACTACTACTGGTCTTCCAGGGAACGATCAAATCGTAGACTGTTTGAGACATACCTCCCGTGGAGGAAAGTGCGCATAGTGACTGTTGTATTCAATCCCGATGCAATTTCTGTGTATCATTAACACTCTGATACTCCACAGATTACAGAATGCCACCAGATGTGCTTCGGAGTCTACTACTGCTCTTCCAGGGAACGATCAAATCGTAGACTGTTTGAGACATACCTCCCGTGGAGGAAAGTGCGCATAGTGACTGTTGTATTCAATCCCGATGCAATTTCTGTGTATCATTAACACTCTGATAGTCCACAGAATACAGAACGGCACCAGATGTGCATCGGTAACTACTACTGGTCATCCAGGGAATGATCAAAGCGTACACTGTTAGAGACATTACTCCCATGGAGGAAAGTGCGCATGGTGACTGATGTATTCAATCCCGATGCAATTTCTGTGTTTCATCAACAGTCTGATAGTCCACAGATTACAGAGTGCCTCCAGATGTGCATCGGTAACTACTGCTGGTCTTCCAGGGAACGATCAAAGCGTAGACCGTTTGAGACATTACTCCCATATAGGAAAGTGAGCATGGTCACTGTCTGTATTCAATCCCGATGCAATGTCTGTGTTTCATCAACACTCTGATAGTCCACAGATTACAGAGTGCCTCCAGATGTGCATCGGTAACTACTGCTGGTCTTCCAGGGAACGATCAAAGCGTAAACTCTTTGAGACATTACTCCCATTGAGGAAAGTGCGCATGGTGATTGTTGTATTCAATCCCGATGCATTTTCTGTGTTTCATCAACAGTTTGGTAGTCCACAGATTACAGGATGTCTCCAGATGTGCATCGGAATCTACTACTGGTCTTCAAGGGAACAATTAAAGGGTAGACTATTTGAGGATTACTCCCATGGAGGAAAGTGCGCATGGTGACTGTTGTATTCTATTCCGATGCAATTTTACTGTTTCATCAACACTTTGAAGGTCTGCAGATTACAGAATGCCTCCAGATGTGCATCGGAAACTACTACTGGTCTTCAAGGGACGATCAAACCTAGACTGTTTGAGGGAGACATTACTCCCATTTAGGGAAGTGCGGATGGTGACTGTTGTATTCAATCCCGATGCAATTTCTGTGTTTCATCAACACTCTGATAGTCCACAGATTACAGAGTGCTACCAGATGTGCATCGGAAACTACTACTGGTCTTCCAGGGAACGAACAAAGCTTAGACGTTTTGAACCATTACTCCTGTGGAGGAAATTGCGCATGGTGACTGTTGTATTCAATCCCGATGCAATTTCAGTGTTTCATCAACACTCTGATAGTCCACAGAATACAGAATGGCACCAGATGTGCATCGGAAACTACTACTGGTCTTCCAGGGAATGATCAAAGCGTAGACTGTTTGAGACATACCTCCGTGGAGGAATGTGCGCATGGTGACTGTTGTATTCAATCCTGATGCAATTTCTGTGTTTCATCAACACTCTGGTAGTCCACAGATTACAGAGTGCCTCCAGATGTGCATCATTAACTACTACTGGGCTTCCAGGGAACGATCATAGCGTAGAATGTTTCAGACATTACTGCCATGGAGGAAAGTGCGCATGGTGACTTTTGTGTTCAATTCCGAGGCAATTTCTATGTTTCAATCCACACTTTGAAGATCCACAGGTTACAGAAGGAATCCAGATGTGCATCGGAAACTACTACTGGTCTTCCAGGGAACGATCAAAGCGTAGACTGTTTGAGAACTACTCCCATGGAGGAAAGTGCGCATGGTGACTGTTGTGTTCAATCCCGATGCAATTTCTGTGTTTCATCAGCACTCTGATAGTCCACAGATTACAGAATGCCTCCAGATGTGCATCGGAAAATACTACTGGTCTTCCAGGGAACGATCAAAGCGTAGACTGTTTGAGACATTACTCCCATGGAAAAAAGTGCGCACGGTGACTGTTGTATTTTATCCTAATGCAATTTCTGTGTTTCATCAAGAGTCTGATAGTCCACAGGTTACAGAATGCCTCCAAATGTGCATCGGAAACTACTACTGGACTTCCAGGGAACGATCAATGCGTAGACTGTTTGAGACATTTTTCTTATGGAGGAAAGTGCGCATGGTGACTGTTGTATTCAATCCCGATGCAAATTTAGTATTCCATCTACACTCGGATAATCCACAGATTACAGAATGCCACCAGATGTGCAACGGAAACTACTACTGGTCTTCCAGGGAACGATCAAAGCGTAGACTGTATGTGACATTACTCCCGTGGAGGAATGTGCGCATGGTGACTATTGTATTCAATCCCGATGCTATCTCTGTGTTTCATCAAGACTCTGATAGTCCTCAGATTACAGAATGGCACCAGATGTGCATCGGAAACTACTTGTGGTCTTCCAGGGAACGCTCAAATCGTGGACTGTTTGAGACATACCTCCCGTGGAGTAAAGTGCGCATGGTGGCTGTTGTATTCAATCCCGATGCAATTTATGTGTTTCATCAAGACTCTGATAGTCCACAGAATACAGAATGCCTCCAGTTGTGCATCGGTAACTATTACTGTTCTTCCAGGGAACGATCAAAGCGTAGACTGTTTGTGACGTTAGTCCCATGGAGGAAAGTGCGCATGGAGACTGTTGTATTCAATCCCGATGCAATTTGTGTGTTCCATCAACACTCTGGTGCTCCACAGAATACATAATGCCTCGAGATGTGCATCGGAAACTACTACTGGTCTTCCAGGGAACGATCTAAGCGTAGGCTGTTTGAGATATTACTCCCGTGGAGGAAGGTGCGCATGGTGACTGTTGTATTCAATCCCGATGCAATTCCAGTGTTTCAACAACACTCTGATAGTCCACAGATTACAGAATGCCTCCAGATGTGCATCAGAAACTACTACTGGTATTCCAGGGAACGATCAAAGCGTAAACTCTTTGAGACATTACTCCCATGGAGGAAAGTGCGCATGGTGACTGTTGTATTCAATCCCGATGCAATTTCTGTGTTTTATCAACACTCTGATACTCCACAGATTACAGAATGCCACCAGATGTGCATCGGAGTCTACTACTGCTCTTCCAGGGAACGATTAAATCGTAGACTGTTTGAGACATACCTCCCGTGGAGGAAAGTGCGCATAGTGACTGTTGATTTCAATCCCGATGCAATTTCTGTGTATCATCAACACTCTGATAGTCCACAGATTACAGAATGGCACCAGATGTGCATCGGAAACTACTACTGGTCTTCCAGGGAATGATCAAAGCGTAGACTGTTAGAGACATTACTCCCATGGAGGAAAGTGCGCATGGTGACTGATGTATTCAATCCCGATGCAATTTCTGTGTTTCATCAACACTCTGATAGTCCACAGATTACAGAACGCCTCCAGATGTGCATCGGTAACTACTACTGGTCATCCAGGGAACAATCAAAGCGTAGACTGTTAGAGACATTACTCCCAAGAAGGAAAGTGTGCATGCTGACTGTTGTATTCAATCCCGAAACAATTTCTGTGTTTCATCAACACTCTGATAGTCCACAGATTACAGAGTGCCTCCAGATGTGCATCGGTAACTACTGCTGGACTTCCAAGGAACGATCAAAGCGTAGACTGTTTGAGACATTATTCTTATGGAGGAAAGTGCGCATGGTGACTGTTGTATTCAATCCCGATGCAATTTTAGTGTTCCATCTACACTCGGATAATCCACAGATTACAGAATGCCACCAGATGTGCAACGGAAACTACTACTGGTCTTCCAGGGAACGATCAAAGCGTAGACTGTTTGTGAGATTACTCCCGTGGAGGAAAGTGCGCATGGTGACTATTGTATTCAATCCCGATGCTATTTCTGTGTTTCATCAAGACTCTGATATTCCTCAGATTACAGAATGGCACCAGATGTGCATCGGAAACTACTTGTGGTCTTCCAGGGAACGCTCAAATCGTAGACTGTTTGAGACATACATCCCGTGGAGGAAAGTGCGCATGGTGGCTGTTGTATTCAATCCCGATGCAATTTCTGTGTTTCATCAAGACTCTGATAGTCCACAGATTACAGAATGCCTCCAGATGTGCATCGGTAACTATTACTGTTCTTCCAGGGAACGATCAAAGCGTATACTGTTTGTGACGTTACTCCCATGGAGGAAAGTGCGCATGGAGACTGTTGTATTAAATCCCGATGCAATTTGTGTGTTTCATCAACACTCTGATACTCGACAGATTACATAATGCCTCCAGATGTGCATCGGAAACTACTACTGGTCTTCCAGGGAAAGATCAAAGCAGACTGTTTGAGACATTACTCCCATGGAGGAAAGTGCGCATGGTTACTGTTGTATTCAAGCCGGAGACAATTACTGTGTTTCATGAACACTTTGAAAGTCCACAGATTACAGAAAGACTCCAGATGTGCATCGGAAACTACTACTGGTCTTCCAGGGAACAATTAAAGCGTAGACAATTTGAGGATTACTCCCATGGAGGAAAGTGCGCATGGTGACTGTTGTATTAAATCCCGATGCAATTTCTGTGTTTCATCAATACTCTGATAGTCCACAGATTACAGAAAGCCACCAGACGTGCATTGGAAACTACTAGTGGTCTTCCAGGGAACGATCAAAGCGTAGTCTCTTTGAGACATTACTCCCACGTAGGAAAGTGGGCATGGTGACTGTTGTATTCAATCCCGATGCAATTTCTGTGTTTCATCAACACTCAGATAGTCCACAGATTACAGAATGCTACCAGATGTGCATCGGAAACTACTACTGGTCTTCCAAGGAACGATCAAAGCGTAGACTGTTTGAGACATTACTCCCATATAGGAAAGTGCGCATGGTCACTGTCTGTATTCAATCCCGATGCAATTTCTGTGTTTCATCAACACTCTGATAGTCCACAGATTACAGAGTGCCTCCAGATGTGCATCGGTAACCACTGCTGGTCTTCCAGGGAACGATCAAAGCGTAAACTCTTTGAGACATTACTCCCATTGAGGAAAGTGCGCATGGTGATTGTTGTATTCAATCCCGAAACAATTTCTGTGTTTCATCAACACTCTGATAGTCCACAGATTACAGAGTGCCTCCAGATGTGCATCGGTAACTACTGCTGGTCTTCCAGGGAACGATCAAAGCGTAGACTGTTTGAGACATTACTCCCATATAGGAAAGTGCGCATGGTCACTGTCTGTATTCAATCCCGATGCAATTTCTGTGTTTCATCAACACTCTGATAGTCCACAGATTACAGAGTGCCTCCAGATGTGCATCGGTAACCACTGCTGGTCTTCCAGGGAACGATCAAAGCGTAAACTCTTTGAGACATTACTCCCATTGAGGAAAGTGCGCATGGTGATTGTTGTATTCAATCCCGATGCATTTTCTTTGTTTCATCAACAGTCTGGTAGTCCACAGATTACAGGATGTCTCCAGATGTGCATCGGTAACTAGTACAGTTCTTCCAGGGAACGATCAAAGCGTAGACTGTTTCAGACATTACTCCCATGGAGGAAAGTGCGCATGGTGACTTTTGTGTTCAATTCCGAGGCAATTTCTATGTTTCAATCCACACTTTGAAGATCCACAGATTACAGAAGGAATCCAGATGTGCATCGGAAACTACTACTGGTCTTCCAGGGAACGATCAAAGCATAGACTGTTTGAGAATTACTTCCATGGAGGAAAGTGCGCATGGTGACTGTTGTATTCAATCCCGATGCAATTTCTGTGTTTCATCAGCACTCTGATAGTCCACAGATTACAGAATGCCTCCAGATGTGCATCGGAAACTACTACTGGTCCTCCAGGGAACGATCAATGCGTAGACTGTTTGAGACATTACTCCCATGGAGGAAAGTGCGCATGGTGACTGTTGTATTCTATTCCGATGCAATTTTACTGTTCCATCTACACTCGGATAATCCACAGATTACAGAATGCCACCAGATGTGCAACGGAAACTACTACTGGTCTTCCAGGGAACGATCAAAGCGTAGACTGTTTGTGACATTACTCCCGTGGAGAAAAGTGCGCATGGTGACTATTGTATTCAATCCCGATGCAATTTCTGTTTTTCATCAAGACTCTGATAGTCCTCAGATTACAGAATGGCACCAGAGGTGCATCGGAAACTAGTAGTGGTCTTCCAGGGAACGATCAAATCGTAGACTGTTTGAGACATACCTCCCGTGGAGGAAAGTGCGCATGGTGGCTGTTGTATTCAATACCGATGCAATTTCTGTGTTTCATCAACACTCTGATACTCCACAGATTACAGAATGCCACCAGATGTGCATCGGAGTCTACTACTGCTCTTCCAGGGAACGATTAAATCGTAGACTGTTTGAGACATACCTCCCGTGGAGGAAAGTGCGCATAGTGACTGTTGATTTCAATCCCGATGCAATTTCTGTGTATCATCAACACTCTGATAGTCCACAGATTACAGAATGGCACCAGATGTGCATCGGAAACTACTACTGGTCTTCCAGGGAATGATCAAAGCGTAGACTGTTAGAGACATTACTCCCATGGAGGAAAGTGCGCATGGTGACTGATGTATTCAATCCCGATGCAATTTCTGTGTTTCATCAACACTCTGATAGTCCACAGATTACAGAATGCCTCCAGATGTGCATCGGTAACTACTACTGGTCATCCAGGGAACAATCAAAGCGTAGACTGTTAGAGACATTACTCCCATGAAGGAAAGTGTGCATGCTGACTGTTGTATTCAATCCCGAAACAATTTCTGTGTTTCATCAACACTCTGATAGTCCACAGATTACAGAGTGCCTCCAGATGTGCATCGGTAACTACTGCTGGACTTCCAAGGAACGATCAAAGCGTAGACTGTTTGAGACATTATTCTTATGGAGGAAAGTGCGCATGGTGACTGTTGTATTCAATCCCAATGCAATTTTAGTGTTCCATCTACACTCGGATAATCCACAGATTACAGAATGCCACCAGATGTGCAACGGAAACTACTACTGGTCTTCCAGGGAACGATCAAAGCGTAGACTGTTTGTGAGATTACTCCCGTGGAGGAAAGTGCGCATGGTGACTATTGTATTCAATCCCGATGCTATTTCTGTGTTTCATCAAGACTCTGATATTCCTCAGATTACAGAATGGCACCAGATGTGCATCGGAAACTACTTGTGGTCTTCCAGGGAACGCTCAAATCGTAGACTGTTTGAGACATACATCCCGTGGAGGAAAGTGCGCATGGTGGCTGTTGTATTCAATCCCGATGCAATTTCTGTGTTTCATCAAGACTCTGATAGTCCACAGATTACAGAATGCCTCCAGATGTGCATCGGTAACTATTACTGTTCTTCCAGGGAACGATCAAAGCGTATACTGTTTGTGACGTTACTCCCATGGAGGAAAGTGCGCATGGAGACTGTTGTATTAAATCCCGATGCAATTTGTGTGTTTCATCAACACTCTGATACTCGACAGATTACATAATGCCTCCAGATGTGCATCGGAAACTACTACTGGTCTTCCAGGGAAAGATCAAAGCAGACTGTTTGAGACATTACTCCCATGGAGGAAAGTGCGCATGGTTACTGTTGTATTCAAGCCGGAGACAATTACTGTGTTTCATGAACACTTTGAAAGTCCACAGATTACAGAAAGACTCCAGATGTGCATCGGAAACTACTACTGGTCTTCCAGGGAACAATTAAAGCGTAGACAATTTGAGGATTACTCCCATGGAGGAAAGTGCGCATGGTGACTGTTGTATTAAATCCCGATGCAATTTCTGTGTTTCATCAATACTCTGATAGTCCACAGATTACAGAATGCCACCAGACGTGCATTGGAAACTACTAGTGGTCTTCCAGGGAACGATCAAAGCGTAGTCTCTTTGAGACATTACTCCCACGTAGGAAAGTGGGCATGGTGACTGTTGTATTCAATCCCGATGCAATTTCTGTGTTTCATCAACACTCAGATAGTCCACAGATTACAGAATGCTACCAGATGTGCATCGGAAACTACTACTGGTCTTCCAAGGAACGATCAAATCGTAGACTGTTTGAGACATACCTCCCGTGGAGGAAAGTGCGCATAGTGACTGTTGTATTCAATCCCGATGCAATTTCTGTGTATCATTAACACTCTGATACTCCACAGATTACAGAATGCCACCAGATGTGCATCGGAGTCTACTACTGCTCTTCCAGGTAACGATCAAATCGTAGACTGTTTGAGACACACCTCCCGTGGAGGAAAGTGCGCATAGTGACTGTTGTATTCAATCCCGATGCAATTTCTGTGTATCATTAACACTCTGATAGTCCACAGATTACAGAATGGCACCAGATGTGCATCGGAAACTACTACTGGTCTTCCAGGGAATGATCAAAGCGTAGACTGTTAGAGACATTACTCCCATGAAGGAAAGTGTGCATGCTGACTGTCGTATTCAATCCCGAAACAATTTCTGTGTTTCATCAACACTCTGATAGTCCACAGATTACAGAGTGCCTCCAGATGTGCATCGGTAACCACTGCTGGTCTTCCAGGGAACGATCAAAGCGTAAACTCTTTGAGACATTACTCCCATTGAGGAAAGTGCGCATGGTGATTGTTGTATTCAATCCCGATGCATTTTCTTTGTTTCATCAACAGTCTGGTAGTCCACAGATTACAGGATGTCTCCAGATGTGCATCGGTAACTAGTACAGTTCTTCCAGGGAACGATCAAAGCGTAGACTGTTTCAGACATTACTCCCATGGAGGAAAGTGCGCATGGTGACTTTTGTGTTCAATTCCGAGGCAATTTCTATGTTTCAATCCACACTTTGAAGATCCACAGATTACAGAAGGAATCCAGATGTGCATCGGAAACTACTACTGGTCTTCCAGGGAACGATCAAAGCATAGACTGTTTGAGAATTACTTCCATGGAGGAAAGTGCGCATGGTGACTGTTGTATTCAATCCCGATGCAATTTCTGTGTTTCATCAACAGTCTGATAATCCACAGATTACAAAATGCCTCCTGATGTGCATCGGAAAATACTACTGGTCTTCTACGGAACGATTAAAGCGTAGACTCTTAGAGACATTGCTCCTGTGGAGGAAAGCGCGAATGATGTCTGTTGTATTCAATCCCGATGCAATTTCTGTGTTTCATCAACAGTCTGATAGTCCACAGACTACATAATGCCTCCAGATTAGCATCGGAAGCTACTACTGGTCTTCCAGGGAACGATTAAAGCGTAGACTCTTAGAGACATTACCCCCATTTAGGAAAGTGCGAATGGTGACTGTTGTATTCAATCCCGATGCAATATCTGTGTTAAATCAACACTCTTATAGTCCACAGATTACAGAATGACTCCAGATGTGCATCGAAAACTACTACTGGTCTTAAAGGGAACGATCAATGCTTAGACTGTTTGAGACATTACTCCCATGGAGGATAGTGCGCATGGTGACTGTTGCATTCAATCCCGATGCAATTTTAGTGTTTCATCAACACTTTGATGGTCCACAGATTACAGAATACCTCCAGATGTGCATCTGAAACTACTACTGGACTTCCAGGGAACGATTAAAGCGTAGACTGTTAGAGACATTACTCGCATGGAGGAAAGTGCGCATGGTGAATGTTGTATTTAATCCCGATGAAATTTCTGTGTTTCATCAACACTCTGATAGTCCACAGATTACAAAATGCCTCCAGATGTGCATCGGAAACTAACACTGGTCTTACAGGGAACAATCAAAGCGTAGACCGTTTGAGACATTACTAACATGGATGAAAGTGCGCATGGTGATTGTTGTATTCAATCCCCATGCAATTTCTGTGTTTCATCAACACTCAGATAATCCACAGATTACAGAATGCCTCCAGATATGCATCGGGAACTACTACTGGTCTTCCAGGGAATGATCAAAGCGTAGACTGTTTGAGAGATTACTCCCATGGAAGAAAGCGTGCACGGTGTCTGTTGTATTCAATCCCGATGCAATTTCTGTGTTTCATCAACAGTCTGATAGTCCACAGATTACAGAATGCCTCCAGATGTACATCGGAAACTACTACTGGACTTCCAGGGAATGATAAAAGCGTAGACTGTTTGAGACATTACTCCCATGGGGGAAATTGCGGATGGTGACTGTTGTGTTCAATCCCGAAGCAATTTCTGTGTTTCATCAACTCACTGATAGTCCACAGATTACAGAATGCCTCCAGATGTGCATCGGTAACTATTACTGTTCTTCCAGGGAACGATCAAAGCGTAGACTGTTTGAGACATTACTCCCATGGAGGAAAGTGCGCATGGTGACCGTTGTATTCAATCCCGATGCAATTTCTGTGTTTCATCAACACTCAGTTAGTCCACAGATTTCAGAATGCCTCCAGATGTGCATCGGAAACTACTACTGGTCTTCCAGCTAACGATCAAAGCGTCGACTGTTTGAGAGATTACTCCCATGGAGAAAAGTGTGGACGGTGACTGTTGTATTCTATCCCGATGCAATTTCTGTGTTTCATCAAGAGTCTGGTGGTCCACAGATTACAGATTGCCTCCAGATGTGCATCGGAAACTACTACTGGACTTCCAAGGAACGATCAAAGCGTAGACTGTTTGAGACATTACTCCCATGGGGGAAAGTTCGCATGGAGACTGTTGTATTCAATCCCGATGCAATTTGTGTGTTTCATCAACACTCTGATACTCCACAGATAACATAATGCCTCCAATTGTGCATCGGAAACTGTTACTGGACTTCCAGGGAAAGATCAAAGCGTAGACTGTTTGAGACATTACTGCCATGGAGGAAAGTGCGAATGGTTACTGTTGTATTCAAGCCGGAGACAATTACTGTGTTTCATGAACACTTTGAAGTTCCACAGATTACAGAAAGTCTCCAGATGTGCATCGGAAACTACTACTGGTCTTCCAGGGAACAATTAAAGCGTAGACTATTTGAGGATTACTCCCATGGAGGAAAGTGCGCAAGGTGACTGTTGTATTAAACCCCGATGCAATTTCTGTGTTTCATCAATACTCTGATAGTCCTCAGATTACAGAATGCTTCCAGACGTGCATCGGAAACTACTACTGGTCTTCCAGGGAACGATCGAATCGTAGTCTCTTTGAGACATTACTCCCACGTAGGAAAGTGCGCATGGTGACTGTTTTATTCAATCCCGATGCAATTTCTGTGTTTCATCAACACTCAGACAGTCCACAGATTACAGAGTGCCGCCAGATGTGCATCGGTAACTACTACTGGTCTTCCAGGGAACGATCAAAGCGTAGACGGTTTCAGACATTACTCCCATGGAGGAAAGTGCGCATGGTGACTGTTGTATTCAATCCCGATGCAATACCTGTGTTTCATCAACAGTCTGATAGTCCACAGATTACAGAATACTTCCATATGTGCATCGCAAACTGCTACTAGACTTCCAGGGAACGATCAAAGCGTAGACTGTTGGAGACATTACTCCCATCGAGGAAAGTGCGCATGGTGACTGTTGTATTAAATCCCGATGCAATTTCTGTGTTTCATCAACACGCTGATATTCCACAGATTACAGAATGTCTCCAGATGTGCATCGGTAACTACTACTGGTCTTCCAGGAAACGATCAAAACGTAGACTGTTTGAGACATTACTCCCATGGAGGAAAGTGCGCACGGTGACTGTTGTATTCAATCCCAATGCAATTTCTGTGTTTCATCAAGAGTCTGATAGTCCACAGGTTACAGAATGCCTCCAAATGTGCATCGGAAACTACTACTGGACTTCCAGGGAACGATCAAAGCGAAGACTGTTTGAGACATTACTCTTATGGAGGAAAGTGCGCATGGTGACTGTTGTATTTAATCCCGATGCAATTTTAGTGTTCCATCTACACTCCGATTGTCCACAGATTACAGAATGACTCCATATGTTCATCGGAAACTGCTACAGGACTTCCAGGGAACGATTAAAGCGTAGACTGTTGGAGACATTACTCCCATGGAGGAAAGTGCGCATGGTGACTGTTGTATTCAATACCGATGCAATTTCTGTGTTTCATCAACACGCTGATATTCCACAGATTACAGAATGCCTCCAGGTGTGCATCGGAAACTGCTACTAGTCTTCCAGGGAACGATCAAAGCGTAGACTGATAGAGACCTTACGCCATTGGAGGAAAGTGCGCATGGTGACTGTTGTATTCAATCCGGAGACAATTACTGTGTTTCATCAACACTTTGAAGGTCTACAGATTACAGAAAGCCTCCAGATGTGCATCGGAAACTATTACTGGTCTTCCAGGGAACAATTAAAGCGTTGACTGTTTGAGGATTACTCTCATGGAGGAAAGTGCTCATGGTGACTGTTGTATAAAATCCCGATGCAATTTCTGTGTTTCATGAATACTCTGATAGTCCACAGATTACAGAATGACACCAGACGTGCATCGGAAACTACTACTGGTCTTCCAGGGAACGATCAAAGCGTAGGCTGTTTGAGACATTACTCCCATGGAAGAAAATGGGCATGGTGACTGTTGTATTCAATCCCGATGCAGTTTCTGTGTTTCATCAACACTCTGATAGTCCACAGATTACAGAATACCACCAGATGTGCATCGGCATCTACTACTACTCTTCCAAGGTGCGATCAAATCTTAGACTGTTTGAGACATACCTCCGTGGAGGAATGTGCGCATGGTGACTGTTGTATTCAATCCTGATGCAATTTCTGTGTATCATCAACACTCTGGTACTCCACAGATTACAGAATGGCACCAGATGTGCATCGGAAACTACTACTGGTCTTCCTTGGAATGATCAAAGCGTAGACTGTTAGAGACATTACTCCCATGGAGGAAAGTGCGCAATTTTGGTTGATGTATTCAATCCCGATGCAATTTTAGTGTTCCATCTACACTCGGATAATCCACAGATTACAGAATACCACCAGATGTGCATCGGAATCTACTACTGCTCTTCCAAGGAGCGATCAAATCTTAGACTGTTTGAGACACACCTCCGTCGAGGAATGTGCGCATGGTGACTGTTGTATTCAATCCTGATGCAATTTCTGTGTTTCATCAACACTCTGATAGTCCACAGATTACAGAATGCCTCCAGATGTGCATCGGTAACTACTACTGGTCATCCAGGGAACGATCATAGCGTAGACTGTTAGAGACATTACTCCCATGGAGGAAAGTGTGCATGGTGACTGTTTTATTCAATCCCGATACAATTTCTGTGTTTCATCAACACTCTGATAGTACACAGATTACAGAGTGCCTCCAGATGTGCATAAGCGTAGACTGTTTGAGACATCACTCCCATATAGGAAAGTGCGCATGGTCACTGTATGTATTCAATCCCGATGCAATTTCTGTGTTTCATCAACACTCTGATAGTCCACAGATTACAGAATGAATCCAGATGTGCATCGGAAACTGCTACTGGTCTTCCAGGGAACGATCAATGCGTAGACTGTTTGAGAATTACTCCCATGGAGGAAAGTGCGCATGGTGACTGTTGTATTCAATCCCGATGCAATTTCTGTGTTTCATCAGCACTCTGATAGTCCACAGATTACAGAATGCCTCCAGATGTGAAACGGAAACTACTACTGGTCTTCCAGGGAACGATCAAAGCGTAGACTGTTAGATACATTACTCCCATGGAGGAAAGTGTGCATGGTGACTGTTGTACTCAATCCCGATACAATTTCTGTGTTTCATCATCACTGTGATAGTCCACAGATTACAGAGTGCCTCCAGATGTGCATCGGTAACTACTACTGGTCTTCCAGGGAACGATCAAAGGGTAGACTGTTTGAGACATCACTCCCATATAGGAAAGTGCGCATGGTCACTGTATGTATTCAATCCCGATGCAATTTCTGTGTTTCATCAACACTATGATATTCCACAGATTACAGAATGCCTCCAGATGTGCATCGGAAACTGCTACTGGTCTTCCAGGGAACGATCAAAGCGTAAACTCTTTGAGACATTACTCCCATTGAGGAAAGTGCGCATGGTGATTGTTGTATTCAATCCCGATGCAATTTCTGTGTTTCATCAAGACTCTGATAGTCCACAGATTACAGAGTGCCTCCAGATGTGCATCGGTAACTACTACTGGTCTTCCAGGAAACGATCAAAGCGTAGACTGTTTGAGACATTACTCCCATGGAAAAAAGTGCGCACGGTGACTGTTGTATTTTATCCTAATGCAATGTCTGTGTTTCATCAAGAGTCTGATAGTCCACAGGTTACAGAATGCCTCCAAATGTGCATCGGAAACTTCTACTGCACTTCCAGGGAACGATGAAAGCGTAGACTGTTTCAGACATTACTAACATGGAGGAAAGTGCGCATGGTGACTTTTGTGTTCAATTCCGAGGCAATTTCTATGTTTCAATCCACACTTTGAAGATCCACAGATTACAGAAGGAATCCAGATATGCATCGGTAACTACTACTGGTCTTCCAGGGAACGATCAAAGCGTAGACTGTTTGTGACATTACTCCCGTGGAGGAAAGTGCGCATGGTGACTATTGTATTCAATCCCGATGCAATTTCTGTGTTTCATCAAGACTCTGATAGTCCTCAGAATACAGAATGGCACCAGATGTGCATCGAAAGCTACTAGTGGTCTTCCAGGCAACGATCAAATCGTAGACTGTTTGAGACATACCACCCGTGGAGGAAAGTGCGCATGGTGACTGTTGTATTCAATCCCGATGCAATTTCTGTGTTTCATCAACACGCTGATATTCCACAGATTACAGAATGCCTCCAGGTGTGCATCGGAAACTGCTACTGGTCTTCCAGTAAACGATCAAAGCGTAGGCTGTTAGAGACATTACTCCCATGGAGGAAAGTGCGCATGGTGACTGTTGTATTCAATCTGGAGACAATTTCTGTGTTTCATCAACACTCTGATAGTCCACAGATTACAGAGTGCCTCCAGATGTGCATCGGAAACTGCTGCTGGTCTTCCAGGGAACGATCAAAGCGTAAACTCTTTGAGACAATACTCCCATGGAGGAAAGTGCGCATGGTGATTGTTGTATTCAATCCCGATGCATTTTCTGTGTTTCATCAACAGTCTGATAGTCCACAGATTACAGAATGTCTCCAGATGTGCATCGGTAACTACTACTGGTCTTCCAGGAAACGATCAAAGCGTAGACTGTTTGAGACATTACTCCCATGGAGGAAAGTGCGCACGGTGACTGTTGTATTCAATCCCAATGGAATTTCTGTGTTTCATCAAGAGTCTGATAGTCCACAGGTTACAGAATGCCTCCAAATGTGCACGGAAACTACTACTGGACTTCCAGGGAACGATCAAAGCGAAGACTGTTTGAGACATTACTCTTATGGAGGAAAGTGCGCATGGTGACTGTTGTATTCAATCCCGATGCAATTTTAGTGTTCCATCTACACTCTGATTGTCCACAGATTACAGAATGCCTCCATATGTGCATCGGAAACTGCTACAGGACTTCCAGGGAACGATCAAAGCGTAGACTGTTGGAGACATTACTCCCATAGAGGAAAGTGCGCATGGTGACTGTTGTATTCAATACCGATGCAATTTCTGTGTTTCATCAACACGCTGATATTCCACAGATTACAGAATGCCTCCAGGTGTGCATCGGAAACTGCTACTGGTCTTCCAGGGAACGATCAAAGCGTAGACTGTTTGAGACATTACGCCCATGGAGGAAAGTGCGCATGGTGACTGTTGTGTTCAATCCGGAGACAATTACTGTGTTTCATCAACACTTCGAAGGTCCACAGATTACAGAAAGCCTCCAGATGTGCATCGGAAACTATTACTGGTCTTCCAGGGAACAATTAAAGCGTTGACTGTTTGAGGATTACTCTCATGGAGAAAAGTGCGCATGGTGACTGTTGTATAAAATCCCGATGCAATTTCTGTGTTTCATGAATACTCTGATAGTCCACAGATTACAGAATGACACCAGACGTGCACCGGAAACTACTACTGGTCTTCCAGGGAACGATCAAAGCGTAGACTGTTTGAGACATTACTCCCATGGAGGAAAATGGGCATAGTGACTGTTGTATTCAATCCCGATGCAATTTCTGTGTTTCATCAACACTCTGATAGTCCACAGATTACAGAATACCACCAGATGTGCATCGGAATCTACTACTGCTCTTCCAAGGAGCGATCAAATCTTAGACTGTTTGAGACATACCTCCGTGGAGGAATGTGCGCATGGTGACTGTTGTATTCAATCCTGATGCAATTTCTGTGTATCATCAACACTCTGGTACTCCACAGATTACAGAATGGCACCAGATGTGCATCGGAAACTACTACTGGTCATCCAGGGAATGATCAAAACGTAGACTGTTAGAGACATTACTCCCATGGAGGAAAGTGCGCATGGTGACTGATGTATTCAATCCCGATGCAATTTCTGTGTTTCATCAACACTCTGATAGTCCACAGATTACAGAATGCCTCCAGATGTGCATCGGTAACTACTACTGGTCTTCCAGGGAACGATCAACGCGTAGACTGATAGAGACATTACTCCCATGGAGGAAAGTGTGCATGGTGACTGTTGTATTCAATCAAGATACAATTTCTGTGTTTCATCAATACTCTGATAGTCTACAGATTACAGAATGCCTCCAGATGTGCATCGGAAACTGCTACTGGTCTTCCAGGGAACGATCAAAGCGTAAACTCTTTGAGACATTACTCCCATGGAGGAAAGTGCGCATGGTGATTGTTGTATTCAATCCTGATGCATTCTCTGTGTTTCATCAACAGTCTGATAGTCCACAGATAACAGAGTGCCTCCAGATGTGCATCTTTAACTACTACTGGTCTTCCAGGGAACGATCAAATCGTAGACTGTTTGAGACATTACTCCCATGGAGGAAAGTGCGCATGGTGACTGTTGTGTTCAATCCCGAGGCAATTTCTATGTATCAATGCACACTTTGAAGGTCCACAGATTACAGAAGGAATCCAGATGTGCATCGGAAACTACTACTGGTCTTCAATTGAACGATCAAAGCGTAGACTGTTTGAGAATTACTCCTATGGAGGAAAGTGCGCACGGTGACTGTTGTATTCAATCCCGATGCAATTTCTGTGTTTCATCAAGTGTCTGATAGTCCACACGCTACAGAATGCCTCCAGATGTGCATCCGAAACTACTACTGGACTTCCAGGGAACGATCAAAGCGTAGACTGTTTGAGACATTACTCTTATGGAGGAAAGTGCACATGGTGACTGTTGTATTCATTCCCGATACCATTTTAGTGTTTCATCTACACTCTGATAGTCCACAGATTACAGAATGCCACCAGATGTGCATCGGAAACTACTACTGGTCTTCCAGGGACGATAAAAGCGTAGACTGTTTGAGACATTACTCCCGTGGAGGAAAGTGCGCATGGTGACTGTTGTATTCAATACCGATGCAATTTCTGTGTTTCATCAACACTCTGATAGTCCACAGATTACAGAATGGCACCATATGTGCGTCGGAAACTACTACTGGTCCTCCAGGGAATGATTAAAGCATAGACTGTTAGAGACATTACTCCCATGGAGGAAAGTGCGAATGGTGACTGACGTATTCAATCCCGATGCAATTTCTGTGTTTCATCAACACTCTGATAGTCCACAGATTACAGAATGCCTCCAGATGTTAATCGGAAACTAGTATTGGTCTTCCAGGTAACGATAAAAGCGTAGACTGTTTGTGACATTACTCCCATGGAGGAAAGTGCGCATGGTGACTGTTGTATACAATCCCGATGCAATTTCTGTGTATCATCAACACTCTGATAGTCCACAGATTACAGAATGGCACCAGATGTGCATCGGTAACTACTACTAGTCTTCCAGGGAATGAGTAAAGCATAGACTGTTTGAGACATTACTCCCATGGAGGAAAGTGCGCATGGTGACTGTTGTATTCATTCCCGATGCAATTTTAGTGTTTCATCTACACTCTGATAGTCCACAGATTACAGAATGCCACCAGATGTGCATCGGAAACTGCTACTGGTCTTCCAGGGAACGATCAAAGCGTAAACTCTTTGAGACATTACACCCATGGAGGAAAGTGCGCATCGTATTTGTTGTATTCAATCCCGATGCATTTTCAGTGTTTCATCAACAGTCTGATAGTCTACAGATTACAGAATGCCTCCAGATGTGCATCGGTAACTACTACTGGTCTTCCAGTGAATGATCAAAGCGTAGACTGTTAGAGACCTTACTCCCATGGAGGAAAGTGCGCATGGTGACTGATGTATTCAATCCCGATGAAATTTCTGTGTTTCTTCAACACCCTGAAGTCCACAGATTACAGAATGCCTCCAGATGAGCATCGGTAACTACTACTGGTCTTCCAGGGAACGATCAAAGCGTAGACTGATAGAGACATTACTCCCATGGAGGAAAGTGTGCATGGTGACTGTTGTATTCAATCCCGATACAATTTCTGTGTATCATCAACACTCTGATAGTCCACAGATTACAGAATGCCTCCAGATGTGCATCGGAAACTACTACTGGTCTTCCAGGGAACGATTAAAGCATAGACTGTTTGAGACATTACTCCCATGGAGGAAAGTGCGCATGGTGAATGTTGCATTCAATCCCGAGACAGTTACTGTGATTCATTAACACTTTAAAGGTCCACAGATTACAGAAAGCCTCCAGATGTGCATCGGAAACTACTACTGGTCTTCCAGGGAACGATTAAAGCGTAGACTCTTTGTGGATTACTCACATGGAGGAAAGTGCGCATGGTTACTGTTGTATTCAATCCCGAGGAAATTTCTGTGTTTTATTCCACATTTCGAAGGTCCACAAATTACAGAATTAATCCAGATGTGCATCGAAATTTACTACTGGTCTTCCAGGGAACGATCTAAGCGTTGACTGTTTCAGAATTACTCCCATGGAGGAAAGTGCAAATCGTGTCTGTTGTATTCAATCCCGATGCAATTTCTGAGTTTCATCAACACTCTGATACTTCCACGGATTACAGAATGCCACGAGATGTGCATCGGAAACTACTACGGGTCTTCCAGTGAACGTCAAAGCGTAGACTGTTTGAGACATACCTCCCCTGGAGGAAAGTGCGCATGGTGACTGTTGTATTCAATCCCGTTGCTATTTCTGTGTCTCATCAACACTCTGATAGTCCACAGATTACAGAATGGCACCATATGTGCGTCGGAAACTACTACTGGTCTTCCAGGGAATGATTAAAGCATAGACTGTTAGAGACATTACTCCCATGGAGGAAAGTGCGAATGGTGACTGATGTATTCAATCCCGATGCAATTTCTGTGTTTCATCAACACTGTGATAGTCCACAGATTACAGAGTGCCTCCAGATGTTAATCGGAAACTAGTATTTGTCTTCCAGGTAACTATAAAAGCGTAGACTGTTTGTGACATTACTCCCATGGAGGAAAGTGCGCATGGTGACTGTTGTATACAATCCCGATGCAATTTCTGTGTATCATCAACACTCTGATAGTCCACAGATTACAGAATGGCACCAGATGTGCATCGGTAACTACTACTAGTCTTCCAGGGAATGATTAAAGCATAGACTGTTTGAGACATTACTCCCATGGAGGAAAGTGCGCATGGTGACTGTTGTATTCATTCCCGATGCAATTTCTGTGTATCATCAACACTCTGATAGTCCGCAGATTACAGAATGCCTCCAGATGTGCATCGGAAACTACAACTGGTCTTCCAGGGAACGATTAAAGCATAGACTGTTTAAGACATTATTCCCATGGAGGAAAGTGCCCATGGTGACTGTTGTATTCAATCCCGATGCAATTTCTGTGTTTCATCAACACTCTGATACTCCACAGATTACAGAATGCCTCCAGATGTGCATCGGAAACTACTACTGGTCTTCCAGGGAACGATTAAAGCATAGACTGTTTGAGACATTACTCCCATGGAGGAAAGTGCGCATGGTGAATGTTGCATTCAATCCCGAGACAGTTACTGTGATTCATCAACACTTTGAAGGTCCACAGATTACAGAAAGCCTCCAGATGTGCATCGGAAACTACTACTGGTCTTCCAGGGAACGATTAAAGCGTAGACTCTTTGTGGATTACTCCCATGGAGGAAAGTGCGCATGGTGACTGTTGTATTCAATCCCGAGGAAAATTCAGTGTTTTAATCCACACTACGAAGGTCCACAAATTACAGAAGGAATCCAGATGTGCATCGAACTTTACTACTGGTCTTCCAGGGAACGATCAAAGCGTTGACTGTTTCAGAATTAACTCCCATGGAGAAAAGTGCGAATCGTGTCTGTTGTATTCAATCCCGATGATATTTCTGAGTTTCATCAACACTCTGATAGTCCACAGATTACAGAATGCAGCCAGATGTGCATCGGAAACTACTACTGGTCTTCCAGGAACGATCAAAGCGTAGACTGTTTGAGACATTCCTCCCCTGGAGGAAAGTGCGCATGGTGACTGTTGTATTCAATCCCGTTGCTATTTCTGTGTTTCATCAACACTCTGATAGTCCACAGATTAAAGAATGCTTCCAGATGTGCATCGGTAACTACTACTGGTCTTCCAGGGAGTGATCAAAGCGTAGACTGATAGAGACATTACTCCCATGGAGTAAAGTGTGCATGGTGACTGATGTATTCAATCAAGATACAATTTCTGTGTTTCATCAACACTCTGATAGTCCACAGATCACAGAATGTCTCCAGATGTGCATCGGAAACTGCTTCTGGTCTTCCAATGAACGATCAAAGCGTAAACTCTTTGAGACATTACTCCCATGGAGGAAAGTGCGCATGGTGATTGTTGTATTCAATCCCGATGCATTTTCTGTGTTTCATCAACAGTCTGATAGTCCACAGATAACAGAATGCCTCCAGATGTGCATCGGTAACTACTACTGGTCTTCCAGGGAACGATCAAATCGTAGACTGTTTGAGACATTACTCCCATGGGGGAAAGTGCGCATGGTGACTGTTGTATTCATTCCCGATGCCATTTTAGTGTTTCATCTACACTCTGATAGTCCACAGATTACAGAATGCCACCAGATGTGCATCGGAAACTACTACTGGTCTTCCAGGGACGATAAAAGCGTAGACTGTTTGAGACATTACTCCAATGGAGGAAAGTGCGCATGGTGACTGTTGTATTCAATACCGATGCAATTTCTGTGTTTCATCAACACTCTGATACTCCACAGATTACAGAATGCCACCAGATGTGCATCGAAAACTACTACTGGTCTTCCAGGGAACGATCAAAGCGTAGACTGTTTGAGACATACCTCCCGTGGAGGAAAGTGCGCGTGGTGACTGTTGTATTCAATCCCGATGCAATTTCTGTGTTTCATCAACACTCTGATAGTCCACAGATTACAGAATGCCACCAGATGTGCATCGGAAGCTACTACTGGTCTTCCAGGGAACGATCAAAGGGTAGACTGTTTGAGAATTACTCCCATGGAGGAAAGTGCGCATGGTGACTGTTGTATTCAATCCCGAGACAATTACTGTGTTTCATCAACACTTTGAAGGTTCACAGATTTCAGAAAGCCTCCAGATGTGCATCGGAAACTACTACTGGTCTTCCAGGGAAGGATTAAAGCATAGACTGTTTGAGACATTACTCCCATGGAGGAAAGTGCGCATGGTGACTGTTGCATTCAATCCCGAGACAGTAACTGTGATTCATCAACACTTTGAAGGTCCACAGATTACAGAAAGCCTCCAGATGTGTATCGGAAACTACTACTGGTCTTCCAGGGAACGATTAAAGCGTAGACTCTTTGTGGATTACTCCCATGGAGGAAAGTGCGCATGGTGACTGTTGTATTCAATCCCGAGGAAATGGCTGTGTTTTAATCCACACTTCAAAGGTCCACAAATTACAGAAGGAATCCAGATGTGCATCGGAATTTACTACTGGTCTTCCAGGGAACGATCAAAGCGTTGACGGTTTCAGAATTACTCCCATGGTGGAACGTGCGAATCGTGTCTGTTGTATTCAATCCCGATGCAATTTCTGAGTTTCATCAACACTCTGATAGTCCACAGATTACAGAATGCAGAGAGATGTGCATCGGAAACTACTACTGGTCTTTCAGGAACGATCAAAGCGTAGACTGTTTGAGACATTACTCGCATGGAGGAAAGTGCGCATGTTGACTGTTGTATTCAATCCCGATGCATTTTCTGTGTTTCATCAACACTCTGATAGCCCTCAGATTACAGAATGCCTCCAGATGTGTATCGGAATCTACTACTGGTCTTCCTGGGAACGATCAAAGCGTAGACTGTTTGAGACATTACTCCCATGGAGGAAAGTGCGCATGGTGTCTGTTGTATTCAATCCCGAGACAATTACTGTGTTTTATCAACACTTTGAAGGTACACAGATTACAGAAAGCCTCCAGATGTGCATCGTAAACTACTACTGGTCTTCCAGGGAACGATCATAGCGTAAACTGTTTGAGACATTACTCCCGTGGAGGAAAGTGCGCATGGTGACTGTTGTATTCAATCCCGATGCAATATCTGTGTTTCATCAACACTCTGATACTTCCACGGATTACAGAATGCCACCAGATGTGCATCGGAATCTACTACGGTTCTTCCAGGGAACGTCAAAGCGTAGACTGTTTGAGACATACCACCCCTGGAGGAAAGTGCGCATGGTGACTGTTGTATTCAATCCCGATGCAATTTCTGTGTATCATCAACACTCTGATAGTCCACAGATTACAGAATAGCACCAGATGTGCATCGGTAACTACTACTGGTCTTCCAGGGAATGATTAAAGCATAGACTGTTTGAGACATTACTCCCTATGGAGGAAAGTGCGCATGGTGACTGTTGTATTCATTCCCGATGCAATTTTAGTGTTTCATCTACACCCTGATAGTCCACAGATTACAGAATGCCACCAGATGTGCATCGGAAACTGCTACTGGTCTTCCAGGGAACGATCAAAGCGTAAACTCTTTGAGACATTACACCCATGGAGGAAAGTGCGCATCGTATATGTTGTATTCAATCCCGATGCTTTTTCTGTGTTTCATCAACAGTCTGATAGTCTACAGATTACAGAATGCCTCCAGATGTGCATCGGTAACTACTACTGGTCTTCCAGGGAATGATCAAAGCGTAGACTGTTAGAGACATTACTCCCATGGAGGAAAGTGCGCATGGTGACTGATGTATTCAATCCCGATGAAATTTCTGTGTTTCTTCAACACCCTGATAGTCCACAGATTACAGAATGCCTCCAGATGTGCATCGGAAACTACTACTGGTCTTCCAGGGAACGATTAAAGCATAGACTGTTTGAGACATTACTCCCATGGAGGAAAGTGCGCATGGTGAATGTTGCATTCAATCCCGAGACAGTTACTGTGATTCATCAACACTTTGGAGGTCCACAGATTACAGAAAACCTCCAGATGTGCATCGGAAACTACTACTGGTCTTCCAGGGAACGATTAAAGCGTAGACTCTTTGTGGATTACTCCCATGGAGGAAAGTGCGCATGGTGACTGTTGTATTCAATCCCGAGGAAATTTCTGTGTTTTAATCCACACTTCTAAGGTCCAAAAAATTACAGAAGGAATCCAGATGTGCATCGAAATTTACTACTGGTCTTCTAGGGAACGATCAAAGCGTTGACTGTTTCAGAATTACCCCCATGGAGGAAAGTGCGAATCGTGTCTGTTGTATTCAATCCCGATGCAATTTCTGAGTTTCATCAACGTTCTGATAGTCCACAGATTACAGAATGCAGCCAGATGTGCATCGGAAACTACTACTGGTCTTCCAGGAAAGATCAAAGCGTAGACTGTTTGAGGCATTACTCGCATGGAGGAAAGTGCGCATGGTGACTGTTGTATTCAATCCCGATGGAATTTCTATGTTTCATCAACACTCTGATAGTCGTCAGATTACAGAATGCCTCCAGATGTGCATCGGAAACTGCTACTGGTCTTCCAGGGAACGATCAAAGCGTAAACTCTTTGAGACATTACTCCCGTAGAGGAAAGTGCACATGGTGACTGTTGTATTCAATCCCGATGCAATTTCTGTGTTTCATCAAGTGTCTGATAGTCCACAGGTTACAGAATGCCTCCAGATCTGCATCCGAAACTACTACTGGACTTCCAGGGAACGATCAAAGCGTAGACTGTTTGAGACATTACTCTTATCGAGGAAAGTGCGCATGGTGACTGTTGTATTCATTCCCGATGCCATTTTAGTGTTTCATCTACACTCTGATAGTCCACAGATTACAGAATGCCACCAGATGTGCATCGGAAACTACTACTGGTCTTCCAGGGACGATAAAAGCGTAGACTGTTTGAGACATTACTCCAATGGAGGAAAGTGCGCATGGTGACTGTTGTATTCAATACCGATGCAATTTCTGTGTTTCATCAACACTCTGATACTCCACAGATTACAGAATGCCACCAGATGTGCATCGAAAACTACTACTGGTCTTCCAGGGAACGATCAAAGCGTAGACTGTTTGAGACATACCTCCCGTGGAGGAAAGTGCGCGTGGTGACTGTTGTATTCAATCACGATGCAATTTCAGTGTTTCATCAACACTCTGATAGTCCACAGATTACAGAATGATACCAGATGTGCATCGGAAGCTACTACTGGTCTTCCAGGGAACGATCAAAGGGTAGACTGTTTGAGAATTACTCCCATGGAGGAAAGTGCGCATGGTGACTGTTGTATTCAATCCCGAGACAATTACTGTGTTTCATCAACACTTTGAAGGTTCACAGATTTCAGAAAGCCTCCAGATGTGCCTCGGAAACTACTACTGGTCTTCCAGGGAAGGATTAAAGCATAGACTGTTTGAGACATTACTCCCATGGAGGAAAGTGCGCATGGTGACTGTTGTATTCAATTCCGAGACAGTTACTGTGATTCATCAACACTTTGAAGGTCCACAGATTACAGAAAGCCTCCAGATGTGTATCGGAAACTACTACTGGTCTTCCAGGGAACGATTAAAGCGTAGACTCTTTGTGGATTACTCCCATGGAGGAAAGTGCGCATGGTGACTGTTGTATTCAATCCCGAGGAAATGGCTGTGTTTTAATCCACACTTCAAAGGTCCACAAATTACAGAAGGAATCCAGATGTGCATCGGAATTTACTACTGGTCTTCCAGGGAACGATCAAAGCGTTGACGGTTTCAGAATTACTCCCATGGTGGAACGTGCGAATCGTGTCTGTTGTATTCAATCCCGATGCAATTTCTGAGTTTCATCAACACTCTGATAGTCCACAGATTACAGAATGCAGAGAGATGTGCATCGGAAACTACTACTGGTCTTTCAGGAAAGATCAAAGCGTAGACTGTGTGAGACATTACTCGCATGGAGGAAAGTGCGCATGTTGACTGTTGTATTCAATCCCGATGCATTTTCTGTGTTTCATCAACACTCTGATAGCCCTCAGATTACAGAATGCCTCCAGATGTGTATCGGAATCTACTACTGGTCTTCCTGGGAACGATCAAAGCGTAGACTGTTTGAGACATTACTCCCATGGAGGAAAGTGCGCATGGTGTCTGTTGTATTCAATCCCGAGACAATTACTGTGTTTTATCAACACTTTGAAGGTACACAGATTACAGAAAGCCTCCAGATGTGCATCGGAAACTACTACTGGTCTTCCAGGGAACGATCATAGCGTAAACTGTTTGAGACATTACTCCCGTGGAGGAAAGTGCGCATGGTGACTGTTGTATTCAATCCCGATGCAATATCTGTGTTTCATCAACACTCTGATACTTCCACGGATTACAGAATGCCACCAGATGTGCATCGGAATCTACTACGGTTCTTCCAGGGAACGTCAAAGCGTAGACTGTTTGAGACATACCACCCCTGGAGGAAAGTGCGCATGGTGACTGTTGTATTCAATCCCGATGCAATTTCTGTGTATCATCAACACTCTGATAGTCCACAGATTACAGAATAGCACCAGATGTGCATCGGTAACTACTACTGGTCTTCCAGGGAATGATTAAAGCATAGACTGTTTGAGACATTACTCCCTATGGAGGAAAGTGCGCATGGTGACTGTTGTATTCATTCCCGATGCAATTTTAGTGTTTCATCTACACCCTGATAGTCCACAGATTACAGAATGCCACCAGATGTGCATCGGAAACTGCTACTGGTCTTCCAGGGAACGATCAAAGCGTAAACTCTTTGAGACATTACACCCATGGAGGAAAGTGCGCATCGTATATGTTGTATTCAATCCCGATGCTTTTTCTGTGTTTCATCAACAGTCTGATAGTCTACAGATTACAGAATG
Organism: Schistocerca gregaria; assembly: GCF_023897955.1. NCBI lineage: Eukaryota > Metazoa > Arthropoda > Insecta > Orthoptera > Acrididae > Schistocerca > Schistocerca gregaria. The sequence goes on from NC_064927.1 coordinate 46,301,339, forward strand.
CCTCCAGATGTGCATCGGTAACTACTACTGGTCTTCCAGGGAATGATCAAAGCGTAGACTGTTAGAGATATTACTCCCATGGAGGAAAGTGCGCATGGTGACTGATGTATTCAATCCCGATGAAATTTCTGTGTTTCTTCAACACCCTGATAGTCCACAGATTACAGAATGTCTCCAGATGTGCATCGGAAACTACTACTGGTCTTCCAGGGAACGATTAAAGCATAGACTGTTTGAGACATTACTCCCATGGAGGAAAGTGCGCATGGTGAATGTTGCATTCAATCCCGAGACAGTTACTGTGATTCATCAACACTTTGGAGGTCCACAGATTACAGAAAACCTCCAGATGTGCATCGGAAACTACTACTGGTCTTCCAGGGAACGATTAAAGCGTAGACTCTTTGTGGATTACTCCCATGGAGGAAAGTGCGCATGGTGACTGTTGTATTCAATCCCGAGGAAATTTCTGTGTTTTAATCCACACTTCTAAGGTCCAAAAAATTACAGAAGGAATCCAGATGTGCATCGAAATTTACTACTGGTCTTCTAGGGAACGATCAAAGCGTTGACTGTTTCAGAATTACCCCCATGGAGGAAAGTGCGAATCGTGTCTGTTGTATTCAATCCCGATGCAATTTCTGAGTTTCATCAACGTTCTGATAGTCCACAGATTACAGAATGCAGCCAGATGTGCATCGGAAACTACTACTGGTCTTCCAGGAAAGATCAAAGCGTAGACTGTTTGAGGCATTACTCGCATGGAGGAAAGTGCGCATGGTGACTGTTGTATTCAATCCCGATGGAATTTCTATGTTTCATCAACACTCTGATAGTCGTCAGATTACAGAATGCCTCCAGATGTGCATCGGAAACTGCTACTGGTCTTCCAGGGAACGATCAAAGCGTAAACTCTTTGAGACATTACTCCCGTAGAGGAAAGTGCACATGGTGACTGTTGTATTCAATCCCGAGGAAATTTCTGTGTTTTATTCCACACTTCGAAGGTCCACAAATTACAGAAGAAATCCAGATGTGCATCGAAATTTACTACTGGTCTTCTAGGGAACGATCAAAGCGTTGACTGTTTCAGAATTACTCCCATGGAGGAAAGTGCAAATCGTGTCTGTTGTATTCAATCCCTATGCAATTTCTGAGTTTCATCAACGTTCTGATAGTCCACAGATTACAGAATGCAGCCAGATGTGCATCGGAAACTACTACTGGTCTTCCAGGAAAGATCAAAGCGTAGACTGTTTGAGACATTACTCGCATGGAGGAAAGTGCGCATGGTGACTGTTGTATTCAATCCCGATGCAATTTCTGTGTTTCATCAACACTCTGATAGTCCTCAGATTACAGAATGCCTCCAGATGTGCATCGGAAACTGCTACTGGTCTTCCAGGGAACGATCAAAGCGTAAACTCTTTGAGACATTACTCAGATGGAGGAAAGTGCGCATGGTGACTGTTGTATTCAATCCCGATTCATTTTCTGTGTTTCATCAACACTCTGATAGTCCTTAGATTACAGAATGAACCCAGATGTGCATCGGAAACTACTATAGGTCTTCCAGGGAACGATTAAAGCATAGACTGTTTGAGACATTACTCCCATGGAGGAAAGTGCGCATGGTGACTGTTGTATTCAATCCCGATGCAATTTCTGTGTTTCATCAACAATCTGATAGTCCACAGATTACAGAATGCCACCAGATGTGCATCGGAAACTACTACTGGTCTTCCAGGGAACGATCATAGCGTAGACTGCTTGAGACATTACTCCCGTGGAGGAAAGTGCGCATGGTGACTGTTGTATTCAATCCCGATACAATTTCTGTGTTTCATCAACACTCTGATACTTCCACGGATTACAGAATGAAACTAGATGTGCATCGGGATCTACTACTGGTCTTCCAGGGAACGTCCTAGCGTATACAGTTTGAGACATACCTCCCCTGGAGGAAAGTGCGCATGGTGACTGTTGTATTCAATCCCGTTGCTATTTCTGTGTTTCATCAACACTCTGATAGTCCACAGGTTACAGAATGCCTCCAGATGTGCATCGGGAACTACTACTGGTCTTCCAGGGAATGATCAAAGCATAGACTGTTAGAGACATTACTCCCATGGAGGAAAGTGCGAATGGTGACTTATGTATTCAATCCCGATGCAATTTCTGTGTTTCATCAACACTCTGATAATCCACAGATTACAGAATCCCTCCAGATGTTAATCGGAAACTAGTATTGGTCTTCCAGGGAACGATCAAAGCGTAGACTGTTTGAGACATTACTCCCATGGAGGAAAGTGCGCATGGTGACTGTTGTATTCAATCCCGTTGCTATTTCTGTGTTTCATCAACACTCTGATACTTCCACGGATTACAGAATGAAACTAGATGTGCATCGGGATCTACTACTGGTCTTCCAGGGAACGTCCTAGCGTATACAGTTTGAGACATACCTCCCCTGGAGGAAAGTGCGCATGGTGACTGTTGTATTCAATCCCGTTGCTATTTCTGTGTTTCATCAACACTCTGATAGTCCACAGGTTACAGAATGCCTCCAGTTGTGCATCGGGAACTACTACTGGTCTTCCAGGGAATGATCAAAGCATAGACTGTTAGAGACATTACTCCCATGGAGGAAAGTGCGAATGGTGACTTATGTATTCAATCCCGATGCAATTTCTGTGTTTCATCAACACTCTGATAATCCACAGATTACAGAATCCCTCCAGATGTTAATCGGAAACTAGTATTGGTCTTCCAGGGAACGATCAAAGCGTAGACTGTTTGAGACATTACTCCCATGGAGGAAAGTGCGCATGGTGACTGTTGCATTCAATCCCGAGACAGTTACTGTGATTCATCAACACTTTGAAGGTCCACAGATTACAGAAAGCCTCCAGATGTGCATCGGAAACTACTACTGGTCTTAAAGGGAACGATTAAAGTGTAGACTCTTTGTGGATTACTCCCATGGAGGAAAGTGCGCATGGTGACTGTTGTATTCAATCCCGAGGAAATTTCTGTGTTTTAATCCACACTTCGAAGGTCCACAAATTACAGAAGGAAACCAGATGTGCATCGAAATTTACTACTGGTCTTCCAGGGAACGATCAAAGCGTTGACTGTTTAAGAATTACTCCCATGGAGGAAAGTGCGAATCGTGTCTGTTGTATTCAATCCCGATGCAATTTCTGAGTTTCATCAACACTCTCATAGTCCACAGATTACAGAATGCATCCAGATGTGCATCGGAAACTACTACTGGTCTTCCAGGAACGATCAAAGCGTAGACTGTTTGAGACATTACTCGCATGGAGGAAAGTGCGCATGGTGACTGTTGTATTCAATCCCGATGCAATTTCTGTGTTTCATCAACACTCTGATAGTCCTCAGATTACAGAATGCCTCCAGATGTGCATCGGAATCTGCTACTGGTCTTCTAGGGAACGATCAAAGCGTAAACTCTTTGAGACATTACTCCCATGGAGGAAAGTGCGCATGGTGACTGTTGTACTCAATCCCGATGCATTTTCTGTGTTTCATCAACACTCTGATAGTCCTCAGATTACAGAATGCCTCAAGATGTGCATCGGAAACTACTACTGGTCTTCCAGGGAACGATTAAAGCGTAGACTCTTTGTGGATTACTCCCATGGAGGAAAGTGCGCATGGTGACTGTTGTATTCAATCCCGAGGAAATTGCTGTGTTTTAATCCACACTTCGAAGGTCCACAAATTACAGAAGGAATACAGATGTGCATCGGAATTTACTACTGGTCTTCCAGGGAACGATCAAAGCGTTGACTGTTTCAGAATTACTCCCATGGTGGAACGTGCGAATCGTGTCTGTTGTATTCAATCCCGATGCAATTTCTGAGTTTCATCAACACTCTGATAGTCCACAGATTACAGAATGCAGCCAGATGTGCATCGGAAACTACTACTGGTCTTCCAGGAACGATCAAAGCGTAGACTGTTTGAGACATTACTCGCATGGAGGAAAGTGCGCATGTTGACTGTTGTATTCAATCCCGATGCATTTTCTGTGTTTCATCAACACTCTGATAGCCCTCAGATTACAGAATGCCTCCAGATGTGTATTGGAGACTACTACTGGTCTTCCTGCGAACGATCAAAGCGTAGACTGTTTGAGACATTACTCCCATGGAGGAAAGTGCGCATGGTGACTGTTGTATTCAATCCCGAGACAATTACGGTGTTTTATCAACACTTTGAAGGTCCACAGATTACAGTAAGCCTCCAGATGTGCATCGGAAACTACTACTGGTCTTCCAGGGAACGATTAAAGCATAGAATTTTTGAGACATTACTCCCATAGGGGAAAGTGCGCATGGTGACGGTTGTGTTCAATCCCGAGGCAATTTCTATGTTTCAATCTACACTTTGAAGGTCGACAGATTACAGAAGGAATCCAGATGTGCATCGGAAACTACTACTGGCCTTCCATTGAACGATCAAAGTGTAGACTGTTTGAGAATTACTCCCATGGAGGAAAGTGCGCACAGTGACTGTTGTATTCAATCCCGATGCAATTTCTGTGTTTCATCAAGTGTCTGATAGTCCACAGGTTACAGAATGCCTCCAGATCTGCATCCGAAACTACTACTGGACTTCCGGGGAACGATCAAAGCGTAGACTGTTTGAGACATTACTCTTATCGAGGAAAGTGCGCATGGTGACTGTTGTATTCATTCCCGATGCCATTTTAGTGTTTCATCTACACTCTGATAGTCCACAGATTACAGAATGCCACCAGATGTGCATCGGAAACTACTACTGGTCTTCCAGGGACGATAAAAGCGTAGACTGTTTGAGACATTACTCCAATGGAGGAAAGTGCGCATGGTGACTGTTGTATTCAATACCGATGCAATTTCTGTGTTTCATCAACACTCTGATACTCCACAGATTACAGAATGCCACCAGATGTGCATCGAAAACTACTACTGGTCTTCCAGGGAACGATCAAAGCGTAGACTGTTTGAGACATACCTCCCGTGGAGGAAAGTGCGCGTGGTGACTGTTGTATTCAATCCCGATGCAATTTCTGTGTTTCATCAACACTCTGATAGTCCACAGATTACAGAATGCCACCAGATGTGCATCGGAAGCTACTACTGGTCTTCCAGGGAACGATCAAAGGGTAGACTGTTTGAGAATTACTCCCATGGAGGAAAGTGCGCATGGTGACTGTTGTATTCAATCCCGAGACAATTACTGTGTTTCATCAACACTTTGAAGGTTCACAGATTTCAGAAAGCCTCCAGATGTGCATCGGAAACTACTACTGGTCTTCCAGGGAAGGATTAAAGCATAGACTGTTTGAGACATTACTCCCATGGAGGAAAGTGCGCATGGTGACTGTTGCATTCAATCCCGAGACAGTTACTGTGATTCATCAACACTTTGAAGGTCCACAGATTACAGAAAGCCTCCAGATGTGTATCGGAAACTACTACTGGTCTTCCAGGGAACGATTAAAGCGTAGACTCTTTGTGGATTACTCCCATGGAGGAAAGTGCGCATGGTGACTGTTGTATTCAATCCCGAGGAAATGGCTGTGTTTTAATCCACACTTCAAAGGTCCACAAATTACAGAAGGAATCCAGATGTGCATCGGAATTTACTACTGGTCTTCCAGGGAACGATCAAAGCGTTGACGGTTTCAGAATTACTCCCATGGTGGAACGTGCGAATCGTGTCTGTTGTATTCAATCCCGATGCAATTTCTGAGTTTCATCAACACTCTGATAGTCCACAGATTACAGAATGCAGAGAGATGTGCATCGGAAACTACTACTGGTCTTTCAGGAACGATCAAAGCGTAGACTGTTTGAGACATTACTCGCATGGAGGAAAGTGCGCATGGTGACTGTTGTATTGAATCCCGATGCAATTTCTGTGTTTCATCAACAATCTGATAGTCCACAGATTACAGAATGCCACCAGATGTGCATCGGAAACTACTACTGGTCTTCCAGGGAACGATCATAGCGTAGACTGCTTGAGACATTACTCCCGTGGAGGAAAGTGCGCATGGTGACTGTTGTATTCAATCCCGATACAATTTCTGTGTTTCATCAACACTCTGATACTTCCACGGATTACAGAATGAAACCAGATGTGCATCGGGATCTACTACTGGTCTTCCAGGGAACGTCCTAGCGTATACAGTTTGAGACATACCTCCCCTGGAGGAAAGTGCGCATGGTGACTGTTGTATTCAATCCCGTTGCTATTTCTGTGTTTCATCAACACTCTGATAGTCCACAGGTTACAGAATGCCTCCAGATGTGCATCGGTAACTACTACTGGTCTTCCAGGGAATGATCAAAGCATAGACAGTTAGAGACATTACTCCCATGGAGGAAAGTGCGAATGGTGACTGATGTATTCAATCCCGATGAAATTTCTGTGTTTCTTCAACACTCTGATAGTCCACATATTACAGAATGCCTCCAGATGAGCATCGGTAACTACTACTGGTCTTCCAGGGAACGATCAAAGCGTAGACTGATAGAGACATTACTCCCATGGAGGAAAGTGTGCATGGTGACTGTTGTATTCAATCCCGATACAATTTCTGTGTATCATCAACACTCTGATAGTCCACAGATTACAGAATGCCTCCAGATGTGCATCGGAAACTACTACTGGTCTTCCAGGGAACGATTAAAGCATAGACTGTTTGAGACATTACTCCCATGGAGGAAAGTGCGCATGGTGACTGTTGCATTCAATCCCGAGACAGTTACTGTGATTCATCAACACTTTGAAGGTCCACAGATTACAGAAAGCCTCCAGATGTGCATCGGAAACTACTACTGGTCTTAAAGGGAACGATTAAAGTGTAGACTCTTTGTGGATTACTCCCATGGAGGAAAGTGCGCATGGTGACTGTTGTATTCAATCCCGAGGAAATTTCTGTGTTTTAATCCACACTTCGAAGGTCCACAAATTACAGAAGGAAACCAGATGTGCATCGAAATTTACTACTGGTCTTCCAGGGAACGATCAAAGCGTTGACTGTTTAAGAATTACTCCCATGGAGGAAAGTGCGAATCGTGTCTGTTGTATTCAATCCCGATGCAATTTCTGAGTTTCATCAACACTCTCATAGTCCACAGATTACAGAATGCATCCAGATGTGCATCGGAAACTACTACTGGTCTTCCAGGAACGATCAAAGCGTAGACTGTTTGAGACATTACTCGCATGGAGGAAAGTGCGCATGGTGACTGTTGTATTCAATCCCGATGCAATTTCTGTGTTTCATCAACACTCTGATAGTCCTCAGATTACAGAATGCCTCCAGATGTGCATCGGAATCTGCTACTGGTCTTCTAGGGAACGATCAAAGCGTAAACTCTTTGAGACATTACTCCCATGGAGGAAAGTGCGCATGGTGTCTGTTGTACTCAATCCCGATGCATTTTCTGTGTTTCATCAACACTCTGATAGTCCTCAGATTACAGAATGCCTCAAGATGTGCATCGGAAACTACTACTGGTCTTCCAGGGAACGATTAAAGCGTAGACTCTTTGTGGATTACTCCCATGGAGGAAAGTGCGCATGGTGACTGTTGTATTCAATCCCGAGGAAATTGCTGTGTTTTAATCCACACTTCGAAGGTCCACAAATTACAGAAGGAATACAGATGTGCATCGGAATTTACTACTGGTCTTCCAGGGAACGATCAAAGCGTTGACTGTTTCAGAATTACTCCCATGGTGGAACGTGCGAATCGTGTCTGTTGTATTCAATCCCGATGCAATTTCTGAGTTTCATCAACACTCTGATAGTCCACAGATTACAGAATGCAGCCAGATGTGCATCGGAAACTACTACTGGTCTTCCAGGAACGATCAAAGCGTAGACTGTTTGAGACATTACTCGCATGGAGGAAAGTGCGCATGTTGACTGTTGTATTCAATCCCGATGCATTTTCTGTGTTTCATCAACACTCTGATAGCCCTCAGATTACAGAATGCCTCCAGATGTGTATTGGAGACTACTACTGGTCTTCCTGCGAACGATCAAAGCGTAGACTGTTTGAGACATTACTCCCATGGAGGAAAGTGCGCATGGTGACTGTTGTATTCAATCCCGAGACAATTACGGTGTTTTATCAACACTTTGAAGGTCCACAGATTACAGTAAGCCTCCAGATGTGCATCGGAAACTACTACTGGTCTTCCAGGGAACGATTAAAGCATAGAATTTTTGAGACATTACTCCCATAGGGGAAAGTGCGCATGGTGACGGTTGTGTTCAATCCCGAGGCAATTTCTATGTTTCAATCCACACTTTGAAGGTCGACAGATTACAGAAGGAATCCAGATGTGCATCGGAAACTACTACTGGCCTTCCATTGAACGATCAAAGTGTAGACTGTTTGAGAATTACTCCCATGGAGGAAAGTGCGCACAGTGACTGTTGTATTCAATCCCGATGCAATTTCTGTGTTTCATCAAGTGTCTGATAGTCCACAGGTTACAGAATGCCTCCAGATCTGCATCCGAAACTACTACTGGACTTCCAGGGAACGATCAAAGCGTAGACTGTTTGAGACATTACTCTTATCGAGGAAAGTGCGCATGGTGACTGTTGTATTCATTCCCGATGCCATTTTAGTGTTTCATCTACACTCTGATAGTCCACAGATTACAGAATGCCACCAGATGTGCATCGGAAACTACTACTGGTCTTCCAGGGACGATAAAAGCGTAGACTGTTTGAGACATTACTCCAATGGAGGAAAGTGCGCATGGTGACTGTTGTATTCAATACCGATGCAATTTCTGTGTTTCATCAACACTCTGATACTCCACAGATTACAGAATGCCACCAGATGTGCATCGAAAACTACTACTGGTCTTCCAGGGAACGATCAAAGCGTAGACTGTTTGAGACATACCTCCCGTGGAGGAAAGTGCGCGTGGTGACTGTTGTATTCAATCCCGATGCAATTTCTGTGTTTCATCAACACTCTGATAGTCCACAGATTACAGAATGCCACCAGATGTGCATCGGAAGCTACTACTGGTCTTCCAGGGAACGATCAAAGGGTAGACTGTTTGAGAATTACTCCCATGGAGGAAAGTGCGCATGGTGACTGTTGTATTCAATCCCGAGACAATTACTGTGTTTCATCAACACTTTGAAGGTTCACAGATTTCAGAAAGCCTCCAGATGTGCATCGGAAACTACTACTGGTCTTCCAGGTAAGGATTAAAGCATAGACTGTTTGAGACATTACTCCCATGGAGGAAAGTGCGCATGGTGACTGTTGCATTCAATCCCGAGACAGTTACTGTGATTCATCAACACTTTGAAGGTCCACAGATTACAGAAAGCCTCCAGATGTGTATCGGAAACTACTACTGGTCTTCCAGGGAACGATTAAAGCGTAGACTCTTTGTGGATTACTCCCATGGAGGAAAGTGCGCATGGTGACTGTTGTATTCAATCCCGAGGAAATGGCTGTGTTTTAATCCACACTTCAAAGGTCCACAAATTACAGAAGGAATCCAGATGTGCATCGGAATTTACTACTGGTCTTCCAGGGAACGATCAAAGCGTTGACGGTTTCAGAATTACTCCCATGGTGGAACGTGCGAATCGTGTCTGTTGTATTCAATCCCGATGCAATTTCTGAGTTTCATCAACACCCTGATAGTCCACAGATTACAGAATGCAGAGAGATGTGCATCGGAAACTACTACTGGTCTTTCAGGAACGATCAAAGCGTAGACTGTTTGAGACATTACTCGCATGGAGGAAAGTGCGCATGTTGACTGTTGCATTCAATCCCGATGCATTTTCTGTGTTTCATCAACACTCTGATAGCCCTCAGATTACAGAATGCCTCCAGATGTGTATCGGAATCTACTACTGGTCTTCCTGGGAACGATCAAAGCGTAGACTGTTTGAGACATTACTCCCATGGAGGAAAGTGCGCATGGTGTCTGTTGTATTCAATCCCGAGACAATTACTGTGTTTTATCAACACTTTGAAGGTACACAGATTACAGAAAGCCTCCAGATGTGCATCGGAAACTACTACTGGTCTTCCAGGGAACGATCATAGCGTAAACTGTTTGAGACATTACTCCCGTGGAGGAAAGTGCGCATGGTGACTGTTGTATTCAATCCCGATGCAATATCTGTGTTTCATCAACACTCTGATACTTCCACGGATTACAGAATGCCACCAGATGTGCATCGGAATCTACTACGGTTCTTCCAGGGAACGTCAAAGCGTAGACTGTTTGAGACATACCACCCCTGGAGGAAAGTGCGCATGGTGACTGTTGTATTCAATCCCGATGCAATTTCTGTGTATCATCAACACTCTGATAGTCCACAGATTACAGAATAGCACCAGATGTGCATCGGTAACTACTACTGGTCTTCCAGGGAATGATTAAAGCATAGACTGTTTGAGACATTACTCCCTATGGAGGAAAGTGCGCATGGTGACTGTTGTATTCATTCCCGATGCAATTTTAGTGTTTCATCTACACCCTGATAGTCCACAGATTACAGAATGCCACCAGATGTGCATCGGAAACTGCTACTGGTCTTCCAGGGAACGATCAAAGCGTAAACTCTTTGAGACATTACACCCATGGAGGAAAGTGCGCATCGTATATGTTGTATTCAATCCCGATGCATTTTCTGTGTTTCATCAACAGTCTGATAGTCTACAGATTACAGAATGCCTCCAGATGTGCATCGGTAACTACTACTGGTCTTCCAGGGAATGATCAAAGCGTAGACTGTTAGAGACATTACTCCCATGGAGGAAAGTGCGCATGGTGACTGATGTATTCAATCCCGATGAAATTTCTGTGTTTCTTCAACACCCTGATAGTCCACAGATTACAGAATGCCTCCAGATGTGCATCGGAAACTACTACTGGTCTTCCATTGAACGATTAAAGCATAGACTGTTTGAGACATTACTCCCATGGAGGAAAGTGCGCATGGTGAATGTTGCATTCAATCCCGAGGCAGTTACTGTGATTCATCAACACTTTGGAGGTCCACAGATTACAGAAAACCTCCAGATGTGCATCGGAAACTACTACTGGTCTTCCAGGGAACGATTAAAGCGTAGACTCTTTGTGGATTACTCCCATGGAGGAAAGTGCGCATGGTGACTGTTGTATTCAATCCCGAGGAAATTTCTGTGTTTTAATCCACACTTCTAAGGTCCAAAAAATTACAGAAGGAATCCAGATGTGTATCGAAATTTACTACTGGTCTTCTAGGGAACGATCAAAGCGTTGACTGTTTCAGAATTACCCCCATGGAGGAAAGTGCGAATCGTGTCTGTTGTATTCAATCCCGATGCAATTTCTGAGTTTCATCAACGTTCTGATAGTCCACAGATTACAGAATGCAGCCAGATGTGCATCGGAAACTACTACTGGTCTTCCAGGAAAGATCAAAGCGTAGACTGTTTGAGGCATTACTCGCATGGAGGAAAGTGCGCATGGTGACTGTTGTATTCAATCCCGATGGAATTTCTATGTTTCATCAACACTCTGATACTCGTCAGATTACAGAATGCCTCCAGATGTGCATCGGAAACTGCTACTGGTCTTCCAGGGAACGATCAAAGCGTAAACTCTTTGAGACATTACTCCCATAGAGGAAAGTGCACATGGTGACTGTTGTATTCAATCCCGAGGAAATTTCTGTGTTTTATTCCACACTTCGAAGGTCCACAAATTGCAGAAGAAATCCAGATGTGCATCGAAATTTACTACTGGTCTTCTAGGGAACGATCAAAGCGTTGACTGTTTCAGAATTACTCCCATGGAGGAAAGTGCAAATCGTGTCTGTTGTATTCAATCCCTATGCAATTTCTGAGTTTCATCAACGTTCTGATAGTCCACAGATTACAGAATGCAGCCAGATGTGCATCGGAAACTACTACTGGTCTTCCAGGAAAGATCAAAGCGTAGACTGTTTGAGACATTACTCGCATGGAGGAAAGTGCGCATGGTGACTGTTGTATTCAATCCCGATGCAATTTCTGTGTTTCATCAACACTCTGATAGTCCTCAGATTACAGAATGCCTCCAGATGTGCATCGGAAACTGCTACTGGTCTTCCAGGGAACGATCAAAGCGTAAACTCTTTGAGACATTACTCAGATGGAGGAAAGTGCGCATGGTGACTGTTGTATTCAATCCCGATTCATTTTCTGTGTTTCATCAACACTCTGATAGTCCTTAGATTACAGAATGAATCCAGATGTGCATCGGAAACTACTATAGGTCTTCCAGGGAACGATTAAAGCATAGACTGTTTGAGACATTACTCCCATGGAGGAAAGTGCGCATGGTGACTGTTGTATTCAATCCCGATGCAATTTCTGTGTTTCATCAACAATCTGATAGTCCACAGATTACAGAATGCCACCAGATGTGCATCGGAAACTACTACTGGTCTTCCAGGGAACGATCATAGCGTAGACTGCTTGAGACATTACTCCCGTGGAGGAAAGTGCGCATGGTGACTGTTGTATTCAATCCCGATACAATTTCTGTGTTTCATCAACACTCTGATACTTCCACGGATTACAGAATGAAACCAGATGTGCATCGGGATCTACTACTGGTCTTCTAGGGAACATCCTAGCGTATACAGTTTGAGACATACCTCCCCTGGAGGAAAGTGCGCATGGTGACTGTTGTATTCAATCCCGTTGCTATTTCTGTGTTTCATCAACACTCTGATAGTCCACAGGTTACAGAATGCCTCCAGATGTGCATCGGGAACTACTACTGGTCTTCCAGGGAATGATCAAAGCATAGACTGTTAGAGACATTACTCCCATGGAGGAAAGTGCGAATGGTGACTTATGTATTCAATCCCGATGCAATTTCTGTGTTTCATCAACACTCTGATAATCCACAGATTACAGAATCCCTCCAGATGTTAATCGGAAACTAGTATTGGTCTTCCAGGGAACGATCAAAGCGTAGACTGTTTGAGACATTACTCCCATGGAGGAAAGTGCGCATGGTGACTGTTGTATTCAATCCCGTTGCTATTTCTGTGTTTCATCAACACTCTGATAGTCCACAGGTTACAGAATGCCTCCAGATGTGCATCGGTAACTACTACTGGTCTTCCAGGGAATGATCAAAGCTTAGACAGTTAGAGACATTACTCCCATGGAGGAAAGTGCGAATGGTGACTGATGTATTCAATCCCGATGAAATTTCTGTGTTTCTTCAACACTCTGATAGTCCACATATTACAGAATGCCTCCAGATGAGCATCGGTAACTACTACTGGTCTTCCAGGGAACGATCAAAGCGTAGACTGATAGAGACATTACTCCCATGGAGGAAAGTGTGCATGGTGACTGTTGTATTCAATCCCGATACAATTTCTGTGTATCATCAACACTCTGATAGTCCACAGATTACAGAATGCCTCCAGATGTGCATCGGAAACTACTACTGGTCTTCCAGGGAACGATTAAAGCATAGACTGTTTGAGACATCACTCCCATGGAGGAAAGTGCGCATGGTGACTGTTGCATTCAATCCCGAGACAGTTACTGTGATTCATCAACACTTTGAAGGTCCACAGATTACAGAAAGCCTCCAGATGTGCATCGGAAACTACTACTGGTCTTAAAGGGAACGATTAAAGTGTAGACTCTTTGTGGATTACTCCCATGGAGGAAAGTGCGCATGGTGACTGTTGTATTCAATCCCGAGGAAATTTCTGTGTTTTAATCCACACTTCGAAGGTCCACAAATTACAGAAGGAAACCAGATGTGCATCGAAATTTACTACTGGTCTTCCAGGGAACGATCAAAGCGTTGACTGTTTAAGAATTACTCCCATGGAGGAAAGTGCGAATCGTGTCTGTTGTATTCAATCCCGATGCAATTTCTGAGTTTCATCAACACTCTCATAGTCCACAGATTACAGAATGCATCCAGATGTGCATCGGAAACTACTACTGGTCTTCCAGGAACGATCAAAGCGTAGACTGTTTGAGACATTACTCGCATGGAGGAAAGTGCGCATGGTGACTGTTGTATTCAATCCCGATGCAATTTCTGTGTTTCATCAACACTCTGATAGTCCTCAGATTACAGAATGCCTCCAGATGTGCATCGGAATCTGCTACTGGTCTTCTAGGGAACGATCAAAGCGTAAACTCTTTGAGACATTACTCCCATGGAGGAAAGTGCGCATGGTGACTGTTGTATTCAATCCCGATGCATTTTCTGTGTTTCATCAACACTCTGATAGTCCTCAGATTACAGAATGCCTCAAGATGTGCATCGGAAACTACTACTGGTCTTCCAGGGAACGATTAAAGCGTAGACTCTTTGTGGATTACTCCCATGGAGGAAAGTGCGCATGGTGACTGTTGTATTCAATCCCGAGGAAATTGCTGTGTTTTAATCCACACTTCGAAGGTCCACTAATTACAGAAGGAATACAGATGTGCATCGGAATTTACTACTGGTCTTCCAGGGAACGATCAAAGCGTTGACTGTTTCAGAATTACTCCCATGGTGGAACGTGCGAATCGTGTCTGTTGTATTCAATCCCGATGCAATTTCTGAGTTTCATCAACACTCTGATAGTCCACAGATTACAGAATGCAGCCAGATGTGCATCGGAAACTACTACTGGTCTTCCAGGAACGATCAAAGCGTAGACTGTTTGAGACATTACTCGCATGGAGGAAAGTGCGCATGTTGACTGTTGTATTCAATCCCGATGCATTTTCTGTGTTTCATCAACACTCTGATAGCCCTCAGATTACAGAATGCCTCCAGATGTGTATTGGAGACTACTACTGGTCTTCCTGCGAACGATCAAAGCGTAGACTGTTTGAGACATTACTCCCATGGAGGAAAGTGCGCATGGTGACTGTTGTATTCAATCCCGAGACAATTACGGTGCTTTATCAACACTTTGAAGGTCCACAGATTACAGTAAGCCTCCAGATGTGCATCGGAAACTACTACTGGTCTTCCAGGGAACGATTAAAGCATAGAATTTTTGAGACATTACTCCCATAGGGGAAAGTGCGCATGGTGACTGTTGTATTCAACCCCGATGCAATTTCTGTGTTTCATCAACACTCTGATAGTCCACAGATTACAGAATGCCACCAGATGTGCATCGGAAACTACTACTGGTCTTCCAGGGAACGATCATAGCGTAAACTGTTTGAGACATTACTCCCGTGGAGGAAAGTGCGCATGGTGACTGTTGTATTCAATCCCGTTGCTATTTCTGTGTTTCATCAACACTCTGATAGTCCACAGATTACAGAATGGCACCAGATGTGCGTTGGAAACTACTACTGGTCTTCCAGGGAATGATCAAAGCATAGACTGTTTGAGACATGACTCCCATAGAGGAAAGTGCGCATGGTGACTGTTGTATTCAATCCCGATGCAATATCTGTGTTTCATCAATACTCTGATACTTCCACAGATTACAGAATGCCACCAGATGTGCATCGGAATCTACTACGGGTCTTCCAGGGAACGTCAAAGCGTAGACTGTTTGAGACATACCTCCCCTGGAGGAAAATGCGCATGGTGACTGTTGTATTCAATCCCGTTGCTATTTCTGTGTTTCATCAACACTCTGATAGTCCACAGATTACAGAATGGCACCAGATGTGCGTCGGTATCTACTACTGGTTTTCCATGGAATGATTAATGCATAGACTGTTTGAGACATTACTCCCATGGAGGAAAGTGGGCATGGTGACTGTTGTATTCATTCCCGATGCAATTTTAGTGTTTCATCTACACTCTGATAGTCCACAGATTACAGAATGCCACCAGATGTGCATCGGAAACTGCTACTGGTCTTCCAGGGAACGATCAAAGCGTAAACTCTTTGAGACATTACACCCATGGAGGAAAGTGCGCATCGTATATGTTGTATTCAATCCCGATGCATTTTCTGTGTTTCATCAACAGTCTGATAGTCTACAGATTACAGAATGCCTCCAGATGTGCATCGGTAACTACTACTGGTCTTCCAGGGAATGATCAAAGCGTAGACTGTTAGAGACATTACTCCCATGGAGGAAAGTGCGCATGGTGACTGATGTATTCAATCCCGATGAAATTTCTGTGTTTCTTCAACACCCTGATGGTCCACAGATTACAGAATGCCTCCAGATGTGCATCGGAAACTACTACTGGTCTTCCAGGGAACGATTAAAACATAGACTGTTTGAGACATTACTCCCATGGAGGAAAGTGCGCATGGTGAATGTTGCATTCAATCCCGAGACAGTTACTGTGATTCATCAACACTTTGGAGGTCCACAGATTACAGAAAGCCTCCAGATGTGCATCGGAAACTACTACTGGTCTTCCAGGGAACGATTAAAGCGTAGACTCTTTGTGGATTACTCCCATGGAGGAAAGTGCGCATGGTGACTGTTGTATTCAATCCCGAGGAAATTTCTGTGTTTTAATCCACACTTCTAAGGTCCAAAAAATTACAGAAGGAATCCAGATGTGCATCGAAATTTACTACTGGTCTTCTAGGGAACGATCAAAGCGTTGACTGTTTCAGAATTACCCCCATGGAGGAAAGTGCGAATCGTGTCTGTTGTATTCAATCCCGATGCAATTTCTGAGTTTCATCAACGTTCTGATAGTCCACAGATTACAGAATGCAGCCAGATGTGCATCGGAAACTACTACTGGTCTTCCAGGAAAGATCAAAGCGTAGACTGTTTGAGGCATTAATCGCATGGAGGAAAGTGCGCATGGTGACTGTTGTATTCAATCCCGATGGAATTTCTATGTTTCATCAACACTCTGATAGTCGTCAGATTACAGAATGCCTCCAGATGTGCATCGGAAACTGCTACTGGTCTTCCAGGGAACGATCAAAGCGTAAACTCTTTGAGACATTACTCCCATAGAGGAAAGTGCACATAGTGACTGTTGTATTCAATCCCGAGGAAATTTCTGTGTTTTATTCCACACTTCGAAGGTCCACAAATTACAGAAGAAATCCAGATGTGCATCGAAATTTACTACTGGTCTTCTAGGGAACGATCAAAGCGTTGACTGTTTCAGAATTACTCCCATGGAGGAAAGTGCAAATCGTGTCTGTTGTATTCAATCCCTATGCAATTTCTGAGTTTCATCAACGTTCTGATAGTCCACAGATTACAGAATGCAGCCAGATGTGCATCGGAAACTACTACTGGTCTTCCAGGAAAGATCAAAGCGTAGACTGTTTGAGACATTACTCGCATGGAGGAAAGTGCGCATGGTGACTGTTGTATTCAATCCCGATGCAATTTCTGTGTTTCATCAACACTCTGATAGTCCTCAGATTACAGAATGCCTCCAGATGTGCATCGGAAACTGCTACTGGTCTTCCAGGGAACGATCAAAGCGTAAACTCTTTGAGACATTACTGAGATGGAGGAAAGTGCGCATGGTGACTGTTGTATTCAATCCCGATTCATTTTCTGTGTTTCATCAACACTCTGATAGTCCTTAGATTACAGAATGCCTCCAGATGTGCATCGGAAACTACTATAGGTCTTCCAGGGAACGATTAAAGCATAGACTGTTTGAGACATTACTCCCATGGAGGAAAGTGCGCATGGTGACTGTTGTATTCAATCCCGATGCAATTTCTGTGTTTCATCAACAATCTGATAGTCCACAGATTACAGAATGCCACCAGATGTGCATCGGAAACTACTACTGGTCTTCCAGGGAACGATCATAGCGTAGACTGCTTGAGACATTACTCCCGTGGAGGATAGTGCGCATGGTGACTGTTGTATTCAATCCCGATACAATTTCTGTGTTTCATCAACACTCTGATACTTCCACGGATTACAGAATGAAACCAGATGTGCATCGGGATCTACTACTGGTCTTCCAGGGAACGTCAAAGCGTATACAGTTTGAGACATACCTCCCCTGGAGGAAAGTGCGCATGGTGACTGTTGTATTCAATCCCGTTGCTATTTCTGTGTTTCATCAACACTCTGATAGTCCACAGGTTACAGAATGCCTCTAGATGTGCATCGGTAACTACTACTGGTCTTCCAGGGAATGATCAAAGCATAGACTGTTAGAGACATTACTCCCATGGAGGAAAGTGCGAATGGTGACTTATGTATTCAATCCCGATACAATTTCTGTGTTTCATCAACACTCTGATAATCCACAGATTACAGAATCCCTCCAGATTTTAATCGGAAACTAGTATTGGTCTTCCAGGGAACGATCAAAGCGTAGACTGTTTGAGACATTACTCCCATGGAGGAAAGTGCGCATGGTGACTGTTGTATTCAATCCCGTTGCTATTTCTGTGTTTCATCAACACTCTGATAGTCCACAGGTTACAGAACGCCTCCAGATGTGCATCGGTAACTACTACTGGTCTTCCAGGGAATGATCAAAGCATAGACAGTTAGAGACATTACTCCCATGGAGGAAAGTGCGAATGGTGACTGATGTATTCAATCCCGATGAAATTTCTGTGTTTCTTCAACACTCTGATAGTCCACATATTACAGAATGCCTCCAGATGAGCATCGGTAACTACTACTGGTCTTCCAGGGAACGATCAAAGCGTAGACTGATAGAGACATTACTCCCATGGAGGAAAGTGTGCATGGTGACTGTTGTATTCAATCCCGATACAATTTCTGTGTATCATCAACACTCCGATAGTCCACAGATTACAGAATGCCTCCAGATGTGCATCGGAAACTACTACCGGTCTTCCAGGGAACGATTAAAGCATAGACTGTTTGAGACATTACTCCCATGGAGGAAAGTGCGCATGGTGACTGTTGCATTCAATCCCGAGACAGTTACTGTGATTCATCAACACTTTGAAGGTCCACAGATTACAGAAAGCCTCCAGATGTGCATCGGAAACTACTACTGGTCTTAAAGGGAACGATTAAAGTGTAGACTCTTTGTGGATTACTCCCATGGAGGAAAGTGCGCATGGTGACTGTTGTATTCAATCCCGAGGAAATTTCAGTGTTTTAATCCACACTTCGAAGGTCCACAAATTACAGAAGGAAACCAGATGTGCATCGAAATTTACTACTGGTCTTCCAGGGAACGATCAAAGCGTTGACTGTTTAAGAATTACTCCCATGGAGGAAAGTGCGAATCGTGTCTGTTGTATTCAATCCCGATGCAATTTCTGAGTTTCATCAACACTCTCATAGTCCACAGATTACAGAATGCATCCAGATGTGCATCGGAAACTACTACTGGTCTTCCAGGAACGATCAAAGCGTAGACTGTTTGAGACATTACTCGCATGGAGGAAAGTGCGCATGGTGACTGTTGTATTCAATCCCGATGCAATTTCTGTGTTTCATCAACACTCTGATAGTCCTCAGATTACAGAATGCCTCCAGATTTGCATCGGAAACTGCTACTGGTCTTCTAGGGAACGATCAAAGCGTAAACTCTTTGAGACATTACTCCCATGGAGGAAAGTGCGCATGGTGACTGTTGTATTCAATCCCGATGCATTTTCTGTGTTTCATCAACACTCTGATAGTCCTCAGATTACAGAATGCCTCAAGATGTGCATCGGAAACTACTACTGGTCTTCCAGGGAACGATTAAAGCGTAGACTCTTTGTGGATTACTCCCATGGAGGAAAGTGCGCATGGTGACTGTTGTATTCAATCCCGTGGAAATTGCTGTGTTTTAATCCGCACTTCGAAGGTCCACAAATTACAGAAGGAATCCAGATGTGCATGGGAATTTACTACTGGTCTTCCAGGGAACGATCAAAGCGTTGACTGTTTCAGAATTACTCCCATGGTGGAACGTGCGAATCGTGTCTGTTGTATTCAATCCCGATGCAATTTCTGAGTTTCATCAACACTCTGATAGTCCACAGATTACAGAATGCAGCCAGATGTGCATCGGAAACTACTACTGGTCTGCCAGGAACGATCAAAGCGTAGACTGTTTGAGACATTACTCGCATGGAGGAAAGTGCGCATGTTGACTGTTGTATTCAATCCCGATGCATTTTCTGTGTTTCATCAACACTCTGATAGCAATCAGATTACAGAATGCCTCCAGATGTGTATTGGAAACTACTACTGGTCTTCCTGCGAACGATCAAAGCGTAGACTGTTTGAGACATTACTCCCATGGAGGAAAGTGCGCATGGTGACTGTTGTATTCAATCCCGAGACAATTACGGTGTTTTATCAACACTTTGAAGGTCCACAGATTACAGTAAGCCTCCAGATGTGCATCGGAAACTACTACTGGTCTTCCAGGGAACGATTAAAGCATAGAATTTTTGAGACATTACTCCCATAGGGGAAAGTGCGCATGGTGACTTATGTATTCAATCCCGATGCAATTTCTGTGTTTCATCAACACTCTGATAATCCACAGATTACAGAATCCCTCCAGATGTTAATCGGAAACTAGTATTGGTCTTCCAGGGAACGATCAAAGCGTAGACTGTTTGAGACATTACTCCCATGGAGGAAAGTGCGCATGGTGACTGTTGTATTCAATCCCGTTGCTATTTCTGTGTTTCATCAACACTCTGATAGTCCACAGGTTACAGAACGCCTCCAGATGTGCATCGGTAACTACTACTGGTCTTCCAGGGAATGATCAAAGCATAGACAGTTAGAGACATTACTCCCATGGAGGAAAGTGCGAATGGTGACTGATGTTTTCAATCCCGATGAAATTTCTGTGTTTCTTCAACACTCTGATAGTCCACATATTACAGAATGCCTCCAGATGAGCATCGGTAACTACTACTGGTCTTCCAGGGAACGATCAAAGCGTAGACTGATAGAGACATTACTCCCATGGAGGAAAGTGTGCATGGTGACTGTTGTATTCAATCCCGATACAATTTCTGTGTATCATCAACACTCTGATAGTCCACAGATTACAGAATGCCTCCAGATGTGCATCGGAAACTACTACTGGTCTTCCAGGGAACGATTAAAGCATAGACTGTTTGAGACATTACTCCCATGGAGGAAAGTGCGCATGGTGACTGTTGCATTCAATCCCGAGACAGTTACTGTGATTCATCAACACTTTGAAGGTCCACAGATTACAGAAAGCCTCCAGATGTGCATCGGAAACTACTACTGGTCTTAAAGGGAACGATTAAAGTGTAGACTCTTTGTGGATTACTCCCATGGAGGAAAGTGCGCATGGTGACTGTTGTATTCAATCCCGAGGAAATTTCAGTGTTTTAATCCACACTTCGAAGGTCCACAAATTACAGAAGGAAACCAGATGTGCATCGAAATTTACTACTGGTCTTCCAGGGAACGATCAAAGCGTTGACTGTTTCAGAATTACTCCCATGGTGGAACGTGCGAATCGTGTCTGTTGTATTCAATCCCGATGCAATTTCTGAGTTTCATCAACACTCTCATAGTCCACAGATTACAGAATGCATCCAGATGTGCATCGGAAACTACTACTGGTCTTCCAGGAACGATCAAAGCGTAGACTGTTTGAGACATTACTCGCATGGAGGAAAGTGCGCATGGTGACTGTTGTATTCAATCCCGATGCAATTTCTGTGTTTCATCAACACTCTGATAGTCCTCAGATTACAGAATGCCTCAAGATGTGCATCGGAAACTACTACTGGTCTTCCAGGGAACGATTAAAGCGTAGACTCTTTGTGGATTACTCCCATGGAGGAAAGTGCGCATGGTGACTGTTGTATTCAATCCCGTGGAAATTGCTGTGTTTTAATCCACACTTCGAAGGTCCACAAATTACAGAAGGAATCCAGATGTGCATCGGAATTTACTACTGGTCTTCCAGGGAACGATCAAAGCGTTGACTGTTTCAGAATTACTCCCATGGTGGAACGTGCGAATCGTGTCTGTTGTATTCAATCCCGATGCAATTTCTGAGTTTCATCAACACTCTGATAGTCCACAGATTACAGAATGCAGCCAGATGTGCATCGGAAACTACTACTGGTCTTCCAGGAACGATCAAAGCGTAGACTGATAGAGACATTACTCCCATGAAGGAAAGTGTGCATGGTGACTGTTGTATTCAATCCCGATACAATTTCTGTGTATCATCAACACTCTGATAGTCCACAGATTACAGAATGCCTCCAGATGTGCATCGGAAACTACTACTGGTCTTCCAGGGAACGATTAAAGCATAGACTGTTTGAGACATTACTCCCATGGAGGAAAGTGCGCATGGTGGATGTTGCATTCAATCCCGAGACAGTTACTGTGATTCATCAACACTTTGAAGGTCCACAGATTACAGAAAGCCTCCAGATGTGCATCGGAAACTACTACTGGTCTTCCAGGGAACGATTAAAGCGTAGACTCTTTGTGGATTACTCCCATGGAGGAAAGTGCTCATGGTGACTGTTGTATTCAATCCCGATACAATTTCTGTCTATCATCAACACTCTGATAGTCCACAGATTACAGAATGCTTCCAGATGTGCATCGGAAACTGCTACTGTCCTTCCAGGGAACGATCAAAGCGTAAACTCTTTGAGACATTACTCCCATGGAGGAAAGTGCGCATGGTGACTGTTGTATTCAATCCCGATGCATTTTCTGTGTTTCATCAACACTCTGATAGTCCTCAGATTACAGAATGCCTCCAGATGTGCATCAGAAACTACTACTGGTCTTCCAGGGAACGATTAAAGCATAGACTGTTTGAGACATTACTCCCATGGAGGAAAGTGCGCATGGTGACTGTTATATTCAATCCCGATGCAATTTCTGTGTTTCATCAACACTCTGATAGTCCACAGATTACAGAATGCCACCAGATGTGCATCGGAAACTACTACTGGTCTTCCAGGGAACGATCATAGCATAGACTGCTTGAGACATTACTCCCGTGGAGGAAAGTGCGCATGGTGACTGTTGCATTCAATCCCGATACAATTTCTGTGTTTCATCAACACTCTGATACTTCCACGGATTACAGAATGCCACCAGATGTGCATCGGGATCTACTACGGGTCTTCCAGGGAACGTGAAAGCGTAGACTGTTTGAGACATACCTCCCCTGGAGGAAAGTGCGCATGGTGACTGTTGTATTCAATCCCGTTGCTATTTCTGTGTTTCATCAACACTCTGATAGTCCACAGGTTACAGAATGCCTCCAGATGTGTATCGGTAACTACTACTGGTCTTCCAGGCAATGATCAAAGCGTAGACTGTTAGAGACATTACTCCCATGGAGGAAAGTGCGAATGGTGACTGATGTATTCAATCCCGATGCAATTTCTTTGTTTCATCAACACTCTGATAGTCCACAGATTACAGAATGCCTCCAGATGTTAATCGGAAACTAGTATTGGTCTTCCAGGGAACGATCAAAGCGTAGACTGTTTGAGACATTACTCCCATGGAGGAAAGTGCGCATGGTGAATGTTGTATTCAATCCCGTTGCTATTTCTGTGTTTCATCAACACTCTGATAGTCCACAGATTACAGAATACCACCAGATGTGCATCGGAAACTACTACTGGTCTTCCAGGGAACGATCATAGCATAGACTGCTTGAGACATTACTCCCGTGGAGGAAAGTGCGCATGGTGACTGTTGCATTCAATCCCGATGAAATTTCGGTGTTTCTTCAACACTCTGATAGTACACAGATTACAGAATGCCTCCAGATGAGCATCGGTAACTACTACTGGTCTTCCAGGTAACGATCAAATCGTAGACTGATAGAGACATTACTCCCATGGAGGAAAGTGTGCATGGTGACTGTT
The DNA here is from genome assembly GCF_023897955.1 of Schistocerca gregaria. Classification (NCBI taxonomy): domain Eukaryota; kingdom Metazoa; phylum Arthropoda; class Insecta; order Orthoptera; family Acrididae; genus Schistocerca; species Schistocerca gregaria. Next base: position 46,325,180 of record NC_064927.1, read on the forward strand.
GTATTCAATCCCGATAAAATTTCTGTCTATCATCAACACTCTGATAGTCCACAGATTACAGAATGCCTCCAGATGTGCATCGGAAACTACTACTGGCCTTCCAGGGAACGATTAAAGCATAGACTGTTTGAGACATTACTCCCATCGAGGAAAGTGCGCATTTTGACTATTGCATTCAATCCCGAGACAGTTACTGTGATTCATCAACACTTTGAAGGTCCACAGATTACAGAAAGCCTCCAGATGTGCATCGGAAACTACTACTGGTCTTCCAGGGAACGATTAAAACGTAGACTCTTTGTGGATTACTCCCATGGAGAAAGTGAACATGGTGACTGTTGTATTCAATCCCGAGGAAATTTCTGTGTTTTAATCCACACTTCGAAGGTCCACAAATTACAGAAGGAATCCAGATGTGCATCGAAATTTACTACTGGTCTTCCAGGGAACGATCAAAGCGTTGACTGTTTCAGAATTACTCCCATGGAGGAAAGTGCGAATCGTGTCTGTTGTATTCAATCTCGATGCAATTTCTGAGTTTCATCAACACTCTCATAGTCCACAGATTACAGAATGCAGCCAGATTTGCATCGGAAACTACTACTGGTCTTCCAGGAACGATCAAAGCGTAGCCTGTTTGAGACATTACTCGCATGGAGGAAAGTGCGCATGGTGACTGTTGTATTCAATCCCGATGCAATTTCTGAGTTTCATCAACACTCTGATAGTCCTCAGATTACAGAATGCCTCCAGATGTGCATCGGAAAGTGCTACTGGTCTTCCAGGGAACGATCATAGCGTAGACTGCTTGAGACATTACTCCCCTGGAGGAAAGTGCACATGGTGACTGTTGTATTCAATCCCGATGCAATTTCTGTGTTTCATCAACACTCTGATAGTCCACAGATTACAGAATGCCTCCAGATGCTAATCGGAAACTAGTATTGGTGTTCCAGGGAACGATCAAAGCGTAGACCGTTTGAGACATTACTCCCATGGAGGAAAGTGCGCATGGTGACTGTTGTATTCCATCCCGATGCAATTTGTGTGTATCATCAACACTCTGATAGTCCACAGTTTACAGAATGGCACCAGATGTGCATCGGTAACTACTACTGGTCTTCCAGGGAATGATCAAAGCGTAGCCTGTTTGAGACATTACTCGCATGGAGGAAAGTGCGCATGGTGACTGTTCTATTCAATCCCGATGCAAATTCTGTTTTTCATCAACACTCTGAAAGTCCTCAGATTACAGAATGCCTCCAGATGCGCATCGGAACCTGCTACTGGTCTTCTAGGGAACGGTCAAAGCGTAAACTCTTTGAGACATTACTCCCATGGAGGAAAGTGCGCATGGTGACTGTTGTATTCAATCCCGATGCATTTTCTGTGTTTCATCAACACTCTGATAGTCCTCAGATTACAGAATGCCTCCAGATGTGCATCGGAAACTACTACTTGTCTTCCAGGGGACGATTAAAGTGTAGACTCTTTGTGGATTACTCCCATGGAGGAAAGTGCGCATGGTGACTGTTTTATTCAATCCCGAGGAAATTGCTGTGTTTTAATGAACACTTCGAAGGTCCACAAATTACAGAAGGAATCCAGATGTGCATCGGAATTTACTACTGGTCTTCCAGGGAACGATCAAAGCGTTGACTGTTTCAGAATTACTCCCATGGTGGAACGTGCGAATCGTGTCTGTTGTATTCAATCTCGATGCAATTTCTGAGTTTCATCAACACTCTGATAGTCCACAGATTACAGAATGCAGCCAGATGTGCATCGGAAACTACTACTGGTCTTCCAGGAACGATCAAAGCGTAGACTGTTTGAGACATTACTCGCATGGAGGAAAGTGCGCATGTTGACTGTTGTATTCAATCCCTATGCATTTTCTGTGTTTCATCAACACTCTGATAGCCCTCAGATTACAGAATGCCTCCAGGTGTGTATTGGAAACTACTACTGGTCTTCCTGGGAACGATCAAAGCGTAGACTGTTTGAGACATTACTCCCATGGAGGAAAGTGCGCATGGTGACTGTTGTATTCAATCCCGAGACAATTACGGTGTTTTATCAACACTTTGAAGGTCCACAGATTACAGAAAGCCTCCAGATGTGCATCGGAAACTACAACTGGTCTTCCAGGGAACGATTAAATCATAGACTGTTTGAGACATTACTCCCAGAGAGGAAAGTGCGCATGGTGACTGTTGTATTCAACCCCGATGCAATTTTTGTGTTTCATCAACACTCTGATAGCCCACAGATTAAAGAATGCCACCAGATGTGCATCGGAAACTACTACTGGTCTTCCAGGGAACGATCATAGCGTAAACTGTTTGAGACATTACTCCCGTGGTGGAAAGTGCGCATCGTGACTGTTGTATTCAATCCCGTTGCTATTTCTGTGTTTCATCAACACTCTGATAGTCCACAGATTACAGAATGGCACCAGATGTGCGTCGGAAACAACTACTGGTCTTCCAGTGAATGATCAAAGCATAGACTGTTTGAGACATTACTCCCATAGAGGAAAGTGCGCATGGTGACTGTTGTATTCAATCCCGATGCAATATCAGTGTTTCATCAACACTCTGATACTTCCACGGATTACAGAATGCCACCAGATGAGCATCGGTAACTACTGCTGGTCTTCCAGGGAACGATCAAAGCGTAGACTGCTTGAGACATTACTCCCGTGGAGGAAAGTGCGCATGGTGACTGTTGCATTCAATCCCGATACAATTTCTGTGTTTCATCAACACTCTGATAGTCCACAGAATACAGAATGCCACCAGATGTGCATCGGAAACTACTACTGGTCTTCCAGGGAACGATCATAGCATAGACTGCTTGAGACATTACTCCCGTGGAGGAAAGTGCGCATGGTGACTGTTGCATTCAATCCCGATACAATTTCTGTGTTTCATCTACACTCTGATAGTCCACAGATTACAGAATGCCACCAGATGTGCATCGGAAACTGCTACTGGTCTTCCAGGGAACGATCAAAGCGTAAACTCTTTGAGACATTACACCCATGGAGGAAAGTGCGCATCGTATATTTTGTATTCAATCCCGATGAACTTTCGGTGTTTCTTCAACACCCTGATAGTCCACAGATTACAGAATGCCTCCAGATGAGCATCGGTAACTACTGCTGGTCTTCCAGGGAACGATCAAAACGTAGACTGATAGAGACATTACTCCCATGGAGGAAAGTGTGCATGGTGACTGTTGTATTCAATCCCGATACAATTTATGTGTATCATCAACACTCTGATAGTCCACAGATTACAGAATGCCTCCAGATGTGCATCGGAAACTACTACTGGTCTTCCAGGGAACGATTAAAGCATAGACTGTTTGAGACATTACTCGCATGGAGGAAAGTGCGCATGTTGACTGTTGTATTCAATCCCGATGCATTTTCTGTGTTTCATCAACACTCTGATAGCCCTCAGATTACAGAATGCCTCCAGATGTGTATTGGAAACTACTACTGGTCTTCCTGGGAACGATCAAAGCGTAGACTGTTTGAGACATTACTCCCATGGAGGAAAGTGCGCATGGTGACTGTTGTATTCAATCCCGAGACAATTACGGTGTTTTATCAACACTTTGAAGGTCCACAGATTACAGAAAGCCTCCAGATGTGCATCGGAAACTACTACTGGTCTTCCAGGGAACGATTAAAGCATAGACTGTTTGAGACATTACTCCCATAGAGGAAAGTGCGCATGGTGACTGTTGTATTCAACCCCGATGCAATTTCTGTGTTTCATCAACACTCTGATAGTCCACAGATTACAGAATGCCACCAGATGTGCATCGGAAACTACTACTGGTCTTCCAGGGAACGATCATAGCGTAAACTGTTTGAGACATTACTCCCGTGGAGGAAAGTGCGCATGGTGACTGTTGTATTCAATCCCGTTGCTATTTCTGTGTTTCATCAACACACTGATAGTCCACAGATTACAGAATGGCACCAGATGTGCGTCGGAAACTACTACTGGTCTTCCAGGGAATGATCAAAGCATAGACTGTTTGAGACATTACTCCCATTGAGGAAAGTGCGCATGGTGACTGTTGTATTCAATCCCGATGCAATATCTGTGTTTCATCAACACTCTGATACTTCCACGGATTACAGAATGCCACCAGATGTGCATCGGAATCTACTACGGGTCTTCCAGGGAACGTCAAAGCGTAGAATGTTTGAGACATACCTCCCCTGGAGGAAAGTGCGCATGGTGACTGTTGTATTCAACCCCGATGCAATTTCTGTGTTTCATCAGCACTCTGATAGTCCACAGATTACAGAATGCCACCAGATGTTAATCGGAAACTAGTATTGGTTTTCCAAGTAACGATAAAAGCGTAGATTGTTTGTGACATTACTCCCATGGAGGAAAGTGCGCAAGGTGACTGTTGTATTCAATCCCCATGAAATTTCTGTGTATCATCAACACTCTGATAGTCCACAGATTACAGAATGGCACCAGATGTGCATCGGTAACTACTACTGGTCTTCCAGGGAATGATTAAAGCATAGACTGTTTGAGACATTACTCCCATGGAGGAAAGTGCGCATGGTGACTGTTGTATTAATTCCCGATGCAATTTTAGTGTTTCATCTACACTCTGATAGTCCACAGATTACAGAATGCCACCAGATGTGCATCGGAAACTGCTACTGGTCTTCCAGGGAACGATCAAAGCGTAAACTCTTTGAGACATTACACCCATGGAGGAAAGTGCGCATCGTATATTTTGTATTTAATCCCGATGCATTTTCTGTGTTTCATCAACAGTCTGATAGTCTACAGATTACAGAATGCCTCCAGATGTGCATCGGTAACTACAACTGGTCTTCCAGGGAATGATCAAAGCATAGACTGTTAGAGACATTACACCCGTGGTAGAAAGTGCGCATGGTGACTGATGTATTCAATCCCGATGAACTTTCGGTGTTTCTTCAACACCCTGATAGTCCACAGATTACAGAATGCCTCCAGATGCGCATCGGAACCTGCTACTGGTCTTCTAGGGAACGGTCAAAGCGTAAACTCTTTGAGACATTACTCCCATGGAGGAAAGTGCGCATGGTGACTGTTGTATTCAATCCCGATGCATTTTCTGTGTTTCATCAACACTCTGATAGTCCTCAGATTACAGAATGCCTCCAGATGTGCATCGGAAACTACTACTTGTCTTCCAGGGGACGATTAAAGTGTAGACTCTTTGTGGATTACTCCCATGGAGGAAAGTGCGCATGGTGACTGTTTTATTCAATCCCGAGGAAATTGCTGTGTTTTAATGAACACTTCGAAGGTCCACAAATTACAGAAGGAATCCAGATGTGCATCGGAATTTACTACTGGTCTTCCAGGGAACGATCAAAGCGTTGACTGTTTCAGAATTACTCCCATGGTGGAACGTGCGAATCGTGTCTGTTGTATTCAATCTCGATGCAATTTCTGAGTTTCATCAACACTCTGATAGTCCACAGATTACAGAATGCAGCCAGATGTGCATCGGAAACTACTACTGGTCTTCCAGGAACGATCAAAGCGTAGACTGTTTGAGACATTACTCGCATGGAGGAAAGTGCGCATGTTGACTGTTGTATTCAATCCCTATGCATTTTCTGTGTTTCATCAACACTCTGATAGCCCTCAGATTACAGAATGCCTCCAGGTGTGTATTGGAAACTACTACTGGTCTTCCTGGGAACGATCAAAGCGTAGACTGTTTGAGACATTACTCCCATGGAGGAAAGTGCGCATGGTGACTGTTGTATTCAATCCCGAGACAATTACGGTGTTTTATCAACACTTTGAAGGTCCACAGATTACAGAAAGCCTCCAGATGTGCATCGGAAACTACAACTGGTCTTCCAGGGAACGATTAAATCATAGACTGTTTGAGACATTACTCCCAGAGAGGAAAGTGCGCATGGTGACTGTTGTATTCAACCCCGATGCAATTTTTGTGTTTCATCAACACTCTGATAGCCCACAGATTAAAGAATGCCACCAGATGTGCATCGGAAACTACTACTGGTCTTCCAGGGAACGATCATAGCGTAAACTGTTTGAGACATTACTCCCGTGGTGGAAAGTGCGCATCGTGACTGTTGTATTCAATCCCGTTGCTATTTCTGTGTTTCATCAACACTCTGATAGTCCACAGATTACAGAATGGCACCAGATGTGCGTCGGAAACAACTACTGGTCTTCCAGTGAATGATCAAAGCATAGACTGTTTGAGACATTACTCCCATAGAGGAAAGTGCGCATGGTGACTGTTGTATTCAATCCCGATGCAATATCAGTGTTTCATCAACACTCTGATACTTCCACGGATTACAGAATGCCACCAGATGAGCATCGGTAACTACTGCTGGTCTTCCAGGGAACGATCAAAGCGTAGACTGCTTGAGACATTACTCCCGTGGAGGAAAGTGCGCATGGTGACTGTTGCATTCAATCCCGATACAATTTCTGTGTTTCATCAACACTCTGATAGTCCACAGAATACAGAATGCCACCAGATGTGCATCGGAAACTACTACTGGTCTTCCAGGGAACGATCATAGCATAGACTGCTTGAGACATTACTCCCGTGGAGGAAAGTGCGCATGGTGACTGTTGCATTCAATCCCGATACAATTTCTGTGTTTCATCTACACTCTGATAGTCCACAGATTACAGAATGCCACCAGATGTGCATCGGAAACTGCTACTGGTCTTCCAGGGAACGATCAAAGCGTAAACTCTTTGAGACATTACACCCATGGAGGAAAGTGCGCATCGTATATTTTGTATTCAATCCCGATGAACTTTCGGTGTTTCTTCAACACCCTGATAGTCCACAGATTACAGAATGCCTCCAGATGAGCATCGGTAACTACTGCTGGTCTTCCAGGGAACGATCAAAACGTAGACTGATAGAGACATTACTCCCATGGAGGAAAGTGTGCATGGTGACTGTTGTATTCAATCCCGATACAATTTATGTGTATCATCAACACTCTGATAGTCCACAGATTACAGAATGCCTCCAGATGTGCATCGGAAACTACTACTGGTCTTCCAGGGAACGATTAAAGCATAGACTGTTTGAGACATTACTCGCATGGAGGAAAGTGCGCATGTTGACTGTTGTATTCAATCCCGATGCATTTTCTGTGTTTCATCAACACTCTGATAGCCCTCAGATTACAGAATGCCTCCAGATGTGTATTGGAAACTACTACTGGTCTTCCTGGGAACGATCAAAGCGTAGACTGTTTGAGACATTACTCCCATGGAGGAAAGTGCGCATGGTGACTGTTGTATTCAATCCCGAGACAATTACGGTGTTTTATCAACACTTTGAAGGTCCACAGATTACAGAAAGCCTCCAGATGTGCATCGGAAACTACTACTGGTCTTCCAGGGAACGATTAAAGCATAGACTGTTTGAGACATTACTCCCATAGAGGAAAGTGCGCATGGTGACTGTTGTATTCAACCCCGATGCAATTTCTGTGTTTCATCAACACTCTGATAGTCCACAGATTACAGAATGCCACCAGATGTGCATCGGAAACTACTACTGGTCTTCCAGGGAACGATCATAGCGTAAACTGTTTGAGACATTACTCCCGTGGAGGAAAGTGCGCATGGTGACTGTTGTATTCAATCCCGTTGCTATTTCTGTGTTTCATCAACACACTGATAGTCCACAGATTACAGAATGGCACCAGATGTGCGTCGGAAACTACTACTGGTCTTCCAGGGAATGATCAAAGCATAGACTGTTTGAGACATTACTCCCATTGAGGAAAGTGCGCATGGTGACTGTTGTATTCAATCCCGATGCAATATCTGTGTTTCATCAACACTCTGATACTTCCACGGATTACAGAATGCCACCAGATGTGCATCGGAATCTACTACGGGTCTTCCAGGGAACGTCAAAGCGTAGAATGTTTGAGACATACCTCCCCTGGAGGAAAGTGCGCATGGTGACTGTTGTATTCAACCCCGATGCAATTTCTGTGTTTCATCAGCACTCTGATAGTCCACAGATTACAGAATGCCACCAGATGTTAATCGGAAACTAGTATTGGTTTTCCAAGTAACGATAAAAGCGTAGATTGTTTGTGACATTACTCCCATGGAGGAAAGTGCGCAAGGTGACTGTTGTATTCAATCCCCATGAAATTTCTGTGTATCATCAACACTCTGATAGTCCACAGATTACAGAATGGCACCAGATGTGCATCGGTAACTACTACTGGTCTTCCAGGGAATGATTAAAGCATAGACTGTTTGAGACATTACTCCCATGGAGGAAAGTGCGCATGGTGACTGTTGTATTAATTCCCGATGCAATTTTAGTGTTTCATCTACACTCTGATAGTCCACAGATTACAGAATGCCACCAGATGTGCATCGGAAACTGCTACTGGTCTTCCAGGGAACGATCAAAGCGTAAACTCTTTGAGACATTACACCCATGGAGGAAAGTGCGCATCGTATATTTTGTATTTAATCCCGATGCATTTTCTGTGTTTCATCAACAGTCTGATAGTCTACAGATTACAGAATGCCTCCAGATGTGCATCGGTAACTACAACTGGTCTTCCAGGGAATGATCAAAGCATAGACTGTTAGAGACATTACACCCGTGGTAGAAAGTGCGCATGGTGACTGATGTATTCAATCCCGATGAACTTTCGGTGTTTCTTCAACACCCTGATAGTCCACAGATTACAGAATGCCTCCAGATGAGCATCGGTAACTACTACTGGTCTTCCAGGGAACGATCAAAGCGTAGACTGATAGAGACATTACTCCCATGGAGGAAAGTGTGCATGGTGACTGTTGTATTCAATCCCGATACAATTTCTGTGTATCATCAACACTCTGATAGTCCACAGATTACAGAATGCCTCTAGATGTGCATCGGAAACTACTACTGGTCTTCCAGGGAACAATTAAAGCATAGACTGTTTGAGACATTACTCCCATGGAGGAAAGTGCGCATGGTGAATGTTGCATTCATTCCCGAGACAGTTCCTGTGATTCATCAATACTTTGAAGGTCCACAGATTGCAGAAAGCCTCCAGATGTGCATCGGAAACTACTATTGGTCTTCCAGGGAAAGATTAAAGCGTAGACTCTTTGTGGATTACTCCCATGGAGGAAAGTGCTCATGGTGACTGTTGTATTCAATCCCGAGGAAATTTCTGTGTTTTAATCTACACTTCGAAGGTCCACAAATTACAGAAGGAATCCAGATGTGCATCGAAATTTACTACTGGTCTTCCAGGGAACGATCAAAGCGTTGACGGTTTCAGAATTACTCCCATGGAGGAAAGTGCGAATCGTGTCTGTTGTATTCAATCCAGATGCAATTTCTGAGTTTCATCAACACTCTGATAGTCCACAGATTACAGAATGCCTCCAGATGTGCATCGGAAACTGCTACTGGTCTTCCAGGGAACGATCAAAGCGTAAACTCTTTGAGACATTACTCCCATGGAGGTAAGTGCGCATGGTGACTGTTGTATTCAATCCAGATGCAATTTGTGTGTATCATCAACACTCTGATAGTCCACAGATTACAGAATGGCACCAGATGTGCATCGGTAACTACTACTGGTCTTCCAGGGAACTATCCAAGCGTAGACTGTTAGAGACATTACTCCCATGGAGGAAAGTGCGCATGGTGACTGATGTATTCAATCCCGATGAAATTTCTGTGTTTCTTCAACACTCTGATAGTCCACAGATTACAGAATGCCTCTAGATGAGCATCGGTAAATACTACTGGTCTTCCAGGGAACGATCAAAGCGTAGACTGATAGAGACATTACTCCCATGGAGGAAAGTGCGCATGGTGACTGTTGTATTCAATCCCGATACAATTTCTGCATTTCATCAACACTCTGATAGTCCACAGATTACAGAATGCCTCCAGATGTGCATCGGTAACTACTACTGGTCTTCCAGGGAACGATCAGAGCGTAGACCGTTTGAGACATTACTCATATGGATTAAAGTGCGCATGGTGACCGTTGTATTCAATCCCGATGCTATTTCTGTGTTTCGTCAACACTCTGATAGTCCACAGATCACAGAATGCCTCCAGATGTGCACCGGAAACTGCTACTGGTCTTCCAGGCAACGATCAAAGCTTAAACACTTTGAGACATTACACCCATGGAGGAAAGTGCGCATCGTATTTGTTGTATTCAATCCCGATGCATTTTCTGTGTTTCATCAACAGTCTGATAGTCCACAGATTACAGAATGCCTCCAGATGTGCATCGGTAACTACTAGTGGTCTTCCAGGGAACGATCAAATCGTAGACTGTTTGAGACATTACTCCCGTGGAGGAAACTGCGCATGGTGACTGTTGTGTTCAATCCCGAGGCAATTTCTATGTTTCAATCCACACTTTGAAGGTCTACAGATTACAGAAGGAGTACATATGTGCATCGGAAACTGCTACTGGTCTTCCAGGGAACGATCAAAGCGTAAACTCTTTGAGACATTACTCCAATGGAGGAAAGTGCGAATGGTGACTGTTGTATTCAATCCCGATGCATTTTCTGTGTTTCATCAACACTCTCATAGTCCACAGATTACAGAATGCCACCAGATGTGCATCGGAAACTGCTACTGGTCATCCAGGGAACGATCAAAGCGTTGACTGTTTCAGAATTACTCCCGTGGAGGAAAGTGCGAATGGTGTCTGTTGTATTCAATCCCGCTGCAATTTCTGAATTTCATCAACACTTTGATAGTCCACAGATTACAGAATGCATCCAGATGTGCATCGGAAACTACTACTGGTCTTCCAGGAACGTTCAAAGCGTAGACTGTTTGAGACATTTCTCGAATGGAGTAAAGTGCGCATGGTGACTGTTGCATTCAATCCCGATGCAATTTCTGTGTTTCATCAACACTCTGATAGTCCACAGATTACAGAATGCCTCCAGATGTGCATCGGAAACTGCTACTAGTTTTCCAGGGAACGATCAAAGCGTAAACACTTTGAGACATTACTCCCATGGAGGAAAGTGCGCATGGTGACTGTTGTATTCAATCCCGATGCAAATTCTGTGTTTCATCAACACTCTGATAGCCCAAAGATTACAGAACGCCACCAGATGAGCATCGGAAATTGCTACTGGTCTTCCAGGGAACGATCAAAGCGTAAACTCTTTGCTGTTGTATTCAATCCCGATGCATTTTCTGTGTTTCATCAACACTCTGATAGCCCTCAGATTACAGAATGCCTCCAGATGTGCATCGGAAACTACTACTGGTCTTCCTGGGAACGATCAAAGCGTAGACTGTTTGAGACATTTCTCCCATGGAGGAAAGTGCGCATGGTGATTGTTGTATTCAATCCCGAGACAATTACTGTGTTTCATCAACACATTGAAGGTCCACAGATTACAGAAAGCCTCCAGATGTGAATCGGAAACTACTGTTGGTCTTCCAGGGAACGATTAAAGCGTAGACTCTTTGTGGATTACTCCCATGGAGGAAAGTGCGCATGGTGACTGTTGTATTCAATCCAGAGGCAATTTCTGAGTTTTAATCCACACTTCGAAGGTCCACAGATTACAGAATTAATCCAGATGTGCATCGGAAACTACTACTGGTCTTCCAGGGAACGATCAAAGCGTAGACTGTTTGGGAATTACTCCCATGGAGGAAAGTGCGCATGGTGACTGTTGTATTCAATCCCGATGCAATTTCTGTGTTTCATCAACACAGTATACAGAATATCTCCAGATGTGCATCGGAAACTACTACTGGTCTTCCAGGGAACGATCAAAGCGTAAACTGTTTGAGACATTACTCCTATGGAGGAAAGTGCGCATGGTGACTGTTGTATTCAATCACGATGCATTTTCAGTGTTTCATCAACACCCTGATAGTCCACAGATTACGGAATGAGACCAGTTGTGCATCGGAAAAAACTACTGGTCTTCCAGGGAACGATCAAAGCGTAGACTGTTTGAGACGTTACTCCCATGGAGGAAAGTGCGGATGGCGACTGTTGTATTCCATCCCCATGCAATTTCTATGTTTCATCAACACTCTGATTGTCCACAGATTACAGATTGCCTCCAGATGTGCATCGGAAACTACTACTGATCTTCCTGGGAACGATCAAAGCGCAGACTGTTTGAGACATTACTCCCATGGAGGAAAGTGCGCATGGTGACTGTTGTATTCAATCCCGATGCAACTTCTGTGTTTCATCAACACTCTGATAGCCCACAGATTACAGATTGCCTATAGATGTGCATCGGAAACTACTACTGGTCTTCCTGGGAACGATCAAAGCGTAGACTGTTTGAGACATTACTCCCATGGAGGAAAGTGCGAATATTGACTGTTGTATTCAGTCCCGATGGAATTTCTGTGTTTTATCAACAGTCTGATAGTCCACAGATTACAGAATGAATCCAGATGTGCAACGGAAACTACCACTGGTCTTCCAGGGAACGATCAAAGCGTAGACTGTTTGAGACAATACTCCCATGGAGGATAATGCGCATGGTGCCTGTTGTACTCAATCCCGATACTATTTCTGTGTTTCATCAACACTCTGATAGTCCACAGATTACAGAATGCCAATATATGTGCATCGAAAACTACTACTGGTATTCCAGGGAACGACCAAAGCGTAGACTGTTTGAGATATCACTCCCATGGAGAAAAGTGCGCATGGTGACTGTTGTATTCTATCACGATGCATTTTCTGTGTTTCATCAACACCCTGATAGTCCACAGATTACAGAATGAGACCAGTTGTGCATCGGAAAAAACTACTGGTCTTCCAGGGAACGATCAAAGCGTAGACTGTTTGAGACATTACTCCCATGGAGGAAAGTGCGGATGGTGGCTGTTGTATTCAAACTCGAAGCAATTTCTGTGTTACATGAACACTTTGAAGGTCCATAGATTACAGAATGCCTCCAGATATGCATTGGAAACTTCTACTGGTCTACCAGGGAACGATCAAAGCGTAGACTGTTTGAGACATTACTCCCATGGAGGAAAGTGCACATGGTGACTGTTGTGTTCAATCCCGATGCAATTTCTGTGTTTCATCAAAACCCTGATAGTCCACAGATTACAGAATGCCTCCAGATGTGCAACGGAAATTACTACTGGTCTTCCAGGGAACGATCAAAGCGTAAACTGTTTGAAACATTACTCCCATGGAGGAATGAGCGAATATTGACTGTTGTATTCAATCCCGATGGAATTTCTGTGTTTCATCAACACTCTGATAGTCCACAGATTACAGAATGCTTCCAGATGTGCACCGGTACCTGGTAATGGTCTTCCAGGGAACGATCAAAGCGTAGACTGTTTCAGACATTACTCCCATGGAGGAAAGTGCGCATGGTGACTGTTGTATCCAATCCCGATGCAATTTCTGTGTTTCATCAACACTCTGACAGTTCACAGATTACAGAATGCCACCAGATGTGCATCGGAAACTACTACTGGTCTTCCAAGAGGGGATCAAAGAGTAGACTGTTTCAGACGTTACTGCCATGGAGGAAAGTGCAGATGGTGACTGTTGTATTCATTCCCGATGCAATTTTTGTATTTCATCAACACTCTGATAGTCCACAGATTACAGATTGTCTCCAGATGTGCATCGGAAACTACTACAGGTCTTCCTGGGAACGATCAAAGCGTAGACTGTATCAGACATTACTCCCATGGAGAAAAGTGCGGATTGTGACTGTTGTAGTCACTCCAATGCAATTTCTGTGTTTCATCAACACTCTGATAGTCCATAGATTACAGAATGCCACCAGATGTGCATCGGAAACTACTACTGGACTTCCTGGGAACGATCAAAATATTGACTGTTTGAGACATTACTCCCATGGAGGAAGGTGCACATGGCGACTGTTGTATTCAATTCGAATGCAATTTCTGTGTTTCATCAACACTTTGAAGGTCCACAGATTACAGAATGCCTCCAGATGTGAATCGAAAATACTATTGGTCTTCCAGGGAACGATCAAAGCGTAGACTGTTTGAGACATTACTCCCATGGAGGGAAGTGCGAATATTGACTGTTGTATTCTGTCCCGATGGAATTTCTGTGTTTTATCAACACTCTGATAGTCCACAGATTACAGAATGAATCCAGATGTGCATCGGAAACTACCACTGGTCTTCCAGGGAACGATCAAAGGTTAGACTGTTTCAGACGTTACTCCCATGGAGGAAAGTGCGCATGGTGACTGTTGTATCCAATCCCGATTCAATTTCTTTGTTTCATCACCACTCTGATAGTCCACAGATTACAGAATGCTTCCAGATGTGCATCGGAAACTACTACTGGTCTTCCAGGGAACGATCAAGTCGTAGACTGTTTGAGAATAACTCCCATGGAGGAAAGTGCGCATGGTGACTGTTGTATTCAATCCTGATGCAACTTCTGTGTTTCATCAACACTCTGATAGTCCATAGATTACAGAATGCCACCAGATGTGCATCGGAAACTACTACTGGTCTTCCAGGGAACGATCAAAGCGTAGACTGTTTGAGACATTACTCCCATGGAGGAAAGTGCGCATGGTGACTGTTGTATTCAAACCCTTTGCAATTTCTGTGTTTCATCAACACTCTGACAGTCTACAGATTACAGAATGTCACCAGATGTGCATCAGAAACTAGTACTGGTCTTCCTAAGAACGATCAAAGCGTAGACTGTTTGAGACAATACTCCCATGGAGGAAAATGCGCACGGTGACTGTTGTACTCAATCCCGATTCTATTTCTGTGTTTCATCAACACTCTGATAGTCCACAGAATACAGAATGAAAATATATGTGCATCGAAAATTACTACTGGTATTCCAGGGAACGATCAAAGCGTAGACTGTTTGAGATATCACACCCATGGAGAAAAGTGCGCATGGTGAATGTTGTATTCAATCACGATGCATTTTCTGTGTTTCATCAACACCCTGATAGTCCACAGATTACAGAATGAGACCAGTTGTGCATCGGAAAAAACTACTGGTCTTCCAGGGAACGATCAAAGCGTAGACTGTTTGAGACGTTACTCCCATGGAGGAAAGTGCGGATGGCGACTGTTGTATTCCATCCCGATGCAATTTCTATGTTTCATCGACACTTTGATAGTCCACAGATTACAGATTGCCTCCAGATGTGCATCTGAAACTACAACTGGTCTTCCAAAGAACGATCAAAGCGTACACTGTTTGAGAAATTACTCAGATGGAGGAAAGTGCGCATGGTGACTGTTGTATTCAATCCCGAAGCTATTTCTGTCTTTCACCAACACTCTGATAGTCCTCAGACTACAGAATGCCACCAGATGTGCATCGGAAACTACTACTGGTATTCCAGGGAGCGATCAAAGCGTAGACTGTATCAGATATTACTCCCATGGAGAAAAGTGCAGATGGTGACTGTTGCATTCCATCCCGATGCAATTTCTATGTTTCATCAACACTCTGATAGTCCACAGTTTACAGTTTGCCTCCAGATGTGCATCGGAAACTACTACTGGACTTCCTGGGAACGATCAAAATATTGACTGTTTGAGACATTACTCCCATGGAGGAAGGTGCACATGGCGACTGTTGTATTCAATTCGAATGCAATTTCTGTGTTTCATCAACACTTTGAAGGTCCACAGATTACAGAATGCCTCCAGATGTGAATCGAAAATACTATTGGTCTTCCAGGGAACGATCAAAGCGTAGACTGTTTGAGACATTACTCCCATGGAGGGAAGTGCGAATATTGACTGTTGTATTCTGTCCCGATGGAATTTCTGTGTTTTATCAACACTCTGATAGTCCACAGATTACAGAATGAATCCAGATGTGCATCGGAAACTACCACTGGTCTTCCAGGGAACGATCAAAGGTTAGACTGTTTCAGACGTTACTCCCATGGAGGAAAGTGCGCATGGTGACTGTTGTATCCAATCCCGATTCAATTTCTTTGTTTCATCACCACTCTGATAGTCCACAGATTACAGAATGCTTCCAGATGTGCATCGGAAACTACTACTGGTCTTCCAGGGAACGATCAAGTCGTAGACTGTTTGAGAATAACTCCCATGGAGGAAAGTGCGCATGGTGACTGTTGTATTCAATCCTGATGCAACTTCTGTGTTTCATCAACACTCTGATAGTCCATAGATTACAGAATGCCACCAGATGTGCATCGGAAACTACTACTGGTCTTCCAGGGAACGATCAAAGCGTAGACTGTTTGAGACATTACTCCCATGGAGGAAAGTGCGCATGGTGACTGTTGTATTCAAACCCTTTGCAATTTCTGTGTTTCATCAACACTCTGACAGTCTACAGATTACAGAATGTCACCAGATGTGCATCAGAAACTAGTACTGGTCTTCCTAAGAACGATCAAAGCGTAGACTGTTTGAGACAATACTCCCATGGAGGAAAATGCGCACGGTGACTGTTGTACTCAATCCCGATTCTATTTCTGTGTTTCATCAACACTCTGATAGTCCACAGAATACAGAATGAAAATATATGTGCATCGAAAATTACTACTGGTATTCCAGGGAACGATCAAAGCGTAGACTGTTTGAGATATCACACCCATGGAGAAAAGTGCGCATGGTGAATGTTGTATTCAATCACGATGCATTTTCTGTGTTTCATCAACACCCTGATAGTCCACAGATTACAGAATGAGACCAGTTGTGCATCGGAAAAAACTACTGGTCTTCCAGGGAACGATCAAAGCGTAGACTGTTTGAGACGTTACTCCCATGGAGGAAAGTGCGGATGGCGACTGTTGTATTCCATCCCGATGCAATTTCTATGTTTCATCGACACTTTGATAGTCCACAGATTACAGATTGCCTCCAGATGTGCATCTGAAACTACAACTGGTCTTCCAAAGAACGATCAAAGCGTACACTGTTTGAGAAATTACTCAGATGGAGGAAAGTGCGCATGGTGACTGTTGTATTCAATCCCGAAGCTATTTCTGTCTTTCACCAACACTCTGATAGTCCTCAGACTACAGAATGCCACCAGATGTGCATCGGAAACTACTACTGGTATTCCAGGGAGCGATCAAAGCGTAGACTGTATCAGATATTACTCCCATGGAGAAAAGTGCAGATGGTGACTGTTGCATTCCATCCCGATGCAATTTCTATGTTTCATCAACACTCTGATAGTCCACAGTTTACAGTTTGCCTCCAGATGTGCAACGGAAATTACTACTGTTCTTCCTGGGAACGATCAAAGCGTAGACTGTTTGAGACATTACTCACATGGAGGAAAGTGCGCATGGTGACTGTTGTGTTCAGTCCCAATGCAATTTCTGTGTTTCATCAAAACCCTGATAGTCCACAGATTACAGAATGCCTCCAGATGTGCAACGGAAATTACTACTGGTCTTCCAGGGAACGATCAAATCGTAGACTGTTTGAGACATTACTCCCATGGAGGAATGTGCGAATATTGACTGTTGTATTCAATCCCGACGGAATTTCTGTGTTTCATCAACACTCTGATAGTCCACAGATTACAGAATGCTTCCAGATGTGCATCGGAAACTACTACTGGTCTTCCAGGGAACGATCAAGGCGTAGCCTGTTTGAGAATAACTCCCATGGAGGAAAGTGCGCATGGTGACTGTTGTATTCAATCCCGATGCAACTTCTGTGTTTCATCAACACTCTGATAGTCCATAGATTACAGAATGCCACCAGATGTGCATCGGAAACTACTACTGGTCTTCCAGGGAACGATCAAAGCGTAGAATGTTTGAGACATTACTCCCATGGAGGAAAGTGCGCATGGTGACTGTTGTATTCAAACCCTATGCAATTTCTGTGTTTCATCAACACTCTGACAGTCTACAGATTACAGAATGCCACCAGATGTGCATCGCAAACTACTACTGGTCTTCCAGGGAAGGATCAAAGAGTAGACTGTTCAGACGTTACTGCCATGGAGGAAAGTGCGGATGGTGACTGTTGTATTCAATCCCGATGCAATTTTTGTGTTTCATCAACACTCTGATAGTCCACAGATTACAGATTTTCTCCAGATGTACACCGGAAACTACTAATGGTCTTCCAGGGAACGATCAAAGCGTAGACTGTTTCAGACATTACTCCCATGGAGGAAAGTGCGCATGGTGACTGTTGTATCCAATCCCGATTCAATTTCTGTGTTTCATCAACACTCTGATAGTCCACAGATTACAGAATGCTTCCAGATGTGCATCGGAAACTACTACTGGTCTTCCAGGGAACGATCAAGGCGTAGACTGTTTGAGAATAACTCCCATGGAGGAAAGTGCGCGTGGTGACTGTTGTATTCAATCCCGATGCAACTTCTGTGTTTCATCAACACTCTGATAGTCCATAGATTACAGAATGCCACCAGATGTGCATCGGAAACTACTACTGATCTTCCAGGGAACGATCAAAGCGTTGACTGTTTGAGACATTACTCCTATGGAGGAAAGTGCGCATGATGACTGTTGTATTCAAACCCTATGCAATTTCTGTGTTTCATCAAAACTCTGACAGTCTACAGATTACAGAATGCCACCAGATGTGCATCAGAAACTAGTACTGGTCTTCCTAAGAACGATCAAAGCGTAGACTGTTTGAGACAATACTCCCATGGAGGAAAATGCGCATGGTGACTGTTGTACTCAATCCCGATTCTATTTCTGTGTTTCATCAACACCCTCATAGTCCACAGAATACAGAATGCCAATATATGTGCATCGAAAATTACTACTGGTATTCCAGGGAACGATCAAAGCGTAGACTGTTTGACATATCACTCCCATGGAGAAAAGTGCGCATGGTGACTGTTGTATTCAATCACGATGCATTTTCTGTGTTTCATCAACACCCTGATAGTCCACAGATTACAGAATGAGACCAGTTGAGCATCGGAAAAAACTACTGGTCTTCCAGGGAACGATCAAAGCGTAGACTGTTTGAGACGTTACTCCCATGGAGGAAAGTGCGGATGGCGACTGTTGTATTCCATCCCGATGCAATTTCTATGTTTCATCGACACTCTGATAGTCCACAGATTACAGATTGCCTCCAGATGTGCATCAGAAACTACTACTGGTCTTCCAAAGAACGATCAAAGCGTACACTGTTTGAGACATTACTCCCATGGAGGAAAGTGCGCATGGTGACTGTTGTGTTCAATCCCGATGCAATTTCTGTGTTTCATCAAAACCCTGATAGTCCACAGATTACAGAATGCCTCCAGATGTGCAACGGAAATTACTACTGGTCTTCCAGGGAACGATCAAATCGTAGACTGTTTGAGACATTACTCCCATGGAGGAATGTGCGAATATTGACTGTTGTATTCAATCCCGACGGAATTTCTGTGTTCCATCAACACTCTGATAGTCCACAGATTACAGAATGAATCCAGATGTGCATCGGAAACTACCACTGGTCTTCACAGGGAACGATCAAAGCGTAGACTGTTTGAGACATTACTCCCATGAAGGAAAATGCGCATGGTGACTGTTGTACTCAATCCCGATGCAATTTCTGATTTTCATCAACACTCTGATGGTCCACAGTTTACAGATTGCCTCCAGATGTGCATCGGAAACTACTACTGGTCTTCCTGGGAACGATCAAAGGGTAGACTGTTTCAGACGTTACTCCCATGGAGGAAACTGCGGATGGTGACTGTTGTATTCACTCCGGATGCAATTTCTGTGTTTCATCAATATTTTGAAGGTCCACAGATTACAGAATGCTTCCAGATGTACACCGGTACCTGGTAATGGTGTTCCAGGGAACGATCAAAGCGTAGACTGTTTCAGACATTACTCCCATGGAGGAAAGAGCGCATGGTGACTGTTGTATCCAATCCCGATGCAATTTCTGTGTTTCATCAACACTCTGACAGTTCACAGATTACAGAATGCCACCAGATGTGCATCGGAAACTACTACTGGTCTTCCAAGAGGGGATCAAAGAGTAGACTGTTTCAGACGTTACTGCCATGGAGGAAAGTGCAGATGGTGACTGTTGTATTCATTCCCGATGCCATTTTTGTGTTTCATCAACACTCTGATGGTCCACAGTTTACAGATTGTATCCAGATGTGCATCGGAAACTACTACAGGTCTTCCTGGGAACGATCAAAGCGTAGACTGTATCAGACATTACTCCCATGGAGAAAAGTGCGGATTTTGACTGTTGTAGTCACTCCAATGCAATATCTGTGTTTCATCAACACTCTGATAGTCCATAGATTACAGAATGCCACCAGATGTGCATCGGAAACTACTACTGGTCTTCCTGGGAACGATCAAAGAATTGACTGTTTGAGACATTACTCCCATGGAGGAAGGTGCACATGGCGACTGTTGTATTCAATGCGAATGCAATTTCTGTGTTCCTCAACACTTTGAAGGTCCACAGATTACAGAATGCCTCCAGATGTGAATCGAAACTACTATTGGTCTTCCAGGGAACGATCAAAGCGTAAACTGTTTGAGACATTACTCCCATGGAGGGAAGTGCGAATATTGACTGTTGTATTCTGTCCCGATGGAATTTCTGTGATTTATCAACTCTCTGATAGTCCACAGATTACAGAATGAATCCAGATTTGCATCGGAAACTACCACTGGTCTTCCAGGGAACGATCAAAGGTTAGACTGTTTCAGACGTTACTCCCATGGAGGAAACTGCGGATGGTGACTGTTGTATTCACTCCGGATGCAATTTCTGTGTTTCATCAATATTTTGAAGGTCCACAGATTACAGAATGCCTCCAGATGTACACTGGAACCTAGTAACGGTCTTCCAGGGAACGATCAAAGCGTAGACTGTTTCAGACATTACTCCCATGGAGGAAAATGCGCATGGTGATTGTTGTATCCAATCCCGATTCAATTTCTGTGTTTCATCAACACTCTGATAGTCCACAGATTACAGAATGCTTCCAGATGTGCATCGGAAACTACTACTGGTCTTCCAGGGAACGATCAAGGCGTAGACTGTTTGAGAATAACTCCCATGGAGGAAAGTGCGCATGGTGACTGTTGTATTCAATCCCGATGCAACTTCTGTGTTTCTTCAACACTCTGATAGTCCATAGATTACAGAATGCCACCAGATGTGCATCGGAAACTACAACTGGTCTTCCAGGGAACGATCAAAGCGTAGACTGTTTGAGACATTACTCCCATGGAGGAAAGTGCGCATGGTGACTGTTGTATTCAAACCCTATGCAATTTCTGTGTTTCATCAACATTCTGACAGTCTACAGATTACAGAATGCCACCAGATGTGCATCAGAAACTAGTACTGGCCTTCCTAAGAACGATCAAAGCGTAGACTGTTTGAGACAATAGTCCCATGGAGGAAAATGCGCACGGTGACTGTTGTACTCAATCCCGATTCTATTTCTGTGTTTCATCAACACTCTGATAGTCCACAGAATACAGAATGCCAATATATGTGCATCGAAAATTACTACTGGTATTCCAGGGAACGATCAAAGCGTAGACTGTTTGAGATATCACTCCCTTGGAGAAAAGTGCGCATGGTGACTGTTGTATTCAATCACGATGCATTTTCTGTGTTTCATCAACACCCTGATAGTCCACAGATTACAGAATGAGACCAGTTGTGCATCGGAAAAAACTAATGGTCTTCCAGGGTAACGATCAAAGCGTAGACTGTTTGAGACGTTGCTCCCATGGAGGAAAGTGCGGATGGCGACTGTTGTATTCCATCCCGATGCAATTTCTATGTTTCATCGACACTTTGATAGTCCACAGATTACAGATTGCCTCCAGATGTGCATCAGAAACTACTACTGGTCTTCCAAAGAACGATCAAAGCGTACACTGTTTGAGAAATTACTCAGATGGAGGAAAGTGCGCATGGTGACTGTTGTATTCAATTCCGAAGCTATTTCTGTCTTTCACCAACACTCTGATAGTCCTCAGACTACAGAATGCCACCAGATGTGCATCGGAAACTACTACTGGTATTCCAGGGAGCGATCAAAGCGTAGACTGTATCAGATATTACTCCCATGGAGAAAAGTGCAGATGGTGACTGTTGTATTCCATCCCGATGCAATTTCTATGTTTCATCAACACTCTGATAGTCCACAGTTTACAGTTTGCCTCCAGATGTGCAACGGAAATTACTACTGTTCTTCCTGGGAACGATCAAAGCGTAGACTGTTTGAGACATTACTCCCATGGAGGAATGTGCGAATATTGACTGTTGTATTCAATCCCGACGGAATTTCTGTGTTTCATCAACACTCTGATAGTCCACTGATTACAGAATGAATCCAGATGTGCATCGGAAACTACCACTGGTCTTCACAGGGAACGATCAAAGCGTAGACTGTTTGAGACATTACTCCCATGGAGGAAAATGCGCATGGTGACTGTTGTATTCAATCCCGATGCAACTTCTGTGTTTCATCAACACTCCGATAGTCCATAGATTACAGAATGCCACCAGATGTGCATCGGAAACTACTACTGGTCTTCCAGGGAACGATCAAGGCGTAGACTGTTTGAGAATAACTCCCATGGAGGAAAGTGCGCATGGTGACTGTTGTAATCAATCCCGATGCAACTTCTGTGTTTCATCAACACTCTGATAGACCATAGTTTACAGAATGCCACCAGATGTGCATCGGAAACTACTACTGGTCTTCCAGGGAACGATCAAAGCGTAGACTGTTTGAGACATTACTCCCATGGAGGAAAGTGCGCATGGTGACTGTTGTATTCAAACCCGATACAATTTCTGTGTTTCATCAACACTCTGACAGTCCACAGATTACAGAATGCCACCAGATGTGCATCGGAAACTACTACTGGTCTTCAAGGGAACGATCAAAGAGTAGACTGTTTCAGACGTTACTGCCATGCAGGAAACTGCAGATGGTGACTGTTGTATTCAATCCCGATGCAATTTCTGTGTTTCATCAACACTTTGATAATCGACAGATTACAGATTGTCTCCAGATGTATACCGGACACTACTAACGGTCTTCCAGGGAACGATCAAAGCGTAGACTGTTTCGGACATTACTCCCATGGAGGAAAGTGCGGATTGTGACTGTTGTATTCAAACCCGATGCAATTTCTGTGTTTCATCAACACTCTGACAGTCAACAGATTACAGAATGCCACCAGATGTGCATCGGAAACTACTACTGGTCTTCCAGGGAACGATCAAAGCGTAGACTGTTTCAGACGTTACTGCCATGGAGGAAAGTGCAGATGGTGACTGTTGTATTCAATCCCGATGCAATTTCTGTGTTTCATCAACACTCTGATAGTCGACAGATTACAGATTGTCTCCAGATGTACACCGGAAACTACTAACGGTCTCCCAGGGAACGATCAAAGCGTAGACTGTTTCGGACATTACTCCCATGGAGTAAAGTGCAGATGGTGACAGTTGTATTCAATCCCGATGCAATTTCTGTGTTTCATCAACACTCTGATAGTCCACAGATTACAGAATGAATCCAGATGTGCATCGGAAACTACCACTGGTCTTCACAGGGAACGATCAAAGCGTAGACTGTTTGAGACATTACTCCCATATAGGAAAATGCGCATGGTGACTGTTGTACTCAATCCCGATGCAATTTCTGATTTTCATCAACACTCTGATGGTCCACAGTTTACAGATTGCCTCCAGATGTGCATCGGAAACTACTACTGGTCTTCCTGGGAACGATCAAAGGGTAGACTGCTTCAGACGTTACTCCCATGGAGGAAACTGCGGATAGTGACTGTTGTATTCACTCCGGATGCAATTTCTGTGTTTCATCAACATTTCGAAGGTCCACAGATTACAGAATGCCTCCAGTTGTACACCGGAACCTAGTAATGGTCTTCCAGGGAACGATCAAAGCGTAGACTGTTTCAGACATTACTCCCATATAGGAAAGTGCGCATGGTGACTGTTGTATCCAATCCCGATTCAATTTCTGTGATTCATCAACACTCGGATAGTCCACAGATTACAGAATGCTTCCAGATGTGCATCGGAAACTACTACTGGTCTTCCAGGGAACAATCAAGTCGTAGACTGTTTGAGAATAACTCCCATGGAGGAAAGTGCGCATGGTGACTGTTGTATTCAATCCCGATTCAATTTCTGTGATTCATCAACACTCGGATAGTCCACAGATTACAGAATGCTTCCAGATGTGCATCGGAAACTACTACTGGTATTCCAGGGAGCGATCAAAGCGTAGACTGTTTCAGATATTACTCCCATGGAGAAAAGTGCAGATGGTGACTGTTGTATTCCATCCCGATGCAATTTCAATGTTTCATCTACACTCTTATAGTCCACAGATTACAGTTTGCCTCCAGATGTGCATCGGAAACTACTACTGGTCTTCCTTGGAACGATCAAAGCCTAGACTGTTTGAGACATTACTCCCATGGGGGAAAGTGCGGATGGTGACTGTTGTAGTCACTCCCGATGCAATCTCTGTGTTTCATCAATATTTTGAAGGTCCATAGGTTACAGAATGCCTCCAGATGTACACCGTAACCTTCTAATGGTCTTCCAGGGAACGATCAAAGCGTAGGCTGTTTCAGACATTACTTCCATCGAGGAAAGTGCGCATGGTGACTGTTGTATTCAATCCCGATTCAATTTCTGTGTTTCATCAACACTCTGATAGTCCACAGATTACAGAATGCTTCCAGATGTGAATCGGAAAATACTACTGGTCTTCCAGGGAACGATCAAGGCGTAGACTGTTTGAGACATTACTCCCATGGAGGAAAGTGCGCATGTCGACTGTTGTATTCAAACCCGATACAATTTCTGTGTTTCATCAACCCTCTGACAATCCACGGATTACAGAATGCCACCAGATGTGCATCGGAAACTGCTACTGGTCTTCCTGGGAACGATCAAAGCATAGACTGTTTGAGGCATTACTCCCATGGAGGAAAGTGCGCATGGTGAATGTTGTATTCAATCCCGATTCAATTTCTGTGTTTCATCAACACTCTGATAGTCCACAGATTACAGATTTTCTCCACATGTGGATCGGAAAATACTACTGGTCTTCATGGGAACGATCAAAGCGTAGACTGTATCAGACATTACTCCCATGGAGGAATGTGCGGATTGTGACTGTTGTATTCACTCCCGATGCAATTTCTGTGTTTCATCAACACTTTGAAAGTCTACATTTTACAGAATGCCTCCAGATGTGCATCGGAAACTACTACTGGTATTCCAGGGAGCGATCAAAGCCTAGACTGTTTGAGACATTACTCCCATGGAGGAAAGTGCTAATGGTGACTGTTGTAGTCACTCCCGATGCAATCTCTGTGTTTCATCAACATTTTGAAGGTCCATAGGTTACAGAATGCCTCCAGATGTACACCGGAACCTACTAATGGTCTTCCAGTGAACGATCAAAGCGTAGACTGTTTCAGACATTACTCCCATGGAGGAAAGTGCGCATGGTGACTGTTGTATTCAATCCCGATTCAATTTCTGTGTTTCTTCAACACTCTGATAGTCCATAGATTACAGAATGCCTCCAGATGTGCATCGGAAACTACTACTGGTCTTCCAGGGAACGATCAAGGCGTAGACAGTTTGAGACACTACTCCCATGGAGGAAAGTGCGCATTGTGACTGTTGTATTCAAACCCGATACAATTTCTGTGTTTCATCAACACTCTCACAGTCAACAGATTACAGAATGCCACCAGATGTGCATCGGAAACTACTACTGGTCTTCCAGGGAACGATCAAAGCGTAGACTGTTTCAGACGTTACTGCCATGGAGGAAAGTGCAGATGGTGACTGTTGTATTCAATCCCGATGCAATTTCTGTGTTTCATCAACACTCTGATAGTCGACAGATTACAGATTGTCTCCAGATGTACACCGGAAACTACTAACGGTCTTCCAGGGAACGATCAAAGCGTAGACTGTTTCGGACATTACTGCCATGGAGGAAAGTGCAGATGGTGACTGTTGTATTCAATCCCGATACAAATTCTGTGTTTCATCAACACTCTGATAGTCCACAGATTACAGATTGTCTCCACATGTGCATCGGAAACTAGTACTGGTCTTCCTGGGAACGATCAAAGCGTAGACTGTATCAGACATTACTCCAATGGAGGAAAGTGCGGATTGTGATTGTTGTATTCCCTCCCGATGCAATTTCTGTGTTTCATCAACACTCTGATAGTCCACAGATTACAGAATGAATCCAGATGTGCATCGGAAACTACCACTGGTCTTCACAGGGAGCGATCAAAGCGTAGACTGTTTGAGACATTACTCCCATATAGGAAAATGCGCATGGTGACTGTTGTACTCAATACCGATGCAATTTCATATTTTCATCAACACTCTGATGGTCCACAGTTTACAGATTGCCTCCAGATGTGCATCGGAAACTACTACTGGTCTTCCTGGGAACGATGAAAGGGTAGACTGTTTCAGACGTTACTCCCATGGAGGAAACTGCGGATGGTGACTGTTGTATTCACTCCGGATGCAATTTCTGTGTTTCATCAACATTTCGAAGGTCCACAGATTACAGAATCCCTCCAGATGTACACCGGAACCTAGTAATGGTCTTCCAGGGAACGATCAAAGCGTAGACTGTTTCAGACATTACTCCCATGGAGGAAAGTGCGCATGGTGACTGTTGTATCCAATCCCGATTCAATTTCTGTGTTTCATCAACACTCGGATAGTCCACAGGTTACAGAATGCTTCCAAATGTGCATCGGAAACTACTACTGGTCGTCCAGGGAACAATCAAGGCGTAGACTGTTTGATAATAACTCCCATGGAGGAAAGTGCGCATGGTGACTGTTGTATTCAATCCCGATGCAACTTCTGTGTTTCATCAACACTCTGATAGTCCATAGATTACAGAATGCCACCAGAAGTGCATCGGAAACTACTACTGGTCTTCCAGGGAACGATCAAAGCGTAGACTGTTTGAGAGATTACTCCCATGGAGGAAAGTGCGCATGGTGACTGTTGTATTCAAACCCGATGCAATTTCTGTGTTTCATCAACACTCTGACAGTCCACAGATTACAGAATGCCACCAGATGTGCATCGGATACTACTACTGGTCTTCCTGGGAACGATCAAAGCATAGACTGTTTGAGTCATTACTCCCATGGAGGAAAGTGCGCATGGTGAATGTTGTATTCAATCCCGATTCAATTTCTGTGTTTCATCAACACTCTGATAGTCCACAGATTACAGATTGTCTCCACATGTGGATCGGAAACTACTACTGGTCTTCCTGTCAACGATCAAAGCGTAGACTGTATCAGACATTACTCCCATGGAGGAAAGTGCGGATTGTGACTGTTGTATTCACTCCCGATGCAATTTCTGTGTTTCATCAACACTTTGAAGGTCTACATTTTACAGAATGCCTCCAGATGTGCATCGGAAACTACTACTGGTATTCCAGGGAGCGATCAAAGCGTAGACTGTTTCAGATATTACTCCCATGGAGAAAAGTGCGGATGGTGACTGTTGTAGTCACTTCCGATGCAATCTCTGTGTTTCAGCAACATTTTGAAGGTCCATAGGTTACAGAATGCCTCCAGATGTACACCAGAACCTACTGATGGTCTTCCATAGAACGATCAAACCGTAGAGTGTTTCAGACATTACCTCCATGGAGGAAAGTGCGCATGGCGATTGTTGTATTCATTCCTTATTCAATTTCTGTGTTTCATCAACACTCTGATAGTCCACACATTACAGAATGCTTCCAGATGTGCATCGGAAACTACTACTGGTCTTCCAGGGAACGATCAAGGCGTAGACTGTTTGAGACATTACTCCTATGGAGGAAAGTGCGCATGGTGACTGTTGTATTCAAACCCGATACAATTTCTGTGTTTCATCAACACTCTGACAGTCCACAGATTACAGAATGCCACCAGATGTGCATCGGAAACTACTACTGGTCTTCAAGGGAACGATCAAAGAGTAGACTGTTTCAGACGTTACTGCCATGGAGGAAACTGCAGATGGTGACTGTTGTATTCAATCCCGATGCAATTTCTGTGTTTCATCAACACTCTGATAGTCCACAGATTACAGATTGTCTCCAGATGTGCATCGGAAACTACTACTGGTCTTCCTGGGAACGATCAAAGCGTAGACTGTATCAGACATTACTCCCATGGATGAAAGTGCGGATTGTGACTGTTGTATTCAATCCCGGTGCAATTTCTGTGTTTCATCAACACTCTGACAGTCCACAGATCACAAAATGCCACCAGATGTGCATCGGAAACTACTACTGGTCTTCCAGGGAACGATCAAAGCGTAGACTGTTTCAGACGTTACTGCCATGGAGGAAAGTGCAGATGGTGACTATTGTATTCAATCCCGATGCAATTTCTGTGTTTCATCAACACTCTGATAGTCCACAGATTACAGATTGTCTCCAGATGTACACCGGAAACTACTAACGGTCTTCCAGGGAACGATCAAAGCGTAGACTGTTTCCGACATTACTCCCATGGAGGAAAGTGCAGATGGTGACTGTTGTATTCAATCCCGATGCAATTTCTGTGTTTCATCAACAATCTGATAGTCCACAGATTACAGATCGTCTCCACATGTGCATCGGAAACTACTACTGGTCTTCCTGGGAACGATCAAAGCGTAGACTGTATCAGACATTACTCCAATGGAGGAAAGTGCGGATTGTGATTGTTGTATTCCCTCCCGATGCAATTTCTGTGTTTCATCAACACTCTGATAGTCCTCAGATTACAGAATGAATCCAGATGTGCATTGGAAACTACCACTGGTCTTCACAGGGAACGATCAAAGCGTAGACAGTTTGAGACATTGCTCCCATAAAGGAAAATGCGCATGGTGACTGTTGTACTCAATCCCGATGGAATTTCTGATTTTCATCAACACTCTGATGCTCCACAGTTTACAGATTGCCTCCAGATGTGCATCGGAAACTACTACTGGTCTTCCTGGGAACGATCAAAATGTAGACCGTTTCAGACGTTACTCCGATGGAGGAAACTGCGGATGGTGACTGTTGTATTCACTCCGGATGCAATTTCTGTGTTTCATCAACATTTCGAAGGTCCACAGATTACAGAATGCCTCCAGATGTACACCGGAACCTAGTAATGGTCTTCCAGGGAACGATCAAAGCGTAGACTGTTTCAGACATTACTCCCATGGAGGAAAGTGCGCATGGTGACTGTTGTATTCAATCCCGATTCAATTTCTGTGTTTCATCAACACTCAGATAGTCCACAGATTACAGATTGTCTCCACATGTGGATCGGAAACTACTACTGGTCTCCCCCGGAACGATCAAAGCGTAGACTGTTTCAGACAATACTCCCATGGAGGAAAGTGCGCATGGTGACTGTTGTATCCAATCCCGATTCAATTTCTGTGTTTCATCAACACTCGGATAGTCCACAGATTACAGAATGCTTCCAAATGTGCATCGGAAACTACTACTGGTCGTCCAGGGAACAATCAAGGCGTAGACTGTTTGATAATAACTCCCATGGAGGAAAGTGCGCATGGTGACTGTTGTATTAAATCCCGATGCAACTTCTGTGTTTCATCAACACTCTGATAGTCCATAGATTACAGAATGCCACCAGATGTGCATCGGAAACAACTACTGGTCTTCCAGGGAACGATCAAAGCGTAGACTGTTTGACAGATTACTCCCATGGAGGAAAGTGCGCATGGTGACTGTTGTATTCAAACCCGATGCAATTTCTGTGTTTCATCAACACTCTGACAGTCCACAGATTACAGAATGCCACCAGATGTGCATCGGATACTACTACTGGTCTTCCTGGGAACGATCAAAGCATAGACTGTTTGAGTCATTACTCCCATGGAGGAAAGTGCGCATGGTGAATGTTGTATTCAATCCCGATTCAATTTCTGTGTTTCATCAACACTCTGATAGTCCACAGATTACAGATTGTCTCCACATGTGGATCGGAAACTACTACTGGTCTTCCTGTCAACGAACAAAGCGTAGACTGTATCAGACATTACTCCCATGGAGGAAAGTGCGGATTGTGACTGTTGTATTCACTCCCGATGCAATTTCTGTGTTTCATCAACACTTTGAAGGTCTACATTTTACAGAATGCCTCCAGATGTGCATCGGAAACTACTACTGGTATTCCAGGGAGCGATCAAAGCGTAGACTGTTTCAGATATTACTCCCATGGAGAAAAGTGCGGATGGTGACTGTTGTAGTCACTTCCGATGCAATCTCTGTGTTTCATCAACATTTTGAAGGTCCATAGGTTACAGAATGCCTCCAGATGTACACCAGAACCTACTGATGGTCTTCCATAGAACGATCAAACCCTAGACTGTTTCAGACATTACTTCCATGGAGGAAAGTGCGCATGGTGACTGTTGTATTCATTCCCTATTCAATTTTTGTGTTTCATCAACACTCTGATAGTCCACACATTACAGAATGCTTCCAGATGTGCATCGGAAACTACTACTGGTCTTCCAGGGAAAGATCAAGGCGTAGACTGTTTGAGACATTACTCCCATGGAGGAAAGTGCGCATGGTGACTGTTGTATTCAAACCCGATACAATTTCTGTGTTTCATCAACACTCTGACAGTCCACAGATTACAGAATGCCACCAGATGTGCATCGGAAACTACTACTGGTCTTCAAGGGAACGATCAAAGAGTAGACTGTTTCAGACGTTACTGCCATGGAGGAAACTGCAGATGGTGACTGTTGTATTCAATCCCGATGCAATTTCTGTGTTTCATCAACACTCTGATAGTCCACAGATTACAGATTGTCTCCAGATGTGCATCGGAAACTACTACTGGTCTTCCTGGGAACGATCAAAGCGTAGACTGTATCAGACATTACTCCCATGGATGAAAGTGCGGATTGTGACTGTTGTATTCAATCCCGGTGCAATTTCTGTGTTTCATCAACACTCTGACAGTCCACAGATCACACAATGCCACCAGATGTGCATCGGAAACTACTACTGGTCTTCCAGGGAACGATCAAAGCGTAGACTGTTTCAGACGTTACTGCCATGGAGGAAAGTGCAGATGGTGACTATTGTATTCAATCCCGATGCAATTTCTGTGTTTCATCAACACTCTGATAGTCCACAGATTACAGATTGTCTCCAGATGTACACCGGAAACTACTAACGGTCTTCCAGGGAACGATCAAAGCGTAGACTGTTTCCGACATTACTCCCATGGAGGAAAGTGCAGATGGTGACTGTTGTATTCAATCCCGATGCAATTTCTGTGTTTCATCAACAATCTGATAGTCCACAGATTACAGATCGTCTCCACATGTGCATCGGAAACTACTACTGGTCTTCCTGGGAACGATCAAAGCGTAGACTGTATCAGACATTACTCCAATGGAGGAAAGTGCGGATTGTGATTGTTGTATTCCCTCCCGATGCAATTTCTGTGTTTCATCAACACTCTGATAGTCCTCAGATTACAGAATGAATCCAGATGTGCATTGGAAACTACCACTGGTCTTCACAGGGAACGATCAAAGCGTAGACAGTTTGAGACATTGCTCCCATGAAGGAAAATGCGCATGGTGACTGTTGTACTCAATCCCGATGGAATTTCTGATTTTCATCAACACTCTGATGCTCCACAGTTTACAGATTGCCTCCAGATGTGCATCGGAAACTACTACTGGTCTTCCTGGGAACGATCAAAATGTAGACCGTTTCAGACGTTACTCCGATGGAGGAAACTGCGGATGGTGACTGTTGTATTCACTCCGGATGCAATTTCTGTGTTTCATCAACATTTCGAAGGTCCACAGATTACAGAATGCCTCCAGATGTACACCGGAACCTAGTAATGGTCTTCCAGGGGACGATCAAAGCGTAGACTGTTTCAGACATTACTCCCATGGAGGAAAGTGCGCATGGTGACTGTTGTATTCAATCCCGATTCAATTTCTGTGTTTCATCAACACTCAGATAGTCCACAGATTACAGATTGTCTCCACATGTGGATCGGAAACTACTACTGGTCTTCCCCGGAACGATCAAAGCGTAGACTGTATCAGACATTACTCCCATGGAGGAAAGTGCAGATTGTGACTGTTGTATTCACTCCCGATGCAATTTCTGTGTTTCATCAACACTTTGAAGGTCTACATTTTACAGAATGCCTCCAGATGTGCATCGGAAACTACTACTGGTATTCCAGGGAGCGATCAAAGCGTAGACTGTTTCAGATATTACTCCCATGGAGAAAAGTGCGGATGGTGACTGTTGTAGTCACTCCCGATGCAATCTCTGTGTTTCATCAACATTTTGAAGGTCCATAGGTTACAGAATGCCTCCAGATGTACACCGGAACCTACTAATGGTCTTCCAGGGAACGATTAAAGCGTAGACTGTTTCAGACATTACTTCCATGGAGGAAAGTGCACATGGTGACTGTTGTATTCAATTCCGATTCAATTTCTGTGTTTCATCAACACTCTGATAGTCCACAGATTACAGAATGCTTCCAGATGTGCATCGGAAACTACTACTGGTCTTCCAGGGAACGATCAATTCGTAGACTATTTGAGACACTTCTCCCATGGAGGATAGTGCGCATGGTGACGGTTGTATTCAAACCCGATACAATTTCTATGTTTCATCAACCCTCTGACAGTCCACAGATTACAGAATGCCACCAGATGTGCATCGGAAACTACTACTGGTCTTCAAGGGAACGATCAAAGAGTTGACTGTTTCAGACGTTACTGCCATGGAGGAAACTGCAGATGGTGACTGTTGTATTCAATCCCGATGCAATTTCTGTGTTTCATCAACACTCTAATAGTCCACAGATTACAGATTGTCTCCAGATGTGCATCGGAAACTACTACTGGTCATCCTGGGAACGATCAAAGTGTAGACTGTATCAGACATTACTCCCATGGATGAAAGTGCGGAATGTGACTGTTGTATTCAATCCCGATGCAATTTCTGTGTTTCATCAACACTCTGACAGTCCACAGATTACAGAATGCCACCAGATGTGCATCGGAAACTACTACTGGTCTTCCAGGGAACGGTCAAAGCGTAGACTGTTTCAGACGTTACTGCCATGGAGGAAAGTGCAGATGGTGACTATTGTATTCAATCCCGATGCAATTTCTGTGTTTCATCAACACTCTGATAGTCCACAGATTACAGATTGTCTCCAGATGTACACCGGAAACTACTAACGGTCTTCCAGGGAACGATCAAAGCGTAGACTGTTTCCGACATTACTCCCATGGAGGAAAGTGCAGATGGTGACTGTTGTATTCAATCCCGATGAAATTTCTGTGTTTCATCAACACTCTGATAGTCCACAGATTACAGATTGTCTCCACATGTGCATCGGAAACTACTACTGGTCTTCCTGGGAACGATCAAAGCGTAGACTGTATCAGACATTACTCCAATGGAGGAAAGTGCGGATTGTGATTGTTGTATTCCCTCCCGATGCAATTTCTGTGTTTCATCAAGACTCTGATAGTCCACAGATTACAGAATGAATCCAGATGTGCATCGGAAACTACCACTGGTCTTCACAGGGAACGGTCAAAGCGTAGACTGTTTGAGACATTACTCACATGGAGGAAAATGCGCATGGTGACTGTTGTACTCAATCCCGATGGAATTTCTGATTTTCATCAACACTCTGATGCCCCACAGTTTACAGATTGCCTCCAGATGTGCATCGGAAACTACTACTGGTCTTCCTGGGAACGATCAAAGGGTAGACTGTTTCAGACGTTACTCCGATGGAGGAAACTGCGGATGGTGACTATTGTATTCACTCCGGATGCAATTTCTGTGTTTCATCAACATTTCGAAGGTCCACAGATTACAGAATGCCTCCAGATGTACACCGGAACCTAGTAATGGTCTTCCAGG
This sequence comes from Schistocerca gregaria, assembly GCF_023897955.1. Classification (NCBI taxonomy): domain Eukaryota; kingdom Metazoa; phylum Arthropoda; class Insecta; order Orthoptera; family Acrididae; genus Schistocerca; species Schistocerca gregaria. Next base: position 46,359,249 of record NC_064927.1, read on the forward strand.
GAACGATCAAAGCGTAGACTGTTTCAGACATTACTCCCATGGAGGAAAGTGCGCATGGTGACTGTTGTATCCAATCCCGATTCAATTTCTGTGTTTCATCAACACTCTGATAGTCCACAGATTACAGAATGCTTCCAGATGTGCATCGGAAACTACTACTGGTCTTCCAGGGAACGATCAAGGCGTAGACTGTTTGAAAATAACTCCCATGGAGGAAAGTGCGGATTGTGGCTGTTGTATTCACTCCCGATGCAATTTCTGTGTTTCATCAACACTTTGAAGGTCTACAGTTTACAGAATGCCTCCAGATGTGCATCGGAAACTACTACTGGTATTCCAGTGAGCGATCAAAGCGTAGACTGTTTCAGATATTACTCCCATGGAGAAAAGTGCAGATGGTGACTGCTGTATCCCATCCCGATGCAATTCCTATGTTTCATCAACACTCTTATAGTCCACAGATTACAGTTTGAATCCAGATGTGCATCGGAAACTACTACTGGTCTTCCTTGGAACGATCACAGCCTAGACTGTTTGAGATATTACTCCCATGGACGAAAGTGTTTATAGTGGTTGTTGTAGTCACTCCCGATGCAATTTCTGTGTTTCATCAACGTTTTGAAGGTCCATAGGTTACAGAATGCCTCGAGATGTACACCGGAACCTACTAATGGTCTTCCAGGTAACGATCAAAGCGTAGACTCTTTCAGACATTACTCCCATGGAAGAAAGTGCGCATGGTGACTGTTGCATTCAATCCCGATTCAATTTCTGTGTTTCATCAACACTCTGATAGTCCACAGATTACAGAATGCCTCCAGATGTGCATCGGAAACTACTACTGGTCTTCCAGGGAACGATCAAGGCGTAGACTGTTTGAGACATTACTCCCATGGAGGAAAGTGCGCATGGTGACTGTAGTATTCAAACCCGATACAATTTCTGTGTTTCATCAACACTCTGACAGTCCACAGATTACAGAATGCCACCAGATGTGCATCGGAAACTACTACTGGTCTTCAAGGGAACGATCAAAGAGTAGACTGTTTCAGACGATACTGCCACGGAGGAAACTGCAGATGGTGACTGTTGTATTCAATCCCGATGCAATTTCTGTGTTTCATCAACACTCTGATAGTCCACAGATTACAGATTGTCTCCAGATGTGCATCGGAAACTACAACTGGTCTTCCTGGGAACGGTCAAAGCGTAGACTGTATCAGACATTACTCCCATGGAGGAAAGTGCGGATTGTGACTGTTGTATTCAAACCCGATGCAATTTCTGTGTTTCATCAACACTCTGATAGTCCACAATTACAGATTGTCTCCAGATGTACACCGGAAACTACTAACGGTCTTCCAGGGAACGATCAAAGGTAGACTGTTTCCGACATTACTCCCATGGAGGAAAGTGCAGATGGTGACTGTTGTATTCAATCCCGATGCAATTTCTGTGTTTCATCAACACTCTGATAGTCCACAGATTACAGATTGTCTCCACATGTGCATCGGAAACTACTACTGGTCTTCCTGGGAACGATCAAAGCGTAGACTGTTTCAGACATTACTCCAATGGAGTAAAGTGCGGATTGTGATTGTTGTATTCCCTCCCGATGCAATTTCTGTGTTTCATCAACACTTTGAAGGTCTACAGTTTACAGAATGCCTCCAGATGTGCTTTGGAAACTACTACTGGTATTCCAGGGAGCGATCAAATCGTAGACTGTTTCAGATATTACTCCCATGGAAAAAAGTGTAGATGGTGACTGTTGTATTCCATTCCGATGCAATTGCTATGTTTCATCAACACTCTTATATTCCACAGTTTCCAGAATGCCTCCAGATGTGCATAGGAAACTACTACTGGCCTTCCAGGGAACGATCAAGCCGTAGACTGTGTGAGAATAACTCCCATGAAGGAAAGTGCGCATGGTGACTGTTGTATTCAATCCCGATGCAATTTCTGTGTTTCATCAACACTCTGATAGTCCATAGATTACAGAATGCGACCAGATGTGCATCGGAAACTACTACTGGTCTTCCAGGGAACGATGAAAGCGTAGACTGTTTGAGACATTACTCCCATGGAGGAACGTGCGCATGGAGACTGTTGTATTCAAACCCGATGCAATTTCTGTGTTTCATCAACACTCTGACAGTCCACAGATTACAGAATGCCAACAGATGTGCATCGGAAACTACTACTGGTCTTCCAGGGAACGATCAAACCGTAGACTGTTTCAGACGTTACTGCCATGGAGGAAAGTGCAGATGGTGATTGTTGTATTCAATCCCGATGCAATTTCTGTGTTTCATCAACACTCTGATAGTCCACAGATTACAGATTGTCTCCAGATGTACACCGGAAACTACTAATGGTCTTCCAGGGAACGATCAAAGAGTAGACTGTTTCAGACATTACTCCCATGGAGGAAAGTGCGCATGGTGACTGTTGTATTCAATCCCGATGCAATTTCTGTGTTTCATCAACACTCCGATAGTCCATAGATTACTGAATGCCACCAGATGTGCATCGGAAACTACTACTGGTCTTCCTGGGAACGATCAAAGCGTAGACTGTTTGAGACATTACTCCCATGGAGGAAAGTGCACATGGTGACTGTTGTATTCAAACCCGATGCAATTTCTGTGTTTTATCAACACTCTGACAGTCCACAGATTACAGAATGCCACCAGATGTGCATCGGAAACTACTACTGGTCTTCCTGGGAACGATCAAAGCATAGACTGTTTGAGGCATTACTCCCATGGAGGAAAGTGCGCATGGTGACTTTTGTATTGAATCCCGATGCAATTTCTGTGTTTCATCAACACTCTGATAGTCCACAGATTACAGATTGTCTCCACATGTGGGTCGGAAACTACTACTGGTCTTCCTGGGAACGATCAAAGCGTAGACTGTATCAGACATTACTCCCATGGAGGAAAGTGCGGATTGTGACTGTTGTATTCACTCCCGATGCAATTTCTGTGTTTCATCAACACTTTGAAGGTCTACAGTTTACAGAACGCCTCCAGATGTGCATCGGAAACTACTACTGGTATTCCAGGGAGCGATCAAAGCGTAGACTGTTTCAGATGTTACTCCCATGGAGAAAAGTGCAGATGGTGACAGTTGCATTCAATCCCGATTCAATTTCTGTGTTTCATCAACACTCTGATAGTCCACAGATTACAGAATGCCACCAGATGTGCATCGAAAAGTACTACTGGTCTTCCAGGGAACGATCAAGGCGTAGACTGTTTGAGACATTACTCCCATGGAGGAAAGTGCGCATGGTGACTGTGGTATTCAAACCCGATACAATATCTGTGTTTCATCACCACTCTGACAGTCCACAGATTACAGAATGCCACCAGATGTGCATCTGAAACTACTACTGGTCTTCAAGGGAACGGTCAAAGAGTAGACTGTTTCAGACGTTACTGCCATGGAGGAAACTGCAGATGGTGACTGTTGTATTCCATCCCGATGCAATTTCTATGTTTCATCAACACTCTTATACTCCACAGATTACAGATTGCCTCCAGATGTGCATCGGAAACTACTACTGGTCTTCCTTGGAACGATCAAAGCCTAGACTGTTTGAGACATTACTCCCGTGGAGGAAAGTGCGGATGGTGACTGTTGTATTCAATCCGGATGCAATTTCTGTGTTTCATCAACACTTTGATGGTCCACAGATTACAGAATGCCTCCAGATGTGCATCGGAAACTACTACTGGTCTTCCAGGTAACGATCAAAGCGTAGACTGTTTGAGACATTACTCCCATGGAGGAAAGTGCGCATGGTGACTGTTGTATTCAATCCCGATGCAATTTCTGTGTTTCATCAACACTCTGATAGTCCACAGTTTACAGAATGCCACCAGATGTGCATCGGAAACTACTACTGGTCTTCCAGGAAACGATCAAAACGTAGACTGCTTGAGACATTACTGCCGTGGAGGAAAGAGCGCATGGTGACTGTTGTATTCAATCCCGATGCATTTTCTGGGTTTCATCAACACTCTGATAGTACACAGATTACAGAATGCCACCAGATGTGCATCGAAAAGTACTACTGGTCTTCCAGGGAACGATCAAAGCGTAGACAGTTTGAGACATTACTCAGATGGAGGAATGTGCGCATGGTTACTGTTGTATTCAATCCCGATGCTATCTCTGTGTTTCAAAACACTCTGATAGTCCACAGATTACAGAATGCCACCAGATGTGCATCGGAAACTACTACTGGTCCTAGAGGAAACGATCAAAGCGTAGACTGTTTCAGACGTTACTCCCATGGAGGAAAGTGCGGATGGTGACTGTTGTATTCAATCACGATGCAATTTCTGTGTTTCATCAACACTCTGATAGTCCAAAGATTACAGAATGCCACCAGATGTGCATCGGAAACTACTACTGGTCTTCCAGGGAACGATGAAAGCGTAGACTCTTTGAGACATTACTCCCATGGAGGAACGTGCGCATGGAGACTGTTGTATTCAAACCCGATGCAATTTCTGTGTTTCATCAACACTCTGACAGTCCACAGATTACAGAATGCCAACAGATGTGCATCGGAAACTACTACTGGTCTTCCAGGGAACGATGAAAGCGTAGACTGTTTGAGACATTACTCCCATGGAGGAACGTGCGCATGGAGACTGTTGTATTCAAACCCGATGCAATTTCTGTGTTTCATCAACACTCTGACAGTCCACAGATTACAGAATGCCAACAGATGTGCATCGGAAACTGCTACTGGTCTTCCAGGGAGCGATCAAACCGTAGACTGTTTCAGACGTTACTGCCATGGAGGAAAGTGCAGATGGTGATTGTTGTATTCAATCCCGATGCAATTTCTGTGTTTCATCAACACTCTGATAGTCCACAGATTACAGATTGTCTCCAGATGTACACCGGAAACTACTAATGGTCTTCCAGGGAACGATCAAAGCGTAGACTGTTTCAGACATTACTCCCATGGAGGAAAGTGCGCATGGTGACTGTTGTATTCAATCCCGATGCTATTTCTGTGTTTCATCAACACTCCGATAGTCCATAGATTACTGAATGCCACCAGATGTGCATCGGAAACTACTACTGGTCTTCCTGGGAACGATCAAAGCATAGACTGTTTGAGACATTACTCCCATGGAGGAAAGTGCGCATGGTGACTGTTGTATTCAAACCCGATGCAATTTCTGTGTTTTATCAACACTCTGACAGTCCACAGATTACAGAATGTCACCAGATGTGCATCGGTAACTACTACTGGTCTTCCTGGGAACGATCAAAGCATAGACTGTTTGAGGCATTACTCCCATGGAGGAAAGTGCGCATGGTGACTTTTGTATTGAATCCCGATGCAATTTCTGTGTTTCATCAACACTCTGATAGTCCACGGATTACAGATTGTCTCCACATGTGGGTCGGAAACTACTACTGGTCTTCCTGGGAACGATCATAGCGTAGACTGTATCAGACATTACTCCCATGGAGGAAAGTGCGGATTGTGACTGTTGTATTCACTCCCGATGCAATTTCTGTGTTTCATCAACACTTTGAAGGTCTACAGTTTACAGAACGCCTCCAGATGTGCATCGGAAACTACTACTGGTATTCCAGGGAGCGATCAAAGCGTAGACTGTTTCAGATATTACTCCCATGGAGAAAAGTGCAGATGGTGACAGTTGCATTCAATCCCGATTCAATTTCTGTGTTTCATCAACACTCTGATAGTCCACAGATTACAGAATGCCACCAGATGTGCATCGGAAACTACTACTGGTCTTCCAGGGAACGATCAAGGCGTAGACTGTTTGAGACATTACTCCCATGGAGGAAAGTGTGCATGGTGACTGTGGTATTCAAACCCGATACAATATCTGTGTTTCATCACCACTCTGACAGTCCACAGATTACAGAATGCCACCAGATGTGCATCTGAAACTACTACTGGTCTTCAAGGGAACGGTCAAAGAGTAGACTGTTTCAGACGTTACTGACATGGATGAAACTGCAGATGGTGACTGTTGTATTCCATCCCGATGCAATTTCTATGTTTCATCAACACTCTTATACTCCACAGATTACAGATTGCCTCCAGATGTGCATCGGAAACTACTACTGGTCTTCCTTGGAACGATCAAAGCCTAGACTGTTTGAGACATTACTCCCGTGGAGGAAAGTGCGGATGGTGACTGTTGTATTCAATCCGGATGCAATTTCTGTGTTTCATCAACACTTTGATGGTCCACAGATTACAGAATGCCTCCAGATGTGCATCGGAAACTACTACTGGTCTTCCTGGGAACGATCAAAGCGTACACTGTATCAGACATTACTCCCATGGAGGAAAGTGCGCATGGTGACTGTTGTATTCAATCCCGATGCAATTTCTGTGTTTCATCAACACTCTGATAGTCCACAGATTACAGAATGCCAACAGATGTGCATCGGAAACTACTACTGGTCTTCCAGGAAACGATCAAAGCGTAGACTGCTTGAGACATCACTCCTGTGGAGGAAAGTGCGCATGGTGACTGTTGTATTCAATCCCGATGCAATTTCTGGGTTTCATCAGCACTCTGATAGTACACAGATTACAGAATGCCACCAGATGTGCATCGAAAAGTACTACTGGTCTTCCAGGGAACGATCAAAGCGTACACAGTTTGAGACATTACTCAGATTGAGGAATGTGCGCATGGTTACTGTTGTATTCAATCCCGATGCTATCTCTGTGTTTCAACAACACTCTGATAGTCCACAGATTACAGAATGCCTCCAGACGTGCCTCGGAAACTACTACTGTTCTTCCAGGGAACGTTCAAAGCGCAGAATGTCTGAGAATTACTCCCATGGAGGAAAGTGCGCATGGTGGCTGTTGTATTCAATCCCGCTGCAATTTCTGTGTTTCATCAACACTCTGATAGTCCACAGATTACAGAATGCCACCAGATGTGCATCGGAAACTACTACTGGTCTTCCAGGAAACGATCAAAGCGTAGACTGCTTGAGACATTACTGCCGTGGAGGAAAGAGCGCATGGTGACTGTTGTATTCAATCCCGATGCATTTTCTGGGTTTCATCAACACTCTGATAGTACACAGATTACACAATGCCACCAGATGTGCATCGAAAAGTACTACTGGTCTTCCAGGGAACGATCAAGGCGTAGACAGTTTGAGACATTACTCAGATGGAGGAATGTGCGCATGGTTACTGTTGTATTCAATCCCGATGCTATCTCTGTGTTTCAAAACACTCTGATAGTCCACAGATTACAGAATGCCACCAGATGTTCATCGGAAACTACTACTGGTCCTAGAGGAAACGATCAAAGCGTAGACTGTTTCAGACGTTACTCCCATGGAGGAAAGTGCGGATGGTGACTGTTGTATTCAATCACGACGCAATTTCTGTGTTTCATCAACACTCTGATAGTCCAAAGATTACAGAATGCCACCAGATGTGCATCGGAAACTGCTACTGGTCTTCCAGAGAACGATCAAAGCGTAGACTGTTTGGGAATTACTACCATGGAGGAAAGTGCGGATGGTGACTGTTGTATTAAATCCCGATGCAATTTCTGTGTTTCATCAACACTCACATAGTCTACAGATTACAGATTGTCTCCAGATGTGCATCGGAAACTACCACTGGTCTTCCTGGGAACGATCAAAGCGTACACTGTATCAGACATTAATCCCATGGAGGAAAATACGGGTTGTGACTGTTGTATTCACTCCCGATGCAATTTCTGTGTTTCATCAACACTTTGAAGGTCCACAGATTACAGAATGCCCCCAGATGTGCATCGGAAACTACTACTGGTCTTCCAGGGAACGATCAAAGCATAGACTGTTTCAGATATAACTCCCATGGAGAAACTTTCGGATAGTGACTTTTATATTTCATCCCGATGCAATTTCTATTTTTCATCAACACTCTGATAGTCCATAGATTACAGATTGCCTCCAGATGTGCATCGGAAACTACTACTGGTCTTTCTGGGAACGATCAAAGCGTAGACTGTTTTGATATTACTCCCATGGAGGAAAGTGCGCATGGTGACTGTTGTATTCAATCCCGATGCTATTTCTGTGTTTCATCAACGCCCTGATAGTCCACAGATTACAGAATGCCACCAGATGTGCATCGGAAACTACTACTGGTATTCCAGGGAACGATCAAAGCGTAGACTGTTTGAGATATCACTCCCAAGGAGGAAAGTGCGCATGGTGACTGTTTTATTCAATCACGATGCATTTTCTGTGTTTCATCAACACCCTGATAGTCCACAGATTAGAGAATGAGACCAGTTGTGCATCGGAAGAAACTACTGGTCTTCCAGGTAACGATCAAAACGTAGACTGTTTAGATGTTACTCCCATGGAGGGAAGTGCGGATGGTGACTGTTGTATTCAATCCCGATGCAATTTCTGTGTTTCATCAACACTCAGACAGTCCCCAAATTACAGAATTCCACCAGAAGTACATCGGGAACTACTACTGGTATTCCAGGGAACGATGAAAGCGTAGACTATTTGAAATATCACTCCCATGGATTAAAGTGCGCATGGTGACTGTTGTATTCAATCACGATTCAATTTCTGTGTTTCATCAACACCCTGATAGTCCACAGATTACAGAATGAGACCAGTTGTGCATCGGAAAAAACTACTGGTCTTCCAGGGAACGATCAAAGCGTAGACTGTTTGAGACGTTACTCCCATGGAGGAAAGTGCGCATGGTGACTGTTGTATTAAATCCCGATGCAATTTCTGTGTTTCATCAACACTCTGATAGTCCACAGATTACAGAATGCCACCAGATGTGCATCGGAAACTACTACTGGTATTCCAGGGAACGATCAAAGCGTAGACTGTTAGAGATATCACTCCCGTGGAGGAAAGTGCGCATGGTGACTGTTGCATTCAATCCCGATGCATTTTCTGTGTTTCATCAACACCCTGATAGTCCACAGATTACAGAATGAGACCAGTTGTGCATCCAAAACCACTACTGGTATTCCAGGGAACGATCAAAGCGTAGACTGTTTGAGATATTACTCCCATGGAGGAAAGTGCGCATGGTGACTGTTGTATTCAATCACGATGCATTTTCTGTGTTTCATCAACACCCTGATAGTCCACAGATTACAGAATGAGACCAGTTGTGCATCGGAAAAAACTACTGGTCTAACAGGGATCGATCAAAGCGTAGACTGTTTGAGATGTTACTCCCATGGAGGAAAGTGCGCATGGTGACTGTTGCATTCAATCCCGATACAATTTCTGTGTTTCATCAACACTCTGATAGTCCACAGATTACAGAATGCCACCAGATGTGCATCAGTAACTACTACTGGTCTTCCAGGGAACGATCAAAGCGTAGACTGTTTGAGACATTACTCCCATGGAGGAAAGTGCGCATGGTGACTGTTGTATTCAATCCCGATGCTATCTCTGTGTTTCACCAACACTCTGATAGTCCACAGATTACAGAATGCCTCCAGACGTGCCTCGGAAACTACTACTGTTCTTCCAGGGAACGTTCAAAGCGTAGAATGTCTGAGAATTACTCCCATGGAGGGAAGTGCGGATGGTGACTGTTGTATTCAATCCCGATGCAACTTCTGTGTTTCATCAACACTCAGACAGTCCCCAAATTACAGAATGCCACCAGAAGTACATCGGGAACTACTACTGGTATTCCAGGGAACGATGAAAGCGTAGACTATTTGAAATATCACTCCCATGGATTAAAGTGCGCATGGTGACTGTTGTATTCAATCACGATTCAATTTCTGTGTTTCATCAACACCCTGATAGTCCACAGATTACAGAATGAGACCAGTTGTGCATCGGAAAAAACTACTGGTCTTCCAGGGAACGAGCAAAGCGTAGACTGTTTGAGACATTACTCCCATGGAGGAAAGTGCGCATGGTGACTGTTGTATTCAATCCCAATGCAATTTCTGTGTTTCATCAACACGCTGATAGTCCAGAGATTACAGAATGCCACCAGATGTGCATCGGAAACTACTACTTTTCTTAGAGGAAACGATCAAAGCGTAGACTGTTTCAGACGTACTGCCATGGAGGAAAGTGCAGATGGTGACTGTTGTATTCAATCCCGATGCAATTTCTGTGTTTCATCAACACTCTGATAGTCCACAGATTACAGATTGTCTCCAGATGTACACCGGAAACTACTAACGGTCTTCCAGGGAACGATCAAAGCGTAGACTGTTTGAGATATCACTCCCATGGAGGAAAGTGCGCATGGTGACTGTTGTATTCAATCACGATGCATTTTCTGTGTTTCATCAACACCCTGATAGTCCACAGATTACAGAACGAGACCAGTTGTCCATCGGAAAAAACTACTGCTCTAACAGGGAACGATCAAAGCGTAGACTGTTTGAGATGTTTCTCCCATGGAGGAAAGTGCGCATGGTGACTGTTGCATTCAATCCCGATTCAATTTCTGTGTTTCATCAACACTCTGATAGTCCACAGATTACAGAATGCCACCAGATGTGCATCAGTAACTACTACTGGTCTTCCAGGGAACGATCAAAGCGTAGACTGTTTGAGACATCACTCCCATGGACGATAGTGCGCATGGTAACTGTTGTATTAAATACCGATGCAATTTCTAGGTTTCATCAACATTCTGATAGTCCACAGATTACAGAATGCCAACAGATGTGCATCGGAAACTACTTCTGGTCTGCCTGGGAACGATCAAAGCGTAGACCGTTTGAGACATTACTCCCATGGAGGAAAGTGCGGAAGGTGACTGTTTTATTCAAACTCGATGCAATTTCTGTGTTTCATCAACACTTTGAAGGTCCACAGATTACAGAATGCCTCCAGATGTGCATCGGAAACTACTACTGGTCTTCCAGGGAACGATCAAAGCGTAGACTGTTTGAGACATTACTCCCATGGAGGAAAGTGCGCATGGTGACTGTTGTATTCAATCCCGATGCAATTTCTGTGTTTCATCAACAATCTGATAGTCCACAGATTACAGAATGCCAACAGATGTGCATCGGAAACTACTAAAGTCTTGCAGGAAACGATCAAAGCGTAGACTGCTTGAGACATTACACCCGTGGGGGAAAGTGCGCATGGTGGCTGTTGTATTCAATCCCGATGCAATTTCAGGGTTTCATCAACACTCTGATAGTCCACAGATTAGAGAATGCCACCAGATGTGCATCGAAAAGTACTACTGGTCTTCCAGGGAACGATCAAAGCGTAGACAGTTTGAGACATTACTCAGATGGAGGAATGTGCGCATGGTTACTGTTGTATTCAATCCCGATGCTATCTCTGTGTTTCACCAACACTCTCATAGTCCACAGATTACAGAATGCCTCCAGACGTGCCTCGGAAACTACTACTGTTCTTCCAGGGAACGTTCAAAGCGTAGAATGTCTGAGAATTTCTCCCATGGAGGGAAGTGCGCATGGTGACTGTTGTAATCAAACCCAATGCAATTTCTGTGTTTCATCAACACTCTGATAGTCCACAGATTACAGAATGCTCCAGATGTGCATCGGAAACTACAACTGGTCTTCCAGGGAACGAGCAAAGCGTAGACTGTTTGAGACATTACTCCCATGGAGGAAAGTGCGCATGGTGACTGTTGTATTCAATCCCAATGCAATTTCTGTGTTTCATCAACACTCTGATAGTCCACAGATTACAGAATGCCACCAGATGTGCATCGGAAACTACTACTTTTCTTAGAGGAAACGATCAAAGCGTAGACTGTTTCAGACGTTACTCCCATTTAGGAAAGTGCGGATGGTGACTGTTGTATTCAATCGCGATGCAATTTCTGTGTTTCATCAACACTTTGAAGGTCCACAGATTACAGAATGCCTCCAGATGTGCATCGGAAACTACTACTGGTCATCCAGGGAACGATCAAAGCATAGACTGTTTCAGATATGACTCCCATGGAGAAACGTGAGGATGGTGACTGTTGTATTCCATCCCGATGCAATTTCTATGTTTCATCAACTCTCTGATAGTCCACAGATCACAGATTGTCTCCAGATGTGCATCGGAAACCACTACTGGTCTTCCTGGGAACGATCAAAGCGTACACTGTATCAGACATTACTCCCATGGAGGAAAATGCGGGTTGTGAATGTTGTATTCACTCCCGATGCAATTTCTGTGTTTCATCAACACTTTGAAGGTCCACAGATTACAGAATGCCTCTAGATGTGCATCGGAAACTACTACTGGTCTTCCAGGGTACGATCAAAGCATAGACTGTTTCAGATATGACTCCCATAGAGAAACGTGCGGATGGTGACTGCTGTATTTCATCCCGATGCAATTTCTATGTTTCATCAACACTCTGATAGTCCACAGATTACAGATTGCCTCCAGATGTGCATCGGAAACTACTACTGGTCTTCCTGGGAACGATCAAAGCGTAGACTGTTTTTGATATTACTCCCATGGAGGAAAGTGCACATTGTGACTGTTGTATTCAATCCCGATGCTATTTGTGTGTTTCATCAACACCCTGATAGTCCACAGATTACAGAATGCCACCAGATGTGCATCGGAAACTACTACTGGTATTCCAGGGAACGATCAAAGCGTAGACTGTTTAAGATATCACTCCCATGGAGGAAAGTGCGCATGGTGACTGTTGTATTCAATCACGATGCATTTTCTGTGTTTCATCAACACCCTGATAGTCCACAGATTACTGAATGAGACCAGTTGTGCATCGGAAAAAACTACTGGTCTAACACGGAACGATCAAAGCGTAGACTGTTTGAGATGTTACACCCATGGATGAAAGTGCGGATGGTGACTGTTGAATTCAATCCCGATGCAATTTCTGCGTTTCATCAACACTCTGATAGTCCACAGATTACAGAATGCCTCCAGACGTGCCTCGGAAACTACTACTGTTCTTCCAGGGAACGTTCAAAGCGTAGAATGTCTGAGAATTACTCCCATGGAGAGAAGTGCGCATGGTGACTGTTGTAATCAATCCCGATGGAATTTCTGTGTTTCATCAACACTCTGATAGTCCACAGATTGCAGAATGCTCCAGATGTGCATCGGAAACTACTACTGGTCTTCCAGGGAACCAGCAAAGCGTAGACTGTTTGAGACATTACTCCCAATGAGGAAAGTGCGCATGGTGACAGTTGTATTCAATCCCAATGCAATTTCTGTGTTTCATCAACACTCTGATAGTCCACAGATTACAGAATGCCACCAGATGTGCATCGGAAACTACTACTGGTCTTAGAGGAAATGATCAAAGCGTAGACTGTTTCAGACGTTACTCCCATGGAGGAAAGTGCGGATGGTGACTGTTGTATTCAATCACGATGCAATTTCTGTGTTTCATCAACACTTTGAAGGTCCACAGATTACAGAATGCCTCCAGATGTGCATCGGAAACTACTACTGGTCTTCCAGGGAACGATTAAGGCATAGACTGTTTCAGATATGACTCCCATGGAGAAACGTGCGGATGGTGACTGTTGTATTCCATCCCGATGCAATTTCTATGTTTCATCAACACTCTGATAGTCCACAGATTACAGAATGCCACCAGATGTGCATCGGAAACTACTACTGGTCTTCCAGGGAACGGTCAAAGCGTAGAGTGTTTGAGAATTACTCCCATGGAGGAAAGTGCGGATGGTGACTGTTGTATTAAATCCCGATGCAATTTCTGTGTTTCATCAACACTCTCATAGTCTACAGATCACAGATTGTCTCCAGATGTGCATCGGAAACTACTACTGGTCTTCCTGGGAACGATCAAAGCGTACACTGTATCAGACATTACTCCCATGGAGGAAAATGCGGGTTGTGACTGTTGTATTCACTCCCGATGCAATTTCTGTGTTTCATCAACACTTTGGAGGACCACAGATTACAGAATGCCTCCAGATGTGCATCGGAAACTACTACTGGTCTTCCAGGAACGATCAAAGCATAGACTGTTTCAGATATGACTCCCATAGAGAAACGTGCGGATGGTGACTGCTGTATTTCATCCCGATGCAATTTCTATGTTTCATCAACACTCTGATAGTCCACAGATTACAGATTGCCTCCAGATGTGCATCGGAAACTACTAACGGTCTTCCAGGGAACGATCAAAGCGTAGACTGTTAGAGATACCACTCCCGCGGAGGAAAGTGCGCATGGTGGCTGTTGCATTCAATCCCGATGCATTTTCTGTGTTTCATCAACACCCTGATAGTCCACAGATTACAGAATGAGACCAGTTGTGCATCCAAAACCGCTACTCGTATTCCAGGGAACGATCAAAGCGTAGACTCTTTGAGATATCACTCCCATGGAGGAAAGTGCGCATGGTGACTGTTGTATTCAATCAAGATGCATTTTCTGTGTTTCATCAACACCCTGATAGTCCACAGATTACTGAATGAGACCAGTTGTGCTTCGGAATAAACTACTGGTCTAACACGGAACGATCAAAGCGTAGACTGTTTGAGATGTTACTCCCATGGATGAAAGTGCGGATGGTGACTGTTGAATTCAATCCCGAAGCAATTTCTGCGTTTCATCAACACTCTGATAGTCCCCAAATTACAGAAAGCCACCAGATGAACATCGGGAACAACTACTGGTATTCCAGGGAACGATCAAAGCGTAGACTGTTTGAGACGTTACTCCCATGGAGGAAAGTGCGCAAGGTGACTGTTGTATTAAATCCAGATTTAATTTCTGTGTTTCATCAACACTCCGATAGTTCACAAATTGCAGAATGCCACCAGATGTGCATCGGAAACTACTACTGGTCTTCCAGGAAACGATCAAAGCGTCGACTGTTTGAGACATTACTTCCGTGGAGGAAAGTGCGCATGGTGACTGTTGTATTCAATCCCGACGCAATTTCTGTGTTTCATCAACACCCTGATAGTCCACAGATTACAGAATGCCACCAGATGTGCATCGAAAAGTACTACTGGTCTTCCAGGGAACGATCAAAGCGTAGACTGTTTGAGACATTACTCAGATGGAGGAATGTGCGCATGGTTACTGTTGTATTCAATCCCGATGCTATCTCTGTGTTTCACCAACACTCTGATAGTCCACAGATTACAGAATGCCATCAGATGTGCATCGGAAAGTACTACTGGTCTTCCTGTTAACGATCAAAGCGTAGACTGTTTTTGACATTACTTCCATGGAGGAAAGTGCGCATGGTGACTGTTGTTTTCAATCTCGATGCTATATCTGTGTTTCATTAACACTCTATTAGTCCACAGATTACAGAATGCCACCAGATGTGCATCGGAAACTACTACTGGTATTCCAGGGAACGATCAAAGCGTAGACTCTTTGAGATATCACTCCCATGGAGGAAAGTGCGAATGGTGACTGTTGTATTCAATCACGATGCATTTTCTGTGTTTCATCAACACCCTGATAGTCCACAGATTACAGAATGAGACCAGTTGTGCATCGGAAAAAACTACTGGTCTTCCATGGAACGATCAAAGCGTAGACTGTTAGAGATATCACTCCCGTGGAGGAAAGTGCGCATAATGACTGTTGCATTCAATCCGTGCATTTTCTGTGTTTCATCAACACCCTGATAGTCCACAGATTACAAAATGAGACCAGATGTGCATCCAAAACCACTACTGGTATTCCAGGGAACGATCAAAGCGTAGACTGTTTGAGATATCTCTCCCATGGAGGAAAGTGCGCATGGTGACTGTTGTATTGAATCACGATGCATTTTCTGTGTTTCATCAACAACCTGAAAGTCCACAGATTACAGAATGAGACCAGTGGTGAATCGGAAAAAACTACTGGTCTACCAGGGAACGATCAAAGCGTAGACCGTTTGAGATGTTACTCCCACGGAGGAAAGGGCGGATGGTGACTGTTGTATTCAATCCCGATGCAATTTCTGTGTTTCATGAACACTCTGATAGTCCCCAAATTACAGAATGCCACCAGATGTACATCGGGAACTACTACTGGTATTCCAGGGAACGATCAAAGCGTAGACTGATTGAGACATCACTCCCATGGAGGTAAGTGCGCATGGTGACTGTTGTATTAAATCCCGATGCATTTTCCGTGTTTCATCAACACAATGATAGTCCACTGATTACAGGATGAGACCATTTGTGCATCGGAAAAAACTACTGGTCTTCCAGGGAACGATCAAAGCGTAGACTGTTAGAGACGTTACTCCCATGGATGAAAGTGCGGATGGTGACTGTTGAATTCAATCCCGATGCAATTTCTGTGTTTCATCAACACTCTGATAGTCCACAGATAACAGAATGCCACTAGATGTGCATCGGAAAAAACTACTGGTCTTCCAGGGATCGATCAAAGCGTAGACTGTTTGAGACATTACTCCCATGGAGGAAAGTGCGAATATAGACTGTTGTATTCAATCCCGATGCAATTTCTGTGTTTCATCAACACTCTGATAGTCCACAGATTACAGAATGCCTCCAGATGTGCATCGGAAACTAACACTAGTCTTCCAGGGAACGATAAAAGCGTAGACTGATTGAGACATTATTAACATAGAGGAAAGCGCACATGGTGACTGTTGTATTCAATCCCGATGCTATTTCTGTGTTTCATCAACGCTCTGATAGTCCACAGATTACAGAATGCCACCAGATGTGCATCGGAAACTACTACTGGTATTCCAGGGAACGATCAAAGCCTATACTGTTAGGGATATTACTCCCATGGAGGAAAGTGCGCATGGTGACTGTTACATTCAATCCCGATGCATTTACTGTGTTTCATCAACACCCTGATACTCCACAGATTACAGAATGAGACCAGTTGTGCATCGAAAACCACTACTGGTCTTCCAGGGATCCATCAAAACGTAGACTGTTTGAGAAATTACACCCGTGGAGGAAAGTTCGCATGGTGACTGTTGTATTCAATCCCGATGCAATTTCAGTGTTTAATCAACACTCTGATAGTCTACAGATTACAGAATGCTACCAGATGTGCATTGGAAACTACTACTGGTATTCCAGGGAACGATCAAAACGTAGACTGTTTAAAATATCAATCCCATGGAAGAAAGTGCGCATGGTGACTGTTGTATTAAATCCCGATGCATTTTCCGTGTTTCATCAACACAATGATAGTCCACTGATTACAGGATGAGACCATTTGTGCATCGGAAAAAACTACTGGTCTTCCAGGGAACGATCAAAGCGTAGACTGTTAGAGACGTTACTCCCATGGATGAAAGTGCGGATGGTGACTGTTGAATTCAATCCCGAAGCAATTTCTGCGTTTCATCAACACTCTGATAGTCCCCAAATTACAGAAAGCCACCAGATGAACATCGGGAACAACTACTGGTATTCCAGGGAACGATCAAAGCGTAGACTGTTTGAGACGTTACTCCCATGGAGGAAAGTGCGCAAGGTGACTGTTGTATTAAATCCCGATTTAATTTCTGTGTTTCATCAACACTCCGATAGTCCACAAATTACAGAATGCCACCAGATGTGCATCGGAAACTACTACTGGTCTTCCAGGAAACGATCAAAGCGTAGACTGTTTGAGACATTAGTTCCGTGGAGGAAAGTGCGCATGGTGACTGTTGTATTCAATCCCGATGCAATTTCTGTGTTTCATCAACACCCTGATAGTCCACAGATTACAGAATGCCACCAGATGTGCATCGAAAAGTACTACTGGTCTTCCAGGGAACGATCAAAGCGTAGACTGTTTGAGACATTACTCAGATGGAGGAATGTGCGCATGGTTACTGTTGTATTCAATCCCGATGCTATCTCTGTGTTTCACCAACACTCTGATAGTCCACAGATTACAGAATGCCATCAGGTGTGCATCGGAAAGTACTACTGGTCTTCCTGTTAACGTTCAAAGCGTAGACTGTTTTTGACATTACTTCCATGGAGGAAAGTGCGCATGGTGACTGTTGTTTTCAATCTCGATGCTATATCTGTGTTTCATCAACACTCTATTAGTCCACAGATTACAGAATGCCACCAGATGTGCATCGGAAACTACTACTGGTATTCCAGGGAACGATCAAAGCGTAGACTCTTTGAGATATCACTCCCATGGAGGAAAGTGCGAATGGTGACTGTTGTATTCAATCACGATGCATTTTCTGTGTTTCATCAACACCCTGATAGTCCACAGATTACAGAATGAGACCAGTTGTGCATCGGAAAAAACTACTGGTCTTCCAGGGAACGATCAAAGCGTAGACTGTTTGAGATATCACTCCCATGGAGGAAAGTGCGCATGGTGACTGTTGTATTGAATCACGATGCATTTTCTGTGTTTCATCAACAACCTGAAAGTCCACAGATTACAGAATGAGACCAGTGGTGAATCGGAAAAAACTACTGGTCTACCAGGGAACGATCAAAGCGTAGACCGTTTGAGATGTTACTCCCACGGAGGAAAGGGCGGATGGTGACTGCTGTATTCAATCCCGATGCAATTTCTGTGTTTCATGAACACTCTGATAGTCCCCAAATTACAGAATGCCACCAGATGTACATCGGGAACTACTACTGGTATTCCAGGGAACGATCAAAGCGTAGACTGATTGAGACATCACTCCCATGGAGGTAAGTGCGCATGATGACTGTTGTATTCAATCCCGATGCAATTTCTGTGTTTCATCAACACTCTGATAGTCCACAGATAACTGAATGCCACTAGATGTGCATCGGAAAAAACTACTGGTCTTCCAGGGATCGATCAAAGCGTAGACTGTTTGAGACATTACTCCCATGGAGGAAAGTGCGAATATTGACTGTTGTATTCAATCCCGATGCAATTTCTGTGTTTCATCAACACTCTGATAGTCCACAGATTACAGAATGCCTCCAGATGTGCATCGGAAACTAACACTAGTCTTCCAGGGAACGATAAAAGCGTAGACTGATTGCGACATTATTAACATGGAGGAAAGCGCACATGGTGACTGTTGTATTCAATCCCGATGCTATTTCTGTGTTTCATCAACGCTCTGATAGTCCACAGATTACAGAATGCCACCAGATGTGCATCGGAAACTACTACTGGTATTCCAGGGAACGATCAAAGCGTATACTGTTAGGGATATTACTCCCGTGGAGGAAAGTGCGCATGGTGAATGTTACATTCAATCCCGATGCATTTACTGTGTTTCATCAACACCCTGATACTCCACAGATTACAGAATGAGGCCAGTTGTGCATCGAAAACCACTACTGGTCTTCCAGGGATCCATCAAAACGTAGACTGTTTGAGAAATTACACCCGTGGAGGAAAGTTCGCATGGTGACTGTTGTATTCAATCCCGATGCAATTTCTGTGTTTAAAGAACACTCTGATAGTCTACAGATTACAGAATGCTACCAGATGTGCATTGGAAACTACTACTGGTATTCCAGGGAACGATCAGAACGTAGACTGTTTAAAATATCAATCCCATGGAGGAAAGTGCGCATGGTGACTGTTGTATTAAATCCCGATGCATTTTCCGTGTTTCATCAACACAATGATAGTCCACAGACTAGAGAATAAGACCATTTGTGCATCGGAAAAAACTACTGGTCTTCCAGGGAACGATCAAAGCGTAGACTGTTAGAGACGTTACTCCCATGGAGGAAGGTGCCGATGGTGACTGTTGTATTCAATCCCGATGCAATTTCTGTGTTTCATCAACACTCTGATAGTCCCCAAATTACAGAATGCGACCAGATGTACATCGGGAACTACTACTGGTATTCCAGGGAACTATCAAAACCTAGACTGTTTGAGACATTACACCGGTGGAGGAAGGTGCGCATGGCGACTGATGTATTCAATCCTGATGCAATTTCTGTGTTTCATCAACACTCTGATAGTCCACAGATAACAGAATGCCACTAGATGTGCATCGGAAACTACTGCTGGCCTTCCAGGGAACGATCAAAGCGTAGACTGTTTGAGACATTACTCCCGTGGAGGAAAGTACGCATGGTGATTGTTGTATTCAATCCCGATGCAATTTATGTGTTTAATCAACACTCTGATAGTCCACTGATTACAGAATGCCACCAGATGTGCATCGGAAACTACTACTGGTCATCCAGGGAACGATCAAAGCGTGGACTGTTTCAGACATTACTCCCATGGAGGAAAGTGCGGATGGTGACTGTTGTATTCAATCCCGATGCCATTTCTGTCTTTCATCAACACTCTGACAGTCCACAGATTACAGAATGCCACCATATGTGCATCGGAAACTAGTAAACGTCTTCCTGGGAACGATCAAAGTGTAGACTGTTTGAGACATTACTCTCATGGAGGAAAGTGCGCATGGTGACTGTTGTATTCAATCCCGATGCAATTTCTGTGTTTAATCAACACTCTGATAGTCCACAGATTACAGAATTCCACCAGATGTGCATCGGAAACTACTACTGGTCTTCGAGGAAACGATCAAAGCGTAGACTGTTTCAGACGTTACTCCCATGCAGGAAAGTGCGGATGGTGACTGTTGTATTCAATACCGAAGCAATTTCTGTGTTTCATCAACACTCTGATAGTCCACAGATTACAGATTGTCTCCAGATGTGCATCGGAAACTACTACTGGTCTTCCTGGGACCGATCAAAGCGTAGACTGTGTGAGACATTACTCCCATTTAGGAAAATGCGCATGGTGACTGTTGTATTCAATCCCGATGCTATTTCAGTCTTTCATCAACACTCTGATAGTCCACAGATTGCAGAATGCCACCAGATGTGCTTCAGAAACTACTACTGGTATTCCAGGGAACGATCAAAGCGTAGACTGTTTGAGACATTACTCCCATGGAGGAAAGTGCGCATGGTGACTGTTGTATTCAATCCCAATGCAATTTCTGTGTTTCATCAACACTCTGATAGTCCACAGATTACAGAATGCCACCAGATGTGCATCGGAAACTACAACTTTTCTTAGAGGAAACGATCAAAGCGTAGACTGTTTCAGACGTTACTCCCATTTAGGAAAGTGCGGATGGTGACTGTTGTATTCAATCGCGATGCAATTTCTGTGTTTCATCAACACTTTGAAGGTCCACAGATTACAGAATGCCTCCAGATGTGCATCGGAAACTACTACTGGTCTTCCAGGGAACGATCAAAGCATAGACTGTTTCAGATATGACTCGCATGGAGAAACGTGAGGATGGTGACTGTTGTATTCCATCCCGATGCAATTTCTATGTTTCATCAACTCTCTGATAGTCCACAGATCACAGATTGTCTCCAGATGTGCATCGGAAACTACTACTGGTCTTCCTGGGAACGATCAAAGCGTAGACTGTTTTTGATATTACTCCCATGGAGGAAAGTGCACATTGTGACTGTTGTATTCAATCCCGATGCTATTTGTGTGTTTCATCAACACCCTGATAGTCCACAGATTACAGAATGCCACCAGATGTGCATCGGAAACTACTACTGGTATTCCAGGGAACGATCAAAGCGTAGACTGTTTAAGATATCACTCCCATGGAGGAAAGTGCGCATGGTGACTGTTGTATTCAATCACGATGCATTTTCTGTGTTTCATCAACACCCTGATAGTCCACAGATTACTGAATGAGACCAGTTGTGCATCGGAAAAAACTACTGGTCTAACACGGAACGATCAAAGCGTAGACTGTTTGAGATGTTACACCCATGGATTAAAGTGCGGATGGTGACTGTTGAATTCAATCCCGATGCAATTTCTGCGTTTCATCAACACTCTGATAGTCCACAGATTACGGAATGCCTCCAGACGTGCCTCGGAAACTACTACTGTTCTTCAAGGGAACGTTCAAAGCGTAGAATGTCTGAGAATTACTCCCATGGAGAGAAGTGCGCATGGTGACTGTTGTAATCAATCCCGATGGAATTTCT
Organism: Schistocerca gregaria; assembly: GCF_023897955.1. Taxonomy (NCBI): domain Eukaryota; kingdom Metazoa; phylum Arthropoda; class Insecta; order Orthoptera; family Acrididae; genus Schistocerca; species Schistocerca gregaria. The sequence goes on from NC_064927.1 coordinate 46,381,205, forward strand.
GTGTTTCATCAACACTCTGATAGTCCACAGATTGCAGAATGCTCCAGATGTGCATCGGAAACTACTACTGGTCTTCCAGGGAACCAGCAAAGCGTAGACTGTTTGAGACATTACTCCCAATGAGGAAAGTGCGCATGGTGACAGTTGTATTCAATCCCAATGCAATTTCTGTGTTTCATCAACACTCTGTTAGTCCACAGATTACAGAATGCCACCAGATGTGCATCGGAAACTACTACTGGTCTTAGAGGAAATGATCAAAGCGTAGACTGTTTCAGACGTTACTCCCATGGAGGAAAGTGCGGATGGTGCCTGTTGTATTCAATCACGATGCAATTTCTGTGTTTCATCAACACTTTGAAGGTCCACAGATTACAGAATGCCTCCAGATGTGCATCGGAAACTACTACTGGTCTTCCAGGGAACGATTAAGGCATAGACTGTTTCAGATATGACTCCCATGGAGAAACGTGCGGATGGTGACTGTTGTATTCCATCCCGATGCAATTTCTATGTTTCATCAACACTCTGATAGTCCACAGATTACAGAATGCCACCAGATGTGCATCGGAAACTACTACTGGTCTTCCAGGGAACGGTCAAAGCGTAGAGTGTTTGAGAATTACTCCCATGGAGGAAAGTGCGGATGGTGACTGTTGTATTAAATCCCGATGCAATTTCTGTGTTTCATCAACACTCTCATAGTCTACAGATCACAGATTGTCTCCAGATGTGCATCGGAAACTACTACTGGTCTTCCTGGGAACGATCAAAGCGTACACTGTATCAGACATTACTCCCATGGAGGAAAATGCGGGTTGTGACTGTTGTATTCACTCCCGATGCAATTTCTGTGTTTCATCAACACTTTGAAGGACCACAGATTACAGAATGCCTCCAGATGTGCATCGGAAACTACTACTGGTCTTCCAGGGAACGATCAAAGCATAGACTGTTTCAGATATGACTCCCATAGAGAAACGTGCGGATGGTGACTGCTGTATTTCATCCCGATGCAATTTCTATGTTTCATCAACACTCTGATAGTCCACAGATTACAGATTGCCTCCAGATGTGCATCGGAAACTACTAACGGTCTTCCAGGGAACGATCAAAGCGTAGACTGTTAGAGATATCACTCCCGCGGAGGAAAGTGCGCATTGTGGCTGTTGCATTCAATCCCGATGCATTTTCTGTGTTTCATCAACACCCTGATAGTCCACAGATTACAGAATGAGACCAGTTGTGCATCCAAAACCGCTACTCGTATTCCAGGGAACGATCAAAGCGTAGACTCTTTGAGATATCACTCCCATGGAGGAAAGTGCGCATGGTGACTGTTGTATTCAATCACGATGCATTTTCTGTGTTTCATCAACACCCTGATAGTCCACAGATTACTGAATGAGACCAGTTGTGCATCGGAATAAACTACTGGTCTAACACGGAACGATCAAAGCGTAGACTGTTTGAGATGTTACTCCCATGGATGAAAGTGCGGATGGTGACTGTTGAATTCAATCCCGAAGCAATTTCTGCGTTTCATCAACACTCTGATAGTCCCCTAATTACAGAAAGCCACCAGATGAACATCGGGAACAACTACTGGTATTCCAGGGAACGATCAAAGCGTAGACTGTTTGAGACGTTACTCCCATGGAGGAAAGTGCGCAAGGTGACTGTTGTATTAAATCCCGATTTAATTTCTGTGTTTCATCAACACTCCGATAGTTCACAAGTTGCAGAATGCCACCAGATGTGCATCGGAAACTACTACTGGTCTTCCAGGAAACGATCAAAGCGTAGACTGTTTGAGACATTACTCCCGTGGAGGAAAGTGCGCATGGTGACTGTTGTATTCAATCCCGATGCAATTTCTGTGTTTCATCAACACCCTGATAGTCCACAGATTACAGAATGCCACCAGATGTGCATCGAAAAGTACTACTGGTCTTCCAGGGAACGATCAAAGCGTAGACTGTTTGAGACATTACTCAGATGGAGGAATGTGCGCATGGTTACTGTTGTATTCAATCCCGATGCTATCTCTGTGTTTCACCAACACTCTGATAGTCCACAGTTTACAGAATGCCATCAGATGTGCATCGGAATGTACTACTGGTCTTCCTGTTAACGATCAAAGCGTAGACTGTTTTTGACATTACTTCCATGGAGGAAAGTGCGCATGGTGACTGTTGTTTTCAATCTCGATGCTATATCTGTGTTTCATCAACACTCTATTAGTCCACAGATTACAGAATGCCACCAGATGTGCATCGGAAACTACTACTGGTATTCCAGGGAACGATCAAAGCGTAGACTCTTTGAGATATCACTCCCATGGAGGAAAGTGCGAATGGTGACTGTTGTATTCAATCACGATGCATTTTCTGTGTTTCATCAACACCCTGATAGTCCACAGATTACAGAATGAGACCAGTTGTGCATCGGAAAAAACTACTGGTCTTCCATGGAACGATCAAAGCGTAGACTGTTAGAGATATCACTCCCGTGGAGGAAAGTGCGCATAATGACTGTTGCATTCAATCCCGTGCATTTTCTGTGTTTCATCAACACCCTGATAGTCCACAGATTACAAAATGAGACCAGATGTGCATCCAAAACCACTACTGGTATTCCAGGGAACGATCAAAGCGTAGACTGTTTGAGATATCTCTCCCATGGAGGAAAGTGCGCATGGTGACTGTTGTATTGAATCACGATGCATTTTCTGTGTTTCATCAACAACCTGAAAGTCCACAGATTACAGAATGAGACCAGTGGTGAATCGGAAAAAACTACTGGTCTACCAGGGAACGATCAAAGCGTAGACCGTTTGAGATGTTACTCCCACGGAGGAAAGGGCGAATGGTGACTGTTGTATTCAATCCCGATGCAATTTCTGTGTTTCATGAACACTCTGATAGTCCCCAAATTACAGAATGCCACCAGATGTACATCGGGAACTACTACTGGTATTCCAGGGAACGATCAAAGCGTAGACTGATTGAGACATCACTCCCATGGAGGTAAGTGCGCATGGTGACTGTTGTATTCAATCCCGATGCAATTTCTGTGTTTCATCAACACTCTGATAGTCCACAGATAACAGAATGCCACTAGATGTGCATCGGAAAAAACTACTGGTCTTCCAGGGATCGATCAAAGCGTAGACTGTTTGAGACATTACTCCCATGGAGGAAAGTGCGAATATTGACTGTTGTATTCAATCCCATGGATGAAAGTGCGGATGGTGACTGTTGAATTCAATCCCGAAGCAATTTCTGCGTTTCATCAACACTCTGATAGTCCCCTAATTACAGAAAGCCACCAGATGAACATCGGGAACAACTACTGGTATTCCAGGGAACGATCAAAGCGTAGACTGTTTGAGACGTTACTCCCATGGAGGAAAGTGCGCAAGGTGACTGTTGTATTAAATCCCGATTTAATTTCTGTGTTTCATCAACACTCCGATAGTTCACAAGTTGCAGAATGCCACCAGATGTGCATCGGAAACTACTACTGGTCTTCCAAGAAACGATCAAAGCGTAGACTGTTTGAGACATTACTCCCGTGGAGGAAAGTGCGCATGGTGACTGTTGTATTCAATCCCGATGCAATTTCTGTGTTTCATCAACACCCTGATAGTCCACAGATTACAGAATGCCACCAGATGTGCATCGAAAAGTACTACTGGTCTTCCAGGGAACGATCAAAGCGTAGACTGTTTGAGACATTACTCAGATGGAGGAATGTGCGCATGGTTACTGTTGTATTCAATCCCGATGCTATCTCTGTGTTTCACCAACACTCTGATAGTCCACAGTTTACAGAATGCCATCAGATGTGCATCGGAATGTACTACTGGTCTTCCTGTTAACGATCAAAGCGTAGACTGTTTTTGACATTACTTCCATGGAGGAAAGTGCGCATGGTGACTGTTGTTTTCAATCTCGATGCTATATCTGTGTTTCATCAACACTCTATTAGTCCACAGATTACAGAATGCCACCAGATGTGCATCGGAAACTACTACTGGTATTCCAGGGAACGATCAAAGCGTAGACTCTTTGAGATATCACTCCCATGGAGGAAAGTGCGAATGGTGACTGTTGTATTCAATCACGATGCATTTTCTGTGTTTCATCAACACCCTGATAGTCCACAGATTACAGAATGAGACCAGTTGTGCATCGGAAAAAACTACTGGTCTTCCATGAAACGATCAAAGCGTAGACTGTTAGAGATATCACTCCCGTGGAGGAAAGTGCGCATAATGACTGTTGCATTCAATCCCGTGCATTTTCTGTGTTTCATCAACACCCTGATAGTCCACAGATTACAAAATGAGACCAGATGTGCATCCAAAACCACTACTGGTATTCCAGGGAACGATCAAAGCGTAGACTGTTTGAGATATCTCTCCCATGGAGGAAAGTGCGCATGGTGACTGTTGTATTGAATCACGATGCATTTTCTGTGTTTCATCAACAACCTGAAAGTCCACAGATTACAGAATGAGACCAGTGGTGAATCGGAAAAAACTACTGGTCTACCAGGGAACGATCAAAGCGTAGACCGTTTGAGATGTTACTCCCACGGAGGAAAGGGCGGATGGTGACTGTTGTATTCAATCCCGATGCAATTTCTGTGTTTCATGAACACTCTGATAGTCCCCAAATTACAGAATGCCACCAGATGTACATCGGGAACTACTACTGGTATTCCAGGGAACGATCAAAGCGTAGACTGATTGAGACATCACTCCCATGGAGGTAAGTGCGCATGGTGACTGTTGTATTCAATCCCGATGCAATTTCTGTGTTTCATCAACACTCTGATAGTCCACAGATTACAGAATGCCTCCAGATGTGCATCGGAAACTAACACTAGTCTTCCAGGGACCGATAAAAGCGTAGACTGATTGAGACATTATTAACATAGAGGAAAGCGCACATGGTGACTGTTGTATTCAATCCCGATGCTATTTCTGTGTTTCATCAACGCTCTGATAGTCCACAGATTACAGAATGCCACCAGATGTGCATCGGAAACTACTACTGGTATTCCAGGGAACGATCAAAGCGTATACTGTTAGGGATATTACTCCCGTGGAGGAAAGTGCGCATGGTGACTGTTACATTCAATCCCGATGCATTTACTGTGTTTCATCAACACCCTGATACTCCACAGATTACAGAATGAGACCAGTTTGCATCGAAAACCACTACTGGTCTTCCAGGGATCCATCATAACGTAGACTGTTTGAGAAATTACACCCGTGGAGGAAAGTTCGCATGGTGACTGTTGTATTCAATCCCGATGCAATTTCTGTGTTTAATCAACACTCTGATAGTCTACAGATTACAGAATGCTACCAGATGTGCATTGGAAACTACTACTGGTATTCCAGGGAACGATCAAAACGTAGACTGTTTAAAATATCAATCCCATGGAGGAAAGTGCGCATGGTGACTGTTGTATTCAATCCCGGTGCAATTTCTGTGTTTCATCAACACCCTGATAGTCCACAGATTACAGAATGCCACCAGATGTGCATCGAAAAGTACTACTGGTCTTCCAGGGAACGATCAAAGCGTAGACTGTTTGAGACATTACTCAGATGGAGGAATGTGCGCATGGTTACTGTTGTATTCAATCCCGATGCTATCTCTGTGTTTCACCAACACTCTGATAGTCCACAGATTACAGAATGCCACCAGATGTGCATCGGAAACTACTACTGGTATTCCAGGGAACGATCAAAGCGTATACTGTTAGGGATATTACTCCCGTGGAGGAAAGTGCGCATGGTGACTGTTACATTCAATCCCGATGCATTTACTGTGTTTCATCAACACCCTGATACTCCACAGATTACAGAATGAGACCAGTTGTGCATCGAAAACCACTACTGGTCTTCCAGGGATCCATCAAAACGTAGACTGTTTGAGAAATTACACCCGTGGAGGAAAGTTCGCATGGTGACTGTTGTATTCAATCCCGATGCAATTTCTGTGTTTAATCAACACTCTGATAGTCTACAGATTACAGAATGCTACCAGATGTGCATTGGAAACTACTACTGGTATTCCAGGGAACGATCAAAACGTAGACTGTTTAAAATATCAATCCCATGGAGGAAAGTGCGCATGGTGACTGTTGTATTAAATCCCGATGCATTTTCCGTGTTTCATCAACACAATGATAGTCCACAGATTAGAGAATAAGACCATTTGTGCATCGGAAAAAACTACTGGTCTTCCAGGGAACGATCAAAGCGTAGACTGTTAGAGACGTTACTCCCATGGAGGAAGGTGCCGATGGTGACTGTTGTATTCAATCCCGATGCAATTTCTGTGTTTCATCAACACTCTGATAGTCCCCAAATTACAGAATGCCACCAGATGTACATCGGGAACTACTACTGTTATTCCAGGGAACTATCAAAACCTAGACTGTTTGAGACATTACACCGGTGGAGGAAGGTGCGCATGGCGACTGATGTATTCAATCCTGATGCAATTTCTGTGTTTCATCAACACTCTGATAGTCACAGATAACAGAATGCCACTAGATGTGCATCGGAAACTACTGCTGGTCTTCCAGGGAACGATCAAAGCGTAGACTGTTTGAGACATTACTCCCGTGGAGGAAAGTACGCATGGTGATTGTTGTATTCAATCCCGATGCAATTTATGTGTTTAATCAACACTCTGATAGTCCACAGATTACAGAATGCCACCAGATGTGCATCGGAAACTACTACTGGTCATCCAGGGAACGATCAAAGCGTGGACTGTTTCAGACATTACTCCCATGGAGGAAAGTGCGGATGGTGACTGTTGTATTCAATCCCGATGCCATTTCTGTCTTTCATCAACACTCTGACAGTCCACAGATTACAGAATGCCACCAGATGTGCATCGGAAACTAGTAAACGTCTTCCTGGGAACGATCAAAGTGTAGACTGTTTGAGACATTACTCTCATGGAGGAAAGTGCGCATGGTGACTGTTGTATTCAATCCCGATGCAATTTCTGTGTTTAATCAACACTCTGATAGTCCACAGATTACAGAATTCCACCAGATGTGCATCGGAAACTACTACTGGTCTTCGAGGAAACGATCAAAGCGTAGACTGTTTCAGACGTTACTCCCATGCAGGAAAGTGCGGATGGTGACTGTTGTATTCAATACCGAAGCAATTTCTGTGTTTCATCAACACTCTGATAGTCCACAGATTACAGATTGTCTCCAGATGTGCATCGGAAACTACTACTGGTCTTCCTGGGACCGATCAAAGCGTAGACTGTGTGAGACATTACTCCCATTTAGGAAAATGCGCATGGTGACTGTTGTATTCAATCCCGATGCTATTTCTGTCTTTCATCAACACTCTGATAGTCCACAGATTGCAGAATGCCACCAGATGTGCTTCAGAAACTACTACTGGTATTCCAGGGAACGATCAAAGCGTAGACTGTTTGAGACATTACTCCCATGGAGGAAAGTGCGCATGGTGACTGTTGTATTCAATCCCAATGCAATTTCTGTGTTTCATCAACACTCTGATAGTCCACAGATTACAGAATGCCACCAGATGTGCATCGGAAACTACTACTTTTCTTAGAGGAAACGATCAAAGCGTAGACTGTTTCAGACGTTACTCCCATTTAGGAAAGTGCGGATGGTGACTGTTGTATTCAATCGCGATGCAATTTCTGTGTTTCATCAACACTTTGAAGGTCCACAGATTACAGAATGCCTCCAGATGTGCATCGGAAACTACTACTGGTCTTCCAGGGAACGATCAAAGCATAGACTGTTTCAGATATGACTCCCATGGAGAAACGTGAGGATGGTGACTGTTGTATTCCATCCCGATGCAATTTCTATGTTTCATCAACTCTCTGATAGTCCACAGATCACAGATTGTCTCCAGATGCGCATCGGAAACTACTACTGGTCTTCCTGGGAACGATCAAAGCGTAGACTGTTTTTGATATTACTCCCATGGAGGAAAGTGCACATTGTGACTGTTGTATTCAATCCCGATGCTATTTGTGTGTTTCATCAACACCCTGATAGTCCACAGATTACAGAATGCCACCAGATGTGCATCGGAAACTACTACTGGTATTCCAGGGAACGATCAAAGCGTAGACTGTTTAAGATATCACTCCCATGGAGGAAAGTGCGCATGGTGACTGTTGTATTCAATCACGATGCATTTTCTGTGTTTCATCAACACCCTGATAGTCCACAGATTACTGAATGAGACCAGTTGTGCATCGGAAAAAACTACTGGTCTAACACGGAACGATCAAAGCGTAGACTGTTTGAGATGTTACACCCATGGATGAAAGTGCGGATGGTGACTGTTGAATTCAATCCCGATGCAATTTCTGCGTTTCATCAACACTCTGATAGTCCACAGATTACAGAATGCCTCCAGACGTGCCTCGGAAACTACTACTGTTCTTCCAGGGAACGTTCAAAGCGTAGAATGTCTGAGAATTACTCCCATGGAGAGAAGTGCGCATGGTGACTGTTGTAATCGATCCCGATGGAATTTCTGTGTTTCATCAACACTCTGATAGTCCACAGATTGCAGAATGCTCCAGATGTGCATCGGAAACTACTACTGGTCTTCCAGGGAACCAACAAAGCGTAGACTGTTTGAGACATTACTCCCAATGAGGAAAGTGCGCATGGTGACAGTTGTATTCAATCCCAATGCAATTTCTGTGTTTCATCAACACTCTGATAGTCCACAGATTACAGAATGCCACCAGATGTGCATCGGAAACTACTACTGGTCTTAGAGGAAATGATCAAAGCGTAGACTGTTTCAGACGTTACTCCCATGGAGGAAAGTGCGGATGGTGACTGTTGTATTCAATCACGATGCAATTTCTGTGTTTCATCAACACTTTGAAGGTCCACAGATTACAGAATGCCTCCAGATGTGCATCGGAAACTACTACTGGTCTTCCAGGGAACGATTAAGGCATAGACTGTTTCAGATATGACTCCCATGGAGAAGCGTGCGGATGGTGACTGTTGTATTCCATCCCCGATGCAATTTCTATGTTTCATCAACACTCTGATAGTCCACAGATTACAGAATGCCACCAGATGTGCATCGGAAACTACTACTGGTCTTCCAGGGAGCGGTCAAAGCGTAGAGTGTTTGAGAATTACTCCCATGGAGGAAAGTGCGGATGGTGACTGTTGTATTAAATCCCGATGCAATTTCTGTGTTTCATCAACACTCTCATAGTCTACAGATCACAGATTGTCTCCAGATGTGCATCGGAAACTACTACTGGTCTTCCTGGGAACGATCAAAGCGTACACTGTATCAGACATTACTCCCATGGAGGAAAATGCGGGTTGTGACTGTTGTATTCACTCCCGATGCAATTTCTGTGTTTCATCAACACTTTGAAAGACCACAGATTACAGAATGCCTCCAAATGTGCATCGGAAACTACTACTGGTCTTCCAGGGAACGATCAAAGCATAGACTGTTTCAGATATGACTCCCATAGAGAAACGTGCGGATGGTGACTGCTGTATTTCATCCCGATGCAATTTCTATGTTTCATCAACACTCAGATAGTCCACAGATTACAGATTGCCTCCAGATGTGCATCGGAAACTACTAACGGTCTTCCAGGGAACGATCAAAGCGTAGACTGTTAGAGATATCACTCCCGCGGAGGAAAGTGCGCATGGTGGCTGTTGCATTCAATCCCGATGCATTTTCTGTGTTTCATCAACACCCTGATAGTCCACAGATTACAGAATGAGACCAGTTGTGCATCCAAAACCGCTACTCGTATTCCAGGGAACGATCAAAGCGTAGACTCTTTGAGATATCACTCCCATGGAGGAAAGTGCGCATGGTGACTGTTGTATTCAATCACGATGCATTTTCTGTGTTTCATCAACACCCTGATAGTCCACAGATTACTGAATGAGACCAGTTGTGCATCGGAATAAACTACTGGTCTAACACGGAACGATCAAAGCGTAGACTGTTTGAGATGTTACTCCCATGGATGAAAGTGCGGATGGTGACTGTTGAATTCAATCCCGAAGCGATTTCTGCGTTTCATCAACACTCTGATAGTCCCCTAATTACAGAAAGCCACCAGATGAACATCGGGAACAACTACTGGTATTCCAGGGAACGATCAAAGCGTAGACTGTTTGAGACGTTACTCCCATGGAGGGAAGTGCGCAAGGTGACTGTTGTATTAAATCCCGATTTAATTTCTGTGTTTCATCAACACTCCGATAGTTCACAAATTGCAGAATGCCACCAGATGTGCATCGGAAACTACTACTGGTCTTCCAGGAAACGATCAAAGCGTAGACTGTTTGAGACATTACTTCCGTGGAGGAAAGTGCGCATGGTGACTGTTGTATTCAATCCCGATGCAATTTCTGTGTTTCATCAACACCCTGATAGTCCACAGATTACAGAATGCCACCAGATGTGCATCGAAAAGTACTACTGGTCTTCCAGGGAACGATCAAAGCGTAGACTGTTTGAGACATTACTCAGATGGAGGATTGTGCGCATGGTTACTGTTGTATTCAATCCCGATGCTATCTCTATGTTTCACCAACACTCTGATAGTCCACAGATTACAGAATGCCATCAGATGTGCATCGGAAAGTACTACTGGTCTTCCTGTTAACGATCAAAGCGTAGACTGTTTTTGACATTACTTCCATGGAGGAAAGTGCGCATGGTGACTGTTGTTTTCAATCTCGATGCTATATCTGTGTTTCATCAACACTCTATTAGTCCACAGATTACAGAATGCCACCAGATGTGCATCGGAAACTACTACTGGTATTCCAGGGAACGATCAAAGCGTAGACTCTTTGAGATATCACTCCCATGGAGGAAAGTGCGAATGGTGACTGTTGTATTCAATCACGATGCATTTTCTGTGTTTCATCAACACCCTGATAGTCCACAGATTACAGAATGAGACCAGTTGTGCATCGGAAAAAACTACTGGTCTTCCATGGAACGATCAAAGCGTAGACTGTTAGAGATATCACTCCCGTGGAGGAAAGTGCGCATAATGACTGTTGCATTCAATCCCGTGCATTTTCTGTGTTTCATCAACACCCTGATAGTCCACAGATTACAAAATGAGACCAGATGTGCATCCAAAACCACTACTGGTATTCCAGGGAACGATCAAAGCGTAGACTGTTTGAGATATCTCTCCCATGGACGAAAGTGCGCATGGTGACTGTTGTATTGAATCACGATGCATTTTCTGTGTTTCATCAACAACCTGAAAGTCCACAGATTACAGAATGAGACCAGTGGTGAATCGGAAAAAACTACTGGTCTACCAGGGAACGATCAAAGCGTAGACCGTTTGAGATGTTACTCCCACGGAGGAAAGGGCGGATGGTGACTGTTGTATTCAATCCCGATGCAATTTCTGTGTTTCATGAACACTCTGATAGTCCACAGATAACAGAATGCCACTAGATGTGCATCGGAAAAAACTACTGGTCTTCCAGGGATCGATCAAAGCGTAGACTGTTTGAGACATTACTCCCATGGAGGAAAGTGCGAATATTGACTGTTGTATTCAATCCCGATGCAATTTCTGTGTTTCATCAACACTCTGATAGTCCACAGATTACAGAATGCCTCCAGATGTGCATCGGAAACTACTACTGGTATTCCAGGGAACGATCAAAGCGTATACTGTTAGGGATATTACTCCCGTGGAGGAAAGTGCGCATGGTGACTGTTACATTCAATCCCGATGCATTTACTGTGTTTCATCAACACCCTGATACTCCACAGATTACAGAATGAGACCAGTTTGCATCGAAAACCACTACTGGTCTTCCAGGGATCCATCATAACGTAGACTGTTTGAGAAATTACACCCGTGGAGGAAAGTTCGCATGGTGACTGTTGTATTCAATCCCGATGCAATTTCTGTGTTTAATCAACACTCTGATAGTCTACAGATTACAGAATGCTACCAGATGTGCATTGGAAACTACTACTGGTATTCCAGGGAACGATCAAAACGTAGACTGTTTAAAATATCAATCCCATGGAGGAAAGTGCGCATGGTGACTGTTGTATTCAATCCCGGTGCAATTTCTGTGTTTCATCAACACCCTGATAGTCCACAGATTACAGAATGCCACCAGATGTGCATCGAAAAGTACTACTGGTCTTCCAGGGAACGATCAAAGCGTAGACTGTTTGAGACATTACTCAGATGGAGGAATGTGCGCATGGTTACTGTTGTATTCAATCCCGATGCTATCTCTGTGTTTCACCAACACTCTGATAGTCCACAGATTACAGAATGCCACCAGATGTGCATCGGAAACTACTACTGGTATTCCAGGGAACGATCAAAGCGTATACTGTTAGGGATATTACTCCCGTGGAGGAAAGTGCGCATGGTGACTGTTACATTCAATCCCGATGCATTTACTGTGTTTCATCAACACCCTGATACTCCACAGATTACAGAATGAGACCAGTTGTGCATCGAAAACCACTACTGGTCTTCCAGGGATCCATCAAAACGTAGACTGTTTGAGAAATTACACCCGTGGAGGAAAGTTCGCATGGTGACTGTTGTATTCAATCCCGATGCAATTTCTGTGTTTAATCAACACTCTGATAGTCTACAGATTACAGAATGCTACCAGATGTGCATTGGAAACTACTACTGGTATTCCAGGGAACGATCAAAACGTAGACTGTTTAAAATATCAATCCCATGGAGGAAAGTGCGCATGGTGACTGTTGTATTAAATCCCGATGCATTTTCCGTGTTTCATCAACACAATGATAGTCCACAGATTAGAGAATAAGACCATTTGTGCATCGGAAAAAACTACTGGTCTTCCAGGGAACGATCAAAGCGTAGACTGTTAGAGACGTTACTCCCATGGAGGAAGGTGCCGATGGTGACTGTTGTATTCAATCCCGATGCAATTTCTGTGTTTCATCAACACTCTGATAGTCCCCAAATTACAGAATGCCACCAGATGTACATCGGGAACTACTACTGTTATTCCAGGGAACTATCAAAACCTAGACTGTTTGAGACATTACACCGGTGGAGGAAGGTGCGCATGGCGACTGATGTATTCAATCCTGATGCAATTTCTGTGTTTCATCAACACTCTGATAGTCACAGATAACAGAATGCCACTAGATGTGCATCGGAAACTACTGCTGGTCTTCCAGGGAACGATCAAAGCGTAGACTGTTTGAGACATTACTCCCGTGGAGGAAAGTACGCATGGTGATTGTTGTATTCAATCCCGATGCAATTTATGTGTTTAATCAACACTCTGATAGTCCACAGATTACAGAATGCCACCAGATGTGCATCGGAAACTACTACTGGTCATCCAGGGAACGATCAAAGCGTGGACTGTTTCAGACATTACTCCCATGGAGGAAAGTGCGGATGGTGACTGTTGTATTCAATCCCGATGCCATTTCTGTCTTTCATCAACACTCTGACAGTCCACAGATTACAGAATGCCACCAGATGTGCATCGGAAACTAGTAAACGTCTTCCTGGGAACGATCAAAGTGTAGACTGTTTGAGACATTACTCTCATGGAGGAAAGTGCGCATGGTGACTGTTGTATTCAATCCCGATGCAATTTCTGTGTTTAATCAACACTCTGATAGTCCACAGATTACAGAATTCCACCAGATGTGCATCGGAAACTACTACTGGTCTTCGAGGAAACGATCAAAGCGTAGACTGTTTCAGACGTTACTCCCATGCAGGAAAGTGCGGATGGTGACTGTTGTATTCAATACCGAAGCAATTTCTGTGTTTCATCAACACTCTGATAGTCCACAGATTACAGATTGTCTCCAGATGTGCATCGGAAACTACTACTGGTCTTCCTGGGACCGATCAAAGCGTAGACTGTGTGAGACATTACTCCCATTTAGGAAAATGCGCATGGTGACTGTTGTATTCAATCCCGATGCTATTTCTGTCTTTCATCAACACTCTGATAGTCCACAGATTGCAGAATGCCACCAGATGTGCTTCAGAAACTACTACTGGTATTCCAGGGAACGATCAAAGCGTAGACTGTTTGAGACATTACTCCCATGGAGGAAAGTGCGCATGGTGACTGTTGTATTCAATCCCAATGCAATTTCTGTGTTTCATCAACACTCTGATAGTCCACAGATTACAGAATGCCACCAGATGTGCATCGGAAACTACTACTTTTCTTAGAGGAAACGATCAAAGCGTAGACTGTTTCAGACGTTACTCCCATTTAGGAAAGTGCGGATGGTGACTGTTGTATTCAATCGCGATGCAATTTCTGTGTTTCATCAACACTTTGAAGGTCCACAGATTACAGAATGCCTCCAGATGTGCATCGGAAACTACTACTGGTCTTCCAGGGAACGATCAAAGCATAGACTGTTTCAGATATGACTCCCATGGAGAAACGTGAGGATGGTGACTGTTGTATTCCATCCCGATGCAATTTCTATGTTTCATCAACTCTCTGATAGTCCACAGATCACAGATTGTCTCCAGATGCGCATCGGAAACTACTACTGGTCTTCCTGGGAACGATCAAAGCGTAGACTGTTTTTGATATTACTCCCATGGAGGAAAGTGCACATTGTGACTGTTGTATTCAATCCCGATGCTATTTGTGTGTTTCATCAACACCCTGATAGTCCACAGATTACAGAATGCCACCAGATGTGCATCGGAAACTACTACTGGTATTCCAGGGAACGATCAAAGCGTAGACTGTTTAAGATATCACTCCCATGGAGGAAAGTGCGCATGGTGACTGTTGTATTCAATCACGATGCATTTTCTGTGTTTCATCAACACCCTGATAGTCCACAGATTACTGAATGAGACCAGTTGTGCATCGGAAAAAACTACTGGTCTAACACGGAACGATCAAAGCGTAGACTGTTTGAGATGTTACACCCATGGATGAAAGTGCGGATGGTGACTGTTGAATTCAATCCCGATGCAATTTCTGCGTTTCATCAACACTCTGATAGTCCACAGATTACAGAATGCCTCCAGACGTGCCTCGGAAACTACTACTGTTCTTCCAGGGAACGTTCAAAGCGTAGAATGTCTGAGAATTACTCCCATGGAGAGAAGTGCGCATGGTGACTGTTGTAATCGATCCCGATGGAATTTCTGTGTTTCATCAACACTCTGATAGTCCACAGATTGCAGAATGCTCCAGATGTGCATCGGAAACTACTACTGGTCTTCCAGGGAACCAACAAAGCGTAGACTGTTTGAGACATTACTCCCAATGAGGAAAGTGCGCATGGTGACAGTTGTATTCAATCCCAATGCAATTTCTGTGTTTCATCAACACTCTGATAGTCCACAGATTACAGAATGCCACCAGATGTGCATCGGAAACTACTACTGGTCTTAGAGGAAATGATCAAAGCGTAGACTGTTTCAGACGTTACTCCCATGGAGGAAAGTGCGGATGGTGACTGTTGTATTCAATCACGATGCAATTTCTGTGTTTCATCAACACTTTGAAGGTCCACAGATTACAGAATGCCTCCAGATGTGCATCGGAAACTACTACTGGTCTTCCAGGGAACGATTAAGGCATAGACTGTTTCAGATATGACTCCCATGGAGAAGCGTGCGGATGGTGACTGTTGTATTCCATCCCCGATGCAATTTCTATGTTTCATCAACACTCTGATAGTCCACAGATTACAGAATGCCACCAGATGTGCATCGGAAACTACTACTGGTCTTCCAGGGAGCGGTCAAAGCGTAGAGTGTTTGAGAATTACTCCCATGGAGGAAAGTGCGGATGGTGACTGTTGTATTAAATCCCGATGCAATTTCTGTGTTTCATCAACACTCTCATAGTCTACAGATCACAGATTGTCTCCAGATGTGCATCGGAAACTACTACTGGTCTTCCTGGGAACGATCAAAGCGTACACTGTATCAGACATTACTCCCATGGAGGAAAATGCGGGTTGTGACTGTTGTATTCACTCCCGATGCAATTTCTGTGTTTCATCAACACTTTGAAAGACCACAGATTACAGAATGCCTCCAAATGTGCATCGGAAACTACTACTGGTCTTCCAGGGAACGATCAAAGCATAGACTGTTTCAGATATGACTCCCATAGAGAAACGTGCGGATGGTGACTGCTGTATTTCATCCCGATGCAATTTCTATGTTTCATCAACACTCAGATAGTCCACAGATTACAGATTGCCTCCAGATGTGCATCGGAAACTACTAACGGTCTTCCAGGGAACGATCAAAGCGTAGACTGTTAGAGATATCACTCCCGCGGAGGAAAGTGCGCATGGTGGCTGTTGCATTCAATCCCGATGCATTTTCTGTGTTTCATCAACACCCTGATAGTCCACAGATTACAGAATGAGACCAGTTGTGCATCCAAAACCGCTACTCGTATTCCAGGGAACGATCAAAGCGTAGACTCTTTGAGATATCACTCCCATGGAGGAAAGTGCGCATGGTGACTGTTGTATTCAATCACGATGCATTTTCTGTGTTTCATCAACACCCTGATAGTCCACAGATTACTGAATGAGACCAGTTGTGCATCGGAATAAACTACTGGTCTAACACGGAACGATCAAAGCGTAGACTGTTTGAGATGTTACTCCCATGGATGAAAGTGCGGATGGTGACTGTTGAATTCAATCCCGAAGCGATTTCTGCGTTTCATCAACACTCTGATAGTCCCCTAATTACAGAAAGCCACCAGATGAACATCGGGAACAACTACTGGTATTCCAGGGAACGATCAAAGCGTAGACTGTTTGAGACGTTACTCCCATGGAGGGAAGTGCGCAAGGTGACTGTTGTATTAAATCCCGATTTAATTTCTGTGTTTCATCAACACTCCGATAGTTCACAAATTGCAGAATGCCACCAGATGTGCATCGGAAACTACTACTGGTCTTCCAGGAAACGATCAAAGCGTAGACTGTTTGAGACATTACTTCCGTGGAGGAAAGTGCGCATGGTGACTGTTGTATTCAATCCCGATGCAATTTCTGTGTTTCATCAACACCCTGATAGTCCACAGATTACAGAATGCCACCAGATGTGCATCGAAAAGTACTACTGGTCTTCCAGGGAACGATCAAAGCGTAGACTGTTTGATACATTACTCAGATGGAGGATTGTGCGCATGGTTACTGTTGTATTCAATCCCGATGCTATCTCTATGTTTCACCAACACTCTGATAGTCCACAGATTACAGAATGCCATCAGATGTGCATCGGAAAGTACTACTGGTCTTCCTGTTAACGATCAAAGCGTAGACTGTTTTTGACATTACTTCCATGGAGGAAAGTGCGCATGGTGACTGTTGTTTTCAATCTCGATGCTATATCTGTGTTTCATCAACACTCTATTAGTCCACAGATTACAGAATGCCACCAGATGTGCATCGGAAACTACTACTGGTATTCCAGGGAACGATCAAAGCGTAGACTCTTTGAGATATCACTCCCATGGAGGAAAGTGCGAATGGTGACTGTTGTATTCAATCACGATGCATTTTCTGTGTTTCATCAACACCCTGATAGTCCACAGATTACAGAATGAGACCAGTTGTGCATCGGAAAAAACTACTGGTCTTCCATGGAACGATCAAAGCGTAGACTGTTAGAGATATCACTCCCGTGGAGGAAAGTGCGCATAATGACTGTTGCATTCAATCCCGTGCATTTTCTGTGTTTCATCAACACCCTGATAGTCCACAGATTACAAAATGAGACCAGATGTGCATCCAAAACCACTACTGGTATTCCAGGGAACGATCAAAGCGTAGACTGTTTGAGATATCTCTCCCATGGACGAAAGTGCGCATGGTGACTGTTGTATTGAATCACGATGCATTTTCTGTGTTTCATCAACAACCTGAAAGTCCACAGATTACAGAATGAGACCAGTGGTGAATCGGAAAAAACTACTGGTCTACCAGGGAACGATCAAAGCGTAGACCGTTTGAGATGTTACTCCCACGGAGGAAAGGGCGGATGGTGACTGTTGTATTCAATCCCGATGCAATTTCTGTGTTTCATGAACACTCTGATAGTCCCCAAATTACAGAATGCCACCAGATGTACATCGGGAACTACTACTGGTATTCCAGGGAACGATCAAAGCGTAGACTGATTGAGACATCACTCCCATGGAGGTAAGTGCGCATGGTGACTGTTGTATTCAATTTCGATGCAATTTCTGTGTTTCATCAACACTCTGATAGTCCACAGATAACAGAATGCCACTAGATGTGCATCGGAAAAAACTACTGGTCTTCCAGGGATCGATCAAAGCGTAGACTGTTTGAGACATTACTCCCATGGAGGAAAGTGCGAATATTGACTGTTGTATTCAATCCCGATGCAATTTCTGTGTTTCATCAACACTCTGATAGTCCACAGATTACAGAATGCCTCCAGATGTGCATCGGAAACTACTACTGGTATTCCAGGGAACGATCAAAGCGTATACTGTTAGGGATATTACTCCCGTGGAGGAAAGTGCGCATGGTGACTGTTACATTCAATCCCGATGCATTTACTGTGTTTCATCAACACCCTGATACTCCACAGATTACAGAATGAGACCAGTTGTGCATCGAAAACCACTACTGGTCTTCCAGGGATCCATCAAAACGTAGACTGTTTGAGAAATTACACCCGTGGAGGAAAGTTCGCATGGTGACTGTTGTATTCAATCCCGATGCAATTTCTGTGTTTAATCAACACTCTGATAGTCTACAGATTACAGAATGCTACCAGATGTGCATTGGAAACTACTACTGGTATTCCAGGGAACGATCAAAACGTAGACTGTTTAAAATATCATTCCCATGGAGGAAAGTGCGCATGGTGACTGTTGTATTAAATCCCGATGCATTTTCCGTGTTTCATCAACACAATGATAGTCCACTGATTACAGGATGAGACCATTTGTGCATCGGAAAAAACTACTGGTCTTCCAGGGAACGATCAAAGCGTAGACTGTTAGAGACGTTACTCCCATGGATGAAAGTGCGGATGGTGACTGTTGAATTCAATCCCGAAGCAATTTCTGCGTTTCATCAACACTCTGATAGTCCCCAAATTACAGAAAGCCACCAGATGAACATCGGGAACAACTACTGGTATTCCAGGGAACGATCAAAGCGTAGCCTGTTTGAGACGTTACTCCCATGGAGGAAAGTGCGCAAAGTGACTGTTGTATTAAATCCCGATTTAATTTCTGTGTTTCATCAACACTCCGATAGTCCACAAATTACAGAATGCCACCAGATGTGCATCGGAAACTACTACTGGTCTTCCAGGAAACGATCAAAGCGTAGACTGTTTGAGACATTAGTTCCGTGGAGGAAAGTGCGCATGGTGACTGTTGTATTCAATCCCGATGCAATTTCTGTGTTTCATCAACACTCTGATAGTCCACAGATAACTGAATGCCACTAGATGTCCATCGGAAAAAACTACTGGTCTTCCAGGGATCGATCAAAGCGTAGACTGTTTGAGACATTACTCCCATGGAGGAAAGTGCGAATATTGACTGTTGTATTCAATCCCGATGCAATTTCTGTGTTTCATCAACACTCTGATAGTCCACAGATTACAGAATGCCTCCAGATGTGCATCGGAAACTAACACTAGTCTTCCAGGGAACGATAAAAGCGTAGACTGATTGCGACATTATTAACATGGAGGAAAGCGCACATGGTGACTGTTGTATTCAATCCCGATGCTATTTCTGTTTCATCAACGCTCTGATAGTCCACAGATTACAGAATGCCACCAGATGTGCATCGGAAACTACTACTGGTATTCCAGGGAACGATCAAAGCGTATACTGTTAGGGATATTACTCCCGTGGAGGAAAGTGCGCATGGTGACTGTTACATTCAATCCCGATGCATTTACTGTGTTTCATCAACACCCTGATACTCCAAAGATTACAGAATGAGACCAGTTGTGCATCGAAAACCACTACTGGTCTTCCAGGGATCCATCAAAACGTAGACTGTTTGAGAAATTACACCCGTGGAGGAAAGTTCGCATGGTGACTGTTGTATTCAATCCCGATGCAATTTCTGTGTTTAATCAACACTCTGATAGTCTACAGATTACAGAATGCTACCAGATGTGCATTGGAAACTACTACTGGTATTCCAGGGAACGATCAAAACGTAGACTGTTTAAAATATCAATCCCATGGAGGAAAGTGCGCATGGTGACTGTTGTATTAAATCCCGATGCATTTTCCGTGTTTCATCAACACAATGATAGTCCACAGATTAGAGAATAAGACCATTTGTGCATCGGAAAAAACTACTGGTCTTCCAGGGAACGATCAAAGCGTAGACTGTTAGAGACGTTACTTCCATGGAGGAAGGTGCCGATGGTGACTGTTGTATTCAATCCCGATGCAATTTCTGTGTTTCATCAACACTCTGATAGTCCCCAAATTACAGAATGCCACCAGATGTACATCGGGAACTACTACTGGTATTCCAGGGAACTATCAAAACCTAGACTGTTTGAGACATTACACCGGTGGAGGAAGGTGCGCATGGCGACTGATGTATTCAATCCTGATGCAATTTCTGTGTTTCATCAACACTCTGATAGTCCACAGATAACAGAATGCCACTAGATGTGCATCGGAAACTACTGCTGGTCTTCCAGGGAACGATCAAAGCGTAGACTGTTTGAGACATTACTCCCGTGGAGGAAAGTACGCATGGTGATTGTTGTATTCAATCCCGATGCAATTTATGTGTTTAATCAACACTCTGATAGTTCACAGATTACAGAATGCCACCAGATGTGCATCGGAAACTACTACTGGTCATCCAGGGAACGATCAAAGCGTGGACTGTTTCAGACATTACTCCCATGGAGGAAAGTGCGGATGGTGACTGTTGTATTCAATCCCGATGCCATTTCTGTCTTTCATCAACACTCTGACAGTCCACAGATCACAGAATGCCACCAGATGTGCATCGGAAACTACTAAACGTCTTCCTGGGAACGATCAAAGTGTAGACTGTTTGAGACATTACTCTCATGGAGGAAAGTGCGCATGGTGACTGTTGTATTCAATCCCGATGCAATTTCTGTGTTTAATCAACACTCTGATAGTCCACAGATTACAGAATTCCACCAGATGTGCATCGGAAACTACTACTGGTCTTCGAGGAAACGATCAAAGCGTAGACTGTTTCAGACGTTACTCCCATGCAGGAAAGTGCGGATGGTGACTGTTGTATTCAATACCGAAGCAATTTCTGTGTTTCATCAACACTCTGATAGTCCACAGATTACAGATTGTCTCCAGATGTGCATCGGAAACTACTACTGGTCTTCCTGGGACCGATCAAAGCGTAGACTGTGTGAGACATTACTCCCATTTAGGAAAATGCGCATGGTGACTGTTGTATTCAATCCCGATGCTATTTCTGTCTTTCATCAACACTCTGATAGTCCACAGATTGCAGAATGCCACCAGATGTGCTTCAGAAACTACTACTGGTATTCCAGGGAACGATCAGAGCGTAGACTGTTTGAGACATTACTCCCATGGAGGAAAGAGCGCATGGTGACTGTTGTATTCACTCCCGATGCATTTTCTGTTTTTCATCAACACTCTGATAGTCCACTGACTGCAGAATGCCACCAGTTGTGCATCGGAAACCACTACTGGTCTTCCAGGGAACGATCAAAGCGTAGACTGTTTGAGACGTTACTCCCATGGAGGGAAGTGAGGATGGTGACTGTTGTATTCAATCCCGATGCAATTTCTGTGTTTCATCAACTCTCGGATAGTCCACAAATTACAGAATGCCACCAGATGTTCTCCGGGAACTACTACTGGTCTTCTAGGGAACGATCAAAGCATAGACCGTTTCAGACGTTACTCCCATGGAGGAAAGTGCGCAAGGTGACTGTTGTATTCAATCCCGATGTTATTTCTGTCTTTCATCAACACTCTGATAGTCCACAGTTTACAGAATGCCACCAGATTTGCATCGGAAACTACTACTGGTATTTCAGGGAACGATCACAGCGTAGACTGGTTGAGAGATTACTCCCATGGAGGAAAGTGCGCATGGTGACTGTTGTATTCACTCCCGATGCATTTTCTGTTTTTCATCAACACTCTGATAGTCCACTGATTACAGAATGCCACCAGTTGTGCATCGGAAACCACTACTGGTCTTCCAGGGAACGATCAAAGCGTAGACTGTTTGAGACGTTACTCCCATGGAGGAAAGTGCGGATGGTGACTGTTGTATTCAAACCCGAAGCATTTTCTGTGTTTTATCAACACTTTGATAGTCCACAGATTACAGAATGCCACCAGTTGTGCATCGGAAACCACTACTGGTCTTCCAGGGAACGATCAAAGCGTAGACTGTTTGAGACTTTACTTCCATGGAGGAAAGTGCGGATGGTGACTGTTGTATTCAATCCCGATGCAATTTCTGTGTTTTATCCACACTCTGATAGTCCACAAATTACAGAATTCCACCAGATGTACATCGGGAACTACTACTGGTCTTCCTGGGAACGATCAAATCCTAGACTGTTTGTAACATTCCTTCCGTGGAGGAAAGTGGGCATGGTGACTGTAGTATTCAATCCCGATGATATTTCTGTGTTTCATCAACACTCTGATAGCCCACAGATTACAGAATGCCACCAGATGTGCATCGAAACTACTACTGGTCTTCCTGGGAACGATCAAAGCGTGGACTGTTTCATACATTACTCCCATGGAGGAAAGTGCGGATGGTGAATGTTGTATTCAATCCCGAAGCAATTTCTGTGTTTCATCAACACTCTGATAGTCCAGAGATTACAGAATGCCTCCAGATGTGCATCGGAAACTACTACTGGTCTTCCAGGGAATGATCAAGACGTAGACTGTGTCAGACATTACTCCCATGGAGGAAAGTGCGGATTGTGATTGTTGTATTCAATCCCGATGCAATTTCTGTGTTTAATCAACACTCTGATAGTCCACAGATTACAGAATGCCACCAGACGTGCATCGATAACTACTACTGGTCTTCCAGGGAACGATCAGAGCGTGGACTGTTTCATACATTACTCCCATGGAGGAAAGTGCGGATGGTGAATGTTGTATTAAATCCCGATGCATTTTCCGTGTTTCATCAACACCCTGATAGTCCATAGATTACAGAATGAGACCATTTGTGCATCGGAAAAAACTACTGGTCTTCCAGGGAACGATCAAAGCGTAGACTGTTTGAGACGTTACTCCCATGAAGGAATGTGCGGATGGTGACTGTTGTATTCAATCCCGACGCAATTTCTGTGTTTCATCAACACTCTGATAGTCCCCAAATTACTGAATGCCACCAGATGTACATCGGGAACTACTACTGGTACTCCAGGGAAAGATCAAAACCTAGACTGTTTGAGACATTACACCGGTGGAGGAAAGTGCGCATGGCGACTGATATATTCAATCCCGATGCAATTTCTGTCTTTCAAGAACACTCTGATAGTCCACAGATTACAGAATGCCACGAGATGTTTATCGGAAACTACTACTGGTATTCCAGGGAACGATCAAAGCGTAGACTGTTTGAGACATTACTCCTATGGAGGAAAGTGCGCATGGTGACTGTTGTTATCACTCCCGATGCTATTTCTTTCTTTCATCAACACTCTGATAGTCCACCGATTACAGAATGCCACCAGATGTGCATCGGAAACTACTACTGGTATTCCAGGGAACGATCAAACCGTAGACTGTTTGAGACATTACTGAGATGGAGGAAAGTGCGCATGGTGATTGTTGTTATCACTCCCGATGCTATTTCTGTCTTTCATCAACACTCTGATAGTCCATAGATTACAGAATTCCACCAGATGTGCATCGGAAACTACTACTGGTCTTCGAGGAAGCGATCAAAGCCTAGACTGTTTCAGACGTTACTCCCATGGAGGAAAGTGGGGATGGTGACTGTTGTATTCAATCCCGATGCAATTTCTGTGTTTCATCAACACTCTGATAGTCCACAGATTACAGATTGTCTCCAGATGTGCATCGGAAACTTCTACTGGTCTTCCTGGGACCGATCAAAGCGTAGACTGTTTGAGTCATTACTCCCATGGAGGAAAATGCGCATGGTGATTGTTGTATTCAATCCCGATTCTACTTCTGTCTTTCATCAACACCCTGATAGTCCACAGATTACAGAATGCCACCAGATGTGCATCGAAACTACTACTGGTCTTCCAGGGAACGATCAAAGCGTGGACTGTTTCATACATTACTCCTATGGAGGAAAGTGCGGATGGTGAATGTTGTATTCAATCCCGATGCAATTTCTGTGTTTCATCAACACTCTGATAGTCCAGAGATTACAGAATGCCTCCAGATGTGCATCGGAAACTACTACTGGTCTTCCAGGGAACGATCAAAACGTAGACTGTGTCAGACATTACTCCCATGGAGGAAAGTGCGGATTGTGATTGTTGTATTCACTCCCGATGCAATTTCTGTGTTTCATCAACACTCTGATAGTCCACAGATTACAGAATGCCACCAGACGTGCATCGATAACTACTACTGGTCTTCCAGGGAACGATCAAAGCGTAGACTGTTTGAGACATTGCTCCCATGGAGGAAAGTGCGCATGGTGACTGTTGTATTCAAACCCGATGCAATATCTGTGTTTCATCAACACTTTGAAGGTCCACAGATTACAGAATGCCTCCAGATGTGCATCGGAAACTACTACTGGTCTTGAAGGGACGATCAAACGTAGACTGTTTGAGTGAGACATTACTCCCATTTAGGAAAGTGCGGATGGTGAATGTTGTATTCAATCCCGATGCAATTTCTGTGTTTCATCAACCCTCGGATAGTCCACAAATTACAGAATGCCACCAGATGTACTTCGGGAACTACTACTGGTCTTCTAGGGTACGATCAAAGCGTAGACTGTTTCAGACGTTACTCCCATGGAGGAAAGTGCGCAAGGTGAATGCTTTATTAAATCCCGATGTTATTTCTGTCTTTCATCAACACTCTGATAGTCCACAGTTTACAGAATGATACCAGATGCGCATCGGAAACTACTACTGGTCTTCCTGGGAACGATCAAATCCTAGACTGTTTGTGACATTACTTCCGTGGAGGAAAGTGGGCATGGTGACTGTTGTATTCAATCCCGATGATATTTCTGTGTTTCATCAACACTCTGATAGCCCACAGATTACAGAATGCCACAAGATGTGCATCGGAACTACTACTGGTCTTCCAGGGAACGATCAAAGCTTGGACTGTTTCATACATTACTCCCATGGAGGAAAGTGCGGATGGTGAATGTTGTATTCAATCCCGATGCAATTTCTGTGTTTCTTCAACACTCTGATAGTCCAGAGATTACAGAATGCCTCCAGATGTGCATCGGAAACTACTACTGGTCTTCCAGGGAACGATCAAAACGTAGACTGTGTCAGACATTACTCCTATGGAGGAAAGTGCGGATTGTGATTGTTGTATTCACTCCCGATGAAATTTCTGTGTTTCATCAACACTATGATAGTCCACAGATTACAGAATGCCACCAGACCTGCATCGGAAACTACTACTGGTCTTCCATGGAACGATCAAAGCGTAGACTGTTTGAGACATTGCTCCCATTTAGGAAAGTGCGCATGGTGACTGTTGTATTCAAACCTGATGCAATTTCTCCGTTTCATCAACAGTTTGAAGGTCCACAGATTACAGAATGCCACCACACGTGCATCGGAAACTACCACTGGTCTTCCAGGGACGATCAATGCGTAGACTGTTTGAGACATTACTCCCATGGAGGAAGGTGCGCATGGTGACTGTTGTATTCAATCCCGATGCAATTTCTGTCTTTCATCAACACTCTGATAGTCCACAGATTACAGAATGCCACCAGATGTTTATCGGAAACTAGTACTGGTATTCCAGGGAACGATCAAAGCGTAGACTGTTTGAGACATTACTCCTATGGAGGAAAGTGCGCATGGTGACTGTTGTTATCACTCCCGATGCTATTTCTTTCTTTCATCAACACTCTGATAGTCCACCGATTTCAGAATGCCACCAGATGTGCATTGGAAACTACTACTGGTATTCCAGGGAACGATCAAAGCGTAAACTGTTTGAGACATTACTCCCATGGAGGAAAGTGCGCATGGTGATTGTTGTTATCACTCCCGATGCTATTTCTGTCTTTCATCAACACTCTGATAGTCCATAGATTACAGAATTCCACCAGATGTGCATCGGAAACTACTACTGGTCTTCGAGGAAGCGATCAAAGCCTAGACTGTTTCAGAGGTTACGCCCATGGAGGAAAGTGCGGATGGTGAATGTTGTATTCAATCCCGATGCAATTTCTGTGTTTCATCAACACTCTGATAGTCCACAGATTACAGACTGTCTCCAGATGTGCATCGGAAACTTCTACTGGTCTTCCTGGGACCGATGAAAGCGTAGACTGTTTGAGACATTACTCCCATGGAGGAAAATGCGCATGGTGATTGTTGTATTCAATCCCGATGCTACTTCTGTCTTTCATCAACACTCTGATAGTCCACAGATTGCAGAATACCACCAGATGTGCATCGGAAACTACTACTGGTACTCCAGGGAACGATCAAAGCGTAGACTGTTTGATACATTACTCCCATTGAGGAATGTGCGCATGGTGACTGTTGTATTCACTCCCGATGAATTTTCTGTTTTTCATCAACACTCTGATAGTCCACTGACTGCAGAATGCCACCAGTTGTGCATCGGAATCCACTACTAGTCTTCCAGGGAACGATCAAAGCGTAGACTGTTTGAGACGTTACTCCCAAGGAGGAAAGTGCGGATGGTGACTGTTGTATTCAATCCCGATGCAATTTCTGTGTTTCATCAACACTCTGATAGTCCACAAATTACAGAAATTCACAAGATGTACATCGGGGACTACTACTGGTCTTCCTGGGAACGATCATATCCTAGACTGTTTGTGACATTACTTCCGTGGAGGAAAGTGGGCATGGTGACTGTTGTATTCACTCCCGATGATATTTCTGTGTTTCATCAACACTCTGATAGCCCACAGATTACAGAATGACTCCAGATGTGCATCGGAAAATACTTCTGGTCTTCGAGGGACGATCAAAACGTACACTGTTTGAGACATTACTCCCATGGAGGAAAGTGCGCATGGTGACTGTTGTATTCAATCCCGATGCTATTTCTGTGTTTCATCAACACTCTGATAGTCCACAGGTTACAGAATGCCACCAGTTGTGCATCGGAAACCACTACTGGTCTTCCAGGGAACGATGAAAGCGTAGACTGTTTGAGACATTACTCCCATGGAGTTAAGTGCGGATGGTGACTGTTGTATTCAATCCCGATGCAATTTCTGTGTTTTATCAACACTCTGATAGTCCTCAATTTACAGAATTCCACCAGATGTACATCGGGAACTACTACTGGTCTTCCTGGGAACGATCAAATCCTAGACTGTTTGTGACATTACTTCCGTGGAGGAAAGTGCGGATTGTGACTGTTGTATTCAATCCCGATGCAATTTCTGTGTTTTATCAACACTCTGATAGTCCACAGATTACAGAATGCTACCAGATGTGCATTGGAAACTACTACTGGTATTCCAGGGAACGATCAAAGCGTAGACTGTTTAAAATATCACTCCCATTGAGGAAAGTGCGCATGGTGAATGTTGTATTAAATCCCGATGCATTTTCCGTGTTTCATCAACACCCTGATAGTCCACAGATTACAGAATGAGACCATTTGCGCATCGGAAAAAACTACTGGTCTTCCAGGGAACGATCAAAGCGTAGACTGTTTGAGACGTTACTCCCATGGAGGAATGTGCGGATGGTGACTGTTGTATTCAATCCCGACGCAATTTCTGTGTTTCATCAACACTCTGATAGTCCCCAAATTACAGAATGCCACCAGATGTACATCGGGAACTACTACTGGTATTCCAGGGAACGATCAAAACCTAGACTGTTTGAGACATTACACCGGTGGAGGAAGGTGCGCATGGCGACTGATGTATTCAATCCCGATGCAATTTCTGTGTTTCATCAACACTCTGATAGTCCACAGATAACAGAATGCCACTAGATGTGCATCGGAAACTACTGCTGGTCTTCCAGGGAACGATCAAAGCGTAGACTGTTTGAGACATTACTCCCGTGGAGGAAAGTACGCATGGTGACTGTTGTATTCAATCCCGATGCAATTTCTGTGTTTCATCAACTCTCGGATAGTCCACAAATTACAGAATGCCACCAGACGTGCATCGATAACTACTACTGGTCTTCCAGGGAACGATCAGAGCGTGGACTGTTTCATACATTACTCCCATGGAGGAAAGTGCGGATGGTGAATGTTGTATTAAATCCCGATGCATTTTCCGTGTTTCATCAACACCCTGATAGTCCATAGATTACAGAATGAGACCATTTGTGCATCGGAAAAAACTACTGGTCTTCCAGGGAACGATCAAAGCGTAGACTGTTTGAGACGTTACTCCCATGAAGGAATGTGCGGATGGTGACTGTTGTATTCAATCCCGACGCAATTTCTGTGTTTCATCAACACTCTGATAGTCCCCAAATTACTGAATGCCACCAGATGTACATCGGGAACTACTACTGGTACTCCTGGGAAAGATCAAAACCTAGACTGTTTGAGACATTACACCGGTGGAGGAAAGTGCGCATGGCGACTGATATATTCAATCCCGATGCAATTTCTGTCTTTCATCAACACTCTGATAGTCCACAGATTACAGAATGCCACGAGATGTTTATCGGAAACTACTACTGGTATTCCAGGGAACGATCAAAGCGTAGACTTTTTGAGACATTACTCCTATGGAGGAAAGTGCGCATGGTGACTGTTGTTATCACTCCCGATGCTATTTCTTTCTTTCATCAACACTCTGATAGTCCACCGATTACAGAATGCCACCAGATGTGCATCGGAAACTACTACTGGTATTCCAGGGAACGATCAAACCGTAGACTGTTTGAGACATTACTCCCATGGAGGAAAGTGCGCATGGTGATTGTTGTTATCACTCCCGATGCTATTTCTGTCTTTCATCAGCACTCTGATAGTCCATAGATTACAGAATTCCACCAGATGTGCATCGGAAACTACAACTGGTCTTCGAGGAAGCGATCAAAGCCTAGACTGTTTCAGACGTTACTCCCATGGAGGAAAGTGGGGATGGTGACTGTTGTATTCAATCCCGATGCAATTTCTGTGTTTCATCAACACTCTGATAGTCCACAGATTACAGATTGTCTCCAGATGTGCATCGGAAACTTCTACTGGTCTTCCTGGGACCGATCAAAGCGTAGACTGTTTGAGTCATTACTCCCATGGAGGAAAATGCGCATGGTGATTGTTGTATTCAATCCCGATTCTACTTCTGTCTTTCATCAACACCCTGATAGTCCACAGATTACAGAATGCCACCAGATGTGCATCGAAACTACTACTGGTCTTCCAGGGAACGATCAAAGCGTGGACTGTTTCATACATTACTCCTATGGAGGAAAGTGCGGATGGTGAATGTTGTATTCAATCCCGATGCAATTTCTGTGTTTCATCAACACTCTGATAGTCCAGAGATTACAGAATGCCTCCAGATGTGCATCGGAAACTACTACTGGTCTTCCAGGGAACGATCAAAACGTAGACTGTGTCAGACATTACTCCCATGGAGGAAAGTGCGGATTGTGATTGTTGTATTCACTCCCGATGCAATTTCTGTGTTTCATCAACACTCTGATAGTCCACAGATTACAGAATGCCACCAGACGTGCATCGATAACTACTACTGGTCTTCCAGGGAACGATCAAAGCGTAGACTGTTTGAGACATTGCTCCCATGGAGGAAAGTGCGCATGGTGACTGTTGTATTCAAACCCGATGCAATATCTGTGTTTCATCAACACTTTGAAGGTCCACAGATTACAGAATGCCTCCAGATGTGCATCGGAAACTACTACTGGTCTTGAAGGGACGATCAAACGTAGACTGTTTGAGTGAGACATTACTCCCATTTAGGAAAGTGCGGATGGTGAATGTTGTATTCAATCCCGATGCAATTTTTGTGTTTCATCAACCCTCGGATAGTCCACAAATTACAGAATGCCACCAGATGTACTTCGGGAACTACTACTGGTCTTCTAGGGTACGATCAAAGCGTAGACTGTTTCAGACGTTACTCCCATGGAGGAAAGTGCGCAAGGTGAATGCCTTATTAAATCCCGATGTTATTTCTGTCTTTCATCAACACTCTGATAGTCCACAGTTTACAGAATGATACCAGATGCGCATCGGAAACTACTACTGGTCTTCCTGGAAACGATCAAATCCTAGACTGTTTGTGACATTACTTCCGTGGAGGAAAGTGGGCATGGTGACTGTTGTATTCAATCCCGATGATATTTCTGTGTTTCAGCAACACTCTGATAGCCCACAGATTACAGAATGCCACAAGATGTGCATCGGAACTACTACTGGTCTTCCAGGGAACGATCAAAGCTTGGACTGTTTCATACATTACTCCCATGGAGGAAAGTGCGGATGGTGAATGTTGTATTCAATCCCGATGCAATTTCTGTGTTTCTTCAACACTCTGATAGTCCAGAGATTACAGAATGCCTCCAGATGTGCATCGGAAACTACTACTGGTCTTCCAGGGAACGATCAAAACGTAGACTGTGTCAGACATTACTCCTATGGAGGAAAGTGCGGATTGTGATTGTTGTATTCACTCCCGATGAAATTTCTGTGTTTCATCAACACTATGATAGTCCACAGATTACAGAATGCCACCAGACCTGCATCGGAAACTACTACTGGTCTTCCATGGAACGATCAAAGCGTAGACTGTTTGAGACATTGCTCCCATTTAGGAAAGTGCGCATGGTGACTGTTGTATTCAAACCTGATGCAATTTCTCCGTTTCATCAACAGTTTGAAGGTCCACAGATTACAGAATGCCACCACACGTGCATCGGAAACTACCACTGGTCTTCCAGGGACGATCAATGCGTAGACTGTTTGAGACATTACTCCCATGGAGGAAGGTGCGCATGGTGACTGTTGTATTCAATCCCGATGCAATTTCTGTCTTTCATCAACACTCTGATAGTCCACAGATTACAGAATGCCACCAGATGTTTATCGGAAACTAGTACTGGTATTCCAGGGAACGATCAAAGCGTAGACTGTTTGAGACATTACTCCTATGGAGGAAAGTGCGCATGGTGACTGTTGTTATCACTCCCGATGCTATTTCTTTCTTTCATCAACACTCTGATAGTCCACCGATTTCAGAATGCCACCAGATGTGCATTGGAAACTACTACTGGTATTCCAGGGAACGATCAAAGCGTAAACTGTTTGAGACATTACTCCCATGGAGGAAAATGCGCATGGTGATTGTTGTTATCACTCCCGATGCTATTTCTGTCTTTCATCAACACTCTGATAGTCCATAGATTACAGAATTCCACCAGATGTGCATCGGAAACTACTACTGGTCTTCGAGGAAGCGATCAAAGCCTAGACTGTTTCAGAGGTTACGCCCATGGAGGAAAGTGCGGATGGTGAATGTTGTATTCAATCCCGATGCAATTTCTGTGTTTCATCAACACTCTGATAGTCCACAGATTACAGACTGTCTCCAGATGTGCATCGGAAACTTCTACTGGTCTTCCTGGGACCGATGAAAGCGTAGACTGTTTGAGACATTACTCCCATGGAGGAAAATGCGCATGGTGATTGTTGTATTCAATCCCGATGCTACTTCTGTCTTTCATCAACACTCTGATAGTCCACAGATTGCAGAATACCACCAGATGAGCATCGGAAACTACTACTGGTACTCCAGGGAACGATCAAAGCGTAGACTGTTTGATACATTACTCCCATTGAGGAATGTGCGCATGGTGACTGTTGTATTCACTCCCGATGAATTTTCTGTTTTTCATCAACACTCTGATAGTCCACTGACTGCAGAATGCCACCAGTTGTGCATCGGAATCCACTACTAGTCTTCCAGGGAACGATCAAAGCGTAGACTGTTTGAGACGTTACTCCCAAGGAGGAAAGTGCGGATGGTGACTGTTGTATTCAATCCCGATGCAATTTCTGTGTTTCATCAACACTCTGATAGTCCACAAATTACAGAAATTCACAAGATGTACATCGGGGACTACTACTGGTCTTCCTGGGAACGATCATATCCTAGACTGTTTGTGACATTACTTCCGTGGAGGAAAGTGGGCATGGTGACTGTTGTATTCACTCCCGATGATATTTCTGTGTTTCATCAACACTCTGATAGCCCACAGATTACAGAATGACTCCAGATGTGCATCGGAAAATACTTCTGGTCTTCGAGGGACGATCAAAACGTACACTGTTTGAGACATTACTCCCATGGAGGAAAGTGCGCATGGTGACTGTTGTATTCAATCCCGATGCTATTTCTGTGTTTCATCAACACTCTGATAGTCCACAGGTTACAGAATGCCACCAGTTGTGCATCGGAAACCACTACTGGTCTTCCAGGGAACGATGAAAGCGTAGACTGTTTGAGACATTACTCCCATGGAGTTAAGTGCGGATGGTGACTGTTGTATTCAATCCCGATGCAATTTCTGTGTTTTATCAACACTCTGATAGTCCTCAATTTACAGAATTCCACCAGATGTACATCGGGAACTACTACTGGTCTTCCTGGGAACGATCAAATCCTAGACTGTTTGTGACATTACTTCCGTGGAGGAAAGTGCGGATTGTGACTGTTGTATTCAATCCCGATGCAATTTCTGTGTTTTATCAACACTCTGATAGTCCACACATTACAGAATGCTACCAGATGTGCATTGGAAACTACTACTGGTATTCCAGGGAACGATCAAAGCGTAGACTGTTTAAAATATCACTCCCATTGAGGAAAGTGCGCATGGTGAATGTTGTATTAAATCCCGATGCATTTTCCGTGTTTCATCAACACCCTGATAGTCCACAGATTACAGAATGAGACCATTTGCGCATCGGAAAAAACTACTGGTCTTCCAGGGAACGATCAAAGCGTAGACTGTTTGAGACGTTACTCCCATGGAGGAATGTGCGGATGGTGACTGTTGTATTCAATCCCGACGCAATTTCTGTGTTTCATCAACACTCTGATAGTCCCCAAATTACAGAATGCCACCAGATGTACATCGGGAACTACTACTGGTATTCCAGGGAACGATCAAAACCTAGACTGTTTGAGACATTTCACCGGTGGAGGAAGGTGCGCATGGCGACTGATGTATTCAATCCCGATGCAATTTCTGTGTTTCATCAACACTCTGATAGTCCACAGATAACAGAATGCCACTAGATGTGCATCGGAAACTACTGCTGGTCTTCCAGGGAACGATCAAAGCGTAGACTGTTTGAGACATTACTCCCGTGGAGGAAAGTACGCATGGTGACTGTTGTATTCAATCCCGATGCAATTTCTGTGTTTCATCAACTCTCGGATAGTCCACAAATTACAGAATGCCACCAGATGTACTTCGGGAACTACTACTGTTCTTCTAGGGTACGATCAAAGCGTAGACTGTTTCAGACGTTACTCCCATGGAGGAATGTGCGCAAGGTGACTGCTTTATTTAATCCCGATGTTATTTCTGTCTTTCATCAACACTCTGATAGTCCACAGTTTACAGAATGCCACCAGATGCGCATCGGAAACTACTACTGGTCTTCCTGGGAACGATCAAATCCTAGACTGTTTGTGACATTACTTCCGTTGAGGAAAGTGGGCATGGTGACTGTTGTATTCAATCCCGATGATATTTCTGTGTTTCATCAACACTCTGATAGCCCACAGATTACAGAATGCCACCAGATGTGCATCGGAACTACTACTGGTCTTCCAGGGAACGATCAAAGCGTGGACTGTTTCATACATTACTCCCATGGAGGAAAGTGCGGATAGTGAATGTTGTATTCAATCCCGATGCAATTTCTGTGTTTCTTCAACACTCTGATAGTCCAGAGATTACAGAATGCCTCCAGATGTGCATCGGAAACTACTACTGCTCTTCCAGGGAACGATCAAAACGTAGACTGTGTCAGACATTACTCCTATGGAGGAAAGTGCGGATTGTGATTGTTGTATTCACTCCCGATGCAATTTCTGTGTATCATCAACACTCTGATAGTCCACAGATTACAGAATGCCACCAGACCTGCATCGGAAACTACTACTGGTCTTCCAGGGAACGATCAAAGCGTAGACTGTTTGAGACATTGCTCCCATGGAGGAAAGTGCGCATGGTGACTGTTGTATTCAAACCTGATGCAATTTCTCCGTTTCATCAACAGTTTGAAGGTCCACAGATTACAGAATGCCACCACACGTGCATCGGAAACTACTACTGGTCTTCCAGGGACGATCAATGCGTAGACTGTTTGAGACATTACTCCCATGGAGGAAAGTGCGCATGGTGACTGTTGTATTCAATCCCGATGCAATTTCTGTCTTTCATCAACACTCTGATAGTCCAAGGATTACAGAATGCCACCAGATGTTTATCGGAAACTACTACTGGTATTCCAGGGAACGATCAAAGCGTAGACTGTTTGAGACATTACTCCTATGGAGGAAAGTGCGCAAGGTGATTGTTGTTATCACTCCCGATGCTATTTCTGTCTTTCATCAACACTCTGATAGTCCATAGATTACAGAATTCCACCAGATGTGCATCGGAAACTACTACTGGTCTTCGAGGAAGCGATCAAAGCCTAGACTGTTTCAGACGTTACTCCCATGAAGGAAAGTGCGGATGGTGACTGTTGTTATCACTCCCGATGCTATTTCTTTCTTTCATCAACACTCTGATTGTCCACCGATTACAGAATGATACCAGATGTGCATCGGAAACTACTACTGGTATTCCAGGGAACGATCAAAGCGTAGACTGTTTGAGACATTACTCCCATGTAGGAAAGTGCGCATGGTGATTGTTGTTATCACTCCCGATGCTATTTCTGTCTTTCATCAACACTCTGATAGTCCATAGATTACAGAATTCCACCAGATGTGCATCGGAAACTACTACAGGTCTTCGAGGAAGCGATCAAAGTCTAGACTGTTTCAGACGTTACCCCCATGGAGGAAAGTGCGTATGGTGACTGTTGTATTCAATCCCGATGCAATTTCTGTGTTTCATCAACACTCTGATAGTCCACAGAATACAGATTGTCTCCAGATGTGCATCGGAAACTTCCACTGGGCTTCCTGGGACCGATCAAATCGTAGACTGTTTGAGACATTACTCCCATGGAGGAAAATGCGCATGGTAATTGTTGTATTCAATCCCGATGCTACTTCTGCCTTTCATCAACACTCTTATAGTCCACAGATTACAGATTGCCACCAGATGTGCATCGGAAACTACTACTGGTACTCAAGGGAACGATCAAAGCGTAGACTGTTTGATACGTTACTCCCATTGAGGAATGTGCGCATGGTGACTGTTGTATTCACTCCCGATTCATTTTCTGTTTTTCATCAACACTCTGATAGTCCACTGACTGCAGAATGCCACCAGTTGTGCATCGGAAACCATTACTAGTATTCCAGGGAACGATCAAGGCGTAGACTGTTTGAGACGTTACTCCCATGGAGGGAAGTGAGGATGGTGACTGATGTATTCAATCCCGATGCAATTTCTGTGTTTCATCAACTCTCGGATAGTCCACAAGTTACAGAATGCCACCAGATGTACTTCGGGAACTACTACTGGTCTTCTAGGGAACGATCAAAGCGTAGACTGTTTCAGACGTTGCTCCCCGAGAGGAAAGTGTGCAAGGTGACTGTTGTATTCAATCCCGATGCTATTTCTGTCTTTCATCAACACTCTGATAGTCCACAGTTTGCAGAATGCTACCAGATGTGCGTCGGAAACTACAACTGGTATTTCAGGGACGATCAAAGCGTAGACTGTTTGAGAGATTACTCCCATGGAGGAAAGTGCGCATGGTGACTGTTGTATTCACTCCCGATGCATTTTCTGTTTTTCATCAACACTCTGATAGTCCACTGATAACAGAATGCCACTAGTTGTGCATCGGAAACCACTACTGGTCTACCAGGGAACGATCAAAGCGTAGACTGTTTGAGACGTTACTCCCATGGAGGAAAGTGCGGATGGTGACTGTTGTATTCAAACCCGATGCATTTTCTGTGTTTCATCAACACTCTGATAGTCCACAGATTACAGAATGCCACCAATTGTGCATCGGAAACCACTACTGGTCTTCCAGGGAACGATCAAAGCGTAGACTATATGAGACATTACTCCCGTGGAGTTAAGTGCGGATGGTGACTGTTGTATTCAATCCCGATGCAACTTCTGTGTTTCATCAACACTCTGATAGTCCACAAATTACAGAATTCCACCAGATGTACATCGGGAACTACTACTGGTCTTCCTGGGAACGATCATATCCTAGACTGTTTGTGACATTACCTCCGTGGAGGAAAGTGGGCATGGTGACTGTTGTATTCAATCCCGATGATATATCTGTGTTTCATCAACACTCTGATAGCCCACAGATTACAGAATGACTCCAGATGTGCATCGGAAAATACTTCTGGTCTTCAAGGGACGATCAAAACGTACACTGTTTAAGACATTACTCCCATGGAGGAAAGTGCGCATGGTGACTGTTGTATTCAATCCCGATGCTATTTATGTGTTTCATCAACACTCTGATAGTCCACAGATTACAGAATGCCACCAGTTGTGCATCGGAAACCACTACTGGTCTTCCAGGGAACGATCAAAGCGTAGACTGTTTGAGACATTACTCCCATGGAGGAAAGAGCGGATGGTGACTGTTGTATTCAATCCAGATGCAATTTCTGTGTTTTATCAACACTCTGATAGTCCACAAATTACAGAATTCCACCAGATGTGCATTGGAAACTACTACTGGTATTCCAATGAACGATCAAAGCGTAGACTGTTCAAAATATCACTCCCATGGAGGAAAGTGCGCATGGTGACTGTTGTATTAAATCCCGATGCATTTTCCGTGTTTCATCAACACCCTGATAGTCCACAGATTACAGAATGAGACCATTTGTGCATCGGAAAAAACTACTGGTCTTCCAGGGAACGATCAAAGCGTAGACTGTTTGAGACGTTACTCCCATGGAGGAATGTGCGGATGGTGACTGTTGTATTCAATCCCGACGCAATTTCTGTGTTTCATCAACAGTCTGATAGTCCCCAAATTACAGAATGCCACCAGATGTACATCGGGTACTACTACTGGTATTCCAGGGAACGATCAAAACCTAGACTGTTTGAGACATTACACCGGTGGAGGAAGGTGCGCATGGCGACTGATGTATTCAATCCCGATGCAATTTCTGTGTTTCATCAACACTCTGATAGTCCACAGATTGCAGATTGTCTCCAGATGTGCATCGGAAACTTCTACTGGTCTTCCTGGGACCGATCAAAGCGTAGACTAATTGAGACATTACTCCCGTGGAGGAAAATGCTCATGGTGATTGTTGTATTCAATCCCGATGCTACTTCTGTGTTTCATCAACTCTCGGATAGTCCACAAATTACAGAATGCCACCAGATGTACTTCGGGAACTACTACTGGTCTTCTAGGGTACGATCAAAGCGTAGACTGTTTCAGACGTTACTCCCATGGAGGAAAGTGCGCAAGGTGACTGCTTTATTCAATCCCGATGTTATTTCTGTCTTTCATCAACACTCTGATAGTCTACAGTTTACAGAATGCCACCAGATGCGCATCGGAAGCTACTACTGGTCTTCCTGGGAACGATCAAATCCTAGACTGTTTGTGACATTACTTCCGTGGAGGAAAGTGGGCATGGCGACTGTTGTATTCAATCCCGATGATATTTCTGTGTTTCATCAACACTCTGATAGCCCACAGATTACAGAATGCCACCAGATGTGCATCGGAACTACTACTGGTCTTCCAGGGAACGATAAAAGCGGGGACTGTTTCATACATTACTCCCATGGAGGAAAGTGCGAATGGTGAATGTTGTATTCAATCCCGATGCAATTTCTGTGTTTCTTCAACACTCTGATAGTCCAGAAATTACAGAATGCCTCCAGATGTGCATCGGAAACTACTACTGGTCTTCCAGGGAACGATCAAAACGTTGACTGTGTCAGACATTACTCCTATGGAGGAAAGTGCGGATTGTGACTGTTGTATTCACTCCCGATGCAATTTCTGTGTTTCATCAACACTCTGATAGTCCACAGATTACAGAATGCCACCAGACCTGCATCGGAAACTACTACTGGTCTTCCAGGGAACGATCAAAGCGTAGACTGTTTGAGTCATTGCTCCCATGGAGGAAAGTGCGCATGGTGATTGTTGTATTCAAACCTGTTGCAATTTCTCCGTTTCATCAACAGTTTGAAGGTCCACAGATTACAGAATGCCACCACACGTGCATCGGAAACTACTACTCGTCTTCCAGGGACGATCAATGCGTAGACTGTTTGAGACATTACTCCCATGGAGGAAAGTGCGCATGGTGACTGTTGTATTCAATCCCGATGCAATTACTGTCTTTCATCAACACTCTGATAGTCCACAGATTACAGAATTGCACCAGATGTTTATCGGAAACTACTACTGGTATTCCAGGGAACGATCAAAGGGTAGACTGTTTCAGACATTACTCCTAAGGAGGAAAGTGCGCATGGTGACTATTGTTATCACTCCCGATGTTATTTCTTTCTTTCATCAACACTCTGATAGTCCACCGATTACAGAATGCCACCAGATGTGCATCGGAAACTACTACTGGAATTCCAGGGAACGATCAAAGCGTAGACTGTTTGAGACATTACTCCCATGGAGGAAAGTGCGCATGGTGATTGTTGTTATCACTCCCGATGCTATTTCTGTCTTTCATCAACACTCTGATAGTCCATAGATTACAGAATTCCACCAGATGTGCATCGGAAACTACTACTGGTCTTCAAGGAAGCGATCAAAGCCTAGACTGTTTCAGACGTTACTCCCATGGAGGAAAGTGCGGATGGTGACTGTTGTATTCAATCCCGATGCAATTTCTGTGTTTCATCAACACTCTGATAGTCCACAGATTGCAGATTGTCTCCAGATGTGCATCGGAAACTTCTACTGGTCTTCCTGGGACCGATCAAAGCGTAGACTAATTGAGACATTACTCCCATGGAGGAATATGCGTTTGGTGATTGTTGTATTCAATCCCGATGCTACTTCTGCCTTTCATCAACACTCTGATAGTCCACAGATTACATAATGCCACCAGATGTGCATCGGAAACTACTACTGGTACTCCAGGGAACGATCAAAGCGTAGACTGTTTGATACATTACTATCATTGAGGAATGTGCGCATGGTGACTGTTGTATTCACTCCCGATGCATTTTCTGTTTTTCATCAACACTCTGATAGTCCACTGACTGCAGAATGCCACCGGTTGTGCATCGGAAACCACTACTAGTATTCCAGGGAACGATCAAAG
The DNA here is from genome assembly GCF_023897955.1 of Schistocerca gregaria. NCBI lineage: Eukaryota > Metazoa > Arthropoda > Insecta > Orthoptera > Acrididae > Schistocerca > Schistocerca gregaria. The sequence continues at coordinate 46,420,983 of NC_064927.1, forward strand.
CTTAGACTGTTTGAGACGTTACTCCCATGGAGGGAAGTGAGGATGGTGACTGTTGTATTCAATCCCGATGCAATTTCTGTGTTTCATCAACTCTCGGATAGTCCACAAGTTACAGAATGCCACCAGATGTACTTCGGGAACTACTACTGGTCTTCTAGAAAAGATCAAAGCGTAGACTGTTTCAGACGTTACTCCCCCAGAGGAAAGTGTGCAAGGTGACTGTTGTATTCAATCCCGATGCTATTTCTGTCTTTCATCAACACTCTGATAGTCCACAGTTTACAGAATGCTACCAGATGTGCGTCGGAAACTACAACTGGTATTTCAGGGACGATCAAAGCGTAGACTGTTTGAGAGATTACTCCCATGGAGGAAAGTGCGCATGGTGACTGTTGTATTCACTCCCGATGCATTTTCTGTTTTTCATCAACACTCAGATAGTCCACTGATAACAGAATGCCACCAGTCGTGCATCGGAAACCACTACTGGTCTACCAGGGAACGATCAAAGCGTAGACTGTTTGAGACGTTACTCCCATGGAGGAAAGTGCGGATGGTGACTGTTGTATTCAAACCCGATGCATTTTCTTTGTTTCAACAACACTCTGATAGTCCACAGATTACAGAATGCCACCAATTGTGCATCGGAAACCACTACTGGTCTTCCAGGGATCGATCAAAGCGTAGACTATTTGAGACATTACTCCCATGGAGTTAAGTGCGGATGGTGTCTGTTGTATTCAATCCCGATGCAATTTCTGTGTTTCTTCAACACTCTGATAGTCCACAAATTACAGAATTCCACCAGATGTACATCGGGAACTACTACTGGTCTTCCTGGGAACGATCGTATCCTAGACTGTTTGTGACATTACTTCCGTGGAGGAAAGTGGGCATGGTGACTGTTATATTCAATCCCGATGATATTTCTGTGTTTCATGAACACTCTGATAGCCCACAGATTACAGAATGACTCCAGATGTGCATCGGAAAATACTTCTGGTCTTCAAGGGACGATCAAAACGTACACTGTTTGAGACATTACTCCCATGGAGGAAAGTGCGCATGGTGACTGTTGTATTCAATCCCGATGCTATTTCTGTGTTTCATCAACACTCTGATAGTCCACAGATTACAGAATGCCACCAGTTGTGCATCGGAAACCACTACTGGTCTTCCAGGGAACGATCAAAGCGTAGACTGTTTGAGACATTACTCCCATGGAGGAAAGAGCGGATGGTGACTTTTGTATTCAATCCCGATGCAATTTCTGTGTTTTATCAACACTCTGATAGTCCACAAATTACAGAATTCCACCAGATGTACATCGGGAACTACTACTGGTCTTCCTGGGAACGATGAAATCTTAGACTGTTTGTGACATTACTTCCGTGGAGTTAAGTGGGCATGGTGACTGTAGTATTCACTCCCGATGCAATTTGTGTGTTTCATCAACACTCTGATAGTCCACAGATTACAGAATGCTACCAGATGTGCATTGGAAACTACTACTGGTATTCCAATGAACGATCAAAGCGTAGACTGTTTAAAATATCACTCCCATGGAGGGAAGTGCGCATGGTGACTGTTGTATTAAATCCCGATGCATTTTCCGTGTTTCATCAACACTCTGATAGTCCACAAATTACAGAATTCCACCAGATGTACATCGGGAACTACTACTGGTCTTCCTGGGAACGATGAAATCCTAGACTGTTTGTGACATTACTTCCGATGAGGAAAGTGGGCATGGTGACTGTAGTATTCAATCCCGACGCAATTTCTGTGTTTCATCAACACTCTGATAGTCCCCAAATTACAGAATGCCACTAGATGTACATCGGGAACTACTACTGGTATTGCAGGGAACGATCAAAACCTAGACTGTTTGAGACATTACTCCCGTGGAGGAAAGTACGCATGGTGACTGTTGTATTCAATCCCGATGCAATTTCTGTGTTTCATCAACTCTCGGATAGTCCACAAATTACAGAATGCCACCAGATTTACTTCGGCAACTACTACTGGTCTTCTAGGGTACGATCAAAGCGTAGACAGTTTCAGACGTTACTCCCATGGAGGAAAGTGCGCAAGGTGACTGCTTTATTCAATCCCGATGTTATTTCTGTCTTTCATCAACACTCTGATAGTCCACAGTTTACAGAATGCCACCAGATGCGCATCGGAAACTACTACTGGTCTTCCTGGGAACGATCAAATCCTAGACTGTTTGTGACATTACTTCCGTGGAGGAAAGTGGGCATGGTGACTGTTGTATTCAATCCCGATGATATTTCTGTGTTTCATCAACACTCTGATAGCCCACAGATTACAGAATGCCACCAGATGTGCATCGGAAACTACTACTGGTCTTCCAGGGAACGATCAAAACGTAGACTGTGTCAGACATTACTCCTATGGAGGAAAGTGCGGATTGTGATTGTTGTATTCACTCCCGATGCAATTTCTGTGTTTCATCAACACTCTGATAGTCCACAGATTACAGAATGCCACCAGACCTGCATCGGAAACTACTACTGGTCTTCCAGGGAACGATCAAAGCGTAGACTGTTTGAGACATTGCTCCCATGGAGGAAAGTGCGCATGGTGACTGTTGTATTCAAACCTGTTGCAATTTCTCCGTTTCATCAACAGTTTGAAGGTCCACAGATTACAGAATGCCACCACACGTGCATCGGAAACTACTACTGGTCTTCCAGGGACGATCAATGCGTAGACTGTTTGAGACATTACTCCCATGGAGGAAAGTGCGCATGGTGACTGTTGTATTCAATCCCGATGCAATTTCTGTCTTTCATCAACACTCTGATAGTCCACAGATTACTGAATGCCACCAGATGCTTATCGGAAACTACTACTGGTATTCCAGGGAACGATCAAAGGGTAGACTGTTTGAGACATTACTCCTATGGAGGAAAGTGCGCATGGTGACTGTTGTTATCACTCCCGATGCTGTTTCTTTCTTTCATCAACACTCTGATAGTACACCGATTATAGAATGCCACCAGATGTGCATCGGAAACTACTACTGGTATTCCAGGGAACGATCAAAGCGTAGACTGTTTGAGACATTACTCCCGTGGAGGAAAGTGCGCATGGTGATTGTTGTTGTCACTCCCGATGCTATTTCTGTCTTTCATCAACACTCTGATAGTCCATAGATTACAGAATTCCTCCAGATGTGCATCGGAAACTACTACTGGTCTTCAAGGAAGCGATCAAAGCCTAGACTGTTTCAGACGTTACTCCCATGGAGGAAAGTGCGGATGGTGACTGTTGTATTCAATCCCGATGCAATTTCTGTGTTTCATCAACACTCTGATAGTCCACAGATTGCAGATTGTCTCCAGATGTGCATCGGAAACTTCTACTGGTCTTCCTGGGACCGATCAAAGCGTAGACTGTTTGAGACGTTACTCCCATGGAGGGAAGTGAGGATGGTGACTGTTGTATTCAATCCCGATGCAATTTCTGTGTTTCATCAACTCTCGGATAGTCCACAAATTACAGAATGGCACCAGATGTACTTCGGGAACTACTACTGGTCTTCTAGGGAACGATCAAAGCGTAGACTGTTTCAGACGTTACTCCCATGGAGGAAAGTGTGCAAGGTGACTGTTGTATTCAATCCCGATGCTATTTCTGTCTATCATCAACACTCTGATAGTCCACAGTTTACAGAATGCTACCAGATGTGCGTCGGAAGCTACTACTGGTATTTCAGGGAACGATCAAAGCGTAGACTGTTTGAGAGATTAGTCCCATGGAGGAAAGTGCGCATGGTGACTGTTGTATTCACTCCCGATGCATTATCTGTGTTTCATCAACACTCTGATAGTCCACAGATTACAGAATGCCACCAATTGTGCATCGGAAACCACTACTGGTCTTCCAGGGAACGATCAAAGCGTAGACTGTTTGAGACATTACTCCCATGGAGTTAAGTGCGGATGGTGACTGTTGTATTCAATCCCGATGCAATTTCTGTGTTTAATCAACACTCTGATAGTCCTCAAATTACAGAATTCCACCAGATGTACATCGGGAACTACTACTGGTCTTCCTGGGAACGATCATATCCTAGACTGTTTGTGACATTACTTCCGTGGAGGAAAGTGGGCATGGTGACTGTTGTATTCAATCCCGATGATATTTCTGTGTTTCATCAACACTGATAGCCCACAGATTACAGAATGACTCCAGATGTGCATCGGAAAATACTTCTGGTCTTCAAGGGACGATCAAAACGTACACTGTTTGAGACATAACTCCCATGGAGGAAAGTGCGCATGGTGACTGTTGTATTCAATCCCGATGCTATTTCTGTGTTTCATCAACAATCTGATAGTCCACAGATTACAGAATGCCACCAGTTGTGCATCGGAAACCACTACTGATCTTCCAGGGAACGATCAAAGCGTAGACTGTTTGAGACATTACTCCCATGGAGAAAGTGCTTATGGTGACTGTTGTATTCAATCCCGATGCAATTTCTGTGTTTTATCAACACTCTGATAGTCCACAAATTACAGAATTCCACCAGATGTACATCGGGAACTACTACTGGTCTTCCTGGGAACGATCAAATCCTAGACTGTTTGTGACATTACTTCCGTGGAGGAAAGTGGGCATGGTGACTGTAGTATCCAATCCCGATGATATTTCTGTGTTTCATCAACACTCTGATAGCCCACAGATTACAGAATGCCACCAGATGTGCATCGAAACTACTACTGGTCTTCCACTGAACGATCAACGCGTGGACTGTTTCATACATTACTCCCATGGAGGAAAGTGCGGATGGTGAATGTTGTATTCAATCCCGATGCAATTTCTGTGTTTCATCAACACTCTTATAGTCCAGAGATTACAGAATGCCTCCATATGTGCATCGGAAACTACTACTGGTCTTCCAGGGAACGATCAAAACGTAGACTGTGTCAGACATTACTCCCATGGAGGAAAGTGCGGATTGTGATTGTTGTATTCAATCCTGATGCAATTTCTGTGTTTCATCAACACTCTGATAGTCCACAGATTACAGAATGCCACCAGACGTGCATCGGAAACTACTACTGGTCTTCCAGGGAACGATCATAGCGTAGACTGTTTGAGACACTGCTCCCATGGAGGAAAGTGCGCATGGTGACTGTTGTATACAAACCCGATGCAATTTCTCTGTTTCATCAACACTTTGAAGGTCCACAGATTACAGAATGCCTCCTGATGTTCATCGGAAACTACTACTGGTCTTCAAGGGACGATCAAACGTAGACTGTTTGAGTGAGACATTACTCCCATTTAGGAAAGTGCGGATGGTGACTGTTGTATTCAATCCCGATGCAATTTCTATGTTTCATCAACACTCTTATAGTCCACAGATTACAGAATCCTACCAGATGTGCATTGGAAACTACTACTGGTCTTCCAGGGCACGATCAAAGCGTAGACTGTTTAAAATATCACTCCCATGGAGGAAGGTGCGCATGGTGACTGTTGTATTAAATCCCGATGCATTTTCCGTGTTTCATCAACACCCTGATAGTCCACAGATTACAGAATGAGACCATTTGTGCATCTGAAAAAAATACTGGTCTTCCAGGGAACGATCAAAGCGTATACTGTTTGAGACCTTACTCCCATGGAGGAATGTGCGGATGGCGACTGTTGTATTCAATCCCGACGCAATATCTGTGTTTCATCAACACTCTGATAGTCCCCAAATTACAGAATGCCACCAGATGTACATCGGTAACTACTAGTGGTATTCCAGGGAACGATCAAAACCTAGACTGTTTGAGACATTACACCGGTGGAGGAAGGTGCGCATGGCGACTGATGTATTCAATCCCGATGCAATTTCTGTGTTTCATCAACACTCTGATAGTCCACAGATAACAGAATGCCACTAGATGTGCATCGGAAACTACTGCTGGTCTTCCAGGGAACGATCAAAGCGTAGACAGTTTGAGACATTACTCCCGTGGAGGAAAGTACGCATGGTGACTGTTGTATTCAATCCCGATGCAATTTCTGTGTTTCATCAACTCTCGGATAGTCCACAAATTACAGAATGCCACCAGATGTACTTCGGTAACTACTACTGGTCTTCTAGGGTACGATCAAAGCGTAGACTGTTTCAGACGTTACTCCCATGGAGGAAAGTGCACAAGGTGACTGCTTTATTCAATCCCGATGTTATTTCTGTCTTTCATCAACACTCTGATAGTCCACAGTTTACAGAATGCCACCAGATGCGCATCGGAACCTACTACTGGTCTTCCTGGGAACGATCAAATCCTAGACTGTTTGTGACATTACTTCCGTGGAGGAAAGTGGGCATGGTGACTGTTGTATTCAATCCCGATGATATATCTGTGTTTCATCAACACTCTGATAGCCCACAGATTACAGAATGCCACCAGATGTGCATCGGAACTACTACTGGTCTTCCAGGGAACGATCAAAGCGTGGACTGTTTCATACATTACTCCCATGGAGGAAAGTGCGGATGGTGAATGTTGTATTCAATCCAGATGCAATTTCTGTGTTTCATCAACACTCTGATAGTCCATAGATTACAGAATTCCACCAGATGTGCATCGGAAACTACTACTGGTCTTCGAGGAAACGATCAAAGCCTAGACTGTTTCAGACGTTACTCCCATGGAGGAAAGTGCGGATGGTGACTGTTGTATTCAATCCCGATGCTATTTCTGTGTTTCATCAACACTCTGATAGTCCACAGATTAGAGATTGTCTCCAGATGTGCATCGGAAACTTCTACTGGTCTTCCTGGGACCGATCAAAGCGTAGACTGTTTGAGACATTACTCCCATTGAGGAATGTGCGCATGGTGACTGTTGTATTCACTCCCGATGCATTTTCTGTTTTTCATCAACACTCTGATAGTCCACTGACTGCAGAATGCCACCAGTTGTGCATCGGAAACCACTTCTAGTCTTCCGGGGAACGATCAAAGCGTAGACTGTTTGAGACGTTACTCCCATGGAGGGAAGTGAGGATGGTGACTGTTGTATTCAATCCCGATGCAATTTCTGTGTTTCATCAACTCTCGGATAGTCCACAAAATACAGAATTCCACCAGATGTACATGGGGAACTACTACTGGTCTTGTAGGGAACGATCAAAACGTAGACTGTTTCAGACGTTACTCCCATGGAGGAAAGTGCGCAAGGTGACTGTTGTATTCAATCCCGATGCATTTTCTGTTTTTCATCAACACTCTGATATTTAACAGATTACAGAATGCCACCAGTTGTACATCGGAAACCACTACTGGTCTTCCAGGGAACGATCAAAGCGTTGACTGTTTGAGACATTACTCCTATGGAGGAAAGTGCGGATGGTGACTGTTGTATTCAAACCCGATGCATTTTCTGTGTTTCATCAACACTCTGATAGTCCACAGATTACAGAATGCCACCAGTTGTGCATCGGAAACCACTACTGGTCTTCCAGGGAACGATGAAAGCGTAGACTGTTGGAGACATTACTCCCATGGAGGAAAGTGCGGATGGTGACTGTTGTATTCAATCCCGATGCAATTTCTGTGTTTCATCAACACTCTGATAGTCCACAGATTACGGAATGCCTCCAGATGTGCATCGGAAACTACTACTGGCCTTCCAGGGAACGATCAAAACGTAGACTGCGTGAGACATTACTCCCATGGAGGAAGGTGCGGATTGTGATTGTTGTATTCACTCCCGATGCAATTTCTGTGTTTCATCAACACTCTGATAGTCCACAGATTACAGAATGCCACCAGATGTGCATCGGAAACTACTACTGGTATTCCAGGGAACGATCAAAGCGTAGACTGTTTGAGACATTACTCCCATGGAGGAAAGTGCGCATGGTGACTGTTATTATCACTCCCGATGCTTATTCTGTCTTTCATCAACTCTCTGATAGTCCACAGATTACAGAATGCCACCAGATGTGCATCGGAAACTACTACTGGTATTCCAGGTAACGATCAAAGCGTAGACTGTTTAAAACATTACTCGCATGGAGGAAAGTGCGCATGGTGACTGTTGTATTCACTCCCGATGCATTTTCTGTTTTTCATCAACACTCTGATAGTCCACTGAATGCAGAATGCCACCAGTTGTGCATCGGAAAGCACTACTGGTCTTCCAGGGAACGATCAAAGCGTAGACTGTTTGAGACGTTACTCCCATGGAGGGAAGTGAGGATGGTGACTGTTGTATTCAATCCCGATGCAATTTCTGTGTTTCATCAACTCTCGGATAGTCCACAAATTACAGAATGCCACCAGATGTACATCGGGAACTACTACTGGTCATGTAGGGAACGATCAAAGCGTACACTGTTTCAGACGTTACTCCCATGGAGGAAAGTGCGGATGGTGACTGTTGTATTCAAACCCGATGCATTTTCTGTGTTTCATCAACACTCTGATAGTCCACAGATTACAGAATGCCACCAGTTGTGCATCGGAAACCACTACTGGTCTTCCAGGGAACGATGAAAGCGTAGACTGTTGGAGACATTACTCCCATGGAGGAAAGTGCGGATGGTGACTGTTGTATTAATCCCGATGATATTTCTGTGTTTCATCAACACTCTGATAGTCACAGATTACAGAATGCCACCAGATGTACATCGGAAATTACTACTGGTATTCCAGAGAATGATCAAATCGTAGACTGTTTGAGACATTACTCCCGTGGAGGAAAGTGGGCATGGTGACTGTTGTATTCAATCCCGATGCAATTTCTGTGTTTCTTCAACACTCTGATAGTCCACAGATTACAGAATGCCACCACATGTGCATCGGAAACTACTACTGGTCTTCCAGGGACGATCAATGCGTAGACTGTTTGAGACATTACTCCCATTGAGGAAAGTGCGCATGGTGATTGTTGTATTCAATCCCGATGCAATTTCTATGTTTCATCAACTCTCTGATAGTCCACAGATTACAGAATTCCACCAGATGTGCATCGAAAACTACTGCTGGTCTTCGAGGAAACGATCAAAGCGTAGACTGTTTCAGACGTTACTCCCATGGAGGAAAGTGCGGATGGTGCCTGTTGTATTCAATCCCGATGCAATTTCTGTGTTTCATCAACACTCTGATAGTCAACAGAATACAGATTGTCTCAAGATGTGCATCGGAAACTACTACTGGTCTTCCTTGGACCGATCAAAGCGTAGACTGTTTCAGACATTACTCCCATGAAGGAAAATGCCCTTGGTGACTGTTTTATTCAATCCCGATGCTATTTCTGTCTTTCATCAACACTCTGATAGTCCACAGATTACAGAATGCCACCAGATGTGCATCGGAAACTACTACTGGTATTCCAGGGAACGATTAAAGCGTAGACTGTTTGAGACATTACTCCCATGGAGGAAAGTGCGCATGGTAACTGTTGTTATCACTCCCGATGCATTTTCTGTTTTTCATCAACACTCTGATAGTCCACTGACTGCAGAATGCCACCAGTTGTGCATCGGAAACCACTACTGGTCTTCCAGGGAACGATCGAAGCGTAGACTGTTTGAGACGTTACTCCCATGGAGGGAAGTGAGGATTGTGACTGTTGTATTCAATCCCGATACTATATCTGTGTTTCATCAACTCTCGGATAGTCCACAAATTGCAGAATGCCACCAGATGTACTTCGGGAACTACTACTGGTCTTCTAGGGAACGATTAAAGCGTAGACTGTTTCACACGTTACTCCCATAGAGGAAAGTGCGCATGGTGACTGTTGTATTCAATCCCGATGCAATTTCTGTGTTTCATCAACACTCTGATAGTCCACAAATTACAGAATTCCACCTGATGTACATCGGGAACTACTACTGGTCTTCCTGGGAACGATCATATCCTAGACTGTTTGTGACATTACTTCCGTGGAGGAAAGTGGGCATGGTGACTGTTGTATTCAATCCCGATGAAATTTCTGTGTTTCATCAACACTCTGAGAGCCCACAGATTACAGAATGACTCCAGATGTGCATCGGTAAATGCTTCTGGTCTTCAAGGGACGATCAAAACGTACACTGTTTGAGACGTTACTCCCATGGAGGAAAGTGCGCATGGTGACTGTTGTATTCAATCCCGATGCTATTTCTGTGTTTCATCAACACTCTGATAGTCCACAGATTACAGAATGCCACCGTTCCAGGGAACGATAAAAGCGTAGACTGTTAGAGATATCACTCCCGTGGAGGAAAGTGCGCATGGTTACTGTTGTATTCAATCCCGATGCAATTTCTGTGTTTCATCAATACTCTGATAGTCCCCAAATTACAGAATGCCACCAGATGTACATCGGGAACTACTACTGGTCTTCCAGGGAACGATGAAACCTAGACTGTTTGAGACATTACTCCCATGGGGGAAAATGCGAATGTTGACTGTTGTATTCAATCCCGATGCTATTTCTGCCTTTCATCAACACACTGATAGTCCACAGATTACAGAATGCCACCAGATGTGCATCAGAAACTACTACTGGTATTCCAGGGACCGATTAAAGCGTAGACTGTTTGAGACACTACTCCCATGGAGGAAAGTGCGCACTGTGACTGTTGTATTCACTCCCGATGCATTTTCTGTTTTTCATCAACACTCTGATAGTCTACTGAATGCAGAATGCCACCAGTTGTGCATCGGAAAGCACTACTGGTCTTCCAGGGAACGATCAAAGCGTAGACTGTTTGAGACGTTACTCCCATGGAGGGAAGTGAGGATGGTGACTGTTGTATTCAATCCCGATGCAATTTCTGTGTTTCATCAACTCTCGGATAGTCCACAAATTATAGAATGCCACCAGATATACATCGGGAACTACTACAGGTCTTGTAGGGAACGATCAAAGCGTAGACTGTTTCAGACGTTACTCCCATGGAGGAAAGTGCGCAAGGTGACTGTTGTATTCAATCCCGATGCTATTTCTGTTTTTCATCAACACTCTGATAGTCAACTGATTACAGAATGCCACCAGTTGTGAATCGGAAACCACTACTGGTCTTCCAGGGAACGATCAAAGCGTAGACTGTTTGAGACATTACTCCCATGGAGGAAAGTGCGGATGGTGACTGTTGTATTCAAACCCGATGCATTTTCTGTGTTTCATCAACACTCTGATAGTCCACAGATTAGAGATTGTCTCCAGATGTGCATCGGAAACTTCTACTGGTCTTCCTGGGACCGATCAAAGCGTAGACTGTTTGAGACATTACTCCCATGGAGGAAAATGCGCATGGTGATTGTTGTATTCAATCCCGATGCTATTTCTGTCTTTCATCAACACTCTGATAGTCCACAGATTACAGAATGCCACCAGATGTGCATCGGAAACTACTACTGGTACTCCAGGGAACGATCAAAGCGTAGACTGTTTGAGACATTACTCCCATTGAGGAATGTGCGCATGGTGACTGTTGTATTCACTCCCGATGCATTTTCTGTTTTTCATCAACACTCTGATAGTCCACTGACTGCAGAATGCCACCAGTTGTGCATCGGAAAGCACTACTAGTCTTCCGGGGAACGATCAAAGCGTAGACTGTTTGAGACGTTACTCCCATGGAGGGAAGTGAGGATGGTGACTGTTGTATTCAATCCCGATGATATTTCTGTGTTTCATCAACACTCTGATAGTACACAGATTACAGAATGCCTCCAGATGTGCATCGGAAACTACTACTGGCCTTCCACGGAACGATCAAAACGTAGACTGTGTCAGACATTACTCCCATGGAGGAAGGTGCGGATTGTGATTGTTGTATTCACTCCCGATGCAATTTCTGTGTTTCATCAACACTCTGATAGGCCACAGATTACAGAATGCCACCAGATGTGCATCGGAAACTACTACTGGTATTCCAGGGAACGATCAAAGCGTAGACTGTTTGAGACATTACTCCCATGGAGAAAAGTGCGCATGGTGACTGTTGTATTCACTCCCGATGCATTTTCTGTTTTTCATCAACACTCTGATAGTCCACTGACTGCAGAATGCCACCAGTTGTGCATCGGAAAGCACTACTGGTCTTCCAGGGAACGATCAAAGCGTAGACTGTTTTAGACGTTACTCCCATGGAGGAAAGTGCGCAAGGTGACTGTTGTATTCAATCCCGATGCTATTTCTGTTTTTCATCAACACTCAGATAGTCAGCTGATTACAGAATGCCACCAGTTGTGCATCGGAAACCACTACTGGTCTTCCAGGGAACGATCAAAGCTTAGACTGTTTGAGACATTACTCCCATGGAGGAAAGTGCGGATGGTGACTGTTGTATTCAAACCCGATGCATTTTCTGTGTTTCATCAACACTCTGATAGTCCACAGATTACAGAATTCCACCAGTTGTGCATCGGAAACCACTACTGGTCTTCCAGGGAACGATGAAAGCGTAGACTGTTGGAGACATTATTCCCATGGAGGAAAGTGCGGATGGTGACTGTTGTATTCAATCCCGATGCAATTTCTGTGTTTCATCAACACTCTGATAGTCCACAGATTACAGAATGCCTCCAGATGTGCATCGGAAACTACTACTGGCCTTCCAGGGAACGATCAAAACGTAGACTGTGTCAGACATTACTCCCATGGAGGTAGGTGCGGATTGTGATTGTTGTATTCACTCCCGATGCAATTTCTGTTTTTCATCAACACTCTGATAGTCCCCAGATTACAGAATGCCACCAGATGTGCATCGGAAACTACTACTGGTATTCCAGGGAACGATCAAAGCGTAGACTGTTTGAGACATTACTCCCATGGAGGAAAGTGCGCATGGTGACTGTTGTTATCACTCCCGATGCTTATTCTGTCTTTCATCAACACTCTGATAGTCCACAGATTACAGAATGCCACCAGATGTGCATCGGAAACTACTACTGGTATTCCAGGTAACGATCAAAGCGTAGACTGTTTAAAACATTACTCGCATGGAGGAAAGTGCGCATGGTGACTGTTGTATTCACTCCCGATGCATTTTCTGTTTTTCATCAACACTCTGATAGTCCACTGAATGCAGAATGCCACCAGTTGTGCATCGGAAAGCACTACTGGTCTTCCAGGGAACGATCAAAAACGTAGACTGTTTGAGACGTTACTCCCATGGAGGGAAGTGAGGATGGTGACTGTTGTATTCAATCCCGATGCAATTTCTGTGTTTCATCAACTCTCGGATAGTCCACAAATTACAGAATGCCACCAGATGTACATCGGGAACTACTACTGGTCTTGTAGGGAACGATCAAAGCGTAGACTGTTTCAGACGTTACTCCCATGGAGGAAAGTGCGAAAGGTGACTGTTGTATTATATCCCGATGCTATTTCTGTTTTTCATCAACACTCTGATAGTCCACAGATTATAGAATTCCACCAGATGTGCATCGGAAACTACTACTGGTCTTCCTTGGACCGATCAAAGCGTAGACTGTTTCAGACATTACTCCCATGGAGGGAAGTGAGGATGGTGACTGTTGTATTCAATCCCGATACTATTTCTGTGTTTCATCAACTCTCGGATAGTCCACAAATTGCAGAATGCTACCAGATGTACTTCGGGAACTACTACTGGTCTTCTAGGGAACGATTAAGCGTAGACTGTTTCAGACGTTACTCCCATAGAGGAAAGTGCGCATGGTGACTGTTGTATTCAATCCCGATGCATTTTCTGATTTTCATCAACACTCTGATAGTCCACTGATTGCAGAATGCCACCAGTTGTGCATCGGAAGCCACTACTGGTCTTCCAGGGAACGATCAAATCGTAGACTGTTTGAGACGTTACTCCCATGGAGGAAAGTGCGGATGGTGACTGTTGTATTCAATCCCGATGATATTTCTGTGTTTCATCAACACTCTGACAGCCCACAGGTTACAGAATGCCACCAGATGTGCATCGGAACTACTACTGGTCTTCCAGGGAACGATCAAAGCGTGGACTGTTTCAGATTTTACTCCCATGGAGGAAAGTGCGGATGCTGAATGTTGTATTTAATCCCGATGCAATTTCTGTGTTTCATCAACACTCTGATAGTCCACAGATTACAGAATACCTCCAGATGTGAATCGGAAACTACTACTGGTCTGCCAGGGAACGATCAAAACGTAGACTGTGTCAGACATTACTCCCATGGAGGAAAGTGCGGATTGTGACTGTAGTATTCAATCCCGATGCAATTTCTTTGTTTCATCAAGACTCTGATAGTCCACAGAATACAGAATGTCACCAGACGTGCACCGGAATCTTCTACTGGTCTTCCAGGGAAAGATCAAAGCGTAGACTGTTAGAGACATTGCTCCCATGGAGGAATGTGCGCATGGTGACTGTTGTATTCAAATCCGATGCAATTTCTCTGTTTCATCAACACTTTGAAGGTCCACAGATTACAGAATGCATCCACATGTGCATCGGAAACTACTACTGGTCTTCAAGGGACGATCAAACCTAGACTGTTTGAGTGAGACATTACTCCCATTTAGGGAAATGCGGATGGTGACTGTTGTATTCAATCCCGATGCAATTTCTGTGTTTCATCAACACTCTGATAGTCCACAGATTACAGAGTGCCAGCAGATGTGCATCGGAAACTACTACTGGTATTCCAGGGAAAAATGAAAGCGTAGACTATTTAAGACATTACTCACATGGAGGAAAGTGCGCATGATGACTGTTGTATTCAATCCCAATGCAATTTCTGTGTTTCATCAACACTCTCTTAGTCCACAGATTACAGAATGCTACCAGTTGTGTATCGGAAACCACTACTGGTCTTCCAGGGTACGATCAAATCGTAGACTGTTTGAGACGTTACTCCCATGGAGGAAAGTGCGGATGGTGACTGTTGTATTCAATCCCGATGATATTTCTGTGTTTCATCAACACTCCGACAGCCCACAGATTACAGAATGCCACCAGATGTGCATCGGAAACTACTACTGGTTTTCCAGGGTATGATCAAAGCGTAGACTGTTTGAGACATTACTCCCGTGGAGGAAAGTGCGCATGGTGACTGTTGTATACAATCCCGATGCTATTTCTGTGTTTCATCAACACTCTGATAGTCCACAGATTACAGAATGCCACCACATGTGCATCGGAAACTACTACTGGTCTTCCAGGCACGATCAATGCGTAGACTGTTTCAGACATTACTCCCATGGAGGAAAGTGCGCATGGTGACTGTTGTATTCAATCCCGATGCTATTTCTGTTTTTCATCAACACTCTGATAGTCAACTGATTACAGAATGCCACCAGTTGTGCATCGGAAACCACTACTGGTCTTCCAGGGAACGATCAAAGCGTAGACTGTTTGAGACATTACTCCCATGGAGGAAAGTGCGGATGGTGACTGTTGTATTCAAACCAGATGCATTTTCTGTGTTTCATCAACACTCTGATAGTCCACAGATTACAGAATGCCTCCAGATGTGCATCGGAAACTACTACTGGCCTTCCAGGGAACGATCAAAACGTAGACTGTGTCAGACATTACTCCCATGGAGGAAGGTGCGGATTGTGATTGTTGTATTCACTCCCGATGCAATTTCTGTTTTTCATCAACACTCTGATAGTCAACTGATTACAGAATGCCACCAGTTGTGCATCGGAAACCACTACTGGTCTTCCAGGGAACGATCAAAGCGTAGACTGTTCGAGACATTACTCCCATGGAGGAAAGTGCGGATGGTGACTGTTGTATTCAAACCCGATGCATTTTCTGTGTTTCATCAACACTCTGATAGTCCACAGATTACAGAATGCCACCAGTTGTGCATCGAAAACCACTACTGGTCTTCCAGGTAACGATGAAAGCGTAGACTGTTGGAGACATTACTCCCATGGAGGAAAGTGCGGATGGTGACTGTTGTATTCAATCCCGATGATATTTCTGTGTTTCATCAACACTCTGATAGTCCACAGGTTACAGAATGCCACCAGATGTACATCGGAAACTACTACTGGTCTTCGAGGGACGATCAATGCGTAGACTGTTTGAGACATTACTCCCATTGAGGAAAGTGCGCATGGTGACTGTTGTATTCAATCCCGATGCAATTTCTATGTTTCATCAGCACTCTGATAGTCCACAGATTACAGAATTCCACCAGATGTGCATCGAAAACTACTGCTGGTCTTCGAGGAAACGATCAATGCGTAGACTGTTTCAGACGTTACTCCCATGGAGGAAATGCGGATGGTGCCTGTTGTATTCAATCCCGATGCAATTTCTGTGTTTCATCAACACTCTGATAGTCAACAGATTACAGATTGTCTCAAGATGTGCATCGGAAACTACCACTGGTCTTCCTTGGATGATCAAAGCGTAGACTGTTTCAGACATTACTCCCATGAAGGAAAATGCCCATGGTGACTGTTTTATTCAATCCCGTTGCTATTTCTGTCTTTCATCAACACTCTGATAGTCCACAGATTACAGAATGCCACCAGATGTGCATCGGAAGCCACTACTGGTCTTCCAGGGAACGATCAAAGCGTAGACTGTTCGAGACATTACTCCCATGGAGGAAAGTGAGGATGGTGACTGTTGTATTCAATCCCGATACTATATCTGTGTTTCATCAACTCTCGGATAGTCCACAAATTGCAGAATGCCACCAGATGTACTTCGGGAACTACTACTGGTCTTCTAGGGAACGATTAAAACGTAGACTGTTTCAGACGTTACTCCCATAGAGGAAAGTGCGCATGGTGACTGTTGTATTCAATCCCGATGCAATTTCTGTGTTTCATCAACACTCTGATAGTCCACAAATTACAGAATTCATTCAGATGTACATCGGGAACTACTACTGGTCTTCCTGGGAACGATCATATCCTAGACTGTTTGTGACATTACTTCCGTGGAGGAAAGTGGGCATGGTGACTGTTGTATTCAATCCCGATGATGTTTCTGTGTTTCATCAACACTCTGAGAGCCCACAGATTACAGAATGACTCCAGATGTGCATCGGTAAATGCTTCTGGTCTGCAAGGGACGATCAAAACGTACACTGTTTGAGACGTTACGCCCATGGAGGAAAGTGCGCATGGTGACTGTTGTATTCAATCCCGATGCTATTTCTGTGTTTCATCAACACTCTGATAGTCCACAGATTACAGAATGCCAGCGTTACAGGGAACGATCAAAGCGTAGACTGTTAGAGATATCACTCCCATGGAGGAAAGTGCGCATAGTTACTGTTGTATTCAATCCCGATGCAATTTCTGTGTTTCATCAATACTCTGATAGTCCCCAAATTACAGAATGCCACCAGATGTACATCGGGAACTACTACTGGTCTTCCAGGGAACGATGAAACCTAGACTGTTTGAGACATTACTCCCATGGGGGAAAATGCGAATGGTGACTGTTGTATTCAATCCCGATGCTATTTCTGCCTTTCATCAACACACTGATAGTCCACTGAATGCAGAATGCCACCAGTTGTGCATCGGAAAGCACTACTGGTCTTCCAGGGAACGATCAAAGCGTAGACTGTTTGAGACGTTACTGCCATGGAGGGAAGTGAGGATGGTGACTGTTGTATTCAATCCCGATGCAATTTCTGTGTTTCATCAACTCTCGGATAGTCCACAAATTACAGAATGCCACCAGATGTACATCGGGAACTACTACTGGTCTTGTAGGGCACGATCAAAACGTAGACTGTTTCAGACGCTACTCCCATGGAGGAAAGTGCGAAAGGTGACTCTTGTATTATATCCCGATGCTATTTCTGTTTTTCATCAACACTCTGATAGCCAACTGATTACAGAATGCCACCAGTTGTGCATCGGAAACCACTACTGGTCTTCCAGGGAACGATCAAGGCGTAGACTGTTCGAGACATTACTCCCATGGAGGAAAGTGCGGATGGTGACTGTTGTATTCAAACCCGATGCATTTTCTGTGTTTCATCAACACTCTGATAGTCCACAGATTACAGAATGCCACCAGTTGTGCATCGGAAACCACTACTGGTCTTCCAGGAACGATGAAAGCGTAGACTGTTGGAGACATTCCTCCCATGGAGGAAAGTGCGGATGGTGACTGTTTTATTCAATCCCGATGCTATTTCTGTCTTTCATCAACACTCTGATAGTCCACAGATTACAGAATGCCACCAGATGTGCAATCGAAACTACTACTGGTATTCCAGGGAACGATCAAGGCGTAGACTGTTTGAGACATTACTCCCATGGAGGAAAGTGCGCATGGTAACTGTTGTTATCACTCCCGATGCATTTTCAGTTTTTCATCAACACTCTGATAGTCCATTGACTGCAGAATGCCACCAGTTGTGCATCGGAAACCACTACTGGTCTTCCAGGGAACGATCAAATCGTAGACTGTTTGAGACGTTACTCCCATGGAGGAAAGTGCTTATGGTGACTGTTGTATTCAATCCCGATGATATTTCTGTGTTTCATCAACACTCTGACAGCCCACAGATTCCAGAATGCCACCAGATGTGCATCGGAACTACTACTGGTCTTCCAGGGAACGATCAAAGCGTGGACTGTTTCAGATTTTACTCCCATGGAGGAAAGTGCGGATGGTGAATGTTGTATTTAATCCCGATGCAATTTCTGTGTTTTATCAACACTCTGATAGTCCACAGATTACAGAATACCTCCAGATGTGAATCGGAAACTACTACTGGTCTGCCAGGGAACGATCAAAACGTAGACTGTGTCAGACATTACTCCCATGGAGGAAAGTGCGGATTGTGATTGTTGTATTCAATCCCGATGCAATTTCTTTGTTTCATCAAGACTCTGATAGTCCACAGAATACAGAATGTCACCAGACGTGCATCGGAAACTTCTACTGGTCTTCCAGGGAAAGATCAAAGCGTAGACTGTTAGAGACATTGCTCCCATGGAGGAAAGTGCGCATGGTGACTGTTGTATTCAAATCCGATGCAATTTCTCTGTTTCATCAACACTTTGAAGGTCTGCAGATTACAGAATGCCTCCAGATGTGCATCGGAAACTACTACTGGTCTTCAAGGGACGATCAAACCTAGACTGTTTGAGGGAGACATTACTCCCATTTAGGGAAGTGCGGATGGTGACTGTTGTATTCAATCCCGATGCAATTTCTGTGTTTCATCAACACTCTGATAGTCCACAGATTACAGAGTGCCAGCAGATGTGCATCGGAAACTACTACTGGTTTTCCAGGGAACGATCAAAACGTAGACTGTTTGAGACATTACTCCCATGGAAGGAAGTGCGCATGGTGACTGTTGTATTCAATCCCGATGCTATTCCTGTGTTTCATCAACACTCTGATAGTCCACAGTTTACAAAATTCCACCAGATATGCATCGGAAACTACTACTGGTTTTCCAGGGAAAAATCAAAGCGTAGACTATTTAAGACATTACTCACATGGAGGAAAGTGCGCATGATGACTGTTGTATTCAATCCCAATGCAATTTCTGTGTTTCATCAACCCTCTGTTAGTCCACAGATTACAGAATGCTACCAGTTGTGAATCGGAAACCACTACTGGTCTTCCAGGGAACGAACAAATCGTAGACTGTTTGAGACGTTACTCCCATAGAGGAAAGTGCGGATGGTGACTGTTGTATTCAATCCCGATGATATTTCTGTGTTTCATCAACACTCTGACAGCCCACAGATTACAGAATGCCACCAGATGTGCATCGGAAACTACTACTGGTTTTCCAGGGAATGATCAAAGCGTAGACTGTTTGAGACATTACTCCCGTGGAGGAAAGTGCGCATGGTGACTGTTGTATTCAATCCCGATGCAATTTCTGTGTTTCATCAACACTCTGATAGTCCACAGATTACAGAATGCCACCACATGTGCATCGGAAACTACTACGGGTCTTCCAGGGACGATCAATGCGTAGACAGTTTCAGACATTACTCCCATGGAGGAAAGTGCGCATGGTGACTGTTGTATTCAATCCCGATGATATTTCTGTGTTTCATCAACACTCTGACAGCCCACAGATTACAGATTGCCACCAGATGTGCATCGGAACTACTACTGGTCTTCCAGGGAACGATCAAAGCGTGGACTGTTTCAGACATTACTCCCATGGAGGAAAGTGCGCATGGTGAATGTTGTATTTAATCCCGATGCAATTTCTGTGTTTCATCAACACTCTGATAGTCCACAGATTACAGAATGCCTCCAGATGAGCATCGGAAACTACTACTGGTCTTCCAGGGAACGATCAAAACGTAGACTGAGTCAGACATTACTCCCATGGAGGAAAGTGCGGATTGTGATTGTTGTATTCACTCCCGATGCAATTTCTGTGTTTCATCAACACTCTGATAGTCCACAGATTTTAGCATGCCACCGGACGTGCATCGGAAACTACTACTGGTCTTCCAGGGAACGATCAAAGCGTAGACTGTTTGAGACATTGCTCCCATGGAGGAAAGTGCGCATAGCGACTGTTGTATTAAAACCCGATGCAATTTCTGTGTTTCATCAACACTTTGAAGGTTCTCAGATTACAGAATGCCTCCAGATGTGTATCGGAAACTACTACTGGTCTTCAAGGGACGATCAAACGTAGACTGTTTGAGTGAGACATTACTCCCACTTAGGAAAGTGCGGATTGTGACTGTTGTATTCAATCCCGATGCAGTTTCTGTGTTTCATCAACAATCTGATAGTCCACAGTTTACTGAATGCCAGCATATGTGCATCGGAAACTACTACTGGTATTCCAGGGAAAAATCAAAGCGTAGACTGTTTGAGACATTACTCACGTGGAGGAAAGTGTGCATGATGACTGTTGTATTCAATCCCAATGCAATTTCTGTGTTTCATCAACACTCTGATAGTCCACAGATTACAGAATGCCACCAGTTGTGTATCGGAAATCACTACTGGTCTTCCAGGGAATGATCAAAGCGTAGACTGTTTGAGACATTACTCCCGTGGATGAAAGTGCGCATGGTGACTGTTGTATTCAATCCCGATGCAATTTCTGTGTTTCATCAACTCTCTGATATTCCACAGATTACAGAATGCCACCACATGTGCATCAGAAAGTACTACTTGTCTTCCAGGGACGATCAATGCGTAGACTGTTTGAGACATTACTCCCATGGAGGAAAGTGAGCATGGTGACTGTTGTATTCAATCCCGATGCAATTTCTGTGTTTCATCAACACTCTGATAGTCCTCATATTACAGAATTCCACCAGATGTGCATCGGAAACTACTACTGGTCTTCGAGGAAACGATCAAAGCGTAGACTGTTTCAGACGTTACTCCTATGGAGGAAAGTGCGGATGGTGACTGTTGTATTCAATCCCGATGCAATTTCTGTGTTTCATCAACAATCTGATAGTCCACATATTACAGATTGTCTCCAGATGTACATCGGAAACTACTATTGGATTTCCTGGGACCGATCAAAGCGTAGACTGTTTGAGACATTACTCCCATGGAGGAAAATGCGCATGGTGACTGTTGTATTCAATCCCGATGCTACTTCTGTCTTTCATCAACACTCTGATAGTCCACAGATTGCAGAATGCCACCAGATGTGCATCGGAAACTACTACTGGTATTCCAGGGAACGATCAAAGTGTAGACTGTTTGAGACATTACTCCCATGGAGGAAATTGCGCATGATGACTGTTGCTATCACTCCCGATGCATTTTCTGTTTTTCATCGACACTCTGATAGTCCACTGACTGCAGAATGCCACCAGATGTGCATCTGAAACCACAATTGGTATTCTATTGAACGATCAGAGCGTTGACTGTTTGAGACATACTCACGTAGAGGAAAGTGCGCATGGTGACTGTTGTATTCAGTCCCGATGCAATTTCTGTCTTTCATCAACACTCTGAGTCCACAGATTACAGAGTGCCAGCAGATGTGCATCGGAAACTACTACTGGTCTTCCAGGGAACGATCAAAACGTAGACTGTTTGAGACATTACTCCTATGGAGGGAAGTGCTCATGGTGACTGTTGTATTCAATCCCGATGCTATTCCTGTGTTTCATCAACACTCTAATAGTCCACAGATTACAAAATTCCACCAGATATGCATCGGAAACGACTACTGGTATTCCAGGGAAAAATCAAAGCGTAGACTGTTTAAGACATTACTCACAAGAAGGAAAGTGCGCATGATGACTGTTGTATTCAATCCCAATGCAATTTCTGTGTTTCATCAACACTCTGTTAGTCCGAAGATTACAGAATGCCACCAGTTGTGTATCGGAAACCACTACTGGTCTTCCAGGGAACGATCAAATCGTAGACTGTTTGAGACGTTACTCCCATGGACGAAAGTGCGGATGGTGACTGTTGTATTCAATCCCGATGATATTTCTGTGTTTCATCAACACTATGATAGTCCACAGATTACAGAATGCCACCAGATGTGCATCGGAAACTACTACTGGCATTCCAGGGAACGATCAAAGTGTAGACTGTTTGAGACATTACTCCCATGGAGGAAAGTGCGCATGGTGACTGTTGCTATCACTCCCGATGCATTTTCTGTTTTTCATCGACACTCTGATAGTCCACTGACTGCAGAATGAAACCAGTTGTGCATCGGAAACCACTACTGGTCTTCCAGGGAACGATCGAAGCGTAGACTGTTTGAGACGTTACTCCCATGAAGGGAAGTGAGGATGGTGACTGTTGTATTCAATCCCGTTGCAATTTCTGTGTTTCATCAACTCTCGGATAGTCCACAAATTGCAGAATGCCACCAGATGTACTTCGGGAACTACTACTGGTCTTCTAGGGAAAGATCATAGCGTAGACTGTTTCAGACGTTACTCCCATGGAGGAAAGTGCGCATGGTGACTGTTGTATTTAATCCCGATGCTATTTCTGTGTTTCATCAACACTCTGATAGTCCACATATTACAGATTGCCACCAGATGTACATCGGAAACCACTACTGGTATTCTATTGAACGGTCAGAGCGTTGACTGTTTGAGACATACACCTGTAGAGGAAAGTGCACATGGTGACTGTTGTATTCAATCCCGATGCAATTTCTGTGTTTCATCAACACTCTGATAGTCCACAGATTACAGAGTGCCAGCAGATGTGCATCGGAAACTACTACTGGTCTTCCAGGGAACGACCAAAACGTAGACTGTTTGAGACATTACTCCCATGGAGGGAAGTGCGCATGGTGACTGTTGTATTCAATCCCGATGCTATTCCTGTGTTTCATCAACACTCTGATAATCCACAGATTACAAAATTCCACCAGATATGCATCGGAAACTACTACAGGTATTCCAGGGAAAAATCAAAGCGTAGACTGTTTAAGACATTACTCACATGGAGGAAAGTGCGCATGATGACTGTTGTATTCAATCCCAATGCCATTTCTGTGTTTCATCAACACTCTGTTACTCCACAGATTACAGAATGCCACCAGTTGTGTATCGGAAACCACTACTGGTCTTCCAGGGAACGATCAAAGTTTAGACTGTTTTCGACATTACTCCTGTGGAGGAAAGTGCGCATTGTGACTGTTGTATTCAATCCCGATGGAATTTCTGTGTTTCATCAACACTCTGATAGTCCACAGATTACAGAATGCCACCAGATGTGCATCGGAAACTACTACTGGTTTTCCAGGGAATGATCAAAGCGTAGACTGTTTGAGACATTACTCCAGTGGAGGAAAGTGCGCATGGTGACTGTTGTATTCAATCCCGATGCAATATCTGTGTTTCATCAACACTCTGATAGTCCACAGATTACAGAATGCCACCACATGTGCATCGGAAACTACTACTGGTCTTCCAGGGACGATCAATGCGTAGACTGTTTCAGACATTACTTCCATGGAGGAAAGTGCGCATGGTGACTGTTGTATTCCATCCCGATGATATTTCTGTGTTTCATCAACACTCTGACAGCCCACAGATTACAGATTGCCACCACATGTGCATCGGAACTACTACTGGTCTTCCAGGAAACGATCAAAGCGTGGACTGTTTCAGACATTACTCCCATTTAGGAAAGTGCGGATGGTGAATGTTGTATTTAATCCCGATGCAATTTCTGTGTTTCATCAACACTCTGATAGTCCACAGATTACAGAATGCCTCCAGATGAGCATCGGAAACTACTACTGGTCTTACAGGGAACGATCAAAACGTAGACTGAGTCAGACATTACTCCCATGGAGGAAAGTGCGGATTGTGATTGTTGTATTCACTCCCGATGCAATTTCTGTGTTTCATCAACACTCTGATAGTCCACAGATTTTAGAATGCCACCAGACGTGCATCGGAAACTACTACTGGTCTTCCATTGAACGATCAAAGCGTAGTCCGTTTGAGACATTGCTCCCATGGAGGAAAGTGCGCATAGTGACTGTTGTTTTAAAACCCGATGCAATTTCTGTGTTTCATCAACACTTTGAAGGTTCTCAGATTACAGAATGTCTCCAGATGTGTATCGGAAACTACTACTGGTCTTCAAGGGACGATCAAACGTAGAATGTTTGAGTGAGACATTACTCCCATTTAGGATAGTGCGGATTGTGACTGTTGTATTCAATCCCGATGCAGTTTCTGTGTTTCATCAACAATCTGATAGTCCACTGTTTACAGAATGCCAGCAGATGTGCATCGGAAACTACTACTGGTCTTCCAGGGAACGATCAAAACGTAGACTGTTTGAGACATTACTTCCATGGAGGGATGTGCGCTTGGTGACTGTTGTATTCAATCCCGATGCTATTTCTGTGTTTCATCAACACTCTGATAGTCCACAGATTACAGAATGCCACCAGTTGTGCATCGGAAACCACTACTGGTCTTCCAGGGAACGATGAAAGCGTAGACTGTTGGAGACATTACTCCCATGGAGGAAAGTGTGGATGGTGACTGTTGTATTCAATCCCGATGATATTTCTGTGTTTCATCAACACTCTGATTGTCCACAGATTACAGAATGCCACCAGATGTACATCGGAAATTACTCCTGGTATTCCAGAGAATGATCAAATCGTAGACTGTTTGAGACATTACTCCCGTGGAGGAAAGTGGGCATGGTGACTGTTGTATTCAATCCCGATGCAATTTATGTGTTTCATCAACACTCTGATAGTCCACAGATTACAGAATGCCACCACATGTGCATCGGAAACTACTGCTGGTCTTCGAGGAAACGATCAAAGCGTAGACTGTTTCAGACGTTACTCCCATGGAGGAAAGTGCGGATGGTGCCTGTTGTATTCAATCCCGATGCAATTTCTGTGTTTCATCAACACTCTGATAGTCAACAGATTACAGATTGTCTCAAGATGTGCATCGGAAACTACTACTGGTCATCCTTGGACCGATCAAAGCGTAGACTGTTTCAGACATTACTCCCATGAAGGAAAATGCCCATGGTGACTGTTTTATTCAATCCCGATGCTATTTCTGTCTTTCATCAACACTCTGATAGTCCACAGATTACAGAATGCCACCAGATGTGCATCGGAAACTACTACTGGTATTCCAGGGAACGATCAAAGCGTAGACTGTTTGAGACATTACTCCCATGGAGGAAAGTGCGCATGGTAACTGTTGTTATCACTCCCGATGCATTTTCAGTATTTCATCAACACTCTGATAGTCCACTGACTGCAGAATGCCACCAGTTGTGCATCGGAAACCACTACTGGTCTTCCAGGGAACGATCGAAGCGTAGACTGTTTGAGACGTTACTCCCATGGAGGGAAGTGAGGATGGTGACTGTTGTATTCAATCCCGATACTATTTCTGTGTTTCATCAACTCTCGGATAGTCCACAAATTGCAGAATGTCACCAGATGTACTTCGGGAACTACTACTGGTCTTCTAGGAAACGATTAAAGCGTAGACTGTTTCAGACGTTACTCCCATAGAGGAAAGAGCGCATGGTGACTGTTGTATTCAATCCCGATGCATTTTCTGATTTTCATCAACACTCTGATAGTCCACTGATTGCAGAATGCCACCAGTTGTGCATCGGAAGCCACTACTGGTCTTCCAGGGAACGATCAAATCGTAGACTGTTTGAGACGTTACTCCCATGGAGGAAAGTGCGGATGGTGACTGTTGTATTCAATCCCGATGATATTTCTGTGTTTCATCAACACTCTGACAGCCCACAGATTACAGAATGCCACCAGATGTGCATCGGAACTACTACTGGTCTTCCAGGGAACGATCAAAGCGTGGACTGTTTCAGATTTTACTCCCATGGAGGAAAGTGCGGATGGTGAATGTTGTATTTAATCCCGATGCAATTTCTGTGTTTCATCAACACTCTGATAGTCCACAGATTACAGAATACCTCCAGATGTGAATCGGAAACTACTACTGGTCTGCCAGGGAACGATCAAAACGTAGACTGTGTCAGACATTACTCCCATGGGGGAAAGTGCGGATTGTGATTGTTGTATTCAATCCCGATGCAATTTCTTTGTTTCATCAAGACTCTGATAGTCCACAGAATACAGAATGTCACCAGACGTGCATCGGAAACTTCTACTGGTCTTCCAGGGAAAGATCAAAGCGTAGACTGTTAGAGACATTGCTCCCATGGAGGAAAGTGCGCATGGTGACTGTTGTATTCAAATCCGATGCAATTTCTCTGTTTCATCAACACTTTGAAGGTCTGCAGATTACAGAATGCCTCCAGATGTGCATCGGAAACTACTACTGGTCTTCAAGGGACGATCAAACCTAGACTGTTTGAGGGAGACATTACTCCCATTTAGGGAAGTGCGGATGGTGACTGTTGTATTCAATCCCGATGCAATTTCTGTGTTTCATCAACACTCTGATAGTCCACAGACTACAGAGTGCCAGCAGATGTGCATCGGAAACTACTACTGGTCTTCCAGGGAACGATCAAAACGTAGACTGTTTGAGACATTACTCCCATGGAGGGAAGTGCGCATGGTGACTGTTGTATTCAATCCCGATGCTATTCCTGTGTTTCATCAACACTCTGATAGTCCACAGATTACAAAATTCCACCAGATATGCATCGGAAACTACTACTGGTTTTCCAGGGAATGATCAAAGCGTAAACTGTTTGAGACATTACTCCCGTGGAGGAAAGTGCGCATGGTGACTGTTGTATTCAATCCCGATGCAATTTCTGTGTTTCATCAACCCTCTGTTAGTCCACAGATTACAGAATGCTACCAGTTGTGTATCGGAAACCACTACTGGTCTTCCAGGGAACGATCAAATCGTAGACTGTTTGAGACGTTACTCCCATAGAGGAAAGTGCGGATGGTGACTGTTGTATTCAATCCCGATGATATTTCTGTGTATCATCAACACTCTGACAGCCCACAGATTACAGAATGCCACCAGATGTGCATCGGAAACTACTACTGGTTTTCCAGGGAATGATCAAAGCGTAGACTGTTTGAGACATTACTCCCGTGGAGGAAAGTGCGCATGGTGAATGTTGTATTTAATCCCGATGCAATTTCTGTGTTTCATCAACACTCTGATAGTCCACAGATTACAGAATGCCTCCAGATGAGCATCGGAAACTACTACTGGTCTTCCAGGGAACGATCAAAACGTAGACTGAGTCAGACATTACTCCCATGGATGAAAGTGCGGATTGTGATTGTTGTATTCACTCCCGATGCAATTTCTGTGTTTCATCAACACTCTGATAGTCCACAGATTTTAGAATGCCACCAGACGTGCATCGGAAACTACTACTGGTCTTCCAGGGAACGATCAAAGCGTAGACTGTTTGAGACATTGCTCCCATGGAGGAAAGTGCGCATAGCGACTGTTGTATTAAAACCCGATGCAATTTCTGTGTTTCATCAACACTTTGAAGGTTCTCAGATTACAGAATGCCTCCAGATGTGTATCGGAAACTACTACTGGTCTTCAAGGGACGATCAAACGTAGACTGTTTGAGTGAGACATTACTCCCACTTAGGAAAGTGCGGATTGTGACTGTTGTATTCAATCCAGATGCAGTTTCTGTGTTTCATCAACAATCTGATAGTCCACAGTTTACTGAATGCCAGCATATGTGCATCGGAAACTACTACTGGTATTCCAGGGAAATATCAAAGCGTAGACTGTTTGAGACATTACTCACGTGGAGGAAAGTGTGCATGATGACTGTTGTATTCAATCCCAATGCAATTTCTGTGTTTCATCAACACTCTGATAGTCTACAGATTACAGAATGCCACCAGTTGTGTATCGGAAATCACTACTGGTCTTCCAGGGAATGATCAAAGCGTAGACTGTTTGAGACATTACTCCCGTGGAGGAAAGTACGCATGGTGACTGTTGTATTCAATCCCGATGCAATTTCTGTGTTTCATCAACTCTCTGATTTTCCACAGATTACAGAATGCCACCACATGTGCATCAGAAACTACTACTGGTCTTCCAGGGACGATCAATGCGTAGACTGTTTGAGACATTACTCCCATGGAGGAAAGTGCGCATGGTGACTGTTGTATTCAATCCCGATGCAATTTCTGTGTTTCATCAACACTCTGATAGTCCACAGATTACAGAATTCCACCAGATGTGCATCGGAAACTACTACTGGTCTTCGAGGAAACGATCAAAGCGTAGACTGTTTCAGACGTTACTCCTATGGAGGAAAGTGCGGATGGTAACTGTTGTATTCAATCCCGATGCAATTTCTGTGTTTCATCAACACTCTGATAGTCCGCAGATTACAGATTGTCTCCAGATGTACATCGGAAACTACTATTGGATTTCCTGGGACCGATCAAAGCATAGACTGTTTGAGACATTACTCCCATGGAGGAAAATGCGCATGGTGACTGTTGTATTCAATCCCGATGCTATTTCTGTCTTTCATCAACACTCTGATAGTCCACAGATTACAGAATGCCACCAGATGTGCATCGGAAACTACTACTGGTATTCCAGGGAACGATCAAAGTGTAGACTGTTTGAGACATTACTCCCATGGAGGAAATTGCGCATGATGACTGTTGCTATCACTCCCGATGCATTTTCTGTTTTTCATCGACACTCTGATAGTCCACTGACTGCAGAATGCCACCAGATGTGCATCTGAAACCACTATTGGTATTCTATTGAACGATCAGAGCGCTGACTGTTTGAGACATACTCACGTAGAGGAAAGTGCGCATGATGACTGTTGTATTCAATCCCAATGCAATTTCTGTGTTTCATCAACACTCTGTTAGTCCAAAGATTACAGAATGCCACCAGTTGTGTATCGGAAACCACTACTGGTCTTCCAGGGAACGATCAAATCGTAGACTGTTTGAGACGTTACTCCCATGGACGAAAGTGCGGATGGTGACTGCTGTATTCAATCCCGATTATATTTCTGTGTTTCATCAACACTATGATAGTCCACAGATTACAGAATGCCACCAGATGTGCATCGGAAACTACTACTGGCATTCCAGGGAACGATCAATGTGTAGACTGTTTGAGACATTACTCCCATGGAGGAAAGTGCGCATGGTGACTGTTGCTATCACTCCCGATGCATTTTCTGTTTTTCATCGACACTCTGATAGTCCACTGACTGCAGAATGAAACCAGTTGTGCATCGGAAACCACTACTGGTCTTCCAGGGAACGATCGAAGCGTAGACTGTTTGAGACGTTACTCCCATGAAGGGAAGTGAGGATGGTGACTGTTGTATTCAATCCCGTTGCAATTTCTGTGTTTCATCAACTCTCGGATAGTCCACAAATTGCAGAATGCCACCAGATGTACTTCGGGAACTACTACTGGTGTTCTAGGGAAAGATCAAAGCGTAGACTGTTTCAGACGTTACTCCCATGGAGGAAAGTGAGCATGGTGACTGTTGTATTTAATCCCGATGCTATTTCTGTGTTTCATCAACACTCTGATAGTCCACAAATTACGGAATGCCACCAGATGTGCATCGGAAACCACTACTGGTATTCTATTGAACGATCAGAGCGTTGACTGTTTGAGACATACTCCCGTAGAGGAAAGTGCACATGGTGACTGTTGTATTCAATCCCGATGCAATTTCTGTGTTTCATCAACACTCTGATAGTCCACAGATTACAGAGTGCCAGCAGATGTGCATCGGAAACTACTACTGGTCGTCCAGGGAACGATCAAAACGTAGACTGTTTGAGACATTACTCCCATGGGGGGAAGTGCGCATGGTGACTGTTGTATTCAATCCCGATGCTATTCCTGTGATTCATCAACACTCTGATAATCCACAGATTACAAAATTCCACCAGATATGCATCGGAAACTACTACAGGTATTCCAGGGAAAAATCAAAGCGTAGACTGTTTAAGACATTACTCACATGGAGGAAAGTGCGCATGATGACTGTTGTATTCAATCCCAATGCCATTTCTGTGTTTCATCAACACTCTGTTAGTCCACAGATTACAGAATGCCACCAGTTGTGTATCGGAAACCACTACTGGTCTTCCAGGGAACGATCAAATCGTAGACTGTTTGAGACGTTACTCCCATGGAGGAAAGTGCGAATGGTGACTGTTGTATTCAATCCCGATGATATTTCTGTGTTTCATCAACACTCTGACAGCCCTCATATTACAGAATGCCATCAGATGTGCATCGGAACTACTACTGGTCTACCAGGGAACGATCAAAGCGTGGACAGTTTCAGACATTACTCCCATGGAGGAAAGTGCGGATGGTGAATGTTGTATTTAATCCCGATGCAATTTCTGTGTTTCATCAACACTATGATAGTCCACAGATTACAGAATGCCTCCAGATGTGCATCGGAAACTACTACTGGTATTCCAGGGAAAAATCAGAGCGTAGACTGTTTGAGACATTACTCACGTGGAGGAAAGTGCGCATGATGACTGTTGTATTCAATCCCAATGCCATGTCTGTGTTTCATCAACACTCTGATAGTCCACAGATTACAGAATGCCACCAGTTGTGTATCGGAAGCCACTACTGGTCTTCCAGGGAACGATCAAAATTTAGACAGTTTTCGACATTACTCCTGTGGAGGAAAGTGCGCATTGTGACTGTTGTATTCAATCCCGATGGAATTTCTGTGTTTCATCAACACTCTGATAGTCCACAGATTACAGAATGCCACCAGATGTGCATCGGAAACTACTACTGGTTTTCCAGGGAATGATCAAAGCGTAGACTGTTTGAGACATTACTCCCGTGGAGAAAAGTGCGCATGGTGACTGTTGTATTCAATCCCGATGCAATATCTGTGTTTCATCAACAATCTGATAGTCCACAGATTACAGAATGCCACCACATGTGCATCGGAAACTACTACTGGTCTTCCAGGGACGATCAATGCGTAGACTGTTTCAGACATTACTTCCATGGAGGAAAGTGCGCATGGTGACTGTTGTATTCCATCCCGATGCAATTTCTGTGTTTCATCAACACTCTGACAGCCCACAGATTACAGATTGCCACCAGATGTGCATCGGAACTACTACTGGTCTTCCAGGGAACGATCAAAGCGTGGACTGTTTCAGACATTACTCCCATTTAGGAAAGTGCGGATGGTGAATGTTGTATTTAATCCCGATGCAATTTCTGTGTTTCATCAACACTCTGATAGTCCACAGATTACAGAATGCCTCCAGATGAGCATCGGAAACTACTACTGGTCTTACAGGGAACGATCAAAACGTAGACTGAGTCAGACATTACTCCCATGGAGGAAAGTGCGGATTGTGATTGTTGTATTCACTCCCGATGCAATTTCTGTGTTTCATCAACACTCTGATAGTCCACAGATTTTAGAATGCCACCAGACGTGCATCGGAAACTACTACTGGTCTTCCAGGGAACGATCAAAGCGTAGTCCGTTTGAGACATTGCTCCCATGGAGGAAAGTGCGCATAGTGACTGTTGTATTAAAACCCGATGCAATTTCTGTTTCATCAACACTTTGAAGGTTCTCAGATTACAGAATGTCTCCAGATGTGTATCGGAAACTACTACTGGTCTTCAAGGGACGATCAAACGTAGACTGTTTGAGTGAGACATTACTCCCATTTAGGAAAGTGCGGATTGTGACTGTTGTATTCAATCCCGATGCAGTTTCTGTGTTTCATCAACAATCTGATAGTCCACTGTTTACAGAAGGCCAGTACATGTGCATCGGAAACTACTACTGGTCTTCCAGGGAACGATCAAAACGTAGACTGTTTGAGACATTACTTCCATGGAGGGATGTGCGCTTGGTGACTGTTGTATTCAATCCCGATGCTATTTCTGTGTTTCATCAACACTCTGATAGTCCACAGATTACAGAATTCCACCAGATGTGATCGGAAACTACTGCTGGTATTCCAGGGAAAAATCAAAGCGTAGACTGTTTGAGATATTACTCACGTGGAGGAAAGTGCGCATGGTGACTGTTGTATTCAATCCCAATGCAATTTCTGTGTTTCATCAACACTCTGATAGTCCACAGATTACAGAATGCCACCAGTTGTGTATCGGAAATCACTACTGGTCTTTCACGGAATGATCAAAGCGTAGACTGTTTGAGACATTACTCCCGTGGAGGAAAGTGCGCATGGTGACTGTTGTATTCAATCCCGATGCAATTTCTGTGTTTCATCAACACTCTGATATTCCACAGATTACAGAATGCCACCACATGTGCATCGGAAACTACTACTGGTCTTCCAGGGACGATCAATGCGTAGAATGTTTGAAACATTACTCCCATGGTGGAAAGTGCGCATGGTGACTGTTGTACTCAATCCCGATGCAATTTCTGTGTTTCATCAACAATCTGATAGTCCACAGATTACAGAATTCCACCTGATGTGCATCGGAAACTACTACTGGTCTTCGAGGAAACGATCAAAGCGTAGACAGTTTCAGACGTTACTCCTATGGAGGAAAGTGCGGATGGTGACTGTTGTATTCAATCCCGATGCAATTTCTGTGTTTCAGCAACACTCTGATAGTCCACAGATTACAGATTGTCTCCAGATGTACATCGGAAACTACTATTGGTCTTCCTGGGACCGATCAAAGCGTAGACTGTTTGAGACATTACTCCCATGGAGGATAATGCGCATGTTGACTGTTGTATTCAATCCCGATGCTATTTCTGTCTTTCATCAACACTCTGATAGTCCACAGATTACAGAATGCCACCAGATGTGCTTCGGAAACCACTACTGGTCTTCCACGGAACGATCGAAGCGTAGACTGTTTGAGACGTTACTCCCATGGAGGAAAGTGCGCATGGTGACTGTTGTATTCAATCCCAATGCTATTTCTGTGTTTCATCAACACTCTGATAGTCCACAAATTACAGAATGCCACCAGATGTGCATCGGAAACCACTACTGGTATTCTATTGAACGATCAGAGCGTTGACTGTTTGAGACATACTCCCGTAGAGGAAAGTGCGCATGCTGACTTTTGTATTCACTCCCGATGCATTTTCTGTTTTTCATCAACAGTCTGATAGTCCACTGACTGCAGAATGCCAAAAGTTGTGCATCGGAAGCCACTACTGGTCTTCCAGGGTACGATCAAAGCGTAGACTGTTTGAGTCGTTACTCCCATGGAGGGAAGTGAGTATGGTGACTGTGGTATTCAATCCCGATGCAATTTCTGTGTTTCATCAACTCTCGGATAGTCCACAAATTACAGAATGCCACCAGATGTACTTCGGGAACTACTACTGGTCTTCTAGGGAACGATCAAAGCTTAGACTGCTTCAGACGTTACTCCCATGGAGGAAAGTGCGCATGGTGACTGTTGTATTCAATCCCGATGCAATTTCTGTGTTTCATCAACACTCTGATAGTCCACAAATTACAGAATGCCACCACATGTGCATCGGAAACTACTACTGGTCTTCCAGGGACGAACAATGCGTTGACTGTTTGAGACATTACTCCCATGGAGGAAAGTGCGCATGGTGACTGTTGTATTCAATCCCGATGCTATTTCTGTCTTTCATCAACACTCTGATAGTCCACAGTTTACAGAATTCCACCAGATGTGCATCGGAAACTACTACTGGTATTCCAGGGAACGATCAAAGCGTAGACTGTTTGAGACAATACTCCCATGGAGGAAAGTGCGCATGGTGACTGTTGTTATCACTCCCGATGCATTTTCTGTTTTTCATCAACACTCTGATAGTCCACTGACTGTAGAATGCCACCAGTTGTGCATCGGAAACCACTACTGGTCTTCCAGGGAACGATCGAAGCGTAGACTGTTTGAGACGTTACTCCCGTGGAGGAATGTGCGCATGGTGACTGTTGTATTCAATCCCGATGCAATTTCTGTGTTTCATCAACACTCTGATAGTACACAGATTACAGAATGCCACCACATGTGCATCGGAAACTACTACTGGTCTTCCAGGGACGATCAATGCGTAGACTGTTTGAGACATTACTCCCATGGAGGAAAGTGCGCATGGTGACTGTTGTATTCAATCCCGATGCAATTTCTATGTTTCATCAACACTCTGATAGTCCACAGATTACAGAATGCCACCAGTTGTGTATCGAAAACCACTACTGGTCTTCCAGGGAACGATCAAAGTTTAGACTGTTTGCGACATTACTCCTGCGGAGGAAAGTGCGCATTGTGACTGTTGTATTCAATCCCGATGGAATTTCTGTGTTTCATCAACAATCTGATAGTCCACAGATTACAGAATGCCACCAGATGTGCATCGGAAACTACTACTGGTATTCCAGGGAATGATCAAAGCGTAGACTGTTAGAGACATTACTCCCATGGAGGAAAGTGCGCATGGTAATGTTGTATTCAATTACGATGCAATTTCTGTGTTTCATCAACACTCTGATACTCCACAGATTACAGAATGAAACCACATGTGCATCGGAAACTACTACTGGTCTACCAGGGACGATCAATGCGTAGACTGTTTGAGACATTACTCCCATGGAGGAAAGTGCGCATGGTGACTGTTGTATTCAATCCCGATGCATTTTCTGTGTTTCAACAACACTCTGATAGTCCACAAATTACAGAAATCCACCAGATGTACATCGGGAACTACTACTGGTCTTCCAGGGAACGATCAAAGCGTAGACTCATTCAGACGTTACTCCCATGGAGGAAAGTGCACATGGTGAATGTTGTATTCAATCACGATGCAATTTCTGTGTTTCATCATCACTCTAATAGTCCACAGATAACAGAATGCCTCCAGATGTGCATCGGAAACTACTACTGGTCTTCCAGGGAACGATCAAAACGTGGACTGTTTGAGACATTACTCATGTGGAGCAAAGTGCGCATGATGACTGTTGTATCCAATCCCAATGCAATTTCAGTGTTTCATCAACACTCTGATAGTCCACAGATTACAGAATGCCACCAGTTGAGTATCGGATACCACTACTGGTCTTCCAGGGAACGATCAAATTTTAGACTGTTTGCGACATTACTCCTGTGGAGGAAAGTGCGCATTGTGACTGTTGTATTCAATCCTGATGGAATTTCTGTGTTTCATCAACACTCTGATAGTCCACAGATTACAGAATGCCACCAGATGTGCATCGGAAACTACTACTGGTATTCCTGGGAATGATCAAAGCGTAGACTGTTTGAGACATTACTCCCGTGGAGGAAAGTGCGCATGGTGACTGTTGTATTCAATCCCGATGCAATTTCTGTGTTTTATCAACACTCTGATAGTCCACAGATTACAGAATGCCACCACATGTGCATCGGAAACTACTACTGGTCTTCCAGGGACGATCAATGCGCAGACTGTTTGAGACATTACTCCCATGGAGGAAAGTGCGCATGGTGACTGTTGTATTCAATCCCGATGCAATTTCTGTGTTTCATCAACACTCTGATAGTCCACAGATTACAGAATTCCACCAGATGTGCATCGGAAACTACTACTCGTCTTCGAGGAAACGATCAAAACGTAGACTGTTTCAGACGTTACTCCTATGGAGGAAAGTGCGGATGGTGACTGTTGTATTCAATCCCGATGCAATTTCTGTGTTTCATCAACACTCTGATAGTCCACAGATTACAGATTGTCTCCAGATGTACATCGGAAACTACTACTGGTCTTCCTGGGACCGATCAAAGCGTGGCCTGTTTGAGACATTACTCCCATGGAGGAAAATGCGCATGGAGACTGTTGTATTCAATCCCGATGCTATTCTGTCTTTCATCAACACTCTGATAGTCCACAGATTACAGAATGCCACCAGATGTGCATCGGAAACTACTACTGGTATTCCAGGGAACGATCAAAGCGTAGACTGTTTGAGACATTACTCCCATGGAGGAAAGTGCGCATGGTGACTGTTGTTATCACTCCCGATGCATTTACTGTTTTTCAGCAACACTCTGATAGTCCACCGACTGCAGAATGCCACCAGTTGTGCATCGGAAACCACTACTGGTCTTCCAGGGAACGATCGAAGCGTAGACTGTTTGAGACGTTTCTCCCATGGAGGGAAGTGAGGATGGCGACTGTTGTATTCAATTCCGATGCAATTTCTGTGTTTCATCAACTCTCGGATAGTCCACAAATTGCAGAATGCCACCAGATGTACTTCGGGAACTACTACTGGTCTTCTAGGGATCGATCAAAGCGTAGACTGTTTCAGACGTTACTCCCATGGAGGAAAGTGCGCATGGTGACTGTTATAATCAATCCCGATGCAATTTCTGTATTTCATGAACACTCTGATAGTCCACAGATTACAGAATGCCACCAGATGTGCATCGGCAACCACTACTGGTATTCCATTGAACGATCAGAGCGTAGACTGTTTGAGACATACTCCTGTAGAGGAAAGTGCGCATTGTGACTGTTGTATTCACTCCCGATGCATTTTCTGTTTTTCATCAACACTCTGATAGTCCACTGACTGCAGAATGCCACCAGTTGTGCATCGGAAACCTCTACTGGTCTTCCAGGGAACGGTCAAAACGTAGACTGTGTCAGACATTACTCCCATGGAGGAAAGTGCGAATTGTGATTGTTGTATTCACTCCCGATGCAATTTCTGTGTTTCATCAACACTCTGATAGTCCACAGATTACAGAATGCCACCAGTTGTGTATCGGAAACCACTACTGGTCTTCCAGGGAACGATCAAATCGTAGACTGTTTGAGACATTACTCCCATGGAGGAAAGTGCGCATGGTGACTATTGTATTCAATCCCGATGCTATTTCTGTGTTTCATCAACACTCTGATAGTCCACAGATTACAGAATGCCACCAGAAGTGCATCGGAAACAACTGCTGGTATTCCAGGGAATGATCAAAGCGTAGACTGTTCGAGACATTACTCACGTGGAGGAAAGTGCGCATGATGACTGTTGTATCCAATCCCAATGCAATTTCAGTGTTTCATCAACACTCTGATTGTCCACAGATTACAGAATGCCACCAGTTGTGTATCGGATACCACTACTGGTCTTCCAGGGAACGATCAAAGTTTAGACTGTTTGCGACATTACTCCTGTGGAGGAAAGTGCGCATTGTGACTGTTGTATTCAATCCCGATGGAATTTCTGTGTTTCATCAACACTCTGATATTCCACAGATTACAGAATGCCACCACATGTGCATCGGAAACTACTACTGGTCTTCCAGGGACGATCAATGCGTAGAATGTTTGAAACATTACTCCCATTTTGGAAAGTGCGCATGGTGACTGTTGTACTCAATCCCGATGCAATTTCTGTGTTTCATCAACAATCTGATAGTCCACAGATTACAGAATTCCACCTGATGTGCATCGGAAACTACTACTGGTCTTCGAGGAAACGATCAAAGCGTAGACAGTTTCAGACGTTACTCCTATGGAGGAAAGTGCGGATGGTGACTGTTGTATTCAATCCCGATGCAATTTCTGTGTTTCATCAACACTCTGATAGTCCACAGATTACAGATTGTCTCCAGATGTACATCGGAAACTACTATTGGTCTTCCTGGGACCGATCAAAGCGTAGACTGTTTGAGACATTACTCCCATGGAGGATAATGCGCATGTTGACTGTTGTATTCAATCCCGATGCTATTTCTGTCTTTCATCAACACTCTGATAGTCCACAGATTACAGAATGCCACCAGATGTGCTTCGGAAACCACTACTGGTCTTCCACGGAACGATCGAAGCGTAGACTGTTTGAGACGTTACTCCCATGGAGGAAAGTGCGCATGGTGACTGTTGTATTCAATCCCAATGCTATTTCTGTGTTTCATCAACACTCTGATAGTCCACAAATTACAGAATGCCACCAGATGTGCATCGGAAACTACTACTGGTCTTCCAGGAAACGATCAAAGCGTCGACTGTTTGAGACATTACTTCCGTGGAGGAAAGTGCGCATGGTGACTGTTGTATTCAATCCCGATGCAATTTCTGTGTTTCATCAACACTCTGATAGTCCACAAATTACAGAATGCCACCACATGTGCATCGGAAACTACTACTGGTCTTCCAGGGACGAACAATGCGTTGACTGTTTGAGACATTACTCCCATGGAGGAAAGTGCGCATGGTGACTGTTGTATTCAATCCCGATGCTATTTCTGTCTTTCATCAACACTCTGATAGTCCACAGTTTA
Source organism: Schistocerca gregaria (assembly GCF_023897955.1). Classification (NCBI taxonomy): domain Eukaryota; kingdom Metazoa; phylum Arthropoda; class Insecta; order Orthoptera; family Acrididae; genus Schistocerca; species Schistocerca gregaria. The sequence continues at coordinate 46,459,649 of NC_064927.1, forward strand.
CAGAATTCCACCAGATGTGCATCGGAAACTACTACTGGTATTCCAGGGAACGATCAAAGCGTAGACTGTTTGAGACAATACTCCCATGGAGGAAAGTGCGCATGGTGACTGTTGTTATCACTCCCGATGCATTTTCTGTTTTTCATCAACACTCTGATAGTCCACTGACTGTAGAATGCCACCAGTTGTGCATCGGAAACCACTACTGGTCTTCCAGGGAACGATCGAAGCGTAGACTGTTTGAGACGTTACTCCCGTGGAGGAATGTGCGCATGGTGACTGTTGTATTCAATCCCGATGCAATTTCTGTGTTTCATCAACACTCTGATAGTACACAGATTACAGAATGCCACCACATGTGCATCGGAAACTACTACTGGTCTTCCAGGGACGATCAATGCGTAGACTGTTTGAGACATTACTCCCATGGAGGAAAGTGCGCATGGTGACTGTTGTATTCAATCCCGATGCAATTTCTATGTTTCATCAACACTCTGATAGTCCACAGATTACAGAATGCCACCAGTTGTGTATCGAAAACCACTACTGGTCTTCCAGGGAACGATCAAAGTTTAGACTGTTTGCGACATTACTCCTGCGGAGGAAAGTGCGCATTGTGACTGTTGTATTCAATCCCGATGGAATTTCTGTGTTTCATCAACAATCTGATAGTCCACAGATTACAGAATGCCACCAGATGTGCATCGGAAACTACTACTGGTATTCCAGGGAATGATCAAAGCGTAGACTGTTAGAGACATTACTCCCATGGAGGAAAGTGCGCATGGTAATGTTGTATTCAATTACGATGCAATTTCTGTGTTTCATCAACACTCTGATACTCCACAGATTACAGAATGAAACCACATGTGCATCGGAAACTACTACTGGTCTACCAGGGACGATCAATGCGTAGACTGTTTGAGACATTACTCCCATGGAGGAAAGTGCGCATGGTGACTGTTGTATTCAATCCCGATGCATTTTCTGTGTTTCAACAACACTCTGATAGTCCACAAATTACAGAAATCCACCAGATGTACATCGGGAACTACTACTGGTCTTCCAGGGAACGATCAAAGCGTAGACTCATTCAGACGTTACTCCCATGGAGGAAAGTGCACATGGTGAATGTTGTATTCAATCACGATGCAATTTCTGTGTTTCATCATCACTCTAATAGTCCACAGATAACAGAATGCCTCCAGATGTGCATCGGAAACTACTACTGGTCTTCCAGGGAACGATCAAAACGTGGACTGTTTGAGACATTACTCATGTGGAGCAAAGTGCGCATGATGACTGTTGTATCCAATCCCAATGCAATTTCAGTGTTTCATCAACACTCTGATAGTCCACAGATTACAGAATGCCACCAGTTGAGTATCGGATACCACTACTGGTCTTCCAGGGAACGATCAAATTTTAGACTGTTTGCGACATTACTCCTGTGGAGGAAAGTGCGCATTGTGACTGTTGTATTCAATCCTGATGGAATTTCTGTGTTTCATCAACACTCTGATAGTCCACAGATTACAGAATGCCACCAGATGTGCATCGGAAACTACTACTGGTATTCCTGGGAATGATCAAAGCGTAGACTGTTTGAGACATTACTCCCGTGGAGGAAAGTGCGCATGGTGACTGTTGTATTCAATCCCGATGCAATTTCTGTGTTTTATCAACACTCTGATAGTCCACAGATTACAGAATGCCACCACATGTGCATCGGAAACTACTACTGGTCTTCCAGGGACGATCAATGCGTAGACTGTTTGAGACATTACTCCCATGGAGGAAAGTGCGCATGGTGACTGTTGTATTCAATCCCGATGCAATTTCTGTGTTTCATCAACACTCTGATAGTCCACAGATTACAGAATTCCACCAGATGTGCATCGGAAACTACTACTCGTCTTCGAGGAAACGATCAAAACGTAGACTGTTTCAGACGTTACTCCTATGGAGGAAAGTGCGGATGGTGACTGTTGTATTCAATCCCGATGCAATTTCTGTGTTTCATCAACACTCTGATAGTCCACAGATTACAGATTGTCTCCAGATGTACATCGGAAACTACTACTGGTCTTCCTGGGACCGATCAAAGCGTGGCCTGTTTGAGACATTACTCCCATGGAGGAAAATGCGCATGGAGACTGTTGTATTCAATCCCGATGCTATTCTGTCTTTCATCAACACTCTGATAGTCCACAGATTACAGAATGCCACCAGATGTGCATCGGAAACTACTACTGGTATTCCAGGGAACGATCAAAGCGTAGACTGTTTGAGACATTACTCCCATGGAGGAAAGTGCGCATGGTGACTGTTGTTATCACTCCCGATGCATTTACTGTTTTTCAGCAACACTCTGATAGTCCACCGACTGCAGAATGCCACCAGTTGTGCATCGGAAACCACTACTGGTCTTCCAGGGAACGATCGAAGCGTAGACTGTTTGAGACGTTTCTCCCATGGAGGGAAGTGAGGATGGCGACTGTTGTATTCAATTCCGATGCAATTTCTGTGTTTCATCAACTCTCGGATAGTCCACAAATTGCAGAATGCCACCAGATGTACTTCGGGAACTACTACTGGTCTTCTAGGGATCGATCAAAGCGTAGACTGTTTCAGACGTTACTCCCATGGAGGAAAGTGCGCATGGTGACTGTTATAATCAATCCCGATGCAATTTCTGTATTTCATGAACACTCTGATAGTCCACAGATTACAGAATGCCACCAGATGTGCATCGGCAACCACTACTGGTATTCCATTGAACGATCAGAGCGTAGACTGTTTGAGACATACTCCTGTAGAGGAAAGTGCGCATTGTGACTGTTGTATTCACTCCCGATGCATTTTCTGTTTTTCATCAACACTCTGATAGTCCACTGACTGCAGAATGCCACCAGTTGTGCATCGGAAACCTCTACTGGTCTTCCAGGGAACGGTCAAAACGTAGACTGTGTCAGACATTACTCCCATGGAGGAAAGTGCGAATTGTGATTGTTGTATTCACTCCCGATGCAATTTCTGTGTTTCATCAACACTCTGATAGTCCACAGATTACAGAATGCCACCAGTTGTGTATCGGAAACCACTACTGGACTTCCAGGGAACGATCAAATCGTAGACTGTTTGAGACATTACTCCCATGGAGGAAAGTGCGCATGGTGACTATTGTATTCAATCCCGATGCTATTTCTGTGTTTCATCAACACTCTGATAGTCCACAGATTACAGAATGCCACCAGAAGTGCATCGGAAACAACTGCTGGTATTCCAGGGAATGATCAAAGCGTAGACTGTTCGAGACATTACTCACGTGGAGGAAAGTGCGCATGATGACTGTTGTATCCAATCCCAATGCAATTTCAGTGTTTCATCAACACTCTGATTGTCCACAGATTACAGAATGCCACCAGTTGTGTATCGGATACCACTACTGGTCTTCCAGGGAACGATCAAAGTTTAGACTGTTTGCGACATTACTCCTGTGGAGGAAAGTGCGCATTGTGACTGTTGTATTCAATCCCGATGGAATTTCTGTGTTTCATCAACACTCTGATATTCCACAGATTACAGAATGCCACCACATGTGCATCGGAAACTACTACTGGTCTTCCAGGGACGATCAATGCGTAGAATGTTTGAAACATTACTCCCATTTTGGAAAGTGCGCATGGTGACTGTTGTACTCAATCCCGATGCAATTTCTGTGTTTCATCAACAATCTGATAGTCCACAGATTACAGAATTCCACCTGATGTGCATCGGAAACTACTACTGGTCTTCGAGGAAACGATCAAAGCGTAGACAGTTTCAGACGTTACTCCTATGGAGGAAAGTGCGGATGGTGACTGTTGTATTCAATCCCGATGCAATTTCTGTGTTTCATCAACACTCTGATAGTCCACAGATTACAGATTGTCTCCAGATGTACATCGGAAACTACTATTGGTCTTCCTGGGACCGATCAAAGCGTAGACTGTTTGAGACATTACTCCCATGGAGGATAATGCGCATGTTGACTGTTGTATTCAATCCCGATGCTATTTCTGTCTTTCATCAACACTCTGATAGTCCACAGATTACAGAATGCCACCAGATGTGCTTCGGAAACCACTACTGGTCTTCCACGGAACGATCGAAGCGTAGACTGTTTGAGACGTTACTCCCATGGAGGAAAGTGCGCATGGTGACTGTTGTATTCAATCCCAATGCTATTTCTGTGTTTCATCAACACTCTGATAGTCCACAAATTACAGAATGCCACCAGATGTGCATCGGAAACCACTACTGGTATTCTATTGAACGATCAGAGCGTTGACTGTTTGAGACATACTCCCGTAGAGGAAAGTGCGCATGCTGACTTTTGTATTCACTCCCGATGCATTTTCTGTTTTTCATCAACAGTCTGATAGTCCACTGACTGCAGAATGCCAAAAGTTGTGCATCGGAAGCCACTACTGGTCTTCCAGGGTACGATCAAAGCGTAGACTGTTTGAGTCGTTACTCCCATGGAGGGAAGTGAGTATGGTGACTGTGGTATTCAATCCCGATGCAATTTCTGTGTTTCATCAACTCTCGGATAGTCCACAAATTACAGAATGCCACCAGATGTACTTCGGGAACTACTACTGGTCTTCTAGGGAACGATCAAAGCTTAGACTGCTTCAGACGTTACTCCCATGGAGGAAAGTGCGCATGGTGACTGTTGTATTCAATCCCGATGCAATTTCTGTGTTTCATCAACACTCTGATAGTCCACAAATTACAGAATGCCACCACATGTGCATCGGAAACTACTACTGGTCTTCCAGGGACGAACAATGCGTTGACTGTTTGAGACATTACTCCCATGGAGGAAAGTGCGCATGGTGACTGTTGTATTCAATCCCGATGCTATTTCTGTCTTTCATCAACACTCTGATAGTCCACAGTTTACAGAATGCCACCAGATGTGCATCGGAAACTACTACTGGTATTCCAGGGAACGATCAAAGCGTAGACTGTTTGAGACAATACTCCCATGGAGGAAAGTGCGCATGGTGACTGTTGTTATCACTCCCGATGCATTTTCTGTTTTTCATCAACACTCTGATAGTCCACTGACTGTAGAATGCCACCAGTTGTGCATCGGAAACCACTACTGGTCTTCCAGGGAACGATCGAAGCGTAGACTGTTTGAGACGTTACTCCCGTGGAGGAATGTGCGCATGGTGACTGTTGTATTCAATCCCGATGCAATTTCTGTGTTTCATCAACACTCTGATAGTACACAGATTACAGAATGCCACCACATGTGCATCGGAAACTACTACTGGTCTTCCAGGGACGATCAATGCGTAGACTGTTTGAGACATTACTCCCATGGAGGAAAGTGCGCATGCTGACTGTTGTATTCAATCCCGATGCAATTTCTATGTTTCATCAACACTCTGATAGTCCACAGATTACAGAATGCCACCAGTTGTGTATCGAAAACCACTACTGGTCTTCCAGGGAACGATCTAAGTTTAGACTGTTTGCGACATTACTCCTGTGGAGGAAAGTGCGCATTGTGACTGTTGTATTCAATCCCGATGGAATTTCTGTGTTTCATCAACAATCTGATAGTCCACAGATTACAGAATGCCACCAGATGTGCATCGGAAACTACTACTGGTATTCCAGGGAATGATCAAAGCGTAGACTGTTAGAGACATTACTCCCATGGAGGAAAGTGCGCATGGTAATGTTGTATTCAATTACGATGCAATTTCTGTGTTTCATCAACACTCTGATACTCCACAGATTACAGAATGAAACCACATGTGCATCGGAAACTACTACTGGTCTACCAGGGACGATCAATGCGTAGACTGTTTGAGACATTACTCCCATGGACGAAAGTGCGCATGGTGACTGTTGTATTCAATCCCGATGCATTTTCTGTGTTTCAACAACACTCTGATAGTCCACAAATTACAGAAATCCACCAGATGTACATCGGGAACTACTACTGGTCTTCCAGGGAACGATCAAAGCGTAGACTCATTCAGACGTTACTCCCATGGAGGAAAGTGCACATGGTGAATGTTGTATTCAATCACGATGCAATTTCTGTGTTTCATCATCACTCTAATAGTCCACAGATAACAGAATGCCTCCAGATGTGCATCGGAAACTACTACTGGTCTTCCAGGGAACGATCAAAACGTGGACTGTTTGAGACATTACTCATGTGGAGCAAAGTGCGCATGATGACTGTTGTATCCAATCCCAATGCAATTTCAGTGTTTCATCAACACTCTGATAGTCCACAGATTACAGAATGCCACCAGTTGAGTATCGGATACCACTACTGGTCTTCCAGGGAACGATCAAATTTTAGACTGTTTGCGACATTACTCCTGTGGAGTAAAGTGCGCATTGTGACTGTTGTATTCAATCCTGATGGAATTTCTGTGTTTCATCAACACTCTGATAGTCCACAGATTACAGAATGCCACCAGATGTGCATCGGAAACTACTACTGGTATTCCTGGGAATGATCAAAGCGTAGACTGTTTGAGACATTACTCCCGTGGAGGAAAGTGCGCATGGTGACTGTTGTATTCAATCCCGATGCAATTTCTGTGTTTTATCAACACTCTGATAGTCCACAGATTACAGAATGCCACCACATGTGCATCGGAAACTACTACTGGTCTTCCAGGGACGATCAATGCGTAGACTGTTTGAGACATTACTCCCATGGAGGAAAGTGCGCATGGTGACTGTTGTATTCAATCCCGATGCAATTTCTGTGTTTCATCAACACTCTGATAGTCCACAGATTACAGAATTCCACCAGATGTGCATCGGAAACTACTACTCGTCTTCGAGGAAACGATCAAAACGTAGACTGTTTCAGACGTTACTCCTATGGAGGAAAGTGCGGATGGTGACTGTTGTATTCAATCCCGATGCAATTTCTGTGTTTCATCAACACTCTGATAGTCCACAGATTACAGATTGTCTCCAGATGTACATCGGAAACTACTACTGGTCTTCCTGGGACCGATCAAAGCGTGGCCTGTTTGAGACATTACTCCCATGGAGGAAAATGCGCATGGAGACTGTTGTATTCAATCCCGATGCTATTCTGTCTTTCATTAACACTCTGATAGTCCACAGATTACAGAATGCCACCAGATGTGCATCGGAAACTACTACTGGTATTCCAGGGAACGATCAAAGCGTAGACTGTTTGAGACATTACTCCCATGGAGGAAAGTGCGCATGGTGACTGTTGTTATCACTCCCGATGCATTTTCTGTTTTTCAGCAACACTCTGATAGTCCACCGACTGCAGAATGCCACCAGTTGTGCATCGGAAACCACTACTGGTCTTCCAGGGAACGATCGAAGCGTAGACTGTTTGAGACGTTTCTCCCATGGAGGGAAGTGAGGATGGCGACTGTTGTATTCAATTCCGATGCAATTTCTGTGTTTCATCAACTCTCGGATAGTCCACAAATTGCAGAATGCCACCAGATGTACTTCGGGAACTACTACTGGTCTTCTAGGGATCGATCAAAGCGTAGACTGTTTCAGACGTTACTCCCATGGAGGAAAGTGCGCATGGTGACTGTTATAATCAATTCCGATGCAATTTCTGTATTTCATGAACACTCTGATAGTCCACAGATTACAGAATGCCACCAGATGTGCATCGGCAACCACTACTGGTATTCCATTGAACGATCAGAGCGTAGACTGTTTGAGACATACTCCTGTAGAGGAAAGTGCGCATTGTGACTGTTGTATTCACTCCCGATGCATTTTCTGTTTTTCATCAACACTCTGATAGTCCACTGACTGCAGAATGCCACCAGTTGTGCATCGGAAACCTCTACTGGTCTTCCAGGGAACGGTCAAAACGTAGACTGTGTCAGACATTACTCCCATGGAGGAAAGTGCCAATTGTGATTGTTGTATTCACTCCCGATGCAATTTCTGTGTTTCATCAACACTCTGATAGTCCACAGATTACAGAATGCCACCAGTTGTGTATCGGAAACCACTACTGGTCTTCCAGGGAACGATCAAATCGTAGACTGTTTGAGACATTACTCCCATGGAGGAAAGTGCGCATGGTGACTATTGTATTCAATCCCGATGCTATTTCTGTGTTTCATCAACACTCTGATAGTCCACAGATTACAGAATGCCACCAGAAGTGCATCGGAAACAACTGCTGGTATTCCAGGGAATGATCAAAGCGTAGACTGTTCGAGACATTACTCACGTGGAGGAAAGTGCGCATGATGACTGTTGTATCCAATCCCAATGCAATTTCAGTGTTTCATCAACACTCTGATTGTCCACAGATTACAGAATGCCACCAGTTGTGTATCGGATACCACTACTGGTCTTCCAGGGAACGATCAAAGTTTAGACTGTTTACGACATTACTCCTGTGGAGGAAAGTGCGCATTGTGACTGTTGTATTCAATCCCGATGGAATTTCTGTGTTTCATCAACACTCTGATAGTCCACAGATTACAGAATGCCACCAGATGTGCATCGGAAACTACTACTGGTATTCCAGGGAATGATCAAAGCGTAGACTGTTTGAGATATTACTCCCGTGGAGGAAAGTGCGCATGGTGACTGTTGTATTCAATCCCGATGCAATTTCTGTGTTTCATCAACACTCTGATAGTCCACAGATTACAGAATGCCACCACATGTGCATCGGAAACTACTACTGGTCTTCCATTGATGATCAATGCGTAGACTGTTTGAGACATTACTCCCATGGAGGAAAGTGCGCATGGTGACTGTTGTATTCAATCCCGATGCAATATCTGTATTTCATCAACACTCTGATAGTCCACAGATTACAGAATGCCACCACATGTGCATCGGAAACTACTACTGGTCTTCCAGGGACGATCAATGCGTAGACTGTTTGAGACATTACTCCCATGGAGGAAAGTGCGCATGGTGACTGTTGTATTCAATCCCGATGCAATTTCTGTGTTTCATTAACACTCTGATAGTCCACAGATTACAGAATTCCACCAGATGTGCATCAGAAACTACTACTGGTCTTCAAGGAAACGATCAAAACGTAGACTGTTTCAGACGTTACTCCTATGGAGGAAAGTGCTGATGGTGACTGTTGTATTCAATCCCGATGCAATTTCTGTGTTTCATCAACACTCTGATAGTCCACAGATTACAGATTGTCTCCAGATGTACATCTGAAACTACTACTGGTCTTCCTTTGACCGATCAAAGCGTAGACTGTTTGAGACATTACTTCCATGGAGGAAAATGCGCATGGTGACTGTTGTATTCAATCCCGATGCTATTCTGTCTTTCATCAACACTCTGATAGTCCACAGATTACAGAATGCCACCAGATGTGCATCGGAAACTACTACTGGTATTCCAGGGAACGATCAAAGCGTAGACTGTTTGAGACATTACTCCCATGGAGGAAAGTGCGCATGGTGACTGTTGTTATCACTCCCGATGCATTTTCTGTTTTTCATCAACACTCTGATAGTCCACCGACTGCAGAATGCCACCAGTTGTGCATCGGAAACCACTACTGGTCTTCCAGGGAACGATCGAAACGTAGACTGTTTGAGACGTTACTCCCATGGAGGGAAGTGAGGATGGCGACTGTTGTATTCAATTCCGATGCAATTTCTGTGTTTCATCAACTCTCGGATAGTCCACAAATTGCAGAATGCCACCAGATGTACTTCGGGAACAACTACTGGTCTTCTAGGGAACGATCAAAGCGTAGACTGTTTCAGACGTTACTCCCATGGAGGAAAGTGCGCATGGTGACTGTTGTATTAAATCCCGATGCTATTTCTGTGTTTCATCAACACTCTGATAGTCCACAGATTACAGAATGCCACCACATGTGCATCGGAAACTACTACTGGTCTTCCAGGGATGATCAATGCGTAGACTGTTTGAGACATTACTCCCATGGAGGAAAGTGCGCATGGTGACTGTTGTATTCAATCCCGATGCAATATCTGTATTTCATCAACACTCTGATAGTCCACAGATTACAGAATGCCACCACATGTGCATCGGAAACTACTACTGGTCTTCCAGGGACGATCAATGCGTAGACTGTATGAGACGTTACTCCCATGGAGGAAAGTGCGCATGGTGACTGTTGTATTCAATCCCGATGCAATTTCTGTGTTTCATTAACACTCTGATAGTCCACAGATTACAGAATCCCACCAGATGTGCATCGGAAACTACTACTGGTCTTCAAGGAAACGATCAAAACGTAGACTGTTTCAGACGTTACTCCTATGGAGGAAAGTGCGGATGGTGACTGTTGTATTCAATCCCGATGCAATTTCTGTGTTTCATCAACACTCTGATAGTCCACAGATTACAGATTGTCTCCAGATGTACATCGGAAACTACTACTGGTCTTCCTGGGACCGTTCAAAGCGTAGACTGTTTGAGACATTACTCCCATGGAGGAAAATGCGCATGGTGACTGTTGTATTCAATCCCGATGCTATTTCTGTCTTTCATCAACACTCTGATAGTCCACAGATTACAGAATGCCACCAGATGTGCATCGGAAACTACTACTGGCATTCCAGGGAATGATCAAAGCGTAGACTGTTTGAGACATTACTCCCATGGAGGAAAGTGCGCATGGTGACTGTTGTTATCACTCCCGATGCATTTTCTGTTTTTCATCAACACTCTGATAGTCCACTGACTGCAGAATGCCACCAGTTGTGCATCGGAAACCACTACTGGTCTTCCAGTGAACGATCGAAGCGTAGACTGTTTGAGTCGTTACTCCCATGGAGGGAAGTGAGTAAGGTGACTGTGGTATTCAATCCCGATGCAATTTCTGTGTTTCATCAACTCTCGGATAGTCCACAAATTACAGAATGCCACCAGATGTACTTCGGGAACTACTACTGGTCTTCTAGGGAACGATCAAAGCTTATACTGCTTCAGACGTTTCTCCCATGGAGGAAAGTGCGCATGGTGACTGTTGTATTCAATCCCGATGCAATTTCTGTGTTTCATCAACACTCTGATAGTCCACAAATTACAGAATGCCACCACATGTGCATCGGAAACTACTACTGGTCTTCCAGGGACGATCAATGCGTAGACTGTTTGAGACATTACTCCCATGGAGGAAAGTGCGCATGGTGACTGTTGTATTCAATCCCGATGCTATTTCTGTGTTTCATCAACACTCTGATAGTCCACAGTTTACAAAATGCCACCAGATGTGCATCGGAAACTACTACTGGTATTCCAGGGAACGATCAAAGCGTAGACTGTTTGAGACATTACTCACATGGAGGAAAGTGCGCATGGTGACTGTTGTTATCACTCCCGATGCATTTTCTGTTTTTCATCAACACTCTGATAGTCCACTGACTGCAGAATGCCACCAGTTGTGCATCGGAAACCACTACTGGTCTTCCAGGGAACGATCGAAGCATAGACTGTTTGAGACGTTACTCCCGTGGAGGAATGTGCGCATGGTGGCTGTTGTATTCAATCCCGATGCAATTTCTGTGTTTCATCAACACTCTGATAGTCCACAGATTACAGAATGAAACCACATGTGCATCGGAAACTACTACTGGTCTTCCAGGGACGATCAATGCGTAGACTGTTTGAGACATTACTCCCATGGAGGAAAGTGCGCATGGTGACTGTTGTATTCAATCCCGATGCAAATTCTATGTTTCATCAACACTCTGATAGTCCACTGACTGCAGAATGCCACCAGTTGTGCATCGGAAACCACTACTGGTCTTCCAGGGAACGATCGAAGCATAGACTGTTTGAGACGTTACTCCCGTGGAGGAATGTGCGCATGGTGACTGTTGTAATCAATCCCGATGCAATTTCTGTGTTTCATCGACACTCTGATAGTCCACAGATTACAGAATGAAACCACATGTGCATCGGAAACTACTACTGGTCTTCCAGGGACGATCAATGCGTAGACTGTTTGAGACGTTACTCCCATGGAGGAAAGTGCGCATGGTGACTGTTGTATTCAATCCCGATGCAAATTCTATGTTTCATCAACACTCTGATAGTCCACAGATTACAGAATGCCACCAGATGTACATCGGGAACTACTACTGGTCTTCCAGGGAACGATCAACGCGTAGACTCTTTCAGACGTTACTCCCATTTAGGAAAGTGCGGATGGTGAATGTTGTATTTAATCCCGATGCAATTTCTGTGTTTCATCAACACTCTGATAGTCCACAGATTACAGAATGCCTCCAGATGAGCATCGGAAACTACTACTGGTCTTCCAGGGAACGATCAAAACGTAGACTTAGTCAGCCATTACTCCCATGGAGGAAAGTGCGGATTGTGATTGTTGTATTCACTCCCGATGCAGTTTCTGTGTTTCATCAACACTCTGATAGTCCACAGATTTTAGAATGCCACCAGACGTGTATCGGAAACTACTACTGGACTTCCAGGGAACGATCAAAGCGTAGTCCGTTTGAGACATTGCTCCCATGGAGGAAAGTGCGCATAGTGACTGTTGTATTAAAACCCGATGCAATTTCTGTGTTTCATCAACACTTTGAAGGTTCTCAGATTACAGAATGTCTCCAGATGTGTATCGGAAACTACTACTGGTCTTCAAGGGAAAAATCAAAGCGTAGACTGTTTGAGACATTACTCACGTGGAGGAAAGTGCGCATGGTGACTGTTGTATTCAATCCCAATGCAATTTCTGTGTTTCATCAACACTCTGATAGGCCACAGATTACAGAATGCCACCAGTTGTGTATCGGAAATCACTACTGGTCTTCCACGGAATGATCAAATCGTAGACTGTTTGAGACATTACTCCCGTGGAGGAAAGTGCGCATGGTGACTGTTGTATTCAATCCCGATGCAATTTCTGTGTTTCATCAACACTCTGATATTCCACAGATTACAGAATGCCACCACATGTGCATCGGAAACTACTACTGGTCTTCCAGGGACGATCAATGCGTAGACTGTTTGAAACATTACTCCCATGGAGGAAAGTGCGCATGCTGACTGTTGTACTCAATCCCGATGCAATTTCTGTGTTTCATCAACAATCTGATAGTCCACAGATTACAGAATTCCACCTGATGTGCATCGGAAACTACTACTGGTCTTCGAGGAAACGATCAAAGCGTAGACAGTTTCAGACGTTACTCCTATGGAGGAAAGTGCGGATGGTGACTGTTGTATTCAATCCCGATGCAGTTTCTGTGTTTCATCAACACTCTGATAGTCCACAGATTACAGGTTGTCTCCAGATGTACATCGGAAACTACTATTGGTCTTCCTGGGACCGATCAAAGCGTAGACTGTTTGAGACATTACTCCCATGGAGGAAAATGCGCATGTTGACTGTTGTATTCAATCCCGATGCTATTTCTGTCTTTCATCAACACTCTGATAGTCCACAGATTACAGAATGCCACCAGATGTACATCGGAAACCACTATTGGTCTTCCACGGAACGATCGAATCGTAGACTGTTTGAGACGTTACTCCCATGGAGGAAAGTGCGCATGGTGACTGTTGTATTCAATCCCGATGCTATTTCTGTGTTTCATCAACACTCTGATAGTCCACAAATTACAGAATGCCACCAGATGTGCATCGGAAACCACTACTGGTATTCTATTGAACGATCAGAGCGTTGACTGTTTGAGACATACTCCCGTAGAGGAAAGTGCGCATGGTGACTTTTGTATTCACTCCCGATGCATTTTCTGTTTTTCATCAACACTCTGATAGTCCACTGACTGCAGAATGCCACCAGTTGTGCATCGAAAGCCACTACTGGTCTTCCAGGGTACGATCAAAGCGTAGACTGTTTGAGTCGTTACTCCCATGGAGGGAAGTGAGTATGGTGACTGTGGTATTCAATCCCGATGCAATTTCTGTGTTTCATCAACTCTCGGATAGTCCACAAATTACAGAATGCCACCAGATGTACTTCGGGAACTACTACTGGTCTTCTAGGGAACGATCAAAGCTTAGACTGCTTCAGACGTTACTCCCATGGAGGAAAGTGCGCATGGTGACTGTTGTATTCAATCCCGATGCAATTTCTGTGTTTCATCAACACTCTGATAGTTAACAAATTACAGGATGCCACCACATGTGCATCGGAAACTACTACTGGTCTTCCAGGGACGAACAATGCGTAGACTGTTTGAGACATTACTCCCATGGAGGAAAGTGCGCATGGTGACTGTTGTATTCAATCCCGATGCTATTTCTGTCTTTCATCAACACTCTGATAGTCCACAGTTTACAGAATGCCACCAGATGTGCATCGGAAACTACTACTGGTATTCCAGGGAATGATCAAAGCGTAGACTGTTTGAGACAATACTCCCATGGAGGAAAGTGCGCATGGTGACTGTTGTTATCACTCCCGATGCATTTTCTGTTTTTCATCAACACTCTGATAGTCCACTGACTGTAGAATGCCACCAGTTGTGCATCGGAAACCACTACTGGTCTTCCAGGGAACGATCAAAGTTTAGACTGTTTGCGACATTACTCCTGTGGAGGAAAGTGCGCATTGTGACTGTTGTATTCAATCCCGATGGAATTTCTGTGTTTCATCAACACTCTGATAGTCCACAGATTACAGAATGCCACCAGATGTGCATCGGTAACTACTACTGGTATTCCAGGGAATGATCAAAGCGTAGACTGTTTGAGACATTACTCCCATGGAGGAAAGTGCGCATGGTAATGTTGTATTCAATTACGATGCAATTTCTGTGTTTCATCAACACTCTGATACTCCACAGATTACAGAATGAAACCACATGTGCATCGGAAACTACTACTGGTCTACCAGGGACGATCAATGCGTAGACTGTTTGAGACATTACTCCCATGGAGGAAAGTGCGCATGGTGACTGTTGTATTCAATCCCGATGCATTTTCTGTGTTTCAACAACACTCTGATAGTCCACAAATTACAGAAATCCACCAGATGTACATCGGGAACTACTACTGGTCTTCCAGGGAACGATCAAAGCGTAGACTCATTCAGACGTTACTCCCATGGTGAATGTTGTATTCAATCACGATGCAATTTCTGTGTTTCATCAACACTCTAATAGTCCACAGATAACAGAATGCCTCCAGATGTGCATCGGAATCTACTACTGGTCTTCCAGGGAACGATCATAACGTAGACTGTGTCAGACATTACTACCATGGAGGAAAGTGCGAATTGTGATTGTTGTATTCACTCCCAATGCAATTTCTGTGTTTCATCAACACTCTAATAGTCCACAGATAACAGAATGCCTCCAGATGTGCATCGGAAACTACTACTGGTCTTCCAGGGAACGATCGAAGCATAGACTGTTTGAGACGTTACTCCCGTGGAGGAATGTGCGCATGGTGACTGTTGTATTCAATCCCGATGCAATTTCTGTGTTTCATCAACACTCTGATAGTCCACAGATTACAGAATGCCACCACATGTGCATCGGAAACTACTACTGGTCTTCCAGGGACGATCAATGCGTAGACTGTTTGAGACATTACTCCCATGGAGGAAAGTGCGCATGGTGACTGTTGTATTCAATCCCGATGCTATTTCTGTGTTTCATCAACACTCTGATAGTCCACAGTTTACAAAATGCCACCAGATGTGCATCGGAAACTACTACTGGTATTCCAGGGAACGATCAAAGCGTAGACTGTTTGAGACATTACTCACATGGAGGAAAGTGCGCATGGTGACTGTTGTTATCACTCCCGATGCATTTTCTGTTTTTCATCAACACTCTGATAGTCCACTGACTGCAGAATGCCACCAGTTGTGCATCGGAAACCACTACTGGTCTTCCAGGGAGCGATCGAAGCATAGACTGTTTGAGACGTTACTCCCGTGGAGGAATGTGCGCATGGTGACTGTTGTATTCAATCCCGATGCAATTTCTGTGTTTCATCAACACTCTCATAGTCCACAGATTACAGAATGCCACCACATGTGCATCAGAAACTACTACTGGTCTTCCAGGGACGATCAATGCGTAGACTGTTTGAGACATTACTCCCATGGAGGAAAGTGCGCATGGTGACTGTTGTATTCAATCCCGATGCAAATTCTATGTTTCATCAACACTCTGATAGTCCACAGATTACAGAATGCCACCTGTTGTGTATCGGAAACCACTACTGGTCTTCCAGGGAACGATCAAAGTTTAGACTGTTTGCGACATTACTCCTGTGGAGGAAAGTGCGCATTGTGACTGTTGTATTCAATCCCGATGGAATTTCTGTGTTTCATCAACACTCTGATAGTCCACAGATTACAGAATGCCACCAGATGTACATCGGGAACTACTACTGGTCTTCCAGGGAACGATCAACGCGTAGACTCTTTCAGACGTTACTCCCATTTAGGAAAGTGCGGATGGTGAATGTTGTATTTAATCCCGATGCAATTTCTGTGTTTCATCAACTCTCTGATAGTCCACAGATTACAGAATGCCTCCAGATGAGCATCGGAAACTACTACTGGTCTTCCAGGGAACGATCAAAACGTAGACTTAGTCAGCCATTACTCCCATGGAGGAAAGTGCGGATTGTGATTGTTGTATTCACTCCCGATGCAATTTCTGTGTTTCATCAACACTCTGATAGTCCACAGATTTTAGAATGCCACCAGACGTGTATCGGAAACTACTACTGGTCTTCCAGGGAACGATCAAAGCGTAGTCCGTTTGAGACATTGCTCCCATGGAGGAAAGTACGCATAGTGACTGTTGTATTAAAAGCTGATGCAATTTCTGTGTTTCATCAACACTTTGAAGGTTCTCAGATTACAGAATGTCTCCAGATGTGTATCGGAAACTACTACTGGTCTTCAAGGGACGATCAAACGTAGACTGTTTGAGTGAGACATTACTCCCATTTAGGAAAGTGCGGATTGTGACTGTTGTATTCAATCCCGATGCAGTTTCTGTGTTTCATCAACAATCTGATAGTCCACTGTTTACAGAATGCCAGCAGATGTGCATCGGAAACTACTACTGGTCTTCCAGGGAACGATCAAAACGTAGACTGTTTGAGACATTACTTCCATGGAGGGATGTGCGCTTGGTGACTGTTGTATTCAATCCCGATGCTATTTCTGTGTTTCATCAACACTCTGATAGTCCACAGATTACAGAATTCCACCAGATGTGATCGGAAACTACTACTGGTATTCCAGGGAAAAATCAAAGCGTAGACTGTTTGAGACATTACTCACGTGGAGGAAAGTGCGCATGGTGACTGTTGTATTCAATCCCAATGCAATTTCTGTGTTTCATCAACACTCTGATAGTCCACAGATTACAGAATGCCACCAGTTGTGTATCGGAAATCACTACTGGTCTTCCACGGAATGATCAAAGTGTAGACTGTTTGAGACATTACTCCCATGGAGGAAAGTGCGCATGGTGACTGTTGTATTCAATCCCGATGCAATTTCTGTGTTTCATCAACACTCTGATATTCCACAGATTACAGAATGCCACCACATGTGCATCGGAAACTACTACTGGTCTTCCAGGGACGATCAATGCGTAGACTGTTTGAAACATTACTCCCATGGAGGAAAGTGCGCATGCTGACTGTTGTACTCAATCCCGATGCAATTTCTGTGTTTCATCAACAATCTGATAGTCCACAGATTACAGAATTCCACCTGATGTGCATCGGAGACTACTACTGGTCTTCGAGGAAACGATCAAAGCGTAGACAGTTTCAGACGTTACTCCTATGGGGGAAAGTGCGGATGGTGACTGTTGTATTCAATCCCGATGCAATTTCTGTGTTTCATCAACACTCTGATAGTCCACAGACTACAGATTGTCTCCAGATGTACATCGGAAACTACTATTGGTCTTCCTGGGACCGATCAAAGCGTAGACTGTTTGAGACATTACTCCCATGGAGGAAAATGCGCATGTTGACTGTTGTATTCAATCCCGATGCTATTTCTGTCTTTCATCAACACTCTGATAGTCCACAAATTACAGAATGCCACCAGATGTGCATCGGAAACCACTACTGGTATTCTATTGAACGATCAGAGAGTTGACTGTTTGAGACATACTCCCGTAGAGGAAAGTGCGCATGGTGACTTTTGTATTCACTCCCGATGCATTTTCTGTTTTTCATCAACACTCTGATAGTCCACTGACTGCAGAATGCCACCAGTTGTGCATCAGAAGCCACTACTGGTCTTCCAGGGTACGATCAAAGCTTAGACTGTTTGAGTCGTTACTCCCATGGAGGGAAGTGAGTATGGTGACTGTGGTATTCAATCCCAATGCAATTTCTGTGTTTCATCAACTCTCGGGTAGTCCACAAATTACAGAATGCCACCAGATGTACTTCGGGAACTACTACTGGTCTTCCAGGGAACGATCAAAGTTTAGACTGTTTGCGACATTACTCCTGTGGAGGAAAGTGCGCATTGTGACTGTTGTATTCAATCCCGATGGAATTTCTGTGTTTCATCAACACTCTGATAGTCCACAGATTACAGAATGCCACCAGATGTGCATCGGAAACTACTACTGGTATTCCAGGGAATGATCAAAGCGTAGACTGTTTGAGACATTACTCCCATGGAGGAAAGTGCGCATGGTAATGTTGTATTCAATTACGATGCAATTTCTGTGTTTCAACAACACTCTGATACTCCACAGATTACAGAATGAAACCACATGTGCATCGGAAACTACTACTGGTCTACCAGGGACGATCAATGCGTAGACTGTTTGAGACATTACTCCCATGGAGGAAAGTGCGCATGGTGACTGTTGTATTCAATCCCGGTGCATTTTCTGTGTTTCAACAACACTCTGATAGTCCACAAATTACAGAAATCCACCAGATGTACATCGGGAACTACTACTGGTCTTCCAGGGAACGATCAAAGCGTAGACTCATTCAGACGTTACTGCCATGGTGAATGTTGTATTCAATCACGATGCAATTTCTGTGTTTCATCAACACTCTAATAGTCCACAGATAACAGAATGCCTCATGATGTGCATCGGAAACTACTACTGGTCTTCCAGGGAACGATTATAACGTAGACTGTGTCAGACATTACTACCATGGAGGAAAGTGCGAATTGTGATTGTTGTATTCACTCCCAATGCAATTTCTGTGTTTCATCAACACTCTAATAGTCCACAGATAACAGAATGCCTCCAGATGTGCATCGGAAACTACTACTGGTCTTCCAGGGAACGATCAAAACGTGGACTGTTTGAGACATTACTCATGTGGAGCAAAGTGCGAATGTTGACTGTTGTATCCAATCCCAATGCAATTTCAGTGTTTCATCAACACTCTGATAGTCCACAGATTACAGAATGCCACCAGTTGTGTATCGGATACCACTACTGGTCTTCCAGGGAACGATCAAATTTTAGACTGTTTGCGACATTACTCCTGTGGAGGAAAGTGCGCATTGTGACTGTTGTATTCAATCCTGATGGAATTTCTGTGTTTCATCAACACTCTGATAGTCCACAGATTACAGAATTCCACCAGATGTGCATCGGAAACTACTACTGGTCTTCGAGGAAACGATCAAAACGTAGACTGTTTCAGACGTTACTCCTATGGAGGAAAGTGCGGATGGTGACTGTTGTATTCAATCCCGATGCAATTTCTGTGTTTCATCAACACTCTGATAGTCCACAGATTACAGATTGTCTCCAGATGTACATCGGAAACTACTACTGGTCTTCCTGGGACCGATCAAAGCGTGGACTGTTTGAGACATTACTCCCATGGAGGAAAATGCGCATGGTGACTGTTGTATTCAATCCCGATGCTATTCTGTCTTTCATCAACACTCTGATAGTCCACAGATTACAGAATGCCACCAGATGTGCATCGGAAACTACTACTGGTATTCCAGGGAACGATCAAAGCGTAGACTGTTTGAGACATTACTCCCATGGAGGAAAGTGCGCATGGTGACTTTTGTTATCACTCCCGATGCATTTTCTATTTTTCATCAACACTCTGATAGTCCACCGACTGCAGAATGCCACCAGTTGTGCATCGGAAGCCACTACTGGTCTTCCAGGGAACGATCGAAGCGTAGACTGTTTGAGACGTTTCTCCCATGGAGGGAAGTGAGGATGGCGACTGTTGTATTCAATTCCGATGCAATTTCTGTGTTTCATCAACTCTCGGATAGTCCACAAATTGCAGAATGCCACCAGATGTACTTCGGGAACTACTACTGGTCTTCTAGGGAGCGATCAAAGCGTAGACTGTTTCAGACGTTACTCCCATGGAGGAAAGTGCGCATGGTGACAGTTGTATTAAATCCCGATGCTATTTCTGGGTTTCATCAACTCTCTGATAGTCCACAGATTACAGAATGCCACCAGAAGTGCATCGGAAACAACTGCTGGTATTCCAGGGAATGATCAAAGCGTAGACTGTTCGAGACATTACTCACGTGGAGGAAAGTGCGCATGATGACTGTTGTATCCAATCCCAATGCAATTTCAGTGTTTCATCAACACTCTGATTGTCCACTGATTACAGAATGCCACCATTTGTGTATCGGATACCACTACTGGTCTTCCAGGGAACGATCAAAGTTTAGACTGTTTGCGACATTACTCCTGTGGAGGAAAGTGCGCATTGTGACTGTTGTATTCAATCCCGATGGAATTTCTGTGTTTCATCAACACTCTGATAGTCCACAGATTACAGAATGCCACCAGATGTGCGTCGGAAACTACTACTGGTATTCCAGGGAATGATCAAAGCGTAGACTGTTTGAGACATTACTCCCGTGGAGGAAAGTGCGCATGGTGACTGTTGTATTCAATCCCGATGCAATTTCTGTGTTTCATCAACACTCTGATAGTCCACAGATTACAGAATGCCACCATATGTGCATCGGAAACTACTACTGGTCTTCCAGGGATGATCAATGCGTAGACTTTTTGAGACATTACTCCCATGGAGGAAAGTGCGCATGGTGACTGTTGTATTCAATCCCGATGCAATATCTGTATTTCATCAACACTCTGATAGTCCACAGATTACAGAATGCCACCACATGTGCATCGGAAACTACTACTGGTCTTCCAGGGACGATCAATGCGTAGACTGTTTGAGACATTACTCCCATGGAGGAAAGTGCGCATGGTGACTGTTGTATTCAATCCCGATGCAATTTCTGTGTTTCATTAACACTCTGATAGTCCACAGATTACAAAATTCCACCAGATGTGCATCAGAAACTACTACTGGTCTTCAAGAAAACGATCAAAACGTAGACTGTTTCAGACGTTACTCCTATGGAGGAAAGTGCGGATGGTGACTGTTGTATTCAATCCCGATGCAATTTCTGTGTTTCATCAACACTCTGATAGTCCACAGATTACAGATTGTCTCCAGATGTACATCGGAAACTACTACTGGTCTTCCTGGGACCGATCAAAGAGTAGACTGTTTGAGACATTACTCCCATGGAGGAAAATGCGCATGGTGACTGTTGTATTCAATCCCGATGCTATTCTGTCTTTCATCAACACTCTGATAGTCCACAGATTACAGAATGCCACCAGATGTGCATCGGAAACTACTACTGGTATTCCAGGGAACGATCAAAGCGTAGACTGTTTGAGACATTACTCCCATGGAGGAAAGTGCGCATGGTGACTGTTGTTATCACTCCCGATGCATTTTCTGTTTTTCATCAACACTCTGATAGTCCACCGACTGCAGAATGCCACCAGTTGTGCATCGGAAACCACTACTGGTCTTCCAGGGAACGATCGAAGCGTAGACTGTTTGAGACGTTACTCCCATGGAGGGAAGTGAGGATGGCGACTGTTGTATTCAATTCCGATGCCATTTCTGTGTTTCATCAACTCTAGGATAGTCCACAAATTGCAGAATGCCACCAGATGTACTTCGGGAACTACTACTGGTCATCTAGGGAACGATTAAAGCGTAGACTGTTTCAGACGTTACTCCCATGGAGGAAAGTGCGCATGGTAACTGTTGTATTAAATCCCGATGCTATTTCTGTGTTTCATCAACACTCTGATAGTCCACAGATTACAGAATGCCACCACATGTGCATCGGAACCTACTACTGGTCTTCCAGGGATGATCAATGCGTAGACTGTTTGAGACATTACTCCCATGGAGGAAAGTGCGCATGGTGACTGTTGTATTCAATCCCGATGCAATATCTGTATTTCATCAACACTCTGATAGTCCACAGATTACAGAATGCCACCACATGTGCATCGGAAACTACTACTGGTCTTCCAGGGACGATCAATGCGTAGACTGTTTGAGACATTACTCCCATGGAGGAAAGTGCGCATGGTGACTGTTGTATTCAATCCCGATGCAATTTCTGTGTTTCATTAACACTCTGATAGTCCACAGATTACAGAATTCCACCAGATGTGCATCGGAAACTACTACTGGTCTTCAAGGAAACGATCAAAACGTAGACTGTTTCAGACGTTACTCCTATGGAGGAAACTGCGGATGGTGACTGTTGTATTCAATCCCGATGCAATTTCTGTGTTTCATCAACACTCTGATAGTCCACAGATTACAGATTGTCTCCAGATGTACATCGGAAACTACTACTGGTCTTCCTGGGACCGATCAAAGCGTAGACTGTTTGAGACATTACTCCCATGGAGGAAAATGCGCATGGTGACTGTTTTATTCAATCCCGATGCTATTTCTGTCTTTCATCAACACTCTGATAGTCCACAGATTACAGAATGCCACCAGATGTGCATCGGAAACTACTACTGGTATTCCAGGGAATGATCAAAGCGTAGACTGTTTGAGACAATACTCCCATGGAGGAAAGTGCGCATGGTGACTGTTGTTATCACTCCCGATGCATTTTCTGTGTTTCATCAACACTCTGATAGTCCACTGACTGCAGAATGCCACCAGTTGTGCATCGGAAACCACTACTGGTCTTCCAGGGAACGATCGAAGCGTAGACTGTTTGAGTCGTTACTCCCATGGAGGGAAGTGAGTATGGTGACTGTGGTATTCAATCCCGATGCAATTTCTGTGTTTCATCAACTCTCGGATAGTCCACAAATTACAGAATGCCACCAGATGTACTTCGAGAACTACTACTGGTCTTCTAGGGAACGATCAAAGCTTATACTGCTTCAGACGTTACTCCCATGGAGGAAAGTGCGCATGGTGACTGTTGTATTCAATCCCGATGCAATTTCTGTGTTTCATCAACACTCTGATAGTCCACAAATTACAGAATGCCACCACATGTGCATCGGAAACTACTACTGGTCTTCCAGGGACGATCAATGCGTAGACTGTTTGAGACATTACTCCCATGGAGGAAAGTGCGCATGGTGACTGTTGTATTCAATCCCGATGCTATTTCTGTGTTTCATCAACACTCTGATAGTCCACAGTTTACAAAATGCCACCAGATGTGCATCGGAAACTACTACTGGTAATCCAGGGAACGATCAAAGCGTAGACTGTTTGAGACATTACTCCCATGGAGGAAAGTGCGCATGGTGACTGTTGTTATCACTCCCGATGCATTTTCTGTTTTTCATCAACACTCTGATAGTCCACTGACTGCAGAATGCCACCAGTTGTGCATCGGAAACCACTACTGGTCATCCAGGGAACGATCGAAGCGTAGACTGTTTGAGACGTTACTCCCGTGGAGGAATGTGCGCATGGTGACTGTTGTATTCAATCCCGATGCAATTTCTGTGTTTCATTAACACTCTGATAGTCCACAGATTACAGAATGCCACCACATGTGCTTCGGAAACTACTACTGGTCTTCCAGGGACGATCAATGCGTAGACTGTTTGAGACATTACTCCCATGGAGGAAAGTGCGAATTGTGATTGTTGTATTCACTCCCGATGCAATTTCTGTGTTTCATCAACACTCTGATAGTCCACAGATTACAGAATGCCACCAGTTGTGTATCGGAAACCACTACTGGTCTTCCAGGGAACGATCAAATCGTAGACTGTTTGAGACATTACTCCCATGGAGGAAAGTGCGAATTGTGATTGTTGTATTCACTCCCGATGCAATTTCTGTGTTTCATCAACACTCTGATAGTCCACAGATTACAGAATGCCACCAGATGTGCATCGGAAACTACTACTGGTATTCCAGGGAATTATCAAAGCGTAGACTGTTTGAGACATTACTCCCGTGGAGGAAAGTGCGCATGGTGACTGTTGTATTCAATCCCGATGCAATATCTGTATTTCATCAACACTCTGATAGTCCACAGATTACAGAATGCCACCACATGTGCATCGGAAACTACTAGTGGTCTTCCAGGGACGATCAATGCGTAGACTGTTTGAGACATTACTCCCATGGAGGAAAGTGCGCATGGTGACTGTTGTATTCAATCCCGATGCAATTTCTGTGTTTCATTAACACTCTGATAGTCCACAGATTACAGAATTCCACCAGATGTGCATCAGAAACTACTACTGGTCTTCAAGGAAACGATCAAAACGTAGACTGTTTCAGACGTTACTCCTATGGAGGAAAGTGCGGATGGTGACTGTTGTATTCAATCCCGATGCAATTTCTGTGTTTCATCAACACTCTGATAGTCCACAGATTACCGATTGTCTCCAGATGTACATCGGAAACTACTACTGGTCTTCCTGGGACCGATAAAAAGCGTAGACTGTTTGAGACATTACTCCCATGGAGGAAAATGCGCATGGTGACTGTTGTATTCAATCCCGATGCTATTCTGTCTTTCATCAACACTCTGATAGTCCACAGATTACAGAATGCCACCAGATGTGCAGCGGAAACTACTACTGGTATTCCAGGGAACGATCAAAGCGTAGACTGTTTGAGACATTACTCCCATGGAGGAAAGTGCGCATGGTGACTGTAGTTATCACTCCCGATGCATTTTCTGTTTTTCATCAACACTCTGATAGTCCACCGACTGCAGAATGCCACCAGTTGTGCATCGGAAACCACTACTGGTCTTCCAGGGAACGATCGAAACGTAGACTGTTTGAGACGTTACTCCCATGGAGGGAAGTGAGGATGGCGACTGTTGTATTCAATTCCGATGCAATTTCTGTGTTTCATCAACTCTCGGATAGTCCACAAATTGCAGAATGCCACCAGATGTACTTCGGGAACTACTACTGGTCTTCTAGGGAACGATCAAAGCGTAGACTGTTTCAGACGTTACTCCCATGGAGGAAAGTGCGCATGGTGACTGTTGTATTAAATCCCGATGCTATTTCTGTGTTTCATCAACACTCTGATAGTCCACAGATTACAGAATGCCACCACATGTTCATCGGAAACTACTACTGGTCTTCCAGGGATGATCAATGCGTAGACTGTATGAGACATTACTCCCATAGAGGAAAGTGCGCATGGTGACTGTTGTATTCAATCCCGATGCAATATCTGTATTTCATCAACACTCTGATAGTCCACAGATTACAGAATGCCACCACATGTGCATCGGAAACTACTACTGGTCTTCCAGGGACGATCAATGCGTAGACTGTTTGAGACATTACTCCCATGGAGGAAAGTGCGCATGGTGACTGTTGTATTCAATCCCGATGCAATTTCTGTGTTTCATTAACACTCTGATAGTCCACAGATTACAGAATTCCACCAGATGTGCATCGGAAACTACTACTGGTCTTCAAGGAAACGATCAAAACGTAGACTGTTTCAGACGTTACTCCTATGGAGGAAACTGCGGATGGTGACTGTTGTATTCAATCCCGATGCAATTTCTGTGTTTCATCAACACTCTGATAGTCCACAGATTACAGATTGTCTCCAGATGTACATCGGAAACTACTACTGGTCTTCCTGGGACCGATCAAAGCGTAGACTGTTTGAGACATTACTCCCATGGAGGAAAATGCGCATGGTGACTGTTTTATTCAATCCCGATGCTATTTCTGTCTTTCATCAACACTCTGATAGTCCACAGATTACAGAATGCCACCAGATGTGCATCGGAAACTACTACTGGTATTCCAGGGAATGATCAAAGCGTAGACTGTTTGAGACAATACTCCCATGGAGGAAAGTGCGCATGGTGACTGTTGTTATCAGTCCCGATGCATTTTCTGTGTTTCATCAACACTCTGATAGTCCACTGACTGCAGAATGCCACCAGTTGTGCATCGGAAACCACTACTGGTCTTCCAGGGAACGATCGAAGCGTAGACTGTTTGAGTCGTTACTCCCATGGAGGGAAGTGAGTATGGTGACTGTGGTATTCAATCCCGATGCAATTTCTGTGTTTCATCAACTCTCGGATAGTCCACAAATTACAGAATGCCACCAGATGTACTTCGAGAACTACTACTGGTCTTCTAGGGAACGATCAAAGCTTATACTGCTTCAGACGTTACTCCCATGGAGGAAAGTGCGCATGGTGACTGTTGTATTCAATCCCGATGCAATTTCTGTGTTTCATCAACACTCTGATAGTCCACAAATTACAGAATGCCACCACATGTGCATCGGAAACTACTACTGGTCTTCCAGGGACGATCAATGCGTAGACTGTTTGAGACATTACTCCCATGGAGGAAAGTGCGCATGGTGACTGTTGTATTCAATCCCGATGCTATTTCTGTGTTTCATCAACACTCTGATAGTCCACAGTTTACAAAATGCCACCAGATGTGCATCGGAAACTACTACTGGTAGTCCAGGGAACGATCAAAGCGTAGACTGTTTGAGACATTACTCCCATGGAGGAAAGTGCGCATGGTGACTGTTGTTATCACTCCCGATGCATTTTCTGTTTTTCATCAACACTCTGATAGTCCACTGACTGCAGAATGCCACCAGTTGTGCATCGGAAACCACTACTGGTCATCCAGGGAACGATCGAAGCGTAGACTGTTTGAGACATTACTCCCGTGGAGGAATGTGCGCATGGTGACTGTTGTATTCAATCCCGATGCAATTTCTGTGTTTCATTAACACTCTGATAGTCCACAGATTACAGAATGCCACCACATGTGCTTCGGAAACTACTACTGGTCTTCCAGGGACGATCAATGCGTAGACTGTTTGAGACATTACTCCCATGGAGGAAAGTGCGAATTGTGATTGTTGTATTCACTCCCGATGCAATTTCTGTGTTTCATCAACACTCTGATAGTCCACAGATTACAGAATGCCACCAGTTGTGTATCGGAAACCACTACTGGTCTTCCAGGGAACGATCAAATCGTAGACTGTTTGAGACATTACTCCCATGGAGGAAAGTGCGAATTGTGATTGTTGTATTCACTCCCGATGCAATTTCTGTGTTTCATCAACACTCTGATAGTCCACAGATTACAGAATGCCACCAGATGTGCATCGGAAACTACTACTGGTATTCCAGGGAATTATCAAAGCGTAGACTGTTTGAGACATTACTCCCGTGGAGGAAAGTGCGCATGGTGACTGTTGTATTCAATCCCGATGCAATTTCTGTGTTTCATCAACACTCTGATAGTCCACAGATTACAGAATGCCACCACATGTGCATCGGAAACTACTACTGGTCTTCCAGGGATGATCAATGCGTAGACTGTTTGAGACATTACTCCCATGGAGGAAAGTGCGCATGGTGACTGTTGTATTCAATCCCGATGCAATATCTGTATTTCATCAACACTCTGATAGTCCACAGATTACAGAATGCCACCACATGTGCATCGGAAACTACTAGTGGTCTTCCAGGGACGATCAATGCGTAGACTGTTTGAGACATTACTCCCATGGAGGAAAGTGCGCATGGTGACTGTTGTATTCAATCCCGATGCAATTTCTGTGTTTCATTAACACTCTGATAGTCCACAGATTACAGAATTCCACCAGATGTGCATCAGAAACTACTACTGGTCTTCAAGGAAACGATCAAAACGTAGACTGTTTCAGACGTTACTCCTATGGAGGAAAGTGCGGATGGTGACTGTTGTATTCAATCCCGATGCAATTTCTGTGTTTCATCAACACTCTGATAGTCCACAGATTACCGATTGTCTCCAGATGTACATCGGAAACTACTACTGGTCTTCCTGGGACCGATCAAAGCGTAGACTGTTTGAGACATTACTCCCATGGAGGAAAATGCGCATGGTGACTGTTGTATTCAATCCCGATGCTATTCTGTCTTTCATCAACACTCTGATAGTCCACAGATTACAGAATGCCACCAGATGTGCATCGGAAACTACTACTGGTATTCCAGGGAACGATCAAAGCGTAGACTGTTTGAGACATTACTCCCATGGAGGAAAGTGCGCATGGTGACTGTAGTTATCACTCCCGATGCATTTTCTGTTTTTCATCAACACTCTGATAGTCCACCGACTGCAGAATGCCACCAGTTGTGCATCGGAAACCACTACTGGTCTTCCAGGGAACGATCGAAGCGTAGACTGTTTGAGACGTTACTCCCATGGAGGGAAGTGAGGATGGCGACTGTTGTATTCAATTCCGATGCAATTTCTGTGTTTCATCAACTCTCGGATAGTCCACAAATTGCAGAATGCCACCAGATGTACTTCGGGAACTACTACTGGTCTTCTAGGGAACGATCAAAGCGTAGACTGTTTCAGACGTTACTCCCATGGAGGAAAGTGCGCATGGTGACTGTTGTATTAAATCCCGATGCTATTTCTGTGTTTCATCAACACTCTGATAGTCCACAGATTACAGAATGCCACCACATGTTCATCGGAAACTACTACTGGTCTTCCAGGGATGATCAATGCGTAGACTGTATGAGACATTACTCCCATAGAGGAAAGTGCGCATGGTGACTGTTGTATTCAATCCCGATGCAATATCTGTATTTCATCAACACTCTGATAGTCCACAGATTACAGAATGCCACCACATGTGCATCGGAAACTACTACTGGTCTTCCAGGGACGATCAATGCGTAGACTGTTTGAGACATTACTCCCATGGAGGAAAGTGCGCATGGTGACTGTTGTATTCAATCCCGATGCAATTTCTGTGTTTCATTAACACTCTGATAGTCCACAGATTACAGAATTCCACCAGATGTGCATCGGAAACTACAACTGGTCTTCAAGGAAACGATCAAATCGTAGACTGTTTCAGACGTTACTCCTATGGAGGAAAGTGCGGATGGTGACTGTTGTATTCAATCCCGATGCAATTTCTGTGTTTCATCAACACTCTGATAGTCCACAGATTACAGATTGTCTCCAGATGTACATCGGAAACTACTACTGGACTTCCTGGGACCGATCAAAGCGTAGACTGTTTGAGACATTACTCCCATGGAGGAAAATGCGCATGGTGACTGTTGTATTCAATCCCGAAGCTATTTCTGTCTTTCATCAACACTCTGATAGTCCACAGATTACAGAATGCCACCAGATGTGCATCGGAAACTACTACTGGTATTCCAGGGAATGATCAAAGCGTAGACTGTTTGAGACATTACTCCCATGGAGGAAAGTGCGCATGGTGACTGTTGTTATCACTCCCGATGCATTTTCTGTTTTTCATCAACACTCTGATAGTCCACTGACTGCAGAATGCCACCAGTTGTGCATCAGAAACCACTACTGGTCTTCCAGGGAACGATCGAAGCGTAGACTGTTTGAGTCGTTACTCCCATGGGGGGAAGTGAGTATGGTGACTGTGGTATTCAATCCCGATGCAATTTCTGTGTTTCATCAACTCTCGGATAGTCCACAAATTACAGAATGCCACCAGATGTACTTCGGGAACTACTACTGGTCTTCTAGGGAACGATCAAAGCTTATACTGCTTCAGACGTTACTCCTATGGAGGAAAGTGCGCATGGTGACTGTTGTATTCAATCCCGATGCAATTTCTGTGTTTCATCAACACTCTGATAGTCCACAAATTACAGAATGCCACCACATGTGCATCGGAAACTACTACTGGTCTTCCAGGGACGATCAATGCGTAGACTGTTTGAGACATTACTCCCATGGAGGAAAGTGCGCATGGTGACTGTTGTATTCAATCCCGATGCTATTTCTGTGTTTCATCAACACTCTGATAGTCCACAGTTTACAAAATGCCACCAGATGTGCATCGGAAACTACTACTGGTATTCCAGGGAACGATCAAAGCGTAGACTGTTTGAGACATTACTCCCATGGAGGAAAGTGCGCATGGTGACTGTTGTTATCACTCCCGATGCATTTTCTGTTTTTCATCAACACTCTGATAGTCCACTGATTGCAGAATGCCACCAGTTGTGCATCGGAAACCACCACTGGTCTTCCAGGGAACGATCGAAGCGTAGACTGTTTGAGACGTTACTCCCGTGGAGGAATGTGCGCATGGTGACTGTTGTATTCAATCCCGATGCAATTTCTATGTTTCATCAACACTCTCATAGTCCACAGATAACAGAATGCCACCACATGTGCATCGGAAACTACTACTGGTCAACCAGGGACGATCAATCCGTAGACTGTTTGAGTCATTACTCCCATGCAGGAAAGTGCGCATGGTGACTGTTGTATTCAATCCCGATGCAATTTTATGTTTCATCAACACTCTGATAGTCCACAGATTACAGAATGCCACCAGTTGTGTATCGGAAACCACTACTGGTCTTCCAGGGAACGATCTAAGTTTAGACTGTTTGCGACATTACTCCTGTGGAGGAAAGTGCGCATTGTGACTGTTGTATTCAATCCCGATGGAATTTCTGTGTTTCATCAACACTCTGATAGTCCACAGATTACAGAATGCCACCAGATGTACATCGGGAACTACTACTGGTCTTCCAGGGAACGATCAACGCGTAGACTCTTTCAGACGTTACTCCCATTTAGGAAAGTGCGGATGGTGAATGTTGTATTTAATCCCGATGCAATTTCTGTGTTTCATCAACACTCTGATAGTCCACAGATTACAGAATGCCTCCAGATGAGCATCGGAAACTACTACTGGTCTTCCAGGGAACGATCAAAACGTAGACTGAGTCAGCCATTACTCCCATGGAGGAAAGTGCGGATTGTGATTGTTGTATTCACTCCCGATGCAATTTCTGTGTTTCATCAACACTCTGATAGTCCACAGATTTTAGAATGCCACCAGACGTGTATCCGAAACTACTACTGTTCTTCCAGGGAACGATCAAAGCGTAGTCCGTTTGAGACATTGCTCCCATGGAGGAAAGTGCGCATAGTGACTGTTGTATTAAAACCCGATGCAATTTTTGTGTTTCATCAACACTTTGAAGGTTCTCAGATTACAGAATGTCTCCAGATGTGTATCGGAAACTACTACTGGTCTTCAAGGGACGATCAAACGTAGACTGTTTGAGTGAGACATTACTCCCATTTAGGAAAGTGCGGATTGTGACTGTTGTATTCAATCCCGATGCAGTTACTGTGTTTCATCAACAATCTGATAGTCCACTGTTTACAGAATGCCAGCATATGTGCATCGGAAACTACTACTGGTCTTCCAGGGAACGATCAAAACGTAGACTGTTTGAGACATTACTTCCATGGAGGGATGTGCGCTTGGTGATTGTTGTATTCAATCCCGATGCTATTTCTGTGTTTCATCAACACTCTGATAGTCCACAGATTACAGAATTCCACCAGATGTGATCGGAAACTACTACTGGTATTCCAGGGAAAAATCAAAGCGTAGACTGTTTGAGACATTACTCACGTGGAGGAAAGTGCGCATGGTGACTGTTGTATTCAATCCCAATGCAATTTCTGTGTTTCATCAACTCTCTGTCAGGCCACAGATTACAGAATGCCACCAGTTGTGTATCGGAAATCACTACTGGTCTTCCACGGAATGATCAAATCGTAGACTGTTTGAGACATTACTCCCGTGGAGGAAAGTGCGCATGGTGACTGTTGTATTCAATCCCGATGCAATTTCTGTGTTTCATCAACACTATGATATTCCACAGATTACAGAATGCCACCACATGTGCATCGGAAACTACTACTGGTCTTCCAGGGACGATCAATGCGTAGACTGTTTGAGACATTACTCCCATGGAGGAAAGTGCGCATGGTGACTGTTGTACTCAATCCCGATGCAATTTCTGTGTTTCATCAACAATCTGATAGTCCACAGATTACAGAATTCCACCAGATGTGCATCGGAAACTACTACTGGTCTTCGAGGAAACGATCAAAGCGTAGACGGTTTCAGACGTTACTCCTATGGAGGAAAGTGCGGATGGTGACTTTTGTATTCACTCCCGATGCATTTTCTGTTTTTCATCAACACTCTGATAGTCCACTGACTGCAGAATGCCACCAGTTGTGCATCGGAAGCCACTACTGGTCTTCCAGGGAACGATCAATGCGTAGACTGTTTGAGACATTACTCCCATGGAGGAAAATGCGCATGGTGACTGTTGTATTCAATCCCGAAGCTATTTCTGTCTTTCATCAACACTCTGATAGTCCACAGATTACAGAATGCCACCAGATGTGCATCGGAAACTACTACTGGTATTCCAGGGAATGATCAAAGCGTAGACTGTTTGAGACATTACTCCCATGGAGGAAAGTGCGCATGGTGACTGTTGTTATCACTCCCGATGCATTTTCTGTTTTTCATCAACACTCTGATAGTCCACTGACTGCAGAATGCCACCAGTTGTGCATCAGAAACCACTACTGGTCTTCCAGGGAACGATCGAAGCGTAGACTGTTTGAGTCGTTACTCCCATGGGGGGAAGTGAGTATGGTGACTGTGGTATTCAATCCCGATGCAATTTCTGTGTTTCATCAACTCTCGGATAGTCCACAAATTACAGAATGCCACCAGATGTACTTCGGGAACTACTACTGGTCTTCTAGGGAACGATCAAAGCTTATACTGCTTCAGACGTTACTCCTATGGAGGAAAGTGCGCATGGTGACTGTTGTATTCAATCCCGATGCAATTTCTGTGTTTCATCAACACTCTGATAGTCCACAAATTACAGAATGCCACCACATGTGCATCGGAAACTACTACTGGTCTTCCAGGGACGATCAATGCGTAGACTGTTTGAGACATTACTCCCATGGAGGAAAGTGCGCATGGTGACTGTTGTATTCAATCCCGATGCTATTTCTGTGTTTCATCAACACTCTGATAGTCCACAGTTTACAAAATGCCACCAGATGTGCATCGGAAACTACTACTGGTATTCCAGGGAACGATCAAAGCGTAGACTGTTTGAGACATTACTCCCATGGAGGAAAGTGCGCATGGTGACTGTTGTTATCACTCCCGATGCATTTTCTGTTTTTCATCAACACTCTGATAGTCCACTGATTGCAGAATGCCACCAGTTGTGCATCGGAAACCACCACTGGTCTTCCAGGGAACGATCGAAGCGTAGACTGTTTGAGACGTTACTCCCGTGGAGGAATGTGCGCATGGTGACTGTTGTATTCAATCCCGATGCAATTTCTATGTTTCATCAACACTCTCATAGTCCACAGATAACAGAATGCCACCACATGTGCATCGGAAACTACTACTGGTCAACCAGGGACGATCAATCCGTAGACTGTTTGAGTCATTACTCCCATGCAGGAAAGTGCGCATGGTGACTGTTGTATTCAATCCCGATGCAATTTCTATGTTTCATCAACACTCTGATAGTCCACAGATTACAGAATGCCACCAGTTGTGTATCGGAAACCACTACTGGTCTTCCAGGGAACGATCTAAGTTTAGACTGTTTGCGACATTACTCCTGTGGAGGAAAGTGCGCATTGTGACTGTTGTATTCAATCCCGATGGAATTTCTGTGTTTCATCAACACTCTGATAGTCCACAGATTACAGAATGCCACCAGATGTACATCGGGAACTACTACTGGTCTTCCAGGGAACGATCAACGCGTAGACTCTTTCAGACGTTACTCCCATTTAGGAAAGTGCGGATGGTGAATGTTGTATTTAATCCCGATGCAATTTCTGTGTTTCATCAACACTCTGATAGTCCACAGATTACAGAATGCCTCCAGATGAGCATCGGAAACTACTACTGGTCTTCCAGGGAACGATCAAAACGTAGACTGAGTCAGCCATTACTCCCATGGAGGAAAGTGCGGATTGTGATTGTTGTATTCACTCCCGATGCAATTTCTGTGTTTCATCAACACTCTGATAGTCCACAGATTTTAGAATGCCACCAGACGTGTATCCGAAACTACTACTGTTCTTCCAGGGAACGATCAAAGCGTAGTCCGTTTGAGACATTGCTCCCATGGAGGAAAGTGCGCATAGTGACTGTTGTATTAAAACCCGATGCAATTTTTGTGTTTCATCAACACTTTGAAGGTTCTCAGATTACAGAATGTCTCCAGATGTGTATCGGAAACTACTACTGGTCTTCAAGGGACGATCAAACGTAGACTGTTTGAGTGAGACATTACTCCCATTTAGGAAAGTGCGGATTGTGACTGTTGTATTCAATCCCGATGCAGTTACTGTGTTTCATCAACAATCTGATAGTCCACTGTTTACAGAATGCCAGCAGATGTGCATCGGAAACTACTACTGGTCTTCCAGGGAACGATCAAAACGTAGACTGTTTGAGACATTACTTCCATGGAGGGATGTGCGCTTGGTGATTGTTGTATTCAATCCCGATGCTATTTCTGTGTTTCATCAACACTCTGATAGTCCACAGATTACAGAATTCCACCAGATGTGATCGGAAACTACTACTGGTATTCCAGGGAAAAATCAAAGCGTAGACTGTTTGAGACATTACTCACGTGGAGGAAAGTGCGCATGGTGACTGTTGTATTCAATCCCAATGCAATTTCTGTGTTTCATCAACTCTCTGTCAGGCCACAGATTACAGAATGCCACCAGTTGTGTATCGGAAATCACTACTGGTCTTCCACGGAATGATCAAATCGTAGACTGTTTGAGACATTACTCCCGTGGAGGAAAGTGCGCATGGTGACTGTTGTATTCAATCCCGATGCAATTTCTGTGTTTCATCAACACTATGATATTCCACAGATTACAGAATGCCACCACATGTGCATCGGAAACTACTACTGGTCTTCCAGGGACGATCAATGCGTAGACTGTTTGAGACATTACTCCCATGGAGGAAAGTGCGCATGGTGACTGTTGTACTCAATCCCGATGCAATTTCTGTGTTTCATCAACAATCTGATAGTCCACAGATTACAGAATTCCACCAGATGTGCATCGGAAACTACTACTGGTCTTCGAGGAAACGATCAAAGCGTAGACGGTTTCAGACGTTACTCCTATGGAGGAAAGTGCGGATGGTGACTTTTGTATTCACTCCCGATGCATTTTCTGTTTTTCATCAACACTCTGATAGTCCACTGACTGCAGAATGCCACCAGTTGTGCATCGGAAGCCACTACTGGTCTTCCAGGGAACGATCAATGCGTAGACTGTTTGAGACATTACTCCCATGGAGGAAAATGCGCATGGTGACTGTTGTATTCAATCCCGAAGCTATTTCTGTCTTTCATCAACACTCTGATAGTCCACAGATTACAGAATGCCACCAGATGTGCATCGGAAACTACTACTGGTATTCCAGGGAATGATCAAAGCGTAGACTGTTTGAGACATTACTCCCATGGAGGAAAGTGCGCATGGTGACTGTTGTTATCACTCCCGATGCATTTTCTGTTTTTCATCAACACTCTGATAGTCCACTGACTGCAGAATGCCACCAGTTGTGCATCAGAAACCACTACTGGTCTTCCAGGGAACGATCGAAGCGTAGACTGTTTGAGTCGTTACTCCCATGGGGGGAAGTGAGTATGGTGACTGTGGTATTCAATCCCGATGCAATTTCTGTGTTTCATCAACTCTCGGATAGTCCACAAATTACAGAATGCCACCAGATGTACTTCGGGAACTACTACTGGTCTTCTAGGGAACGATCAAAGCTTATACTGCTTCAGACGTTACTCCTATGGAGGAAAGTGCGCATGGTGACTGTTGTATTCAATCCCGATGCAATTTCTGTGTTTCATCAACACTCTGATAGTCCACAAATTACAGAATGCCACCACATGTGCATCGGAAACTACTACTGGTCTTCCAGGGACGATCAATGCGTAGACTGTTTGAGACATTACTCCCATGGAGGAAAGTGCGCATGGTGACTGTTGTATTCAATCCCGATGCTATTTCTGTGTTTCATCAACACTCTGATAGTCCACAGTTTACAAAATGCCACCAGATGTGCATCGGAAACTACTACTGGTATTCCAGGGAACGATCAAAGCGTAGACTGTTTGAGACATTACTCCCATGGAGGAAAGTGCGCATGGTGACTGTTGTTATCACTCCCGATGCATTTTCTGTTTTTCATCAACACTCTGATAGTCCACTGATTGCAGAATGCCACCAGTTGTGCATCGGAAACCACCACTGGTCTTCCAGGGAACGATCGAAGCGTAGACTGTTTGAGACGTTACTCCCGTGGAGGAATGTGCGCATGGTGACTGTTGTATTCAATCCCGATGCAATTTCTATGTTTCATCAACACTCTCATAGTCCACAGATAACAGAATGCCACCACATGTGCATCGGAAACTACTACTGGTCAACCAGGGACGATCAATCCGTAGACTGTTTGAGTCATTACTCCCATGCAGGAAAGTGCGCATGGTGACTGTTGTATTCAATCCCGATGCAATTTCTATGTTTCATCAACACTCTGATAGTCCACAGATTACAGAATGCCACCAGTTGTGTATCGGAAACCACTACTGGTCTTCCAGGGAACGATCTAAGTTTAGACTGTTTGCGACATTACTCCTGTGGAGGAAAGTGCGCATTGTGACTGTTGTATTCAATCCCGATGGAATTTCTGTGTTTCATCAACACTCTGATAGTCCACAGATTACAGAATGCCACCAGATGTACATCGGGAACTACTACTGGTCTTCCAGGGAACGATCAACGCGTAGACTCTTTCAGACGTTACTCCCATTTAGGAAAGTGCGGATGGTGAATGTTGTATTTAATCCCGATGCAATTTCTGTGTTTCATCAACACTCTGATAGTCCACAGATTACAGAATGCCTCCAGATGAGCATCGGAAACTACTACTGGTCTTCCAGGGAACGATCAAAACGTAGACTGAGTCAGCCATTACTCCCATGGAGGAAAGTGCGGATTGTGATTGTTGTATTCACTCCCGATGCAATTTCTGTGTTTCATCAACACTCTGATAGTCCACAGATTTTAGAATGCCACCAGACGTGTATCCGAAACTACTACTGTTCTTCCAGGGAACGATCAAAGCGTAGTCCGTTTGAGACATTGCTCCCATGGAGGAAAGTGCGCATAGTGACTGTTGTATTAAAACCCGATGCAATTTTTGTGTTTCATCAACACTTTGAAGGTTCTCAGATTACAGAATGTCTCCAGATGTGTATCGGAAACTACTACTGGTCTTCAAGGGACGATCAAACGTAGACTGTTTGAGTGAGACATTACTCCCATTTAGGAAAGTGCGGATTGTGACTGTTGTATTCAATCCCGATGCAGTTACTGTGTTTCATCAACAATCTGATAGTCCACTGTTTACAGAATGCCAGCAGATGTGCATCGGAAACTACTACTGGTCTTCCAGGGAACGATCAAAACGTAGACTGTTTGAGACATTACTTCCATGGAGGGATGTGCGCTTGGTGATTGTTGTATTCAATCCCGATGCTATTTCTGTGTTTCATCAACACTCTGATAGTCCACAGATTACAGAATTCCACCAGATGTGATCGGAAACTACTACTGGTATTCCAGGGAAAAATCAAAGCGTAGACTGTTTGAGACATTACTCACGTGGAGGAAAGTGCGCATGGTGACTGTTGTATTCAATCCCAATGCAATTTCTGTGTTTCATCAACACTCTGACAGTCCACAGATTACAGAATGCCACCAGTTGTGTATCGGAAATCACTACTGGTCTTCCACGGAATGATCAAATCGTAGACTGTTTGAGACATTACTCCCGTGGAGGAAAGTGCGCATGGTGACTGTTGTATTCAATCCCGATGCAATTTCTGTGTTTCATCAACACTATGATATTCCACAGATTACAGAATGCCACCACATGTGCATCGGAAACTACTACTGGTCTTCCAGGGACGATCAATGCGTAGACTGTTTGAGACATTACTCCCATGGAGGAAAGTGCGCATGGTGACTGTTGTACTCAATCCCGATGCAATTTCTGTGTTTCATCAACAATCTGATAGTCCACAGATTACAGAATTCCACCAGATGTGCATCGGAAACTACTACTGGTCTTCGAGGAAACGATCAAAGCGTAGACGGTTTCAGACGTTACTCCTATGGAGGAAAGTGCGGATGGTGACTTTTGTATTCACTCCCGATGCATTTTCTGTTTTTCATCAACACTCTGATAGTCCACTGACTGCAGAATGCCACCAGTTGTGCATCGGAAGCCACTACTGGTCTTCCAGGGAACGATCAATGCGTAGACTGTTTGAGACATTACTCCCATGGAGGAAAGTGCGCATGGTGACTGTTGTATTCAATCCCGATGCTATTTCTGTCTTTCATCAACACTCTGATAGTCCACAGTTTACAGAATGCCACCAGATGTGCATCGGAAACTACTACTGGTATTCCAGGGAACGATCAAAGCGTAGACTGTTTGAGACATTACTCCCATGGAGGAAAGTGCGCATGGTGACAGTTGTTATCACTCCCGATGCATTTTCTGTTTTTCATCAACACTCTGATAGTCCACTGACTGCAGAATGCCACCAGTTGTGCATCGGAAACCACTACTGGTCTTCCAGGGAACGATCGAAGCGTAGACTGTTTGAGACGTTACTCCCGTGGAGGAATGTGCGCATGGTGACTGTTGTATTCAATCCCGATGCAATTTCTGTGTTTCATCAACACTCTGATAGTCCACAGTTTACAAAATGCCACCAGATGTGCATCGGAAACTACTACTGGTCTTCCAGGGACGATCAATGCGTAGACTGTTTGAGACATTACTCCCATGGAGGAAAGTGCGCATGGTGACTGTTGTACTCAATCCCGATGCAATTTCTGTGTTTCATCAACAATCTGATAGTCCACAGATTACAGAATTCCACCAGATGTGCATCGGAAACTACTACTGGTCTTCGAGGAAACGATCAAAGCGTAGACAGTTTCAGACGTTACTCCTATGGAGGAAAGTGCGGATGGTGACTTTTGTATTCACTCCCGATGCATTTTCTGTTTTTCATCAACACTCTGATAGTACACAGATTACAGAATGCCACCACATGTGCATCGGAAACTTCTACTGGTCTTCCAGGGACGATCAATGCGTAGACTGCTTGAGACATTACTCCCATGGAGGAAAGTGCGCATGGTGACTGTTGTATTCAATCCCGATGCCAATTTCTATGTTTCATCAACACTCTGATAGTCCACAGATTACAGAATGGCACCAGTTGTGTATCGAAAACCACTACTGGTCTTCCAGGGAACGATCAAAGTTTAGACTGTTTGCGACATTACTCCTGTGGAGGAAAGTGCGCATTGTGACTGTTGTATTCAATCCCGATGGAATTTCTGTGTTTCATCAACACTCTGATAGTCCACAGATTACAGAATGAAACCACATGTGCATCGGAAACTACTACTGGTCTACCAGGGACGATCAATGCGTAGACTGTTTGAGACATTACTCCCATGGAGGAAAGTGCGCATGGTGACTGTTGTATTCAATCCCGATGCATTTTCTGTGTTTCAACAACACTCTGATAGTCCACAAATTACAGAATGCCTCCAGATGTGCATCGGAAACTACTACTGGTCTTCCAGGGAACGATCAAAACGTAGACTGTGTCAGACATTACTACCATGGAGGAAAGTGCGAATTGTGTTTGTTGTATTCACTCCCGATGCAATTTCTGTGTTTCATCAACACTCTAATAGTCCACAGACAACAGAATGCCTCCAGATGTGCATCGGAAACTACTACTGGTCTTCCAGGGAACGATCAAAACGTGGACTGTTTGAGACATTACTCATGTGGAGCAAAGTGCGCATGATGACTGCTGTATCCAATCCCAATGCAATTTCAGTGTTTCATCAACACTCTGATAGTCCACAGATTACAGAATGCCCCCAGTTGTGTATCGGATACCACTACTGGTCTTCCAGGGAACGATCAAATTTTAGACTGTTGGCGACATTACTCCTGTGGAGGAAAGTGCGCATTGTGACTGTTGTATTCAATCCTGATGGAATTTCTGTGTTTCATCAACACTCTGATAGTCCACTGATTACAGAATGCCACCAGATGTGCATCGAAAACTACTACTGGTATTCCAGGGAATGATCAAAGCGTAGACTGTTTGAGACATTACTCCCGTGGAGGAAAGTGCGCATGGTGACTGTTGTATTCAATCCCGATGCAATTTCTGTGTTTCATCAACACTCTGATAGTCCACTGATTACAGAATGCCACTACATGTGCATCGGAAACTACTACTGGTCTTCCAGGGACGATCAATTCGTAGACTGTTTGAGACATTACTCCCATGGAGGAAAGTGCGAATGGTGACTGTTGTATTCAAACCCGATGCAATTTCTGTATTTCATCAACACTCTGATAGTCCACAGATTACAGAATGCCACCACATGTGCATCGGAAACTACTACTGGTCTTCCAGGGACGATCTATGCGTAGCCTGTTTGAGACATTACTCCCATGGAGGAAAGTGCGCATGGTGACTGTTGTATTCAATCCCGATGCAATTTCTGTGTTTCATCAACACTCTGATAGTCCACAGATCACAGAATTCCACCAGATGTGCATCGGAAACTACTACTGGTCTTCGAGGAAACGATCAAAACGTAGACAGTTTCGAACGTTACTCCTATGGAGGAAAGTGCGGATGGTGACTGTTGTATTCAATCCCGATGCAATTTCTGTGTTTCATCAACACTCTGATAGTCCACAGATTACAGATTGTCTCCAGATGTACATCGGAAACTACTACTGGTCTTCCTGGGACCGATCAATGCGTGGACTGTTTGAGACATTACTCCCATGGAGGAAAATGCGCATGGTGACTGTTGTATTCAATCCCGATGCTATTCTGTCTCTCATCAACACTCTGATAGTCCACAGATTACAGAATGCCACCAGATGTGCATCGGAAACTACTACTGGTATTCCAGGGAACGATCAAAGCGTAGACTGTTTGAGACATTACTCCCATGGAGGAAAGTGCGCATGGTGACTGTTGTTATCACTCCCGATGCATTTTCTGTTTTTCATCAACACTCTGATAGTCCACCGACTGCAGAATGCCACCAGTTGTGCATCGAAAACCACTACTGGTCTTCCAGGGAACGATCGAAGCGTAGACTGTTTGAGACGTTACTCCCATGGAGGGAAGTGAGGAAGGCGACTGTTGTATTCAATTCCGATGCAATTTCTGTGTTTCATCAACTCTCGGATAGTCCACAAATTGCAGAATGCCACCAGATGTACTTCGGGAACTACTACTGGTCTTCTAGGGAACGATCAAAGCGTAGACTGTTTCAGACGTTACTCCCATGGAGGAAAGTGCGCATGGTGACTGTTGTATTAAATCCCGATGCTATTTCTGTGTTTCATCAACACTCTGATAGTCCACAGATTACAGAATGCCACCAGATGTGCATCGGAAACTACTACTGGTATTCCAGGGAACGATCAAAGCGTAGACTGTTTGAGACATTACTCCCATGGAGGAAAGTGCGCATGGTGACTGTTGTTATCACTCCCGATGCATTTTCTGTTTTTCATCAACACTCTGATAGTCCACTGACTGCAGAATGCCACCAGTTGTGCATCGGAAACCACTACTGGTCTTCCAGGGAACGATCGAAGCGTAGCCTGTTTGAGACGTTACTCCCGTGGAGGAATGTGCGCATGGTGACTGTTGTATTCAATCCCGATGCAATTTCTGTGTTTCATCAACACTCTGATAGTCCACAGATTACAGAATGCCAACACATGTGCATCGGAAACTACTACTGGTCTTCCAGGGACGATCAATGCGTAGACTGTTTGAGACATTACTCCCATGGAGGAAAGTGCGCATGGTGACTGTTGTATTCAATCCCGATGCAATTTCTATGTTTCATCAACACTCTGATAGTACACAGATTACAGAATGCCACCAGTTGTGTATCGGAAACCACTACTGGTCTTCCAGTCAACGATCAAAGTTTAGACTGTTTGCGACATTACCCCTGTGGAGGAAAGTGCGCATTGTGACTGTTGTATTCAATCCCGATGGAATTTCTGTTTTTCATCAACACTCTGATAGTCCACAGATTACAGAATGCCACCAGATGTACATCGGGAACTACTACTGGTCTTCCAGGGAACGATCAAAGCGTAGACTCTTTCAGACGTTACTCCCATGGAGGAAAGTGTGCATGGTGAATGTTGTATTCAATCCCGATGCAACTTCTGTGTTTCATCAACACTCTAATAGTCCACAGATAACAGAATGCCTCCAGATGTGCATCGGAAACTACTACTGGTCTTCCAGGGAACGATCAAAGCGTAGACTCTTTCAGACGTTACTCCCATGGAGGAAAGTGCGCATGGTGAATGTTGTATTCAATCCCGATGCAACTTCTGTGTTTCATCAACACTCTAATAGTCCACAGATAACAGAATGCCTCCAGATGTGCATCGGAAACTACTACTGGTCTTCCAGGGAACGATCAAAACGTAGACTGTGTCAGACATTACTACCATGGAGGAAAGTGCGAATTGTGATTGTTGTATTCACTCCCGATGCAATATCTGTGTTTCATCAACACTCTGATAGTCCACAGATTACAGAATGCCACCACATGTGCATCGGAAACTATTACTGGTCTTCCAGGGACGATCAATGCGTAGACTGTTTGAGACATTACTCCCATGGAGGAAAGTGCGCATGGTGACTGTTATAATCAATCCCGATGCAATTTCTGTATTTCATGAACACTCTGATAGTCCACAGATTACAGAATGCCACCACATGTGCATCGGAAACTACTACTGGTCTTCCAGGGACGATCAATGCGTAGACTGTTTGAGACATTACTCCAATGGAGGAAAGCGCGCATGGTGACTGTTGTATTCAATCCCGATGCAATCTCTGTGTTTCATCAACACTCTGATACTCCACAGATTACAGAATTCCACCAGATGTGCATCGGAAACTACTACTGGTATTCCAGGGAACGATCAAAGCGTAGACTGTTTGAGACATTACTCCCATGGAGGAAAGTG
Source organism: Schistocerca gregaria (assembly GCF_023897955.1). Lineage (NCBI taxonomy): Eukaryota > Metazoa > Arthropoda > Insecta > Orthoptera > Acrididae > Schistocerca > Schistocerca gregaria. The sequence continues at coordinate 46,503,083 of NC_064927.1, forward strand.
CGCATGGTGACTGTTGTTATCACTCCCGATGCATTTTCTGTTTTTCATCAACACTCAGATAGTCCACTGACTGCAGAATGCCACCAGTTGTGCATCGGAAACCACTACTGGTCTTCCAGGGAACGATCGAAGCGTAGACTGTTTGAGACGATACTCCCGTTGAGGAATGTGCGCATGGTGACTGTTGTATTCAATCCCGATGCAATTTCTGTGTTTCAACAACACTCTGATAGTACACAGATTACAGAATGCCACCACATGTGCATCGGAAACTACTACTGGTCTTCCAGGGACGATCAATGCGTAGACTGTTTGAGACATTACTCCCATGGAGGAAAGTGCGCATGGTGACTGTTGTATTCAATCCCGATGCAATTTCTATGTTTCATCAACACTCTGATAGTCCACAGATTACAGAATGCCACCAGTTGTGTATCGGAAACCACTACTGGTCTTCCAGGGAACGATCAAAGTTTAGACTGTTTGGGACATTACTCCTGTGGAGGAAAGTGCGCATTGTGACTGTTGTATTCAATCCCGATGGAATTTCTGTGTCTCATCAACACTCTGATAGTCCACAGATTACAGAATGCCACCAGATGTGCATGGGAAACTACTACTGGTATTCCAGGGAATGATCAAAGCGTAGACTGTTTGAGACATTACTCCCATGGAGGAAAGTGCGCATGGTAGTGTTGTATTCAATTACGATGCAATTTCTGTGCTTCATCAACACTCAGATACTCCACAGATTACAGAATGAAACCACATGTGCATCGGAAACTACGACTGGTCTACCAGGGACGATCAATGCGTAGACTGTTTGAGACATTACTCCCATGGAGGAAAGTGCGCATGGTGACTGTTGTATTCAATCCCGATGCATTTTCTGTGTTTCAACAACACTCTGATAGTCCACAAATTACAGAATTCCACCAGATGTACATCGGGAACTACTACTGGTCTTCCAGGGAACGATCAAAGCGTAGACTCTTTCAGACGTTACTCCCATGGAGGAAAGTGCGCATGGTGAATGTTGTATTCAATCCCGATGCAATTTCTGTGTTTCATCAACACTCTAATAGTCCACAGATAACAGAATGCCTCCAGATGTGCATCGGAAACTACTACTGGTCTTCCAGGGAACGATCAAAACGTAGACTGTGTCAGACATTTCTACCATGGAGGAAAGTGCGAATTGTGATTGTTGTATTCACTCCCGATGCAATTTCTGTGTTTCATCAACACTCTAATAGTCCACAGATAACAGAATGCCTCCAGATGTGCATCGGAAACTACTACTGTTCTTCCAGGGAACGATAAAAACGTAGACTGTTTGAGACATTACTCATATGGAGCCAAGTGCGCATGATGACTGTTGTATCCAATCCCAATGCAATTTCAGTGTTTCATCAACACTCTGATAGTCCACAGATTACAGAATGCCACCAGTTGTGTATCGGATAACTACTGGTCTTCCAGGGAACGATCAAAGTTTAGACTGTTTGCGACATTATCCCTGTGGAGGAAAGTGCGCATTGTGACTGTTGTATTCAATTCCGATGGAATTTCTGTGTTTCATCCACACTCTGATAGTCCACAGATTACAGAATGCCACCAGATGTGATACGGAAACTACTACTGGTATTCCAGGGAATGATCAAAGCGTAGACTGTTTGAGACATTACTCCCGTGGAGGAAAGTGCGCATGGTGACTGTTGTATTCAATCCCGATGCAATTTCTGTGTTTCATCAACACTCTGATAGTCCACAGATTACAGAATGCCACCACATGTGCATCGGAAACTACTACTGGTCTTCCAGGGACGATCAATGCGTAGACTGTTTGAGACATTACCCCCATGGAGGAAAGTGCGCATGGTGACTGTTGTATTCAATCCCGATGCAATTTATGTATTTCATCAACACTCTGATAGTCCACAGATTACAGAATGCCACCACATGTGCATCGGAAACTACTACTGGTCTTCCAGGAACGATCAATGCGTAGACTGTTTGATACATTACTCCCATGGAGGAAAGTGCGCATGGTGACTGTTGTATTCAATCCCGATGCAATTTCTGTGTTTCATCAACACTCTGATAGTCCACAGATTACAGAATTCCACCAGATGTGCATCGGAAACTACTACTGGTCTTCGAGGAAACGATCAAAACGTAGACTGTTTCAGACGTTACTCCTATGGAGGAAAGTGCGGATGGTGACTGTTGTATTCAATCCCGATGCAATTTCTGTGTTTCATCAACACTCTGATAGTCCACAGATTACAGATTGTATCCAGATGTACATCGGAAACTACTACTGGTCTTCCTGGGACCGATCAAAGCGTAGACTGTTTGAGACATTACTCCCATTGAGGAAAATGCGCATGGTGACTGTTGTATTCAATCCCGATGCTATTTGTGTCTTTCGTCAACACTCTGATAGTCCACAGATTACAGAATGCAACCAGATGTGCATCGGAAACTACTACTGGTAATCCAGGGACTGATCAAAGCGTAGACTGTTTGAGACATTACTCCCATGGAGGAAAGTGCGCATGGTGACTGTTGTTATCACTCCCGATGCATTTTCTGTTTTTCATCAACACTCTGATAGTCCACTGACTGCAGAATGCCACCAGTTGTGCATCGGAAACCACTACTGGTCTTCCAGGGAACGATCGAAGCGTAGAATGTTTGAGACATTACTCCCATGGAGGGAAGTGAGGATGGCGACTGTTGTATTCAATTCCGATGCAATTTCTGTGTTTCATCAACTCTCGGATAGTCCACAAATTGCAGAATGCCACCAGATGTACTTCAGGAACTACTACTGGTCTTCTAGGGAACGATCAAGGCGTAGACTGTTTCAGACGTTACTCCCATGGAGGAAAGTGCGCAGGTGACTGTTGTATTAAATCCCGATGCTATATCTGTGTTTCATCAACACCCTGATAGTCCACAGATTACAGAATGCCACCAGATGTGCATCGGAAACCACTACTGGTATTCCATTGAACGATCAGAGCGTAGACTGTTTGAGACATACTCCCGTAGAGGAAAGTGCGCATGGTGACTGTTGTATTCACTCCCGATGCATTTTCTGATTTTCATCAACTCTCTGATAGTCCACTGACTGCAGAATGCCACCAGTTGTGCATCGGAAACCTCTACTGGTCTTCCAGGGAACGATCAAATCGTAGACTGTGTCAGACATTACTCCCATGGAGGAAAGTGCGAATTGTGATTGTTGTATTCACTCCCGATGCAATTTCTGTGTTTCATCAACACTCTGATAGTCCACAGATTACAGAATGCCACCAGTTGTGTATCGGAAACCACTACTGGTCTTCCAGGGAACGATCAAATCGTAGACTGTTTGAGACATTACTCCCATGGAGGAAAGTGCGCATGGTGACTATTGTATTCAATCCCGATGCTATTTCTGTGTTTCATCAACACTCTGATAGTCCACAGATTACAGAATGCCACCAGAAGTGCATCGGAAACAACTGCTGGTATTCCAGGGAATGATCAAAGCGTAGACTGTTCGAGACATTACTCACGTGGAGGAAAGTGCGCATGATGACTGTTGTATCCAATCCCAATGCAATTTCAGTGTTTCATCAACACTCTGATAGTCCACAGATTACAGAATGCCACCAGTTGTGTATCGGATACCACTACTGGTCTTCCAGGGAACGATCAAAGTTTAGACTGTTTGCGACATTACTCCTGTGGAGGAAAGTGCGCATTGTGACTGTTGTATTCAATCCCGATGGAATTTCTGTGTTTCATCAACACTCTGATAGTCCACAGATTACAGAATGCCACCAGATGTGCATCGGAAACTACTACTGGTATTCCAGGGAATGATCAAAGCGTAGACTGTTTGAGACATTACTCCCGTGGAGGAAAGTGCGCATGGTGACTGTTGTTATCACTCCCGATGCATTTTCTGTTTTTCATCAACACTCTGATAGTCCACTGACTGCAGAATGCCACCAGTTGTGCATCGGAAACCACTACTGGTCTTCCAGGGAACGATCGAAGCGTAGACCGTTTGAGACGTTACTCCCATGGAGGGAAGTGAGGATAGCGACTGTTTTATTCAATCCGGATGCAATTTCTGTGTTTCATCAACTCTCGGATAGTCCACAAATTGCAGAATGCCACCAGATGTACTTGGGGAACTACTACTGGTCTTCTAGGGAATGATCGAAGCGTAGACTGTTTCAGACGTTACTCCCATGGAGGAAAGTGCGCATGGTGACTGTTGTATTAAATCCCGAAGCTATTTCTGTGTTTCATCAACACTCTGATAGTCCACAGATTACAGAATGCCACCAGATGTGCATCGGAAACCACTACTGGTATTCCATTGAACGATCAGAGCGTAGACAGTTGAGAAATAATCCCGTAGAGGAAAGTGCGCATGGTGACTGTTGTATTCACTACCTATGCATTTTCTGTTTTTCATCAACACTGTGATAGTCCACTGACTGCAGAATGCCACCAGTTGTGCATCGGAAACCACTAGTGGTCTTCCAGGGAACGATCAAAACGTAGACTGTTTGAGACATTACTCCCATGGAGGAAAGTGCGCATGGTGACTGTTGTATTCAATCCCGATGCTATTTCTGTGTTTCATCAACACTCTGATAGTCCACAGATTACAGAATTCCACCAGATGTGCATCGGAAACTACTACAGGTATTCCAGGGAACGATCAAATCGTAGACTGTATGAGATATCACTCCAGTGGAGGAAGGTGCGCATGGTGACTGTTGTATTCAATCGCGATGCATTTTGTGTGTTTCATCAAAACCCTGATAGTCGACAGATTACAGAATGAGATCAGTTGTGCATCGGAAAAAACTACTGGTCTTCCAGGGAACGATCAAAGCGTAGACTGTTTGCGATATTGATCCCATGGAGGAAAGTGCGGATGGTGACTGTTGTATTCAATCCCGATGCAATTTCTGTGTTTCATCAACACTCTGATAGTCCACAAATTACAGAATGCCACCAGATGTACATCGGGAACTACTAGTGGTCTTCCAGGGAACGATCAAAGCCTAGACTGTTTGAGACATTACTCCTTTGGAGGAAAGTGCGCATTGTGACTATTGTATTCAATCCCGATGGAGTTTCTGTGTTTCATCAACACTCTGATAGTCCACAGATTACAGAATGCCACCAGATGTGCATCGGAAACCACTACTGGTATTCCAGCGAATGATCAAAGCGTAGACTGTTTGAGACATTACTCCCGTGGAGGAAAGTGCGCATGGTGACTGTTGTATTAAATCCCGATGCAATTTCTGAGTTTCATCAACACTCTGATAGTCCACAGATTACAAAATGCCACCACATGTGCATCGGAAACTACTACTGGTCATCCAGGGATGATCAATGCGTAGATTGTTTGAGACATTACTCCCATGGAGGAAAGTGCGCATGGTGACTGTTGTATTCAATCCCGATGCAATTTCTGTATTTCATTAACACTCTGATAGTCCACAAATTGCAGAATGCCACCAGATGTACTTGGGGAACTACTACTGGTCTTCTAGGGAACGATCGAAGCGTAGACTGTTTCAGACGTTACTCCCATGGAGGAAAGTGCGCATGGTGAATGTTGTATTAAATCCCGATGCTATTTCTGTGTTTCATCAACACTCTGATAGTCCACAGATTACAGAATTCCACCAGATGTGCATCGGAAACTACTACTGGTATTCCAGGGAATAATCAAAGCGTAGACTGTTTGAGGCATTACTCACGTGGAGGAATGTGCGCATGATGACTGTTGTATTAAATCCTGATGCAATTTATATGTTTCATCAACACTCTTATAGTCCACAGATTACAGAATGCCACCAGTTGTGTATCGGAGACCACTACTGGTCTTCCAGGGAACGATCAAAGTTTAGACTGTTTGCGACATTTCTCCAATGGAGGAAAGTGCGGATGGTGACTGTTGTATTCAATCCCGATGCAATTTCTGTCTTTCATCAACACTCTGATAGTCCACAAAAATTCAGAATGCCACCAGTTGTACATCGGGAACTACTAGTGGTCTTCCAGGGAACGATCAAAGCGTAGACTGCTTGAGACATTACTCCCGTGGAGGAAAGTGCGCATGGTGACTATTGTATTCGATCCCGATGCAATTTCTGTGTTTCATCAACAATCTGATAGTCCACAGATTACAGAATGCCACCAGATGTGCATCGGAAACTACTACTGGTATTCCAGGGAACGATCAAATCGGAGACTGTTAGAGACATTACTCCCGTGGAGTAAAGTGCGCATTGTGACTTTTGTATTCAATCCCAATGCATTTTCTGTGTTTCATCAACACCCTGATAGTCGACAGATTACAGAATGAGATCAGTTGTGCATCGGAAACTACTACTGGCCTTCCAGTGACGATCAATGCGTAGAATGTTTGAGACATTACTCCCATGGAGGAAAGTGCGCATGGTGACTGTTGTATTCAATCCCGATGCAATTTCTGTGTTTCATCAACACTCTGATAGTCCACAGATTACAGATTGTCTCCAGATGTACATCGGAAACTACTACTGGTCTTCCTGGGACCGATCAATGCGTGGACTGTTTGAGACATTACTCCCATGGAGGAAAATGCGCATGGTGACTGTTGTATTCAATCCCGATGCTATTCTGTCTCTCATCAACACTCTGATAGTCCACAGATTACAGAATGCCACCAGATGTGCATCGGAAACTACTACTGGTATTCCAGGGAACGATCAAAGCGTAGACTGTTTGAGACATTACTCCCATGGAGGAAAGTGCGCATGGTGACTGTTGTTATCACTCCCGATGCATTTTCTGTTTTTCATCCTCACTCTGATAGTCCACCGACTGCAGAATGCCACCAGTTGTGCATCGAAAACCACTACTGGTCTTCCAGGGAACGATCGAAGCGTAGACTGTTTGAGACGTTACTCCCATGGAGGGAAGTGAGGAAGGCGACTGTTGTATTCAATTCCGATGCAATTTCTGTGTTTCATCAACTCTCGGATAGTCCACAAATTGCAGAATGCCACCAGATGTACTTCGGGAACTACTACTGGTCTTCTAGGGAACGATCAAAGCGTAGACTGTTTCAGACGTTACTCCCATGGAGGAAAGTGCGCATGGTGACTGTTGTATTAAATCCCGATGCTATTTCTGTGTTTCATCAACACTCTGATAGTCCACAGATTACAGAATGCCACCACATGTGCATCGGAAACTACTACTGGTCTTCCAGGGATGATCAATGTGTAGACTGTTTGAGACATTACTCCCATGGAGGAAAGTGCCTATGGTGACTGTTGTATTCAATCCCGATGCTATTTCTGTATTTCATCAACACTCTGATAGTCAACAGTTTACAATATGCCACCAGATGTGCATCGGAAACTACTACTGGTATTCCAGGGAACGATCAAAGCGTAGACTGTTTGAGACATTACTCCCATGGAGGAAAGTGCGCATGGTGACTGTTGTTATCACTCCCGATGCATTTTCTGTTTTTCATCAACACTCTGATAGTCCACTGACTGCAGAATGCCACCAGTTGTGCATCGGAAACCACTACTGGTCTTCCAGGGAACGATCGAAGCGTAGCCTGTTTGAGACGTTACTCCCGTGGAGGAATGTGCGCATGGTGACTGTTGTATTCAATCCCGATGCAATTTCTATGTTTCATCAACACTCTGATAGTCCACAGATTACAGAATGCCACCAGTTGTGTATCGGAAACCACTACTGGTCTTCCAGTCAACGATCAAAGTTTACACTGTTTGGGACATTACTCCTGTGGAGGAAAGTGCGCATTGTGACTGTTGTATTCAATCCCGATGGAATTTCTGTGTCTCATCAACACTCTGATAGTCCACAGATTACAGAATGCCACCAGATGTGCATGGGAAACTACTACTGGTATTCCAGGGAATGATCAAAGCGTAGACTGTTTGAGACATTACTCCCATGGAGGAAAGTGCGCATGGTAGTGTTGTATTCAATTACGATGCAATTTCTGTGCTTCATCAACACTCTGATACTCCACAGATTACAGAATGAAACCACATGTGCATCGGAAACTACTACTGGTCTACCAGGGACGATCAATGCGTAGACTGTTTGAGACATTACTCCCATGGAGGAAAGTGCGCATGGTGACTGTTGTATTCAATCCCGATGCATTTTCTGTGTTTCAACAACACTCTGATAGTCCACAAATTACAGAATTCCACCAGATGTACATCGGGAACTACTACTGGTCTTCCAGGGAACGATCAAAGCGTAGACTCTTTCAGATGTTACTCCCATGGAGGAAAGTGCGCATGGTGAATGTTGTATTCAATCCCGATGCAATTTCTGTGTTTCATCAACACTCTAATAGTCCACAGATAACAGAATGCCTCCAGATGTGCATCGGAAACTACTACTGGTCTTCCAGGGAACGATCAAAGCGTAGACTCATTCAGACGTTACTCCCATGGAGGAAAGTGCACATGGTGAATGTTGTATTCAATCACGATGCAATTTCTGTGTTTCATCATCACTCTAATAGTCCACAGATAACAGAATGCCTCCAGATGTGCATCGGAAACTACTACTGTTCTTCCAGGGAACGATAAAAACGTAGACTGTTTGAGACATTACTCATATGGAGCCAAGTGCGCATGATGACTGTTGTATCCAATCCCAATGCAATTTCAGTGTTTCATCAACACTCTGATAGTCCACAGATTACAGAATGCCACCAGTTGTGTATCGGATACCACTACTGGTCTTCCAGGGAACGATCAAAGTTTAGACTGTTTGCGACATTACCCCTGTGGAGGAAAGTGCGCATTGTGACTGTTGTATTCAATCCCGATGGAATTTCTGTGTTTCATCCACACTCTGATAGTCCACAGATTACAGAATGCCACCAGATGTGCTACGGAAACTACTACTGGTATTCCAGGGAATGATCAAAGCGTAGACTGTTTGAGACATTACTCCCGTGGAGGAAAGTGCGCATGGTGACTGTTGTATTCAATCCCGATGCAATTTATGTATTTCATCGACACTCTGATAGTCCACAGATTACAGAATGCCACCACATATGCATCGGAAACTACTACTGGTCTTCCAGGAACGATCAATGCGTAGACTGTTTGAGACATTACTCCCATGGAGGAAAGTGCGCATGGTGACTGTTGTATTCAATCCCGATGCAATTTCTGTGTTTCATCAACACTCTGATAGTCCACAGATTACAGAATTCCACCAGATGTGCATCGGAAACTACTACTGGTCTTCGAGGAAACGATCAAAACGTAGACTGTTTCAGACGTTACTCCTATGGAGGAAAGTGCGGATGGTGACTGTTGTATTCAATCCCGATGCAATTTCTGTGTTTCATCAACACTCTGATAGTCCACAGATTACAGATTGTCTCCAGATGTACATCGGAAACTACTACTGGTCTTCCTTGGGACCGATCAAAGCGTAGACTGTTTGAGACATTACTCGCATTGAGGAAAATGCGCATGGTGACTGTTGTATTCAATCCCGATGCTATTTGTGTCTTTCGTCAACACTCTGATAGTCCACAGATTACAGAATGCAACCAGATGTGCATCGGAAACTACTACTGGTATTCCAGGGACTGATCAAAGCGTAGACTGAGACATTACTCCCATGGAGGAAAGTGCGCATGGTGACTGTTGTTATCACTCCCGATGCATTTTCTGTTTTTCATCAACACTCTGATAGTCCACTGACTGCAGAATGCCACCAGTTGTGCATCGGAAACCACTACTGGTCTTCCAGGGAACGATCGAAGCGTAGAATGTTTGAGACATTACTCCCATGGAGGGAAGTGAGGATGGTGACTGTTGTATTCACTCCCGATGCATTTTTTGATTTTCATCAACATTCTGATAGTCCACTGACTGCAGAATGCCACCAGTTGTGCATCGGAAACCTCTACTGGTCTTCCAGGGAACGATCAAATCGTAGACTGTGTCAGACATTACTCCCATGGAGGAAAGTGCGAATTGTGATTGTTGTATTCACTCCCGATGCAATTTCTGTGTTTCATCAACACTCTGATAGTCCACAGATTACAGAATGCCACCAGTTGTGTATCGGAAACCACTACTGGTCTTCCAGGGAACGATCAAATCGTAGACTGTTTGAGACATTACTCCCATGGAGGAAAGTGCGCATGGTGACTATTGTATTCAATCCCGATGCTATTTCTGTGTTTCATCAACACTCTGATAGTCCACAGATTACAGAATGCCATCAGAAGTGCATCGGAAACAACTGCTGGTATTCCAGGGAATGATCAAAGCGTAGACTGTTCGAGACATTACTCACGTGGAGGAAAGTGCGCATGATGACTGTTGTATCCAATCCCAATGCAATTTCAGTGTTTCATCAACACTCTGATAGTCCACAGATTACAGAATGCCACCAGTTGTGTATCGGATACCACTACTGGTCTTCCAGGGAACGATCAAAGTTTAGACTGTTTGCGACATTACTCCTGTGGAGGAAAGTGCGCATTGTGACTGTTGTATTCAATCCCGATGGAATTTCTGTGTTTCATCAACACTCTGAGAGTCCACAGATTACAGAATGCCACCAGATGTGCATCGGAAACTACTACTGGTATTCCAGGGAATGATCAAAGCGTAGACTGTTTGAGACATTACTCCCGTGGAGGAAAGTGCGCATGGTGACTGTTGTATTCAATCCCGATGCAATTTCTGTGTTTCATCAACACTCTGATAGTCCCCAGATAACAGAATGCCACCACATGTGCATCGGAAACTACTACTGGTCTTCCAGGGATGATCAATGCGTAGACTGTTTGAGACATTACTCCCATGGAGGAAAGTGCGCATGGTGACTGTTGTTATCACTCCCGATGCATTTTCTGTTTTTCATCAACACTCTGATAGTCCACTGACTGCAGAATGCCACCAGTTGTGCATCGGAAACCACTACTGGTCTTCCAGGGAACGATCGAAGCGTAGACTGTTTGAGACGTTACTCCCATGGAGGGAAGTGAGGATAGCGACTGTTTTATTCAATCCGGATGCAATTTCTGTGTTTCATCAACTCTCGGATAGTCCACAAATTGCAGAATGCCACCAGATGTACTTGGGGAACTACTACTGGTCTTCTAGGGAATGATCGAAGCGTAGACTGTTTCAGACGTTACTCCCATGGAGGAAAGTGCGCATGGTGACTGTTGTATTAAATCCCGAAGCTATTTCTGTGTTTCATCAACACTCTGATAGTCCACAGATTCCAGAATGCCACCAGATGTGCATCGGAAACCACTACTGGTATTCCATTGAACGATCAGAGCGTAGACTGTATGAGATATCACTCCAGTGGAGGAAAGTGCGCATGGTGACTGTTGTATTCAATCGCGATGCATTTTGTGTGTTTCATCAAAACCCTGACAGTCGACAGATTACAGAATGAGATCAGTTGTGCATCGGAAAAAACTACTGGTCTTCCAGGGAACGATCAAAGCGTAGACTGTTTGCGATATTGATCCCATGGAGGAAAGTGCGGATGGTGAATGTTGTATTCAATCCCGATGCAATTTCTGTGTTTCATCAACACTCTGATAGTCCACAAATTACAGAATGCCACCAGATGTACATCGGGAACTACTAGTGGTCTTCCAGGGAACGATCAAAGCCTAGACTGTTTGAGACATTACTCCTTTGGAGGAAAGTGCGCATTGTGACTATTGTATTCAATCCCGATGGAATTTCTGTGTTTCATCAACAGTCTGATAGTCCACAGATTACAGAATGCCACCAGATGTGCATCGGAAACCACTACTGGTATTCCAGGGAATGATCAAAGCGTAGACTGTTTGAGACATTACTCCCGTGGAGGAAAGTGCGCATGGTGACTGTTGTATTAAATCCCGATGCAATTTCTGTGTTTCATCAACACTCTGATAGTCCACAGATTACAGAATGCCCCCACATGTGCATCGGAAACTACTACTGGTCTTCCAGGGATGATCAATGCGTAGACTGTTTGAGACATTACTCCCATGGAGGAAAGTGCGCATGGTGACTGTTGTATTCAATCCCGATGCAATTTCTGTATTTCATTAACACTCTGATAGTCCACAGATTACACAATGCCACCAGATGTGCATCGGAAACTACTACTGGTATTCCAGGGAATGATCAAAGCGTAGACTGTTTGAAACATTACTCCCATGGAGGACAGTGCGTATGGTGACTGTTGTTATCACTCCCGATGCATTTTCTGTTTTTCATCAACACTCTGATAGTCCACTGACTTCAGAATGCCACCAGTTGTGCATCGGAAACCACTACTGGTCTTCCAGGGAACGATCGAAGCGTAGACTGTTTGAGACGTTACTCCCATGGAGGGAAGTGAGGATAGCGACTGTTGTATTCAATCCCGATGCAATTTCTGTGTTTCATCAACTCTCGGATAGTCCACAAATTGCAGAATGCCACCAGATGTACTTGGGGAACTACTACTGGTCTTCTAGGGAACGATCGAAGCGTAGACTGTTTCAGACGTTACTCCCATGGAGGAAAGTGCGCATTGTGACTGTTGTATTAAATCCCGATGCTATTTCTGTGTTTCATCAACACTCTGATAGTCCACAGATTACAGAATTCCACCAGATGTGCATCGGAAACTACTACTGGTATTCCAGGGAAAAATCAAAGCGTAGACTGTTTGAGGCATTACTCACGTGGAGGAATGTGCGCATGATGACTGTTGTATTAAATCCTGATGCAATTTATATGTTTCATCAACACTCTTATAGTCCACAGATTACAGAATGCCACCAGTTGTGTATCGGAGACCACTACTGGTCTTCCAGGGAACGATCAAAGTTTAGACTGTTTGCGACATTTCCCCAATGGAGGAAAGTGCGGATGGTGACTGTTGTATTCAATCCCGATGCAATTTCTGTCTTTCATCAACACTCTGATAGTCCACAAAAATTCAGAATGCCACCAGTTGTACATCGGGAACTACTAGTGGTCTTCCAGGGAACGATCAAAGCGTAGACTGCTTGAGACATTACTCCCGTGGAGGAAAGTGCGCATGGTGACTGTTGTATTCGATCCCGATGCAATTTCTGTGTTTCATCAACAATCTGATAGTCCACAGATTACAGAATGCCACCAGATGTGCATCGGAAACTACTACTGGTATTCCAGGGAACGATCAAATCGGAGACTGTTAGAGACATTACTCCCGTGGAGTAAAGTGCGCATTGTGACTTTTGTATTCAATCCCAATGCATTTTCTGTGTTTCATCAACACCCTGATAGTCGACAGATTACAGAATGAGATCAGTTGTGCATCGGAAACTACTACTGGCCTTCCAGTGACGATCAATGCGTAGAATGTTTGAGACATTACTCCCATGGAGGAAAGTGCGCATGGTGACTGTTGTATTCAATCCCGATGCAATTTCTGTGTTTCATCAACACTCTGATAGTCCACAGATTACAGAATTCCACCAGATGTGCATCGGAAACTACTACTGGTCTTCGAGGAAACGATCAAAACGTAGACTGTTTCAGACGTTACTCCTATGGAGGAAAGTGCGGATGGTGACTGTTGTATTCAATCCCGATGCAATTTCTGTGTTTCATCAACACTCTGATAGTCCACAGATTACTGATTGTCTCCAGATGTACATCGGAAACTACTACTGGTCTTCCTGGGACCCATCAAAGCGTAGACTGTTTGAGACATTACTCCCATGGAGGAAAATGCTCATGGTGACTGTTGTATTCAATCCCGATGCTATTTCTGTCTTTCATCAACACTCTGATAGTCCACAGATTACAGAATGCCACCACATGTGCATCGGAAACTACTACTGGTATTCCAGGGAATGATCAAAGCGTAGACTGTTTGAGACATTACTCCCGTGGAGGAAAGTGCGCATGGTGACTGTTGTATTCAATCCCGATGCAATTTCTGTGTTTCATCAACACTCTGATAGTCCCCAGATAACAGAATGCCACCACATGTGCATCGGAAACTACTACTGGTCTTCCAGGGATGATCAATGCGTAGACTGTTTGAGACATTACTCCCATGGAGGAAAGTGCGCATGGTGACTGTTGTTATCACTCCCGATGCATTTTCTGTTTTTCATCAACACTCTGATAGTCCACAAATTGCAGAATGCCACCAGATGTACTTCGGGAACTACTACTGGTCTTCTAGGGAACGATCAAAGCGTAGACTGTTTCAGACGTTACTCCCATGGAGGAAAGTGCGCATGGTGACTATAGTATTCAATCCCGATGGTATTTCTGTGTTTCATCAACACTCTGATAGTCCACAGATTACAGAATGCCACCAGATGTGCATCGGAAACCACTACTGGTATTCCACTGAACGATCAGAGCGTAGACTGTTTGAGTCATACTCCCTTAGAGGACAGTGCGCATGGTGACTGTTGTATTCACTCCCGATGAATTTTCTGTTTTTCATCAACACTCTGATAGTCCACAGATTACAGAATGCCACCAGATGTGCATCGGAAACCACTACTGGTATTCCACTGAACGATCAGAGCGTAGACTGTTTGAGTCATACTCCCTTAGAGGACAGTGCGCATGGTGACTGTTGTATTCACTCCCGATGAATTTTCTGTTTTTCATCAACACTCTGATAGTCCAGTGACTGCAGAATGCCACCAGTTGTGCATCGGAAACCACTACTGGTCTTCCAGGGAACGATCAAAACGTAATCTGTGTCAGACATTACTCCCATGGAGGAAAGTACGAATTGAGATTGTTGTATTCACTCCCGATGCAATTTCTGTGTTTCATCAACACTCTGATAGTCCACAGATTACAGAATGCCACCAGTTGTGTATCGGAAACCACTACTGGTCTTCCAGGGATCGATCAAATCGTAGACTGTTTGAGACATTACTCCCATGGAGGAAAGTGCGCATGGTGACTATTGTATTCAATCCCGATGCTATTTCTGTGTTTCATCAACACTCTGATAGTCCACAGATTACAGAATGCCACCAGACGTGCATCGGAAACTACTACTGGTATTCCAGGGAAAAATCAAAGCGTAGACTGTTTGAGACATTACTCACGTGGAGGAAAGTGCGCATGATGACTGTTGTATTCAATCCCAATGCAATTTCTGTGTTTCATCAACACTCAGATAGTCCACAGATTACAGAATGCCACCAGATGTGCATCGGAAACCACTACTGGTATTCCACTGAACGATCAGAGCGTAGACTGTTTGAGTCATACTCCCTTAGAGGAAAGTGCGCATGGTGACTGTTGTATTCACTCCCGATGAATTTTCTGTTTTTCATCAACACTCTGACAGTCCAGTGACTGCAGAATGCCACCAGTTGTGCATCGGAAACCACTACTGGTCTTCCAGGGAACGATCAAAACGTAGACTGTGTCAGACATTACTCCCATGGAGGAAAGTACGAATTGAGATTGTTGTATTCACTCCCGATGCAATTTCTGTGTTTCATCAACACTCTGATAGTCCACAGATTACAGAATGCCACCAGTTGTGTATCGGAAACCACTACTGGTCTTCCAGGGATCGATCAAATCGTAGACTGTTTGAGACATTACTCCCATGGAGGAAAGTGCGCATGGTGACTATTGTATTCAATCCCGATGCTATTTCTGTGTTTCATCAACACTCTGATAGTCCACAGATTACAGAATGCCACCAGACGTGCATCGGAAACTACTACTGGTATTCCAGGGAAAAATCAAAGCGTAGACTGTTTGAGACATTACTCCCGTGGAGGAAAGTGCGCATTATGTCTGTTGTATTCAATCCCGATGCAATTTCTGTGTTTCATCAACACTCTGATAGTCCACAGATTACAGAATGCCACCAGATGTGCATCGGAAACTACTACTGGTCTTCCAGGGACGATCAATGCGTACACTGTTTGAGACATTACTCCCATGGAGGAAAGTGCGCATGGTGACTGTTGTATTCAATAACGATGCAATTTCTGTGTTTCATCAACACTCCGATAGTCCACAGATTACAGAATGATTCCAGATGTGCATCGGAAATTACTACTGGACTTCCAGGGAACGATCAGAGCGTTGCCTGTTTGAGACATTACTCCCATTGAGGAAAGTGCGAATATTGACTGTCGTATTCAATCCCGATGCAATTTCTGTGTTTCATCAACACTCTGATTGTCCCCAAATTACAGAATGCCACCAGATGTATATCGGGAACTACTACTGGTCTTCCAGGAAACGATCAAAACGTAGACTGTTTGAGACATTACTCCCATGGAGGAAAGTGCGCATGGTGACTGTTGTATTTAATCCCGATGCTATTTCTGCGTTTCATCAACACTCTGATAGTCCACAAAAATTCAGAATGCCACCAGTTGTACATCGGGAACTACTAGTGGTCTTCCAGGGAACGATCAAAGCGTAGACTGTTTGAGACATTACTCCCATGGAGGGAAGTGCGCATGGTGACTGTTGTATTCGATCCCGATGCAATTTCTCTATTTCATCAACACTCTGATAGTCCACAGATTACAGAATTCCACCAGATGTGCATCGGAAATTACTACTGGTATTCCAGGGAACGATCAAATCGTAGACTGTTTGAGATATCACTCCTGTGGAGGAAAGTGCGCATGGTGACTGTTGTATTCAATCCCGATGCATTTTCTGTGTTTCATCAACACCCTGATAGTCGACAGATTACAGAATGAGATCAGTTGTGCATCGGAAAAAACTAATGGTCTTCCAGGGAACGATCAAAGCGTAGAATGTTTGCGACATTACTCCCATGGAGGAAAGTGCGGATGGTGACTGTTGTATTCAATCCCGATGCAATTTCTGTGTTTCATCAACACTCCGATAGTCCACAGATTGCAGAATGATTCCAGATGTGCATCGGAAATTACTACTGGTCTTGCAGGGAACGATCAGAGCGTAGACTGTTTGAGACATTACTCCCATGGAGGAAAGTGCGAATATTGACTGTCGTATTCAATCCCGATGCAATTTCTGTGTTTCATCAACACTCTGATAGTCCACAGATTACAGAATGCCACCAGATGTGCATCGGAAACCACTACTGGTATTCCACTGAACGATCAGAGCGTACACTGTTTGAGTCATACTCCCTTAGAGGACAGTGCGCATGGTGACTGTTGTATTCACTCCCGATGAATTTTCTGTTTTTCATCAACACTCTGATAGTCCAGTGACTGCAGAATGCCACCAGTTGTGCATCGGAAACCACTACTGGTCTTCCAGGGAACGATCAAAACGTAATCTGTGTCAGACATTACTCCCATGGAGGAAAGTACGAATTGAGATTGTTGTATTCACTCCCGATGCAATTTCTGTGTTTCATCAACACTCTGATAGTCCACAGATTACAGAATGCCACCAGTTGTGTATCGGAAACCACTACTGGTCTTCCAGGGATCGATCAAATCGTAGACTGTTTGAGACATTACTCCCATGGAGGAAAGTGCGCATGGTGACTATTGTATTCAATCCCGATGCTATTTCTGTGTTTCATCAACACTCTGATAGTCCACAGATTACAGAATGCCACCAGACGTGCATCGGAAACTACTACTGGTATTCCAGGGAAAAATCAAAGCGTAGACTGTTTGAGACATTACTCACGTGGAGGAAAGTGCGCATGATGACTGTTGTATTCAATCCCAATGCAATTTCTGTGTTTCATCAACACTCAGATAGTCCACAGATTACAGAATGCCACCAGATGTGCATCGGAAACCACTACTGGTATTCCACTGAACGATCAGAGCGTAGACTGTTTGAGTCATACTCCCTTAGAGGAAAGTGCGCATGGTGACTGTTGTATTCACTCCCGATGAATTTTCTGTTTTTCATCAACACTCTGACAGTCCAGTGACTGCAGAATGCCACCAGTTGTGCATCGGAAACCACTACTGGTCTTCCAGGGAACGATCAAAACGTAGACTGTGTCAGACATTACTCCCATGGAGGAAAGTACGAATTGAGATTGTTGTATTCACTCCCGATGCAATTTCTGTGTTTCATCAACACTCTGATAGTCCACAGATTACAGAATGCCACCAGTTGTGTATCGGAAACCACTACTGGTCTTCCAGGGATCGATCAAATCGTAGACTGTTTGAGACATTACTCCCAAGGAGGAAAGTGCGCATGGTGACTATTGTATTCAATCCCGATGCTATTTCTGTGTTTCATCAACACTCTGATAGTCCACAGATTACAGAATGCCACCAGACGTGCATCGGAAACTACTACTGGTATTCCAGGGAAAAATCAAAGCGTAGACTGTTTGAGACATTACTCCCGTGGAGGAAAGTGCGCATTATGTCTGTTGTATTCAATCCCGATGCAATTTCTGTGTTTCATCAACACTCTGATAGTCCCCAAATTACAGAATGCCACCAGATGTATATCGGGAACTACTACTGGTCTTCCAGGAAACGATCAAAACGTAGACTGTTTGAGACATTACTCCCATGGAGGAAAGTGCGCATGGTGACTGTTGTATTTAATCCCGATGCTATTTCTGCGTTTCATCAACACTCTGATAGTCCACAAAAATTCAGAATGCCACCAGTTGTACATCGGGAACTACTAGTGGTCTTCCAGGGAACGATCAAAGCGTAGACTGTTTGAGACATTACTCCCATGGAGGGAAGTGCGCATGGTGACTGTTGTATTCGATCCCGATGCAATTTCTCTATTTCATCAACACTCTGATAGTCCACAGATTACAGAATTCCACCAGATGTGCATCGGAAATTACTACTGGTATTCCAGGGAACGATCAAATCGTAGACTGTTTGAGATATCACTCCTGTGGAGGAAAGTGCGCATGGTGACTGTTGTATTCAATCCCGATGCATTTTCTGTGTTTCATCAACACCCTGATAGTCGACAGATTACAGAATGAGATCAGTTGTGCATCGGAAAAAACTAATGGTCTTCCAGGGAACGATCAAAGCGTAGAATGTTTGCGACATTACTCCCATGGAGGAAAGTGCGGATGGTGACTGTTGTATTCAATCCCGATGCAATTTCTGTGTTTCATCAACACTCCGATAGTCCACAGATTGCAGAATGATTCCAGATGTGCATCGGAAATTACTACTGGTCTTGCAGGGAACGATCAGAGCGTAGACTGTTTGAGACATTACTCCCATGGAGGAAAGTGCGCATGGTGACTATTGTATTCAATCCCGATGCTATTTCTGTGTTTCATCAACACTCTGATAGTCCACAGATTACAGAATGCCACCAGACGTGCATCGGAAACTACTACTGGTATTCCAGGGAAAAATCAAAGCGTAGACTGTTTGAGACATTACTCACGTGGAGGAAAGTGCGCATGATGACTGTTGTATTCAATCCCAATGCAATTTCTGTGTTTCATCAACACTCTGATAGTCCACAGATTACAGAATGCCACCAGATGTGCTTCGGAAACCACTACTGGTATTCCACTGAACGATCAGAGCGTAGACTGTTTGAGTCATACTCCCTTAGAGGAAAGTGCGCATGGTGACTGTTGTATTCACTCCCGATGAATTTTCTGTTTTTCATCAACACTCTGACAGTCCAGTGACTGCAGAATGCCACCAGTTGTGCATCGGAAACCACTACTGGTCTTCCAGGGAACGATCAAAACGTAGACTGTGTCAGACATTACTCCCATGGAGGAAAGTACGAATTGAGATTGTTGTATTCACTCCCGATGCAATTTCTGTGTTTCATCAACACTCTGATAGTCCCCAGATTACAGAATGCCACCAGTTGTGTATCGGAAACCACTACTGGTCTTCCAGGGATCGATCAAATCGTAGACTGTTTGAGACATTACTCCCATGGAGGAAAGTGCGCATGGTGACTGTTGTATTTAATCCCGATGCTATTTCTGCGTTTCATCAACACTCTGATAGTCCACAAAAATTCAGAATGCCACCAGTTGTACATCGGGAACTACTAGTGGTCTTCCAGGGAACGATCAAAGCGTAGACTGTTTGAGACATTACTCCCATGGAGGGAAGTGCGCATGGTGACTGTTGTATTCGATCCCGATGCAATTTCTCTATTTCATCAACACTCTGATAGTCCACAGATTACAGAATGCCACCAGTTGTGTATCGGAAACCACTACTGGTCTTCCAGGGATCGATCAAATCGTAGACTGTTTGAGACATTACTCCCATGGAGGAAAGTGCGCATGGTGACTATTGTATTCAATCCCGATGCTATTTCTGTGTTTCATCAACACTCCGATAGTCCACAGATTACAGAATGATTGCAGACGTGCATCGGAAACTACTACTGGTATTCCAGGGAAAAATCAAAGCGTAGACTGTTTGAGACATTACTCACGTGGAGGAAAGTGCGCATGATGACTGTTGTATTCAATCCCAATGCAATTTCTATGTTTCATCAACACTCAGATAGTCCACAGATTACAGAATGCCACCAGATGTGCATCGGAAACCACTACTGGTATTCCACTGAACGATCAGAGCGTAGACTGTTTGAGTCATACTCCCTTAGAGGAAAGTGCGCATGGTGACTGTTGTATTCACTCCCGATGAATTTTCTGTTTTTCATCAACACTCTGACAGTCCAGTGACTGCAGAATGCCACCAGTTGTGCATCGGAAACCACTACTGGTCTTCCAGGGAACGATCAAAACGTAGACTGTGTCAGACATTACTCCCATGGAGGAAAGTACGAATTGAGATTGTTGTATTCACTCCCGATGCAATTTCGGTGTTTCATCAACACCCTGATAGTCCACAGATTACAGAATGCCACCAGTTGTGTATCGGAAACCACTACTGGTCTCCCAGGGATCGATCAAATCGTAGACTGTTTGAGACATTACTCCCATGGAGGAAAGTGCGCATGGTGACTATTGTATTCAATCCCGATGCTATTTCTGTGTTTCATCAACACTCTGATAGTCCACAGATTACAGAATGCCACCAGACGTGCATCGGAAACTACTACTGGTAGTCCAGGGAAAAATCAAAGCGTAGACTGTTTGAGACATTACTCACGTGGAGGAAAGTGCGCATGATGACTGTTGTATTCAATCCCAATGCAATTTCTGTGTTTCATCAACACTCAGATAGTCCACAGATTACAGAATGCTACCAGATGTGCATCGGAAACAACTACTGGTATTCCAGGGAATGATCAAAGCGTAGACTGTTTGAGACATTACTCCCGTGGAGGAAAGTGCGCATTATGTCTGTTGTATTCAATCCCGATGCAATTTCTGTGTTTCATCAACACTCTGATAGTCCACAGATTACAGAATGCCACCAGATGTGCATCGGAAACTACTACTGGTCTTCCAGGGACGATCAATGCGTACACTGTTTGAGACATTACTCCCATGGAGGAAAGTGCGCATGGTGACTGTTGTATTTAATAACGATGCAATTTCTGTGTTTCATCAACACTCCGATAGTCCACAGATTACAGAATGATTCCAGATGTGCATCGGAAATTACTACTGGACTTCCAGGGAACGATCAGAGCGTAGCCTGTTTGAGACATTACTCCCATTGAGGAAAGTGCGAATATTGACTGTCGTATTCAATCCCGATGCAATTTCTGTGTTTCATCAACACTCTGATAGTCCACAGATTACAGAATGCCACCAGATGTGCATCGGAAACCACTACTGGTATTCCACTGAACGATCAGAGCGTAGACTGTTTGAGTCATACTCCCTTAGAGGACAGTGCGCATGGTGACTGTTGTATTCACTCCCGATGAATTTTCTGTTTTTCATCAACACTCTGATAGTCCAGTGACTGCAGAATGCCACCAGTTGTGCATCGGAAACCACTACTGGTCTTCCAGGGAACGATCAAAACGTAATCTGTGTCAGACATTACTCCCATGGAGGAAAGTACGAATTGAGATTGTTGTATTCACTCCCGATGCAATTTCTGTGTTTCATCAACACTCTGATAGTCCACAGATTACAGAATG
Organism: Schistocerca gregaria; assembly: GCF_023897955.1. Taxonomy (NCBI): domain Eukaryota; kingdom Metazoa; phylum Arthropoda; class Insecta; order Orthoptera; family Acrididae; genus Schistocerca; species Schistocerca gregaria. The sequence continues at coordinate 46,525,192 of NC_064927.1, forward strand.
CCACCAGTTGTGTATCGGAAACCACTACTGGTCTTCCAGGGATCGATCAAATCGTAGACTGTTTGAGACATTACTCCCATGGAGGAAAGTGCGCATGGTGACTATTGTATTCAATCCCGATGCTATTTCTGTGTTTCATCAACACTCTGATAGTCCACAGATTACAGAATGCCACCAGACGTGCATCGGAAACTACTACTGGTATTCCAGGGAAAAATCAAAGCGTAGACTGTTTGAGACATTACTCACGTGGAGGAAAGTGCGCATGATGACTGTTGTATTCAATCCCAATGCAATTTCTGTGTTTCATCAACACTCAGATAGTCCACAGATTACAGAATGCCACCAGATGTGCATCGGAAACCACTACTGGTATTCCACTGAACGATCAGAGCGTAGACTGTTTGAGTCATACTCCCTTAGAGGAAAGTGCGCATGGTGACTGTTGTATTCACTCCCGATGAATTTTCTGTTTTTCATCAACACTCTGACAGTCCAGTGACTGCAGAATGCCACCAGTTGTGCATCGGAAACCACTACTGGTCTTCCAGGGAACGATCAAAACGTAGACTGTGTCAGACATTACTCCCATGGAGGAAAGTACGAATTGAGATTGTTGTATTCACTCCCGATGCAATTTCTGTGTTTCATCAACACTCTGATAGTCCACAGATTACAGAATGCCACCAGTTGTGTATCGGAAACCACTACTGGTCTTCCAGGGATCGATCAAATCGTAGACTGTTTGAGACATTACTCCCATGGAGGAAAGTGCGCATGGTGACTATTGTATTCAATCCCGATGCTATTTCTGTGTTTCATCAACACTCTGATAGTCCACAGATTACAGAATGCCACCAGACGTGCATCGGAAACTACTACTGGTATTCCAGGGAAAAATCAAAGCGTAGACTGTTTGAGACATTACTCCCGTGGAGGAAAGTGCGCATTATGTCTGTTGTATTCAATCCCGATGCAATTTCTGTGTTTCATCAACACTCTGATAGTCCACAGATTACAGAATGCCACCAGATGTGCATCGGAAACTACTACTGGTCTTCCAGGGACGATCAATGCGTACACTGTTTGAGACATTACTCCCATGGAGGAAAGTGCGCATGGTGACTGTTGTATTCAATAACGATGCAATTTCTGTGTTTCATCAACACTCCGATAGTCCACAGATTACAGAATGATTCCAGATGTGCATCGGAAATTACTACTGGACTTCCAGGGAACGATCAGAGCGTTGCCTGTTTGAGACATTACTCCCATTGAGGAAAGTGCGAATATTGACTGTCGTATTCAATCCCGATGCAATTTCTGTGTTTCATCAACACTCTGATTGTCCCCAAATTACAGAATGCCACCAGATGTATATCGGGAACTACTACTGGTCTTCCAGGAAACGATCAAAACGTAGACTGTTTGAGACATTACTCCCATGGAGGAAAGTGCGCATGGTGACTGTTGTATTTAATCCCGATGCTACTTCTGCGTTTCATCAACACTCTGATAGTCCACAAAAATTCAGAATGCCACCAGTTGTACATCGGGAACTACTAGTGGTCTTCCAGGGAACGATCAAAGCGTAGACTGTTTGAGACATTACTCCCATGGAGGGAAGTGCGCATGGTGACTGTTGTATTCGATCCCGATGCAATTTCTCTATTTCATCAACACTCTGATAGTCCACAGATTACAGAATTCCACCAGATGTGCATCGGAAATTACTACTGGTATTCCAGGGAACGATCAAATCGTAGACTGTTTGAGATATCACTCCTGTGGAGGAAAGTGCGCATGGTGACTGTTGTATTCAATCCCGATGCATTTTCTGTGTTTCATCAACACCCTGATAGTCGACAGATTACAGAATGAGATCAGTTGTGCATCGGAAAAAACTAATGGTCTTCCAGGGAACGATCAAAGCGTAGAATGTTTGCGACATTACTCCCATGGAGGAAAGTGCGGATGGTGACTGTTGTATTCAATCCCGATGCAATTTCTGTGTTTCATCAACACTCCGATAGTCCACATATTGCAGAATGATTCCAGATGTGCATCGGAAATTACTACTGGTCTTGCAGGGAACGATCAGAGCGTAGACTGTTTGAGACATTACTCCCATGGAGGAAAGTGCGCATGGTGACTATTGTATTCAATCCCGATGCTATTTCTGTGTTTCATCAACACTCTGATAGTCCACAGATTACAGAATGCCACCAGACGTGCATCGGAAACTACTACTGGTATTCCAGGGAAAAATCAAAGCGTAGACTGTTTGAGACATTACTCACGTGGAGGAAAGTGCGCATGATGACTGTTGTATTCAATCCCAATGCAATTTCTGTGTTTCATCAACACTCTGATAGTCCACAGATTACAGAATGCCACCAGATGTGCATCGGAAACCACTACTGGTATTCCACTGAACGATCAGAGCGTAGACTGTTTGAGTCATACTCCCTTAGAGGAAAGTGCGCATGGTGACTGTTGTATTCACTCCCGATGAATTTTCTGTTTTTCATCAACACTCTGACAGTCCAGTGACTGCAGAATGCCACCAGTTGTGCATCGGAAACCACTACTGGTCTTCCAGGGAACGATCAAAACGTAGACTGTGTCAGACATTACTCCCATGGAGGAAAGTACGAATTGAGATTGTTGTATTCACTCCCGATGCAATTTCTGTGTTTCATCAACACTCTGATAGTCCCCAGATTACAGAATGCCACCAGTTGTGTATCGGAAACCACTACTGGTCTTCCAGGGATCGATCAAATCGTAGACTGTTTGAGACATTACTCCCATGGAGGAAAGTGCGCATGGTGACTATTGTATTCAATCCCGATGCTATTTCTGTGTTTCATCAACACTCTGATAGTCCACAGATTACAGAATGCCACCAGACGTGCATCGGAAACTACTACTGGTATTCCAGGGAAAAATCAAAGCGTAGACTGTTTGAGACATTACTCACGTGGAGGAAAGTGCGCATGATGACTGTTGTATTCAATCCCAATGCAATTTCTGTGTTTCATCAACACTCAGATAGTCCACAGATTACAGAATGCTACCAGATGTGCATCGGAAACAACTACTGGTATTCCAGGGAATGATCAAAGCGTAGACTGTTTGAGACATTACTCCCGTGGAGGAAAGTGCGCATTATGTCTGTTGTATTCAATCCCGATGCAATTTCTGTGTTTCATCAACACTCTGATAGTCCACAGATTACAGAATGCCACCAGATGTGCATCGGAAACTACTACTGGTCTTCCAGGGACGATCAATGCGTACACTGTTTGAGACATTACTCCCATGGAGGAAAGTGCGCATGGTGACTGTTGTATTCAATAACGATGCAATTTCTGTGTTTCATCAACACTCCGATAGTCCACAGATTACAGAATGATTCCAGATGTGCATCGGAAATTACTACTGGACTTCCAGGGAACGATCAGAGCGTAGCCTGTTTGAGACATTACTCCCATTGAGGAAAGTGCGAATATTGACTGTCGTATTCAATCCCGATGCAATTTCTGTGTTTCATCAACACTCTGATTGTCCCCAAATTACAGAATGCCACCAGATGTAAATCGGGAACTACTACTGGTCTTGCAGGGAACGATCAAAACGTAGACTGTTTGAGACATTACTCCCATGGAGGAAAGTGCGCATGGTGACTGTTGTATTTAATCCCGATGCTATTTCTGCGTTTCATCAACACTCTGATAGTCCACAGATTACAGAATTCCACCAGATGTGCATCGGAAACTACTACTGGTATTCCAGGGAAAAATCAAAGCGTAGACTGTTTGAAGCATTACTCACGTGGAGGAAAGTGCGCATGATGAGTGTTGTATTCAATCCCGATGCAATTTCTATGTTTCATCAACACTCTTATAGTCCACAGAATACAGAATGCCAAAAGTTGTGTATCGGAGACCACTACTGGTCTTCCAGGGATCGATCAAAGTTTAGACTGTTTGCGTCATTACTCCCATGGAGGAAAGTGCGGATGGTGACTGTTGTATTCAATCCCGATGCAATTTCTGTGTTTCATCAACACTCTGATAGTCCACAGATTACAGAATGCCACCAGATGTGCATCGGAAACCACTACTGGTATTCCACTGAACGATCAGAGCGTAGACTGTTTGAGTCATACTCCCTTAGAGGAAAGTGCGCATGGTGACTGTTGTATTCACTCCCGATGAATTTTCTGTTTTTCATCAACACTCTGATAGTCCAGTGACTGCAGAATGCCACCAGTTGTGCATCGGGAACCACTACTGGTCTTCCAGGGAACGATCAAAACGTAATCTGTGTCAGACATTACTCCCATGGAGGAAAGTACGAATTGAGATTGTTGTATTCACTCCCGATGCAATTTCTGTGTTTCATCAACACTCTGATAGTCCACAGATTACAGAATGCCACCAGTTGTGTATCGGAAACCACTACTGGTCTTCCAGGGATCGATCAAATCGTAGACTGTTTGAGACATTACTCCCATGGAGGAAAGTGCGCATGGTGACTATTGTATTCAATCCCGATGCTATTTCTGTGTTTCATCAACACTCTGATAGTCCACAGATTACAGAATGCCACCAGACGTGCATCGGAAACTACTACTGGTATTCCAGGGAAAAATCAAAGCGTAGACTGTTTGAGACATTACTCACGTGGAGGAAAGTGCGCATGATGACTGTTGTATTCAATCCCAATGCAATTTCTGTGTTTCATCAACACTCAGATAGTCCACAGATTACAGAATGCCACCAGATGTGCATCGGAAACCACTACTGGTATTCCACTGAACGATCAGAGCGTAGACTGTTTGAGTCATACTCCCTTAGAGGAAAGTGCGCATGGTGACTGTTGTATTCACTCCCGATGAATTTTCTGTTTTTCATCAACACTCTGACAGTCCAGTGACTGCAGAATGCCACCAGTTGTGCATCGGAAACCACTACTGGTCTTCCAGGGAACGATCAAAACGTAGACTGTGTCAGACATTACTCCCATGGAGGAAAGTACGAATTGAGATTGTTGTATTCACTCCCGATGCAATTTCTGTGTTTCATCAACACTCTGATAGTCCACAGATTACAGAATGCCACCAGTTGTGTATCGGAAACCACTACTGGTCTTCCAGGGATCGATCAAATCGTAGACTGTTTGAGACATTACTCCCATGGAGGAAAGTGCGCATGGTGACTATTGTATTCAATCCCGATGCTATTTCTGTGTTTCATCAACACTCTGATAGTCCACAGATTACAGAATGCCACCAGACGTGCATCGGAAACTACTACTGGTATTCCAGGGAAAAATCAAAGCGTAGACTGTTTGAGACATTACTCCCGTGGAGGAAAGTGCGCATTATGTCTGTTGTATTCAATCCCGATGCAATTTCTGTGTTTCATCAACACTCTGATAGTCCACAGATTACAGAATGCCACCAGATGTGCATCGGAAACTACTACTGGTCTTCCAGGGACGATCAATGCGTACACTGTTTGAGACATTACTCCCATGGAGGAAAGTGCGCATGGTGACTGTTGTATTCAATAACGATGCAATTTCTGTGTTTCATCAACACTCCGATAGTCCACAGATTACAGAATGATTCCAGATGTGCATCGGAAATTACTACTGGACTTCCAGGGAACGATCAGAGCGTAGCCTGTTTGAGACATTACTCCCATTGAGGAAAGTGCGAATATTGACTGTCGTATTCAATCCCAATGCAATTTCTGTGTTTCATCAACACTCTGATTGTCCCCAAATTACAGAATGCCACCAGATGTATATCGGGAACTACTACTGGTCTTCCAGGAAACGATCAAAACGTAGACTGTTTGAGACATTACTCACATGGAGGAAAGTGCGCATGGTGACTGTTGTATTTAATCCCGATGCTATTTCTGCATTTTATCAACACTCTGATAGTCCACAAAAATTCAGAATGCCACCAGTTGTACATCGGGAACTACTAGTGGTCTTCCAGGGAACGATCAAAGCGTAGACTGTTTGAGACATTACTCCCATGGAGGGAAGTGCGCATGGTGACTGTTGTATTCGATCCCGATGCAATTTCTATATTTCATCAACACTCTGATAGTCCACAGATTACAGAATTCCACCAGATGTGCATCGGAAACCACTACTGGTATTCCACTGAACGATCAGAGCGTAGACTGTTTGAGTCATACTCCCTTAGAGGAAAGTGCGCATGGTGACTGTTGTATTCACTCCCGATGAATTTTCTGTTTTTCATCAACACTCTGACAGTCCAGTGACTGCAGAATGCCACCAGTTGTGCATCGGAAACCACTACTGGTCTTCCAGGGAACGATCAAAACGTAGACTGTGTCAGACATTACTCCCATGGAGGAAAGTACGAATTGAGATTGTTGTATTCACTCCCGATGCAATTTCTGTGTTTCATCAACACTCTGATAGTCCACAGATTACAGAATGCCACCAGTTGTGTATCGGAAACCACTACTGGTCTTCCAGGGATCGATCAAATCGTAGACTGTTTGAGACATTACTCCCATGGAGGAAAGTGCGCATGGTGACTATTGTATTCAATCCCGATGCTATTTCTGTGTTTCATCAACACTCTGATAGTCCACAGATTACAGAATGCCACCAGACGTGCATCGGAAACTACTACTGGTATTCCAGGGAAAAATCAAAGCGTAGACTGTTTGAGACATTACTCACGTGGAGGAAAGTGCGCATGATGACTGTTGTATTCAATCCCAATGCAATTTCTGTGTTTCATCAACACTCTGATAGTCCACAGATTACAGAATGCTACCAGATGTGCATCGGAAACAACTACTGGTATTCCAGGGAATGATCAAAGCGTAGACTGTTTGAGACATTACTCCCGTGGAGGAAAGTGCGCATTATGTCTGTTGTATTCAATCCCGATGCAATTTCTGTGTTTCATAACACTCTGATAGTCCACAGATTACAGAATGCTACCAGATGTGCATCGGAAACTACTACTGGTCTTCCAGGGACGATCAATGCGTACACTGTTTGAGACATTACTCCCATGGAGGAATGTGCGCATGGTGACTGTTGTATTCAATAACGATGCAATTTCTGTGTTTCATCAACACTCCGATAGTCCACAGATTACAGAATGATTCCAGATGTGCATCGGAAATTACTACTGGACTTCCAGGGAACGATCAGAGCGTAGCCTGTTTGAGACATTACTCCCATTGAGGAAAGTGCGAATATTGACTGTCGTATTCAATCCCGATGCAATTTCTGTGTTTCATCAACACTCTGATTGTCCCCAAATTACAGAATGCCACCAGATGTATATCGGGAACTACTACTGGTCTTCCAGGAAACGATCAAAACGTAGACTGTTTGAGACATTACTCACATGGAGGAAAGTGCGCATGGTGACTGTTGTATTTAATCCCGATGCTATTTCTGCTTTTCAGCAACACTCTGATAGTCCACAAAAATTCAGAATGCCACCAGTTGTACATCGGGAACTACTAGTGGTCTTCCAGGGAACGATCAAAGCGTAGACTGTTTGAGACATTACTCCCATGGAGGGAAGTGCGCATGGTGACTGTTGTATTCGATCCCGATGCAATTTCTATATTTCATCAACACTCTGATAGTCCACAGATTACAGAATTCCACCAGATGTGCATCGGAAATTACTACTGGTATTCCAGGGAACGATCAAATCGTAGACTGTTTGAGATATCACTCCTGTGGAGGAAAGTGCGCATGGTGACTGTTGTATTCAATCCCGATGCATTTTCTGTGTTTCATCAACACCCTGATAGTCGACAGATTACAGAATGAGATCAGTTGTGCATCGGAAAAAACTAATGGTCTTCCAGGGAACGATCAAAGCGTAGAATGTTAGCGACATTACTCCCATGGAGGAAAGTGCGGATGGTGACTGTTGTATTCAATCCCGATGCAATTTCTGTGTTTCATCAACACTCTGATAGTCCACAAATTACAGAATGCCACCAGATGTGCATCGGATACTACTACTGGTCTTCCAGGGACGATCAATGCGTAGACTGTTTGAGACATTACTCCCATGGAGGAAAGTGCGCATGGTGACTGTTGTATTCAATCCCGATGCAACTTCTGTGTTTCATCAACACTCCGATAGTCCACAGATTGCAGAATGATTCCAGATGTGCATCGGAAATTACTACTGGTCTTCCAGGGAACGATCAGAGCGTAGACTGTTTGAGACATTACTCCCATGGAGGAAAGTGCGCATGGTGACTATTGTATTCAATCCCGATGCTATTTCTGTGTTTCATCAACACTCTGATAGTCCACAGATTACAGAATGCCACCAGACGTGCATCGGAAACTACTACTGGTATTCCAGGGAAAAATCAAAGCGTAGACTGTTTGAGACATTACTCACGTGGAGGAAAGTGCGCATGATGACTGTTGTATTCAATCCCAATGCAATTTCTGTGTTTCATCAACACTCAGATAGTCCACAGATTACAGAATGCCACCAGATGTGCATCGGAAACCACTACTGGTATTCCACTGAACGATCAGAGCGTAGACTGTTTGAGTTATACTCCCTTAGAGGAAAGTGCGCATGGTGACTGTTGTATTCACTCCCGATGAATTTTCTGTTTTTCATCAACACTCTGACAGTCCAGTGACTGCAGAATGCCACCAGTTGTGCATCGCAAACAACTACTGGTCTTCCAGGGAACGATCAAAACGTAGACTGTGTCAGACATTACTCCCATGGAGGAAAGTACGAATTGAGATTGTTGTATTCACTCCCGATGCAATTTCTGTGTTTCATCAACACTCAGATAGTCCACAGATTACAGAATGCCACCAGATGTGCATCGGAAACCACTACTGGTATTCCACTGAACGATCAGAGCGTAGACTGTTTGAGTCATACTCCCTTAGAGGAAAGTTCGCATGGTGACTGTTGTATTCACTCCCGATGAATTTTCTGTTTTTCATCAACACTCTGATAGTCCAGTGACTGCAGAATGCCACCAGTTGTGCATCGGAAACCACTACTGGTCTTCCAGGGAACGATCAAAACGTAGACTGTGTCAGACATTACTCCCATGGAGGAAAGTACGAATTGAGATTGTTGTATTCACTCCCGATGCAATTTCTGTGTTTCATCAACACTCTGATAGTCCACAGATTACAGAATGCCACCAGTTGTGTATCGGAAACCACTACTGGTCTTCCAGGGATCGATCAAATCGTAGACTGTTTGAGACATTACTCCCATGGAGGAAAGTGCGCATGGTGACTATTGTATTCAATCCCGATGCTATTTCTGTGTTTCATCAACACTCTGATAGTCCACAGATTACAGAATGCCACCAGACGTGCATCGGAAACTACTACTGGTATTCCAGGGAAAAATCAAAGCGTAGACTGTTTGAGACATTACTCACGTGGAGGAAAGTGCGCATGATGACTGTTGTATTCAATCCCAATGCAATTTCTGTGTTTCATCAACACTCAGATAGTCCACAGATTACAGAATGCCACCAGATGTCCATCGGAAACAACTACTGATATTCCAGGGAATGATCAAAGCGTAGACTGTTTGAGACATTACTCCCGTGGAGAAAGTGCGCATTATGTCTGTTGTATTCAATCCCGATGCAATTTCTGTGTTTCATCAACACTCTGATAGTCCACAGATTACAGAATGCCACCAGATGTGCATCGGAAACTACTACTGGTCTTCCAGGGACGATCAATGCGTACACTGTTTGAGACATTACTCCGATGAAGGAAAGTGCGCATGGTGACTGTTGTATTCAATAACGATGCAATTTCTGTGTTTCATCAACACTCCGATAGTCCACAGACTACAGAATGATTCCAGATGTGCATCGGAAATTACTACTGGACTTCCAGGGAACGATCAGAGCGTAGACTGTTTGAGACATTACTCCCATTGAGGAAAGTGCGAATATTGACTGTCGTATTCAATCCCGATGCAATTTCTGTGTTTCATCAACACTCTGATTGTCCCCAAATTACAGAATGCCACCAGATGTATATCGGTAACTACTACTGGTCTTCCAGGAAACGATCAAAACGTAGACTGTTTGAGACATTACTCCCATGGAGGAAAGTGCGCATGGTGACTGTTGTATTTAATCCCGATGCTATTTCTGCGTTTCATCAACACTCTGATAGTCCACAAAAATTCAGAATGCCACCAGTTGTACATCGGGAACTACCAGTGGTCTTCCAGGGAACGATCAGAGCGTAGACTGTTTGAGACATTACTCCCATTGAGGAAAGTGCGAATATTGACTGTTGTATTCAATCCCGATGCAATTTCTGTGTTTCAGCAACACTCTGATCGTCCCCAAATTACAGAATGAGACCAGATGTATATCGGGAACTACTACTGGTATTCCAGGGACGATCAATGCGTAGACTGTTTGAGACATTACTCCCATGGAGGAAAGTGCGCATGGTGACTGTTGTAGTCAATCCCGATGCTATTTCTGTGTTTCCTCAACACTCTGATAGTCCACAGATTACAGAATGCCACCAGATGTGCATCGGAAACTACTACTGGTCTTCCAGGGAACGATCAAATCGTAGACAGTTTGAGACATTACTCCCATGGAGGTAAGTGCGCATGGTGACTGTTGTAGTCAATCCCGATGCTATTTCTGTGTTTCCTCAACACTCTGATAGTCCACAGATTACAGAATGCCACCAGATGTGCATCGGAAACTACTACTGGTATTCCAGGGAACGATCAAAGCGTAGACTGTTAGAGATATCACTCCCGTGGAGGAAAGTGCGCATTGTGACTGTTGTATTCAATCCCGAAGCATTTTCTGTATTTCATCAACACCCTGATAGTCCACAGGTTACAGAATGAGACCAGTTGTGCATCGGAAACCACTACTGGTCTTCCAGGGAACGATCAAAGCGTAGACTGTTTGTGACATTACTCCCATGGAGGAAAGTGCGAATATTGACTGTTGTATTCAGTCCCGATGCAATTTCTGTGTTCCATCAACACTCTGTTAGTCCGCAGATTACAGAATGCCACCAGATGTGCATCGGAGACTACTACTGGTCTTCCAGGGAATGATCATATCATAGACTGTTTGAGACATTACTCCCATGGAGGAAAGTGCGCATGGTGACTGTTGTATTCAATCCCGATGCAATTTCTGTGTTTCATCAACACTCCGATAGTCAACAAGTTACAGAATGCCACCAGATGTGCATCGGATACTACTACTGGTCTTCCAGGGACGATCAATGCGTAGCCTGTTTGAGACATTACTCCCATGGAGGAAAGTGCGCATGGTGACTGTTGTATTCAATCCCGATGCAATTTCTGTGTTTCATCAACACTCCGATAGTCCACAGATTACAGAATGATTCCAGATGTGCATCGGAAATTACTACTGGTCTTCCAGGGAACGATCAGAGCGTAGACTGTTTGAGACATTACTCCCATTGAGGAAAGTGCGAATATTGACTGTTGTATTCAATCCCGATGCAATTTCTGTGTTTCATCAACACTCTGATTGTCCCCAAATTACAGAATGCCACCAGATGTATATCGGGAACTACTACTGGTCTTCCAGGGACGATCAATGCGTAGACTGTTTCAGACGTTACTCCCATGGTGGAAAGTGCGCATGGTTACTGTTGTATTCAATCCCGATGCAATTTCTGTGTTTCATCAACTCTCCGATAGTCCACAGATTACAGAATGATTCCAGATGTGCATCGAAATTACTACTGGTCTTCCAGGGAACGATCAGAGCGTAGACTTTTTGAGACATTACTCCCATGGAGGAAAGTGCGAATATTGACTGTTGTATTCAGTCACGATGCAATTTCTGTGTTCCATCAACACTCTGTTAGTCCGCAGATTACAGAATGCCACCAGATGTGCATCGGAGACTACTACTGGTCTTCCAGGGAACGATCAAATCGTAGACTGTTTGAGACATTACTCCCATGGAGGAAAGTGCGCATGGTGACTGTTGTATTCAATCCCGATGCTATTTCTGTGTTTCATCAACACTCTGATAGTCCACAGATTACAGAATGCCACCAGATGTGCATCGGAAACTACTACTGGTATTCCAGGGAACGATCAAAGCGTAGACTGTTAGAGATATCACTCCCGTGGAGGAAAGTTCGCATGGTGACTGTTGTATTCAATCACGATGCATTTTCTGTATTCAATCAACACCCTGATAGTCCACAGGTTACAGAATGAGACCAGTTGTGCATCGGAAACCACTACTGGTCTTCCAGGGAACGATCAAAGCGTAGACTTTTTGAGCCATTACTCCCATGTAGGAAAGTGCGAATATTGACTGTTGTATTCAGTCCCGATGCAATTTCTGTGTTCCATCAACACTCTGTTAGTCCGCAGATTACAGAATGCCACCAGATGTGCATCGGAGACTACTACTGGTCTTCCAGGGAACGATCAAATCGTAGACTGTTTGAGACATTACTCCCATGGAGGAAAGTGCGCATGGTGACTGTTGTATTCAATCCCGATGCTATTTCTGTGTTTCATCAACACTCCGATAGTCCACAGATTACAGAATGATTACAGATGTGCATCGGAAATTACTACTGGTCTTCCAGGGAACGATCAGATCGTAGACTGTTTGAGACATTACTCCCATTGAGGAAAGAGCGAATATTGACTGTTGTATTCAATCCCATTGCAATTTCTGTGTTTCATCAACACTCTGATTGTCCCCAAATTACAGAATGCCACCAGATGTATATCGGGAACTACTACTGGTCTTCCAGGGAAAAATCAAAGCGTAGACTGTTTGAGACATTACTCACCTGGAGGAAAGTGCGCATGATGACTGTTGTATTCAATCCCGATGCAAATTCTGTGTTTCATCAACACTCTGATAGACCACAGATTACAGAATTCCACCAGAAGTGCATCTTAAACTACTAGTGGTATTCCAGTGAAAAATCAAAGCGTAGACTGTTTGAGACATTACTCACATGGAGAAAAGTGCGCATGGTTACTGTTGTATTCAATCCCGATGCAATTTCTGTGTTTCATCAACACTCTGATAGTCCACAGATTACAGAATTCCACAAGATGTACATCGGGAACTACTAGTGGTCTTCCAGGGAACGTTCAAAGCGTAGACTGTTTGAGACGTTACTCCCGTGGAGTAAAGTGCGCATAGTGACTGTTGTATTCAATCCCGATGCATTTTCTGTGTTTCATCAACACAATGATAGTCCACAGATTACAGAATGAGACCAGTTGTGCATCGGAAACCACTACTGGTCTTCCAGGGAAAGATCAAAGCGTAGACTGTTTGTGACATTACTCCCATGGAGGAAAGTGCGCATGGTGACTATTGTATTCAATCCCGATGCTATTTCTGTGTTTCATCAACACTCTGATAGTCCACAGATTACAGAATGCCACCAGACGTGCATCGGAAACTACTACTGGTATTCCAGGGAAAAATCAAAGCGTAGACTGTTTGAGACATTACTCACGTGGAGGAAAGTGCGCATGATGACTGTTGTATTCAATCCCAATGCAATTTCTGTGTTTCATCAACACTCTGATAGTCCACAGATTACAGAATGCTACCAGATGTGCATCGGAAACAACTACTGGTATTCCAGGGAATGATCAAAGCGTAGACTGTTTGAGACATTACTCCCGTGGAGGAAAGTGCGCATTATGTCTGTTGTATTCAATCCCGATGCAATTTCTGTTTTTCATCAACACTCTGATAGACCACAGATTACACAATTCCACCAGATGTGCATCTTAAACTACTAGTGGTATTCCAGGGAAAAATCAAAGCGTAGACTGTTTGAGACATTACTCACGTGGAGGAAAATGCGCATGGTGACTGGTGTATTCAATCCCGATGAAATATCTGTGTTTCATCAACACTCTGATAGTTCACAGATTACAGAATTCCACCAGATGTGCATCGGAAACTACTACTGGCATTCCAGGGTAAAGTCAAAGCGTAGACTGTTTGAGACCTTACTCACGTGGAGGAAAATGCGCATGATGACTGTTGTATTCAATCCCTATGCATTTTCCGTGTTTCATCAACACCCTGATAGTCCACAGATTACAGAATGAGATAAGTTGTGCATTGGAAAAAACTACTGGTCTCCCAGGGAACGATCAAAGCGTAGACTGTTTGAGACATTACTCCCATGGAGGAAAGTGCTGATGGTGACTGTTGTATTCAATCCCGATGCAATTTCTCTGTTTCATCAACACTCTGATAGTCCCCAACTTACAGAATGCCACCAGATGTATATCGGGAACTACTACTGGTCTTCCAGGGAACGATCAAAATCTAGACTGTTTTAGACATTACTCACGTGGAGGAAAGTGCGCATGGTGACTGTTGTATTCAATCCCGATGCTATTTCTGTGTTTCATCAACACTCTGATAGGCCGCAGATTACAGAATGCCACCAGATGTGCATCGGAAACTACTACTGGTATTCCAGGGAACGAACAAAGCGTAGACTGATAGAGATATCACTCCCGTGGAGGAAAGTGCGCATGGTGACTGTTGCATTCAATCCCGATGCATTTTCTGTGTTTCATCAACACCTTGATAGTCCACAGATTACAGAATGAGACCAGTTGTGCATCGGAAACCACTACTGGTCTTCCAGGGAACGATCAAAGCGTAGACTGTTTGAGACATTACTCCCATGGAGGAAAGTGCGCATGGTGACTGTTGTATTTAATCCCGATGCAATCTCTGTGTTTCATCAACACTCTGATAGTCCCCAAATTACAGAATGCCACCAGATGTACAACGGGAACTACTACTGGTCTTCCAGGGAACGATCAAGGCGTAGACTATTTGAGACATTACTCCCATGGAGGAAAGTGCACATGGTGACTGTTGTATTCACTCCCGATGCATTTTCTGTTTTTCATCAACACTCTGATAGTCCACAGATCACAGAATGCCACCAGATGTGCATCGGAATCTACTACTTGTCTTCGAGGTAACGATCAAAGGGTAGACTGTTTCAGACGTTACTCCCATTAAGGAAAGTGCGGATGGTGACTGTTGTATTCAATCCCGATGCAATTTCTGTGTTTCATCAACACTCTGATAGTCCACAGTTTACAGATTGTCTCCAGATGAGCATCGGAAACTACTACTGGTCTTCCTGGGACTGATCAAAGCGTAGACTGTTTGAGACATTACTCCCATGGAGGAAAATGCGCATGGTGACTGTTGTATTCAATCACGATGCTATTTCTGTCTTTCATCAACACTCTGATTGTCCACAGATTACAGAATGCCACCAGTTGTGCATCGGAAACCACTACTGGTCTTCCAGGGAACGATCAAAGCGTAGACTGTTTTAGACGTTACTCCCATGGAGGAAAGAGCGGATGGTGACTGTTGTATTCAATCCCTATTCAATTTCTGTGTTTCATCAACACTCTGATAGTCCACAGATTACCGAAGGCCACCAGTTGTGTAACGGAAACCACTACTGGTCTTCCACGGAACGATCAAAGCTTACACTGTTTGCGACATTACTCCCATGGAGGTGAGTGCGGATGGTGACTGTTGCATTCAATCCCGATGCAATTTCTGAGTTTCATCAACACTCCGATAGTCCACAGATTACAGAATGACTCCAGATGTGCATCGGAAATTACTACTGGTCTTCCAGGGAACGATCAGAGCGTAGACTGTTTGAGAAATTACTCCCATGGAGGAAAGTGCGAATATTGACTGTTGTATTCAATCCCGTTGCAATTTCTGTGTTTCATCAACACTCTGATAGTCCACAGATTACAGAATGCCACCAGTTGTGCATCGGAAACCACTACTGGTCTTCCAGGGAACGATCAAAGCGTAGACTGTGTGAGACATTACTCCAATGGAGGAAAGTGCGGATGGTGACTGTTGTATTCAATCCCGATGCAATTTCTGTGTTTCATCAACCATCTGATGGTCCACAAATTACAGAATTCCACCAGATGTACATCGGGAACTACTACAGGTCTTCCAGGGAACGATCAAAGCGTGGACTCTTTGCGACAATACTCCCATGGAGGAAAGTGCGGATAGTGAATGTTGTATTCAATCCCGATGCAATTTCTGTGTTTCATCAACACTCTGATAGTCCACAGATTACAGAATGCCTCCAGATTTGCATCGGAAACCACTACTGGTCTTCCAGTGAACGATCAAAGCGTAGACTGTTTGAGACACTACTCCCATGGAGGAAAGTGCGCATGGTGACTGTTGTATTCAATCCCGATGCAATTTCTGTGTTTCATCAACACTCTGATAGTCCCCAAATTACAGAATGCCAAAAGATGTACATCGGGAACTACTACTGGTCTTCCAGGGAACGATCAAAACCTAGAATGTTTGAGACATTACGCCCGTGGAGGAAAAAGTGCATGGTGACTGTTGTATTCAATCCCGATGCAATTTCTGTGTTTCATCAACACTCTGATAGTCCACAGATTACAGAATGGCACCAGATGTGCATCGGAAACTACTACTGGTCTTCGAGGGAACGATCAAAGCGTAGACTGTTTCAGACGTTACTCCCATGGAGGAAAGTGCGGATGGTGACTGTTGTATTCAATCCGATGCAATTTCTGTGTTAGATCAACACTCTGATAGTCCACAGATAACAATTTGTCTCCAGATGTGCATCGGAAACTACTACTGGTCTTCCAGGGAACGATCAAAGCGTGGACTGTTTCAGACATTACTCCCATGGAGGAAAGTGCGGACGGTGAATGTTGTATTCAATCCCGATGCATTTTCTGTGTTTCATCAACACCCTGATAGTCCACAGATTACAGAATGAGATCAGTTGTGCATCGGAAAAAACTACTGGTCTTTCAGGGAACGATCAAAGCGTAGACTGTTTGAGACATTACTCCCGTGGAGGAAAGTGCGCATTATGTCTGTTGTATTCATTCCCGATGCAATTTCTGTGTTTCATCAACACTCTGATAGTCCACAGATTACAGAATGCCACCAGATGTGCATCGGAAACTACTACTGGTCTTCCAGGGACGATCAATGCGTACACTGTTTGAGACATTACTCCCATGGAGGAATGTGCGCATGGTGACGGTTGTATTCAATCCCGATGCAATTTCTGTGCTTCAACAACACTCTGTTAGTCCACAGATTACAGAATGCCACCAGATGTGCATCGGAAGCCACTACAGATATTCCAGGGAACGATCAAAGCTTAGACTGTTTAAGACATTACTCCCATGGAGGAAAGTGCGCATGGTGACTGTTGTATTCAATCCCGATGCAATTTCTGTGTTTCATCAACACTCCGATAGTCCACAGATTACAGAATGTTTCCAGATGTGCATCGGAAATTACTACTGGCCTTCCAGGGAACGATCAGAGCGTACACTGTTTTAGACATTACTCCCATGGAGGAAAGTGCGCATGGTGACTGTTGTATTCAATCCCGATGCAATTTCTGTATTTCATTAACACTCTGATAGTCCACAGATTACAGAATGCCACCAGATGTGCATCGGAAACTACTACTGGTATTCCAGGGAATGATCAAAGCGTAGACTGTTTGAAACATTACTCCCATGGAGGACAGTGCGCATGGTGACTGTTGTTATCACTCCCGATGCATTTTCTGTTTTTCATCAACACTCTGATAGTCCACTGACTGCAGAATGCCACCAGTTGTGCATCGGAAACCACTACTGGTCTTCCAGGGAACGATCGAAGCGTAGACTGTTTGAGACGTTACTCCCATGGAGGGAAGTGAGGATAGCGACTGTTGTATTCAATCCCGATGCAATTTCTGTGTTTCATCAACTCTCGGATAGTCCACAAATTGCAGAATGCCACCAGATGTACTTGGGGAACTACTACTTGTCTTCTAGGGAACGATCGAAGCGTAGACTGTTTCAGACGTTACTCCCATGGAGGAAAGTGCGGATGGTGAATGTTGTATTCAATCCCGATGCAATTTCTGTGTTTCATCAACACTCTGATAGTCCACAAATTACAGAATGCCACTAGATGTGCATCGGAAACTACTATTGGTCTTCCAGGGAACAATGAAAGCGTAAACAGTTTGAGACATTACTCCCATGGAGGAAAGTGCGCATGGTGACTGTTGCATTCAATCCCGATGCAATTTCTGTGTTTCATCAACACTCCGATAGTCCACAGATTACAGAATGTTTATAGATGTGCATCGGAAATTACTACTGGCCTTCCAGGGAACGATCAGAGCGTACACTGTTTGAGACATTACTCCCATGGAGGAATGTGCGAATATTGACTGTTGTATTCAATTCCGATGCAATTTCTGTGCTTCATCAACACTCTGATAGTCCACAGATTACAGAATGCCACCAGTTGTGCATCGGAAACCACTACTGGTCTTCCAGGGAACGATCAAAGCGTAGACTGTGTGAGACATTACTCCAATGGAGGAAAGTGCGGATGGTGACTGTTGTATTCAATCCCGATGCAATTTCTGTGTTTCATCAACCATCTGATGGTCCACAAATTACAGAATTCCACCAGATGTACATCGGGAACTACTACAGGTCTTCCAGGGAACGATCAAAGCGTGGACTCTTTGCGACAATACTCCCATGGAGGAAAGTGCGGATGGTGAATGTTGTATTCAATCCCGATGCAATTTCTGTGTTTCATCAACACTCTGATAGTCCACAGATTACAGAATGCCTCCAGATTTGCATCGGAAACCACTACTGGTCTTCCAGGGAACGATCAAAGCGTAGACTGTTTGAGACACTACTCCCATGGAGGAAAGTGCGCATGGTGACTGTTGTATTCAATCCCGATGCAATTTCTGTGTTTCATCAACACTCTGATAGTCCCCAAATTACAGAATGCCACCAGATGTACATCGGGAACTACTACTGGTCTTCCAGGGAACGATCAAAACCTAGAATGTTTGAGACATTACGCCCGTGGAGGAAAAAGTGCATGGTGACTGTTGTATTCAATCCCGATGCAATTTCTGTGTTTCATCAACACTCTGATAGTCCACAGATTACAGAATGGCACCAGATGTGCATCGGAAACTACTACTGGTCTTCGAGGGAACGATCAAAGCGTAGACTGTTCCAGACGTTACTCCCATGGAGGAAAGTGCGGATGGTGACTGTTGTATTCAATCCGATGCAATTTCTGTGTTAGATCAACACTCTGATAGTCCACAGATAACAGATTGTCTCCAGATGTGCATCGGACACTACTACTGGTCTTCCAGGGAACGATCAAAGCGTGGACTGTTTCAGACATTACTCCCATGGAGGAAAGTGCGGACGGTGAATGTTGTATTCAATCCCGATGCATTTTCTGTGTTTCATCAACACCCTGATAGTCCACAGTTTACAGAATGAGATCAGTTGTGCATCGGAAAAAACTACTGGTCTTTCAGGGAACGATCAAAGCGTAGACTGTTTGAGACATTACTCCCATGGAGGAGAGTGCGCATGGTGACTGTTGTATTCAATCCCGATGCAATTTCTGTGTTTCATCAACACTCCGATAGTCCACAGATTACAGAATGTTTCCAGATGTGCATCGGAAATTACTACTGGCCTTCCAGGGAACGATCAGAGCGTACACTGTTTTAGACATTACTCAAATGGAGGAAAGTGCGAATATTGACTGTTGTATTCAATCCCGATGCAATTTCTGTGCTTCAACAACACTCTGTTAGTCCACAGATTACAGAATGCCACCAGATGTGCATCGGAGACTACTACTGGTCTTCCAGGGAACGATCAAAATGTAGACTGTTTGAGACATTACTCCCATGGAGGAAAGTGCGCATGGTGACTGTTGTATTCAATCCCGAAGCTATTTCTGTGTTTCATCAACACTCTGATAGTCCACAGATTACTGAATGCCACCAGATGTGCATCGGAAGCCACTACAGATATTCCAGGGAACGATCAAAGCTTAGACTGTTTGAGACATTACTCCCATGGAGGAAAGTGCGCATGGTGACTGTTGTATTCAATCCCGATGCAATTTCTGTGTTTCATCAACACTCCGATAGTCCACAGATTACAGAATGTTTCCAGATGTGCATCGGAAATTACTACTGGCCTTCCAGGGAACGATCAGAGCGTACACTGTTTTAGACATTACTCCCATGGAGGAAAGTGCGCATGGTGACTGTTGTATTCAATCCCGATGCAATTTCTGTATTTCATTAACACTCTGATAGTCCACAGATTACAGAATGCCACCAGATGTGCATCGGAAACTACTACTGGTATTCCAGGGAATGATCAAAGCGTAGACTGTTTGAAACATTACTCCCATGGAGGACAGTGCGCATGGTGACTGTTGTTATCACTCCCGATGCATTTTCTGTTTTTCATCAACACTCTGATAGTCCACTGACTGCAGAATGCCACCAGTTGTGCATCGGAAACCACTACTGGTCTTCCAGGGAACGATCGAAGCGTAGACTGTTTGAGACGTTACTCCCATGGAGGGAAGTGAGGATAGCGACTGTTGTATTCAATCCCGATGCAATTTCTGTGTTTCATCAACTCTCGGATAGTCCACAAATTGCAGAATGCCACCAGATGTACTTGGGGAACTACTACTTGTCTTCTAGGGAACGATCGAATCGTAGACTGTTTCAGACGTTACTTCCATGGAGGAAAGTGCGCATGGTGACTGTTGTATTAAATCCGATGCAATTTCTGTGTTAGATCAACACTCTGATAGTCCACAGATAACAGATTGTCTCCAGATGTGCATCGGAAACTACTACTGGACTTCCAGGGAACGATTAAAGCGTGGACTGTTTCAGACATTACTCCCATGGAGGAAAGTGCGGATGGTGAATGTTGTATTCAATCCCGATGCAATTTCTGTGTTTCATCAACACTCTGATAGTCCACAAATTACAGAATGCCACCAGATGTACATCGGGAACTACTAGTGGTCTTTCAGGGAACGATCAAAGCGTAGACTGTTCGAGACGTTACTCCCGTGGAATAAAGTGCGGATGGTGACTGTTGTACTGAATCCCGATGCATTTTCTGTGTTTCATCAACACCCTGATAGTCCACAGATTACATAATGAGATCAGTTGTGCTTCGGAAAAAACTACTGGTCTTCCAGGGAACGATCAAAGTGTAGACTGTTTGGGACATTACTCCCATGGAGGAAAGTGCGGATGGTGACTGTTGTATTCAATCCCGATGCAAATTCTGTGTTTCATCAACACTCTGATAGTCCCCAAAGTACAGAATGCCACCAGATGTATATCGGGAACTACTACTGGTCTTCCAGGGAACGATCAAAACCTAGACTGTTTTAGACAATACTCACGTGGAGGAAAGTGCGCATGGCGACGGATGTATACAGTCCCGTTGCAATTTCTGTGTTTCATCAACACTCTGATAGTCCACAGATTACAGAATGCCACTAGATGTGCATCGGAAACTACTATTGGTCTTCCAGGGAACAATGAAAGCGTAAACAGTTTGAGACATTACTCCCATGGAGGAAAGTGCGCATGGTGACTGTTGCATTCAATCCCGATGCAATTTCTGTGTTTCATCAACACTCCGATAGTCCACAGATTACAGAATGTTTCCAGATGTGCATCGGAAATTACTACTGGCCTTCCAGGGAACGATCAGAGCGTACACTGTTTGAGACATTACTCCCATGGAGGAATGTGCGAATATTGACTGTTGTATTCAATCCCGATGCAATTTCTGTGCTTCATCAACACTCTGTTAGTCCACAGATTACTCAATGCCACCAGATGTGCATCAGAAACTACTACAGATATTCCAGGGAACGATCAAAGAGTAGACTGTTTGAGACATTGCTCTCATGGAGGAAAGTGCGCACGGTGACTGTTGTATTCAAACCCGATGCAATTTCTGTGTTTCATCAACACTTTGAAGGTCCACAGATTACAGAATGTCTCCAGATGTGCATCGGAAACTACTACTGGTCTTCAAGGGACGATCAAACGTAGACTGTTTGAATGAGACATTACTCCCATTTAGGGAAGTGCGGATGGTGACTGTTGTATTCAATCCCGATGCAATTTCTGTGTTTCATCAACACTCTGATAGTCCACAGATTACAGAATGCTACCAGATGTGCATCGGAAGCTACTACTGGTCTTCCAGGGAGCGATCAAAACGTAGACTGTTTGAGACATGACTCCCATGGAGGAAAGTGCGTATGGTGACTGTTGTATTCAATCCCGATGCAATTTCTGTGTTTCATCAACACTCTGATGGTCAACAAATTACAGAATTCCACCAGATGTATATCGGGAACTACTACTGGTCTTCCAGGCAACGATCAAAACCTAGAGTGTTAGCGACTTTACTCCCATGGAGGAAAGTGCGGATGGTGAATGTTGTATTCAATCCCGATGCAATTTCTGTGTTTCATCAACACTCTGATAGTCCACAGATTACAGAATGCCTCCAGATTTGCATCGGAAACTACTACTGGTCTCCCAGGGAACGATCAAAGCGTAGACTGTTTCAGACACTACACCCATGGAGGAAAGTTCGGATTGTGATTGTTGTATTCACTTCCGATGCAATTTCTATGTTTCATCAACACATTGAAGGTCCACAGATTACAGAATGCCTCCAGATGTGCATCGGAAACTACTACTGGTCTTCCAGGGAACGATCAAAGCGTAGACTGTTTGAGACATTGCTCTCATGGAGGAAAGTGCGCATGGTGACTGTTGTATTCAAACGCGATGCAATTTCTGTGTTTCATCAACACTTTGAAGGTCCACAGATTACAGAATGCCTGCAGATGTGCATCGGAAACTACTACTGGTCTTGAAGGGACGATCAAACGTAGACTGTTTGAGTGAGACATTACTCCCATTTAGGAAAGTGCGGATGGTGACTGTTGTATTCAATCCCGATGCAATTTCTGTGTTTCATCAACACACTGATAGTCCACAGACTACAGAGTGCTACCACATGTGCATCGGAAACTAATGCTGGTCTTCCAGGGAACGATCAAAACGTAGACTGTTTGAGACATGACTCCCATGGAGGAAAGTGCGCATGGTGACTGTTGTATTCAATCCCGATGCAACTTCTGTGTTTCATCAACACTCTGATAGTCCACAGATTACAGAATTCCTCCAGATGTGCATCGGAAACTACTACTGGTATATCAGGGAACAATCAAAGCGTAGACTGTTTGAGACATTACTTCCGAGGAGGAAGGTGCGCATGGTGACTGTTGTATTCAATCCCGATGCAATTTCTGTGTTTCATCAACACTCTGATAGTCCCCAAATTACAGAATGCCACCAGATGTACATCGGGAACTACTACTGGTCTTCCAGGGAACGATCAAAACCTAGACTGTTTGAGACATTACGCACGTGGAGGAAAAAAGCGCATGGTGACTGTTGTATTCAATTTCGATGCAATTTCTGTGTATCATCAACACTCTGATAGTCCACAGATTGCAGAATGCCACCAGATGTGCATCGGAAACTACTACTGGTCTTCGAGGGAACGATCAAAGCGTAGACTGTTTCAGACGTTACTCCCATGGAGGAAAGTGCGCATGGTGACTGTTGTATTCAATCCCGATGCAATTTCTGTGTTTCATCAATACTCTGTTAGTCCACAGATTACAGAATGTTTCCAGATGTGCATCGGAAATTACTACTGGCCTTCCAGGGAACGATCTGAGCGTACACTGTTTGAGACATTACTCCCATGGAGGAATGTGCGAATATTGACTGTTGTATTCAATCCCGATGCAATTTCTGTGCTTCATCAACACTCTGTTAGTCCACAGATTACTGAATGCCACCAGATGTGCATCGGAAGCCACTACAGATATTCCAGGGAACGATCAAAGCGTAGACTGTTAGATTTATCACACCCGTGGAGGAAAGTGCCCATGGTGACTGTTGCATTCAATCCCGATGCATTTGCTGTGTTTCATCAACACCCTGATAGTCCACAGATTACAGAATGAGACCAGTTGTGCATCGGAAACCACTACTGGCCTTCCAGGGAACGATCAAAGCGTAGACTGTTTGAGACATTACTCCCATGGAGGAAAGTGCGCATGGTGACTGTTGTATTCAATCCCGATGCAATTTCTGTGTTTCATCAACACTCTGATAGTCCCCAAATTACAGAATGCCACCAGATGTACATCGGGAACTACTACTGGTCTTCCAGGGAACGATCAAAGCGTAGACTGCTTCAGACGTTACTCCCATGGAGGATAGTGCGGATGGTGACTGTTGTATTCAATCCGATGCAATTTCTGTGTTTCATCAACACCCCGATAGTCCACAGATTACAGAATGGGATCAGTTGTGCATCGGAAAAAACTACTGGTCTTTCAGGGATCGATCAAAGCGTAGACTGTTTGAGACATTACTCCCATGGAGGAAAGTGCGCATGGTGACATATTCAATAACGATGCAATTTCTGTGTTTCATCAACACTCCGATAGTCCACAGATTACAGAATGTTTCCAGATGTGCATCGGAAATTACTACTATCCTTCCAGGGAACGATCAGAGCGTACACTGTTTGAGATATTACTCCCATGGAGGAATGTGCGAATATTGACTGTTGTATTCAATCCCGATGCATTTTCTGTGTTTCTTCAACACTGTGATAGTCCACAGATTACAGAATGCCACCAGATGTGCATCGGAATCTACTACTGGTCTTCGAGGTAACGATCAAAGCGTAGACTGTTTCAGACGTTACTCCCATGGAGGAAAGTGCGGAGGGTGACTGTTGTATACAATCCGATGCAATTTCTGTGTTAGATCAACACTCTGATAGTCCACAGATAACAGAATGGCTCCACATGTGCATCGGAAACTAATGCTGGCCTTCCAGGGAACGATCAAAACGTAGACTGTTTGAGACATGACTCCCATGGAGGAAAGTGCGCATGGTGACTGTTGTATTCAATCCCGATGCAATTTCTGTGTTTCATCAACACTCTGATAGTCCACAGATTACAGAATTCCTCCAGATGTGCATCGGAAACTACTACTGGTATTTAGGGGAACAATCAAAGCGTAGACTGTTTGAGACATTACTTCCGTGGAGGAAAGTGCGCTTGATGACTGTTGTATTCAATCCCGATGCAATCTCTGTGTTTCATCAACACTCTGATAGTCCCCAAATTACAGATTGCCACCAGATGTACATCGGGAACTACTACTGGTCTTCCAAAGAACGATCAAAGCGTAGACTGTTTGAGACATTACTCCCATGGAGGAAAGTGCGCATGGTGACTGTTGTATTCACTCAAGATGCATTTTCTGTTTTTCATCTACACTCTGATAGTCCATAGATTACAGAATGCCACCAGATGTGCATCGGAAACTACTACTGGTCTTTTAGGTAACGATCAAAGCGTAGACTGTTTCAGACGTTACTCCCATGGAGGAAAGTGCGGAGGGTGACTGTTGTATTCAATCCGATGCAATTTCTGTGTTAGATCAACACTCTGATAGTCCACAGATAACTGATTGTCTCCAGATGTGCATCGGAAACTACTACTGGTCTTCCAGGGAACGATCAAAGCGTGGACTGTTTCAGACATTACTCCCATGGAGGAAAGTGCGGATGGTGAATGTTGTATTCAATGCCGATGCAATTTCTGTGTGCCATCAACACTCTGATAGTCCACAGATTACAGAATGCCACTAGATGTGCATCGGAAACTACTACTGGTCTTCCAGGGAACAATCGAATCGTAAACTGTTTGAGACATTACTCCCGTGGAAGAATGTGCGCATGGTGACTGTTGTATTAAATCCCGATGCAATTTCTATGTTTCATCAACACTCTGATAGTCCACAGATTACAAGTGCCACCAGATGTGCATCGGAAACTACTACTGGTCTTCCAGGGAACGATCAATGCGTAGACTGTTTGAGACATTACTCCCATGGAGGAAAGTGCGCATGGTGACTGTTGTATTCAATCCCGATGCATTTTCGGTGTTTCATCAACACTCCGATAGTCCACAGATTACAGAATGTTTCCAGATGTGCATCGGAAATTACTACTGGCCTTCCAGGGAACGATCAGAGCGTAGACTGTTTGAGACATTACTCCCATGGAGGAAAGTGCGCATGGTGACTGTTGTATTCACTCAAGATGCATTTTCTGTTTTTCATCAACACCCTGATAGTCCACAGATAACTGAATGCCACCAGATGTGCATCGGAAGCCACCACCGATATTCCAGGGAGCGATCAAAGCGTAGACTGTTAGATTTATCACACCCGTGGAGGAAAGTGCGCATGGTGACTGTTGCATTCAATCCCGATGCATTTTCTGTGTTTCATCAACACCCTGATAGTCCACAGATTACAGAATGAGACCAGTTGTGCATCGGAAACCACTACTGGTCTTCCAGGGAACGATCAAAGCGTAGACTGTTTGAGACATTACTCCCATGGAGGAAAGTGCGCATGGTGACTGTTGTATTCAATCCCGATGCATCTCTGTGTTTCATCAACACTCTGATAGTCCCCAAATTACAGAACGCCACCAGATGTACATCGGGAACTACTACTGGTCTTCCAGGGAACGATCAAAGCGTAGACTGTTTGAGACATTACTCCCATGGAGGAAAGTGCGCATGGTGACTGTTGTATTCACTCAAGATGCATTTTCTGTTTTTCATCAACACTCTGATAGTCCACAGATTACAGAATGCCACCAGAGTTGCATCGGAATCTACTACTGGTCTTCGAGGTAACGATCAAAGCGTAGACTGTTTCAGACGTTACTCCCATGGAGGAAAGTGCGGAGGGTGACTGTTGTATACAATCCGATGCAATTTCTGTGTTAGATCAACACTCTGATAGTCGACAGATAACAGATTGTCTCCACATGTGCATCGGAAACTAATGCTGGTCTTCCAGGGAACGATCAAAAGGTAGACTGTTTGAGACATGACTCCCATGGAGGAAAGTGCGCATGGTGACTGTTGTATTCAATCCCGATGCAATTTCTGTGTTTCATCAACACTCTGATAGTCCACAGATTACAGAATTCCTCCAGATGTGCATCGGAAACTACTACTGGTATTTCAGGGAACAATCAAAGCGTAGACTGTTTGAGACATTACTTCCGTGTAGGAAAGTGCGCTTGATGACTGTTGTATTCAATCCCGATGCAATTTCTGTGTTTCTTCAACACTGTGATAGTCCACAGAGTACAGAATGCCACCAGTTGTTTATCGGAAACCACTACTGGTCTTCCAGGGAACGATCAAAGTTTAGAATGTTTGCGACATTATTCCCATGGAGGAAAGTGCGGATGGTGACTTTTGTATTCAATCCCGATGCATTTTCTGTGTTTCATCAACACCCTGATAGTCCACAAGTCACAGAATCAGACCAGTTGTGCATCGGAAACCACTACTGGTCTTCCAGGGAACGATCAAAACCTAGACTGTTTGAGACATTACGCACGTGGAGGAAAGTGCGGATGGTGACTGTTGTATTCAATCCGATGCAATTTCTGTGTTAGATCAACACTCTGATAGTCCACAGATAACAGATTGTCTCCAGATGTGCATCGGAAACTACTACTGGTCTTCCAGGGAACGATCAAAGCGTGGACTGTTTCAGACATTACTCCCATGGAGGAAAGTGCGGACGGTGAATGTTGTATTCAATCCTGATGCATTTTCTGTGTCTCATCAACACCCTGATAGTCCACAGATTACAGAATGGGATCAGTGGTGCATCGGAAAAAACTAATGGTCTTTCAGGGAACGATCAAAGCGTAGACTGTTTGAGACATTACTCCCATGGAGGAATGTGCGAATATTGACTGTTGTATTCAATCCCGATGCAGTTTCTGTGCTTCATTAACGCTCTGTTAGTCCACAGATTACAGAATGCCACCAGATGTGCATCGGAGACTACTACTGGTCTTCCAGGGAACGATCAAAATGTAGACTGTTTGAGACATTACTCCCATGGAGGAAAGTGCGCATGCTGACTGTTGTATTCAATCCCGATGCATTTTCTGTGTTTCATCAACACCCTGATAGTCCACAGATTACAGAATGAGACCAGTTGTGCATCGGAAACCACTACTGATCTTCCAGGGAACGATCAAAGCGTAGACTGTTTGAGACATTACTGCCATGGAGGAAAGTGCGCATGGTGACTGTTGTATTCAATCCCGATGCAATCTCTGTGTTTCATCAACACTCTGATAGTCCACAGATAACAGATTGCCACCAGTTGTGCATCGGAAACTACTACTGGTCTTCCAGGGAACAATCGAATCGTAAACTGTTTGAGACATTACTCCCGTGGAAGAATGTGCGCATGGTGACTGTTGTATTAAATCCCGATGCAATTTCTATGTTTCATCAACACTCTGATAGTCCACAGATTACAAGTGCCACCAGATGTGCATCGGAAACTACTACTGGTCTTCCAGGGAACGATCAATGCGTAGACTGTTTGAGACATTACTCCCATGGAGGAAAGTGCGCATGGTGACTGTTGTATTCAATCCCGATGCATTTTCGGTGTTTCATCAACACCCTGATAGTCCACAGATAACTGAATGCCACCAGATGTGCATCGGAAGCCACCACCGATATTCCAGGGAGCGATCAAAGCGTAGACTGTTAGATTTATCACACCCGTGGAGGAAAGTGCGCATGGTGACTGTTGCATTCAATCCCGATGCATTTTCTGTGTTTCATCAACACCCTGATAGTCCACAGATTACAGAATGAGACCAGTTGTGCATCGGAAACCACTACTGGTCTTCCAGGGAACGATCAAAGCGTAGACTGTTTGAGACATTACTCCCATGGAGGAAAGTGCGCATGGTGACTGTTGTATTCAATCCCGATGCATCTCTGTGTTTCATCAACACTCTGATAGTCCCCAAATTACAGAACGCCACCAGATGTACATCGGGAACTACTACTGGTCTTCCAGGGAACGATCAAAGCGTAGACTGTTTGAGACATTACTCCCATGGAGGAAAGTGCGCATGGTGACTGTTGTATTCACTCAAGATGCATTTTCTGTTTTTCATCAACACTCTGATAGTCCACAGATTACAGAATGCCACCAGAGTTGCATCGGAATCTACTACTGGTCTTCGAGGTAACGATCAAAGCGTAGACTGTTTCAGACGTTACTCCCATGGAGGAAAGTGCGGAGGGTGACTGTTGTATACAATCCGATGCAATTTCTGTGTTAGATCAACACTCTGATAGTCGACAGATAACAGATTGTCTCCACATGTGCATCGGAAACTAATGCTGGTCTTCCAGGGAACGATCAAAAGGTAGACTGTTTGAGACATGACTCCCATGGAGGAAAGTGCGCATGGTGACTGTTGTATTCAATCCCGATGCAATTTCTGTGTTTCATCAACACTCTGATAGTCCACAGATTACAGAATTCCTCCAGATGTGCATCGGAAACTACTACTGGTATTTCAGGGAACAATCAAAGCGTAGACTGTTTGAGACATTACTTCCGTGTAGGAAAGTGCGCTTGATGACTGTTGTATTCAATCCCGATGCAATTTCTGTGTTTCTTCAACACTGTGATAGTCCACAGAGTACAGAATGCCACCAGTTGTTTATCGGAAACCACTACTGGTCTTCCAGGGAACGATCAAAGTTTAGAATGTTTGCGACATTATTCCCATGGAGGAAAGTG
The DNA here is from genome assembly GCF_023897955.1 of Schistocerca gregaria. Lineage (NCBI taxonomy): Eukaryota > Metazoa > Arthropoda > Insecta > Orthoptera > Acrididae > Schistocerca > Schistocerca gregaria. The sequence continues at coordinate 46,555,009 of NC_064927.1, forward strand.
CGGATGGTGACTTTTGTATTCAATCCCGATGCATTTTCTGTGTTTCATCAACACCCTGATAGTCCACAAGTCACAGAATCAGACCAGTTGTGCATCGGAAACCACTACTGGTCTTCCAGGGAACGATCAAAACCTAGACTGTTTGAGACATTACGCACGTGGAGGAAAAAGCGCATGGTGACTGTTGTATTCATTCCCGATGCAATTTCTGTGTTTCATCAACACTCAGATAGTCCACAGATTACAGAATGCCACCATATGTGCATCTGAAACTACTACTGGTCTTCGAGGGAACGATCAAAGCGTAGACTGTTTCAGACGTTACTCCCATGGAGGAAAGTGCGGATGGTGACTGTTGTATTCAATCCGATGCAATTTCTGTGTTAGATCAACACTCTGATAGTCCACAGATAACAGATTGTCTCCAGATGTGCATCGGAAACTACTACTGGTCTTCCAGGGAACGATCAAAGCGTGGACTGTTTCAGACATTACTCCCATGGAGGAAAGTGCGGACGGTGAATGTTGTATTCAATCCTGATGCATTTTCTGTGTCTCATCAACACCCTGATAGTCCACAGATTACAGAATGGGATCAGTGGTGCATCGGAAAAAACTAATGGTCTTTCAGGGAACGATCAAAGCGTAGACTGTTTGAGACATTACTCCCATGGAGGAATGTGCGAATATTGACTGTTGTATTCAATCCCGATGCAGTTTCTGTGCTTCATTAACGCTCTGTTAGTCCACAGATTACAGAATGCCACCAGATGTGCATCGGAGACTACTACTGGTCTTCCAGGGAACGATCAAAATGTAGACTGTTTGAGACATTACTCCCATGGAGGAAAGTGCGCATGCTGACTGTTGTATTCAATCCCGATGCATTTTCTGTGTTTCATCAACACCCTGATAGTCCACAGATTACAGAATGAGACCAGTTGTGCATCGGAAACCACTACTGATCTTCCAGGGAACGATCAAAGCGTAGACTGTTTGAGACATTACTGCCATGGAGGAAAGTGCGCATGGTGACTGTTGTATTCAATCCCGATGCAATCTCTGTGTTTCATCAACACTCTGATAGTCCACAGATAACAGATTGCCACCAGTTGTGCATCGGAAACCACTACTGGTGTTCCAGGGAACGATCAAAGCGTAGACTGTTTGAGACATTACTCCCATGGAGGAAAGTGCGGATTGTGTTTGTTGTATTCACTCCCAATGCAATTTCTGTGTTTCATCAACACATTTACGGTCCACAGATTACAGAATGATTCCAGATGTGCATCGAAAACTACTACTAGCCTTCCAGGGAACGATCAAAGCGTAGACTGATTGAGACATTGCTCTCATGGAGGTAAGTGCGAATGGTGACTATTGTATTTAAACCCGATGCAATTTCTGTGTTTCATCAACACTTTGAAGGTCCACAGATTACTGAATGCCTCCAGACGTGCATCGGAAACTACTACTGGTTTTCAAGGGACGATCAAACGTAGACTGTTTGAGTGAGACATTACTCCCGTTGAGGAATGTGCGCATGGTGACTGTTGTATTCAATCCCGATGCAATTTCTGTGTTTCATCAACACTCTGATAGTCCACAGATTACAGAATGCCACCAGACGTGCATCGGAGACTACTTCTAGTCATCCAGGGAACGATCAATGCGTAGACCGTTAGAGACATGACTCCCATGGAGGAGAGTGCATATGGTGACTGTTGTATTCATTTCCGATGCAATTTCTGTGGTTCATCAACACTCTGATAGTCCACAGATTACAGAATGCCACCAGAGGTGCATCGGAAACTACTACTGGTCTTCCAGGGATCGATCAAAGCGTAGGCTGTTTGAGACATTACTCCGATTTAGGAAAGTGCGCATGGTGACTGTTGTATTCAATCCCGAAGCAATTTCTTTGTTTCATCTAAACTCTGATATTGCATAGATCACAGAATGCCACCAGCTGTGCATCGGAAACTACTACTGGTCTTCCAGGGAACGATCAAAATTTAGACAGTTTGAGACATTACTCCTGTGGAGGAAAGTGCGCATGGTGCCTGTTGTATTCAATCCCGATGCAATTTCTGTGTTTCATCAACACTCTCATAGTCCACAGATTACAGAATGCCACCAGATGAGCATCGGAAACTACTACTGGTCTTCGAGGGAACGATTAAAGCGTAGACTGTTTGAGACATTACTCCCCTGGAGGAAGGTGCGGATGGTGACTGTTGTATTCAATTCCGATTCAATTTCTGTGTTCCATCAACACTCTGGTAGTCCACAGATTACACACTGAATCCAGAACTGCATCGGAAACTACTACTGGTCGACCTTGGAACGATCAAAGCGTAGACGGTTTGAGACATTACTCCCATGGAGGAAGTGCGCATTGTGGCTGTTGTATTCAATCCCGATGCAATGTCTGTGTTTCATCAAAACTTTGAAGGTCCACAGATTACAGAATGCCTCCAGATGCGCATCGGAAACTACTACTGGTCTTCCAGGGAACGATCAAAGCGAAGACTGTTTGAGACATTACTCCCCTGGAGGAAAGTGCGCATGGTGACTGTTGTAATCAATCCCGATGCAATTTCTGTGTTTCATCAACACTCTGATAGTCCACAGATTACAGAATGCTACCGGATGTGCATCGGAAACTACTACTGGTCCTCCAGGGAACGATCAAAGCGTATACTCTTTGAGACATTTCTCCCATGGAGGAAAGTGCGCATGGTGACTGTTGTATTCAATCCTGATGCACTTTCTGTGTTTCATCAACACTCTGGCAGTCCACAGATTACAGAATGCCACCAGATGTGCATCGGAAACTACTACTGGTCCTCCAGGGAACGATCAAAGCGTAGACTGTTTGAGACATTACTCCCATTGAGGAAAGTGCGCATGGTGACTGTTGTATTCAACCCGATGCAATTTCTTTGTTTCATCAACAATCTGATAGTCCACAGATTAGAGAATCCCACCAGATGTGCATCGGAAACTACTACTGGTCTTCCAAAAAACGATCATAGTGTAGACTGTTTGAGACGTTACTCCCATGGAGGAAAGTGCGGATGATGACTGTTGTATTCAATCCCGAAGCAATTTCTGATTTTCATCAACACTCTGATAGTCCACAGATTACAGAATGCCTCCAATTGTACATCGGAAGCTACTACTCGTCTTCCAGGGAAAGATCAAAGCGTAGACTGTTTCAGACATTACTCCCATGGAGGAAGGTGCGGATGGTGACTGTTGTATTTAATTCCGATTCAATTTCTGTGTTTCATCAACACTCTGATAGTCCACAGATTACAGAATGCCACCAGATGTGCATCGGAAACTACTACTGGTCTTCCAGGGAACGATCAAAGCGTAGACTGTTTGGGACATACCTAGCGTGGAGGAAAGTGCGCATGGTGACTGTTGTATTCAATACCGATGCAATTTATGTGTTTCATCAACACTCTGATAGTCTACAGATTACAGAATGCTCCCGGATATGTATCGGAAACTGCTACTGGTCTTCCAGGGAACGATCAAAGCGTATACTGTTTGAGACATTTCGCCCATGTAGGAAAGTGCGCATGGTGACTGTTGTATTCAATACTGATGCAATTTCTGTGTTTCATCAACACTCTGATAGTAGACAGACTACAGAATGACACCAGATGTGCATCGGAAACTACTACTGGTCTTAGAAAAAACCATCAAAATGAAGTCTGTTTGAGACGTTACTCCCATGGAGGAACGTGCGGATGGTGACTGTTGTATTCAATCCCGATGCATTTTCTGTGTTTCATCAACATTTTGAAGGTCCACAGATTACAGAATGCCTCCAATTGTGTATCCGAAACTACTGATGGTCTTCCAGGGAACGATTAAAGCGTAGACTGTTTCAGACATTACTCCCATGGAGGAAGGTGCGGATGGTGACTGTTGTATTCAATTCCGATTCAATTTCTGTGTTTCATCAACACTCTGGTAGTCCACAGATTACACATTGAATCCAGAACTGCATCGGAAACTACTACTGGTCGTCCTGGGAACGATCAAAGCGTAGACTGTTTGAGACATTACTCCCATGGAGGAAAGTGCGCATGGTGACTGTTGTATTCAATCCCGATGCTATTTCTGTGTTTCATCAAAACTTTGAAGGTCCACAGGTTACAGAATGCCTCCAGATGCACATCGGAAACTACTACTGGTCTTCCAGGGAACGATCAAATCATAGACTGTTTCAGACATTATTCCCATGGAGGAAGGTGCGGATGGTTACTGTTGTATCAATTCCGATTCAATTTCTGTGTTTCACCAACACTCTGATAGTCCACAGATTACACATTGAATCCAGAACTGCATCGGAAACTACTACTGGTCTTCCAGGGAACGATCAAAGCGTAGACTGTTTGAGACATTACTCCATTGGATGAAAGTGCGAATGGTGACTGTTGTATTCAATCCCGATGCAATTTCTGTGTTTCATCAACACTCTGATAGTCGACAGTTTACAGAATGCTACAAGATTTGCATCGCAAACTACTACTGGTCTTCCAGGGAACTATCAAATCGTATACTGCCTGAGACATTTCTCCCATGGAGGAAAGTGCGCATGGTGACTGTTGTATTCAATCCTGATGCAATTTCTGTGTTTCAGCAACACTCTGATAGTCCCCAGAATACAGAATGCCACCAGATGTGCATCGGAAACTACTACTGGTCTTCCTGGGAACGATCAAAGCGTAGACTGTTTCAGGCATTACTCCCATGGAGGAACGTGCGGATGGTGACTGTTGTATTCAATCCCGATGCAATTTCTGTATTTCATCAACACTCTGATAGTCCACATATTACAAAATGCCACCAGATGAGCATCGGAAACTACTACTGGTCTTCCAGGGAACGATCAAAGCGTAGACTGTTTGAGACATTAACCCCGTGGAGAAAAGTGCGCATGGTGACTGTTGTATACAATCCAGATGCAATTTCTGTGTTTTATCAACATTGTGATAGGCCACAGATTACAGAATGCCACCAGATGTGCATCGGAAACTACTACTGGTCTTCCAGGGAACAATCAAAGCGTAGACTGTTCAGATATTACTCCCATCGATGAAAGTGTGGATGGTGATTGTTGTATTCAATCCCGATGCAATTCTGTGTTTCATCGACACTTTGATAGTATACAGATTACAGAATGCCACCAGATGTGCATCGGAAGCTACTACTGGTCTTCCAGGGATCGATCAAAGCATAGACTGTTTGAGACATACCTAGCGTGGAGGAAAGTGCGCATGGTGACTGTTGTATTCAATACCGATGCAATTTCTGTGTTTCATCAACACTCTGATAGTCCACAGATTACAGAATGCCACCAGATGTGCATCGGAAACTACTACTGGTCTTCAAGGGTACGATCAAAGCATAGACTGTTTCAGATATTACTCCCATGGAGAAAAGTGCGGATGGTGACAGTTGTAGTCCATCCCGATGCAATTTCTATGTTTCATCAACACTCTCATAGTCCAGAGATTACAAAATGAAACCAGATGTGCAACGGAAACTACTACTGGTCTTCCAGGGAACGATCAATGCATAGACTGTTTCAGACATTTCTCCCATGGAGGAAAGTGCGGATGGTGACTGTTGTATTCAATCTCGATGCATTTTCTGTGTATCATCAACACATTAAAAGCCCACATATTACTGAATGCCTCCAGATGTGTATCGGAAACTACTACTGGTCTCCCAGGGAACGATCAAAGCGTAGACTGTCAGAGACATTACTCCCATGGAGGAAAGTGCGTATGGTGCCTGTTGTATTCAATTACGATCCAATTTCTGTGTTTAATCAACACTCTGATAGTCCACAGATTACAGAATGCCACCAGATGTGCATCGGAAGCTACTACTGGTCTTCCAGGGAACGATCAAAGCGTAGACTGTTTGAGACATTACTCCCATGGAGGAAAGTGCGCATGGTGACTGTTGTATTCAATCCCGATACAATTTCTGTGTTTGATCAACACCCTGATAGTCCACAGACTACAGAATGCCACCAGATGTGCATCAGAAACTACTACTGGTCTTCCAGGGTACGATCAAAGTGTAGACAGTTCAGACATTACTCCCATGGAGGGAAGTGCGCATGGTGAATGTTGTATTCAATCCCGATGCAATTTCTGAGTTTCATCAACACTCTGATAGTCCACAGATTACAGAATGCCACCAGATGTGCATCGGAAACTACTACTGGTCATCCAGTGAACGATCAATGCGTAGACTCTTTGAGAATTACTCCCATGGAGAAAGTGCGCATGGTGACTGTTGTATTCAATCCCGATGGAATTTCTGTGTTTTATCAACACTCTGATAGTCCACAGACTACAGAATGCCTCCAGATGTCTACCGGAAATTAATACGGGTCTTCCAGGGAACGAGCAATGCGTAGACTGTTTGAGACATTACTCCCACGGAGGAAAGTGCGCATGGTGACTGATGTATTCAATCCCGATGCAATTTCTGAGATTCATCAACACTCTGATAGTCCACAGATTAGAGAATGCCACTAGATGTGCATCGGAAACTACTACTGGTCTTCCAGGGAACGATCAAAGCGTAGACTGTTTCAGACGTTACTCCCATGGAGGAAAGTGCGGAGGGTGACTGTTGTATACAATCCGATGCAATTTCTGTGTTAGATCAACACTCTGATAGTCGACAGATAACAGATTGTCTCCACATGTGCATCGGAAACTAATGCTGGTCTTCCAGGGAACGATCAAAAGGTAGACTGTTTGAGACATGACTCCCATGGAGGAAAGTGCGCATGGTGACTGTTGTATTCAATCCCGATGCAATTTCTGTGTTTCATCAACACTCTGATAGTCCACAGATTACAGAATTCCTCCAGATGTGCATCGGAAACTACTACTGGTATTTCAGGGAACAATCAAAGCGTAGACTGTTTGAGACATTACTTCCGTGTAGGAAAGTGCGCTTGATGACTGTTGTATTCAATCCCGATGCAATTTCTGTGTTTCTTCAACACTGTGATAGTCCACAGAGTACAGAATGCCACCAGTTGTTTATCGGAAACCACTACTGGTCTTCCAGGGAACGATCAAAGTTTAGAATGTTTGCGACATTATTCCCATGGAGGAAAGTGCGGATGGTGACTTTTGTATTCAATCCCGATGCATTTTCTGTGTTTCATCAACACCCTGATAGTCCACAAGTCACAGAATCAGACCAGTTGTGCATCGGAAACCACTACTGGTCTTCCAGGGAACGATCAAAACCTAGACTGTTTGAGACATTACGCACGTGGAGGAAAAAGCGCATGGTGACTGTTGTATTCATTCCCGATGCAATTTCTGTGTTTCATCAACACTCAGATAGTCCACAGATTACAGAATGCCACCATATGTGCATCTGAAACTACTACTGGTCTTCGAGGGAACGATCAAAGCGTAGACTGTTTCAGACGTTACTCCCATGGAGGAAAGTGCGGATGGTGACTGTTGTATTCAATCCGATGCAATTTCTGTGTTAGATCAACACTCTGATAGTCCACAGATAACAGATTGTCTCCAGATGTGCATCGGAAACTACTACTGGTCTTCCAGGGAACGATCAAAGCGTGGACTGTTTCAGACATTACTCCCATGGAGGAAAGTGCGGACGGTGAATGTTGTATTCAATCCTGATGCATTTTCTGTGTCTCATCAACACCCTGATAGTCCACAGATTACAGAATGGGATCAGTGGTGCATCGGAAAAAACTAATGGTCTTTCAGGGAACGATCAAAGCGTAGACTGTTTGAGACATTACTCCCATGGAGGAATGTGCGAATATTGACTGTTGTATTCAATCCCGATGCAGTTTCTGTGCTTCATTAACGCTCTGTTAGTCCACAGATTACAGAATGCCACCAGATGTGCATCGGAGACTACTACTGGTCTTCCAGGGAACGATCAAAATGTAGACTGTTTGAGACATTACTCCCATGGAGGAAAGTGCGCATGCTGACTGTTGTATTCAATCCCGATGCATTTTCTGTGTTTCATCAACACCCTGATAGTCCACAGATTACAGAATGAGACCAGTTGTGCATCGGAAACCACTACTGATCTTCCAGGGAACGATCAAAGCGTAGACTGTTTGAGACATTACTGCCATGGAGGAAAGTGCGCATGGTGACTGTTGTATTCAATCCCGATGCAATCTCTGTGTTTCATCAACACTCTGATAGTCCACAGATAACAGATTGCCACCAGTTGTGCATCGGAAACCACTACTGGTGTTCCGGGGAACGATCAAAGCGTAGACTGTTTGAGACATTACTCCCATGGAGGAAAGTGCGGATTGTGTTTGTTGTATTCACTCCCAATGCAATTTCTGTGTTTCATCAACACATTTACGGTCCACAGATTACAGAATGATTCCAGATGTGCATCGAAAACTACTACTAGCCTTCCAGGGAACGATCAAAGCGTAGACTGATTGAGACATTGCTCTCATGGAGGTAAGTGCGAATGGTGACTATTGTATTTAAACCCGATGCAATTTCTGTGTTTCATCAACACTTTGAAGGTCCACAGATTACTGAATGCCTCCAGACGTGCATCGGAAACTACTACTGGTTTTCAAGGGACGATCAAACGTAGACTGTTTGAGTGAGACATTACTCCCGTTGAGGAATGTGCGCATGGTGACTGTTGTATTCAATCCCGATGCAATTTCTGTGTTTCATCAACACTCTGATAGTCCACAGATTACAGAATGCCACCAGACGTGCATCGGAGACTACTTCTAGTCATCCAGGGAACGATCAATGCGTAGACCGTTAGAGACATGACTCCCATGGAGGAGAGTGCATATGGTGACTGTTGTATTCATTTCCGATGCAATTTCTGTGGTTCATCAACACTCTGATAGTCCACAGATTACAGAATGCCACCAGAGGTGCATCGGAAACTACTACTGGTCTTCCAGGGATCGATCAAAGCGTAGGCTGTTTGAGACATTACTCCGATTTAGGAAAGTGCGCATGGTGACTGTTGTATTCAATCCCGAAGCAATTTCTTTGTTTCATCTAAACTCTGATATTGCATAGATCACAGAATGCCACCAGCTGTGCATCGGAAACTACTACTGGTCTTCCAGGGAACGATCAAAATTTAGACAGTTTGAGACATTACTCCTGTGGAGGAAAGTGCGCATGGTGCCTGTTGTATTCAATCCCGATGCAATTTCTGTGTTTCATCAACACTCTCATAGTCCACAGATTACAGAATGCCACCAGATGAGCATCGGAAACTACTACTGGTCTTCGAGGGAACGATTAAAGCGTAGACTGTTTGAGACATTACTCCCCTGGAGGAAGGTGCGGATGGTGACTGTTGTATTCAATTCCGATTCAATTTCTGTGTTCCATCAACACTCTGGTAGTCCACAGATTACACACTGAATCCAGAACTGCATCGGAAACTACTACTGGTCGACCTTGGAACGATCAAAGCGTAGACGGTTTGAGACATTACTCCCATGGAGGAAGTGCGCATTGTGGCTGTTGTATTCAATCCCGATGCAATGTCTGTGTTTCATCAAAACTTTGAAGGTCCACAGATTACAGAATGCCTCCAGATGCGCATCGGAAACTACTACTGGTCTTCCAGGGAACGATCAAAGCGAAGACTGTTTGAGACATTACTCCCCTGGAGGAAAGTGCGCATGGTGACTGTTGTAATCAATCCCGATGCAATTTCTGTGTTTCATCAACACTCTGATAGTCCACAGATTACAGAATGCTACCGGATGTGCATCGGAAACTACTACTGGTCCTCCAGGGAACGATCAAAGCGTATACTCTTTGAGACATTTCTCCCATGGAGGAAAGTGCGCATGGTGACTGTTGTATTCAATCCTGATGCACTTTCTGTGTTTCATCAACACTCTGGCAGTCCACAGATTACAGAATGCCACCAGATGTGCATCGGAAACTACTACTGGTGTTCCAGGGAACGATCAAAGCGTAGACTGTTTGAGACATTACTCCCATTGAGGAAAGTGCGCATGGTGACTGTTGTATTCAACCCGATGCAATTTCTTTGTTTCATCAACAATCTGATAGTCCACAGATTAGAGAATGCCACCAGATGTGCATCGGAAACTACTACTGGTCTTCCAAAAAACGATCATAGTGTAGACTGTTTGAGACGTTACTCCCATGGAGGAAAGTGCGGATGATGACTGTTGTATTCAATCCCGAAGCAATTTCTGATTTTCATCAACACTCTGATAGTCCACAGATTACAGAATGCCTCCAATTGTACATCGGAAGCTACTACTCGTCTTCCAGGGAAAGATCAAAGCGTAGACTGTTTCAGACATTACTCCCATGGAGGAAGGTGCGGATGGTGACTGTTGTATTTAATTCCGATTCAATTTCTGTGTTTCATCAACACTCTGATAGTCCACAGATTACAGAATGCCACCAGATGTGCATCGGAAACTACTACTGGTCTTCCAGGGAACGATCAAAGCGTAGACTGTTTGGGACATACCTAGCGTGGAGGAAAGTGCGCATGGTGACTGTTGTATTCAATACCGATGCAATTTATGTGTTTCATCAACACTCTGATAGTCTACAGATTACAGAATGCTCCCGGATATGTATCGGAAACTGCTACTGGTCTTCCAGGGAACGATCAAAGCGTATACTGTTTGAGACATTTCGCCCATGTAGGAAAGTGCGCATGGTGACTGTTGTATTCAATACTGATGCAATTTCTGTGTTTCATCAACACTCTGATAGTAGACAGACTACAGAATGACACCAGATGTGCATCGGAAACTACTACTGGTCTTAGAAAAAACCATCAAAATGAAGTCTGTTTGAGACGTTACTCCCATGGAGGAACGTGCGGATGGTGACTGTTGTATTCAATCCCGATGCATTTTCTGTGTTTCATCAACATTTTGAAGGTCCACAGATTACAGAATGCCTCCAATTGTGTATCCGAAACTACTGATGGTCTTCCAGGGAACGATTAAAGCGTAGACTGTTTCAGACATTACTCCCATGGAGGAAGGTGCGGATGGTGACTGTTGTATTCAATTCCGATTCAATTTCTGTGTTTCATCAACACTCTGGTAGTCCACAGATTACACATTGAATCCAGAACTGCATCGGAAACTACTACTGGTCGTCCTGGGAACGATCAAAGCGTAGACTGTTTGAGACATTACTCCCATGGAGGAAAGTGCGCATGGTGACTGTTGTATTCAATCCCGATGCTATTTCTGTGTTTCATCAAAACTTTGAAGGTCCACAGGTTACAGAATGCCTCCAGATGCACATCGGAAACTACTACTGGTCTTCCAGGGAACGATCAAATCATAGACTGTTTCAGACATTATTCCCATGGAGGAAGGTGCGGATGGTTACTGTTGTATCAATTCCGATTCAATTTCTGTGTTTCACCAACACTCTGATAGTCCACAGATTACACATTGAATCCAGAACTGCATCGGAAACTACTACTGGTCTTCCAGGGAACGATCAAAGCGTAGACTGTTTGAGACATTACTCCATTGGATGAAAGTGCGAATGGTGACTGTTGTATTCAATCCCGATGCAATTTCTGTGTTTCATCAACACTCTGATAGTCGACAGTTTACAGAATGCTACAAGATTTGCATCGCAAACTACTACTGGTCTTCCAGGGAACTATCAAATCGTATACTGCCTGAGACATTTCTCCCATGGAGGAAAGTGCGCATGGTGACTGTTGTATTCAATCCTGATGCAATTTCTGTGTTTCAGCAACACTCTGATAGTCCCCAGAATACAGAATGCCACCAGATGTGCATCGGAAACTACTACTGGTCTTCCTGGGAACGATCAAAGCGTAGACTGTTTCAGGCATTACTCCCATGGAGGAACGTGCGGATGGTGACTGTTGTATTCAATCCCGATGCAATTTCTGTATTTCATCAACACTCTGATAGTCCACATATTACAAAATGCCACCAGATGAGCATCGGAAACTACTACTGGTCTTCCAGGGAACGATCAAAGCGTAGACTGTTTGAGACATTAACCCCGTGGAGAAAAGTGCGCATGGTGACTGTTGTATACAATCCAGATGCAATTTCTGTGTTTTATCAACATTGTGATAGGCCACAGATTACAGAATGCCACCAGATGTGCATCGGAAACTACTACTGGTCTTCCAGGGAACAATCAAAGCGTAGACTGTTCAGATATTACTCCCATCGATGAAAGTGTGGATGGTGATTGTTGTATTCAATCCCGATGCAATTCTGTGTTTCATCGACACTTTGATAGTATACAGATTACAGAATGCCACCAGATGTGCATCGGAAGCTACTACTGGTCTTCCAGGGATCGATCAAAGCATAGACTGTTTGAGACATACCTAGCGTGGAGGAAAGTGCGCATGGTGACTGTTGTATTCAATACCGATGCAATTTCTGTGTTTCATCAACACTCTGATAGTCCACAGATTACAGAATGCCACCAGATGTGTATCGGAAACTACTACTGGTCTCCCAGGGAACGATCAAAGCGTAGACTGTCAGAGACATTACTCCCATGGAGGAAAGTGCGTATGGTGCCTGTTGTATTCAATTACGATCCAATTTCTGTGTTTAATCAACACTCTGATAGTCCACAGATTACAGAATGCCACCAGATGTGCATCGGAAGCTACTACTGGTCTTCCAGGGAACGATCAAAGCGTAGACTGTTTGAGACATTACTCCCATGGAGGAAAGTGCGCATGGTGACTGTTGTATTCAATCCCGATACAATTTCTGTGTTTGATCAACACCCTGATAGTCCACAGACTACAGAATGCCACCAGATGTGCATCAGAAACTACTACTGGTCTTCCAGGGTACGATCAAAGTGTAGACAGTTCAGACATTACTCCCATGGAGGGAAGTGCGCATGGTGAATGTTGTATTCAATCCCGATGCAATTTCTGAGTTTCATCAACACTCTGATAGTCCACAGATTACAGAATGCCACCAGATGTGCATCGGAAACTACTACTGGTCATCCAGTGAACGATCAATGCGTAGACTCTTTGAGAATTACTCCCATGGAGAAAGTGCGCATGGTGACTGTTGTATTCAATCCCGATGGAATTTCTGTGTTTTATCAACACTCTGATAGTCCACAGACTACAGAATGCCTCCAGATGTCTACCGGAAATTAATACGGGTCTTCCAGGGAACGAGCAATGCGTAGACTGTTTGAGACATTACTCCCACGGAGGAAAGTGCGCATGGTGACTGATGTATTCAATCCCGATGCAATTTCTGAGATTCATCAACACTCTGATAGTCCACAGATTAGAGAATGCCACTAGATGTGCATCGGAAACTACTACTGGTCTTCCAGGGAACGATCAAAGCGTAGACTGTTTGAGACATTACTCCCGGGGAGGAAATTATGCATGGTGACTGTTGTATTCAATCCCGATGCAATTTCTGTGTTTCATCAACACTGTGATAGTCCACAGATTACAGAATGCCACCAGATGTGCATCGGAAACTACTACTGGTCTTCCAGGGAACGATCAAAGCGTAGACTGTTTCAGATATTACTCCCATGGAGGAAAGTGCGGATGGTGACTGTTGTATTCACTCTTGAAGCAATTTCTGTGTTTCATCAACATTTTGAAGGTCTACAGATTACAGAATGCCACCAATTGTGCATCGGAAACTGCTACTGGTCTTCCAGGGAACGATAAAAGCGTAGACTGTTTCAGACATTACTCCCATGGAGGAAAGTGCGGATGGTGACTGTTGTAATCACTCTTGATGCAATTTCTGTGTTTCATCAACATTTTGAAGGTCCACAGATTACAGAATGCCACCAATTGTACATCGGAAACTGCTACTGGTCTTCCAGGGAACGTTAAAATCGTAGACTGTTTCAGACATTATTCCCATGGAGGAAGGTGCGGATGGTTATGTTGTATTCAATTCCGATGCAATTTCTGTGTTTCATCAACACTCTGATAGTCCACAGATAACACATTGAATCCAGAACTGCATTGGAACTACTACTGGTCTTCCTGGGAACGTTCAAAGCGTAGACTGTTTGAGACATTACTCCCATGGAGGAAAGTATGCATGGCGACTGTTGTATTCAATCCCGTTGCATTTTCTGTGTTTCATCAACACTCTGATAGGCCACAGATTACAGAATGCCACCAGATGTGCATCGGAAACTACTACTGGTCTTCCAGGGAACGATCAAATCGTAGATTGTTTGAGACATTACTCCCAAGAAGGAAAGTGCGCATGGTGATTGTTGTATTCAAACCCGATGCAATTTCTGTGTTTCATCAACACTCTGACAGTCCACAGCCTTCAGAATGCCCCCAGATGTGCATCGGAAACTACTACTGGTCTTCCAGGGAACGATCAAAGCGCAGACTGTTACAGACGTTACTCCCATGAAAGAAAGTGCGAATGGTGACTGTCGTATTCAATCCCGATGCAATTTCTGTGTTTCATTAACACTCTGATAGTCCACAGATTACAGATTGTCTCCAGATGTGCATCGGAAACTACTATTGGTCTTCCTGATAACGATCAAACCCTAGACTGCATCAGACATTACTCCCATGGAGGAAAGTGCGGATTGTGACTGTTGTATTCACTCCCGTTGCAATTTCTGTGTTTCATCAACACTTTGAAGTTCCACAGATCACAGAATGCATCCACATGTGCATCGGAAACCACTACTGGTCTTCCAGGGAACGATCAAATCGTAGACTGTATGAGACATTACCTCCGTTGAGGAAAGTGCGCATGGTGACTGTTGTATTCAATCCCGATGCAGTTTCTCTGTTTAATCAACACTCTGATAGTGCACAGATTACAGAATGCCACCAGACGTGCATCGGAAACTACTACTGGTATTCCAGGGAACGATCAAAGCGTAGACTGTTTGAGACATTACTTCCGTGGAGGAAAGTGCGCATGGTGACTGTTGTATTCAATCCCGATGCAGTTTCTGTGTTTAATCAACACACTGACAGTCCACAGATTACAGAATGCCACCAGATGTGCATCGGAAACTACTACTGGTCATCCAGGGAACGATCAAAGTGTAGACTGTTTGAGACATTACTCCCGCTGAGGAAAGTGCGCAGGGTGACTGTTGTATTCTATCCCGATGCCATTTCTGTGTTTCATCAACCCTCTGATAGTCCACAGATTACAGTATGCCTCCAGATGTGCATCGGAAACTACCACTGGCCTTCCAGGGAACGATCAACTCGTATACTGTTTGAGACATTACTCCATTGGATGAAAGTGCGAATGGTGACTGTCGTATTCAATCCCGATGAAATTTCTGTGTTTCATCAACACTCTGATAGTCCACAGATTACAGAATGCTACAAAATTTGCATCGGAAACTACTACTGGTCTTCCAGGGAACTATCAAAGCGTATACTGCCTGAGACATTTCTCCCATGGAGGAAAGTGCGCATGGTGACTGTTGTATTCAATCCTGATCCACTTCTGTGTTTCAGCAACACTCTGATAGTCCACAGATTACAGAATGCAACCAGATGTTCATCGGAAACTACTACTGGTCTTCCAGGGAACGATCAAATCGTAGCCTGTTTCAGACATTACTCCAATGGAGGAAAGTGAGGATGGTGACCGTTGTATTCAATCCCGATGCAATTTCGGTGTTTCATCAACACTCTGATACTCCACAGATCACAGAAGACTCCAGATGCGCATCGGAAACTACCACTGGTCTTCCTGGGAACGATCCAAGGGTAGACTGTTAGAGACATTACTCCCATGTAGGGAAGTGCGCGTGGTGACTGTTGTATTCAATCCCGATGCAATTTCTGTGTTTCATCAACACTCTGATAGTCCACAAATTACAGAATGCTACCAGATGTGCATCGGAAACTACTACTGGTCTTCCAGGGATCGATCAAAGCGTAGACTGTTTGAGACATTACTTCCATGGAGGAAAGTGCGCATGGTGACTGTTGTATTCAATCCCGATGCAGTTTCTGTGTTTACTCAACACTCTGATAGTCCACAGATTACAGAATGCCACCAGATGTGCATCGGAAACTACTACTGGTGTTCCAGGGAAAGATCAAAGCGTAGACTGTTTCAGGCATTACTCCCATGGAGGAACGTGCGGATTGTGACTGTTGTATTCAATCCCGATGCAATTTCTGTATTTCATCAACACTCTGATAGTACACAGATAAGAGAATGCCACCAGATGTAAATCGGAAACTTCTACTGGTCTTCCAGGGAACGATTAAAGCGTAGACTGTTTGAGACATTACTCCCGTATAGGAAAGTGCGCATGGTGACTGTTGTATTCAATCCCGATGCAATTTCTGTGTTTTATCAACATTATGATTGGCCACAGATTACAGAATGCCACCAGATGTGCATCGGAAACAACTACTGGTCTTCCAGGGAACGATCAAAGCATAGACTGTTTGAGACATACCTAGCGTGGAGGAAAGTGCGCATGGTGACTGTTGTATTCAATACCGTTGCAATTTTCATCAACACTCTGATAGTCCACAGATTACAGAAGACTCCAGATGTGCATCGGAAACTACTACTGTCTTCCAGGGTACGATCAAAGCATAGACTGTTTCAGATATTACTCCCATGGAGAAAAGTGCGGATGGCGACTGTTGTATTGCATCCCGAGGCAATTTCTATGTTTCATAAACACTCTGACAGTCCACAGATTACAGATTGCCTCCAGATGTGCATCGGAAACTACTACTGGTCTTCCTGGGAACGATCAAAGCGTAGACTGTTTGAGACATTTCTCCCATGGTGGAAAGTGCGGATGGTGACTGTTGTATTCAATCTCGATGCATTTTCTGTGTGTCATCAACACTTTGAAAGTCCACAGATTTCTGAATGCCTCCAGATGTGCATCGGAAACTACTACTGGTCTTCTAGGGAACGATCAAAGCGTAGACTGTTAGACACTTTACTCCCATGGAGGAAAGTGCGTATGGTGCCTGTTGTATTCAATCCCGATCCAATTTCTGTGTTTCATCAACACTCTGATAGTCCACAGATTACAGAATGCCACCAGATGTGCATCGGAAGCTACTACTGGTCTTCCAGGGAACGATCAAAGCGTAGACTGTTTGAGACATTACTCCCATAGAGGAAAGTGCGCATGGTGACTGTTGTATTCAATCCCGATACACTATCTGTGTTTGATCAACACTCTGATAGTCCACAGACTACAGAATGCCACCAGATGTGCATCAGAAACTACTACTGGTCTTCCAGGGAACGATCAAAGTGTAGACTGTTTGAGACATTACTCCCATGGAGGAAAGTGCGCATGGTGAATGTTGTATTCAATCCCGATGCAAGTTCTGAGTTTCATCAACACTCTGATAGTCCACAGATTACAGAATGCCACCAGATGTGCATCGGAAACTACTACTGGTCTTCCAGGGAACGATCAAAGCGTAGACAGTTTGAGACATTACTCCCATGGAGGAAAGGGCGGATGGTGACTGTTATATTCAAACTCAATGCATTTTACTCGTTTCATCAACACTTTGAAAGTCCACAGATTACTGAATGCCTCCAGATGTGCATCGGAAACTACTACCGGTCTTCCTGGGAACGATCAAAGCGTAGACTGTTTGAGACATTACTCCCATGGAGGAAAGGGCGGATGGTGACTGTTGTATTCAAACTCGATGCATTTTATGTGTTTCATCAACATTTTGAAAGTCCACAGATTACTGAATGACTCCAGATGTGCATCGGAAACTACTACTGGTCTTCCCGGAAGCGATCAAAGCGTAGACTGTTTGAGACATTACTCCCATGGAGGAAAGTGCGTATGGTGACTGTTGTATTCAATCCCGATCCAATTTCTGTGTTTCATCAACACTCTGATAGTCCACAGATTACAGAATGCCACCAGATGTGCATCGGACACTGCTACTGGTCTTCCAGGGAACGATCAAAACCTAGACTGTTTGAGACATTACTCTCTTGGAGGAAAGTGCGCATGGCGACTGATGTAGTCAATCCCGATGCAATTTCTGAGTTTCATCAACACTCTGATAGTCCACAGATTACAGAATGCCACTAGATGTGCATCGGAAACTACTACTGGTCTTCCAGGGAACGATCAAAGCGTAGACTGTTTGAGACATACCTAGCGTGGAGGAAAGTGCGCATGGTGACTGTTGTATTCAAACTCGATGCATTTTATGTGTTTCATCAACACTTTGAAAGTCCACAGATTACTGAATGCCTCCAGATGTGAATCGGAAACTACTACCGGTCTTCCCAGAAACGATCAAAGCGTAGACTGTTTGAGACAATACTCCCATGGGAGAAAGTGCGCATGGTGACTGTTGTATTCAATCCCGATGCAATTTCTGTGTTTCATCAACACTGTGATAGTCCACAGATTACAGAATGCCACCAGATGTGCATCGGAAACTACTACTGGTCTTCCAGGGAACGATCAAAGCGTAGACTGTTTCAGACATTACTCCCATGGAGGAAAGTGCGCATGGTGACTGTTGTATTCACTCTTGATGCAATTTCTGTGTTTCATCAACATTTTGAAGGTCCACAGATTACAGAATGCCACCAATTGTGCATCGGAAACTGCTACTGGTCTTCCAGGGAACGATAAAAGCGTAGACTGTTTCAGACATTACTCCCATGGAGGAAAGTGCGGATGGTGACTGTTGTATTCACTCTTGATGCAATTTCTGTGTTTCATCAACATTTTGAAGGTCCACAGATTACAGAATGCCACCAATTGTACATCGGAAACTGCTACTTTTCTTCCAGGGAACGTTAAAATCATAGACTGTTTCAGACATTATTCCCATGGAGGAAGGTGCGGATGGTTACTGTTGTATTCAATTCCGATTCAATTTCTGTGTTTCATCAACACTCTGATAGTCCACTGATTACACATTGAATCCAGAACTGCATCGGAACTACTACTGGTCTTCCTGGGAACGATCAAAGCGTAGACTGTTTGAGACATTACTCCCATGGAGGAAAGTGCGCATGGCGTCTGTTGTATTCAATCCCGATGCATTTTCTGTGTTTCATCAACACTCTGATAGTCCACAGATTACAGAATGCCAACAGATGTGCATCGGAAACTACTACTGGTCTTCCAGGGAACGATCAAATCGTAGATTGTTTGAGACATTACTCCCAAGAAGGAAAGTGCGCATGGTGATTGTTGTATTCAAACCCGATGCAATTTCTGTGTTTCATCAACACTCTGACAGTCCACAGACTTCAGAATGCCCCCAGATGTGCATCGGAAACTACTACTGGTCTTCCAGGGAACGATCAAAGCGTAGACTGTTACAGAGGTTACTCCCATGAAGGAAAGTGCGGATGGTGACTGTCGTATTCAATTTCTGCAATTTCTGTGTTTCATCAACACTCTGATAGTCCACAAATTACAGAATGCTACCAGATGTGCATCGGAAACTACTACTGGTCTTCCAGGGATCGATCAAAGCGTAGACTGTTTGAGACATTACTTCCGTGGAGAAAAGTGCGAATGGTGACTGTTGTATTCAATCCCGATGCAGTTTCTGTGTTTACTCAACACTCTGATAGTCCACAGATGACAGAATGCCACCAGATGTGCATCGGAAACTACTATTGGTCTTCCAGGGAAAGATCAAAGCGTAGACTGTTTCAGGCATTACTCCCATGGAGGAACGTGGGGATTGTGACTGTTGTATTCAATCCCGATGCAATTTCTGTATTTCATCAACACTCTGATAGTCCACAGATAAGAGAATGCCACCAGATGTGCATCGGAAACTACTACTGGTCTTCCAGGGAACGATTAAAGCGTAGACTGTTTGAGACATTACTCCCGTATAGGAAAGTGCGCATGGTGACTGTTGTATTCAATCCCGATGCAATTTCTGTGTTTTATCAACATTGTGATTGGCCACAGATTACAGAATGCCACCAGATGTGCATCGGAAAAAACTACTGGTCTTCCAGGGAACGATCAAAGCATAGACTGTTTGAGACATACCCAGCGTGGAGGAAAGTGCGCATGGTGACTGTTGTATTCAATACCGATGCAATTTTCATCAACACTCTGATAGTCCACAGATTACAGAAGACTCCAGATGTGCATCGGAAACTACTACTGGTCTTCCAGGGTACGATCAAAGCATAGACTGTTTCAGATATTACTCCCATGGAGAAAAGTGCGGATGGCGACTGTTGTATTCCATCCCGATGCAATTTCTATGTTTCATCAACACTCTGATAGTCCACAGATTACAGATTGCCTCCAGATGTGCATCGGAAACTACTACCGGTCTTCCTGGGAACTATCAAAGCGTAGACTGTTTGAGACATTTCTCCCATGGAGGAAAGTACGGATGGTGACTGTTGTATTCAATCTCGATGCATTTTCTGTGTGTCATCAACACTTTGAAAGTCCACAGATTACTGAATGCCTCCAGATGTGCATCGGAAACTACTACAGGTCTTCCAGGGAAAGATCAAAGCGTAGACTGTTAGACACATCACTCCCATGGAGGAAAGTGCGTATGGTGCCTGTTGTATTCAATCCCGATCCAATTTCTGTGTTTCATCAACACTCTGATAGTCCACAGATTACAGAATGCCACCAGATGTGCATCGGAAGCTACTACTGGTCTTCCAGGGAACGATCAAAGCGTACACTGTTTGAGACATTACTCCCATAGAGGAAAGTGCGCATGGTGACTGTTGTATTCAATCCCAATACAATATCTGTGTTTGATCAACACTCTGATAGTCCACAGACTACAGAATGCCACCAGATGTGCATCAGAAACTACTACTGGTCTTCCAGGGAACGATCAAAGTGTAGACTGTTTGAGACATTACTCCCATGGAGGAAAGTGCGCATGGTGAATGTTGTATTCAATCCCGATGTAATTTCTGAGGTTCATCAACACTCTGATAGTCCACAGATTACAGAATGCCACCAGATGTGCATCGAAAACTACTACTGGTCTTCCAGGGAACGATCAAAGCGTAGACTGTTTGAGAATTACTCCCATGGAGAAAGTGCGCATGGTGACTGTTGTATTCAATCCCGATGGAATTTCTGTGTTTCATCAACACTCTGATAGTCCACAGATTACAGATTGCCTCCAGATGTGCATCGGAAACTACTACCGGTCTTCCTGGGAACTATCAAAGCGTAGACTGTTTGAGACATTTCTCCCATGGAGGAAAGTACGGATGGTGACTGTTGTATTCAATCTCGATGCATTTTCTGTGTGTCATCAACACTTTGAAAGTCCACAGATTACTGAATGCCTCCAGATGTGCATCGGAAACTACTACAGGTCTTCCAGGGAAAGATCAAAGCGTAGACTGTTAGACACATCACTCCCATGGAGGAAAGTGCGTATGGTGCCTGTTGTATTCAATCCCGATCCAATTTCTGTGTTTCATCAACACTCTGATAGTCCACAGGTTACAGAATGCCATCAGATGTGCATCGGAAACTACTTCTGGTATACCAGGGAACGGTCAAATCGTAGACAGTTTGGAACATTACTCCCATGGAGGAAAGTACGGATGGTGACCGTTGTATTCAATCCCAATGCAATTTCTGTGTTTCATCAACACTGTGAAGGTCCCCAAATTACAGAATGCCACCAGATGTACATCGGGAACTACTACTGGTCTTCCAGGGAACGATCAAATCCTAGACTGTTTGAGACATTACTCCCATAGAGGAAAGTGCGCATGGCGACTTATGTATTCAATCCCGATGCAATTTCTGAGATTCATCAACACTCTGATAGTCCACAGATTACAGAATGCCACTAGATGTGCATCGGAAGCTACTACTGGTCTTCCAGGGAACGATCAAAGCGTAGACTGTTTGAGACATTACTCCCATAGAGGAAAGTGCGCATGGTGACTGTTGTATTCAATCCCGATACAATATCTGTGTTTGATCAACACTCTGATAGTCCACAGACTACAGAATGCCACCAGATGTGCATCAGAAACTACTACTGGTCTTCCAGCTAACGATCAAAGTGTAGACTGTTTGAGACATTACTCCCATGGAGGAAAGTGCGCATGGTGAATGTTGTATTCAATCCCGATGCAATTTCTGAGTTTCATCAACACCCTGATAGTCCACAGATTACAGAATGCCTCCAGATGTCTATCGGAAACTACTACTGGTCTTCCAGGGAACGATCAGAGCGTAGACTGTTTGAGACATTACTCCCATGGAGGAAAGTGCGTATGGTGATTGTTGTATTCAATCCCGATCCAATTTCTGTGTTTCATCAACACTCTGATAGTCCACAGATTACAGAATGCCACCAGATGTGCATCGGAAACTGCTACTGGTCTTCCAGGGAACGATCGAAACCTAGACTCTTTGAGACATTACTCCCGTGGAGGAAAGTGCGCATGGCGACTGATGTAGGCAATCCCGATGCAATTTCTGAGTTTCATCAACACTCTGATAGTCCACAGATTACAGAATGCCACTAGATGTGCATCGGAAACTACTTCAGGTCTTCCAGGGAACGATGAAAGCGTAGACTATTTGCGACATTACTCCCGTGGAGGAAATTAAGCATGTTGACTGTTGTATTCAATCCCGATGCAATTTCTGTGTTTCATCTACACTCTCATAGTCCACAGATTACAATATGCCTCCAGATGTGCATCTAAAACTAATACCGGTCTTCCAGGGAACGATCAAAGCGTAGACTGTTTGAGACAATACTCCCTTGGAGGAAAGTGCGCATGGTGACTGTTGTATTCAATCCCGATGCAATTTCTGTGTTTCATCTACACTCTGATAGTCCGCAGATTACAGAATACCTCCAGATGTGCATCGGAAACTACTATTAGTCTTCCTGGGAACGATTAAAACGTAGACTGTATCAGACATTACTCCAATGGAGGAAAGTGCGGATTGTGACTGTTGTATTCCATCCCGATGCAATTTCTATGTTTCATCAACACTCTGATAGTCCACAGATTACAGATTGCCTACAGATGTGCATCGGAAACTACTACCGGTCTTCCTGGGAACGATCAAAGCGTAGACTGTTTGAGACATTACTCCCATGGAGGAAAGGGCGGATGGTGACTGTTGTATTCAAACTCAATGCATTTTACGTGTTTCATCAACACTTTGAAAGTCCACAGATTACTGAATGCCTCCAGATGTGCATCGGAAACTACTACCGGTCTTCCTGGGAACGATCAAAGCGTAGACTGTTTGAGACATTACTCCCATAGAGGAAAGGGCGGATGGTGACTGTTGTATTCAATCCCGATCAAATTTCTGTGTTTCATCAACACTCTGATAGTCCACAGATTACAGAATGCCTCAAGATGTGCATCGGAAACTAATACTGGCCTTCCAGGGAACGATCAAATCGTAGAATGTTTGAGACATTACTCACATGGAGGAAAGTGAACATGGTGTTGTTGTATTCAAACCCGATGCAATTTATGTGTTTCATCAACACTCTGACAGTCCACAGATTACAGAGTGCCACCAGATGTCCATCGGAAACTACTACCGGTCTTCCAGGGAACGATCAAAGCGTAGACTGTCTCAGACGTTACTCCCATGGAGGAACGTGCGGATGGTGACTGTCGTATTCAAGCCCGATGCAATTTCTATATTTCATCAACACTCTGATAGTCCACAGATTACAGATTGTCACCAGATGTGCATCGGAAACTACTATTAGTCTTCCTGGGAACGATCAAAACGTAGACTGTATCAGACATTACTCCCATGGAGGAAAGTGCGGATTGTGACTGTTGTATTCCATCCCGATGCAATTTCTATGTTTCATCAACACTCTGATAGTCCACAGATTACAGATTGCCTCCAGATGTGCATCGGAAACTTCTACCGGTCTTCCTGGGAACAATCAAAGCGTAGACTGTTTGAGACATTACTCCCATGGAGGAAAGGGCGGATGGTGACTGTTGTATTCAAACTCGATGCATTTTATGTGTTTCATCAACACTTTGAAAGTCCACAGATTACTGAATGCCTCCAGATGTGCATCGGAAACTGCTACTGGTCTTCCCAGAAACGATCAAAGCGCAGACTTTTGAGACATTACTCCCATGGAGGATAGTGCGTATGGTGATTGTTGTATTCAATCCCGATCCAATTTCTGTGTTTGATCAACACTCTGATAGTCCACAGATTACAGAATGCCACCAGATGTGCATCGGACACTGCTACTGGTCTTCCAGAGATCGATCAAAACCTAGACTGTTTGAGACATTACTCCCTTGGAGGAAAGTGCGCATGGCGACTGATGTAGTCAATCCCGATGCAATATTTGAGTTTCATCAACACTCTGATAGTCCACAGATTACAGAATGCCACTAGATGTGCATCGGAAACTACTATTAGTCTTTCAGGGAACGATCAAAACGTAGACTGTTTGAGAAATACCTAGCGTGGAGGAAAGTGCGCATGGTGACTGTTGTATTCAATCCCGATGCAATTTCTGTGTTTCTTCTACACTCTGATAGTCCACAGATTACAGATTGTCTCTGCATCGTAAACTACTATTAGTCTTCCTGGGAACGATCAAAGCGTAGACTGTATCAGATATTACTCCCATGGAGAAAAGTGCGGATGGTGTCTGTTGTATTCCATCCCGATGCAATTTCTATGTTACATCAACACTCTGATAGTCCACAGATTACAGATTGCCTCCAGATGTGCATCGGAAACTACTACCGGTCTTCCTGGGAACGATCAAAGCGTAGACTATTTGAGACATTACTCCCATGAGGGAAAGGGCGTATGGTGACGTTTGTATTCAAACTCGATGCATTTTATGTGTTTCATCAACACTTTGAAAGTCCACAGATTACTGAATGCCTCCAGATGTGCATCGGAAACTACTACTGGTCTTCCCAGAAACGATCAAAGCGTAGACTGTTTGAGACAATACTCCCATGGGAGAAAGTGCGCATGGTGACTGTTGTATTCAATCCCGATGCAATTTCTGTGTTTCATCAACACTCTGACAGTCCACAGATTACAGAGTGCCACCAGATGTGCATCGGAAACTACTACCGGTCTTCCAGGGAACGATCAAAGCGTAGACTGTCTCAGACGTTACTCCCATGGAGGAACGTGTGGATGTTGACTGTCGTATTCAAGCCCGATGCAATTTCTGTGTTTCATCAACACTCTGATAGTCCACAGATTACAGATTGTCTCCAGATGTGCATCGTAAACTACTATTAGTCTTCCTGGGAACGATCAAAGCGTAGACTGTATCAGACATTACTCCCATGGAGGAAAGTGCGGATTGTGACTGTTGTATTCACTCCCGATGCAATTTCTGTGTTTCATCAACACTTTGAAGGTCCACAGATTACAGAATTCCACCAGATGTGCATCGGAAACTACTACTGGTCTTCCAGTGAACGATCAAATCGTAGATTGTTTGAGACATTACTCCCATGGACGAAAGTGTGCATGGTGATTGTTGTATTCAAACCCGATGCCATTTCTGTGTTTCATCAACACTCTGACAGTCCACAGATTACAGAGGGCCACCAGATGTGCATCGGAAACTACTACCGGTCTTCCAGGGAACGATCAAATCGTAGACTGTCTCAGACGTTACTCCCATGGAGGAACGTGCGGATGGTGACTGTCGTATTCAATACCAATGCAATTTCTGTGTTTCATCAACACTCTGATAGTCCACAGATTACAGATTGTCTCCAAATGTGCATCGGAAACTACTATTAGTCTTCCTGGGGACGATCAAAGCGTATACTGTATCAGACATTACTCCCATGGAGGAAAGTGCGGATTGTGGCTGTTGTATTCCATCCCGATGCAATTTCTATGTTTCATCAACACTCTGATAGTCCACAGATTACAGATTGCCTCCAGATGTGCATCGGAAACTACTACCGGTCTTCCTGGGAACGATCAAAGCGTAGACTGTTTGAGACATTTCTCCCATGGAGGAAAGAGCGGATGGTGACTGTTGTATTCAAACTCGATGCATTTTATGTCTTTCATCAACACTTTGAAAGTCCACAGATTACTGAATGCCTCCAGATGTGCATCGGAAACTACTGCTGGTCTTCCCGGAAACGATCAAACCGTAGACTGTTTGAGACATTACTCCCATGGAGGAAAGTGCGTATGGTGATTGTTGTATTCAATCCCGATCGAATTTCTGTGTTTCATCAACACTCTGATAGTCCACAGATTACAGAATGCCACTAGATGTGCATCGGAAACTACTACTCTTCTTCCAGGGAATGATCAAAACGTAGACTCCTTGAGACATTACTCCCGTGGAGGAATTTAAGCAGGGTGACTGTTGTATTCAATCCCGATGCAATTTCTGTGTTTCATCTACACTCTGATAGTCCACAGATTACAGAATGCCTCCAGATGTGCATCTAAAACTACTACTGGTCTTCCAGGGAACGATCGAAGCGTAGACTGTTTGAGACAATACTCCCATGGAGGAAAGTGCGCATGGTGACTGTTGTATTCAATCCCGATGCAATTTCTGTGTTTCATCTACACTCTGATAGTCCACAGATTACAGATTGCCTCCAGATGTGCATCGGAAACTACTACCGGTCTTCCTGGGAACGATCAAAACGTAGACTGTTTGAGACATTTCTCCCATGGAGGAAAGGGCGGATGGTGACTGTTGTATTGAAACTCGATTTATTTTATGTGTTTCATCAACACTTTGAAAGTCCACAGATTACTGAATGCCTCCAGATGTGCATCGGAAACTACTACTGATCTTCCCGGAAACGATCAAAGCGTAGACTGTTTGAGACAATACTCCCATGGGAGAAAGTGCGCATGGTGACTGTTGTATTCAATCCCGATGCAATTTCTGTGTTTCATCTATACTCTGATAGTCCATAGATTACTGAATGCCTCCAGATGTGCATCGGAAACTACTACAGGTCTTCAAGGGAACGATCAAATCGTAGATTGTTTGAGACATTACTCACATGGAGGAAAGTGAGCATGGTGATTGTTGTATTCAAACCCGATGCAATTTCTGTGTTTCATCAACACTCTGACAGTCCACAGATTACAGAGTGCCACCAGATGTGCATCGGAAACTACTGCCGGTCTTCCAGGGAACGATCAAAGCGTAGACTGTCTCAGACGTTACTCCCATGGAGGAACGTGTGGATGTTGACTGTCGTATTCAAGCCCGATGCAATTTCTGTGTTTCATCAACACTCTGATAGTCCACAGATTACAGATTGTCTCCAGATGTGCATCGTAAACTACTATTAGTCTTCCTGGGAACGATCAAAGCGTAGACTGTATCAGACATTACTCCCATGGAGGAAAGTGCGGATTGTGACTGTTGTATTCACTCCCGATGCAATTTCTGTGTTTCATTAACACTTTGAAGGTCCACAGATTACAGAATTCCACCAGATGTGCATCGGAAACTACTACTGGTCTTCCAGGGAACGATCAAATCGTAGATTGTTTGAGACATTACTCCCATGGACGAAAGTGTGCATGGTGATTGTTGTATTCAAACCCGATGCCATTTCTGTGTTTCATCAACACTCTGACAGTCCACAGATTACAGAGGGCCACCAGATGTGCATCGGAAACTACTACCGGTCTTCCAGGGAACGATCAAATCGTAGACTGTCTCAGACGTTGCTCCCATGGAGGAACGTGCGGATGGTGACTGTCGTATTCAATACCGATGCAATTTCTGTGTTTCATCAACACTCTGATAGTCCACAGATTACAGATTGTCTCCAAATGTGCATCGGAAACTACTATTAGTCTTCCTGGGAACGATCAAAGCGTATACTGTATCAGACATTACTCCCATGGAGGAAAGTGCGGATTGTGGCTGTTGTATTCCATCCCGATGCAATTTCTATGTTTCATCAACACTCTGATAGTCCACAGATTACAGATTGCCTCCAGATGTGCATCAGAAACTACTAACGGTCTTCCAGGGAACGATCAAAGCGTAGACTGTTTGAGACATTTCTCCCATGGGGGAAAGAGCGGATGGTGACTGTTGTATTCAAACTCGATGCATTTTATGTGTTTCATCAACACTTTGAAAGTCCACAGATTACTGAATGCCTCCAGATGTGCATCGGAAACTACTGCTGGTCTTCCCGGAAACGATCAAACCGTAGACTGTTTGAGACATTACTCCCATGGAGGAAAGTGCGTATGGTGATTGTTGTATTCAATCCCGATCGAATTTCTGTGTTTCATCAACACTCTGATAGTCCACAGATTACAGAATGCCACTAGATGTGCATCGGAAACTACTACTGGTCTTCCAGGGAATGATCAAAGCGTAGACTCCTTGAGACATTACTCCCGTGGAGGAATTTAAGCAGGGTAACTGATGTATTCAATCCCGATGCAATTTCTGTGTTTCATCTACACTCTGATAGTCCACAGATTACAGAATGCCTCCAGATGTGCATCTAAAACTACTACAGGTCTTCAAGGGAACGATCAAATTGTAGATTGTTTGAGACGTTACTCCCATGGAGGAACGTGTGGATGTTGACTGTCGTATTCAAGCCCGATGCAATTTCTATGTATCATCAACACTCAGATAGTCCACAGATTACAGATTGTCTCCAGATTTGCATCGGAAACTACTATTAGTCTTCCTCGGAACGATCAAAGCGTAGACCGTATCAGACATTACTCCCATGGAGGAAAGTGCGGATTGTGACTGTTGTATTCACTCCCCATGCAATTTCTGTGTTTCATCAACACTTTGAAGGTCCACAGATTACAGAATTCCACCAGATGTGCATCGGAAACTACTACTGGTCTTCCAGGGAACGATCAAATCGTAGATTGTTTGAGACATTACTCCCATGGACGAAAGTGTGCATGGTCATTGTTGTATTCAAACCCGATGCCATTTCTGTGTTTCATCAACACTCTGACAGTCCACAGATTAC
The DNA here is from genome assembly GCF_023897955.1 of Schistocerca gregaria. NCBI lineage: Eukaryota > Metazoa > Arthropoda > Insecta > Orthoptera > Acrididae > Schistocerca > Schistocerca gregaria. The sequence goes on from NC_064927.1 coordinate 46,584,104, forward strand.
AGAGGCCACCAGAGGTGCATCGGAAACTACTACCGGTCTTCCAGGGAACGATCAAATCGTAGACTTTCTCAGACGTTACTCCCATGGAGGAACGTGCGGATGGTGACTGTCGTATTCAATACCGATGCAATTTCTGTGTTTCATCAACACTCTGAAAGTCCACAGATTACAGATTGTCTCCAAATGTGCATCGGAAACTACTATTAGTCTTCCTGGGAACGATCAAAGCGTATACTGTATCAGACATTACTCCCATGGAGGAAAGAGCGGATTGTGGCTGTTGTATTCCATCCCGATGCAATTTCTATGTTTCATCAACACTCTGATAGTCCACAGATTACAGATTGCCTCCAGATGTGCATCGGAAACTACTACCGGTCTTCCAGGGAACGATCAAAGCGTAGACTGTTTGAGACATTTCTCCCATGGAGGAAAGAGCGGATGGTGACTGTTGTATTCAAACTCGATGCATTTTATGTGTTTCATCAACACTGTGAAAGTCCACAGATTACTGAATGCCTCCAGATGTGCATCGGAAACTACTGCCGGTCTTCCCGGAAACGATCAAACCGTAGACTGTTTGAGACATTACTCCCATGGAGGAAAGTGCGTATGGTGAATGTTGTATTCAATCCCGATCGAATTTCTGTGTTTCATCAACACTCTGATAGTCCACAGATTACAGAATGCCACTAGATGTGCATCGGAAACTACTACTGGTCTTCCAGGGAATGATCAAAGCGTAGACTCCTTGAGACATTACTCCCATGGAGGAATTTAAGCAGGGTGACTGTTGTATTCAATCCCGATGCAATTTCTGTGTTTCAACTACACTCTGATAGTCCACAGATTACAGAATGCCTCCAGATGTGCATCTAAAACTACTACTGGTCTTCCAGGGAACGATCGAAGCGTAGACTGTTTGAGACAATACTCCCATGGAGGAAAGTGCGCATGGTGACTGTTGGATTCAATCCCGATGCAATTTCTGTGTTTCATCTACACTCTGATAGTCCACAGATTACAGATTGCCTCCAGATGTGCATCGGAAACTACTGCCGGTCTTCCTGGGAACGATCAAAACGTAGACTGTTTGAGACATTACTCCCATGGAGGAAAGGGCGGATGGTGACTGTTGTATTCAAACTCGATTTATTTTATGTGTTTCATCAACACTTTGAAAGTCCACAGATTACTGAATGCCTCCAGATGTGCATCGGAAACTACTACTGATCTTCCCGGAAACGATCAAAGCGTAGACTGTTTGAGAGAATACTCCCATGGGAGAAAGTGCGCATGGTGACTGTTGTATTCAATCCCGATGCAATTTCTGTGTTTCATCTATACTCTGATGGTCCATAGATTACAGAATGCCTCCAGATGTGCATCGGAAACTACTACAGGTCTTCAAGGGAACGATCAAATCGTAGATTGTTTGAGACATTACTCACATTGAGGAAAGTGAGCATGGTGATTGTTGTATTCAAACCCGATGCAATTTCTATGTTTCATCAACACTCTGAAAGTCCACAGATTACAGAGTGCCACCAGATGTGCATCGGAAACTACTGCCGGTCTTCCAGGGAACGATCAAAGCGTAGACTGTCTCAGACGTTACTCCCATGGAGGAACGTGTGGATGTTGACTGTCGTATTCAAGCCCGATGCAATTTCTGTGTTTCATCAACACTCTGATAGTCCACAGATTACAGATTGTCTCCAGATGTGCATCGGAAACTACTACCGGTCTTCCTGGGAACGATCAAAGCGTAGACTGTTTGAGACATTACTCCCATGGAGGAAAGGGCGGATGGTGACTGTTGTATTCAAACTCGATGCATTTTATGTGTTTCATGAACACTTTGAAATTCCACAGATTACTGAATGCCTCCAGATGTGCATCGGAAACTACTACTGGTCTTCCCGGAAACGATCAAACCGTAGACTGTTTGTGACATTACTCCCTTGGAGGAAAGTGCGTGTAGTGATTGTTGTATTCAATCCCGATCCAATTTCTGTGTTTCATCAACACTCTGATAGTCCACAGATTGCAGAATGCCACTAGATGTGCATCGGAAACTACTACTGGTCTTCCAGGGAATGATGAAAGCGTAGATTGTTTGAGACATTACTCCCGTGGAGGAATTTAAGCATGGTGACTGTTGTATTCAATCCCGATCCAATTTCTGTGTTTCATCTACACTCTGATAGTCCACAGATTACAGAATGCCTCCAGATGTGGATCTAAAACTACTACTGGTCATCCAGTGAAGGATCAAATCGTAAACTGTTTGAGACAATACACCCACGTAGGAACGTGCGGATGGTTACTGTCGTATTCGATCCCGATGCAATTTCTGTGTTTCATCAACACTCTGATAGTCCACAGATTACAGATTGTCTCCAGATGTGCATCGGAAACTACTATTAGTCTTCCTGGGAACGATCAAAGCGTAGACTGTATCAGACATTACTCCCATTTAGGAAAGTGCCGATTGTGACTGTTGTATTCACTCCCGATGCAATTCCTGTGTTTCATCAACACTTTGAAGGTCCACAGATTACAGAATGCCACCAGATATGCATCGGAAACTACTACTGGTCTTCCAGGGAACGATCAAAGCGTAGACTGTTTCAGACGTTACTCCCATGGAGGAAAGTGTGCATGGTGATTGTTGTATTCAAACCCGATGCCATTTCTGTGTTTCATCAACACTCTGACAGTCCACAGATTACAGAGGGCCACCAAATGTGCATCGGAAACTACTACCGGTCTTCCAGGGAACGATCAAATCGTAGACTGTCTCAGACGTTACTCCCATGGTGGTACGTGCGGATGGTGACTGTCGTATTCAATACCGATGCAATTTCTGTGTTTCATCAACACTCTGATAGTCCACAGATTACAGATTGTCTCCAAATGTGCATCGGAAACTACGATTAGTCTTCCTGGGAACGATCAAAGCGTATACTGTATCAAACATTACTCCCATGCAGGAAAGTGCGGATTGTGGCTCTTGTATTCCATCCCGATGCAATTTCTATGTTTCATCAACACTCTGATAGTCCACAGATTACAGATTGCCTCCAGATGTGCATCGGAAACTACTACCGGTCTTCCAGGGAACGATCAAAGCGTAGACTGTTTGAGACATTTCTCCCATGGAGGAAAGAGCGGATGGTGACTGTTGTATTCAAACTCGATGCATTTTATGTGTTTCATCAACACTTTGAAAGTCCACAGATTACTGAATGCCTCCAGATGTGCATCGGAAACTACTGCTGGTCTTCCCGGAAACGATCAAACCGTAGACTGTTTGAGACATTACTCCCATGGAGGAAAGTGCGTATGGTTATTGTTGTATTCAATCCCGATCGAATTTCTGTGTTTCATCAACACTCTGATAGTCCACAGATTACAGAATGCCACTAGATGTGCATCGGAAACTACTACTGGTCTTCCAGGGAATGATCAAAGCGTAGACTCCTTGAGACATTACTCCCGTGGAGGAATTTAAGCAAGGTGACTGTTGTATTCAATCCTGATGCAATTTCTGTGTTTCATCTACACTCTGATAGTCCACAGATTACAGAATGCCTCCAGATGTGCATCTAAAACTACTACTGGTCTTCCAGGGAACGATCGAAGCGTAGAGTGTTTGAGACATTACTCCCATGGAGGAAAGTGCGCATGGTGACTGTTGTATTCAATCCCGATGCAATTTCTGTGTTTCATCTACACTCTGATAGTCCACAGATTACAGATTGCCTCCAGATGTGCATCGGAAACTACTACCGGTCTTCCTGGGAACGATCAAAACGTAGACTGTTTGAGACATTACTCCCATGGAACAAAGGGCGGATGGTGACTGTTGTATTCAAACTCGATTTATTTTATGTGTTTCATCAACACTTTGAAAGTCCACAGATTACTGAATGCCTCCAGATGTGCATCGGAAACTACTACTGATCTTCCCGGAAACGATCAAAGCGTAGACTGTTTGAGACAATACTCCCATGGGAGAAAGTGCGCATGGTGACTGTTGTATTCAATCCCGATGCAATTTCTGTGTTTCATCTATACTCTGATAGTCCATAGATTACAGAATGCGTCCAGATGTGCATCGGAAACTACTACAGGTCTTCAAGGGAACGATCAAATCGTAGATTGTTTGAGACATTACTCACATGGAGGAAAGTGAGCATGGTGATTGTTGTATTCAAACCCGATGCAATTTCTGTGTTTCATCAACACTCTGACAGTCCACAGATTACAGAGTGCCACCAGATGTGCATCGGAAACTACTGCCGGTCTTCCAGGGAACGATCAAAGCGTAGACTGTCTCAGACGTTACTCCCATGGAGGAACGTGTGGATGTTGACTGTCGTATTCAAGCCCGATGCAATTTCTGTGTTTCATCAACACTCTGATAGTCCACAGATTACAGATTGTCTCCAGATGTGCATCGGAAACTAATATTAGTCTTCCAGGGAACGATCAAAGCGTAGACCGTATCAGACATTACTCCCATGGAGGAAAGTGCGGATTGTGACTGTTGTATTCACTCCCGATGCAATTTCTGTGTTTCATCAACACTTTGAAGGTCCACAGATTACAGAATGCCACCAGATGTGCATCGGAAACTACTACTGGTCTTCCAGGGAACGATCAAATCGTAGATTGTTTGAGACATTACTCCCATAAACGAAAGTGTGCATGGTGATTGTTGTATTCAAACCCGATGCAATTTCTGTGTTTCATCAACACTCTGACAGTCCACAGATTACAGAGTGCCACCAGATGTGCATCGGAAACTACTACCGGTCTTCCAGGGAACGATCAAAGCGTAGACTGCCACAGACGTTACCCCCATGGAGGAACGTGCGGATGGTGACTGTCGTATTCAATACCGATGCAAATTCTGTGTTTCATCAACACTCTGATAGTCCACAGATTACAGATTGTCTCCAGATGTGCATCGGAAACTACTATTAGTCTTCCTTTGAACGATCAAAGCGTAGACTGTATCACACATTACTCCCATTCAGGAAAGTGCGGATTGTGGCTGTTGTATTCCATCCCGATGCAATTTCTATGTTTCATCAACACTCTGATAGTCCACAGATTACAGATTGCCTCCAGATGTGCATCGGAAACTACTACCGGTCTTCCTGGGAACGATCAAAGCGTAGACTGTTTGAGACATTACTCCCATGGAGGAAAGGGCGGATGGTGACTGTTGTATTCAAACTCGATGCATTTTATGTGTTTCATCAACACTTTGAAATTCCACAGATTACAGAATGCCACTAGATGTGCATCGGAAACTACTACTGGTCTTCCAGGGAATGATCAAAGCGTAGACTGTTTGAGACATTACTCCCGTGGAGGAATTTAAGCATGGTGACTGTTGTATTCAATCCCGATCCAATTTCTGTGTTTCATCTACACTCTGATAGTCCACAGATTACAGAATGCCTCCAGATGTGGATCTAAAACTACTACTGGTCATCCAGTGAAGGATCAAATCGTAAACTGTTTGAGACAATACACCCATGTAGGAACGTGCGGACGGTTACTGTCGTATTCGATCCCGATGCAATTTCTGTGTTTCATCAACACTCTGATAGTCCACAGATTACAGATTGTCTCCAGATGTGCATCGGAAACTACTATTAGTCTTCCTGGGAACGATCAAAGCGTAGACTGTATCAGACATTACTCCCATGGAGGAAAGTGCGGATGGTGACTGTTGTATTCAAACTCGATGCATTTTCTGTGTTTCATCAACACTTTGAAAGTCCACAGATTACTGAATGCCTTCAGATGTGCATCGGAAACGACTACTGGTCTTCCAGGGAACGATCAAGGCGTACACTGTTTGAGACATTACTCCCATGGAGGAAAGTGCGCATGGTGACTGTTGTATTCAATCCCTAAGCAATTTCTGTGTTTCATCAACACTCTGATAGTCCACAGATTACAGAATGCCTCCAAATGTCTATCGGAAACTACTACTGGTCTTCCAGGGAACGATCAAAGCGTAGACTGTTTGAGACATTACTCCCATGGAGGAAAGTGCGGATGGTGACTGTTGTATTCAATCCCGAAGCAATTTCTGTGTTTCATCAACACTCTGATAGTCCACAGATTACAGAATGCCACTAGATGTGCATCGGAAACTGCTACTGGTCTTCCAGGGCACGATCAAAGCGTAGACTGTTTGAGACATTACGCCCGTGGAGGAAATTAAGCATGGTGACTGTTGTATTCAATCCCGATGCAATTTCTGTGTTTCATGAACACTCTGACAGTCCACAGATTACAGAATGCCACCAGATGTGAATCGGAAACTACTACAGGTCTTCCAGGGAAAGATCAAAGCGTGGACTGTTTCAGAAAATACTCCCATGGAGGAAGGTGCGCATGGTGACTGTTGTATTTAGTCCCGATGCAATTTCTGTGTTTCATCAACACTCTGATAGTCCACAGATTACAGAATGCCACCAGATGTGCATCGGAAAACTACTACTGGTCTTCCAGGGAACGATCAAACCGTAGACTGTTTGAGACATAACTCCCATGGAGGAAAGTGTACATGGTGACTGTTGTATTCAAACCCGATGCAATTTCTGTGTTTCATCAACACTCTGATAGTCCTCAGATTAAAGAATACCACCAGATGTACATCGGAAACTGCTACTGGTCTTCCAGGGAACGATCAAAGGGTAGACTGTTTGAGACATTACTCCCGTGGAGGAAATTAAGCATGGTGACTGTTGTATTCAATCCCGATGCAATTTCTGTGTTTCATGAACACTCTGACAGTCCACAGATTACAGAATGCCACCAGATGTGAATCGGAAACTACTACTGGTCATCCAGGGAAAGATCAAAGCGTGGACCGTTTCAGACATTACTCCCATGGAGGAAGGTGCGGATTGTGACTGTTGTATTCAATCCCGATGCAATTAATGGATTTCATCAACACTCTGATAGTCCACAGATTACAGATTGCCACCAGATGTGCATCGGAAACTACTACTGGTATTCCAGGGAACGATCAAAGCGTAGACCGTTTGAGACATAACTCCCGTGTAGGAAAGTGCGCATGGTGAATGTTTTATTCACTCCCGATGCGTTTTCTGTTTTTCATCAACACTCTGATAGTCCACAGATTACAGAATGCCACCAGTTGTGCATCGGAAACCACTACCGGTATTCCAGGGAACGATCACAGCGTAGACTCTTTGAGACGTTACTCCCATAAGGGAAAGTGCGCAAGGTGACTGTTGTATTCAATCCCGATGCTATTTCTGTGTTTCATCAACACTCTGACAGTCACAGATTACAGAATGCCACCAGATGTGCATCGCAAACTACTACTGGTCTTCCAGGGAACGATCAAAGCATGGACTCTTTCAGACATTACTCCCATTAAGGAAGGTGCGCATGGTGACTGTTGTATTCAATCCCGATGCAATATCTGTATTTCATCAACACTCTGATAGTCCACAGATTACAGAATGCCACCAGATGTGCATCGGGAAACTACTACTGGTCTTCCATTGAACGATCAAACCGTAGACTGTTTGAGACATTACTCCCATGTAGGAAAGTGTCCATGGTGACCGTTGTATTCAAACCCGATGCAATTTCTGTGTTTCATCAACACTCTGATAGTCCACAGATTACAGAATACCACCAGATGTGCATCGGAAACTATTACTGGTCTTCGAGGGAGCGATGAAAGCGTAGACTGTTTCAGACGTTAGTCCCATGGAGTAAAGTGCGGGTTGCGATTGTTGTATTCACTCCCGATGCAATTTCTGTGTTTCATCAACATTTAGAAGGTCCACAGATTACAGAATGCCTCCAGATGTGCATCGGAAACTACTACTGGTCTTCCAGGGTACGATCAAAGCGTAGACTGTTTGAGATATTGCCCTCATAGAGGAATGTGGGCATGGTGACTGTTTTATTCAAATCTAATTCAATTTCTGTGTTTCATCAACGTTTTGAAGGTCCACAGATTACAGAATGCCTCCAGATGTGCATCGGAAACTACTACTGGTCTTCAAGGTACGATCAAACGTAGACTGTTTGAGTGAGACATTACTCCCATTTACGAAAGTGCGGATGGTGACAGTTGTATTCAATCCCGATGCAATTTCTGTGTTTCATCAACACACTGATTGTCCACAAATTACAGAATGACACCAGATGTACATCGGGAACTACTAGTGGTCTTCCAGGGAACGATCAAAGCCTAGACTGTTTGAGACATTACTCGCGTTGAGGAAAGTGCTCAGGGTGACTGTTGTATTCAATCCCGATACAATTTCTGTGTTTCATCAACACTCTGATAGTCCACAGATTATAGAAAGCCACCAGACGTGCATCGGACACTACTACTGGTCATCCATGGAACGATCAAAGCGTAGACCGTTAGAGACATTACTCCCATGTAGGAAAGTGCCCATGGTGACTGTTGTGTTCAATCCCGATGCAATTTCTGTGTTTCATCAACACTCTGATACTCAACAGATTACAGAATGCCTCCAGATGTGCATCGAAAACTACCACTGGTCTTCCAGGGAAAGATCAAAACGTAGACTGTTTGAGACATTACTCCCATGGAGGGAAGTCCGCATGGTAACCGTTGTATTCAATCCCGATGCAATTTCTGAATTTCATCAACCCTCTGATAGTCCACAGATTACAGATTGCCTCCAGATGTGCATAGGAAACTACTACTGGTCTTCCTGGGAACGATCAAATCGCACACTGTTTCGGACGTTACTCCCATGGAGGTAAGTGCGGATGGTGACTGTTGTATTCAATCCCGATGCAATTTATGTGTTTCTTCAACACTCTGATAGTCCACAAATTACAGAATTCCATCAGATGTACATCGGGAACTACTACTGGTCTTCCAGGGAACGATCAAAACCTAGACTGTTTGTGACATTATTTCCGTGGAGGAAAGTGGGCATGGTGACTGTTTTATTCAATCCTGATGATATTTCTGTGTTTCATCAACACTCTGATAGCCCACGGATTACAGAATGCCACCAGATGTGCATCGGAACTACTACTGGTCTTCCAGGGAACGATCAAAGCGTGGACTGTTTCAAACATTACTCCCACGGAGGAAAGTGCGGGTTATGATTGTTGTATTCACTCCCGATGCAATTTCTGGGTTTCATCAACACTTTGAAGGTCCACAGATTACAGAATGCCTCCAGATGTGCATCGGAAAGTACTACTGGTCTTCCAGGGAACGATCAAACCGTAGACTGTTTGAGACATTACTCCCATGGAGGAAAGTGTCCATGGTGACTGTTGTATTCAATCCCGATGGAATTTCTGTGTTTTATCAACAGTATGATATTCGACAGATTACAGAATGCCTCCAGATGTCTATCGGAAACTACTACTGGTCTTCCAGGGAACGATCAATGCGTAGGACGTTTGAGACATTACTCCCGTGGAGCAAAGTGCGCAAGGCGACTGATGTATTCAGTCCCGATGCAACTTCTGTGTTTCATAAACATTCTGATAGTCCACAGATTACCGAATGCCACTAGATTTGCATCGGAAACTACTACTGGTCTTCCAGGGAACGATCAAAGCGTAGGCTGTTTGAGACATTACTCCCATGGAGGAAATTAAGCATGGTGACTGTTGTATTCAATCCCGATTCAATTTCTGTGTTTCATCAACACTCTGACAGTCCACAGATTACAGAATGCCACCAAATGTGCATCGGAAACTACTACAGGTCTTCCAGGGAATGATCAAAGCGTGGACTGTTTCAGAAAATCCCCCCATGGAGGAAGGTGCGCATGGTGACTGTTGTATTCAGTCCCGATGCAATTTCTGTGTTTCATCAACACTCTGATAGTCCACAGATTACAGAATGCCACCAGATGTGCATCGGAAAACTACTACTGGTCTTCCAGGGAACGATCAAACCGTAGACTGTTTGAGACATAACTCCCATGGAGGAAAGTGTACATGGTGACTGTTGTATTCAAACCCGATGCAATTTCTGTGTTTCATCAACACTCTGATAGTCCACAGATTACAGAATACCACCAGATGTACATCGGAAACTGCTACTGGTCTTCCAGGGAACGATCAAAGCGTAGACTGTTTGAGACATTACTCCCGTGGAGGAAATTAAGCATGGTGACTGTTGTATTCAATCCCGATGCAATTTCTGTGTTTCATGGACACTCTGACAGTCCACAGATTACAGAATGCCACCAGATGTGAATCGGAAACTACTACTGGTCATCCAGGGAAAGATCAAAGCGTGGACCGTTTCAGACATTACTCCCATGGAGGAAGGTGCGGATTGTGACTGTTGTATTCAATCCCGATGCAATTAATGGATTTCATCAACACTCTGATAGTCCACAGATTACAGATTGCCACCAGATGTGCATCGGAAACTACTACTGGTATTCCAGGGAACGATCAAAGCGTAGACTGTTTGAGACATAACTCCGGTGTAGGAAAGTGCGCATGGTGAATGTTCTATTCACTCCCGATGCGTTTTCTGTTTTTCATCAACACTCTGATAGTCCACAGATTACAGAATGCCACCAGTTGTGCATCGGAAACCACTACCGGTCTTCCAGGGAACGATCACAGCTTAGACTGTTTGAGACGTTACTCCCATAAGGGAAAGTGCGCAACGTGACTGTTGTATTCAATCCCGATGCTATTTCTGTGTTTCATCAACACTCTGACAGTCACAGATTACAGAATGCCACCAGATGTGCATCGCAAACTACTACTGGTCTTCCAGGGAACGATCAAAACGTGGACTCTTTCAGACATTACTACCATTAAGGAAGGTGCGCATGGTGACTGTTGTATTCAATCCCGATGCAATATCTGTATTTCATCAACACTCTGATAGTCCACAGATTACAGAATGCCACCAGATGTGCATCGGGAAACTACTACTGGTCTTCCATTGAACGATCAAAGCGTAGACTGTTTGAGACATTACTCCCGTGGAGGAAATTAAGCATGGTGACTGTTGTATTCAATCCCGATGCAATTTCTGTGTTTCATGAACACTCTGACAGTCCACAGATTACAGAATGCCACCAGATGTGAATCGGAAACTACTACTGGTCATCCAGGGAAAGATCAAAGCGTGGACGGTTTCAGACATTACTCCCATGGAGGAAGGTGCGGATTGTGACTGTTGTATTCAATCCCGATGCAATTAATGGATTTCATCAACACTCTGATAGTCCACAGATTACAGAATGCCACCAGATGTGCATCGCAAACTACTACTGGTCTTCCAGGGAACGATCAAAACGTGGACTCTTTCAGACATTACTACCATTAAGGAAGGTGCGCATGGTGACTGTTGTATTCAATCCCGATGCAATATCTGTATTTCATCAACACTCTGATAGTCCACAGATTACAGAATACCACCAGATGTGCATCGGAAACTATTACTGGTCTTCGAGGGAGCGATGAAAGCGTAGACTGTTTCAGACGTTAGTCCCATCGAGTAAAGTGCGGGTTGCGATTGTTGTATTCACTCCCGATGCAATTTCTGTGTTTCATCAACATTTTGAAGGTCCACAGATTACAGAATGCCTCCAGATGTGCATCGGAAACTACTACTGGTCTTCCAGGGAACGATCAAAGCGTAGACTGTTTCAGACGTTACTCCCATGGAGGAAAGTGCGGATGGTGACTGTTGTATTCAATCCCGATGCAATTAATGTGTTTCTTCAACACTCTGATAGTCCACAAATTACAGAATTCCATTAGATGTACATCGGGAACTACTACTGGTCTTCCAGGGAACGATCAAAACCTAGACTGTATGTGACATTACTTCCGTGGAGGAAAGTGTGGCTGGTGACTGTTGTATTCAATCCCGATGCAATTTACGTGTTTCATCGACACTCGGATAGTCCACAAATTACAGACTGCCACCAGATGTACATCGGGAACTACTACTGGTCTACCAGGGAACGATCAAACCGTAGACTGTTTCAGACGTGACTCCCATGGAGGAAAGTGCGCAAGGTGACTGTTGTATTCAATCCCGATGCTATTTCTGTGTTTCATCAACACCCTGATAGTCCACAGATTAGAGAATGAGAGAAGTTGTGCATCGGAAATCGCTACTGGTCTTCCAGGGAACGATCAAAGCGTAGACTGTTTGAGACATTACTCCCGTGGAGGAAATTAAGCATGATGACTGTTGAATTCAATCCCGATGCAATTTCTGTGTTTCATCAACACTCTGACAGTCCACAGATTACAGAATGCCACCAGATGTGCATCGAAAACTACTTCTGGTCTTCCATTGAACGATCACAGCGTGGACTGTTTCAGACGTTACTCCCATGGAGGAAAGTGCGGATGGTGACTGTTGAATTCAATCCCGATGCAATTTATGTGTTTCATCAACACTCGGATAGTCCACAAATTACAGAATGCCACCAGATGTACATCGGGAACTACTACTGGTCTTCCAGGGAACGATCAAAACCTAGACTGTTTGTGACATTACTTCCGTGGAGGAAAGTGGGCATGGTGACTGTTTTATTCAATCCTGATGATATTTCTATGTTTCATCAACACTCTGATAGCAAACGGATTACAGAATGCCACCAGATGTGCATCGGAACTACTACTGGTCTTCCAGGGAACGATCAAATCGTGGACTGTTTCAGACGTTACTGCCATGGAGGAAAGTGCGGATGGTGAATGTTGTATTCAATCCCGATGCAATTTCTGTGTTTCATCAACACTCTGATAGTCCACAGAATACAGAATGCCTCCAGATGTGCATCGGAAACTACTACTGGTCTTCCAGGGAACGATCTAAGCGTAGACTGTTTCAGACATTACTCCCATGGAGGAAAGTGCGGGTTGTGATTATTGTATTCACTCCCGATGCAATTTCTGTGTTTCATCAACACTTTGAAGGTCCACATATTACAGAATGCCTCCAGATGTGCATCAGAAACTACTACTGGTCTTCCAGGAAACGATCAAAGCGTAGACTGTTTGAGACATTGCTCCCATAGATTAATGTGGGCATGGTGACTGTTTTATTCAACCCGATGCAATTTCTGTGTTTCATCAACACTTTGAAGGTCCACAGATTACAGAATGCCTCCAGATGTGCATCGGAAACTACTACTGGTCTTCAAGGTACGATCAAACGTAGACTGTTTGAGTGAGACATTACTCCCATTAAGGAAAGTTCGGATGGTGACTGTTGTATTCAATCCCGATGCAATTTCTGGGTTTCATCAACACTCTGATAGTCCACAAATTACAGAATGCCACCAGATGTACATCGGGAACTACTAGTGGTCTTCCAGGGAACGATCAAAGCGTGGACTGTTTCAGACATCACTCCCATGGAGGAAAGTGCGGGTTATGATTGTTGTATTCACTCCCGATGCAATTTCTGTGTTTCATCAACACTTTGAAGGTCCACAGATTACAGAATGCCTCCAGATGTGCATCGGAAACTACTACTGGTCTTCCAGGGAACGATCAAACCGTAGACTGTTTGAGACATTACTCCCATGGAGGAAAGTGTCCATGGTGACTGTTGTATTCAATCCCGATGGAATTTCTGTGTTTTATCAACAGTATGATATTCGACAGATTACAGAATGCCTCCAGATGTCTATCGGAAACTACTACTGGTCTTCCAGGGAACGATCAATGCGTAGGACGTTTGAGACATTACTCCCGTGGAGCAAAGTGCGGAAGGCGACTGATGTATTCAGTCCCGATGCAACTTCTGTGTTTCATAAACACTCTGATAGTCCACAGATTACCGAATGCCACTAGATTTGCATCGGAAACTACTACTGGTCTTCCAGGGAACGATCAAAGCGTAGGCTGTTTGAGACATTACTCCCATGGAGGAAATTAAGCATGATGACTGTTGTATTCAAGCCCGATGCAATTTCTGTGTTTCATCAACACTCTGACAGTCCACAGATTACAGAATGCCACCAGATGTGCATCGAAAACTACTACTGGTCTTCCATTGAACGATCAAAGCGTGGACTGTTTCAGACGTTACTCCCATGGAGGAAAGTGCGGATGGTGACTGTTGAATTCAATCCCGATGCAATTTATGTGTTTCATCAACACTCGGATAGTCCACAAATTACAGAATGCCACCAGATGTACATCGGGAACTACTACTGGTCTTCCAGGGAACGATCAAAACCTAGACTGTTTGTGACATTACTTCCGTGGAAGAAAGTGGGCATGGTGACTGTTTTATTCAATCCTGATGATATTTCTATGTTTCATCAACACTCTGATAGCAAACGGATTACAGAATGCCACCAGATGTGCATCGGAACTACTACTGGTCTTCCAGGGAACGATCAAATCGTGTACTGTTTCAGACGTTACTGCCATGGAGGAAAGTGCGGATGGTGAATGTTGTATTCAATCCCTATGCAATTTCTGTGTTTCATCAACACTCTGATAGTCCACAGAATACAGAATGCCTCCAGATGTGCATCGGAAACTGCTACTGGTCTTCCAGGGAACGATCTAAGCGTAGACTGTTTCAGACATTACTCCCATGGAGGAAAGTGCGTGTTGTGATTATTGTATTCACTCCCGATGCAATTTCTGTGTTTCATCAACACTTTGAAGGTCCACATATTACAGAATGCCTATAGATGTGCATCTGAAACTACTACTGGTCTTCCAGGAAACGATCAAAGCGTAGACTGTTTGAGACATTGCTCCCATAGAGGAATGTGTGCATGGTGACTGTTTTATTCAAACCCGATGCAATTTCTGTGTTTCATCAACACTTTGAAGGTCCACAGATTACAGAATGCCTCCAGATGTGCATCGGAAACTACTACTGGTCTTCAAGGTACGATCAAACGTAGACTGTTTGAGTGAGACATTACTCCCATTAAGGAAAGTTCGGATGGTGACTGTTGTATTCAATCCCGATGCAATTTCTGGGTTTCATCAACACTCTGATAGTCCACAAATTACAGAATGCCACCAGATGTACATCGGGAACTACTAGTGGTCTTCCAGGGAATGATCAAAGCCTAGACTGTTTGAGACATTACTCCCGTTGAGGAAAGTGCGCATGGTGATTGTTTTATTCAATCCCGATGCAATTTCTTTGTTTCATCAACACTCTGATAGTCCACAGATTACAGAATGCCACCAGATGTGCATTGGAAACTACTAGTGGTCTTCCTGGGAACGATCAAAGCGTAGAATGTTCGAGACATTACTCCCGTGGAGGAAAGTGCGCATTGTGACTGTTGTATTCAATCCCGATGCAATTTCTGTGTTTCATCAACACTCTGATAGTCCACAGATTACAGAATGCCACCAGACGTGCATCGGACACTACTACTTGTCATCCAGGGAACGATCAAAGCGTAGACCGTTAGAGACATTACTCCCATGGAGGAAAGTGGGCATCGTGCCTGTTGTATTCAATCCCGATGCAATGTCTTTGTTTCATCTACACTCTGATAGTCCACAGATTACAGAATGCCACCAGATGTGCATCGGAAACTACTACTGGTCTTCCAGGGAACGATCAAAGCGTAGATTGTTTGAGACATTACTCCCGTGGAGGAAAGTGCGCATGGTGAATGTTGTATTCAATCCCGATGCAATTTCAGATTTTTATCAACCCTCTGATAGTCCACAGATTACAGATTGCCTCCAGATGTGCATAGGAAACTACTACTGGTCTTCCTGGGAACTATCAAAACGTAGACTGTTTCAGACGTTACTCCCATGGAGGAAAGTGCGGATGGTGACTGTTGTATTCAATCCCGATGCCATTTATGTGTTTCTTTAACACTCTGATAGTCCACAAATTACAGAATTCAACCAGATGTACATCGGAAACTACTACTGGTCTTCCAGGGAACGATGAAAACCTAGACTGCTTGTGACATTACTTCCGTGGAGGAAAGTGGGCATGGTGAGTGTTTTATTCAATCCTGATGATATTTCTGTGTTTCATCAACACCCTGAGAGCCCACGGATTACAGAATGCCACCAGATGTGCATCGGAAACTACTACTGGTCTTCCAGGGAAAGATCAAAGCGTAGACTGTTTAAGACATTACTCCCCTGGAGGAAAAAGCGCACGGTGACTGTTGTATTCAATCCCGATGTAATTTCTGTGTTTCATCAACACTCTGATAGTACACAGATTACAGAATGCCACAAGATTTGCATTGGAAACTACTACAGGTCGTCCAGGGAACTATCAAAGCGTATACTGTTTGAGACATTTCTCCCATGGAGGGAAGTGCGCATGGTGACTGTTGTATTCAATTCTGATTCAATTTCTGAGTATCATCAACACTCTGATAGTCCACAGATTACAGAATGCCTAGAGATGTGCATCGGAAACTACTACTGGTCTTCCAGGGAACGATCAAAGAGTAGACTGATTGAGACATTACTCCCGCAGAGGAAAGTGCGCATGGTGACTGTTGTATTCAACCCGATGCAATTTCTGTCTTTCATCAACACTCTGATAATCCACAGATTAGAGAATGCCACCAGATGTGCATCGGAAACAACTACTGGTCTTCCAAAAAACGATCAAAGCGTAGAATGTTTGAGACGTTACTCCCATGGAGGAAAGTGCGGATGGTGACTGTTGTATTCAATCCCGATGCACTTTCTGTGTTTCATCAACACTTTGAAGGTCCACAGATAACTGAATGCCTCCAGATGTGTACCGGAAACTACTACTGGTCATCCAGGGAACGATCAAAGGGTAGACTGTTTGAGACATTACTCCCGTGGAGGAAAGTGCGCATGGTGACAGTTGTATTCAATCCCGATGCAATTTTTGTGTTTCATCAACACTTTGATAGTCCACAGATTGCAGAATGCCTCCAGATTTGCATCTTAAACTACCACTGGTCTTCCAGGGAACGATCAAAGCGTAGACTGTTTGAGACATTACTCTCATGGTGGGAGGTGTTTATTGTGACCGTTGTTTTCAATCCCGATGCAATTTCGGATTTTCATCAACACTCTGATAGTCCACAGGTTACAGATTGCCTCCAGATGTGCATCGGAAACTATTACTGGTCTTCCTGGGAACGATCAAAGCGTAGACAGTTTCAGACATTACTCCCATGGAGGAAACTGCGGATGGTGACTGTTGTATTCAATCCCGATGCCAATTCTGTGTTTCATCAACACTCTGATAGTCCACAGATTACAGAATGCAACAAGATTTGCATCGGAAACTACTACTGGTCGTCCAGGGAACTATCAAAGCGTATACTGTTTGAGACATTTCTCCCATGGAGGAAGTGCGCATGGTGAATGTTGTATTCAATCCTGATTCAATTTCTGTGTTTCATCAACACTCTGATAGTCCACAGATTACAGAATGCCACGAGATGTGCATCGGAAACTACTACTGGTCTTCCAGTGAACGATCAATGAGTAGACTGTTTGAGACATTACTCCCTCGGAAGAAAGTGCGCATGGTGACTGTTGTATTCAACCCGATGCAATTTCTGTGTTTCATCAACACTCTGATAGCCCACAGATTACAGAATGACTCCAGAAGTGCATCAGGAATTACTACTGGCCTTCCAGGGAACGATCAGAGCGTAGACTGTTTGAGATATTACTCCCAAAGAGGGAAGTGCGTATATTGACTGTTGTATTCAATCCCGATGGAATTTCTGTGTTTCATCAACACTCTGATAGTCCACAGATTACAGAATGCCACCAGACGTGCATCGGACACTACTACTGGTCATCCAGGGAACGATCAAAGCGTAGACTGTTTGAGACATTATTCAGATGGAGGACAGTGCGAAAGGTGACTGTTGTATTCAATCCCGATGATATATCTGTGTTTCATCAACACTCTGATAGTCCACTGATTACAGAATATCACCAGATGTGCATCGGAAAGTACTACTGGTCTTCCAGGGAACGATCAAAGCGTAGACTGTTTGAAACATTATTCACATGGAGGAAAGTGCGCATGGTTACTGTTGTATTCAATCCCGATGCTGTCTCTGTGTTTCACCAACACTCTGATAGTCCACAGACTACAGAATGCCACCAGATGTGCATTGGAAACTACAACTGGTCATCCAGGGAACGATCGAAGGGTAGACTGTTTGAGACGTTACTCCCATGGAGGAAAGTGCGGATGGTGACTGTTGTATTCAATCCGGATGCAATTTCTGTGATTCATCAACACTCTGATAGTAAACAGATTACAGAATTCCACCAGATATGCATCGGAAACTAATACTGGTCTTCCTGGGAACGATCAAAGCGTAGACTGTTTGAGACATTACTCCAGTTGTGGTTTGTGCGCATGGTGACTGTTGTATTCAATCCTGATTCAATTTCTGTGTTTCATCAACACTGTGATAGTCCACAGATTACAGAATGCCACCAGATGGGCATCGGAAACTACTACTGATCTTACAGGGAACGATCAAAGCGTAGACAGTTTCAGACATACCTCCCATCGAGGAAAGTGTGGATGGTGATTGTTGTATTCAATCCGGATGCAATTTCTGTGTTTCATCAACACTCTGATAGTCCACAGATTACAGAATGCCACCAGATGTGCATCGGAAACTAATACTGGTCTTCCTGGGAACGATCAAAGCGTAGACTGTTTGAGACATTACTCCAGTTGTGGAAAGTGCGCATGGAGACTGTTGTATTCAATCCCGATGCAGTTTCTGTGTTTCATCAACACTCTGATAGTCCACAGATTACAGAATGCTACCGGATGTGCATCGGAAACTACTACTGGTCTTCCAATAAACGATGAAAGCGTAGTCTGATTGAGACGTTACTCCCATGGAGGAAAGTGCGGATGGTGACTGTTGTATTCAATCCCCATGCAATTTATGTGTTTCATCAACTCTCTGATAGTCCACAGACTACAGAATGCCACCAGATGTGCATCGGAATTTACTACTGGTCATCCAGGGAACGATCAAAGGGTAGACTGTTTCAGGCATTACTCCCATGGAGGGAAGTGTGGATTGTGATTGTTGTATTCAATCCCGATGCAATTTCTGTGTTTTATCAACATTCTGATAGTCCACAGACTACAGAATGCCACCAGATGTGCGTCCGAAACTACTACTGTTCTTCCAATGGACGGTCAAAGCGTAGAATGTTTGAAACATACCTCGCGTGGAGGAAAGTTCGCATGGTGACTGTTGTATTCAATCCCGATGCAGTTTCTGTGTTTCATCAACACTCTGATAGTCCACAGATTACAGAATGCCAATAGATGTGCATCGGAAACTACTACTGGTCTTTCAGGGAACGATCAAAGCGTAGACTGTTTCAGGCATTACTCCTATGGAGGAACGTGCGGATGGTGACTGTTGTATTCAATCCCGATGCAATTTCTGTGTTTCATCAACACTCTGATAGTCCACAGATTACAGAATGCCACCAGACGTGCATCGGACACTACTACTGGTCATCCAGGGAACGAACAAAGCGTAGACCGTTAGAGACGTTACTCCCATGTAGGAAAGTGCCCATGGTGACTGTTGTATTCAATCCCGATGCAATTTCTGTGTTTCATCATCACTCTGATAGTCAACAGATTACAGAATGCCTCCAGATGTGCATCGGAAGCTGCCACTGGTCTTCCAGATAACGATCAAAGCATAGACTGTTTGAGACATTACTCCCATGGTGGGAAGTGCTCATCGTGACTGTTGTATTCAATCCCGATGCAATTTCAGATTTTCATCAACCCTCTGATAGTCCGCAGATTACAGATTGCCTCCAGATGTGCATAGGAATCTACTACTGGTCTTCCTGGGAACGATCAAAGCGTAGACTGTTTCAGAAATTACTCCCATGGAGGAAAGTGCGGATGGTGACTGTTGTATTCAATCCCGATGCAATTTATGTGTTTCTTTAACACTCTGATAGTCCAAAAATTACAGAATTCCACCAGATGTACATCGGGAGCTACTACTGGTCTTCCAGAGAACGATCAAAACCTAGACTGTTTGTGACATTACCTCCGTGGAGGAAGTGGGCATGGTGACTGTTTTATTCAATCCTGATGATATTTCTGTGTTTCATCAACACTCTGATAGCCCACGGATTACAGAATGCAACCAGATGAGCATCGGAACTACTACTGGTCTTCCAGGGAACGATCAAAGCGTGGACTGTTTCAGACATTACTCCCATGGAGGAAAGTGCGGGTTGTGATTGTTGTATTCGCTCCCGATGCAATTTCTGTGTTTCATGAACACTTTGAAGGTCCACAGATTACAGAATGCCTCCAGATGTGCATTCGAAACTACTACTGGTCATCCAGGGAACGATCAAAGCGTAGACTGTTTGAGACATTACTCACATGGAGGAATGTACGGATGGTGACTGTTGTATTCACTCCCGATGCAATTTATGTGTTTCATCAATATTTGGAAGGTCCACAGATTACAGAATGCCTCCAATTGAGCATCAAAAACTACTACCGGTCTTCCAGGGAAAGATCAAAGCGTAGACTGTTTGAGACATTACTCCCCTGGAGGAAAAAGCGCACGGTGACTGTTGTATTCAATCCCGATGTAATTTCTGTGTTTCATCAACACTCTGATAGTCCACAGATTACAGAATGCCACAATATTTGGATCGGAAACTACTACTGGTCGTCCAGGGGCCCATCAAAGCGTATACTGATTGAGACATTTCTCCCATGGAGAAAAGTGCGCATGGTGACTGTTGTACTCAATCCTGATTCAATTTCTGAGTTTCATCAACACTCTGATAATCCACAGATTAGAGAATGCCACCAGATGTGCATCGGAAACAACTACTGGTCTTCCAAAAAACGATCAAAGCGTAGACTGTTTGAGACGTTACTCCCATGGAGGAAAGTGCGGATGGTGACTGTTGTATTCAATCCCGACGAACTATCTGTGTTTCATCAACACTTTGAAGGTCCACAGATAACAGAATGCCTCCAGATGTTAACCGGAAACTACTACTGGTCATCCAGGGAACGATCAAATGGTAGACTGTTTGAGACGTTACAACCCATGGAGGAAAGAGCGGATGGTGACTGTTGTTTTCAATCCGGATGCAATTTCTGTGTTTCATCAACACTCTGATAGTCCACAGATTACAGAATGCCACCAGATGTGCATCGGAAACTACTACTGGTCTTCCAAAAAACGATGAAAGCGTAGTCTGTTTAAGACGATACTCCCATGGAGGAAAGTGCGGATGGTGACTGTTGTATTCAATCCCCATGCAATTTCTGTGTTTTATCAACACTCTGGTAGTCCACAGATTACAGAATGCCACCAGATGTGCATCGGAAACTACTACTGGTCTTCCAGGAAACGGTCAAAGCGTAGAATGTTTGAGACATACCTAGCGTGGAGGAAAGTGCGCATGGTGACTGTTGTATTCAATCCCGATGCAATTTCTGTGTTTCATCAACACTCTGATAGTCCACTGATTACATTATGCTACCGGATGTGCATCGGAAACTACTACTGGTCTTCCAGGGAACGATCAAAGCGTATACTGTTTGATACATTCCTCCCATGGAGGAAAGTGCGCATGGTGACTGTTGTGTCAATCCTGATGCAATTTCTGTGTTTCGTCAACACTCGGATAGTCCAAAAATTACAGAATGCCACCAGATGTGCATCGGAAACTACTACAGGTCTTCCAAAAAACGATGAAACCGTAGTCTGTTTGAGACGTTACTCCCATGGAGGAAAGTGCGGATGGTGACTGTTGTATTCAATCCTGATGCAATTTCTGTGTTTCATCAACTCTCTGATAGTCCACAGACTACAGAATGCCACCAGATGTGCATCGGAAACTACTACTGGTCTTCCAGGGAACGGTCAATGCGTAGAATGTTTGAGACATACCTAGCGTGGAGGAAAGTTCGCATGGTGACTGTTGTATTCAATCCCGGTGCAGTTTCTGTGTTTCATCAATACTCTGATTGTCCACAGATTACAGAATGCCACCAGATGTGCATCGGAAACTACTACTGGTCTTTCAGGGAACGATCAAAGCGTAGACTGTATCAGGCATTACTCCCATGGTGGAACGTGCGGATGGTGACTGTTGTATTCAATCCCGATGCAATTTCTGTGTTTCATCAACACTCTTATAGTCCACTGATTACAAAATGCCACCAGATGTGCATCGGAAAATACTACTGGTCTTCCAGGGAACGATCAAAGCGTAGACTGTTTGAGACATGACTCCCGTGGTGGAAAGTGCGCATGGTGACTGTTGTATTCAATCCCGATGCAATTTCTGTGTTTCATCAACACTGTGATAGTCCACAGATTACAGAATGCCACCAGATTTGCATCAGAAAGTACTACTGGTCTTCCAGGGAACGATCAAAGCGTAGACTGTTTGAGACATGACTCCCGTGGTGGAAAGTGCGCATGGTGACTGTTGTATTCAATCCCGATGCAAATTATGTGTTTCATCAACATTTTGAAGTTCCACAGATTACAGAATGCCTCCAATTGTGCATCGGAAACTACTGCTGGTCGTCCAGGGAAATATCAAAACGTATACTGTTTGAGACTTTTCTCCCATGGAGGAAAGTGCGCATGGTGACTGTTGTATTTATCCTGATTCAATTTCTGTGTTTCATCAACACTCTGATAGTCCACAGAATACAGAATGCCACGAGATGTGCATCGGTAACTACTACTGGTCTTCCAGGGAACGATCAAAGAGTAGACTGTTTGAGACATTACTCCCGCGGAGGAAAGTGCGCATGGTGACTGTTGTATTCAACCCGATGCAATTTCTGTCTTTCAGCAACACTCTGATAATCCACAGATTAGAGAATGCCACCAGATGTGCATCGGAAACAACTACTGGTCTTCCAAAAAACGATCAAAGCGTATACTGTTTGAGACGTTACTCCCATGGAGGAAAGTGCGGATGTTGACTGTTGTATTCAATCCAGATGCAATTTCTGTGTTTCATCAACATTCTGATAGTCCACAGATTACAGAATGCCACCAGATGTGCATCGGAAACTAATACTGGTCTTCCTGGGAACGATCAAAACGTAGCCTGTTTCAGACATTACTCCAATGGAGGAAGGTGCGGATGGTGACTGTTGTATTCAATCCCGATGCAATTTCTGTGTTTCATCAACACTCTGATAGTACACAGATTACAGAATGCCTCCAGATGTGCATCGGAAACTACCACTGGTCTTCCTGGGAACGATCCAAGCTCAGACTGTTAGAGACATTACTCCCATGGAGGGAAGTGCGCATGGTGACTGTTGTATTCAATCCCGATGCAATTTATGTATTTCATCAACACTCTGAAAGTCCACAGATTACAGAATGCCACCAGATCTGCATCGGAAACTACTACTGGTCTTCCATGGAACGATCAAAGCGTAGACTGCTTGAGACATTACTTCCGTGGAGGAAAGTTCACCTGGTGTCTGTCGTATTCAATGCCGATGCAGTTTCTGCGTTTCATCAACACTCTGATAGTCCACAGATTACAGAATGCCACCAGATGTGCATCGGAAACTACTACTGGTCTTCCAGGGAACGATCAAAGCGTAGACTGTTTCAGCATTTCTCCCATGGAGGAACGTGCGGATGGTGACTGTTGTATTCAATCCCGATGCAATTTCTGTGTTTCATCAACACTCTAATAGTCCACAGATTACAAAATGCCACCAGATGTGCATCGGAAACTACTACTGGTCTTCCAGGGAACGATCAAAGCGTAGACTGTTTGAGACATTACTCCCGTGGTGGAAAGTGCGCATGGTCACTGTTGTATTCAATGCCGATGCCCTTTCTGTGTTTCATCAACACTGTGATAGTCCACAGATTACAGAATGCCACCAGATGTGCATCGGAAACTACTACTGGTCTTCCAGCGAACGATCAAAGCGTAGACTGTTTCAGACATTACTCCCATCGAGGAAAGTGTGGATGGTGATTGTTGTATTCAATCACGATGCAATTTCTGTGTTTTATCAACACTCTGATAGTCCACAGATTACAGAATGCCACCAGATGTGCATCGGAAACTACTACTGGTCTTCCAGGGAACGGTCAAAGCGTAGAATGTTTGAGACATACCTAGCGTGGAGGAAAGTGCGCATGGTGACTGTTGTATTCAATCCCGATGCAATATCTGTGTTTCATCAACACTCTGATAGTCCACAGATTACAGAATGCTACCGGATGTGCATCGGAAACTACTACTGGTCTTCCAGGGAACGATCAAATCGTATACTGTTTGAGACATTTCTCCCATGGAGGAAAGTGCGCATGGTGACTGATGTGTTCAATCCTGATGCAATTTCTGTGTTTCATCAACACTCGGATAGTCCACAAATTACAGAATGCCACCAGATGTGCATCTGAAACTACTACTGGTCTTCCAAAAAACGATGAAAGCGTATACTGTTTGAGACATTACTCCCGTGGAGGAAAGTGCGCATGGTGACTGTTGTACTCAATCCCGATGCAATTTCTGTGTTTCATCAACACTCCGATAGTCCACAGATTTCAGATTGCCTCCAGATTTGCATCGGAAACTACCACTGGTCTTCCAGGGAACCATCAAAGCGTAGACTGTTTGAGACATTACTCATATGGTGGGAAGTGACATGGTGACCGTTGTAATCAATCCCGATGCAATTTCGGATTTTCATCACCACTCTGATAGTCCACAGATTACAGATTGAATCCATATGTGCATCGGAAACTATTACTGGTCTTCCTGGGAACGATCAAAACGTAGACAGTTTCAGACATTACTCCCATGGAGGAAAGTGCGGATGGTGACTGTTGTATTCACTCCCGATGCAATTTATGTGTTTCATCAACATTTTGAAGGTCCACAGATTAAAGAAAACCTCCAATTGTGCATCGGAAACTACTACTGGTCTTCCAGGGAAAGATCAAAGCGTAGACTGTTTGAGACTTTACTCAACTGGAGGAAAAAGCGCACGGTGACTGTTGTATTCATTCCCGATGCAATTTCTGTGTTTCATCAACACTCTGATAATGCACAGATTACAGAATGCAACAAGATTTGCATCCGAAACTACTACTCGTCGTCCAGGGAAATATCAAAGCGTATACTGTTTGAGACATTTCTCCCATGGAGGAAAGTGCGCATGGTGACTGTTGTATTCATCCTGATTCAATTTCTGTGTTTCATCAACACTCTTATAATCCACAGATTACAGAATGCCACGAGATGTGCATCGGAAACTACTACTGGTCTTCCAGGGAACGATCAAAGAGTAGACTGTTTGAGACATTGCTCCCGCGGAGGAAAGTGCGCATGGTGACTGTTGTATTCAACCCGATGCAATTTCTGTCTTTCATCAACTCTCTGATAATCCACAGATAAGAGAATGCCACCAGATGTGCATCGGAAAAAACTACTGGTCTTCCAAAAAACGATAAAACGTAGACTGTTTGAGACGTTACTCCCATGGAGGAAAGTGCGGATGGAGACTGTTGTATTCAATCCGGATGCAATTTCTGTGTTTCATCAACACTCTTATAGTCCACAGATTACAGAATGCCACCAGATGTGCATCGGAAACTAATACTTGTCTTCCAGGGAACGATCCAAGCGTAGACTGTTAGAGACTTTACTCCCATGGAGGGGAGTGCGCATGGTGACTGTTGTATTCAATCCGTATGCAATTTATGTATTTCGTCAACACTCTGAAAGTCCACAGATTACAGAATGCCACCAGATGTGCATCGGAAACTACTACTGGTCTTCCAGGGAACGATCAAAGCGTAGACTGCTTGAGACATTACTTCCTTGGAGGAAAGTTCACATGGTGACTGTTGTATTCAATGCCGATGCAGTTTCTGTGTTTCATCAACACTCTGATATTCCACAGATTACAGAATGCCACCAGATGTGCATCGGAAACTACTACTGGTCTTCCAGGGAACGATCAAAACGTAGACTGCTTCAGCATTTCTCCCATGGAGGAACGTGCGGATGGTGACTGTTGTATTCAATCCCGATGCAATTTCTGTGTTTCATCAACACTCTTATAGTCCACAGATTACAAAATGCCACCAGATGTGCATCGGAAACTACTACTGGTGTTCCAGGGAACGATCAAAGCGTAGACTGTTTGAGACATTACTGCAGTGGTGGAAAGTGCGCATGGTGACTGTTGTATTCAATCCCGATGCAATTTCTGTGTTTCAGCAACACTGTGATATTCCACAGATTACATAATGCAACCAGATGTGCATCGGAAACTACTACTGGTCTTCCAGGGAGCGATCAAAGCGTAGACTGTTTCAGCATTACTCCCATGGAGGAACGTGCGGATGGTGACTTTTGTATTCAATCCCGATGCAATTTCTGTGTTTCATCAACACTCTTATAGTCCACAGATTACAAAATGCCACCAGATGTGCATCGGAAACTACTACTGGTCTTCCAGGGAACGATCAAAGCGTAGACTGTTTGAGACATTACTCCCGTTGTGGAAAGTGCGCATGGTGACTGTTGTGTTCAATCCCGATGCAATTTCTGTGTTTTATCAACACTCAGATAGTCCACAAATTACAGAATGCCACCAGATGTGTATCGGAAACAACTACTGGTCTTCCAAAAAACGATGAAAGCGTAGTATGTTTGAGACGTTACTCCCATGGAGGAAAGTGCGGATGGTGACTGTTGTATTCAAGCCCGATGCAATTTCTGTGTTTCATCAACTCTCTGATAGTCCACAGACTGCAGAATGCCACCAGATGTGCATCGGAAACTACTACTGGTCATCCAGGGAACGATCAAAGGGTAGACTGTTTGAGACGTTACTCCCATGGAGGAATGTGCGGATGGTGACTGTTCTATTCAATCCGGATGCAATTTCTGTGTTTCATCAACACTCTGATAGTCCACAGATTACAGAATGCCTTCAGATGTGCATCGGAAACTACTACAGGTCTTCCAGGGAACGATCAAAGCGTATACTGTTAGAGACATTTCTCCCATGGAGGAAAGTGCGCATGGTGACTGTTGTGTTCAATCCTGATGCAATTTCTGTGTTTCATCAACACTCGGATAGTCCACTAATTACAGAATGCCACCAGATGTGCATCGGAAACTACTACTGGTCTTCCAAAAAACGATGAAAGCGTAGTCTGTTTAAGACGTTACTCCCATGGAGGAAAGTGCGGATGGTGACTGTTGTATTCAATCCCGATGCAATTTCTGTGTTTCATCAACACTGTGATAGTCCACAGATTACAGAATGCCACCAGATGGGCATCGGAAACTTCTACTGGTCTTCCAGGGAACGATCAAAGCGTAGACTGTTTCAGACATACCTCCCATCGAGGAAAGTGCGGATGGTGATTGTTGTATTCGATCCCGATGCAATTTCTGTGTTTTATCAACACACTGGTAGTTCACAGATTCCAGAATGCCACCAGATGTGCATCGGAAACTACTACTGGTCTTCCAGGGAACGGTCAAAGCGTAGAATGTTTGAGACATACCTAGCGTGGAGGAAAGTGCGCATGGTGACTGTTGTGTTCAATCCCGATGCAATTTCTGTGTTTCATCAACCTCTGATAGTCCACAGATTACAGAATGCTACCGGATGTGCATCGGAAACTACTACTGGTCTTCCAGGGAGAGATCAAAGCGTATACTGTTTGATACATTTCCCCCAAGGAGGAAAGTGCGCATGGTGACTGTTGTGTTCAATCCTGATGCAATTTCCGTGTTTCGTCAACACTCGGATAGACCACAAAATACAGAATGCCACCAGATGTGCATCGGAAACTACTACTGGTCTTCCAAAAAACGATGAAAGCGTAGTCTCTTTGAGACGTTACTCCCATGGAGGAAAGTGCGGATGGTGACTGTTGTATTCAATCCCGATGCAATTTCTGTGTGGCATCAACACCCTGTTAGTCCACATATTACAGAATGCCTCCAGATGTGCATCGGAAACTACCACTGGTCTTCCTGGGATCGATCCAAGCGTAGACTGTTAGAGACATTACTCCCATGGAGGTAAGTGCGCATGGTGACTTTTGTATTCAATCCCGATGCAATTTCAGTGTTTCATCAACACCCTGATAGTCCACAGATTACAGAATGCCACCAGATGTGCATCGGAAACTACTACTGGTCTTCTAGGGAACGATCGAAGCGTAGACTGTTTGAGACATAACTTCCATGGAGGAAAGTGCGCATGGTGACTGTTGTACTCAATCCGGATGCAATTTCTGTGTTTCATCAACACTCTGATAGTCCACAGATTACAGAATGCCACCAGATGTGCATCGGAAACTACTACTGGTCTTCCAGGGAACGATCAAAGCGTAGACTCTTTGAGACATTACGCCCGTGGTGGAGGGTGCGCATGGTGACTGTTGTATTCAATCCGGATGCAATTTCTGTGTTTCATCAACACTCTGATAGTCCACAGATTACAAAATGCCACCAGATGTGCATCGGAAACTAATACTGGCCTTCCTGGGAACGATGAAAGCGTAGCCTGTTTCAGACTTTACTCCAATAGAGGAAAGTGCGGATGGTGACTGTTGTATTCAATCCCGATGCAATTTCTGTGTTTCATCAACACTCTGATAATCCACAGATTACAGAATGCCTCCAGATGTGCGTCGGAAACTACCACTGGTCTTCCTGGGATCGATCAAAGCGTAGACTGTTAGAGACATTACTCCCATGGAGAGAAGTGCGGATGGTGACTGTTGTATTCAATCCCGATGCAATTTCTGCGTTTCATCAACACTCTGATAGTCCACAGATTAGAGAATGCCACCCGACGTGCATCGGAAAATATTACTGGTCTTCCAGGGAACGATCAAAGAGTAGACTGTTTGAGACATTACTGCCGTGGAGGAAAGTGCGCATGGTGACTGTTGTATTCAATCCCAATGCAGTTTCTGTGTTTCATCAACACTCTGATAGTCCTCAGATTACAGAATGCCACCCGCTGTGCATCGGAAAATGTTACTGGCCTTCCAGGGAACGATCAAAGCGTGGCCTCTTTCAGACATTACTCCAATGGAGGAAAGTGCGGATGGTGACTGTTGTTTCAATCACGATGCAATTTCTGTGTTTCATCAACACTCTGATAATCCACAGATTACAGAATGCCTCCAGATGTGCGTCGGAAACTACCACTGGTCTTCCTGGGATCGATCAAAGCGTAGACTGTTAGAGACATTACTCCCATGGAGAGAAGTGCGGATGGTGACTGTTGTATTCAATCCCGATGCAATTTCTGCGTTTCATCAACACTCGGATAGTCCACAAATTACAGAATGCCACAAGATGTACATCGGGAACTACTACTGCTCTTCCAGGGAACGATCAAAGCGTAGACTGTTTCAGGCATTACTCTTATGGAGGAACGTGCGGATGGTGAATTTTGTATTCAATCCCTATGCAATTTCTGTGTTTCATCAACACTCTGATAGTACACAGATTACAAAATGCCACCAGATGTGCATCGGAAACTAGTACTGGTCTTCCAAGGAACGATGAAAGCGTAGACTGTTTGAGACATTACGCCCGTGGAGGAAAGTGCGCATGGTGACTGTTGTATTCAATCCGGATGCAATTTCTGTGTTTCAACAACACTCTGATAGTCCACAGATTACAGAATTCCACCAGATGCGAATCGGAAACTAATACTGGTCTTCCAGGGAACGATCAAAGCGTAGCCTGTTTCAGACATTACTCCAATATAGGAAAGAGCGCATGTTGACTGTTGTATTTAATACCGATGCAATATCTGTGTTTCATCAGCACTCTGATAGTCCACAGATTAAACATTGAATCCAGAACTCCATCGGAAACTACTACTGGTCTTCCTGGGAACGATCAAAGCGTAGACTCTTTGAGACAATACTCCCATGTTGGAAAGTGCGCATTGTGACTGTTGTATTCAATCCCGATGCACTTTCTTTGTTTCATCAACACTTTGAAGGTCCACAGATTACAGAATGCCTCCAGATGCGCATCGGAAACTACTACTGGTCTTCCAGGGAACGATCAAAGCGTAGACTGTTTGAGACATTACTCCCCTGGAGGAAAGTGCGCATGGTGACTGTTGTATTCAATACCGATGCAATTTCGGTGTTTCATCAACACTCTGATAGTCCACAGATTACAGAATGCCACCAGATGTGCATCGGAAAATACTACTGGTCTTCCAGGGAACGATCAAAGCGTAGCCTCTTTCAGACATTACTCCAATGGAGGAAAGTGCGGATGGTGACTGTTGTTTCAATCACGATGCAATTTCTGTGTTTCATCAACACACTGATAGTCCACAGATTACAGAATGCCTCCAGATGTGAGTCGGAAACTACCACTGGTCTTCCTGGGATCGATCCAAGCGTAGAGTGTTAGAGACATTACTCCCATGGAGAGAAGTGCGCATGGTGACTGTTGTATTCAATCCCGATGCAATTTCTGCGTTTCATCAACACTCTGATAGTCCACAGATTAGAGAATGCCACCCGATGTGCATCGGAAAATATTACTGGTCTTCCAGGAACTGATCAAAGGGTAGACTGTTTGAGACATTACTTCTGTGGAGGAAAGTGCGCATGGTGACTGTTTTATTCAATCCCAATGCAGTTTCTGTGTTTCATCAACACTCTGATAGTCCTCAGATTACAGAATGCCACCCGATGTGCATCGGAAAATATTACTGGTCTTCCAGGGGACGATCAAAGCGTAGACTGTTTCAGGCATTACTCCCATGGAGGAACGTGCGAATGGTGACTGTTGTATTCAATCCCGATGCAATTTCTGTGTTTCATCAACACTCTGATAGTCCACAGATTACTGAATGCCACCAGATGTGCATCGGAAAATACTACTGGTCTTTCAGGGAACGATCAAAGCGTAGACTGTTTCAGGCATTACACCCATGGAGGAACGTGCGGATGGTGACTGTTGTATTCAATCCCTATGCAATTTCTGTGTTTCATCAACACTCTGATAGTCCACAGATTACAAAATGCCACCAGATGTTCATCGGAAACTACTACTGGTCTTCCAAGGAACGATCAAGATGTAGACTGTTTGAGACATTACGCCCGTGGAGGAAAGTGCGCATGGTGACTGTTGTATTCAATCCCGATGCAATATCTGTGTTTCATCAACACACGGATAGTCCACTAATTACAGAATGCCACCAGATGTGCATCGGAAACTACTACTGGTCTTCCAAAAAACGATGAAAGCGTAGTCTGTTTAAGACGTTACTCCCATGGAGGAATGTGCGGATGGTGATTGTTGTATTCGATCCCGATGCAATTTCTGTGTATTATCAACACACTGGTAGTTCACAGATTCCAGAATGCCACCAGATGTGCATCGGAAACTACTACTGGTCTTCCAGGGAACGGTCAAAGCGTAGAATGTTTGAGACATACCTAGCGTGGAGGAAAGTGCGCATGGTGACTGTTGTGTTCAATCCCGATGCAATTTCTGTGTTTCATCAACACTCTGATAGTCCACAGATTACAGAATGCTACCGGATGTGCATCGGAAACTACTACTGGTCTTCCAGGGAGCGATCAAAGCGTATACTGTTTGATACATTTCCCCCAAGGAGGAAAGTGCGCATGGTGACTGTTGTGTTCAATCCTGATTCAATTTCTGTGTTTCGTCAACACTCGGATAGACCACAAATTACAGAATGCCACCAGATGTGCATCGCAAACTACTACTGGTCTTCCAAAAAACGATGAAAGCGTAGTCTCTTTGAGACGTTACTCCCATGGAGGAAAGTGCGGATGGTGACTGTTGTATTCAATCCCGATGCAATTTCTGTGTGGCATCAACACCCTGATAGTCCACAGATTACAGAATGCCTCCAGATGTGCATCGGAAACTACCACTGGTCTTCCAGGGAACTATCAAAGCGTATACTGTTTGAGACATTTCTCCCATGGAGGAAAGTGCGCATGGTGATTGTTGTATTGAATCCCGATGCAATTTCTGTGTTTCATCAACACTCTGATGGTCCACAGATTACAGAATGCCTCCAGATATGCATCGGAAACTACCACTGGTCTTCCTGGGAACGATCAAAGCGTAGACTGTTTCAGACATTACTTCCGTGGAGGAAAGTGCGCATGGTGACTGTTGTATTCAATCCCGATGCAGTTTCTGTGTTTCATCAACACTCTGATAGTCCTCAGATTACAGAATGCCACCAGATGTGCATCGGAAAATACTACTGGTCTTCCAGGGAACGATCAATCGTAGACTGTGTCAGGCATTACTCCCATGGATTAACGTGCGGATGGTGACTGTTGTATTCAATCCCGATGCAACTTCTGTGTTTCATCAACACTCTGATAGTCCACAGATTACAGAATGCCACCAGATGTGCATCGGAAAATACTACTGGTCTTCCAGGGAACGATCAAACGTAGACTGTTTCAGGCATTACTTCCATGGAGGAACGTGCGGATGGTAACTGTTGTATTCAATACCTATGCAGTTTCTGTGTTTCATTAACACTCTGATAGTCCACAGATTTCCAAATGCCACTAGATGTGCATCGGAAACTAATACTGGTCTTCCAGGGAACGATCAAAGCTTAGCCTCTTTCAGACATTACTCCCATGGAGAGAAGTGCGCATGGTGACTGTTGTATTCAATCCCGATGCAATTTCTGCGTTTCATCAACACTCTGATAGTCCACAGATTAGAGAATGCCACCCGATGTGCATCGGAAAATATTACTGGTCTTCCAGGAACCGATCAAAGAGTACACTGTTTGAGACATTACTTCTGTGGAGGAAAGTGCCCATGGTGACTGTTTCATTCAATCCCAATGCAGTTTCTGTGTTTCATCAACACTCTGATAGTCCACAGATTACTGAATGCCACCAGATGTGCATCGGAAAATACTACTGGTCTTCCAGGGAACGATCAAAGCGTAGACTGTTTCAGGCATTACACCCATGGAGGAACGTGCGGATGGTGACTGTTGTATTCAATCCCTATGCAATTTCTGTGTTTCATCAACACTCTGATATTCCACAGATTACAAAATGCCACCATATGTTCATCGGAAACTACTACTGGTCTTCCAAGGAACGATCAAGGCGTAGACTGTTTGAGACATTACGCCCATGGAGGAAAGTGCGCATGGTGACTGTTGTATTCAATCCGGATGCAATTTCTGTGTTTCATCACCACTCTGATAGTCCACAGATTACAGAATTCGACCAGATGCGAATCGGAAACTAATACTGGTCTTCCAGGGAACGATCAAAGCGTAGCCTGTTTCAGACATTACTCCAAGCTAGGAAAGTGCGCATGTTGACGGTTGTATTCAATACCGATGCAATTTCTGTGTTTCATCAGCACTCTGATAGTCCCGAGATTACAGAATACCTCTAGATGTGCATCCGAAACTACCACTGGTCTTCCAGGGAACGATCAAAGCGTAGACTGTTTGAGACATTACTCCCATGGAGGAAAGTGCGGATGGTGACTGTTGTATTCACTCCCGATGCAATTTCTGTGTTTCATCAACATTTTGAAGGTCCACAGAATACAGAATGCCTCCAATTGAGCATCGGAAACTACTACTGGTCTTCCTGGGAACGATCAAAGCGTAGACTCTTTGAGACATTATTCCCAAGGAGGAAAGTGCGCATAGTGACTGTTGTATTCAATCCCGATGCACTTTCTTTGTTTCATCAACACTTTGAAGGTCCACAAATTACAGAATGCATCCAGATGCGCATCGGAAACTACTACTGTTCTTCCAGGGAACGATCAAAGCGTAGACTGTTTGAGACAATACTCCCCTGGAGGAAAGTGAGCATGATGACTGTTGTATTCAATACCAATGCAATTTCTGTGTTTCATCAACACTCTGATAGTCCACAGATTACAGAATGCTACAAGATTTGCATCAGAAACTACTACTGGTCTTCCAGGGAACTATCAAAGCGTATACTGTTTGAGACATTTCTCACATGGAGGAAAGTGCGCATGGTGACTGTTGTATTCAATCCCGATGCAATTTCTGTGTTTCATCAACACTCTGATAGTCCACAGATTAAACATTGAATCCAGAACTGCATCGGAAACTACTACTGGTCTTCCTGGGAACGATCAAAGCGTAGACTCTTTGAGACAATACTCCCATGTTGGAAAGTGCGCATTGTGACTGTTGTATTCAATCCCGATGCACTTTCTTTGTTTCATCAACACTTTGAAGGTCCACAGATTACAGAATGCCTCCAGATGCGCATCGGAAACTACTACTGGTCTTCCAGGGAACGATCAAAGCGTAGACTGTTTGAGACATTACTCCCCTGGAGGAAAGTGCGGATGGTGACTGTTGTATTCAATACCGATGCAATTTCTGTGTTTCATCAACACTCTGATAGTCCACAGATTACAGAATGCTACAAGATTTGCATCAGAAACTACTACTGGTCTTCCAGGGAACTATCAAAGCGTATACTGTTTGAGACATTTCTCCCATGGAGGAAAGTGCGCATGGTGATTGTTGTATTGAATCCCGATGCAATTTCTGTGTTTCATCAACACTCTGATGGTCCACAGATTACAGAATGCCTCCAGATATGCATCGGAAACTACCACTGGTCTTCCTGGGAACGATCAAAGCGTAGACTGTTTCAGACATTACTTCCGTGGAGGAAAGTGCGCATGGTGACTGTTGTATTCAATCCCGATGCAGTTTCTGTGTTTCATCAACACTCTGATAGTCCTCAGATTACAGAATGCCACCAGATGTGCATCGGAAAATACTACTGGTCTTCCAGGGAACGATCAATCGTAGACTGTGTCAGGCATTACTCCCATGGATTAACGTGCGGATGGTGACTGTTGTATTCAATCCCGATGCAACTTCTGTGTTTCATCAACACTCTGATAGTCCACAGATTACAGAATGCCACCAGATGTGCATCGGAAAATACTACTGGTCTTCCAGGGAACGATCAAACGTAGACTGTTTCAGGCATTACTTCCATGGAGGAACGTGCGGATGGTAACTGTTGTATTCAATACCTATGCAATTTCTGTGTTTCATTAACACTCTGATAGTCCACTGATTACAAAATGCCACCAGATGTGCATCGGAAACTACTACTGGTCTTTCAGGGAACGATCAAAGCGTAGACTGTGTGAGACATTACGCCCGTGGAGGAAAGTGCGCATAGTGACTGTTGTATTCAATCCGGATGCAATTTCTGTGTTTCATCAACACTCTGATAGTCCACAGATTTCCAAATGCCACTAGATGTGCATCGGAAACTAATACTGGTCTTCCAGGGAACGATCAAAGCGTAGCCTCTTTCAGACATTACTCCAATGGAGGAAAGTGCGGATGTTGACTGTTGTTTCAATCACGATGCAATTTCTGTGTTTCATCAACACACTGATAGTCCACAGATTACAGAATGCCTCCAGATGTGCGTCGGAAACTACCACTGGTCTTCCTGGGATCGATCCAAGCGTAGAGTGTTAGAGACATTACTCCCATGGAGAGAAGTGCGCATGGTGACTGTTGTATTCAATCCCGATGCAATTTCTGCGTTTCATCAACACTCTGATAGTCCACAGATTAGAGAATTCCACCCGATGTGCATCGGAAAATATTATTGGTCTTCCAGGAACCGATCAAAGAGTACACTGTTTGAGACATTACTTCTGTGGAGGAAAGTGCCCATGGTGACTGTTTTATTCAATCCCAATGCAGTTTCTGTGTTTCATCAACACTCTGATAGTCCACAGATTACTGAATGCCACCAGATGTGCATCGGAAAATACTACTGGTCTTCCAGGGAACGATCAAAGCGTAGACTGTTTCAGGCATTACACCCATGGAGGAACGTGCGGATGGTGACTGTTGTATTCAATCCCTATGCAATTTCTGTGTTTCATCAACACTCTGATAGTCCACAGATTACAAAATGCCACCAGATGTTCATCGGAAACTACTACTGGTCTTCCAAGGAACGATCAAGGCGTAGACTGTTTGAGACATAACGCCCGTGGAGGAAAGTGCGCATGGTGACTGTTGTATTCAATCCGGATGCAATTTCTGTGTTTCATCAACACTCTGATAGTCCACAGATTACAGAATTCCACCAGATGCGAATCGGAAACTAATACTGGTCTTCCAGGGAACGATCAAAGCGTAGCCTGTTTCAGACATTACTCCAAGCTAGGAAAGTGCGCATGTTGACTGTTGTATTCAATACCGATGCAATTTCTGTGTTTCATCAGCACTCTGATAGTCCCGAGATTACAGAATACCTCCAGATGTGCATCCGAAACTACCACTGGTCTTCCAGGGAACGATCAAAGCGTAGACTGTTTGAGACATTACTCCCATTAAGGGAAGTGCGCATGGTGACCGTTGTATTCAATCCCGACGCAATTGCTGATTTTCCTCAACACTCTGATAGTCCACAGATTACAGATTGCCTCCAGATGTGCATCGGAATCTACTACTGGTCCTCCTGGGAACGATCAATGCGTAGACTGTTTCAGACATTACTCCCATGGAGGAAAGTGCGGATGGTGACTGTTGTATTCACTCCCGATGCAATTTCTGTGTTTCATCAACATTTTGAAGGTCCACAGACTACAGAATGCCTGCAATTGAGCATCGGAAACTACTACTGGTCTTCCTGGGAACGATCAAAGCGTAGACTCTTTGAGACATTATTCCCAAGGAGGAAAGTGCGCATAGTGACTGTTGTATTCAATCCCGATGCAGTTTCTTTGTTTCATCAACACTTTGAAGGTCCACAGATTACAGAATGCCTCCAGATGCGCATCGGAAACTAATACTGTTCTTCCAGGGAACGATCAAAGCGTAGACTGTTTGAGACATTACTCCCCTGGAGGAAAGTGAGCATGGTGACTGTTGTATTCAATACCAATGCAATTTCTGTGTTTCATCAACACTCTGATAGTCCACAGATTACAGAATGCTACAAGATTTGCATCAGAAACTACTACTGGTCTTCCAGGTAACTATCAAAGCGTATACTGTTTGAGACATTTCTCACATGGAGGAAAGTGCGCATGGTGACTGTTGTATTCAATCCCGATGCAATTTCTGTGTTTCATCAACACTCTGATAGTCCACAGATTACAAAATGCCTCCAGATGTGCATCGGAAACTACCACTGGTCTTCCTGGGAACGATCCAAGCGTAGACTGTTAGAGACATTACTCCAATTGAGGGAAGTGCGCATGGTGTCTGTTGTATTCAATCCCGATGCAATTTATGTGTCTCATCAACACCCTGATAGTCCACAGATTACAGAATGCCACCAGATGTGCATCGGAAACTACTACTGGTCTTCCAGGGAACGATCAAAGCGTAGACTGTTTCAGACATTACTTCCGTGGAGGAAAGTGGGCATGGTGACTGTTGTATTCAATCCCGATGCAGTTACTGTGTTTCATCAACACTCTGATAGTCCTCAGATTACAGAATGCCACCAGATGTGCTTCGGAAAATACTACTGGTCTTCCAGGGAACGATCAAAGCGTAGACTGTTTCAGGCATTACTCCCATGGAGGAACGTGCGGATGGTGACTGTTGTATTCAATCCCGATGCAACTTCTGTGTTTCATCAACACTCTGATAGCCCACAGATTACAGAATGCCACCAGATGTGCATCGGAAAATATTACTGGTCTTCCAGGGAACGATCAAAGCGTAGACTGTTTCAGGCATTACTCCCATGGAGGAAGGTGCGGATGGTGACTGTTGTATTCAATACCGATGCAATTTCTGTGTTTCATCAGCACTCTGATAGTCCACAGACTACAGAATGGCTCCAGATGTGCATCCCAAAATACCACTGGTCTTCCAGGGAACGATCAAAGCGTAGACTGTTTGAGACATTACTCCCATGGAGGGAAGTGCGCATGGTGACCGTTGTATTCAATCCCGATGCAATTTCCGATTTTCCTCAACACTCTGATAGTCCACAGATTACAGATTGCCTCCAGATTTGCATCGGAAACTACTACT
This sequence comes from Schistocerca gregaria, assembly GCF_023897955.1. NCBI lineage: Eukaryota > Metazoa > Arthropoda > Insecta > Orthoptera > Acrididae > Schistocerca > Schistocerca gregaria. The sequence goes on from NC_064927.1 coordinate 46,622,253, forward strand.
GGTCTTCCTGGGAACTATCAATGCGTAGACTCTTTCAGACATTACTCCCATGGAGGAAAGTGCGGATGGTGTCTGTTGTATTCACTCCCGATGCAATTTCTGTGTTTCATCAACATTTTGAAGGTCCACAGATTACAGAATGCCTCCAATTGAGCATCGGAAAATACTACTGGTCTTCCAGGGAACGATAAATTCGTAGACTGTTTCAGACATTACTCCCATGGAGGAAGTTGCGGATGGTGACTGTTGTATTCAATTCCGATGCAATTTCTGTGTTTCATCAACACTCTGATAGTCCACAGATTACAGAATGCTACAAGATTTGCATCAGAAACTACTACTGGCCTTCCAGGGAACTATCAAAGCGTATACTGTTTGAGACATTTCTACCAAGGAGGAAAGTGCGCATGGTGTGTGTTGTATTCAATCCCGGTGCAATGTCTGTGTTTCATCAACACTCAGATAGTCCACAGATTACAGAATGCCTCCAGATGTGCATCGGAAACTACCACTGCTCTTCCTGGGAACGATCCAAGCGTAGACTGTTAGAGACATTACTCCCATTGAGGGAAGTGCGCATGGTGACTGTTGTATTCAATCCCGATGCAATTTCTGGGTCTCATCAACACCCTGATAGTCCACAGATTACAGAATGCCGCCAGATCTGCATCGGAAATTACTACTGGTCTTCCAGGGAACGATCAAAGCGTAGACTGTTTGAGACATTACTTCCGTGGAGGAAAGTGGCATGGTGACTCTTGTAGTTAATCCTGAAACAGTTTCTCTATTTCATCAACACTCTGATAGTCCTCAGATTACAGAATGCCACCAGATGTGCACCGCAAAATACTACAGGTCTTCCAGGGAACGATCAAAGCGTAGACTGTTTGAGACATTACTCCCATGGAGGGAAGTGCGCATGGTGACCGTTGTATTCAATCCCGACGCAATTTCTGATTTTCCTCAACACTCTAATAGTCCACAGATTACAGATTGCCTCCAGATGTGCATCGGAAACTACTACTGGTCTTCCTGGGAACTATCAATGCGTAGACTCTTTCAGACATTACTCCCATGGAGGAAAATCCGGATGGTGACTGTTGTATTCACTCCCGATGCAATTTCAGGGTTTCATCAACATTTTGAAGGTCCACAGATTACAGAATGCCTCCAATTGAGCATCGGAAAATACTACTGGTCTTCCAGGGAACGATCAATACGTAGACTGTTTCAGACATTACTCCCATGGAGGAAGGTGCGGATGGTGACTGTTGTATTCAATTCCGATGCAATTTCTGTGTTTCATCAACACTCTGATAGTCCACAGATTACAGGTTGCCTCCAGATGTGCATCGGAAACTACTACTGGTCTTGCTATGAACGATAATGCGTAGACTGTTTCAGACATTACTTCCATTGAGGAAAGTGCGGATGGTGACTGTTGTATTCAATACCGATGCAATTTCTGTGTTTCATCAACACCCTAATAGTCCACAGATTACAAAATGCCACAAGATGTGCATCGGAAACTACTACTGGTCTTCCAGGGAATGATCAAAGCGTAGACTGTTTGAGACATTACGCCCGTGGAGGAAAGTGCGTATGGTGACTGTTGTATTCAATCCGGATGCAGTTTCTGTGTTTCATCAGCACTCTGATAGTCCACAGATTACAGAATGCCACCAGATGTGCATCGGAAAATATTACTGGTCTTCCAGGGAACGATCAAAGCGTAGACTGTTTCAGGCATTACTCCAATTGAGGAAAGTGCGCATGTTGACTGTTGTATTCAATACCGATGCAATTTCTGTGTTTCATCAGCACTCTGATAGTCCACAGACTACAGAATGGCTCCAGATGTGCATCCCAAAATACCACTGGTCTTCCAGGGAACGATCAAAGCGTAGACTGTTTGAGACATTACTCCCATGGAGGGAAGTGCGCATGGTGACCGTTGTATTCAATCCCGATGCAATTTCTGATTTTCCTCAACACTCTGATAGTCCACAGATTACAGATTGCCTCCAGATTTGCATCGGAAACTACTACTGGTCTTCCTGGGAACTATCAATGCGTAGACTCTTTCAGACATTACTCCCATGGAGGAAAGTGCGGATGGTGTCTGTTGTATTCACTCCCGATGCAATTTCTGTGTTTCATCAACATTTTGAAGGTCCACAGATTACAGAATGCCTCCAATTGAGCATCGGAAAATACTACTGGTCTTCCAGGGAACGATCAATTCGTAGACTGTTTCAGACATTACTCCCATGGAGGAAGGTGCGGATGGTGACTGTTGTATTCAATTCCGATGCAATTTCTGTGTTTCATCAACACTCTGATAGTCCACAGATTACAGAATGCTACAAGATTTGCATCAGAAACTACTACTGGTCTTCCACTGAACTATCAAAGCGTATACTGTTTGAGACATTTCTACCATGGAGGAAGGTCGCATGGTGTGTGTTGTATTCAATCCCGGTGCAATGTCTGTGTTTCATCAACACTCTGATAGTCCACAGATTACAGAATGCCTCCAGATGTGCATCGGAAACTACCACTGCTCTTCCTGGGAACGATCAAAGCGTAGACTGTTTGAGACATTACTTCCGTGGAGGAAAGTGCGCATGGTGACTCTTGTAGTCAATCCTGAAACAGTTTCTCTATTTCATCAACACTCTGATAGTCCTCAGATTACAGAATGCCACCAGATGTGCACCGCAAAATACTACAGGTCTTCCAGGGAACGATCAAAGCGTAGACTGTTTGAGACATTACTCCCATGGAGGGAAGTGCGCATGGTGACCGTTGTATTCAATCCCGACGCAATTTCTGATTTTCCTCAACACTCTGATAGTCCACAGATTACAGATTGCCTCCAGATGTGCATCGGAAACTACTACTGGTCTTCCTGGGAACTATCAATGCGTAGACTCTTTCAGACATTACTCCCATGGAGGAAAATGCGAATGGTGACTGTTGTATTCACTCCCGATGATATTTCAGTGTTTCATCAACATTTTGAAGGTCCACAGATTACAGAATGCCTCCAATTGAGCATCGGAAAATACTACTGGTTTTCCAGGGAACGATCAATACGTAGACTGTTTCAGACATTACTCCCATGGAGGAAGGTGCGGATGGTGACTGTTGTAATCAATTCCGATGCCATTTCTGTGTTTCATCAACACTCTGATAGTCCACAGATTACAGATTGCCTCCAGATGTGCATCGGAAACTACTACTGGTCTTCCTATGAACGATAATGCGTAGACTGTTTCAGACATTACTCCCATGGAGGAAAGTGCGGATGGTGACTGTTGTATTCAATACCGATGCAATTTCTGTGTTTCATCAACACTCTAATAGTCCACAGATTACAAAATGCCACAAGATGTGCATCGGAAACTACTACTGGTCTTCCAGGGAACGATCAAAGCGTAGACTGTTTGAGACATTACGCCCGTGGAGGAAAGTGCGTATGGTGACTGTTGTATTCAATCCGGATGCAGTTTCTGTGTTTCATCAGCACTCTGATAGTCCACAGATTACAGAATGCCACCAGATGTGCATCGGATACTAATACTGGTCTTAAAGGGAACGATCAAATCGTAGCCTCTTTCAGACATTACTCAAATGGAGGAAAGTGCGGATGGTGACTGTTGTATTCAATCCCGATGCTATTTCTGTGTTTCATCAACACTCTGATAGTCCACAGATTACAGAATGCCTCCAGATGTGCGTCGGAAACTACCACTGGTCTTCCTGGGATCGATCCAAGCGTAGACTGTTAGAGACATTACTCCCATGGAGGGAAGTGCTCATGGTGACTGTTGTATTCAATCCCGATGCAATTTCTGTGTTTCATCAACACTCCGATAGTCCACAGATTACAGAATGCCACCAGATGTGCATCGGAAACTACTACTGGTCTTCTAGGGAACGATCAAAGCGTAGACTGTTTGAGACATTACTTCCGTGGAGGAAAGTGCGCATGGTGAATGTTGTATTCAATCCGGATGCAATTTCTGTGTTTCATCAACACTCTGATAGTCCTCAGATTACAGAATGCCACCCGATGTGCATCGGAAAATATTACTGGTCTTCCAGGGAACGATCAAAGCGTAGACTGTTTCAGGCATTACTCCCATGGAGGAACGTGCGTATGGTGACTGTTGTATTCAATCCCGATGCAATTTCTGTGTTTCCTCAACACTCTGATAGTCCACAGATTACTGAATGCCACCAGATGTGCATCGGAAAATACTACTGGTCTTCCAGGGAACGATCAAAGCGTAGACTGTTTCAGGCATTACACCCATGTAGGAACGTGCGGATGGTGACTGTTGTATTCAATCCCTATGCAATTTCTGTGTTTCATCAACACTCTGATAGTCCACAGATTACAAAATGCCACCAGATGTTCATCGGAAACTACTACTGGTTTTCCAGGGAACGATCAAAGCGTTGCCTGTTTCAGACATTACTCCAATGGAGGAAAGTGCGCATGTTGACTGTTGTATTCAATACCGATGCAATTTCTGTGTTTCATCAGCACTCTGATAGTCCCGAGATTACAGAATACCTCCAGATGTGCATCCGAAACTACCACTGGTCTTCCAGGGAACGATCAAAGCGTAGACTGTTTGAGACGTTACTCCCATGGAGGGAAGTGCGCATGGTGACCGTTGTATTCAATCGCGACGCAATTTCTGATTTTCCTCAACACTGTGATAGTCCACAGATAACAGATTGCCTCCAGATGTGCATCGGAAACTACTACTGGTCCTCCTGGGAACGATCAATGCGTAGACTGTTTCAGACATTACTCCCATGGAGGAAAGTGCGGGTGGTGACTGTAGTATTCACTCCCGATGCAATTTCTGTGTTTCATCAACATTTTGAAGGTCCACAGATTACAGAATGCCTCCAATTGAGCATCGGAAACTACTACTGGTCTTCCAGGGAACGATCAATTCGTAGACTGTTTCAGACATTACTCCCATGGAGGAAGGTGCGGATGGTGACTGTTGTATTCAATTCCGATTCAATTTCTGTGTTTCATCAACACTCTGATAGTCCACAGATTAAACATTGATTCCAGAACTGCATCGGAAACTACTACTGGTCTTCCTGGGAACGATCAAAGCGTAGACTCTTTGAGACATTACTCCCATGGAGGAAAGTGCGCATAGTGACTGTTGTATTCAATCCCGATGCACTTTCTTTGTTTCATCAACACTTTGAAGGTCCACATATTACAGAATGCCTCCAGATGCGCATCGGAAACTACTACTGTTCTTCCAGGGAACGATCAAAGCGTAGACTGTTTGAGACATTACTCCCTTGGAGGAAAGTTAGCATGGTGACTGTTGTATTCAATACCGATGCAATTTCTGTGTTTCATCAACACTCTGATAGTCCACAGATTACAGAATGCCTCCAGATGTGCATCGGAAACTACCACTGGTCTTCCTGGGAACAATCCAAGCGTAGACTGTTAGAGACATTACTCCCATTGAGGGATGTGCGCATGGTGACTGTTGTATTCAATCCCGATGCAATTTCTGTGTCTCATCAACACCCTGATAGTCCACAGATTACAGAATGCCACCAGATGTGCATCGGAAACTACTACTGGTCTTCCAGGGATCGATCAAAGCGTAGACTGTTTCAGACATTACTTCCGTGGAGGAAAGTGGGCATGGTGACTGTTGTATTCAATCCCGATGCAGTTACTGTGTTTCATCAACACTCTGATAGTCCTCAGATTACAGAATGCCACCAGATGTGCATCGGAAAATACTACTGGTCTTCCAGGGAACGATCAAAGCGTAGACGGTTTCAGGCATTACTCCCATGGAGGAACGTGCGGATGGTGACTGTTGTATTCAATCCCGACGCAACTTCTGTGTTTCATCAACACTCTGATAGTCCACAGATTACAGAATGCCACCAGAAGTGCATCGGAAAATACTACTGGTCTTCCAGGGAACGATCAAAGCGTAGACTGTTTCAGGCATTACTCCCATGGAGGAAGGTGCGGATGGTGACTGTTGTATTCAATACCTATGCAATTTCTGTGTTTCATTAACACTCTGATAGTCCACTGATTACAAAATGCCACCAGATGTGCATCGGAAACTACTACTGGTCTGCCAGGGAACGATCAAAGCGTAGACTGTTTGGGACATTACGCCCATGGAGGAAAGTGCGCATGGTGACTGTTGTATTCAATGCGGATGCAATTTCTGTGTTTCATCAACACTCTGATAGTCCACAGATTACAGAATGCCACAAGATGTGCATCGGAAACTAATGCTGGTCTTCCAGGGAACGATCAAAGCGTAGCCTGTTTCAGACATTATTCCAACTGAGGAAAGTGCGCATGTTGACTGTTGTATTCAATACCGATGCAATTTCTGTGTTTCATCAACACTCTGATAGCCCACAGATTACAGAATGCCTCCAGATGTGCGTCGGAAACTACCACTGGTCTTCCTGGGATCGATCCAAGCGTAGACTGTTAGAGACATTACTCCCATGGAGGGAAGTGCGCATGGTGACTGTTGTATTCAATCCCGATGCAATTTCTGTGTTTCATCAACACTCCGATAGTCCACAGATTACAGAATGCCACCAGATGTGCATCGGAAACTATAACTGGTCTTCTAGGGAACGATCAAAGCGTAGACTGTTTGAGACATTACTTCCGTGGAGGAAAGTGCGCATGGTGAATTTTGTATTCAATCCGGATGCAATTTCTGTGTCTCATCAACACTCTGACAGTCCACAGATTACAGAATGCCACCAGATGTGCATCGGAAACTACTACTGGTCTTCCAGGGAACGATCAAAACGTAGACTGTTTGAGATATTACGCCCGTGGGGGAAATTGCGCATAGTGACTGTTGTATTCAATACCGATGCAATTTCTGTGTTTCATCAACACTCTGATAGTCCACAGATTACAGAATGCCTCCAGATGTGCGTCGGAAACTACCACTGGTCTTCCTGGGAACGATCCAAGCGTAGACTGTTAGAGACATTACTCCCATGTAAGGAAGTGCGCATGGTGACTGTTGTATTCAATCCCGATGCAATTTCTGTGTTTCATCAACACTCTGATAGTCCACAGATTACAGAATGCCACCAGATGTGCATCGGAAACTACTACTGGTCTTCCAGAGAACGATCAAAGCGTAGACTCTTTGAGACAATACTTCCCTGGAGGACAGTGCGCATTGTGACAGTTATATTCAATCCCGATGCAGTTTTTGTGTTTCATCAACACTCTGATAGTCCACAGATTACAGAATGCCACCAGATGTGCATCGGAAAATACTACTGGTCTTCCAGGGAACGATCAAAGCGTAGACAGTTTCAGGCATTACTCCCATGGAAGAAAGTGCGGATGGTGACTGTTGTATTCAATCCGGATGCAATTTCTGTGTTTCATCAAAACTTTGATAGTCCACAGATTACAGAATGCCACCAGATGTGCATCGGAAAATACTACTGGTCTTCCAGGGAACGATCAAAGCGTAGACTGTTTCAGGCATTACTCCCATGGAAGAACGTGCGGATGGTGACTGTTGTATTCAATCCCGATGCAATTTCTGTGTTTCATCAACACTCTGATAGTCCACAGATTACAGAATGCCACCAGAAGTGCATCGGAAAATACTACTGGTCTTCCAGGGAACGATCAAAGCGTAGACTGTTTCAGGCATTACTCCCATGGAGGAACGTGCGGATGATGACTGTTGTATTCAATCCCTATGCAATTTATGTGTTTCATCAACATACTGATAGTCCACAGATTACAAAATGCCACCAGATGTGCATCGGAAACTACTACTGGTCTTCCAGGGAACGATCAAAGCGTAGACTGTTTGAGACATTACGCCCATTGAAGAAAAGTGCCCATGGTGACTGTTGTATTCAATCCGGATGCAATTTCTGTGTTTCATCAACACTCTGATAGTCCACAGATTACAAAATGCCACCAGATGTGCATCGGAAACTAATACTGGTCTTCCAGGGAACGATCAAAGCGTAGCCTGTTTCAGACATTACTCCAATGGAGGAAAGTGCGGATGGTGATTGTTGTATTCAATCCCGATGCAATTCCTGTGTGTCATCAACCCTCTGATAGTCCACAGATTACAGAATGCCTCCAGATGTGTATCGGAAACTACCACTGGTCTTCCTGTTAACGATCCAAGTGTAGACTGATAGATACAATACTCCCATGGAGGGAAGTGTGCATGGTGACTGTTGTATTCAATCCCTTTGCAATTACTGTGTTTCATCAACACTCTGATAGTCCACAGATTACAGAATGCCACCAGATGTGCATCGGAAACTACTACTGGTCTTCCAGGGAACTATCAAAGCGTAGACTGTTTGAGACATTACTTCCGTGAAGGAAAATGCGCATGGTGACTGTTGTATTCAATCCCGGTGCAATTTCTGTGTTTGATCAACACTCTGATAGTCCACAGATTACAGAATGCCACCAAATGTGCATCGGAAACTACTACTGGTCTTCCAGGGAACGATCAAAGCGTAGACTGTTTCAGGCATTACTCTTATTAAAGAACGTGCGGACGGTGACTGTTGTATTAAATCCCGATGCAATTTCTATGTTTCATCAACACTTTGATAGTCCACAGATTACAAAATCCACCAGACGTGCATCGAAACTACTACTGGTTTTCCAGGGAACGATCCAAGCATAGACTGTTTCAGACATTACGCCCGTGGAGGAAAGTCGCATGGTGACTGTTGTGTTCAATCCCAATGCAACTTCTTTGTTTCATTAACACTCTGATAGTCCACAGATTACAGAAAGACACCAGATGTGCATCGGAAACTACTACTGGTCTTCCTGGGAACGATCAAAGCGTAGACTGTTTCAGGCATTAATCCCATGGAGGAACGTGCGGATGGTGACTGTTGTATTCAATCCCTATGCAATTTCTGTGTTTCATTAACACTCTGATAGTCCACTGATTACAAATTGCCACCAGATGTGCATCGGAAACTACTACTGGTCTTCCAGGGAACGATCAAAGCGTAGACTGTTTGAGACATTACGCCCGTGGAGGAAAGTGCGCATGGTGACTGTTGTATTCAATCCGGATGCAATATCTGTGTTTTATCAACACTCTGATAGTCCACAGATTACAGAATGCCACCAGATGTGAATCGGAAACTAAGACTGGTCTTCCAGAGAACGATCAAAGCGTAGCCTGTTTCAGACATTACTCCAATGGAGGAAAGTGCGCATGTTGACTGTTGTATTCAATACCGATGCAACTTCTGTGTTTCATCAGCACTCTTATAGTCCACAGATTACAGAATGCCTCAAGTTGTGCATCCGAATCTACCACTGGTCTTCCAGGGAACGATCAAAGCGTAGACTGTTTGAGACATTACTCCCATGGAGGGAAGTGCGCATGGTAACCGTTGTATCCAATCCCGACGCTATTTCTGATTTTCCTCAAACCTCTGACAGTCCGCAGATTACAGATTGCCTCCAGATGTGCATCGGAAACTACTACTGGTCTTCCTGGGAACGATCAATGAGTAGACTGTTTCAGACATTACTGCCATGGAGGAAAGTGTGGATGGTGACTGTTGTATTCACTCCCGATGCAATTTCTGTGTTTCATCAACATTTTGAAGGTCCACAGATTACAGAATGCCTCCAATTGTGCATCGGAATCTACTACTGGTCTTCCAGGGAACGATCAAAACGTAGACTGTTTGAGATATTACGCCCGTGGGGGAAATTGCGCATGGTAACTGTTGCATTCAATACCGATGCAATTTCTGTGTTTCATCAACCCCCTGATAGTCCACAGATTACAGAATGCCACCAGATGTGCACCAGAAACTAATACTTGTCTTCCAGGGAACGATCAAAGCGTAGCCTTCTTCAGACATTACTCGAATGGAGGAAAGTGCAGATGATGACTGTTGTATTCAATCCCGAAGCAATTTCTGTGTTTCATCAACACTCTGATAGTCCACAGATTACAGAATGCCTCCAGATGTGCGTGGGAAACTACCACTGGTCTTCCTGGGAACGATCCAAGCGTAGACTGTTAAAGACATTAATCCCATGTAAGGAAGTGCGCATGGTGACTGTTGTATTCAATCCCGATGCAATTTCTGTGTTTCATCAACACTCTGATAGTCCACAGATTACAGAATGCCACCAGATGTGCATCGGAAAATACTACTGGTCTTCCAGGGAACGATCAAAGCGTAGACTGTTTCAGGCATTACTCCCATGGAAGAAAGTGCGGATGGTGACTGTTGTATTCAATCCGGATGCAATTTCTGTGTTTCATCAACACTTTGATAGTCCACAGATTACAGAATGCCACCAGATGTTCATCGGAAAATACTACTGGTCTTCCAGGGAACGATCAAACCGTAGACTGTTTCAGGCATTACTCCCATGGAAGAACGTGCGGATGGTGACTGTTGTATTCAATACCGATGCAATTTCTGTGTTTCATCAACACTCTGATAGTCCACAGATTACAGAATGCCACCTGATGTGCAACGGAAAATACTACTGGTCTTCCAGGGAACGATCAAAGCGTAGACTGTTTCAGGCATTACTCCCATGGAGGAACGTGCGGATGGTGACTGTTGTATTCAATCCCTATGCAATTTCTGTGTTTCATCAACACACTGATAGTCCACAGATTACAAAATGCCACCAGATGTGCATCGGAAACTACAACTGGTCTTCCAGGGAACGATCAAAGCGTAGACTGTTTGAGACATTATGCCCGTGGAGGAAAGGGCCCATGGTGACTGTTGTATTCAATCCGGATGCAATTTCTGTTTTTCACCAACACTCTGATAGGCCACAGGTTACAGAATGCCACCAGATGTGCATCGGAAACTAATACTGGTCTTCCAGGGAACGATCAAAGCGTAGCCTGTTTCAGACATTACTCCAATGGAGGAAAGCGCGGATGGTGATTGTTGTATTCAACCCCGATGAAATTCCTGTGTGTCATCAACCCTCTGATAGTCCACAGATTACTGAATGCCTCCAGATGTGTATCGGAAACTACCACTGGTCTTCCTGTTAACGATCCAAGTGTAGACTGTTAGAGACATTACTCCCATGGAGGGAAGTGTGCATGGTGACTGTTGTATTCAATCCCTTTGCAATTACTGTATTTCATCAACACTCTGATAGTCCACAGATTACAGAATACCACCAGATGTGCATCGGAAACTACTACTGGTCTTCCAGGGAACGATCAAAGCGTAGACTGTTTGAGACATTACTTCCGTGAAGGAAAGTACGCATGGTGACTGTTGTATTCAATCCCGGTGCAGTTTCTGTGTTTGATCAACACTCTGATAGTCCACAGATTACAGAATGCCACCAGATGTGCATCGGAAACTACTACTGGTCTTCCAGGGAACGATCAAAGCGTAGACTGTTTCAGGCATTACTCCCATTGAAGAACGTGCGGACGGTGACTGTTGTATTAAATCCCGATGCAATTTCTGTGTTTCATCAACACTTTGATACACCACAGATTACAAAATCAACCAGATGTGCATCGGAACTACTACTGGTTTTCCAGGGAACGATCCAAGCGTAGACTGTTTCAGATATTACGCCCGTGGAGGAAAGTGCGCATGGTGACTGTTGTATTCAATCCCGTTGCAGTTTCTGTGTTTCATCAACACTCTGACAGTCCACAGATTACAGAATGACACCAGATGTGCATCGGAAACTTCTACTGGTCTTCCTGGGAACGATCAAAGCGTAGACTGTTTCAGGCATTAATCCCATGGAGGAACGTGCGGATGGTGACTGTTGTATTCAACCCCTATGCAATTTCTGTGTTTCATTAACACTCTGATAGTCCACTGGTTACAAAATGCCACCAGATGTGCATCGGAAACTACTACTGGTCTTCCAGGGAACGATCAAAGCGTAGACTGTTTGAGACATTACGCCCGTGGAGGAAAGTGCGCATGGTGACTGTTGTATTCAATCCGGATGCATTTCTGTGTTTCATCAACACTCTGATAGTCCACAGATTACAGAGTGCCACCAGATGTGAATCGGAAACTAATACTGGTCTTCCAGGGAACGATCAAAGCGTAGCCTGTTTCAGACATTACTCCAATGGAGGAAAGTGCGCATGTTGACTGTTGTATTCAATACCGCTGCAACTCCTGTGTTTCATCAGCACTCTTATAGTCCACAGATTACAGAATGCCTCAAGTTGTGCATCCGAATCTACCATTGGTCTTCCAGGGAACGATCAAAGCGTAGACTGTTTGACACATTACTCGCATGGAGGGAAGTGCGCATGGTGACCGTTGTATTCAATCCCGACGCAATTTCTGATTTTCCTCAACCCTCTGACAGTCCGCAGATTACAGATTGCCTCCAGATGTGCATGGGAAACTACTACTGATCTTCCTGGGAACGATCAATGAGTAGACTGTTTCAGACATTACTGCCATGGAGGAAAGTGCGGATGGTGACTGTTGTATTCACTCCCGATGCAATTTCTGTGATTCATCAACATTTTGAAGGTCCACAGATTACAGAATGCCTCCAATTGTGCATCGGAAACTACTACTGGTCTTCCAGGGAACGATCAATTCGTAGACTGTATCAGACATTACTCCCATGGAGGAAGGTGCGGATGGTGACTGTTGAATTAAATTCCGATTCAATTTCTGTGTTTCATCAACACTCTGATAGTCCACAGATTACACATTGAATCCAGAACTGCATCGAAAACTACTACTTGTCTTCCTTGGAACGATCAAAGCGTAGACTCTTTGAGATGTTACTCCCATGGAGGAAAGTGCGCATAATGACTGTTGTATTCAATCCCGATGCAATTTCTGTGTTTCATCAACACTCTGATAGTATGCAGATTACAGAATGCCACCAGATGTGCATCGGAAACTACTACTGATCTCCCAGGGACGATCAAAGCGTAGACTGTTTGAGACATTACTCCAGTTGTGGAAAGTGCGGATGGTGACTGTTGTATTGAATCCCGATGCAATTTCTGTGTTTCATCAACACTCTGATAGTCCACAGATTACAGAATGCCTCCAAATGTGCATTGGAAACTACCACTGGTCTTCCTGGGAACGATCCAAGCGTAGAGTGTTAGAGACTTTACTCCCATGGAGGGAAGTGCGCATAGTGACTGTTGTATTCAATCCCGATGCAATTTCTGTGTTTCATCAACACTCTGATAGTCCACAGATTACAAAATGCCACAAGATGTGCATCGGAAACTACTACTGGTCTTCCAGGGAACGATCAAAGCGTAGACTGTTTGAGACATTACGCCCGTGGAGGAAAGTGCGTATGGTGACTGTTGTATTCAATCCCGATGCAATTTCTGTGTTTCATCAACACTCTGATAGTCCACAGATTACAGAATGCCACCAGATGTGCGTCGGAAACTACCACTGGTCTACCTGGGATCGATCGAAGCGTAGCCTGTTTCAGACATTACTCCAATGGAGGAAAGTGCAGATGGTGACTGTTGTATCCAATCCCGTTGCAATTTCTGTGTTTCATCAACACTGTGATAGTCCACAGATTACAGAATGCCACCAGATGTGCATCAGAAAATACTACTGGTCTTCCAGGGAATGATCAAAGCGTAGACTGTTCAGGCATTACTCCCATGGAGGAACGTGCGGATGGTGACTGTTGTATTCAATACCTATGCAATTTCTGTGTTTCATGAACACACTGATAGTCCACAGATTACAAAATGCCACCAGATGTGCATCGGAAACTACTACTGGTCTTCCAGGGAACGATCAAAGCGTAGACTGTTTGAGACATTACGCCCGTGGAGGGAAGTGCGAATGGTGACTGTTGTATTCAATCCGGATGCAATTTCTGTATTGCATCAACACTCTGATAGTCCACAGATTACAGAATGCTACCAGATGTGCATCGGAAACTAATACTGGTCTTCCAGGGAACGATCAAAGCGTAGCCTGTTTCAGACATTACTCCAATGGAGGAAAGTGCGGATGGTGACTGTTGTATTCAATCCCGATGCAATTCCTGTGTGTCATCAACACTCTGATGGTCTACAGATTACAGAATGCCTACAGATGTGTATCGGAAACTACCACTGGTCTTCCTGTTAACGATCCAAGTGTAGACTGTTAGAGACATTACTCCCATGGAGGGAAGTGCGGATTGTGAATATTGTAGTAAATCCCGATGCAGTTTCTGCGTTTCATCAACACTCTGATAGTCCACAGACTACAGAATGCCACCAGATGTGCATCGGAAACTTTTACTGGTCTTCCAGGGAACGATCAAAGCGAAGACTGTTTGAGACATTACTGCCGTGGTGGAAAGTGCGCATGGTGACCGTTGCATTCAATCCCGATGCAGTTTCTGTGTTTCATCAACACTCTGATAGTTCACAGATTACAGAATGGCACCAGATGTGCATCGGAAACTACTGCTGGTCTTCCAGGGAACGATCAAAGCGTAGACTGTTTCAGGCATTACTCCCATTGAGGAATGTGCGGACGGTGACTGTTGTATTCAATCACGATGCAATTTCTGTGTTTCATCAACACTTTGATAGTCCACAGATTACAAAATGCCACCAGATGTACATCGGAACTACTACTGGTCTTCCAGGGAACGATCCAAGCATTGACTGTTAGAGACATTACGCCCGTGGACGAAAGTGCACATGGTGACTGTTGTATTCATTCATGATGCAATTTCTGTGATTCATCAACACTGTGATAGTCCACAGATTACAGAATGCCACCAGATGTGCATCAGAAACTACTACTGGTCTTCCAGGGAACGATCAAAGCGTAGACTGTTTGAGACATTACGCCCGTGGAGGAAAGTGCGCATGGTGACTGTTGTATTCAATCCGGATGCATTTCTGTGTTTCATCAACACTCTGATAGTCCACAGATTACAGAATGCCACCAGATGTGAATCGGAAACTAATACTGGTCTTCCAGGGAACGATCAAAGCGTAGCCTGTTTCAGACATTACTCCAATGGAGGAAAGTGCGCATGTTGACTGTTGTATTCAATACCGCTGCAACTCCTGTGTTTCATCAGCACTCTTATAGTCCACAGATTACAGAATGCCTCAAGTTGTGCATCCGAATCTACCATTGGTCTTCCAGGGAACGATCAAAGCGTAGACTGTTTGACACATTACTCCCATGGAGGGAAGTGCGCATGGTGACCGTTGTATTCAATCCCGACGCAATTTCTGATTTTCCTCAACCCTCTGACAGTCCGCAGATTACAGATTGCCTCCAGATGTGCATGGGAAACTACTACTGATCTTCCTGGGAACGATCAATGAGTAGACTGTTTCAGACATTACTGCCATGGAGGAAAGTGCGGATGGTGACTGTTGTATTCACTCCCGATGCAATTTCTGTGTTTCATCAACATTTTGAAGGTCCACAGATTACAGAATGCCTCCAATTGTGCATCGGAAACTACTACTGGTCTTCCAGGGAACGATCAATTCGTAGACTGTATCAGACATTACTCCCATGGAGGAAGGTGCGGATGGTGACTGTTGAATTAAATTCCGATTCAATTTCTGTGTTTCATCAACACTCTGATAGTCCACAGATTACACATTGAATCCAGAACTGCATCGAAAACTACTACTTGTCTTCCTTGGAACGATCAAAGCGTAGACTCTTTGAGATGTTACTCCCATGGAGGAAAGTGCGCATAATGACTGTTGTATTCAATCCCGATGCAATTTCTGTGTTTCATCAACACTCTGATAGTATGCAGATTACAGAATGCCACCAGATGTGCATCGGAAACTACTACTGATCTCCCAGGGACGATCAAAGCGTAGACTGTTTGAGACATTACTCCAGTTGTTGAAAGTGCGGATGGTGACTGTTGTATTGAATCCCGATGCAATTTCTGTGTTTCATCAACACTCTGATAGTCCACAGATTACAGAATGCCTCCAAATGTGCATTGGAAACTACCACTGGTCTTCCTGGAAACGAACCAAGCGTAGAGTGTTAGAGACTTTACTCCCATGGAGGGAAGTGCGCATAGTGACTGATGTATTCAATCCCGATGCAATTTCTGTGTTTCATCAACACTCTGATAGTCCACAGATTACAAAATGCCACAAGATGTGCATCGGAAACTACTACTGGTCTTCCAGGGAACGATCAAAGCGTAGACTGTTTGAGACATTACGCCCGTGGAGGAAAGTGCGTATGGTGACTGTTGTATTCAATCCCGATGCAATTTCTGTGTTTCATCAACACTCTGATAGTCCACAGATTACAGAATGCCACCAGATGTGCGTCGGAAACTACCACTTGTCTACCTGGGATCGATCGAAGCGTAGCCTGTTTCAGACATTACTCCAATGGAGGAAAGTGCAGATGGTGAATGTTGTATCCAATCCCGTTGCAATTTCTGTGTTTCATCAACACTGTGATAGTCCACAGATTACAGAATGCCACCAGATGTGCATCGGAAAATACTACTGGTCTTCCAGGGAATGATCAAAGCGTAGACTGTTCAGGCATTACTCCCATGGAGGAACGTGCGGATGGTGACTGTTGTATTCAATACCTATGCAATTTCTGTGTTTCATGAACACACTGATAGTCCACAGTATACAAAATGCCACCAGATGTGCATCGGAAACTACTACTGGTCTTCCAGGGAACGATCAAAGCGTAGACTGTTTGAGACATTACGCCCGTGGAGGGAAGTGCGAATGGTGACTGTTGTATTCAATCCGGATGCAATTTCTGTATTGCATCAACACTCTGATAGTCCACAGATTACAGAATGCTACCAGACGTGCATCGGAAACTAATACTGGTCTTCCAGGGAACGATCAAAGCGTAGCCTGTTTCAGACATTACTCCAATGGAGGAAAGTGCGGATGGTGACTGTTGTATTCAATCCCGATGCAATTCCTGTGTGTCATCAACACTCTGATGGTCCACAGATTACAGAATGCCTACAGATGTGTATCGGAAACTACCACTGGTCTTCCTGTTAACGATCCAAGTGTAGACTGTTAGAGACATTACTCCCATGGAGGGAAGTGCGGATTGTGAATATTGTAGTAAATCCCGATGCAGTTTCTGCGTTTCATCAACACTCTGATAGTCCACAGACTACAGAATGCCACCAGATGTGCATCGGAAACTACTACTGGTCTTCCAGGGAACGATCAAAGCGAAGACTGTTTGAGACATTACTACCGTGGTGGAAAGTGCGCATGGTGACCGTTGCATTCAATCCCGATGCAGTTTCTGTGTTTCATCAACACTCTGATAGTTCACAGATTACAGAATGGCACCAGATGTGCATCGGAAACTACTGCTGGTCTTCCAGGGAACGATCAAAGCGTAGACTGTTTAGGCATTACTCCCATTGAGGAACGTGCGGACGGTGACTGTTGTATTCAATCACGATGCAATTTCTGTGTTTCATCAACACTTTGATAGTCCACAGATTACAAAATGCCACCAGATGTGCATCGGAACTACTACTGGTCTTCCAGGGAACGATCCAAGCATTGACTGTTAGAGACATTACGCCCGTGGACGAAAGTGCACATGGTGACTGTTGTATTCATTCATGATGCAATTTCTGTGATTCATCAACACTGTGATAGTCCACAGATTACAGAATGCCACCAGATGTGCATCAGAAACTACTACTGGTCTTCCAGGGAACGATCAAAGCGTAGACTGTTTGAGACATTACGCCCGTGGAGGAAAGTGCGCATGGTGACTGTTGTATTCAATCCGGATGCAATTTCTGTGTTTCATCAACACTCTGATAGTCCACAGATTACAGAATGACACCAGATGTGCATCGGAAACTACTACTGGTCTTCCAGGGAACGATCAAAGCGTAGACTGTTTGAGACATTACGCCCGTGGAGGAAAGTGCGCATGGTGACTGTTGTATTAAATCCGGATGCAATTTCTGTGTTTCATCAACACTCTGATAGTCCACAGATTACAGAATGCCACCAGATGTGAATCGGAAACTAATACTGGTCTTCCAGGGAACGATCAAAGCGTAGCCTGTCTCAGACATTACTTCAATGGAGGAAAGTGCGCATGTTGACTGTTGTATTCAATACCGATGCAACATCTGTGTTTCAGCAGCACTCTTATAGTCCACAGATTACAGAATGCCTCAAGTTGTGCATCTGAATCTACCACTGGTCTTCCAGGGAGCGATCAAAGCGTAGACTGTTTGAGACATTACTCCCATGGAGGGAAGTGCGCATGGTGACCGTTGTATTCAATCCCGACGCAATTTCTGATTTTCCTCAACCCTCTGACAGTCCGCAGATTACAGATTGCCACCAGATGTGCATCGGAAACTACTACTGGTCTTCCTGGGAACGATCAATGAGTAGACTGTTTCAGACATTACTGCCATGGAGGAATGTGCGGATGGTGACTGTTGTATTCACTCCCGATGCAATTTCTGTGTTTCATCAACATTTTGAATTTCCACAGATTACAGAATGCCTCCAATTGTGCATCGGAAACTACTACTGGTCTTCCAGGGAACGATCAATTCGTAGACTGTATCAGACATTACTCCCATGGAGGAAGGTTCGGATGGTGACTGTTGTATTAAATTCCGATTCAATTTCTGTGTTTCATCAACACTCTGATAGTCCACAGATTACACAATGAATCCAGAACTGCATCGAAAACTACTACTTGTCTTCCTTGGAACGATCAAAGCGTAGTCTCTTTGAGACATTACTCTCATGGAGGAAAGTGCGCATAGTGACTGTTGTATTCAATCCCGATGCAATTTCTGTGTTTCATCAACACTCTGATAGTATACAGATTACAGAATGCCACCAGATGTGCATCGGAAACTACTACTGATCTCCCAGGGACGATCAAAGCGTAGACTGTTTGAGATATTACTTCCGTGGAGGAAAGTGCACATGGTGACTGTTGTATTCAATCCCGTTGCAGTTTCTGTGTTTCATCAACACTCTGATAGTCCACAGATTACAAAATGCCACCAGATGTCCATCGGAAACAACTACTGGTCATACAGGGAACGATCAAAGCGTAGACTGTTTGAGACACTACGCCCGTGGAGGAAAGTGCGCATGGTGATTGTTGTATTCAATCCGGATGCAATTTCTGTGTTTCATCAACACTCTGATAGTCCACAGATTACAGAATGCCACCAGATGTGCATCGGAAACTAATACAGGTATTCCAGGGAACGATCAAAGCGTAGCCTGTTTCAGACATTACTGCAATGGAGGAAAGTGCTGATGGTGACTGTTGTATTGAATCCCGATGCAATTTCTGTGTTTCATCAACACTCTGATAGTCCACAGATTACAGAATGCCTCCAGATGTGCATTGGAAACTACCACTGCTCTTCCTGGGAACGATCCAAGCGTAGAGTGTTAGAGACATTACTCCCATGGAGGTAAGTGCGCATAGTGCCTGTTGTATTCAATCCCGATGCAATTTCTGTGTTTCATCAACACTCTGATAGTCCACAGATTACAAAATGCCACAAGATGTGCATCGGAAACTACTACTGGTCTTCCAGGGAACGTTCAAAGCGTAGACTGTTTGAGACATTACGCCCGTGGAGGAAAGTGCGTATGGTGACTGTTGTATTCAATCCCGATGCAATTTCTGGGTTTCATCAACACTCTGATAGTCCACAGATTACAGAATGCCTCCAGATGTGCATCGGAAACTACTACTTGTCTTCCAGGGAACGATCAAAGTGTAGACTGTTTGAGACATTACGCCCGTGGAGGAAAGTGCGAATGGTGACTGTTGTATTCAATCCGGATGCAATTTCTGTGTTGCATCAACACTCTGATAGTCCACAGATTAGGGAATGCCACCAGATGTGCATCGGAAACTAATACTGGTCTTCCAGGGAACGATCAAAGCGTAGCCTGTTTCAGACATTACTCCAATGGAGGAAAGTGCGGATGGTGACTGTTGTATTCAATCCAGATGCAATTCCTGTGTGTCATCAACACTCTGATAGTCCACAGATTACAGAATGCCTACAGATGTGCATCGGAAAATACTACTGGTCTTCCAGGGAATGATCAAAGCGTAGACTGTTTCTGGCATTACTCACATGGAGGAACGTGCGGATGGTGACTGTTGTATTCAATACCTATGCAATTTCTGTGTTTCATGAACACACTGATAGTCCACAGATTACAAAATGCCACCAGATGTGCATCGGAAACTACTACTGGTCTTCCAGGGAACGATCAAAGTGTAGACTGTTTGAGACATTACGCCCGTGGAGGAAAGTGCGGATGGTGACTGTTGTATTCAATCCCGATGCAATTCCTGTGTGTCATCAACACTCTGATAGTCCACAGATTACAGAATGCCTACAGATGTGTATCGGAAACTACCACTGGTCTTCCTGTTAACGATCCAAGTGTAGACTGTTAGAGACATTACTCCCATGGAGGGAAGTGCGGATTGTGAATATTGTAGTAAATCCCGATGCAATTTCTGCGTTTCATCAACACTCTGATAGTCCACAGATTACAGAATGCCGCCAGATGTGCATCGGAAACTACTACTGGTCTTCCAGGGAACGATCAAAGCGAAGACTGTTTGAGACATTACTACCGTGGTGGAAAGTGCGCATGGTGAGTGTTGCATTCAATCCCGATGCACTTTCTGTGTTTCATCAACACTCTGATAGTGCACAGATTACAGAATGGCACCAGATGTGCATCGGAAACTGCTACTGGTCTTCCAGGGAACGATCAAAGCGTAGACTGTTTCAGACACTACTCCCATCGAGGAAAGCGTGGATGGTGATTTTGTACTCAATCCCGATGCAATTTCTGTGTTTCATCAACACTCTGATAGTCCACAGATTACAGAATGCTTCCAGATGTGCATCGGAAACTACCACTTGTCTTCCTGGGAACGATCCAAGCGTAGACTGTTATACACATTACTCCCATGGAGGAAAGTGCGCATGGTGACTGTTGTATTCAATCCCGATGCAGTTTCTGTGTTTTATCAACACTCTGATAGTCCACAGATTACAGAATGCCTCCAGATGTGCGTCGGAAACTACCACTGGTCTTCCTGGGATCAATCCAAGCGTAGACTGTTAGAGACATTACTCGCATGGAGGGAAGTGCGCATGGTGACTGTTGTATTCAATCCCGTTGCAATTTCTGTGTTTCATCAACACTCTGATAGTCCACAGATTACAGAATGCCACCAGATGTACATCAGAAACTACTACTGGTCTTCCATTCGAACGATCAAATCGTAGACTGTTTGAGACATTACTTCCATGGAGGAAAGTGCGCATGGTGACTGTTGTATTCAATCTCGATGCAGTTTCTGTGTTTCATCAACACTCTGATAGTTATCAGATTACAGAATGCCACCAGATGTGCATCGGAAAATACTACTGGTCTTCCAGGGAACGATCAAAGCGTAGACTGTTTCAGGCATTACTCCCATGGAGGTACGTGCGGATGGTGACTGTTTTATTCAATCCCGATGCAATTTCTGTGTTTCATCAACGCTCTGATAGTCCACAGATTACAGAATGCCACCGGATGCGCATCGGAAAATACTACTGGTCTTCCAGGGAACGATCAAAGCGTAGACTATTTCAGGCATTACTCCCATGGAGGAAAGTGCGGATGGTGACTGTTGTATTCAATCCCGATGCAATTCCTGTGTGTCATCAACACTCTGATAGTCCACAGATTACAGAATGCCTCCAGATGTGTATCGGAAACTACCACTGGTCTTAGTGTTAACGATGAAAGTGTAGACTGTTAGAGACATTACTCCCATGGAGGGAAGTGCGCATGGTGACTGTTGTATTCAATCCCGATGCAATTTCTGTGTTTCATCAACACTCTGATAGTCCTTAGATTACAGAATGCCTCCAGATGTGCATCGGGAACTACCACTGGTCTTCCTGGGAACGATCAAAGCGTAGACTGTTTGAGACATTACTTCCGTGGAGGAAAGTGCGGATTGTGACTATTGTATTAAATCCCGATGCAATTTCTGTGTTTCATCAACACTCTGATAGTCCACAGAATACAGAATGCCACCAGATGTGCATCGGAAACTACTACTGGTCTTCCAGGGAACGATCAAAGCGTAGACTGTTTGAGGCATTACTCCCATTGAGGAACGTGCGGACGGTGACGGTTGTATTCAATCCCGATGCAATTTCTGTGTTTCATAACACTTTGATAGTCCACAGATTACAAAATGCCACCAGATGTGCATCGGAACTACTACTGGTCTTCCAGGGAACGATCCAAAAGTAGACTGTTTGAGACATTACTACCGTGGAGGAAAGTGCGCATGGTGACTGTTGTATTCAATCCCGATGCAATTTCTGTGTTTCATTAACACTCTGATAGTCCACAGATTACAGAATGCCACCAGATGTGCATCGGAAACTACTACTGGTTTACAGGGAACGATCAAAGCGTAGACTGTTTGAGACATTACTTCCGTGGAGGAAAGTGCGCATGGTGACTGTTGTATTTAATGCCGATGCAGTTTCTGTGTTTTATCAACACTCTGATAGTCCACAGTTTACAGAATGCCTCCAGATGTGCGTCGGAAACTACCACTGGTCTTCCTGGGATCGATGCAAGCGTAGAGTGTTAGAGACTTTACTCCCATGGAGGGAAGTGCGCATAGTGACTGTTGTATTCAATCCCGATGCAATTTCTGTGTTTCATCAACACTCTGATAGTCCGTAGATTACAGATTGCCTCCAGATGTGCATGGGAAACTACTACTGATCTTCCTAGGAACGATCAATGAGTAGACTGTTTCAGACATTACTGCCATGGAGGAAAGTGCGGATGGTGACTGTTGTATTCACTCCCGATGCAATTTCTGTGTTTCATCAACATTTTGAAGGTCCACAGATTACAGAATGCCTCCAATTGTGCATCGGAAACTACTACTGGTCTTCCAGGGAACGATCAATTCGTAGACTGTATCAGACATTACTCCCATGGAGGAAGGTGCGGATGGTGACTGTTGAATTAAATTCCGATTCAATTTCTGTGTTTCATCAACACTCTGATAGTCCACAGATTACACATTGAATCCAGAACTGCATCGAAAACTACTACTTGTCTTCCTTGGAACGATCAAAGCGTAGACTCTTTGAGATGTTACTCCCATGGAGGAAAGTGCGCATAATGACTGTTGTATTCAATCCCGATGCAATTTCTGTGTTTCATCAACACTCTGATAGTATGCAGATTACAGAATGCCACCAGATGTGCATCGGAAACTACTACTGATCTCCCAGGGACGATCAAAGCGTAGACTGTTTGAGACATTACTCCAGTTGTTGAAAGTGCGGATGGTGACTGTTGTATTGAATCCCGATGCAATTTCTGTGTTTCATCAACACTCTGATAGTCCACAGATTACAGAATGCCTCCAAATGTGCATTGGAAAATACCACTGGTCTTCCAGGGAACGATCAAAGCGTAGACTGTTTGAGACATTACGCCCGTGGAGGAAAGTGCGTATGGTGACTGTTGTATTCAATCCCGATGCAATTTCTGTGTTTCATCAACACTCTGATAGTCCACAGATTACAGAATGCCACCAGATGTGCGTCGGAAACTACCACTGGTCTACCTGGGATCGATCGAAGCGTAGCCTGTTTCAGACATTACTCCAATGGAGGAAAGTGCAGATGGTGACTGTTGTATCCAATCCCGTTGCAATTTCTGTGTTTCATCAACACTGTGATAGTCCACAGATTACAGAATGCCACCAGATGTGCATCGGAAAATACTACTGGTCTTCCAGGGAATGATCAAAGCGTAGACTGTTCAGGCATTACTCCCATGGAGGAACGTGCGGATGGTGACTGTTGTATTCAATACCTATGCAATTTCTGTGTTTCATGAACACACTGATAGTCCACAGACTACAGAATGCCACCAGATGTGCATCGGAAACTACTACTGGTCTTCCAGGGAACGATCAAAGCGAAGACTGTTTGAGACATTACTACCGTGGTGGAAAGTGCGCATGGTGACCGTTGCATTCAATCCCGATGCAGTTTCTGTGTTTCATCAACACTCTGATAGTTCACAGATTACAGAATGGCACCAGATGTGCATCGGAAACTACTGCTGGTCTTCCAGGGAACGATCAAAGCGTAGCCTGTTTAGGCATTACTCCCATTGAGGAACGTGCGGACGGTGACTGTTGTATTCAATCACGATGCAATTTCTGTGTTTCATCAACACTTTGATAGTCCACAGATTACAAAATGCCACCAGATGTGCATCGGAACTACTACTGGTCTTCCAGGGAACGATCCAAGCATTGACTGTTAGAGACATTACGCCCGTGGACGAAAGTGCACATGGTGACTGTTGTATTCATTCATGATGCAATTTCTGTGATTCATCAACACTGTGATAGTCCACAGATTACAGAATGCCACCAGATGTGCATCAGAAACTACTACTGGTCTTCCAGGGAACGATCAAAGCGTAGACTGTTTGAGACATTACGCCCGTGGAGGAAAGTGCGCATGGTGACTGTTGTATTCAATCCGGATGCAATTTCTGTGTTTCATCAACACTCTGATAGTCCACAGATTACAGAATGACACCAGATGTGCATCGGAAACTACTACTGGTCTTCCAGGAAACGATCAAAGCGTAGACTGTTTGAGACATTACGCCCGTGGAGGAAAGTGCGCATGGTGACTGTTGTATTAAATCCGGATGCAATTTCTGTGTTTCATCAACACTCTGATAGTCCACAGATTACAGAATGCCACCAGATGTGAATCGGAAACTAATACTGGTCTTCCAGGGAACGATCAAAGCGTAGCCTGTCTCAGACATTACTTCAATGGAGGAAAGTGCGCATGTTGACTGTTGTATTCAATACCGATGCAACATCTGTGTTTCATCAGCACTCTTATAGTCCACAGATTACAGAATGCCTCAAGTTGTGCATCTGAATCTACCACTGGTCTTCCAGGGAGCGATCATAGCGTAGACTGTTTGAGACATTACTCCCATGGAGGGAAGTGCGCATGGTGACCGTTGTATTCAATCCCGACGCAATTTCTGATTTTCCTCAACCCTCTGACAGTCCGCAGATTACAGATTGCCTCCAGATGTGCATCGGAAACTACTACTGGTCTTCCTGGGAACGATCAATGAGTAGACTGTTTCAGACATTACTGCCATGGAGGAATGTGCGGATGGTGACTGTTGTATTCACTCCCGATGCAATTTCTGTGTTTCATCAACATTTTGAATTTCCACAGATTACAGAATGCCTCCAATTGTGCATCGGAAACTACTACTGGTCTTCCAGGGAACGATCAATTCGTAGACTGTATCAGACATTACTCCCATGGAGGAAGGTTCGGATGGTGACTGTTGTATTAAATTCCGATTCAATTTCTGTGTTTCATCAACACTCTGATAGTCCACAGATTACACAATGAATCCAGAACTGCATCGAAAACTACTACTTGTCTTCCTTGGAACGATCAAAGCGTAGTCTCTTTGAGACATTACTCTCATGGAGGAAAGTGCGCATAGTGACTGTTGTATTCAATCCCGATGCAATTTCTGTGTTTCATCAACACTCTGATAGTATACAGATTACAGAATGCCACCAGATGTGCATCGGAAACTACTACTGATCTCCCAGGGACGATCAAAGCGTAGACTGTTTGAGACATTACTTCCGTGGAGGAAAGTGCACATGGTGACTGTTGTATTCAATCCCGTTGCAGTTTCTGTGTTTCATCAACACTCTGATAGTCCATAGATTACAAAATGCCACCAGATGTCCATCGGAAACAACTACTGGTCATACAGGGAACGATCAAAGCGTAGACTGTTTGAGACACTACGCCCGTGGAGGAAAGTGCGCATGGTGATTGTTGTATTCAATCCGGATGCAATTTCTGTGTTTCATCAACACTCTGATAGTCCACAGATTACAGAATGCCACCAGATGTGCATCGGAAACTAATACTGGTATTCCAGGGAACGATCAAAGCGTAGCCTGTTTCAGACATTACTGCAATGGAGGAAAGTGCTGATGGTGACTGTTGTATTGAATCCCGATGCAATTTCTGTGTTTCATCAACACTCTGATAGTCCACAGATTACAGAATGCCTCCAGATGTGCATTGGAAACTACCACTGCTCTTCCTGGGAACGATCCAAGCGTAGAGTGTTAGAGACATTACTCCCATGGAGGTAAGTGCGCATAGTGCATGTTGTATTCAATCCCGATGCAATTTCTGTGTTTCATCAACACTCTGATAGTCCACAGATTACAAAATGCCACAAGATGTGCATCGGAAACTACTACTGGTCTTCCAGGGAACGTTCAAAGCGTAGACTGTTTGAGACATTACGCCCGTGGAGGAAAGTGCGTATGGTGACTGTTGTATTCAATCCCGATGCAATTTCTGGGTTTCATCAACACTCTGATAGTCCACAGATTACAGAATGCCTCCAGATGTGCATCGGAAACTACTACTTGTCTTCCAGGGAACGATCAAAGTGTAGACTGTTTGAGACATTACGCCCGTGGAGGAAAGTGCGAATGGTGACTGTTGTATTCAATCCGGATGCAATTTCTGTGTTGCATCAACACTCTGATAGTCCACAGATTAGAGAATGCCACCAGATGTGCATCGGAAACTAATACTGGTCTTCCAGGGAACGATCAAAGCGTAGCCTGTTTCAGACATTACTCCAATGGAGGAAAGTGCGGATGGTGACTGTTGTATTCAATCCAGATGCAATTCCTGTGTGTCATCAACACTCTGATAGTCCACAGATTACAGAATGCCTACAGATGTGCATCGGAAAATACTACTGGTCTTCCAGGGAATGATCAAAGCGTAGACTGTTTCAGGCATTACTCACATGGAGGAACGTGCGGATGGTGACTGTTGTATTCAATACCTATGCAATTTCTGTGTTTCATGAACACACTGATAGTCCACAGATTACAAAATGCCACCAGATGTGCATCGGAAACTACTACTGGTCTTCCAGGGAACGATCAAAGTGTAGACTGTTTGAGACATTACGCCCGTGGAGGAAAGTGCGGATGGTGACTGTTGTATTCAATCCCGATGCAATTCCTGTGTGTCATCAACACTCTGATAGTCCACAGATTACAGAATGCCTACAGATGTGTATCGGAAACTACCACTGGTCTTCCTGTTAACGATCCAAGTGTAGACTGTTAGAGACATTACTCCCATGGAGGGAAGTGCGGATTGTGAATATTGTAGTAAATCCCGATGCAATTTCTGCGTTTCATCAACACTCTGATAGTCCACAGATTACAGAATGCCGCCAGATGTGCATCGGAAACTACTACTGGTCTTCCAGGGAACGATCAAAGCGAAGACTGTTTGAGACATTACTACCGTGGTGGAAAGTGCGCATGGTGAGTGTTGCATTCAATCCCGATGCAGTTTCTGTGTTTCATCAACACTCTGATAGTCCACAGATTACAGAATGGCACCAGATGTGCATCGGAAACTGCTACTGGTCTTCCAGGGAACGATCAAAGCGTAGACTGTTTCAGACACTACTCCCATCGAGGAAAGCGTGGATGGTGATTTTGTACTCAATCCCGATGCAATTTCTGTGTTTCGTCAACACTCTGATAGTCCACAGATTACAGAATGCTTCCAGATGTGCATCGGAAACTACCACTGGTCTTCCTGGGAACGATCCAAGCGTAGACTGTTATACACATTACTCCCATGGAGGAAAGTGCGCATGGTGACTGTTGTATTCAATCCCGATGCAGTTTCTGTGTTTTATCAACACTCTGATAGTCCACAGATTACAGAATGCCTCCAGATGTGCGTCGGAAACTACCACTGGTCTTCCTGGGATCAATCCAAGCGTAGACTGTTAGAGACATTACTCGCATGGAGGGAAGTGCGCATGGTGACTGTTGTATTCAATCCCGTTGCAATTTCTGTGTTTCATCAACACTCTGATAGTCCACAGATTACAGAATGCCACCAGATGTACATCAGAAACTACTACTGGTCTTCCATTCGAACGATCAAATCGTAGACTGTTTGAGACATTACTTCCATGGAGGAAAGT
Source organism: Schistocerca gregaria (assembly GCF_023897955.1). Lineage (NCBI taxonomy): Eukaryota > Metazoa > Arthropoda > Insecta > Orthoptera > Acrididae > Schistocerca > Schistocerca gregaria. The sequence continues at coordinate 46,650,503 of NC_064927.1, forward strand.
GCGCATGGTGACTGTTGTATTCAATCTCGATGCAGTTTCTGTGTTTCATCAACACTCTGATAGTTATCAGATTACAGAATGCCACCAGATGTGCATCGGAAAATACTACTGGTCTTCCAGGGAACGATCAAAGCGTAGACTGTTTCAGGCATTACTCCCATGGAGGTACGTGCGGATGGTGACTGTTTTATTCAATCCCGATGCAATTTCTGTGTTTCATCAACGCTCTGATAGTCCACAGATTACAGAATGCCACCGGATGCGCATCGGAAAATACTAATGGTCTTCCAGGGAACGATCAAAGCGTAGACTATTTCAGGCATTACTCCCATGGAGGAAAGTGCGGATGGTGACTGTTGTATTCAATCCCGATGCAATTCCTGTGTGTCATCAACACTCTGATAGTCCACAGATTACAGAATGCCTCCAGATGTGTATCGGAAACTACCACTGGTCTTAGTGTTAACGATGAAAGTGTAGACAGTTAGAGACATTACTCCCATGGAGGGAAGTGCGCATGGTGACTGTTGTATTCAATCCCGATGCAATTTCTGTGTTTCATCAACACTCTGATAGTCCTTAGATTACAGAATGCCTCCAGATGTGCATCGGGAACTACCACTGGTCTTCCTGGGAACGATCAAAGCGTAGACTGTTTGAGACATTACTTCCGTGGAGGAAAGTGCGGATTGTGACTATTGTATTAAATCCCGATGCAATTTCTGTGTTTCATCAACACTCTGATAGTCCACAGAATACAGAATGCCACCAGATGTGCATCGGAAACTACTACTGGTCTTCCAGGGAACGATCAAAGCGTAGACTGTTTGAGGCATTACTCCCATTGAGGAACGTGCGGACGGTGACGGTTGTATTCAATCCCGATGCAATTTCTGTGTTTCATAACACTTTGATAGTCCACAGATTACAAAATGCCACCAGATGTGCATCGGAACTACTACTGGTCTTCCAGGGAACGATCCAAAAGTAGACTGTTTGAGACATTACTACCGTGGAGGAAAGTGCGCATGGTGACTGTTGTATTTAATCCCGATGCAATTTCTGTGTTTCATTAACACTCTGATAGTCCACAGATTACAGAATGCCACCAGATGTGCATCGGAAACTACTACTGGTTTACAGGGAACGATCAAAGCGTAGACTGTTTGAGACATTACTTCCGTGGAGGAAAGTGCGCATGGTGACTGTTGTATTTAATGCCGATGCAGTTTCTGTGTTTTATCAACACTCTGATAGTCCACAGTTTACAGAATGCCTCCAGATGTGCGTCGGAAGCTACCACTGGTCTTCCTGGGATCGATGCAAGCGTAGACTGTTAGAGACATTACTCGCATGGAGGGAAGTGTGCATGGTGACCGTTGTATTCAATCCCGACGCAATTTCTGATTTTCCTCAACACTCTGATAGTCCACAGATTGCAGATTGCCTCCAGATGTGCATCGGAAACTACTACTGGTCTTCCTATGAACGATAATGCGTAGACTGTTTCAGACATTACTCCCATGGAGGAAAGTGCGGATGGTGACTGTTGTATTCAATCCCGATGCAATTTCTGTGTTTCATCAGCACTCTGATAGTCCACAGATTACAGAATGCCACCATATGTGCATCGGAAACCTATACTGGTCTTAAAGGGAACGATCAAATCGTAGCCTCTTTCAGACATTACTCCAATGGAGGAAAGTGCGGATGGTGACTGTTGTATTCAATCCCGATGCAATTTCTGATTTTCCTCAACACTCTGATAGTCCACAGATTGCAGATTGCCTCCAGATGTGCATCGGAAACTACTACTGGTCTTCCTATGAACGATAATGCGTAGACTGTTTCAGACATTACTCCCATGGAGGAAAGTGCGGATGGTGACTGTTGTGTTCAATCCCGATGCAATTTCTGTGTTTCATCAGCACTCTGATAGTCCACAGATTACAGAATGCCACCAGATGTGCACCGGAAACTAATACTGGTCTTCCAGGGAACGATCAAAGCGTAGCCTGCTTCAGACATTACTCCAATGGAGGAAAGTGCGGATGGTGACTGTTGTATTCAATCCCTATGCAATATCTGTGTTTCATCAACACTTTGATAGTCCACAGATTACAGAATGCCACCAGATGTGCATCGGAAAATACTACTGGTCTTCCAGGGAACGATCAAAGCGTAGACTGTTTCAGGCATTACTCCCATAGAAGAACGTGCGGATGGTGACTGTTGTATTCAATCCCGATGCAATTTCTGTGTTTCATCAACACTCTGATAGTCCACAGATTACAGAATGCCACCAGATGTGCATCGGAAAATACTACTGGTCTTCCATGGAACGATCAAAGAGTAGACTGTTTCAGGCATTACTCCCATGGAGGAACGTGCGGATGGTGACTGTTGTATTCAATCCCTATGCAATTTCTGTGTTTCATCAACACACTGATAGTCCACAGATTACAAAATGCCACCAGATGTGCATCGGAAACTACTACTGGTCTTCCAGGTAACGATCAAAGCGTAGACTGTTTGAGACATTACGCCCGTGGAGGAAAGGGCGCAAGGTGACTGTTGTATTCAATCCCTATGCAATTTCTGTGTTTCATCAACACACTGATAGTCCACAGATTACAGAATGCCTCCAGATGTGTATCGGAAACTACCACTGGTCTTCCTGTTAACGATCCAAGTGTAGACTGTTAGAGACATTACTCCCATGGAGGGAAGTGTGCATGGTGACTGTTGTATTCAATCCCGTTGCAATTACTGTGTTTCATCAACACTCTGATAGTCCACAGATTACAGAATGCCACCAGATGTGCATCGGAAACTACTACTGGTCTTCCAGGGAATGATCCAAGCGTAGACTGTTCCAGAAATTGCGCCCGTGGAGGAAAGTGCGCATGGTGACTGTTGTATTCAATGCCGTTGCAATTACTGTGTCTCATCAACACTCTGATAGTCCACAGATTACAGAATGACACCAGATGTGCATCGGAAACTACTACTGGTCTTCCAGGGAACGATCAAAGCGTAGACTGTTTCAGGCATTACTCCCATGTATGAACGTGCGGATGGTGACTGTTGTATTCAATCCCCATGCAACTTCTTTGTTTCATCAACACTCTGATAGTCCACAGATTACAGAATGCCACCAGATGTGCAACGGAAAATACTACTGGTCTTCCAGGGAACGATCAAAGCGTAGACTGTTTTAGGCATTACTCCCATGGAGGAACGTGTGGATGGTGACTGTTGTATTCAATCCCTATGCAATTTCTGTGTTTCATTAACACTCTGATAGTCCACTGATTACAAAATGCCACCAGATGTGCATCGGAAACTACTACTGGTCTTCCAGGGAACGATCAAAGCGTAGTCTGTTTAAGACATTACTTCCGTGGAGGAAAGTGCGCATGGTGACTGTTGTATTCAATCCCGGTGCAGTTTCTGTGTTTCATCAACACTCTGACAGTCCACAGATTACAAAATGACACCAGATGTGCATCGGAAACTACTACTGGTCTTCCTGGGAACGATCAAAGCGTAGACTGTTTCAGGCATTAATCCCATGGAGGAAAGTGCGGATGGTGACTGTTGTATTCAATAACGATGCAACTTCTATGTTTCATCAACACTCTGATAGTCCACAGATTACAGAATGCCACCAGATTTGCATCGGAAAATACTACTGCACTTCCAGGGAACGATCAAAGCGTTGACTGTTTCAGGCATTACTCCCATGGAGGAACGTGCGGATGGTGACTGTTGTATTCAATCCCTATGCAATTTCGGTGTTTCATTAACATTCTGATAGTTCACTGATTACAAAATGCCACCAGATGTGCATCGGAAACTACAACTCGTCTTCCAGGGAACGATCAAAGCGTAGACTGTTTGAGACAATACGTCCGTGGAGGAAAGTGCGCATGGTGACTGTTGTATTCAATCCGGATGCAATTTCTGTGTTTCATCAACACTCTGATAGTCCACAGATTACAGAATGCCACCAGATGTGAATCGGAAACTAATACTGGTCTTCCAGGGAACGATCAAAGCGTAGCCTGTTTCAGACATTACTCCAATGGAGGAAAATACGCATGTTGACTGTTGTATTCAATACCGATGTAACTTCTGTGTTTCATCAGCACTCTTATAGTCCACAGATTACAGAATGCCTCAAGTTGTGCATCCGAATCTACCACTGGTCTTCCAGGGAACGATCAAAGCGTAGACTTTTTGAGACATTACTCCCATGGAGGGAAGTTCGCATGGTGACCGTTGTATTCAATCCCGACGCAATTTCTGATTTTCCTCAACCCTCTGACAGTCCGCAGATTACAGATTGCCTCCAGATGTGCATCGGAAACTACTACTGGTCTTCCTATGAACGATAATGCGTAGACTGTTTCAGACATTACTCCCATGGAGGAAAGTGCGGATGGTGACTGTTGTATTCAATCCCGATGCAATTTCTGTGTTTCATCAACACTCTAATAGTCCACAGATTACAAAATGCCACAAGATGTGCATCGGAAACTACTACTGGTCTACCAGGGAACGATCAAAGCGTAGACTCTTTGAGACATTACGCCCGTGGAGGAAAGTGCGTATGGTGACTGTTGTATTCAATCCGAATACAATTTCTGTGTTTCATCAGCACTCTGATAGTCCACAGATTACAGAATGCCACCATATGTGCATCGGAAACCTATACTGGTCTTAAAGGGAACGATCAAATCGTAGCCTCTTTCAGACATTACTCCAATGGAGGAAAGTGCGGATGGTGACTGTTGTATTCAATCCCGATGCAATTTCTGTGTTTCATCAACACTCTGATAGTCCACAGATTACAGAATGCCTCCAGATGTGCGTCGGAAACTACCACTGGTCTTCCTATGATCGATCCAAGCGTAGACTGTTAGAGACATTAGTCCCCTGGAGTGAAGTGCGCATGGTGACTGTTGTATTCAATCCCGATGCAATTTCTGTGTTTCATCAACACTCCGGCAGTCCACAGATTACAGAATGCCACCAGATGTGCATCGGAAACTACTACTGGTCTTCTAGGGAACGATCAATGCGTGGACTGTTTGGGATATTACGCCCGTGGGGGAAATTGCGCATGGTGACTGTTGTATTCAATACCGATGCAATTTCTGTGTTTCATCAACACTCCGATAGTCCACAGATTACAGAATGCCACCAGATGTGCACCGGAAACTAATACTGGTCTTCCAGGGAACGATCAAAGCGTAGCCTGCTTCAGACATTACTCCAATGGAGGAAAGTGCGGATGGTGACTGTTGTATTCAATCCCGATGCAATTTCTGTGTTTCATCAACACTCTGATAGTCCACAGATTACTGAATGCCACCAGATGTGCGTCGGAAACTACCACTGGTCTTCCTGGGATCGATCCAAGCGTAGACTGTTAGAGACATTACTCCCATGTAGGGAAGTGCGCATGGTGACTGTTGTATTCAATCCCGATGCAATTTCTGTGTTTCATCAACACTCTGATAGTCCACAGATTACAGAATGTCACCAGATGTGCATCGGAAACTACTACTGGTCTTCCAGAGAACGATCAAAGCGTAGACTCTTTGAGACATTACTTCCCTGGAGGAAAGTGCGCATGGTGACTGTTGTATTCAATCCCGATGCAGTTTCTGTGTTTCATCAACACTCTGATAGTCCACAGATTACAGAATGCCACCAGATGTGCATCGGAAAATACTACTGGTCTTCCAGGGAACGATCAAAGCATAGACTGTTTCAGGCATTACTCCCATGGAAGAAAGTGCGGATGGTGACTGTTGTATTCAATCCCGATGCAATTTCTGTGTTTCATCAACACTCTGATAGTCCACAGATTACAGAATGCCACCAGATGTGCATCGGAAAATACTACTGGTCTTCCAGGGAACGATCAAAGCGTAGACTGTTTCAGGCATTACTCCCATGAAAGAACGTGCGGATGGTGACTGTTGTATTCAATCCCGATGCAATTTCTGTGTTTCATCAACACTCTGATAGTCCACAGATTACAGAATGCCACCAGATGTGCATCGGAAAATACTACTGGTCTTCCATGGAACGATCAAAGCGTAGACTGTTTCAGGCATTACTCCCATGGAGGAACGTGCGGATGGTGACTGTTGTATTCAATCCCTATGCAATTTCTGTGTTTCATCAACACACTGATAGTCCACAGATTACAAAATGCCACCAGATGTGCATCGGAAACTACTACTGGTCTTCCAGGTAACGATCAAAGCGTAGACTGTTTGAGACATTACGCCCGTGGAGGAAAGGGCGCAAGGTGACTGTTGTATTCAATCCCTATGCAATTTCTGTGTTTCATCAACACACTGATAGTCCACAGATTACAGAATGCCTCCAGATGTGTATCGGAAACTACCACTGGTCTTCCTGTTAACGATCCAAGTGTAGACTGTTAGAGACATTACTCCCATGGAGGGAAGTGTGCATGGTGACTATTGTATTCAATCCCGTTGCAATAACTGTGTTTCATCAACACTCTGATAGTCCACAGATTACAGAATGCCACCAGATGTGCATCGGAAACTACTACTGGTCTTCCAGGGAACGATCCAATCGTAGACTGTTTCAGAAATTGCGCCCGTGGAGGAAAGTGCGCATGGTGACTGTTGTATTCAATGCCGTTGCAATTACTGTGTCTCATCAACACTCTGATAGTCCACAGATTACAGAATGACACCAGATGTGCATCGGAAACTACTACTGGTCTTCCAGGGAACGATCAAAGCGTAGACTGTTTCAGGCATTACTCCCATGTATGAACGTGCGGATGGTGACTGTTGTATTCAATCCCAATGCAACTTCTTTGTTTCATCAACACTCTGATAGTCCACAGATTACAGAATGCCACCAGATGTGCATCGGAAAATACTACTGGTCTTCCAGGGAACGATCAAAGCGTAGACTGTTTTAGGCATTACTCCCATGGAGGAACGTGTGGATGGTGACTGTTGTATTCAATCCCTATGCAATTTCTGTGTTTCATTAACACTCTGATAGTCCACTGATTACAAAATGCCACCAGATGTGCATCGGAAACTACTACTGGTCTTCCAGGGAACGATCAAAGCGTAGACTGTTTCAGGCATTACTCCCATGTATGAACGTGCGGATGGTGACTGTTGTATTCAATCCCAATGCAACTTCTTTGTTTCATCAACACTCTGATAGTCCACAGATTACAGAATGCCACCAGATGTGCATCGGAAACTACTACTGGTCTTCCTGGGAACGATCAAACCGTAGACTGTTTCAGGCATTAATCCCATGGAGGAAAGTGCGGATGGTGACTGTTGTATTCAATAATGATGCAACTTCTATGTTTCATCAACACTCTGATAGTCCACAGATTACAGAATGCCTCCAGATGTGCATTGGAAACTACCACTGGTCTTCCTGGGAACGATCCAAGCGTAGAGTGTTAGAGACATTACTCCCATGGAGGGAAGTGCGCACAGTGACTGTTGTATTCAATCCCGATGCAATTTCTGTGTTTCATCAACACTCTGATAGTACACAGATTACAAAATGCCACAAGATGTGCATCGGAAACTACTACTGGTGTTCCAGGGAACGATCAAAGCGTAGACTGTTTGAGACATTACGCCCGTGGAGGAAAGTGCGTATGGTGACTGTTGTATTCAATCCCGATGCAATTTCTGTGTTTCATCAACACTCTGATAGTCCACAGATTACAGAATGCCTCCAGATGTGCGTCGGAAACTACTACTGGTCTTCCAGAGAACGATCAAAGCGTAGACTGTTTGAGACATTACTTCCGTGGAGGAAAGTGCGCATGGTGTCTGTTGTATTCAATCCCGATGCAGTGTTTGTGTTTCATCAACACTGTGATAGTTCACAGATTACAGAATGCCACCAGATGTGCATCGAAAAATACTACTGGTTTTCCAGGGAACGATCAAAGCGTAGACTGTTTCAGGCATTACTCCCATGGAAGAACGTGCGGATGGTGACTGTTGTATTCAATCCCGTTGCAATTTCTGTGTTTCATCAATACTGTGATAGTCCACAGATTACAGAATGCCACCAGATGTGCATCGGAAAATACTACAGGTCTTCCAGGGAACGATCAAAGCGTAGACTGTTTCAGGCATTACTCCCATGGAGGAACGTGCGGATGGTGACTTTTGTATTCAATCCCTATGCAATTTCTGTGTTTCATGAACACACTGATAGTCCACAGATTACAAAATGCCACCAGATGTGCATCGGAAACTGCTACTGGTCTTCCAGGGAACGATCAAAGCGTAGACTGTTTGAGACATTACGCCCGTGGAGGAAAGTGCGAATGGTGACTGTTGTATTCAATCCGGATGCAATTTCTGTGTTGCATCAACACTCTGATAGTCCACAGATTACAGAATGCCACCAGATGTGCATCGGAAACTAATACTGGTCTTCCAGGGAACGATCAAAGCGTAGCCTGTTTCAGACATTACTCCAATGGAGGAAAGTACGGATGGTGACTGTTGTATTCAATCCCGATGCAATTCCTGTGTGTCATCAACACTCTGATAGTCCACAGATTACAGAATGCCTCCAGATGTGTATCGGAAACTACCAATGGTCTTCCTGTTAACGATCCAAGTGTAGACTGTTAGAGACATTACTCCCATGGAGGGAAGTGCGGATTGTGAATATTGTAGTAAATCCCGATGCAATTTCTGCGTTTCATCAACACTTTGATAGTCCACAGATTACAGAATGCCACCAGATGTGCATCGGAAACTACTACTGGTCTTCCAGGGAACGATCAAAGCGTAGACTGTTTGAGACATTACTACCGTTGTGGAAAGTGCGCATGGTGACTGTTGCATTAAATCCCGATGCAGTTTCTGTGTTTCATCAACACTCTGATAGTCCACAGATTACAGAATGGCACCAGATGTGCTTCGGAAACTACTACTGGTCTTGCAGGGAACGATCCAAGCATAGACTGTTAGAGACATTACGCCCGTGGAGGAAAGTGCGCATGGTGACTGTTGTATTCATTCCCGATGCAATTTCTGTGTTTCATCAACACTCTGATAGTCCACAGATTACAGAATGCCACCAGATGTGCATCGGAAACTACTACTGGTCTTCCAGGGAACGATCAAAGCGTAGACTGTTTGAGACATTACGCCCGTGGAGGAAAGTGCGCATGGTGACTGTTGTATTCATTCCCGATGCAATTTCTGTGTTTCATCAACACTGTGATAGTCCACAGATTACAGAATGCCACCAGATGTGCATCGGAAACTACTACTGGTCTTCCAGGGAACGATCAAAGCGTAGACTGTTTGAGACATTACGTCCGTGGAGGAAAGTGCGCATGGTGACTGTTGTATTCATTCCCGATGCAATTTCTGTGTTTCTTCAACACTGTGATAGTCCACAGATTACAGAATGCCTCCAGATGTGTATCGGAAACTACCACTGGTCTTCCTGTTAACGATCCAAGTGTAGACTGTTAGAGACATTACTCCCATGGAGGGAAGTGCGCATGGTGACTGTTGTATTCAATCCCGATGCAATTTCTGTGTTTCATCAACACTCTGATACTCCACAGATTACAGAATGCCTCCAGATATGCATCGGAAACTACCACTGGTCTTCCTGGGAACGATCAAAGCGTAGACTGTTTGAGACATTACTTCCGTGGAGGAAAGTGCGCATGGTGACTGTTGTATTCAATCCCGATGCAGTTTCTGTGTTTTATCAACACTCTTATAGTCCACAGATTACAGAATGCCTCCAGATGTGCGTCGGAAACTACCACTGGTCATCCTGGGATCGATCCAAGCGTAGACTGTTAGGGACATTACTCGCATTGAGGGAAGTGCCCATGGTGACTGTTGTATTCAATCCCGATGCAATTTCTGTGTTTCATCAACGCTGTGATAGTCCACAGATTACAGAATGCCACCAGATGGGCATCGGAAACTACTACTGGTCTTCCAGGGAACGATCAAAGCGTAGACTGTTTCAGGCATTACTCCCATTAAGGAACATGCGGACGGTGACTGTTGTATTCAATCCTGATGCAATTTCCGTGTTTCATCAACACTTTGATAGTCCACAGATTACAAAATGCCACCAGATGTGCATCGGAACTACTATTGGCTTCCAGGGAACGATCCAAGCGTAGACTGTTTGAGACATTACGCCCGTGGAGGAAAGTGCGTATGGTGACTGTTGTATTCATTACCGATGCAATTTCTGTGTTTCGTCAACACTGTGATAGTCCACAGATTACAGAATGCCACCAAATGTGCATCGGAAACTACTACTGGTCTTCCAGGGAACGATCAAAGCGTAGACTGTTTCAGACACTACTCCCATCGAGGAAAGTGTGGATGGTGATTTTTGTACTCAATCCCGATGCAATTTCTGTGTTTCATCAACACTCTGATAGTCCACAGATTACAGAATGCCTCCAGATGTGCATCGGAAACTACTACTGGTCTTCCAGGGAACGATCAAAGCGTAGACTGTTTGAGACATTACTACCGTGGAAGAAAGTGCGCATGGTCACTGTTGTATTCAATCCCGATGCAGTTTCTGTGTTTTTTATCAGCACTTTGATAGCCCACAGATTACAAAATGCCACCAGATGTGCATCGGAAACTACTGCTGGTCATCCAGGAAACGATCAAAGCGTAGACTGTTTGAGACATTATGCCCGTGGAGGAAAGTGCGCATGGTGACTGTTCTATTCAATCTCGAGGCAATTGCTCTGTTTCATCAACACTTTGAAGGTCCACAGATTACAGAATGCCTCCAGATGTGCATAGGAAACTACTACTGGTCTTCCAGGGATCGATCAAAGCGTAGACTGTTTGAGACATTAATCCCATGGAGGAAGGTGAGCATGGTGACTGTTGTATTCTCCTCCGATGCAATTTCTGTGTTTCATCAACACTCTGATTGTATACAGATACAGAATGCCTCCAGCTGTGCAACGCAAACTACTACTGGTCTTCCAGGGAACGATCAAAGCGTAGCCTGTTTGAGACATTACTCCCATGGAGATAAGTGCGCATGGTGACTGTTGTATTCATTCAAGATGCAATTTCTGTGTTCAATACTCTGGTAGTCCACAGATTACAGAATGCCTCCAGAAGTGCATCGGAAACTACTACTGGTCTTCCAGGGCACGATGTAAGCGTAGACTGTTTGAGACATTACTCCCATGGAGGAAAGTGCGCATGGTGCCTGATGTATTCAATCCCGATATAATTTCTGTGTTTCATCAACACTTTGAAGGTCCAAAGATTACAGAATGCCTCCAGATGTGCATCGGAAACAACTACTGGTCTTCCGGGGAACGATCAAAGCGTAGACCCTTTGAGAGTTTACTCCCATGGAGGAAAGTGCGCATGGTGACTGCTGTATTCAACCCCGATGCAATTTCTGTGTTTCATCTACAATCTGATGGTCCGCAGATTACAGAATGCCAAAGAAGTGCATCGGAAACCTCTACTGGTCTTCCAGTGAACGATCAAAGGCTATACTGTTTGAGGCATTACCGCCAAGGAGGAGTGTGCGCATGGTGACTGTTGTATTGAATTCCGATGCAATTTCAGTATTTCATCAACACTTTGAAGCTCCACACATTACAGAATGCCTCCAGATGTGCATCGGAAACTACTACTGATCTTCCAGGGAACGATCAAAGCGTAGACTGTTTGCGACATTACTCCCATGGAGGAAAGTGCGCATGGTGACAGTTCTATTCAATCCCGATGAAATTTCTGTGTTTCATGAACACTCAGACAGTCTACAGATTACTGATTTCCTCCAGATGTGCATCATTTTATCAACACTTTGAAGGTCCACAGATCACAGAATGCCTCCAGATGTGCATCGGAAACTACTACTGGTATTCCAGGGAACGATGAAATCGTAGACTGTTTGAGACATTACTCCCATGGAGGAAAGTGCGCATGGTGACTGTTGTATTCAATCAAGATGCAATTTCTGTGTTCAACTCTCTGGTAGTCCACAGATTACAGAATGCTTCCAGAAGTGCATCGGAAACTTCTACTGGTCTTCCAGGGAACGATGTAAGCGTAGCCTGTTTGAGACATTACTCCCATGGAGGAAAGTGCGCATGGTGACTGTTATATTCAATCAGGATGCAATTTTTGTGTTTGATCAACACTTTGAAGGTCCACAGATTACAGAATGCCTCCTGATGTGCATCGGAAACTACTACTGGCCTTCCTGGGAACGATCAAATCGTAGACTGTTTGAGACATTACTCCCATGGAGATAAGTGCGCATGGTGACTGTTGTATTCAATCAAGATGCAATTTCTGTGTTCAACTCTCTGGTAGTCCACAGATTACAGAATGCCTCCAGAAGTGCATCGGAAACTACTACTGGTCTTCCAGGGAACGATGTAAGCGTAGACTGTTTGAGACATTACTCCCATGGAGGAAAGTGCGCAAGGTGACTGATGTATTCAATCCCGATACAATTTCTGTGTTCCATCAACACTTTGAAGGTCCAAAGATTACAGAATGCCTCCAGATGTGCATCGGAAACTACTACTGGTCTTCCGGGGAACGATCAAAGCGTAGCCCCTTTGAGACTTTACTCCCATGGAGGAAAGTGCGCATGGTGACTGTTGTATTCAACCCCGATGCAATTTCTGTGTTTCATCTACAATCTGATAGTCCGCAGATTACAGAATACCAGCAGAAGTGCATCGGAAACCTCTACTGGTTTTCCAGTGAACGATCAAAGGCTATACTGTTTGAGGCATTACCCCCATGGAGGAGTGTGCGCATGGTGACTGTTGTATTCAATCCCGATGCAATTTCTGTGTTTCATCAACATTCTGACGGTCCACCGATTACAGAATGCCTCCAGATGTTCATCGGATACTACTACTGGACTTCCAGGTAACGATCAAAGCGTAAACTGTTTGAGACATTACACCCATGGAGGAAAGTGCGTATGGTGACTGTTGTATTCAATCCCGATGCAATTTCTGGGTTTCATCAACACTTTGAAGGTCCACAGATTACAGAATGCCTCCAGATGAGCATCGGAATCTACTACTGGTCTTCCAGGGAACGATCAAAGCGTAGACAATTTGAGACATTACTCCTATGGAGGAAAGTGCGCATGGTGACTGTTGTATTGAATTCCGATGCAATTTCTGTTTTTCATCAACACTTTGAAGCTCTACACATTACAGAATGCCTCCAGATGTGCATCGGAAACTACTAGTGGTTTTCCAGGAAACGATCAAAGCGTAGACTGTTTGAGACATTACTCGCATTGAGGAAAGTGCGCATGGTGACTGTTGTATTCAATCCCGATGCATTTTCTGTGTTTCATCAACAATCTGATAGCCCACAGATTACAGAATGCCTCCATATGTGCATCGGAAACTATTACTGGTCTTCCTGGGAAGGATCAAATCGTGGACTGTTTGAGACATTACTACCATGGAGGAAAAAGAACATGGGGAATGTTGTATTCAATCCCGTGACAATTACTGTGTTTCATCAACACTTTGAAGGTCCACAGACTACAGAAAGCCTCCAGATGTGCATCGGAAACCACAACTGGTCTGCCAGGTAACGATTAAAGCGTAGACTGTTTGAGGATTACTCCCATGGAGGAAAGTGCGCATCGTGACTCTTGTATTCAATCCCGATGCAAATTCAGTGTTTCATCAACACTCTGATAGTCCACAGATTACAGAACGCCACCAGACGTGCATAGGAAACTACTACTGATCTTCCAGGGAACGATCAAAGCGTAGACTGTTTCAGACATTACTCCCATGGAGGAAAGTGGGCATGGTGACTGTTGTATTCAATCCCGATGTAATTTCTCTGTTTCATCAACACTCTGATAGTCCACAGATTACAGAATGCCACCAGATGTGCATCGGAAACTACTACTGGTCTTCCAGGGAACGATCAAAGCGTAGACTGTTTGAGACATTCCCCCCATGGAGGTAAGTGCCCATGGTGACTGTTGTATTCAATCCCGATGCAATTTCAGTGTTTCATCATCACTCTGATAGTCCACACATTACAGAATGCAACGAGATGTGCATCGGAAACTACTACTGGTCTTCCAGGGAGCGATCAAAGCGTAGACTGTTTCAGACATTACTCCCATGGAGGAACGTGCGCATGGTGACTGTTGTATTCAATGCCGATGCAATTTCTGTGTTTAATCAACACTCAGATAGTTCGCAGATTACAGAATGCCTCCAGATGTGCATCGGAAACTATTACTGGTCTCAGGGAACGATAAAAGCGATGACAGTTTAAGACATTACCCCATTGGAGGAAAGTGCGCATGGTGTCTGTTGTATTCAATCCCGATGCAATTTTGTGTTTCATCAACAGTCTGATAGTCCAGAGATTACAGAATGCCTCCAGATGTGCATCGGTAACGACTACGGGTCTTCCAGGGAACGATCAAAGCGTAGACTGTTTGGACATTACTCCCATGGAGGAAAGTGAGCATGGTGACAGTTGTATTCTCTTCCGATGCAATTTCTGTGTTTCATCAACACTCTGATTGTATACAGATACAGAATGCCTCCAGATGTGCAACTGAAACTACTACTGGTCTTCCAGGGCACGATCAAAGCGTAGCCTGTTTGAGACATTACTCCCATGGAGGAAAGTGCGCATGGTGACTGTTGTATTCAATCAGGATGCAATTTTTGTGTTTGATCAACACTTTGAATGTCCACAGATTACAGAATGCCTCCTGATGTGCATCGGAAACTACTACTGGCCTTCCTGGGAACGATCAAATCGTAGACTGTTTGAGACATTACTCCCATGGAGATAAGTGCGCATGGTGACTGTTGTATTCAATCAAGATGCAATTTCTGGGTTTCATCAACACTTGAAGGTCCACAGATTACAGAATGCCTCCTGATGTGCATC
Organism: Schistocerca gregaria; assembly: GCF_023897955.1. Classification (NCBI taxonomy): domain Eukaryota; kingdom Metazoa; phylum Arthropoda; class Insecta; order Orthoptera; family Acrididae; genus Schistocerca; species Schistocerca gregaria. The sequence goes on from NC_064927.1 coordinate 46,665,505, forward strand.
GGAATCTACTACTGGTCTTCCAGGGAACGATCAAAGCGTAGACTATTTGAGACATTACTCCCATGGAGGAAAGTGCGCATGGTGACTGTTGTATTGAATTCCGATGCAATTTCTGTTTTTCATCAACACTTTGAAGGTCCACAGATTACAGAATGCCTCCAGATGTGCATCGGAAACTACTAGTGGTCTTCCAGGAAACGATCAAAGCGTAGACTGTTTGAGACATTACTCGCATTGAGGAAAGTGCGCATGGTGACTGTTGTATTCAATCCCGATGCAATTTCTGTGTTTCATCAACACTCTGATAGTCCACAGATTACAGAATGGCTCCGGATGTTCATCGGAAACTGCTACTGGTCTTAAAGGGAACGATAAAATCGTAAACTCTTTGAGACGTTACTACCATGGAGGAAAGGGCGCATGATGACTGTTGTATTCAATCCCGATGCATTTTCTGTGTTTCATCAATACTCTGATAGCCCACAGATTACAGAATGCCTCCATATGTGCATCGGAAACTATTACTGGTCTTCCTGGGAACGATCAAATCGTGGACTGTTTGAGACATTACTACCATATAGGAAAAAGAACATGGGGAATGTTGTATTCAATCCCGAGACAATTACTGTGTTGCATCAACACTTTGAAGGTCCACGGATTACAGATAGCCTCCAGATGTGCATCGGAAACCACAACTGGTCTGCCAGGTAACGATTAAAGCGTAGACTGTTTGAGGATTACTCCCATGGAGGAAAGTGCGCATGGTGACTGTTGTATTCAATCCCGATGCAATTTCTGTGTTTCATCAACACTCTGATAGTCCACAGATTACAGAATGCCTCCAGATGTGTATCGGAAACTACCAATGGTCTTCCTGTTAACGATCCAAGTGTAGACTGTTAGAGACATTACTCCCATGGAGGGAAGTGCGGATTGTGAATATTGTAGTAAATCCCGATGCAATTTCTGCGTTTCATCAACACTTTGATAGTCCACAGATTACAGAATGCCACCAGATGTGCATCGGAAACTACTACTGGTCTTCCAGGGAACGATCAAAGCGTAGACTGTTTGAGACATTACTACCGTTGTGGAAAGTGCGCATGGTGACTGTTGCATTAAATCCCGATGCAGTTTCTGTGTTTCATCAACACTCTGATAGTCCACAGATTACAGAATGGCACCAGATGTGCTTCGGAAACTACTACTGGTCTTGCAGGGAACGATCCAAGCATAGACTGTTAGAGACATTACGCCCGTGGAGGAAAGTGCGCATGGTGACTGTTGTATTCATTCCCGATGCAATTTCTGTGTTTCATCAACACTCTGATAGTCCACAGATTACAGAATGCCACCAGATGTGCATCGGAAACTACTACTGGTCTTCCAGGGAACGATCAAAGCGTAGACTGTTTGAGACATTACGCCCGTGGAGGAAAGTGCGCATGGTGACTGTTGTATTCATTCCCGATGCAATTTCTGTGTTTCATCAACACTGTGATAGTCCACAGATTACAGAATGCCACCAGATGTGCATCGGAAACTACTACTGGTCTTCCAGGGAACGATCAAAGCGTAGACTGTTTGAGACATTACGCCCGTGGAGGAAAGTGCGCATGGTGACTGTTGTATTCATTCCCGATGCAATTTCTGTGTTTCTTCAACACTGTGATAGTCCACAGATTACAGAATGCCTCCAGATGTGTATCGGAAACTACCACTGGTCTTCCTGTTAACGATCCAAGTGTAGACTGTTAGAGACATTACTCCCATGGAGGGAAGTGCGCATGGTGACTGTTGTATTCAATCCCGATGCAATTTCTGTGTTTCATCAACACTCTGATACTCCACAGATTACAGAATGCCTCCAGATATGCATCGGAAACTACCACTGGTCTTCCTGGGAACGATCAAAGCGTAGACTGTTTGAGACATTACTTCCGTGGAGGAAAATGCGCATGGTGACTGTTGTATTCAATCCCGATGCAGTTTCTGTGTTTTATCAACACTCTTATAGTCCACAGATTACAGAATGCCTCCAGATGTGCGTCGGAAACTACCACTGGTCATCCTGGGATCGATCCAAGCGTAGACTGTTAGAGACATTACTCGCATTGAGGGAAGTGCCCATGGTGACTGTTGTATTCAATCCCGATGCAATTTCTGTGTTTCATCAACGCTGTGATAGTCCACAGATTACAGAATGCCACCAGATGGGCATCGGAAACTACTACTGGTCTTCCAGGGAACGATCAAAGCGTAGACTGTTTCAGGCATTACTCCCATTGAGGAACATGCGGACGGTGACTGTTGTATTCAATCCTGATGCAATTTACGTGTTTCATCAACACTTTGATAGTCCACAGATTACAAAATGCCACCAGATGTGCATCGGAACTACTATTGGCTTCCAGGGAACGATCCAAGCGTAGACTGTTTGAGACATTACGCCCGTGGAGGAAAGTGCGTATGGTGACTGTTGTATTCATTACCGATGCAATTTCTGTGTTTCGTCAACACTGTGATAGTCCACAGATTACAGAATGCCACCAAATGTGCATCGGAAACTACTACTGGTCTTCCAGGGAACGATCAAAGCGTAGACTGTTTCAGACACTACTCCCATCGAGGAAAGTGTGGATGGTGATTTTTGTACTCAATCCCGATGCAATTTCTGTGTTTCATCAACACTCTGATAGTCCACAGATTACAGAATGCCTCCAGATGTGCATCGGAAACTACTACTGGTCTTCCAGGGAACGATCAAAGCGTAGACTGTTTGAGACATTACTACCGTGGAAGAAAGTGCGCATGGTCACTGTTGTATTCAATCCCGATGCAGTTTCTGTGTTTTTTATCAGCACTTTGATAGCCCACAGATTACAAAATGCCACCAGATGTGCATCGGAAACTACTGCTGGTCATCCAGGAAACAATCAAAGCGTAGACTGTTTGAGACATTATGCCCGTGGAGGAAAGTGCGCATGGTGACTGTTCTATTCAATCTCGAGGCAATTGCTCTGTTTCATCAACACTTTGAAGGTCCACAGATTACAGAATGCCTCCAGATGTGCATAGGAAACTACTACTGGTCTTCCAGGGATCGATCAAAGCGTAGACTGTTTGAGACATTAATCCCATGGAGGAAGGTGAGCATGGTGACTGTTGTATTCTCCTCCGATGCAATTTCTGTGTTTCATCAACACTCTGATTGTATACAGATACAGAATGCCTCCAGCTGTGCAACGCAAACTACTACTGGTCTTCCAGGGAACGATCAAAGCGTAGCCTGTTTGAGACATTACTCCCATGGAGATAAGTGCGCATGGTGACTGTTGTATTCATTCAAGATGCAATTTCTGTGTTCAACACTCTGGTAGTCCACAGATTACAGAATGCCTCCAGAAGTGCATCGGAAACTACTACTGGTCTTCCAGGGCACGATGTAAGCGTAGACTGTTTGAGACATTACTCCCATGGAGGAAAGTGCGCATGGTGCCTGATGTATTCAATCCCGATATAATATCTGTGTTTCATCAACACTTTGAAGGTCCAAAGATTACAGAATGCCTCCAGATGTGCATCGGAAACAACTACTGGTCTTCCGGGGAACGATCAAAGCGTAGACCCTTTGAGAGTTTACTCCCATGGAGGAAAGTGCGCATGGTGACTGCTGTATTCAACCCCGATGCAATTTCTGTGTTTCATCTACAATCTGATGGTCCGCAGATTACAGAATGCCAAAGAAGTGCATCGGAAACCTCTACTGGTCTTCCAGTGAACGATCAAAGGCTATACTGTTTGAGGCATTACCGCCAAGGAGGAGTGTGCGCATGGTGACTGTTGTATTGAATTCCGATGCAATTTCAGTATTTCATCAACACTTTGAAGCTCCACACATTACAGAATGCCTCCAGATGTGCATCGGAAACTACTACTGATCTTCCAGGGAACGATCAAAGCGTAGACTGTTTGCGACATTACTCCCATGGAGGAAAGTGCGCATGGTGACAGTTCTATTCAATCCCGATGAAATTTCTGTGTTTCATGAACACTCAGACAGTCTACAGATTACTGATTTCCTCCAGATGTGCATCATTTTATCAACACTTTGAAGGTCCACAGATCACAGAATGCCTCCAGATGTGCATCGGAAACTACTACTGGTATTCCAGGGAACGATGAAATCGTAGACTGTTTGAGACATTACTCCCATGGAGGAAAGTGCGCATGGTGACTGTTGTATTCAGTCCCGATGAAATCTCAGTGTTTCATGAACACTCTGACAGTCCACAGATTTCAGAATGCCTCCAGATGTGCATCGTTTTATCAACACTTTGAAGGCCCACAGATTACAGAATGCCTCCAGATGTGCATCGGAATCTACTACTGGTATTCCACGGAACGATCAAATCGTAGACTCTTTGAGACATTACTCCCATGGAGATACGTGCGCATGGTGACTGTTGTATTCAATCAAGATGCAATTTCTGTGTTCAACTCTCTGGTAGTCCACAGATTACAGAATGCCTCCAGAAGTGCATCGGAAACTACTACTGGTCTTCCAGGGAACGATGTAAGCGTAGCCTGTTTGAGACATTACTCCCATGGAGGAAAGTGCGCATGGTGACTGTTATATTCAATCAGGATGCAATTTTTGTGTTTGATCAACACTTTGAAGGTCCACAGATTACAGAATGCCTCCTGATGTGCATCGGAAACTACTACTGGCCTTCCTGGGAACGATCAAATCGTAGACTGTTTGAGACATTACTCCCATGGAGATAAGTGCGCATGGTGACTGTTGTATTCAATCAAGATGCAATTTCTGTGTTCAACTCTCTGGTAGTCCACAGATTACAGAATGCCTCCAGAAGTGCATCGGAAACTACTACTGGTCTTCCAGGGAACGATGTAAGCGTAGACTGTTTGAGACATTACTCCCATGGAGGAAAGTGCGCAAGGTGACTGATGTATTCAATCCCGATACAATTTCTGTGTTCCATCAACACTTTGAAGGTCCAAAGATTACAGAATGCCTCCAGATGTGCATCGGAAACTACTACTGGTCTTCCGGGGAACGATCAAAGCGTAGCCCCTTTGAGACTTTACTCCCATGGAGGAAAGTGCGCATGGTGACTGTTGTATTCAACCCCGATGCAATTTCTGTGTTTCATCTACAATCTGATAGTCCGCAGATTACAGAATACCAGCAGAAGTGCATCGGAAACCTCTACTGGTTTTCCAGTGAACGATCAAAGGCTATACTGTTTGAGGCATTACCCCCATGGAGGAGTGTGCGCATGGTGACTGTTGTATTCAATCCCGATGCAATTTCTGTGTTTCATCAACATTCTGACGGTCCACTGATTACAGAATGCCTCCAGATGTTCATCGGATACTACTACTGGACTTCCAGGTAACGATCAAAGCGTAAACTGTTTGAGACATTACACCCATGGAGGAAAGTGCGTATGGTGACTGTTGTATTCAATCCCGATGCAATTTCTGGGTTTCATCAACACTTTGAAGGTCCACAGATTACAGAATGCCTCCAGATGTGCATCGGAATCTACTACTGGTCTTCCAGGGAACGATCAAAGCGTAGACAATTTGAGACATTACTCCTATGGAGGAAAGTGCGCATGGTGACTGTTGTATTGAATTCCGATGCAATTTCTGTTTTTCATCAACACTTTGAAGCTCTACACATTACAGAATGCCTCCAGATGTGCATCGGAAACTACTAGTGGTTTTCCAGGAAACGATCAAAGCGTAGACTGTTTGAGACATTACTCGCATTGAGGAAAGTGCGCATGGTGACTGTTGTATTCAATCCCGATGCATTTTCTGTGTTTCATCAACACTCTGATAGCCCACAGATTACAGAATGCCTCCATATGTGCATCGGAAACTATTACTGGTCTTCCTGGGAAGGATCAAATCGTGGACTGTTTGAGACATTACTACCATGGAGGAAAAAGAACATGGGGAATGTTGTATTCAATCCCGTGACAATTACTGTGTTTCATCAACACTTTGAAGGTCCACAGACTACAGAAAGCCTCCAGATGTGCATCGGAAACCACAACTGGTCTGCCAGGTAACGATTAAAGCGTAGACTGTTTGAGGATTACTCCCATGGAGGAAAGTGCGCATCGTGACTCTTGTATTCAATCCCGATGCAAATTCAGTGTTTCATCAACACTCTGATAGTCCACAGATTACAGAACGCCACCAGACGTGCATAGGAAACTACTACTGATCTTCCAGGGAACGATCAAAGCGTAGACTGTTTCAGACATTACTCCCATGGAGGAAAGTGGGCATGGTGACTGTTGTATTCAATCCCGATGTAATTTCTCTGTTTCATCAACACTCTGATAGTCCACAGATTACAGAATGCCACCAGATGTGCATCGGAAACTACTACTGGTCTTCCAGGGAACGATCAAAGCGTAGACTGTTTGAGACATTCCCCCCATGGAGGTAAGTGCCCATGGTGACTGTTGTATTCAATCCCGATGCAATTTCAGTGTTTCATCATCACTCTGATAGTCCACACATTACAGAATGCAACGAGATGTGCATCGGAAACTACTACTGGTCTTCCAGGGAGCGATCAAAGCGTAGACTGTTTCAGACATTACTCCCATGGAGGAACGTGCGCATGGTGACTGTTGTATTCAATGCCGATGCAATTTCTGTGTTTAATCAACACTCAGATAGTTCGCAGATTACAGAATGCCTCCAGATGTGCATCGGAAACTATTACTGGTCTCAGGGAACGATAAAAGCGATGACAGTTTAAGACATTACCCCATTGGAGGAAAGTGCGCATGGTGTCTGTTGTATTCAATCCCGATGCAATTTTGTGTTTCATCAACAGTCTGATAGTCCAGAGATTACAGAATGCCTCCAGATGTGCATCGGTAACGACTACGGGTCTTCCAGGGAACGATCAAAGCGTAGACTGTTTGGACATTACTCCCATGGAGGAAAGTGAGCATGGTGACAGTTGTATTCTCTTCCGATGCAATTTCTGTGTTTCATCAACACTCTGATTGTATACAGATACAGAATGCCTCCAGATGTGCAACTGAAACTACTACTGGTCTTCCAGGGCACGATCAAAGCGTAGCCTGTTTGAGACATTACTCCCATGGAGATAAGTGCGCATGGTGACTGTTGTATTCAATCAAGATGCAATTTCTGGGTTTCATCAACACTTGAAGGTCCACAGATTACAGAATGCCTCCTGATGTGCATCGGAATCTACTACTGGTCTTCCAGGGAACGATCAAAGCGTAGACTATTTGAGACATTACTCCCATGGAGGAAAGTGCGCATGGTGACTGTTGTATTGAATTCCGATGCAATTTCTGTTTTTCATCAACACTTTGAAGGTCCACAGATTACAGAATGCCTCCAGATGTGCATCGGAAACTACTAGTGGTCTTCCAGGAAACGATCAAAGCGTAGACTGTTTGAGACATTACTCGCATTGAGGAAAGTGCGCATGGTGACTGTTGTATTCAATCCCGATGCAATTTCTGTGTTTCATCAACACTCTGATGGTCCACAGATTACAGAATGGCTCCGGATGTTCATCGGAAACTGCTACTGGTCTTAAAGGGAACGATAAAATCGTAAACTCTTTGAGACGTTACTACCATGGAGGAAAGGGCGCATGATGACTGTTGTATTCAATCCCGATGCATTTTCTGTGTTTCATCAATACTCTGATAGCCCACAGATTACAGAATGCCTCCATATGTGCATCGGAAACTATTACTGGTCTTCCTGGGAACGATCAAATCGTGGACTGTTTGAGACATTACTACCATATAGGAAAAAGAACATGGGGAATGTTGTATTCAATCCCGAGACAATTACTGTGTTGCATCAACACTTTGAAGGTCCACGGATTACAGATAGCCTCCAGATGTGCATCGGAAACCACAACTGGTCTGCCAGGTAACGATTAAAGCGTAGACTGTTTGAGGATTACTCCCATGGAGGAAAGTGCGCATGGTGACTGTTGTATTCAATCCCGATGCAAATTCTGTGTTTCATCAACACTCTGATAGTCCACAGATTAAGAACGCCACCAGACGTGCATAGGAAACTACTACTGGTCTTCCAGGGAACGATCAAAGCGTAGACTGTTTCAGACATTACTCCCATGGAGGAAAGTGGGCATGGTGAATGTTGTATTCAATCCCGATGTAATTTCTCTGTTTCATCAACACTCTGATAGTCCACAGACTGCAGAATGCCACCAGATGTGCATCGGAAACTACTACTGGTCTTCCAGGGAACGATCAAAGCGTAGACTGTTTGAGACATTACTCCCGTGGAGGTAAGTGCCCATGGTGACTGTTGTATTCAATCCCGATGCAATTTCAGTGTTTCATCATCACTCTGATAGTCCACACATTACAGAATGCAACGAGATGTGCATCGGAAACTACTACTGGCCTTCCAGGGAGCGATCAAAGCGTAGACTGTTTCAGACATTACTCCCATGGAGGAAAGTGCGCATGGTGACTGTTGTATTGAATTCCGATGCAATTTCTGTTCTTCATCAACACTTTGAAGGTCCACAGATTACAGAATGACTCCAGATGTGCATCGGAAACTACTAGTGGTCTTCCAGGAAACGATCAAAGCGTAGACTGTTTGAGACATTACTCGCATTGAGGAAAGTGCGCATGGTGACTGTTGTATTCAATCCCGATGCATCTTCTGTGTTTCATCAACACTCTGATAGCCCACAGATTACAGAATGCCTCCATATGTGCATCGGAAACTATTACTGGTCTTCCTGGGAACGATCAAATCGTGGACTGTTTGAGACATTACTACCATGGAGGAAAAAGAACATGGGGAATGTTGTATTCAATCCCGTGACAATTACTGTGTTTCATCAACACTTTGAAGGTCCACAGATTACAGAAAGCCTAGAGATGTGCATCGGAAACCACAACTGGTCTGCCAGGTAACGATTAAAGCGTAGACTGTTTGAGGATTACTCCCATGGAGGAAAGTGCGCATCGTGACTGTTGTATTCAATCCCTAGCAATTTCTGTGTTTCATCAACACTCTGATAGTCCACAGATTACAGAACGCCACCAGACGTGCATAGGAAACTACTACTGGTCTTCCAGGGAACGATCAAAGCGTAGACTGTTTCAGACATTACTCCCATGGAGGAAAGTGGGCATGGTGACTGTTGTATTCAATCCCGATGTAATTTCTCTGTTTCATCAACACTCTGATAGTCCACAGATTACAGAATGCCACCAGATGTGCATCGGAAACTACTACTGGTCTTCCAGGGAACGATCAAAGCGTAGACTGTTTGAGACATTACTCCCGTGGAGGTAAGTGCCCATGGTGACTGTTGTATTCAATCCCGATGCAATTTCAGTGTTTCATCATCACTCTGATAGTCGACACATTACAGAATGCAACGAGATGTGCATCGGAAACTACTACTGGTCTTCCAGGTAGCGATCAAAGCGTAGACTGTTTCAGACATTACTCCCATGGAGGAAAGTGAGCATGGTGACTGTTGTATTCAAACCCGATGAGATTTCTGTGTTTCATCAACACCCTGACGGTCCACAGATTACAGAATGCATCCAGATGTGCATCGGAAACTACTACTGGTCTTCCAGGTAACGATCAAAGCGTAGACGGTTTTAGACATTACTCCCATGGAGGAAAGAGCGCATGGTGACAGTTGTATTCAATCAGGGTGCAATTTTTGTGTTTGATCAACACTTTGAAGGTCCACAGATTACAGAATGCCTCCTGATGTGCATCGGAAACTACTACTGGCCTTCCTGGGAACGATCAAATCGTAGACTGTTTGAGACATTACTCCCATGGAGATAAGTGCGCATGGTGACTGTTGTATTCAATCAAGATGCAATTTCTGTGTTCAACTCTCTGGTAGTCCACAGATTACAGAATGCCTCCAGAAGTGCATCGGAAACTACTACTGGTCTTCCAGGGAACGATGTAACCGTAGCCTGTTTGAGACATTACTCCCATGGAGGAAAGTGCGCATGGTGACTGTTATATTCAATCAGGATGAAATTTTTGTGTTTGATCAACACTTTGAAGGTCCACAGATTACAGAATGCCTCCAGATGTGCATCGGAAACTACTACTGGCCTTCCTGGGAACGATCAAATCGTAGACTGTTTGAGACATTACTCCCATGGAGATAAGTGCGCATGGTGACTGTTGTATTCAATCAAGATGCAATATCTGTGTTCAACTCTCTGGTAGTCCACAGATTACAGAATGCCCCCAGAAGTGCATCGGAAACTACTACTGGTCTTCCGGGGAACGATGTAGGCGTAGACTGTTTGAGACATTACTCCCATGGAGGAAAGTGCGCAAGGTGACTGATGTATTCAATCCCGATACAATTTCTGTGTTCCATCAACACTTTGAAGGTCCAAAGATTACAGAATACCTCCAGATGTGCATCGGAAACTACTACTGGTCTTCCGGGGAACGATCAAAGCGTAGACCCTTTGAGACTTTACTCCCATGGAGGAAAGTGCGCATGGTGACTGTTGTATTCAACCCCGATGCAATTTCTGAGTTTCATCAACCCTTTGAAGGTCCACAGATTACAGAATGCCTCCAGATGTGCATCGGAAACTATTACTGGTCTTCCTGGGAACGATCAAATCGTGGACTGTTTGAGACATTACTACCATGGAGGAAAAAGAACTTGGGGAATGTTGTATTCAATCCCGAGACAATTACTGTGTTTCATCAACACTTTGAAGGTCCACAGATTACAGAAAGCCTCCAGATGTGCATCGGAAACCACAACAGGTCTGCCAGGTAACGATTAAAGCGTAGACTGTTTGAGGATTACTCCCATGGAGGAAAGTGCGCATGGTGACTGTTGTATTCAATCCCGATGCAAATTCTGTGTTTCATCAACACTCTGATAGTCCACAGATTAAGAACGCCACCAGACGTGCATAGGAAACTACTACTGGTCTTCCAGGGAACGATCAAAGCGTAGACTGTTTCAGACATTACTCCCATGGAGGAAAGTGGGCATGGTGACTGTTGTATTCAATCCCGATGTAATTTCTCTGTTTCATCAACACTCTGATAGTCCACAGATTACAGAATGCCACCAGATGGGCATCGGAAACTACTACTGGTCTTCCAGGGAACGATCAAAGCGTAGACTGTTTGAGACATTACTCCCGTGGAGGTAAGTTCCCATGGTGACTGTTGTATTCAATCCCGATGCAATTTCAGTGTTTCATCATCACTCTGATAGTCCAGACATTACAGAATGCAACGAGATGTGCATCGGAAACTACTACTGGTCTTCCAGGGAGCGATCAAAGCGTAGACTGTTTCAGACATTACTCCCATGGAGGAAAGTGCGCATGGTGACTGTTGTATTCAATCCCGATGCAATTTCTTAGTTTCATCAACACAGATTACAGAATATCTCCAGATGTGCATCCGGAAACTACTACTGGTATTCCGGGGAACGATCAAAGCGTAGACTGTTTGAGACATACCTCATGTGGAGGAAAGTGCGCATGGTGACTGTTGTATTCAATCCCGATGCAATTTCTGTGTTTCATCAAAACTCTGATGGTCCACAGATTGCAGAATCCCTTAAGATGTGCATCGGAAACTACTACTGGTCTTCCAGGGAACGATAAAAGCGTAAACTCTTTGAGACATTACTCCCATGGAAGAAAGTGCGCATGGTGACTGTTGTATTCAATCCCGATGCATTTTCTGTGTCTCATCAACACTCTGATAGTCCAAAGATTACAGAATGCCTCCAGATGTGCATCGGAAACTAACACTGGTCTTCCAGGGAATGATCAAATCGTAGACTGAGAATTACTCTCACGGAGGAAAGGGCGCATGGTGACTGTTGTATTTCATCCCGATGCAATTTCTGTGTTTCATCATCACTCTGATAGTCCACAGATTACAGAATATCTCCTGATGTGCATCGGCAACCTCTACTGGTCTTCCAGGGAACTATCAAAGCGTAGGCTGTTTGAGACATCACTCCCATGGACTAAACGACGCATGGTGACTGTTGTATTCAATCCCGATGCAATTTCTGTGTTTCATCAACACTCTGATAGTCCACAGATTACAGAATGCAGCCAGATGTGCATCGGAAACTACTACTGGTCTTCCAGGAACGATCAAAGCGTTGACTGTTTGAGACATTACTCGCATTGAGGAAAGTGCGCATGGTGACTGTTGTATTTAATCCGGATGCAATTTCTGTGTTTCATCAACAATCTGATAGTCCACAGATTACAGAATGCCTCCAGATGTGCATCGGAAACTGCGACTGGTGTTCCAGGGAACGATAAAAGCGTAAACTCTTTGAGACATTACTCCCATGGAGGAAAGTGCGCATGGTGACTGTTGTATTCAATCATGATGTAATTTCTCTGTTTCATCAACAGTCTGATAGTCCACAGATTACAGAATGCCACCAGATGTGCATCGGAAACTACTACTGGTCTTCCAGGGAACGATCAAAGCGTAGACTGTTTGAGACATTACTCCCGTGGAGGTAAGTGCCCATGGTGACTGTTGTATTCAATCCCGATGCAATTTCAGTGTTTCATCATCACTCTGATAGTCCACACATTACAGAATGCCACGAGATGTGCATCGGAAACTACTACTGGTCTTCCAGGGAGCGATCAAAGCGTAGACTGTTTGAGACATTACTCCCATGGAGGAAAGTGCGCATGGTGACTGCTGTATTCAATCCCGGTGCCATTTCTTAGTTTCATCAACACAGATTACAGAATATCTCCAGATGTGCATCGGAAACTACTACTGGTCTTCCAGGGAACGATCAAAGCGTAGACTGTTTCAGACATTACTCCCATGGAGGAAAGTGGGCATGGTGACTGTTGTATTCAATCCCGATGTAATTTCTCAGTTTCATCAACACTCTGATAGTCCACAAATTACAGAATGCCACCAGATGTGCATCGGAAACTACTACTGGTCTTCCAGGGAACGATCAAAGCGTAGACTGTTTGAGACATTACTCCCGTGGAGGTACGTGCCCATGGTGACTGTTGTATTCAATCCCGATGCAATTTCAGTGTTTCATCATCACTCTGATAGTCCACACATTACAGAATGCCACGAGATGTGCATCAGAAACTACTACTGGTCTTCCAGGGAGCGATCAGAGCGTAGACTGTTTGAGACATTAATCCCAAGGAGGAAAGTGCGCATGGTGACTGTCGTATTCAATCCCGATGCAATTTCTTAGTTTCATTAACACAGATTACAGAATATCTCCAGATGTGCAACGGAAACTACTACTGGTCTTCCAGGGAACGATCAAAGCGTAAACAGTTTGAGACATTACTCCCATGGAGGAAAGTGCGCATGGTGACTGTTGTATTCAATCCCGAGGCAATTTCTGTGTTTCAATCCACACTTTGAAGGTAAACAGATTACAGAAGGAATCCAGATGTGCATCGGAAACTTCTACTGGTCTTCCAGGGAACGATCAAAGCGTAAACACTTTGAGACATTACTCCCATGGAGGAAAGTGCGCATGGTGACTGTTGTATTCAATCCCGATGCATTTTCTGTGTTTCATCAACACTCTGATAGCCCACAGATTACAGAATGCCTCCAGATGTGCATCGGAAACTACTACTGTTCTTCCTGGGAACGATCAAAGCGTAGACTGCTTTAGCCATTACTCCCATGGAGGAAAGTGCGCATGGTGACAGTTGTATTCAACCCCGAGACAATTACTGTTTTTCATCAACACTTTGAAGGTCCACAGATTACAAAAATTATCCAGATGTGCATCGGAAACTACTACTGGTTTTCCAGAGAACGATTAAAGCGTAGTCTGTGTGAGGATTACTCCCATGGAGGAAAGTGCGCATGGTGACTGTTGTATTGAATCCCGATGCAAATTCTCTGTTTCATCAACACTCTGATAGTCCACAGATTACAGAATGCCACCAGGTTTGCATCGGAAACTACTACTGGTCTTCCAGGGAACGATCAAAGCGTCGACTGTTTGAGACATTATTCCCATGGAGGAAAGTGGGCATGGTGACTGTTGTATTCAATCCCGATGCAATTTCTGTGTTTCATCAACAGTCTGATAGTCCACAGATTACAGAATGCCACCAGATATGCATCGGAAACTACTACTGGTCTTAAAAGGAACGATCAAAGCGTAGAATGTTTGAGACATCACCCAAGTAGAGGGAAGTGCGCATCATGACTGTTGTATTCAATCCTGGTGCAATTTCTGTGTTTCAACAACTCTCTGATAGTCCACACATTACAGTATGCCACGAGATGTGCATCGGAAACTACAACTGGTATTCCAGGGAACGATCAAAGAGTAGACTGTGTCAGACATTACTCCCATGGAGGAAAGTGCTGATGGTCTCTGTTGTATTCAATCCCGATGCAATTTATGTTTTTCATCAACACTCTGATAGTCAACAGATTACAGAATGCCACCATATGTGCATCGGAAACTACTACTGGTCTTCCAGGGAACGATCAAAGCGTAGACTGTTTGAGACATACCTCATGTGGAGGAAAGTGCGCATGGTGACTGTTGTATTCAATCCCGATGCAATTTCTGTGTTTCATCAACACTCTGATAGTCCACAGATTACAGAATGCCTCCAGATGTGCATCGGAAGCTACTACTGGTCTTCCAGGGAACGATCAAAGCGTAAACTCTTTGAGACATTACTCCCATAGAGGAAAGTGCGCATGGTGACTGTTGTATTCAATCCCGATGCATTTTCTGTGTCTCATCAACACCCTGATAGTCCAAAGATTACAGATGTGCATCGGAAACTACCACTGGTCTTCCAGGGAATGATCAAAGCGTAGACTGAGAATTACTCTCACGGAGGAAAGTGCGCATGGTGTCTGTTGTATTTAATCACGATGCAATTTCTGTGTTTCATCAACACTCTGATAGTCCACAGATTATAAAATGCCTCCAGATGTGCATCGGAAACTACTACTGGTCTTCCAGGGAACGATGAAAGCGTAAACTCTTTGAGACATTACCCCCATTGAGGAAGGTGCGCATGGTGACTGTTGTAGTCAATCCCGATGCAATTTCTGTGTTTCATCAACACTCTGATACTCCACAGATTACAGAATGTCTCCAGATGTGCATCGCAAACTACTACTGGTCTTCCAGGGAACTATTAAATCGTAGGCTGTTTGAGACATCACTCCCATGGACTAAAGGGCGCATGGTGACTGTTGTATTCAATCCCGATGCAATTTCTGTGTTTCATCAACACTCTGATAGTCCACATATTACAGAATGCAGCCAGATGTGCATCGGAAACTACTACTGGTCTTCCAGGAACGATCAAAGCGTTGACTGTTTGAGACATTACTCGCATTGAGGAAAGTGCGCATGGTGACTGTTATATTTAATCCGGAAGCAATTTCTGTGTTTCATCAACACTCTGATAGTCCACAGATTACAGAATGTCTCCAGATGTGCATCGGAAAATGCTACTGGTCTTCCAGGGAACGATAAAAGCGTAAACTCTTTGAGACATTACTCCCATGGAGGAAAGTGCGCATTTTGACTGTTGTATTCAATCCCGATGCATTTTCTGTGTTTCATTAACACTCTGATAGCCCACAGATTACAGAATGCCTCCATATGTGCATCGGAAACTATTACTGGTCTTCCTGTTAACGATCAAATCGTAGACTGTTTGAGACATTACTACCATGGAGGAAAGTGCGCATGGGGACTGTTGTATGTAATCGCGTGACAATTACTGTGTTTCATCAACACTTTAAGGTCCACAGATTACAGAAAGCCTCCACATGTGCATCGGAAACCACAACTGGTCTTCCAGGTAACGATTAAAGCGTAGACTGTTTGAGGATTACTCCCATGGAGGAAAGTGCGCATGGTGACTGTTGTATTCAATCCCGATGCAATTTCTGTGTTTCATCAACACTCTGATAGTCCACAGATTACAGAATGCCAAAAGACGTGCATAGGAAACTACTACTGGTCTTCCAGGGAACGATCAAATCGTAGACTGTTTCAGACATTACTCCCATGGAGGAAAGTGGGCATGGTGACTGTTGTTTTCAATCCCGATGAAATTTCAGTGTTTCATCATCACTCTGATAGTCCACACATTACAGAATGCCACGAGATGTGCTTCGGAAACTACCATGTTTAGTTTCCTCCATGGGAGTAATTCTCAAACAGTATACGCTTTGATCGTTCCCTGGAAGACCACTAGTAGTTTCCGATGCACATCACGTGGCAGTCTGTAATCTGTGGACTATCAGAGTGTTGATGAAATACAGAAATTGCATCGGGATTGAATACAACAGTCACCATGTTCAGTTTTTTCCATGGGAGTAATTCTCAAACAGTATACGCTTTGATCGTTCCCTGGAAGACCAGTAGTAGTTTACGATGCACATCTTGTGGCACTCTGTAATCTGTGGACTATCAGAGTGTTGATGAAACACAGAAATTGAATCGGGATTGAATACAACAGTCACCATGCGCACTTTCCACCACGCAAGTAATGTCACAAACAGTCTACGCTTTGATGGTTCCCTGGAGGACCAGTGGTAGTTTCCGATGCAAATCTGGAGGCATTCTGTAATCTGTGGACCTTCAAAGTGTTGATGAAACACATTATTTGCATCGGGATTGAATACAACAGTCACCATGCGCACTTTCCTCCGTGTTAGTTATGTCTCAAAGAGTCTACGCTTTGATCGTTCCCTGGAGGAACAGTGGTAATTACCGATGCACATCTGGAGGCATTCTGTAATCTGTGGTCTATCAGAGTGTTGATGAAACACAGAAATTGCATCGGGATTGAATACAACAGTCACCATGCGCGCTTTCCTCCATGCGAGTAATATCTCTAACAGTCTACGCTTTAATCGTTCCCTGGAAGACCAGTAGTAGCTTCCGATGCACATCTGGAGGCATTCTGTAATCTGCGGACTATCAGAGTGTTGATGAAACATAGAAATTGCATCGGGATTGAATACAACAGTCACCATGCGCACCTTCCTCCATGGAAGTTATGTCTCAAAAAGTTTACGCTTTGATCGTTCCCTGGTTGACCAGTAGTAGTTTACGATACACATCTGGAGGCATTCTGTAATCTGTGGAGTATCAGTGTGTTGATGAAACACAGAATTGGCATCGGGATTGAACACAACAGTCACCATGCGCACTTTCCTCCGTGGGAGTAATGTCTCAAACAGTTTACGCTTTGATCCTTCCCTGGAAGACCAGTAGTAGTTTCCGATGCACATCTGGAGATATTGTGTAATCTGTGTTGATGGAACACAGAAATTGCATCGGGATTGAGCACAACAGTCTCCATGCGCACTTTCCTCCATGGGAGTAATGTCCCAAAAAAGTCTACGCTTTGAAGTTCCCTGCAAGATCAGTAGTAGTTTCCGATGCACATCTGGAGGCATTCTGTACTCTGTGGACTATCAGAGTGTTGATGAAACATAGAAATTGAATCAGAATTGAATACAACAGTCACCATGCGCACTTTCCACCACGCAAGTAGTGTCTCAAACAGTCTACGCTTTGATCGTTCCCTGGAAGACCAGTAGTAGTTTCCGATGCACATCTTGAGGCATTCTCTAATCTGTGGAATATCAGATTGTTGATGAAACTTAGAAATTGCATCGGGATTGAATACAACAGTCACCATGCGCACTAACATCCACGGGAGTAGTGTGTCAATACAACAGTCACCATGCGCACTTTCCACCACGCAAGTAGTGTCTCAAACAGTCTACGCTTTGATCGTTCCCTGGAAGACCAGTAGTAGTTTCCGATGCACATCTTGAGGCATTCTCTAATCTGTGGATATCAGATTGTTGATGAAACTTAGAAATTGCATCGGGATTGAATACAACAGTCACCATGCGCACTAACATCCACGGGAGTAATGTGTCAAACAGTCTACGCTTTGATCGTTCCCTAGAAGACCAGTAATAATTTCCGATGCATGTCTGGTGATATTCTGTAATATGTGAAATATTAGAGTGTTGATGAAACACAGAAATTCCATCGGGGTGTATACAACAGTCACCATGCGCACTTTCCTCCATGGGAGTAGTGTCTCAAATAGTCTACGCTTTAATCGTTCCCTGGAAGACAAGTAGTAGTTTCCGATACACATCTGAAGGAAATCTGAAATCTGTGGACTAACTGAGTGTTCATGAAACACTGAAATTGCATCGGGATAGAGTACAACAGTCACCATGCACACTTTCCTCAACGGGAGTAATGTCTCAAACAGTCTACGCTTTGATCGTTCCCTGGAAGACCAGTAGTAGTTTCCGATGCACATCTGGTGGTATTCGGTAATCTGTGGACTATCAGAGTGTTGATGAAACACAGAAATTGAATCGGGATTGAACACAACAGTCACCATGTGCACTTTCCTCCACGCGAGTAATGTCTCACACAGTCTACGCTGTGATCGTTCCCTGGAAGACCAGTAGTAGTTTCCGATTCACATCTGTAATCATTCTGTAATATGAGGAATATCACAGTTTTGATGAAACACAGAAATTGCATCGGGATTGAATACAACAGTCAACATGCCCACTTACCTCCACGGGAGTAATGTCTCAAACAGTCTACGCTTTGATCGTTAACTTTAAGACCAGTGTAGGAGTTTCCGATGCACGTCTGGTCGCATTCTGTAATCTGTGGACTATCAGACTGTTCATTAAACACAGAAATTGCATCGGGATTGAATACAACTGTCACCATGCGCACTTTCCTCCGTGGGAGTAATGTCTCAAACAGTTTACGCTTTGATCCTTCCCTGGAAGACCAGTAGTAGTTTCCGATGCACATCTGGAGATATTCAGTAATCTGTGTTGATGGCACACAAAAATTGCATCGGGATTGAACACAACAGTCACCATGCGCACTTTCCTCCATGGGAGTAATGTCCCAAAAAAGTCTACGCTTTGATCGTTCCCTGCAAGATCAGTAGTAGTTTCCGATGCACATCTGGAGGCATTCTGTACTCTGTGGACTATCAGAGTGTTGATGAAACACAGAAATTGAATCGGAATTCAATACAACAGTCACCATGCGCACTTTCCACCACGCAAGTAATGTCTCAAACAGTCTACGCTTTGATCGTTCCCTGGAAGACCAGTAGTAGTTTCGGATGCACATCTGGAGGCATTCTGTAATCTGTGGAATATCAGATTCTTGATGAAACTTAGAAATTGCATCGGGATTGAATACAACAGTCACCATGCGCACTAACATCCACGGGAGTAATGTGTCAAACAGTCTACGCTTTGATCGTTAACTAGAAGACCAGTAATAATTTCCGATGCATGTCTGGTGATATTCTGTAATTTGTGGACAATTAGAGTGTTAATGAAACACAGAAATTCCATCGGGGTGTATACAACAGTCACCATGCGCACTTTCCTCCATGGGAGTAGTGTCTCAAATAGTCTACGCTTTAATCGTTCGCTGGAAGACAAGTAGTAGTTTCCGATGCACATCTGGAGGAAATCTGAAATCTGTGGAGTAACTGAGTGTTGATGAAACACTGAAATTGCATCGGGATTGAATACAACAGTCACCATGCGCACTAACATCCACGGGAGTAATGTCTCAAACAGTCTACGCTTTGATCGTTCCCTAGATGACCAGTAATAATTTCCGATGCATGTCTGGTGATATTCTGTAATTTGTGGACTATTAGAGTGTTAATGAAACACAGAAATTCCATCGGGGTGTATACAACAGTCACCATGCGCACTTTCCTACATGGGAGTAGTGTCTCAAATAGTCTACGCTTTAATAGTTCCCTGGAAGACAAGTAGTAGTTTCCGATGCACATCTGGAGGCATTCTGTAATCTGTGGACTATCAGAGTGTTGATAAAACACAGAAATTGCATCGGGATTGAATACAACAGTCACCATGCGCACTTTCCTTAATGGGAGTAATGTCTCAAACAGTCTACGCTTTGATCGTTCCCTGGAAGACTTGTAGTACTTTTCGATGCACATCTGGAGGCATTCTGTAATCTGTGGACTATCAGAGTGTTGA
Source organism: Schistocerca gregaria (assembly GCF_023897955.1). Classification (NCBI taxonomy): domain Eukaryota; kingdom Metazoa; phylum Arthropoda; class Insecta; order Orthoptera; family Acrididae; genus Schistocerca; species Schistocerca gregaria. The sequence goes on from NC_064927.1 coordinate 46,685,680, forward strand.
TGAAACACAGAAATTGCTTCAGGATAGAATACAACAGTCACCATGCGCACTTTCCTCAATGGGAGTAATGTCTCAAACAGTCTACGCTGTGATCGTTCCCTGGTAAACCAGTAGTAGTTTCCGATGCACATATGGTGGCATTCTGTAATCTGTTGACTATCAGAGTGTTGATGAAACACAGAAATTGCATCGGGATTGAATACAACAGTCACCAAGCGCACTTTCCTCCATGGGAGTAATGTCTCAAACAGTCTACGCAGTGATCGTTCCCTGGAAGACCAGTAGTAGTTTCCAATGCTCATCTGGAGGCATTCTGTAATCTGTGGACTATCAGAGTGTTGATGAAACACAGAAATTGCGTCGGGATTGAATACAACAGTCACCATGAGCACTTTCCTCCATGGGAGTAATGTCTCAAACAGTCTACGCTTTGATCGTTCCCTGAAAGACCAGTAGTAGTTTCCGATGCATATCTGGTGGTATGCTGTAATCTGTGGACTATCAGAGTGTTGATGAAACACAGATATTGAATCGGGATTGAATACAACAGTCACCATACGCACTTTCCTCCATGGGAGTAATGTCTCAAACAGTCTACGCAGTGATCGTTCCCTGGAAGACCAGTAGTAGTTTCCAATGCTCGTCTGGAGGCATTCTGTAATCTGTGGACTATCAGAGTGTTGATGAAACACAGATATTGCGTCGGGATTGAATACAACAGTCACCATGCGCACTTTCCTCCATGGGAGTAATGTCTCAAACAGTCTACGCTTTGATCGTTCCCTGGAAGACCAGTAGTAGTTTCCGATGCATATTTGGTGGTATTCTGTAATCTGTGGACTATCAGAGTGTTGATGAAACACAGAAATTGAATCGGGATTGAATACAACAGTCACCATGCGCACTTTCCTCCACGCGAGTAATGTCTCAAACAGTCTACGCTTTGATCGTTCCCTGGAAGACCAGTAGTAGTTTACGATGCACATCTGTAGGTATTCTGTAATATGAGGATTATCAGAGTTTTGATGAAATACAGAAAGTGCATCGGGATTGAACACAACAATCACCATGTTCAGTTTCCTCCATGGGAGTAATTCTCAAACAGTATACGCTCTGATCGTTCCCTGAAAGAAAAGTAGTAGTTTCCGATGCTCATCTGGTGGCATTCTGTAGTCTTTGGACATCCAGAGTGTTGAAGAAACACAGAAATTGCATCGGGATTGAATACAACAGTCACCATGCGCACTTTCCTCCATGGGAGTAATGTATCAAACAGTTTACGATTTGATCCTTCCCTGGAAGACCAGTAGTAGTTTCCGATGCACATCTGGAGGCATTTTGTAATCTGTGGACTATCAGAGCGTTGATGAAATACAGAAATTGCATCGGGATTTAATACAACAGTCATCACGCGCACTTTCCTCCATGAGAGTAGTGTCTCAAACAGTCTACGCTTTGGTCGTTAACTGGAAGACCAGAAGTAGTTTCCGTTGCACATCTGGAGGCTTTTTGTAATCTGTGGACCTTCAAAGTGTTGATGAAACACAGTAATTGTCTCGGGATTGTATACAACAGTCACCATGCGCACTTTCCTCCATGGGAGTAATGGCTCAAACAGTCTACGCTTTGATCTTTCCTACGAAGACCAGTAGTAGTTTCCGATGCACATCTGGATTCCTTCTGTAATCTGTGGACCTTCAAAGTGTGGATTGAAACACAGAAATTGCCTCGGGATTGAATACAACAGTCACCATGCGCACTTTCCTCCATGGGAGTAATGTCTCAAACAGTTTACACTTTTATCGTTCCCTGGAAGACCAGTAGTAGTTTCCGATGCACATCTGGAGATATTCTGTAATCTGTGTTGATGAAACAAAGTAATTGCATCGGGATTGAATACAACAGTCACCATGCGCACTTTCCTCCATGGGAGTAATGTCTAAAACAGTCTACGCTTTGATCGCTCGCTACAAGACCAGTAGTAGTTTCCGATGCACATCTAGTGGCATTCTGTAATGTGTGGACTATCAGAGTGACGATGAAACACTGAAATTGCATCGGGATTGAATACAACAGTCACCATGGGCACTTACCTCCACGGGAGTAATGTCTCAAACAATATACGCTTTGATCGTTCCCTGGAAGACCAGTAGTAGTTTCCGATGCACATCTGGTGGCATTCTGTAATCTGTGGACTATCAGAGTGTTGATGAAACACAGAAATTGCATCGGGATTGAATACAACAGTCACCATGCGCACTTTCCTCCATGGGAGTAATCCTCAAACAGTCTACGCTTTAATCGTTACCTGGAAGACCAGTTGTGGTTTCCGATGCACATCTGGATGCTTTCTGTAATCTGTTGACCTTCAAAGTGTTGATGAAACACAGTAATTGTCACGCGATTGAATACAACAGTCCCCATGCGCACTTTCCTCCATGGTAGTAATGTCTCAAACAGTCTACGATTTGATCGTTCCCTGGAAGACCAGTAATAGTTTCCGATGCACATATGGATACATTCTGTAATCTGTGGGCTATCAGAGTGTTGATGAAACACAGAAAATGCATCGGGATTGAATACAACAGTCACCATGCGCACTTTCCACCATGGGAGTAATGTCTCAAAGATTTTACGCTTTTATCGCTCCCTGGAAGACCAGTAGCAGTTTCCGATGCACATCTGGAGGCATTCTGTAATCTGTGGACTATCAGAGTGTTGATGAAACACAGAAATTGCATCCGGATTGAATACAACAGTCACCATGCGCACCTTCCTCAAAGGAGGTAATGTCTCAAAGAGTTTACGCTTTGATCCTTCCTGGAAGACCAGAACTAGTTTCCGATGCACATCTGCAAGCATTCTAAAATCTGTGGACTAACTGAGTGTTGATGAAACACAGAAATTGAATCGGGATTGAATACAACAGTCACCATGCGCACTTTCCTCCACGCGAGTAATGTCTCAAACAGTCTACGCTTTGATCGTTAACTTTAAGACCAGTAGTAGCTCCCGATGCACATCTGGTCGCATTCTGTAAGCTGCGGTCTATCAGACTGTCGATGAAACACAGAAATTGCATCGGGATTGAATACAACAGTCACCATGCGCACTTTCCTCCATGGGAGTAATGTCTCAAACAGTTTACGATTTGACCCTTCCCTGGAAGACCAGTAGTAGTTTCCGATGCACATATGGTGGCATTCTGTAATCTGTTGACTATCAGACTGTTGATGAAACACAGAAATTGCATCGGGATTGTATACACCATTCACCCTCCGCACTTCCTTACATGGAAGGAATGTCTCAAACCGTCTACACTTTGATCGTTCCCTGGAAGACAAGTAGTAGTTTCCGATGCACATCTGGAGACATTCTGTAATCTGTGGAGTATCAGAGTGTTGATGAAACACAGAAATTGCATCGTGATTGAATACAACAGACACCATGATCACCTTCCACAACGGGAGTAATGTCTCAAAGAGTTTACGCTTTGATCGTTCCCTGGAAGACCAGTAGCAGTTTCCGATGCACATCTGGTGGTATTCTGTAATCTGTGGATTATCAGAGTGTTGATGAAACACAGAAATTGAATCGGGATTGAATACAACAGTCACCATGCGCAATTTCCTCCACACGAGTAATGTCTCAAAGAGTCTACGCTTTGATCGTTCCCTGGAAGCCCAGTAGTAGTTTCCGATGCACATCTGTAGGCATTCTGTAATAAGAGGAATATCAGAGTTTTGATGAAACACAGAAATTGCATCGGGATTGAATACAACAGTCACCATGCGCACTTACCTCCACGGGAGTAATGTCTCAAACAGTCCACGCTTTGATCGTTAACTTTAAGACCAGTAGTAGTTTCCGATGCACATCTGGTCGCATTCTGTAAACTGTGGACTATCAGACTGTTGATGAAACACAGAAATTGCATCGGGATTGAATACAACATTCACCATGCGCACTTTCCTCCATGGGAGTAATGTCTCAAACAGTTTACGATTTGATCCTTCCCTGGAAGACCAGTAGTAGTTTCCGATGCACATCTGGAGATATTCTGTAATCTGAGTTGAGGAAACACAAAAATTGCATCGGGATTGAATACAACAGTCACCATGCGCACTTTCCTCCATGGGAGTAATGTCTCAAACAGTCTACGCTTTGATCGTTCCCTGGAAGACCAGTAGTAGTTTCCGATGCACATATGGTGGCATTCTGTAATCTGTTGACTATCAGAGTGTTGATGAAACACAGAAATTGCATCGGGATTGAATACACCATTCACCCTCCGCACTTTCTTCCATGGAAGTAATGTCTCAAACAGTCCACGCTTTGATCGTTAACTTTAAGACCAGTGGTAGTTTCCGATGCACGTCGGGTCGCATTCTGTGATCTGTGGACTATCAGACTGTTGATGAAACACAGAAATTGCATCGGGATTGAATACAACAGTCACCATGGGCACTTACCTCCACGAGAGTAATGTCTCAAACAGTCTACGCTTTGATCGTTCCCTGGAAGACCAGTAGTAGTTTCCTATGCACGTCTGGTGGCATTCTGTAATCTGTGGACTATCAGAGTGTTGATGAAACACAGAAATTGCATCGGGATTGAATACAACAGTCACCATGCGCACTTTCCTCCATGGGAGTAATCCTCAAACAGTCTACGCTTTAATCGTTACCTGGAAGACCAGTTGTGGTTTCCGATGCACATCTGGAGGCTTTCTGTAATCTGTGGACCTTCAAAGAGTTGATGAAACACAGTAATTGTCACGCGATTGAATACAACAGTCCCCATGCCCACTTTCCTCCATGGTAGTAATGTCTCAAACAGTCTACGATTTGATCGTTACCAGGAAGACCAGTAATAGTTTCCGATGCACATATGGAGGCATTCTGTAATTTGTGGGCTATCAGAGTGTTGATGAAACACAGAAAATGCATCGGGATTCGATACAACAGTCACCATGCGCACTTTCATCCATGGGAGTAATGTCTCAAAGAGTTTACGCTTTTATCGTTCCCTGGAAGACCAGTAGTAGTTTCCGATGCACATCTGGAGGCATTCTGTAATCTGTGGACTATCAGAGTGTTGATGAAACGCAGAAATTGCATCCGGATTGAATACAACAGTCACCGTGCGCACTTTCTTCAATGCGAGTAATGTCTCAAACAGTCAACGCTTTGATCGTTCCTGGAAGACCAGTAGTAGTTTCCGATGCACATCTGGCTGCATTCTGTAATCTGTGGACTATCAGAGTGTTGATGAAACACAGAAATTGCATCGGGATTGAATACAACAGTCACCATGCGCCCTTTAGTCCATGGGAGTGATGTCTCAAACAGCCTACGCTTTTATATTTCCCTGGAAGACCAGTAGTAGTTTCCGATGCACATCTGGAGACATTCTGTAATCTGTGGAGTATCAGAGTGTTGATGAAACACAGAAATTGCATCGGGATTGACTACAACAGTCACCATGCGCACCTTCCCCAATGGGGGTAATGTCTCAAAGAGTTTACGCTTTGATCGTTCCCTGGAAGACCAGTAGTAGTTTCCGATGCACATCTGGAGGCTTTTTATAATCTGTGGACTATCAGAGTGTTGATGAAACACAGAAATTGCATCGGGATTAAATACAATTGTCACCATGCGCACTTTCCTCCACGGGAGTAATGTCTCAAACAGTCTACGCTATGATCGTTAACTTTAAGACCAGTACTAGTTTCCGATGCACGTCTGGTCCCATTCTGTAATCTGTGGACTATCAGACTGTTGATGAAACACAGAAATTGCATCGGGATTGAATACAACAGTCACCATGCGCACTTTCCTCCATGGGAGTAATGTCTCAAACAGTCTACGCTTTGATCGTTCCCTGGAAGACCAGTAGTAGTTTCCGACGCACATCTGGAGGCATTCTGTAATCTGTGGACTATCAGACTGTTGATGAAACACAGAAATTGCATCGGGATTGAATACAACATTCAACATGCGCACTTTCCTCCATGGGAGTAATGTCTCAAACAGTCTACGCATTGTTCGTTCCCTGGAAGACCAGTAGTAGTTTCCGATGCACATCTGGAGGCATTCTGTGATCTGTGGACTATCAGAGTGTTGATGAAACACAGAAATTTCGTCGGGATTGAATACAACAGTCACCATGCGCACTTTCCTCCATGGGAGTAAAGTCTCAAACAGTCTACGCTTTGATCGTTCCCTGGAAGACTTGTAGTACTTTTCGATGCACATCTGGAGGCATTCTGTAATCTGTGGACTATCAGAGTGTTGATGAAACACAGAAATTGCTTCAGGATTGAATACAACAGTCACCATGCGCACTTTCGTCCATGGGAGTAATGTCTCAAACAGTGTACGCTTTGATCGTTCCCTGGAAGACCAGTAGTAGTTTCCGATGCACATGTGGTGGCATTCTGTAATCTGTTGACTATCAGAGTGTTGATGAAACACAGAAATTGCATCGGGATTGAATACAACATTCACCCTCCGCACTTTCTTCCATGGAAGTAATGTCTCAAACAGTCTACGCTTTGATCGTTAACTGGAAGACCAGAAGTAGTTTGCGATGCACATCTGGAGGCATTCCGTTATCTGTGGACTATCAGTGTGTTGATGAAACACAGTAATACCATCGGGATTGAATACAACACTCACCATGCGCACTTTCCTCCATGGGGGTAATGTCTCAAACAGTCTACGCTTTGATCGTTCCCTGGAAGACCAGTACTAGTTTCCGATGCACATCTGGTGGTATTCTGTAATCTGTGGACTATCAGAGTGTTGATGAAACACAGATATTGAATCGGGATTGAATACAACAGTAACCATGCGCACTTTCCTCCACACGAGTAATGTCTCAAAGAGTCTGCGCTTTGATCGTTCGCTGGAAGACCAGTAGTAGTTTCCGATGCACATCTGTAGGCATTCTGTAATATGAGGAATATCAGAGTTTTGATGAGACACAGAAATTGCATCGGGATTGAATACAACAGTCACCATGCGCACTTACCTCCACGGGAGTAATGTCTGAAACAGTCTACGCTTTGATCGTTAACTTTAAGACCAGTGGTAGTTTCCGATGCACGTCTGGTCGCATTCTGTGATCTGTGGACTATCAGACTGTTGATGAAACACAGAAATTGCATCGGGATTGAATACAACAGTCACCATGTGCACTTTCCCCCATGGGAGTAAGGTCTCAAACTGTTTACGATTTGACCCTTCCCTGGAAGACCAGTAGTAGTTTCCGATGCACATCTGGAGGCATTCTGTCATCTGTGGACTATCAGACTGTTGATGAAACACAGAAATTGCATCGGGATTGAATACAACAGTCACCATGCGCACTTTCCTCCATGCGAGTAATGTCTCAAACAGTCTACGCATTGATCGTTCCCTGGAAGACCAGTAGTAGTTTCCGATGCACATCTGGAGGCATTCTGTAAGCTGTGGACTATCAGAGTGTTGATGAAACACAGAAATTGCATAGGGATTGAATACAACAGTCGCCATGCGCACTTTCCTCCATGGGAGTAATGTCTCAAACAGTCTACGCTTTGATCGTTCCCTGGAAGACATGTAGTACTTTTCGATGCACATCTGGAGGCATTCTGTAATCTGTTGACTATCAGAGTGTTGATGAAACACAGAAATTGCTTCAGGATTGAATACAACAGTCACCATGCGCACTTTCCTCCATGGGAGTAATGTCTCAAGCAGTCTACGCTTTGATCGTTCCCTGGAAGACCAGTAGTAGTTTCCGATGCACATATGGTGGCATTCTGTAATCTGTTGACTATCACAGAGTTAATGATACACAGAAATTGCATCGGGATTGAATACAACATTCACCATCCGCACTTACTTCCATGGAAGTAATGTCTCAAACAGTCTACGCTTTGATCGTTCCCTGGAAGACAAGTAGTAGTTTCCGATGCACATCTGGAGACATTCTGTAATTTGTGGAGTATCAGAGTGTTGATGAAACACAGAAATTGCATCGGGATTGAATACAACAGTCATCATGCGAACTTTCCTAAATGAGAGTAGTGTCTCAAACAGTCTACGCTTTGATCGTTAACTGGAAGACCAGAAGTAGTTTCCGATGCACATCTGGAGGCATTCCGTTATCTGTGGACTATCAGTGTGTTGATGTAACACAGTAATTGCATCGGGATTGAATACAACACTCACCATGCACACTTTCCTCCATGGGAGTAATTCTCAGTTTACGCTTTGATCATTCCCTGGAAGACCAGTAGTAGTTTCCGATGCACATCTGGTGGTATTCTGTAATCTGTGGACTATCAGAGAGTTGATGAAACACAGAAATTGAATCGGGATTGAATACAACAGTCACCATGCGCACTTTCCTTTACACGAGTAATGTCTCAAACAGTCTACGCTTGGATCGTTCCCTGGAAGACCAGTAGTAGTTTCCGATGCACATCTGTAGGCATTCTGTAATATGAGGAATATCAGAGTGTTGATGAAACACAGAAATTGCATAGGGATTGAATACAACAGTCACCATGCGCACTTTCCCCCATGGGAGTAATGTCTCAAACGTTTTACGATTTGACCCTTCCCTGGAAGACCAGGAGTAGTTTCCGATACACATCTGGAGGCATTCTGTCATCTGTGGACTATCAGACTGTTGATGAAACACTGAAATTGCATCGGGATTGAATACAACAGTCACCATGGGCACTTTCCTCCACAGGAGTAATGTCTCAAACAGTCTACGCTTTGATCGTTTCCTGGAAGACCAGTAGTAGTTTCCTATGCACGTCTGGTGGCATTCTGTAATCTGTCTACTATCAGAGTGTTGATGAAACACAGAAATTGCATCGGGATTGAATACAACAGTCACCATTCGCACTTTCCTCCATGGGAGTTATCCTCAAACAGTCTACGCTTTAATCTTTACCTGGAAGACCAGTTGTGGTTTCCGATGCACATCTGGAGGCATTCTGTAATCTGTGGACCTTCAAAGTGTTGATGAAACACAGTAATTGTCACGCGATTGAATACAACAGTCCCCATGCGCACTTTCCTCCATGGTAGAAATGTCTCAAACAGTCTAAGATTTGATCGTTCCCAGGAAGACCAGTAATAGTTTCCGATGCACATATGGAGGCATTCTGTAATCTTGGGCTATCAGAGTGTTGATGAAACACAGAAAATGCATTGGGATTGAATACAACAGTCACAATGCGCACTTTCCTCAATGAGAGTAATGTCTCAAAGAATTTACGCTTTTATCGTTCCCTGGAAGACCAGTAGCAGTTTCCGATGCACGTCTGGTGGCATTCTGTAATCTGTGGACTATCAGAGTGTTGATGAAACACAGAAATTGCATCCGGATTGAATACAACAGTCACCATGCGCACTTTCTTCAATGCGAGTAATGTCTCAAACAGTCAACGCTTTGATCGTTCCTGGAAGACCAGTAGTAGTTTCCGATGCACATCTGGCTGCATTCTGTAATCTGTGGACTATCAGAGTGTTGATGAAACACAGAAATTGCATCGGGATTGAATACAACAGTCACCATGCGCCCTTTAGTCCATGGGAGTGATGTCTCAAACAGCCTACGCTTTTATAGTTCCCTGGAAGAAGAGTAGTAGTTTCCGATGCACATCTGTAGGCATTCTGTAATATGAGGAATATCAGAGTGTTGATGAAACACAGAAATTGCATAGGGATTGAATACAACAGTCACCATGCGCACTTTCCCCCATGGGAGTAATGTCTCAAACGTTTTACGATTTGACCCTTCCCTGGAAGACCAGGAGTAGTTTCCGATACACATCTGGAGGCATTCTGTCATCTGTGGACTATCAGACTGTTGATGAAACATAGAAATTGCATCGGGATTGAATAAAACAGTCACCATGCTCACTTTCCTCCATGGGAGTAATGTCTCAAACAGTCTACGCTTTGATCGTTCCTTGTGAGACCAGTAATAGTTTCCGATGCACATCTGGTGGTATTCTGTAATCTGTGGACTATCAGAGTGTTGATGAAACACAGAAATTGAATCGGGATTGAATACAACAGTCACCATGCGCACTTTCCTCCACACGAGTAATGTCTCAAAGAGTCTACGCTTTGATCGTTCCATGGAAGACCAGTAGTAGTTTCCGATGCACATCTGTAGGCATTCTGTAATATGAGGAATATCAGAGTTTTGATGAAACACAGAAATTGCATCGGGATTGAATACAACAGTCACCATGCGCACTTACCTCCACGGGAGTAATGTCTCAAACAGTCCACGCTTTGATCGTTAACTTTAAGACCAGTGGTAGTTTCCGATGCACGTCGGGTCGCATTCTGTGATCTGTGGACTATCAGACTGTTGATGAAACACAGAAATTGCATCGGGATTGAATACAACAGTCACCATGTGCACTTTCCCCCATGGGAGTAATGTCTCAAACTGTTTACGATTTGACCCTTCCCTGGAAGACCAGTAGTAGTTTCCGATGCACATCTGGAGGCATTCTGTCATCTGTGGACTATCAGACTGTTGATGAAACACTGAAATTGCATCGGGATTGAATACAACAGTCACCATGGGCACTTTCCTCCACGGGAGTAATGTCTCAAACAGTCTACGCTTTGATCGTTTCCTGGAAGACCAGTAGTAGTTTCCTATGCACGTCTGGTGGCATTCTGTAATCTGTCTACTATCAGAGTGTTGATGAAACACAGAAATTGCATCGGGATTGAATACAACAGTCACCATGCGCACTTTCCTCCATGGGAGTAATCCTCAAACAGTCTACGCTTTAATCGTTACCTGGAAGACCAGTTGTGGTTTCCGATGCACATCTGGAGGCTTTCTGTAATCTGTGGACCTTCAAAGTGTTGATGAAACACAGTAATTGTCACGCGATTGAATACAACTGTCCCCATGCGCACTTTCCTCCATGGTAGAAATGTCTCAAACAGTCTAAGATTTGATCGTTCCCAGGAAGACCAGTAATAGCTTCCGATGCACATATGGAGGCATTCTGTAATCTGTGCGCTATCAGAGTGTTGATGAAACACAGAAAATGCATCGGGATTGAATACAACAGTCACAATTCGCACTTTCCTCAATGGGAGTAATGTCTCAAAGAATTTACGCTTTTATCGTTCCCTGAAAGACCAGTAGCAGTTTCCGATGCACATCTGTAGGCATTCTGTAATCTGTGGACTATCATAGTGTTGATGAAACACAGAAATTGCATCGGGATTGAGTACAACAGTCACCATGCGCCCTTTAGTCCATGGGAGTGATGTCTCAAACAGCCTACGCTTTTATAGTTCCCTGGAAGACCAGTAGTAGTTTCCGATGCACATCTGGAGACATTCTGCATCTGTGAAGTATCAGAGTGTTGATGAAACACAGAAATTGCATCGGGATTGACTACAACAGTCACCATGCGCACCTTCCTCAATGGGGGTAATGTCTCAAAGAATTTACGCTTTGATCGTTCCCTGGAAGACCAGTCGTAGTTTCCGATGCACATCTGGAGGCTTTTTATAATCTGTGGACTATCAGAGTGTTGTTGAAAGACAGAAATTGCATCGCGATTAAATACAACAGTCACCATGCGCACTTTCCTCCAAGAGAGTAGTGTCTCAAACAGTCTACGCTTTGATCGTTCCTGGAAGACCAGAACTAGTTTCCGATGCACATCTGCAGGCATTCTAAAATCTGTGGACTAACTGAGTGTTGATGAAACACAGAAATTGAATCGGGATTGAATATGACAGTCACCATGCGCACTTTCCTCCACGCGAGTAATGTCTCAGACGGTCTACGCTGTGATCGTTCCCTGGAAGACCAGTAGTAGTTTCCGATCCACATCTGTAGGCATTCTGTAATATGAGAAATATCAGAGTTTTGAGGAAACACAGAAATTGCATCGGGATTGAACACAACAGTCACCATGCGCACTTACCTCCACGGGAGTAATGTCTCAAACAGTCTTCGCTATGATCGTTAACTTTAAGACCAGTAGTAGTTTCCGATGCACGTCTGGTCCCATTCTGTAATCTGTGGACTATCAGACTGTTGATGAAACACAGAAATTGCATCGGGATTGAATACAACAGTCACCATGCGCACATTCCTCCATGGGAGTAATGTCTCAAACAGTTTACGATTTGACCCTTCATTGGAAGACCAGTAGTAGTTTCCGATGCACATCTGGAGATACTCTGTAATCTGTGTTGAGGAAACTCAACAATTGCATCGGGATTGAATACAACAGTCACCATGCGCACTTTCCTCCATGGGAGTAATGTCTCAAAAAAGTCTACGCTTTGATCGTTCCCTGCAAGACCAGTAGTAGTTTCCGATGCTCATCTGGAGGCATTCTGTAATCTGTGGACTATCAGAGTGTTGATAAAACACAGAAATTGAATCGGGATTGAATACAACAGTCACCATGCGCACTTTCCTCCATGGGAGTAATGTCTCAAACAGTCTACGCTTTGATCGTTCCCTGGAAGACCAGTAGTAGTTTCCGATGCACATCTGGTGCCATTCTGTAATCTGTGGACTATCAGACTGTTGATGAAACAGAGAAATTGCATCGGGATTGAATACAACAGTCACCATGCGCACTTTCCTTAATGGGAGTAATGTCTCAAACAGTCTACGCATTGATCGTTCCCTGAAAGACCAGTAGTAAATTCCGATGCACATCTGGAGGCATTCTGTGATCTGTGGACTATAAGAGTGTTGATGAAACACAGAAATTGCGTCGGGGTTGATTACAACAGTCACCATGCGCACTTTCCTCCATGGGAGTAAAGTCTCAAACAGTCTACGCTTTGATCGTTCCCTGGAAGGCTTGTAGTACTTTTCGATGCACATATGGTGGCATTCTGTAATCTGTTGACTATCAGAATGTTGATGAAACACAGATATTGCATCGGTATTGAATACAACATACACCCTCCGCACTTTCTTCCATGGAAGTAATGTCTCAAACAGTCTACACTTTGATCGTTCCCTGGAAGACATGTAGTAGTTTCCGCTGCACATCTGGAGACATTCTGTAATCAGTGGAGTATCAGAGTGTTGATGAAACACAGAATTGCATCGGGATTGAATACAACATACACCATGAGCACCTTCCACAATGGGAGTAATGTCTCAAAGAGTTTACGCTTTGATCGTTCCCTGGAAGACCAGTAGTAGTTACCGATGCACATCTGGAGGCATTCTGTCATCTGTGGACTATCAGACTGTTGATGAAACACAGAAATTGCATCGCGATTGAATACACCAGTCATCATGCGAACTTTCCTACATGAGAGTAGTGTCTCAAACAGTCTACGCTTTGATCGTTAACTGGAAGACCAGAAGTAGTTTCCGATGCACATCTGGAGGCATTCCGTTATCTGTGGACTATCAGTGTGTTGATGTAACACAGTAATTGCATCGGGATTGAATACAACACTCACCATTCACACTTTCCCCCATGGGAGTAATTCTCAGTCTACGCTTTGATCATTCCCTGGAAGACCAGTAGTAGTTTCCGATGCACATCTGGTGGTATTCTGTAATCTGTGGACTATCAGAGAGTTGATGAAACACAGAAATTGAATCGGGATTGAATACAACAGTCACTGTGCGCACTTTCCTTTACGCGAGTAATGTCTCAAACAGTCTACGCTTTGATCGTTCCCTGGAAGACCAGTAGTAGTTTCCGATGCACATCTGGTGGAGTGTTGATGAAACACAGAAATTGAATCGGGATTGAATACAACAGTCACCATACGCACTTTCCTCCACACGAGTAATGTCTCAAAGAGTCTACGCTTTGATCGTTCCCTGGAAGACCAGTAGTAGTTTCCGATGCACATCTGTAGGCATTCTGTAATATGAGGAATATCAGAGTTTTGATGAAACACAGAAATTGCATCGGGATTGAATACAACAGTCACCATGCGCACTTACCACCACGGGAGTAATGTCTCAAACAGTCCACGCTTTGATCGTTAACTTTAAGACCAGTGGTAGTTTCCGATGCACGTCGGGTCGCATTCTGTGATCTGTGGACTATCAGACTGTTGATGAAACACAGAAATTGCATCGGGATTGAATACAACAGTCACCATGTGCACTTTCACCCATGGGAGTAATGTCTCAAACTGTTTACGATTTGACCCTTCCCTGGAAGACCAGTAGTAGTTTCCGATGCACATCTGGAGGCATTCTGTCATCTGTGGACTATCAGACTGTTGATGAAACACTGAAATTGCATCGGGATTGAATACAACAGTCACCATGGGCACTTTCCTCCACGGGAGTAATGTCTCAAACAGTCTACGCTTTGATCGTTTCCTGGAAGACCAGTAGTAGTTTCCGATGCACATATGGTGGCATTCTGTAATCTGTTGACTATCAGAATGTTGATGAAACACAGAAATTGCATCGGGATTGAATACAACATACACCCTCCGCACTTTCTTCCATGGAAGTAATGTCTCAAACAGTCTACACTTTGATCGTTCCCTGGAAGACATGTAGTAGTTTCCGATGCACATCTGGAGACATTCTGTAATCAGTGGAGTATCAGAGAGTTGATGAAACACAGAATTGCATCGGGATTGAATACAACATACACCATGAGCACCTTCCACAATGGGAGTAATGTCTCAAAGAGTTTACGCTTTGATCGTTCCCTGGAAGACCAGTAGTAGTTTCCGATACACATTTGGAGGCATTTTGTAATCTGTGGACTAACAGAGTGTTGATGAAATACAGAAATTGCATCGGGATTGAATACAACAATCATCATGCAAACTTTCCTACATGAGAGTAGTGTCTCAAACAGTCTACGCTTTGATCGTTAACTGGAAGACCAGAAGTAGTTTGCGATGCACATCTGGAGGCATTCCGTTATCTGTGGACTATCAGTGTGTTGATGAAACACAGTAATACCATCGGGATTGAATACAACACTCACCATGCGCACTTTCCTCCATGGGAGTAATGTCTCAAACAGTCTACGCATTGATCGTTCCCTGAAAGACCAGTAGTAGTTTCCGATGCACATCTGGAGGCATTCTGTGATCTGTGGACTATCAGACTGTTGATGAAACACAGAAATTGCATCGGGATTGAATACAACAGTCACCATGCGCACTTTCCTTAATGGGAGTAATGTCTCAAACAGTCTACGCATTGATCGTTCCCTGAAAGACCAGTAGTAGTTTCCGATGCACATCTGGAGGCATTCTGTGATCTGTGGACTATAAGAGTGTTGATGAAACACAGAAATTGCGTCGGGGTTGATTACAACAGTCACCATGCGCACTTTCCTCCATGGGAGTAAAGTCTCAAACAGTCTACGCTTTGATCGTTCCCTGGAAGGCTTGTAGTACTTTTCGATGCACATATGGTGGCATTCTGTAATCTGTTGACTATCAGAATGTTGATGAAACACAGATATTGCATCGGTATTGAATACAACATACACCCTCCGCACTTTCTTCCATGGAAGTAATGTCTCAAACAGTCTACACTTTGATCGTTCCCTGGAAGACATGTAGTAGTTTCCGCTGCACATCTGGAGACATTCTGTAATCAGTGGAGTATCAGAGTGTTGATGAAACACAGAATTGCATCGGGATTGAATACAACATACACCATGAGCACCTTCCACAATGGGAGTAATGTCTCAAAGAGTTTACGCTTTGATCGTTCCCTGGAAGACCAGTAGTAGTTACCGATGCACATCTGGAGGCATTCTGTCATCTGTGGACTATCAGACTGTTGATGAAACACAGAAATTGCATCGGGATTGAATACACCAGTCATCATGCGAACTTTCCTACATGAGAGTAGTGTCTCAAACAGTCTACGCTTTGATCGTTAACTGGAAGACCAGAAGTAGTTTCCGATGCACATCTGGAGGCATTCCGTTATCTGTGGACTATCAGTGTGTTGATGTAACACAGTAATTGCATCGGGATTGAATACAACACTCACCATGCACACTTTCCCCCATGGGAGTAATTCTCAGTCTACGCTTTGATCATTCCCTGGAAGACCAGTAGTAGTTTCCGATGCACATCTGGTGGTATTCTGTAATCTGTGGACTATCAGAGAGTTGATGAAACACAGAAATTGAATCGGGATTGAATACAACAGTCACTGTGCGCACTTTCCTTTACGCGAGTAATGTCTCAAACAGTCTACGCTTTGATCGTTCCCTGGAAGACCAGTAGTAGTTTCCGATGCACATCTGGTGGAGTGTTGATGAAACACAGAAATTGAATCGGGATTGAATACAACAGTCACCATACGCACTTTCCTCCACACGAGTAATGTCTCAAAGAGTCTACGCTTGGATCGTTCCCTGGAAGACCAGTAGTAGTTTCCGATGCACATCTGTAGGCATTCTGTAATATGAGGAATATCAGAGTGTTGATGAAACACAGAAATTGCATAGGGATTGAATACAACAGTCACCATGCGCACTTTCCCCCATGGGAGTAATGTCTCAAACGTTTTACGATTTGACCCTTCCCTGGAAGACCAGGAGTAGTTTCCGATACACATCTGGAGGCATTCTGTCATCCGTGGACTATTAGACTATTGATGAAACACAGAAATTGCATCGGGATTGAAAAACAGTCACCATGCGCACTTTCCTCCATGGGAGTAATGTCTCAAACAGTCTACGCTTTGATCGTTCGCTGGAAGACCAGTACTAGTTTCCGATGCACATCTGGTGGTATTCTGTAATCTGTGGACTATCAGAGTGTTGATGAAACACAGAAATTGAATCGGGATTGAATACAACAGTCACCATGCGCACTTTCCTCCACACGAGTAATGTCTCAAAGAGTCTACGCTTTGATCGTTCCCTGGAAGACCAGTAGTAGTTTCCGATGCACATCTGTAGGCATTCTGTAATATGAGGAATATCAGAGTTTTGATGAAACACAGAAATTGCATCGGGATTGAATACAACAGTCACCATGCGCACTTACCACCACGGGAGTAATGTCTCAAACAGTCCACGCTTTGATCGTTAACTTTAAGACCAGTGGTAGTTTCCGATGCACGTCGGGTCGCATTCTGTGATCTGTGGACTATCAGACTGTTGATGAAACACAGAAATTGCATCGGGATTGAATACAACAGTCACCATGTGCACTTTCCCCCATGGGAGTAATGTCTCAAACTGTTTACGATTTGACCCTTCCCTGGAAGACCAGTAGTAGTTTCCGATGCACATCTGGAGGCATTCTGTCATCTGTGGACTATCAGACTGTTGATGAAACACTGATATTGCATCGGGATTGAATACAACATACACCCTCCGCACTTTCTTCCATGGAAGTAATGTCTCAAACAGTCTACACTTTGATCGTTCCCTGGAAGACATGTAGTAGTTTCCGATGCACATCTGGAGACATTCTGTAATCAGTGGAGTATCAGAGAGTTGATGAAACACAGAATTGCATCGGGATTGAATACAACATACACCATGAGCACCTTCCACAATGGGAGTAATGTCTCAAAGAGTTTACGCTTTGATCGTTCCCTGGAAGACCAGTAGTAGTTTCCGATGCACATTTGGAGGCATTTTGTAATCTGTGGACTATCAGAGTGTTGATGAAATACAGAAATTGCATCGGGATTGAATACAACAATCATCATGCAAACTTTCCTACATGAGAGTAGTGTCTCAAACAGTCTACGCTTTGATCGTTAACTGGAAGACCAGAAGTAGTTTGCGATGCACATCTGGAGGCATTCCGTTATCTGTGGACTATCAGTGTGTTGATGAAACACAGTAATACCATCGGGATTGAATACAACACTCACCATGCGCACTTTCCTCCATGGGAGTAATGTCTCAAACAGTCTACGCATTGATCGTTCCCTGAAAGACCAGTAGTAGTTTCCGATGCACATCTGGAGGCATTCTGTGATCTGTGGACTATCAGAGTGTTGATGAAACACAGAAATTGCGTCGGGATTGAATACAACAGTCACCATGCGCACTTTCCTCCATGGGAGTAAAGTCTCAAACAGTCTACGCTGTGATCGTTCCCTGGAAGACTTGTAGTACTTTTCGATGCACATCTGGAGGCATTCTGTAATCTGTGGACTATCAGAGTGTTGATGAAACACAGAAATTGCATAGGGATTGAATACAACAGTCACCATGCGCACATTCCTCCATGGGAGTAGTGTCTCAAACAGTCTACGCTTTGATCGTTCCCTGGAAGACCAGTAGTAGTTTCCGATGCACATATGGTGGCATTCTGTAATCTGTTGACTATCAGAATGTTGATGAAACACAGAAATTGCATCGGGATTGAATACAACATACACCCTCCGCACTTTCTTCCATGGAAGTAATGTCTCAAACAGTCTACACTTTGATCGTTCCCTGGAAGACATGTAGTAGTTTCCGATGCACATCTGGAGACATTCTGTAATCAGTGGAGTATCAGAGAGTTGATGAAACACAGAATTGCATCGGGATTGAATACAACATACACCATGAGCACCTTCCACAATGGGAGTAATGTCTCAAAGAGTTTACGCTTTGATCGTTCCCTGGAAGACCAGTAGTAGTTTCCGATGCACATTTGGAGGCATTTTGTAATCTGTGGACTATCAGAGTGTTGATGAAATACAGAAATTGCATCGGGATTGAATACAACAATCATCATGCAAACTTTCCTACATGAGAGTAGTGTCTCAAACAGTCTACGCTTTGATCGTTAACTGGAAGACCAGAAGTAGTTTGCGATGCACATCTGGAGGCATTCCGTTATCTGTGGACTATCAGTGTGTTGATTAAACACAGTAATACCATCGGGATTGAATACAACACTCACCATGCGCACTTTCCTCCATGGGAGTAATGTCTCAAACAGTCTACGCATTGATCGTTCCCTGAAAGACCAGTAGTAGTTTCCGATGCACATCTGGAGGCATTCTGTGATCTGTGGACTATCAGAGTGTTGATGAAACACAGAAATTGCGTCGGGATTGAATACAACAGTCACCATGCGCACTTTCCTCCATGGGAGTAAAGTCTCAAACAGTCTACGCTGTGATCGTTCCCTGGAAGACTTGTAGTACTTTTCGATGCACATCTGGAGGCATTCTGTAATCTGTGGACTATCAGAGTGTTGATGAAACACAGAAATTGCATAGGGATTAATTACAACAGTCACCATGCGCACATTCCTCCATGGGAGTAGTGTCTCAAACAGTCTACGCTTTGATCGTTCCCTGGAAGACCAGTAGTAGTTTCCGATGCACATATGGTGGCATTCTGTAATCTGTTGACTATCAGAATGTTGATGAAACACAGAAATTGCATCGGGATTGAATACAACATTCACCCTCCGCACTTTCTTCCATGGAAGTAATGTCTCAAACAGTCTACGCTTTGATCGTTCCCTGGAAGACAAGTAGTAGTTTCCGATGCACATCTGGAGACATTCTGTAATTTGTGGAGTATCAGATTGTTGATGAAACACAGATATTGCATCGGGATTGAATACAACAGTCATCATGCGAACTTTCCTACATGAGAGTAGTGTCTCAAACAGTCTACGCTTTGATCGTTAACTGGAAGACCAGAAGTAGTTTCCGATGCACATCTGGAGGCATTCCGTTATCTGTGGACTATCAGTGTGTTGACGTAACACAGTAATTGCATCGGGATTGAATACAACACTCACCATGCACACTTTCCTCCATGGGAGTAATTCTCAGTCTACGCTTTGATCATTCCCTGGAAGACCAGTAGTAGTTTCCGATGCACATCTGGTGGTATTCTGTAATCTGTGTACTATCAGAGAGTTGATGAAACACAGAAATTGTATCGGGATTGAATACAACAGTCACCATGCGCACTTTCCTTTACGCGAGTAATGTCTCAAACAGTCTACGCTTTGATCGTTCCCTGGAAGACCAGTAGTAGTTTCCGATGCACATCTGGTGGAGTGTTGATGAAACACAGAAATTGAATCGGGATTGAATACAACAGTCACCATACGCGCTTTCCTCCACACGAGTAATTTCTCAAAGAGTCTACGCTTGGATCGTTCCCTGGAAGACCAGTAGTAATTTCCGATGCACATCTGTAGGCATTCTGTAATATGAGGAATATCAGAGTGTTGATGAAACACAGAAATTGCATATGGATTGAATACAACAGTCACCATGCGCACTTTCCCCCAGGGAGTAATGTCTCAAACGTTTTACGATTTGACCCTTCCCTGGAAGACCAGGAGTAGTTACCGATGCACATCTGGAGGCATTCTGTCATCTGTGGACTATCAGACTGTTGATGAAACACAGAAATTGCATCGGGATTGAATAACACAGTCACCATGCGCACTTTCCTCCATGGGAATAATGTCTCAAACAGTCTACGCATTGATCGTTCCCTGGAAGACCAGTAGTAGTTTCCGATGCACATCTGGAGTCATTCTGTAATCTGTGGACTATCAGAGTGTTGATGAAACACAGAAATTCCATAGGGATTGAATACAACAGTCACCATGCGCACTTTCCTCCATGGGAGTAATGTCTCAAACAGTCTACGCTTTGATCGTTCCCTGGAAGACTTGTAGTACTTTTCGATGCACATCTGGTGGCATTCTGTAATTTGTGGACTATCAGAGTGTTGATGAAACACAGAAATTGCTCAGGATTGAATACAACAGTCACCATGCGCACTTTCCTCCATGGGAGTAATGTCTCAAACAGTCTACGCTTTGATCGTTCCCTGGAAGAACAGTAGTAGTTTCCGATGCACATATGGTGGCATTCTGTAATCTGTTGACTATCAGAGTGTTGATGAAACACAGAAATTGCATCGGGATTGAATACAACAGTCACCATGCGCACTTTCCTCCATGGGAGTAATGTCTCAAACAGTCTACGCTTTGATCGTTCCCTGGAAGACCAGTAGTAGTTTCCGATGCACATCTGGAGGCATTCTGTAATCTGTGGACTACCAGAGTGTTGATGAAACACAGAAATTCCATAGGGATTGAATACAACAGTCACCATGCGCACTTTCCTCCATGGGAGTAATGTCTCAAACAGTCTACGCTTTGATCGTTCCCTGGAAGACCAGTAGTAGTTTCCGATGCACATATGGTGGCATTCTGTAATTTGTGGACTATCCGAGTGTTGATGAAACACAGAAATTGCTCATGATTGAATACAACAGTCACCATGCGCACTTTCCTCCATGGGAGTAATGTCTCAAACAGTCTACGCTTTGATCGTTCCCTGGAAGACCAGTAGTAGTTTCCGATGCACATATGGTGGCATTCTGTAATCTGATGACTATCAGAGTGTTGATGAAACACAGAAATTGCATCGGGATTGAATACAACAGTCACCATGCGCACTTTCCTCCATGGGAGTAATGTCTCAAACAGTCTACGCTTTGATCGTTCCCTGGAAGACCAGTAGTAGTTTCCGATGCACATCTGGAGGCATTCTGTAATCTGTGGACTATCAGAGTGTTGATGAAACACAGAAATTCCATAGGGATTGAATACAACAGTCACCATGCGCACTTTCCTCCATGGGAGTAATGTCTCAAACAGTCTACGCTTTGATCGTTCCCTGGAAGACCAGTAGTAGTTTCCGATGCACATCTGGTCGCATTCTGTAATCTGTGGACTATCAGACTGTTGATGAAACACAGAAATTGCATCGGGATTGAATACAACAGTCACCATGCGCACTTTCCTCCATGGGAGTTATGCCTCAAAAAAGTCTACTCTTTGATCGTTCCCTGCATGATCAGTAGTAGTTTCCAATGCACATCTGAAGGCATTCTGTAATCTGGGGACTATCAGAGTTTTGATGAAACACAGAAATTGCATCGGGATTGAATACAACATTCACCATGCGCACTTTCCTCCATGGGAGAAATGTCTCAAACAGTCTACGATTTGATCGTTACCTGGAAGACCAGTAGTAGTTTCCGATGAACATCTGGAGGCATTCTGTAATCTGTGGACTATCAAAGTGTTGATGAAACACAGAAATTGCATCGGGATTTAATACAACAGTCACCATGCGCACTGTCCTCCATGGGAGAAATGTCTCAAACAGTCTACGCTTTGATCGTTTCCTGGAAGACCAGTAGTAGTTTCCGATGCACATCTGGTGGCATTCTGTAATCAGTGGACTATCAGTGTGTTGATGAAACACAGAAATTGCATCGGGATGGAATACAACAGTCACCATGCGCACTTACCTCCATGGGAGTAATGTGTCAAACAGTCTACGCTTTGATCGTTGCCTGGATGACCAGTATTAGATTCCGATACACATCTGGTGGCATTCTGTAATCTGTGGACTATCATAGTGTTAATGAAACACAGAAATTGCATCGGGATTGAATACAACATTCACCATCCGCACTTTCTTCCATTGAAGTAATGTCTCAAACAGTCTACGCTTTGATCGTTCCCTGGAAGACAAGTAGTAGTTTCCGATGCACATCTGGAGACATTCTGTAATTTGTGGAGTATCAGATTGTTGATGAAACACAGATATTGCATCGGGATTGAATACAACAGTCATCATGCGAACTTTCCTACATGAGAGTAGTGTCTCAAACAGTCTACGCTTTGATCGTTAACTGGAAGACCAGAAGTAGTTTCCGATGCACATCTGGAGGCATTCCGTTATCTGTGGACTATCAGTGTGTTGACGTAACACAGTAATTCCATCGGGATTGAATACAACACTCACCATGCACACTTTCCTCCATGGGAGTAATTCTCAGTCTACGCTTTGATCATTCCCTGGAAGACCAATAGTAGTTTCCGATGCACATCTGGTGGTATTCTGTAATCTGTGTACTATCAGAGAGTTGATGAAACACAGAAATTGTATCGGGATTGAATACAACAGTCACCATGCGCACTTTCCTTTACGCGAGTAATGTCTCAAACAGTCTACGCTTTGATCGTTCCCTGGAAGACCAGTAGTAGTTTCCGATGCACATCTGGTGGAGTGTTGATGAAACACAGAAATTGAATCGGGATTGAATACAACAGTCACCATACGCGCTTTCCTCCACACGAGTAATTTCTCAAAGAGTCTACGCTTGGATCGTTCCCTGGAAGACCAGTAGTAATTTCCGATGCACATCTGTAGGCATTCTGTAATATGAGGAATATCAGAGTGTTGATGAAACACAGAAATTGCATATGGATTGAATACAACAGTCACCATGCGCACTTTCCCCCAGGGAGTAATGTCTCAAACGTTTTACGATTTGACCCTTCCCTGGAAGACCAGGAGTAGTTACCGATGCACATCTGGAGGCATTCTGTCATCTGTGGACTATCAGACTGTTGATGAAACACAGAAATTGCATCGGGATTGAATAAAACAGTCACCATGCGCACTTTCCTCCATGGGAATAATGTCTCAAACAGTCTACGCATTGATCGTTCCCTGGAAGACCAGTAGTAGTTTCCGATGCACATCTGGAGTCATTCTGTAATCTGTGGACTATCAGAGTGTTGATGAAACACAGAAATTCCATAGGGATTGAATACAACAGTCACCATGCGCACTTTCCTCCATGGGAGTAATGTCTCAAACAGTCTACGCTTTGATCGTTCCCTGGAAGACTTGTAGTACTTTTCGATGCACATCTGGTGGCATTCTGTAATTTGTGGACTATCAGAGTGTTGATGAAACACAGAAATTGCTCAGGATTGAATACAACAGTCACCATGCGCACTTTCCTCCATGGGAGTAATGTCTCAAACAGTCTACGCTTTGATCGTTCCCTGGAAGAACAGTAGTAGTTTCCGATGCACATATGGTGGCATTCTGTAATCTGTTGACTATCAGAGTGTTGATGAAACACAGAAATTGCATCGGGATTGAATACAACAGTCACCATGCGCACTTTCCTCCATGGGAGTAATGTCTCAAACAGTCTACGCTTTTTTATCGTTCCCTGGAAGACCAGTAGTAGTTTCCGATGCACATCTGGAGGCATTCTGTAATCTGTGGACTACCAGAGTGTTGATGAAACACAGAAATTCCATAGGGATTGAATACAACAGTCACCATGCGCACTTTCCTCCATGGGAGTAATGTCTCAAACAGTCTACGCTTTGATCGTTCCCTGGAAGACCAGTAGTAGTTTCCGATGCACATATGGTGGCATTCTGTAATTTGTGGACTATCCGAGTGTTGATGAAACACAGAAATTGCTCATGATTGAATACAACAGTCACCATGCGCACTTTCCTCCATGGGAGTAATGTCTCAAACAGTCTACGCTTTGATCGTTCCCTGGAAGACCAGTTGTAGTTTCCGATGCACATATGGTGGCATTCTGTAATCTGTTGACTATCAGAGTGTTGATGAAACACAGAAATTGCATCGGGATTGAATAAAACAGTCACCATGCGCACTTTCTTCCATGGAAGTAATGTCTCAAACAGTCTACGCTTTGATCGTTCCCTGGAAGACCAGTAGTAGTTTCCGATGCACATCTGTAGGCATTCTGTAATCTGAGGAATATCAGAGTGTTGATGAAACACAGAGACTGCATCGGGATTGAATACAACAGTCACCATGCGCACTTTCCTCCACGGGAGTAATGTCTCAAACAGTCTACGATTTGATCGTTAACTTTAAGACCAGTAGTAGTTTCCGATGCACATCTGGTCGCATTCTGTAATCTGTGGACTATCAGACTGTTGATGAAACACAGAAATTGCATCGGGATTGAATACAACAGTCACCATGCGCACTTTCCTCCATGGGAGTTATGTCTCAAAAAAGTCTACTCTTTGATCGTTCCCTGCATGATCAGTAGTAGTTTCCAATGCACATCTGAAGGCATTCTGTTATCTGGGGACTATCAGAGTTTTGATGAAACACAGAAATTGCATCGGGATTGAATACAACATTCACCATGCGCACTTTCCTCCATGGGAGAAATGTCTCAAACAGTCTACGCTTTGATCGTTACCTGGAAGACCAGTAGTAGTTTCCGATGAACATCTGGAGGCATTCTGTAATCTGTGGACTATCAAAGTGTTGATGAAACACAGAAATTGCATCGGGATTTAATACAACAGTCACCATGCGCACTGTCCTCCATGGGAGAAATGTCTCAAACAGTCTACGCTTTGATCGTTTCCTGGAAGACCAGTAGTAGTTTCCGATGCACATCTGGTGGCATTCTGTAATCAGTGGACTATCAGTGTGTTGATGAAACACAGAAATTGCATCGGGATGGAATACAACAGTCACCATGCGCACTTACCTCCATGGGAGTAATGTGTCAAACAGTCTACGCTTTGATCGTTGCCTGGATGACCAGTATTAGATTCCGATACACATCTGGTGGCATTCTGTAATCTGTGGACTATCATAGTGTTAATGAAACACGGAAATTGCATCGGGATTGAATACAACATTCACCATCCGCACTTTCTTCCATTGAAGTAATGTCTCAAACAGTCTACGCTTTGATCGTTCCCTGGAAGACAAGTAGTAGTTTCCGATGCACATCTGGAGACAATCTGTAATTTGTGGAGTATCAGATTGTTGATGAAACACAGATATTGCCTCGGGATTGAATACAACAGTCATCATGCGAACTTTCCTACATGAGAGTAGTGTCTCAAACAGTCTACGCTTTGATCGTTAACTGGAAGACCAGAAGTAGTTTCCGATGCACATCTGGAGGCATTCCGTTATCTGTGGACTATCAGTGTGTTGACGTAACACAGTAATTGCATCGGGATTGAATACAACACTCACCATGCACACTTTCCTCCATGGGAGTAATTCTCAGTCTACGCTTTGATCATTCCCTGGAAGACCAGTAGTAGTTTCCGATGCACATCTGGTGGTATTCTGTAATCTGTGTACTATCAGAGAGTTGATGAAACACAGAAATTGTATCGGGATTGAATACAACAGTCACCATGCGCACTTTCCTTTACGCGAGTAATGTCTCAAACAGTCTACGCTTTGATCGTTCCCTGGAAGACCAGTAGTAGTTTCCGATGCACATCTGGTGGAGTGTTGATGAAACACAGAAATTGAATCGGGATTGAATACAACAGTCACCATACGCGCTTTCCTCCACACGAGTAATTTCTCAAAGAGTCTACGCTTGGATCGTTCCCTGGAAGACCAGTAGTAATTTCCGATGCACATCTGTAGGCATTCTGTAATATGAGGAATATCAGAGTGTTGATGAAACACAGAAATTGCATATGGATTGAATACAACAGTCACCATGCGCACTTTCCCCCAGGGAGTAATGTCTCAAACGTTTTACGATTTGACCCTTCCCTGGAAGACCAGGAGTAGTTACCGATGCACATCTGAAGGCATTCTGTCATCTGTGGACTATCAGACTGTTGATGAAACACAGAAATTGCATCGGGATTGAATAAAACAGTCACCATGCGCACTTTCCTCCATGGGAATAATGTCTCAAACAGTCTACGCATTGATCGTTCCCTGGAAGACCAGTAGTAGTTTCCGATGCACATCTGGAGTCATTCTGTAATCTGTGGACTATCAGAGTGTTGATGAAACACAGAAATTCCATAGGGATTGAATACAACAGTCACCATGCGCACTTTCCTCCATGGGAGTAATGTCTCAAACAGTCTACGCTTTGATCGTTCCCTGGAAGACTTGTAGTACTTTTCGATGCACATCTGGTGGCATTCTGTAATTTGTGGACTATCAGAGTGTTGATGAAACACAGAAATTGCTCAGGATTGAATACAACAGTCACCATGCGCACTTTCCTCCATGGGAGTAATGTCTCAAACAGTCTACGCTTTGATCGTTCCCTGGAAGAACAGTAGTAGTTTCCGATGCACATATGGTGGCATTCTGTAATCTGTTGACTATCAGAGTGTTGATGAAACACAGAAATTGCATCGGGATTGAATAAAACTGTCACCATGCGCACTTTCTTCCATGGAAGTAATGTCTCAAACAGTCTAGGCTTTGATCGTTCCCAGGAAGACCAGTAGTAGTTTCCGATGCACATCTGTAGGCATTCTGTAATCTGAGGAATATCAGAGTGTTGATGAAACACAGAGACTGCATCGGGATTGAATACAACAGTCACCATGCGCACTTTCCTCCACGGGAGTAATGTCTCAAACAGTCTACGATTTGATCGTTAACTTTAAGACCAGTAGTAGTTTCCGATGCACGTCTGGTCGCATTCTGTAATCTGTGGACTATCAGACTGTTCTTCTAATAATTTCCGGGTATGCAGCCGGATCCCGTCGACATTCTGCCACGATATTTCGGCCCAGAGACGTCCGGCCATCATCAGGTGAGTACACAACTACTGAAGAGCCCAGGTGCAGTCGCGGTATTTATACCGATTCTCGCGCACGTGTTGATTGAGACCACACAATGCAGTACCACCAAGACTCTACGGTCTTCCCAAGATACACAAGGATGGTGCCCCACTACGATTAATAGTGAGTAATATTGGTGCTGCCACCTATTCTACAGCAAAATATCTGGCCTCACTACTAAAGCCGTATGT
The DNA here is from genome assembly GCF_023897955.1 of Schistocerca gregaria. Classification (NCBI taxonomy): domain Eukaryota; kingdom Metazoa; phylum Arthropoda; class Insecta; order Orthoptera; family Acrididae; genus Schistocerca; species Schistocerca gregaria. Next base: position 46,713,299 of record NC_064927.1, read on the forward strand.
GGGTAAGTGTTGCCACCATATACGTAATTCCGAGGATTTTGTCAGTCGCTTGAAGGAAGTTAAGCTTAGCAGTTCGGATTTATTAGTCAGCTTTGATGTGGTCTCACTATTTACCAAAGTGCCTTTAATGGAATCGTTACATCTTATTGGTAACTTATTCAGTGCAGAAATGACGGCCTTGTTTGAACAGATACTCTCCTCAACGTACTTTCTATTCAATGACGAATTCTTTGAACAAACAGACGGCGTCGCCATGGGGAGCCCTTTGTCCCCTGTGGTAGCTAATCTCTTTATGGAGGACTTTGAGGAGAAAGCACTTGAGTCTGCTGTCTTAAAGCCTACGGTCTTCTGGCGGTACGTAGATGATACTTTTGTTGTATGGCCTCATGGCAGACAGGAACTGGAGAAATTCCTTCATCATTTAAACTCTTTACATGAGAACATCAAATTCACGATGGAGATTGAAAAAGATGGCACTTTACCATTTCTAGACGTGCTAGTATGCCGTAAAAATGATGGGTCATTAGGACATTCTGTGTACAGGAAACCGACTCACACAGATCTGTATCTCCAGGCGTCAAGCTGCCACCACCCAGCACAAACAGCCGGCGTTCTCAGTACCTTAATACATCGAGCGCATGTAATATCGGACGATGAAAACCTCCACGCAGAATTAGAACACTTGGAGAAGGTTTTTAAAGAGAATGGCTACACTTCACGCCAAATAAGAAAGGCCATGCGCAACTGTCATAACAAGAAGCAGCGCACTGAGGACGCTGATGACGACTTTAAATCAACTGCGTTTCTTCCATACGCCGGGAATGTGTCGTCGAAAATAGGCCGATTACTGAAGAAGAATAAAATCAAGGTTATCTTCCGTCCACCAGCAAAGAACCGGGCCCTGGTTGGATCCGTTAAAGACGATTTACAACTGAAGAAAGCAGCCATCTACAAAATTCCCTGTGAATGTGGCTCTGCATATATTGGCCAGACGACAAGAACTGTCCATGAACGGTGTACAGAACATGAAAGATACACCCGTCTGCGGCAACCGTCAAAATCGGCAGTAGCAGAGCACTGTATTTCATTGGGACATTCAATGGAATACAATGGAACAAAAATTTTAGCTCCGGTTTCCGGATTTTGGGATTCCGTAATCAAGGAATCAGTGGAAATACGTCTTGCCGATAATCTTATAAATCGTGACAACGGCTTTCAACTGGATAAAACTTGGAATCCTGTTATTAAAGTTATACATTCACAGCGGAATAGACAGCGTCATTCGATACTCAATGACTAGATGATCTTTTACTTTCACCACCGAGGGCAGCACGTACAACTCGGCTATGCCGCGCATGTCAACACGTGCGCGAGAATCGGTATAAATACCGCGACTGCACCTGGGCTCTTCAGTAGTTGTGTACTCACCTGATGATGGCCGGACGTCTCTGGGCCGAAATATCGTGGCAGAATGTCGACGGGATCCGGCTGCATACCCGGAAATTATTAGAAGAACAAATACGCCGGGAAAATTTCAGAAGTCATATCAGACTGTTGATGAAACACAGAAATTGCATCGGGATTGAATACAACAGTCACCATGCGCACTTTCCTCCATGGAAGTTATGTCTCAAAAAAGTCTACTCTTAGATCGTTCCCTGCATGATCAGTAGTAGTTTCCGATGCACATCTGAAGGCATTCTGTAATCTGTGGACTATCAGAGTGTTGATGAAACACAGAAATTGCATCGGGATTGAATACAACATTCACCATGCGCACTTTCCTCCATGGGAGAAATGTCTCAAACAGTCTACGCTTTGATCGTTCCCTGGAAGACCAGTAGTAGATTCCGATGAACATCTGGAGGCATTCTGTAATCTGTGGACTATCAAAGTGTTGATGAAACACAGAAATTGCATCGGGATTGAATACAACAGTCACCATACGCACTTTCCTCCATGGGAGAAATGTCTCAAACAGTCTACGCTTTGATCGTTCCCTGGAAGACCAGTAGTAGTTTCCGATGCACATCTGGTGGCATTCTGTAATCAGTGGACTATCAGTGTGTTGATGAAACACAGAAATTGCAACGGGATGGAATGCAAGAGTCACCATGCGCACTTTCCTCCATGGGGGTAATGTGTCAAACAGTCTACGCTTTAATCGTTTCCTGGAAGACCAGTATTAGATTCCGATAGACATCTGGTGGCATTCTGTAATCTGTGGACTATCAGAGTGTTAATGAAACACAGAAATTGCATCGGGATTGAATACAACAGTCACCATGCGCACTTTCCTCCATGGGGGTAGTGTCTCAAACAGTCTACGCTTTAATCTTTCCCTGGAAGACAAGTAGTAGTTCCCGATGCACATCTAGAGGCAATCAGAAATCTGTGGACTAACAGAGTGTTGATGAAACACAGAAATTGCATCGGGATTCAATACAACAGTCACCATGCGCACTTTCCTCCATGGGAGTAATGTCTCAAACAGTCTACGTTTTGATCGTTCCCTGGAAGACCAGTAGTAGTTTCCGATGAACATCTGGAGGCGTTCTGTAATCTGCGGACTATCAGAGTGTTGATGAATTACAGAAAGTGCATCGGGATTGTATACAACAGTCACCATGTTCAGTTTCCTCCATGGGAGTAATTCTGAAACAGTATACGCTCTGATCGTTCCCTGGAAGACCAGTACTAGTTTCCGATGCACATCTGGTGGCATTCATTAATCAGTGGACTATCAGAGTGTTGATGAAATACAGAAATTGCATCGGGATTTAATACAACAGTCATCACGTGCACTTTCCTCCATGAGAGTAGTGTCTCAAACAGTCTACACTTTGATCGTTAACTGGAACACCAGAAGTAGTTTCCGATGCAGATCTGGAGGCATTCTGAAATCTGGGGACTAAATGAGTGTTGATGAAACACAGAAGTTGCACCGGGATTGAATACAACAGCCACCATGCGCACTTTCCTCCATGGGAGTAATGTCTCAAACAATCTACTCCTTGATCGTTCCCTGGAAGACCAGTAGTAGTTTCCGATGCACATCTGGAGGCATTCTATAATCTGTGGACTATCAGAGTGTTGATGAAACACAGAAATTGCATCGGGATTATATACAACAGTCACCATGCGCACTTTCCTATATATGAGGTATGTCTCAAACAGTCTACGCTTTGATCGTTCCCTGGAAGACCAGTAGTAGTTTCCGAAGCACATATGGTGGCATTCTGTAGTCTGTTGACTATCAGAGTGTTGATGAAAAACAAAAATTGCATCGGGATTGAATACAACAGTCACCATCAGCACTTTCCTCCATGGGAGTAATGTCTGAAAGAGTCTACTCTTTGATCGTTCCCTGGAATACCAGCAGTAGTTTCCGATGCACATCTCGTGGCATTCTGTAATCTGTGGAGTATCAGACTGTTGATGAAACAGAGAAATTGCATCGGGATTGAATACAACAGTCACCATGCCCACTTTCCTCCATGGGAGTAATGTCTCAAACAGTCTACGCTTTGGTCGTTCTATGGAAGACCAGTAGTAGTTTCCGATGCACGTGTGGTGGCATTCTGTTATCTGTGGACTATCAGAGTGTTGATGAAACACAGAAACTGCATCGGGATTGAATACAACAGTCACCATGCGCACTTTCCTCCATGGGAGTAATCCTCAAACAGTCTTCGCTTTAATCGTTCTCTGGAAAACCAGTAGTAGTTTCCGATGCACATCTGGAGGCTTTTTGTAATCTGTGGACCATCAAAGTGTCGATGAAACACATTAATTGTTTTGGGATTGAATACAACAGTCCCCATGCGCACTTTCCTCCATGGTAGTAATGTCTCAAACAGTCTACGATTTGATCGTTCCCAGGAAGACCAGTAATAGTTTCCGATGCACATATGGAGGCATTCTGTAATCTGTGGGCTATCAGAGTGTTGATGAAACACAGAAAATGCATCGGGATTGAATACAACAGTCACCATGCGTACTTTCCTCCATGGGAGTAATGTCTCAAAGTGTTTACGCTTTGATCGTTCCCTGGAAGACCAGTAGCAGTTTCCGATGCACATCTGGATTCCTTCTGTAATCTGTGGACCTTCAAAGTGTGGATTGAAACACAGAAATTGACTCGGGATTGAATAGAACAGTCACCATGCGCACTTTCCTCCATGGGAGTAATGTCTCAAACAGTTTACACTTTTATCGTTCCCTGGAAGACCAGTAGTAGTTTCCTATGCACATCTGGTGGCAATCTGTAATCTGTGGACTACCAGAGTGTTGATGAAACACAGAAATTGCATCGCAATTGAATACAACAGTCACCATGCGCACTTTCCTCCATGGGAGTAATCCTCAAACAGTCTACGCTTTAATCGTTACCTGGAAGACCAGTTGTGGTTTCCGTTGCACATCTGGAGGCTTTCAGTAATCTGTGGACCTTCAAAGAGTTGATGAAACACAGTAATTGTCACGCGATTGAATACAACAGTCCCATGCGCACTTTCCTCCATGGTAGTAATGTCTCAAACAGTCTACGATTTGATCGTTCCCAGGAAGACTAGTAATAGTTTCCGATGCACATATGGAGGCATTCTGTAATCTGTGGGCTATCAGAGTGTTGATGAAACACAGAAAATGCATCGGGATTGAATACAACAGTCACCATGCGAACTTCCCTATATGTGAGTAATGTCTCAGAGAGTTTACGCTTTTATCGTTTCCTGGAAGACCAGTAGCAGTTTCCGATGCACATCTGGAGGGATTCTTTAATCTGTGGACTATCAGAGTGTTGATGAAACACAGAAATTGCATCCGGATTGAATACAACAGTCACCATGCGCACTTTCCTCAATGCGAGTAATGTCTCAAACAGTCAACGCTTTGATCGTTCCTGGAAGACCAGTAGTAGTTTCCGATGCACATCTGGCTGCATTCTGTAATCTGTGGACTATCAGAGTGTTGATGAAACACTGAAATTGCATCGGGATTGAATAGAACAGTCACCATGCGCACTTTCCTCCATGGGAGTAATGTCTCAAACAGTCTACGCTTTGATCGTTCCCTGGAAGACTTGTAGTACTTTTCGATGCACATCTGGAGGCATTCTGTAATCTGTGGACTATCAGAGTGTTGATGAAACACAGAAATTGCTTCAGGATTGAATACAACAGTCACCATGCGCACTTTCCTCCATGAGAGTAGTGTCTCAAACAGTCTACGCTTTGATCGTTCCTGGAAGACCAGAACTAGTTTCCGCTGCACATCTGCAGGCATTCTAAAATCTGTGGACTAACTGAGTGTTGATGAAACACAGAAATTGCATCGGGATTGAATACAACAGACACCATGCGCACTTTCCTCCATGGGAGTGATGTCTCAAAGAGTTTACGCTTTGATCGTTCCCTGGAAGACCAGTAGTAGTTTCCGATGCACATCTGGAGGCATTCTGTAATCTGTGGACTATCAGAGTGTTGATGAAACACAGAAATTGCATCGGGATTGAATACAACAGTCACTTTCCTCCATGGGAGTAAGGTCTCAAACAATCTACGCTTTGATCGTTCCCTGGAAGACAGGAGTAGTTTCCGATGCACGTCTGGTGACATTCTGTAATCTGTGGACTATCAGAGTGTTGATGAAACACAGAAATTGCATCGGGATTGAATACAACAGTCACCATGCGCACTTTCCTCCATGGGAGTAATCCTCAAACAGTCTACGCTTTAATCGTTCTCTGGAAAACCAGTAGTAGTTTCCGATGCACATCTCCAGGCTTTTTGTAATCTGTGGACCTTCAAAGTGTTGATGAAACACAGTAATTGTCTCGGGGTTGAATACAACGTTCACCATCCGCACTTTCTTCCATGGAAATAATGTCTCAAACAGTCTACGCTTTGATCGTTCCCTGGAAGACCAGTAGTAGTTTCCGATGCACATCTGTAGGCATTCTGTAATCTGAGGAATATCAGAGTGTTGATGAAACACAGGGACTGTATCGGGATTGAATACAACAGTCACCATGCACACTTGCCTCCACGGGAGTAATGTCTCAAACAGTCTACGATTTGATCGTTAACTTTAAGACCAGTAGTAGTTTCCGATGCACGTCTGGAGATATTCTGTATCTGTGTTCATGAAACTAAGAAATTGCATCGGGATTGAATACAACAGTCACCATGCGCACTATCCTCCATGGGAGTAATGTCTCAAACAGTCTACGCTTTGATCGCTCCCTGGAAGACCAGTAGTAGTTTCCGATGCACATCTCGTGGCATTCTGTAATGTGTGGACTATCAGATTGATGATGAAACACTGAAATTGCATCGCGATTGAATACAACAGTCACCATGGGCACTTACCTCCATGGGAGTAATCCTCAAACAGTCTACGCTTTAATCGTTACCTGGAAGACCAGTTGTGGTTTCCGATGCACATCTGGAGGCTTTCTGTAATCTGTAGACTTTCAAAGTGTTGATGAACCACAGTAATTGTCACGGGATTGAATACAACATTCCCCATGCGCACTTTCCTCCATGGTAGTAATGTCTCAAACAGTCTAAGATTTGATCGTTCCCTGGAAGACCAGTAATTGTTTCCGATGCACATATGGAGGCATTCTGTAATCTGTGTTCTATCAGAGTGTTGATGAAACACAGAAAAAGACTCGGGATTGAATACAACAGTCACCATGCGCACTTTCCTCCATGGGAGTAATGTCTCAATGAGTTTACGCTTTTATCGTTCCCTTTAAGACCAGTAGCAGTTTCCGATGCACATCTGGAGCCATTCCATAATCTGTGGGCTATCAGAGTGTTGATGAAACACAGAAATTGCATCGGGATTGACTACAACAGTCACCATGCGCACCTTCCTCAATGGGGGTAATGTCTCAAATAGTTTACGCTTTGATCGTTCCCTGGAAGACCAGTAGTAGTTTGCGATGCACATCTGGAGGCTATTTGTAATCTGTGGACTATCAGTGTGTTGATGGAACACAGAAATTGCATCGGGATTAAATCCAACAGTCACCATGCGCACTTTCCTCCATGGTAGTAATGTATCAAACAGTCTACGCTTTGATCGTTCCTGGAAGACCAGAACTAGTTTCCGATGCACATCTGCAGGCGTTCTGAAATCTGTGGACTAACTGAGTGTTGATGAAACACAGAAATTGCATCGGGATTGAATACAACAGTCACCATGCACACTTTCCTCGATGCGAGTAATGTCTCTAACATTCTACGCTTTGATCGTTCCCTGGAAGACCAGTAGTAGTTTTCGATGCACGTCTGGTGGCATTCTGTAATCTGTGGACTATCAGAGTGATGATGAAACACAGAAAATGCATCGGGATTGAATACAACAGTCACCATGCGCAGTTTCCTCCATGGGAGTAATGTCTCAAAGTGTTTACGCTTTGATCGTTCCTGTAAGACCAGTAGTAGTTTCCGATGCACATCTGGTGGCATTCTGTAATCTGTGGACTATCAGAGTGTTGATGAAACAGAGAAATTACATCGGGATTGAATACAACAATCACCATGCCCACTTTCCTCCATGGGAGCAATGTCTGAAACAGTCTACGCTTTGATCGTTCCCTGGAAGACCAGTAGTAGTTTCCTATGCACGTCTGGTGGCATTCTGTAATCTGTGGACTATCAGAGTGTTGATGAAACATAGAATTTGCATTGGGATTGAATACAACAGTCACCATGCGCACTTTCCTACATGTTAGTAATCCTCAAACAGACTACGCTTTAATCGTTACCTGGAACACCAGTTGTGGTTTCCGATGCACATCTGGAGGCTTTCTGTAATCTGTGGACCTTCAAAGTGTTGATGAAACACAGTAATTGTCACGGGATTGAATACAACATTCCCCATGCGCACTTTCCTCCATGGTAGTAATGTCTCAAACAGTCTACGATTTGATCGTTCCCTGGAAGACCAGTAATAGTTTCCGATGCACATATGGAGGCATTCTGTAATCTGTGGGCTATCAGAGTGTTGATGAAACACAAAAAATGCATCGAGATAGAATACAACATTCACCATGCGCACTTTCCTCCATGGGAGTAATGTCTCAATGAGTTTACGCTTTTATCGCTCCCTTTAAGACCAGTAGCAGTTTCCGATGCACATCTGGAGCCATTCTGTAATCTGTGGACTATCAGAGTGTTGATGAAACACAGAAATTGCTTCGGGATTGAATACAACAGTCACCATGCGCCCTTTCCTCCATGGGTGTGATGTCTCAAACAGTCTACGCTTTGATCGTTCCTGGAAGACCAGAACTAGTTTCCGATGCACATCTGCAGGCATTCTGAAACCTGTGGACTAACTGAGTGTTGATGAAACACAGAAATTGCATCGGGATTGAATACAACAGTCACCATGCGCACTTTCCTCGATGCGAGTAATGTCTCAAACAGTCTACGCTTTGATCCTTCCCTGGAAGACCGGTAGTAATTACCGATGCACATCAGGAGGCATTCTGTAATCTGTGGACTATCTGAGTGTTGATGAAACACAGAAATTGCATCGGGATTGAATACAACACTCACCATGCGCACTTTCCTCAATGGGAGTAATGTCTCAAACAGTCTACGCTTTGATCATTCCCTGGAAGACCAGTAGTAATTACTGATGCCCATCTGGAGGCATTCTGTAATCTGTGGAGTATCAGAGTGTTGATGAAACACAGAACTTGCATCGGGATTGAATACAACATTCACCATGCGCACATTCCTCCATGGGAGTAATTCTCAAACAGTCTACGCTTTGATCGTCCCCTGGAAGACCAGGAGAAGTTTCCGATGCACATCTGGAGGCATTCTGTAATCTGTGGACTGTCAGACTGTTGATGAAACAAAGAAAATGTATCGGCATTGAATACAAGAATCACCATGCGCATTTTCCTCCATGGGAGTAATGTCTCAAAGAGTTTACGCTTTGATCGTTCCCTGGAAGACCAGTAGCAGTTTCCGATGCACATCCGGAGGCATTCTGTAATCTGTGGACTATCGGAGTGTTGAAGAAAAACAGAAATTGCATCGTGATTGAATGCAACAATCACCATGCGCACTTTCCTCCATGGGAGTAATGTCTCAAACAGTTTACGCTTTGATAGTTTCCTGGAAGACCAGTAGCAGTCTCCGATGCACATCTGGAAATATTCTGTAATCTGTGTTAATGAAACTAAGAAATTGCATCGGGAATGAATACAACAGTCACCATGCGGCCTTTCCTCCATGTTAGTAATGTCTCAAACAGTGTACGTTTTGATCGCTCCCTGGAAGACCAGTAGTAGTTTCCGATGCACATCTCGTATCATTCTGTAATGTGTGGACTATCAGAGTGATGATGAAACACTGAAATTGCATCGGGATTGAAAACAACAGTCACCATGGGCACTTACCTCCACGGGAGTAATGTCTCAAACAGTCTACGCCTACATCGTTCCCTGGAAGACCAGTAGTAGTTTCCGATGCACATCTGGTGGCATTCTGTAATCTGTGGACTATCAGAGTGTTGATGAAACTGAAAAATTACATCGGGATTTAATACAACAGTCACCATGCCCACTTTCCTCCATGGGAGCAATGTCTGAAACAGTCTACGCTTTGATCGTTCCCTGGAAGACCAGTAGTAGTTTCCTATGCACGTCTGGTGGCATTCTGTAATCTGTGGACTATCAGAGTGTTGATGAAAGACAGAGACTGCATCGGGATTGAATACAACAGTCACCATGCGCACTTTCCTCCACGGGAGTAATGTCTCAAACAGTCTACGATTTGATCGTTAACTTTAAGACCAGTAGTAGTTTCCGATGCACATCTGGTCGCATTCTGTAATCTGTGGACTATCAGACTGTTGATGAAACACAGAAATTGCATCGGGATTGAATACAACAGTCACCATGCGCACTTTCCTCCATGGGAGTTATGTCTCAAAAAATCTACTCTTTGATCGTTCCCTGCATGATCAGTAGTAGTTTCCAATGCACATCTGAAGGCATTCTGTAATCTGGGGACTATCAGAGTTTTGATGAAACACAGAAATTGCATCGGGATTGAATACAACATTCACCATGCGCACTTTCCTCCATGGGAGAAATGTCTCAAACAGTCTACGCTTTGATCGTTACCTGGAAGACCAGTAGTAGTTTCCGATGAACATCTGGAGGCATTCTGTAATCTGTGGACTATCAAAGTGTTGATGAAACACAGAAATTGCATCGGGATTTAATACAACAGTCACCATGCGCACTATCCTTCATGGGAGAAATGTCTCAAACAGTCTACGCTTTGATCGTTCCCTGGAAGACCAGTAGTAGTTTCCGATGCACATCTGGTGGCATTCTGTAATGAGTGGACTATCAGTGTGTTGATGAAACACAGAAATTGCATCGGGATGGAATACAACAGTCACCATGCGCACTTACCTCCATGGGAGTAATGTGTCAAACAGTCTACGCTTTGATCGTTGCCTGGATGACCAGTATTAGATTCCGATACACATCTGGTGGCATTCTGTAATCTGTGGACTATCATAGTGTTAATGAAACACAGAAATTGCATCGGGATTGAATACAACATTCACCATCCGCACTTTCTTCCATTGAAGTAATGTCTCAAACAGTCTACGCTTTGATCGTTCCCTGGAAGACAAGTAGTAGTTTCCGATGCACATCTGGAGACATTCTGTAATTTGTGGAGTATCAGAGTGTTGATGAAACACAGATATTGCATCGGGATTGAATACAACAGTCATCATGCGAACTTTCCTACATGAGAGTAGTGTCTCAAACAGTCTACGCTTTGATCGTTAACTGGAAGACCAGTAGTAGTTTCCGATGCACATCTGGAGGCATTCCGTTATCTGTGGACTATCAGTGTGTTGACGTAACACAGTAATTGCATCGGGATTGAATACAACACTCACCATGCGCACTTTCCTCCATGGGAGTAATTCTCAGTCTACGCTTTGATCATTCCCTGGAAGACCAGTAGTAGTTTCCGATGCACATCTGGTGGTATTCTGTAATCTGTGTACTATCAGAGAGTTGATGAAACACAGAAATTGTATCGGGATTGAATACAACAGTCACCATGCGCACTTTCCTTTACGCGAGTAATGTCTCAAACAGTCTACGCTTTGATCGTTCCCTGGAAGACCAGTAGTAGTTTCCGATGCACATCTGGTGGAGTGTTGATGAAACACAGAAATTGAATCGGGATTGAATACAACAGTCACCATACGCGCTTTCCTCCACACGAGTAATTTCTCAAAGAGTCTACGCTTGGATCGTTCCCTGGAAGACCAGTAGTAATTTCCGATGCACATCTGTAGGCATTCTGTAATATGAGGAATATCAGAGTGTTGATGAAACACAGAAATTGCATATGGATTGAATACAACAGTCACCATGCGCACTTTCCCCCAGGGAGTAATGTCTCAAACGTTTTACGATTTGACCCTTCCCTGGAAGACCAGGAGTAGTTACCGATGCACATCTGGAGGCATTCTGTCATCTGTGGACTATCAGACTGTTGATGAAACACAGAAATTGCATCGGGATTGAATAAAACAGTCACCATGCGCACTTTCCTCCATGGGAATAATGTCTCAAACAGTCTACGCATTGATCGTTCCCTGGAAGACCAGTAGTAGTTTCCGATGCACATCTGGAGTCATTCTGTAATCTGTGGACTATCAGAGTGTTGATGAAACACAGAAATTCCATAGGGATTGAATACAACAGTCACCATGCGCACTTTCCTCCATTGGAGTAATGTCTCAAACAGTCTACGCTTTGATCGTTCCCTGGAAGACTTGTAGTACTTTTCGATGCACATCTGGTGGCATTCTGTAATTTGTGGACTATCAGAGTGTTGATGAAACACAGAAATTGCTCAGGATTGAATACAACAGTCACCATGCGCACTTTCCTCCATGGGAGTAATGTCTCAAACAGTCTACGCTTTGATCGTTCCCTGGAAGAACAGTAGTAGTTTCCGATGCACATATGGTGGCATTCTGTAATCTGTTGACTATCAGAGTGTTGATGAAACACAGAAATTGCATCGGGATTGAATAAAACTGTCACCATGCGCACTTTCTTCCATGGAAGTAATGTCTCAAACAGTCTAGGCTTTGATCGTTCCCAGGAAGACCAGTAGTAGTTTCCGATGCACATCTGTAGGCATTCTGTAATCTGAGGAATATCAGAGTGTTGATGAAACACAGAGACTGCATCGGGATTGAATACAACAGTCACCATGCGCACTTTCCTCCACGGGAGTAATGTCTCAAACAGTCTACGATTTGATCGTTAACTTTAAGACCAGTAGTAGTTTCCGATGCACGTCTGGTCGCATTCTGTAATCTGTGGACTATCAGACTGTTCTTCTAATAATTTCCGGGTATGCAGCCGGATCCCGTCGACATTCTGCCACGATATTTCGGCCCAGAGACGTCCGGCCATCATCAGGTGAGTACACAACTACTGAAGAGCCCAGGTGCAGTCGCGGTATTTATACCGATTCTCGCGCACGTGTTGATTGAGACCACACAATGCAGTACCACCAAGACTCTACGGTCTTCCCAAGATACACAAGGATGGTGCCCCACTACGATTAATAGTGAGTAATATTGGTGCTGCCACCTATTCTACAGCAAAATATCTGGCCTCACTACTAAAGCCGTATGTGGGTAAGTGTTGCCACCATATACGTAATTCCGAGGATTTTGTCAGTCGCTTGAAGGAAGTTAAGCTTAGCAGTTCGGATTTATTAGTCAGCTTTGATGTGGTCTCACTATTTACCAAAGTGCCTTTAATGGAATCGTTACATCTTATTGGTAACTTATTCAGTGCAGAAATGACGGCCTTGTTTGAACAGATACTCTCCTCAACGTACTTTCTATTCAATGACGAATTCTTTGAACAAACAGACGGCGTCGCCATGGGGAGCCCTTTGTCCCCTGTGGTAGCTAATCTCTTTATGGAGGACTTTGAGGAGAAAGCACTTGAGTCTGCTGTCTTAAAGCCTACGGTCTTCTGGCGGTACGTAGATGATACTTTTGTTGTATGGCCTCATGGCAGACAGGAACTGGAGAAATTCCTTCATCATTTAAACTCTTTACATGAGAACATCAAATTCACGATGGAGATTGAAAAAGATGGCACTTTACCATTTCTAGACGTGCTAGTATGCCGTAAAAATGATGGGTCATTAGGACATTCTGTGTACAGGAAACCGACTCACACAGATCTGTATCTCCAGGCGTCAAGCTGCCACCACCCAGCACAAACAGCCGGCGTTCTCAGTACCTTAATACATCGAGCGCATGTAATATCGGACGATGAAAACCTCCACGCAGAATTAGAACACTTGGAGAAGGTTTTTAAAGAGAATGGCTACACTTCACGCCAAATAAGAAAGGCCATGCGCAACTGTCATAACAAGAAGCAGCGCACTGAGGACGCTGATGACGACTTTAAATCAACTGCGTTTCTTCCATACGCCGGGAATGTGTCGTCGAAAATAGGCCGATTACTGAAGAAGAATAAAATCAAGGTTATCTTCCGTCCACCAGCAAAGAACCGGGCCCTGGTTGGATCCGTTAAAGACGATTTACAACTGAAGAAAGCAGCCATCTACAAAATTCCCTGTGAATGTGGCTCTGCATATATTGGCCAGACGACAAGAACTGTCCATGAACGGTGTACAGAACATGAAAGATACACCCGTCTGCGGCAACCGTCAAAATCGGCAGTAGCAGAGCACTGTATTTCATTGGGACATTCAATGGAATACAATGGAACAAAAATTTTAGCTCCGGTTTCCGGATTTTGGGATTCCGTAATCAAGGAATCAGTGGAAATACGTCTTGCCGATAATCTTATAAATCGTGACAACGGCTTTCAACTGGATAAAACTTGGAATCCTGTTATTAAAGTTATACATTCACAGCGGAATAGACAGCGTCATTCGATACTCAATGACTAGATGATCTTTTACTTTCACCACCGAGGGCAGCACGTACAACTCGGCTATGCCGCGCATGTCAACACGTGCGCGAGAATCGGTATAAATACCGCGACTGCACCTGGGCTCTTCAGTAGTTGTGTACTCACCTGATGATGGCCGGACGTCTCTGGGCCGAAATATCGTGGCAGAATGTCGACGGGATCCGGCTGCATACCCGGAAATTATTAGAAGAACAAATACGCCGGGAAAATTTCAGAAGTCATATCAGACTGTTGATGAAACACAGAAATTGCATCGGGATTGAATACAACAGTCACCATGCGCACTTTCCTCCATGGAAGTTATGTCTCAAAAAAGTCTACTCTTTGATCGTTCCCTGCATGATCAGTAGTAGTTTCCGATGCACATCTGAAGGCATTCTGTAATCTGTGGACTATCAGAGTGTTGATGAAACACAGAAATTGCATCGGGATTGAATACAACATTCACCATGCGCACTTTCCTCCATGGGAGAAATGTCTCAAACAGTCTACGCTTTGATCGTTCCCTGGAAGACCAGTAGTAGATTCCGATGAACATCTGGAGGCATTCTGTAATCTGTGGACTATCAAAGTGTTGATGAAACACAGAAATTGCATCGGGATTGAATACAACAATCACCATGCGCACTTTCCTCCATGGGAGAAATGTCTCAAACAGTCTACGCTTTGATCGTTCCCTGGAAGACCAGTAGTAGTTTCCGATGCACATCTGGTGGCATTCTGTAATCAGTGGACTATCAGTGTGTTGATGAAACACAGAAATTGCATCGGGATGGAATACAACAGTCACCATGCGCACTTTCCTCCATGGGAGTAATGTGTCAAACAGTCTACGATTTGATCGTTGCCTGGATGACCAGTATTAGATTCCGATACACATCTGGTGGCATTCTGTAATCTGTGGACAATCAGAGTGTTAATGAAACACAGAAATTGCATCGGGATTGAATACAACAGTCACCATGCGCACTTTCCTCCATGGGAGTAGTGTCTCAAACAGTCTACGCTTTAATCTTTCCCTGGAAGACAAGTAGTAGTTCCCGATGCACATCTGGAGGCAATCTGAAATCTGTGGACTAACTGAGTGTTGATGAAACACAGAATTGCATCGGGATTCAATACAACAGTCACCATGCGCACTTTCCTCCATGGGAGTAATGTCTCAAACAGTCTACGGTTTGATCGTTCCCTGGATGACCAGTAGTAGTTTCCGATGAACATCTGGAGGCATTCTGTAATCTGCGGACTATCAGAGTGTTGATGAAATACAGAAAGTGCATCGGGATTGAATACAACAGTCACCATGTTCAGTTTCCTCCATGGGAGTAATTCTCAAACAGTATTCGCTCTGATCGTTCCCTGGAAGACCAGTACTAGTTTTCGGTGCACATCTGGTGGCATTCATTAATCAGTGGACTATCAGAGTGTGGATGAAACACAGAAATTGCATTGGGATTAATACAACAGCCACCATGCGCACTTACCCCCATGGGAGTAATGTCTCAAACAGTCTACGCTTTGACCGTTAACTTTAAGACCAGTAGTAGTTTCCGATGCACGTCGGGTCGCATTCTGTAATCTGTGGACTATCAGACTGTTGATGAACACAGAAATTGCATCGGGATTGAATACAACAGTCACCATGCGCACTTTCCTCCATGGGAGTAATGTCTCAAACAGTTTACGATTTGATCCTTCCCTGGAAGACCAGTAGTAGTTTCCGATGCACATCCGGAGATATTCTGTAATCTGTGTTGATGAAACACAGAAATTGCATCGGGATTGAATACAACTGACAACATGCGCACATCCCTCCATGGGAGTAATGTCTCAAAAATAGTCTACGCTTTGATCGTTCCCTGCAAGACCTGTAGTAGTTTCCGATGCACATCTGGAGGCATTCTGTAATCTGTGGACTATCAGACTGTTGATGAAACACAGAAATTGCATCGGGATTGAATACGACAGTCACCATGCGCACTTTCCTCCATGGGACTAATGTCTCAAAGAGTATACGCTTTGATCGTTCCCTGGAAGACCAGTAGTAGTTTCCGATGCACATCTGGAGGCATTTTGTAATCTGTGTACTATCAGAGTGTTGATGAAATCACAGAAATTGCATCGGGATTTAATACAACAGTCATCACGTGCACTTTCCTCCATGAGAGTAGTGTCTCAAACAGTCTACACTTTGATCGTTAACTGGAACACCAGAAGTAGTTTCCGATGCAGATCTGGAGGCATTCTGAAATCTGGGGACTAATTGAGTGTTGATGAAACACAGAAGTTGCACAGGGATTGAATACAACAGCCACCATGCGCACTTTCCCCCATGGGAGTAATGTCTCAAACAATCTACTCCTTGATCGTTCCCTGGAAGACCAGTAGTAGTTTCCAATGCACATCTGGAGGCATTCTATAATCTGTGGACTATCAGAGTGTTGATGAAACACAGAAATTGCATCGGGACTAAATACAACAGTCACCATGCGCACTTTCCTATATATGAGGTATGTCTCAAACAGTCTACGCTTTGATCGTTCCCTGGAAGACCAGTAGTAGTTTCCGATGGACATATGGTGGCATTCTGTAGTCTGTTGACTATCAGAGTGTTGATGAAAAACAAAAATTGCATCGGGATTGAATACAACAGTCACCATCAGCACTTTCCTCCATGGGAGTAATGTCTGAAACAGTCAACTCTTTGACCGTTCACTGGAATACCAGTAGTAGTTTCCGAAGCACATCTCGTGGCATTCTGTAATAAGAGGAATATCAGAGTGTTGATGAAACACAGAAATTGCATAGGGATTGAATACAACAGTCACCATGCGCACTTTCCCCCATGGGAGTAATGTCTCAAACGTTTTACGATTTGACCCTTCCCTGGAAGACCAGGAGTAGTTTCCGATGCACATCTGGAGGAATTTTGTCATCTGTGGACTATCAGACTGTTGATGAAACACAGAAATTGCATCGGGATTGAATAAAACAGTCACCATGCGCACTTTCCTCCATGGGAGTAATGTCTCAAACAGTCTACGCTTTGATCGTTCCCTGGAAGACTTGTAGTACTTTTCGATGCACATCTGGTGGCATTCTGTAATCTGTGGACTATCAGAGTGTTGATGAAACACAGAAATTGCTCAGGATTGAATACAGCAGTCACCATGCGCACTTTCCTCCATGGGAGTAATGTCTCAAACAGTCTACGCTTTGATCGTTCCCTGGAAGACCAGTAGTAGTTTCCGATGCACATATGGTGGCATTCTGTAATCTGTTGACTATCAGAGTGTTGATGAAACACGGAAATTGCATCGGGATTGAATACAACGTTCACCATCCGCACTTTCTTCCATGGAAATAATGTCTCAAACAGTCTACGCTTTGATCGTTCCCTGGAAGACCAGTAGTAGTTTCCGATGCACATCTGTAGGCATTCTGTAATCTGAGGAATATCAGAGTGTTGATGAAACACAGAGACTGTATCGGGATTGAATAAAACAGTCACCATGCACACTTGCCTCCACGGGAGTAATGTCTCAAACAGTCTACGATTTGATCGTTAACTTTAAGACCAGTAGTAGTTTCCGATGCACGTCTGGACGCATTCTGTAATCTGTTTACTATCAGACTGTTGATGTAACACAGAAATTGCATCGGGATTGAATACAACAGTCACCATGCGCACTTTCCTCCATGGGAGTTATGTCTCAAAAAAGTCTACTCTTTGATCGTTCCCTGCATGATCAGTAGTAGTTTCCGATGCACATCTGGAGGCATTCTGTAATCTGTGGACTATCACAGTGTTGATGAAACACTGATATTGCATCGGGATTGAATACAACATTCACCATGCGCACTTTCCTCCATGGGAGTAATGTGTCAAACAGTCTACGCTTTAATCGTTTCCTGGAAGACCAGTATTAGATTCCGATAGACATCTGGTGGCATTCTGTAATCTGTGGACTATCAGAGTGTTAATGAAACACAGAAATTGCATCGGGATTGAATACAACAGTCACCATGCGCACTTTCCTCCATGGGGGTAGTGTCTCAAACAGTCTACGCTTTAATCTTTCCCTGGAAGACAAGTAGTAGTTCCCGATGCACATCTAGAGGCAATCAGAAATCTGTGGACTAACTGAGTGTTGATGAAACACAGAAATTGCATCGGGATTCAATACAACAGTCACCATGCGCACTTTCCTCCATGGGAGTAATGTCTCAAACAGTCTACGTTTTGATCGTTCCCTGGAAGCCCAGTAGTAGTTTCCGATGAACATCTGGAGGCGTTCTGTAATCTGCGGACTATCAGAGTGTTGATGAATTACAGAAAGTGCATCGGGATTGTATACAACAGTCACCATGTTCAGTTTCCTCCATGGGAGTAATTCTGAAACAGTATACGCTCTGATCGTTCCCTGGAAGACCAGTACTAGTTTCCGATGCACATCTGGTGGCATTCATTAATCAGTGGACTATCAGAGTGTTGATGAAACACAGAAATTGCATTGGGATTGAATACAACAGCCACCATGCGCACTTACCCCCACGGGAGTAATGTCTCAAACAGTCTAAGCTTTGACCGTTAACTTTAAGACCAGTAGTAGTTTCCGATGCACGTCTGGTCGCATTCTGTAATCTGTGGACTATCAGACTGTTGATGAACACAGAAATTGCATCGGGATTGAATACAACAGTCACCACCCGCACTTTCCTCCATGGGACTAATGTCTCAAAGAGTATACGCTTTGATCGTTCCCTGGAAGACCAGTAGTAGTTTCCGATGCACATCTGGAGGCATTTTGTAATCTGTGTACTATCAGAGTGTTGATGAAATACAGAAATTGCATCGGGATTTAATACAACAGTCATCACGTGCACTTTCCTCCATGAGAGTAGTGTCTCAAACAGTCTACACTTTGATCGTTAACTGGAACACCAAAAGTAGTTTCCGATGCAGATCTGGAGGCATTCTGAAATCTGGGGACTAAATGAGTGTTGATGAAACACAGAAGATGCACCGGGATTGAATACAACAGCCACCATGCGCACTTTCCTCCATGGGAGTAATGTCTCAAACAATCTACTCCTTGATCGTTCCCTGGAAGACCAGTAGTAGTTTCCGATGCACATCTGGAGGCATTCTATAATCTGTGGACTATCAGAGTGTTGATGAAACACAGAAAATGCATCGGGATTATATACAACAGTCACCATGCGCACTTTCCTATATATGAGGTATGTCTCAAACAGTCTACGCTTTGATCGTTCCCTGGAAGAGCAGTAGTAGTTTCCGAAGCACATATGGTGGCATTCTGTAGTCTGTTGACTATCAGAGTGTTGATGAAAAACAAAAATTGCATCGGGATTGAATACAACAGTCACCATCAGCACTTTCCTCCATGGGAGTAATGTCTGAAAGAGTCTACTCTTTGATCGTTCCCTGGAATACCAGCAGTAGTTTCCGATGCACATCTCGTGGCATTCTGTAATCTGTGGAGTATCAGACTGTTGATGAAACAGAGAAATTGCATCGGGATTGAATACAACAGTCACCATGCGCACTTTCCTCCATGGGAGTAATGTCTCAAACGGTCTACGCTTTGGTCGTTCCATGGAAGACCAGTAGTAGTTTCCGATGCACGTCTGGTGGCATTCTGTTATCTGTGGACTATCAGAGTGTTGATGAAACACAGAAACTGCATCGGGATTGAATACAACAGTCACCATGCGCACTTTCCTCCATGGGAGTAATCCTCAAACAGTCTTCGCTTTAATCGTTCTCTGGAAAACCAGTAGTAGTTTCCGATGCACATCTGGAGGCTTTTTGTAATCTGTGGACCTTCAAAGTGTCGATGAAACACATTAATTGTTTTGGGATTGAATACAACAGTCCCCATGCGCACTTTCCTCCATGGTAGTAATGCCTCAAACAGTCTACGATTTGATCGTTCCCAGGAAGACCAGTAATAGTTTCCGATGCACATATGGAGGCATTCTGTAATCTGTGGGCTATCAGAGTGTTGATGAAACACAGAAAATGCATCGGGATTGAATACAACAGTCACCATGCGTACTTTCCTCCATGGGAGTAATGTCTCAAAGTGTTTACGCTTTGATCGTTCCCTGGAAGACCAGTAGCAGTTTCCGATGCACATCTGGATTCCTTCTGTAATCTGTGGACCTTCAAAGTGTGGATTGAAACACAGAAATTGACTCGGGATTGAATAGAACAGTCACCATGCGCACTTTCTCCATGGGAGTAATGTCTCAAACAGTTTACACTTTTATCGTTCCCTGGAAGACCAGTAGTAGTTTCCTATGCACATCTGGTGGCAATCTGTAATCTGTGGACTACCAGAGTGTTGATGAAACACAGAAATTGCATCGCAATTGAATACAACAGTCACCATGCGCACTTTCCTCCATGGGAGTAATCCTCAAACAGTCTACGCTTTAATCGTTACCTGGAAGACCAGTTGTGGTTTCCGTTGCACATCTGGAGGCTTTCAGTAATCTGTGGACCTTCAAAGAGTTGATGAAACACAGTAATTGTCACGCGATTGAATACAACAATCCCATGCGCACTTTCCTCCATGGTAGTAATGTCTCAAACAGTCTACGATTTGATCGTTCCCAGGAAGACTAGTAATAGTTTCCGATGCACATATGGAGGCATTCTGTAATCTGTGGGCTATCAGAGTGTTGATGAAACACAGAAAATGCATCGGGATTGAATACAACAGTCACCATGCGAACTTCCCTCCATGTGAATAATGTCTCAGAGAGTTTACGCTTTTATCGTTTCCTGGAAGACCAGTAGCAGTTTCCGATGCACATCTGGAGGGATTCTTTAATCTGTGGACTATCAGAGTGTTGATGAAACACAGAAATTGCATCCGGATTGAATACAACAGTCACCATGCGCACTTTCCTCAATGCGAGTAATGTCTCAAACAGTCAACGCTTTGATCGTTCCTGGAAGACCAGTAGTAGTTTCCGATGCACATCTGGCTGCATTCTGTAATCTGTGGACTATCAGAGTGTTGATGAAACACAGAAATTGCATCGGGATTGAATAGAACAGTCACCATGCGCACTTTCCTCCATGGGAGTAATGTCTCAAACAGTCTACGCTTTGATCGTTCCCTGGAAGACTTGTAGTACTTTTCGATGCACATCTGGAGGCATTCTGTAATCTGTGGACTATCAGAGTGTTGATGAAACACAGAAATTGCTTCAGGATTGAATACAACAGTCACCATGCGCACTTTCCTCCATGAGAGTAGTGTCTCAAACAGTCTACGCTTTGATCGTTCCTGGAAGACCAGAACTAGTTTCCGCTGCACATATGCAGGCATTCTAAAATCTGTGGACTAACTGAGTGTTGATGAAACACAGAAATTGCATCGGGATTGAATACAACAGACACCATGCGCACTTTCCTCCATGGGAGTGATGTCTCAAAGAGTTTACGCTTTGATCGTTCCCTGGAAGACCAGTAGTAGTTTCCGATGCACATCTGGAGGCATTCTGTAATCTGTGGACTATCAGAGTGTTGATGAAACACAGAAATTGCATCGGGATTGAATACAACAGTCACCATGCGCACTTTCCTCCATGGGAGTAAGGTCTCAAACAATCTACGCTTTGATCGTTCCCTGGAAGACAGGAGTAGTTTCCGATGCACGTCTGGTGACATTCTGTAATCTGTGGACTATCAGAGTGTTGATGAAACACAGAAATTGCATCGGGATTGAATACAACAGTCACCATGCGCACTTTCCTCCATGGGAGTAATGGCTCAAACAGTCTACGCTTTGATCGTTCCCAGGAAGAACAGTAGTAGTTTCTGATGCACATCTGGAGGCATTCTGTAATCTGTGGGCTATCAGAGTGTTGATGAAACACAGAAAATGCATCGGGATTGAATACAACAGTCCCCATGAGCACTTTCCTCCATGGGAGTAATGTCTCAAACAGTCTAAGCTTTGATCGTTCCCTGGAAGACCAGTAGTAGTTTCCGATGCACATCTGGAGATATTCTGTATCTGTGTTGATGAAACTAAGAAATTGCATCGGGATTGAATACAACAGTCACCATGCGCACTATCCTCCATGGGAGTAATGTCTCAAACAGTCTACGCTTTGATCGCTCGCTGGAAGACCAGTAGTAGTTTCCGATGCACATCTCGTGGCATTCTGTAATGTGTGGACTATCAGATTGATGATGAAACACTGAAATTGCATCGCGATTGAATACAACAGTCACCATGGGCACTTACCTCCATGGGAGTAATCCTCAAACAGTCTACGCTTTAATCGTTACCTGGAAGACCAGTTGTGGTTTCCGATGCACATCTGGAGGCTTTCTGTAATCTGTGGACTTTCAAAGTGTTGATGAACCACAGTAATTGTCACGGGATTGAATACAACATTCCCCATGCGCACTTTCCTCCATGGTAGTAATGTCTCAAACAGTCTAAGATTTGATCGTTCCCTGGAAGACCAGTAATTGTTTCCGATGCACATATGGAGGCATTCTGTAATCTGTGTTCTATCAGAGTGTTGATGAAACACAGAAAAAGACTCGGGATTGAATACAACAGTCACCATGCGCACTTTCCTCCATGGGAGTAATGTCTCAATGAGTTTACGCTTTTATCGTTCCCTTTAAGACCAGTAGCAGTTTCCGATGCACATCTGGAGCCATTCCATAATCTGTGGACTATCAGAGTGTTGATGAAACACAGAAATTGCATCGGGATTGAAAACAACAGTCACCATGGGCACTTACCTCCACGGGAGTAATGTCTCAAACAGTCTACGCCTACATCGTTCCCTGGAAGACCAGTAGTAGTTTCCGATGCACATCTGGTGGCATTCTGTAATCTGTGGACTATCAGAGTGTTGATGAAACTGAGAAATTACATCGGGATTTAATACAACAGTCACCATGCCCACTTTCCTCCATGGGAGCAATGTCTGAAACAGTCTACGCTTTGATCGTTCCCTGGAAGACCAGTAGTAGTTTCCTATGCACGTCTGGTGGCATTCTGTAATCTGTGGACTATCAGAGTGTTGATGAAAGACAGAATTTGCATCGGGATTGAATACAACAGTCACCATGCGTACTTTCCTCCATGGGAGTAATCCTCAAACAGCCTACGCTTTAATCGTTACCTGGAAAACCAGTTGTGGTTTCCGATGCACATCTGGAGGCTTTCAGTAATCTGGGGACCTTCAAAGTGTTGATGAAACACAGTAATTGTCACGGGATTGAATACAACATTCCCCATGCGCACTTTCCTCCATGGTAGTAATGTCTCAAACAGTCTACGATTTGATCGTTTCCAGGAAGACCAGTAATAGTTTCCGATGCACATATGGAGGCATTCTGTAATCTGTGGGCTATCAGAGTGTTGATGAAACACAGAAAATGCATCGGAATTGAATACAACATTCACCATGCGCACTTTCCTCCATTGGAGTAATGTCTCAATGAGTTTACGCTTTTATCGTTCCCTTTAAGTACAGTAGCAGTTTCCGATGCACATCTGGAGCCATTCTGTAATCTGTGGACTATCAGAGTGTTGATGAAACACAGAAATTGCATCGGGATTGAATACAACAGTCACCATGCGCACTTTCCTCCATGGGAGTAATTCTCAAACAGTCTACGCATTTGATCGTTCCCCGGAAGACCAGTAGTAGTTTCCGATGCACATCTGGATTAGTTCTGTAATCTGTGGACCTTCAAAGTTTGGACTGAAACATAGAAATTGCCTCGGGATTGAATACAACAGTCACCATGCGCACTTTCCTCAATGGGAGTAATGTCTCAAACAGTCTATGCTTTGATCGTTCCCTGGAAGACCAGTAGTAATTACCGATGCACATCTGGAGGCATTCTGTAATCTGTGGACTATCGGAGTGTTGAAGAAAAACAGAAATTGCATCGTGATTGAATGCAACAATCACCATGCGCACTTTCCTCCATATGAGTAATGTCTCAAACAGTCTGCGCTTTGATCGTTCCCTGGAAGACCAGTAGTAGTTTCCGATGCACATCTGGATTAGTTCTGTCATTTGTGGACCTTCAAAGTGTCGATTGAAACATAGAAATTGCCTCGGGATTGAATACAACAGTCACCATGCACACTTTCCTCCATGGGAGTAATGTCTCAAACAGTCTACGCATTGATCGTTCCCTGGAAGACCAGTAGTAGTTACCGATGCACATCTGGAGGCATTCTGTAATCTGTGGATAATCAGACTGTTGATGAAATACAGAAATTGCCTCGGGATTGAATACAACAGACACCATGCGCACTTTCCTCCATGGGAGTAATGTCTCAAACAGTCTACGCTTTGATCGTTCCCTGGAACACCAGTAGCAGTTTCCGATGCACATCTGGATTCCTTCTGTAATCTGTTTACCTTCAAAGTGTGGATTGAAACACAGAAATTGCCTCGGGATTGAATATAACAGTCACCATGCGCACTTTCCTCCTTGGGAGTAATGTCTCAAACAGTTTACGCTTTGATAGTTTCCTGGAAGACCAGTAGTAGTCTCCGATGCACATCTGGAAATATTCTGTAATCTGTGTTAATGAAACTAAGAAATTGCATCGGGAATGAATACAACAGTCACCATGCGGCCTTTCCTCCATGTTAGTAATGTCTCAAACAGTGTACGCTTTAATCGCTCCCTGGAAGACCAGTAGTAGTTTCCGATGCACATCTCGTATCATTCTGTAAAGTGTGGACTATCAGAGTGATGATGAAACACTGAAATTGCATCGGGATTGAATACAACAGTCATTATCGGCACTTACCTCCACGGGAGTAATGTCTCAAACAGTCTACGCCTACATCGTTCCCTGGAAGACCAGTAGTAGTTTCCGATGCACATCTGGTGGCATTCTGTAATCTGAGGACTATCAGAGTGTTGATGAAACAGAGAAATTACATCGGAATTTAATACAACAGTCACCATGCCCACTTTCCTCCATGGGAGCAATGTCTGAAACAGTCTACGCTTTGATCGCTCCCTGGAAGACCAGTAGTAGTTTCCTATGCACGTCTGGTGGAATTCTGTAATCTGTGGACTATCAGAGTGTTGATGAAAGACAGAATTTGCATCGGGATTGAATACAACAGTCACCATGCGTACTTTCCTCCATGGGAGTAATCCTCAAACAGTCTACGCTTTAATCGTTACCTAGAAGACCAGTTGTGGTTTCCGATGCACATCTGGAGGCTTTCTGTAATCTGGGGACCTTCAAAGTGTTGATGAAACACAGTAATTGTCACGGGATTGAATACAACATTCCCCATGCGCACTTTCCTCCATGGTAGTACTGTCTCAAACAGTCTACGATTTGATCGTTTCCAGGAAGACCAGTAATAGTTTCCGATGCACATATGGAGGCATTCTGTAATCTGTGGGCTATCAGAGTGTTGATGAAACACAGAAAATGCATCGGAATTGAATACAACATTCACCATGCGCACTTTCCTCCATTGGAGTAATGTCTCAATGAGTTTACGCTTTTATCGTTCCCTTTAAGAACAGTAGCAGTTTCCGATGCACATCTGGAGCCATTCTGTAATCTGTGGACTATCAGAGTGTTGATGAAACACAGAAATTGCATCGGCATTGAATACAACAGTCACCATGCGCACTTTCCTCCATGGGAGTAATTCTCAAACAGTCTACGCATTTGATCGTTCCCCGGAAGAACAGTAGTAGTTTCCGATGCACATCTGGATTAGTTCTGTAATCTGTGGACCTTCAAAGTGTGGACTGAAACATAGAAATTGCCTCGGGATTCAATACAACAGACACCATGCGCACTTTCCTCAACGGGAGTAATGTCTCAAACAGTCTATGCTTTGATCGTTCCCTGGAAGACCAGTAGTAATTACCGATGCACATCTGGAGGCATTCTGTAATCTGTGGACTATCGGAGTGTTGAAGAAAAACAGAAATTGCATCGTGATTGAATGCAACAATCACCATGCGCACTTTCCTCCATATGAGTAATGTCTCAAACAGTCTGCGCTTTGATCGTTCCCTGGAAGACCAGTAGTAGTTTCCGATGCACATCTGGATTAGTTCTGTCATTTGTGGACCTTCAAAGTGTCGATTGAAACATAGAAATTGCCTCGGGATTGAATACAACAGTCACCATGCGCACTTTCCTCCATGGGAGTAATGTCCAAACAGTTTACGCTTTGATAGTTTGCTGGAAGACCAGTAGTAGTCTCCGATGCACATCTGGAAATATTCTGTAATCTGTGTTAATGAAACTAAGAAATTGCATCGGGAATGAATACAACAGTCACCATGCGGCCTTTCCTCCATGTTAGTAATGTCTCAAACAGTGTACGCTTTAATCGCTCCCTGGAAGACCAGTAGTAGTTTCCGATGCACATCTCGTATCATTCTGTAAAGTGTGGACTATCAGAGTGATGATGAAACACTGAAATTGCATCGGGATTGAATACAACAGTCACCATCGGCACTTACCTCCACGGGAGTAATGTCTCAAACAGTCTACGCCTACATCGTTCCCTGGAAGACCAGTAGTAGTTTCCGATGCACATCTGGTGGCATTCTGTAATCTGTGGACTATCAGAGTGTTGATGAAACAGAGAAATTACATCGGGATTTAATACAACAGTCACCATGCCCACTTTCCTCCATGGGAGCAATGTCTGAAACAGTCTACGCTTTGATCCTTCCCTGGAAGACCAGTAGTAGTTTCCTATGCACGTCTGGTGGCATTCTGTAATCTGTGGACTATCAGAGTGTTGATGAAAGACAGAATTTGCATCGGGATTGAATACAACAGTCACCATGCGTACTTTCCTCCATGGGAGTAATCCTCAAACAGTCTACGCTTTAATCGTTACCTGGAAGACCAGTTGTGGTTTCCGATGCACATCTGGAGGCTTTCTGTAATCTGGGGACCTTCAAAGTGTTGATGAAACACAGTAATTGTCACGGGATTGAATACAACATTCCCCATGCGCACTTTCCTCCATGGTAGTAATGTCTCAAACAGTCTACGATTTGATCGTTTCCAGGAAGACAAGTAACAGTTTCCCATGCACATATGGAGGCATTCTGTAATCTGTGGGCTATCAGAGTGTTGATGAAACGCAGAAAATGCATCGGAATTGAATACAACATTCACCATGCGCACTTTCCTCCATTGGAGTAATGTCTCAATGAGTTTACGCTTTTATCGTTCCCTTTAAGACCAGTAGCAGTTTCCGATGCACATCTGGAGCCATTCTGTAATCTGTGGACTATCAGAGTGTTGATGAAACACAGAAATTGCATCGGGATTGAATACAACAGTCACCATGCGCACTTTCCTCCATGGGAGTAATTCTCAAACAGTCTACGCATTTGATCGTTCCCCGGAAGACCAGTAGTAGTTTCCGATGCACATCGGGATTAGTTCTGTAATCTGTGGACCTTCAAAGTGTGGTCTGAAACATAGAAATTGCCTCGGGATTGAATACAACAGTCACCATGCGCACTTTCCTCAATGGGAGTAATGTCTCAAACAGTCTATGCTTTGATCGTTCCCTGGAAGACCAGTAGTAATTACCGATGCACATCTGGAGGCATTCTGTAATCTGTGGAGTATAAGAGTGTTGATGAAACACAGAAATTGCATCGGGATTGAATACAACAGTCACCATGCGCACTTTAGTCCATGCGAGTAATGTCTCAAACAGTCTACTCTTTGATCGTTCCTGGTAGTCGAGTAGTAGTTTCCGATGCACATCTGGCTGCATTCTGTAATCTGTGGACTATCAGAGTGTTGATGAAACACAGAAATTGCATCGGGATTGAATACAACACTCACCATGCGCACTTTCCTCCATGGGAGTAATTCTCAAACAGTCTACGCATTTGATCGTTCCCCGGAAGACCAGTAGTAGTTTCCGATGCACATCTGGATTAGTTCTGTAATCTGTGGACCTTCAAAGTGTGGACTGAAACATAGAAATTGCCTCGGGATTGAATACAACAGTCACCATGCGCACTTTCCTCAATGGGAGTAATGTCTCAAAGAGTCTACGCTTTGATCGTTCCCTGGAACACCAGTAGTAATTACCGATGCACATCTGGAGGCATTATGTAATCTGTGGAGTATCAGAGAGTTGATGAATCACAGAAATTGCATCGGGATTGAATACAGCAGTCGCCATGTGCACTTTCCTCCATGCGAGTAAAGTCTCAAACAGTCTACGCCATGATCGTTCCTGGTAGACGAGTAGTAGGTTCCGATGCACATCTGGCTGCATTCTGTAATCTGTGGACTTTCAGAGTGTTGATGAAACACAGAAATTGTATCGGGATTGTATACAACAGTCACCATGCGCACTTTCCTCCATGGGAGTAATTCTCAAACAGTCTACGCATTTGATCGTTCCCCGGAAGACCAGTAGTAGTTTCCGATGCACATCTGGATTAGTTCTGTAATCTGTGGACCTTCAAAGTGTGGACTGAAACATAGAAATTGCCTCGGGATTGAATACAACAGTCACCATGCGCACTTTCCTCAATGGGAGTAATGTCTCAAACAGTCTATGCTTTGATCGTTCCCTGGAACACCAGTAGTAATTACCGATGCACATCTGGAGGCATCCTGTAATCTGTGGAGTATCAGAGTGTTGATGAAACACAGAAATTGCATCGGGATTGAATACAACACTCACCATGCGCACTTTCCTCAATGGGAGTAATGTCTCAAACAGTCTATGCTTTGATCGTTCCCTGGAACACCAGTAGTAATTACCGATGCACATCTGGAGGCATTATGTAATCTGTGGAGTATCAGAGAGTTGATGAATCACAGAAATTGCATCGGGATTGAATACAGCAGTCGCCATGTGCACTTTCCTCCATGCGAGTAAAGTCTCAAACAGTCTACGCCATGATCGTTCCTGGTAGACGAGTAGTAGGTTCCGATGCACATCTGGCTGCATTCTGTAATCTGTGGACTTTCAGAGTGTTGATGAAACACAGAAATTGTATCGGGATTGTATACAACAGTCACCATGCGCACTTTCCTCCATGGGAGTAATTCTCAAACAGTCTACGCATTTGATCGTTCCCCGGAAGACCAGTAGTAGTTTCCGATGCACATCTGGATTAGTTCTGTAATCTGTGGACCTTCAAAGTGTCGATTGAAACATAGAAATTGCCTCGGGATCGAATACAACAGTCACCATGCGCACTTTCCTCCATGGGAGTAATTCTCAAACAGTCTACGCATTGATCGTTCCCTGGAAGACTAGTAGTAGTTACCGATGCACATCTGGAGGCATTCTGTAATCTGTGGATAATCAGACTGTTGATGAAATACAGAAATTGCCTCGGGATTGAGTACAACAGACACTATGCGCACTTCCTCCATGGGAGTAATGTCTCAAACAGTCTACGCTTTGATCGTACCGTGGAAGACCAGTAGTAGTTTCCGATGCACATCTGGAGGCATTCTGTAATCTGTGGAGTATCAGAGTGTTGATGAAACACAGAAATTGCATCGGGATTGAACACAACAGTCAACATGCGCATCTTCCTCAATGTGGGTAATGTCTCAAACAGTTTACGCTTTGATCGTTCCCTGGAAGGCCAGTAGTAGTTTCCGATGCACATCTGGAGGCTTTTTGTAATCTGTGGACTATCAGAGTGTTGATGAAACACAGAAATTGCATCGGGGTTGAATACAACAGTCACCGTGCGCACTTTCCTCCATGAGAGTAGTGTCTCAAACAGTCTACGCTTAGATCGTTCCCTGGAAGTCCAGAAGTAGTTTCCGATGCACATCTGGAGGCATTCTGGAATCTGTGGACTAACTGAGTGTTGATGAAACACATAAATTGCATCGGGATTGAATACAACAGTCACCATGCGCACTTTCCTCCATGTGAGTAATGTCTCAAACAGTCTACGCTTTGATCGTTCCCTGGAAGACCAGTAGTAGTTTCCGATGCAAGTCTGGTGGCATTCTATAATCTGTGGACTATCAGAGTGTTGATGAAACACCGAAATTGCATCGTGATTGAATACAACAGTCACCATGCGCACTTTCCTCCATGAGAGTAGTGTCTCAAAAAGTCTACGCTTTGATCGGTCTCTGGAAGACCAGAACTAGTTTCCGATGCACATCTGGAGGCATTCTGAAACCTGTGGACTAACTGAGTGTTGATGAAACACAGAAATTGCATCGGGATTGAATACAACAGTCACCATGCGCACTTTCCTCCATGGGAGTAATGTCTCAAACAGTCTACGCCTTGATCGTTCCCTGGAAGGCCAGTAGTAGTTTCTGATGCACATCTGAAGGCATTCTGTTATCTGTGGACTATCAGACTGTTGATGATACACAGAAATTGTATCGGGATTGAATACAACTGTCACCATGCGCACTTTCCTCCGTGGGAGTAATTCTCAGTCTACGCTTTGATCATTCCCTGGAAGACCAGTGGTAGTTTCCGATGCACATCTGGAGGCATTCTGTAATCTTTGGACTATCAGAGTGTTGAAGAGACACAGAAAATGCATCGGGATTGAATACAACAGTCACCTTGCGAACTTTTCTCCATGGGAGTAATGCCTCAAAGAGTTTACGCTTTTATCGTTCCCTGGAAGAACAGAAGCAGTGACCGATGAAATTCTGGAGGCAATATGTAATCTGTGGACTATCTGAGTGTTGATGAAACTCAGAAATTGCATCGGGATTGATTACATGAGTCACCATGCGCACTTTCCTCCATGCGAGAAATGTCAGAAACAGTCTACGATTTGACCGTTCCTGGTAGACCAGTAGTAGTTTCCGATGCACATCTGGCTGCATGCTGTAATCTTTGGACTATCAGAGTGTTGATGAAACACAGAAATTGCATAGGGATTGAATACAACAGTCACCATGCGCACTTTCCTCCATGGTAGTAATTCTCAAACAGTCTACGCTTTGATCATTCCCTGGAAGACCAGTAGTAGTTTCCGATGCACATCTGGATTTGTTCTGTAATCTGTGGACCTTCAAAGTGTGGACTGAAACAAAGAAATTGCCTCGGGATTGAATACAACAGTCACCATGCGCACTTTCCTCCATGGGAGTAATGTCTCAAACAGTGTACGATTTGATCGTTCTCAGGAAGACCAGTAGTAGTTTCCGATGCACATCTGGAGGCATTCTGAAATCTGTGGACTAACTGAGTGTTGATGAAACACAGAAATTGCATCGGGATTTAATACAACAGTCACCATACGCACTTTCCTCCATGGGAGTTATGTCTCAAACAGTCTACGCCTTGATCGTTCCCTGGAAGACCAGTAGTAGTTACCGATGCACATCTGGAGGCATTCCGTAATCTGTGGCTTATCAGACTATTGACGAAACACAGAAAATGTATCGGGATTGAATACAACAATCACCATGCGCACTTTCCTTAATGTGAGTAATGTCTCAAAGAGTTTACGCTTTGATCGTACCTGGAAGACCAGTAGCAGCTTCCGATGCACATCAGGAGGCATTCTGTAATCTGTGGAAGTATCAGAGTGTTGATGAAACACAGAAATTGCATCTGGAATGAATACAACAGTCAGCATGCGCACTTTCCTCCATGAGAGTAGTGTCTAAAACAGCATACGCTTTGATCGTACCCTGGAAGTCCAGAAGTAGTTTCCGATGCACATCTGGAGGCATTCTGAATCTGTGGACTAACTGAGTGTTGATGAAACACAGAAATTGCATTGGGATTGAATACAACAGTCACCATACGCACTTTCCTCCATGGGAGTAATGTCTCAAACAGTCTACGCCTTGATCCTTCCCTGGAAGACCAGTAGTAGTTTCAGATGCACATCTGGAGGCATTCTGTAATCTTTGGACTATCAGAGTTTTGATGAGACACAGAAAATGCATCGGGGTTGAATACAACAGTCACCATGCGCACTTTCCTCCATGGGAGTAATGTCTCAAAGAGTTTACGCCTTGATCGTTCCCTGGAAGACCAGTAGCAGTTTCCAATGCACATCTGGAGGCATTCTGTAATCTGTGGACTATCAGAGTGTTGATGAAACACAGAAATTGCATTGGGATTGAATACAACAGGCGCCATACGCACTTTCCTCCATGCGAGTAATGTCTCAAACAGTCTTGTCTTTGATCGTACCTGGAAGACCAGTAGTAGTTTCCGATGCACATCTGGAGGCATTCTGTAATCTGTGGACAATCAGAGTGTTGATGAAAGACAGAATTTGCATCGGGATTGAATACAACAGTCACCATGCGTACTTTCCTCCATGGGAGTAATCCTCAAACAGTCTACGCTTTAATCGTTACCTGGAAGACCAGTTGTGGTTTCCGATGCACATCTGGAGGCTTTCTGTAATCTGGGGACCTTCAAAGTGTTGATGAAACACAGTAATTGTCACGGGATTGAATACAATATTCCCCATGCGCACTTTCCTCCATTGTAGTAATGTCTCAAACAGTCTACGATCTGATCGTTTCCAGGAAGACCAGTAATAGTTTCCGATGCACATATGGAGGCATTCTGTAATCTGTGAGCTATCAGAGTGTTGATGAAACACAGAAAATGCATCGGAATTGAATACAACATTCACCATGCGCACTTTCCTCCATTGGAGTAATGTCTCAATGAGTTTACGCTTTTATCGTTCCCTTTAAGACCAGTAGCAGTTTCCGATGCACATCTGGAGCCATTCTGTAATCTGTATATTATCAGAGTGTTGATGAAACACAGAAATTGCATCGGGATTGAATACAACAGTCACCATGCGCACTTTCCTCAATGGGAGTAATGTCTCAAAGAGTCTACGCTTTGATCGTTCCCTGGAAGACCAGTAGTAATTACCGATGCACATCTGGAGGCATTCTGTAATCTGTGGAGTATCAGAGTGTTATTGAAACACAGAAATTGCATCGGGATTGAATACAACAGTCACCATGCGCACTTTAGTCCATGCGAGTAATGTCTCAAACAGTCTACGCTTTGATCGTTCCTGGTAGACGAGTAGTAGTTTCCGATGCACATCTGGCTGCATTCTGTAATCTGTGGACTATCAGAGTGTTGATGAAACACAGATATTGCATCGGGATTGAATACAACAGTCACCATGCGCACTTTCCTCCGTGGTAGTAATTCTCAAACAGTCTACGCTTTGATCGTTCCCTGGAAGACCAGTAGTAGTTTCCGATGCACATCTTTATTAGTTCTGTAATCTGTGGACCTTCAAAGTGTGGATTGAAACATAGAAAATGCATCGGAATTGATACAACAGTCACCATGCGCACTTTCCTCAATGGGAGTAATGTCTCAAACAGTCTACGCTTTGATCGTTCCCTGGAAGACCAGTAGTAGTTACCGATGCACATCTGGAGGCATTCTGTAATCTGTGGACTGTCAGACTGTTGATGAAACAAAGAAAATGTATCGGGATTGAATACAAAAATCACCATGCGCACTTTCCTCCATGGGAGTAATGTCTCAAAGAGTTTACGCTTTGATCGTTCCCTGGAAGACCAGTAGCAGTTTCCGATGCACATCTGGAGGCATTCTGTAATCTGTGGACTATCGGAGTGTTGATGAAACACAGAAATTGCATCGGGATTGAATACAACAATCACCATGCGCACTTTCCTCCATGGGAGTAATGTCTCAAACAGTCTGCGCTTTGATCGTTCCCTGGAAGTCCAGTAGCAGTTTCCGATGCACATCTGGAGTCATTCTGTAATCTGTGGACTATCAGAGCGTTGATGAAACACAGAAATTGCAACAGGATTGAATACAACCGTCACCATGCGCACTTTCCTCCATGGGAGTCATTCACAAACAGTCTACGATTTGATAGTTCCCTGGAAGACCAGTAGTAGTTTCCGATGCACATCTGGATTAGTTCTGTAATTTGTAAACCTTCAAAGTGTCGATTGAAACATAGAAATTGCCTCGGGATTGAATACAACAGTCACCATGCGCACTTTCCTCCATGGGAGTAATGTCTCTAACAGTCTACGCATTGATCGTTCCCTGGAAGACCAGTAGTAGTTACCGATGCACATCTGGAGGCATTCTGTAATCTGTGGATAATCAGACTGTTGATGAAATACAGAAATTGCCTCGGGATTGAGTACAACAGACACAATGCGCACTTTCCTCCATGGGAGTAATGTCTCAAACAGTCTACGCTTTGATCGTTCCTTGGAAGACCAGTAGTAGTTTCCGATGCACATCTGGAGGCATTCTGTAATCTGTGGAGTATCAGAGTGTTGATGAAACACAGAAATTGCATCGGGATTGAACACAACAGTCAACATGCGCATCTTCCTCAATGTGGGTAATGTCTCAAACTGTTTACGCTTTGATCGTTCCCTGGAAGGCCAGTAGTAGTTTCCGATGCACATCTGGAGGCTTTTTGTAATCTGTGGACTATCAGAGTGTTGATGAAACACAGAAATTGCATCGGGGTTGAATACAACAGTCACCGTACGCACTTTCCTCCATGAGAGTAGTGTCTCAAACAGTCTACGCTTTGATCGTTCCCTGGAAGATCAGTAGTAGTTTCCGATGCAAGTCTGGTGGCATTCTATAATCTGTGGACTATCAGAGTGTTGATGAAACACCGAAATTGTATCGTGATTGAAAACAACAGTCACCATGCGCACTTTCCTCCATGAGAGTAGTGTCTCAAAAAGTCTACGCTTTGATCGGTCTCTGGAAGACCAGAACTCGTTTCCGATGCACATCTGGAGGCATTCTGAAACCTGTGGACTAACTGAGTGTTGATGAAACACAGAAATTGCATCGGGATTGAATACAACAGTCACCATGCGCACTTTCCTCCATGGGAGTAATGTCTCAAACAGTCTACGCCTTGATCGTTCCCTGGAAGGCCAGTAGTAGTTTCTGATGCACATCTGGAGGCATTCTGTTATCTGTGGACTATCAGAGTGTTGATGAAGCACAGAAATTGTATCGGGATTGAATACAACTGTCACCATGCGCACTTTCCTCGGTGGGAGTAATACTCAGTCTACGCTTTCATCAACCCCTGGAAGACCAGTCGTAGTTTCCGATGCACATCTGGAGGCATTCTGTAATCTTTGGACTATCAGAGTGTTGAAGAGACACAGAAAATGCATCGGGATTGAATAAAACAGTCACCATGCTCACTTTCCTCCATGCGAGAAATGTCTCAAACAGTCTACGGTTTGAACGTTCCTGGTAGACCAGTAGTAGTTTCCGATGCACATCTGGCTGCATTCTGTAATCTTTGGACTATCAGAGTGTTGATGAAACACAGAAATTGCCCCGGGATTGAATACAACAGTCACCATGCGTACTTTCCTCCATGGGAGTAATTCTCAAACAGTCTACGCTTTGATCATTCCCTGGAAGACCAGTAGTAGTGTCCGATGCACATCTGGAGGCATTCTGTTATCTGTGGAATATCAGACTGTTGATGATACACAGAAATTGTATCGGGATTGAATACAACTGTCACCATGCGCACTTTCCTCCGTGGGAGTAATTCTCAGTCTACGCTTTGATCATTCCCTGGAAGACCAGTGGTAGTTTGCGATGCACATCTGGAGGCATTCTGTAATCTTTGGACTATCAGAGTGTTGAAGAGACACAGAAAATGCATCGGGATTGAATACAACAGTCACCTTGCGAACTTTCCTCCATGGGAGTAATGCCTCAAAGAGTTTGCGCTTTTATCGTTCCCTGGAAGACCAGAAGCAGTTTCCGATGAACATCTGGAGGCAATATGTAATCTGTGGACTATATGAGTGTTGATGAAACTCAGAAATTGCATCGGGATTGAATACATCAGTCACCATGCGCACTTTCCTCCATGCGAGAAATGTCTGAAACAGTCTACGATTTGATCATTTCAGGTAGACCAGTAGTAGTTTCCGATGCACATCTGGCTGCATTCTGTAATCTTTGGACTATCAGAGTGGCGATGAAACACAGAAATTGCAACGGGATTGAATACAACAGTCACCATGCGCACTTTCCTCCATGGTAGTAAGTCTCAAACAGTCTACGCTTTGATCATTCCCTGGAAGACCAGTAGTAGTTTCCGATGCACATCTGGATTTGTTCTGTAATCTGTGGACCTTCAAAGTGTGGACTGAAACATAGAAATTGCCTCGGGATTGAATACAACAGTCATCATGCGCACTTTCCACCATGGGAGTAATGTCTTAAACAGTCTACGCTTTGATCGTTCTCAGGAAGACCAGAAGTAGTTTCCGATGCACATCTGGACGCATTCTGTAATCTTTGGACTATCAGAGTGTTGAAGAGACACAGAAATGCATCGGGATTGAATACAACAGTCACCATGCGAACATTCCTCCATGGGAGTAATGTCTCAAAGAGTTTCCGCTTTCTTCGTTCCCTGGAAGACCAGAAGCAGTTTCCGATGAACATCTGGAGGCATTCTGTAATCTATGGACTATCAGAGTGTTGATGAAACTCAGAAATTGCATCGGGATTGAATACAACAGTCACCATGCGCACTTTCCTCCATTCGAGAAATGTCTCAAACAGTCTACGATTTGATCGTTCCTGGTAGACCAGTAGTAGTTTCCGATGCACATCTGGCTGCATTCTGTAATCTTTGGACTATCAGAGTGTTGATGAAACACAGAAATTGCATCGGGATTGAATACAACAGTCACCATGCGCACTTTCCTCCATGGGAGTAATTCTCAAACAGTCTACGCTTTTATCATTCCCTGGAAGACCAGTAGTAATTCCCGATGCACATCTGGATTAGTTCTGTAATCTGCGGACCTTCAAAGTGTGGATTGAAACGTAGAAATTGCCTCGGGATTGAATACAACAGTCACCATGCGCACTTTCCTCCATGGGAGTAATGTCTCAAACAGTCTACGCTTTGATCGATCCCAGGAAGACCAGTAGTAGTTACCGATGCACATCTGGAGGCATTCTGTAATCTGTGGCCTATAAGACTGTTGATGAAACACAGAAAATGTATCTGGATTGAATACAACAATCACCATGCGCACTTTCCTCCATGGGAGTAATGTCTCAAACAGTTTACGCTTTGATCGTTCCATCTAAGACCAGTAGTAGTTTCCGATGCACATCTGGAGGCATTCTGTTATCTGTGGACTATCAGAGTGTTGATGAAACACAGAAAATGCATCGGGATTGAATACAACAGTCACCATGCGCACTTTCCTCCATGGGAGTAATGTCTCAAAGAGTTTACGCATTGATCGTTCCCTGGAAGACCAGTAGCAGTTTCCGATGCTCATCTGGAGGCATTCTGTAATCTGTGGACTATCAGAGTGTTGATGAAACACAGAAAATGCATCGGGATTATATACATCAGTCACCATACGCACTTTCCTCCATGAGAGTAATGTCTCAAACAGTCTTCGCTTTGATCGTTCCTGGAAGACCAGTAGTAGTTTCCGATGCACATCTGGCTGCATTCTTTAATCTGTGGACTATCAGAGTGTTGATGAAACACAGAAATTGCATCGGGATTGAATACAACAGTCACCATGCGCACTTTCCTCCATGGGAGTAATTCTCAAACTGTCTACGCTTTGATCGTTCGCAGGAAGACCAGTAGTAGTTTACGATGCACATCTGGATTAGTTCTGTAACCTGTGGACCTTCAAAGTGTTGATTGAAACAAAGAAATTGCCTCGGTGTGAATACAACAGCCACCATGCGCACTTTCCTCCATGGGAGTAATGTCTCAAACAGTCTAATCTTTGATCGTTCAATGGAAGTCCAGTAGCAGTTTCCGATGCACATCAGAAGGCATTCTGTAATCTGTGGACTATCAGAGTGTTGATGAAACACAGAAATTGCATCAGGATTGTATACAACAGTCACCATGCTCACTTTCCTCCATGGGAATAATGTCTCTAACAGTCTTCGCTTTGATCGTTCCCTGGAAGACCAGTAGTAGTTACCGATGCACATCTGGTGGCATTTTGTAATCTGTGGAAGTATCAGAGTGTTGATGAAACACAGAAATTGCATCGGGACTGAATACAACAGTCACCATGCGCACTTTCCTCCATGGGAGTAATTCTCAAACTGTCTACGTTTTGATCGTTCGCTGGAAGACCAGTAGTAGTTTCCGATGCACATCTGGAGGCATTCTGTAATCTGTGGACTATCAGAGTGTTGATGAAACACAGAAATTGCATCGGGATTGAATACAACAGTCACCATGCGCACATTCCTCCATGGGAGTAATGTCTCAAACAGTCTACGCTTTGATCGTTCCCTGGAAGTCCAGTAGCAGTTTCTGATGCTCATCTGGAGGCATTCTGTAATGTGTGGACTATCAGAGTGTTGATAAAACACAGAAAGTGTATAGGGATAGAATACAACAGTCACCATGCGCACTTTCCTCCATGGGAATAATATCTTTAACAGTCTTCGCTTTGATCGTTCCCTGGAAGACCAGTAGTAGTTACCGATGCACATCTGGAGGCATTCTGTAATCTGTGGACTATCAGAGTGTTGATGAAACACAGAAATTGCATTGGGATTGAATACAACAGTCACCATGCGCACTTACCTCCATGGGAGTAATTCTCAAACTGTCTACGTTTTGATCGTTCGCTGGAAGACCAGTAGTAGTTTACGATGCACATCTGGATTAGTTCTGTAACCTGTGGACCTTCAAAGTGTTGATTGAAACAAAGAAATTGCCTCGGTGTGAATACAACAGCCACCATGCGCACTTTCCTCAATGGGAGTAGTGTCTCAAACAGTCTAATCTTTGATCGTTCAATGGAAGTCCAGTAGCAGTTTCCGATGCACATCAGAAGGCATTCTGTAATCTGTGGACTATCAGAGTGTTGATGAACACAGAAATTGCATCAGGATTGTATACAACAGTCACCATGCTCACTTTCCTCCACGGGTGTAATGTCTCAAACACTCTACGCTTTGATCGATCCCTGGAAGACCAGTACTAGTTTCCGATGCTCATCTGGTGGCATTCTGTAATCTGTGGACTATCAGAGTGTTGATGAAACACAGAAATTGCATCGGGATTGAATACAACTGTCACCATGCGCACTTTCCTCCATGGGAGTAATGTCTCAAACAGTCTATGTTTTAATCGTTCCCTATAAAACCAGTAGTAGTTTCTGATGCACATCTGTAGGCTTTCTGTAATCTGTGGACCTTCAAAGTGTTGATTAATCACAGTAATTGTCTCGGGATTGAATACAAAAGTCAACATGTGCACTTTCCTCCATGGGAGTAATGTCTCAAACTGTCTACGCTTTGATCGTTCCCAGGAAGACCAGTAATAGTTTCCGATGCACATCTGGAGGCATTCTGAAATCTGAGGTCTGTCAGAGTGTTGATGAAACAAAGAAAATCCATCGGGATTGAATACAACAGTCACCATGCGCAATTTCCTCCATGGGAGTAATGTCTCAAAGAGTTTACGCTTTGATCGTTCCCTGGAAGACCAGTAGCAGTTTCCGATGCACATCTGGAGGCATTCTGTAATCTGTGGACTATCAGAGTGTTGATGAAACACAGAAATTGCATCGGGATTGAATACAACAGTCACCATGCGCACATTCCTCCTTGGGAGTAATGTCTCAAACAGTCTACGCTTTGATCGTTCCCAGGAAGTCCATTAGCAGTTTCCGATGCTCATCTGGAGGCATTCTGTAATCTGTGGACTATCAGAGTGTTGATAAAACACAGAAATTGTATAGGGATTGAATACAACAGTCACCATGCGCACTTTCCTCCATGGGAATAATATCTTTAACAGTCTTCGCTTTGATCGTTCCCTGGAAGACCAGTAGTAGTTACCGATGCACATCTGGAGGCATTCTGTATTCTGTGGAGTATCAGAGTGTTGATGAAACACAGAAATTGCAATGGGATTGAATTCATCAGTCACAATTCGCACTTTCCTCCATGGGAGTAATGTCTCTAACAGTCTACGCTTTGATCGTTCCCTGGAAGACCAGTAGTAGTTTCCGATTACCATCTGGATTAATTCTGTAATCTGTGGACCTTCGAAGTGTGGACTGAAACACAGAAATTGCCTAGGGATTGAATATAACAGTCACCATGCGCACTTTCCTCCAAGGGAGTAATGTCTCAAACAGTCAACCGATGCACATCTGGAGGCATTCTGTAATCTGTGGACTATGAGAGTGTTGATGAAACACAGAAATTGTATCGGGATTGAATACAACAGTCACCATGCGCACTTTCCTCCATAGGAATAATGTCTCTAACAGTCTTCGCTTTGATCGTTCCCTGGAAGACCAGTAGTAGTTACCGATGCACATCTGGTGGCATTCTGTAATCTGTGGAAGTATCAGAGTGTTGATGAAACACAGAAATTGCATCGGGATTGAATACAACAGTCACCATGCGCACTTTCCTCCACGGGAGTAATGTCTCAAACACTCTACGCTTTGATCGTTCCCTGGAAGACCAGTACTAGTTTCCGATGCACATCTGGTGGAATTCTGTAATCTGTGGACTATCAGAGTGTTGATGAAGCACAGAAATTGCATCGGGATTGAATACAACTGTCACCATGCGCACTTTCGTCCATGGTTGTAATGTCTCAAACAGTCTATGTTTTAATCGTTCCCTATAAAACCAGTAGTAGTTTCCGATGCACATCTGTAGGCTTTCTGTAATCTGTGGACCTTCAAAGTGTTGATTAAACACAGTAATTGTCTTGGGATTGAATACAACAGTCACCATGTGCACTTTCCTCCATGGGAGTAATGTCTCAAACAGTCTACGCTTTGATCGTTCCCAGGAAGACCAGTAGTAGTTTCCGATCCACATCTGGAGGCATTCTGTAATCTGAGGGCTGTCAGGGTATTGATGAAACAAAGAAAATCTATCGGGATTGAATACAACAGTCACCATGCGCACTTTCCTCCATTTGAGTAATGTCTCAAAGAGTTTACGCTTTGATCGTTCCCTGGAAGACCAGTAGCAGTTTCAGATGCACATCTTGAGGCATTCTGTAATCTGTGGACTATGAGATTGTTGATGAAACACAGAAATTGCATCGGGATTGAATACAACAGTCACCATGCGCACATTCCTCCATGGGAGTAATGTCTAAAACAGTCTACGCTATGATCGTTCCCTGGAAGACCAGTAGTAGTTTCCGATTACCATCTGGATTAATTCTGTAATCTGTGGACCTTCGAAGTGTGGACTGAAACACAGAAATTTCCTAGGGATTGAATATAACAGTCACCATGCGCACTTTCCTCCAAGGGAGTAATGTCTCAAACAGTCAACCGATGCACATCTGGAGGCATTCTGTAATCTGTGGACTATGAGAGTGTTGATGAAACACAGAAATTGTATCGGGATTGAATACAACAGTCACCATGCGCACTTTCCTCCATGGGAATAATGTCTCTAACAGTCTTCGCTTTGATCGTTCCCTGGAAGACCAGTAGTAGTTACCGATGCACATCTGGTGGCATTCTGTAATCTGTGGAAGTATCAGAGTGTTGATGAAACACAGAAATTGCATCGGGATTGAATACAACTGTCACCATGCGCACTTTCCTCCACGGGAGTAATGTCTCAAACACTCTACGCTTTGATCGTTCCCTGGAAGACCAGTACTAGTTTCCGATGCACATCTGGTGGAATTCTGTAATCTGTGGACTATCAGAGTGTTGATAAAACACAGAAATTGCATCGGGATTGAATACAACTGTCACCATGCGCACTTTCGTCCATGGTTGTAATGTCTCAAACAGTCTATGTTTTAATCGTTCCCTATAAAACCAGTAGTAGTTTCCGATGCACATCTGTAGGCTTTCTGTAATCTGTGGACCTTCAAAGTGTTGATTAAACACAGTAATTGTCTTGGGATTGAATACAACAGTCACCATGTGCACTTTCCTCCATGGGAGTAATGTCTCAAACAGACTACGCTTTGATCGTTCCCAGGAAGACCAGTAGTAGTTTCCGATCCACATCTGGAGGCATTCTGTAATCTGAGGGCTGTCAGAGTGTTGATGAAACAAAGAAAATCTATCGGGATTGAATACAACAGTCACCATGCGCACTTTCCTCCATTTGAGTAATGTCTCAAAGAGTTTACGCTTTGATCGTTCCCTGGAAGACCAGTAGCAGTTTCAGATGCACATCTTGAGGCATTCTGTAATCTGTGGACTATCAGATTGTTGATGAAACACAGAAATTGCATCGGGATTGAATACAGCAGTCACCATGCGCACATTCCTCCATGGGAGTAATGTCTCAAACAGTCTACGCTTTGATCGTTCCCTGGAAGTCCAGTAGCTGTTTCCGATGCTCATCTGGAGGCATTCTGTAATCTGTGGACTATCAGAGTTTTGATAAAACACAGAAATTGTATAGGGATTGATTACAACAGTCACCATGCACACTTTCCTCCATGGGAATAATATCTTCAACAGTCTTCGCTTTGATCGTTCCCTGGAAGACCAGTAGTAGTTACCGATGCACATCTGGAGGCATTCTGTATTCTGTGGACTATCAGAGTGTTGATGAAACACAGAAATTGCAACGGGATTGAATACATCAGTCACAATTCGCACTTTCTTCCATGGGAGTAATTCTCAAACAGTTTACGCTTTGATCATTCCCTGGAAGACCAGTAGTAGTTTCCGATGCACATTTGGATTAGTTCTGTAATCTGTGGACCTTCAAAGTGTGGATTGAAACATAGAAATTGCCTCGGGATTGAATACAACAGTCACCATGCGCACTTTCCTCCATGGGAGTAATGTCTCAAACTGTCTACGCTTTGATCGGTCCCAGGAAGACCAGCAGTAGTTACCGATGCACATTTGGAGGCATTCTGTAATCTGTGGCCTATCAGACTGTTGATGAAACGCAGAAAATGTATCGGGATTGAATACAACAATCACCATTCGCACTTTCCTCCATGGGAGTAATGTCTCAAAGAGTTTACGCTTTGATCGTTCCCTGGAAGACCAGTAGCAGTTTCCGATGCACATCTGGAGGCATTCTGTAATCTGTGGACTATCAGAGTGTTGATGAAACACAGACATTGCATCGGGATTGAATACAACAGTCACCATGTGCACTTTCCTCCATGGGAGTCATTCTCAAACAGTCTACGGTTTGATTGTCCCCTGGAAGGCCAGTAGTAGTTTCCGATGCACATCTGGATTAATTCTGTAATCTGTGGACCTTCAAAGTGTGGATTGAAACACAGAAATTGCCTCGGGATTGAATACAACAGACACCATGCGCACTTTCGTACATGGGAGTAATGTCTCAAACAGTCTACGCTTTGATCGTTCCCTGGAAGACCAGTAGTAGTTTCCGATGCACATCTGGAGACATTCTGTAATCTGTGGAGTATCAGAGTGTTGATGAATCGCAGAAATTGCATCGGGATTGAATACAACAGTCACCATGCGTATCTTCCTCAATAAGGTAATGTCTCAAAGAGTTTACGCTTTGATCGTTTCCTGGAAGACCAGTAGTAGTTTCCGATGCACATCTGGAGGCATTTTGTAATCTGTGGACTATCAGAGTGTTGATGAAACACAGAAAATGCATCTGGATTGAATACAACAGTCACCATGTACACTTTCCTCCATGAGAGTAGTGTCTAAAACAATCTACGCTTTGATCGTTCCCTGGAAGTCCAGAAGTAGTTTCCGATGCACATCCGGAGGCATTCTGAAATCTGTGGACTAACTGAGTGTTGATGAAACACAGAAATTGCATCGGGATTGAATACAACAGTCACCATGCGCACTTTCCTCCATGTGAGTAATGTCTCAAAGAATTTACGCTTTGATCGTTCCCTGGAAGACCAGTAGCAGTTTCCGATGCACATCTGGCTGCATTCTGTAATCTGTGGACTATCAGAGTGTTGATGAAACACAGAAATTGCATCGGGATTGAATACAACAGTCACCATGCGCACTTCCCTCCATGGGAGTAATTCTCAAACTGTCTACGCTTTGATCGTTCGCAATAAGACCAGTAGTAGTTTACGATGCACATCTGGATTAGTTCTGTAATCTGTGGACCTTCAAAGTGTTGACTGAAACAAAGAAATTGCCTCGGTGTGAATACAACAGTCACCATGCGCACTTTCCTCCATGGGAGTAATTCTCAAACAGTTTACGCTTTGATCATTCCCTGGAAGACCAGTAGTAGTTTCCGATGCACATTTGGATTAGTTCTGTAATCTGTGGACCTTCAAAGTGTGGATTGAAACATAGAAATTGCCTCGGGATTGAATACAACAGTCACCATGCGCACTTTCCTCCATGGGAGTAAT
Organism: Schistocerca gregaria; assembly: GCF_023897955.1. Classification (NCBI taxonomy): domain Eukaryota; kingdom Metazoa; phylum Arthropoda; class Insecta; order Orthoptera; family Acrididae; genus Schistocerca; species Schistocerca gregaria. The sequence continues at coordinate 46,757,755 of NC_064927.1, forward strand.
GTCTCAAATTGTCTACGCTTTGATCGTTCCCTGGAAGACCAGTAGCAGTTTCCGATGTACATCTGGAGGCATTCTGTAATCTGTGGACTATCAGAGTGTTGATGAAACACAGAAAATGCATCGGGATTGAATACAACAGTCACCATGCGCACATTCCTCCATGGGAGTAATGTCTCAAACTGTCTACGCTTTGATCGTTCCCTGGAAGTCCAGTAGCAGTTTCCGATGCACATCTTGAGGCATTCTGTAATCTGCGGACTACCAGAGTGTTGATGAAACACAGAAATTGCAACGGGATTGAATACATCAGTCACAATTCGCACTTTTCTCCATGGGAGTAATGTCTCTAACAGTCTACGCTTTGATCTTTCCCTGGAAGACCAGTAGTAGTTTTCGATGCACATCTGGTGGCATTCTGTAATCTGTGGAAGTATCAGAGTGTTGATGAAACACAGAAATTGCATCGGGATTGAATACAACAGTCACCATGAGCACTTTCCTCCACGGGAGTTATGTCTCAAACAGTCTACCGATGCACATCTGGAGGCATTCTGTAATCTGTGGACTATGAGAGTGTTGATGAAACACAGAAATTGTATCGGGATTGAATACAACAGTCACCATGCGCACTTTCCTCCATGGGAATAATGTCTCTAACAGTCTTCGCTTTGATCGTTCCCTGGAAGACCAGTAGTAGTAACCGATGCACATCTGGTGGCATTCTGTAATCTGTGGAAGTATCAGAGTGTTGACGAAACACAGAAATTGCATCGGGATTGAATACAACAGTCACCATGCGCACTTTCCTCCACGGGAGTAATGTCTCAAACACTCTACGCTTTGATCGATCCCTGGAAGACCAGTACTAGTTTCCGATGCACATCTGGTGGAATTCTGTAGTCTGTGGACTATCAGAGTGTTGATGAAACACAGAAATTGCATCGGGATTGAATACAACTGTCACCATGCGCACTTTCCTCCGTGGTTGTTATGTCTCAAACAGTCTATGTTTTAATCGTTCCCTATAAAACCAGTAGTAGTTTCCGATGCACATCTGTAGGCTTTCTGTAATCTGTGGACCTTCAAAGTGTTGATTAAACACAGTAATTGTCTTGGGATTGAATACAACAGTCACCATGTGCACTTTCCTCCATGGGAGTAATGTCTCAAACAATCTACGCTTTGATCGTTCCCAGGAAGACCAGTAGTAGTTTCCGATGCACATCTGGAGGCATTCTGTAATCTGAGGGCTGTCAGAGTGTTGATGAAACAAAGAAAATCTATCGGGATTGAATACAACAGTCACCATGCGCACTCTCCTCCATGGGAGTAATGTCTCAAAGAGTTTACGCTTTGATCGTTCCCTGGAAGACCAGTAGCAGTTTCCGATGCACATCTTGAGGCATTCTGTAATCTGTGGACTATCAGATTGTTGATGAAACACAGAAATTGCATCGGGATTGAATACAACAGTCACCATGCGCACATTCCTCCATGGGAGTAATGTCTCAAACAGTCTACGCTTTGATCGTTCCCTGGAAGTCCAGTAGCAGTTTCCGATGCTCATCTGGAGGCATTCTGTAATCTGTGGACTATCAGAGTGTTGATAAAACACAGAAATTGTATAGGGATTGAATACAACAGTCACCATGCACACTTTCCTCCATGGGAATAATATCTTTAACAGTCTACGCTTTGATCGTTCCCTGGAAGACCAGTAGTAGTTACCGATGCACATCTGGAGGCATTCTGTATTCTGTGGACTATCAGAGTGTTGATGAAACACAGAAATTGCAACGGGATTGAATACATCAGTCACAATTCGCACTTTCCTCCATGGGTGTAATGTCTCTAACGGTCTACGCTTTGATCTTTCCCTGGAAGACCAGTAGTAGTTTCCGATGCACATCTGGAGGCATTCTGTAATCTGTGGACTTTCAGAGTGTTGATGAAAGTCAGAAATTGCATCGGGATTGAATACAACAGTTACCATGCACACTTTCCTCCATGCGAGAAATGTCTCAAACAGTCTACAGTTTGATCGTTCCTGGTAGGCCAGTAGTAGTTTCCGATGCACATCTGGCTGCATTCTGTAATCTTTGGACTATCAGACTGTTGATGAAACACAGAAATTGCATCGGGATTGAATACAACAGTCACCATGCGCACTTTCTTCCATGGGAGTAATTCTCAAACAGTTTACGCTTTGATCATTCCCTGGAAGACCAGTAGTAGTTTCCGATGCACATTTGGATTAGTTCTGTAGTCTGTGGACCTTCAAAGTGTGGATTGAAACATAGAAATTGCCTCGGGATTGAATACAACAGTCACCATGCGCACTTTCCTCCATGGTAGTAATGTCTCAAACTGGCTACGCTTTGATCGATCCCAGGAAGACCAGTAGTAGTTACCGATGCACATTTGGTGGCATTCTGTAATCTGTGGCCTATCAGACTGTTGATGAAACACAGAAAATGTATCGGGATTGAATACAACAATCACCATGCGCACTTTCCTCCATGGGAGTAATGTCTCAAAGAGTTTACGCTTTGATCGTTCCCTGGAAGACCAGTAGCAGTTTCCGATGCACATCTGGAGGCATTCTGTAATCTGTGGACTATCAGAGTGTTGATGAAACACAGACATTGCATCGGGATTGAATACAACAGTCACCATGCGCTCTTTCCTACATGGGAGTCATTCTCAAACAGTCTACGGTTTGATTGTCCCCTGGAAGGCCAGTAGTAGTTTCCGATGCACATCTGGATTAATTCTGTAATCTGTGGACCTTCAAAGTGTGGATTGAAACACAGAAATTGCCTCGGGATTGAATACAACAGACACCATGCGCACTTTCCTACATGGGAGTAATGTCTCAAACAGTCTACGCTTTGATCGTTCCCTGGAAACCAGTAGTAGTTTCCGATGCACATCTGGAGACATTCAGTAATCTGTGGACTATCAGAGTGTTGATGAAACACAGAAATTGCATCGGGATTGAATACAACAGTCACCATACGCACTTTCCTCCATGGGAGTAATGTCTCAAACAGTCTACGCCTTGATCATTCCCTGGAAGACCAGTAGTTGTTTCCGATGCACATCTGGAGGCATTCTGTTATCTGTGGACTATCAGAGTGTTGATGAAACACAGGAATTGCATCGGCATTGAATACAACAGTCACCATGCGCACTTTCCTCCACGCTAGTAATGTCTCAAACAGTCTAATCTTTGATCGTTCAATGGAAGTCCAGCAGCAGTTTCCGATGCACATCTGAAGGCATTCTGTAATCTGTGGACTATCAAAGTGTTGATGAAACACAGAAATTGCATCGGGATTGAATACAACAGTCACCATGCACACTTTCCACCATGGGAGTAATGTCTCAAAGAGTTTACGCTTTGATCGATCCCTGGAAGACTAGTAGCAGTTCCGATGCACATCTGGAGGCATTCTGTAATCTGTGGACTATCAGAGTGTTGATGAAACACAGAAATTGCAGCGGGATTGAATACAACAATCACCATGCGCACTTTCCTTCATGGGAGTAATGTCTAAAACAGTCTACGATTTGATCGTTCCCTGGAAGTCCAGTAGCAGTTTCCGATGCACATCTGGAGGCATTCTGTAATCTGTGGACTATCAGAGTGTTGATGAAACACAGAAATTGAATAGGGATTGAATACAACAGTCACCATGCGCACTTTCCTCCATGGGAATAATATCTCTAACAGTCTTCGCTTTGATCGTTCCCTGGAAGACCAGTAGTAGCTTCCGATGCACATCTGGTGGCATTCTGTAATCTGTGGAAGTATCAGAGTGTTGATGAAACTCAAAAATTGCATCGGGATTGAATACAACAGACACCATTTGCACTTTCCTCCATGGGAGTAATTCTGAAACAGTCAACGCTTTGATCGTTCCCCGGAAGACCAGTAGTAATTTCCGATGCACATCTGGATTCCTTCTGTAATTTGTGGACCTTCAAAGTGTGGATGGAAACACAGAAATGGCCTCGGGATTGAATACAACAGTCACCATTCGCACTTTCCTCCATGGGAGTAATGTCTCAAAGAGTTTACGCTTTGATCGTTCCCTGGAAGACCAGTAGCAGTTTCCGATGCACATATGGAGGCATTCTGTAATCTGTGGACTATCAGAGAGTTGATGAAACACAGAAAATGTATCGGGATTGAAAACAACAGTCACCATGCGCACTTTCCGCCATGGGAGTAATGTCTCAAAGAGTTTACGCTTTGATCGTTCCCTGGAGGACCAGTAGCAGTTTCCGATGCACATCTGGTGGCATTCTGTAATCTGTGGACTATCAGAGTGTTGATGAAACAGAAATCGCATGGGGATTGAATACAACAGTCACCATGCGCACTTTCCTCCATGGGAGTAATGTCTCAAACAATTTACGCTTTGATCGTTCCCTGGAAGACCAGTAGTAGTTTCCGATGCACATCTGGAGATATTCTGTAGATGAAACACAGAAATTGCCTCGGGATTGAATACAACAATCACCATGCACACTTTCCTCCATGGGAGTAATGTCTCAAACAATTTACGCTTTGATCGTTCCCTGGAGGACCAGTAGCAGTTTCCGATGCACATCTGGAGGCATTCTGTAATCTGTGGACTATCAGAGTGTTGATGAAACACAGAAAATGCATCGGGATTGAAAACAACAGTCACCATGCGCACTTTCCACCATGGGAGTAATGTCTCAAAGAGTTTACGTTTTGATCGATCCCTGGAAGACTAGTAGCAGTTTCCGATGCACATCTGGAGGCATTCTGTAATCTGTGGACTATCAGAGTGCTGATGAAACACAGAAATTGAATAGGGATTGAATACAACAGTCACCATGGGCACTTTCCTCCATGGGAACAATATCTCTAACAGTCTTCGCTTTGATCGTTCCCTGGAAGACCAGTAGTAGTTTCCGATGCACATCTGGAGGCATTCTGTAATCTGTGGACTATCAGAGTGTTGATGAAACACAGAAATTGCATCGGGATTGAATACAACAGTCACCATGCGCACTTTCCTCCATGGGAGTAATGTCTCAGACAGTCTATGCTTTAATCGTTCCCTATAAAACCAGTAGTAGTTACCGATGCACATCTGTAGGCTTTCTGTAATCTGTGGACCTTCAAAGTGTTGATGAAACACAGTAATTGTATCAGGATTTAATACAACAGTCACCATGTGCACATTCCTCTATGGGAGTAATGTCTCAAGCAGTCTACGCTTTGATCGTTCCCAGGAAGACCAGTAGTAATTTCCGATTCACATCTGGAGGCATTCTGTAATCTGAGGGCTGTCAGAGTGTTGATGAAACACAGAAAATGCATCGGGATTGAATACAACAGTCACCATGCGCACTTTCCTCCATAGGAGTAATGTCTAAAAGATTTTACGCTTTGATCGTTCCCTGGAAGACCAGTAGCAGTTTCCGATGCACATCTGGAGGCATTCTGTAATCTGTGGACTATCAGAGTGTTGATGAAACACAGAAAATGCATCGGGATTGAAAACAACATTCACCATGCGCAATTTCCACCATGGGAGTAATGTCTCAAAGAGTTTACGCTTTGATCGATCCCTGGAAGACTAGTAGCAGTTTCCGATGCACATCTGGAGGCATTCTATAATCTGTGGACTATCAGAGTGTTGATGAAACACAGAAATTGCATCGGGATTGAATACAACAGTCACCATGCGCACTTTCCTCCATGGGAGTAATGTCTCAAGCAGTCTACGCTTTGATCGTTCCCAGGAAGACCTGTAGTAGTTTCCGATGCACATCTGGAGGCATTCTGTAATCTGAGGGCTGTCAGAGTGTTGATGAAACACAGAAAATGCATCGGGATTGAATACAACAGTCACCATGCGCACTTTCCTCCATGGGAGTAATGTCTCAAAGAGTTTACGCTTTGATCGTTCCCTGGAAGACCAGTAGCAGTTTCCGATGCACATCTGGAGGCATTCTGTAATCTGTGGACTATCAGAGTGTTGATGAAACACAGACATTGCATCGGGATTGAAAACAACAGTCACCATGCGCAATTTCCACCATGGGAGTAATGTCTCAAAGAGTTTACGCTTTGATCGATCCCTGGAAGACTAGTAGCAGTTTCCGATGCACATCTGGAGGCATTCTATAATCTGTGGACTATCAGAGTGTTGATGAAACACAGAAATTGCATCGGGATTGAATACAACAGTCACCATGCGCACTTTCCTCCATGGGAGTAATGTCTCAAACAGTCTACGCTTTGATCGTTCCCTGGAAGTCCAGTAGCAGTTTCCGATGCACATCTGGAGGCATTCTGTAATCTGTGGACTATCAGAGTGTTGATGAAACACAGACATTGCATCGGGATTGAATACAACAGTCACCATGCGCACTTTCCTCCATGGGAGTCATTCTCAAACAGTCTACGGTTTGATTGTCCCCTGGAAGGCCAGTAGTAGTTTCCGATGCACATCTGGATTAATTCTGTAATCTGTGGACCTTCAAAGTGTGGATTGAAACACAGAAATTGCCTCGGGATTGAATACAACAGACTCCATGCGCACTTTCCTACATGGGAGTAATGTCTCAAACAGTCTACGCTTTGATCGTTCCCTGGAAACCAGTAGTAGTTTCCGATGCACATCTGGAGACATTCTGTAATCTGTGGACTATCAGAGTGTTGATGAAACACAGAAATTGCATCGGGATTGAATACAACAGTCACCATACGCACTTTCCTCCATGGGAGTAATGTCTCAAACAGTCTACGCCTTGATCATTCCCTGGAAGACCAGTAGTTGTTTCCGATGCACATCTGGAAACATTCTGTTATCTGTGGACCATCAGAGTGTTGATGAAACACAGGAATTGCATCGGCATTGAATACAACAGTCACCATGCGCACTTTCCTCCACGCTAGTAATGTCTCAAACAGTCTAATCTTTGATCGTTCAATGGAAGTCCAGCAGCAGTTTGCGATGCACATCTGAAGGCATTCTGTAATCTGTGGACATTCAGAGTGTTGATGAAACACAGAAATTGCATCGGGATTGAATACAACAGTCACCATGCGCACTTTCCACCATGGGAGTAATGTCTCAAAGAGTTTACGCTTTGATCGATCCCTGGAAGACTAGTAGCAGTTTCCGATGCACATCTGGAGGCATTCTGTAATCTGTGGACTATCAGAGTGTTGATGAAACACAGAAATTGCAGCGTGATTGAATACAACAATCACCATGCGCACTTTCCTTCATGGGAGTAATGTTTAAACAGTCTACGATTTGATCGTTCCCTGGAAGTCCAGTAGCAGTTTCCGATGCACATCTGGAGGCATTCTGTAATCTGTGGACTATCAGAGTGTTGATGAAACACAGAAATTGAATAGGGATTGAATACAACAGTCACCATGCGCACTTTCCTCCATGGGAACAATATCTCTTACAGTCTTCGCTTTGATCGTTCCCTGGAAGACCAGTAGTAGTTACCGATGCACATCTGGAGGCATTCTGTAATCTGTGGACTATCAGAGTGTTGATGAAACACAGAAATTGCATCGGGATTGAATACAACAGTCACCATGCGCACTTTCCTCCATGGAAGTAATGTCTCAAACAGTCTATATTTTAATCGTTCCCTATAAAACCAGTAGTAGTTTCCGATGCACATCTGTAGGCTTTCTGTAATCTGTGGACCTTCAAAGTGTTGATGAAACACAGTAATTGTCTCGGGATTTAATACAACAGTCACCATGTGCACATTCCTCTATGGGAGTAATGTCTCAAGCAGTCTACGCTTTGATCGTTCCCAGGAAGACCAGTAGTAGTTTCCGATGCACATCTGGAGGCATTCTGTAATCTGAGGGCTGTCAGAGTGTTGATGAAACACAGAAAATGCATCGGGATTGAATACAACAGTCACCATGCGCACTTTCCTCCATGGGAGTAATGTCTCAAAGAGTTTACGCTTTGATCGTTCCCTGGAAGACCAGTAGCAGTTTCCGATGCACATCTGGAGGCATTCTGTAATCTTTGGACTATCAGAGTGTTGATGAAACACAGAAAATGCATCGGGATTGAAAACAACAGTCACCATGCGCAATTTCCACCATGGGAGTAATGTCTCAAAGAGTTTACGCTTTGAACGACCCCTGGAAGACTAGTAGCAGTTTCCGATGCACATCTGGAGGCATTCTATAATCTGTGGACTATCAGAGTGTTGATGAAACACAGAAACTGCATCGGGATTGAATACATCAGTCACCATTCGCACTTTCCTCCATGGGAGTAATGTCTCTAACAGTCTACGCTTTGATCATTCCCTGGAAGACCAGTAGCAGTTTCCGATGCATATCTGGTCTCATTCTGTAATCTGTGGAAGTATCAGAGTGTTGATGAAACACAGAAATTGCATCGGGATTGAATACAACAGTCACCATGCGCACTTTCCTCCATGGGAGTAATGTCTCAAACAGTCTACGCTATGATCGTTACCTGGAAGACCAGTAGTAGTTTCCGATGCACATCTGGTGGCATTCTGTAATCTGTGGACTATCAGAGTGTTGATGAAACACAGAAACTGCATCGGGATTGAATACATCAGTCACCATTCGCACTTTCCTCCATGGGAGTAATGTCTCTAACAGTCTACGCTTTGATCATTCCCTGGAAGACCAGTAGCAATTTCCGATGCACATCTGGTCTCATTCTGTAATCTGTGGAAGTATCAGAGTGTTGATGAAACACAGAAATTGCATCGGGATTGAATACAACAGTCACCATGCGCACTTTCCTCCATGGGAGTAATGTCTCAAACAGTCTACGCTATGATCGTTCCCTGGAAGACCAGTAGTAGTTTCCGATGCACATCTGGTGGCATTCTGTAATCTGTGGACTATCAGAGTGTTGATGAAACACAGATATTGCATCGGGATTGAATACAACAGTCACCATGCGCACTTTCCTCCATGGGAGTAATGTCTCAAACAGTCTACGCTATGATCGTTCCCTAGCAGACCAGTAGTAGTTTCCGATGCACATCTGGTGGCATTCTGTAATCTGTGGACTATCAGAGTGTTGATGAAACACAAAAATTGCATCGGGATTGAATACAACAGTCACCATGTGCACTTTCCTCCATGGGGGTAATGTCTCAAACAGTCTACGCTTTGATCGTTCCCTGGAAGTCCAGTAGCAGTTTCCGATGCACATCTGGAGGCATTCTGTAATCTGTGGACTATCAGAGTGTTGATGAAACACAGACATTGCATCGGGATTGAATACAACAGTCACCATGCGCACTTTCCTCCATGGGAGTCATTCTCAAACAGTCTACGGTTTGATTGTCCCCTGGAAGGCCAGTAGTAGTTTCCGATACACATCTGGATTAATTCTGTAATCTGTGGACCTTCAAAGTGTGGATTGAAACACAGAAATTGCCTCGGGATTGAATACAACAGACTCCATGCGCACTTTCCTACATGGGAGTAATGTCTCAAACAGTCTACGCTTTGATCGTTCCCTGGAAATCAGTAGTAGTTTCCGATGCACATCTGGAGACATTCTGTAATCTGTGGACTATCAGAGTGTTGATGAAACACAGAAATTGCATCGGGATTGAATACAACAGTCACCATACGCACTTTCCTCCATGGGAGTAATGTCTCAAACAGTCTACGCCTTGATCATTCCCTGGAAGACCAGTAGTTGTTTCCGATGAACATCTGGAAACATTCTGTTATCTGTGGACCATCAGAGTGTTGATGAAACACAGGAATTGCATCGGCATTGAATACAACAGTCACCATGCGCACTTTCCTCCACGCTAGTAATGTCTCAAACAGTCTAATCTTTGATCGGTCAATGGAAGTCCAGCAGCAGTTTCCGATGCACATCTGAAGGCATTCTGTAATCTGTGGACTATCAGAGTGTTGATGAAACACAGAAATTGCATCGGGATTGAATACAACAGTAAAAATGCGCTCTTACCTCCATGGGGGTAATGTCTCTAACGGTTTACGGTTTGATCGTTCCCTGGAAAAGCAGTAGTAGCTTCCGGTGCACATCTGGGGGCATTCTGTAATCTGTGGACTATCAGATTTTTGATGAAACACAGAAATTGCATCGGGATTGAATACAACAGTCACCATGAGCACTTTCCTCCATGGGAGTAATCTCTAAAACAGTCTTCGCTTTGATCGTTCCCTGGAAGACCAGTAGTAGTTTCCGATGCATATCTGAGGGCATTCTGTAATCTGTGGACTATCAGAGTGTTGATGAAACACAGAAAATGCATCGGGATTGAAAACAACAGTCACCATGCGCACTTTCCACCATGGGAGTAATGTCTCAAAGAGTTTACGCTTTGATCGATCCCTGGAAGACTAGTAGCAGTTTCCGATGCACATCTGGAGGCATTCTGTAATCTGTGGACTATTAGAGTGTTGATGAAACACAGAAATTGCATCGGGATTGAATACAACACTCACCATGCGCACTTTCCTCCATGGGAGTAATGTCTCAAACAGTCTACGATTTGATCGTTCCCTGGAAGTCCAGTAGCAGTTTCCGATGCACATCTGGAGGCATTCTGTAATCTGTGGACTATCAGAGTGCTGATGAAACACAGAAATTGAATAGGGATTGAATACAACAGTCACCATGCGCACTTTCCTCCATGGGAACAATATCTCTTACAGTCTTCGCTTTGATCGTTCCCTGGAAGACCAGTAGTAGTTACCGATGCACATCTGGAGGCATTCTGTAATCTGTGGACTATCAGAGTGTTGATGAAACACAGAAATTGCATCGGGATTGAATACAACAGTCACAATGCGCACTTTCCTCCATGGGAGTAATGTCTCAAACAGTCTATATTTTAATCGTTCCCTATAAAACCAGTAGTAGTTTCCGATGCACATCTGTAGGCTTTCTGTAATCTGTGGACCTTCAAAGTGTTGATGAAACACAGTAATTGTCTCGGGATTTAATACAACAGTCACCATGTGCACATTCCTCTATGGGAGTAATGTCTCAAGCAGTCTACGCTTTGATCGTTCCCAGGAAGACCAGTAGTAGTTTCCGATGCACATCTGGAGGCATTCTGTAATCTGAGGGCTGTCAGAGTGTTGATGAAACACAGAAAATGCATCGGGATTGAATACAACAGTCACCATGCGCACTTTCCTCCATGGGAGTAATGTCTCAAAGAGTTTACGCTTTGATCGTTCCCTGGAAGACCAGTAGCAGTTTCCGATGCACATCTGGAGGCATTCTGTAATCTTTGGACTATCAGAGTGTTGATGAAACACAGAAAATGCATCGGGATTGAAAACAACAGTCACCATGCGCAATTTCCACCATGGGAGTAATGTCTCAAAGAGTTTACGCTTTGAACGACCCCTGGAAGACTAGTAGCAGTTTCCGATGCACATCTGGAGGCATTCTATAATCTGTGGACTATCAGAGTGTTGATGAGACACAGAAACTGCATCGGGATTGAATACATCAGTCACCATTCGCACTTTCCTCCATGGGAGTAATGTCTCTAACAGTCTACGCTTTGATCATTCCCTGGAAGACCAGTAGCAGTTTCCGATGCACATCTGGTCTCATTCTGTAATCTGTGGAAGTATCAGAGTGTTGATGAAACACAGAAATTGCATCGGGATTGAATACAACAGTCACCATGCGCACTTTCCTCCATGGGAGTAATGTCTCAAACAGTCTACGCTATGATCGTTCCCTGGAAGACCAGTAGTAGTTTCCGATGCACATCTGGTGGCATTCTGTAATCTGTGGACTATCAGAGTGTTGATGAAACACAGAAACTGCATCGGGATTGAATACATCAGTCACCATTCGCACTTTCCTCCATGGGAGTAATGTCTCTAACAGTCTACGCTTTGATCATTCCCTGGAAGACCAGTAGCAGTTTCCGATGCACATCTGGTCTCATTCTGTAATCTGTGGAAGTATCAGAGTGTTGATGAAACACAGAAATTGCATCGGGATTGAATACAACAGTCACCATGCGCACTTTCCTCCATGGGAGTAATGTCTCAAACAGTCTACGCTATGATCGTTCCCTGGAAGACCAGTAGTAGTTTCCGATGCACATCTGGTGGCATTCTGTAATCTGTGGACTATCAGAGTGTTGATGAAACACAGAAATTGCATCGGGATTGAATACAACAGTCACCATGCGCACTTTCCTCCACGCTAGTAATGTCTCAAACAGTCTAATCTTTGATCGGTCAATGGAAGTCCAGCAGCAGTTTCCGATGCACATCTGAAGGCATTCTGTAATCTGTGGACTATCAGAGTGTTGATGAAACACAGAAATTGCATCGGGATTGAATACAACAGTAAAAATGCGCTCTTACCTCCATGGGGGTAATGTCTCTAACGGTTTACGGTTTGATCGTTCCCTGGAAAAGCAGTAGTAGCTTCCGGTGCACATCTGGGGGCATTCTGTAATCTGTGGACTATCAGATTTTTGATGAAACACAGAAATTGCATCGGGATTGAATACAACAGTCACCATGAGCACTTTCCTCCATGGGAGTAATCTCTAAAACAGTCTTCGCTTTGATCGTTCCCTGGAAGACCAGTAGTAGTTTCCGATGCATATCTGAGGACATTCTGTAATCTGTGGACTATCAGAGTGTTGATGAAACACAGAAAATGCATCGGGATTGAAAACAACAGTCACCATGCGCACTTTCCACCATGGGAGTAATGTCTCAAAGAGTTTACGCTTTGATCGATCCCTGGAAGACTAGTAGCAGTTTCCGATGCACATCTGGAGGCATTCTGTAATCTGTGGACTATTAGAGTGTTGATGAAACACAGAAATTGCATCGGGATTGAATACAACACTCACCATGCGCACTTTCCTCCATGGGAGTAATGTCTCAAACAGTCTACGATTTGATCGTTCCCTGGAAGTCCAGTAGCAGTTTCCGATGCACATCTGGAGGCATTCTGTAATCTGTGGACTATCAGAGTGCTGATGAAACACAGAAATTGAATAGGGATTGAATACAACAGTCACCATGCGCACTTTCCTCCATGGGAACAATATCTCTTACAGTCTTCGCTTTGATCGTTCCCTGGAAGACCAGTAGTAGTTACCGATGCACATCTGGAGGCATTCTGTAATCTGTGGACTATCAGAGTGTTGATGAAACACAGAAATTGCATCGGGATTGAATACAACAGTCACAATGCGCACTTTCCTCCATGGGAGTAATGTCTCAAACAGTCTATATTTTAATCGTTCCCTATAAAACCAGTAGTAGTTTCCGATGCACATCTGTAGGCTTTCTGTAATCTGTGGACCTTCAAAGTGTTGATGAAACACAGTAATTGTCTCGGGATTTAATACAACAGTCACCATGTGCACATTCCTCTATGGGAGTAATGTCTCAAGCAGTCTACGCTTTGATCGTTCCCAGGAAGACCAGTAGTAGTTTCCGATGCACATCTGGAGGCATTCTGTAATCTGAGGGCTGTCAGAGTGTTGATGAAACACAGAAAATGCATCGGGATTGAATACAACAGTCACCATGCGCACTTTCCTCCATGGGAGTAATGTCTCAAAGAGTTTACGCTTTGATCGTTCCCTGGAAGACCAGTAGCAGTTTCCGATGCACATCTGGAGGCATTCTGTAATCTTTGGACTATCAGAGTGTTGATGAAACACAGAAAATGCATCGGGATTGAAAACAACAGTCACCATGCGCAATTTCCACCATGGGAGTAATGTCTCAAAGAGTTTACGCTTTGAACGACCCCTGGAAGACTAGTAGCAGTTTCCGATGCACATCTGGAGGCATTCTATAATCTGTGGACTATCAGAGTGTTGATGAGACACAGAAACTGCATCGGGATTGAATACATCAGTCACCATTCGCACTTTCCTCCATGGGAGTAATGTCTCTAACAGTCTACGCTTTGATCATTCCCTGGAAGACCAGTAGCAGTTTCCGATGCACATCTGGTCTCATTCTGTAATCTGTGGAAGTATCAGAGTGTTGATGAAACACAGAAATTGCATCGGGATTGAATACAACAGTCACCATGCGCACTTTCCTCCATGGGAGTAATGTCTCAAACAGTCTACGCTATGATCGTTCCCTGGAAGACCAGTAGTAGTTTCCGATGCACATCTGGTGGCATTCTGTAATCTGTGGACTATCAGAGTGTTGATGAAACACAGAAACTGCATCGGGATTGAATACATCAGTCACCATTCGCACTTTCCTCCATGGGAGTAATGTCTCTAACAGTCTACGCTTTGATCATTCCCTGGAAGACCAGTAGCAGTTTCCGATGCACATCTGGTCTCATTCTGTAATCTGTGGAAGTATCAGAGTGTTGATGAAACACAGAAATTGCATCGGGATTGAATACAACAGTCACCATGCGCACTTTCCTCCATGGGAGTAATGTCTCAAACAGTCTACGCTATGATCGTTCCCTGGAAGACCAGTAGTAGTTTCCGATGCACATCTGGTGGCATTCTGTAATCTGTGGACTATCAGAGTGTTGATGAAACACAGAAATTGCATCGGGATTGAATACAACAGTCACCATGCGCACTTTCCTCCATGGGAGTAATGTCTCAAACAGTCTACGCTATGATCGTTCCCTAGCGGACCAGTAGTAGTTTCCGATGCACATCTGGTGGCATTCTGTAATCTGTGGACTATCAGAGTGTTGATGAAACACAAAAATTGCATCGGGATTGAATACAACAGTCACCATGTGCACTTTCCTCCATGGGGGTAATGTCTCAAACAGTCTACGCTTTGATCGTTCCCTGGAAGTCCAGTAGCAGTTTCCGATGCACATCTGGAGGCATTCTGTAATCTGTGGACTATCAGAGTGTTGATGAAACACAGACATTGCATCGGGATTGAATACAACAGTCACCATGCGCACTTTCCTCCATGGGAGTCATTCTCAAACAGTCTACGGTTTGATTGTTCCCTGGAAGGCCAGTAGTAGTTTCCGATGCACATCTGGATTAATTCTGTAATCTGTGGACCTTCAAAGTGTGGATTGAAACACAGAAATTGCCTCGGGATTGAATACAACAGACTCCATGCGCACTTTCCTACATGGGAGTAATGTCTCAAACAGTCTACGCTTTGATCGTTCCCTGGAAACCAGTAGTAGTTTCCGATGCACATCTGGAGACATTCTGTAATCTGTGGACTATCAGAGTGTTGATGAAACACAGAAATTGCATCGGGATTGAATACAACAGTCACCATACGCACTTTCCTCCATGGGAGTAATGTCTCAAACAGTCTACGCCTTGATCATTCCCTGGAAGACCAGTAGTTGTTTCCGATGCACATCTGGAAACATTCTGTTATCTGTGGACCATCAGAGTGTTGATGAAACACAGGAATTGCATCGGCATTGAATACAACAGTCACCATGCGCACTTTCCTCCACGCTAGTAATGTCTCAAACAGTCTAATCTTTGATCGTTCAATGGAAGTCCAGCAGCAGTTTCCGATGCACATCTGAAGGCATTCTGTAATCTGTGGACATTCAGAGTGTTGATGAAACACAGAAATTGCATCGGGATTGAATACAACAGTCACCATGCGCACTTTCCACCATGGGAGTAATGTCTCAAAGAGTTTACGCTTTGATCGATCCCTGGAAGACTAGTAGCAGTTTCCGATGCACATCTGGAGGCATTCTGTTATCTGTGGACTATCAGAGTGTTGATGAAACACAGAAATTCCAGCGTGATTGAATACAACAATCTCCATGCGCACTTTCCTTCATGGGAGTAATGTCTAAAACAGTCTACGATTTGATCGTTCCCTGGAAGTCCAGTAACAGTTTCCGATGCACATCTGGAGGCATTCTGTAATCTGTGGACTATCAGAGTGTTGATGAAACACAGAAATTGAATAGGGATTGAATACAACAGTCACCATGCGCACTTTCCTCCATGGGAATAATATCTCTAACAGTCTTCGCTTTGATCGTTCCCTGGAAGACCAGTAGTAGCTTCCGATGCACATCTGGTGGCATTCTGTAATCTGTGGAAGTATCAGAGTGTTGATGAAACTCAAAAATTGCATCGGGATTGAATACAACAGTCACCATGCGCACTTTCCTCCATGGGAACAATATCTCTTACAGTCTTCGCTTTGATCGTTCCCTGGAAGACCAGTAGTAGTTACCGATGCACATCTGGAGGCATTCTGTAATCTGTGGACTATCAGAGTGTTGATGAAACACAGAAATTGCCTTGGGGTTGAATACAACAGTCACCATGCGCACTTTCCTCCATGGGAGTAATGCCTCAAACAGTCTATATTTTAATCGTTCCCTATAAAACCAGTAGTAGTTTCCGATGCACATCTGTAGGCTTTCTGTAATCTGTGGACCTTCAAAGTGTTGATGAAACACAGTAATTGTCTCGGGATTTAATACAACAGTCACCATGTGCACATTCCTCTATGGGAGTAATGTCTCAAGCAGTCTACGCTTTGATCGTTCCGAGGAAGACCAGTAGTAGTTTCCGATGCACATCTGGAGGCATTCTGTAATCTGAGGGCTGTCAGAGTGTTGATGAAACACAGAAAATGCATCGGGATTGAATACAACAGTCACCATGCGCACTTTCCTCCATGGGAGTAATTCTGAAACAGTCAACGCTTTGATCGTTCCCCGGAAGACCAGTAGTAATTTCCGATGCACATCTGGATTCCTTCTGTAATTTGTGGACCTTCAAAGTGTGGATGGAAATACAGAGATGGCCTCGGGATTGAATACAACAGTCACCATTCGCACTTTCCTCCATGGGAGTGATGTCTCAAAGAGTTTACGCTTTGATCGTTCCCTGGAAGACCAGTAGCAGTTTCCGATGCACATATGGAGGCATTCTGTAATCTGTGGACTATCAGAGAGTTGATGAAACACAGAAAATGTATCGGGATTGAAAACAACAGTCACCATGCGCACTTTCCGCCATGGGAGTAATTTCTCAAACAGTTTACGCTTTGATCGTTCCCTGGAGGACCAGTAGCAGTTTCCGATGCACATCTGGACCCATTCTGTAATCTGTGGACTATCAGAGTGTTGATGAAACAGAAATTGCATGGGGATTGAATACAACAGTCACCATGCGCGCTTTCCTCCATGGGAGTAATGTCTCAAACAATTTACGCTTTGATCGTTCCCTGGAAGACCAGTAGTAGTTTCCGATGCACATCTGGAGATATTCTGTATTCTGTGTTGATGAAACACAGAAATTGCCTCGGGATTGAATACAACAATCACCATGCACACTTTCCTCCATGGGAGTAATGTCTCAAACAATTTACGCTTTGATCGTTCCCTGGAGGACCAGTAGCAGTTTCCGATGCACATCTGGAGGCATTCTGTAATCTGTGGACTTTCAGAGTGTTGATGAAACACAGAAAATGCATCGGGATTGAAAACAACAGTCACCATGCGCACTTTCCACCATGGGAGTAATGTCTCAAAGAGTTTACGCTTTGATCGATCCCTGGAAGACTAGTAGCAGTTTCCGATGCACATCTGGAGGCATTCTGTAATCTGTGGACTATCAGAGTGTTGATGAAACACAGAAATTGCATCGGGATTGAATACAATAGTCACCATGCGCACTTTCCTCCATGGGAGTAATGTCTCAAACAGTCTACGATTTGATCGTTCCCTGGAAGTCCAGTAGCAGTTTCCGATGCACATCTGGAGGCATTCTGTAATCTGTGGACTATCAGAGTGCTGATGAAACACAGAAATTGAATAGGGATTGAATACAACAGTCACCATGCGCACTTTCCTCCATGGGAACAATATCTCTTACAGTCTTCGCTTTGATCGTTCCCTGGAAGACCAGTAGTAGTTACCGATGCACATCTGGAGGCATTCTGTAATCTGTGGACTATCAGAGTGTTGATGAAACACAGAAATTGCATCGGGATTGAATACAACAGTCACCATGCGCACTTTCCTCCATGGGAGTAATGCCTCAAACAGTCTATATTTTAATCGTTCCCTATAAAACCAGTAGTAGTTTCCGATGCACATCTGTAGGCTTTCTGTAATCTGTGGACCTTCAAAGTGTTGATGAAACACAGTAATTGTCTCGGGATTTAATACAACAGTCACCATGTGCACATTCCTCTATGGGAGTAATGTCTCAAGCAGTCTACGCTTTGATCGTTCCGAGGAAGACCAGTAGTAGTTTCCGATGCACATCTGGAGGCATTCTGTAATCTGAGGGCTGTCAGAGTGTTGATGAAACACAGAAAATGCATCGGGATTGAATACAACAGTCACCATGCGCACTTTCCTCCATGGGAGTAATGTCTCAAAGAGTTTACGCTTTGATCGTTCCCTGGAAGACCAGTAGCAGTTTCCGATGCACATCTGGAGGCATTCTGTAATCTTTGGACTATCAGAGTGTTGATGAAACACAGAAAATGCATCGGGATTGAAAACAACAGTCACCATGCGCAATTTCCACCATGGGAGTAATGTCTCAAAGAGTTTACGCTTTGAACGACCCCTGGAAGACTAGTAGCAGTTTCCGATGCACATCTGGAGGCATTCTATAATCTGTGGACTATCAGAGTGTTGATGAAACACAGAAATTGGATCGGGATTGAATACAACAGTCACCATGCGCACTTTCCTCCATGGGAGTAATGTCTCAAACAGTCTACGCTTTGATCGTTCCCTGGAAGTCCAGTAGCAGTTTCCGATGCACATCTGGAGGCATTCTGTAATCTGTGGACTATCAGAGTGTTGATGAAACACAGAAATTGAATAGGGATTGAATACAACAGTCACCATGCGCACTTTCCTCCATGGGAATAATATTATTAACAGTCCTCGCTTTGATCGTTCCCTGGAAGACCAGTAGTAGTTACCGATGCACATCTGGAGGGATTCTGTAATCTGTGGACTATCAGAGTGTTGATGAAACACAGAAATTGCATTGGGATTGAATACAACAGTCACCATGCGCACTTTCCTCCATGGGAGTAATGTCTCAAACAGTCTACGCTATGATCGTTCCCTAGCAGACCAGTAGTAGTTTCCGATGCACATCTGGTGGCATTCTGTAATCTGTGGACTATCAGAGTGTTGATGAAACACAAAAATTGCATCGGGATTGAATACAACAGTCACCATGTGCACTTTCCTCCATGGGGGTAATGTCTCAAACAGTCTACGCTTTGATCGTTCCCTGGAAGTCCAGTAGCAGTTTCCGATGTACATCTGGAGGCATTCTGTAATCTGTGGACTGTCAGAGTTTTGATGATACATAGAAATTGAATAGGGATTGAATACAACAGACACCATGCGCACTTTCCTCCATGGGAATAATATTACTAACAGTCCTCGCTTTGATCGTTCCCTGGTAGACCAGTAGTAGTTACCGATGCACATCTGGAGGGATTCTGTAATCTGTGGACTATCAGAGTGTTGATGAAACACAGAAATTGCATCGGGAATGAATACATCAGTCACCATTCGCACTTTGCTCCATGGGAGTAATGTCTCTAACAGTCTACGCTTTGATCATTCCCTGGAAGACCAGTAGCAATTTCCGATGCACATTTGGTCTCATTCTGTAATCTGTGGAAGTATCAGAGTGTTGCTGAAACACAGAAATTGCATCGGGATCGAATACAACAGTCACCATGCGCACTTTCCTCCATGGGGGTAATGTCTGAATCAGTCCATGTTTAATCGTTCCCTATAAAACCAGTAGTAGTTTCCGATGCACATCTGTAGGCTTTCTGTAATCTCTGGACCTTTAAAGTGTTAATGAAACACAGTAATTGTCTCGGGATTCAATACAACAGTCACCATGTGCACATTCCTCCATGGGAGTAATGTCTCAAACAGTCTACGATTTGATCGTTCCCTGGAAGACCAGTAGTAGTTACCGATGCACATCATGAGGCATTCTGTAATCTGTGGACTATCAGAGTGTTGATGAAACACAGAAATTGCATCGGGATTGAATACAACAGTCACCATGCGCACTTTCCTCCATGGGAGTAATGTCTCAATCAGTCCATGTTTTAATCGTTCCCTATAAAACCAGTAGTAGTTTCCGATGCACATCTGTAGGCTTTCTGTAATCTGTGGACCTTCAAAGTGTTGATGAAACACAGTAATTGTCTCGGGATTGAATACAACAGTCACCATGTGCACATTCCTCCATGGGAGTAATGTCTCAAGCAGTCTACGCTTTGATCGTTCCCAGGAAGACCAGTAGTAGTTTCCGATGCACATCTGGAGGCATTCTGTAATCTGAGGGCTGTCAGAGTGTTGATGAAACAGAGAAAATGCATCGGGATTGAATACAACAGTCACCATGCGCACTTTCCTCCATGGGAGTAATGTCTCAAAGAGTTTACGCTTTGATCGTTCCCTGGAAGACCAGTAGCAGTTTCCAATGCACATCTGGAGGCATCTGTAATCTGTGGACTATCAGAGTGTTGATGAAACACAGAAAATGCATCGGGATTGAAAACAACAGTCACCATGCGCACTTTCCACCATGGGAGTAATGTCTCAGAGAGTTTACGCTTTGATCGATCCCTGGAAGACTAGTAGCAGTTTCCGATGCACATCTGGAGGCATTCTGTAATCTGTGGACTATCAGAGTGTTGATGAAACACAGAAAATGCATCGGGATTGAAAACAACAGTCACCATGCGCACTTTCCACCATGGGAGTAATGTCTCAAAGAGTTTACGCTTTGATCGATCCCTGGAAGACTAGTAGCAGTTTCCGATGCACATCTGGAGGCATTCCGTAAACTGTGGACTATCCGAGTGTTGATGAAACACAGAAATTGCATCGGGATTGAATACAACAGTCACCATGCCCACTTTCCTCCATGGGAATAATATCTCTAACAGTCCTCGCTTTGATCGTTCCCTGGAAGACCAGTAGTAGTTACCGATGCACATCCCTAGGGATTCTGTAATCTGTGGACTATCAGAGTGTTGATGAAACACAGAAATTGCATCGGGATTGAAAACAACAGTCACCATGCGCACTTTCCCCCATGGGAGTAATGTCTCAAAGAGTTTACGCTTTGATCGATCCCTGGAAGACTAGTCGCAGTTTCCGATGCACATCTGGAGGCATTCTGTAATCTGTGGACTATCAGAGTGTTGATGAAACACAGAAATTGCATCGGGATTGAATACAACAGTAACCATGCGCACTTTCCTCCATGGGAGTAATGTCTCAAACAGTCTACGATTTGATCGTTCCCTGGAAGTCCAGTAGCAGTTTCCGATGCACATCTGGAGGCATTCTGTAATCTGTGGACTATCAGAGTGTTGATTAAACACAGAAATTGAATAGGGATTGAATACAACAGTCACCATGCGCACTTTCCTCCATGGGAATAATATCTCTAACAGTCTTCGCTTTGATCGTTCCCTGGAAGACCAGTAGCAGTTTCCGATGCACATCTGGTCTCATTCTGTAATCTGTGGAAGTACCAGAGGTTTGATGAAACACAGAAATTGAATAGGGATTGAATACAACAGTCACCATGCGCACTTTCCTCCATGGGAGTAATGTCTCAAACAGTCTACGCTATGATCGTTCCCTGGAAGACCAGTAGTAGTTTCCGATGCTCATCTGGTGGCATTCTGTAATCTGTGGACTATCAGAGTGTTGATGAAACACAGAAATTGCATCGGGATTGAATACAAGAGTCACCATGCGCACTTTCCTCCATGGGAGTAATGTCTCAAACAGTCTACGCTTTGATCGTTCCCTGGAAGACCAGTAGTAATTTCCGATGCACATCTGGATTCCTTCTGTAATTTGTGGACCTTCAAAGTGTGGATGGAAACAGAGAAATTGCCTCGGGATTGAATAAAACAATCACCATGCGCACTTTCCTCCATGGGAGTAATGTCTCAAACAATTTACGCTTTGATCGTTCCCTGGAAGACCAGTAGTAGTTTCCGATGCACATCTGGAAATATTCTGTATTCTGTGTTGATGAAACACAGAAATTGCCTCGGGATTGAATACAACAATCTCCATGCGCACTATCCTCCATGGGAGTAATGTCTCAAACAATTTACGGTATGATCGTTCCCTGGAGGACCAGTAGCAGTTTCCGATGCACATCTGGAGGCATTCTGTAATCTGTGGACTATCAGAGTTTTGATGAAACACAGAAAATGCATCGGGATTGAAAACAACAGTCACCATGCGCACTTTCCACCATAAGAGTAATGTCTCAAAGAGTTTACGCTTTGATCGATCCCTGGAAGACTAGGAGCAGTTTCCGATGCACATCTGGAGGCATTCTGTAATCTGTGGACTATCAGAGTGTTGATGAAACACAGAAATTGCATCGGGATTGAATACAACAGTCACCATGCGCACTTTCCTCCATCGGAGTAATGTCTCAAACAGTCTACGATTTGATCGTTCCCTGGAAGTCCAGTAGCAGTTTCCGATGCACATCTGGAGGCATTCTGTAATCTGTGGACTATCAGAGTGTTGATTAAACACAGAAATTGAATAGGGATTGAATACAACAGTCACCATGCGCACTTTCCTACATGGGAATAATATCTCTAACAGTCTTCGCTTTGATCGTTCCCTGGAAGACCAGTAGTAGTTACCGATGCACATCTGGAGGCATTCTGTAATCTGTGGACCTTCAAAGTGTTGATGAAACACAGTAATTGTCTCGGGATTCAATACAACAGTCACCATGTGCACATTCCTCCATGGGAGTAATGTCTCAAGCAGTCTACGCTTTGATCGTTCCCAGGAAGACCAGTAGTAGTTTCCGATGCACATCTGGAGGCATTCTGTAATCTGACGGCTGTCAGAGTGTTGATGAAACACAGAAAATGCATCGGGAGTGAATACAACAGTCACCATGCGCACTTTCCTCCATGGGAGTAATGTCTCAAAGAGTTTACGCTTTGATCGTTAGCTGGAAGACCAGTAGCAGTTTCCGATGCACATCTGGAGGCATTCTGTAATCTGTGGACTATCAGAGTTTGATGAAACACAGAAATTGCATCGGGATTGAATACAACAGTCACCATGCGCACTTTCCTCCATGGGAGTAATGTCTCAAACAGTCTACGCTTTGATCGTTCCCTGGAAGTCCAGTAGCAGTTTCCGATGCACATCTGGAGGCATTCTGTAATCTGTGGACTATCAGAGTGTTGATGAAACACAGAAATTGAATAGGGATTGAATACAACAGTAACCATGCGCACTTTCCTCCATGGGAGTAATGTCTCAAACAGTCTATGTTTTAATCGTTCCCTATAAAACCATTAGTAGTTTCCGATGCACATCTGTAGGCTTTCTGTAATCTGTGGACCTTCAAAGTGTTGATGAAACACAGTAATTGTCTCGGGATTCAATACAACAGTCACCATGTGCACATTCCTCCATGGGAGTAATGTCTCAAGCAGTCTACGCTTTGATCGTTCCCAGGAAGACCAGTAGTAGTTTCCGATGCACATCTGGAGGCATTCTGTAATCTGAGGGCTGTCGGAGTGTTGATGAAACACAGAAAATGCATCGGGAGTGAATACAACAGTCACCATGCGCACTTTCCTCCATGGGAGTAATGTCTCAAAGAGTTTACGATTTGATCGTTCCCTGGAAGACCAGTAGCAGTTTCCGATGCACATCTGGAGGCATTCTGTAATCTGTGGACTATCAGAGTGTTGATGAAACACAGAAAATGCATCGGGATTGAAAACAAAAGTCACCATGCGCACTTTCCTCCATGGGAGTAATGTCTCTAACAGTCTACGCTTTGATCATTCCCTGGAAGACAAGTAGCAGTTTCTTATGCACATCTGGTCTCATTCTGTAATCTGTGGAAGTATCAGAGTGTTGATGAAACACAGAAATTCCATCGGGATTGAATAAAACAGTCACCATGCGCATTTTCCCCCATGGGAGTAATGTATCAAACAGTCTACGCTATGATCGTTCCCTGGAAGACCAGTAGTAGTTTCCGATGCACATCTGGTGGCATTCTGTAATCTGTGGACTATCAGAGTGTTGATGAAACACAGAAATTGCATCGGGATTGAATACAACAGTCACCATGCGCACTTTCCTCCATGGGAGTAATGTCTCAAACAGTCTACGCTGTGATCGTTCCCTGGAAGTCCAGTAGCAGTTTCCGATGCACATCGTTAGGCATTCTGTAATCTGTGGACTATCAGAGTGTTGATGAAACACAGAAATTGAATAGGGATTAAATACAACCGTCACCATGTGCACTTTCCTCCATTGGAATAATATCTCTAACAGTCTTCGCTTTGATCGTTCCGTGGAAGACCAGTAGCAGTTTCCGATGCACATCTGGTGGCATTCTGTAATCTGTGGAAGTATCAGAGTGTTGATGAAACACAGAAATTGCATCGGGATTGAATACAACAGTCACCATGCTCACTTTTCACCACGGGAGTAATGTCTCAAACAGTCTACGCTATGATCGTTCCCTGGAAGACCAGTAGTAGTTTCCGATGCACATCTGGTGGCATTCTGTAATCTGTGGAAGTATCAGAGTGTTGATGAAACTCAGAAATTGCATCGGGATTGAATACAACAGACACCATTTTCACTTTCCTCCATGGGAGTAATTCTGAAACAGTCAACGCTTTGATCGTTCCCTGGAAGACCAGTAGTAATATCCAAAGCACATCTGGATTCCTTCTGTAATTTGTGGACCTTCGAAGTGTGGATGGAAACACAGAAATAGCTTTTGGATTGAATACAACAGTCACCATTCGCACTTTCCTCCATGGGAGTAATGTCTCAAAGAGTTTACGCTTTGATCGTTCCCTGGAAGACCAGTAGTAGTTTCCGATGCACATATGGAGGCATTCTGTAATCTGTGGACTATCAGAGTGATGATGAAACAGAAATTGCATCGGGATTGAATACAACAGTCACCATGCGCACTTTCCTCCATGGGAGTCACGTCTCAAACATCCTACGCTTTGATCGTTCCCAGGAAGACCAGTAGTAGTTTCCGATGCACATCTGGAGGCATTCTGTAATCTGAGGACTATCAGAGTGTTGATGAAACTCAGAAATTGCATCGGGATTGAATACAACAGTCACCATGTGCTCATTCCTCCATGGGAGTAATGTCTCAAGCAGTCTACGCTTTGATCGTTCCCAGGAAGACCAGTAGTAGTTTCCGATGCACATCTGGAGGCATTCTGTAATCTGAGGGCTGTCAGAGTGTTGATGAAACTCAGAAATTGCATCGGGATTGAATACAACAGTCACACTGCGCACTTTCCTCCATGGGAGTAATGTCTCAAACAATTTACGCTTTGATCGTTCCCTGGAAGACCAGTAGTAGTTTCCGATGCACATCTGGAGGCATTCTGTAATCTGAGGGCTGTCAGAGTGTTGATGAAACACAGAAAATGCATCGGGATTGAATACAACAGTCACCATGCGCACTTTCCTCCATGGGAGTAATGTCTCAAACAGTCTACGCTGTGATCGTTCCCTGGAAGTCCAGTAGCAGTTTCCGATGCACATCGTTAGGCATTCTGTAATCTGTGGACAATCAGAGTGTTGATGAAACACAGAAATTGAATAGGGATTAAATACAACCGTCACCATGTGCACTTTCCTCCATTGGAATAATATCTCTTACAGTCTTCGCTTTGATCGTTCCGTGGAAGACCAGTAGCAGTTTCCGATGCACATCTGGTGGCATTCTGTAATCTGTGGAAGTATCAGAGTGTTGATGAAACACAGAAATTGCATCGGGATTGAATACAACAGTCACCATGCTCACTTTTCACCACGGGAGTAATGTCTCAAACAGTCTACGCTATGATCGTTCCCTGGAAGACCAGTAGTAGTTTCCGATGCACATCTGGTGGCATTCTGTAATCTGTGGAAGTATCAGAGTGTTGATGAAACTCAGAAATTGCATCGGGATTGAATACAACAGACACCATTTTCACTTTCCTCCATGGGAGTAATTCTGAAACAGTCAACGCTTTGATCGTTCCCTGGAAGACCAGTAGTAATATCCAAAGCACATCTGGATTCCTTCTGTAATTTGTGGACCTTCGAAGTGTGGATGGAAACACAGAAATAGCTTTTGGATTGAATACAACAGTCACCATTCGCACTTTCCTCCATGGGAGTAATGTCTCAAAGAGTTTACGCTTTGATCGTTCCCTGGAAGACCAGTAGTAGTTTCCGATGCACATATGGAGGCATTCTGTAATCTGTGGACTATCAGAGTGATGATGAAACAGAAATTGCATCGGGATTGAATACAACAGTCACCATGCGCACTTTCCTCCATGGGAGTCACGTCTCAAACATCCTACGCTTTGATCGTTCCCAGGAAGACCAGTAGTAGTTTCCGATGCACATCTGGAGGCATTCTGTAATCTGAGGACTATCAGAGTGTTGATGAAACTCAGAAATTGCATCGGGATTGAATACAACAGTCACCATGTGCTCATTCCTCCATGGGAGTAATGTCTCAAGCAGTCTACGCTTTGATCGTTCCCAGGAAGACCAGTAGTAGTTTCCGATGCACATCTGGAGGCATTCTGTAATCTGAGGGCTGTCAGAGTGTTGATGAAACTCAGAAATTGCATCGGGATTGAATACAACAGTCACACTGCGCACTTTCCTCCATGGGAGTAATGTCTCAAACAATTTACGCTTTGATCGTTCCCTGGAAGACCAGTAGTAGTTTCCGATGCACATCTGGAGGCATTCTGTAATCTGAGGGCTGTCAGAGTGTTGATGAAACACAGAAAATGCATCGGGATTGAATACAACAGTCACCATTTGCACTTTCCTCCATGGGAGTAATTCTGAAACAGTCAACGCTTTGATCGTTCCCTGGAAGACCAGTAGTAATTTCCGATGCACATCTGGATTCCTTCTGTAATTTGTGGACCTTCAAAGTGTGAATGGAAACACAGAAATTGCCTCGGGATTGAATACAACAGTCACCATGCGCACTTTCCTCCATGGGAGTAATGTCTCAAACAATTTACGCTTTGATCGTTCCCTGGAAGACCGGTTGTAGTTTCCGATGCACATCTGGAGATATTCTGTATTCTGTGTTGATGAAACACACAAATTGCATCGGGATTGAATACAACTGTCACCATGCGCACTTTCCTCCATGGGAGTAATTCTCAAACAGTCTACGCTTTAATCATTCCCTGGAAGACCAGTAGTAGTTTCCGATGCACATCTGTAGGCTTTCTGTAATCTGTGGACCGTCAAAGTGTTGATGAAACACAGTAATTGTCTCGGAATTGAATACAACAGTCACCATGTGCACTTTCCTCCATGGGAGTAATGTCTCAAGCAGTCTACGCTTTGATCGTTCCCAGGAAGACCAGTAGTAGTTTCCGATGCACATCTGGAGGCATTCTGTAATCTGAGGGCTGTCAGGGTGTTGATGAAACACAGAAAATGCATCGGGATTAGATACAACAGTCACCATGCGCACTTTCCTCCATGGGAGTAATGTCTCAAAGAGTTTACGATTTGATCGTTCCCTGGAAGACCAGTAGCAGTTTCCGATGCACATCTGGAGGCATTCTGTAATCTGTGGACTATCAGAGTGTTGATGAAACACAGAAAATGCATCGGGATTGAAAACAAAAGTCACCATGCGCACTTTCCTCCATGGGAGTAATGTCTCAAACAGTCTACGCTTTGATCGTTCCCTGGAAGTCCAGTAGCAGTTTCCGATGCACATCTGGAGGCATTCTGTACTCTGTGGACTATCAGAGTGTTTATGAAAAACAGAAATTGAATAGGGATTGAATACAACAGTCACCATGCCACTTTCCTCCATGCGAGTAATGTCTCAAAGAGTTTACGCTTTGATCGATCCCTGGAAGACTAGTAGCAAATTCCGATGCACATCTGGAGGCATTCTGTAATCTGTGGACTATCAGAGTGTTGATGAAACACAGAAATTGCATCGGGATTGAATACATCAGTCACCATTCGCACTTTCCTCCATGAGAGTAATGTCTCTAACAGTCTACGCTTTGATCATTCCCTGGAAGACCAGTAGCAGTTTCCGATGCACATCTGGTGGCATTCTGTAATCTGTGGAAGTATCAGAGTGTTGATGAAACACAGAAATTGCATGGGATTGAATACAACAGTGACCATGCGCACTTTCCTCCACAGGAGTAATGTCTCAAACAGTCTACGCTATGATCGTTCCCTGGAAGACCAGTAGTAGTTTCCGATGCACATCTGGTGGCATTCTGTAATCTGTGGACTATCAGAGTGTTGATGAAACACAGAAGTTGCATCGGGATTGAATACAACAGTCACCATGCGCACTTTCCGCCATGGGAGTAATGTCTCAAACAGTCTACGCTTTGATCGCTCCCTGGAAGTCCAGTAGCAGTTTCCGATGCACATCTGGAGGCATTCTGTAATCTGTGGACTATCAGAGTGTTGATGAGACACAGAAATTCAATAGGAATTGAATACAACAGTCACCATGCGCACTTTCCTCCATGGGAATAATATCTCTATCAGTCTTCGCTTTGATCGTTCCCTGGAAGACCAGTAGCAGTTTCCGATGCACATCTGGAGGCATTCTGTAATCTGTGGACTATCAGAGTGTTGATGAAACACAGAAAATGCATCGGGATTGAAAACAACAGTCACCATGCGCACTTTCCTCCATGCGAGTAATGTCTCAAAGAGTTTACGCTTTGATCGTTCCCTGGAAGACCAGTAGCAGTTTCCGATGCACATATGGAGGCATTCTCTAATCTGAGGGCTGTCAGAGTGTTGATGAAACACAGAAAATGCATCGGGATTGAATACAACTGTCACCATGCGCACTTTCCTCCATGGGAGTAATGTCTCAAAGAGTCTACGCTTTGATCGTTCCCTGGAAGACCAGTAGCAGTTTCCGATGCACATCTGGAGGCATTCTGTAATCTGTGGACTATCATAGTGTTGATGAAACACAGAAATTGCATCGGGATTGAATACAACAGTCACCATGTGCACTTTCCTCCATGGGAGTAATTCTCAAACAGTCTACGCTTAAATCATTCCCTGGAAGTCCAGTAGCAGTTCCCGATGCACATCTGGAGGCATTCTGTAATCTGTGGACTATCAGAGTGTTGATGAAACACAGAAATTCAATAGGAATTGAATACAACAGTCACCATGCGCACTTTCCTCCATGGGAATAATATCTCTATCAGTCTTCGCTTTGATCGTTGCCTGGAAGTCCAGTAGCAGTTTCCGATGCACATCTGGAGGCATTCTGTAATCTGTGGCCTATCAGAGTGTTGATGAAACACAGAAAATGCATCGGGATTGAAAACAACAGTCACCATGCGCACTTTCCTCCATGCGAGTAATGTCTCAAAGAGTTTACGTTTTGATCGTTCCCTGGAAGACCAGTAACAGTTTCCGATGCACATATGGAGGCATTCTGTAATCTGAGGGCTGTCAGAGTGTTGATGAAACACAGAAAATGCATCGGGAATGAATGCAACAGTCACCATGCGCACTTTCCTCCATGGGAGTAATGTCTCAAAGAATTTACGCTTTGATCGTTCCCTGGAAGACCAGTAGCAGTTTCCGATGCACATCTGGAGGCATTCTGTAATCTGTGGACTATCAGAGTGTTGATGAAACACAGAAAATGCATCGGGATTGAAAACAACAGTCACCATGCGCACTGTCCTCCATGGGAGTAATGTCTCAAAGAGTTTACTCTTTGATCGTTCCCTGGAAGACCAGTAGCAGTTTCCGATGCACATATGGAGGCATTCTGTAATCTGTGGACTATCAGAGTGTTGATGAAACACAGAAAATGCATCGGGATTGAAAACAACAGTCACCATGCGCACTTTCCTCCATGGGAGTAATTTCTCAAACAGTCTATGTTTTAATCGTTCCCTATAAAACCAGTAGTAGTTTCCGATGCACATCTGTAGGCTTTCTGTAATCTGTGGACCGTCAAAGTGTTCATGAAACACAGTAATTGTCTCGGAATTGAATACAACAGTCACCATGTGCACATTCCTCCATGGGAGTAATGTCTCAAGCAGTCTACGCTTTGTTCGTTCCCAGGAAGACCAGTAGTAGTTTCCGATGCACATCTGGAGGCATTCTGTAATCTGAGGGCTGTCAGAGTGTTGATGAAACACAGAAAATGCATCGGGATTAGATACAACAGTCACCATGCGCACTTTCCCCAATGGGAGTAATGTCTCGAAGAGTTTACGATTTGATCGTTCCCTGGAAGACCAGTAGCAGTTTCCGATGCACATCTGGAGGCATTCTGTAATCTGTGGACTATCAGAGTGTTGATGAAACACAGAAAATGCATCGGTATTGAAAACAACAGTCACCATGCGCACTTTCCTCCATGGGAGTAATGTCTCAAACAGTCTACGCTTTGATCGTTCCCTGGAAGTCCAGTAGCAGTTTCCGATGCACATCTGGAGGCATTCTGTAATCTGTGGACTATCAGAGTGTTTATGAAAAACAGAAATTGAATAGGGATTGAATACAACAGTCACCATGCGCACTTTCCTCCATGCGAGTAATGTCTCAAAGAGTTTACGCTTTGATCGATCCCTGGAAGACTAGTAGCAGTTTCCGATGCACATCTGGTGGCATTCTTTAATCTGTGGACTATCAGAGTGTTGATGAAACACAGAAATTGCATCGGGATTGAATACAACAGTCACCATGCGCACTTTCCTCCATGGGAGTAATGTCTCAAACAGTCTACGTTTTGATCGCTCCCTGGAAGTCCAGTAGCAGTTTCCGATGCATATCTGGAGGCATTCTGTAATCTGTGGACTATCAGAGTGTTGACGAGACACAGAAATTCAATAGGAATTGAATACAACAGTCACCATGCGCACTTTCCTTCATGGGAATAATATCTCTATCAGTCTTCGCTTTGATCGTTCCCTGGAAGACCAGTAGCAGTTTCCGATGCACATCTGGAGGCATTCTGTAATCTGTGGACTATCAGAGTGTTGATGAAACACAGAAAATGCATCGGGATTGAAAACAACAGTCACCATGCGCACTTTCCTCCATGCGAGTAATGTCTCAAAGAGTTTACGCTTTGATCGCTCCCTGGAAGACCAGTAGCAGTTTCCGATGCACATATGGAGGCATTCTCTAATCTGAGGGCTGTCAGAGTGTTGATGAAACACAGAAAATGCATCGGGATTGAATACAACAGTCACCATGCGCACTTTCCTCCATGGGAGTAATGTCTCAAAGAGTTTACGCTTTGATCGTTCCCTGGAGGACCAGTAGCAGTTTCCGATGCACATCTGGAGGCATTCTGTAATCTGTGGACTATCATAGTGTTGATGAAACACAGATATTGCATCGGGATTGAATACAACAGTCACCATGTGCACTTTCCTCCATGGGAGTAATTCTCAAACAGTCTACGCTTTAGTCATTCCCTGGAAGACCAGTAGTAGTTTCCGATGCACATCCGGTGGCATTCTGTAACCTGTGGCCTATCAGAGTGTTGATGAAACACAGAAATTGCATCGGGATTGAATACAACAGTCACCATGCGCACTTTCCTCCATGGGAGTAATGTCTCAAAGAGTTTACGCTTTGATCGTTCCCTGGAAGACCAGTAGCAGTTTCCGATGCACATCTGGAGGCATTCTGTAATCTGTTTACTATCAGAGTGTTGATGAAACAAAGAAAATGCATCGGGATTGAAAACAACAGTCACCATGCGCACTTTCCTCCATGCGAGTAATGTCTCAAAGAGTTTACGCTTTGATCGATCCCTGGAAGACTAGTAGCAGTTTCCGATGCACATCTGGAGGCATTCTGTAATCTGTGGACTATCAGAGTGTTGCTGAAATACAGAAATTGCATCGGGATTGAATACAACAGACACCATGCGCACTTTCCTCCATCGGAATAATATCTCTAACAGTCTTCGCTTTGATAGTTCCCTGGAAGACCAGTAGCAGTTTCCGATGCACATCTGGTGGCATTCTGTAATCTGTGGAAGTATCAGAGTGTTGATGAAACACAGAATTTGCATCGGGATTGAATACAACAGTCACGATGCGCACTTTCCTCCACAGGAGTAATGTCTCAAACAGTCTACGCTATGATCGTTCCCTGGAAGACCAGTAGTAGTTTCCGATGCACATCTGGTGGCATTCTGTAATCTGTGGACTATCAGAGTGTTGATGAAACACAGAAATTGCATCGGGATTGAATACAACAGTCACCATGCGCACTTCCCTTCATGGGAGTATTGTCTCAAATAGTCTACGCTTTGATCCTTCCCTGGAAGTCCAGTAGCAGTTTCCGATGCACATCTGGAGGCATTCTGTAATCTGTGGACTATCAGAGTGTTGATGAAACACAGAAATTTAATAGGGATTGAATACAACAGTCACCATGCGCACTTTCCTCCATGGGAATAATATCTCTAACAGTCTTCGCTTTGATCGTTCCCTGGAAGACCAGTAGCAGTTTCCGATGCACATCTGGTGGCATTCTGAAATCTGTGGAAGTATCAGAGTGTTAATGAAACACAGAAATTGCATCGGGATTGAATACAACAGTCACCATGCGCACTTTCCTCCATGGGAGTAATGTCTCAAACAGTCTACGCTATGATCGTTCCCTGGAAGATCAGTAGTAGTTTCCGATGCACATCTGGTGGCATTCTGTAATCTGTGGAAGTATCAGAGTGTTGATGAAACTCAGAAATAGCATCGGGATTGAATACAACAGACACCATTTGCACTTTTCTCCATGGGAGTAATTCTGAAACAGTCAACGCTTTGAACGTTCCCTGGAAGACCAGTAGTAATTTCCGATGCACATCTGGATTCCTTCTCTAATTTGTGGACCTTCAAAGTGTGGATGGAAACACAGAAATTGCCTCGGGATTGAATACAACAGTCACTATTCGCACTGTCCTCCATGGGAGTAATGTCTCAAAGAGTTTACTCTTTGATCGTTCCCTGGAAGACCAGTAGCAGTTTCCGATGCACATATGGAGGCATTCTGTAATCTGTGGACTATCAGAGTGTTGATGAAACACAGAAAATGCATCGGGATTGAAAACAACAGTCAGCATGCGCACTTTCCTCCATGGGAGTAATGTCTCAAAGAGTTTACGCTTTGATCTTTCCCTGGAGGACCGGTAGCAGTTTCCGATGCACATCTGGAGGCATTCTGTAATCTGTGGACTATCAGAGTGTTGATGAAACACAGAAATTGCATCGGGATTGAATACAACAGTCACCATGCGCACTTTCCTCCATGGGAGTAATTCTCAAACAGTCTACGCTTTAATCATTCCCTGGAAGACCAGTAGTAGTTTCCGATGCACATCCGGTGGCATTCTGTAATCTGTGGCCTATCAGAGTGTTGATGAAACACAGAAATTGCATCGGGATTGAATACAACAGTCACCATGCGCACTTTCCTACATCGGAGTAATGTCTCAAACAGTCTATGTTTTAATCGTTCCCTATAAAACCAGTAGTAGTTTCCGATGCACATCTGTAGGCTTTGTGCAATCTGTGGACCTTCAAAGTGTTGATGAAACACAGTAATTGTCTATGGATTGAATACAACAGTCACCATGCGCACTTTCCTCCACAGGAGTAATGTCTCAAACAGTCTACGCTATGATCGTTCCCTGGAAGACCAGTAGTAGTTTCCGATGCACATCTGGTGGCATTCTGTAATCTGTGGACTATCAGAGTGTTGATGAAACACAGAAATTGCATCGGGATTGAATACAACAGTCACCATGCGCACTTTCCTTCATGGGAGTATTGTCTCAAATAGTCTACGCTTTGATCCTTCCCTGGAAGTCCAGTAGCAGTTTCCGATGCACATCTGGAGGCATTCTGTAATCTGTGGACTATCAGAGTGTTGATGAAACACAGAAATTTAATAGGGATTGAATACAACAGTCACCATGCGCACTTTCCTCCATGGGAGTAATTTTCAAACAGTCTACGCTTTAATCATTCCCTGGAAGACCAGTAGTAGTTTCCGATGCACATCTGGTGGCATTCTGTAATCTGTGGCCTATCAGAGTGTTGATGAAACAAAGAAATTGCATCGGGATTGAATACAACAGTCACCATGCGCACTTTCCTCCATGGGAGTAATGTCTCAAAGAGTTGACGCTTTGATCGTTCCCTGGAAGACCAGTAGCAGTTTCCGATGCACATCTGGAGGCATTCTGTAATCTGTGGACCATCAGAGTGTTGATGAAACACAGAAAATGCATCGGGATTGAAAACAACAGTCACCATGCGCACTTTCCTCCATGCGAGTAATGTTCAAAGAGTTTACGCTTTGATCGATCCCTGGAAGACTAGTAGCAGTTTCCGATGCACATCTGGAGGCATTCTGTAATCTGTGGACTATCAGAGTGTTGATGAAACACAGAAATTGCATCGGGATTGAATACAACAGTCACCATGCGCACTTTCCTCCATGGGAGTAATGTCTCAAACAGTCTTCGCTTTGATCGTTCCTTGGAAGTCCAGTAGCAGTTTCCGATGCACATCTGGAGGCATTCTGTAATCTGTTGACTATCAGAGTGTTGATGAAAAACAGAAATTGAATAGGGATTGAATACAACAGTCACGATGCGCACTTTCCTCCATCGGAATAATATCTCTAACAGTCTTCGCTTTGATAGTTCCCTGGAAGACCAGTAGTAGTTACCGATGCACATCTGAAGGCATTCTGTAATCTGTGGACTATCAGAGTGTTGATGAAACACAGATGTTGCATCGGGATTGAATACATCAGTCACCATTCGCACTTTCCTCCATGAGAGTAATGTCTCTAACAGTCTACGCTTTGATCATTCCCTGGAAGACCAGTAGCAGTTTCCGATGCACATCTGGTGGCATTCTGTAACCTGTGGAAGTATCAGAGTGTTGATGAAACACAGAAATTGCATCGGGATTGAATACAACAGTCACCATGCGCACTGTCCTCCACAGGAGTAATGTCTCAAACAGTCTACGCTATGATCGTTCCCTGGAAGACCAGTAGTAGTTTCCGATGCACATCTGGTGGCATTCTGTAATCTGTGGACTATCAGTGTGTTGATGAAACACAGAAATTGCATCGGGATTGAATACAACAGTCACCATGCGCACTTTCCTCCATGGGAGTAATGTCTCAAACAGTCTACGCTTTGATCGTTCCCTGGAAGTCCAGTAGCAGTTTTCGATGTACATCTGGAGGCATTCTGTAATCTGTGGACTATCAGAGTGTTGATGAAACACAGAAATTGCATCGGGATTGAATACAACAGTCACCATGCGTACTTTCCTCCATGGGAGTAATGTCTCAAACAGTCTACGCTATGATCGTTCCCTGGAAGACCAGTAGTAGTTTCCGATGCACATCTGGTGGCATTCTGTAATCTGTGGACTATCAGAGTGTTGATGAAACACAGAAATTGCATCGGGATTGAATACAACAGTCACCATGCGCACTTTCCTTCATGGGAGTATTGTCTCAAATAGTCTACGCTTTGATCCTTCCCTGGAAGTCCAGTAGCAGTTTCCGATGCACATCTGGAAGCATTCTGTAATCTGTGGACTATCAGAGTGTTGATGAAACACAGAAATTTAATAGGGATTGAATACAACAGTCACCATGCGCACTTTCCTCCATGGGAATAATATCTCTAACAGTCTTCGCTTTGATCGTTCCCTGGAAGACCAGTAGCAGTTTCCGATGCACATCTGGTGGCATTCTGTAATCTGTGGAAGTATCAGAGTGTTGATGAAACACAGAAATTGCATCGGGATTGAATACAACAGTCACCATGCGCACTTTCCTCCACGGGAGTAATGTCTCAAACAGTCTACGCTATGATCGTTCCCTGGAAGACCAGTAGTAGTTTCCGATGCACATCTGGTGGCATTCTGTAATCTGTGGAAGTATCAGAGTGTTGATGAAACTCAGAAATAGCATCGGGATTGAATACAACAGACACCATTTGCACCTTTCTCCATGGGAGTAATTCTGAAACAGTCAACGCTTTGAACGTTCCCTGGAAGACCAGTAGTAATTTCCGATGCACATCTGGATTCCTTCTCTAATTTGTGGACCTTCAAAGTGTGGATGGAAACACAGAAATTGCCTCGGGATTGAATACAACAGTCACCATTCGCACTGTCCTCCATGGGAGTAATGTCTCAAAGAGTTTACTCTTTGATCGTTCCCTGGAAGACCAGTAGCAGTTTCCGATGCACATATGGAGGCATTCTGTAATCTGTGGACTATCAGAGTGTTGATGAAACACAGAAAATGCATCGGGATTGAAAACAACAGTCAGCATGCGCACTTTCCTCCATGGGAGTAATGTCTCAAAGAGTTTACGCTTTGATCTTTCCCTGGAGGACCGGTAGCAGTTTCCGATGCACATCTGGAGGCATTCTGTAATCTGTGGACTATCAGAGTGTTGATGAAACACAGAAATTGCATCGGGATTGAATACAACAGTCACCATGCGCACTTTCCTCCATGGGAGTAATTCTCAAACAGTCTACGCTTTAATCATTCCCTGGAAGACCAGTAGTAGTTTCCGATGCACATCCGGTGGCATTCTGTAATCTGTGGCCTATCAGAGTGTTGATGAAACACAGAAATTGCATCGGGATTGAATACAACAGTCACCATGCGCACTTTCCTACATCGGAGTAATGTCTCAAACAGTCTATGTTTTAATCGTTCCCTATAAAACCAGTAGTAGTTTCCGATGCACATCTGTAGGCTTTGTGCAATCTGTGGACCTTCAAAGTGTTGATGAAACACAGTAATTGTCTATGGATTGAATACAACAGTCACCATGCGCACTTTCCTCCACAGGAGTAATGTCTCAAACAGTCTACGCTATGATCGTTCCCTGGAAGACCAGTAGTAGTTTCCGATGCACATCTGGTGGCATTCTGTAATCTGTGGACTATCAGAGTGTTGATGAAACACAGAAATTGCATCGGGATTGAATACAACAGTAACCATGCGCACTTTCCTTCATGGGAGTATTGTCTCAAATAGTCTACGCTTTGATCCTTCCCTGGAAGTCCAGTAGCAGTTTCCGATGCACATCTGGAGGCATTCTGTAATCTGTGGACTATCAGAGTGTTGATGAAACACAGAAATTTAATAGGGATTGAATACAACAGTCACCATGCGCACTTTCCTCCATGGGAGTAATTTTCAAACAGTCTACGCTTTAATCATTCCCTGGAAGACCAGTAGTAGTTTCCGATGCACATCTGGTGGCATTCTGTAATCTGTGGCCTATCAGAGTGTTGATGAAACACAGAAATTGCATCGGGATTGAATACAACAGTCACCATGCGCACTTTCCTCCATGGGAGTAATGTCTCAAAGAGTTGACGCTTTGATCGTTCCCTGGAAGACCAGTAGCAGTTTCCGATGCACATCTGGAGGCATTCTGTAATCTGTGGACCATCAGAGTGTTGATGAAACACAGAAAATGCATCGGGATTGAAAACAACAGTCACCATGCGCACTTTCCTCCATGCGAGTAAGGTCTCAAAGAGTTTACGATTTGATCGATCCCTGGAAGACTAGTAGCAGTTTCCGATGCACATCTGGAGGCATTCTGTAATCTGTGGACTATCAGAGTGTTGATGAAACACAGAAATTGCATCGGGATTGAATACAACAGTCACCATGCGCACTTTCCTCCATGGGAGTAATGTCTCAAACAGTCTACGCTTTGATCGTTCCTTGGAAGTCCAGTAGCAGTTTCCGATGCACATCTGGAGGCATTCTGTAATCTGTGGACTATCAGAGTGTTGATGAAAAACAGAAATTGAATAGGGATTGAATACAACAGTCACGATGCGCACTTTCCTCCATCGGAATAATATCTCTAACAGTCTTCGCTTTGATAGTTCCCTGGAAGACCAGTAGTAGTTACCGATGCACATCTGAAGGCATTCTGTAATCTGTGGACTATCAGAGTGTTGATGAAACACAGATGTTGCATCGGGATTGAATACATCAGTCACCATTCGCACTTTCCTCCATGAGAGAAATGTCTCTAACAGTCTACGCTTTGATCATTCCCTGGAAGACCAGTAGCAGTTTCCGATGCACATCTGGTGGCATTCTGTAACCTGTGGAAGTATCAGAGTGTTGATGAAACACAGAAATTGCATCGGGATTGAATACAACAGTCACCATGCGCACTTTCCTCCACAGGAGTAATGTCTCAAACAGTCTACGCTATGATCGTTCCCTGGAAGACCAGTAGTAGTTTCCGATGCACATCTGGTGGCATTCTGTAATCTGTGGACTATCAGTGTGTTGATGAAACACAGAAATTGCATCGGGATTGAATACAACAGTCACCATGCGCACTTTCCTCCATGGGAGTAATGTCTCAAACAGTCTACGCTTTGATCGTTCCCTGGAAGTCCAGTAGCAGTTTTCGATGTACATCTGGAGGCATTCTGTAATCTGTGGACTATCAGAGTGTTGATGAAACACAGAAATTGCATCGGGATTGAATACAACAGTCACCATGCGTACTTTCCTCCATGGGAGTAATGTCTCAGACAGTCTACGCTATGATCGTTCCCTGGAAGACCAGTAGTAGTTTCCGATGCACATCTGGTGGCATTCTGTAATCTGTGGACTATCAGAGTGTTGATGAAACACAGAAATTGCATCGGGATTGAATACAACAGTCACCATGCGCACTTTTCTCCATGGGAGTAATGTCTCAAACAGTCTACGTATTGATCGTTCCCTGGAAGCCCAGTTGAAGTTTCCGATGCACATCTGGAGGCATTCTGTAATCTGTGGACTATCAGAGTGTTGATGAAACACAGAAATTTAATAGGGATTGAATACAACAGTCACCATGCGCACTTTCCTCCATGGGAATAATATCTCTAAAAGTCTTCGCTTTGATCGTTCCCTGGAAGACCAGTAGCAGTTTCCGATGCACATCTGGTGGCATTCTGTAATCTGTGGAAGTATCAGAGTGTTGATGAAACACAGATATTGCATCGGGATTGAATACAACAGTCACCATGCGCACTTTCCTCCACGGGAGTAATGTCTCAAACAGTCTACGCTATGATCGTTACCTGGAAGACCAGTAGTAGTTTCCGATGCACATCTGGTGGCATTCTGTAATCTGTGGAAGTATCAGGGTGTTGATGAAACTCAGAAATAGCATCGGGATTGAATACAACAGACACCATTTGCACTTTCCTCCATGGGAGTAATTCTGAAACAGTCAACGCTTTGATCGTTCCCTGGAAGACCAGTAGTAATTTCCGATGCACATCTGGATTCCTTCTGTAATTTGTGGACCTTCAAAGTGTGGATGGAAACACAGATATGGCCTCGGGATTGAATACAACAGTCACCATTCGCACTTTCCTCCATGGGAGTAATGTCTTAAAGAGTTTACGCTTTGATCGTTCCCTGGAAGACCAGTAGCAGTTTCCGATGCACATATGGAGGCATTCAGTAATCTGTGGACTATCAGAGTGTTGATGAAACACAGAAAATGCATCGGGATTGAAAACAACAGTCACCATGCGCACTTTCCTCCATGGGAGTAATGTCTCAAAGAGTTTACGCTTTGATCGTTCCCTGGAGGACCAGTACCACTTTCCGATGCACATCTGGAGGCATTCTGTAATCTGTGGACTATCAGAGTGTTGATGAAACACAGAAATTGCATCGGGATTGAATACAACAGTCACCATGCGCACTTTCATCCATGGGAGTAATTCTCAAACAGTCTACGCTTTAATCATTCCCTGGAAGACCAGTAGTAGTTTCCGATGCACATCCGGTGGCATTCTGTAATCTGTGGCCTATCAGAGTGTTGTTGCAAAGCAGAAATTGCATCGGGATTGAATACAACAGTCACAACGAGCACTTTCCTACATGGGAGTATTGTCTCAAACAGTCTATGTTTTAATCGTTCCGTATAAAACCTGTAGTAGTTTCCGATGCACATCTGTAGGCTTTCTGCAATATGTGGACCTTCAAAGTGTTGATGAAACACAGTAATTGTCTCGGGATTGAATACAACAGTCACCATGTGCACATTCCTCCATTGGAGTAATGTCTCAAGCAGTCTACGCTTTGATCGTTCCCAGGAAGACCAGTAGTTGTTTCCGATGCACATCTGGAGGCATTCTGTAATCTGAGGGCTGTCAGAGTGTTGATGAAACACAGAAAATGCATCGGGATTGAAAACAACAGTCACCATGCGCATTTTCCTCCATGGGAGTAATGTCTCAAAGAGTTTACGCTTTGATCGTTCCCTGGAGGACCAGTAGCAGTTTCCGATGCACATCTGGAGGCATTCTGTAATCTGTGGACTATCATAGTGTTGATGAAACACAGAAATTGCATCGGGATTGAATAGAACAGTCACCATGCGCACTTTCCTCCATGGGAGTAATTCTCAAACTGTCTACGCTTTAATCATTCCCTGGAAGACCAGTAGTGGTTTCCGATGCACATCCGGTGGCATTCTGTAATCTGTGGAAGAATCAGAGTGTTGATGAAACACAGAAATTGCATCGGGATTGAATACAACAGTCACCATGCGCACTTTCCTCCACAGGAGTAATGTCTCAAAGAGTCTACGCTATGATCGTTCACTGGAAGACCAGTAGTAGTTTCCGATGCACATCTGGTGGCATTCTGTAATCCGTGGATTATCAGAGTGTTGATGAAACACAGAAATTGCATCGGGATTGAATACAACAGTCACCATGCGCACTTTCCTCCATGGGAGTAATGTCTCAAACAGTCTACGCTTTGATCGTTCCCTGGAAGTCCAGTAGCAGTTTCCGATGTACATCTGGAGGCATTCTGTAATCTGTGGATTATCAGAGTGTTGATGAAACACAGAAATTTAATAGGGATTGAATACAACAGTCACCATGCGCACTTTCCTCCATGGGAATAATATCTCTAACAGTCTTCGCTTTGATCGTTCCCTGGAAGACCAGTAGCAGTTTCCGATGCACATCTGGTGGCATTCTGTAATCTGTGGAAGTATCAGAGTGTTGATGAAACACAGAAATTGCATCGGGATTGAATACAACAGTCACCATGCGCACTTTCTTCCACGGGAGTAATGTCTCAAACAGTCTGCGCTATGATCAATCCCTGCAAGACCTGTAGTAGTTTCCGATGCACATCTGGTGGCATTCTGTAATCTGTGGAAGTATCAGAGTGTTGATGAAACTCAGAAATTGCATCGGGATTGAATGCAACAGACACCATTTGCACTTCCTCCATGGGAGTAATTCTGAAACAGTCAACGCTTTGATCGTTCCCTGGAAGACCAGTAGTAATTTCCGATGCACATCTGGATTCCTTCTGTAATTTGTGGACCTTCAAAGTGTGGATGGAAACACAGAAATGGCCTCGGGATTGAATACAACAGTCACCATGCGCACTTTCCTATATGGGAGTAATTCTCAAACAGTCTACGCTTTAATCATTCCCAGGAAGACCAGTAGTAGTTTCCGATGCACATCCGGTGGCATTCTGTAATCTGTGGCCTATCAGAGTGTTGATGTAACACAGTAATTGTCTCGGGATTGAATACAACAGTAACCATGTGCACATTCCTCCATTGGAGTAATGTCTCAAGCAGTCTACGCTTTGATCGTTCCCAGGAAGACCAGTAGTAGTTTCCGATGCACATCTGGAGGCATTCTGTAATCTGAGGGCTGTCAGAGTGTTGATGAAACACAGAAAATGCATCGGGACTGAATACAACAGTCACCATGCGCACTTTCCTCCATGGGAGTAATGTCTAAAAGAGTTTACGCTTTGATCGTTCCCTGGAAGACCAGTAGCAGTTTCCGATGCACATCTGGAGGCATTCTGTAATCTGTGGACAATCAGAGTGTTGATGAAACACAGAGAATGCATCGGGATTGAAAACAACAGTCACCATGCGCACTTTCCTCCATGCGAGTAATGTCTCAAAGAGTTTACGCTTTGATCGATCCCTGGAAGACTGGTAGCAGTTTCCGATGCACATCTGGAGGCATCCTGTAATCTGTGGACTATCAGAGTGTTGATGAAACACAGAAATTGCATCGGGATTGAATACAACAGTCACCATGCGCACTTTCCTCCATGGGAGTAATGTCTCAAACAGTCTACGCTTTGATCGTTCCCTGGAAGTCCAGTAGCAGTTTCCGATGCACATCTGGAGGCATTCTGTAAACTGTGGACTATCAGAGTGTTGATGAAACACAGAAATTGAATAGGGATTGAATACAACAGTCACCATGCGCACTTTCCTCCATGGGAATAATATTTCTAACAGTCTTCGCTTTGATCGTTCCCTGGAAGACCAGTAGTAGTTACCGATGCACATCTGTTGGCATTCTGTAATCTGTGGACTATCAGAGTGTTGATGAAACACAGAAATTGCATCGGGATTGTATACAACAGTCACCATGCGCACTTTCCTCCATGGGAGTAATGTCTCAAACAGTCTACGCTTTGATCGTTCCCTGGAAGTCCAGTAGCAGTTTCCGATGCACATCTGGAGGCATTCTGTAATCTGTGGACTATCAAAGTGTTGATGAAACACAAAAATTGAATAGGGATTGAATACAACAGTCACCATGCGCACTTTCCTCCATGGGAGTAATGTCTCAAACAGTCTACGCTTTGATCGTTCCCTGGAAGTCCAGTAGCAGTTTCCGATGCACATCTGGAGGCATTCTGTAAACTGTGGACTATCAGAGTGTTGATGAAACACAGAAATTGAATAGGGATTGAATACAACAGTCACCATGCGCACTTTCCTCCATGGGAATAATATTTCTAACAGTCTTCGCTTTGATCGTTCCCTGGAAGACCAGTAGTAGTTACCGATGCACATCTGTTGGCATTCTGTAATCTGTGGACTATCAGAGTGTTGATGAAACACAGAAATTGCATCGGGATTGTATACAACAGTCACCATGCGCACTTTCCTCCATGGGAGTAATGTCTCAAACAGTCTACGCTTTGATCGTTCCCTGGAAGTCCAGTAGCAGTTTCCGATGCACATCTGGAGGCATTCTGTAATCTGTGGACTATCAGAGTGTT
Source organism: Schistocerca gregaria (assembly GCF_023897955.1). Classification (NCBI taxonomy): domain Eukaryota; kingdom Metazoa; phylum Arthropoda; class Insecta; order Orthoptera; family Acrididae; genus Schistocerca; species Schistocerca gregaria. The sequence continues at coordinate 46,801,020 of NC_064927.1, forward strand.
GATGAAACACAAAAATTGAATAGGGATTGAATACAACAGTCACCATGCGCACTTTCCTCCATGGGAATAATATCTCTAACAGTCTTCGCTTTGATCGTTCCCTGGAAGACCAGTAGCAGTTTCCGATGCACATCTGGTGGCATTCTGTAATCTGTGGAAGTATAAGAGTGTTGATGAAACACAGAAATTGCATCGGGATTGAATACAACAGTCACCATGCGCACTTTCCTCCACGGGAGTAATGTCTCAAACTGTCTACGCTATGATCGTTCCCTGGAAGACCAGTAGTAGTTTCCGATGCACATCTGGTGGCATTCTGTAATCTGTGGAAGTATCAGAGTGTTGATGAAACACAGAAATTGCATCGGGATTGAATACAAGAGTCACCATGCTCACTTTCCTCTATGGGAGTAATGTCTCAAACAGTCTACGCTTTGATCGTTCCCAGGAAGACCAGTAGTGGTTTCCGATGCACATCTGGAGGCATTCTGTAATCTGTGGACTATCAGAGTGTTGATGAAACTCAGAAATTGCATCGGGATTGAATACAACAGACACCATTTGCAATTTCCTCCATGGTAGTAATTCTGAAACAGTCAACGCTTTGATCGTTCCCTGGAAGACCAGTAGTAATTTCCGATGCACATCTGGATTCCTTCTGCAATTTGTGGACCTTCAAAGTGTGGATGGACACACAGAAATTGCCTCGGGAATGAATACAACAGTCAACATGCGCACTTTCCTCCATGGGAGTAATGTCTCAAACAATTTACGCTTTGATCGTTCCCTGGAAGACCAGTAGTAGTTTCCGATGCACATCTGGAGATATTCTGTATTCTGTGTTGATGAAACACAGAAATTGCATCGGGATTGAATACAACAGCCACCAAGCGCACTTTCCTCCATGGGAGTATTCTCAAACAGTCTACGCTTTAATCGTTCCCTGGAAGACCAGTAGAAGTTTCCGATGCACATCTGGTGGCATTCTGTAATCTGTGGACTATCAGAGTGTTGATGAAACACAGAAATTGCATCGGGATTGAATACAACAGTCACCATGCGCACTTTCCTCCATGGGAGTAATGTCTCAAACAGTCTACGATTTGATCGTTCCCTGGAAGTCCAGTAGCAGTTTCCGATGCACATCTGGAGGCATTCAGTAATCTGTGGAAGTATCAGAGTGGTGATGACACACAGAAATTGCATCGGGATTGAATACAGCAGTCACCATGCGCACTTTCCTCCACGGGAGTAATGTCTCAAACAGTCTACGCTATGATCATTCCCTGGCAGACCAGTAGTAGTTTCCGATGCACATCTGGTGGCATTCTGTAATCTGTGGAAGTATCAGAGTGTTGATGAAACTCAGAAATTGCATCGGGATTGAATACAACAGACACCATTTGCACTTTCCTCCATGGGAGTAATTCTGAAACAGTCAACGCTTTGATCGTTCCCTGGAAGACCAGTAGTAATTTCCGATGCACATCTGGATTCCTTCTGTAATTTGTGGACCTTCAAAGTGTGGATGGAAACACAGAAATGGTCTCGGGATTGAATACAACAGTCACCATCCGCACTTTCCTCCATGGGAGCAATGTCTGAAACAGTCTACGCTTCAATCGTTCCCTGGAAGACCAGCAGTAGTTTCAATTGCACATCTGGAAGCAATCAGTAATCTGTGGACTATCAGAGTGTTGATGAAAGACAGAAATTGCATCGGGATTGAATACAACAGTCACCATGCGCACTTTCCTCTACGTGAGTATGTCTCAAACAGTCAACGCTCTGATCGTTCAATAGAATACCAATAGTGGTTTCAGATGCACATCTGGTGGCATTCTGCAGTCAGTGGACTATCAGAGTGTCGATGAAAAACAGAAAATGCATCGGGAGTGATAGCAACAGTCATCATGCGCAATTTCCTCCATGGGAGTAATGTCTCAAACAGTCTACACTTTGATCGTTCCCTGCAATACCAGTAGTAGTTTCCGATGCACATCTGGTGGCATTCTGTAATCTGTGGAAGTATCAGAGTGTTGATGAAACACAGAAATTGCATCGGGATTGAATACAACAGTCACCATGCGCACTTTCCTCCATGGGAGTAATGTCTCAAACAGTCTACGCTTTGATCGTTCCCAGGAAGACCAGTAGTAGTTCCCGATGCTAATCTGGAGGCATTCTGTAATCTGTGGACTATCAGAGTGTTGATGAAACACAGAAATTGCATCGGGATTGTATACGACAGTCACCATCCGCACTTTCCTCCATGGGAGTAATGTCTGAAACAGTCTACGCTTCAATCGTTCCCTGGAAGACCAGCAGTAGTTTTAATTGCACATCTGGAGGCATTCAGTAATCTGTGGACTATCAGAGTGTTGATGAAACACAGAAATTGCATCGGGATTGAATACAACAGTCACCATGTACACTTTCCTCCATGGGAGTAATGTCTCTAACAGTCTACACTTTGATCGATCCCTGGAAGTCCAGTAGCAGTTTCCTATGCACATCTGGAGGCATTCTGTAATCTGTGGACTATCAGAGTGTTGATGAAACACAAAAATTGAATAGGGATTGAATACAACAGTCACGATGCGCACTTTCCTCCATGGGAATAATATCTCTAACAGTCTTCGCTTTGATCGTTCCCTGGAAGACCAGTAGCAGTTTCCGATGCACATCTGGTGGCATTCTGTAATCTGTGGAAGTATCAGAGTGTTGATGAAACACAGAAATTGCATCGGGATTGAATACAACAGTCACCATGCGCACTTTCCTCCACGGGAGTAATGTCTCAAACTGTCTACGCTATGATCGTTCCCTGGAAGACCAGTAGTAGCTTCCGATGCACATCTGGTGGCATTCTGTAATCTGTGGAAGTATCAGAGTGTTGATGAAACACAGAAATTGCATCGGGATTGAATACAAGAGTCACCATGCGCACTTTCCTCTATGGGAGTAATGTCTCAAACAGTCTACGCTTTGATCGTTCCCAGGAAAGCCAGTAGTAGTTTCCGATGCACATCTGGAGGCATTCTGTAATCTGTGGACTATCAGAGTGTTGATGAAACTCAGAAATTGCATCGGGATTGAATACAACAGACACCATTTGCAATTTCCTCCATGGTAGTAATTCTGAAACAGTCAACGCTTCGATCGTTCCCTGGAAGACCAGTAGTAATTTCCGATGCACATCTGGATTCCTTCTACAATTTGTGGACCTTCAAAGTGTGGATGGAAACACAGAAATTGCCTCGGGAATGAATACAACAGTCACCATGCGCACTTTCCTCCATGGGAGTAATGTCTCAAACAATTTACGCTTTGATCGTTCCCTGGAAGACCAGTAGTAGTTTCCGATGCACATCTGGAGATATTCTGTATTCTGTGTTGATGAAACACAGAAATTGCATCGGGATTGAATACAACAGCCACCAAGCGCACTTTCCTCCATGGGAGTATTCTCAAACAGTCTACGCTTTAATCATTCCCTGGAAGACCAGTAGAAGTTCCCGATGCACATCTGGTGGCATTCTGTAATCTGTGGACTATCAGAGTGTTGATGAAACACAGAAATTGCATCGGGATTGAATACAACAGTCACCATGCGCACTTTCCTCCATGGGAGTAATGTCTCAAACAGTCTACGCTTTGATCGTTCCCTGGAAGTCCAGTAGCAGTTTCCGATGCACATCTGGAGGCATTCAGTAATCTGTGGAAGTATCAGAGTGGTGATGAAACACAGAAATTGCATCGGGATTGAATACAGCAGTCACCATACGCACTTTCCTCCACGGGAGTAATGTCTCAAACAGTCTACGCTATGATCGTTCCCTGGAAGACCAGTAGTAGTTTCCGATGCACATCTGGTGGCATTCTGTAATCTGTGGAAGTATCAGAGTGTTGATGAAACTCAGAAATTGCATCGGGATTGAATACAACAGACACCATTTGCACTTTCCTCCATGGGAGTAATTCTGAAACAGTCAACGCTTTGATCGTTCCCTGGAAGACCAGTAGTAATTTCCGATGCACATCTGGATTCCTTCTGTAATTTGTGGACCTTCAAAGTGTGGATGGAAACACAGAAATGGTCTCGGGATTGAATACAACAGTCACCATCCGCACTTTCCTCCATGGGAGTAATGTCTGAAACAGTCTACGCTTCAATCGTTCCCTTGAAGACCAGCAGTAGTTTCAATTGCACATCTGGAGGCAATCAGTAATCTGTGGACTATCAGAGTGTTGATGAAACACAGAAATTGCATCGGGATTGAATACAACAGTCACCATGTACACTTTCCTCCATGGGAGTAATGTCTCTAACAGTCTACACTTTGATCGATCCCTGGAAGTCCAGTAGCAGTTTCCTATGCACATCTGGAGGCATTCTGTAATCTGTGGACTATCAGAGTGTTGATGAAACACAAAAATTGAATAGGGATTGAATACAACAGTCACCATGCGCACTTTCCTCCATGGGAATAATATCTCTAACAGTCTTCGCTTTGATCGTTCCCTGGAAGACCAGTAGCAGTTTCCGATGCACATCTGCTGTCACTCTGTAATCTGTGGACTATCAGAGTGTTGATGAAAGACAGAAATTGCATCGGGATTGAATACAACAGTCACCATGCGCACTTTCCTCTACGTGAGTATGTCTCAAACAGTCAACGCTCTGATCGTTCAATAGAATACCAATAGTGGTTTCAGATGCACATCTGGTGGCATTCTGCAGTCAGTGGACTATCAGAGTGTCGATGAAAAACAGAAAATGCATCGGGAGTGATAGCAACAGTCATCATGCGCAATTTCCTCCATGGGAGTAATGTCTCAAACAGCCTACACTTTGATCGTTCCCAGGAAGACCAGTAGTAGTTCCCGATGCACATCTGGAGGCATTCTGTAATCTGTGGACTATCAGAGTGTTGATGAAACACAGAAATTGCATCGGGATTGAATACGACAGTCACCATCCGCTCTTTCCTCCATGGGAGTAATGTCTGAAACAGTCTACGCTTCAATCGTTCCCTGGAAGACCAGCAGTAGTTTTAATTGCACATCTGGAGGCATTCAGTAATCTGTGGACTATCAGAGTGTTGATGAAACACAGAAATTGCATCGGGATTGAATACAACAGTCACCATGTACACTTTCCTCCATGGGAGTAATGTCTCTAACAGTTTACACTTTGATCGATCCCTGGAAGTCCAGTAGCAGTTTCCTATGCACATCTGGAGGCATTCTGTAATCTGTGGACTATCAGAGTGTTGATGAAACACAAAAATTGAATAGGGATTGAATACAACAGTCACCATGCGCACTTTCCTCCATGGGAATAATATCTCTAACAGTCTTCGCTTTGATCGTTCCCTGGAAGACCAGTAGCAGTTTCCGATGCACATCTGGTGGCATTCTGTAATTTGTGGAAGTATCAGAGTGTTGATGAAACACAGAAATTGCATCGGGATTGAATACAACAGTCACCATGCGCACTTTCCTCCACGGGAGTAATGTCTCAAACTGTCTACGCTATGATCGTTCCCTGGAAAACCAGTAGTAGCTTCCGATGCACATCTGGTGGCATTCTGTAATCTGTGGAAGTATCAGAGTGTTGATGAAACACAGAAATTGCATCGGGATTGAATACAAGAGTCACCATGCGCACTTTTCTCTATGGGAGTAATGTCTCAAACAGTCTACGCTTTGATCGTTCCCAGGAAAGACAGTAGTAGTTTCCGATGCACATCTGGAGGCATTCTGTAATCTGTGGACTATCAGAGTGTTGATGAAACTCAGAAATTGCATCGGGATTGAATACAACAGACACCATTTGCAATTTCCTCCATGGTAGTAATTCTGAAACAGTCAACGCTTTGATCGTTCCCTGGAAGACCAGTAGTAATTTCCGATGCACATCTGTATTCCTTCTGCAATTTGTGGACCTTCAAAGTGTGGATGGAAACACAGAAATTGCCTCGGGAATGAATACAACAGTCACCATGCGCACTTTCCTCCATGGGAGTAATGTCTCAAACAATTTACGCTTTGATCGTTCCCTGTAAGACCAGTAGTAGTTTCCGATGCACATCTGGAGATATTCTGTATTCTGTGTTGATGAAACACAGAAATTGCATCGGGATTGAATACAACAGCCACCATGCGCACTTTCCTCCTTGGGAGTATTCTCAAACAGTCTACGCTTTAATCATTCCCTGGAAGACCAGTAGAAGTTTCCGATGCACATCTGGTGGCATTCTGTAATCTGTGGACTATCAGAGTGTTGATGAAACACAGATATTGCATCGGGATTGAATACAACAGTCACCATGCGCACTTTCCTCCATGGGAGTAATGTCTCAAACAGTCTACGCTTTGATCGTTCCCTGGAAGTCCAGTAGCAGTTTCCGATGCACATCTGGAGGCATTCAGTAATCTGTGGAAGTATCAGAGTGGTGATGAAACACAGAAATTGCATCGGGATTGAATACAGCAGTCACCATGCGCACTTTCCTCCACGGGAGTAATGTCTCAAACTGTCTACGCTATGATCGTTCCCTGGAAGACCAGTAGTAGTTTCCAATGCACATCTGGTGGCATTCTGTAATCTGTGGAAGTATCAGAGTGTTGACGAAACTCAGAAATTGCATCGGGATTGAATACAACAGACACCATTTGCACTTTCCTCCATGGGAGTAATTCTGAAACAGTCAACGCTTTGATCGTTCCCTGGAAGACCAGTAGTAATTTCCGATGCACATCTGGATTCCTTCTGTAATTTGTGGACCTTCAAAGTGTGGATGGAAACACAGAAATGGTCTCGGGATTGAATACAGCAGTCACCATTCGCACTTTCCTCCATGGGAGTAATGTCTCAAAGAGTTTACGCTTTGATCGTTCCCTGGAAGACCAGTAGCAGTTTCCGATGCACATATGTAGGCATTCTGTAATCTGTGGACTATCAGGGTGTTCATGAAACACAGAAAACGCATCGGGATTGAAAACAACAGTCACCATGCGCACTTTCCTCCATGGGAGTAATGTCTCAAAGAGTTTACGCTTTGATCGATCCCTGGAGGACCAGTAGCAGTTTCCGATGCACATCTGGAGGCATTCAGTAATCTGTGGACTATCAGAGTTTTGATGAGACACAGAAATTGCATCGGGATTGAATACAACAGTCACCATGCGCACTTTCCTCTATGGGAGTAATGTCTCAAACAGTCTACGCTTTGATCGTTCCCTGGAAGTCCAGTAGCAGTTTCCGATGCACATCTGGAGGCATTCTGTAATCTGTGGACTATCAGAGTGTTGATGAAACACAGAAATTGAATAGGGATTGAATACAACAGTCACCATGCGCACTTTCCTCCATGTTAATAATATCTCTAACAGTCTTCGCTTTGATCATTCCCTGGAAGACCAGTAGTAGTTACCGATGCACATCTGGAGGCATTCTGTAATCTGTGGACTATCAGAGTGTTGATGAAACACAGAAATTGCATCGGGATTGAATACATCAGTCACCATTCGCACTTTCCTCCACGGGAGTTATGTCTCTAACAGTCTACGCTTTGATCATTCCCTGGAAGACCAGTAGTAGTTTCCGATGCACATCTGGTGGCATTCTGTAATCTGTGGACTATCAGAGTGTTGATGAAACACAGAAATTGCATCGGGATTGAATACGACAGTCACCATCCGCACTTTCCTCCATGGGAGTAATGTCTGAAACTGTCTACGCTTCAATCGTTCCCTGGAAGACCAGCTGTAGTTTCAATTGCACATCTGGAGGCATTCAGTAATCTGTGGACTATCAGAGTGTTGATGAAACACAGAAATTGCATCGGGATTGAATACAACAGTCACCATGTACACTTTCCTCCATGGGAGTAATGTCTCTAACAGTCTACACTTTGATCGATCCCTGGAAGTCCAGTAGCAGTTTCCTATGCACATCTGGAGGCATTCTGTAATCTGTGGACTATCAGAGTGTTGATGAAACACAAAAATTGAATGGGGATTGAATACAACAGTCACCATGCGCACTTTCCCCCATGGGAATAATATCTCTAACAGTCTTCGCTGTGATCGTTCCCTGGAAGACCAGTAGCAGTTTCCGATGCACATCTGCTGGCACTCTGTAATCTGTGGACTATCAGAGTGTTGATGAAAGACAGAAATTGCATCGGGATTGAATACAACAGTCACCATGCGCACTTTCCTCTACGTGAGTATGTCTCAAACAGTCAACGCTCTGATCGTTCAATAGAATACCAATAGTGGTTTCAGATGCACATCTGGTGGCATTCTGTAATCTGTGGACTATCAGAGTGTTGATGAAACACAGAAATTGCATCGGGATTGAATACAACAGTCAGAATGCGCACTTTCCTAAATTGTGAGTAATGTCTCAAACAGTCTACGCTTTGATCGTTCCCTGGAAGTCCAGTAGCAGTTTCCGATGCACATCTGGAGGCATTCAGTAATCTGTGGACTATCAGAGTGTTGATGAGACACAGAAATTGCATCGGGATTGAATACAACAGTCACAATGCGCACTTTCCTCTATGGGAGTAATGTCTCAAACAGTCTACGCTTTGATCGTTCCCTGGAAGTCCAGTAGCAGTTTCCGATGCACATCTGGAGGCATTCTGTAATCTGTGGACTATCAGAGTGTTGATGAAACACAGAAATTAAATAGGGATTGAATACAACAGTCACCATGCGCACTTTCCTCCATGGGAGCAATGTCCCTAACAGTCTTCGCTTTGATCGTTTTCCTGGAAGACCAGTAGCAGTTTCCGATGCACATATGGAGGCATTCTGTAATCTGTGGACTATCAGGGTGTTGATGAAACACAGAAATTGCATCGGGATTGAATACAACAGTCACCATGCGCACTTTCCTCTATGGGAGTAATGTCTCAAACAGTCTACGCTTTGGTCGTTCCCTGGAAGTCCAGTAGCAGTTTCCGATGCACATCTGGAGGCATTCTGTAATCTGTGGACTATCAGAGTGTTGATGAAACACAGAAATTGAATAGGGATTGAATACAACAGTCACCATGCGCACTTTCCTCCATGGGAATAATATCTCTAACAGTCTTCGCTTTGATCGTTCCCTGGAAGACCAGTAGTAGTTACCGATGCACATCTGGAGGCATTCTGTAATCTGTGGACTATCAGAGTGTTGATGAAACACAGAAATTGCATCGGGATTGAATACATCAGTCACCATTCGCACTTTCCTCCACGGGAGTTATAACTCTAACAGTCTACGTTTTGATCATTCCCTGGAAGACCAGTAGTAGTTTCCGATGCACATCTGGTGGCATTCTGTAATCTGTGGAAGTATCAGAGTGTTGATGAAACACAGAAATTGCATCGGGATTGAATACAACAGTCACCATGCGCACTTTCCTCCAAGGGAGTAATGTCTCAAACAGTCTACGCTATGATCGTTCCATGGAAGACCAGTAGTAGTTTCCGATGCACATCTGGTGGCGTTCTGTAATCTGTGGAAGTATCAGAGTGTTGATGAAACTCAGAAACTGCATCGGGATTGAATACAACAGACACCATTTGCACTTTCCTCCATGGGAGTAATTCTGAAACAGTCAACGCTTTGATCGTTCCCTGGAAGACCAGTAGTAATTTCCGATGCACATCTGGATTCCTTCTGTAATTTGTGGACCTTCAAAGTGTGGATGGAAACACAGAAATGACCTCGGGATTGAATACAACAGTCACCATGTGCACATTCCTCCATTGGAGTAATGTCTCAAGCAGTCTACGCTTTGATCGTTCCCAGGAAGACCAGTAGTAGTTTCCGATGCACATCTGGAGGCATTCGGTAATCTGAGGGCTGTCAGAGTGTTGATGAAACACAGAAAATGCATCGGGATTGAATGCAACAGTCATCATGCGCACTTTCCTCCATGGGAGTAATATCTCTAAGAGTTTACGCTTTGATCGATCCCTGGAAGACTGGTAGCAGTTTCCGATGCACATCTGGAGGCATCCTGTAATCTGTGGACTATCAGAGTGTTGATGAAACACAGAAATTGCATCGGAATTGAATACAACAGTCACCATTCGCAGTTTCCTCCATGGGATTGATGTCTCTAACAGTCTACGCTTTGATCATTCCCCGGAAGACCAGTAGTAGTTTCCGATGCACATCTGGTGGCATTCTGTAATCTTTGGAAGTATCAGAGTGTTGATGAAACACAGAAATTGCATCGGGATTGAATACAACAGTCACCATGCGCACTTTCCTCCATGGGAGTAATGTCTCAAACAGTCTACGCTTTGATCGTTCCCAGGAAGACCAGTAGTAGTTTCCGATGCACATCTGGAGGCATTCTGTAATCTGTGGACTATCAGAGTGTTGATGAAACTCAGAAATTGAATCGGGATTGAATACAACAGACACCATTTGCACTTTCCTGCATGGGAGTAATTCTGAAACGGTCAACGCTTTGATCGTTCCCTGGAGACCAGTAGTAATTTCCGATGCACATCTGGATTCCTTCTGCAATTTGTGGACCTTCAAAGTGTGGATGGAAACACAGAAATTGCCTCGGGAATGAATACAACAGTCACCATGCACACTTTCCTCCATGGGAGTAATGTCTCAAACAATTTACGCTTTCATCGTTCCCTGGAAGACCAGTAGTAGTTTCCGATGCACATCTGGAGATATTCAGTATTCTGTGTTGATGAAAGACAGAAATTGCATCGGGATTGAATACAACAGTCACCATGCGCACTTTCCTTCCATGGGAGTATTCTCAAACAGTCTACGCTTTAATCATTCCCTGGAAGACCAGTAGTAGTTTCCGATGCACATCTGGTGGCATTCTGTAATCTGTGGACTATCAGAGTTTTGATGAAACACAGATATTGCATCGGGATTGATTACAACAGACACCATGCGAACTTTCCTCCTTGGGAGTAATGTCTCAAACAGTCTACGCTTTGATCGTTCCCAGGAAGTCCAGTAGCAGTTTCCGATGCACATCTGGAGGCATTCTGTAATCTGTGGACTATCAGAGTGTTGATGAAACACAGAAATTGAATAGGGATTGAATACAACAGTCACCATGCGCACTTTCCTCCATGGGAATAATATCTCTAACAGTCTTCGCTTTGATCGTTCCCTGGAAGACCAGTAGCAGTTTCCGATGCACATCTGGTGGCATTCTGTAATCTGTCGAAGTATCAGAGTGTTGATGAAACACAGAAATTGCATCGGGATTGAATACAACAGTCACCATGCGCACATTCCTCCATGGGAGTTATGTCTCTAACAGTCTACGCTTTGATCATTCCCTGGAAGACCAGTAGTAGTTCCCGATGCACATCTGGCGGCATTCTGTAATCTGTGGAAGTATCAGAGTGTTGATGAAACACAGAAAATGCATCGGGATTGAATACAACAGTCACCATGTGCGCTTTCCTCTATGGGAGTAATGTCTCAAACAGTCTACGCTTTGATCGATCCCAGGAAGACCAGTAGTAGTTTCCGATGCACATCTGGAGGCATTCTGTAATCTGTGGACTATCAGAGTGTTGATGAAACTCAGAAATTGCATCGGGATTGAATACAACAGACACCATTTGCACTTTCCTCCATGGGAGTAATTCTGAAACAGTCAACGCTTTGATCGTTCCCTGGAAGACCAGTAGTAATTTCCGATGCACATCTGGATTCCTTCTGCAATTTGTGGACCTTCAAAGTGTGGGTGGAAACACAGAAATTGCCTCGGGAATGAATACAACAGTCACCATGCGCACTCTTCTCCATGGGAGTAATGTCTCAAACAATTTACGCTTTGATCGTTCCCTGGAAGACCAGTAGTAGTTTCCGATGCACATCTGGAGATATTCTGTATTCTGTGTTGATGAAACACAGAAATTGCATCGGGATTGAATACAACAGCCACCATGCGCACTTTCCTCCATGGGAGTATTCTCAAACAGTCTACGCTTTAATCATTCCCTGGAAGACCAGTAGTAGTTTCCGATGCACATCTGGTGGCATTCTGTAATCTGTGGACTATCAGAGTGTTGATGAAACACAGAAATTGCATCGGGATTGAATACAACAGTCACCTTGCGCACTTTCCTCCATGGGAGTAATGTCTCAAACAGTCTACGCTTTGATCGTTCCCTGGAAGTCCAGTAGCAGTTTCCGATGCACATCTGGAGGCAATCTGTAATCTGTGGACTATCGGAGTGTTGATGAAAGACAGAAATTTAATAGGAATTGAATACAACAGTCACCATGCGCACTTTCTTCCATGGGAATAATATTTCTAACAGTCTTCGCTTTGATCGCTCCCTGGAAGACCAGTAGCAGTTTCCGATGCTTATCTGGTGGCATTCAGTAATCTGTGGAAGTATCAGAGTGGTGATGAAACACAGAAATTGCATCGGGATTGAATACAACAGTCACCATGCGCACTTTCCTCCACGGGAGTAAAGTCTCAAACAGTCTACGCTATGATCGTTCCCTGGAAGACCAGTAGTAGTTTGCGATGCACATCTGGTGGCATTCTGTAATCTGTGGAAGTATCAGAGTGTTGATGAAACTCAGAAATTGCATCGGGATTGAATACAACAGACACCATTTGCACTTTCCTCCATGGGAGTAATTCTGAAACAGTCAACGCTTTGATCGTTCCCTGGAAGACCAGTAGTAATTTCCGATGCACATCTGGATTCCTTCTGTAATTTGTGGACCTTCAAAGTGTGGATGGAAACACAGAAATGGCCTCGGGATTGAATACAACAGTCACCATTCGCACTTTCCTCCATGGGAGTAATGTCTCAAAGAGTTTACGCTTTGATCGATCCCTGGAAGACCAGTAGCAGTTTCCGATGCACATATGGAGGCATTCTGTAATCTGTGGACTATCAGGGTGTTGATGAAACACAGAAAATGCATCGGGATTGAAAACAACAGTCACCATGCGCACTTTCCTCCATGGGAGTAATGTCTCAAACAATTTACGCTTTCATCGTTCCCTGGAAGACCAGTAGTAGTTTCCGATGCACATCTGGAGATATTCTGTATTCTGTGTTGATGAAAGACAGAAATTGCATCGGGATTGAATACAACAGTCACCATGCGCACTTTCCTTCCATGGGAGTATTCTCAAACAGTCTACGCTTTAATCATTCCCTGGAAGACCAGTAGTAGTTTCCGATGCACATCTGGTGGCATTCTGTAATCTGTGGACTATCAGAGTTTTGATGAAACACAGATATTGCATCGGGATTGATTACAACAGACACCATGCGAACTTTCCTCCTTGGGAGTAATGTCTCAAACAGTCTACGCTTTGATCGTTCCCAGGAAGTCCAGTAGCAGTTTCCGATGCACATCTGGAGGCATTCTGTAATCTGTGGACTATCAGAGTGTTGATGAAACACAGAAATTGAATAGGGATTGAATACAACAGTCACCATGCGCACTTTCCTCCATGGGAATAATATCTCTAACAGTCTTCGCTTTGATCGTTCCCTGGAAGACCAGTAGCAGTTTCCGATGCACATCTGGTGGCATTCTGTAATCTGTCGAAGTATCAGAGTGTTGATGAAACACAGAAATTGCATCGGGATTGAATACAACAGTCACCATGCGCACATTCCTCCATGGGAGTTATGTCTCTAACAGTCTACGCTTTGATCATTCCCTGGAAGACCAGTAGTAGTTCCCGATGCACATCTGGTGGCATTCTGTAATCTGTGGAAGTATCAGAGTGTTGATGAAACACAGAAAATGCATCGGGATTGAATACAACAATCACCATGCGCACATTCCTCCATGGGAGTTATGTCTCAAACAGTCTACGCTTTGATCGATCCCAGGAAGACCAGTAGTAGTTTCCGATGCACATCTGGAGGCATTCTGTAATCTGTGGACTATCAGAGTGTTGATGAAACTCAGAAATTGCATCGGGATTGAATACAACAGACACCATTTGCACTTTCCTCCATGGGAGTAATTCTGAAACAGTCAACGCTTTGATCGTTCCCTGGAAGACCAGTAGTAATTTCCGATGCACATCTGGAGTCCTTCTGCAATTTGTGGACCTTCAAACTGTGGATGGAAACACAGAAATTGCCTCGGGAATGAATACAACAGTCACCATGCGCACTCTCCTCCATGGGAGTAATGTCTCAAACAATTTACGCTTTGATCGTTCCCTGGAAGACCAGTAGTAGTTTCCGATGCACATCTGGAGATATTCTGTATTCTGTGTTGATGAAACACAGAAATTGCATCGGGATTGAATACAACAGCCACCATGCGCACTTTCCTCCATGGGAGAATTCTCAAACAGTCTACGCTTTAATCATTCCCTGGAAGACCAGTAGTAGTTTCCGATGCACATCTGGTGGCATTCTGTAATCTGTGGACTATCAGAGTGTTGATGAAACACAGAAATTGCATCGGGATTGAATACAACAGTCACCATGCGCACTTTCCTCCATGGGAGTAATGTCTCAAACAGTCTACGCTTTGATCGTTCCCTGGAAGTCCAGTAGCAGTTTCCGATGCACATCTGGAGGCATTCTGTAATCTGTGGACTATCGGAGTGTTGATGAAAGACAGAAATTTAATAGGAATTGAATACAACAGTCACCATGCGCACTTTCTTCCATGGGAATAATATCTCTAACAGTCTTCGCTTTGATCGCTCCCTGGAAGACCAGTAGCAGTTTCCGATGCACATCTGGTGGCATTCAGTAATCTGTGGAAGTATCAGAGTGGTGATGAAACACAGGAATTGCATCGGGATTGAATACAACAGTCACCATGCGCACTTTCCTCCACGGGAGTAAAGTCTCAAACAGTCTACGCTATGATCGTTCCCTGGAAGACCAGTAGTAGTTTCCGATGCACATCTGGTGGCATTCTGTAATCTGTGGAAGTATCAGAGTGTTGATGAAACTCAGAAATTGCATCGGGATTGAATACAACAGACACCATTTGCACTTTCCTCCATGGGAGTAATTCTGAAACAGTCAACGCTTTGATCGTTCCCTGGAAGACCAGTAGTAATTTCCGATGCACATCTGGATTCCTTCTGTAATTTGTGGACCTTCAAAGTGTGGATGGAAACACAGAAATGGTCTCGGGATTGAATACAACAGTCACCATTCGCACTTTCCTCCATGGGAGTAATGTCTCAAAGAGTTTGTGCTTTGATCGTTCCCTGGAAGACCAGTAGCAGTTTCCGATGCACATCTGGAGGCATTCTGTAATCTGTGGACTATCAGAGTGTTGATGAAACACAGAAATTGCATCGGGATTGAATACAACAGTCACCATGCGCACTTTCCTCCATGGGAGTAATGTCTCAAACAGTCTACGCTTTGGTCGTTCCCTGGAAGTCCAGTAGCAGTTTCCGATGCACATCTGGAGGCATTCTGTAATCTGTGGACTATCAGAGTGTTGATGAAACACAGAAATTGAATAGGGATTGAATACAACAGTCACCATGCGCACTTTCCTCCATGGGAATGATATCTCTAACAGTCTTCGCTTTGATCGTTCCCTGGAAGACCAGTAGTAGTTACCGATGCACATCTGGAGGCATTCTGTAATCTGTGGACTATCAGAGTGTTGATGAAACACAGAAATTGCATCGGGATTGAATACATCAGTCACCATACGCACCTTCCTCCACGGGAGTTATTTCTCTAACAGTCTACGCTTTGATCATTCCCTGAAAGACCAGTAGTAGTTTCCGATGCACATCTGGTGGCATTCTGTAATCTGTGGAAATATCAGAGTGTTGATGAAACACAGAAATTGCATCGGGATTTGATACAACAGTCACCATGCGCACTTTCCTCCATGGGAGTAATGTCTCAAACAGTCTACGCTTTGATCGTTCCCAGGAAGACCAGTAGTATTTTCCGATGCACATCTGGTGGCATTCTGTAATCTGTGGAAGTATCAGAGTGTTGATGAAACACAGAAATTGCATCGGGATTGAATACAACAGTCACCATGCGCACTTTCCTCCATGGGAGTAATGTCTCAAACAGTCTACGCTTTAATCATTCCCTGGAAGACCAGTAGTAGTTTCCGATGCACATCTGGTGGCATTCTGTAATCTGTGGACTATAAGAGTGTTGATGAAACACAGAAATTGCATCGGGATTGAATACAACAGTCACCATGCTCACTTTCCTCCATGGGAGTAATGTCTCAAACAGTCTACGCTTTGATCGTTCCCTGGAAGTCCAGTAGCAGTTTCCGATGCACATCTGGAGGCATTCTGTAATCTGTGGACTATCAGAGTGTTGATGAAACACAGAAATTTAATAGGAATTGAATACAACAGTCACCATGCGCACTTTCTTCCATGGGAATAATATCTCTAACAGTCTTCGCTTTGATCGTTCCCTGGAAGACCAGTAGCAGTTTCCGATGCACATCTGGTGGCATTCAGTAATCTGTGGAAGTATCAGAGTGGTGATGAAACACAGAAATTGCATCGGGATTGAATACAACATTCACCATGCGCACTTTCCTCCACGGGAGTAAAGTCTCAAACAGTCTACGCTATGATCGTTCCCTGGAAGACCAGTAGTAGTTTCCGATGCACATCTGGTGGCATTCTGTAATCTGTGGAAGTATCAGAGTGTTGATGAAACTCAGAAATTGCATCGGGATTGAATACAACAGACACCATTTGCACTTTCCTCCATGGGAGTAATTCTGAAACAGTCAACGCTTTGCTCGTTCCCTGGAAGACCAGTAGTAATTTCCGATGCACATCTGGATTCCTTCTGTAATTTGTGGACCTTCAAAGTGTGGATGGAAACACAGAAATGGTCTCGGGATTGAATACAACAGTCACCATTCGCACTTTCCTCCATGGGAGTAATGTCTCAAAGAGTTTACGCTTTGATCGTTCCCTGGAAGACCAGTAGCAGTTTCCGATGCACATAT
Source organism: Schistocerca gregaria (assembly GCF_023897955.1). NCBI lineage: Eukaryota > Metazoa > Arthropoda > Insecta > Orthoptera > Acrididae > Schistocerca > Schistocerca gregaria. The sequence continues at coordinate 46,818,007 of NC_064927.1, forward strand.
GGAGGCATTCTGTAATCTGTGGACTATCAGGGTGTTGATGAAACACAGAAAATGCATCGGGATTGAAAACAACAGTCACCATGCGCACTTTCCTCCATGGGAGTAATATCTCTAACAGTCTTCGCTTTGATCGTTCCCTGGAAGACCAGTAGTAGTTACCGATGCACATCTGGAGGCATTCTGTAATCTGTGGACTATCAGAGTGTTGATGAAACACAGAAATTGCATCGGGATTGAATACATCAGTCACCATTCGCACTTTCCTCCACGGGAGTTATGTCTCTAACAGTCTACGCTTTGATCATTCCCTGAAAGACCAGTAGTAGTTTCGAATGCACATCTGGTGGCATTCTGTAATCTGTGGAAGTATCAGAGTGTTGATGAATCATAGAAATTGCATCGGGATTGAATACAACAGTCACCATGCGCACTTTCCTCCATGGGAGTAATGTCTCAAACAGTCTACGCTTTGATCGTTCCCAGGAAGACCAGTAGTAGTTTCCGATGCACATCTGGAGGCATTCTGTAATCTGTGGACTATCAGAGTGTTTATGAAACTCAGAAATTGCATCGGGATTGAATACAACAGACACCATTTGCACTTTCCTCCATGGGAGTAATTCTGAAACAGTCAACGCTTTGATCGTTCTCTGGAAGACCAGTAGTAATTTCCGATGCACATCTGGATTCCGTCTGCAATTTGTGGACCTTCAAAGTGTGGATGGAAACACAGAAATTGCCTCGGGATTGAATACAGCAGTCACCATGCGCACTTTCCTCCATGGGAGTAATGCCTCAAACAATTTACGCTTTGATCGTTCCCTGGAAGACCAGTAGTAGTTTCCGATGCACATCTGGAGATATTCTGTATTCTGTGTTGATGAAACACAGAAATTGCATCGGAATTGAATACAACAGTCAGCATGCGCACTTTCCTCCATGGGAGTAATTCTCAAACAGTCTTCGCTTTAATCATTCCCTGGAAGACCAGTAGTAATTTCCGATGCACATCTGGTGGCATTCTGTAATCTGTGGACTATCAGAGTGTTGATGAAACACAGAAATTGCATCTGGATTGAATACAACAGTCACCATGCGCACTTTCCTCCATGGGAGTAATGTCTCAAACAGTCTATATTTTAATCGTTCCCTATAAAACCAGTAGTAGTTTCCGATGCACATCTGTAGGCTTTCTGTAATCTGTGGACCTTCAAAGTGTTAATGAAACACAGTAATTGTCTCGGGATTGAATACAACAGTCACCATGTGCACATTCCTCCATGGGAGTAATGTCTCAAGCAGTCTACGCTTTGATCGTTCCCTGGAAGACCAGTAGCAGTTTCCGATGCACATCTGGAGGCATTCTGTAATCTGTGGACTAACAGAGTGTTGTTGAAACACAGAAATTGCATCGGCATTGAATACAATAGTCACCATGCGCACTTTCCTCCATGGGAATAATATCTCTAACAGTCTTCGCTTTGATCGTTCCCTGGAAGACCAGTAGTAGTTACCGATGCACATCTGGAGGCATTCTGTAATCTGTGGACTATCAGAGTGTTGATGAAACACAGAAATTGCATCGGGATTGAATCCATCAGTCACCATTCGCACTTTCCTCCATGGGAGTAATGTCTCTAACAGCCTACGCTTTGATCTTTCCCTGGAAGACCAGTAGCAGTTTCCGATGCATATCTGGTGGCATTCTGTAATCTGTTTAAGTATCAGAGTGTTGATGAAGCACAGAAATTGCATCGGGATTGAATACAACAGTCACCATGCGCACTTTCCTCCATGGGAGTTATGTCTCTAACAGTCTACGCTTTGATCATTCCCTGGAAGACCAGTAGTAGTTTCCGATGCACATCTGGTGGCATTCTGTAATCTGTGGAAGTATCAGAGTGTTGATGAAACACAGAAATTGCATCGGGATTGAATACAACAATCACCATGCGCACTTTCCTCTATGGGAGTAATGTCTCAAACTGTCTACGCTTTGATCGTTCCCAGGAAGACCAGTAGTAGTTTCCGATGCACATCTGGAGGCATTCTGTAATCTGTGGACTATTAGAGTGTTGATGAAACTCAGAAATTGCATCGGGATTGAATACAACAGACACCATTTGCACTTTCCTCCATGGGAGTAATTCTGAAACAGTCAACGCTTTGATCGTTCCCTGGAAGACCAGTAGTAATTTCCGATGCACATCTGGATTCCTTCTGCAATTTGTGGACCGTCAAAGTGTGGATGGAAACACAGAAATTGCCTCGGGAATGAATACAACAGTCACCATGCGCTCTTTCCTCCATGGGAGTAGTGTCTCAAAAAATTTACGCTTTGATCGTTCCCTGAAAGACCAGTAGTAGTTTCCGATGCACATCTGGTGATATTCTGTATTCTGTGTTGATGAAACACAGAAATTGCATCGGGATTGAATACAACAGTCACCATGCGCACTTTCCTCCATGGGAGTTATGTCTCTAACAGTCTACGCTTTGATCATTCCCTGGAAGACCAGTAGTAGTTTCCGATGCACATCTGGTGGCATTCTGTAATCTGTGGAACTATCAGAGTGTTGATGAAACACAGAAATTGCATCGGGATTGAATACAACAGTCACCATGCGCACTTTCCTCTATGGGAGTAATGTCTCAAACAGTCTACGCTTTGATCGTTCCCAGGAAGACCAGTAGTAGTTTCCGATGCACATCTGGAGGCATTCTGTAATCTGTGGACTATCAGAGTGTTGATGAAACACAGAAATTTAATAGGGATTGAATACAACAGTCACCATGCGCAGTTTCTTCCATGGGAATAATATCTCTAACAGTCTTCGCTTTGATCGTTCCCTGGAGGACCAGTAGCAGTTTCCGATGCACATCTGGTGGCATTCTGTAATCTGTGGAAGTATCAGAGTGTTGATGAAACACAGAAATTGCATCGGGATTGAATACAACAGTCACCATGCGCACTTTCCTCCACGGGAGTAATGTCTCAAACTGTCTACGCAATGATCGTTCCCTGGAAGACCAGTAGTAGTTACCGATGCACATCTGGTGGCATTCTGTAATCTGTGGAAGTATCAGAGTGTTGATGAAACTCAGAAATTGCATCGGGATTGAATACAACAGACACCATTTCCCCTTTCTATATGGTAGTAATTCTGAAACAGTCGACGCTTTGATCGTTCCCTGGAAGACCAGTAGTAATTTCCGATGCACATCTGGATTCCTTCTGTAATTTGTGGACCTTCAAGGTGTGGATGGAAACACAGAAATGGCCTCGGGATTGAATACAACAGTCACCATTCGCACTTTCCTCCATGGGAGTAATGTCTCAAAGAGTTTACGCTTTAATCGTACCCTGGAAGACCAGTAGCAGTTTCCGATGCACATCTGGAGGCAATTTGTAATCTGTGGACTATCAGAGTGTTGATGAAACACAGAAAATGCATCGGGATTGAAAACAACAGTCACCATGCGGCCTTTCCTCCATGGGAGTAATGTCTCAAAGAGTTTACGCTTTGATCGTTCCCTGGAGGACCAGTAGCAGTTTCCGATGCACATCTAGAGGCATTCTGTAATCTGTGGACTATCAGAGTGTTGATGAAACACAGAAATTGCTTCGGGATTGAATACAACAGTCACCATGCGCACTTTCCTCCATGGGAGTAATGTCTCAAACAGTCTACGCTTTGATCGTTCCCTGGAAGTCCAGTAGCAGCTTTCGATGCACATCTGGAGGCATTCAGTAATCTGTCGACTATCAGAGTGTTGATGAAACACAGAAATTGAATAGGGATTGAATACAACAGTCACCATGCGGACTTTCCTCCATGTGAATAATATCTCTAACAGTCTTCGATTTGATCGTTCCCTGGAAGACCAGTAGTAGTTACCGATGAACATCTGGAGGCATTCTGTAATCTGTGGACTATCAGAGTGTTGATGAAACACAGAAAGTGCATCGGGATTGAATACATCAGTCACCATTCGCACTTTCCTCCATGGGAGTTATGTCTCTAACAGTCTACGCTTTGATCATTCCCTGGAAGACCAGTAGTAGTTTCCGATGCACATCTGGTGGCATTCTGTAATCTGTGGAAGTATCAGAGTGTTGATGAAACACAGAAATTGCATCGGGATTGAATACAACAGTCACCATGCGCACTTTCCTCCATGGGAGTAATGTCTCAAACAATTTACGCTTTGATCGTTCCCTGGAAGAACAGTAGTAGTTTCCGATCCACATCTGGAGATATTCTGTATTCTTTGTTGATGAAACACAGAAATTGCATCGGGATTGAATACAACAGTCACCATGCGCACTTTCCTCCATATGAGTAATTCTCAAACAGTCTACGCTTTAATCATTCCCTGGAAGACCAGTAGTAGTTTCCGATGCGCATCTGGTGGCATTCTGTAATCTGTGGACTATCAGAGTGTTGATGAAACACAGAAATTGCATCGGGATTGAATACAACAGTCACCATGCGCACTTTCCTCCATGGGAGTAATGTCTCAAACAGTCTATGTTTTAAACGTTCCCTATAAAACCAGTAGTAGTTTCCGATGCACATCTGTAGGCTTTCTGTAATCTGTGGACCTTCAAAGTGTTGATGAAACACAGAAATTGCATCGGGATTGAACACAACAGTCACAATGCACACTTTCCTCCATGGGAGTAATGTCCCAAACAGTCTACGCTTTGATCGTTCCCTGGAAGACCAGTCGTAGTTTCCGATGAACATCTGGAGGCATTCTGTTATCTGTGGACCATCAGAGTGTTGATGAAACACAGAAAATGCATCGGTATTGAATACAACAGTCACCATGCGCACTTTCCTACATGGGAGTAATGTCTCAAAGAGATTACGCTTTGATCGTTCCCTGGAAGACCAGTAGCAGTTTCCGATGCACATCTGGAGGCATTCTGTAATCTGTGGACTATCAGAGTTTTGATGAAAAACAGATATTGAATAGGGATTGAATGCAACAGTCACCAAGCGCACTTTCCTCCATGGGAATAATAACTCTAACAGTCTTCGATTTGATCGTTCCCTGGAAGACCAGTAGTAGTTACCGATGCACATCTGGAGGCATTCTGTAATCTGTGGAAGTATCAGAGTGTTGATGAAACACAGAAATTGCATCGGGATTGAATACAACAGTCACAATGCGCACTTTCCTCCACGGGAGTAATGTCTCAAACAGTCTACGCTATGATCGTTCCCTGGAAGACCAGTAGTAGTTTCCGATGCACATGTGGTGGCATTCTGTAATCTGTGGAAGTATCAGAGTGTTGATGAAACTCAGAAATTGCATCGGGATTGAATACAACAGACACCATTTGCACTTTCCTCCATGGGAGTAATTCTGAAACAGTCAACGCTTTGATCGTTCCCTGGAAGACCAGTAGTAATTTCCTATGCACATCTGGTTTCCTTCTGTAATTTGTGGACCTTCAAAGTGTGGATGGAAACACAGAAATGGCCTCGGGATAGAATACAACAGTCACAATGCACACTTTCCTCAATGGGAGTAATGCCCCAAACAGTGTACGCTTTGATCTTTCCCTAGAAGACAAGTCGTAGTTTCCGATGAACATCTGGAGGCATTCTGTTATCTGTGGACCATCAGAGTGTTGATGAAACAAAGAAATTGCATCGGAATTGAATACAACAGTCATCATGCTCACTTTCCTCCACGTGAGTAATGTCTCAAACAGTCTACGCTTTGATCGTTCCCTGAAAGACCAGTAGTAGTTTCCGATGAACATCTGGTGGCATTCTGTAATCTGTGGACTATCAGAGTGTTGATGAAACACAGAAATTGCATCGGGATTGAATACAACAGTCAGAATGCGCACGTTCCTAAATTGTGAGTAATGTCTCTAACAGTCTACGCTTTGATCGTTCCCTGGAATACCAGTAGCAGTTTCCGATGCACATCTGAAGGCATTCTGTAATCTGTGGATTATCAGAGTGTTGATGAAACACAGAAAATGCATCGGGATTCAATACAACAGTCACCATGCGCACTTTCCTCCATGGGAGTAATGTCTCAAAGAGTTTACACTTTGATCGTTCCCTGGAAGACCAGTAGCAGTTTCCGATGCACATCTGGAGGCATTCTGTAATCTGTGGATTATCAGAGTATTGATGAAACGCAGAAATTGCATCGGGATTGAATACAACAGTCACCATGCGCACTTTCCTCCATGTGAGTCCTTCTCAAACAGTCTCCGCTTTGATCGTTCCCTGGAAGACCAGTAGTAGTTTCCGATGCACATATGGATTAATTCTGTAATCTGTGTACCTTCAAAGTGTGGACTGAAGAACAGAAATTGCCACGGGATTGAATACAACCGTCACCATGTGCACTTTCCTCCAAGGGAGTAATGTCTCAAACAGTCTACCGATGCACATCTGTTTGCATTCTGTAATCTGTGGACTATCAGAGTGTTGTTGAAACACAGAAATTGTATAGGGATTGAATACGACAGTCACCATGCGCACTTTCCTCCATGGGAGTAATATCTCTAACCGTCTTCGCTTTGATCGTTCCCTGGAAGACCAGTAGTAGTTACCGATGCACATCTGGAGGCATTCTGTAATCTGTGGACTATCAGAATGTTGATGAAACACAGAAATTGCATCGGGATTGAATACATAAGTCACTATTCGCACTTTCCTCCATGGGAGTAATATCTCTAACAGTCTCCGCTTTGATCATTCCCTGGAAGACCAGTAGTAGTTTCCGATGCACATCTGGTGCCATTCTGTAATCTGTGGACTATCAGAGTGTTGATATAACACAGAAAAAGCAACGGGATTGAATACAACAGTCTCCATGCGCACTTTCCTCCACGGGAGTAATGTCTCAAACAGTCTACCCTATGATCTTTCCCGGGAAGACCAGTAGTAGTTTCCGATGCACATCTGGTGGCATTCTGTAATCTGTGGACTATCAGAGTGTTGTTGAAACACAGAAATTGTATAGGGATTGAATACGACAGTCACAATGCACACTTTCCTCCATGGGAGTAATGTCCCAAACAGTCTACGCTTTGATCGTTCCCTGGAAGACCAGTCGTAGTTTCCGATGAACATCTGGAGGCATTCTGTTATCTGTGGACCATCAGAGTGTTGATGAAACACAGAAAATGCATCGGTATTGAATACAACAGTCACCATGCGCACTTTCCTACATGGGAGTAATGTCTCAAAGAGATTACGCTTTGATCGTTCCCTGGAAGACCAGTAGCAGTTTCCGATGCACATCTGGAGGCATTCTGTAATCTGTGGACTATCAGAGTTTTGATGAAAAACAGATATTGAATAGGGATTGAATACAACAGTCACCAAGCGCACTTTCCTCCATGGGAATAATAACTCTAACAGTCTTCGATTTGATCGTTCCCTGGAAGACCAGTAGTAGTTACCGATGCACATCTGGAGGCATTCTGTAATCTGTGGAAGTATCAGAGTGTTGATGAAACACAGAAATTGCATCGGGATTGAATACAACAGTCACAATGCGCACTTTCATCCACGGGAGTAATGTCTCAAACAGTCTACGCTATGATCGTTCCCTGGAAGACCAGTAGTAGTTTCCGATGCACATGTGGTGGCATTCTGTAATCTGTGGAAGTATCAGAGTGTTGATGAAACTCAGAAATTGCATCGGGATTGAATACAACAGACACCATTTGCACTTTCCTCCATGGGAGTAATTCTGAAACAGTCAACGCTTTGATCGTTCCCTGGAAGACCAGTAGTAATTTCCTATGCACATCTGGTTTCCTTCTGTAATTTGTGGACCTTCAAAGTGTGGATGGAAACACAGAAATGGCCTCGGGATAGAATACAACAGTCACAATGCACACTTTCCTCAATGGGAGTAATGCCCCAAACAGTGTACGCTTTGATCTTTCCCTAGAAGACAAGTCGTAGTTTCCGATGAACATCTGGAGGCATTCTGTTATCTGTGGACCATCAGAGTGTTGATGAAACAAAGAAATTGCATCGGAATTGAATACAACAGTCATCATGCTCACTTTCCTCCACGTGAGTAATGTCTCAAACAGTCTACGCTTTGATCGTTCCCTGAAAGACCAGTAGTAGTTTCCGATGAACATCTGGTGGCATTCTGTAATCTGTGGACTATCAGAGTGTTGATGAAACACAGAAATTGCATCGGGATTGAATACAACAGTCAGAATGCGCACGTTCCTAAATTGTGAGTAATGTCTCTAACAGTCTACGCTTTGATCGTTCCCTGGAATACCAGTAGCAGTTTCCGATGCACATCTGAAGGCATTCTGTAATCTGTGGATTATCAGAGTGTTGATGAAACACAGAAAATGCATCGGGATTCAATACAACAGTCACCATGCGCACTTTCCTCCATGGGAGTAATGTCTCAAAGAGTTTACACTTTGATCGTTCCCTGGAAGACCAGTAGCAGTTTCCGATGCACATCTGGAGGCATTCTGTAATCTGTGGATTATCAGAGTATTGATGAAACGCAGAAATTGCATCGGGATTGAATACAACAGTCACCATGCGCACTTTCCTCCATGTGAGTCCTTCTCAAACAGTCTCCGCTTTGATCGTTCCCTGGAAGACCAGTAGTAGTTTCCGATGCACATATGGATTAATTCTGTAATCTGTGGACCTTCAAAGTGTGGACTGAAGAACAGAAATTGCCACGGGATTGAATACAACCGTCACCATGTGCACTTTCCTCCAAGGGAGTAATGTCTCAAACAGTCTACCGATGCACATCTGTTTGCATTCTGTAATCTGTGGACTATCAGAGTGTTGTTGAAACACAGAAATTGTATAGGGATTGAATACGACAGTCACCATGCGCACTTTCCTCCATGGGAGTAATATCTCTAACCGTCTTCGCTTTGATCGTTCCCTGGAAGACCAGTAGTAGTTACCGATGCACATCTGGAGGCATTCTGTAATCTGTGGACTATCAGAATGTTGATGAAACACAGAAATTGCATCGGGATTGAATACATAAGTCACTATTCGCACTTTCCTCCATGGGAGTAATATCTCTAACAGTCTCCGCTTTGATCATTCCCTGGAAGACCAGTAGTAGTTTCCGATGCACATCTGGTGCCATTCTGTAATCTGTGGACTATCAGAGTGTTGATATAACACAGAAAAAGCAACGGGCTTGAATACAACAGTCTCCATGCGCACTTTCCTCCACGGGAGTAATGTCTCAAACAGTCTACCCTATGATCTTTCCCGGGAAGACCAGTAGTAGTTTCCGATGCACATCTGGTGGCATTCTGTAATCTGTGGACTATCAGAGTGTTGATGACACACAGAAACTGCATCGGGATTGAATACAACAGTCACCATGCGCACATTCCTCCATGGGAGTAATGTCTCAAACAGTCTATGCTTTAATCGTTCCCTGGAAGACCAGTGGTAGTTTCCGATGTACATCTGGAGGCTTTCTGTAATCTGTGGACCATCAGAGTGTTGATGAAACACAGAAAATGCATCGGTATTGAATACAACAGTCACCATGCGCACTTTCCTCCATGGGAGTAATGTCTCAAAGAGATTACGCTTTGATCGTTCCCTGGAAGACCAGTAGCAGTTTCCGATGCACATCTGGAGGCATTCTGTAATCTGTGGACTATCAGAGTTTTGATGAAAAACAGATATTGAATAGGGATTGAATACAACAGTCACCATGCGCACTTTCCTCCATGGGAATAATATCTCTAACAGTCTTCGATTTGATCGTTCCCTGGAAGACCAGTAGTAGTTACCGATGCACATCTGGAGGCATTCTGTAATCTGTGGACTATCAGAGTGTTGATGAAACACAGAAATGGCATCGGGATTGAATACAACAGACACCATGCGCACTTTCCTCCATGGGAGTAATGTCTCAAACAGTCAACGCTTTGATCATTCCCTGGAAGACCAGTAGCAGTTTCCGATGCACATCTGGTGGCATTCTGTAATCTGTGGAAGTATCAGAGTGTTAATGAAACACAGAAATTGCATCGGGATTGAATACAACAGTCACCATGCGCACTTTCCTCCACGGGAGTAATGTCTCAAACAGTCTACGCTATGATCGTTCCCTGGAAGACCAGTAGTAGTTTCCGATGCACATGTGGTGGCATTCTGTAATCTGTGGAAGTATCAGAGTGTTGATGAAACTCAGAAATTGCATCGGGATTGAATACAACAGACACCATTTGCACTTTCCTCCATGGGAGTAATTCTGAAACAGTCAACGCTTTGATCGTTCCCTGGAAGACCAGTAGTAATTTCCTATGCACATCTGGTTTCCTTCTGTAATTTGTGGACCTTCAAAGTGTGGATGGAAACACAGAAATGGCCTCGGGATAGAATACAACAGTCACAATGCACACTTTCCTCCATGGGAGTAATGCCCCAAACAGTCTACGCTTTGATCGTTCCCTGAAAGACCAGTAGTAGTTTCCGATGAACATCTGGTGGCATTCTGTAATCTGTGGACTATCAGAGTGTTGATGAAACACAGAAATTGCATCGGGATTGAATACAACAGTCAGAATGCGCACTTTCCTAAATTAAGAGTAATGTCTCTAACAGTCTACGCTTTGATCGTTCCCTGGAATACCAGTAGCAGTTTCCGATGCACATCTGAAGGCATTCTGTAATCTGTGGATTATCAGAGTGTTGATGAAACACAGAAAATGCATGGGGATTCAATACAACAGTCACCATGCGCACTTTCCTCCATGGGAGTAATGTCTCAAAGAGTTTACACTTTGATCGTTCCCTGGAAGACCAGTAGCAGTTTCCGATGCACATCTGGAGGCATTCTGTAATCTGTGGATTATCAGAGTATTGATGAAACGCAGAAATTGCATCGGGATTGAATACAACAGTCACCATGCGCACTTTTCTCCATGTGAGTCCTTCTCAAACAGTCTCCGCTTTGATCGTTCCCTGGAAGACCAGTAGTAGTTTCCGATGCACATATGGATTAATTCTGTAATCTGTGGACCTTCAAAGTGTGGACTGAAAAACAGAAATTGCCACGGGATTGAATACAACCGTCACCATGTGCACTTTCCTCCAAGGGAGTAATGTCTCAAACAGTCTACCGATGCACATCTGTTTGCATTCTGTAATCTGTGGACTATCAGAGTGTTGTTGAAACACAGAAATTGTATAGGGATTGAATACGACAGTCACCATGCGCACTTTCCTCCATGGGAGTAATATCTCTAACCGTCTTCGCTTTGATCGTTCCCTGGAAGACCAGTAGTAGTTACCGATGCACATCTGGAGGCATTCTGTAATCTGTGGACTATCAGAATGTTGATGAAACACAGAAATTGCATCGGGATTGAATACAACAGTCACCATGCGCACTTCCCTCCATGGGAGTAATGTCTCAAACAGTCTACGCTTTGATCGTTCGTTGGAAGACCAGCAGTAGTTTCAATTGCACATCTGGAGGCATTCAGTAATCTTTGGACTATCAGAGTGTTGATGAAACACAGAAAGTGCATCGGGATTGAATACAACAGTCACCATGCGTACGTTCCTCCATGGGAGTAATGTCTCAAACTGTCTACGCATTGATCTTTCCCTGAAAGACCAGTAGCACTTTCCGATGCACATCTGGAGGCATTCTGTAATCTGTGGACTATCAGAGTGTTGATGAAACACAGAAAATGCATCGGGATTGAATACAACAGTCACCATGCGCACTTTCCTCCATGGGAGTAATGTCTCAAAGAGTTTACGCTTTGATCGTTCCCTGAAAGACCAGTAGCAGTTTCCGATGCACATCTGGAGGCATTCTGTAATCTGAGGACTATAAGAGTGTTGATGAAACACAGATATTGCATCGGCATTGAATACAACAGTCACCATGTGCACTTTCCTCCATGTGAGTAATGTCTCAAACTGTCTACGCTTTGATCGTTCCTGGAAGACCAGTAGTAGTTTCCGGTGCACATCTGGCTGCATTCTGTAATCTGTGGACTATCAGAGTGTTGATGAAACTCAGATATTGCATCGGGATTCAATACAACAGACACCATTCGCACTTTCCTCCATGGGAGTAATGTCTCTAACAGTCTACGCTTTGATCATTTCCTGGAAGACCAGTAGCAGTTTCCGATGCACATCTGGTGGCATTCTGTAATCTGTGGAAGTACCAGAGTTTTGATGAAACACAGAAATTGCATCGGGATTGAATACAACAGTCACCATGCGCACTTTTCTCCACTTGAGTAATGTCTCAAACAGCCTACGCTATGATCGTTCCCTGGAAGACCAGTAGTAGTTTCCGATGCACATCTGGTGGCATTCTGTAATCTGTGGAGTATCAGAGTGTTGATGAAACTCAGATATTGCATCGGGATTGAATACAACAGTCACCATGCGCACTTTCCTCCATGGGAGTAATGTCTCAAACAGTCTACGCTTTGATCGTTCCCAGGAAGACCAGTAGTAGTTTCCGATGCACATCTGGAGGCATTCTGTAATCTGTGGACTATCAGAGTGTTGATGAAACTCAGAAATTGCATCGGGATTGAATACAACAGACACCATTTGCACTTTCCTCCATGGGAGTAATTCTGAAACAGTCAACGCTTTGATCGTTCCCTGGAAGACAAGTAGTAATTTTTGATGCACATCTGGATTCCTTCTGTAATTTGTGGACCTTCAAAGTGTGGATGGAAACACAGAAATGGCCTCGGGATTGAATACAACAGTCACCATGCGCACTTTCCTCCATGGGAGTAATGTCTCAAACAGTTTACGCTTTGATCGTTCCCTGTAAGACCAGTAGCAGTTTCCGATGCACATCTGGAGGCATTCTGTAATCTGTGGATTATCAGAGTATTGATGAAACGCAAAAATTGCATCGGGATTGAATACAACAGTCACCATGCGCACTTTCCTCCATGTGAGTCCTTCTCAAACATTCTCCGCTTTGATCGTTCCCTGGAAGACCAGTAGTAGTTTCCGATGCACATATGGATTAATTCTGTAATCTGTGGACCTTCAAAGTGTGGACTGAAAAACAGAAATTGCCACGGGATTGAATACAACCGTCACCATGTGCACTTTCCTCCAAGGGAGTAATGTCTCAAACAGTCTACCGATGCACATCTGTTTGCATTCTGTAATCTGTGGACTATCAGAGTGTTGTTGAAACACAGAAATTGTATAGGGATTGAATACGACAGTCACCATGCGCACTTTCCTCCATGGAAGTAATATCTCTAACAGTCTTCGCTTTGATCGTTCCCTGGAAGACCAGTAGTAGTTGCCGAAGCACATCAGGAGGCATTCTGTAATCTGTAGACTATCAGAATGTTGATGAAACACAGAAATTGCATCGGGATTGAATACATCAGTCACTATTCGCACTTTCCTCCATGGGAGTAATGTCTCTAAGAGTCTACGCTTTGATCATTCCCTGGAAGACCAGTAGTAGTTTCCGATGCACATCTGGTGCCATTCTGTAATCTGTGGACTATCAGAGTGTTGATGAAACACAGAAAAAGCAACGGGATTGAATACAACAGTCACCATGCGCACTTTCCTCCATGGGAGTAATGTCTCAAACAGTCTACGCTTTGATCGTTCGTTGGAAGACCAGCAGTAGTTTCAATTGCACATCTGGAGGCATTCAGTAATCTTTGGACTATCAGAGTGTTGATGAAACACAGAAAGTGCATCGGGATTGAATACAACAGTCACCATGCACACTTTCCTCCATGGGAGTAATGTCTCAAAGAGTTTACACTTTGATCGTTCCCTGGAAGACCAGTAGCAGTTTCCGATGCACATCTGGAGGCATTCTGTAATCTGTGGATTATCAGAGTATTGATGAAACGCAGAAATTGCATCGGGATTGAATACAACAGTCACCATGCGCACTTTCCTCCATGTGAGTCCTTCTCAAACGGTCTCCGCTTTGATCGTTCCCTGGAAGACCAGTAGTAGTTTCCCATGCACATATGGATTAATTCTGTAATCTGTGGACCTTCAAAGTGTGGACTGAAAAACAGAAATTGCCACGGGATTGAATACAACCGTCACCATGTGCACTTTCCTCCAAGGGAGTAATGTCTCAAACAGTCTACCGATGCACATCTGGTGGCATTCTGTTATCTGTGGACTATCAGAGTGTTGATGATACACAGAAACTGCATCGGGATTGAATACAACAGTCACCATGCGCACATTCCTCCATGGGAGTAATGTCTCAAACAGTCTATGCTTTAATCGTTCCCTGGAAGACCAGTAGTAGTTTCGGATGCACATCTGGAGGCTTTCTGTAATCTGTGGACCTTCAAAGTGTTGATGAAACACAGTAATTGTCTCGGGATTGAATACAACAGTCACCATGCGTACGTTCCTCCATGGGAGTAATGTCTCAAACTGTCTACGCATTGATCTTTCCCTGAAAGACCAGTAGCACTTTCCGATGCACATCTGGAGGAATTCTGTAATCTGTGGACTATCAGAGTGTTGATGAAACACAGAAAATGCATCGGGATTGAATACAACAGTCACCATGCGCACTTTCCTCCATGGGAGTAATGTCTCAAAGAGTTTACGCTTTGATCGTTCCCTGAAAGACCAGTAGCAGTTTCCGATGCACATCTGGAGGCATTCTGTAATCTGTGGACTATAAGAGTGTTGATGAAACACAGAAATTGCATCGGCATTGAATACAACAGTCACCATGTGCACTTTCCTCCATGCGAGTAATGTCTCGAACTGTCTACGCTTTGATCGTTCCTGGAAGACTAGTAGTAGTTTCCGATGCACATCTGGCTGCATTCTGTAATCTGTGGACTATCAGAGTGTTGATGAAACTCAGATATTGCATCGGGATTCAATACAACAGACACCATTCGCACTTTCCTCCATGGGAGTAATGTCTCTAACAGTCTACGCTTTGATCATTTCCTGGAAGACCAGTAGCAGTTTCCGATGCACATCTGGTGGCATTCTGTAATCTGTGGAAGTACCAGAGTGTTGATGAAACACAGAAATTGCATCGGGATTGAATACAACAGTCACCATGCGCACTTTTCTCCACTTGAGTAATGTCTCAAACAGCCTACGCTATGATCGTTCCCTGGAAGACCAGTAGTAGTTTCCGACGCACATCTGGTGGCATTCTGTAATCTGTGGACTATCAGAGTGTTGATGAAACTCTGATATTGCATCGGGATTGAATACAACAGTCACCATGCGCACTTTCCTCCATGGGAGTAATGTCTCAAACAGTCTACGCTTTGATCGTTCCCAGGAAGTCCAGTAGTAGTTTCCGATGCACATCTGGAGGCATTCTGTAATCTGTGGACTATCAGAGTGTTGATGAAACTCAGAAATTGCATCGGGATTGAATACAACAGACACCATTTGCACTTTCCTCCATGGGAGTAATTCTGAAACAGTCAACGCTTTGATCGTTCCCTGGAAGACAAGTAGTAATTTTTGATGCACATCTGGATTCCTTCTGTAATTTGTTGACCTTCAAAGTGTGGATGGAAACACAGAAATGGCCTCGGGATTGAATACAACAGTCACCATGCGCACTTTCCTCCATGGGAGTAATGTCTCAAACAGTTTACGCTTTGATCGTTCCCTGTAAGACCAGTAATAGTTTCCGACGCACATCTGGATATATTCTGTATTCTGTGTTGATGAAACACAGAAATTGCATCGGGATTGAATACAACAGTCACCATGCGCACTTTCCTCCATGGGAGTAATGTCTCAAACAGTCTACGCTTTGATCGTTCCCTGGAAGACCAGCAGTAGTTTCAATTGCACATCTGGAGGCATTCAGTAATCTTTGGACTATCAGAGTGTTGATGAAACACAGAAATTGCATCGGGATTGAATACAAAAGTCACAATGCACACTTTCCTCCATGCGAGTAATGTCCCAAACAGTCTACGCTTTGATCGTTCCCTGGAAGACCAGTCGTAGTTTCCGATGAACATCTGGAGGCATTCTGTTATCTGTGGACCATCAGAGTGTTGATGAAACACAGAAATTGCATCGGAATTGAATACAACAGGCGTCAAGCTTACTTTCCTCCACGGGAGCAATATCTCTAACAGTCTACGTTTTGTTCGCTCCCTGGAATACCAGTAGCAGTTTCCGATGCACATCTGGAGGCATTCTGTAATCTGTGGACTATCAGAGTGTTGATGAAACACAGTAAACGCATGGGGATTGAATACAACAGTCACCATGCGCACTTTCCTCCATGGGAGTAATGTCCCAAAGAGTTTACGCTTTGATCGTTCTCTGGAAGACCTGTAGCAGTTTCCGATGCACATCTGGAGGCATTCTGTAATCTGTGGACTATCAGAGTATTGATGAAACACAGAAATCGCATCGGGATTGAATACAACAGTCACCATGCGCACTTTCCTCCATGTGAGTCCTTCTCAAACAGTCTCCGCTTTGATCGTTCCCTGGAAGACCAGTAGTAGTTTCCGATGCACATCTGGTGCCATTCTGTAATCTGTGGACTATCAGAGTGTTAATGAAACACAGAAAAAGCAACGGGATTGAATACAACAGTCACCATGCGCACTTTCCTCCACAGGAGTAATGTCTCAAACAGTCTACGCTATGATCGTTAACTGGAAGACCAGTAGTAGTTTCCGATGCACATCTGGTGGTATTCTGTAATCTGTGGACTATCAGAGTATTGATGAAACACAGAAATTGCATCGGGATTGAATACAACAGTCACCATGCGCACTTTCCTCCATGTGAGTCCTTCTCAAACAGTCTACGCTATGATCGTTCCCTTGAAGACCCGTAGTAGTTTCCGATGCACATCTGGTGGCATTCTGTAATCTGTGGACTATCAGAGTGTTGATGAAACACAGAAATGGCATCGGGATTGAATACAACAGACACCATGCGCACTTTCCTCCATGGGAGTAATGTCTCAAACAGTCAACGCTTTGATCATTCCCTGGAAGACCAGTAGCAGTTTCCGATGCACATCTGGTGGCATTCTGTAACCTGTGGAAGTATCAGAGTGTTGATGAAACACAGAAATTGCATCGGGATTGAATACAACAGTCACCATGCGCACTTTCCTCCACGGGAGTAATGTCTCAAACAGTCTACGCTATGATCGTTCCCTGGAAGACCAGTAGTAGTTTCCGATGCACATGTGGTGGCATTCTGTAATCTGTGGAAGTATCAGAGTGTTGATGAAACTCAGAAATTGCATCGGGATTGAATACAACAGACACCATTTGCACTTTCCTCCATGGGAGTAATTCTGAAACAGTCAACGCTTTGATCGTTCCCTGGAAGACCAGTAGTAATTTCCTATGCACATCTGGTTTCCTTCTGTAATTTGTGGACCTTCAAAGTGTGGATGGAAACACAGAAATGGCCTCGGGATAGAATACAACAGTCACAATGCACACTTTCCTCCATGGGAGTAATGCCCCAAACAGTCTACGCTTTGATCGTTCCCTAGAAGACAAGTCGTTGTTTCCGATGAACATCTGGAGGCATTCTGTAATCTGTGGACTATCAGAGTGTTGATGAAACACAGAAATTGCATCGGGATTGAATACAACAGTCAGAATGCGCACTTTCCTAAATTGTGAGTAATGTCTCTAACAGTCTACGCTTTGATCGTTCCCTGGAATACCAGTAGCAGTTTCCGATGCACATCTGAAGGCATTCTGTAATCTATGGATTATCAGAGTGTTGATGAAACACAGAAGATGCATCGGGATTCAATACAACAGTCACCATGCGCACTTTCCTCCATGGGAGTAATGTCTCAAAGAGTTTACACTTTGATCGTTCCCTGGAAAACCAGTAGCAGTTTCCGATGCACATCTGGAGGCATTCTGTAATCTGTGGATTATCAGAGTATTGATGAAACGCAGAAATTGCATCGGGATTGAATACAACAGTCACCATGCGCACTTTCCTCCATGTGAGTCCTTCTCAAAAAGTCTCCGCTTTGATCGTTCCCTGGAAGACCAGTAGTAGTTTCCGATGCACATATGGATTAATTCTGTAATCTGTAGACCTTCAAAGTGTGGACTGAAAAACAGAAATTGCCACGGGATTGAATACAACCGTCACCATGTGCACTTTCCTCCAAGGGAGTAATGTCTCAAACAGTCTACCGATGCACATCTGTTTGCATTCTGTAATCTGTGGACTATCAGAGTGTTGTTGAAACACAGAAATTGTATAGGGATTGAATACGACAGTCACCATGCGCACTTTCCTCCATGGGAGTAATATCTCTAACCGTCTTCGCTTTGATCGTTCCCTGGAAGACCAGTAGTAGTTACCGATGCACATCTGGAGGCATTCTGTAATCTGTGGACTATTAGAATGTTGATGAAACACAGAAATTGCATCGGGATTGAATACATCAGTCACTATTCGCACTTTCCTCCATGGGAGTAATATCTCTAACAGTCAACGCTTTGATCATTCCCTGGAAGACCAGTAGTAGTTTCCGATGCACATCTGGCTGCATTCTGTAATCTGTGGACTATCAGAGCGTTGATGAAACTCAGATATTGCATCGGGATTGATTACAACAGACACCATTCGCACTTTCCTCCATGGGAGTAATGTCTCTAACAGTCTACGCTTTGATCATTCCCTGGAAGACCAGTAGCAGTTTCCGAGGCACATCTGGTGGCATTCTGTAATCTGTGGAAGTACCAGAGTGTTGATGAAACACAGAAATTGCATCGGGATTGAATACAACAGTCACCATGCGCACTTTTCTCCACAGGAGTATTGTCTCAAACAGTCTACGCTATGATCGTTCCCTGGAAGACCAGTAGTAGTTTCCGATGCACATCTGGTGGCATTCTGTAATCTGTGGACTATCAGAGTGTTGATGAAACACAGAAAAAGCAACGGGATTGAATACAACAGTCTCCATGCGCACTTCCCTCCATGGGAGTAATGTCTCAAACAGTCTACGCTTTGATCGTTCGTTGGAAGACCAGCAGTAGTTTCAATTGCACATCTGGAGGCATTCAGTAATCTTTGGACTGTGAGAGTGTTGATGAAACACAGGAAGTGCATCGGGATTGAATACAACAGTCACCATGCACACTTTCGTCCATGGGAGTAATGTCTCAAAGAGTTTACACTTTGATCGTTCCCTGGAAGACCAGTAGCAGTTTCCGATGCACATCTGGAGGCATTCTGTAATCTGTGGATTATCAGAGTATTGATGAAACGCAGAAATTGCATCGGGATTGAATACAACAGTCACCATGCGCACTTTCCTCCATGTGAGTCCTTCTCAAACAGTCTCCGCTTTGATCGTTCCCTGGAAGACCAGTAGTAGTTTCCGATGCACATATGGATTAATTCTGTAATCTGTGGACCTTCAAAGTGTGGACTGAAAAACAGAAATTGCCACAGGATTGAATACAACCGTTACCATGTGCACTTTCCTCCAAGGGAGTAATGTCTCAAACAGTCTACCGATGCACATCTGTTTGCATTCTGTAATCTGTGGACTATCAGAGTGTTGTTGAAACACAGAAATTGTATAGGGATTGAATACGACAGTCACCATGCGCACTTTCCTCCATGGAAGTAATATATCTAACAGTCTTCGCTTTGATCGTTCCCTGGAAGACCAGTAGTAGTTACCGATGCACATCTGGAGGCATTCTGTAATCTGTAGACTATCAGAATGTTGATGAAACACAGAAATTGCATCGGGATTGAATACATCAGTCACTATTCGCACTTTCCTCCATGGGAGTAATGTCTCTAACAGTCTACGCTTTGATCATACCGTGGAAGACCAGTAGTAGTTTCCGATGCACATCTGGTGCCATTCTGTAATCTGTGGACTATCAGAGTGTTGATGAAACACAGAAAAAGCAACGGGATTGAATACAACAGTCACCATGCGCACTTTCCTCCATGGGAGTAATGTCTCAAACAGTCTACGCTTTGATCGTTCGTTGGAAGACCAGCAGTAGTTTCAATTGCACATCTGGAGGCATTCAGTAATCTTTGGACTATCAGAGTGTTGATGAAACACAGAAAGTGCATCAGGATTGAATACAACAGTCACCATGCACACTTTCCTCCATGGGAGTAATGTCTCAAAGAGTTTACACTTTGATCGTTCCCTGGAAGACCTGTAGCAGTTTCCGATGCACATCTGGAGGCATTCTGTAATCTGTGGATTATCAGAGTATTGATGAAACGCAGAAATTGCATCGGGATTGAATACAACAGTCACCATGCGCACTTTCCTCCATGTGAGTCCTTCTCAAACGGTCTCCGCTTTGATCGTTCCCTGGAAGACCAGTAGTAGTTTCCGATGCACATATGGATTAATTCTGTAATCTGTGGACCTTCAAAGTGTGGACTGAAAAACAGAAATTGCCACCGGATTGAATACAACCGTCACCATGTGCACTTTCCTCCAAGGGAGTAATGTCTCAAACAGTCTACCGATGCACATCTGGTGGCATTCTGTTATCTGTGGACTATCAGAGTGTTGATGACACACAGAAACTGCATCGGGATTGAATACAACAGTCACCATGCGCACATTCCTCCATGGGAGTAATGTCTCAAACTGTCTACGCATTGATCTTTCCCTGAAAGACCAGTAGCACTTTCCGATGCACATCTGGAGGCATTCTGTAATCTGTGGACTATAAGAGTGTTGATGAAACACAGAAATTGCATCGGCATTGAATACAACAGTCACCATGTGCACTTTCCTCCATGGGAGTAATTCTGAAACAGTCAACGCTTTGATCGTTCCCTGGAAGACAAGTCGTAGTTTCCGATGAACATCTGGAGGCATTCTGTTATCTGTGGACCATCAGAGTGTTGATGAAACACAGAAAATGCATCGGTATTGAATACAACAGTCACCATGCGCACTTTCCTCCATGGGAGTAATGTCTCAAACAGTTTACGCTTTGATCGTTCCCTGTAAGACCAGTAATAGTTTCCGACGCACATCTGGAGATATTCTGTATTCTGTGTTGATGAAACACAGAAATTGTATAGGGATTGAATACGACAGTCACCATGCGCACTTTCCTCCATGGGAGTAATATCTCTAACCGTCTTCGCTTTGATCGTTCCCTGGAAGACCAGTAGTAGTTACCGATGCACATCTGGAGGCATTCTGTAATCTGTGGACTATTAGAATGTTGATGAAACACAGAAATTGCATCGGGATTGAATACATCAGTCACTATTCGCACTTTCCTCCATGGGAGTAATATCTCTAACAGTCTACGCTTTGATCATTCCCTGGAAGACCAGTAGTAGTTTCCGATGCACATCTGGCTGCATTCTGTAATCTGTGGACTATCAGAGCGTTGATGAAACTCAGATATTGCATCGGGATTGAATACAACAGACACCATTCGCACTTTCCTCCATGGGAGTAATGTCTCTAACAGTCTACGCTTTGATCATTCCCTGGAAGACCAGTAGCAGTTTCCGATGAACATCTGGTGGCATTCTGTAATCTGTGGAAGTACCAGAGTGTTGATGAAACACAGAAATTGCATCGGGATTGAATACAACAGTCACCATGCGCACTTTTCTCCACAGGAGTATTGTCTCAAACAGTCTACGCTATGATCGTTCCCTGGAAGACCAGTAGTAGTTTCCGATGCACATCTGGTGGCATTCTGTAATCTGTGGACTATCAGAGTGTTGATGAAACACAGAAAAAGCAACGGGATTGAATACAACAGTCTCCATGCGCACTTTCCTCCATGGGAGTAATGTCTCAAACAGTTTACGCTTTGATCGTTCCCTGTAAGACCAGTAATAGTTTCCGACGCACATCTGGAGATATTCTGTATTCTGTGTTGATCAAACACAGAAATTGCATCGGGATTGAATACAACAGTCACCATGCGCACTTCCCTCCATGGGAGTAATGTCTCAAACAGTCTACGCTTTGATCGTTCGTTGGAAGACCAGCAGTAGTTTCAATTGCACATCTGGAGGCATTCAGTAATCTTTGGACTATGAGAGTGTTGATGAAACACAGGAAGTGCATCGGGATTGAATACAACAGTCACCATGCACACTTTCCTCCATGGGAGTAATGTCTCAAAGAGTTTACACTTTGATCGTTCCCTGGAAGACCAGTAGCAGTTTCCAATGCACATCTGGAGGCATTCTGTAATCTGTGGATTATCAGAGTATTGATGAAACGCAGAAATTGCATCGGGATTGAATACAACAGTCACCATGCGCACTTTCCTCCATGTGAGTCCTTCTCAAACAGTCTCCGCTTTGATCGTTCCCTGGAAGACCAGTAGTAGTTTCCGATGCACATATGGATTAATTCTGTAATCTGTGGACCTTCAAAGTGTGGACTGAAAAACAGAAATTGCCACAGGATTGAATACAACAGTTACCATGTGCACTTTCCTCCAAGGGAGTAATGTCTCAAACAGTCTACCGATGCACATCTGTTTGCATTCTGTAATCTGTGGACTATCAGAGTGTTGTTGAAACACAGAAATTGTATAGGGATTGAATACGACAGTCACCATGCGCACTTTCCTCCATGGAAGTAATATCTCTAACAGTCTTCGCTTTGATCGTTCCCTGGAAGACCAGTAGTAGTTACCGATGCACATCTGGAGGCATTCTGTAATCTGTAGACTATCAGAATGTTGATGAAACACAGAAATTGCATCGGGATTGAATACATCAGTCACTATTCGCACTTTCCTCCATGGGAGTAATGTCTCTAACAGTCTACGCTTTGATCATACCCTGGAAGACCAGTAGTAGTTTCCGATGCACATCTGGTGCCATTCTGTAATCTGTGGACTATCAGAGTGTTGATGAAACACAGAAAAAGCAACGGGATTGAATACAACAGTCACCATGCGCACTTTCCTCCATGGGAGTAATGTCTCAAACAGTCTACGCTTTGATCGTTCGTTGGAAGCCAGCAGTAGTTTCAATTGCACATCTGGAGGCATTCAGTAATCTTTGGACTATCAGAGTGTTGATGAAACACAGAAAGTGCATCAGGATTGAATACAACAGTCACCATGCACACTTTCCTCCATGGGAGTAATGTCTCAAAGAGTTTACACTTTGATCGTTCCCTGGAAGACCTGTAGCAGTTTCCGATGCACATCTGGAGGCATTCTGTAATCTGTGGATTATCAGAGTATTGATGAAACGCAGAAATTGCATCGGGATTGAATACAACAGTCACCATGCGCACTTTCCTCCATGTGAGTCCTTCTCAAACGGTCTCCGCTTTGATCGTTCCCTGGAAGACCAGTAGTAGTTTCCGATGCACATATGGATTAATTCTGTAATCTGTGGACCTTCAAAGTGTGGACTGAAAAACAGAAATTGCCACGGGATTGAATACAACCGTCACCATGTGCACTTTCCTCCAAGGGAGTAATGTCTCAAACAGTCTACCGATGCACATCTGGTGGCATTCTGTTATCTGTGGACTATCAGAGTGTTGATGACACACAGAAACTGCATCGGGATTGAATACAACAGTCACCATGCGCACATTCCTCCATGGGAGTAATGTCTCAAACAGTCTATGCTTTAATCGTTCCCTGGAAGACCAGTAATAGTTTCCGATGCACATCTGGAGGCTTTCTGTAATCTGTTGACCTTCAAAGTGTTGATGAAACACAGTAATTGTCTCGGGATTGAATACAACAGTCACCATGCGTACGTTCCTCCATGGGAGTAATGTCTCAAACTGTCTACGCATTGATCTTTCCCTGAAAGACCAGTAGCACTTTCCGATGCACATCTGGAGGCATTCTGTAATCTGTGGACTATAAGAGTGTTGATGAAACACAGAAATTGCATCGGCATTGAATACAACAGTCACCATGTGCACTTTCCTCCATGCGAGTAATGTCTCAAACTGTCTACGCTTTGATCGTTCCTGGAAGACCAGTAGTAGTTTCCGATGCACATCTGGCTGCATTCTGTAATCTGTGGACTATCAGAGTGTTGATGAAACTCAGATATTGCATCGGGATTCAATACAACAGTCACCATCCGCACTTTCCTCCATGGGAGTAATGTCTCAAACAGTCTACGCTTTGATCGTTCCCAGGAAGACCAGTAGTAGTTTCCGATGCACATCTGGAGGCATTCTGTAATCTGTGGACTATCAGAGTGTTGATGAAACTCAGAAATTGCATCGGGATTGAATACAACAGACACCATTTGCACTTTCCTCCATGGGAGTAATTCTGAAACAGTCAACGCTTTGATCGTTCCCTGGAAGACAAGTAGTAATTTTTGATGCACATCTGGATTCCTTCTGTAATTTGTGGACCTTCAAAGTGTGGATGGAAACACAGAAATGGCCTCGGGATTGAATACAACAGTCACCATGCGCACTTTCCTCCATGGGAGTAATGTCTCAAACAGTTTACGCTTTGATCGTTCCCTGTAAGACCAGTAATAGTTTCCGACGCACATCTGGATATATTCTGTATTCTGTGTTGATGAAACACAGAAATTGCATCGGGATTGAATACAACAGTCACCATGCGCACTTTCCTCCATGGGAGTAATGTCTCAAACAGTCTACGCTTTGATCGTTCCCTGGAAGACCAGCAGTAGTTTCAATTGCACATCTGGAGGCATTCAGTAATCTTTGGACTATCAGAGTGTTGATGAAACACAGAAATTGCATCGGGATTGAATACAAAAGTCACAATGCACACTTTCCTCCATGCAAGTAATGTCCCAAACAGTCTACGCTTTGATCGTTCCCTGGAAGACCAGTCGTAGTTTCCGATGAACATCTGGAGGCATTCTGTTATCTGTGGACCATCAGAGTGTTGATGAAACACAGAAATTGCATCGGAATTGAATACAACAGGCGTCAAGCTTACTTTCCTCCACGGGAGCAATATCTCTAACAGTCTACGTTTTGTTCGCTCCCTGGAATACCAGTAGCAGTTTCCGATGCACATCTGGAGGCATTCTGTAATCTGTGGACTATCAGAGTGTTGATGAAACACAGTAAACGCATGGGGATTGAATACAACAGTCACCATGCGCACTTTCCTCCATGGGAGTAATGTCCCAAAGAGTTTACGCTTTGATCGTTCTCTGGAAGACCTGTAGCAGTTTCCGATGCACATCTGGAGGCATTCTGTAATCTGTGGACTATCAGAGTATTGATGAAACACAGAAATCGCATCGGGATTGAATACAACAGTCACCATGCGCACTTTCCTCCATGTGAGTCCTTCTCAAACAGTCTCCGCTTTGATCGTTCCCTGGAAGACCAGTAGTAGTTTCCGATGCACATCTGGTGCCATTCTGTAATCTGTGGACTATCAGAGTGTTAATGAAACACAGAAAAAGCAACGGGATTGAATACAACAGTCACCATGCGCACTTTCCTCCACAGGAGTAATGTCTCAAACAGTCTACGCTATGATCGTTAACTGGAAGACCAGTAGTAGTTTCCGATGCACATCTGGTGGTATTCTGTAATCTGTGGACTATCAGAGTATTGATGAAACACAGAAATTGCATCGGGATTGAATACAACAGTCACCATGCGCACTTTCCTCCATGTGAGTCCTTCTCAAACAGTCTACGCTATGATCGTTCCCTTGAAGACCTGTAGTAGTTTCCGATGCACATCTGGTGGCATTCTGTAATCTGTGGACTATCAGAGTGTTGATGAAACACAGAAATGGCATCGGGATTGAATACAACAGACACCATGCGCACTTTCCTCCATGGGAGTAATGTCTCAAACAGTCAACGCTTTGATCATTCCCTGGAAGACCAGTAGCAGTTTCCGATGCACATCTGGTGGCATTCTGTAATCTGTGGAAGTATCAGAGTGTTGATGAAACACAGAAATTGCATCGGGATTGAATACAACAGTCACCATGCGCACTTTCCTCCACGGGAGTAATGTCTCAAACAGTCTACGCTATGATCGTTCCCTGGAAGACCAGTAGTAGTTTCCGATGCACATGTGGTGGCATTCTGTAATCTGTGGAAGTATCAGAGTGTTGATGAAACTCAGAAATTGCATCGGGATTGAATACAACAGACACCATTTGCACTTTCCTCCATGGGAGTAATTCTGAAACAGTCAACGCTTTGATCGTTCCCTGGAAGACCAGTAGTAATTTCCTATGCACATCTGGTTTCCTTCTGTAATTTGTGGACCTTCAAAGTGTGGATGGAAACACAGAAATGGCCTCGGGATAGAATACAACAGTCACAATGCACACTTTCCTCCATGGGAGTAATGCCCCAAACAGTCTACGCTTTGATCGTTCCCTGTAAGACCAGTAATAGTTTCCGACGCACATCTGGATATATTCTGTATTCTGTGTTGATGAAACACAGAAATTGCATCGGGATTGAATACAACAGTCACCATGCGCACTTTCCTCCATGGGAGTAATGTCTCAAACAGTCTACGCTTTGATCGTTCCCTGGAAGACCAGCAGTAGTTACAATTGCACATCTGGAGGCATTCAGTAATCTTTGGACTATCAGAGTGTTGATGAAACACAGAAATTGCATCGGGATTGAATACAAAAGTCACAATGCACACTTTCCTCCATGCAAGTAATGTCCCAAACAGTCTACGCTTTGATCGTTCCCTGGAAGACCAGTCGTAGTTTCCGATGAACATCTGGAGGCATTCTGTTATCTGTGGACCATCAGAGTGTTGATGAAACACAGAAATTGCATCGGAATTGAATACAACAGGCGTCAAGCTTACTTTCCTCCACGGGAGCAATATCTCTAACAGTCTACGTTTTGTTCGCTCCCTGGAATACCAGTAGCAGTTTCCGATGCACATCTGGAGGCATTCTGTAATCTGTGGACTATCAGAGTGTTGATGAAACACAGTAAACGCATGGGGATTGAATACAACAGTCACCATGCGCACTTTCCTCCATGGGAGTAATGTCCCAAAGAGTTTACGCTTTGATCGTTCTCTGGAAGACCTGTAGCAGTTTCCGATGCACATCTGGAGGCATTCTGTAATCTGTGGACTATCAGAGTATTGATGAAACACAGAAATCGCATCGGGATTGAATACAACAGTCACCATGCGCACTTTCCTCCATGTGAGTCCTTCTCAAACAGTCTCCGCTTTGATCGTTCCCTGGAAGACCAGTAGTAGTTTCCGATGCACATCTGGTGCCATTCTGTAATCTGTGGACTATCAGAGTGTTAATGAAACACAGAAAAAGCAACGGGATTGAATACAACAGTCACCATGCGCACTTTCCTCCACAGGAGTAATGTCTCAAACAGTCTACGCTATGATCGTTAACTGGAAGACCAGTAGTAGTTTCCGATGCACATCTGGTGGTATTCTGTAATCTGTGGACTATCAGAGTATTGATGAAACACAGAAATTGCATCGGGATTGAATACAACAGTCACCATGCGCACTTTCCTCCATGTGAGTCCTTCTCAAACAGTCTACGCTATGATCGTTCCCTTGAAGACCTGTAGTAGTTTCCGATGCACATCTGGTGGCATTCTGTAATCTGTGGACTATCAGAGTGTTGATGAAACACAGAAATGGCATCGGGATTGAATACAACAGACACCATGCGCACTTTCCTCCATGGGAGTAATGTCTCAAACAGTCAACGCTTTGATCATTCCCTGGAAGACCAGTAGCAGTTTCCGATGCACATCTGGTGGCATTCTGTAATCTGTGGAAGTATCAGAGTGTTGATGAAACACAGAAATTGCATCGGGATTGAATACAACAGTCACCATGCGCACTTTCCTCCACGGGAGTAATGTCTCAAACAGTCTACGCTATGATCGTTCCCTGGAAGACCAGTAGTAGTTTCCGATGCACATGTGGTGGCATTCTGTAATCTGTGGAAGTATCAGAGTGTTGATGAAACTCAGAAATTGCATCGGGATTGAATACAACAGACACCATTTGCACTTTCCTCCATGGGAGTAATTCTGAAACAGTCAACGCTTTGATCGTTCCCTGGAAGACCAGTAGTAATTTCCTATGCACATCTGGTTTCCTTCTGTAATTTGTGGACCTTCAAAGTGTGGATGGAAACACAGAAATGGCCTCGGGATAGAATACAACAGTCACAATGCACACTTTCCTCCATGGGAGTAATGCCCCAAACAGTCTACGCTTTGATCGTTCCCTAGAAGACAAGTCGTTGTTTCCGATGAACATCTGGAGGCATTCTGTAATCTGTGGACTATCAGAGTGTTGATGAAACACAGAAATTGCATCGGGATTGAATACAACAGTCAGAATGCGCACTTTCCTAAATTGTGAGTAATGTCTCTAACAGTCTACGCTTTGATCGTTCCCTGGAATACCAGTAGCAGTTTCCGATGCACATCTGAAGGCATTCTGTAATCTATGGATTATCAGAGTGTTGATGAAACACAGAAGATGCATCGGGATTCAATACAACAGTCACCATGCGCACTTTCCTCCATGGGAGTAATGTCTCAAAGAGTTTACACTTTGATCGTTCCCTGGAAAACCAGTAGCAGTTTCCGATGCACATCTGGAGGCATTCTGTAATCTGTGGATTATCAGAGTATTGATGAAACGCAGAAATTGCATCGGGATTGAATACAACAGTCACCATGCGCACTTTCCTCCATGTGAGTCCTTCTCAAAAAGTCTCCGCTTTGATCGTTCCCTGGAAGACCAGTAGTAGTTTCCGATGCACATATGGATTAATTCTGTAATCTGTAGACCTTCAAAGTGTGGACTGAAAAACAGAAATTGCCACGGGATTGAATACAACCGTCACCATGTGCACTTTCCTCCAAGGGAGTAATGTCTCTAACAGTCTACCGATGCACATCTGTTTGCATTCTGTAATCTGTGGACTATCAGAGTGTTGTTGAAACACAGAAATTGTATAGGGATTGAATACGACAGTCACCATGCGCACTTTCCTCCATGGGAGTAATATCTCTAACCGTCTTCGCTTTGATCGTTCCCTGGAAGACCAGTAGTAGTTACCGATGCACATCTGGAGGCATTCTGTAATCTGTGGACTATTAGAATGTTGATGAAACACAGAAATTGCATCGGGATTGAATACATCAGTCACTATTCGCACTTTCCTCCATGGGAGTAATATCTCTAACAGTCTACGCTTTGATCATTCCCTGGAAGACCAGTAGTAGTTTCCGATGCACATCTGGCTGCATTCTGTAATCTGTGGACTATCAGAGCGTTGATGAAACTCAGATATTGCATCGGGATTGATTACAACAGACACCATTCGCACTTTCCTCCATGGGAGTAATGTCTCTAACAGTCTACGCTTTGATCATTCCCTGGAAGACCAGTAGCAGTTTCCGATGCACATCTGGTGGCATTCTGTAATCTGTGGAAGTACCAGAGTGTTGATGAAACACAGAAATTGCATCGGGATTGAATACAACAGTCACCATGCGCACTTTTCTCCACAGGAGTATTGTCTCAAACAGTCTACGCTATGATCGTTCCCTGGAAGACCAGTAGTAGTTTCCGATGCACATATGGATTAATTCTGTAATCTGTGGACCTTCAAAGTGTGGACTGAAAAACAGAAATTGCCACAGGATTGAATACAACCGTTACCATGTGCACTTTCCTCCAAGGGAGTAATGTCTCAAACAGTCTACCGATGCACATCTGTTTGCATTCTGTAATCTGTGGACTATCAGAGTGTTGATGAAACACAGAAAAAGCAACGGGATTGAATACAACAGTCTCCATGCGCACTTCCCTCCATGGGAGTAATGTCTCAAACAGTCTACGCTTTGATCGTTCGTTGGAAGACCAGCAGTAGTTTCAATTGCACATCTGGAGGCATTCAGTAATCTTTGGACTGTGAGAGTGTTGATGAAACACAGGAAGTGCATCGGGATTGAATACAACAGTCACCATGCACACTTTCGTCCATGGGAGTAATGTCTCAAAGAGTTTACACTTTGATCGTTCCCTGGAAGACCAGTAGCAGTTTCCGATGCACATCTGGAGGCATTCTGTAATCTGTGGATTATCAGAGTATTGATGAAACGCAGAAATTGCATCGGGATTGAATACAACAGTCACCATGCGCACTTTCCTCCATGTGAGTCCTTCTCAAACAGTCTCCGCTTTGATCGTTCCCTGGAAGACCAGTAGTAGTTTCCGATGCACATATGGATTAATTCTGTAATCTGTGGACCTTCAAAGTGTGGACTGAAAAACAGAAATTGCCACAGGATTGAATACAACCGTTACCATGTGCACTTTCCTCCAAGGGAGTAATGTCTCAAACAGTCTACCGATGCACATCTGTTTGCATTCTGTAATCTGTGGACTATCAGAGTGTTGTTGAAACACAGAAATTGTATAGGGATTGAATACGACAGTCACCATGCGCACTTTCCTCCATGGAAGTAATATCTCTAACAGTCTTCGCTTTGATCGTTCCCTGGAAGACCAGTAGTAGTTACCGATGCACATCTGGAGGCATTCTGTAATCTGTAGACTATCAGAATGTTGATGAAACACAGAAATTGCATCGGGATTGAATACATCAGTCACTATTCGCACTTTCCTCCATGGGAGTAATGTCTCTAACAGTCTACGCTTTGATCATACCGTGGAAGACCAGTAGTAGTTTCCGATGCACATCTGGTGCCATTCTGTAATCTGTGGACTATCAGAGTGTTGATGAAACACAGAAAAAGCAACGGGATTGAATACAACAGTCACCATGCGCACTTTCCTCCATGGGAGTAATGTCTCAAACAGTCTACGCTTTGATCGTTCGTTGGAAGACCAGCAGTAGTTTCAATTGCACATCTGGAGGCATTCAGTAATCTTTGGACTATCAGAGTGTTGATGAAACACAGAAAGTGCATCAGGATTGAATACAACAGTCACCATGCACACTTTCCTCCATGGGAGTAATGTCTCAAAGAGTTTACACTTTGATCGTTCCCTGGAAGACCTGTAGCAGTTTCCGATGCACATCTGGAGGCATTCTGTAATCTGTGGATTATCAGAGTATTGATGAAACGCAGAAATTGCATCGGGATTGAATACAACAGTCACCATGCGCACTTTCCTCCATGTGAGTCCTTCTCAAACGGTCTCCGCTTTGATCGTTCCCTGGAAGACCAGTAGTAGTTTCCGATGCACATATGGATTAATTCTGTAATCTGTGGACCTTCAAAGTGTGGACTGAAAAACAGAAATTGCCACCGGATTGAATACAACCGTCACCATGTGCACTTTCCTCCAAGGGAGTAATGTCTCAAACAGTCTACCGATGCACATCTGGTGGCATTCTGTTATCTGTGGACTATCAGAGTGTTGATGACACACAGAAACTGCATCGGGATTGAATACAACAGTCACCATGCGCACATTCCTCCATGGGAGTAATGTCTCAAACTGTCTACGCATTGATCTTTCCCTGAAAGACCAGTAGCACTTTCCGATGCACATCTGGAGGCATTCTGTAATCTGTGGACTATAAGAGTGTTGATGAAACACAGAAATTGCATCGGCATTGAATACAACAGTCACCATGTGCACTTTCCTCCATG
The DNA here is from genome assembly GCF_023897955.1 of Schistocerca gregaria. Taxonomy (NCBI): domain Eukaryota; kingdom Metazoa; phylum Arthropoda; class Insecta; order Orthoptera; family Acrididae; genus Schistocerca; species Schistocerca gregaria. Next base: position 46,849,662 of record NC_064927.1, read on the forward strand.
GGAGTAATTCTGAAACAGTCAACGCTTTGATCGTTCCCTGGAAGACAAGTCGTAGTTTCCGATGAACATCTGGAGGCATTCTGTTATCTGTGGACCATCAGAGTGTTGATGAAACACAGAAAATGCATCGGTATTGAATACAACAGTCACCATGCGCACTTTCCTCCATGGGAGTAATGTCTCAAACAGTTTACGCTTTGATCGTTCCCTGTAAGACCAGTAATAGTTTCCGACGCACATCTGGAGATATTCTGTATTCTGTGTTGATGAAACACAGAAATTGTATAGGGATTGAATACGACAGTCACCATGCGCACTTTCCTCCATGGGAGTAATATCTCTAACCGTCTTCGCTTTGATCGTTCCCTGGAAGACCAGTAGTAGTTACCGATGCACATCTGGAGGCATTCTGTAATCTGTGGACTATTAGAATGTTGATGAAACACAGAAATTGCATCGGGATTGAATACATCAGTCACTATTCGCACTTTCCTCCATGGGAGTAATATCTCTAACAGTCTACGCTTTGATCATTCCCTGGAAGACCAGTAGTAGTTTCCGATGCACATCTGGCTGCATTCTGTAATCTGTGGACTATCAGAGCGTTGATGAAACTCAGATATTGCATCGGGATTGAATACAACAGACACCATTCGCACTTTCCTCCATGGGAGTAATGTCTCTAACAGTCTACGCTTTGATCATTCCCTGGAAGACCAGTAGCAGTTTCCGATGAACATCTGGTGGCATTCTGTAATCTGTGGAAGTACCAGAGTGTTGATGAAACACAGAAATTGCATCGGGATTGAATACAACAGTCACCATGCGCACTTTTCTCCACAGGAGTATTGTCTCAAACAGTCTACGCTATGATCGTTCCCTGGAAGACCAGTAGTAGTTTCCGATGCACATCTGGTGGCATTCTGTAATCTGTGGACTATCAGAGTGTTGATGAAACACAGAAAAAGCAACGGGATTGAATACAACAGTCTCCATGCGCACTTTCCTCCATGGGAGTAATGTCTCAAACAGTTTACGCTTTGATCGTTCCCTGTAAGACCAGTAATAGTTTCCGACGCACATCTGGAGATATTCTGTATTCTGTGTTGATCAAACACAGAAATTGCATCGGGATTGAATACAACAGTCACCATGCGCACTTCCCTCCATGGGAGTAATGTCTCAAACAGTCTACGCTTTGATCGTTCGTTGGAAGACCAGCAGTAGTTTCAATTGCACATCTGGAGGCATTCAGTAATCTTTGGACTATGAGAGTGTTGATGAAACACAGGAAGTGCATCGGGATTGAATACAACAGTCACCATGCACACTTTCTTCCATGGGAGTAATGTCTCAAAGAGTTTACACTTTGATCGTTCCCTGGAAGACCAGTAGCAGTTTCCGATGCACATCTGGAGGCATTCTGTAATCTGTGGATTATCAGAGTATTGATGAAACGCAGAAATTGCATCGGGATTGAATACAACAGTCACCATGCGCACTTTCCTCCATGTGAGTCCTTCTCAAACAGTCTCCGCTTTGATCGTTCCCTGGAAGACCAGTAGTAGTTTCCGATGCACATATGGATTAATTCTGTAATCTGTGGACCTTCAAAGTGTGGACTGAAAAACAGAAATTGCCACAGGATTGAATACAACAGTTACCATGTGCACTTTCCTCCAAGGGAGTAATGTCTCAAACAGTCTACCGATGCACATCTGTTTGCATTCTGTAATCTGTGGACTATCAGAGTGTTGTTGAAACACAGAAATTGTATAGGGATTGAATACGACAGTCACCATGCACACTTTCCTCCATGGAAGTAATATCTCTAACAGTCTTCGCTTTGATCGTTCCCTGGAAGACCAGTAGTAGTTACCGATGCACATCTGGAGGCATTCTGTAATCTGTAGACTATCAGAATGTTGATGAAACACAGAAATTGCATCGGGATTGAATACATCAGTCACTATTCGCACTTTCCTCCATGGGAGTAATGTCTCTAACAGTCTACGCTTTGATCATACCCTGGAAGACCAGTAGTAGTTTCCGATGCACATCTGGTGCCATTCTGTAATCTGTGGACTATCAGAGTGTTGATGAAACACAGAAAAAGCAACGGGATTGAATACAACAGTCACCATGCGCACTTTCCTCCATGGGAGTAATGTCTCAAACAGTCTACGCTTTGATCGTTCGTTGGAAGCCAGCAGTAGTTTCAATTGCACATCTGGAGGCATTCAGTAATCTTTGGACTATCAGAGTGTTGATGAAACACAGAAAGTGCATCAGGATTGAATACAACAGTCACCATGCACACTTTCCTCCATGGGAGTAATGTCTCAAAGAGTTTACACTTTGATCGTTCCCTGGAAGACCTGTAGCAGTTTCCGATGCACATCTGGAGGCATTCTGTAATCTGTGGATTATCAGAGTATTGATGAAACGCAGAAATTGCATCGGGATTGAATACAACAGTCACCATGCGCACTTTCCTCCATGTGAGTCCTTCTCAAACGGTCTCCGCTTTGATCGTTCCCTGGAAGACCAGTAGTAGTTTCCGATGCACATATGGATTAATTCTGTAATCTGTGGACCTTCAAAGTGTGGACTGAAAAACAGAAATTGCCACGGGATTGAATACAACCGTCACCATGTGCACTTTCCTCCAAGGGAGTAATGTCTCAAACAGTCTACCGATGCACATCTGGTGGCATTCTGTTATCTGTGGACTATCAGAGTGTTGATGACACACAGAAACTGCATCGGGATTGAATACAACAGTCACCATGCGCACATTCCTCCATGGGAGTAATGTCTCAAACAGTCTATGCTTTAATCGTTCCCTGGAAGACCAGTAATAGTTTCCGATGCACATCTGGAGGCTTTCTGTAATCTGTTGACCTTCAAAGTGTTGATGAAACACAGTAATTGTCTCGGGATTGAATACAACAGTCACCATGCGTACGTTCCTCCATGGGAGTAATGTCTCAAACTGTCTACGCATTGATCTTTCCCTGAAAGACCAGTAGCACTTTCCGATGCACATCTGGAGGCATTCTGTAATCTGTGGACTATAAGAGTGTTGATGAAACACAGAAATTGCATCGGCATTGAATACAACAGTCACCATGTGCACTTTCCTCCATGCGAGTAATGTCTCAAACTGTCTACGCTTTGATCGTTCCTGGAAGACCAGTAGTAGTTTCCGATGCACATCTGGCTGCATTCTGTAATCTGTGGACTATCAGAGTGTTGATGAAACTCAGATATTGCATCGGGATTCAATACAACAGTCACCATGCGCACTTTCCTCCATGGGAGTAATGTCTCAAACAGTCTACGCTTTGATCGTTCCCAGGAAGACCAGTAGTAGTTTCCGATGCACATCTGGAGGCATTCTGTAATCTGTGGACTATCAGAGTGTTGATGAAACTCAGAAATTGCATCGGGATTGAATACAACAGACACCATTTGCACTTTCCTCCATGGGAGTAATTCTGAAACAGTCAACGCTTTGATCGTTCCCTGGAAGACAAGTAGTAATTTTTGATGCACATCTGGATTCCTTCTGTAATTTGTGGACCTTCAAAGTGTGGATGGAAACACAGAAATGGCCTCGGGATTGAATACAACAGTCACCTGCGCACTTTCCTCCATGGGAGTAATGTCTCAAACAGTTTACGCTTTGATCGTTCCCTGTAAGACCAGTAATAGTTTCCGACGCACATCTGGAGATATTCTGTATTCTGTGTTGATGAAACACAGAAATTGCATCGGGATTGAATACCACAGTCACCATGCGCACTTTCCTCCATGGGAGTAATGTCTCAAACAGTCTACGCTTTGATCGTTCCCTGGAAGACCAGCAGTAGTTTCAATTGCACATCTGGAGGCATTCAGTAATCTTTGGACTATCAGAGTGTTGATGAAACACAGAAATTGCATCGGGATTGAATACAAAAGTCACAATGTACACTTTCCTCCATGCGAGTAATGTCCCAAACAGTCTACGCTTTGATCGTTCCCTGGAAGACAAGTCGTAGTTTCCGATGAACATCTGGAGGCATTCTGTTATCTGTGGACCATCAGAGTGTTGATGAAACACAGAAATTGCATCGGAATTGAATACAACAGGCGTCAAGCTTACTTTCCTCCACGGGAGTAATGTCTCTAACAGTCTACGTTTTGTTCGCTCCCTGGAATACCAGTAGCAGTTTCCGATGCACATCTGGAGGCATTCTGTAATCTGTGGACTATCAGAGTGTTGATGAAACACAGTAAACGCATGGGGATTGAATACAACAGTCACCATGCGCACGTTCCTCCATGGGAGTAATGTCTCAAAGAGTTTACGCTTTGATCGTTCTCTGGAAGACCTGTAGCAGTTTCCGATGCACATCTGGAGGCATTCTGTAATCTGTGGACTATCAGAGTATTGATGAAACACAGAAATTGCATCGGGATTGAATACAACAGTCACCATGCGCACTTTCCTCCATGTGAGTCCTTCTCAAACAGTCTCCGCTTTGATCGTTCCCTGGAAGACCAGTAGTAGTTTCCGATGCACATCTGGTGCCATTCTGTAATCTGTGGACTATCAGAGTGTTAATGAAACACAGAAAAAGCAACGGGATTGAATACAACAGTCACCATGCGCACTTTCCTCCACAGGAGTAATGTCTCAAACAGTCTACGCTATGATCGTTAACTGGAAGACCAGTAGTAGTTTCCGATGCACATCTGGTGGTATTCTGTAATCTGTGGACTATCAGAGTGTTGATGAAACACAGAAACTTAATCGGGATTGAATACAACAGTCACCATGCGCACATTCCTCCACGGGGGTAATGTCTCAAACAGTCTATGTTTTAATCGTTCCCTGGAAGACCAGTAGTAGTTTCCGATGCACATCTGGAGGCTTTCTGTAATCTTTCTGTAATCTTTCTGTAATCTTTCTGTAATCTGTTGATGAAACACAGTAATTGTCTCGGGATTGAATACAACAGTCACCATGCGCACATTCCTCCATGGGAGTAATGTCTCAAACAGTCTACGTTTTGATCGTTCCCAGGAAGACCAGTAGTAGTTTCCGATGCACAACTGGAGGCATTCTGTAATCTGAGGGCTATCAGCGTGTTGATGAAACACAAAAAATGCAAAGGGATTGAATACAACCGACATTATGCGTACTTTACTCCATGGGAGTAAAGTCTCAAAGAGTTTGCGCATTGATCGTTCCCTGGAAGACCAGTAGCAGTTTCCGATGCACATCTGGAGGCATTCTGTAATCTGTGGACTATCAGAGTGTTGATGAAACACAGAAATGGCATCGGCATTGAATACAACAGTCACCATGCGCACTTTCCTCCATGCGAGTAATGTCTCAAACAGTCTACGCTTTGATCGTTCCTGGAGGACCAGTAGTAGTTTTCGATGCACATCTGGCTGCATTCTGTAATCTGTGGACTATCAGCGTGTTGATGAAACTCAGATATTGCATCGGGATTGAATACAACAGACACCATTCGCACTTTCCTCCATGGGAGTAATTCTGAAACAGTCAGCGCTTTGATCGTTCCCTGGAAGACCAGTAGTAATTTCCGATGCACATCTGGATTCCTTCTGTAATTTGTGGACCTTCAAAGTGTGGATGGAAACACAGAAATTGCCTCGGGATTGAATACAACAGTCACCATGCGCACTTTCCTCCATGCGAGTAATGTCTCAAACAGTTTACGCTTTGATCGTTCCCTGGAAGACCACTAGTAGTTTCCGATGCACATCAGGAGATATTCTGTATTCTGTGTTGATGAATCACAGAAATTGCATCGGGATTGAATACAACAGTCACCATGCGCACTTTCCCAAATGGGAGTAATTCTCAATCAGCTACGCTTTAATCGTTCCCTTTAAGACCAGTAGTAGTTTCCGATGCTCATCTGGAGGCTTTCTGTAATCTGTTTACCTTCAAAGTGTTGATGAATTACAGTAACTGTCTCGGGATTGAATGCAACATTCACCATGCGCACTTTCCTCCATGGGAGTTATATCTCAAACAGTCTACGCTTTGATCGTTCCCTGGAAGACCACTAGTAGTTTCAATTGCACATCTGGAGGCATTCAGTAATCTGTGGACTATCAGAGTGTTGATGAAACACAGAAATTGCTTCGGGATTGAATACAACAGTCACCATGCACACTTTCCTCCATGGGAGTAATGTTTCTAACAGTCTACGCTTTGATCGATCCCTGGAAGACTAGTAGTAGTTTCCGATGCACATCTGGAGGGTTTGCATAATCTGTGGACTATCAGAGTGTTGATGAATCTCAGAAATTGCACCGGGATTGAATACAACAGTCACAATGCACACTTTCCTCCATGGGAGTAATGTCCCAAACAGTCTACGCTTTGATCGTTCCCTGGAAGACCAGTAGTAGTTTCCGATGGACATCTGGAGGCATTCTCTTATCTGTGGACTATCAGAGTGTTGATGAAACACAGAAATTGCATCGGAATTGAATACAACAGTCACCATGCGCACTTTCCTCCACGGGAAAAATGTCTCAAACGGTATACGTTTGATCGTTCCCTGAATGACCAGTAGTAGTTTCCGATGCACATCTGGTGGCTTTCTGTAATCTGTGGACTATCAGAGTGTTGATGAAACACAGAAATTGCATCGGGATTGAATACAACAGTCACAATGCGCACTTTCCTAAATGGGAGAAATGTCTCTAACAGTCTACGCTTTAATCGTTCCCTGGAAGACCAGTAGTAGTTTCCGATTAACATCAGGAGGCATTCTGTAATCTGTGGACTATCAGAGTGTTGATGAAACACAGAAATTGCATCGGAATTGAATACAACAGTCACCATGCGCACTTTCCTCCATGGGAGTAATTCTCAAACAGTCTACGCTTTAATCATTCCCTTTAAGACCAGTAATAGTTTCCGATGCAAATCTGTAGGCTTTCTGTAATCTGTGGACCTTCAAAGTGTTGTTGAATCACAGTAACTGTCCCGGGATTGAATGCAACAGTCACCATGCGCACTTTCTTCCATGGGAGTAATGTCTCAAACAGTCTACGCTTTGATCGTTCCCTGAAAGACCAGCAGTAGTTTCAATTGCACATCTGGAGGCAATCAGTAATCTGTGGACTATCAGAGTGTTGATGGAACACAGAAATTGCATCGGGATTGAATACAACAGTCACCATGCACACTTTCCTCCATGGGAGTAATGTCTCTAACAGTCTACACTTTGATCGATCCCTGGAAGACTAGTAGTAGTTTCCGATGCACATCTGGAGGCTTTCCGTAATCTGTGGACTATCAGAGTGTTGATGAAACACAGAAATTGCATCGGGATTGAATACAACAGTCACAATGCACACTTTCCTCCATGGGAGTTATGTCCCAAACAGTCTACGCTTTGATCGTTCCCTGGAAGACCAGTCGTAGTTTCCGATGAACATCTGGAGGCATTCTGATATCTGTGGACCATCAGAGTGTTGATGAAACACAGAAATTGCATCTGAATTGAATACAACAGTCATCATGCTCACTTTCGTCCACGGGAGTAATGTCTCAAACAGTCTACGATTTGATCGTTTGCTGAAAGACCAGTAGTAGTTTCCGATGCACATCTGGTGGCTTTCTGTAATCTGTGGACTATCAGAGTGTTGATGAAACACAGAAATTGCATCGGGATTGAGTACAACAGTCACAATGCGCACTTTCCTAAATGGTGAGTAATGTCTCTAACAGTCTACGCTTTCATCGTTCCCTGGAATACCTGTAGCAGTTTCCGATGCACATCTGGAGGCATTCTGTAATCTGTGGACTATCAGAGTGTTGATGAAACACAGAAATTGCATCGGGATTGAATACAACAGTCACAATGCGCACTTTCCTAAATGGTGAGTAATGTCTCTAACAGTCTACGCTTTGATCGTTCCCTGGAAGACCAGTAGTAGTTTCCGATGCACATCTGGATTAATTCTGTAATCTGTGGACATTCAAAGTGTGGACTGAAAAACAGAAATTGCCTCGGGATTGAATACAACAGTCACCATGCGCACTTTCCTCCAAGGGAGTAATGTCTCAAACAGTCTACCGATGCACATCTGTGGGCATTCTGTAATCTGTGGTCTATCAGAGTGTTGTTGAAACACAGAAATTTTATAGGGATTGAATACAACAGTCACCATGCGCACTTTCCTCCATGGGAATAATATCTCTAACAGTCTTCGCTTTGATCGTTCCCTGGAAGACCAGTAGTAGTTACCGATGCACATCTGGAGGCATTCTGTAATCTGTGGACTACCAGAGTGTTGATGAAACACAGAAAATGCATCGGGATCTAATACATCAGTCACCATTCGCACTTTCCTCCATGGGAGTAATGTCTCTAACTGTATACGCTTTGATCATTCCCTGGAAGTCCAGTAGTAGTTTCCGATGCACATCTGGTGCCATTCTGTAATCTGTGGACCTTCAAAGAGTTGATGAAACACAGTAATTGTCTCGGGATTGAATACAACAGTCACCATGCGGACATTCCTCCATGGGAGTAATATCTCAAACAGTCTACGCTTTGAACGTTCCCAGGAAGACCAGTAGTAGTTTCCGATGCACATCTGGAGGCATTCAGTAATCTGTGGACTATCAGAGTGTTGATGAAACACAGAAATTGCTTCGGGATTGAATACAACAGTCACCATGCACACTTTCCTCCATGGGAGTAATGTCTCTAACAGTCTACGCTTTGATTGATCCCTGGAAGACTAGTAGTAGTTTCCGATGCACATCTGGAGGGTTTGCATAATCTGTGGACTATCAGAGTGTTGATGAAACTCAGAAATTGCACCGGGATTGAATACAACAGTCACAATGCACACTTTCCTCCATGGGAGTAATGTCCCAAACAGTCTACGCTTTGATCGTTCCCTGGAAGACCAGTCGTAGTTTCCGATGGACATCTGGAGGCATTCTCTTATCTGTGGACTATCAGAGTGTTGATGAAACACAGAAATTGCATCGGAATTGAATACAACAGTCACCATGCGCACTTTCCTCCACGGGAGAAATGTCTCAAACAGTCTACGTTTGATCGTTCCCTGAATGACCAGTAGTAGTTTCCGATGCACATCTGGTGGCTTTCTGTAATCTGTGGACTATCAGAGTGTTGATGAAACACAGAAATTGCATCGGGATTGAATACAACAGTCACAATGCGCAGTTTCCTAAATGGGAGAAATGTCTCTAACAGTCTACGCTTTAATCGTTCCCTGGAAGACCAGTAGTAGTTTCCGATTAACATCAGGAGGCATTCTGTAATCTGTGGACTATCAGAGTGTTGATGAAACACAGAAATTGCATCGGAATTGAATACAACAGTCACCATGCGCACTTTCCTCCATGGGAGTAATTCTCAAACAGTCTACGCTTTAATCATTCCCTTTAAGACCAGTAATAGTTTCCGATGCAAATCTGTAGGCTTTCTGTAATCTGTGGACCTTCAAAGTGTTGTTGAATCACAGTAACTGTCCCGGGATTGAATGCAACAGTCACCATGCGCACTTTCTTCCATGGGAGTAATGTCTCAAACAGTCTACGCTTTGATCGTTCCCTGAAAGACCAGCAGTAGTTTCAATTGCACATCTGGAGGCAATCAGTAATCTGTGGACTATCAGAGTGTTGATGGAACACAGAAATTGCATCGGGATTGAATACAACAGTCACCATGCACACTTTCCTCCATGGGAGTAATGTCTCTAACAGTCTACACTTTGATCGATCCCTGGAAGACTAGTAGTAGTTTCCGATGCACATCTGGAGGCTTTCCGTAATCTGTGGACTATCAGAGTGTTGATGAAACACAGAAATTGCATCGGGATTGAATACAACAGTCACAATGCACACTTTCCTCCATGGGAGTTATGTCCCAAACAGTCTACGCTTTGATCGTTCCCTGGAAGACCAGTCGTAGTTTCCGATGAACATCTGGAGGCATTCTGTTATCTGTGGACCATCAGAGTGTTGATGAAACACAGAAATTGCATCGGAATTGAATACAACAGTCATCATGCTCACTTTCGTCCACGGGAGTAATGTCTCAAACAGTCTACGATTTGATCGTTTGCTGAAAGACCAGTAGTAGTTTCCGATGCACATCTGGTGGCTTTCTGTAATCTGTGGACTATCAGAGTGTTGATGAAACACAGAAATTGCATCGGGATTGAGTACAACAGTCACAATGCGCACTTTCCTAAATGGTGAGTAATGTCTCTAACAGTCTACGCTTTCATCGTTCCCTGGAATACCTGTAGCAGTTTCCGATGCACATCTGGAGGCATTCTGTAATCTGTGGACTATCAGAGTGTTGATGAAACACAGAAATTGCATCGGGATTGAATACAACAGTCACAATGCGCACTTTCCTAAATGGTGAGTAATGTCTCTAACAGTCTACGCTTTGATCGTTCCCTGGAAGACCAGTAGTAGTTTCCGATGCACATCTGGATTAATTCTGTAATCTGTGGACATTCAAAGTGTGGACTGAAAAACAGAAATTGCCTCGGGATTGAATACAACAGTCACCATGCGCACTTTCCTCCAAGGGAGTAATGTCTCAAACAGTCTACCGATGCACATCTGTGGGCATTCTGTAATCTGTGGTCTATCAGAGTGTTGTTGAAACACAGAAATTTTATAGGGATTGAATACAACAGTCACCATGCGCACTTTCCTCCATGGGAATAATATCTCTAACAGTCTTCGCTTTGATCGTTCCCTGGAAGACCAGTAGTAGTTACCGATGCACATCTGGAGGCATTCTGTAATCTGTGGACTACCAGAGTGTTGATGAAACACAGAAAATGCATCGGGATCTAATACATCAGTCACCATTCGCACTTTCCTCCATGGGAGTAATGTCTCTAACTGTATACGCTTTGATCATTCCCTGGAAGTCCAGTAGTAGTTTCCGATGCACATCTGGTGCCATTCTGTAATCTGTGGACCTTCAAAGAGTTGATGAAACACAGTAATTGTCTCGGGATTGAATACAACAGTCACCATGCGGACATTCCTCCATGGGAGTAATATCTCAAACAGTCTACGCTTTGAACGTTCCCAGGAAGACCAGTAGTAGTTTCCGATGCACATCTGGAGGCATTCTGTAATCTGAGGGCTATCAGAATGTTGATGAAACACAGAAAATGCAATGGGATTGAATACAACAGTCATTATGCGCACTTTTCTCCATGGGAGTAATGTCTCAAAGAGTTTACGCATTGATCGTTCCCTGGAAGACCAGTAGCAGTTTCCGATGCACATCTGGAGGCATTCTGTAATCTGTGGAAGTATCAGAGTGTTGATGAAACACAGAAATTGCATCGCGATTGAATACAACAGTCACCATGCGCACTTTTCTCCACGGGAGTAATGTTTCAAACAGTCTACGCTATGATCGTTCCCTGGAAGACCAGTAGTAGTTTCCGATGCACATCTGGTGGCATTCTGTACTCTGTGGACTATCACAGTGTTGATGAAGCACAGAAATTGCTTCGGGATAGAATACAACAGTCAAAATGCGCACTTTCCTCTATGGGAGTAATGTCTCAAACAGTCTACGCTTTCATGGTTCCCTGGAAGACCAGTAGTAGTTTCCGATGCACATCTGGAGGCATTCTGTAATCTGTGGACTATCAGAGTGTTGATGAAACTCAGAAATGGCATCGGGATTGAATACAACAGACACCATTTGCACTTTCCTCCATGGGAGTAATTCTGAAACAGTCAACGCTTTGATCGTTCCCTGGAAGACCAGTAGTAATTTCCGATGCACATCTGGATTCCTTCTGTAATTTGTGGACCTTCAAAGTGTGGATGGAAACACAGAAATGGCCTCGGGATTGAATACAACAGTAACCATGCGCACTTCACTCCATGGGAGTAATGTCTCAAACAGTTTACGCTATGATCGTTCCCTGGAAGGCCAGTAATAGTTTCCGATGCACATCTGGAGGCTTTCTGTAATCTGTGGACCTTCAAAGTGTTGATGAATCACAGTAACTGTCTCGGGATTGAATGCAACACTCACCATGCGCACTTTCCTCCATGGGAGTAATGTCTGAAACAGTCTACGCTTTGATCGTTCCCTGGAATACCAGCAGTAGTTTCAATTGCACATCTTGAGGCATTCAGTAATCTGTGGATTATCAGTGTGTTGATGAAACACAGCAATTGCATCGGGATTGAATACAACAGTTACCATGCATACTTTCCTCCATGGGAGTAATGTCTCTAACAGTCTACACTTTGATCGATCCCTGGAAGACTAGTAGTAGTTTCCGATACACATCTGGAGGCATTCTATTATCTGTGGACCATCAGAGTGTTGATGAAACACAGAAATTGCATCGGGATTGAATACATCAGTCAAAATGCGCACTTTCCTCCATGGGAGTAATGTCTCTAACAGTCTACGCTTTGATCATTCCCTGGAAGACCAATAGTAGTTACCGATGCACATCTGGAGGCATTCTGTAATCTGTAGACTATCAGACTGTTGGTGAACCTCAGAAAATGCATCGGGATTGAATACAACATTCACCATGCGCACTTTCTTCCATGGGAGTAATGTCTCAAAGAGTTTACGCTTTTATCGTTCCCTGAAAGACCAGCAGCAGTTTCCGATGCACATCTGGAGGCATTCTGTATTCTGTGGACTATCAGAGTGTTTATGAAACACAGAAATTGCATCGGCATTGAATACAACAGTCACCATGCGCACTTTCCTCCATGCGAGTAATGTCTCAAACAGTCTACGCTTTGATCGTTCCTGGAAGACCAGCAGTAGTTTCCGATGCACATCTGGCTGCATTCTGTAATCTGTGGACTATCAGAGTGTTGATGAATTTCAGATATTGCATCGGGATTGAATACAACAGACACCATTCGCACTTTCCTCCATGGGAGTAATGTCTCTAACAATCTACGCTTTGATCATTCCCTGTAAGACCAGTAGCAGTTTCCGATGCACATCTGGTGGCATTCTGTAATCTGTGGAAGTATCAGAGTGTTGATGAAACACAGAAATTGCATCGGAATTGAATACAACAATCACCATGTGCACTTTCCTCCATGCGAGTAATGTTTCAAACAGTCAACGCTTTGATCGTTCCTGGAAGACCAGTAGTAGTTTCCGATGCACATCTGGCTGCATTCTGTAATCTGTGGACTATCAGATTGTTGATGAATTTCAGATATTGCATCGGGATTGAATACAACAGACACCATTCGCACTTTCCTCCATGGGAGTAATGTCTCTAACAGTCTACGCATTGATCATTCCCTGTAAGACCAGTAGCAGTTTCCGATGCACATCTGGTGGCATTCTGTAATCTGTGGAAGTATCAGAGTGTTGATGAAACACAGAAAATGCATCGGGATTGAATACAACAGTCACCATGCACACTTTCCTCCATGGGAGTAATGTCTCTAACAGTCTACGCTTTGATTATTCCCTGGAAGACCAGTAGTAGTTTCCGATGCACATCTGGAGGCATTCTGTAATCTGACGGCTATCAGAGTGTTGACGAAACACAGAAAATGCAAAGGGATTTAATACAACAGTCATTATGCTCACTTTACTCCATGGGAGTAATGTCTCAAAGAGTTTACGCATTGATCGTTCCCTGGAAGACAAGTAGCAGTTTCCGATGCACATCTAGAGGCATTCTGTAATCTGTGGACTATCAGAGTGTTGATGAAACACAGAATATGCATCGGGATTGAATACAACAGTCACCATGCGCACTTTCCTCCATAGGAGTCATGTCTCAAAGAGTTTACGCTTTGATCGTTCCCTGAAATACCAGTAGCAGTTTCCGATGCACATCTGGAGGCATTCTGTAATCTGTGGACTATCACAGTGTTGATGAAACACAGAAATTGCATCGGCATTGATTACAACAGTCGCCATGCGCACTTTCCTCCATGCGAGTAATGTCTCAAACAGTCTACGCTTTGATCGTTCCTGGAAGACCAGTAGTAGTTTCCGATGCACATCTGGCTGCATTCTGTAATCTGTGGACTATCAGAGTGTTGATGAATTTCAGATATTGCATCGGGATTGAATACAACAGACACCATTCGCACTTTCCTCCATGGGAGTAATGTCCCTAACAGTCTACGCTTTGATTATTCCCTGGAAGACCAGTAGTAGTTTCCGATGCACATCTGGTGGCATTCTGTAATGTGTGGAAGTATCAGAGTGTTGATGAAACACAGAAATTGCATCGGGATTGAATACAACAGTCACCATGCGCACTTTTCTCCACGGGAGTAATGTCTCAAACAGTCTACTCTATGATCGTTCCCTGGAAGACCAGTAGTAGTTTCCGATGCACATCTGGAGGCATTCTGTAATCTGTGGACTATCAGAGTGTTGATGAAACTCAGAAATTGCATCGAGATTGAATACAACAGACACCATTTGCACTTTCCTCCATGGGAGCAATTCTGAAACAGTCAACGATTTGATCGTTCCCTGGAAGACCAGTATTAATTTCCGATGCACATCTGGATTCCTTCTGCAATTTGTGGACCTGCAAAGTGTGGATGGAAACACAGATATGGCCTTGGGATTGAATACAACAGTCACCATGCGCACTTTACTCCGTGGGAGTAATGTCTCAAACACTTTACGCTATGATCGTTCCCTGTAAGACCAGCAGTAGTTTCAATTCCACATCTGGAGGCATTCAGTAATCTGTGGACTATCAGAGTGTTGGTGAAACACAGAAATTGCATCGGGATTGAATACAACAGTTACCATGCACACTTTCCTCCATGGGAGTAATGTCTCAAACAGTCTACGCTTTGATCGTTCCTGGAAGACCAGTAGTAGTTTCCGATGCACATCTGGCTGCATTCTGTAATCTGTGGACTATCAGAGTGTTGATGAATTTCAGATATTGCATCGGGATTGAATACAACAGACACCATGCGCACTTTCCTCCATGGGAGTAATGTCTCAAACAGTCTACGATTTGATCGTTCCCTGAGAGACCAGTAGTAGTTTCCGATGCACATCTGGTGGCATTCTGTAATCTGTGGACTATCAGAGTGTTGATGAAACACAGAAATTGCATCGGGATTGAATACAACATTCACAATGCGCACTTTCCTAAATGGTGAGTAATGTCTCTAACAGTCTACGCTTTGATCGTTCCCTGGAATACCAGTAGCAGTTTCCGATGCACATCTGGAGGCATTCTGTAATCTGAGGGCTATCAGAGTGTTGATGATACACAGAAAATGCAAAGGGATTTAATACAACAGTCATTATGCGCACTTTACTCCATGGGAGTAATGTCTCAAAGTGTTTACGCATTGATCGTTCCCTGGAAGACCAGTAGCAGTTTCCGATGCACATCTGGAGGCATTCTGTAATCTGTGGACTATCAGAGTGTTGATGAAACACAGAATATGCATCGGGATTGAATACAACAGTCACCATGCGCACTTTCCTCCATGGGAGTCATGTCTCAAAGAGTTTACGCTTTGATCGTTCTCTGAAAGACCAGTAGCAGTTTCCGATGCACATCTGGAGGCATTCTGTAATCTGTGGACTATCACAGTGTTGATGAAACACAGAAATTGCATCGGCATTGATTACAACAGTCACCATGCGCACATTCCTCCATGGGAGTAATGTCTCAAACAGTCTACGCTTTGATCGTTCCTGGAAGACCAGTAGTAGTTTCCGATGCACATCTGGCTGCATTCTGTAATCTGTGGACTATCAGAGTGTTGATGAATCTCAGAAATTGCATCGGGATTGAATACAACAGACACCATTTGCACTTTCCTCCATGGGAGCAATTCTGAAACAGTCAACGCTTTGATCGTTCCCTGGAAGACCAGTAGTAATTTCCGATGCACATCTGGATTCCTTCTGTAATTTGTGGACCTTCAAAGTGTGGATGGAAACACAGAAATGGCCTCGGGATTGAATACAACAGTCACCATGCATACTTTCCTCCATGGGAGTAATGTCTCTAACAGTCTACACTTTGATCGATCCCTGGAAGACTAGTAGTAGTTTCCGATGAATATCTGAAGGCTTTCCGTAATCTGTGGACTATCAGAGTGTTGATGAAACACAGAAATTGCATCGGGATTGAATACAACAGTCACCATGCACACTTTCCTCCATGGGAGTAATGTCCCAAACAGTCTACGCTTCGATCGTTCCCAGGAAGACCAGTCGTAGTTTCCGATGAACATCTGGAGGCATTCTGTTATCTGTGGACCACCAGAGTGTTGATGAAACACAGAAATTGCATCGGAATTGAATACAACAGTCATCATGCTCACTTTCCTCCAGGGGAGTAATGTCTCAAACAGTTTACGCTTTGATCGTTCCCTGAAAGACCATTAGCAGTTTCCGATGCACATCTGGAGGCATTCTGTAATCTGTGGACTATCAGAGTGTTGATGAAACACAGTAATTGCATCGGCATTGAATACAACAGTCACCATGCGCACTTTCCTCCATGCGAGTAATGTCTCAAACAGTCTACGCTTTGATCGTTCCTGGAAGACCAGTAGTAGTTTCCGATGCACATCTGGCTGCATTCTGTAATCTGTGGACTATCAGAGTGTTGATGAAACTCAGATATTGCATCGGGATTGAATACAACAATCACAATGCACACTTTCCTCCATGGGAGTAATGTCCCAAACAGTCTACGCTTTGATCGTTCCCTGGAAGACTAGTCGTAGTTTCCGATGAACATCTGGAGGCATTCTCTTATCTGTGGACTATCAGAGTGTTGATGAAACACAGAAATTGCATCGGAATTGAATACAACAGTCACCATGCGCACTTTCCTCCACGGGAGTAATGTCTCAAACAGTCTACGTTTGATCGTTCCCCGAGAGACCAGTAGTAGTTTCCGATGCACATCTGGTGGCATTCTGTAATGTGTAGACTATCAGAGTGGTGATGAAACATAGAAATTGCATCGGGATTGAATACAACAGTCACAATGCGCACTTTCCTAAATGGGAGAAATGTCTCTAACAGTCTACGCTTTGATCGTTCCCTGGAAGACCAGTAGTAGTTTCCGATTAACATCTGGAGGCATTCTGTAATCTGTGGACTATCAGAGTGTTGATGAAACACAGAAATTGCATCGGGATTAAATACAACAGTCACCATGCGCATTTTCCTCCATGGGAGTAATTCTCAAACAATCTACGGTTTAATCATTCCCTTTAAGACCAGTTATAGTTTCCGATGCACATATGGAGGCTTTCTGTAATCTGTGGACCTTCAAAGTGTTGATGAATCACAGTAACTGTCTCGGGATTGAATGCAACAGTCACCATGCGCACTTTCCTCCATGGGAGTAATGTCTCAAACAGTCTACGCTTTGATCGTTCCCTGGAAGACCAGCAGTAGTTTCAATTGCACATCTGGAGGCATTCAGTAATCTGTGGACTATCAGAGTGTTGATGGAACACAGATATTGCATCGGGATTGAATACAACAGTCACCATGCACACTTTCCTCCATGGGAGTAATGTCTCTAACAGTCTACACTTTGATCGATCCCTGGAAGACTAGTAGTAGTTTCCGATGAACATCTGAAGGCTTTCCGTAATCTGTGGACTATCAGAGTGTTGATGAAACACAGAAATTGCATCGGGATTGAATACAACAGTCACCATGCACACTTTCCTCCAGGGGAGTAATGTCTCTAACAGTCTACGCTTTGATCGTTCCCTGGAATACCAGTAGCAGTTTCCGATGCACATCTGGAGGCATTCTGTAACCTGTGGACTATCAGAGTGTTGATGAAACACAGAAAATGCATCGCGATTGAATACAACAGTCACCATGCGCTCTTTCCTCCATAGGAGTAATGTCTCAAAGAGTTTACGCTTTGATCATTCCCTGGAAGACCAGTAGTAGTTTCCGATGCACATCTGGATTAATTCTGTAATCTGTGGACCTTCAAAGTGTGGACTGAAAAACAGAAATTGCCTCGAGATTGAATACAACAGTCACCATGCGCACTTTCCTCCAAGGGAGTATTGTCTCAAACAGTCTACCGATGCACATCATTGGGCATTCTATAATCTGTGGTCTATCAGGGTGTTGTTGAAACACAGAAATTGTATAGGGATTGAATACAACAGTCACCATGCGCACTTTCCTCCATGGGAATAATAACTCTGACAGTCTTCGCTTTGATCGTTCCCTGCAAGACCAGTAGTAGTTACCGATGCACATCTGGAGGCATTCTATAATCTGTGGACTATCAGAGTGTTGATGAAATACAGAAATTGCATCGGGATTTAATACATCAGTCACCATTCGCACTTTCCTCCATGGGAGTAATGTCTCTAACAGTCTACGCTTTGATCATTCCCTGGAAGACCAGTAGTAGTTTCCGATGCACATCTGGTGCCATTCTGTAATCTGTGGACCTTCAAAGTGTTGATGAAACACAGTAATTGTCTCGGGATTGAATACAACAGTCACCATGCGCACATTCCTCCATGCGAGTAATGTCTCAAACAGTCTACGCTTTGATCGTTCCTGGAAGACCAGTAGTAGTTTCCGATGCACATCTGGCTGCATTCTGTAATCTGTGGACTATCAGAGTGTTGATGAATTTCAGAAATTGCATCGGGATTGAATACAACAGACACCATTCGCACTTTCCTCCATGGGAGTAATGTCTCTAACAGTCTACGCTCTGATCGTTCCCTGGAAGACCAGTAGTAGTTTCCGATGCACATCTGGAGGCATTCTGTAATCTGTGGACTATCAGAGTGTTGATGAAACTCAGAAATTGCATCGGGATTGAATACAACAGACACCATTTGCTCTTTCCTCCATGGGAGCAATTCTGAAACAGTCAACGCTTTGATCGTTCCCTGGAAGACCAGTAGGAATTTCCGATGCACATCTGGATTTCTTCTGTAATTTGTGGACCTTCAAAGTGTGGATGGAAACACAGACATGGCCTCGGGATTGAATACAACAGACACCATGCTCACTTTACTCCATGGGAGTAATGTCTCAAGCAGTTTACGCTATGATCGTTCCCTGGAAGACCAGTAGTAGTTTCCGATGCACATCTGGAGATATTCTGTATTCTGTGTTGATGAAAAACAGAAATTGCATCGGGATTGAATACAACAGTCACCATTTGCTCTTTCCTCCATGGGAGTAATTCTCAAACAGTCTACGCTTTAATCATTCACTTTAAGACCAGTAATAGTTTCCGATGCACATCTGGAGGCTTTCTGTAATCTGTGGACCTTCAAAGTGTAGATGAATCACTGTAACTGTCTCGGGATTGAATGCAACAGACACCATGCGCACTTTCCTCCATGGGAGTAATGTCTCAAACAGTTTACGCTTTGTCGTTCCCTGGAAGACCAGCACTAGTTCCAATTGCACATCTGGAGGCATTCAGTAATCTGTGGACTATCAGAGTGTTGATGAAACACAGAAATTGCATCGGGATTGAATACAACAGTCACCATGCATACTTTCCTCCATGGGAGTAATGTCTCTAACAGTCTACACTTTGATCGATCCCTGGAAGACTAGTAGTAGTTTCCGATGAACATCTGGAGGCTTTCCGTAATCCGTGGACTATCAGAGTGTTGATGAAACACAGAAATTGCATCGGGATTGAATACAACAGTCACCATGCACACTCTCCTCCATGGGAGTAATGTCCCAAACAGTCTACGCTTTGATCGTTCCCTGGAAGACCAGTCGTAGTTTCCGATGAACATCTGGAGGCATTCTGTTATCTGTGGACCACCAGAGTGTTGATGAAACACAGAAATTGCATCGGAGTTGAATACAACACTCACCACGCTCACTTTCCTCCAGGGGAGTAATGTCTCAAACAGTCTACGCTTTGATCGTTCCCTGGAAGACCAGCAGTAGTTCCAATTGCACATCTGGAGGCATTCAGTAATCTGTGGACTATCAGAGTGTTGATGAAACACAGAAATTGCATCGGGATTGAATACAACAGTCACCATGCATACTTTCCTCCATGGGAGTAATGTCTCTAACAGTCTACATCTTGATCGATCCCTGGAAGACTAGTAGTAGTTTCCGATGAACATCTGGAGGCTTTCCGTAATCTGTGGACTATCAGAGTGTTGATGAAACACAGAATTTGCATCGGGATTGAATACAACAGTCACCATGCATACTTTCCTCCATGCGAGTAATGTCCCAAACAGTCTAGGCTTTGATCGTTCCCTGGAAGACCAGTCGTAGTTTCCGATTAACATCTGGAGGCATTCTGTTATCTGTGGACCACCAGAGTGTTGATGAAACACAGAAATTGCATCGGAATTGAATACAACAGTCACCATGCGCACTTTCCTCCATGGGAGTAATTTCTCAAAGAGTTTACGTTTTCATCGTTCCCTGAAAGACCAGTAGCAGGTTCCGATGCACATCTGGAGGCATTCTGTATTCTGTGGACTATCAGAGTGTTGATGAAACACAGATATTGCATCGGCATTGAATACAACAGTCACCATGCGCACTTTTCTCCACGGGAGTAATGTCTCAAACAGTCTACGCTATGATCGTTAACAGGAAGACCAGTAGTAGTTTCCGATGCACATCTGGAGGCATTCTGTAATCTGTGGACTATCAGAGTGTTGATGAAACTCAGAAATTGCATCGGGATTGAATACAACAGACATCATTTGCACTTTCCTCCATGGGAGTAATTCTGAAACAGTCAACGCTTTGATCGTTCCCTGGAAGACCAGTAGTAATTTCCGATGCACATCTGGATTCTTTCTGTAATTTGTGGACCTTCAAAGTGTGGATGGAAACACAGAAATGGCCTCGGGATTGAATACAACAGTCACCATGCGCACTTTACTCCATGGGAGTAATGTCTCAAACAGTTTACGCTATGATCGTTCCCTGGAAGACCAGTAGTAGTTTCCGATGCACATCTGGAGATATTCTGTATTCTGTGTTGATGAAACACAGAAATTGCATCGGGACTGGATACAACAGTCGCCATGCGCACTTTCCTCCATGGGAGTAATTCTCAAACAGTCTACGCTTTAATCAATCCCTTTAAGACAAGTAATAGTTTCCGATGCACATCTGGAGGCTTTCTGTAATCTGTGGAATTTCAAAGTGTTGATGAATCACAGTAACTGTCTCGGGATTGAATGCAACAGTCACCATGCGCACTTTCCTCCATGGGAGTAATGTCTCAAACAGTCAATGCTTTGATCGTTCCCTGGAAGACCAGCAGTAGTTTCAATTGCACATCTGGAGGCATTCAGTAATCTGTGGACTATCAGAGTGTTGGTGAAACACAGAAATTGCATCGGGATTGAATACAACAGTTACCATGCACACTTTCCTCCATGGGAGTAATGTCTCTAACAGTCTACACTTTGATCGATCCCTGGAAGACTAGTAGTAGTTTCCGATACACATCTGGAGGCTTTCCGTAATCTGTGGACTATCAGAGTGTTGGTGAAACACAGAAATGGCATCGGGATTGAATACAACAGTCACCATGCACACTTTACTCCATGGGAGTAATGTCCCAAACAGTCTACGCTTTGATCGTTCCCTTTAAGACCAGTCGTAGGTTCCGATGAACATCTGGAGGCATTCTGTAATCTGCGGACCTTCAAAGTGAGGACTGAAAAACAGAAATTGCCTCGGGATTGAATACAACAGTCACCATGCGCACTTTCCTCCAAGGGAGTAATGTCTCAAACAGTCTACCGATGCACATCTGTGGGCATTCTGTAATCTGTGGACTATCAGAGTGTTGTTGAAACACAGACATTGTATAGGGATTGAATACAACAGTCACCATGAGCACTTTCCTCCTTGGGAATAATATCTCTAACAGTCTTCGCTTTGATAGTTCCCTGGAAGACCAGTAGTAGTTACCGATGCACATCTGGAGGCATTCTGTAATCTGTGGACTATCAGAGTGTTGATGAAACACAGAAATTGCATCGGGATTGAATACATCAGTCACCATTCGCTCTTTCCTCCATGGGAGTAATGTCTCTAACAGTCTACGCTTTGATCTTTCCCTGGAAGACCAGTAGTAGTTTCCGATGCACATCTGGTGCCTTTCTGTAATCTGTGGACTATCAGAGTGTTGATGAAACACAGAAAAAGCAACGGGATTGAATACAACAGTCACCATGCGCACTTTCCTCCACGGGAGTAATGTCTCAAACAGTGTACGCTATGATCGTTCATTGGAAGACCAGTAGTAGTTTCCGATGCACATCCGGTGGCATTCTGTAATCTGTGGACTATCAGAGTGTTGATGAAACACAGAAACTGCATCGGGATTGAATACAACAGTCATTATGCGCTCTTTACTCCATGGGAGTAATGTCTCAAAGAGTTTACGCATTGATCGTTCCCTGGAAGACCAGTAGCAGTTTCCGATGCACATCTGGAGGCATTCTGTAATCTGTGGACTATCAGAGTGTTGATGAAACACAGAAAATGCATCGGGATTGAATAGAACAGTCACCATGCGCACTTTCCTCCATGGGAGTAATGTCTCAAAGAGTTTACGCTTTGATCGTTCCCTGAAAGACCAGTAGCAGTTTCCGATGCACATCTGGAGGCATTCTGTAATCTGTGGACTATCAGAGTGTTGATGAAACTCAGATATTGCATCGGGATTGAATACAACAATCACAATGCACACTTTCCTCCATGGGAGTAATGTCCCAAACAGTCTACGCTTTGATCGTTCCCTGGAAGACCAGTCGTAGTTTCCGATGAACATCTTGAGGCATTCTCTTATCTGTGGACTATCAGAGTGTTGATGAAACACAGAAATTGCATCGGAATTGAATACAACAGTCACCATGCGCACTTTCGTCCACGTGAGTAATGTCTCAAACAGCCTACGTTTGATCGTTCCCTGAAAGACCAGTAGTAGTTTCCGATGCACAACTGGTGGCATTCTGTAATGTGTGGACTATCAGAGTGGTGATGAAACACAGAAATTGCATCGGGATTGAATACAACAGTCACAATGCGCACTTTCCTAAATGGGAGAAATGTCTCTAACAGTCTACGCTTTGATCGTTCCCTGGAAGGACAGTAGTAGCTTCCGATTAACATCTGGAGGCATTCTGTAATCTGTGGACGATCAGAGTGTTGATGAAACACAGAAATTGCATCGGGATTAAATACAACATTCACCATGCGCACTTTCCTCCATGGAAGTAATTCTCAAACAGTCTACGCTTTAATCATTCCCTTTCAGACCAGTAATAGTTTCCGATGCACATCTGGAGGCTTTCTGTAATCTGTGCACCTTCAAAGTGTTGATGAATCACAGTAACTGTCTCGGGATTGAATGCAAAAGTCACCATGCGCACTTTCCTCCAAGGGAGTAATGTCTCAAACAGTCTACGCTTTGATCGTTCCCTGGAAGACCAGCAGTAGTTTCAATTGCACATCTGGAGGCATTCAGTAATCTGTGGACTATCAGAGTGTTGATGAAACACAGAAATTGCATCGGGATTGAATACAACAGTCACCATGTACACTTTCCTCCATGGGAGTAATGTCTCTAACAGTCTACACTTTGATCGATCCCTGGAAGACTAGTAGTAGTTTCCGAGGCACATCTGGAGACTTTCCGTAATCTGTGGACTATCTGAGTGTTGATGAAACACAGAAATTGCATCGGGATTGAATACAACAGTCACAATGCACACTTTCCTCCATGGGAGTAATGTCCCAAACAGTCTACGCTTTGATCCTTCCCTGGAAGACCAGTCGTAGTTTCCGATGAACATCTGGAGGCATTCTGTTATCTGTGGACCATCAGAGTGTTGATGGAACACAGAAATTGCATCGGAATTGAATACAACAGTCATCATGCTCACTTTCCTTCACGGGAGTAATGTCTCAAACAGTCTACACTTTGATCGTTCCCTGAAAGACCAGTAGTAGTTTCCGATGCACATCTGGTGGCATTCTGTAATCTGTGGACTATCAGAGTGTTGATGAAACACAGAAATTGCATCAGGATTGAATACAACAGTCACAATGCGCACTTTCCTAAATGGTGAGTAATGTCTCTAACAGTCTACGCTTTGATCGTTCCCTGGAATACCAGTAGCAGTTTCCGATGCACATCTGGAGGCATTCTGTAATCTGTGGACAATCAGAGTGTTGATGAAACACAGAAAATTCATCGGGATTGAATACAACAGTCACCATGCGCACTTTCCTCCATGGGAGTAATGTCTCAAAGAGTTTACGCTTTGATCGTTCCCTGGAAGACCAGTAGCAGTTTCCGATGCACATCTGGAGGCATTCTGTAATCTGAGGGCTATCAGAGTTTTGATGAAACACAGAAAATGCAAAGGGATTGAATACAACAGTCACTATGCGCACTTTACCAAAAGGGAGTAATATCTCAAAGACTTTACGCATTGATCGTTCTCTGGAAGACCAGTAGCAGTTTCCGATGCACATCTGGAGGCATTCTGTAATCTGTGGACTACTAGAGTGTTGATGAAACACAGAAAATGCATCGGGATTGAATACAACAGTCACCATGCGCACTTTCCTCCATGGGAGTAATGTCTCAAAGAGTTTACGCTTTTGATCGCTCCCTGAAAGACCAGTAGCAGTTTCCGATGCACATCTGGAGGCATTCTGTAATCTGTGGACTATCAGAGTGTTGATGAAACTCAGATATTGCATCGGGATTGAATACAACAGTCACAATGCACACTTTCCTCCATGGGAGTAATGTCCCAAAAAGTCTACGCTTTGATCGTCCCCTGGAAGACCAGTCGTAGTTTCCGATGAACATCTGGAGGCATTCTCTTATCTGTGGACTATCAGAGTGTTGATGAAACACAGAAATTGCATCGGAATTGAATACAACAGTCACCATGCGCACTTTCCTCCACGGGAGTAATGTTTTAAACAGTCTACGTTTGATCGTTCCCTGAAAGACCAGTAGTAGTTTCCGATGCACATCTGGTGGCATTCTGTAATGTGTGGACTATCAGAGTGGTGATGAAACACAGAAATTGCATCGGGTTTTAATACAACAATCTCAATGCGCACTTTCCTAAATGGGAGAAATGTCTCTAACAGTCTACGCTCTGATCGTTCCCTGGAAGACCAGTAGTAGTTTCCGATTAACATCTGGAGGCATTCTGTAATCTGTGGACTATCAGAGTGTTGATGAAGCACAGAAATTGCATCGCGATTAAATACAACAGTCACCATGCGCACTTTCCTCCATGGGAGTAATTCTCAAACAGTCTACGCTTTAATCATTCCCTTTAAGACCAGTAATAGTTTCCGATGCACATCTGGAGGCTTTCTGCAATCTGTGGACCTTCAAAGTGTTGATGAATCACAGTAACTGTCTCGGGATTGAATGCAACAGTCACCATGCGCACTTTCCTCCATGGGAGTAATGTCTCAAACAGTCTACGCTTTGATCGTTCCCTGGAAGACCAGCAGTAGTTTCCATTGCACATCTGGAGGCATTCAGTAATCTGCTGACTATCAGAGTGTTGATGAAACACAGAAATTGCATCGGGATTGAATACAACAGTCACCATGTACACTTTCCTCCATGTGAGTAATGTCTCTAACAGTCTACACTTTGACCGATCCGTGGAAGACTAGTAGTAGTTTCCGAGGCACATCTGGAGGCTTTCCGTAATCTGTGGACTATCAGAGTGTTTATGAAACACAGAAATTGCATCGGGATTGAATACAACAGTCACAATGCACACTTTCCTCCATGGGAGTAACGTCCCAAACAGTCTACGCTTTGATCGTTCCCTGGAAGACCAGTCGTAGTTTCCGATGAACATCTGGAGGCATTCTGTTATCTGTTTACCATCAGAGTGTTGATGGAACACAGAAATTGCATCGGAATTGAATACAACAGTCATCATGCTCACTGTCCTCCACGGGAGTAATGTCTCAAACAGTCTACGTTTTGATCGTTTCCTGAAAGACCAGTAGTAGTTTCCGATGCACATCTGGTGGCATTCTGTAATCTGTGGACTATCAGAGTGTTGATGAAACACAGAAATTGCATCGGGATTGAATACAACAGTCACAATGCGCACTTTCCTAAATGGTGAGTAATGTCTCTAACAGTCTACGCTTTGATCGTTCCCTGGAATACCAGTAGCAGTTTCCGATGCACATCTGGAGGCATTCTGTAATCTGTGGACTATCAGAGTGCTGATGAAACACAGAAAATACATCGGGATTGAATACAACAGTCACCATGCGCACTTTCCTCCATGGGAGTAATGTCTCAAAGAGTTTACGCTTTGATCGTTCCCTGGAAGACCAGTAGCATTTTCCGATGCACATCTGGAGGCATTCTGTAATCTGTGGACTATCAGAGTATTGATGAAAAACAGAAATTGCATCGGGATTGAATACAACAGTCACCATGCGCACTTTCCTCCATGTGAGTCCTTCTCAAACAGTCTCCGCTTTGATCGTTCCCTGGAAGACCAGTAGTAGTTTCCGATGCACATCTGGATTAATTCTGTAATCTGTGGATCTTCAAAGTGTGGACTGAAAAACAGAAATTGCCTCGGGATTGAATACAACAGTCACCATGCGCACTTTCCTCCAAGGGAGTAATGTCTCAAACAGTCTACGCTTTGATCGTTCCTGGAAGACCAATAGTAGTTTCCGATGCACATCTGGCTGCATTCTGTAATCTGTGGACTATCAGAGTGTTGATGAATTTCAGATATTGCATCGGGATTGAACACAACAGTCACCATGCGCACTTTCCTCCAAGGGAGTAATGTCCCAAACAGTCTACGCTTTGATCGTCCCCTGGAAGACCAGTCGTAGTTTCCGATGAACATCTGGAGGCATTCTCTTATCTGTGGACTATCAGAGTGTTGATGAAACACAGAAATTGCATCGGAATTGAATACAACAGTCTCCTTGCGCACTTTCCTCCATGGGAGTAATGTCTCAAACAGTCTACGTTTGATCGTTCCCTGAAAGACCAGTAGTAGTTTCCGATTCACATCTGGTGGCATTCTGTAATGTGTGGACTATCAGAGTGGTGATGAAACACAGAAATTGCATCGGTATTGAATACAACAATCACAATGCGCACTTTCCTAAATGGGAGAAATGTCTCTAACAGTCTACGCTTTGATCGTTCCCTGGAAGACCAGTAGTAGTTTCCGATTAACATCTGGAGGCATTCTGTAATCTGTGGACTATCAGAGTGTTGATGAAGCACAGAAATTGCATCGCGATTAAATACAACAGTTACCATGCGCACTTTCCTCCATGGGAGTAATTCTCAAACAGTCTACGCTTTAATCATTCCCTTTAAGACCAGTAATAGTTTCCGATGCACATCTGGAGGCTTTCTGTAATCTGTGGACCTTCAAAGTGTTGATGAATCACAGTAACTGTCTCGGGATTGAATGCAACAGTCACCATGCGCACTTTCCTCCATGGGAGTAATGTCTCAAACAGTCTACGCTTTGATCATTCCCTGGAAGACCAGCAGTAGTTTCCATTGCACATCTGGAGGCATTCAGTAATCTGTGGACTATCAGAGTGTTGATGAAATACAGAAATTGCATCGGGATTGAATACAACAGTCACCATGTACACTTTCCTCCATGGGAGTAATGTCTCTAACAGTCTACACTTTGACCGATCCGTGGAAGACTAGTAGTAGTTTCCGAGGCACATCTGGAGGCTTTCCGTAATCTGTGGACTATCAGAGTGTTGATGAAACACAGAAATTGCATCGGGATTGAATACAACAGTCACAATGCACACTTTCCTCCATGGGAGTAACGTCCCAAACAGTCTACGCTTTGATCGTTCCCTGGAAGACCAGTCGTAGTTTCCGATGAATATCTGGAGGCATTCTATTATCTGTTTACCATCAGAGTGTTGATGGAACACAGAAATTGCATCGGAATTGAATACAACAGTCATCATGCTCACTGTCCTCCACGGGAGTAATGTCTCAAACAGTCTACGCTTTGATCGTTTCCTGAAAGACCAGTAGTAGTTTCCGATGCACATCTGGATTAATTCTGTAATCTGTGGACTATCAGAGTGTTGATGAAACACAGAAATTGCATCGGGATTGAATACAACAGTCACAATGCGCACTTTCCTAAATGGAGAGTAATGTCTCTAACAGTCTACGCTTTGATCGTTCCCTGGAATACCAGTAGCAGTTTCCGATGCACATCTGTAGGCATTCTGTAATCTGTGGACTATCAGAGTGTTGATGAAACACAGAAAATTCATCGGGATTGAATACAACAGTCACCATGCGCACTTTCCTCCATGGGAGTAATGTCTCAAAGAGTTTACGATTTGATCGTTCCCTGGAAGACCAGTAGCATTTTCCGATGCACATCTGGAGGCATTCTGTAATCTGTGGACTATCAGAGTATTGATGAAACACAGAAATTGCATCGGGATTGAATACAACAGTCACCAAGCGCACTTTCCTCCATGTGAGTCCTTCTCAAACAGTCTCCGCTTTGATCGTTCCCTGGAAGACCAGTCGTAGTTTCCGATGAATATCTGGAGGCATTCTATTATCTGTTTACCATCAGAGTGTTGATGGAACACAGAAATTGCATCGGGATTGAATACAACAGTCACCATGCGCACTTTCCTCCAAGGGAGTAATGTCTCAAACAGTCTACCGATGCACATCTGTGGGCATTCTGTAATCTGTGGACTATCAGAGTGTTGTTGAAACACAGAAATTGTATAGGGATTGAATACAACAGTCACCATGCGCACTTCCCTCCATGGGAATAATATCTCTAACAGTCTTCGCTTTGATCGTTCCCTGGAAGACCAGTAGTAGTTACCGATGCACATCTGGAGGCATTCTGTAATCTGTGGACTATCAGAGTGTTGATGAAACACAGAAATTGCATCGGGATTGAATACATCAGTCACCATTCGCACTTTCCTCCATGGGAGTAATGTCTCAAACAGTCTACGATATGATCGTTCCCTGGCAGACCAGTAGTAGTTTCCGATGCACATCTGGTGGCATTCTGTAATCTGTGTACTATCAGAGTGTTGATGAAACACAGAAACTGCATCGGGATTGAATACAACAGTCACCATGCGCACATTCCTCCATGGGAGTAATGTTTCAAACAGTCTATGCTTTAATCGTTCCCTGGAAGACCTGTAGTAGTTTCCGATGCACATCTGGAGGCTTTCTGTAATCTGTGGACCTTCAAAGTGTTGATGAAACACAGTAATTGTCTCGGGATTGAATACAACAGTCACCATGCGCACATTCCTCCATGGGAGTATGTCTCAAACAGTCTACGCTTTGATCGTTCCCAGGAGGACCAGTAGTAGTTTCCGATGCACATCTGGAGGCATTCTGTAATCTGAGGGCTATCAGAGTTTTGATGAAACACAGAAAATGCAAAAGGATTGAATACAACAGTCATTATGCGCACTTTACTCCATGGGAGTAATATCTCAAAGAGTTTACGCATTGATCGTTCCCTGGAAGACCAGTAGCTGTTTCCGATGCACATCTGGAGGCATTCTGTAATCTGTGGACTATTAGAGTGTTGATGAAACACAGAAAATGCATCGGGATTGAATACAACAGTCACCATGCGCACTTTCCTCCAAGGGAGTAATGTCTCAAAGATTTTACGCTTTGATCGTTCCCTGAAAGACCAGTAGCAGTTTCCGATGCACATCTGGAGGCATTCTGTAATCTGTGGACTATCAGAGTGTTGATGAAACACAGAAATTGCATCGGCATTGAATACAACAGTCACCATGCGCACTTTCCTCCATGCGAGTAATGTCTCAAACAGTCTACGCTTTGATCGTTCCTGGAAGACCAGTAGTAGTTTCCGATGCACATCTGGTGGCATTCTGTAATCTGTGTACTATCAGAGTGTTGATGAAACACAGAAACTGCATCGGGATTGAATACAACAGTCACCATGCGCACATTCCTCCATGGGAGTAATGTTTCAAACAGTCTATGCTTTAATCGTTCCCTGGAAGACCAGTAGTAGTTTCCGATGCACATCTGGAGGCTTTCTGTAATCTGTGGACCTTCAAAGTGTTGATGAAACACAGTAATTGTTTCGGGATTGAATACAACAGACACCATTCGCACTTTCCTCCATGGGAGTAATATCTCTAACAGTCTACGCTTTGATCATTCCCTGGAAGACCAGTAGCAGTCTCCGATGCACATCTGGTGGCATTCTGTAATCTGTGGAAGTATCAGAGTGTTGATGAAACACAGAAATTGCATCGGGATTGTATACAACAGTCACCATGCGCACTTTTCTCCACGAGAGTAATGTCTCAAACAGTCTACGCTATGATCGTTCCCTGGAAGACCAGTAGTAGTTTCCGATGCACATCTGGTGGCATTCTGTAATCTGTGAACTATCAGAGTGTTGATGAAACATAGAAATTGCATCGGGATTGAATACAACAGTCACCATGCGCACTTTCCTCCATGGGAGTAATGTCTCTAACAGTCTACACTTTCATCGTTCCCAGTAAGACCAGTCGTAGTTTCCGATGCACATCTGGAGGCATTATGTAATCTGTGGACTATCAGAGTGTTGATGAAACTCAGAAATTGCATCGGGATTGAATACAACAGACACCATTTGCACTTTCCTCCATGGGAGTAATTCTGAAACAGTCAACGCTTTCATCGTTCCCTGGAAGATCGGTAGTAATTTCCGATGCACATCTGGATTCCTTCTGTAATTTGTGGACCTTCAAAGTGTGGATGGAAACACAGAAATGGCCTCGGGATTGAATACAACAGTCACCATGCGCACTTTCCTCCATGGGAGTAATGTCTCAAACAGTTTACGCTATGATCGTTCCCTGGAAGACCAGTAGTAGTTTCCGATGCACATCTGGAGATATTCTGTATTCTGTGTTGGTGAAACACAGAAATTGCATCGGGATTGAATACGACAGTCACCATGCGCAGTTTCCTCCATGGGTGTAATTCTCAAACAGTCTACGATTTAATCATTCCCTATAAGATCAGTAATAGTTTCCGATGCACATCTGGAAGCTTTCTGTAATCTGTGGACCTTCAAAGTGTTGATGAATCACAGTAACTGTCTCGGGATTGAATGCAACAGTCACCATGCGCACTTTCCTCCATGGGAGTAATGTCTCAAACAGTCTACGCTTTGATCGTTCCCTGGAAGACCAGCAGTAGTTTTAATTGCACATCTGAAGGTATTCAGTAATCTGTGGACTATCAGAGTGTTAATGAAACACAGACATTGCATCGGGATTGAATACAACAGTCACCATGCACACTTTCCCCATGGGAGTAATGTCTCTAACAGTCTACACTTTGATCGATCCCTGGAAGACTAGTAGTAGTATCCGATGCACATATGGAGGCTTTCCGTAATCTGTGGACTATCAGAGTGTTGATGAAACACAGAAATTGCATCGGGATTGAATACAACAGTCACAATGCACACTTTCCTCCATGGGAGTAATGTCCCAAACAGTCTACGCTTTGATCGTTCCCTGGAAGACCAGTCGTAGTTTCCGATGAACATCTGGAGGCATTCTGTTTTCTGTGGACCATCAGAGTGTTGATGAAACACAGAAATTGCATCGGAATTGAATACAACAGTCATCATGCTCACTTTCCTCCATGGGAGTAATGTCTCAAACAGTCTACGTTTGATCGTTCCCTGAAAGACCAGTAGTAGTTTCCGATGCACATCTGGTGGCATTCTGTAATGTGTGGACTATCAGAGCGGTGATGAAACACAGAAATTGCATCGGTATTGAATACAACAATCACAATGCGCACTTTCCTAAATGGGAGAAATGTCTCTAACAGTCTACGCTCTGATCGTTCCCTCTAAGACCAGTAGTAGTTTCCGATTAACATCTGGAGGCATTCTGTAATCTGTGGACTATCAGAGTGTTGATGAAGCACAGAAATTGCATCGCGATTAAATACAAGAGTCACCATGCGCACTTTCCTCCATGGGAGTAATTCTCAAACAGTCTACGCTTTAATCATTCCCTTTATGACCAGTAATAGTTTCCGATGCACATCTGGAGGCTTTCTGTAATCTGTGGACCTTCAAAGTGTTGATGAATCACAGTAACTGTCTCGGGATTGAATGCAACAGTCACCATGCGCACTTTCCTCCATGGGAGTAATGTCTCAAACAGTCTACGCTTTGATCGTTCCCTGGAAGACCAGCAGTAGTTTCCATTGCACATCTGGAGGCATTCAGTAATCTGTGGACTATCAGAGTGTTGATGAAACACAGAAATTGCATCGGGATTGAATACAACAGTCACCATGTACACTTTCCTCCATGGGAGTAATGTCTCTAATAGTCTACACTTTGACCGATCCGTGGAAGACTAGTAGTAGTTTCCGAGGCACATCTGGAGGCTTTCCGTAATCTGTGGACTATCAGAGTGTTGATGAAACACAGATATTGCATCGGGATTGAATACAACAGTCACAATGCACACTTTCCTCCATGGGAGTAACGTCCCAAACAGTCTACGCTTTGATCGTTCCCTGGAAGACCAGTCGTAGTTTCCGATGAACATCTGGAGGCATTCTGTTATCTGTTTACCATCAGAGTGTTGATGGAACACAGAAATTGCATCGGAATTGAATACAACAGTCATCATGCTCACTGTCCTCCACGGGAGTAATGTCTCAAACAGTCTACGCTTTGATCGTTTCCTGAAAGACCAGTAGTAGTTTCCGATGCACATCTGGTGGCATTCTGTAATCTGTGGACTATCAGAGTGTTGATGAAACACAGAAATTGCATCGGGATTGAATACAACAGTCACCATGCGCACTTTCCTCCATGTGAGTCCTTCTCAAACAGTCTCCGCTTTGATCGTTCCCTGGAAGACCAGTAGTAGTTTCCGATGCACATCTGGATTAATTCTGTAATCTGTGGACCTTCAAAGTGTGGACTGAAAAACAGAAATTGCCTCGGGATTGAATACAACAGTCACCATGCGCACTTTCCTCCAAGGGAGTAATGTCTCAAACAGTCTACGCTTTGATCGTTCCTGGAAGACCAGTAGTAGTTTCCCATGCACATCTGGCTGCATTCTGTAATCTGTGGACTATCAGAGTGTTGATGAATTTCAGATATTGCATCGGGATTGAATACAACAGTCACCATGCGCACTTTCCTCCAAGGGAGTAATGTCCCAAACAGTCTACGTTTGATCGTCCCCTGGAAGACCAGTCGTAGTTTCCGATGAACATCTGGAGGCATTCTCTTATCTGTGGACTATCAGAGTGTTGATGAAACACAGAAATTGCATCGGAATTGAATACAACAGTCACCATGCGCACTTTCCTCCATGGGAGTAATGTCTCAAACAGTCTACGTTTGATCGTCCCCTGAAAGACCAGTAGTAGTTTCCGATTCACATCTGGTGGCATTCTGTAATGTGTGGACTATCAGAGTGGTGATGAAACACAGAAATTGCATCGATATTGAATACAACAATCACAATGCGCACTTTCCTAAATGGGAGAAATGTCTCTAACAGTCTACGCTTTGATCGTTCCCTGGAAGACCAGTAGTAGTTTCCGATTAACATCTGGAGGCATTCTGTAATCAGTGGACTATCAGAGTGTTGATGAAGCACAGAAATTGCATCGCGATTAAATACAAGAGTCACCATGCGCACTTTCCTCCATGGGAGTAATTCTCAAACAGTCTACGCTTTAATCATTCCCTTTATGACCAGTAATAGTTTCCGATGCACATCTGGAGGCTTTCTGTAATCTGTGGACCTTCAAAGTGTTGATGAATCACAGTAACTGTCTCGGGATTGAATGCAACAGTCACCATGCGCACTTTCCTCCATGGGAGTAATGTCTCAAACAGTCTACGCTTTGATCGTTCCCTGGAAGACCAGCAGTAGTTTCCATTGCACATCTGGAGGCATTCAGTAATCTGTGGACTATCAGAGTGTTGATGAAACACAGAAATTGCATCGGGATTGAATACAACAGTCACCATGTACACTTTCCTCCATGGGAGTAATGTCTCTAACAGTCTACACTTTGACCGATCCGTGGAAGACTAGTAGTAGTTTCCGAGGCACATCTATAGGCTTTCCGTAATCTGTGGACTATCAGAGTGTTGATGAAACACAGATATTGCATCGGGATTGAATACAACAGTCACAATGCACACTTTCCTCCATGGGAGTAACGTCCCAAACAGTCTACGCTTTGATCGTTCCCTGGAAGACCAGTCGTAGTTTCCGATGAACATCTGGAGGCATTCTGTTATCTGTTTACCATCAGAGTGTTGATGGAACACAGAAATTGCATCGGAATTGAATACAACAGTCATCATGCTCACTGTCCTCCACGGGAGTAATGTCTCAAACAGTCTACGCTTTGATCGTTTCCTGAAAGACCAGTAGTAGTTTCCGATGCACATCTGGTGGCATTCTGTAATCTGTGGACTATCAGAGTGTTGATGAAACACAGAAATTGCATCGGGATTGAATACAACAGTCACCATGCGCACTTTCCTCCATGTGAGTCCTTCTCAAACAGTCTCCGCTTTAATCGTTCCCTGGAAGACCAGTAGTAGTTTCCGATGCACATCTGGATTAATTCTGTAATCTGTGGACCTTCAAAGTGTGGACTGAAAAACAGAAATTGCCTCGGGATTGAATACAACAGTCACCATGCGCACTTTCCTCCAAGGGAGTAATGTCTCAAACAGTCTACGCTTTGATCGTTCCTCGAAGACCAGTAGTAGTTTCCCATGCACATCTGGCTGCATTCTGTAATCTGTGGACTATCAGAGTGTTGATGAATTTCAGATATTGCATCGGGATTGAATACAACAGTCACCATGCGCACTTTCCTCCAAGGGAGTAATGTCCCAAACAGTCTACGCTTTGATCGTCCCCTGGAAGACCAGTCGTAGTTTCCGATGAACATCTGGAGGCATTCTCTTATCTGTGGACTATCAGAGTGTTGATGAAACACAGAAATTGCATCGGAATTGAATACAACAGTCACCATGCGCACTTTCCTCCATGGGAGTAATGTCTCAAACAGTCTACGTTTGATCGTCCCCTGAAAGACCAGTAGTAGTTTCCGATTCACATCTGGTGGCATTCTGTAATGTGTGGACTATCAGAGTGGTGATGAAACACAGAAATTGCATCGATATTGAATACAACAATCACAATGCGCACTTTCCTAAATGGGAGAAATGTCTCTAACAGTCTACGCTTTGATCGTTCCCTGGAAGACCAGTAGTAGTTTCCGATTAACATCTGGAGGCATTCTGTAATCAGTGGACTATCAGAGTGTTGATGAAGCACAGAAATTGCATCGCGATTAAATACAACAGTCACCATGCGCCCTTTCCTCCATGGGAGTAATTCTCAAACAGTCTACGCTTTAATCATTCCCTTTAAGACCAGTAATAGTTTCCGATGCACATCTGGAGGCTTTCTGTAATCTGTGGACCTTCAAAGTGTTGATGAATCACAGTATCTGTCTCGGGATTGAATGCAACAGTCACCATGCGCACTTTCCTCCATGGGAGTAATGTCTCAAACAGTCTACGCTTTGATCGTTCCCTGGAAGACCAGCAGTAGTTTCCATTGCACATCCGGAGGCATTCAGTAATCTGTGGACTATCAGAGTGTTGATGAAACACAGAAATTGCATCGGGATTGAGTACAACAGTCACCATGTACACTTTCCTCCATGGGAGTAATGTCTCTAACAGTGTACACTTTGACCGATCCGTGGAAGACTAGTAGTAGTTTCCGAGGCACATCTGGAGGCTTTCCGTAATCTGTGGACTATCAGAGTGTTGATGAAACACAGAAATTGCATCGGGATTGAATACAACAGTCACAATGCACACTTTTCTCCATGGGAGTAACGTCCCAAACAGTCTCCGCTTTGATCGTTCCCTGGAAGACCAGTAGTAGTTTCCGATGCACATCTGGATTAATTCTGTAATCTGTGGACCTTCAAAGTGTGGACTGAAAAACAGAAATTGCCTCGGGATTGAATACAACAGTCACCATGCGCACTTTCCTCCAAGGGAGTAATGTCTCAAACAATCTACCGATGCACATCTGTGGGCATTCTGTAAACTGTGGACTATCAGGGTGTTGATGAAACACGGAAATTGCATCGGGATTGAATACATCAGTCACCATTCGCACTTTCCTCCATGGGAGTAATGTCTCAAACAGTCTACGCTATGATCGTTCCCTGGCAGACCAGTAGTAGTTTCCGATGCACATCTGGTGGCATTCTGTAATCTGTGTACTATCAGAGTGTTGATGAAACACAGAAACTGCATCGGGATTGAATACAACAGTCACCATGCGCACATTCCTCCGTGGGAGTAATGTCTCAAACAGTCTATGCTTTAATCGTTCCCTGGAAGACCAGTAGTTGTTTCCGATGAACATCTGGAGGCTTTCTGTAATCTGTGGACCTTCAAAGTGTTGATGAAACACAGTAATTGTCTCGGGATTGAATACAACAGTCACCATGCGCACATTCCTCCATGGGAGTATGTCTCAAACAGTCTACGCTTTGATCGTTCCCAGGAAGACCAGTAGTAGTTTCCGATGCACATCTGGAAGCTTTCTGTAATCTGTGGACCTTCAAAGTGTTGATGAATCACAGTAACTGTCTTGGGATTGAATGCAACAGTCACCATGCGCACTTTCCTCCATGGGAGTAATGTCTCAAACAGTCTACGCTTTGATCGTTCCCTGGAAGACCAGCAGTAGTTTCAATTGCACATCTGAAGGCATTCAGTAATCTGTGGACTATCAGAGTGTTGATGAAACACAGAAATTGCATCGGGATTGAATACAACAGTCACCATGCACACTTTCCCCATGGGAGTAATGTCTCTAACAGTCTACACTTTGATCGATCCCTGGAAAACTACTAGTAGTTTCCGATGCACATCTGGAGGCTTTCCGTAATCTGTGGACTGTCAGAGTGTTGATGAAACACAGAAATTGCATTGGGATTGAATACAACAGTCACAATGCACACTTTCCTCCATGGGAGTAATGTCCCAAACAGTCTACGCTTTGATCGTTCCCTGGAAGACCAGTCGTAGTTTCCGATGAACATCTGGAGGCATTCTGTTTTCTGTGGACCATCAGAGTGTTGATGAAACACAGAAATTGCTTCGGAATTGAATACAACAGTCATCATGCTCACTTTCCTCCAAGGGAGTAATGTCTCAAGCAGTCTACGATTTGATCGTTCCCTGAAAGACCAGTAGTAGTTTCCGATGCACATCTGGTGGCATTCTGTAATCTGTGGACTATCAGAGTGTTGATGAAACACCGAAGTTGCATCGGGATTGAATACAACAGTCACAATGCGCACTTTCCTAAATGGTGAGTAATGTCTCTAACAGTCTACGCTTTGATCGTTCCCTGGAATACCAGTAGCAGTTTCCGATGCACATCTGGACGCATTCTTTAATCTGTGGACTATCACAGTGTTGATGAAACACAGAAAATGCATCGGGATTGAATACAACAGTCGGCATGCGCACTTTCCTCCATGGGAGTAATGTCTCAAAGAGTTTACGCTTTGATCGTTCCCTGGAAGACCAGTAGCAGTTTCCGATGTACATCTGGAGGCATTCTGTAATCTGTGGACTATCAGAGTGTTGATGAAACACAGAAATTGCATCGGGATTGAATACATCAGTCACCATTCGCACTTTCCTCCATGGGAGTAATGTCTCTAACAGTCTACGCTTTGATCATTCCCTGGAAGACCAGTAGTAGTTTCCGATGCACATCTGGTGCCATTCTGTAATCTGTGGACTATCAGAGTGTTGATGAAACACAGAAATTGCATCGGCATTGAATACAACAGTCACCATGCGCACTTTCCTCCATGGGAGTAATGTCTCAAACAGTCTACGCTTTGATCGTTCCTGGAAGACCAGTAGTAGTTTCCGATGCACATCTGGCTGCATTCTGTAATCTGTGGACTATCAGAGTGTTGATGAATTTCAGATATTGCATCGGGATTGAATACAACAGACACCATTCGCACTTTCCTCCATGGGGTTAATATCTCTAACAGTCTACGCTTTGATCATTCCCTGGAAGACCAGTAGCAGTGTCCGATGCACATCTGGTGGCATTCTGTAATCTGTGGAAGTATCAGAGTGTTGATGAAACACAGAAATTGCATCGGGATTGTATACAACAGTCACCATGCGCACTTTTCTCCACGGGAGTAATGTCTCAAACAGTCTACGCTATGATCGTTCCCTGGAAGACCAGTAGTAGTTTCCGATGCACATCTGGTGGCATTCTGTAATCTGTAAACTATCAGAGTGTTGATGAAACATAGAAATTGCATCGGGATTGAATACAACAGTCACCATGCGCACTTTCCTCCATGGGAGTAATGTCTCAAACAGTCTACGCTTTCATCGTTCCCAGGAAGACCAGTCGTAGTTTCCGATGCACATCTGGAGGCATTCTGTAATCTGTGGACTATCAGAGTGTTGATGAAACTCAGAAATTGCATCGGGATTGAATACAACAGACACCATTTGCACATTCCTCCATGAGAGTAATTCTGAAACAGTTAACGCTTTGAGCGTTCCCTGGAAGATCGGTAGTAATTTCCGATGCACATATGGATTCCTTCTGTAATTTGTGGACCTTCAAAGTGTGGATGGAAAGACAGAAATGGCCTCGGGATTGAATACAACAGTCATCATGCGCACTTTCCTCCATGGGAGTAATGTCTCAAACAGTTTACGCTATGATCGTTCCCTGGAAGACCAGTAGTAGTTTCCGATGCACATCTGGAGATATTCTGTATTCTGTGTTGATGAAACACAGAAATTGCATCGGGATTGAAAACAACAGTCACCATGCGCACTTTCCTCCATGGGAGTAATTTTCAAACAGTCTACGATTTAATCATTCTCTATAAGACCAGAAATAGTTTCCGATGCACATCTGGATTAATTCTGTAATCTGTGGACCTTCAAAGTGTTGATGAATCACAGTAACTGTCTCGGGATTGAATGCAACAGTCACCATGCGCACTTTCCTCCATGGGAGTAATGTCTCAAAGAGTCTACGCTTTGATTGTTCCCTGGAAGACCAGCAGTCGTTTCAATTGCACATCTGGAGGCATTCAGTAGTCTGTGGACTATCAGAGTGTTGATGAAACACAGAAATTGCATCGGGATTGAATACAACAGTCACCATGCACACTTTCCCCATGGGAGTAATGTCTCTAACAGTCTACACTTTGTCGATCCCTGGAAGACTAGTAGTAGTTTCCGATGCACATCTGGAGGCTTTCCGTAATCTGTGGACTATCAGAGTGTTGATGAAACACAGAAATTGCATCTGGATTGAATACAACAGTCACCATGCGCACTTTCCTCCATGGGAGTAATGTCTCAAACAGTCTACGCTTTGATCGTTCCCAGGAAGACCAGTAGTAGTTTCCGATGCACATCTGGAAGCTTTCTGTAATCTGTGGACCTTCAAAGTGTTGATGAATCACAGTAACTGTCTCGGGATTGAATGCAACAGTCACCATGCGCACTTTCCTCCATGGGAGTAATGTCTCAAACAGTCTACGCTTTGATCGTTCCCTGGAAGACCAGCAGTAGTTTCAATTGCACATCTGAAGGCATTCAGTAATCTGTGGACTATCAGAGTGTTGATGAAACACAGAAATTGCATCGGGATTGAATACAACAGTCACCATGCACACTTTCCCCATGGGAGTAATGTCTCTAACAGTCTACACTTTGATCGATCCCTGGAAAACTACTAGTAGTTTCCGATGCGCATCTGGAGGCTTTCCGTAATCTGTGGACTATCAGAGTGTTGATGAAACACAGAAATTGCATTGGGATTGAATACAACAGTCACAATGCACACTTTCCTCCATGGGAGTAATGTCCCAAACAGTCTACGCTTTGATCGTTCCCTGGAAGACCAGTCGTAGTTTCCGATGAACATCTGGAGGCATTCTGTTTTCTGTGGACCATCAGAGTGTTGATGAAACACAGAAATTGCTTCGGAATTGAATACAACAGTCATCATGCTCACTTTCCTCCAAGGGAGTAATGTCTCAAGCAGTCTACGATTTGATCGTTCCCTGAAAGACCAGTAGTAGTTTCCGATGCACATCTGGTGGCATTCTGTAATCTGTGGACTATCAGAGTGTTGATGAAACACCGAAGTTGCATCGGGATTGAATACAACAGTCACAATGCGCACTTTCCTAAATGGTGAGTAATGTCTCTAACAGTCTACGCTTTGATCGTTCCCTGGAATACCAGTAGCAGTTTCCGATGCACATCTGGACGCATTCTTTAATCTGTGGACTATCACAGTGTTGATGAAACACAGAAAATGCATCGGGATTGAATACAACAGTCGGCATGCGCACTTTCCTCCATGTGAGTAATGTCTCAAAGAGTTTACGATTTGATCGTTCCCTGGAAGACCAGTAGCAGTTTCCGATGTACATCTGGAGGCATTCTGTAATCTGTGGACTATCAGAGTGTTGATGAAACACAGAAATTGCATCGGGATTGAATGCATCAGTCACCATTCGCACTTTCCTCCATGGGAGTAATGTCTCTAACAGTCTACGCTTTGATCATTCCCTGGAAGACCAGTAGTAGTTTCCGATGCACATCTGGTGCCATTCTGTAATCTGTGGACTATCAGAGTGTTGATGAAACACAGAAATTGCATCGGCATTGAATACAACAGTCACCATGCGCACTTTCCTCCATGGGAGTAATGTCTCAAACAGTCTACGCTTTGATCGTTCCTGGAAGACCAGTAGTAGTTTCCGATGCACATCTGGCTGCATTCTGTAATCTGTGGACTATCAGAGTGTTGATGAATTTCAGATATTGCATCGGGATTGAATACAACAGACACCATTCGCACTTTCCTCCATGGGATTAATATCTCTAACAGTCTACGCTTTGATCATTCCCTGGAAGACCAGTAGCAGTATCCGATGCACATCTGGTGGCATTCTGTAATCTGTGGAAGTATCAGAGTGTTGATGAAACACAGAAATTGCATCGGGATTGTATACAACAGTCACCATGCGCACTTTTCTCCACGGGAGTAATGTCTCAAACAGTCTACGCTATGATCGTTCCCTGGAAGACCAGTAGTAGTTTCCGATGCACATCTGGTGGCATTCTGTAATCTGTGGACTATCAGAGTGTTGATGAAACTCAGAAATTGCATCGGGATTGAATACAACAGACACCATTTGCACATTCCTCCATGAGAGTAATTCTGAAACAGTTAACGCTTTGAGCGTTCCCTGGAAGATCGGTAGTAATTTCCGATGCACATATGGGTCCCTTCTGTAATTTGTGGACCTTCAAAGTGTGGATGGAAAGACAGAAATGGCCTCGGGATTGAATACAACAGTCATCATGCGCACTTTCCTCCATGGGAGTAATGTCTCAAACAGTTTACGCTATGATCGTTCCCTGGAAGAC
This sequence comes from Schistocerca gregaria, assembly GCF_023897955.1. NCBI lineage: Eukaryota > Metazoa > Arthropoda > Insecta > Orthoptera > Acrididae > Schistocerca > Schistocerca gregaria. Next base: position 46,891,372 of record NC_064927.1, read on the forward strand.
CAGTAGTAGTTTCCGATGCACATCTGGAGATATTCTGTATTCTGTGTTGATGAAACACAGAAATTGCATCGGGATTGAAAACAACAGTCACCATGCGCACTTTCCTCCATGGGAGTAATTTTCAAACAGTCTACGATTTAATCATTCTCTATAAGACCAGTAATAGTTTCCGATGCACATCTGGATTAATTCTGTAATCTGTGGACCTTCAAAGTGTTGATGAATCACAGTAACTGTCTCGGGATTGAATGCAACAGTCACCATGCGCACTTTCCTCCATGGGAGTAATGTCTCAAAGAGTCTACGCTTTGATTGTTAACTGGAAGACCAGCAGTCGTTTCAATTGCACATCTGGAGGCATTCAGTAGTCTGTGGACTATCAGAGTGTTGATGAAACACAGAAATTGCATCGGGATTGAATACAACAGTCACCATGCACACTTTCCCCATGGGAGTAATGTCTCTAACAGTCTACACTTTGTCGATCACTGGAAGACTAGTAGTAGTTTCCGATGCACATCTGGAGGCTTTCCGTAATCTGTGGACTATCAGAGTGTTGATGAAAGACAGAAATTGCATCTGGATTGAATACAACAGTCACCATGCGCACTTTCCTCCATGGGAGTAATGTCTCAAACAGTCTACGCTTTGATCGTTCCCAGGAAGACCAGTAGTAGTTTCCGATGCACATCTGGAAGCTTTCTGTAATCTGTGGACCTTCAAAGTGTTGATGAATCACAGTAACTGTCTCGGGATTGAATGCAACAGTCACCATGCGCACTTTCCTCCATGGGAGTAATGTCTCAAACAGTCTACGCTTTGATCGTTCCCTGGAAGACCAGCAGTAGTTTCAATTGCACATCTGAAGGCATTCAGTAATCTGTGGACTATCAGAGTGTTGATGAAACACAGAAATTGCATCGGGATTGAATACAACAGTCACCATGCACACTTTCCCCATGGGAGTAATGTCTCTAACAGTCTACACTTTGATCGATCCCTGGAAAACTACTAGTAGTTTCCGATGCACATCTGGAGGCTTTCCGTAATCTGTGGACTATCAGAGTGTTGATGAAACACAGAAATTGCATTGGGATTGAATACAACAGTCACAATGCACACTTTCCTCCATGGGAGTAATGTCCCAAACAGTCTACGCTTTGATCGTTCCCTGGAAGACCAGTCGTAGTTTCCGATGAACATCTGGAGGCATTCTGTTTTCTGTGGACCATCAGAGTGTTGATGAAACACAGAAATTGCTTCGGAATTGAATACAACAGTCATCATGCTCACTTTCCTCCAAGGGAGTAATGTCTCAAGCAGTATACGATTTGATCGTTCCCTGAAAGACCAGTAGTAGTTTCCGATGCACATCTGGTGGCATTCTGTAATCTGTGGACTATCAGAGTGTTGATGAAACACCGAAGTTGCATCGGGATTGAATACAACAGTCACAATGCGCACTTTCCTAAATGGTGAGTAATGTCTCTAACAGTCTACGCTTTGATCGTTCCCTGGAATACCAGTAGCAGTTTCCGATGCACATCTGGACGCATTCTTTAATCTGTGGACTATCACAGTGTTGATGAAACACAGAAAATGCATCGGGATTGAATACAACAGTCGGCATGCGCACTTTCCTCCATGGGAGTAATGTCTCAAAGAGTTTACGATTTGATCGTTCCCTGGAAGACCAGTAGCAGTTTCCGATGTACATCTGGAGGCATTCTGTAATCTGTGGACTATCAGAGTGTTGATGAAACACAGAAATTGCATCGGGATTGAATGCATCAGTCGCCATTCGCACTTTCCTCCATGGGAGTAATGTCTCTAACAGTCTACGCTTTGATCATTCCCTGGAAGACCAGTAGTAGTTTCCGATGCACATCTGGTGCCATTCTGTAATCTGTGGACTATCAGAGTGTTGATGAAACACAGAAATTGCATCGGCATTGAATACAACAGTCACCATGCGCACTTTCCTCCATGGGAGTAATGTCTCAAGCAGTCTACGCTTTGATCGTTCCTGGAAGACCAGTAGTAGTTTCCGATGCACATCTGGCTGCATTCTGTAATCTGTGGACTATCAGAGTGTTGATGAATTTCAGATATTGCATCGGGATTGAATACAACAGACACCATTCGCACTTTCCTCCATGGGATTAATATCTCTAACAGTCTACGCTTTGATCATTCCCTGGAAGACCAGTAGCAGTATCCGATGCACATCTGGTGGCATTCTGTAATCTGTGGAAGTATCAGAGTGTTGATGAAACACAGAAATTGCATCGGGATTGTATACAACAGTCACCATGCGCACTTTTCTCCACGGGAGTAATGTCTCAAACAGTCTACGCTATGATCGTTCCCTGGAAGACCAGTAGTAGTTTCCGATGCACATCTGGTGGCATTCTGTAATCTGTAAACTATCAGAGTGTTGATGAAACATAGAAATTGCATCGGGATTGAATACAACAGTCACCATGCGCACTTTCCTCCATGGGAGTAATGTCTCAAACAGTCTACGCTTTCATCGTTCCCAGGAAGACCAGTCGTAGTTTCCGATGCACATCTGGAGGCATTCTGTAATCTGTGGACTATCAGAGTGTTGATGAAACTCAGAAATTGCATCGGGATTGAATACAACAGACACCATTTGCACATTCCTCCATGAGAGTAATTCTGAAACAGTTAACGCTTTGAGCGTTCCCTGGAAGATCGGTAGTAATTTCCGATGCACATATGGTTTCCTTCTGTAATTTGTGGACCTTCAAAGTGTGGATGGAAAGACAGAAATGGCCTCGGGATTGAATACAACAGTCATCATGCGCACTTTCCTCCATGGGAGTAATGTCTCAAACAGTTTACGCTATGATCGTTCCCTGGAAGACCAGTAGTAGTTTCCGATGCACATCTGGAGATATTCTGTATTCTGTGTTGATGAAACACAGAAATTGCATCGGGATTGAATACAACAGTCACCATGCGCACTTTCCTCGATGGGAGTAATTTTCAAACAGTCTACGATTTAATCATTCTCTATAAGACCAGTAATAGTTTCCGATGCACATCTGGATTAATTCTGTAATCTGTGGACCTTCAAAGTGTTGATGAATCACAGTAACTGTCTCGGGATTGAATGCAACAGTCACCATGCGCACTTTCCTCCATGGGAGTAATGTCTCAAAGAGTCTACGCTTTGATTGTTCCCTGGAAGACCAGCAGTCGTTTCAATTGCACATCTGGAGGCATTCAGTAATCTGTGGACTATCAGAGTGTTGATGAAACACAGAAATTGCATCGGGATTGAATACAACAGTCACCATGCACACTTTCCCCATGGGAGTAATGTCTCTAACAGTCTACACTTTGTCGATCCCTGGAAGACTAGTAGTAGTTTCCGATGCACATCTGGAGGCTTTCCGTAATCTGTGGACTATCAGAGTGTTGATGAAACACAGAAATTGCATCTGGATTGAATACAACAGTCACAATGCACACTTTCCTCCATGGGAGTAATGTCCCAAACAGTCTACGCTTTGATCGTTCCCTGGAAGACCGGTCGTAGTTTCTGATGCACATCTGGAGGCATTCTGTAATCTGTGGACTATCACAGTGTTGATGAAACACTGAAAATGCATCGGGATTGAATACAACAGTCACCATGCGCACTCTCCTCCATGGGAGTAATGTCTCAAAGAGTTTACGCTTTGATCGTTCCCTTTAAGACCAGTAGCAATTTCCGATGCACATCTGGAGGCATTCTGTAATCTGTGGACTATCAGAGTATTGACGAAACACAGAAATTGCATCAGGATTGAATACAACAGTCACCATGCGCACTTTCCTCCATGTGAGTCCTTCTCAAACAGTCTCCGCTTTGATCGTTCCCTGGAAGACCAGTAGAAGTTTCCGATGCACATCTGGATTAATTCTGTAATCTGTGGACCTTCAAAGTGTGGACTGAAAAACAGAAATTGCCTCGGGATTGAATACAACAGTCACCATGCGCACTTTCCTCCAAGGGAGTAATGTCTCAAACAGTCTACCGAAGCACATCTGTATGCATTCTGTAATCTGTGGACAATCAGAGTGTTGTTGAAACACAGAAATTGTATAGGGATTGAATACAACAGTCACCATGCGCACTTTCCTCCATGGGAATAATATCTCTAACAGTCTTCTCTTTGATCGTTCCCTGGAAGACCAGTAGTAGTTACCGATGCACATCTGGAGGCATTCTGTAATCTGTGGACTATCAGAGTGTTGATGAAACACAGAAATAGCATCGGGATTGAATACATCAGTCACCATTCGCACTTTCCTCCATGGGAGTAATGTCTCTAACAGTCTACGCTTTGATCATTCCCTGGAAGACCAGAAGTAGTTTCCGATGCACATCTGGTCCATTCTGTAATCTCTGGACTATCAGAGTGTTGATGAAACACAGAAAATGCATCGGGATCGAATACAACAGTCACCATGCGCACTTTCCTCCATGGGAGTAATGTCCCAAACAGTCTACGCTTTGATCGTTCCCTGGAAGACCAGTCGTAGTTTCCGATGAACGTCGGGAGGCATTCTGTTTTCTGTGGACCATCAGAATATTGATGAAACACAGAAATTGCATCGGAATTGAATACAACAGTCATTATGCTCACTTTCCTCCAAGGGAGTAATGTCTCATACAGTCTACGCTTTGATCGTTCCCTGAAAGACCAGTAGTAGTTTCCGATGCACATCTGGTGGCATTCTGTAATCTGTGGACTATCAGAGTGTTGATGAAACACAGATGTTGCATAGGGATTGAATACAACAGTCGCAATGCGCACTTTCCTAAATGGTGAGTAATGTCTCTAACAGTCTACGCTTTGATCGTTCCCTGGAATACCAGTAGCAGTTTCCGATGCACATCTGGAGGCATTCTGTAATCTGTGGACTATCACAGTGTTGATGAAACACAGAAAAAGCATCGGGATTGAATGCAACAGTCACCATGCGCACTTTCCTTTATGGGAGTAAAGTCTCAAAGAGTTTACGCTTTGATCGTTCCCTGGAAGACCAGTAGCAGTTTCCGATGCACATCTGGAATCATTCTGTAATTTGTGGACTATCAGAGTATTGACGAAACACAGAAATTGCATCGGGATTGAATACAACAGTCACCATGCGCACTTTGTTCCATGTGAGTCCTTCTCAAACAGTCTCTGCTTTGATCGTTCCCTGGAAGACCAGTAGTAGTTTCCGATGCACATCTGGATTAATTCTGTAATCTGTGGACCTTCAAAGTGTGGACTGAAAAACAGAAATTGCCTCGGGATTAAATACAACAGTCACCATGCGCACTTTCCTCCAAGGGAGTAATGTCTCAAACAGTCTACCGAATCACATCTGTGGGCATTCTGTAATCTGTGGACCATCAGAGTTTTGTTGAAACACAGAAATTGTATAGGGATTGAATACAACAGTCACCATGCGCACTTTCCTCCATGGGAATAATATCTCTAACAGTCTTCGCTTTGATCGTTCCCTGGAAGACCAGTAGTAGTTACCGATGCACATCTGGAGGCATTCTGTAATCTGTGGACTATCAGAGTGTTGATGAAACACAGAAATTGCATCGGGATTGAATACATCAGTCACCATTCGCACTTTCCTCCATGGGAGTAATGTCTCTAACAGTCTACGCTTTGATCATTCCCTGGAAGACCAGTAGTAGTTTCCGATGCACATCTTGTGCCATTCTGTAATCTGTGGACTGTCAGAGTGTTGATGAAACACAGAAAAAGCAACGGGATTGAATACAACAGACACCATGCGCACTTTCCTCCACGGGAGTAATGTCTCAAACAGTCTACGCTATGGTCGTTCCCTGGAAGGCCAGTAGTAGTTTCCGATGCACATCTGGTGGCATTCTGTAATCTGTGGACTATCAGAGTGTTGATGAAACACAGAAACTGCATCGGGATTGAGTACAACAGTCACCATGCCCACATTCCTCCATGGGAGTAATGTCTCAAACAGTCTATGTTTAATCGTTCCCTGGAAGACCAGTAGTAGTTTCCGATGCACATCTGGAGGCTCTCTGTAATCTGTGGACCTTCAAAGTGTTCATGAAACACAGTAATTGTTTCGGGATTGAATACAACAGTCACCATGCGCACATTCCTCCATGGGAGTAATGTCTCAAACAGTCTACGCTTTGATCGTTCCCAGTTAGACCAGTAGTAGTTTCCGATGCACATCTGGAGGCATTCTGTAATCTGAGGGCTATCAGAGTGTTGTTGAAACACAGAAAATGCAAAGGGATTGAATACAACAGTCACCATGCGCACTTTACTCCATGGGAGTAATGTCTCAAAGAGTTTACGCATTGATCGTTCCCTGGAAGGCCAGTAGCAGTTTCCGATGCCCATCTGGAGGCATTCTGTAATCTGTCGACTATCAGAGTGTTGATGAAACACAGAAAATGAATCGGGATTGAATACAACAGTCACCATGCGCACTTTCCTCCATGGGAGTAATGTCTCAAAGAGTTTACGCTTTGATCGTTCCCTGAAAGACCAGTAGCAGTTTCCGATGCACATCTGGTGGCATTCTGTAATCTGTGGAAGTATCAGAGTGTTGATGAAACACAGAAATTGCATCGGGATTGTATACAACAGTCACCATGCGCACTTTTCTCCACGGGAGTAATGTCTCAAACAGTCTACGCTATGATCGTTCCCTGGAAGACCAGTAGTAGTTTCCGATGCACATCTGGTGGCATTCTGTAATCTGTGGACTATCAGAGTGTTGATAAACATAGAAATTGCATCGGGATTGAATACAACAGTTACCATGCGCACTTTCCTATATGGGAGTAATGTCTCAAACAGTCTACGCTTTCATCGTTCCCAGGAAGACCAGTCGTAATTTCCGATGCACATCTGGAGGCATTCTGTAATCTGTGGACTATCAGAGTGTTGATGAAACTCAGAAATTGCATCGGGATTGAATACAACAGTCACCATGCACACTTTTCTCCACGGGAGTAATGTCTCAAACAGTCTACGCTTTGATCGTTCCCTGGAAGACCAGCAGTAGTTTCAATTGCACATCTGGAGGCATTCAGTAATCTGTGGACTATCAGAGTGTTGATGAAACACAGAAATTGCATCGGGATTGAATACAACTGTCACCATGCACACTTTCGCCATGGGACTAATGTCTCTAACAGTCTACACTTCGTCGATCCCTAGAAGACTAGTAGTAGTTTCCGATGCACATCTGGAGGCTTTCCGTAATCTGTGGACTATCAGAGTGTTGACGAAACACAGAAATTGCATCGGGATTGAATACAACAGTCACCATGCGCACTTTGTTCCATGTGAGTCCTTCTCAAACAGTCTCTGCTTTGATCGTTCCCTGGAAGACCAGTAGTCGTTTCCGATGCACATCTGGATTAATTCTGTAATCTGTGGACCTTCAAAGTGTGGACTGAAAAACAGAAATTGCCTCGGGATTAAATACAACAGTCACCATGCGCACTTTCCTCCAAGGGAGTAATGTCTCAAACAGTCTACCGAAGCACATCTGTGGGCATTCTGTAATCTGTGGACCATCAGAGTTTTGTTGAAACACAGAAATTGTATAGGGATTGAATACAACAGTCACCATGAGCACTTTCCTCCATGGGAATAATATCTCTAACAGTCTTCGCTTTGATCGTTCCCTGGAAGACCAGTAGTAGTTACCGATGCACATCTGGAGGCATTCTGTAATCTGTGGACTATCAGAGTGTTGATGAAACACAGAAATTGCATCGGGATTGAATACATCAGTCACCATTCGCACTTTCCTCCATGGGAGTAATGTCTCTAACAGTCTACGCTTTGATCGTTCCCTGGAAGACCAGTAGTAGTTTCCGATGCACATCTTGTGCCATTCTGTAATCTGTGGACTGTCAGAGTGTTGATGAAACACAGAAAAAGCAACGGGATTGAATACAACAGACACCATGCGCACTTTCCTCCACGGGAGTAATGTCTCAAACAGTCTACGCTATGGTCGTTCCCTGGAAGACCAGTAGTAGTTTCCGATGCACATCTGGTGGCATTCTGTAATCTGTGGACTATCAGAGTGTTGATGAAACACAGAAACTGCATCGGGATTGAGTACAACAGTCACCATGCCCACATTCCTCCATGGGAGTAATGTCTCAAACAGTCTATGCTTTAATCGTTCCCTGGAAGACCAGTAGTAGTTTCCGATGCACATCTGGAGCCTTTCTGTAATCTGTGGACCTTCAAAGTGTTCATGAAACACAGTAATTGTTTCGGGATTGAATACAACAGTCACCATGCGCACATTCCTCCATGGGAGTAATGTCTCAAACAGTCTACGCTTTGATCGTTCCCAGGAAGACCAGTAGTAGTTTCCGATGCACATCTGGAGGCATTCTGTAATCTGAGGGCTATCAGAGTGTTGATGAAACACAGAAAATGCAAAGGGATTGAATACAACAGTCACCATGCGCACTTTACTCCATGGGAGTAATGTCTCAAAGAGTTTACGCATTGATCGTTCCCTGGAAGGCCAGTAGCAGTTTCCGATGCCCATCAGGAGGCATTCTGTAATCTGTCGACTATCAGAGTGTTGATGAAACACAGAAAATGAATCGGGATTGAATACAACAGTCACCATGCGCACTTTCCTCCATGGGAGTAATGTCTCAAAGAGTTTACGCTTTGATCGTTCCCTGAAAGACCAGTAGCAGTTTCCGATGCACATCTGGAGGCATTCTGTAATCTGTGGACTATCAGAGTGTTGATGAAGCATAGAAATTGCATCGGCATTGAATACAACAGTCACCATGCGCACTTTCCTCCATGCGAGTAATGTCTCAAACAGTCTACGCTTTGATCGTTCCTGGGAGACCAGTAGCAGTTTCCGATGCACATCTGGGTGCATTCTGTAATTTGTGGACTATCAGAGTGTTGATGAAACTCAGATATTGCATCGGGATTGAATACAACAAACACCATTCGCACTTTCCTCCATGGGAGTAATTCTGAAACAGTCAACGCTTTGTTCGTTCCCTGGAAGACCAGTAGTAATTTCCGATGCACATCTGGATTCCTTCTGTAATTTGTGGACCTTCAAAGTGTGGATGGAAACACAGAAATTGCCTCGGGATTGAATACAACAGTCACCATGCGCACTTTCCTCCATGCGAGTAATGTCTCAAACAGTTTACGCTTTGATCGTTCCCTGGAAGACCAGTAGTAGTTACCGATGCACATCTGGAGGCATTCTGTAATCTGTGGACTATCAGAGTGTTGATGAAACACAGAAATAGCATCGGCATTGAATACATCAGTCACCATTCGCACTTTCCTCCATGCGAGTAATGTCTCTAACAGTCTACGCTTTGATCATTCCCTGGGAGACCAGTAGTAGTTTCCGATGCACATCTGGTGCCATTCTGAAATGTGTGGACCTTCAAAGTGTTGATGAAACACAGAAATTGCATTGGGATTGATACAACAGTCACCATGCGCACTTTCCCCCATGGGAGTAATGTCTCAAAGAGTTTACGCTTTGATCGTTCCCTGAAAGACCAGTAGCACTTTCCGATGCACATCTGGAGGCATTCTGTAATCTGTGGACTATCAGAGTGTTGATGAAACACAGAAATTGCATCGGCATTGAATACCACAGTCACCATGCGCACTTTCCTCCATGCGAGTAATGTCCCAAACAGTCTACGCTTTGATCGTTCCTGGGAGACCAGTAGTAGTTTCCGAAGCACATCTGGCTGCATTCTGTAATCTGTGGACTATCAGAGTGTTGATGAAACTCAGATATTGCATCAGGATTGAATACAACAGACACCATACGCACTTTCCTCCATGGGAGTAATTCTGAAACAGTCAACGGTTTGATCGTTCCCTGGAAGACCAGTAGTAATTTCCGATGCACATATGGATTCCTTCTGTAATTTGTGGACCTTCAAAGTGTGGATGGAAACACAGAAATTGCCTCTGGATTGAATACAACAGTCACCATGCGCACTTTCCTCCATGCGAGTAATGTCTCAAACTGTTTACGCTTTGATCGTTCCCTGGAAGACCAGTAGTAGTTCAATTGCACATCTGGAGGCATTCAGTAATCTGTGGACTATCAGAGTGTTGATGAAACACAGAAATTACATCGGCATTGGATACAACAGTCACCATGCGCACTTTCCTCCATGCGAGTAATGTCTCAAACAGTCTACGCTTTGATCGTTCCTGGAAGACCATTAGTAGTTTCCGATGCACATCTGGATTAATTCTGTAATCTGTTTACCTTCAAAGTGTGGACTGAAAACCAGAAATTGCCTCGGGATTGAATACAACAGTCACCATGCGCACTTTCCTCCAAGGGAGTAATGTCTGAAACAGTCTACCGATGCACATCTGTGGGCATTCTGTAATCTGTGGACTATCAGAGAGTTGTTGAAACACAGAAATTGTATAGGGATTGAATACAACAGTCACCATGCGCTCTTTCCTCCATGGGAATAATATCTCTAACAGTCTTCGCTTTGATCGTTCCCTGGAAGACCAGTAGTAGTTACCGATGCACATCTGGAGGCATTCCGTAATCTGTGGACTATCAGAGTGTTGATTAAACACAGAAATTGAATCGGCATTGAATACATCAGTCACCATTCGCACTTTCCTCCATGCGAGTAATGTCTCTAACAGTCTACGCTTTGATCATTCCCTGGAAGACCAGTAGTAGTTTCCGATGCACATCTGGTGCCATTCTGTAATCTGTGGACTATCAGAGTGTTGATGAAACACAGAAAAAGCAACGGGATTGAATACAACAGTCACCATGCGCACTTTCCTCCACGGGAGTAATGTCTCAAAGAGTCTACGCTATGATCGTTCATTGGAAGACCAGTAGTAGTTACCGATGCACATCTGGTGGCATTCTGTAATCTGTGGACTATCAGAGTGTTGGTGAAACACAGAAACTGCATCGGGATTGAACACAACAGTCACCATGCGCACATTCCTCCATGGGAGTAATGTCTCAAACAGTCTACGCTTTGATCGTTCCCAGGAAGACCAGTAGTAGTTTCCGATGCACATCTGGAGGAATTCTGTAATCTGAGGGCTATCAGAGTGTTGATGAAACACAGAAAATGCAAAGGGATTGAATACAACAGTCATTATGCGCACTTTACTCCATGGGAGTAATGTCTCAAAGAGATTACGCATTGATCGTTCCCTGTAAGACCAGTAGCAGTTTCCGATGCCCGTCTGGAGGCATTCTGTAATCTGTGGACTATTAGAGTGTTGATGAAACACAGAAAATGCATCGGGATTGAATACAACAGTCACCATGCGCACTTTCCTCCATGGGAATAATGTCTCAAAGAGTTTACGCTTTGATCGTTCCCTGAAAGACCAGTAGCAGTTTCCGATGCACATCTGGAGGCATTCTGTAATCTGTGGACTATCAGAGTGTTGATGAAACACAGAAATTGCATCGGCATTGAATACAACAGTCACCATGCGCACTTTCCTCCATGGGAGTAATGTCTCAAAGAGTTTACGCTTTGATCGTTCCCTGAAAGACCAGTAGCAGTTTCCGATGCACATCTGGAGGCATTCTGTAATCTGTGGACTATCAGAGTGTTGATGAAACACAGAAATTGCATCGGCATTGAATACAACAGTCACCATTCGCACTTTCCTCCATGCGAGTAATGTCTCTAACAGTCTACGCTTTGATCATTCCCAGGGAGACCAGTAGTAGCTTCCGATGCACATCTGGTGCCATTCTGTAATCTGTGGACCTTCAAAGTGTTGATGAAACACAGAAATTGCATTGGGATTGAATACAACAGTCACCATGCGCACTTTCCTCCATGGGAGTAATGTCTCAAAGAGTTTACGCTTTGATCGTTCCCTGAAAGACCAGTAGCAGTTTCCGATGCACATCTGGAGGCATTCTGTAATCTGTGGACTATCAGAGTGTTGATGAAACACAGAAATTGCATCGGCATTGAATACCACAGTCACCATGCGCACTTTCCTCCATGCGAGTAATGTCTCAAACAGTCTACGCTTTGATCGTTCCTGGGAGACCAGTAGTAGTTTCCGAAGCACATCTGGCTGCATTCTGTAATCTGTGGACTATCAGAGTGTTGATGAAACTCAGATATTGCATCAGGATTGAATACAACAGACACCATACGCACTTTCCTCCATGGGAGTAATTCTGAAACAGTCAACGGTTTGATCGTTCCCTGGAAGACCAGTAGTAATTTCCGATGCACATATGGATTCCTTCTGTAATTTGTGGACCTTCAAAGTGTGGATGGAAACACAGAAATTGCCTCGGGATTGAATACAACAGTCACCATGCGCACTTTCCTCCATGCGAGTAATGTCTCAAACTGTTTACGCTTTGATCGTTCCCTGGAAGACCAGTAGTAGTTCAATTGCACATCTGGAGGCATTCAGTAATCTGTGGACTATCAGAGTGTTGATGAAACACAGAAATTACATCGGCATTGGATACAACAGTCACCATGCGCACTTTCCTCCATGCGAGTAATGTCTCAAACAGTCTACGCTTTGATCGTTTCTGGAAGACCATTAGTAGTTTCCGATGCACATCTGGATTAATTCTGTAATCTGTTTACCTTCAAAGTGTGGACTGAAAACCAGAAATTGCCTCGGGATTGAATACAACAGTCACCATGCGCACTTTCCTCCAAGGGAGTAATGTCTGAAACAGTCTACCGATGCACATCTGTGGGCATTCTGTAATCTGTGGACTATCAGAGTGTTGTTGAAACACAGAAATTGTATAGGGATTGAATACAACAGTCACCATGCGCTCTTTCCTCCATGGGAATAATATCTCTAACAGTCTTCGCTTTGATCGTTCCCTGGAAGACCAGTAGTAGTTACCGATGCACATCTGGAGGCATTCCGTAATCTGTGGAATATCAGAGTGTTGATGAAACACAGAAATTGAATCGGCATTGAATACATCAGTCACCATTCGCACTTTCCTCCATGCGAGTAATGTCTCTAACAGTCTACGCTTTGATCATTCCCTGGAAGACCAGTAGTAGTTTCCGATGCACATCTGGTGCCATTCTGTAATCTGTGGACTATCAGAGTGTTGATGAAACACAGAAAAAGCAACGGGATTGAATACAACAGTCACCATGCGCACTTTCCTCCACGGGAGTAATGTCTCAAAGAGTCTACGCTATGATCGTTCATTGGAAGACCAGTAGTAGTTACCGATGCACATCTGGTGGCATTCTGTAATCTGTGGACTATCAGAGTGTTGATGAAACACAGAAACTGCATCGGGATTGAACACAACAGTCACCATGCGCACATTCCTCCATGGGAGTAATGTCTCAAACAGTTTATGCTTTAATCGTTCCCTGGAAGACCGGTAGTAGTTTCCGATGCACATCTGGAGGCTTTCTGTAATCTGTGGACCTTCAAAGTGTTGATGAAACACAGTAATTGTCTCGGGATTGAATACAACAGTCACCATGCGCACATTCCTCCATGGGAGTAATGTCTCAAACAGTCTACGCTTTGATCGTTCCCAGGAAGACCAGTAGTAGTTTCCGATGCACATCTGGAGGAATTCTGTAATCTGAGGGCTATCAGAGTGTTGATGAAACACAGAAAATGCAAAGGGATTGAATACAACAGTCATTATGCGCACTTTACTCCATGGGAGTAATGTCTCAAAGAGATTACGCATTGATCGTTCCCTGTAAGACCAGTAGCAGTTTCCGATGCCCGTCTGGAGGCATTCTGTAATCTGTGGACTATTAGAGTGTTGATGAAACACAGAAAATGCATCGGGATTGAATACAACAGTCACCATGCGCACTTTCCTCCATGGGAATAATGTCTCAAAGAGTTTACGCTTTGATCGTTCCCTGAAAGACCAGTAGCAGTTTCCGATGCACATCTGGAGGCATTCTGTAATCTGTGGACTATCAGAGTGTTGATGAAACACAGAAATTGCATCGGCATTGAATACAACAGTCACCATGCGCACTTTCCTCCATGGGAGTAATGTCTCAAAGAGTTTACGCTTTGATCGTTCCCTGAAAGACCAGTAGCAGTTTCCGATGCACATCTGGAGGCATTCTGTAATCTGTGGACTATCAGAGTGTTGATGAAACACAGAAATTGCATCGGCATTGAATACAACAGTCACCATTCGCACTTTCCTCCATGCGAGTAATGTCTCTAACAGTCTACGCTTTGATCATTCCCAGGGAGACCAGTAGTAGCTTCCGATGCACATCTGGTGCCATTCTGTAATCTGTGGACCTTCAAAGTGTTGATGAAACACAGAAATTGCATTGGGATTGAATACAACAGTCACCATGCGCACTTTCCTCCATGGGAGTAATCTCTCAAAGAGTTTACGCTTTGATCGTTCCCTGAAAGACCAGTAGCAGTTTCCGATGCACATCTGGAGGCATTCTGTAATCTGTGGACTATCAGAGTGTTGATGAAACACAGAAATTGCATCGGCATTGAATACAACAGTCACCATGCGCACTTTCCTCCATGCGATTAATGTCTCAAACAGTCTACGCTTTGATCGTTCCTGGGAGACCAGTAGTAGTTTCCGAAGCACATCTGGCTGCATTCTGTAATCTGTGGACTATCAGAGTGTTGATGAAACTCAGATATTGCATCAGGATTGAATACAACAGACACCATTCGCACTTTCCTCCATGGGAGTAATTCTGAAACAGTCAACGGTTTGATCGTTCCCTGGAAGACCAGTAGTAATTTCCGATGCACATCTGGATTCCTTCTGTAATTTGTGGACCTTCAAAGTGTGGATGGAAACACAGAAATTGCCTCGGGATTGAATACAACAGTCACCATGCGCACTTTCCTCCATGCGAGTAATGTCTCAAACGGTTTACGCTTTGATCGTTCCCTGGAAGACCAGTAGTAGTTCAATTGCACATCTGGAGGCATTCAGTAATCTGTGGACTATCAGAGTGTTGATGAAACACAGAAATTGCATCGGCATTGGATACAACAGTCACCATGCGCACTTTCCTCCATGCGAGTAATGTCTCAAACAGTCTACGCTTTGATCGTTCCTGGAAGACCATTAGCAGTTTCCGATGCACATCTGGATTAATTCTGTAATCTGTTTACCTTCAAAGTGTGGACTGAAAAACAGAAATTGCCTCGGGATTGAATACAACAGTCACCATGCGCACTTTCCTCCAAGGGAGTAATGTCTCAAACAGTCTACCGATGCACATCTGTGGGCATTCTGTAATCTGTGGACTATCAGAGTGTTGTTGAAACACAAAAATTGTATAGGGATTGAATGCAACAGTCACCATGCGCTCTTTCCTCCATGGGAATAATATCTCTAACAGTCTTCGCTTTGATCGTTCCCTGGAAGACCAGTAGTAGTTACCAATGCACATCTGGAGGCATTCTGTAATCTGTGGACTATCAGAGTGTTGATGAAACACAGAAATTGAATCGGCATTGAATACATCAGTCACCATTCGCACTTTCCTCCATGCGAGTAATGTCTCTAACAGTCTACGTTTGATCATTCCCTGGAAGACCAGTAGTAGTTTCCGATGCACATCTGGTGCCATTCTGTAATCTGTGGACTATCAGAGTGTTGATGAAACACAGAAAAAGCAACGGGATTGAATACAACAGTCACCATGCGCACTTTCCTCCACGGGAGTAATGTCTCAAAGAGTCTACGCTATGATCGTTCATTGGAAGACCAGTAGTAGTTACCGATGCACATCTGGTGGCATTCTGTAATCTGTGGACTATCAGAGTGTTGATGAAACACAGAAACTGCATCGGGATTGAACACAACAGTCACCATGCGCACATTCCTCCATGGGAGTAATGTCTCAAACAGTTTATGCTTTAATCGTTCCCTGGAAGACCAGTAGTAGTTCCCGATGCACATCTGGAGGCTTTCTGTAATCTGTGGACCTTCAAAGTGTTGATGAAACACAGTAATTGTCTCGGGATTGAATACAACAGTCACCATGCGCACTTTCCTCCATGGGAGTAATGTCTCAAACAGTCTACGCTTTGATCGTTCCCAGGAAGACCAGTAGTAGTTTCCGATGCACATCTGGAGGCATTCTGTAATCTGAGGGCTATCAGAGTGTTGATGAAACACAGAAAATGCAAAGGGATTGAATACCACAGTCATTATGCGCACTTTACTCCATGGGAGTAATGTCTCAAAGAGATTACGCATTGATCGTTCCCTGTAAGACCAGTAGCAGTTTCCGATGCCCATCTGGAGGCATTCTGTAATCTGTGGACTATTAGAGTGTTGATGAAACACAGAAAATGCATCGGGATTGAATACAACAGTCACCATGCGCACTTTCCTCCATGGGAATAATGTCTCAAAGAGTTTACGCTTTGATCGTTCCCTGAAAGACCAGTAGCAGTTTCCGATGCACATCTGGAGGCAATCTGTAATCTGTGGACTATCAGAGTGTTGATGAAACACAGAAATTGCATCGGCATTGAATACAACAGTCACCATGCGCACTTTCCTCCATGGGAGTAATGTCTCAAAGAGTTTACGCTTTGATCGTTCCCTGAAAGACCAGTAGCAGTTTCCGATGCACATCTGGAGGCATTCTGTAATCTGTGGACTATCAGAGTGTTGATGAAACACAGAAATTGCATCGGCATTGAATACAACAGTCACCATTCGCACTTTCCTCCATGCGAGTAATGTCTCTAACAGTCTACGCTTTGATCATTCCCAGGGAGACCAGTAGTAGTTTCCGATGCACATCTGGTGCCATTCTGTAATCTGTGGACCTTCAAAGTGTTGATGAAACACAGAAATTGCATTGGGATTGAATACAACAGTCACCATGCGCACTTTCCTCCATGGGAGTAATGTCTCAAAGAGTTTACGCTTTGATCGTTCACTGAAAGACCAGTAGCAGTTTCCGATGCACATCTGGAGGCATTCTGTAATCTGTGGACTATCAGAGTGTTGATGAAACACAGAAATTGCATCGGCATTGAATACAACAGTCACCATGCGCACTTTCCTCCATGCGATTAATGTCTCAAACAGTCTACGCTTTGATCGTTCCTGGGAGACCAGTAGTAGTTTCCGAAGCACATCTGGCTGCATTCTGTAATCTGTGGACTATCAGAGTGTTGATGAAACTAAGATATTGCATCAGGATTGAATACAACAGACACCATTCGCACTTTCCTCCATGGGAGTAATTCTGAAACAGTCAACGGTTTGATCGTTCCCTGGAAGACCAGTAGTAATTTCCGATGCACATCTGGATTCCTTCTGTAATTTGTGGACCTTCAACGTGTGGATGGAAACACAGAAATTGCCTCGGGATTGAATACAACAGTCACCATGCGCACTTTCCTCCATGCGAGTAATGTCTCAAACAGTTTACGCTTTGATCGTTCCCTGGAAGACCAGTAGTAGTTCAATTGCACATCTGGAGGCATTCAGTAATCTGTGGACTATCAGAGTGTTGATGAAACACAGAAATTGCATCGGCATTGCATACAACAGTCACCATGCGCACTTTCCTCCATGCGAGTAATGGCTCAAAGAGTTTACGCTTTGATCGTTCCCTGGAAGACCAGTAGCAGTATCCGATGCACATCTGGAGGCATTCTGTAATCTGTGGACTATCAGGGTATTGATGAAACACAGAAATTGCATCGGGATTGAATACAACAGTCACCATGCGCACTTTCCTCCATGTGAGTCCTTCTCAAACAGTCTCCGCTTTGATCGTTCCCTGGAAGACCAGTAGTAGTTTCCGATGCACATCTGGATTAATTCTGTAATCTGTGGACCTTCAAAGTGTGGACTGAAAAACAGAAATTGCATCGGGATTGAATACAACAGTCACCATGCGCACTTTCCTCCAAGGGAGTAATGTCTCAAACAGTCTACCGATGCACATCTGTGGGCATTCTGTAATCTGTGGACTATCAGAGTGTTGTTGAAACACAGAAATTGTTTAGGGATTGAATACAACAGTCACCATGCGCACTTTCCTCCATGGGAATAATATCTCTAACAGTCTTCGCTTTGATCGTTCCCTGGAAGTCCAGTAGTAGTTACCGATGCACATCAGGAGGCATTCTGTAATCTGTGGACTATCAGAGTGTTGATGAAACACAGAAATTGCATCGGGATTGAATACATCAGTCACCATTCAAACTTTCCTCCATAGGAGTAATGTCTTAAACAGTCTACGCTTTGTTCGTTCCCAGGAAGACCAGTAGTAGTTTCCGATGCACATCTGGAGGCATTCTGTAATCTGAGGGCTATCAGAGTTTTGATGAAACACAGAAAATGCAAAGGGATTGAATACAACAGTCATTATGCGCACTTTACTCTATGGGAGTAATATCTCTAAGAGTTTACGCATCGATCGTTCCCTGGAAGACCAGTCGTAGTTTCCGATGAACATCTGGAGGCATTCTGTTATCTGTGGACCATCAGAGTGTTGATGGAACACAGAAATTGCATCGGAATTGAATACAACAGTCATCATGCTCACTTTCCTCCACGGGAGTAATGTCTCAAACAGTCTACGCTTTGATCGTTCCCTGAAAGACCAGTAGTAGTTTCCGATGCACATCTGGTGGAATTCTGTAATCTGTGGACTATCAGAGTGCTGATGAAACACAGAAATTGCATCGGGATTGAATACAACAGTCACCATGTACACTTTCCTCCGTGGGAGTTATGTCTTCAACAGTCTACACTTTGATCGATCCCTGGACGACTAGTAGTAGTTTCCGAGGCACATCTGGAGGCTTTCCGTAATCTGTGGACTATCAGAGTGTTGATGAAACACAGAAATTGCATCGGGATTGAATACAACAGTCACAATGCACACTTTCCTCCATGGGAGTAATGTCCCAAACAGTCTACGCTTTGATCGTTCCCTGGAAGACCAGTCGTAGTTTCCGATGAACATCTGGAGGCATTCTGTTATCTGTGGACCATCAGAGTGTTGATGGAACACAGAAATTGCATCGGAATTGAATACAACAGTCATCATGCTCACTTTCCTCCACGGGAATAATGTCTCAAACAGTCTACGCTTTGATCGTTCCCTGAAAGACCAGTAGTAGTTTCCGATGCAGATCTGGTGGCATTCTGTAATCTGTGGACTATCAGAGTGTTGATGAAACACAGAAAATTCATCGGGATTGAATACAACAGTCACCATGCGCACTTTCCTCCATGGGAGTAATGTCTCAAAGAGTTTACGCTTTGATCGTTCCATGGAAGACCAGTAGCAGTTTCCGATGCACATCTGGATTAATTCTGTAATCTGTGGACCTTCAAAGTGTGGACTGAAAAACAGAAATTGCCTCGGGATTGAATACAACAGTCACCATTCGCACTTTCCTCCAAGGGAGTAATGTCTCAAACAGTCTACCGATGCACATCTGTGGGCATTCTGTAATCTGTGGACTATCAGAGTGTTGTTGAAACACAGAAATTGTATAGGGATTGAATACAACTGTCACCATGCGCACTTCCCTCCATGGGAATAACATCTCTAACAGTCTTCGCTTTGATCGTTCCCTGGAAGACCAGTAGTAGTTACTGATGCACATCTGGAGGCAATCTGTAATCTGTGGACTATCAGAGTGTTGATGAAACACAGAAATTGCATCGGGATTGAATACATCAGTCACCATGCGCACATTCCCCCATGGGAGTATGTCTCAAACAGTCTACGCTTTGATCGTTCCCAGGAAGACCAGTAGTAGTTTCCGATGCACATCAGGAGGCATTCTGTAATCTGAGGGCTATCAGAGTTTTGATGAAACACAGAAAATGCAAAGGGATTGAATACAACAGTCATTATGGGCACTTTACTCCATGGGAGTAATATCTCAAAGAGTTTACGCATTGATCGTTCCCTGGAAGACCAGTAGCAGTTTCCGATGCACATCTGGAGGCATTCTGTAATCTGTTGACTGTTAGAGTGTTAATGAAACACAGAAAATTCATCGGGATTGAACACAACAGTAACCATGCGCACTTTCCTCCATGGGAGTAATGTCTCAAAGATTTTACGCTTTGATCGTTAGCTGAAAGACCAGTAGCAGTTTCCGATGCACATCTGGAGGCATTCTGTAATCTGTGGACTATCAGAGTGTTGATGAAACACAGAAATTGCATCGGCATTGAATACAACAGTCACCATGCGCACTTTCCTCCATGCGAGTAATGTCTCAAACAGTCTACGCTTTTTATCGTTCCTGGAAGACCAGTAGTAGTTTCCGATGCACATCTGGCTGCATTCTGTAATCTGTGGACTATCAGAGTGTTGATGAATTTCAGATATTGCATCGGGATTGAATACAACAGACACCATATGCACTTTCCTCCATGGGAGTGATATCTCTAACAGTCTACGCTTTGATCATTCCCTGGAAGACCAGTAGCAGTCTCCGATGCACATCTGGTGGCATTCTGTAATCTGTGGAAGTATCAGAGTGGTGATGAAACACAGAAATTGCATCGGGATTGTATACAACAGTCACCATGCGCACTTTTCTCCACGGGAGTAATGTCTCAAACAGTCTACGCTATGATCGTTCCCTGGAAGACCAGTAGTAATTTCCGATGCACATCTGGTGGCATTCTGTAATCTGTGGACTATCAGAGTGTTGATGAAACATAGAAATTGCATCGGGATTGAATACAACAGTCACCATGCGCACTTTCCTCCATGGGAGTAATGTCCCTTACAGTCTACGCTTTCATCGTTCCCAGGAAGACCAGTCGTAGTTTCCGATGCACATCTGGAGGCATTCTGTAATCTGTGGACTATCAGAGTGTTGATGAAACTCAGAAATTGCATCGGGATTGAATACAACAGACACCATTTGCACTTTCCTCCATGGGAGTAATGTCTCAAACAGTTTACGCTATGATCGTTCCCTGGAAGACCAGTAGTAGTTTCCGATGCACACCTGGAGATATTCTGTATTCTGTGTTGATGAAACACAGAAATTGCATCGGGATTGAATACAACAGTCACCATGCGCACTTTCCTCCATGGGAGTAATTCTCAAACAGTCTACGATTTAATCATTCCCTATAAGACCAGTAATAGTTTCCGATGCACATCTGGAGGCTTTCTGTAATCTGTGGACCTTCAAAGTGTTGATGAATCACAGTAACTGTCTCGGGATTGAATGCAACAGTCACCATGCGCACTTTCCTCCATGGGAGTAATGTCTCAAACAGTCTACGCTTTGATCGTTCCCTGGAAGACCAGCAGTAGTTTCAATTGCACATCTGGAGGCATTCAGTAATCTGTGGACTATCAGAGTGTTGATGAAACACAGAAATTGCATCGGGATTGAATACAACAGTCACCATGCACACTTTCCCCATGGGAGTAATGTCTCTAACAGTCTACACTTTGATCGATCCCTGGAAGACTAGTAGTAGTTTCCGATGCACATCTGGAGCCTTTCCGTAATCTGTGGACTATCAGAGTGTTGATGAAACACAGAAATTGCATCGGGATTGAATACAACAGTCACAATGCACACTTTCCTCCATGGGAGTAATGTCCCAAACAGTCTACGCTTTGATCGTTCCCTGGAATACCAGTAGCAGTTTTCGATGCACATCTGGAGGCATTCTGTAATCTGTGGACTATCACAGTGTTGATGAAACACAGAAAATGCATCGGGATTGAATACAACAGTCACCATGCGCACTTTCCTCCATGCGAGTAATGTCTCAAAGAGTTTACGCTTTGATTGTTCCCCGGAAGACCAGTAGCAGTTTCCGATGCACATCTGGAGGCATTCTGTAATCTGTGGACTATCAGAGTATTGACGAAACACAGAAATTGCATCGGGATTGAATACAACAATCACCATGCGCACTTTCCTCCGTGTGAGTCCATCTCAAACAGTCTCCGCTTTGATCGTTCCCTGGAAGACCAGTAGTAGTTTCCGATGCACATCTGGATTAATTCTGTAATCTGTGGACCTTCAAAGTGTGGACTGAAAAACAGAAATTGCCTCGGGATTGAATACAACAGTCACCATGTGCACATTCCTCCAAGGGAGTAATGTCTCAAACAGTCTACCGAAGCACATCTGTGGGCATTCTGTAATCTGTGGACCATCAGAGTTTTGTTGAAACACAGAAATTGTATAGGGATTGAATACAACAGTCACCATGCGCACTTTCCTCCATGGGAATAATATCTCTAACAGTCTTCGCTTTGATCGTTCCCTGGAAGACCAGTAGTAGGTACCGATGCACA
Source organism: Schistocerca gregaria (assembly GCF_023897955.1). NCBI lineage: Eukaryota > Metazoa > Arthropoda > Insecta > Orthoptera > Acrididae > Schistocerca > Schistocerca gregaria. Next base: position 46,913,753 of record NC_064927.1, read on the forward strand.
TCTGGAGGCATTCTGTAATCTGTGGACTATCAGAGTGTTGATGAAACACAGAAATTGCATCGGGATTGAATACATCAGTCACCATTCGCACTTTCCTCCATGGGAGTAATGTCTCTAACAGTCTACGCTTTGATCATTCCCTGGAAGACCAGTAGTAGTTTCCGATGCACATCTGGTGCCATTCTGTAATCTGTGGACTATCAGAGTGTTGATGAAACACAGAAAATGCATCGGGATTGAATACAACAGTCACCATGCGCACTTTCCTCCATGGGAGTAATGTCTCAAAGAGTTTACGCTTTGATCGTTCCCTGAAAGACCAGTAGCAGTTTCCGATGCACATCTGGAGGCATTCTGTAATCTGTGGACTATCAGAGTGTTGATGAAACACAGAAATTGCATCGGCATTGAATACAACAGTCACCATGCGCACTTTCCTCCATGCGAGTAATGTCTCAAACAGTCTACGCTTTGATCGTTCCTGGAAGACCAGTAGAAGTTTCCGATGCACATCTCGCTGCATTCTGTAATCTGTGGACTATCAGAGTGTTGATGAATTTCAGATATTGCATCGGGATTGAATACAACAATCACCATTCGCACTTTCCTCCATGGGAGTAATATCTCTAACAGTCTACGCTTAGATCATTCGGTGGAAGACCAGTAGCAGTTTCCGATGCACATCTGGTGGCATTCTGTAATCTGTGGAAGTATCAGAGTGTTGATGAAACACAGAAATTGCATCGGGATTGTATACAACAGTCACCATGCGCACTTTTCTCCACGGGAGGTATGTCTCAAACAGTCTACGCTATGATCGTTCAATGGAAGACCAGTAGTAGTTTCCGATGCACATCTGGTGGCATTCTGTATTCTGTGGACTATCAGAACGTTGATGAAACATAGAAATTGCATCGGGATTGAATACAACAGTCACCATGTGCACTTTCCTCCATGGGAGTAATGTCTCAAACAGTCTACGCTTTCATCGTTCCCAGGAAGACCAGTCGTAGTTTCCGATGCACATCTGGAGGCATTCTGTAATCTGTGGACTATCAGAGTGTTGATGAAACTCAGAAATTGCATCGGGATTGAATAAAACAGACACCATTTGCACTTTCCTCCATGAGAGTAATTCTGAAACAGTCAACGCTTTGATCGTTCCCTGGAAAATCGGTAGTAATTTCCGATGCACATCTGGATTCCTTCTGTAATTTGTGGACCTTCAAAGTGTGGATGGAAACACAGAAATGGCCTCGGGATTGAACCCAACAGTCATCATGCGCACTTTCCTCCATGGGAGTAATGTCTCAAACAGTTTACGCTATGATCGTTCCCAGGAAGACCAGTCGTAGTTTCCGATGCACATCTGGTGGCATTCTGTAATCTGTGGACTATCAGAACGTTGATGAAACATAGAAATTGCATCGGGATTGAATACAACAGTCACCATGCGCACTTTCCTCCATGGGAGTAATTCTCAAACAGTCTACGATTTAATCATTCCCTATAAGACCAGTAATAGTATCCGATGCACATCTGGAGGCTTTCTGTAATCTGTGGACTTTCAAAGTGTTGATGAATCACAGTAACTGTCTCGGGATGGAATGCAACAGTCACCATGCGCACTTTCCTCCATGGGAGTAATGTCTCAAACAGTCTACGCTTTGATCGTTCCCTGGAAGACCAGCAGTAGTTTCAATTGCACATCTGGAGGCATTCAGTAATCTGTGGACTATCAGAGTGTTGATGAAACACAGAAATTGCATCGGGATAGAATACAACAGTCACCATGCACACTTTCCCCATGGAAGTAATGTCTCTAACAGTCTACACTTTGTCGATCCCTGGAAGACTAGTAATAGTTTCCGATGCACATCTGGAGGCTTTCCGCAATCTGTGGACTGTCAGAGTGTTGATGAAACACAGAAATTGCATCGGGATTGAATACAACAGTCACAATGCACACTTTCCTCCATGGGAGTAATGTCCCAAACAGTCAACGCTTTGATCGTTCCCTGGAAGACCAGTCGTAGTTTCCGATGCACATCTGGAGGCATTCTGTAATCTGTGGACTATCACAGTGTTGATGAAACACTGAAAATGCATCGGGATTGAATACAACAGTCACCATGCGCACTTTCCTCCATGGGAGTAATGTCTCAAAGAGTTTACGCTTTGATCGTTCACTGGAAGACCAGTAGCAGTTTCCGATGCACTACTGGTGGCATTCTGTAATCTGTGGACTATCAGAGTATTGATGAAACACAGAAATTGCATCGGGATTGAATACAACAGTCACCATGCGCACTTTCCTTCATGTGAGTCCTTCTCAAACAGTCTCCGCTTTGATCGTTCCCTGGAAGACCAGTAGTAGTTTCCGATGCACATCTGGATTAATTCTGTAATCTGTGGACCTTCAAAGTGTGGACTGAAAAACAGAAATTGCCTCGGGATTGAATACAACAGTCACCATGCGCACTTTCCTCCAAGGGAGTAATGTCTCAAACAGTCTACCGAAGCACATCTGTATGCATTCTGTAATCTGTGGACCATCAGAGTGTTGTTGAAACACAGAAATTGTATAATGATTGAATACAACAGTCACCATGCGCACTTTCCTTCATGGGAATAATATCTCTAACAGTCTTCGCTTTGATCGTTCCCTGGAAGACCAGTAGTAGTTACCGATGCACATCTGGAGGCATTCTGTAATCTGTGGACGATCAGAGTGTTGAAGAAACACAGAAATTGCATCGGGATTGAATACAACAGACACCATTTGCACTTTCCTCCATGGGAGTAATTCTGAGACAGTCAACGCTTTGATCGTTCCCTGGAAGATCGGTAGTAATTTCCGATGCACATCTGGATTCCTTCTGTAATTTGTGGACCTTCAAAGTGTGGATGGAAACACAGAAATGGCCTCGGGATTGAATACAACAGTCACCATGCGCACTTTCCTCCATGGGAGTAATGTCTCAAACAGTTTACGCTATGATCGTTCCCTGGAAGACCAGTAGTAGTTTCCGATGCACACCTAGATATATTCTGTATTCTGTGTTGATGAAACACAGAAATTGCATCGGGATTGAATACAACAGTCACCATGCGCACTTTCCTCCATGGGAGTAATTCTCAAACAGTCTACGATTTAATCATTCCCTATAAAACCAGTAATAGTTTCCGATGCACATCTGGAGGCTTTCTGTAATCTGTGGACCTTCAAAGTGTTGATGAATCACAGTAACTGTCTCGGGATTGAATGCAACAGTCACCATGCGCACTTTCCTCCATGGGAGTAATGTCTCAAACAGTCTACGCTTTGATCGTTCCCTGGAAGACCAGCAGTAGTTTCAATTGCACATCTGGAGGCATTCAGTAATCTGTGGACTATCAGAGTGTTGATGAAACACAGAAATTGCATCGGGATTGAATACAACAGTCACCGTGCACACTTTCCCCATGGGAGTAATGTCTCTAACAGTCTACCCTTTGTCGATCCCTGGAAGACTAGTAGTAGTTTCCGATGCACATCTGGAGGCTTTCCGTAATCTGTGGACTATCAGAGTGTTGATGAAACACAGAAACTGCATCGGGACTGAATACAACAGTCATCATGCTCACTTTCCCCCAAGGGAGTAATGTCTCAAACAGTCTACGCTTTGATCGTTCCCTGAAAGACCAGTAGTAGTTTCCGATGCACATCTGGTGGCATTCTGTAATCTGTGGACTATCAGAGTGTTGATGAAACACAGAAGTTGCATCGGGATTGAATACAACAGTCACAATGCGCACTTTCCTAAATGGTGAGTAACGTCTCTAACAGTCTACGCTTTGATCGTTCCCTGGAATACCAGTAGCAGTTTCCGATGCACATCTGGAGGCATTCTGTAATCTGTGGACTATCACAGTGTTGATGAAACAAAGAAAATGCATAGGGATTGAATACAACAGTCACCATGCGCACTTTCCTCCATGGGAGTAATGTCTCAAAGAGTTTACGCTTTGATCGTTCCCTGGAAGACCAGTAGCAGTTTCCGATGCACATCTGGAGGCCTTCTGTAATCTGTGGACTATCAGAGTATTGACGAAACACAGAATTTGCATCGGGATTGAATACAACAGTCACCATGCGCACTTTGTTCCATGTGAGTCCTTCTCAAACAGTCTCCGCTTTGATCGTTCCCTGGAAGACCAGTAGTAGTTTCCGATGCACATCTGGATTAATTCTGTAATCTGTGGACCTTCAAAGTGTGGACTGAAAGACAGAAATTGCCTCGGGATTGAATACAACAGTCACCATGCGCACTTACCTCCAAGGGAGTAATGTCTCAAAAAGTCTACCGAAGCACATCTGTGGGCATTCTGGAATCTGTGGACCATCAGAGTGTTGTTGAAACACAGAAATTGTATAGGGATTGAATACAACAGTCACCATGCGCACTTTCCTCCATGGGAATAATATCTCTAACAGTCTTCGCTTTGATCGTTCCCTGGAAGACCAGTAGTAGTTACCGATGCACATCTGGAGGGATTCTGTAACCTGTGGACTATCAGAGTGTTGATGAAACACAGAAATTGCATCGGGATTTAATACATCAGTCACCATTCGCACTTTCCTCCATGGGAGTAATGTCTCAAACAGTCTACGCTTTGATCATTCCCTGGAAGACCAGTAGTAGTTTCCGATGCACATCTGGTGCCATTCTGTAATCTGTGGACTATCAGAGTGTTGGTGAAACACAGAAAAAGCAACGGGATTGAATACAACAGTTACCATGCGCACTTTCTTCCACGGGAGTAATGTCTCAAACAGTCTACGCTATGATCGTTCCCTGGAAGACCAGTAGTAGTTTCCGATGCACATCTGGTGGCATTCTGTAATCTGTGGACTATCAGAGTGTTGATGAAACACAGAAACTGCATCGGGATTGAGTACAACAGTCACCATGCGCACATTCCTACATGGGAGTAATGTCTCAAACAGTCTACGCTTTAATCGTTTCCTGGAAGACCCGTAGTAGTTTCCGATGCACATCTGGAGGCTTTCTGTAATCTGTGGACCTTCAAAGTGTGCATGAAACTCAGTAATTGTCTCGGGATTGAATACAACAGTCACCATGCGCACATTCCTCCATGGGAGTAATTTCTCAAACAGTCTACGCTTTGATCGTTCCCAGGAAGACCAGTAGTAGTTTCCGATGCACATCTGGAGGCATTCTGTAATCTGTGGACTATCAGAGTGTTGATGAAACACAGAAATTGCATCGGCTTTGAATACAACAGTCACCATGCGCACTTTCCTCCATGCGAGTAATGTCTCAAACAGTTTACGCTTTGATCGTTCCCTGGAAGACCAGTAGTAGTTTCAATTGCACATCTGGAGGCATTCAGTAATCAGTGGACTATCAGAGTGTTGATGAAACACAGAAATTGCATCGGCATTGAATACAACAGTCACCATGCGCACTTTCCTCGATGCGAGTAATGTCTCAAACAGTCTAGGCTTTGATCGTTCCTGGAAGACCAGTAGTAGTTTCCGATGCACATCTGGATTAATTCTGTGATCTGTGGACCTTCAAAGTGTGGACTGAAAAACAGAAATTGCCTCGGGATTGAATACAACAGTCACCATGCGCACTTTCCTCCAAGGGAGTAATGTCTCAAACAGTCTACCGATGCACATCTGTGGGCATTCTGTAATCTGTGGACTATTAGAGTGTTGTTGAAACACAGAAATTGTATAGGGATTGAATACAACAGTCACCATGCGCACTTTCCTCCATGGGAATAATATCTCTAACAGTCTTCGCTTTGATCGTTCCCTGGAAGACCAGTAGTAGTTACCGATGCACATCTGGAGGCATTCTGTAATCTGAGGGCTATCAGAGTGTTGATGAATCACAGAAAATGCAAAGGGATTGAATACAACAGTCATTATGCGCACTTTACTCCATGGGAGTAATGTCTCAAAGAGTTTACGCATTGATCGTTCCCTGGAAGAAAAGTAGCAGTTTCCGATGCCCATCTGGAGGCATTCTGTAATCTGTGGACTATCAGAGTGTTGATGAAACACAGAAAATGCATCGGGATGAATACAACAGTCACCATGCGCACTTTCCTCCATGGGAGTAATGTCTCAAAGAGTTTACTCTTTGATCGTTCCCTGAAAGACCAGTAGCAGTTTCCGATGCACATCTGGAGGCATTCTGTAATCTGTGGACTATCAGAGTGTTGATGAAACACAGAAATTGCATCGGCATTGAACACAACAGTCACCATGCGCACTTTCCTCCATGCGAGTAATGTCTCAAACAGTCTATGCTTTGATCGTTCCTGGGAGACCAGTAGTAGTTTTCGATGCACATCTGGCTGCATTCTGTAATCTGTGGACTATCAGAGTGTTGATGAAACTCAGATATTGCATCGGGATTGAATACAACAGACACCATTCGCACTTTCCTCCATGCGAGTAATGTCTCAAACAGTCTATGCTTTGATCGTTCCTGGGAGACCAGTAGTAATTTCCGATGCACATCTTGATTCCTTCTGTAATTTGTGGACCTTCAAAGTGTGGATGGAAACACAGAAATTGCCTCGGGATTGAATACAACAGTCACCATGCGCACTTTCCTCCATGAGAGTAATGTCTCAAACCGTTTACGCTTTGATCGTTCCCTGGAAGACCAGTAGTAGTTCAATTGCACATCTGGAGGCATTCAGTGATCTGTGGACTATCAGAGTGTTGATGAAACACAGAAATTGCATCGGCATTGGATACAACAGTCACCATGCGCACTTTCCTCCATGCGAGTAATGTCTCAAACAGTCTACGCTTTGATCGTTCCTGGAAGACCAGTAGTAGTTTCCGATGCACATCTGGATTAATTCTGTAATCTGTGGACCTTCAAAGTGTGGACTGAAAAACAGAAATTGCCTCGGGATTGAATACAACAGTCACCATGCGCACTTTCCTCCAAGGGAGTAATGTCTCAAACAGTCTACCGATGCACATCTGTGGGCATTCTGTAATCTGTGGACTATCAGAGTGTTGTTGAAACACAGAAATTGTATAGGGATTGAATACAACAGTCACCGTGCGCACTTTCCTCCATGGAAATAATATCTCTAACAGTCTTCGCTTTGATCGTTCCCTGGTAGACCAGTAGTAGTTACCGATGCACATCTGGAGGCATTCTGTAATCTGTGGACTATCAGATTGTTGATGAAACACAGAAATTGCATCGGCATTGAATACATCAGTCACCATTCGCACTTTCCTCCATGCGAGTAATGTCTCTAACAGTCTACGCTTTGATCATTCCCTGGGAGACCAGTAGTAGTTTCCAATGCACATCTGGTGCCATTCTGTAATCTGTGGACTATCAGAGTGTTGATGAAACACAGAAACTGCATCGGGATTGAATACAACAGTCACCATGCGCACATTCCTCCATGGGAGTAATGTCTCAAACAGTCTATGTTTTAATCGTTCCCAGGTAGACCAGTAGTAGTTTCCGATGCACATCTGGAGGCTTTCTGTAATCTCTGGACCTTCAAAGTGTTGATGAAACACAGTAATTGTCTCGGGATTGAATACAACAGTCACCATGCGCACATTCCTCCATGGGAGTAATGTCTCAAACAGTCTACGCTTTGATCGTTCCCAGGAAGACCAGTAGTAGTTTCCGATGCACATCTGGAGGCATTCTGTAATCTGAGGGCTATCAGAGTGTTGATGAAACACAGAAAATGCAAAGGGATTGAATACAACAGTCATTATGCGCACTTTACTCCATGGGAGTAATGTCTCAAAGAGTTTACGCATTCATCGTTCCCTGGAAGACCAGTAGCAGTTTCCGATGCCCATCTGGAGGCATTCTGTAATCTGTGGTCTATCAGAGTGTTGATGAAACACAGAAAATGCTTCGGGATTGAATACAACAGTCACCATGCGCACTTTCCTCCATGGGAGTAATGTCTCAAAGAGTTTACGCTTTGATCGTTCCCTGAAAGACCAGTAGCAGTTTCCGATGCACATCTGGAGGCATTCTGTAATCTGTGGACATTCAGAGTGTTGATGAAACACAGAAATTGCATCGGCATTGAATAAACAGTCACCATGCGCACTTTCCTCCATGCGAGTAATGTCTCAAACAGTCTACGCTTTGATCGTTCCTGGGAGACCAGTAGTAGTTTCCGATGCACATCTGGCTGCATTCTGTAATCTGTGGACTATCAGAGTGTTGATGAAACTCAGATATAGCATCGGGATTGAGTACAACAGACACCATTCGCACTTTCCTCCATGGGAGTAATTCTGAAACAGTCTACGCTTTGATCGTTCCCTGGAAGACCAGTAGTAATATCCAAAGCACATCTGGATTCCTTCTGTAATTTGTGGACCTTCAAAGTGTGGATGGAAACACAGAAATTGCCTCGGGAATGAATACAACAGTCACAATGCGCACTTTCCTCCATGCGAGTAATGTCTCAAACAGTCTACGCTTTGATCGTTCCTGGAAGACCAGTAGTAGTTTCCGATGCACATCTGGATTAATTCTGTAATCTGTGGACCTTCAAAGTGTGGACTGAAAAACAGAAATTGCCTCGGGATTGAATACAACAGTCACCATGCGCACTTTCCTCCAAGGGAGTAATGTCTCAAACAGTCTACCGATGCACATCTGTGGGCATTCTGTAATCTGTGGACTATCAGAGTGTTGTTGAAACACAGAAATTGTATAGGGATTGAATACAACAGTCACCATGCGCACTTTCCTCCATGCGAGTAATGTCTCTAACAGTCTATGCATTGATCATTCCCTGGGAGACCTGTAGTAGTTTCCGATGCACATCTGGTGCCATTCTGAAATCTGTGGACTATCAGAGTGTTGATGAAACACAGGAACTGCATCGGGATTGAATACAACAGTCACCATGCGCACTTTCCTCCATGCGAGTAATGTCTCAAACATTCTACGCTTTGATCGTTCCTGGAAGACCAGTAGTAGTTTCCGATGCACATCTGGCTGCATTCTGTAATCTGAGGGCTATCAGAGTGTTGATGAAACACAGAAATTGCATCGGCATTGAATAAACAGTCACCATGCGCACTTTCCTCCATGCGAGTAATGTCTCAAACAGTCTACGCTTTGATCGTTCCTGGGAGACCAGTAGTAGTTTCCGATGCACATCTGGCTGCATTCTGTAATCTGTGGACTATCAGAGTGTTGATGAAACACAGATATAGCATCGTGATTGAGTACAACAGACACCATTCGCACTTTCCTCCATGGGAGTAATTCTGAAACAGTCTACGCTTTGATCGTTCCCTGGAAGACCAGTAGTAATATCCAAAGCACATCTGGATTCCTTCTGTAATTTGTGGACCTTCAAAGTGTGGATGGAAACACAGAAATTGCCTCGGGAATGAATACAACAGTCACAATGCGCACTTTCCTCCATGCGAGTAATGTCTCAAACAGTCTACGCTTTGATCGTTCCTGGAAGACCAGTAGTAGTTTCCGATGCACATCTGGATTAATTCTGTAATCTGTGGACCTTCAAAGTGTGGACTGAAAAACAGAAATTGCCTCGGGATTGAATACAACAGTCACCATGCGCACTTTCCTCCATGGGAGTAATGTCTCACACAGTCTATGCTTTAATCGTTCCCTGGAAGACCAGTAGTAGTTTCCGATGCACATCTGGAGGCATTCTGTAATCTGAGGGCTATCAGAGTGTTGATGAAACACAGAAAATGCAAAGGGATTGAATACATCAGTCATTATGCGCACTTTACTCCATGGGAGTAATGTCTCAAACAGTTTACGCATTGATCGGTCCCTGGAAGGCCAGTAGCAGTTTCCGATGCCCATCTGGAGGCATTCTGTAATCTGTGGACTATCAGAGTGTTGATGAAACACAGAAAATGCATCGGGACTGAATAAAACAGTCACCATGCGCACTTTCCTCCATGGGAGTAATGTCTCAAAGAGTTTAGGCTTTGATCGTTCCCTGAAAGACCAGTAGCAGTTTCCGATGCACATCTGGAGGCATTCTGTAATCTGAGGACTATCAGAGTGTTGATGAAACACAGAAATTGCATCGGCATTGAATACAACGGTCACCATGCGCTCTTCACTCCATGCGAGTAATGTCTCAAACAGTCTACGCTTTGATCGTTCCTGGGAGACCAGTAGTAGTTTCCGAAGCACATCTGGCTGCATTCTGTAATCTGTGGACTATCAGAGTGATGATGAAACTCAGATATTGCATCAGGATTGAATACAACAGACACCTTTCGCACTTTCCTCCATGGGAGTAATTCTGAAACAGTCAACGGTTTGATCGTTCCCTGGAAGACCAGTAGTAATTTCCGATGCACATCTGGATTCCTTCTGTAATTTGTGGACCTTCAAAGTGTTGATGGAAACACAGAAATTGCCTCGGGATTGAATACAACAGTCACCATGCGCACTTTCCTCCATGCGAGTAATGTCTCAAACAGTTTACGCTTTGATCGTTCCCTGGAAGACAAGTAGTAGTTTCCGATGCACATCTGGATGAATTCTGTAATCTGTGGACCTTCAAAGTGTGGACTGAAAAACAGAAATAGCCTCGGGATTGAATACAACAGTCACCATGCGCACTTTCCTCCAAGGGAGTAATGTCTCAAACAGTCTACCGATGCATATCTGTGGGCATTCTGTAATCTGTGGACTATCAGAGTGTTGTTGAAACACAGAAATTGTATAGGGATTGAATACAACAGTCACCATGCGCACTTTCCTCCATGGGAATAATATCTCTAACAGTCTTCGCTTCGATCGTTCCCTGGAAGTCCAGTAGTAGTTACCGATGCACATCTGGAGGCATTCTCTAATCTGTAGACTATCAGAGTGTTGATGAAACACAGAAATTGCATCGGCATTGAATACATCAGTCACCATTCGCACTTTCCTCCATGCGAGTAATGTCTCTAACATTCATCGCTTTGATCATTCCCTGGAAGACCAGTAGTAGTTTCCGATGCACATCTGGTGCCATTCTGTAATCTGTGGACTATCAGAGTGTTGATGAAACACAGAAAAAGCAACGGGATTGAATACAACAGTCACCATGCGCACTTTCCTCCACGGGAGCCATGTCTCAAACAGTCTACGCTATGATCGTTCATTGGAAGACCAGTAGTAGTTTCCGATGCACATCTGGTGGCATTCTGTAATCTGTGGACTATCAGAGTGTTGATGAAACACAGAAACTGCATCGGGATTGAATACAACAGTCACCATGCGCACATTCCTCCATGGGAGTAATGTCTCAAACAGTCTATGCTTTAATCGTTCCCTGGAAGACCAGTAGTAGTTTCCGATGCACATCTGGAGGCTTTCTGTAATCTCTGGACCTTCAAAGTGTTGATGAAACACAGTAATTGTCTCGGGATTGAATACAACAGTCACCATGCGCACATTCCTCCATGGGACTAATGTCTCAAACAGTCTACGCTTTGATCGTTCCCAGGAAGACCAGTAGTAGTTTCCGATGCACATCTGGAGGCATTCTGTAATCTGAGGGCTATCAGAGTGTTGATGAAACACAGAAAATGCATCGGGATTGAATACAACAGTCACCATGCGCTTTTTCCTCCATGGGAGTAATGTCTCAAAGAGTTTACGCTTTGATCGTTCCCTGAGAGACCAGTAGCAGTTTCCGATGCACATCTGGAGGCATTCTGTAATCTGTGGACTATCAGAGTGTTGATGAAACACAGAAATTGCATCGGCATTGAATAAAGAGTCACCATGCGCACTTTCCTCCATGCGAGTAATGTCTCAAACAGTCTACGCTTTGATCGTTCCTGGGAGACCAGTAGTAGTTTCCTATGCACATCTGGCTGCATTCTGTAATCTGTGGACTATCATAGTGTTGATGAAACTCAGATATTGCATCGGGATTGAGTACAACAGACACCATTAGCACTTTCCTCCATGGGAGTAATTCTGAAACAGCCAACGCTTTGATCGTTCCCTGGAAGACCAGTAGTAATTTCCGATGCACATCTGGATTCCTTCTGTAATTTGTGGACCTCCAAAGTGTGGATGGAAACACAGAAATTGCCTCGGGATTGAATACAACAGTCACCATGCGCACTTTCCTCCATGCGAGTAATGTCTCAAACAGTTTACGCTTTGATCGTTCCCTGGAAGACCAGTAGTAGTTCAATTGCACATCTGGAGGCATTCAGTAATCTGTGGACTATCAGAGCGTTGATGAAACACAGAAATTGCTTCGGCATTGAATACAACAGTCACCATGCGCACTTTCCTCCATGCGAGTAATGTCTCAAACAGTCTACGCTTTGATCGCTCCTGGAAGACCAGTAGTAGTTTCCGATGCACATCTGGATTAATTCTGTAATCTGTGGATCTTCAAAGTGTGGACTGAAAAACAGAAATTGCCTCGGGATTGAATACAACAGTCACCATGCGCACTTTCCTCCAAGGGAGTAATGTCTCAAACAGTCTACCGATGAACATCTGTGGGCATTCTGTAATCTGTGGACTATCAGAGTGTTGTTGAAACACAGAAATTGTATAGGGATTGAATACAACAGTCACCATGCGCACTTTCCTCCATGGGAATAATATCTCTAACAGTCTTCGCTTTGATCGTTCCCTGGAAGACCAGTAGTAGTTAGCGATGCACATCTGGAGGCATTCTGTAATCTGTGGACTATCTGAGTGTTGATGAAACACAGAAATTGCATCGGCATTGAATACATCAGTCACCATTCGCACTTTCTTCCATGAGAGTAATGTCTCTAACAGTCTACGCTTTCATCATTCCCTGGAAGACCAGTAGTGGTTTCCGATGCACATCTGGTGCCATTCTGTAATCTGTGGACTATCAGAGTGTTGATGAAACACAGAAAAAGCAACGGGATTGAATACAACAGTAACCATGCGCACTTTCCTCCACGGGAGTAATGTCTCAAACAGTCTACGCTATGATCGTTCATTGGAAGACCAGTAGTAGTTTCCGATGCACATCTGGTGGCATTCTGTAATCTGTGGACTATCAGAGTGTTGATGAAACACAGAAACTGCATCGGGATTGAATACAACAGTCACCATGCGCACATTCCTCCATGGGAGTAATGTCTCAAACAATCTATGCTTTAATCGTTCCCTCGAAGACCAGTAGTAGTTTCCGATGCACATCTGGAGGCTTTCTGTAATCTGTGGACCTTCAAAGTGTTGATTTAACACAGTAATTGGCTCGGGATTGAATACAACAGTCACCATGCGCACATTCCTCCATGGGAGTAATGTCTCAAACAGTCTACGCTTTGATCGTTCCCAGGAAGACCAGTAGTAGTTTCCGATGCACATCTGGAGTCATTCTGTAATCTGTGGACTATCAGAGTGTTGATGAAACACAGAAAATGCTAAGGGATTGAATACAACAGTCATTATGCGCACTTTACTCCATGGGAGTAATGTCTCAAAGAGATTACGCATTGATCGTTCCCTGGAAGACCAGTAGCAGTTTCTGATGCACATCTGGAGGCATTCTGTAAACTGTGGACTATCAGAGTGTTGATGAAACACAGAAAATGCATCGGGATTGAATACAACAGTCACCATGCGCACTTTCCTCCATGGGAGTATTGTCTCAAAGAGTTTACGCTTTGATCGTTCTCTGAAAGACCAGTAGCAGTTTCCGATGCACATCTGGAGGCATTCTGTAATCTATGGACTATCAGAGTGTTGATGAAACACAGAAATTGCATCGGCATTGAATACAACAGTCACCATGCGAACTTTCCTCCATGTGAGTAATGTCTCAAACAGTCTACGCTTTGATCGTTCCTGGAAGACCAGTAGTAGTTTCCGATGCACATCTGGCTGCATTCTGTAATCTGTGGACTATCAGAGTGTTGATGAAACTCAGATATTGCATCGGGATTGAATACAACAGACACCATTCGCACTTATCTCCATGGGAGTAATTATGAAACAGTCAACGCTTTGATCGTTCCCTGGAAGACCAGTAGTAATTTCCGATGCACATCTGGATTCCTTCTGTAATTTGTGGACCTTCAAAGTGTGGATGGAAACACAGAAATTGCCTCGGGTTTGAATACAACAGTCACCATGCGCACTTTCCTCCACGCGAGTAATGTCTCAAACAGTTTACGCTTTGATCGTTCCCTGGAAGACCACTAGTAGTTTCCGATGCACATCTGGAGATATTCTGTATTCTGTGTTGATGAAACACAGAAATTGCATCGGGATTGAATACAACAGTCACCATGCGCACATTCCTCCATGGGAGTAATGTCTCAAACAGTCTACGCTTTGATCTTTCCCAGGAAGACCAGTAGTAGTTTCCGATGCACATCTGGAGTCATTCTGTAATCTGTGGACTATCAGAGTGTTGATGAAACACAGAAAATGCTAAGGGATTGAATACAACAGTCATTATGCGCACTTTACTCCATGGGAGTAATGTCTCAAAGAGATTACGCATTGATCGTTCCCTGGAAGACCAGTAGCAGTTTCTGATGCACATCTGGAGGCATTCTGTAATCTGTGGACTATCAGAGTGTTGATGAAACACAGAAATTGCATCGGCATTGAATACAACAGTCACCATGCGAACTTTCCTCCATGTGAGTAATGTCTCAAACAGTCTACGCTTTGATCGTTCCTGGAAGACCAGTAGTAGTTTCCGATGCACATCTGGCTGCATTCTGTAATCTGTGGACTATCAGAGTGTTGATGAAACACAGAAACTGCATCGGGATTGAATACAACAGTCACCATGCGCACATTCCTCCATGGGAGTAATGTCTCAAACAGTCTATGTTTTAATCGTTCCCAGGTAGACCAGTAGTAGTTTCCGATGCACATCTGGAGGCTTTCTGTAATCTCTGGACCTTCAAAGTGTTGATGAAACACAGTAATTGTCTCGGGATTGAATACAACAGTCACCATGCGCACATTCCTCCATGGGAGTAATGTCTCAAACAGTCTACGCTTTGATCGTTCCCAGGAAGACCAGTAGTAGTTTCCGATGCACATCTGGAGGCATTCTGTAATCTGAGGGCTATCAGAGTGTTGATGAAACACAGAAAATGCAAAGGGATTGAATACAACAGTCATTATGCGCACTTTACTCCATGGGAGTAATGTCTCAAAGAGTTTACGCATTCATCGTTCCCTGGAAGACCAGTAGCAGTTTCCGATGCCCATCTGGAGGCATTCTGTAATCTGTGGTCTATCAGAGTGTTGATGAAACACAGAAAATGCATCGGGATTGAATACAACAGTCACCATGCGCACTTTCCTCCATGGGAGTAATGTCTCAATGAGTTTACGCTTTGATCGTTCCCTGAAAGACCAGTAGCAGTTTCCGATGCACATCTGGAGGCATTCTGTAATCTGTGGACATTCAGAGTGTTGATGAAACACAGAAATTGCATCGGCATTGAATAAACAGTCACCATGCGCACTTTCCTCCATGCGAGTAATGTCTCAAACAGTCTACGCTTTGATCGTTCCTGGGAGACCAGTAGTAGTTTCCGATGCACATCTGGCTGCATTCTGTAATCTGTGGACTATCAGAGTGTTGATGAAACTCAGATATAGCATCGGGATTGAGTACAACAGACACCATTCGCACTTTCCTCCATGGGAGTAATTCTGAAACAGTCTACGCTTTGATCGTTCCCTGGAAGACCAGTAGTAATATCCAAAGCACATCTGGATTCCTTCTGTAATTTGTGGACCTTCAAAGTGTGGATGGAAACACAGAAATTGCCTCGGGAATGAATACAACAGTCACAATGCGCACTTTCCTCCATGCGAGTAATGTCTCAAACAGTCTACGCTTTGATCGTTCCTGGAAGACCAGTAGTAGTTTCCGATGCACATCTGGATTAATTCTGTAATCTGTGGACCTTCAAAGTGTGGACTGAAAAACAGAAATTGCCTCGGGATTGAATACAACAGTCACCATGCGCACTTTCCTCCAAGGGAGTAATGTCTCAAACAGTCTACCGATGCACATCTGTGGGCATTCTGTAATCTGTGGACTATCAGAGTGTTGTTGAAACACAGAAATTGTATAGGGATTGAATACAACAGTCACCATGCGCACTTTCCTCCATGCGAGTAATGTCTCTAACAGTCTACGCATTGATCATTCCCTGGGAGACCTGTAGTAGTTTCCGATGCACATCTGGTACATTCTGAAATCTGTGGACTATCAGAGTGTTGATGAAACACAGGAACTGCATCGGGATTGAATACAACAGTCACCATGCGCACTTTCCTCCATGCGAGTAATGTCTCAAACATTCTACGCTTTTATCGTTCCTGGAAGACCAGTAGTAGTTTCCGATGCACATCTGGCTGCATTCTGTAATCTGAGGGCTATCAGAGTGTTGATGAAACACAGAAATTGCATCGGCATTGAATAAACAGTCACCATGCGCACTTTCCTCCATGCGAGTAATGTCTCAAACAGTCTACGCTTTGATCGTTCCTGGGAGACCAGTAGTAGTGTCCGATGCACATCTGGCTGCATTCTGTAATCTGTGGACTATCAGAGTGTTGATGAAACTCAGATATAGCATCGGGATTGAGTACAACAGACACCATTCGCACTTTCCTCCATGGGAGTAATTCTGAAACAGTCTACGCTTTGATCGTTCCCTGGAAGACCAGTAGTAATATCCAAAGCACATCTGGATTCCTTCTGTAATTTGTGGACCTTCAAAGTGTGGATGGAAACACAGAAATTGCCTCGGGAATGAATACAACAATCACAATGCGCACTTTCCTCCATGCGAGTAATGTCTCAAACAGTCTACGCTTTGATCGTTCCTGGAAGACCAGTAGTAGTTTCCGATGCACATCTGGATTAATTCTGTAATCTGTGGACCTTCAAAGTGTGGACTGAAAAACAGAAATTGCCTCGGGATTGAATACAACAGTCACCATGCGCACTTTCCTCCATGGGAGTAATGTCTCACACAGTCTATGCTTTAATCGTTCCCTGGAAGACCAGTAGTAGTTTCCGATGCACATCTGGAGGCATTCTGTAATCTGAGGGCTATCAGAGTGTTGATGAAACACAGAAAATGCAAAGGGATTGAATACATCAGTCATTATGCGCACTTTACTCCATGGGAGTAATGTCTCAAACAGTTTACGCATTGATCGGTCCCTGGAAGGCCAGTAGCAGTTTCCGATGCCCATCTGGAGGCATTCTGTAATCTGTGGACTATCAGAGTGTTGATGAAACACAGAAAATGCATCGGGACTGAACAAAACAGTCACCATGCGCACTTTCCTCCATGGGAGTAATGTCTCAAAGAGTTTACGCTTTGATCGTTCCCTGAAAGACCAGTAGCAGTTTCCGATGCACATCTGGAGGCATTCTGTAATCTGTGGACTATCAGAGTGTTGATGAAACACAGAAATTGCATCGGCATTGAATACAACGGTCACCATGCGCTCTTCACTCCATGCGAGTAATGTCTCAAACAGTCTACGCTTTGATCGTTCCTGGGAGACCAGTAGTAGTTTCCGAAGCACATCTGGCTGCATTCTGTAATCTGTGGACTATCAGAGTGTTGATGAAACACAGAAACTGCATCGGGATTGAATACAACAGTCACCATGCGCACATTCCTCCATGGGAGTAATGTCTCAAACAGTCTATGTTTTAATCGTTCCCAGGTAGACCAGTAGTAGTTTCCGATGCACATCTGGAGCCTTTCTGTAATCTCTGGACCTTCAAAGTGTTGATGAAACACAGTAATTGTCTCGGGATTGAATACAACAGTCACCATGCGCACATTCCTCCATGGGAGTAATGTCTCAAACAGTCTACGCTTTGATCGTTCCCAGGAAGACCAGTAGTAGTTTCCGATGCACATCTGGAGGCATTCTGTAATCTGAGGGCTATCAGAGTGTTGATGAAACACAGAAAATGCAAAGGGATTGAATACAACAGTCATTATGCGCACTTTACTCCATGGGAGTAATGTCTCAAAGAGTTTACGCATTCATCGTTCCCTGGAAGACCAGTAGCAGTTTCCGATGCACATCTGGAGTCATTCTGTAATCTGTGGACTATCAGAGTGTTGATGAAACACAGAAAATGCTAAGGGATTGAATACAACAGTCATTATGCGCACTTTACTCCATGGGAGTAATGTCTCAAAGAGATTACGCATTGATCGTTCCCTGGAAGACCAGTAGCAGTTTCTGATGCACATCTGGAGGCATTCTGTAATCTGTGGACTATCAGAGTGTTGATGAAACACAGAAATTGCATCGGCATTGAATACAACAGTCACCATGCGAACTTTCCTCCATGTGAGTAATGTCTCAAACAGTCTACGCTTTGATCGTTCCTGGAAGACCAGTAGTAGTTTCCGATGCACATCTGGCTGCATTCTGTAATCTGTGGACTATCAGAGTGTTGATGAAACACAGAAACTGCATCGGGATTGAATACAACAGTCACCATGCGCACATTCCTCCATGGGAGTAATGTCTCAAACAGTCTATGTTTTAATCGTTCCCAGGTAGACCAGTAGTAGTTTCCGATGCACATCTGGAGGCTTTCTGTAATCTCTGGACCTTCAAAGTGTTGATGAAACACAGTAATTGTCTCGGGATTGAATACAACAGTCACCATGCGCACATTCCTCCATGGGAGTAATGTCTCAAACAGTCTACGCTTTGATCGTTCCCAGGAAGACCAGTAGTAGTTTCCGATGCACATCTGGAGGCATTCTGTAATCTGAGGGCTATCAGAGTGTTGATGAAACACAGAAAATGCAAAGGGATTGAATACAACAGTCATTATGCGCACTTTACTCCATGGGAGTAATGTCTCAAAGAGTTTACGCATTCATCGTTCCCTGGAAGACCAGTAGCAGTTTCCGATGCCCATCTGGAGGCATTCTGTAATCTGTGGTCTATCAGAGTGTTGATGAAACACAGAAAATGCATCGGGATTGAATACAACAGTCACCATGCGCACTTTCCTCCATGGGAGTAATGTCTCAAAGAGTTTACGCTTTGATCGTTCCCTGAAAGACCAGTAGCAGTTTCCGATGCACATCTGGAGGCATTCTGTAATCTGTGGACATTCAGAGTGTTGATGAAACACAGAAATTGCATCGGCATTGAATAAACAGTCACCATGCGCACTTTCCTCCATGCGAGTAATGTCTCAAACAGTCTACGCTTTGATCGTTCCTGGGAGACCAGTAGTAGTTTCCGATGCACATCTGGCTGCATTCTGTAATCTGTGGACTATCAGAGTGTTGATGAAACTCAGATATAGCATCGGGATTGAGTACAACAGACACCATTCGCACTTTCCTCCATGGGAGTAATTCTGAAACAGTCTACGCTTTGATCGTTCCCTGGAAGACCAGTAGTAATATCCAAAGCACATCTGGATTCCTTCTGTAATTTGTGGACCTTCAAAGTGTGGATGGAAACACAGAAATTGCCTCGGGAATGAATACAACAGTCACAATGCGCACTTTCCTCCATGCGAGTAATGTCTCAAACAGTCTACGCTTTGATCGTTCCTGGAAGACCAGTAGTAGTTTCCGATGCACATCTGGATTAATTCTGTAATCTGTGGACCTTCAAAGTGTGGACTGAAAAACAGAAATTGCCTCGGGATTGAATACAACAGTCACCATGCGCACTTTCCTCCAAGGGAGTAATGTCTCAAACAGTCTACCGATGCACATCTGTGGGCATTCTGTAATCTGTGGACTATCAGAGTGTTGTTGAAACACAGAAATTGTATAGGGATTGAATACAACAGTCACCATGCGCACTTTCCTCCATGCGAGTAATGTCTCTAACAGTCTACGCATTGATCATTCCCTGGGAGACCTGTAGTAGTTTCCGATGCACATCTGGTACATTCTGAAATCTGTGGACTATCAGAGTGTTGATGAAACACAGGAACTGCATCGGGATTGAATACAACAGTCACCATGCGCACTTTCCTCCATGCGAGTAATGTCTCAAACATTCTACGCTTTTATCGTTCCTGGAAGACCAGTAGTAGTTTCCGATGCACATCTGGCTGCATTCTGTAATCTGAGGGCTATCAGAGTGTTGATGAAACACAGAAATTGCATCGGCATTGAATAAACAGTCACCATGCGCACTTTCCTCCATGCGAGTAATGTCTCAAACAGTCTACGCTTTGATCGTTCCTGGGAGACCAGTAGTAGTGTCCGATGCACATCTGGCTGCATTCTGTAATCTGTGGACTATCAGAGTGTTGATGAAACTCAGATATAGCATCGGGATTGAGTACAACAGACACCATTCGCACTTTCCTCCATGGGAGTAATTCTGAAACAGTCTACGCTTTGATCGTTCCCTGGAAGACCAGTAGTAATATCCAAAGCACATCTGGATTCCTTCTGTAATTTGTGGACCTTCAAAGTGTGGATGGAAACACAGAAATTGCCTCGGGAATGAATACAACAATCACAATGCGCACTTTCCTCCATGCGAGTAATGTCTCAAACAGTCTACGCTTTGATCGTTCCTGGAAGACCAGTAGTAGTTTCCGATGCACATCTGGATTAATTCTGTAATCTGTGGACCTTCAAAGTGTGGACTGAAAAACAGAAATTGCCTCGGGATTGAATACAACAGTCACCATGCGCACTTTCCTCCATGGGAGTAATGTCTCACACAGTCTATGCTTTAATCGTTCCCTGGAAGACCAGTAGTAGTTTCCGATGCACATCTGGAGGCATTCTGTAATCTGAGGGCTATCAGAGTGTTGATGAAACACAGAAAATGCAAAGGGATTGAATACATCAGTCATTATGCGCACTTTACTCCATGGGAGTAATGTCTCAAACAGTTTACGCATTGATCGGTCCCTGGAAGGCCAGTAGCAGTTTCCGATGCCCATCTGGAGGCATTCTGTAATCTGTGGACTATCAGAGTGTTGATGAAACACAGAAAATGCATCGGGACTGAACAAAACAGTCACCATGCGCACTTTCCTCCATGGGAGTAATGTCTCAAAGAGTTTACGCTTTGATCGTTCCCTGAAAGACCAGTAGCAGTTTCCGATGCACATCTGGAGGCATTCTGTAATCTGTGGACTATCAGAGTGTTGATGAAACACAGAAATTGCATCGGCATTGAATACAACGGTCACCATGCGCTCTTCACTCCATGCGAGTAATGTCTCAAACAGTCTACGCTTTGATCGTTCCTGGGAGACCAGTAGTAGTTTCCGAAGCACATCTGGCTGCATTCTGTAATCTGTGGACTATCAGAGTGATGATGAAACTCAGATATTGCATCAGGATTGAATACAACAGACACCTTTCGCACTTTCCTCCATGGGAGTAATTCAGAAACAGTCAACGGTTTGATCGTTCCCTGGAAGACCAGTAGTAATTTCCGATGCACATCTGGATTCCTTCTGTAATTTGTGGACCTTCAAAGTGTGGATGGAAACACAGAAATTGTCTCGGGATTGAATACAACAGTCACCATGCCCACTTTCCTCCATGCGAGTAATGTCTCAAACAGTTTACGCTTTGATCGTTCCCTGGAAGACAAGTAGTAGTTTCCGATGCACATCTGGATGAATTCTGTAATCTGTGGACCTTCAAAGTGTGGACTGAAAAACAGAAATAGCCTCGGGATTGAATACAACAGTCACCATGCGCACTTTCCTCCAAGGGAGTAATGTCTCAAACAGTCTACCGATGCATATCTGTGGGCATTCTGTAATCTGTGGACTATCAGAGTGTTGTTGAAACACAGAAATTGTATAGGGATTGAATACAACAGTCACCATGCGCACTTTCCTCCATGGGAATAATATCTCTAACAGTCTTCGCTTCGATCGTTCCCTGGAAGTCCAGTAGTAGTTACCGATGCACATCTGGAGGCATTCTCTAATCTGTAGACTATCAGAGTGTTGATGAAACACAGAAATTGCATCGGCATTGAATACATCAGTCACCATTCGCACTTTCCTCCATGCGAGTAATGTCTCTAACATTCATCGCTTTGATCATTCCCTGGAAGACCAGTAGTAGTTTCCGATGCACATCTGGTGCCATTCTGTAATCTGTGGACTATCAGAGTGTTGATGAAACACAGAAAAACAACGGGATTGAATACAACAGTCACCATGCGCACTTTCCTCCACGGGAGCCATGTCTCAAACAGTCTACGCTATGATCGTTCATTGGAAGACCAGTAGTAGTTTCCGATGCACATCTGGTGGCATTCTGTAATCTGTGGACTATCAGAGTGTTGATGAAACACAGAAACTGCATCGGGATTGAATACAACAGTCACCATGCGCACATTCCTCCATGGGAGTAATGTCTCAAACAGTCTATGCTTTAATCGTTCCCTGGAAGACCAGTAGTAGTTTCCGATGCACATCTGGAGGCTTTCTGTAATCTCTGGACCTTCAAAGTGTTGATGAAACACAGTAATTGTCTCGGGATTGAATACAACAGTCACCATGCGCACATTCCTCCATGGGACTAATGTCTCAAACAGTCTACGCTTTGATCGTTCCCAGGAAGACCAGTAGTAGTTTCCGATGCACATCTGGAGGCATTCTGTAATCTGAGGGCTATCAGAGTGTTGATGAAACACAGAAAATGCATCGGGATTGAATACAACAGTCACCATGCGCTTTTTCCTCCATGGGAGTAATGTCTCAAAGAGTTTACGCTTTGATCGTTCCCTGAGAGACCAGTAGCAGTTTCCGATGCACATCTGGAGGCATTCTGTAATCTGTGGACTATCAGAGTGTTGATGAAACACAGAAATTGCATCGGCATTGAATAAAGAGTCACCATGCGCACTTTCCTCCATGCGAGTAATGTCTCAAACAGTCTACGCTTTGATCGTTCCTGGGAGACCAGTAGTAGTTTCCTATGCACATCTGGCTGCATTCTGTAATCTGTGGACTATCATAGTGTTGATGAAACTCAGATATTGCATCGGGATTGAGTACAACAAACACCATTAGTACTTTCCTCCATGGGAGTAATTCTGAAACAGCCAACGCTTTGATCGTTCCCTGGAAGACCAGTAGTAATTTCCGATGCACATCTGGATTCCTTCTGTAATTTGTGGACCTTCAAAGTGTGGATGGAAACACAGAAATTGCCTCGGGATTGAATACAACAGTCACCATGCGCACTTTCCTCCATGCGAGTAATGTCTCAAACAGTTTACGCTTTGATCGTTCCCTGGAAGACCAGTAGTAGTTCAATTGCACATCTGGAGGCATTCAGTAATCTGTGGACTATCAGAGCGTTGATGAAACACAGAAATTGCTTCGGCATTGAATACAACAGTCACCATGCGCACTTTCCTCCATGCGAGTAATGTCTCAAACAGTCTACGCTTTGATCGCTCCTGGAAGACCAGTAGTAGTTTCCGATGCACATCTGGATTAATTCTGTAATCTGTGGATCTTCAAAGTGTGGACTGAAAAACAGAAATTGCCTCGGGATTGAATACAACAGTCACCATGCGCACTTTCCTCCAAGGGAGTAATGTCTCAAACAGTCTACCGATGAACATCTGTGGGCATTCTGTAATCTGTGGACTATCAGAGTGTTGTTGAAACACAGAAATTGTATAGGGATTGAATACAACAGTCACCATGCGCACTTTCCTCCATGGGAATAATATCTCTAACAGTCTTCGCTTTGATCGTTCCCTGGAAGACCAGTAGTAGTTAGCGATGCACATCTGGAGGCATTCTGTAATCTGTGGACTATCTGAGTGTTGATGAAACACAGAAATTGCATCGGCATTGAATACATCAGTCACCATTCGCACTTTCTTCCATGAGAGTAATGTCTCTAACAGTCTACGCTTTGATCAT
Organism: Schistocerca gregaria; assembly: GCF_023897955.1. NCBI lineage: Eukaryota > Metazoa > Arthropoda > Insecta > Orthoptera > Acrididae > Schistocerca > Schistocerca gregaria. The sequence continues at coordinate 46,937,714 of NC_064927.1, forward strand.
TCCCTGGAAGACCAGTAGTGGTTTCCGATGCACATCTGGTGCCATTCTGTAATCTGTGGACTATCAGAGTGTTGATGAAACACAGAAAAAGCAACGGGATTGAATACAACAGTAACCATGCGCACTTTCCTCCACGGGAGTAATGTCTCAAACAGTCTACGCTATGATCGTTCATTGGAAGACCAGTAGTAGTTTCCGATGCACATCTGGTGGCATTCTGTAATCTGTGGACTATCAGAGTGTTGATGAAACACAGAAACTGCATCGGGATTGAATACAACAGTCACCATGCGCACATTCCTCCATGGGAGTAATGTCTCAAACAATTTATGCTTTAATCGTTCCCTCGAAGACCAGTAGTAGTTTCCGATGCACATCTGGAGGCTTTCTGTAATCTGTGGACCTTCAAAGTGTTGATTTAACACAGTAATTGGCTCGGGATTGAATACAACAGTCACCATGCGCACATTCCTCCATTGGAGTAATGTCTCAAACAGTCTACGCTTTGATCGTTCCCAGGAAGACCAGTAGTAGTTTCCGATGCACATCTGGAGTCATTCTGTAATCTGTGGACTATCAGAGTGTTGATGAAACACAGAAAATGCTAAGGGATTGAATACAACAGTCATTATGCGCACTTTACTCCATGGGAGTAATGTCTCAAAGAGATTACGCATTGATCGTTCCCTGGAAGACCAGTAGCAGTTTCTGATGCACATCTGGAGGCATTCTGTAATCTGTGGACTATCAGAGTGTTGATGAAACACAGAAAATGCATCGGGATTGAATACAACAGTCACCATGCGCACTTTCCTCCATGGGAGTATTGTCTCAAAGAGTTTACGCTTTGATCGTTCTCTGAAAGACCAGTAGCAGTTTCCGATGCACATCTGGAGGCATTCTGTAATCTGTGGACTATCAGAGTGTTGATGAAACACAGAAATTGCATCGGCATTGAATACAACAGTCACCATGCGAACTTTGCTCCATGTGAGTAATGTCTCAAACAGTCTACGCTTTGATCGTTCCTGGAAGACCAGTAGTAGTTTCCGATGCACATCTGGCTGCATTCTGTAATCTGTGGACTATCAGAGTGTTGATGAAACACAGATATTGCATCGGGATTGAATACAACAGACACCATTCGCACTTATCTCCATGGGAGTAATTATGAAACAGTCAACGCTTTGATCGTTCCCTGGAAGACCAGTAGTAATTTCCGATGCACATCTGGATTCCTTCTGTAATTTGTGGACCTTCAAAGTGTGGATGGAAACACAGAAATTGCCTCGGGTTTGAATACAACAGTCACCATGCGCACTTTCCTCCACGCGAGTAATGTCTCAAACAGTTTACGCTTTGATCGTTCCCTGGAAGACCACTAGTAGTTTCCGATGCACATCTGGAGATATTCTGTATTCTGTGTTGATGAAACACAGAAATTGCATCGGGATTGAATACAACAGTCACCATGCGCACTTTCCTCCTTGAAAGTAATGTCTCAATACAGTCTACGCTTTGATCGTTCCTGGAAGACCTGTAGTAGTTTCCGATGCACATCTGGCTGCATTCTGTAATCTGTGGACTATCAGAGTGTTGATGAAACTCAGAAATGGCATCGGGATTGAATACAACAGACACCATTCGCACTTTCCTCCATGGGAGTAATTCAGAAACAATCAACGCTTTGATCGTTCCCTGGAAGACCAGTAATAATTTCCGATGCACATCTGGATTCCTTCTGTAATTTGTGGACCTTCAAAGTGTGGATGGAAACACAGAAATTGCTTCGGGATTGAATACAACAATCACCATGCGCACTTTCCTCCATGCGAGTAATGTCTCAAACAGTTTACGCTTTGATCGTTCCCTGGAAGAGCAGTAGTAGTTACCGATGCACATCTGGAGATATTCTGTATTCCGTGTTGATGAAACACAGAAATTGCATCGGGATTGAATACAACAGTCACCATGCGCACTTTCCTCCATGGGAGTAATTCTGAAACAGTCTACGCTTTAATCATTCCCTTTAAGACCAGTAGTAGTTTCCGATGCACATCTGGAGGCTTTCTGTAATCTGTGGACTATCAGAGTGTTGATGAAACACAGAAATAGCATCGGGATTGAATACAACAGTCACCATGCGCACATTCCTCCATGGGAGTAATGTCTCAAACAATCTATGCTTTAATCGTTCCCTGGAAGACCAGTAGTAGTTTCCGATGCACATCTGGAGGCTTTCTGTAATCTGTGGACCTTCAAAGTGTTGATGAAACACAGTAATTGGCTCGGGATCGAATACAACAGTCACCATGCGCACATTCCTCCATGGGAGTAATGTCTCAAACAGTCTACGCTTTGATCGTTCCCAGGAAGACCAGTAGTAGTTTCCGATGCACATCTGGAGTCATTCTGTAATCTGTGGACTATCAGAGTGTTGATGAAACACAGAAAATGCTAAGGGATTGAATACAACAGTCATTATGCGCACTTTACTCCATGGGAGTAATGTCTCAAAGAGATTACGCATTGATTGTTCCCTGGAAGACCAGTAGCAGTTTCTGATGCACATCTGGAGGCATTCTGTAATCTGTGGACTATCAGAGTGTTTATGAAACACAGAAAATGCATTGGGATTGAATACAACATTCACCATGCGCACTTTCCTCCATGGGAGTATTGTCTCAAAGAGTTTACGCTTTGATCGTTCTCTGAAAGACCAGTAGCAGTTTCCGATGCACATCTGGAGGTATTCTGTAATCTGTGGACTATCAGAGTGTTGATGAAACACAGAAATTGCATCGGCATTGAATACAACAGTCACCATGCGAACTTTCCTTCATGCGAGTAATGTCTCAAACAGTCTACGCTTTGATCGTTCCTGGAAGACCAGTAGTAGTTTCCGATGCACATCTGGCTGCATTCTGTAATCTGTGTACTATCAGAGTGTTGATGAAACTCAGATATTGCATCGGGATTGAATACAACAGACACCATTCGCACTTTTCTCCATGGGAGTAATTATGAAACAGTCAACGCTTTGATCGTTCCCTGGAAGACCAGTAGTAATTTCCGATGCACATCTGGATTCCTTCTGTAATTTGTGGAACTTCAAAGTGTGGATGGAAACACAGAAATTGCCTCGGGTTTGAATACAACAGTCACCATGCGCACTTTCCTCCACGCGAGTAATGTCTCAAACAGTTGACGCTTTGATCGTTCCCTGGAAGACCACTAGTACTTTCCGATGCACATGTGGAGATATTCTGTATTCTGTGTTGATGAAACACAGAAATTGCATCGGGATTGAATACAACAGTCACCATGCGCACTTTCCTCAAAGGGAGTAATTCTCAAACAGTCTATGCTTTAATCGTTCCCTTTAAGACCAGTAGTAGTTTCCGATGCACATCTGGAGGCTTTCTGTAATCTGCGGACCTTCAAAGTGTTGATGAATCACAGTAACTGTCTCCGGATTGAATGCAACAGTCACCATGCGTACTTTCCTCCATGGGAGTAATGTCTCAAACAGTCTACGTTTTGATCGTTCCCTGGAAGACCAGTAGTAGTTTCCGATTAACATCTGGAGGCACTCTGTAACCTGTGGACTATCAGAGTGTTGATGAAACACAGATATTGCATCGGGATTGAATACATCAGTCACCATTCGCACTTTCCTAAATGGGAGTAGTGTCTCTAACAGTCTACGCTTTGATCATTCCCTGGAAGACCAGTAGTAGTTTCCGATGCACATCTGGTGCCATTCTGTAATCTGTGGACTATCAGAGTGTTAATGAAACACAGAAATAGCAACGGGATTGAATACAACAGTCACCATGCGCACTTTCCTACACGGGAGTTATGTCTCAAACAGTGTACGCTTTCACGTTCCCTGGAAGACCCGTAGTAGATTCCGATGCACATCTGGATTAATTCTGTAATCTGTGGACCTTCCAAGTGTGGACTGAAAGACGGAAATTGCCACGGGATTAAATACGACTGTCACCATGCGCACTTTCCTCCAAGGGAGTAATGTCTCAAACAGTCTACCGATGCACATCTGGGGTCATTCTGTAATCTGTCAACTATCAGAGTGTTGATGAAACACAGAAATTGTATAGTTATTGAATACAACAGTCACCATGCGCACTTTCCTCCATGGGAATAATATCTCTAACTGTTTCGCTTTGATCGTTCCCTGGAAGACCAGTAGTAGTTACCGATGCACATCTTGAGACATTCTGTAATCTGTGGACTATCTGAGTGTTGATGAAACACAGAAATTGCATCGGGATTGAATACATCAGTCACCATTCGCACATTCCTCCATGGGAGTAACGTCTCTAACAGTCTACGCTTTGATCATTCCCTGGAAGACCAGTAGTAGTTTCCGATAAACATCTGGTGGCATTCTGTAACCTGTGGACTATCAGAGTGTTGATGAAACACAGAAATTGATTCGGCATTGAATACAACAGTCACCATGCGCACTTTCCTCCTTGAAAGTAATGTCTCAAACAGTCTACGCTTTGATCGTTCCTGGAAGACCTGTAGTAGTTTCCGATGCACATCTGGCTGCATTCTGTAATCTGTGGACTATCAGAGTGTTGATGAAACTCAGAAATGGCATCGTGATTGAGTACAACAGACACCATTCGCACTTTCCTCCATGGGAGTAATTCAGAAACAATCAACGCTTTGATCGTTTACTGGAAGACCAGTAATAATTTCCGATGCACATCTGGATTCCTTCTGTAATTTGTGGACCTTCAAAGTGTGGATGGAAACACAGAAATTGCTTCGGGATTGAATACAACAATCACCATGCGCACTTTCCTCCATGCGAGTAATGTCTCAAACAGTTTACGCTTTGATCGTTCCCTGGAAGACCAGTAGTAGTTACCGATGCACATCTGGAGATATTCTGTATTCCGTGTTGATGAAACACAGAAATTGCATCGGGATTGAATACAACAGTCACCATGCGCACTTTCCTCCATGGGAGTAATTCTGAAACAGTCTACGCTTTAATCATTCCCTTTAAGACCAGTAGTAGTTCCCGATGCACATCTGGAGGCTTTCTGTAATCTGTGGACTAACAGAGTGTTGATGAAACACAGAAATAGCAACGGGATTGAATACAACAGTCACCATGCGCACATTCCTCCATGGGAGTAATGTCTCAAACAATCTATGATTTAATCGATCCCTAGAAGACCAGTAGTAGTTTCCGATGCACATTTGTAGGCTTTCTGTAATCTGTGGACCATCAAAGTGTTGATGAAACACAGTAATTGGCTCGGGATTGAATACAACAGTCACCATGCGCACATTCCTCCATGGGAGTAATGTCTCAAACAGTCTACGCTTTGATCGTTCCCAGGAAGACCAGTACTAGTTTCCGATGCACATCTGGAGTCATTCTGTAATCTGTGGACTATCAGAGTGTTGATGAAACACAGAAAATGCATCGGGATTTAATACAACAGTCACCATGCGCACTTTCCTCCAAGGGAGTATTGTCTCAAAGAGTTTACGCTTTGATCGTTCTCTGAAAGACCAGTAGCAGTTTCCGATGCACATCTGGAGGCATTCTGTAATCTGTGGACTATCAGAGTGTTGATGAAACACAGAAATTGCATCGGCATTGAATACAACAGTCACCATGCGAACTTCCCTCCATGCAAGTAATGTCTCAAATAGTCTACGCTTTGATCGTTCCTGGAAGACCAGTAGTAGTTTCCGATTAACATCTGGAGGCATTCTGTTATCTGTGGTCTATCAGAGTGTTGATGAAACACAGAAATTGCATCGGGATTGAATACATCAGTCACCATTCGCACTTTCCTAAATGGGAGTAGTGTCTCTAACAGTCTATGCTTTGATCATTCCCTGGAAGACCAGTAGTAGTTTCCGATGCACATCTGGTGCCATTCTGTAATCTGTGGACTATCAGAGTGTTAATGAAACACAGAAATAGCAACGGGATTGAATACAACAGTCACCATGCGCACTTTCCTACACGGGAGTTATGTCTCAAACAGTCTACGCTTTCACGTTCCCTGGAAGACCCGTAGTAGATTCCGATGCACATCTGGATTAATTCTGTAATCTGTGGACCTTCCAAGTGTGGACTGAAAGACGGAAATTGCCACGGGATTAAATACGACAGTCACCATGCGCACTTTCCTCCAAGGGAGTAATGTCTCAAACAGTCTACCGATGCACATCTGGGGGCATTATGTAATCTGTGAACTATCAGAGTGTTGATGAAACACAGAAATTGTATAGTTATTGAATACAACAGTCACCATGCGCACTTTCCTCCATGGGAATAATATCTCTAACAGTTTCGCTTTGATCGTTCCCTGGAAGACCAGTAGTAGTTACCGATGCACATCTGGAGGCATTCTGTAATCTGTGGACTATCTGAGTGTTGATGAAACACAGAAATTGCATCGGGATTGAATACATCAGTCACCATTCGTACTTTCCTAAATGGGAGTAGTGTCTCTAACAGTCTACGCTTTGATCATTCCCTGGAAGACCAGTAGTAGTTTCCGATGCACATCTGGTGCCATTCTGTAATCTGTGGACTATCAGAGTGTTAATGAAACACAGAAATAGCAACGGGATTGAATACAACAGTCACCATGCGCACTTTCCTACACGGGAGTTATGTCTCAAACAGTCTACGCTTTGATCATTCCCTGGAAGACCAGTAGTAGTTTCCGATGAACATCTGGTGGCATTCTGTAACCTGTAGACTATCAGAGTGTTGATGAAACACAGAAATTGATTCGGCATTGAATACAACAGTCACCATGCGCACTTTCCTCCTTGAAAGTAATGTCTCAAACAGTCTACGCTTTGATCGTTCCTGGAAGACCTGTAGTAGTTTCCGATGCACATCTGGCTGCATTCTGTAATCTGTGGACTATCAGAGTGTTGATGAAACTCAGAAATGGCATTGGGATTGAATACATCAGTCACCATTCGCACATTCCTCCATGGGAGTAACGTCTCTAACAGTCTACGCTTTGATCATTCCCTGGAAGACCAGTAGTAGTTTCCGATGAACATCTGGTGGCATTCTGTAACCTGTAGACTATCAGAGTGTTGATGAAACACAGAAATTGATTCGGCATTGAATACAACAGTCACCATGCGCACTTTCCTCCTTGAAAGTAATGTCTCAAACAGTCTACGCTTTGATCGTTCCTGGAAGACCTGTAGTAGTTTCCGATGCACATCTGGCTGCATTCTGTAATCTGTGGACTATCAGAGTGTTGATGAAACTCTGAAATGGCATCGGGATTGAATACGACAGACACCATTCGCACTTTCCTCCATGGGAGTAATTCAGAAACAATCAACGCTTTGATCGTTCCCTGGAAGACCAGTAATAATTTCCGATGCACATCCGGATTCCTTCTGTAATTTGTGGACCTTCAAAGTGTGGATGGAAACACAGAAATTGCTTCGGGATTGAATACAACAATCACCATGCGCACTTTCCTCCATGCGAGTAATGTCTCAAACAGTTTACGCTTTGATCGTTCCCTGGAAGACCAGTAGTAGTTACCGATGCACATCTGGAGATATTCTGTATTCCGTGTTGATGAAACACAGAAATTGCATCTGGATTGAATACAACAGTCACCATGCGCACTTTCCCCCATGGGAGTAATTCTGAAACAGTCTACGCTTTAATCATTCCCTTTAAGACCAGTAGTAGTTTCCGATGCACATCTGGAGGCTTTCTGTAATCTGTGGACTATCAGAGTGTTGATGAAACACGGAAATAATAACGGGATTGAATACAACAGTCACCATGCGCACTTTCCTACACGGGAGATATGTCTCAAACAGTCTACGCTTTCACGTTCCCTGGAGGACCCGTAGTAGATTCCGATGCACATCTGGATTAATTCTGTAATCTGTGGACCTTCAAAGTGTGGACCGAAAAACGGAAATTGCCTCGGGATTGAATACAACAGTCACCATGCGCACTTTCCTCCAAGGGAGTAATGTCTCAAACAGTCTACCGATGCACATCTGGGGGCATTCTGTAATCTGTGGACTATCAGAGCGTTGATGAAACACAGAAATTGTATAGGGATTGAATACAACAGTCACCATGCGCACTTTCCTCCATGGGAATAATATCTCTAACAGTCTTCGCTTTGATCGTTCCCTGGAAGACCAGTAGTAGTTACCGATGCACATCTGGACGCATTCTGTAATCTGTGGACTATCAGAGTGTTGATGAAACACAGAAATTGCATCAGGATTGAATACATCAGTCACCATTCGCACTTCCCTCCATGGGAGTAATGTCTCTAACAGTCTACGCTTTGATCATTCCCTAGAAGTTCAGTAGTAGTTTCCGATGAACATCTGGTGCCATTCAGTAATCTGTGGACTATCAGAGTGTTCATGAAACACAGAAATAGCAACGGGATTGAATACAACAGTCACCATGCACACTTTCATCCATGGGAGTTATGTCTCAAAGAGTTTACGCTTTGATCGTTCCCTGGAGGACCAGTAGCAGTTTCCGATGCACATCTGGAGGCATTCTGTAATCTGTGGACTATCAGAGTGTTGATGAAACACAGAAAATGCATCGGGATTGAATACAACAGTCAACATGCGCACTTTCCTCAATGGGAGTAATGTCTCAAAGAGTTTACGCTTTGATCGTTCCCTGGTAGGCCAGTAGCAGTTTCCGATGCACATCTGGAGGCATTCTGTAATCTGTGGACTATCAGAGTGTTGATGAAACTCAGAAATTGCATCGCGATTGAATACAACAGACACCATTCGCACTTCCCTCCATGGGAGTAATTCTGAAACAGTCAACGCTTTGATCGTTCCCTAGAAGACCTGTAGTAATTTCCGATGCACATCTGGCTGCAATCTGTAATCTGTGGACTATCAGAGTGTTGATGAAACACAGAAAATGCAAAGGGATTGGATACAACAGTCACCATTCGCACATTCCTCCATGGGAGTAATGTCTCAAAGAGTTTACGCTTTGATCGTTCCCTGGAAGACCAGTAGCAGTTTCCGATGCACATGTGGAGACATTCTGTAATATGTGGACTATCAGAGTGTTGATGAAACACAGAAAATGCATCGGGATTGAATACAACAGTCACCATGCGCACTTTCCTCCATGGGAGTAATGTCTCAAAGAGTTTACGCTTTGATCGTTCCCTGGAAGACCAGTAGCAGTTTCCGATGCACATCTGGAGGCATTCTGTAATCTGTGGACTATCAAAGTGTTGATGAAACACAGAAATTGCATCGGCATTGAATACAACAGTCACCATGCGCACTTTCCTCCATGAGAGTAATGTCTCAAAGAGTTTACTCTTTGATCGTTCCCTGGAAGACCAGTTGCAGTTTCCGATGCACATCTAGAGGCATTCTGTAATCTGTGGACTATCAGAGTGTTGATGAAACTCAGAAATTGCATCGGGATTGAATACAACAGACACCATTCGCACTTTCCTCCATGGGAGTAATTCTGAAACAGTTAACGCTTTGATCGTTCCCTGGAAGTCCTGTAGCAATTTCCGATGCACATCTGGTTTCCTTCTGTAATTTGTGGACCTTCAAAGTGTGGATGGAAACACAGAAATTGCCTAGGGATTGAATACAACAGTCACCATGCGCACTTTCCTCCATGGGAGTAATTCTTAAACAGTCTACGCTTTAATCGTTCCCTTTAAGACCAGTAGTAGTGTCCGATGCTCATCTGGAGGCTTTCTGTAATCTGTGGACCTTCAAAGTGTTGATGAATCACAGTAACTGTCTCGGGATTGAATGCAACAGTCACCATGCGCACTTTCCTCCATGGGAGTAATGTGTCCAACAGTCTACGCTTTGATCGTTCCCTGGAAGACCAGTAGTAGTTTCAATTGCACATCTGGAGGCATTCAGTAATATGTGGACTATCAGAGTGTTGATGAAACACAGAAGATGCATCGGGATTGAATACAACAGTCACCATGCGCACTTTCCTCCATGGGAGTAATGTCTCAAGGAATTTACGCTTTGATCGTTCCCTGGAAGACCAGTAGCAGTTTCCGATGCACATATGGAGGCATTCTGTAATATGTGGAATATCAGAGTGTTGATGAAACACAGAAAATGCATCGGGATTGAATACAACAGTCACCATGCGCACTTTCCTCCATGGGAGTAATGTCTCAAAGAGTTTACGCTTTGATCGTTGCCTGGAAGACCAGTAGCAGTTTCCGATGCACATCTGGAGGCATTCTGTAACCTGTGGACTATCAGAGTGTTGATGAAACTCAGAAATTGCATCGGGATTGAATACAACCGACACCATTCGCACTTTCCTCCATGGGAGTAATTCTGAAACAGTCAACGCTTTGATCGTTGCCTGGAAGACCAGTAGCAGTTTCCGATGCACATCTGGAGGCATTCTGTAATCTGTGGACTATCAGAGTGTTGATGAAACTCAGAAATTGTCTCGGGATTGAATACAACAGCCACCATGCGCACATTCCTCCATGGGAGTAATGTCTCAAGGAGTTTACGCTTTGATCGTTCCCTGGAAGACCAGTAGCAGTTTCCGATGCACATATGGAGGCATTCTGTAATATGTGGACTATCAGAGTGTTGATGAAACACAGAAAATGCATCGGGATTGAATACAACAGTCACCATGCGCACTTTCCTCCATGGGAGTAATGTCTCAAAGAGTTTACGCTTTGATCGTTGCCTGGAAGACCAGTAGCAGTTTCCGATGCACATCTGGAGGCATTCTGTAACCTGTGGACTATCAGAGTGTTGATGAAACTCAGAAATTGCATCGGGATTGAATACAACAGACACCATTCGCACTTTCCTCCATGGGAGTAATTCTGAAACAGTCAACGCTTTGATCGTTCCCTGGAAGACCTGTAGTAATTCCCGATGCACATCTGGATACCTTCTGTAATTTGTGGACCTTCAAAGTGTGGATGGAAACACAGAAATTGCCTCGGGATTGAATACAACAGTCACCATGCGCACTTTCCTACATGCGAGTAATGTCTCAAACAGTTTACGCTTTGATCGTTCCCTGGAAGACCAGTAGTATTTACTGATGCACATCTGGAGATATTCTGTATTCTGTGTTGATGAAACACAGAAATTGCATCGGGATTGAATACAACAGTCACCATGCGCACTTTCCTCCATGGGAGTAATTATCAAACAGTCTACGCTTTAATCATTCCCTTTAAGACCAGTAGTAGTTTCCGATGCACATCTGGAGGCTTTATGTTATCTGTGGATCTTCAAAGTGTTGATGAATCACAGTAACTGTCTCGGGATTGAATGCAACAGTCACCATGCGCACTTTCCTCCATGGGAGTAATGTGTCAAACATTCTACGCTTTGATCGTTCCCTGGAAGACCAGTAGTAGTTTCAATTGCACATCTGGAGGCATTCAGTAATCTGTGGACTATCAGAGTGTTGATGAAACACAGAAATTGCATCGGCATTGAACACAACAGTCACCATGCGCACTTTCCTCCATGCGAGTAATGTCTCCAACAGTTTACGCTTCGATCGTTCCCTGGAAGACCAGTAGTAGTTACCGATGCACATCTGTAGATATTCTGTATTCTGTGTTGATGAAACACAGAAATTGCATCGGGATTGAATACAACAGTCACCATGCGCACTTTCCTCCATGGGAGTAATGTCTCAAAGAGTTTACGCTTTGATCGTTCCCTGGAAGGCCAGTAGCCGTTTCCGATGCACATCTGGAGGCATTCTGTAATCTGTGGACTATCAGAGTGTTGATGAAACACAGATATTGCATCGGCATTGAACACAACAGTCACCATGCGCACTTTCCTCCATGGGAGTAATGTCTCAAAGGGTTTACGCTTTGATCGTTCCCTGGAAGACCAGTAGCAGTTTCCGATGCACATCTGGAGGCATTCTGTAATCTGTGGACTATCAGAGTGTTGATGAAACTCAGAAATTGTCTCGGGATTGAATACAACAGCCACGATGCGCACATTCCTCCATGGGAGTAATGTCTCAAGGAGTTTACGCTTTGATTGTTCCCTGGAAGACCAGTAGCAGTTTCCGATGCACATATGGAGGCATTCTGTAATATGTGGACTATCAGAGAGTTGATGAAACACAGAAAATGCATCGGGATTGAATACAACAGTCACCATGCGCACTTTCCTCCATGGGAGTAATGTCTCAAAGAGTTTACGCTTTGATCGTTGCCTGGAAGACCAGTAGCAGTTTCCGATGCACATCTGGAGGCATTCTGTAACCTGTGGACTATCAGAGTGTTGATGAAACTCAGAAATTGCATCGGGATTGAATACAACAGACACCATTCGCACTTTCCTCCATGGGAGTAATTCTGAAACAGTCAACGCTTTGATCGTTCCCTGGAAGACCTGTAGTAATTCCCGATGCACATCTGGATACCTTCTGTAATTTGTGGACCTTCAAAGTGTGGATGGAAACACAGAAATTGCCTCGGGATTGAATACAACAGTCACCATGCGCACTTTCCTACATGCGAGTAATGTCTCAAACAGTTTACGCTTTGATCGTTCCCTGGAAGACCAGTAGTATTTACTGATGCACATCTGGAGATATTCTGTATTCTGTGTTGATGAAACACAGAAATTGCATCGGGATTGAATACAACAGTCACCATGCGCACTTTCCTCCATGGGAGTAATTATCAAACAGTCTACGCTTTAATCATTCCCTTTAAGACCAGTAGTAGTTTCCGATGCACATCTGGAGGCTTTATGTTATCTGTGGATCTTCAAAGTGTTGATGAATCACAGTAACTGTCTCGGGATTGAATGCAACAGTCACCATGCGCACTTTCCTCCATGGGAGTAAAGTGTCAAACATTCTACGCTTTGATCGTTCCCTGGAAGACCAGTAGTAGTTTCAATTGCACATCTGGAGGCGTTCAGTAATCTGTGGACTATCAGAGTGTTGATGAAACACAGAAATTGCATCGGCATTGAACACAACAGTCGCCATGCGCACTTTCCTCCATGCGAGTAATGTCTCCAACAGTTTACGCTTCGATCGTTCCCTGGAAGACCAGTAGTAGTTACCGATGCACATCTGTAGATATTCTGTATTCTGTGTTGATGAAACACAGAAATTGCATCGGGATTGAATACAACAGTCACCATGCACACTTTCCTCCATGGGAGTAATTCTCAAACAGTCTACGCTCTAATCGTTAGCTTTAAGACCAGTAGTAGTTTCCGATGCACATCTGGAGGCTTTCTGTAATCTGTGGACCTTCAAAGTGTTGATGAATCACAGTAACTGTCTCGGGATTGAATGCAACAGTCACCATGCGCACTTTCCTCCATGGGAGTAATGTGTCAAACAGTCTACGCTTTGATCGTTCCCTGGAAGACCAGTAGTAGTTTCAATTGCACATCTGGAGGCATTCAGTAATCTGTGGACTATCAGAGTGTTGATGAAACACAGAAATTGCATCGGCATTGAATACAACAGTCACCCTGCGCACTTTCCTCCATGCGAGTAATGTCTCAAACAGTCTACGCTTTGATCGTTCCTGGAAGACCAGTAGTAGTTTCCGATGCACATCTGGCTGCATTCTGTAATCTGTGGACTATCAGAGTGTTGATGAAACTCAGAAATTGCATCGGGATTGAATACAACATACACCATTCGCACTTTCCTCCATGGGAGTAATTCTGAAACAGTCAACGCTTTGATCGTTCCCAGGAAGACCAGTATTAATTTCCAATGCACATCTGGAATCCTTCTGTAATTTAAGGACATTCAAAGTGTGGAAGGAAACACAGAAATTGCCTCGGAATTGAATACAACAGTCACCATGCGCACTTTCCTAAATGCGAGTAATGTTTCAAACAGTTTACGCTTTGATCATTCCCTGGAAGACCAGTAGTAGTTTCCGATGCACATCTGGAGATATTCTGTATTCTGTGTTGATGAAACACAGAAATTGCATCGGGATTCAATACAACAGTCACAATGCGCACTTTCCTAAATGGGAGAAATGTCTCTAACAGTCTACGCTTTGATCGTTCCCTGGAAGACCAGTAGTATTTTCCGATGCACATCTGGAGGCTTTCCGTTATCTGTGGATTATCAGAGTGATGATGAAACACAGAAATTGCATCGGGATTGAATAAAACAGACACCATGCGCACTTTCCTCCTAGATCGTTCCCTGAAAGACCAGTAGTAGTTTCCGAATAACGTCTGGAGGCATTCTGTAATCTGCGGACTATCAGAGTGTTGATGAAACACAGAAATTGCATCGGGATTGAATACATCAGTCACCATTCGCACTTTCCTCCATGGGAGGTATGTCTCAAACAGTCTACGCTTTCACGTTCCCTGGAAGGCCCGTAGAAGATTCCGATGCACATCTGGTGGCATTCTGTAATCTGTGGACTATCACAGTGTTGATGAAACACAGAAATAGCAACGGCATTGAATACAACAGTCACCATGCGCACTTTCCTCCATGGGAGGTATGTCTCAAACAGTCTACGCTTTCACGTTCCCTGGAAGACCAGTAGCAGTTTCCGATGCACATCTAGAGGCATTCTGTAATCTGTGGACTATCAGAGTGTTGATGAAACTCAGAAATTGCATCGGGATTGAATACAACAGACACCATTCGCACTTTCCTCCATGGGAGTAATTCTGAAACAGTCAACGCTTTGATCGTTCCCTGGAAGACCTGTAGTAATTTCCGATGCACATCTGGATACCTTCTGTAATTTGTGGACCTTCAAAGTGTGGATGGAAACACAGAAATTGCCTCGGGATTGAATACAACAGTCACCATGCTCACTTTCCTCCATGGGAGTAATGTCTCAAACAATTTACGCTTTGATCGTTCCCTCGAAGACCAGTAGTATTTACTGATGCACATCTGGAGATATTCTGTATTCTGTGTTGATGAAACACAGAAATTGCATCGGGATTGAATACAACAGTCACCATGCGCACTTTCCTCCATGGGAGTAATTCTCAAACAATCTACGCTTTAATCATTCCCTTTAAGACCAGTAGTAGTTTCCGATGCACATCTGGAGGCTTTATGTTATCTGTGGACCTTCAAAGTGTTGATGAATCACAGTAACTGTCTCGGGATTGAATGCAACAGTCACCATGCGCACTTTCCTCCATGGGAGTAATGTGTCAAACAGTCAACGCTTTGATCGTTCCCTGGAAGACCAGTAGTAGTTTCAATTGCACACCTGGAGGCATTCAGTAATCTGTGGACTATCAGAGTGTTGATGAAACACAGAAATTGCATCGGCATTGAACACAACAGTCACCATGCGCACTTTCCACCATGCGAGTAATGTCTCCAACAGTTTACGCTTCGATCGTTCCCAGGAAGACCAGTAGTAGTTACCGATGCACATCTGTAGATATTCTGTATTCTGTGTTGATGAAACACAGAAATTGCATCGGGATTGAATACAACAGTCACCATGCACACTTTCCTCCATGGGAGTAATTTTCAAACAGTCTACGCTTTAATCATTCCCTTTAAGACCAGTAGTAGTTTCCGATGCACATCTGGAGGCTTTATGTTATCTGTGGACCTTCAAAGTGTTGATGAATCACAGTAACTGTCTCGGGATTGAATGCAACAGTCACCATGCGCACTTTCCTCCATGGGAGTAATGTGTCAAACAGTCTACGCTTTGATCGTTCCCTGGAAGACCAGTAGTAGTTTCAATTGCACATCTGGAGGCATTCAGTAATCTGTGGACTATCAGAGTGTTGATGAAACACAGAAATTGCATCGGCATTGAACACAACAGTCACCATGCGCACTTTCCTCCATGCGAGTAATGTCTCCAACAGTTTACGCTTCGATCGTTCCCTGGAAGACCAGTAGTAGTTACCGATGCACATCTGTAGATATTCTGTATTCTGTGTTGATGAAACACAGAAATTGCATCGGGATTGAATACAACAGTCACCATGCACACTTTCCTCCATGGGAGTAATTCTCAAACAGTCTACGCTTTAATCGTTCCCTTTAAGACCAGTAGTAGTTTCCGATGCACATCTGGAGGCTTTCTGTAATCTGTGGACCTTCAAAGTGTTGATGAATCACAGTAACTGTCTCGGGATTGAATGCAACAGTCACCATGCGCACTTTCCTCCATGGGAGTAATGTGTCAAACTGTCTACGCTTTGATCGTTCCCTGGAAGACCAGTAGTAGTTTCAATTGCACATCTGGAGGCATTCAGTAATCTGTGGACTATCAGAGTGTTGATGAAACACAGAAATTGCATCGGCATTGAATACAACAGTCACCATGCGCACTTTCCTCCATGCGAGTAATGTCTCAAACAGTCTACGCTTTGATCGTTCCTGGAAGACCAGTAGTTGTTTCCGATGCACATCTGGCTGCATTCTGTAATCTGTGGACTATCAGAGTGTTGATGAAACTCAGAAATTGCATCGGGATTGAATACAACATACACCATTCGCACTTTCCTCCATGGGAGTAATTCTGAAACAGTCAACGCTTTGATCGTTCCCAGGAAGACCAGTATTAATTTCCGATGCACATCTGGATTCCTTCTGTAATTTAAGGACCTTCAAAGTGTGGATGGAAACACAGAAATTGCCTCGGGATTGAATACATCAGTCACCATGCGCACTTTCCTAAATGCGAGTAATGTTTCAAACAGTTTACGCTTTGATCATTCCCTGGAAGACCAGTAGTAGTTTCCGATGCACATCTGGAGATATTCTGTATTCTGTGTTGATGAAACACAGAAATTGCATCGGGATTCAATACAACAGTCACAATGCGCACTTTCCTAAATGGGAGAAATGTCTCTAACAGTCTACGCTTTGATCGTTCCCTGGAAGACCAGTAGTATTTTCCGATGCACATCTGGAGGCTTTCCGTAATCTGTGGATTATCAGAGTGATGATGAAACACAGAAATTGCATCGGGATTGAATAAAACAGTCACCATGCGCACTTTCCTCCTTGATCGTTCCCTGAAAGACCAGTAGTAGTTTCCGATTAACATCTGGAGGCATTCTGTAATCTGTGGACTATCAGAGTGTTGATGAAACACAGAAATTGCATCGGGATTGAATACATCAGTCACCATTCGCACTTTCCTCCATGGGAGGTATGTCTCAAACAGTCTACGCTTTCACGTTCCCTGGAAGGCCCGTAGAAGATTCCGATGCACATCTGGTGGCATTCTGTAATCTGTGGACTATCACAGTGTTGATGAAACACAGAAATAGCAACGGGATTGAATACAACAGTCACCATGCGCACTTTCCTCCATGGGAGGTATGTCTCAAACAGTCTACGCTTTCACGTTCCCTGGAAGACCAGTAGCAGTTTCCGATGCACATCTAGAGGCATTCTGTAATCTGTGGACTATCAGAGTGTTGATGAAACTCAGAAATTGCATCGGGATTGAATACAACAGACACCATTCGCACTTTCCTCCATGGGAGTAATTCTGAAACAGTCAACGCTTTGATCGTTCCCTGGAAGACCTGTAGTAAATTCCGATGCACATCTGGATACCTTCTGTAATTGGTGGACCTTCAAAGTATGGATGGAAACACAGAAATTGCCTCGGGATTGAATACAACAGTCACCATGCTCACAATCCTCCATGCGAGTAATGTCTCAAACAATTTACGCTTTGATCGTTCCCTGGAAGACCAGTAGTATTTACTGATGCACATCTGGAGATATTCTGTATTCTGTGTTGATGAAACACAGAAATTGCATCGGGATTGAATACAACAGTCACCATGCGCACTTTCCTCCATGGGAGTAATTCTCAAACAGTCTACGCTTTAATCATTCCCTTTAAAACCAGTAGTAGTTTCCGATGCACATCTGGAGGCTTTATGTTATCTGTGGACCTTCAAAGTGTTGATGAATCACAGTAACTGTCTCGGGATTGAATGCAACAGTCACCATGCGCACTTTCCTCCATGCGAGTAATGTCTCAAACAGTTTACGCTTTGAACGTTCCCTGGAAGACCAGTAGTAGTTTCCGATGCACATCTGGAGATATTCTGTATTCTGTGTTGATGAAACACAGAAATTGCATCGGGATTCAATACAACAGTCACAATGCGCACTTTCCTAAATGGGAGAAATGTCTCTAACCGTCTACGCTTTGATCGTTCCCTGGAAGACCAGTAGTATTTTCCGATGCACATCTGGGGGCTTTCCGTAATCTGTGGATAATCAGAGTGTTGAAGACCAGTAGTGGTTTCCGATGCCTATCTGGAGGCATTCTGTAATCTGTGGACTATCATGTGTTGATGAAACACAGAAACTGCATCGGGATTGAATAAAACAGTCACCATGAGCACTTTCCTCCATGGGAGTAATGTTTCAAGCAGTCTACGCTTTGATCGTTCCCTGAAAGACCAGTAGTAGTTTCCGATTAACATCTGGAGGCATTCTGTAATCTGCGGACTATCAGAGTGTTGATGAAACACAGAAATTGCATCGGGATTGAATACATCAGTCACCATTCGCACTTTCCTCCATGGGAGGTATGTCTCAAACAGTCTACGCTTTCACGTTCCCTGGAAGGCCCGTAGAAGATTCCGATGCACATCTGGCGGCATTCTGTAATCTGTGGACTATCACAGTGTTGATGAAACACAGAAATAGCAACGGGATTGAATACAACAGTCACCATGCGCACTTTCCTCCATGGGAGGTATGTCTCAAACAGTCTATGCTTTCACGTTCCCTGGAAGACCCGTAGTAGATTCCGATGCACATCAGGTTGGAATTCTGTAATCTGTGGACTATCAGAGTGTTGATGAAATTCAGAAATTTGCATCGGGATTAAATACAACAGTTACCATTCGCACTTTCCTCCATGTGAGTAATTCTGAAACAGTCAACGCTTTGATCGTTCCCTGGAAGAGCAGTAGTAATTTCCGATGCACATCTGGATTCGTTGTGTAATTTGTGGACCTTCAAAGTGTGCATGGAAACACAGAAATTGCCTCGGGATTGAATACAACAGTCACTATGCGCACTTTCCTCCATAGGAGTAATGTCTCAAACAGTTTACGCTTTGATCGTTCCCTGGAAGACCAGTAGTAGTTTCCGATGCACATCTGGAGATATTCTGTATTCTGTGTTGATGAAACACAGAAATTGCATCGGGATTGAATACAACAGTCACCATGCGCACTTTCCTCCATGGGAGTAATTATCAAACAGTCTACGCTTTGATCGTTCCCTGGAAGACCAGTAGTAGTTTCCGATGCACATCTGGATTAATTCTGTAATCTGTGGACCTTCGAAGTGTGGATTAAAACTCAGAAATTGCCTTGGGATTGAATACAACAGTCACCATGCGCACTTTCCTCCATGGGAGTAATCCACAAAGAGTCTACGCTTTAATCGTTCCCTGGAAGACCAGCAGTAGTTTCCGATTCACATCTGGAGGCTTTCTGTAATCTGTTTACCTTCAAAGTGTTGATGAAACACAGTAATTGTCTCGGGATTGAATACAACAAACACCATGCGCACTTTCCTCCATGGGAGTAATGTCTCAAACAGTCTACGCTTTGGTCGTTCCCAGGGAGACCAATAATAGTTTCCGATGCACATCTAGAGGCATTCTGTAATCTGAGGGCTATCAGAGTGTTGATGAAACACAGAAAATGCATCGGGATTGAATACAACAGTCACCATGCCCACTTTCCTCCATGGGAGTAATGTCTCAAAGAATTTACGCTTTGATCGTTCCCTGGAAGACCAGTAGCAGTTTCCGATGCACATCTGGTGGCATTCTGTAATCTGAGGGCTATCCGAGTGTTGATGAAACACAGAAAATGCATCGGGATTGAATACAGCAGTCACCATGCGCACTTTCCTCCATGGGAGTAATGTCTCAAAGAGTTTACGGTTTGATCGTTCCCTGGAAGACCAGTAGCAGTTTCCGATGCACATCTGGAGGCATTCTGTAATCTGTGGACTATCAGAGTGTTGATGAAACACAGAAATTGCATCGGGATTGAATGCAACAGTCACCATGCGCACTTTCCCCCATGCAGTAATGTCTCAAACAGTCTACGCTTTGATCGTTCCTGGAAGACCAGTAGTAGTTTCCGATGCACATCTGGATGCATTCTGTAATCTGTGGACTATCAGAGTGTTGATGAAACACAGAAATTGCATCGGGATTGAATACAACAGTCACAATGCGCACTTTCCTAAATGGCAGAAATGTCTCTAACGGTCTACGCTTTGATCGTTCCTGGAAGACCAGTAGTAGTTTCCGATGCACATCTGGATGCATTCTGTAATCTGTGGACTATCAGAGTGTTGATGAAACACAGAAATTGCATCGGGATTGAATACAACAGTCACAATGCGCACTTTCCTAAATGGCAGAAATGTCTCTAACACTCTACGCTTTGATCGTTCCCTGGAAGACCAGTAGCAGTTTCCGATGCACATATGGAGGCATTCTGTGATCTGTGGACTATCAGAGTGTTGATGAAACACAGAAATAGCATCGGGATTGAATACAACAGTCACCATGCGCACTTTAATCCATATGAGTAATGTCTCAAACAGTCTACGCTTTGATCATTCACTGGAAGACCAGTAGTAGTTACCGATGCACATCTGGAGGCATTCTGTAATCTGTGGACTATCAGTGTGTTGATGAAACACAGAAATTGCATCGGGATTGAATACAACAGTCACAATGCGCACTTTCCTAAATGGCAGAAATGTCTCTAACAGTCTACGCTTTGATCGTTCCCTGGAAGACCAGTAGTAGTTTCCGATGCACATCTGGAGGCTTTCCGTAATCTGGGGATTATCAGAGTGATGATGAAACACAGAAATTGCATCGGGATTGAATACAACAGTCACCATACGCACTTTCCTCCATGGGAGTAATGTCTCAAGCAGTCTACGCTTAGATCATTCCCCTGAAGACCAGTAGTAGTTTCCGATGCACATCTGGTGCCATTCTGTAATCTGTGGACTATCAGAGTGTTGATGAAACACACAAATAGCAACGGGATTGAATACAACAGTCACCATGCGCACTTTCCTCCACGGGAGGTATGTCTCAAACAGTCTACGCTTTCACGTTCCCTGGAAGACCTGTAGTAGTTTCCGATGCACATCTGGAGGCTTTCTGTAATCTGTGGACCTTCAAAGTGTTGATGAAACACAGTAATTGTCTCGGGATTGAATACAACAGTCATCATGCGCACATTCCTCCATGGGAGTAATGTCTCAAACAGTATACGCTTTGATCGTTCCCAGGAAGCCCAGTAGTAGCTTCCGATGCACATCTGGAGGCATTCTGTAATCTGAGGGCTGTCGGAGTGTTGATGAAACACAGAAAATGCAAACGGATTGAATACAACAGTCACCATGCGCACTTTCCTCCATGGGAGTAATGTCTCAAAGAGTTTACGCTTTGATCGTTCCCTGGAAGACCAGTAGTAGTTTCCGATGCACATCTGGAGATATTCTGTATTCTGTGTTGATGAAACACAGAAATTGCATCGGGATTGAATACAACAGTCACCATGCGCACTTTCCTCCATGGGAGTAATTCCCAAACAGTCTACGCTTTGATCGTTCCCTGGAAGACCAGTAGTAGTTTCCGATGCACATCTGGATTAATTCTGTAATCTGTGGACCTTCGAAGTGTGGATTAAAACTCAGAAATTGCCTCGGGATTGAATACAACAGTCACCATGCGCACTTTCCTCCATGGGAGTAATCCACAAAGAGTCTACTTTTAATCGTTCCCTGGAAGACCAGCAGTAGTTTCCGATTCACATCTGGAGGCTTTCTGTAATCTGTGGACCTTCAAAGTGTTGATGAAACACAGTAATTGTCTCGGGATTGAATACATCAATCACCATGCGCAGTTTCCTCCATGGGAGAAATGTCTCAAACAGTCTACGCTTTGATCGTTCCCAGGAAGACCAGTAGTAATTTCCGATGCACATCTGGAGGCATTCTGTAATCTGAGGGCTGTCAGAGTGTTGATGAAACACAGAAAATGCATCGGGATTGAATACAACAGTCACCATGCCCACTTTCCTGCATGGGAGTAATGTCTCAAAGAGTTTACGCTTTGATCGTTCCCTGGAAGACCAGTAGCAGTTTCCGATGCACATCTGGTGGCATTCTGTAATCTGAGGGCTATCAGAGTGTTGATGAAACACAGAAAATGCATCGGGATTGAACGCAACAGTCACCATGCGTACTTTCCTCCATGGGAGTAATGTCTCAAAGAGTTTACGCTTTTATCGTTCCCTGGAAGACCAGTAGCAGTTTCCGATGCACATCTGGAGGCATTCTGTAATCTGTGGACTGTCAGAGTGTTGTTGAAACACAGAAATTGCATCGGCATTAAATACAACAGTCACCATGCACACTTTCCTCCATGCGAGTAATGTCTCTAACAGTCTACGCTTTGATCGTTCCCAGGAAGCCCAGTAGTAGTTTCCGATGCACATCTGGAGGCATTCTGTAATCTGAGGGCTATCAGAGTGTTGATGAAACACAGAAAACGCAAACGGATTGAATACAACACTCACAATGCGCACTTTCCTCCATGGGAGTAATGTCTCAAAGAGTTTACGCTTTGATCGTTCCCTGGAAGACCAGTAGCAGTTTCCGATGCACATCTGGAGGCATTCTGTAATCTGTGGACTATCAGAGTGTTGATGAAACACAGAAAATGCATCGGGATTGAACACAACAGTCACCATGCGCACTTTCATCCATGGGAGTAATGTCTCAAAGTGTTTACGCTTTGATCGTTCCCTGGAAGACCAGTAGCAGTTTCCGATGCACATCTGGAGGCATTCTGTAATCTGTGGACTATCAGAGTGTTGATGAAACACAGAAATTGCTTGGGCATTGAATACAACAGTCACCATGCGCACTTTCCTCCATGCGAGTAATGTCTCAAACATTCTACGCTTTGATCGTTCCTGGAAGACCAGTAGTAGTTTCCGATGCACATCTGGCTGCATTCTGTAATCTGAGGGCTATCAGAGTGTTGATGAAACACAGAAAATGCAAACGGATTGAATACAACAGTCACCATGCGCACTTTCCTCCATGGGAGTAATGTCTCAAACAGTCTATGCTTTAATCGTTCCCTGGAAGACCAGTAGTAGTTTCCGATGCACATCTGGAAGCTTTCTGTAATCTGTGGACCTTCAAAGTGTTGATGAAACACAGTAATTGTCTCGGGATTGAATACAATAGTCACCATGCGCACTTTCCTCCATGGGAGTAATTGTGAAACAGTCAACGCTTTGATCGTTCCCTGGAAGACCAGTAGTAATTTCCGATGCACATCTGGATTCCTTCTGTAATTTGTGGACCTTCAAAGTGTAAATGGAAACACAGAAATTGCCTCGGGATTGAATACAACAGTCACCATGCGCACTTTCCTCCATGCGAGTAATGTCTCAAACAGTTTACGCTTTGATCGTTCCCTGGAAGACCAGTAGTAGTTACCGATGCACATCTGGAGATATTCTGTATTCTGTGTTAATGAAACACAGAAATTGCATCGGGATTGAATACAACAGTCACCATGCGCACTTTCCTCCATGCGAGTAATGTCTCAAACAGTTTACGCTTTGATCGTTCCCTGGAAGACCAGTAGTAGTTTCCGATGCACATCTGGAGGCTTTCCGTAATCTGTGGATTATCAGAGTGATGATGAAACACAGAAATTGCATTGGGATTGAATACAACAGTCACCATGCGCACTTTCCTCCATGGGAGTAATGTTTCAAGCAGTCTACGCTTTGATCGTTCCCTGGAAGACCAGCAGTAGTTTCCGATTAACATCTGGAGGCATTCTGTAATCTGTGGACTATCAGAGTGTTGATGAAACACAGAAATTGCATCGGGATTGAATACATCAGTCACCATTCGCACTTTCCTCCATGGGAGTAATGTCTCTAACAGTCTACGCTTTGATCATACCCTGGAAGACCAGTAGTAGTCTCCGTTGCACCTCTGGTGCCATTCTGTAATCTGTGGACTATCAGAGTGTTGATGAAACACAGAAATAGCAACGGGATTGAATACAACAGTCACCATGCGCACTTTCTCCCACGGGAGGTATATCTCAAACAGTCTACGATTCAACGTTCCCTGGAAGACCCGTAGTAGATTCCGATGCACATCTGGTGGCATTCTGTAATCTGTGGAAGTATCAGAGTGTTGATGAAACACAGAAAATGCATCGGGATTGAATACAACTGTCACCATGCGCACTTTCCTCCATGGGAGTAATGTCTCAAAGAGTTTACGCTTTGATCGTTCCCTGGAAGACCAGTATCAGTTTCCAATGCATATCTGGAGGGATTCTGTAATCAGTGGACTATCAAAGTGTTGATGAAACACAGAAATTGCATCAGGATTGAATGCAACAGTCACCATGCGCACTTTCCTCCATGCGAGTAATATCTCAAACAGTCTACGCTTTGATCGTTCCTGGAAGACCAGTAGTAGTTTCCGTTGCACATCTGGCTGCATTCTGTAATCTGTGGACTATCAGAGTGTTGATGAAATTCAGAAATTGCATCGGGATTGAATACAACAGACACCATTCGCACTTTCCTCCATGGGAGTAATTCTGAAACAGTCAACGCTTTGATCGTTCCCTGGAAGACCAGTAGTAATTTCCGATGCACATCTGGATTTTTGTCTAATTTGTGAACCTTCAAAGTGTGGATGGAAACACAGAAATTGCCTCGGGATTGAATACAACAGTCACCATGCGCTCTTTCCTCCATAGGAGTAATGTCTCAAACAGTTTACGCTTTGATCGTTCCCTGGAAGACCAGTAGTAATTTCCGATGCACATCTGGAGATATTCAGTATACTGTGTTGATGAAACACAGAAATTGCCTCGGGATTGAATACAACAGTCACCATGCGCACTTTCCTCCATGGGAGTAATCCACAAAGAGTCTACGCTTTAATCGATCCCTGGAAGACCAGCAGTAGTTTCCGATGCAAATCTGGAGGCATTCTGTAATCTGAGGGCTATCAGAGTGTTGATGAAACACAGAAAATGCAAACGGATTGAATACAACAGTCACCATGCGCACTTTCCTCCATGGGAGTAATGTCTCCAAGTGTTTACGCTTTGATAGTTCCCTGGAAGACCAGTAGCAGTTTCCGATGCACATCTGGAGGCATTCTGTAATCTGTGGACTATCAGAGTGTTGATGAAACACAGAAATTGCTTCTGCATTGAATACAACAGTCACCATGCCCACTTTCCTCCATGCGAGTAATGTCTCAAACAGTCTATGCTTTAATCGTTCCCTGGAAGACCAGTAGTAGTTTCCGATGCACATCTGGTGCCACTCTGTAATCTGTGGACTATCAGAGTGTTGATGAAACACAGAAATAGCAACGGGATTGAATAGAACAGTCACCATGCGCACTTTCCTCCACGGGAGGAATGTCTCAAACAGTCTACGCTTTCACGTTCCCTGGAAGACCCGTAGTAGATTCCGATGCACATCTGGTGGCAATCTGTAATCTGTGGAAGTATCAGAGTGTTGATGTAACACAGAAATTGCATCGGGATTGAATGCAACAGTCACCATGCGCACTTTCCTCCATGCGAGTAATGACTCAAACAGTCTACGCTTTGATCGTTCCTGGAAGACCTGTAGTAGTTTCCGTTGCACATCTGGCTGCATTCTGTAATCTGTGGACTATCAGACTGTTGATGAAATTCAGAAATTGCATCGGGATTGAATACAACAGACACCATTCGCACTTTCCTCCATGGGAGTAATTCTGAAACAGTCAACGTTTTGATCGTTCCCTGGAAGACTAGTAGTATTTTCCGATGCACATCTGGATTCCTTGTGTAATTTGTGAACCTTCAAAGTGTGTATGGAAACACAGAAATTGCCTCGGGATTGAATACAACAGTCACCATGCGCACTTTCCTCCATAGGAGTAATGTCTCAAACAGTTTACGCTTTGATCGTTCCCTGGAAGACCAGTAGTAGTTTCCGATGCACATCTGGAGATATTCAGTATACTGTGTTGATGAAACACAGAAATTGCATCGGGATTGAATACAACAGTCACAATGCGCACTTTCCTCCATGTGAGTAGTTCCCAAACAGTCTACGCTTTGATCGTTCCCTGGAAGACCAGTAGTAGTTTCCGATGCACATCTGGATTAATTCTGTAATCTGTGGACCTTCGAAGTGTGGATTAAAATTCAGAAATTGCCTCGGGATTGAATACAACAGTCACCATGCGCACTTTCCTCCATGGGAGTAATCCACAAAGAGTCTACGATTTAATCGATCCCTGGAAGACCAGCAGTAGTTTCCGATTCAAATCTGGAGGCTTTCTGTAATCTGTGGACCTTCAAAGTGTTGATGAAACACAGTAATTGTCTCGGGATTGAATACAACAATCACCATGCGCACTTTCCTCCATGGGAGTAATGTCTCAAAGAGTCTACGCTTTGATCGTTCCCAGGAAGACCAGTAGTAATTTCCGATGCACATCTGGAGGCATTCTGTAATCTGAGGGCTATCAGAGTGTTGATGAAACACAGAAAATGCATCGGGGTTGAATACAACAGTCACCATGCCCACTTTCCTCCATGGGAGTAATGTCTCAAAGAGTTTACGCTTTGATCGTTCCCTGGAAGACCAGTAGCA
This sequence comes from Schistocerca gregaria, assembly GCF_023897955.1. Classification (NCBI taxonomy): domain Eukaryota; kingdom Metazoa; phylum Arthropoda; class Insecta; order Orthoptera; family Acrididae; genus Schistocerca; species Schistocerca gregaria. Next base: position 46,964,507 of record NC_064927.1, read on the forward strand.
GTTTCCGATGCACATCTGGTGGCATTCTGTAATCTGAGGGCTATCAGAGAGTTGATGAAACACAGAAAATGCATCGGGATTGAACACAACAGTCACCATGCGCACTTTCCTACATGGGAGTAATGTCTCAAAGAGTTTACGCTTTGATCGTTCCCTGGAATACCAGTAGCAGTTTCCGATGCACAACTGGAGGCATTCTGTAATCTGTGGACTATCAGAGTGTTGATGAAACACAGAAATTACATCGGCATTGAATACAACATTCACCATGCGCACTTTCCTCCATGCGAGTAATGTCTCAAACAGTCTACGCTTTGATCGTTCCCAGGAAGCCCAGTAGTAGTTTCTGATGCACATCTGGTGGCATTCTGTAATCTGAGGGCTATCAGAGTGTTGATGAAACACAGAAAATGCAAACGGATTGAATACAACAGTCACCATGCGCACTTTCCTCAATGGGAGTAATGTCTCAAAGAGTTTACGCTTTGATCGTTCCCTGGAAGAACAGTAGCAGTTTCCGATGCACATCTTTAGGCATTCTGCAATCTGTGGACTATCACAGTGTTGATGAAACACAGAAATTGCTTCGGCATTGAATACAACAGTCACCATGCGCACTTTCCTCCATGCGAGTAATGTCTCAAACATTCTACGCTTTGATCGTTCCGGGAAGACCAGTAGTAGTTTCCGATGCACATCTGGCTGCATTCTGTAATCTGAGGGCTATCAGAGTGTTGATGAAACACAGAAAATGCAAACGTATTGAATACAACAGTCACCTTGCGCACTTTCCTCCATGGGAGTAATGTCTCAAACAGTCTATGCTTTAATCGTTCCCTGGAAGACCAGTAGTAGTTTCCGATGCACATCTGGAGGCTTTCTGTAATCTGTGGACCTTCAAAGTGTTGATGAAACACAGTAATTGTCTCGGGATTGAATACAACAGTCACCATGCGCACTTTCCTCCATGGGAGTATTTCTGAAACAGTCAACGCTTTGATCGTTCCCTGGAAGACCAGTAGTAATTTCCGATGCACATCTGGATTCCTTCTGTAATTTGTGGACCTTCAAAGTGTACATGGAAACACAGAAATTGCCTCGGGATTGAATACAACAGTCACCATGCGCACTTTCCTCCATGGGAGTAATTCTCAAACAGTTTACGCTTTAATCGTTCCCTTTAAGACCAGTAGTAGTTTCCGATGCACATCTGGAGGCATTCTGTAATCTGTGGACTATCAGAGTGTTGATGAAACACAGAAATTGCATCGGCATTGAATACAACAGTCACCATGCGCATTTTCCTCCATGCGAGTAATGTCTCAAACAGTCTACGCTTTGATCGTTCCTGGAAGACTAGTAGTAGTTCCCGATGCACATCTGGCTGCATTCTGTAATCTGTGGACTATCAGAGTGTTGATGAATTTCAGATATTGCATCGGGATTGAATACAACAGACACCATTCGTACTTTCCTCCATGGGAGTAATATCTCTAACAGTCTACGCTTTGATCGTTCCGTGGAAGACCAGTAGTAATTTTTGATGCACATCTGAATTCCTTCTGTAATTTGTGGACCTTCAAAGTGTGGATGGAAACACATAAATTGCCTCGGGATTGAATACAACAGTCACCATGCGCACTTTCCTCCATGCGATTAATGTCTCAAACAGTTTACGCTTTGATCGTTCCCTGGAAGACCAGTAGTAGCTTCCGATGCACATCTGGAGGCCTTCCGTAATCTGTGGATTATCAGAGTGATGATGAAACACAGAAATTGCATCGGGATTGAATACAACAGTCACCATGCGCACTTTCCTCCGTGGGAGTGATGTCTCAAAGAGTTTACGCTTTGATCTTTCCCTAGGAGACCAGTAGCAGTTTCCGATGCACATCTGGAGTCATTCTGTAATCTGAGGACTATCAGAGTGTTGATGAAACACAGAAATTGCATCGGGATTGAATGCATCAGTCACCATTCGCACTTTCCTCCATGGGAGTAATGTCTCTAACAGTCTACGCTTTGATCATTCACTGGAAGACCAGTAGTAGTTTCCGATGCACATCTGGTACCATTCTGTAATCTGTGGACTATCAGAGTGTTGATGAAACACAGAAATAGCAACGGGATTGAATACAACAGTCACCATGCGCACTTTCTCCCACGGGAGGTATATCTCAAACAGTCTACGCCTTAACGTTCCCTGGAAGACCCGTAGTAGATTCCGATGCACATCTGGTGGCATTCTGTAATATGTGGAAGTATCAGAGTGTTGATGAAACACAGAAATTGCATCGGGATTCAATACAACAGTCACGATGCGCACTTTCCTCCATGGGAGTAATGTCTCTATGAGTTTACGTTTTGATCGTTCCCTGGAAGACCAGTATCAGTTTCCAATGCATATCTGGGGGGATTCTGTAATCTGTTGACTATCAGAGTGTTGATGAAACACAGAAATTGCGTCAGGATTGAATGCAACAGTCACCATGCGCACTTTCCTCCATGCGAGTAATGTCTCAAACAGTCTACGCTTTGATCGTTCCTGGAAGACCAGTAGTAGTTTCCGTTGCACATCTGGCTGCATTCTGTAATCTGTGGACTATCAGAGTGTTGATGAAATTCAGAAATTGCATCGGGATTGAATACAACAGACACCATTCGCACTTTCCTCAATGGGAGTAATTCTGAAACAGTCAACGCTTTGATCGTTCCCTGGAAGACCAGTAGTAATTTCCGATGCACATCTGGATTCCTTGTGTAATTTGTGGACCTTCAAAGTGTGGATGGAAACGCAGAAATTGCCTCGGGATTGAATACAATAGTCACCATGCGCACTTTCCTCCATAGGAGTAATGTCTCAAACAGTTTACGCTTTGATCGTTGCCTGGAAGACCAGTAGTAGTTTCCGATGCACATCTGGAGATATTCTGTATTCTGTGTTGATGAAACACAGAAATTGCATCGGGATTAAATACAACAGTCACCATGCGCACTTTCCTCCATGGGAGTAATTCCCAAACAGTCTACGCTTTAATCGTTCCCTTTAAGACCAGTAGTAGTTTCCGATGCACATCTGGAGGCTTTCTGTAATCTGTGGATTATCAGAGTGATGATGAAACACTGAAATTGCATCGGGATTGAATACAACAGTCACCATGCGCACTTTCCTCCATGGGAGTAATTCTCAAACAGTCTACGCTTTAATCGTTCCCTTTAAGACCAGTAGTAGTTTCCGATGCACATCTGGAGGCTTTCTGTAATCTGTGGACCTTCAAAGTATTGATGAATCACAGTAACTGTCTCGGGATTGAATGCACCAGTCACCATGCGCACTTTCCTCCATGCAAGTAATGTCTCAAACAGTCTACGCTTTGATCGTTCCTGGAAGACCAGTAGTAGTTTCCGATGCACATCTGGCTGCATTCTGTAATCAGTGGACTATCAGAGTGTTGATGAAACTCAGAAATTGCATCCGGATTGAATACAACATACACCATTCGCACTTTCCTCCATGGGAGTAATTCTGAAACAGTCAACGCTTTGATCGTTCCCTGGAAGACCAGTAGTAATTTTTGATGCACATCTGAATTCCTTCTGTAATTTGTGGACCTTCAAAGTGTGGATGGAAACACAGAAATTGCCTCGGGATTGAATACAACAGTCATCATGCGCACTTTCCTCCATGCGAGTAATGTCTCAAACAGTTTACGCTTTGATCGTTCCCTGGAAGACCAGTAGTAGTTTCCGATGCACATCTGTAGGCTTTCTGTAATCTGTGGATTATCAGAGTGATGATGAAACACAGAAATTGCATCGGGATTGAATACAACAGTCACCATGCGCACTTTCCTCCATGGGAGTAATGTTTCAAGCAGTCTACGTTTTGATCGTTCCCTGGAAGACCAGCAGTAGTTTCCGATTAACATCTGGAGCCATTCTGTAATCTGTGGACTATCAGAGTGTTGATGAAACACAGAAATAGCAACGGGATTGAATACAACGGTCACCATGCGCACTTTCTCCCACGGGAGGTATATCTCAAACATTCTACGCTTTAACGTTCCCTGGAAGACCCGTAGTAGATTCCGATGCACATCTGGTGGCATTCTGTAATCTGTGGAAGTATCAGAGTGTTGATGAAACACAGAAATTGCATCGGGATTGAATACAACAGTCACCATGCGCACTTTCCTCCATGGGAGTAATGTCTCAAAGAGTTTACGCTTTGATCGTTCCCTGGAAGACAAGTATCAGTTTCCAATGCATATCTGGAGGGATTCTGTAATCTGTGGAGTATCAGAGTGTTGATGAAACACAGAAATTGCATCAGGATTGAATGCATTAGTCACCATGCGCACTTTCCTCCATGCGAGTAATTTCTCAAACAGTATACGCTTTGATCGTTCCTGGAAGACCAGAAGTAGTTTCCACTGCACACCTGACTGCATTCTGTAATCTGTGGACTATCAGAGTGTTAATGAAATTCAGAAATTGCATCGGGATTGAATACAACAGACACCATTCGCACTTTCCCAAATGGGAGTAATTCTGAAACAGTCAACGCTTTGATCGTTCCTTGGAAGACCAGTAGTAATTTCCGATGCACATCTGGATTCCTTGTGTATTTTGTGGACCTTCAAAGTGTGGATGGAAACGCAGAAATTGCCTCGGGATTGAATACAATAGCCACCATGCGCACTTTCCTCCATAGGGGTAATGTCTCAAACAGTTTACGCTTTGATCGTTCCCTGGAAGACCAGTAGTACTTTCCGATGCACATCTGGAGATATTCTGTATTCTGTGTTGATGAAACACAGAAATTACATCGGGATTGAATACAACAGTCACCATGCGCACTTTCCTCCATGGGAGTAATTCCCAAACAGTCTACGCTTTGATCGTTCCCTGGAAGACCAGTAGTAGTTTCCGATGCACATCTGGATTAATTCTGTAATCTGTGGACCTTCGAAGTGTGGATTAAAACTCAGAAATTGCCTCGGGATTGAATACAACAGTCACCATGTTCACTTTCCTCCATGGGAGTAATACACAAAGAGTCTACGCTTTTATCGTTCCCTGGAAGACCAGCAGTAGTTTCCGATTCACATCTGGAGGCTTTCTGTAATCTGTGGACCTTCAAAGTGTTGATGAAACACAGTAATTGTCTCGGGATTGAATACAACAATCACCATGCGCACTTTCCTCCATGGGAGTAATGTCTCAAACAGTCTACGCTTTGATCGTTCCCAGGAAGACCAGTAGTAATTTCCGATGCACATCTGGAGGCATTCTGTAATCTGAGGGCTATCAGAGTGTTGATGAAACACAGAAAGTGCATCGGGATTGAATACAACAGTCACCATGCGCACTTTCCTCCATGGGAGTAATCCACAAAGAGTCTACGCTTTAATCGTTCCCTGGAAGACAAGTAGCAGTTTCCGATGCACATCTGGAGGCATTCTGTAATCTGTGGACTATCAGAGTGTTGATGAAACACAGAAATTGCTTCGGCATTGAATACACCAGTCACCAAGCGCACATTCCTCCATGCGAGTAATGTCTCAAACATTCTACGCTTTGATCGTTCCTGGAAGACCAGTAGTAGTTTCCGATGCACATCTGGCTGCATTCTGTAATCTGAGGGCTATCAGAGTGTTGACGAAACACAGAAAATGCAAACGGATTGAATACAACAGTCACCATGCGCACTTTCCTCCATGGGAGTAATGTCTCAAACAGTCTATGCTTTAATCGTTCCCTGGAAGACCAGTAGTAGTTTCCGATGCACATCTGGAGGCTTTCTGTAATCTGTGGACCTTCAAAGTGTTGATGAAACACAGTAATTGTCCTGGGATTGAATACAACAGTCACCATGCGCACTTTCCTCCATGGGAGTAATTCTGAAACAGTCAACGCTTTGATCGTTCCCTGGAAGACCAGTAGTAATTTCCGATGCACATCTGGATTCCTTCTGTAATTTGTGGACCTTCAAAGTGTAAATGGAAACACAGAAATTGCCTCGGGATTGAATACAACAGTCACCATGCGCACTTTCCTCCATGCGAGTAACGTCTCAAACAGTTTACGCTTTGATCGTTCCCTGGAAGACCAGTAGTAGTTACCGATGCACATCTGGAGATATTCTGTATTCTGTGTTAATGAAACATAGAAATTGCATTGGGATTGAATACAACAGTCACCATGCGCACTTTCCTCCATGGGAGTAATTCTCAAACAGTCTACGCTTTAATCGTTCCCTTTAAGACCAGTAGTAGTTTCCGATGCACATCTGGAGGCTTTCTGTAATCTGTGGACCTTCAAAGTGTTGATGAATCACAGTAACTGTCTCGGAATTGAATGCAACAGTCACTATGCGCACATTCCTCCATGCGAGTAATGTCCAAACAGTTTACGCTTTGATCGTTCCCTGGAAGACCAGTAGTAGTTTCCGATGCACATCTGGAGGCTTTCCGTAATCTGTGGATTATCAGAGTGATGATGAAACACAGAAATTGCATCGGGATTGAATACAACAGTCACCATGCGCACTTTCCTCCATGGGAGTAATGTTTCAAGCAGTCTACACTTTGATCGTTCCCTGGAAGACCAGCAGTAGTTTCCGATTAACATCTGGAGGCATTCTGTAATCTGTGGACTATCAGAGTGTTGATGAAACACAGAAATTGCATCGGGATTGAATACATCAGTCACCATTCGCACTTTCCTCCATGGGAGTAATGTCTCTAACAGTCTACGCTTTGATCATTCCCTGGAAGACCAGTAGTAGTTTCCGATGCACATCTGGTGCCATTCTGTAATCTGTGGACTATGAGAGTGTTGATGAAACACAGAAATAGCAACGGGATTGAATACAACAGTCACCATGCGCACTTTCTCCCACGCGAGGTATATCTCAAACAGTCTACGCATTAACGTTCCCTGGAAGACCCGTAGTAGATTCCGATGCACATCTGGTGGCATTCTGTAATCTGTGGAAGTATCAGAGTGTTGATGAAACACAGAAATTGCATCGGGATTGAATACAACAGTCACCATGCGCACTTTCCTCCATGGGAGTAATGTCTCAAAGCGTTTACGCTTTGATCGTTCCCTGGAAGACCAGTAGCAGTTTCCGATGCACATCTGGTGGCATTCTGTAATCTGTGGACTATCAGAGTGTTGATGAAACACAGAAAATGCATCGGGTTTGAATACAACTGTCACCATGCGCACTTTCCTCCATGGGAGTAATGTCTCAAAGAGTTTACGTTTTGATCGATCCCTGGAAGACCAGTATCAGTTTCCAATGCATATCTGGAGGGATTCTGTAAACTGTGGACTATCAGAGTGTTGATGAAACACAGAAATTGCATCAGGATTGAATGCAACAGTCACCATGCGCACTTTCCTCCATGCGAGTAATGTCTTAAACAGTCTACGCTTTGTTCGTTCCTGGAAGACCAGTAGTAGTTTCCGTTGCACATCTGGCTGCATTCTGTAATCTGTGGACTATCAGAGTGTTGATGAAATTCAGAAATTGCATCGGGATTGAATACAACAGTCACCATGCGCACTTTCCTCCATGGGAGTAATCCACAAAGAGTCTACGCTTTAATCGCTCCCTGGAAGACCAGCAGTAGTTTCCGATTCACATCTGGAGGCTTTCTGTAATCTGTAGACCTTCAAAGTGTTGATGAAACACAGTAATTGTCTCGGGATTGAATACAACATTCACCATGCGCACTTTCCTCCATGGGAGTAATGTCTCAAACAGTCTACGCTTTGATCGTTCCCAGGAAGACCAGTAGTAACTTCGGATGCACATCTGGAGGCATTCTGTAATCTGAGGGCTATCAGAGTGTTGATGAAACACAGAAAATGCATCGGGATTGAATACAACCGTCACCAGGCGCACTTTCCCCCATGGGAGTAATCCACAAAGAGTCTACGCTTTAATCGTTCCCTGGAAGATCAGCAGTAGTTTCCGATTCACATCTGGAGGCTTTCTGTAATCTGTGGACCTTCAAAGTGTGGATTAAAACTCAGATATTGCCTCGAGATTGAATACAACAATCACCATGCGCACTTTCCTCCATGGGAGTAATCCACAAAGAGTCTACGCTTTAATCGTTCCCTGGAAGACCAGTAGCAGTTTCCGATGCACATCTGGTGGCATTCTGTAATCTGAGGGCTATTAGAGTGTTGATGAAACACAGAAAATGCATCGGGATTGAACACAACAGTCACCATGCGCACTTTCCTCCATGGGAGTAATGTGTCAAAGAGTTTACGCTTTGATCGTTCCCTGGAAGACCATTAGCAGTTTCCGATGCACATCTATAGGCATTCTGTAATCTGTGGACTATCAGAGTGTTGATGAAACACAGAAATTGCATCGGCATTGAATACAACAGTCGGCATGCGCACTTTCCTCCATGCGAATAATGTCTCAAACAGTCTACGCTTTGATCGTTCCCAGGAAGCCCAGTAGTAGTTTCCGATGCACATCTGGAGGCATTCTGTAATCTGAGGGCTATCAGAGTGTTGATGAAACACAGAAAATGCAAACTGATTGAATACAACAGTCACCATGCGCACTTTCCTCCATGGGAGTAATGTCTCAAAGAGTTTACGCTTTGATCGTTCCCTGGAGGACCAGTATCAGTTTCCGATGCACATCTTTAGGCATTCTGTAATCTGTGGACTATCAGAGTGTTGATGAAACACAGAAAATGCATCGGGATTGAACACAACAGTCACCATGCGCACTTTCCTCCATGGGAGTAATGTCTCAAAGTGTTTACGCTTTGATCGTTCCCTGGAAGACCAGTAGCAGTTTCCGATGCACATCTGGAGGCATTCTGTAATCTGTGGACTATCAGAGTGTTGATGGAACACAGAAATTGCTTCGGCATTGAATAAAACAGCCACCATGCGCACTTTCCTCCATGCGAGTAATGTCTCAAACATTCTACGCTTTGATCGTTCCTGGAAGACCAGTAGTAGTTTCCGATGCACATCTGGCTGCATTCTGTAATCTGAGGGCTATCAGAGTGTTGATGAAACACAGAAAATGCAAACAGATTGAATACAACAGTCACCATGCGCACTTTCCTCCATGGGAGTAATGTCTCAAACAGTCTATGCTTTAATCGTTCCCTGGAAGACCAGTAGTAGTTTCCGATGCACATCTGGAGGCTTTCTGCAATCTGTGGACCTTCAAAGTGTTGATGAAAAACGGGAATTGTCTCGGGATTGAATACAACAGTCACCATGCGCACTTTCCTCCATTCGAGTAATTCTGAAACAGTCAACGCTTGATCGTTCCCTGGAAGACCAGTAGCAATTTCCGATGCACATTTGGATTCCTTCTGTAATTTGTGGACCTTCAAAGTGTAAATGGAAACACAGAAATTGCCTCGGGATTGAATACAACAGTCACCAAGCGCACTTTCCTCCATGCGAGTAATGTCTCAAACAGTTTACGCTTTGATCGTTCCCTGGAAGACCAGTAGTAGTTACCGATGCACATCTGGAGATATTCTGTATTCTGTGTTAAAGAAACACAGAAATTGCATCGGGATTGCATACAACAGTCACCATGCGCACTTTCCTCCATGGGAGTAATTCCCAAACAGTCTACGCTTTAATCGTTCCCTGGAAGACCAGCAGTAGTTTCAATTGCACATCTGGAGGCATTCAGTAATCTGTGGAGTATCAAATTGTTGATGAAACACAGAAATTGCATCGGCATTGAATACAACAGTCACCATGCGCACTTTCCTCCATGCGAGTAATGTCTCAAACAGTCTACGCTTTGATCGTTCCTGGAAGACCAGTAGTAGTTTCCGATGCACATCTGGCTGCATACTGTAATCTGTGGACTATCAGAGTGTTGATGAAACTCAGAAATTGCATAGGGATTGAATACAACATACACCATTCGCACTTTCCTCCATGGGAGTAATTCTGAAACAGTCAACGCTTTCATCGTTCCCTGGAAGACCAGTAGTTATTTCCGACGCACATCTGATCTCCTTCTGTAATTTGTGGACCTTCAAAGTGTGGATGGAAACACAGAAATTGCCTCGGGATTGAATACAACAGTCACCATGCGCACTTTCCTCCATGCGAGTAATGTCTCAAACAGTTTACGCTTTGATCGTTCCCTGGAAGACCAGTAGTAGTTTCCGATGCACATCTGTAGGCTTTCTGTAATCTGTGGATTATCAGAGTGATGATGAAACACAGAAATTGCATCGGGATTGAATACAACAGTCACCATGCGCACTTTCCTCCATGGGAGTAATGTTTCAAGCAGTCTACGTTTTGATCGTTCCCTGGAAGACCAGCAGTAGCTTCCGATTAACATCTGGAGGCATTCTGTAATCTGTGGACTATCAGAGTGTTGATGAAACACAGAAATTGCATCGGGATTGAATACATCAGTCACCATTCGCACTTTCCTCCATGGGAGTAATGTCTCTAACAGTCTACGCTTTGATCATTCCCTGGAAGACCAGTAGTAGTTTCCGATGCACATCTGGTGCCATTCTGTAATCTGTGGACTATCAGAGTGTTGATGAAACACAGAAATAGCAACGTGATTGAATACAACGGTCACCATGCGCGCTTTCTCCCACGGGAGGTATATCTCAAACAGTCTACGCTTTAACGTTCCCTGGAAGACCCGTAGTAGATTCCGATGCACATCTGGTGGCATTCTGTAATCTGTGGAAGTATCAGAGTGTTGATGAAATACAGAAATTGCATCGGGATTGAATACAACAGTCACCATGCGCACTTTCCTCCATGGGAGTAATGTCTCAAAGAGTTTACGCTTTGATCGTTCCCTGGAAGACCAGTATCAGTTTCCAATGCATATCTGGAGGGATTCTGTAATCTGTGGACTATCAGAGTGTTGATGAAACACAGAAATTGCATCAGGATTGAATGCAACAGTCACCATGCGCACTTTCCTCCATGCGAGTAATTTCTCAAACAGTCTACGCTTTGATCGTTCCTGGAAGACCAGAAGTAGTTTCCACTGCACATCTGACTGCATTCTGTAATCTGTGGACTATCAGAGTGTTGATGAAATTCAGAAATTGCATCGGGATTGAATACAACAGTCACCATGCGCACTTTCCTCCATGGGAGTAATCCAAAAAGAGTCTACGCTTTAATCGTTCCCTGGAAGACCAGTAGCAGTTTCCGATGCACATCTGGAGGCATTCTGTAATCTGTAAACTATCAGAGTGTTGATGAAACACAGAAATTGCTTCGGCATTGAATACACCAGTCACCAAGCGCACTTTCCTCCATGCGAGTAATGTCTCAAACATTCTACGCTTTGATCGTTCCTGGAAGACCAGTAGTAGCTTCCGATGCACATCTGGCTGCATTCTGTAATCTGAGGGCTATCAGAGTGTTGATGAAACACAGAAAATGCAAACGGATTGAATACAACAGTCACCATGCGCACTTTCCTCCATGGGAGTAATGTCTAAAACAGTCTATGCTTTAATCGTTCCCTGGAAGACCAGTAGTAGTTTCCGATGCACATCTGGAGGCTTTCTGTAATCTGTGGAACTTCAAAGTGTTGATGAAACACAGTAATTGTCCTGGGATTGAATACAACAGTCACCATGCGCACTTTGCTCCATGGGAGTAATTCTGAAACAGTCAACGCTTTGATCGTTCCCTGGAAGACCAGTAGTAATTTCCGATGCACATCTGGATTCCTTCTGTAATTTGTGGACCTTCAAAGTGTAAATGGAAACACAGAAATTGCCTCGGGATTGAATGCAACAGTCACCATGCGCACTTTCCTCCGTGGGAGTAATGTCTCAAACAGTTTACGCTTTGATCGTTCCCTGGAAGACTAGTAGTAGTTACCGATGCACATCTGGAGATATTCTGTATTCTGTGTTAATGAAACACAGAAATTGCATCGGGATTGAATACAACAGTCACCATGCGCACTTTCCTCCATGGGAGTAATTCTCAAACAGTCTACGCTTTAATCGTTCCCTTTAAGACCAGTAGTAGTTTCCGATGCACATCTGGAGGCTTTCTGTAATCTGTGGACCTTCAAAGTGTTGATGAATCACAGTAACGGTCTCGGAATTGAATGCAACAGTCACCATGCGCACTTTCCTCCATGCGAGTAATGTCCAAACAGTTTACGCTTTGATCGTTCCCTGGAAGACCAGTAGTAGTTTCCGATGCACATCTGGAGGCTTTTCGTAATCTGTGGATTATCAGAGTGATGATGAAACACAGAAATTGCATCGGGATTGAATACAACAGCCACCATGCGCACTTTCCTCCATGGGAGTAATGTTTCAAGCAGTCTACACTTTGATCGTTCCCTGGAAGACCAGCAGTAGTTTCCGATTAACATCTGGAGGCATTCTGTAATCTGTGGACTATCAGAGTGTTGATGAAACACAGAAATTGCATCGGGATTGAATACATCAGTCACCATTCGCACTTTCCTCCATAGGAGTAATGTCTCAAACAGTTTACGCTTTGATCGTTCCCTGGAAGACCAGTAGTAGTTTCCGATGCACATCTGGAGATATTCTGTATTCTGTGTTGATGAAACACGGAAATTAAATCGGGATTGAATACAACTGTCACCATGCGCACTTTCCTCCATGGGAGTAATCCACAAAGAGTCTACGCTTTAATCGTTCCCTGGAAGACCAGCAGTAGTTTCCGATTCACATCTGGAGGCTTTCTGTAATCTGTGGACCTTCAAATTGTTGATGAAACACAGTAATTGTCTCGGGATTGAATACAACATTCACCATGCGCACTTTCCTCCATGGGAGTAATGTCTCAAACAGTCTACGCTTTGATCGTTCCCAGGAAGACCAGTAGTAACTTCGGATGCACATCTGGAGGCATTCTGTAATCTGAGGGCTATCACAGTGTTGATGAAACACAGAAAATGCATCGGGATTGAATACAACCGTCACCAGGCGCACTTTCCTCCATGGGAGTAATCCACAAGGAGTCTACGCTTTAATCGTTCCCTGGAAGATCAGCAGTAGTTTCCGATTCACATCTGGAGGCTTTCTGTAATCTGTGGACCTTCAAAGTGTGGATTAAAACTCAGATATTGCCTCGGGATTGAATACAACAATCACCATGCGCACTTTCCTCCATGGGAGTAATCCACAAAGAGTCTACGCTTTAATCGATCCCTGGAAGGCCAGTAGCAGTTTCCGATGCACATCTGGTGGCATTCTGTAATCTGAGGGCTATCAGAGTGTTGATGAAACACAGAAAATGCATCGGGATTGAACACAACAGTCACCATGCGCACTTTCCTCCATGGGAGTAATGTGTCAAAGAGTTTACGCTTTGATCGTTCCCTGGAAGACCAGTAGCAGTTTCCGATGCACATCTATAGGCATTCTGTAATCTGTGGACTATCAGAGTGTTGATGAAACACAGAAATTGCATCGGCATTGAATACAACTGTCGCCATGCGCACTTTCCTCCATGCGAATAATGTCTCAAACAGTCTACGCTTTGATCGTCCCCAGGAAGCCCAGTAGTAGTTTCCGATGCACATCTGGAGGCATTCTGTAATCTGAGGGCTATCAGAGTGTTGATGAAACACAGAAAATGCAAACGGATTGAATACAACAGTCACCATGCGCACTTTCCCGCATGGGAGTAATGTCTCAAAGAGTTTACGCTTTGATCGTTCCCTGGAGGAGCAGTATCAGTTTCCGATGCACATCTTTAGGCATTCTGTAATCTGTGGACGATCAGAGTGTTGATGAAACACAGAAAATGCATCGGGATTGAACACAACAGTCACCATGCGCACTTTCCTCCATGGGAGTAATGTCTCAAAGTGTTTACGCTTTGATCGTTCCCTGGATGACCAGTAGCAGTTTCCGATGCACATCTGGAGGCATTCTGTAATCTGTGGACTATCAGAGTGTTGATGGAACACAGAAATTGCTTCGGCATTGAATACATCAGCCACCATGCGCACTTTCCTCCATGCGAGTAATGTCTCAAACATTCTACGCTTTGATCGTTCCTGGAAGACCAGTAGTAGTTTCCGATGCACATCTGGCTGCATTCTGTAATCTGAGGGCTATCAGAGTGTTGATGAAACACAGAAAATGCAAACGGATTGAATACAACAGTCACCATGTGCACTTCCCTCCATGGGAGTAATGTCTCAAACAGCCTATGCTTTAATCGTTCCCTGGAAGACCAGTAGTAGTTTCCGATGCACATCTGGAGGCTTTCTGCAATCTGTGGACCTTCAAAGTGTTGATGAAAAACAGTAATTGTCTCGGGATTGAATACAACAGTCACCAAGCGCACTTTCCTCCATTCGAGTAATTCTGAAACAGTCAACGCTTGATCGTTCCCTGGAAGACCAGTAGCAATTTCCGATGCACATCTGGATTCCTTCTGTAATTTGTGGACCTTCAAAGTGTAAATGGAAACACAGAAATTGCCTCGGGATTGAATACAAAAGTCACCATGCGCACTTAACTCCATGCGAGTAATGTCTCAAACAGTTTACGCTTTGATCGTTCCCTGGAAGACCAGTAGTAGTTACCGATGCACATCTGGAGATATTCTGTATTCTGTGTTAATGAAACACAAAAATTGCATCGGGATTGCATACAACAGTCACCATGCGCACTTTCCTCCATGGGAGTAATTCCCAAACAGTCTACGCTTTAATCGTTCCCTGGAAGACCAGCAGTAGTTTCAATTGCACATCTGGAGGCATTCAGTAATCTGTGGACTATCAAGATGTTGATGAAACACAGAAATTGCATCGGCATTGAATACAACAGACACCATGCGCACTTTCCTCCATGCGAGTAATGTCTCAAACAGTCTACGCTTTGATCGTTCCTGGAAGACCAGTAGTAGTTTCCGATGCACATCTGGCTGCATACTGTAATCTGTGGACTATCAGAGTGTTGATGAAACTCAGAAATTGCATAGGGATTGAATACAACATACACCATTCGCACTTTCCTCCATGGGAGTAATTCTGAAACAGTCAACGCTTTGATCGTTCCCTGGAAGACCAGTAGTAATTTCCGACGCACATCTGAATTCCTTCTGTAATTTGTGGACCTTCAAAGTGTGGATGGAAACACAGAAATTGCTTCGGGATTGAATACAACAGTCTCCATGCGCACTTTTCTCCATGCGAGTAATGTCTCAAACAGTTTACGCTTTGATCGTTCCCTGGAAGACCAGTAGTAGTTTCCGATGCACATATGGAGGCTTTCCGTAATCTGTGGATTATCAGAGTGATGATGAAACACAGAAATTGCATCGGGATTGAATACAACAGTCACCATGCGCACTTTCCTCCATGGGAGTAATGTTTCAAGCAGTCTACGCTTTGATCGTTCCCTGGAAGACCAGCAGTAGTTTCCGATTAACGTCTGGAGGCATTCTGTAATCTGTGGACTATCAGAGTGTTGATGAAACACAGAAATTGCATCGGGATTGAATACATCAGTCACCATTCGCACTTTCCTCCATAGGAGTAATGTCTCTAACAGTCTACGCTTTTATTATTCCCTGGAAGACCAGTAGTAGTTTCCGATGCACATCTGGTGCCATTCTGTAATCTGTGGAAGTATCAGAGTGTTGATGAAACACAGAAATTGCATCAGGATTGAATACAACAGTCACCATGCGCACTTTCCTCCATGGGAGTAATGTCTCAAAGAGTTTACGCTTTCATCGTTCCCTGGAAGACCAGTAGCAGTTTCCGATGCACATCTGGTGGCATTCTGTAATCTGTGGAGTGTCAGAGTTTTGATGAAACACAGAAAATGCATCGGGATTGAATACAACTGTCACCATGCGCACTTTCCTCCATGGGTGTAATGTCTCAAAGTGTTTACGCTTTGATCGTTGCCTGGAAGACCAGTAGCAGTTTCCGGTGCACATCTGGCTGCATTCTGTAATCTGTGCACTATCAGAGTGTTGATGAAATTCAGAAATTACAGCAGGATTGAATACAACAGACACCATTCGCACTTTCCTTCATGGGAGTAATTCTAAAAAAGTCAACGCTTTGATCGTTCCCTGGAAGACCAATAGTAATTTCCGATGCACATCTGGATTCCTTGTGTAATTTGTGGACCTTGAAAGTGTGGATGTAAACACAGATATTGCCTCGGGATTGAATACAACAGTCACCATGCGCACTTTCCTCCATAGGAGAGACCAGTAGTAGTTTCCGATGCACATCTGGAGATATTCTGTATCTGTGGACAATGAGAGTTTTGATGAAACACAGAAAATGCATCGGGATTGAATACAACAGTCACCATGCGCACTTTCCTCCATTGGAGTAATGTCTCAAAGAGTTTACGCTTTGATCGATCCCTGGAAGACCAGTAGCAGTTTCCGATGCACATCTATAGTCATTCTGTAATCTGTGGACTATCAGAGTGTTGATGAAACACAGAAATTGCATCGGCATTGAATACAACAGTCGCCATGCGCACTTTCCTCCATGCGAATAATGTCTCAAACAGTCTACGCTTTGATCGTTCCCTGGATGACCAGTAGTAATTTCCGTTGCACATCTGGAGGCATTCTGTAATCTGAGGGCTATCAGAGTGTTGATGAAACACAGAAAATGCATCGGGATTGCATACAACAGTCACCATGCGCACTTTCCTCCATGGGAGTAATGTCTCAAAGAGTTTACGCTTTGATCGTTCCCTGGAAGACCAGTAGCAGTTTCCGATGCACATCTGGTGGCATTCTGTAATGTGAGGGCTATCAGAGTGTTGATGAAAAACAGAAAATGCAAACGGATTGAATACAACAGTCACCATGCGCACTTTCCTCCATGGGAGTAATGTCTCAAAGAGTTTACGCTTTGATCGTTCCCTGGAAGACCAGTAGCAGTTTCCGATGCACATCTTTAGGCATTCTGTAATCTGTGGACTATCAGAGTGTTGATGAAACACAGAAAATGCATCGGTATTGAACACAACAGTCACCATGCGCACTTTCCTCCATGGGAGTAATGTCTCAAAGTGTTTACGCTTTGACGTTCCCTGGAAGACCAGTAGCAGTTTCCGATGCACATCTGGAGGCATTCTGTAATCTGAGGGCTATCAGAGTGTTGATGAAACACAGAAAATGCAGACGGATTGTATACAACAGTCACCATGCGCACTTTCCTCCATGGGAGTAATGTCTCAAACAGTCTATGCTTTAATCGTTCCCTGGAAGACCAGTAGTAGTTTCCGATGCACATCTGGAGGCTTTCTGTAATCTGTGGACCTTCAAAGTGTAGATGAAAAACAGTAATTGTCTCTGGATTGAATACAACATTTACCATGCGCACTTTCCTCCATTCGAGTAATTATGCAACAGTCAACGCTATGATCGTTCCCTGGAAGACCAGTAGTAATTTCCGATGCACATCTGGATTCTTTCTGTAATTTGTGGACCTTCAAAGTGTAAATGGAACCACAGAAATTGCCTCGTGATTGAATACAACAGTCACCATGCGCACTTTCCTCAATGAGAGTAATGTCTCAAACAGTTTACGCTTTGATCGTTCCCTGGAAGACCAGTAGTAGTTACCGATGCACATCTGGAAATATTCTGTATTCTGTGTTAATGAAACACAGAAATTGCATCGCGATTGAATACAACAGTCACCATGCGCACTTTCCTCCATGGGAGTAATTCCCAAACAGTCTACGCTTTAATCGTTCCCTTTAAGACCAGTAGTAGTTTCCGATGCACATATGGAGGCTTTCTGTAATCTGTGGACCTTCAAAGTGTTGATGAATCACAGTAACTGTCTCGGGATTGAATGCAACAGTCACCATGCGCACTTTCCTCCATGGGAGTAACGTCTCAAACAGTTTACGCTTTGATCGTTCCCTGGAAGACCAGTAGTAGTTTCCGATGCACATCTGGAGGCTTTCTGTAATCTGTGGACCTTCAAAGTGTTGATAAAAAACAGTAATTGTCTCGGGATTGAATACAACAGTCACCATGCGCACTTTCCTCAATTCGAGTAATTCTGAAACAGTCAACGCTTTGATCGTTCCCTGGAAGACAAGTAGTAATTTCCGATGCACATCTGTATTCCTTCTGTAATTTGTGGACCTTCAAAGTGTAAATGGAAACAAAGAAATTGCCTCGGGATTGAATACAACAGTCACCATGCGCACTTTCCTCCATGCGAGTAACGTCTCAAACAGTTTACGCTTTGATCGTTCCCTGGAAGACCAGTAGTAGTTACCGATGCACATCTGGAGATATTCTGTATTCTGTGTTAATGAAACACAGAAATTGCATCGGGGTTGAATACAACAGTCACCATGCGCACTTTCCTCCATGGGAGTAATTCTCAAACAGTCTACGCTTTAATCGTTCCCTTTAAGACCACTAGTAGTTTCCGATGCACATCTGGAGGCTTTCTGTAATCTGTGGACCTTCAAAGTGTTGATGAATCACAGTAACTGTTTCGGGATTGAATGCAACAGTCACCATGCGCACTTTCCTCCATGGGAGTAATGTGTCAAACAGTCTACGTTTTGATCGTTCCCTGGAAGACCAGTAGTAGTTTCAATTGCACATCTGGAGGCACTCCGTAATCTTTGAATTATCAGAGTGATGATGAAACACAGAAATTGCATCGGGATTGAATACAACAGTCACCATGCGCACTTTCCTCCATGGGAGTAATGTTTCAAGCAGTCTACGCTTTGATCGCTCCCTGGAAGACCAGCAGTAGTTTCCGATTAACATCTGGAGGCATTCTGTAATCTGTGGACTATCAGAGTGTTGATGAAACACAGGAATTGCATCGGGATTGAATACATCAGTCACCATTCGCACTTTCCTCCATGGGAGTAATGTCTCTAACAGTCTACGCTTTGATTATTCCCTGGAAGACCAGTAGTAGTTTCCGATGCACATCTGGTGCCATTCTGTAATCTGTTGGACTATCAGAGTGTTGATGAAACACAGAAATACCAACGGGATTGAATACAACAGTCACCATGCGCACTTTCTCCCACGGGAGGTATATCTAAAACAGTCTACGCTTTAACGTTCCCTGGAAGACCCGTAGTAGATTCCGATGCACATCTGGTGGCATTCTGTATTCTGTGGAAGTATCAGAGTGTTGATGAAACACAGAAATTGCATCAGGATTGAATACAACAGTCACCATGCGCACTTTCCTCCATGGGAGTAATGTCTCAAAGAGTTTACGCTTTGATCGTTCCCTGGAAGACCAGTAGCAGTTTCCGATGCACATCTGGTGGCATTCTGTAATCTGTGGACTATCAGAGTTTTGATGAAACACAGAAAATGCATCGGGATTGAATACAACTGTCACTATGCGCACTTTCCTCCACGGGAGGTATGTCTCAAACAGTCTACGCTTTGATCGTTCCCTGGAAGACCAGTAGTAGTTTCCGATGCACATCTGGTGGCATTCTGTAATCTGTGGACTATCAGAGTGTTGATGAAACACAGAATTTGCATCGAGAAAGGAAACAACACTCATTATGCGCACTTCATTCCACGGGAGTAATGTCTCAAAAAGTCTACGATTTGATCGTTCACTGGAAGACCAGTAGTAGTTTCCGATGCACATCTGGTGGCACTCTGCAATCTGTGGACTATCAGAGTGTTGATGAATCACAGAAATTGCATCGGGATTGAATACAACAGACATCATTCGCACTTTCCTCCATGGGAGTAATTCTGAAACAGTCAACCCTTTGATCGTTCCCTGGAAGACCAGTAGTAATTTCCGATGCACATCTGGATTCCTTGTGTAATTTGTGGACCTTCAAAGTGTGGATGGAAACACAGAAATTGCCTCGGGATTGAATACAACAGTCACCATGCGCACTTTCCTCCATAGGAGTAATGTCTCAAACAGTTTACGCTTTGATCGTTCCCTGGAAGACCAGTAGTAGTTTCCGATGCACATCTGGAGATATTCTGTATTCTGTGTTGATGAAACACAGAAATTGCATCGGAATTGAATACAACAGCCACCATGTGCACTTTCCTCCATGGGAGTAATTCCCAAACAGTCTACGCTTTGATCGTTCCCTGGAAGACCAGTAGTAGTTTCCGATGCACATCTGGATTAATTCCGTAATCTGTATACCTTCGAAGTGTGGATTAAAACACAGAAATTGCCTCTGGATTGAATACAACAGTCACCATGCGCACTTTCCTCCATGGTAGTAATCCACAAAGAGTCTACGCTTTAATCGTTCCCTGGAAGACCAGCAGTAGCTTCCGATTCACATCTGGAGGGTTTCTGTAATCTGTGGACCTTCAAAGTGTTGATGAAAAACAGTAATTGTCTCGGGATTGAATACAACAAACACCATGCGCACTTTCCTCCATGGGAAAAATGTCTCAAACAGTCTACGCTTTGATCGTTCCCGGGAAGACCAGCAGTAGCTTCCGATGCACATCTGGTGGCATTCTGCAATCTGTGGACTATCAGACTGTTGATGAAACACAGATATTGCATCGGGATTGAATACAACAGTCACCAGGCGCACTTCCCTCCATTGGAGTAATGTCTCAAAGAGTTTACGCTTTGATCGATCCCTGGAAGACCAGTAGCAGTTTCCGATGCACATCTATAGGCATTCTGTAATCTGTGGACTATCAGAGTGTTGATGAAACACAGAAATTGCATCGGCATTGAATACAACAGACGCCATGCGCACTTTCCTCCATGCGAATAATGTCTCAAACAGTCTACGCTTTGATCGTTCCCTGGATGTCCAGTAGTAATTTCCGATGCACATCTGGAGGCATTCTGTAATCTGAGGGCTATCAGAGTGTTGATGAAACACAGAAAATGCATCGGGATTGAATACAACAGTCACCATGCGCACTTTCCTCCATGGGAGTAATGTCTCAAAGAGTTTACGCTTTGATCGTTCCCTGGAAGACCAGTAGCAGTTTCCGATGCACATCTGGTGGCATTCTGTAATCTGAGGGCTATCAGAGTGTTGATGAAACACAGAAAATGCAAACGGATTGAATACAACAGTCACCATGCGCAATTTCCTCCATGTGAGTAATGTCTGAAAGAGTTTACGCATTGATCGTTCCCTGGAAGACCAGTAGCAGTTTCCGATGCACATCTTTAGGCATTCTGTAATCTGTGGACTATCAGAGTGTTGATAAAACACAGAAAATGCATCGGGATTGAACACAACAGTCACCATGCGCACTTTCCTCCATGGGAGTAATGTCTCAAACAGTCTATGCTTTAATCGTTCCCTGGAAGACCAGTAGTGTTTCCGATGCACATCTGGAGGCTTTCTGTAATCTGTGGACCTTCAAAGTGTAGATGAAAAACAGTAATTGTCTTGGGATTGAATACAACATTCACCATGCGCACTTTCCTCCATTCGAGTAATTATGAAACAGTCAACGCTTTGATCGTTCCCTGGAAGACCAGTAGTAATTTCCGATGCACATCTGGATTCTTTCTGTAATTTGTGGACCTTCAAAGTGTAAATGGAAACACAGAAATTGCCTCGGGATTGAATACAACAGTCACCATGCGCACTTTCCTCAATGCGAGTAATGTCTCAAACAGTTTACGCTTTGATCGTTCCCTGGAAGACCATTAGTAGTTACCGATGCACATCTGGAGATATTCTGTATTCTGTGTTAGTGAAACACAGAAATTGCATCGCGATTGAATACAACAGTCACCATGCGCACTTTCCTGCATGCGAGTAATGTCTCAAACAGTCTACGCTTTGATCGTTCCTGGAAGACCAGTAGTAGTTTCCGATGCATATCTGGCTGCATTCTGTAATCTGTGGACTATCAGAGTGTTGATGAAACTCAGAAATTGCATCGGGGTTGAATACAACATACACCATTCGCACTTTCCTCCATGGGAGTAATTCTGAAACAGTCAACGCTTTGATCGTTCCCTGGAAGACCAGTAGCAATTTCCGACGCACATCTGAATTCCTTCTGTAATTTGTGGACCTTCAAAGTGTGGATGGAAACACAGAAATTGCCTCGGGATTGAATACAACAGTCACCATGCGCACTTTCCTCCATGCGAGTAACGTCTCAAACAGTTTACGCTTTGATCGTTCCCTGGAAGACCAGTAGTAGTTTCCGATGCACATCTGGAGGCTTTCTGTAATCTCTGGACTTTCAAAGTGTTGATGGAAAACAGTAATTGTCTCGGGATTGAATACAACAGTCACCATGCGCACTTTCCTCCATTCGCGTAATTCTGAAACAGTCAACGCTTTGATCGTTCCCTGGAAGACCAGTAGTAATTTCCGATGCACATCTGGATTCCTTCTGTAATTTGTGGACCTTCAAAGTGTAAATGGAAACACAGAAATTGCCTCGGGATTGAATACAACAGTCACCATGCGCACTTTCCTCCATGCGAGTAACGTCTCAAACAGTTTACGCTTTGATCGTTCCCTGGAAGACCAGTAGTAGTTACCGATGAACATCTGGAGATATTCTGTATTCTGTGTTAAAGAAACACAGAAATTGCATCGGGATTGAATACAACAGTCACCATGCGCACTTTCCTCCATGGGAGTAATTCTCAAACAGTCTACGCTTTAATCGTTCCCTTTAAGACCAGTAGTAGTTTCCGATGCACATCTGGAGGCTTTCTGTAATCTGTGGACCTTCAAAGTGTTGATGAATCACAGTATCTGTCTCGGGATTGAATGCAACAGTCACCATGCGCACTTTCCTCCATGGGAGTAATGTGTCAAACAGTCTACGTTTTGATCGTTCCCTGGAAGACCAGTAGTAGTTTCAATTGCACATCTGGAGGCACTCCGTAATCTTTGGATTATCAGAGTGATGATAAAACACAGAAATTGCATCGGGATTGAATACAACAGTCACCATGCGCACTTTCCTCCATGGGAGTAATGTTTCAAGCAGTCTACGCTTTGATCGTTCCCTGGAAGACCAGCAGTAGTTTCCGATTAACATCTGGAGGCATTCTGTAATCTGTGGACTATCAGAGTGTTGATGAAACACAGATATGGCAACGGGATTGAATACAACAGTCACCATGCGCACTTTCTCCCACGGGAGGTATATCTCAAACAGTCTACGATTTAACGTTACCTGGAAGACCCGTAGTAGATTCCGATGCACATCTGGTGGCATTCTGTAATCTGTGGAAGTATCAGAGTGTTGATGAAACACAGTAATTGCATCAGGATTGAATACAACAGTCACCATGCGCACTTTCCTCCATGGGAGTAATGTCTCAAAGAGTTTACGCTTTGATCGTTCCCTGGAAGACCAGTAGCAGTTTCCGATGCTCATCTGGTGGCATTCTGTAATCTGTGGACTATCAGAGTGTTGATGAAACACAGAAATTGCATCAGGATTGAATGCAACAGTCACCATGCGCACTTTCCTCCATGGGTGTAATGTCTCAAAGTGTTTACGCTTTGATCGTTGCCTGGAAGACCAGTAGCAGTTTCCGGTGCACATCTGGATGCATTCTGTAATCTGTGGACTATCAGAGTGTTGATGAAATTCAGAAATTGCAGCGGGATTGAATACAACAGACACCATTCGCACTTTCCTCCATGGGAGTAATTCTGAAACAGTCAACCCTTTTCCGATGCACATCTGGATTCCTTGTGTAATTTGTGGACCTTCAAAGTGTGGATGGAAACACAGAAATTGCCTCGGGATTGAATACAACAGTCACCATGCGCACTTTCCTCCATAGGAGTAATGTCTCAAACCGTTTACGCTTTGATCGTTCCCTGGAAGACCAGTAGTAGTTTCCGATGCACATCTGGAGATATTCTGTATTCTGTGTTGATGAAACACAGAAATTGCATCGGGATTGAATACAACAGTCACCATGCGCACATTCCTCCATGGGAGTAATTCCCAAACAGTCTAAGCTTTGATCGTTCCCAGGAAGACCAGTAGTAGTTTCCGATGCACATCTGGATTAATTCTGTAATCGGTGGACCTTCGAAGTGTGGATTAAAACTCAGAAATTGCCTCTGGATTAAATACAACAGTCACCATGCGCACTTTCCTCCATGGGAGTAATCCACAAAGAGCCTACGCTTTAATCGTTCCCTGGAAGACCAGCAGTAGTTTCCGATTCACATCTGGAGGCTTTCTGTAATCTGTGGACCTTCAAAGTGTTGATGAAACACAGTAATTGTCTCGGGATTGAATACAACAATCACCATGCGCACTTTCCTCCATGGGAGAAATGTCTCAAACAGTCTACGCTTTGATCGTTCCCAGGAAGACCAGTAGTAGTTTCCGATGCACATCTGGAGGCATTCTGTAATCTGAGGGCTATCAGAGTGTTGATAAAACACAGAAAATGCATCGGGATTGAATACAACAGCAAAGAGTTTACGCTTTGATCGTTCCCTGGAAGACCAATAGCAATTTCCGATGCTCATCTGGTGGCATTCTGTAATCTGAGGGCTATCAGAGTGTTGATGAAACACTGAATTTGCATCGGGATTGAATACAACAGTCACCATGCGCACTTTCCTCCATGGGAGTAATGTCTCAAAGAGTTTACGCTTTGATCGTTCCCTGGAAAACCAGTAGCAGTTTCCGATGCACATCTGGAGGCATTCTGTAATCTGTGGACTATCAGAGTGTTGATGAGACACAGAAATTGCATCGGGATTGAATACAACAGTCACCATGCGCACTTTCCTCCATGCGAGTAATGTCTCAAACAGTCTACGCTTTGATCGTTCGCTGGAAGACCAATACTAGTTTCCGATTAACATCTGGAGGCATTCTGTAATCTGTGGACTATCAGAGTGTTGATGAAACACAGAAATTACATCGGGATTGAATACATCAGTCACCATTCGCACTTTCCTCCATGGGAGTAATGCCTCTAACAGTCTACGCTTTGATTATTCCCTGGAAGACCAGTAGTAGTTTCCGATGCAAATCTGGTGCCATTCTGTAATCTGAGGACTATCAGAGTGTTGATGAAACACAGATATGGCAACGGGATTGAATACAACAGTCACCATGCGCACTTTCTCCCACGGGAGGTATATCTCAAACAGTCTACGCTTTAACGTTCCCTGGAAGACCCGTAGTAGATTCCGATGCACATCTGGTGGCATTCTGTAATCTGTGGAAGTATCAGAGTGTTGATGAAACACAGAAATTGCATCAGGATTGAATACAACAGTCACCATGCGCACTTTCCTCCATGGGAGTAATGTCTCAAAGAGTTTACGCTTTGATCGTTCCCTGGAAGACCAGTAGCAGTTTCCGATGCACATCTGGTGGCATTCTGTAATCTGTGGACTATCAGAGTTTTGATAAAACACAGAAAATGCATCGGGATAGAATACAACTGTCACCATGCGCACTTTCCTCCATGGGAGTAATGTCTCAAAGAGTTTACGCTTTGATCGTTCCCTGGAAGACCAGTATCAGTTTCCAATGCATATCTGGAGGCATTCTGTAATCTGTGGACTATCAGAGTGTTGATGAAACACAGAAATTGCATCAGGATTGAATGCAACAGTCACCATGCGCACTTTCCTCCATGGGTGTAATGTCTCAAAGTGTTTACGCTTTGATCGTTGCCTGGAAGACCAGTAGCAGTTTCCGGTGCACATCTGGATGCATTCTGTAATCTGTGGACTATCAGAGTGTTGATGAAATTCAGAAATTGCAGCGGGATTGAATACAACAGACACCATTCGCACTTTCCTCCATGGGAGTAATTCTGAAACAGTCAACCCTTTGTTCGTTCCCTGGAAGACTAGTAGTAATTTCCGATGCACATCTGGATTCCTTGTGTAATTTGTGGACCTTCAAAGTGTGGATGGAAACACAAAAATTGCCTCGGGATTGAATACAACAGTCACCATGCGCACTTTCCTCCATAGGAGTAATGTCTCAAACAGTTTACGCTTTGATCGTTCCCTGGAAGACCAGTAGTAGTTTCCGATGCACATCTGGAGATATTCTGTATTCTGTGTTGATGAAACACAGAAATTGAATCGGGATTGAATACAACAGTCACCATGCGTACTTTCCTCCATGGGAGTAATTCCCAAACAGTCTAAGCTTTGATCGTTCCCTGGAAGACCAGCAGTAGTTTCCGATTAACATCTGGAGGCATTCTGTAATCTGTGGACTATCAGAGTGTTGATGAAACACAGAAATTACATCGGGATTGAATACATCAGTCACCATTCGCACTTTCCTCCATGGGAGTAATGTCTCTAACAGTCTACGCTTTGATTATTCCCTGGAAGACCAGTAATAGTTTCTGATGCACATCTGGTGCCATTCTGTAATCTGAGGACTATCAGAGTGTTGATGAAACACAGATATGGCAACGGGATTGAATACAACAGTCACCATGCGCACTTTCTCCCACGGGAGGTATATCTCAAACAGTCTACGCTTTAACGTTCCCTGGAAGACCCGTAGTAGATTCCGATGCACATCTGGTGGCATTCTGTAATCTGTGGAAGTATCAGAGTGTTGATGAAACACAGTAATTGCATCAGGATTGAATACAACAGTCACCATGCGCACTTTCCTCCATGGGAGTAATGTCTCAAAGAGTTTACGCTTTGATCGTTCCCTGGAAGACCAGTAGCAGTTTCCGATGCACATCTGGTGGCATTCTGTAATCTGTGGACTATCAGAGTGTTGATGAAACACAGAAATTGCATCAGGATTGAATGCAACAGTCACCATGCGCACTTTCCTCCATGGGTGTAATGTCCCAAAGTGTTTACGCTTTGATCGTTGCCTGGAAGACCAGTAGCAGTTTCCGGTGCACATCTGGATGCATTCTGTAATCTGTGGACTATCAGAGTGTTGATGAAATTCAGAAATTGCAGCGGGATTGAATACAACAGACACCATTCGCACTTTCCTCCATGGGAGTAATTCTGAAACAGTCAACCCTTTTCCGATGCACATCTGGATTCCTTGTGTAGTTTGTGGACCTTCAAAGTGTGGATGGAAACACAGAAATTGCCTAGGGATTGAATACAACAGTCACCATGCGCACTTTCCTCCATAGGAGTAATGTCTCAAACAGTTTACGCTTTGATCGTTCCCTGGAAGACCAGTAGTAGTTTCCGATGCACATCTGGAGATATTCTGTATTCTGTGTTGATGAAACACAGAAATTGCATCGGGATTGAATACAACAGTCACCATGCGCACTTTCCTCCATGGGAGTAATTCCCAAACAGTCTAAGCTTTGATCGTTCCCAGGAAGACCAGTAGTAGTTTCCGATGCACATCTGGATTAATTCTGTAATCTGTGGACCTTCGAAGTGTGGATTAAAACTCAGAAATTGCCTCTGGATTAAATACAACAGTCACCATGCGCACTTTCCTCCATGGGAGTAATCCACAAAGAGCCTACGCTTTAATCGTTCCCTGGAAGACCAGCAGTAGTTTCCGATTCACATCTGGAGGCTTTCTGTAATCTGTGGACCTTCAAAGTGTTGATGAAACACAGTAATTGTCTCGGGATTGAATACAACAATCACCATGCGCACTTTCCTCCATGGGAGAAATGTCTCAAACAGTCTACGCTTTAATCGTTCCCAGGAAGACCAGTAGTAGTTTCCGATGCACATCTGGAGGCATTCTGTAATCTGAGGGCTATCAGAGTGTTGATAAAACACAGAAAATGCATCGGGATTGAATACAACAGCAAAGAGTTTACGCTTTGATCGTTCCCTGGAAGACCAATAGCAATTACCGATGCTCATCTGGTGGCATTCTGTAATCTGAGGGCTATCAGAGTGTTGATGAAACACTGAATTTGCATCGGGATTGAATACAACAGTCGCCATGCGCACTTTCCTCCATGGGAGTAATGTCTCAAAGAGTTTACGCTTTGATCGTTCCCTGGAAAACCAGTAGCAGTTTCCGATGCACATCTGGAGGCATTCTGTAATCTGTGGACTATCAGAGTGTTGATGAAACACAGAAATTGCATCGGGATTGAATACAACAGTCACCATGCGCACTTTCCTCCATGCGAGTAATGTCTCAAACAGTCTACGCTTTGATCGTTCGCTGGAAGACCAATACTAGTTTCCGATTAACATCTGGAGGCATTCTGTAATCTGTGGACTATCAGAGTGTTGATGAAACACAGAAATTACATCGGGATTGAATACATCAGACACCATTCGCACTTTCCTCCATGGGAGTAATTCTGAAACAGTCAACGCTTTGATCGTTCCCTGGAAGACTAGTAGTAATTTCCGATGCACATCTGGATTCCTTGTGTAATTTGTGGACCTTCAAAGTGTGGATGGAAACACAAAAATTGCCTCGGGATTGAATACAACAGTCACCATGCGCACTTTCCTCCATAGGAGTAATGTCTCAAACAGTTTACGCCTTGATCGTTCCCTGGAAGACCAGTAGTAGTTTCCGATGCACATCTGGAGATATTCTGTATTCTGTGTTGATGAAACACAGAAATTGCATCGGGATTGAATACAACGGTCACCATGCGCACTTTCCTCCATGGGAGTAATTCCCAAACAGTCTAAGCTTTGATCGTTCCCTGGAAGACCAGCAGTAGTTTCCGATTAACATCTGGAGGCATTCTGTAATCTGTGGACTATCAGAGTGTTGATGAAACTCAGAAATTACATCGGGATTGAATACATCAGTCACCATTCGCACTTTCCTCCATGGGAGTAATGTCTCTAACAGTCTACGCTTTGATTATTCCCTGGAAGACCAGTAATAGTTTCCGATGCACATCTGGTGCCATTCTGTAATCTGAGGACTATCAGAGTGTTGATGAAACACAGAAATTACATCGGGATTGAATACATCAGTCACCATTCGCACTTTCCTCCATGGGAGTAATGTCTCTAACAGTCTACGCTTTGATTATTCCCTGGAAGACCAGTAGTAGTTTCAGATGCACATCTGGTGCCATTCTGTAATCTGAGGACTATCAGAGTGTTGATGAAACACAGATATGGCAACGGGATTGAATACAACAGTCACCATGCGCACTTTCTCCCACGGGAGGTATATCTCAAACAGTCTACGCTTTAACGTTCCCTGGAAGACCCGTAGTAGATTCCGATGCACATCTGGTGGCATTCTGTAATCTGTGGAAGTATCAGAGTGTTGATGAAACACAGAAATTGCATCAGGATTGAATACAACAGTCACCATGCGCACTTTCCTCCATGGGATTAATGTCTCAAAGAGTTTACGCTTTGATCGTTCCCTGGAAGACCAGTAGCAGTTTCCGATGCACATCTGGTGGCATTCTGTAATCTGTGGACTATCAGAGTTTTGATAAAACACAGAAAATGCATCGGGATAGAATACAACTGTCACCATGCGCACTTTCCTCCATGGGAGTAATGTCTCTAACAGTCTACGCTTTGATTATTCCCTGGAAGACCAGTAGTAGTTTCTGATGCACATCTGGTGCCATTCTGTAATCTGAGGACTATCAGAGTGTTGATGAAACACAGATATGGCAACGGGATTGAATACAACAGTCACCATGCGCACTTTCTCCCACGGGAGGTATATCTCAAACAGTCTACGCTTTAACGTTCCCTGGAAGACCCGTAGTAGATTCCGATGCACATCTGGTGGCATTCTGTAATCTGTGGAAGTATCAGAGTGTTGATGAAACACAGAAATTGCATCAGGATTGAATACAACAGTCACCATGCGCACTTTCCTCCATGGGAGTAATGTCTCAAAGAGTTTACGCTTTGATCGTTCCCTGGAAGACCAGTAGCAGTTTCCGATGCACATCTGGTGGCATTCTGTAATCTGTGGACTATCAGAGTTTTGATAAAACACAGAAAATGCATCGGGATAGAATACAACTGTCACCATGCGCACTTTCCTCCATGGGAGTAATGTCTCAAAGAGTTTACGCTTTGATCGTTCCCTGGAAGACCAGTAGCAGTTTCCGATGCACGTCTGGTGGCATTCTGTAATCTGTGGACTATCAGAGTGTTGATGAAACACAGAAATTGCATCAGGATTGAATGCAACAGTCACCATGCGCACTTTCCTCCATGGGTGTAATGTCTCAAAGTGTTTACGCTTTGATCGTTGCCTGGAAGACCAGTAGCAGTTTCCGGTGCACATCTGGATGCATTCTGTAATCTGTGGACTATCAGAGTGTTGATGAAATTCAGAAATTGCAGCGGGATTGAATACAACAGACACCATTCGCACTTTCCTCCATGGGAGTAATTCTGAAACAGTCAACCCTTTTCCGATGCACATCTGGATTCCTTGTGTAATTTGTGGACCTTCAAAGTGTGGATGGAAACACAGAAATTGCCTCGGGATTGAATACAACAGTCACCATGCGCACTTTCCTCCATAGGAGTAATGTCTCAAACAGTTTACGCTTTGATCGTTCCCTGGAAGACTAGTAGTAGTTTCCGATGCACATCTGGAGATATTCTGTATTCTGTGTTGATGAAACACAGAAATTGCATCGGGATTGAATACAACAGTCACCATGCGCACTTTCCTCCATGGGAGTAATTCCCAAACAGTCTAAGCTTTGATCGTTCCCAGGAAGACCAGTAGTAGTTTCCGATGCACATCTGGATTAATTCTGTAATCTGTGGACCTTCGAAGTGTGGATTAAAACTCAGAAATTGCCTCTGGATTAAATACAACAGTCACCATGCGCACTTTCCTCCATGGGAGTGATCCACAAAGAGCCTACGCTTTAATCGTTCCCTGGAAGACCAGCAGTAGTTTCCGATTCACATCTGGAGGCTTTCTGTAATCTGTGGACCTTCAAAGTGTTGATGAAACACAGTAATTGTCTCGGGATTGAATACAACAATCACCATGCGCACTTTCCTCCATGGGAGAAATGTCTCAAACAGTCTACGCTTTGATCGTTCCCAGGAAGACCAGTAGTAGTTTCCGATGCACATCTGGAGGCATTCTGTAATCTGAGGGCTATCAGAGTGTTGATAAAACACAGAAAATGCATCGGGATTGGATACAACAGCAAAGAGTTTACGCTTTGATCGTTCCCTGGAAGACCAATAGCAATTACCGATGCTCATCTGGTGGCATTCTGTAATCTGAGGGCTATCAGAGTGTTGATGAAACACTGAATTTGCATCGGGATTGAATACAACAGTCACCATGCGCACTTTCCTCCATGGGAGTAATGTCTCAAAGAGTTTACGCTTTGATCGTTCCCTGGAAAACCAGTAGCAGTTTCCGATGCACATCTGGAGGCATTCTGTAATCTGTGGACTATCAGAGTGTTGATGAAACACAGAAATTGCATCGGGATTGAATACAACAGTCACCATGCGCACTTTCCTCCATGCGAGTAATGTCTCAAACAGTCTACGCTTTGATCGTTCGCTGGAAGACCAATACTAGTTTCCGATTAACATCTGGAGGCATTCTGTAATCTGTGGACTATCAGAGTGTTGATGAAACACAGAAATTACATCGGGATTGAATACATCAGTCACCATTCGCACTTTCCTCCATGGGAGTAATGTCTCTAACAGTCTACACTTTGATTATTCCCTGGAAGACCAGTAGTAGTTTCCGATGCACATCTGGTGCCATTCTGTAATCTGAGGACTATCAGAGTGTTGATGAAACACAGATATGGCAACGGGATTGAATACAACAGTCACCATGCGCACTTTCTCCTACGGGAGGTATATCTCAAACAGTCTACGCTTTAACGTTCCCTGGAAGACCCGTAGTAGATTCCGATGCACATCTGGTGGCATTCTGTAATCTGTGGAAGTATCAGAGTGTTGATGAAACACAGAAATTGCATCAGGATTGAATACAACAGTCACCATGCGCACTTTCCTCCATGGGAGTAATGTCTCAAAGAGTTTACGCTTTGATCGTTCCCTGGAAGACCAGTAGCAGTTTCCGATGCACATCTGGTGGCATTCTGTAATCTGTGGACTATCAGAGTTTTGATAAAACACAGAAAATGCATCGGGATAGAATACAACTGTCACCATGCGCACTTTCCTCCATGGGAGTAATGTCTCAAAGAGTTTACGCTTTGATCGTTCCCTGGAAGACCAGTATCAGTTTCCAATGCATATCTGGAGGCATTCTGTAATCTGTGGACTATCAGAGTGTTGATGAAACACAGAAATTGCATCAGGATTGAATGCAACAGTCACCATGCGCACTTTCCTCCATGGGTGTAATGTCTCAAAGTGTTTACGCTTTGATCGTTGCCTGGAAGACCAGTAGCAGTTTCCGGTGCACATCTGGATGCATTCTGTAATCTGTGGACTATCAGAGTGTTGATGAAATTCAGAAATTGCAGCGGGATTGAATACAACAGACACCATTCGCACTTTCCTCCATGGGAGTAATTCTGAAACAGTCAACCCTTTGATCGTTCCCTGGAAGACTAGTAGTAATTTCCGATGCACATCTGGATTCCTTGTGTAATTTGTGGACCTTCAAAGTGTGGATGGAAACACAAAAATTGCCTCGGGATTGAATACAACAGTCACCATGCGCACTTTCCTCCATAGGAGTAATGTCTCAAACAGTTTACGCTTTGATCGTTCCCTGGAAGACCAGTAGTAGTTTCCGATGCACATCTGGAGATATTCTGTATTCTGTGTTGATGAAACACAGAAATTGCATCGGGATTGAATACAACAGTCACCATGCGCACTTTCCTCCGTGGGAGTAATTCCCAAACAGTCTAAGCTTTGATCGTTCCCTGGAAGACCAGCAGTAGTTTCCGATTAACATCTGGAGGCATTCTGTAATCTGTGGACTATCAGAGTGTTGATGAAACACAGAAATTACATCGGGATTGAATACATCAGTCACCATTCGCACTTTCCTCCATGGGAGTAATGTCTCTAACAGTCTATGCTTTGATTATTCCCTGGAAGACCAGTAGTAGTTTCCGATGCACATCTGGTGCCATTCTGTAATCTGAGGACTATCAGAGTGTTGATGAAACACAGATATGGCAACGGGATTGAATACAACAGTCACCATGCGCACTTTCTCCCACGGGAGGTATATCTCAAACAGTCTACGCTTTAACGTTCCCTGGAAGACCCGTAGTAGATTCCGATGCACATCTGGTGGCATTCTGTAATCTGTGGAAGTATCAGAGTGTTGATGAAACACAGAAATTGCATCAGGATTGAATACAACAGTCACCATGCGCACTTTCCTCCATGGGAATAATGTCTCAAAGAGTTTACGCTTTGATCGTTCCCTGGAAGACCAGTAGCAGTTTCCGATGCACATCTGGTGGCATTCTGTAATCTGTGGACTATCAGAGTTTTGATAAAACACAGAAAATGCATCGGGATAGAATACAACTGTCACCATGCGCACTTTCCTCCATGGGAGTAATGTCTCAAAGAGTTTACGCTTTGATCGTTCCCTGGAAGACCAGTATCAGTTTCCAATGCATATCTGGAGGCATTCTGTAATCTGTGGACTATCAGAGTGTTGATGAAACACAGAAATTGCATCAGGATTGAATGCAACAGTCACCATGCGCACTTTCCTCCATGGGTGTAATGTCTCAAAGTGTTTACGCTTTGATCGTTGCCTTGAAGACCAGTAGCAGTTTCCGGTGCACATCTGGATGCATTCTGTAATCTGTGGACTATCAGAGTGTTGATGAAATTCAGAAATTGCAGCGGGATTGAATACAACAGACACCATTCGCACTTTCCTCCATGGGAGTAATTCTGAAAAAGTCAACCCTTTGATCGTTCCCTGGAAGACTAGTAGTAATTTCCGATGCACATCTGGATTCCTTGTGTAATTTGTGGACCTTCAAAGTGTGGATGGAAACACAGAAATTGCCTCGGGATTGAATACAACAGTCACCATGCGCACTTTCCTCCATAGGAGTAATGTCTCAAACAGTTTACGCTTTGATCGTTCCCTGGAAGACCAGTAGTAGTTTCCGATGCACATCTGGAGATATTCTGTATTCTGTGTTGATGAAACACAGAAATTGCATCGGGATTGAATACAACAGTCACCATGCGCACTTTCCTCCATGGGAGTAATTCCCAAACAGTCTAAGCTTTGATCGTTCCCTGGAAGACCAGTAGTAGTTTCCGATGCACATCTGGATTAATTCTGTAATCTGTGGACCTTCGAAGTGTGGATTAAAACTCAGAAATTGCCTCTGGATTAAATACAACAGTCACCATGCGCACTTTCCTCCATGGGAGTAATCCACAAAGAGTCTACGCTTTAATCG
This sequence comes from Schistocerca gregaria, assembly GCF_023897955.1. Classification (NCBI taxonomy): domain Eukaryota; kingdom Metazoa; phylum Arthropoda; class Insecta; order Orthoptera; family Acrididae; genus Schistocerca; species Schistocerca gregaria. Next base: position 46,998,846 of record NC_064927.1, read on the forward strand.
TTCCCTGGAAGACCAGCAGTAGTTTCCGATTCACATCTGGAGGCTTTCTGTAATCTGTGGACCTTCAAAGTGTTGATGAAACACAGTAATTGTCTCGGGATTGAATACAACAATCACCATGCGCACTTTCCTCCATGGGAGAAATGTCTCAAACAGTCTACGCTTTGATCGTTCCCAGGAAGACCAGTAGTAGTTTCCGATGCACATCTGGAGGCATTCTGTAATCTGAGGGCTATCAGAGTGTTGATAAAACACAGAAAATGCATCGGGATTGAATACAACAGCAAAGAGTTTACGCTTTGATCGTTCCCTGGAAGACCAGTAGCAATTTCCGATGCTCATCTGGTATCATTCTGTAATCTGTGGACTGTCAGAGTGTTGATGAAACACAGAAATTCCATCGGGATGGAATACAACAGTCACCATGCGCACTTTCCTCCATGGGAGTAATGCCTCAAACAGTCTACGCTTTGATCGTTCCCTGGAAGACCAGTAGTAGATTCCGAGTCACATCTGGAGGCATTCTGTAATATGTGGACTATCAGAGTGTTGATGAAACACAGAAATTGCATCGGGATTGAATACAACAGTCACCATGCGCACTTTCCTCCACGGGAGTAATGTCTCAAGCAGCCTACGCTATGATCGTTCCCTAGAAGACCAGTAGTAGTTTCCGATGCACATCTGGTGGCATTCTGTAATCTGTGGACTATCAGAGTGTTGATGAAACACAGACAATGCATCGGGATTGAATACAACAGTCACCATGCGCACTTTTCTCCATGGGAGTAATGTCTCAAAGAGTTTACGCTTTGATCGTTCCCTGGAAGACCAGTAGCAGTTTCCGATGCACATCTGGAGGCATTCTGTAATCTGGGGACTATCAGAGTGTTGATGAAACTCAGAAATTGCATCGGGATTGAATACAACAGTCACCATGCGCACTTTCCTCCATGCGAGTAATGTCTCAAACAGTCTACACTTTGATCGTTCCTGGAAGACCAGTAGTAGTTTCCGATGCACATCTGGCTGCATTCTGTAATCTGTGGACTATGAGGGTGTCGATGAAACTCAGAAATTGCATCGCGATTGAATACAACAGACACGATTCGCACTTTCCTCCATGGGAGTAATTCTGAAACAGTCAACGCTTTGATCGTTCCCTGGAAGACCAGTAGTAAATTTCGATGCACATCTGGATTCCTTCTGTAATTTGTGGACCTTCGAAGTGTGGATTAAAACACAGAAATTTCCTCGGGATTGAATACAACAGTCACCATGCGCACTTTCCTCCATGGTAGTAATCCACAAAGAGTCTACGTTTTAATCGTTCCCTGGAAGACCAGTAGTAGTTTCCGATGCACATCTGGAGGCTTTCTGTAATCTGTGGACCTTCAAAGTGTTGATGAATCACAGTAACTGTCAAGGGATTGAATACATCAGTCACCATGCGCACTTTCCTCCATGGGAGTAATGGCTCAAACAGTCTATGCTTGGATCATTCCCTGGAAGACCAGTAGTAGTTACCGATGCACATCTGGTGCCATTCTGTAATCTCTGGACTATCAGAGTGTTGATGAAACACATAAATTGCCTCGGGATTGAATACAACAGTCACCATGCGCACTTTCCTCCATGCGAGTAATGTCTCAAAGAGTTTACGCTTTGATCGTTCCCTGGAAGACCAGTACTATTTTCCGATGCACATCTGGAGGCTTTCCGTAATCTGTGGATTATCAGAGTGATGATGAAACACAGAAATTGCATCGGGATTGAATACAACAGTCACCATGTGCACTTTCCTCCATGGGAGTAAGGTTTCAAGCAGTCTACGCTTTGATCGTTCCCTGGAAGACCAGCTGTAGTTTCCGATTAACATCTGGAGGCATTCTGTAATCCGTGGACTATCATAGTGTTGATGAAACACAGAAATTGCAACGGGATTGAATACATCAGTCACCATTCGCACTTTCCTCCATGGGAGTAATGTCTCAAAGAGTTTACTCTTTGATCGTTCCCTGGAAGACCAGTATCAGTTTCCAATGCATATCTGGAGGCATTCTGTAATCTGTGGACTATCAGAGTGTTGATGAAACACAGAAATTGCATCAGGATTGAATGCAACAGTCACCATGCGCACTTTCCTCCATGGGTGTAATGTCTCAAAGTGTTTACGCTTTGATCGTTGCCTGGAAGACCAGTAGCAGTTTCCGGTGCTCATCTGGCTGCATTCTGTAATCTGTGGACTATTAGAGTGTTGATGAAATTCAGTTATTACACCGAGATTGAATACAACAGACACCATTCGCACTTTCCTCCATGGGAGTAATTCTAAAAAAGTCAACGCTTTGATCGTACCCTGGAAGACCAGTAGTAATTTCCGATGCACATCTGGATTCCTTTTGTAATTTGTGGACCTTCAAAGTGTGGATGGAAACACAGAAATTGCCTCGGGATTGAATACAACAGTCACAATGCGCACTTTCCTCCATAGGAGTAATGTCTCAAACAGTTTACGCTTTGATCGTTCCCTGGAAGACCAGTAGTAGTTTCCGATGCACATCTGGAGATATTCAGTATTCTGTGTTGATGAAACACAGAAATTGCATCGGGATTGAATACAACAGTCACCATTCGCACTTTCCTCCATGGGAGTAATTCCCAAACAGTCTACGCTTTGATCGTTCCCTGGAAGACCAGTAGTAGTTTCCGATGCACATCTGGATTAATTCTGTAATCTGTGGACCTTCGAAGTGTGGATTAAAACACAGAAATTGCCTCTGGATTGAATACTACAGTCACCATGCGCACTTTCCTCCATGGTAGTAATCCACAAAGAGTCTACGCTTTAATCGTTCCCTGGAAGACCAGCAGTAGCTTCCGATTCACATCTGGAGGCTTTCTGTAATCTGTGGACCTTCAAAGTGTTGATGAAACACAGTAATTGTCTCGGGATTGAATACAACAATCACCATGCGCACTTTCCTCCATGGGAGAAATGTCTCAAACAGTCTACGCTTTGATCGTTCCCAGGAAGACCAGTAGTAGTTTCCGATGCACATCTGGAGGCATTCTGTAATCTGAGGGCTATCAGAGTGTTGATGAAACACAGAAAATGCACCGGGATTGAATACAACAGTCACCGTGCGCACTTTCCTCCATGTGAGTAATGTCTCAAAGAGTTTACGCTTTGATCGTTCCCTGGAAAACCAGTAGCAGTTTCCGATGCACATCTGGAGGCATTCTGTAATCTGTGGACTATCAGAGTGTTAATGAAACACAGAAATTGCATCGGGATTGAATGTAACAGTCACCATGCGCACTTTACACCATGCGAGTAATGTCTCAAACAGTCTACGCTTTGATCGATCCTGGAAGACCAGTAGTAGTTTCCGATGCACATCTGGAGGCATTCTGTAATCTGTGGACTATCAGAGTGTTGATGAAATTCAGAAAATGCAGCTGGATTGAATACAACAGACACCATTCGCACTTTCCTCCATGGGAGTAATTCTGAAACAGTCAACGCTTTGATCGTTCCCTGGATGACCAGTAGTAATTTCCGATTCACATCTGTAGGCATTCTGTAATCTGAGGGCTATCAGAGTGTTGATGAAACACAGAAAATGCATCGGGATTGAATACAACAGTCACCATGCGCACTTTCCTCCATGGGAGTAATGTCTCAAAGAGTTTACGCTTTGATCGTTCCCTGGATGACCAGTAGTAATTTCCGATGCACATCTGGAGGCATTCTGTAATCTGAGGGCTATCAGTGTGTTGATGAAACACAGAAAATGCATCGGGATTGAATACAACAGTCACCATGCGCACTTTCCTCCATGGGAGTAATGTCTCAAAGAGTTTACGCTTTCATCGTTCCCTGGAAGACCAGTAGCAGTTTCCGATGCACATCTGGTGGCATTCTGTAATCTGAGGGCTATCAGAGTGTTGATGAAACACAGAAAATGCAAACGGATTGAATACAACAGTCACCATGCGCACTTTCCTCCAAGGTAGTAATGTCTCAAAGAGTTTACGCTTTGATCGTTCCCTGGAAGACCAGTAGCAGTTTCCGATGCACATCTTTAGGCATTCTGTAATCTGTGGACTATCAGAGTGTTGATGAAACACAGAAAATGCATCGGGATTGAACACAACAGTCACCATGCGCACTTTCCTACACGGGAGTAATGTCTCAAAGTGTTTACGCTTTGATCGTTTCCTGGAAGACCAGTAGCAGTTTCCCATGCACATCTGGAGGCATTCTGTAATCTGTGGACTGTCAGAGTGTTGATGGAACACAGAAATTGCTTCGGCATTGAATACAACAGTCACCATTCGCACTTTCCTCCATGCGAGTAATGTCTCAAACATTCTACGCTCTGATCGTTCCTGGAAGACCAGTATTAGTTTCCGATGCACATCTGGCTGCATTCTGTAATCTGAGGGCTATCAGAGTGTTGATGAAACACAGAAAATGCAAACGGATTGAATACAACAGTCACCATGCGCCATTTCCTCCATGGGAGTAATGTGTCAAACAGTCTACGTTTTGATCGTTCCATGGAAGGCCAGTAGTAGTTTCAATTGCACATCTGGAGGCATTCAGTAATCTGTGGACTATCAGAGTGTCGATGAAACACAGAAATTGCATCGGCATTGAATACAACAGTCACCATGCGCACTTTCCTCCATGGGAGTAATGTCTCAAAGAGTTTACGCTTTCATCGTTCCCTGGAAGACCAGTAGCAGTTTCCGATGCACATCTGGTGGCATTCTGTAATCTGAGGGCTATCAGAGTGTTGATGAAACACAGAAAATGCAAACGGATTGAATACAACAGTCACCATGCGCACTTTCCTCCAAGGTAGTAATGTCTCAAAGAGTTTACGCTTTGATCGTTCCCTGGAAGACCAGTAGCAGTTTCCGATGCACATCTTTAGGCATTCTGTAATCTGTGGACTATCAGAGTGTTGATGAAACACAGAAAATGCATCGGGATTGAACACAACAGTCACCATGCGCACTTTCCTACATGGGAGTAATGTCTCAAAGTGTTTACGCTTTGATCGTTTCCTGGAAGACCAGTAGCAGTTTCCCATGCACATCTGGAGGCATTCTGTAATCTGTGGACTGTCAGAGTGTTGATGGAACACAGAAATTGCTTCGGCATTGAATACAACAGTCACCATTCGCACTTTCCTCCATGCGAGTAATGTCTCAAACATTCTACGCTCTGATCGTTCCTGGAAGACCAGTATTAGTTTCCGATGCACATCTGGCTGCATTCTGTAATCTGAGGGCTATCAGAGTGTTGATGAAACACAGAAAATGCAAACGGATTGAATACAACAGTCACCATGCGCCATTTCCTCCATGGGAGTAATGTGTCAAACAGTCTACGTTTTGATCGTTCCATGGAAGGCCAGTAGTAGTTTCAATTGCACATCTGGAGGCATTCAGTAATCTGTGGACTATCAGAGTGTCGATGAAACACAGAAATTGCATCGGCATTGAATACAACAGTCACCATGCGCACTTTCCTCCATGCGAGTAATGTCTCAAACAGTCTACGCTTTGATCTTTCCTGGAAGACCAGTAGTAGTTTCCGATGCATATCTGGATGCATTCTGTAATCTGTGGACTATCAGAGTGTTGATGAAACTCAGAAATTGCATCGGGATTGAATACAACATACACCATTCGCACTTTCATCCATGAGAGTAACGTCTCAAAGAGTTTACGCTTTGATCGTTCCCTGGAAGACCAGTAGTAGTTTCCCATGCACATCTGGAGGCTTTCTGTAATCTGTGGACCTTCAAAGTGTTGATGAAAAACAGTAATTGTCTCGGGATTGAAAACAACAGTCACGATGCGCACTTTCCTCCATTCGAGTAATTCTGAAACAGTCAACGCTTTGATCGTTCCCTGGAAGACCAGTAGTAATTTCCGATGCACATCTGGATTCCTTCTGTTTTGTGGACCTTCAAAGTGTAAATGGAAACACAGAAATTGCCTCGGGATTGAATACAACAGTCACCATGCGCACTTTCCTCCATGCGAGTAACGTCTCAAACAGTTTACGCTTTGATCGTTCCCTGGAAGACCAGTAGTAGTTACCGATGCACATCTGGAGATATTCTGTATTCTGTGTTAATGAAACACAGAAATTGCATCGGGATTGAATACAACAGTCACCATGCGCACTTTCCTACATGGGAGTAATTCTCAAACAGTCTACGCTTTAATCGTTCCCTTTAAGACCAGTAGTAGTTTCCGATGCACATCTGGAGGCTTTCTGTAATCTGTGGACCTTCAAAGTGTTGATGAATCACAGTAACTGTCTCGGGATTGAATGCAACAGTCACCATGCGCACTTTCGTCCATGGGAGTAATGTTTCAAACAGTCTACGTTTTGGTCGTTCCCTGGAAGACCAGTAGTAGTTTCAATTGCACATCTGGAGGCACTCCGTAATCTGTGGCTTATCAGAGTGATGATGAAACACAGAAATTGCATCGGGATTGAATACAACAGTCACCATGCGCACTTTAATCCATGGGAGTAATGTTTCAAGCAGTCTACGCTTTGATCGTTCCCTGGAAGACCAGCAGTAGTTTCCGATTAACATCTGGAGGCATTCTGTAATCTGTGGACTATCAGAGTGTTGATGAAACACAGAAATTGCATCGGGATTGAATACCACAGTCACCATGCGCACTTTCCTCCATGGGAGTAATGTCTCAAACAGTCTACGCTTTGATCGTTCCCTGGAAGATCAGTGGTAGTTTCCGATGCACATCTGGATTCATTCTGTAATCTCTGGACTATCAGAGTGTTGATGAAACACAGAAATTGCATCGGTATTGAATACAACAGTCACCATGCGCACTTTCCTCCAAGGGAGTTATGTCTCAAACAGTCTACGCTTCTGATCGTTTCCTGGAAGACCAGTAGAAGTTTTCGATGCACATATGGTGGCATTCTGTAATCTGTGGACTATCAGAGTGTTGCTGAAACAACGAAATTGCATCGGGATTGTATACAACATTCACCATGCGCACTTTCCTCCATGGGAGTAATGTCTCAAAGAGTCTACGCTTTGATCGTTCCCTGGAAGACCAGTAGTAGTTTCCGATGCACGTCTGGAGGCATTCTGTATTCTGTGGACCTTCAAAGTGTTAATGAAACACAGAAATTGCATCGAGTTTGAATACAACAGTCACCATTAGCACTTTCCTCCATGGGAGTAATGTCTCAAACAGTCTACGCTTTGATCGTTCCCAATAAGGTCAGTAGTAGTTTCCGATGCACATTTGGAGGCAATCAGTAATCTGTGAACTATCAGAGTGTTGATGAAACATAGAGATTGCATCGGGATGGAATATAACATTCACTATGCGCACTTTCCTCCATGGGAGTAATGTTTCAAACAGTCTACGTTTTGATCGTTCCCTGGAAGACCAGTAGTAGTTTCCGATGCACATCTGGTGGCATTCTGTAATCTGTGGACTATCAGAGTGTTGGTGAAAGACAGAAATAGCATCGGGATTGAATACAACATTCACTATGCGCACTTTCCTCCATGGGAGTAATGTCTCAAACAGTCTACGCTCTGATCGTTCCCTGGAAGACCAGTAGTAGCTTCCGATGCACATCTGGAGGCATTCTGTATTCTGTGGACCTTCAAAGTGTTGATGAAACACAGAAATTGCATCGAGTTTAAATACAACAGTCACCATTAGCACTTTCCTCCATGGGAGTAATGTCTCAAACAGTCTACGGTTTGATCGTTCCGAGGAAGACCAGTAGTAGTTTCCGATGCACATCTGGTGGCATTCTGTAATCTGTGGACTATCAGAGTGTTGGTGAAAGACAGAAATAGCATCGGGATTGAATACAACATTCACTATGCGCACTTTCCTCCATGGGAGTAATGTTTCAAACAGTCTACGTTTTGATCGTTCCCTGGAAGACCAGTAGTAGTTTCAATTGCACATCTGGAGGCACTCCGTAATCTGTGGATTATCAGAGTGATGATGAAACACAGAAATTGCATCGGGATTGAATACAACAGTCACCATGCGCACTTTAATCCATGGGAGTAATGTTTCAAGCAGTCTACGCTTTGATCGTTCCCTGGAAGACCAGCAGTAGTTAACGATTAACATCTGGAGGCATTCTGTAATCTGTGGACTATCAGAGTGTTGATGAAACACAGAAATTGCATCGGGATTGAATACATCAGTCACCATTCGCACTTTCCTCTATGGGAGTAATGTCTCTAACAGTCTACGCTTTGATTATTCCCTGGAAGACCAGTAGTAGTTTCCGATGCACATCTGGTGCCATTCTGTAATCTGTGGACTATCAGAGTGTTGATGAAACACAGAAATAGCAACGGGATTGAATACAACAGTCACCATGCGCACTTTCTCCCACGGGAGGTATATCTCAAACAGTCTACGCTTTAACGTTCCCTGGAAGACCCGTAGTAGATTCCGATGCACATCTGGTGGCATTCTGTAATCTGTGGAAGTATCAGAGTGTTGATGAAACACAGAAATTGCATCAGGATTGAATACAACAGTCACCATGCGCACTTTCCTCCATGGGAGTAATGTCTCAAAGAGTTTACGCTTTGATCGTTCCCTGGAAGACCAGTAGCAGTTTCCGATGCACATCTGGTGGCATTCTGTAATCTGTGGACTATCAGAGTTTTGATGAAACACAGAAAATGTATCGGGATTGAATACAACAGTCACCATGCGCACTTTCCTCCATGGGAGTAATGTCTCAAAGAGTTTACGCTTTGATCGTTCCCTGGAAGACCAGTATCAGTTTCCAATGCATATCTGGAGGCATTGTGTAATCTGTGGACTATCAGAGTGTTGATGAAACACAGAAATTGCATCGGTAGTGAATACAACAGTCACAATCCCCACTTCCCTCCATGGGAGTAATGTCGCAAACATTCTACGCTTTGATCGTTGCCTGGAAGACCAGTAGTAGTTTCCGATGCACATCTGGTGGCATTACGTAATCTGTGGACTAACAGAGTGTTGAATAAACACAGAAAATGCATCGGGATTGAATACAACAGTCACCATACGCACTTTCCTACACGGGAGATATATTTCAAACAGTCTACGCTTTGATCGTTCCCTAGAATTCCAGCAGTAGTTTCCGATGCACATCTGGTGGCGTTCTGCAATCTGTGGACTATCAGCGTGTTGGTGAAACACAGAGATAGCATCGGGATTGAATACAGCAGTAACCACGCGCACTTTCCTCCATCTGAATAATGTCTCCAACAGTCTACGCTTTGATCGTTCCCTGGAAGACCAGTAGCACATTCCGATGCACATCTGGTGGCATTCTGTAATCTGTGGACTATCAGAGTGTTGATGAAACACAGATATTGCATCGAGTTTGAATACAACAGTCACCATCCGAACTTTCCTCCATGAGAGTAATGTCTCAAACAGTCTACGCTTTGATCGTTCCCAGGAAGACCAGTAGTAGTTTCCGATGCACATCTGGTTGCATTCTGTAATCTGTGGACTATTAGAATGTTGATGAAACACAGAAATTGCATCAGGATTGAATACAACAGTCACCATGCGCACTATCATCCATGGGAGTAATGTCTAAACTGTCTAGGCTTTGATCGTTCCTAAGAAGACGAGTAGTGGTTTCCGATGCACATCTGGAGGCAATCTGTAATTTGTGGAATATAAGAGTGTTGATGAAACACAGAAATTCCATCGGGATTGAATACAACAGTCACCATGCGCACTTTCCTCCATGGGAGTAATGTCTCAAACAGTCTACGCTTTGATCGTTCCCTGAAAGACCAGTAGTAGTTTCTGATGTACATCTGGAGGCATTCTGCAATCTGTGGCCCTTCAAAGTGTTGATGAAACAAAGAAACTGCATCGAGTTTGAATACAACAGTCACCATCCGAACTTTCCTCCATGGGAGTAATGTCTCAAACAGACTACGCTTTGATCGTTCCCAGGAAGACCAGTAGTAGTTTCCGATGCACATCTGGTTGCATTCTGTAATCTGTGGACTATTAGAATGTTGATGAAACACATAAATTGCATCGAGTTTGAATACAACAGTCACCATCTGCACTTTTCTCCATGGGAGTAATATCTGAAACAGTCTACGCTTTGGTCGCTCCCTGGAATACCAATAGTAGTTTCCGATGCACATCTGGAGGCATTCTGTAATCTGTAGACCTTCAAAGTGTTGATGAAACACAGAAACTGCATCGGGAGTGAATACAACAGTCACAATCCGCACTTTCCTCCATGGGAGTTATGTCTGATACAGTCTACGCTTTGATCGTTCCTAGGAAGACCAGTAGTAGATTCCGATGCACATCTGAAGACTATCTGTAATCTGTGGACTATCAGAGTGTTGATGAAACACAGAAATTGCATCGGGATTGAATACCACAGTCACCATGCGCACTTTCCTCCATGGGAGTAATGTCTCAAACAGTCTACGCTTTGATCGTTCCCTGGAAGATCAGTGGTAGTTTCCGATGCACATCTGGATTCATTCTGTAATCTCTGGACTATCAGAGTGTTGATGAAACACAGAAATTGCATCGGTATTGAATACAACAGTCACCATGCGCACTTTCCTCCAAGGGAGTTATGTCTCAAACAGTCTACGCTTCTGATCGTTTCCTGGAAGACCAGTAGAAGTTTTCGATGCACATATGGTGGCATTCTGTAATCTGTGGACTATCAGAGTGTTGCTGAAACAACGAAATTGCATCGGGATTGTATACAACATTCACCATGCGCACTTTCCTCCATGGGAGTAATGTCTCAAAGAGTCTACGCTTTGATCGTTCCCTGGAAGACCAGTAGTAGTTTCCGATGCACGTCTGGAGGCATTCTGTATTCTGTGGACCTTCAAAGTGTTAATGAAACACAGAAATTGCATCGAGTTTGAATACAACAGTCACCATTAGCACTTTCCTCCATGGGAGTAATGTCTCAAACAGTCTACGCTTTGATCGTTCCCAATAAGGTCAGTAGTAGTTTCCGATGCACATTTGGAGGCAATCTGTAATCTGTGAACTATCAGAGTGTTGATGAAACATAGAGATTGCATCGGGATGGAATATAACAGTCACCATCTGCACTTTTCTCCATGGGAGTAATATCTGATACAGTCTACGCTTTGATCGCTCCCTGGTATACCAGTAGTAGTTTCCGATGCACATCTGGTGGCATTCTGTAATCTGTGGACTATCAGAGTGTTGGTGAAAGACAGAAATAGCATCGGGATTGAATACAACATTCACTATGCGCACTTTCCTCCATGGGAGTAATGTCTCAAACAGTCTACGCTCTGATCGTTCCCTGGAAGACCAGTAGTAGCTTCCGATGCACATCTGGAGGCATTCTGTATTCTGTGGACCTTCAAAGTGTTGATGAAACACAGAAATTGCATCGAGTTTGAATACAACAGTCACCATTAGCACTTTCCTCCATGGGAGTAATGTCTCAAACAGTCTACGGTTTGATCGTTCCCAGGAAGACCAGTAGTAGTTTCCGATGCACATCTGGTGGCATTCTGTAATCTGTGGACTATCAGAGTGTTGGTGAAAGACAGAAATAGCATCGGGACTGAATACAACATTCACTATGCGCACTTTCCTCCATGGGAGTAATGTTTCAAACAGTCTACGTTTTGATCGTTCCCTGGAAGACCAGTAGTAGTTTCAATTGCACATCTGGAGGCACTCCGTAATCTGTGGATTATCAGAGTGATGATGAAACACAGAAATTGCATCGGGATTGAATACAACAGTCACCATGCGCACTTTAATCCATGGGAGTAATGTTTCAAGCAGTCTACGCTTTGATCGTTCCCTGGAAGACCAGCAGTAGTTTCCGATTAACATCTGGAGGCATTCTGTAATCTGTGGACTATCAGAGTGTTGATGAAACACAGAAATTGCATCGGGATTGAATACATCAGTCACCATTCGCACTTTCCTCTATGGGAGTAATGTCTCTAACAGTCTACGCTTTGATTATTCCCTGGAAGACCAGTAGTAGTTTCCGATGCACATCTGGTGCCATTCTGTAATCTGTGGACTATCAGAGTTTTGATGAAACACAGGAAATGTATCGGGATTGAATACAACAGTCACCATGCGCACTTTCCTCCATGGGAGTAATGTCTCAAAGAGTTTACGCTTTGATCGTTCCCTGGAAGACCAGTATCAGTTTCCAATGCATATCTGGAGGCATTGTGTAATCTGTGGACTATCAGAGTGTTGATGAAACACAGAAATTGCATCGGTAGTGAATACAACAGTCACAATCCCCACTTCCCTCCATGGGAGTAATGTCGCAAACATTCTACGCTTTGATCGTTGCCTGGAAGACCAGTAGTAGTTTCCGATGCACATCTGGTGGCATTCCGTAATCTGTGGACTAACAGAGTGTTGAATAAACACAGAAAATGCATCGGGATTGAATACAACAGTCACCATACGCACTTTCCTACACGGGAGATATATTTCAAACAGTCTACGCTTTGATCGTTCCCTAGAATTCCAGCAGTAGTTTCCGATGCACATCTGGTGGCGTTCTGCAATCTGTGGACTATCAGCGTGTTGGTGAAACACAGAGATAGCATCGGGATTGAATACAGTAGTAACCACGCGCACTTTCCTCCATCTGAATAATGTCTCAAACAGTCTACGCTTTGATCGTTCCCTGGAAGACCAGTAGCACATTCCGATGCACATCTGGTGGCATTCTGTAATCTGTGGACTATCAGAGTGTTGATGAAACACAGATATTGCATCGAGTTTGAATACAACAGTCACCATCCGAACTTTCCTCCATGGGAGTAATGTCTCAAACAGTCTACGCTTTGATCGTTCCCAGGAAGACCAGTAGTAGTTTCCGATGCACATCTGGTTGCATTCTGTAATCTGTGGACTATTAGAATGTTGATGAAACACAGAAATTGCATCAGGATTGAATACAACAGTCACCATGCGCACTATCATCCATGGGAGTAATGTCTAAACTGTCTAGGCTTTGATCGTTCCTAAGAAGACGAGTAGTGGTTTCCGATGCACATCTGGAGGCAATCTGTAATTTGTGGAATATAAGAGTGTTGATGAAACACAGAAATTCCATCGGGATTGAATACAACAGTCACCATGCGCACTTTCCTCCATGGGAGTAATGTCTCAAACAGTCTACGCTTTGATCGTTCCCTGAAAGACCAGTAGTAGTTTCTGATGTACATCTGGAGGCATTCTGCAATCTGTGGCCCTTCAAAGTGTTGATGAAACAAAGAAACTGCATCGAGTTTGAATACAACAGTCACCATCCGAACTTTCCTCCATGGGAGTAATGTCTCAAACAGACTACGCTTTGATCGTTCCCAGGAAGACCAGTAGTAGTTTCCGATGCACATCTGGTTGCATTCTGTAATCTGTGGACTATTAGAATGTTGATGAAACACATAAATTGCATCGAGTTTGAATACAACAGTCACCATCTGCACTTTTCTCCATGGGAGTAATATCTGAAACAGTCTACGCTTTGGTCGCTCCCTGGAATACCAATAGTAGTTTCCGATGCACATCTGGAGGCATTCTGTAATCTGTAGACCTTCAAAGTGTTGATGAAACACAGAAACTGCATCGGGAGTGAATACAACAGTCACAATCCGCACTTTCCTCCATGGGAGTTATGTCTGATACAGTCTACGCTTTGATCGTTCCTAGGAAGACCAGTAGTAGATTCCGATGCACATCTGAAGACTATCTGTAATCTGTGGACTATCAGAGTGTTGATGAAACACAGAAATTGCATCGGGATTGAATACCACAGTCACCATGCGCACTTTCCTCCATGGGAGTAATGTCTCAAACAGTCTACGCTTTGATCGTTCCCTGGAAGATCAGTGGTAGTTTCCGATGCACATCTGGATTCATTCTGTAATCTCTGGACTATCAGAGTGTTGATGAAACACAGAAATTGCATCGGTATTGAATACAACAGTCACCATGCGCACTTTCCTCCAAGGGAGTTATGTCTCAAACAGTCTACGCTTCTGATCGTTTCCTGGAAGACCAGTAGAAGTTTTCGATGCACATATGGTGGCATTCTGTAATCTGTGGACTATCAGAGTGTTGCTGAAACAACGAAATTGCATCGGGATTGTATACAACATTCACCATGCGCACTTTCCTCCATGGGAGTAATGTCTCAAAGAGTCTACGCTTTGATCGTTCCCTGGAAGACCAGTAGTAGTTTCCGATGCACGTCTGGAGGCATTCTGTATTCTGTGGACCTTCAAAGTGTTAATGAAACACAGAAATTGCATCGAGTTTGAATACAACAGTCACCATTAGCACTTTCCTCCATGGGAGTAATGTCTCAAACAGTCTACGCTTTGATCGTTCCCAATAAGGTCAGTAGTAGTTTCCGATGCATATTTGGAGGCAATCTGTAATCTGTGAACTATCAGAGTGTTGATGAAACATAGAGATTGCATCGGGATGGAATATAACAGTCACCATCTGCACTTTTCTCCATGGGAGTAATATCTGATACAGTCTACGCTTTGATCGCTCCCTGGTATACCAGTAGTAGTTTCCGATGCACATCTGGTGGCATTCTGTAATCTGTGGACTATCAGAGTGTTGGTGAAAGACAGAAATAGCATCGGGATTGAATACAACATTCACTATGCGCACTTTCCTCCATGGGAGTAATGTCTCAAACAGTCTACGCTCTGATCGTTCCCTGGAAGACCAGTAGTAGCTTCCGATGCACATCTGGAGGCATTCTGTATTCTGTGGACCTTCAAAGTGTTGATGAAACACAGAAATTGCATCGAGTTTGAATACAACAGTCACCATTAGCACTTTCCTCCATGGGAGTAATGTCTCAAACAGTCTACGGTTTGATCGTTCCCAGGAAGACCAGTAGTAGTTTCCGATGCACATCTGGTGGCATTCTGTAATCTGTGGACTATCAGAGTGTTGGTGAAAGACAGAAATAGCATCGGGACTGAATACAACATTCACTATGCGCACTTTCCTCCATGGGAGTAATGTTTCAAACAGTCTACGTTTTGATCGTTCCCTGGAAGACCAGTAGTAGTTTCAATTGCACATCTGGAGGCACTCCGTAATCTGTGGATTATCAGAGTGATGATGAAACACAGAAATTGCATCGGGATTGAATACAACAGTCACCATGCGCACTTTAATCCATGGGAGTAATGTTTCAAGCAGTCTACGCTTTGATCGTTCCCTGGAAGACCAGCAGTAGTTTCCGATTAACATCTGGAGGCATTCTGTAATCTGTGGACTATCAGAGTGTTGATGAAACACAGAAATTGCATCGGGATTGAATACATCAGTCACCATTCGCACTTTCCTCTATGGGAGTAATGTCTCTAACAGTCTACGCTTTGATTATTCCCTGGAAGACCAGTAGTAGTTTCCGATGCACATCTGGTGCCATTCTGTAATCTGTGGACTATCAGAGTGTTGATGAAACACAGAAATAGCAACGGGATTGAATACAACAGTCACCATGCGCACTTTCTGTCACGGGAGGTATTTCTCAAACAGTCTACGCTTTAACGTTCCCTGGAAGACCCGTAGTAGATTCCGATGCACATCTGGTGGCATTCTGTAATCTGTGGAAGTATCAGAGTGTTGATGAAACACAGAAATTGCATCAGGATTGAATACAACAGTCACCATGCGCACTTTCCTCCATGGGAGTAATGTCTCAAAGAGTTTACGCTTTGATCGTTCCCTGGAAGACCAGTAGCAGTTTCCGATGCACATCTGGTGGCATTCTGTAATCTGTGGACTATCAGAGTTTTGATGAAACACAGAAAATGTATCGGGATTGAATACAACAGTCACCATGCGCACTTTCCTCCATGGGAGTAATGTCTCAAAGAGTTTACGCTTTGATCGTTCCCTGGAAGACCAGTATCAGTTTCCAATGCATATCTGGAGGCATTGTGTAATCTGTGGACTATCAGAGTGTTGATGAAACACAGAAATTGCATCGGTAGTGAATACGACAGTCACAATCCCCACTTCCCTCCATGGGAGTAATGTCGCAAACATTCTACGCTTTGATCGTTGCCTGGAAGACCAGTAGTAGTTTCCGATGCACATCTGGTGGCATTCCGTAATCTGTGGACTAACAGAGTGTTGAATAAACACAGAAAATGCATCGGGATTGAATACAACAGTCACCATGCGCACTTTCCTCCACGGGAGATATATTTCAAACAGTCTACGCTTTGATCGTTCCCTAGAATTCCAGCAGTTGTTTCCGATGCACATCTGGTGGCGTTCTGTAATCTGTGGACTATCAGAGTGTTGGTGAAACACAGAGATAGCATCGGGATTGAATACAGCAGTAACCACGCGCACTTTCCTCCATCTGAATAATGTCTCAAACAGTCTACGCTTTGATCGTTCCCTGGAAGACCAGTAGCACATTCCGATGCACATCTGGTGGCATTCTGTAATCTGTGGACTATCAGAGTGTTGATGAAACACAGATATTGCATCGAGTTTGAATACAACAGTCACCATCCGAACTTTCCTCCATGGGAGTAATGTCTCAAACAGTCTACGCTTTGATCGTTCCCAGGAAGACCAGTAGTAGTTTCCGATGCACATCTGGTTGCATTCTGTAATCTGTGGACTATTAGAATGTTGATGAAACACAGAAATTGCATCAGGATTGAATACAACAGTCACCATGCGCACTATCATCCATGGGAGTAATGTCTAAACTGTCTAGGCTTTGATCGTTCCTAAGAAGACCAGTAGTGGTTTCCGATGCACATCTGGAGGCAATCTGTAATTTGTGGAATATAAGAGTGTTGATGAAACACAGAAATTCCATCGGGATTGAATACAACAGTCACCATGCGCACTTTCCTCCATGGGAGTAATGTCTCAAACAGTCTACGCTTTGATCGTTCCCTGAAAGACCAGTAGTAGTTTCCGATGTACATCTGGAGGCATTCTGCAATCTGTGGGCCTTCAAAGTGTTGATGAAACAAAGAAACTGCATCGAGTTTGAATACAACAGTCACCATCCGAACTTTCCTCCATGGGAGTAATGTCTCAAACAGACTACGCTTTGATCGTTCCCAGGAAGACCAGTAGTAGTTTCCGATGCACATCTGGTTGCATTCTGTAATCTGTGGACTATTAGAATGTTGATGAAACACAGAAATTGCATCGAGTTTGAATACAACAGTCACCATCTGCACTTTTCTCCATGGGAGTAATATCTGAAACAGTCTACGCTTTGATCGCTCCCTGGAATACCAATAGTAGTTTCCGATGCACATCTGGAGGCATTCTGTAATCTGTAGACCTTCAAAGTGTTGATGAAACACAGAAACTGCGTCGGGAGTGAATACAACAGTCACAATCCGCACTTTCCTCCATGGGAGTTATGTCTGATACAGTCTACGCTTTGATCGTTCCTAGGAAGACCAGTAGTAGATTCCGATGCACATCTGAAGACTATCTGTAATCTGTGGACTATCAGAGTGTTGATGAAACACAGAAATTGCATCGGGATTGTATACAACATTCACCATGCGCACTTTCCTCCATGGGAGTAATGTCTCAAAGAGTCTACGCTTTGATCGTTCCCTGGAAGACCAGTAGTAGTTTCCGATGCACGTCTGGAGGCATTCTGTATTCTGTGGACCTTCAAAGTGTTAATGAAACACAGATATTGCATCGAGTTTGAATACAACAGTCACCATTAGCACTTTCCCCCATGGGAGTAATGTCTCAAACAGTCTACGCTTTGATCGTTCCCAATAAGGTCAGTAGTAGATTCCGATGCACATCTGGAGGCAATCTGTAATCTGTGAACTATCAGAGTGTTGATGAAACATAGAGATTGCATCGGGATGGAATATAACAGTCACCATCTGCACTTTTCTCCATGGGAGTAATATCTGATACAGTCTACGCTTTGATCGCTCCCTGGTATACCAGTAGTAGTTTCCGATGCACATCTGGTGGCATTCTGTAATCTGTGGACTATCAGAGTGTTGGTGAAAGACAGAAATAGCATCGGGATTGAATACAACATTCACTATGCGCACTTTCCTCCATGGGAGTAATGTCTCAAACAGTCTACGCTCTGATCGTTCCCTGGAAGACCAGTAGTAGCTTCCGATGCACATCTGGAGGCATTCTGTATTCTGTGGACCTTTAAAGTGTTGATGAAACACAGAAATTGCATCGAGTTTGAATACAACAGTCACCATTAGCACTTTCCTCCATGGGAGTAATGTCTCAAACAGTCTACGGTTTGATCGTTCCCAGGAAGACCAGTAGTAGTTTCCGGTGCACATCTGGAGGCAATCTGTAATCTGTGGACTATCAGAGTGTTGATGAAACATAGAAATTGCATCGGGATGGAATACAACAGTCACCATCTGCACTTTTCTCCATGGGAGTAATGTCTCAAACAGTCTACGCTTTGATCGTTCCCTGGAAGACCAGTAGTAATTTCCGTTGCACATCTGGAGGCATTCTGTAATCTGTGGACTATCAGGGTTTTGATGAAACACAGATATTGCATCGGCATTGAATACCGCAGTCACCATGCGCACTTTCCTCCATGGGAGTAATGGCTCAAACAGTCTACGCTTTGATCGTTCCCTGGTAGACCAGTAGTAGATTCCAATGCACATCTGGAGGTATTCTGTAATCTGTGGACCTTCAAAGTGTTGATGATGCACGGAAATTGCTTCGAGTTTGATTACAAAAGCCACCATCCGCACTTTCCTCCATGGGAGTAATGTCTCAAACAGTCTACGCTTTGATCGTTCCCAGGATGACCAGTAGTAGTTTCCGATGCACATCTGGAGGTAATCTGTAATCTGTGGACTATCAGAGTGTTGATGAAACATAGAAATTGCATTGGGATGGAATACAACAATCACCATCTGCACTTTTGTCCGTGGGAGTAATATCTGATACAGTCTACGCTTTGATCGCTCCCTGGAATACCAGTAGTAGTTTCCGATGCACATCTGGTGGCATTCTGTAATCTGTGGACTATCAGAGTGTTGGTGAAAGAAAGAAATAACATCGGGATTGAATACAACAGTCACCATGCGCACTTTCCTCCATCTGAGTAATGTCTCAATGAGTGTACGCTTTGATCGTTCTTTAGAAGACCAGTAGTAGTTTCCGATGCACATCTGGTGGCGTTCCGTAATCAATGGACTATCAGAGTGTTGCTGAAACACAGAAATTGTATCGGGATTGAATACAACATTCACCATGCGCACTTTCCTCCATGGGAGTAATGTCTCTAACAGTCTACGCTTTCATCGTTCCCTGGAAGACCAGTAGTAGTTTCCGATGCACATCTGGAGGCATTCTGTATTCTGTGGACCTTCAAAGTGTTGATGAAACACAGAAATTGCATCGAGTTTGAATACAACAGTCACCATTAGCACTTTCCTCCATGGGAGTAATGTCTCAAACAGTCTACGCTTTGATCGTACCCTGGAAGACCAGTAGTAGTATCCGATGCACATCTGGAGGCATTCTGTATTCTGTGGACCTTCTAAGTGTTGATGAAACACAGAAATTGCATAGAGTTTGAATACAACAGTCACCATCTGCACTTTTCTATATGGGAGTAATATCCGATACAGTCTACGCTTTGATCGCTCCCTGGAATACCAGTAGTAGTTTCCGATGCACATCTGGTGGCATTCTGTAATCTGTGGACTATCAGAGTGTTGGTGAAAGACAGAAATAGCATCGGGATTGAATACAACAGTCACCATGCGCACTTTCCTCCATCTGAGTAATGTCTCAAACAGTCTACGCTTCTGATCGTTTCCTGGAAGACCAGTAGTAGTTTCCGATGCACATCTGGTGGCATTCAGTAATCTGTGGACTATCAGAGTGTTGATGAAACACAGAAATTGCATCGGGATTGAATACAACATTCACCATGCGCACTTTCCTCCATGGGAGTAATGTCACAAACAGTCCACGCTTTGATCAATCCCTCGAAGATTAGTAGTAGTTTCCGATGCACATCTGGAGGCATTCTGTATTCTGTGGACCTTCAAAGTGTTCATGAAACAAAGAAATTGCATCGAGTTTGAATAAAACAGTCACCATCCGCACTTTCCTCCATGGGAGTAATGTCTCAAACAGTCTACGCTTTGATCGTACCCTGGAAGACCAGTAGTAGTATCCGATGCACATCTGGAGGCATTCTGTATTCTGTGGACCTTCAAAGTGTTGATGAAACACAGATATTGCATAGAGTTTGAATACAACAGTCACCATCGGCACCTTCCTCCATGGGAGTAATGTCTCAAACAGTCTACGCTTTGATCGTTCCCAGGAAGACAAGTAGTAGTTTCCGATGCACCTCTGGAGGCAATCTGTAATCTGTGGACTATCAGAGTGTTGATGAAACATAGAAATTGCATCGGGATGGAATACAACAGTCACCATCCGCATTTTCCTCCATGGGAGTAACGTCTCAAACAGTCTACGCTTTAATCGTTCCCTGGAAGTCCAGTAGTTTTTTCCGATGCACAACTGGTCTCATTCTGTAATCTGTGGACTATCGGGGTGTTGATGAAACACAGAAAATGCATCGTGATTGAATACAGCAGTCACCATGCGCACTTTCCTCCATGGGAGTGATATCTCAAACAGTCTACGCTTTGATCGTTCCCTGGAATACCAGTAGTAGTTTCCGATGCACATATATTGGCATTCTGTAATCTGTGGACTATCGGAGTGTTGATAAAACACAGAAACAGCAAAGGGATTGAATACAACAGTCACCATGCGCACTTTCCTCCATGGAAGTAATGTCTCAAACACTCTACGCTTTGATCGTTCCTAATAAGACCAGTAGTAGTTTCCGATGCACATCTGGAGGCAATCTGTAATCTGTGGACTATAAGAGTGTTGATGAAACACAGATATTACATCAGGATTGAATACAACAGTCACCATGCGCACTTTCCTCCATGGGCGTAATGTCTCAAACAGTCTACGCTTTGATAGTTCCCTGGAAGACCAGTAGTAGTTTCCGATGTACATCTGGAGGCATTCAGCAATCTGTGGCCCTTCAAAGTGTTATTGAAACAAAGAAATTGCATCGAGTTTGAATACAACAGTCACCATCCCCACTTTCCTCCATGGGAGTAATGTCTCAAACTGTCTACGCTTTGATCGTTCCCAGGAAGACCAGTAGTAGTTTACGATGCACATCTGGTGGCATTCTGTAATCTGTGGACTATTAGAATGTTGATGAAACACAGAAATTGCATCGGGATTGAATACAACAGTCACCATGCGCACTATCCTCCGTGGGAGTGATGTCTCAAACAGTCTACGCTTTGATCGTTCCCTGGAAGACCAGTAGTAGTTTCCGATGCACATCTGGAGGCATTCTGTAATCTGTGGACTATCAGAGTGTTGATGAAACATAGAAATTGCATCGGGATTGAATACAACAGTCACCATCTGCACTTTTCTATATGGGAGTAATATCTGATACAGTCTACGCTTTGATCGCTCCCTGGAATACCAGTAGCAGTTTCCGATGCACATCTGGTGGCATTCTGTAATCTGTGGACTATCAGAGTGTTGGTGAAAGACAGAAATAGCATCGGGATTGAATACAACAGTCACCATGCGCACTTTCCTCCATCTGATTAATGTCTCAAACAGTCTACGCTTCTGATCGTTTCCTGGAAGACCAGTAGTACTTTCCGATGCACATCTGGTGGCATTCAGTAATCTGTGGACTATCAGAGTGTTGATGAAACACAGAAATTGCATCGGGATTGAATACAACATTCACCATGCGCACTTTCCTCCATGGGAGTAATATCTCAAACACTCTGCGCTTTGATCGTTCCTAATAAGACCAGTAGTAGTTTCCGATGCACATCTGGAGGCAATCTGTAATCTGTGGACTATAAGAGTGTTGATGAAACATAGAATATGCATCGGGATGGAAAACAACAGTCACCATCCGCACGTTTCTCGATGGGAGTCATATCTGAAACAGTCTATGCTTTGATCGTTCCCTGGATGACCAGTAGTAGTTTCCGATGCACATCTGGAGGCATTCCGTAATCTGTGGACCTTCAAAGTGTTGATGAAACACAGAAATTGCATCGGTGGTGAATACAACAGTCACAATCCGCACTTCCCTACATGGGAGTAATGTCGCAAACAGTCTCCGTTTTGATCGTTGCCTGGAAGACCAGTAGTAGTTTCCGATGCACATCTGGTGGCGTTCTGTAATCTGTGGACTATCAGAGTGTTGGTGTAACACAGAGATAGCATCGGGATTGAATACAACTGTAACCATGCGCACTTTCCTCCATCTGAATAATGTCTCAAACAGTCTATGCTTTGATCGTTTCCTGGAAGACCAGTAGTAGTTTCCGATGCACATCTGGTGGCATTCTGTAATCTGTGGACTATCAGAGTGTTGATGAAACACAGATATTACATCAGGATTGAATACAACAGTCACCATGCGCACTTTCCTCCATGGGCGTAATGTCTCAAAGAGTCTACGCTTTGATAGTTCCCTGGAAGACCAGTAGTAGTTTCCGATGTACATCTGGAAGCATTCAGCAATCTGTGGCCCTTCAAAGTGTTATTGAAACAAAGAAATTGCATCGAGTTTGAATACAACAGTCACCATCCGCACTTTCCTCCATGGGAGTAATGTCTCAAACTGTCTACGCTTTGATCGTTCCCAGGAAGACCAGTAGTAGTTTACGATGCACATCTGGTGGCATTCTGTAATCTGTGGACTATTAGAATGTTGATGAAACACAGAAATTGCATCGGGATTGAATACAACAGTCACCATGCGCACTATCCTCCGTGGGAGTGATGTCTCAAACAGTCTACGCTTTGATCGTTCCCTGGAAGACCAGTAGTAGTTTCCGATGCACATCTGGAGGCATTCTGTAATCTGTGGACTATCAGAGTATTGATGAAACATAGAAATTGCATCGGGATTGAATACAACAGTCACCATCTGCACTTTTCTATATGGGAGTAATATCTGATACAGTCTACGCTTTGATCGCTCCCTGGAATACCAGTAGCAGTTTCCGATGCACATCTGGTGGCATTCTGTAATCTGTGGACTATCAGAGTGTTGGTGAAAGACAGAAATAGCATCGGGATTGAATACAACAGTCACCATGCGCACTTTCCTCCATCTGATTAATGTCTCAAACAGTCTACGCTTCTGATCGTTTCCTGGAAGACCAGTAGTACTTTAGGATGCACATCTGGTGGCATTCAGTAATCTGTGGACTATCAGAGTGTTGATGAAACACAGAAATTGCATCGGGATTGAATACAACATTCACCATGCGCACTTTCCTCCATGGGAGTAATGTCACAAACAGTCCACGCTTTGATCGATCCCTCGAAGATTAGTAGTAGTTTCCGATGCACATCTGGAGGCATTCTGTATTCTGTGGACCTTCAAAGTGTTCATGAAACACAGAAATTGCTTCGAGTTTGAATAAAACAGTCACCATCCGCACTTTCCTCCATGGGAGTAATGTCTCAAACAGTCTACGCTTTGATCGTTCCCTGGAAGACCAGTAGTAGTATCGGATGCACATCTGGAGGCATTCTGTATTCTGTGGACCTTCAAAGTGTTGATGAAACACAGAAATTGCATAGAGTTTGAATACAACAGTCACCATCGGCACCTTCCTCCATGGGAGTAATGTCTCGAACAGTCTACGATTTGATCGTTCCCAGGAAGACCAATAGTAGTTTCTGATGCACATCTGGAGGCAATCTGTAATCTGTGGACTATCAGAGTGTTGATGAAACATAGAAATTGCATCGGGATGGAATACAACAGTCACCATCCGAATTTTCCTCCATGGGAGTAACGTCTCAAACAGTCTACGCTTTAATCGTTCCCTGGAACACCAGTAGTTTTTTCCGATGCACAACTGGTCTCATTCTGTAATCTGTGGACTATCGGGGTGTTGATGAAACACAGAAAATGCATCGTGATTGAATACAGCAGTCACCATGCGCACTTTCCTCCATGGGAGTGATATCTCAAACAGTCTACGCTTTGATCGTTCCCTGGAATACCAGTAGTAGTTTCCGATGCACATATATTGGCATTCTGTAATCTGTGGACTATCGGAGTGTTGATGAAACACAGAAACAGCATCGGGATTGAATACAACAGTCACCATGCGCACTTTCCTCCATGGGAGTAATGTCTCAAACACTCTACGCTTTGATCGTTCCTAATAAGACCAGTAGTAGTTTCCGATGCAAATCTGGAGGCAATCTGTAATCTGTGGACTATATGAGTGTTGATGAAACATAGAATATGCATCGGGATGGAAAACAACAGTCACCATCCGCACATTTCTCGATGGGAGTCATATCTGAAACAGTCTATGCTTTGATCGTTCCCTGGATGACCAGTAGTAGTTTCCGATGCACATCTGGAGGCATTCTGCATTCTGTGGCCCTTCAAAGTGTTGGTGAAACAAAGAAATTGCATCGAGTTTGAATACAACAGTCACCATCCGCACTTTCCTCCATGGGAGTAATGTCTCAAACTGTCTACGCTTTGATCGTTCCCAGGAAGACCAGTAGTAGTTTCCGATGCACATCTGGTGGAATTCTGTATTCTGTGGACTATTAGAACTTTGATGAAACACAGAAATTGCATCGGGATTGAATACAACAGTCACCATGCGCACTATCCTCCGTGGGAGTGATGTCTCAAACAGTCTACGCTTTGATCGTTCCCTGGAAGACCAGTAGTAGTTTCCGATGCACTTCTGGAGGCATTCTGTATTCTGTGGACCTTCAAAGTGTTGATGAAACACAGAAATTGCATCGAGTTTGAATACAACAGTCACTATCCGCACTTTCCTCCACGGGAGTAATGTCTCAAACAGTCTACGCTTTGATCGTTCCCTGGAAGACCAGTGGTAGTTTCCGATGCACATCTGGATTTATTCTGTAATCTGTGGACTATCAGAGTGTTGATGAAAAACACAGAAATTGCATCGGGATTGAATACAACTGTCAATATTCGCACTTTCCTCCATGGGAGTTATTCTCAAACAGTCTACGCCTTGATCGTTCCCTAGAAGACCAGTAGTAGTTTCCGATGCACATCTGGAGGCATTCTGTAATCTGTGGACTATCAGAGTGTTGATGAAACACAGAAATTCCATCGGGATTGCAAACAACAGTCACCATGCGCACTTTCCTCCATGGGAGTAATGTCTCAAACAGTCTACGCTTTGATACTTCCCTGGTAGACTAGTAGTAGTTTCCGATGCACATCTGGAGGCATTCTGTAATCTGTGGACCTTCAAAGTGTTGATGAAACACAGAAATTGCTTCGAGTTTGAATACAACAGTCACCATCCGCACTTTCCTCCATGGGAGTAATGTCTCAAACAGTCTACGCTTTGATCGTTCCCAGGAAGACCAGTAGTAGTTTCCGATGCACATCTGGAGCCAATCTGTTGTCTGTGGACTATCAGAGTGTTGATGAAACATAGAAATTGCATCGGGATGGAATACAACAGTCACCATCTGCACTTTTCTCCATGGGAGTAATATCTGAAACAGGCTACGTTTTGATCGTTCCCTGGAAGACCAGTAGTAGTTTCCAATGCACATCTGGTGGATTTCTGTAATCTGTGGACTATCAGAGTGTTGATGAAACACAGAAATTGCATCGGGATTGAATACAACAGTCACCATGCGCACTTTCCTCCACGGGAGTAATGTCTCAAACAGTCAACGCTTTGATCGTTTCCTGGAAGACCAGTAGTAGCTTCCGATGCACATCTGGTGGCATTCTATAATCTGTAGACTATCAGAGTGTTGATGATACACAGAAATTGCATCGTGATTGAATACAACAGTCACCATGCGCACTTTCCTCCATGGGAGTAATGTCTCAAAGAATCTACGCTTTGATCGTTCCCTGTTAGACCAGTAGAAGTTTCCGATGCACATCAGGAGCCATTCTGTAAACTGTGGACCATCAGAATGTTAATGAAACACAGAAATTGCATAAGGGAGTGAATACAACAGTCACCATCCGCTGTTTCCTCCATGGGAGTCACGTCTGAAACAGTCTAGGCTTTGATCGTTCCCAGGGAGACCAGTAGTAGTTTCCGATGCACATCTGGAGGCAATCTGTAAACTGTGGACCATCAGAGTGTTGATAAAAATCAGAAATTGCATCGGGATTGAGTTCAACAGTCAACATGCTCATTTTCCTCCATGGGAGTAATGTCTGAAACAGTCTACGCTTTGATCGTAACCGGGAAGACCTGTAGTAATTTCCGATGCACATCTGGAGGCATTCTGTAATCTGTGGACTATCAGGGTTTTGATGAAACACAGAAATTGCATCGGGATTGAATAAACAGTCAATATTCGCACTTTCCTCCATGGGAGTAATGTCTCAAACAGTCTACGCATTGATCGTTCCCTCGAAGACCAGTAGTAATATCCGATGCACATCTGGAGGCATTCTGTAATCTGTGGACCATCAGGGTTTTGATGAAACACAGAAAATGCACCGGGATTGAATTCAACTGTCACCAAGCGCACTTTCCTCCATGAGAGTAATGTCTCAAACAGTCTACGCTTTGATCGTTCCCTGGAAGACCAGTAGCTTTTTCCGATGCTCATCTGGAGGCATTCTGTAATCTGTGGACTGTCAGAGTGTTGATGAAACACAGAAATTCCATCGGGATTGAATACAACAGTCACTATGCGCACTTTCCTCCATGGGAGTAATTCTCAAACAGTCTATGCTTTGATCGTTCCCAGGAAGACAAGTAGTAGTTTCCGATGCTCATCTGGGGGCAATCTGTAATCTGTGGACTATCAGAGTGTTGATGAAACACAGAATTTGAATCGGGATTGAATACAACAGTCACCATGCGCACTTTCGTCCATGGGAGTAATTCTCAAACAGTCTAGGCATTGATCGTTCCCTGGAAGACCACTAGTAGTTTCCGATGCACATCTTTAGGCATTCTGTAATCCGTGGACTATCACAGTGTTGATGAAACACAGAAATTGAATCGCGATTGAATACAACAGTCATCATGCGCAGTTTCCTTCATGGGAGTAACGTCTGAAACAGTCTACGCTTTGATCGTTCCCAGGAAGACCAGTAGTAGTTTCCGATGCACATCTAGATTCATTCTGTGATATGTGGACTGTCAGAGTGTTGATGAAACACAGAAATTGCATCGGGATTGAATATAACAATAAATATTCGCACTTCCCTCCATGGGAGTAATGTCTCAAACAGTCTACGGTTTGATCGTTCCCTGGAAGACCTGTAGTAATTTCCGATGCACATCTGGTGCCATTCTGTAATCTGTGGACTAACAGAGTATTGATGAAACACAGAAATTGCATCGGGATTGAATACAACAGTTAATATTCGCACTTTCCTCTATGGTAGTAATGTCTCAAACAGTCTACGCTTTGATCGTTCCCTGGAAGACCAGTAGCAGTTTCCGATGCACAGCTGGAGGCATTCTGTAATCTGTGGACCTTCAAAGTGTTGATGAAACACAGAAATTGCATCGGGAGTGAATAAAACAGTCACAATCCGCACTTTCCTCAATGGGAGTAATGTCTGACACAGTCTACGCTTTGATCGTTCCCTGGAAGACCAGTAGTAATTTCCGATGCACATCTGGAGGCATTCTGTAATCTGTGGACTATCAGAGTGTTGATGAAACACAGAAATCCCATCGGGATTGAATACAACAGTCACCATGCGCACTTTCCTCCATGGGAGTAATGTCTCAAACAGTCTACGCTTTCATCGTTCCCTGGAAGACCAGTAGTAGTTTCCGATGCACATCTGGAGGCATTCTGTAATATGTCGACTATCAGAGTGTTGATGAAACACAGAAATTCCATCGGGATTGAATACAACAGTCACCATGCGCACTTTCCTCCATGAGAGTAATGTCTCAAACAGTCTACGCTTTGAACATTCCCTGGAAGACCAGTAGTAGTTTCCGATGCACATCTGGAGGCAATCTGTAATCTGTGGACTATCAGAGTGTTGATGAAATTCAGAAATTGCATCAGGATTGAATACAACAGACACCATCCACACTTTTCTCCATGGGAGTAACGTCTCAAACAGCCTACGCTTTAATCGTTCCCTGGAAGACCAGTAGTAATTTCTGATGCACATCTGGAGGCATTCTGTAATCTGTGGACTATCAGAGTGTTGATGAAACACAGAAAATGCATCGGGATTGAATACAACAGTCACCATGCGCACTTTCCTCCATGGGAGTAATGTCTCAAACAGTCTACGTTTTGATCGTTCCCTGGAAGACCAGTAGTAGTTTCCGATGGACACCTGGTGGCATTCTGTAATCTGTGGACTTTCAGAGTGTTGATGAAACACAGAAATTGCATCGGGATTGAATACAACAGTCACCATGCGCACTTTTCTCCATTGGAGTGATGTCTCAAATAGTCTACGATTTGATCGTTGCCTGGAAGACCAGTAGTAGTTTTCGGTGCACATCTGGTGGCATTCTGTAATCTGTGGACTATCAGAGCGTTGGTGAAACACTGAGATAGCATCGGGATTGGATACAACAGTCACCATGCGCACTTTCCTCCATGGGAGTAATGTCTCCAACAGTCTACGCTTTGATAGTTCCCTGGAAGACCAGTAGCAGTTTCCGATGCACAGCTGGAAGCATTCTGTAATTTGTGGACCTTCAAAGTGTTGATGAAACACAGAAATTGCATCGGGAGTGAATAAAACAGTCACAATCCGCACTTTCCTCAATGGGAGTAATGTCTGACACAGTCTACGCTTTGATCGTTCCCAGGAAGACCAGTAGTAATTTCCGATGCACATCTGGAGGCATTCTGTAATCCTTGGACTATCAGAGTGTTGATGAAACACAGAAATCCCGTCGGGATTGAATACAACAGTCACCATGCGCACTTTCCTCCATGGGAGTAATGTCTCAAACAGTCTACGCTTTGATCGTTCCCTGGAAGACCAGTAGTAGTTTCCGATGCACATCTGGAGGCATTCTGTAATATGTCGACTATCAGAGTGTTGATGAAACACAGAAATTCCGTCGGGATTGAATACAACAGTCACCATACGCACTTTCCTCCATAAGAGTAATATCTCAAACAGTCTACGCTTTGAACATTCCCTGGAAGACCAGTAGTAGTTTCCGATGCACATCAGGAGACATTCTGTAATATGTGGACTATCAGAGTGTTGATGAAACACAGAAATTCCATCGGGATTGAATACAACAGTCACCAAGCGCACTTTCCTCCATGGGAGTAATTCTCAAACATTATAGGCTTTGATCGTTCCGTGGAAGACCAGTAGTAGTGTCCGATGCACATCTGGTGGCATTCTGTAATCTGTGGACTAACAGAGTATTGATGAAACACAGAAATTGCATCGGGATTGAATACAACAGTCACCATGCGCACTTTCCTCCATGGGAGTAATGTCTCAAACAGTCTACGCTTTGATCGTTCCTTGGAAGACCAGTAGTAATTTCCGATGAACATCTGGAGGCATTCTGTAATCTGTGGACTATAGGGTGTTGATGAAACACAGAAATTCCATCGGGATTGAATACAACAGTCACCATGCGCACTTTCCTCCATGGGAGTAATGTCTCAAACAATCTACGCTTTGATCGTTCCCTGGAAGACCAGTAGTAGTTTCCGATGCACATCTGGAGGAATTCTGTAATATGTGGACTATCAGAGTGTTGATGAAACACAGAAATTCCATCGGGATTGAATACATCAGTCACCATGCGCACTTTCCTCCATGGGAGTAATGTCTCAAACAGTCTACGCTTTGATCATTCCCTGGAAGACCAGTAGTAGTTTCCGATGCATATCTGGTGGTATTCTGTAATCTGTGGACTATCAGAGTGTTGTGATACACAGAGATAGCATCGGGACTGAATACAACAGTCACCATGCGCAGTTTCCTCCATGGGAGTAATCTCTCAAACAGTCTACGCTTTGATCGTTCACAGGAATACCAGTAGTAGTTTCCGATGCACATCTGGAAACAATCTGTATTCTGTGGACTATCAGAGTGTTAATGCAACACAGAAATAGCATTGAGATTGAATACAACAGTCAATATTCGCACTTTCCTCCATGGGAGTAATTTCTCAAACAGTCTACGATTTGATCGTTCCCTGGAAGGCCAGTAGTGGTTTCCGATGCACAACTGGTGGCATTCTGTAATTTGTCGACTATCAAAGTGTTGATGAAACACAGAAAAAGCATCCGGATTGAATACAACAGTCACTATGCGCAGTTTCCTCCATGGGAGTAATGTCTCAAACAGTCTACGCTTTGATCGTTCCGTGGAAGACGAGTAGTGGTTTCCGATGCACATCTGGTGGCATTCTGTAATCTGTGGACTAACAGAGTATTGATGAAACACAGATATTGCATCGGTATTGAATACAACAGATAATATTCGCACTTTCCTCCATGGGGGTAGTGTCTCAAACAGTCTACGCTTTGATCGTTCCCTGGACGACCAGTAGTAATTTGCAATGCACATCTGGTTACATTCTGTAATCTGTGGACTAACAGAGTATTGATGAAACACAGAAATTGCATCGGGATTAAATACAACAGTTAATATTCGCACTTTCCTCCATGGGAGTAATGTCTCAAACAGTCTACGCTTTGATCGTTTCCTGGAAGTCCAGTAGTAATTTCCGATGCACATCTGGAGGCATTCTGTAATCTGTGGACTATCAGAGTGTTGATGAAACACAGAAATTCCATCAGGATTGAATACTACAGTCACCATGCGCACTTTCCTCCATGGGAGTAATGTCTCAAACAGTCTACGCTTTGATCGTTCCCTGGAAGACCAGTAGTAATTTCCGATGCACATCTGGAGGCATTCTGTAATCTGTGGACTATAGGGTGTTGATGAAACACAGAAATTCCATCGGGATTGAATACAACAGTCACCATGCGCACTTTCCTCCATGGGAGTAATGTCTCAAACAATCTACGCTTTGATCGTTCCCTGGAAGACCAGTAGTAGTTTCCGATGCACATCTGGAGGAATTCTGTAATATGTGGACTATCAGAGTGTTGATGAAACACAGAAATTCCATCGGGATTGAATACATCAGTCACCATGCGCACTTTCCTCCATGGGAGTAATGTCTCAAACAGTCTACGCTTTGATCATTCCCTGGAAGACCAGTAGTAGTTTCCGATGCATATCTGGTGGTATTCTGTAATCTGTGGACTATCAGAGAGTTGGTGATACACAGAGATAGCATCGGGACTGAATACAACAGTCACCATGCGCAGTTACCTCCATTGGAGTAATCTCTCAAACAGTCTACGCCTTGATCGTTCACAGGAAGACCAGTAGTAGTTTCCGATGCACATCTGGAAACAATCTGTATTCTGTGGACTATCA
Organism: Schistocerca gregaria; assembly: GCF_023897955.1. Classification (NCBI taxonomy): domain Eukaryota; kingdom Metazoa; phylum Arthropoda; class Insecta; order Orthoptera; family Acrididae; genus Schistocerca; species Schistocerca gregaria. Next base: position 47,030,473 of record NC_064927.1, read on the forward strand.
GAGTGTTAATGCAACACAGAAATAGCATTGAGATTGAATACAACAGTCAATATTCGCACTTTCCTCCATGGGAGTAATTTCTCAAACAGTCTACGATTTGATCGTTCCCTGGAAGGCCAGTAGTGGTTTCCGATGCACAACTGGTGGCATTCTGTAATTTGTCGACTATCAGAGTGTTGATGAAACACAGAAAAAGCATCCGGATTGAATACAACAGTCACTATGCGCACTTTCCTCCATGGGAGTAATGTCTCAAACAGTCTACGCTTTGATCGTTCCGTGGAAGACCAGTAGTGGTTTCCGATGCACATCTGGTGGCATTCTGTAATCTGTGGACTAACAGAGTATTGATGAAACACAGATATTGCATCTGTATTGAATACAACAGATAATATTGGCACTTTCCTCCATGGGAGTAATGTCTCAAACAGTCTACGCTTTGATCGTTTCCTGGAAGTCCAGTAGTAATTTCCGATGCACATCTGGAGGCATTCTGTAATCTGTGGACTATCAGAGTGTTGATGAAACACAGAAATTCCATCAGGATTGAATACTACAGTCACCATGCGCACTTTCCTCCATGGGAGTAATGTCTCAAACAGTTTACGCTTTGATCGTTCCCTGGAAGACCAGTAGTAGTTTCCGATGCACAACTGGAGGCATTCTGTAATATGTGGACTATCAGAGTGTTGATGAAACACAGAAAATGCATCGGGATTGAATACAACAGTCACCATGCGCACTATCCTCCACGGGAGTAATGCCTCAAACAGTCTATGCTTTGATCATTCCCTGGAAGACCAGTAGTAGTTTCCGAAGCACATCTGGAGGCATTCTGTATTATGTGGACTATCAGAGTGTTGATGAAACACAGAAATTCCATCGGGATTGAATACAACAGTCACCATGCGCACTTTCCTCCATGGGAGTAATGTCTCAAACAGTCTACGCTTTGATCATTCCCTGGAAGACCAGTAGTAGTTTCCGATGCACATCTGGTGGTATTCTGTAATCTGTGGACTATCAGAGTGTTGGTGATACACAGAGATAGTATCGGGACTGAATACAACAGTCACCATGCGCAGTTTCCTCCATGGGAGTAATCTTTCAAACAGTCTACGATTTGATCGTTCCCTGGGAGATCTGTAGTAGTTTCCGATGCACATCTGGTGGCATTCTGTAATCTGTGGACTATCAGAGTGTTGATGAAACACAGAAATTGCATCGGGATTGAATACAACAGTCACCATGCGCACTTTCCTCCATGGGAGCAGTGTCTCAAACTATCTACGCTTTGATCGTTCCGTGGAAGACCAGTAGTAGTGTCCGATGCACATCTGGTGGCATTCTGTAATCTGTGGACTAACGGAGTATTGATGACACAGAAATTGCATCGGGATTGAATACAACAATTAATATTCGCACTTTAGATCATGGGAGTTAAGTCTCAAACAGTCTACGCTTTGATCGTTCCCTGGAATACCAGTCTTAATTTCTGATGCACATCTGGAGGCATTCTGTAATCTGTGGACTGTCAGAGTGTTGATGAAACACAGAAATTCCGTCGGGATTGAATACAACAGTCACCATGCGCACTTTCCTCCATGGGAGTGATGCCTCAAACAGTCTACGTTTTGATCGTTCCCTGGAAGACCAGTAGTAGTTCCCAATGCACATCTGGAGGCACTCTGTAATATGTGGACTATCAGAGTGTTGATGAAACACAGAAATTGCATCGGGATTGAATACAACAGTCACCATGCGCACTTTCCTCCATGGGAGTAGTGTCTCAAACAGTCTACGCTTTGATCGTTCACTGGAAGACCAGTAGTAATTTCCGATGCACATCTGGAGGCATTCTGTAATCTGTGGACTATCAGTTGTTGATGAAACACAGAAATTCCATCGGGATTGAATACAACAGTCACCATGCGCACTTTCCTCCATGGTAGTAATGTCTCAAACAGTCTACACTTTGATCGTTCCCCGGAAGACCAGTAGTAGTTTCCGATGCACAACTGGAGGCATTCTGTAATATGTGGACTATCAGAGTGTTGATGAAACACAATAATTGCATCGGTATTGGATACAACAGTCACCATGCGCACTTTCCTCCACGGGAGTGATATCTCAAACAGTCTACGCTTTGATCGTTCCCTGGAATACCAGTAGTAGTTTCCGATGCACATCTGGTATCATTCTGTAATCTGTGGACTGTCAGAGTGTTGATGAAACACAGAAATTCCATCGGGATGGAATACAACAGTCACCATGCGCACTTTCCTCCATGGGAGTAATGCCTCAAACAGTCTACGCTTTGATCGTTCCCTGGAAGACCAGTAGTAGTTTCCGAGTCACATCTGGAGGCATTCTGTAATATGTGGACTATCAGAGTGTTGATGAAACACAGAAATTCCATCGGGATTGAATACAACAGTCACCATGCGCACTTTTCTGCATGGGAGTAATGTCTCAAACAGTCTACGCTTTGATCGTTCCGTGGAAGACCAGTAGTAGTGTCCGATGCACATCTGGTGGCATTCTGTTATCTGTGGACTAGCGGAGTATTGATGAAACACAGAAATTGCATCGGGATTGAATACAACAGTTAATATTCGCACTTTCCTCCATGGGAGTTAAGTCTCAAACAGTCTACGCTTTGATCGTTCCCTGGAATACCAGTAGTAATTTCCGATGCACATCTTTAGGCATTCTGTAATCTGTGCACTGTCAGAGTGTTGATGAAACACAGAAATTCCATCGGGATGGAATACAACAGTCACCATGCGCACTTCCCTCCACGGGAGTAATGTCTCAAACAGTCTACACTTTGATCGTTCCCTGGAGGACCAGTGGTAGTTTCCGATTCACATCTGGAGGCATTCTGTAATATGTGGACTATCAGAGTGTTGATGAAACACAGAAATTCCATCGGGATTGAATACAACAGTCACCATGCGCACTTTCCTCCATGGGAGTAATGTCTCAAACAGTCTACGCTTTGATCATTCCCTGGAAGACCAGTAGTAGTTTCCGATGCACATCTGGAGGCATTCTGTAATATGTGTACTATCAGAGTGTTGATGAAACACAGATATTCCATCGGGATTGAATACAACAGTCACCAAGCGCACTTTCCTCCATGGGAGTAATTCTCAAACATTATAGGCATTGATCGTACCTGGAAGACCAGTAGTAGTTTCCGATGCACATCTTTTGGTATTCTGTAGTCTGTGGACTATCAGAGAGTTGGTGATACACAGAGATAGCATCGGTATTGAATACAACAGTTACCATGCGCACTTTCCTCCATGGGAGTAATCTCTCAAACAGTCTACGATTTGATCGTTCCCTGGAAGACCAGTAGTAGTTTCCGATGCACATCTGGTGGCATTCTGTAATCTGTGGATTGTCAGAGTGTTGATAAAACTCAGAAATTGGATCGGGATTGAATACAACAGTGACCATGCGCAGTTTCCTCCATGGGAGTAATGTCTCAAACAGTCTACGCTTTGATCGTTCCCAGGAAGACCAGTAGTAGTTTCCGATGCACATCTGGTGAAATTCTGTAATCTGTGGACTATCAGTGTGTTGATGAAACACAGAAATTGCATCGGGATTGAATACAACAGATAATATTCGCACTTTCCACCATGGGAGTAATGTCTCAAACAGTCTACGCTTTGATCGTTCCCTGGAAGACCAGTAGTAATTTACGATGCACATCTGGAGGCATTCTGTAATCTGTGGACTATCAGAGTGTTGATGAAACACAGAAATCCCATCGGGATTGAATACAACAGTCACCATGCGCACTTTCCTCCATGGGAGTAATGTCTCAAAGAGTCTACGCTTTGATCGTTCCCTGGAAGACCAGTAGGAGTTTTCGATGCACATCTGGAGGCATTCTGTAATATGTGGACTATCAGACTGTTGATGAAAAACAGAAATTCCATCGGGATTGAATACAACAGTCACCATGCGCACTTTCCTCCATGGGAGTAATGTCTCAAGCAGTCTACGCTTTGATCATTCCCTGGAAGACCAGTAGTAGTTTCCGATGCACATCTGGAAGCATTCTGTAATATGTGGACTATCAGAGTGTTGATGAAACACAGAAATTCCATCGGGATTGAATACAACAGTCACCAAGCGCACTTTCCTCCATGGGGGTAATTCTCAAACATTATAGGCTTTGATCGTTCTGTGGAAGACCAGTAGTAGTGTCCGATGCACATCTGGTGGCATTCTGTAATCTGTGGACTAACAGAGTATTGATGAAACAGAAATTGCATCGGGATTGAATACAACTGTTAATATTCGCACTTTTCTCCATGGGAGTAATGTCTCAAGCAGTCTACGCTTTGATCGTTCCCTGGAAGACCAGTAGTAATTTCCGATGCACATCTGGAGGCATTCTGTAATCTGTGGACTATAGAGTGTTGATGAAACACAGAAATTCCATCGCGATTGAATACAACAGTCACCAAGCGCACTTTCCCCCATGGGAGTAATTCACAAACATTATAGGCATTGATCGTTCCTGGAAGACCAGTAGTAGTTTCCGATGCACATCTGGTGGCATTCTGTAATCTGTGGACTAACAGAGTATTGATGAAACACAGAAATTGCATCGGATTTGAATACAACGGATAATATTCGCACTTTCCTCCATGGGAGTAATATCTCAAACAGGCTACGCTTTGATCGTTCCCTGGACGACCAGTAGTAATTTCCAATGCACATCTGGTTACATTCTGTAATCTGTGGACTTACAGAGAATTGATGAAACACAGAAATTGCATCGGGATTGAATACAACAGTTAATATTCGCACTTTCCTCCATGGGAGTTAAGTCTCAAACAGTCTACGCTTTGATCGTTCCCTGGAATACCAGTAGTAATTTCCGATGCACATCTGGAGGTATTCTGTAATCTGTGGACTGTCAGAGTGTTGATGAAACACAGAAATTCCATCGGGATTGAATACAACAGTCACCATGCGCACATTCCTCCATGGGAGTAATGTCTCAAACAGTCTACGCTTTGATCATTCCCTGGAAGACCAGTAGTAGTTTCCGATGCACATCTGGAAGCATTCTGTGATATGTGGACTATCAGAGTGTTGATGAAACACAGAAATTCCATCGGGATTGAATACATCAGTCACCATGCGCACTTTCCTCCATGGGAGTAATGTCTCAAACAGTCTACGCTTTGATCATTCCCTGGAAGACCAGTAGTAGTTTCCGATGCATATCTGGTGGTATTCTGTAATCTGTGGACTATCAGAGTGTTGGTGATACACAGAGATAGCATCGGGACTGAATACAACAGTCACCATGCGCAGTTTCCTCCATGCGAGTAATCTCTCAAACAGTCTACGCCTTGATCGTTCACAGGAAGACCAGTAGTAGTTTCCGATGCACATCTGGAAACAATCTGTATTCTGTGGACTATCAGAGTGTTAATGCAACACAGAAATAGCATTGAGATTGAATACAACAGTCAATATTCGCACTTTCCTCCATGGGAGTAATTTTTCAAACAGTCTACGATTTGATCGTTCCCTGGAAGGCCAGTAGTGGTTTCCGATGCACAACTGGTGGCATTCTGTAATTTGTCGACTATCAGAGTGTTGATGAAACGCAGAAAAAGCATCCGGATTGAATACAACAGTCACTATGCGCACTTTCCTCCATGGGAGTAATGTCTCAAACAGTCTACGCTTTGATCGTTCCGTGGAAGACCAGTAGTGGTTTCCGATGCACATCTGGTGGCATTCTGTAATCTGTGGACTAACAGAGTATTGATGAAACACAGATATTGCATCGGTATTGAATACAACAGATAATATTCGCACTTTCCTCCATGGGGGTAATGTCTCAAACAGTCTACGCTTTGATCGTTCCCTGGACGACCAGTAGTAATTTGCAATGCACATCTGGTTACATTCTGTAATCTGTGGACTAACAGAGTATTGATGAAACACAGAAATTGCATCGGGATTAAATACAACAGTTAATATTCGCACTTTCCTCCATGGGAGTAATGTCTCAAACAGTCTACGCTTTGATCGTTTCCTGGAAGTCCAGTAGTAATTTCCGATGCACATCTGGAGGCATTCTGTAATCTGTGGACTATCAGAGTGTTGATGAAACACAGTAATTCCATCAGGATTGAATACTACAGTCACCATGCGCACTTTCCTCCATGGGAGTAATGTCTCAAACAGTCTACGCTTTGATCATTCCCTGGAAGACCAGTAGTAGTTTCCGATGCACATCTGGAGGCATTCTGTAATATGTGTACTATCAGAGTGTTGATGAAACACAGAAATTCCAACGGGATTGAATACAACAGTCACCAAGCGCACTTTCCTCCATGGGAGTAATTCTCAAACATTATAGGCATTGATCGTTCCTGGAAGACCAGTAGTAGTTTCCGATGCACATCTTTTGGAATTCTGTAGTCTGTGGACTATCAGAGAGTTGGTGATACACAGAGATAGCATCGGGATTGAATACAACAGTTACCATGCGCACTTTCCTCCATGGGAGTAATTCACAAACATTATAGGCATTGATCGTTCCTGGAAGACCAGTAGTAGTTTCCGATGCACATCTGGTGGCATTCTGTAATCTGTGGACTAACAGAGTATTGATGAAACACAGAAATTGCGTCGGATTTGAATACAACGGATAATATTCGCACTTTCCTCCATGGGAGTAATATCTCAAACAGGCTACGCTTTGATCGTTCCCTGGACGACCAGTAGTAATTTCCAATGCACATCTGGTTACATTCTGTAATCTGTGGACTTACAGAGTATTGATGAAACACAGAAATTGCATCGGGATTGAATACAACAGTTAATATTCGCACTTTCCTCCATGGGAGTTAAGTCTCAATCAGTCTACGCTTTGATCGTTCCCTGGAATACCAGTAGTAATTTCCGATGCACATCTGGAGGTATTCTGTAATCTGTGGACTGTCAGAGTGTTGATGAAACACAGAAATTCCATCGGGATTGAATACAACAGTCACCATGCGCACTTTCCTCCATGGGAGTAATGTCTCAAACAGTCTACGCTTTGATCATTCCCTGGAAGACCAGTATTAGTTTCCGATGCACATCTGGAGGTATTCTGTAATATGTGGACTATCAGAGTGTTGATGAAACATAGAAATTCCATCGGGATTGAATACAACAGTCACCAAGCGCACTTTCCCCCATGGGAGTAATTCACAAACATTATAGGCATTGATCGTTCCTGGGAGACCAGTAGTAGTTTCCGATGCACATCTGGTGGTGTTCTGTAATCTGTGGACTATCAGAGTGTTGGTGATACACAGAATAGCATCGGGATTGAATACAACAGTCACCATGCGCACTTTCCTCCATGGGAGTAATCTCTCAAACAGTATACGATTTGATCGTTCCCTGGAAGACCAGTAGTAGTTTCCGATGCACATCTGGTGGCATTCTGTAATCTGTGGACTATCAGAGTGTTGATGAAACACAGAAATTCTATTGGGATTGAATACAACAGTCACCATGCGCACTTTCCTCCATTGGAGTAATGTCTCAAACAGTCTACGCTTTGATCGTTCCCAGGAAGACCAGTAGTAGTTTCCGATGCACATCTGGAAACAATCGGTATTGTGTGGACTATCAGACTGTTGATGAAAAACAGAAATTCCATCGGGATTGAATACAACAGTCACCATGCGCACATTCCTCCATGGGAGTAATGTCTCAAACAGTCTACGCTTTGATCATTCCCTGGAAGACCAGTAGTAGTTTCCGATGCACATCTGGAAGCATTCTGTAATATGTGGACTATCAGAGTGTTGATGAAACACAGAAATTCCATCGGGATTGAATACATCAGTCACCATGCGCACTTTCCTCCATGGGAGTAATGTCTCAAACAGTCTACGCTTTCATCATTCCCTGGAAGACCAGTAGTAGTTTCCGATGCATATCTGGTGGTATTCTGTAATCTGTGGACTATCAGAGTGTTGGTGATACACAGAGATAGCATCGGGACTGAATACAACAGTCACCATGCGCAGTTTCCTCCATGGGAGTAATCTCTCAAACAGTCTAGGCCTTGATCGTTCACAGGAAGACCAGTAGTAGTTTCCGATGCACATCTGGAAACAATCTGTATTCTGTGGACTATCAGAGTGTTAATGCAATACAGAAATAGCATTGAGATTGAATACAACAGTCAATATTCGCACTTTCCTCCATGGGAGTAATTTCTCAAACAGTCTACGATTTGATCGTTCCCTGGAAGGCCAGTACTGGTTTCCGATGCACAACTGGTGGCATTCTGTAATTTGTCGACTATCAGAGTGTTGATGAAACACAGAAAAAGCATCCGGATTGAATACAACAGTCACTATGCGCACTTTCCTCCATGGGAGTAATGTCTCAAACAGTCTACGCTTTGATCGTTCCGTGGAAGACCAGTAGTGGTTTCCGATGCACATCTGGTGGCATTCTGTAATCTGTGGACTAACAGAGTATTGATGAAACACAGATATTGCATCTATATTGAATACAACAGATAATATTCGCACTTTCCTCCATGGGGGTAATGTCTCAAACAGTCTACGCTTTGATCGTTCCCTGGACGACCAGTAGTAATTTGCAATGCACATCTGGTTACATTCTGTAATCTGTGGACTAACAGAGTATTGATGAAACACAGAAATTGCATCGGGATTAAATACAACAGTTAATATTCGCACTTTCCTCCATGGGAGTAATGTCTCAAACAGTCTACGCTTTGATCGTTTCCTGGAAGTCCAGTAGTAATTTCCGATGCACATCTGGATGCATTCTGTAATCTGTGGACTATCAGAGTGTTGATGAAACACAGAAATTCCATCAGGATTGAATACTACAGTCACCATGCGCACTTTCCTCCATGGGAGTAATGTCTCAAACAGTCTACGCTTTGATCATTCCCTGGAAGACCAGTAGTAGTTTCCGATGCACATCTGGAGGCATTCTGTAATATGTGTACTATCAGAGTGTTGATGAAACACAGAAATTCCAACGGGATTGAATACAACAGTCACCAAGCGCACTTTCCTCCATGGGAGTAATTCTCAAACATTATAGGCATTGATCGTTCCTGGAAGACCAGTAGTAGTTTCCGATGCACATCTTTTGGTATTCTGTAGTCTGTGGACTATCAGAGAGTTGGTGATACACAGAGATAGCATCGGGATTGAATACAACAGTTACCATGCGCACTTTCCTCCATGGGAGTAATCTCTCAAACAGTCTACGATTTGATCGTTCCCTGGAAGACCAGTAGTAGTTTCCGATGCACATCTGGTGGCATTCTGTAATCTGTGGATTGTCAGAGTGTTGATAAAACTCAGAAATTGGATCGGGATTGAATACAACAGTGACCATGCGCACTTTCCTCCATGGGAGTAATGTCTCAAACAGTCTACGCTTTGATCGTTCCCAGGAAGACCAGTAGTAGTTTCCGATGCACATCTGGTGAAATTCTGTAATCTGTGGACTATCAGAGTGTTGATGAAACACAGAAATTGCATCGGGATTGAATACAACAGTTAATATTCGCACTTTCCTCCATGGGAGTAATGTCTCAAACAGTCTACGCTTTGATCGTTCCCTGGAAGACCAGTAGTAATTTACGATGCACATCTGGAGGCATTCTGTAATCTGTGGACTATTAGAGTGTTGATGAAACACAGAAATCCCATCGGGATTGAATACAACAGTCACCATGCGCACTTTCCTCCATGGGAGTAATGTCTCAAAGAGTCTACGCTTTGATCGTTCCCTGGAAGACCAGTAGGAGTTTCCGATGCACATCTGGAGGCATTCTGTAATATGTGGACTATCAGACTGTTGATGAAAAACAGAAATTCCAACGGGATTGAATACAACAGTCACCAAGCGCACTTTCCTCCATGGGAGTAATTCTCAAACATTATAGGCATTGATCGTTCCTGGAAGACCAGTAGTAGTTTCCGATGCACATCTTTTGGTATTCTGTAGTCTGTGGACTATCAGAGAGTTGGTGATACACAGAGATAGCATCGGGATTGAATACAACAGTTACCATGCGCACTTTCCTCCATGGGAGTAATCTCTCAAACAGTCTACGATTTGATCGTTCCCTGGAAGACCAGTAGTAGTTTCCGATGCACATCTGGTGGCATTCTGTAATCTGTGGATTGTCAGAGTGTTGATAAAACTCAGAAATTGGATCGGGATTGAATACAACAGTGACCATGCGCACTTTCCTCCATGGGAGTAATGTCTCAAACAGTCTACGCTTTGATCGTTCCCAGGAAGACCAGTAGTAGTTTCCGATGCACATCTGGTGAAATTCTGTAATCTGTGGACTATCAGAGTGTTGATGAAACACAGAAATTGCATCGGGATTGAATACAACAGTTAATATTCGCACTTTCCTCCATGGGAGTAATGTCTCAAACAGTCTACGCTTTGATCGTTCCCTGGAAGACCAGTAGTAATTTACGATGCACATCTGGAGGCATTCTGTAATCTGTGGACTATTAGAGTGTTGATGAAACACAGAAATCCCATCGGGATTGAATACAACAGTCACCATGCGCACTTTCCTCCATGGGAGTAATGTCTCAAAGAGTCTACGCTTTGATCGTTCCCTGGAAGACCAGTAGGAGTTTCCGATGCACATCTGGAGGCATTCTGTAATATGTGGACTATCAGACTGTTGATGAAAAACAGAAATTCCATCGGGATTGAATACAACAGTCACCATGCGCACTTTCCTCCATGGGAGTAATGTCTCAAGCAGTCTACGCTTTGATCATTCCCTGGAAGACCAGTAGTAGTTTCCGATGCACATCTGGAAGCATTCTGTAATCTGTGGACTAACAGAGTATTGATGAAACACAGAAATTGCATCGGATTTGAATACAACGGATAATATTCGCACTTTCCTCCATGGGAGTAATATCTCAAACAGGCTACGCTTTGATAGTTCCCTGGACGACCAGTAGTAATTTCCAATGCACATCTGGTTACATTCTGTAATCTGTGGACTTACAGAGTATTGATAAAACACAGAAATTGCATCGGGATTGAATACAACAGTTAATATTCGCACTTTCCTCCATGGGAGTTAAGTCTCAAACAGTCTACGCTTTGATCGTTCCCTGGAATACCAGTAGTAATTTCCGATGCACATCTGGAGGTATTCTGTAATCTGTGGACTGTCAGAGTGTTGATGAAACACAGAAATTCCATCGGGATTGAATACAACAGTCACCATGCGCACTTTCCTCCATAGGAGTAATGTCTCAAACAGTCTACGCTTTGATCATTCCCTGGAAGACCAGTATTAGTTTCCGATGCACATCTGGAGGTATTCTGTAATATGTGGACTATCAGAGTGTTGATGAAACATAGAAATTCCATCGGGATTGAATACAACAGTCACCAAGCGCACTTTCCCCCATGGGAGTAATTCACAAACATTATAGGCATTGATCGTTCCTGGGAGACCAGTAGTAGTTTCCGATGCACATCTGGTGGTGTTCTGTAATCTGTGGACTATCAGAGTGTTGGTGATACACAGAATAGCATCGGGATTGAATACAACAGTCACCATGCGCACTTTCCTCCATGGGAGTAATCTCTCAAACAGTATACGATTTGATCGTTCCCTGGAAGACCAGTAGTAGTTTCCGATGCACATCTGGTGGCATTCTGTAATCTGTGGACTATCAGAGTGTTGATGAAACACAGAAATTCTATTGGGATTGAATACAACAGTCACCATGCGCACTTTCCTCCATTGGAATAATGTCTCAAACAGTCTACGCTTTGATCGTTCCCAGGAAGACCAGTAGTAGTTTCCGATGCACATCTGGAAACAATCGGTATTGTGTGGACTATCAGACTGTTGATGAAAAACAGAAATTCCATCGGGATTGAATACAACAGTCACCATGCGCACTTTCCTCCATGGGAGTAATGTCTCAAACAGTCTACGCTTTGATCATTCCCTGGAAGACCAGTAGTAGTTTCCGATGCACATCTGGAAGCATTCTGTAATATGTGGACTATCAGAGTGTTGATGAAACACAGAAATTCCATCGGGATTGAATACATCAGTCACCATGCGCACTTTCCTCCATGGGAGTAATGTCTCAAACAGTCTACGCTTTGATCATTCCCTGGAAGACCAGTAGTAGTTTCCGATGCATATCTGGTGGTATTCTGTAATCTGTGGACTATCAGAGTGTTGGTGATACACAGAGATAGCATCGGGACTGAATACAACAGTCACCATGCGCAGTTTCCTCCATGGGAGTAATCTCTCAAACAGTCTACGCCTTGATCGTTCACAGGAAGACCAGTAGTAGTTTCCGATGCACATCTGGAAACAATCTGTATTCTGTGGACTATCAGAGTGTTAATGCAACACAGAAATAGCATTGAGATTGAATACAACAGTCAATATTCGCACTTTCCTCCATGGGAGTAATTTCTCAAACAGTCTACGATTTGATCGTTCCCTGGAAGGCCAGTAGTGGTTTCCGATGCACAACTGGTGGCATTCTGTAATTTGTCGACTATCAGAGTGTTGATGAAACACAGAAAAAGCATCCGGATTGAATACAACAGTCACTATGCGCACTTTCCTCCATGGGAGTAATGTCTCAAACAGTCTACGCTTTGATCGTTCCGTGGAAGACCAGTAGTGGTTTCCGATGCACATCTGATGGCATTCTGTAATCTGTGGACTAACAGAGTATTGATGAAACACAGATATTGCATCGGTATTGAATACAACAGATAATATTCGCACTTTCCTCCATGGGGGTAATGTCTCAAACAGTCTACACTTTGATCGTTCCCTGGACGACCAGTAGTAATTTGCAATGCACATATGGTTATATTCTGTAATCTGTGGACTAACAGAGTATTGATGAAACACAGAAATTGCATCGGGATTAAATACAACAGTTAATATTCGCACTTTCTTCCATGGGAGTAATGTCTCAAACAGTCTACGCTTTGATCGTTTCCTGGAAGTCCAGTAGTAATTTCCGATGCACATCTGGAGGCATTCTGTAATCTGTGGACTATCAGAGTGTTGATGAAACACAGAAATTCCATCAGGATTGAATACTACAGTCACCATGCGCACTTTCCTCCATGGGAGTAATGTCTCAAACAGTTTACGCTTTGATCGTTCCCTGGAAGACCAGTAGTAGTTTCCGATGCACAACTGGAGGCATTCTGTAATATGTGGACTATCAGAGTGTTGATGAAACACAGAAAATGCATCGGGATTGAATACAACAGTCACCATGCGCACTATCCTCCACGGGAGTAATGCCTCAAACAGTCTATGCTTTGATCATTCCCTGGAAGACCAGTAGTAGTTTCCGAAGCACATCTGGAGGCATTCTGTATTATGTGGACTATCAGAGTGTTGATGAAACACAGAAATTCCTTCGGGATCGAATACAACAGTCACCATGCGCACTTTCCTCCATGGGAGTAATGTCTCAAACAGTCTACGCTTTGATCATTCCCTGGAAGACCAGTAGTAGTTTCCGATGCACATCTGGTGGTATTCTGTAATCTGTTTACTATCAGAGTGTTGGTGATACACAGAGATAGTATCGGGACTGAATACAACAGTCACCATGCGCAGTTTCCTCCATGGGAGTAATCTTTCATACAGTCTACGATTTGATCGTTCCCTGGGAGATCTGTAGTAGTTTCCGATGCACATATGGTGGCATTCTGTAATCTGTGGACTATCAGAGTGTTGATGAAACACAGAAATTGCATCGGGATTGAATACAACAGTCACCATGCGCACTTTCCTCCATGGGAGTAGTGTCTCATACAGTCTACGCTTTGATCGTTCACTGGAAGACCAGTAGTAATTTCCGATGCACATCTGGAGGCATTCTGTAATCTGTGGACTATCAGTTGTTGATGAAACACAGAAATTCCATCGGGATTGAATACAACAGTCACCATGCGCACTTTCCTCCATGGGAGTAATGTCTCAAACAGTCTACGCTTTGATCGTTCCCTGGAAGACCAGTAGTAGTTTCCGATGCACAACTGGAGGCATTCTGTAATATGTGGACTATCAGAGTGTTGATGAAACACAATAATTGCATCGGTATTGGATACAACAGTCACCATGCGCACTTTCCTCCACGGGAGTGATATCTCAAACAGTCTACGCTTTGATCGTTCCCTGGAATACCAGTAGTAGTGTCCGATGCACATCTGGTGGCATTCTGTAATCTGTGGACTAACAGAGTATTGATGAAACAGAAATTGCATCGGGATTAAATACAACTGTTAATATTCGCACTTTTCTCCATGGGAGTAATGTCTCAAGCAGTCTACGCTATGATCGTTCCCTGGAAGACCAGTAGTAATTTCCGATGCACATCTTTTGGTATTCTGTAATCTGTGGACTATAGAGTGTTGATGAAACACAGAAATTCCATCGCGATTGAATACAACAGTCACCATGCGCACTTTCCTCCATGGGAGTAATGTCTCAAACAGTCTACGCTTTGATCGTTCCCTGGAAGACCAGTAGTAGTTTCCGATGCACATCTGGTGGCATTCTGTAATCTGTGGACTAACAGAGTATTGATGAAACACAGAAATTGCATCGGATTTGAATACAACGGATAATATTCGCACTTTCCTCCATGGGAGTAATATCTCAAACAGGCTACGCTTTGATCGTTCCCTGGACGACCAGTAGTAATTTCCAATGCACATCTGGTTACATTCTGTAATCTGTGGACTTACAGAGTATTGATGAAACACAGAAATTGCATCGGGATTGAATACAACAGTTAATATTCGCACTTTCCTCCATGGGAGTTAAGTCTCAAACAGTCTACGTTTTGATCGTTCCCTGGAATACCAGTAGTAATTTCCGATGCACATCTGGAGGTATTCTGTAATCTGTGGACTGTGAGAGTGTTGATGAAACACAGAAATTCCATCGGGATTCAATACAACAGTCACCATGCGCACTTTCCTCCATGGGAGTAATGTCTCAAACAGTCTACGCTTTGATCATTCCCTGGAAGACCAGTATTAGTTTCCGATGCACATCTGGAGGTATTCTGTAATATGTGGACTATCAGAGTGTTGATGAAACATAGAAATTCCATCGGGATTGAATACAACAGTCACCAAGCGCACTTTCCCCCATGGGAGTAATTCACAAACATTATAGGCATTGATCGTTCCTGGAAGACCAGTAGTAGTTTCCGATGCACATCTGGTGGCATTCTGTAATCTGTGGACTAACAGAGTATTGATGAAACACAGAAATTGCATCGGATTTGAATACAACGGATAATATTCGCACTTTCCTCCATGGGAGTAATATCTCAAACAGGCTACGCTTTGATCGTTCCCTGGACGACCAGTAGTAATTTCCAATGCACATCTGGTTACATTCTGTAATCTGTGGACTTACAGAGTATTGATGAAACACAGAAATTGCATCGGGATTGAATACAACAGTTAATATTCGCACTTTCCTCCATGGGAGTTAAGTCTCAAACAGTCTACGCTTTGATCGTTCCCTGGAATACCAGTAGTAATTTCCGATGCACATCTGGAGGTATTCTGTAATCTGTGGACTGTCAGAGTGTTGATGAAACACAGAAATTCCATCGGGATTGAATACAACAGTCACCATGCGCACTTTCCTCCATGGGAGTAATGTCTCAAACAGTCTACGCTTTGATCATTCCCTGGAAGACCAGTATTAGTTTCCGATGCACATCTGGAGGTATTCTGTAATATGTGGACTATCAGAGTGATGATGAAACATAGAAATTCCATCGGGATTGAATACAACAGTCACCAAGCGCACTTTCCCCCATGGGAGTAATTCACAAACATTATAGGCATTGATCGTTCCTGGGAGACCAGTAGTAGTTTCCGATGCACATCTGGTGGTGTTCTGTAATCTGTGGACTATCAGAGTGTTGGTGATACACAGAATAGCATCGGGATTGAATACAACAGTCACCATGCGCACTTTCCTCCATGGGAGTAATCTCTCAAACAGTATACGATTTGATCGTTCCCTGGAAGACCAGTAGTAGTTTCCGATGCACATCTGGTGGCATTCTGTAATCTGTGGACTATCAGATTGTTGATGAAACACAGAAATTGCATCGGGATTGAATACATCAGTCACCATGCGCACTTACCTCCATGGGAGTAATATCTCAAACAGTCTACGTTTTGATCGTTCCCAGGAAGACCAGTAGTAGTTTCCAATGCACGTCTGGAAACTATCTGTATTCTGTGGACTGTCAGAGTGTTGATGAAACACAGAAATTCCATCGGGATTGAATACAACAGTCACCATGCGCACTTTCCTCCATGGGAGGAATGTCTCAAACAGTCTACGCTTTGATCATTCCCTGGAAGACCAGTATTAGTTTCCGATGCACATCTGGAGGTATTCTGTAATATGTGGACTATCAGAGTGTTGATGAAACATAGAAATTCCATCGGGATTGAATACAACAGTCACCAAGCGCACTTTCCCCCATGGGAGTAATTCACAAACATTATAGGCATTGATCGTTCCTGGAAGACCAGTAGTAGTTTCCGATGCACATCTGGTGGCATTCTGTAATCTGTGGACTAACAGAGTATTGATGAAACACAGAAATTGCATCGGATTTGAATACAACGGATAATATTCGCACTTTCCTCCATGGGAGTAATATCTCAAACAGGCTACGCTTTGATCGTTCCCTGGACGACCAGTAGTAATTTCCAATGCACATCTGGTTACATTCTGTAATCTGTGGACTTACAGAGTATTGATGAAACACAGAAATTGCATCGGGATTGAATACAACAGTTAATATTCGCACTTTCCTCCATGGGAGTTAAGTCTCAAACAGTCTACGCTTTGATCGTTCCCTGGAATACCAGTAGTAATTTCCGATGCACATCTGGAGGTATTCTGTAATCTGTGGACTGTCAGAGTGTTGATGAAACACAGAAATTCCATCGGGATTGAATACAACAGTCACCATGCGCACTTTCCTCCATGGGAGTAATGTCTCAAACAGTCTACGCTTTGATCATTCCCTGGAAGACCAGTATTAGTTTCCGATGCACATCTGGAGGTATTCTGTAATATGTGGACTATCAGAGTGTTGATGAAACATAGAAATTCCATCGGGATTGAATACAACAGTCACCAAGCGCACTTTCCCCCATGGGAGTAATTCACAAACATTATAGGCATTGATCGTTCCTGGGAGACCAGTAGTAGTTTCCGATGCACATCTGGTGGTGTTCTGTAATCTGTGGACTATCAGAGTGTTGGTGATACACAGAATAGCATCGGGATTGAATACAACAGTCACCATGCGCACTTTCCTCCATGGGAGTAATCTCTCAAACAGTATACGATTTGATCGTTCCCTGGAAGACCAGTAGTAGTTTCCGATGCACATCTGGTGGCATTCTGTAATCTGTGGACTATCAGAGTGTTGATGAAACACAGAAATTCTATTGGGATTGAATACAACAGTCACCATGCGCACTTTCCTCTATTGGACTAATGTCTCAAACAGTCTACGCTTTGATCGTTCCCAGGAAGACCAGTAGTAGTTTCCGATGCACATCTGGAAACAATCGGTATTGTGTGGACTATCAGACTGTTGATGAAAAACAGAAATTCCATCGGGATTGAATACAACAGTCACCATGCGCACTTTCCTCCATGGGAGTAATGTCTCAAACAGTCTACGCTTTGATCATTCCCTGGAAGACCAGTAGTAGTTTCCGATGCACATCTGGAAGCATTCTGTAATATGTGGACTATCAGAGTGTTGATGAAACACAGAAATTCCATCGGGATTGAATACATCAGTCACCATGCGCACTTTCCTCCATGGGAGTAATGTCTCAAACAGTCTACGCTTTGATCATTCCCTGGAAGACCAGTAGTAGTTTCCGATGCATATCTGGTGGTATTCTGTAATCTGTGGACTATCAGAGTGTTGGTGATACACAGAGATAGCATCGGGACTGAATACAACAGTCACC
This sequence comes from Schistocerca gregaria, assembly GCF_023897955.1. Taxonomy (NCBI): domain Eukaryota; kingdom Metazoa; phylum Arthropoda; class Insecta; order Orthoptera; family Acrididae; genus Schistocerca; species Schistocerca gregaria. The sequence continues at coordinate 47,048,611 of NC_064927.1, forward strand.
ATGCGCAGTTTCCTCCATGGGAGTAATCTCTCAAACAGTCTACGCCTTGATCGTTCACAGGAAGACCAGTAGTAGTTTCCGATGCACATCTGGAAACAATCTGTATTCTGTGGACTATCAGAGTGTTAATGCAACACAGAAATAGCATTGAGATTGAATACAACAGTCAATATTCGCACTTTCCTCCATGGGACTAATTTCTCAAACAGTCTACGATTTGATCGTTCCCTGGAAGGCCAGTAGTGGTTTCCGATGCACAACTGGTGGCATTCTGTAATTTGTCGACTATCAGAGTGTTGATGAAACACAGAAAAAGCATCCGGATTGAATACAACAGTCACTATGCGCACTTTCCTCCATGGGAGTAATGTCTCAAACAGTCTACGCTTTGATCGTTCCGTGGAAGACCAGTAGTGGTTTCCGATGCACATCTGGTGGCATTCTGTAATCTGTGGACTAACAGAGTATTGATGAAACACAGATATTGCATCGGTATTGAACACAACAGATAATATTCGCACTTTTCTCCATGGGGGTAATGTCTCAAACAGTCTACGCTTTGATCGTTCCCTGGACGACCAGTAGTAATTTGCAATGCACATCTGGTTACATTCTGTAATCTGTGGACTAACAGAGTATTGATGAAACACAGAAATTGCATCGGGATTAAATACAACAGTTAATATTCGCACTTTCCTCCATGGGAGTAATGTCTCAAACAGTCTACGCTTTGATCGTTTCCTGGAAGTCCAGTAGTAATTTCCGATGCACATCTGGAGGCATTCTGTAATCTGTGGACTATCAGAGTGTTGATGAAACACAGAAATTCCATCAGGATTGAATACTACAGTCACCATGCGCACTTTCCTCCATGGGAGTAATGTCTCAAACAGTTTACGCTTTGATCGTTCCCTGGAAGACCAGTAGTAGTTTCCGATGCACAACTGGAGGCATTCTGTAATATGTGGACTATCAGAGTGTTGATGAAACACAGAAAATGCATCGGGATTGAATACAACAGTCACCATGCGCACTATCCTCCACGGGAGTAATGCCTCAAACAGTCTATGCTTTGATCATTCCCTGGAAGACCAGTAGTAGTTTCCGAAGCACATCTGGAGGCATTCTGTATTATGTGGACTATCAGAGTGTTGATGAAACACAGAAATTCCATCGGGATTGAATACAACAGTCACCATGCGCACTTTCCTCCATGGGAGTAATGTCTCAAACAGTCTACGCTTTGATCATTCCCTGGAAGACCAGTAGTAGTTTCCGATGCACATCTGGTGGTATTCTGTAATCTGTGGACTATCAGAGTGTTGGTGATACACAGAGATAGTATCGGGACTGAATACAACAGTCACCATGCGCAGTTTCCTCCATGGGAGTAATCTTTCAAACAGTCTACGCTTTGATCGTTCCCTGGAATACCAGTAGTAATTTCCGATGCACATCTGGAGGTATTCTGTAATCTGTGGACTATCAGAGTGTTGATGAAACACAGAAATTGCATCGGGATTGAATACAACAGTCACCATGAGCACTTTCCTCCATGGGAGTAGTGTCTCAAACAGTCTACGCTTTGATCGTTCACTGGAAGACCAGTAGTAATTTCCGATGCACATCTGGAGGCATTCTGTAATCTGTGGACTATCAGTTGTTGATGAAACACAGAAATTCCATCGGGATTGAATACAACAGTCACCATGCGCACTTTCCTCCATGGGAGTAATGTCTCAAACAGTCTACGCTTTGATCGTTCCCTGGAAGACCAGTAGTAGTTTCCGATGCACAACTGGAGGCATTCTGTAATATGTGGACTATCAGAGTGTTGATGAAACACAATAATTGCATCGGTATTGGATACAACAGTCACCATGCGCACTTTCCTCCACGGGAGTGATATCTCAAACAGTCTACGCTTTGATCGTTCCCTGGAATACCAGTAGTAGTTTCCGATGCACATCTGGTATCATTCTGTAATCTGTGGACTGTCAGAGTGTTGATGAAACACAGAAATTCCATCGGGATGGAATACAACAGTCACCATGCGCACTTTCCTCCATGGGAGTAATGCCTCAAACAGTCTACGCTTTGATCGTTCCCTGGAAGACCAGTAGTAGTTTCCGAGTCACATCTGGAGGCATTCTGTAATATGTGGACTATCAGAGTGTTGCTGAAACACAGAAATTCCATCGGGATTGAATACAACAGTCACCATACGCACTTTTCTGCATGGGAGTAATGTCTCAAACAGTCTACGCATTGATCGTTCCGTGGAAGACCAGTAGTAGTGTCCGATGCACATGTGGTGGCATTCTGTTATCTGTGGACTAGCGGAGTATTGATGAAACACAGAAATTGCATCGGGATTGAATACAACAGTTAATATTCGCACTTTCCTCCATGGGAGTTAAGTCTCAAACAGTCTACGCTTTGATCGTTCCCTGGAAGACCAGTAGTAATTTACGATGCACATCTGGAGTCATTCTGTAATCTGTGGACTATCAGAGTGTTGATGAAACACAGAAATCCCATCGGGATTGAATACAACAGTCACCATGCGCACTTTCCTCCATGGGAGTAATGTCTCAAAGAGTCTACGCTTTGATCGTTCCCTGGAAGACCAGTAGGAGTTTCCGATGCACATCTGGAGGCATTCTGTAATATGTGGACTATCAGACTGTTGATGAAAAACAGAAATTCCATCGGGATTGAATACAACAGTCACCATGCGCACTTTCCTCCATGGGAGTAATGTCTCAAGCAGTCTACGCTTTGATCATTCCCTGGAAGACCAGTAGTAGTTTCCGATGCACATCTGGAAGCATTCTGTAATATGTGGACTATCAGAGTGTTGATGAAACACAGAAATTCCATCGGGATTGAATACAACAGTCACCAAGCGCACTTTCCTCCATGGGGGTAATTCTCAAACATTATAGGCTTTGATCGTTCTGTGGAAGACCAGTAGTAGTGTCCGATGCACATCTGGTGGCATTCTGTAATCTGTGGACTAACAGAGTATTGATGAAACAGAAATTGCATCGGGATTGAATACAACTGTTAATATTCGCACTTTTCTCCATGGGAGTAATGTCTCAAGCAGTCTACGCTATGATCGTTCCCTGGAAGACCAGTAGTAATTTCCGATGCACATCTGGAGGCATTCTGTAATCTGTGGACTATAGAGTGTTGATGAAACACAGAAATTCCATCGCGATTGAATACAACAGTCACCATGCGCACTTTCCTCCATGGGAGTAATGTCTCAAACAGTCTACGCTTTGATCGTTCCCTGGAAGACCAGTAGTAGTTTCCGATGCACATCTGGTGGCATTCTGTAATCTGTGGACTAACAGAGTATTGATGAAACACAGAAATTGCATCGGATTTGAATACAACGGATAATATTCGCACTTTCCTCCATGGGAGTAATATCTCAAACAGGCTACGCTTTGATCGTTCCCTGGACGACCAGTAGTAATTTCCAATGCACATCTGGTTACATTCTGTAATCTGTGGACTTACAGAGTATTGATGAAACACAGAAATTGCATCGGGATTGAATACAACAGTTAATATTCGCACTTTCCTCCATGGGAGTTAAGTCTCAAACAGTCTACGCTTTGATCGTTCCCTGGAATACCAGTAGTAATTTCCGATGCACATCTGGAGGTATTCTGTAATCTGTGGACTGTCAGAGTGTTGATGAAACACAGAAATTCCATCGGGATTGAATACAACAGTCACCATGCGCACTTTCCTCCATGGGAGTAATGTCTCAAACAGTCTACGCTTTGATCATTCCCTGGAAGACCAGTATTAGTTTCCGATGCACATCTGGAGGTATTCTGTAATATGTGGACTATCAGAGTGTTGATGAAACATAGAAATTCCATCGGGATTGAATACAACAGTCACCAAGCGCACTTTCCCCCATGGGAGTAATTCACAAACATTATAGGCATTGATCGTTCCTGGAAGACCAGTAGTAGTTTCCGATGCACATCTGGTGGCATTCTGTAATCTGTGGACTAACAGAGTATTGATGAAACACAGAAATTGCATCGGATTTGAATACAACGGATAATATTCGCACTTTCCTCCATGGGAGTAATATCTCAAACAGGCTACGCTTTGATCGTTCCCTGGACGACCAGTAGTAATTTCCAATGCACATCTGGTTACATTCTGTAATCTGTGGACTTACAGAGTATTGATGAAACACAGAAATTGCATCGGGATTGAATACAACAGTTAATATTCGCACTTTCCTCCATGGGAGTTAAGTCTCAAACAGTCTACGCTTTGATCGTTCCCTGGAATACCAGTAGTAATTTCCGATGCACATCTGGAGGTATTCTGTAATCTGTGGACTGTCAGAGTGTTGATGAAACACAGAAATTCCATCGGGATTGAATACAACAGTCACCATGCGCACTTTCCTCCATGGGAGTAATGTCTCAAACAGTCTACGCTTTGATCATTCCCTGGAAGACCAGTATTAGTTTCCGATGCACATCTGGAGGTATTCTGTAATATGTGGACTATCAGAGTGTTGATGAAACATAGAAATTCCATCGGGATTGAATACAACAGTCACCAAGCGCACTTTCCCCCATGGGAGTAATTCACAAACATTATAGGCATTGATCGTTCCTGGGAGACCAGTAGTAGTTTCCGATGCACATCTGGTGGTGTTCTGTAATCTGTGGACTATCAGAGTGTTGGTGATACACAGAATAGCATCGGGATTGAATACAACAGTCACCATGCGCACTTTCCTCCATGGGAGTAATCTCTCAAACAGTATACGATTTGATCGTTCCCTGGAAGACCAGTAGTAGTTTCCGATGCACATCTGGTGGCATTCTGTAATCTGTGGACTATCAGAGTGTTGATGAAACACAGAAATTCTATTGGGATTGAATACAACAGTCACCATGCGCACTTTCCTCCATTTTACTAATGTCTCAAACAGTCTACGCTTTGATCGTTCCCAGGAAGACCAGTAGTAGTTTCCGATGCACATCTGGAAACAATCGGTATTGTGTGGACTATCAGACTGTTGATGAAAAACAGAAATTCCATCGGGATTGAATACAACAGTCACCATGCGCACTTTCCTCCATGGGAGTAATGTCTCAAACAGTCTACGCTTTGATCATTCCCTGGAAGACCAGTAGTAGTTTCCGATGCACATCTGGAAGCATTCTGTAATATGTGGACTATCAGAGTGTTGATGAAACACAGAAATTCCATCGGGATTGAATACATCAGTCACCATGCGCACTTTCCTCCATGGGAGTAATGTCTCAAACAGTCTACGCTTTGATCATTCCCTGGAAGACCAGTAGTAGTTTCCGATGCATATCTGGTGGTATTCTGTAATCTGTGGACTATCAGAGTGTTGGTGATACACAGAGATAGCATCGGGACTGAATACAACAGTCACCATGCGCAGTTTCCTCCATGGGAGTAATCTCTCAAACAGTCTACGCCTTGATCGTTCACAGGAAGACCAGTAGTAGTTTCCGATGCACATCTGGAAACAATCTGTATTCTGTGGACTATCAGAGTGTTAATGCAACACAGAAATAGCATTGAGATTGAATACAACAGTCAATATTCGCACTTTCCTCCATGGGAGTAATTTCTCAAACAGTCTACGATTTGATCGTTCCCTGGAAGGCCAGTAGTGGTTTCCGATGCACAACTGGTGGCATCCTGTAATTTGTCGACTATCAGAGTGTTGATGAAACACAGAAAAAGCATCCGGATTGAATACAACAGTCACTATGCGCACTTTCCTCCATGGGAGTAATGTCTCAAACAGTCTACGCTTTGATCGTTCCGTGGAAGACCAGTAGTGGTTTCCGATGCACATCTGGTGGCATTCTGTAATCTGTGGACTAACAGAGTATTGATGAAACACAGATATTGCATCGGTATTGAATACAACAGATAATATTCGCACTTTCCTCCATTGGGGTAATGTCTCAAACAGTCTACGCTTTGATCGTTCCCTGGACGACCAGTAGTAATTTGCAATGCACATCTGGTTACATTCTGTAATCTGTGGACTAACAGAGTATTGATGAAACACAGAAATTGCATCGGGATTAAATACAACAGTTAATATTCGCAGTTTCCTCCATGGGAGTAATGTCTCAAACAGTCTACGCTTTGATCGTTTCCTGGAAGTCCAGTAGTAATTTCCGATGCACATCTGGAGGCATTCTGTAATCTGTGGACTATCAGAGTGTTGATGAAACACAGAAATTCCATCAGGATTGAATACTACAGTCACCATGCGCACTTTCCTCCATGGGAGTAATGTCTCAAACAGTTTACGCTTTGATCGTTCCCTGGAAGACCAGTAGTAGTTTCCGATGCACAACTGGAGGCATTCTGTAATATGTGGACTATCAGAGTGTTGATGAAACACAGAAAATGCATCGGGATTGAATACAACAGTCACCATGCGCACTATCCTCCACGGGAGTAATGCCTCAAACAGTCTATGCTTTGATCATTCCCTGGAAGACCAGTAGTAGTTTCCGAAGCACATCTGGAGGCATTCTGTATTATGTGGACTATCAAAGTGTTGATGAAACACAGAAATTCCATCGGGATTGAATACAACAGTCACCATGCGCACTTACCTCCATGGGAGTAATGTCTCAAACAGTCTACGCTTTGATCATTCCCTGGAAGACCAGTAGTAGTTTCCGATGCACATCTGGTGGTATTCTGTAATCTGTGGACTATCAGAGTGTTGGTGATACACAGAGATAGTATCGGGACTGAATACAACAGTCACCATGCGCAGTTTCCCCCATGGGAGTAATCTTTCAAACAGTCTACGATTTGATCGTTCCCTGGGAGATCTGTAGTAGTTTCCGATGCACATCTGGTGGCATTCTGTAATCTGTGGACTATCAGAGTGTTGATGAAACACAGAAATTGCATCGGGATTGAATACAACAGTCACCATGCGCACTTTCCTCCATGGGAGTAGTGTCTCAAACAATCTACGCTTTGATCGTTCCGTGGAAGACCAAAAGTAGTGTCCGATGCACATCTGGTGGCATTCTGTAATCTGTGGACTAACGGAGTATTGATGACACAGAAATTGCATCGGGATTGAATACAGCAATTAATATTCGCACTTTCCTTCATGGGAGTTAAGTCTCAAACAGTCTACGCTTTGATCGTTCCCTGGAATACCAGTCTTAATTTCTGATGCACATCTGGAGGCATTCTGTAATCTGTGGACTGTCAGAGTGTTGATGAAACACAGAAATTCCGTCGGGATTGAATACAACAGTCACCATGCGCACTTTCCTCGATGGGAGTGATGCCTCAAACAGTCTACGTTTTGATCGTTCCCTGGAAGACCAGTAGTAGTTCCCAATGCACATCTGGAGGCACTCTGTAATATGTGGACTATCAGAGTGTTGATGATACACAGAAATTGCATCGGGATTGAATACAACAGTCACCATGCGCACTTTTCTCCATGGGAGTAGTGTCTCAAACAGTCTACGCTTTGATCGTTCACTGGAAGACCAGTAGTAATTTCCGATGCACATCTGGAGGCATTCTGTAATCTGTGGACTATCAGTTGTTGATGAAACACAGAAATTCCATCGGGATTGAATACAACAGTCACCATGCGCACTTTCCTCCATGGGAGTAATGTCTCAAACAGTCTACGCTTTGATCGTTCCCTGGAAGACCAGTAGTAGTTTCCGATGCACAACTGGAGGCATTCTGTAATATGTGGACTATCAGAGTGTTGATGAAACACAATAATTGCATCGGTATTGGATACAACAGTCACCATGCGCACTTTCCTCCATGGGAGTGATATCTCAAACAGTCTACGCTTTGATCGTTCCCTGGAATACCAGTAGTAGTTTCCGATGGACATCTGGTATCATTCTGTAATCTGTGGACTGTCAGAGTGTTGATGAAACACAGAAATTCCATCGGGATGGAATACAACAGGCACCATGCGCACTTTCCTCCATGAGAGTAATGCCTCAAACAGTCTACGCTTTGATCGTTCCCTGGAAGACCAGTAGTAGTTTCCGAGTCACATATGGAGGTATTCTGTAATATGTGGACTATCAGAGTGTTGATGAAACACAGAAATTCCATCGGGATTGAATACAACAGTCACCATACGCACTTTTCTGCATGGGAGTAATGTCTCAAACAGTCTACGCTTTGATCGTTCCGTGGAAGACCAGTAGTAGTGTCCGATGCACATCTGGTGGCATTCTGTTATCTGTGGACTAGCGGAGTATTGATGAAACACAGAAATTGCATTGGGATTGAATACAACAGTTAATATTCGCACTTTCCTCCATGGGAGTTAAGTCTCAAACAGTCTACGCTTTGATCGTTCCCTGGAATACCAGTAGTAATTTCCGATGCACATCTTTAGGCATTCTGTAATCTGTGCACTGTCAGAGTGTTGATGAAACACAGAAATTCCATCGGGATGGAATACAACAGTCACCATGCGCACTTCCCTCCACGGGAGTAATGTCTCAAACAGTCTACACTTTGATCGTTCCCTGGAGGACAAGTGGTAGTTTCCGATTCACATCTGGAGGCATTCTGTAATATGTGGACTATCAGAGTGTTGATGAAACACAGAAATTCCATCGGGATTGAATACAACAGTCACCATGCGCACTTTCCTCCATGGGAGTAATGTCTCAAACAGTCTACGCTTTGATCATTCCCTGGAAGACCAGTAGTAGTTTCCGATGCACATCTGGAGGCATTCTGTAATATGTGTACTATCAGAGTGTTGATGAAACACAGAAATTCCATCGGGATTGAATACAACAGTCACCAAGCGCACTATCCTCCATGGGAGTAATTCTCAAACATTATAGGCATTGATCGTTCCTGGAAGACCAGTAGTAGTTTCCGATGCACATCTTTTGGTATTCTGTAGTCTGTGGACTATCAGAGAGTTGGTGATACACAGAGATAGCATCAGGATTGAATACAACAGTTACCATGCGCACTTTCCTCCATGGGAGTAATCTCTCAAACATCTACGATTTGATCGTTCCCTGGAAGACCAGTAGTAGTTTCCGATGCACATCTGGTGGCATTCTGTAATCTGTGGATTGTCAGAGTGTTGATAAAACACAGAAATTGGATCGGGATTGAGTACAACAGTGACCATGCGCACTTTCCTCCATGGGAGTAATGTCTCAAACAGTCTACGCTTTGATCGTTCCCAGGAAGACCAGTAGTAGTTTCCGATGCACATCTGGTGAAATTCTGTAATCTGTGGACTATCAGAGTGTTGATGAAACACAGAAATTGCATCGGGATTGAATACAACAGTTAATATTCGCACTTTCCTCCATGGGAGTAATGTCTCAAACAGTCTACGCTTTGATCGTTCCCTGGAAGACCAGTAGTAATTTACGATGCACATCTGGAGGCATTCTGTAATCTGTGGACTATCAGAGTGTTGATGAAACACAGAAATCCCATCGGGATTGAATACAACAGTCACCATGTGCACTTTCCTCCATGGGAGTGATGTCTCAAAGAGTCTACGCTTTGATCGTTCCCTGGAAGACCAGTAGGAGTTTCCGATGCACATCTGGAGGCATTCTGTAATATGTGGACTATCAGACTGTTGATGAAAAACAGAAATTCCATCGGGATTGAATACAACAGTCACCATGCGCACTTTCCTCCATGGGAGTAATGTCTCACACAGTCTACGTTTTCATCATCCCCTGGAAGACCAGTAGTAGTTTCCGATGCACATCTGGAAGCATTCTGTAATATGTGGACTATCAGAGTGTTGATGAAACACAGAAATTCCATCGGGATTGAATACAACAGTCACCAAGCGCACTTTCCTCCATGGGGGTAATTCTCAAACATTATAGGCTTTGATCGTTCTATGGAAGACCAGTAGTAGTGTCCGATGCACATCTGGTGGCATTCTGTAATCTGTGGACTAACAGAGTATTGATGAAACAGAAATTGCATCGGGATTGAATACAACTGTTAATATTCGCACTTTTCTCCATGGGAGTAATGTCTCAAGCAGTCTACGCTATGATCGTTCCCTGGAAGACCAGTAGTAATTTCCGATGCACATCTGGAGGCATTCTGTAATCTGTGGACTATAGAGTGTTGATGAAACACAGAAATTCCATCGCGATTGAATACAACAGTCACCATGCGCACTTTCCTCCATGGGAGTAATGTCTCAAACAGTCTACGCTTTGATCGTTCCCTGGAAGACCAGTAGTAGTTTCCGATGCACATCTGGTGGCATTCTGTAATCTGTGGACTAACAGAGTATTGATGAAACACAGAAATTGCATCGGATTTGAATACAACGGATAATATTCGCACTTTCCTCCATGGGAGTAATATCTCAAACAGGCTACGCTTTGATCGTTCCCTGGACGACCAGTAGTAATTTCCAATGCACATCTGGTTACATTCTGTAATCTGTGGACTTACAGAGTATTGATGAAACACAGAAATTGCATCGGGATTGAATACAACAGTTAATATTCGCACTTTCCTCCATGGGAGTTAAGTCTCAAACAGTCTACGCCTTGATCGTTCCCTGGAATACCAGTAGTAATTTCCGATGCACATCTGGAGGTATTCTGTAATCTGTGGACTGTCAGAGTGTTGATGAAACACAGAAATTCCATCGGGATTGAATACAACAGTCACCATGCGCACTTTCCTCCATGGGAGTAATGTCTCAAACAGTCTACGCTTTGATCATTCCCTGGAAGACCAGTATTAGTTTCCGATGCACATCTGGAGGTATTCTGTAATATGTGGACTATCAGAGTGTTGATGAAACATAGAAATTCCATCGGGATTGAATACAACAGTCACCAAGCGCACTTTCCCCCATGGGAGTAATTCACAAACATTATAGGCATTGATCGTTCCTGGGAGACCAGTAGTAGTTTCCGATGCACATCTGGTGGTGTTCTGTAATCTGTGGACTATCAGAGTGTTGATGAAACACAGAAATTCTATTGGGATTGAATACAACAGTCACAATGCGCACTTTCCTCCATTGGAGTAATGTCTCAAACAGTCTACGCTTTGATCGTTCCCAGGAAGACCAGTAGTAGTTTCCGATGCACATCTGGAAACAATCGGTATTGTGTGGACTATCAGAGTGTTGATGAAACACAGAAATAGCATTGGGATTGAATACAACAGTCAATATTCGCACTTTCCTCCATGGGAGTATTTTATCACACAGTCTACGCTTTCATCGTTCCCTGGAAGGCCAGTAGTGGTTTCCGATGCACAACTGGTGGCATTCTGTAATCTGTGGACTATCAGAGTGTTGATGAAACACAGAAAAAGCATCGGGATTGAATACAACAGTCACCATGCGCACTTTCCTCCACGGGAGTGATATCTCAAACAGTCTACGCTTTGATCGTTCCCTGGAATACCAGTAGTAGTTTCCGATGCACATCTGGTGAAATTCTGTAATCTGTGGACTATCAGAGTGTTGATGAAACACAGAAATAGCATCGGGATTGAATACAACACACACCATGCGCACTTTCTTCATGGGAGTAATGTCTCAAACAGTCTACGCTCTGATCGTTCCGTGGAAGACCTGTAGCAGTGTCCGATGCACATCTGGTGGCATTCTGTAATCTGTGGACTAACAGAGTATTGATGAATGACAGAAATTGCATCGGGATTGAATACAACAGTTAATATTCGCACTTTCCTTCATGGGAGTAATGTATCAAACAGTCTACGCTTTGATCGCTTCCTGGAAGACCAGTAGTAGTTTCCGATGCACATCTGGTTGCATTCAGTAATCTGTGGACCTTCAAAGTGTTGATGAAACACAGATATTGCATCGTGATTAAATACAACAGTCACCATGCACACTTTCTTCCATGGGAGTAATGTCTCAAACTTTCTACGCTTTGATCGATCCCTGGAAGACCAGTAGTAGTTTCCGATGCACATCTGGTGGCATTCTGTAATCTGTGGACTAACAGAGTATTGATGAAACACAGAAATTGCATCGGGATTGAATACAACAGTCACAATCCGCACTTTCCTCAATGGGAGTAATGTCTGATACAGTCTACGATTTGATTGTTCCCAGGAAGACCAGTAGTAGTTTCCGATGCACATCTGGAAACAATCTGTATTCTGTGGACTATCAGAGTGTTGATGAAACACAGAAATAGAATCGGGATAGAATACAACAGTCGATATTCGCACTTTCCTCCATGGGAGTAATTTCTCAAACAGTCTACGCTTTGATCGTTCCCTAAAAGACCTGTAGTAGTGTCCGATGCACATCTGGTGGCATTCTGTAATCTGTGGACTAACAGAGTATTGATGAAACACAGAAATTGCATCGGGATTGAATACAACAGTTAATTTTCGCACTTTCCTCCATGGGAGTAATTCTCAAACATTATAGGCTTTGATCGTTCCGTGGAAGAAAAGTAGTGGTGTCAGATGCACATCTGGTGGCATTCTGTAATCTGTGGACTAACAGAGTATTGATGAAACAGAAATTGCATCGGGATTGAATACAACTGTTAATATTCGCACTTTTCTCCATGGGAGTAATGTCTCAAGCAGTCTACGCTTTGATCGTTCCCTGGAAGACCAGTAGTAATTTCCGATGCACATCAGGAGGCATTCTGTAATCCGTGGACTATAGAGTGTTGATGAAACACAGAAATTCCATCGGGATTGAATACAACAGTCACCATGCGCACTTTCCTCCATGGGAGTAATGTCTCAAACACTCTACGCTTTGATCGTTCACTGGAAGACCAGTATTAGTTTCCGATGCACATCTGGAGGAATTCTGTAATATGTGGACTATCAGAATGTTGATGAAACACAGAAATTCCATCGGGATTGAATACAACAGTCACCATGAGCACTTTCCTCCATGGGAGTATTGTCTCAAACAGTCTACGCTTTGATCATTCCCTGGAAGACCAGTAGTAGTTTCCGATGCACATCTGGTGGTATTCTGTAATCCGTGGACTATCAGAGTGTTGGTGATACACAGAGATAGCATCGGGACTGAATACAACAGTCACCATGCGCAGTTTCCTCCATGGGAGTAATCTCTCAAACAGTCTACGATTTGATCGTTCCCTGGAAGATCAGTAGTAGTTTCCGATGCACATCTGGTGGCATTCTGTAATCTGTGGACTATCAGATTGTTGATGAAACACAGAAATTGCATCGGGATTGAATACATCAGTCACCATGCGCACTTACCTCCATGGGAGTAATATCTCAAACAGTCTACGTTTTGATCGTTCCCAGGAAGACCAGTAGTAGTTTCCAATGCACGTCTGGAAACTATCTGTATTCTGTGGACTATCAGAGTGTTGATGAAACACACAAATAGCATTGGGATTGAATACAACAGCCAATATTCGCACTTTCCTCCATGGGAGTAATTTCTCAAACAGTCTATGCTTTGATCGATCCCTGGAAGGCCAGTAGTGGTTTCCGATGCACAACTGGTGGCATTCTGTAATCTGTCGACTATCAGAGTGTTGATGAAACACAGAAAAAGCATCCGGATTGAATACAACAGTCACCATGCGCACTGTCCTCTATGGGAGTAATGTCTCAAACAGTCTACGTTTTGATCGTTCCGTGGAAGACCAGTAGTGGTTTCCGATGCACATCTGGTGGCATTCTGTAATCTGTGGACTAACAGAGTATTGATGAAACACAGAAATTGCATCGGGATTGAATACAACAGATAATATTCGCACTTTCCTCCATGCGAGTAATGTCTCAAACAGTCTACGCTTTGATTGTTCCCTGGACGACCAGTAGTAATTTCCAATGCACATCTGGTTACATTCTGTAATCTGTGGACTAACAGAGTATTGATGAAACACAGAAATTGCATCGGGATTAAATACAACAGTTAATATTCACACTTTCCTCCATGGGAGTAATGTCTCAAACAGTCTACTCTTTGATCGTTCCCTGGAAGACCAGTAGTAATTTCCGATGCACATCTGGAGGCATTCTGTAATCTGTGGACTATCAGAGTGTTGATGAAACACAGAAATTCCATCGGAATTGAATACAACAGTCACCATGAGCACTTTCCTTCATGGGAGTAATGTCTCAAACAGTCTACGCTTTGATCGTTCCCTGGAAGACCAGTAGTAGTTTCCGATGTACAACTGGAGGCATTCTGTAATATGTGGACTATCAGAGTGTTGATGAAACACAGAAATTCCATCGGGATTGAATACAACAGTCACCAAGCGCACTTTCCTCCATGGGAGTAATTCTCAAACATTATAGGCAATGATCGTTCCTGGAAGACCAGTAGTAGTTTCCGATGCACATCTTTTGGTATTCTGTAGTCTGTGGACTATCAGAGTGTTGGTGATACACAGAGATAGCATCGGGATTGAATACAACAGTTACCATGCGCACTTTCCTCCATGGGAGTAATCTCTCAAACAGTCTACGATTTGATCGTTCCCTGGAAGACCAGTAGTAGTTTCCGATGCACATCTGGTGGCATTCTGTAATCTGTGGATTGTCAGAGTGTTGATGAAACACAGAAATTGGATCGGGATTGAATACAACAGTCACCATGCGCACTTTCCTCCATGGGAGTAATGTCTCAAACAGTCTACGCTTTGATCGTTCCCAGGAAGACCAGTAGTAGTTTCCGATGCACATCTGGTGAAATTCTGTAATCTGTGGACTATCAGAGTGTTGATGAAACACAGAAATTGCATCGGGATTGAATAGAACAGTTAATATTCGCACTTTCCTCCATGGGAGTAATGTCTCAAACAGTCTACGCTTTGATCGTTCCCTGGAAGACCAGTAGTAATTTACGATGCACATCTGGAGGCATTCTGTAATCTGTGGACTATCAGAGTGTTGATGAAACACAGAAATCCCATCGGGATTGAATACAACAGTCACTATGCGCACTTTCCTCCATGGGAGTAATGTCTCAAACAGTCTACGCTTTGATCGTTCCCTGGAAGACCAGTAGGAGTTTCCGATGCACATCTGGAGGCATTCTGCAATATGTGGACTATCAGACTGTTGATGAAAAACAGAAATTCCATCGGGATTGAATACAACAGTCACCATGCGCACTTTCCTCCATGGGAGTAATGTCTCAAACAGTCTACGCTTTGATCATTCCCTGGAAGACCAGTAGTAGTTTCCGATGCACATCTGGAAGCATTCTGTAATATGTGGACTATCAGAGTGTTGATGAAACACAGAAATTCCATCGGGATTGAATACAACAGTCACCAAGCGCACTTTCCTCCATGGGGGTAATTCTCAAACATTATAGGCTTTGATCGTTCTGTGGAAGACCAGTAGTAGTGTCCGATGCACATCTGGTGGCATTATGTAATCTGTGGACTAACAGAGTATTGATGAAACAGAAATTGCATCGGGATTGAATACAACTGTTAATATTCGCACTTTTCTCCATGGGAGTAATATCTCAAGCAGTCTACGCTTTGATCGTTCCCTGGAAGACCAGTAGTAATTTCCGATGCACATCTGGAGGCATTCTGTAATCTGTGAACTATAGAGTGTTGATGAAACACAGAAATTCCATCGCGATTGAATACAACAGTCACCATGCGCACTTTCCTCCATGGGAGTAATGTCTCAAACAGTCTACGCTTTGATCGTTCCCTGGAAGACCAGTAGTAGTTTCCGATGCACATCTGGTGGCATTCTGTAATCTGTGGACTAACAGAGTATTGATGAAACACAGAAATTGCATCGGGTTTGAATACAACGGATAATATTCGCACTTTCCTCCATGGGAGTAATATCTCAAACAGGCTACGCTTTGATCGTTCCCTGGACGACCAGTAGTAATTTCCAATGCACATCTGGTTACATTCTGTAATCTGTGGACTTACAGAGTATTGATGAAACACAGAAATTGCATCGGGATTGAATACAACAGTTAATATTCGCACTTTCCTCCATGGGAGTTAAGTCTCAAACAGTCTTCGCTTTGATCGTTCCCTGGAATACCAGTAGTAATTTCCGATGCACATCTGGAGGTATTCTGTAATCTGTGGACTGTCAGAGTGTTGATGAAACACAGAAATTCCATCGGGATTGAATACAACAGTCGCCATGCGCACTTTCCTCCATGGGAGTAATGTCTCAAACAGTCTACGCTTTGATCATTCCCTGGAAGACCAGTATTAGTTTCCGATGCACATCTGGAGGTATTCTGTAATATGTGGACTATCAGTGTGTTGATGAAACATAGAAATTCCATCGGGATTGAATACAACAGTCACTAAGCGCACTTTCCTCCATGGGAGTAATTCACAAACATTATAGGCAATGATCGTTCCTGGAAGACCAGTAGTAGTTTCCGATGCACATCTGGTGTTGTTCTGTAATCTGTGGACTATCAGAGTGTTGGTGATACACAGAATAGCATCGGGATTGAATACAACAGTCACCATGCGCACTTTCCTCCATGGGAGTAATCTCTCAAACAGTATACGATTTGATCGTTCCCTGGAAGACCAGTAGTAGTTTCCGATGCACATCTGGTGGCATTCTGTAATCTGTGGACTATCAGAGTGTTGATGAAACACAGAAATTCTATTGGGATTGAATACAACAGTCACCATGCGCACTTTCCTCCATTGGAGTAATGTCTCAAACAGTCTACGCTTTGATCGTTCCCAGGAAGACCAGTAGTAGTTTCCGATGCACATCTGGAAACAATCGGTATTGTGTGGACTATCAGAGTGTTGATGAAACACAGAAATAGCATTGGGATTGAATACAACAGTCAATATTCGCACTTTCCTCCATGGGAGTATTTTATCACACAGTCTACGCTTTCATCGTTCCCTGGAAGGCCAGTAGTGGTTTCCGATGCACAACTGGTGGCATTCTGTAATCTGTGGACTATCAGAGTGTTGATGAAACACAGAAAAAGCATCGGGATTGAATACAACAGTCACCATGCGCACTTTCCTCCACGGGAGTGATATCTCAAACAGTCTACGCTTTGATCGTTCCCTGGAATACCAGTAGTAGTTTCCGATGCACATCTGGTGAAATTCTGTAATCTGTGGACTATCAGAGTGTTGATGAAACACAGAAATAGCATCGGGATTGAATACAACACACACCATGCGCACTTTCTTCATGGGAGTAATGTCTCAAACAGTCTACGCTCTGATCGTTCTGTGGAAGACCTGTAGCAGTGTCCGATGCACATCTGGTGGCATTCTGTAATCTGTGGACTAACAGAGTATTGATGAATGACAGAAATTGGATCGGGATTGAATACAACAGTTAATATTCGCACTTTCCTTCATGGGAGTAATGTATCAAACAGTCTACGCTTTGATCGCTTCCTGGAAGACCAGTAGTAGTTTCCGATGCACATCTGGTTGCATTCAGTAATCTGTGGACTAACAGAGTATTGATGAAACACAGAAATTGCATCGGGATTGAATACAACAGTCACAATCCGCACTTTCCTCAATGGGAGTAATGTCTGATACAGTCTACGATTTGATTGTTCCCAGGAAGACCAGTAGTAGTTTCCGATGCACATCTGGAAACAATCTGTATTCTGTGGACTATCAGAGTGTTGATGAAACACAGAAATAGAATCGGGATAGAATACAACAGTCGATATTCGCACTTTCCTCCATGGGAGTAATTTCTCAAACAGTCTACGCTTTGATCGTTCGCTAAAAGACCTGTAGTAGTGTCCGATGCACATCTGGTGGCATTCTGTAATCTGTGGACTAACAGAGTATTGATGAAACACAGAAATTGCATCGGGATTGAATACAACAGTCACCATGCGCACTTTCCTCCATGGGAGTAATGTCTCAAACAGTCTACGCTTTGATCGTTCCCTGGAAGACCAGTATTAGTTTCCGATGCACATCTGGAGAAATTCTGTAATATGTGGACTATCAGAATGTTGATGAAACACAGAAATTCCATCGGGATTGAATACAACAGTCACCATGCGCACTTTCCTCCATGGGAGTATTGTCTCAAACAGTCTACGCTTTGATCATTCCCTGGAAGACCAGTAGTAGTTTCCGATGCACATCTGGTGGTATTCTGTAATCTGTGGACTATCAGAGTGTTGGTGATACACAGAGATAGCATCGGGACTGAATACAACAGTCACCATGCGCAGTTTCCTCCATGGGAGTAATCTCTCAAACAGTCTACGATTTGATCGTTCCCTGGAAGATCAATAGTAGTTTCCGATGCACATCTGGTGGCATTCTGTAATCTGTGGACTATCAGATTGTTGATGAAACACAGAAATTGCATCGGGATTGAATACATCAGTCACCATGCGCATTTACCTCCATGGGAGTAATATCTCAAACAGTCTACGCTTTGATCGTTCCCAGGAAGACCAGTAGTAGTTTCCAATGCACGTCTGGAAACTATCTGTATTCTGTGGACTATCAGAGTGTTGATGAAACACAGAAATAGCATTGGGATTGAATACAACAGTCAATATTCGCACTTTCCTCCATGGGAGTAATTTCTCAAACAGTCTATGCTTTGATCGATCCCTGGAAGGCCAGTAGTGGTTTCCGATGCACATCTGGTGGCATTCTGTAATCTGTGGACTAACAGAGTATTGATGAAACACAGAAATTGCATCGGGATTGAATACAACAGATAATATTCGCACTTTCCTCCATGCGAGTAATGTCTCAAACAGTCTACGCTTTGATCGTTCCCTGGACGACCAGTAGTAATTTCCAATGCACATCTGGTTACATTCTGTAATCTGTGGACTAACAGAGTATTGATGAAACACAGAAATTGCATCGGGATTAAATACAACAGTTAATATTCACACTTTCCTCCATGGGAGTAATGTCTCAAACAGTCTACTCTTTGATCGTTCCCTGGAAGACCAGTAGTAATTTCCGATGCACATCTGGAGGCATTCTGTAATCTGTGGACTATCAGAGTGTTGATGAAACACAGAAATTCCATCGGAATTGAATACAACAGTCACCATGAGCACTTTCCTTCATGGGAGTAATGTCTCAAACAGTCTACGTTTTGATCGTTCCCTGGAAGACCAGTAGTAGTTTCCGATGTACAACTGGAGGCATTCTGTAATATGTGGACTATCAGAGTGTTGATGAAACACAGAAAATGCATCGGGATTGAATACAACAGTCACCATGCGCACTTTCCTCCACGGGAGTGATATCTCAAACAGTCTACGCTTTGATCGTTCCCTGGAATACCAGTAGTACTTTCCGATGCACACCTGGTATCATTCTGTAATCTGTGGACTATCAGAGTGTTGATGAAACACAGAAAAAGCATCGGGATTGAATACAACAGTCACCATGCGCACTTTCCTCCATGGGAGTAATGTCTCAAACAGTCTACGCTTTGATCGTTCTGTGGAAGACCAGTAGTAGTGTCCGACGAACAACTGGTGGCATTCTGTAGTTTGGGGACAATCAGAGTGTTGTTGAAACACAGAAATTGCATCGGGATTGAATACAACAGTCACCATGCGCACTTTCCTCCATGGGAGTAATGTCTCAAACAGTCTACGCTTTGATCATTCCCTGGAAGACCAGTAGTAGTTTCCGATGCACATCTGGTGGTATTCTGTAATCTGTGGACTATCAGAGTGTTGGTGATACACAGAGATAGTATCGGGACTGAATACAACAGTCACCATGCGCAGTTTCCTCCATGGGAGTAATCTTTCAAACAGTCTACGATTTGATCGTTCCCTGGAAGATCAGTAGTAGTTTCCGATGCACATCTGGTGGCATTCTGTAATCTGTGGACTATCAGAGTGTTGATGAAACACAGAAATTGCATCGGGAATGAATACAACAGTCACCATGCGCACTTTCCTCCATGGGAGTAGTGTCTCAAACAATCTACGATTTGATCGTTCCGTGGAAGACCAGTAGTAATGTCCGATGCACATCTGGTGGCATTCTGTAATCTGTGGACTAACGGAGTATTGATGAAACACAGAAATTGCATCGGGATTGAATACCACAATTAATATTCGCACTTTCCTCCATGGGAGTTAAGTCTCAAACAGTCTACGCTTTGATCGTTCCCTGGAATACCAGTAGTAATTTCCGATGCACATCTAGAGGCCTTCTGTAATCTGTGGACTGTCAGAGTGTTGATGAAACACAGAAATTCCATCGGGATTGAATACAACAGTCACCATGCGCACTTTCCTCCATGGGAGTAATGCCTCAAACAGTCTATGCTTTGATCGATCCCTGGAAGACCAGTAGTAGTTTCCGATGCACATCTGGTGGCATTCTGTAATCTGTGGACTAACAGAGTATTGATGAAACACAGAAATTGCATCGGGATTGAATACAACAGTCACAATCCGCATTTTCCTCAATGGGAGTAATGTCTGATACAGTCTACGATTTGATTGTTCCCAGGAAGACCAGTAGTAGTTTCCGATGCACATCTGGAAACAATCTGTATTCTGTGGACTATCAGAGTGTTGATGAAACACAGAAATAGAATCGGAATAGAATACAACAGTCGATATTCGCACTTTCCTCCATGGGAGTAATTTCTCAAACAGTCTACGCTTTGATCGTTCCCTAAAAGACCTGTAGTAGTGTCCGATGCACATCTGGTGGCATTCTGTAATCTGTGGACTAACAGAGTATTGATGAAACACAGAAATTGCATCGGGATTGAATACAACAGTTAATTTTCGCACTTTCCTCCATGGGAGTAATACTCAAACATTATAGGCTTTGATCGTTCCGTGGAAGACCAGTAGTGGTGTCAGATGCACATCTGGTGGCATTCTGTAATCTGTGGACTAACAGAGTATTGATGAAACAGAAATTGCATCGGGATTGAATACAACTGTTAATATTCGCACTTTTCTCCATGGGAGTAATGTGTCAAGCAGTCTACGCTTTGATCGTTGCCTGGAAGACCAGTAGTAATTTCCGATGCACATCAGGAGGCATTCTGTAATCCGTGGACTATAGAGTGTTGATGAAACACAGAAATTCCATCGGGATTGAATACAACAGTCACCATGCGCACTTTCCTCCATGGGAGTAATGTCTCAAACAGTCTACGCTTTGATCGTTCCGTGGAAGACCAGTAGTGGTTTCCGATGCACATCTGGTGGCATTCTGTAATCTGTCGACTATCAGAGTGTTGATGAAACACAGAAAAAGCATCCGGATTGAATACAACAGTCACCATGGGCACTGTCCTCTATGGGAGTAATGTCTCAAACAGTCTACGCTTTGATCGTTCCGTGGAAGACCAGTAGTGGTTTCCGATGCACATCTGGTGGCATTCTGTAATCTGTGGACTAACAGAGTATTGATGAAACACAGAAATTGCATCGGGATTGAATACAACAGATAATATTCGAACTTTCCTCCATGCGAGTAATGTCTCAAACAGTCTACGCTTTGATCGTTCCCTGGACGACCAGTAGTAATTTCCAATGCACATCTGGTTACATTCTGTAATCTGTGGACTAACAGAGTATTGATGAAACACAGATATTGCATCGGTATTAAATACAACAGTTAATATTCACACTTTCCTCCATGGGAGTAATGTCTCAAACAGTCTACTCTTTGATCGTTCCCTGGAAGACCAGTAGTAATTTCCTATGCACATCTGGAGGCATTCTGTAATCTGTGGACTATCAGAGTGTTGATGAAACACAGAAATTCCATCGTAATTGAATACAACAGTCACCATGAGCACTTTCCTTCATGGGAGTAATGTCTCAAACAGTCTACGCTTTGATCGTTCCCTGGAAGACCAGTAGTAGTTTCCGATGTACAACTGGAGGCATTCTGTAATATGTGGACTATCAGAGTGTTGATGAAACACAGAAAATGCATCGGGAATGAATACAACAGTCACCATGCGCACTTTCCTCCACGGGAGTGATATCTCAAACAGTCTACGCTTTGATCGTTCCCTGGAATACCAGTAGTAGTTTCCGATGCACATCTGGTATCATTCTGTAATCTGTGGACTATCAGAGTGTTGATGAAACACAGAAAAAGCATCGGGATTGAATACAACAGTCACCATGCGCACTTTCCTCCATGGGAGTAATGTCTCAAACAGTCTACGCTTTGATCGTTCTGTGGAAGACCAGTAGTAGTGTCCGACGAACAACTGGTGGCATTCTGTAGTTTGGGGACAATCAGAGTGTTGATGAAACACAGAAATTGCATCGGGATTGAATACAACAGTCACCATGCGCACTTTCCTCCATGGGAGTAATGTCTCAAACAGTCTACGCTTTGATCATTCCCTGGAAGACCAGTAGTAGTTTCCGATGCACATCTGGTGGTATTCTGTAATCTGTGGACTATCAGAGTGTTGGTGATACACAGATATAGTATCGGGACTGAATACAACAGTCACCATGCGCAGTTTCCTCCATGGGAGTAATCTTTCAAACAGTCTACGATTTGATCGTTCCCTGGAAGATCAGTAGTAGTTTCCGATGCACATCTGGTGGCATTCTGTAATCTCTGGGCTATCAGAGTGTTGATGAAACACAGATATTGCATCGGGATTGAATACAACAGTCACCATGCGCACTTTCCTCCATGGGAGTAGTGTCTCAAACAATCTACGCTTTGATCGTTCCGTGGAAGACCAGTAGTAATGTCCGATGCACATCTGGTGGCATTCTGTAATCTGTGGACTAACGGAGTATTGATGAAACACAGAAATTGCATCGGGATTGAATACAACAATTAATATTCGCACTTCCCTCCATGGGAGTTAAGTCTCAAACAGTCTACGCTTTGATCGTTCCCTGGAATACCAGTAGTAATTTCCGATGCACATCTAGAGGCCTTCTGTAATCTGTGGACTGTCAGAGTGTTGATGAAACACAGAAATTCCATCGGGATTGAATACAACAGTCACCATGCGCACTTTCCTCCATAGGAGTAATGCCTCAAACAGTCTACGCTTTGATCGTTCACTTGGAAGACCAGTAGTAGTTTCAGATGCACATCTGGAGGCATTCTGTAATATGTGGACTATCAGAGTGTTGATGAAACACAGAAATTCCATCAGGATTGAATACAACAGTTAATATTCGCAATTTCCTCCATGGGAGTTAAGTCTCAAACAGTCTACGCTTTGATCGTTCCCTGGAATACCAGTAGTAATTTCCGATGCACATCTGGAGGCATTCTGTAATCTGTGGACTGTCAGAGTGTTGATGAAACACAGAAATTCCATCGGGATGGAATACAACAGTCACCATGCGCAATTTCCTCCATGGGAGTAATGCCTCAAACAGTCTACGCTTTGATCGTTCCCTGGAAGACCAGTAGTAGTTTCCGATGCACATCTGGAGGCATTCTGTAATATGTGGACTATCAGAGTGTTGATGAAACACAGAAATACCATCGGGATTGAATACAACAGTCACCATGCGCACTTTCCTGCATGGGAGTAATGTCTCAAACAGTCTACGCTTTGATCATTCCCTGGAAGACCAGTAGTAGTTTCCGATGCACATCTGGAGGCATTCTGTAATATGTGTACTATCAGAGTGTTGATGAAACACAGAAATTCCATCGGGATTGAATACAACAGTCACCAAGCGCATTTTCCTCCATGGGAGTAATTCTCAAACATTATAAGCATTGATCGTTCCTGGAAGACCAGTAGTAGTTTCCGATGCACATCTTTTGGTATTCTGTAATCTGTGGACTATCAGAGTGTTGGTGATACACAGAGATAGCATCGGGATTGAATGCAACAGTTACCATGCGCACTTTCCTCCATGGGAGTAATCTCTCAAACAGTCTACGATTTGATCTTTCCCTGGAAGACCAGTAGTAGTTTCCGATGCACATCTGGTGGCATTCTGTAATCTGTGGACTATCAGAGTGTTGATGAAACACAGAAATTGTATCGGGATTGAATACAACAGTCACCATGCGCACTTTCCAACACGGGAGTGATATCTCAAACAGTCTACGCTTTGATCGTTCCCTGGAATACCAGTAGTAGTTTTCGATGCACATCTGGTGGCATTCTGTAATCTGTGGACTATCAGAGTGTTGATGAAACACAGAAAAAGCATCGGGATTGAATACAACAATCACAATGCGCACTTTCCTCCACGGGAGTGATATCTCAAACAGTCTACGCTTTGATCGTGCCCTGGAATACCAGTAGTAGTTTCCGATGCACATCTGGTGAAATTCTGTAATCTGTGGACTATCAGAGTGTTGATGAAACACAGAAATAGCATCGGGATTGAATACAACACTCACCATGCGCACTTTCTTCTTGGGAGTAATGTCTCATACAGTCTACGCTTTGATCGTTCCCTGGAAGACCAGTAGTAATTTCCGATGCACAACTGGAGGCATTCTGTAATCTGTGGACTATCAGAGTGTTGATGAAACACAGAAATCCCATCGGGATTGAATACAACAGTCACTATGCGCACTTTCCTCCATGGGAGTAATGTCTCAAACAGTCTACGCTTTGATCGTTCCCAGGGAAGACCAGTAGTAGTTCCCGATGCACATCTGGAGGCATTCTGTAATATGTGGACTATCAGACTGTTGATGAAACACAGAAATTCCATCGGTATTGAATACAACAGTCACCATGCGCACTTTCCTCCATGGGAGTAATGTCTCAAACAGTCTACGCTTTGATCATTCCCTGGAAGACCAGTAGTAGTTTCCGATGCACATCTGGAAGCCTTCTGTAATATGGGGACTATCAGAGTGTTGATGAAACACAGAAATTCCATCGGGATTGAATAGAACAGTCACCAAGCGCACTTTCCTCCATGGGAGTAATTCTCAAACATTATAGGCTTTGATCGTTCCGTGGAAGACCAGTAGTAGTGTCCGATGCACATCTGGTGGCATTCTGTAATCTGTGGACTAACAGAGTATTGAGGAAACAGAAATTGCATCGGGATTGAATACAACTGTTAATATTCGCACTTTTCTACATGGGAGTAATGTCTCAAACAGTCTACGCTTTGATCGTTCCCTGGAAGACCAGTAGTAATTTCCGATGCACATCTGGAGGCATTCTGTAATCTGTGGACTATGGAGTGTTGATGAAACACAGAAATTCCATCGCGATTGAATACAACAGTCACCATGCGCACTTTCCTCCATGGGAGTAATGTCTCAAACAGTCTACGCTTTGAGCGTCCCCTGGAAAACCAGTAGTAGTTTCCGATGCACATC
The DNA here is from genome assembly GCF_023897955.1 of Schistocerca gregaria. Lineage (NCBI taxonomy): Eukaryota > Metazoa > Arthropoda > Insecta > Orthoptera > Acrididae > Schistocerca > Schistocerca gregaria. Next base: position 47,073,963 of record NC_064927.1, read on the forward strand.
TGGAGGATTCTGTAATATGTGGACTATCAGAATGTTGATGAAACACAGAAATTCCATCGGGATTGAATACAACAGTCACCATGCGCACTTTCCTCCATGGCAGTAATGTCTCAAACATTCTACGCTTTGATCATTCCCTGGAAGACCAGTAGTGGTTTCCGATGCACATCTGGTGGCATTCTGTAATCTGCGGACTAACAGAGTATTGATGAAACACAGAAATTGCATCGGGATTGAATACAACAGATAATATTCGCACTTTCCTCCATGGGAGTAATGTCTCAAACAGTCTACGCTTTGATCGTTCCCTGGACGACCAGTAGTAATTTCCAATGCACATCTGGTTACATTCTGTGATCTGTGGACTAACAGAGTATTGATGAAACTCAGAAATTGCATCGCGATTTTAATACAACAGTTAATATTCGCACTTTCCTCCATGGGAGTTAAGTCTCAAACAGTCTACGCTTTGATCGTTCCCTGGAATACCAGTAGTAATTTCCGATGCACATCTGGAGGCATTCTGTAATCTGTGGACTGTCAGAGTGTTGATGAAACACAGAAATTCCATCGGGATTGAATACAACAGTCACCATGCGCACTTTCCTCCATATGAGTAATGCCTCAAACAGTCTACGTTTTGATCGTTCCCTGGAAGACCAGTAGTAGTTTCCGATGCACATCTGGACGCATTCTGTAATATGTGGACTATCAGAGTGTTGATGAAGCACAGAAATTCCATCGGGATTGAATACAACAGTCACTATGCGCACTTTCCTCCATGGGAGTAATGTCTCAAACTGTCTACGCTTTGATCATTCCCTGGAAGACCAGTAGTAGTTTCCGATGCACATCTGGAGTCATTCTGTAATATGTGGACTATCAGAGTGTTGATGAAACACAGAAATTCCATCGGGTTTGAATACAACAGTCACCAAGCTCACTTTCCTCCATGGGAGTAATTCTCAAACATTATAGGCATTGATCGTTCCTGGAAGACCAGTAGTAGTTTCCGATGCACATCTGGTGGTATTCTGTAATCTGTGGACTATCAGAGTGTTGGTGATACACAGATATAGCATCGGGATTGAATACAACAGTCACCATGCGCACTTTCCTCCATGGGAGTAATCTCTCAAACAGTATACGATTTGATCGTTCCCTGGAAGACCAGTAGTAGTTTCCGATGCACAACTGGTGGCATTCTGCAACCTGTGGATTATCAGAGTGTTGATGAAACACAGAAAATGCATCGGGATTGAATACAACAGTCACCATGCGCACTTTCCTCCACGGGAGTGATATCTCAAACAGTCTACGCTTTGATCGTTCCCTGGAATACCAGTAGTGGTTCCCGATGCACATCTGGTGACATTCTGTAATCTTTGGACTATCAGAGTGTTGATGAAACACAGAAATATAATTGGGATTAAATACTACAGTCACCATGCGCACTTTCCTCCATGGGAGTAATGTCTCATACATTCTACGCTTTGATCGTTCCCTGGAAGACCAGTAGTAGTTTCCGATGCACATCTGGAGGCATTCTGTAATCTGTGGACCTTCAAAGTGTTGATGAAACACAGAAATTTCATCGGGAGTGAATACAACAGTCACAATCCGCACTTTCCTCAATGGGAGTAATGTCTGATACAGTCTACGATTTGATTGTTCCCAGGAAGACCAGTAGTAGTTTCCGATGCACAACTGGAAACAATCTGTATTCTGTGCACTATCAGAGTGTTGATGAAACACAGAAAATGCATCGGGATTGAATACAACAGTCACCATGCACACTTTCTTCCACAGGAGTGATATCTCAAACAGTCTACGCTTTGATCGTTCCCTGGAGTACCAGTAGTAGTTTCCGATGCACATCTGGTGAAATTCTGTAATCTGTGGACTATCAGAGTGTTGATGAAACACAGAAATAGCATCGGGATTGAATACAACAGTCACCATGCGCACTTTCTTCATGGGAGTAATGTTTCAAACAGTCTACGCTCTGATCGTTCCGTGGAAGACCTGTAGTAGTGTCCGATGCACATCTGGTGGCATTCTGTAATCTGTGGACTAACAGAGTATTGATGAAACACAGAAATTGCATCGAGATTGAATACAACAGTTAATATTCGCACTTTCCTCCATGGGAGTAATGTCTCAAACAGTCTACGCTTTGATCGTTCCCTGGAAGACCAGTAGTAATTTCCGATGCACATCTGGAGTCATTCTGTAATCTGTGGACTATCAGAGTGTTGATGAAACAGAGAGATTGCAATGGAATTGAATACAACAGTCACCATGCGCACTTTCCTCCATGGGAGTAATGTCTCAAACAGTCTACGCTTTGAGTTCCCTGGAAGACCAGTAGTAGTTTTCGATGCACATCTGGAGGCATTCTGTAATCTGTGGAGTATCAGAGAATTGATGAAACACAGAAATTGCATCGGGATTGAATACAACCATCACCATGCGCACTTTCCTCCACAGGAGTAATGTCTCAAACAGTCTACGCTTTTATCGTTCCCTGGAAGACCAGTAGTAGTTTCCGAAGCACATCTGGTGGCATTCTGTAATCTGTGGACTATCAGAGTGTTGATGAAACACAGAAATTGCATCCGGATTGAATACAACAGTCACCATGCGCACTGTCCTCCACAGGAGTAATGTCTCAAACAGTCTACGTTTTGATCGTTCCCTGGAAGACCAGTAGTAGTTTCCGATGCACGTCTGGTGGCATTCTGTAATCTGTGGACTATCAGAGTGAAGATGAAACACAGAAAGTGCATCGGGATTGAATACAACAGTCACCATGCGCACTTTCATACACGGGAGTAATGTTTCTAACAGTCTACGATTTGATCGTTCCCTGGAAGATCAGTAGTAGTTTCCGATGCACACCTGGTGGCATTCCTAAATCTCTGGACTATCCGATTGTTGATGAAACACAGAAATTGCATCGGGATTGAATACAAGAGTCACCATGCGCACTTTGCTCCATGGGAGTAATGTCTCAAGTAGTCTACGCTTTGATCGTTCCCTGGAAGACCAGTAGTAGTTTCCGATGCACATCTGGATGCATTCTGTAATCTGTGGACTTTCAAAGTGTTGATGAAACACAGATATTGCAACGGGATTGAATACAAATGTCACCATGCGCAGTTTCCTCCATGGGAGTAATGTCTCAAACAGTCTACCCTTTGATCGTTCCCTGGAAGATCAGTAGTAGTTTCCGATGCACATCTGGTGGCATTCTGTAATATGGGGACTATCAGACTGTTGATGAAACACAGAAATTCCATCGGGATTGAATACAACAGTCACCATGCGCACTTCCCTCCATGGGAGTAATGTCTCAAACAGTCTACGCTTTGATCATTCCCTGGAAGACCAGTAGTAGTTTCCGATGCACATGTGGAGGCATTCTGTAATATGTGGACTATCTGAGTGTTGATGAAACACAGAAATTATATCGGGATTGAATACAACAGTCACCATGCGCACTTTCCTCCATGGGAGTAATGTCTCAAACAGTCTACGCTTTGGTCGTTCCCTGGAAGACCAGTAGTAACTTCCGATGCACATCTGGAGGCATTCTGTAAAATGTGGACTATAGACTGTTGATGAAACACAGAAATTCCATCGGGATTGAATACAACAGTCACCATGCGCACTTGCCTCCATGGGAGTAATGTCTCAAACAGTCTACGCTTTGATCGTTCCCTGGAAGACCAGTATTAGTTTCCGATGCACATCTTTAGGAATTCTGTAATATGTGGACTATCAGAATGTTGATGAAACACAGAAATTCCATCGGGATTGAATACAACAGTCACCATGCGCAGTTTCCTCCATGGGAGTAATGTCTCAAACAGTCTACGATTTGATCGTTCCCTGGAAGATCAGTAGTAGTTCCCGATGCACATCTGGTGGCATTCTGTAATCTGTGGACTATCAGAGTGTTGATGAAACACAGATATTGCATCGGGATTGAATATATCAGTCACCATGCGCACTTTCCTCCATGGGAGTAATGTCTCAAACAGTCTACGCTTTGATCGTTCCCAGGAAGACCAGTAGTGGTTTCCGATGCACATCTGGTGGCATTCTGTAATCTGTGGACTATCAGAGTGTTGGTGATACACAGAGATAGCATCGGGACTGAATACAACAGTCACCATGCGCAGTTTCCTCCATGGGAGTAATCTCTCAAACAGTCTACGATTTGATCGTTCCCTGGAAGATCAGTAGTAGTTCCCGATGCACATCTGGTGGCATTCTGTAATCTGTGGACTATCAGAGTGTTGATGAAACACAGATATTGCATCGGGATTGAATATATCAGTCACCATGCGCACTTTCCTCCATGGGAGTAATGTCTCAATCAGTCTACGCTTTGATCGTTCCCAGGAAGACCAGTAGTGGTTTCCGATGCACATCTGGTGGCATTCTGTAATCTGTGGACTAACAGAGTATTGATGAAACACAGAAATTGCATCGGGATTGAATACAACAGATAATATTCGCACTTTCCTCCATGGGAGTAATGTCTCAAAGAGTTTACGCTTTGATCGTTCCCTGGAAGACCAGTATCAGTTTCCGATGCACATCTTTAGGAATTCTGTAATATGTGGACTATCAGAATGTTGATGAAACACAGAAATTCCATCGGGATTGAATACAACAGTCACCATGCGCAGTTTCCTCCATGGGAGTAATGTCTCAAACAGTCTACGATTTGATCGTTCCCTGGAAGATCAGTAGTAGTTCCCGATGCACATCTGGTGGCATTCTGTAATCTGTGGACTATCAGAGTGTTGATGAAACACAGATATTGCATCGGGATTGAATATATCAGTCACCATGCGCACTTTCCTCCATGGGAGTAATGTCTCAAACAGTCTACGCTTTGATCGTTCCCAGGAAGACCAGTAGTGGTTTCCGATGCACATCTGGTGGCATTCTGTAATCTGTGGACTATCAGAGTGTTGGTGATACACAGAGATAGCATCGGGACTGAATACAACAGTCACCATGCGCAGTTTCCTCCATGGGAGTAATCTCTCAAACAGTCTACGATTTGATCGTTCCCTGGAAGATCAGTAGTAGTTCCCGATGCACATCTGGTGGCATTCTGTAATCTGTGGACTATCAGAGTGTTGATGAAACACAGATATTGCATCGGGATTGAATATATCAGTCACCATGCGCACTTTCCTCCATGGGAGTAATGTCTCAAACAGTCTACGCTTTGATCGTTCCCTGGACGACCAGTAGTAATTTCCAATGCACATCTGGTTACATTCTGTGATCTGTGGACTAACAGAGTATTGATGAAACTCAGAAATTGCATCGCGATTTTAATACAACAGTTAATATTCGCACTTTCCTCCATGGGAGTTAAGTCTCAAACAGTCTACGCTTTGATCGTTCCCTGGAATACCAGTAGTAATTTCCGATGCACATCTGGAGGCATTCTGTAATCTGTGGACTGTCAGAGTGTTGATGAAACACAGAAATTCCATCGGGATTGAATACAACAGTCACCATGCGCACTTTCCTCCATATGAGTAATGCCTCAAACAGTCTACGTTTTGATCGTTCCCTGGAAGACCAGTAGTAGTTTCCGATGCACATCTGGACGCATTCTGTAATATGTGGACTATCAGAGTGTTGATGAAGCACAGAAATTCCATCGGGATTGAATACAACAGTCACCATGCGCACTTTCCTCCATGGGAGTAATGTCTCAAACTGTCTACGCTTTGATCATTCCCTGGAAGACCAGTAGTAGTTTCCGATGCACATCTGGAGGCATTCTGTAATATGTGGACTATCAGAGTGTTGATGAAACACAGAAATTCCATCGGGTTTGAATACAACAGTCACCAAGCTCACTTTCCTCCATGGGAGTAATTCTCAAACATTATAGGCATTGATCGTTCCTGGAAGACCAGTAGTAGTTTCCGATGCACATCTGGTGGTATTCTGTAATCTGTGGACTATCAGAGTGTTGGTGATACACAGAGATAGCATCGGGATTGAATACAACAGTCACCATGCGCACTTTCCTCCATGGGAGTAATCTCTCAAACAGTATACGATTTGATCGTTCCCTGGAAGACCAGTAGTAGTTTCCGATGCACAACTGGTGGCATTCTGCAACCTGTGGATTATCAGAGTGTTGATGAAACACAGAAAATGCATCGGGATTGAATACAACAGTCACCATGCGCACTTTCCTCCACGGGAGTGATATCTCAAACAGTCTACGCTTTGATCGTTCCCTGGAATACCAGTAGTGGTTCCCGATGCACATCTGGTGACATTCTGTGATCTTTGGACTATCAGAGTGTTGATGAAACACAGAAATATAATTGGGATTAAATACTACAGTCACCATGCGCACTTTCCTCCATGGGAGTAATGTCTCATACATTCTACGCTTTGATCGTTCCCTGGAAGACCAGTAGTAGTTTCCGATGCACATCTGGAGGCATTCTGTAATCTGTGGACCTTCAAAGTGTTGATGAAACACAGAAATTTCATCGGGAGTGAATACAACAGTCACAATCCGCACTTTCCTCAATGGGAGTAATGTCTGATACAGTCTACGATTTGATTGTTCCCAGGAAGACCAGTAGTAGTTTCCGATGCACAACTGGAAACAATCTGTATTCTGTGCACTATCAGAGTGTTGATGAAACACAGAAAATGCATCGGGATTGAATACAACAGTCACCATGCACACTTTCTTCCACAGGAGTGATATCTCAAACAGTCTACGCTTTGATCGTTCCCTGGAGTACCAGTAGTAGTTTCCGATGCACATCTGGTGAAATTCTGTAATCTGTGGACTATCAGAGTGTTGATGAAACACAGAAATAGCATCGGGATTGAATACAACAGTCACCATGCGCACTTTCTTCATGGGAGTAATGTTTCAAACAGTCTACGCTCTGATCGTTCCGTGGAAGACCTGTAGTAGTGTCCGATGCACATCTGGTGGCATTCTGTAATCTGTGGACTAACAGAGTATTGATGAAACACAGAAATTGCATCGAGATTGAATACAACAGTTAATATTCGCACTTTCCTCCATGGGAGTAATGTCTCAAACAGTCTACGCTTTGATCGTTCCCTGGAAGACCAGTAGTAATTTCCGATGCACATCTGGAGTCATTCTGTAATCTGTGGACTATCAGAGTGTTGATGAAACAGAGAGATTGCAATGGAATTGAATACAACAGTCACCATGCGCACTTTCCTCCATGGGAGTAATGTCTCAAACAGTCTACGCTTTGAGTTCCCTGGAAGACCAGTAGTAGTTTTCGATGCACATCTGGAGGCATTCTGTAATCTGTGGAGTATCAGAGAATTGATGAAACACAGAAATTGCATCGGGATTGAATACAACCATCACCATGCGCACTTTCCTCCACAGGAGTAATGTCTCAAACAGTCTACGCTTTTATCGTTCCCTGGAAGACCAGTAGTAGTTTCCGAAGCACATCTGGTGGCATTCTGTAATCTGTGGACTATCAGAGTGTTGATGAAACACAGAAATTGCATCCGGATTGAATACAACAGTCACCATGCGCACTGTCCTCCACAGGAGTAATGTCTCAAACAGTCTACGTTTTGATCGTTCCCTGGAAGACCAGTAGTAGTTTCCGATGCACGTCTGGTGGCATTCTGTAATCTGTGGACTATCAGAGTGAAGATGAAACACAGAAATTGCATCGGGATTGAATACAACAGTCACCATGCGCACTTTCATACACGGGAGTAATGTTTCTAACAGTCTACGATTTGATCGTTCCCTGGAAGATCAGTAGTAGTTTCCGATGCACACCTGGTGGCATTCCTAAATCTCTGGACTATCCGATTGTTGATGAAACACAGAAATTGCATCGGGATTGAATACAAGAGTCACCATGCGCACTTTGCTCCATGGGAGTAATGTCTCAAGTAGTCTACGCTTTGATCGTTCCCTGGAAGACCAGTAGTAGTTTCCGATGCACATCTGGATGCATTCTGTAATCTGTGGACTTTCAAAGTGTTGATGAAACACAGATATTGCAACGGGATTGAATACAAATGTCACCATGCGCACTTCCCTCCATGGGAGTAATGTCTCAAACAGTCTACGCTTTGATCATTCCCTGGAAGACCAGTAGTAGTTTCCGATGCACATGTGGAGGCATTCTGTAATATGTGGACTATCTGAGTGTTGATGAAACACAGAAATTATATCGGGATTGAATACAACAGTCACCATGCGCACTTTCCTCCATGGGAGTAATGTCTCAAACAGTCTACGCTTTGGTCGTTCCCTGGAAGACCAGTAGTAACTTCCGATGCACATCTGGAGGCATTCTGTAAAATGTGGACTATAGACTGTTGATGAAACACAGAAATTCCATCGGGATTGAATACAACAGTCACCATGCGCACTTGCCTCCATGGGAGTAATGTCTCAAACAGTCTACGCTTTGATCGTTCCCTGGAAGACCAGTATTAGTTTCCGATGCACATCTTTAGGAATTCTGTAATATGTGGACTATCAGAATGTTGATGAAACACAGAAATTCCATCGGGATTGAATACAACAGTCACCATGCGCAGTTTCCTCCATGGGAGTAATGTCTCAAACAGTCTACGATTTGATCGTTCCCTGGAAGATCAGTAGTAGTTCCCGATGCACATCTGGTGGCATTCTGTAATCTGTGGACTATCAGAGTGTTGATGAAACACAGATATTGCATCGGGATTGAATATATCATCCACCATGCGCACTTTCCTCCATGGGAGTAATGTCTCAAACAGTCTACGCTTTGATCGTTCCCAGGAAGACCAGTAGTGGTTTCCGATGCACATCTGGTGGCATTCTGTAATCTGTGGACTATCAGAGTGTTGGTGATACACAGAGATAGCATCGGGACTGAATACAACAGTCACCATGCGCAGTTTCCTCCATGGGAGTAATCTCTCAAACAGTCTACGATTTGATCGTTCCCTGGAAGATCAGTAGTAGTTCCCGATGCACATCTGGTGGCATTCTGTAATCTGTGGACTATCAGAGTGTTGATGAAACACAGATATTGCATCGGGATTGAATATATCAGTCACCATGCGCACTTTCCTCCATGGGAGTAATGTCTCAAACAGTCTACGCTTTGATCGTTCCCAGGAAGACCAGTAGTGGTTTCCGATGCACATCTGGTGGCATTCTGTAATCTGTGGACTAACAGAGTATTGATGAAACACAGAAATTGCATCGGGATTGAATACAACAGATAATATTCGCACTTTCCTCCATGGGAGTAATGTCTCAAACAGTCTTCGCTTGATCGTTCCCTGGACGACCAGTAGTAATTTCCAATGCACATCTGGTTACATTCTGTAATCTGTGGACTAACAGAGTATTGATGAAACACAGAAATTGCATCGGGATTAAATACAACAGTTAATATTCGCACTTTCCTCAATGGGAGTAATGTCTGATACAGTCTACGATTTGATTGTTCCCAGGATGACCAGTAGTAGTTTCCGATGCACATCTGGAAACAATCTGTATTCTGTGGACTATCAGAGTGTTGATGAAACACAGAAATTCCATCGGGATTGAATACAACAGTCACCATGCGCACTTTCCTCCATGGGAGTAATGTCTCAAACAGTCTACGCTTTGATCGTTCTCTGGAAGACCAGTAGTAGTTTCCGATGTACAACTGGAGGCATTCTGTAATATGTGGACTATCAGAGTGTTGATGAAACACAGAAAATGCTTCGGGATTGAATACAACAGTCACCATGCGCACTTTCCTCCACGGGAGTGATATCTCAAACAGTCTACGCTTTGATCGTTCCCTGGAATACCAGTAGTAGTTTCCGATGCACATCTGGTATCATTCTGTAATCTGTGGACTATCAGAGTGTTGATGAAGCACAGAAATAGCATCGGGATTGAATACAACAGTCACCATGCGCACTTTCCCCCATGGGAGTAATGTCTCAAACAGTCTACGCTTTGATCGTTCCGTGGAAGAACAGTAGTGGTTTCCGATGCACATCTGGTGGCATTCTGTAATCTGTGGACTAACAGAGTATTGATGAAACACAGAAATTGCATCGGGATTGAATACAACAGATAATATTCGCACTTTCCTCCATGGGAGTAATGTCTCAAACAGTCTTCGCTTGATCGTTCCCTGGACGACCAGTAGTAATTTCCAATGCACATCTGGTTACATTCTGTAATCTGTGGACTAACAGAGTATTGATGAAACACAGAAATTGCATCGGGATTAAATACAACAGTTAATATTCGCACTTTCCTCCATGGGAGTAATGTCTCAAACAGTCTACGCTTTGATCGTTCCCTGAGAGACCAGTAGTAATTTCCTATGCACATCTGGAGGCATTCTGTAATCTGTGGACTATCAGAGTGTTGATGAAACACAGAAATTCCATCGGGATTGAATACAACAGTCACCATGCGCACTTTCCTCCATGGGAGTAATGTCTCAAACAGTCTACGCTTTGATCGTTCCCTGGAAGACCAGTAGTAGTTTCCGATGTACAACTGGAGGCATTCTGTAATATGTGGACTATCAGAGTGTTGATGAAACACAGAAAATGCTTCGGGATTGAATACAACAGTCACCATGCGCACTTTCCTCCACGGGAGTGATATCTCAAACAGTCTACGCTTTGATCGGTCCCTGGAATACCAGTAGAAGTTTCCGATGCACATCTGGTATCATTCTGTAATCTGTGGACTATCAGAGTGTTGATGAAACACAGAAATAGCATCGGGATTGAATACAACAGTCACCATGCGCACTTTCCTCCATGGGAGTAATGTCTCAAACAGTCTAAGCTTTGATCGTTCCGTGGAAGACCAGTAGTAGTGTCCGATGCACATCTGGTGGCATTCTGTAATCTGTGGATTAACGGAGTATTGATGAAACACAGAAATTGCATCGGGATTGAATACAACAGTTAATATTCGCACTTTCCTCCATGGGAGTTAAGTCTCAAACAGTCTACGCTTTGATCGTTCCCTGGAATACCAGTAGTAATTTCCGATGCACATCTGGAGGCATTCTGTAATCTGTGGACTGTCAGAGTGTTGATGAAACACAGAAATTCCATCGGGATTGAATACAAAAGTCACCATGCGCACTTTCCTCCATGGGAGTAATGTCTCAAACAGTCTACGCTTTGATCAATCCCTGCAAGACCAGTAGTAGTTTCCGATGCACATCTGGAGGCATTGTGTAATCTGTGGACCTTCAAAGTGTTGATGAAACACAGAAATTTCATCGGGAGTGAATACAACAGTCACAATCCGCACTTTCCTCAATGGGAGTAATGTCTGATACAGTCTATGATTTGATTGTTCCCAGGATGACCAGTAGTAGTTTCCGATGCACATCTGGAAACAATCTGTATTCTTTGGACTATCAGAATGTTGTTGAAACACAGAAATAGAATCGGTTTGAATACAACAATCGATATTGGCACTTTCCTCCAGGGGAGTAATTTCTCAAACAGTCTACGCTTTGATCGTTCCCTGGAAGGCCAGTAGTTGTTTGCGATGCACTACTGGTGGCATTCGGTAATCTGTGGACTATCAGAGTGTTGATGAAACACAGAAAATGCATCGGGATTGAATACAACAGTCACCATGCACACTTTCCTCCACGGGAGTGATATCTCAAACAGTCTACGCTTTAATCGTTCCCTGGAATACCAGAAGCTTATTTTCCGATGCACATCTGGTGACGTTCTGTACTCTGTGGACTATCAGAGTGTTGATGAAACACAGAAATAGCATCGGGATTGAATACAACAGTCACCATGCGCACTTTCCTCCATGGGAGTAATGTCTCAAACAGTCTACGCTTTGATCGTTCCCAGGAAGACCAGTAGTAGTTTCCGATGCACATCTGGAAACAATCTGTATTGTGTGGACTATCAGAGTGTTGATGAAACACAGAAATAGCATTGGGATTGAATACAACAGTCAATATTCGCACTTTCCTCCATGGGAGTATTTTCTCACACAGTCTACGCTTTGATCGTTCCCTGGAATACCAGCAGTAGTTTCCGATGCACATCTGGTGGCATTTTGTAATCTGTGGACTATCAGAGTGTTGATGAAACACAGAAAAAGCATCGGGATTGAATACAACAGTCACCATGCGCACTTTCCTCCACGGGAGTGATATCTCAAACAGTCTACGCTTTGATCGTTCCCTGGAAGACCAGTAGTAGTTTCCGATGCACATCTGGTTGCATTCTGTAATCTGTGGACCTTCAAAGTGTTGATGAAACACAGAAATTGCATCGGGATTAAATACAACAGTCACCATGCGCACTTTCCTCCATGGGAGTTATTCTCAAACAGTCTACGCCTTGATCGTTCCCTCTAAGACCAGTAGTAGTTTCCGATGCACAACTGGTGGCATTCTGCAATCTGTGGATTATCAGAGTGTTGATGAAACACAGAAAATGCATCGGGATTGAATACAACAGTCACCATGCGCACTTTCCTCCACGGGAGTGATATCTCAAACAGTCTACGCTTTGATCGTTCCTTGGAAGACCAGTAGTAGTTTCCGATGCACATCTGGAGGCATTCTGTAATCTGTGGACCTTCAAAGTGTTGATGAAACACAGAAATTTCATCGGGAGTGAATATAACAGATACAATCCGCACTTTCCTCAATGGGAGTAATGTCTGATACAGTCTACGATTTGATTGTTCCCAGGAAGACCAGTAGTAGTTTCCGATGCACATCTGGAAACATTCTGTATTCTGTGGACTATCAGAGTGTTGATGAAACACAGAAATAGAATCGGGATTGAATACAACAGTCGATATTCGCACTTTTCTCCATGGGAGTAATTTCTCAAACAGTCTACGCTTTGATCGTTCCCTGGAAGGCCAGTAGTTGTTTGCGATGCACTACTTGTGGCATTCTGTAATCTGTGGACTATCAGAGTGTTGATGAAACACAGAAAATGCATCGGGATTGAATACAACACTCACCATGCACACTTTCCTCCACAGGAGTGATATCTCAAACAGTCTACGCTTTGATCGTTCCCTGGAATACCAGTAGTAGTTTCCGATGCACATCTGGTGAAATTCTGTAATCTGTGGACTATCAGAGTGTAGATGAAACACAGAAATAGCATCGCGATTGAATACAACAGTCACCATGCGCACTTTCTTCATGGGAGTAATGTTTCAAACAGTCTACGCTCTGATCGTTCCTTGGAAGACCTGTAGTAGTGTCCGATGCACATCTGGTGGCATTCTGTAATCTGTGGACTAACAGAGTATTGATGAAACACAGAAGTTGCATCGGGATTGAATCCAACAGTTAATATTCGCACTTTCCTCCATAGGAGTAATGTCTCAAACAGTCTACGCTTTGATCGTTCCCTGGAAGACCAGTAGTAAATTCCGATGCACATCTGGGGTCATTCTGTAATCTGTGGACTATCAGAGTGTTGATGAAACACAGAAATCCCATCGGGATTGAATACAACAGTCACCATGCGCAGTTTCCTCCATGGGAGTAATGTCTCAAACAGTCTACGCTTTGATCGTTCCCTGGAAGACCAGTAGTAGTTTCCGATGCACATCTGGAGGCATTCTGTAATATGTGGACTATCAGAGTGTTGATGAAACACAGAAATTAAATCGGGATTGAATACAACAGTCACCATGCGCACTTTCCTCCATGGGAGTAATGTCTCAAACAGTCTACGCTATGGTCGTTCCCTGGAAGACCAGTAGTAACTTCCGATGCACATCTGGAGGCATTCTGTAAAATGTGGACTATAGAGTGTTGATGAAACACAGAAATTCCATCGGGATTGAATACAACAGTCACCATGCGCACTTTCCTCCATGGGAGTAATGTCTCAAAGAGTCTACGCTTTGATCGTTCCCTGGAAGACCAGTATTAGTTTCCGATGCACATCTGGAGGCATTCTGTAATATGTGGACTATCAGAGTGTGGATGAAACACAGAAATTATATCGGGATTGAATACAACAGTCACCATGCGCACTTTCCTCCATGGGAGTAATGTCTCAAACAGTCTACGTTTTGATCGTTCCCTGGAAGACCAGTAGTAGTTTCAATTGCACATCTGGAGGCACTCCGTAATCTTTGAATTATCAGAGTGATGATGAAACACAGAAATTGCATCGGGAATAAATACAACAGTCACCATGCGCACTTTCCTCCATGGGAGTAATGTTTCAAGCAGTCTACGCTTTGATCGCTCCCTGGAAGACCAGCAGTAGTTTCCGATGCACATCTGGTGGCACTCTGTAATATGTGGACTATCAGACTGTTGATGAAACACAGAAATTCCATCGGGATTGAATACAACAGTCACCATGCGCACTTTCCTCCATGGGAGTAATGTCTCAAACAGTCTACGCTTTGATCATTCCCTGGAAGACCAGTAGTAGTTTCCGATGCACATCTGGTGGTATTCTGTAATCTGTGGACTATCAGAGTGTTGGTGATACACAGAGATAGCATCGGGACTGAATACAACAGTCACCATGCGCAGTTTCCTCCATGGGAGTAATCTCTCAAACAGTCTACGATTTGATCGTTCCCTGGAAGATCAGTAGTAGTTCCCGATGCACATCTGGTGGCATTCTGTAATCTGTGGACTATCAGAGTGTTGATGAAACACAGAAATCCCATCAGGATTGAATACAACAGTCACCATGCGCAGTTTCCTCCATGGGAGTAATGTCTCAAACAGTCTACGCTTTGATCGTTACCTGCAAGACCAGTAGTAGTTTCCGATGCACATCTGGTGGCATTCTGTAATATGTGGACTATCAGACTGTTGATGAAACACAGAAATTCCATCGGGATTGAATACAACAGTCACCATGCGCACTTTCCTCCATGGGAGTAATGTCTCAAACAGTCTACGCTTTGATCATTCCCTGGAAGACCAGTAGTAGTTTCCGATGCACATCTGGAGGCATTCTGTAATATGTGGACTATCAGAGTGTTGAGGAAACACAGAAATTATATCGGGATTGAATACAACAGTCACCATGCGCACTTTCCTCCATGGGAGTAATGTCTCAAACAGTCTACGCTTTGGTCGTTCCCTGGAAGACCAGTAGTAACTTCCGATGCACATCTGGAGGCATTCTGTAAAATGTGGACTATAGAGTGTTGATGAAACACAGAAATTCCATCGGGATTTAATACAACAGTCTCCATGCGCACTTTCCTCCATGGGAGTAATGTCTCAAACAGTCTACGCTTTGATCGTTCCCTGGAAGACCAGTATTAGTTTCCGATGCACATCTGGAGGAATTCTGTAATATGTGGACTATCAGAATGTTGATGAAACACAGAAATTCCATCGGGATTGAATACAACAGTCACCATGCGCACATTCCTCCATGGGAGTAATGTCTCAAACAGTCTACGCTTTGATCATTCCCTGGAAGACCAGTAGTAGTTTCCGATGCACATCTGGTGGTATTCTGTAATCTGTGGACTATCAGAGTGTTGGTGTTACACAGAGATAGCATCGGGACTGAATACAACAGTCACCATGCGCAGTTTCCTCCATGGGAGTAATCTCTCAAACAGTCTACGATTTGATCGTTCCCTGGAAGATCAGTAGTAGTTTCCGATGCACATCTGGAAGCATTGTGTAATCTGTGGACCTTCAAAGTGTTGATGAAACACAGAAATTTCATTGGGAGTGAATACAACAGTCACAATCCGCACTTTCCTCAATGGGAGTAATGTCTGATACAGTCTACGATTTGATTGTTCCCAGGATGACCAGTAGTAGTTTCCGATGCACATCTGGAAAAAATCTGTATTCTGTGGACTATCAGAGTGTTGATGAAACACAGAAATAGAATCGGTTTGAATACAACAGTCGATATTCGCACTTTCCTCCATGGGAGTAATTTCTCAAACAGTCTACGCTTTGATCGTTCCCTGGAAGGCCAGTAGTTGTTTGCGATGCACTACTGGTGGCATTCCGTAATCTGTGGACTATCAGAGTGTTGATGAAACACAGAAAATGCATCGGGATTGAATACAACAGTCACCATGCACACTTTCCTCCACGGGAGTAATGTCTCAAACAGTCTACGCTTTGATCGTTCCCTGTTAGACCAGTAGTAGTTTCCGATGCACATCTGGAAAAAATCTGTATTCTGTGGACTATCAGAGTGTTGATGAAACACAGAAATAGAATCGGTTTGAATACAACAGTCGATATTCGCACTTTCCTCCATGGGAGTAATGTCTCAAACAGTCTACGCTTTGATCGTTCCCTGGAAGTTCAGTAGTAGTTTCCGACGCACATCTGGAGGCATTCTGTAATCTGTGGGCTATCACAGTGTTGATGAAACACAGAAATTGCATCGGGATTGAATACAACAGTCACCATCCGCACATTCCTCCATGGAGTAATGTCTGAAACAGTCTACGTTTTGATCGTTCCCTGGAACACCATTAGTAGTTTCCGGTGCACATCTGCAGGCATTCTGTAATCTGTGAACCCTCAAAATGTTGATGAAACACAGAAATTGCATCGGGAGTGAATACAACAGTCACCATCCGAACTTTCCTCCATAGGAGTAACGTCTGAAACAGTCTACGCTTTGATCGTTCCTAGGAAGACCAGTAGTAGTTTCCGATGAACATCTGGAGTCAATCTGTAATCTGTGGACTATCAGAGATTTGATGAAAATCAGAAATAGCATCAGGATTGAATACAACAGTCAACATGCGCTTTTCCCTCCATGGGAGTAATGTCTCAAACAGTCTATGCTTTGATCGTTCCTTGGAAGACCAGTGGTAGTTTCCGATGCACATCTAAGTCATTCTGTAATCTGTGGAGTATTAGAGTGTTGATGAAACACAGAAATTGCATCGGGATTGAATACAACAGTCAATATTCGCTCTTTCCACCACGGGAGTGATATCTCAAACAGTCTACGCTCTGATCGTTCCCCGGAATACCAGTAGTAGTTTCCGATGCACATATGGTGGAATTCTGTAATCTGTGGACCATCAGAGTGTTGATGAAACACAGAAATAGAATCGGGATTGAATACAACAGTCGATATTCGCACTTTTCTCCATGGGAGTAATTTCTCAAACAGTCTACGCTTTGATCGTTCCCTGGAAGGCCAGTAGTTGTTTGCGATGCACTACTTGTGGCATTCTGTAATCTGTGGACTATCAGAGTGTTGATGAAACACAGAAAATGCATCGGGATTGAATACAACACTCACCATGCACAGTTTCCTCCACAGGAGTGATATCTCAAACAGTCTACGCTTTGATCGTTCCCTGGAATACCAGTAGTAGTTTCCGATGCACATCTGGTGAAATTCTGTAATCTGTGGACTATCAGGGTGTAGATGAAACACAGAAATAGCATCGCGATTGAATACAACAGTCACCATGCGCACTTTCTTCATGGGAGTAATGTTTCAAACAGTCTACGCTCTGATCGTTCCGTGGAAGACCTGTAGTAGTGTCCGATGCACATCTGGTGGCATTCTGTAATCTGTGGACTAACAGAGTATTGATGAAACACAGAAGTTGCATCGGGATTGAATCCAACAGTTAATATTCGCACTTTCCTCCATGGGAGTAATGTCTCAAACAGTCTACGCTTTGATCGTTCCCTGGAAGACCAGTAGTAAATTCCGATGCACATCTGGGGTCATTCTGTAATCTGTGGACTATCAGAGTGTTGATGAAACACAGAAATCCCATCGGGATTGAATACAACAGTCACCATGCGCAGTTTCCTCCATGGGAGTAATGTCTCAAACAGTCTACGCTTTGATCGTTCCCTGGAAGACCAGTAGTAGTTTCCGATGCACATCTGGAGGCATTCTGTAATATGTGGACTATCAGAGTGTGGATGAAACACAGAAATTATATCGGGATTGAATACAACAGTCACCATGCGCACTTTCCTCCATGGGAGTAATGTCTCAAACAGTCTACGTTTTGATCGTTCCCTGGAAGACCAGTAGTAGTTTCAATTGCACATCTGGAGGCACTCCGTAATCTTTGAATTATCAGAGTGATGATGAAACACAGAAATTGCATCGGGAATAAATACAACAGTCACCATGCGCACTTTCCTCCATGGGAGTAATGTTTCAAGCAGTCTACGCTTTGATCGCTCCCTGGAAGACCAGCAGTAGTTTCCGATGCACATCTGGTGGCACTCTGTAATATGTGGACTATCAGACTGTTGATGAAACACAGAAATTCCATCGGGATTGAATACAACAGTCACCATGCGCACTTTCCTCCATGGGAGTAATGTCTCAAACAGTCTACGCTTTGATCATTCCCTGGAAGACCAGTAGTAGTTTCCGATGCACATCTGGTGGTATTCTGTAATCTGTGGACTATCAGAGTGTTGGTGATACACAGAGATAGCATCGGGACTGAATACAACAGTCACCATGCGCAGTTTCCTCCATGGGAGTAATCTCTCAAACAGTCTACGATTTGATCGTTCCCTGGAAGATCAGTAGTAGTTCCCGATGCACATCTGGTGGCATTCTGTAATCTGTGGACTATCAGAGTGTTGATGAAACACAGAAATCCCATCAGGATTGAATACAACAGTCACCATGCGCAGTTTCCTCCATGGGAGTAATGTCTCAAACAGTCTACGCTTTGATCGTTACCTGCAAGACCAGTAGTAGTTTCCGATGCACATCTGGTGGCATTCTGTAATATGTGGACTATCAGACTGTTGATGAAACACAGAAATTCCATCGGGATTGAATACAACAGTCACCATGCGCACTTTCCTCCATGGGAGTAATGTCTCAAACAGTCTACGCTTTGATCATTCCCTGGAAGACCAGTAGTAGTTTCCGATGCACATCTGGAGGCATTCTGTAATATGTGGACTATCAGAGTGTTGATGAAACACAGAAATTATATCGGGATTGAATACAACAGTCACCATGCGCACTTTCCTCCATGGGAGTAATGTCTCAAACAGTCTACGCTTTGGTCGTTCCCTGGAAGACCAGTAGTAACTTCCGATGCACATCTGGAGGCATTCTGTAAAATGTGGACTATAGAGTGTTGATGAAACACAGAAATTCCATCGGGATTTAATACAACAGTCTCCATGCGCACTTTCCTCCATGGGAGTAATGTCTCAAACAGTCTACGCTTTGATCGTTCCCTGGAAGACCAGTATTAGTTTCCGATGCACATCTGGAGGAATTCTGTAATATGTGGACTATCAGAATGTTGATGAAACACAGAAATTCCATCGGGATTGAATACAACAGTCACCATGCGCACATTCCTCCATGGGAGTAATGTCTCAAACAGTCTACGCTTTGATCATTCCCTGGAAGACCAGTAGTAGTTTCCGATGCACATCTGGTGGTATTCTGTAATCTGTGGACTATCAGAGTGTTGGTGTTACACAGAGATAGCATCGGGACTGAATACAACAGTCACCATGCGCAGTTTCCTCCATGGGAGTAATCTCTCAAACAGTCTACGATTTGATCGTTCCCTGGAAGATCAGTAGTAGGTTCCGATGCACATCTGGTGGCATTCTGTAATCTGTGGACTATCAGAGTGTTGATGAAACACAGAAATTGCATCGGGATTGAATACATCAGTCACCATGCGCACTTTCCTCCATGGGAGTAATGTCTCAAACAGTCTACGCTTTGATCGTTCCCTGTTAGACCAGTAGTAGTTTCCGATGCACATCTGGAAACTATCTGTATTCTGTGGACTATCAGAGTGTTGATGAAACACAGAAATAGCATCGGGATTGAATACAACAGTTAATATTCGCACTTTCCTCCATGGGAGTTAAGTCTCAAACAGTCTACGCTTTGATCGTTCCCTGGAATACCAGTAGTAATTTCCGATGCACATCTGGAGGCATTCTGTAATCTGTGGACTGTCAGAGTGTTGATGAAACACAGAAATCGCATCGGGATTGAATACAACAGTCACCATGCGCACTTTCCTCCATGGGAGTAATGTCTCAAACAGTCTACGCTTTGATCATTCCCTGCAAGACCAGTAGTAGTTTCCGATGCACATCTGGAAGCATTGTGTAATCTGTGGACCTTCAAAGTGTTGATGAAACACAGAAATTTCATCGGGAGTGAATACAACAGTCACAATCCGCACTTTCCTCAATGGGAGTAATGTCTGATACAGTCTACGATTTGATTGTTCCCAGGATGACCAGTAGTAGTTTCCGATGCACATCTGGAAAAAATCTGTATTCTGTGGACTATCAGAGTGTTGATGAAACACAGAAATAGAATCGGTTTGAATACAACAGTCGATATTCGCACTTTCCTCCATGGGAGTAATTTCTCAAACAGTCTACGCTTTGATCGTTCCCTGGAAGGCCAGTAGTTGTTTGCGATGCACTACTGGTGGCATTCCGTAATCTGTGGACTATCAGAGTGTTGATGAAACACAGAAAATGCATCGGGATTGAATACAACAGTCACCATGCACACTTTCCTCCACGGGAGTAATGTCTCAAACAGTCTACGCTTTGATCGTTCCCTGTTAGACCAGTAGTAGTTTCCGATGCACATCTGGAAAAAATCTGTATTCTGTGGACTATCAGAGTGTTGATGAAACACAGAAATAGAATCGGTTTGAATACAACAGTCGATATTCGCACTTTCCTCCATGGGAGTAATGTCTCAAACAGTCTACGCTTTGATCGTTCCCTGGAAGTTCAGTAGTAGTTTCCGACGCACATCTGGAGGCATTCTGTAATCTGTGGGCTATCAGAGTGTTGATGAAACACAGAAATTGCATCGGGATTGAATACAACAGTCACCATGCGCACTTTCCTACGTGGGAGTAATGTCTCTAAATGTCTACGCTTGGATCGATCCCAGGAAGACCAGTGGTAGTTTCCGACACACATCTGGAGGCATTCTGTAATCTGTGGGCTATCAGAGTGTTGATGAAACACAGAAATTGCATCGGGATTGAATACAACAGTCACCATCCGCACATTCCTCCATGGAGTAATGTCTGAAACAGTCTACGTTTTGATCGTTCCCTGGAACACCATTAGTAGTTTCCGGTGCACATCTGCAGGCATTCTGTAATCTGTGAACCCTCAAAATGTTGATGAAACACAGAAATTGCATCGGGAGTGAATACAACAGTCACCATCCGAACTTTCCTCCATAGGAGTAACGTCTGAACAGTCTACGCTTTGATCGTTCCTAGGAAGACCAGTAGTAGTTTCCGATGAACATCTGGAGTCAATCTGTAATCTGTGGACTATCAGAGATTTGATGAAAATCAGAAATAGCATCAGGATTGAATACAACAGTCAACATGCGCTTTTCCCTCCATGGGAGTAATGTCTCAAACAGTCTATGCTTTGATCGTTCCTTGGAAGACCAGTGGTAGTTTCCGATGCACATCTAAGTCATTCTGTAATCTGTGGAGTATTAGAGTGTTGATGAAACACAGAAATTGCATCGGGATTGAATACAACAGTCAATATTCGCTCTTTCATCCACGGGAGTGATATCTCAAACAGTCTACGCTCTGATCGTTCCCCGGAATACCAGTAGTAGTTTCCGATGCACATATGGTGGAATTCTGTAATCTGTGGACCATCAGAGTGTTGATGAAACACAGAAATTGCATCGGGATTGAATACAAAAGTCACCATGCGCTTTTTCCTCCACGGGAGTGATAACTCAAACAGTCTACGCTTTGATCGTTCCCTGGAATACTAGTAGTAGTTTCCGATGCACATCTGGTGACATTCTGTAATCTGTGGACTATCAGAGTGTTGATGAAACACAGAAATATAATTGGGATTGAATACTACAGTCACCATGTGCACTTTCCTCCATGGGAGTAATGTCTCAAACATTCTACGCTTTGATCGTTCCCTGGAAGACCAGTAGTAGTTTCCGATGCACATCTGGAGGCATTCTGTAATCCGTGGACCTTCAAAGTGTTGATAAAACAAAGAAATTTCATCGGGAGTGAATACAACAGTCACAATCCGCACTTTCCTCAATGGGAGTAATGTCTGATACAGTCTACGATTTGATTGTTCCCAGGAAGACCAGTAGTAGTTTCCGATGCACTTCTGGAGGCATTGTGTAATCTGTGGACCTTCAAAGTGTTGATGAAACACAGAGAATGCATCGGGAGTGAATACAACAGTCACAATCCGCACTTTCCTCCATGGGAGTAATGTCTGAAACAGTCTACGATTTGATCGTTTCCTTGAAGACCAGTAGTAGTTTCCGATGCACATCTGTTGAAATTCTGTAATCTGTGGACTATCAGAGTGTTGATGAAACACAGAAATTGCATCGGGATTGAATACATCAGTCACCATGCGCACTTCCCTACATGGGAGTAATGTCTCTAACAGTCTACGCTTGGATCGATCCCAGGAAGACCAGTGGTAGTTTCCGACGCACATCTGGAGGCATTCTGTAATCTGTGGGCTATCAGAGTGTTGATGAAACACAGAAATTGCATCGGGATTGAATACAACAGTCACCATCGGCACTTTCCTCCATGGAGTAATGTCTGAAACAGTCTACGCATTGATCGTTCCCTCGAACACCATTACTAGTTTCCGGTGCACATCTGCAGGCATTCTGTAATCTGTGAACCATCAAAATGTTGATGAAACACAGAAATTGGATCGGGAGTGAATACAACAGTCACCATCCACACTTTCCTCCATGGGAGTAACGTCTGAAACAGTCTACGCATTGATCGTTCCCAGGAAGACCAGTAGTAGTTTCCGATGCACATCTGGAGGCAATCTGTAATCTGTGGACTATCAGAGTGTTGATGAAAATCAGAAATTGCATCAGGATTGAATACAACAGTCACCATGCGCTTTTTCCTCCATGGGAGTAATGTCTCAAACAGTCTACGCTTTGATCGTTCCCTGGAAGACCAGTGGTAGTTTCCGATGCACATCTAAGGCATTCTGTAATCTGTGGACTATTCGAGTGTTGATGAAACACCGAAATTGCATCGGGATTGAATACAACAGTCAATATTCGCACTTGCCTCCATGGGAGTAATGTCTCAAACAGTCTACGCTTTGATTGTTCCGTGGAAGACCAGTAGTAATTTCCGATGCACATCTGGAGGCATTCTGTAATCTGTGGGCTATCAGAGTGTTAATGAAACACAGAAACTGCATCGGGATTAAATACTTCAGTCACCATGCGCACTTTCCTCCATGGGAGTAATGTCTCAAACAGTCTACGCTTTGATCGCTTCCTAGAAAACCAATAGTAGTTGCCGATGCACATCTGGTGGCATTCTGTGATCTGTGGACTATCAGAGTGTTGGTGAAACACTGAGATAGCATTGGGATTGGATACAACAGTCACCATGCGCATTTTCCTCCATGGGAGTAATGTCTCAAAGAGGCTACGCTTTGATCGTTCCCTGGAAGACCAGTAGTAGTTTCCGATGCACATCTGGAGGCATTCTGTAATCTGTGGACCTTCAAAGTGTTGATGAAACACAGAAATTGCATCATGAGTGAATACAACAGTCACAATCCGCACTTTCCTCAATGGGAGTAATGTCTGATCCAGTCTACGCTTTGATCGTTCCCAGGAAGACCAGTAGTAGTTCCCGATGCACATCTGGTGGCATTCTGTATTCTGTGGACTATCAGAGTGTTGGTGAAACACTGGGATAGCATCGGGATTGGATACAACAGTCACCATGCGCACTTTCCTCCATGGGAGTAATGTCTCAAATAGTCTACGCTTTGATCGTTCCCTGGAAGACCAGTAGTAGTTTCCAATGCACATCTGGAGGCATTCTGTAATCTGTCGACTAACTGAATGTTGATGAAACACAGAAATTGCATGGGGATTTTATACAACAGTCACCATGCGCACTATCCTCAACGGGAGTAATGTCTCAAACAGTCTATGCTTTGGTCGTTCCCTGGAAGACCAGTAGTAGTTTCCGATGCACATCTGGAGGCATTCTGTAATCTGTGGACCTTCAAAGTGTTGATGAAACACAGAAATTGCATCGGGATTGAATACAACAGTCACCATGCGCACTTTCCTCCATGGGAGTAATGTCTCAAACAGTCTATGATTTGATCGTTCCCAGGAAGACCAGTAGTAGTTTCCGATGCACATCTGGAATCAATCTGTAATCTGTGGACTATCAGAGTGTTGATGAAACACAGAAATTGCATCGGGATTGAATACAACAGTCACCATTCGCACTTTCCTCCACGGGAATATTGTCTCGAACAGTCTACGGTTTCATCGTTCCCTGGAAGACCAGTAGCAGTTTCCGATGCACATCTGGTAGCATTCTGTAATCTGTGGAACTTGAAAGTTTGATGAAACACAGAAATTGCATCGGAATTGAATACAACAGTCACCATGCGCACTTTCCTCCATGGGAGTAATGTCTCACACAGTCTACGCTTTGATCGTTCCCTGTTAGACCAGTACTAGTTTCCGATGCACATCTGTAGGTATTCTGTAACCTGTGGACTATCAGAGTGTTGATGAAACACAGAAATTGAATCGGGATTTAATACAACAGTCACCATCCGCACTTTCCTCCATGGGAGTAACGTCTGAAACAGTCTACGCTTTGATCGTTCCCAGGAAGACCAGTAGTAGTTTCCGATGCACATCTGGAAACAATCTGTATTCTGTGGACTATCAGAGTGTTGATGAAACACAGAAATTGCATCGGGATTGAATACAACAGTCACCATGCGCACTTCCCTACGTGGGAGTAATGTCTCTAAATGTCTACGCTTGGATCGATCATAGGAAGACCAGTGGTAGTTTCCGACGCACATCTGGAGGCATTCTGTAATCTGTGGGCTATCAGAGTGTTGATGAAACACAGAAATTGCATCGGGATTGAATACAACAGTCACCATCCGCACATTCCTCCATGGAGTAATGTCTGAAACAGTCTACGTTTTGATCGTTCCCTGGAACACCATTAGTAGTTTCCGGTGCACATCTGCAGGCATTCTGTAATCTGTGAACCCTCAAAATGTTGATGAAACACAGAAATTGCATCGGGAGTGAATACAACAGTAACCATCCGAACTTTCCTCCATAGGAGTAACGTCTGAAACAGTCTACGCTTTGATCGTTCCTAGGAAGACCAGTAGTAGTTTCCGATGAACATCTGGAGTCAATCTGTAATCTGTGGACTATCAGAGGGTTGATGAAAATCAGAAATAGCATCAGGATTGAATACAACAGTCAACATGCGCTTTTCCCTCCATGGGAGTAATGTCTCAAACAGTCTACGCTTTGATCGTTCCCTGGAAGACCAGTGGTAGTTTCCGATGCACATCTACGGCATTCTGTAATCTGTGGACTATTCGAGTATTGATGAAACACAGAAATTGCATCGGGATTGAATACAACAGTCAATATTCGCTCTTTCCACCACGGGAGTGATATCTCAAACAGTCTACGCTTTGATCGTTCCCCGGAATACCAGTAGTAGTTTCCGATGCACATATGGTGGAATTCTGTAATCTGTGGACCATCAGAGTGTTGATGAAACACAGAAATTGCATCGGGATTGAATACAAAAGTCACCATGCGCTTTTTCCTCCACGGGAGTGATAACTCATACAGTCTACGCTTTGATCGTTCCCTGGAATACTAGTAGTAGTTTCCGATGCACATCTGGTGACATTCTGTAATCTGTGGACTATCAGAGTGTTGATGAAACACAGAAATATAATTGGGATTGAATACTACAGTCACCATGTGCACTTTCCTCCATGGGAGTAATGTCTCAAACATTCTACGCTTTGATCGTTCTCTCGAAGACCAGTAGTAGTTTCCGATGCACATCTGGAGGCATTCTGTAATCCGTGGACCTTCAAAGTGTTGATAAAACAAAGAAATTTCATCGGGAGTGAATACAACAGTCACAATCCGCACTTTCCTCAATGGGAGTAATGTCTGATACAGTCTACGATTTGATTGTTCCCAGGAAGACCAGTAGTAGTTTCCGATGCACTTCTGGAGGCATTCTGTAATCTGTGGACCTTCAAAGTGTTGATGAAACACAGAGAATGCATCGGGAGTGAATACAACAGTCACAATCCGCACTTTCCTCCATGGGAGTAATGTCTGAAACAGTCTACGATTTGATCGTTTCCTTGAAGACCAGTAGTAGTTTCCGATGCACATCTGTTGGAATTCTGTAATCTGTGGACTATCAGAGTGTTGATGAAACACAGAAATTGCATCGGGATTGAATACATCAGTCACCATGCGCACTTCCCTACATGGGAGTAATGTCTCTAACAGTCTACGCTTGGATCGATCCCAGGAAGACCAGTGGTAGTTTCCGACGCACATCTGGAGGCATTCTGTAATCTGTGGGCTATCAGAGTGTTGATGAAACACAGAAATTGCATCGGGATTGAATACAACAGTCACCATCGGCACTTTCCTCCATGGAGTAATGTCTGAAACAGTCTACGCATTGATCGTTCCCTCGAACACCATTAGTAGTTTCCGGTGCACATCTGCAGGCATTCTGTAATCTGTGAACCATCAAAATGTTGATGAAACACAGAAATTGGATCGGGAGTGAATACAACAGTCACCATCCACACTTTCCTCCATGGGAGTAACGTCTGAAACAGTCTACGCATTGATCGTTCCCAGGAAGACCAGTAGTAGTTTCCGATGCACATCTGGAGGCAATCTGTAATCTGTGGACTATCAGAGTGTTGATGAAAATCAGAAATTGCATCAGGATTGAATACAACAGTCACCATGCGCTTTTTCCTCCATGGGAGTAATGTCTCAAACAGTCTACGCTTTGATCGTTCCCTGGAAGACCAGTGGTAGTTTCCGATGCACATCTACGGCATTCTGTAATCTGTGGACTATTCGAGTGTTGATGAAACACAGAAATTGCATCGGGATTGAATACAACAGTCAATATTCGCCCTTGCCTCCATGGGAGTAATGTCTCAAACAGTCTACGCTTTGATTGTTCTGTGGAAGACCAGTAGTAATTTCCGATGCACATCTGGAGGCATTCTGTAATCTGTGGGCTATCAGAGTGTTAATGAAACACAGAAACTGCATCGGGATTAAATACATCAGTCACCATGCGCACTTTCCTCCATGGGAGTAATGTCTCAAACAGTCTATGATTTGATCGTTCCCAGGAAGACCAGTAGTAGTTTCCGATGCACATCTGGAATCAATCTGTAATCTGTGGACTATCAGAGTGTTGATGAAACACAGAAATTGCATCGGGATTGAATACAACAGTCACCATTCGCACTTTCCTCCACGGGAATATTGTCTCGAACAGTCTACGGTTTCATCGTTCCCTGGAAGACCAGTAGCAGTTTCCGATGCACATCTGGTAGCATTCTGTAATCTGTGGAACTTGAAAGTTTGATGAAACACAGAAATTGCATCGGAATTGAATACAACAGTCACCATGCGCACTTTCCTCCATGGGAGTAATGTCTCACACAGTCTACGCTTTGATCGTTCCCTGTTAGACCAGTACTAGTTTCCGATGCACATCTGTAGGTATTCTGTAACCTGTGGACTATCAGAGTGTTGATGAAACACAGAAATTGAATCGGGATTGAATACAACAGTCACCATCCGCACTTTACTCCATGGGAGTAACGTCTGAAACAGTCTACGCTTTGATCGTTCCCAGGAAGACCAGTAGTAGTTCCCGATGCACATCTGGTGGCATTCTGTATTCTGTGGACTATCAGAGTGTTGATGAAACACTGGGATAGCATCGGGATTGGATACAACAGTCACCATGCGCACTTTCCTCCATGGGAGTAATGTCTCAAATAGTCTACGCTTTGATCGTTCCCTGGAAGACCAGTAGTAGTTTCCAATGCACATCTGGAGGCATTCTGTAATCTGTCGACTAACTGAATGTTGATGAAACACAGAAATTGCATGGGGATTTTATACAACAGTCACCATGCGCACTATCCTCAACGGGAGTAATGTCTCAAACAGTCTATGCTTTGGTCGTTCCCTGGAAGACCAGTAGTAGTTTCCGATGCACATCTGGAGGCATTCTGTAATCTGTGGACCTTCAAAGTGTTGATGAAACACAGAAATTGCATCGGGATTGAATACAACAGTCACCATGCGCACTTTCCTCCATGGGAGTAATGTCTCAAACAGTCTATGATTTGATCGTTCCCAGGAAGACCAGTAGTAGTTTCCGATGCACATCTGGAATCAATCTGTAATCTGTGGACTATCAGAGTGTTGATGAAACACAGAAATTGCATCGGGATTGAATACAACAGTCACCATTCGCACTTTCCTCCACGGGAATATTGTCTCGAACAGTCTACGGTTTCATCGTTCCCTGGAAGACCAGTAGCAGTTTCCGATGCACATCTGGTAGCATTCTGTAATCTGTGGAACTTGAAAGTTTGATGAAACACAGAAATTGCATCGGAATTGAATACAACAGTCACCATGCGCACTTTCCTCCATGGGAGTAATGTCTCACACAGTCTACGCTTTGATCGTTCCCTGTTAGACCAGTACTAGTTTCCGATGCACATCTGTAGGTATTCTGTAACCTGTGGACTATCAGAGTGTTGATGAAACACAGAAATTGAATCGGGATTGAATACAACAGTCACCATCCGCACTTTACTCCATGGGAGTAACGTCTGAAACAGTCTACGCTTTGATCGTTCCCAGGAAGACCAGTAGTAGTTTCCGATGCACATCTGGAGGCAATCTGTAATCTGTGGACTATCAGAGTGTTGATGAAAATCAGAAATTGCATCGGGATTGAATACAACAGTCACCATGCCCTCTTTCCTCCATGGGAGTAATGTCTCAAACAGTCTACGCTTTGATCGTTCCCTGGAAGACCAGTGGTAGTTTCCGATGCACATCTGAGGCATTCTGTAATCTGTGGACTATTACAGTGTTGATGAAACACAGAAATTGCATCGGGATTGAATACAACAGTTAATATTCGCACTTTCCTCCATGGGAGTAATGTATCAAACAGTCTACGATTTGATCGCTTCCTGGAAGACCAGTAGTAGTTTCCGATGCACATCTGGTTGCATTCTGTAATCTGTGGACCTTCAAAGTGTTGATGAAACATAGAAATTGCATCGGGAATTAATACAACAGTCATCATGCGCACTTTCCTCCATTTGAGTAATTCTCAAACAATCTATGCCTTGATCGTTCCCTGGAAGACCAGTAGTAGTTTCCGATGCACATCTGGACTCATTCTGTAATCTGTGGACCTTAAAAATGTTGATGAAATACAGATATTTCATCGGGAGTGAATACAACAGTCACAATCCGCACTTTCCTCAATGGGAGTAATGTCTGATACAGTCTACGCTTTGATCGTTCCCAGGAAGACCAGTAGTAGTTTCCGATGCACATCTGGAAACAATCTGTATTCTGTGGACTATCAGAGTGTTGATGAAACACAGAAATAGAATCGGGATTGAATACAACAGTTGATATTCGTACTTTCCTCCATGGGAGTAATTTCTCAAACAGTCTACGCTTTGATCGTTCCCTGGAATACCAGTAGTATTTTCCGATGCACATCTGGTGACATTCTGTACTCTGTGGACTATCAGAGTGCTGATGAAACACAGAAATAGCATCGGGATTGAATACAACAGTCACCATGCGCACTTTCCTCCATGGGAGTAATGTCTCAACAGTCTACGCTTTGATTGTTCCGTGGAAGACCAGTAGTAGTGTCCGATGCACATCTGGGGGCATCCTGTAATCTGTGGACTAACAGAGTGTTGATGAAACACAGAAATTGCATCGGGATTTAATACAACAGTTAATATTATCACTTTCCTCCATGGGAGTAATGTCTCAAACAGTCAACGCTTTGATCGTTCCCTGGAAGACCAGTAGTAATTTCCGATGCACATCTGGAGGCACTCTGTAATCTGTGGACTATCAGAGTGTTAGTGAAACACAGAAATTGCATCGGGATTGAATACAACAGTCACCATATGCACTTTCCTCCATGGGAGTAATGTCTCAAACTGTCTACGCTTTGATCGCTTCCTGGAAGACAAGTAGTAGTTTCCGATGCACATCTGGTGGCATTCAGTAATCTGTGGACTATCAGAGTGTTCGTGAAACACTGAGATAGCATTGGGATTGGATACAACAGTCAGCATGCGCACTTTCCTCCACGGGAGTAATGTCTGAAACAGTCAACGCTTTGATCGTTCCCTGGAAGACCAGTAGTAGCTTCCGATGCACATCTGGAGGCATTCTGTAATCTGTGGACCTTCAACGTGTTGATGAAACACAGAAATTGCATCGGGAGTGAATACAACAGTCACAATCCGCACTTTCCTCAATGGGAGTAATGTCTGATACAGTCTACGCTTTGATCCTTCCCAGGAAGACCTGTAGTAGTTTCCGATGCACATCTGGAACATTCTGTTTTCTGTGGACTATCAGAGTGTTGATGAAACACAGAAAAAGCATCGGGATTGAATACAATAGTCAATATTCGCACTTTCCTCCAT
The DNA here is from genome assembly GCF_023897955.1 of Schistocerca gregaria. Taxonomy (NCBI): domain Eukaryota; kingdom Metazoa; phylum Arthropoda; class Insecta; order Orthoptera; family Acrididae; genus Schistocerca; species Schistocerca gregaria. The sequence goes on from NC_064927.1 coordinate 47,104,631, forward strand.
CGGAGTAATTTCTCAAACAGTCTACGCTTTGATCGTTACCTGGAAGGCCAGTAGTGGTTTCCGATGCACAACGGGTGGCATTCTGTAATCTGTGGACTATCAGAGTGTTGATGGAACACAGAAAGTGCATCGGGATTGAATACAACAGTCACCATGCGCACTTTCCCCCATGGGGGTAATGTCTTAAACAGTCTACAGCTTTGATCGTTCCGTGGAAGACCAGTAGTAGTTTCCGATGCACATCTGGTTGCATTCTGTAATCTGTGGACCTTCAAAGTGTTGATGAAACACAGAAATTGCATCGGAATTGAATACAACAGTTACCATGCGCATTTTCCTCCATGGGAGAAATTCTCAAACAGTCTACGTCTTGATTGTTCCCTGGAAGACCAGTAGTAGTTTCCGATGCACATCTGGAGGCATTCTGTAATCTGTGGACTATCTGAGTGTTGATGAGACACAGAAATTGCATCGGGATTGAATACAACAGTCACCAGGCGCACTTTCCTCCATGGGAGTAATGTCTCAAACAGTCAACGCTTTGATCGTTCCCTGGAAGACCAGTAGTAGCTTCCGATGCACATCTGGAGGCATTCTGTAATCTGTGGACCTTCAAAGTGTTGATGAAATACAGAAATTGCATCGGGAGTGAATACAACAGTCACAATCCGCACTTTCCTCAATGGGAGTAATGTCTGATACAGTCTACGCTTTGATCCTTCCCAGGAAGACCTGTAGTAGTTTCCGATGCACATCTGGAACATTCTGTTTTCTGTGGACTATCAGAGTGTTGATGAAACACAGAAAAAGCATCGGGATTGAATACAACAGTCAATATTCGCACTTTCCTCCATCGGAGTAATTTCTCAAACAGTCTACGCTTTGATCGTTCCCTGGAACACCATTAGTAGTTTCCGGTGCACATCTGAGGCATTCTGTAATCTGTGGACTATTAGAGTGTTGATGAAACACAGAAATTGCATCGGGATTGAATACAACAGTCACCATGCGCACTTTCCTCCACGGGGGTGATATCTCAAACAGTCTACGCTTTGATCGTTATCTGGAAGACCAGTAGTAGTTTCCTATGCACATCTTATGGCATTCTGTAATCTGTGGACTAACAGAGTGTTGATGAAACACAGAAATTGCATCGGGATTGAATACAACAGTCACCATGCACACTTTCCTCCATGGGAGTAATGTCTCAAACAGTCTACGCTTTGATCGTTCCCTGGTAGACCAGTAGTAGTTTCCGATGCACATCTGGAGGCATTCTGTAATCTGTGGACTATCAGAGAGTTGATGAAACACAGAAATTGCATCGGAATGGAATACTACAGTCACCATGTGCTCTTTCCTCCATGGGAGTCATGTCTCAAACTGTCCATCCATTGATCGTTCCCTGGAAGACCAGTAGTAGTTTCCGATGCACAACTGGTGGCATTCTGTAATCTGTGGACCATCAGAGTGTTGATGAAACACAGAAATTGCATCGGAATTGAATACAACAGTCACCATGCGCACTTTCCTCCACGGGAGTTATGTCTCAGACAGACTACGCTTTGATCGTTCAATGGAAGACCAGTAGTAGTTTGCGATGCACATCTGGAGGCATTCTGTAATCTGTGGAATATCTGAGTGTTTATGAAACACAGATATTGCATCGGGATTGAATACAACAGTCACCATGCGCACTTTCCTCCATGGGAGTAATGTCTCATAGAGTTTACGCTTTGATCGTTAAGTGGAAGACCAGTAGTAGTTTCCGATGCACATCTGGAGACATTCTGTAATCTGTGGACTATCAGATTGTTGAAGAAACACAGAAATTGCATCGGGATTGAATACAACAGACACCATGCGCACTTTCCTCCATGGGAGTAATGTCTCAAACAGTCTACGCTTTGATCGTTCCCTGGAAGACCAGTAGTAGTTTCCGATGCTCATCTGGAGGCACTCTGTAATCTGTGGACTGTCAGACTGTTGATGAAACACAGAAATTGCATCGGTATTGAATACAACAGTCACCATGCGCACTTTCCTCCACTAGAGTTATGTCTCAAACAGTCTACGCTTTGATCGCTCCCTGGAAGACCAGTAGTAGTTTCCGATCCACACCTGGAGGCATTCTGTAATCTGTGGACTATCAGAGTGTTGATGAAACACAGAAATTATATCGGGATTGAATACAAGAGTCACCATGCGCACTTTCCTCCATGGGAGTAATGTCTCATAGAGTTTACGCTTTGATCGTTCCGTGGAAGACCAGTAGTAGTTTCCGATGCAAATCTGGAGACATTCTGTAACCTGTGGACTATCAGATTGTTGATGAAACACAGAAATTGCATCGGGATTGAATACAACAGTCACCATGCGCACTTTCCTCCATGTGAGTAATGTCTCAAACAGTCTACGCTTTGATCGTTCCCTGGAAGACCAGTAGTAGTTTCCGATGCACATCTGGAGGCACTCTGTAATCTGTGGACTGTCAGACTGTTGATGAAACACAGAAATTGCATCGGTATTGAATACAACAGTCAACATGCACACTTTCCACAATGCGAGTAATGTCTCAAACAGTCTACGCTTTGATCGTTCCCTGGAAGACCAGTAGTAGTTTCCGATGCACATCTGGAGGCATTCTGTAATCTGTGGACTATCAGAGTGTTGATGAAACACAGAAATTATATCGGGATTGAATACAACAGTCACCATGCGCACTTTCCTCCATGGGAGTAATGTCTCATAGAGTTTACGCTTTGATCGTTCCGTGGAAGACCAGTAGTAGTTTCCGATGCACATCTGGAAGCATTCTGTAATCTGTGGACCTTCAAAGTGTTGATGAACACAGAAATTGCCTCGCGATTGAATACAACAGTCACCATGCGCACTTTCCTCCATGGGAGTAATGTCTCAAAGAGTTTACGCTTTGATCGTTCCGTGGAAGACCAGTTGTAGTTTCGGATGCACATCTGGTGGCATTCTGTAGTATGTGGACTATCAGAGAGTTGATGAAACACAGAAATTGCATCAGAATTGAATACAACAGTCACCATCCACGCTTTCCTCCATGGGAGTAATGTCTGAAACAGTCTACGCTTTGATCGTTCCCTGGACGACCAGTAGTAGTTTCCGATGCACATCTGGTGGCATTCTGTAATCTGTTGACTATCATAGTGTTGATGAAACACAGAAATTGCATCGGGATTGAATACAACAGTCACCATGCGCACTTTCCTCCATGCTAGTAATATCTCTAACAGTCTACGCTTTGATCATTCCCTGGAAGACCAGTAGTAGTTTCCGATGCACATCTGGAGGCATTCTGAATTCTGTGGACTATCAGAGTGTTGATGAAACAAAGAAAATGCATCGGTATTGAATACAACACTCACCATGCGCACTTTCCTCCATGGGAGTAATGTCTCAAAGAGTTTACGCTTTGATCATTCCCTGGAAGACCAGTAGTAGTTTCCGATGCACATCTGGAGGCATTCTGTAATCTGTGGACTATCAGAGTGTTGATGAAACACATAAAATGCATCGGGATTGAATACAACAGTCACCATGCGCACTTTCCTCCACGGGAGTTATGTCTCAAACAGTCTACGCTTTGATCGTTCCCTGGAAGACCAGTAGTAGTTTCCGATGCACACCTGGAGGCATTCTGTAATCTGTGGACTATCAGAGTGTTGATGAAGCACAGAAATTATATAGGGATTGAATACAACAGTCACCATGCGCACTTTCCTCCATGGGAGTAATGTCTCATAGAGTTTACGCTTTGATCGTTAAGTGGAAGACCAGTAGTAGTTTCCGATGCACATCTGGAGACATTCTGTAATCTGTGGACTATCAGATTGTTGATGAAACACAGAAATTGCATCGGGATTGAATACAACAGACACCATGCCCACTTTCCTCCATGGGAGTAATGTCTCAAACAGTCTACGCTTTGATCGTTCCCTGGAAGACCAGTAGTAGTTTCCGATGCACATCTGGAGGCACTCTGTAATCTGTGGACTGTCAGACTGTTGATGAAACACAGAAATTGCATTGGTATTGAATACAACAGTCACCATGCGCACTTTCCTCCACGGGAGTTATGTCTCAAACAGTCTACGCTTTGATCGCTCCCTGGAAGACCAGTAGTAGTTTCCGATCCACACCTGGAGGCATTCTTTAATCTGTGGGCTATCAGAGTGTTGATGAAACACAGAAATTATATCGGGATTGAATACAACAGTCACCATGCGCCCTTTCCTCCATGGGAGTAATGTCTCATAGAGTTTACGCTTTGATCGTTCCGTGGAAGACCAGTGGTAGTTTCCGATGCACATCTGGAGACATTCTGTAATCTGTGGACTATCAAATTGTTGATGAAACACAGAAATTGCATCGGGATTGAATACAACAGTCACCATGCGCACTTTCCTCCATGGGAGTAATGTCTCAAACAGTCTACGCTTTGATCGTTCCCTGGAAGACCAGTAGTAGTTTCCGATGCACATCTGGAGGCACTCTGTAATCTGTGGACTGTCAGACTGTTGATGAAACACAGAAATTGCATCGGTATTGAATACAACAGTCAACATGCACACTTTCCTCCATGCGAGTAATGTCTCAAACAGTCTACGCTTTGATCGTTCCCTGGAAGACCAGTAGTAGTTTCCGATGCACATCTGGTGGCATTCTGTAACCTGTTGACTATCAGAGTGTTGATGAAACACAGAAATTGCATCGGGATTGAATACAACAGTCACCATGCGCACTTTCCTCCATGCAAGTAATATCTCTAACAGTCTACGCTTTGATCATTCCCTGGAAGACCGGTAGTAGTTTCCGATGCACATCTGGAGGCTTTCTGAATTCTGTGGACTATCAGAGTGTTGATGAAACACAGAAAATGCATCGGGATTGAATACAACACTCACCATGCGCACTTTCCTCCATGGGAGTAATGTCTCAAAGAGTTTACGCTTTGATCATTCCCTGGAAGACCAGTAGTAGTTTCCGATGCACATCTGGAGTCATTCTGTAATCTGTGGACTATCAGAGTGTTGATGAAACACATAAATTGCATCGGCATTGAATACAACAGTCACCATGCGCACTTTAATCCACGGGAGTTATGTCTCAAACAGTCTACGCTTTGATCGTCCCCTGGAATACCAGTAGTAGTTCCAGATGCACATCTGGTGGCATTCTGAAATCTGAGGACTATCAGAGTGTTGATGAAACACAGAAATTGCATCGCTAAAGGAAACCACACTCATCATGCGCACTTTATTCCACGGGAGTAATGTCTCAAACAGTCTACGCTTTGATCGTTCCCTGGAAGACCAGCAGTAGTTTCCGATGCACATCTGGTGGCATTCTGTGATCTGTGGACTATCAGAGTGTTGGTGAAACACAGAAATTGCATCGGGATTGAATACAACAGTCACCAGGCGCACTTTTCTCCATGGGAATAATGTCTCAAACAGTCTACTTTAAGATCATTCCCTGGAAGACCAGTAGTAGTTTCCGACGCACATATGGAGGCATACTGCCATCAGAGGGACTATCAGAGTGTTTATGAAACATAGAAATTGCATCTGGATTGAATACAACAGTCACCATGCGCATTTTCCTCCGTGGGAGTAATATCTCTAACAGTCTACGCTTTGATGATTCCCTGGAAGACCAGTAGTAGTTACTGATGCACATCTGGAGGCATTCTGAATTCTGTGGACTATCAGAGTGTTGATGAAACACAGAAAATGCATCGGGATTGAGTACAACAGTCACCATCCACACTTTCCTCCATGGGAGTAACGTCTGAAACAGTCTACGCTTTGATCATTCCCTGGAAGACCAGTAGTAGTTTCCGATGCACATCTGATGGCATTCTGTAATCTGTGGACTATCAGAGTGTTGATGAAAAACAGAAATTGCATCGGGATTGAATACAGCAATCACTATGCGCACTTTCCTCCACGGGAGGTATGTCTCAAACAGTCTACGCTTTGATCGTTCCCTGGAAGACCAGTGGTAGTTTCCGATGCACATATGGTGGCATTCTGTAATATGTGGACTATCAGAGTGTTGATGAAACACAGAAATTGCATCAGGATTGAATACAACAATCACCATCCACACTTTCCTCCATGGGAGTAATGTCTGAAATAGTCTACGCTTTGATCATTCCCTGGAAGACCAGTAGTAGTTTCCGATGCACATCTGGTGGCACTCTGCAATCTGTGGACTATCAGAGTGTTGCTGAAACACAGAAAATTAATCGGGATTGAATACAACAGTCACCATTAGCACTTTCCTCCATGGGAGTAATGTTTCAAACAGACTACGCTTTGATCGTTCCCTGGAAGACCAGTAGTAGTTTCCGATATACATCTGGAGGCATTCTGTAATCTGTGGACTATCAGAGTGTTGATGAAACACAGAAATTATATCGGGATTGAATACAACAGTTACCAGGCGCACTTTCCTCCATGGGAGTAATGTCTCATAGAGTTTACGATTTGATCGTTCCGTGGAAGACCACTAGTAGTTTCCGATGCACATCTGGAGACATTCTGTAATCTGTGGACTATCAGGTTGTTGATGAAACACAGAAATTGCATCGGGATTGAATACAACAGTCACCATGCGCACTTTCCTCCATGGGAGTAATTTCTCAAACAGTCTACGCTTTGATCGTTCCCTGGAAGACCAGTAGCAGTTTCCAATGCACATCTGGAGGCACTCTGTAATCTGTGGAATGTCAGACTGTTGATGAAACACAGAAATTGCATCGGTATTGAATACAACAGTCAACATGCACACTTTCCTCCATGCGAGTAATGTCTCAAACAGTCTACGCTTTGATCGTTCCCTGGAAGACCAGTAGTAGTTTCCGATGCACATCTGGAGGCATTCTGAACTCTGTGGACTATCAGAGTGTTGATGAAACACAGAAAATGCATCGGGATTGAATACAACACTCACCATGCGCACTTTCCCCCATGGGAGTAATGTCTCAAAGAGTTTACGTTTTGATCATTCCCTGGAAGACCAGTAGTAGTTTCCGATACACATCTGGAGTCATTCTGTAATCTGTATACTATCAGAGTGTTGATGAAACACATAAATTGCATCGGCATTGAATACAACAGTCACCATGCGCACTTTAATCCACGGGAGTTATGTCTCAAACAGTCTACGCTTTGATCGTCCCCTGGAATACCAGTAGTAGTTCCAGATGCACATCTGGTGGCATTCTGAAATCTGTGGACTATCAGGGTGTTGATGAAACACAGAAATTGCATCGCGAAAGGAAACCACACTCATCATGCGCACTTTATTCCACGGCAGTAATGTCTCAAACAGTCTACGCTTTCATCGTTCCCTGGAAGACCAGTAGTAGTTTCCGATGCACATCTGGTGGCATTCTGTAATCTGTGGACTATCATAGTGTTGATGAAACACAGAAATTGCATCGGGATTGAATACAACAGTCACCAGGCGCACTTTTTTCCATGGGAATAATGTCTCAAACAGTCTACTTTAAGATCATTCCCTGGAAGACCAGTAGTAGTTTCCGACGCACATCTGGAGGCATACTGCCATCAGGGGACTATCAGAGTGTTTATGAAACATAGAAATTGCATCGGGATTGAATACAACAGTCACCATGCGCACTTTCCTATATGGGAGTAATATCTCTAACAGTCTACGCTTTGATGATTCCCTGGAAGACCAGTAGTAGTTACTGATGCACATCTGGAGGCATTCTGAATTCTGTGGACTATCAGAGTGTTGATGAAACACAGAAAATGCATCGGGATTGAATACAACAGTCACCATCCACACTTTCCTCCATGGGAGTAATGTCTGAAACAGTCTACGCTTTGATCATTCCCTGGAAGACCAGTAGTAGTTTCCGATGCACATCTGGTGGCATTCTGTAATATGTGGACTATCAGAGTGTTGATGAAACACAGAAATTGCATCGGGATTGAATACAACAATCACTATGCGCACTTTCCTCCACGGGAGGTATGTCTCAAACAGTCTACGCTTTGATCGTTCCCTGGAAGACCAGTAGTAGTTTCCGATGCACATCTGGTGGCATTCTGTAATCTGTGGACTATCAGAGTGTTGATGAAACACAGAATTTGCATCGAGAAAGGAAACAACACTCATCATGCGCACTTCATTCCACGGGGGTAATGTCTCAAAAAGTCTACGATTTGATCGTTCACTGGAAGACCAGTAGTAGTTTCCGATGCACATCTGGTGGCATTCTGTAATCTGTTGACTATCAGAGAGTTGATGAAACACAGAAATTGCATCGGGATTGAATACAACAGTCACATACGCGCACTTTCCTCCACGGGAGTAATGTCTCAAACAGTCTACGCTTTGATCGTTCCTTGGTAGACCAGTAGTAGTTTCCGATGCACATCTGGTGGCATTCTGAAATCTGTGGACTATCAGAGTGTTGATGAAACACAGACATTGCATCGCGAAAGGAAACAACACTCATCATGCGCACTTTATTCCACGGGAGTAATGTCTCAAACAGTCTACGCTTTGATCGTTCCCTGGAAGACCAGTAGTAGTTTACGATGCACATCTGGTGGCATTCTGTAATCTGTGGACTATCATAGTGTTGATGAAACACAGAAATTGCATCGGGATTGAATACAACAGTTACCAGGCGCACATTTCTCCATGGGAATAATGTCTCAAACAGTCTACGTTAAGATCATTCCATGGAAGACCAGTAGTAGTTTCCGATGCACATCTGGAGGCATTCTGCCATCAGGGGACTATCAGAGTGTTTATGAAACACAGAAATTGCATCGGGATTGAATACAACAGTCACCATGCGCACTTTCCTCCATGGGAGTAATATCTCTAACATTCTACGCTTTGATGATTCCCTGGAAGAAAAGTAGTAGTTACTGATGCACATCTGGAGGCATTCTGAATTCTGTGGACTATTAGAGTGTTGATGAAACTCATCAAATGCATCGGGATTGAATACAACAGTCACCATCCACACTTTCCTCCATGGGAGTAATGTCTGAAACAGTCTACGCTTTGATCATTCCCTGGAAGACCAGTAGTAGTTTCCGATGCACATCTGGTGGCATTCTGTAATCTGTGGACTATCAGAGTGTTGTTGAAACACAGAAATTGCATCGGGATTGAATACAACAATCACTATGCGCACTTTCCTCCACTGGAGGTATGTCTCAAACAGTCTACTCTTTGATCGTTCCCTGGAAGACCAGTAGTAGTTTCCGATGCACATATGGTGGCATTCTGTAATATGTGGACTATCAGAGTGTTGATGAAACACAGAAATTGCATCAGGATTGAATACAACAGTCACCATCCACACTTTCCTCCATGGGAGTAATGTCTGAAACAGTCTACGCTTTGATCATTCCCTGGAAGACCAGTAGTAGTTTCCGATGCACATCTGGTGGCATTTGTAATCTGTGGATTATCAGAGTGTTGATGAAACACAGAAATTGCATCGCGAGAGGAAACAACACTCATCATGCGCACTTCATTCCACGGGAGTAATGTCTCAAACAGTCTACGATATGATCGTTCCCTGGAAGACCAGTAGTAGTTTCTGATGCACATCTGGTGGCACTCTGCAATCTGTGGACTATCAGAGTGTTGATGAAACACTGAAATTGCATCGGGATTGAATACAACAGTCACCATCCACACTTTCCTCCATGGGAGTAATGTCTGAAACAGTCTACGCTTTGATCGTTGCCTGGAAGACCAGTAGTAGTTTCCGATGCACATCTGGTGGCATTCTGTAATCTGTGGACTATCAGAGTGTTGATGAAACACAGAAATTGCATCGGGATTGAATACAACAGCCACCAGGCGCATTTTTTTCCTTGGGAGTAATGTCTCAAACAGTCTACGTTTTGATCGTTCCCTGGAAGACCAGTAGTAGTTTCCGATGCACATCTGGAGGCATTCTGCCATCAGTGGACTATCAGAGTGTTTATGAAACACAGAAATTGCATCGGGATTGAATACAACAGTCACCAAGCGCACTTTCCTCCCTGTGAGTAATGTCTCATTGAGTTTACGGTTTGATCGTTCCATGGCAGACCAGTAGTAGTTTCCGATGCACATCTGGAGACATTCTGTAATCTGTGGACTATCAGATTGTTGATGAAACACAGAAATTGCATCGGGATTGAATACAACAATCACTATGCTAACTTTCCTCCTTGGGAGGTATGTCTCAAAAGGTATACGCTTTGATCGATCCCTCGAAGACCAGTAGTAGCTTCCGATGCACATATGGTGGCATTCTGTAATATGTGGACTATCAGAGTGTTGATGAATCACAGAAATTGCATCAGGAGTGAATACAACAGTCACCATCCACACATTCCTCCATGGGAGTAATGTCTGAAACAGTCTACGCTTTGATCGTTCCCTGGAAGACCAGTAGTAGTTTCCGATGCACATCTGGTGGCATTCTGTAATGTGTGGACTTTCAGAGTGTTGATGAAAGACAGAAATTGCATCGAGAAAGGAAACAACGCTCATCATGTGCACTTTATTCCACGGGAGTAATTTCTCAAACAGTCTACGATTTGATCGTTCTCTGGTAGACCAGTAGTAGTTTCCGATGCACATCTGGTGGCATTCTGTAATCTGTGGACTATCAGATTGTTGATGAAACACAGAAATTGCATCGGGATTGAATACAACAGTCACCAGGTGCACTTTTCTCCATGGGAGTAATGTCTCAAACAGTCTACGTTTTGATCGTTCCCTGGAAGACCAGTAGTTGTTTCCGATGCACATCTGGAGGCATTCTGCCATCAGTGGACTCTCAGAGTGTTTTTGAAACACAGAAATTGCATCGGGATTGAATACAACAGTCACCATGCGCACTTTATTCCATGGGAGTAATATCTCTAACCGTCTACGCTTTGATCATTCCCTGAAAGACCAGTAGTAGTTTCCGATGCACATCTGGAGGCATTCTGAATTCTGTGGACTATCAGAGTGTTGATGAAACACAGAAAATGCATCGGGATTGAACAACAGTCACCATGCGTACTTTCCTCCATTGGAGTAATGTCTCAAAGAGTTTACGCTTTGATCTTTCCCTTGAAGACCAGTAGTTGTTTCCGATGCACATCTGGAGGCATTCTGTAATCTGTGGACTATCAGAGTGTTGATGAAACACAGATATTGCATCGGGATTGAATACAAGAGTCACCATGCGCACTTTCCTTAACGCGAGTAATGTCTCAAACAGTCTACGATTTGATCGTTCCCTGGAAGACCAGTAGTAGTTTCCGATGCACATCTGGAGACATTCTGTAATCTGTGGACTATCAAATTGTTGATGAAACACAGAAATTGCATCGGGATTGAATACAACAGTCACCATGCGCACTTCCCTCCATGGGAGTAATGTCTCAAACAGTCTACGTTTTGATCGTTCCCTGGAAGACCAGTAGTTGTTTCCGATGCACATCTGGAGGCATTCTGCCATCAGTGGACTCTCAGAGTGTTTTTGAAACACAGAAATTATATCGGGATTGAATACAACAGTCACCATGCGCCCTTTCCTCCATGGGAGTAATGTCTCATAGAGTTTACGCTTTGATCGTTCCGTGGAAGACCAGTGGTAGTTTCCGATGCACATCTGGAGACATTCTGTAATCTGTGGACTATCAAATTGTTGATGAAACACAGAAATTGCATCGGGATTGAATACAACAGTCACCATGCGCACTTTCCTCCATGGGAGTAATGTCTCAAACAGTCTACGCTTTGATCGTTCCCTGGAAGACCAGTAGTAGTTTCCGATGCACATCTGGAGGCACTCTGTAATCTGTGGACTGTCAGACTGTTGATGAAACACAGAAATTGCATCGGTATTGAATACAACAGTCAACATGCACACTTTCCTCCATGCGAGTAATGTCTCAAACAGTCTACGCTTTGATCGTTCCCTGGAAGACCAGTAGTAGTTCCGATGCACATCTGGAGGCATTATGTAATCTGTGGACTATCAGAGTGTTGATGAAACACAGAAATTATATCGGGATTGAATACAACAGTCACCATGCGCACTTTCCTCCATGGGAGTAATGTCTCATAGAGTTTACGCATAGATCGTTCCGTGGAAGACCAGTAGTAGTTTCCGATGCACATCTGGAGGCATTCTGTAATCTGTGGACCTTCAAAGTGTTGATGAACACAGAAATTGCCTCGCGATTGAATACAACAGTCACCATGCGCACTTTCCTCCATGGGAGTAATGTCTCAAAGAGTTTACGCTTTGATCGTTCCGTGGAAGACCAGTAGTAGTTTCGGATGCACATCTGGTGGCATTCTGTAATCTGTGGACTATCAGAGTGTTGATGAAACACAGAAATTATATAGGGATTGAATACAACAGTCACCATGCGCACTTTCCCCCATGGGAGTAATGTCTCATAGAGTTTACGCTTTGATCGTTAAGTGGAAGACCAGTAGTAGTTTCCGATGCATATCTGGAGACATTCTGTAATCTGTGGACTATCAGATTGTTGATGAAACACAGAAATTGCATCGGGATTGAATACAACAGACACCATGCGCACTTTCCTCCATGGGAGTAATGTCTCAAACAGTCTACGCTTTGATCGTTCCCTGGAAGACCAGTAGTAGTTTCCGATGCACATCTGGAGGCACTATGTAATCTGTGGACTGTCAGACTGTTGATGAAACACAGAAATTGCATCGGTATTGAATACAACAGTCACCATGCGCACTTTCCTCCACGGGAGTTATGTCTCAAACAGTCTACGCTTTGATCGCTCCCTGGAAGACCAGTAGTAGTTTCCGATCCACACCTGGAGGCATTCTGTAATCTGTGGGCTATCAGAGTGTTGATGAAACACAGAAATTATATCGGGATTGAATACAACAGTCACCATGCGCACTTTCCTCCATGGGAGTAATGTCTCATAGAGTTTACGCTTTGATCGTTCCGTGGAAGACCAGTGGTAGTTTCCGATGCACATCTGGAGACATTCTGTAATCTGTGGACTATCAGATTGTTGATGAAACACAGAAATTGCATCGGGATTGAATACAACAGTCACCATGCGCACTTTCCTCCATGGGAGTAATGTCTCAAACAGTCTACGCTTTGATCGTTCCCTGGAAGACCAGTAGTAGTTTCCGATGCACATCTGGAGGCACTCTGTAATCTGTGGACTGTCAGACTTTTGATGAAACACAGAAATTGCATCGGTATTGAATACAACAGTCACCATGCGCACTTTCCTCCATGGGAGTAATGTCTCATAGAGTTTACGCTTTGATCGTTCCGTGGAAGACCAGTAGTAGTTTCGGATGCACATCTGGTGGCATTCTGTAATATGTGGACTATCGGAGAGTTGATGAAACACAGAAATTGCATCAGGATTGAATACAACAGTCACCATCCACACTTTCCTCCATGGGAGTAACGTCTGAAACAGTCTACGCTTTGATCGTTCCCTGGAAGACCAGTAGTAGTTTCCGATGCACATCTGGTGGCATTCTGTAACCTGTTGACTATCAGAGTGTTGATGAAACACAGAAATTGCATCGGGATTGAATACAACAGTCACCATGCGCACTTTCCTCCATGCAAGTAATATCTCTAACAGTCTACGCTTTGATCATTCCGTGGAAGACCGGTAGTAGTTTTCGATGCACATCTGGAGGCTTTCTGAATTCTGTGGACTATCAGAGTGTTGATGAAACACAGAAAATGCATCGGGATTGAATACAACACTCACCATGCGCACTTTCCTCCATGGGAGTAATGTCTCAAAGAGTTTACGCTTTGATCATTCCCTGGAAGACCAGTAGTAGTTTCCGATGCACATCTGGAGTCATTCTGTAATCTGTGGACTATCAGAGTGTTGATGAAACACATAAATTGCATCGGCATTGAATACAACAGTCACCATGCGCACTTTAATCCACGGGAGTTATGTCTCAAACAGTCTACGCTTTGATCGTCCCCTGGAATACCAGTAGTAGTTCCAGATGCACATCTGGTGGCATTCTGAAATCTGAGGACTATCAGAGTGTTGATGAAACACAGAAATTGCATCGCGAAAGGAAACCACACTCATCATGCGCACTTTATTCCACGGGAGTAATGTCTCAAACAGTCTACGCTTTGATCGTTCCCTGGAAGACCAGTAGTAGTTTCCGATGCACATCTGGTGGCATTCTGTAATCTGTGGACTATCAGAGTGTTGATGAAACACAGAAATTGCATCGGGATTGAATACAACAGTCACCAGGCGCACTTTTCTCCATGGGAATAATGTCTCAAACAGTCTACTTTAAGATCATTCCCTGGAAGACCAGTAGTAGTTTCCGACGCACATCTGGAGGCATACTGCCATCAGGGGACTATCAGAGTGTTTATGAAACATAGAAATTGCATCTGGATTGAATACAACAGTCACCATGCGCACTTTCCTCCATGGGAGTAATATTTCTAACAGTCTACGCTTTGATGATTCCCTGGAAGACCAGTAGTAGTTACTGATGCACATCTGGAGGCATTCTGAATTCTGTGGACTATCAGAGTGTTGATGAAACACAGAAAATGCATCGGGATTGAGTACAACAGTCACCATCCACACTTTCCTCCATGGGAGTAACGTCTGAAACAGTCTACGCTTTGATCATTCCCTGGAAGACCAGTAGTAGTTTCCGATGCACATCTGATGGCATTTTGTAATCTGTGGACTATCAGAGTGTTGATGAAAAACAGAAATTGCATCGGGATTGAATACAGCAATCACTATGCGCACTTTCCTCCACGGGAGGTATGTCTCAAACAGTCTACGCTTTGATCGTTCCCTGGAAGACCAGTGGTAGTTTCCGATGCACATATGGTGGCATTCTGTAATATGTGGACTATCAGAGTGTTGATGAAACACAGAAATTGCATCAGGATTGAATACAACAATCACCATCCACACATTCCTCCATGGGAGTAATGTCTGAAACAGTCTACGCTTTGATCATTCCCTGGAAGACCAGTAGTAGTTTCCGATGCACATCTGGTGGCACTCTGCAATCTGTGGACTATCAGAGTGTTGCTGAAACACAGAAAATTAATCGGGATTGAATACAACAGTCACCATTAGCACTTTCCTCCATGGGAGTAATGTTTCAAACAGACTACGCTTTGATCGTTCCCTGGAAGACCAGTAGTAGTTTCCGATATACATCTGGAGGCATTCTGTAATCTGTGGACTATCAGGTTGTTGATGAAACACAGAAATTGCATCGGGATTGAAAACAACAGTCACCATGCGCACTTTCCTCCATGGGAGTAATTTCTCAAACAGTCTACGCTTTGATCGTTCCCTGGAAGACCAGTAGCAGTTTCCAATGCACATCTGGAGGCACTCTGTAATCTGTGGAATGTCAGACTGTTGATGAAACACAGAAATTGCATCGGTATTGAATACAACAGTCAACATGCACACTTTCCTCCATGCGAGTAATGTCTCAAACAGTCTACGCTTTGATCGTTCCCTGGAAGACCAGTAGTAGTTCCGATGCACATCTGGAGGCATTCTGTAATCTGTGGACTATCAGAGTGTTGATGAAACACAGAAATTATATCGGGATTGAATACAACAGTCACCATGCGCACTTTCCTCCATGGGAGTAATGTCTCATAGAGTTTACGCTTTGATCGTTCCGTGGAAGACCAGTAGTAGTTTCCGATGCACATCTGGAGGCATTCTGTAATCTGTGGACCTTCAAAGTGTTGATGAACACAGAAATTGCCTCGCGATTGAATACAACAGTCACCATGCGCACTTTCCTCCATGGGAGTAATGTCTCATAGAGTTTACGCTTTGATCGTTCCGTGGAAGACCAGTAGTAGTTTCCGATGCACATCTGGAGGCATTCTGTAATCTGTGGACCTTCAAAGTGTTGATGAACACAGAAATTGCCTCGCGATTGAATACAACAGTCACCATGCGCACTTTCCTCCATGGGAGTAATGTCTCATAGAGTTTACGCTTTGATCGTTCCGTGGAAGACCAGTAGTAGTTTCGGATGCACATCTGGTGGCATTCTGTAATATGTGGACTATCGGAGAGTTGATGAAACACAGAAATTGCATCAGGATTGAATACAACAGTCACCATCCACACTTTCCTCCATGGGAGTAACGTCTGAAACAGTCTACGCTTTGATCGTTCCCTGGAAGACCAGTAGTAGTTTCCGATGCACATCTGGTGGCATTCTGTAACCTGTTGACTATCAGAGTGTTGATGAAACACAGAAATTGCATCGGGATTGAATACAACAGTCACCATGCGCACTTTCCTCCATGCAAGTAATATCTCTAACAGTCTACGCTTTGATCATTCCGTGGAAGACCGGTAGTAGTTTTCGATGCACATCTGGAGGCTTTCTGAATTCTGTGGACTATCAGAGTGTTGATGAAACACAGAAAATGCATCGGGATTGAATACAACACTCACCATGCGCACTTTCCTCCATGGGAGTAATGTCTCAAAGAGTTTACGCTTTGATCATTCTCTGGAAGACCAGTAGTAGTTTCCGATGCACATCTGGAGTCATTCTGTAATCTGTGGACTATCAGAGTGTTGATGAAACACATAAATTGCATCGGCATTGAATACAACAGTCACCATGCGCACTTTAATCCACGGGAGTTATGTCTCAAACAGTCTACGCTTTGATCGTCCCCTGGAATACCAGTAGTAGTTCCAGATGCACATCTGGTGGCATTCTGAAATCTGAGGACTATCAGAGTGTTGATGAAACACAGAAATTGCATCGCGAAAGGAAACCACACTCATCATGCGCACTTTATTCCACGGGAGTAATGTCTCAAACAGTCTACGCTTTGATCGTTCCCTGGAAGACCAGTAGTAGTTTCCGATGCACATCTGGTGGCATTCTGTAATCTGTGGACTATCAGAGTGTTGATGAAACACAGAAATTGCATCGGGATTGAATACAACAGTCACCAGGCGCACTTTTCTCCATGGGAATAATGTCTCAAACAGTCTACTTTAAGATCATTCCCTGGAAGACCAGTAGTAGTTTCCGACGCACATCTGGAGGCATACTGCCATCAGGGGACTATCAGAGTGTTTATGAAACATAGAAATTGCATCTGGATTGAATACAACAGTCACCATGCGCACTTTCCTCCATGGGAGTAATATTTCTAACAGTCTACGCTTTGATGATTCCCTGGAA
Source organism: Schistocerca gregaria (assembly GCF_023897955.1). Classification (NCBI taxonomy): domain Eukaryota; kingdom Metazoa; phylum Arthropoda; class Insecta; order Orthoptera; family Acrididae; genus Schistocerca; species Schistocerca gregaria. The sequence continues at coordinate 47,121,938 of NC_064927.1, forward strand.
GACCAGTAGTAGTTACTGATGCACATCTGGAGGCATTCTGAATTCTGTGGACTATCAGAGTGTTGATGAAACACAGAAAATGCATCGGGATTGAGTACAACAGTCACCATCCACACTTTCCTCCATGGGAGTAACGTCTGAAACAGTCTACGCTTTGATCATTCCCTGGAAGACCAGTAGTAGTTTCCGATGCACATCTGATGGCATTCTGTAATCTGTGGACTATCAGAGTGTTGATGAAAAACAGAAATTGCATCGGGATTGAATACAGCAATCACTATGCGCACTTTCCTCCACGGGAGGTATGTCTCAAACAGTCTACGCTTTGATCGTTCCCTGGAAGACCAGTGGTAGTTTCCGATGCACATATGGTGGCATTCTGTAATATGTGGACTATCAGAGTGTTGATGAAACACAGAAATTGCATCAGGATTGAATACAACAATCACCATCCACACATTCCTCCATGGGAGTAATGTCTGAAACAGTCTACGCTTTGATCATTCCCTGGAAGACCAGTAGTAGTTTCCGATGCACATCTGGTGGCACTCTGCAATCTGTGGACTATCAGAGTGTTGCTGAAACACAGAAAATTAATCGGGATTGAATACAACAGTCACCATTAGCACTTTCCTCCATGGGAGTAATGTTTCAAACAGACTACGCTTTGATCGTTCCCTGGAAGACCAGTAGTAGTTTCCGATATACATCTGGAGGCATTCTGTAATCTGTGGACTATCAGGTTGTTGATGAAACACAGAAATTGCATCGGGATTGAAAACAACAGTCACCATGCGCACTTTCCTCCATGGGAGTAATTTCTCAAACAGTCTACGCTTTGATCGTTCCCTGGAAGACCAGTAGCAGTTTCCAATGCACATCTGGAGGCACTCTGTAATCTGTGGAATGTCAGACTGTTGATGAAACACAGAAATTGCATCGGTATTGAATACAACAGTCAACATGCACACTTTCCTCCATGCGAGTAATGTCTCAAACAGTCTACGCTTTGATCGTTCCCTGGAAGACCAGTAGTAGTTTCCGATGCACATCTGGAGGCATTCTGAACTCTGTGGACTATCAGAGTGTTGATGAAACACAGAAAATGCATCGGGATTGAATACAACACTCACCATGCGCACTTTCCCCCATGGGAGTAATGTCTCAAAGATTTTACGTTTTGATCATTCCCTGGAAGACCAGTAGTAGTTTCCGATACACATCTGGAGTCATTCTGTAATCTGTGGACTATCAGAGTGTTGATGAAACACATAAATTGCATCGGCATTGAATACAACAGTCACCATGCGCACTTTAATCCACGGGAGTTATGTCTCAAACAGTCTACGCTTTGATCGTCCCCTGGAATACCAGTAGTAGTTCCAGATGCACATCTGGTGGCATTCTGAAATCTGTGGACTATCAGAGTGTTGATGAAACACAGAAATTGCATCGCGAAAGGAAACCACACTCATCATGCGCACTTTATTCCACGGGAGTAATGTCTCAAACAGTCTACGCTTTGATCGTTCCCTGGAAGACCAGTAGTAGTTTCCGATGCACATCTGGTGGCATTCTGTAATCTGTGGACTATCATAGTGTTGATGAAACACAGAAATTGCATCGGGATTGAATACAACAGTCACCAGGCGCACTTTTCTCCATGGGAATAATGTCTCAAACAGTCTACTTTAAGATCATTCCCTGGAAGACCAGTAGTAGTTTCCGACGCACATCTGGAGGCATACTGCCATCAGGGGACTATCAGAGTGTTTATGAAACATAGAAATTGCATCGGGATTGAATACAACAGTCACCATGCGCACTTTCCTATATGGGAGTAATATCTCTAACAGTCTACGCTTTGATGATTCCCTGGAAGACCAGTAGTAGTTACTGATGCACATCTGGAGGCATTCTGAATTCTGTGGACTATCAGAGTGTTGATGAAACACAGAAAATGCATCGGGATTGAATACAACAGTCACCATCCACACTTTCCTCCATGGGAGTAATGTCTGAAACAGTCTACGCTTTGATCATTCCCTGGAAGACCAGTAGTAGTTTCCGATGCACATCTGGTGGCATTCTGTAATATGTGGACTATCAGAGTGTTGATGAAACACAGAAATTGCATCGGGATTGAATACAACAATCACTATGCGCACTTTCCTCCACGGGAGGTATGTCTCAAACAGTCTACGCTTTGATCGTTCCCTGGAAGACCAGTAGTAGTTTCCGATGCACATCTGGTGGCATTCTGTAATCTGTGGACTATCAGAGTGTTGATGAAACACAGAATTTGCATCGAGAAAGGAAACAACACTCATCATGCGCACTTCATTCCACGGGAGTAATGTCTCAAAAAGTCTACGATTTGATCGTTCACTGGAAGACCAGTAGTAGTTTCCGATGCACATCTGGTGGCACTCTGCAATCTGTGGACTATCAGAGTGTTGATGAAACACAGAAATTGCATCGGGATTGAATACAACAGTCACCATCCACACTTTCCTCCATGGGAGTAATGTCTCAAACAGTCTACGCTTTGATCGTTGCCTGGAAGACCAGTAGTAGTTTCCGATGCACATCTGGTGGCATTCTGTAATCTGTGGACTATCAGAGTGTTGATGAAACACATAAATTGCATCGGCATTGAATGCAACAGTCACCATGCGCACTTTAAATCACGGGAGTTATGTCTCAAACAGTCTACGCTTTGATCGTTCCCTGGAAGACCAGTAGTAGTTTCCGATGCACACCTGGAGGCATTCAGTAATCTGTGGACTATCAGAGTGTTGATGAAACACAGAAATTATTTCGGGATTGAATACAACAGTCACCAGGCGCACTTTCCTCCATGGGAGTAATGTCTCATAGAGTTTACGATTTGATCGTTCCGTAGAAGACCAGTAGTAGTTTCCGATGCACATCTGGAGACATTCTGTAATCTGTGGACTATCAGATTGTTGATGAAACACAGAAATTGCATCGGGATTGAATACAACAGTCACCATGCGCACTTTCCTCCATGGGAGTAATTTCTCAAACGGTCTACGCTTTGATCGTTCCCTGGAAGACCAGTAGCAGTTTCCGATGCACATCTGGAGGCACTCTGTAATCTGTGGACTATCAGACTGTTGATGAAACACAGAAATTGCATCGGTATTGAATACAACAGTCACCATGCGCACTTTCCTCCATGGGAGTAATGTCTCATAGAGTTTACGCTTTGATCGTTCCGTGGAAGACCAGTAGTAGTTTCCGATGCACATCTGGAGGCATTCTGTAATCTGTGGACCTTCAAAGTGTTGATGAACACAGAAATTGCCTCGCGATTGAATACAACAGTCACCATGCGCACTTTCCTCCATGGGAGTAATGTCTCAAAGAGTTTACGCTTTGATCGTTCCGTGGAAGACTAGGGGTAGTTTCGGATGCACATCTGGTGGCATTCTGTAATATGTGGACTATCAGAGAGTTGATGAAACACAGATAATGCATCAGGATTGAATACAACAGTCACAATCCACACTTTCCTCCATGGGAGTAATGTCTGAAACAGTCTACGCTTTGATCGTTCCCTGGACGACCAGTAGTAGTTTCCGATGCACATCTGGTGGCATTCTGTAATCTGTTGACTATCAGAGAGTTGATGAAACACAGAAATTGCATCGGGATTGAATACAACAGTCACATACGCGCACTTTCCTCCACGGGAGTAATGTCTCAAACAGTCTACGCTTTGATCGTTCCTTGGTAGACCAGTAGTAGTTTCCGATGCACATCTGGTGGCATTCTGAAATCTGTGGACTATCAGAGTGTTGATGAAACACAGAAATTGCATCGCGAAAGGAAACAACACTCATCATGCGCACTTTATTCCACGGGAGTAATGTCTCAAACAGTCTACGCTTTGATCGTTCCCTGGAAGACCAGTAGTAGTTTACGATGCACATCTGGTGGCATTCTGTAATCTGTGGACTATCATAGTGTTGATGAAACACAGAAATTGCATCGGGATTGAATACAACAGTCACCAGGCGCACTTTTCTCCATGGGAATAATGTCTCAAACAGTCTACGTTAAGATCATTCCCTGGAAGACCAGTAGTAGTTTCCGATGCACATCTGGAGGCATTCTGCCATCAGGGGACTATCAGAGTGTTTATGAAACACAGAAATTGCATCGGGATTGAATATAACAGTCACCATGCGCACTTTCCTCCATGGGAGTAATATCTCTAACAGTCTACGCTTTGATGATTCCCTGGAAGACCAGTAGTAGTTACTGATGCACATCTGGAGGCATTCTGAATTCTGTGGACTATTAGAGTGTTGATGAAACTCAGAAAATGCATCGGGATTGAATACAACAGTCACCATCCACACTTTCCTCCATGGGAGTAATGTCTGAAACAGTCTACGCTTTGATCATTCCCTGGAAGACCAGTAGTAGTTTCCGATGCACATCTGGTGGCATTCTGTAATCTGTGGACTATCAGAGTGTTGTTGAAACACAGAAATTGCATCGGGATTTAATACAACAATCACTATGCGCACTTTCCTCCACTGGAGGTATGTCTCAAACAGTCTACTCTTTGATCGTTCCCTGGAAGACCAGTAGTAGTTTCCGATGCACATCTGGTGGCATTTGTAATCTGTGGATTATCAGAGTGTTGATGAAACACAGAAATTGCATCGCGAGAGGAAACAACACTCATCATGCGCACTTCATTCCACGGGAGTAATGTCTCAAACAGTCTACGATATGATCGTTCCCTGGAAGACCAGTAGTAGTTTCTGATGCACATCTGGTGGCACTCTGCAATCTGTGGACTATCAGAGTGTTGATGAAACACAGAAATTGCATCGGGATTGAATACAACAATCACTATGCGCACTTTCCTCCACTGGAGGTATGTCTCAAACAGTCTACTCTTTGATCGTTCCCTGGAAGACCAGTAGTAGTTTCCGATGCACATCTGGTGGCATTTGTAATCTGTGGATTATCAGAGTGTTGATGAAACACAGAAATTGCATCGCGAGAGGAAACAACACTCATCATGCGCACTTCATTCCACGGGAGTAATGTCTCAAACAGTCTACGATATGATCGTTCCCTGGAAGACCAGTAGTAGTTTCTGATGCACATCTGGTGGCACTCTGCAATCTGTGGACTATCAGAGTGTTGATGAAACACTGAAATTGCATCGGGATTGAATACAACAGTCACCATCCACACTTTCCTCCATGGGAGTAATGTCTGAAACAGTCTACGCTTTGATCGTTGCCTGGAAGACCAGTAGTAGTTTCCGATGCACATCTGGTGGCATTCTGTAATCTGTGGACTATCAGAGTGTTGATGAAACACAGAAATTGCATCGGGATTGAATACAACAGTCACCAGGCGCATTTTTTTCCTTGGGAGTAATGTCTCAAACAGTCTACGTTTTGATCGTTCCCTGGAAGACCAGTAGTAGTTTCCGATGCACATCTGGAGGCATTCTGCCATCAGTGGACTATCAGAGTGTTTATGAAACACAGAAATTGCATCGGGATTGAATACAACAGTCACCAAGCGCACTTTCCTCCATGTGAGTAATGTCTCATAGAGTTTACGGTTTGATCGTTCCATGGCAGACCAGTAGTAGTTTCCGATGCACATCTGGAGACATTCTGTAATCTGTGGACTATCAGATTGTTGATGAAACACAGAAATTGCATCGGGATTGAATACAACAATCACTATGCTAACTTTCCTCCTTGGGAGGTATGTCTCAAAAGGTATACGCTTTGATCGATCCCTCGAAGACCAGTAGTAGCTTCCGATGCACATATGGTGGCATTCTGTAATATGTGGACTATCAGAGTGTTGATGAATCACAGAAATTGCATCAGGAGTGAATACAACAGTCACCATCCACACATTCCTCCATGGGAGTAATGTCTGAAACAGTCTACGCTTTGATCGTTCCCTGGAAGACCAGTAGTAGTTTCCGATGCACATCTGGTGGCATTCTGTAATGTGTGGACTTTCAGAGTGTTGATGAAAGACAGAAATTGCATCGAGAAAGAAAACAACACTCATCATGTGCACTTTATTCCACGGGAGTAATTTCTCAAACAGTCTACGATTTGATCGTTCTCTGGTAGACCAGTAGTAGTTTCCGATGCACATCTGGTGGCATTCTGTAATCTGTGGACTATCAGATTGTTGATGAAACACAGAAATTGCATCGGGATTGAATACAACAGTCACCAGGTGCACTTTTCTCCATGGGAGTAATGTCTCAAACAGTCTACGTTTTGATCGTTCCCTGGAAGACCAGTAGTTGTTTCCGATGCACATCTGGAGGCATTCTGCCATCAGTGGACTCTCAGAGTGTTTTTGAAACACAGAAATTGCATCGGGATTGAATACAACAGTCACCATGCGCACTTTATTCCATGGGAGTAATATCTCTAACCGTCTACGCTTTGATCATTCCCTGAAAGACCAGTAGTAGTTTCCGATGCACATCTGGAGGCATTCTGAATTCTGTGGACTATCAGAGTGTTGATGAAACACAGAAAATGCATCGGGATTGAACAACAGTCACCATGCGTACTTTCCTCCATTGGAGTAATGTCTCAAAGAGTTTACGCTTTGATCTTTCCCTTGAAGACCAGTAGTTGTTTCTGATGCACATCTGGAGGCATTCTGTAATCTGTGGACTATCAGAGTGTTGATGAAACACAGATATTGCATCGGGATTGAATACAAGAGTCACCATGCGCACTTTCCTTAACGCGAGTAATGTCTCAAACAGTCTACGATTTGATCGTTCCCTGGAAGACCTGTAGTAGTTTCCGATGCACATCTGGTGGAATTCTGTAATCTGTGGACTATCAGAGTGTTGATGAAACACAGAAATTGCATCGGGATTGAATACAACAGTCACCGGGCAAACTTTTCTCCATGGGAGTAATGTATCAAACAGTCTACGTTTTGATCGTTCCCTGGAAGACCAGTAGTAGTTTCCGAAGCACATCTGGAGGCATTCTGCCATCAGTGGACTATCAGAGTGTTTATGAAACACAGAAATTGCATCGGGATTGAATACAACAGTCACCATGTGCACTTTCTTCCATGGGAGTAATATCTCTAACAGTCTACGCTTTGATCATTCCCTGGAAGACCAGTAGTAGTTTCCGATGCACATCTGGAGGCATTCTGAATTCTGTGGACTATCAGAGTGTTGATGAAACACAGAAAATGCATCGGGATTGAATACAACAATCACCATGCGCACTTTCATCCATTGGAGTAATGTCTCAAAGAGTTTACGCTTTTATCATTCCCTGGAAGACCAGTTGTAGATTCCGATGAACATCTGGAGGAATTCTGTAATCTGTGGACTATCAGAGTGTTGATTAAACACAGAAATTACATCGTGATTGAATACAACAGTCACCGTCCACACTTTCCTTCATGGGAGTAATGTCCGAAACAGTCCACACATTGATCGTTCCCTGGAAGACCAGTAGTAGTTTCCGATGCACATCTGGAGACATTCTGTAATCTGTGGACTATCAGACTGTTGATAAAACACAGAAATTGCATCGGGATTGAATGCAACAGTCACCATGCGCACTTTCCTCCATGGGAGTAATGTCTCAAACAGTCTACGTTTTGATCGTTGCTGGGAAGTCCAGTAGTAATTTCCGATGCACATCTGGTGGCATTCTGTAATCTGCTTACTACCATAGTGTTGATAAAACACAGAAAATGCATCGGATATTGAATACAACAGTCAACATGCGCACTTTTCTCCATGGGAGTAATTCTCAAACAATCTACGCTTTGATCGTTCCCTGGAAGACTAGTAGTAGTTTCCGATGCACATCTGGTGGCATTCTGTAATCTGTGGACTATCAGAGTGTTGATGAAACACAGAAATTGCATCGGGATTGAATACAACAGTCACCATGCGCACTTTCCTCCATCTGAGTAATGTCTCAAACAGTCTACACTTTGATCGTTATTGGGAAGTCCAGAAGTAATTTCCGATGCACATCTGGAGGCATTCTGTAATCTGTGGACTATCAGAGTGTTGATGAAACACAGAAATTGCATCGGGATTGAATACAACAGTCAGCAGGCGCACATTTCTCCATGGGAGTAATGTCTCAAAGAGTTTACGCTTTGATGATTCCCTGGAAGACCAGTAGTAGATTCCGATGCACATCTGGAGGCATTCTGTAATCTGTGGACTATCAGAGTGTTGATGAAACACAGAAACTATATCGGGATTGAATACAACAGTCACCATCGACACTTTCCTCCATGGGAGTAATGTCTGAAACAGTCTACGCTTTGATCGTTCCCTGGAAGATCAGTAGTAGTTTCCGATGCACATCTGGAGGCATTCTGTAATCTGTGGACTATCAGACTGTTGATAAAACACAGAAATTGCATCGGGATTGAATACAACAGTCACCATGCGCACTTTCCTCCATGGGAGTAATGTCTCAAACAGTCTACGCTTTGATCGTTACTGGGAAGTCCAGTAGTAATTTCCGATGCACATCTGGAGGCATTCTGTAATCTGTGGACTATTAGAGTGTTGATGAAACACAGAAATTGCATCGGGATTGAATACAACAGTCACCAGGCGCACTCTTCTCCATGGGAGTAATGTCTCAAACAGTCTACGTTTTGATCGTTCTTTGGAAGACCAGTAGTACTTTCCGATGCACAATTGGAGGCATTCTGCCATCAGTGGACTATCAGAGTGTTTATGAAACACAGAAATTGCATCGGTATTGAATACAACAGTCACCATGCGCACTTTCCTCCATGGGAGTATTATCTCTAACTGTCTACGCTTTGATCATTCCCTGGAAGACCAGTAGTAGTTTCCGATGCACATCTGGAGGCATTCAGAATTCTGTGGACTATCAGAGTGTTGATGAAACACAGATATTGCATCGGGATTGAATACAAGAGTCACCATGCGCACTTTCCTCCTCGCGAGTAATGTCTCAAACAGTCTACGCTTTCATCGTTCCCTGGAAGACCAGTAGTAGTTTCCGATGCACATCTGGTGGCATTCTGTAATCTGTAGACTATCGGAGTGTTGATGAAACACAGAAATTGCATCGGGATTGAATACAACAGTCACCAGGCGCACTTTTCTCCATGGGAGTAATGTCACAAACAGTCTACGCTTTGATCGTTGCTGGGAACACCAGTAGTAATTTCCGATGCACATCTGGAGGCATTCTGTAATCTGTGGACTATCAGAGTGTTGATGAGACACAGAAATTGCATCGGGATTGAATACAACAGTCACCAGGCGCACTTTTCTCCATGGGAGTAATGTCTCAGACAGTCTACGTTATGATCGTTCCCTGGTAGACTAGTAGTGGTTTCCGATGCACATCTGAAGGCATTCTGCCATCAGTGGACTATCAGAGTGTTTATGAAACACAGAAATTGCATCGGGATTGAATACAACAGTCACCATGCGCACTTTCCTCCATGGGAGTAATATCTCTAACAGTCTACGCTTTGATCATTCCCTGGAAGACCAGTAGTAGTTTCCGATGCACATCTGGAGGCATTCTGAATTCTGTGGACTATCAGAGTGTTGATGAAACACAGAAAATGCATCGGGATTGAATACAACAATCACCATGCGCACTTTCATCCATGGGAGTAATGTCTCAAAGAGTTTACGCTTTTATCATTCCCTGGAAGACCAGTAGTAGATTCCGATGAACATCTGGAGGAATTCTGTAATCTGTGGACTATCAGAGGGTTGATGAAACACAGATATTACATCGTGATTGAATACAACAGTCACCATCCACACTTTCCTCCATGGGAGTAATGTCCGAAACAGTCTACACATTGATCGTTCCCTGGAAGACCAGTAGTAGTTTCCGATGCACATCTGGAGACATTCTGTAATCTGTGGACTATCAGACTGTTGATAAAACACAGAAATTGCATCGGGATTGAATACAACAGTCACCATGCGCACTTTCCTCCATGGGAGTAATGTCTCAAACAGTCTACGCTTCGATCGTTGCTGGGAAGTAAAGTAGTAATTTCCGATGCACATCTGGTGGCATTCTGTAATCTGCTTACTACCATAGTGTTGATAAAACACAGAAAATGCATCGGATATTGAATACAACAGTCAACATGCGCACTTTTCTCCATGGGAGTAATTCTCAAACAATCTACGCTTTGATCGTTCCCTGGAAGACTAGTAGTAGTTTCTGATGCACATCTGGTGGCATTCTGTAATCTGTGGACTATCAGAGTGTTGATGAAACACAGAAATTGCATCGGGATTGAATACAACAGTCACCATGCGCACTTCCTCCATCTGAGTAATGTCTCAAACAGTCTACACTTTGATCGTTATTGGGAAGTCCGGAAGTAATTTCCGATGCACATCTGGAGGCATTCTGTAATCTGTGGACTATCAGAGTGTTGATGAAACACAGAAATTGCATCGGGATTGAATACAACAGTCAGCAGGCGCACATTTCTCCATGGGAGTAATGTCTCAAAGAGTTTACGCTTTGATCATTCCCTGGAAGACCAGTAGTAGATTCCGATGCACATCTGGAGGCATTCTGTAATCTGTGGACTCTCAGAGTGTTGATGAAACACAGAAATTATTTCGGGATTGAATACAACAGTCACCAGGCGCACTTTCCTCCATGGGAGTAATGTCTCATAGAGTTTACGATTTGATCGTTCCGTAGAAGACCAGTAGTAGTTTCCGATGCACATCTGGAGACATTCTGTAATCTGTGGACTATCAGATTGTTGATGAAACACAGAAATTGCATCGGGATTGAATACAACAGTCACCATGCGCACTTTCCTCCATGGGAGTAATTTCTCAAACGGTCTACGCTTTGATCGTTCCCTGGAAGACCAGTAGCAGTTTCCGATGCACATCTGGAGGCACTCTGTAATCTGTGGACTATCAGACTGTTGATGAAACACAGAAATTGCATCGGTATTGAATACAACAGTCACCATGCGCACTTTCCTCCATGGGAGTAATGTCTCATAGAGTTTACGCTTTGATCGTTCCGTGGAAGACCAGTAGTAGTTTCCGATGCACATCTGGAGGCATTCTGTAATCTGTGGACCTTCAAAGTGTTGATGAACACAGAAATTGCCTCGCGATTGAATACAACAGTCACCATGCGCACTTTCCTCCATGGGAGTAATGTCTCAAAGAGTTTACGCTTTGATCGTTCCGTGGAAGACTAGGGGTAGTTTCGGATGCACATCTGGTGGCATTCTGTAATATGTGGACTATCAGAGAGTTGATGAAACACAGATAATGCATCAGGATTGAATACAACAGTCACAATCCACACTTTCCTCCATGGGAGTAATGTCTGAAACAGTCTACGCTTTGATCGTTCCCTGGACGACCAGTAGTAGTTTCCGATGCACATCTGGTGGCATTCTGTAATCTGTTGACTATCAGAGAGTTGATGAAACACAGAAATTGCATCGGGATTGAATACAACAGTCACATACGCGCACTTTCCTCCACGGGAGTAATGTCTCAAACAGTCTACGCTTTGATCGTTCCTTGGTAGACCAGTAGTAGTTTCCGATGCACATCTGGTGGCATTCTGAAATCTGTGGACTATCAGAGTGTTGATGAAACACAGAAATTGCATCGCGAAAGGAAACAACACTCATCATGCGCACTTTATTCCACGGGAGTAATGTCTCAAACAGTCTACGCTTTGATCGTTCCCTGGAAGACCAGTAGTAGTTTACGATGCACATCTGGTGGCATTCTGTAATCTGTGGACTATCATAGTGTTGATGAAACACAGAAATTGCATCGGGATTGAATACAACAGTCACCAGGCGCACTTTTCTCCATGGGAATAATGTCTCAAACAGTCTACGTTAAGATCATTCCCTGGAAGACCAGTAGTAGTTTCCGATGCACATCTGGAGGCATTCTGCCATCAGGGGACTATCAGAGTGTTTATGAAACACAGAAATTGCATCGGGATTGAATACAACAGTCACCATGCGCACTTTCCTCCATGGGAGTAATATCTCTAACAGTCTACGCTTTGATGATTCCCTGGAAGACCAGTAGTAGTTACTGATGCACATCTGGAGGCATTCTGAATTCTGTGGACTATTAGAGTGTTGATGAAACTCAGAAAATGCATCGGGATTGAATACAACAGTCACCATCCACACTTTCCTCCATGGGAGTAATGTCTGAAACAGTCTACGCTTTGATCATTCCCTGGAAGACCAGTAGTAGTTTCCGATGCACATCTGGTGGCATTCTGTAATCTGTGGACTATCAGAGTGTTTTTGAAACACAGAAATTGCATCGGGATTGAATACAACAATCACTATGCGCACTTTCCTCCACTGGAGGTATGTCTCAAACAGTCTACTCTTTGATCGTTCCCTGGAAGACCAGTAGTAGTTTCCGATGCACATATGGTGGCATTCTGTAATATGTGGACTATCAGAGTGTTGATGAAACACAGAAATTGCATCAGGATTGAAAACAACAGTCACCATCCACACTTTCCTCCATGGGAGTAATGTCTGAAACAGTCTACGCTTTGATCATTCCCTGGAAGACCAGTAGTAGTTTCCGATGCACATCTGGTGGCATTCTGTAATCTGTGGACTATCAGAGTGTTGTTGAAACACAGAAATTGCATCGGGATTTAATACAACAATCACTATGCGCACTTTCCTCCACTGGAGGTATGTCTCAAACAGTCTACTCTTTGATCGTTCCCTGGAAGACCAGTAGTAGTTTCCGATGCACATCTGGTGGCATTTGTAATCTGTGGATTATCAGAGTGTTGATGAAACACAGAAATTGCATCGCGAGAGGAAACAACACTCATCATGCGCACTTCATTCCACGGGAGTAATGTCTCAAACAGTCTACGATATGATCGTTCCCTGGAAGACCAGTAGTAGTTTCTGATGCACATCTGGTGGCACTCTGCAATCTGTGGACTATCAGAGTGTTGATGAAACACAGAAATTGCATCGGGATTGAATACAACAATCACTATGCGCACTTTCCTCCACTGGAGGTATGTCTCAAACAGTCTACTCTTTGATCGTTCCCTGGAAGACCAGTAGTAGTTTCCGATGCACATCTGGTGGCATTTGTAATCTGTGGATTATCAGAGTGTTGATGAAACACAGAAATTGCATCGCGAGAGGAAACAACACTCATCATGCGCACTTCATTCCACGGGAGTAATGTCTCAAACAGTCTACGATATGATCGTTCCCTGGAAGACCAGTAGTAGTTTCTGATGCACATCTGGTGGCACTCTGCAATCTGTGGACTATCAGAGTGTTGATGAAACACTGAAATTGCATCGGGATTGAATACAACAGTCACCATCCACACTTTCCTCCATGGGAGTAATGTCTGAAACAGTCTACGCTTTGATCGTTGCCTGGAAGACCAGTAGTAGTTTCCGATGCACATCTGGTGGCATTCTGTAATCTGTGGACTATCAGAGTGTTGATGAAACACAGAAATTGCATCGGGATTGAATACAACAGTCACCAGGCGCATTTTTTTCCTTGGGAGTAATGTCTCAAACAGTCTACGTTTTGATCGTTCCCTGGAAGACCAGTAGTAGTTTCCGATGCACATCTGGAGGCATTCTGCCATCAGTGGACTATCAGAGTGTTTATGAAACACAGAAATTGCATCGGGATTGAATACAACAGTCACCAAGCGCACTTTCCTCCATGTGAGTAATGTCTCATAGAGTTTACGGTTTGATCGTTCCATGGCAGACCAGTAGTAGTTTCCGATGCACATCTGGAGACATTCTGTAATCTGTGGACTATCAGATTGTTGATGAAACACAGAAATTGCATCGGGATTGAATACAACAATCACTATGCTAACTTTCCTCCTTGGGAGGTATGTCTCAAAAGGTATACGCTTTGATCGATCCCTCGAAGACCAGTAGTAGCTTCCGATGCACATATGGTGGCATTCTGTAATATGTGGACTATCAGAGTGTTGATGAATCACAGAAATTGCATCAGGAGTGAATACAACAGTCACCATCCACACATTCCTCCATGGGAGTAATGTCTGAAACAGTCTACGCTTTGATCGTTCCCTGGAAGACCAGTAGTAGTTTCCGATGCACAGCTGGTGGCATTCTGTAATGTGTGGACTTTCAGAGTGTTGATGAAAGACAGAAATTGCGTCGAGAAAGGAAACAACACTCATCATGTGCACTTTATTCCACGGGAGTAATTTCTCAAACAGTCTACGATTTGATCGTTCTCTGGTAGACCAGTAGTAGTTTCCGATGCACATCTGGTGGCATTCTGTAATCTGTGGACTATCAGATTGTTGATGAAACACAGAAATTGCATCGGGATTGAATACAACAGTCACCAGGTGCACTTTTCTCCATGGGAGTAATGTCTCAAACAGTCTACGTTTTGATCGTTCCCTGGAAGACCAGTAGTTGTTTCCGATGCACATCTGGAGGCATTCTGCCATCAGTGGACTCTCAGAGTGTTTTTGAAACACAGAAATTGCATCGGGATTGAATACAACAGTCACCATGCGCACTTTATTCCATGGGAGTAATATCTCTAACCGTCTACGCTTTGATCATTCCCTGAAAGACCAGTAGTAGTTTCCGATGCACATCTGGAGGCATTCTGAATTCTGTGGACTATCAGAGTGTTGATGAAACACAGAAAATGCATCGGGATTGAACAACAGTCACCATGCGTACTTTCCTCCATTGGAGTAATGTCTCAAAGAGTTTACGCTTTGATCTTTCCCTTGAAGACCAGTAGTTGTTTCTGATGCACATCTGGAGGCATTCTGTAATCTGTGGACTATCAGAGTGTTGATGAAACACAGATATTGCATCGGGATTGAATACAAGAGTCACCATGCGCACTTTCCTTAACGCGAGTAATGTCTCAAACAGTCTACGATTTGATCGTTCCCTGGAAGACCTGTAGTAGTTTCCGATGCACATCTGGTGGAATTCTGTAATCTGTGGACTATCAGAGTGTTGATGAAACACAGAAATTGCATCGGGATTGAATACAACAGTCACCGGGCAAACTTTTCTCCATGGGAGTAATGTATCAAACAGTCTACGTTTTGATCGTTCCCTGGAAGACCAGTAGTAGTTTCCGAAGCACATCTGGAGGCATTCTGCCATCAGTGGACTATCAGAGTGTTTATGAAACACAGAAATTGCATCGGGATTGAATACAACAGTCACCATGTGCACTTTCTTCCATGGGAGTAATATCTCTAACAGTCTACGCTTTGATCATTCCCTGGAAGACCAGTAGTAGTTTCCGATGCACATCTGGAGGCATTCTGAATTCTGTGGACTATCAGAGTGTTGATGAAACACAGAAAATGCATCGGGATTGAATACAACAATCACCATGCGCACTTTCATCCATTGGAGTAATGTCTCAAAGAGTTTACGCTTTTATCATTCCCTGGAAGAGCAGTTGTAGATTCCGATGAACATCTGGAGGAATTCTGTAATCTGTGGACTATCAGAGTGTTGATTAAACACAGAAATTACATCGTGATTGAATACAACAGTCACCATCCACACTTTCCTTCATGGGAGTAATGTCCGAAACAGTCCACACATTGATCGTTCCCTGGAAGACCAGTAGTAGTTTCCGATGCACATCTGGAGACATTCTGTAATCTGTGGACTATCAGACTGTTGATAAAACACAGAAATTGCATCGGGATTGAATGCAACAGTCACCATGCGCACTTTCCTCCATGGGAGTAATGTCTCAAACAGTCTACGTTTTGATCGTTGCTGGGAAGTCCAGTAGTAATTTCCGATGCACATCTGGTGGCATTCTGTAATCTGCTTACTACCATAGTGTTGATAAAACACAGAAAATGCATCGGATATTGAATACAACAGTCAACATGCGCACTTTTCTCCATGGGAGTAATTCTCAAACAATCTACGCTTTGATCGTTCCCTGGAAGACTAGTAGTAGTTTCCGATGCACATCTGGTGGCATTCTGTAATCTGTGGACTATCAGAGTGTTGATGAAACACAGAAATTGCATCGGGATTGAATACAACAGTCACCATGCGCACTTTCCTCCATCTGAGTAATGTCTCAAACAGTCTACACTTTGATCGTTATTGGGAAGTCCAGAAGTAATTTCCGATGCACATCTGGAGGCATTCTGTAATCTGTGGACTATCAGAGTGTTGATGAAACACAGAAATTGCATCGGGATTGAATACAACAGTCAGCAGGCGCACATTTCTCCATGGGAGTAATGTCTCAAAGAGTTTACGCTTTGATGATTCCCTGGAAGACCAGTAGTAGATTCCGATGCACATCTGGAGGCATTCTGTAATCTGTGGACTATCAGAGTGTTGATGAAACACAGAAACTATATCGGGATTGAATACAACAGTCACCATCGACACTTTCCTCCATGGGAGTAATGTCTGAAACAGTCTACGCTTTGATCGTTCCCTGGAAGATCAGTAGTAGTTTCCGATGCACATCTGGAGGCATTCTGTAATCTGTGGACTATCAGACTGTTGATAAAACACAGAAATTGCATCGGGATTGAATACAACAGTCACCATGCGCACTTTCCTCCATGGGAGTAATGTCTCAAACAGTCTACGCTTTGATCGTTACTGGGAAGTCCAGTAGTAATTTCCGATGCACATCTGGAGGCATTCTGTAATCTGTGGACTATTAGAGTGTTGATGAAACACAGAAATTGCATCGGGATTGAATACAACAGTCACCAGGCGCACTCTTCTCCATGGGAGTAATGTCTCAAACAGTCTACGTTTTGATCGTTCTTTGGAAGACCAGTAGTACTTTCCGATGCACATCTGGAGTCATTCTGCCATCAGTGGACTATCAGAGTGTTTATGAAACACAGAAATTGCATCGGTATTGAATACAACAGTCACCATGCGCACTTTCCTCCATGGGAGTATTATCTCTAACTGTCTACGCTTTGATCATTCCCTGGAAGACCAGTAGTAGTTTCCGATGCACATCTGGAGGCATTCAGAATTCTGTGGACTATCAGAGTGTTGATGAAACACAGATATTGCATCGGGATTGAATACAAGAGTCACCATGCGCACTTTCCTCCTCGCGAGTAATGTCTCAAACAGTCTACGCTTTCATCGTTCCCTGGAAGACCAGTAGTAGTTTCCGATGCACATCTGGTGGCATTCTGTAATCTGTAGACTATCGGAGTGTTGATGAAACACAGAAATTGCATCGGGATTGAATACAACAGTCACCAGGCGCACTTTTCTCCATGGGAGTAATGTCTCAAACAGTCTATGTTTTGATCGTTCCGTGGAAGACCAGTAGTAATTTCCGATGCACATCTGGAGGCATTCTGCCATCTGTGGACTATCAGAGTGTTTATGAAACACAGAAATTGCATCGGGATTGAATACAACAGTCACCATGCGCACTTTCCTCCATGGGAGTAATGTCACAAACAGTCTACGCTTTGATCGTTGCTGGGAACACCAGTAGTAATTTCCGATGCACATCTGGAGGCATTCTGTAATCTGTGGACTATCAGAGTGTTGATGAGACACAGAAATTGCATCGGGATTGAATACAACAGTCACCAGGCGCACTTTTCTCCATGGGAGTAATGTCTCAGACAGTCTACGTTATGATCGTTCCCTGGTAGACTAGTAGTGGTTTCCGATGCACATCTGAAGGCATTCTGCCATCAGTGGACTATCAGAGTGTTTATGAAACACAGAAATTGCATCGGGATTGAATACAACAGTCACCATGCGCACTTTCCTCCATGGGAGTAATATCTCTAACAGTCTACGCTTTGATCATTCCCTGGAAGACCAGTAGTAGTTTCCGATGCACATCTGGAGGCATTCTGAATTCTGTGGACTATCAGAGTGTTGATGAAACACAGAAAATGCATCGGGATTGAATACAACAATCACCATGCGCACTTTCATCCATGGGAGTAATGTCTCAAAGAGTTTACGCTTTTATCATTCCCTGGAAGACCAGTAGTAGATTCCGATGAACATCTGGAGGAATTCTGTAATCTGTGGACTATCAGAGGGTTGATGAAACACAGATATTACATCGTGATTGAATACAACAGTCACCATCCACACTTTCCTCCATGGGAGTAATGTCCGAAACAGTCTACACATTGATCGTTCCCTGGAAGACCAGTAGTAGTTTCCGATGCACATCTGGAGACATTCTGTAATCTGTGGACTATCAGACTGTTGATAAAACACAGAAATTGCATCGGGATTGAATACAACAGTCACCATGCGCACTTTCCTCCATGGGAGTAATGTCTCAAACAGTCTACGCTTCGATCGTTGCTGGGAAGTAAAGTAGTAATTTCCGATGCACATCTGGTGGCATTCTGTAATCTGCTTACTACCATAGTGTTGATAAAACACAGAAAATGCATCGGATATTGAATACAACAGTCAACATGCGCACTTTTCTCCATGGGAGTAAATCTCAAACAATCTACGCTTTGATCGTTCCCTGGAAGACTAGTAGTAGTTTCTGATGCACATCTGGTGGCATTCTGTAATCTGTGGACTATCAGAGTGTTGATGAAACACAGAAATTGCATCGGGATTGAATACAACAGTCACCATGCGCACTTCCTCCATCTGAGTAATGTCTCAAACAGTCTACACTTTGATCGTTATTGGGAAGTCCGGAAGTAATTTCCGATGCACATCTGGAGGCATTCTGTAATCTGTGGACTATCAGAGTGTTGATGAAACACAGAAATTGCATCGGGATTGAATACAACAGTCAGCAGGCGCACATTTCTCCATGGGAGTAATGTCTCAAAGAGTTTACGCTTTGATCATTCCCTGGAAGACCAGTAGTAGATTCCGATGCACATCTGGAGGCATTCTGTTATCTGTGGACTCTCAGAGTGTTGATGAAACACAGAAACTATATCGGGATTGAATACAACAGTCACCATCCACACTTTCCTCCATGGGAGTAATGTCTGAAACAGTCTACGCTTTGATCGTTCCCTGGAAGATCAGTAGTAGTTTCCGATGCACATCTGGAGGCATTCTGTAATCTGTGGACTATCAGACTGTTGATAAAACACAGAAATTGCATTGGGATTGAATACAACAGTCACCATGCGCACTTTCCTCCATGGGAGTAATGTCTCAAACAGTCTACGCTTTGATCGTTACTGGGAAGTCCAGTAGTAATTTCCGATGCACATCTGGAGGCATTCTGTAATCTGTGGACTATCAGAGTGTTGATGAAACACAGAAATTGCATCGGGATTGAATACAACAGTCACCAGGCGCACTCTTCTCCATGGGAGTAATGTCTCAAACAGTCTACGTTTTGATCGTTCTTTGGAAGACCAGTAGTACTTTCCGATGCACATCTGGAGGCATTCTGCCATCAGTGGACTATCAGAGTGTTTATGAAACACAAAAATTGCATCGGTATTGAATACAACAGTCACCATGCGCACTTTCCTCCATGGGAGTAATATCTCTAACTGTCTACGCTTTGATCATTCCCTGGAAGACCAGTAGTAGTTTCCGATGCACATCTGGAGGCATTCTGAATTCTGTGGACTATCAGAGTGTTGATGAAACACAGATATTGCATCGGGATTGAATACAAGAGTCACCATGCGCACTTTCCTCCTCGCGAGTAATGTCTCAAACAGTCTACGCTTTCATCGTTCCCTGGAAGACCAGTAGTAGTTTCCGATGCACATCTGGTGGCATTCTGTAATCTGTAGACTATCGGAGTGTTGATGAAACACAGAAATTGCATCGGGATTGAATACAACAGTCACCAGGCGCACTTTTCTCCATGGGAGTAATGTCTCAAACAGTCTATGTTTTGATCGTTCCGTGGAAGACCAGTAGTAATTTCCGATGCACATCTGGAGGCATTCTGCCATCTGTGGACTATCAGAGTGTTTATGAAACACAGAAATTGCATCGGGATTGAATACAACAGTCACCATGCGCACTTTCCTCCATGGGAGTAATGTCACAAACAGTCTACGCTTTGATAGTTGCTGGGAAGACCAGTAGTAATTTCCGATGCACATCTGGAGGCATTCTGTAATCTGTATACTATCAGAGTGTTGTTGAAACACAGAAATTGCATCGGGATTGAATACAACAGTCACTATGCGCACTCTCCTCCATAGGAGTAATGTCTGAAACAGTCTACGCTTTGATCGTTCCCTGGAGGACCAGTAGTAGTTTCCGATGCACATCTGGTGGCATTCTGTAATCTGTGGACTATCAGAGTGTTGATGAAACTCAGAAATTGCATCGGGATTGAATACAACAGTCACCATGCGCACTTTCCTCCACGGGAGTAATGTCTCAAACAGTCTACTTTTTGATCGTTCCCCGGAAGACCAGTAGTGGGTTCCGATGCACATCTGGAGGCTTTCTGTAATCTGTGGACCATCAGAGTGTTGATAAAACACAGAAATTGCATCGGGATTGAATACAACAGTCACCATGCGCACTTTCCTCCATGAGAGTAAATTCTCAAAAAGTCTACGCTTTGATCGTTCCCTGGAAGACCAGTAGTAGTTTCCGATGCACATCTGGAGGCATTCTGTAATCTGTGGACTATCAGAGTGTTGATGAGACACAGAAATTGCATCGGGATTGAATACAACAGTCACCAGGCGCACTTTTCTCCATGGGAGTAATGTCTCAGACAGTCTACGTTATGATCGTTCCCTGGTAGACTAGTAGTGGTTTCCGATGCACATCTGAAGGCATTCTGCCATCAGTGGACTATCAGAGTGTTTATGAAACACAGAAATTGCATCGGGATTGAATACAACAGTCACCATGCGTACTTTCCTCCATGGGAGTAATATCTCTAACAGTCTACGCTTTGATCATTCCCTGGAAGACCAGTAGTAGTTTCCGTGTACATCTGGAGGCATTCTGACATCAGTGGACTATCAGAGTGTTTATGAAACACAGAAATTGCATCGGGATTGAATACAACAGTCACCATGCGCACTTTCCTCCATGGGAGTAATGTTTTAAAGAGTTTACGCTTTGATCATTCGCTGGAATACCAGTAGTACTTTCCGATGCACTTCTGGAGGCATTCTGTATTCTGTGGGCTGTCAGAGTGTTGATGAAACACAGAAATTATATCGGGATTGAATACAACAGTCACCATCCACACTTTCATCCATGGGAGTAATGTCTGAAACAGTCTACGTTTGATCGTTCCCTTGAAGACCAGTAGTAGTTTCCGATGCACATCTGGAGGCATTCTGTAATCTGTATACTATCAGAGTGTTGTTGAAACACAGAAATTGCATCGGGATTGAATACAACAGTCACTATGCGCTCTCTCCTCCATAGGAGTAATGTCTGAAACAGTCTACGCTTTGATCGTTCCCTGGAGGACCAGTAGTAGTTTCCGATGCACATCTGGTGGCATTCTGTAATCTGTGGACTATCAGAGTTTTGATGAAACTCAGAAATTGCATCGGGATTGAATACAACAGTCACCATGCGCACTTTCCTCCACGGGAGTAATGTCTCAAACAGTCTACTTTTTGATCGTTCCCCGGAAGACCAGTAGTAGGTTCCGATGCACATCTGGAGGCTTTCTGTAATCTGTGGACCATCAGAGTGTTGATAAAACACAGAAATTGCATCGGGATTGAATACAACAGTCACCATGCGCACTTTCCTCCATGTGAGTAAATTCTCAAAAAGTCTACGCTTTGATCGTTCCCTGGAAGACCAGTAGTAGTTTCCGATGCACATCTGGAGGCATTCTGTAATCTGTGGACTATCAGACTGTTGATGAAACACAGAAATTGCATCGGGATTGAATACAACAGTCACCAGGCGCACTTTTCTCCATGGGAGTAATGTCTCAAACAGTCTACGTTTTGATCGTTCCCTGGAAGACCAGTAGTAGTTTCCGATGCACATCTGAAGGCATTCTGCCATCAGTGGACTATCAGAGTGTTTATGAAACACAGAAATTGCATTGGGATTGAATACAACAGTCACCATGCGCACTTTCCCCCATGGGAGTAATATCTCTAACAGTCTACGCTTTGATCATTCCCTGGAAGACCAGTAGTAGTTTCCGATGCACATCTGGAGGCATTCTGAATTCTGTGGACTATGAGAGTGTTGATGAAACACACAAAATGCATCGGGATTGAATACAACAGTCACATTGCGCACTTTCCACCAAGGGAGTAATGTCTCAAAGAGTTTACGCATTGATCATTCCCTGGAAGACCAGTAGTAGTTTCCGATGCACAACTGGAGGCATTCTGTAATCTGTGGACTATCAGAGTGTTGACGAAACACAGAAAATGCATCGGGATTGAATACAACAGTCACCATGCGCACTTTCTTCCATGTTAGTAATGTCTGAAACAGTTTACGCTTTGATTTGTTCCCTGGATGACCAATAGTATTTTCCGATGCACATCTGGAGGCATTATGTAATCTGCTTACTATCATAGTGTTGATAAAATACAGAAAAAGCATCGGATATTGAATACAACAGTCAACATGCGCACTTTCCTCCATGGGAGTAATTCTCAAACAGTCTACGCTTTGATCGTTCCCTGGAAGTGTAGTGGTAGTTTCCGATGCACATCTGGTGGCATTCTGTAATCTGTGGGCTATCAGAGTGTTGATGAAACACAGAAATTGCATCGGGATTGAATACAACAGTCACGATGCTTACCTTCCTCCATGGGAGTAATGTCTCAAACAGTCTACGTTTTGGTTGTTGCCTGGAAGACCAGTAGTAGTTTCCGATGCACATCGGGAGGCATTCTGTAATCTGTGGACTATCAGAGTGTTGATGAAAAACAGAAATTGCATCGGGATTGAATACAACAGTCACCATGCGAACTTTCCTTCATGGGATTAATATCTCTAACAGTCTACGCTTTGATCATTCCCTGGTAGACCAGTAGTAGATTCCGATGCACATCTGGAGGCATTATGTAATCTGTGGACTATCAGAGTGTTGGTGAAACGCAGAAAATGCATCGGGATTGAATACAACAGTCACAATGCGCACATTCCTCCATTGGAGTAATGTCTCAAACAGTCTACGCTTTGATCGTTTCCTGGAAGACCAGTAGTAGTTTCCGATGCACATCCGGAGGCACTATGTAATCTGTGGACTATCAGCCTGTTGATGAAACACAGAAATTGCATCGGGATTGAATACAACAGTCACGATGCGAACTTTCCTCCATGGGGGTAATATCTCTAACAGTCTACGCTTTGATCATTCTCTGGTAGACCAGTAGTAGTTTCCGATGCACATCTGGAGGCATTCTGTAATCTGTGGACTATCAGAGTGTTGACGAAACACAGAAAATGCATCGGGATTGAATACAACAGTCACCATGCGCACTTTCCTCCATGGTAGTAATGTCTAAAATAATCTACGCTTTGATCGTTCCCTGGAAGACTGTGGACTATCAGAGTGTTGTTGAAAAACAGAAATTGCATCAGGATTGAATACAACAGTCACCATCCTCACTTTCCTCCATGGGAGTAATGTCTGAAACAGTCTACGCTTTGATCGTTCCCTGGACGACCAGTAGTAGATTCCGATGCACATCTGGAGGCATTCTGTAATCTGTGAACTATCAGAGTGTTGATGAAAAACAGAAATTGCATCGGGATTATATACAACAGTCACCATGCACACTTTCCTCCATGGGAGTGATGTCTCAAACAGTCTACGCTTTGATCTTTGCCTGGAAGACCAGTAGTAGTTTCCGATGCACATCTGGAGGCATTCTGAATTCTGTGGGCTATCAGAGTGTTGATGAAACACAGAAATTGCATCGGGATTGAATAGAACAGTCACGATGCTTACCTTCCTCCATGGGAGTAATGTCTCAAACAGTCTACGTTTTGGTCGTTGCCTGGAAGACCAGTAGTAGTTTCCGATGCACATCTGGAGGCATTCTGTAATCTGTGGACTATCAGAGTGTTGATGAAAAACAGAAATTGCATCGGGATTGAATACAAGAGTCACCATGCGAACTTTCCTTCATGGGATTAATATCTCTAACAGTCTACGCTTTGATCATTCCCTGGTAGACCAGTAGTAGTTTCCGATGCACATCTGGAGGCATTCTGTAATCTGTGGACTATCAGAGTGTTGGTGAAACACAGAAAATGCATCGGGATTGAATACAACAGTCACAATGCGCACATTCCTCCATTGGAGTAATGTCTCAAACAGTCTACGCTTTGATCGTTTCCTGGAAGACCAGTAGTAGTTTCCGATGCACATCCGGAGGCACTATGTAATCTGTGGACTATCAGCCTGTTGATGAAACACAGAAATTGCATCGGGATTGAATACAACAGTCACCATGCGAACTTTCCTCCATGGGGGTAATATCTCTAACAGTCTACGCTTTGATCATTCCCTGGTAGACCAGTAGTAGTTTCCGATGCACATCTGGAGGCATTCTGTAATCTGTGGACTATCAGAGTGTTGACGAAACACAGAAAATGCATCGGGATTGAATACAACAGTCACCATGCGCACTTTCCTCCATGGGAGTAATGTCCCTCACAGTCTACGCTTTGATCGTTCCCTTGAAGACCAGTAGTAGTTTCGGATGCACATCTGGTGGCATTCTGTAATCTGTGGACTATCAGAGTGATGATGAAACACAGAAATTTCTTCGGGATTGAATATAACAGTAACCATCCGCACTCTCCTCCATAGGAGAAATGTCTGAAGCAGTCTACGCTTTGATCGTTCCCTGGAGGACCAATAGCAGTTTCCGATGCACATCTGGAGACATTCTGTAATCTGTGGACTATCAGAGTGTTGATGAAACACAGAAATTGTATCGGAATTCAATACAAGGGTCATCATAAGAACTTTCCTCCATGGGAGTAATGTCTCTAACTGTCTACGCATTGATGGATCCCTGGAAGATCAGTAGTAGTTTCCGATGCACATTTGTAAGCATTCTGTAATCTGTTTACTTTCAAGGTGTTGATGAAACACAGAAATTTCCTCGGGATTGAATACAACAGTCACCATTCGCACTTTCCTCCATGGTAGTAATGTCTAAAATAATCTACGCTTTGATCGTTCCCTGGAAGACTGTGGACTATCAGAGTGTTGTAGAAAAACAGAAATTGCATCAGGATTGAATACAACAGTCACCATCCACACTTTCCTCCATGGGAATAATGTCTGAAACAGTCTACGCTTTGATCGTTCCCTGGACGACCAGTAGTAGATTCCGATGCACATCTGGAGGGATTCTGTAATCTGTGAACTATCAGAGTGTTGATGAAAAACAGAAATTGCATCGGGATTGAATACAACAGTCACCATGCACACTTTCCTCCATGGGAGTGATGTCTCAAACAGTCTACGCTTTGATCGTTGCCTGGAAGACCAGTAGTAGTTTCCGATGCACATCTGGAGGCATTCTGAATTCTGTGGACTATGAGAGTGTTGATGAAACACACAAAATGCATCGGGATTAAATACAACAGTCACATTGCGCACTTTCCACCAAGGGAGTAATGTCTCAAGGAGTTTACGCATTGATCATTCCCTGGAAGACCAGTAGTAGTTTCCGATGCACAACTGGAGGCATTCTGTAATCTGTGGACTATCAGACTGTTGATAAAACACAGAAATTGCATTGGGATTGAATACAACAGTCACCATGCGCACTTTTCTCCATGGGAGTAATGTCTGAAACAGTCTACGCTTTGATCGTTCCCTGGAAGATCAGTAGTAGTTTCCGATGCACATCTGGAGGCATTCTGTAATCTGTGGACTATCAGACTGTTGATAAAACACAGAAATTGCATTGGGATTGAATACAACAGTCACCATGCGCACTTTCCTCCATGGGAGTAATGTCTCAAACAGTCTACGCTTTGATCGTTACTGGGAAGTCCAGTAGTAATTTCCGATGCACATCTGGAGGCATTCTGTAATCTGTGGACTATCAGAGTGTTGATGAAACACAGAAATTGCATCGGGATTGAATACAACAGTCACCAGGCGCACTCTTCTCCATGGGAGTAATGTCTCAAACAGTCTACGTTTTGATCGTTCTTTGGAAGACCAGTAGTACTTTCCGATGCACATCTGGAGGCATTCTGCCATCAGTGGACTATCAGAGTGTTTATGAAACACAAAAATTGCATCGGTATTGAATACAACAGTCACCATGCGCACTTTCCTCCATGGGAGTAATATCTCTAACTGTCTACGCTTTGATCATTCCCTGGAAGACCAGTAGTAGTTTCCGATGCACATCTGGAGGCATTCTGAATTCTGTGGACTATCAGAGTGTTGATGAAACACAGATATTGCATCGGGATTGAATACAAGAGTCACCATGCGCACTTTCCTCCTCGCGAGTAATGTCTCAAACAGTCTACGCTTTCATCGTTCCCTGGAAGACCAGTAGTAGTTTCCGATGCACATCTGGTGGCATTCTGTAATCTGTAGACTATCGGAGTGTTGATGAAACACAGAAATTGCATCGGGATTGAATACAACAGTCACCAGGCGCACTTTTCTCCATGGGAGTAATGTCTCAAACAGTCTATGTTTTGATCGTTCCGTGGAAGACCAGTAGTAATTTCCGATGCACATCTGGAGGCATTCTGCCATCTGTGGACTATCAGAGTGTTTATGAAACACAGAAATTGCATCGGGATTGAATACAACAGTCACCATGCGCACTTTCCTCCATGGGAGTAATGTCACAAACAGTCTACGCTTTGATAGTTGCTGGGAAGACCAGTAGTAATTTCCGATGCACATCTGGAGGCATTCTGTAATCTGTATACTATCAGAGTGTTGTTGAAACACAGAAATTGCATCGGGATTGAATACAACAGTCACTATGCGCACTCTCCTCCATAGGAGTAATGTCTGAAACAGTCTACGCTTTGATCGTTCCCTGGAGGACCAGTAGTAGTTTCCGATGCACATCTGGTGGCATTCTGTAATCTGTGGACTATCAGAGTGTTGATGAAACTCAGAAATTGCATCGGGATTGAATACAACAGTCACCATGCGCACTTTCCTCCACGGGAGTAATGTCTCAAACAGTCTACTTTTTGATCGTTCCCCGGAAGACCAGTAGTGGGTTCCGATGCACATCTGGAGGCTTTCTGTAATCTGTGGACCATCAGAGTGTTGATAAAACACAGAAATTGCATCGGGATTGAATACAACAGTCACCATGCGCACTTTCCTCCATGAGAGTAAATTCTCAAAAAGTCTACGCTTTGATCGTTCCCTGGAAGACCAGTAGTAGTTTCCGATGCACATCTGGAGGCATTCTGTAATCTGTGGACTATCAGAGTGTTGATGAGACACAGAAATTGCATCGGGATTGAATACAACAGTCACCAGGCGCACTTTTCTCCATGGGAGTAATGTCTCAGACAGTCTACGTTATGATCGTTCCCTGGTAGACTAGTAGTGGTTTCCGATGCACATCTGAAGGCATTCTGCCATCAGTGGACTATCAGAGTGTTTATGAAACACAGAAATTGCATCGGGATTGAATACAACAGTCACCATGCGTACTTTCCTCCATGGGAGTAATATCTCTAACAGTCTACGCTTTGATCATTCCCTGGAAGACCAGTAGTAGTTTCCGTGTACATCTGGAGGCATTCTGACATCAGTGGACTATCAGAGTGTTTATGACACACAGAAATTGCATCGGGATTGAATACAACAGTCACCATGCGCACTTTCCTCCATGGGAGTAATGTTTTAAAGAGTTTACGCTTTGATCATTCGCTGGAATACCAGTAGTACTTTCCGATGCACTTCTGGAGGCATTCTGTATTCTGTGGGCTGTCAGAGTGTTGATGAAACACAGAAATTATATCGGGATTGAATACAACAGTCACCATCCACACTTTCATCCATGGGAGTAATGTCTGAAACAGTCTACGTTTGATCGTTCCCTTGAAGACCAGTAGTAGTTTCCGATGCACATCTGGAGGCATTCTGTAATCTGTATACTATCAGAGTGTTGTTGAAACACAGAAATTGCATCGGGATTGAATACAACAGTCACTATGCGCTCTCTCCTCCATAGGAGTAATGTCTGAAACAGTCTACGCTTTGATCGTTCCCTGGAGGACCAGTAGTAGTTTCCGATGCACATCTGGTGGCATTCTGTAATCTGTGGACTATCAGAGTTTTGATGAAACTCAGAAATTGCATCGGGATTGAATACAACAGTCACCATGCGCACTTTCCTCCACGGGAGTAATGTCTCAAACAGTCTACTTTTTGATCGTTCCCCGGAAGACCAGTAGTAGGTTACGATGCACATCTGGAGGCTTTCTGTAATCTGTGGACCATCAGAGTGTTGATAAAACACAGAAATTGCATCGGGATTGAATACAACAGTCACCATGCGCACTTTCCTCCATGTGAGTAAATTCTCAAAAAGTCTACGCTTTGATCGTTCCCTGGAAGACCAGTAGTAGTTTCCGATGCACATCTGGAGGCATTCTGTAATCTGTGGACTATCAGACTGTTGATGAAACACAGAAATTGCATCGGGATTGAATACAACAGTCACCAGGCGCACTTTTCTCCATGGGAGTAATGTCTCAAACAGTCTACGTTTTGATCGTTCCCTGGAAGACCAGTAGTAGTTTCCGATGCACATCTGAAGGCATTCTGCCATCAGTGGACTATCAGAGTGTTTATGAAACACAGAAATTGCATTGGGATTGAATACAACAGTCACCATGCGCACTTTCCCCCATGGGAGTAATATCTCTAACAGTCTACGCTTTGATCATTCCCTGGAAGACCAGTAGTAGTTTCCGATGCACATCTGGAGGCATTCTGAATTCTGTGGACTATGAGAGTGTTGATGAAACACACAAAATGCATCGGGATTGAATACAACAGTCACATTGCGCACTTTCCACCAAGGGAGTAATGTCTCAAAGAGTTTACGCATTGATCATTCCCTGGAAGACCAGTAGTAGTTTCCGATGCACAACTGGAGGCATTCTGTAATCTGTGGACTATCAGAGTGTTGACGAAACACAGAAAATGCATCGGGATTGAATACAACAGTCACCATGCGCACTTTCTTCCATGTTAGTAATGTCTGAAACAGTTTACGCTTTGATTTGTTCCCTGGATGACCAATAGTATTTTCCGATGCACATCTGGAGGCATTATGTAATCTGCTTACTATCATAGTGTTGATAAAATACAGAAAAAGCATCGGATATTGAATACAACAGTCAACATGCGCACTTTCCTCCATGGGAGTAATTCTCAAACAGTCTACGCTTTGATCGTTCCCTGGAAGTGTAGTGGTAGTTTCCGATGCACATCTGGTGGCATTCTGTAATCTGTGGGCTATCAGAGTGTTGATGAAACACAGAAATTGCATCGGGATTGAATACAACAGTCACGATGCTTACCTTCCTCCATGGGAGTAATGTCTCAAACAGTCTACGTTTTGGTTGTTGCCTGGAAGACCAGTAGTAGTTTCCGATGCACATCGGGAGGCATTCTGTAATCTGTGGACTATCAGAGTGTTGATGAAAAACAGAAATTGCATCGGGATTGAATACAACAGTCACCATGCGAACTTTCCTTCATGGGATTAATATCTCTAACAGTCTACGCTTTGATCATTCCCTGGTAGACCAGTAGTAGATTCCGATGCACATCTGGAGGCATTATGTAATCTGTGGACTATCAGAGTGTTGGTGAAACGCAGAAAATGCATCGGGATTGAATACAACAGTCACAATGCGCACATTCCTCCATTGGAGTAATGTCTCAAACAGTCTACGCTTTGATCGTTTCCTGGAAGACCAGTAGTAGTTTCCGATGCACATCCGGAGGCACTATGTAATCTGTGGACTATCAGCCTGTTGATGAAACACAGAAATTGCATCGGGATTGAATACAACAGTCACCATGCGAACTTTCCTCCATGGGGGTAATATCTCTAACAGTCTACGCTTTGATCATTCTCTGGTAGACCAGTAGTAGTTTCCGATGCACATCTGGAGGCATTCTGTAATCTGTGGACTATCAGAGTGTTGACGAAACACAGAAAATGCATCGGGATTGAATACAACAGTCACCATGCGCACTTTCCTCCATGGTAGTAATGTCTAAAATAATCTACGCTTTGATCGTTCCCTGGAAGACTGTGGACTATCAGAGTGTTGTTGAAAAACAGAAATTGCATCAGGATTGAATACAACAGTCACCATCCTCACTTTCCTCCATGGGAGTAATGTCTGAAACAGTCTACGCTTTGATCGTTCCCTGGACGACCAGTAGTAGATTCCGATGCACATCTGGAGGCATTCTGTAATCTGTGAACTATCAGAGTGTTGATGAAAAACAGAAATTGCATCGGGATTATATACAACAGTCACCATGCACACTTTCCTCCATGGGAGTGATGTCTCAAACAGTCTACGCTTTGATCTTTGCCTGGAAGACCAGTAGTAGTTTCCGATGCACATCTGGAGGCATTCTGAATTCTGTGGGCTATCAGAGTGTTGATGAAACACAGAAATTGCATCGGGATTGAATAGAACAGTCACGATGCTTACCTTCCTCCATGGGAGTAATGTCTCAAACAGTCTACGTTTTGGTCGTTGCCTGGAAGACCAGTAGTAGTTTCCGATGCACATCTGGAGGCATTCTGTAATCTGTGGACTATCAGAGTGTTGATGAAAAACAGAAATTGCATCGGGATTGAATACAAGAGTCACCATGCGAACTTTCCTTCATGGGATTAATATCTCTAACAGTCTACGCTTTGATCATTCCCTGGTAGACCAGTAGTAGTTTCCGATGCACATCTGGAGGCATTCTGTAATCTGTGGACTATCAGAGTGTTGGTGAAACACAGAAAATGCATCGGGATTGAATACAACAGTCACAATGCGCACATTCCTCCATTGGAGTAATGTCTCAAACAGTCTACGCTTTGATCGTTTCCTGGAAGACCAGTAGTAGTTTCCGATGCACATCCGGAGGCACTATGTAATCTGTGGACTATCAGCCTGTTGATGAAACACAGAAATTGCATCGGGATTGAATACAACAGTCACCATGCGAACTTTCCTCCATGGGGGTAATATCTCTAACAGTCTACGCTTTGATCATTCCCTGGTAGACCAGTAGTAGTTTCCGATGCACATCTGGAGGCATTCTGTAATCTGTGGACTATCAGAGTGTTGACGAAACACAGAAAATGCATCGGGATTGAATACAACAGTCACCATGCGCACTTTCCTCCATGGGAGTAATGTCCCTCACAGTCTACGCTTTGATCGTTCCCTTGAAGACCAGTAGTAGTTTCGGATGCACATCTGGTGGCATTCTGTAATCTGTGGACTATCAGAGTGATGATGAAACACAGAAATTTCTTCGGGATTGAATATAACAGTAACCATCCGCACTCTCCTCCATAGGAGAAATGTCTGAAGCAGTCTACGCTTTGATCGTTCCCTGGAGGACCAATAGCAGTTTCCGATGCACATCTGGAGACATTCTGTAATCTGTGGACTATCAGAGTGTTGATGAAACACAGAAATTGTATCGGAATTCAATACAAGGGTCATCATAAGAACTTTCCTCCATGGGAGTAATGTCTCTAACTGTCTACGCATTGATGGATCCCTGGAAGATCAGTAGTAGTTTCCGATGCACATTTGTAAGCATTCTGTAATCTGTTTACTTTCAAGGTGTTGATGAAACACAGAAATTTCCTCGGGATTGAATACAACAGTCTCCATTCGCACTTTCCTCCATGGTAGGAATGTCTAAAATAATCTACGCTTTGATCGTTCCCTGGAAGACTGTGGACTATCAGAGTGTTGTAGAAAAACAGAAATTGCATCAGGATTGAATACAACAGTCACCATCCACACTTTCCTCCATGGGAATAATGTCTGAAACAGTCTACGCTTTGATCGTTCCCTGGACGACCAGTAGTAGATTCCGATGCACATCTGGAGGGATTCTGTAATCTGTGAACTATCAGAGTGTTGATGAAAAACAGAAATTGCATCGGGATTGAATACAACAGTCACCATGCACACTTTCCTCCATGGGAGTGATGTCTCAAACAGTCTACGCTTTGATCGTTGCCTGGAAGACCAGTAGTAGTTTCCGATGCACATCTGGAGGCATTCTGAATTCTGTGGACTATGAGAGTGTTGATGAAACACACAAAATGCATCGGGATTAAATACAACAGTCACATTGCGCACTTTCCACCAAGGGAGTAATGTCTCAAGGAGTTTACGCATTGATCATTCCCTGGAAGACCAGTAGTAGTTTCCGATGCACAACTGGAGGCATTCTGTAATCTGTGGACTATCAGAGTGTTGATGAAACACAGAAATTATATCGGGATTGAATACAACAGTCACCATCCACACTTTCTCCCATGTTAGTAATGTGTGAAACAGTTTACGCTTTGATTTGTTCCCTGGATGACCAGTAGTAGTTTCCGATGCACATCTGGAGGCATTCTGTAATCTGCTTACAATCATAGTGTTGATAAAATACAGAAAAAGCATCGGATATTGAATACAACAGTCAACATGCGCACTTTCCTCCATGGGATTAATTCTCAAACAGTCTACGCTTTGATCGTTCCCTGGAAGTGTAGTAGTAGTTTCCGATGCACATCTGGTGGCATTCTGTAATCTGTGGGCTATCAGAGTGTTGATGAAACACAGAAATTGCATCGGGATTGAATAGAACAGTCACGATGCTTACCTTCCTCCATGGGAGTAATGTCTCAAACAGTCTACGTTTTGGTCGTTGCCTGGAAGACCAGTAGTAGTTTCCGATGCACATCTGGAGGCATTCTGTAATCTGTGGACTATCAGAGTGTTGACGAAACACAGAAAATGCATCGGGATTGAATACAACAGTCACCATGTGCACTTTCCTCCATGGGCGTAATGTCCCTCACAGTCTACGCTTTGATCGTTCCCTTGAAGACCAGTAGTAGTTTCCGATGCACATCTGGAGGCATTCTGTAATCTGTATACTATCAGAGTGTTGTTGAAACACAGAAATTGCATCGGGATTGAATACAACAGTCAACATGCGCACTTTCCACCAAGGGAGGTATGTCTCAAACAGACTACGCTTTGATCGTTCCCTGGAAGACCAGTAGTAGCTTCCGATGCACATCTGGTGGCATTCTGTAATCTGTGGACTATCAGAGTGTTGGTGAAACACAGAAAATGCATCGGGATTGAATACAACAGTCACAATGCGCACATTCCTCCATTGGAGTAATGTCTCAAACAGTCTACGCTTTGATCTTTTCCTGGAAGACCAGTAGTAGTTTCCGATGCACATCCGGAGGCACTATGTAATCTGTGGACTATCAGCCTGTTGATGAAACACAGACATTGCATCGGGATTGAATACAACAGTCACCATGCGAACTTTCCTCCATGGGGGTAATATCTCTAACAGTCTACGCTTTGATCATTCCCTGGTAGACCAGTAGTAGTTTCCGATGCACATCTGGAGGCACTCTGTAATCTGTGGACTATCAGAGTGTTGACGAAACACAGAAAATGCATCGGGATTGAATACAACAGTCACCATGCGCACTTTCCTCCATGGGCGTAATGTCCCTCACAGTCTACGCTTTGATCGTTCCCTTGAAGACCAGTAGTAGTTTCCGATGCACATCTGGAGGCATTCTGTAATCTGTATACTATCAGAGTGTTGTTGAAACACAGAAATTGCATCGGGATTGAATACAACAGTCAACATGCGCACTTTCCACCAAGGGAGGTATGTCTCAAACAGACTACGCTTTGATCGTTCCCTGGAAGACCAGTAGTAGCTTCCGATGCACATCTGGTGGCATTCTGTAATCTGTGGACTATCAGAGTGTTGATGAAACACAGAAATTGCTTCGGGATTGAATATAACAGTAACCATCCGCACTCTCCTCCATAGGAGTAATGTCTGAAGCCGTCTACGCTTTGATCGTTCCCTGGAGGACCAGTAGCAGTTTCCGATGCACATCTGGAGACATTCTGTAATCTGTGGACTATCAGAGTGTTGATGAAACACAGAAATTGTATCGGAATTCAATACAAGTGTCATCATAAGAACTTTCCTCCGTGGGAGTAATGTCTCTAACTGTCTACGCATTGATGGATCCCTGGAAGATCAGTAGTAGTTTCCGATGCACATTTGTAAGCATTCTGTAATCTGTTGACCTTCAAGGTGTTGATGGAACACAGAAATTTCCTCGGGATTGAATACAACAGTCACCATTCGCACTTTCCTCCATGGTAGTAATGTCTAAAATAATCTACGCTTTGATCGTTCCCTGGAAGACTGTGGACTATCAGAGTGTTGTTGAAAAACAGAAATTGCATCAGGATTGAATACAACAGTCACCATCCACACTTTCCTCCATGGGAGTAATGTCTGAAACAGTCTACGCTTTGATCGTTCCCTGGACGACCAGTAGTAGATTCCGATGCACATCTGGAGGCATTCTGTAATCTGTGGACTATCAGAGTGTTGATGAAAAACAGAAATTGCATCGGGATTGAATACAACAGTCACCATGCACACTTTCCTCCATGGGAGTGATGTCTCAAACAGTCTACGCTTTGATCGTTGCCTGGAAGACCAGTAGTAGTTTCCGATGCACATCTGGAGGCATTCTGTAATTTGTGGAATATCAGAGTGTTGATGAAACACAGAAATTGCATCGGGATTGAATACAACAGTCACCATGCGCACTTTTCTCCATGGGGGTAATATCTCTTACAGTCTACGCTTTGATCATTCCCTGGTAGACCAGTAGTAGTTTCCGATGCACATCTGGAGGCATTCTGTAATCTGTGGACTATCAGAGTGTTGACGAAACACAGAAAATGCATCGGGATTGAATACAACAGTCACCATGCGCACTTTCCACCAAGGGAGTAATGTCTCAAAGAGTTTACGCATTGATCATTCCCTGGAAGACCAGTAGTAGTTACCGATGCACAACTGGAGGCATTCTGTAATCTGTGGACTATCAGAGTGTTGATAAAACACAGAAATTATATCGGGATTGAATACAAAAGTCACCATCCACACTTTCTTCCATGTTAGTAATGTCTGAAACAGTGTACGCTTTGATTTGTTCCCTGGATGACCAGTAGTAGTTTCCGATGCACATCTGGAGGCATTCTGTAATCTGCTTACTATCATAGTGTTGATAAAACACAGAAAATGCATCGGATATTGAATACAACAGTCAACATGCGCACTTTCCTCCATGGGAGTAATTCTCAAACAGTCTACGCTTTGATCGTTCCCTGTAAGTGTAGTAGTAGCTTCCGATGCACATCTGGTGGCATTCTGTAATCTGTTGACTATCAGAGTGTTGATGAAACACAGACATTGCATCAGGATTGAATACAACAGACACCATGCGCACTTTCCTCCATGGGAGTAATGTCCCTAACAGTCTACGCTTTGATCGTTCCCTGGAAGACCAGTAGTAGTTTGCGATGCACATCTGGAGGCATTCTGTAATCTGTATACTATCAGAGTATTGTTGAAACACAGAAATTGCATCGGGATTGAATACAACTGTCACCATGCGCACTTTCCTACATGGGAGTGATGTCTCAAACAGTCTACGGTTTGATCGTTGCCTGGAAGACCAGTAGTAGTTTCCGATGCACATCTAGAGACATTCTGTAATCTGTGGACTATCAGAGTGTTGATGAAACACAGAAATTGCATCGGGATTGAATACAACAGTCACCATGCGCACTTTCCTACATGGGAGTGATGTCTCAAACAGTCTACGGTTTGATCGTTGCCTGGAAGACCAGTAGTAGTTTCCGATGCACATCTAGAGACATTCTGTAATCTGTGGACTATCAGAGTGTTGATGAAACACAGAAATTGTATCGGAATTCAATACAACAGTCATCATAAGAACTTTCTTCCATGGGAGTAATGACTCTAACTGTCTACGCATTGATGGATCCCTGGAAGACCAGTAGTAGTTTCCGATGCACATTTGGAGGCATTCTGTAATCTGTTGACCTTCAAAGTGTTGATGAAACACAGAAATTGCCTCGGGGTTGAATACAACAGTCACCATTCGCACTTTCCTCCATGGTAGTAATGTCTAAAACAATCTACGCTTTGATCGTTCCCTGGAAGACCAAAGTAGTTTCCGATACACATCTGGAGGCATTCTGTAATGTGTGTACTATCAGAGTGTTGATGAAACACAGAAAATGCATCGGGATTGAATACAACAGTCACCATGCGCACTTTCCTCCATGGGAGTAATGTCTCAAAGAGTTTACGGTTTGATCGTTCCGTGGAAGACCAGTAGTAGTTTCCGATGCACATCTGGAGACATTCTGTAATCTGTGGACTATCAGAGTGTTGTTGAAACACAGAAATTGCATCGGGATTGAATACAACAGCCACCATGCGCACTTTCCTCAACGGGAGTAATGTCTCAAACATTCTACTCTTTGATCGTTCCCTGGAAGACCAGTAGTAGTTTCCGATGCACATCTGAAGGCATTCTGCCATCACAGGACTATCAGAGTGTTTATGAAACACAGAAATTGCATCGGGATTGAATACAACAGTCACCATGCGCACTTTCCTCCATGGGAGGAATATCTCTAACAGTCTACGCTTTGATCATTCCCTGGAAGACCAGTAGTAGTTTCCGATGCACATCTGGAGGCATTCTGCCATCAGTGGACTATCAGAGTGTTTATGAAACACAGAAATTGCATCGGGATTGAATACAACAGTCACCATGCGCACTTTCCTCCATGGGAGTAATGTTTTAAAGAGTTTACGATTTGATCATTCGCTGGAATACCAGTAGTACTTTCCGATGCACATCTGGAGGCATTCTGTATTCTGTGGGCTATCAGAGTGTTGATGAAACACAGAAATTATATCGGGATTGAATACAACAGTCACCATCCACACTTTCATCCATGGGAGTAATGTCTGAAACAGCCTACGCTTTGATCGTTCCCTGGAAGACCAGTAGTAGTTTCCGATGCACATCTGGAGGCATTCTGTAATCTGTATACTATCAGAGTGTTGTTGAAACACAGAAATTGCATCGGGATTGAATACAACAGTCACCATGCGCACTTTCCTCCATGTGAGTAATGTCTCAAAAAGTCTACGCTTTGATCGTTCCCTGGAAGACCAGTAGTAGTTTCCGATGCACATCTGGAGGCATTCTGTAATCTGTGGACTATCAGACTGTTGATGAAACACAGAAATTGCATCGGGATTGAATACAACAGTCACCAGGCGCACTTTTCTCCATGGGAGTAATGTCTCAAACAGTCTACGTTTTGATCGTTCCCTGGAAGACCAGTAGTAGTTTCCGATGCACAACTGGAGGAATTCTGTAATCTGTGGACTATCAGAGTGTTGATGAAACACAGATATTATATCGGGATTGAATACAACAGTCACCATCCACACTTTCTTCCATGGGAGTAATGTCTGAAACAGTTTACGCTTTGATTTGTTCCCTGGATGACCAGTAGTAGTTTCCGATGCACATCTGGAGGCATTCTGTAATCTGCTTACTATCATAGTGTTGATAAAACACAGAAAATGCATCGGATATTGAATATAACAGTCAACATGCGCACTTTCCTCCATGGGAGTAATTCTCAAACAGTCTACTTTTTGATCGTTCCCTGGAAGTGTAGTAGTAGTTTCCGATGCACATCTGGTGGGCATTCTGTAATCTGTGGGCTATCAGAGTGTTAATGAAACACAGAAATTGCATCGGGATTGAATACAACAGTCACGATTCTTACCTTCCTCCATGGGAGTAATGTCTCAAACTGTCTACGCTTTGATCATTCCCTGGTAGACCAGTAGTAGTTTCCGATGCACATCTGGAGGCATCTGCAATCTGTGGACTATCAGAGTGTTGGTGAAACACAGAAAATGCATCGGGATTGAATACAACAGTTACAATGCGCACATTCCTCCATTGGAGTAATGTCTCAAACAGTCTACGTTTTGATCGTTTCCTGGAAGACCAGTAGTAGTTTCCGATACACATCGGGAGGCACTATGTAATCTGTGGACTATCAGCCTGTTGATGAAACACAGAAATTGCATCGGGATTGAATACAACAGTCACCATGCGAACTTTCCTCCATGGGGGTAATATCTCTAGCAGTCTACGCTTTGATCATTCCCTGGTAGACCAGTAGTAGTTTCCGATGCACATCTGGAGGCATTCTGTAGTCTGTGGACTGACAGAGTGTTGACGAAACACAGAAAATGCATAGGGATTGAATACAACAGTCACCATGCGCACTTTCCTCCATGGGAGTAGTGTCCCTCACAGTCTACGCTTTGATCGTTCCCTTGAAGACCAGTAGTAGTTTCCCATGCACATCTGGAGGCATTCTGTAATCTGTATACTATCAGAGTGTTATTGAAACACAGAAATTGCATCGGGATTGAATACAACAGTCACCATGCGCACTTTCCACCAAGGGAGGTATGTCTCAAACAGACTACGCTTTGATCGTTCCCTGGAAGACCAGTAGTAGCTTCCGATGCACATCTGGTGGCATTCTGTAATCTGTGGACTATCAGAGTGTTGATGAAACACAGAAATTGCTTCGGGATTGAATATAACAGTCACCATCCCCACTCTCCTCCATAGGAGTAATGTCTGAAGCAGTCTACGCTTTGATCGTTCCCTGGAGGACCAGTAGCAGTTTCCGATGCACATCTGGAGACATTCTGTAATCTGTGGACTATCAGAGTGTCGATGAAACACAGTAATTGTATCGGAATTCAATACAAGCGTCATCATAAGAACTTTCCTCCATGGGAGTAATGTCTCTAACTGTCTACGCATTGATGGATCCCTGGAAGATCAGTAGTAGTTTCCGATGCACATTTGGAGGCATTCTGTAATCTGTTGACCTTCAAAGTGTTGATGAAACACAGAAATTTCCTTGGGATTGAATACAACAGTCACCATTCGCACTTTCCTCCATGGTAGTAATGTCTAAAATAATCTACGCTATGATCTTTCCCTGGAAGACCAAAGGAGTTTCCGATACACATCTGGAGCCATTCTGTAATCTGTGTACTATCAGAGTGTTGTTGAAAAACAGAAATTGCATCAGGATTGAATACAACAGTCACCATCCACACTTTCCTCCATGGGAGTAATGTCTGAAACAGTCTACGCTTTGGTCGTTCCCTGGACGACCAGTAGTAGATTCCGATGCACATCAGGAGGCATTCTGTAATCTGTGGACTATCAGAGTGTTGATGAAAAACAGAAATTGCATCGGGATTGAATACAACAGTCACCATGCACACTTTCCTCCATGGGAGTGAAGTCTCAAACAGTCTACGCTTTGATCGTTGCCTGGAAGACCAGTAGTAGTTTCCGATGCACATCTGGAGGCATTCTGTAATTTGTGGAATATCAGAGTGTTGATGAAACACAGAAATTGCATCGGGATTGAATACAACAGTCACCATGCGCACTTTTCTCCATGGGGGTAATATCTCTAACAGTCTACGCTTTGATCATTCCCTGGTAGACCAGTAGTAGTTTCCGATGCACATCTGGAGGCATTCTGTAATCTGTGGACTATCAGAGTGTTGACGAAACACAGAAAATGCATCGGGATTGAATACAACAGTCACCATGCGCACTTTCCACCAAGGGAGTAATGTCTCAAAGAGTTTACGCATTGATCATTCCCTGGAAGACCAGTAGTAGTTACCGATGCACAACTGGAGGCATTCTGTAATCTGTGGACTATCAGAGTGTTGATGAAACACAGAAATTATATCGGGATTGAATACAACAGTCACCATCCACACTTTCTTCCATGTTAGTAATGTCTGAAACAGTTTACGCTTTGATTTGTTCCCTGGATGACCAGTAGTAGTTTCCGATGCACATCTGGAGGCATTCTGTAATCTGCTTACTATCATAGTGTTGATAAAACACAGAAAATGCATCGGATATTGAATACAACAGTCAACATGCGCACTTTCCTCCATGGGAGTAATTCTCAAACAGTCTACGCTTTGATCGTTCCCTGGAAGTGTAGTAGTAGTTTCCGATGCACATCTGGTGGCATTCTGTAATCTGTTGACTATCAGAGTGTTGATGAAACACAGACATTGCATCGGGATTGAATACAACAGACACCATGCGCACTTTCCTCCATGGGAGTAATGTAACTAACAGTCTACGCTTTGATCGTTCCCTGGAAGACCAGTAGTAGTTTCCGATGCACATCTGGAGGCATTCTGTAATCTGTATACTATCAGAGTATTGTTGAAACACAGAAATTGCATCGGGATTGAATACAACAGTCACCATGCACACTTTCCTCCATGGGAGTGATGTCTCAAACAGTCTACGCTTTGATCGTTGCCTGGAAGACCAGTAGTATTTTCCGATGCACATCTGGAGGCATTCAGTAATTTGTGGACTATCAGAGTGTTGATGAAACACAGAAATTGCATCGGGATTGAATACAACAGTCACCATGCGCACTTTCCTACATGGGAGTGATGTCTCAAACAGTCTACGGTTTGATCGTTGCCTGGAAGACCAGTAGTACTTTCCGATGCACATCTAGAGACATTCTGTAATCTGTGGACTATCAGAGTGTAGATGAAACACAGAAATTGTATCGGAATTCAATACAACAGTCATCATAAGAACTTTCTTCCATGGGAGTAATGACTCTAACTGTCTACGCATTGATGGATCCCTGGAAGACCAGTAGTAGTTTCCGATGCACATTTGGAGGCATTCTGTAACCTGTTGACCTTCAAAGTGTTGATGAAACACAGAAATTGCCTCGGGGTTGAATACAACAGTCACCATTCGCACTTTCCTCCATGGTAGTAATGTCTAAAACAATCTACGCTTTGATCGTTCCCTGGAAGACAAAAGTAGTTTCCGATACACATCTGGAGGCATTCTGTAATGTGTGTACTATCAGAGTGTTGATGAAACACAGAAAATGCATCGGGATTGAATACAACAGTCACCATGCGCACTTTCCTCCATGGGAGTAATGTCTCAAAGAGTTTACGGTTTGATCGTTCCGTGGAAGACCAGTAGTAGTTTCCGATGCACATCTGGAGACATTCTGTAATCTGTGGACTATCAGAGTGTTGTTGAAACACAGAAATTGCATCGGGATTGAATACAACAGCCACCATGCGCACTTTCCTCAACGGGAGTAATGTCTCAAACATTCTACTCTTTGATCGTTCCCTGGAAGACCAGTAGTAGTTTCCGATGCACATCTGAAGGCATTCTGCCATCAGAGGACTATCAGAGTGTTTATGAAACACAGAAATTGCATCGGGATTGAATACAACAGTCATCAGGCGCACTTTTCTCCATGGGAGTAATGTCTCAAACAGTCTATGTTTTGATCGTTCCGTGGAAGACCAGTAGTAGTTTCCGATGCACATCTGGAGGCATTCTGCCATCTGTGGACTATCAGAGTGTTTATGAAACACAGAAATTGCATCGGGATTGAGTACAACAGTCACCATGCGCACTTTCCTCCATGGGAGTAATGTCACAAACAGTCTACGCTTTGATCGTTGCTGGGAAGACCAGTAGTAATTTCCGATGCACATCTGGAGGCATTCTGTAATCTGTGGACTATCAGAGTGTTTATGAAACACAGAAATTGCATCGGGATTGAATACAACAGTCACCATGCGCACTTTCCTCCATGGGAGTAATATCTCTAACAGTCTACGCTTTGATCATTCCCTGGAAGACCAGTAGTAGTTTCCGATGCACATCTGGAGGCATTCTGCCATCAGTGGACTATCAGAGTGTTTATGAAACACAGAAATTGCATCGGGATTGAATACAACAGTCACCATGCGCACTTTCCTCCATGGGAGTAATGTTTTAAAGAGTTTACGATTTGATCATTCGCTGGAATACCAGTAGTACTTTCCGATGCACATCTGGAGGCATTCTGTATTCTGTGGGCTATCAGAGTGTTGATGAAACACAGAAATTATATCGGGATTGAATACAACAGTCACCATCCACACTTTCATCCATGGGAGTATTGTCTGAAACAGTCTACGCTTTGATCGTTCCCTGGAAGACCAGTAGTAGTTTCCGATGCACATCTGGAGGCATTCTGTAATCTGTATACTATCAGAGTGTTGTTGAAACACAGAAATTGCATCGGGATTGAATACAACAGTCACCATGCGCACTTTCCTCCATGTGAGTAATGTCTCAAAAAGTCTACGCTTTGATCGTTCCCTGGAAGACCAGTAGTAGTTTCCGATGCACATCTGGAGGCATTCTGTAATCTGTGGACTATCAGACTGTTGATGAAACACAGAAATTGCATCGGGATTGAATACAACAGTCAACAGGCGCACTTTTCTCCATGGGAGTAATGTCTCAAACAGTCTACGTTTTGATCGTTCCCTGGAAGACCAGTAGTAGTTTCCGATGCACATCTGGAGGCATTCTGAATTCTGTGGATTATGAGAGTGTTGATGAAACACACAAAATGCATCGGGATTGAATACAACAGTCACATTGCGCACTTTCCACCATGGGAGTAATGTATCAAAGAGTTTACGCATTGATCATTCCCTGGAAGACCAGTAGTACTTTCCGATGCACAACTGGAGGAATTCTGTAATCTGTGGACTATCAGAGTTTTGATGAAACACAGATATTATAT
The DNA here is from genome assembly GCF_023897955.1 of Schistocerca gregaria. Taxonomy (NCBI): domain Eukaryota; kingdom Metazoa; phylum Arthropoda; class Insecta; order Orthoptera; family Acrididae; genus Schistocerca; species Schistocerca gregaria. The sequence continues at coordinate 47,164,894 of NC_064927.1, forward strand.
CGGGATTGAATACAACAGTCACCATCCACACTTTCTTCCATGGGAGTAATGTCTGAAACAGTTTACGCTTTGATTTGTTCCCTGGATGACCAGTAGTAGTTTCCGATGCACATCTGGGGGCATTCTGTAATCTGCTTACTATCACAGTGTTGATAAAACACAGAAAATGCATCGGATATTGAATACAACAGTCAACATGCGCACTTTCCTCCATGGGAGTAATTCTCAAACAGTCTACGCTTTGATCGTTCCCTGGAAGTGTAGTAGTAGTTTCCGATGCACATCTGGTGGCATTCTGTAATCTGTGGGCTATCAGAGTGTTGATGAAACACAGAAATTGCATCGGGATTGAATACAACAGTCACGATTCTTACCTTCCTCCATGGGAGTAATGTCTCAAACTGTCTACGTTTTGGTCGTTGCCTGGAAGACCAGTAGTAGTTTCCGATGCACATCTGGAGGCATTCTGTAATCTGTGGACTATCAGAGTGTTGATGAAAAACAGAAATTGCATCGGGATTGAATACAACAGTCACCATGCATACTTTCCTCCATGGGATTAATATCTCTAACAGTCTACGCTTTGATCATTCCCTGGTAGAGCAGTAGTAGTTTCCGATGCACATCTGGAGGCTTCTGCAATCTGTGGACTATCAGAGTGTTGGTGAAACACAGAAAATGCATCGGGATTGAATACAACAGTCACAATGCGCACATTCCTCCATTGGAGTAATGTCTCAAACAGTCTACGCTTTGATCGTTTCCTGGAAGACCAGTAGTAGTTTCCGATACACATCGGGAGGCACTATGTAATCTGTGGACTATCAGCCTGTTGATGAAACACAGAAATTGCATCGGGATTGAATACAACAGTCACCATGCGAACTTTCCTCCATGGGGGTAATATCTCTAGCAGTCTACGCTTTGATCATTCCCTGGTAGACCAGTGGTAGTTTCCGATGCACATCTGGAGGCATTCTGTAATCTGTGGACTGTCAGAGTGTTGACGAAACACAGAAAATGCATAGGGATTGAATACAACAGTCACCATGCGCACTTTCCTCCATGGGAGTAATGTCCCTCACAGTCTACGCTTTGATCGTTCCCTTGAAGACCAGTAGTAGTTTCCCATGCACATCTGGAGGCATTCTGTAATCTGTATACTATCAGAGTGTTGTTGAAACACAGAAATTGCATCGGGATTGAATACAACAGTCACCATGCGCACTTTCCACCAACGGAGGTATGTCTCAAACAGACTACGCTTTGATCGTTCAGTGGAAGACCAGTAGTAGCTTCCGATGCACATCTGGTGGCATTCTGTAATCTGTGGACTATCAGAGTGTTGATGAAACACAGAAATTGCTTCGGGATTGAATATAACAGTCACCATCCGCACTCTCCTCCATAGGAGTAATGTCTGAAGCAGTCTACGCTTTGATCGTTCCCTGGAAGACCAGTAGCAGTTTCCGATGCACATCTGGAGACATTCTGTAATCTGTGGACTATCAGAGTGTTGATGAAACACAGAAATTGTATCGGAATTCAATACAAGCGTCATCATAAGAACTTTCCTCCATGGGAGTAATGTCTCTAACTGTCTACGCATTGATGGATCCCTGGAAGATCAGTAGTAGTTTCCGATGCACATTTGGAGGCATTCTGTAATCTGTTGACCTTCAAAGTGTTGATGAAACACTGAAATTTCCTTGGGATTGAATACAACAGTCACCATTCGCACTTTCCTCCATGGTAGTAATGTCTAAAATAATCTACGCTTTGATCTTTCCCTGGAAGACCAAAGGAGTTTCCGATACACATCTGGAGCCATTCTGTAATCTGTGTACTATCAGAGTGTTGATGAAACACAGAAAATGCATCGGAATTGAATACAACAGTCACCATGCGCACTTTCCTCCATGGGAGTAATGTCTCAAAGAGTTTACGCTTTGATCGTTGCCTGGAAGACCAGTAGTAGTTTCCGATGCACATCTGGAGGTATTCTGTAATCTGTGGACTATCAGAGTGTTGGTGAAACACAGAAAATGCATCGTGATTGATTACAACAGTCACAATGCGCACATTCCTCCATTGGAGTAATGTCTCAAACAGTCTACGCTTTGATCGTTTCCTGGAAGACCAGTAGTAGTTTCCGATGCACATCGGGAGGCACTATGTAATCTGTGGACTATCAGCCTGTTGATGAAACACAAAATTTGCATGGGGATTGAATACAACAGTCACCATGCGAACTTTCCTCCATGGGGGTAATATCTCTAACAGTCTACGCTTTGATCATTCCCTGCTAGACCAGTAGTAGTTTCCGATGCACATCTGGGGGCATTCTGTAATCTGTGGACTGTCAGAGTGTTGACGAAACACAGAAAATGCATAGGGATTGAATACAACAGTCACCATGCGCACTTTCCTCCATGGGAGTAATGTCCCTCACAGTCTACGCTTTGATCGTTCCCATGAAGACCAGTAGTAATTTCCCATGCACATCTGGAGGCATTCTGTAATCTGTATACTATCAGAGTGTTGTTGAAACACAGAAATTGCATCGGGATTGAATACAACAGTCACCATGCGCACTTTCCACCAAGGGAGGTATGTCTCAAACAGCCTACGCTTTGATCGTTCCCTGGAAGACCAGTAGTAGCTTCCGATGCACATCTGGTGGCATTCTGTAATCTGTGGACTATCTGAGTGTTGATGAAACACAGAAATTGCTTCGGGATTGAATATAACAGTCACCATCCGCACTCTCCTCCATAGTAGTAATGTCTGAAGCAGTCTACGCTTTGATCGTTCCCTGGAGGACCAGTAGCAGTTTCCGATGCACATCTGGAGACATTCTGTAATCTGTGTACTATCAGAGTGTTGATGAAACACAGAAATTGTATCGGAATTCAATACAAGAGTCATCATAAGAACTTTCCTCCATGGGAGTAGTGTCTCTAACTGTCTACGCATTGATGGATCCCTGGAAGGTCAGTAGTAGTTTCCGATGCACATTTGGAGGCATTCTGTAATCTGTTGACCTTCAAAGTGTTGATGAAACACAGAAATTTCCTCGGGATTGAATACAACAGTCACCATTCGCACTTTCCTCCATGGTAGTAATGTCTAAAATAATCTACGCTTTGATCGTTCCCTGGAAGACCAAAGTAGTTTCCGATACACATCTGGAGACATTCTGTAATCTGTGTACTATCAGAGTGTTTATGAAACACAGAAATTATATCGGGATTGAATACAACAGTCACCATGCGCACTTTCCTCCATGGGAGTAATGGCTCATAGAGTTTACGCTTTGATCATTCGCTGGAATACCAGTAGTACTTTCCGATGCACATCTGGAGGCATTCTGTATTCTGTGGGCTATCAGAGTGTTGATGAAACTCAGAAATTGCATCGGGATTGAATACAACAGTCACAATGCGCACTTCCTCCCACGGGAGTAATGTCTTAAACAGTCTACTCTTTGATCGTTCCCTGGAAGTCCAGTAGTAGGTTCCGATGCACATCTGGAGGCTTTCTGTAATCTGTGGACCATCAGAGTGTTGATAAAACACAGAAATTGCATCGGGATTGAATAAAACAGTCACCATGCGCAATTTCCTCCATGTGAGTAATGTCTCAAAAAGTCTACGCTTTGATCGTTCCCTGGAAGACCAGTAGTAGTTTCCGATGCACATCTGGAGGCATTCTGTAATCTGTGGACTATCAGACTTTTGATGAAACACAGAAATTGCATCGGGATTGAATACAACAGTCACCAGGCGCACTTTCTAGCATTGGGAGTAAAGTCTCAAACAGTCTACGCTTTGATCGTAACGTGGAAGGCCAGTAGTATATTCCGATGCACATCTGTAGACATTCTGTAATCTGTGGACTATCAGTGTGTTAATGAAACACAGAAATTGGATCGGGATTGAATACAACAGTCACCATGCGCACTTTCCTCCATGGGAGTAATGTCTCAAACAGTCTACGCTTTGATCGTTCCCTGTAAGACCTGTAGTCGTTTCCGGTGCACATCTGGAGGCATTCTGTAATCTGTGGGCTATTAGAGAGTTGATGTAACACAGAAATTGCATCGGGATTGAATACAACAGTCACCATGCGCACTTTCATCCATGTGAGTAATGTCTCAAAGAGTCTACGCTTTGATCGTTCACTGAAAGACCAGTAGTAGTTTCCGATGCACATCTGGAGGCATTCTGTTAGCTGAGGACTATCAGAGTGTTGATGTAACACAGATATTGCATCCGGATTGAATACAACAGTCACCATGCGCACTTTCCTCCATGGGAGTAATGTCTCAAAAAGTCTACGCTTTGATCGTTACCTGGAAGACCTGTAGTAGTTTCCGATATACATCTGGAGGCATTCTGTAATCTGTGGACCTTCAAAGTCTTGATGAAAAACAGAAATTTCATCGGTATTAAATACAACAGTCACCATGCGCTCTTACCTCCATGGGAGTAATGTCTCAAACAGTCTACGCTTTGATCGTTCCCTGGAAGACCAGTAGAAGTTTCCGATGAACATCTGGAGGCATTCTGCAATCCGTGGGCTATTAAGGAGTTGATGTAACACAGAAATTGCATCGGGATTGTATACAACAGTCACCATGCGCACTTTCGTCCATGGGAGTTATGTCTCAAACAGTCTACGCTTTGATCGTTCCCTGGAAGACCAGTAGTAGTTTCAGATGCACATCTGGTGGCATTCTGGAAACGGTGGACTATCAGAGTGTTGTTGAAACACAGAAATTCCATCCGTATTGAATACAACAGTCACCATGCGCACTTTCCTCCATGGAAGTAATGTCTCAAAGAGTCTACGCTCTGATCGTTCCCTGAAAGACCAGTAGTAGTTTCCGATGCACATCTGCAGGTATTCTGTTAGCTGTGGACTACCAGAGTGTTGATGAAACACAGAAATTGCAACGGGATTGAATACAACAGTCACCATGCGCACTTTCTAGCATTGGGAGTAAAGTCTCAAACAGTCTACGCTTTGATCGTAACGTGGAAGGCCAGTAGTATTTTCCGATGCACATCTGTAGACATTCTGTAATCTGTGGACTATCAGAGTGTTAATGAAACACAGAAATTGGATCGGGATTGAATACAACAGTCACCATGCGCACTTTCCTCCATGGGAGTAATGTCTCAAACAGTCTACGCTTTGATCGTTCCCTGTAAGACCTGTAGTAGTTTCCGGTGCACATCTGGAGGCATTCTGTAATCTGTGGGCTATTAGAGAGTTGATGTAACACAGAAATTGCATCGGGATTGAATACAACAGTCACCATGAGCACTTTCCTCCATGGGAGTAATGTCTCAAACAGTCTACGCTTTGATCGTTCCCTAAAAGACCAGTAGTAGTTTCAGATGCACATCTGGTGGCATTCTGGAAACGGTGGACTATCAGAGTGTTGTTGAAACACTGAAGTTGCATCGGTTTTGAATACAACAGTCACCATGCGCACTTTCCTCCATGGGAGTAATGTCTCAAACAGTCTACGCTTTGATCGTTACCTGGAAGACCTGTAGTAGTTTCCGATATACATCTGGAGGCATTCTGTAATCTGTGGACCTTCAAAGTCTTGATGAAAAACAGAAATTTCATCGGGATTAAATACAACAGTCACCATGCGCTCTTACCTCCATGGGAGTAATGTCTCAAACAGTCTACGCTTTGATCGTTCCCTGGAAGACCAGTAGAAGTTTCCGATGAACATCTGGAGGCATTCTGCAATCCGTGGGCTATTAAGGAGTTGATGTAACACAGAAGTTGCATCGGGATTGTATACAACAGTCACCATGCGCACTTTCGTCCATGGGAGTTATGTCTCAAACAGTCTACGCTTTGATCGTTCCCTGGAAGACCAGTAGTAGTTTCAGATGCACATCTGGTAGCATTCTGGAAACGGTGGACTATCAGAGTGTTGTTGAAACACAGAAATTCCATCCGTATTGAATACAACAGTCACCATGCGCAATTTCCTCCATGTGAGTAATGTCTCAAAAAGTCTACGCTTTGATCGTTCCCTGGAAGACCAGTAGTAGTTTCCGATGCACATCTGGAGGCATTCTGTAATCTGTGGACTATCAGACTTTTGATGAAACACAGAAATTGCATCGGGATTGAATACAACAGTCACCAGGCGCACTTTCTAGCATTGGGAGTAAAGTCTCAAACAGTCTACGCTTTGATCGTAACGTGGAAGGCCAGTAGTATATTCCGATGCACATCTGTAGACATTCTGTAATCTGTGGACTATCAGTGTGTTAATGAAACACAGAAATTGGATCGGGATTGAATACAACAGTCACCATGCGCACTTTCCTCCATGGGAGTAATGTCTCAAACAGTCTACGCTTTGATCGTTCCCTGTAAGACCTGTAGTCGTTTCCGGTGCACATCTGGAGGCATTCTGTAATCTGTGGGCTATTAGAGAGTTGATGTAACACAGAAATTGCATCGGGATTGAATACAACAGTCACCATGCGCACTTTCATCCATGTGAGTAATGTCTCAAAGAGTCTACGCTTTGATCGTTCACTGAAAGACCAGTAGTAGTTTCCGATGCACATCTGGAGGCATTCTGTTAGCTGAGGACTATCAGAGTGTTGATGTAACACAGATATTGCATCCGGATTGAATACAACAGTCACCATGCGCACTTTCCTCCATGGGAGTAATGTCTCAAAAAGTCTACGCTTTGATCGTTACCTGGAAGACCTGTAGTAGTTTCCGATATACATCTGGAGGCATTCTGTAATCTGTGGACCTTCAAAGTCTTGATGAAAAACAGAAATTTCATCGGTATTAAATACAACAGTCACCATGCGCTCTTACCTCCATGGGAGTAATGTCTCAAACAGTCTACGCTTTGATCGTTCCCTGGAAGACCAGTAGAAGTTTCCGATGAACATCTGGAGGCATTCTGCAATCCGTGGGCTATTAAGGAGTTGATGTAACACAGAAATTGCATCGGGATTGTATACAACAGTCACCATGCGCACTTTCGTCCATGGGAGTTATGTCTCAAACAGTCTACGCTTTGATCGTTCCCTGGAAGACCAGTAGTAGTTTCAGATGCACATCTGGTGGCATTCTGGAAACGGTGGACTATCAGAGTGTTGTTGAAACACAGAAATTCCATCCGTATTGAATACAACAGTCACCATGCGCACTTTCCTCCATGGAAGTAATGTCTCAAAGAGTCTACGCTCTGATCGTTCCCTGAAAGACCAGTAGTAGTTTCCGATGCACATCTGCAGGTATTCTGTTAGCTGTGGACTACCAGAGTGTTGATGAAACACAGAAATTGCAACGGGATTGAATACAACAGTCACCATGCGCACTTTCTAGCATTGGGAGTAAAGTCTCAAACAGTCTACGCTTTGATCGTAACGTGGAAGGCCAGTAGTATTTTCCGATGCACATCTGTAGACATTCTGTAATCTGTGGACTATCAGAGTGTTAATGAAACACAGAAATTGGATCGGGATTGAATACAACAGTCACCATGCGCACTTTCCTCCATGGGAGTAATGTCTCAAACAGTCTACGCTTTGATCGTTCCCTGTAAGACCTGTAGTAGTTTCCGGTGCACATCTGGAGGCATTCTGTAATCTGTGGGCTATTAGAGAGTTGATGTAACACAGAAATTGCATCGGGATTGAATACAACAGTCACCATGAGCACTTTCCTCCATGGGAGTAATGTCTCAAACAGTCTACGCTTTGATCGTTCCCTAAAAGACCAGTAGTAGTTTCAGATGCACATCTGGTGGCATTCTGGAAACGGTGGACTATCAGAGTGTTGTTGAAACACTGAAGTTGCATCGGTTTTGAATACAACAGTCACCATGCGCACTTTCCTCCATGGGAGTAATGTCTCAAACAGTCTACGCTTTGATCGTTACCTGGAAGACCTGTAGTAGTTTCCGATATACATCTGGAGGCATTCTGTAATCTGTGGACCTTCAAAGTCTTGATGAAAAACAGAAATTTCATCGGGATTAAATACAACAGTCACCATGCGCTCTTACCTCCATGGGAGTAATGTCTCAAACAGTCTACGCTTTGATCGTTCCCTGGAAGACCAGTAGAAGTTTCCGATGAACATCTGGAGGCATTCTGCAATCCGTGGGCTATTAAGGAGTTGATGTAACACAGAAGTTGCATCGGGATTGTATACAACAGTCACCATGCGCACTTTCGTCCATGGGAGTTATGTCTCAAACAGTCTACGCTTTGATCGTTCCCTGGAAGACCAGTAGTAGTTTCAGATGCACATCTGGTAGCATTCTGGAAACGGTGGACTATCAGAGTGTTGTTGAAACACAGAAATTCCATCCGTATTGAATACAACAGTCACCATGCGCACTTTCCTCCATGGAAGTAATGTCTCAAAGAGTCTACGCTCTGATCGTTCCCTGAAAGACCAGTAGTAGTTTCCGATGCACATCTGCAGGTATTCTGTTAGCTGTGGACTACCAGAGTGTTGATGAAACACAGAAATTGCAACGGGATTGAATACAACAGTCACCATGCGCACTTTCTAGCATTGGGAGTAAAGTCTCAAACAGTCTACGCTTTGATCGTAACGTGGAAGGCCAGTAGTATTTTCCGATGCACATCTGTAGACATTCTGTAATCTGTGGACTATCAGAGTGTTGTTGAAACACAGAAATTGGATCGGGATTGAATACAACAGTCACCATGCGCACTTTCATCCATGGGAGTAATGTCTCAAAGAGTCTACAATTTGATCGTTCTCTGAAAGACCAGTAGTAGCTTCCGATGCACATCTGGAGGCATTCTGTTAGCTGTGGACTATCAGAGTGTTGATGAAAGACAGAAATTGCAACGGGATTGAATACAACAGTCACCATGCGCACTTTCCTCCAATGGAGTAATATCTCAAGCAGTCTACGTTTTGATCGTTCCCTGGAAGACCTCTAGAAGTTTCCGATGCACGTCTGGAGGCGTTCTGTAATCTGTGGACCTTCAAAGTGTTGATGAACCACAGAAATTGCATCATGATTGAATACAACAGTCACCATGCGCACATTCCTCCATGGGAGTTATGTGTCAAACAGTCTACGCTTTGATCGTTCCCTGGAAGTCCAGTAGTAGTTTCCGATGCACATCTGGATGCATCCTGTAGTCTGTTAACCTTCAAAGTGTTGATGAAACACAGAAATTGCCTCGGGATTGAATATAACAGTCACCATGCGCACTTTCCTCCACGGGAGTAATGTCTCACACAGTCTACGCTTTGATCGTAATGTTGAATGCCAGTAGTAGTTTCCGATGCACATCTGGAGACATTCTGTTATCTGTGGACTATCCGAGTGTTGTTGAAACACAGAGATTGGATCGGGATTGAATACAACAGTCACCATGCGCACTTTCCTCAATAGGAGTAATGTCTCAAACAGTCTACGTTTTGATTGTAACGTGGAAGACCAGTAGTAGTTTCCGATGCACATCTGGAGGCATTCTGTAATCTGTGGTCCTTCAAAGCGTTGATGAAACAATGAAATTGCATCGGGATTGAATACAACAGTCACCATCCGCACTTTCCAGCATGGGAGTAATGTCTCAAACAGTCTACGCTTTGATCGTAACGTGGAAGACCAGTAGTAGTTTCCGATGCACATCTGGAGACATTCTGTAATCTGTGGACTATCAGAGAGTTGTTGAAACACAGAAATTGGATCGGGATTGAATACAACAGTCACCATGCGCACTTTCCTCCATGGGAGTAATGTCTCAAACAGTCTACGCTTTGATCGTTCCCTGGAAGACCAGTAGTAATTTCCAATGAACATCAGGAGGCATTCTGCAATCTGTGGGCTATTAAGGAGTTGATGTAACACAGAAATTGCATTGGGATTGAATACAACAGTCACCATGCGAACTTTCGTCCATGGGAGTTATGTCTCAAACAGTCTACGCTTTGATCGTTCCCTGGAAGAATAGTAGTAGTTTCAGATGCACATCTGGTGGCATTCTGGCACGGTGTACTATCAGAGTGTTGCTGAAACACAGAAATTGCATCGGTATTGAATACAACAGTCACCATGCGCACTTTCATCCATAGGAGTAATGTCTCAAAGAGTCTACGCTTTGATCGTTCACTGAAAGACCAGTAGTAGTTTCCGATGCACATCTGGGGGCATTCTGTTAGCTGAGGACTATCAGAGTGTTGATGTAACACAAATATTGCATCCGGATTGAATACAACAGTCACCATGCGCACTTTCCTCCATGGGAGTAATGTCTCAAACAGTCTACGCCCTAATCGTTACCTGGAAGACCTGTAGTAGTTTCCGATGCACATCTGGAGGCATTCTGTAATCAGTGGACCTTCAAAGTGTTGATGAAAAAGAGAAATTGCATCGGGATTGAATACAACAGTTACCATGCGCACTTACTCCATGGGAGTAATGTCTCAAACAGTCTACGCTTTGATCGTAACGTGGAAGTCCAGTAGTAGTTTCCGATGCACATCTTTAGACATTCTGTAATCTGTGGACTATCAGAGTGTTGTTGAAACACAGAAATTGGATCGGGATTGAATACAACAGTTACCATGCGCACTTTCCTCCATGGGAGTAATGTCTCAAGCAGTTTACGCTTTGATCGTTCCCTGGAAGACCAGTAGTAGTTTCAGATGCACATCTGGTGGCATTCTGGAAACGGTGGACTATCAGAGTGTTGTTGAAACACAGAAATTGCATCCGTATTGAATAGAACAGTCACTATGCGCACTTTCCTCCATGGAAGTAATGTCTCAAAGAGTCTACGCTTTGATCGTTCCCTGAAAGGCCAGTAATAGTTTCCGATGCACATCAGGAGGTATTCTGTTAGCTGTGGACTACCACAGTGTTGATGAAACACAGACATTGCATCGGGATTGAATACAACAGTCACCATGCGCACTTTCCAGCATTGGGAGTAAGGTCTCAAACAGTCTGCGCTTTGATCGTAACGTGGAAGACCAGTAGTATTTTCCGATGCACATCTGGAGACATTCTGTAGTCTGTGGACTATCAGAGTGTTGTTGAAACACAGAAATTCGATCGGGATTGAATACAACAGTCACCATGCGCACTTTCCTCCATGGGAGTAATGTCTCAAACAGTCTACGATTTGATCGTTCCCTGTAAGACCTGTAGTAGTTTCCGATGCACATCTGGAGGCATTCTGTAATCTGTGGGCTATTAGTGAGTTGATGTAACACAGAAGTTGCATCGGGATTGAATACAACAGTCACCATGCGCACTTTCGTCCATGGGAGTAATGTCTTAAAAAGTATACGCTTTGATCGTTCCCTGGAAGACCAGTAGTAGTTTCAGATGCACATCTGGTGGCATTCTGGAAACGGTGGACTATCAGAGTGGTGTTGAAACACAGAAATTGCATCGGTATTGAATACAACAGTTACCATGCGCACTTTCATCCATCGGAGTAATGTCTCAAAGAGTCTACAATTTGATCGTTCCCTGACAGACCAGTAGTAGCTTCCGATGCACATCTGGAGGCATTCTGTTAGCTGTGGACTATCAGAGTGTTGATGAAAGACAGAAATTGCATCGGGTTTGAATACAACAGTCACCATGCGCACTTTCCTCCAATGGAGTAATGTCTCAAACTGTCATCGCTTTGATCGTTCCCTGGAAGACCAGTAGTAGTTTCAGATGCGCATCTAGTATCATTCTGGAAACGGTGGACTATCAGAGTGTTGTTGAAACACAGAAATTGCATCAGTATTGAATACAACAGTCACCGTGCGCACTTTCCTCCATGGGAGTAATGTCTCAAAGAGTCTACGCTTTGATCGTTCCCTGAAAGACAAGTATTAATTTCCATTGCACATCTGTTGGCATTCTGTAATCTGTGGACTATCCGAGTGTTGATGAAACATAGAAATTGCATCGGGATTGAATACAACAGTCACCATGCACACTTTCCTCCATGGGAGTCATGTTTCAAACAGTCTACGCCTTGCTCGTTCCCTGGATGACCAGTAGTAGTTTCCGATGGATATCTGGAGGCATTCTGTAATCTGTGGACCTTCAAAGTGTTGATGAAACACAGAAATGGCATCGGTATTGAATACAACAGTCACCATGCGCACTTTCCTCCATGGGAGTAATGTCTCAAGCAGTCTACGTTTTGATCGTTCCCTGGAAGACCTGTTGAAGTTTCCGATGCACATCTGGAAACATTCTGTAATCTGTGGACCTTCAAAGTGTTGATGAACCACAGAAATTGCATCATGATTGAATACAACAGTCACGATGCGCACTTTCCTCCATGGGAGTTATGTGTCAAACAGTCTACGCTTTGATCGTTCCCTGGAAGTCCAGTAGTAGTTTCCGATGCACATCTGGATGCATCCTGTAGTCTGTGGACCTTCAAAGTGTTGATGAAACCCAGAAATGGCCTCGGGATTGAATATAACAGTCACCATGCGCACTTTCCTCCACGGGAGTAATGTCTCACACAGTCTACGCTTTGATCGTAACGTTGAAGGCCAGTAGTAGTTTCCGATAAACATCTGGAGACATTCTGTTATCTGTGGACTATCCGAGTGTTGTTGAAACACAGAGATTGGATCGGGATTGAATACAACAGTCACCATGCGCACTTTCCTCAATAGGAGTAATGTCTCAAACAGTCTACGCTTTGATCGTAACGTGGAAGACCAGTAGTAGTTTCCGATGCACATCTGGAGGCATTCTGTAATCTGTGGTCCTTCAAAGCGTTGATGAAACACTGAAATTGCATCGGGATTGAATACAACAGTCACCATCCGCACTTTCCAGCATGGGAGTAATGTCTCAAACAGTCTACGCTTTGATCGTAACGTGGAAGACCAGTAGTAGTTTCCGATGCACATCTGGAGACATTCTGTAATCTGTGGACTATCAGAGAGTTGTTGAAACACAGAAATTGGATCGGGATTGAATACAACAGTCACCATGCGCACTTTCCTCCATGGGAGTAATGTCTCAAAGAGTCTACGCTTTGATCGTTCCCTATAAGACCAGTAGTAGTCTCCGATGAACATCTGGAGGCATTCTGCAATCTCTGGGCTATTAAGGAGTTGATGTAACACAGAAATTGCATCGGGATTGAATACAACAGTCACCATGCGCACTTTCGTCCATGGGAGTTATGTCTCAAACAGTCTACGCTTTGATCGCTCCCTGGAAGACCAGTAGTAGTTTCAGATGCACATCTGGTGGCATTTTGGAAACGGTGGACTATCAGAGTGTTGTTGAAACACAGAAATTGCATCGGTATTGAATACAACAGTCACCATGCGCACTTTAATCCATGGGAGTAATGTCTCAAAGAGTCTACGCTTTGATCGTTCACTGAAAGACCAGTAGTAGTTTCCGATGCACATCTGGAGGCATTCTGTTAGCTGAGGACTATCAGAGTGTTGATGTAACACAGATATTGCATCCGGATTGAATACAACAGTCACCATGCGCACTTTCCTCCATGGAAGTAATGTCTCAAACAGTCTACGATTTGATCGTTACCTGGAAGACCTGTAGTAGTTTCCTATGCACATCTGGAGGCATTCTGTAATCAGTGGACCTTCAAAGTGTTGATGAAAAACAGAAATTGCATCGGGATTGAATACAACAGTCACCATGCGCACTTACTCCATGGGAGTAATGTCTCAAACAGTCTACGCTTTGATCGTAACGTGGAAGTCCAGTAGTAGTTTCCGATGCACATTTTTAGACATTCTGTAATCTGTGGACTATCAGAGTGTTGTTGAAACACAGAAATTGGATCGGGATTGAATACAACAGATACCATGCGCACTTTCCTCCATGGGAGTTATGTCTCAAACAGTCTACGCTTTGATCGCTCCCTGGAAGACCAGTAGTAGTTTCAGATGCACATCTGGTGGCATTCTGGAAACGGTGGACTATCAGAGTGTTGTTGAAACACAGAAATTGCATCGGTATTGAATACAACAGTCACCATGCGCACTTTAATCCATGGGAGTAATGTCTCAAAGAGTCTACGCTTTGATCGTTCACTGAAAGACCAGTAGTAGTTTCCGATGCACATCTGGAGGTATTCTGTTAGCTGTGGACTACCACAGTGTTGATGAAACACAGACATTGCATCGGGATTGAATACAACAGTCACCATGCGCACTTTCCAGCATTGGGAGTAAAGTCTCAAACAGTCTACGCTTTGATCGTAACGTGGAAGACCAGTAGTAGTTTCAGATGCACATCTAGTGGCATTCTGGGAACGGTGGACTATCAGAGTGTTGTTGAAACACAGAAATTGCATCGGTATTGAATACAACAGTCACCATGCGCACTTTCATCCATCGGAGTAATGTCTCAAAGAGTCTACAATTTGATCGTTCCCTGAAAGACCAGAAGTAGTTTCCGATGCACATCTGGAGGCATTCTGTTAGCTGTGGACTATCAGAGTGTTGATGAAAGACAGAAATTGCATCGGGATAGAATACAACAGTCACCATGCGCACTTTCCTCCAATGGAGTAATGTCTCAAACTGTCATCGCTTTGATCGTTCCTGGAAGACCAGTAGTAGTTTCAGATGCGCATCTGGTTGCATTCTCTAAACGGTGAACTATCAGAGAGTTGTTGAAACACAGAAATTGCATCGGTATTGAATACAACAGTCACCATGCACACTTTCCTCCATGGGAGTCATGTTTCAAACAGTCTACGACCTGATCGTTCCCTGGATGACCAGTAGTAGTTTCCAATGCACATCTGGAGGCATTCTGTAATCTGTGGACCTTCAAAGTGTTGATGAAACACAGATATTGCATCGGTATTGAATACAACAGTCACCATGCGCACTTTCCTCCATGGGAGTAATGTCTCACACAGTCAACGCTTTGATCGTAACGTTGAAGGCCAGTAGTAGTTTCCGATGCACATCTGGAGACATTCTGTTATCTGTGGACTATCAGAGTGTTGTTGAAACACAGAAATTGGATCGGAATTGAATACAACAGTCACCATGCGCACTGTCCTCAATGGGAGTAATGTCTCAAACAGTCTACGCTTTGATCGTAACGTGGAAGACCTGTAGTAGTTTCCGATGCACATCTGGAGGCATTCTGTAATCTGTGGTCCTTCAAAGCGTTGATGAAACACTGAAATTGCATCGGGATTGAATGCAACAGTCACCATCCGCACTTTCCAGCATGGGAGTAATGTCTCAAATTGTCTACGCTTTGATCGTAACGTGGAAGACCAGTAGTAGTTTCCAATGCACATCTGGAGACATTCTGTAGTCTGTGGACTATTAGAGTTTTGTTGAAACACAGAATTTGGATCGGGATTGAATACAGCAGTCACCATGCGCACTTTCCTCCATGGGAGTAATGTCTCAAACAGTCTACGCTTTGATCGTTCCCTGGAAGACCAGTAGTAGTTTGCGATGAACATCTGGAGGCATTCTGCAATCTTCGGGCTATTAAGGAGTTGATGTAACAATGAAATTGCATCGGGATTGAATACAACAGTCACCATGCGCACTTTCGTCCATGGGAGTTATGTCTCAAACAGTCTACGCTTTGATCGTTCCCTGGAAGACCAGTAGTAGTTCAGATGCACATCAGGTAGCATTCTGTTAGCTGAGGACTATCAGGGTGTTGATGTAACACAGATATTGCATCCGGATTGAATACAACAGTCACCATGCGCACTTTCCTCCATGGGAGTAATGTCTCAAACAGTCTACGCTTTGATAGTTGCCTGGAAGACCTGTAGTAGATTCCGATGCACATCTGGAGGCATTCTGTAATCTGTGGTCTATCAGAGTGTTGTTGAAACACAGAAATTGGATCGGGATTGAATACAACAGTCACCATGCGCACTTTCCTCCATGGGAGTAATGTCTCAAGCAGTCTACGCTTTGATCGTTCCCTGGAAGACCAGTAGTAGTTTCCGCTACACATCTGGAGGCATCCTGTAATCTGTGAACTATTTCATGTTGATATAACACAGAAATTGCCTCGGGATTGAATACAACCGTCACCATGCGCACTTTCCTACATGGGAGTAATGTCTCAAACAGTCTACGCTTTGACCGCTCCCTGGAAGACCAATATTAATTTCCGATGCACATCTGGAGGCATTCTGTAGTCTGTGGACCTTGAAAGTGTTGATGAAACGCAGAAATTTCCTCGGGATTGAATACAACAGTCACCATGCGCACTTTCCTCCATGGGAGTAATGTCTCAAACAATCAACGCTTTTTTCGTTCCCTGGAAGAACAGTAGTAGTTTCCGATGCACATTTGGACTCATTCTGTAATCTGTGGACAACCAGAGTGTTGTTGAATCGCAGAAATTGCATCGGTATTGATTAAAACAGTAACCATGCGCACTTTCCACCATGGGTGAAATGTCTCAAAGCGTCTACGCTTTGATCTTTTCTTAGAAGACCAGTAGTAGTTTCCGATGCACATCTAGATGCATTCTGTAATCTGTGGACAATCAGAGTGTTGATGTAACACAGAAATTGCATCAGGATTGAATACAACAGTCACCATGCGCACTTTCCTCCATGGGAGTAATGTCTCAAACAGTCTACGTTTTGATCGATCCCTGGAAGACCAGTGGTAGTTTCAGATGCACATCTGGTGGCATTCTGGAAACTGTGGACTATCAGAGTGTTGTTGAAACACAGAAATTGCATCGGTATTGAATTGAACAATCGCCTTGCGCACTTTCCTCCATGGGAGTAATGTCTCAAAGAGTCTACGCTTTGATCGTTCCCTGAAAGACCAGTAGTAGTTTCCGATGCACATCTGGAGACATTCTGTAATCTGTGGAATATCAGAGTGTTGAGGTAATACAGAAATTGCATCGGGATTGAATACCACAGTCACCATGCGCACTTTCGTCCATGGGAGTAATGTCTCAAACAGTCTACGCTTTGATCGCTCCCTGGAAGACCAGTCGTAGTTTCAGATGCACATCTGGTATCTTTCTGGAAACGGTGGACTATCAGAGTGTTGTTGAAACACAGAAATTGCATCGGTATTGAATACAACAGTTACCATGCGCACTTTCCTCCATGGGAGTAATGTCTCAAACAGTATACGATTTGATCGTTCCCTGAAAGACCAGTAGTAGTTTCCGATGCACATCTGGAGGCATTCTGTTAGCTGTGGGCTATCAGAGTGTTGATGTAACACAGATATTGCATCGGGATTGAATACAACAGTCTCCATGCGCACTTTCCTCCATGGGAGTAATGTCTCAAACAGTCTACGCTTTGATCGTTACCTGGAAGACCTGTAGTAGTTTCCGATGCACATCAGGAAGCATTCTGTAATCTGTGGACAATCAGAATAATGATGTAACACAGAAATTGCATCGAGATTGATTACAACAGTCACCATGCGCACTTTCCTCTATGGGAGTAATGTCACAAACAGTCTACGCTTTGATCGTTCCCTGGAAGACCAGTAGTAGTTTCCGATGCACATCTGGAGGCATTCTGTAATCTGTGGACTATCAGAGTGTTGTTGAAACACAGAAATTGCATCGGGATTGAATACAACAGTCACCATGCCCACTTTCCTCCATGGGAGTAATGTCTCAAACAGTCTACGCTTTGATCGTTCCCTGGAAGACCAGTAGTAGTTTCCGATGCACATCTGGAGGCATTCTGTAATCTGTGGACCTTCAAAGTGTTGATGAACCACAGATATTGCATCATGATTAAATACAACAGTCACCATGCGCACTTTCCTCCATGATAGTTATGTGTCAAACAGTCTACGCTTCGATCGTTCCCTGGAAGACCAGTAGTAGTTTCCGATGCACATCTGCAGGCATCCTGTAATCTGTGGACCTTGAAAGTGTTAATGAAACACAGAAATTGCCTCGGGATTGAATACAACAGTCACCATGAGCACTTTCCTCCATGCGAGTAATGTCTCAAAGAGTCTACGCTTTGATCGTTTCCTGGAAGACCAGTAGTAGTTTCCGATGCACATCTGGAAGCATTCTGTAATCTGTGGAATATCAGAGTGTTGATGTAACACAGAAATTGCATCGGGATTGAATACAACAGTCACCATGCGCACTTTCCTCCATGGGAGTAATGTCTCTAACAGTCTACCTTTGATCGCTCCCTGGAAGACCAGTAGTAGTTTCAGATGCACATCTGGAGGCATTCTGGAAACTGTGGACTATCAGAGGGTTTGATGAAACACAGAAATTGCATCGGGATTGAACACAACAGTCACCATGCGAACTTTCCTCCATGGGAGTAATGTCTCAAACAGTCTACGCTTTGACGGTTCCCTGAAAGACCGGTAGTAGTTTCTGATGCACGTCTGGAGCCATTCTGTAATCTGTGGACTATCATAGTGTTGATGAAAGACAGAAATTGCATCGGGATTGAATACAACAGTCACCATGCGCACGTTCCTCCACGGGAGTAATGTCTCACACAGTCTACGCTTTGATCGTAACGTTGAAGCCCAGTAGTAGTTTCCGATGCACATCTGGAGACATTCTGTAATCTGTGGACTATCAGAGTGTTGTTGAAACACAGAAATTGGATCGGGATTGAATACAACAGTCACCATGCGCACTTTCCTCCATGGGAGTCATGTCTCAAACAGTCTACGCTTTGATCGTAACGTGGAAGACCAGCAGTAGTTTCCGATGCACATCTGGAGGCATTCTGTAATCTGTGGGCCTTCAAAGCATTGATGAAACACAGAAATTGCAGCGGGATTGAATACAACAGTCACCATGCGCACTTTCCTGCATGGGAGTAATGTCTCAAACAGTCTACGCTTTGATCGTTCCCTGGAAAACCAGTAGTAGTTTCCGATGCACATCTGGAGGCATTCTGCAATCTGTGGGCTATTAGAGAGTTTATGTAACACAGATATTGCATCGGGATTGAATACAACAGTCACCATACGCTCTTTCCTCCATGGGAGTAATGTCTCAAACAGTCTACGCTTTGAACGTAACGTGGAAGACCAGTAGTAGTTTCCGATGCACATCTGGAGGCATTCTGTAGTCTGTGGACCTTCAAAGTGTTGATGAAAAACAGAAATTGCCTCGGGATTGAATACAACAGTCACCATGCGCACTTTCCTCCGCGGGAGTAATGTCTCACACAGTCTACGCTTTGATCGTTGACTGGAAGACCAGTAGTAGTTTCCGACGCACATCTGGAGGCATTCTGTAAACTGTGGACTATCGGAGTGTTTTTGAAACACAGAAATTGCATCGGGATTGAATACAACAGTCAATATGCGCACTTTCCTCCATGGGAGTAAAGTCTCAAACAGTCTACGCTTTGAACGTTCCCTGGAAGACCAATATTACTTTCCGATGCACATCTGGAGGCATTCTGTAATCTGTGGACTATCTGAGTGTTGATGAAACTCAGAAATTGCATCGGGATTGAATACAACAGTCACCATGCGCACTTTCCTCAATGGGAGTCATGTCACAAACCGTCTACGCTTTTATCGTTACCTGGAAGACCAGTAGTAGTTTCAGATGCACATCTGGAGGCATTGTGTAATCTGTGGACCTTCAAAGTGTTGATGAAAGACAGATATTGCCTCGGGATTGAATACAACAGTCACCATACGCACTTTTCTAAATGGGAGTAAAGTCTCAAACAGTCTACGCTTTGATCGTGCCCTGGAAGACCAGTAGTAGCTTCCGAAGCACATCTGGAGGCATTCTGTATTCTGTGGACTATCAGGGTGTTGTTGAAACACAGAAATTGCATCATTATTGAATACAACAGCCACCATGTGCACTTTCCTCCATGGGAGTAATGACTCAAACTGTCATCGTGTAGATAGTTCCCTAAAGACTAGTAGTAGTTTCCGATGCACATCTGGAGGACTTTTGTAATCAGTGGACTATCAGAGTGTTGTTGAAACACAGATATTGCATCGAGATTGAATACAACAGTCACCATGCGCACTTTCCTCCATGGGAGTAATGTGTCAAACAGTCTACACTTTGATCGTTCCCTGGAAGACCAGTAGTAGTTTTCATTGCACATCTGGAGGCATCCTGTAATCTGTGGACCTTGAGAGTGTTGATGAAACACAGAAATTGCCTCGGGATTGAATAGAACAGTCACCATGCGCACTTTCCTACATGCGAGTAATGTCTCAAAGAGTCTACGCTATGATCGTTTCCTGGAAGACCAGTAGTAGTTTCCGATGCACATCTGGTAACATTCTGTAATCTGTGGAATATCAGAGTGTTGATGAAACATAGAAATTGCATCGGGGTTGAATACAACAGTCACCTTGTGCACTTTCCTCCATGGGAGTAATGTCTCAAACAGTTAACGCTTTGATCGTTCCCTGGAAGACCTGTAGTACTTTCCCATGCACATCTGGAGGCATTCTGTAGTGTGTGCACCATCAAAGTGTTGATGAAACACAGAAATTGCATTGGGATTGAATACAACAGTCACCATGCGCACTTTCCTCCATTGGAGTAATGTCTCAATTAGTCTACGCTTTGATCGTTCCCGGGAAGACCAGTAGTAGTTTCAGATGCACATCTGGAGGCATTCTGGAAACTGTGGACTATCAGAGGTTTTAATGAAACACAGAAATTGCATCGGGATTGAACACAACAGTCACCATGCGCACTATCCTCCATGGGAGTAATGTCTCAAACAGTCTACGTTTGATCGCTCCCTGGAAGACCTGTAGTAGTTTCCGATGCACATCTGGAGGCATTCTGTAGTCTGTGGACCTTCAAAGTGTTGATGAAACACAGAAATTCCATCGGGATTGAATACAACAGCCACCATGTGCACTTTCCTCCATGGGAGTAATGACTCAAACTGTCATCGTGTAGATAGTTCCCTAAAGACTAGTAGTAGCTTCCGATGCACATCTGGAGGACTTTTGTAATCAGTGGACTATCAGAGTGTTGTTGAAACACAGATATTGCATCGAGATTGAATACAACAGTCACCAAGCGCACTTTCCTCCATGGGAGTAATGTGTCAAAGAGTCTACGCTTTGATCGTTCCCTGGAAGACCAGTAGTAGTTTGCGATGCACATCTGGAGGCATCCTGTAATCTGTGGACCTTGAAAGTGTTGATGAAACACAGAAATTGCCTCGGGATTGAATAGAACAGTCACCATGCGCACTTTCCTCCATGGGAGTAATGTCTCAAAGAGTCTACGCTATGATCGTTTCCTGGAAGACCAGTAGTAGTTTCCGATGCACATCTGGAAGCATTCTGTAATCTGTGGAATATCAGAGTGTTGATGAAACATAGAAATTGCATCGGGATTGAATACAACAGTCACCATGCGCACTTTCCTCCATGGGAGTAATGTCTCAATTAGTCTACGCTTTGATCGTTCCCTGGAAGACCAGTAGTAGTTTCAGATGCACATCTGGAGGCACTCTGGAAACTGTGGACTCTCAGACTGTTTAATGAAACACAGAAATTGCATCGGTATTGAACACAACAGTCACCATGCGCACTTTCCTCCATGGGAGTAATGTCTCAAACAGTCTACGCTTTGACCGTTCCCTGGAAGACCGGTAGTATTTTCCGATGCACATCTGGAGACATTCTGTAATCTGTGGACTATCAGAGTGTTGATGAAAGACAGAAATTGCATCGGGATTGAATACAACAGTCACCATGCGCACTTTCCTCCAATGGAGTAATGTCTCAAACTGTCATCGCTTTGATCGTTCAATGAAGTCCAGTATTAGTTTCCGATGCAGAACTGGAGGCATTCTGTAATATGTGGACTATCCGAGTGTTGATGAAACACAGATATTGCATCGGGATTAAATACAACAGTCACCATGCGCACTTTCCTCCATGGGAGTCATGTCTCAAACAGTCTACGACTTGATCGTTCCCTGGAAGACCAGTAGTAGTTTCCGATGCACATCTGGAGGCATTCTGTAATCTGTGGACCTTCAAAGTGTTGATGAAACACAGAAATTGCCTCGGGATTGAATATAACAGTCACCATGCGCACTTTCCTCCACGGGAGTAATGTCTCAAACAGTCTACGCTTTGATCGTTCCCTGGAAGACCAGTAGTAGTTTCCGATGCACATCTGGAGGCATTCTGTATTCTGTGGACCTTCAAAGTGTTGATGAAACACAGAAATTGCATCGGGATTGAACACAACAGTCACCATGCACACTTTCCTCCAAGGGAGTAATGTCTCAAACAGTCTACGCTTTGACTGTTCCCTGGAAGACCAGTAGTTGTTTCAGATGCACATCTGGAGGCATTCTGGAAACTGTGGACTATCAGAGGGTTTAATGAAACACAGAAATTGCATCGGGATTGAATACAACAGTCACCATGCGCACTTTCCTCCAATGGAGTAATGTCTCAAACTGTCATCGCTTTGATCGTTCAATGAAGTCCAGTATTAGTTTCCGATGCACATCTCGAGGCATTCTGTAATATGTGGACTATCCGAGTGTTGATGAAACACAGATATTGCATCGGGATTAAATTCAACAGTCACCATGCGCACTTTCCTCCATGGGAGTCATGTCTCAAACAGTCTACGACTTGATCGTTCCCTGAAAGACCAGTAGTAGTTTCCGATGCACATCTGGAGGCATTCTGTAATCTGTTTACCTTCAAAGTGTTGATGAAACACAGAAATTGCCTCGGGATTGAATATAACAGTCACCATGCGCACTTTCCTCCACGGGAGTAATGTCTCAAACAGTCTACGCTTTGATCGTTCCCTGGAAGACCAGTAGTAGTTTCCGATGCACATCTGGAGGCATTCTGTAATCTGTGGACCTTCAAAGTGTTGATGAAACACAGAAATTGCATCGGGATTTAACACAAAAGTCACCATGCGCACTTTCCTCCATGGGAGTAATGTCTCAAACAGTCTACGCTTTGACCGTTCCCTGGAAGACCGGTAGCAGTTTCTGATGCACATCTGGAGCCATTCTGTAACCTGTGGACTATCATAGTGTTGATGAAAGACAGAAATTGCATCGGGATTGAATGCAACAGTCACCATGCGCACTTTCCTCCAATGGAGTAATGTCTCAAACTGTCATCGCTTTGATCGTCCAATGAAGACCAGTATTAGTTTCCGATGCACATCTGCAATCTGTAATATGTGGACTATCCGAGTGTTGATGAAACACAGATATTGCATCGGGATTAAATACAACAGTCACCATGCGCACTTTCCTCCATGGGAGTCATGTCTCAAACAGTCTACGACTTGATCGTTCCCTGGAAGACCAGTAGTAGATTTCGATGCACATCTGGAGGCATTCTGTAATCTGTGGACCTTCAAAGTGTTGATGAAACACAGAAATTGCCTCGGGATTGAATATAACAGTCACCATGCGCACTTTCCTCCACGGGAGTAATGTCTCACACAGTCTACGCTTTGATCGTAACGTTGAAGGCCAGTAGTAGTTTCCTATGCACATCTCTAGACATTCTGTAATCTGTGGACTATCAGAGTGTTGTTGAAACACAGAAATTGGATCGGGATTGAATACAACAGTCACCATGCGGACTTTCCTCCATGGGAATAATGTCTCAAACAGTCTACGCTTTGATCGTAACGTGGAAGACCAGCAGTAGTTTCCGATGCACATCTGGAGGCATTCTGTTATCTGTGGTCCTTCAAAGCGTTGATGAAACACAGAAGTTGCTGCGGGATTGTATACAACAGTCACCATGCGCACTTTCCAGCATGGGAGTAATGTCTCAAACAGTCTACGCTTTGATCGTTCCATGGAAGACCAGTAGTAGTTTCCGATGCACATCTGGAGGCATTCTGTAGTCTGTGGACCTTCAAAGTGTTGATGAAACACAGAAATTGCCTCGGGATTGAATACAACAGTCACCATGCGCACTTTCCTCCGCTGGAGTAATGTCTCACACAGTCTACGCTTTGATCGTTGACTGGAAGACCAGTGGTAGTTTCCGATGCACATCTGGAGGCATTCTGTAATCTGTGGTCTATCAGAGTGTTGTTGACACACAGAAATTGCATCGGGATTGAATACAACAGTCACCATGCGCACTTTCCTCCATGGGAGTAATGTCTCAAACAGTCTACGCTTTGAACGTTCCCTGGAAGACCAATATTACTTTTCCGATGCACATCTGGAGGCATTCTGTAATCTGTGGACTATCCGAGTGTTGATGAAACTCAGAAATTGCATCGGGGTTGAATACAACAGTCACCATGCACACTTTCCTCCATGGGTGTCATGTCACAAACCGTCTACGCTTTGATCGTTACCTGGAAGAACAGTAGTAGTTTCCGATGCACATCTGGAGGCATTCTGTAATCTGTTGACCTTCAAAGTGTTGATGAAACACAGATATTGCTTCGGGATTGAATACAACAGTCACCATGCGCACTTTCCTAAATGGGAGTAAAGTCTCAAACAGTCTACGCTTTGATCGTGCCCTGGAAGACCAGTAGTAGTTTCCGATGCACATCTGGAGGCATCCTGTAATCTGTGGACCTTCAAAGTGTTGATGAACCACAGATGTTGCATCATGATTGAATACAACAGTCACCATGCGCACTTTCCTCCATGGGAGTTATGTGTCAAACTGTCTACGCTTTGATCGTTCCCTGGAAGACCAGTAGTAGTTTCCGATGCACATCTGGAGGCATCCTGTAATCTGTGGACCTTGAGAGTGTTGATGAAACACAGAAATTGCCTCGGGAATGAATACAACAGTCACCATGCGCGCTTTCCTCCATGGGAGTAATGTGTCAAAGAGTCTACTCTTTGATCGTTTACTGGAAGACTAGTAGTAGTTTCCGATGCACATCTGGAAGCATTCTGTAATCTGTGGAATATCAGAGTGTTGAGGAAACATAGAAATAGCATCGGGATTGAATACAAGAGTCACCATGCGCACTTTCGTCCATGGGAGTAATGTCTCAAACAGTCTACGATTTGATCGTTCCCTGGAAGACCTGTAGTAGTTTCCAATGCACATCTGGAGGCATTCTGTAGTCTGTGGACCCTCAAAGTGTTGATGAAACACAGAAATTGCCTCGGGATTGAATAAAACAGTCACCATGCGCGCTTTCCTCCATGGGAGTAATGTGTCAAAGAGTCTACGCTTTGATCGTTTACTGGAAGACTAGTAGTAGTTTCCGATGCACATCTGGAAGCATTCTGTAATCTGTGGAATATCAGAGTGTTGAGGAAACATAGAAATTGCATCGGGATTGAATACAACAGTCACCATGCGCACTTTCGTCCATGGGAGTAATGTCTCAAACAGTCTACGCTTTGACCGTTCCCTCCAAGACCTGTAGTAGTTTCCAATGCACATCTGGAGGCATTCTGTAGTCTGTGGACCCTCAAAGTGTTGATGAAACAGAGAAATTGCCTCGGGATTGAATACAACAGTCACCATGCGCACTTTCCTCCAATGGAGTAATGTCTCAAACTGTCATCGCTTTGATCGTTCAATGAAGACCAGTATTAGTTTCCGATGAACATCTGGAGGCATTCTGTAATATGTAGACTATCCGAGTGTTGATGAAACACAGATATTGCATCATGATTGAATTCAACATTCACCATGCGCACTTTCCTCCATGGGAGTTATGTGTCAAACAGTCTACGGTTTGATCGTAACGTGGAAGACCAGTAGTAGTTTCCGATGCACATCTGGAGGCATTCTGCAATCTGTGGGCTATTAGAGAGTTGATGTAACACAGAAAATGCATCGGGATTGAATACAACAGTCACCATACGCACATTCCTCCATGGGAGTAATGTCTTAAACAGTCTACGCTTTGATCGTAACGTGGAAGACCAGTCGTAGTTTCCGATGCACATCTGGAGGCATTCTGTAATCTGTGGCCATTCAAAGTGTTGATGAAACACAGAAATTGCTTCGGGATTGAATACAACTGTCACCATGCGCACTTCCCACCGCGGGAGTAATGTCTCACAAAGTCTACGCTTTGATCGTTGACTGGAAGACCAGTAGTAGTTTCCGAGGCACAACTATAGGCATTCTGTAATCTGTGGACTATCAGAGTGTTGTTGAAACACAGAAATTGCATCGGGATTGAATACAACAGTCACCATGCGTACTTTCCTCCATGGGAGTAATGTCTCAAACAGTCTACGCTTTGAACGTTCCCTGGAAAACCAATATTAGTTTCCGATGCACATCTGGAGGCATTCTGTAATCTGTGGACCTTGAAAGTGTTGATGAACCACAGATATTGCATCATGATTGAATTCAACTGTCACCATGCGCACTTTCCTCCATGGGAGTTATGTGTCAAACAGTCTACGCTTCGATCGTTCCCTGGAAGACCAGTAGTAGTTTCCGATGCACATCTGGAGGCATCCTGTAATCTGTGGACCTTGAAAGTGTTGATGAAACACAGAAATTGCCTCGGGATTGAATACTACAGTCACCATGCGCACTTTCCTCCATGGGAGTAATGTCTCAAACAGTCTACGTTTTGATCGTTCCCTGGAAAACCTGTAGTAGTTTCCGATGCACATCTGGAGGCAATCTGCAGTCTGTGGACCTTCAAAGTGTTGATGAAACACAGAAATTGAATCGGGATTGAATACAACAGTCACCATGCGCACTTTCCTCCATGGGAGTAATGTCTCAATTAGTCTACGCTTTGATCGTTCCCTGGAAGCCCAGTAGTAGTTTCAGATGCAAATCTGGAGGCATTCTGGAAACTGTGGACCATCAGAGGGTTTTTTGAAACACATAAATTGCATCGGGATTGAACACAACAGTCACCATGCGCACTTTCCTCCATGGGAGTAATGTCTCAAACAGTCTACGACTTGATCGTTCCCTGGAAGACCAGTAGTAGTTTCCGATGCACATCTGGAAGCATTCTGTAGTCTGTGGACTATCAGAGTGTTGATGTAACACACAAATTGCATCGGGATTGTATACAACAGTCACCATGCGCACTTTCCTCAATGGGAGTAATGTCTCAAACATTCTACGCTTTGATCGTTCCCTGGAAGACCAGTAGCAGTTTCAGATGCACATCTGTTGGCATTCTGGAAACGGTGGACTATCAGAGTGTTGTTGAAACACAGAAATTGCATCGGTATTGAATAGAACAGTCACCATGGGCACTTTCATCCATGGGAGTAATGTCTCAAAGAGTATACGCTTTGATCGTTCCCTGAAAGACCTGTAGTAGTTTCCGATGCACATCTGGAGGCATTCTGTTAGCTGTGGACTATCAGAGTGTTGATGAAAGACAGTAATTGCATCGGGATTGAATACAACAGTCACCATGCGCACTTTCCTCCAATGGAGTAATGTCTCAAACAGTCATCGCTTTGATCGTTCCCTGGAAGACCAGTAGTAGTTTCAGATGCACATCTGGTGGCATTCTGGAAACGGTGGACTATCAGAGTGTTGTTGAAACACAGAAATTGCATCGGTATTGAATACAACAGTCACCATGCGCACTTTCCTCCATGGGAGTAATGTCTCAGAGAGTCTACGCTTTGATCGTTCCCTGAAAGGCAAGTATTAGTTTCCGATGCACACCTGGAGGCATTCTGTAATCTGTGGACTATCCGAGTGTTGATGAAACACAGAAATTGCATCGGGATTGAATACAACAGTCACCATACCCACTTTCCTCCATGGGAGTCATGTTTCAAACAGTCTACGCCTTGATCGTTCCCTGGAAGACCAGTAGTAGTTTCCGATGCACATCTGGAGGCATTCTGTAAGCTGTGGACCTTCAAAGTGTTGATGAAACACAGAAATTGCCTCGGGATTGAAAACAACAGTCACCATGCGCACTTTCCTCCACGGGAGTAATGCCTCACACAGTCTACGCTTTGATCGTTGACTGGAAGACCAGTAGTATTTTCCGACGCACATCTGGAGGCATTCTGTAATCTGTGGACTATCAGAGTGTAGTTGTAACACAGAAATTGCATCGGCATTGAATACAACAGTCACCATGCGTACTTTCCTTCAATGGAGTAATGTCTCAAACTGTCATCGCTTTGATCGTTCAATGAAGTCCAGTATTAGTTTCCGATGCACAACTGGAGGCATTCTGTAATATGTGGACTATCCGAGTGTTGATGAAACACAGATATTGCATCGGGATTAAATACAACAGTCACCATGCGCACTTTCCTCCATGGGAGTCATGTCTCAAACAGTCTACGACTTGATCGTTCCCTGGAAGACCAGTAGTAGTTTCCGATGCACATCTGGAGGCATTCTGTAATCTGTGGACCTTGAAAGTGTTGATGAAACACAGAAATTGCCTCGGGATTGAATAATACAGTCACCATGCGCACTTTCCTCCATGGGAGTAAGGTCTCAAAGATTCTGCGCTTTGATCGTTTCCTGGAAGACCAGTAGTAGTTTCCGATGCACATCTGGAAGCATTCTGTAATCTGTGGAATATCAGAGTGTTGATGTAACACAGAAATTGCATCGGGATTGAATACAACAGTCACCATGCGCACTTTCCTCCATGGGAGTAATGTCTCAAACAGTCTACGCTTTGATCGTTCCCTGGAAAACCTGTAGTAGTTTCCGATGCACATCTGGAGGCAATCTGCAGTCTGTGGACCTTCAAAGTGTTGATGAAACACAGAAATTGAATCGGGATTGAATACAACAGTCACCATGCGCACTTTCCTCCATGGGAGTAATGTCTCAATTAGTCTACGCTTTGATCGTTCCCTGGAAGCCCAGTAGTAGTTTCAGATGCAAATCTGGAGGCATTCTGGAAACTGTGGACCATCAGAGGGTTTTTTGAAACACATAAATTGCATCGGGATTGAACACAACAGTCACCATGCGCACTTTCCTCCATGGGAGTAATGTCTCAAACAGTCTACGCTTTGACCGTTCCCTGGAAGACCGGTAGTAGTTTCTGATGCACATCTGGAGCCATTCTGTAATCTGTAGACTATCATAGTGTTGATGAAAGACATAAACTGCATCGGGATTGAATACAACAGTCACCATGCGCACTTTCCTCCAAAGGAGTAGTGTCTCAAACTGTCATCGCTTTGATCGTCCAATGAAGACCAGTATTAGTTTCCGATGCACATCTGGAGGCATTCTGTAATATGTGGACTATCCGAGTGTTGATGAAACACAGATATTGCATCGGGATTAAATACAACAGTCACCATGCGCACTTTCCTCCATGGGAGTAATGTCTCAAACAGTCTACGCTTTGATCGTAGATCGTAACGTGGAAGACCAGTAGTAGTTTCCGATGCACATCTTTAGACATTCTGTAATCTGTGGACTATCAGAATGTTGTTGAAACACAGAAATTGTTTCGGTATTGAATACAACAGTCACCATGCTCACTTTCGTCCATGGGAGTAATGTCTCAAACGGTCTACGCTTTGATCGTTCCCTGAAGACCAGTAGTAGTTTCCGATGCACATCTGGAGGACATCTGTAATCAGTGGACTATCATAGTGTTGATGAAACACAGAAATTGCATCGGGATTGAATACAGCAGTCACCATGCGCACTTTCCCCCATGGGAGTAATGTCTCAAACAGTCTACGCTTTGATCGTTCCCTGGAAGACCAGTAGTAGTTTCCGATGCACATCTGGAGGCATTCTGTAATCTGTGGACTATCAGAGTGTTGTAGAAACACAGAAATTGCATCGGTATTGAATACAACAGTCACCATGCACACTTTCCTCCATGGGAGTAATGTCTCAAACAGTCTACGCTTTGATCGTTCCCTTGAAGACCAGTAGTAGTTTCCGATGCACATCTGGAAGCATTCTGTAGTCTGTGGACTATCAGAGTGTTGATGTAACACACAAATTGCATCGGGATTGTATACAACAGTCACCATGCGCACTTTCCTCAATGGGAGTAATGGCTCAAACAGTCTACGCTTTGATCGTTCCCTGGAAGACCAGTAGTAGTTTCCGATGCACATCTGGAGGCATTCTGTAAGCTGTGGACTTTCAAAGTGTTGATGAAACACAGAAATTGCCTCGGGATTGAAAACAACAGTCACCATGCGCACTTTCCTCCATGGAAGTAATGTCTCAAAGAGTCTACGCTTTGATCGTTCCCTGAAAGACCAGTTGTAGTTTCCGATGCACATCTGGAGGTATTCTGTAAGCTGTGGACTACTAGAGTGTTGATGAAACACAGAAATTGCATCGGGATTGAATACAACAGTCACCATGCGCACTTTCCTCAATGGGAGTAATGGCTCAAACAGTCTACGCTTTGATCGTTCCCTGGAAGACCTGTAGTAGTTTCCGATGCACGTCTGGAGGCATTCTGTAATCTGTGGGCTATTAGAGAGTTGATGTAACACAGACATTGCATCGGGATTTAATACAACAGTCACCATGCTCACTTTCGTCCATGGGAGTAATGTCTCAAACATTCTACGCTTTGATCGTTCCCTGGAAGACCAGTAGCAGTTTCAGATGCACATCTGTTGGCATTCTGGAAACGGTGGACTATCAGAGTGTTGTTGAAACACAGAAATTGCATCGGTATTGAATAGAACAGTCACCATGGGCACTTTCATCCATGGGAGTAATGTCTCAAAGAGTATACGCTTTGATCGTTCCCTGAAAGACCTGTAGTAGTTTCCGATGCACATCTGGAGGCATTCTGTTAGCTGTGGACTATCAGAGTGTTGATGAAAGACAGTAATTGCATCGGGATTGAATACAACAGTCACCATGCGCACTTTCCTCCAATGGAGTAATGTCTCAAACAGTCATCGCTTTGATCGTTCCCTGGAAGACCAGTAGTAGTTTCAGATGCACATCTGGTGGCATTCTGGAAACGGTGGACTATCAGAGTGTTGTTGAAACACAGAAATTGCATCGGTATTGAATACAACAGTCACCATGCGCACTTTCCTCCATGGGAGTAATGTCTCAAAGAGTCTACGCTTTGATCGTTCCCTGAAAGGCAAGTATTAGTTTCCGATGCACACCTGGAGGCATTCTGTAATCTGTGGACTATCCGAGTGTTGATGAAACACAGAAATTGCATCGGGATTGAATACAACAGTCACCATTCCCACTTTCCTCCATGGGAGTAATGTCTCAAACAGTCTACGCTTTGATCGTTCCCTTGAAGACCAGTAGTAGTTTCCGATGCACATCTGGAAGCATTCTGTAGTCTGTGGACTATCAGAGTGTTGATGTAACACACAAATTGCATCGGGATTGTATACAACAGTCACCATGCGCACTTTCCTCAATGGGAGTAATGGCTCAAACAGTCTACGCTTTGATCGTTGACTGGAAGACCAGTAGTATTTTCCGACGCACATCTGGAGGCATTCTGTAATCTGTGGACTATCAGAGTGTAGTTGTAACACAGAAATTGCATCGGCATTGAATACAACAGTCACAATGCGCACTTTCCTTAAATGGAGTAATGTCTCAAACTGTCATCGCTTTGATCGTTCAATGAAGTCCAGTATTAGTTTCCGATGCACAACTGGAGGCATTCTGTAATATGTGGACTATCCGAGTGTTGATGAAACACAGATATTGCATCGGGATTAAATACAACAGTCACCATGCGCACTTTCCTCCATGGGAGTCATGTCTCAAACAGTCTACGACTTGATCGTTCCCTGGAAGACCAGTAGTAGTTTCCGATGCACATCTGGAGGCATTCTGTAATCTGTGGACCTTCAAAGTGTTGATGAAACACAGAAATTGCCTCGGGATTGAATATAACAGTCACCATGCGCACTTTCCTCCACGGGAGTAATGTCTCAAACAGTCTACGCTTTGATCGTTCCCTGGAAGACCAGTAGTAGTTTCCGATGCACATCTGGAGGCATTCTGTATTCTGTGGACCTTCAAAGTGTTGATGAAACACAGAAATTGCATCGGGATTGAACACAACAGTCACCATGCGCACTTTCCTCCATGGGAGTAATGTCTCAAACAGTCTACGCTTTGAATGTTCCCTGGAAGACCAGTAGTAGTTTCAGATGCACATCTGGAGGCATTCTGGAAACAGTGGACTATCAGAGGGTTTAATGAAACACAGAAATTGCATCGGGATTGAATACAACAGTCACCATGCGCACTTTCCTCCAATGGAGTAATGTCTCAAACTGTCATCGCTTTGATCGTTCAATGAAGTCCAGTATTAGTTTCCGATGCACATCTGGAGGCATTCTGTAATATGTGGACTATCCGAGTGTTGATGAAACACAGATATTGCATCGGGATTAAATTCAACAGTCACCATGCGCACTTTCCTCCATGGGAGTCATGTCTCAAACAGTCTACGACTTGATCGTTCCCTGAAAGACCAGTGGTAGTTTCCGATGCACATCTTGAGGCATTCTGTAATCTGTTTACCTTCAAAGTGTTGATGAAACACAGAAATTGCCTCGGGATTGAATATAACAGTCACCATGCGCACTTTCCTCCACGGGAGTAATGTCTCAAACAGTCTACGCTTTGATCGTTCCCTGGAAGACCAGTAGTAGTTTCCGATGCACATCTGGAGGCATTCTGTAATCTGTGGACCTTCAAAGTGTTGATGAAACACAGAAATTGCATCGGGATTTAACACAAAAGTCACCATGCGCACATTCCTCCATGGGAGTAATGTCTCAAACAGTCTACGCTTTGACCGTTCCCTGGAAGACCGGTAGCAGTTTCTGATGCACATCTGGAGCCCTTCTGTAATCTGTGGACTATCATAGTGTTGATGAAAGACAGAAATTGCATCGGGATTGAATGCAACAGTCACCATGCGCACTTTCCTCCAATGGAGTAATGTCTCAAACTGTCATCGCTTTGATCGTCCAATGAAGACCAGTATTAGTTTCCGATGCACATCTGCAATCTGTAATATGTGGACTATCCGAGTGTTGATGAAACACAGATATTGCATCGGGATTGAATACAACAGTCACCATGCGCACTTTCCTCCATGGGAGTCATGTCTCAAACAGTCTACGCTTTGACCGTTCCCTGGAAAACCTGTAGTAGTTTCCGATGCACATCTGGAGGCAATCTGCAGTCTGTGGACCTTCAAAGTGTTGATGAAACACAGAAATTGAATCGGGATTGAATACAACAGTCACCATGCGCACTTTCCTCCATGGGAGTAATGTCTCAATTAGTCTACGCTTTGATCGTTCCCTGGAAGCCCAGTAGTAGTTTCAGATGCAAATCTGGAGGCATTCTGGAAACTGTGGACCATCAGAGGGTTTTTTGAAACACATAAATTGCATCGGGATTGAACACAACAGTCACCATGCGCACTTTCCTCCATGGGAGTAATGTCTCAAACAGTCTACGCTTTGACCGTTCCCTGGAAGACCGGTAGTAGTTTCTGATGCACATCTGGAGCCATTCTGTAATCTGTAGACTATCATAGTGTTGATGAAAGACATAAACTGCATCGGGATTGAATACAACATTCACCATGCGCACTTTCCTCCAAAGGAGTAGTGTCTCAAACTGTCATCGCTTTGATCGTCCAATGAAGACCAGTATTAGTTTCCGATGCACATCTGGAGGCATTCTGTAATATGTGGACTATCCGAGTGTTGATGAAACACAGATATTGCATCGGGATTAAATACAACAGTCACCATGCGCACTTTCCTCCATGGGAGTCATGTCTCAAACAGTCTACGACTTGATCGTTCCCTGGAAGACCAGTAGTAGATTCCGATGCACATCTGGAGGAATTCTGTAATCTGTGGACCCTCAAAGTGTTGATGATACACAGAAATTGCCTCGGGATTGAATATAACAGTCAAAATGCGCACTTTCCTCCATGGGAGTAATGTCTCACACAGTCTACGCTTTGATCGTAACGTTGAAGGCCAGTAGTAGTTTCCTATGCACATCTGGAGACATTCTGTAATCTGTGGACCATCAGAGTGTTGTTGAAACACAGAAATTGGATCGGGATAGAATACAACAGTCACCATGCGCACTTTCCTCCATGGGAGTAATGTCTCAAACAGTCTACGCTTTGATCGTAACGTGGAAGACCAGTAGTAGTTTCCGATGCACATCTTTAGACATTCTGTAATCTGTGGACTATCAGAGTGTTGTTGAAACACAGAAATTGTTTCGGTATTGAATACAACAGTCACCATGCTCACTTTCGTCCATGGGAGTAATGTCTCAAACAGTCTACGATTTGATCGTTCCCTGAAGACCAGTAGTAGTTTCCGATGCACATCTGGAGGACATCTGTAATCAGTGGACTATCATAGTGTTGATGAAACACAGAAATTGCATCGGGATTGAATACAACAGTCACCATGCGCACTTTCCCCCATGGGAGTAATGTCTCAAACAGTCTACGCTTTGATCGTTCCCTGGAAGACCAGTAGTAGTTTCCGATGCACATCTGGAGGCATTCTGTAATCTGTGGACTATCAGAGTGTTGTAGAAACACAGAAATTGCATCGGTATTGAATACAACAGTCACCATGCACACTTTCCTCCATGGGAGTAATGTCTCAAACAGTCTACGCTTTGATCGTTCCCTTGAAGACCAGTAGTAGTTTCCGATGCACATCTGGAAGCATTCTGTAGTCTGTGGACTATCAGAGTGTTGATGTAACACACAAATTGTATCGGGATTGTATACAACAGTCACCATCCGCACTTTCCTCCATGGGAGTAATGTCTCAAACAGTCTACGCTTTGATCGTTCCCTGGAAGACCAGTAGTAGTTTCAGATGCACATCTGGTGGCATTCTGGAAACGGTGGACTATCAGAGTGTTGTTAAAACACAGAAATTGCATCGGTATCGAATACAACAGTCACCATGCGCACTTTCCTCCATGGAAGTAATGTCTCAAAGAGTCTACGTTTTGATCGTTCCCTGAAAGACCAGTTGTAGTTTCCGATGCACATCTGGAGGTATTCTGTAAGCTGTGGACTACCAGAGTGTTGATGAAACACAGAAATTGCATCGGGATTGAATACAACAGTCACCATGCGCACTTTCCTCCAATGGAGTAATGTCTCAAACAGTCATCGCTTTGATCGTTCCCTGGAAGACCAGTAGTAGTTTCAGATGCACATCTGGTGGCATTCTGGAAACGGTGGACTATCAGACTGTTGTTGAAACACAGAAATTGCATCGGTATTGAATACAACAGTCACCATGCGCACTTTCCTCCATGGGAGTAATGTCTCAAAGAGTCTACGCTTTGATCGTTCCCTGAAAGGCAAGTATTAGTTTCCGATGCACACCTGGAGGCATTCTGTAATATGTGGACTATCTGAGTGTTGATGAAACACAGATATTGCATCGGGATTAAATTCAACAGTCACCATGCGCACTTTCCTCCATGGGAGTCATGTCTCAAACAGTCTACGACTTGATCGTTCCCTGAAAGGCCAGTGATAGTTTCCGATGCACATCTGGAGGCATTCTGTAATCTGTTTACCTTCAAAGTGTTGATGAAACACAGAAATTGCCTCGGGATTGAATATAACAGTCACCATGCGCACTTTCCTCCACGGGAGTAATGTCTCAAACAGTCTACGCTTTGATCGTTCCCTGGAAGACCAGTAGTAGTTTCCGATGCACATCTGGAGGCATTCTGTAATCTGTGGACCTTCAAAGTGTTGATGAAAGACAGAAATTGCATCGGGATTGAATGCAACAGTCACCATGCGCACTTTCCTCCAATGGAGTAATGTCTCAAACTGTCATCGCTTTGATCGTCCAATGAAGACCAGTATTAGTTTCCGATGCACATCTGCAATCTGTAATATGTGGACTATCCGAGTGTTGATGAAACACAGATATTGCATCGGGATTGAATACAACAGTCACCATGCGCACTTTCCTCCATGGGAGTCATGTCTCAAACAGTCTACGACTTGATCGTTCCCTGGAAGACCAGTAGTAGATTTCGATGCACATCTGGAGGCATTCTGTAATCTGTGGACCTTCAAAGTGTTGATGAAACACAGAAATTGCCTCGGGATTGAATACTACAGTCACCATGCGCACTTTCCTCCATGGGAGTAAGGTCTCAAAGATTCTACGCTTTGATCGTTTCCTGGAAGACCAGTAGTAGTTTCCGATGCACATCTGGAAGCATTCTGTAATCTGTGGAATATCAGAGTGTTGATGTAACACAGAAATTGCATCGGGATTGAATACAACAGTCACCATTCGCAGTTTCCTCCATGGGAGTAATGTCTCAAACAGTCTACGCTTTGATCGTTCCCTGGAAAACCTGTAGTAGTTTCCGATGCATATCTGGAGGCAATCTGCAGTCTGTGGACCTTCAAAGTGTTGATGAAACACAGAAATTGAATCGGGATTGAATACAACAGTCACCATGCGCACTTTCCTCCATGGGAGAAATGTCTCAATTAGTCTACGCTTTGATCGTTCCCTGGAAGCCCAGTAGTAGATTCAGATGCAAATCTGGAGGCATTCTGGAAACTGTGGACCATCAGAGGGTTTTTTGAAACACATAAATTGCATCGGGATTGAACACAACAGTCACCATGCGCACTTTCCTCCATGGGAGTAATGTCTCAAACAGTCTACGCTTTGACCGTTCCCTGGAAGACCGGTAGTAGTTTCTGATGCACATCTGGAGCCATTCTGTAATCTGTAGACTATCATAGTGTTGATGAAAGACATAAACTGCATCGGGATTGAATACAACATTCGCCATGCGCACTTTCCTCCAAAGGAGTAGTGTCTCAAACTGTCATCGCTTTGATCGTCCAATGAAGACCAGTATTAGTTTCCGATGCACATCTGGAGGCATTCTGTAATATGTGGACTATCCGAGTGTTGATGAAACACAGATATTGCATCGGGATTAAATACAACAGTCACCATGCGCACTTTCGACCATGGGAGTCATGTCTCAAACAGTCTACGACTTGATCGTTCCCTGGAAGACCAGTAGTAGATTCCGATGCACATCTGGAGGAATTCTGTAATCTGTGGACCCTCAAAGTGTTGATGATACACAGAAATTGCCTCGGGATTGAATATAACAGTCAAAATGCGCACTTTCCTCCATGGGAGTAATGTCTCACACAGTCAACGCTTTGATCGTAACGTTGAAGGCCAGTAGTAGTTTCCTATGCACATCTGGAGACATTCTGTAATCTGTGGACTATCAGAGTGTTGTTGAAACACAGAAATTGGATCGGGATAGAATAAAACAGTCACCATGCGCACTTTCCTCCATGGGAGTAATGTCTCAAACAGTCTACGCTTTGATCGTAACGTGGAAGACCAGTAGTAGTTTCCGATGCACATCTTTAGACATTCTGTAAACTGTGGACTATCAGAGTGTTGTTGAAACACAGAAATTGTTTCGGTATTGAATACAACAGTCACCATGCTCACTTTCGTCCATGGGAGTAATGTCTCAAACAGTCTACGCTTTGATCGTTCCCTGAAGACCAGTAGTAGTTTCCGATGCACATCTGGAGGACATCTGTAATCAGTGGACTATCATAGTGTTGATGAAACACAGAAATTGCATCGGGATTGAATACAACAGTCACCATGCGCACTTTCCCCCATGGGAGTAATGTCTCAAACAGTCTACGCTTTGATCGTTCCCTGGAAGACCAGTAGTAGTTTCCGATGCACATCTGGAGGCATTCTGTAATCTGTGGACTATCAGAGTGTTGTAGAAACACAGAAATTGCATCGGTATTGAATACAACAGTCACCATGCACACTTTCCTCCATGGGAGTAATGTCTCAAACAGTGTACGCTTTGATCGTTGACTGGAAGACCAGTAGTAGTTTCCGATGCACATCTGGAAGCATTCTGTAGTCTGTGGACTATCAGAGTGTTGATGTAACACACAAATTGCATCGGGATTGTATACAACAGTCACCATCCGCACTTTCCTCCATGGGAGTAATGTCTCAAACAGTCTACGCTTTGATCGTTCCCTGGAAGACCAGTAGTAGTTTCAGATGCACATCTGGTGGCATTCTGGAAACGGTGGACTATCAGAGTGTTGTTAAAACACAGAAATTGCATCGGTATCGAATACAACAGTCACCATGCGCACTTTCCTCCATGGAAGTAATGTCTCAAAGAGTCTACGTTTTGATCGTTCCCTGAAAGACCAGTTGTAGTTTCCGATGCACATCTGGAGGTATTCTGTAAGCTGTGGACTACCAGAGTGTTGATGAAACACAGAAATTGCATCGGGATTGAATACAACAGTCACCATGCGCACTTTCCTCAATGGGAGTAATGGCTCAAACAGTCTATGCTTTGATCGTTCCCTGGAAGACCTGTAGTAGTTTCCGATGCACATCTGGAGGCATTCTGTAATCTGTGGACTATCACAGTGTTGATAAAACTCAGAAATTGCATCAGGATTGATTACAACAGTCACCATGCGCACTTTCCTCCATGGGAGTCATATCTCAAAACGTCTACGGTTTGATCGTTACCTGGAAGACCAGTAGTAGTTTCCGATGCACATCTGGAGGCATTCTGTAATCTGTGGACCTTCAAAGTGTTGATGAAACACAGAATTTGCCTCGGGATTGAATACAACTGTCACCATGCGCACCCTCCTACATAGGAGTAATGTCTCAAACAGTCTGCGCTTTAATCGTGCCCTGGAAGACCAGTAGTAGTTTCCGAAGCACATCTGGAGGCATTCTGTATTCTGTGCACTATCAGAGTGTTGTTGAAACACAGAAATTGCATCGGGATTGAATACAACAGCCACCATGTGCACTTTCCTGCATGGGAGTAATGACTCAAACTGTCATCGCTTTGATCGTTCCCTAAAGACCAGTAGTAGTTTCCGATGCACATCTGGAGGACTTTTGTTATCAGTGGACTATCAGAGTGTTGTTGAGACACAGATATTGCATCGTGATTGAATACACCATGCGCACTTACCTCCATGGGAGTAATGCCTCAAACAGTCTACGCTTTGATCGTTGACTGGAAGACCAGTAGTAGTTTCCGACGCACTTCTGGAGTCATTATGTAATCTGTGGACTGTCAGAGTGTTGTTGAAACACAGAGATTGCATCGGGATTGAATACAGCAGTTACCATGCGCACTTTCCTCCATGGGAGTAATGTCTCAAACAGTCTACGCTTTGATCGTTCCCTGGAAGACCAGTAGTAGTTTCCGATGCACATCTGGAGGCATTCTGTAATCGGTGGTCCTTCAAAGTGTTGATGAAACACAGAAATTACATCATGATTGAATACAAAAGTCACCATGCGCACTTTCCAGCATTGGGAGTAATGTCTCAAACAGTCTACGCTTTTGATCGTAACGTGGAAGACCAGTAGTAGTTTCCGATGCACATCTGGACACATTCTGTAATCTGTGGACTATCAGAGTGTTGTTGAAACAAAGAAATTGTTTCGGTATTGAATACAACAGTCACCATGCGCACATTCCTCCATGGGAGTAATGTCTCAAACAGTCTATGCTTTGATCGTTCCCTGGAAGACCAGTAGTAGTTTCCGATGCACATCTATAGGCATTCTGTAATCTGTGGACTACTAGAGTGTTGATAGCACAGAAATTGCTTCGGGATTGAATAAAACAGTCACCATGCGCACTTTCCTCCGTGGGAGTAATGTCTCAAACAGTCTACGCATTGATCGTTCCCTGGAAGACCAGTAGTAGTTTCAGATGCACATCTGGAGGCATTCTGGAAACGATGGACTATCAGAGTGTTGTTGAAACACAGAAATTGCATCGGTATCGAATACAACAGTCACCATGCGCACTTTACTCCATGGAAGTAATGTCTCAAAGAGTCTACGCTTTGATCGTTCCCTGAAAGACCAGTTGTAGTTTCTGATGCACATCTGGAGGTATTCTGTTAGCTGTGGACTACCAGAGTGTTGATGAAACACAGAAATTGCATCGGGATTGAATACAACAGTCACCATGCGCACTTTCCTCAATGGGAGTAATGCCTCAAACAGTCTACGCTTTGATCGTTCCCAGCAAGACCTGTAGTAGTTTCCGATGCATGTCTGGACTCATTCTGTAATCTGTGGGCTATTAGAGAGTTGATGTAACACAGAAATTGCATCGGGATTGAATACAACAGTCACCATGCGCACTTTCGTCCATGGGAGTAATGTCTCAAACATTCTACGCTTTCATCGTTCCCTGGAAGACCAGTAGCAGTTTCAGATGCACATCTGGTGGCATTCTTTAAACGGTGGACTATCAGAGTGTTGTTGAAACACAGAAATTGCGTCGGGATTGAATAGAACAGTCACCATGCGCACTTTCATCCATGGGAGTAATGTCTCAAAGAGTATACGCTTTGATCGTTCCCTGAAAGACCAGTAGTAGTTTCCGATGCACATCTGGAGGCATTCTGTTAGCTGTGGACTATCAGAGTGTTGATGAAAGACAGTAATTGCATCGGGATTGAATACAACAGTCACCATGCGCACTTTCCTCCAATGGAGTAATGTCTCAAACAGTCATCGCTTTGATCGTTCCCTGGAAGACCAGTAGTAGTTTCAGATGCACATCTGGTGGCATTCTGGAAACGGTGGACTATCAGAGTGTTGTTGAAACACAGAGATTGCATCGGGATTGAATACAACAGTTACCATGGCACTTTCCTCCATGGGAGTAATGTCTCAAACAGTCTACGCTTTGATCGGTCCCTGGAAGACCAGTAGTAGTTTCCGATGCACATCTGGAGGCATTCTGTAATCGGTGGTCCTTCAAAGTGTTG
Organism: Schistocerca gregaria; assembly: GCF_023897955.1. Taxonomy (NCBI): domain Eukaryota; kingdom Metazoa; phylum Arthropoda; class Insecta; order Orthoptera; family Acrididae; genus Schistocerca; species Schistocerca gregaria. The sequence goes on from NC_064927.1 coordinate 47,205,719, forward strand.
ATGAAACACAGAAATTGCATCATGATTGAATACAACAGTCACCATGCGCACTTTCCAGCATTGGGAGTAATGTCTCAAACAGGCTACGCTTTTGATCGTAACGTGGAAGACCAGTAGTAGTTTCCGATGCACATCTGGACACATTCTGTAATCTGTGGACTACCAGAGTGTTGTTGAAACAAAGAAATTGTTTCGGTATTGAATACAACAGTCACCATGCGCACTTTCCTCCATGGGAGTAATGTCTCAAACAGTCTACGGTTTGATCGTTACCTGGAAGACCAGTAGTAGTTTCCGATGCACATCTGGAGGCATTCTGTTAGCTGTGGACTACCAGAGTGTTGATGAAACACAGAAATTGCATCGGGATTGAATACAACAGTCACCATGCGCACTTTCCTCAATGGGAGTAATGCCTCAAACAGTCTACGCTTTGATCGTTCCCAGGAAGACCTGTAGTAGTTTCCGATGCATGTCTGGACTCATTCTGTAATCTGTGGGCTATTAGAGAGTTGATGTAACACAGAAATTGCATCGGGATTGAATACAACAGTCAGCATGCGCACTTTCGTCCACGGGAGCAATGTCTCAAACATTCTACGCTTTCATCGTTCCCTGGAAGACCAGTAGCAGTTTCAGATGCACATCTGGTGGCATTCTTTAAACGGTGGACTATCAGAGTGTTGTTGAAACACAGAAATTGCATCGGTATCGAATACAACAGTCACCATGCGCACTTTCCTCCATGGAAGTAATGTCTCAAAGAGTCTACGCTTTGATCGTTCCCTGAAAGACCAGTTGTAGTTTCCGATGCACATCTGGAGGTATTCTGTTAGCTGTGGACTACCAGAGTGTTGATGAAACACAGAAATTGCATCGGGATTGAATACAACAGTCACCATGCGCACTTTCCTCAATGGGAGTAATGCCTCAAACAGTCTACGCTTTGATCGTTCCCAGGAAGACCTGTAGTAGTTTCCGATGCATGTCTGGACTCATTCTGTAATCTGTGGGCTATTAGAGAGTTGATGTAACACAGAAATTGCATCGGGATTGAATACAACAGTCAGCATGCGCACTTTCGTCCACGGGAGCAATGTCTCAAACATTCTACGCTTTCATCGTTCCCTGGAAGACCAGTAGCAGTTTCAGATGCACATCTGGTGGCATTCTTTAAACGGTGGACTATCAGAGTGTTGTTGAAACACAGAAATTGCATCGGGATTGAATAGAACAGTCACCATGCGCACTTTCATCCATGGGAGTAATGTCTCAAAGAGTATACGCTTTGAACGTTCCCTGAAAGACCAGTAGTAGTTTCCGATGCACATCTGGAGGCATTCTGTTAGCTGTGGACTATCAGAGTGTTGATGAAAGACAGTAATTGCATCGGGATTGAATACAACAGTCACCATGCGCACTTTCCTCCAATGGAGTAATGTCTCAAACAGTCATCGCTTTGATCGTTCCCTGGAAGACCAGTAGTAGTTTCAGATGCACATCTGGTGGCATTCTGGAAACGGTGGACTATTAGAGTGTTGTTGAAACACAGAAATTGCATCGGTATTGAATACAACAGTCACCATGCGCACTTTCCTCCATGGGAGTAATGTCTCAAAGAGTCTACGCTTTGATCGTTCCCTGAAAGGCAAGTATTAGTTTCCGATGCACACCTGGAAGCATTCTGTAATCTGTGGACCTTCAAAGTGTTGATGAAACACAGAATTTGCCTTGGGATTGAATACAACTGTCACCATGCGCACTTTCCTCAATGGGAGTAATGTCTCAAACAGTCTACGCTTTAATCGTGCCCTGGAAGACCAGTAGTAGTTTCCGAAGCACATCTGGAGGCATTCTGTATACTGTGCACTATCAGAGTGTTGATGAAACTCAGAAATTGCATCGAGATTGATTACAACAGTCACCATGCGCACTTTCCTCCATGGGAGTCATATCTCAAACCGTCTACGGTTTGATCGTTACCTGGAAGACCAGTAGTAGTTTCCGATGCACATCTGGAGGCATTCTGTAATCTGTGGACCTTCAAAGTGTTGATGAAGCACAGAATTTGAATCGGGATTGAATACAACTGTCACCATGCGTACTCTCCTCCATAGGAGTAATGTCTCAAACAGTCTACGCTTTAATCGTGCCCTGGAAGACCAGTAGTAGTTTCCGAAGCACATCTGGAGGCATTCTGTATTCTGTGCACTATCAGAGTGTTGTTGAAACACAGAAATTGCATCGGGATTGAATACAACAGCCACCACGTGCACTTTCCTGCATGGGAGTAATGACTCAAACTGTCATCGCTTTGATCGTTCCCTAAAGACCAGTAGTAGTTTCCGATGCACATCTGGAGGACTTTTGTTATCAGTGGACTATCAGAGTGTTGTTGAGACACAGATATTGCATCGAGATTGAATACAACACTCACCATGCGCACTTTCCTCCATGGGAGTAATGCCTCAAACAGTCTACGCTTTGATCGTTGACTGGAAGACCAGTAGTAGTTTCCGACGCACTTCTGGAGGCATTATGTAATCTGTGGACTATCAGAGTGTTGTTGAAACACAGAGATTGCATCGGGATTGAATACAACAGTTACCATGGCACTTTCCTCCATGGGAGTAATGTCTCAAACAGTCTACGCTTTGATCGGTCCCTGGAAGACCAGTAGTAGTTTCCGATGCACGTCTGGAGGCATTCTCTAATCGGTGGTCCTTCAAAGTGTTGATGAAACACAGAAATTGCATCATGATTGAATACAACAGTCACCATGCGCACTTTCCAGCATTGGAGTAATGTCTCAAACAGGCTACGCTTTTGATCGTAACGTGGAAGACCAGTAGTAGTTTCCGATGCACATCTGGACACATTCTGTAATCTCTGGACTACCAGAGTGTTGTTGAAACAAAGAAATTGTTTCGGTATTGAATACAACAGTCACCATGCGCACTTTCCTCCATGGGAGTAATGTCTCAAACAGTCTACGCTTTGATCGTTCCCTGGAAGACCAGTAGTAGTTTCCGATGCACATCTGGAGGCATTCTGTAATCTGTGGACTATTAGAGTGTTGATGTAACACAGAAATTGCTTCGGGATTGAATAAAACAGTCACCATGCGCACTTTCCTCCGTGGGAGTAATGTCTCAAACAGTCTACGCATTGATCGTTTCCTGGAAGACCAGTAGTAGTTTCAGATGCACATCTGGAGGCATTCTGGAAACGGTGGACTATCAGAGTGTTGTTGAAACACAGAAATTGCATCGGTATCGAATACAACAGTCACCATGCGCACTTTCCTCCATGGAAGTAATGTCTCAAAGAGTCTACGCTTTGATCGTTCCCTGAAAGAGCAGTTGTAATTTCCGATGCACGTCTGGAGGCATTCTGTAATCTGTGGGCTATTAGAGAGTTGATGTAACACAGAAATTGCATCGGGATTGAATACAACAGTCACCATGCGCTCTTTCGTCCATTTGAGTAATGTCTCAAACATTCTACGCTTTCATCGTTCCCTGGAGGACCAGTAGCAGTTTCAGATGCACATCTGGTGGCATTCTGGAAACGGTGGACTATCAGAGTGTTGTTGAAACACAGATATTGCATCGGTATTGAATAGAACAGTCACCATGCGCACATTCATCCATGGGAGTAATGTCTCAAAGAGTATACGATTTGATCGTTCCCTGAAAGACCAGTAGTAGTTTCCGATGCACATCTGGAGGCATTCTGTGAGCTGTGGACTATCAGAGTGTTGATGAAAGACAGTAATTGCATCGGGATTGAATACAACAGTCACCATGCGCACTTTCCTCCAATGGAGTAATGTCTCAAACAGTTATCGCTTTGATCGTTCCCTGGAAGACCAGTAGTAGTTTCAGATGCACATCTGGTGGCATTCTGGAAACGGTGGACTATCAGAGTGTTGTTGAAACACAGAAATTGCATCGGTATTGAATACAACAGTCACCATGCGCACTTTCCTCCATGGGAGTAATGTCTCGAAGAGTCTACGCTTTGATCGTTCCCTGAAAGGCAAGTATTAGTTTCCGATGCGCACCTGGAGGCATTCTGTAAGCTGTGGACCTTCAAAGTGTTGATGAAACACAGAAATTGCCTCGGGATTGAATACAACAGTCACCATGCGCACTTTCCTCCACGGGAGTAATGCCTCACACAGTCTACGCTTTGATCGTTGACTGGAAGACCAGTAGTATTTTCCGACGCACATCTGGAGGCATTCTGTAATCTGTGGACTATCAGAGTGTAGTTGAAACACAGAAATTGCATCGGTATTGAATACAACAGTCACCATGCCCACTTTCCTCCATGGGAGTCATGTCTCAAACCGTCTACGGTTTGATCGATACCAGGAAGACCAGTAGTAGTTTCCGATGCACATCTGGAGGCATTCTGTAATCTGTGGACCTTCAAAGTGTTGATGAAACACAGAATTTGCCTCGGGATTGAATACAACTGTCACCATTCGCACTTTCCTCAATGGGAGTAATGTCTCAAACAGTCTACGCTTTAATCGTGCCCTGGAAGACCAGTAGTAGTTTCCGAAGCACATCTGGAGGCATTCTGTATTCTGTGCACTATCAGAGTGTTGATGAAACACAGAAATTGCATCGGGATTGAATACAAGAGCCACCATGTGCACTTTCCTCCATGGGAGTAATGACTCAAACTGTCATCTCTTTGATCGTTCCCTAAAGACCAGTAGTAGTTTCCTATGCACATCTGGAGGACTTTTGTAATCAGTGGACTATCAGAGTGTTGTTGAGACACAGATATTGCATCGAGATTGAATACAACAGCCACCATGCGCACTTTAATCCATGGGAGTAATGTCTCAAAGATTATACGCTTTGATCGTTGACTGGAAGACCAGTAGTATATTCCGACGCACATCTGGAGGCATTCTGTAATCTGTGGACGATCAGAGTGTAGTTGAAACACAGAAATTGCATCGGGATTGAATACAACAGTCACCATGCGCACTTTCCTTTATGGGAGTCATGTCTCAAACCGTCTACGGTTTGATCGTTACCTGGAAGACCAGTAGTAGTTTCCGATGCACATCTGGAGTTATTGTGTAATCTGTGGACCTTCAAAGTGTTGATGAAACACAGAAATTGCATTGGGATTGAATACAACAGTCACCATGCGCACTTTCATCAATGGGAGTAATGTCTCAAACAGTTTACGCTTTGATCGTTCCCTGGAACACCAGTATTAGTTTCCGATGCACATCTGGAGGCATTCTGTATTCTGTGGACTATCAGAATGTTGTTGAAACACAGAAATTGCATCGGGATTGAATACAACAGCTACCATGCGCACTTTCCTCCATGTGAGTAATGTCTCAAACTGTCATTGCTTTGATCGTTCCCTGAAGACCAGTAGTAGTTTCCGAGGGACATCTGGAGGCATTCTGTAATCAGTGGACTATCAGAGTGTTGTTGAAACACAGAATTTGCATCGGTATCGAATACAATAGTCACCATGCGCACTTTCCTCCATGGAAGTAATGTCTCAAAGAGTCTAAGCTTTGATCGTTCCCTGAAAGACCAGTAGTAGGTTCCGATGCACATCTGGAGGTATTCTGTTAGCTGTGGACCTTGAAAGTGTTGATGAAACACAGAAATTGCCTCGGGATTGAATACAACAGTCACCATGCGCACTTTCGTCCATGGGAGTAATGTCTCAAACATTCTACGCTTTGATCGTTCCCTGGAAGACCAGTAGTGGTTTCAGATGCACATCTGGTGGCATTCTGGAAACGGAGGACAACAGAGTGTTGTTGAAACACAGAAATTGAATCGGTATTGAATAGAACAGTCACCATGCGCACTTTATTCCATGGGAGTAATGTCTCAAAGAGTATACGCTTTGATCGTTCCCTGAAAGACCAGTAGTAGTTTCCGATGCACATCTGGAGGCATTCTGTAATCTGTGGACTATCAGAGTGTTGATGCAACACAGAAATTGCTTCGGGATTGAATAAAACAGTCACCATGCGCACTTTCCTCCATGGGAGCCATGTCTCAAACATTCATCGCTTTGATCGTTCCCTGGAAGACCAGTAGTAGTTTCAGATGCACATCTGGTGGCAATCTGGAAACAGTTGACTATCAGAGTGTTGTTGAAACACAGAAATTGCATCGGTATTGAATACAACAGTCACCATGCGCACTTTCCTCCATGGGTGTAATGTCTCAGAGAGTCTACGCTTTGATCGTTCCCTGAAAGATAAGTATTAGTTTCCGATGCACACCTGGAGGCATTCTGTAATCTGTGGACTATCCGAGTGTGGATGAAACACAGAAATTGCATCGGGATTGAATACAACAGTCACCATGCCAACTTTCCTCCATGGGAGTCATGTTTCAAACAGTCTACGCCTTGATCGTTCCCTGGAAGAACAGTAGTACTTTTCCGATGCACATCTGGAGGCATTCTGTAAGCTGTGGACCTTCAAAGTGTTGATGAAACACAGAAATTGCCTCGGAATTGAATACAACAGTCACCATGCGCACTTTCCTCCATCGGAGTCATGTCTCAAACCGTCTACGGTTTGATCGTTACCTGGAAGACCAGTAGTAGTTTCCGATGCACATCTAGAGGCATTCTGTATTCTGTGGACTATCAGAATGTTGTTGAAACACAGGAATTGCATCGGGATTGAATACAACAGCCACCATGCGCACTTTCCTCCATGGGAGTAATGTCTCAAACTGTCATCGTTTTGATGGTTCCCTGAAGACCACTATTAGTTTCCGATGCACATCTGGAGGCATTCTGTAATCTGTGGACTATCCGAGTGTTAATGAAACTCAGAAATTACATCGCGATTGAATACAACAGTCTCCATGCGCACTTTCCTAAATGGGAGTCATGTCTCAAACCGTCTACGCTTTGATCGTTACCTGGAAGTCCAGTAGTAGTTGCCGATGCACATCTGGAGGCATTCTGTATTCTGTGGACCTTCAAAGTGTTGATGAACCACAGAAATTGCATCGGGATTGAATACAACACTCACCATGCGCACTTTCCTCCACAGGAGTAATGTCTCACACAGTCTACGCTTTGATCGTTGACTGGAAGACCAGTAGTATTTTTCGACGCACATCTGTAGGCATTCTGTAATCTGTGGACGATCAGAGTGTAGTTGAAACACAGATATTGCATCGGGATTGAATACAACAGTCACCATGCGCACTTTCCTCCATGGGAGTCATGTCTCACACAGTCTACGCTTTGATCGTTCCCTGGAAGACCAGTAGTAGTTTCCGAAGCACATCTGGAGGCATTCTGTATTCTGTGCACTATCAGAGTGTTGATGAAACACAGATATTGCATCGAGATTGAATACAACAGTCACCATGCGCACTTTCCTCCATGGGAGTAATGTCTCAAACAGTCTATGCTTTGATCGTTGACTGGAAGACCACTAGTAGTTTAGTAGTTTACGATGCACATCTGGAGTCATTCTGTATTGTGTGGACCTTCAAATTGTTGATGAAACACAGAAATTGCCTCGGGATAGAATACAACAGTCACCATGCTCACTTTCCTCCATGGGAGTAATGTCTCAAACAGTCTACGCTTTGATCGTTCCCTGTAAGACCATTAGTATTTTCCGAAGCACATCTGGAGGCATTCTGCGTTCTGTGGACTATCAGAATGTTGTTGTAACACAGAAATTGCATCGGGATTGAATACAAGAGCCACCATGCGCACTTTCCTCCATGGGAGTAATGTCTCAAACTGTCATCGCTTTGATCGTTAAATGAAGACCAGTAGTAGTTTCCGATGCACATCTGGAGGACTTCTGTAATCAGTGGACTATCAGAGTGTTGATGAAACACAGAAATTGCATCGGGATTGAATACAACAGTCACCATGCGCTCTCTCCTCCATGGCAGTAATGTCTCAAACAGTCTACGATTTGATCGTTCCCTGGAAGACCAGTAGTAGTTTCCGATGCACATCTGAAGGCATTCTGTAATCTGTGGACGTTCAAAGTGTTGATGAACCACAGATATTGCCTCGGGATTGAATACAACAGTCACCATGCGCACTTTCCTCCATGGGAGTGATGTCTCAAACAGTCTACGCTTTGATCGTTCCCTGGAAGGCCAGTAGCAATTTCCGATGCACATCTGGAGGCATTCTGTAATCTTTCGGCCTTGAAAGTGTTGATGAAACACAGAAATTGCCTCGGGATTGAATACAACAGTCACCATGCGCACTTTCCTCCATGGGAGTAATGTCTCAAACAGTCAACGCTTTTTTCGTTCCCTGGAAGACCAGTACTACTTTCCGATGCACATCTGGAGGCATTCTGTAATCTGTGTCTTTCAAAGTGTTGATGAAACACAGGAATTGCATCGGGATTGAATGCAACAGTCACCATGCGCAATTTCCTCCAATGGAGTAATGTCTCAAACAGTCTACGACTTGATCGTTCCCTTCAAGACCAGCAGTACTTTTAGATGCACATCTGGAGGCATTCTGGAAGCTCTGGACAATCAGAGTGTTGATGAAACACAGAAATTGCATCGGGATTGAATGGAACAGTCACCATGCTCACTTTCCTCCATGGGAGTTATGTCTCAAACAGTCTACGCTTTGATCGTTCCCTGGAAGACCAGTAGTAGTTTCCGATGCACATCTGGAGGCATTCTGTAATCTGTGTCTTTCAAAGTGTTAATGAAACACAGAAATTGCATCGCGATTGAATACAACAGCCACCATGTGCACTTTCCTCCATGGGAGTAATGACTCAAACTGTCATCGCTTTGATCGTTCCCTACAGACCAGTAGTAGCTTCCGATGCACATCTGGAGGACTTTTGTAATCAGTGGACTATCAGAGTGTTGTTGAGACACAGATGTTGCATCGAGATTGAATACAACACTCACCATGCGCACTTTCCTCCATGCGAGTAATGCCTCAAACAGTCTTCGCTTTGATCGTTGACTGGAAGACCAGTAGTAGTTTCCGACGCACTTCTGGAGGCATTCTGTAATCTGTGGTCTATCAGAGTGTTGTTGAAACACAGAGATTGCATCGGGATTGAATACAACTGTCACCATGCACACTTTCCTCCATGAGAGTAATGTCTCAAACAGTCTACGCTTTGATCGTAACGTGGAAGACCAGTAGTAGTTTCCGATTCACATCTTTAGACATTCTGTAATCTGTGGACTATCAGAGTGTTGTTGAAACACAGAAATTGGATCGGGATTGAATACAACAGTTACCATGCGCACTTTCCTCCATGTGAGTAATGTCTCAAACAGTCTACGCTTTGATCGTTCCCTGGAAGACCAGTAGTAGTTTCCGATGCACATCTGGAGGCATTCTGTAATCGGTGGTCCTTCAAAGTGTTGATGAAACACAGAAATTGCATCGGTATTGAATACAACAGTCACAATGCGCACTTTCCAGCATGGGAGTAATGTCTCAAACAGTCTACGCTTTGATCGTAACGTTGAAGGCCAGCTGTAGATTCCGATGCACATATGGAGACATTCTGTAATCTGTGGACTATCAGAGTGTTGTTGAAACACAGAAATTGGATCGGGATTGAATACAACAGTCACCATACGCACTTTCCTCCATGGGAGAAATGTCTCAAACAGTCTACGATTTGATCGTTCCCTGGAAGACCACTAGTAGTTTCAGATGCACATCTGGTGGCATTCTGGAAACGGTGGACTATTAGTGTGTTGTTGAAACACTGAAATTGCGTCGGTATTGAATACAACAGTCACCATGTGCACTTCATTCAATGGGAGTAATGTCTCAAAGAGTCTACGCTTTGATCGTTCCCTGAAAGACCAGTAGTAGTTTCCGATGCACATCTGGAGGCATTCTGTTAGCTGTGGACTATCAGAGTGTTGATGTAACACAGATATTGCATCGGGATTGAATGCAACAGTCACCATGCGCACTTTCCTCCATAGGAGTAATGTCTCAAACAGTCTACACTTCGATCGTTACATGGAAGACCTGAAGTAGTTTCCGATGCACATCTTGAGGCATTCTGTAATCTGTGTGCCTTCAAGGTGTTGATGAAACACAGAAATTGCATCGGGATTGAATACAACAGTCACCACGCGCACTTTCCTCCATGGGAGTAATGTCTCAAACAGTCTACGATTTGATCGTTCCCTGGAAGACCAGTACTAGTTTCAGACGCACATCTGGAGGCATTCAGGAAACTCTGGACTATCAGAGTGTTGATGAAACATAGAAATTGCATCGGGATTGAATGCAACAGTCACTATGCGCACTTTCCTCCAATCGAGTAATGTCTCAAGCAGTCTACGACTTGATCGTTCCCTGGAAGACCAGTAGTAGTTTCCGATGCACATCTGGAGGCATTCTGCAATCTGTGGACCTTCAAAGTGTTGATGAAACACAGAAATTGCATCGGGATTGAATACAACAGTCACCATGCGCACTTTCCTCCATGGGAGTAATGTCTCAAACAGTCTACGATTTGATCGTTCCCTGGAAGACCAGTAGTAGTTTCAGATGCACATCTGGTGGCATTCCGGAAACGGTGGACTATGAGAGTGTTGTTGAAACACAGAAATTGCTTCGGTATTGAATACAACAGTCACCATGAGCACTTTCCTCAATGGGAGTGATGTCTCAAAGAGTCTACGCTTTGATCGTTCCCTGAAAGACCAGTAGTAGTTTCCGATGCACATCTGGATTCATTCTGTTAGCTGTGGACTATCAGAGTGTTGATGTAACACAGAAATTGCATCGGGACTGTATGCAACAGTGACCATGCGCACTTTCCTCCATGGGAGTAATGTCTCAAACAGTCTACACTTTGATCGTTACATGGAAGACCTGAAGTAGTTTCCGATGCACATCTGGAGGCATTCTGTAATCTGTGGACCTTCAAAGTGTTGATGAAACACAGAAATTGCATCGGGATTGAATACAACAGTCACCAAGCAAACTTACCTCCATGGGAGTAATGTCTCAAACAGTCTACGCTTTGATCGTTCCCTAAAAAACCAGTAGTAATTTCCGATGCACATCTGGAGGCATTCTGTAATCTGTGGACTATCAGAGTGTTGATGTAACACAGAAATTGCATCGGGATTGAATACAACAGTCACCATGCGCACTTTCCTCCATGGGAGTAATGTCTCAAACAGTCTACGCTTTGATCGTTCGTTGAAGACCAGTAGTAGTTACTGATGCACATCTATAGGCATTCTGTAATCAGTGGACTATCAGAGTGTTGATGAAACACAGAAATTGGATCGGGATTGAATACAACAGTCACCATGCGCACTTTCGTCCATGGGAATAATGTCTTAAACAGTCTACGCTTTGATCGTTCCCTGGAAGACCTGTAGTAGTTTCCGATGCACATCTGGAGGCATTCTGTAATCTGTGGACCTTCAAAGTGTTGATGAAACACTGAAATAGCATCGGTATTGAATACAACAGTCACCATGCTCACGTTCCTCCTTGGGAGTAATGTCTCAAACAGTCTACGATTTGATCGTTCCCTGGAAGACCTGTAGTAGTTTCCGATGCACATCTGGAGGCATTCTGTAATCTGTGGACTATCAGAGGTTTGTGGAAACACAGAAATTGCATCGGGATTGAATACAACAGTCACCATGCGCCCTTTCCTCCATGGGAGTAATGTCTCAATCAGTCTACGCTTTGATCGTTCCCTGGAAGACCTGTAGTAGTTTCCGATGCACAACTGGAAGCATTCTGTAATCTGTGGACCTTCAAAGTGTTGATGTAACACAGAAATTGCATCGGGATTGAATACAACAGTCACCATGCGCACTTTCCTCCATGGGAGTAATGTCTCAAACAGTCTATGCTTTGATCGTTCCCTGGAGACCAGTAGTTGCTTCAGATGCACATCTGTAGGCATTCTGGGAACTGTGGACTATCAGAGTGTTGATGAAACACAGAAATTCCATCGGGATTGAATACAACAGTCACCATGCGCATTTTCCTAAATGGGAGTATTGTCTCAATTAGTCTACGCTTTGATCGGTCCGTGGAAGACCAGTAGTAGTTTCCGATGCACATCTGGAGGTATTTTGTAATCAGTGGACTATCAGAGTGCTGTTGAAACAAAGAAATTGCATCGGGATCGAATACAACAATCACCATGCTCACGTTCCACCATGGGAGTAATGTCTGAAGCAGTCTACGCTTCGACCATTCCCTGGAAGCCCAGTAGTAATTTCCGATGCACATCTGGAGGCATTCTGTAATCTGTGGACCTTCAAAGTGTTGATGAAACACAGAAATTGCATCAGGATTGAATACAACTGTCACCATGCGCACCTTCGGCCATGAGAGTAATGTCTCAAACAGTGTACGCTTTGATCGTTCCCTGGAAGACCAGTAGTAGTTTCTGATGCACATCTTTAGGCATTCTGGAAACTGTGGACTATCAGTGTGTTGATGTAACACAGAAATTGCATCGGGATTGAATACAACAGTCACCATGCGCACTTTCCTAAATGGGCGTAATGTCTCAAACAGTCTACGCTTTGATCGTTCGTTGAAGACCAGTAGTAGTTTCTGATGCACATCTATAGGCAATCTGTAATCAGTGGACTAACAGAGTGTTGATGAAACACAGAAATTGGATCGGGATTGAATACAACAGTCACCATGCGCACTTTCGACCATGGGAGTAATGTCTTAAACAGTGTACGCTTTGATCGTTCCCTGGAAGACCTGTAGTAGTTTCCGATGCACATCTGGAGGCATTCTGTAATCTGTGGACCTTCAAAGTGTTGATGAAACACTGAAATTGCATCGGTATTGAATACAAAAGTCACCACCGCACTTTCCTCCACGGGAGTAATGTTTCAAACAGTCTACGCTTTGATCGTTGCCTGGGAGATCAGTAGTAGTTTCAGATGCTCATCTGGAGGCATTCTGGAAACTGTGGACTATCAGTGTGTTGATGAAACACAGAAATTGCATCGGGATTGAACACAACAGTCACCATGCTCACGTTCCTCCATGGGAGTAATGTCTCAAACAGTCTATGCTTTGATCGTCCCTGGAAGACCAGTAGTAGTTTCAGATGCTCATCTGGAGGCATTCTGGAAACTGTGGACTATCAGAGTGTTGATGAAACACAGAAATTGCATCGGGATTGAACACAACAGTCACCATGCTCACGTTCCTCCCTGGGAGTAATGTCTTAAGCAGTCTACGCTTCGACCATTCCCTGGAAGACCAGGAGTAGTTTCCGATGCACATCTGGAGGCATTCTGTAATCTGTGGACTATCAGAGTGTTGATGTAACACAGAAATTGCATCGGGATTGAATACAACAGTCACCATGCGCACTTTCTCCATGGGAGTAATGTCTCAAACAGTCTCTGCTTTGATCGTTCCCTGGAAGACCAGTAGTAGTTTCAGATGCTCATCTGGAGGCATTCTTTAAACTGTGGACTATCAGAGTGTTGATGAAACACAGAAATTGCATCGGGATTGAACACAACAGTCACCATGCTCACGTTCCTCCTTGGGAGTAATGTCTCAAACAGTCTACGCTTTGATCGATCCCTGGAAGACCTGTAGTAGTTTCAGATGCACATCTGGAGGCATTCTGTAATCTGTGGACTATCAGAGGTTTGTGGAAACACTGAAATTGCATCGGGATTGAATACAACAGTCACCATGCGCACCTTCCTCCATGAGAGTAATGTCTCAAACAGTCTACGCTTTGATCGTTCCGTGGAAGACCAGTAGTAGTTTCCGATGCACATCTGGAGGCATTCTGTAATCTGTGGACTTTCAAAGTGTTAATGAAACACAGAAATTGCATAGGGATTGAATAGAACAGTCCCCATGCGCCCTTTCCTCCATGGGAGTAATGTCTCAAACAGTCTACGCTTTGATCGTTCCCTGGAAGACCTGTAGTAGTTTCCGATGCACATCTGGAGGCATTCTGTAATCTGTGGACCTTCAAAGTGTTGATGTAACACAGAAATTGCATCGGGATTGAATACAACAGTCACCATGCGCACTTTCCTCCATGGGAGTAGTGTCTCAAACAGTCTATGCTTTGATCGTTCCCTGGAAGACCAGTAGTAGTTTCAGATGCTCATCTGGAGGCATTCTGGAAACTGTGGACTATCAGAGTGTTGATGAAACACAGAAATTGCATCGGGATTGAACACAACAGTCACCATGCTCACGTTCCTCCTTTGGAGTAATGTCTCAAACAGTCCACGCTTTGATCGTTCCCTGGAAGACCTGTAGTAGTTTCCGATGCACATCTGGAGGCATTCTGTAATCTGTGGACTATCAGAGGTTTTTGGAAACACAGAAATTGCATCGGGATTGAATACAACAGGCACCATGCGCACCTTCCTCCATGAGAGTAATGTCTCAAACAGTCTACGCTTTGATCGTTCCCTGGAAGACCAGTAGTAGTTTCCGATGCACATCTGGAGGCATTCTGTAATCTGTGGACTATCAGAGGTTTGTGGAAACACTGAAATTGCATCGGGATTGAATACAACAGTCACCATGCGCACCTTCCTCCATGAGAGTAATGTCTCAAACAGTCTACGCTTTGATCGTTCCGTGGAAGACCAGTAGTAGTTTCCGATGCACATCTGGAGGCATTCTGTAATCTGTGGACTTTCAAAGTGTTAATGAAACACAGAAATTGCATAGGGATTGAATAGAACAGTCCCCATGCGCCCTTTCCTCCATGGGAGTAATGTCTCAAACAGTCTACGCTTTGATCGTTCCCTGGAAGACCTGTAGTAGTTTCCGATGCACATCTGGAGGCATTCTGTAATCTGTGGACCTTCAAAGTGTTGATGTAACACAGAAATTGCATCGGGATTGAATACAACAGTCACCATGCGCACTTTCCTCCATGGGAGTAGTGTCTCAAACAGTCTATGCTTTGATCGTTCCCTGGAAGACCAGTAGTAGTTTCAGATGCTCATCTGGAGGCATTCTGGAAACTGTGGACTATCAGAGTGTTGATGAAACACAGAAATTGCATCGGGATTGAACACAACAGTCACCATGCTCACGTTCCTCCTTTGGAGTAATGTCTCAAACAGTGTACGCTTTGATCGTTCCCTGGAAGACCTGTAGTAGTTTCCGATGCACATCTGGAGGCATTCTGTAATCTGTGGACTATCAGAGGTTTTTGGAAACACAGAAATTGCATCGGGATTGAATACAACAGGCACCATGCGCACCTTCCTCCATGAGAGTAATGTCTCAAACAGTCTACGCTTTGATCGTTCCCTGGAAGACCAGTAGTAGTTTCCGATGCACATCTGGAGGCATTCTGTAATCTGTGGACTTTCAAAGTGTTAATGAAACACAGAATTTGCATAGGGATTGAATAGAACAGTCACCATGCGCCCTTTCCTTCATGGGAGTAATGTCTCAAACAGTCTACGCTTTGATCGTTCCCTGGAAGACCTGTAGTAGTTTCCGATGCACATCTGGAGGCATTCTGTAATCTGTGGACCTTCAAAGTGTTGATGTAACACAGAAATTTATTCGGGAATGAATACAACAGTCACCATGCGCACTTTCCTCCATGGGAGTAATGTCTCAAACAGTCTATGCTTTGATCGTTCCCTGGAAGACCAGTAGTAGCTTCAGATGCACATCTTTAGGCATTCTGGAAACTGTGGACTATCAGAGTGTTGATGTAACACAGAAATTGCATCGGGATTGAATACAACAGTCACCATGCGCACTTTCCTAAATGGGAGTAATGTCTCAAACAGTCTACGCTTTGATCGTTCGTTGAAGACCAGAAGTAGTTTCTGATGCACATCTATAGGCATTCTGAAATCAGTGGACTATCAGAGTGCTGATGAAACACAGAAATTTAATCGGGATTGAATAAAACAGTCACCATGCGCACTTTCGTCCATGGGAGTAATGTCTTAAACAGTCTACGCTTTGATCGTTCCCTGGAAGACCTGTAGTAGTTTCCGATGCACATCTGGAGGCATTCTGTAATCTGTGGACCTTCAAAGTGTTGATGAAACACTGAAATTGCATCGGTATTGAATACAACAGTCACCACGCGCACTTTCATCCATGGGAGTAATGTTTCAAACAGTCTACGCTTTGATCGTTCCCTGGAGGACCAGTAGTAGTTTCAGATGCTCATCTGGAGGCATTCTGTAAACTGTGGACTATCAGTGTGTTGATGAAACACAGAAATTGCATCGGGATTGAACACAACAGTCACCATGCTCACGTTCCTCCTTGGGAGTAATGTCTCAAACAGTCTACTCTTTGATCGTTCCCTGGAAGACCTGTAGTAGTTTCCGATGCACATCTGGAGGCATTCTGTAATCTGTGGAGTATCAGAGGTTTGTGGAAACACAGAAATTGCATCGGGATTGAATACAACAGTCACCATGCGCACTTTCCTCCATAAGAGTAATGTCTCAAACAGTCTACGCTTTGATCGTTCCCTGGAAGACCTGTAGTAGTTTCCGATGCATATCTGGAGGCATTCTGTAATCTGTGGACCTTCAGAGTGTTGATGAAACACAGAAATTGCATCAGGATTGAATACAACTGTCACCATGCGCACTTTTCTAGATGAGAGTAATGTCACAAACAGTCTACGCTTTGATCGTTCTCTGGAAGATCAGTAGTAGTTTCAGATGCACATCTGGAGGCATTCTGCAAACTGTGGACTATCAGAGTGTTGATGAAACTCAGAAATTGCATCGGGATTGAATACAACAGTCACCATGAGCACGTTCCTCCCTGGGAGTAATGTCTCAAGCAGTCTACGCTTCGACCATTCCCTGGAAGACCAGGAGCAGTTTCCGATGCACATCTGGAGGCATTCTGTAATCTGTGAACTATCAGAGTGTTGATGTAACACAGAAATTGCATCGGGATTGAATACAACAGTCACCATGCGCACTTTCTCCATGGGAGTAATGTCTCAAACAGTCTATGCTTTGATCGTTCCCTGGAAGACCAGTAGTAGTTTCAGATGCTCATCTGGAGGCATTCTGGAAACTGTGGACTATCAGATGTTTGTGGAAACACAGAAATTGCATCGGGATTGAATACAACAGTCACCATGCGCACCTTCCTCCATGAGAGTAATGTCTCAAACAGTCTACGCTTTGATCGTTCCCTGGAAGACCAGTAGTAGTTTCCGATGCACATCTGGAGGCATTCTGTAATCTGTGGACTTTCAAAGTGTTAATGAAACACAGAAATTGCATAGGGATTGAATAGAACAGTCACCATGCGCCCCTTCCTCCATGGGAGTAATGTCTCAAACAGTCTACGCTTTGATCGTTCCGTGGAAGACCTGTAGTAGTTTCCGATGCACATCTGGAGGCATTCTGTAATCTGTGGACCTTCAAAGTGTTGATGTAACACAGAAATTGCATCGGGATTGAATACAACAGTGACCATGCGCACTTTCCTCCATGGGAGTAATGTCTCAAACAGTCTATGCTTTGATCGTTCCCTGGAAGACCAGTAGTAGCTTCAGATGCACATCTGAAGGCATTCTGGGAACTGTGGACTATCAGAGTGTTGATGAAACACAGAAATTGCATCGGGATTGAATACAACAGTCACCATGCGCATTTTCCTAGATGGGAGTAATCTCTCAAACAGTCTACGCTTTGATCGGTCCGTGGAAGACCAGTAGTAGTTTCCGATGCACATCTGGAGGCATTTTGTAATCAGGGGGTATCAGAGTGTTGTTGAAACAAAGAAATTGCATCGGGATCGAATACAACAGTCACCATGCGCACGTTCCTCCATGGGAGTAATGTCTGAAGCAGTCTACGCTTCGACCATTCCCTGGAAGCCCAGTAGTAGTTTCCGATGCACATCTGGAGGCATTCTGTAATCTGTGGACCTTCAAAGTGTTGATGAAACACAGAAATTGAATCAGGATTGAATACAACTGTCAAGATTCGCACCTTCCGCCATGAGAGTAATGTCTCAAACAGTGTACGCTTTGATCGTTCCCTGGAAAACCAGTAGTAGTTTCAGATGCACATCTTTAAGCATTCTGGAGACTGTGGACAATCAGAGTATTGATGAAACACAGAAATGGCATCGGGATTGAATATAACAGTCACCACGCACACGTTCGTCCATGGGAGTTATGTCACAAGCAGTCTACGCTTCGACCATTCCCTGGAAGACCAGTAGTAGTTTCCGATGCACTTCTGGAGGCATTCTGTAATCTGTGTACCTTCAAAGTGTTGTTGAAACAACGAAATTGCTTCGGGATCGAATACAACAGCCACCATGCGCACTTTCCTCATTGGGAGTAATGTCTCAAACAGTCTATGCTTAGATCGTTCCCTAAAAAACCAGTAGTAATTTCCGATGCACATCTGGAGGCATTCTGTAATCTGTGGACTATCAGAGTGTTGATGTAACACAGAAATTGCATCGGGATTGAATACAACAGTCACCATGCGCACTTTCGTCCATGGGAGTAATGTCTTAAACAGTCTACGCTTTAATCGTTCCCTGGAAGACCTGTAGTAGTTTCCGATGCACATCTGGAGGCATTCTGTAATCTGTGGACCTTCAAAGTGTTGATGTAACACAGAAATTGCATCGGGATTGAATACAACAGTCACCATGCGCACTTTCCTCCATGGGAGTAATGTCTCTAACAGTCTATGCTTTGATCGTTACCTGGAAGACCAGTAGTAGCTTCAGATGCACATCTGAAGGCATTCTGGGAACTGTGGACTATCAGAGTGTTGATGAAACACAGAAATTGCATCGGGATTGAATACAACAGTCACCATGCTCACGTTCCTCCATGGGAATAATGTCTCAAACAGTCTACGTTTGATCGTTCCCTGGAAGACCTGTAGTAGTTTCCGATGCACATCTGGAGGCATTCTGTAATCTGTGGAGTATCAGAGGTTTGTGGAAACACAGAAATTGCATCGGGATTGAATACAACAGTCACCATGCGCACCTTCCTCTATGAGAGTAATGTCTCAAACAGTCTACGCTTTGATCGTTCCCTGGAAGACCAGTAGTAGTTTCCGATGCACATCTGGAGGCATTCTGTAATCTGCGGACTTTCAAAGTGTTAATGAAACACAGAAATTGCATAGGGATTGAATAGAACAGTCACCATGCGCCCTTTCCTCCATGGGAGTAATGTCTCAAACAGTCTACGCTTTAATCGTTCCCTGGAAGACCTGTAGTAGTTTCCGATGCACATCTGGAGGCATTCTGTAATCTGTGGACCTTCAAAGTGTTGATGTAACACAGAAATTGCATCGGGATTGAATACAACAGTCACCATGCGCACTTTCCTCCATGGGTGTAATGTTTCAAGCAGTCTATGCTTTGATCGTTCCCTGGAAGATCAGTAGTAGCTTCAGATGCACATCTGAAGGCAATCTGGGAACTGTGGACTATCAGAGTGTTGATGAAACACAGAAATTGCATCGGGATTGAACACAACAGTCACCATGCTCACGTTCCTCCATGGGAGTAATGTCTCAAACAGTCTACGTTTGATCGTTCCCTGGAAGACCTGTAGTAGTTTCCGATGCACATCTGGAGGCATTCTGTAATCTGTGGAGTATCAGAGGTTTGTGGAAACACAGAAATTGCATCGGGATTGAATACAACAGTCACCATGCGCACCTTCCTCCATAAAAGTAATGTCTCAAACAGTCTACGCTTTGATCGTCCCCTGGAAGACCTGTAGTAGTTTCTGATGCACATCTGGAGGCATTCTGCAAACTGTGGACTATCAGAGTGTTGAGGAAACTCAGAAATTGCATCGGGATTGAATACAATAGTCACCATGAGCACGTTCCTCCCAGGGAGTAATGTCTCAAGCAGTCTACGCTTCGACCATTCCCTGGAAGACCAGTAGTAGTTTCCGATGCACATCTGGAGGCATTCTGTAATCTGTGGACTTTCAAAGTGTTAATGAAACACAGAAATTGCATAGGAATTGAATAGAACAGTCACCATGCGCCCTTTCCTCCATGGGAGTAATGTCTCAAACAGTCTACGCTTTGATCGTTCCCTGGAAGACCTGTAGTAGTTTCCGATGCACATCTGGAGGCATTCTGTAATCTGTGGACTATCATATGTTTGTAGAAACACAGAAATTGCATAGGGATTGAATACAACAGTCACCATGCGCACCTTCCTCCATGAGAGTAATGTCTCAAACAGAATACGGTTTGATCGTTCCCTGGAAGACCAATAGTAGTTTCAAATGCACATCTGGAGGCATTTTGGATACTGTGGACTATCAGAGTGTTGATGAAACACAGAAATTGCATCGGGATTGAATACAACTGTCACCATGCGCACGTTCCTCCATTGGAGTAATGTCTCAAGCAATCTACGCTTCGACCATTCCCTGGAAGACCAGTAGTAGTTTCCAATGCACATTTGGAGGCATTCTGTAATCTGTGGACTTTCAAAGTGTTGATGAAACACAGAAATGCATCGGTATTGAATACAAAAGTCACCATGCGCACTTTCCTCCATGGGAGTAATGTCTCAAACAGTCTACGCTTTGATCGTTCGTTGAAGACCAGTAGTAGCTTCTGATGCACATCTGAAGGCATTCTGGAAACTGTGGGCTATCAGAGTGTTGATGAAACACAGAAATTGCATCGGGATTGAATACAACAGTCACCATGCGCACGTTCCTCCATGGGAGTAATGTCTCAAACAGTCTACGATTTGACCGTTCCCTGGAAGACCAGTAGTAGTTTCCAATGCACATCTGGAGGCATTCTGTAATCTGTGGACCTTCAAAGTGTTGATGAAACACAGAAATTGCATCAGGATTGAATACAACTGTCACCATGCGCACTTTCCTCCATGGGAATAATGTCTCAAACAGTGTACGATTTGATCGTTCCCTGGAAGACCTGTAGTAGTTTCAGATGCACATCTGGAGGCATTCTGCAAACTGTGGACTATCAGAGTGTTGATGAAACTCAGAAATTGCATCGGGATTGAATACAATAGTCACCATGAGCACGTTCCTCCCTGGGAGTAATGTCTCAAGCAGTCTACGCTTCAACCATTCCCTGGAAGACCAGTAGTAGTTTCCGATGCACATCTGGAGGCATTCTGTAATCTGTGCACTTTCAAAGTGTTGATGAAACACAGAAGTTGCATCGGGATTGAATACAACTGTCACCATGCGCACTTTCCTCCATGTGAGTAATGTCTCAAACAGTGTACGCTTTGATCGGTCCGTGGAAGACCAGTAGTAGTTTCCGATGCACATCTGGAGGCATTCTGTAATCTGTGGACCTTCAAAGTGTTGATGAAACACAGAAATTGCATCAGGATCGAATACAACTGTCACCATGCGCACCTTCCGCCATGAGAGTAATGTCTCAAACAGTGTACGCTTTGATCGTAAGTTGAAGACCAGTAGTAGTTTCCGATGCACATCTGGAGGCATTCTGGAAACTGTGGACTTTCAGAGTGTTGATGAAACACAGAAATTGCATCGGGATTGAATTCAACAGTCACCATGCTCACGTTCCTCCATGGGAGTAATGTCTCAAACAGTCTACGCTTTGATCGTTCCCTGGAAGACCTGTAGTAGTTTCCGATGCACATCTGGAGGCATTCTGTAATCTGTGGACAATCAGAGGTTTGTGGAAACACAGAAATTGCATCGGGATTGAATACAACATTCACCATGCGCACCTTCCTCCATGAGAGTAATGTCTCAAACAGTCTACGCTTTGATCGTTCCCTGGAAGACCAGTAGTAGTTTCCGATGCACATCTGGAGGCATTCTGTAATCTGTGGACTTTCAAAGTGTTAATGAAACACAGAAATTGCATAGGGATTGAATAGAACAGTCACCATGCGCCCTTTCCTCCATGGGAGTAATATCTCAAACAGTCTACGCTTTGATCGTTCCCTGGAAGACCTGTAGTAGTTTCCGATGCACATCTTGAGGCATTCTGTAATCTGTGGACTATCAGATGTTTGTGGAAACACAGATATTGCATGGGATTGAATACAACAGTCACCATGCGCAACTTCCTCCATGAGAGTAATGTCTCAAACAGTCTACGATTTGATCGTTCCCTGGAAGACCAGTAGTAGTTTCAAATGCACATCTGGAGGCATTCTGGAAACTGTGGACTATCAGAGTGTTGATGAAACACAGAAATTGCATCTGGATTGAATACAACAGTCACCATGTGCACGTGACTCCATGGGAGTAATGTCTCAAACAGCCTACGCTTTGACCGTTCCCTGGAAGACCAGTAGTAGTTTCCGATGCACATCTGGAGGCATTCTGTAATCTGTGGACATTCAAAGTGTTGATGAAACACAGAAATTGCATCGGGATTGAATACAACAGTCACCATGCGCACTTCCCCCCATGGGAGTAATGTCTCAAGCAGTCTACGCTTCGACCATTCCCTGGAAGACCAGTAGTAGTATCCAATGCACATCTGGAGGCATTCTGTAATCTGTGGACTTTCAAAGTGTTGATGAAATACATAAATTGCATCGGGATTAAATACAAAAGTCACCATGCGCACTTTCCTCCATGGGAGTAATGTCTCAAACAGTCTACGCTTTGATCGTTCCCTGGAAGACTTGTAGTAGTTTCCGATGCACATCTGGAGGCATTCTGTAATCTGTGGACTATCAGATGTTTGTGGAAACACAGAAATTGCATAGGGATTGAATACAACAGTCACCATGCGCACCTTCCTCCATGAGAGTAATGTCTCAAACAGAATACGCTTTGATCGTTCCCTGGAAGACCAATAGTAGTTTCAAATGCACATCTGGAGGCATTCTGGATACTGTGGACTATCAGAGTGTTGATGAAACACAGAAATTGCATCGGGATTGAATACAACAGTCACCATGCGCACGTTCCTCCATGGGAGTAATGTCTCAAGCAGTCTACGCTTCGACCATTCCCTGGAAGACCAGTAGTAGTTTCCAATGCACATCTGGAGGCATTCTGTAATCTGTGGACTATCAGAGGTTTGTGGAAACACAGAAATTGCATCGGGATTGAATGCAACAGTCACCATGCGCACCTTCCTCCATGAGAGTAATGTCTCAAACAGTCTACGCTTTGATCGTTCCCTGGAAGACCAGTAGTAGTTTCCGATGCACATCTGGGGGCATTCTGTAATCTGTGGACTTTCAAAGTGTTAATGAAACACAGAATTTGCATAGGGATTGAACAGAACAGTCACCATGCGCCCTTTCCTCCATGGGAGTAATGATACAATCAGTCTACGCTTTGATCGTTCCCTGGAAGACCTGTAGTAGTTTCCGATGCACATCTGGAGGCATTCTGTAATCTGTGGACTATCAGATGTTTGTGGAAACACAGAAATTGCATAGGGATTGAATACAACAGTCACCATGCGCACCTTCCTCCATGACAGTAATGTCTCAAACAGTCTACGCTTTGATCGTTCCCTGGAAGACCAGTAGTAGTTAGTTTCAAATGCACATCTGGAGGCATTCTGGAAACTGTGGACTATCAGAGTGTTGATGAAACACAGAAATTGCATCGGGATTGAATACAACAGTCACCATGTGCACGTTCCTCCATGGGAGTAATGTCTCAAACAACCTACGCTTTGACCGTTCCCTGGAAGACCAGTAGTAGTTTCCGATGCACATCTGGAGGCATTCTGTAATCTGTGGACATTCAAAGTGTTGATGAAACACAGAAATTGCATCGGGATTGAATACAACAGTCACCATGCGCACTTCCCCCCATGGGAGTAATGTCTCAAGCAGTCTACGCTTCGACCATTCCCTGGAAGACCAGTAGTAGTTTCCGATGCACATCTGGAGGCATTCTGTAATCTGTGGACTTTCAAAGTGTTGATGAAACACATAAGTTGCATCGGGATTGAATACAAAAGTCACCATGCGCACGTTCCTTCATGGGAGTAATGTCTGAAACAGTCTACGCTTTGATCGGTCCGTGGAAGACCAGTAGTAGTTTCCGATGCACATCTGGAGGCATTTTGTAATCAGTGGACTGTCAGAGTGTTGTTGAAACAAAGAAATTGCATCGGGATCGAATACAACAGTCACCATGCGCACGTTCCTCCATGGGAGTAATGTCTCAAGCAGTCTACGGTTCGACCATTCCCTGGAAGCCCAGTAGTAGTTTCCGATGCACATCTGGAGGCATTCTGTAATCTGTAGACCTTCAAAGTGTTGATGAAACACAGAAATTGCATCAGGATTGAATACAACTGTCACCATGCGCACCTTCCGCCATGAGAGTAATGTCTCAAACAGTGTACGCTTTGATCGTTCCCTGGAAGACCAGTAGTAGTTTCAGATGCACATCTTTAGGCATTCTGGAAACTGTGGACAATCAGAGTGTTGATGAAACACAGAATTTGCATCGGGATTGAATACAACAGTAACCATGCGCACGTTCCTCCATGGGAGAAATGTCTCAAACAGTCTACGCTTCGACCGTTCCCTGGAAGACCAGTAGTAGTCCGATGCACATCTGGAGGCATTCTGTATTCTGTGGACTTTCAAAGTGTTAATGAAACGAAGAAATTGCATCGGGATTGAATACAACAGTCACCATGCGCACTTTCCTCCATGGGAGTAATGTCTCAAACATTCTACGCTCTGATCATTATGTGGAAGACCAGTAGTAGTTTCCGATGCACATCTGGATTCATTCTGTAATCTGTGGACTTTCAAAGTGTTGATGAAACACAGAAATTGCATCAGGATTGAATACAACTGTCACCATGCGCACTTACCTCCATGGGAGTGGTGTCTCAAACAGTCTACGATCTGATCGTTCCCTGGAAGACCAGTAGTAGTTTCCGATGCACATCTGGAGGCATTCTGTAATCTGTGGACATTCAAAGTGTTGATGAAACACAGAAATTGCATCGGGATTGAATACAACAGACACCATGCGCACTTCCCCCCATGGGAGTAATGTCTCAAGCAGTCTACGCTTTTACCATTCCCTGGAAGACCAGTAGTAGTATCCAATGCACATCTGGAGGCATTCTGTAATCTGTGGACTTTCAAGGTGTTGATGAAACACATAAATTGCATCGGGATTAAATACAAAAGTCACCATGCGCACTTTCCTCCATGGGAGTAATGTCTCTAACAGTCTACGCTTTGATCGTTCCCTGGAAGACCTGTAGTAGTTTCCGATGCACATCTGGAGGCATTCTGTAATCTGTGGACTATCAGATGTTTGTGGAAACACAGAAATTGCATAGGGATTGAATACAACAGTCACCATGCGCACCTTCCTCCATGAGAGTAATGTCTCAAACAGTCTACGCTTTGATCGTTCCCTGGAAGACCAGTAGTAGTTTCCAATGCACATCTGGAGGCATTCTGTAATCTGTGGACTATCAGAGGTTTGTGGAAACACAGAAATTGCATCGGGATTGAATGCAACAGTCACCATGCGCACCTTCCTCCATGAGAGTAATGTCTCAAACAGTCTACGCTTTGATCGTTCCCTGGAAGACCAGTAGTGGTTTCCGATGCACATCTGGAGGCATTCTGTAATCTGTGGACTTTCAAAGTGTTAATGAAACACAGAAATTGCATTGGGATTGAATAGAACAGTCACCATGCGCCCTTTCCTCCATGGGGGTAATGTCTCAATCAGTCTACGCTTTGATCGTTCCCTGGAAGACCTGTAGTAGTTTCCGATGCACATCTGGAGGCATTCTGTAATCTGTGGACTATCAGATGTTTGTGGAAACACAGAAATTGCATAGGGATTGAATACAACAGTCACCATGCGCACCTTCCTCCATGACAGTAATGTCTCAAACAGTCTACGCTTTGATCGTTCCCTGGAAGACCAGTAGTAGTTTCAAATGCACATCTGGAGGCATTCTGGAAACTGTGGACTATCAGAGTGTTGATGAAACACAGAAATTGCATCGGGATTGAATACAACAGTCACCATGTGCACGTTCCTCCATGGGAGTAATGTCTCAAACAACCTACGCTTTGACCGTTCCCTGGAAGACCAGTAGTAGTTTCCGATGCACATCTGGAGGCATTCTGTAATCTGTGGACTTTCAAAGTGTTGATGAAACACATAAATTGCATCGGGATTGAATACAAAAGTCACCATGCGCACTTTCCTCCATGGGAGTAATGTCTGAAACAGTCTACGCTTTGATCGGTCCGTGGAAGACCAGTAGTAGTTTCCGATGCACATCTGGAGGCATTTTGTAATCAGTGGACTGTCAGAGTGTTGTTGAAACAAAGAAATTGCATCGGGATCGAATACAACAGTCACCATGCGCACGTTCCTCCATGGGAGTAATGTCTCAAGCAGTCTACGGTTCGACCATTCCCTGGAAGCCCAGTAGTAGTTTCCGATGCACATCTGGAGGCATTCTGTAATCTGTAGACCTTCAAAGTGTTGATGAAACACAGAAATTGCATCAGGATTGAATACAACTGTCACCATGCGCACCTTCCGCCATGAGAGTAATGTCTCAAACAGTGAACGCTTTGATCGTTCCCTGGAAGACCAGTAGTAGTTTCAGATGCACATCTTTAGGCATTCTGGAAACTGTGGACAATCAGAGTGTTGATGAAACACAGAATTTGCATCGGTATTGAATACAACAGTAACCATGCGCACGTTCCTCCATGGGAGAAATGTCTCATACAGTCTACGCTTCGACCGTTCCCTGGAAGACCAGTAGTAGTCCGATGCACATCTGGAGGCATTCTGTATTCTGTGGACTTTCAAAGTGTTAATGAAACGAAGAAATTGCATCGGGATTGAATACAACAGTCACCATGCGCACTTTCCTCCATGGGAGTAATGTCTCAAACATTCTACGCTCTGATCATTATGTGGAAGACCAGTAGTAGTTTCCGATGCACATCTGGATTCATTCTGTAATCTGTGGACT
The DNA here is from genome assembly GCF_023897955.1 of Schistocerca gregaria. Taxonomy (NCBI): domain Eukaryota; kingdom Metazoa; phylum Arthropoda; class Insecta; order Orthoptera; family Acrididae; genus Schistocerca; species Schistocerca gregaria. The sequence goes on from NC_064927.1 coordinate 47,232,712, forward strand.
TTCAAAGTGTTGATGAAACACAGAAATTGCATCAGGATTGAATACAACTGTCACCATGCGCACTTTCCTCCATGAGAGTAATGTCTCAAACAGTCTACGCTTTGATCGTTCCCTGGAAGACCAGTAGTAGTTTCAGATGCACATCTGGAGGAATTCTGCAAACTGTGGACTATCAGAGTGTTGATGAAACTCGTAAATTGCATCGGGATTGAATACAACAGTCACCATGAGCACGTTCCTCCCTGAGAGTAATGTCTCAAGCAGTCTACGCTTCGACCATTCCCTGGAAGACCAGTAGTAGTTTCCGATGAACATCTGGAGGCATTCTGTAACCTGTGGACTTTCAAAGAGTTGATGAAACACAGAAATTGCATCGGGATTGAATACAACAGTCACCATGCGCACTTTCCTCAATGGGAGTAATGTCTCAAACAGTCTACGCTTTGATCGGTCCGTGGAAGACCAGTAGTAGTTTCCGATGCACATCTGTAGGCATTTTGTAATCAGTGGACTATCAGAGTGTTGTTGAAACAAAGAAATTGCATCGGGATCGAATACAACAGTCACCATGAGCACGTTCCTCCATGGGAGTAATGTCTGAAGCAGTCTACGCTTCGACCATTCCCTGGAAGCCCAGTAGTAGATTCCGATGCACATCTGAAGGCATTCTGTAATCTGTGGACCTTCAAAGTGTTGATGAAACACAGAAATTGCATCAGGATTGAACACAACAGTCACCATGCTCATTTTCCTCCATGGGAGTAATGTCTCAAACAGTCTACGTTTGATCGTTCCCTGGCAGACCTGTAGTAGTTTCCGATGCACATCTTTAGGCATTCTGGAAACTGTGGACAATCAGAGTGTTGATGAAACACAGAAATTGCATCGGGATTAAATGCAACAGTCACCATGCACAAGTTCCTCCATGGGAGTTATGTCTCAAGCAGTCTACGCTTCGACCATTCCCTGGAAGACCAGTAGTAGTTTCCGATGCACTTCTGGAGGCATTCTGTAATCTGTGTACTTTCAAAGTGTTGTTGAAACAAAGAAATTGCATCGGGATCGAATACAACAGCCACCATGCGCACTTTCCTCCATGGGAGTAATGTCTCGAAGAGTCTACGCTTTGATCGTTCCCTGGAAGACCAGTAGTAATTTCCGATGCACATCTGGGGGCATTCTGTAATCTGTGGGCTATCAGAGTGTTGATGTAACACAGAATTTGCATCGGGATTGAATACAACAGTCTCCATGCGCACTTTCCTCCATGGGAGTAATGTCTCAAACAGTCTACGCTTTGATCGTTCGTTGAAGACCAGTAGTAGTTTCCGATGCACATCTATAGGCATTCTGTAATCAGTGGACTATCAGACTGTTGATGAAACACAGAAATTGGATCGGGATTGAATACAACAGTCACCATGCGCACTTTCGTTCATGGGAGTAATGTCTTAAACAGTCTACGCTTTGATCGTTCCCTGGAAGACCTGTAGTAGTTTCCGATGCACATCTGGAGGCATTCTGTAATCTGTGGACCTTCAAAGTGTTGATGGAACACTGAAATTGCATCGGTATTGAATACAACAGTCACCACGCGCACTCTCCTCCATGGGAGTAATGTTTCAAACAGTCTACGCTTTGATCTTTCCCTGGAAGACCAGTAGTAGTTTCAGATGCTCATCTGGAGGCATTCTGGAAACTGTGGACTATCAGATTGTTGATGAAACACAGGAATTGCATTGGGATTGAATACAACAGTCACCATTCTCACGTTCCTTCATGGGAGTAATGTCTCAAACAGTCTACGCTTTGATCGTTCCCTGGAAGACCTGTAGTAGTTTCCGATGCACATCTGGAGGCACTCTGTAATCTGTGGACTATCAGAGGTTTGTGGAAACACAGAAATTGCATCGGGATTGAATACAACAGTCACCATGCGCACCTTCCTTCATGAGAGTAATGTCTCAAACAGTCGACGCTTTGATCGTTCCCTGGAAGACCAGTAGTAGTTTCCGATGCACATCTGGATGCATTCTGTAATCTGTGGACTTTCAAAGTGTTGTTGAAACAAAGAAATTGCATCGGGATCGAATACAACAGTCACCATGCGCACGTTCCTCCATGGGAGTAATGTCTCAAGCAGTCTACGCTTCGACCATTCCCTGGAAGCCCAGTAGTAGTTTCCGATGCACATCTGGAGGCATTCTGTAATCTGTGGACTATCAGAGTGTTGATGTAACAAAGAAATTGCATCGGGATTGAATACAACAGTCACCATGCGCACTTTCCTCCATGGGAGTAATGTCTCAAACAGTCTACGCTTTGATCGTTCGTTGAAGACCAGTAGTAGTTTCCGATGCACTTCTGGAGGCATTCTGTAATCTGTGTACTTTCAAAGTGTTGTTGAAACAAAGAAATTGCATCGGGATCGAATACAACAGCCACCATTTCGCACTTTCCTCCATGGGAGTAATGTCTCATACAGTCTACGCTTTGATCGTTCCCTGGAAGACCAGTAGTAATTTCCGATGCACATCTGGAGGCATTCTGTAATCTGTGGACTATCAGAGTGTTAATGTAACACAGAAATTGCATCGGGATTGAATACAACAGTCACCATGCGCACTTTCTTCCATGGGAGTAATGTCTCAAACAGTCTACGCTTTGATCGTTCGTTGAAGACCAGTAGTAGTTTCCGATGCACATCTATAGGCATTCTGTAATCAGTGGACTATAAGAGTGTTGATGAAACACAGAAATTGGATCGGGATTGAATACAACAGTCACCATGCGCACTTTCGTCCATGGGAGTAATGTCTTAAACAGTCTACTCTTTGATCGTTCCCTGGAAGACCTGTAGTAGTTTCCGATGCACATCTGGAGGCATTCTGTAATCTGTGGACTATCAGATGTTTGTGGAAACACAGAAATTGCATCGGGATTGAATACAACTGTCACCATGAGCACCTTCCTCCATGAGAGTAATGTCTCAAACAGTCTACGCTTTGATCGTTCCCTGGAAGACCAGTAGTAGTTTCAAATGCACATCTGGAGGCATTCTGGAAACTGTGGACTATCAGAGTGTTGATGAAACACAGAAATTGCATCGGGATTGAATACAACAGTCGCCATGCGCACTTTCCTCCATGGGAGTAATGTCTCAAGCAGTCTACGCTTCGACCATTCCCTGGAAGATCAGTAGTAGTTTCCAATGCACATCTGGAGGCATTCTGTAATCTGTGGACTTTCAAAGTGTTGATGAAACACAGAAATTGCATCGGGATTGATTACAAAAATCACCATGCGCACTTTCCTCCATGGGAGTAATGCTTCAAACAGTCTACGCTTTCATCGTTCCCTGGAAGACCAGTAGTAATTTCCGATGCACATCTCTAGGCATTCTGTAATCTGTGGACTATCAGAGTGTTGATGTAACACAGAAATTGCATCGGGATTGAATACAACAGTCACCACGCGCACTTTCCTTCATGGGGGTAATGTCTCAAACAGTCTACGCCTTGATCATTCCCTGAAGATCAGTAGTAGTTTAGGATGCACATCTGGAGGCATTCTGTAATCAGTGCACTATCAGAGTGTTGATGAAACACAGAAATTGGATAGGGATTGAATACAACAGTCACCACGCGCACTTTCGTCCATGGGAGTAATGTCTTAAATGGTCTACGCTTTGATCGTTCTCTGGAAGATAAGTAGTAGTTTGAGATGCACATCTGGAGCATTCTGGAAACTGTGGACTATCAGAGTGATCATGTAACACAGAAATTGCATCGGGATTGAATACAACAGTCACCATGCGCACGTTCCTCCATGGGAGTAATGTCTCAAACAGTCTACGCTTTGATCGTTCCCTGGAGGACCAGTGGTAGTTTCAGATGCACATCTGAAGGCATTCTGGAAAAGTGTGGACTATCAGAGTGTTGATGAAACACAGAAATTGCCTCGGGATTGAATACAACAGTCACCATGCGCACGTTCCTCCATGGGAGTAATGTCTCAAACAGTCTACGCTTTGACCGTTCCCTGGAAGACTAGTAGTAGTTTCTAATGCACATCTTGAGGCATTCTGTAATCTGTGGACCTTCAAGGTGTTGATGAAACACAGAAATTGCATCAGGATTGAATACAACTGTCACCATGCGCACCTTCCTCCATGAGAGTAATGTCTCAAACAGTCTACGCTTTGATCGTTCCCTGGAGGACCAGTGGTAGTTTCAGATGCACATCTGGAGGCATTCTGCAAACTGTGGACTATCAGAGTGTTGATGAAACTCAGAAATTGCATCGGGATTGATTACAACAGTCACCATGAGCACGTTCCTCCATGGGAGTAATGTCTAAACCAGTCTACGCTTCGACCATTCCCTGGAAGACCAGTAGTAGTTTCCGATGCACATCTTTCGGCATTCTGTGTGGACTTTCAAAGTGTTGATGTAACACAGAAATTGCATCGGGATTGAATACAACAGTCACCATGCGCACTTTCCTCCATGGGAGTAATGTCTCAAACAGTCTACGCATTGATCGGTCCGTGGAAGAACAGTAGTAGTTTCCGATGCACATCCGGAGGCATTTTGTAATCAGTGGACTATCAGAGTGTTGTTGAAACAAAGAAATTGCATCGGGATCGAATACAACAGTCACCATGCGCACGTTCCTCCATGGGAGTAATGTCTCAAGCAGTCTACGCTCGACCATTCCCTGGAAGCCCAGTAGTAGTTTCCGATGCACATCTGGAGGCATTCTGTAATCTGTGGACTATCAGAGTGTTGATGTAACACAGAAATTGCATCGGGATTGAATACAACAAACACCATGCGCACTTTCCTCCATGGGAGTAATGTCTCAAACAGTCTACGCTTTGATCGTTCGTTGAAGACCAGTAGTAGTTTCCGATGCACTTCTGGAGGCATTCTGTAATCTGTGTACTTTCAAAGTGTTGTTGAAACAAAGAAATTGCATCGGGATCGAATACAACAGCCACCATGCGAACTTTCCTCCATGGGAGTAATGTCTCATACAGTCTACGCTTTGATCGTTCCCTGGAAGACCAGTAGTAATTTCCGATGCACATCTGGAGACATTCTGTAATCTGTGGACTATCAGAGTGTTGATGAAACACAGAAATTGCATCGCGATTGAATACAACAGTCACCATGCTCACGTTCCTCCATGGGAGTAATGTCTCAAACAGTCTACGCTTTGATCGTTCCCTGGAAGACCTGTAGTAGTTACCGATGCACATCTGGAGGCATTCTGTAATCTGTGGACAATCAGAGGTTTGTGGAAACACAGAAATTGCATCGGGATTGAATACAACCGTCACAATGAGCACCTTCCTCCATGAGAGTAATGTCTCAAACTGTCTACGCTTTGATCGTTCCCTGGAAGACCAGTAGTAGTTTCAAATGCACATTTGGAGGCATTCTGGAAACTGTGGACTATCAGAGTGTTGATGAAACACAGAAATTGCATCGGGATTGGATACAAAAGTCACCATGCGCACGTTCCTCCATGGGAGTAATGTCTCAAGCAGTCTACGCTTCGACCATTCCCTGGAAGACCAGTAGTAGTTTCCAATGCACATCTGGAGGCATTCTGTAATCTGTGGACTTTCAAAGTGTTGATGAAACACAGAAATTGCATCGGGATTGAATACAAAAGTCACCATGCACACTTTCCTCCATGGGAGTAATGCTTCAAACAGTCTACGCTTTGATCGTTCCCTGGAAGACCACTAGCAATTTCCGATGCACATCTGGAGGCATTCTGTAATCTGTGGACTATCAGAGTGTTGATGAAACACAGAAGGTGCATCAGGATAGAATACAACTGTCACCATGCGCTCCTTCCGCCATGAGAGTAATGTCTCAAACAGTGTACGCTTTGATCGTTCCCTGGAAGACCAGTAGTAGTTTCAGATGCACATCTGGAGGCATTGTGCAAACTGTGGACTATCAGAGTGTTGATGAAACTCAGAAATTGCATCGGGATTGAATACAACAGTCACCATGAGCACGTTCCTCCATGGGAGTAATGTCTCAAGCAGTCTACGCTTCGACCATTCCCTGGAAGACCAGTAGTAGTTTCAAATGCACATCTGGAGGCATTCTGGAAACTGTGGACTATCAGAGTGTTGATGAAACACAGAAATTGCATCGGGATTGAATACAACAGTCGCCATGCGCACTTTCCTCCATGGGAGTAATGTCTCAAGCAGTCTACGCTTCGACCATTCCCTGGAAGATCAGTAGTAGTTTCCAATGCACATCTGGAGGCATTCTGTAATCTGTGGACTTTCAAAGTGTTGATGAAACACAGAAATTGCATCGGGATTGATTACAAAAATCACCATGCGCACTTTCCTCCATGGGAGTAATGCTTCAAACAGTCTACGCTTTGATCGTTCCCTGGAAGACCAGTAGTAATTTCCGATGCACATCTCTAGGCATTCTGTAATCTGTGGACTATCAGAGTGTTGATGTAACACAGAAATTGCATCGGGATTGAATACAACAGTCACCACGCGCACTTTCCTTCATGGGAGTAATGTCTCAAACAGTCTATGCCTTGATCATTCCCTGAAGATCAGTAGTAGTTTAGGATGCACATCTGGAGGCATTCTGTAATCAGTGCACTATCAGAGTGTTGATGAAACACAGAAATTGGATAGGGATTGAATACAACAGTCACCACGCGCACTTTCGTCCATGGGAGTAATGTCTTAAATGGTCTACGCTTTGATCGTTCTCTGGAAGATAAGTAGTAGTTTGAGATGCACATCTGGAGCATTCTGGAAACTGTGGACTATCAGAGTGTTCATGTAACACAGAAATTGCATCGGGATTGAATACAACAGTCACCATGCGCACGTTCCTCCATGGGAGTAATGTCTCAAACAGTCTACGCTTTGATCGTTCCCTGGAAGACCAGTAGTAGTTTCAGATGCACATCTGGAGGCATTCTGGAAACTGTGGACTATCAGAGTGTTGATGTAACACAGAAATTGCATCGGGATTGAATGCAGCAGTCACCATGCGCACTTTCCTCCATGGGAGTAATGTCTCAAACAGTCTATGCTTTGATCGTTCCCTGGAAGACCTGTAGTAGTTTCAGATGCACATCTGAAGGCATTCTGGAAACGTGTGGACTATCAGAGTGTTGATGAAACACAGAAATTGCCTCGGGATTGAATACAACAGTCACCATGCGCACGTTCCTCCATGGGAGTAATGTCTCAAACAGTCTACGCTTTGACCGTTCCCTGGAAGACTAGTAGTAGTTTCTAATGCACATCTTGAGGCATTCTGTAATCTGTGGACCTTCAAGGTGTTGATGAAACACAGAAATTGCATCAGGATTGAATACAACTGTCACCATGCGCACCTTCCTCCATGAGAGTAATGTCTCAAACAGTCTACGCTTTGATCGTTCCCTGGAGGACCAGTAGTAGTTTCAGATGCACATCTGGAGGCATTCTGCAAACTGTGGACTATCAGAGTGTTGATGAAACTCAGAAATTGCATCGGGATTGAATACAACAGTCACCATGAGCACGTTCCTCCATGGGAGTAATGTCTAAACCAGTCTACGCTTCGACCATTCCCTGGAAGACCAGTAGTAGTTTCCGATGCACATCTTTCGGCATTCTGTGTGGACTTTCAAAGTGTTGATGTAACACAGAAATTGCATCGGGATTGAATACAACAGTCACCATGCGCACTTTCCTCCATGGGAGTAATGTCTCAAACAGTCTACGCATTGATCGGTCCGTGGAAGAACAGTAGTAGTTTCCGATGCACATCTGGAGGCATTTTGTAATCAGTGGACTATCAGAGTGTTGTTGAAACAAAGAAATTGCATCGGGATCGAATACAACAGTCACCATGCGCACGTTCCTCCATGGGAGTAATGTCTCAAGCAGTCTACGCTTCGACCATTCCCTGGAAGCCCAGTAGTAGTTTCCGATGCACATCTGGAGGCATTCTGTAATCTGTGGACTATCAGAGTGTTGATGTAACACAGAAATTGCATCGGGATTGAATACAACAAACACCATGCGCACTTTCCTCCATGGGAGTAATGTCTCAAACAGTCTACGCTTTGATCGTTCGTTGAAGACCAGTAGTAGTTTCCGATGCACTTCTGGAGGCATTCTGTAATCTGTGTACTTTCAAAGTGTTGTTGAAACAAAGAAATTGCATCGGGATCGAATACAACAGCCACCATGCGCACTTTCCTCCATGGGAGTAATGTCTCATACAGTCTACGCTTTGATCGTTCCCTGGAAGACCAGTAGTAATTTCCGATGCACATCTGGAGACATTCTGTAATCTGTGGACTATCAGAGTGTTGATGTAACACAGAAATTGCATCGGGATTGAATACAACAGTCACCATGCACACTTTCCTCCATGGGAGTAATGTCTCAAACAGTCTACGCTTTGATCGTTCGTTGAAGACCTGTAGTAGTTTCCGATGCACATCTATAGGCATTCTGTAATCAGTGGACTATAAGAGTGTTGATGAAACACAGAAATTGGATCGGGATTGAATACAACAGTCACCACGCGCACTTTCCTCCATAGTAGTAATGTCTCAAACAGTCTACGCTTTGACCGTTCCCTGGAAGACCAGTAGTAGTTTCAGATGCTCATCTGGAATCATTCTGGAAACTGTGGACTATCAGAGTGTTGATGAAACACAGAAATTGCATCGCGATTGAATACAACAGTCACCATGCTCACGTTCCTCCATGGGAGTAATGTCTCAAACAGTCTACGCTTTGATCGTTCCCTGGAAGACCTGTAGTAGTTACCGATGCACATCTGGAGGCATTCTGTAATCTGTGGACAATCAGAGGTTTGTGGAAACACAGAAATTGCATCGGGATTGAATACAACCGTCACAATGAGCACCTTCCTCCATGAGAGTAATGTCTGAAACTGTCTACGCTTTGATCGTTCCCTGGAAGACCAGTAGTAGTTTCAAATGCACATTTGGAGGCATTCTGGAAACTGTGGACTATCAGAGTGTTGATGAAACACAGAAATTGCATCGGGATTGGATACAAAAGTCACCATGCGCACGTTCCTCCATGGGAGTAATGTCTCAAGCAGTCTACGCTTCGACCATTCCCTGGAAGACCAGTAGTAGTTTCCAATGCACATCTGGAGGCATTCTGTAATCTGTGGACTTTCAAAGTGTTGATGAAACACAGAAATTGCATCGGGATTGAATACAAAAGTCACCATGCACACTTTCCTCCATGGGAGTAATGCTTCAAACAGTCTACGCTTTGATCGTTCCCTGGAAGACCACTAGCAATTTCCGATGCACATCTGGAGGCATTCTGTAATCTGTGGACTATCAGAGTGTTGATGAAACACAGAAGGTGCATCAGGATAGAATACAACTGTCACCATGCGCTCCTTCCGCCATGAGAGTAATGTCTCAAACAGTGTACGCTTTGATCGTTCCCTTAAGACCAGTAGTAGTTTCAGATGCACATCTGGAGGCATTGTGCAAACTGTGGACTATCAGAGTGTTGATGAAACTCAGAAATTGCATCGGGATTGAATACAACAGTCACCATGAGCACGTTCCTCCATGGGAGTAATGTCTCAAGCAGTCTACGCTTCGACCATTCCCTGGAAGACCAGTAGTAGTTTCCGATGCACATCTGGCGGCATTCTGTAATCTGTGGACTTTCAAAGTGTTGATGTAACACAGAAATTGTATCGGGATTGAATACAACAGACACCATGCGCACTTTCCTCCACGGGAGTAATGTCTCAAACAGTCTACGCTTTGATCGGTCCGTGGTAGACCAGTAGTAGTTTCCGATGCACATCTGCAGGCATTTTGAAATCAGTGGACTATCAGAGTGTTGTTGAAACAAAGTAATTGCATCAGGATCGAATACAACAGTCACCATGCGCACGTTCCTCCATGGGAGTAATGTCTCAAAGAGTCTACGCTTTAATCGTTCCCTGGAAGACCTGTAGTAGTTTCCGATGCACATCTGGAGGCGTTCTGTAATCTGTGGACTATCAGATGTTTGTGGTAACACAGAAATTGCATCGGGATTGAATACAACAGTCACCATGCTCACCTTCCTCCATTAGAGTAATGTCTCAAACAGTCTACGCTTTGACCGTTCCCTGGAAGACCTGTAGTAGTTTCCGATGCACATCTGGAGGCGTTCTGTAATCTGTGGACTATCAGAGTGTTGATGAAACACAGAAATTGTTCGGGATTGAATACAACAGTCACCATGCGCACATTCCTCCATGATAGTAATGTCTCAAACAGTCTACGCTTTGACCGTTCCCTGGAAGACCAGTAGTAGTTTCTAATGCACATCTTGAGGCATTCTGTAATCTGTGGACCTTCAAGGTGTTGATGAAACACAGAAATTGCATCAGGATTGAATACAACTGTCACCATGCCCACCTTCCTCCATGAGAGTAATGTCTCAAACAGTCTACGCTTTGTTCGTTCCCTGGAAGACCAGTAGTAGCTTCAGATGCACATCTGGAGGCATTCTGCAAACTGTGGACTGTCAGAGTGTTGATGAAACTCAGAAATTACATCGGGATTGAATACAACAGTCACCATGAGCACGTTCCTCCATGGGAGTAATGTTTCAAGGAGTCTACGCTTCGACCATTCCCTGGAAGACCAGTAGTAGTTTCCGATGCAAATCTGGCGGCATTCTGTAATCTGTGGACTTTCAAAGTGTTGATGTAACACAGAAATTGCATCGGGATTGAATACAACAGTCACCATGCGCACTTTCCTCCATGGGAGTAATGTCTCAAACAGTCTACGCTTTGATCGGTCCGTGGAAGACCAGTAGTAGTTTCCGATGCACATCTGAGGCATTTTGTAATCAGTGGACTATCAGAGTGTTGTTGAAACAAAGTAATTGCATCGGGATCGAATACAACAGTCACCATGCGCACGTTCCTCCATGGGAGTACTGTCTCAAGCAGTCTACGCTTCGACCATTCCCTGGAAGCCCAGTAGTAGTTTCCGATGCACATCTTTAGGCATTCTGTAATCTGTTGACCTTCAAAGTGTTGATGAAACACAGAAGTTGCATCTGGATTGAATACAACTGTCACCATGCGCACCTTCCGCCATGAGAGTAATGTCTCAAACAGTGTACGCTTTGATCGTTCCCTGGAGGAAAAGTAGTAGTTTCAGATGCACATCTTTAGGCATTCTCTAAACTGTGGACAATCAGAGTGTTGATGAAACACAGAAATTGCATCGGGATTGAATACAACAGTCACCATGCACACGTTCCTCCATGGGAGTAAAGTCTCAAGCAACTACGCTTCGACCATTCCCTGGAAGACCAGTAGTAGTTTCCGATGCACTTCTGGAGGCATTCTGTAATCTGTGTACTTTCAAAGTGTTGTTGAGTCAAAGAAATTGCATCGGGATCGAATACAACAGCCACCATGCGCACTTTCCTCCATGGGAGTAATGTCTCAAACAGTCTACGCTTTGATCGTTCCCTGGAGGACCAGTAGTAATTTCCGATGCACATCTGGAGGCATTCTGTAATCTGTGGACTATCAGAGTGTTAAAGAAACACAGAAATTGCATCGGGATTGAATACAACAGTCACCATGCGCACGTTCCTCCATGGGAGTAATGTCTCAAGCAGTCTACGCTTCGACCATTCCCTCGAAGACCAGTAGTAGTTTCCAATGCACATCTGGAGGCATTCTGTAACCTGTGGACTTTCAAAGTGTTGATGAAACACAGAAATTGCATCGGGATTGAATACAAAAGTCACCATGCACACTTTCCTCCATGGGAGTAATGCTCCAAACAGTCTACGCTTTGATCGTTCCCTGGAAGACCACTAGCAATTTCCGATGCACATCTGGAGGCATTCTGTAATCTGTGGACTATCAGAGTGTTGATGTAACACAGAAATTGCATCGGGATTGAATACAACAGTTACCATGCGCACTTTCCTCCATGGGAGTAATGTCTCAAACAGTCTACGCTTTGATCGTTCCCTGGAAGACCAGTGGTAGTTTCTGATGCACATCTGGAGGCATTCTGTAATCTGTGGACTATCAGAGTGTTGATGAAACACAGAAGGTGCATCAGGATAGAACACAACTGTCACCATGCGCTCCTTCCGCCATGAGAGTAATGTCTCAAACAGTGTACGCTTTGATCGTTCCCTGGAAGACCAGTAGTAGTTTCAGATGCACATCTGGAGGCATTGTGCAAACTGTGGACTATCAGAGTGTTGATGAAACTCAGAAATTGCATCGGGATTGAATACAACAGTCACCATGAGCACGTTCCTCCATTGGAGTAATGTCTCAAGCAGTCTACGCTTCGACCATTCCCTGGAAGACCAGTAGTAGTTTCCGATGCACATCTGGCGGCATTCTGTAATCTGTGGACTTTCAAAGTTTTGATGTAACACAAAAATTGTATCGGGATTGAATACAACAGTCACCATGCGCACTTTCCTCCATGGGAGTAATGTCTCAAACAGTCTACGCTTTGATCGGTCCGTGGTAGACCAGTAGTAGTTTCCGATGCACATCTGGAGGCATTTTGTAATCAGTGGACTATCAGAGTGTTGTTGAAACAAAGTAATTGCATCAGGATCGAATACAACAGTCACCATGCGCACGTTCCTAAATGGGAGTAATGTCTCAAACAGTCTACGCTTTGATCGTTCCCTGGAAGACCAGTAGTAATTTCCGATGCACATCTGGAGGCATTCTGTAATCTGTGGACCTTCAAAGTGTTGATGAAACACAGAAGTTGCATCAGGATTGAATACAACTGTCACCATGCGCTCCTTCCGCCATGAGAGTAATGTCTCAAACAGTCTACGCTTTGTTCGTTCCCTGGAAGACCAGTAGTAGTTTCAGATGCACATCTGGAGGCATTCTGCAAACTGTGGACTATCAGAGTGTTGATGAAACTCAGAAATTACATCGGGATTGAATACAACAGTCACCATGAGCACGTTCCTCCATGGGAGTAATGTTTCAAGCAGTCTACGCTTCGACCATTCCCTGGAAGACCAGTAGTAGTTTCCGATGCAAATCTGGCGGCATTCTGTAATCTGTAGACTTTCAAAGTGTTGATGTAACACAGAAATTGCATCGGGATTGAATACAACAGTCACCATGCGCACTTTCCTCCATGGGAGTAATGTCTCAAGCAGTCTACGCTTCGACCATTCCCTGGAAGCCCAGTAGTAGTTTCCGATGCACATCTTTCGGCATTCTTTAATCTGCTGACCTTCAAAGTGTTGATGAAACACAGAAGTTGCATCAGGATTGAATACCACTGCCACCATGCGCACCTTCCGCCATGAGAGTAATGTCTCAAACAGTGTAAGCTTTGATCGTTCCCTGGAGGACCAGTAGTAGTTTCAGATGCACATCTTTAGGCATTCTCTAAACTGTGGACAATCAGAGTGCTGATGAAACACAGAAATTGCATCGGGATTGAATACAACAGTCACCATGCACACGTTCCTCCATGGGAGTAAAGTCTCAAGCAACTACGCTTCGACCATTCCCTGGAAGACCAGTAGTAGTTTCCGATGCACTTCTGGAGGCATTCTGTAATCTGTGTACTTTCAAAGTGTTGTTGAATCAAAGAAATTGCATCGGGATCGAATACAACAGCCACCATGCGCACTTTCCTCCATGGGAGTAATGTCTCAAACAGTCTACGCTTTGATCGTTCCCTGGAAGACCAGTAGTAATTTCCGATGCACATCTGGAGGCATTCTGTAATCTGTGGACTATCAGAGTGTTAAAGAAACACAGAAATTGCATCGGGATTGAATACAACAGTCACCATGCGCACGTTCCTCCATGGGAGTAATGTCTCAAGCAGTCTACGCTTCGACCATTCCCTCGAAGACCAGTAGTAGTTTCCAATGCACATCTGGAGGCATTCTGTAATCTGTGGACTTTCAAAGTGTTAATGAAACACAGAAATTGCATAGGGATTGAATACAACAGTCACCATGCGCCCTTTCCTCCATGGGAGTAATGACTCAAACAGTCTACGCTTTGATCGTTCCCTGGAAGACCTGTAGTAGTTTCCGATGAACATCTGGATTCATTCTGTAATCTGTGGACTATCAGATGTTTGTGGAAACACAGAAATTGCATCGGGATTGAATACAACAGTCACCATGCGCACCTTCCTATATGAGAGTAATGTCTCAAACAGTCTACGCTTTGATCGTTCCCTGGAGGACCTGTAGTAGTTTCCGATGCACATCTGGAGGCGTTCTGTAATCTGTGGACTATCAGAGTGTTGATGAAACACAGAAATTGCCTCGGGATTGAATACAACAGTCACCATGCGCACGTTCCTCCATGATAGTAATGTCTCAAACAGTCTACGCTTTCACCGTTAGCTGGAAGACCAGTAGTAGTTTCTAATGCACATCTGGAGGCATTCTGTAATCTGTGGACCTTCAAGGTGTTGATGAATCACAGAAATTGCATCAGGATTGAATACAACTGTCACCATGCTCACCTTCCTCCATGAGAGTAATGTCTCAAACAGTCTACGCTTTGTTCGTTCCCTGGAAGACCAGTAGTAGTTTCAGATGCACATCTGGAGGCATTCTGCAAACTGTGGACTATCAGAGTGTTGATGAAACAAAGTAATTGCATCGGGATCGAATACAACAGTCACCATGCGCACGCTCCTCCATGGGAGTAATGTCTCAAGCAGTCTTCGCTTCGACCATTCCCTGGAAGACCAGTAGTAGTTTCCGATGCACTTCGGGAGGCATTCTGTAATCTGTGTACTTTCAAAGTGTTGTTGAAACAAAGAAATTGCATCGGGATTGAATACAACAGCCACCATGCGCACTTTCCTCCATGGGAGTAATGTCTCAAACAGTCTACGCTTTGATCGTTCCCTGGAAGACCAGTAGTAATTTCCGATGCACATCTGGAGGCATTCTGTAATCTGTGGACTATCAGAGTGTTGATGAAACACAGAAATTGCATCGGGATTGAATACAACAGTCACCACGCGCACTTTCCTCCATTGGAGTAATGCCTCAAACAGTCTACGCTTTGATCGTTCCCTGGAAGACCAGTAGTAGTTTCCGATGCACATCTCTAGGCATTCTGTAATCTGTGGACTTTCAAAGTGTTAATGAAACACAGAAATTGCATAGGGATTGAATACAACAGTCACCATGCGCCCTTTCCTCCATGGGAGTAATGACTCAAACAGTCTACGTTTTGATCGTTCCCTGGAAGTCCTGTAGTAGTTTCCGATGCACATCTGGATTCATTCTGTAATCTGTGGACTATCAGATGTTTGTGGAAACACAGAAGTTGCATCGGG
Organism: Schistocerca gregaria; assembly: GCF_023897955.1. NCBI lineage: Eukaryota > Metazoa > Arthropoda > Insecta > Orthoptera > Acrididae > Schistocerca > Schistocerca gregaria. Next base: position 47,248,114 of record NC_064927.1, read on the forward strand.
ATTGAATACAACAGTCACCATGCTCACCTTCCTCCATGAGAGTAATGTCTCAATCAGTCTACGCTTTGATCGTTCCCTGGAAGACCTGTAGTAGTTTCCGATGCACATCTGGAGGCATTCTGTAATCTGTGGACTATCAGAGGTTTGTGGAAACACAGAAATTGCATCGGGATTGAATACAACAGTCACCATGCGCACCTTCCTCCATGAGAGTAATGTCTCAAACAGTCTACGCTTTGATCGTTCCCTGGAAGACCAGTAGTAGTTTCCGATGCACATCTGGAGGCATTCTGTAATCTGTGGACTTTCTAAGTGTTAATGAAACACAGAAATAGCATAGGGATTGAATACAACAGTCACCATGCGCCCTATCCTCCATGGGAGTAATTACTCAAACGGTCTACGCTTTAATCGTTCCCTGGAAGACCTGTAGTAGTTTCCGATGCACATCTGGAGGCGTTCGGTAATCTGTGGACTATCAGAGTGTTGATGAAACACAGAAATTGCCTCGGGATTGAATACAACAGTCACCATGCGCACGTTCCTCCATGATAGTAATGTCTCAAACAGTCTACGCTTTGACCGTTCCCTGGAAGACCAGTAGTAGTTTCTAATGCACATCTTGAGGCATTCTGTAATCTGTGGACATTCAAGGTGTTGATGAAACACAGAAATTGCATCAGGATTGAATACAACTGTCACCATGCGCACCTTCCTCCATGAGAGTAATGTCTCAAACAGTCTACGCTTTGTTCGTTCCCTGGAAGACCAGTAGTAGTTTCAGATGCACATCTGGAGGCATTCTGCAAACTGTGGACTATCAGAGTGTTGATGAAACTCAGAAATTGCATCGGGATTGAATACAACAGTCACCATGAGCACGTTCCTCCATGGGAGTAATGTTTCAAGCAGTCTACGCTTCGACCATTCCCTGGAAGACAAGTAGTAGTTTCCGATGCAAATCTGGCGGCATTCTGTAATCTGTGGACTTTCAAAGTGTTGAAGTAACACAGAAATTGCATCGGGATTCAATACAACAGTCACCATGCGCACTTTCCTCCATGGGAGTAATGTCTCAAACAGTCTACGCTTTGATCGGTCCGTGGAAGACCAGTAGTAGTTTCCGATGCACATCTGAGGCATTTTGTAATCAGTGGACTATCAGAGTGTTGTTGAAACAAAGTAATTGCATCGGGATCGAATGCAACAGTCACCACGCGCACGTTCCTCCATGGGAGTAATGTCTCAAGCAGTCTGCGCTTCGACCATTCCCTGGAAGAACAGTAGTAGTTTCCGATACACATCTTTAGGCATTCTGTAATCTGTGGACCTTCAAAGTGTTGATGAAACACAGAAGTTGCATCAGGATTGAATACAACTGTCACCATGCGCACCTTCCGCCATGAGAGTAATGTCTCAAACAGTGTACGCTTTGATCGTTCCCTGGAAGACCAGTAGTAGTTTCCGATGCACTTCTGGATTCATTCTGCAATCTGTGTACTTTCAAAGTGTTGTTGAAACAAAGAAATTGCATCGGGATCGAATACAACAGCCACTATGCGCACTTTCCTCCATGGGAGTACTGTCTCAAACAGTCTATGCTTTGATCGTTCCCTGGAAGACCAGTAGTAATTTCCGATGCACATCTGGAGGCATTCTGTAATCTGTGGACTATCAGAGTGTTAAAGAAACACAGAAATTGCATCGGGATTGAATACAACAGTCACCATGCGCACGTTCCTCCATGGGAGTAATGTCTCAAGCAGTCTACGCTTCGACCATTCCCTCGAAGACCAGTAGTAGTTTCCAATGCACATCTGGAGGCATTCTGTAACCAGTGGACTTTCAAAGTGTTGATGAAACACAGAAATTGCATCGGGATTGAATACAAAAAGCCACCATGCGCACTTTCCTCCATAGGAGTAATGTCTTAAACAGTCTACGCTTTGATCGTTCCCTGGAAGACCTGAAGAAGTTTCCGATGCACATCTGGAGGCATTCTGTAATCTGTGGACCTTCAAAGTGTTGATGAAACACTGAAATTGCATCGGTATTGAATACAACAGTCACCACGCGCACTTTCCTCCATGGGAGTAATGTCTCAAACAGTCTACGCTTTGATCGATCCCTGGAAGACCAGTAGTAGTTTCCGATGCACATCTGGAGGCATTCTGTAATCTGTGGACTTTCAAAGTGTTAATGAAACACAGAAATTGCATAGGGATTGAATACAACAGTCACCATGCGCCCTTTCCTCCATGGGAGTAATGACTCAAACAGTCTACGCTTTGATCGTTCCCTGGAAGACCTGTAGTAGTGTCCGATGCACATCTGGATTCATTCTGTAATCTGTGGACTATCAGATGTTTGTGGAAACACAGAAATTGCATCGGGATTGAATACAACAGTCACCATGCGCACCTTCCTCCATGAGAGTAATGTCTCAAACAGTCTACGCTTTGATCGTTCCCTGGAAGACCAGGAGTACTTTCAAATGCACATCTTGAGGCATTCTGTAACCTGTGGACTACCAGAGTGTTGATGAAGCACAGAAATTGCATCGGAATTGAATACAACAGTCACCGTGCGCACGTTCCTCCATGGGAGTAATGTCTCAAGCAGTCTACGCTTCGACCATTCCCTGGAAGACCAGTAGTAGTTTCCAATGCACGTCTGGAGGCATTCTGTAATCTGTGGACTTTCAAAGTGTTGATGAAACACACAGAAATTGCATCGGGATTGAATACAAAAGTCACCACGCGCACTTTCCTCCATGGGAGTAATGCTTCAAACAGTCTACGCTTTGATCGTTCCCTGGAATACCAGTAGTAATTTCCGATGCACATCTGGAGGCTTTCTGTAATCTGTGGACTATCAGAGTGTTGATGTAACACAGAAATTGCATCGGGATTGAATACAACAGTCACCATGCGCACTTTCCTCCATGGGAGTAATGACTCAAACAGTCTACGCTTTGATTGTTCCCTGAAGACCAGTAGTAGTTTCCGATGCACATCTGGAGGCATTCTGTAATCAGTGGACTATCAGAGTGTTGATGAAACACGAAAATTGGATCGGGATTTGATACAACAGTCACCACGCGCACTTTCGTCCGTGGGAGAAATGTCTTCAATGGTCTACGATTTGATCGTTCCCTGGAAGACCTGTAGTGGTTTCCGATGCACATCTGGAGGCATTCTGTAATCTGTGGACTTTCAAAGTGTTGATGAAACACAGAAATTGCATAGGGATTGAATACAACAGTCACAATGCCCACTTTCCTTCATGGGAGTAATGTCTCAAACAGTCTACGCTTTGATCGTTCCCTGGAAGACCAGTAGTAGTTTGATATGAACATCTGGAGGCATTCTGGAAACCGTGGACTATCAGAGTGTTGATGTAACACAGAAATTGCATCGGGATTGAATACAACAGTCACCATGCGCACTTTCCTCCATGGGAGTAATGTCTCAAACAGTCTACGCTTTGATCGTAACCTGGAAGACCAGTAGTAATTTCCGATGCACATCTGGAGGCATTCTGTAATCTGTGGACTTTCAAAGTGTTAATGAAACACAGAAATTGCATAGGGATTGAATACCACAGTCAATATGCGCCCTTTCCTCCATGGGAGTAATGACTCAAACAGTCTACGCTTTGATCGTTCCCTGGAAGACCTGTAGTATTTTCCGATGCACATCTGGATTCATTCTGTAATCTGTGGACTATCAGAGTGTTGATGAAACACAGAAATTGCCTCGGGAATGAATACAACAGTCACCATGCGCACGTTCCTCCATGATAGTAATGTCTCAAACAGTCTACGCTTTGACCGTTCCCTGGAAGACCAGTAGTAGTTTCTAATGCACATCTTGAGGCATTCTGTAATCTGTGGACTTTCAAGGTGTTGATGAAACACAGAAATTGCATCAGGATTGAATACAACTGTCACCATGCGCACCTTCCTCCATGAGAGTAATGTCTCAAACAGTCTACGCTTTGTTCGTTCCCTGGAAGTCCAGTAGTAGTTTCAGATGCACATCTGGAGACATTCTGCAAACTGTGGACTATCAGAGTGTTGATGTAACACAGAAATTGCATCGGGATTGAATACAACAAACACCATGCGCACTTTCCTCCATGGGAGTAATGTCTCAAACAGTCTACGCTTTGATCGTTCGTTGAAGACCAGTAGTAGTTTCCGATGCACTTCTGGAGGCATTCTGTAATCTGTGTACTTTCAAAGTGTTGTTGAAACAAAGAAATTGCATCGGGATCGAATACAACAGCCACCATGCGCACTTTCCTCCATGGGAGTAATGTCTCAAACAGTCTACGCTTTGATCGTTCATTGGAAGACCAGTAGTAGTTTCCGATGCACATCTGGAGGCATTCTGTAATCTGTGGACTTTCAAAGTGTTAATGAAACACAGAAATTGCATAGGGATTGAATACAACAGTCACCATGCGCCCTTTCCTCCATGGGAGTAATGACTCAAACAGTCTACGCTTTGATCGTTCCCTGGAAGACCTGTAGTAGTTTCCGATGCACATCTGGATTCATTCTGTAATCTGTGGACTATCAGATGTTTGTGGAAACACAGAAATTGCATCGGGATTGAATACAACAGTCACCATGCTCACCTTCCTCCATGAGAGTAATGTCTCAAACAGTCTACGCTTTGATCGTTCCCTGGAAGACCTGTAGTAGTTTCCGATGCACATCAGGAGGCGTTCTGTAATCTGTGGACTATCAGAGTGTTGATGAAACACAGAAATTGCCTCGGGATTGAATACAACAGTCACCATGAGCACGTTCCTCCATGATAGTAATGTCTCAATCAGTCTACGCTTTGATCGTTCCCTGGAAGACCTGTAGTAGTTTCCGATGCACATCTGGATTCATTCTGTAATCTGTGGTCTATCAGATGTTTGTGGAAACACAGAAAGTGCAACGGGATTGAATACAACAGTCACCATGCGCACCTTCCTCCATGAGAGTAATGTCTCAAACAGTCTACGCTTTGATCGTTCCCTGGAAGACCAGGAGTACTTTCAAATGCACATCTTGAGGCATTCTGGAACCTGTGGACTATCAGAGTGTTGATGAAACACAGAAATTGCATCGGGATTGAATACAACAGTCACCATGCTCACGTTCCTCCATGGGAGTAATGTCTCAAGCAGTCTACGCTTCGACCATTCCCTGGAAGACCAGTAGTAGTTTCCAATGCACGTCTGGAGGCATTCTGTAATCTGTGGACTTTCAAAGTGTTGATGAATCACAGAAATTGCATCGGGATTGAATACAAAAGTCACCACGCGCACTTTCCTCCATGGGAGTATTGCTTCAAACAGTCTACGCTTTGATCGTTCCCTGGAATACCAGTAGTAATTTCCGATGCACATCTGGAGGCTTTCTGTAATCTGTGGACTATCAGAGTGTTGATGTAACACAGAAATTGCATCGGGAATGAATACAACAGTCACCATGCGCACTTTCCTCCATGGGAGTAATGACTCAAACAGTCTAAGCTTTGATTGGTCCCTGAAGACCAGTAGTAGTTTCCGATGCACATCTGGAGGCATTCTGTAATCAGTGAACTATCAGAGTGTTGATGAAACACAGAAATTGCATAGGGATTGAATACAACAGTCACAAAGCCCACTTTCCTTTATGGGAGTAATGTCTCAAACAGTCTACGCTTTGATCGTTCCCTGGAAGACCAGTAGTAGTTTGATATGCACATCTGGAGGCATTCTGGAAACTGTGGACTATCAGAGTGTTGATGTAACACAGAAATTGCATCGGGATTGAATACAACAGTCACCATGCGCACGTTCCTCCATGGGAGTAATGTCTCAAACAGTCTACGCTGTGATCGATCCCTCGAAGACCAGTAGTAGTTTCAGATGCACATCTGGAGGCATTCTGGAAACTGTGGACTATCAGAGTGTTGATGAAACATAGAAATTGCATCGAGATTGAGTACAACAGTCACCATGCGCACTTTCCTCCATGGGAGTAAAGTCTCAAACAGTCTACGATTTGATCATTCCCTGGAAGACCTGTAGTAGTTTCAGATGCACATCTGGAGGCATTCTGGAATCTGTGGACTATCAGAGTGTTGATGTAACACAGAAATTGCATAGGGATTGAATACAACAGTCACCATGCGCACTTTCCTCCATGGGAGTAATGTCTCAAACAGTCAATGCTTTGATCGTTCCCTGGAAGACCAGTAGTAGTTTCAGATGAACATCTAAAGGAATTCTTTAAACTGTGGACTATCAGAGTGTTGATGAAACTCAGAAATTGCATTGGGATTGAATACAACAGTCACCATGCGTATGTTCCTCCATGGGAGTAATGTCTCAAGCAGTCTACGCTTCGACCATTCCCTGGAAGACCAGTAGTAGTTTCCAGTGCACGTCTGGAGGAATTCTGTAATCTGTGGACTTTCAAAGTGTTGATGAAACACAGAGATTGGATCGGGATTGAATACAACAGTCACCACGCGCACTTTCGTCCATGGGAATAATGTCTTAAATTTTCTACGATTTGATCGTTCCCTGGAAGACCTGTAGTGGTTTCCGATGCACATCTGGAGGCATTCTGTAATATGTGGACTTTCAAAGTGTTGATGAAACACAGAAATTGCATCGGGATTGAATACAACAGTCACAATGCGCACTTTCCTTCATGGGAGTAATGTCTCAAACAGTCTACGCTTTGATCGTTCCCTGGAAGACCAGTAGTAGCTTGATATGCACATCTTGAGGCATTCTGGAAACTGTGGACTATCAGAGTGTTGATGTAACACAGAAATTGCATCGGGATTGAATACAACAGTCACCACGCGCACTTTCGTCCATGGGAGTAATGTCTTAAATGGTCTACGATTTGATCGTTCCCTGGAAGACCTGTAGTGGTTTCCGATGCACATCTGGAGGCATTCTGTAATATGTGGACTTTCAAAGTGTTGATGAAACACAGAAATTGCATCGGGATTGAATACAACAGTCACAATGCGCACTTTCCTTCATGGGAGTAATGTCTCAAACAGTCTACGCTTTGATCGTTCCCTGGAAGACCAGTAGTAGCTTGATATGCACATCTTGAGGCATTCTGGAAACTGTGGACTATCAGAGTGTTGATGTAACACAGAAATTGCATCGGGATTGAATACAACAGTCACCACGCGCACTTTCGTCCATGGGAGTAATGTCTTAAATGGTCTACGATTTGACCGTTCCCTGGAAGACCAGTAGTAGTTTCCGAAGCACATCTGGAGGCATTCTGTAATCTGTGGACCTTCAAAGTGTTGATGAAACACAGAAATTGCATCAGGATAGAATACAACTGTCACCATGCGCACTTTCCTCCATGAGAGTAATGTCTCAAACAGTCTACGCTTTGATCGTTCCCTGGAAGACCAGTAGTAGTTTCAGATGCACATCTATAGGCATTCTGCAAACTGTGGACTATCGGTGTGTTGATGAAACTCAGAAATTGCATCGGGATTGAATACAACAGTCACCATGAGCACGTTCCTCCATGGGAGTAATGCCTCAAGCAGTCTACGCTTCGACCATTCCCTGGAGGCCCAGTAGTAGTTTCCGATGCACATCTGGAGGCATTCTGTAATCTGTCGACTATCAGAGTGTTGTTTAAACATAGATATTGCATCGGGATTGAATATAACTATCACCATGCGCAGTTTCATTCATGGGAGTAATGTCTCAAACAGTCTACGCTTTGATCGTTCCCTGGAAGACCAGTAGTAGTTTCCGATGCACATCTGGAGGCATTCTGTAATCTGTGGACTATTTGATGCTGATGAAACTCAGAAATTGCCTCGGGATTGAATACAACACTCACCATGCGCACTTTCCTCCATGGGAGTAATGTCTCAAACAGTCTACGCTTTGACCGTTTCCTGGAAGACCTGTAGTAGTTTCCGAAGCACATCTGGAGGCATTCTGTAACCTGTGGACCTTCAAAGTTTAGATGAAACACAGAAATTACCTTGGGATTGAATACAACAGTCACCATGCTCACTTTCCACCATGGGAGTAATGTCTCAAACAGTCTACGATTTTTTCGTTCCCTGGAAGACCAGTAGTAGTTTCCGATGCACATCTGGAGGCATTCTGTAATCTGTGGACCAACAGAGTGTTGTTGAAACACAGAAATTGCATCGGTATTGAAGACAACAGTCACCATGCGCACTTTCCTCCATGGGAGTATTGTCTAAAAGAGTCTACGCTTTGATCGTTCCCTGGATGACTAGTAGTAGTTTCCGATGCACATCTGGAGGCATTCTGCAATCTGCGGACAATCAGAGTGTTGATGTACCACAGAAATTGCATCGGGAATGAATACAAAAGTTACCATGCGCACTTTCCTCAATGGGAGTAATGTCTCAAAGAGTCTACGCTTCGATCGTTCCCAGGAAGACCAGTAGTAGTTTCCGATGCACATCTGGAGGCATTCTGTAATCTGTGGACTTTCAAAGTGTTAATGAAACACAGGAATTGCATAGGGATTGAATACAACAGTCACCATGCGCCCTTTCCTCCATGGGAGTAATGTCTCAAACTGTCTACGCTTTGATCGATACCTGAAAGACCAGTAGTAGTATCCGAAGCACATCTCGAGGCATTCTGTAATCTGTGGATTATCTGAGTGTGGATGAAACACAGAAATTGCATCGGTATTGAATACAACAGTCACCATCCGCACTCTCCTCCATGTTAGTAATGTCTCAAACGGTCTACGCTTTAATCGTTCCCTGTAAGACCAGTGTTAGTTTCCGATGCACATCTGGAGGCATTCTGAAATCTGTGGACTAACTAAGTGTTGATGAAACACAGAAATTGCATCGGGATTGAATAAAACAGGCACCATGCGGACTTTTTTCCATGGGAGTAATGTCTCAAACTGTCTACAATTTGATCGTTCCCTGAGAGACCAATAGTAGTTTCCGAAGCATATCTGGAAGCTTCCTGTAATCTGTGGACGTTGCGAGTGTTGATGAAACACAAAAATTTTAACGACATTTAATACAACAGGCACCATGCGTAGTCTTTGCAGTGGGAGTAATGTCTCCAACGGTCTACTACTTGATAGATCCCTGGGAGAGCAATATTAGTTTCCGAAGCACATCTGGAGGCATTCTGCGATCTGTGAACCTTCAGAGTGTTGATGAAACACAGAAATTTCATCGGGATTGAATACAACAGGCACCATGCGGACTTTCTCAATGGGGAAATGTCGCAAACTGTCTACGATATGATCGTTTCCTGGGAGACCAGTAGTAGTTTCCGAAGCACATCTGGAGGCATTCTGTAACCTGTGGACCTTCAGAGTGTTGATGAAACACAGAAATTAGATCGGGATTGAATACAACAGGCACCATGAGGACATTTCTCAATGGGTGTAATGTTTCAAGCTGTCTACGCTTTGATCTATTCCTGGGCGATCAGTAGTAGCTTCCGAAGCACATCTGGAGGCATTCTGTAATGGGTGGACATTCAGAGTGTTGATGAAACACAGAAATTACATCGGGATTGAATACAACAGGAACATGCGGAATTTTCTCAATGGGAGTAATGTCTCAAACTGTCTACGATATGATCGTTTCCTGGGAGACCAGTAGTAGTTTCCGAAGCACATCTGGAGGTATTCTGTAACCTGTGGACCTTCAGAGTGTTGATGAAACACAGAAATTGCATTGGGATTGAATTCAATTGGCACCATGCGGACTTTTCTCCATGGGTGTAATGTCTCAAACTGTCTACGCTTTGATCGTCCCTGGGAGCCCAGTAGTAGTTTCCGAAGTATTTCTGGAGGCTTCATGTAATCTGTGGACGTTCAGGGTGTTAATGAAACACAGAAATTGCATCGGGATTGAATACAACGAGCACCATGCCGACTTCCGTACATTGGACTGATGTCTCAAACTGTCTACTCTTTAATCGATTCCTGGGAGAACAATAGTAGTTTTCGAAGCAAATCCGGAAGCATTGTGTAACCGGTGGACCTTCGGAATGTTGATGAAACACAGAAATTACATAGCTATTGAATACAACAGGCACCATGCGGACTTTCCTCCATGGGAGTAATGTCTCAAACTGTCTACGCTTTGAGCGATTCCTGGGTGACCAGTAGTAGTTTCCGAAGCACACCTGGAGGCATTCTGTAAACTGTGGACCTTCGGAGTGTTGATGAAAAACACAAATTGCATCGGGTTTGAATACAACAGGCAGCATCAAGGCTTTTCTCAGTGGGAGAAATATCTCAAACTGTCTACGCTTTGATCTATTCCAGGGCGATCAGTAGTAGTTTTCAAGCACATCTGGAGGCATTCTGCAATCTGTGGACGATAAGAAATTAAAGAAACACAGAAATACATCAGGATTGAATGCAACAGGCACCATGCGGACTTTTCTCAAAGGGAGTAATGTCTCAAACTGTCTACGCTTTGATCGATACCTGGGAGACCAGTAGTAGTTCAAGAAGCACATCTGGAAACTTCCTGTACTTTGTGGACGTTCAAAGTGTAATGAAACACAGAAATTGCATCGGGATTGAATACAACAGGCACCATGCAGATTTTTCTCCATGGGAGTAATGTCTCAAACTCTCTACGCTTTGATCGATTCCTGGGAGACCAGTAGTATTTTCCGGACCACAACTCGACGCTTGCTGGTATCTGTGGACATTCATAGTGTTGATGAAACACAGAATTTGCGTCGGTGTTTTATACAACAGGCACCATACGGCCTTTTCTCAATGGGGGTAATGTCTCAAACGGTCTACGCTTTGATCGATTCCTTGAAGATCAGTATTAGTTTCCGAAACACACCTTTAGGCACTCTGTAATTTGTGGACCTTCAGATTGTTGATGAAAAACACAAATTGCATTGGGTTTGAATACAACAGGCACCATCCAGGCTTTCCTCAATGGGAGAAATATCTCAAACTGTCTACGCTTTGATCTATTCCTGGGAGATCAGTAGTAGTTTCCGAAGCACATCTGGAGGCATTCTGTAATCTATGGACGTTCAGTGTTGATGAAATACAGAAATTGCATCAGGGTTGAATACAACAGGCACCATGCCGACTTTTCTCCATCGGAGTAATATCTCAAACTGTCTACGCGGTGATCGATTCCTGGGTGACCAGTAGTAGTTTCCGAAGCTCATCTGAAGTCATTGTGTAAACTGTGGACCTTCAGAGTGTTGATGAAACACAGAAATTGCATTGGGATTGAATTCAATTGGCACCATGCGGACTTTTCTAAATGGGTGTAATGTCTCAAAGTATCTACGCTTTGATCGTCCCTGTGAGACCAGTAGTAGTTTCCGAAGTATTTCTGGAGGCTTCATGTAATCTGTGGACGTTCAGGGTGTTAATGAAACACAGAAATTGCATCGGGATTGAATACAACGGGCACCATGCCGACTTCCGTCCATGGGACTGATGTCTCAAACTGTCTACGCTTTGATCGATTCCTGGGAGACCAATAGTAGTTGTCGAAGCACATCCGGAAGCATTCTGTAACCGGTGGAGCTTCGGAATGTTGATGAAACACAGAAATTACATAGCTATTGAATACAACAGGCACCATGCGGACATTTCTCAATGGGTGTAATGTCTCAAGCTGTGTACGCTTTGTTTGATACCTGGGAGACGAGTACTAGTTTCCGAAGCACGTCTGGAGGCATTCTGTAATCTGTGGAGTGTCAGAGTGTCTATGAAACACAGAAATTGCTTCGGGATAGAATTCAACTTGCACCATGCGGACTTTTCTCCATGGGAGTAATTTCTCAAACTTTCTACGCTTTGATCGATTCCTGGGAGACCGGTAGTATTTTCAGGAGCACAACTCGACGCATCCTGGTGTCTGTGGACATTCAGAGTGTTGATGAAACACAGAAATTGCATCGGGATTGAATACATCAGGCACCAATCGTTCTTTCCTCAATGGGAGTAATGTCTCAAACAGTCTACGCTTTGAACGATTCCTAGGAGATCAGTAGTAGTTTCCGAAGCATATCTGGGGGCTTTCTGTAGTGGGTGGACGTTCAGAGTGTTGATGAAACACAGAACTTGCATCGGGATTGAGTAAAACAGGCACCATGCGAACTTTTCTCAATGGGAGTAATGTCTCAAACTGTCTACGATATGATCGTTCCCTGGGAGACCAGTAGTAGTTTCCGAAGCGCATCTGGAGCCTTCATGTAATCTATGGACGTTCAGTGATGATGAAACACAGAAATTGCGTCGGTATTGTATACAACAGGCACCATGCGGACTTTTCTCAATGGGAGTAATGTCTCAACGGTCTACGTTTTGATCGATTCATTGAAGAGCAATATTTGTTCCCGAAACACACCTATAGGCATTCTGCAATCTGTGGACATTCAGAGTGTTGATGAAAAACACAAATTGCATCGGGTTTGAACACAACAGACACCATCCAGGCCTTTCTCAATGGATGAAATATCTGAAACTGTCTACGCTTTGATCTATTCCTTGGAGATGAGTAGTAGTTTCCGAAGTGCATCTGGACGCTTCATGTAAACTGTGGACTTTCAGGGTGTTGATGAAACACAGAAATTGCATCGGGATTGAACACAACAGGCAACATGCGGCCTTTTCTCCATGGGAGTATTGTCTCAAACTGTCTACGCTTTGATCGTTCCTTGAGACACCAGTAGTAGTTTCGGATGCACATCTGAAGGCTTCCGGTGATCTGCGGAATTTCGGAGTGTACATGAAACAGAGATATTGCACCGGGATTGAATATAACAATCACCATGCAGTATTTTCTCCATGGGAGTAATGACTCAAACTGTCTACGCTTTGATCGTTCCTTGAGACACCAGTAGTAGTTTCGGATGCACATCTGAAGGCTTCCGGTGATCTGCGGAATTTCGGAGTGTACATGAAACAGAGATATTGCACCGGGATTGAATATAACAATCACCATGCAGTATTTTCTCCATGGGAGTAATGACTCAAACTGTCTAGGATTTATCGATTCTTGGGAGACCAGTAGTAGTATTGGAAGCACATCTGGAAGCATACTGTAAGCTGTCGACCCCCGTAATGTTGATGAAACACAGAAATTACATCGGAATTGAATTCAACAGGCACCATGCGGACATTTCTCAATGGGTGTATAGTCTCAAGCTGTCTATGCTTTGATGGATTCTTAGGATTCCAGTAGTAGTTTCCGAAGCACATCTGGAGGCATTCTGTAATCTGTGGACAGTCAAAGTGTTGATGAAACACAGAAATTGCATCGGGACTGAATAAAACAGGCACCATGCGGACTTTTCTAGAAGGGAGTAGTGTCTCAAACTGTCTACGCTTTGATCGTCCCTGGGAGCCCAGTAGTAGTTTCCGAAGTATTTCTGGAGGCTTCATGTAATCTGTGGACGTTCAGGGTGTTAATGAAACACAGAAATTGCATCGGGATTGAATACATCACGCACCAATCGTTCTTTCCTCAATAGGAGTAATGTCTCAAACAGTCTACGCTTTGAACGATTCCTAGGAGATCAGTAGTAGTTTCCGAAGCACATCTGGGGGCATTCTGTAATGGGTGGACGTTCAGAGTGTTAATGAAACACAGAAATTGCATCGGGATTGAGTAAAACAGGCACTATGCGGACTTTTCTCAATGGGAGTAATGTCTCAAACTGTCTACGATATGATCGTTCCCTGGGAGACCAGTGTTAGTTTCCGAAGCGCATCTGGAGCCTTCATGTAATCTATGGACGTTCATTGATGATGAAATACAGAAATTGCGTCGGTATTGTATACAACAGGCACCATGCGGACTTTTCTCAATGGGAGTAATGTCTCAACGGTCTACGTTTTGATCGATTCATTGAAGAGCAATATTTGTTCCCGAAACACACCTATAGGCATTCTGCAATCTGTGGACATTCAGAGTGTTGATGAAAAACACAAATTGCATCGGGTTTGAATACAACAGGCACCATCCAGGCCTTTCTCAATGGATGAAATATCTGAAACTGTCTACGCTTTGATCTATTCCTTGGAGATGAGTAGTAGTTTCCGAAGTGCATCTGGACGCTACATGTAAACTGTGGACGTTCAGGGTGTTGATGAAACGCAGAAATTGCATCGGGATTGAACACAACAGGCAACATGCGGACTTTTCTCCATGGGAGTAATGTCTCAAACTGTCTACGCTTTGATCGTTCCTTGAGACACCAGTAGTAGTTTCGGATGCACATCTGAAGGCTTCCTGTGATCTGCGGAATTTCGGAGTGTAGATGAAACAGAGATATTGCACCGGGATTGAATATAACAATCACCATGCAGTATTTTCTCCATGGGAGTAATGACTCAAACTGTCTAGGATTTATCGATTCCTGGGAGACCAATAGTAGTATTGGAAGCACATCTGGAAGCATACTGTAAGCTGTCGACCCCCGTAATGTTGATGAAACACAGAAATTACATAGGGATTGAATACAACAGGCACCATGCGGACTTTTCTCCAAGGGAGTAATGTCTCAAACTGTGTACGATATGATTGTTCCCTGGGAGACCAGTAGTAGTTTTCGAAGCGCATCTGGAGCCTTAATGTCATCTGTGGACGTTCAGGGTGTTGATGAAACTCAGAAATTGCATCGCGATTGAATACAACAGGCACCATGCCGACTTTTCTCCATGGGAGTAATGTCTCAAACTGTCTACGGTTTGATCGTTTCCTGAGAGACCAGTAGTAGTTTCCGAAGCACATCTGGACGCATTCTGTAACCTGTGGACCTTCAGAGTGTTGATGAAACAAAGAAATTGCATCGGGTTTGAATACAACAGGCATCATGCGGAGTTTTCTCCATGGGAGTAATGTCACAAACTGTCTACGCTTTGATCGATTCCTGGGAGACCAGTAGTAGCTTCCGAAGCACATCTCGAGGCATTCTGTAATCTTTGGAACTCCAGAGGGTTGATGAAACACAGAAATTGCGTCGGTAATGAATACAACAGCCACCATGCGGACTTTTCACCTTGGGAGAAATGTCTCAAACTGTCTACGCTTTGATCGATACCTGAAAGACCAGTAGTAGTTTCCGAAGCAAATCTGGAGGCATTCTGTAATGTGTGGACAGTCACAGTGTTGATGAAACACAGAAATTGCAACGGGGTTGAATAAAACAGGCACAATGCGAACTTTTTTCCATTTGAGTAATGTCTCAAACTGTCTACAATTTGATCGTTCCCTGAGAGACCAGTAGTAGTTTCCGAAGCATATCTGGAGGTTTCCTGTATTCTCTGGACGTTGCGAGTGTTGATGAAACACAAAAATTTTAACGGGATTTAATACAACAGGCACCATGCAGATTTTTCTCCATCGGAGTAATGTCTCAAACTGTCTACGCGTTGATCGATTCCTGGGTGACCAGTAGTAGCTTCCGAAGCACATCTCGAGGTATTCTCTCAACTGTGGACCTTCAGAGTGTTGATGAAACACAGAAATTACATCGCGCTTGAATACAACAGGCACCATGGGGACTTTTCTCCATGGGTGTAATGTCTCAAACTGTCTACGCTTTGATCGTCCCTGGGAGACCAGTAGTAGTTTCAGAAGTCTTTCTGGAGGCTTCATGTAATCTGTGGACGTTCAGAGTGTTAATGAAACACAGAAATTGCATCGGGATTGAATACAACAGGCACTATGCCGACTTCCCTACATGGGACTAATGTCTCAAACAGTCTACGCTTTGATCGATTCCTGGGAGACCAATAGTAGTTTTCGAACCACATCTGGAAGCATTCTGTAATCGGTGGACCTTCGGAATGTTGATGAAACACAGAAATTACATAGGGATTGAATACAACAGGCACCATGCGGACTTTTCTCCAAGGGAGTAATGTCTCAAACTGTCTACGCTTTGAGCGATTCCTGGGAGACCAGTAGTAGTTTCCGAAGCACATCTGCAGGCATTCTGTAATCTGTGGACCTTCTGAGTGTTATGAAACAAAGAAATTACATGGGGATTGAATACAACAGGCACCACGCGGACTTTTCTCCATGGGAGTAATGTCTCAAACTGTCTACGTTTTGAGAAAATCCTGGAAAACCAGTAGTTGTTTCCCAAGCACATCTGGATGCATTCTGTAATCTTTGGAACTCCAGAGGGTTGATGAAACACAGAAATTGCGTCGGTAATGAATACAACAGGCACCATGCGGACTTTTCACCTTGGGAGCAATGTCTCAAACTGTCTACGCTTTGATCGATTCCTGGGAGACCAATAGTAGTTTTCGAAGCACATCTGGAAGCATTCTGTAACCGGTGGACCTTCGGAATGTTGATGAAACACATAAATTACATAGGGATTGAATACAACAGGCACCATGCGGACTTTTCACCTTGGGAGCAATGTCTCAAACTGTCTACGCTTTGATCGATACCTGAAATACCAGTAGTAGTTTCCGAAGCACATCTGGAGGCATTCTGTAATCTGTGGACAGTCAGAGTGTTGATGAAACACAGAAATTGCATCGGGATTGAATAAAACAGGCACAATGCGGACTTTTTTCCATGGGAGTAATGTCTCAAACTGTCTGCAATTTGATCGTTCCCTGAGAGTCCAGTAGTAGTTTCCGAAGCATATCTGGAGGCTTCCTGTATTCTGTGGACGTTGCGAGTGTTGATGAAACACAAAAACTTTAACGGGATTTAATACAACAGGCACCATGCGGACTCTTTGCAGTGGGAGTAATGTCTCCAACGGTCTACTCCTTGATAGATTCCTGGGAGTCCAATATTAGTTACCGAAGCACATCTGGAGGCATTCTGCGATCTGTGGACCTTTCAGAGTGTTGATGAAACACAGAAATTACATCGGGATTGAATACAACAGGCACCACTCGGAAATTCCTGCATGGGAGTAATGTCTCAAACTGTGTACGCTTTGATCGTTCCCTGGGAGACCAGTAGTAGTTTCCGAAGCACATCTGGATGCTTACTGTAATCTGAGGACTTTACGAGTGTTGATGAAACACAGAAATTGCATCGGGATTGAATACAACAGCCACCATGTGGACTTTTGTCCATGACGTAATGTCGCAAACTGTGTACGTTTTATTCTTTCCCTGGGAGACCAGTAGTAGTTTCTGATGAGCATCTGTAGGCTTCCTGTAACCTGTGGACATTCAGAGTGTTGATGAAACACAGAAATTGTATCGGGATTGAATACAACAGGCACCATGAGGACATTTCTCAATGGGTGTAATGTCTCAAGCTGTCTATGCTTTGATCGATTTCTGGGAGACTAGTAGTAGTTACCGAAGAACATCTTGAGGCATTCTGTAATCTATGGTCAGTCAGAGTGTTGATGAAACACAGAAATTGTATCGGGACTGAATACAACAGGCACCATGCGGTCTTTTCTAGAAGGGAGTAGTGTCTCAAACTGTCTACGATTTGATCGTTCCCTGGGAGACCACTAATAGTTTCCGAAGCACATCTGGAGGCATTCTGTAATCTGTGGACGTTAAGATATTAAAGAAACACAGAAATTACATCAGTATTGAATGCAACAGGCATCATGCGGACCTTTCTCAATGGGAGTAATGTCTCAGACGGTCTACGCTTTGATCGATTGCTTGAAGACCAGTATTAGTTTCCGAAACACACCTTTAGGCAGTCTGTAATCTGTGGACCTTCAGAGTGTTGATGAAAAACACAAATTGCATAGGGTTTGAATACAACAGGCACCATCCAGGCTTTTCTCAATGGGAGAAATATCTCAAACTGTCTACGCTTTGATCTATTCCTGGGAGGTCAGTAGTAGTTTCCGAAGCACATTTGGAGGCTTTCTGTAATGGGTGGACGTTCAGAGTGTTGATGAAACACAGAAATTGCATCGCGATTGAGTACAACAGGCACCATGCGGACTTTTCTCAATGAGAGTAATGTCTCAAACTGTCTACGATATGATCGATTCCTGGGAGACCAGTAGTAGTTTCCGAAGCACAACTGGAGGCATTCTGTAATCTATGGACGTTCAGTGTTGATGAAATACAGAAATTGCATCGGGATTTAATACAACGGGCACCATGGTGACTTTTCTTCATCGGAATAATGTCTCAAACTGTCTACGCGTTGATCGATTCCTGGGTGACCAGTAGTAGCTTCCGAAGCACATCTGGAGGTATTCTCTAAACTGTGGACCTTCAGAGTGTTGATGAAACACAGAAATTACATCGTGATTGAATACAACAGGCACCATGCGGACTTTTCTCCATGGGAGGAATGTCTCAAACTGTCTACGTTTTGAGCAAATCCTGGAAAACCAGTAGTAGTTTAACAAGCACATCTGGTTGCATTCTATAATCTGTGGAACTCCAGAGGATTGATGAAACACAGAAATTGCATCGGTAATGAATACAACAGGCACCATGTGGACTCTTTGCAGTGGGAGTAATGTCTCCGACGGTCTACTCCTTGATAGATTCCTGGGAGACCAATATTAGTTTCCGAAGCACATCTGGAGGCATTCTGCGATCTGTGGACCTTCAGAGTGTTGATGAAACACAGAAATTACATCGCTATTGAATACAACAGGCACCATGAGGACATTTCTCAATGGGTGTAATGTCTCAAGCTGTCTATGCATTGATCGATTTCTGGGAGACCAGTAGTAGTTACCGAAGAACGTCTTGAGGCATTCTGTAATCTATGGTCAGTCAGAGTGTTGATGAAACACAGAAATAGCGTCGGGACTGAATACAACACGCACCATGCGGTCTGGAAGGGAGTAGTGTCTCAAATTATCTGCGATTTGATCGTGCCCTCGGAGACCACTAGTAGTTTCCGAAGCACATCTGAAGGCATTCTGTAATCTGTGGACGTTAAGATATTAAAGAAACACAGAAATTACATCAGGATTGAATGCAACAGGCACCATGCGGACTTTTCTCAAAGGGAGTAATGTCTCAAACTGTCTACGATATGATTGTTCCCTGGGAGACCAGTAGTAGTTTCCGAAGCGCATCTGGAGCCTTAATGTCATCTGTGGACGTTCAGGATGTTGATGAAACTCAGAAATTGCATCGCGATGGAATACAACAGGCACGATGCGGACTTTTCTCCATGGGAGTAATGTCTCAAACTGTCTACGGTTTGATCGTTTAATGAGAGACCAGTAGTAGTTTCCGAAGCACATCTGGACGCATTCTGCAAACTGTGGACCTTCAGAGTGTTGATGAAAAACACAAATTGCATCGGGTTTGAATACAACTGGCACCATCCAGGCTTTTCTCAGTGGGAGGAATATATCAAACTGTCTACGCTTTGATCTATTCCTTGAAGACAAGTATTGGTTTCCGAAACACACCTTTACGCATTCTGTAATCTGTGAACCTTCAGAGTGTTGATGAAAAACACAAATTGCATCGGGTTTGAATACAACAGGCACCATCCAGGCTTTTCTCAATGGGAGAAATATCTCAAACTGTCTACGCTTAGATCTATTCCTTGGAGATCAGTAGTAATTTCCGGAGTGCATCTGGAGGCTTCATGTAATCTGTAGACGTTCAGGGTGTTGATGAAACACAGCAATTGTATCGGCATTGAACACAACAGGCACCATGCGGACTTTTCTCCATGGGAGTAATGTCTCAACTGTTTACGGTTTGATCGTTCCCTGGGAGACCAGTAGTAGTTTGGTATGCACATCCGAAGGCTTCCTGTTATCTGCGGACTTTCAGATTGTAGATGAAACAGAGATATCGCACCGGGATTGAATATAACAGTCACCATGCAGTTTTTTCTATATGGGAGTAATGATTAAAACTGTCTAGGATTTATCGATTCCTGGGAGACCAGTAGTAGTTTTCGAAGCACATCTGGAAGCATTCTGTAAGCTGTCAACCTTCGGAATGTTGTGAAACACAGAAAGTACATCGGAATTGAATTCAACAGGCACCATGCGGACATTTCTCAATGGGTGTAATGTCTCAAGCTGTCTACGCTTTGATAGATACTTAGGAGCCCAGTAGTAGTTTTCGAAGCACATCTGGAAGCATTCTGTAATATATGGACATTCAGTGTGTCGATGAAACACAGAAATTGCTTTGGGATAGAATACAACAGGCACCATGCGGATTTTTTCCATGGGAGTAATGTCTCAGACTCTCTACGCTTTGATCGTTTCCTGGGAGACCAGTAGTAGTTTCTGAAGCACAGCTGAAGGCTTCCTGTAATCCGTGTATGTTCATAGTTATTATGAAACACACAAATTGCATCGGAATTTAATACAACAGGCACCATGCGGACTTTTCTATATTTGAGTAATGTCTCAAACTGTTTTCGCTTTGATCGATTCCTGGGTGACCAGTAGTAGTTTCCGAAGCACATGTCGAGGCATACTGAAATCTGTGGACCTTCAGAGTGTTGATGAAAAACACAAATTGCATCGGGTTTGAATACAACAGGCACCATCCAGGCTTTTCTCAATGGGAGAAATATCTCAAACTGTCTACGCTTAGATCTATTCCTTGGAGATCAGTAGTAATTTTCGGAGTGCATCTGGAGGCTTCATGTAATCTGTAGACGTTCAGGGTGTTGATGAAACACAGGAATTGCATCGGCATTGAACACAACAAGCACCATGCGGACTTTTCTCCTTGGGAGTAATGTCTCAAACTCTCTACGCTTTGATCGAATTCTGGCACACCAGTAGTAGATTCCGAAGCACATCTGGAGGCATACTGTAATCTGCGGACGTTCAGAGTGTTGATGAAACACAGAAATTACATCGCGATGGAATACAACAGGCAGCATACGGACTCTTCACAATGGAAGTAAGGTCTCAAACGGTCTACGCTTTGATCGATTACTGGGAGACCAATAGTAGTTTCCGAAGCACATCTGGAGGCATTCAGTATTCTGTGGACCTTCAGAGTGTAGATGAAACACAGAAATTGCATCGGGATTGAATACAACATGCACCATGTGCACTTTTCTCCAATGGAGTAATGTCTCAAATTGTCTACGCTTTGATCGTTCCCTGGGAGACCAGTAGTAGTATAATAAGGACATCTGGAGAATTCCTGTAATCTGTGGACGTTGCGAGTGCTGATGAAACACAGAAATTGCATCGGGATAATATACAACAGGCACCATGCGGACTTTTCTCCATGGGAGTAATGTCTCAAACTGTGTATGCTTTGATCGTTGCCTCGGAGACCAGTAGTAGTTACCGAAGCACAGCTTAAGGCTTCCAGTAATCTGTGGACTTTCATGGTGTTGATGAAGCACAGAAATTCCATCGGGATTGAATACAACAGGCACCATGCTGACTTTTCTCCATGAGAGTAATGTCTCAAACTGTCTACGCTTTGATCGTTTCCTGGGAGACCAGTAGTAGCTACCGAAGCACATCGGGAGACATTCTGTAATCTTTGGACCGTCAGAGTGTTGATGAAACACAGAAATTGCATCGGGATTGAATTCAACAGGCACCATGCGGACTCGTCTCCATGTGAGTAATGTCTCAAACTGTCTACGCGTTGTTCGATTCCTCTGAGACCAGTAGTAGTTTTCGAAGCACATCAGAAGGCATTCTGTAACCTGTGACATTTGGAATGTTGATTAAACCCAGAAATTACTTCTTGATTGAATACAACAGGAACCATTTGGACTTTTCTCCATGAGAGTAATGTATCAAACTGTCTAGGTTTTGAGCGATTATTGGGAGACCAGTAGTATTTTCCGAAGCACATCTGGAGTCATTCTGTCAACTGTGTGCATTCAGAGTGTTTTGACTCACAGAAATTGCAACGTGATTGAATACAACAGGCACCATGCAGACTTTTCTCAATGGGAGTAATGTCATAAATGTTCTACGCTTTGATCGATTCTTTTGAGAACAGTATTAGTTTCCGAAGCCCATCTGGAGGCATTTAGCAATCTGTGGACGTTTAGAATGTTGATGAAAAACAGAAATTGCGTCGGGATTGAATACAACAGGCACCATGCGGTCTTTTCTCCGTTGGAGCAATGTCTCAATCTGTCTATGCGTTGATCGATACCTGAGAGACCAGTAGTAGTTTCCGAAGCACATCTGGAGGCATTCTGTAATCTGCGGACAGTCGGAGTGTTGATGAAACACAGATATTGAATCAGGAATGAATACAACAGGCACCTTTCGGACTTTTCTCAAAAGGAGTAATGTCTCAAACTGTCTACGCTTTGATCGTTCCCTGGGAGACATTTAGTAGTTTCCGAAGCATATCTGGAGGCTTCCTGTAATCTGTGGACGTTGAGAGAGTTGATGAAACGCAGAAATTGCATCGGTATTGAATACAAAAGACACCATGCGGAATTTTCTCATTGGAAGTAATGTCTCAAACTGTCAACAGTTTGATCGATTTCCGGGAGACCAGTATTTGTTTTCGAAGCACAGCTGAAGGCTTCCTGTAATCTGTGGACGTTCATGGTGTTGATGAAACAGAAATTGCATCGGGATTAAACACAACAGACACCATGCGGACTTTCATCCATGGGAGTAATGTCTCAAACTGTCTACGTTTTGATCGATTCCTGGGAGAGCAGTAGTAGATTTCGAAGCACATCTGGAGGCATAGTGTAAACTGTGGACCTTCGGAATGTTGATGAAACACAGAAATTACATCGGGATTGAATAAAACAGGCACCATGCTGACTTTTCTCCATGGGAGTAATGTCTTAAACTGTCTGTGTTTTAAGCGATTACCAGTTGTAGTTTCTGAAGCACATCTTGAGGCATTCTGTAGTCTGTGGACTTTCAGAGTGTTGATGAAACACAGAAATTGCATCGGGATTGAATACAACCGGTACCATGTGGACTCTTCGCAATGTGAGTAATGTCTCAAACTGTGTATGCTTTGATCGTTCCCTGGGAGACCAGTAATAGTTTCCGAAGCACATCTGGATGCATTTTTTAATCTATGGTCGTTCAGAGTGTTGATGAAACACATAAATTTCATCGCGATTGAATACAACGGGCACCATACGAACTCTTCACAATGGGAGTAATGCCTCAAACGGTCTACGCATTGATCGATTCCTGGGAGACGGATAGTAGATTCCGAAGCACATCTGGAGGATACTGTAATCTGTGGACGTTCAGAGTGTTGATGAAACACAGAAATTGCATCGGGATTGAACACAACATTCACCATACGGACTTTTCTCCATGGGTGAAATGTCTCAAACTCTCTACACTTTGATCGATTTTTGGCAGACCTGTATTAGTTTCCGAAGCACAACTGGAGGCATTCTGTAATGATTGGCCGTTCAGAGTGTTGCTGAAACACAGAAATTGCATCGGGATTGAATACAACAGTCACCATGCGGACTTTTCTCCATGGAAGTAATGTCTCAAACTGTCTACAATGTGATCGTTACCTAAGAGACCAGTTGTAATTTCCGAAGCTCATCTAGAGGCTTCCTGTAATCTGTGGACGTTCAGAGTGTTGATGAGACACAGAAATCGCATCGGGATTGAATACAACAGGCCAAATGCAGAATTTGCTCCTAATGTCTCAAACTGTCTACATTTTGATCGATTTCTGGGAGACCAGTAGTTGTTTCCAAAGCACAGCTGAAGGCTTCCTGTAATCCGTGGTCGTTCATTGTGTTGATGAAACACAGAAATTGCGTCGGGATTGAAAACACATCTGGAACCATTTTGTAAACTGTGGACATTCAGAGTGTTATGAAACACAGAAATTGCATCGTGATTGAATACAACAGGCACCATGTGGACTTTTCTCAGTGGGAGTAATGTCAAAAATGTTCTACGCTTTGATCGATTCCTTTGAGAACAGTATTAGTTTCCGATGCACATCTGGAGGCATTTTGCAATCTGTGGACGTTTAGAATGTTGATGAAAAACAGAAATTGCGTCGGGATTGAATACAACAGGCAACATGCGGACTTTTCTCCATGGGAGTAACGTCTCAAACTGTCTACACTTTGATCGATTTCTGGGAGAAACGTAGTAGTTAGCGAAGCACATCTAGAGGCTTCCTGTAATCTGTGGACATTCAGATTGTTGATTAAACACAGAAATTACATCGGGATTGAACACAACAGGCACCATGCGTACTTTTCTCAATGGGAGTAATGTCTCAAGCTGTCTACGATGTGATCGATACCTGGGAGACCAGTAGTAGTTTAAGAAGCACATCTGGAGGCATTCTGTTAACTGTAGACCTTCAGAGTGTTGATGAAACACATAAATTACATCGGGATTGAATACAACAGACACCATGATGACTTTCCTCCATGGGACTAATGTCTCAAACTGTCTACGCTTTGATCGTTCTCTGGGAGACCAGTAGTAGTTTAAGAAGCACATCTGGAGGCATTCTGTAATCTGGTGAGCTTCAGAGTGTTGCTGAAGCACAGAAATTGCATCGGGATTAAATACAACAAGCACCATGCGGACTTTTCTCCATGAGAGTAATGTCTCAAACGGTCTATGCTTTCATCGATTCGTGAGAGACAAGTAGTAGTTTCCGAAGCACATCTGGAGGCATTCTGTAATCTGTGGACGTTCAGGGTATTAATGAACCACAGAAATTACATCGCGATTGAATACAACAGGCACCATGCGGACTCTTCGCAATGGGAGAAATGTCACAAATTGTCTACGTTTTGATCGTTGCCTGGGAGACCAGTAGTAGTTTAACAAGCACATCTGGAGGCATTCTGTAATCAGTGGACTTTCAGAGTATTGATGAAAGACAGAAATTGCATCGGGATTAAATACAACAAGCACCATGCGGGCTTTTCTCAATGAGAGTTATGCCTCAAACTGTCTACGCTTTCAACGATACCTGGGAGACCGGTTGTAGCTTCCGAAGCGCTTCTGGAATCATTCTGTAATCTGTGGATAGGCACATTGTTGATGATACACACAAATTGCATCTCAATTGAATATTACAGTCACCATGCAGACTTGTCGCCATGTCAGTAGTGTCTCAAACTGTGTACGCTTTGATCGTTCCCTTTGATACCGGTAGTAGTTTACGAAGCACATCTGTAGGTTTTTTGATATCCGTGGACGTTCAGAGTGTTGATGAAAATCCGAAATTGCATCGGGATTGAATACAACAGGCAGCATGCGGACTTTTCTCCATGGGAGTAATGTCTCAAACTGTCTACGATTTGATCTTATCCTGGGAGACCAGTAGTAGTTTCCGAAGCAATTCTGGAGGCATTCTGTAATTTGTGGATAGTCAGATTGTTGGTGAAACACCGAAAATGCATCGGGATTGAATACAACAGGAAACATGCGGACTTTTCTCCATGGGAGAAATGTCTCAAAATGTCTACGCTTTGATCGTTCCCTGGGACACCAGTAGTAGTTTCTCAAGCACATCTGAAGGCTTGCTGTAATCTGTGGACGTTCAGAGTGTTGATGAAACACAGAAATTGCATTGAGATTGAATACAACAGGCACAATGAAGACTTTTCTCAATGGGAGTAATGTCTCAAGCTGTCTACGCTTTGATCGATTCCTGGGAGACCAGTAGCAGTTTCCGAAGCACATCTGGAGACAATCTGTAATCTGTTGACCTTCAGAGTGTTGATGAAACACAGCAATTGCATCGGGACTATATTCAACAAGCACTATGATTACTTTACTCCATGGGAGTATTGTCTCAAACTGTCTACGATTTGATCGATTCCTGGGAGACCAGTAGTAGTTTCCGAAGCACATATGGAGGCAGTCTGTCATCTGTGGAACTTCAGAGTGTTGATGAAACACAGAAATTACATCGGGATTGAATACAACAGGCACCATGCGGACTTTCCTCCATGGGAGTAAAGTCTCAAACTGTCTACACTTTGATCGTTCCCTGGGAGACCAGTAGTAGTTTAAGAAGCACATCAGTAGGCATTCTGTAATCTGTTGACCTTCAGAGTGTTGCTGAAGCACAGAAATTGCTTCGAGATTAAATTCAACAAGCACCATGCGGACTCTTCGCAATGGGAGAAATGTCTCAAACAGTCTACCATTTGATCGTTCCCTGGGATACCAGTAGTAGTTTAACAAGCACATCTGGAGGCATTCTGTAACCTGTGGACTTTCAGAGTATTAATGAAAGACAGAAATTGCATCGGGATTAAATACAACAAGCACCATGCGGGCTTTTCTCAATGGGAGTTATGCCTCAAACTGTCTACGCTTTCAACGATACCTGGGAGACCAGTAGTAGTTTCCTAAGCACATCTGGAGACAATCTGTAATTTGTGTACCATCAGAGTGATGATGAAATACAGAAATTGCATCGGGGTTGAATACAAGAGGCAGCATGCGGACTTTTCTCCATGGGAGTGATGTCTCAATCTGTCTACTATTTGATCGAATTTGTGGGAGACCAGTAGTAGTTCCTGAAGCAGATATGGAGGCATTCTGTAATCTGTGGACCTTCAGAGTGTTGATGAAACACAGAAATTACATCGAGATTGAATACAACAGGCACAATGCTGACTTTTCTCAATGGGAGTAATGTCTCAAGCTGTCTACGCTTTGATCGATTCCTGGGAGACCAGTAGTAGTTTCCGAAGCACATCTGGAGACAATCTTTAATTTGTGGACCTTCAGAGTGATGATGAAACACGGAAATTACATCGGGGTTGAATACAACAGGCATCATGCGGACTTTTCTCCATGGGAGTAATGTCTCAAACTGTCTACGATGTGATCGATTCCTTGGAGACCAGTAGTAGTTTCCGAATCACATAAGGAGGCATTCTGTAATCTGTGGACCTTCAGAGGGTTGATGAAACACAGAAATTACATCTGTATTACATACAACAGGCACCATGCGGACTTTTCACCATGGGAGTAATGTCTCAAACTGTCTACGATTTGATCTATTTCTTTGAGACCAGTAGTAGTTTCTGAAGCAATTCTGGAGGCATTCTGTAATGTGTGGACTGTCTGATTGTTGATGATACACACAAATTGCATAGGAAATGAATATTACAGTCACCATGCGGACTTTTCTTTTCTCCGGGAGTAGTGCCTCCAACAGTCTACCCTTTGAACGTTCCCTTTGTTACCAGTAGTTGTTTCCCAAGCACATCTGGAGGCTTTTTGTAATCCGTGGACGTTCAGAGTGTAGATGAAAATCCGAAATTGCATCGGGATTGAGTACAACAGGTAACATGCGGACTTTTCTCCATGGGAGTAATGTTTTAAACTGTGTACGCTTTGATCGTTCCCTGGGACACCAGTATTAGTTTATGAATCACATCTGAAGGCTTCCTGTAATCTGTGGATGTTTAGAGTGTTGATAAAACACAGAAATTGCATCGAGATGAATACAAGAGTCACAATACGGACTTATCTCAATGGGAGTAATTTCTCAAGCTGTCTACGCTTTGATCGGTTCCTGGGAGACCAGTAGTAGTTTCTGAAGCACATCTGGAGACAATCTGTAATTTGTGGACCTTCAGAGTGATGATGAAACACAGAAATTGCATCGGGGTTGAATACAACAGGCAGCATGCGGACTTTTCTCCATGGGAGTAATATCTCAAACTGTCTACTATTTGATCGATTCCTGGGAGACCAGTAGTAGGTTCCGAAGCAATTCTGGATTCATTCTGTAATCTGTGGATAGTCAGATTGTTGATTAAACTTCGAAAATGCTCGGGATTGAATACAACAGGACATACAGTGCGGTCTTTTCTCCATGGGAGAAATGTCTCAAACTGTGTACGCTTTGATCGTTCCCTGGGACACCAGTAGTAGTTTCTCAAGCACATCTGAAGTCATGCTGTAATCTGTGGACGTCCAGAGTGTTGATGAAACACAGAAATTGCATCGAGACTGAATACAACAGGCATAATGCGGACTTTTCTCAATGGGAGTATTGTCTCAAGCTGTCTACGCTTTGATCGATTCCTGGGAGACCAGTAGTAGTTTCTGGAGCACATCTGGAGACAATATGAAATCTGTTGAACTTCAGAGTGTTGATGAAACACAGCAATTGCATCGGGATTAAATACAACAGGCACCATGATGACTTTACTCCATGGGAATAATTTCTGAAACTGTCTACGATTTGATCGATTCCTGGGAGACCAGTAGTAGTTTACGAAGCACATATGGAGGCATTCTGTAATCTGTGGACCTTCAGACTGTTGATGAAACACAGAAATTACATCGGGATTGAATACAACAGGCATCATGCAGACTTTTCTCCATGGGAGTAATGTCTCAAAATTTCTACGCTTTGATCGTTCCCTGGTAGACCAGTAGTAGTTTAACAAGCACATCTGGAGGCATTCTGTAATCTGTTGACATTCAGAGTGTTGATGAAACCCAGCAATTGCATCGGGATTAAATAAAACAGGCACCATGCGGACTTTTCTCTATGGGAGTTATGTCTCAAACAGTCTACGCTTTGATCGATACCTGGGAGACCAGTAATAGTTTCCGAAGCAGATCTTGAGGCATTCTGTAATTAGTGGACGGTCTGATTGTTGACGACACACACAAATTGTATAGGAATTGAATATTATAGACACCATGCGGACTTTTCTTTTCTCCGGGAGTATTGTCTCCAACTGTCTACGCTTTGAACGTTCCAATTGATGCCAGTAGTAGTTTCACAAGCACATCTGGAGGCTTCCTGTAGTCCGTGGACGTTGAGAGTGTTGATGAAATACAGAAACTACATCGGGATGGAACACAGCACGCGCCATGCCGACATTTCTCCATAATAGTAATGTCTCAAACCGACAAGCTTTGATCGTTTACCGGTAAGCCAGTTGTAGCTTAAGAAGCACATCTGGAGGCATTCTGTAATCTGTGGATAGTCAGATTGTTGATGAAACACTGAAATTGCATCGGGATTGAATACAACAGGAAACATGCGGACTTTTCTCCATGGGGGAAATGTCTCTAACTGTGTACGCTTTGATCGTTCCCTGGGACACCAGTAGAAGTTTCTCAAGCACATCCTAAGGCTTCCTGTAATCTGAGGACGTTCAGAGTGTTGATGAAACACAGATATTGCATCGAGATTGAAGACAACAGGCACAATGCGGACTCTTTGCAATGGTAGAAATGTCTCAAACTGTCTACGCTTTTGATCGTTCCAGGGAGACCAGCAGTAGTTTAAGAAGCACATCTGGAGGCATTCTGTAATCTGTTGACCTTCAGAGTGTTGATGAAAGACAGAAATTACATCGGGATTGAATACAACAGGCACAATCCGGACTTTTCTCAATGGGAGTAATATCTCAAGCTGTCTACGCTTTGATCGATTCCTGGGAGACCAGTAGTAGTTTCCGAAGCACATCTGGAGACAATCTGTAATTTGTGGGCCTTCAGAGTGATTATGAAACACAGAAATTGCATCGTGGTTGAATACATCAGGCAGCACGCGGACTTTTCTCGATGGGAGTAATGTCTCAAACTGTCAACGATTTGATCTACTCCTGGGAGACCAGTAGTAGTTTCCGAAGCACATATGGAGGCATTCTGTAATCTGTGGACCTTCAGAGTGTTGATGAAACACAAAAAATTACATCGGGATTGAATACAACAGGCACCATGCGGACTTTTCTCCATGGGAGTAATGTCTCAAACTGTCTATGCTTTGATCGTTCCCTGGGTGACCGGTAGTAGTATAAGAAGCACATCTGGAGGCATTCTGTGATCTGTTGACCTTCAGAGTGTTGATGAAACACAGAAATTGCTTCGGGATTAAATACAACAGCCACCATGCGGACTTTTCTCCATGGGAGTAATGTCTCAAACTGTCTACGATTTGATCGATTCCTGGGAGACCAGTAGAAGTTTCCGAAGCACATATGGAGGCATTCTGTAATCTGTGGACCTTCAGAGTGTTGATGAAACACAGAAATTACATCGGGATTGAATACAACAGGCACCATACGGACTTTACTCCATGGGAGTAATGTCTCAAACTGTCTACGTTTTAATCGTTCCCTGGGAGACCAGTAGTAGTTTAAGAAGCACATCTGGAGGCTTCATGTAATCCGTGGACGTTGAGAGTGTTGATGAAATACAGAAACTACATTGGGATTGAATACAGCAGGCGGCATGCCGACTTTTCTCCATAGGAGTAATGTCTCAAACCGTCAAGCTTTGATCGTTCCCTGGGAGACCAGTTGCAGTTTAAGAAGCACATCTGGGGGCATTCTGTAATCTGTTGACCTTCAGAGTGTTGATGAAGCACAGAAATTGCATCGGGATCAAATACAACAAGCACTATGCGGACTTTTCTCCATGGGAGTTTTGTCTCAAACTGTCTACGCTTTGACCGATACCTGGGAGACCAGTAGTAGTTTCCGAAGCACTTCTGGAGGTATTCTGTAATCTGTGGATAGTCAGACTGTTGATGAAACACAGAAATTGCATCGAGATTGAATACAACAGGCACCATGCGTACTCTTTGCAATGGTAGAAATGTCTCAAACTGTGTACGCTTTGATCGTTCCCTGGAGACCAGTAGTAGTTTATGAAGCACATCTGGAGGCATTCTGTAATCTGTTGACCTTCAGAGTGTTGATGGAGGAAAGAAATTGCATCGGGATTAAATACAACAAGCACCATGCGGGCTTTTCTTCATGGGAGTTATGTCTCAAATTGTCTACAATTTGAACGATACATGGGAGACACGTAGTAGATTCCGAAGCGCTTCTGGAGGCATTCTGTAATCTGTGGATAGTCAGATTGTTGATGATACACACCAATTGCATCGGAATTGAATATTACAGTCACCATGCAGACTTTACAACATGTCAGTAGTGTCTTACACTGTGTACGCTTAGATCGTCCCCTTTGATACCGGTAGTAGTTTCCGAAGCACATCTGGAGGCATTCTGTAATCCGCGGACCTTCAGAGTATTGATGAAAGACAGAAATTACATCGGGATTGAATACAACATGCACCATTTAGGCTTTTCTCCATGGGAGTTATGTCTCATGCTGACTACGGTTTGAACGATACCTGGGAGACCAGTACTAGTTTCCGAAGCACATCTGGAGGCATTCTGTAATCTGTGGACATTCTAATTGTTGATTATACACACAAATTGCATAGGAATTTAATATTACAGTCACCATACAGACTTTTCTCCATGTCAGTAGTGTCTCAAACTGTGTACACTTAGGTCGTTCCCTGTGATACCGATAGTAGTTTCCGAAACACATCTAGAGGCATTCTGCAATCAGTGGAATTTCAGAGTATTGATGAAAGACAGAAATTACATCGGGATTGAATACAACAGGCACAATCCGGATTTTTCTCAATGGGAGTAATATCTCAAGCTGTCTACGCTTTGATCGATTCCTGGGAGACCAGTAGTAGTTTCCGAAGCACATCTGGAGACAATCTGTAATTTGTGGGCCTTCAGAGTGATGATGAAACACAGAAATTGCATCGTGGTTGAATACAACAGGCAGCATGTGGACTTTTCTCGATGGGATTAATGTCTCAAACTGTCTACGATTTGATCGATTCCTGGGAGACCAGTAGTAGTTTCCAAAACACATATGGAGGCATTCTGTAATCTGTGGACCTTCAGAGTGTTGATGAAACACAGAAATTACATCGGGATTGAATACAACAGGCACCATACGGACTTTACTCCATGGGAGTAATGTCTGAAACTGTCTACGCTTTGATCGTTTCCTGGGAGACCAGTAGTAGTTTAAGAAGCACATCTGGAGGCTTCCAGTAATCCGTGGACATTGAGAGTGTTGATGAAATACAGAAACTACATTGGGATTGAATACAGCAGGCAGCATGCCGACTTTTCTCCATAGGAGTAATGTCTAAAACCGTCAAGCTTTGATCGTTCCCTGGGAGCCCAGTTGTAGTTTAAGAAGCACATCTGGAGGCATTCCGTAATCCTTGGACCTTCAGAGTGTTGACCAAGCACAGAAATTGCATCGGGATTGAATACAACAGGCTACATGCGGACTTTTCTCCGTGGGAGTAATGTCTCAAACGGTCTACGCTTTCATCGATTCGTGGGAGACCAGTAGTAGTTTACGAAGCACATCTGGGGGCATTCTGTAATGTGTGGAAGTTCAGAGTATTGATGATCCACAGAAATTACATCGGGATTGAATACAACAGGCACCATGCGGACTCTTTGCAATGGTAGAAATGTCTCAAACTGTCTACGCTTTGATCGTTCCTGGGAGACCAGCAGTAGTTCTAGAAGCACATCTGGAGGCATTCTATAATCTGTGGACAGTCTAATTGTTGATTATACACACAAATTGCATAGGAATTTAATATTACAGTCACCATGCAGACTTTTCTCCATGTCAGTAGTGTCTCAAACTGCGTACACTTTGGTCGTTCCCTGTGATACCGGTAGTAGTTTCCGAAGCACATCTGGAGGCTTTTTGATACCTGTGGACGTTCAGAGTGTTGATGAAAATCCGAAATTGCATCGGGATTGAATACAACAGGCACCATGCGGACTTTCCTCCATGGGAGTAAATTCTCAAACTGTCTACGCTTTGATCGTTCCCTGGGAGACCAGTAGTAGTTTAAGAGTTTTCTCAATGGGAGTTATGCCTCAAACTGTCTACGCTTTCAACGATACCTGGAAGACCAGTAGTAGCTTCCGAAGCGCTTCTGGAGGCATTCTGTAATCTGTGGATAGGCACATTGTTGATGATACACACAAATTGCATCGCAATTGAATATTACAGTCACCATGCAGACTTTTCGCCATGTCAATAGTGTCTCAAACTGTGAACGCTTTGATCGTTTCCTTTGATACCGGTAGTAGTTTACGAAGCACATCTGGAGGATTTTTGATATCTGTGGACGTTCAGAGTGTTGATGTAAATCCAAAATTGCATCGGGATTGAATACAACAGGCAGCATGCGGACTTTTCTCCATGGGAGTAATGTCTCAAACTGTCTACGATTTGATCTATTTCTGGGAGACCAGTAGTAGTTTCTGAAGCAATTCTGGAGGCATTCTGTAATTTGTGGATAGTCAGATTGTTAATGAAACACCGAAAATGCATCGGGATTGAATACAACAGGAAACATGCGGACTTTTCTCCATGGGAGAAATGTCTCAAACTGTCTACGCTTTGATCGTTCCCTGGGACACCAGTAGTAGTTTCTCAAGCACATCTGAAGGCTTGCTGTAATCTGAGGCCGTTCAGTGTGTTGATGAAACACAGAAATTACATCGGGATTGAATACAACAGGCACCATGCGGACTTTTCTCAATGGGAGTAATGTCTCAAGCTGTCTACGCTTTGATCGATTCCTGGCAGACCAGTAGTAGTTTCCGAAGCACATCTGGAGACAATCTGTAATCTGTTGACCTTCAGAGTGTTGATGAAACACAGCAATTGCATTGGGATTAAATACAACAGGCACCATGATGACTTTACTCCATGGGAGTAATGTCTCAAACTGTCTACGATTTGACCGAATCCTGGGAGACCAGTAGTAGTTTCCGAAGCACATATGGAGGCATTCTGTAATCTGTGGACCTTCAGAGTGTTGATGAAACACAGAAATTACATCGGGATTGAATACAGCAGGCACCATGCCGACTTCTCTCCATAGGAGTAATGTCGCAAATCGTCAAGCTTTGATCGTTCCTTGGGAGACCAGTTGTAGTTTAAGAAGCACATCTGGAGGCATTCTGTAATCTGTTGACCTTCAGAGTGTTGATGAACCACAGAAATTGCATCGTTATAAATTCAACAAGCACCATGCTTAATTTTCTCCATAGGAGCAATGTCTCAAACGTTCTACGCTTTCATCGATTCGTGAGAGACCAGTAGTAGGTTCCGAAGCACATCTGGAGGCATTCTGTAATTTGTGGATAGTCAGATTGTTGATGAAACACCGAAAATGCATCGGGATTGAATACAACAGGAAACATGCGGACTTTTCTCCATGGGAGAAATGTCTCA
Organism: Schistocerca gregaria; assembly: GCF_023897955.1. Lineage (NCBI taxonomy): Eukaryota > Metazoa > Arthropoda > Insecta > Orthoptera > Acrididae > Schistocerca > Schistocerca gregaria. The sequence goes on from NC_064927.1 coordinate 47,282,119, forward strand.
AACTGTCTGCGCTTTGATCGATTCCTGGGAGACCAGTAGTAGTTTCCGAAGCACATATGGAGGCATTCTGTCATCTGTGGAACTTCAGAGTGTTGATGAAACACAGAAATTACATCGGGATTGAATACAACAGGCACCATGCGGACTTTCCTCCATGGGAGTAAATTCTCAAACTGTCTACGCTTTGATCGTTCCCTGGGAGACCAGTAGTAGTTTAAGAGTTTTCTCAATGGGAGTTATGCCTCAAACTGTCTACGCTTTCAACGATACCTGGAAGACCAGTAGTAGCTTCCGAAGCGCTTCTGGAGGCATTCTGTAATCTGTGGATAGGCACATTGTTGATGATACACACAAATTGCATCGCAATTGAATATTACAGTCACCATGCAGACTTTTCGCCATGTCAGTATTGTCTCAAACTATGTACGCTTTGATCGTTCCCTTTGATACCGGTAGTAGTTTACGAAGCACATCTGGAGGCTTTTTGATATCCGTGGACGTTCAGAGTGTTGATGAAAATCCGAAATTGCATCGGGATTGAATACAACAGGCAGCATGCGGACTTTTCTCCATGGGAGTAATGTCTCAAACTGTCTACGATTTGATCTATTCCTGGGAGACCAGTAGTAGTTTCCGAAGCAATTCTGGAGGCATTCTGTAATTTGTGGATAGTCAGATTGTTGATGAAACACCGAAAATGCATCGGGATTGAATACAACAGGAAACATGCGGACTTTTCTCCGTGGGAGAAATGTCTCAAACTGTCGACGCTTTGGTCGTTCCCTGGGACACCAGTAGTAGTTTCTCAAGCACATCTGAAGGCTTGCTGTAATCTCTCGACGTTCAGAGTATTGATGAAACACAGAAATTGCATCGAGATTGAATACAACGGGCACAATGCGGACTTTTCTCAATGGGAGTAATGTCTCAAGCTGTCTACGCTTTGATCGATTCCTGGCAGACCAGTAGTAGTTTCCGAAGCACATCTGGAGGCATTCTGTAATCTGTTGACCTTCAGAGTGTAGATGAAGAACAGAAATTGCATCGAGATTAAATTCAACAAGCACCATGCGGACTCTTCGCAATGGGAGAAATGTCTCAAACTGTCTACGCTTTAATCGTTCCCTGGGATACCAGTAGTAGTTTAACAAGCACATCTGGAGGCATTCTGTAATCAGTGGACTTTCAGAGTATTGATGAAAGACAGAAATTGCATCGGGATTAAATACAAGAAGCACCATGCGGGCTTTTCTCAATGGGAGTTATGCCTCAAACTGTCTACGCTTTCAACGATACCTGGTAGACCAGTAGTAGCTTCCGAAGCGCTTCTGGAGGCATTCTGTAATCTGTGGATAGGCACATTGTTGATGATACACACAAATTGCATCGCAATTGAATATTACAGTCACCATGCAGACTTTTCGCCATGTCAATAGTGTCTCAAACTGTGTACGCTTTGATCGTTTCCTTTGATACCGGTAGTAGTTTACGAAGCACATCTGGAGGCTTTTTGATATCCGTGGACGTTCAGAGTGTTGATGTAAATCCAAAATTGCATCGGGATTGAATACAACAGGCAACATGCGGACTTTTCACCATGGGAGTAATGTCTCAAACTGTCTACGATTTGATCTATTTCTGGGAGACCAGTAGTAGTTTCTGAAGCAATTCTGGAGGCATTCTGTAATTTGTGGATAGTCAGATTGTTGATGAAACACCGAAAATGCATCGGGATTGAATACAACAGGAAACATGCGGACTTTTCTCCATGGGAGAAATGTCTCAAACTGTCTACGCTTTGATCGTTCCCTGGGACACCAGTAGTAGTTTCTCAAGCACATCTGAAGGCTTGCTGTAATCTGAGGCCGTTCAGTGTGTTGATGAAACACAGAAATTACATCGGGATTGAATACAACAGGCACCATGCGGACTTTTCTCCATGGGAGTATTGTCTCAAAATGTCTACGCTTTGATCGTTCCCTGGGAGACCAGTAGTAGTTTAAGAAGCACATCTGGAGGCATTCTGTAGTCTGTGGACTTTCAGAGTATTGATGAAAGACAGAAATTACATCGGGATTTAATACAATAGGCACCATGCGGGCTTTTCTCCATGGGAGTTATGTCTCAAACTGTCTACGCTTTGATCGTTCCCTGGGAGACCAGTAGTAGTTTAAGAAGCACATCTGGAGGCATTCTGTTATCTGTTGACCTTCAGAGTTTTGATGAAGCATAGTAATTGCATCGGGATTAAATACAACAAGCACCATGCGGACTTTTCTCCATGGGAGTTATGTCTCAAACTGTATACGTTTTGAACGATACCTGGCAGACCAGTAGTAGTTTCCGAAGCACATCTGGAGACAATCTGTAATCTGTTGACCTTCAGAGTGTTGATGAAACACAGCAATTGCATTGGGAATAAATACAACAGGCACCATGATGACTTTACTCCATGGGAGTAATGTCTCAAACTGTCTACGATTTTATCGATTCCTTGGAGACCAGTAGTAGTTTCCGAAGCACATATGGAGGCATTCTGTAATCTGCGGACCTTCAGAGTGTTGATGAAACACAGATATTACATCGGGATTGAAAACAACAGGCTTAATGCGGACTTTTCTCAGTGGGAGTTATGTCTCAAACGGTGTACGCTTTGATCGTTCCCTGGGAGACCAGTAGTAGTTTAAGAAGCACATCTGGAGGCACTCTGTAGTCTGTGGACTTTCAGAGTATTGATGAAAGACAGAAATTACATCGGGATTTAATACAACAGGCAGCATGCGGACTTTTCACCATGGGAGTAATGTCTCAAACTGTCTACGATTTGATCTATTTCTGGGAGACCAGTAGTAGTTTCTGAAGCAATTCTGGAGGCATTCTGTAATGTGTGGACAGTCTGATTGTTGATGATACACACAAATTGCATAGGAATTGAATATTACAGTCACCATGCGGACTTTTCTTTTCTCCGGGAGTAGTGCCTCCAACAGTCTACCCTTTGAACGTTCCCTTTGTTCCCAGTAGTTGTTTCCCAAGCACATCTGGAGGCTTTTTGTAATCCGTGGACGTTCAGAGTGTAGATGAAAATCCGAAATTGCATCGGGATTGAGTACAACAGGTAACATGCGGACTTTTCTCCATGGGAGTAATATCTCAAACTGTCTACTATTTGATCGATTCCTGGGAGACCAGTAGTAGTTTCCGAAGCAATTCTGGATTCATTCTGTAATCTGTGGATAGTCAGATTGTTGATGAAACTTCGAAAATGCATCGGGATTGAATACAACAGGACATATAGTGCGGTCTTTTCTCCATGGGAGAAATGCCTCAAACTGTGTACGCTTTGATCGTTCCCTGGGACACCAGTAGTAGTTTCTCAAGCACATCTGAAGTCATGCTGTAATCTGTGGACGTTCAGAGTGTTGATGAAACACAGAAATTGCATCGAGATTGAATACAAAAGGCATAATGCGGACTTTTCTCAATGGGAGTAATGTCTCAAGCTGTCTACGCTTTGATCGATTCCTGGGAGACCAGTAGTAGTTTAAGAAGCACATCTGGAGGCACTCTGTAATCAGTGGACTTTTAGAGTATTGATGAAAGACAGAAATTACATCGGGATTTAATACAATAGGCACCATGCGGGCTTTTCTCCATGGGAGTTATGTCTCAAACTGTGTACGCTTTGATCGATACCTGGGAGACCAGTATAGTTTAAGAAGCACATCTTTAGGCATTCCGTAATCCTTGGACTTTCAGAGTGTTGACGAAACACAGAAATTGCATCGGGATTGAATACAAGAGGCTTCATGCGGACTTTTCTCAATGGGAGTAATGTCTCAAACTGTCTACGCTTTGATCGATTCCTGGGAGACCAGTAGTAGTTTAACAAGCACTTCTGGAGGCATTCTGTAATCTGTTGACATTCAGAGTGTTGATGAAACACAGCAATTGCATCGGGATTAAATAAAAGAGGCACCATGAGGACTTTTCTCTAAGGGGGTTATGTCTCAAACTGTCTACGCTTTGATCGACACCTGGGAGACCAGTTGTAGTTTAAGAAGCACATCTGGAGGCATTCCGTAATCCTTGGACTTTCAGAGTGTTGACGAAACACAGAAATTGCATCGGGATTGAATACAAGAGGCTTCATGCGGACTTTTCTCAATGGGAGTAATGTCTCAAACTGTCTACGATTTGATCGATTCCTGGGAGACCAGTAGTAGTTTCCGAAGCACATATGGAGGCATTCTGTAATCTGTGGACCTTCAGAGTGTTGATGAAACACGGAAATTACATCGGGATTGAATACAACAGGCACCATACTGACTTTACTCCATGGGAGTAATGTCTCCAACTGTCTACGCTTTGATCGTTCCCTGGGAGACCAGTAGTAGTTTAAGAAGCACATCTGGAGGCTTCCTGTAATCCGTGGACGTTGAGAGTGTTGATGAAATACAGAAACTACATTGGGAATGAATACAGCAGGCAGCATGCCGACTTTTCTCCATAGGAGTAATGTCTCTAACCGTCAAGCTTTGATCGTTCCCTGGGAGACCAGTTGTAGTTTAAGAAGCACATCTGGGGATATTCTGTAATCTGTTGACCTTCAGAGTGTTGATGAAGCACAGAAATTGCATCGGGATTAAATACAACAAGCACCATGCGGACTTTTCTCCATGGGAGTTTTGTGTCACCTTTCTACACTTTGAACGATACCTGGGAGACCAGTAGTAGTTTCCGAAGCCCTTCTGGAGGCATTCTGTAATCTGTGGATAGTCAGATTGTTGATGAAACACCGAAATTGCATCGGGATTGAATACAACAGGAAACATGCGGACTTTTCTCCATGGGAGAAATGTCTCAAACTGTGTACGCTTTGATCGTTCCCTGGGACACCAGTAGAAGTTTCTCAAGCACATCTGAAGGCTTCCTGTAATCTGAGGACGTTCGGAGTGTTGATGAAACACAGAAATTGCATCGAGTTTGAATACAACAGGCCCCATGCGGACTCTTTGCAATGGTAGAAATGTCTCAAACTGTCTACGCTTTGATCTTTCCCTGGGAGACCAGTAGTAGTTTAAGAAGCACATCTGGAGGCATTCTGGGATCAGTGGACTTTCAGAGTATTGATGAAAGACAGAAATTACATCGGGATTTAATACAATAGGCACCATGCGGACTTTTCTCCATGGGAGTAATGTCTCAAACTGTCTACGCTTTGATCGTTCCCTGGGAGACCAGTAGTAGTTTAAGAAGCACATCTGGAGGCATTCTGTAAGCTGTTGACCTTCGGAGTGTTGATGAAGCACAGAAATTTCATCGGGATTAAATACAACAAGCACCATGCGGGCTTTTCTCCATGTGAGATATGTCTCAAAATGTCTACGCTTTGAACGATACCTGGGAGACCAGTAGTAGTTACCGAAGCGCTTCTGGAGGCAATCTGTAATCTGTGGATACTCAAATTGTTCATGATACACACAAATTGCATCGGAATTGAATATTACAGTCACCATGCAGACTTTTCTCCATGTCAGTAGTGTCTCAAACTGTGTACGGTTTGATCGATCCCTTTGGTACCGGTAGTAGTTTCCGAAGCACATCTTGAGGCATTCTGTAATCAGTGGACTTTCAGAGTATTGATGAATGACAGAAATTACATCGGGATTGAATACAACAGGCACAATGCGGACTTTTCTCAATGGGAGTAATATCTCAAGCTGTCTACGCTTTGATCGATTCCTGGGAGACCAGTTGTAGTTTCCGAAGCACAACTGGAGACAATCTGTAATTTGTGGACCTTCAGAGTGATGATGAAACGCAGAAATTGCATCGGGGTTGAATACAACAGGCAGCATGCGGACTTTTTCCCATGGGAGTAATGTCTCAAACTGTCTACGATTTGATCGATAGCTCGGAGACCGGTAGCAGATTCCGAAGCACATATGGAGGCATTCTGTAATCTGTGGACCTTCAGAGTGTTGATGAAACACAGAAATTGCATCGGGATTGATTACAACAGGCACCATGCCGACTTTACCGCATGGGAGTAATGTCTCGAACTGTCTACGCTTTGATCAATTCCTGGAAGACCAGTACTAGTATGCGAAGCACATCTGGAGATATTCTGTTATACGTTTACGTACATAGTGTTGATGAAACACAGAAATTGCATCCGGTATTGAACACAACAGGCACAATGCCGACTTTTCTGGATGGGAGTCATATCTCAAACTGTCTACGTTTTGATCGACGACTGGGAGAAAAGTAGTAGTAGCCGAAGCACATCTGGAGGCGTTCTGTAATCAGTGGAACTTCAGAGTGTGGATGAAAAACAGAAATTTCATCGAGATTGAATATAACAGGCGCCATGCCGACTTTTCTCCATGGAAGTAATGTCTCAAAGTGTCTACGCTTTGATCGATTCCTGGAAGAAAAGTAGTAGTATCTGAAGCACATCCGGTGGCATTCTGTAATCTGTGGACCTTCAGAGTGTTGATGAAACAAAGAAACTGCATCGGGATTGATCAGAACAGGTACCATGATGACTTTTCACCATCTGAGTAATGTCTCAAACTGTCAAGGCTTTGATCTTTTCCTGGAAGACCAATAGTAGTATCCGAAGCATATCTTGTGGCGTTCTGTAATCTGCGGACATTCAGAGTGTTGATGAAACACAGAAATTGCATCGGTATTGATTACAACAGTCACCATGCCGACTTTTCTCCAAGGGAGTAATGTCTCAAACTGTCTCCGCTTTTATCGATTACTGGGAGTCCAGTTGTAGTATCCGAAGCACATCTGGAGGAATTCTGTAATCTGTGGACATTCAGAGTGTTGATGAAAGACAATAATTTCATCGAGGTTGAATACAATAGGCACCATACTAATTTATCTCCATGGTAGTAAAGTCTCAGACTGTCTACGTTTCGATCGATTCCTCGGAGGGGAGTAGTAGTTTCCGAAGCACATCTGGAGGCATTCTGTAATCTGTGGACCTTCAGAGTGTTGTTGAAACACAGAAATGTCATCGAGATAAAATACAACAGTCACCTTGCCGAATTTTCTCCATGCGAGTAATGTCTCAAACATTCTACGCTTTGATCGACTCCTGGAAGACCAGTAACAGTATCCGAAGCACATCTGGAGTCATTCTGTAATCTGTGGGCGTTATTGTGTTGACGAAAGACAGAAATTTCATAGAGATTGAATGCATAGGTACCATACGAATTTTTCTCCATGGTAGAAACGTCTCACACTGTCGACGTTTTGATCAATTCCTCGGAGCCCAGTAGTAGTATCCGAAGCCCATCTGGAAGCATTCTGTAAACTGTGGACATTCAGAGTGTTGATGAAACATAAAAATTGCATCGGCATTGATTACTACAGGCACCATGGCGACTTTTCCCCATGGGAGTAAAGTGTCGAATTGTCTACGCTTTGATCGATTCCTGGAACACCAGTAGTAGTATCCGAAGCGCATCTGGAGTCATTCTGTAATCTGTGGACGTTTAGAGTGTTGATGAAACACAGAAATTGCTTCGGGATTGAATACAACAGGCAGCATGCCGGCTTTTCTCCATGGGAGTGATGTCTCAAACTGTCTACGCTTTGATCGATCCTTGGGATACAAGTATCAGAAGCACACCTGGAGGCATTCTGTAATCTGCAGACCTTCAGAGTGTTGATGAAACACAGAAACAGCATCAGGATTGATCAGAACAGGTACAATGCTGACTTTTCTCCATGGGATTGATGTCTCAAACAGTCTAAGCTTTGATCGATTAATAAGAGTCCAGTTGTAATATCCGAAGAATATCTGGATGCCTTCTGTAATGTGTAGACCTTCAGAGTATTGATGAAACACAGAAATTTCATCAAAATTGAATACAACAGGCACCATGCCGACTTTTCCTCATGGGAGTAATGTCACGAACTGTCTACGTCGTTATCGATTCCTGGAAGGCCAGTAGTAGCACTCGAAGCACATCTGGAGGCATTCTGTAATCTGTGGACCTTCAGAGTGTTGATGAAACATAGAAATTTCATCGTGATTGAATACAACATGCACCAGGCCGACTTTTCTCCATGGGCGTAATGTCTCAAACTGTCTACGCTTCGATCGCTTCCTGGCAGACCAGAAGTATTATCCGAAGCACATCTGGAGCCATTCTGTAACCTGTGGACGTTTAGAGTGTTGATGAAACACAGAATTGCATCGGGATTGAATACAATAGGTTCAATGCCGACTTTTCTCCATTGCAGGAATGTCTCAAACTGTCTACGCTTTGATCGATTCCTGGGAGACCAGTAGAAGTATCCGAAGTACATCTGGAGGCATTTTGTACTTTGTAGAACTTCAGAGTGTTGATGAAACACAGAAACTGCATCGGGATTGATCAGAACAGGCACCATGCCGACTTTTCCCCATGGGAGTAATGTCTCAAACTCTCTACGCTTTGATCGATTCCTGGGAGACCAGTAGTAGTATCCGAAGCACATCTGGAGGCATTCTGTAATCTGTGGATCTTTACAGTGTTGATGAAACACAGAAATTTCATCGGGATTGATTACAACAGGCACCACGCCGACTTTTCTCCATGGGAGTAATGTGTCGAACTGTCTACGCTTTGATCGATTCCTGGAACACCAGTAGTAGTATCCGAAGCGCATCTGGAGTCATTCTGTAACCTGTGGACGATTATAGTGTTGATGAAACACAGAAATTGCATCGGGAATGAATACAATAGGTTCAATGCCGACTTTTCTCCACGGGAGGAATGTCTCAAACTGTCTACGCTTTGATCGATTCCTGGGAGACCAGTAGAAGTATCCGAAGTACATCTGGAGGCATTCTGTAATCTGTAGAACTTTCAGAGTGTTGATGAAACACAGAAACTGCATCGGGATTGATCAGAACAGGTACCACGCCGACTTTTCCCCATGGGAAAAATGTCTCAAAATGTCTACGCTTTGATCGATTCCTAAGAGACCAGTAGTAGTATCCGAAGCACATCTGGAGGCATTCTGTATTCTGCGGACCTTCAGAGTGTTGATGAAACACAGAAATTTCATCAAATTTGAATACAACAGGCACCATGCCGACTTTTCCCCATGGGAGTAATGTCACAAACTGTCTACGTTGTGATCGATTCCTGGAAGACCAGTAGTAGCATTCGAAGCACATCTGGAGGCATTCTGTATTCTGTGGACCTTCAGAGTGTTGATGAAACACAGGAATTTCATCGTGATTGAATACAACAGGCACCAGGCCGACTTTTCTCAATGGGAGTAATGTCTCAAACAGTCTACGCTTTGATCGATTCCTGGGAGACATTTAGAAGTATCCGAAGTACATCTTGAGGCATTCTGTAATCCCTAGAATCTTCAGAGTGTTGTTGAAACACAGAAATTTCATCGGGATTGATTACAACAGGCATAATGCCGACTTTTCTCCATGGTAGTAATGTCTCAAACTGTCTACGCTTTGATCGATCCCTGGAAGACCAGTAGTATTATCCGAAGCACATCTGGAGGCATTCTGTAATCTGTGGACGTTCAGTGTGTTGATGAAAAACAGAAAATTGATAGAGGTTGAATGCAATAGGTACCATACCAATTTTTCTCCATGGTAGTAATGTCTCACACTGTCTACGTTTTGATCGATTCATCGGAGTCCAGTAGTAGTATCCGTAGCTCATCTGGAGGCATTCTGTAATATGTGGACATTCAGAGTGTTGATGAAACATAGAAGTTGCATCGGCATTGATTACAACAGGCACCATGCCGACTTTTCCCCATGGGAGTAATGTGTCGAACTGTCTACGCGTTGATCGATTCCTGGAACACCAGTAGTAGTATCCGAAGCGCATCGGGAGTCATTCTGTAACCTGTGGACGATTATAGTGTTGATGAAACACAGAAATTGCATCGGGAATGAATACAATAGGTTCAATGCCGACTTTTCTCCACGGGAGGAATGTCTCCATCTTTCTACGCTTTGATCGATTCCTGGGATACCAGTAGAAGTATCCGAAGTACATCTTTAGGCTTTCTGTAATCTGTAGAAACTTCAGAGTGTTGATGAAACACAGAAACTGCATCGGGATTGATCAGAACAGGTACCATGCAGACTTTTCTCCATGGGAGTAATGTCTCAAACTGTCTACGCTTTGATCGGTTCCTGGGAGACCAGTAGTAGTATCCGAAGCACATCTGGAGGCATTCTGTAATCTGTGGACATTCAGGGTGTTGATGAAACACTGAAAATTCATCGAGATTGAATACAACAATCACCATGCCGTCTTTTCTAGATGGTAGTAATGGCTCAAACTGTCTACGCTTTGATCGATTCCTCGGAGTGCAGTAGTAGTATCCGAAGCAAATCTGGAGGCATTCTGTAATCTGTGGACATTCAGAGTGTTGATGAAACAAAGAAACTGCATCGGGATTGATCAGAACAGGTACCATGATGACTTTTCACCATCTGAGTAATGTCTCAAACTGTCAAGGCTTTGATCTTTTCCTGGAAGACCAATAGTAGTATCCGAAGCATATCTTGTGGCGTTCTGTAATCTGCGGACATTCAGAGTGTTGATGAAACACAGAAATTGCATCGGTATTGATTACAACAGTCACCATGCCGACTTTTCTCCAAGGGAGTAATGTCTCAAACTGTCTCCGCTTTTATCGATTACTGGGAGTCCAGTTGTAGTATCCGAAGCACATCTGGAGGAATTCTGTAATCTGTGGACATTCAGAGTGTTGATGAAAGACAATAATTTCATCGAGGTTGAATACAATAGGCACCATACTAATTTATCTCCATGGTAGTAAAGTCTCAGACTGTCTACGTTTCGATCGATTCCTCGGAGGGGAGTAGTAGTTTCCGAAGCACATCTGGAGGCATTCTGTAATCTGTGGACCTTCAGAGTGTTGTTGAAACACAGAAATGTCATCGAGATAAAATACAACAGTCACCTTGCCGAATTTTCTCCATGCGAGTAATGTCTCAAACATTCTACGCTTTGATCGACTCCTGGAAGACCAGTAACAGTATCCGAAGCACATCTGGAGTCATTCTGTAATCTGTGGGCGTTATTGTGTTGACGAAAGACAGAAATTTCATAGAGATTGAATGCATAGGTACCATACGAATTTTTCTCCACGGTAGAAACGTCTCACACTGTCGACGTTTTGATCAATACCTCGGAGCCCAGTAGTAGTATCCGAAGCCCATCTGGAAGCATTCTGTAAACTGTGGACATTCAGAGTGTTGATGAAACATAAAAATTGCATCGGCATTGATTACTACAGGCACCATGGCGACTTTTCCCCATGGGAGTAAAGTGTCGAATTGTCTACGCTTTGATCGATTCCTGGAACACCAGTAGTAGTATCCGAAGCGCATCTGGAGTCATTCTGTAATCTGTGGACGTTTAGAGTGTTGATGAAACACAGAAATTGCTTCGGGATTGAATACAACAGGCAGCATGCCGGCTTTTCTCCATGGGAGTGATGTCTCAAACTGTCTACGCTTTGATCGATCCTTGGGATACAAGTATCAGAAGCACACCTGGAGGCATTCTGTAATCTGCAGACCTTCAGAGTGTTGATGAAACACAGAAACAGCATCAGGATTGATCAGAACAGGTACAATGCTGACTTTTCTCCATGGGATTGATGTCTCAAACAGTCTAAGCTTTGATCGATTAATAAGAGTCCAGTTGTAATATCCGAAGAATATCTGGATGCCTTCTGTAATGTGTAGACCTTCAGAGTATTGATGAAACACAGAAATTTCATCAAAATTGAATACAACAGGCACCATGCCGACTTTTCCTCATGGGAGTAATGTCACGAACTGTCTACGTCGTTATCGATTCCTGGAAGGCCAGTAGTAGCACTCGAAGCACATCTGGAGGCATTCTGTAATCTGTGGACCTTCAGAGTGTTGATGAAACATAGAAATTTCATCGTGATTGAATACAACATGCACCAGGCCGACTTTTCTCCATGGGCGTAATGTCTCAAACTGTCTACGCTTCGATCGCTTCCTGGCAGACCAGAAGTATTATCCGAAGCACATCTGGAGTCATTCTGTAACCTGTGGACGTTTAGAGTGTTGATGAAACACAGAATTGCATCGGGATTGAATACAATAGGTTCAATGCCGACTTTTCTCCATTGGAGGAATGTCTCAAACTGTCTACGCTTTGATCGATTCCTGGGAGACCAGTAGAAGTATCCGAAGTACATCTGGAGGCATTTTGTACTTTGTAGAACTTCAGAGTGTTGATGAAACACAGAAACTGCATCGGGATTGATCAGAACAGGCACCATGCCGACTTTTCCCCATGGGAGTAATGTCTCAAACTCTCTACGCTTTGATCGATTCCTGGGAGACCAGTAGTAGTATCCGAAGCACATCTGGAGGCATTCTGTAATCTGTGGATCTTTACAGTGTTGATGAAACACAGAAATTTCATCGGGATTGATTACAACAGGCACCACGCCGACTTTTCTCCATGGGAGTAATGTGTCGAACTGTCTACGCTTTGATCGATTCCTGGAACACCAGTAGTAGTATCCGAAGCGCATCTGGAGTCATTCTGTAACCTGTGGACGATTATAGTGTTGATGAAACACAGAAATTGCATCGGGAATGAATACAATAGGTTCAATGCCGACTTTTCTCCACGGGAGGAATGTCTCAAACTGTCTACGCTTTGATCGATTCCTGGGAGACCAGTAGAAGTATCCGAAGTACATCTGGAGGCATTCTGTAATCTGTAGAACTTTCAGAGTGTTGATGAAACACAGAAACTGCATCGGGATTGATCAGAACAGGTACCACGCCGACTTTTCCCCATGGGAAAAATGTCTCAAAATGTCTACGCTTTGATCGATTCCTAAGAGACCAGTAGTAGTATCCGAAGCACATCTGGAGGCATTCTGTATTCTGCGGACCTTCAGAGTGTTGATGAAACACAGAAATTTCATCAAATTTGAATACAACAGGCACCATGCCGACTTTTCCCCATGGGAGTAATGTCACAAACTGTCTACGTTGTGATCGATTCCTGGAAGACCAGTAGTAGCATTCGAAGCACATCTGGAGGCATTCTGTATTCTGTGGACCTTCAGAGTGTTGATGAAACACAGGAATTTCATCGTGATTGAATACAACAGGCACCAGGCCGACTTTTCTCAATGGGAGTAATGTCTCAAACAGTCTACGCTTTGATCGATTCCTGGGAGACATTTAGAAGTATCCGAAGTACATCTTGAGGCATTCTGTAATCCCTAGAATCTTCAGAGTGTTGTTGAAACACAGAAATTTCATCGGGATTGATTACAACAGGCATAATGCCGACTTTTCTCCATGGTAGTAATGTCTCAAACTGTCTACGCTTTGATCGATCCCTGGAAGACCAGTAGTATTATCCGAAGCACATCTGGAGGCATTCTGTAATCTGTGGACGTTCAGTGTGTTGATGAAAAACAGAAAATTGATAGAGGTTGAATGCAATAGGTACCATACCAATTTTTCTCCATGGTAGTAATGTCTCACACTGTCTACGTTTTGATCGATTCATCGGAGTCCAGTAGTAGTATCCGTAGCTCATCTGGAGGCATTCTGTAATATGTGGACATTCAGAGTGTTGATGAAACATAGAAGTTGCATCGGCATTGATTACAACAGGCACCATGCCGACTTTTCCCCATGGGAGTAATGTGTCGAACTGTCTACGCGTTGATCGATTCCTGGAACACCAGTAGTAGTATCCGAAGCGCATCGGGAGTCATTCTGTAACCTGTGGACGATTATAGTGTTGATGAAACACAGAAATTGCATCGGGAATGAATACAATAGGTTCAATGCCGACTTTTCTCCACGGGAGGAATGTCTCCAACTTTCTACGCTTTGATCGATTCCTGGGATACCAGTAGAAGTATCCGAAGTACATCTTTAGGCTTTCTGTAATCTGTAGAAACTTCAGAGTGTTGATGAAACACAGAAACTGCATCGGGATTGATCAGAACAGGTACCATGCAGACTTTTCTCCATGGGAGTAATGTCTCAAACTGTCTACGCTTTGATCGGTTCCTGGGAGACCAGTAGTAGTATCCGAAGCACATCTGGAGGCATTCTGTAATCTGTGGACATTCAGGGTGTTGATGAAACACTGAAAATTCATCGAGATTGAATACAACAATCACCATGCCGTCTTTTCTAGATGGTAGTAATGGCTCAAACTGTCTACGCTTTGATCGATTCCTCGGAGTGCAGTAGTAGTATCCGAAGCAAATCTGGAGGCATTCTGTAATCTGTGGACATTCAGAGTGTTGATGAAACATAGAAATTGCATCGGCATTGATTACAACAGGCACCATGCCGACTTTTCCCCATTTGAGTAATGTGTCGAACTGTCTACGCTTTGATCGATTCCGGGAACACCAGTAGTAGTATCCGAAGCGCATCTGGAGTCATTCTGTATCCTGTGGACGATTATAGTGTTGATGAAACACAGAAAATGCATCGGGAATGAATACAATAGGTTCAATGCCGACTTTCCTCCACGGGAGGAATGTCTCAAACTGTCTACGCTTTGATCGATTCCTGGAAGAGCAGTAATAGTATCCGAAGCACATCTGGAGGCATTCTGTAATCTGTGGACTTTCAGAGTGTTGATGAAACATAGAAATTGCAACGGGATTGAATTGAACAGGCCCCTTTACGACTTTTCTCCACAGGAGTAAGGTCTCAAATTTTCTACAATTTGATCGATTCCTGGGAGGCCAGTAGTAGTATCCGAAGCACATCTGGAGGCATTCTGTAATCTGTGGACCTTCCCAGTGTTGCTGAAACACAGACATTGAATCGGGATTGATTACAACAGGCACCATGCCGACTTTTCTCCATGGGTGTAATGTCTCGATCTGTCTACGCTTTGATCGATCCCTCGAAGACCAGAAGTATTATCCAAAGCACATCTGGAGGCATTCTGTAATCTGTGGACCATCAGAGTGTTGATGAAACACAGAAATTGCATCGGGACTGAATACAACAGGCACAATGCCGACTTTTCACCATGGGAGGAATGTCTCAAACTGTCTACGCTTTGATCGATTCCTTTGAGACCAGTAGATGTTTCCGAAGTACATCTGGAGGTATTCTGTAATCTGTAGAACTTCAGAGTGTTGATGAAACACAGAAACTGCATCGGGATTGATCAGAATAGGTACCATGCCGACTTTTCCCCATGGGAGTAATGTCTCAATCTGTCTACGCTTTGATCGATTGCTGGGAGACAAGTAGTAGTATCGGAAGCACATCTGGAGGCATTCTGTAATCTGTGGACATTCAGAGTGTTGATGAAACACAGATATTTCATCGAGATTGAATACAACAGGCACCATACCAACTTTTCTCCATGGTAGTAATGTCTCAAACTGTCTACGATTTGATCGTTTCCTGGAAGACCAGTAGTGGTATCTGAAGCACATCTGGAGGCATTCTGTAATCTGTGGACCTTCAGAGTGTTGATGAAACACAGATATTGCATTGGGATTGATTACAACTGGCACCATGGCGTCTTTTCCCCACGGGAGCAATGTCAGGATCTGTTTAAGTTTTGATCGATTCCTGGAAGACCAGTAGTATTATCCGAAGCACGTCTGAAGTCATTCAGTAATCTGTGGACGTTCAGACTGTTGATGAAACACAGAAATTGCATCGGGATTGATTACAAGAGGCACCATGCCGACTTTCCTCCATGGGTGAAATGTCTCGATCTGTCTACGCTTTGATCGATCCCTCGAAGACCAGAAGTATTATCCAAAGCCCATCTGGAGGCATTCTGTAATCTATGGACGTTCAGGGTGTTGATGAAAGACAGAAATTTCATAGAGGTTGAATACAATAGGCACCATACCAATTTTTCTCCATGGTAGTAATGTCTCACACTGTCTACGTTTTGACCGATTCCTCGGAGTCCAGTAGTAGTATCCGAAGCACATCTGGAGGCATTCTGTAATCTGTGGACCATCAGAGTGTTGATGAAACACAGAAATTGCATCGGGACTGAATACAACAGGCACAATGCCGACTTTTCACCATGGGAGGAATGTCTCAAACTGTCTACGATTTCATCTGTTCCTGGGAGACCAGTAGATGTTTCCGAAGTACATCTGGAGGCATTCTGTAATATGTAGAACTTCAGAGCGTTGATGAAACACAGAAATTGCAACGGGATTGAATAGAACAAGCCCCTTTACGACTTTTCTCCACACAAGTAAGGTCTCAAACATTCTACGCTGTGATCGATTCCTGGGAGTCCAGTAGTAGTATCCGAAGCACATCGGGAGGCTTTCTGTAACCTGTGGACATTCAGAGTTTTGATGAAACATAGAAATTGCATCGGCATTGATTACCACAGGCACCATGCCGACTTTTCCCCATGGCAGTAATGTGTTGAACTGTCTACGCTTTGATCGATTCCTGGAACACCAGTAGTAGTATCCGAAGCGCATCTGGAGTCATTCTGTAACCTGTGGACGATTAGAGTGTTGATGAAACACAGAATTGCATCGGGATTGAATACAATTGGTTCAATGCCGACTTTTCTCCATTGGAGGAATGTCTCAAACTGTCTACGCTTTGATCGATTCCTGGGAGACCAGTAGAAGTATCCGAAGTACATCTGGAGGCATTTTGTAATTTGTAGAACTTCAGAGTGTTGATGAAACACAGAAACTGCATCGGGATTGATCAGAACAGGCACCATGCCGACTTTTCCCCATGGGAGTAATGTCTCAAACTCTCTACGCTTTGATCGATTCCTGGGAGACCAGTAGTAGTATCCGAAGCACATCTGGAGGCATTCTGTAATCTGTGGATCTTTACAGTGTTGATGAAACACAGAAATTTCATCGGGATTGATTACAACAGGCACCACGCCGACTTTTCTCCATGGGAGTAATGTGTCGAACTGTCTACGCTCTGATCGATTCCTGGAACACCAGTAGTAGTATCCGAAGCGCATCTGGAGTCATTCTGTAACCTGTGGACGATTATAGTGTTGATGAAACACAGAAATTGCATCGGGAATGAATACAATAGGTTCAATGCCGACTTTTCTCCACGGGAGGAATGTCTCAAACTGTCTACGCTTTGATCGATTCCTGGGAGACCAGTAGAAGTATCCGAAGTACATCTGGAGGCATTCTGTAATCTGTAGAACTTTCAGAGTGTTGATGAAACACAGAAACTGCATCGGGATTGATCAGAACAGGTACCACGCCGACTTTTCCCCATGGGAGTAATGTCTCAAAATGTCTACGCTTTGATCGATTCCTAAGAGACCAGTAGTAGTATCCGAAGCACATCTGGAGGCATTCTGTATTCTGCGGACCTTCAGAGTGTTGATGAAACACAGAAATTTCATCAAATTTGAATACAACAGGCACCATGCCGACTTTTCCCCATGGGAGTAATGTCACAAACTGTCTACGTTGTGATCGATTCCTGGAAGACCAGTAGTAGCATTCGAAGCACATCTGGAGGCATTCTGTATTCTGTGGACCTTCAGAGTGTTGATGAAACACAGGAATTTCATCGTGATTGAATACAACAGGCACCAGGCCGACTTTTCTCAATGGGAGTAATGTCTCAAACAGTCTACGCTTTGATCGCTTATTGGCAGACCAGGATTAGTATCCGATGCACATCTGGAGGCATTCTGTATTCTGCGGACCTTCGGAGTGTTAATGAAACACAGAAATTGCAACGGGATTGAATTAAACATTCCCCTTTACGACTTTTCTCCATAGGAGTAATGTCTCAAGCATTCTACGCTTTGATCGATACCTGGAAGACCAGTAGTATTATCCGAAGCACATCTGGATTCATTCTGTAATCTGTGGACTTTCAGTGTGTTGATGAAAGACAGAAATTTCATAGAGGTTGAATGCAATAGGTACCATACCAATTTTTCTCCATGGTAGTAATGTCTCACACTGTCTACGTTTTGATCGATTCCTCGGAGTGCAGTAGTAGTATCCGAGGCACATCTGGAGGCATTCTGTAATCTGTGGACATTCAGAGTGTTGATGAAACATAGAAATTGCATCGGCATTGATTACAACAGGCACCATGCCGACTTTTCCCCATGGGAGTAATGTGTCGAACTGTCTACGCTTTGATCGATTCCGGGAACACCAGTAGTAGTATCCGAAGCGCATCTGGAGTCATTCTGTATCCTGTGGACGATTATAGTGTTGATGAAACACAGAAAATGCATCGGGAATGAATACAATAGGTTCAATGCCGACTCTCCTCCACGGGAGGAATGTCTCAAATCTGTCTACGCTTTGATCGATTCCTGGAAGACCAGTAATAGTATCCGAAGCACATCTGGAGGCATTCTGTAATCTGTGGACTTTCAGAGTGTTGATGAAACATAGAAATTGCAACGGGATTGAATTGAACAGGCCCCTTTACGACTTTTCTCCACAGGAGTAAGGTCTCAAACATTCTACCATTTGATCGATTCCTGGGAGGCCAGTAGTAGTATCCGAAGCACATCTGGAGGCATTCTGTAATCTGTGGACCTACCCAGTGTTGCTGAAACACAGACATTGAATCGGGATTGATCACAACAGGCACCATGCCGACTTTTCTCCATGGGTGTAATGTCTCGATCTGTCTACGCTTTGATCGATCCCTGGAAGACCAGTAGTGTTATCCGAAGCACATCTGGAGGCATTCTGTAATCTGTGGACGTTATTGTGTTGATGAAAGACAGAATTTACATAGAGGTTGAATGCATAGGTACCATACCAATTTTTCTCCATGGTAGAAATGTCTCACACTGTCTACGTTTTGATCAATTCCTCGGAGTCCAGTAGTAGTATCCGAAGCACATCTGGAGGCATTCTGTAATCTGTGGACGTTTAGAGTGTTGATGAAACACAGAAACAGCATCAGGATTGATCAGAACAGGTACAATGCTGACTTTTCTCCATGGGATTAATGTCTCAAACAGTCTACGCTTTGATCGATTAATAAGAGTCCAGTTGTAATATCCGAAGAATATCTGGAGGCATTCTGTAATGTTTAGACCTTCAGGATATTGATGAAACACAGAAATTTCATCAAATTTGAATACAACAGGCACCATGCCGACCTTTCCCCATGGGAGTAATGTCACGAACTGTCTACGTCGTTATCGATTCCTGGAAGGCCAGCAGTAGCATTCGAAGCACATCTGGAGGCATTCTGTATTCTGTGGACCTTCAGAGTGTTGATGAAACACAGAAATTTCATCGAGATCGAATACAACAGGCATCAGGAGGACTTTTCTCCGTGGGAGTAATGTCTCAAACTGTCTTCGCTTTGATCGCTTCCTGGCAGACCAGAAGTATTATCCGAAGCACATCTGGAGGCATTCTGTAATCTGTGGACGTTCAGTGTGTTGATGAAACACAGAAATTGCATCGCGATTGAATACAACAGGCACAATGTCGACTTTTCTCCATGGGCGGAATGTTTCAAACTGCCTACGCTTTGATCGATTCCTGGGAGACATTTAGAAGTATCCGAAGTACATCTGGAGGCATTCTGTAATCCCTAGAATCTTCAGAGTGTTGTTGAAACACAGAAATTTCATCGGGACTGATTACAACAGGCATAATGCCGACTTTTCTCCATGGTAGTAATGTCTCAAACTGTCTACGCTTTGATCGATCCCTGGAAGACCAGTAGTATTATCCGAAGCACATCTGGAGGCATTCTGTAATCTGTGGAAGTTCAGTGTGTTGATGAAAGACAGAAAATTGATAGAGGTTCAATGCAATAGGTACCATACCAATTTTTCTCCATGGTAGTAATAACTCACACTGTCTACGTTTTGATCGATTCATCGGAGTCCAGTAGTAGTATCCGTAGCTCATCTGGAGGCATTCTGTAATATGTGGACATTCAGAGTGTTGATGAAACATAGAAGTTGCATCGGCATTGATTACAACAGGCACCATGCCGACTTTTCCCCATGGGAGTAATGTGTCGAACTGTCTACGCGTTGATCGATTCCTGGAACACCAGTAGTAGTATCCGAAGCGCATCTGGAGTCATTCTGTAACCTGTGGACGATTATAGTGTTGATGAAACACAGAAATTGCATCGGGAATGAATACAATAGGTTCAATGCCGACTTTTCTCCACGGGAGGAATGTCTCAAACTGTCTACGCTTTGATCGATTCCTGGGATACCAGTAGAAGTATCCGAAGTACATCTTTAGGCTTTCTGTAATCTGTAGAAACTTCAGAGTGTTGATGAAACACAGAAACTGCATCGGGATTGATCAGAACAGGTACCATGCAGACTTTTCTCCATGGGAGTAATGTCTCAAACTGTCTACGCTTTGATCGGTTCCTGGGAGACCAGTAGTAGTATCCGAAGCACATCTGGAGGCATTCTGTAATCTGTGGACATTCAGGGTGTTGATGAAACACTGAAAATTCATCGAGATTGAATACAACAATCACCATGCCGTCTTTTCTAGATGGTAGTAATGGCTCAAACTGTCTACGCTTTGATCGATTCCTGTAAGACCAGTAATAGTATCCGAAGCACATCTGGAGGCATTCTGTAATATGTGGACCTTCAGAGTGTTGATGAAACACAGAAATTGCAACGGGATTGAATTGAACAGGCCCCTTTACGACTTTTCTCCACAGGAGTAAGGTCTCAAACATTCTACCCTTTGATCGATTCCTGGGAGACCAGTAATAGTATCCGAAGCACATCTGGAGGCATTCTATAATCTGTGGACATTCAGAGTGTTAATGATACATAGAAATTGCATCGGCATTGATTACAACATTCACGATGCCGACTTTTCCCCATGGGAGTAATGTGTCGAACTTTCTACGATTTGATCGAATCCTGGAACACCAGTAGTAGTATCCGAAGCGCATCTGGAGTCATTCTGTAATCTGTGAACGTTTAGAGTGTTGATGAAACACAGAAATTGCATCGGGATTGAATACAACAGGCAGCATGCCGGCTTTTCTCCATGTAAGTAATGTCTCAAACTGTCTACGCCTTGATCGATTTTTGGGATACAAGTATCCGAAGCGCTCCTGGAGGCATTCTGTAATCTGTAGACCTTCAGAGTGTTGATGAAACACAGAAACTGCATCAGAATTGATCAGAACAGGTACAATGCTGACTTTTCTCCATGGGAGTAACGTCTGAGACAGTGTACGCTATGATCGATTAATAAGATTCCAGTTGTAATATCCGAAGAATATCTGGAGGCATTCTGTAATCTGCTGACATTCAGAGTGTTGGTGAAGCACAGAAATTTCATCGAGATTGAATTCAACAGGCACCATACCAACTTTTCTCCATGTTAGTAATGTCTCAAACTGTCTACGATTTGATCGATTCCTGGAAGACCAGTAGTATTATCTGAAGCACATCTGGAGTCATTCTGTACCCTGTGGACGATTAGGGTGTTGATGAAACACAGAAATTGCATCGGGCATGAATACAATAGCTTCATAGCCGACTTTTCTGCACGGGAGGAATGTCTCAAACTGTCTACGCTTTGATCGATTCCTGGGAGACCAGTAGAAGTATCCGAAGTACATCTGGAGGCATTCTGTAATCTGTAGAAATATCAGAGTGTTGATGAAACACAGAAATTCATCGAGATTGAATACAACAGGCACCAGGCCGACTTTTCTCCATGGTAGTAATGTCTCAAACTGTCTACGCTTTGATCGATCCCTGGAAGACCAGTAGTATTATCCGAAGCACATCTGGAGGCATTCTGTAATCTGTGGACTTTCAGAGTGTTGATGAAACATAGAAATTGCATGGGCATTGATTACAACAGGCACCATTCCGACTTTTCCCCATAGGAGTAATGTGTCGAACTGTCTACGCTTTGATCCATTCCTGGAACAGCAGTAGTAGTATGCGAAGCGCATCTGGAGTCATTCTGTAACCTTTGGACAATTAGAGTGTTGATGAAACACAGAAATTGCATCGGGAATGAATACAATAGGTTCAATGCCGACTTCTCTCCACGGGAGGAATATCTCAAACTGTCTACGGTTTGATCGATTCCTGGGTGACCAGTAGAAGTATCCGAAGCACATCTGGAGGCATTCTGTAATCTGTGGACATTCAGAGTGTTGATGAAACATAGAAATTGCATCGGCATTGATTACAACAGGCACCATGCCGACTTTTCCCCATGGCAGTAATGTGTTGAACTGTCTACGCTTTGATCGATTCCTGGAACACCAGTAGTAGTATCCGAAGCGCATCTGGAGTCATTCTGTAACCTGTGGACTTTTAGAGTGTTGATGAAACACAGAAATTGCATCGGGAATGAATACAATAGGTTCAATGCCGACTATTCTCCATTGGAGGAATGTCTCAAACTGTCTACGCTTTGATCGATTCCTGGGTGACCAGTAGAAGTATCCGAAGTACATCTGGAGGCATTTTGTAATCTGTAGAACTTCAGAGTGTTGATGAAACACAGAAACTGCATCGGGATTGATCAGAACAGGTACCATGCAGACTTTTCTCCATTTTAGTAATGTCTGAATGTGTCTACACTTTGATCGATTCCTGGGAGACCAGTAGTAGTATCCGAAGCACGTCTGGAGGCATTCTGTAATCTGTGGACATTCAGAGTGTTGATGAAACACAGAAATTTCATCGACATTGAATACAACAGGCACCATACCAACTTTTCTCCATGGTAGTAATGTCTCAAACTGTCTACGAGTTGATCGTTTCCTGGAAGACCAGTAGTAGTATCTGAAGCACATCTGGAGGCATTCTGTAATCTGTGGACCTTCAGAGAGTTGATGAAACACAGAAATTGCATTGGGATTGATTACAATTGGCACCATGCCGATTTTTCCCCACGGGAGCAATGTCAGGATCTGTCTACGCTTTGATCGATTCCTGGAACACCAGTAGTAGTATCCGAAGCACATCTGGAGGAATTCTGTAATCTGTGGACCATCAGAGTGTTGTTGAAACACAGAAATTGCATCGGGATTGATTACAACAGGCACTATGTCGACTTTTCTCTATGGGAGTAATGTCTCAAACTGTCTACGCTTTGATCGATTCCTTTGAGACCAGTAGATGTTTCCGAAGTACATCTGGAGGCATTCTGTAATCTGTAGAACTTCTGAGTGTTGATGAAACACAGAAACTGCATCGGGATTGATCAGAATAGGTACCATGCCGACTTTTCCCCATGGGAGTAATGTCTCAAACTGTCTACGCTTTGATCGATTGCTGGGAGACAAGTAGTAGTATCCGAAGCACATCTGGAGGAATTCTGTAATCTGTGGACCTTCAGAGTGTTGATGAAACACAGAAATTTCATCATGATTGAATACATCAATCACCATGCCGACTTCTCTCCATGCATGTAATGTCTCAAACTGTCTAAGCTTTGATCGATTCCTTCGAGACCAGTAGTAGCATCCGAAGCACATCTGGAGACATTCTGTAAACTGTGTACCTTCAGAGTGTTGATGAAGCACAGAAATTGCATCGGGATTGATTACAACAGGCGCTATGTCGACTTTTCTCCATGTTTGTAATGTCTCGTACTGTCTACGATTTGATCGATACCTGGAAGACCAGTAGTATTATCCGAAGCACATCTGGAGGCATTCTATAATCTTTAGGCGTTCAGAGTGTTGATTAAAGACAGAATTTTCATAGAGGTTGAATACAATAGGCACCATACCAATTTTTCACCATGATAGTAATATCTCACAATGTCTACGTTTTGATCGATTCCTGAGAGTCATGTAGTAGTATGCGAAGCACATCTGGAGGCATTCTGTAATCTGTGGACCTTCAGAGTGTTGATGAAGCACAGAAATGTCATCGGGATTGATTACAACAGGCACCATTCCTACTTTTCCCAATGGAAATAATGTCTCGATCTGTCTGGGCTTTGATTGACTCCTGGAAGACCAGTAATAGTATCCGAAGCACATCTGGATACATTCTGTAATCTGTGGATCTACAGAGTGTTGATGAAACACAGAAATTTCATCGACATTGAATACAACAATCACCATGCCGAATATTCTCAATGCGAGTAATGTCAAAAACTGTCTACGCTTTGATCGATTCCTGGAATACCAGTAATAGTATCCGAAGCACATCTGGAGGCATTCAGGAATCTGTGGACCTTCAGAGTGTTGATGAAACACAGAAATTGCAACGCGATTGAATAGAACAGTCTCCGTTACGACTTTTCTCCATAGAAGTAAGGTCTAAAACTTTCAACGCTTCGATCGATTCATGGGAGACCAGTAGTAGTATCCGAAGGTCATCTGGAGGCATTCTGTAATCTGTGGACATTCAGAGTGTTGATGAAACATAGAAACTTCGTCGAGATTGAATACAACAGGCAACAAGTCGACGTTTCTTCATGCGAGTAATGTCTCAAACTGTCTACGCTTTGATCGATTAATGAGAGTCCAGTTGTAGTATCCGAACCATATCTGGAGGCATTCTGTAATCTGTGGACCTTCAGAGTGTTGATGAAACACAAAAATTTCATCGAGATTGAATACAACAGGCACCATACCAACTTTTCTCCATCCTAGTGAAGGCACAAACTGTCTACGCATAGATCGGTTCCTGGAATACCAGTTGTAGTATCCGAATCACATCTGGAGTCATTCTGTAATCTGTGGACGTTTAGAGTGTTGATGAAACACAGAAATTGCATCGAGATAGAATGCAACAGGCACAATGCCTACTTTTCTCCATGGGAGTAATGTCTCAAACTGTCTAGGCTTTGATCGATTCCTGGGAGACCAGTAGTAGTATCCGAAGCACATCTGAAGGCATTCTGTAATCTGTGGACCTTCAGAGTGTTGATGAAAAACAGAAACTTTGTCGATATTGAATACAACAGGCACCCTGCCGACTTTTTTCCATGGTTGTAATATCTCGAACTGTCTACGCTTTGATCGACTCCTCGGAGTCAAGTAGTAGAATTCGAAGCACATCTGGAGGCATTCTGTAATATAAAGAACTTCAGAGTGTTGATGAAACACAGATACTGCATCGGGATTGAATGCAATAGGCACCGTGCCGACTTTTCTCCTTGGGAGTAATGTCTCATAATGACTAGGCTTTGATCGATTCCTGGAAGACCAGTAGTAGTTACCGAAGCACATCAGGACGCATTCTGTAATCTGTAGACCTTCAGAGTGTTGATGAAACACAGAAATTGCGTCGGTATTGATTACAACAGGAACCATGCCGACTTTTCTCCATGGTAGTAATGTCACAAACTGTCTACGCTTTAATCGTTTCCTGCAAGACCAGTAGTAGTATCTGAAGCACATCTGGAGGAATTCTGTAATCTGTGGACCTTCAGAGCGTAGATGAAACAAGAAATTGCAAGGGGATTGAATAGAACAGGCCCCGTTACGACTTTCCTCTATAGGAGTAAGGTCTCAAACTTTCTTTAGTTTGATCGTTTACTGGAAGACCAGTAGCAGTATCTGAAGCACTACAGGCGGCATTCTGTAATCTGTGGACCTTCAGAGTGTTGATGAAACACAGAAATTGCATTGCGATTGATTACAACAGGAACCATGCCGACTTTTCCCCATTGGATTAATGTCTCGAACTGTCAACGTTTTGATCGATTCGCGGAGAACCAGTAGTAGTATCCGAAGCACATCTGGAGTCATTCTGTAATCTGTGGACGTTTAGAGTGTTGATGAAACACAGAAATTTCATCGAGATTGAATACAACAGGCACCATGCCGACTTTCTCCATGGTAGTAATGTCTCATACTGTCTAGGCTTTGATCGATTCCTGGAAGACCAGCAGTAGTATCCGAAGCACATGTGGAGGCATTCTGAAATCTGTGGACCTTCAGAGTGTTCATGAAATACAGAAATTGCCACGGGATTGAATACAACAGGCACCGTTGCGACTTTTCTCCATAGGAGTAAGGTCTCAAATTTTCACCGCTTTGATCGATTCCTATGAGACATGTAGTAGTATCCGAAGCAGATCTGGAGGCATTCTGAAATCTGTGGACGTTCAGAGTGCTGATGAAACACAGAAATTGCAACGGGATGAAATACAATAGGCACAATGCCGACTTTTCTCCATGGGAGGAATGTCTCAAACTTTCTACACTTTGATTGATTCCTGGGATACAAGTATCCGAAGCACACCTGGAGGCATTCTGTAATCTGTGGACCTTCAGAGTGTTGATGAAGCACAGAAATTTCATCGAGATTGAATACAACAGGAACCATGCCGACTTTTCTCCCTGAGAGTAATGTCTCAAACTGTGTACACTTTGATCAATTCCTGGGAGACCAGCAGAAGTATCAGAAATACATCAGTAGGCATTCTGTAATCTGTAGAACTTCAGAGTGTTGATGAAACACAGAAACTGCAACGGGATTGAATTGAAAAGGCCCTGTTTCGACTGTTCTCTATATGAGTAAGGTCTCAAACATTCTACGCTTTGATCGATTCCTGGGAGTCCAGTAGTAGTATCCGAAGCACATCTGGAGGCATTCTGTAATCTGTGGCCCTTCAGAGTGGTGATGAAACACAGAAACTTCATCGAGATTGAATACAACAATCACCATGAAGACCTTTCTCCATGCGAGTAATGTCTCAAACTGTCTACGACTTGATTTGTTCCTGGAAGACCAGTAGTAGTATCCGAAGCACATCTGGAGATATTCTGTAATCTGTGGACGTTCAGAGTGTTGATGAAACACAGTCATTGCATCCGGATTGATTACAACAGGCACCGTGGCGACATTTCCCCATGGGAGTAATGTCTCAAACTGTCTACATTTTGATCGATTCCTGGAATACCAGTTGTATTATCCGAATCACATCTGGAGTCATTCTGTAATCTGTGGACGTTTAGAGTGTTGATGAAACACAGAAATTGCATAGAGATAGAATGCAACACTCACAATACCTACTTTTCTCCATGGGAGTAATGTCTCAAACTGTCTACGCTTTGATCGATTCCTGGGACACCAGTAAAAGTATTCGAAGCACATCTGAAGGCACTCTGTAATCTGTGGACCTTCAGAGTGTTGATGAAACACAGAAACTGCATCGGGATTGAATACAACAGGCACCATGCCGACTTTTCTCCATGGGAGTAATGTCTCATACTGTCTAGGCTTTGATCGATTCCTGGAAGACTAGTAGTAGTTACCGAAGCACATCAGGAGGCATTCTGTAATCTGTGGACTTTCAGAGTGTTCATGAATCACAGAATTTGCATTGGGATTTATTACAACAGGTACCATGCCGACTTTTCACCATTGGAGTAATGTCTCGATGTTTCTTCCCTTTGATCGATTCCTGGGAGACCAGTAGTAGTATGCGAAGCACATCTGGAGTCATTCTGTAATCTGTTTACCTTCAGAGTGTTGATGAAACACAGAAATTGCATCGAGATTGATTACAAAAGGCACCATGCCGACTTTTCTCCATGGGAGTAATGTCTCATACTGTCTAGGCTTTGATCGATTCCTGGAAGACCAGTAGTAGTTACCGAAGCACATCAGGAGGCATTCTGTAATCTGTGGACTTTCAGAGTGTTGATGAAACAAGAAATTGCAACGGGATTGAATAGAACAGGCCCCGTTACGACTTTTCTCCATAGGAGTAAGGTCACAAACTTTCGTCCCTTTGATCGATTCCTGGGAGACCAGTAGTAGTATCCGAAGCACATCTGGAGTCATTTTGTAATCTGTTTACCTTCAGAGTGTTGATGAAACACAGAAAGTGCATCGAGATTGATTACAACAGGCACCCTGAAGACTTTTTTCCATGTTTGTAATGTCTCGAACTGTCTAGGCTTTGATCGACTCCTCGGAGTCCATTAGTGGTATCCGAAGCACATCTGGAGGCATTCTGTAATCTGTGGACCTTCGGAGTGTTGATGAAACACAGAAATTACATTGGGATTGAATACAAAAGGCAGCATGAAGACTTTTCTCCATGGGAGTAATGTCTCAAACTGTCTACGTTCTGATCGATTAATGAGAGTCCAGTTGTAGTATCCGAACCACATCTGGAGGCATTCTGTAATCTGTAGAACTTCAGAGTGTTGACGAAACACAGAAACTGCATCGGGATTGATCAGAACAGGTACCATGCCGCCTTTACCCCATGGGAGTAACGTCTCAAACTGTCTACGCTTTCTTCGATTCCTGGAATACCAGTAATAGTATCCGAAGCACATCACTAGGCATATTGTAATCTGTGGACCTTGAGAGTGTTGATGAAACAAAGAAACTGCGACGGGATTGAATAGAACACGCCCCTTTACGACTTTTCTCCATAAGAGTAAGGTCTCAAATTTTCAACGCTTCGATCGATTCATGATAGACCAGTAGTAGTATCCGAAGCACATCTGGCGGCATTCTGTAATCTGTGGACCTTCAGAGTGTTGATGAAACATAGAAACTTCGTCGAGATTGAATACAACAGGCAACAAGTCGTCGTTTCACCATGGGAGTAATGTGTCAAACTGCCTACGCTTTGATTGATTCCTAGGTTACAAGTATCCAAAGCAAACCTGGAGGCATTCGGTAATCTGTAGATTTTTCAGAGTGATAATGAAACAAAGAAACTGCATCGGGATTGATCGGAATAGGTACCATGCTGTTTTTTCTCCATGGGAGTAATGTCTCAAACTGTCTACGCTTTGATCGATTAATGAGAGTCCAGTTGTAGTATCCGAACCACATCTGGAGGCATTCTGTAATCTGTGGACCTTCAGTGAGTTAATGAAACACAGATATTGCATCGAGATTGAATGCAACAGGCACTATACCAACTTTTCTCCATGGCAGTAAATGTCACAAACTGTCTACACTTTGATCATTTCCTTGAAGACCAGTAGCAGTATCTGAAGCACATCTGGAGGCATTCTGTAATCTGTGGACCTTCAGATTGTTGATGAAACACAGAAATTGCTTCTGGATTGAATGCAACTGGCACAATGCAGACTTTTCTCCATGGGAGGAATTACTCAAACGGTCTACGCTTTGAACGATTCCTGGGAGACCAGTAATAGTATCCGAAGCACATCTGTAGGCATTCTGCAATCTGTGGACCCTCAGAGTGTTGATGAAACACAGAAATTTCATCGAGAGTGAATACAACAGCACCATGCCGACTTTTCTCTATGGTAGTAATGTCTCATACTGTCTAGGATTTGATCGATTCCTGGAAGACCAGTAGTAGTTACCAAAGCACATCAGGCGGCATTCTGTAATATGATAACCTTCAGAGTGTTCATGAAATACAGAAATTGCAATGGGATTGAATACAACAGGCACCGTTACGCCTTTTCTCCATTGGAGTAAGGTCTCAAATTTTCAACGCTTTGATCGATTCCTATGAGACCAGTAGTAGTATCCGAAGCAAATCTGGAGGTATTCTGAAATCTGTGGACGTTCAGAGTGCTGATGAAACACAGAAATTGCTTCGTAATTGAATACAACAGGCACAATGCCGACTTTTCTAAATGGGAGGAATGTCTCAAACTTTCTACACTTTGATTGATTCCTGGGATACATGTATTCGAGGCACACCTGGAGGCATTCTGTAATCTGTGGACCTTCAGAGTGTTGATGAAGCACAGAAATTTCATCGAGATTGAATACAACAATAACCAGGCCGACTTTTCTCCATGCGAGTAACGTCTCAAACTGTCTACGCTTTCATCGATTCCTAGAAGACCAGTAATAGTATCCGAAGCACATCACTAGGCATATTGTAATCTGTGGACTTTGAGAGTGTTGATGAAACAAAGAAACTGCAACGGGATCGAATAGAACACGCCCCTTTACGACTTTTCTCCATAAGAGTAAGGTCTCAAATTTTCAACGCTTCGATCGATTCATGAAAGACCAGTAGTAGTATCCGAAGCACATCTGGAGGCATTCTGTAATCTGTGGACCTTCAGAGTGTGATGAAACATAGAAACTTCGTCGAGATTGAATACAACAGGCAACAAGTCGTCGTTTCACCATGGGAGTAATGTGTCAAACTGTCTACGCTTTGATTGATTCCTAGGTTACAAGTATCCGAAGCAAACCTGGAGGCATTCGGTAATCTGTAGATCTTCAGAGTGATGATGAAACAAATAAACTGCATCGGGATTGATCAGAATAGGTACCATGCTGTTTTTTCTCCATTGGAGTAATGTCTCAAACTGTCTACGCTTTGATCGATTAATGAGAGTCTAGTTGTAGTATCGGAACCATATCTGGAGGCTTTCTGTAATCTGTGGACGTTCAGATTGTTGATGAAACACAGAATTTTAATCGAGATGGAATACAACAGGCACCATACCAAATTCTCTCCATGGTAGAAAAGTCACAAACTGTCTACACTTTGATCGGTTCCTGGAAGACCAGTTTCAGTATCCGAAGCACATCTGGACTCATTCTGTAATCTGTGGACGTTCAGAGTGTTGATGAAACACAGTCATTGCATCGGGATTGATTACAACAGGCACCGTGGCGACATTTCCCCATGGGAGTAATGTCTCAAACTGTGTACGTTTTGATCGATTCCTGGAATACCAGTTGTATTATCCGAATCACATCTGGAGTCATTCTGTAATCTGTGGACGTTTAGAGTGTTGATGAAACACAGAAATTGCATAGAGATAGAATGCAACAGGCACAATACCTACTTTTCTCCATGGGAGTAACGTCTCAAACTGTTTACGCTTTCATCGATTCCTGGAAGACCAGTAATAGTATCCGAAGCACATCTCTAGGCATATTGAAATCTGTGGACCTTCAGAGTGTTAATGAAACAAAGAAACTGCAACGGGATTGAATAGAACACGCCCCGTTACGACTTTTCTCCATAGGAGTAAGGTCTCAAATTTTCAACGCTTCGATCGATTCATGGGAGACCAGTAGTAGTATCTGAAGCACATCCGGAGGCATTCTGTAATCTGTGGACCTTCAGAGTGTTGATGAAACATAGAAACTTCATCGAGATTGAATAAAACAGGGAACAAGTCGACGTTACTCCATTGGAGTAATGTGTCAAACTGTCTACACTTTGATTGATTCCTAGGTTACAAGTATCCGAAGCAAACCTGTAGGCATTCGATAATCTGTAGATCTTTAGAGTGAAAATGAAACAAAGAAACTGCACTGGGATTGATCGGAATAGGTACCATGCTGTTTTTTCTCCATGGGAGTAATGTCTCAAACTGTCTACGCTTTGATCGATTAATGAGATTCCAGTTGTAGAATCGGAACCATATTTGGAGGCTTTCTGTAATCTGTGGTCTTTCAGAGTGTTCATGAAACACATAAATTGCATTGGGATTTATTACAACAGGTACCATACCGACTTCTCACCGTAGGAGTAATGTCTCGAACTTTCTTCCCTTTGATCGATTCCTGGGAGACCAGTAGTAGTATGCGAAGCACATCTGGAGTCATTCTGTAATCTGTTTACCTTCAGAGTGTTGATGAAACCCTGAAATTGCATCGAGATTGATTACAACAGGCACCATGCCGACTTTTCTCCATGGGAGTAATGTCTCATACTGTCTAGGCTTTGATGGATTCCTGGAAGACCAGTAGTAGTTACCGAAGCACATCAGGAGGCATTCTGTAATCTGTGGACTTTCAGAGTGTTGATGAAACAAGAAATTGCAACGGGATTGAATAGAACAGGCCCCGTTACGACTTTTCTCCATAGGGGTAAGGTCTCAAACTTTCTTCCCTTTGATCGATTGCTGGGAGACCAGTAGTAGTATCCGAAGCACATCTGGAGTCATTCTGTAATCTGTTTACCTTCAGAGTGTTGATGAAACACAGAAATTGCATCGAGATTGATTACAACAGGCACCCTGCCGACTTTTTTCCATGGTTGTAATGTCTCGAACTGTCTACGCTTTGATCGACTCCTCGGGGTCCAGTAGTAGTATCCGAAGCACATCTGGAGGCATTCTGTAATCTGTAGATCTTCAGAGTGATGATGAAACACAGAAACTGCAACGGGATTGATCAGAATAGGTACCATGCTGTTTTTTCTCCATGGGAGTAATGTCTCAAACTGTCTACGCTTTGATCGATTAATGAGAGTCCAGTTGTAGTATCCGAACCACATCTGGAGGCATTCTGTAATCTGTGGACTTTCAGTGAGTTGATGAAACACATAAATTTCATCGAGATTGAATGCAACAGGCACTATACCAACTTTTCCCTATGGTAGTAAATGTCACAAACTGTCTACACTTTGATAATTTCCTGGAAGACCAGTAGCAGTTTCTGAAGCACATCTGGAGGCATTCTGCAATCTGTGGACCTTCAGAGTGTTCATGAAATACAGAAATTGCAACGGGATTGAATACAACAGTAACCGTTACGACTTTTCTCCATAGGAGTAATTTCTCAAATTTTCAACGCTTTGATCGATTCCTATGAGACCTGTAGTAGTATCCGAAGCAGATCTGGAGGCATTCTGAAATCTGTGGACGTTCAGAGTGCTGATGAAACACAGTAATTGCATCGGGATTGAATACAACAGGCACAATGCCGACTTTTCTCCATGGGTGGAATGTCTCAAACTTTCTACACTTTGATTGATTCCTGAGATACAAGTATTCGAGGCACACCTGGAGGCATTCTGTAATCTGTGGACCTTCAGAGTGTTGATGAAGCACAGAAATTTCATCGAGATTGAATACAAAAGGAACCATCCCGACTTTTCTCCATGAGGTTAATGTCTCAAACTGTGTACTCTTTGATCAATTCCTGGGAGACCAGCAAAAGTATCCGAAGTTCATCAGTAGGCATTATGTAATCTGTAGAACTTCAGAGTGTTGATGAAACACAGAAACTGCAACGGGATTGAATTGAACAGACCCTGTTACGACTGTTCTCAATAGGAGTAAGGTCTCAAACATTCTACGCCTTGATCGATTCCTGGGAGTCCAGTAGTAGTATCCGAAGCACATCTGGAGGCATTCTGTAATCTGTTGAACTTCAGAGTGTTGATGAAACATAGAAACTTCGTCGAGATTTAATACAACAGGCAACAAGTCGTCGTTTCACCATGGGAGTAATGTGTCAAACTGTCTACGCTTTGATTGATTCCTAGGTTACAAGTATCCGATGCAAACCTGGAGGCATTCTGTAATCTGTAGATCTTCAGAGTGATGATGAAACACAGAAACTGCATCGGGATTGATCAGAATAGTTACCATGCTGTTTTTTCTCCATGGGTGTAATGTCTCAAACTGTCTACGCTTTGATCGATTAATGAGAGTCCAGTTGTAGTATCCGAACCACATCTGGAGGCATTATGTAATCTGTGGACCTTCAGTGAGATGATGAAACACAGAAATTTCATCGAGATTGAATGCAACAGGCACTATACCAACTTTTCTCCATGGTAGTAAATGTCACAAACTGTCTACACTTTGATCATTTCCTGGAAGAACAGTAGCAGTAATTGAAGCACATCTGGAGGCATTCTGTAATCTGTGGACCTTCAGATTGTTGATGAAACACAGAAATTGCTTCTGGATTGAATGCAACTGGCACAATGCAGACTTTTCTCCATGGGAGGAATTACTCAAACGGTCTACGTTTTGATCGATTCCTGGGAGACCAGTAGAAGCATCCGAAGCACATCTGGCGGCATTCTGTAATCTGTAGAACTTCAGAGTGTTGACGAATCACAAAAACTGCATCGGGATTGATCAGAACGGGTACCATGCCGCCTTTTCTCCATGGGAGTAATGTCTCAAAGTGTCTACGCTTTGAACGATTCCTGGGAGACCAGTAATAGTATCCGAAGCACATCTGTAGGCATTCTGCAATCTGTGGACCCTCGGAGTGTTGATGAAACACAGAAATTTCATCGAGATTGAATACAACAGGCACCATGCCGACTTTTCTCCATGGTAGTAATGTCTCATACTGTCTAGGATTTGATGGATTCCTGGAAGACCAGTAGTAGTTACCGAAGCACATCAGGCGGCATTCTGTAATCTGTTGACCTTCAGAGTGTTCATGAAATACAGAAATTGCAACGGGATTGAATACAACAGGCACCGTTACGACTTTTCTCCATAGGAGTAATGTCTCAAATTTTCAACGCTTTGATCGATTCCTATGAGACCAGTAGTAGTATCCGAAGCAGATCTGGAGGCATTCTGAAATCTGTGGACGTTCAGAGTGCTGATGAAGCACAGAAATTGCATCGGGATTGAATACAACAGGCACAATGCCGACTTTTCTCCATGGGTGGAATGTCTCAAACTTTCTACACTTTGATTGATTCCTGAGATACAAGTATTCGAGGCACACCTGGAGGCATTCTGTAATCTGTGGACCTTCAGAGTGTTGATGAAGCACAGAAATTTCATCGAGATTGAATACAACAGGAACCATCCCGACTTTTCTCCATGAGAGTAATGTCTCAAACTGTGTACACTTTGATCAATTCCTGGGAGACCAGCAAAAGTATGCGAAGTACATCAGTAGGCATTCTGTAATCTGTAGAACTTCAGAGTGTTGATGAAACACAGAAACTGCAACGGGATTGAATTGAACAGGCCCTGATACGACTGTTCTCTATAGGAGTAAGGTCTCAAACATTCTATGTCTTGAGCGATTCCTGGGAGTCCAGTAGTAGTATCCGAAGCACATCTGGAGGCATTCTGTAATCTGTGGACCTTCAAGGTGTTGATGAAACACAGAAATTTCATCGAGATTGAATACTACAATCACCATGCCGACTTTTCTCCATGCGAGTAATGTCTCAAACTGTCTAGGACTTGAACGATTCCTGGAAGACCAGTAATAGTATCCGAAACTCATCTCTAGGCATTCTGTAATCTGTGGACCTTCAGAGTGTTGATGAAACAAAGAAATTGCAACGGGATTGAATAGAACAGGCCCCGTTACGGCTTTTCTCCATGGGAGAAATGTCTCAAACTTTCAACGCTTCGATCGATTTATGGGAGACCAGTAGTAGTATCCGAAGCACATCTGGAGGCATTCTGTAATCTGTGGACCTTCAAAGTGTTGATGAAACACAGAAATTGCATCGGTATTGATTACAACAAGCACCATGCCGACTTTTTTCCATGGTAGTAATGTCACAAACTGTCTACGCTTTGATCGTTTCCTGCAAGACCAGTAGTAGTATCTGAAGCACATCTGGAGGAATTCTGTAATCTGTGGACCTTCAGAGTGTTGATGAAACACAGAAATTTCATCGAGATTGAATACAACAATAACCATGCCGACTTTTCTCCAAGCGAGTAACGTCTCAAACTGTCTACGCTTTCATCGATTCCTGGAAGACCAGTAATAGTATCCGAAGCACATCTCTAGGCATATTGAAATCTGTGGACCTTCAGAGTGTTGATGAAACAAAGAAACTGCAACGGGATTGAATAGAACACACCCCGTTACGCCTTTTCTCCATAGGAGTAAGGTCTCAAATTTTCAACGCTTCGATCGATTCATGGGAGACCAGTAGTAGTATCTGAAGCACATCCGGAGGCATTCTGTAATCTGTGGACCTTCAGAGTGTTGATGAAACATAGAAACTTCATCGAGATTGAATAAAACAGGGAACAAGTCGACGTTACTCCATTGGAGTAATGTGTCAAACTGTCTACGCTTTGATTGATTCCTAGGTTACAAGTATCCGAAGCAAACCTTGAGGCATTCGGTAATCTGTAGATCTTCAGAGTGATGATGAAACACAGAAACTGCATCGGGATTGATCGTAATAGGTACCATGTTGTTTTTTCTCCATGGGAGTAATGACTCAAACAGTCTACGCTTTGATCGATTAATGAGAGTCCAGTTGTAGTATTGGAACCATATCTGGAGGCATTCTAAAATCTGTGGACCTTCAGAGTGTTGATGAAACACAGAAATTTCATCTAGATAGAATACAACAGGCACCATACCAACTTTTCTCCATGGTAGTAAAGTCACAAACTGTCTACGCTTTTATCGGTTCCTGGAAGACCAGTAGTAGTTTCCGAAGCGCAACTGGAGGCATTCTGTAATCTGTGGACGTTCAGAGTGTTGAAGAAACACAGTCATTGCATCGGGATTGATTACTACAGGCACCATGCCGACATTTCCCCATGGGAGTAATGTCTCAAACTGTCTACGCTTTGATCGATTAATGAGATTCCAGTTGTAGAATCGGAACCATATTTGGAGGCTTTCTGTAATCTGTGGTCTTTCAGAGTGTTCATGAAACACATAAATTGCATTGGGATTTATTACAACAGGTACCATACCGACTTCTCACCGTAGGAGTAATGTCTCGAACTTTCTTCCCTTTGATCGATTCCTGGGAGACCAGTAGTAGTATGCGAAGCACATCTGGAGTCATTCTGTAATCTGTTTACCTTCAGAGTGTTGATGAAACCCTGAAATTGCATCGAGATTGATTACAACAGGCACCATGCCGACTTTTCTCCATGGGAGTAATGTCTCATACTGTCTAGGCTTTGATGGATTCCTGGAAGACCAGTAGTAGTTACCGAAGCACATCAGGAGGCATTCTGTAATCTGTGGACTTTCAGAGTGTTGATGAAACAAGAAATTGCAACGGGATTGAATAGAACAGGCCCCGTTACGACTTTTCTCCATAGGGGTAAGGTCTCAAACTTTCTTCCCTTTGATCGATTGCTGGGAGACCAGTAGTAGTATCCGAAGCACATCTGGAGTCATTCTGTAATC
Organism: Schistocerca gregaria; assembly: GCF_023897955.1. Lineage (NCBI taxonomy): Eukaryota > Metazoa > Arthropoda > Insecta > Orthoptera > Acrididae > Schistocerca > Schistocerca gregaria. Next base: position 47,318,964 of record NC_064927.1, read on the forward strand.
TGTTTACCTTCAGAGTGTTGATGAAACACAGAAATTGCATCGAGATTGATTACAACAGGCACCCTGCCGACTTTTTTCCATGGTTGTAATGTCTCGAACTGTCTACGCTTTGATCGACTCCTCGGGGTCCAGTAGTAGTATCCGAAGCACATCTGGAGGCATTCTGTAATCTGTAGATCTTCAGAGTGATGATGAAACACAGAAACTGCAACGGGATTGATCAGAATAGGTACCATGCTGTTTTTTCTCCATGGGAGTAATGTCTCAAACTGTCTACGCTTTGATCGATTAATGAGAGTCCAGTTGTAGTATCCGAACCACATCTGGAGGCATTCTGTAATCTGTGGACTTTCAGTGAGTTGATGAAACACATAAATTTCATCGAGATTGAATGCAACAGGCACTATACCAACTTTTCCCTATGGTAGTAAATGTCACAAACTGTCTACACTTTGATAATTTCCTGGAAGACCAGTAGCAGTTTCTGAAGCACATCTGGAGGCATTCTGTAATCTGTGGACCTTCAGATTGTTGATGAAACACAGAAATTGCTTCTGGATTGAATGCAACTGGCACAATGCAGACTTTTCTCCATCGGAGGAATTACTCAAACGGTCTACGCTTTGAACGATTCCTGGGAGACCAGTAATAGTATCCGAAGCCCATCTGTAGGCATTCTGCAATCTGTGGACCTTCAGAGTGTTCATGAAATACAGAAATTGCAACGGGATTGAATACAACAGTAACCGTTACGACTTTTCTCCATAGGAGTAATTTCTCAAATTTTCAACGCTTTGATCGATTCCTATGAGACCTGTAGTAGTATCCGAAGCAGATCTGGAGGCATTCTGAAATCTGTGGACGTTCAGAGTGCTGATGAAACACAGTAATTGCATCGGGATTGAATACAACAGGCACAATGCCGACTTTTCTCCATGGGTGGAATGTCTCAAACTTTCTACACTTTGATTGATTCCTGAGATACAAGTATTCGAGGCACACCTGGAGGCATTCTGTAATCTGTGGACCTTCAGAGTGTTGATGAAGCACAGAAATTTCATCGAGATTGAATACAAAAGGAACCATCCCGACTTTTCTCCATGAGGTTAATGTCTCAAACTGTGTACTCTTTGATCAATTCCTGGGAGACCAGCAAAAGTATCCGAAGTTCATCAGTAGGCATTATGTAATCTGTAGAACTTCAGAGTGTTGATGAAACACAGAAACTGCAACGGGATTGAATTGAACAGACCCTGTTACGACTGTTCTCAATAGGAGTAAGGTCTCAAACATTCTACGCCTTGATCGATTCCTGGGAGTCCAGTAGTAGTATCCGAAGCACATCTGGAGGCATTCTGTAATCTGTTGAACTTCAGAGTGTTGATGAAACATAGAAACTTCGTCGAGATTTAATACAACAGGCAACAAGTCGTCGTTTCACCATGGGAGTAATGTGTCAAACTGTCTACGCTTTGATTGATTCCTAGGTTACAAGTATCCGATGCAAACCTGGAGGCATTCTGTAATCTGTAGATCTTCAGAGTGATGATGAAACACAGAAACTGCATCGGGATTGATCAGAATAGTTACCATGCTGTTTTTTCTCCATGGGTGTAATGTCTCAAACTGTCTACGCTTTGATCGATTAATGAGAGTCCAGTTGTAGTATCCGAACCACATCTGGAGGCATTATGTAATCTGTGGACCTTCAGTGAGATGATGAAACACAGAAATTTCATCGAGATTGAATGCAACAGGCACTATACCAACTTTTCTCCATGGTAGTAAATGTCACAAACTGTCTACACTTTGATCATTTCCTGGAAGAACAGTAGCAGTAATTGAAGCACATCTGGAGGCATTCTGTAATCTGTGGACCTTCAGATTGTTGATGAAACACAGAAATTGCTTCTGGATTGAATGCAACTGGCACAATGCAGACTTTTCTCCATGGGAGGAATTACTCAAACGGTCTACGTTTTGATCGATTCCTGGGAGACCAGTAGAAGCATCCGAAGCACATCTGGCGGCATTCTGTAATCTGTAGAACTTCAGAGTGTTGACGAATCACAAAAACTGCATCGGGATTGATCAGAACGGGTACCATGCCGCCTTTTCTCCATGGGAGTAATGTCTCAAAGTGTCTACGCTTTGAACGATTCCTGGGAGACCAGTAATAGTATCCGAAGCACATCTGTAGGCATTCTGCAATCTGTGGACCCTCGGAGTGTTGATGAAACACAGAAATTTCATCGAGATTGAATACAACAGGCACCATGCCGACTTTTCTCCATGGTAGTAATGTCTCATACTGTCTAGGATTTGATGGATTCCTGGAAGACCAGTAGTAGTTACCGAAGCACATCAGGCGGCATTCTGTAATCTGTTGACCTTCAGAGTGTTCATGAAATACAGAAATTGCAACGGGATTGAATACAACAGGCACCGTTACGACTTTTCTCCATAGGAGTAATGTCTCAAATTTTCAACGCTTTGATCGATTCCTATGAGACCAGTAGTAGTATCCGAAGCAGATCTGGAGGCATTCTGAAATCTGTGGACGTTCAGAGTGCTGATGAAGCACAGAAATTGCATCGGGATTGAATACAACAGGCACAATGCCGACTTTTCTCCATGGGTGGAATGTCTCAAACTTTCTACACTTTGATTGATTCCTGAGATACAAGTATTCGAGGCACACCTGGAGGCATTCTGTAATCTGTGGACCTTCAGAGTGTTGATGAAGCACAGAAATTTCATCGAGATTGAATACAACAGGAACCATCCCGACTTTTCTCCATGAGAGTAATGTCTCAAACTGTGTACACTTTGATCAATTCCTGGGAGACCAGCAAAAGTATGCGAAGTACATCAGTAGGCATTCTGTAATCTGTAGAACTTCAGAGTGTTGATGAAACACAGAAACTGCAACGGGATTGAATTGAACAGGCCCTGATACGACTGTTCTCTATAGGAGTAAGGTCTCAAACATTCTATGTCTTGAGCGATTCCTGGGAGTCCAGTAGTAGTATCCGAAGCACATCTGGAGGCATTCTGTAATCTGTGGACCTTCAAGGTGTTGATGAAACACAGAAATTTCATCGAGATTGAATACTACAATCACCATGCCGACTTTTCTCCATGCGAGTAATGTCTCAAACTGTCTAGGACTTGAACGATTCCTGGAAGACCAGTAATAGTATCCGAAACTCATCTCTAGGCATTCTGTAATCTGTGGACCTTCAGAGTGTTGATGAAACAAAGAAATTGCAACGGGATTGAATAGAACAGGCCCCGTTACGGCTTTTCTCCATGGGAGAAATGTCTCAAACTTTCAACGCTTCGATCGATTTATGGGAGACCAGTAGTAGTATCCGAAGCACATCTGGAGGCATTCTGTAATCTGTGGACCTTCAAAGTGTTGATGAAACACAGAAATTGCATCGGTATTGATTACAACAAGCACCATGCCGACTTTTTTCCATGGTAGTAATGTCACAAACTGTCTACGCTTTGATCGTTTCCTGCAAGACCAGTAGTAGTATCTGAAGCACATCTGGAGGAATTCTGTAATCTGTGGACCTTCAGAGTGTTGATGAAACACAGAAATTTCATCGAGATTGAATACAACAATAACCATGCCGACTTTTCTCCAAGCGAGTAACGTCTCAAACTGTCTACGCTTTCATCGATTCCTGGAAGACCAGTAATAGTATCCGAAGCACATCTCTAGGCATATTGAAATCTGTGGACCTTCAGAGTGTTGATGAAACAAAGAAACTGCAACGGGATTGAATAGAACACACCCCGTTACGCCTTTTCTCCATAGGAGTAAGGTCTCAAATTTTCAACGCTTCGATCGATTCATGGGAGACCAGTAGTAGTATCTGAAGCACATCCGGAGGCATTCTGTAATCTGTGGACCTTCAGAGTGTTGATGAAACATAGAAACTTCATCGAGATTGAATAAAACAGGGAACAAGTCGACGTTACTCCATTGGAGTAATGTGTCAAACTGTCTACGCTTTGATTGATTCCTAGGTTACAAGTATCCGAAGCAAACCTTGAGGCATTCGGTAATCTGTAGATCTTCAGAGTGATGATGAAACACAGAAACTGCATCGGGATTGATCGTAATAGGTACCATGTTGTTTTTTCTCCATGGGAGTAATGACTCAAACAGTCTACGCTTTGATCGATTAATGAGAGTCCAGTTGTAGTATTGGAACCATATCTGGAGGCATTCTAAAATCTGTGGACCTTCAGAGTGTTGATGAAACACAGAAATTTCATCTAGATAGAATACAACAGGCACCATACCAACTTTTCTCCATGGTAGTAAAGTCACAAACTGTCTACGCTTTTATCGGTTCCTGGAAGACCAGTAGTAGTTTCCGAAGCGCAACTGGAGGCATTCTGTAATCTGTGGACGTTCAGAGTGTTGAAGAAACACAGTCATTGCATCGGGATTGATTACTACAGGCACCATGCCGACATTTCCCCATGGGAGTAATGTCTCAAACTGTCTACGTTTTCATCGATTCCTGGAATACCAGTTGTAGTATCCGAATGACATCTGGAGTCATTCTGTAATCTGTGGACTTTTAGAGTGTTGATGAAACACAGAAATTGCATTGGGATTGATTACAACAGGCACCATGCCGACTTTTCTTCATTGGAGTAATGTTTCGAACTTTCTTCCGTTTGATCTATTCCTGGGAGACCAGTAGTAGTATCCGAAGCATATCTGGAGTCATTCTGTAATCTGTTTACCTTCAGAGTGTTGATGAAACACAGAAATTGCATCGAGATTGATTACAACAGGCACCATGCCGACTTTTCCCCATGGGAGTAATGTCTCATACTGTCTAGGCTTTGATCGATTCCTGGAAGACCAGTAGTAGTTACCGAAGCACATCAGGAGGCATTCTGTAATCTGTGGACTTTCAGAGTGTTGATGAAAGAAGAAATTGCAACGGAACTGAATAGAACAGGCCCCGTTACGACTTTTCTCCATTGGAGTAAGGTCTCAAACTTTCTTCACTTTGATCGATTCCTCGGAGACCAATAGTAGTATCCGAAGCACATCTGGAGTCACTCTGTAATCTGTTTACCTTCAGAGTGTTGATGAAACACAGAAATTGCATCGAGATTGATTACAACAGGCACCCTGCCGACTTTGTTCCATGGTTGTAATGTCTCGAACTGTCTACGCTTTGATCGACTCCTCGGAGTCCAGTAGTAGTATCCGAAGCACGACTGGAGGCATTCTGTAATCTGTGGACCTCCAGAGTGTTGATGAAGCACAGAAACTTCATCGATATTGAATACAACAGGCACCATACCAACTTTTCTCCATGGTCGTAAATGTCACAAACTGTCTAGGCTTTGATCGTTTCCATTTAAGACCAGTAGCAGTATCTGAAGCACATCAAGAGGCATTCTCTAATCTGTGGACTTTCAGATTGTTGATGAAACACAGATTTTTCTTCTGGATTGAATGCAACAGGCACAATGCCGACTTTTCTCCATGGGAGGAATGACTCAAACGGTCTACGTTTTCTTAGATTCCTGGGAGACCAGTAGAAGTATCCGAAACACATCTGGAGGCATTCTGTTATCTGTAGAACTTCAGAGTGTTGACGAATCACAAAAACTGCATCGGGATTGATCAGAACGGGTACCATGCCGCCTTTTCTCCATGGGAGTAATGTCTCAAAGTGTCTACGCTTTGAACGATTCCTGGGAGACCAGTAATAGTATCCGAAGCACATCTGTAGGCATTCTGCAATCTGTGGACCCTCGGAGTGTTGATGAAACACAGAAATTTCATCGAGATTGAATACAACAGGCACCATGCCGACTTTTCTCCATGGTAGTAATGTCTCATACTGTCTAGGATTTGATGGATTCCTGGAAGACCAGTAGTAGTTACCGAAGCACATCAGGCGGCATTCTGTAATCTGTTGACCTTCAGAGTGTTCATGAAATACAGAAATTGCAACGGGATTGAATACAACAGGCACCGTTACGACTTTTCTCCATAGGAGTAATGTCTCAAATTTTCAACGCTTTGATCGATTCCTATGAGACCAGTAGTAGTATCCGAAGCAGATCTGGAGGCATTCTGAAATCTGTGGACGTTCAGAGTGCTGATGAAGCACAGAAATTGCATCGGGATTGAATACAACAGGCACAATGCCGACTTTTCTCCATGGGTGGAATGTCTCAAACTTTCTACACTTTGATTGATTCCTGAGATACAAGTATTCGAGGCACACCTGGAGGCATTCTGTAATCTGTGGACCTTCAGAGTGTTGATGAAGCACAGAAATTTCATCGAGATTGAATACAACAGGAACCATCCCGACTTTTCTCCATGAGAGTAATGTCTCAAACTGTGTACACTTTGATCAATTCCTGGGAGACCAGCAAAAGTATGCGAAGTACATCAGTAGGCATTCTGTAATCTGTAGAACTTCAGAGTGTTGATGAAACACAGAAACTGCAACGGGATTGAATTGAACAGGCCCTGATACGACTGTTCTCTATAGGAGTAAGGTCTCAAACATTCTATGTCTTGAGCGATTCCTGGGAGTCCAGTAGTAGTATCCGAAGCACATCTGGAGGCATTCTGTAATCTGTGGACCTTCAAGGTGTTGATGAAACACAGAAATTTCATCGAGATTGAATACTACAATCACCATGCCGACTTTTCTCCATGCGAGTAATGTCTCAAACTGTCTAGGACTTGAACGATTCCTGGAAGACCAGTAATAGTATCCGAAACTCATCTCTAGGCATTCTGTAATCTGTGGACCTTCAGAGTGTTGATGAAACAAAGAAATTGCAACGGGATTGAATAGAACAGGCCCCGTTACGGCTTTTCTCCATGGGAGAAATGTCTCAAACTTTCAACGCTTCGATCGATTTATGGGAGACCAGTAGTAGTATCCGAAGCACATCTGGAGGCATTCTGTAATCTGTGGACCTTCAAAGTGTTGATGAAACACAGAAATTGCATCGGTATTGATTACAACAAGCACCATGCCGACTTTTTTCCATGGTAGTAATGTCACAAACTGTCTACGCTTTGATCGTTTCCTGCAAGACCAGTAGTAGTATCTGAAGCACATCTGGAGGAATTCTGTAATCTGTGGACCTTCAGAGTGTTGATGAAACACAGAAATTTCATCGAGATTGAATACAACAATAACCATGCCGACTTTTCTCCAAGCGAGTAACGTCTCAAACTGTCTACGCTTTCATCGATTCCTGGAAGACCAGTAATAGTATCCGAAGCACATCTCTAGGCATATTGAAATCTGTGGACCTTCAGAGTGTTGATGAAACAAAGAAACTGCAACGGGATTGAATAGAACACACCCCGTTACGCCTTTTCTCCATAGGAGTAAGGTCTCAAATTTTCAACGCTTCGATCGATTCATGGGAGACCAGTAGTAGTATCTGAAGCACATCCGGAGGCATTCTGTAATCTGTGGACCTTCAGAGTGTTGATGAAACATAGAAACTTCATCGAGATTGAATAAAACAGGGAACAAGTCGACGTTACTCCATTGGAGTAATGTGTCAAACTGTCTACGCTTTGATTGATTCCTAGGTTACAAGTATCCGAAGCAAACCTTGAGGCATTCGGTAATCTGTAGATCTTCAGAGTGATGATGAAACACAGAAACTGCATCGGGATTGATCGTAATAGGTACCATGTTGTTTTTTCTCCATGGGAGTAATGACTCAAACAGTCTACGCTTTGATCGATTAATGAGAGTCCAGTTGTAGTATTGGAACCATATCTGGAGGCATTCTAAAATCTGTGGACCTTCAGAGTGTTGATGAAACACAGAAATTTCATCTAGATAGAATACAACAGGCACCATACCAACTTTTCTCCATGGTAGTAAAGTCACAAACTGTCTACGCTTTTATCGGTTCCTGGAAGACCAGTAGTAGTTTCCGAAGCGCAACTGGAGGCATTCTGTAATCTGTGGACGTTCAGAGTGTTGAAGAAACACAGTCATTGCATCGGGATTGATTACTACAGGCACCATGCCGACATTTCCCCATGGGAGTAATGTCTCAAACTGTCTACGTTTTCATCGATTCCTGGAATACCAGTTGTAGTATCCGAATGACATCTGGAGTCATTCTGTAATCTGTGGACTTTTAGAGTGTTGATGAAACACAGAAATTGCATTGGGATTGATTACAACAGGCACCATGCCGACTTTTCTTCATTGGAGTAATGTTTCGAACTTTCTTCCGTTTGATCTATTCCTGGGAGACCAGTAGTAGTATCCGAAGCATATCTGGAGTCATTCTGTAATCTGTTTACCTTCAGAGTGTTGATGAAACACAGAAATTGCATCGAGATTGATTACAACAGGCACCATGCCGACTTTTCCCCATGGGAGTAATGTCTCATACTGTCTAGGCTTTGATCGATTCCTGGAAGACCAGTAGTAGTTACCGAAGCACATCAGGAGGCATTCTGTAATCTGTGGACTTTCAGAGTGTTGATGAAAGAAGAAATTGCAACGGAACTGAATAGAACAGGCCCCGTTACGACTTTTCTCCATTGGAGTAAGGTCTCAAACTTTCTTCACTTTGATCGATTCCTCGGAGACCAATAGTAGTATCCGAAGCACATCTGGAGTCACTCTGTAATCTGTTTACCTTCAGAGTGTTGATGAAACACAGAAATTGCATCGAGATTGATTACAACAGGCACCCTGCCGACTTTGTTCCATGGTTGTAATGTCTCGAACTGTCTACGCTTTGATCGACTCCTCGGAGTCCAGTAGTAGTATCCGAAGCACGACTGGAGGCATTCTGTAATCTGTGGACCTCCAGAGTGTTGATGAAGCACAGAAACTTCATCGATATTGAATACAACAGGCACCATACCAACTTTTCTCCATGGTCGTAAATGTCACAAACTGTCTAGGCTTTGATCGTTTCCATTTAAGACCAGTAGCAGTATCTGAAGCACATCAAGAGGCATTCTCTAATCTGTGGACTTTCAGATTGTTGATGAAACACAGATTTTTCTTCTGGATTGAATGCAACAGGCACAATGCCGACTTTTCTCCATGGGAGGAATGACTCAAACGGTCTACGTTTTCTTAGATTCCTGGGAGACCAGTAGAAGTATCCGAAACACATCTGGAGGCATTCTGTTATCTGTAGAACTTCAGAGTGTTGATGAAATACAGAAACTGCATCGGGATTGAATACAACAGGCACCATGCCGACTTTTCTCCATGGGAGTAATGTCTCATACTGTCTAGGCATTGATCGATTCCTGGAAGACCAGTAGTAGTATCCGAAGCACATCTGGAGTCATTCTGTAATCTGTGGACTTTTAGAGTGTTGATGAAACACAGAAATTTCATCGAGATTGAATACAACAGGCACCATGCCGACTTTCTCCATGGTAGTAATGTCTCATAATGTCTACGCTTTGATTGATTCCTGGAAGACCAGTAGTAGTATACGAAGCACATCTGGAGGCATTCTGTAATCTGTGGACCTTCAGAGTGTTCATGAAATAAAGAAAGTGCAACGGGATTGAATACAACAGGCACCATGCCAACGTTTCTCCATGCGAGTAATGTCTCAAACTGTCTACGCTTAGATTGATTCCTGGAAGACCAGTAATAGTATCCGAAGCACAAGGGGAGGAATTCTGTAATCTGTGGATCTTCAGAGTGTTGATGATACACAGTAACTGCATCGGGATTGATCAGAACGGGTACCATGCCGAGTTTTCCCCATGGCAGTAATGTGTCAAACTGTCTACGCTTTGATCGTTTCCTGGGAGACCAGTAGTAGTATCCGACGAACATCTGGAGGCATTCTGTAATCTGTGGACCTTTAGAGTGTTGATGAAACACAGATATTGCAACGGGATTGAATTGAACAGGCCCTGTTACGACTTTTCTCCATAGGAGTAAAGTCTCAAACATTCTACGCTTTGATCGATTCCTGGGAGTCCGGTAGTAGTATCCGAAGCACATCTGGAGGCATTCTGTAATCTGTGGACCTTCAGAGTGTTGATGAAACACAGAAATTTCATCGAGATTGAATACAACAATCACCATGCCGACCTTTCTCCATGCGAGTAATGTCTCAAACTGTCTACGCTTTGATCGATTCCTGGAAGACCAGTAATAGTATCCGAAGCACAAGTGGACGCATTCTGTAATCTGTGGACCTTCAGAGTGTTGATGATACACAGAAATTGCAACGGGATTGAATTGAACAGGCCCTGTTACGAATTTACTCCATAGGAGAAAGGTCTCAAACATTCTACGCTTTGATCGATTCCTGGGAGGCCAGTAGTAGTATCCGAAGCACATCTGGAGGCATTCTGTAATCTGTGGACCTTCAGTGTGTTGATGAAACACAGTGACTTCGTCGAGATTGAATACAACATGCAACATGCCGACGTTTCTCCATGGGATTATTGTCTCAAACTGTCTACGCTTTGATTGATTCCTAGGTTACAAGTATCCGAAGCAAACCTGGAGGCATTCTGTAATGCGTAGACCTTCAGAGTGTTGATGAAACAACATCGAGATTGAATACAACAGGCACCATGCCGACTTTTCTCCATGGTAGTAATGTCTCATAATGTCTACGCTTTGATCGATTCCTGGAAGACCAGTAGTAGTTAACGAAGCACATCTGGAGGCATTCTGTAGTCTGTGGACCTTCAGATGAAACAAAGAAATGTCATCGAGATTGAGTACAACAATCACCATGCCAACTTTTCTCCATGTGAGTAACGTCTCAAACTGCCTACGCTTTCATCGTTGCCTGGAAGACCAGTAATAGTATCCAAAGCACATATCTAGGCATATTGTAATCTGTGGACCTTCAGAGTGTTGTTGAAACAAAGAAACTGTAACGGGATTGAATAGAACACGCCCCGTTACGACTTTTCTCCATAGGAGTAAGGTCTCAAATTTTCAACGCTTCCATCGATTCATTTGAGACCAGTAGTAGTATCCGAAGTACATCTGGAGGCATTCTGTAATCTGTGGACCTTCAGAGTGTTGATGAAACACAGAAATTTCATCGAGTTTGAATACAACAGGCACCATACCAACTTTTCTCCATGGTAGTAATGTCACAAACTGTCTACGCTTTGATCGGTTTCTGGAAAACCAGTAGTAGTATCCGAAGCACAACTGGAGTCATTCTGTAATCTGTGGACTTTTAGAGTGTTGATGAAACACAGAAATTTCATCGAGATTGAATACAACTGGCACCATGCCGACTTTCTCCATGGTAGTAATGTCTCATAATGTCTACGCTTTATCGATTCCTGGAAGACCAGTAGTAGTATACGAAGCACATCTAGAGGCATTCTGTAATCTGTGGACCTTCAGAGTGTTCATGAAATAAAGAAATTGCAACGGGATTGAATTGAACAGGCCCTGTTACGACTTTTCTCCATAGGAGTAAGGTCTCAAACTTTCTACGCTTTGATCGATTCCTGGGAGGCCAGTAGTAGTATCCGAAGCAGATCTGGAGGCATTCTGAAGTCTGAGGACGTTCAGAGTGTTGATGAAAGACAGAAATTGCATCGGGATTGAATACAACAGGCACAATGCCGACTTTTCTCCATGGGAGGAATGTCTCAAAATATCTACACTTTGATTGATTCCTCGGATACAACTATCCGAAGCATACCTGGAGGCATTCTGTAATCTGTAGACCTTCAGAGTGTTAATAAAACCCAGAAACTGCATCGGGATTGATCAGAACAGGTACCATGCAAACTTTTCAACATGGGAGTAATGTCTCAGACTGTCTACTTTTTTATCGATTCCTGAGGGTCCAGTTGCAGTATCCGAAGCATATCTGGAGGCATTCTGTAATCTGTGGACCTTCAGAGTGTTGATGAAACACAGAAATTTCATCGATATTCAATACAACAGGCACCATACCAACTTTTCTCCATGTTAGTAATGTCTCAAATTGTCTACGCTTTGATCGATTCCTGGAAGACGAGTAGTAGTATCCGAAGCACATCTGGAGGCATTCTGTAATCTGCGGACCTTCAGAGTTTTGGTGAAACACAGAAATTGCATTTTGATTTATTACAACAGTCACCATGCCGACGTTTCCAAATGGGAGTAATGTCTCGAACTGTCTACGTTTTGATCGATTTCTGGAAGACCAATAGTAGTATCCGAAGCACATCTGGAGTCATTCTGTAATCTGTGGACGTTCAGAGTGTAGATGAAACACAGAAATTTCATCGAGATTGAATACAACAGGCACCATGCTGACTTTTCTCCGTGAGAGTAATGTCTCAAACTGTGTACTCTTTGATCAATTCCTGGGAGACCAGTAGAAGTATCCGAAGTACGTCAGTATGCATTCGGTAATCTGTAGAACTTCAGAGTGTAGATGAAACACAGTAACTGCATCGGGATTGATTAATACAGGCACCATGCCGACATTTCCCCATGGGAGTAATGTCTCAAACTGTCTACGTTTTCATCGATTCCTGGAATACCAGTTGTAGTATCCGAATCACATCTGGAGTCATTCTGTAATCTGTGGACTTTTAGAGTGTTGATGAAACACAGAAATTGCATTGGGATTGATTACAACAGGCACCATGCCGACTTTTCTTCATTGGAGTAATGTTTCGAACTTTCTTCCGTTTGATCTATTCCTGGGAGACCAGTAGTAGTATCCGAAGCATATCTGGAGTCATTCTGTAATCTGTTTACCTTCAGAGTGTTGATGAAACACAGAAATTGCATCGAGATTGATTACAACAGGCACCATGCCGACTTTTCCCTATGGGAGTAATGTCTCATACTGTCTAGGCTTTGATCGATTCCTGGAAGACCAGTAGTAGTTACCGAAGCACATCAGGAGGCATTCTGTAATCTGTGGACTTTCAGAGTGTTGATGAAAGAAGAAATTGCAACGGAACTGAATAGAACAGGCCCCGTTACGACTTTTCTCCATTGGAGTAAGGTCTCAAACTTTCTTCACTTTGATCGATTCCTCGGAGACCAATAGTAGTATCCGAAGCACATCTGGAGTCACTCTGTAATCTGTTTACCTTCAGAGTGTTGATGAAACACAGAAATTGCATCGAGATTGATTACAACAGGCACCCTGCCGACTTTGTTCCATGGTTGTAATGTCTCGAACTGTCTACGCTTTGATCGACTCCTCGGAGTCCAGTAGTAGTATCCGAAGCACGACTGGAGGCATTCTGTAATCTGTGGACCTCCAGAGTGTTGATGAAGCACAGAAACTTCATCGATATTGAATACAACAGGCACCATACCAACTTTTCTCCATGGTCGTAAATGTCACAAACTGTCTAGGCTTTGATCGTTTCCATTTAAGACCAGTAGCAGTATCTGAAGCACATCAAGAGGCATTCTCTAATCTGTGGACTTTCAGATTGTTGATGAAACACAGAAATTTCTTCTGGATTGAATGCAAGAGGCACAATGCCGACTTTTCTCCATGGGAGGAATGACTCAAACGGTCTACGTTTTCTTAGATTCCTGGGAGACCAGTAGAAGTATCCGAAGCACATCTGGAGGCATTCTGTTATCTGTAGATCTTCAGAGTGTTGATGAAATACAGAAACTGCATCGGGATTGAATACAACAGGCACCATGCCGACTTTTCTCCATGGGAGTAATGTCTCATACTGTCTAGGCATTGATCGATTCCTGGAAGACCAGTAGTAGTATCCGAAGCACATCTGGAGTCATTCTGTAATCTGTGGACTTTTAGAGTGTTGATGAAACACAGAAATTTCATCGAGATTGAATACAACAGGCACCATGCCGACTTTCTCCATGGTAGTAATGTCTCATAATGTCTACGCTTTGATTGATTCCTGGAAGACCAGTAGTAGTATACGAAGCACATCTGGAGGCATTCTGTAATCTGTGGACCTTCAGAGTGTTCATGAAATAAAGAACGTGCAACGGGATTGAATACAACAGGCACCATGCCAACGTTTCTCCATGCGAGTAATGTCTCAAACTGTCTACGCTTAGATTGATTCCTGGAAGACCAGTAATAGTATCCGAAGCACAAGGGGAGGAATTCTGTAATCTGTGGATCTTCAGAGTGTTGATGATACACAGTAACTGCATCGGGATTGATCAGAACGGGTACCATGCCGAGTTTTCCCCATGGCAGTAATGTGTCAAACTGTCTACGCTTTGATCGTTTCGTGGGAGACCAGTAGTAGTATCCGACGAACATCTGGAGGCATTCTGTAAACTGTGGACCTTTAGAATGTTGATGAAACAGAGATATTGCAACGGGATTGAATTGAACAGGCCCTGTTACGACTTTTCTCCATAGGAGTACGGTCTCAAACATTCTACGCTTTGATCGATTCCTGGGAGTCCGGTAGTAGTATCCGAAGCACATCTGGAGGCATTCTGTAATCTGTGGACCTTCAAAGTGTTGATGAAACACAGAAATTTCATCGAGATTGAATACAACAATCACCAAGCCGACTTTTCTCCATGCGAGTAATGTCTCAAACTGTCTACGCTTTGATCGATTCCTGGAAGACCAGTAATAGTATCCGAAGCACAAGTGGACGCATTCTGTAATCTGTGGACCTTCAGAGTGTTGATGATACACAAAAATTGCAACGGGATTGTATTGAACAGGCCCTGTTACGACTTTACTCCATAGGAGAAAGGTCTCAAACATTCTACGCTTTGATCGATTCCTGGGAGGCCAGTAGTAGTATCCGAAGCACATCTGGAGGCATTCTGTAATCTGTGGACCTTCAGTGTGTTGATGAAACACAGTGACTTCGTCGAGATTGAATACAACATGCAACATGCCGACGTTTCTCCATGGGATTATTGTCTCAAACTGTCTACGCTTTGATTGATTCCTAGGTTACAAGTATCCGAAGCAAACCTGGAGGCATTCTGTAATGCGTAGACCTTCAGAGTGTTGATGAAACAACATCGAGATTGAATACAACAGGCACCATGCCGACTTTTCTCCATGGTAGTAATGTCTCATAATGTCTACGCTTTGATCGATTCCTGGAAGACCAGTAGTAGTTAACGAAGCACATCTGGAGGCATTCTGTAGTCTGTGGACCTTCAGATGAAACAAAGAAATGTCATCGAGATTGAGTACAACAATCACCATGCCAACTTTTCTCCATGTGAGTAACGTCTCAAACTGCCTACGCTTTCATCGTTGCCTGGAAGACCAGTAATAGTATCCAAAGCACATATCTAGGCATATTGTAATCTGTGGACCTTCAGAGTGTTGTTGAAACAAAGAAACTGTAACGGGATTGAATAGAACACGCCCCGTTACGACTTTTCTCCATAGGAGTAAGGTCTCAAATTTTCAACGCTTCCATCGATTCATTTGAGACCAGTAGTAGTATCCGAAGTACATCTGGAGGCATTCTGTAATCTGTGGACCTTCAGAGTGTTGATGAAACACAGAAATTTCATCGAGTTTGAATACAACAGGCACCATACCAACTTTTCTCCATGGTAGTAATGTCACAAACTGTCTACGCTTTGATCGGTTTCTGGAAAACCAGTAGTAGTATCCGAAGCACAACTGGAGTCATTCTGTAATCTGTGGACTTTTAGAGTGTTGATGAAACACAGAAATTTCATCGAGATTGAATACAATTGGCACCATGCCGACTTTCTCCATGGTAGTAATGTCTCATAATGTCTACGCTTTATCGATTCCTGGAAGACCAGTAGTAGTATACGAAGCACATCTAGAGGCATTCTGTAATCTGTGGACCTTCAGAGTGTTCATGAAATAAAGAAATTGCAACGGGATTGAATTGAACAGGCCCTGTTACGACTTTTCTCCATAGGAGTACGGTCTCAAACATTCTACGCTTTGATCGATTCCTGGGAGTCCGGTAGTAGTATCCGAAGCACATCTGGAGGCATTCTGTAATCTGTGGACCTTCAAAGTGTTGATGAAACACAGAAATTTCATCGAGATTGAATACAACAATCACCATGCCGACTTTTCTCCATGCGAGTAATGTCTCAAACTGTCTACGCTTTGATCGATTCCTGGAAGACCAGTAATAGTATCCGAAGCACAAGTGGACGCATTCTGTAATCTGTGGACCTTCAGAGTGTTGATGATACACAAAAATTGCAACGGGATTGTATTGAACAGGCCCTGTTACGACTTTACTCCATAGGAGAAAGGTCTCAAACATTCTACGCTTTGATCGATTCCTGGGAGGCCAGTAGTAGTATCCGAAGCACATCTGGAGGCATTCTGTAATCTGTGGACCTTCAGTGTGTTGATGAAACACAGTGACTTCGTCGAGATTGAATACAACATGCAACATGCCGACGTTTCTCCATGGGATTATTGTCTCAAACTGTCTACGCTTTGATTGATTCCTAGGTTACAAGTATCCGAAGCAAACCTGGAGGCATTCTGTAATGCGTAGACCTTCAGAGTGTTGATGAAACAACATCG
Source organism: Schistocerca gregaria (assembly GCF_023897955.1). Taxonomy (NCBI): domain Eukaryota; kingdom Metazoa; phylum Arthropoda; class Insecta; order Orthoptera; family Acrididae; genus Schistocerca; species Schistocerca gregaria. The sequence goes on from NC_064927.1 coordinate 47,335,494, forward strand.
AGATTGAATACAACAGGCACCATGCCGACTTTTCTCCATTGTAGTAATGTCTCATAATGTCTACGCTTTGATCGATTCCTGGAAGACCAGTAGTAGTTAACGAAGCACATCTGGAGGCATTCTGTAGTCTGTGGACCTTCAGATGAAACAAAGAAATGTCATCGAGATTGAGTACAACAATCACCATGCCAACTTTTCTCCATGTGAGTAACGTCTCAAACTGCCTACGCTTTCATCGTTGCCTGGAAGACCAGTAATAGTATCCAAAGCACATATCTAGGCATATTGTAATCTGTGGACCTTCAGAGTGTTGTTGAAACAAAGAAACTGTAACGGGATTGAATAGAACACGCCCCGTTACGACTTTTCTCCATAGGAGTAAGGTCTCAAATTTTCAACGCTTCCATCGATTCATTTGAGACCAGTAGTAGTATCCGAAGTACATCTGGAGGCATTCTGTAATCTGTGGACCTTCAGAGTGTTGATGAAACACAGAAATTTCATCGAGTTTGAATACAACAGGCACCATACCAACTTTTCTCCATGGTAGTAATGTCACAAACTGTCTACGCTTTGATCGGTTTCTGGAAAACCAGTAGTAGTATCCGAAGCACAACTGGAGTCATTCTGTAATCTGTGGATTTTTAGCGTGTTGATGAAACACAGAAATTTCATCGAGATTGAATACAATTGGCACCATGCCGACTTTCTCCATGGTAGTAATGTCTCATAATGTCTACGCTTTATCGATTCCTGGAAGACCAGTAGTAGTATCCGAAGTACATCTGGAGGCATTCTGTAATCTGTGGACCTTCAGAGTGTTGATGAAACACAGAAACTTCATCGAGATTGAATACAACAGGCACCATACCAACTTTTCTCCATGGTAGTAAATGTCACAAAGTGTCTAGGCTTTGATCGTTTCCATTTAAGACCAGTAGCAGTATCTGTAGCACATCAAGAGGCATTCTGTAATCTGTGGACTTTCAGATTGTTGATGAAACACAGAAATTTCTTCTGGATTGAATGCAACAGGCACAATGCCGACTTATCTCCATGGGAGGAATGACTCAAACGGTCTACGTTTTCTTAGATTCCTGGGAGACCAGTAGAAGTATCCGAAGCACATCTGGAGGCATTCTGTTATCTGTAGAAATTCAGAGTGTTGATGAAACACAGAAACTGCACCGGGTTTGAATACAACAGGCACCATGAAGACTTTTCTCCATGGGAGTAATGTCTCATACTGTCTAGGCTTTGATCGATTCCTGGAAGACCAGTAGTAGTATCCGAAGCACATCTGGAGTCATTCTGTAATCTGTGGACTTTTAGAGTGTTGATGAAACACAGAAATTTCATCGAGATTGAATACAACAGGCACCATGCCGACTTTCTCCATGGTAGTAATGTCTCATAATGTCTACGCTTTGATTGATTCCTGGAAGACCAGTAGTAGTATACGAAGCACATCTGGAGGCATTCTGTAATCTGTGGACCTTCAGAGTGTTCATAAAATAAAGAAATTGCAATGGGATTAAATACAACAGGCACCATGCCGACTTTTCTCCGTGCGAGTAATGTCTCAAACTGTCTACGCTTTGATTGATTCCTGGAAGACCAGTAATAGTATCCGAAGCACAAGGGGAGGAATTCTGTAATCTGTGGGTCTTCAGAGTGTTGATGATACACAGTAACTGCATCGGGATTGATCAGAACGGGAACCATGCCGAGTTTTCCCCATGGCAGTAATGTCTCAAACTGTCTACGCTTTGATCGTTTCGTGGGAGACCAGTAGTAGTATCCGACGAACATCTGGAGGCATTCTGTAAACTGTGGACCTTTAGAATGTTGATGAAACAGAGATATTGCAACGGGATTGAATTGAACAGGCCCTGTTACAACTTTTCTCCATAGGAGTACGGTCTCAAACATTCTACGCTTTGATCGATTCCTGGGAGTCCGGTAGTAGTATCCGAAGCACATCTGGAGGCATTCTGTAATCTGTGGACCTTCAAAGTGTTGATGAAACACAGAAATTTCATCGAGATTGAATACAACAATCACCATGCCGACTTTTCTCCATGCGAGTAATGTCTCAAACTGTCTACGCTTTGATCGATTCCTGGAAGACCAGTAATAGTATCCGAAGCAAAAGTGGACGCATTCTGTAATCTGTGGACCTTCAGAGTGTTGATGATACACAAAAATTGCAACGGGATTGTATTGAACAGGCCCTGTTACGACTTTACTCCATAGGAGAAAGGTCTCAAACATTCTACGCTTTGATCGATTCCTGGGAGGCCAGTAGTAGTATCCGAAGCACATCTGGAGGCATTCTGTAATCTGTGGACCTTCAGTGTGTTGATGAAACACAGTGACTTCGTCGAGATTGAATACAACATGCAACATGCCGACGTTTCTCCATGGGATTATTGTCTCAAACTGTCTACGCTTTGATTGATTCCTAGGTTACAAGTATCCGAAGCAAACCTGGAGGCATTCTGTAATGCGTAGACCTTCAGAGTGTTGATGAAACAACATCGAGATTGAATACAACAGGCACCATGCCGACTTTTCTCCATGGTAGTAATGTCTCATAATGTCTACGCTTTGATCGATTCCTGGAAGACCAGTAGTAGTTAACGAAGCACATCTGGAGGCATTCTGTAGTCTGTGGACCTTCAGATGAAACAAAGAAATGTCATCGAGATTGAGTACAACAATCACCATGCCAACTTTTCTCCATGTGAGTAACGTCTCAAACTGCCTACGCTTTCATCGTTGCCTGGAAGACCAGTAATAGTATCCAAAGCACATATCTAGGCATATTGTAATCTGTGGACCTTCAGAGTGTTGTTGAAACAAAGAAACTGTAACGGGATTGAATAGAACACGCCCCGTTACGACTTTTCTCCATAGGAGTAAGGTCTCAAATTTTCAACGCTTCCATCGATTCATTTGAGACCAGTAGTAGTAATCGAAGTACATCTGGAGGCATTCTGTAATCTGTGGACCTTCAGAGTGTTGATGAAACACAGAAATTTCATCGAGTTTGAATACAACAGGCACCATACCAACTTTTCTCCATGGTAGTAATGTCACAAACTGTCTACGCTTTGATCGGTTTCTGGAAAACCAGTAGTAGTATCCGAAGCACAACTGGAGTCATTCTGTAATCTGTGGACTTTTAGAGTGTTGATGAAACACAGAAATTTCATCGAGATTGAATACAATTGGCACCATGCCGACTTTCTCCATGGTAGTAATGTCTCATAATGTCTACGCTTTATCGATTCCTGGAAGACCAGTAGTAGTATACGAAGCACATCTAGAGGCATTCTGTAATCTGTGGACCTTCAGAGTGTTCATGAAATAAAGAAATTGCAACGGGATTGAATTGAACAGGCCCTGTTACGACTTTTCTCCATAGGAGTAAGGTCTCAAACTTTCTACGCTTTGATCGATTCCTGGGAGGCCAGTAGTAGTATCCGAAGCAGATCTGGAGGCATTCTGAAGTCTGAGGACGTTCAGAGTGTTGATGAAAGACAGAAATTGCATCGGGATTGAATACAACAGGCACAATGCCGACTTTTCTCCATGGGAGGAATGTCTCAAAATATCTACACTTTGATTGATTCCTCGGATACAAGTATCCGAAGCATACCTGGAGGCATTCTGTAATCTGTAGACCTTCAGAGTGTTAATAAAACCCAGAAACTGCATCGGGATTGATCAGAACAGGTACCATGCTAACTTTTCTCCATGGGAGTAATGTCTCAGACTGTCTACTTTTTTATCGATTCCTGGGGGTCCAGTTGCTGTATCCGAAGCATATCTGGAGGCATTCTGTAATCTGTGGACCTTCAGAGTGTTGATGAAACACAGAAATTTCATCGATATTCAATACAACAGGCACCATACCAACTTTTCTCCATGGTAGTAATGTCTCAAATTGTCTACGCTTTGATCGATTCCTGGAAGACGAGTAGTAGTATCCGAAGCACATCTGGAGGCATTCTGTAATCTGCGGACCTTCAGAGTTTTGGTGAAACACAGAAATTGCATTTTGATTTATTACAACAGTCACCATGCCGACGTTTCCAAATGGGAGTAATGTCTCGAACTGTCTACGTTTTGATCGATTTCTGGAAGACCAATAGTAGTATCCGAAGCACATCTGGAGTCATTCTGTAATCTGTGGACGTTCAGAGTGTAGATGAAACACAGAAATTTCGTCGAGATTGAATACAACAGGCACCATGCTGACTTTTCTCCGTGAGAGTAATGTCTCAAACTGTGTACACTTTGATCAATTCCTGGGAGACCAGTAGAAGTATCCGAAGTACGTCAGTATGCATTCGGTAATCTGTAGAACTTCAGAGTGTAGATGAAACACAGTAACTGCATCGGGATTGATCAGAACGGGTACCATGCCGACTTTTCCCCATTGCAGTAATGTCTCAAACTGTCTACGCTTTGATCGTTTCCTGGGAGACCAGTAGTAGTATCCGACGAACATCTGGAGGCATTCTGTAATCTGTGGACCTTCAGAGTGTTGATGAAACACACATATTGCAACGGGATTGAATTGAACAGGCCCTGTTACGACTTTTCTCCATAGAAGTAAGGTCTCAAAAATTCTACGCTTTGATCGATTCCTGGGAGTCCGGTAGTAGTATCCGAAGCACATCTGGAGGCATTCTGTAATCTGTGGACCTTCAGAGTGTTTATGAAACACAGAAATTTCAACGAGATTGAATACAACAATCACCATGCCAACTTTTCTCCATGCGAGTACTGTCTCAAACTGTCTACGCTTTGATCGAATCCTGGAAGACCAGTAATAGTATCCGAAGCACAAGTGGAGGCATTCTGTAATCTGTGGACCTTCAGAGTGTTGATGACACACAGAGATTGCACCGGGATTGAATTGAACAGGCCCTGTTACGACTTTTCTCCATAGGAGTAAGGTCTCAAACATTCTACGCTTTGATCGATTCCTGGGAGGCCAGTTGTAGTATCCGAAGCACATCTGGATACATTCTGTAATCTGTGGACCTTCAGTGTGTTGATGAAACACAGTGACTTCGAGAAGATTGAAAACAACAGGCAACATGCCGACGTTTCTCCATGGGAGTAATGTCTCAAACAGTCTACGCTTTGATTGATTCCTAGGTTACAAGTATCCGAAGCAAACCTGGAGGCATTCTGTAATGCGTAGACCTTCAGAGTGTTGATGAAACAACATCGAGATTGAATACAACAGGCACCATGCCGACTTTTCGCCATGGTAGTAATGTCTCATAATGTCTACGCTTTGATCGATTCCTGGAAGACCAGTAGTAGTTAACGAAGCACATCTGGAGGCATTCTGTAGTCTGTGGACCTTCAGAGTGTTGATGAAACAAAGAAATGTCATCGAGATTGAGTACAACAATCACCATGCCAACTTTTCTCCAGGTGAGTAACGACTCAAACTGCCTACGCTTTCATCGTTTCCTGGAAGACCAGTAATAGTATCCGAAGCACATCTCTAGGCATATTGTAATCTGTGGACCTTCAGAGTGTTGATGAAACAAAGAAACTGCAACGGGATTGAATAGAACACGCCCCGTTACGACTTTTCCCCATAGGAGTAAGGTCTCAAATTTTCAACGCTTCCATCGATTCATTTGAGACCAGTAGTAGTACCCGAAGTACATCTGGAGGCATTCTGTAATCTGTGGACCTTCAGAGTGTTGATGTAACACAGAAATTTCATCGAGTTTGAATACAACAGGCACCATACCAACTTTTCTCCATGGTAGTAATGTCACAAACTGTCTACGCTTTGATCGGTTTCTGGAAGACCAGCAGTAGTATCCGAAGCACATCTGGAGGCATTCTGTAATCTGTGGACCTTCAGATTGTTGATGAAACACAGTCATTGCATCGGGATTGATTACAACACGCACCATGCCGACATTTCCCCATGGGAGTAATGTCTCAAACTGTCTACGTTTTGATCGATTCCTGGAATAGCAGTAGTAGTATCCGAATCACATCTGGAGTCATTCTGTAATCTGTGGACGTTTAGAGTGTTGATGAAACACAGAAATTGCATCGAGATAGAATACAACAGGCACAATGCCTACTTTGCTCCATGGGAGTAATGTCTCAAACTGCCTACGATTTGATCGATTCCTGAGAGACCAGTAGTAGTATCCGAACCACATCTGAAGGCATTCTGTAATCTGTGGACCTTCAGAGTGTTGATGAAACACAGAAACTTCGTCGATATTGAATACAACTGGCACCATGCCGACGTTTCTCCATGTCAGTAATGTCTCATACTGTCTAGGCTTTGATCGATTCCTGGAAGACCAGAAGTAGTTACCGAAGCACATCAGGAGGCATTCTGTAATCTGTGGACCTTCAGAGTGCTCATGAGACACAGAGGTTGCATTGGAATTGTTTACAACAGGCACCATGCCGACTTCTTCCCATTGTAGTAATGTCTCGAACTGAAAAAGTTTTCATCGATTCCTGGAATACCAGTAGTAGTATCCGAAGCACATCTGGAGTCATTCTGTAATCTGTGGACTTTTAGAGTGTTGATGAAACACAGAGTTTCATCGAGATTGAATACAACAGGCACCATGCCGTCTTTCTCCATGGTAGTAACGTTTCACAATGTCTAGGCTTTGATCGATTCATGGAAGACCAATAGTAGTATCGGAAGCACATCTTTAGGCATTCTGTAATCTGTGGACCTTCAGAGTGTTCATGAAATAAAGAAATTGCAACGGGATTGAATACAACAGGCACCGTTACGACGTTTCTCCATAGGAGCAAGGTCTCAAATTTTCAACGCTTTGATCGATTCCTATGTGACCAGTAGTAGTATCCGAAGCTTATCTGGAGGCATTCTGAAATCTGTGGACGTTCAGAGTGTTAATGAAACACAGAAATTGCATCGGGATTGAATACAACAGACACAATGCCGACTTTTCCCCATGGGAATAATGTCTCAAACGGTCTACGCTTTGATCGATTCCTTTAAGACGAGTAGTAGTATCAGAAGAACATCTGGAGTCATTCTGTAATCTGAGAATATTCAGAGTGTAGATGAAACGCCGAAATTTCATCGAGATTGAATACATCAGGCACCATGCCGACTTTTCTCCATGAGAGTAATGTCTCAAACTGTGTACACCTTGATCAACTCCTGGGAGACCAGTAGAAGTATCCGAAGTACATCAGTAGGCATTCGGTAATCTGTAGAACTGCAGAGTGTTGATGAAACACAGAAACTGCGTCGGGGTTGATCAGAACGTGTACCATGCCGACTTTTCCCCATGGGAGTAATGTCACAAACTGTCTACGCTTTGATAGTTTCCTCGGAGTCCAGTTGTAGTATCCGAAGCACATCTGGAGGCATTCTGTAATCTGTGGAACTTCAGAGTGTTGCTGAAACACAGAAATTGCATCGAGATAGAATACAACAGGCACAATGCCTACTTTGCTCCATGGGAGTAATGTCTCAAACTGCCTACGATTTGATCGATTCCTGAGAGACCAGTAGTAGTATCCGAACCACATCTGAAGGCATTCTGTAATCTGTGGACCTTCAGAGTGTTGATGAAACACAGAAACTTCGTCGATATTGAATACAACTGGCACCATGCCGACGTTTCTCCATTTCAGTAATGTCTCATACTGTCTAGGCTTTGATCGATTCCTGGAAGACCAGAAGTAGTTACCGAAGCACATCAGGAGGCATTCTGTAATCTGTGGACCTTCAGAGTGCTCATGAGACACAGAGATTGCATTGGGATTGATTACAACAGGCACCATGCCGACTTCTTCCCATTGTAGTAAAGTCTCGAACTGAAAAAGTTTTCATCGATTCCTGGAATACCAGTAGTAGTATCCGAAGCACATCTGGAGTCATTCTGTAATCTGTGGACGTTTAGAGTGTTGATCAAACACAGAAATTGCATCCAGATAGAATACAACAGGCACAATGCCTACTTTTCTCCATGGGAGTAATGTCTCAAACTGTCTACGCTTTGATCGATTCCTGGAAGACCAGTAATAGTATCCGAAGCACAAGTGGAGGCATTCTGTAATCTGTGGACCTTCAGAGTGTTGATGACACACAGAGATTGCAACGGGATTGAATTGAACAGGACCTGTTACGACTTTTCTCCATAGGAGTAGGTTCTCAAACATCCTACGCTTTGATCGATTCCTGGGAGGCCAGTAGTAGTATCCGAAGTACATCTGGATACATTCTGTAATCTGTGGACCTTCAGTGTGTTGATGAAACACAGTGACTTCGTCGAGATTGAAAACAACAGGCAACATGCCGACGTTTCTCCATGGGAGTAATGTCTCAAACTGTCTACGCTTTGATTGATTCCTAGGTTACAAGTATCCGAAGCAAACCTGGAGGCATTCTGTAATGCGTAGACCTTCAGAGTGTTGATGAAACAACATCGAGATTGAATACAACAGGCACCATGCCGACTTTTCGCCATGGTAGTAATGTCTCATAATGTCTACGATTTGATCGATTCCTGGAAGACCAGTAGTAGTTAACGAAGCACATCTGGATGCATTCTGTAGTCTGTGGACCTTCAGAGTGTTGATGAAACAAAGAAATGTCATCGAGATTGAGTACAATAATCACCATGCCAACTTTTCTCCATGTGAGTAACGTCTCAAACTGCCTACGCTTTCATCGTTTCCTGGAAGACCAGTAATAGTATCCGAAGCACATCTCTCGGCATATTGTAATCTGTGGACCTTCAGAGTGTTGATGAAACAAAGAAACTGCAACGTGATTGAATAGAACACGCCCCGTTACGACTTTTCCCCATAGGAGTAAGGTCTCAAATTTTCAACGCTTCCATCGATTCATTTGAGACCAGTAGTAGTATCCGAAGTACATCTGGAGGCATTCTGTAATCTGTGGACCTTCAGAGTGTTGATGAAACACAGAAATTTCATCGAGTTTGAATACAACAGGCACCATACCAACTTTTCTCCATGGTAGTAATGTCACAAACTGTCTACGCTTTGATCGGTTTCTGGAAGACCAGTAGTAGTATCCGAAGCACATCTGGAGGCATTCTGTAATCTGTGGACCTTCACATTGTTGATGAAACACAGTCATTGCATCGGGATTGATTACAACACGCACCATGCCGACATTTCCCCATGGGAGTAATGTCTCAAACTGTCTACGTTTTGATCGATTCCTGGAATACCAGTAGTAGTATCCGAATCACATCTGGAGTCATTCTGTAATCTGTGGACGTTTAGAGTGTTGATGAAACACAGATATTGCATCGAGATAGAATACAACAGGCACAATGCCTACTTTGCTCCATGGGAGTAATGTCTCAAACTGCCTACGATTTGATCGATTCCTGGGAGACCAGTAGTAGAATCCGAAGCACATCTGAAGGCATTCTGTAATCTGTGGACCTTCAGAGTGTTGATGAAACACAGAAACTTCGTCGATATTGAATGCAACTGGCACCATGCCGACGTTTCTCCATGTGAGTAATGTCTCATACTGTCTAGACTTTGATCGATTCCTGGAAGACCAGTAGTAGTTACCGAAGCACATCAGGAGGCATTCTGTAATCTGTGGACCTTCAGAGTGCTCATGAAACACAGAGATTGCATTGGGATTGATTACAACAGGCACCATGCCGACTTCTTCCCATTGTAGTAATGTCTCGAACTGAAAACGTTTTCATCGATTCCTGGAATACCAGTAGTAGTATCCGAAGCACATCTGGAGTCATTCTGTAATCTGTGGACGTTTAGAGTGTTGATGAAACACAGAAATTGCATCGAGATAGAATACAACAGGCACAATGCCTACTTTTCTCCATGGGAGTAATGTCTCAAACTGTCTACGCTTTGAACGATTCCTGTGAGACCAGTAATAGTATCGGAAGCACATCTGTAGGCATTCTGCAATGTGTGGAACATCAGAGTGTTGATGAAAATCACAGAAATTTCATCGAGATTGAATACAACAGGCTCCATGCCAACTTCTCTCCATGGGAGTAATGTCTCAAACTGTCTACGCTTTGATCGATTCCTGGCAGACCAGTATTAGTATGCGAAGCACATCTGGAGGCATTCTGTAATCTGTGGAACTTCAGTGTGTTGACGAAACACAGAAATTGCAACGGGATAGAATTGAACAGGCCCTGTTACGACTTTTCTCCATAGGAGTAAAGTCTCAAATATTCTACGCTTGGATCGGTTCCTGGGAGAATAGTAGCAGTATCCGAAGCACATCTGGAGGCATTCTGTAATCTGTGGACCTTCAGAGTGTTGATGAAACACAGAAGTTTCATCGAGATTGAATACAACAATCACCATGCAGACTTTCTCCATGCGAGTAATGTCTCAAACCGTCTACGCTTTGATCGATTCCTGGAAGACTAGTAATAGTATCTGAAGCACATCTCTAGGAATTCTTTAATCTGTGGACCTTCAGAGTGTTGATGAAAATAAGAAATTGCAACGGGATTGAATAGAACAGGCGCCGTTACGAGTTTTCTCCACAGGAGTAAGGTCTCAAACTTTCAACGGTTCGATCGATTCATGGGAGACCACTTGTAATATCCGAAGCATATCTGGAGACATTCTGTAATCTGTGGACGTTCAGAGTGTTGATAAAACATAGAAATTTCATCGGGATTGAGTAAAACAGGCAGCATGCCGACATTTCTCCATGGGAGTAATGTCTCAAATTGTCTACGCTTTGATTTATTCCTAGGTTACAAGTTTCCGAAGCAGACCTGGAGGCATTCTGTAATCTGTAGATCTTCAGAGTGATGATGAAGCACAGAAAGTGCATCGGGATTGATCAGAATAGGTACCATGCTGTTTTTTCTCCATGGGAGTAATGTCTCAAACTGTCTACTCTTTGATTGATTAATGAGAGTCCAGTTGTAGTATCCGAAACATATCTGGAGGCATTCTGTAATCTGTGGACCTTCAGAGTGTTGATGAAACACAGAAATTTCATCGAGATTGAATACAACAATCACCATGCCGACATTTCTCCATGGGAGTAATGTCTAAAACTGTCTAGGCTTTGATTGATTCCTAGGTACCAAGTACCCGAAGCACACCTGGAGGCGTTCTGTAATCTGTAGATCTTCAGAGAGATGATGAAACACTGAAACTGCATCGGGATTGATCAGAATAGGTACCATGCTGTTTTTTCTCCATGGGAGTAATGTCTCAAACTGTCTACGCTTTGATCGATTAACGAGAGTCCAGTTGTAGTATCCGAACCATATCTGGAGGCATTCTGTAATCTGCTGTAATCCGTGGACCTTCAGACTGTTGCTCAATTACAGAAATTTCATCGAGATTGTATACAACAGGCACCATACCATCTTTTCTCCATAGTAGTAAATGTGACAAACTGTCTACGATTTGATATTTTCCTGGAAGACCAGTAGCAGTATCTAAAGCACATCTGGAGGCATTCTGTAATCTGTGGACTTTCAGATTGTTGGTGAAACACAGAAATTGCTTATGGATTGAATGCAATAGGCACAATGCCGCCTTTTCTCCATGGGAGTAATGTCTCAAACTGTCTACGCTTTGAACGATTCCTGGGAGACCAGTAATAGTATCCGAAGCACATCTGTAGGCATTCTGCAATCTGTGGACCCTCAGAGTGTTGATGAAACACAGAAATTTCATCAAGATTGAATACAACAGGCACCATGCCGACTTTTCTCCATGGTAGTAATGTCTCATACTCTCTAGGCTATGATCGATTCCTGGAAGAAGAGTAGTAGTTACCAAAGCACTTCAGGAGGCATTCTGTAATCTGTGGACCTTCAGAGTGTTGATGAAACACAGAAATTGCATTGGAATTGATTACAACTGGCACCATGCCGACTTTTACCCATTGGAGTAATGTCTAGAACTGTCAACGTTTTTATCGATTCCTGGAACACCAGTAGTAGTATCCGAAGCACATCTGGAGTCATTCTGTAATCTGTGGACGTTTAGAGTGCTGATGAAACACAGAAATTTCAACGAGATTGAATACAATAGGCACCATGCAGACTTTCTCCATGGTAGTAATGTCTCATACCGTCTATGCTTTGATCGATTCCTGGCAGACCAGTAGTAGTATCCGAAGCAAATCTGGAGGCATTCTGTAATGTGTGGACCTTCTGAGTGTTGATGAACCACAGAAACTGCATCGGGATTGATCAGAACAGGTACCATGCCGGCATTTCCCCATGGGAGTAATGTCTCAAACTGTCTACGCTTTGATCAATTCCTGGGAGATCAGTAGTAGTGTCCGACGAACATCTGGAGGCATTCTGTAATCTGTGGACTTTCAGAGTGTTGATGAAACACAGAAATTTCATCGAGATTGAATACAACAGGCACCATGCCGACTTTTCTCCATGGGAGTAATGTCTCAAACTGTCTACGCTTTGATCGATTCCTGGCAGACCAGTATTAGTATCTGACGCACATCTGGAGCCATTCTGTAATCTGTGGACCTTCAGAAAGTTGATGAATCACAGAAATTGCAACGGGATTGAATTGAACAAGCCCTGTTACGACTTTTCTCCATAGGAGTAAAGTCTCAAACATTCTACGCTTTGATCGGTTCCTGGGACACCAGTAGCACTATCCGAAGCACATCTGGAGGCATTCTGTAATCTGTGGACCTTCAGAGTGTTGATGAAACACAGACATTTCATCGAGATTGAATACAACAACCAACATGCCGACTTCTCTCCATGCGAGTAATGTATCAAACTGGCTACGCTTTCATCGATTCCTGGAAGACCAGTAATAGTATCCGAAGCACACGTCTAGTCATTCTGTAATCTGTGGACCTTCAGAGTGTTGATGAAACGAAGAATTTGCAACGGGGTTGAATAGAAATGCGCCGTTACGAGTTTTCTCCAAAGGAGTAAGGTCTCAAACTTTGAACGCTTCGATCGATTCTTGGGAGACCAGTTGTAGTATCCGAAGCATATCTGGAGACATTCTCTAATCTGTGGACGTTCAGAGTGTTAATGAAACGCAGAAATTGCATCGGGATTGAATAAAACAGGCAGCATGCCCACTTTTCTCGATGGGAGTAATGTCTCAAATTGTCTACGCTTTGATTTATTCCTAGGTTACAAGTATCCGAAGCAAACCTGCAGGCATTCTGTAAACTGTAGATCTTCAGAGTGATGATGAAGCACAGAAAGTGCATCGGGATTGATCAGAATAGGTACCATGCTCTTTTTTCTCCATGGGAGTAATGTCTCAAACTGTTTACGCTTTGATCGATTAATGAGAGTGCAGTTGTAGTATCCGAACCATATCTGGAGGCACTCTGTTATCTGTGGACATTCAGAGTAATGATGAAATACAGAAATTTCATCGAGATTGAATACAACAGGCTCCATACTAACTTTTCTCCATGGTAGTAATGTCACAAACTGTCTACGCTTTGATCGGTTCATGGAAGACCAATAATAGTATCTGAAGCACATCTGGAGGCATTCCGTATTTTGTGGACCTTCAGAGTTTTGATGAAACACACAAACTGTAACGGGATTGAATAAAACAGGCCCCGTTACGACTTTTCTCCATAGGAGCAAGGTCTCAAACTTTCTAAGCTTTGATCGAATTTTGGGAGAACAGTAGTAGTATCCGAAGCACATCTGGAGTCATTCTGTTATCTGTGGACGTTTAGATTGTTGATGAAACACAGTAATTTCATCGGGATTGATTACAACAGGGGCCATGCCGATGCTTCTCTATGGGAGTAATGTCTCAAACTGTCTACGCAATTTATCGCTTCCTGGAAGACCAGTATTAGTATCCGAAGCACATCTGGAGGCATTCTGTCATCTGTGGACATTCAGAGTGTTGATGAAACACAGAAATTGCATCGGGATTAAATACAACAGGCAGCATGCCGACTTTTATCCATGGGAGTAATGTCTAAAACTGTCTACGCTTTGATTGATTCCTAGGTTCCAAGTATCCGAAGCACACCTGGAGGCGTTCTGTAATCTGTAGATGTTCAGAGTGATGATGAAACACTGAAACTGCATCGGGATTGATCAGAATAGGTACCATGCTGTTTTTTCTCCATGGGAGTAATGTCTCAAAGTGTCTACGCTTTGATCGATTAATGAGAGTCCAGTTGTAGTATCGGAACCATATCTGGAGGCATTCTGTAATCTGTGGACCTTCAAAGTGTTGATGAATTACAGAAATTTCATCGAGATTGTATACAACAGGCACCATACCATCTTTTCTCCATAGTATTAAATGTGACAAACTGTCTACGATTTGATATTTTTCTGGAAGACCAGTAGCAGTATCTGAAGCACATCTGGAGGCATTCTGTAATCTGTGGCCGTTCACATTGTTGGTGAAACAGAGAAATTGCTTCTGGATTGAATGCAACAGGCACAATGCCGACTTTTCTCCATGGGAGTAATATCTCAAACTGTCTACGCTTTGAACGATTCCTGGGAGACCAGTAATAGTATCCGAAGCACATCTGTAGGCATTCTGCAATCTGTGGACCCTCAGAGTGTTGATGAAACACAGAAATTTCATCGTGATTGAATACAACAGGCACCATGCCGACTTTTCTCCATGGTAGTAATGTCTCATACTGTTTAGGCTATGATCGATTCCTGGAAGAAGAGTAGTAGTTACCAATGCACATCAGGAGGCATTCTGTAATCTGTGGACCTTCAGAGTGTAGATGAAACACAGAAATTGCATTGGGATTGATTACAACAGGCACCATGCCGACTTTTCCCAATTGGAGTAATGTCTCGAACTGTCAACGTTTTTATCGATTCCTGGAACACCAGTAGTAGTATCCGAAGCACATCTGGAGTCATTCTGTAATCTGTGGACGTTTAGAGTGCTGATGAAACACAGAAATTTCAACGAGATTGAATACAATAGGCACCATGCAGACTTTCTCCATGGTAGTAATGTCTCATACCGTCTATGCTTTGATCGATTCCTGGCAGACCAGTAGAGGTATCCGAAGCAAATCTGGAAGCATTCTGTAATGTGTGGACCTTCGGAGTGTTGATGAACCACAGAAACTGCATCGGGATTGATCAGAACAGGTACCATGCCCATGGGAGTAATGTCTCAAACTGTCTACGCTTTGATCAATTCCTGGGAGATCAGTAGTAGTGTCCGACGAACATCTGGAGGCATTCTGTAATCTGTGGACCTTCAGAGTGTTGATGAAACACAGAAATTTCATCGAGATTGAATACAACAGGCACCATGCTGACTTTTCTCCATGGGAGTAATGTCTCAAACTGTCTACGCTTTGATCGATTCCTGGCAGACCAGTACTAGTATCCGACGCACATCTGGAGTCATTCTGTAATCTGTGGACCTTCAGAAAGTAGATGAATCACAGAAATTGCAACGGGATTGAATTGAACAAGCCCTGTTACGACTTTTCTCCATAGGAGTAAAGTCTCAAACATTCTACGCTTTGATCGGTTCCTGGGACACCAGTAGCACTATCCGAAGCACATCTGGAAGCATTCTGTAATCTGTGGACCTTCAGAGTGCTGATGAAACACAGACATTTCATCGAGATTGAATACAACAATCAACATGCCGACTTCTCTCCATGCGAGTAATGTATCAAACTGGCTACGCTTTGATCGATTCCTGGAAGACCAGTAATAGTATCCGAAGCAAATGTCTAGTCATTCTGTAATCTGTGGACCTTCAGAGTGTTGATGAAACGAAGAAATTGCAACGGGGTTGAATAGAAATGCGCCGTTACGAGTTTTCTCCAAAGGAGTAATGTCTCAAACTTTGAACGCTTCGATCGATTCATGGGAGACCACTTGTAGTATCCGAAGCATATCTGGAGACATTCTGTAATCTGTGGACGTTCGGAGTGTTGATGAAACGCAGAAATTGCATCGGGATTGAATAAAACAGGCAGCATGCCCACTTTTCTCCATGGGAGTAATGTCTCAAATTGTCTACGCTTTGATTTATTCCTAGGTTACAAGTATCCGAAGCAAACCTGCAGGCATTCTGTAATCTGTAGATCTTCAGAGTGATGATGAAGCACAGAAAGTGCATCGGGATTGATCAGAATAGGTACCATGCTGTTTTTTCTCATTGGGAGTAATGTCTCAAACTGTCTACGCTTTGATCGATTAATGAGAGTGCAGTTGTAGTATCCGAACCATATCTGGAGGCACTCTGTTATCTGTGGACCTTCAGAGTAATGATGAAATACAGAAATTTCATCGAGATTGAATACAACAGGCTCCATACTAAGTTTTCTCCATGGTAGTAATGTCACAAACTGTCGACTCTTTGATCGGTTCATGGAAGACCAGTAGTAGTATCTGAAGCACATCTGGAGGCATTCCGTATTTTGTGGACCTTCAGAGTTTTGATGAAACACACAAACTGAAACGGGATTGAATAAAACAGGCCCCGTCACGACTTTTCTCCATAGGAGCAAGGTCTCCAACTTTCTAAGCTTTGATCGAATTTTGGGAGAACAGTAGTAGTATCCGAAGCACATCTGGAGTCATTCTGTTATCTGTGGACGTTTAGAGTGTTGATGATACACAGTAATTTCATCGGGATTGATTACAGCAGGGGCCATGCCGATGCTTCTCTGTGGGAGTAATGTCTCAAACTGTCTACGCAATTTATCGCTTCCTGGAAGACCAGTATTAGTATCCGAAGCACATCTGGAGGCATTCTGTCATCTGTGGACCTTCAGAGTGTTGATGAAACACAGAAATTGCATCGGGATTAAATACAACATGCAGCATGCCGACTTTTATCCATGGGAGTAATGTCTAAAACTGTCTACGCTTTGATTGATTCCTAGGTTCCAAGTATCCGAAGCACACCTGGAGGCGTTCTGTAATCTGTAGATCTTCAGAGTGATGATGAAACACTGAAACTGCATCGGGATTGATCAGAATAGGTACCATGCTGTTTTTTCTCCATGGGAGTAATGTCTCAAAGTGTCTACGCTTTGATCGATTAATGAGAGTCCAGTTGTAGTATCGGAACCATATCTGGAGGCATTCTGTAATCTGTGGACCTTCAGAGTGTTGATGAATTACAGAAATTTCATCGAGATTGTATACAACAGGCACCATACCATCTTTTCTCCATAGTATTAAATGTGACAAACTGTCTACGATTTGATATTTTTCTGGAAGACCAGTAGCAGTATCTGAAGCACATCTGGAGGCATTCTGTAATCTGTGGACGTTCACATTGTTGGTGAAACAGAGAAATTGCTTCTGGATTGAATGTAACAGGCACAATGCCGACTTTTCTCCATGGGAGTAATATCTCAAACTGTCTACGCTTTGAACGATTCCTGGGAGACCAGTAATAGTATCCGAAGCACATCTGTAGGCGTTCTGCAATCTGTGGACCCTCAGAGTGTTGATGAAACACAGAAATTTCATCGAGATTGAATACAACAGGCACCATGCCGACTTTTCTCCATGGTAGTAATGTCTCATACTGTTTAAGCTATGATCGATTCCTGGAAGAAGAGTAGTAGTTACCAATGCACATCAGGAGGCATTCTGTAATCTGGGGACCTTCAGAGTGTAGATGAAACACAGAAATTGCATTGGGATTGATTACAACAGGCACCATGCCGACTTTTCCCAATTGGAGTAATGTCTCGAACTGTCAACGTTTTTATCGATTCCTGGAACACCAGTAGTAGTATCCGAAGCACATCTGGAGTCATTCTGTAATCTGTGGACGTTTAGAGTGCTGATGAAACACAGAAATTTCATCGAGATTGAATACAACAGGCACCATGCCGACATTTCTCCATGGGAGTAATGTCTCACACTGTCTACGCTTTGATCGATTCCTGGCAGACCAGTATTAGTATCCGACGCACATCTGGAGTCATTCTGTAATCTGTGGACCTTCAGAAAGTTGATGAATCACAGAAATTGCAACGGGATTGAATTGAACAAGCCCTGTTACGACTTTTCTCCATAGGAGTAAAGTCTCAAACATTCTACGCTTTGATCGGTTCCTGGGACACCAGTAGCACTATCCGAAGCACATCTGGAGGCATTCTGTAATCTGTGGACCTTCAGAGTGTTGATGAAACACAGACATTTCATCGAGATTGAATACAACAATCAACATGCCGACTTCTCTCCATGCGAGTAATGTATCAAACTGGCTACGCTTTGATCGATTCCTGGAAGACCAGTAATAGTATCCGAAGCACATGTCTAGTCATTCTGTAATCTGTGGACCTTCAGAGTGTTGATGAAAAGAAGAAATTGCAACGGGGTTGAATAGAAAT
The DNA here is from genome assembly GCF_023897955.1 of Schistocerca gregaria. Taxonomy (NCBI): domain Eukaryota; kingdom Metazoa; phylum Arthropoda; class Insecta; order Orthoptera; family Acrididae; genus Schistocerca; species Schistocerca gregaria. The sequence continues at coordinate 47,353,876 of NC_064927.1, forward strand.
GCGCCGTTACGAGTTTTCTCCAAAGGAGTAAGGTCTCAAACTTTGAACGCTTCAATCGATTCATGGGAGACCAGTTGTAGTATCCGAAGCATATCTGGAGACATTCTGTAATCTGTGGACGTTCAGAGTGTTGATGAAACGCAGAAATTGCATCGGGATTGAATAAAACAGGCAGCATGCCCACTTTTCTCCATGGGAGTAATGTCTCAAATTGTCTACGCTTTGATTTATTCCTAGGTTACAAGTATCCGAAGCAAGCCTGCAGGCATTCTGTAATCTGTAGATCTTCAGAGTGATGATGAAGCACAGAAAGTGCATCGGGATTGATCAGAATAGGTACCATGCTGTTTTTTCTCCATGGGAGTAATGTCTCAAACTGTCTACGCTTTGATCGATTAATGAGAGTGCAGTTGTAGTATCCGAACCATATCTGGAGGCATTCTGTTATCTGTGGACCTTCAGAGTGTTGATGAAATACAGAAATTTCATCGAGATTGAATACAACAGGCTCCATACTAACTTTTCTCCATGGTAGTAATGTCACAAACTGTCTACGCTTTGATCGGTTCATGGAAGACCAGTAGTAGTATCTGAAGCACATCTGGAGGCATTCCGTATTGTGTGGCACTTCAGAGTTTTGATGAAACACACAAACTGTAACGGGATGGAATAAAACAGGCCCCGTTACGACTTTTCTCCATAGGAGCAAGGTCTCCAACTTTCTAAGCTTTGATCGAATTTTGGGAGACCAGTAGTAGTATCCGAAGCACATCTGGAGGCATTCTGTATTCTGTGGACGTTAAGAGTGATGATGAAACACAGAAATTGCATCGGGATAGATTACACATACAGCATGCCGACTTCTCTCAATGGGAGTAATGTCTCAAACATTCTATGCTTTGATTGTTTCCTGGATTACCTGTATCCGAAGCACACCTGGAGGCATTCTGTAATCTGTAGACCTTCAGAGTGTTGATGAAACACAGAAATTGCATTGGGATTGATTACAACAGGCACCATGCCGACTTATCCCCATGGGAGTAATGTTAGGATCTGTCTACGTTTTGATAGATTCCTGAGAGACCAGTAGATGTTTCCGAAGTACATCTGGAGGAATTCTGTAATCTGTAGAACTTCAGAGTGTTGATGAAACACAGAAATTGCATTGGGATTGATTACAACAGACACCATGCCGACTTATCCCCATGGGAGTAATGTAAGGATCTGTCTACGTTTTGATAGGTTCCTGAGAGACCAGTAGATGTTTCCGAAGTACATCTGGAGGAATTCTGTAATCTGTAGAATTTCAGAGTGTTGATGAAACACAGAAAGTGCATCTGGATTGATTACAACAGGCACCATGCGGACTTTTCATAATGGGAGTAATGTCTTGAACTGTCTACGCTTTGATCGATTCCTGGAAGACCAGTAGTAGTAACCGAAGCAAATCTGGAGTGATTCTTCAATCTGTGGACGTTCAGTTTGTTGGAGAAACACAGTAGTTGCATCGGGATTGAAAACAAAAGGCACGATGCCGACTTTTCTCCAAGGGAGTAGTGTCTCAAACTGTGTACACATTGATCGATTCCTGGGAGACCTGTAGAAGTATCAAAAGCTCCTCTGGAGGCATTCTGTAATCTTTAGACCTTCTGAGTGTTGATGAAACTCAGAAGTTTCATCAAAATTGAATACAACAGGCACCATGCGGACTTTTCTCCATGGTAGTAATGTCTCAAACTGTCTACGCTTTGATCAATTCCTGGAAGACCAGAAGTAGTATGCGATGCACATCTGGAGTCATTGTGTAATCTGTGGACCTTCAGAGTGTTGATGAAACACAGAAATTGCTTCGGGATTGAATATAACAGGCACAATGCCGACTTCTCTCCATGGGGGAATGTCTCAATTTGTCTACGTTTTTATCGATACCTGGGAGACCCGTAGAAGTTTCCGAAGGAAATCTGGAGGCATTCTGTAATCTGTAGAACTTCAGAGTGTTTATAAAAAACTGAAACTGCATCGGGAATGATCAGAACAGGTAGCATGCCGATTTTTCTCCATGGGAGTAATGTCTCCAAGTGTCTACGCTTTGAACGAATCCTGAAAGACCAGTAATAGTATCCGAAGCACATCTGTAGGCATTCTGTAATCTGTGGACCTTCCGAGTGTTGATGAAACACAGAAATTGCATTGGGATTGATTACAACAGGCACCATGCAGACTGTTCTCCATGGATGTAATGTCTCGAACTGTCTACGCTTTTGTCGATCCCTGGACGACCAGTAGTAGTATCCGAAGCATATCTGATGGAATTCTGTAATCTGTGGACGTTCAGAGTGTTGATGAAACGCAGAAATTGCATCGGGATTGAATAAAACAGGCAGCATGCCGACTTTTCTCCATGGAAGTAATGTCTCAAACTGCCTACTCTTTGATTGATCCATAGGTTACAAGTATCCGAAGCACACCTGGAGGCATTCTGTAATCTGTGGACCTTCAGAGTGTTGATGAAACAAGATATTGCAAAGGGATTGAATAGAACAGGCCCCGTTACTACTTTTCTCCATAGGAGTAAGGTCTCAAACTTTCTACCCTTTGATCGATTCCTCGGAGTCTAGTAGAAGTATCCGAAGTACATCTGGAGGCATTCTGTAATCTGAGGAACTTCAGAGTGTTGATGAAACACAGAAACTACATCGGGATTGATCAGAACAGGTACCATGCCGACTTTTCACCAAGGGAGTAATGTATCAAACTGTCCACGCTTTGATCGATTCCTAGAGGACCAGTAGTAGTATCGAAGCTCGTCCGGAGCCATTCTGTAATCTGTGGTCCTTCACAGTGTTGATGAAACACAGAAATTGCATCGGGATTGAATACAACAAGCACCATGCCGACTTTTCTCCATGGGAGTAGTGTCTCAAACTGTCTACACTTTGAACGATTCCTGGGAGACCAGTAATAGTATCCGAAGCACATCTGTAGGCATTCTGCAATCTGTGGACCCTCAGAGTGTTGATGAAACACAGAAATTTCGTCGAGATTGAATACAACAGGCACCATGCCGACTTTCCTCCATGGTAGTAATGTCTCATACCGTCTAGGCTATGATCGATTCCTGGAAGACCAGTAGTAGTTACCAAAGCACATCAGGAGGCATTCTGTAATCTGTGGACCTTCAGAGTGTTGATGGAACACAGAAATTGCATTGGGATTGGTTACAACAGGTACCATGCCGACTTTTCCCCATTGGAGTAATGTCCCGAACTGTCAACGTTTTGATCGATTCCTGGAACACCAGTAGTAGTATCCGAAGCACATCTGGAGTCATTCTGTAATCTGTGGACGCTCAGAGTGTTGATGAAACACAGAAATTTCATCGAGATTGAATACAACAGGCACCATGCCGACTTTCTCCATGGTAGTAATGTCTCATACTGTGTACGCTTTGATCGATTCCTATAAGACCAGTAGTAGTTTCCGAGGCACATCTGGAGGCATTCTGTAATCTGCGGACCTTCGGAGTGATGTTGAAACCCAGAAACTGCATCGGGATTGATCAGAACAGGTACCATGCCGACATTTCCACATGGGAGTAATGTCTCAAACTGTCTACGGTTTGATCGATTCCTGGGAGACCAGTAGTAGTATCCGACGTACATCTGGAGGCATTCTGTAATCTGTGGACTTTCAGAGTGTTGATGAAACACAGAAATTTCATCGAGATTGTATACAACAGGCACCATGCCGACTTTTCTCCATGGGAGTAATGTCTCAAACTGTCTACGCTTTGATCGATTCCTGGCAGACCAGTAATAGTATCCGAAGTCCATCTGGAGGCCTTCTGTAATCAGTGGAACTTCAGAGTGTTGATGATACACAGAAATTGCAACGGGATTGAATTGAACAGGCCCATTACGACATTTCTCCATAGGAGTAAAGTCTCAAACATACTACGCTTTGATCGATTCCTGGGAGACCAGTAGTAGAATGCGATGTACATCTGGTGGCATTCTGTAATCTGTGGACCTTCAGAGTGTTGATGAAACACAGAAATTGCATTGGGATTGGTTACAACAGGCACCATGCCGACTTTTCCCCATTGGAGTAATGTCTCGAACTGTCAACGTTTTGATCGATTCCTGGAACTCCAGTAGTAGTATCCGAAGCACATCTGGAGTCATTCTGTAATCTGTGGACGTTCAGGGTGTTGATGAAACACAGACATTGCATCGGGATTGATTACAACAGGCACCATGCCGACTTTTCCCCTTAGGAGTAATGTCTTGAACTGTCTACGCTTTGATCGATTCATGGAAGACCAGTAGTAGTATCCGAAGCGCATCTGGAGTCATTCTGTAATCTGTGGACGTTTAGAGTGATGATGAAACACAGAAACTGCATCGGGATTGATCAGAATAGTTACAATGCCGACTTCTCCCCATCGGAGTAATGTCTCAAATTGTCTACGCTTTGATCGATTCCTGGGAGACCAGTAGTAGTATCCGAAGCACATCTGGAGGCATTCTGTAACCTGTGGACCTTCAGAGTGTTGATAAAACACAGAAATTTCATAGAGATTGAATACAGCAATCACCATGCCGACTTTTCTCCATGCGCGTTATTTCTCAAACTGTCTAAGCTTTGATCGGTCCCTGGAAGACCAGTAGTAGTATCCGAAGCACACCTGGAGGCATTCTGTATTCTGTGGAAGTTAAGAGTGATGATGAAACACAATAGGCACCATGCAAACTTTTCTCCATGGGAGTAATGTCTCAAACTGTCTACACATTGATCGTTTCCTGGAAGACCAGTAGTAGTATCTAAAGCACATCTGGAGGCATTCTGTAATCTGTGGACCTTCGGAGTGTTGGTGAAACACAGAAATTGCATCGGGATTGAATACAACATGCACATTGTAGACTTTTCTCCATGGCAGGAATGTCTCAAACTGTCTACGATTTGATCGATTCCTAGGAGACCTGTAGTAGTATCCGAAGCACATCTGGAGGCATTCTGTAATCTGTAGAACTTAAGAGTGTTGATGAAACACAGAAACTGCATCGGGATTGATCAGAACAGGTACCATGCCGACTTTTCCCCATGGGAGTAATGTCTCAAACTGTCCACGCTTTGATCGACATCTGAGAGACCAGTCGTAGTATCCGAAGCAAATCTGGAGGCATTCTGTAATCTGTAGACCTTCAGAGTGTAGATAAAACACAGAAATTTCATCGGGATTGAATACAACAATCACCATGCCTACTTTTCTCCATGCGAGTAATGTCTCGAACTGTCTACGCTTTCATCGTTTGCTGGAATACCAGTGATAGTATCCGAAGCACATGTCTAGGCATTTTGTAATCTGTGGACCTTCAAAGTGTTGATTAAACAAAGAAACTGAACGGGAATGAATAGAACAAGCCCCGTTACGACATTTCTACATATTAGTAAGGTCTTAAACTTTCAAAGCTTCGATCGGTTCATGGGAGACCAGTAGTAGTATCCGAAGCACATCTGGAGGCATTCTGTAATCTGTGAACCTTCAGAGTGTTGATGAAACACAGAAATTGCAACGGGATTGAATAGAACAGTCCCCGTGACGACTTTTCTCCATAGGAGTAACGTCTCGAACTGTGTACGCTATGATCGATTCCTGGAAGACCAGTAGTAGTACCCGAAGCACATCTGCAGTGATTCTGTAATCTTTGGACGTTCAGAGTGTTGATGAAACACAGAAACTGCATCGGGATTGATCAGAACAGGTACCATGCCGACTTTTCCCCATGGGAGTATTGTCTCAATCTGTCTACGCTTTGATCGATTCCTGGGAGACCAGTAATAGTATCCAAAGCACACCTGGAGGCATTCTGTAATCTGTAGACCTTCAGAGTGTTGATGAAACGCAGAAACGGCATCAGGATTGATCAGAATAGGTACCATGCCGACTTATCTCCATGGGAGTAATGTCTCAAATTGTCTACGCTTTGATCGATTAATGAGAGTCCAGTTGTGTTATCCTAAGCATATCTGGAGCCATTCTGTAATCTGTGACCTTCAGAATGTTGATGAAACACAGAAATTAAATCGAGATTGGATACAACAGGCACCATACCAACTTATCTCCATGGTAGTAATGTGTCAAACTTTCTACGCTTTGATCGTTTCCTGGAAGACCAGTAGTAGTATCAGAAGCACATCTGGAAGCATTCCGTAATATGTGGAACTTCAGAGTTTTGATGAAACACACAAATTGTAACGGGATTGAATAGAACTGGCCCCGTTACGACTTTTCTCCATAGGAGCAAGGTCTCAAACTTTCTACGCTTTGATCGAATTTTGGGAGACCAGTAGTAGTATCGGAAGCACATCTGGAGGCATTCTGTAATCTGTGGACGTTTAGAGTTTTGATGAAATACAGTCATTGCATCGGGATTGATTACAACAGTCACCATGCCTACTTTTCTCCATGGGAGTTATGTCTCAAATGTGTCTACGCTTTGATCGATTCCTGGGAGACCAGTATTAGTATCCGAAGCACATCAGGAGGCATTCTGTAATCTGTGGACCTTCAGAGCGTTGATGAAACAAGAAATTGCAACGGGATATAATAGAACAGGCCCCGTTACGACTTTTCTCCATAGGAGTAAGGTCTCAAACTTTCTACCCTTTGATCGATTCCTGGGAGACCAGTAGTAGTATCCGAAGCAAATCTGGATTCATTCTGTAATCTGTGGACGTTTAGAGTGTTGATGAAACACAGAAATTGCATCGTAATAGAATACAACACGCACAATGCCTACTTTTCTCCGTGGGAGTAATGTCTCAAATGTGTCTACGCTTTGATCGATTCCTGGGAGACCAGTAGTAGTAACCGAAGCACGTCTGGAGGCATTCTGTAATCTGTGGACCTTCAGAGTGCTGATGAAACACGGAAACTTCGTCAAGATTGAACACAACCGGAACCATGTCCACATTTCTCCATGGGAGTAATGTCTCAAACTGTCTCCGCTTTGATCGCTTCCTGGAAGAACAGTATTAGTATCCGAAGCACATCTGGAGGCATTTTGTAATCTGTGGACCTTCAGAGCGTTGATGAAACATGAAATTGCAACGGGAAATAATAGAACAGGCCCCGTTAAGACTTCTCTCCATAGGAGTACGGTCTGAAACTTTCTACCCTTTGATCGATTCCTGGGAGACCAGTAGTAGTATCTGAAGCAAATATGGATTCATTCTGTAATCTGTTTTCCTTCAGAGTGTTGATGAACCACAGAAATTACATCGAGATTGATTGCAACAGCACCCTGCCGACTTTTCTCCATTGTTGTAATGTCTCAAACTGTCTACGCATTGATCGATTCCTGGAAGACCAGTAGTAGTATCCGATGCACACCTGGAGTCAATCCTTAAACTGTGGACTTTCATAGTGTTGATGAAACACAGAAATTGCATCGGGATTGATTACAACAGGTACCATGTCGACTTTTCTCCATGGGAGTAATGTCTCAAACTGTCTACGATTTGATCGATCACTGGCAGACAAGTAGTATTATCCGAAGCACATCTGGACGCATTCTGTAATCTGTGGACGTTCAGAGTGTTGATGAAAAACAGAAAATGCATCGGGATTGAAAACAACAGGCACCATGTTGACTTTCCTCCATGGGAGTAATGTCTCAAACTGTCTACACATTGATCGATTCCTGGGGGACCTTTAGAAGTATCAAAAGCTCCTCTGGAGGCATTCTGTAATCTGTAGACCTTCAGAGTGTTGATGAAACACGGAAATTTCATCAAAATTGAATACAACAGGCACAATGCCGACTTTTCTCCATGGGAGGAATGTCTCAAACTGTCTACGTTTTGATCGATTCCTGGGAGACCCGTAGTAGTATCCGAAGCACATCTGGAATCATTCTGTAATCTGTAGAGCTTCAGAGTGTTTATAAATCACAGAAACTGCATGGGGATAGATCAGAACAGGTACCATGCCGACTTTTCTCCATGGGAGTAATGTCTCAAACAGTCTACGCTTTGAACGATTCCTGAGAGACCAGTAATAGTATCCGAAGCACATCTGTAGGCATTCTGTAATCTGTGACCTTCAGAGTGTTTTTGAAATACAGAAATTTCATCGAGATTAAATACAACAGGCCCCACGCCGACTTTTCTCCATGGTAGTAATGTCTCATACTATCTACGTTTTCATCGATTCCTGGATGACCAGTAGTAGTTAGCGAAGCACATCTGGAGGCATTCTTTAATCTGTGGACCTTCAGAGTGATGATGAAACTCAGAAATTGTATTGGGATTGAATACAACAGTCACAATGCAGACTTTTCTCCATGGCAGGAATGTCTCAAACTGTCTACGATTTGATCGATTCCTGGGAGACCAGTAGTAGTATCCGAAGCACATCTGGTGGCATTCTGTAATCTGTAGAACTTAAGAGTGTTGATGAAACACAGAAACTGCATTGGGATTGATCAGAACATGTACCATGCCGACTTTTCCCCATGGGAGTAAGGTCACGATCTGTCTACGTTTTGATCCATTCCTGGAAGACCAGTAGTAGTATCCGAAGCACATCTGGAGGCAGTCAGGAATCTGTGGACCTTCAGAGTGTTGATGAAACACAGAAAATGCATCGGGATTGAACACAACAGGCACCATGTTAACGTTTCTCCATGTTAGTAATGTCTCAAACTGTCTACACATTGATCGATTTTTGGAGGACCTGTAGAAGTATCAAAAGCTCCTCTGGAGTCATTCTGTAGTCTGTAGACCTTCAGAGTGTTGATCAAACACAGAAATTTTATCAAAATTGAATATAACAGGCACCATGCCGACTTTTCTCCATGGTAGTAATGTCTCAAACTGTCTACGCTTTGATCGATTCCTTGAAGACCAGAAGTTGTATCCGAAGCACATCTGGAGGCATTCTGTAATCTGTGGACGTTCAGAGTGTTGATGAAACACAGAAATTGCTTCGGGATTGAATACAACAGGCACAATGCCGACTTTTCTCCATGGGAGGAATGTCTCAAACTGTCTACGATTTGATCGATTCCTGGGAGACCAGTAGTAGTATCCGAAGCACATCTGGAGGCATTCTGTAATCTGTAGAACCTAAGAGTGTTGATGAAACACAGAAACTGCATCGGGATTGATCAGAACAGGTACCATGCCGACTTTTCCCCATTGGAGTAATGTCTCAAACTGTCCATGATTTGATCGATTCCTGAGAGACCAGTAGTAGTATCCGAAGCACATCTGGAGGCATTCTGTAATCTGTGGACCTACAGAGTGTTGATGAAACACAGAAATTTCATCGAGATAGAATACAACAATCACCATGCCGACTTTTCTCCATGCGAGTAATGTCTCAAACTGTCTACGCTTTCATCGTTTCCTGGAAGACCAGTGATAGTATCCGAAGCACATGTCTAGGCATATTGTAATCTGTGGACCTTCAAAGTGTTGATTAAACAAAGAAACTGAACGGGATTGAATAGAACCCGCCCCGTTACGACTTTTCCCCATAGGAGTAAGGTGTCAAACTTTTAAAGCTTCGATCGATTCATGGGAGACCAGTAGTAGTATCCGAAGCACATCTGGAGACATTCTGTGATCTGTGAACCTTCAGAGTGTTGATGAAACACAGAAACTGAATCGGGATTGATCAGAACAGGTACCATGCCGACTTTTCCCCTTGGGAGTATTGTCTCAATCTGTCTACGTTTTGATCGATTCCTAAGCGACCAGTAATAGTATCCGAAGCACACCTGGAGGCATTCTCTAATCTGTTGACCCTCAGAGTGTTGATGTAACGCAGATACGGCATCGGGATTGATCAGAATAGGTACCATGCTGACTTATCTCCATGGGAGTAATGTCTCAAATTGTAACCGCTTTGATCGATTAATGAGAGTCCAGTTTCGGTATCCTAAGCATATCTGGAGTCATTCTGTAATCTGTGACCTTCAGAATGTTGATGGAACACAGAAATTAAATCGAGATTGGATACAACAAGCACCATACCAAATTTTCTACATAATAGTAATGTCTCAAAACTTCTACGCTTTGATCGTTTCCTGGAAGACCAGTAGCAGTATCTGAAGCACATCTGGAGGCATTATGTAATCCGTGGACCCTCAGAGTGTTGATGAAACACAGAAGTTGCACTGGGTTTGCTTACAACATTCACCATGTCGACTTTTCTCCATGGGAGTAATGTCTCTAACTGTCTACACATTGATCGAATCCTGGGAGACCTGTAGAAGTATCAAAAGCTCCTCTGGAGGCATTCTGTAATCTGTAGACCTTCAGAGTGTTGATGAAACACAGAAATTTCATCAAAATTGAATACAACAGGCACGATAACGACTTCTCTCCATCATAGTAATGTCTCAAACTGTCTACGCTTTGATAGATTCCTGGAAGACCAGTAATAGTACCCGAAGCACATCTGAAGGCATTCTGTAATCTGTGGACCTTCAGAGTGTTGATGAAACACCGAAATTGCATCGGTATTGAATACAACAATCACAAAGCCGACTTCTCTCCATGGCAGAAATGTGTCAAACTGTCTACGATTTGATCGATTCCTGGGAGACCAGTAGTAGTAGCCGAATCACATCTGGAAACATTCTGTAATCTGTAGAACTTCAGAGTGTTGATGAAACACAGAAACTGCATCTGGATTGATCAGATCAGGTACCATGCCGACTTTTCCCCAAGGGAGTATGTCTCAAATGGTCCACTCTTTGGTCGATTCCTGGGAGACCAGTAGTAGTATCCGAAGCACATCTGGAGGCATTCTGTAATCTGTGGACCTTCAGAGTGTGATGAAACACAGCAATTTCATCGAGATTGAATACAACAATCAAAACGCCGACTTTTCTCCATGCGAGTAATGTCTCAAACTGTCTACGCATTGATCGATTCCTGGAAGACCAGTAATAGTATCCGAAGCACATCTCTCGGCATTCTGTAATCTGTGGACCTTCAGAGTGTTGATGAAACAAAGAAATTGCAACGGGATTGAATAGAACAGGTCCCGTTACGACTTTTCTCCATAGGAGTAAGGTCTCAAACTTTCAACGCTTCGATCGATTCATGGGAGACCAGCAGTAGTATCCGAAGCACATCTTGAAGCATTCTGTAATCTGTGGACCTTCAGAGTGTTGATGAAACACAGAAATTGCATTGCGATTGATTCCAACAGGCACCATGCCGACTTTTCCCTATGTGAGTAAGGTCAGGATCTGTCTACGTTTTGATCCATTCCTGGAAGACCAGTAGTAGTATCCGAAGCACATCTGGGGGCATTCTGTAATCTGCGGACGTTCAGAGTGTTGATGAAACACAGAAATTGCATCGGGATTGATTACAACAATCACCATGCCGACTTTTCTCCATGTGAGTAATGTCTCAAACTGTCTACGCTTTGATCGATTCCTGGAAGACCAGTAATAGTATCCGAAGCACATATGGAGGCAGTAAGGAATCTGTGGACATTCAGAGTGTTGATGAAACACAGAAAATGCATCGGGATTGAACACAACAGCACCATGCCAACTTTTCTACATGGCAGTAATGTCTCAATCTGTCTACACATTGATCGATTCCTGGAGGACCTGTAAAAGTATCAAAAGCTCCTCTGGAGGCATTCTGTAATCTGTAGACCTTCAGAGTGTTGATCAAACACAGAAATGTCATCAAAATTGAATATAACAGGCACCATGCCGACTTTTCTCCATGGTAGTAATGTCTCAAACTGTCTACGCTTTGATCGATTCCTTGAAGACCAGAAGTAGTATCCGAAGCACATCTGGAGGCATTCTGTAATCTGTGGACCTTCAGAGTGTTGATGAAACACAGAAATTTCATCGAGATTGAATACAACAATCACCATGCCGACTTTTCTCCAAGCGAGTAATGTCTCAAACTGTATACCCTTTCATCGCATCCTGGAAGACCAATGATAGTATCCGAAGCACATGTCTAGGCATATTGTAATCTGTGGACATTCAAAGTGTTGATTAAACAATGAAACTGAACGGGATTGAATAGAACAAGCCCCATTACTACTTTTCTACTTTTCTCCATAGAAGTAAGGTCTCAATCTGTCTACGCTTTGATCGATTCCTGGGAGACCAGTCATAGTATCCGAAGCACACCTGGAGGCATTCTGTAATCTGTTGACCCTCAGAGTGTTGATGAAACACAGAAATTTCATCAAAATTGAATACAACAGGCACGATAACGACTTTTCCCCATGGTAGTAATGTCTCAAACTGTGTACGCTTTGATCGTTTCCTGGAAGACCAGTAGTAGTATCCGAAGCACATCTGGAGGCATTCTGTAATCTGTGGACGTTCAGAGTGTTGATGAAACGCAGAAAATGCATCGGGATTGAAAGCAACAGTCACCATGCCGACTTTTCTCCATGGTAGTAATGTCTCAAACTGTCTACACATTGATCGATTCCTGGGGGACCTGTAGAAGTAGCAAAAGCTCCTCTGGAAGCATTCTGTAATCTGTAGACCTTCAGAGGGTTGATGAAACACAGAAATTTCATCAAAATTGAATACAACAGGCACCATGCCGACTTTTCTCAATGGGAGGAATGTCTCAAACTGTCTACGTTTTGATCGATTCCTGGGAGATCCGTTGAAGTATCCGAAGCACATCTGGAGGCATTCTGTTATCTGTAGACTTTCAGAGTGTTGATGAAACGCAGAAATTGCAACGGGATTAATTACAACAGGCACAATGACGACTTTTCTCCATGGGAGGAATGACTCAAACTGTCTACGTTTTGATCGATTCCTGGGAGATCCGTAGAAGTATCCGAAGCACTTCTGGAGGCATTCTGTAATCTGTAGAACTTCAGAGTGTTTATAAAACAGAGAAACTGCATCGGGATTTATCAGAACAGGTACCATGCCGACTTTTCTCCATGGGAGTAATGTCTAAAACTGTCTACGTTTTGAACGATTTCTGAGAGACCAGTAATAGTATCCGAAGCATATCTGTAGGCATTCTGTAATCTGTGGACCTTCAGAGTGTTGATGAAACACAGATATTTCATCGAGATTGAATACAACAATCACCATGCCGACTTCTCTCCATGCGAGTAATGTCTCAAACTGTCTACGCTTCGATCGTTTCCTTGAAGACCAGTAGCAGTATCTGAAACTCAACTGGAGGCATTCTGTAATCTGTGGACCTTCAGATTGTTGATGAAACACAGAAATTGCTTCTGGATTGAATGCAACAGGCACAATGCCGACTTTTCTCCAGGGGAGGAATGACTCAAACGGTCTACGTTTTGAATAGAACAGGCCCCGTTACGACTTTTCTCCATAGGAGTAAGGGCTCAAACTGTCTACGCTTTGATCTTTTAATGAGAGTCCAGTTTTAGTATCCGAACCATATCTGGAAGCATTCTGTAATCTGTGGACCTTCAGAGTGTTGATGAAACACAGAAATTTCATCGAGATTGAATATAACAGGCACCATACCAACTTATCTCCATGGTAGTAATGTCTCATACTGTCTACGATTTGATCGGTTCCTGGAAGACCAGTAGTAGTATCCGAATCACATCTGGAGGCATTCCGTAATCTGTGGACCTTGAGAGTGTTGATGAAACACACAAATTGTAACGGGATTAAATAGAACAGGCCCCGTTACGACTTTTCTCCATAGGAGCAAGGTCTCAAACTTTCTACGCTTTGATCGAATTTTGGGAGACCAGTAGTAGTATCCGAAGCACATCTGGAGGCATTCTGTAATCTGTAAACCTTCAGAGTGTTGATGAAACACAGAAATTGCAACGGGATAATACAACAGGCACCCTGCCGACTTTTCTCCGTGGTTGTAATGTCTCGAACTGTCTACGCTTTGATGGATTCCTCGGAGACCAGTAGTAGTATCCGAAGCACGTCTGGAGGCATTCTGTAATCTGTGGACGTTCAGAGTGTAGACGAAACATAGAAATTTTATCAAGTTTGAATACAACTGGCACCAGCCGACTTTTCTCCATGAGAGTAATGTCTCAAACTGTGTACACTTTGATCAATTCCTGGGAGACCAGTAGAAGTATCCGAAGTACATCAGGAGGCATTCTGTGATCTGTAGAACTTCAGAGTGTTGATGAAACACAGAAACTGCATCGTGATTGATCAGAATAGGTACCATGCTGTTTTTTCTCCATGGGTGTAATTTCTCTAACTGTCTAGGCTTTGATCGATTAATGAGAGTCCAGTTGTAGTATTACAGTATTCTGTAATCTGTGGTCCTTGAGAGTGTTGATGAACACAGATATTGCATCGGAATTGATTACAACAGGCACCATGCCGACTTTTCTCCATGGGTGTAATGTCTCGAACAGTCTACGTTTTGATCGATCCCGGGAAGACCAGTATTATTATCCGAAGCACATCTGGAGGGATTCTGTAATCTGTGGACGTTCAGTGTGTTGATGAAAGACAGAATTTTCATAGAGGTTGAATGCAATAGGCACCATACCAATTTTTCTCCATGGTAGTAATGTCTCACACAGTCTACGTTTTGATCGATTCCTCGGAGACCAGTAGTAGTATCCGAAGCACATCTGGAGGCATTCTGTCATCTGTGGACCTTCAGAGTGTTGATGAAACACAGAAATTTCATCATCATTGAATACAACAGGCACCATGCCGATTTTCTCCATGGTAGTAATGTCTCAAACTGTCTACGCTTTGATTGTTTGCAGGAAGACCAGAAGTAGTATCCGAAGCACATCTGGAGGCATTCTGTAATCTGTGGACCTTCAGAGTGTTCATGAAACACAGATATTGCTTCGGGATTGAATACAACAGGGACAATGCCGACTTTTCTCCATTCGAGGAGTGTCTCAAACTGTCTACGTTTTGATCGATTCCTGGGAGACCCGTAGAAGTATCCGAAGCATATCTGGAGGCATTCTGTAATCTGTGGACCTTCAAAGCGTTGATGAAACACAGAACTTTTATCGAGATTGAATACAACAGTCACCATACCAACTTTTCTCCATGGTAGTAATGTCTCAAACTGTCTACGCATTGATCGGTTAATCTAAGACCAGTAGTAGTATCCGAAGCACATCTGGAGGCATTCTGTAATCTGTGGACGTTCAGAGTGTTGATGAAACACTGGGAGACCAGTAGTGTTATCCGAATCTCATCTGGAAGCATTCTGTAATCTGTAGAACTTCAGAGTGTTGATGAAACACAGAAACTGCATCGGGATTGATCAGAATAGGTGCCATGCTGTTTTATCTCCATGGGAGTAATGTCTCAAACTGTCTACGCTTTTATCGATTCCTGGAAGACCAGTAGTAGTATCCTAAGCACATCTGGAGGGATTCTGTAATCTGTGGACCTTCAGACTGTTCACGAAATACAGAATTTGCAACGGGATTGAATACAACCGGCACCGTGGCGACATTTCTCCATAGGAGAAAGGTCTCAAATTTTCGACGCTTTGATCGATTCCTATGAGACCAGTAGTAGTATCCAAAGCATATCTGGAGGCATTCTGTAATCTGTGGACCTTCAGAGCGTTGATGAAACACAGAACTTTTATCGAGATTGAATACAACAGGCACCATGCCGACTTTCTCAATGATAGTAATGTCTCATACTGTCTATACTGTCTACGATTTGATCGATTTCTCTAAGACCAGTAGTAGTATTCGAAGCACATCTGGAGGCATTCTGTAATCTGTGGCCCTTCAGACTGTTGATGAAACACAGAAATTGCAACGGGATTGAATAGAACAGGCCCCGTTACGACTTCTCTCCATAGGGGTAAGGTCTCAAACTTTCTACGCTTTGATCGATTCCTGGGAGACCAGTAGTAGTATAAGAAGCACATATGGAGGCATTCTGTAATCTGTGGATCTTCAGAGTGTTGATGAAACACAGGAATTGCATCGGGATTGATTACAAAAGGCACCATGCCGACTTTTCTCCATGGTTGTAATGTATCGAACTGTCTACGCTTTGATCGATCCCTGGAAGACCAGTAGTATTATCCGAAGCACATCTGGAGGCATTCTGTAATCTGTGGACGTTCAGAGTGTTGATGAAAGACAGAAATTTAATAGAGTTTGAATACAATAGGCACCATACCAATTTATCTCCATGGTGGTAATGTCTCACAGTGTCTACGTTTTGATCGATTCCTCGGAGTCCAGTAGTAGTATCCGAAGACATCTGGAGGCATTCTGTAATCTGTGTACCTTCAGAGTGTTGATGAAACACAGAAACTGCATCGGGATTAATAAGAACAGGTACCATGCCGACTTTTCCCAATGGGAGTAATGTCTCAAACTTTCTACGCTTTGATCGATTCCTGGGAGACCAATAGTAGTATCCGAAGCACATCTGGAGGCAGTCTGTAATCTGTGGACCTTCAGAGTGTTGATGAAACACAGAAATTTCATCGAGATTGAGTACAACAATCACCATGCCGACTTTTCTCCATGCCAGTAATGTCTCGAACTGTCTACGCTTTGATCGATCCCTGGAAGTCCCCTAGTAGTATCCGAAGCACATCTGGAGGCATTCGGTAATCTGTATACGTTCAGAGTGTTGATGAAACACAGAAATTGCATGGGGATTGAATACAACAGGCAGCTTGCCGTTTTTTGTCCATGGGAGTAATGTCTCAAACTGTCTACGCTTTTTTTGATTCCTGGGTTACAAGTATCCGAAGCACACCTGGAGGCATTCTGTAATCTGTAGAGCCTCTGAGTGTTGATGAAACACAGAAATTGCAACGGGAGTGAATAGAACAGACCCCGTTACGACTTTTCTCCATAGGAGTAAGTCTCAAACTTTCAACGCTTCGCTCCATTCCTGGGAGACCAGTAGTAGTATCCGAAGCACATCTGGAGGCATTCTGAAATCTGTACACCTTCAGAGTGTTGATGAAACACAGAAACGGCATCGGGATTGATCAGAATAGGTACCATGCTGTATTTTCTCCATGGGAGTAATGTCTCAAACTGTCTACGCTTTAATCGATTAACGAGAGTCCAGTTGTAGTATCCGAACCATATCTGCAGGCATTCTGTAATCTGTGGACCTACAGAGTGTTGATGAAACAGAGAAATTTCATCGAGATTGAATACAACATTCACCATAACAACTTTTCTCCATGGTGGTAATGTCTCAAACTGTCTACGCTTTGATCGCTAACTGGAAGACCAGTAGTAGTATCTGGAGAACATCGGGAGGCATTCTGTAATCTGTGGACCTTCAGAGTAATGTTGAAACACAGAAATCACATTGGGATTGATTACAATTGGCACCATGCCGACTTTTCCACATGCGAGTAACGTCAGCATCTGTTTACGTTTTGATCGATTCCTAGAAGACCAGTAGTAGTATCCAAAGCACATATGGAGTCATTTTATAATCTGTGGTCTTTCAGAGTGTTGATGAAACACAGAAAATGCATTGGGATTGATTACAAGAGGCACCATGCCGACTTTTCCCCATGGGAGTAATGTCTCGAACTGTCTACGTTTTGATCGTTTGCTGGAATACCAGTAGTACTATCCGAAGCACATCGGGAATCATTCTGTAATCTGTGGATGTTAAGAGTGTTGATGAAACACAGAAATTTTATCGAGATTGAATACAACAGGCACCATGCCGACTTTCTCAATGGTAGTAATGTCTCATACTGTCTATACTGTCTACGATTTGATCGACTCCTCTAAGACCAGTAGTAGTATTCGAAGCACATCTGGAGGCATTCTGTAATCTGTGGCCCTTCAGACTGTTGATGAAACACAGAATTTGCAACGGGATTGAATAGAACAGGCCCCGTTAGGACTTCTCTCCATAGGGGTAAGGTCTCAAACTTTCTACGCTTTGATCGATTCCTGGGAGACCAGTAGTAGTATCCGAAGCACATCTGGAGGCATTCTGTAATCTGTGGACCTTCAGAGTGTTGATGAAACACAGAAATTGCATCGGGATTGATTACAAAAGGCACCATGCCGAATTGACTCCATGGTTGTAATGTATCGAACTGTCTACGCTTTGATCGATCCCTGGAAGACCAGTGGTATTATCCGAAGCACATCTGGAGGCATTCTGTAATCTGTGGACGTTCAGAGTGTTGATGAAACACAGAAATTTCATCGAGATTGAATACATGACTCACCATGCTAACTTTCTCCATGGTAGTAATGTCTCATACTGTCTACGCTTTGATCGATTCCTGGGAGACCATTAGTAGTATCCGAAGCACATCTGGAGGCAGTCTGTAATCTGTGGACCTTCAGAGTGTTGATGAAACACAGAAATTTCATCGAGATTGAATACAACAATCACCATGCCGACTTTTCTCCATGCCAGTAATGTCTCAAATTCTCTACACTTTGATCGATTCCTATAAGACCAGTAGTAGTATCCGAAGCACATCTGGAGGCATTCTGTAATCTGTGGACATTCAGAGTGTTGATGAAGTATAGATATTGTATCGGGATTGATTACAACAGGGACCATGCCGACTTTTCTTCTTGGGTGTAATGTCTCGAACTGTCTACGCTTTGTTCGATCCCTGGAAGACCCCTAGTAGTATCCGAAGCACATCTGGAGGCATTCGGTAATCTTTATACGTTCAGTGTGTTGATGAAACACAGAAAATGCTTTGAGAATGATTACAACAGGCACCATGCCGACTTTTCCCCATGGGAGTAATGTCTCGAACTTTCTATGTTTTGATTGATTCCTGGAATACAAGTAGTAGTATCCGAAGCACATCGGGAGTCATTCTGTAATCTGTGGACGTTAAGAGTGTTGATGAAACACAGAAATTTCATCGAGATTGAATACATCACTCACCATGCTAACTTTCTCCATGGTAGTAATGTCTCATACTGTCTACGCTTTGATCGGTTAATCTAAGACCAGTAGTAGTATCCGAAGCACATCTGGAGGCATTCTGTAATCTGTGGACGTTCAGAGTGTTGATGAAACACAGAAATTGTATCGGGATTGATTACAAGAGGCACCATGCCGACTTTTCTCCATGGGTGTAAAGTCTCGAACTGTCTACACTTTGATCGATTCCTGGGAGACCTGTAGACGTATCTGAACCTCCTATGGAGGCATTCTGTAATCTGTAGACATTCAGAGTGTTGATGAAACACAGAGACTGCATCAAGATTGATTACAACATTTACCATGCCGACTTATCTCCATAGTAGTAATGTCTCAAACTGTCTACGCATTGATCGATTCCTGGAAGACCAGAAGTAGTATTCGAAGCACATCTGGAGTCATTCTGTAATCTGTGGACTTTCAGAGTGTTGATGAAACACAGAAATTGCAATGGGATTCAATAGAACAGGCCCCGTTACGACTTTTCTCCATAGGAGTAAGGTGTCAAACCTTCTACGCTTCCATCGATTCCTGATAGACCAGTAGTAGTATCCGAAGCACATCTGGAGGCATTCTGTAATCTGTGGACCTTCAGATTGTTGATGAAACACAGAAATTGCTTCAGGATTGAATACAACAGGCGCCATGGCGACTTTTCTCCGTAGGAGTAAGGTCTCAGACTTTTGACGCTATGATCAATTCCTATGAGACCAGTAGAAGTATCCGAAGTACATCCTGAGGCATTCTGTATTGTGTAGAACTTCAGAGTGTTGGTGAAACACAGATACTGCATCGGGATTGATCAGAACAGGTACCCTGCCGACTTTTCCCCATGGGAGTAATGTCTCAAACTGTCTACGCTTTGATGTATTCCTGGGAGACCAGCAGTAGTATCCCTACCACATCTGGAGGCATTCTGTAATCTGTGGACGTTCAGAGTGTTGATGAAACCCAGAGATTGCATCTTGATTGAATTTAACAGGCACAATGCTGATATTTCTCCTCGGGAGGAATGTCTCAAAATGTCTACGCTTCGATTGATTCCTGGGATACAAGTATCCGAAGCACACCTGGAGGCATTCTGTAATCTGTAGAGCTTCTGAGTGTTGATGAAACACAGAATTTGCAACGGGATTGAATAGAACAGGCCCCGTTACGACTTTTCTCCATAGGAGTAAGGTATAAAATTTTCAACGCCTCGATCGATTCCTGGGGGACCAGTAGTATTATCCAAAGCACATCAGGAGGCAATCTGTAATCTGTGGACCTTCAGAGTGTTGATGAAACACAGAAATTGCATCGGGATTGATTTGAACAGGCACCATGCTGACTTTTCTCCATGGGTGTAATGTCTCAAGCTGTCCACGCTTTGATCGATCCCTGGAAGGCCCGTAGTAGTATCCGAACCACATCTGGAGGCATTCGGTAATCTGTGGACGTTTAGAGTGTTGATGAAACACAGAAATTGCATGGGAACTGAATACAACAGGCAGCTTGCCGTTTTTGTCCATGGGAGTAATGTCTCAAACTGTCTACGCTTTTATTGATTCCTGGGTTACAAGTATCCGAACACACCTGGAGGCATTCTGTAATCTGTACACCTTCAGAGTGTTGATGATACACAGAAACGGCATCGGGATTCATCAGAGTAGGTAACATGCTGTCTTTTATCCGAGGGAGTAATGTCTCAAACTGTCTACGCCTTAATCGATTAATGAGAGTTTAGTTGTAGTATCCGAACCATATCTGGAGGCATTCTGTAATCTGTGGACCTTCAGAGTGTTGATGAAACACAGAAACTGCATCTGGATTGATCAGAACAGGTACCATGCTGACTTTTCTCCATGGGAGTAATGTCTCAAACTGTCTACGCTTTGATTGATTGCTGGGATTCAAGTATCCGAAGCACACCTGGAGGCATTCTGTAATCTGTAGACGTTCAGAGTGTTGCTAAAACACAGAAACTGCATAGGGATTGTTCAGAACAGATACCATGCTTACTTTTCTCCATAGGAGTAATGCCTCAAACTGTCTACGTTTTGATCGATTCCTGGGAGTCCAGTCACAGTATCCTAAGCATATCTGGAGGCATTCTGTTATCTGTGGACCTTCAGAGTGTTGATGAAACACAGAAATTTCATCGAGATTGAATACATCAGGCAGAATGCCGATTTTTCTCCATGGGAGTAATGTTTCAAACTAGCAACGATTTGAACTCTTACTGGAAGACCAGTATTAGTATCCGAAGCACATCGGAAGGCATTCTGTAATCTGTGAACTTTCAGAGTGTTGATGAAACAAGAAATTGCAACGGGATTGAATAGAACAGGCCCCGTGACGACTTTTCTCCATAGGAGTATTGTCTCAACTGACTACGTTTTGATCGATTCCTGGGAGTCCAGTTGCAGTATCCGAAGCATATCTGGAGGCATTCTGTAGGCTGTGGACCTTCAGAGTGTTGATGAAACACAGAAATTTCATCGAGATTGAATACAACAGGCACCAGTCCAACTTTTCTCCATGTTAGTAATGTCTCAAACTGTCTACGCTTTGTTCGATTTATGGAAGACGAGTAGTAGTATCCGAATAACATCTGGAGGCATTCTGTAATCTGTGGACCTTCAGAGTGTTGGTGAAACACAGAAATTGCATTTTGATTGATTACAACTGTCACAATGCCGACTACCCCCATGGGAGTGATGTCTCGAACTGTCTACGTTTTTAACGACTTCTGGAAGACCTGTAGTAGTATTCGAAGCACATATGGAGTCATTCTGTAATCTGTGGACATACCGAGTGTTGATGAAACACACAAATTTCATCGAGATTGAATACATCAGGCACCATGCCGAGTTTTCTCCATGGTAGTAATGTCTCATACTGTCTATGCTTTGATCGGTTAATCTGAGACCAGTAGTAGTATCCGAGCATATCTGGATTCATTCTGTAATCTGTGGACCTTCAGAGTGTTCATGAAATACAGATATTGCAACGGGATTGAATACAACAGCCACCGTAACGACTTTTCTCCATAGGAGTAAGGTCTCAAACTTTCGACGCTTTGATCGATCCTTGGAAGACCAGTAGTAGTATTCGAAGCACATCTGGAGGCATCCTGTAATCAGTGGACGTTCAGAATGTTGATGAAACATAGAAATTGCATCGGGATTGAATACAAGAGTCACAATGCCGACTTTTCTCCACGGGAGGAATGTCTCAAACTGTCGACGCTTTGATTGATTCCTGGGATACAAGTATCCGAAGCACACCTGGAGGCATTCTGTAATCTGTAGACCTTCAGAGTGTTGATGAAACACAGAGACTGCATCAGGATTGATCAGAACATTTACCATGCCGACTTATCTCCATGGTAGTAGTGTCTCAAACTGTCTACGCATTGATCGATTCCTGGAAGACCAGAAATAGTATCCGAAGCACATCTGGAGTCATTCTGTAATCTGTGGACTTTCAGAGTGTTGATGAAAAACAGAAATTGCTTTGGGATTGATTACAACAGGCACCATGCCGACTTTTCCCCATGGGAGTAATGTCTCCAACTGTCTACGATTTGATCGATTCCTGGAATACCAGTAGTAGTATCCGAAGCACATCTGGAGTCATTCTGTAATCTGTAGACTCTTAGAGTGTTGATGAAACACAGAAATTTCATCGACATTAAATACAACAGGCACCATGCCGACTTTCTCCATGGTAGGAATGTCTCATAATGCCCTCGCTTTGATCGATTCCTCTAAGACCAGACTTAGTATCCGAAGCCATCTGAGGGCATTCTGTAATCTGTGGACCTGCAGAGTGTTGATGAAATACAGACATTGCATCGGGATTGAATACAACAGGCAGCATGCCGACTTTTCTCCATGGGAGTAATGTCTCAAACTGTCTACGCTTTGATTGATTCGTGGGATACAAGTATCCGAAGCACACCTGGAGGCATTCTGTAATATGTAGACCTTCAGTGTGTTGATGAAACACAGAAACTGCATCTGGATTGATCAGAACAGGTACCATGCTGACTTTTCTATATGGGAGTAGTGTCTCAAAGTTACTACGTTTTGATCGATTCCTGGGATCCCAGTTGCAGTATCCGAAGCATATCTGGAGGCATTCTGTAATCTGTGGACCTTCAGAGTGTTGATGAGACACAGAAATTTCATAGAGATTGAATACAACAGGTACCATACCAACTTTTCTCCATGGTAGTTATGTCAGAAACTGTCTACGCTTTGATCGATTCCTCTAAGACCAATAGTAGTATCTGAAGCACATCTGGAGGCATTCTGTAATCTGTAGACCTTCAAAGTGTTCATGAAATACAGAAATTGCAACGGGATTGAATACAACAGGTACCGTGCTGACTTTTCTCCATAGGAGTAAGGTCTCAAACTTTCGACGCTTTGATCGATTCCTGGGAGACCGGTAGTAGTATCCGAAGCACATCTGGAGTCATTCTGTAATTTGTGGACGTTCAGAGTGTTGATGAAACACAGTAATTGCATCGGGATTGTATACAACAGGCACAATGCTGACTTTTCTCCATGGGAGTAATGTCTCAAACTGTCTACGCTTTGTTAGATTCCTGGAAGACGAGTAGTAGTATCCGAAGCACATCTGGAGGCATTCTGTAATCTGTGGACCTTCAGAGTGTTGGTGAAACACAGAAATTGCATTTTGATTGATTACAATAGTCACCATGCCGACTTTTCCCCATGGGAGTAGTGTCTCGATCTGTCTACGTTTTGATCGATTTCTGGAAGACCAGTAGTAGTATCCGAAGCACATCTTTAATCCCAGAAGACCAGTAGTGGTATCCAAAGCACATATGGAGTCATTTTATAATCTGTGGTCTTTCAGAGTGTTGATGAAACACAGAAAATGCATTGGGATTGATTACAACAGGCACCATGCCGACTTTTCCCCATGGGAGTAATGTCTCGAACTGTCTACGTTTTGATCGTTTGCTGGAATACCAGTAGTACTATCCGAAGCACATCGGGAATCATTCTGTAATCTGTGGATATTAAGAGTGTTGATGAAACACAGAAATTTTATCGAGATTGAATACAACAGGCACCATGCCGACTTTCTCAATGGTAGTAATGTCTCATACTGTCTATACTGTCTACGATTTGATCGATTTCTCTAAGACCAGTAGTAGTATTCGAAGCACATCTGGAGGCATTCTGTAATCTGTGGCCCTTCAGACTGTTGATGAAACACAGAATTTGCAACGGGATTGAATAGAACAGGCCCCGTTACGACTTCTCTCCATAGGGGTAAGGTCTCAAACTTTCTACGCTTTGATCGATTCCTGGGAGACCAGTAGTAGTATTCGAAGCACATCTGGAGGCATTCTGTAATCTGTGGACCTTCAGAGTGTTGATGAAACACAGAAATTACATCGCGATTGATTACAAAAGGCACCATGCCGAATTGACTCCATGGTTGTAATGTATCGAACTGTCTACGTTTTGATCGATCCCTGGAAGACCAGTAGTATTATCCGAAGCACATCTGGAGGCATTCTGTAATCTGTGGACGTTCAGAGTGTCGATGAAAGACAGAAATTTAATAGAGTTTGAATACAATAGGCACCATACCAATTTATCTCCATGGTAGTAATGTCTAACACTGTCTACGTTTTGATCGATTCCTCGGACTCCAGTAGTAGTATCCGAAGACATCTGGAGGCATTCTGTAATCTGTGTACCTTCACAGTGTTGATGAAACACAGAAACTGCGTCGGGATTAATAAGAACAGTTACCATGCCGACTTTTCCCAAAGGGAGTAATGTCTCAAACTGTCTACGCTTTGATCGATTCCTGGGAGACCATTAGTAGTATCCGAAGCACATCTGGAGGCAGTCTGTAATCTGTGGACCTTCAGAGTGTTGATGAAACACAGACATTTCATCGAGATTGAATACAACAATCACCATGCCGACTTTTCTCCATGGAAGTAATGTCTCAAACCGTCTACACTTTGATCGATTCCTGGAAGACCAGTAGTAGTATCCGAAGCACATCTGGAGGCATTCTGTAATCTGTGGACATTCGGAGTGTTGATGAAGCATAGAAATTGTATCGGGATTGATTACAACAGGGACCATACCGACTTTTCTTCTTGGGTGTAATGTCTCGAACTGTCTACGCTTTGTTCGATCCCTGGAAGACCCATAGTAGTATCCGAAGCACATCTGGAGGTATTCGGTAATCTGTATACGTTCAGAGTGTTGATGAAACACAGAAATTGCATGGGGATTGAATACAACAGGCAGCTTGCCGTTTTTTGTCCATGGGAGTAATGTCTCAAACTGTCTACGCTTTTATTGATTCCTGGGTTACAAGTATCCGAAGCACACCTGGAGGCATTCTGTAATCCGTAGAGCCTCTGAGTGTTGATGAAACACAGAAATTGCAACGGGATTGAATAGAACAGACCCCGTTACGACTTTTCTCCATAGGAGTAAGGTCTCAAACTTTCAACGCTTCGCTCCATTCCTGGGAGACCAGTAGTAGTATCCGAAGCACATCTGGAGGCATTCTGTAATCTGTACACCTTCAGAGTGTTGATGAAACACAGAAACGGCATCGGGATTGATCAGAATAGGTACCATGCTGTATTTTATCCATGGGAGTAATGTCTCAAACTGTCTACGCTTTAATCGATTAATGAGAGTCCAGTTGTAGTATCCGAACCATATCTGGAGGCATTCTGTAATCTGTGGACCTACAGAGTGTTGATGAAACAGAGAAATTTCATCGAGATTGAATACAACATTCACCATAACAACTTTTCTCCATGGTGGTAATGTCTCAAACTGTCTACGCTTTGATCGCTAACTGGAAGACCAGTAGTAGTATCTGAAGAACATCGGGAGGCATTCTGTAATCTGTGGACCTTCAGAGTGATGTTGATACACAGAAATCACATTGGGATTGATTACAATTGGCACCATGCCGACTTTTCCCCATGCGAGTAATGTCAGCATCTGTTTACGTTTTCATCGATTCCTAGAAGACCAGTAGTAGTATAAAAAGCACAAATGGAGTCATTTTATAATCTGTGGTCTTTCAGAGTGTTGATGAAACACAGAAAATGCATCGCGATTGAATACAACAGGCAACATGCCGACTTTTTTCCATGTGAGTCTTGTCTCAAACAGTCTAAACTTTGATCGATTACTGGGAGAACTGTAGAAGTATCAAAAGCTCCTCTGGAGGCATTTTTTAATTTGTAGACCATCAGAGTGTTGATGAAACACAGAAACTGCAAATGATTGATCAGAACATTTACCATGCCGACTTTTCTGCGTGGTAGTAATGTCTCAAACTGTCTACACTTTTATCGATTCCTGGAAGACCAGAAGTAGTATCCGAAGCTCATCTGGAGGCATTCTGTAATCTGTGGACCTTCAGATTGTTGATGAAACACAGAAATTGCTTCGGGATTGAATACAACAGGCACCGTGCCGACTTTTCTCCATAGGTTTAAGGTCTCAGACTTTCGACGCTTTTGATCGATTCCTATGAGACCAGTAGAAGTATCCGAAGTACATCCTGAGGAGTTCTGTAATCTGTAGAACTTCAGAGTGTTGGTGAAACACAGAAACTGCATCAGGATTGATCAGAACAGATACCATGTAGACTTTTCCCCATGGGAGTAATGTCTCAAACTGTCTATGCTTTGATGTATTCCTGGGACAGCAGTAGTAGTATCCGAAGCACATCTGGAGGCATTCTGTAATCTGTAGACCTTCAGAGAGTTGATGAAACACATAAATTTCATCGAGATTGAATACAACAATCACCATGCCGACTTTTCTCCATGCCAGTAATGTCTCAAACTGTCTACGCTTTGATCGATTCCTTGAAGACCAGTAATAGTATCCGAAGTACATCTGGAGGCATTCTGTAATCTGTGGACCTTCAGAGTGCTGATGAAACACACAAATTGCAACGCTATTGAATAGAACAGGCCCCGATACGACTCTTCTCCATAGGGGAAAGGTCTCAAAGTTTCAACGCTTCGATCGATTCCTAGGAGACCAGTAGTAGTATCCGAAGCACATCTGTAGGCATTCTGTAATCTGTGGACCTACCGGGTGTTGCTGAAACACAGAAATTTCATCGAGATTGAATACAACAGGCACCATGCCGAGTTTTCTCCATGGTAGTAATGTCTCATACTGTCTACGCTTTGATCGATTCCTGGATGACCAGTAGTAGATACCGAAGCACATCTGGAGGCATTCTGTACTCTGTGGACCTTCAGAGTGTTGATGAAACACAGAAAATGCTTTGAGAATGATTACAACAGGCACCATGCCGACTTTTCCCCATGGGAGTAATGTCTCGAAATTTCTACGTTTTGATTGATTCCTGGAATACCAGTAGTAGTTTCCGAAGCACATCGGGAGTCATTCTGTAATCTGTGGACGTTAAGAGTGTTGATGAAACACAGAAATTTCATCGAGATTGAATACATCACTCACCATGCTGACTTTCTCCATGGTAGTAATGTCTCATACTGTCTACGCTTTGATCGGTTAATCTAAGACCAGTAGTAGTATCCGAAGCACATCTGGAGGCATTCTGTAATCTGTGGACGTTCAGAGTATTGATGAAACACAGAAATTGCATCGGGATTGCATACAACAGGCACTATGCCGACTTTTCCCCATGGGTGTAATGTCTCAAGCTGTCCACGCTTTGATCGATCCCTGGAAGACCCGTAGTAGTATCCAAGCACATCGGGCGCCATTCGGTAATCTGTGGACTTTCAGAGTGTTGATGAAACACAGAAATTGCAATGGGATTCAATAGAACAGGCCCCGTTACGCCTTTTTTCCATAGGAGTAAGGTGTCAAACCTTCTACGCTTCCATCGACTCCTGATAAACCAGTAGTAGTATCCGAAGAACATCTGCAGGCATTCTGTAATCTGTGGACCTTCAGATTGTTGATGAAACACAGAAATTGCTTCAGGATTGAATACAACAGGCGCCATGGCGACTTTTCTACGTAGGAGTAAGGTCTCAGATTTTTGACGCTATGATCAATTCCTATGAGACCAGTAGAAGTATCCGAAGTACATCCTGAGGCATTCTGTATTGTGTAGAACTTCAGAGTGTTGGTGAAACACAGATACTGCATCGGGATTGATCAGAACAGGTACCCTGCCGACTTTTCCCCATGGGAGTAATATCTCAAACTGTCTACGCTTTGATGTATTCCTGGGAGACCAGCAGTAGTATCCGAAGCACATCTCGAGTCATTCTGTAATCTGTGGACGTTCAGAGTGTTGATGAAACACAGAAATTGCATCTTGATTGAATTTAACAGGCACAATGCTGATATTTCTCCTCGGGAGGAATGTCTCAAAATGTCTACGCTTCGGTTGATTCCTGGGATACAAGTATCCGAAGCACACCTGGAGGCATTCTGTAATCTGTAGAGCTTCTGAGTGTTGATGAAACACAGAAATTGCAACGGGATTGAATAGAACAGGCCCCGTTACGACTTTTCTCCATAGGAGTAAGGTATAAAATTTTCAACGCCTCGATCGATTCCTGGGGGACCAGTAGTATTATCCAAAGCACATCAGGAGGCATTCTGTAATCTGTGGACCTTCAGAGTGTTGATGAAACACAGAAATTGCATCGGGATTGATTATAACAGGCAGCATGCTGACTTTTCTCCATGGGTGTAATGTCTCAAGCTGTACACGATTTGATCGATCCCTGGAAGGCCCGTAGTAGTATCCGAACCACATCTGGAGGCATTCGGTAATCTGTACACCTTCAGAGTGTTGATGATACACAGAAACGGCATCGGGATTAATCAGAGTAGGTAACATGCTGTCTTTTATCCGAGGGAGTAATGTCTCAAACTGTCTACGCTTTAATCGATTAATGAGAGTCCAGTTGTAGTATCCGAACCATATCTGGAGGCATTCTGTAATCTGTGGACCTTCAGAGTGTTGATGAAACACAGAAACTGCATCTGGATTGATCAGAACAGGTATCATGCTGACTTTTCTCCATGGGAGTAATGTCTCAAACTGTCTACGCTTTGATTGATTGCTGGGATTCAAGTATCCGAAGCACACCTGGAGGCATTCTGTAATCTGTAGACGTTCAGAGTGTTGCTAAAACACAGAAACTGCATAGGGATTGTTCAGAACAGGTTCCATGCTTACTTTTCTCCATGGGAGTAATGCCTCAAACTGTCTACGTTTTGATCGAATCCTGGGAGTCCAGTTTCAGTATCCGAAGCATATCTGGAGGCATTCTGTAGTCTGTGGACATTCAGAGTGTTGATGAAACACAGAAATTTCATCGAGATTGAATACAACAGGCACCAGTCCAACTTGTCTCCATGTTAGTAATGTCTCAAATTGTCTTCGCTTTGTTCGATTTATAGAAGACGAGTAGTAGTATCCGAAGCACATCTGGAGGCCTTCTGTAATCTGTGGACCTTCAGAGTGTTGGTGAAACACAGAAATTTCATTTTGATTGATTACAACTGTCACAATGCCGACTACCCCCCATGGGAGTAATGTCTCGACCTGTCTACGTTTTTAACGACATCTGGAAGACCTGTAGTAGTATCCGAAGCACATGTGGAGTCATTCTGTAATCTGTGGACGTTCAGAGTGTTGGTGAAACACAGAAATTGCATCGGGATTGCATACAACAGGCACTATGCCGACTTTTCCCCATGGGTGTAATGTCTCAAGCTGTCCACGCTTTGATCGATCCCTGGAAGACCCGTAGTAGTATCCAAGCACATCGGGCGCCATTCGGTAATCTGTGGACTTTCAGAGTGTTGATGAAACACAGAAATTGCAATGGGATTCAATAGAACAGGCCCCGTTACGCCTTTTTTCCATAGGAGTAAGGTGTCAAACCTTCTACGCTTCCATCGACTCCTGATAAACCAGTAGTAGTATCCGAAGAACATATGCAGGCATTCTGTAATCTGTGGACCTTCAGATTGTTGATGAAACACAGAAATTGCTTCAGGATTGAATACAACAGGCGCCATGGCGACTTTTCTACGTAGGAGTAAGGTCTCAGATTTTTGACGCTATGATCAATTCCTATGAGACCAGTAGAAGTATCCGAAGTACATCCTGAGGCATTCTGTATTGTGTAGAACTTCAGAGTGTTGGTGAAACACAGATACTGCATCGGGATTGATCAGAACAGGTACCCTGCCGACTTTTCCCCATGGGAGTAATATCTCAAACTGTCTACGCTTTGATGTATTCCTGGGAGACCAGCAGTAGTATCCGAAGCACATCTCGAGGCATTCTGTAATCTGTGGACGTTCAGAGTGTTGATGAAACACAGAAATTGCATCTTGATTGAATTTAACAGGCACAATGCTGATATTTCTCCTCGGGAGGAATGTCTCAAAATGTCTACGCTTCGGTTGATTCCTGGGATACAAGTATCCGAAGCACACCTGGAGGCATTCTGTAATCTGTAGAGCTTCTGAGTGTTGATGAAACACAGAAATTGCAACGGGATTGAATAGAACAGGCCCCGTTACGACTTTTCTCCATAGGAGTAAGGTATAAAATTTTCAACGCCTCGATCGATTCCTGGGGGACCAGTAGTATTATCCAAAGCACATCAGGAGGCATTCTGTAATCTGTGGACCTTCAGAGTGTTGATGAAACACAGAAATTGCATCGGGATTGATTATAACAGGCAGCATGCTGACTTTTCTCCATGGGTGTAATGTCTCAAGCTGTACACGATTTGATCGATACCTGGAAGGCCCGTAGTAGTATCCGAACCACATCTGGAGGCATTCGGTAATCTGTACACCTTCAGAGTGTTGATGATACACAGAAACGGCATCGGGATTAATCAGAGTAGGTAACATGCTGTCTTTTATCCGAGGGAGTAATGTCTCAAACTGTCTACGCTTTAATCGATTAATGAGAGTCCAGTTGTAGTATCCGAACCATATCTGGAGGCATTCTGTAATCTGTGGACCTTCAGAGTGTTGATGAAACACAGAAACTGCATCTGGATTGATCAGAACAGGTATCATGCTGACTTTTCTCCATGGGAGTAATGTCTCAAACTGTCTACGCTTTGATTGATTGCTGGGATTCAAGTATCCGAAGCACACCTGGAGGCATTCTGTAATCTGTAGACGTTCAGAGTGTTGCTAAAACACAGAAACTGCATAGGGATTGTTCAGAACAGGTTCCATGCTTACTTTTCTCCATGGGAGTAATGCCTCAAACTGTCTACGTTTTGATCGAATCCTGGGAGTCCAGTTTCAGTATCCGAAGCATATCTGGAGGCATTCTGTAGTCTGTGGACATTCAGAGTGTTGATGAAACACAGAAATTTCATCGAGATTGAATACAACAGGCACCAGTCCAACTTGTCTCCATGTTAGTAATGTCTCAAATTGTCTTCGCTTTGTTCGATTTATAGAAGACGAGTAGTAGTATCCGAAGCACATCTGGAGGCCTTCTGTAATCTGTGGACCTTCAGAGTGTTGGTGAAACACAGAAATTTCATTTTGATTGATTACAACTGTCACAATGCCGACTACCCCCCTTGGGAGTAATGTCTCGACCTGTCTACGTTTTTAACGACATCTGGAAGACCTGTAGTAGTATCCGAAGCACATGTGGAGTCATTCTGTAATCTGTGGACGTTCAGAGTGTTGGTGAAACACAGAAATTGCATCGGGATTGCATACAACAGGCACTATGCCGACTTTTCCCCATGGGTGTAATGTCTCAAGCTGTCCACGCTTTGATCGATCCCTGGAAGACCCGT
This sequence comes from Schistocerca gregaria, assembly GCF_023897955.1. Classification (NCBI taxonomy): domain Eukaryota; kingdom Metazoa; phylum Arthropoda; class Insecta; order Orthoptera; family Acrididae; genus Schistocerca; species Schistocerca gregaria. The sequence goes on from NC_064927.1 coordinate 47,385,643, forward strand.
AGTAGTATCCAAGCACATCGGGCGCCATTCGGTAATCTGTGGACGTTCAGTGTGTTGATGAAACACAGAAATTGCATGGGGATTGAATACAACAGGCAGCTTGCTGTTTTTTCTCCATGGGAGTAATGTCTCAAACTGTCTGCGCTTTTATTGATTCCTGGGTTACAAGTATCCGAAGCACACCTTTAGGCATCCTGTAACCTGTACACCTTCAGAGAGTTGATGAAACACAGAAACGGCATCGGTATTGATCAGAGGAGGTACCATGCTGTCTTTTATACGAGGGAGTGATGTCACAAACTGTCTACGCTTTAATCGATTAATGAGAGTCCAGTTGTAGCATCCGAACCATATCTGGAGTCATTCTGTAATCTGTGGACCTAAAGAGTGTTGATGAAACACAGAAATTTCATCGAGATTGAATACAACAGGCACCATAACAACTTTTCTCCATGGTAGTAATGTCTCAAACTGTCTACGCTTTGATCGTTAACTGGAAGACCAGTAGTAGTATCTGAAGAACATCGAGAGGCATTCTGTAATCTGTGGACCTTCAGAGTGATGATGAAACACAGAAATTGCATTGGGATTGATTACAATTGGCACCATGCCGACTTTTCCCCATGGGAGTAATGTCGGCATCTGTCTACGTTTTGATCGATTCCTGGAAGACCAGTAGTAGTATCCAAGGCACATATGGAGTCTTTTTATAACCTGTGGTCTTTCAGAGTGTTGATGAAACACAGAAGATGCATCGGGATTGAATACAACAGGCAACATGCTGACTTTTTTCCATGTCAGTAATGTCTCAAACTGTCTAAACTTTGATCGATTCCTGGGAGACCTGTAGAAGTATCAAAAGCTCCTCTGGAGGAATTTTTTAATCTGTAGACCTTCAGAGTGTTGATTAAACACTGAAACTGCAACAGGATTGATCAGAACATTTACCATGCCGACTTTTCTCCATGGTAGTAATGTCTCAAACAGTCTACGCTTTGATCGATTCCTGGAAGACCAGAAGTAGTATCCAAAGCACATCTGGAGGCAATCTGTAATCTGTGGACCTTCAGATTGTTGATGAAACACAGAAATTGCTTCGGGATTGAATACAACAGGCACCGTGCCGACTTTTCTCCATATAAGTAATGTCACAGACTTTCGACGCTTTGATCGATTCCAATGAGACCAGTAGAAGTATCCGAAGTACATAATGAGGCATTCTGTAATCTGTAGAACTTCAGAGTGTTGGTGAAACACAGAAACTGCATCGGGATTGATCAGAACAGGTACCATGCCGACTATTCCCCATGGGAGTAACGTCTCAAACTGTCTACGCTTTGATGTATTCCTGGGAGTCCAGTAGTAGTATCCGAAGCACATCTGGACGCATTCTGTAATCTGAACACCTTCAGAGTGTTGATGAAACACAGAAATTTCATCGACATTGAATACAACAATCACCATGCCGACTTTTCTCCGTGCCAGTAATGTCTCAAGCTATCTACGCTTTCATCGATTCCTGGAAGACCAGTAATAGTATCCGAAGTACATCTGGAGGCATTCTGTAATCTGTGGACCTTCAGAGGGTAGATGAGGCACACAAATTGCAACGGGATTGAATAGAACAGGCCCCGTTACGACTCTTCTCCATTGGAGTAAGGTCTCAAACTTTCAACGCTTCGATCGATTCCTGGGAGACCAGTAGTAGTATCCGAAGCACATCTGTAGGCATTCTGTAATATCTGGACATACCGAGCGTTGATGAAACACACAAATTTCATCGAGATTGAATACATCAGGCACATTGCCGAATATTCTCCATGGTAGTAATGTCTCATACGGTCTACGCTTTGATCGGTTAATCTGAGACCAGTAGTTGTATCCGAGCACATCTGGAGGCATTCTGTGGTCTGTGGACCTTCAGAGTGTTCATGAAATACAGAAATTGCAACGGGATTGAATACAACAGCCACCGTAACGACTTTTCTCCATAGGAGTAAGGTCTCAAACTTTCGACGCTTTGATCGATCCTTGGAAGACCAGTAGTAGTATTCGAAGCACATCTGGAGGCATTCTGTAATCTGTGGACGTTCAGAATGTTGATGAAACATAGAAATTGCATCGGGATTGAATACAAGAGTCACAATGCCGACTTTTCTCCATGGGAGGAATGTCTCAAACTGTCGACGCTTTGATTGATTCCTGGGATACAAGTATCCGAAGCACGCCTGGAGGCATTCTGTAATCTGTAGACCTTCAGAGTGTTGATGAAACACAGAAATTGCATCGGGATTGATTACAACAGGCACCATGCCGACTTTTCTCCATGGGTGTAAAGTCTCGAACTGTCTACACTTTGATTGATTCCTGGGAGACCTGTAGAAGTATCAAAACCTCCTATGGAGGCATTCTGTAATCTGTAGACCTTCAGAGTGTTGATGAAACACAGAGACTGCATCAGGATTGATCAGAGCATTTACCATGCCGACTTATCTCCATGGTAGTAGTGTCTCAAACTGTCTACGCAATGATCGATTCCTGGAAGAACAGAAATAGTATCCGAAGCACATCTGGAGTCATTCTGTAATCTGTGGACTTTCAGAGTGTTGATGAAAAACAGAAATTGCATTGGGATTGATTACAACAGGCACCATGCCGACTTTTCCCCATGGGAGTAATGTCTCCAACTGTCTACGATTTGATCGATTCCTGGAATACCAGTAGTAGTATCCGAAGCACATCTGGAGTCATTCTGTAATCTGTAGACTCTTAGAGTGTTGATGAAACACAGAAATTTTATCGACAATGAATACAACAGGCACCATGCCGACTTTCTCCATGGTAGGAATGTCTCATAATGCCCACGCTTTGATCGATTCCTCTAAGACCAGTAGTAGTATCCGAAGCACATCTGGAGGCATTCTGTAATCTGTAGACCTTCAGAGTGTTGATGAAACATAGAAACTGCAACTGCATTGATCAGTACAGGTACCATGCTGACTTTTCCCCTGTCAGTAATGTCTCGTACTGTCTAGGATTTGATCGATTCCTGGAATATCAGTAGTAGTATCCGAAGCACATCTGGAGGCATTCTGTAATCTGTAGACTTTCAGAGTGTTCATGAAATACAGAAATTGCAACGGGATTGAATTCAACAGGCACCGTGCCGACTTTTATCCATAGGAGTAAGGTCTCAAACTTTCGACGCTTTGATCGATTGCTGGGAGACCAGTAGTGGTAGCCGAAGCTCATCTGGAGTCATTCTGTAATCTGTGGACGTTCAGAGTGTTGATTAAACACAGAAATTTCATCGAGATTGAATACAAAAGGCACCAAACCAACTTTTCGCGATGGTAGTAATGTCACAAACTGTCTACGCTTTGTTAGATTCCTGGAAGACGAGTAGTAGTATCCGAAGCCCATCTGGAGGCATTCTGTAATCTGTGGACCTTCAGAGTGTTGGTGAAACACAGAAATTGCATTTTGATTGATTACAATAGTCACCATGCCGACTTTTCCCCATGGGAGTAGTGTCTCGATCTATCTACGTTTTGATCGATTTCTTGAAGACCAGTAGTAGTATCCGAAGCACATCTTTATACATTCTGTAATCTGTGGACCTTCAGAGTGTTGATAAAACACAGAAATTGCATGGGGATTGATTACAACAGTCACCATGCCGACTTTCTCCATAGGAGTAACGTCTCAAACTTTCGACGCTTTGATCGATTCCTGGGAGACCCGTAGTAGTATCCGAAGCTCATCTGGAGTCATTCTGTAATCTGTGGAAGTGCAGACTGTTGATGAAATACAGAAATTGCATCGGGATTCAATACAACAGGCAGCATGCCGAATTTCGTAAACGGGAGTAATGTCTCAAACTGACTACGTTTTGATCGATTCCTGGCAGCCCAGTTGCAGTATCCGAAGCATATCTGGAGGCATTCTGTAATCTGTGGACCTTCAGAGTGTTGATGAAACACAGAAATTTCATCGAGATTGAATACAAAAGGCACCAAACCAACTTTTCGCGATGGTAGTAATGTCACAAACTGTCTACGCTTTGTTAGATTCCTGGAAGACGAGTAGTAGTATCCGAAGCCCATCTGGAGGCATTCTGTAATCTGTGGACCTTCAGAGTGTTGGTGAAACACAAAAATTGCATTTTGATTGATTACAACAGTCACCATGCCCACTTTTCCCCATGGGAGTAATGTCTCGAACTTTCTACGTTTTGATCGATTTCTGGAAGACCAGTAGTAGTATCCGAAGCTCATCTGGAGTCATTCTGTAATCTGTGGACATTCAGAGTGTTAATGAAACACAGAAATTGCATCAATATTGATTAGAACAGGCACCATGAGGAATTTTCTCCATGGGTGTAATGTCTCAAATTGTCTACGCCTTGATCGATTATTGGAAGAGAAGTATTTTTTCCAAAACAGTTCTGGAGGCATTCTGTAATCCGTGGACCTTCAGTGTGTTGATGAAACACAGAAATTACATCGGGATTGAATACATCATGCACCATGCGAACTTTTTCCATGGCAGTAATGTCTTAAACTGCCTACGGTTTGATCGAATTCTGCAAGACCAGTAGTAGTTTCCGAAGCACCTCTGGACTTTCAGATTGTTGATGAAACACATTTATTGCATCGGGATTGAATACAACAGGCACCATACGGACTTTTCTCCATGGGATTAATGTCTCAAATTGTCTACGATTTGATCGATTATTGGTAGAAAAGTAGTTTTTCCGAATCACTTCTGTAGAACTTCTGTAACCTGTGGACCTTCAGAGTGTTGATGAAACAGAGAAATTGCACCGGGATCGAAGACAACAGGCACCATGTAGACCTTTCTCCATGGGATTAATGTCTAAACTGTCTACGATTTGATCGAGTCGTGGAAGACCAGTAGTAGTTTCGTAAGCACATCTGGAACCATTCTGTAATTTGTGTACCCTCAGAGTGCTGCTGAAACACAGAAACTGCATCGGAATCAAATACAAAAGGCACCATGTGGACTTTTCTCCATGGGAGTAATGTCTCAAACTGTCTACGTTTTGATCGAATTCTGGAAGAATATTAGTAGCTTCTGAAGCACATCTGTAGGCATTCTGTAATCTGAGGACATTCAGAGTGTTTATGAAACACATAAATTGCATCGGGATTTAATACAACATGCTCCATGCGGACGTTTATCCATGGGAGTAATGTCTACAACTGTCTACGTTTTTGATCGATTACTGGAAGACCAGTAGTAGTTTCCAAAGAACATCTGCTAGGCATTCTGTAATCTGTGGACCTTCTGAGTGTTCACAATACACAGAAATTGCATCGGAATTGAATACAACAGGCACCATGCGGACTTTTCTCCGTAAGAGTAATGTCTCGAACTGTCTACCTTTTGATCGAATTCTGGATGACTAGTAGTAGCTTCCGAAGCACATCTGGAGGCATTCTGTAATCTGAGGACATTCAGAGTGTTAATGAAACACATAAATTGCATCGGGATTTAATACAACAGACACCATGCGGACTTTTCTCCATTAGAGTAATGTCTGAAACTGACAACGCTTTGATGGATTACAGGAAGACCAGTAGTAGTTTCCGAAGCACATCTGGATGCATTCTGTAATCTGTCTACCTCAGAGTGTTGATGAAACACAGAAATGGCATCGGGATTGAATACAACAGGCACCATGACGTCTTATCTCCGTGGGAATAATGTTTCAAACTGTTTACGTTTTGATCGATTTCTCGAAGACCAGTAGTAGTTTCCGAAGCTCATCTGGATGCATTCTGTAATCTGTCTACCTTAAGAGTCTTGATGAAACACAGAAATTGCATCGGGATTGAATACAAGAGGCACAATGCGGACTTTTCTCCATGGGAATAATGTTTCAAACTGTTTACGTTTTGATCGATTTCTGGAAGACAAGTAGTAGTTTCCAAAGGACATCTGGAGGCATTCTGTAATCTGTGGACCTTCAGAGAGTTGATGAAACGCAGAAATTGCATCGGCATTTAATAGGACTGGCACCATGTGGACTTATCTTCATGGGATTAATGTCTCAAACAGACTACGATTTGATCGATTACAGGAAAACCAGTAGTAGTTTCCGAAGCACATCTGGATGCATTCTGAATCTGTCTATCTTCAGAGTGTTGATCAAACACAGAAATTGCATCGGGATTGAATACAACGGGCACCATGCAGACTTTTCTACATGGGAATTATGTTTCAAACTGTCTACGTTTAGATCGATTTCTGGAAGACCTGTAGTAGTTTCCGAAGCATATCTGGAGGCATTCTGTAATCTGTGGACCTTCAGAGTGTTGTTGAAACAGAAATTGCATCGGGATTGAATAGAATATGCTCCGTGCGGACTTTTCTCCATGGGAGTAATTTGTCATAGTGTCCCCGTTTTGATCGATTTCTGGAAGACCCGTAGTGTCCCAAGCTCATATGGAGGTATTCTGTAGTCTGTGGACCTTCAGAGTGTTGATGAAACACAGAATATGCATCGGGATTGAATACAACAGGCACTATGCAGACTTTTCTCCATGGGTGTAACGTCTCAAAAGGTCTACGGTTTGATTGAATTCTGGAAGACCTGTAGTAGTTTCCGAAGCACATCTCGAGACATTCTGTAATCTTGGCTCTTCAGAGTGTTGATGAAACACAGAAATTGCCTCGGGATTGAATACAGCAGGCACCATGCTATCTTTCCTCCATGGGAGTAATGTCTCAAACAGTATACGCCTTGATCGATTCCTGGAAGCCAGTAGTAGTTTTCTAAGCACATGTGGAGGCATTCTGCAATCTGTGGAGCTTCAGAGTGGTGATGAAACACAGAAATTGCATCGGGATTGCATACAACAATCACCAAGAGGACTTTTCTCCATGGGAGTAATGTCTCAAATTGTCTTCGCTTTGATTGTTCCCTGGAAGTCCAGTAGTAGTTTCCGAAGCACATCTGGAGGATTTCTGAAAACTGTGGACCTTGAGAGTGTTCATGAAATACAGAAAATGCATCGGAATTTAATAGAACATGCACCATGTGGACGTATATACATGGGATTAATGTCTCAAACTCTCTACGATTTGATCGATTCCTGCAAGACCAGTGGTAGTTTCCGAAGCACATCTGGATTCATTCTATAATCACTGGATACTCAGATTGTTGATGAAACACAGAAATAGCATCGGGATTTAATACAACAGGCACCTTGCGGACTTTTCTCCGTGGGAGTAATGTCTCAAACTGCCTACGCTTTGATCGATTCCTGGAAGACCAGTAGTAGTTTTAGAAGCCCATGTGGAGGCATTCTGTTATCTGTGTGACTTTCAGTGTGTTGATAAAACACAGAAATTGCATCGGGATTGAATACAATAGTCACCATGCCGACGTTTCTCCATGGTTTGTGATGTCTCAAATCGTCTACGCTTTGATTGATTCCTGGAAAGCCAGTATAAGTTTCCGAAGCACATCTAGAGGCATTCATTAGTCTGTATACCTCCAGAGGTTTAATGAAACGCAGATATTGATTCAGGATTGAATACAACAGGCACCATGCGGACTTTTCTCCATTGGACTAATGTCTCAAACTGACTACGCTTTGATCGATTCCTGGAAGACCAGTAGTAGTTTCCGATGCCCATCTGGAGGCATTCTGCATTCTGTCCACCGTCAGAGTGTTGATCAAACACAGAAATTGCATCGGGATTGAATACAAGTGGCACGATGAGGACTTTTCTGCATGGGAATAATGTCTCAAACTGTCTTCGTTTTGATCGATTCCTTGTAGACCAGTAGAAGTTTCCTTAGCACATCTGGAGACATTCTGTAATCTGTGGACCTTCAGAGTGTTGATGAAACACAGAAATTACATCGGGATTGAATACAACAGGCACCATGCCGTCTTTTCTACATGGGATTAATGTCTCAAACTGTCTACGTTATGATCGATTCCTGTAAGACCAGTTGTAGTTTCCGAAGCCCATGTGGAGTCATTCTGTAATCTGTGGACCTTCAGAGTGTTGATGAAACACAGAAATTGCATCAGGATTGACTACAACAGGCACCATGCGGACGTTTCTCCATGGGAGTAATGTGTCAAACTGTCTACGTTTTGATCGTTCCCTGGAAGACCAGTAGTAGTTGCCGAAGCACATCTGGAGGCTTTCTGAAATCTGTGGACCTTCAGAGAGTTGATGAAATACAGAAAATGCATCAGCATTTAATACAACAATCACCATGTGGGCTTTTTTCCATGGGAGTAATATCTCAAAGTGTCTACGCTTTGATAGTTCACTGGAAGACGAGTAGTAGTTTCCGAAGCATAACTGGAGGCATTCTGTAATCTGTGGACCTTCAGAGTTTTGAGGAAACACGTAAATTGTGTCAAGATTGAATAAAACAGGCACCTAGCAGACTTTTCTCGATTGGAGTAATGTCTCAAACAGTCTACGCTTCGATCGATTCCTGGAAGACCAGTAGTAGTTTCCGAAGCACATCTGGAAGCATTCTGTAATCTGTGGACGTTCAGAGTGTTGATGAAACACAGAAATTGCATCAAGATTGAATACAACAGGCACCTACATCTACATCTACATCTACATGACTACTCTTCAATTCACATTTAAGTGCTTGGCAGAGGGTTCATCGATTCTCAATCATACTATCTCTCTACTATTCCACTCCCGAACAGCGAGCGGGAAAAACGAACACCTAAACCTTTCTGTTCGAGCACTGATTTCTCTTATTTTATTTTGATGATCATTCCTACCTATGTAGGTTGGGCTCAACAAAATATTTTCGCATTCGGAAGAGAAAGTTGGTGACTGAAATTTCGTAAAAAGGTCTCGCCGCGCGGAAAATAGTCTATGCTGTTATGACTTCCATCCCAACTCGTGTATCATATCTGCCACACTCTCTCCCCTATAACGCGATAATACAAAACGAGCTGCCCTTTTTTGCATCCTTTAGATGTCCTCCGTCAATCCCACCTGGTAAGGATCCCACACCGCGCAGCAATATTCTAACAGAGGACTAACGAGTGTAGTGTAAGCTGTCTCTTTAGTGGACTTGTTGCATCTTCTAAGTGTCCTGCCAATGAAACGCAACCTTTGGCTCGCCTTCCCGACAATATTATCTATGTGGTCCTTCCAACTGGAGTTCTTCGTAATTTTAACACCCAGGTACTTAGTTGAATTGACAGCCTTGAGAATTGTACTATTTATCGAGTAATCGAATTCCAACGGATTTCTTTTGGAACTCATGTGGATCATCTCACACTTTTCGTTATTTAGCGTCAACTGCCACCTGACACACCATACAGCAATATTTTCTAAATCGCTTTGCAGCTGATACTGGTCTTCGGATGACCTTACTAGACGGTAAATTACAGCATCATCTGCGAACAGTCTAAGAGAACTGCTCAGATTGTCACCCAGGTCATTTATATAGATCAGGAACAGTAGAGGTCCCAGGACGCTTCCCTGGGGAACACCTGATATCACTTCAGTTTTACTCGATGATTTGCCGTCTATTACTACGAACTGCGACCTTCCTGACAGGAAATTACGAATCCAGTCGCACAACTGAGACGATACCCCATAGCTCCGCAGCTTGATTAGAAGTCGCTTGTGAGGAACGGTGTCAAAAGCTTTCCGGAAATCTAGAAATACGGAATCAACTTGATATCCCCTGTCGATAGCGGCCATTACTTCGTACGAATAAAGAGCTAGCTGCGTTGCACAAGAGCGATGTTTTCTGAAGCCATGCTGATTACGTGTCAATAGATCGTTCCCTTCGAGGTGATTCATAATGTTTGAATACAGTATATGCTCCAAAACCCTACTCCAAACCGACGTCAATGATATAGGTCTGTAGTTAAATGGATTACTCCTACTACCCTTCTTGAACACTGGTGCGACCTGCGCAATTTTCCAATCTGTAGGTACAGATCTATCGGTGAGCGAGCGGTTGTATATGAATGCTAAGTAGGGAGCTATAGTATCAGCGTAATCTGAAAGGAACCTAATCGGTATACAATCTGGACCTGAAGTCTTGCCCGTATCAAGCGATTTGAGTTGCTTCGCAACCCCTAAGGTATCTTGTTGTTGTTGTTGTCTTCAGTCCTGAGACTGGTTTGATGCAGCTCTCCATGCTACTCTGTCCTGTGCAAGCTGCTTCATCTCCCAGTACCTACTGCAACCTACATCCTTCTGAATCTGCTTAGTGTACTCATCTCTCGGTCTCCCTCTACGATTTTTACCCTCCACGCTGCCCTCCAATGCTAAATTTGTGATCCCTTGATGCCTCAAAACATGTCCTACCAACCGATCCCTTCTTCTAGTCAAGTTGTGCCACAAACTTCTCTTCTCCCCAATCCTATTCAATACCTCCTCATTAGTTACGTGATCTATCCACCTTATCTTCAGTATTCTTCTGTAGCACCACATTTCGAAAGCTTCTATTCTCTTCTTGTCCAAACTAGTTATCGTCCATGTTTCACTTCCATACATGGCTACACTCCAAACAAATACTTTCAGAAACGACTTCCTGATACATAAATCTATATTCGATGTTAACAAATTTCTCTTCTTCAGAAACGCTTTCCTTGCCATTGCCAGTCTACATTTTATATCCTCTCTACTTCGACCATCATCAGTTATTTTACTTCCTAAATAGCAAAACTCCTTTACTACTTTAAGTGTCTCATTTCCTAATCTAATTCCCTCGGCATCACCCGATTTAATTTGACTACATTCCATTATCCTCGTTTTGCTTTTGTTAATGTTCATCTTATATCCTCCTTTCAAGACACTGTCCATTCCGTTCAACTGCTCTTCCAAGTCCTTTGCCGTCTCTGACAGAATTACAATGTCATCGGCGAACCTCAAAGTTTTTACTTCGTCTCCATGAATTTTAATACCTACTCCAAATTTTTCTTTTGTTTGCTTTACTGGTTGCTCAATATACCACTGCTTCCCTTTCATGCCCCTCGACTCTTATTACTGCCATCTGGTTTCTGTACAAATTATAAATAGCCTTTCGCTCCCTGTATTTTACCCCTGCCACCTTTAGAATTTGAAAAAGAGTATTCCAGTCAACATTGTCAAAAGCTTTCTCTAAGTCTACAAATGCTAGAAACGTAGGTTTGCCTTTTCTTAATCTTTCTTCTAAGATAAGTCGTAAGGTCAGAATTGCCTCACGTGTTCCAACATTTCGACGGAATCCAAACTGATCCTCCCCGAGGTCTGCATCTACCAGTTTTTCCATTCGTCTGTAAAGAATTCGCGTTAGTATTTTGCAGCCGTGGCTTATTAAACTGATAGTTCGGTAATTTTCACATCTGTCAGCACCTGGTTTCTTTGGGATTGGAATTATTATATTCTTCTTGAAGTCTGAGGGTATTTCGCCTGTCTCATACATCTTGCTCACCAGCTGGTAGAGTTTTGTCATGACTGGCTCTCCCAAGGCCGTCAGTAGTTCTAATGGAATGTTGTCTACTCCGGGGGCCTTGTTTTGACTCAGGTCTTTCAGTGCTCTGTCAAACTCTTCACGCAGTATCGTATCTCCCATTTCGTCTTCATCTACATCCTCTTCTATTTCCATAATATTGTCCTCAAGTACATCGCCCTTGTATAAACCTTCTATATACTCCTTCCACCTTTCTGCCTTCCCTTCTTTGCTTAGAACGGGGTTGCCATCTGAGCTCTTGATATTCATACACGTGGTTCTCTTCTCTCCAAAGGTCTCTTTAATTTTCCTGTAGGCAGTATCTATCTTACCCCTAGTGAGATAACCTTCTACATCCTTACATTTGTCCTCTAGCCATCCCTGTTTAGCCATTTTGCACTTCCTGTCGATCTCATTTTTGAGACGTTTGTATTCCTTTTTGCCTGCTTCATTTACTGCATTTTTATATTTTCCCCTATCATCAATTAAATTCAATATTTCTTCTGTTACCCAAGGATTTCTAGCAGCCCTCGTCTTTGTACCTACTTGATCCTCTGCTGCCTTCACTACTACATCCCTCAGAGCTACCCATTCTTCTTCTACTGTATTTCTTTCCCCTATTCCTGTCAATTGTTCCCTTATGCTCTCTCTGAAACTCTGTACAACCTCTGGTTCTTTCAGTTTATCCAGGTCCCATCTCCTTAATTTCCCACATTTTTGCAGTTTCTTCAGTTTTAAGCTACAGGTCATAACCAATAGATTGTGGTCAGAGTCCACATCTGCCCCTGGAAATGTCTTACAACTTAAAACCTGGTTCCTAAATCTCTGTCTTACCATTATATAATCTATCTGAAACCTTCTAGTATCTCCAGGGTTCTTCCACGTATACAACCTTCTTTCATGATTCTTAAACCAAGTGTTAGCTATGATTAAGTTGTGCTCTGTGCAAAATTCTACTAGGCGGCTTCCTCTTTCATTTCTTATCCCCAATCCATATTCACCTACTATGTTTCCTTCTCTCCCTTTTCCTACACTCGAATTCCAGTCACCCATTACTATTAAATTTTCGTCTCCCTTCACTATCTGAATAATTTCTTTTATTTCATCGTACATTTCTTCAATTTCTTCATCATCTGCAGAGCTAGTTGGCATATAAACTTGTACTACTGTAGTAGGTGTGGGCTTCGTATCTATCTTGGCCACAATAATGCGTTCACTATACTGTTTGTAGTAGCTTACCCGCATTCCTATTTTCCTATTCATTATTAAACCGACTCCTGCATTACCCCTATTTGATTTTGTGTTTATAACCCTGTAGTCACCTGACCAGAAGTCTTGTTCCTCCTGCCACCGAACTTCACTAATTCCCACTATATCTAACTTTAACCTATCCATTTCCCTTTTTAAATTTTCTAACCTACCTGCCCGATTAAGGGATCTGACATTCCACGCTCCGATCCGTAGAACGCCAGTTTTCTTTCTCCTGATAACGACATCCTCCTGAGTAGTCCCCGCCCGGAGATCCGAATGGGGGACTATTTTACCTCCGGAATATTTTACCCAAGAGGATGCCATCATCATTTAATCATACAGTAAAGCTGCATGTCCTCGGGAAAAATTACGGCTGTAGTTTCCCCTTGCTTTCAGCCGTTCGCAGTACCAGCACAGCAAGGCTGTTTTGGTTAATGTTGCAAGGCCAGATCAGTCAATCATCCAGACTGTTGCCCCTGCAACTACTGAAAAGGCTGCTGCCCCTCTTCAGGAACCACACGTTTGTCTGGCCTCTCAACAGATACCCCTCCGTTGTGGTTGCACCTACGGTACGGCCATCTGTATCGCTGAGGCACGCAAGCCTCCCCACCAACGGCAAGGTCCATGGTTCATGGGGGGAGGCTAAGGTATCTACTTCTAAGAAACTCATGCTAGCAGATGTTCGTGTTTCAAATTCTGGAATATTCCATTCGTCTTCCCTGGTGAAGGAATTTCGGAAAACTGCGTTCAATAACTCCGCTTTAGCGGCACAGTCGTCGATAACAGTACCATCGGCACTGCGCAGCGAAGGTATTGACTGCGTCTTGCCGCTTGTGTACGTTACGTACGACCAGAATTGCTTCGGATTTTCTACCAAATTTCGAGACAATGTTTCGTTGTGGAACCTATTAAAGGCATCTCGCATCGAAGTACGTGCCAAATTTCGCGCGTCTGTAAATTTTAGCCCATCTTCGGGATTTCGCGTTCTTCTGAACTTCGCATGCTTTTTCCGTTGCCTCTGCAACAGCGTTCGGACCTTTTTTGTGTACCACGGGGGATCCGTTCCATCTCTTACCAATTTATGAGGTATGAATATCTCAATTGCTGTTGCTACTATATCTTTGAATTTGAGCCACATCTCCTCTACATTCGCATAGTCAGTTCGAAAGGAATGGAAATTGTCTTTTAGGAAGGCTTCTAGTGGCACTTTATCCGCTTTTTTTTAAATAAAATTATTTTGCGTTTGTTTCTGATGGATTTGGAAGAAATGGTATTGAGCCTAACTACAATGACCTTGTGATCCCTAATCCCTGTATCAGTCATGATGCTCTCTATCAGCTCTGGATTGTTTGTGGCTATGAGGTCAAGTGTGTTTTCGCAACCATTTACAATTCGCGTGGGTTCGTGGACAAACTGCTCGAAATAATTTTCGGAGAAAGCATTTAGGACAATCTCGGAAGACGTTTTCTGCCTACCACCGGTTTTGAACAAGTATTTTAGCCAACATACCGAGGGTAGGTTGAAATCCCCTCCAACTATAACCGTATGAGTGGGGGTATTTATTTGTTACGAGACTCAAACTTTCTCTGAACTGTTCCGCAACTGTATCATCGGAGTCTGGGGGTCGGTAGAAGGAGCCAATTATCAACTTAATTCGGCTGTTAAGTATAACCTACACCCACACCAATTCGCACGGAGTGTCTACTTCGACTTCACTACAAGATAAACCACTACTGACAGACACAAACACTCCACCACCAATTCTGCCTAATCTATCTTTCCTGAACACCGTCTGAGACTTCGTAAAAATTTCTGCAGAACTTATTTCAGGATTTAGCCAGCTTTCTGTACCTATAACGATATCAGCTTCTGTGCTTTCTATTAGCGCTTGAAGCTCAGGGACTTTTCCAGCGCAACTACAACAATTTACAACTATAATTCCGACTGTTCCTTGATCCAAGCACTTCCTGCAATTACCAAGCACCCTTTGACATTGCAGCCCATCCCGCACTTCCCCGAGGCCTTCTAACCTAAAAAACCGCCCAGTCCACGCCACACAGCCTCCGCTACCCGTGTAGCCGCCAGCTGAGTGTAGTGAACTCCTGACCTATTCAGCGGAACCCGAAACCCCACCACCCTACGGCGCAAGTCAAGGAATCTGCAGCCAATATGGTCGCAAAACCGTCTGAGCCTCTGATTCAGACCCTCCACCCGGCTCTGCACCAAAGGTCCGCAGTCGGTCCTGTCAATGATGCTGCAGATGGTGAGCTCTGCCTTCATCTCGTAAGCAAGACCGGCAGCCTTCACCAAATCAGATAGCCGCTGGAATCCAGAGAGAATTTCCTCAGATCCAAAGCAACACACGTCATTAGTGCCGACATGTGCCACCACCTGCAGCTGGCTGCACCCTGTGCTCTTCATGGCATCCGGAAGGACCCTTTCCACATCAGGAATAACTCCTCCCAGAATGCACACGGAGTGCACACTGGATTTCTTCCCCTCCTTAGCCGCCGTATCCCTAAGGGGGCCCATTACGCACCTAACATTGGAGCTCCCAACTACCAGTAAGCCCACCCTCTGCGATTGCCTGGGCCTTGAAGGCTGAGAATGATCCTCTGAAACAGGGCAGGCAGCTTCATCTGGCTCAGCCAGAGACAGTGCCCAAAACCGGTTTGTCAGACGCACCAGGGAGGCTATCTGATCAGCCTCCGGGGACGCCGTTCGCTGCCTGCCACGTCTTGGAACCATGCGCACTTTTCTGCATGGGAGTGATGTCTCAAACTGACTACGCTTTGATCGATTCCTGGAAGACCAGTAGTAGTTTCCGAAGCACATCTGGAAGCATTCTGTAATCTGTCTACCTTCAGAGTGTTGCTGAAACACAGAAAATGCATCGGGATCAAATACAACAGGCACCATGTGGACTTTTCTCCATGGGAGTAATGTCTCAAACTGTCCACGATTTGATCGTTCCCTTGAAGACCAGTAGTAGCTTCTGAAGCACATCTGGAGGCATTCTGTATACTTTCAGAGTGTTGATGATACACAGAAACTACATCGGGATTGAATACAACAGGCACCAAACAGCCTTTTCTCCGTGGGAGTAATGTCTCAAATTGTCTACGTTTCGATCCAATTCTGGAAGACCAGTAGTAGCTTCCGAAGCACATCTGGAGGCTTTCTGTAATCTGAGGACATTCAGAGTGTTAATGAAACACAGAAATTGCATCGGGATTGAATACAACAGGCACCATGCGGACTTTTCTACATGGGAATAATGTTCCAAACTGTCTACGTTTTGATCGAATTCTGGTAGACCAGTAGTAGTTTCCGAAGCACATCTGGAGGCATTCTGTAATCTGTGGACCTTCAGTGGGTTGATGAAACACAGAAATTGCATCGGGATTGAATACAACAGGCACCATGCGGACTTTTCTTCATGGGTGTAATGTCTAAAACTGTCTACGCTTTGATCGTTCCCTGGAAGACCGGTAGTAGTGTCCGAAGCACATCTGGAGGCATTCTCTTATCTGTGGACCTTCAGAGTGTTAATAAAACACAGAAATTGCATCGGAATTGAATACAACAGGCACCATGCGGACTTTTCTCGATGGGAATAATATCTCAAACTGTCTACGCTTTGATCGTTCCATGGAAAACCAGTAGTAGTTTCCGAAGCATATCTGGAGGCCATCTGTAATCTGTGGACATTCAGAGTGTTGATGAACCACAGAAGTTGCATCACGATTGAATACAACTGGCTCCATGCGGACTTTTCTCCATGGAAGTAATGTGTCAAACTGGCTACGATTTGATCGATTCCTGGAAGACCAGTAGTAGTTTCCGAAGCACATCTGGAAGCTTTCTGTAATCTGTGGACCTTCAGAGAGTTGATGAAATATAGAAAATGCATCAGCATTGAATACAACAAGCACCATGCAGGCTTTTCTCCATGGGAGTAATGTCTCAAAGTGTCTACGCTTTGATTGTTCACTGAACGACCAGTAGTAGTTTCCGAAGCACATCTGGAGGCATTCTGTAATCTGTGGACCTACAGACTCTTGATGAAACACAGAAATTTTATCAAGATTGTATGAAACAGGCACCATGCGGACTTTTCTCAATGGGAGTAATGTCTCAAACAGTCTACGCGTCGATCGATTCCTGGAAGACCAGTAGTAGTTTCCGAAGCACATCTGGAGGCATTCTGAAATCTGTCTACCGTCAGAGTGCTGATGAAACACAGAAATTGCATCGGGATTGAATACTAAAGGCGCCATGCTGACTTTTCTCCATGGGAGAAATGTCTAAAACTGTCTCTGATTTGATCGTTCACTGGAAGACCAATAGCTGTTTCCGAAGCACATCTTTAGGCAGTATCTAATGTGGCTACCTTCAGGGGGCTGATGAAACACATTTATTGCATCGGGATGGAATACAACAGTCACCATGAGGACTTTTCTCCATGGGCGTAAAATCTCAAACTGTGTATGTTTTGATCGTTCCCTTGAAGACTAGTAGTAGTTAACGAAGCACATCTGGAGGCATTCTGTAGTCTGTGGACCTTCAGAGTGTTTATGAAACTCAGTAATTGCATCGGGATTGAATGCAAAATGCACCATGCGGACTTTTCTACATGGGAGTAATGTCTCAATCTGTCTACGTTTTGATAGATTTCTGTAAGACCAGTAGTAGTCTCCGAAGCACATCTGGAGGCCTTCTGTAACCTGCGGACATTCAGAGTGTTGATGAAACACACAAATTGCATCGGGATTTAATACAACAGGCACCTTCCGGGCATTTCTCCACGGGAGTAATGTCTCAAATTGTCTACGCTTTGATCGATTCCTGGAAGACCAGTAGTTTTTTACGATGCATATCTGGAGGCACTCTGTAATTTGTGGACTTTCAGAGTGTTGATGAAACATAGAAATTGCATCGGGATCAAATGCGACAGGCACCATGCGGAATTTTATCTACGGGAGTAATGTCTCAATCTGTCTACGATTTGATCGTACTCTGAAGACCAGTACTTGTTTCCAAACCACATCTGGTGGCATTCTGTGAGCTGTGGACTTTCAGTGTGTTGATGAAACACAGAAATTTTATCAAGATTGTATAGAACAGGCACCATGCGGACTTTTCTCCAAGGAAGTAATGTCTCAAACTCTCTACGCTTTGATCGTTCCCTAGAACAGCTGTAGTAGTTTCCGAAGCACATCTGGAGGCTTTCTGAAATCTGTGGACATTCATAGTGTTGATGAAACACAGAAATTGCATCGGGATTGAATACAACTGGCAACATGCGGACTTTTCTCCATGGGAGTAATGTCTCAAACTGTCTAAGCTTTGATCGTTCCCTGGAGGACCAGTAGTAGTCTCCGAAGCACATCTAGTGGCATTCTGTTATCTGTGGACCTTCAGAGTGTGGATGAAACACAGAAATTGCATCGGGATTGAATACAACAGGCACCATGCGGACTTTTCTGCATCGGAGTAATGTCTCAATCTGTCTACGCTTCGATCGATTCCTGGAAGACCAGTAGTAATTTTCGAAGCCCATGTTGAGGCATTCTGTAATCTTAGGACACTCAGAGTGTTAATGAAACACATAAATTGCATCGGGATTTAATACAAGAGGCACCATGCGGACTATTCTCCATGGGAGTAATGTCTCAAATTGTCTACGCTTTGATGGATTAATGAAAGCCAGTAGTGGCTTCCGTAGCACATCTAGAGGCATTCTATAATCTGTGGACATTCTGAGTGTTGGTGAAACACAGTAATTGCATCTGGATTGAATACAAAATTCACTATGCGGACTTTTCTCCATGGGAGTGTTGTCTCAATCTGTCTACGATTTGATCGATTTCTGTAAGACCAGTACTAGTCTCCGAAGCACATCTGGAGCCATTCTGTGACCTGCGGACATTCAGAGTGTTGATGAAACACAGAAACTGCATCGGGATATAATACAATATGCACCATGCGGACATTTCTCCATGGGTGTATTGTCTCAAACTGCCCACGCTTTGATCGATTCCTGGAAGACCAGTAGTAATTTTCGAAGCCCATGTTGAGGCATTCTGTAATCTTAGGACACTCAGAGTGTTAATGAAACACATAAATTGCATCGGGATTTAATACAAGAGGCACCATGCGGACTATTCTCCATGGGAGTAATGTCTCAAACTGACTACGCTATGATCGAAATCATGAAGACCAGTAGTAGTTTTCAAATCACATCTGGATGCATTCTGTAACCTGTGACCTTCAGAGTGTTGATGATACACAGAAATTGCTTCGGGATTGAATACAACTGGCACCATGTGGACTTTTCTCCATGGAAATAATGTTCCAATCTGTCTACGATTTGATCGTTCCCTCGAAGACCAGTAGCAGTCTCCGAAGCACATCTGGAGGCATTCTGTAATCTGTGGACCTTCAGAGTATTGATGATACACAGAAATTGCTTCGGGATTGAATACAACAGGCACCATGCGGACTTTTCTCCTTGGGAGTAATGTCTCAAACTGTCTACGATTTTATCGTTCTCTGGAAGACCAGTGGTAGTGTCCGAAGCACATCTGGAGGCACTCTCTTATCTGTGGACCTTCAGAGTGTTAATAAAACGCAGAAATTGCATCGGGATTGAATACAACAGGCACCATGCGACATTTCTCGATGGGATTAATGTCTCAAACTGTCTACGCTTTGATCATTCCTTGGAAAACCAGTAGTAGTTTCCGAAGCATATCTGGAGGCATTCTGTAATCATTTGACCTACAGAGTGTTGATGAAACACAAAAAATTCATCGCGATTGAACACAACAGGCACCATGCGGACTTTTCTCCATGGAAGTAATGTGTCAAAATGCCTACGCTTTGCTCGTTCCCTGCAAGACCAGTAGTATTTGCCGATGCACATCTGGAAGCTTTCTGTAATCTGTGGACGTTCAGAGAGTTGATGAAATACTGAAAATGCATCAGCATTTAATACAACAATCACCATTCGTTCTTTTCTCCATGGGAGTAATGTCTCAAAGTGTCTGCGCTTTGATCCTTCAATAGACGACCAGTAGCAGTTTCCGAAGCACATCTGGTCGCATTCTGTAATCTGTGGACCTTCAGACTGTTGATGAAACACAGAAATTTTATCAAGATTGAATAAAACAGGCACCATGCGTTCTTTTCTCCATGGGAGTAATGTCTCAATCTGTCTATGTTTGATCGATTTCTGTAGGACCAGTGGTAGTCTCCGAAGCACATATGGAGGCATTCTGTAATCTGCAGACATTGAGAGTGTTGATGAAACACAGAAATTGCTTCGGGATTGAATACAACTGGCACCATTTTGGCTTTTCTCCATGTGAATTATGTCTCAAACTGTCTACGTTTTGATCGATTCTGAAAGACCATTAGTAGTTTCCGAAGCACATCTGGAGGCATTCTGTAATCTGCGGACCTTCAGATTGTTGATGAAACACTGAAATTGCGTCGGGATCGAATACAACAGGCCCTATGAGGACTTTTCTCCATGGGCGTAAAGTCCCTAACTGTCTACGATTTGATCGTTGACTAGAAGACCCGAAGTAGTTTCCAAAGCACATGTGGAAGCATTCTGTAATCTGTCTACCATCAGAGTGTTGCTGAAACACAGAAAATGTATCGGGATCAAATACAACAGGCACCATGTGGACTTTTCCCCATGGGACTGATGTTCCAAACTGTCTGCGATTTGACCGATTTCTGGAAGACCAGTAGTAATTTCCGCAGCACATCTGGAGGAATTCTGTAATCTTAGGACATTCAGAGTGTTAATGAAACACATAAATTGCATCGGGATTTAATACAAGAGGCACCATGCGGACTTTTCTCCATGGGAGTAATGTCTCAAACTGGCTACGCTTTGATCGAATTCAGGAAGCCCAGTAGCAATTTCCGCAGCACATCTGGAGGCATTCTGTAATCTGTGAACCTTCAGTGTGTTGATGGAACACAGAAATTGCATCGGGATTGAATACAACTGACACCATGTGGACTTTTCACCATGGGCGTAATGTCTCAATCTGTCTACGATTTGATCGTTCCCTGGAAGACCAATAGTAGTCTCCGAAGCACATCTGGAGGCATTCTGTAATCTGCGGACCTTCAGAGTGTTGATGATACACAGAAATTGCTTCGGGATTGAATACAACAGGCACCATTCGGACTTTTCTCCTTGGGAGTAATGTCTCAAACTGTCTACGTTTTTATCGCTCTCTGGAAGACCAGTGGTAGTGTCCAAAGCACATCTGGAGGCACCCTCTTATCTGTGGATCTTCAGAGTATTAATAAAGCACAGAAATTGCATTGGGATTGAATACAACGGGCACCATGCGACATTTCTCGATGGGATTAATGTCTCAAACTGTCTACGCTTCGATCTTTCCCTGGAAAACCAGTAGTAGTTTCCTAAGCATATCTGGAGGCATTCTGTAATCTTTTGACCTTCAGAGTGTTGATGAAACACAAAAAATACATCGGGATTCAATACAACAGGCACCATGCGGACTTTTCTCCATGGAAGTAATATGTCAAACTGTCTACGCTTTGATCGTTCCCTGCAATAATAGTAGTATTTGCCGGTGGACATCTGGAAGCTTTCTGTAATCTGTAGACCTTCAGAGAATTTGATGAAATACTGAAAATGCATCAGCATTTAATACAACAATCACCATGGGAGCTTTTCTCAATGGGAGTAATGCCTCAAAGTGTCTACGCTTTGATCCTTCACTAGACGACCAGTAGTAGTTTCCGAAGCACATCTGCAGGCATTCTGTAATCTGTGGACCTTCGGACTGTTGATGAAACACAGAAATTGCATCAGGATTGAATACCACGTCACCATGCGGACTTTTCTCTATGGATCTCAAACTGCCTACGTTTTGATCGTTCCCTGGAAGACCAGTAGAAGTTTACGAAGCAAATCTGGAGGCTTTCTGTAATCTGGGGACCTTCAGAGTGTTGATGACATTCAGAAAATGCATCTGCATTCAATACAACAGGCACCATGCTGACTTTTCTCCAAGGGATTAATGTCTCAAAATGTCTACGCTTTGATTGTTCCCTTGACGACCAGTAGTAGTTTCCGAAGTACATCTGGGGGCATACTGTAATCTCTGGACTGTCAGTGTCTTGAAGAAACAGAGAAATTGCATCGGGATTGAATACAACAGCCACCATTCGGATTTTTCACCGTGGGAATAATGTCTCTAACTGTCTACGTTTTTATCGATTTGTGGAAGACCAGTAGTACTTTCCGAAGCACATCTGGTGGCATTTTGTAATCTGTGGCCCTTCAGAGTGTTGATGAAACACAGAAATTGCATCGGGATTGAATAGAACAGACACTATATGGACTTATCTACATGGGATTAATGTCTCAAACTGTGTACGATTTGATTGATTCCTGGAAGACCAGTAGTAGTTTACGAAGCCCATTTGGAATCATTATGTAATCTGTGCACCTTCAGAGTGTTGATGAAACACAGAAATTGCATCGGGATTGAATACAACAGACACCATGCTGCCTTTTCTCCATGGGAGTAATGCCTCAAATGTATATGCTTTGATCGTTCACTGGATGAACAATAGTTGTTTCCGAAGCACATCTGGAATCATTCTGTAATCTGTCTACCTTCAGAGTGTTGATGAAGCACATTAATTGCATCTTGATCGAATACAACAGGCACCATGTGGACATTTCTCCATGGGCGAAAATTCTCAAACAGTGTACGTTTTGATCGTTCCCTGGAAGACTAGTAGAAGTTTCTGAAGCACATCTGGAGGCATTCTTTAGTCTGTGTACCTTCAGAGTGTTGGTGGAACACAGAAATTGCATCGGGATTGAATACCAAATGCACCATGCGGACTTTACTCCATGGGAGTATGTGTCAAATTGTCTACGGTTTGATCGATTCCTGGAAGACCAGTAGTTTTTTACGTCGCACATCTGGAGGCACTCTGTAATCAGTTGACCTTCAGAGTGTTGATGAAACACAGAAATTGCATCGGGTTTGAATTCGACAGTCACCATGCGGAATTTTATCCATGGGAGTAATGTCTCAAAATGTCTACGCTTTGATCGTTCCCTGGAAGACCAGTAGTAGTTTCCGAAGCACATCTGGAGGCATTCACTAATGTGTCTACCACCAGAGTGTTGATGAAACGAAGAAATCGCATCGGGATCGAATACAACTGGCACCATGTGGACGTTTCTCCATGGGAGTATTGTCTCAAACTGTTCACGCTTTGATCGTTCCCGGAAGACCTGTAGGTGTTTCCAAAGCACATCTGGAGGCTTTCTGTAATCTGTGGACCTTCAGAGTGTTGATGAAGCACAGAAATTGCATCGGAATTGCATACAACAGGCACCATGCCGACCTCACTGCATCGGAGGAATGTCTCAAACTGTCTACGCTTTCATCGTTCACTGGAAGACCAGTAGTAGTTTCCGAAGCACATCTGGAGGCATTCTGTAATCTGTGGACTTACAGTGTGTTGATGTAACACAGAAATTGCTTCGGGATTTAATACAACAGTCACCATGCCTACGCTTTGATCGATCCCTGGAAGGACACCAGTAGTTTCCGAAGCACATCTAGAGGCCTTCTGTAATCTGTGGACCTTCAGAATATTTATTAGACACAGAAATTGCATCATGAATGAATACATCTGGGACCATGCGGACTTTTCTCCATGGGACTAATGTCTCAAACTGTCTACGTTTTTATCGTTCCCTGGAAGGCCAGTATTTGTCTCCGAAGCAAATCTGGAGGCTTTCTGTAATCTGTGGACCTTCATGTGTTGATGAAATTCAGAAAATGCATCTCCATTTAATACAACAATCACCATGCGAACTTTTCTCCATAGGAGTAATGTCTCAAATTATCCACCATTTCATCGTTCCCTTGAAGACCAGTAGCAGTTTCCGAAGCACATCTGGAGGCATTCTGTAATCTGTGGACTTTCAGTGTCTTGATGAAACAGAGAAATTGCATCGGGTTTGATTACAACAGGCACCATTCGCACTTTTCTCCATGAGAATAATGTCTAAAACTGTCTACGTTTTGATCGATTTCTGAAAGACCTGTAGTAGTTTCCGAAGCACATCTGGAAGCATTCTGTAATCTATGGACCTTCAGAGTGTTGATGAAACACAGAAATTGCATCTGGATCGAATACAACAGGCACCGTGTGGACTTTTCTCCATGAGAGTAATGTCTCAAACTGTCTACGCTTTGATCGTTCCCTGGATTACCAGTTGAAGTTTGTGAAGCACATCTGGTGGCATTCTGTTATCTGTGGACCTTCAGAGTGTTGATGAAACACAGAAACTGCATCGAGATTGAATACAACAGGCAACATGCGGACTTTTCTCCATGGGAGTAATGTCTCGAATTGTCTACGGTTTGATCGATTCCTGGAAGACCAGTAGTTTTTTACGAAGCACATCTGGAGGCACTCTGTAATGTGGACCTACAGAGTGTTGATGAAACACAGAAATTGCATCGGGATTGAATACGACAGGCACCATGCCGAATTTTATCCATGGGAGTAATGTCTCAAACTGTCTACACTTTGATCGTTCCCTGGAAGACCAGTAGCAGTTTCCGAAGCACATCTGGAGGCATTCACTAATCTGTCTACCATCAGAGTGTTGATGAAACACAGAAATTGCATCGTGAACCAATACAACAGGCACCATTGTACTTTTCTCCATGGGAATAATGTCTAAAACTGTCTACGTTTTGATCGATTCCTGGAAGACCAGTAGTAGTTTCCGATGCACATCTGGAGGCATTCTGTAATCTGTGGACATATAGATTGTTGATGAAACACAGATATTGCATATGGATAGAATACAACAGGCACCGTGTGGACTTTACCCCATGAGAGTAATGTCTCAAACTGTCTACGCTTTGATCGTTCCCTGCAGGACCAGTTGGAGTTTGTGAAGCACATCTGGTGGCATTCTGTTATCTGTGTACCTTCAGATTGTTGATGAAACACAGAAACTGCATCGAGATTGAATACAACAGGCACCCTGCGGACTTTTCTCCATGTGAGTAATGTCCCAAATTGTCTACACTGTGTTTGACTCTTGGATGGCCAGTAGTTGTTTCCGAAGCACATCTAGAGGCATTCTGTAATCTGTGGACATTCAGTGTTGATGAAACACAGAAAAGTGCAACGGGAACGAAAACAACAGGCACCATGTGGACTTTTCTTCATGGGAGTAATGTCTCAAATTGTCTACGATTTGATCGATTCCTGGAAGACCAGTAGTTTTTTACGAAGCACATCTGGAGGCACTCTGTAGTCTATGGACATTCAGAGTGTTGATAAAACACAGAAATTGAATCGGGATTGAATACGACGGGCACCTTTCGGATTTTTATCCTTGGAGTAATATCTCAAACTGTCGAGGCTTTGATCAGTCCCTGGAACACCAGTAATAGTTTCCGAAGCACATCTGGAGGCATTCTGTAACCTGTGGAAATTCAGACTGTTTGTTAAACACAGAAATTGCATCAGGATTGAATACAACTGGCACCTTGCGGACTTTTCTCCATGGGACTAATGTCTCAAACTGTCTACGTTTTGATCGTTCCCTGGAAGAGCAGTAGTACTTTCCGAAGCAAATCTAGAGCATTTCCGTAATCTGTGGACCTTCAAGTGTTGATGAAATTCAGAAAATGCATCTGCATTTAATACAACAATCACCATGCGAACTTTTCTCCATGGGAGTAATGTCTCAAAATATCAACCCTTTCATCGTTTCCTTGAATACCAGTAGCAGTTTCCGAAGCCATCTGGAGGCATTCTGTAATGTGTAGACCTTCAGAGTGTTGATGAAACACAGAATTTGCATCGGCATTGAATACAACAGGCACCATGCGGACTTTTCTGCATCGGAGTATTGTCTCAAACTGTCTACGCTTTCATCGATTCCTGGAAGACGAGTTGTAGTTTCCGAAGCACATCTGGAGGCATTCTGTAATCTGTGGACATTCAGAGTGTTGATGAAACATAGAAATGGCATCGGGATTGAATACAACAGGCACAATGAGGACTTTTCTCCATGGGAGTAATGTCTCAAATTGTCTACGTTTTGATTAATTAATGGAAAGCCAGTAGTTGTTTCCGAAGCACATCTTGAGGCATTCTGTAATCTGTGGACAATCGGAGTGTTGATGAAACACAGAAATTGCATGAGGATTGAATAGAACTGGCACCATGTGGACTTTTCTACATGGAAGTAATGTGTCAAACTGTTTACGCTCTGATAGTTCCCTGGAAGACCAGCAGTAGTTTACGAAGCACATCTGGAGGCATTCTGTAATCTGTGGACCTTCAGAATGATGATGAAACACAGAAATTGTATCAAGATTCAATTAAACAGGCACCATGCGGACTTTTCTCCATGGGAGTAATGTCTCAAGTTGTCTACGCTTTGATCGATTCCTGGAAGACCAGTAGTTTTTTACGAAGCACATCTGGAGGCACTCTGTAATCTGTGGACCTACAGAGTGTTGATGAAACACAGAAATTGCATCGGGATTGAATACGACAGGCACCATGCCGAAATTTATCCATCCGGGTAATGTCTCAAACTGTCTACACTTTGATCGTTCCCTGGAAGACCAGTAGCAGTTTCCGAAGCACATCTGAAGACATTCACTAATCTGTCTACCATCAGAGCGTTGATGAAACACAGAAATAGCATCGGGAACGAATACAACAGGCACCATGTGGACTTTTCTCCGTAGGAGTATTGTCTCAAACTGTCTACGATTTGATCGTTCCCTGGAAGACCAGTTGTAGTTTCCGAAGCACATCTGGAGGCTTTCTGTAATCTGTGGACCTTCAGAGTGTTCATGAAATACAGAAAATGCATCGCTTTTGATAAAACAATCATCATGTGGACTTTTCTCCATGGGAGTAATGTCTCAAATTGTCTACGCTTTGATCGATTCCTGGAAGACCAGTAGTTGTTTACGAAGCACATCTGGAGGCACTCTGTGATATATGGACCTTCAGAGTGTTGATGAGACACAGAAATTGAATCGGGATTGAATACGACAGGCACCTTGCTGATTTTTATCCTTTGAGTAATATCTCAAACTGTCGACGCTTTGATCAATCCCTGGAAGACCAGTAGTAGTTTCCGAAGCACATCTCGAGGCATTCTGTAACCTGTGGACCTTCAGACTGTTTTTTAAACACAGAAATTGTATCAGGATTGAATACAACTGGCACCATGCGGACTTTTCTCCATGGGACTAATGTCTCAAACTATCTACGTTTTGATCGTTCCCTGGAAGACCAGTAGTACTTTCCGAACCAAATCTAGAGTATTTCTGTAATCTGTGGACCTTCAAGTGTTGATGAAATTCAGAAAATGCATCTGCATTTAATACAACAATCACCATGCGAACTTTTCTCCACAGGAGTAATGTCTCAAAATATCTACCCTTTCATCGTTTCCTTGAATACCAGTAGCAGTTTCCGAAGCACATCTGGAGGCATTCTGTAAAGTGTAGACCTTCAGAGTGTTGATGAAACACAGAATTTGCATCGGCATTGAATACAAAAGGCACCATGCCGACTTTTCTGCGTCGGAGTATTGTCTCAAACTGTCTACGCTTTCATCGATTCCTGGAAGACCAGTTGTAGTTTCCGAAGCACATCTGGAGGCATTCTGTAATCTGTGGACATTCAGAGTGTTGATGAAACATAGAAGTGGCATAGGGATTGAATACAACAGGCACAATGAGGACTTTTCTCCATGGGAGTAATGTCTCAAATTGTCTACGCTTTGTTCGTTCCCTTTATGACCAGTAGTAGTTTCCGAAGCACATTTGGAGGCATTCTGTAATCTGTGGATTTTCAGTGTGTTAGTGAAACACAAAAATTGCATGAGGATTGAATACAACTGGCACCATGCGGACTTTTCTACATGGAAGTAATGTGTCAAACTGTCTACGCTCTGATAGTTCCCTGGAAGACCAGCAGTAGTTTTCGAAGCACATCTGGAGGCATTCTGTAATCTGTGGACCTTCAGAGTGATGATGAAACACAGAATTTGTATCAAGATTCAATTAAACATACACCATGCGGACTTTTCTCCATGGGAGTAATGTCTCAAGTTGTCTACGCTTTGATCGATTCCTGGAAGACCAGTAGTTTTTTACGAAGCACATCTGGAGGCACTGTAATCTGTGGACCATCAGAGTGTTCATGAAACACAGAAATTGCATCGGGATTGAATACGACAGGCAACATGCGGAATTTTATCCATGGGAGTAATCTCTTAAACTGTCTACACTTTGATCGTTCCCTGGAAGACCAGTAGCAGTTTCCGAAGCATATCTTAAGTCATTCACTAATCTGTCTACCATCAGAGTGTTGATGAAACACAGAAATAGCATCGGGAACGAATACAACAGGCACCATGTGGACTTTTCTCCATGGGATTAATGTCTCAAACTGTCTACGCTTTGATCGTTCCCTGGAATACCAGTTGTAGTTTCCGAAGCACATCTGGAGGCTTTCTGTAATCTGTGGACCTTCAGAGTGTTCATGAAATACAGAAAATGCATCGCTTTTGATACAACAATCATCATGTGGACTTTTCTCCATGGGAGTAATGTCTCAAATTGTCTACGCTTTGATCGATTCCTGGAAGACCAGTAGTTTTTTACGAAGCACATCTGGAGGCACTCTGTAATCTGTGGACCTTCCGAGTGTTGATGAAACACAGAAATGGCATCGGGAACGAATACAACAGACACCATGTGGACTTTTCTCCATGGGAGTAATATCTCAAACTGTCTACGCTTTGATCGTTCCCTGGAAGACCGTTAGTAGTTTCTGAAGCACATCTGGAGACATTCTGTAAGCTGTGGACTTTCAGTGTGTTGATGAAACACATAAATTGAATCGGGATTGAATACAACAGGCACCATTCGCACTTGTCTCCATGGGAATAATGTCTAAAAGTTTCTACGTTTTGATCGATTTCTGAAAGACCAGTAGTAGTTTCCGAAGCACATCTAGAGGCATTCTGTAATCTGTGGACTTTCAGAGTGTTGATGAAACACAGAAATTTCATCAGGATTGAATACAACAGGCACCATGCGAACTTTTCTCCATGGGAGTAATGCCTCAAACTGTCTACGCTTTGATCGATCCCTGGAAGACCAGTAGCAGTTTCCGAAGCACATCTGGAGGCATTCACTAATCTGTCTACCATCAGAGTGTTGATGAAACACAGAAATTGCATCGGGATCGAATGCAACAGGCACCATGTGGACTTTTCTCCTTGGGAGTAATGTCTTAAACTGTCTACGCTTTGATCGTTCCCTGGAAGACCAGTTGTAGATTCCGAAGCACATGTAGAGGCTTTCTTTAATCTGTGGACCTTCAGAGTGTTGATGAAATACAGAAAATGCATCGCTTTTGATAAAACAATCATCATGTGGACTTTTCTCCATGGGAGTAATGTCTCAAATTGTCTACGCTTTGATCGATTCCTGGAAGACCAGTAGTTTTTTACGAAGCACATCTGGAGGCACTCTGTGATATATGGACCTTCAGAGTGTTGATGAGACACAGAAATTGAATCGGGATTGAATACGACAGGCACCTTGCTGATTTTTATCCTTTGAGTAATATCTCAAACTGTCGACGATTTGATCAATCCCTGGAAGACCAGTAGTAGTTTCCGAAGCACATCTCGAGGCATTCTGTAACCTGTGGACCTTCAGACTGTTTTTTAAACACAGAAATTGTATCAGGATTGAATACAACTGGCACCATGCGGACTTTTCTCCATGGGACTAATGTCTCAAACTATCTACGTTTTGATCGTTCCCTGGAAGACCAGTAGTACTTTCCGAACCAAATCTAGAGTATTTCTGTAATCTGTGGACCTTCAAGTGTTGATGAAATTCAGAAAATGCATCTGCATTTAATACAACAATCACCATGCGAACTTTTCTCCACAGGAGTAATGTCTCAAAATATCTACCCTTTCATCGTTTCCTTGAATACCAGTAGCAGTTTCCGAAGCACATCTGGAGGCATTCTGTAAAGTGTAGACCTTCAGAGTGTTGATGAAACACAGAATTTGCATCGGCATTGAATACAAAAGGCACCATGCCGACTTTTCTGCGTCGGAGTATTGTCTCAAACTGTCTACGCTTTCATCGATTCCTGGAAGACCAGTTGTAGTTTCCGAAGCACATCTGGAGGCATTCTGTAATCTGTGGACATTCAGAGTGTTGATGAAACATAGAAGTGGCATAGGGATTGAATACAACAGGCACAATGAGGACTTTTCTCCATGGGAGTAATGTCTCAAATTGTCTACGCTTTGTTCGTTCCCTTTATGACCAGTAGTAGTTTCCGAAGCACATTTGGAGGCATTCTGTAATCTGTGGATTTTCAGTGTGTTAGTGAAACACAAAAATTGCATGAGGATTGAATACAACTGACACCATGCGGACTTTTCTACATGGAAGTAATGTGTCAAACTGTCTACGCTCTGATAGTTCCCTGGAAGACCAGCAGTAGTTTTCGAAGCACATCTGGAGGCATTCTGTAATCTGTGGACCTTCAGAGTGATGATGAAACACAGAATTTGTATCAAGATTCAATTAAACATACACCATGCGGACTTTTCTCCATGGGAGTAATGTCTCAAGCTGTCTACGCTTTGATCGATTCCTGGAAGACCAGTAGTTTTTTACGAAGCACATCTGGAGGCACTGTAATCTGTGGACCATCAGAGTGTTCATGAAACACAGAAATTGCATCGGGATTGAATACGACAGGCAACATGCGGAATTTTATCCATGGGAGTAATCTCTTAAACTGTCTACACTTTGATCGTTCCCTGGAAGACCAGTAGCAGTTTCCGAAGCATATCTTAAGTCATTCACTAATCTGTCTACCATCAGAGTGTTGATGAAACACAGAAATAGCATCGGGAACGAATACAACAGGCACCATGTGGACTTTTCTCCATGGGATTAATGTCTCAAACTGTCTACGCTTTGATCGTTCCCTGGAATACCAGTTGTAGTTTCCGAAGCACATCTGGAGGCTTTCTGTAATCTGTGGACCTTCAGAGTGTTCATGAAATACAGAAAATGCATCGCTTTTGATACAACAATCATCATGTGGACTTTTCTCCATGGGAGTAATGTCTCAAATTGTCTACGCTTTGATCGATTCCTGGAAGACCAGTAGTTTTTTACGAAGCACATCTGGAGGCACTCTGTAATCTGTGGACCTTCCGAGTGTTGATGAAACACAGAAATGGCATCGGGAACGAATACAACAGACACCATGTGGACTTTTCTCCATGGGAGTAATATCTCAAACTGTCTACGCTTTGATCGTTCCCTGGAAGACCGTTAGTAGTTTCTGAAGCACATCTGGAGACATTCTGTAAGCTGTGGACTTTCAGTGTGTTGATGAAACACATAAATTGAATCGGGATTGAATACAACAGGCACCATTCGCACTTGTCTCCATGGGAATAATGTCTAAAAGTTTCTACGTTTTGATCGATTTCTGAAAGACCAGTAGTAGTTTCCGAAGCACATCTAGAGGCATTCTGTAATCTGTGGACTTTCAGAGTGTTGATGAAACACAGAAATTTCATCAGGATTGAATACAACAGGCACCATGCGAACTTTTCTCCATGGGAGTAATGCCTCAAACTGTCTACGCTTTGATCGATCCCTGGAAGACCAGTAGCAGTTTCCGAAGCACATCTGGAGGCATTCACTAATCTGTCTACCATCAGAGTGTTGATGAAACACAGAAATTGCATCGGGATCGAATGCAACAGGCACCATGTGGACTTTTCTCCTTGGGAGTAATGTCTTAAACTGTCTACGCTTTGATCGTTCCCTGGAAGACCAGTTGTAGATTCCGAAGCACATGTAGAGGCTTTCTTTAATCTGTGGACCTTCAGAGTGTTGATGAAATACAGAAAATGCATCGCTTTTGATAAAACAATCATCATGTGGACTTTTCTCCATGGGAGTAATGTCTCAAATTGTCTACGCTTTGATCGATTCCTGGAAGACCAGTAGTTTTTTACGAAGCACATCTGGAGGCACTCTGTGATATATGGACCTTCAGAGTGTTGATGAGACACAGAAATTGAATCGGGATTGAATACGACAGGCACCTTGCTGATTTTTATCCTTTGAGTAATATCTCAAACTGTCGACGATTTGATCAATCCCTGGAAGACCAGTAGTAGTTTCCGAAGCACATCTCGAGGCATTCTGTAACCTGTGGACCTTCAGACTGTTTTTTAAACACAGAAATTGTATCAGGATTGAATACAACTGGCACCATGCGGACTTTTCTCCATGGGACTAATGTCTCAAACTATCTACGTTTTGATCGTTCCCTGGAAGACCAGTAGTACTTTCCGAACCAAATCTAGAGTATTTCTGTAATCTGTGGACCTTCAAGTGTTGATGAAATTCAGAAAATGCATCTGCATTTAATACAACAATCACCATGCGAACTTTTCTCCACAGGAGTAATGTCTCAAAATATCTACCCTTTCATCGTTTCCTTGAATACCAGTAGCAGTTTCCGAAGCACATCTGGAGGCATTCTGTAAAGTGTAGACCTTCAGAGTGTTGATGAAACACAGAATTTGCATCGGCATTGAATACAAAAGGCACCATGCCGACTTTTCTGCGTCGGAGTATTGTCTCAAACTGTCTACGCTTTCATCGATTCCTGGAAGACCAGTTGTAGTTTCCGAAGCACATCTGGAGGCATTCTGTAATCTGTGGACATTCAGAGTGTTGATGAAACATAGAAGTGGCATAGGGATTGAATACAACAGGCACAATGAGGACTTTTCTCCATGGGAGTAATGTCTCAAATTGTCTACGCTTTGTTCGTTCCCTTTATGACCAGTAGTAGTTTCCGAAGCACATTTGGAGGCATTCTGTAATCTGTGGATTTTCAGTGTGTTAGTGAAACACAAAAATTGCATGAGGATTGAATACAACTGACACCATGCGGACTTTTCTACATGGAAGTAATGTGTCAAACTGTCTACGCTCTGATAGTTCCCTGGAAGACCAGCAGTAGTTTTCGAAGCACATCTGGAGGCATTCTGTAATCTGTGGACCTTCAGAGTGATGATGAAACACAGAATTTGTATCAAGATTCAATTAAACATACACCATGCGGACTTTTCTCCATGGGAGTAATGTCTCAAGCTGTCTACGCTTTGATCGATTCCTGGAAGACCAGTAGTTTTTTACGAAGCACATCTGGAGGCACTGTAATCTGTGGACCATCAGAGTGTTCATGAAACACAGAAATTGCATCGGGATTGAATACGACAGGCAACATGCGGAATTTTATCCATGGGAGTAATCTCTTAAACTGTCTACACTTTGATCGTTCCCTGGAAGACCAGTAGCAGTTTCCGAAGCATATCTTAAGTCATTCACTAATCTGTCTACCATCAGAGTGTTGATGAAACACAGAAATAGCATCGGGAACGAATACAACAGGCACCATGTGGACTTTTCTCCATGGGATTAATGTCTCAAACTGTCTACGCTTTGATCGTTCCCTGGAATACCAGTTGTAGTTTCCGAAGCACATCTGGAGGCTTTCTGTAATCTGTGGACCTTCAGAGTGTTCATGAAATACAGAAAATGCATCGCTTTTGATACAACAATCATCATGTGGACTTTTCTCCATGGGAGTAATGTCTCAAATTGTCTACGCTTTGATCGATTCCTGGAAGACCAGTAGTTTTTTACGAAGCACATCTGGAGGCACTCTGTAATCTGTGGACCTTCCGAGTGTTGATGAAACACAGAAATGGCATCGGGAACGAATACAACAGACACCATGTGGACTTTTCTCCATGGGAGTAATATCTCAAACTGTCTACGCTTTGATCGTTCCCTGGAAGACCGTTAGTAGTTTCTGAAGCACATCTGGAGACATTCTGTAAGCTGTGGACTTTCAGTGTGTTGATGAAACACATAAATTGAATCGGGATTGAATACAACAGGCACCATTCGCACTTGTCTCCATGGGAATAATGTCTAAAAGTTTCTACGTTTTGATCGATTTCTGAAAGACCAGTAGTTGTTTCCGAAGCACATCTAGAGGCATTCTGTAATCTGTGGACTTTCAGAGTGTTGATGAAACACAGAAATTTCATCAGGATTGAATACAACAGGCACCATGCGAACTTTTCTCCATGGGAGTAATGCCTCAAACTGTCTACGCTTTGATCGATCCCTGGAAGACCAGTAGCAGTTTCCGAAGCACATCTGGAGGCATTCACTAATCTGTCTACCATCAGAGTGTTGATGAAACACAGAAATTGCATCGGGATCGAATGCAACAGGCACCATGTGGACTTTTCTCCTTGGGAGTAATGTCTTAAACTGTCTACGCTTTGATCGTTCCCTGGAAGACCAGTTGTAGATTCCGAAGCACATGTAGAGGCTTTCTTTAATCTGTGGACCTTCAGAGTGT
This sequence comes from Schistocerca gregaria, assembly GCF_023897955.1. Classification (NCBI taxonomy): domain Eukaryota; kingdom Metazoa; phylum Arthropoda; class Insecta; order Orthoptera; family Acrididae; genus Schistocerca; species Schistocerca gregaria. Next base: position 47,419,964 of record NC_064927.1, read on the forward strand.
TGATGAAATACAGAAAATGCATCAGCATTTGATACAACAATCACCATGCGGACTTTTCTCCATGGGAGTAATGGATCAAACTGTCTACGCTTTGATCGTTCCCTGGAAGACCGTTAGTAGTTTCCGTAGCACATCTGGAGGCATTCTGTAATCTGTGGACTTTCAGTGTGTTGGTGAAACATAAAATTGCATCGGGATTGAATACAACAGGCAGCATTCGGACTTTTCTCCATGGGATTAATCCTTTAAACTGTCTACGATTTGATCGATTTCTGGAAGACCAGTAGTAGTTTCCGAAGCACATCTGGAGGCATTCTGTAATCTGTGGACCTTCAGAGTGTTGATGAAACACAGAAATTTTATCAAGATTGAATAAAACAGGCACAATGCGAACTGTTCTCCATACGAGTAATGTCTCAAATTGTATATGCTTTGATTGATTCCTGGAAGGCCAGTAGTAGTTTCCGAAGCATATCTAGAGGCATTCTGTAATCTGTGGACCTTCAGGGGGTTGATGAAACACAGGAAATGCATCGGGATTGAATACAACATGCACCATGCGGCCTTTTCTCCATGGGAGTAGTGTCTCAAATTGTCTACGCTTTGATTAATTAATGGAAGGCCAGTAGTAGTTTCCGAAGCAAATCTAGAGGCATTCTGTAATCTGTGGACATTCTGAGTGTTGATGAAACACAGAAATTGCATCGGGAACGAATACAACAGGCACCACGTGGACTTCTCTCCATGGGAGTAATGTCTCAAATTGTCTACGCTTTGATCGATTCCTGGGAGACCAGTAGTTTTTTACGAAGCACATCTGGAGGCACTCTGTAATCTATGGACCTTCAGAGTGTTGATGAAACACAGAAATTGAATCGGGATTGAATACGACAGGCACCTTGCGGATTTTTATCCTTGGAGTAATATCTCAAACTGTCGACGCTTTGATCATTCCCTGGAAGACCAGTAGTAGTTTCCGAAGCACATCTCGAGGCATTCTGTAACCTGTGGACCTTCAGACTGTTTTTTAAACACAGAAATTGTATCAGGATTGAATACAACTGGCACCATGCGGACTTTTCTCCATGGGACTAATGTCTCAAACTGTCTACGTTTTGATCGTTCCCTGGAGGACCAGTAGTACTTTCCGAACCAAATCTAGAGTATTTCTGTAATCAGTGGACCTTCAAGTGTTGATGAAATTCAGAAAATGCATCTGCATCTAATACAACAATCACCATGCGAACTTTTCTCCACGGGAGTAATGTCTCAAAATATCTACCCTTTCATCGTTTCCTTGAATACCAGTAGCAGTTTCCGAAGCACATCTGGAGGCATTCTGTAAAGTGTAGACCTTCAGAGTGTTGATGAAACACAGAATTTGCATCGGCATTGAATACAACAGGCACCATGCCGACTTTTCTGCGTCGGAGTATTGTCTCAAACTGTCTACGCTTTCATCGATTCCTGGAAGACCAGTTGTAGTTTCCGAAGCACATCTGGAGGCATTCTGTAATCTGTGGACATTCAGAGTGTTGATGAAACATAGAAGTGGCATAGGGATTGAATACAACAGGCACAATGAGGATTATTCTCCATGGGAGTAATGTCTCAAATTGTCTACGCTTTGTTCTTTCCCTTTATGACCAGTAGTAGTTTCCGAAGCACATATGGAGGCATTCTGTAATCTGTGGATTTTCAGTGTGTTGGTGAAACACAAAAATTGCATGAGGATTGAATACAACTGGCACCATGCGGACTTTTCTCCATGGGACTAATGTCTCAAGTTGTCTACGCTTTGATCGAGATTTTCAGTGTGTTGGTGAAACACAAAAATTGCATGAGGATTGAATACAACTGGCACCATGCGGACTTTTCTCCATGGGACTAATGTCTCAAGTTGTCTACGCTTTGATCGATTCCTGGAAGACCAGTAGTTTTTTACGAAGCACATCTGGAGGCACTGTAATCTGTGGACCATCAGAGTGTTCATGAAACACAGAAATTGCATCGGGATTGAATACGACAGGCACCATGCGGAATTTTATCCATGGGAGTAATCTCTCAAACTGTCTACACTTTGATCGTTCCCTGGAAGACCAGTAGCAGTTTCCGAAGCATATCTTAAGTCATTCACTAATCTGTCTACCATCAGAGTGTTGATGAAACACAGAAATAGCATCGGGAACGAATACAACAGGCACCATGTGGACTTTTCTCCATGGGAGTAATGTCTCAAACTGTCTACGCTTTGATCGTTCCCTGGAATACCAGTTGTAGTTTCCGAAGCACATCTGGAGGCTTTCTGTAATCTGTGGACCTTCAGAGTGTTCATGAAATACAGAAAATGCATCAGCATTTGATACAACAATCACCATGCGGACTTTTCTCCATGGGAGTAATGGATCAAACTGTCTACGCTTTGATCGTTCACTGGAAGACCATTAGTAGTTTCCGTAGCACATCTGGAGGCATTCTGTAATCTGTGGACTTTCAGTGTGTTGGTGAAACATAAAATTGCATCGGGATTGAATACAACAGGCAGCATTCGGACTTTTCTCCATGGGATTAATCCTTTAAACTGTCTACGATTTGATCGATTTCTGGAAGACCAGTAGTAGTTTCCGAAGCACATCTGGAGGCATTCTGTAATCTGTGGACCTTCAGAGTGTTGATGAAACACAGAAATTGTATCAAGATTGAATAAAACAGGCACAATGCGAACTGTTCTCCATACGAGTAATGTCTCAGATTGTATATGCTTTGATTGATTCCTGGAAGGCCAGTAGTAGTTTCCGAAGCATATCTAGAGGCATTCTGTAATCTGTGGACCTTCAGAGGGTTGATGAAACACAGAAAATGCATCGGGATTGAATACAACATGCACCATGTGGACTTTTCTGCATTGGAGTAATGTCTCAAACTGTCTACACTTTGATCGATTCTTGGAAGACCAGTAGTAGTTTCCGAAGCACATCTGGAGGCATTCTGTAATCTGTGGACCTTCAGAGTGTTGATGAAACACAGAAGATGCATCGGGATTGAATACAACATGCACCATGTGGACTTTTCTGCATTGGAGTAGTGCCTCAAACTGTCTACACTTTGATCGATTCTTGGAAGAAAGTAGTAGTTTCCGAAGCACATCTGGAGACATTCTGTAATCTGTGGACCATCAGAGTGTTGATGAAACACAGAAAATGCATCGGGATTGAATACAACACGCACCATGTGGACTTTTCTGCATTGGAGTAATGTCTCAAACTGTCTACAATTTGAACGATTCTTGGAAGACCAGTAGTAGTTTCCTAAACACATCTGGAGGCATTCTGAACCCTGTCTACCGTCAGAGTGTTGATGAAACATAGAAATTGCATCGGGATTGAATACAAAATGCACCATGCCGACTTTTCTCCATGGGAGTAAGCTCTCAAACTTTCGACGCTTTAATCGTTTACTGGAAGACTAATAGTTTTTTATGAAGCACATCTAGAGGCAGTCTGTAATCTGTCTACTTTCAGAGGGTTGGTGAAACACATTTACTGCAACGGGATCGAATACAACAGGTGACCATGTGGATCTTTCTCCATGGGCTTAAATTTTCAAACTTTGTACGTTTTGATCGTTCCCTGGAATACTAGTAGTAGTTTCCGAAGCACATCTGGTGGCATTCTGTAATCTGTGGACCTTCAGTGTGTTGATGAAACACAGGAATTGCATCGGGATTGAAAACTACAGGCATCATGTGGCGTTTTCTGCATTGGCATAATGTCGCAAATTGTCTACGCTTTGATCGATTCCTGGAAGACCAGAAGTAATTTCCGAAGCACATCTGGAGGCATTCTGTAATCTGTGGACCTTCAGATTGTTGATTAAACACAGAAGTAAATTCTGGATCGAATTCAACAGGCACCATGTGGACTTTTCTCCATGGGAGTAAAGTCTCAAACTGCCTACGCTTTGATCGATTCCTAGAAGTCCAATAGTAGTTTTCGAAGCCCATGTTGAGACATTCTGTAATCTGAAGACCTTCAGATTGTTGATGAAACACAGAAATTGCATCGTGATTTAATACAACAATCACCATGCGGACTTTTCTCCATGCGAGTAAAGTCTAAACTGTCTACGGTTTAATTAAATAATGGTAGGTCAGTAGTAGTTTCCGAAGCACATCTAGAGGCATTCTGTAATCTACGGATCTTCAGAATGTTGAAGAAACACAGAAATTGCATCGGGATTGAATACAACAGGCACCATGCGGCCTTATCTCCATGGGAGTATTGTCTCAAATTGTCTACGCTTTGATTAATTAATGGAAGGCCAGTAGTAGCTTTCGAAGAAAATCTAGAGGCATTCTTTAATCTGTGGACATTCAGATTGTTGATCAAACACAGAAATTGCATGAGGATTGAATACAACTGGCACCATGCGGTCTTTTCTCCATGGAAGTAATGTGTCAAACTGCCTACGCTTTGATAGTCACCTGGAATACCAGCAGTAGTTTCCGAAGCACATCTGCAGGCATTCTGTTATCTGTGGACCTTCAGAGTTATGATGAAACACAGAAATTATATCAAGATTCAATAAAACAGGCACCATACGGACTTTTCTCCGCGGGAGTAATGTCTCTAATTGTCTACGATTTGATCGACTCCTGGAAGAACAGCAGTTTTTTACGAAGCACAACTGGAGGCTATCTGTAATCTGTGGACCTTCAGAGTGTTGATGAAACACAGAAATTGCATCGGGATTGAATACGACAGGCACCATGCGGAATTTTATCCATGGGAGTAATGTCTCAAACTGTCTACGCTTTGATCGTTCCCTGGAAGACCAGTAGCAGTTTCCGAAGCACATCTAGACTCATTCACTAATCTGTCTACCATCAGAGTGTTGATGAAACACAGAAATTGCATCGGGATCGAATGCAACAGGCACTATGTGGACTATTCTCCATGGGAGTAAAGTATCAAACTGTCTACGCTTTGATCGTTCCCTGGAAGACCAGTTGTAGATTCCGAAGCACATCTGGAGGATTTCTTTTATCTGTGGACCTTCAGAGTGTTGATGAAATACAGAAAAATGCATCAGCATTTGATACAACAATCACCATGCGGACTATTCTCCATGGGAGTAATGTCTCAAACTGTCTACGCTTTGATCGTTCCCTGGAAGACCATTAGTAGTTTCCGAAGCACATCTGGAGGCATTCTGTAATCTGTGGACTTTCAGTGTGTTGGTGAAACACAAAAATTGCATCGGGTTTGAATACAACAGGCAGCATTCGGCCTTTTCTCCATGGGAATAATCCTTCAAACTGTCTACGATTTGATCGATTTCTGGAAGACCAGTAGTAGTTTCCGAAGCACATCTGGAGGCATTCTGTAATCTGTGGACCTTCAGAGTGTTGATGAAACACAGAAATTGTATCAAGATTGAATAAAACAGGCACAATGCGAACTGTTCTCCATACGAGTAATGTCTCAAATTGTATATGCTTAGATTGATTCCTGGAAGGCCAGTAGTAGTTTCCGAAGCACATCTAGAGGCATTCTGTATTCTGTGGACCTTCAGAGTGTTGATGAAACACAGAAAATGCATCGGTATTTAATACAACATGCACCATGTGGACTTTTCTACATTGGTGTAATGTCTCAAACTGTATAGGCTTCGATCGATTCCTGGAAGACCAGTAGTAGTTTCCGAAAAACATCTGGAGGCATTCTGAAACCTGTCTACCGTCAGAGTGTTGACGAAACATAGAAATTGCATCGGGATTGAATACAAAATGCACCATGCCGACTTTTCTCCAGGGGAGTAATGTGTCAAACTTTCGACGCTTTGATCGTTTACTGGAAGACTAACAGTTTTTTATGAAGCACGTCTAGAGGCAGTCTGTAATCTGTCTACTTTCAGATTGTTGATGAAACACATTTATTGCATCGGGATCGAATACAACAGGTGGCCATGTGGATCTTTCTCCATTGGCTTAAATTTTCAAACTTTGTACGTTTTGATCGTTCCCTGGAATACTACCAGTAGTACCCGAAGCGCATCTGGAGGCATTCAGTAGTCTGTGGACCTTCAGAGTGCTGATGGAGCACAGTAATTGCATCGGGATTGAATACAAAATGCACCATGCGGACTTTTCTCCATGGGAGTAATGTCTCAAACTGTCTACGTTTTGATCGACTCTGAAAGACCAGTAGTAGTTTCCGAAGCACATCTGGTGGCATTCTGTAATCTGTGGACCTTCAGTGTGTTGATGAAACACAGGAATTGCATCGGGATTGAAAACTACAGGCACCATGTGGACTTTTCTCCGTGGGAGTAATGTCTCAAACTGTCTACGCTTTGATCGATTCCTGGAAGACCAGTAGTAGTTTTCGAAGCCCATTTTGAGGCATTCTGTAATCTGTAGACCTTCAGAGTGTTGATGAAACACAGAAATTGCATCGTGATTTAATACAATAGTCACCATGCGGACTTTTCTCCATGCGAGTAAAGTCTCAAAATGTCTACGGTTTAATTAAATCATGGTAGGCCAATAGTAGTTTCCGAAGCACATCAAGAGGCATTCTGTAATCTAAGGACCTTCAGAATGCTGAAGAAACACAGAAATTGCATCGGGATTGAATACAACAGGCACCATGCGGCCTTTTCTCCATGGGAGTAGTGTCTCAAATTGTCTACGCTTTGATTAATTAATGGAAGGCCAGTAGTAGTTTCCGAAGCACATCTAGAGGCATTCTGTAATCTGTGGACATTCAGAGTGTTGATGAAACACAGAAATTGCATGAGGATTGAATACAACTCTCACCATGCGGTCTTTTCTCCATGGAAGTAATGTGTCAAACTGTCTACGCTTTGATAGTCACCTGGAAGACCAGCAGTAGTTTCCGAAGCACGTCTGGAGGCATTCTGTTATCTGTGGACCTTCAGAGTTGTGATGAAACACAGAAATTGTATCAAGATTCAATAAATCAGGCACCATGCAGATTTTGCTCCATGGGAGTAATGTCTCAAATTGTCCACGCTTTGATCGATTCCTGGAAGACCAGCAGTTTTTTACGAAGCACATCTGAAGGCACTCTGTAAACTGTGGACCTTCAGAGTGTTGATGAAACACAGAAATTGCATCGGGATTGAATACGACTGGCACCATGCGGAATTTTATCCATGGGAGTAATGTCTCAAACTGCCTACGCTTTGATCGATTCCTGGAAGACCAGTAGTAGTTTTCGAAGCCCATGTTGAGGCATTATATAATCTGCGGACCATCAGAATGTTGATGAAATACAGATATTGCATCGGCATTTAACAGAACAGAGACCACATGGACTTATCTACATGTGATTAATGTCTCAAACTGTCTACGATTTGATTGATTCCTGGAAGACCAGTAGTAGTTTCCGAAGCCCATGTGGAGTCATTCTGTAATCTGTGGACCTTCAGAGTGTTGATGAAACACAGAAATTGCGACAGGATTGAATACAACAGGCACCGTGTGGACTTTTCTCCATAAGAGTAATGTCTCAAACTGTCTAAGCTTTGATTGTTCCCTGGAAGACCAGTAGCAGTTTCCGAAGCCCATCTGGAAGCATTCACTAATCTATCTACCATCAGAGTGTTTATGAAACACAGAAATTGCTTTGGGATCGAATACAACAGGCACCATGTGGACTTTTCTCCATGGGAGTAATGTCTCAAACTATCTACGATTTGATCGTTCCCTGGAAGACCATTAGAAGTTACCGAAGCACATCTGGAGGAATTCTGTAATCTGTGGACTTTCAGTGTGTTGGTGAAACACAAACATTGCATCGGGATTGGATACCACAGGCACCATTCGGACATTTCTCCATGGGAGTAATGTCTCAAAATGTCTACGCTTTGATCGTTCCCTGGAATACCATTAGTAGTTTCCGAAGCACATCTGGAGGCATTCTACAATCTGTGGACTTTCAGTGTGTTGGTGAAACAAAAAAAATAGCATCGGGATTGAATACAACATTCACCATGAGGACTTTTTTCCATGGGAATAATGCCTCAAACTGTCTACGATTTGGTTGATTCCTGAAAGATCAGTATTAGTTTCCGAAGCCCATGTGGAGTCATTCTGTAATCTGTGGACCTTCAGAGTGTTGGTGAAACACAGAAATTGCATCGTGATTGAATACAACAGGCACCATGCGGACGTTTCTCCATATGAGTAATATTCCAAATTTTCTACGTTTTGATTGATTCCTGGAAGCCAATAGTAGTTTCCGAAGCACATCTAGAGGCATTCTGTAATCTAAGGACCTTCAGAGTGTTGATGAAACACAGAAATTGCATCAGGATTGAGTACAACATTCACAATGCGGACTTTTCTCCATGGGAGTAATGTCTCAAAATATCTACGCTTTGATCGTTCCCTGGAAGACCACTAGTAGTTTCCGAAGCACATCTGGAGGCATTCTGTAATATGTGGACTTTCAGTGTGTTGGTGAAACAAAAATAGCAACGGGATTGAATACAACAGGCACCATGTGGACTTTTCTCCATGGGAGTAATGTCTCAAACTGTCTACGCTTTGATCGTTCCCTGGAAGACCACTAATTGTTTCCAAAGCACATCTGGAGGCATTCTGTAAGCTGTGTACTTTCAGTGTGTTGATGAAACATATAAATTGCATCGGGATTGAAAACTACAGGCACCATGTGGACTTTTCTCCATGGGAGTAATGTCTTAAACAGTCTGCGCTTCGATCGATTCCTGGAAGACCAGTAGTAATTTCCGAAGCACATCTGGAGGCATTCTGTAATCTGTGGACCTTCAGATTGTTGATTAAACACAGAAATTACTTCTGGATCGAATAAAACAGGCACCATGTGGACTTTTCTTCATGGGAGTAATGTCCAAACTGCCTACGCTTTTATCGATTCCTGGAAGACCAGTAGTAGTTTTCGAGGCCCATTTTGAGGCATTCTGTAATCTGTAGACCTTCAGAATGTTGATGAAACACAGAAATTGCATCGTTATTTAATACAACAGTCACCCTGCGGACTTTTCTCCATGCGAGTAAAGTCTCAAACTGTATACTTTTTAATTAAATAATGGTAGGCCAGTAGTAGCTTCCGAAGTACATCAAGAGGCATTCTGTAACCTAAGGACCTTCTGAATGTTGAAGAAACACAGAAATTGCATCGGGATTGAATACAAAAGGCACCATGCGGCCTTTTCTCCATGGGAGTAGTGTCTCAAATTGTCTACGCTTTGATTAATTAATGGAAGGCCAGTAGTAGTTTCCGAAGCACATCTAGAGGCATTCTGTAATCTGTGGACATTCAGAGTGTTGATGAAACACAGAAATTGCATGAGGATTGAATACAACTGGCACCATGCGGTCTTTTCTCCATGGAAGTAATGTGTCAAACTGTCTACGCTTGGATAGTCACCTGGAAGACCAGCAGTAGTTTCCGAAGCACATCTGGAGGCATTATGTTATCTGTGGACCTTCAGAGTTATGATGAAACACAGAAATTGTATCAAGATTCAATAAAACAGGCACCATGCGGACTTTTCTCCATGGGAGTAATGTCTCAAATTGTCTACGCTTTGATCGATTCCTGGAAGACCAGCAGTCTTTTAAGAAGCACATCTGGAGGCACTCTGTAATCTGTGGACCTTCAGAGTGTTGATGAAACATAGAAATTGCATCGGGATTGAATACGACTGGCACCATGCGGAATTTTATCCATGGGAGTAATGTCTCAAACTGTCTACGTTTTAATCGTTCCCTGGATGACCAGTTGTAGATTCCGAAGCACATCTGGAGGCTTTCTTTAATCTGTGGACATTCAGAGTGTTGATGAAATACAGAAAATGCATCAGCATTTGATACAACAATCACACTGCGGCCTTTTCTCCATGGGAGTAATGTCTCAAACTGCCTACGCTTTGATCGATTCCTGGAAGACCAGTAGTAGTTTTCGAAGCCCATGTTGAGGCATTCTGTAATCTGTGGACCTTCAGAGTGTTGATGAAACGCAGAAATTACATCGGGATTTAATGCGACAGACACCATGCGTACTTTTCTCCATGGGAGTAATGTCTCAAAACTACCTACGCTTTGATCGATTCGTGGAAGACCAGTAGTAGGTTTCGAAGCCCATGTTGAGGCATTCTGTAATCTTTGGACATTCAGAGTGTTGATGAAACACAGAAATTGCATGAGGATTGAATACAACTGGCACCGTGCGGTCTTTTCTCCATGGAAGTAATGTGTCAAACTGTCTACGCTTGGATAGTCACCTGGAAGACCAGCAGTAGTTTCCGAAGCACATCTGGAGGCGTTATGTTATCTGTGGACCTTCAGAGTTATGATGAAACACAGAAATTGTATCAAGATTCAATAAAACAGTCACCATGCGGATTTTTCTCCATGGGAGTAATGTCTCAAACTGCCTACGCTTTGATTAATTAATGGAAGGCCAGTAGGAGTTTCCGTAGCACATCTAGAGGCATTATGTAATCTGCGGACCATCAGAATGTTGATGAAATACAGAAATTGCATCGGAATTTAACAGAACAGAGACCACATGGACTTATATACATGTGATTAATGTCTCAAACTGTCTACGATTTGATTGATTCCTGGAAGACCAGTAGTAGTTTCCGAAGCCCATGTGGAGTCATTCTGTAATCTGTGGACCTTCAGAGTGTTGATGAAACACAGAAATTGCATCAGGATTGAATAGAAATGGCACCATGCGGACTTTTCTCCATGGGACTAATGTCTCAAACTGTCTACGTTTTGATCGTTCCGTGGAAGAACAGTTGTAGTTTCCGAAGCAAATCTGGAGAATTCCTGAAATCTGTGGACCTTCAAGTGTTGATGAAATTCAGAAAATGCATCTGCATTTAATACACCAATCACCATGCGAACTTTTCTCCCTTTAGTAATGTCTCAAAATATCTACCCTTCATCGTTCCCTTGAAGACCAGTAGCAGTTTCCGAAGCACATCTGCAGGCATTCTGTAAAATGTGCACTTTCAGTGTGTTGATGAAACAGAGAAATTGCAACGGGATTGAATACAACAGGCACCATTCGGTATTTTCTCCATGGGAATAATGTCTCAAACTGTCTACGTTTAAATCGATTTCTGAAAGACCAGTAGTAGCTTCCGAAGCACATCTGAAGGAATTGTGTAACCTGTTTACCTTGAGCGTGTTGATCAAACACAGAATTTGCATCCGGTTTGAATACAACAGGCACGATGCGGACTTTTCTGCATGGGAGTATTGTCTCAAACTGTCTACGCTTTGATCGACTCCTGTAAGACCAGTTGTAGTTTCCAAAGCACATCTGGAGCCATTCTGGAATCTGTGGACATTCAGATTGTTGATGAAACACAGAAATTGCATCTGGACCGAATACAACAGGCACCGTGTGGACTTTTCACCATGAGAGTAATGTCTCAAATTGTCTAAGCTTTGATCGTTCCCTGGAAGACCAGTAATTGTTTCCAAAGCACATCTGGAGGCATTCTGTAAGCTGTGGACTTTCATTGTGTTGATGAAATATGTAAATTGGGTCGGGATTGAATACAACAGGCACCATGTGGACTTTTCTGCATTGGAGTACTGTCTCAAACTGTCTACACTTTCATCGATACCTTGAAGACCAGTAGTTTTTTACGAAGCACATCTGGAGGCACTCTGTAATCTGTGGACCTTCAGAGTGTTGATGAAACACAGAAATAGCATCGGGATTGAATACGACAGGCACCATGTGGAATTTTATCCATGGGAGAAATGTCTCCAACTGTCTAAGTTTGATCGTTTCCTGGAAGACCTGTAGCAATTTCCGATGCCCATCTGGAGGCATTCACTAATCTGTCTACCATCAGAGTGTTTATGAAACACATAAATTGCTTCGGGATCGAATACAACAGGCACCATGTGGACTTTTCTGCATGGGAGTAATGTCTCAAACTGTCTTCGCTTTGATCGTTCCCTGGAAGACAAGTTGTAGTTTCCGAAGCACATCTGGAAGCTTTCTTTAACCTGTGGACCTTCAGAGTGTTGATGAGATACAGAAAATGCATCTGCATTTGATACAACAATCACCATGCGGACTTTTCTCCATGGGAGTAATGTCTCAAACTCTCTACGCTTTGATCGTTCCCTGGAAGACCATTAGAAGTTACAGAAGCACATCTGGAGGCATTCTGTAATCTGTGGACTTTCAGTGTGTTGGTGAAACACAAAAATTGCATCGGGATTGGATACCACAGGCACCTTTCGGACATTTCTCCATGGGAGGAATGTCTCAAAATGTCTACGCTTTGATCGTTCCCTGGAAGATCATTAGTAGTTTCCGAAGCACATCTGGAGGCATTCTGCAATCTGTGTACTTTCAGTGTGTTGGTGAAACAAAAAAATAGCATCGGGATTGAATACAACATTCACCATGAGGACTTTTCCCCATGGGAATAATACCTCAAACTGTCTACGATTTCATTGATTCCTGAAAGACCAGTATTAGTTTCCGAAGCCAATGTGGAGTCATTCTGTAATCTGTATACCTTCAGAGTGTTGGTGAAACACAGAAATTGCATCGTGATTAAATTCAACAGGCACCATGCGGACGTTTCTCCATATGAGCAATGTTCCAAATTGTCTACGTTTTGATTGATTCCTGGAAGCCAATAGTAGTTTCCAAAGCACATCTAGAGGCATTCTGCAATCTGTGGACCTTCAGAGTGTTGATGCAACACAGAAATTGCATCAGGATTGAGTACAACAGGCACCATGCGGACTTTTCTCCATGGGAGTAATGTCACAAACTGTCTACGCTTTGATCGTTCCCTGGAAGACCAGTTGTAGTTTCCGAAGCACATCTGGAGGCTTTCTGTAATCTGTGTACTTTCAGAGTGTTGATGAAATATAGAAAATGCATCAGCATTTGATACAACAATCACCATGCGTACTTTTCTCCATGGGAGTAATGTCTCAAAATGTCTACACTTTGATCGTTCCCTGGAAGACCATTATTAGATTCCGAAGCACCTCTGGAGGCATTCTGTAATCTGTGGACTTTCAGTGTGGTGGTGAAACAAAAATAGCATCGGGATTGAATACAACAGGCACCATGTGGACTTTTCTCCATGGGAGTAATGTCTCAAACTGTCTACGCTTTGATCGTTCCCTGGAAGACCAGTAGTTGTTTCCAAAGCACATCTGGAGGCATTCTGTAAGCTGTGGACTTTCAGTGTGTTGATGAAAGATATAAATTGAGTCGGGATTGAATACAACAGGCACCATGTGGACTTTTCTGCATTGGAGAAATGTCTCAAACTGTCTACGGTTTCATCGATTCCTGGAAGACCAGTAGTTTTTTACGAAGCACATCTGGAGGCACTCTGTAATCTGTGGACCTTCAGAGTGTTGATGAAACACAGAAATAGCATCGGGATTGAATACGACAGGCACCATGCGGAATTTTATCCATGGGATTAATGTCTCAAATTGTATAAGCTTTGATCGTTCCCTGGAAGACCAGTAGCAGTTTCCGAAGCACATCTGGAGGCATTCACTAATCTGTCTACCATCAGAGTGTTTATGAAACACAGAAATTGCATCGGGATCGAATACAACAGGCACCATGTGGACTTTTCTCCATGGGAGTAATGTCTCAAACTGTCTTCGCTTTGATCGTTCCCTGGAAGACCGGTTGTAGTTTCCGAAGCACATCTGAAGGCTTTCTTTAATCTGTGGACCTTCAGAGTGTTGATGAAATACAGAAAATGCATCAGCATTTGATACAACAATCACCATGCGGATTTTTCTCCATGGGAGTAATGTCTCAAACCGTCTACGCTTTGATCGTTCCCTGGAAGACCATTAGAAGTTACAGAAGCACATCTGGAGGCATTCTGTAATCTGTGGAATTTCAGTGTGTTGGTGAAACACAAAATTGCATCGGGATTGGATACCACAGGCACCATTCGGACATTTCTCCATGGGAGTAATGTCTCAAAATGTCTACGCTTTGTTCGTTCCCTGGAAGACCATTAGTAGTTTCCGAAGCGCATCTGGAGGCATTCTGTAAGCTGTGGACTTTCAGTGTGTTGATGAAATATATAAATTGTGTCGGGATTAAATACAACAGGCACCATGTGGACTTTTCTGCATTGGAGTACTGTCTCAAACTGTCTACACTTTGATCGATTCCTTGAAGACCAGTAGTTTTTTACGAAGCACATCTGGAGGCACTCTGTAATCTGTGGACCTTCAGAGTGTTGATGAAACACAGAAATAGCATCGGGATTGAATACGACAGGCACCATGCGGAATTTTATCCATGGGAGAAATGTCTCCAACTGTCTAAGTTTGATGGTTCCTGGAAGACCAGTAGCAGTTTCCGAAGCCCATCTGGAGGCATTCACTAATCTATCTACCATCAGAGAGTTTATGAAACACAGAAATTGCTTCGGGATCGAATACAACAGGCACCATGTGGACGTTTGTCCATGGGAGTAATGTCTCAAACTGTCTTCGCTTTGTTCGTTCCCTGGAAGACCAGTTGTAGTTTCCGAAGCACATCTGGAGGCTTTCTTTAATCTGTGGACCTTCAGAGTGTTGATGAAATAAAGAAAATGCATCTGCATTTAATACAACAATCACCATGCGGACTTTTCTCCATGGGAGTAATGTCTAAAACTGTCTACGCTTTGATCGTTCCCTGGAAGACCAGCAGTAATTTCCGAAGCACACATGGAAGCATTCTGTAATCTGTGGAACTTCAGAGTGTTGATGAAACACAGAAATAGCATCGGGATTGAATACGACAGGCACCATGCGGAATTTTATCCATATGAGTAATGTCTCAAACTGTCTACGATTTACCCTTAACCTGGAAGACCAGTAGGTGTTTCCAAAGCACATCTGGAGGCATTCTGTAAGCCGTGGACTTTCAGTGTGTTGATGAAAAACAGATATTGAATCGGGATTGAATACAACATGCACCATGTGGACTTTTCTGCGTTGGAGTAATGTCTCAAACTGTCTACACTTTGATCGATTCCTGGAAGACCAGTAGTAGTTTCCGAAGCACATCTGGAGGCATTCTGTGATGTGTGGACCTTCAGAGTGTTGATGAAACACAGAAATTGCATCGGGATTGAATACAACATTCACCATAAGGACTTTTCTGCATTGGAGTAATGTCTCAAACTGTCTACGCTTTGATCGATTCCTGGAAGACCAGCAGTAGTTTGCGTAACCCATGTGGAGTCATTGTGTAATCTGTGGACCTTCAGAGTGTTGATGAAACACAGATATAGCATCGGGATTGAATACGACAGGCACCATGCGGCCTTTTCTCCATCGGAGTAGTGTCTCAAATTGTCTACGCTTTGATTAATTAATGGAAGGCCAGTAGTAGTTTCCGAAGCACATCTGGAGGCATTCTGTAATCTGTGGACTTTCAGTGTGTTGGTGAAACAAAAAAATAGCATCGGGATTGAATACAACAGGAACCATTCGGACTTTTCTCCATGGGAATAATGCCTCAAACTGTCTACGATTTGATCGATTTCTGGAAGACCAGTAGTAGCTTCCGAAGTACATCTGCAGGCATTCTGTAATTTGTGGACCTTCAGAGTGTTGATGAAGCACAGAAATATTCATCGGGATTGAATACAACGGGCACCATGCATCCTTTTCTCCATGGGAGTGGTGTCACAAATTGTCTACGCTTTGATTAATTGATGGAAGACCAGTAGTAGTTTCCGAAGCACATCTAGAGGCATTCTGTAATCTGCGGACATTTAGAGTGTTGATGAAACACAGAAATAGCATCGGCATTAAATACGACAGGCACCATGCGGAATTTAATCCCTGGGAATAATGTCTCAAAGTGTCTAAGCTTTGATCGTTCCCTGGAAGACCAGTAGCAGTTTCCGAAGCACATCCGGAGCCATTCACTAATCTGTCTACCATCAGAATGTTTATGAAACACAGATATTGCATCGGGTTCGAATACAACAGGCACCATGTGGACATTTCTACATGGGAGTAATGTCTCAAACTGTCTTCGCTTTGATCGTTCCCTGGAAGACCAGTTGTAGTTTCCGAAGCACATCAGGATGCTTTCTTTAATCTGTGCACCTTCAGAGTGTTGATGAAATACAGAAAATGCATCAGCATTTGATACAACAATCACCATGCGGACTTTTCTCCATGGGAGAAATGACTCAATATGTCTACTCATTGATCGTTCCCTGGAAGTCCATTAATAGTTTCCGAAGCACATCTGGCGGCATTCTGCAATCTGTGGACTTTCAGTGTGTTGGTGAAACACAAAAATTCCATCGGGATTGAATATCACAGGCACCATTCGGATTTTTCTCCATGGGAATAATCCTTCAAACTGTGTACAATTTGATCGATTTCTGGAAGACCAGTAGTAGTTTCCGAAGCACATCTGGTTGCATTTTGTAATCTGTGGACCTTCAGAGTGTTGATGAAACACAGATATTGCATCGGGATTGAATACAACAATCACCATGTGGACTTTCCTCCATGGGAGTAATGTCTTAAAAAGTCTACGCTTTGATCGTTCCCTGGAAGACCTGTAGTAGTTTCCGATGCACATCTGGAGGCATTCTGTAATCTGTGGACCTTCAAAGTGTTGATGAAACACTGAAATTGCATCGGTATTGAATACAACAGTCACCACGTGCACTTTCCTCCATGGGAGTAATGTTTCAAACAGTCTACGCTTTGATCGTTCCCTGGAAGACCAGTAGTAGTTTCAGATGCTCATCTGGAGGCATTCTGGAAACTGTGGACTATCAGAGTGTTGATGAAACACAGAAATTGCATCGGGATGGAATACAACAGTCACCATGCGCACTTTCCTCCATGGGAGTAATGTCTTAAACTGTCTACGATTTAACCTTCCGATGGAAAACCAGTAGGTGTTTCCAAAGGACATGTGGAGGCATTCTGTAAGCTGTGGACTTTCAGTGTGTTGATGAAACACAGATATTGAATCGGGATTGAATACAACAGGCACCATGTGGACTTTTCCGTATTGGAGTAATGTCTCAAACTGTCTACACTTTGATCGATTTCTGGAAGACCAGTAGTAGTTTTCGAAGCACATCTGGAGGCATTCTTTAAACTGGGGACCTTCAGATTGTTGATGAAACACAGATATTGTATCTGGATCGAATACAACAAGCACCATGTGGACTTTTCTCCATGGGAGTATAGTCTCAAACTGTCTACGCTTTGATCGTTCACTGGAACAGCAGTAGTAGTTTCCGAAGCACATCTGGAGGCTTTCTGGAATCTGTGGACATTCAGAGTGTTGATGAAATAAAGAAAATGCATCTGCATTTAATACAACAATCACCATGCGGACTTTTCTCCATGGGAGTTATGTCTAAAACTGTCTACGCTTTGATCGTTCCCTGGAAGACCAGCAGTAGTTTCCGAAGCGCACATGGAAGCATTCTGTAATCTGTGGAACTTCAGAGTGTTGATGAAACACAGAAATAGCATCGGGATTGAATACGACAGGCACCATGCGGAATTTTATCCATATGAGTAATGTCTCAAACTGTCTACGATTTACCCTTAACCTGGAAGACCAGTAGGTGTTTCCAAAGCACATCTGGAGGCATTCTGTAAGCCGTGGACTTTCAGTGTGTTGATGAAAAACAGATATTGAATCGGGATTGAATACAACATGCACCATGTGGACTTTTCTGCAATGGAGTAATGTCTCAAACTGTCTACACTTTGATCGATTCCTGGAAGACCAGTAGTAGTTTCCGAAGCACATCTGGAGGCATTCTGTGATGTGTGGACCTTCAGAGTGTTGATGAAACACAGAAATTGCATCGGGATTGAATACAACGTTCACCATAAGGACTTTTCTGCATTGGAGTAATGTCTCAAACTGTCTACGCTTTGATCGATTCCTGGAAGACCAGCAGTAGTTTGCGTAGCCCATGTGGAGTCATTGTGTAATCTGTGGACCTTCAGAGTGTTGATGAAACACAGATATAGCATCGGGATTGAATACGACAGGCACCATGCGGCCTTTTCTCCATCGGAGTAGTGTCTCAAATTGTCTACGCTTTGATTAATTAATGGAAGGCCAGTAGTAGTTTCCGAAGCACATCTGGAGGCATTCTGTAATCTGTGGACTTTCAGTGTGTTGGTGAAACAAAAAAATAGCATCGGGATTGAATACAACAGGAGCCATTCGGACTTTTCTCCATGGGAATAATGCCTCAAACTGTCTACGATTTGATCGATATCTGGAAGACCAGTAGTAGCTTCCGAAGTACATCTGCAGGCATTCTGTAATTTGTGGACCTTCAGAGTGTTGATGAAGCACAGAAATATTCATCGGGATTGAATACAACAGGCACCATGCATCCTTTTCTCCATGGGAGTGGTGTCACAAATTGTCTACGCTTTGATTAATTGATGGAAGACCAGTAGTAGTTTCCGAAGCACATCTAGAGGCATTCTGTAATCTGCGGACATTCAGAGTGTTGATTAAACACAGAAATAGCATCGGCATTAAATACGACAGGCACCATGCGGAATTTTATCCCTGGGAGTAATGTCTCAAAGTGTCTAAGCTTTGATCGTTCCCTGGAAGGCCAGTAGCAGTTTCCGAAGCACATCCGGAGCCATTCACTAATCTGTCTATCATCAGAATGTTTATGAAACACAGAAATAGCATCGGGTTCGAATACAACAGGCACCATTTGGACTTTTCTACATGGGAGTAATGTCTCAAACTGTCTTCGCTTTGATCGTTCCCTGGAAGACCAGTTGTAGTTTCCGAAGCACATCAGGATGCTTTCTTTAATCTGTGCACCTTCAGAGTGTTGATGAAATACAGAAAATGCATCAGCATTTGATACAACAATCACCATGTGGACTTTCCTCCATGGGAGTAATGTCTTAAATAGTCTACGCTTTGATCGTTCCCTGGAAGACCTGTAGTAGTTTCCGATGCACATCTGGAGGCATTCTGTAATCTGTGGACCTTCAAAGTGTTGATGAAACACTGAAATTGCATCGGTATTGAATACAACAGTCACCACGCGCACTTTCCTCCACGGGAGTAATGTTTCAAACAGTCTACGCTTTGATCGTTCCCTGGAACACCAGTAGTAGTTTCAGATGCTCATCTGGAGGCATTCTGGAAACTGTGGACTATCAGAGTGTTGATGAAACACAGAAATTGCATCGGGATTGAATACAACAGTCACCATGCGCACTTTCCTCCATGGGAGTAATGTCTCAAACTGTCTACGATTTAACCTTCCCCTGGAAAACCAGTAGGTGTTTCCAAAGGACATGTGGAGGCATTCTGTAAGCTGTGGACTTTCAGTGTGTTGATGAAACACAGATATTGAATCGGGATTGAATACAACAGGCACCATGTGGACTTTTCCGTATTGGAGTAATGTCTCAAACTGTCTACACTTTGATCGATTTCTGGAAGACCAGTAGTAGTTTTCGAAGCACATCTGGAGGCATTCTGTAATCTGGGGACCTTCAGATTGTTGATGAAACACAGGTATTGTATCTGGATCGAATACAACAAGCACCATGTGGACTTTTCTCCATGGGAGTATAGTCTTAAAGTGTCTACGCTTTGATTAAATAATGGAAGGCCAGTAGTCGTTTCCGAAGCACATCTGGAGGCATTCACTAATCTGTCTACCATCAGAGTGTTGACGAAACACAGAAATTGCATCGGGATCGAATAAAACAGGAGCATGTGGACTTTTCTACATGGGAGTTATGACTCAAACTGTCTACGGTTTCATCGTTCCCTGGAACAGCAGTAGTAGTTTCCGAAGCACATCTGGAGGCATTCAGTAATCTGTGGACCTTCAGAGTGTTGATGAAACACAGAGATTGCATCGAGATTGAATACAGCAGATACAATGAGAACTTTTCTCCAAATGAGTAATGTCTCAAATTATATATGCTTTGATTGATTCCTGGAAGGCCAGGAAAAGTTTCCGAAGCACATCTAGAGGCATTCTGTAATCAGTGGACCTTCAGAGGGTTGATGAAACACAGAGATTGCATCGAGATTGAATACAACAGGCACCATGCGGAATTTTCTGTATTTGGTTACTGTCCCGAATTGTCAACGCTTTGATTGATTCCTGGAATCTAATAGTAGTTTCCGAAGCACATCGAGAGGCATTCTGTAATCAGTGGACCTTCAGAGTGTTGAAGAAACATAGAAATTGCATCAGGATTGAGTACAACTGGCACCATGCAGACTTTTCTCCATGGGAGTAATGTCTCAAACTGTCTACGCTTTGATCGTTCCCTGGAAGACCAGTTGTAGTTTCCGAAACACATCTGGAGGCTTTCTGTAATCTGTTGACCTTTAGAGTGTTGATGAAATACAGAAAATGCATCAGCATTTAATACAACAATCACGATGCGGACTTTTCTCCATGGGAGTAATGTCTCAAAATGTCTACGCTTTGATCGTTCCCTGGAAGACCATTAGTAGTTTCCGAAGCACATCTGGAGGCTTTCTGTAATCTGTTGACCTTCAGAGTGTTGATGAAATACAGAAAATGCATCAGCATTTAATACAACAATCACGATGCGGACTTTTCTCCATGGGAGTAATGTCTCAAAATGTCTACGCTTTGATAGTTCCCTGGAAGACCATTAGTAGTTTCCGAAGCACATCTGGAGGCTTTCTGTAATCTGTGGACTTTCAGTGTGTTGGTGAAACAAAACAATAGCATCGGGATTGAATACAACAGGCACCATGTGGCCTTTTCTTCATGGGAGTGTCTCAAACTGTCTACGTTTTGATCGTCCCCTGGAAGACCAGTAGTAGTTTCCGAAGCACATCTGGAGGCTTTCTTTAATCTGTGGACCTTCAGAGTGTTGATGAAATACAGAAAATGCATAAGCATTCGATACAACAATCACCATGCGGACTTTTCTCCATGGGAGTAATGTCTCAATATGTCTACGCTTTGATCGTTCCCTGGAAGACCATTAGTAGTTTCCGAAGCACATCTGGAAGCATTCCGTAATCTATGGACCTTCAGAGTGTTGATGAAACACAGAAATTGCATCGGGATTGAATACAACATTCACCATGAGGACTTTTCCCCATGGGAATAATATCTCAAACTGTCTACGCTTTGATCGCTCCCTGGATGACCAGTAGTATTTTCCGAAGCACATCTGGAGGATTTCTGAAGTCTGTGGACCTTCCGAATATTGATGAAATACAGAAATTGCATCGGCAGTCAACAGAACAGACACTATCTGGACTTATCTACATGGGATCAATGTCTCAAACTGTCTACGATTTGATTGATTCCTGGAAGACCAGTAGTAGTTTGCGAAGCCCAGGTGGAGTCATACTGTAATCTGTGGACCTTCAGAGTGTTGATGAAACACAGATATTGCATCGGGATTGAATACAACAGGCACCATGCGGCCTTTTCTCCATGGGAGTAGTGTCTTAAATTGTCTACGCTTTGATTAATTAATGGAAGGCCAGTAGTAGCTTCCGAAGCACATCTGGAGGCATTCACTAATCTCTCGACCATCAGAGTGTTGATGAAACACAGAAATTGCATCGGGATCGAATACAACAATCACCATGTTGACTTTTCTCCATGGGAGTAATGTCTCAAACTGTGTACGCTTTAACTTTCCCCTGGAAGACCAGTAGGTGTTTCCAAAGCACATCTGGAGGCAGTCTGTAAGCTGTGGACTTTCAGTGTGTTGACGAAACACAGAAATTAAATCGGGATTGAATACAACAGGCACCATTTGGACTTTTCTGCATTTGAGTAATGTCTCAAACTGTCTACGCTTTGATCGTTCACTGGAACAGCAGTAGTAGTTTCCAAAGCACATCTGGAGGCTTTCTGAAATCTGTGGACATTCAGAGTGTTGTTGAAATAAAGAAAATGCATCTGTATTTAATACAACAATCACCATGCGGACTTTTCTCCATGGGAGTAATGTCTCAAACTGTCTACGCTTTGATCGTTCCCTGGAAGGCCAGTTGTAGTTTCCGAAGCACATCTGGAGGCTTTCTGTAATCTGTGGACCTTCAGAGTGTTGATGAAATACAGAAAATGCATCAGAATTTGATACAACAATCACCATGCGGACATTTCTCCATGGGAGTAATGTCTCAAAGTGTCTACGTTTTGATCGATTCTGAAAGACCAGTAGAAGTTTTCGAAGCCCATGTTGAGGCATTCTGTAATATGTGGACCTTCAGAGTGTTGATGAAACACAGAAATTACATCGGGATTTAATACAACAGTCACCATGCGGACTTTTCTCCATGGGAGTAATGTCTCAAAACTGCCTACGCTTTGATCGATTCCTGGAAGACCAGTAGTAGTTATCGAAGCCCATGTTGAGGCATTCTTTAATATGTGGACTTTCAGTGTCTTGATGAAACAGAGAAATTGCAACGGGATTGAATACAACAGGCACCATTCGGAATTTTCTCCATGGGAATAATGTCTCAAACTGTCAACGTTTAAATCGATTTCTGAAAGACCAGTAGTAGCTTCCGAAGCACATCTGAAGGCATTGTGTAATCTGTTTACCTTCAGAGTGTTGATGAAACACAGAATTTGCATCGGGATTGAATACAACAGGCACCGTGTGGACTTTTCTCCATGAGTGTAATGTCTCAAACTGTCTACGGTTTGATCGTTCCCTGGAGGACCAGTAGTAGTTTGCGAAGCTTATCTGGAGGCATTCTGTTATCTGTGGACCTTCAGAGTGTTGATGAAACACAGAGATCGTATCGGGATTGAATACAACAGGCACAACGCGAACTTTTCTCCATATGAGTAATGTATCAAATTGTATATGCTTTGACTGATTCCTGGAAGAGCAGTAGTAGTTTCCGAAGCACATTTGGAGGCATTCTGTAATCTGTGGAACTTCAGAGTCTTGATGAACCACAGAAATTGCATCGAGATTGAATACAACAGGCACCATGCGGACGTTTCTCCATATGAGTAATGTTCCAAATTGTCTACGCTTTGATTGATTCCTGGAAGCCAATAGTAGTTTCCGAAGCACATCGAGAGGCATTCTGCAATCTGTGGACCTTTAGAGTGTTGATGAAATACAAAAATTGCATCAGGATTAAATACAACAGGCACCATGCGGACTTTTCTCCATGGGAGTAATGTCTCAAACTGTCTACGGTTTGATCGTTCCCTGGAAGACCAGTTGTAGAAACCGAAGCACATCTGGAGGCTTTCTGTAATCTGTGGACCTTCAGAGTGTTGATGAAATACAGAGAATGCATCAGCATTTGATACAACAATCACCATGCGGACTTTTCCCCATGGGAGTAATGTCTCAAAATGTCTTCGATTTGATCGTTCCCTGGAAGACCATTAGTAGATTCCGAAGCACATCTGGAGGCATTCTGTAATCTGTGGACTTTCAGTGTGTTGGTGAAACAAAAAAATAGCATCGGGATTGAATACAACAGGAACCATTCGGACTTTTCTCCATGGGAATAATGCCTCAAACTGACTACGATTTGATCGATTTCTAGAAGACCAGTAGTAGTTTCCGAAGCACATCTGCAGCCATTCTATAATCTGTGGATCTTCAGAGTGTTGATGAAGCACAGAAATTTTCATCGGGATTGAATACAACAGGCACCATGCGGCCTTTTCTCCATGGGTTCAAATGGTTCAAATGGCTCTGAGCACTATGGGACTCAACTGCTGTGGTCATTAGTCCCCTAGAACTTAGAACTACTTAAACCTAACTAACCTAAGGACATCACACACATCCATGCCCGAGGCAGGATTCGAACCTGCGACCGTAGCAGTCGCACGGTTCCGGACTGCGCGCCTAGAACCGCGAGACCACCGCGGCCGGCTTTCTCCATGGGAGTGGTGTCACAAATTGTCTACGCTTTGATTAATTAATGGAAGTCCAGTAGTAGTTTCCGAAGCACATCTAGAGGCATTCTGTAATCTGCGGACATTCAGAGGGTTGATGAAACACAGAAATAGCATCGGGATTAAATATGACAGGCACCATGCAGAATTTTATCCATGGGAATAATGTCTCGAACTGTCTAAGCTTTGATCGTTCCCTGGAAGACCAGTAGCAGTTTCCGAAGCACATCTGGAGCCATTCACTAATCTGTCTACCATCAGAGTGTTGATGAAACACAGAAATTGCATTTGGATCGAATACAACAGGCACCATGTGGACTTTTCTACATGGGAGTAATGTCTCAAAATGTCTTCGATTTGATCGTTCCCTGGAAGACCATTAGTAGATTCCGAAGCACATCTGGAAGCATTCCGTAATCTATGGACCTTCAGAGTGTTGATGAAACACAGAAATTGCATCGGGATTGAATACAACATTCACCATGAGGACTTTTCCCCATGGGAATAATATCTCAAACTGTCTACGCTTTGATCGCTCCCTGTATGACCAGTAGTATTTTCCGAAGCACATCTGGAGGATTTCTGAAGTCTGTGGACCTTCCGAATATTGATGAAATACAGAAATTGCATCGGCAGTCAACAGAACAGACACGATCTGGACTTATCTACATGGGAACAATATCTCAAACTGTGTACGATTTGATTGATTCCTGGATGACCAGTAGTAGTTTGCGAAGCCCAGGTGGAGTCTTACTGTAATCTGTGGACCTTTAGAGTGTTGATGATCCACAGATATTGCATCGGGATTGAATACAACAGGCACCATGCGGCCTTTTCTCCATGGGAGTAGTGTCTTAAATTGTCTACGCTTTGATTAATTAATGGAAGGCCAGTAGTAGCTTCCGAAGCACATCTGGAGGCATTCACTAATCTCTCGACCATCAGAGTGTTGATGAAACACAGAAATTGCATCGGGATCGAATACAACAATCACCATGTTGACTTTTCTCCATGGGAGTAATGTCTCAAACTGTCTACGCTTTAACCTTCCCCTGGAAGACCAGTTGGTGTTTCCAAAACACATCTGGAGGCAGTCTGTAAGCTGTGGACTTTCAGTGTGTTGACGAAACACAGAAATTAAATCGGGATTGAATACAACAGGCACCATTTGGACTTTTCTGAATTTGAGTAATGTCTCAAACTGTCTACGCTTTGATCGTTCACTGGAACAGCAGTAGTAGTTTCCGAAGTACATCTGGAGGCTTTCTGAAATCTGTGGACATTCAGAGTGTTGTTGAAATAAAGAAAATGCATCTGTATTTAATACAACAATCACCATGCGGACTTTTCTCCATGGGAGTAATGTCTCAAACTGTCTACGCTTTGATCGTTCCCTGGAAGGCCAGTTGTAGTTTCCGAAGCACATCTGGAGGCTTTCTGTAATCTGTGGACCTTCAGAGTGTTGATGAAATACAGAAAATGTATCAGAATTTGATACAACAATCACCATGCGGACATTTCTCCATGGGAGTAATGTCTCAAAGTGTCTACGTTTTGATCGATTCTGAAAGACCAGTAGAAGTTTTCGAAGCCCATGTTGAGGCATTCTGTAATATGTAAACCTTCAGAGTGTTGATGAAACACAGAAATTACATCGGGATTTAATACAACAGTCACCATGCGGACTTTTCTCCATGGGAGTAATGTCTCAAAACTGCCTACGCTTTGATCGATTCCTGGAAGACCAGTAGTAGTTATCGAAGCCCATGTTGAGGCATTCTTTAAAATGTGGACTTTCAGTGTCTTGATGAAACAGAGAAATTGCAACGGGATTGAATACAACAGGCACCATTTGGAATTTTCTCCATGGGAATAATGTCTCAAACTGTCAACGTTTAAATCGATTTCTGAAAGACCAGTAGTAGCTTCCGAAGCATATCTGAAGGCATTGTGTAATCTGTTTACCTTCAGAGTGTTGATGAAACACAGAATTTGCATCGGGATTGAATACAACAGGCACCGTGTGGACTTTTCTCCATGAGTGTAATGTCTCAAACTGTCTACGGTTTGATCGTTCCCTGGAGGACCAGTAGTAGCTTGCGAAGCTTATCTGGAGGCATTCTGTTATCTGTTTACCTTCAGAGTGTTGATGATACACAGAGATCGTATCGGGATTGAATACAACAGGCACAATGCAAACTTTTCTCCATATGAGTAATGTCTCAAATTGTATATGCTTTGACTGATTCCTGGAAGAGCAGTAGTAGTTTCCGAAGCACATTTGGAGGCATTCTGTAATCTGTGGAACTTCAGAGTCTTGATGAAACACAGAAATTGCATCGAGATTGAATACAACAGGCACCATGCGGACGTTTCTCCATATGAGTAATGTTCCAAATTGTCTACGCTTTGATTGATTCCTGGAAGCCAATAGTAGTTTCCGAAGCACATCGAGAGGCATTCTGCAATCTGTGGACCTTTAGAGTGTTGTTGAAATACAGTAATTGCATCAGGATTAAATACAACAGGCACCATGCGGACTTTTCTCCATGGGAGAAATGTCTCAAACTGTCTACGGTTTGATCGTTCCCTGGAAGACCAGTTGTAGAAACCGAAGCACATCTGGAGGCTTTCTGTAATCTGTGGACCTTCAGAGTGTTGATGAAATACAGAGAAGGCATCAGCATTTGATACAACGATCACCATGCGGACTTTTCTCCATAGGAGTAATGTCTCAAAATGTCTTCGCTTTGATCGTTCCCTGGAAGACCATTAGTAGAGTCCGAAGCACATCTGGAGGCATTCTGTAATCTGTGGACTTTCAGTGATTTGGTGAAACAAAAATAGCATCGGGATTGAATACAACAGGAACCATTCGGACTTTTCTCCATGGGAATAATCCTTCAAACTGTCTACGATTTGATCGATTTCTGGAAGACCAGTAGTAGTTTCCGAACCACATCTGGCGGCATTTTGTATTCTGTGGACCTTCAGAGTGTTGATGAAACACAGACATTGCATCGGGATTGAATACAACAGGCACCATGCAGCCTTTTCTCCATGGGAGTAGTGTCTCAAATTGTCTACGCTTTGATTATTTAATGGAAGACCAGTAGTAGTTTCGAAAGCACATCTGGAGGCATTCACTATTCTGTCTACCATCAGAGTGTTGATGAAACACAGAAATTGCATCGGGATCGAATAAAACAATCACCATGTGGACTTTCCTCCATGGGAGTAATGCGTCCAACTGTCTACGATTTAACCTTAACCTTGAAAACCAGTAGGTGTTTCCAAAGCACATCTGGAGGCATTCTGTAAGCTGTGGACTTTCAGTGTGTTGATGAAACACAGATATTGATTCGGGATTGAATACAACAGGCACCATGTGGACTTTTCTGCATTGGAGTAATGTCTCAAACTGTCTACACATTGATCAATTTCTGGAAGACCAGTGGTAGTTTTCGAAGCACATCTGGAGGCAGTCTGTAATCTGGGGACCTTCAGATTGTTGATGAAACACAGATATTGTATCTGGATCGAATACAACAAGCTCCATGTGGACTTTTCTCCATGGGAGTATAGTCTCAAAGTGTCTACGATTTGATCGTTCACTGGAAAAGCAGTAGTACTTTCCCAAGCACATCTGGAGGCTTTCTGAAATCTGTGGACATTCAGAGTGTTGACGAAATAAAGAAAATGCTTCTGCATTTAATACAACAATCACCATGCGAACTTTTCTCCATGGGAGTAATGTCTCAAACTGTCTACGCTTTGATCGTTCCCTGGAAGGACAGTTGTAGTTTCCGAAGCACATCTGGAGGCTTCCTGTAATCTGTTGACCTTTAGAGTGTTGATGAAATACAGAAAATTCATCTGAATTTGATACAACAATCACCATGCGGACATTTCACCATGGGAGTAATGTCTCAAACTGTCTACGCTTTGATCGTTCCCTGGAAGACCATTAGTAGTTTCCGAAGCACATCTGGAGGCATTCTGTAATCTGTGGGCTTTCAGTGTGTTGGTGAAACAAAAAAATAGCATCGGGATTGAATGCAACAGGCACCATGTGGACTTTTCTCCATGGGAGTAATGTCTCAAACTGTCTGCGCTTCGATCGTACCCTGGAAGACCAGTAGGTGTATCCAAAGCACATCTGGAGGCATTCTGTAAGCTGTGGACTTTCAGTGTGTTGATGAAACATATAAATTGAGCCGGGATTGAATACAACAGGCACCATGTGGACTTTTCAAATTGGAGTAATGTTTCAAACTGTCTACGCTTTGATCGATTCCTGGGAGACCAGTAGTTTTTTACGAAGCACATCTGGAGGCACTCTGTAATCTGTGGACCTTCAGAGTGTTGATGAAACACAGAAATAGCATCGGGATTGACTACGACAGGCACCATGCGGAATTTTATCCATGGGATTAATGTCTCAAACTGTCTAAGATTTGATCGTCCCCTGGAAGACCAGTAGCAGTTTCCGAAGTACATCTGGAGGCTGTCACTAATCTGTCTACCATCAGAGTGTTGATGAAACACAGAAATTGCATTTGGATCGAATACAACAGGCACCATGTGGACTTTTCTACATGGGAGTAATGTCTCAAACTGTCTTCGCTTTGATCGTTCCCTGGAAGACCATTAGTAGTTTCCGAAGCACATCTGGAAGCATTCTGTAATCTATGGACCTTCAGAGTGTTGATGAAACACAGATATCGTATCGGGATTGAATACAACAGGCACAATGCGAACTTTTCTCCATATGAGTAATGTCTCAAATTGTATATGCTTTGACTGATTCCTGGAAGAGCTGTAGTAGTTTCCGAAGCATATTTGGAGGCATTCTGTAATCTGTGGAACTTCAGAGTCTTGGTGAAACACAGAAATTCCATCGAGATTGAATACAACAGGCACCATGCGGACATATCTCCATATCAGTAATGTTCCTAATTGTCTACGCTTTGATTGATTCCTGGAAGCCAATAGTAGTTTCCGAAGCACATCGAGAGGCATTCTGCAATCTGTGGACCTTCAGAGTGTTGATGAAACACAGAAATTGCATCAGGATTATATACAACAGGCACCATGCGGACTTTTCTCCATCGGAGTAATGTCTCAAACTGTCTACGGTTTGATCGTTCCCTGGAAGACCAGTTGTAGTTACCGAAGCACATCTGGAAGCTTTCTGTAATCTGTGGACCTTCAGAGTGTTGATGAAATTCAGAGAAGGCATCAGCATTTGATACAACGATCACCATGCGGACTTTTCTCCATAGGAGTAATGTCTCAAAATGTCTTCGCTTTGATCGTTCCCTGGAAGACCATTAGTAGATTCCGAAGCACATATGGCGGCATTCTGTAATCTGTGGACTTTCAGTGTGTTGGTGAAACAAAAAAATTGCATCGGGATTGAATACAACAGGAACCATTCGGACTATTCCCCATGGGAATAATGCCTCAAACTGTCTACGATTTGATCGATTTCTGGAAGACCAGTAGTAGTTTCCGAAGCACATCTGCTGGCATTCTGTTATTTGTGTACCATCAGAGTGTTGATGAAACACAGAAATTGCATCGGGATTGAATACAACATTCACCATGAGGACTCTTCTCCATGGGAGTAATGTCTCAAACTGTCTACGGTTTGGTTGTTCCCTGGAAGACTAGTACCAGTTTCCGAAGTACATCTGGAGGCTGTCACTAATCTGTCTACCATCAGAGTGTTGATAAAACCCAGAAATTGCACCGGAATCGAATACAACAGGACCATGTGGACTTTTCTCCATGGGAGTAATGTCTCAAACTGTCTACGCTTTAACCTTCCCCTGGAAGACCAGTTTGTGTTTCCAAAACACATCTGGAGGCAGTCTGTAAGCTGTGGACTTTCAGTGTGTTGACGAAACACAGAAATTAAATCGGGATTGAATACAACAGGCACCATTTGGACTTTTCTGAATTTGAGTAATGTCTCAAACTGTCTACGCTTTGATCGTTCACTGGAACAGCAGTAGTAGTTTCCGAAGTACATCTGGAGGCTTTCTGAAATCTGTGGACATTCAGAGTGTTGTTGAAATAAAGAAAATGCATCTGTATTTAATACAACAATCACCATGCGGACTTTTCTCCATGGGAGTAATGTCTCAAACTGTCTACGCTTTGATCGTTCCCTGGAAGGCCAGTTGTAGTTTCCGAAGCACATCTGGAGGCTTTCTGTAATCTGTGGACCTTCAGAGTGTTGATGAAATACAGAAAATGTATCAGAATTTGATACAACAATCACCATGCGGACATTTCTGCATGGGAGTAATGTCTCAAAGTGTCTACGTTTTGATCGATTCTGAAAGACCAGTAGAAGTTTTCGAAGCCCATGTTGAGGCATTCTGTAATATGTAAACCTTCAGAGTGTTGATGAAACACAGAAATTACATCGGGATTTAATACAACAGTCACCATGCGGACTTTTCTCCATGGGAGTAATGTCTCAAAACTGCCTACGCTTTGATCGATTCCTGGAAGACCAGTAGTAGTTATCGAAGCCCATGTTGAATCATTCTTTAAAATGTGGACTTTCAGTGTCTTGATGAAACAGAGAAATTGCAACGGGATTGAATACAACAGGCACCATTTGGAATTTTCTCCATGGGAATAATGTCTCAAACTGTCAACGTTTAAATCGATTTCTGAAAGACCAGTAGTAGCTTCCGAAGCATATCTGAAGGCATTGTGTAATCTGTTTACCTTCAGAGTGTTGATGAAACACAGAATTTGCATCGGGATTGAATACAACAGGCACCGTGTGGACTTTTCTCCATGAGTGTAATGTCTCAAACTGTCTACGGTTTGATCGTTCCCTGGAGGACCAGTAGTAGTTTGCGAAGCTTATCTGGAGGCATTCTGTTATCTGTTTACCTTCAGAGTGTTGATGATACACAGAGATCGTATCGGGATAGAATACAACAGGCACAATGCAAGCTTTTCTCCATATGAGTAATGTCTCAAATTGTATATGCTTTGACTGATTCCTGGAAGAGCAGTAGTAGTTTCCGAAGCACATTTGGAGGCATTCTGTAATCTGTGGAACTTCAGAGTCTTGATGAAACACAGAAATTGCATCGAGATTGAATACAACAGGCACCATGCGGACGTTTCTCCATATGAGTAATGTTCCAAATTGTCTACGCTTTGATTGATTCCTGGAAGCCAATAGTAGTTTCCGAATTACATCGAGAGGCATTCTGCAATCTGTGGACCTTTAGAGTGTTGTTGAAATACAGAAATTGCATCAGGATTAAATACAACAGGCACCATGAGGACTTTTCTCCATGGGAGAAATGTCTCAAACTGTCTACGGTTTGATCGTTCCCTGGAAGACCAGTTGTAGAAACCGAAGCACATCTGGAGGCTTTCTGTAATCTGTGGACCTTCAGAGTGTTGATGAAATACAGAGAATGCATCAGCATTTGATACAACAATCACCATGCGGACTTTTCCCCATGGGAGTAATGTCTCAAAATGTCTTCGATTTGATCGTTCCCTGGAAGACCATTAGTAGATTCCGAAGCACATCTGGAGGCATTCTGTAATCTGTGGACTTTCAGTGTGTTGGTGAAACAAAAATAGCATCGGGATTGAATACAACAGGAACCATTCGGACTTTTCTCCATGGGAATAATCCTTCAAACTGTCTACGATTTGATCGATTTCTGGAAGACCAGTAGTAGTTTCCGAACCACATCTGGCGGCATTTTGTATTCTGTGGACCTTCAGAGTGTTGATGAAACACAGACATTGCATCGGGATTGAATACAACAGGCACCATGCAGCCTTTTCTCCATGGGAGTAGTGTCTCAAATTGTCTACGCTTTGATTATTTAATGGAAGACCAGTAGTAGTTTCGAAAGCACATCTGGAGGCATTCACTATTCTGTCTACCATCAGAGTGTTGATGAAACACAGAAATTGCATCGGGATCGAATAAAACAATCACCATGTGGACTTTCCTCCATGGGAGTAATGCGTCCAACTGTCTACGATTTAACCTTCCCCTCGAAAACCAGTAGGTGTTTCCAAAGCACATCTGGAGGCATTCTGTAAGCTGTGGACTTTCAGTGTGTTGATGAAACACAGATATTGATTCGGGATTGAATACAACAGGCACCATGTGGACTTTTCTGCATTGGAGTAATGTCTCAAACTGTCTACACATTGATCAATTTCTGGAAGACCAGTGGTAGTTTTCGGAGCACATCTGGAGGCAGTCTGTAATCTGGGGACCTTCAGATTGTTGATGAAACACAGATATTGTATCTGGATCGAATACAACAAGCTCCATGTGGACTTTTCTCCATGGGAGTATAGTCTCAAAGTGTCTACGATTTGATCGTTCACTGGAACAGCAGTAGTACTTTCCCAAGCACATCTGGAGGCTTTCTGAAATCTGTGGACATTCAGAGTGTTGACGAAATAAAGAAAATGCTTCTGCATTTAATACAACAATCACCATGCGAACTTTTCTCCATGGGAGTAATGTCTCAAACTGTCTACGCTTTGATCGTTCCCTGGAAGGACAGTTGTAGTTTCCGAAGCACATCTGGAGGCTTCCTGTAATCTGTTGACCTTTAGAGTGTTGATGAAATACAGAAAATTCATCTGAATTTGATACAACAATCACCATGCGGACATTTCACCATGGGAGTAATGTCTCAAACTGTCTACGCTTTGATCGTTCCCTGGAAGACCATTAGTAGTTTCCGAAGCACATCTGGAGGCATTCTGTAATCTGTGGGCTTTCAGTGTGTTGGTGAAACAAAAAAATAGCATCGGGATTGAATGCAACAGGCACCATGTGGACTTTTCTCCATGGGAGTAATGTCTCAAACTGTCTGCGCTTCGATCGTACCCTGGAAGACCAGTAGGTGTATCCAAAGCACATCTGGAGGCATTCTGTAAGCTGTGGACTTTCAGTGTGTTGATGAAACATATAAATTGAGCCGGGATTGAATACAACAGGCACCATGTGGACTTTTCAAATTGGAGTAATGTTTCAAACTGTCTACGCTTTGATCGATTCCTGGGAGACCAGTAGTTTTTTACGAAGCACATCTGGAGGCACTCTGTAATCTGTGGACCTTCAGAGTGTTGATGAAACACAGAAATAGCATCGGGATTGACTACGACAGGCACCATGCGGAATTTTATCCATGGGATTAATGTCTCAAACTGTCTAAGATTTGATCGTCCCCTGGAAGACCAGTAGCAGTTTCCGAAGTACATCTGGAGGCTGTCACTAATCTGTCTACCATCAGAGTGTTGATGAAACACAGAAATTGCATTTGGATCGAATACAACAGGCACCATGTGGACTTTTCTACATGGGAGTAATGTCTCAAACTGTCTTCGCTTTGATCGTTCCCTGGAAGACCATTAGTAGTTTCCGAAGCACATCTGGAAGCATTCTGTAATCTATGGACCTTCAGAGTGTTGATGAAACACAGATATCGTATCGGGATTGAATACAACAGGCACAATGCGAACTTTTCTCCATATGAGTAATGTCTCAAATTGTATATGCTTTGACTGATTCCTGGAAGAGCTGTAGTAGTTTCCGAAGCATATTTGGAGGCATTCTGTAATCTGTGGAACTTCAGAGTCTTGGTGAAACACAGAAATTCCATCGAGATTGAATACAACAGGCACCATGCGGACATATCTCCATATCAGTAATGTTCCTAATTGTCTACGCTTTGATTGATTCCTGGAAGCCAATAGTAGTTTCCGAAGCACATCGAGAGGCATTCTGCAATCTGTGGACCTTCAGAGTGTTGATGAAACACAGAAATTGCATCAGGATTATATACAACAGGCACCATGCGGACTTTTCTCCATAGGAGTAATGTCTCAAAATGTCTTCGCTTTGATCGTTCCCTGGAAGACCATTAGTAGATTCCGAAGCACATATGGCGGCATTCTGTAATCTGTGGACTTTCAGTGTGTTGGTGAAACAAAAAAATTGCATCGGGATTGAATACAACAGGAACCATTCGGACTATTCCCCATGGGAATAATGCCTCAAACTGTCTACGATTTGATCGATTTCTGGAAGACCAGTAGTAGTTTCCGAAGCACATCTGCAGGCATTCTGTTATTTGTGTACCATCAGAGTGTTGATGAAACACAGAAATTGCATCGGGATTGAATACAACATTCACCATGAGGACTCTTCTCCATGGGAGTAATGTCTCAAACTGTCTACGGTTTGGTTGTTCCCTGGAAGACTAGTACCAGTTTCCGAAGTACATCTGGAGGCTGTCACTAATCTGTCTACCATCAGAGTGTTGATAAAACCCAGAAATTGCACCGGAATCGAATGCAACAGGACCATGTGGACTTTTCTCCATGGGAGTAATGTCTCAAACTGTCTACGCTTTAACCTTCCCCTGGAAGACCAGTTTGTGTTTCCAAAACACATCTGGAGGCAGTCTGTAAGCTGTGTACTTTCAGTGTGTTGACGAAACACAGAAATTAAATCGGGATTGAATACAACAGGCACCATTTGGACTTTTCTGAATTTGAGTAATGTCTCAAACTGTCTACGCTTTGATCGTTCGCTGGAACAGCAGTAGTAGTTTCCGAAGTACATCTGGAGGCTTTCTGAAATCTGTGGACATTCAGAGTGTTGTTGAAATAAAGAAAATGCATCTGTATTTAATACAACAATCACCATGCGGACTTTTCTCCATGGGAGTAATGTCTCAAACTGTCTACGCTTTGATCGTTCCCTGGAAGGCCAGTTGTAGTTTCCGAAGCACATCTGGAGGCTTTCTGTAATCTGTGGACCTTCAGAGTGTTGATGAAATACAGAAAATGTATCATAATTTGATACAACAATCACCATGCGGACATTTCTCCATGGGAGTAATGTCTCAAAGTGTCTACGTTTTGATCGATTCTGAAAGACCAGTAGAAGTTTTCGAAGCCGATGTTGAGGCATTGTGTAATATGTAAACCTTCAGAGTGTTGATGAAACACAGAAATTACATCGGGATTTAATACAACAGTCACCATGCGGACTTTTCTCCATGGGAGTAATGTCTCAAAACTGCCTACGCTTTGATCGATTCCTGGAAGACCAGTAGTAGTTATCGAAGCCCATGTTGAGGCATTCTTTAAAATGTGGACTTTCAGTGTCTTGATGAAACAGAGAAATTGCAACGGGATTGAATACAACAGGCACCATTTGGAATTTTCTCCATGGGAATAATGTCTCAAACTGTCAACGTTTAAATCGATTTCTGAAAGACCAGTAGTAGCTTCCGAAGCATATCTGAAGGCATTGTGTAATCTGTTTACCTTCAGAGTGTTGATGAAACACAGAATTTGCATCGGGATTGAATACAACAGGCACCGTGTGGACTTTTCTCCATGAGTGTAATGTCTCAAACTGTCTACGGTTTGATCGTTCCCTGGAGGACCAGTAGTAGTTTGCGAAGCTTATCTGGAGGCATTCTGTTATCTGTTTACCTTCAGAGTGTTGATGATACACAGAGATCGTATCGGGATAGAATACAACAGGCACAATGCAAACTTTTCTTCATATGAGTAATGTATCAAATTGTATATGCTTTGACTGATTCCTGGAAGAGCAGTAGTAGTTTCCGAAGCACATTTGGAGGCATTCTGTAATCTGTGGAACTTCAGAGTCTTGATGAAACACAGAAATTGCATCGAGATTGAATACAACAGGCACCATGCGGACGTTTCTCCATATGAGTAATGTTCCAAATTGTCTACGCTTTGATTGATTCCTGGAAGCCAATAGTAGTTTCCGAAGCACATCGAGAGGCATTCTGCAATCTGTGGACCTTTAGAGTGTTGTTGAAATACAGAAATTGCATCAGGATTAAATACAACAGGCACCATGCGGACTTTTCTCCATGGGAGAAATGTCTCAAACTGTCTACGGTTTGATCGTTCCCTGGAAGACCAGTTGTAGAAACCGAAGCACATCTGGAGGCTTTCTGTAATCTGTGGACCTTCAGAGTGTTGATGAAATACAGAGAATGCATCAGCATTTGATACAACAATCACCATGCGGACTTTTCCCCATGGGAGTAATGTCTCAAAATGTCTTCGATTTGATCGTTCCCTGGAAGACCATTAGTAGGTTCCGAAGCACATCTGGAGGCATTCTGTAATCTGTGGACTTTCAGTGTGTTGGTGAAACAAAAATAGCATCGGGATTGAATACAACAGGAACCATTCGGACTTTTCTCCATGGGAATAATCCTTCAAACTGTCTACGATTTGATCGATTTCTGGAAGACCAGTAGTAGTTTCCGAACCACATCTGGCGGCATTTTGTATTCTGTGGACCTTCAGAGTGTTGATGAAACACAGACATTGCATCGGGATTGAATACAACAGGCACCATGCAGCCTTTTCTCCATGGGAGTAGTGTCTCAAATTGTCTACGCTTTGATTATTTAATGGAAGACCAGTAGTAGTTTCGAAAGCACATCTGGAGGCATTCACTATTCTGTCTACCATCAGAGTGTTGATGAAACACAGAAATTGCATCGGGATCGAATAAAACAATCACCATGTGGACTTTCCTCCATGGGAGTAATGCGTCCAACTGTCTACGATTTAACCTTCCCCTTGAAAACCAGTATGTGTTTCCAAAGCACATCTGGAGGCATTCTGTAAGCTGTGGACTTTCAGTGTGTTGATGAAACACAGATATTGATTCGGGATTGAATACAACAGGCACCATGTGGACTTTTCTGCATTGGAGTAATGTCTCAAACTGTCTACACATTGATCGATTTCTGGAAGACCAGTAGTAGTTTTCGAAGCACATCTGGAGGCATTCTGTAATCTGGGGACCTTCAGATTGTTGATGAAACACAGATATTGTATCTGGATCGAATACAACAAGCTCCATGTGGACTTTTCTCCATGGGAGTATAGTCTCAAAGTGTCTACGATTTGATCGTTCACTGGAACAGCAGTAGTACTTTCCCAAGCACATCTGGAGGCTTTCTGAAATCTGTGGACATTCAGAGTGTTGACGAAATAAAGAAAATGCTTCTGCATTTAATACAACAATCACCATGCGAACTTTTCTCCATGGGAGTAATGTCTCAAACTGTCTACGCTTTGATCGTTCCCTGGAAGGACAGTTGTAGTTTCCGAAGCACATCTGGAGGCTACCTGTAATAGGTTGACCTTTAGAGTGTTGATGAAATACAGAAAATTCATCTGAATTTGATACAACAATCACCATGCGGACATTTCACCATGGGAGTAATGTCTCAAACTGTCTACGCTTTGATCGTTCCCTGGAAGACCATTAGTAGTTTCCGAAGCACATCTGGAGGCATTCTGTAATCTGTGGGCTTTCAGTGTGTTGGTGAAACAAAAAAATAGCATCGGGATTGAATGCAACAGGCACCATGTGGACTTTTCTCCATGGGAGTAATGTCTCAAACTGTCTGCGCTTCGATCGTCCCCTGGAAGACCAGTAGGTGTATCCAAAGCACATCTGGAGGCATTCTGTAAGCTGTGGACTTTCAGTGTGTTGATGAAACATATAAATTGAGCCGGGATTGAATACAACAGGCACCATGTGGACTTTTCAAATTGGAGTAATGTTTCAAACTGTCTACGCTTTGATCGATTCCTGGGAGACCAGTAGTTTTTTACGAAGCACATCTGGAGGCACTCTGTAATCTGTGGACATTCAGAGTGTTGATGAAACACAGAAATAGCATCGGGATTGACTACGACAGGCACCATGCGGAATTTTATCCATGGGATTAATGTCTCAAACTGTCTAAGATTTGATCGTCCCCTGGAAGACCAGTAGCAGTTTCCGAAGTACATCTGGAGGCTGTCACTAATCTGTCTACCATCAGAGTGTTGATGAAACACAGAAATTGCATTTGGATCGAATACAACAGGCACCATGTGGACTTTTCTACATGGGAGTAATGTCTCAAACTGTCTTCGCTTTGATCGTTCCCTGGAAGACCATTAGTAGTTTCCGAAGCACATCTGGAAGCATTCTGTAATGTATGGACCTTCAGAGTGTTGATGAAACACAGATATCGTATCGGGATTGAATACAACAGGCACAATGCGAACTTTTCTCCATATGAGTAATGTCTCAAATTGTATATGCTTTGACTGATTCCTGGAAGAGCTGTAGTAGTTTCCGAAGCACATTTGGAGGCATTCTGTAATCTGTGGAACTTCAGAGTCTTGGTGAAACACAGAAATTCCATCGAGATTGAATACAACAGGCACCATGCGGACATATCTCCATATCAGTAATGTTCCTAATTGTCTACGCTTTGATTGATTCCTGGAAGCCAATAGTAGTTTCCGAAGCACATCGAGAGGCATTCTGCAATCTGTGGACCTTCAGAGTGTTGATGAAACACAGAAATTGCATCAGGATTATATACAACAGGCACCATGCGGACTTTTCTCCATTGGAGTAATGTCTCAAACTGTCTACGGTTTGATCGTTCCCTGGAAGACCAGTTGTTGTTACCGAAGCACATCTGGAAGCTTTCTGTAATCTGTGGACCTTCAGAGTGTTGATGAAATTCAGAGAAGGCATCAGCATTTGATACAACGATCACCATGCGGACTTTTCTCCATAGGAGTAATGTCTCAAAATGTCTTCGCTTTGATCGTTCCCTGGAAGACCATTAGTAGATTCCGAAGCACATATGGCGGCATTCTGTAATCTGTGGACTTTCAGTGTGTTGGTGAAACAAAAAAATTGCATCGGGATTGAATACAACAGGAACCATTCGGACTATTCCCCATGGGAATAATGCCTCAAACTGTCTACGATTTGATCGATTTCTGGAAGACCAGTAGTAGTTTCCGAAGCACATCTGCAGGCATTCTGTTATTTGTGTACCATCAGAGTGTTGATGAAACACAGAAATTGCATCGGGATTGAATACAACATTCACCATGAGGACTCTTCTCCATGGGAGTAATGTCTCAAACTGTCTACGGTTTGGTTGTTCCCTGGAAGACCAGTACCAGTTTCCGAAGTACATCTGGAGGCTGTCACTAATCTGTCTACCATCAGAGTGTTGATAAAACCCAGAAATTGCACCGGAATCGAATACAACAGGACCATGTGGACTTTTCTCCATGGGAGTAATGTCTCAAACTGTCTACGCTTCGATCGTTCCCTGGAGGTTCAGTAGGTGTTTCCAAAGATCACCTGGAGGCATTCTGTAAGCTGTGGACTTTCAGTGTGTTGATGAAACACTGAAATTGCATCGGGATTGAATACAACAGGCACCATGCGTTCTTTTCTCCATGTGAGTAGTGTCTCAAATTGTCTACGCTTTGATTAATTAATGGAAGGCCAGTAGTAGTATCCGAAGCACATCTGGAGGCGTTCACTAATCTGTCTACCATCAGAGTGTTGACGAAACACAGAAATTGCATCGGGATCGAATAAAACAGGAGCATGTGGACTTTTCTACATGGGAGTTATGTCTCAAACTGTCTACGCTTCGATCGTTCCCTGGAAGACCAGTAGGTGTTTTCAAAGCACATCTGGAGGCATTCTGTAAACTGTGGACTTTCAGTGTGTTGATGAAACACAGAAATTGAATCGGGATTGAATACAACAGGCACCATGTGGTCTTTTCTGCATTGGAGTAATGTCTCAAACTGTCTACGCTTTGATCGATTCCTGGAAGACCAGTAGTAGTTTTCGAAGCACATCTGGAGGCATTCTGTAATCTGGGGCACTTCAGATTGTTGATGAAACACAGATTATGTATCTGCATCGAGTACAACAGGCACCATGCTTACTTTTCTCCATGGGAGTAATGTCTCAAACTGTCTACGGTTTCATCGTTCGCTGGAACAGCAGTAGTAGTTTCCGAAGCACATCTGGAGGCATTCTGTAATCTGTGGACCTACAGAGGGTTGATGAAACACAGAGATTGCATCGAGATTGAATACAACAGGCACCATGCGGAATTTTCTACATTTGAGTAATGTCCCAAATTGTCAACGCTTTGTTTGATTCCTGGAATCTAATAGTAGTTTCCGAACCACATCGAGAGGCATTCTGTAATCAGTGGACCTTCAGAGTGTTGATGAAACACAGAATTTGCATCGGGATTGAATACAACAGGCACCGTGTGTACTTTTCTCCATGAGTGTAATGTCTCAAACTGTCTACGGTTTGATCGTTCCCTGGAGGATCAGTAGTAGTTTGCGAAGCTTATCTGGTGGCATTCTGTTATCTGTGGACCTTCAGAGTGTTGATGAAACACAGAGATCGTATCGGGATTGAATACAACAAGCACAATGCGAACTTTTCTCCATATGAGTAATGTCTCGAATTGTATATGCTTTGACTGATTCCTGGAAGAGCAGTAGTAGTTTCCGAAGCACATTTGGAGGCATTCTGTAATCTGTGGAACTTCAGAGTCTTGATGAAACACAGAAATTGCATCGAGATTGAATACAACAGGCACCATGCGGACGTTTCTCCATATGAGTAATGTTCCAAATTGTCTACGCTTTGATTGATTGCTGGAAGCCAATAGTAGTTTCCGAAGCACATCGAGAGGCATTCTGCAATCTATGGACCTTTAGAGTGTTGATGAAATACAGAAATTGCATCAGGATTAAATACAACAGGCACCATGCGGACTTTTCTCCATGGGAGTAATGTCTTAAACTGTCTACGGTTTGATCGTTCCCTGGAAGACCAGTTGTAGAAACCGAAGCACATCTGGAGGCTTTCTGTAATCTGTGGACCTTCAGAGTGTTGATGAAATACAGAGAATACATCTGCATTTGATACAACAATCACCATGCGGACTTTTCTCCATGGGAGTAATGTCTCAAAATGTCTTCGATTTGATCGTTCCCTGGAAGACCATTAGTAGATTCCGAAGCACATCTGGAGGCATTCTGTGATCTGTGGACTTTCAGTGTGTTGGTGAAACAAAAAAATAGCATCGGGATTGAATACAACAGGAACCATTCGGACTTTTCTCCATGGGAATAATGCCTCAAACTGTCTACGATTTGATCGATTTCTAGAAGACCAGTAGTAGTTTCCGAAGCACATCTGCAGGCATTCTATAATCTGTGGACATTCAGAGTGTTGATGAAGCTCAGAAATTTTCATCGGGATTGAATACAACAGGCACCATGCGGCCTTTTCTAAATGGGAGTGGTGTCACAAATTGTCTATGCTTTGATTAATTAATGGAAGGCCAGTAGTAGTTTCCGAAGCACATCGACAGGCATTCTGTAATCTGCGGACATTCAGAGGGTTGATGAAACACAGAAATAGCATCGGGATTAAATACGACAGGCACCATGCGGAATTTTATCCATGGGAATAATGTCTCAAACTGTCTAAGCTTTGATCGTTCCCTGGAAGACCAATAGCAGTTTCCGAAGCACATCTGGAGCCATTCACTAATCTGTCTACCATCAGAATGTTTATGAAACACAGAAATTGCATCGGGTTCGAATACAACAGGCACCATGTGGACTTTTCTACATGAGAGTAATGTCTCAAACTGTCTTTGCTTTGATCGTTCCCTGGAAGACCAGTTGTAGTTTCCGAAGCACATCAGGATGCTTTCTTTAATCTGTGGACCTTCAGAGTGTTGATGAAATACAGAAAATCATCAGCATTCGATACAACAATCTCCATGCGGACTTTTCTCCATGGGAGAAATGACTCAATATGTCTACGCTTTGATCGTTCCCTGGAAGACAATTAGTAGTTTCCGAAGCGCATCTGGATGCATTCTGCAATCTGTGGACTTTCAGTGTGTTGGTGAAACACAAAAATTCCATCGGGATTGAATACCACAGGTACCATTCGGTCTTTTCTCCATGGAAATAATCTTCAAACTGTCTACGATTTGATCGATTTCTGGAAGACCAGTAGTAGTTTCCGAACCACATCTGGCGGCATTATGTATTCTGTGGACCTTCAGAGTGTTGATGAAACACAGATATTGCATCGGGATTGAATACAACAGGCACCATGCGGCCTTTTCTCCATGTGGGTAGTGTCTCAAATTGTCTACGCTTTGATTATATAATGGAAGGCCAGTAGTAGTTTCGAAAGCACATCTGGAGGCATTCACTAATCTGTCTACCATCAGAGTGTTGATGAAACACAGAAATTGCATCGGGATCGAATAAAACAATCACCATGTGGACTTTCCTCCATGGGAGTAATGTCTCCAACTGTCTACGATTTAACCTTCCCCTTGAAAACCAGTAGGTGTTTCCAAAGCACATCTGGAGGCATTCTGTAAGCTGTGGACTTTCAGTGTGTTGATGAAACACAGATATTGATTCGGGATTGAATACAACAGGCACCATGTGGACTTTTCTGCATTGGAGTAATGTCTCAAACTGTCTACACTTTGATCGATTTCTGGAAGACCAGTAGTAGTTTTCGAAGCACATCTGGAGGCATTCTGTAATCTGGGGACCTTCAGATTGTTGATGAAACACAGATATTGTATCTGGATCGAATACAACAAGCTCCATGTGGACTTTTCTCCATGGGAGTATAGTCTCAAAGTGTCTACGCTTTGATCGTTCACTGGAACAGCAGTAGTAGTTTCCGAAGCACATCTGGAGGCTTTCTGAAATCTGTTGACATTCAGAGTGTTGACGAAATAAAGAAAATGCATCTGCATTTAATACAACAATCACCATGCGAACTTTTCTCCATGGGAGTAATGTCTCAAACTGTCTACGCTTTGATCGTTCCCTGGAAGACCAGTTGTAGTTTCCGAAGCACATCTGGAAGCTTTCTGTAACCTGTTGACATTTAGAGTGTTGATGAAATACAGAAAATTCATCAGAATTTGATACAACAATGACCATGCGGATATTTCTCAATGGGAGTAATGTCTCAAAGTGTCTACGCTTTGATCGTTCCCTGGAAGACCATTAGTAGTTTGCGAAGCACATCTGGAGGCATTCTGTAATCTGTGGACTTACATTGTGTTGGTGAAACAAAAAAATAGCATCGGGATTGAATACAACAGGCACCATGTGGACTTTTCTCCATGGGAGTAATGTCTCAAACTGTCTACGCTTTGATCGTCCCCTGGAAGACCAGTAGGTGTTTCCAAAGCACATCTGGAGGCATTCTGTTAGCTGTGGACTTTCAGTGTGTTGATGAAACATATAAATTGAGCCGGGATTGAATACAACAGGCACCATGTGGTCTTTTCAAATTGGAGTAATGTTTCAAACTGTCTACGCTTTGATCGATTCCTGGGAGACCAGTAGTTTTTTACGAAGCACATCTGGACGCACTCTGTAATTTGTGGACCTTCAAAGTGTTGATGAAACACAGAAATAGCATTGGGATTGAATACGATAGGCACCATGCGGAATTTTATCCATGGGAGTAATGTCTCAAACTGTCTAAGATTTGATCGTCCCCTGGAAGACCAGTAGCAGTTTCCGAAGCACATCTGGAGCCATTCACTAATCTGTCTACCATCAGAGTGTTGATGAAACACAGAAATTGCATTTGGATCGAATACAACAGTCACCATGTGGACTTTTCTACATGGGAGTAATGTCCCAAACTGTCTTCGCTTTGATCGTTCCCTGGAAGACCAGTTGTAGTTTCCGAAGCACATCTGGAGGCTTTCTTTAATCTGTGGACCTTCAGAGTGTTGATGAAATACAGAAAATGCATCAGCATTCGATACAACAATCACCATGCGGACTTTTCTCCATGGGAGTAATGTCTCAATATGTCGACGCTTTGATCGTTCCCTGGAAGACCATTAGTAGTTTCCGAAGTACATCTGGAAGCATTCTATAATCTATGGACCTTCAGAGTGTTGATGAAACACAGAGATCGTATCGGGATTGAATACAACAGGCACAATGCGAACTTTTCTCCATATGAGTAATTTCTCAAATTGTATATGCTTTGACTGAATCCTGGAAGAGCAGTAGTAGTTTCCGAAGCACATTAGGAGGCATTCTGTAATCTGTGGAACTTCAGAGTCTTGATGAAACACAGAAATTGCATCGAGATTGAATACAACAGGCACCATGCGGACTCTTCTCCATTGGAGTAATGTCTCAAACTGTCTACAGTTTGATCGTTCCCAGGAAGACCAGTTGTAGTTACCGAAGCACATCTGGAGGCTTTCTGTAATCTGTGGACATTCAGAGTGTTGATGAAATACAGAGAATGCATCAGCATTTGATACAACAATCACCATGCGGACTTTTCTCCATGGGTGTAATGTCTCAAAATGTCTTCGCTTTGATCGTTCCCTGGAAGACCATTAGTAGATTCCGAAACACATCTGGAGGCATTCTGTAATCTGTGGACTTTCAGTGTGTTGGTGAAACAAAAAAATTGCATCGGGATTGAATACAACAGGAACCATTCTGACTTTTCTCCATGGGAATAATGCCTCAAACTGTCTACGATTTGATCGATTTCTGGAAGACCAGTAGTAGTTTCCGAAGCACATCTGCAGGCATTCTGTTATTTGTGTACCTTCAGAGTGTTAATGAAACACAGAAATTGCATCGGGATTGAATACAACATTCACCATGAGGACTTTTCTCCATGGGAGTAATGTCTCAAACTGTCTACGGTTTGGTTGTTCCCTGGAAGGCCAGTTGTAGTTTCCGAAGCACATCTGGAGGCTTTCTTTAATCTGTGGACCTTCAGAGTGTTGATGAAATACAGAAAATGCATTAGAATTGGATACAACAATCACCTTGCGTACATTTCTCCATGGGAGTAATGTCTCAAAGTGTCTACGTTTTGATCGATTCTGAAAGACCAGTAGAAGTTTTCGAAGCCCATGTTGAGGCATTC
Source organism: Schistocerca gregaria (assembly GCF_023897955.1). NCBI lineage: Eukaryota > Metazoa > Arthropoda > Insecta > Orthoptera > Acrididae > Schistocerca > Schistocerca gregaria. The sequence goes on from NC_064927.1 coordinate 47,464,851, forward strand.
TGTAATATGTGGACCTTCAGAGAGTTGATGAAACACAGAAATTACATCGGGATTTAATACAACAGTCACCATGCGGAACTTTTCTCCATGGGATTAATGTCTCAAAACTGCCTACGCTTTGATCGATTCCTGGAAGACCAGTAGTAGTTTTCGAAGCCCATGTTGAGGCATTCTGTAAAATGTGGACTTTCAGTGTCTTGATGAAACAGAGAAATTGCAACGGGATTGAATACAACAGGCACCATTCGGAAATTTTCTCCATGGGAATAATCCTTCAAACTGTCTACGATTTGATCGATTTCTGGAAGACCAGTAGTAGTTTCCGAAGCACATTTGGCGGCATTTTGTAATCTGTGGACCTTCAGAGTGTTGATGAAACACAGAATTTGCATCGGGATTGAATACAACAGGCACTGTGTGGACTTTTCCCCATGAGTGTAATGTCTCAAACTGTCTACGCTTTGATCGTTCCCTGGAGAACCAGTAGTAGTTTGCGAAGCTTACCTGGTGGCATTCTGTTATCTGTGGACCTTCAGAGTGTTGATGAAACACAGAAATTGCATCGGGATTAAATACAATAGGCACCATGCGGACTTTTCTCCGTGGCAGTAATGTCTCAAACTGTCTACGGTTTGATCGTTCAGTGGAAGACCAGTTGTAGTTACCGAAGCACATCTGGAGGCTTTCTGTAATCTGTGGACCTTCAGAGTGTTGATGAAATACAGAGAATGCATCAGCATTTGATACAACAATCACTATGCGGACTTTTCTCCATGGGAGTAATGTCTCAAAATGTCTTCGATTTGATCGTTCCCTGGAAGACTATTAGTAGATTCCGAAGCACATTTGGAGGCATTCTGTATTCTGTGGACTATCAGTGTATTTTTGAAACAAAATAATAGCATCGGGATTGAATACAACACGAACCATTCGGACTTTTCTCCATGGGAATAATGCATCAAACTGTCTACGATTTGATCGATTTCTGGAAGACCAGTAGTAGTTTCCGAAGCACATCTGCACTCATTCTATAATCTGTGGACCTTCAGAGTGTTGATGAAGCACAGAAATTTTCATCGGGATTGAATACAACAGGCACCATGCGGCCTTTTCTCTATGGGAGTGGTGTCACAAATTGTCTACGTTTTGATTAATTAATGGAAGGCCAGTAGTAGTTTCCGAAGCACATCTAGAGGCATTCTGCAACCTGCGGACATTCAGAGTGTTGATGAAACACAGAAATAGCATCGGGATTAAATACGACAGGCACCATGCGGAATTTTATCCATGGGAATATTGTCTCAAACTGTCTAAGCTTTGATCGTTCCCTGGAAGACCAGTAGCAGTTTCCGAAGCACATCTGGAGCCATTCACTAATATGTCTACCATCAGACTGTTTATGAAACACAGAAATTGCATCGGGTTCGAATACAACAGGCACCGAGTGGACATTTCTACATGAGAGTAATGTCTCAAACTGTCTTCGCTTTGATCGTTCCCTGGAAGACCAGTTGTAGTTTCCGAAGCACATCAGGATGCTATCTTTAATCTGTGGACCTTCAGAGTGTTGATGAAATACAGAAAATGCATCAGAATTCGATACTACAATCACCATGCGGACTTTTCTAAATGGGAGATGTGACTCAATATGTCTACGCTTTGATCGTTCCCTGGAAGACCATTATTAGTTTCCGAAGCACATCTGGAGGCATTCTGCAATCTGTGGACTCTCAGTGTGTTGGTGAAACACAAAAATTCCATCGGGATTGAATACCACAGGTACCATTCGGACTTTTCTCCATGGGAATAATCCTTCAAACTGTCTACGATTTGATCGATTTCTGGAAGACCAGTAGTAGTTTCCGAAGCACATTTGGCGGCATTTTGTAATCTGTGGACCTTCAGAGTGTTGATGAAACACAGATATTGCATCGTGATTGAATACAACAATCTCCACGTGGACTTTTCTCCATGGGAGTATAGTTTCAAAGTGTCTACGCTTTGATCGTTCACTGGAACAGCAGTAGTAGTTTCCAAAGCACATCTGGATGCTTTCTGAAATCTGTGGACATTCAGAGTGTTGACGAAATAAAGAAAATGCATCTGCATTTAATACAACAATCACCATGCGAACTTTTCTCCATGGGAGTAATGTCTCAAACTGTCTACGCTTTGATCGTTCCCTGGAAGACCTGTTGTAGTTTCCGAAGCACATCTGGAGGCTTTCTGTAATCTGTTGACCTTTAGAGTATTGATGAAATACAGAAATTCATCAGAATTTGATACAACAATCACCATGCGGACATTTCTCCATGGGTGTAATGTCTCAAACTGTCTACGCTTTGATCGTTCCCTGGAAGACCATTAGTAGTTTCCGAAGCACATCTGGAGGCATTCTCTAATCTGTGGACTTTCAGTGTGTTGGTGAAGCAAAAAAATTGCATCGGGATTGAATACAACAGGAACCATTCGGACTTTCCTCCATGGGAATAATGCCTCAAACTGTCTACGATTTGATCGATTTCTGGAAGACCAGTAGTAGCTTCCGAAGCACATCTGCAGGCATTCTGTAATCTGTGTACCTTCAGAGTGTTGATGAAACACAGAAATTGCATCGGGATTGAATACAACATTCACCATGAGGACTTTTCTCCATGGGAGTAATGTCTCAAACTGTCTACGGTTTGGTTGTTCCCTGGAAGACCAGTACCAGTTTCCGAAGTACATCTGGAGGCTGTCACCAATCTGTCTACCATCAGAGTGTTGATGAAACCCAGAAATTGCACTGAAATCGAATACAACAGGACCATGTGGACTTTTCTCCATGGGAGTAATGTCTCAAACTGTCTACGCTTCGATCGTTCCCTGGAAGTGCAGTAGGTGTTTCCAAAGATCACCTGGAGGCATTCTGTAAGCTGTGGACTTTCAGTGTGTTGATGAAACACAGAAATTGCATCGGGATTGAATACATCAGGCACCATGCGTTCTTTTCTCCATGGGAGTAGTGTCTCAAATTGTCTACGCTTTGATTAGTTAATGGAATGCCAGTAGTAGTTTCCGAAGCACATCTGGAGGCATTCACTAATCTGTCTACCATCAGAGTGTTGACGAAACACAGAAATTGCATCGGGATCGATTAAAACACGAGCATGTGGACTTTTCTACATGGGAGTTATGTCTCAAACTGTCTACTCTTCGATCGTTCCCTGGAAGACCAGTAGGTGTTTTCAAAGCACATCTGGAGGCATTCTGTAAACTGTGGACTTTCAGTGTGTTGATGAAACACAGAAATTGAATCGGGATTGAAGACAACAGGCACCATGTGGTCTTTTCTGCATTGGAGTAATGTCTCAAACTGTCTACGCTTTGATCGATTCCTGGAAGACCAGTAGTAGTTTTCGAAGCACATGTGGAGGCATTCTGTAATCTGGGGAACTTCAGATTGTTGATGAATCACAGATTATGTATCTGCATCGGGTACAACAGGCACCATGTTTACTTTTCTCCATGGGAGTAATGTCTCAAACTGTCTACGGTTTCATCGTTCCCTGGAACAGCAGTAGTAGTTTCCGAAGCATATCTGGAGGCATTCTGTAATCTGTGGACCTTCAGAGGGTTGATGAAACACAGAGATTACATCGAGATTGAATACAACAGGCACCATGCGGAATTTTCTACATTTGAGTAATGTCCCAAATTGTCAACGCTTTGATTGATTCCTGGAATCTAATAGTAGTTTCCGAAGCACATCGAGAGGCATTCTGTAATCAGTGGACCTTCAGAGTGTTGATGAAACATAGAAATTACATCGGGATTGAGTACAACAGGCACCGTGCGGACTTTTCTCCATGGGAGAAACGTCTCAAACTGTCTACGCTTTGATCGTTCCCTGGAAGACCATCAGTAGTTTCCAAAGCACATCTGGAGGCTTTCTGTAATCTGTTGACCTTCCGAGTGTTGATGAAATACAGAAAATGCATCAGCATTTAATACAACAATCACGATGAGGATTTTTCTCCATGGGAGTAATGTCTCAAAATGTCTGCGCTTTGATCGTTCCGTGGAAGACCATTAGTAGTTTCCGAAGCACATCCGGAGGCTTTCTGTAATCTGTGGACTTTCAGTGTGTTGGTGAAACAAAAAAATAGCATCGGGATTGAATACAACAGGCACCATATGGACGTTTCTCCATGGGAGTAATGTCTCAAACTGTCTACGTTTTGATCGTCCCCCGGAAGACCAGTAGGTGTTTCCAAAGCACATCTGGAGGCATTCTGTAAGCTGTGGACTTTCAGTGTGTTGATGAAACATATAAATTGAGCCGGGATTGAATATAACAGGCACCATGTGGTCTTTTTAAATTGGAGTAATGTTTCAAACTGTCTACGCTTTGATCGATTCCTGGATGACCAGTAGTAGTTTTCGAAGCACATCTGGAGGCACTCTGTATTCTGTGGACCTTCAGAGTGTTGATGAAACACAGAAATAGCATCGGGATTGAATACGACAGGCTCCATGCGGAATTTTATCCATGGGAGTAATGTCTCAAGCTGTCTAAGATTTGATCGTTCCCTGGAAGACCTGTAGCAGTTTCCGAAGCACATCTGGAGCCATTCACTAATCTGTCTACCATCAGAGTGTTGATGAAACACAGGAATTGCATGTGGATCGAATACAACAGGCACCATGTGGACTTTTCTACATGGGAGTAATGTCTCACACTGTCTTCGCTTTGATCGTTCCCTGGAAGACCAGTTGTAGTTTCCGAAGCACATCTGGAGGCTTTCTTTAATCTTTGGACCTTCAGAGTGTTGATGAAATACAGAAAATGCATCAGCATTCGATACATCAATCACCATGCGGACTTTTCTCCATGGGAGTATTGTCTCAATATGTCTACGCTTTGATCGTTCCCTGGAAGACCATTAGTAGTTTCCGAAGCACATCTGGAAGCATTCTGTAAGCTATGGACCTTCAGAGTGTTGATGAAACACAGAAATTGCATCGGGATTGAATACAACATTCACCATGAGGAGTTTTCCCCATGGGAATAATATCTCAAACTGTCTACGCTTTGATCGCTCCCTGGATGACCAGTAGTATTTTCCGAAGCACATCTGGAGGATTTCTGAAGTCTGTGGACCTTCCGAATATTGATGAAATACAGAAATTGCATCGGCAGTCAACAGAACAGACACGATCTGGACCTATCTACATGGGATCAATGTCTCAAACTGTCTACGATTTGATTGATTCCTGGAAGACCAGTAGTAGTTTGCGAAGCCCAGGTGGAGTCATACTGTAATCTGTGGACCTTCAGAGTGTTGATGAAACACAGATATTGCATGGGGATTGAATACAACAGGCACCATGCGGTCTTTTCTCCATGGGAGTAGTGTCTTAAAATGTCTACGCTTTGATTAATTAATGGAAGGCCAGTAGTAGTTTCCGAAGCACATCTGGATGCATTCACTAATCTCTCTACCTTCAGAGTGTCGATGAAACACAGAAATTGCATCGGGATCGAGTAAAACAATCACCATGTGGACTTTCCTCCATTTGAGTAATGTCTCAAACTGTCTACGATTTAACCTTCCCCTGGAAAACCAGTATCTGTTTTCAAAGCACATCTGGAGGCATTCTGTAAGCTGTGGAGTTTCAGTGTGTTGATGAAACACAGATATTGATTCGGGATTGAATACAACAGGCACCATGTGGACTTTTCTGCATTGGAGTAATGTCTCAAACTGTCTACACTTTGATCGATTTCTGGAAGACCAGTAGTAGTTTTCGAAGCACATCTGGAGGCATTCTATGATCTGGGGACCTTCAGATTGTTGATGAAACACAGATATTGTATCTGGATCGAATACAACAAGCTCCATGTGGACTTTTCTCCATGGGAGTATAGTTTCAAAGTGTCTACGCTTTGATCGTTCACTGGAACAGCAGTAGTAGTTTCCGAAGCACATCTGGATGCTTTCTGAAATCTGTGGACATTCAGAGTGTTGACGAAATAAAGAAAATGCAGCTGCATTTAATACAACAATCACCATGCGAACTTTTCTCCATGGGAGTAATGTCTCAAACTGTCTACGCTTTGATCGTTCCCTGGAAGACCAATTGTAGTTTCCGAAGCACATCTGGAGGCTTTCTGTAATCTGTTGACCTTTAGAGTGTTGATGAAATACAGAAAATTCATCAGAATTTGATACAACAATCACCATGCGGACATTTCTCCATGGGAGTAATGTCTCAAACTGTCTACGCTTTGATCGTTCCCTGGAAGACAATTAGTAGATTCCGAAGCACATCTGGAGGCATTCTGTAATCTGTGCACTTTCAGTGTGTTGGTGAAACACAAAAATTGCATCGGGATTGAATACAATAGGCACCATTCGGACTTTTCTCCATTTGAATAATTCCTCAAAATGTCTACGAATTGATCGATTTCTGGAAGACCAGTAGTAGTTTCCGAAGCACATCTGGAGGCATTCTGTAATTATTGGACCTTCAGAGTGTATATGAAACACAGAAATCGCATCGGGATATAATACAACATTCACCATGAGGACTTTTCTCCTTGGGAGTAATCTCTCAAACTGTCTACGCTTTGGTCGTTCCCTGGAAGACCAGTAGCAGTTTCCGAAGTACATCTGGAGGCAGTCACTAATCTGTCTACCATCAGAGTGTTGATGAAACCCAGAAATTGCACCGGAATCGAATACAACGGGGCCATGTGGACTTTTCTCCATGGGAGTAATGTCTCAAACTGTCTACGTATCGATCGTTCCCTGGAAGTGCAGTAGGTGTTTCCAAAGATCATCTGGAGGCATTCTGTAAGCTGTGGACTTTCAGTGTGTTGATGAAACACAGAAATTGCATCGGGATTGAATAGAACAGGCACCATGCGGGCTTTTCTCCATGGAAGTGTTGTTGTTGTTGTTGTGGTCTTCAGTCCTGAGACTGGTTTGATGCAGCTCTCCATGCTACTCTATCCTGTGCAAGCTTCTTCATCTCCCAGTACCTACTGCAACCTACATCCTTCTGAATCTGCTTAGTGTACTCATCTCACGGTTTCCCTCTTCGATTTTTACCCTCCACACTGCCCTCCAATGCTAAATTTGTGATCCCTTGATGCCTCAAAACATGTCCTACCAACCGATCCCTTCTTCTAGTCAAGTTGTGATACAAACTTCTCTTCTCCCCAATCCTATTCAATACCTCCTCATTAGTTACGTGATCTATACACCTTATCTTCAGTATTCTTCTGTAGCACCTCATTTCGAAAGCTTCTATTCTCTTCTTGTCCAAACTAGTTATCGTCCATGTTTCACTTCCATACATGACTACACTCCAAACAAATATTTTCAGAAATGACTTCCTGACACTTAAATCTATATTCGATGTTAACAAATTTCTCTTCTTCAGAAACGCTTTCCTTGCCATTGCCAGTCTACATTTTATATCCTCTCTACTTCGACCATCATCAGTTATTTTACTTCCTAAATAGCAAAACTCCTTTACTACTTTAAGTGTCTCATTTCCTAATCTAATTCCCTCAGCATCACCCGATTTAATTGGACTACATTCCATTGTCCTCGTTTTGCTTTTGTTGATGTTCATCTTATATCCTCCTTTCAAGACACTGTCCATTCCGTTCAACTGCTCTTCTAAGTCCTTTGCCGTCTCTGATAGAATTACAATGTCATCGGCGAACCTCAAAGTTTTTACTTCGTCTCCATGAATTTTAATACCTACTCCAAATTTTTCTTTTGTTTCCTTTACTGCTTGCTCAATATACAGATTGAATAACATCGGGGAGAGGCTACAACCTTGTCTCACTCCTTTCCCAACCACTGCTTCCCTTTCATGCCCCTCGACTCTTATGACTGCCATCTGGTTTCTGTACAAATTGTAAATAGCCTTTCGCTCCCTGTATTTTACACCTGCCACCTTTAGAATTTGAAAAAGAATATTCCAGTCAACATTGTCAAAAGCTTTCTCTAAGTCTACAAATGCTACAAACGTAGGTTTGCCTTTTCTTAATCTTTCTTCTAAGATACGTCGTAAGGTCAGTATTGCCTCACGTGTTCCAACATTTCGACGGAATCCAAACTGATCCTCCCCGAGGTCCGCATCTACCAGTTTTTCCATTCGTCTGTAAAGAATTCGCGTTAGTATTTTGCAGCTTTGACTTATTAAACTGATAGTTCGGTAATTTTCACATCTGTCAGCACCTGCTTTCTTTGGGATTGGAATTATTATATTCTTCTTGAAGTCTGAGGGTATTTCGCCTGTCTCATACATCTTGCTCACCAGCTGGTAGAGTTTTGTCATGACTGGCTCTCCCAAAGCTGTCAGTAGTTCTAATGGAATGTTGTCTACTCCGGGGGCCTTGTTTCGACTCAGGTCTTCCAGTGCTCTGTCAAACTCTTCACGCAGTATCGTATCACCCATTTCGTCTTCATCTACATCCTCTTCCATTTCCATAATATTGTCCTCAAGTACATCACCCTTGTATAAACCTTCTATATACTCCTTCCACCTTTCTGCCTTCCCTTCTTTGCTTAGAACTGGGTTGCCATCTGAGCTCTTGATATTCATACACGTGGTTCTCTTCTCTCCAAAGGTCTCTTTAATTTTCCTGTAGGCAGTATCTATCTTACCCCTAGTGAGATAAGCTTCTACATCCTTACATTTGTCCTCTAGCCATCCCTGTTTAGCCATTTTGCACTTCCTGTCGATCTCATTTTTGAGACGTTTGTATTCCTTTTTGCCTGCTTCATTTACTGCATTTTTATATTTTCTCCTTTCATCAATTAAATTCAATATTTCTTCTGTTACCCAAGGATTTCTAGCAGCCCTCGTCTTTTTACCTACTTTATCCTCTGCTGCCTTCACTACTTCATCCCTCAGAGCTACCCATTCTTCTTCTACTGTATTTCTTTCCCCTATTCCTGTCAATTGTTCCCTAATGCTCTCCCTGAAACTCTGTACAACCTCTGGTTCTTTCAGTTTATCCAGGTCCCATCTCCTTAAGTTCCCACATTTTTGCAGTTTCTTCAGTTTTAATCTACAGGTCATAACCAATAGATTATGGTCAGAGTCCACATCTGCCCCTGGAAATGTCTTACAACTTAAAACCTGGTTCCTAAATCTCTGTCTTACCATTATATAATCTATATGATACCTTTTAGTATCTCCAGGGTTCTTCCACGTATACAACCTTCTTTCATGATTCTTAAACCAAGTGTTACCTATGACTAAGTTGTGCTCTGTACAAAATTCTACTAGGCGGCTTCCTCTTTCATTTCTTAGCCCCAATCCATATTCACCTACTATGTTTCCTTCTCTCCCTTTTCCTACACTCGAATTCCAGTCACCCATTACTATTAAATTTTCGTCTCCCTTCACTATCTGAATAATTTCTTTTATTTCATCGTACATTTCTTCAATTTCTTCGTCATCTGCAGAGCTAGGTGGCATATAAACTTGTACTATTGTAATAGGTGTGGGCTTCGTATCTATCTTGGCCACAATAATGCGTTCACTATGCTGTTTGTAGTAGCTTACCCGCATTCCTATTTTCCTATTCATTATTAAACCGACTCCTGCATTACCCCTATTTGATTTTGTGTTTATAACCCTGTAATCACCTGACCAGAAGTCTTGTTCCTCCTGCCACCGAACTTCACTAATTCCCACTATATCTAACTTTAACCTATCCATTTCCCTTTTTAAATTTTCTAACCTACCTGCCCGATTAAGGGATCTGACATTCCACGCTCCGATCCGTAGAACGCCAGTTTTCTTTCTCCTGATAACGACATCCTTCTGAGTAGTCCCCGCCTGGAGATCCGAATGGGGGACTATTTCACCTCCGGAATATTTTACCCAAGAGGATGCCATCATCATTTAATCATACAGTAAAGCTGCTTGTCGTCGCGAAAAATTACGGCTGTAGTTTCCCCTTGATTTCAGCCGTTCGCAGTACCAGCACAGCAACGACGTTTTGGTTAATGTTGCAAGGCCAGATCAGTCAATCATCCAGACTGTTGCCCCCGCAACTACTGAAAAGGCTGCTGCCCCTCTTCAGGAACCACACGTTTGTCTGGCCTCTCAACAGATACCACTCCGTGGTGGTTGCACCTACGGTACGGCCATCTGTATCGCTGAGGCACGCAATCCTCCCCACCAACGGCATGGTCCATGGTTCATGGTTCATGAGTAGTGTCTCAAATTGTCTACTCTTTGATTAATTAATAGAAGGCCAGTAGTAGTTTCCGAAGCACATCTGGAGGCATTCACTGATCTGTCTACCATCAGAGTGTTGACGAACCACAGAAATTGCATCGGGATCGAATAAAACAGGACCATGTGGACTTTTCTACATGGGAGTTATGTCTCAAACTGTCTACGCTTCGATCGTTCCCTGGAAGACCAGTAAGTGTTTTCAAAGCACATCTGGAGGCATTCTGTAAGCTGTGGACTTTCAGTGTGTTGATGCAACACAGAAATTGAATCGGGATTGAATACAACAGGCACCATGTGGTCTTTTCTGCATTGGAGTAATGTCTCAAACTGTCTACGCTTTGATCGATTCCTGGAAGACCAGTAGTAGTTTTCGAAGCACATCTGGAGGCATTCTGTAATCTGGGGAACTTCAGATTGTTGATGAAACACAGATTATGTATCTGCATCGAATACAACAGGCACCATGTGGACTTTTCTCTATGGTAGTAATGTCTCAAACTGTCTACGGTTTCATCATTCCCTCGAACAGCAGTAGTAGTTTCCGAAGCACATCTGGAGGCATTCAGTAATCTGTGGACCTTCAGAGTGTTGATGAAACACAGAGATTGCATCGAGATTGAATACAGCAGGTACAATGAGAACTTTTCTCCAAATGAGTAATGTCTCAAATTGTATATGCTTTGATTGATTCCTGGAAGGCCAGTAGTAGTTTCAGAAGCACATCTAGAGGCATTCTGTAATCTGTGGACCTTCAGAGGGATGATGAAACACAGAGATTGCTTCGAGATTGAATACAACAGGCACCATGCGGAATTTTCTGCATTGGAGTAATGTCTCAAACTGTCTACGCTTTGATCGATTCCTGGAAGACCAGTAGTAGTTTTCGAAGCACATCTGGAGGCATTCTGTAATCTGGGGAACTTCAGATTGTTGATGAAACACAGATTATGTATCTGCATCGAATACAACAGGCACCATGTGGACTTTTCTCTATGGTAGTAATGTCTCAAACTGTCTACGGTTTCATCATTCCCTCGAACAGCAGTAGTAGTTTCCGAAGCACATCTGGAGGCATTCAGTAATCTGTGGACCTTCAGAGTGTTGATGAAACACAGAGATTGCATCGAGATTGAATACAGCAGGTACAATGAGAACTTTTCTCCAAATGAGTAATGTCTCAAATTGTATATGCTTTGATTGATTCCTGGAAGGCCAGTAGTAGTTTCAGAAGCACATCTAGAGGCATTCTGTAATCTGTGGACCTTCAGAGGGATGATGAAACACAGAGATTGCTTCGAGATTGAATACAACAGGCACCATGCGGAATTTTCTGCAATTGAGTAATGTCCCAAATTGTCAACGCTTTGATTGATTCCTGGAATCCAATAGTAGTTTCCGAAGCACATCGAGAGGCATTTTGTAATCAGTGGAACTTCAGAGTGTTGATGAAACATAGAAATTGCATCAGGATTGAGTACAACAGGCACCATGCGGACTTTTCTCCATGCTAGTAATGTCTCAAACTGTCTACGCTTTGATCGTTCCCTGGAAGACCAGTTGTAGTTTCCGAAGCACATCTGGAGGCTTTCTGTAATCTGTTGACCTTCAGAGTGTTGATGAAATACAGAAAATGCATCAGCATTTAATACAACAATCACGATGCGGACTTTTCTCCATGGGAGTAATGTCTCAAACTGTCTAAGATTTGATCGTTCCCTGGAAGACCAGTAGCAGTTTCCGAAGCACATCTGGAGCCATTCACTAATCTGTCTACCATCAGAGTGTTGATGAAACACAGAAATTGCATTTGGATCGAATACAACAGGCACCATGTTTACTTTTCTACATGGGAGTAATGTCTCAAACTGTCTTCGCTTTGATCGTTCCCTGGGAGACCAGTTGTAGTTTCCGAAGCACATCTGGAGGCTTTCTGTAATCTGTTGACCTTCAGAGTGTTGATGAAATACAGAAAATGCATCAGCATTTAATACAACAATCACGATGCGGACTTTTCTCCATGGGAGTAATGTCTCAAACTGTCTAAGATTTGATCGTTCCCTGGAAGACCAGTAGCAGTTTCCGAAGCACATCTGGAGCCATTCACTAATCTGTCTACCATCAGAGTGTTGATGAAACACAGAAATTGCATCGGGATCGAATAAAACAGGACCATGTGGACTTTTCTACATGGGAGTAATGTCTCAAACTGTCTACGCTATGATCGATTCCTGGAATGCCAGTAGTAGTTTCCGAAGCACATCTAGAGGCATTCTGTAATCTGTGGACCTTCAGAGAGTTGATTAAACACAGAGATTTAATCGAGGTTGAATACAACAGGCACCATGCGGAATTTTCTGCGTGTTGGTAATGTCCCAATTGTCTACGCTTTGATTGATTCCTGGAATCCAATAGTAGTTTCCGAAGCACATCGAGAGGCATTCTGTAATCTGTGGACCATCAGAATGTTGATGAAATACAGAAATTGCATCGGCATTTAAAAGAACACACGCCATATGGACTTATCTACATGTGATTAATGTCTCAAACTGCCTACAATTTGATTGATTCCTGGAAGACCAGCAGTAATTTCCAAAGCCCATGTGGAGTCATCCTGTAATCTGTGGACCTTCAGAGTGTTGATGAAACACAAAGATTGCATCGAGATTGAATACAGCAGGTACAATGAGAACTTTTCTCCAAATGAGTAATGTCTCAAATTGTATATGCTTTGATTGATTCCTGGAAGGCCAGTAGTAGTTTCAGAAGCACATCTAGAGGCATTCTGTAATCTGTGGACCTTCAGAGGGATGATGAAACACAGAGATTGCTTCGAGATTGAATACAACAGGCACCATGCGGAATTTTCTGCATTTGAGTAATGTCCCAAATTGTCAACGCATTGATTGATTCCTGGAATCCAATAGTAGTTTCCGAAGCACATCGAGAGGCATTTTGTAATCAGTGGACCTTCAGAGTGTTGATGAAACATAGAAATTGCATCAGGATTGAGTACAACAGGCACCATGCGGACTTTTCTCCATGCTAGTAATGTCTCAAACTGTCTACGCTTTGATCGTTCCCTGGAAGACCAGTTGTAGTTTCCGAAGCACATCTGGAGGCTTTCTGTAATCTGTTGACCTTCAGAGTGTTGATGAAATACAGAAAATGCATCAGCATTTAATACAACAATCACGATGCGGACTTTTCTCCATGGGAGTAATGTCTCAAACTGTCTAAGATTTGATCGTTCCCTGGAAGACCAGTAGCAGTTTCCGAAGCACATCTGGAGCCATTCACTAATCTGTCTACCATCAGAGTGTTGATGAAACACAGAAATTGCATTTGGATCGAATACAACAGGCATCATGTTTACTTTTCTACATGGGAGTAATGTCTCAAACTGTCTTCGCTTTGATCGTTCCCTGGGAGACCAGTTGTAGTTTCCGAAGCACATCTGGAGGCTTTCTTTAATCTGTGGACCTTCAGAGTGTTGATGAAATACAGAAAATGCATCAGCATTCGATACAACAATTACCATGCAGACTTTTCTCCATGGGAGTAATGTCTCAAACTGTCTAAGATTTGATCGTTCCCTGGAAGACCAGTAGCAGTTTCCGAAGCACATCTGGAGCCATTCACTAATCTGTCTACCATCAGAGTGTTGATGAAACACAGAAATTGCATCGGGATCGAATAAAACAGGACCATGTGGACTTTTCTACATGGGAGTAATCTCTCAAACTGTCTACGCTTTGATCGATTCCTGGAATGCCAGTAGTAGTTTCCGAAGCACATCTAGAGGCATTCTGTAATCTGTGGACCTTCAGAGAGTTGATTAAACACAGAGATTTAATCGAGGTTGAATACAACAGGCACCATGCGGAATTTTCTGCATGTGAGTAATGTCCCAATTGTCTACGCTTTGATTGATTCCTGGAATCCATTAGTAGTTTCCTGAAGCACATCTGGAGGCACTCTGTAATCTGTGAAGTTTCAGTGTGTTGGTGCAACACAAAAATTGCATCGGGATTGAATACCACAGGCACCATTCGGACTTTTCTCCATAGGAATAATCCTTCAAACTGTCTACGATTTGATCTATTTCTGGAAGACCAGTAGTAGTTTCCGAAGCACATGTGGAGTCATTCTGTAATCTGTGGACCTTCAGACTGTTGATGAAACCCAGATATTGCATTGGGATTGAATCCAACATTCACCATGATGGCTTTTCCAAATGGGAATAATGTCTCAAACTGTCTACGCTTTGATCGTTCCCTGGATGCCCAGTAGTATTTTCCGAAGCTCATATGGAGAATTTCTGAAGTCTGTGGACCTTCCGAATATTGATGAAATACAGAATTTGCATCGGCATTCAACAGAACAGACACCATCTGAACTTATCTACCTAGGATCACTGTCTTAAACTGTCTACGATTTGATTGATTCCTGGAAGACCAGTAGTAGTTTGCGAAGCACATCTGGAGGCATTCACTAATCTGTCTACCATCAGAGTGTTGATGAAACACAGAAATAGCATCGGGATCGAATGCAACAATCACCATGTGGACTTTTCTCCATGGGAGTAATGTCTTAAACTGTCTACGATTTACCCTTCCCCTGGAAGACCAGTAGGTCTTTCCAAAGCACAATTGGAGGCATTCTGTAAGCTGTGGGATTTCAGTGTGTTGATGAAATACAGTAATTGAATCGGGATTGAATACAACAGGCACCATGTGGACTTTTCTCCAAGGGAATAATGTCTCAAACTGTCTCCGTTTTGATCGATTCTGTAAGACCAGCATTAGTTTCCGAAGCACATCTGTAGGCATTCAGTAATCTGTGGACCTTCAGAGTGTTGATGAAACAAAGGAATCGCATCTAGATTGAATACAACAGGCACCATGTGGACTTTTCTCCATGAGAGTAGTGTCTCGAACTGTCTACGCTTTGATCGTTCCCTGGAGGACCAGTAGTACTTTGCGAAGCACATCTGGAGGCTCTCAGTAATCTGTGGACATTCAGAGTGTTGATGAAATATAGAAAATGCATCTGCATTTGATACAACAATCACCATGCGGGCTTCTCTCCATGGGAGTAATGTCTCAAACTGTCTACGCTATGAACGTTCACTGGAAAACCAATAGTTGTTTCCGAAGCATTTCTGGGGCATTCTGTAATCTGTCTACCTTCTGAGTGTTGATGAAACACATTAATAGCATCGGGATGGAAAACAACAGGCACGATGTGGACTGTTCTCCATAAGCGTAAATTCTCAGACTGTGTACGTTTTGATCGTTTCATGGAAGACTAGTAGTAGATTCCGAAGCACATCTGTAGGCTTTCAGTATTCTGTGGCCCTTCAGAGTGTTGATAAAATACAGAAATTGCATTGGATTTTAATACATCATATACCATGCGGACTTATCTACAAGGGATTAATGTCTCAACTTGTCTACGTTTGTTTCGATTACAGGAAGACCAGTAGTAGTTTCCGAAGCACATCTCGAGAAATTCTGTAATCTGTGGACCTTCAGAGTGTTGATGAAACACAGAAATTGCATCAGGTTTGAATACAAAATGCACCATGCGGACTTTTCTCCATAGGAGTAATGTCTCAATCTGTCTACGTTTTGATCGATTTCTGTAAGACCAGTAGTAGTCTCCGAAGCACATCTGGAGGCATTCTGCAATCTGCAGACATTCAGTATGTTGATGAAACACAGAAATTGCATCACGATTTAATACAACAGGCACCATGCGGACTTTTCTCCATGGGAGTAATGTCTCAAATTGTCTACGGTTTGATCGATTCCTGGAAGACCAGTAGTTTTTTACGAAGCACATCTGTAATCACTCACTAAACTGTCTTCCGTCAGAGTGTTGATGAAAAACAGAAATTGCATCGGGATCGAATTCAACAGGCACCATGTGGACTTTTCCCCATGGGAATAATGTCTCAAACTGTCTACGTTTTGATCGATTCTGAAAGACTAGTAGTAGTTTCCGAAGCACATCTGGAGGCATTCTGTAATCTGTTGACCTTCAGAGTGTTGATGAAATACAGGAATTGCATCGGGATTGAAAACTACAGGCACCATTCGGACTTTTCTCCATGGGAATAATGTCTCAAACTGTCTACGTTTTGATCGATTCTGAAAGACCAGTAGTAGTTTCCGAAGCACATCTGGAGGCTTTCTGAAGTCTGTGGACGTTCAGAATGTTGATGAAATAAAGAAAATTCATCTGCATTTAATACAACAATCACCATGAGGACTTTTCTCAATGGGAGTAATGTCTCAAACTGTCTACGATTTGATCGTTCCCTGGAACAGCAGAAGTAGTTTCCGAAGCACATCTGGAGCCATTCACTAATCTGTCTACCATCAGAGTGTTGATGAAACACAGAAATTGCATTTGGATCGAATACAACAGGCACCATGTTTACTTTTCTACATGGGAGTAATGTCTCAAACTGTCTTCGCTTTGATCGTTCCCTGGGAGACCAGTTGTAGTTTCCGAAGCACATCTGGAGGCTTTCTTTAATCTGTGGACCTTCAGAGTGTTGATGAAATACAGAAAATGCATCAGCATTCGATACAACAATTACCATGCAGACTTTTCTCCATGGGAGTAATGTCTCAATATGTCTACGCTTTGATCGTTCCCTGGAAGACCATTAGTAGTTTCCGAAGCACATCTGGAAGCATTCTGTAATCTATGGACCTTCAGAGTGTTGATGAAACACAGAAATTGCATCGGGATTGAATACAACATTCACCATGAGGACTTTTCCCCATGGGAATAATATCTCAAACTGTCTACGCTTTGATCGCTCCCTGGATGACGAGTAGTATTTTCCGAAGCACATCTGGAGGATTTCTGAAGTCTGTGGACCTTCCGAATATTGATGAAATACAGAAATTGTATCGGCATTCAACAGAACAGACACTATCTGGATTTATCTACATGGGACCAATGTCTCAAACTGTCTACGATTTGATTGATTCCTGGAAGACCAGTAGTAGTTTGTGAAGCCCATGTGGAGTCATACTGTAATCTGTGGACCTTCAGAGTGTTGATGAAACACAGATATTGCATCGGGATTGAATAAAACCGGCACCATGCGGCCTTTTCTCCATGGGAGTAGTGTCTCAAATTTTCTACGCTTTGATTAATTATTGGAAGGCCAGTAGTAGTTTCAAAATCACATCTGGAGGCATTCACTAATCTGTCTACCATCGAGTATTGATGAAACACAGAAATTGCATCGGGATCGAGTACAACAATCTCCATGTGGACTTTTCTCCGTGGGAGTAATGTCTCAAACTGTCTACGATTTAACCTACCCCTGGAAGACCAGTAGGTGTTTCCAAAGCATATCTGGAGGCATTCTGTAAGCTGTGGACTTACAGTGTGTTGTTGAAACACAAAAATTGCATCGGGATTGAATACAACAGGCACCATGCGGGCTTTTCTCCATGGGAGTAGAGTCTCAAATTGTCTACGCTTGATTAATTAATAGAAGGCCAGTAGTAGTTTCCGAAGCACATCTGGAGGCATTCACTAATCTGTCTACCATCAGAGTGTTGATGAAACACAGAAATTGCATCGGGATCGAATAAAACAGGACCATGTGGACTTTTCTACATGGGAGTAATGTCTCAAACTGTCTACGCTTTGATCGATTCCTGGAATGCCAGTAGTAGTTTCCGAAGCACATCTAGAGGCATTCTGTAATCTGTGGACTTTCAGAGAGTTGATTAAACATAGAGATTTAATCGAGGTTGAATACAACAGGCACCATGCGGAATTTTCTGCATGTGAGTAATGTCCCAATTGTCTACGCTTTGATTGATTCCTGGAATCCAATAGTAGTTTCCGAAGCACATCGAGAGGCATTCTGTAATCTGTGGACCATCAGAATGTTGATGAAATACAGAAATTGCATCGGCATTTAAAAGAACACACGCCATATGGACTTATCTACATGTGATTAATGTCTCAAACTGCCTACAATTTGATTGATTCCTGGAAGACCAGCAGTAATTTTCAAAGCCCATGTGGAGTCATCCTGTAATCTGTGGACCTTCAGAGTGTTGATGAAACACAGAAATTGCATCGGGATTGAATACAACTGGCACCATGCGGACTTTTCTCCATGGAAGTAATGTATCAAGCTGTCGACGCTTTGATCGTTCCCTGGAAGACCAGCAGTAGTTTCCAAAGCACATATGGAGGCATTCTGTAATCTGTGGAACTTCAGAGTGTTGATGAAACACAGAAATTGCATCGAGATTGAATACAACAGGTACCATGCGGACGTTTCTCCATATGAGTGATGTTCCTAATTGTCTAAGCTTTGATTGATTTCTGGAAGCCAATAGTAGTTTCCGAAGCACATCTAGAGGCATTGTGTAATCTGTGGACCTTCAGAGTGTTGATGAAACACAGAAATTGCATCAGGATTGAGTACAACAGGCACCATGCATACTTTTCACCATGGTAGTAATGTCTCAAACAGTCTACGCTTTGATCGTTCCCTGGAAGACCAGTTGTAGTTTCCGAAGCACATCTGGAGGCTTTCTGTAATCTGTGGACCTTCAGAGTGTTGATGAAATACAGAAAATGCATCAGCATTTGATACAACAATCACCATGCGTTCTTTTCTCCATGGGAGTAATGTCTCAAAATGTCTACGCTTTAATCGTTCCCTGGAAGACCATTAGTACTTTCAGAAGCACATCTGGAGGCATTCTGCAATCTGTGGACTTTCAGTGTGTTGGTGAAACTCAGAAATAGCATCGGGATTGAATACAACAGGCACCATGTGGCCTTTTCTCCATGGGAGTAATGTCTCAAACTGTCTACGCTTTGATCGTCCCCTGGAAGACCAGTAGGTGTTTCCACAGCACATCTGGAGGCATTCTGTAGGCTGTTGACTTTCAGTGTGTTGATGAAACATATAAATTGAGTCGGGAAGGAATACAACAGGCACCATGTGGACATTTCTGCATTCTATTAATGTCTCAAACTGTCTACGCTTTGATCGATTCCTGGAAGACCAGTACTTTTTTACGAAGCACATCTGGAGGCACTCTGTAATCTGAGGACCTTCAGAGTGTTGATGAAACTCAGAAATATCATCGGGATTGAATATGACAGGCACCATGCGGAATTTTATCCATGGGAGTAGTGTCTCAAATTGTCTTAGCTTTGATCGTTCCCTGGAAGACCAGTTTTAGTGTCCGAAGCACATCTGGAGGTTTTCTTTAATCTGTGGACCTTCAGATTGTTGATGAAATACAGAAAATGCATCAGCATTTGATACGACAATCACAATGCGGACTTTTCTCCATGGGAGTAATGTCTCAATAAGTCTACGCTTTGATCGTTCCCTGGAAGACCATTAGTAGTTTCCTGAAGCACATCTGGAGGCACTCTGTAATCTGTGAAGTTTCAGTGTGTTGGTGCAACACAAAAATTGCATCGGGATTGAATACCACAGGCACCATGTGGACTTTTCTCCAAGGGAATAATGTCTCAAACTGTCTCCGTTTTGATCGATTCTGTAAGACCAGCATTAGTTTCCGAAGCACATCTGTAGGCATTCAGTAATTTGTGGACCTTCAGAGTGTTGATGAAACAAAGGAATCGCATCTAGATTGAATACAACAGGCACCATGTGGACTTTTCTCCATGAGAGTAGTGTCTCGAACTGTCTACGCTTTGATCGTTCCCTGGAGGACCAGTAGTACTTTGCGAAGCACATCTGGAGGCTCTCAGTAATCTGTGGACATTCAGAGTGTTGATGAAATACAGAAAATGCATCAGCATTTGATACAACAATCACCATGCGGGCTTCTCTCCATGGGAGTAATGTCTCAAACTGTCTACGCTATGAACGTTCACTGGAAAACCAATAGTTGTTTCCGAAGCATTTCTGGGGCACTCTGTAATCTGTCTACCTTCTGAGTGTTGATGAAACACATTAATTGCATCGGGATGGAAAACAACAGGCACGATGTGGACTGTTCTCCATAAGCGTAAATTCTCAGACTGTGTACGTTTTGATCGTTTCATGGAAGACTAGTAGTAGATTCCGAAGCACATCTGTAGGCTTTCAGTATTCTGTGGACCTTCAGAGTGTTGATAAAATACAGAAATTGCATCGGATTTTAATACATCATATACCATGCGGACTTATCTACAAGGGATTAATGTCTCAACTTGTCTACGTTTGTTTCGATTCCTGGAAGACCAGTAGTAGTTTCCGAAGCACATCTCGAGAAATTCTGTAATCTGTGGACCTTCAGAGTGTTGATGAAACACAGAAATTGCATCAGGTTTGAATACAAAATGCACCATGCGGACTTTTCTCCATAGGAGTAATGTCTCAATCTGTCTACGTTTTGATCGATTTCTGTAAGACCAGTAGTAGTCTCCGAAGCACATCTGGAGGCATTCTGCAATCTGCAGACATTCAGTATGTTGATGAAACACAGAAATTGCATCACGATTTAATACAACAGGCACCATGCGGACTTTTCTCCATGGGAGTAATGTCTCAAATTGTCTACGGTTTGATCGATTCCTGGAAGACCAGTAGTTTTTTACGAAGCACATCTGTAATCACTCACTAAACTGTCTTCCGTCAGAGTGTTGATGAAAAACAGAAATTGCATCGGGATCGAATTCAACAGGCACCATGTGGACTTTTCCCCCTGGGAATAATGTCTCAAACTGTCTACGTTTTGATCGATTCTGAAAGACTAGTAGTAGTTTCCGAAGCACATCTGGAGGCATTCTGTAATCTGTTGACCTTCAGAGTGTTGATGAAACACAGGAATTGCATCGGGATTGAAAACTACAGGCACCATTCGGACTTTTCTCCATGGGAATAATGTCTCAAACTGTCTACGTTTTGATCGATTCTGAAAGACCAGTAGTAGTTTCCGAAGCACATCTGGAGGCTTTCTGAAGTCTGTGGACGTTCAGAATGTTGATGAAATAAAGAAAATTCATCTGCATTTAATACAACAATCACCATGAGGACTTTTCTCAATGGGAGTAATGTCTCAAACTGTCTACGATTTGATCGTTCCCTGGAACAGCAGAAGTAGTTTCCGAAGCACATCTGGAGCCATTCACTAATCTGTCTACCATCAGAGTGTTGATGAAACACAGAAATTGCATTTGGATCGAATACAACAGGCACCATGTTTACTTTTCTACATGGGAGTAATGTCTCAAACTGTCTTCGCTTTGATCGTTCCCTGGGAGACCAGTTGTAGTTTCCGAAGCACATCTGGAGGCTTTCTTTAATCTGTGGACCTTCAGAGTGTTGATGAAATACAGAAAATGCATCAGCATTCGATACAACAATTACCATGCAGACTTTTCTCCATGGGAGTAATGTCTCAATATGTCTACGCTTTGATCGTTCCCTGGAAGACCATTAGTAGTTTCCGAAGCACATCTGGAAGCATTCTGTAATCTATGGACCTTCAGAGTGTTGATGAAACACAGAAATTGCATCGGGATTGAATACAACATTCACCATGAGGACTTTTCCCCATGGGAATAATATCTCAAACTGTCTACGCTTTGATCGCTCCCTGGATGACGAGTAGTATTTTCCGAAGCACATCTGGAGGATTTCTGAAGTCTGTGGACCTTCCGAATATTGATGAAATACAGAAATTGTATCGGCATTCAACAGAACAGACACTATCTGGATTTATCTACATGGGACCAATGTCTCAAACTGTCTACGATTTGATTGATTCCTGGAAGACCAGTAGTAGTTTGTGAAGCCCATGTGGAGTCATACTGTAACCTGTGGACCTTCAGAGTGTTGATGAAACACAGATATTGCATCGGGATTGAATAAAACCGGCACCATGCGGCCTTTTCTCCATGGGAGTAGTGTCTCAAATTTTCTACGCTTTGATTAATTATTGGAAGGCCAGTAGTAGTTTCAAAATCACATCTGGAGGCATTCACTAATCTGTCTACCATCGAGTATTGATGAAACACAGAAATTGCATCGGGATCGAGTACAACAATCACCATGTGGACTTTTCTCCGTGGGAGTAATGTCTCAAACTGTCTACGATTTAACCTACCCCTGGAAGACCAGTAGGTGTTTCCAAAGCATATCTGGAGGCATTCTGTAAGCTGTGGACTTACAGTGTGTTGTTGAAACACAAAAATTGCATCGGGATTGAATACAACAGGCACCATGCGGGCTTTTCTCCATGGGAGTAGAGTCTCAAATTGTCTACGCTTGATTAATTAATGGAAGGCCAGTAGTAGTTTCCGAAGCACATCTGGAGGCATTCACTAATCTGTCTACCATCAGAGTGTTGATGAAACACAGAAATTGCATCGGGATCGAATAAAACAGGACCATGTGGACTTTTCTACATGGGAGTAATGTCTCAAACTGTCTACGCTTTGATCGATTCCTGGAATGCCAGTAGTAGTTTCCGAAGCACATCTAGAGGCATTCTGTAATCTGTGGACTTTCAGAGAGTTGATTAAACACAGAGATTTAATCGAGGTTGAATACAACAGGCACCATGCGGAATTTTCTGCATGTGAGTAATGTCCCAATTGTCTACGCTTTGATTGATTCCTGGAATCCAATAGTAGTTTCCGAAGCACATCGAGAGGCATTCTGTAATCTGTGGACCATCAGAATGTTGATGAAATACAGAAATTGCATCGGCATTTAAAAGAACACACGCCATATGGACTTATCTACATGTGATTAATGTCTCAAACTGCCTACAATTTGATTGATTCCTGGAAGACCAGCAGTAATTTTCAAAGCCCATGTGGAGTCATCCTGTAATCTGTGGACCTTCAGAGTGTTGATGAAACACAGAAATTGCATCGGGATTGAATACAACTGGCACCATGCGGACTTTTCTCCATGGAAGTAATGTATCAAGCTGTCGACGCTTTGATCGTTCCCTGGAAGACCAGCAGTAGTTTCCAAAGCACATATGGAGGCATTCTGTAATCTGTGGAACTTCAGAGTGTTGATGAAACACAGAAATTGCATCGAGATTGAATACAACAGGTACCATGCGGACGTTTCTCCATATGAGTGATGTTCCTAATTGTCTAAGCTTTGATTGATTTCTGGAAGCCAATAGTAGTTTCCGAAGCACATCTAGAGGCATTGTGTAATCTGTGGACCTTCAGAGTGTTGATGAAACACAGAAATTGCATCAGGATTGAGTACAACAGGCACCATGCATACTTTTCACCATGGTAGTAATGTCTCAAACAGTCTACGCTTTGATCGTTCCCTGGAAGACCAGTTGTAGTTTCCGAAGCACATCTGGAGGCTTTCTGTAATCTGTGGACCTTCAGAGTGTTGATGAAATACAGAAAATGCATCAGCATTTGATACAACAATCACCATGCGTACTTTTCTCCATGGGAGTAATGTCTCAAAATGTCTACGCTTTAATCGTTCCCTGGAAGACCATTAGTACTTTCAGAAGCACATCTGGAGGCATTCTGCAATCTGTGGACTTTCAGTGTGTTGGTGAAACTCAGAAATAGCATCGGGATTGAATACAACAGGCACCATGTGGCCTTTTCTCCATGGGAGTAATGTCTCAAACTGTCTACGCTTTGATCGTCCCCTGGAAGACCAGTAGGTGTTTCCATAGCACATCTGGAGGCATTCTGTAGGCTGTTGACTTTCAGTGTGTTGATGAAACATATAAATTGAGTCGGGAAGGAATACAACAGGCACCATGTGGACATTTCTGCATTCTATTAATGTCTCAAACTGTCTACGCTTTGATCGATTCCTGGAAGACCAGTACTTTTTTACGAAGCACATCTGGAGGCACTCTGTAATCTGAGGACCTTCAGAGTGTTGATGAAACTCAGAAATATCATCGGGATTGAATATGACAGGCACCATGCGGAATTTTATCCATGGGAGTAGTGTCTCAAATTGTCTTAGCTTTGATCGTTCCCTGGAAGACCAGTTTTAGTGTCCGAAGCACATCTGGAGGTTTTCTTTAATCTGTGGACCTTCAGATTGTTGATGAAATACAGAAAATGCATCAGCATTTGATACGACAATCACAATGCGGACTTTTCTCCATGGGAGTAATGTCTCAATATGTCTACGCTTTGATCGTTCCCTGGAAGACCATTAGTAGTTTCCTGAAGCACATCTGGAGGCACTCTGTAATCTGTGAAGTTTCAGTGTGTTGGTGCAACACAAAAATTGCATCGGGATTGAATACCACAGGCACCATGTGGACTTTTCTCCAAGGGAATAATGTCTCAAACTGTCTCCGTTTTGATCGATTCTGTAAGACCAGCATTAGTTTCCGAAGCACATCTGTAGGCATTCAGTAATCTGTGGACCTTCAGAGTGTTGATGAAACAAAGGAATCGCATCTAGATTGAATACAACAGGCACCATGTGGACTTTTCTCCATGAGAGTAGTGTCTCGAACTGTCTACGCTTTGATCGTTCCCTGGAGGACCAGTAGTACTTTGCGAAGCACATCTGGAGGCTCTCAGTAATCTGTGGACATTCAGAGTGTTGATGAAATACAGAAAATGCATCAGCATTTGATACAACAATCACCATGCGGGCTTCTCTCCATGGGAGTAATGTCTCAAACTGTCTACGCTATGAACGTTCACTGGAAAACCAATAGTTGTTTCCGAAGCATTTCTGGGGCATTCTGTAATCTGTCTACCTTCTGAGTGTTGATGAAACACATTAATTGCATCGGGATGGAAAACAACAGGCACGATGTGGACTGTTCTCCATAAGCGTAAATTCTCAGACTGTGTACGTTTTGATCGTTTCGTGGAAGACTAGTAGTAGATTCCGAAGCACATCTGTAGGCTTTCAGTATTCTGTGGACCTTCAGAGTGTTGATAAAATACAGAAATTGCATCGGATTTTAATACATCATATACCATGCGGACTTATCTACAAGGGATTAATGTCTCAACTTGTCTACGTTTGTTTCGATTCCTGGAAGACCAGTAGTAGTTTCCGAAGCACATCTCGAGAAATTCTGTAATCTGTGGACCTTCAGAGTGTTGATGAAACACAGAAATTGCATCAGGTTTGAATACAAAATGCACCATGCGGACTTTTCTCCATAGGAGTAATGTCTCAATCTGTCTACGTTTTGATCGATTTCTGTAAGACCAGTAGTAGTCTCCGAAGCACATCTGGAGGCATTCTGCAATCTGCAGACATTCAGTATGTTGATGAAACACAGAAATTGCATCACGATTTAATACAACAGGCACCATGCGGACTTTTCTCCATGGGAGTAATGTCTCAAATTGTCTACGGTTTGATCGATTCCTGGAAGACCAGTAGTTTTTTACGAAGCACATCTGTAATCACTCACTAAACTGTCTTCCGTCAGAGTGTTGATGAAAAACAGAAATTGCATCGGGATCGAATTCAACAGGCACCATGTGGACTTTTCCCCATGGGAATAATGTCTCAAACTGTCTACGTTTTGATCGATTCTGAAAGACTAGTAGTAGTTTCCGAAGCACATCTGGAGGCATTCTGTAATCTGTTGACCTTCAGAGTGTTGATGAAACACAGGAATTGCATCGGGATTGAAAACTACAGGCACCATTCGGACTTTTCTCCATGGGAATAATGTCTCAAACTGTCTACGTTTTGATCGATTCTGAAAGACCAGTAGTAGTTTCCGAAGCACATCTGGAGGCTTTCTGAAGTCTGTGGACGTTCAGAATGTTGATGAAATAAAGAAAATTCATCTGCATTTAATACAACAATCACCATGAGGACTTTTCTCAATGGGAGTAATGTCTCAAACTGTCTACGATTTGATCGTTCCCTGGAACAGCAGAAGTAGTTTCCGAAGCACATCTGGAGGCTTTCTGAAGCCTGTGGACATTCAAAGTGTTTATCAAATAAAGAAAAAGCATCTGCATTTAATTCAACAATCACCATGCGGACATTTCTCCATGGGAGTAATGTCTCAATGTGTCTACGCTTTGATCGTTCACCGGAAGACCAGTAGTAGTTGCCGAAGCACATCTGAAGGCATTCTGTAATCTGAGGACTTTCAGAGTGTTGATGAAACACAGAAATTCTATCAAGATCGAATACAACAGGCGTGATGTAGACTTTTCTCCATGGGAGTAATGTCTCAAATTGTCTACGGTTTGATCGATTCCTGGAAGACCAGGAGTTTTTTACGAAGCACATCTGGAGGCACTCTGTAATCTGCGGACCTTCAGAGTGTTGATAAAACACAGAAATTGCATCGGGATTGAATACAACAGGCACCATGCGGATTTTTATCCATTGGAGTAATGTCTCAAACTGTCGACGCTTTGATCGTTCCCTGGTAGACCAGTTGTAATTTCCGAAGCACATCTGGAGGCATTCACTAATCTGTCTACCATCAGAGTGTTGATGAAACACAGAAATTGCATCAGGATCGAATACAACATTCACCATGTGGACTTTTCTCCATGGGAATAATGTCTCAAACTGTCTACGTTTTGATCGATACAGTAGGACCAGTAGTAGTTTCCGAAGCACATCTGGAGTCATTCAGTATTCTGTGGACCTTTCAGAGTGTTGATGAAACACAGGAATCGCATCTGGATCGTATACAACAGGCACCATGTGGACTTTTCTCCATGAGAGTAATGTCTCAAACTGTCTACGCTTTGATCGTTCCCTGGAGGACCAGTAGTAGTTTACGAAGCACATCTGGAGGCATTCTGTGATCTGTGGACCTTCGGAGTGTTGATGAATCACAGAAATTGTATCGGGATTGACTACAACAGGTACAAAGCGAACTTTTCTCCAAATGAGTAATTTCTCAAATTGTATATGTTTTGATTGATTCCTGGAAGGCCAGTAGTAGTTTCCGAAGCACATCTAGAGGCATTCTGTAATCTGTGGACCTTCAGAGGTTTGATGAAACACAGAAATTGCTTCGAGATTAAATACAACAGGCACCATGCGGATTTTTCTGCATGTGAGTGATGTCCCAAATTGTGTACGCTTTGATTGATTCCTGGAAGGCCAGTAGTAGATTCCGAAGCACATCTAGAGGCATTCTGTAATCTGTTTCCCTTCCGAGTGTTGATGAAACACATTAATTGCATGGGGATCGAATACAACAGGCACCATGTGGACTTTTCTCCATGGGCGTAAATTCTCAGACTGTGTACGTTTTGATCGTTCCCTGGAAGACTAGTAGTAGTTTCCGAAGCACATCTTGAGACTTTCAGTTTTCTGTGGACCTTCAGAGTGTTGATAAAATACAGAAATTACATCGGCATTTAATACAAAATATACCATGCGGACTTATCCACAAGGGATTAATGTCTCTAATTGTCTACGTTTTTTTCGATTCCTGGAAGAGCAGTAGTAGTTTCCGAAGCACATCTTGAGGCATTCTGTAATCTGTGGACCTTCAGAGTGTTGATGAATCACAGAAATTGTATCGGGATTGACTACAACAGGTACAAAGCGAACTTTTCTCCAAATGAGTAATTTCTCAAATTGTATATGTTTTGATTGAATCCTGGAAGGCCAGTAGTAGTTTCCGAAGCACATCTTGAGGCATTCTGTAAGCTGTGGACTTTCAGTGTGTTGATGAAACACAGAAGTTGAATCGGGATTCAATATAACAGGCACCATGCGGACTTTTCTCCATGGGAGTAATGTCTCAAATTTTCTACGTTTTGATCGATTCTGAAAGACCAGTAGTAGTTTCCGAAGAACATCTGGAGGCATTCTGAAATCTGTGGACTTTCAGTGCGTTGATGAAACACAGAAATTGTATCGAGATTGAAAACAACAGGCACCATTCGGACTTTTCTCCATGGGAATAATGTCTCAATCTGTAAACGTTTTGATCGATTTCTGTAAGACCAGTAGTAATCTCCGAAGCACATCTGGATGCATTCTGTAATCTGTGGACTTTCAGAGCGTTGATGAAACACAGAAATTGTATCAAGATTGCATACAACAGGCACCATGCGGACTTTTCTCCATGGGAGTAATGTCTCAAACTGTCTACGCTTTGATCGTTCCCTGGAAGACGAGTAGTAGTTTTCGAATCACGTCTGCAGGCATTCTGAAATCTGTGGACTTTCAGTGTGTTGATGAAACCTTGTGGACTTTTCTCCATGAGAGTAATGTCTCAAACTGTCTACGCTTTGATCGTTCTCTGAAGGACCAGTAGTAGTTTGCGAAGCACATCTGGTGGCATTCTGTTATCTGTGGAATTTCAGAGTGTTGATGAAACACAGAAATTGTATCGGGATTGAATACAACAGCTACAATGCGAACTTTTCTAAAAATGAGTAATGTCACAAATAGTATATGCTTTGATTGATTCCTGGAAGGCCAGTAGTAGTTTCCGAAGCACATCTAGAGGCATTCTGTAATCTGTGGACCTTCAGAGGGTTGATGAAACACAGACATTGCATCGATATTAAATACAACATGCACCTCGCGGAATTTTCTGCATGTGAGTAATGTCCCAAATTGTCTACTCTTTGATTGATTCCTGGAAGGCCAGTAGTAGATTCCGAAGCACATCTAGAGGCATTCTGTAATCTGTCTACTATCAGAGTGTTGATGAAACACAGAAATTGCATCGGGATCGAATACAACAGGCACCATGCGGAATTCTCTCCATGAGAGTAATGTCTCAAACTGTCTACGCTTTGATCGTTCCCTGGAAGACCAGTAGAAGTTCACGAAGTACATCTTGAGGCATTCTGTAACCTGTGGACCTTCAGAGTGTTGATGAATCACAGAAATTGCATCGGGTTTGAATACAAAATGCACCATGCGGACTTTTCTCCATAGGAGTAATGCCTCAATCTGTCTACGTTTTGATCGATTTCTGTAAGACCAGTAGTAGTCTCCGAAGCACATCTGGAAGCATTCTGCAATCTGTGGACATTCAGAATGTTGATGAAACACAGAAATTGCATCAGGATTTAATACAACAGGCACCATGCGGCCTTTTCTCCATGGGGGTAATGTCTCAATTAGTCTACGATGTGATCGATTCCTGGAAGACCAGTAGTTTTTTCCGAAGCACATCTGGAGGCACTGTGTAATCTGTGGACCTTCAGAGTGTTGATGAAACACAGAAATTGCATCGGGATCTAATATAACAGCCACCATGTGGACTTTTCTCCATGGGAGTAATGTTTCAAACTGTCTACGCATTGATCGTTCCCTGGAAGACCAGTTGGTGTTTCCAAAGCACATCTGGAGGCATTCTGTAAGCTGTGGACTTTCAGTGTGTTGATGAAACACAGAAATTGAATCGGGATTGAATATAACAGGCACCACGTGGACTCTTCTGCATTGGAGTAATGTCTTAAACTGTCTACGCTTTGATCGATTCCTGGAAGACCAATAGTAGTTTTCGAAGCACATGTGGGGCAATTATGTAATCTGGTGACCTTCAGATTGTTGATGAAACACAGATATTGCATCTGGATCATATACAAAAGGCACCATGTGCACTTTTCTCCATGGGAGTAATGTCTCAAACTGTCTACGCTTTGATCGTTCCCTGGAACAGCAGTAGTAGTTTCCGAAGAACATCTCTAGGCTTTCTGAAATCTGAGGACATTGAGAATGTTGGTGAAATAAGGAAAATGCATCTGCATTTAACACAACAGGCACCATGCGGACTTTTCTCCATGGGAGTAATGTCTAGAATTGTCTACGTTTTGATCGATTTCTGTAAGAGCACTAGTAGTCTCCGAATCACATCTGGAGGCATTCTGCAATCTGCGGACAATCTGAACGTTTATGAAACACAAAAATTGCATCGGGATTTAATACAACATTCACCATGCGGAGTTTTCTCCATGAGGGTAATGTCTCAAAATGTCTACGCTTTGATCGATTCCTGGAAGACGAGTAGTTTTTTACGAAGAACATCTGCAGGCACTCTGTATTCTGTTGACCTTCTAGGTGTTGATGAAACACAGGAATTGCATCGGGATTGAAAACAACAGGCACCATTCGGACTTTTCTCCAGGGGAATAATGTCTCAAACTGTCTACGCTTTGATCGTTCCCTGGAAGACCAGTAGTAGTCTCCGAATCACATCTGGAGGCATTCTGTAATCTGCGGACATTCAGAATGTTAATGAAACACAGAAATTGCATCGGGATTTAATACAACAGGCACCATGCTGACTTTTCTCCGTGGGGGTAATGTCTCAAATTGTCTACGGTTTGATCGATTCCTGGAAGACCAGTAGTTTTTTACGAAGCACATCTGCAGGCACTCTGTAATCTGTGGACGTTCAGTGTGTTGATGAAACACAGAAATTGTATCAAGATTGAATACAACAGGCACCATGCGGACTTATCTCCATGGGAGTAATGTCTCAATCTGTCTACGTTTTGATCGATTTCTTTAACACCAGTAGTAGTCTCCGAATCAAATCTGGAGGCATTCTGTAATCTGCGGACATTCAGAGTGTTGATGAAACACAGAAATTGCATGGGGATTTAATATAACAGGCACCATGCGGACTTTTCTCCATGGGGGTAATGTGTCAAATTGTCTACGGTTTGATCGATTCCTGGAAGACCAGTATTTTTTCACGAAGCACATCTGGAGGCACTCTGTAATCTGTGGACCCTCAGAGTGTTGATGAAACACAGAGATTGTATCGGGATTGAATACGACACGCAGCATGCGGAATATTATCCATGCGAGTAATGTCTCAAACTGTCTACGTTTTGATCGATACTGTAAGACCAGTAGTAGTTTCTGAAGCACATCTGGAGGCATTCAGTAATCTGTGGACCTTCACAGTGTTGATGAAACACAGGAATCGCATCTGGATCGAATACAACAGGCACCATGTGGACTTTTCTCCATGAGGGTAATGTCTCAAACTGTCTACGCTTTGATCGTTCCCTGGAGGACCAGTAGTAGTTTGCGAAGCACATCTGGTGGGATTCTGCTATCTTTGGACCTTCAGAGTGTTGTGGAAACACTGAAATTGTATCAGGATTGAATACAAGAGGTACAATACGAACTTTTCTCCAAATGAGTAATGTCTCAAATTGTATATGCTTTGATTGATTCCTGGAAGGCCAGTAGTAGTTTCAGAAGCACATCTAGAGGCACTCTGTAATCTGTGGACCATCAGAGGATTGATGAAACACAGAAATTACATCGAGATTGAATACAACAGGCACCATGCGGAATTTTCTGCATGTGAGTAATGTCCCAAATTGTCTACGCTTTCATTGATTCCGGGAAGGCCAGTAGTAGTTTCCGAAGCACATCTAGAGGCATTCTGTAATCAGTTTACGTTCAGAGTGTTGATGAATCACAGAAATTGCATCAGTATTGAATACAACTGGCACCATGGGGACTTTTCACCATGGGAGTAATGTCTCAAACTGTCTACGCTTTGCTCGTTCCCTGGATGACCAGTTGTAGTTTCCGAAGCACACCTCGAGGCTTTCTGTAATCTGTGGGCATTCACAGTGTCGATGAAATACAGAAAATGCATCATCATTTGATACAACGATCACCATGCCAGCTTCTCTCCATTTGAGTAATGTCTCAAACTGTCTACGCTATGATCGTTCACTGGAAAACCAATAGTTGTTTCCGAAGCATATCTGGGGCATTCTGTAATCTGTCTACCTTCAGTGTGTTGATGAAACACATTAATTGCATCGGGATCGAATTCAACAGGCACCATGTGGACTTTTCTCCATGGGTGTAAATTCTCAGACTGTGTACGTTTTGATCGTTCCCTGGAAGACTAGTAGTAGTTTCCAAAACACATCTGGAGGCTTTCAGTATTCCGTGGACCTTCAGAGTGTTGATAAAATACAGAAATTGCATCGGAATTTAATACAACATATACCATGCGGACTTATCTACAAGTGAAGACCAGTACTGGTTTCCGAAGCACATCTTGAGGCATTCTGTAATCTGTGGACCTTCAGAGTGTTGATGAAACACAGAAATTGCATCGGGTTTGAATACAAAATGCACCATGCGGACTTTTCTCCATGGGGGTAATGTCTCAAATTGTCTACGCTTTGATCGATTCCTGGAAGACCAGTAGTTTTTTCCGAAGCACATCTGGAGTCTTTCTGAAATCTGTGGACATTCAGAATGTTGATGAAATAAAGAAAATGCATCTGCATTTAATACAACAATCACCATGAGGACTTTTCTCAATGGGAGTAAGGTCTTAAAGTGTCCACGCTTTGATCGTTCACTGGAAGACCAGTAGTAGTTTCCAAAGCACATCTGGAGGCATTCTGAAATCTGTTTACTTTCAGTGTGTTGATGAAACACAGAAATTGCGTCGGGATTAAATACAAAATGCACCATGCTGACTTTTCTCCATAGGAGTAATGTCTCAATCTGTCTACGTTTTGATCGATATATGTAAGACCAGTGGTAGTCTCCGAATCACATCTGGAGGCATTCTGTAATCTGCAGACATTCAGAATGTTGATGAAACACAGGAATTGCATCGGGATTTATTACAACAGGCAACATGCGGACTTTTCTCCATGGGGGTAATGTCTCAAATTGGCTACGCTTTGATCGATTCCTGGAAGACCAGTAGATTTTTACGAAGCAGATCTGTAATCTGTGGACCTTCAGAGTGTTGATGAAACACAGAAATTTCATCGAGATTTAATACAACTGGCACCATGCGGACTTTTCTCCATGGGAGTAATGTCACAAATTGTCTACGGTTTGATCGATTCCTGGAAGATCAGTAGTTTTTTACGATGGACATCTGGAGGCACTCTGTAATCTCTGGACCTTCAGAGTGTTGATGAAACACAGAAATTGTATCGGGATTGAATACGACAGGCACCATGCGAATTTTTATCCATGGGAGTAATGTCTGACACTGTCAACGCTTTCATCGTTCCCTTCAGGACCAGTAGTAGTTTCCGAAGCACATCTGGAGGCATTCACTAATCTGTCTACCATCAGTGTGTTGATGAAAACCAGAAATTGCACCCGGATCGAATTCAGCAGGCACCATGTGAACTTTTCTCCATGGGACTAATGTCTCAAACTGTCTACGTTTTGGTCGGTTCTGAAAGACTAGTAGTAGTTTCCGAAGCACATATGGAGGCATTCTGTAATCTGTTGACCTTCAGAGTGTTGATGAAACACAGGAATTGCATCGGGATTGAAAACAACAGGCATCATTCGGACTTTTCTCCATGGGAATAATGTCTCAAACTGTCTACGTTTTGATCGATTCTGGAAGACCAGTAGTAGTTGCCGAAGCACATCTGGAGGCATTCTGTAATCTGTGGACCTTCGGAGTGTTAATGAAACACAGTAATTGCATCCGGATTGAAAACAAAAGGTACGATGTGGACATATTTGCATTGGAGTAATGTCTCAATATGTGTACGCTTTGATCGATTCCTGGAAGACCAGTAGTAGTTTCCGAAGCACATCTGGAGGCATTCTGTAATCTGTGGACGTTCAGAGTGATGATGAAAAACAGAAATTGCATCGGGATCGAATTCAACAGGCACCATGTGGACTTTTCTCCATGGGAATAATATCCCAAACTGTCTACGTTTTGATCGATTCTGAAAGACTAGTAGTAGTTTCCGAAGCACATCTGGAGGCTTTCTAAAATCTGTGGACATTCAGAATGTTGATGAAATAAAGAAAATGCATCTGCATTTAATAAAACAATCACCATGCGGATATTTCTCAATGGGAGTAATGTCTCAAAGTGTCCACGCTTTGATCGTTCACTGGAAGACCAGTAGTAGCTTCCGAAGCACATCTGGAGGCATTCTGAAATCTGTGGCCTTTCAGTGTGTTGATGAAACACAGAAATTGCATCGTGATTGAGTACAAAATGTACCATGCGGACTTTTCTCCATGGGAGTAATGTCTCAAAGCGTCTACGCTTTGATCGTTCACTTTAAGACCAGTAGTATTTCCGTAGCACATCTGGAGGCATTCTGAAATCTGTGGCCTTTCAGTGTGTTGATGAAACACAGAAATTGCATCGGGATTAAATACAAAATGCACCTTGCGTACTTTTCTGCATAGGAGTAATGTCTCAATCTGTCTACGCTTTGATCGCTATCTGTAGTAGTCTCCGAATCACATCTGGAGGCATTCTGTAATCTGCGGACATTCAGAATGTTGATGAAACACAGAAATTTAATCGGGATTTAATGCAACAGGCACCATGCGGACTTTTCTCCATGGGGGTAATGTCTCAAATTGTCTACGCATTGATCGATTCCTGGAATACCAGTAGATTTTTACGAAGCACATCCGCATTCACTCTTTAATCTGTGGACCTTACGAGTGTTGATGAAACACAGAAATTGTATTGGGATTGAATACGACAGGCACCATGCGAATTTTTATCCATGGGAGTAATGTCTGAAACTGTCGACGTTTTCATCGTTCCCTTCAGGACCAGTAGTAGTTTCCGAAGCACATCTGGAGGCATTCTGTAATCTGTTGACCTTCAGAGTGTTGATGAAACACAGGAATGGCATTGGGATTGAAAACAACAGGCACCATTGGGACTTTTCTCCATGGGAATAATGTCTCAAACTGTCTACGTTTTGATCGATTCTCGAAGACCAGTAGTAGTTTCCGAAGCACATCTGGAGGCATTCTGTAATCTGTGAACCTTCGAAGTGTTGATGAAACACAAAAATTGCATCGGGATTTAATACAACAGGCACCATGCGGACTTTTCTCCATGGGGGTAATGTCTCAAATTGTCTACGCTTTGATCGATTCCTGGAAGACCAGTAGTTTTTTACGAAGCACATCTGGAGGCACTCAGTAATCTGTGGACCTTCAGAGTGTTGATAAAACACAGAAATTGCATCGGGATTGAATACGTCAGGCACGATGCGGAATTTTATCCATGGGAGAAATGTCTCAAACTGTCTACTCTTTGATCGTTCCCTGGACGACCAGTAGCAGTTTCCGAAGCACATCTGGAGGCATTCACTAGTCTGTCTACCATCAGTGTTGTTGAAACACAGAAATTGCACCGGGATCGTATACAACAGCCACCATGTGGACTTTTCTCCATGGGTGTAATGTCTCAAACTGTCTACGCTTTGATCGTTCATTGGAACAGCAGTAGTAACTTCCGAAGCACATCTGGAGGCTTCCTGAAATCTGTGGACATTCAGAATGTTGATGCAATAAAGAAATTGCATCTGCATTTAATACGTCAATCACGATGCGGATATTTCTCAATGGGAGTAATGTTTCAAAGTGTCCACGCTTTGATCGTTTACTGGAAGACCAGTAGTAGTTTCCGAAGCCCATCTGGAGCCATTCTTAAATCTGTCTACCGTCAGGGTGTTGATGAAGCACAGAAATTGCATCGGGATTGAGTACAAAAGGCACCATGCTCACTTTTCTGCATGGGAGTAATGCCTCAAATTGTCTATAGTTCACTGGAAGACAAATAGTTGTTTCCGAAGCACATCTGGAGGCATTCTGTAATCTGTCTACCTTCAGAGTGTTGATGAAACACATTAATTACATCGGGATCGAATACAACAGGCACCATGTGGACTTTTCTAAATGGGCGAAAATTCTCAAACTGTGTACGTTTTGATCGTTCCCTGGAAGACTAGTAGTAGTTTCTGAAGCACATCTGGAGGCATTCTGTAATCTGCGGACATTCAGAATGTTGATGAAACACAGAAATTGCATCGGGAGTAATGTCTCAAACTCTCTACGCTTTGATCGTTCCCTGGAAGACCAGTAGCATTTTCCGAAGCACATCTGGAGGCTTTCACTAATCTGTCTACCATCAGAGTGTTGATGAAACACAGAAATTGCATCGGGATCGAATACAACAGGCACCATGTGGACTTTTCTCCATGGGAATAATGACTCAAACTGTCTACGTTTTGATCGATTCTGAAAGAGTAGTAGTAGTTTCCGAAGCACATCTGGTTCTATTCTGTTATCTGTGGA
Organism: Schistocerca gregaria; assembly: GCF_023897955.1. Classification (NCBI taxonomy): domain Eukaryota; kingdom Metazoa; phylum Arthropoda; class Insecta; order Orthoptera; family Acrididae; genus Schistocerca; species Schistocerca gregaria. The sequence continues at coordinate 47,501,152 of NC_064927.1, forward strand.
TCTACAGAGTGTTGATGAAACACAGAAATTGTATCGGGATTTAATACAACAGGCACCATTCGGACTTTTCTCCATGGGGGTAATGTCTCAAAGTGTCTACGCTTTGATTGATTCCTGGAAGGCCAGTAGTAGTTTCCGAAGCACATCTGGAGGCATTCTATAATCTGTGGACCTTCAGAGTGGTGATGAAATACGCAAAATGCATCAGCATTTAATACAACAATCACCATGCAGACTCTTCGCCATGGGTGTAATGTCTCAAACTGTCTACGCTTTGATCGATTCCTGGAAGACCAGTAGTTTTTTTACGAAGCACATCTGGATGCATTCTGTAATCTATGGACCTTCAGAGTGTTGATGAAACACAGAATTTGGCTTGGGATTGAATACGACAGGCACCATGCGAAATTTTATCCATGGGAGTAATGTCTCAAACTGTCTACGCTTTGATCGTTCCCTGGAAGACCAGTAGCATTTTCCGAAGCACATCTGGAGGCTTTCACTAATCTGTCTACCATCAGAGTGTTGATGAAACACAGAAATTGCATCGGGATCGAATACAACAGGCACCATGTGGACTTTTCTCCATGGGAATAATGACTCAAACTGTCTACGTTTTGATCGATTCTGAAAGAGTAGTAGTAGTTTCCGAAGCACATCTGGTTCTATTCTGTTATCTGTGGATCTACAGAGTGTTGATGAAACACAGAAATTGTATCGGGATTTAATACAACAGGCACCATTCGGACTTTTCTCCATGGGGGTAATGTCTCAAAGTGTCTACGCTTTGATTGATTCCTGGAAGGCCAGTAGTAGTTTCCGAAGCACATCTGGAGGCATTCTATAATCTGTGGACTTTCAGAGTGTTGATGAAACACAGAAATTGCACCGGGATTGAATAGAACATACACCGTGCGGACTTTTCTGCATGGGAGTAATGTCTCAAAGTGTCTACGCTTTGATCGTTCCCTGGAAGGCCAGTAGTAGTTTCTGAAGCACATCTGGAGGCATTCTGTAATCTGTGGACCTTCAGAGTGTTGATCAAACACAGAAATTGCACCGGGATTGAATAGAACATACACCGTGCGGACTTTTCTGCATGGGAGTAATGTCTCAAACTGTCTACGCTGTGATCGTTCCCTGGAAGACCAGTAGTAGTTTCCGAAGCAAATCTGGAGGCACTCTGCAATCTGTGGACCTTCAGAGTGTTGATGAAACACAGAAATTTCATCGGGATTAAATACGACAGGCACCATGCGGAATTTTATCCACGGAAATAATGTCTCAAATTGTCGACGATTTGATTGTTCCCTGGAAGACCAGTAGTAGTTTCCGAAGCAAGTCTGGAGGCTTTCTGTAATCTGTGGACCTTCAGAGTGTTGATGAAATACAGATATTGCATCAGCATTTAATACAACAATCAACATGCGAACTTTTCGCCAAGGGAGTAATGTCTCAAACTGCGTACGATGTGATCGTCCCCTGGAAGACCAGTAGTAGTTTCCGAAGCACATCTGGAAGCATTCTGTAATCTGTGGATATTCCGAGTGTTGATGAAATATAGAAATTGCATCGGGATTGAATACAAGAGGAGCGATTCAGTCTTTACTCCATGGCAATAATGTCTCAAACTGTCTAAGGTTTGATCGTTCCCTGGAAGACCAGTAGCAGTTAACGAAGCACATCTGGAGGCTTTCAGTAATCTATCTACCATCAGAGTGTTGATGAAACACAGAAATTGCAGCGGGATTGAATACAACAGGCACCATGCTGACTTTACTCCATGGGGGTAATGTCTCAAAGTGTCTACGCTTTGATTGAATCCTGGAAGGCCAGTAGTAGTTTCCGAAGCACATCTGGAGGCATTCTGTAATCTGTGGACCTTCAGAGTGTTGATGAAACACAGAAATTGCACCGGGATTGAATAGAACATACACCGTGCGGACTTTTCTGCATGGGAGTAATGTCTCAAAGTGTCTACGCTTTGATCGTTCCCTGGAAGACCATTAGTAGCTTCCGAAGCACATCTGGAGGCATTCTGTAATCTGTGGACCTTCAGAGTGTTGATGAAACGCAGAAATTGCACCAGGATTGATTAGAACATACACCGTGCGGACTTTTCTGCATGGGAGTAATGTCCCTTGATCGTTCCCTGGAGGACCAGTAGTAGTTTGCGAAGCACATCTAGAGGCATTCTGTTATCTGTGGAACTTCAGAGTGTTGATGAAACACAGAAATTGCATAGGGATTGAATACAACAACCACCATGCGGACTTTTCCCCATGGGAGTAATGTCTAAAACTGTCTACGCTTTGATCGTTGCCTGGAAGACCAGTAGTAGTTTCCGAAGCTCATCTGGAGGCATTCTATTATCTGTGTACCTTCAGAGTGTTGATGAAATTCGGAAAATGCATCAGCATTTAATACAACAATCACCATGCAGACTTTTCGCCATGGGAGTAATGTCGCAAAGTGTCTACGCTTTGATCGTTCCCTGCAAGACCAGTAGTAGTTTCCGAAGCACATCTGGAGGCATTCTGTAATCTGTGGATCTTCCGAGTTTTGATGAAATATAGAAATTGCATCGGGATTGAATACAAGAGGCGCGATTCAGACCTACCTCCATGGCAACAATGTCTCAAACTGTATACGCATTGATCGATTCCTGGAAGACCAGTAGTTTTTTTACGAAGCACATCTGGATGCATTCTGTAATCTGTGGACCTTCAGAGTGTTGATGAAACAAAGAATTTGCATTGGGATTGAATACGACAGGCACAATGCGGAATTTTCTACATGGGAGTAATGTGTCAAACTGTCTAAGCTTTGATCGTTCCCTGGAAGACCAGTAGCAGTTAACGAAGCACATCTGGAGGCTTTCAGTAATCTATCTACCATCAGAGTGTTGATGAAACACTGATATTGCATCGGGATCGAATACAACACGCACCATGTGGACTTTTCTCACTGGGAGTAATGTCTCCAACTGTCTACGCTTTGATCGTTCCCTGGAAGACAAATAGTTGTTTCCGAAGCACATCTGGAGGCATTCTGTAATCTGTGGACCTTCAGAGTGTTGATGAAACACAGAATTTGCATTGGGATTGAATACGACAGGCACCATGCAAATTTTATCCATGGAAGTAATGTCTCAAACTGTCTACGCATTGATCGTTCCCTGGAAGACCAGTAGCAGTTTCCGAAGCACATCTGGATGCATTCACTAATCTGTCTACCATCAGAGTGTTGAAGAAAAATACAGAAATTGCATCGGGATTGAATACAACAGGCACCATGTGGACTTTTCTCAATTTGAGTAATGTCTCAAAATGTCTACGCTTTAATCGTTCCCTGGAACAGCAGTAGTGGTTTCGGTAGCACATCTTGAGGCTTTCTGAAATTTGTGGACATTCAGAGTGTTGATGAAACACAGAAATTGCATCGGGATTGAATACAACAGTCACCATGCGCACTTTTCTCCATGGGAGTAATGTCTCAAACTGTCTACACTTTGATTGATTCCTGAGAGGCCAGTAGTAGTTTCCGAAGCTCATCTAGAGGCATTCTGTAATCTGTGGACCTTCAGAGTGTTGATGAAATACAGAAATTGCATCAGCAATGAATACAACAATCACCATGCGGACTTTTCTCCATGGGAGTAATGTCTCAAACTGTCTACGCTTTGATCGTTCCCTGGAAGACCAGTAGTAGTTTCCGAAGCAAATCTGGAGGCATTCTGCTATCTGTGGAACTTCAGATAGTTGATGAAACACAGAAATTGCATAGGGATTGAATACAACAACCACCATGCGGACTTTTCACCATGGGAGTAATGTCTCTTAATCGTTCCCTGGAGGACCAGTAGTAGTTTGCGAAGCACATCTGGAGGCATTCTGTAATCTGTTGACCTTCAGAGTGTTGATGAAACACAGAAATTGCACCGGGATTGAATAGAACATACACCGTGCGGACTTTTCTGCATGGGAGTAATGTCTCAAAGTGTCTACGCTTTGATCGTTCCCTGGAAGACCATTAGTAGTTTCCGAAGCACATCTGGAGGCATTCTGTAATCTGTGGACCTTCAGAGTTTTGATGAAACACAGAAATTGTACCGCGATTGAATAGAACATACACCGTGCGGACTTTTCTGCATGGGAGTAATGTCTCAAAGTGTCTACGCTTTGATCGATTCCTGGATGACCAGTAGTAGTTTCCGAAGCACATCTGGAGGCATTCACTAATCTGTCTACCATCAGAGTGTTGCTGAAACACAGAAATTGCATCGTGATTGAATACAACAGAGACCATATGGACTTTTCTCCATTTGAGTAATGTCTCAAACTGTCTTATCGTTCCCTGAACAGCAGTAGTGGTTTCCGAAGCATATCTTGAATCTTTCTGAAATCTGTGGACATTCAGAGTGTTGATGAAACACAGAAATTGCATCCGGATTGAATACAACTGGCACAATGCAGACTTTTCTCCATGGAAGTAATGTCTCAAACTGAATACGGTTTGATCGATTCCTGGAAGGCCAGTAGTAGTTTTCGAAGCCCATGTTGAGGCATTCTGTAATCTGCGGACCTTCAGAGTGTTGATAAAAAACACAGAAATTGCATCTGGTTTTAATACAACAGTCAGCATGCGGACTTTTCTAAATGGGAGTAATGTCTCAAACTGTCTACGTTTTGATTGATTCCTGAAAGGCCAGTAGTTGTTTCCGAGGCACATCTAGATTCATTCTGTAATCTGCGGACCTTGAGAGTCTTGATGAAACACAGAAATTGCATCAGGATTGAATACAACAGGCACCACGCGGACTTTTCTCCATGGGAGTAATGTCTCATACTCTCAACGCTTTGACCGATTCTTGGATACCAGTAGTAGTTTCCGAAGCACATCTGGAGGCATTCTGTAATCTGTCTACCTTCACAGTTTTAATGAATCACAGAAATTGCATCGGGATCGAATACAACTGGCACCATGTGGACTTATCTCCATGGGAGTAATATCTCAAACTCTCTACGCTTTGACCGATTCTTGGATACCAGTAGTAGTTTCCGAAGCACATCTGGAGGCATTCTGTAATGTGTTGACCTTCAGAGTGTTGATGAAACGCAGGAATTGCATCGGGATTGAAAACAACAGGCACCATGTGGACTTTTCTGCATTGGAGTAATGTCTCAAACTGTCTACGCTTTGATCGTTGCCTGGAAGACCAGTAGTAGTTTCCGAAGCGCATCTGGAGGCATTCTATTATCTGTGGACCTTCAGAGTGGTGATGAAATACGCAAAATGCATCAGCATTTAATACAACAATCACCATGCAGACTCTTCGCCATGGGTGTAATGTCTCAAACTGTCTACGCTTTGATCGATTCCTGGAAGACCAGTAGTTTTTTTACGAAGCACATCTGGATGCATTCTGTAATCTATGGACCTTCAGAGTGTTGATGAAACACAGAATTTGGCTTGGGATTGAATACGACAGGCACCATGCGAAATTTTATCCATGGGAGTAATGTCTCAAACTGTCTACGCTTTGATCTTTCCCTGGAAGACTAGTAGCAGTTTCCGAAGCACATCTGGATGCATTCACTAATCTGTCTACCATCAGAGTGTTGATGAAACACAGAAATTGCATAGGGATTGAATAAAACAGGCACCATGTGGACTTTTCTCCATTTGAGTAATGTCTCAAACTATCTACGCTTTTATCGTTCCCTGGAACAGCAGTAATGGTTTCCGAAGCACATCTTGTGGCTTTCTGAATTCTGTGGACATTCAGAGTGTTGATGAAACACAGAAATTGCATCGGGATTGAATACAACTGGCACAATGCGGACTTTTCTCCATGGGAGTAATGTCTCAAACTGCCTACGCTTTGATCGAGTCCTGGAAGGCCAGTAGTAGTTTTCGAAGCCCATGTTGAGGCAATCTGTAATCTGCGGACTTTCAGAGTATTGATAAAAAACACAGAAATTGCATCGGGTTTTAATACAACAGTCACCATGCGGACTTTTCTCCATGGGAGTAATGTCTCAAACTGTCTACGCTTTGATTGATTCCTGAGAGGCCAGTAGTAGTTTCCGAAGCACATCTAGAGGCATTCTGTAATCTGCGGACCTTGAGAGTGTTGATGAAACACAGAAATTGCATCAGGATTGAATACAACAGGCACCATGTGGACTTTTCAATATGGGAGTAATGTCTCTTGGTCGTTCCCTGGAGGACCAGTAGTAGTTTGCGAAGCACATCTAGAGGCATTCTGCTATCTGTGGAACTTCAGAGTGTTGATGAAACACAGATATTGCATAGGGATTGAATACAACAACCACCATGCGGACTTTTCTCCATGGGAGTAATGTCTAAAAGTGTCTACGCTTTGTTCGTTCACTGGAAGACCAGTATTAGTTTCCGAAGCACATCTGGAGGCATTCTGTAATCTGTGGACCTTCAGAGTGTTGATGAAACACAGAAATTGCATCGGAATTGAATACAACAGGCACCATGCGGACTTATCTCCATGGGAGTAATGTCTCAAATTTTCTACGCTTTGATCGTTCCCTGGAAGACCAGTAGTAGTTTCCGAAGTACATCTGCAGGCTTTCTGTAAACAGTGGACCTTCAGAGTGTTGATGAAACACAGAAATTGCATCGGGATTGAATACAACAGTTTCCATATGGACTTTTCTCAAGGGAGGAATGTCTCAAACTGTCTCCGTTTTGATCGAATTCTGGAAGACTAGTAGTAGTTTCCGAAGCACATCTGGAGGCATTCTGTAATCTGTGGACCTTCAGAGTGTTGATGAAACACAGAAATTGCATCGGGATTGAATAGAACATGCACCGTGCGGACTTTTCTGCATGGGAGTATTGTCTCAAAGTGTCTACGCTTTGATCGATTCCTGGATGACCAGTAGTAGTTTCCCAAGCACATGTGGAGACATTCTGTAATCTGTGGACCTTCAGAGTGTTGATGAAACACAGAAATTTCATAGGGTTGAATACAACAGGCACCATGCTGACTTTACTCCATGGGGGTAATGTCTCAAAGTGTCTACGCTTTGAATGATTCCTGGAAGGCCAGTACTAGTTTCCGAAGCACATTTAGATTCATTCTGTAATCTGTGGAACTTCAGAGTGTTGATGAAACACAGAAATTGCATCGAGATTGAATACAACAGGCACCATGCGGACTTTCCTCCCTATGAGTAATGTCTCAAACTGTTTACACTTTAATCGTTCCCTGGAAGACCAGTTGTAGTGTCCGAAGCACATCTGGAGGCATTCTGTAATCTGTGGACCTTCAGAGTGTTGATGAAACTCTGAAATTGCATCGGGATGGAATACAACAATCACCATGAAGACTTTTCTTAAGGGATGTGTGTCTCAAACTGTCTCCGTTTTGATCGAATTCTGGGAGACCAGTGGTAGTTTCCGAAGTACATCTGGAGGCATTCAGTAATCTGTGGACCTTCATTGTGTTGATGAAACACAGATATTGCATAGAGATGTAATACAACAGGCACAATGCGGATTTTTCTCCATGGGGGGAATGTCTCAAACTGCCTACGCTTTGATCTATTCCTGGAAGACCAGTTGTAGTTTCCGAAGCACATCTGGAGGCATTCTGTAATCTGTGGACCTTCAGAGTGTTGATGAAACACAGAAATTGCATCGGGATTGAATACAACAGTTTCCATATGGACTTTTCTCAAGGGAGGAATGTCTCAAACTGTCTCCGTTTTGATCGAATTCTGGAAGACTAGTAGTAGTTTCCGAAGCACATCTGGAGGCATTCTGTAATCTGTGGACCTTCAGAGTGTTGATGAAACACAGAAATTGCATCGGGATTGAATAGAACATGCACCGTGCGGACTTTTCTGCATGGGAGTATTGTCTCAAAGTGTCTACGCTTTGATCGATTCCTGGATGACCAGTAGTAGTTTCCCAAGCACATGTGGAGACATTCTGTAATCTGTGGAGCTTCAGATAGTTGATGAAACACAGAAATTGCATCAGGATTGAATACAACAGGCACCATGTGGACTTTGCTCCATGTGAATAATGTCTCAATCTGTCTACGCTTTGATCGTTCTCTGGATGACCAGTAGTAGTTTCCGAAGCACATGTGGAGACATTCTGTAATCTGTGGAGCTTCAGTTTGTTGGTGAAACACAGATATTGCATCGGGATTGAATACAACAATTACCATAAGGACTTTTCTCAAGGGAGAAATGCCTCAAACTCTCTCCGTTTTGATCGAATTCTGGAAGACCAGTAGTAGTTTCCGAAGCACATCTGGAGGCATTCTGTAATCTGTGGACTTTCAGTGTGCTGATGGAACACTGAAATTGTATCGGGATTGAATACAACAGGAACCATTCGGACTTTTCCCCATGGGAATAATGCCTCAAAATGTCTACGCTTTGATCGTTACCATGAAGACCAGTAGTAGTGTCCTAAGCACATCTGGAGTTATTCTGGAATCTGTGGACTTTCAGAGTGTTGATGAAACACAGAAATTGCATCGGGATTGAATACAACAGGCACCATGCGGACTTTTCTCCACGTGAGTAATGTCTCAAACTGTCTACGATTTGATCGTTCCCTGGATGACCAGTAGTAGTTTCGGAAGCACATGTAGAGACATTCTGTAATCCGTGGAGCTTCAGATTGTTGATGAAACACAGATATTGCATCGGGATTGAATACAACAATTACCATAAGGACTTTTCTCAAGGAAGGAATGTCTCAAACTGTCTCCGTTTTGATCGAATTCTGGAAGACCAGTAGTAGTTTCCGAAGCACATCTGGAGGCATTCTGTAATCTGTGGACATTCAGAGTGTTGATGAAACACAGAAATTGCATCGGGACTGAATAGAACATGCACCGTGCGGACTTTTCTGCATGGGAGTACAGTCTCAAAGTGTCTGCGCTTTGATCGTCCCCTGGAAGACCAGTAGGTGATTCCGAAGCACATCTGGAGGCATTCTGTAATCTGTGGACTTTCAGTGTGTTGATGGAACACAGAAATTGCATCGGGATTGAATGCAAAAGGCACGATTCGGACTTTTCTCTATGGGAATAATGTCTCAAGCTGTCTACGCTTTGATCGTTCCCTGGAAGACCAGTTGTAGTGTCCGAAGCACATCTGGAGGCTTTCTGTAATCTGTCTACCTTCAGAGGGTTGATGATACTCTGAAATTGCATCGGGATGGAATACAACAAACAGCATGCGGACTTTTCTTAAGGGAGGTGTGTCTCAAACTGTCTCCGTTTTGATCGAATTCTGGGAGACCAGTAGTAGTTTCCGAAGTACATCTGGAGGCATTCAGTAATCTGTGGACCTTCATTGTGTTGATGAAACACAGATATTGCATAGGGATGTAATACAACAGGCACAATGCGGATTTTTCTCCATGGGGGGATGTTTCAAACTGCCTACGCTTTGATCGATTCCTGGAAGACCAGTAGTAGTTTCCGAAGCACATCTGGAGGCATTCTGTAATCTGTGGACTTTCAGTGTGTTGATGGAACACAGAAATTGTATCGGGATTGAATACAACAAGAACCATTCGGACTTTTCTACTTGGGAATAATGCCTCAAATTGTCTACGCTTTGATCGTTCCCTTGAAGACCAGTAGTAGTTTCCTAAGCACATCTGGAGGCATTCTGCAATCTGTGGACTTTCAGAGTTTTGATGAAACACAGATATTGCATCGGGATTGACTACAACAGGTCCCATTTGGACTTTTCTCCTTTTGAATAATGACTCAGATTGTCTTCGTTTTGATCGATTTCTGAGAGACCGGTAGTAGTAGTTTCCGAAGGTCATCTGGAGGCATTCTGTAATTTGTGGACCATCAGAGTGTTGATGAAACACAGAAATTGCATCGGGATTGAATACAACAGGCACCATGCCGACTTTTCTGCATCGGAGTAACGTCTCAAACCGTCTACACACAGATCGATTCCTTTAAGACCAGTAGTAGTTGGCGAAAGAACATCTGGAGGCATTCTGTAATCTGTGGACCTTCAGATTGTTGATGAAACACAGAAATTGCGTCTGTATCGAATACAACAGGCACCATGTGGGCTTTTCACCATGGGAGTAATGTCTCAAACTGTCTACGCTTTGATCGTTCAGTGGAGGACCTGTATTTGTTTGCGAAGCACATCTGGTGGCATTCTGTTATCTGTGGACCTTCAGAGTGTTGATGAAACACAGAAATTGCATAGGGATTGAATACAACAGCCACCATGTGGACTATTCAAAATGGGAGTAATTTCTCAAATTGTCTACGCTTTGATTGATTGCTGGAAACCCAGTAGTAGTTTCCGAAGCACATATAGAGGCATTCTGTAATCTGTGGACCTTCAGAGTGTTAATGAAACACAGAAATTGCATCGGGATTGAATACGACAGGCACCATGCGGAATTTTACCCAAGGGAGTAATGTCTCAAACTGTCTACGCTTTGATCGTTCCCTGGAAGACAAGTAGCAGTTTCCGAAGCACATCTGGAGGCATTCACTAATCTGTCTACCATCAGAGTTTTGATGAAACACAGAAATTGCATCGGGATCGAATTCAACAGGCACCATGTCGTCTTCTCTCAATGGGAGTAATGTCTCAAACTGACTACGCTTTAATCGTTCCCTGGAAGACCATTAGTAGTTTCCGAAGCACATCTGGACTCATTCTGTAATCTGTGGACTTTCAGTGTGTTGGTGAAACACAAATATTGCATCGGTATTGAATACAACAGCCACTATGCGGACTATTCTAAAAGGGAGTAATTTCTCAAATTGTCTACTCTTTGATTGATTCCTGGAAACACAGTAGTAGTTTCCGAAGCACAACTAGAGGCATTCTGTAATCTGTGGACCTTCAGATTGTTGATGAAACACTGAAATTTTATCAAGATTGAATACAACAGGCACCATGCGAACTTTTCTCCTTGGGAGTAATGTCTCAATCAGTCTACGATTTGACCGACTGCAGTAAGACCAGTAGTAGCCTCCGAAGCACATCTGGAGGCATTCTGTAATCTGCGAACATTCAGAGTGTTAGAGTGTTGATGAAACACAGAAATTGCATCAGAATTTAATACAAAAGGCTTCATGGGGACTTCTCTCCTTGGGAGTAATGTCTCAAATTGTCTACGCTTTAAACTATTCCTGGAATACCAGTAGTTTTTTACGAAGGACATCTGGAAGCACTCTGTAATCTGTGGACCTTTAGAGTGTTGATGAAACACAGAAATTGCATCGGGATTGAATACGACAGGCACCATGCCGAATTTTCTCCATTTGAGTAATGTCTCAAACTGTCTACGCTTTGATCGATTCCTGGAAGACCAGTAGTAGTTTTCGAAGCACATCTGGAGGCATTATGTAATCTATGGACCTTCAGAGTGTTGATGAAACACAGAAATTGCATCGGGATTGAATACAACAGGCACAATGCGGACTTTTCTCCATGGGAGTAATATCTGAAATTGCCTACGCTTTGATAGATTCCTGGAAGGCCAGTAGTAGATTCCGAAGCACATCTAGAGTCATTCTGTAATCTGTGGACCTTCAGAGTGTTGATGAAACACGGAACGTGCTGCGAGATTGAATACAACAGGCACCATGCGGACTTTTTTCCATAGGAGTAATGTCCCAAATTGTCTACGCTTTGATCGTTCCCTGGAAGACCAGTAGTTTTTTACGTAGCACATCTGGAGGCATTCTGTAATCAGTTGACTTTCAGTGTGTTGGTGATATACAAAAATTGCATAGGGATTGAATACAACAGGCACCATTCGGACTTTTCTCCATTGGAATAATAACTCTAACTGTCTACGATTTCATCGATTTCCGGAAGACCAGTAATAGCTTCCGAAGCACATCTGGAGGCATTCTGTAATCTGTGCTCCTTCAGAGTCTTCATGAAACACAGAAATTGCATCGGGATCGAATACAACAGGCACCATGTGGACTTTTCTCCATGTGAGTAATGTCTCAAAACGTCTAAGCTTTGATCGTTCCCTGGAAGACCAGTAGTAGTTTCCGTAGCACATCTGGAGGCAATCTGTAATCTGTGGACCTTCAGAGTGTTGATCAAACGCAGAAATTGCATCGAGATTGAATACAACAAGCACCATGCAGACTCTTCTCCATAGGAGTAATGAACCAAATTCTCTAGGCTTTGATTCCTGGAATTCCAGTAGTATTTTACGAAGCACATCTGGAGGCTTTCTGTAATCTGTGGACCTTCGGAGTGTTGATGAAACACAGAAATTGTATAGGGATGGAATACAACAGGCACCACGCGGAATTCATTGATCGATTCCTGGAAGACCAGTAGTAGTTTTCGAAGCACATCTAGAGGCATTCTGTAACCTGTCTAACTTCAGAGTGTTGATGAAACGCAGAAATTGCATCGAGATTGAATACAACAAGCACCATGCAGACTCTTCTCCATAGGAGTAATGACCCAAATTGTCTAGGCTTTGATTCCTGGAATTCCAGTAGTATTTTACGAAGCACATCTGGAGGCTTTCTGTAATCTGTGGACTTTTAGAGTGTTGATGAAACAGAATTTGCATCGGGATTGAATTCAACAGGCACCATGTGGACTTTTCTCAATGGGAGTAATGTTTCAAACTGTCTACGTTTTGATCGTTCCCTGGAAGACCATTAGTAGTTTCCGATGCACATCTGGAGGCATTCTGTAATCCGTGGACTTTCAGTGTGTTGGTGAAGCACAAAAATTGCATCAAGATTGAATACAACAGGCACCATGCGGACTTTTTTCCATGGTAAAAATGTCTCACACTGTCTACGTTTTGATCGACTCCTGGTATACCTGTAGTAGTTTCCTAAGCACATCTGGAGGCATTCCGTAACCTGTAGACCTTCAGAGTATTGATGAAACACAGAAATTGCATCGGAAATGAATACAACAGTCACCATGGGGACTTTCTCCATGAGAGTAATGTCTCAAATTGTCTACGGTTTGATCAATTATTGGAAGACCAGTAGTAGTTTCCGAAGCACATCTGGAGGCTTTCTGTAATCTGTGAACCTTCAGAGTGTTGATGAAATACAGAAATTGCATCAGAATTTAATACTAAAATCACCATGCGGACTTTTCTCCATGGGAGTGATGTCTCAAACTGTCTACGCTTTGATCGTTCCCTGGAAGACCAGTAGTAGTTTCTGAAGCACATCTGGAGGCATTCTGTATTCTTTGGACCTTCCGAGTATTGATGAAATACGGAAATTGCATCGGGATTTAATACAAGAGGCACGATTCCGCTTTTCTCCATGGCAATAATGTCTACAACTATCTACGCTTTGATCGATTCCTTGGATGTCCAGTAGTTTTTTACGAAGCACATCTGGAGGCACTCTGTAATCTGTGGAACTTCAGACTGTCGATGAAACACAGAAAATGCATCGGGATTGAATGAAACAGGAACCATCGGAAACTTTCTACATGGGAGGTCAAATTGTCAAAGATTTGATCGTTCCCTGGAAGACCAGTAGCAGTTTACTAGGCACATCTAGAGGCATTCTGTAATCTGTCTACCATCAGAGTGTTGATGAAATACGGAAATTGCATCGGGATCGAATACAAAAGGCACCATTGCGACTTCTCTCCAGTTGAATAATGTCTCAAACTGTCTACGATTTCATCGATTTCTGGAAGACCAGTACTAGTTTCCGAAGCACATCTGGAGGCATTCTGTAATCTGTGGACCTTCAGAGTGTTGATGCAATTCAGAAAAAGCATCGGGATTGAATCGAACAGGCACCATGCTGACTTTTCTCCATGGGAGTTATGTGTCAAATTTCTACGCTTTGATCGATTCCTGGAAGACCTGTAGTAGTTTCCGAAGCACATCTGGAGGCATTCTGTAATCTGTGGACCTTCAGAGTGTTGATGAAACACAGAAATTGCAACAGGATTGAATACAACAGGCACCATGCGGACTTTTCTCCATGGGAGTAATGTCTCAAACTGTCTACGCTTTGATCGTTCCCTGGAAGACCAGTAATAGATACCGAAGCACATCTGGAGGCATTCTGTAATCTATCTACCATCAGAGTGTTGATGAAATACAGATATTGCATCGGGATTGAATACAACAGTCACCATGCGCACTTTCCTCCATGGGAGTAATGCCTCAAACAGTCTACGCTTTGATCGTTCCCTGGAAGACCAGTAGTAGTTTCCGATGCACATCTAAAGGCATTCTGTAATCTGTAGACCTTCAGAGTATTGATGAAACATAGAAATTAAATCGGAAATGAATACAACAGGCACCATGGGGACTTTCTCCATGAGAGTAATTACTCAAATTGTCTACGGTTTGATAAATTAATTGAAGACCAGTAGTAGTTTCCGAAGCAAATCTGGAGGCCTTCTGTAATCTGTCTACCTTCAGAGTGTTGATGAAACAAAGAAATTGCATCGGGATTGAATAGAACAATCAACATGCGGACTTTTCTTAATGGGAGGAATGACTCAAACTGTCTCCGTTTTCATAGAATTCTGTTAGACCAGTAGTAGTTTCCTAAGCACATCTGGATTCATTCTGTAATCTGTGGACCTTCAGAGTATTGATGAAACACAGAAATTGCATTGGAAATGAAGACAACAGCACCATGTGGACTTTTCTCCATGGGAGTAATGTCTCAAATTGTCTACGGTTTGATCAATTACTGGAAGACCAGTAGTAGTTTCCGAAGCACATGTGGAGGCTTTCTGTAATCTGTGGACCTTCAGAGTGTTGATGAAATACAGAAATTGCATCGGGATCGAATACAACAGGCACCATATGGACTTTTCTCAATGGGAGTAATGTCTCAAACTGTCTCCGTTTTGATCGAATTGTGGAAGACCAGTAGTAGTTTCCGATGCACATCTGGAGGCATTCTGTAATCTGTGGACATTCAGAGTGTTGATGAAACACAGAAATTGCATCGGGATTTAATACAACAGGCTCAATGCGGACCTCTCTCCATGGGAGGAATGTCTCAAACTACCTACGCTTTGATCGATTAATGGACGACCAGTAGTAGTTTTCGAAGCACATCTGGAGGCATTCTGTAATCTGTGGACGTTCAGAGTGTTGACGAAACACAGAAAATGCATCGAGATTGAATACAACAGGCACCATACGGACTTTTCTCCATAGGAGTAATGTCCCAAATTGCCTACGGTTGATTGATTCCTGGAAGGCCAGTAGTTTTTTACGAAAAACACATCTGGAGGAATTCTGTAATCTGAGGTCCTTCTGAGTGTCGATGAAACACACAAAATGCATGGAGATTGAATACAACAGGCACCATGCGGCACTCTCTCCATGGGAGTAATGTCTCAAACTGTCTACGCTTTGATCGTTCCGTGGAAGACCAGTAGCAGTTTACGAAGCACATCTGGTGGCATTCTGTAATCTGTCTACCATCAGAATGTTGACGAAACACAGAAATTGCATCGGGATCGAATACAAAAGGCACCATTGCGACTTCTCTCCAGTTGAATAATGTCTCAAACTGTCTACGATTTCATCGATTTCTGGAAGACCAGTACTAGTTTTCGAAGCACATCTGGAGGCATTCTGTAATCCGTGGACATTCAGAGTGTTGATGAAACACAGAAAATGCATCGGGATTTAATACAACAGGCACAATGCGGATTACTCTCCATGGGAGGAATGTCTCAAACTGCCGATGCTTTGATCGATTCCTGGAAGACCAGTAGTAGTTTTCGAAGCACATCTAGAGGCATTCTGTAATCTGTGGACCTTCAGACTGTTGATGAAACGCAGAAATTGCATCGGGATTGAATACACAGGCACCATGCAGACTCTTCTCCATAGGAATAATGACCCAAATTGTCTACGCTTTGATTCCTGGAATTCCAGTAGATTTTTACGAAGCACATCTCGAGGCTTTCTGTAATCTGTGGACTTTCAGAGTGTTGATGAAACCCAGAAGTTGCATCGGGATTGAATACAACAGGCACCATGTGGACTTTTCTCAATGGGAGTAATGTTTCAAACTGTCTACGCTTTGATCGTTCCCTGGAAGACCATTAGTAGTTTCCGATTCACATCTGGAGGCATTCTGTAATCTGTGGACCTTCAGAGTGTTGATGAAACACAGAAATTGCATCGGAATTGAATAGAACAGGCACCGTGCGGAATTTTCTGCATGGGAGTAATGTCTCAATGTGTCTACGCTTTGATCGATTCCTGGAAGACCAGTAGTAGTTTCTGAAGCACATGTGGAGGCATTCTGTAATCTGTGGAGCTTCAGATTGTTGATGAAACACAGGTATTGCATCAGGATTGAATACAACAGGCACCATGCGGACTTTTCTCTATGTGAGTAATGTCTCAAACAGTCTACGCTTTGATCGTTCTCTGGAAGACCAGTAGTAGTTTCCGAAGCACATCTGGAGGCTTTCTCTAATCTGTGGACCTTCAGAGTGTTGATGAAATACAGAAATTGCATCGGGATCGAATACGACATTCACTATATGGACGTTCCTCAATGGGAGTAATGTCTCAAACTTTCTCCGTTTTGATCGAATTCTGAAAGACCAGTAGTAGTTTCCGAAGCACATCTGGAGGCATTCTGTAATGTGTGGACATTCAGAGTGTTGATGAAACACAGAAATTGCATCGGGATTTAATACAACAGGCACAATGCGGACTTCTCTCAATGGGAGGAATGTCTCAAACAACCTACGCTTTGATCGATTAATGGAAGACCAGTAGTAGTTTTCGAAGCACATCTGGAGGCATTCTGTAATCTGTGGACCTTCCGAGTGTTGATGAAACACAGAAATTGCATGGAGATTGAATACAACAGACACCATGCGGACTTTTCTCCATAGGAGTAATGTCCCAAATTGTCTACGTTTGATTGATTTCTGGAAGTCCAGTAGTTTTTTACGAAACACATCTGGAGCAATTCTGTAATCTGATTACCTTCTGAGTGTCGATGAAACACACATAATGCATCGAGATTGAATACAACAGTCACCATGCGGCATTCTCTCCATGGGAGTAATGTCTCAAACTGGCTACGCTTTGATACTTCCCTGGAAGACCAGTAGCAGTTTACGAAGCACATCTGGAGGCATTCTGTAATCTGTCTGCCATCAGAGTGTTGATGAAACACAGAAATTGCATCGGGATTGAATACAACAGGCACCATGCGAATTCCTCTCCATGGGAGTAATGTCTCAAACTGTCGACGCTTTGATCGTTCACTGGAAGACCAGTAGCAGTTTACGAAGCACATCTGGATTCATTCTGTAGTCTGTCTACCATCAGAGTGTTGATGACACACAGAAATTGCATCGGGATAGAATACAACAGGCACCATGCGGACTATTCTCCATATGAGTAATGTCCCAAATTGTCTACGTTTTGGTTGATTCCTGGAAGGCCAGTAGTAGTTTCCGAAGCACATCTAGAGGCATTCTGTAATCTGTGGACCTTCAGAGTGTTGATGAAACACAGAAATTGAACTGGGATTGAATACAACAGGCACCATGCGTCCTTTTCTCCATGAGAATAAGGTCTCAAACTGTCTACGATTAGATCGATTTCTGAAAGACCAGTAGTAGTTTCCGTAGCACATCTGGAGGCATTCTGGAATCCGTGGACCTTCAGATTGTTGATCAAACACAGATATTGCATCGGGATTGAATGCAACAGGCACCATGTTGACTTTTCTCCATGGGAGTAGAGTCTCAAACTGTCTACGTTTCGATCATTCCCTGGAATACTACTAGTAGTTTCAGAAGCACATCTGGAGGCATTCTGTAATCTGCGGACATTCAGAGTATTGATGAAATACAGAAATTGCAACGGGATTTAAAACAACAGGCACCATGCGGCCTTTTCTAGATGGGAATAATGTCTCAAACTGTCTACGATTAGATCGATTTCTGAAAGACCAGTAGTAGTTTCCGAAGCACATCTGGAGGCATTCAGTAATCTGTGGACATTCAGAGTGTTGATAAAACACAGAAATTGCATCGGGATATAATACAACAGGCAGAATGCGGACTTTTCTCCATGGGAGGAAAGTCTCAAACTGTCTACGCTTTGATCGATTCCTGGAGGACCAGTAGTAGTTTTCGAAGCACATCTGGATTAATTCTGTAATTTGTGGACATTCAGAGTGTTGACGAAATACAGAAATTGCATCGGCATTTGATACAACAATCACCATGCGGACTTATATACATGGGATTAATGTCTCAAATTATCTACGTTTTCTCCATTCCTGGAAGATCGGTAGTAGTTTCCGAAGCACATCTATTGGCATTCTGTAGTTTGTCTACCTACAGAGTGTTGATGAAACACAGAAATTGCATCGGGATTGAATAGAACAGGCACCGTGCGGATTTTTCTCCATGGGAGTAATGTCTCAAATTGTCTACGTTTTGATCGATTCCTGGATGACCAGTATTTCCTTAGTAAGCAGATCTTAGAGGCATTCTGTAATCTGTGGACCTTCAGATAGTTGATGAAACACAGATATTGCATCTGGATCTAATACAACAGCCACCATGCGGACTTTTCTCCATGGGAGTAATGTCTCAAACTGTCTACGCTTTGATCGTTCCCTGGAGGACCACTAGTAGTTTGCCAAGCACATCTGGTAACATCATGTTATCTGTGGATCTTCAGAGTGTTGATGAGACACAGAAATTGCATAGGGATTCAATACAACAGCCACCTTGCGGACTTATCTCCATGGGAGTAATGTCTCAAACTGTCTACGCTTTGATCGTTCCCTGGAAGAGCAGTAGTAGTTTCCGCAGCACATCTGGAGGCATTCTGTAATCTGTGGACCTTCAGAGTGTTGATGAAACACAGAAAATGTATCAAGATTGAATACAACCGGCAACATGTAAACTTATCTAAATTGGATTAATGTCTCAAACTCTCTACGATTTGATCGATTCCTGGAAGACCAGTAGTAGCTTCCTAAGAACATATTGAGGCAATCTGTAATCTGTGGATCTTCAGAGTGTTGATGAAACACAGAAATTGCATCGGGATTGAATACAACATGCACCATGCAGATTTTTTTCCATGGGAGTAATGTCTCAAATTGTCTACGTTTTGATCGGTTCCTGGAAGACCAGTATTTCCTTATTAACCACATCTTTGAGGCATTCTGTAATCTGTGGACCTTCAGAGTGTCGATGAAACACAGAAAATGCATCGGGATCGAATACAACAGGCACAATGCGAAATTTTCTCCATGGGAGTAATGTCTCAAACTGTCTACGCTTTGATCGTTCCCATCAAGACCAGTAGCAGTTTCCGAAGCACATCTGGAGCCATTCTGTAATCTGTGGACCTTCACATTGTTCATGAAAGACAGAAATTGCATGAGGATCGAATATAACATGCACCATGCGGACTTTTCTTTGTGGGAGTAATGTCTCAAACTGTCTACGCTTTGATTGTTAGCTAGAAGACCAGTTGTAGTTTCCGAAGCACATCTGGAGGCTTTCAGTATTCTGTAGACCTTCAGAGTGTTGATGAAATACAGAAATTGCATCGGCATTTTATACAACAGGCACCATGCGGACTTATCTACAAGGGATTAATGTCTCAAATTGTCTACGTTTAGATCGATTCCTGGAAGACCAGTAGTAGTTTCCGAAGCACATCTGGAAGCATTCTGTAATCTGTCTACCTTTAGAGTGTTGATAAAACACATTAATTGCATCGGGATCGAATACAACAGGCACCATGTGGCCTTTTCTCCATGGGAGTAAAGTCTGAAAATGTCTACGTTTTGATCGTTCCCTGGAAGACCAGCAATATTTCCCGAAACACATCTGGAGGCATTCTGTAATCTGTGGATCTTCAGATTGTTGATGAAACACAGAAATAGCATGAGCATTGAATATAACATGTACCATGCGACATCTCTCCATGGGAGTAATGTCTCATACTGTCTACGCTTTGATCGTTCCCTAGAAGACCAGTAGTAGTTTCCGAAGAACATCTGGAGGCTTTCTATAATTTGTGCACCTCCAGAGTGTTGATGAAATACAGAAAATGCTTCAGCATTTAATACAACAATCACCATGCGGACTTTTCCCCATGGGAGTAATGTCTGACGCTGTCTACGCTTTGATCGTTCCCTGGAGGACCATTAGTTGTTTCCGAAGCACATCTGGAGGCATTCTGTTATCTGTGGACCTTCAGAGTGTTGACGAAATTCTGAAATTGCACCGGGATTCAATACAACAGGCACCTTGCGGACTTTTCTTCTTGGGAATAATGTCTCAAACTGTCTACGCTTTGATCGTTCCCTGGGAGAACAGTAGTAGTTCCAGAAACATATCGGGTGGCATTCTGTAATCTGTGGACCTTCTGAGTGTTAATGAAACACAGAAATTGCATCGGGATTGAGTACAACATGCACCATGCGAACTATTCTCCATGGGAGTAATTTGTGAAACTGTCTACGATTTGATCGACTTTTGGAAGACCAGTAGTAGTTTCCGAAGCACATCTGGAATCATTCTGTAAACTGTGGACCTTCAGAGTGTTGATGAAACACAGAAAATGCTTCGGGATTGAGAACAACAGGCACCATGCCAACATTTCTCCATGGGAGTAATATCTCAAACTGTCTACCTTTTTGATCGGATTCTGGAAGAAGCACATCTGGAGGCATTCTGTAATCTGTGGACCTTCAAAGTGTTGATGAAACACAGAAATTGCGTCGGGATTGAATACAACAGGCACCATGCGGACTTTTCTTTATCTGAGTAATGTCTCAAACTATCAACGCTTTGTTAGTTCCCTGGAAGACAAGTAGTAGCTTCCGAAACACATCTGGAGGCATTCATAGTCTGTGGACATTCAGAGTGTTGATGAAATACAGATATTGCTTCGGGATTTAAACAACAGGCCCCATTCGGACTTATTTACATGGGAAGAATGTCTGAAACTGCCTACGCTTTGATCGATTCCTGAGAGGCCAGTGGTAGTTTCCGATGCACATCTGTATGCGTTCTGTAATCTGTGGACCTTCAGAGTGTTGATGAAATACAGAAATTGCATCGGCATTCAATAGAACAGGCACCATGTGGACTTATCTACATGGGATTAATGTCTCAAACTGTCTACGATTTGATCGATTATTGGAAGACCAGTAGTAGTTTGCGAAGCACATCTGTAGGCATTCTGTATTCTGTGGACCTTCAGGGTTTTGATGAAACACAAAAACTGCATCAGGATTGAATAAAACAGGTACTTTGCTGACTTTTCTCCCCTGGTGTAATGCTTTAAACTACCTACGGTTTGATCGATTCCTGGAAGACCAGTAGTATTTTCCTAAGCACATCTGGAGGCTTTCTGTAATCTGTGTGTCTTCAGATTGGTGATGAAACACAGAAAATGCATCTGCATTTAATACAACAAACACCATGCGGACTTTTCTCCATGGGAGTAATGTATCGAAGTGTCTACGCTTTGATCGTTCACTGGAAGACCAGTAGTAGTTTCCGAAGCACATCTGGAGGCATTCTGTAATCTGTGGACCTTCAGAGTGTTGATGAAACACAGAAATTGCATCGGGATTGAATACAACAGGCACCATATGGACTTTTCTCCATGGGAGTATTGTCTCAAACTGTCTACGCTTTAATCGTTCCCTGGAAGACCAGTAGTAGTTTCCGAAGCACATCTGGAGGCATTCTGTAATCTGCGGACATTCAGAGTGTTGATGAAACACAGAAAGTGCAACGGGATTTAATACAACAGGCACCATGCGTCCTTTTCTCCATGGGAATAAGGTCTCACACTGTCTACGATTAGATCGATTTCTGAAAGACCAGTAGTATTTTCCGTAGCACATCTGGAGGCATTCTGTAATCTGTGGACCTTCAGATTGTTGATCAAACACAGATATTGCATCGGGATTGAATGCAACAGGCACCATGTGGACTTTTCTCCATGCTAGTAGAGTCTCAAACTGTCTACGTTTTGATCATTCCCTGGAATACTAGTAGTAGTTTCAGAAGCACATCTGGAGGCATTCTGTAAGCTGCGGACAATCAGAGTATTGATGAAATACAGAAATTGCAACGGGATTTAATACAACAGGCACCATGCGGCCTTTTCCCCATGGGAATAACGTCTCAAACTGTCTACGATTAGATCGATTTCTGAAAGACCAGTAGTAGTTTCCGAAGCACATCTGGAGGCACTCAGTAATCTGTGGACATTCAGAGTGTTGATGAAACACAGAAATTGCATCGGGATATAATACAACAGGCACCATGCGGACTTTTCTCCATGGGAGTAATGTCTCAAATTGTCTACGCTTTGATCGTTGCCTGGAGGACCACTAGTAGTTTGCCAAGCACATCTGGTAACATGATGTTATCTGTGGATCTTCAGACTGTTGATGAGACACAGAAATTGCATAGGGATTCAATACAACAGACACCTTGCGGACTTATCTCCATGGGAGTAATGTCTCAAACTGTCTACGCTTTGATCGTTCCCTGGAAGAGCAGTAGTAGTTTCCGCAGCACATCTGGAGGCATTCTGTAATCTGTGGACCTTCAGAGTGTTGATGAAACACAGAAAATGTATCAAGATTGAATTCAACAGGCACCATGTAAACCTATCTACATGGGATTAATGTCTCAAACTCTCTACGATTTGATCGATTCCTGGAAGACCAGTAGCAGTTTCCTCAGAACATCTTGAGGCATTCTGTTATCTGTGGATCTTCAGAGTGTTGATGAAACACAGAAATTGCATCGGGATTGAATACAACGGGCAACATGCGGATTTTTCTCCATGGGAGTAATGTCTCAAATTGTCTACGTTTTGATCGGTTCCTGGAAGACCAGTATTTCCTTAGTAACCACATCTTTGAGGCATTATGTAATCTGTGGACCTTCAGAGTCACCATTCTGAATTTTATCATGGGGGGAATGTCTGAAACTGCCTACGCTCTGATCGATTCCTGGAAGACCAGAAGTAGTTTTCGAAGCACATCTGGAGGCATTCTGTAATCTGTGGACCTTCAGAGTGTTCATGAAAAACGGAAATTGCATCGGCATTAAATAGAACAGGCACCACGTGGACTTATCCACATGGGATTAGTGTCTCAAACTGTCTACGATTTGATCGATTGTTGGAAGACGAGTAGTAGTTTCCGAAGCACATCTGGAGGCATTCTGTAAACTGTGGACCTTCAGAGTTTTGATAAAACACAAAAACTTCATCGGGATTGAATACAACATGCACCATGCGGACTTTTCTCCATGGGAGTAATGTGTCAAAGTGTCTACGTTTTGATCGATTTCTGGAAGACCAGTAGAAGTTTAAGAAGCACATCTGGAGGCATTAGGTGAACTGTGGACCTTCAGAATGTTGTTGAAACATAGAACTTGCATCAGGATTGAACACATCCTGCACCATGCGGACTTTTGTGCAATGGAGCTATGTCTCAAATTGTCTACAATTTGATCGCTCCCTGGAAGACCAGTAGTAGTTTCCGAAGCACATCTGGAAGCATTCTGTAATCTGTGGCCCTTCAGAGTGTTGATGAAACACAGAGATTGCATCACGATTGAATATAACATGCACCATGCGGACTTTTCTCAATAGGAGTAATGTCTCAAACTGTCTACGCTTTGATCGTTCCCTACAAGACCAGTAGTAGTTTATGAAGAACATCTGGAGGCTTTTTGTAATATGTGGACCTTCAGAGTGTTGATGAAAAACAGAAAAAGCATCAGCATTTAATACAACAGTCACAATGCGGAGATTTCTAAAATGGGGTAATGTCTCAAAGTGTCTACGTTTTGATCGCTCCCTGGAAGACTAGTAGTAGTTTCCGAAGCACATCTGGAGGCATTCTGTAATCTGTGGACCTTCAGCGTGTTGATGAAACACAGAAATTGCATCGGGATTGATTACAACAGGCACCATGCGGACATTTCTCCATGGGAGTAATGTCTCAAACTGTCTACACTTTGTTCGTTCCCTGGAAGACAAGTAGTAGCTTCCGAAACACTTCTGGAAGCATTCATAGTCTGTGGACATTCAGAGTGTTGATGGAACACAGAAATTGCATCGCGATTTAATACATCACTCACCATTCGGACTTATTCCCATGGGATTAATGTCTCAAACTGACTACGATTTGATCGATTATTGGAAGACCAGTAGTAGTTTCCGAAGCACATCTGTAGGCATCTGTAATCTGTGGACCTTCAGAGTTTTAATGAAACACAAAAACTGCATCGGGATTGAATACAACAGGTACCATGGGGACTTTTCTCCATGGGAGTAATGCTTCCAACTGCCTACACTTTGATCAGTTCCTGGAAGACCAGTAGTAGTTTCCGAAGCACATCTGGAGGCAACCTGTAATCTGTCCACCTTCAGAGTGTTGATGAAACACATTACTTTCATCGGGATCAAATGCAACAATAACCATGCGGACTTTTCTCCACGGGAGTAATGTTTCAAAGAGTCTACTATTTGATTGTTCGCTGGAAGACCAGTAATTGTTTCCGATGCACATCTGGAGGCATTCTGGTATCTGTGGACCTTAGAGTGTTGATGAAACACAGAAATTGCACTGGGATTCAATACAACAGGCACCATGCGGACTTTTCTCCATGGGAGTAATATCTAAATTGTCTACGATTTGATCAATTTATGGAAGACATGTAGTTTCTCCCGAAGCACATCTGGAGGCATTCTGTAATCTGTGGACATTCAGAGTGTTGATGAAACATGGAAATTGCATGAGGAATAAATAAAACAATCACCATACGGGCTTTTCTCCATGGGAGAATTGTCTCAAACTGTCTACGTTTTAATCGTTCCCTGGAAGACCAGTAGTAGTTTCCGAAGCACTTCTGCAGGCTTTCTGTAATCTGTGAACCTTCAGAGTGTTGATGAAATAAAGAAAATGCATTTGCTTTTAATACAACACTCACCATGCAGACTTTTCTACATGGGATTAATGTCTCAAAGTGTCTACGATTCGATCGATTCCTGGGAGACCAGTAGAAGTATCCGAAGCACATCTGGAGGCATTCTGTAATCTGTGGACCTCCAGAAAGTTGATGAAACACAGAAATTGCATAGGGATTGAATACAACAGGCACCATGCAGACTTTCCTCCGTGGGAGTAATGTTTCAAATTGTCTAAGATTTGATCGATTCTTGGAAGACCAGTAGTAGAATAGGAAGAACACCTGGAGACATTCTGTAATCTGTAGGCCTTCAAAGTGTTGATGAAACACAGAAACTGCATCGGGATTGATCAGAGCAGGTACCATTGCGACTTTTCTCCATGGGAGTAATGTCTCAAACTGTCTACGGTTTGACCGTTTCCTAGGAGTCCAGTAGTAGTATACGAAGGACATCTGGAAGCATTCTGTAATCTGTGGACATTCCGAGAGTTGATGAATCACAGAAATTGCTTCGGGATTAAATACAACATACAACAGGCACCATGCTGACTTTTATCCATGGGAGTAATGTCTCAAACTCTCCACGCTTTGATCGATTCCTGGAAGACCAGTAGTTTTTTACGAAGCACGTCTGGAAGCATTCTGTAATCTGTGGACCTTCAGAGTGTCGATGAAACACAGAAAATGCATCGGGACTGAATACAACAGGCCTCATTCGGACATTTCTCAATGATATTAATGTCTCAAACTGTCTACGTTCTGATCGATTTCTGGAAGACCAGTAGTAGTTTCCAAAGCTCATCTGGACTCATACTGTAATCTGTGGACCTTCAGATTGTTGATGAAACAAAGATATTGCATCTGGACCGAATACAACAGGCCCCATGTGTACTTTTCTCCATGGGAGTAATGTCTAAAACCGTCTACGCTTTGATCGTTCCTGGAGGACCAGTAGTTGTTTCCGAAGCACATCTGGAGGCATTCTGTTATCTTTCTACCTTCAGAGTGTTGACGAAACACAGAAATTGCATCGGGATTGAATAAAACAGTCACATTGCGGACTTTTCTCAATGGGCGGAATATGTCAAACTGTCTACTTTTTGATCGATTTCTGGAAGACCGGGTAGTAGTTTCTCAAGCACATCTGGCGGCATTCTGTAGTCCTTGGACCTTCAGCGTGTTTATGAAACACGGAAATAGCATCGGGATTGAATACAACAGGCACCATGCGGTCTTTTCTGCATGGGAGAAGTGTCTCAAACTGTCTACGTTTTGATCGATTTCTAGAAGACCAAGGGCACTTTCCGAAACACATCTCGAGGCATTCTGTAATCAGTGGATCATCCGAGTGTTGATGAAACACAGATATTGCACCGGGATTGAATACAACGTTCACCATGCGGACTTTTCTCCATGGGAATAATGTCTCA
The DNA here is from genome assembly GCF_023897955.1 of Schistocerca gregaria. Taxonomy (NCBI): domain Eukaryota; kingdom Metazoa; phylum Arthropoda; class Insecta; order Orthoptera; family Acrididae; genus Schistocerca; species Schistocerca gregaria. Next base: position 47,527,589 of record NC_064927.1, read on the forward strand.
AGCTGTCTACGCTTTGATCGTTCTCTGAAAAGACCAGTAGTAGTTTCCGAAGCACATCTGTAAGCATTCTGTAATCTGTGGACTTTCAGAGTGTTGATGAAACAAAGAAATTACATCGGAGTTGAATACAACAGGCACCATACGGACTTTTTTCCATGGGAGTTTTGTCTCAAACTGTCTACGCTTTGATCGTTACCTGGAAGACCAGTTTCAGTTTCCGAAGCACATCTGTATCCATTCTTTAATCTGTGGACTTTGAGAGTGTTGATGAAACACAGAAATTGCATCGGCATCGAATACAACAGGCACTGTGTGGACTTTTCTCAATGGTAGTAATGTCTCAAACTGTCTACGTTTTGATCGATTCCTGGTAGACCAGTAGTAGTTTACAAAGCACATCTCGAGGCATTCTGTAATATGTCGACCTGCAGAGTGTTGATGAAACACAGAAATTGCATCGGGATTGAATACAATAGGCACCATGCGGACTTTTCTCCATGGGAGTCATGTCTCAAATTATCTACGCTTTCATCGATTCCTGGAAGACCAGTAGCTTTTTACGAAGCACATCTGGAGGCATTCTGTAATCTGTGGACCATCAGAGTGTTGATGAAACACAAAAATTTCATCGGGATTGAATACAACAGGCACCATGCGGATTTTTCTCCATGGGAGTAATGTCTCAAATTGTCTACGCTTTGATCGATTCCTGAAAGACCAGTAGTTTTGTACGAAGCACATCTTTGAGGCATTCTGTAATCTGTGGTCCTTCTTAGTGTCGATGAAACACAGAAAATGCATCGGGTTTGAATACAACAGACACAATGCGGAATTTTCTCCATGGGAGTTATGTCTCAAACTGTCTACGCTTTGATCGTTCCCTTGAAGACCAGTAGCAGTTTCCGAAGCATATCTGGAGGCATTCTCTAATCTGTGGACCTACAGATTGTTGACGAAACACAGAAATTGCATCTCGATCGAATACAACAGGCACCATGTGTACTTCTCTCCATGGGAGCAATGTCTAGAACTGTATACGCTTTGATCGTTCCTGTAGGACCAGATGTAGTTTCCGAAGCAAATCTGGAGGCAATCTGTTATCTGTGGACTTTCAGAGTGTTGATGAAACACAGAAATTCCATGGGGATTGAATACAACAGGCACCATGCAGACTTTACTCCGTGGGAGTAATGTTTCAAATTGTCTAAGATTTGATCGATTCTTGGAAGACCAGTAGTAGAATAGGAAGCACATCTGGAGGCATTCTGTAATCAGTAGGCCTTCAAAGTGTTGATGAAACACAGAAACTGCATCGGGATTGATCAGAGCAGGTACCATGGCGACTTTTCTCCATGGGAGTAATGTCTCAAACTGTCTACGGTTTGACCGTTTCCTGGGAGTCCAGTAGTAGTATACGAAGGACATCTGAAAGCATTCTGTAATCTGTGGACATTCCGAGTGTTGATGGAACACAGAAATTGCTTCGGGATTAAATACAACATACAACAGGCACCATGCTGACTTTTATCCATGGGAGTAATGTCTCAAACTCTCTACGCTTTGATCGATTCCTGGAAGACCAGTAGTAGTATCCAAAGCACATCAGCAGGCATTCTGTTACTCGTGGACCTTCCGAGTGTTGATGAAACACAGAAATTACAACGGGATTAAATACAAGAGGCACCATGCCGACTTGTCTAATGGGAGGAATGACTCAAACTGTCTACGATTTGTTCAATTCCTGGGAGACCAGTAGAAGTATCCGAAGCACATCTGGAGGCATTCTGTAATCTGTGCACCTTCTGAGTGTTGATGAAACACAGAAAATGCACCGGGATTGAATACAACATGAACCTTGCGGAATTTTCTCCATGTGAGGATTGTTTCAAACTGTCTACGCTTTGATCGTTCCCTGGAAGCCAGTAGTAGTTCCCGAAGCACATCTGGAGGTATTCTGTAATCTGTCGACTTTCAGTGTGTTGATGAAACACAGAAATTGCATCGGGATTGAATACAACAGGCACCATGCGGTCTTTTTTCCATGGGAGTAATGTCTGAAACTGTATACATTTTGATCGATTTTTGGAAGACCAATAGTTTCCGAAGCACATCTGGAATTATTCTGTAATCTGTGGACCTTCAGATAGTTGACGAAATACAGAAATTGCATCGGCAATTAATATAACAGGCCTTATTCGGACATTTCTCCATGATATTAATATCTCAAACTGTCTACGTTCTGATCGATTTCTGGAAGACCAGTAGTAGTTTTCGAAGAACATCTGGATGAATTCTGAAATATGTGTACCTTCAGAGTGTTGATGAAACATAGAAATGACATCGGGATTGAATACAACATGCACCATGCGGACTTTTCTCCATGGGAGTAATGTGTCAATCTGTCTACGTTTTGATCGATTTCTAGAAGACCAGTAGTAGTTTCCGAAGCACATCTGGAGGTATTCTGTAATCTGTTGACTTTCAGTGTGTTGATGAAACACAGAAATTGCATCGAGATTGAATACAACAGGATCCATGTTGCCTTTTTTCCATGGGAGTAATGTCTCAAACTGTATACATTTTGATCGATTTTTGGAAGACCAGTAGTAGTTTCCGAAGCACATCCGGAGGCATTCTGTAATCTGTCTACCTTCAGATTGTGGATGAAACACAGAAATTGCATCAGGATTGAATACAGCATGCAACCTTGCGGACTTTTCTCCATGGGAGTAATGTCTCAAAATCTCTACGCTTTGATCGTTCCCTGGAAGCCCAGTCGTAGTTTCCGAAGCACATCTGGAGGCTTTCTGTAATCTGTTTACCATCAGAGTGTTGATGAAACACAGAAATTGCATCGGCATCGAATACAACAGACATCATGTGGACTTTTCTCAATGTTAGTAGTGTCTCGAACTTTCTACGTTTTGATCGATTCCTGGTAGACCAGTAGTAGTTTACTAAGCACATCTCGAGGCATTATGTAATCTGTGGACTTTCAGAGTGTTGATAAAATCCAGAAATTTCATCGGGATTGAATACAACAGATACCATCCGGACTTTTCTCCATGGGAGTAATGTGTCAATCTGTCTACGTTTTGACCGATTTCTGGAAGAATAGTAGTAGTTTCTGAAGCACATGTGGAGGCATTCTGTAATCTGTGGACCTTCAGATTGTTGATGAAACACAGAAATTGCATCAGGATTGAATACAGCATTCAACCTTGCGGACTTATCTCCATGGGAGTAATGTCTCAAAATCTCTACGCTTTGATCGTTCCCTGGAAGCCCAGTCGTAGTTTCCGAAGCACATCTGGAGGCTTTCTGTAATTTGTCCACCGTCAGAGAGTTGATGAAATACAAAAATGGCATTGGAATTGAATACAACAGGCACCATACGGACTTTTATCCATGGCAGAGTTGCTTCAAACTGCCTACGCCTTGATCGATTCCTGGAAGACCAGTAGTCGTTTTCGAAGCCCATGTGGAAGCATTCTGTAATCTGTGGACCTTCAGAGTGTTGATAAAACACAGATATTGCATCCGGATTGAATACAACAGGCACCATACGGACTTTTCTCCATGGGAGTTTTGTCTCAAACTGTCTACGCTTTGATCGTTACCTGGAAGACCAGTAGTAGTTTCCGAAGCACATCTGGAGGCATTCTGTAATCTGTCAACCGTCAGAGTGTTAACGAAACACAGATATTATATCAGGATTGAATACAACAGGCACCATGTGGACTTTTCTCAATCTTAGTAATATCTCATACTGTATACGCTTTGATAATTCCATGGAAGACCAGTAGTAGATTCCGAAGCACATCTGTAGGCATTCTGTAATCTTTGGACTTTCAGAGTGTTGATGAAACATAGAAATTGCATCGCGATTGAATACAACAGGCACTATGCAGTCTTTTCTCCATGGGAATAATATCTCAAACTGTCTACGTTTTGATCGATTACTGGAAGACCAGTAGTAGTTTCCAAAGCACATCTGGAGGCATACTGTAATCTGTGGACCATCACATTGTTGATGAAACACAGAAATTGCATCTGGATCGAATACAACAGGCCCCATTTGTACTTTTCTCCAGGGGAGTAATGTCTAAAACTGTCTACGCTTTGATCGTTCCTGGAGAACCAGTAGTTGTTTCCGAAGCACATCTGGAGGCATTCTGTTATCTTTGTAAATTCAGAGTATTGATGAAACGTAGAAATTGCATCGGGATTGAATATAACATCCACATTGCGGACTTTTCTCAATGGGCGTAATGTGTCAAACTGTCTACTTTTTGATCGATTCCTGGTAGACCAGTAGTAGTTTACTAAGCACATCTCGAGGCATTATGTAATCTGTGGACTTTCAGAGTGTTGATAAAACACAGAAATTGCATCGGGATTTTAATACAACAGGGACCATCCGGACTTTTCTCCATGGGAGTAGTGTCTCAAATTGTCTACGCTTTGATCGATTCCTGGAAGACCAGTAGTAGCTTCTGAAGCACATCTGGAGGCATTCTGTAGTCGGGGACCTTCAGCGTGTTTATGAAACACAGAAATAGCATCAGGATTGAATACAACAGGCACCATGCGGTCTTTTCTCCATGGGAGAAATGTCTCAAACAGTCTCGCTTTGATCGATTTCTAGAAGACCAAGGGTACTTCCCGAAGTACATTTCGAGGCATTCTTTAATCTGTGGATCTTCAGTGTGTTGATGAAACACAGAAATTGCACCGGCATTGAATACAACAGGCACCGTGGGGACTTTTCTCCATGGGAATAATGTCTCAAGCTGCTACGCTTTGATCGTTCCCTGAAAGACCAGTAGTAGTTTCCGAAGCACATCTGTAGGCATTCTGTAATCCGTGGACTTTCAGATTGTTGATGAAACACAGAAATTGCATCGGGATTGATTACAACAGGCACCATACGGACTTTTCTCCATGGGAGTTTTGTCTCAAACTGTCTACGCTTTGATCGTTACCTGGAAGACCAGTTGTAGTTTCCGATGCACATCTGTATCCATTCTGTAATCTGTGGACTATCAGAGTGTTGATGAAACACCGAAATTGCATCGGCATCGAATACAACAGGCACTGTGTGGACTTTTCTCAATAATAGTAATGTCTCGAAATGTCTACGTATTTGATCGATTCCTGGTAGTCCAGTAGCAGTTTCCTAAGCACATCCCGAGGTATTCTGTAATATGTGGACCTGCAGAGTGTTGATGAAACACAGAAATCCCATGGGGATTGAATACAACAGGCACCATGCAGACTTTTCTCCGTGGGAGTAATGTTTCAAATTGTCTAAGATTTGATCGATTCTTGGAAGACCAGTAGTAGAATAGGAAGCACATCTGGAGGCATTCTGTAATCCGTAGGCCTTCAAGGTGATGATGAAACACAGAAACTGCATCGGGATTGATCAGAGCAGGTACCATGGCGACTTTCCTCCATAGGAGTAATGTCTCAAACTGTCTACGGTTTGACCGTTTCCTGGGAATCCAGTAGTAGTATACGAAGGACATCTGGAGGCATTCTGTAATCTGTGGACATTCCGAGAGTTGATGAAACACAGAAATTGCTTCGGGATTAAGTACAACATACAACAGGCGCCATGCTGACTTTTATCCATGGGAGTAATGTCTCAAACTCTCTACGCTTTGATCGATTCCTGGAAGACCAGTAGTAGTATCCAAAGAACATCAGCAGGCATTCTGTAACTCGTGGACCTTCTGAGTGTTGATGAAACACAGAAATTACATCGGGATTAAATACAAGAGGCACCATGCCGACTTGTCTAATGGGAGGAATGACTCAAAATGTCTACGTTCTGATCGATTTCTGGAAGACCAGTACTAGTTCCGAAGAAGATCTTTAGGCATTCTGTAATATGTGTACCTTCAGAGTGTTGATGAAACACAGAAATTGCATCGGGATTGAATACAACATGCACCATGCGGACTTTTCTCCATGGGAGTGATGTGTCAATCTGTCATCTTTTTCATCGATATCTGGAAGCCCAGTAGTAGTTCCGAAGAACACCTGGAGGCATTCTGCAATCTGTGGACCTTCAGATTGTGGATGAAACACAGAAATTGCATCAGGATTGAATACAGCATGCAACCTTGCGGACTTTTCTCCATGGGAGTAATGTCTCAAAATCTCTACGCTTTGATCGTTCCCTGGAAGCCCAGTCGTAGTCTCCGAAGCACATCTGGAGGCTTTCTGTAATCTGTTTACCATCAGAGTGTTGATGAAACACAGAAATTGCTTCGGCATCGAATATAACAGGTATCATGTGGACTTTTCTCAATGGTAGTAATCTCTCGAACTTTCTACGTTTTGATCGATTCCTGGTAGACCAGTAGTAGTTTACTAAGCACATCTCGAGGCATTATGTAATCTGTGGACTTTCCGAGTGTTGATAAAACACAGAAATTGCATCGGGATTGAATACAACAGGGACCATCCGGACTTTTCTCCATTGGAGTAATGTCTCAAATTGTCTACAATTTGATCGATTCCTGGAAGACCAGTAGTTTTTTACGAAGCACATCTGGAGGCATTCTGTAATCTGTGGACCTTCAGAGTGTTGATAAAACACAGATATTGCATCCGGATTGAATACAACAGGCACCATACGGACTTTTCTCCATGGGAGTTTTGTCTCAAACTGTCTACGCTTTGATCGTTAACTGGAAGACCAGTAGTAGTTTCCAAAGCACATCTGGAGGCATTCTGTAATCTGTTACCCGTCAGAGTGTTGACGAAACACAGAAATTTTATTAGGATTGAATACAACAGGCACCATGTGGACTTTTCTCAATCTTAGTAATATCTCATACTGTATACGCTTTGATCGTTCCCTGAAAGACCAGTAGTAGTTTCCGAAGCACATCTGTAGGCATTCTGTAATCTTTTTACTTTCAGAGTGTTGATGAAACATAGAAATTGCATCGCGATTGAATACAACAGGCACTATGCAGTCTTTTCTCCATGGGAATAATATCTCAAACTGTCTACGTTTTGATCGATTACTTGAAGACCAGTAGTAGTTTCCAAAGCACATCTGGAGGCATACTGTAATCTGTGGACCATCACATTGTTGATGAAACACAGAAATTGCATCTGGATCGAATACAACAGGCCCCATTTGTACTTTTCTCCAGGGGAGTAATGTCTAAAACTGTCTACGCTTTGATCGTTCCTGGAGAACCAGTAGTTGTTTCCGAAGCACATCTGGAGGCATTCTGTTATCTTTGTAAATTCAGAGTATTGATGAAACGTAGAAATTGCATCGGGATTGAATATAACATCCACATTGCGGACTTTTCTCAATGGGCGTAATGTGTCAAACTGTCTACTTTTTGATCGATTCCTGGTTAGACCAGTAGTAGTTTACTAAGCACATCTCGAGGCATTATGTAATCTGTGGACTTTCAGAGTGTTGATAAAACACAGAAATTGCATCGGGATTGAATACAACAGGGACCATCCGGACTTTTCTCCATGGGAGTAGCGTCTCAAATTGTCTACGCTTTGATCGATTCCTGGTAGACCAGTAGTAGTTTACTAAGCACATCTCGAGGCATTATGTAATCTGTGGACTTTCAGTGTGTTGATGAAACACAGAAATTGCACCGGCATTGAATACAACAGGCACCGTGGGGACTTTTCTCCATGGGAATAATGTCTCAAGCAGCTACGCTTTGATCGTTCCCTGAAAGACCAGTAGTAGTTTCCGAAGCACGTCTGTAGGCATTCTGTAATCCGTGGACTTTCAGATTGTTGATGAAACACAGAAATTGCATCGGGATTGATTACAACAGGCACCATACGGACTTTTCTCCATGGGAGTTTTGTCTCAAACTGTCTACGCTTTGATCGTTACCTGGAAGACCAGTTGTAGTTTCCGATGCACATCTGTATCCATTCTGTAATCTGTGGACTATCAGAGTGTTGATGAAACACCGAAATTGCATCGGCATCGAATACAACAGGCACTGTGTGGACTTTTCTCAATAATAGTAATGTCTCGAAATGTCTACGTATTTGATCGATTCCTGGTAGTCCAGTAGCAGTTTCCTAAGCACATCCCGAGGTATTCTGTAAGATGTGGACCTGCAGAGTGTTGATGAAACACAGAAATCCCATGGGGATTGAATACAACAGGCACCTTGCAGACTTTTCTCCGTGGGAGTAATGTTTCAAATTGTCTAAGATTTGATCGATTCTTGGAAGACCAGTAGTAGAATAGGAAGCACATCTGGAGGCATTCTGTAATCCGTAGGCCTTCAAGGTGATGATGAAACACAGAAACTGCATCGGGATTCATCAGAGCAGGTACCATGGCGACTTTTCTCCATAGGAGTAATGTCTCAAACTGTCTACGGTTTGACCGTTTCCTGGGAATCCAGTAGTAGTATACGAAGGACATCTGGAGGCATTCTGTAATCTGTGGACATTCCGAGAGTTGATGAAACACAGAAATTGCTTCGGGATTAAATACAACATACAACAGGCACCATGCTGACTTTTATCCATGGGAGTAATGTCTCAAACTCTCTACGCTTTGATCGATTCCTGGAAGACCAGTAGTAGTATCCAAAGCACATCAGCAGGCATTCTGTAACTCGTGGACCTTCTGAGTGTTGATGAAACATAGAAATTAAATCGGGATTAAATACAAGAGGCACCATGCCGACTTGTCTAATGGGAGGAATGACTGAAAATGTCTACGTTCTGATCGATTTCTGGAAGACCAGTACTAGTTCCGAAGAACATCTGGAGGCATTCTGTAATATGTGTACCTTCAGAGTGTTGATGAAACACAGAAATTGCATCGGGATTGAATACAACATGCACCATGCGGACTTTTCTCCATGGGAGTGATGTGTCAATCTGTCATCTTTTTCATCGATATCTGGAAGACCAGTAGTAGTTCCGAAGAACACCTGGAGGCATTCTGCAATCTGTGGACCTTCAGATTGTGGATGAAACACAGAAATTGCATCAGGATTGAATACAGCATGCAACCTTGCGGACTTTTCTCCATGGGAGTAATGTCTCAAAATCTCTACGCTTTGATCGTTCCCTGGAAGCCCAGTCGTAGTCTCCGAAGCACATCTGGAGGCTTTCTGTAATCTGTTTACCATCAGAGTGTTGATGAAACACAGAAATTGCTTCGGAATCGAATATAACAGGTATCATGTGGACTTTTCTCAATGGTAGTAATCTCTCGAACTTTCTACGTTTTGATCGATTCCTGGTAGACCAGTAGTAGTTTACTAAGCACATCTCGAGGCATTATGTAATCTGTGGACTTTCCGAGTGTTGATAAAACACAGAAATTGCATCGGGATTGAATACAACAGGGACCATCCGGACTTTTCTCCATTGGAGTAATGTCTCAAATTGTCTACAATTTGATCGATTCCTGGAAGACCAGTAGTTTTTTACGAAGCACATCTGGAGGCATTCTGTAATCTGTGGACCTTCAGAGTGTTGATAAAACACAGATATTGCATCCGGATTGAATACAACAGGCACCATACGGACTTTTCTCCATGGGAGTTTTGTCTCAAACTGTCTACGCTTTGATCGTTAACTGGAAGACCAGTAGTAGTTTCCAAAGCACATCTGGAGGCATTCTGTAATCTGTTACCCGTCAGAGTGTTGACGAAACACAGAAATTTTATCAGGATTGAATACAACAGGCACCATGTGGACTTTTCTCAATCTTAGTAATATCTCATACTGTATACGCTTTGATCGTTCCCTGAAAGACCAGTAGTAGTTTCCGAAGCACATCTGTAGGCATTCTGTAATCTTTTTACTTTCAGAGTGTTGATGAAACATAGAAATTGCATCGCGATTGAATACAACAGGCACTATGCAGTCTTTTCTCCATGGGAATAATATCTCAAACTGTCTACGTTTTGATCGATTACTGGAAGACCAGTAGTAGTTTCCAAAGCACATCTGGAGGCATACTGTAATCTGTGGACCATCACATTGTTGATGAAACACAGAAATTGCATCTGGATCGAATACAACAGGCCCCATTTGTACTCTTCTCCAGGGGAGTAATGTCTAAAACTGTCTACGCTTTGATCGTTCCTGGAGAACCAGTAGTTGTTTCCGAAGCACATCTGGAGGCATTCTGTTATCTTTGTAAATTCAGAGTATTGATGAAACGTAGAAATTGCATCGGGATTGAATATAACATCCACATTGCGGACTTTTCTCAATGGGCGTAATGTGTCAAACTGTCTACTTTTTGATCGATTCCTGGTTAGACCAGTAGTAGTTTACTAAGCACATCTCGAGGCATTATGTAATCTGTGGACTTTCAGAGTGTTGATAAAACACAGAAATTGCATCGGGATTGAATACAACAGGGACCATCCGGACTTTTCTCCATGGGAGTAGCGTCTCAAATTGTCTACGCTTTGATCGATTCCTGGAAGACCAGTAGTAGCTTCTGAAGCACATCTGGAGGCATTCTGTAGTCGGGGACCTTCAGCGTGTTTATGAAACACAGAAATAGCATCAGGATTGAATACAACAGGCACCATGCGGTCTTTTCTCCATTTGAAAAATGTCTCAAACAGTCTCGCTTTGATCGATTTCTAGAAGTCCAAGGGTACTTCCCGAAGCACATCTCGAGGCATTCTGTAATCTGTGGATCTTCAGAGTGTTAATGAAACACAGAAATTGCACCGGCATTGAATACAACAGGCACCATGGGGTCTTTTCTCCATGTGAATAATGTCTCAAGCTGTCTACGCTTTGATTGTTTCCCTGAAAGACCAGAAGTAGTTTCCGAAGCACATCTGTAGGCATTCTGTAATCCGTGGACTTTCAGAGTGTTGATGAAACACAGAAATTGCATCGGGATTGATTACAACAGGCACCATACGGACTTTTCTCCATGGGAGTTTTGTCTCAAACTGTCTACGTTTTGATCGTTTCCTGGAAGATCAGTTGTAGTTTCCGAAGCACATCTGTATCCATTCTGTAATCTGTGGACTTTCAGAGTGTTGATAAAACACAGAAATTGCATCGGGATTGAATACAACAGGGACCATCCGGACTTTTCTCCATGGGAGTAGTGTTTCAAATTGTCTACGCTTTGATCGATTCCTGGAAGACCAGTAGTAGCTTCTGAAGCACATCTGGAGGCATTCTGTAGTCGGGGACCTTCAGCGTGTTTGTGAAACACAGAAATAGCATCAGGATTGAATACAACAGGCACCATGTGGTCTTTTCTCCATGTGAATAATGTCTCAAGCTGTCTACCCTTTGATCGTTTCCCTGAAAGACCAGAAGTAGTTTCCTAAGCACATCCATAGGTATTCTGTAATATGTGGACCTGCAGAGTGTTGATGAAACAGAGAAATTGCATCGGGATTGAATACAGCAGGCACCATGCGGACTTCTCTCCATGGGGGTAATGTCTCAAACTGTCTACGCTTTGATCGTTACCTGGAAGACCAGAAGTAGTTTCCGAAGCACATCTGGAGGCATTCTGTAATCTGTGGACTTTCAGTGTGTTGATGAAACACAGATATTGCATCGGGATTGAATACAACAGGCATCATTCGAACATTTCTCCATGATATTAATGTCTCAAACTGTCTACGTTCTGATCGATTTCTAGTAGTTTCCGAAGAACATCTGGAGGCATTCTGTAGTATGTGTACCTTCAGAGTGTTGATGAAACACAGAAATTACATCGGGATTGAATACAACATGCACCATGCGGACTTTTCTCCATGGGAGTAATGTGTCAATCTGTCTACGTTTTGACCGATTTCTGGAAGAACAGTAGTAGTTTCCGAAACACATGTGGAGGCATTCTGTAATCTGTGTACCTTCAGATTGTTGATGAAACATAGAAATTGCATCAGGATTGAATACAGCATGCAACGTTGCGGACTTTTCTCCATGGGAGTAATGTCTCAAAATCTCTACGCTTTGATCCTTTCCCTGGAAGCCCAGTCGTAGTTTCCGAAGCACATCTGGAGGCTTTCTGTAATTTGTCCACCGTCAGAGTGTTGATGAAATACAAAAATGGCATTGGAATTGAATACAACAATCACCATGCGGACTTTTATCCATGGCAGAGTTGCTTCAAACTGCCTACGCCTTGATCGATTCCTGGAAGACCAGTAGTCATTTTCGAAGCCCATGTGGAAGCATTCTGTAATCTGTGGACCTTCAGAGTGTTGATAAAACACAGATATTGCATCCGGATTGAATACAACAGGCACCATACGGACTTTTCTCTATGGGAGTTTTGTCTCAAACTGTCTACGCTTTGATCGTCACCTGGAAGACCAGTAGTAGTTTCCGAAGCACATCTGGAGGCATCCTATAATCTGTTACCCGTCAGAGTGTTGACGAAACACAGAAATTATATCAGGATTGAATACAACAGGCACCATGTGGAATTTTCTCAATCTTAGTAATATCTCATACTGTATACGCTTTGATCATTCCCTGGAAGACCAGTAGTAGATTCCGAAGCACATCTGGAGGCATTCTGTAATCTGTGGACCTTCAGAGTGTTGATGAAAAACAGAAATTGCATCGGGATTGAATACAACAGGCATCATTCGCACATTTGTCCATGATATTAGTGTCTCAAACTGTCTACGTTCTGATCGATTTCTGGAAGACCGTTAGTAGTTTTCGAAGAACATCTCGAGTCATTCTGTAATATGTGTACCTTCAGGGTGTTGATGAAACACAGAAATGACATCGGGATTGAATACAACATGCACCATGCGGACTTTTCTCCATGGGAGTAATGTGTCAATCTGTCTACGTTTTGATCGATTTCTGGAAGACCAGTAGTAGTTTCCGAAGCGCATCTGGAGGCCTTCTGTAATCTGTGGACCTTCAGATTGTTGATGAAACACAGAAATTGCATCAGGATTGAATACAGCATGCAACCTGGCGGACTTTTCTCCATGGGAGTAATGTCTCAAATTGTCTACGCTTTGATCGATTCCTGGAAGACCAGTAGTTTTTTACGAAGCACGTCTGGAGGCATTCTGTAATCTGTGGACCTTCAGAGTGTCGATGCAACACAGAAAATGCATCGGGACTAAATACAACATTCACCATGCGGAATTTTCTCCATGGGAGTAATGTCTCAAAGTGTCTACGATTTGATCGTTCACTGGAAGACCAGTAGTAGTTTTCGAAGCACATCTCGAGGCATTCTGTAATTTGACGTCCTTAAGAGTGTAGATGAATAACAGAAATTGCATCGGGATTGAATACAACAGGCACCATGCGGACTTTTCTCCATGGGAGTTTTGTCTCAAACTGTCTACGCTTTGATCATTACCTGGAAGACCAGTAGTAGTTTCCGAAGCACATCTGTATGCACTCTATAATCTGTCTACCTTCAGAGTGTTGACGAAACACATTACTTGAATCGGGATCGATAACAACAATCAACATGCGGACTTTTCTCCATGAGAGTAATGTCTTAAAGTGTCTAAGATTTGATTGTTCACTGGAAGACCAGTAGTAGTTTCCGAAGCACAACTGGTGGCATTCTGTAACCTGTGAAGTTTCAGAGTGTTGATGAAACATAGAAATTGTGTCAAGATTGAATACAACAGGCACCATAAGGACCCTTCTCCATGGGAGTAATGTCTCAAACTGTCTACGATTTGATCGTTCCCTTGAAGACCAGTAGCAGTTTAAGAAGCATATCTGGAGGCATTGTGTAATCTGTGGACCTTCAGATTGTTGACGAAAAACAGAAATTGCATCTCGATCGAATAACAGGCACCATGTGTACTTCTCTCCACGGGAGCAATGTCTAGAACTGTATACGGTTTGATCATTCCTGTAGGACCAGTAGTAGTTTCCGAAGCACATCTGGAGGTATTCTGTTATCTGTGGGTCTTCAGAGTGTTGATGAAACAGAAATTGCATCTGGATCCAATACAACAGGCACCATGCGGACATATCTATATGAGGGTAATATCATACACTGTCTACGCTTTGATCGATTCCTGGAAGACCAGTAGTGGTTTACTAAGTACATCTCGAGGCATTCTGATATCTGTGGACCTTCAGAATGTTGATGAAACACAGAAATTGCATCGGGATTGAATACAACAGACACCATGCGGACTTTTCCCCATGGCAGTAATGTCTCATATTGTCTACGCCTTGATCGATTCCTGGAAGACCAGTAGTTTTTTACGAAGCACATCTGGAGGCATTCTGTAATCTGTGGACCTTCAGAGTGTTGATGAAACGCAGTAATTGCACCGGGATTAAATACAACAGGCACATTGCGGAATTTTCTCCATGTGAGTAATGTCTCAGACTGTCTACGCTTTGATCGTTAACTGGAAGACCAGTAGCAGTTTCCGAAGAATATCTGGAGGCATTCTGTAATCGGTTTACCATCAGAGTGTTGATGAAACACAAAAATTGCATCGGGATACAAAACAACGGGCACCATTCGGACTTTTCTTGACGGGAATAATGTCTCAAACTGACTACGTTCTGATCGATTTCTGGAAGACCAGTAGTAGTTTCCGAAGCACATTTGGAAGCATTCAATAATCCGTCGACCTTAAGAGTGTTGATGAATAACAGAAATTCCATCGGGATTGAATACAACAGGCACCATGCGGACTTTTCTCCATGGGAGTTTTGTCTCAAACTGTCTACGCTTTGATCGTTACCTGGAAGACCAGTAGTAGTTTCCGAAGCACATCTGGAAGCATTCTATAATCTGTCTACATTCAGAGTGTTGACGAAACACATTACTTGCATTGGGATCGATAACAACAATCAAAATGCGTACTTTTCTCCATGAGAGTAATGTCTTAAAGTGTCTAAGATTTGTTTGTTCACTGGAAGACCAGTAGTAGTTTCCGAAGCACAACTGGTGGCATTCTGTAATATGTGAAGTTTCAGAGTGTTGATGAAACATAGAAATTGTATCAATATTGAATACAACAGGCACCATAGGGACTTTTCTCCATGGGAGTAATGTCACAAACTGTCTGCGCTTTGATCGTTCCCTGGAAGACGAGTAGCAGTTTCCGAAGCACATCTGTATTCATTCTGTAATCTGTTTACCATCAGAGTGTTGATGAAACACAGAAAATGCACCGGGATTGAATACAACATCCACCTTGCGGAATTTTCTCCATGTGAGTAATGTCTCAAACTGTCCATGCTTTGATCGTTCCTTGGAAGACCAGTTGCAGTTTCCGAAGCACATCTGGAGGCATTCTGTAACCTGTCTACCGTCAGAGTGTTGATGAAATACAGAAATTTCATCGGGATCGAATACAACAGGCACCATGTTGACTTTTCTAAATGGTAGTAATGTCTCAAACTATATACGCTTTGATCATTCCCTATAAGATCAGTAGTAGTTTCCGAAGCACATCTGGAGGCATTCTGTAATATGTGGACCTTCAGAGTGTTGATGAAACACAGAAATTGCATCGGGATTGATTACCACAGGTACCATGCGTACTTTTCTGCAGGGGAGTAATGTCTCAAATTGTTTACGTTTTGATCGATTCCTCGTAGACCAGTAGCAGTTTCCGAAGCACATCTGTAGGCATTCTGTAATCTGTTTACCATCAGAGTGTTGATAAAGCACAGAAATTGAATCGGGATTGAATACAACAGGCACCAGGCGTACTTTTCTGCATGGGAGTAATGTCTTAAACTGTGTACGCTTTGATCGATTCTTCGAAGACCAGTAGTAGTTTCCGAAGCACATCTGGAGGCATTCTGTAATCTGTGGACCTTCAGAGTGTTGATGGAACACAGGAAATGCACCGGGATTGAATACAACAGGCACCATGCGGACTTTTCTCCATTGGAAAATTGTCTTAAACTGACTACGTTCTGATCGATTTCTGGAAGACCAGTAGTAGTTTCCGAAGCACATCTCGAGGCATTCTGTAATCTGTGTACCATCAGAGTGTTGATGAAGCACAGAAATAGCATCGGGATTGAATACAACAGGCACCATGCGGTCTTTTCTCCATGGGAGAAATGTATCAAACAGTCTACGCTTTGATCGATTTCTAGAAGACCGAGGGTACATTCCGAAGCACATCTAAAGGTATTCTGTAATCTGTGGATCTTCAGAGTGTTGATGAAACACAGAAATTGCATCGGGATTGAATACAACAGGCTCCATGAAGTCTTTTCTCCATGGGAGAAATGTCTCAAACAGTATACGGTTTGAACGATTTCTAGAAGACCAAGGGTACTTTGCGAAGCACATCTCGACGCATTCTATAATCTGTGGATCTTCAGAGTGTTGATTAAACACAATAATTGCACCGGGATTGAATACAACAAGCACCATGCGGACTTTTCTCCATGTGAATAATGTCTTAAGTGGTCTACGCTTTGATCTTTCCCTGAAATACCGGTAGTAGTTACCGAAGCTCATCTGTAGGCACTCTGTAATCTGTGGACTTTCAGAGTATTGATTTAACACAGAAATTGCATCGGGACTGAATACAACAGGCACCATACGGACTTTTCTCCATGGGAGTTTTGTCTCAAACTGTCTACGCTTTGATCGTTACCTGGAAGTCCAGTTGTAGTTTCCGAAGCACATCTGTATCCATTCTGTAATCTGTGGACTTTCAGAGTGTTGATGAAACACAGAAATTGCATCGGCATCGAATACAACAGGCACTGTGTGGACTTTTGTCAATGGTAGTAATGTCTCGAACTGTCTACGTTTTTATCGATTCCTGGTAGACCAGTAGAAGTTTACTAAGCACATCTCGAGGCATTCTGTAATATGTCGACCTGCAGGGTGTTGATGAAATACAGAAATTGCATCGGGATTGAATACAACAGGCACCATGCGGACTTTTCTCCATGGGAGTAATGTCTCAAATTGTCTATGGTTTGATCGTTTCCTGGGAGTACAGTAGTAGTATCCGAAGCACATCTGGAGGCATTCTGTATTCTGTGGACCTTCAGGGTGTTGATGAAACACAGATATTGCATCGAGATTGAGAACAACAGTCATCATGCCGACATTTCTCCAGGGGAATAATGTCTCAAACTGCCTACGTTTTGATCGACTCCTTGAAGAACAGTACTAGTATCCGAAGCACATCTGGAGACCTTCGGTAATCTGTTTACCTTCAGATTGTTGATGAAACCAAGAAATTGCATCGGGATAGATCACAACTGGCACTAAGCCGACGTTTCTCCATAGGAGTAAGGTCTCAAACTTTCTACGCTTTGATCGATTCCTGGGAGACAAGTAGTAGTATCCGAAGCACATCTGGAAGCATTCTGTAGTCTGTGGAACTTCAGAATGTTGATGAAACACAGAAATTGCATCGGGATTGATTAGAACACGCACCATGCCGACTTTTCTCCATGGTAGTAATGTCTCTAAATATCTACGCTTTGATCGATTCCTGGGAGACCAGAAGAAGTATCCGATGCACATCAGAAGGCATTCTGTAATCTGTAAACTATCAGAATATGGATGAAACACATTAACTGCATCGGGATTGATCACAACAGGTACTATGACGACTTTTCTCCATGAGAATAATGTCTCAAACTGTCCACGCTTTGATCGATTCCCGGAAGACCAGTACTAGTATCCGATGCACATCTGGAGTCATTCTGTAATCTGTGATCCGTCAGAGTGTTGATGAAACACAGAAATTTCATCGAGATTGAATACAACAGGCACTATGCCAACTTTTCTCCGTGATAGTAATGTCTCAAACTTTCTACGCTCTGATCGATTCCTGGAAGCCCAGTACAAGCATCAGACGCACATCTGGAGGCATTCTGCAGTCTGTGGACATTCCGAGAGTTGATGAAACACAGAAATTGCATCGGGATTGAATACAACACACACCATGCAACTTGTCTCCATGTGAGTAATGTCTCAAACTGTCTATGGTTTGATCGTTTCCTGGAAGTACAGTAGTAGTATCCGAAGCACATCTAGAGGCATTCTGTATTCTGTGGACCTTCAGAGTGTTGATGAAACACAGTTATTGCATCGGGATTGAGAACAACAGGCATCATGCCAACATTTCTCCATGGGAATAATGTCTCAAACTGTCTACGTTTTGATCGATTCCTGGAAGAACAGTAGTTGTATCCGAAGCACATCTGGAGGCATTCTGTTATCTGTTGACCTTCAGATTGTTGAGGAAACAAAGAAATTGCTTCGGGATTGAACACAACAGGCACTAGGCCAACTTTTCTCCATAGGAGTAAGGTTTCAAACTTTCTACGCTTTGATCGATTCCTGGAAGACCAGTAGTAGTATTCGAAGCCCATGTGGAAGCATTCTGTAATCTGTGGACCTTCAGACAGTTGATAAAACACAGTTATTGCATCCGGATTGAATACAACAGGCACCATACGGACTTTTCTCCATAGGAGTTTTTTCTCAAACTGTCTACGCTTTGATCATTACCTGGAAGACTAGTAGTAGTTTCCGAAGCACTCTGGAGGCATTCTGTAATCTGTCAACCGTCAGAGTGTTGATGAAACACAGAAATTTCATCGGGATCAAATACAACAGGCACCATGTGGACTTTTCTCAATCTTAGTAATATCTGAAACTGTATAAGCTTTGATCATTCCCTGAAAGACCAGTAGTAGTTTCCGAAGCACATCTGGAGGCATTCTGTAATCTGTGGACCTTCAGAGTGTTGATGAAACACATGAATTGCACCGGGATTGAATACAACAGGCACCATGCGGTCTTTTCTCCATTGGAATAATGTCTCAAGCTGTCTACGCTTTGATCGTTCCCTGAAAGACCAGTAGTAGTTTCCGAAGCACATCTGTACTCATTCTGTAATCTGTTGGACTTTCGGAGTGTAGATGAAACATAGAAATTGCATCGGGATTGAATACAACAGGCACTATGCAGACTTTTCTCCATGAGAATAATATCTCAAACTGTCTACGTTTTGATCGATTTCTGGTAGACCAGTAGTAGTTTCCAAAGCACATCTGGAGGCATACTGTAATCTATGGACCATCAGATTGTTGATGAAATACAGAAATTGCATGGGGATTGTATACAACAGGCACCATGGGGACTTTTCTCCATGGGTTTAATGTCTCTAATTGTCTACTTTTTGATCGATTCCTGTAAGACCAGTAGTTTTTTGCGAAGCACATCTGGAGCCATTCTGTAATATGTTGACCTTCAGATTGTTGATAAATACAGAAATTGCATCGGGATTGAATACAACAGGACCAGGCGGACTTTTCTCCATGGGAGTAATGTCTCAAACTGTTTCAGCTTTGATCGTTCCCTGGAAGACCAGTAGTAGTTTCCGAAGCACATATCGAGGCATTCTGCAATTTGTCAACTTTCAGAGTGTTGATGAAATACATAAATTGCATCGGCATTTAATAGAACAGGCACCATGTGGACTTTTCTGCATGGGAGTAGTGCCTCCACCTTTTTACGCTTTGTTTGATTCCTGGAAGACCAGTAGTCTATTCCGAAACACATCTGGAGTCATTCTGTAATATGTGGACCTTCACAGTGTTGATGAAACACAGAAATTGCATCGGGACTGAATATAAGAGGCACGATGCAGACTTTTCTGGATGGGAATAATGCATCAAACTGTCTACGTTTTGATCAATTCCTGGTAGACCAGTAGTATTTTAATAAGGACATATCGAGGCATTCTGTAATCCGTGGACTTTCAGAGTGTTGATGAAACACAGAAATTGCATCGGGATTGAATACAATAGGCACCATGCGGACATTTCTCCATGGGAGTAATGTCTCAAATCGCCTACGCTTTGATCGATTCCTGCAACCCCGGTAGTTTTTTACGAAGCACATCTGGAGGCATTCTGTAATCTGTGGACCTTCAGAGTGTTGATGAAACACAGAAAATGCACCGAGATTGAATACTACAGGCACCATGCGGAATTTTCTCCATGTGAGTAATGTCTCAAACTGTCTACGCTTTGATCGATGTCTGGAAGACTAGTAGTAGTTTCTGAAGCACATAACGAGGCATTCTCTAATCTGTGGACCTTCAGAGTGTTGATGAAACACAGAATTTGCATCGGGATTGAATACAACTGGAACCATGCGGACTTTTCTCCATGGGAGTAATGTCTTAAACTGTCTACGCTTTTATCAATTTTTGGAAGACCAGTAGTAGTTTCCGAAGCACATCCGGAAGCATGCTGTAATCTGTGGACCATCGGATTGTTCATGAAATACAGAAATTGCATCGGCAATTAATATAACAGGCACCATGAGGACTTTTCTGCATGGGAGTCTCAAACTGTTTCAGCTTTGATCGTTCCCTGGAAGACCAGTAGTAGTTTCCGAAGCATATATGGTGGCATTCTGCAATCTGTCAACCTTCGGAGTGTTGATTTAACACAGAAATTGCATCGGGATGGAATACACAGGCACTTTGTGGACTTTTCTCCATGGGAGATGTCTCAAACCGTCTACGCTTTGATCGTTAACTGGATGACCAGTAGTAGTTTCTGAAGCACATCCGGAGGCATTCTATAATCTGTCGACCTTTAGAGTGTTCTACATCTACATCTACATCCGTACTCCGCAAGCCACCTGACGGTGTGTGGCGGAGGGTACCCTGAGTACCTCTGTCGGTTCTCCCTTCTATTCCAGTCTCGTATTGTACGTGGAAAGAAGGATTGTCGGTATGCTTCTGTGTGGGCTCTAATCTCTCTGATTTTATCCTCATGGTCTCTTCGCGAGATATACGTAGGAAGGAGCAATATACTGCTTGACCCTTCGGTGAAGGTATGTTCTCGAAACTTCACCAAAAGCCCGTACCGAGCTACTGAGCGTCTCTCCTGCAGAGTCTTCCACTGGAGTTTATCTATCATCTCCGTAACGCTTTCGCAATTACTAAATGATCCTGTAACGAAGCGCGCTGCTCTCCGTTGGATCTTCTCTATCTGTTCTATCAACCCTACCTGGTGCGGATCCCACACTGCTGAGCAGTATTCAAGCATTGGGCGAACAAGCGTACTGTAACCTACTTCCTTTGTTGTCGGATTGCATTTCCTTAGGATTCTTCCAATGAATCTCAGTCTCGCATCTGCTTTACCGACGATCAACTTTATATGATCATTCAATTTTAAATCACTCCTAATGCGTACTCCCAGATAATTTATGGAATTAACTGCTTCCAGTTGCTGACCTGCTATTTTGTAGCTAAATGATAAGGGACCTATCTTTCTATGTATTCGCATCACATTACACTTCGCTACATTGAGATTCAATTGCCATTCCGTGAACCATGCGTCAATTCGCTGCAGATCCTCCTGCATTTCAGTACAATTTTCCATTGTTGCAACCTCTCGATACACCACAGCATCATATGCAAAAAGCCTCAGTGAACTTCCGATGTCATCCACCAGGTCATTTATGTATATTGTGAATAGCAACGGTCCTATGACACTCCCCTGCGGCACACCTGAAATCACTCTTACTTCGGAAGACTACTCTCCATTTAGAATGACGTGCTGCGTTCTGTTATCTAGGAACTCCTCAATCCAATCACACAATTGATCTGATAGTCCGTATGTGTTGATGAATAACAGAAATTGCATCGGGATTGAATACAACAGGCACCATGCGGACTTTTCTACATGTTAGTAATGTCTCAAACTGTCTAAGATTTGATCGATTTCTGGAAGACCAGTAGTAGTTTCCGAAGCACATCTGGAGAGATTCTCTAATCTGTGGACCTTCAGAGTGTTGATGAAACACAGAAATTGCATCGGGATTCAATACAACAGGCACCGAGCGGATTTTTCTCCATGGGAGTAATGTCTCAAATTGTCAATGCTTTGATCGTTCTGTGGTAGACCAGTAGTAGTTTCAGAAGCACATCATGAGGCATTGTGTAATCTGTATACCGTCAGAGTGTTGATGAAACACAGAAATGGCATCGGCGTCGAATACAACAGGCACCATGTGGACTTTTCTCAATGGTAGTAATGTCTCAAACTGTCTACGATTTGATCGATTCCTGGAAGACCTGTAGTAGTTTCCGAAGAACAACTGGAGGTATTCTGTAATCTGTCTACCTTCAGAGTGTTGACGAAACACATTAATTGCATCAGGATCGAATACAACAATCAACATGCGGACTTTTCCCAATGAGAGTAATGTCTCAAAGTGTCTATGATTTGATTGTTCACTGGAAGACCAGTAGTAGTATCCGAAGCACAACTGGAGGCATTCTGTAATCTGTGGACATTCAGAGTGTTGATGAAACACTGAAATTGTATCAAGAATGAATACAACAGTCACCATGCTGACTTTTCTCCATGGGAGTAATGTCACAAACTGTCTACGCTTTGATCGATTCCTGGTAGACCAGTAGTAGTTTCCTAAGCACATCTCGAGGCATTCTGTAGTCTGTGGACCTTCAGCGTGTTTATGAAACACAGAAATGGCATCAGGATTGAATACAACAGGCACTATGCGGTCATTACTTAATGGGAGTAATGTCTCAAACTGTCTATGTTTTGATCGATTTCTGGAAGACCAAGTGTAGTTTCCGAAGCACATCTCTAGGCATCCTGTAATCTGTGGACCTTCAGAGTGTTGATCAAACACAGAAATTGCATCGGGATTGAATACAACAGGCACCATACGGACTTTCCTCCATGGGAGTTTTGTCTCAAACTGTCTACGCTTTGATCGTTGCCTGGAAGACCAGTAGTAGTTTCCGAAGCACATCTGAGGCATTCTGTAATCTGTCTACCGTCAGAGTATTGATGAAACACAGAAATGGCATAGACGTCGAATACAACAGGCACCATGTGGATTTTTCTCAATGGTAGTAATGTCTCAAACTGTCTACGCTTTGATCGTTCCCTGGAAGACCAGTAGTAGTTTCCGAAGCACATGTGGAGGCATTCTGTTATCTGTGGACCTTCAGAGTGTTGATGAAACACAGAAATTGCTTCGGGATTGAATATAAGAGGCACGATGCAGACCTGTCTGGATGGGAATAATGCCTCAAACTGTCTACGTTTTGATCGATTCCTGGTAGACCAGTAGTATTTTACTAAGGACATCTCGAGGCATTCTGTAATCTGTGGACCTTCAGAGTGTTGATGAATAACAGAAATTGCATCGGGATTGAATAAAACAGGCACCATGCGGACTATTCTACATGTTAGTAATGTCATAAACTGTCTACGCTCTGATCGTATTTTGGATGTCCAGTAGTAGTTTCCGTAGCACGTCTGGAGGCATTCTGTAATCTGTTGACATTCAGAGTGTTGATGAAACAGGGAAATTGCATCGGGATTGAATACAACAGGCATGATGCAGATTTCTCTCCATGGGAGTAATATCTCGAACTCTCTACGCTTTGACCTTTCATTGGAAAACCAGACGTAGATTCCGAAGCACATCTGGAGGCATTCTGTGATCTGTGGACCTTCAGAATGTTGATTTTACAGAGAAAATGCATCGTAATCGAATACAACGGGAACCATGTGGACTTTTCTCCATGGAAGTAATGTCTCAAATTGTCTACGCATTGATCGTTCTGTGGAAGACACAGTAGTAGTTTCCGAAATAAATCTGGAGGAATTCTGTAATCTGTGGTCCATCAGAGTGTTGATGAAACACAAAAATTGCATCGGCATTTAATACAACAGGCACCATGCGGACATTCCTGCATGGGAGTAATGTCTCAAGCTGTCTGCGCTTTGATCGTTTTTTGGATGTCCAGGTCTAGTTTCCGAAGCATATCTGGGGGCATTCTGTAATCTGTGGACCATCAGAATGTTGATGAAATACAGAAATTCCATTAGCATTAAAAAGAACTCACACCATTCGGACTTGCCTCCATGTGAATAATGTCTCAAACTGTCTACGTTCTGATCGTTTTCTGGAAGACCAGTAATAGTTTCCGAAGCAAATCTACAGGCACTCTGCAATCTGTTAACCTTCAGAGTGTTGATGAAACACAGAAATTGCATCGGGGTCGAATACACAGGCACCGTGTGGCCTTTTCTCCATGCGAGTAAAGTCTCAAACTGTCCACGCTTTGATCGTTAACTGGAAGACCAGTAGTAGTTTCCGAAGAACATCTGGAGGCATTCTACAATCTGTCGATATTTAGAGTGTTGATGAATCACAGAAT
The DNA here is from genome assembly GCF_023897955.1 of Schistocerca gregaria. Classification (NCBI taxonomy): domain Eukaryota; kingdom Metazoa; phylum Arthropoda; class Insecta; order Orthoptera; family Acrididae; genus Schistocerca; species Schistocerca gregaria. Next base: position 47,551,795 of record NC_064927.1, read on the forward strand.
TGCATCGGGATTCAATACAACAGCCACCATGCGGACTTTTCTATATGGGAGTAATGTCTCAAACTGTCTATGTTTTGATCCTTCCCTGGGAGTCCAGAAGTAGTTTCCGAAGCACATCTGGAGCCATTCTGTTATGTGTGGACGTTCTGAGTGTTGATGAAAGACATAAATTGCATCCTGATTGAATACAACAAGCACCATGCGGACATTTCTACATGAGAGTAATGTCCCAAACTGTCTACGTTTTGATCGATTTCTGGAAGACCAGTAATAGTTTCCGAAGCACATATGGAGGCATTCTGTAATCAGAGTACCTTCAGAGTGTTGATGAAACACAGAAATTCCATCGGGATTTATTACCACAGTCACCGAGCGGACTTTTCTCCATGGGAGTAATTTCTCAAACTGTCTACGCTTTGATCGTTCCCTGGAAAACAAGAAGTAGATTCCGAAGCGCATCTGGAGGCTTTCTGTAATCTGTGGACTTTCAGTGTGTTGATGAAACATAGAAATTGCATCGGCATTTAATGCAACAGGCACCATGCGGACTTTTCTACATGGGAGTCATGTCTCAAACTGTCTACGCTTTGATCGTTTTTTGGATGTCCAGTTCTAGTTTCCGAAGCATATCTGGGGGCATTCTGTAATCTGTCAACATTCAGAGTGTTGATGAAACACAGAAATTGCATCGGGATTTATTACAACAGGCACCATGCGGACTTTTCTACATGGGAGTCATGTCTCAAACTGTCTACGCTTTGATCGTTCACTGGAAGACCAGTAGTAGTTCCGAAGCATATCTGGGGGCATTCTGTAATCTGTGAACCTTCGGAGTGTTGATGAAACACATAAATTGCATCGGGATCCAATACAACAGGCACCATGTGGTCTTTTCTCCATGGGAGTAAAGTCTCAAACTGTCTACGCATTGATCGTTCTCTGGAAGACCAGTAGTAGTTTCCGAAGCACATCTGGAGGTATTGTGTAATCTGTGGCCTTGCAGTGTGTTGATGAAACACAGAAATTGCATCGGGATTGAATACAACAGGCGCCATTCGGACTTGCCTCCATGTGAATAATGTCTCAAACTGTCTACGTTCTGATCGTTTTCTGGAAGACCAGTAGTAGTTTCCGAAGCACATCTACAGGCACTCTGCAATCTGTCAACCTTCAGAGTGTTGATGAAACACAGAAATTGCATCGGGGTCGAATACACAGGCACCGTGTGGCCTTTTCTCCATGGGAGTAAAGTCTCAAACTGTCCACGCTTTGATCGTTAACTGGAAGACCAGTAGTAGTTTCCGAAGAACATCTGGAGGCATTCTACACCCTGTCGATATTTAGAGTGTTGATGAATCACAGAATTGCATCGGGATTCAATACAACAGGCACCATGCGGACTTTTCTATATGGGAGTAATGTCTCAAACTGTCTACGATTTGATCGGTTCCTGGAAGACCAGTAGAAGTTTACGAAGCACATCTGGAGGGATTCTCTAATCTGTGGACCTTCGGAGTGTTGGTGCAACACAGAAATTGCATCAAGATTGAATACAACATGCCCCATGCGGACTTTTCTGCATGGGAGTAATGTCTCAAACAGTCTATGCTTTGATCGTTCCCTGGGAGACCAGAAGTAGTTTCAGAACCACATCTGGAGTCATTCTGTAATGTGTGGACGTCCAGAGTGTTGATGAAACACATAAATTCCTTCCTCATTGAATACAACAGGCACCATGCAGACATTTTTCATGAGAGTAATGTCCCAAACTGTCTACGCTTTGATCGATTTCTGGAAGACCAGTAGTAGTTTCCGAAGCACATCTGGAGGCATTCTGTAATCTGTGGACCTTCAGAGTGTTGATGAAACACAGAAATTGCTTCGGGATTTAATACAACAGGCACCGAGCGGACTTCTCTCCATGTTAGTAATGTCTCAAACTGTCTACGTTTTGATCGTTTTCTGGCAGACCAGTAGTAGTTTTCGAAGCACATCTAGAGGCATGCTGCAATCTGTCAACCTTCAGATTGTTGATGAAACACAGAAATTGCATCGGGATCGAATACACAGTCACCATGTGGCCTTTTCTCCATGGGAGTAAAGTCTCAAACTGTCGACGCTATGATCGTTAACTGGAAGACCAGTAGTAGTTTCCAAAGAACATGTGGAGGCATTCTATAATCTGTCGACCTTCAGAGTGTTGATGAATCACAGAAATTGCATTGGGAGTAAATACAACAGGCACCATAAGGACTTTTCTCCATGTGATTAATGTCATAAACTGTCTACGCTTTAATAGTTCAATGGAAGCCCAGTAGTAGTTTCGGAAGCACATCTGTAGGTATTCTGTAACCTGTCGACCTTCAGAGTGTTAATGAAACACATAAATTGCATCGGGATTGAATACAACAGGCACCATGCGGACTTTTCTCCATGAGATAAATGTCTCAAACTGTCTTCGCTTTGATCGTTTTTTGGATGTCCAGTAGTAGTTTGCGTAGCACGTCTGGAGGCATTCTGTAATCTGTTGACATTCAGTTTGTTGATGAAACAGAGAAATTGCATCGGGATTGAATACAACATTCATGATGAAGACTTTTCTCAATGGGAGTAATCTCTCGAACTCTCTACGCTTTGATCTTTCCCTGGAAAACCAGAAGTAGATTCCGAAGCACATCTAAAGGCATTCTGTAATCTGTTGACCTTCAGAATGTTGATTTAACAGAAAAAATGCATCGTAATCGAATACAACGGGAACCATGTGGACTTTTCTCCATGGAAGTAATGTCTCAAATTGTCTACGCTTTGATCGTTCTGTGGAAGACACAGTAGTATTTTCCGAAATAAATCTGGAGGAATTCTGTAATCTGTGGTCCTTCAGAGTGTTGATGAAACACAAAAATTGCATCGGCATTTAATACAACAGGCACCATGCGGACTTTTCTATATGGGAGTAATGTCTCAAACTGTCTGCGCTTTGATCGTTTTTTGGATGTCCAGGTCTAGTTTCCGAAGCATATGTGGGGTCATTCTGTAATCCGTGAATCTTCAGAGTGTTGATGAAACACAGAAATTGCATCGGGATATATTACAACAGGCACCATGCGGACATTCCTGCATGGGAGTAATGTCTCAAACGGTCTATGTTTTGATCTTTCCCTGGGAGTCCACAAGTAGTTTCCTAAGCACATCTGGAGCCATTCTGTTATGTGTGGACGTTCCGAGGGTTGATGAAAGACATAAATTGCATCCTGATTGAATACAACAAGCACCATGCGGACATTTCTCCATGAGAGTAATGTCCCAAACTGTCTACGTTTTGATCGATTTCTGGAAGACCAGTAATAGTTTCCGAAGGACGTACGGAGGCATTCTGTAATCTGTGTACCTTCAGAGTGTTAATGAAACACAGAAATTCCATCGGGATTTATTACCACAGTCGCCGAGCGGACTTATCTCCATGGGAGTAATTTCTCGAACTGTCTAAGCTTTGATCGTTCCCTGGAAAACAAGAAGTAGATTTCGAAGCTCATCTGGAGGCTTTCTGTAATCTGTGGACCTACAGAGTGTTTATGAAACACAGAAATGTCATCAGGATTGGATATAACAGGCACCATGCGGACTTTTCTCCATGGACATAATGTCTCAAACTGTCTACGATTTGATCGTACCCTGGAAAACCAGTAGCAGTTTCCGATGCACATCTAGAGGCATTCTGCAATCTGTCTACCTTCAGAGTGTTGATGAAACACAGAAATTGCATCGGGATCGAATACACAGGCACCATGTTGTCTCTTCTCCATGGGAGTAAAGTCTCAAATTGTCCACGCTTTGAGCGTTAACTGGAAGACCAGTTGTAGTTTCCGAAGAACATCTGGAGGCATTCTACAATCTGTCGATCTTTAGAGTGTTGATGAATCACAGAATTGCATTGGGATTCAATACAACAGGCACGATGCGGACTTTTCTATATCTGAGTAATGTCTCAAACTGTCTACGATTTGATCGATACCTGGAAGACCAGTAGTAGTTTCCGAAGCACATCTGGAGGGATTCTCTAATCTGTGGACCTTCGGAGTGTTGGTGCAACACAGAAATTGCATCAAGATTGAATACAACATGCCCCATGCGGATTTTTCTGCATGGGAGTAATGTCTCAAACTGTCTATGTTTTGATCGTTCCCTGGGAGAGCAGAAGTAGTTTCCGAACCGCATCTGGAGCCATTCTGTAATGTGTGGACGTCCAGAGTGTTGATGAAACACATAAATTCCTTCCTCATTGAATACAACAGGCACCATGCAGACATTTCTCCATGAGAGTAATGTTCCAAACTGTCTACGCTTTGATCGATTTCTGGAAGACCAGTAGTAGTTTCCGCAGCACATCTGGAGGCATTCTGTAATCTGTAGACCTTCAGAGTGTTGATGAATCACAGAAATTGCCTTTGGAGTGAATACAACAGGCACCATAAGGTCTTTTCTCCATGACATAAATGTCTGAAACTGTCTTCATTTTGATCGTTTTTAGGATGTCTAGTAGTAGTTTCCGAAGCACATCTGGAGGCATTCTGTAATCTGTGGACTTTTAGAGTGTTGAGGAAACACAGAAATTTCATCGGGAATGAATACAACAGGCACCATGTGGACTTTTCTCCATGGGAATTATCCCTAAAACTGTCTACGCTTTGATCGTTCCCTGGATGTCCAGTAGTAGTTTTCGAAGCATATATGGGGGCATTCTGTAAACTGTGGATCTTCAGAGTGTTGATGAAACACAGAAATTGCATCAGGATTGAATACAACATGCACCATACCGACTTTTCTCCATGGGAGTAATGACTCAAACTGTCTACCTTTTGAACGATGTCTGGAAGACTAGTAGTAGTTTCTAAAGCACATCTGGAGGCATTCTGTAGTCTGTGGATCTTCAGCGTGTTTATTAAACACAGAAATGGCATCGGGATTGAATACAACAGGCACCATGCGGTCTTTTCTCCATGGGAGTATTTTCTCAAACTGTCTACGTTTGGATCGATTTCTTGAAGACCAAGAGTAGTTTACGACGCACATCTCGATTCATTCTGTAATCTGTGGACCTGCAGAGTGTTGATGAAACACAGAAAGTGCACCGAGATTGAATACAACAGGCACCATGTGGACTTTTCTGCATGGGAGTAATGTCTTAAACTGTCTACGCTTTGATCGTTCCCTGGAAGACCAGTAGTAGTTTCCGAAGCACACCTGTAGGCATTCTGTAATATATGGACATTAAGAGTGTTGATGAAACAGAGAGATTGCATTGGGATTGAATACAACAGGCACGATACGGACTTTTCTCCATGGGAGTTATGTCTCAAACTGTCTACGCTTTTATCGATTCCAGGAAGACCAATAGTAGTTCCCAAAGCACATCTGGAGGCATTCTTTAATCAGTGGACCTTCAGAGTGTTGATGAAACACAGAAATTGCATCGGGATCCAATACAACAGTCAACATGTGGACTTTTCTCCATAGGAATAATGTCTCAAACTGTCTACGTTTTGATCGTTCCCTGGAAGACCAGAAGTAGTTTCCGAAGCACATCTGGAGCCATTCAGTTATGTGTGGACGTTCAGACTGTTGATGAAACACATAAATTGCATCCTGATTGAATACATTAAGCAACATGCGGACATTTCTCCATGGAAGTAATTTCTCAAACTGTCTACGCTTTGATCATTCCCTGGAAAACCAGAAGTAGATTATGAAGCACATCTGGAGGCATTCTGTAATCTGTGGAACTTCACGGTGTTGATGAAACACAGAAATTGCATCAGGATCGAATACAACAGGCAGCATGTGGACTTTTCTCCATGGGAGTAATGACTCAAACCGTCTACCTTTTGAACGATGTCTGGAAGACTAGTAGTAGTTTCTAAAGCACATCTGGAGGCATTCTGTAGTCTGTGGATCTTCAGCGTGTTTATGAAACACAGAAATGGCATCGGGATTGAGTACAACAGGCACCATGCCGACTTTTCTCCATGGGAGTAATGTCTCAAACTGTCTGTGCTTTGATCGATCCCTGGAAGACCAGTAGTTGTTTCCGAAGCACATATTGAGGCATTCTGTAATTTGTGGACCTTCATAGTGTTGATGCAACACAGAAATTGCATCGGGATCGAATACAACAGGCATCATGAAGAATTTTATCCATGGTAGTAATGTCTCTAATTATCTCAGCTTTGATCATTCCCAGGAAGACCAATAGTAGTTTCCAATGCACATCTGGAGGTATTCTGTAATCCGTGGACATTCAGAGTTTTGATGAAACATAGAAATTTCCTCGGGTTTGAATACAACAGGCTCCATGCGGAGTTTTCGCGATGGGAGTAATGTTTCAAACTGTCTTCGCTTTGATCTATTACTGGAAGACCAGTGTTAGTTTCCAAAGCACATCTGGAGGCATTCTGTAGTCTGCGGACCGTCAGAATGTTGATGAAAAACAGAAATTGTATCAGGATTGAATACAACAGGCACCATGCACACTTTCCTCCATGGGAGTAATGTCTCAAACTTTCTACGCTTTAATCGATTCCTGGAAGACCAGTAGTAGTTCCCGAAGCACATCTGCAAGCATTCTGTAATCTATGGACCTTCAGAGTGTTGACGAAACACTGAAATTACATCGGGATTGAATACAACAGGCACCATGTGGACTTTTATCCGTAGGAGTAATGTCTCAAACAGTCTACGCTTTGATCGTTCGCTGGGAGACCAGTAGTAGTTTCCGAAGCACATCTGGAGGCATTCTGTAATCTGCGGACATAGAGAATGTTGATGAAACACAGAAATTGTAACAGGATTGAATACAACAGGCACCATGCGCACTTTCCTCCATGGGAGAAATGTCTCAAACTGTCTACGCTTTAATCGATTGCTGGATGACCAGTAGTAGTTTCCGAAGCACATCTGGAAGCATTCTGTAATCTATGGACCTTCGGTGTGTTGATGTAACACAGGAATTCCATCGGGATTGAATACAACTGGCACCATGTGGACATTTCTCCATGGGAGTAATGTCTCAAACTATCTACGCTATGATAGATTCCAGGATGACTACTAGTAGTTTCCGAAGCACATCAGGCGGCATTCTGTAATCAGTGGATCTTAAGAGTGTTGATGAAACACAAAAAAATCATCGGCATTAAATACAACAGGCACCATGCGGACTTTTCTACATGGAAGATATGTCTCATACGGTCTGCGTTTTGATCGTTTCCTGGAAGACCAGAAGTAGTTTCCAAAGCACATCTGGAGGCATTCTGTAATCTCTGGACCTTCAGAGTGTTGATGAAACACAGAAATTGCATCGGCATTTAATACAACTGGCACCATGCGGACTTCTCTACATGGCAGTCATGTCTCAAACTGTCTACGCTTTGATAGATTCCAGGAAGACTATTAGAAGTTCCCGAAGCACATCTGGAGGCTTTCTGTAATCTGTGGACCTTCAGAGTGTTGATGAAACACAGAAATTGCATCAGGATTGAATACAACACGCACCACGCGGACTTTTCTCAATGGGTGTAATTTCTCACTGTCTACGCTTTGATGGTTCTCTGGAAGGCAAGTAGTAGTTTCCGAAGCCCATATGGAGGTATTCTGTCACCCGCAGGCTTTCAGAATGTTGATGAAATACAGAAACTGTATCAGGATTGAATACAACAGTCACCATGCGGACATTTCTCCATGGGAGTAATGTCTCAAACTTTATACGTTTTGATCGATTCCTGGAAGTCCAATAGATATTTCCGAAGCACATCTGGAGGGATTCTGTAATCTGTGGACATTCAGAATGCTGATGAAAGACAGAAATTGCATCGGGATTGAATTCAACAGGCACCACGAGATCTTTTCTCAATGGGTGTAATGTCTCACTGTCTACGCTTTGATGGTTCTCTGAAAGGCAAGTAGTAGCTTCCAAAGCGCATTTGGAGGCATTCTATAATCTGTGGAATTTCAGTTTGTTGATGAATCACAGAAAATACATCGGGATGGTATACAACAGGCACCATGCACACTTTCCTCCATGGGAGTAATGTCTCACACTATCAACACTTTAATCGATTCCTGGAAGACCAGTAGTAGTTCCCGAAGCACATCTGGAAGCATTCTGTAATCTATGGACCATCAGAGTGTTGACGAAACACTGAAATTACATCGGGATTGAATACAACAGGCACCATGCGGACTTTTATCCGTAGGAGTAATGTCTCAAACAGTCTATGCTTCGATCGTTCGCTGGGAGACCAGTAGTAGTTTCCGAAGCACATCTGGAGGCATTCTGTAATCAGCGGACCTTCACAATGTTGATGAAACACCAAATTGTATCAGGACTGAATACAAGAGGCACCACGCGCACTTTCCTGCATAAGAGTAATGTCTCAAACTTTCTACGCTTTAATCGATTCCTGGAAGACCAGTAGTAGTTTCCGAAGCACATCTGGAAGCATTCGTGTAATCTATGGACCTTCGGAGTGTTTATGGAACACAGGAATTGCATTGGGATTGAATACACCAGGCACCAAGAGGACGTTTCTCCATGGGAGTAATGTTTCAAAATGTCTATGTTTGATCGTTCCCTGGGTCACCAGAAGTAGTTTCCGAAGCACATCTGGACCCATTGTGTAGTGTGTTGACGTTCAGAGTGTTGATGCAACGCAGAAATTGCATCGGGATTGAATACAACAGGCACCATGCGGACTTTTCTCCATGGGGGTCAGGTCTCAAACTTTCTCTGCTTTGAACGATTCCTGGAAGACCAATAGTAGTTTCCGAAGCACATCTGGAAACATTCTGTAATGTGTGAACCTTCACAGTGTTGATGAAATACAGAAATTGCAGCGGCATTTAATACAACAGGCACCATGCGGACTTTTCTACATGGGAGATATGTCTCATACGGTCTACGTTTTGATCGTTCCCTGGAAGACCAGAAGTAGTTTCCAAAGCACATCTGGAGGCATTCTGTAATCTCTGGACCTTCAGAGTGTTGATGAAATACAGAAATTGGACGGCATTTAATACAACAGGCACCATGCGGTCTTTTCTACATGGGAGTCATGTCTCAAACTGTCTACGCTTTGGTAGATTCCAGGAAGACTAGTAGTAGTTCCCGAAGCACATCTGGAGACATTCTGTAATCTGTGGATCTTAAGAGTGTTGATGAAACACAAAAATTGCATCGGCATTTAATACAACAGGCACCATGCGGACTTTTCTACATGGAAGATATGTCTCATACGGTCTACGTTTTGATCGTTCCCTGGAAGACCAGAAGTAGTTTCCAAAGCAAATCTGGAGGCATTCTGTAATCTCTGGACCTTCAGAGTGTTGATGAAATACTGAAATTGGACGGCATTTAATACAACAGGCACCATGCGGTCTTTTCTACATGGGAGTCATGTCTCAAACTCTCCACGCTTTGGTAGATTCCAGGAAGACTAGTAGTAGTTCCCGAAGCACATCTGGAGATATTCTGTAATCTGTGGACCTTCAGAGTGTTGATGAAACACAGAAATTGCATCGGGAATGAATACAACAGGCACCATACCGACTTCTCTCCGTGGAGTAATGTCTCAAACTGGGCCTGCTTTGAACGTTCCCTGGAAAAACAGTAGTAGTTTCCGAAGCACATAAGGAGGCATTCTGTAATCGGTGGACGTTCAGGGTGTAATAAAATACAGAAATTGCATCAGCATTTAAAACAACAGGCACGATGCGGACTTTTCTACTTGGGTATAACGTCACAAACTGTCTACGTCTCGCTCGGTTCCTGGAAGACCAGTAGTAGTTTACGAAGCACATCTGGAGACATTCTGTAATCTATGGACCTTCAGAGTGTTGACGAAGCACAGAAATTGCATCGGGATTGAATACAACAGGCACCATGTGGACATTTCTCCGTAGTAGTAATGTCTCAAACAGTCTACGCTTTGATCGTTCGCTGGGAGACTAGTAGGAGTTTCCAAAGCACATCTGGAGGAATTCTGTAACCTGCAGACCTTCAGAATGTCGATGAAACACAGAAATTGTATCAGGATTGAATACAAGAGGCACCATGTGCACTTTCCGCCATGTGAGTAATGTCTCAAACTGTCTACGCTTTAATCGATTCCTGGAAGACCAGTAGTAATTTCCGAAGCATATCTGGATTCACTCTGTAATCTATGGACATTTGGAGTGTAGATGAAACACTGGAATTGCAGCATCATTGAATACAACAAGCACCATGCGGAATTTTCGCCTTGGGAGTAATGTCTCAAACTGTCTACGCTTTGATCGTTCCCTGGAAGACCAGTAATATTTTCTGAAGCAAATCTGGAAACATTCTGTAATCTGTGGACCTTCAGAGTGTTGATGAAATGCAGAAATTGCCGCTGCATTTAATACAACAGGCACCATGCGGTCTTTTCTCCATGGGAGTAATGTCTCAAACTGTCTACGCTGTGATCGATTCCTGATTGACCAGTAGTAGTTTCCGAAGTCCATCTGGAGGTATTCTGTAATCTGCGGATCTTTAGAGTGTTGATGATACACAGAAATTGCATCGCGATTGAATACAACAGGCAAAATGCAGACTTGTCTCTATGGGAGTAATGTCTCAAACTGAATACGCTTTGATCGTTCCGTGGAAGACCAGTAGTAGTTTCCGAAGCCCATCTGGAGGCATTCTGTAATCTATGGACCTTCGGAGTGTTGATGAAACACAGGAATTGCATCAGGATTGAATACAACAGGCACCATGTGGACATTTCTAGATGGGAGTAATGTCTCAAACTGTCTATGCTTAAATCCTTCCCTGGGTGACCAGAGGTAGTTTCCGAAGCACATCTGGAGCCATTCTGTAATGTGTTGACGTTCAGAGTGTTGATGACACACAGAAATTGCATCGGGATTGAATACAACAGGCTCCATGCGGACTTTTCTCCATGAGAGTAATGTCTCAAACTGTCTACGTTTTGATCGATTCCTGGAAGTCCAATAGTGATTACCGAAGCACATCTGGAGGCATTCTGTAATCTGTGGACCTTCAGAGTGTTGATGAATGACAGAAATCGCATCGTGAATGAATATAACAGGCACCATTCCGAATTTTCTCCATGGGAGTAATGTCTCAAACTGTCTACGCTTTGAACGTTCCTTGGGGGACCAGTAGTAGCTTCCGAAGCACATCTGGAAGCATTCTGTAATCTATGGACCTTCAGAGTCTTGACTAAACTCTGAAATTACATCGGGATTGAATAAAACAGGCACCATGCGGACTTTTATCCGTAGGAGTAATGTCTCAAACAGTCTATGATTTGATCGTTCGCTGGGAGATCAGTAGTAGTTTCCGCAGCACATCTGGAGGCATTCTGTAATCAGCGGACCTTCACAATGTTGATGAAACACAAAATTGTATCAGGACTGAATACAACAGGCACCATGCGCACTTTCCTCCATATGAGTAATGTCTCAAACTTTCTACGCATTAATCGATTCCTGGAAGAACACTAATATTTTCCGAAGCACATCTGGAAGCATTCGTGTAATCTATGGACCTTCGGAGTGTTTATGGAACACAGGAATTGCATCGGGATTGAATACACCAGGCACCAAGTGGACGTTTCTCCATGGGGGTAATGTCTCAAACTGTCTATGTTTGATCGTTCCCTGGGTGACCAGAAGTAGTTTCCGAAGCACATCTGGACCCATTGTGTAGTGTGTTGACGTTCAGAGTGTTGATGCAACGCAGAAATTGCATCGGGATTGAATACAACAGGCACCATGCGGACTTTTCTCCATGGGGGTAAGGTCTCAAACTTTCTCCGCTTTGATCGATTCCTGGAAGACCAGTAGTAGTTTCCGAAGCACATCTAGAAACATTCTGTAATCTGTGAACCTTTACAATGTTGATGAAATACAGAAATTGCAGCGGCATTTAAAACAACAGGCACGATGCGGACTTTTCTACTTGGGTACAATGTCACAAACTGTCTACGTTTTGCTCGGTTCCTGGAAGACCAGTAGTAGTTTACGAAGCACATGTGGAGACATTCTGTAATCTATTGACGTTCAGAGTGTTGATGAAACACAGAAATTGCATCGGGATTGAATACAACAGGCCACATGTGGACATTTCTAGATGGGAGTAATGTCTCAAACTGTCTATGCTTAAATCGTTCCCTGGGTGACCAGAAGTAGTTTCCGAAGCACATCTGGAAACATTCTGTAATCTATGGACCCTCAGAGTCTTGACGAAACTCTGCAGTTACATCGGGATTGGATAAAACAGGCACCATGCGGACTTTTATCCGTAGGAGTAATGTCTCAAACAGTCTATGCTTTGATCGTTCGCTGGGAGACCAGTAGTAGTTTCCGCAGCACATCTGGAGGCATTCTGTAATCAGCGGACCTTCACAATGTTGATGAAACACAAAATTGTATCAAGACTGAATACAAGAGGCACCATGCGCACTTTCCTCCATATGAGTATTGTCTCAAACTTTCTACGCATTAATCGATTCTTGGAAGACCACTAATAGTTTCCGAAGCACATCTGGAAGCATTCGTGTAATCAATGGACCTTCGGAGTGTTTATGGAACACAGGAATTGCATCGGGATTGAATACAGCAGGCACCAGGTGGACATTTCTCATTGGGAGTAATGTCTCAAACTGTCTATGTTTGGTCGTTCCCTGGGTGACCAGAAGTAGTTTCCGAAGCACATCTGTAGCCATTCTGTAATGTGTTGACGTTCAGAGTGTTGATGACACACAGAAATTGCATCGGGATTGAATACAACAGGCTCCATGCGGACTTTTCTCCATGAGAGTAATGTCTCAAACTGTCTACGTTTTGATCGATTCCTGGAAGTCCAATAGTGATTTCCGAAGCACATCTGGAGGCATTCTGTAATCTGTGGACCTTCAGAGTGTTGATGAATGACAGAAATTGCATCGTGAATGAATACAACAGGCACCATTCCGAATTTTCTCCATGGGAGTAATGTCTCAAACTGTCTACGCTTTGAACGTTCCTTGGACGACCAGTAGTAGTTTCCGTAGCACATCTGGAAGCATTCTGTAATCTATGGACCTTCAGAGTCTTGAAGAAACTCTGAAATTACATCGGGATTGAATAAAACAGGCACCATGCGGACTTTTATCCGTAGGAGTAGTGTCTCAAACAGTCTATGCTTTGATCGTTCGCTGGGAGACCAGTAACAGTTTCCGCAGCACATCTGGAGGCATTCTGTAATCAGCGGACCTTCACAATGTTGATGAAACACAAAATTGTATCAGGACTGAATACAACAGGCACCATGCGCACTTTCCTCCATATGAGTAATGTCTCAAACTTTCTACGCATTAATCGATTCCTGGAAGAACACTAATATTTTCCGAAGCACATCTGGAAGCATTCGTGTAATCTATGGACCTTCGGAGTGTTTATGGAACACAGGAATTGCATCGGGATTGAATACACCAGGCACCAAGTGGACGTTTCTCCATGGGAGTAATGTCTCAAACTGTCTATGTTTGATCGTTCCCTGGGTGACCAGAAGTAGTTTCCGAAGCACATCTGGACCCATTGTGTAGTGTGTTGACGTTCAGAGTGTTGATGCAACGCAGAAATTGCATCGGGATTGAATACAACAGGCACCATGCGGACTTTTCTCCATGGGGGTAAGGTCTCAAACTTTCTCCGCTTTGATCGATTCCTGGAAGACCAGTAGTAGTTGCCGAAGCACATCCGGAAACATTCTGTAATCTGTGAACCTTCACAGTGTTGATGAAATACAGAAATTGCAGCGGCATTTAATACAACAGGCACCATGCGGACTTTTCTACATGGGAGTCATGTCCCAAACTGTCTACGCTTTGATAGATTCCAGGAAGACTAGTAGTAGTTTCCGAAGCACATCAGGAGTCATTCTGTAATCTGTGGATCTTAAGAGTGTTGATGAAACACTAAAATGGCATCGGCATTTAATACAACAGGCACCATGCGGACTTTTCTGCATGGAAGATATGTCTCATACGGTCTACGTTTTGATCGTTCCCTGGAAGACCAGAAGTAGTCTCCAAAGCACATCTGGAGGCATTCTGTAATCTCTGGACCATCAGAGTGTTAATGAAATACAGAAATTGGATCGGCATTTAATACAACAGGCACCATGCGGACTTTTCTACATGGGAGTCATGTCTCAAAACTGTCTACGCTTTGGTAGATTCCAGGAAGACTAGTAGTAGTTCCCGAAGCACATCTGGAAACATTCTGTAATCTGTGGACCTTCAGAGTGTTGATGAAACACAGAAATTTCATCGGGAATGAATACAACAGGCACCATACCGACTTCTCTCCGTGGGAGTAATGTCTCAAACTGGGCGTGATTTGAACGTTCCCTGGAAAAACAGTAGTAGTTTCCGAAGCACATAAGGAGGCATTCTGTAATCGGTGGACGTTCAGGGTGTAATAAAATACAGAAATTGCATCGGCATTTAAAACAACAGGCACGATGCGGAATTTTCTACTTTGGTACAATGTCACAAACTATCTACGTTTTGCTCGGTTCCTGGAAGACCAGTAGTAGTTTACGAAGCACATCTGGAGACATTCTGTAATCTATGGACGTTCAGAGTGTTGACGAAACACAGAAATTGCATCGGGATTGAATACAACAGGCCCCATGTGGACATTTCTAGATGGGAGAAATGTCTCAAACTGTCTATGCTTAAATCGTTCCATGGGTGACCAGAAGTAGTTTCCGAAGCACATCTGGAAACATTCTGTAATCTATGGACCTTCAGAGTCTTGACGAAACTCTGCAGTTACATCGGGATTGAATAAAACAGGCACCATGCGGACTTTTATCCGTAGGAGTAATGTCTCAAACAGTCTATGCTTTGATCGTTCGCTGGGAGACCAGTAGTAGTTTCCGCAGCACATCTGGAGGCGTTCTGTAATCAGCGGACCTTCACAATGTTGATGAAACACAAAATTGTATCAAGACTGAATACAAGAGGCACCATGCGCACTTTCCTCCATATGAGTATTGTCTCAAACTTTCTACGCATTAATCGATTCCTGGAAGACCACTAATAGTTTCCGAAGCACATCTGGAAGCATTCGTGTAATCAATGGACCTTCGGAGTGTTTATGGAACACAGGAATTGCATCGGGATTGAATACAACAGGCACCAGGTGGACATTTCTCCATGGGAGTAATGTGTCAAACTGTCTATGTTTGATCATTCCCTGGGAGACCAGAAGTAGGTTCCGAAGCACATCTGGACCCATTGTGTAGTGTGTTGACGTTCAGAGTGTTGATGAAACGCAGAAATTGCATCGGGATTGATTACAACAGGCACCATTCCGACTTTTCTCCATGGGAGTAATGTCTCAAACTGTCTACGCTTTGAACGTTCCTTGTAAGACGAGTAGTAGTTTCCGAAGCACATCTGGAAGCATTCTGTAATCTATGGACCTTCGGATTGTTGATGAAACACAGGAATTGCACCGGGATTGAATACAACAGGCACCATGTGGACATTTCTCATTGGGAGTAATGTCTCAAACAGTCTATGTTTGGTCGTTCCCTGGGTGACCAGAAGTAGTTTCCGAAGCACATCTGGAGCCATTCTGTAATGTGTTGACGTTCAGAGTGTTGATGACACACAGAAATTGCATCGGGATTGAATACAACAGGCTCCATGCGGACTTTTCTCCATGAGAGTAATGTCTCAAACTGTCTACGTTTTGATCGATTCCTGGAAGTCCAATAGTGATTTCCGAAGCACATCTGGAGGCATTCTGTAATCTGTGGACCTTCAGAGTGTTGATGAATCACAAGAATTGCATCGTGAATGAATACAACAGGCACCATTCCGAATTTTCTCCATGGGAGTAATGTCTCAAACTGTCTACGCTTTGAATGTTCCTTGGACGACCAGTAGTAGTTTCCGAAGCACATCTGGAAGCATTCTGTAATCTATGGACCTTCAGAGTCTTGAAGAAACTCTGAAATTACATCGGGATTGAATAAAACAGGCACCATGCGGACTTTTATCCGTAGGAGTAGTGTCTCAAACAGTCTATGCTTTGATCGTTCGCTGGGAGACCAGTAGTAGTTTCCGCAGCACATCTGGAGGCATTCTGTAATCAGCGGACCTTCACAATGTTGATGAGACACAAAATTGTATCAAGACTGAATACAAGAGGCACCATGCGCACTTTCCTCCATATGAGTATTGTCTCAAACTTTCTACGCATTAATCGATTGTTGGAAGACCACTAATAGTTTCCGAAGCACATCTGGAAGCATTCGTGTAATCAATGGAACTTCGGAGTGTTTATGGAACACAGGAATTGCATCGGGATTGAATACAACAGGAGCCAGGTGGACATTTCTCCATGGGAGTAATGTGTCAAACTGTCTATGTTTGATCGTTCCCTGGGTGACCAGAAGTAGGTTCCGAAGCACATCTGGACCCATTGTGTAGTGTGTTGACGTTCAGAGTGTTGATGAAACGCAGAAATTGCATCGGGATTGAATACAACAGGCACCATTCCGACTTTTCTATATGGGAGTAATGTCTCAAACTGTCTACGCATTGAACGTTCCTTGTAAGACGAGTAGTAGTTTCCGAAGCACATCTGGAAGCATTCTGTAATCTATGGACCTTCGGATTGTTGATAAAACACAGGAATTGCACCGGGATTGAATACAACAGGCACAATGCGGACTTCTCTCCATGGGAGGAATGTCTCAAACAACCTACGCTTTGATCGATTAATGGAAGACCAGTAGTGGTTTCCGAAGCACATCTGGAGCCATTCTGTAGTGTGTTGACGTTCAGAGTGTTGATGAAACACAGAAATTGCATCGGGATTGAATACAACAGACTCCATGCGTACTTTTCTCCACGGAATAATGTCTCAAACTGTTTCCGAAGCACATCTGGAGGTATGATGTAATCTGTGGACCATCAGAGTGTTGATGAAACACAGTGTTCATCGGGATTGAATAGTACAGGCACCATGAGGTCTTTAATCTATGGGAGTAATGTCTTAAACTCAATACGCTTTGATCGTTCCTTGGAAGACCAGTAGTAGTTTCCGAAGCCCATCTGGAGGCATTCTGTTATTTGCGGATCTTTAGTGTGTTGATGAAACACAGAAATTGCATCGGGATTGAATGCAACAGGCTCCATGCGGAAATTTCTACATGTGAGTAATGTCTCAAACTGTCTACGCTTTGATCGATTCCTGGAAGACCAGTAGTAGTTTCCCAAGCACATCTGGAAGGATTCTGTAATCTATGGACCTTCAGAGTGTTTATGGAACACAGGAATTGCATCGGGATTGAATACAACAGGCACCAGTTGGACATTTCTCCATGGGAGTAATGTCTCAAACTGTCTATGTTTGATAGTTCCCTGGGTGACCAGAAGTAGTTTCCGAAGCACATCTGGACTCATTGTGTAGTGTGTTGACGTTCAGAGTGTTGATGAAACGCAGAAATTGCATCGGGATTGAATACAACAGGCACCATTCCGACTTTTCTCCATGGGAGTAATGTCTCAAACTGTCTACGCTTTGAACGTTAATTGGAAGACCAGTAGTAGTTTCCGAAGCACATCTGGAAGCATTCTGTAATCTAGGGACCTTCGGATTATTGATAAAACACAGGAATTGCAGCGGGATTGAATACAACAGACACCATGTGGACATTTCTCCATTGGAGTAATGTCTCAAACTGTCTATGTTTGATCGTTCCCTGGGTGACCAGAAGTAGTTTCCGAAGCACATCTGGAGGCATTCTGTAATCCGTGGATCTTCCGAGTGTTGATGAAACTCATAAATTTCATCGGCATTTAATACAATAGGCACCATACTTACTTTTCTCCATGGGAGTAAAGTCTCAAATTGTTTACGCTTTGATCGATTCCTGGAAGATCAGTAGCAGTTTCCGAAGCACATCTGGAGGTATTCTGTAATCTGCGGACCGTCAGAGTGTTGATGAAACACAAAAATTGCATCAGCACTTAATACAATAGGCACCATAGGGACTTTTCTCCATGGGAGTAATGTCTCAAACTATTTACGCTTTGATCGATTCCTGGAAGATCAGTAGCAGTTTCCGAAGCACATCTGGAGGTA
This sequence comes from Schistocerca gregaria, assembly GCF_023897955.1. Taxonomy (NCBI): domain Eukaryota; kingdom Metazoa; phylum Arthropoda; class Insecta; order Orthoptera; family Acrididae; genus Schistocerca; species Schistocerca gregaria. The sequence goes on from NC_064927.1 coordinate 47,569,984, forward strand.
TTCTGTAATCTGCGGACCATCAGAGTGTTGATGAAACACAGAAAGTTCATCGGGATTGAATAGAACAGGCACCATGAGGTCTTTAATCTATGGGAGTAATGTCTTAAACTGAATACGCTTTGATCGTTCCTTGGAAGACCAGTAGTAGTTTCCGAAGCCCATCTCCAGGCATTCTGTAATCTGCGGACCTTTAGAGTGTTGATGGAACACAGAAATTGCATCGGGATTGAATGCAACAGGCTCCATGCGGAATTTTCTCCATGAGAGTAATGTCTCAAACTGTCTACGCTTTGATCGATTCCTGGAAGATCAGTAGTAGTTTCCGAAGCAAATCTGGAGGCATTCTTTAATCTGTGGACCTTCAGAGTGTTGATGAAACACAGAAATTGCTTCGGGATTTAATACAACAGGCACCGAGCGGACTTCTCTCCATGTTAGTAATGTCTCAAACTGTCTACGTTTTGATCGTTTCCTGGCAGACCAGTAGTAGTTTTCGAAGCACATCTAGAGGCATGCTGCAATCTGTCAACCTTCAGATTGTTGATGAAACACAGAAATTGCATCGGGATCGAATACACAGTCACCATGTGGCCTTTTCTCCATGGGAGTAAGGTCTCAAACTGTCGACGCTATGATCGTTAACTGGAAGACCAGTAGTAGTTTCCAAAGAACATATGGAGGCATTCTATAATCTGTCGACCTTCAGAGTGTTGATGAATCACAGAAATTGCATTGGGAGTAAATACAACAGGCACCATAAGGACTTTTCTCCATGTGATTAATGTCATAAACTGTCTACGCTTTAATAGTTCAATGGAAGCCCAGTAGTAGTATAGGAAGCACATCTGTAGGTATTCTGTAACCTGTCGACCTTCAGAGTGTTGATGAAACACATAAATTGCATCGGGATTGAATACAACAGGCACCATGCGGACTTTTCTCCATGAGATAAATGTCTCAAACTGTCTTCGCTTTGATCGTTTTTTGGATGTCCATTAGTAGTTTGCGTAGCACGTCTGGAGGCATTCTGTAATCTGTTGACATTCAGTTTGTTGATGAAACAGAGAAATTGCATCGGGATTGAATACAAGTGGCACGATGAGGACTTTTCTGCATGGGAATAATGTCTCAAACTGTCTTCGTTTTGATCGATTCCTTGTAGACCAGTAGAAGTTTCCTTAGCACATCTGGAGACATTCTGTAATCTGTGGACCTTCAGAGTGTTGATGAAACACAGAAATTGCATCGGCATTTAATACAACAGGCACCATGCGGACTTTTCTACATGCGAGTAATGTCTCAAACTGTCTGCGCTTTGATCGTTTTTTGGATGTCCAGGTCTAGTTTCCGAAGCATATGTGGGGTCATTCTGTAATCTGTGAACCTTCAGAGTGTTGATGAAACACAGAAATTGCATCGGGATATATTACAACAGGCACCATGCGGACATTCCTGCATGGGAGTAATGTCTCAACCGGTCTATGTTTTGATCTTTCCCTGGGAGTCCACAAGTAGTTTCCTAAGCACATCTGGAGCCATTCTGTTATGTGTGGACGTTCCGAGTGTTGATGAAAGACATAAATTGCATCCTGATTGAATACAACAAGCACCATGCGGACATTTCTCCATGAGAGTAATGTCCCAAACTGTCTACGTTTTAATCGAATTCTGGAAGACCAGTAATAGTTTCCGAAGGACGTACGGAGGCATTCTGTAATCTGTGTACCTTCAGAGTGTTAATGAAACACAGAAATTCCATCGGGATTTATTACCACAGTCGCCGAGCGGACTTATCTCCATGGGAGTAATTTCTCGAACTGTCTAAGCTTTGATCGTTCCCTGGAAAACAAGAAGTAGATTTCGAAGCACATCTGGAGGCTTTCTGTAATCTGTGGACCTACAGAGTGTTTATGAAACACAGAAATGTCATCAGGATTGGATATAACAGGCACCATGCGGACTTTTCTCCATGGAAATAATGTCTCAAACTGTCTACGATTTGATCGTACCCTGGAAAACCAGTAGCAGTTTCCGAAGAACATCTAGAGGCATTCTGCAATCTGTCTACCTTCAGAGTGTTGATGAAACACACAAATTGCATCGGGATCGAATACACAGGCACCATGTGGTCTCTTCTCCATGGGAGTAAAGTCTCAAATTGTCCACGCTTTGAGCGTTAACTGGAAGACCAGTTGTAGTTTCCGAAGAACATCTGGAGGCATTCTACAATCTGTCGATCTTTAGAGTGTTGATGAATCACAGAATTGCATTGGGATTCAATACAACAGGCACGATGCGGACTTTTCTATATCTGAGTAATGTCTCAAACTGTCTACGATTTGATCGATACCTGGAAGACCAGTAGTAGTTTCCGAAGCACATCTGGAGGGATTCTCTAATCTGTGGACCTTCGGAGTGTTGGTGCAACACAGAAATTGCATCAAGATTGAATACAACATGCCCCATGCGGATTTTTCTGCATGGGAGTAATGTCTCAAACTGTCTATGTTTTGATCGTTCCCTGGGAGAGCAGAAGTAGTTTCCGAAGCACATCTGGTGCCATTCTGTTATATGTGGACGTTCAGAGTGTTGATGAAACACATAAATTGTATCCTGATTGAATACATTAAGCACCATGCGGACATTTCTCCATGGAAGTAATTTCTCAAACTGTCTACGCTTTGATCATTCCCTGGAAAACCAGAAGTAGATTATGAAGCACATCTGGAGGCATTCTGTAATCTGTAGACCTTCAGAGTGTTTATGAAACACAGAAATTTCATCAGGATTGGATATTACAGGTACCATGCGGACTTTTCTCCATGCGAGTAATGTCATAAACTGTCTACGCTTTGATAGTTCAATGGAAGACCAGTAGCAGTTTCGGAAGAACATCTGGAGGTATTCTGTAACCTGAGGACTTTCAGAGTGTTGATGAAACACATAAATTGCATCGGGTTTGAATACAACTGGCACCATGCTTACTTTTCTCCATGGGAGTAATGTCTTAAACTGTCTACGCTTTGATCGTTCCCTGGAAAACCAGTAGTAGATTCCGAAGCACATCAGTAGGCATTGTGTAATATGTGGACCTTCAGAGTGTTGATGAAACACAGATATTTCATTGGGATTGAAAAAAACAGGCACCATGCGTACTTATCTACATGGGAGTTACGTCTCAAACGGTCTAGGATTTTATCGATACCAGGAAGACCAGTAGTAGTTCCCAAAGCACATCTGAAGGCATTCTGTAATCTGTGGAACTTCACGGTGTTGATGAAACACAGAAATTGCATCAGGATCGAATACAACAGGCAACATGTGGACTTTTCTCCATGGGAGTAATGACTCAAACTGTCTACCTTTTGAACGATGTCTGGAAGACTAGTAGTAGTTTCTAAAGCACATCTGGAGGCATTCTGTAGTCTGTGGATCTTCAGCGTGTTTATGAAACACAGAAATGGCATCGGGATTGAGTACAACAGGCACCATGCCGACTTTTCTCCATGGGAGTAATGTCTCAAACTGTCTGTGCTTTGATCGATCCCTGGAAGACCAGTAGTTGTTTCCGAAGCACATATTGAGGCATTCTGTAATTTGTGGACCTTCAGAGTGTTGATGCAACACAGAAATTGCATCGGGATCGAATACAACAGGCATCATGAAGAATTTTATCCATGGTAGTAATGTCTCTAATTATCTCAGCTTTGATCATTCCCAGGAAGACCAATAGTAGTTTCCAATGCACATCTGGAGGTATTCTGTAATCCGTGGACATTCAGAGTGTTGATGAAACATAGAAATTTTCTCGGGATTGAATACAACAGGCTCCATGCGGAGTTTTCGCGATGGGAGTAATGTTTCAAACTGTCTTCGCTTTGATCTATTACTGGAAGACCAGTGTTAGTTTCCAAAGCACATCTGGAGGCATTCTGTAGTCTGCGGACCGTCAGAATGTTGATGAAAAACAGAAATTGTATCAGGATTGAATACAACAGGCACCATGCACACTTTCCTCCATGGGAGTAATGTCTCAAACTTTCTACGCTTTAATCGATTCCTGGACGACCAGTAGTAGTTCCCGAAGCACATCTGCAAGCATTCTGTAATCTATGGGCCTTCAGAGTGTTGACGAAACACTGAAATTACATCGGGATTGAATACAACAGGCACCATGTGGACTTTTATCCGTAGGAGTAATGTCTCAAACAGTCTACGCTTTGATCGTTCGCTGGGAGACCAGTAGTAGTTTCCGAAGCACATCTGGAGGCATTCTGTAATCTGCGGACATAGAGAATGTTGATGAAACACAGAAATTGTAACAGGATTGAATACAACAGGCACCATGCGCACTTTCCTCCATGGGAGAAATGTCTCAAACTGTCTACGCTTTAATCGATTGCTGGATGACCAGTAGTAGTTTCCGAAGCACATCTGGAAGCATTCTGTAATCTATGGACCTTTGGTGTGTTGATGTAACACAGGAATTCCATCGGGATTGAATACAACTGGCACCATGTGGACATTTCTCCATGGGAGTAATGTCTCAAACTATCTACGCTATGATAGATTCCAGGATGACTAGTAGTAGTTTCCGAAGCACATCAGGCGGCATTCTGTAATCAGTGGATCTTAAGAGTGTTGATGAAACACAAAAAATTCATCGGCATTAAATACAACAGGCACCATGCGGACTTTTCTACATGGAAGATATGTCTCATACGGTCTGCGTTTTGATCGTTTCCTGGAAGACCAGAAGTAGTTTCCAAAGCACATCTGGAGGCATTCTGTAATCTCTGGACCTTCAGAGTGTTGATGAAACACAGAAATTGCATCGGCATTTAATACAACTGGCACCATGCGGACTTCTCTACATGGCAGTCATGTCTCAAACTGTCTACGCTTTGATAGATTCCAGGAAGACTATTAGAAGTTCCCGAAGCACATCTGGAGGCTTTCTGTAATCTGTGGACCTTCAGAGTGTTGATGAAACACAGAAATTGCATCAGGATTGAATACAACAGGCACCACGCGGACTTTTCTCAATGGGTGTAATTTCTCACTGTCTACGCTTTGATGGTTCTCTGGAAGGCAAGTAGTAGTTTCCGAAGCGCATCTGGAGGCATTCTATAAATTGTAGACCTTCAGTTTGTTGATGAAACACAGAAAATACATCGGGAGGGTATACAACAGGCACCATGTCGACTTCTCTCCATGGGAATAATGTCTCAAATTGTCTACGCTTTGGTCGTTCCCTGGAAGACCAGTAGTAGTTCCCGAAGCACATCTGGATGCTTTCTGTAATCTGTGGACCTTCAGAGTGTTGATGAAACACAGAAATTGCATCGGGATGGAATACAACAGGCACCATGTGGACATTTCTCCGTAGGAGTAATGTCTCAAACAGTCTACGCTTTGATCGTTCGCTGGGAGACCAGTAGTAGTTTCCGAAGCACATCTGGAGGCATTCTGTAATCTGCGGAGATAGAGAATGTTGATGAAACACAGATATTGTAACAGGATTGAATACAACAATCACCATGCGCACTTTCCTCCATGGGAGAAATGTCTCAAACTGTCTAAGTTTTTATCGTTCCCTGTAAGACTAGTAGTCGTTTCCGAAGCACATCTGTAGTCATTCTGTAATCTGTGGACCTTCAGAGTGTTGATGAAACACAGGAATTGCATCGGGATTGAATACAACAGGCACCAACCGAACTTTTCTCTATGGAAGTAATGCCTCAAACTGTCTACGTTTCGATCGATTCCTGGAAGACCAGTAGTAGTTTCCGAAGCCCATATGGAGGTATTCTGTCACCCGCAGGCTTTCAGAATGTTGATGAAATACAGAAACTGTATCAGGATTGAATACAACAGTCACCATGCGGACATTTCTCCATGGGAGTAATGTCTCAAACTTTATACGTTTTGATCGATTCCTGGAAGTCCAATAGATATTTCCGAAGCACATCTGGAGGGATTCTGTAATCTGTGGACATTCAGAATGCTGATGAAAGACAGAAATTGCATCGGGATTGAATTCAACAGGCACCACGAGATCTTTTCTCAATGGGTGTAATGTCTCACTGTCTACGCTTTGATGGTTCTCTGAAAGGCAAGTAGTAGCTTCCAAAGCGCATTTGGAGGCATTCTATAATCTGTGGAATTTCAGTTTGTTGATGAATCACAGAAAATACATCGGGATGGTATACAACAGGCACCATGTCGACTTCTCTCCATGGGAGTAATGTCTCACACTATCAAGACTTTAATCAATTCCTGGAAGACCAGTAGTAGTTCCCGAAGCACATCTGGAAGCATTCTGTAATCTATGGACCATCAGAGTGTTGACGAAACACTGAAATTACATCGGGATTGAATACAACAGGCACCATGCGGACTTTTATCCGTAGGAGTAATGTCTCAAACAGTCTATGCTTCGATCGTTCGCTGGGAGACCAGTAGTAGTTTCCGAAGCACATCTGGAGGCATTCTGTAATCAGCGGACCTTCACAATGTTGATGAAACACCAAATTGTATCAGGACTGAATACAAGAGGCACCACGCGCACTTTCCTGCATAAGAGTAATGTCTCAAACTTTCTACGCTTTAATCGATTCCTGGAAGACCAGTAGTAGTTTCCGAAGCACATCTGGAAGCATTCGTGTAATCTATGGACCTTCGGAGTGTTTATGGAACACAGGAATTGCATTGGGATTGAATACACCAGGCACCAAGAGGACGTTTCTCCATGGGAGTAATGTTTCAAAATGTCTATGTTTGATCGTTCCCTGGGTGACCAGAAGTAGTTTCCGAAGCACATCTGGACCCATTGTGTAGTGTGTTGACGTTCAGAGTGTTGATGCAACGCAGAAATTGCATCGGGATTGAATACAACAGGCACCATGCGGACTTTTCTCCATGGGGGTAAGGTCTCAAACTTTCTCTGCTTTGAACGAATCCTGGAAGACCAGTAGTAGTTTCCGAAGCACATCTGGAAACATTCTGTAATCTGTGAACCTTCACAGTGTTGATGAAATACAGAAATTGCAGCGGCATTTAATACAACAGGCACCATGCGGACTTTTCTACATGGGAGATATGTCTCATACGGTCTACGTTTTGATCGTTCCCTGGAAGACCAGAAGTAGCTTCCAAAGCAAATCTGGAGGCATTCTGTAATCTCTGGACCTTCAGAGTGTTGATGAAATACTGAAATTGGACGGCATTTAATACAACAGGCACCATGCGGTCTTTTCTACATGGGAGTCATGTCTCAAACTGTCCACGCTTTGGTAGATTCCAGGAAGACTAGTAGTAGTTCCCGAAGCACATCTGGAGACATTCTGTAATCTGTGGACCTTCAGAGTGTTGATGAAACACAGAAATTGCATCGGGAATGAATACAACAGGCACCATACCGACTTCTCTCCGTGGAGTAATGTCTCAAACTGGGCCTGCTTTGAACGTTCCCTGGAAAAACAGTAGTAGTTTCCGAAGCACATAAGGAGGCATTCTGTAATCGGTGGACGTTCAGGGTGTAATAAAATACAGAAATTGCATCAGCATTTAAAACAACAGGCACGATGCGGACTTTTCTACTTGGGTATAATGTCACAAACTGTCTACGTCTCGCTCGGTTCCTGGAAGACCAGTAGTAGTTTACGAAGCACATCTGGAGACATTCTGTAATCTATGGACCTTCAGAGTGTTGACGAAGCACAGAAATTGCATCGGGATTGAATACAACAGGCACCATGTGGACATTTCTCCGTAGTAGTAATGTCTCAAACAGTCTACGCTTTGATCGTTCGCTGGGAGACTAGTAGGAGTTTCCAAAGCACATCTGGAGGAATTCTGTAACCTGCAGACCTTCAGAATGTCGATGAAACACAGAAATTGTATCAGGATTGAATACAAGAGGCACCATGTGCACTTTCCGCCATGTGAGTAATGTCTCAAACTGTCTACGCTTTAATCGATTCCTGGAAGACCAGTAGTAATTTCCGAAGCATATCTGGATTCACTCTGTAATCTATGGACATTCGGAGTGTAGATGAAACACTGGAATTGCAGCATCATTGAATACAACAAGCACCATGCGGAATTTTCGCCTTGGGAGTAATGTCTCAAACTGTCTACGCTTTGATCGTTCCCTGGAAGACCAGTAATATTTTCTGAAGCAAATCTGGAAACATTCTGTAATCTGTGGACCTTCAGAGTGTTGATGAAATGCAGAAATTGCCGCTGCATTTAATACAACAAGCACCATGCGGTCTTTTCTCCATGGGAGTAATGTCTCAAACTGTCTACGCTGTGATCGATTCCTGATTGACCAGTAGTAGTTTCCGAAGTCCATCTGGAGGTATTCTGTAATCTGCGGATCTTTAGAGTGTTGATGATACACAGAAATTGCATCGCGATTGAATACAACAGGCAAAATGCAGACTTGTCTCTATGGGAGTAATGTCTCAAACTGAATACGCTTTGATCGTTCCGTGGAAGACCAGTAGTAGTTTCCGAAGCCCATCTGGAGGCATTCTGTAATCTATGGACCTTCGGAGTGTTGATGAAACACAGGAATTGCATCAGGATTGAATACAACAGGCACCATGTGGACATTTCTCCATGGGAGTAATGTCTCAAACTGTCTACGCTTTGAACGTTCCTTGGACGACCAGTAGTAGTTTCCGTAGCACATCTGGAAGCATTCTGTAATCTATGGACCTTCAGAGTCTTGAAGAAACTCTGAAATTACATCGGGATTGAATAAAACAGGCACCATGCGGACTTTTATCCGTAGGAGTAGTATCTCAAACAGTCTATGCTTTGATCGTTCGCTGGGAGACCAGTAGTAGTTTCCGCAGCACATCTGGAGGCATTCTGTAATCAGCGGACCTTCACAATGTTGATGAAACACAAAATTGTATCAGGACTGAATACAAGGGGCACCATGCGCACTTTCCTCCATATGAGTATTGTGTCAAACTTTCTACGCATTAATCGATTCCTGGAAGACCACTAATAGTTTCCGAAGCACATCTGGAAGCATTCGTGTAATCTATGGACCTTCGGAGTGTTTATGGAACACAGGAATTGCATCGGGATTGAATACACCAGGCACCAAGTGGACGTTTCTCCATGGGAGTAATGTCTCAAACTGTCTATGTTTGATCGTTCCCTGGGTGACCAGAAGTAGTTTCCGAAGCACATCTGGACCCATTGTGTAGTGTGTTGCCGTTCAGAGTGTTGATGCAACGCAGAAATTGCATCGGGATTGAATACAACAGGCACCATGCGGACTTTTCTCCATGGGGGTAAGGTCTCAAACTTTCTCCGCTTTGATCGATTCCTGGAAGACCAGTAGTAGTTTCCGAAGCACATCCGGAAACATTCTGTAATCTGTGAACCTTCACAGTGTTGATGAAATACAGAAATTGCAGCGGCATTTAATACAACAGGCACCATGCGGACTTTTCTACATGGGAGTCATGTCCCAAACTGTCTACGCTTTGATAGATTCCAGGAAGACTAGTAGTAGTTTCCGAAGCACATCAGGAGTCATTCTGTAATCTGTGGATCTTAAGAGTGTTGATGAAACACAAAAATGGCATCGGCATTTAATACAACAGGCACCATGCGGACTTTTCTGCATGGAAGATATGTCTCATACGGTCTACGTTTTGATCGTTCCCTGGAAGACCAGAAGTAGTCTCCAAAGCACATCTGGAGGCATTCTGTAATCTCTGGACCATCAGAGTGTTAATGAAATACAGAAATTGGATCGGCATTTAATACAACAGGCACCATGCGGACTTTTCTACATGGGAGTCATGTCTCAAAACTGTCTACGCTTTGGTAGATTCCAGGAAGACTAGTAGTAGTTCCCGAAGCACATCTGGAGACATTCTGTAATCTGTGGACCTTCAGAGTGTTGATGAAACACAGAAATTTCATCGGGAATGAATACAACAGGCACCATACCGACTTCTCTCCGTGGGAGTAATGTCTCAAACTGGGCCTGCTTTGAACGTTCCCTGGAAAAACAGTAGTAGTTTCCGAAGCACATAAGGAGGCATGCTGTAATCGGTGGACGTTCAGGGTGTAATAAAATACAGAAATTGCATCGGCATTTAAAACAACAGGCACGATGCGGAATTTTCTACTTTGGTACAATGTCACAAACTATCTACGTTTTGCTCGGTTCCTGGAAGACCAGTAGTAGTTTACGAAGCACATCTGGAGACATTCTGTAATCTATGGACGTTCAGAGTGTTGACGAAACAAGGAAATTGCATCGGGATTGAATACAACAGGCCCCATGTGGACATTTCTAGATGGGAGAAATGTCTCAAACTGTCTATGCTTAAATCGTTCCCTGGGTGACCAGAAGTAGTTTCCGAAGCACATCTGGAAACATTCTGTAATCTATGGACCTTCAGAGTCTTGACGAAACTCTGCAGTTACATCGGGATTGAATAAAACAGGCACCATGCGGACTTTTATCCGTAGGAGTAATGTCTCAAACAGTCTATGCTTTGATCGTTCGCTGGGAGACCAGTAGTAGTTTCCGCAGCACATCTGGAGGCGTTCTGTAATCAGCGGACCTTCACAATGTTGATGAAACACAAAATTGTATCAAGACTGAATACAAGAGGCACCATGCGCACTTTCCTCCATATGAGTATTGTCTCAAACTTTCTACGCATTAATCGATTCCTGGAAGACCACTAATAGTTTCCGAAGCACATCTGGAAGCATTCGTATAATCAATGGACCTTCGGAGTGTTTATGGAACACAGGAATTGCATCGGTATTGAATACAACAGGCACCAGGTGGACATTTCTCCATGGGAGTAATGTGTCAAACTGTCTATGTTTGATCATTCCCTGGGAGACCAGAAGTAGGTTCCGAAGCACATCTGGACCCATTGTGTAGTGTGTTGACGTTCAGAGTGTTGATGAAACGCAGAAATTGCATCGGGATTGATTACAACAGGCACCATTCCGACTTTTCTCCATGGGAGTAATGTCTCAAACTGTCTACGCTTTGAACGTTCCTTGTAAGACGAGTAGTAGTTTCCGAAGCACATCTGGAAGCATTCTGTAATCTATGGACCTTCGGATTGTTGATGAAACACAGGAATTGCACCGGGATTGAATACAACAGGCACCATTCCGAATTTTCTCCATGGGAGTAATGTCTCAAACTGTCTACGCTTTGAACGTTCCTTGGACGACCAGTAGTAGTTTCCGAAGCACATCTGGAAGCATTCTGTAATCTATGGACCTTCAGAGTCTTGAAGAAACTCTGAAATTACATCGGGATTGAATAAACCAGGCACCATGCGGACTTTTTTCCGTAGGAGTAGTGTCTCAAACAGTCTATGCTTTGATCGTTCGCTGGGAGACCAGTAGTAGTTTCCGCAGCACATCTGGAGGCATTCTGTAATCAGCGGACCTTCACAATGTTGATGAAACACAAAATTGTATCAAGACTGAATACAAGAGGCACCATGCGCACTTTCCTCCATATGAGTATTGTCTCAAACTTTCTACGCATTAATCGATTGTTGGAAGACCACTAATAGTTTCCGAAGCACATCTGGAAGCATTCGTGTAATCAATGGAACTTCGGAGTGTTTATGGAACACAGGAATTGCATCGGGATTGAATACAACAGGCACCAGGTGTACATTTCTCCATGGGAGGAATGTCTCAAACAACCTACGCTTTGATCGATTAATGGAAGACCAGTAGTAGTTTCCGAAGCACATCTGGAGCCATTCTGTAGTGTGTTGACGTTCAGAGTGTTGATGAAACACAGAAATTGCATCGGGATTGAATACAACAGACTCCATGCGTACTTTTCTCCACTTAATAATGTCTCAAACTGTTTCCGAAGCACATCTGGAGGTATGATGTAATCTGCGGACCATCAGAGTGTTGATGAAACACAGTGTTCATCGGGATTGAATAGTACAGGCACCATGAGGTCTTTAATCTATGGGAGTAATGTCTTAAACTGAATACGCTTTGATCGTTCCTTGGAAGACCAGTAGTAGTTTCCGAAGCCCATCTGGAGGCATTCTGTTATTTGCGGATCTTTAGAGTGTTGATGAAACACAGAAATTGCGTCGGGATTGAATGCAACAGGCTCCATGCGGAAATTTCTACATGTGAGTAATGTCTCAAACTGTCTACGCTTTGATCGTTTCCTGGAAGACCAGGAGTAGTTTCCGAACCACATCTGGAACCATTCTGTAATCTGTGGACCTTACGTGTGTTGATGAAACACAAAAATTGCATCGGCATTTAATACAATAGCCACCATATGGACTTTTCTCCATGGGAGTAATGTCTCAAACTATTTACGCGTTGATCGATTCCTGGACGATCAGTAGCAGTTTCCGAAGCACACCTGGAGGCATTTTGTAATCTGCGGACCATCAGAGTGTTGATGAAACACAGAAAGTGCATCGTGATTGAGTAGAACAGGCACCATGAGGTCTTTAATCTATGGGAGTAATGTCTCAAACTGAATACGCTTTGATCGTTCCTTGGAAGACCAGTAGTAGTTTCCGAAGCCCATCTGGAATCATTCTGTTATCTATGGACCTGTTGATAAAACACAGGAATTGCATCGGGATTGAATACAACTGGCTCTATGCGGACTTTTCTCCATGGTAGTAATGTCTCAAACTGTCTACGTTTTGATCGATTCCTGGAAGACCAGTAGTAGTTTCCGAAGCACATCTGGAAGGATTCTGTAATCTATGGACCTTCAGAGTGTTTATGGAACACAGGAATTGCATCGGGATTGAATACAACAGGCACCAGGTGGACATTTCTCCATGGGAGTAATGTCTCAAACTGTCTATGTTTGATAGTTCCCTGGGTGACCAGAAGTTGTTTCCGAAGCACATCTGGACTCATTGTGTAGTGTGTTGACGTTCAGAGTGTTGATGAAACGCAGAAATTGCATCGGGATTGAATACAACAGGCACCATTCCGACTTTTCTCCATGAGAGTAATGTCTCAAACTGTCTACGCTTTGATCGATTCCTGGAAGATCAGTAGTAGTTTCCGAAGCACATCGGGAGGCATTCTATCATCTGCGAACCTTATGAATGTTGATGAAACACAGAAATTGAATCAGGATTGAATACAACAGGCACCATACGCACTTTTCTCCACGGGAGTAATGTCTCAAACTGTCTACGTTTTGATCGATTCCTGGAAGACCAGTAGTAGTTTCCGAAGCACATCTGGAAGCATTATGTAATCTATGGACCTTCGGAGTGTTGATAAAACACAGGAATTGCATCGGGATTGAATACAACAGGCACCATGTGGATATTTCTAGATGGGAGTAATGTCTCAAACTGTCTATGCTTTAGTCGTTCCCTGGGGGACCAGAAGTAGTTTCCGAAGCACTTCTGGAGCCATTCTGTAGTGTGTTGACGTTCAGAGTGTTGATGAAACACGGAAATTGCATCGGGATTGAATACAACAGGCTCCATCCGGACTTTTCTCCATGGGAGTAATGTCTCAAACTGTCTACGTTTTGATCGATTCCTGGAAGTCCAATAGTGATTTCAGAAGCACATCTGGAGGCATTCTGTAATCTGTGGACCTTCAGATTGTTGATGAAATACAGAAATTGCATCGGGAATGAATACAACAGGCACCATGTGGTCATTTCTCCATGGGAGTAATGTCTCAAACTATCTACGCTTTAATCGATTCCTGGAAGACCATTAGTAGTTCACGAAGCACATCTGGAAGCATTCTGTAATCTATGGACCTTCAGAGTGTTGACAAAACACTGAAATTACATCGGGATTGAATACAACTGGCACCATGCGGACTTTTATCCGTAGGCGTAATGTCTCAAAGAGTCTATGATTTTGATCGTTCGCTGGGAGACCAGTAGTAGTTTCCGAAGCACATCTGGAAGCATTCGTGTAATCTATGGACCTTCGGATTGTGTATGGAACACAGGAATTGCATCGGGATTGAATACAACAGGCACCATGCGGACTTTTCTACATGGGAGTCATGTATCAAACTGTCTACGCATTGATAGATTATAGGAAGACTAGTAGTAGTTCCCGAAGCACTTCTGGAGACATTGTGTAATCTGTGGACCGTCAGAGTGTTGATGAAACACAGAAATTGCATCGGGATTGAATACAACAGGCACCATGCGAACTTTTCTCCATGGGAGTAATGTCTCAAACTGTCTACGCTTTGATCGTTCCCTGGAAGACCAGAAGTAATTTCCGAAGCACATCTGGAGCCATTCTCTAATGTGTTGACGTTCAGAGTGTTGATGAAACACAGAAATTTCATCGGGATTGAATACAACAGGCACCATGCGGACTTTTATCCGTACGAGTAATGTCTGAAACAGTCTATGCTTTGATCGTTAGGTGGGAGACCAGTAATTGTTTCCGAAGCACATCTGGAGGCATTCTGTAATCAGCTGACCTTCACAATGTTGATGAAACACAAAAATTTATCAGGATTGAATACAAGAGGCACCATGCGCACTTTCCTACATATGAGTAATGTCTCAAACTTTCTACGCTTTAATCGACTCCTGGAAGACCAGTTGTAGTTTCCGAAGCACATCTGGAAGCATTCTGTAATCTATGGACCTCCGGTGTGTTTATGGAACACAGGAATTGCACCGGGATTAAATACAACAGGCACCAGGTGTACATTTCTCCATGGGAGTAATGTCTCTAACTGTCAATGTTTGATCGTTCCCTGGGTGACCAGAAGTAGTTTCCGAAGCACATCTGGACCCATTGTGTAGTGTGTTGACGTTCAGTGTGTTGATGAAACACAGAAATTGCATCGGGATTGAATACGACAGGCACCATTCAGACTTTTCTCCATGGGAGTAATGTCTCAAACTGTCTACGCTTTGAACGTACCTTGGAAGACAAGTAGATGTTTCCGAAGCACATCTGGAAGCACTCTGTAATCTATGGAACTTCGGATTGTTGATGAAACACAGGAATTGCACCAGGATTGAATACAACAGGCACCATGTGGACATTTCTCCATGGGAGTAATGTCTCAAACTGTCTATGTTTGATCGTTCCCTGGGTGACCAGAAGTAGTTTCCGAAGCACATCTGGAGGAATTCTGTAATCTGTGGATCTTCGGAGTGTTGATGAAACTCATAAATTGCATCGGCATTTAATACAATAGGCACCATACTTTCTTATCTCCATGGGAGTAAAGTCTCAAACTGTTTATGCTTTGATCGATTCCTGGAAGATCAGTAGTAGTTTCCGAAGCATATCTGGAGGCATTTTGTAATCTGCGGACCGTCAGAATGTTGATGAAACACAGAAATTGTATCAGGATTGAATACAAGAGGCACCATGCGCACTTTCCTCCATATGAGTAATGTCTTAAACTTTCTACGCTTTAATCGATTCCTGGAAGACCACTAATAGTTTCCTAAGCACATCTGGAAGCATTCGTGTAATCTATGGACCTTCGGAGTGTTAATGGAACACAGGAATTACATCGGGATTGAATACAACAGGCACCAGGTGGACATTTCTCCATGGGAGTAATGTCTCAAACTGACTATGTTTGATCGTTCCCTGGGTGACCAGAAGTAGTTTCCGAAGGACATCTGGACCCATTGTGTAGCGTGTTGACGTTCAGAGTGTTGATGAAACGCAGAAATTGCAGCGGCATTTGATACAACAGGCACCATGCGGACTTTTCTACATGGGAGTCATGTCTCAAACTGTCTACGCTTTGATTGATTCCATGAAGACTAGTAGTAGTGTCAGAAGCACATCAGGAGGCATTCTGTAATCTGTGGATCTTAAGAGTGTTGATGAAACACAAAAAATGCATCGGAATTTATACAACAGGCACCATGCGAACTTTTCTACATGGGAGTCATGTATCAAACTGTCTACGCATTGATAGATTATAGGAAGACTAGTAGTAGTTCCCGAAGCACTTCTGGAGACATTGTGTAATCTGTGGACCGTCAGAGTGTTGATGAAACACAGAAATTGCATCGGGAATGAATACAACAGGCACCATACCGACTTGTCTCCATGGGAGTAATGTCTCAAACTGTCTACGCTTTGAACGTTCCCTGGAAAAACAGTAGTAGTTTCCGAAGCACATATGGAGGCATTCTGAAATAGGTCGACGTTCAGGGTGTTGATAACATACAGAAATTGCATCGGCATTTATAACAACAGGCACCATGCGGACTTTTCTACATGGGTATAATGTCTCAAACTGTCTACGTTTTGCTCGGTTCCTGGAAGACCAGTAGTAGTTTCCGAAGCACATCTGGAGGCATTCTGTAATCTGCAGACCTTCGGAATGTTGATGAAATACAGAAACTCTATCAGGATTGAATACAACAGGCGCCATGCGGACTTTTCTCCATGGGAGTAATGTCTCAAACTGTCTACGCTTTGATCGATTCCTGGAAGTCCAATAGTGATTTCCGAAGCACATCTGGAGGCATTCTGTAATCTGTGGACCTTCAGAGTGTTGATGAAACACAGAAATTGCATCGGGAATGAATACAACAGGCACCATTCGGTCTTTTCTCCATGGGAGTAATGTCTCAAACTGTCTACGATTTGAACGTTCCTTGGAAGACCAGTAGTAGTTTCTGAAGCACATCTGGAAGAATTCTGTAATCCATGGACCTTCGGAGTGTTGATGAAACACAGGAATTGCCTCGGGATTGAATACAACAGGCACCATGTGGACATTTCTCCATGGGAGTAATGTCTCAAATTGTCTATGTTTGATCGTTCCCTGGGTGAACAGAAGTAGTTTCCGAAGCACATCTGGACCCACTGTGTAGTGTGTTGACGTTCAGAGTGTTGATGAAACGCAGAAATTGCATCGGGATTGAATACAACGGGCACCATGCAGACTTTTCTCCATGGGGGTAAGGTCTCAAACTTTCTACGCTTTGATCGATTCCTGGAAGACCAGTAGTAATTTCCGAAGCACACCTGGAAACATTCTGTAATCTGTGGACATTCAGAGTGTTATGAAAAACAGAAATTGCTTCGGGATCCAATATAACAGGCACCATGCGGACTCTTCTCCATGGGAGTAATGTCTCAATCAGTCTACGCTTTGATCGATTCCTGGAAGATCAGTAGTGGTTTCCGAAGCACATCTGGAGGCATTTTGTAATCTGCGGACTTTCAGAATGTTGATGAAACACAGAAATTGTATCAGGATTGAATACAACAGGCACCATGCGCACATTCCTCTGTTTGAGTAATGTCTCCAACTATCTACGCTTTAATAGAGTCCTGGAAGACCAGTAATAGTTCCCGTAGCACATCTGGAAGCATTCTGTAATCAGCGGACCGTCACAATCTTGATGAAACACAGAAATTGTATCAGGATTGAATACAAGTGTCACCATGCGCACTTTCCACCATATGAGTAATGTCTCAAACTTTCTACGCTTTAATCGATTCCTGGAAGACCAGTAGTAGTTTCCGAAGCACATCTGGAAGCATTCGTGTAATCTATGGAGCTTCGGAGTGTTATGGAACACAGGAATTGCATCGGGATTGAATACAACAGGCACCAGGTGGACATTTCTCCATGGGAGTAATGTCTCAAACTGTCTATGTTTGATCTTTCCCTGGGTGACCAAAAGTAGTTTCCGAAGCACATCTGGACACATTGTGTATTGTGTTGACGTTCAGAGTGTTGATGAAACGCAGAAATTGCATCGGGATTGAATACAACGGGCACCATGCGGACTTTTCTCCATGGGGGTAAGGTCTCAAATTTTCTACGCTTTGATCGATTCCTGGAAGACCAGTAGTAGTTTCCGAAGCACATCTGGAAACATTCTGTAACCTGTGAACCTTCACAGTGTTGATGAAATACAGAAATCTCAGCGGCATTTAATACAACAGGCACCACGCGGACTTTTGTACATGGGAGTCATGTCTCAAACTGTCTACGCTTTAGTCGTTCCCTGGGGGACCAGAAGTAGTTTCCGAAGCACTTCTGGAGCCATTCTGTAGTGTGTTGACGTTCAGAGTGTTGATGAAACACGGAAATTGCATCGGGATTGAATACAACAGGCTCCATCCGGACTTTTCTCCATGGGAGAAATGTCTCAAACTGTCTACGTTTTGATCGATTCCTGGAAGTCCAATAGTGATTTCAGAAGCACATCTGGAGGCATTCTGTAATCTGTGGACCTTCAGATTGTTGATGAAATACAGAAATTGCATCGGGAATGAATACAACAGGCACCATGTGGTCATTTCTCCATGGGAGTAATGTCTCAAACTATCTACGCTTTAATCGATTCCTGGAAGACCATTAGTAGTTCACGAAGCACATCTGGAAGCATTCTGTAATCTATGGACCTTCAGAGTGTTGACAAAACACTGAAATTACATCGGGATTGAATACAACTGGCACCATGCGGACTTTTATCCGTAGGCGTAATGTCTCAAAGAGTCTATGATTTTGATCGTTCGCTGGGAGACCAGTAGTAGTTTCCGAAGCACATCTGGAAGCATTCGTGTAATCTATGGACCTTCGGATTGTGTATGGAACACAGGAATTGCATCGGGATTGAATACAACAGGCACCATGCGGACTTTTCTACATGGGAGTCATGTATCAAACTGTCTACGCATTGATAGATTATAGGAAGACTAGTAGTAGTTTCCGAAGCACTTCTGGAGACATTGTGTAATCTGTGGACCGTCAGAGTGTTGATGAAACACAGAAATTGCATCGGGATTGAATACAACAGGCACCATGCGAACTTTTCTCCATGGGAGTAATGTCTCAAACTGTCTACGCTTTGATCGTTCCCTGGAAGACCAGAAGTAATTTCCGAAGCACATCTGGAGCCATTCTCTAATGTGTTGACGTTCAGAGTGTTGATGAAACACAGAAATTTCATCGGGATTGAATACAACAGGCACCATGCGGACTTTTATCCGTACGAGTAATGTCTGAAACAGTCTATGCTTTGATCGTTAGGTGGGAGACCAGTAATTGTTTCCGAAGCACATCTGGAGGCATTCTGTAATCAGCTGACCTTCACAATGTTGATGAAACACAAAAATTTATCAGGATTGAATACAAGAGGCACCATGCGCACTTTCCTACATATGAGTAATGTCTCAAACTTTCTACGCTTTAATCGACTCCTGGAAGACCAGTTGTAGTTTCCGAAGCACATCTGGAAGCATTCTGTAATCTATGGACCTCCGGTGTGTTTATGGAACACAGGAATTGCACCGGGATTAAATACAACAGGCACCAGGTGTACATTTCTCCATGGGAGTAATGTCTCTAACTGTCAATGTTTGATCGTTCCCTGGGTGACCAGAAGTAGTTTCCGAAGCACATCTGGACCCATTGTGTAGTGTGTTGACGTTCAGTGTGTTGATGAAACACAGAAATTGCATCGGGATTGAATACGACAGGCACCATTCAGACTTTTCTCCATGGGAGTAATGTCTCAAACTGTCTACGCTTTGAACGTACCTTGGAAGACAAGTAGATGTTTCCGAAGCACATCTGGAAGCACTCTGTAATCTATGGAACTTCGGATTGTTGATGAAACACAGGAATTGCACCAGGATTGAATACAACAGGCACCATGTGGACATTTCTCCATGGGAGTAATGTCTCAAACTGTCTATGTTTGATCGTTCCCTGGGTGACCAGAAGTAGTTTCCGAAGCACATCTGGAGGAATTCTGTAATCTGTGGATCTTCGGAGTGTTGATGAAACTCATAAATTGCATCGGCATTTAATACAATAGGCACCATACTTTCTTATCTCCATGGGAGTAAAGTCTCAAACTGTTTATGCTTTGATCGATTCCTGGAAGATCAGTAGTAGTTTCCGAAGCATATCTGGAGGCATTTTGTAATCTGCGGACCGTCAGAATGTTGATGAAACACAGAAATTGTATCAGGATTGAATACAAGAGGCACCATGCGCACTTTCCTCCATATGAGTAATGTCTTAAACTTTCTACGCTTTAATCGATTCCTGGAAGACCACTAATAGTTTCCTAAGCACATCTGGAAGCATTCGTGTAATCTATGGACCTTCGGAGTGTTAATGGAACACAGGAATTACATCGGGATTGAATACAACAGGCACCAGGTGGACATTTCTCCATGGGAGTAATGTCTCAAACTGACTATGTTTGATCGTTCCCTGGGTGACCAGAAGTAGTTTCCGAAGGACATCTGGACCCATTGTGTAGCGTGTTGACGTTCAGAGTGTTGATGAAACGCAGAAATTGCATCGGGATTGAATACAACGGGCACCATGCGGACTTTTCTCCATGGGGGTAAGGTCTCAAACTTTCTACGCATTGATCGATACCTGGATGACCAGTAGTAGTTTCCGAAGCACATCTGGAAACATTCTGTAATCTGTGAACCTTCACAGTGTTGATGAAATACAGAAATTGCAGCGGCATTTGATACAACAGGCACCATGCGGACTTTTCTACATGGGAGTCATGTCTCAAACTGTCTACGCTTTGATTGATTCCATGAAGACTAGTAGTAGTGTCAGAAGCACATCAGGAGGCATTCTGTAATCTGTGGATCTTAAGAGTGTTGATGAAACACAAAAAATGCATCGGAATTTATACAACAGGCACCATGCGAACTTTTCTACATGGGAGTCATGTATCAAACTGTCTACGCATTGATAGATTATAGGAAGACTAGTAGTAGTTCCCGAAGCACTTCTGGAGACATTGTGTAATCTGTGGACCGTCAGAGTGTTGATGAAACACAGAAATTGCATCGGGAATGAATACAACAGGCACCATACCGACTTGTCTCCATGGGAGTAATGTCTCAAACTGTCTACGCTTTGAACGTTCCCTGGAAAAACAGTAGTAGTTTCCGAAGCACATATGGAGGCATTCTGAAATAGGTCGACGTTCAGGGTGTTGATAACATACAGAAATTGCATCGGCATTTATAACAACAGGCACCATGCGGACTTTTCTACATGGGTATAATGTCTCAAACTGTCTACGTTTTGCTCGGTTCCTGGAAGACCAGTAGTAGTTTCCGAAGCACATCTGGAGGCATTCTGTAATCTGCAGACCTTCGGAATGTTGATGAAATACAGAAACTCTATCAGGATTGAATACAACAGGCGCCATGCGGACTTTTCTCCATGGGAGTAATGTCTCAAACTGTCTACGCTTTGATCGATTCCTGGAAGTCCAATAGTGATTTCCGAAGCACATCTGGAGGCATTCTGTAATCTGTGGACCTTCAGAGTGTTGATGAAACACAGAAATTGCATCGGGAATGAATACAACAGGCACCATTCGGTCTTTTCTCCATGGGAGTAATGTCTCAAACTGTCTACGATTTGAACGTTCCTTGGAAGACCAGTAGTAGTTTCTGAAGCACATCTGGAAGAATTCTGTAATCCATGGACCTTCGGAGTGTTGATGAAACACAGGAATTGCCTCGGGATTGAATACAACAGGCACCATGTGGACATTTCTCCATGGGAGTAATGTCTCAAATTGTCTATGTTTGATCGTTCCCTGGGTGACCAGAAGTAGTTTCCGAAGCACATCTGGACCCACTGTGTAGTGTGTTGACGTTCAGAGTGTTGATGAAACGCAGAAATTGCATCGGGATTGAATACAACGGGCACCATGCAGACTTTTCTCCATGGGGGTAAGGTCTCAAACTTTCTACGCTTTGATCGATTCCTGGAAGACCAGTAGTAGTTTCCGAAGCACACCTGGAAACATTCTGTAACCTGTGAACCTTCACAGTGTTGATGAAATACAGAAATCTCAGCGGCATTTAATACAACAGGCACCACGCGGACTTTTGTACATGGGAGTCATGTCTCAAACTGTCTACGCTTTGATAGATTCCAGGAAGACTAGTAGTAGTTTCAGAAGCACATCAGGAGGCATTCTGTAATCTGTGGATCTTAAGAGTGTTGATGAAACACAAAAAATGCATCGGCATTTAATACAACAGGCACCATGCGGACTTTTCTACATGGGAGTCATGTCCTGTCTACGCTTTGATAGATTCCAGGAAGACTAGTAGTAGTTTCAGAAGCACATCAGGAGGCATTCTGTAATCTGTGGATCTTAAGAGTGTGGATGAAACGCAAAAAATGCATCGGCATTTAATACACTCCTGGAAATTGTAATAAGAACACCGTGAATTCATTCTCCCAGGAAGGGGAAACTTTATTGAGACATGCCTGGGGTCAGATAAATCACATGATCACACTGACAGAACCACAGGCACATAGACACAGGCAACAGAGCATGCACAATGTCGGCACTAGTACAGTGTATATCCACCTTTCGCAGCAATGCAGGCTGCTATTCTCCCATGGAGACGATCGTAGAGATGCTGGATGTAGTCCTGTGGAACGGCTTGCCAGGCATTTCCACCTGGCGCCTCAGTTGGACCAGCGTTCATGCTGGACGTGCAGACCGCGTGAGACGACGCTTCATCCAGTCCCAAACATGCTCAATGTAGGACAGATCCGGAAATCTTGCTGGCCAGGGTAGTTGACTTATACCTTCTAGAGCACGTTGGATGGCACGGGATACATGCGGACGTGCATTGTCCTGTTGGAACAGCAAGTTCCCTTGCCGGTCTAGGAATGGTAGAACGATGGGTTCGATGACGGTTTGGATGTACCGTGCACTATTCAGTGTCCCCTCGACGATCATCAGAGGTGTACGGCCACTGTAGGAGATCGCTCCCCACACCATGATGCCGGGTGTTGGCCCTGTGTATGCAGTCCTGATTGTGGCGCTCACCTGCACGGCGCCAAACACGCATACGACCATCATTGGCACCAAGGCAGAAGCGACTCTGATCGCTGAAGACGACACGTCTCCATTCGTCCCTCCATTCACGCCTGTCACGACACCACTGGAGGCGGGCTGCACGATGTTGGGGCGTGAGCGGAAGACGGCCTAACGGTGTGCGGGACCGTAGCCCAGCTTCATAAAGATGGTTGCGAATGGTTCTCGCCGATACCCCAGGAGCAACAGTGTCCCTAATTTGCTGGGAAGTGGCGGTGCGGTCCCCTACGGCACTGCGTAGGACCCTACGGTCTTGACGTGCATCCGTGCGTCGCTCCGGTCCGGTACCAGGTCAACGGGCACGTGCACCTTCCGCCGACCACTGGCGACAACATCGATGTACTGTGGAGACCTCACGCCCCACGTGTTGAGCAATTCGGCGGTACGTCCACCCGGCCTCCCGCATGCCCACTATACGCCCTCGCTCAAAGTCCGTCAACTGCACATTCGGTTCACGTCCACGCTGTCGCGGCATGCTACCAGTGTTAAAGACTGCGATGGAGCTCCGTATGCCACGGCAAACTGGCTGACACTGATGGCGGCGGTGCACAAATGCTGCGCAGCTAGTGCCATTCGACGGCCAAAACCGCGGTTGCTGGTGTGTCCGCTGTGCCGTGCGTGTGATCATTGCTTGTACAGTCCTCTCGCAGTGTCTGGAGCAAGTATGGTGGGTCTGACACACCGGTGTCAATGGGTTCTTTTTTCCATTTCCAGAAGTGTACAACAGGCACCATGCGGTCTTTTCTACATGGAAGATATGTCTCATTCGGTCTACGTTTTGATCGTTCCCTGGGTGACCAGAAGTAGTTTCCGAAGCACATCTGGACCCATTGTGTAGTGTGTTGACGTTCAGTGTGTTAATGAAACACAGAAATTGCATCGTGAATGAATACTACATGCACCATTCCGACTTTTCTCTATAGGAGTAATGTCTCAAACTGTCTACGCTTTGAACGTTCCTTGGAAGACCAGTAGTAGCTTCCGAAGCACATCTGGAAGCATTCTGTAATCTATGGACCTTCAGATTGTTGTTGAAACACAGGAATTGCACCGGGATTAAATACAACAGGCACCATGTGAACATTTCTCCATGGGAGTAATGTCTCAAACTATCTACGCTTTAATCGATTCCTGGAAGTCCATTAGTAGTTCACGAAGCAAATCTGGAAGCATTCTGTAATCTATGGACCTTCAGAGTGTTCACGAAACACTGAAATTACATCGGGATTGAATACAACAGGCACCATGCGGACTTTTATCCGTAGGAGTAATGTCTCAAACAGTCTATGCTTTGATCGTTCGCTGTTAGACCAGTAGTGGCTTCCGAAGCACATCTGGAGGCATTCTGTAATCAGCGAACCTTCACAATGTTGATGAAACACAAAATTGTGTCAGGACTGAATACAAGAGGCACCACGCGCACATTTCTGCATGTGAGGAATGTTTTAAACTTTCTACGCTTTAATCGATTACTGGAAGACCAGTAGTAGTTTCCGAAGCACAACTGGAAGCATTCGTGTAATCTATGGACCTTATGAGTGTTGATGAAACACAAAAATTGCATCGGCATTTAATACAACAGGAATCATGCGGACTTTTCTACATGGAAGACATGTCTCATACTGTCTACACTTTGATCGTTCCCTGTAAGACCAGTAGTAGTTTCCGGAGTACATCTGGAAACATTCTGTAAACTGTGGACCTTCAGAGAGTTGATGAAATACAAAAATTGTTGCGGCATTTAATACAACAGGCACCATACGGACTTTTCTACATGGGAGCCATGTCTCAAACTGTCTACGCTTTGTTCGATTCCAGGAAGATCAGGAGTAGTTTCTGAAGCACATCT
Organism: Schistocerca gregaria; assembly: GCF_023897955.1. Classification (NCBI taxonomy): domain Eukaryota; kingdom Metazoa; phylum Arthropoda; class Insecta; order Orthoptera; family Acrididae; genus Schistocerca; species Schistocerca gregaria. Next base: position 47,594,742 of record NC_064927.1, read on the forward strand.
GGAAGCATTCTGTAATCTATGGACCTTCGGAGTGTTGATGAAACACAGGAATTTCATCGGGATTGAATACAACAGGCTCCATGCGGACTTTTCTACATGGAAGACATGTCTCATACTGTCTACGCTTTGATCGATTCCTGGAAGTCCAATAGTGATTTCCGAAGCACATCTGGAGGCATTCTGTAATCTGTGGACCTTCAGAGTGTTGATGAAACACAAAAATTGCATCGGCATTTAATATAACAGGCACCATGCGGATTTTTCTACATGGAAGACATGTCTCATACTGTCTACGCTTTAATCGTTCCCTGGAAGACCAGTAGTAGTTTCCGGAGTACATCTGGAAACATTCAGTAAACTGAGGACCTTCAGAGAGTTGATGAAATACAGAAATTGCTGCGGCATTTAATACAACAGGCACCATACGGACTTTTCTACATGGGAGTCATGTCTCAAACTGTCTACGCTTTGTTCGATTCCAGGAAGATCAGTAGTAGTTTCCGAAGCACATCTGGGGGCATTCTGTAGTCTGTGGACCTTACGAGTGTTAATGAAACACAAAAATTGCATCGGCATTTAATACAACAGGCACAATGCGAACTTTTCTTCATGGACGTCATGTCTCAAACTGTCTACCCTTTGATCGATTCCAGGATTACCAGTACTAGATCCCGAAGCACATCTGGAGGCATTCTGTAATCTGTGGACCTTCAGAGTGTTGATGAAACACAAAAATTGCATCGGCATTTAATACAACAGGCTCCGTGCGGACTTTTCTACATGGAAGACATGTCTCATACTGTCTACGCTTTGATCGTTCCCTGGAAGACCAGTAGTAGTTTCCGGAGTACATCTGGAAACATTCAGTAAACTGAGGACATTCAGAGAGTTCATGAAATACAGAAATTGCTGCGGCATTTAATACAACAGGCACCATACGGACATTTCTACATGGGAGTCATGTCTCAAACTGTCTACGCTTTGTTCGATTCCAGGAAGATCAGTAGTAGTTTCCGAAGCACATCTGGAAGCATTCTGTAATCCATGGACCTTCGGAGTGTTGATGAAACACAGGAATTTCCTCGGGATTGAATACAACAGGCACCATGTGGTCATTTCTCCATGGGAGTAATGTCTCAAATTGTCAACGATTGATCGTTCCCTGGGTGACCAGAAGTAGTTTCTGAAGCACATCTGGACCCACTGTGTAGTGTGTTGACGTTCAGAGTGTTGATGAAACGCAGGAATTGCATCGGGATTGAATACAACGGGAACCATGCAGACTTTTCTACATGGGGGTAAGGTCTCAAACTTTCTACGCTTTGATCGATTCCCGGAAGACCAGTAGTAGTTTCCGAAGCACACCTGGAAACATTCTGTAATTTGTGGACATTCAGAGTGTTATGAAAAACAGAAATCGCTTCGGGATCCAATATAACAGGCACCATGCGGACTCTTCTCTATGGGAGTAATGTCTCAATCAGTCTACGCTTTGATCGATTCCTGGAAGATCAGTAGTAGTTTCCGAAGCACATCTGGAAGCATTTTGTAATCTGCGGACGTTCAGAATGTTGATGAAACACAGAAATTGTATCAGGATTGAATACAAGAGGCACCGTGCGCACTTTCCTCCATATGAGTAATGTCTTAAAGTTTCTACGCTTTAATCGATTCGTGGAAGACCAGCAGTAGTTTCCGAAGCACATCTGGAAGCATTCGTGTAATCTATGGCCCTTCGGAGTGTTTATGGAACACAGGAATTGCATTGGGATTGAATACAACAGGCACCAGGTGGACATTTCTTTATGGGAGTAATGTCTCAAACTGTCTATGTTTGATCGTTCCCTGGGTGACCAGAAGTCGTTTCCGAAGCACATATGGACCAATTGTGTAGTGTGTTGACGTTCAGAGTGTTGATGAAACGCAGAAATTGCATCGGGATTGAATACAACGGGAACCATGCGGACTTTTCTCCATGGGGGTAAGGTCTCAAACTTTCTACGCTTTGATCGATTCCTGGAAGACCAGTAGTAGTTTCCGAAGCACATCTGGAAACATTCTGTAATCTATGAACCTTCACAGTGTTGTTGAAATACAGAAATTGCAGCGGCATTTAATACAACAGGCACCATGCGGACTTTTCTACATGGGAGTCATGTCTCAATCTGTCTACGATTTGATTGATTCCAGGAAGACTAGTAGTAGTTTCAGAAGCACATCAGGAGGCATTCTGTAATCTGTGGATCTTAAGAGTGTTGATGAAACACAAAAAATGCATCGCCATTTAATACAACAGGCACCATGCGGACTTTTCTACATGGGAGTCATGTCTCAAACTGTCTACGCATTGATAGATTCCAGGAAGACTAGTAGTCCTTTCAGAAGCACATCAGGAGGCCTTCTGTAATCTGTGGACCTTCAGAGTGTTGATGAAACACAGAAATTGCATCGGGAATGAATACAACAGGCACCATACCGACTTATCTCCATGGGAGTATTGTCTCAAACTGTCTACACTTTTGAACGTTCCCTGGAAGAACAGTAGTAGTTTCCGAAGCACATATGGATGCATTCTGTAATAGGTGGACGTTCAGGGTGTTGATAACATATAGAAATTTCATCGGCATTTAAAACAACAGGCACCATGCGGACTTTTCTACATGGGTATAATGTCTCAAACTGTCTACGTTTTGCTCGGTTCCTGGAAGACCAGTAGTAGTTTCCGAAGCACATCAGGAGGCATTCTGTAACCTGCAGACCTTCAGAATGTTGATGAAATACAGAAACTGTATCAGGATTGAATACAACAGGCACCATGCGGACTTTTCTCCATTGGAGTAATGTCTCAAACTGTCTACGCTATGATCGATTACTGGAAGACCAATAGTGATTTTCGAAGCACATCTGGAGGCATTCTGTAATCTGTGGACCTTCAGAGTGTTGATGAAACACAGAAATTGCATCGGGAATGATAACAACAGGCAACATTCCGACTTTTCTCCATGGGAGTAAGGTCTCAAACTGTCTACGCTTTGAACGTTCCTTGGAAGACCAGAAGTAGTTTCCGAAGCACCTCTGGACCCACTGTGTAGTGTGTTGACGTTCAGAGTGTTGATGAAACGCAGAAATTGCATCGGGATTGAATACAACGGGCACCATGCAGACTTTTCTCCATGGGGGTAAGGTCTCAAATTTTCTACGCTTTGATCGATTCCTGGAAGACCAGTAGTACCTTCCGAAGCACACCTGGAAACATTCTGTAATCTGTGGACATTCAGAGTGTTATGAAAAACAGAAATTGCTTCGGGATCCAATATAACAGGCACCATGCGCACTTACCTCCAAGGGGGTAATGTCTCAAACTATTTACGCTTTAATCGATTCCTGGAAGACCAGTACTAGTTCCCGAAGCACATCTGGAAGCATTCTGTAATCAGCGGACCTTCACAATGTTGATGAAACACAGAAATTGTATCAGGATTGAATACAAGAGGCACCAAGCGCAATTTCCCCCATATGAGTAATGTCTTAAACTTTCTACGCTTTAATCGATTCGTGGAAGACCAGTAGTAGTTTCCGAAGCACATCTGGAAGCATTCGTGTAATCTATGGACCTTCGGAGTGTTTATGGAACACAGGAATTGCATCGGGATTGTATACAACAGGCACCAGGTGGACATTTCTCCATGGGAGTAATGTCTCAAACTGTCTATGTTTGAGCGTTCCCTGGGTGACCAGAAGTAGTTTCCGAAGCACATCTGGACCCATTGTGTAGTGTGTTGACGTTCAGAGTGTTGATGAAACGCAGAAATTGCATCGGGATTGAATACAACGGGAACCATGCGGACTTTTCTCCATGGGGGTAAGGTCTCAAACTTTCTACGCTTTGATCGATTCCTGGAAGACCAGTAGTAGTTTCCGAAGCACATCTGGAAACATTCTGTGATCTATGAACCTTCACAGTGTTGATGAAATACAGAAATTGCAGCGGCATTTAATACAACGGGCACCATGCGGACTTTTCTACATGGAAGTCATGTCTCAAACTGTCTACGCATTGGTAGATTCCAGGAAGACTAGTAGTCCTTTCAGAAGCACATCAGGAGGCATTCTGTAATCTGTGGACCGTAAGAGTGTTGGTGAAATACAAAAAATGCATCGGCAATTAATACAACAGGCACCATGCGGACTTTTCTACATGGGAGTCATGTATCAAACTGTCTACGCTTTTGATAGATTCCAGGAAGACTAGTAGTAGTTCCCGAAGCACATCTGGAGACATTCTGTAATCTGTGGACCTTCAGAGTGTTGGTGAAACACAGAAATTGCATCGGGAATTAATACAACAGGCACCATACCGACTTTTCTCCATGGGAGTAATGTCTCAATCTGTCTACACTTTGAACGTTCCCTGGAAAAACAGTGGCAGTTTCCGAAACATATATGGAGGCATTCTGTAATAGGTGGACGTTCAGGGTGTTGATAACATACAGAAATTGCATCGGCATTTAAAACAACAGGCACCATGCGGACTTTTCTACATGGGTATAATGTCTCAAACTGTCTACGCTATGATCGATTCCTGGAAGACCAATAGTGATTTTCGAAGCACATCTGGAGGCATTCTGTAATCTGTGGACCTTCAGAGTGTTGATGAAACACAGAAATTTCATCGGGAATGATTACAACAGGCACCATTCCGACTTTTCTCCATGGGAGTAATGTCTCAAATTGTCTACGCTTTGAACGTTCCTTGGAAGACCAGAAGTAGTTTCCGAAGCACATCTGGACCCACTGTGTAGTGTGTTGACGTTCAGAGTGTTGATGAAACGCAGAAATTGCATCGGGATTGAATACAACAGGCACCACACGGACTTTTCTCAATGGGTGTAATGTCTCACTGTCTACGCTTTGATCGATTAATGGGTGACCAGTAATAGTTTCCGAAGCACATCTGGAGGCATTCTGTAATCTGTGGACCTTATGAGTGTTGATGAGACACAAAGAATTGCATCGGCATTTAATACATCAGGCACCATGCGGCATTTCTACATGGGAGTAAAGTCTCAAACTGTCTACGCTTTGTTCGTATCCTGGAAGACCAGTAGTAGTTTCCGATGCACAACTCGAGGCATTCTGTAATCTGAGGACCTTCAGAGTGTTGATGAAACACAGAAATTGCATCGGGATTGAATACAACAGGCATCAATCGGACTTTACTCCATGGGAGTAATGTCTCAAACTGTCTACGCTTGTTCGATTCCTGGAAGATCAGTAGTAGTTTCCAGAGCTCATCTGGAAGCATTTTTTAATCTTCGGACCTTCAGAATGAAGATGAAACACAGAAATTGTATCATGATTGAATACGAAAGGCACCATGTGGACTTTTCTCCACATGAGTAATGTTTCAAACGGTCTACCTTTTCATCGATTCCTAGAAGACCAGTAGTGATTTCCGAAGCACATCTGGAGGCATTCTGTAATCTGAGGACTTTCAGAGTGTTGAAGAAACACAGAAGTTGCATCGGGATTGAATACAACAGGCACCAATCGGACTTTTCTCGTTTGAGTAATGTCTCAAACTGTCTACGCTTTGATCGATTCCGGGAAGATCAGTAGTAGTTTCCAAAGCACATCTCGAGGCATTCTGTAATCTTCGGAACTTCAGAATGTTGATGAAACACAGAATTTGTATCAGGTTTGAATACAACATGCACCATGCGGACTTTTCTCCATTGGAGTAATGATTCAAACTGTCTACCTATTGATCGATTCCTGGAAGTCCAGTAGTGATTTCCGAAGCACATCTGGAGGCATTCTGTAATCTGTGGACCTTCAGAGTGTTGATGAAACATACAAAATGCAACGGGACTGTATTCAACAGGTACCATGCTCACTTTTCTCCATTGGAGTAATTTCGCAAACTGTCTACGCCTTGATAGATTCCCGGAAAACCAGTACTAGTTTCCGAAACACATCTGGAAGCATTCTGTAATTTATGGACCTTCAGAGTGTTGTTGAAACACAGAAATCGCATCGGGATTGAATACAACGGGCTCCATGCGGACTTTTCTCCATGGGAGTAATGTCTCAAACTGTCTACGCTTTGATCGTTCCCTGGAAGACCAGTAGTAGTTTCCGAATCACATCTGGAGTCATTCTGTACTCTGTGGACCTTCAGAGTGTTGATGAAACACAGAAATTACATCGGGACTAAATAGAACAGGCACCATGAGGTCTTTAATCTGTAGGAGTAATGTCTCAAACTAAATACGCCTTGATCGTTCCCTGGAAGATCAGTAGTATTTTCCGAAGTACATCTGGTGGCATTCGGTAATATGCGGACCTTCAGAATGTTGATGAAACACAGACATTGTATCAGGATTGAATACAACAGGCACCTTTCGCACTTTTCTCCATGGGAGAAAATGTCTCAAACTGTCTATGTTTTGATCGATTCCTGGAAGACCAGTAGTTTTTTCCGAATTACATCTGGAAGCATTCTGTAATCTATGGAAATTATGAGTGTTAATGAAACACAGAAGTTGCATCGGGATTGAATACAACAGGCACCATGCGGACTTTTCTCCATGGGCGTAATGTCTCAAACTGACTACGCTTTGATCGTTTCCTTGAAGACCAGTAGTAGTTTCCGGAGTACATCTGGAAACATTGTGTAAACTGTGGACCTTCAGAGTGTTGATGAAATACAGAAATTGCTCCGGCATTTAATACCACAGGCACCAAGCGGACTTTTCGTCATGGGAGTCATGTCTCAAACTGTCTACGCTTTGATCGATTCCTGGAAGACCAGTAGTAGTTTCCGAAGTAGATCTGGAGGCATTCTGTAATCACTGGACCTTCAGAGTGATGATGAAACACAAAAATTGCATCGGAATTTAATACAACAGCCACCATGCGGATTTTTCTGCATGGTAGAAATTTCTGATACTGTCTACGATTTGATCGTTCCCTGGAAGACCAGAAGTTGTTACCGAAGCACATCTGGAGGCATTCTGTAATCTGTGGACCTCCATAGTGTTGACGAAATACAGAAATTGCATCGGCATTTAATACATCAGGCACCATGCGGCATTTCTACATGGGAGTAAAGTCTTGAACTGTGTACGCTTTGTTCGTATCCTGGAAGACCAGTAGTAGTTTCCGAAGCACAACTTGAGTCATTCTGTAATCTGAGGACCTTCAGAGTGTTGATGAAACACAGAAATTGCATCGGGATTGAATACAACAGGCATCAATCGGACTTTACTCCATGGGAGTAATATCTCAAACTGTCTACGCTTTGATCGATTCCTGGAAGATCAGTAGTAGTTTCCAAAGCTCATGTGGAAGCATTTTTTAATCCTCGGACCTTCAGAATGATGATGAAACACAGAAATTGTATCATGATTGAATACGACATGCACCATGTGGATTTTTCTCCACGGGAGTAATGTTTCAAACTGTCTACCTTTTGATCGATTCCTGGAAGTCCAGTAGTGATTTCCGAAGCACATCAGGAGGCATTCTGTAATCTGTGGACCTTCAGAGTGTTGATGAAACATAAAAAATTGCATCGGGACTGTATACAACAGGCACCATGCTCACTTTTCTACATGGGAGTAATGTCTCAAACTGTCTACGCTTTGATCGTTCCCTGGAAAACCAGTAGTAGTTTCCGAAGCACATGTGGAGGTATGCTGTAATCCGTGGACCTTCAGAGTGTTGATGAAACACAGAAATTGCATCGGGATTGAATAGAACAGGCACCATGAGGTCTTTAATCTATGGGAGTAGTTTCTCAAACTAAATACGCTTTGATCGTTCCCTGGAAGACCAGTAGTAGTTTCCGAACCACATCTGGAGGCATTCTGAAATCTCTGGACCTTCAGAGTGATGATGAAACACAAAAATTGCATCGGAATTTAATACTACAGCCACCATGCGGACTTTTCTGCATGGTAGAAATGTGTCATACTGCCTACGTTTTGATCGTTCCCTGGAAGACCAGATGTTGTTTCCGAAGCACATCTGGAGGCATTCTGTAACCTGTGGACCTTCATAGTGTTGACAAAATACAGAAATTGAATCGGCATTTAGTACAACAGGCTCCATGCGGCCTTTCTACATGGGAGTATGGTCTCAAACTGTCTACAATTTGTTCGTATCCTGGTAGACCTAAAGTAGTTTACGAACCACAACTCGAGGCATTCTGTAATCTGAGGACTTTCAGAGTGTTGAAGAAACACAGAAAGTGCATCGGGATTGAATACAACAGGCACCAATCCGACTTTTCTCCATGGGAGTAATGTCTCAAACTGTGTACGCTCTGCTCGTTCCCTTTCAGACCAGTAGTTGTTTGCGATGCTCTTCTGGAGGCATTCTCTTATCTGCGGATCTTCAGAGTGTTGATGAAACACAGAAATGGCATCGGGATTGAATACAACAGGCACCATAATGACTTTTCTCCGTTTGAGTAATGTCTGAAACTGTCTACGCTTTGATCGATTCCTGGAAGATCAGTAGTAGTTTCCAAAGCACATCTCGAGGCATTCTGTAATCTGCGGACCTTCAGAATGTTGATGAAACACAGAAATTGCATCGGGATTGAATACAACAGGCACCATGCGGACTTTTCTCCATGGGAGTAATGTCTCCAACTGTTTACGCTTTGATCGATTCCTGGAAGATCAGTAGCAGATTCCGATGCACATCTGGAGGCATTCTGTAATCTGCGGACCATCAGAGTGTTGATGAAACACAGAAATTGCATCGGGATTAAATAGAACAGGCACCATGAGGTCTTTAATCTGTGGGAGTAATGTCTCAAACTAAATACGCTTTGATCGTTCCCTGGAAGATCAGTAGTATTTTCCGAAGTACATCTGGTGGCATTCTGTAATATGCGGACCTTCAGAATGTTGATGAAACACAGACATTGTATCAGGATTGAATACAACAGGCACCATTCGCACTTTTCTCCATGGGAGAAAATGTCTCAAACTGTCTATGATTTGATCGATTCCTGGAAGACCAGAAGTATTTTCCGAATTACATCTGGAAGCATTCTGTAATCTTTGTAAATTATGAGTGTTGATGAAACACAGAAGTTGCATCGGGATTGAATACAACAGGCACCATGCGGACTTTTCTCCATGGGAGTAATGTCTCAAACTGTCTACGCTTTGATCGTTCCCTGGAAGACCATTAGTAGCTTCCGAAGCATATCTGGAGGCATTCTGTAATCTGTGGACCTTATGAGTGTTGATGAAACACAAAAATTCCATCGGCATTTAGTACAACAGGCACCATACCGACTTTTCTACATTTAAGAAATGTCTAATACTGCCTACGCTTTGATCGTTCCCTGGAAGACCAGTAGATTTTTCCTAAGCACGTCGGATGCATTATGTAATCTGTGTACCTTCACAATGTTGATGAAACACAGAAATTTCATGGGGGTTGAATACAACAGGCACCATGCGGACTTTTCTCCATATGAGTAAAGTATCAAATTGTCTACGCTTTGATCGTTCCCTGGAAGACCAGTAGTAGTTTCCGGAGTACATCTGAAAACATTGTGTAAACTGTGGACCTTCAGAGTGTTGATGAAATACAGAAATTGCTCCGGCATTTAATACAACAGAAACATGCGGACTTTTCATCATGGGAGTCATGCCTCAAATTGTCTACGATTTGATCGATTCCTGGGAGACCAGTAGTAGTTTCCGAAGTACATCTGGAGGCATTCTGTAATCACTGGACCTTCAGAGTGATGATGAAACGCAAAAATTGCATCGGAATTTAATACAACAGCCACCATGCGGATTTTTCTGCATGGTAGAAATGTCTGATACTGTCTACGATTTGATCGTTCCCTGGAAGACCAGAAGTTGTTTCCGAAGCACATCTGGAGGCATTCTGTAATCTGTGGACCTTCAGAGTGTTGACGAAATACAGAAATTGCATTGGCATTTATTACAACAGGCACCATGCGGCCTTTCTACATGGGAGTAATGTCTCAAACTGTCTACGCTTTGTTCGTATCCTGGAAGACCAGTAGTAGTTTCCGAAGCACAACTCGAGGCATTCTGTAATCTGAGGACCTTCAGAATGTTGATGAAACACAGAAATTGCATCGGGATTGAATACAACAGGCACCATTCGCACTTTTCTCCATGGGAGAAAATGTCTCAAACTGTCTATGTTTTGATCGATTCCTGGAAGACCAGTAGTATTTTCCGAATTACATCTGGAAGCATTCTGTAATCTATGTAAATTATGAGTGTTGATGAAACACAGAAGTTGCATCGGGATTGAATACAACAGGCACCATGCGGACTTTTCTCCATGGGAGTAATGTCTCAAACTGTCTACGCTTTGATCGATTCCTGGGTGACCAGTAATAGTTTCCGAAGCACATCTGGAGGCATTCTGTAATCTGTGGACCTTATGAGTGTTGATGAGACACAAAGAATTGCATCGGCATTTAATACAACATACACCATGCGGACTTTTCTCTATGGGAGTAATGTCTCAAACTGTCTACGTTTTGATCGATTCCTGGAAGACCAGTAGTAGTTTCCGAAGCCCATCTGGAGGCGTTCTGTAATCTGCGGATCTTCGGAGTGTTGATGAACCACAGATATTGGATCGGGATTGATTACAACAGGCCCCATGCGAACTTTTCTCCATGGGCGTAATGTCTCAAACTGACTACGCTTTGATCGTTTCCTTTAAGACCAGTAGTAGCTTCCGAAGCATATCTGGAGTCATTCTGTAATCTGTGGACCTTATGAGTGTTGATGAAACACAAAAATTGCATCGGCATTTAGTACAACAGGCACCATACGGACTTTTCTACATGGAAGATATGTCTAATACTGGCTACGCTTTGATCGTTCCCTGGAAGACCAGTAGTAGTTTCCGGAGTACATCTGGAAACTTTCTGTAAACTGTGGACCTTCAGAGTGTTGATGAAATACAGAAATTGCTCCGGCATTTAATACAACAGGCACCAAGCGGACTTTTCGTCATGGGAGTCATGTCTCCAACTGTCTACGCTTTGATCGATTCCTGGAAGACCAGTAGTAGTTTCCGAAGTACATCTGGAGGCATTCTGTAATCACTGGACCTTCAGAGTGATGATGAAACACAAAAATTGCATCGGAATTTAATACAACAGCCACCATGCGGATTTTTCTGCATGGTAGAAATTTCTGATACTGTCTACGGATTGATCGTTCCCTGAGAGACCAGTAATTGTTTCCGAAGCACGTCTGGAGGCATTCTGTAATCTGTGGACCTTCAGAGAGTTGATGAAACACAGAAATGGCATCGGGATTGAATACAACAGGCTCCATGCTTACTTTTCTACATGGGAGTAATGTTTCAAACTGTCTACGCTTCGATCGATTCCTGGAAGGCCAGTAGTAGTTTCCGAAAACATCTGAAAATTTTCTGTAATATGTGGACCTTCAGAGTTTTGATGAAACACAGAAATTGCATCGGTATTGAATACAACAGGCACAATGTGGACTTTTGTCCATGGGAGTAATGTCTCAAACTGTCTACGCTTTAATCGTTGCCTGGAAGACCAGTAGTACTTTCCGAAGCACATCTGGAATCATTCTGTAATCTGTGGCACTTCAGAGTGTTGATGAAACACAGAAATTGTATCGGGATTGAATAAAACAGACACCATGCGCACTTATCTCCATGAGAGTAATGTTTTAAACGGTCTACGCTTTCATCGTTCCCTGAGAGACCAGTATTGTTTCCGATGCACGTCTGGAGGCATTCTGTAATCCCTGGACATTCATAGTGTTGATGAAACACAGAAATTGATAGGGATTGAATACAACAGGCTCCATGCCGGCTATTCTCCATGGGAGTAAAGTCTCGAACTGTCTACGCTTTAATCGATTCCTGGAAGACCAGTAGCAGTTTCGAAGCACATCTGGAGGTCTTCTGTAATCTGTGGACCTTCAGAGTGTTGATGAAACACACAAATTGCGCTGGGATTGAATACAACAGGTATAAAGCCGACTTTTGTCCATGGGAGTAATGATTCTTTCTGTCTAAGGTTTGATAGATTCCTGGGAGACCAGTAGTAGTTTCCGAAGCATGGCTGGCTGTTTCCTGTAATCTGTGGACCTTCAGAGTGTTGATGAAAAACAGAAATTTAATCGGGATTGAATACAACAGGCACCATGCTTAATTTTCTCAATGGTTGTAATGTCTCAAACTGTCTACTCTTTGATCGATTCCTGGAAGGCCAGTAGTAGTTTCCGAAGCACATCTGGAGGCATTCTGTAATGTGTGGTCCTTCAGAGTGTTGATGAAACACAGAAATTGCATCGGGATTGAATTCAACAGGCACCATGCTTACTTTTCTCCATTTGAGTAATGTCTCAAACTGTCTAAGCTTTCATCGTTCTCTGGAAGACCAGTAGTAGTTTCCCAAACATATCTGGAATTATTCTGTAATCTGTGGACCGTCAGAGTGTTGATGAAACACAGAAATGGCATCGGGATTGAATACAACATGCACCATGCTTACTTTTCTCCATAGGAGTAATGTCTCAAACTGTCTACGCTTTCATCATTCCCTGGAAGACCAGTAGTAGTTTCCAAAGCACATCTGTAATCATTCTGTAATCTGTGGATTTCCAGAGTGTTGATGAAACACAGAAATTGTATCGGGATTCAATACAACAGGCACCATGCGCACTTTTCTCTATGGGAATAATGTTTTAAACTGTCTACGCTTTGATCGTTCCCTGAGAGACCAGTAATTGTTTCCGAAGCACGTCTGGAGGCATTCTGTAATCTCTGGACATTCAGAGTGTTGATGAAACACAGAAATTGATAGGGATTGAATACAACAGGCACCATGCGTCTTTTCTCCATGGAAGTAATGTCTCAAACAGTCCTAGCTTTGATCGATTCGTGGAAGACCAGTTGTAGTTTCCGAAGCACATCTGGAGTCATTCTGTAATCTGTAGACCTTCAGAGTATAGAAGAAACACAGATATTGCATTGGGATTGAATACAACATGCATCATGCCGACTTTTCTCCATGGGAGTAATGTCTCTAACTGTCTACGTTGTAATCGTTCCGTGGAAGACCAGTAGTAGTTTCTGATGCACATCTGGAGGGATTCTGTAATCTTTATACTTTAAGAGCGTTGATGAAACACAGAAATTGTATCGGGATTGAATACAACAGACACCATGCTTACTTATCTCCATGGGAGTAATGTCTCAAACTGTCTATGCTATGATCGATTACTGGTAGGCAAGTAGTAGTTTCCGAAGCACATCTGAAAGCATTCTGTAGTCAGTGGACCTTCAGAGTGTTGATGAAACACAAAAATTGCATAGGGATTGAATACAACAGGCACCATGCGGACTTTTCTCCATGTTAGTAATGTCTCAAACTGTCTACGCTTTGATCGTTATTTGGAAGACCAATAGTAGCTTCCGAAGCACATCTGAAAGTATTCTGCAATCTGTGGACCTTCAGAGTGTTGATGAAACACAGATATTGCATCGGGATTGAATACAACAGGCACCATGCTTACTTTTCTCCATGGGAGTATGGTCTCAAACTGTCTACGCTTTGATCGTTATCTGGAAGTCCAGTAGCAGTTTCCGAAGCACATCTTGTGGCTCTCTGTAATCTGTGGAGCTTCAGGACGCCTGAAGTTGTGCTTCGGAAACTACTACTGGTCTTGCAGGATACTGATAAAGAACAGACAGTTTTAGGCATTACTCCGATTAACAAAAGTCGCCATGGTGTTCCTTGTATTCAATCCCGATGCAATTTCTGTGTTTCACCAACACCCCCAAGGTCCACAGATTACAGGAACCATCCATCTGTGCTTCGGAAGCAATTACAGGCCTCCCAGGAATCGATCAAAGCGTAGAATGTTTGAGATATCATTCCCTTGGAGAAAAGTAAGCATGGTGCCTGTTGTATTCAATCCCGATGCAATTTCTGTGTTTCATCAACACTCCGAAGGTCCACAGATAACAGAATGCCTCCAGATTTGCTTCCGAAACTACTACTGGTCTTCCAGGGAACGATTAAAGCGTAGACAGTTTTAGACATTACTCCCATGGAGAAAAGTACGCATGGAGCCTGTTGTTTTGAATCCCGATGCAATTTCTGTGTTCCATCAACACTCTGAAAGTCCACAGATTCCAGAATCCCTCCAGATGTGCTTCGGAAGCTACTACTGATCTTCCAGGGAACGAATAAAGCGTTTCCTGGGAGACCTGTAGTACTTTCCGAAGCACGGCTGGATGTTTCCTGTAATCTGTGTACCTTCAGAGTGTTGATGAAATACAGAAATTTAATCGTTATTGAATACAACAGGCACCATGCTTACTTTTCCCCATTGGAGTAATGTCTCTAACTGCCTACGATTTAATCGTTCCCTGGAAGACCAGTAGTAGTTTCCGAAGCACATCTGGAGGTATTCTGTAATCTCTTGACCCTCAGAGTGTTGATGAAACACAGGAATTTTATCGGGATTGAATAAAACAGGCACCATGCTTAATTTTCTCCATGGTTGTAATGTCTCAAACTGTCCACGCTTTCATCGTTCCCTGGAAGACCAGTAGTAGTTTCCGAAGCACATCTGGATGCATTCTGTAATCAGTGGACCTCCAGAGTGTTGATGAAACACAGAAATTGTATCGGGATTGAATACAACAGTTAACATGCGGACTTTTCTCCATGGGAGTAATATCTCAAACTGTCTACGTTTTTAATCGTTCCCTGGAAGACCAGTAGTAGTTTCCGAAGCCCATCTGGAGGCATTCTGTAATCTGTGGACCTTCAGAGTGTTGATGAAACACAGAAATTGCATCGGGATTGAATACAACAGGCACCATGCGGACTTTTCTCCATGGAAGTAATGTCTCAAACTGTTTACGCTTTAATCGTTCCCTGGAAGACCAGTAGTAGTTTCCGAAGCAAATCTGGAGGCATTCTGTAATCTGTGGACTTTCGGAGTGTTGATGAAACACAGAAATTGCACCGGGATTGAATACAACAGGCACCATGCTTACTTTTCTCCAAGGGAATGATGTCTCAAACATTCTACGCTTTGAAAGATTCCTGGGAGGCCTGTAATAGCATCCGAAGCACAGCTGGAAGACTCCTGTAAACTGTGGACCCTCAGAGTGTTGATGAAACACAGAAATTGCATCGGGATTGGATACAACAGGCACCATGCTTACTTATCTCCATGGCAGTAAAGTTTCAAACTGTCTACGCTTTGATCGATTACTGGAAGGCCAATTGTAGTTTAAGAAGTACATCTGAAAGCATTCTGTAATCAGTGGACCTTCAGATTGTTGATGAAACACAGAAATTGCATCGGGATTGAATACAACAGGCACTATGCGGCCTTTTCTCCATGGGAGTAATGTCTCAAACTTTCTACGCTTTCATCGTTAACTGGAAGACCAGTAGTAGTTTCCGAAGCACATCTTCTGGCTTTCTGTAATCTGTTTACCTTCAGAGTGTTGATGAAAATCAGAGATTGCACGGGTATTGAATATTACAAGCACCATGCCGACTTTTGTTAATGGGAGTAATGCTTAAAACTGTCTGTTCCACGATCGACTCCTCAGAGAGCAAAAGTAGTTTCCAAAGCACGGCTGGAGGCTTCCTGTAATCTGTGAACGTTCAGAGCGTTGATGAAAGACGGAAATAGCATCGGGATTGAATACAACAGTAACCATGCGGAGTTTTCTCGATGGGAGTAATGTCTCAAAGTGTCTACGCTTTGATCGTTTGCTGGAAGACCAATAGCAGTTTCCGAAGCACATCTGGAGGCCTTCTGTAATCTGTGGAACTTCGGAGTGTTGATGAAATACAGATATTGCCTTGGATTGAATACAACAGGCACTATGCCGACGTTTGTCTGTGGGAGTAATGCCTCAAACTGTCTGTGCTTTGATCGGTTCCGGGGAGACCAGTGGTAGTTTCCGAAGCACATTTGGAGGCCTTCTGTAATCTGTGGACCTTCAGAGTGTTGATGAAAAACAGAAATTGCAACGGGATTGATTACAACGGGCACCATGCGAACCTTTCTCCATGGGAGTGATATATCAAACTGCCCACAATTTGATCGTTATATGGAAGACCAGTAGCAATTTCCGAAGCACATCTGGAGGATTTCTGTAATCTCTGGACCTTCAGAGTGTTGATGAAACACAGCAATGGCATCGGTATTGAATACAACAAGCACCATGCAGACTTTTGGTAATGGATGTAGTGCTTAAAACTGTCTGTTCATCGATAGATTCCTGGGAGATCAAAAGTAGTTTCCGAAGCACAGCTGGAGGTTTCCTGTAATCTGTGGACGTTCAGAGTGTTGATTAAACAAAGAAATTGCATCAGGATTGAATACAACAGGCAACAGGTCGACTTTTGTCCATAGGAGTAATGCTTCAATCTGTCAATGCAATAATCGATTCCTGGGAGATCAGTAGTAGTATCTGAAGCACAGCTGGATGCTTCCGGTAATCTGTGGATCTTGAGGGTGTTGGTGAAGCACAGAAATTGCATCGGCATTGAATACAAGGAACACCATGCCGACTTTTGTTAATTGGAGTAATGCCTAACACTGTCTGTACTTTATCAGTATCCTGGGAGACCAGTAGTAGTTTCCGAAGCACAGCTGGAGGAATTCCTGCAATCTGTGGACCATGAGAGTGCTGATGAAATACACAAATTGCATCAGGAATGTATACAACAGATACCATACCGAATTTTTGCCCACGGGAGAATTGCCTCAAACTTTATATTACTTGATCGGTTCCTGGGAGACTAGTAGTAGTTTCGGAAGCACAACTGGAGGCGTCCTGTAATCTGTGGGCATTCACATGTTTGATGAAATACCAAAATTGATTCGGGATCGAGTATAATGCCCAACATAACGAATTTTGTCAATGGGAGTAGTGCCTCAAACTTTGTATTATCTGATCGATTCCTGAAAGATTAATAGTTGTTTCCGAAGCACAGCTGGAGGCCTACTGTAATCTGTGGACCTTCAGAGTGTTGATGAAACACAGAAAATGTATGGGGATTGAGTACAACAGGCACCATGCAGACTTTTGTCAATGGGAGTAACGCTTCAAATTGTCTATGCTGTATTCGATTCCAGGGTGACCTATAGTAGTATCCGAAGCATAGCTGGAGGCTTCCTGTAATCTGTGGACATTCAGAGTGTTGATGAAGCACAGACATTGATAGGTATTGAATACAACAGGCCCCATGCCGACTTTTCTAATTGGAAGTAATGTCTCAAACTGTCTACGATTCATTCGTTGCCTGGAAGACCAGTAGTAGCTTCCGTAGCACATCTGGAGGCATTCTGTAAATTGTGGACCCCCAGAGTGTTGATGAAACACATAAATTGTATCGGGATTGAATACAACAGGCACCATGCGGACTTTTCTCCATGGGAGTAATGTCTCAAACTCTCTACGACTTAATCGTTGCCTGGAAGACCAGTAGTAGATTCCGAAGCCCATCTGGAGGCATTCTGTAATCTGTGGACCTTCAGAGATTTGATGAAACACTGAAATTGCATCGGGATTGAATACAAAAGGCACCATGCGGACATTTCTCCATGAGAGTAATGTCTCAAACTGTCTACGCTCTGATCGTTCCCTAGAAGACCAGTATTAGTTTCCGAAGCACATATGGAGGCATTCTGTATTCTGTGGACCTTCAGAGTGATGATGAAACACAGAAATTGCATCGGGATTGAATACAAAGGGCACAATGTGGACTTTTGTCCATGGGAGTAATGTCTCAAACTGTCTACGCTTTAATCGTTCCGTGGAAGACCAGTAGTAGTTTCTGATGCACATCTGGAGGCATTCTGTAATTTTTTGGACTTTAAGAGCGTTGATGAAACACAGAAATTGTATCGGGATTGAATACAACAGGCACCATGCGCACTTTTCTCTATGGAAGTAATGTTTTAAACGGTCTACGCTTTGATCGTCCCCTGAGAGACCAGTAATTGTTTCTGAAGCACGTCTGGTGGCATTCTGTAATCTGGGGACCTTCAGAGAGTTGATAAAAGACAGAAATGGCATCGGGATTGAATACAACAGGATCCATGCGGCCTTTTCTCCATGGGAGTAATGTCTCAAACTGTCTACGCTTTAATCGTTCCCTGGAAGACCAGTAGTAGTCTCCGAAGCACATCTGGAGGCATTCTGTAATATGCGGAACTTCAGAATGTTGATGAAACACAGAAATTGCGTTGGCATTGAATATAACAGGTATAATGCCAACTTTTGTCCATGGGAGTAATGATTCATTCTTTCTAAGCTTTGATCGATTCCTGGGAGGCCTGTAATAGCTTCCGAAGCACAGCTGGATGATTCCTGTAATCTGTGGACCATCAGAGTGTTGATGAAACACAAAAATTGCATCGGGATTGAATACAACAGGCACCATTATTACTTATCTCCATGGGAGTAATGTCTCAAACTGTCTACGCTATGATCGATTACTGGAAGGCAAGTAGTAGTTTCCGAAGCACATCTGAAAGCATTCTGTAATCAGGGGACCTTCAGAGTGTTGATGAAACACAAAAATTGCATAGAGATTGAATACAACAGGCACCATGCGGACTTTTCTCCATGTTAGTAATGTCTCAAACTGTCTACGCTTTCATCGTTCCCAGGAAGACCAGTAGTAGTTTCCGAAGCACATCTGGAATCATTCTGTAATCTGTGGCCCTTCAGAGTGTTGATGAAACACAGAAATTGTATCGGGATTGCATAAAACAGACACCATGCGCACTTATCTCCATGAGAGTAATATTTTAAACGGTCTACGCTTTCATCGTTCCCTGAGAGACCAGTAATTGTTTCCGATGCACGTCTAGAGGCATTCTCTAATCGCTGGACATTCATAGTGTTGATGAAACACAGAAATTGATAGGGATTGAATACAACAGGCACCATGCCGACTTTTCTCCATGGTAGTAATGTCTCGAACTGTCTACGCTTTAATCGATTCCTGGAAGACCAGTAGCAGTTTCGAAGCCCATCTGGAGGCCTTCTGTAATCTGTGGACCTTCAGAGTGTTGATGAAACACAAAAATTGCGCTGGGATTGAATACAACAGGTATAATGCCGACTTTTGTCCATGGGAGTAATGATTCTTTCTGTCTAAGGTTTGATAGATTCCTGGGAGACCAGTAGTAGTTTCCGAAGCACGGCTGGCTGTTTCCTGTAATCTGTGGACCTTCAGAGTGTTGATGAAACACAGAAGTTTTAACGGGATTGAATACAACAGGCACCATGCTTAATTTTCTCCATGGTTGTATGTCTCAAACTGTCTACTCTTTGATCGATTCCTAGAAGACCAGTAGTAGTTTCCGAAGCACATCTGAAAGCATTCTGTAATCTGTGGAATTTCAGAGTGTTGATGAAACACAGAAATTGCATCGGGATTGAATACAACAGGCTCCATGCGGCATTTTCTCCATGGTAGTGATGTCTCAAACTCTCTACGCTTTGATCGTTATCTGGAAGTCCAGTAGCAGTTTCCGAAGCACATCTTGTGGCTCTCTGTAATCTGTGGAGCTTCAGGACGCCTGCAGTTGTGCTTCTGAAACTACTACTAGTCTTCCAGGAATCGAAAAAGTAATATAGGGTTTGAGGCAAAACTTCTTGGGCAAAATTCGATATGGTATCTGTTGTATACAATCCTGATGCAATTTGTGTATTTCATCAACACTCTCATGGTCCACAGTTTGCAGGAATTCCTCCAGCTGTGCTTCGGAAACTACTACTGGTCTCCCAGGATACTGATAAAGAACAGACAGTTTTAGGCATTACTCCGATTAACAAAAGTCGGCATGGTGTTCCTTGTATTTAATCCCGATGCAATTTCTGTGTTTCACCAACACCCTCAAGGTACACAGATTACAGGATGCATCCATCTGTGCTTCGGAAGCAATTACAGGCCTCCCAGGAATCGATCAAAGCGTAGAATGTTTGAGATTTCATTACCTTGGAGAAAAATAAGCATGGTGCCTGTTGTATTCAATCCCGATGCAATTTCTGTGTTTCATCAACACTCCGAAGGTCCACAGATAACAGAATGCCTCCAGATTTGCTTCGGAAACTACTACTGGTCTTCCAGGGAACGATTAAAGCGTAGACAGTTTTAGACATTACTCCCATGGAGAAAAGTACGTATGGAGCCTGTTGTATTGAATCCCGATGCAATTTCTGTGTTCCATCAACACTCTGAAAGTCCACAGATTCCAGAATCCCTCCAGATGTGCTTCGGTAGCTACTACTGGTCTTCCAGGGAACGAATAAAGCGATTCCTGGGAGACCTGTAGTAGTTTCCGAAGCACGGCTGGATGTTTCCTGTAATCTGTGTACCTTCAGAGTGTTGATGAAATACAGAAATTTAATCGGGATTGAATACAACAGGCACCATCCTTACTTTTCCCCATTGGAGTAATGTCTATAACTGCCTACGATTTAATCGTTAACTGGAAGACCAATAGTAGTTTCCGAAGCACATCTGGAGGCATTCTGTAATCTTTTGACCCTCAGTGTGTTGATGAAACACAGGAATTTTATCGGGATTGAATAAAACAGGCACCATGCTTAATTTCTCCATGGTTGTAAAGTCTCAAACTGTCTACGCTTTCATCGATCCCTGGAAGACCAGTAGTAGTTTCCGAACACATCTGGATGCATTCTGTAATCAGTGGACCTCCAGAGTGTAATGAAACACAGAAATTGTATCGGGATTGAATACAACAGTTACCATGCGGACTTTTCTCCATGGGAGTAATGTCTCAAACTGTCTACGCTTTAATCGTTCCCTGGAAGACCAGTAGTAGTTTCCGAAGCACATCTGGAGGCATTCTGTAATCTGTGGACCTTCAGAGTGTTGATGAAACACAGAAATTGCATCGGGATTGAATACAACAGGCACCATGCTTACTTTTCTCCAAGGGAATGATGTCTCAAACATTCTACGCTTTGATCGTTTCCTGGGAAGCCTGTAATAGCTTCCGAAGCACAGCTGGAAGCCTCCTGTAATCTGTGGACCCTCAGAGTGTTGATGAAACACAGAAATTGCATAGGGATTGAATACAACAGGCAACATGCTTACTTATCTCCATGGCAGTAATGTCTCAAACTGTCTACGCTTTGATCGATTACTGGAAGGCCAATAGTAGTTTACGACGTACATCTGAAAGCTTTCTGTAATCAGTGGACCTTCAGATTGTTGATGAAACACAGAAATTCCATCGGGATTGAATACAACAGGCACTATGCGCACTTTTCTCCATGGGAGTAATGTCTCAAACTTTCTACGAAATCAAATGGCTCTGAGCACTATGGGACTCAACTGCTGTGGTCATTAGTCCCCTAGAACTTAGAACTACTTAAACCTAACTAACCTAAGGACATCACACACATCCATGCCCGAGGCAGGATTCGAACCTGCGACCGTAGCAGTCGCACGGTTCCGGACTGCGCGCCTAGAACCGCGAGACCACCGCGGCCGGCAAAACTTTCTACGCTTTCATCGTTAACTGGAAGACCAGTAGTAGTTTCCGATGTACATCTTCTGGCTTTCTGTAATCTGTTTACCTTCAGAGTGTTGATGAAAATCAGAAATTGCACGGGTATTGAATATTACAAGCACCATGCCGACTTTTGTTAATGGAGTAATGCTTAAAACTGTCTGTTCCTTGATCGACTCCTCGGAGAGCAAAAGTAGTGTCCGAAGCACGGCTGGAGGCTCCCTGTAATCTTTGAACGTTCAGAGTGTTGATGAAAGACGGAAATAGCATCGGGATTGAATACAACAGTAACCATGCGGAGTTTTCTCCATGGGAGTAATGTCTCAAACTGTCTACGCTTTGATCGTTTCCTGGAAGACCAATAGCAGCTTCTGAAGGAAATCTGGAGGCCTTCTGTAATCTGTGGAACTTCGGAGTGTTGATGAAATACAGATATTGCCTTGGATTGAATACAACAGGAACTATGCCGACGTTTGTCCGTGGGAGTAATGCCTCAAACTGTCTGTGCTTTGATCGGTTCCGGGGAGACCAGTGGTAGTTTCCGAAGCACATTTGGAGGCCTTCTGTAATCTGTGGACCTTCAGAGTGTTGATGAAAAACAGAAATTGCAACGGGATTGATTACAACATTAACCATGCGAACCTTTCTCCATGGGAGTGATATATCAAACTGCCCACGATTTGATCGTTATATGGAAGACCAGTAGCAATTTCCGAAGCACATCTGGACGATTTCTGTAATCTCTGGACCTTCAGAGTGTTGACGAAACACAGCAATGGCATCGGTATTGAATACAACAAGCACCATGCAGACTTTTGGTAATGGAAGTAATGCTTAAAACTGTCTGTTCCTTGATAGATTCCTGGGAGAGCAAAAGTAGTTTCCGAAGCACAGCTGGAGGTTTCCTGTAATCTGTGGACGTTCAGAGTGTAGATGAAACAAAGAAAGTGCATCAGGATTGAATACAACAGGCAACAGGTCGACTTTTGTCCATAGGAGTAATGCTTCAATCTGTCAATGCAATAATCGATTCCTGGGAGAACAGTAGTAGTATCTGAAGCACAGCTGGATGCTTCCGGTAATCTGGTAATCTGTGGATCTTGAGGGTGTTGGTGAAGCACAGAAATTGCATCGGCATTGAATACAAGGAACACCATGCCGACTTTTGTTAATTGGAGTAATGCCTAACACTGTCTGTACTTTATCAGTATCCTGGGAGACCAGTAGTAGTTTCCGAAGCACAGCTGGAGGAATTCCTGCAATCTGTGGACCATGAGAGTGCTGATGAAATACACAAATTGCATCAGGAATGTATACAACAGATACCATACCGAATTTTTGCCCACGGGAGAATTGCCTCAAACTTTATATTACTTGATCGGTTCCTGGGAGACTAGTAGTAGTTTCGGAAGCACAACTGGAGGCGTCCTGTAATCTGTGGGCATTCACAGGTTTGATGAAATACAAAAATTGCTTCGGGATCGAGTATAACGCCCAACATAACGAATTTTGTCAATGGGAGTAGTGCCTCAAACTTTGTATTATCTGATCGATTCCTGAGAGATTAATAGTTGTTTCCGAAGCACAGCTGGAGGCCTACTGTAATCTGTGGACCTTCAGAGTGTTGATGAAACACAGAAAATGTATGGGATTGAATACAACAGGCACCATGCCGACTTTTGTCAATGGGAGTAACGCTTCAAATTGACTATGCTGTGATCGATTCCAGGGTGACCAATAGTAGTATCCGAAGCACAGCTGGAGGCTTCCTGTAATCTGTGGACATTCAGAGTGTTGATGAAACACAGACATTGATAGGGATTGAATACAACAGGCCCCATGCCGACTTTTCTAATTGGAAGTAATGTCTCAAACTGTCTACGATTCATTCGTTGCCTGGAAGACCAGTAGTAGTTTCCGTAGCACATCTGGAGGCATTCTGTAAAGTGTGGACCTTCAGAGTGTACATGATACACAGATATTGCATCGGGATTGAATACAACAGGCACCATGCGGACTTTTCTCCATTGGAGTAATGTCTGAAACTCTCTACGACTTAATCGTTTCCTGGAAGACCAGTAGTAGATTCCGAAGCACATCTGGAGGCATTCTGTAATCAGTGGACCTCCAGAGTGTTGATGAAACACATAAATTGTATCGGGATTGAATACAACAGGCACCATGCGGACTTTTCTCCATGGGAGTAATGTCTCAAACTCTCTACGACTTAATCGTTGCCTGGAAGACCAGTAGTATATTCCGAAGCACATCTGGAGGCATTCTGTAATCTGTGGACCTTCAGAGATTTGATGAAACACTGAAATTGCATCGGGATTGAATACAAAAGGCACCATGCGGATATTTCTCCATGAGAGTAATGTCTCAAACTGTCTACGCTTCGATCGATTCCTGGATGGCCAGTAGTAGTTTCCGAAGCACATCTGAAAATTTTCTGTAATCTGTGGACCTTCAGAGTTTCGATGAAACACAGAAATTGCATCGGTATTGAATACAACAGGCACAATGTGGACTTTTGTCCATGGGAGTAATGTCTCAAACTTTCTACGCTTTAATCGTTTCCTGGAAGACCAGTAGCAGTTTCCGAAACACATCTAGAGGCCTTCTGTAATCTGTGAACCTTCAGAGTGTTGATCAAACACAAAAATTGCGATGGGATTTAATACAACAGGTATAATGCCGACTTTTTTCCATAGGAGTAATG
The DNA here is from genome assembly GCF_023897955.1 of Schistocerca gregaria. Classification (NCBI taxonomy): domain Eukaryota; kingdom Metazoa; phylum Arthropoda; class Insecta; order Orthoptera; family Acrididae; genus Schistocerca; species Schistocerca gregaria. The sequence continues at coordinate 47,619,069 of NC_064927.1, forward strand.
ATTCTTTCTTTCTAAGGTTTGATTGATTCCTGGGTTACCAGTAGTAGTTTCCGAAGCACAGCTGGATGGTTCCTGTAATCTGTGGACCTTCAGAGTATTGATGAAATACAGAAATTTAATCGGGATTGAATACAACAGGCACCATGCTTACTTTTCTCCATATGAGTAAAGTCTCTAACTGTCTACGCCTTAATCGTTCCCTGGAAGACCAGCAGTAGTTTCCGAAGCACATCTGGAGGCATTCCGTAATCTTTGGACCTTCAGAGTGTTGATGAAACACAGATATTTAATCGGGATGGAATACAACAGGCACCATGCTTAAATTTCTCAATGGTTGTAATGTCTCAAACTGACTACTCTTTGATCGATTCCTGGAAGGCCAGTAGTAGTTTCCGAAGCACATCTGGAGGCATTCTGTAATCTTTGGACCCTCAGAGTGTTGATGAAACACAGGAATTTTATCGGGATTGAATAAAACAGGCACCATGCTTAATTTTCTCCATGGTTGTAATGTCTCAAACTGTCTACGCTTTCATCGTTCCGCTTTGTATCGGGATTGAATACAACAGTTACCATGCGGACTTTTCTACATGGGAGTAATGTCTCAATCTCTCTACGCTTTAATCGTTCCCTGGAAGACCAGTAGTAGTTTCCGAAGCACATCTGGAGGCATTCTGTAATCTGTGGACCTTCAGAGTGTTGATGAAACACAAAAATTGCATCGGGATTGAATTCTACAGGCACCATGCGGACTTTTCTACATGGAAGTAATGTCTCAAACTGTTTACGCTTTATTCGTTCCCTGGAAGACCAGTAGTAGCTTCCGAAGCACATCTGGAGGGTTTCTGGAATCTGTGGACTTTCGGAGTGTTGATGAAACACAGAAATTGCATCGGGATTGAATACAACAGGCACTATGCGGTCTTTTCTCCATGGTAGTAATGTCTCAAACTTTCTACGCTTTCATCGTTAACTGGAAGACCAGTAGTAGTGTCCGAAGCACATCTTCTGGCTTTCTGTAATCTATTGACCTTCAGAGTGTTGATGAAAATCAGAAATTGCACGGGTATTGAATATTACAAGCACCCTGCCGACTTTTATTAATGGGAGTAATGCTTAAAACTGTCTGTTCCTTGATCGACACCTCGGAGAGCAAAAGTAGTTTCCGAAGCACGGCTGGAGGCTTCCTGTAATCTGTGAACGTTCAGAGTGTTGATGAAAGACGGAAATAGCATCGGGATTAAATACAACGGTACCCATGCGGACTTTTCTCCATTGGAGTAATGTCTCAAACTGTCTACGCTTTCATCGTTCCCTGGAAAACCCGTAGTAGTTTCCGAAGCACATATGGAGGCATTCCGTAATCAGTGCACCTCCAGAGTGTTGATGAAACACATTAATTGTATCGGGATTGAATACAACAGGCACCATGCGGACTTTTCTCCATGGGAGTAATGTCTCAAACTCTCTACGACTTAATCGTTGCCTGGAAGACCAGTAGTAGATTCCGAAGCACATCTGGAGGCATTCTGTAATCTGTGGACCTTCAGAGATTTGATGAAACACTGAAATTGCATCGGGATTGAATACAAAAGGCACAATGCGGACATTTCTCCATGAGAGTAATGTCTCAAACTGTCTACGCTCTGATCGTACCCTAGAAGACCAGTATTAGTTTCCGAAGCACATATGGAGGCATTCTGTATTCTGTGGACCTTCAGAGTGTTGATGAAACACAGAAATTGCATCGGGATTGAATACAAAAGGCACCAAGCTTACTTTTCTACATGGGAGTAATGTCTCAAACTGTATACGCTTCGGTCGATTCCTGGAAGGATAGTAGTAGATTCCGAAGCACATCTGAAAATTTCCTGTAATCTGTGGACCTTCGGAGTTTTGATGAAACACAGAAATTGCATCGGGTTTGAATACAACAGGCTCCATGCTTACTTTTCTCTAAGGGAATGATGTCTCAAATTTTCTACGCTTTGATCGATTGCTGGGAGGCCTGTAATAGCTTCCGAAGCACATCCGGATGCTTCCTGTAAACTGTGGACCTTCAGAGTGTTGATGAAACACAGAAATTGCTTCGGGATTGATTACAACAGGCACCATGCGGTCTATTCTCCATGGGAGTAATGTCTCAAACTGTCTACGCTTTGATCGTTTCCTGGAAGACCAATAGCAGCTTCTGAAGGAAATCTGGAGGCCTTCTGTAATCTGTGGAACTTCGGAGTGTTGATGAAATACAGATATTGCCTTGGATTGAATACAACAGGAACTATGCCGACGTTTGTCCGTGGGAGTAATGCCTCAAACTGTCTGTGCTTTGATCGGTTCTGGGGAGACCAGTGGTAGTTTCCGAAGCACATTTGGAGGCCTTCTGTAATCTGTGGACCTTCAGAGTGTTGATGAAAAACAGAAATTGCAACGGGATTGATTACAACAGGCACCATGCGAACCTTTCTCCATGGGAGTGATATATCAAACTGCCCACGATTTGATCGTTAAATGGAAGACCAGTAGCAATTTCCGAAGCACATTCGGAGGATTTCTGTAATCTCTGGACCTTCAGAGTGTTGACGAAACACAGCAATGGCATCGGTATTGAATACAACAAGCACCATGCAGACTTTTGGTAATGGAAGTAATGCTTAAAACTGTCTGTTCCTTGATAGATTCCTGGGAGATCTAAAGTAGTTTCCGAAGCACAGCTGGAGGTTTCCTGTAATCTGTGGACGTTCAGAGTGTAGATGAAACAAAGAAATTGCATCAGGATTGAATACAACAGGCAACAGGTCGACTTTTGTCCATAGGAGTAATGCTTCAATCTGTCAATGCATTAATCGATTCCTGGGAGATCAGTAGTAGTATCTGAAGCACAGCTGGATGCTTCCGGTAATCTGTGGATCTTGAGGGTGTTGGTGAAACACAGAAATTGCATCGGCATTGAATACAAGGAACACCATGCTGACTTTTGTTAATTGGAGTAATGCCTAACACTGTCTGTACTTTATCAGTATCCTGGGAGACCAGTAGTAGTTTCCGAAGCACAGCTGGAGGAATTCCTGCAATCTGTGGACCATGAGAGTGTTGATGAAATACACCAATTGCATCAGGAATGTATACAACAGATACCATACCGAATTTCGCCCACGGGAGAATCGCCTCAAACTTTATATTACTTGATCGATTCCTGGGAGACTAGTAGTAGTTTCCGAAGCACATCTGGAGGCATTCTGTAATCTTTGGACCTTCAGAGTGTTGATGAAACACAGATATTTAATCGGGATGGAATACAACAGGCACCATGCTTAAATTTCTCAATGGTTGTAATGTCTCAAACTGTCTAGTCTTTGATCGATTCCTGGAAGGCCAGTAGTAGTTTCCGAAGCACATCTGGAGGCATTCTGTAATGTGTGGACCTTCAGAGTGTTGATGAATTACAGAAATTGCGTCGGGGTTGAATTCAACAGGCACCATGCTTACTTTTCTCCATTTGAGTAATGTCTCAAACTGTCTACGCTTTCATCGTTCTCTGGAAGACCAGTAGTAGTTTCCGAAACATATCTGGAATCATTCTCTAATCTGTGGACCGTCAGAGTGTTGATGAAACATAGAAATTTTATCGGTATTGAATGCAACAGGCACCATGCTTACTTTTCTCCATGGGAGTAATGTCTCAAACTGCCTACGCTTTCATCGTTCCCTGGAAGACCAGTAGTAGTTTCCGAAGCACATCTGAAATCATTCTGTAATCTGTGGACTTCCAGAGTGTTGATGAAACACAGAAATTGTATCGGGATTCAATACAACAGGCACCATGCGCACTTTTCTCTATGGGAGTAATGTTTTAAACGGTCTCCGCTTTGATCGTCCCCTGAGAGACCAGTAATTGTTTCCGAAGCATGTCTGGAGGCATTCTGTAATCTGTGGCCCTTCAGAGAGTTGATGAAACACAGAAATGGCATCGGGATTGAATACAACAGGATCCATGCGGCCTTTTCTCCATGGGAGTAATGTCTCAAACTGTCTACGCCTTAATCGTTCCCTGGAAGACCAGTAGTAGTTTCCGAAGCACATCTGGAGGCATTCTGTAATGTGTGGTTCTTCAGAGTGTTGATGAAACACGGAAATAGCATCGGGATTGAATACAACAGGCACCATGCGAACTTTTCACCATGGGAGTAATGTCTCAATTGTCTACGCTTTGATCGTTTCCTAGAAGACCAGTAGCTGCTTCCGGTGCACATCTGGAGGCATTCTGTAATATGCGGAACTTCTGAGTGTTGATGAAACACAGAAATTGCGTTGGCATTGAATATAACAGGTATAATGCCAACTTTTGTCCATGGGAGTAATGATTCAATCTGTCTAAGCTTTGATCGATTCCTGGGAGGCCTGTAATAGCTTCCGAAGCACAGCTGGATGCTTCCTGTAATCTGTGGACCATCAGAGTGTTGATGAAACACAGAAATTGTATCGGGATTGAATAAAACCGACACCAGCGCACTTATCTCCATGAGAGTAATGTTTTACACGGTCTACGCTTTCATCGTTCCCTGAGAGACCAGTAATTGTTTCCGAAGCACGTCTCGAGGCAATCTGTAATCCCTGGACATTCATAGTGTTGATGAAACACAGAAATTGATAGTTATTGAATACAACAGGCACCATGCCGACTTTTCTCCATGGGAGTAATGTCTCGAACTGTCTACGCTTTAATCGATTCCTCAAAGGCCAGTAGCAGTTTCGAAGAACATCTAGAGGCCTTCTGTAACCTGTGGACCTTCATAGTGTTGGTGAAACACAGAAGTTTTATCGGGATTAAATACAACAGGCACCAAGCTTAAGTTTCTCCATGGTTGTAATGTCTCAAACTGTCTACTCTTTGATCGATTCCTAGAAGACCAGTAGTAGTTTCCGAAGCACATCTGGATGCATTCTGTAATCAGTGGACCTCCAGAGTGTTGATGAAACACAGAAATTGTATCGGGATTGAATACAACAGTTACCATGCGGACTTTTCTACATGGGAGTAATGTCTCAATCTCTCTACGCTTTAATCGTTCCCTGGAAGACCAGTAGTAGCTTCCGAAGCACATCTGGAGGCATTCTGTAATGTGTGGACCTTCAGAGTATAGATGAAACACAGATATTGCATCGGGATTGAATACAACATGAACCATGACGGCTTTTCTCCATGGGAGTAAAGTCTCTAACTTTCTACGCTTTAATCGATTCCAGGAAGACCAGTAGCAGTTTCCGAGGCACATCTAGAGGCCTTCTGTAATCTGTGAACCTTCAGAGTGTTGATCAAACACAAAAATTGCGATGTGATTTAATACAACAGGTATAATGCCGACTTTTGTCAATGGGAGTAATGATTCTTTCTGTCTAAGATTTGATCGATTCCTGGGTGACCAGTAGTAGTATCTGAAGCACAGCTGGATGCTTCCGGTAATCTGTGGATCATGAGGGTGTTGGTGAAACACAGAAATTGCATCGGCATTGAAAACGAGGAACACCATGCTGACTTCTGTTAATTGGAGTAATGCCTAACACTGTCTGTACTTTATCAGTATCCTGGGAGACCAGTAGTACTTTCCGAATCACAGCATGAGCAATTCCTGCAATCTGTTGACGATGAGAGTGTTGATGAAATACACCAATTGCATCCCTAATGTATACAACAGATACCATACCGAATTTTGCCCACGGGAGTATTGCCTCAAACTTTATATTACTTGATCGATTCCTGGGAGACTAGTAGTAGTTTCGGAAGCACAACTGGAGGCGTCCTGTAATGTGTCGGCATTCACAGGTTTGATGAAATACAAAAATTGCTTCGGGATCGAGTATAACGCCCAATATAACGAATTTTGTCAATGGGAGTAGTGCCTCAATCTTTGTATTATCTGATCGATTCCTGAGAGATTAATAGTTGCTTCCAAAGCACAGCTGGAGGCCTCCTGTAATCTGTGGACCTTCAGAGTGTTGATGAAACACAGAAAATGTATGGGATTGAATACAACAGGCACCATGCAGACTTTTGTCAATGGGAGTAACGCTTCAAATTGTCTATGCTGTGATCGATTCCAGGGTGACCAATAGTAGTATCCGAAGCCCAGCTGGAGGCTCCTGTAATCTGTGGACATTCGGAGTGTTGATGAAACACAGACATTGATAGGGATTGAATAAAACAGGCCCAAAGCCGACTTTTCTAATTATAAGTAATGTCTCAAACTGTCTACGACTTAATCGTTGCCTGGAAGACCAGTAGTAGATTCCGAAGCACATCTGGAGGCATTCTGTAATCTGTGGACCTTCAGAGATTTGATGAAACACTGAAATTGCATCGGGATTGAATACAACAGGCACCATGCATACATGTCTCCATGGGAGTAATATCTCAAACTGTCTACGCTTTGATCGTTATCAGGAAGACCAGTAGCAGTTTCCGAAGCACATCTTGTGGCTTTCTGTAATCTGTTTACCTTCAGAGTGTTCATGAAAATCAGAAATTGCACGGGTATTGAATATTACAAGCACCATGCCGACTTTTGTTAATGGGAGTAATGCTTAAAACTGTCTGTTCCTTGATCGACTCCTCGGAGAGCAAAAGTAGTTTCCGAAGCACGGCAGGAGGCTTCCTGTAATCTGTGAACGTTCAGAGTGTTGATGAAATACGGAAATAGCATCGGGATTGAATACAACAGTAACCATGCGGAGTTTTCTCCACGGGAGTAATGTCTCAAACTGTCTACGCTTTGTTCGTTTCCTGGAAGACCAATAGCCGCTTCCGAAGCACATCTGTAGGCCTTCTGTAATCTCTGGACCTTCAGAGTGTTGATGAAACACAGCAATGGCATCGGTATTGAATACAACAAGCACCATGCAGACTTTTGGTAATGGAAGTAATGCTTAAAACTGTCTCTTCCTAGATTGATTCCTGGGAGAGCAAAAGTAGTTTCCGAAGCACAGCTGGAGGTTTCAAGTAATCTGTGGATGTTCAGAGTGTTGATGAAACAATGAAATTGCATCAGGATTGAATTCAACAGGCAACAGGTCGACTTTTGTCCATAGGAGTAATGCTTCAATCTGTCAATGTATTAATCGATTCCTGGGAGAACAGTAGTAGCATCTGAAGCACAGCTATATGTTTCCGGTAATCTGTGGATCTTGAGGGTGTTGGTGAAACACAGAAATTGCACCGGCATTGAATACAAGGAACACCATGCCGAATTTTGTTAATCGGAGTAATGCCTAACACTGTCTGTTCTTTATCAGTATCTTGGGTGACCAATAGTAGTATCCGAAGCACAGCTGGAGGCTTACTGTAATCTGTGGACATTCAGAGTGTTGATGAAACACAGAAATTGATAGAGATTGAATACAACAGGCACCATGACGACTTTTCTAATTAGAAGTAATGTCTCAAACTGTCTACTCTTCGATCGATTCCTGGAAGGCCAATAGTAGTTTCCGAAGCACATCTGAAAATTTTCTGTAATCTGTGGACCTTCAGAGTTTTGATGAAACACAGAAATTGCATCGGGTTTGAATACAACAGGCACAATGTGGACTTTTTCCATGGGAGTAATTTCTAAAACTGTCTACGCTTTAATCGTTCCCTGGAAGACCAGTAGTAGTTTCCGAAGCACATCTGGAGGCATTCTGTAATCTGTGGACCTTCGGAGAGTTGATGAAACACAGAAATTGCATCGGGATTGAATACAACAGGCACCATGCTTACTTATCTCTATGGGAGTAATGTCTCAAACTGTCTACGCTTTGATCGATTACTGGAAGGCCAGTAGTAGTTTCTGAAGTACATCTGAAAGCGTACTCTAATCAGTGGACCTTCAGAGTGTTGATGAAACACAGAAATTGCATCGGGATTGAATACAACAGGCACCATGCAGTCTTTTCTCCATGGGAGTAATGTCTCAAACTTTCTACGCTTTCATCGTTAACTGGAAGACCAGTAGTAGTTTCCGAAGCACATCTGGAATCATTGTGTACTCTGTGACATTCAGAGTGTTGATGAAACACAGAAATTGCATCGGGATTGAATACAACAGACACCATGCGGATTTTTCTCCATGGGAGTAATTTCTTAAACTGTCTACCCTTTGATCGTTATCTGGAAGACCAGTAGCCGCTTCCGAAGCATATCCTGTGTCTTTCTGTAATCTGTTTACCTTTAGAGTGTTGATGAAACACAGAAATTGCACGGGAATTGAATACAAGAAGCACCATGCCGACTTTTGTTAATGGGAGTAATGCTTAAAACTGTCTGTTCCTTGATCGATTCCTGGGAGAGCAAAAGTAGTTTCCGAAATACGGCTGGAGACTTCCTGTAATTTGTAGACGTTCAGAGTGTTGATGAAACACAGAAATTGCATCAGGATTGAATAGAACAGGCACCATGCTGACTTTTGTCCACTGAAGTAATGCCTCAAAATGTCTGTGCTTCGATCTATTCCTGTGACACCAGTAGTAGTTACCAAAGCACAGATGGTGCGTTCATGTAATATGTCGACTTTCAGAGTGTTGTTGAAACACAGAAATGGCATCGGGATTGAATACAACAGGCAACAGTTCGACATTTGTCCATAGGAGTAGTGCTTCAATCTGTCAATGCATTAATCGATTCCTTGCAGAACAGTAGTAGCATCCGAAGCACAGCTGGATGCTTCCTGTAATCTGTGGATCTTGAGGGTGTTGGTGAAACACAGAAATTGAATCGGGATTTAATACAAGGAACACCATGCCGACTTTGGTTAATCGGAGTAATGCCTAAAACTGTCTGTTCTTTATCAATATCCTGGGAGACCAGTAGTAGTTTCCGAAGCACAGCTGGAGGAATTCCTCCAATCTGTGGACCATGAGAGTGTTGATGAATTACACAAATTGCATCAGGATTGTATACAACAGATACCATATCGAATTTTGCCCAAGGAGTATTGCCTCAAACCCTATATGACTTGTTCGATTCCTGGAAGACTAGTAGTAGTTTCAGAAGCACAACTGGAGGCATTCTGTAACGTGTGGACCTTGAGAGTGTTGATGAAACACAGAAATTGCATCGGGATTGAATTCAACAGGCACCATGCTTACTTTTCTCCAGTTGAGTAATGTCTCAAACTGTCTACGCTTTAATCGTTCTCTGGAAGACCAGTAGTAGTTTTCGAAGCATATCTGGAGGCATTCTATAATCTGTGGACCTTCAGAATGTTGATGAAACACAAAAATTTTATCGGGATTGAATTCAACAGGCACCATGTTTACTTTTCTCCATGGGAGTAATGTCTTAAACTGTCTACGCTTTGATCGATTCCTGGAAGGCCAGTAGTAGTTTCCGAAGCACATCTGAAAGTATACTGTAATCTGTGGACCTTCAGAGTGTTGATGAAACACAGAAATTGCATCGTGATTGAATACAACAGGCACCATGCGGACTTTTCTCCATGGGAGTAATGTCTCAAACTTTCTACGCTTTCATCGTTCCCTGGAAGACCTGTAGTAGTTTCCGAAGCACGGCTGGATGTATCCTGTAATTTGTGGACCTTCAGAATGTTGATGAAACACAGAAATTGCATCGGATGTGAATACAACAGACACCATGCGGACTTTTCTCCATGGGAGTAATGTGTCAAACTGTCTACGCTTTGATCGTCATATGGAAGACCAGTAGCAATTTCCGAAACACATCTGAGGGTTTTCTGTAATCTCTGGACCTTCAGAGTGTTGATGAAACACAGCAATGGCATCGGTATTGAATACAACAAGCACCATGCCGACTTTTGGTAATGGAAGTAATGCTTAAAACTGTCTGTTCCTTGATCGATTCCTGGGAGAGCAAAAGTAGTTTCCGAAGAACAGCTGGAGGTTTCCTTAATCTGTGGACGGTCAGAGTGTTGATGAAACAAAGAAATTGCATCAGGATTGAATAGAACAGGCACCATGCTGACTTTTGTCCAATGGAGTAATGCCTCAAAGTGTCTGTGCTTCGATCTATTCCTGGGAGACCAGTAGTAGTTACCAAAGCACAGCTGGTGCCTTCCTGCAATATGTCGACTTTCAGAGTGTTGATGAAACACAGAAATTGCATCGGGATTGAATACAACAGGCACCATGCGGTCTTTTCTCCATGGGAGTAATGTCTCAAACTGTCTACGCTTTCATCGTTAACTGGAAGACCAGTAGTAGTTTACCAAGCACATCTGGAGGCATTCTGTAATCTGTGGCATTCAGAGTGTTGATGAACACAGAAATTGCATCGAGATTGAATACAACAGACACCATGCGGACTTTTCTCCATGGGAGTAATGTCTCAAATTGTCTACGCTTTGATCGTTTTCTGGAAGACCAGTAGCCGATTCCGAAGCACATCTGGACGCCTTCTGTAATCTGTGGACCTTCAGAGTGTTGATCAAATACAAAAATTGCGATGGGATTGAATACAACAGGTATAATGCCGACTTTTGTCCATAGGAGTAATGATTCTTTCTGTCTCAGGTTTGATCGATATCTGGGAGACCACTATTAGTTTCCGAAGCACGGCTGGATGTATCCTGTAATCTGTGGACCTTCAGAGTGTTGATGAAACACAGACATTGCATCGGGACTGAATACAACAGGCGCCATGCGGACTTTTCTAATTGGAAGTAATGTTTCAAACTGTCTACGATTTAATCGTTGCCTCTAAGACCAGTAGTAGTTTCCGAAGCACATCTGGAGGCATTCTGTAAAGTGTGGACCTTCAGAGTATACATGAAACACAGATACTGCATCGGGATTGAATACAACAGGCTCCATGAGGACTTTTCTCCATGGGAGTAATGTCTCAAACTCCCTACGCTTTAATCGTTGCCTGGAAGACCAGTAGTAGATTCCGAAGCACATCTGGAGGCATTCTGTAATCTGTGGACCTTCAGAGTTTTGATGAAACACTGAAATTGCATCGGGATTGAATACAACAGGCACCATGCATCCATGTCTCCATGGGAGTAATGTCTCAAACTGTTTACGCTTTGATCGTTCCCTAGGAGATCAGTATTAGTTTCCGAAGCACATATGGAGGCATTCTGTAATCAGTGGACCTTCAGAGTGTTGATGAAACACATAAATTGCATCGAGATTGAATACAACAGGCACCATGCGGTCTTTTCTCCATGGGAGTAATGTCTCAAACTGTCTACGCTTTCATCGTTAACTGGAAGACCAGTAGTAGTTTACCAAGCACATCTGGAGGCATTCTGTAATCTGTGGCATTCAGAGTGTTGATGAACACAGAAATTGCATCGAGATTGAATACAACAGACACCATGCGGACTTTTCTCCATGGGAGTAATGTGTCAAACTGTCTACGCTTTGATCGTCATATGGAAGACCAGTAGCAATTTCCGAAGCACATCTGAGGGTTTTCTGTAATCTCTGGACCTTCAGAGTGTTGATGAAACACAGCAATGGCATCGGTATTGAATACAACAAGCACCATGCCGACTTTTGGTAATGGAAGTAATGCTTAAAACTGTCTGTTCCTTGATCGATTCCTGGGAGAGCAAAAGTAGTTTCCGAAGAACAGCTGGAGGTTTCCTTAATCTGTGGACGGTCAGAGTGTTGATGAAACAAAGAAATTGCATCAGGATTGAATAGAACAGGCACCATGCTGACTTTTGTCCAATGGAGTAATGCCTCAAAGTGTCTGTGCTTCGATCTATTCCTGGGAGACCAGTAGTAGTTACCAAAGCACAGCTGGTGCCTTCCTGCAATATGTCGACTTTCAGAGTGTTGATGAAACACAGAAATTGCATCGGGATTGAATACAACAGGCAACAGGTAGACTTTTGTCCATAGGTGTAATGCTTCATTCTGTCAATGCATTAATCGATTCCTGGGAAACGAGTAGTAGTATCTGAAGCACAGCTGGATGCTTCCTGTAATCTGTGGGTCTTGAGGGTGTTGGTGAAACACAGAAATTGCATCGGGATTGAATACAAGGAACACCATGCAGAATTTTGTGTATCGGAGTAATGCCTAAAACTGTCTATTCTTTATCCGTTTCCTGGGAGACCAGTAGTAGATTCCAAAGCACAGCTGGAGGAATTCCTGTAATATGTGGACCATGAGAGTGTTGATGAAATACACAAATTACATCAGGAATGTATACAACAGATCCCATACCGAAATTTGCCCACGGGAGTATTGCCTCAATTTTTATATTACTTGATCGATTCCTGGTTGACTAGTAGTAGTTTCGGAAGCACAACTGGCGGCGTCCTGTAATCTGTGGGCATTCACAGGTTTGATGAAATACAAAATTTGCTTCGGGATCGAGTATAACCGGCAACATAACGAATTTTGTCCATGGGAGAAGTGCCTCAAACTTTCTATTATCTTATCAATTCCTGAGAGATTAATAGTTGTTTCCGAAGCACAGCTGGAGGCCTCCTGTAATCTGTGGACCTTCAGAGTGTTGATGAAACACAGAAAATGTATCGGGGTTGAATACAACAGGCACCATGCCGACTTTTGTCAATCTTCAAATTGTCTTTGCTGTGATCGAATCCTGGGAGACCAGTAGTAGTATACGAAGCACAGCTGGAGGCTTCCTGTAATCTGTGGAACTTCGGAGTGTTGATGAAACACAGAAATTGGATCGGGATTGAATACAAAATGCGCCATGCCGACTTTTGTCCATTAGAGTAATGTCTCAAATTTTCTATGCTTTGATCGATTCCTGGGAGGCCAATACTAGTTTCCAAAGCACAGCTCCAATCTTCCTGTAATCTGTTGACCTTCAGAGTGTTGATGAAACACAGAAATTGGTTCGGGATTGAATACAACATTCAACATGCCGACTTTCGTACATGGGGGTAATGCTTCATTCTGTGTAAGTTCTGATCAATTCCTGAGAGACCAGTAGTTGTTTCCGAAGCACAGCTGGAGGCTTCCTGTAATTTGTTGACCTTCAGATTGTTGATGAAACACAGACATTGCATTGGGATTAAATACAACAGGCACCATGACGACTTTTGTCCATGAGAGTTATGCCTCAAATTGTCTGTGATTTGATCAATTCCTGGGAGACCAGTAGTAGTTTCTGAAGCACAGCTGGATGCTTCTTGTAACCTGTGGACCTTCAGAGTGTTGAAAAAACACAGAAATTGCATCGGGATTGAATACAACAGGCACCATGCCGACTTTTATCCATGGGAGTAAGGCTACATATTGTCTATGCTTTGATCGATCCCTGGGTGACCAGTAGTAGTTTCCGAAGCTCAGCTGGAGGGTTCCTGTAATCTGTGGAACTTCGGAGTGTTGATGAAACTCAGAAATTGCATCGGGATTGAAAACAAAAGGCACCATGCCGACTTATGTCGATGGGAGTAATGCCCCAAATTTTCAATCTTTGATCGATTCCCGGGAGGCCACTAGTAGTTTCCGAAGCACAGCTGCCTGCTTCCTGTAATCAGTGGACCTTTAGCGTGTTGATGAAACAAAGAAATTTTCATCTCCAGTGAATACAACAGGCAACATGCCTACTTTTGCCAATGGGAGTAATGCCTCAAACTGTCTGTGGTTTGATCGACTCCTGGGAGACCAGTAGAATTTTTCGAACCACAGCTGGAGGATTCCTGCAACCTATGGACCTTCAGAGTGTTGACGAAACACAGAAATTGCATCGCGTTTGAATACAACAGGAACCATGCCGACCTTTGACCATGGGAGTAATGCCTCAAACTGACTGAGATTTGATCGATCCTAGGAGACGACTAGTAGCTTCCGAAGCACAGCTGGAAGCTTCCTGTAATCTTTGGATCTTCAGAGTGTTGATGAAACACAGAAATTGCATCGGGATTGAAAACAACAGGTACCATATCGAGTTTTGTCCATGGGTGTAATGCCTCAAACTTTCTATGCTTTGATTGATTCCTGTGAGACCAGTAGTACTTGTCGAAGCACAGCTAGAGACTTCCTGTAATCTGTGGACCTTCACAGGTTTGATGAAATACAATAATTGCATCGGGATTGAATACAATCGGCAACATAACGAATTTTGTCCATAAGAGTAATGCCCTAAACTTCCTATAATTTGATCGATTCCTGGGAGACCAGTAGTAATTTCCAAAGCCCAGCTGGAGGCGTCTTGAATGTGTGGACCTTCATTGTGTTGATGAAATACAGAAATTGCCTCAGGATTGGATACAAAAAACACCATGCCGACTGTTGTTAATGGTACTAATGCCTAAAACTGTATATGCTTTGATCAGTTCCTGGGAGACCAGTAACAGTTATCAATGGACAGCTGGTGGCTTCCTGTAATTTGTGGACCTTCAGAGTGTTGATGAAATACAGAAATTGCATAGCGGTTGAATACAACTGGTGCCATGCCAACTTTTGTCCTTGGGAGTAATGCCTCAACTTGTCTGTGCTTTGATCGATTCCTGTTAGACCAGTAGTAGTTTATGAGCATAGCTGGAGGCTTCCTGTAATCTGTGGACCTTCAGAGTGTAGATAAAACATACAAATTACATCGGAATTGAATTCAACAGGCGCACTGCAAACCTTCGTCCATGGGAGTAATGCCCCATACTTTCTATTCTTTGATCGATTCCTAGGAGACCAGTAGTAGTATCCGAAACACACCTTAATGCTTCCTGTAATCTGTGGAGCTTCAGAGTGTTGCTGAAACACAGAAATTGCATCGGGATTGTATATAAAAGGCACCATGCCGACTTTTGTTCATGTGAGTAATGATCCAAATTTTCTATGCTTTGATCGTTTCCTGGGAGACCGGTATTAGTTTTCAAACCACAGCTAGTGGCTTCCTGTAATCTGTTAGTCCTTCATATTGTTGATGAAACACAGTAGTTGATTCGGGATTGAATACAAGAGGCACCATGCCGACTTTTGTCCATTAGAGTAATACCTCAAACTGTCTGTGCTTTGATCGATTCCTGGGAAACCAGTAGTAGTTTTCGAACCACAGCAGGATGCTTCCTGTATTCTGTGGCTCTTAAGATTGTTGATTAAAAACAGAAATTGCGTCGGGATTGAATACAACAGTCACCATGCCGACTTATGTCCATAATAGTATTGCCTCAAACTGTCTGTGCATTGATCACTTCCTGAGAGACTAGTTGTAGTTTACGAAGCACAGCTGGAGGCTTCTTGTAATCTTTGGACCTTCAGGGTGTTGATGAAACACATTAATTGCATCGGGATTGAATACAACAAGCACCATGCCGACTTTTGTTAATGGCAGTAATGGCTAAAACTGTATATTATTTGATCGGTTGATGGGTGTCCATTTGTAGTTACCGAAGCAAAGCTGGTGGCTTACTGTAATCTGTGTGTATTCTGAGTGTTGATGAAACACAGACATTGCATCTGGAATGAATACAACAGCACCCATGTCGACTTTTGTCCATGGGAGTAATGCCTCAAATTGTCTTTGATTTGATCAATATCCTGGGAGACATGTAGTAGTTTCGAAACACAGCTGGAGGGTTCCTGTAATCTGTGGAACTTCGGAGTGTTGATGAAACTCAGAAATTGCATCGGGATTTAATACAAAAGGCTCCATGCCGACATATGTCCATGGGAGTAATGCCCCAAATTTTCATGCTTTGATCGATACCTGGGAGGACACTCTAGTCTTCCTGTAATCTGCTGACCTTCAGACTGTTGATGAAACATAGATATTGCATCGGGATTGAATACAACAGGCAATATCCCAACTTTTGTCCATGGGAATAATGCTTCATTCTGTCTAAGTTTTTATCGATTCCTGGGAGACCAGTAGTAGTTTCCGAAGCACATATGGATGCTTCCTGTAATCTGTGGACGTTCAGAGAGTTAATGAAACACAGAAATTGCATCGGGATTGAATTCAACAGGAAACATCCCAACCCATGGGAATAATGCTTCATTCTGTCTAAGATTTGATCGATTCCTGGGAGACCAGTAGTAGTTTCCGAAGCACATATGGATGCTTCCTGTAATGTGTGGACATTCAGAGTGTTTATGAAACACAGATATTGTTTCTCGAGTGAATACAACAGGCAACATGCCGGCTTTTGTAAAGGGGAGTAATGCCTCAAACTGTCTGTGCTTTGATCGACTCCTGGGAGACCAGTATTAGTTTTCGATGCACAGCTGGATGAATCCTGTAACCTGTGGACCTTGAGAGTGTTGATGAAACACAGAAATTGCATCGCGATTGAATATAACAGGAACCATGCCAACATTTGACCATGGGGGTAATGCTACAAACTCTCTGTTTTCTGATCGACTCCTGGGAGACCAATAGTATTTTCCGAAGCACAGATGGAGGCTTCCCATAATCTGTGGCCCTTCAGAGTGTTAATCAAACTCAAAAATTGCACCGGGAGTGAATACAATAGGATCCATTTCGAATTTTGTATATGAAAGTAATGCCTCCTACTTTCTATTCTTTGATCGATTCCTGGGAGACCAGTAGTAGGGTCCGAAGCACAGCTTACTGCTTCCTGTAATCTGTGGAGCTGCAGAGTGTTGATGAAACACAGAAATTAAAACACGATTGAATACAAAAAGTACCTTGCCGACTTTTGTCCATTTGAGTAATGCCTCAAATTTTCTATGCTTTCATCGACTCCTGGGATGCCAGTAGTAGTTTCCAATGTACAGCTCTAGTCTTCCTGTAATCTGTGGACCTTCAGAGTGTTGATGAAACACAGAAATTGCATCGGCATTGAATACCACAGGCAACATGCCGACTTTTGTCCATGAGACTAATGCCTCAAACTGTCTATGATTTCATCGATTCCTGGGAGACCAGTAGTAGTATCTGGAGCACAGCTGGAGACTACCTGTAATCTGTAGACCTTCAGGGTGTTAAAGAAATACAGAAATTGCATTGATATTGAATACAACTGGTACCATGCCGACTTTTGTCCATGGGAGTAATGCCTCATACTTTCTATTCTTTGATCGATTCCTTGGAGTCCAGTAGTAGTATACGAAGCACAGCTCAATGCTTATTGTAATCTGTGGAGCTTCAGAGTGTTGAAGAAATACAGAAATTGCATCGCGATTGAATACAAAAGCAACATGCCGACTTGTATCCATGGGTGTAGTGCTTCATACTTTCTATTTTTTGATCGATTCCTGGGATACCAGTAGTAGTTTCCGAGGCACAGCTGGAGGCTTCTTGTAATGTGTGGACCTTCAGGGTGTTGATGAAACACATAAATAGCTTCTGGATTGAATACAACAACCACGATGCCAACTTTTGTTAATGGTAGTAATGCCTAAAACTGTCTGTTCTTTAATCGTTTCCTACTAGACAAGTAGTAGTTTCCGAAGCACAGCTGGAAAATACCTGTAATCTGTGGACCTTCAAAGTGTTAATGAAACACATAAATTGCATCGGGAGTGATTACAATAATAACCATATCGAATTTTGTCCATGTGAGTAATGCCTCATACTTTCTATTCTTTGATTGATTCCTGGGAGACCAGCAATAGTATCAGAAGCACAGCTAATGCTTCCTGTAATCTGTGGAGCTTCAGAGTGTTGATGAAACACAGAAATTGCATCGCGATTGAATACAAAAGGCACCATACCGACTTTTGTCCATGGGAGTAATGCCTCATTTTTCTATTCTATGATTGATTCCTGGGAGACCAGTAGTATTATCCGAAGCACAGCTTACCGCTTCCTGTAATCTGTAAAGCTTCAGAGAGGTGATAAAACACAGAAATTAAAACGCGATTGAATTCAAAAAGCACCTTGCCGACTTTTGTCCATGGGGTAATGCCTCAAATTTTCTATGCTTTCATCGATTCCTGGGAGGCTAGTAGTAGTTTACAATGTACAGCTCTAGTCTTCCTGTAATGTGCGGACCTTCAGAGTGTTGATGAAACACAAAAATTAAAACGTTATTGAATACAAAAGGCACCGTGCCGACTTTTGTCCATGGGAGTAATGCCTCAAATTTTCTATGCTTTGATCGATTCCTCGAAGGCCAGTAGTAGCTTCCGATATGCAGCTCTAGTCTTCCTGTAATCTGCAGACCTCTCGATTGTTGATGAAACACAGAAATTGCATCGCGAATGAATACAACAGGCACCATGCTGACTTTTGACCATGAGAGTAATGATTCAATCAGTCTGTGCTTTCATCGATTCCTGGGAGACCAGTAGTAGTTTCCGAGGCGCAGCTGGATGCTTCTTGTAATGTGTGGACCTTCAGGGTGTTGATGAAACAGAGAAATGGCATCGGGATTGAAAAGAACAAGCACGATGCCAAATTTTGTTAATGGGAGTAATGCCTAAATCTGTCTGTTCTTTAATCGTTTCCTACAAGACCAGTAGTAGTTTCCGAAGCACAGCTGGGAGATTCCTGTAATCTGTGGAGCTTCATAGTGTTGATGAAACACAGAAATTAAAAGCGATTGAATACAAAAGGCACCTTGCCGACTTATGTCCATGGAGTAATTCCTCAAATTTTCTATGATTTCATCGAATCCTGGGAGGCCAGTATTAGTTTCCAATGTACAGCACTAGTCTTCCTGTAATCTGCTGACCTTCAGAGTGTTGATGAAACACAGAAATTGCATTGGGATTGAATACCACAGCCAACGTAACGACTTTTGACCATGGGAGTATTGCCTCAAACTGTCTATGCTTTGATCGATTCCTGGGAGACCAGTAGTAGTATCCGAAGCACAGCCTAACGCTTCCTGTAATCTGTGGAGCTTCAGAGTGTTGATGAATCACAGAAATTGCATCGCGATTGAATACAAGAGGCACCAGGCCGACTTTTGTTAATTGGAGTAATGCCTAAAACTGTCTGTACTTTAATCGTTTCCTACTAGACCAGTAGTAGTTTCCGAAGCACAGCTGGAAGATTCCTGTAACCTGTGGACCTTCTGAATGTTAAGGAAACACAAAAACTGCATCGATAGTGAATAGAATAGGAACCATATCGAATTTTGTTCATGGGAGTAGTGCCTCATACTTTCTATTCTTTGATCGGTTCCTGGGAGACCAGTAGTAGTATCCGGAGCACAGCTTAACGCTTCCTGTAATCTGTGGAGCTTCAGAGTGTTGATGAAACACAGAAATTGCATCGCGATTGAATACAAAAGGCACCATGCCGACTTTTGTCGATGGGTGTAATGCCTCATAACTTCTATTCTTTGATCGATTCCTGGGACACCAGTTGTAGTATCCGAAGCACAGCTTAACGCTTCATGTAATCTGTGGAGTTTCAGAGTGTTGATGAAACACAGAAATTGCATCGAGAATGAATACAACCGGCAACATAACGAATTTTGTCCATGGGAGTAGTACCTCATATATTCTATTCTTTGATCGATTCCTGGGAGACCAGTAGTAGTATCCGAAGCACAGCTTCATGCTTCCTGTAATCTGTGGAGCTCCAGAGTGTTGATGAAACACAGAAATTAAAACGCGATTGAATACAAAAGGCACCATGCCGGCTTTCGTCCATGGGAGTAATGCCTCAAATTTTCTATGCTTTGATCGATTACTCGGAGGCCAGTAGTAGTTTCCAATGTACAGCTCTAGTCTTCCTGTAATCTGCGGACCTCCTGTTTATTGATGAAACACAGAAATTGCATCGGGACTGAATACAACAGGCACCATGCTGACTTCTGTACATGCGATTAATGATTCAAACAGTCTGTGCTTTGATCGACTCCTGGGATACCAGTAGTGGTTTCCGAGGCACAGCTGGAGGCTTCTTGTAATGTGTGGACCTTCAGGGTGTTGATGAAACACAAAAATTGCATGGGGAGTGAACACAATAGGAACCAAATCGAATTTCGTCCATGTGAGTAATGCCTCATACTTTCTATCCTTCGATCGATTCCTGCGAGACCAGTGGTAGTATCCGAAGCACAGCTTAATGATTCCTGTAATCTGTGGAGATTCAGAGTGTTGATGAAACGCAGAAATTGCATCGCGATTGTATACGAATGGCACCATGCCGACTTTTGTCCATGGGAGTAATGCCTCATTTTTCTATTCTTTGATCGATTCCTGGGAGACCAGTAGTAGTATCCTAAGCACAGCTGGAGACTTCCTGTAATCTGTAGACCTTCAGGGTGTTGATGAAATACAGAAATTGCATTGCGATTGAATACAACTGGTACCAGGCCGACTTTTGTCCATGGGAGTAATGCCTCTATTTGTGTGTGCATTGATCGATTCCTGTTATACCAGTAGTAGCTTAAGAGTATAACTGGCGGCTTCCTGTAATATGCGAACCTACAGAGTGTAGATGAAACATACAAATTACATCGGGATTGAATAGAACAAGCACCATGCAGACCTTTGTCAATGGGAGAAATGCCTCAAATTTCTATGCCTTTATCGACTATCGGAGGCCAGTAGTAGCTTCCGATGTGCAGCTCTAGTCTTCCTGTATTCTGCAGACCTCACGATTGTTGATGAAACACAGAAATTGCATCGCGATTGAATACAAAAGGCACCATGCCGCCTTTTGTCCATTTTCTATTCTTTGATCGATTCCTGGGAGACCAGTTGTAGTTTCCGAGGCACAGCTGGAGGCTTCTTGCAATGTGTAGTCCATCAGGGTGTTGATGAGACACAGAAATAGCATCTGGATTGAATACAACAACCACGATGCCAACTTTTGTTAATGGAGTAATGCCTAAAACTGTCTGTTCTTTAATCGTTTCCTACTAGACAAGTAGTAGTTTCCGAAGCACAGCTGGAAAATTCCTGTAATCTGTGTACTTTCTGAGTGTTAATGAAACACAGAAATTGCATCGGGAGTGAATACAATAGTAACCATATCGAATTTTGTCCATGTGAGTAGTGCCTCATATTTTCTATTCTTTGATCGATTCCTGGAAGACCAGTAGTAGTATCCGAAGCACAGCTTACCTCTTCCTGTAATCTTTGCAGCTTCAGAGTGTTGATGAAACACAGAAATTAAAAGCGATTGAATACAAAAGGCACCTATCCGACTTTTGTCCATGGAGTAATTCCTCAAATTTTCTATGCTTTCATCGAAACCTGGGAGGCCAGTATTAGTTTCCAATGTACAGCACTAGTCTTCCTGTAATCTGCGGACCTTCAGAGTGTTGATGAAACACAGAAATTGCATCGGGATTGAATACCACAGCCAACGTAACGACTTTTGTCCATGGGATTATTGCCTCAAACCGTCTATGCTTTGATCGATTCCTGGGAAATCAGTAGTAGTATCTGAAGCCCAGCTGAAGACTTCCTGTAATCTGTGGACCTTCAGTGTGATGATGAACTACAGAAATTGCATTGCGATTGAATACAACTGGTACCATGCCGACTTTTGGCCATAGGAGTAATGATCAATTTGTCTGTGCTTTGATCGATTCCTGTTAGACCAGTGGTAGTTTATGAGCATAGATGTAGGCTTCCTGTAATCTGTGGACATTCAGAGTTTAGAGGAAAGTTAAAAATTACATCGGGATTGAATACAACAGCTACCATGCAGGCCTTTGTCCATGAGAGTAATACCTCATACTTTCTATTCTTTAATCGATTCCTGGGAAACCAGTAGTAACATCCTAAGCACAGCTTAATGCTTCCTGTAATCTGTGGATCTTCAGAGTGTTGATGAAACACAGAAATTAAAACGCGATTGAATTTAAAAAGGCACCATGCTTACTTTTGTACATGGGAGTAATGCCTCAAACTTTCTATGCTTTGATCGATTCCTCGGAGGCTAGTAGTAGATTCCAATGTACAGCTCTAATCTTCCTGTAATCTGCGGAACTCCAATTTGTTGATGAAACACAGAAATTACATCGGGATTGAATACAACAGGCACCATGCTGACTTTTGTCCATAAGAGTAATGATTCAAACAGTCTGTGCTTTGATCGATTCCTGGGAGACCAGTAGTAGTATCCGAAGCACAGTTTAATGCTTCGTGTAATCTGTGCAGCTTCAGAGTGTTGATGAAACACAGAAATTAAAACGCGATTGAATACAAAAAGCACCATGCCGGCTTTCGTCCATGGGAGTAATGCCTCAAATTTTCTATGCTTTGATCGATTACTCGGAGGCCAGTAGTAGTTTCCAATGTACAGCTCTAGTCTTCCTGTAATCTGCGGACCTCCAGTTTGTTGATGAAACACAGAAATTGCATCGGGACTGAAGACAACATTCACCATGCTGACTTCTGTTCATGAGATTAATGATTCAAACAGTCTGTGCTTTGATCGACTCCTGGGAGACCAGTAGTGGTTTCCGAGGCACAACTGGAGGCTTCTTGTAATGTGTGGACCTTCAGGGTGTTGATGAAACACAAAAATTGCATGGGGAGTGAACACAATGGGAACCAAATCGAATTTCGTCCATGGGAGTAATGCCTCATACTTTCTATTCTTCGATCGATTCCTGCGACACCAGTGGTAGTATCCGAAGCACAGCTTAATGATTCCAGTAATCTTTGGAGATTCAGAGTGTTGATGAAACGCAGGAATTGCATCGCGATTGTATACAATTGGCAACATGCCGACTTTAGTCCATGGGAGTAATGCCTGAAATTTTCTATGCTTTCATCGATTCCTGGGATGCCTGTAGTAGTTTCCAATGTACAGCTCTAGTCTTCCTGTAATGTGCGGATCTTTAGAGTGTTGATGAAACACAGAAATTGCATCGGCATTGAATACCACAGGCAACATGCCGACTTTTGTCCATGAGAGTAATGCCTTAAACTGTCTATTCATTGATCGATTCTCGGGAGACCAGTAGTAGTATCCTAAGCACAGCTGGAGACTTCCTGTAATCTGTAAACCTTCAGGGTGTTGATGAAATACAGAAATTGCATTGCGATTGAATACAACTGGTACCAGGCCGACTTTTGTCCATGGGAGTAATGCCTCAATTTGTGTGTGCATTGATCGATTCCTGTTATACCAGTAGTAGTTTAAGAGTATAGCTGGAGGCTTCCTGTAATCTGTGAACCTTCAGAGTGTAGATGATACTTACAAATTACATCGGGATTGAATAGAACAAGCACCATGCAGACCTTTGTCAATGGGAGTAATGCCTCAAATTTTCTATGCCTTGATCGACTCCTCGGAGGCCAGTAGTAGCTTCCGATGTGCAGCTCTATCCTTCCTGTATTCTGCAGACCTCCCGATTGTTGATGAAACACAGAAATTGCATCGCGATTGAATTCAAAAGGCAGCATATCGACATTTGTCCATGGGAGTAGTGCTTCATACTTTCTATTCTTTGATCGATTCCTGGGAGACTAGTAGTAGTTTCCGAGACACAGCTGGAGGCTTCTTGTAATGTGTAGTCATTCAGGGTGTTGATGAAACACAGAAATAGCATCTGGATTGTATACAACAACCACGATGCCAACTTTTGTTAATGGGAGTAATGCCTAAAACTGTCTGTTCTTTAATCATTTCCTACTAGACAAGTAGTAGTTTTCGAAGCACAGCTGGAAAATTCCGGTAATCTGTGGACTTTCAGAGTGTTAATAAAACACAGATATTGCATCGGGAGTGAATACAATAATAACCATATCGAATTTTGTCCATGTGAGTAATGCCACGTACTTTTTATTCTTTAATTGATTCCTGGGAGACCAGAAGCAGTATCCGAACCACAGCTTAATGCTTCCTGTAATTTGTGGAGCTTCAGAGTGTTTTTATGAAACACAGAAATTGCATCGCGATTGAACACAAAAGGCACCATGACGACTTTTGTCCATGGGAGTAATGCCTCATTTTTCTATTTTTTGATAGATTCCTGGGAGACCAGTAGTAGTATCTGAAGCACAGCTTACTGCTTCATGTAATCTGTGGAGCTTCAGAGTGGTAATGAAACACAGAAATTAAAACGCGATTGAATTAAAAAGGCACCTTGCCGACTTTTGTCCATGGGGTAATGCCTCAAACTTTCTATGCTTCCATCGATTCCTGGGAGCCCAGTAGTACTCTCCAATGTACAGCACTAGTCTTCCTGTAATCTGCGGACCTTCAGAGTATTGATGAAACACAAAAATTAAAACGTGATTGAATACAAAAGGCACCATGCCGTCTTTTGTCCATATGAGTAATGCCTCAAGTTTTCTATGCTTTGTATCGATTCCTCGGAGGCCAGTAGTAGCTTCCGATGTGCAGCTCTAGTCTTGCTGTAATCTGCGGACCTTCAGAGTGTTGATGAAAAACTGAAATTGTATCGGGATTGAATACCACAGCCAACGGAACGACTTTTGTCCATTGGATTATTGCCTCAAACCGTCTATCCTTGATCGATTCCTGGGAGATCAGTAGTAGTATCTGAAGCCCAGCTGGAGACTTCCTGTAATCTGTGGACCCTCAGGGTGATGATGAATTACAGAAATTGCATTGCGATTGAATACAACTGGTACCATGCCGACTTTTGGCCATGGAAGTTATGATCAATTTGTCTGTGCTTTGATCGATTCCTGTTAGACCAGTGGTAGTTTATGAGCATAGATGGAGGCTTCCTGTAATCTGTGGACATTCAGAGTTTAGATGAAAGGTACAAGTAACAGACCTTTGTCCATGGAAGTAATGACTCATACTTTCTATACTTTAATCGATTCCTGCGAGACCAGTAGTAACATCCTAAGCACAGCTTAATGCTTCCTGTATTCTGTGGAGCTGCAGAGTGTTGATGAAGCACAGAAATTGCATCGCGATTGAACACAAAAGGCACCATGCCGACTTTTGTCCGTGGGAGTAGTTACTCATACTTTTTATTCTTCGATCGATTCCTGTGAGACCAGTAGTAGTATCCGAAGCACAGCTTGATGCTTGCTGTAATCTGTGGAGCTTCAGAGTGTTGATGAAACACAGAAATTAAAACGCGATTGAATTTAAAAAGGCACCATGCTTACATTTGTCCATGGGAGTAATGCCTCAAATTTTCTATGCTTTGATTGATTCCTCGGAGGCTAGTAGTAGTTTCC
Organism: Schistocerca gregaria; assembly: GCF_023897955.1. Classification (NCBI taxonomy): domain Eukaryota; kingdom Metazoa; phylum Arthropoda; class Insecta; order Orthoptera; family Acrididae; genus Schistocerca; species Schistocerca gregaria. The sequence continues at coordinate 47,644,059 of NC_064927.1, forward strand.
AATGTACAGCTCTAGTCTTCCTGTAATCTGCGGACCTCCAAATTGTTGATGAAACACAGAAATTACATCGGGACGGAATACAACAGGCACCATGCTGACTTTTGTCCATAACAGTAATGATTCAAAGAGTCTGTGATTTGATCGATTCCTGGGAGACCAGTAGTAGTTTCCGAGGCACAGTTGGAGGCTTCTTGTAATGTGTGGACCTTAAGGAAGTTGATGAAACACAGAAATAGCATCGGGATTGAATTCAACAAGCACGATGCCGACTTTTGTTAATGGGAGTAATGCCTAAAATTGTTCTTTAATCGTTTCCAACTAGACCAGTAGAAATCTCCGAAGCACAGCTGGAAGATTTATGTAATCTGTGGACCTTCAGAGTGTTAATGAAACACAAAAATTGCATCGGGAGTGAATACAATAGTAACCATATCTGATTATGTCCATGGGAGTAATGCCTCATACTTTCTATTCTTTGATCGATTCCTGGGAGACCAGTAGTATTATCCGAAGCACAGCTTAATGCTTCCTGTAATCTGTGGAGCTTCAGAGTGTTGATGAAACACAGAAATTGCTTCGCGATTGAATACAAGAGGAACCATGCCGACTTTTGTTAATTGGAGTAATGCCTAAAACTGTCTGTACTTTAATCGTTTCCTACTAGACCAGTAGTAGTTTCCGAAGCACAGCTGGAACATTCCTGTAACCTGTGGACCTTCTGAATGTTAAGGAAACACAAAAACTGCATCAAAAGTGAATAGAATAGGAACCATATCGAATTTTGTTAATGGGAGTAGTGCCTCATACTTTCTATTCTTTGATCGGTTCCTGGGAGAACAGTAGTATCCTAAGCACAGCTTAACGCTTCATGTAATCTGTGGAGCTTCAGAGTGTTGATGAAACACAGAAATTGCATCGCGATTGAATACAAAAGGCACCATGCCGACTTTTGTCCATGGGTGTAATGCCTCATAACTTCTATTCTTTGATCGATTCCTGGGAGACCAGTTGTAGTATCCGAAGCACAGCTTAACGCTTCCTGTAATCTGTGGAGTTTCAGAGTGTTGATGAAACACAGAAATTGCATCGAGAATGAATACCACCGGCAACATAACGAATTTTGTCCATGGGAGTAGTACCTCATACTTTCTATTCTTTGATCGAATCCTGGGAGACCAGTAGTAGTATCCGAAGCACAGCTTAATGCTTCCTGTAATCTGTGGAGCTTCAGAGTGTTGATGAAACACAGAAATTAAAACGCGATTGAATACAAAAGGCACCATGCCGGCTTTCGTCCATGGGAGTAATGCCTCAAATTTTCTATGCTTTGATCGATTACTCGGAGGCCAGTAGTAGTTTCCAATGTACAGCTCTAGTCTTCCTGTAATCTGCGGACCTCCAGTTTGTTGATGAAACACACAAATTAGATCGGGACTGAATACAACAGGCCCCATACTGACTTCTCTTCAGGAGATTAATGATTCAAACAGTCTGTGCTTTGATCGACTCCTGGGAGACCAGTAGTGGTTTCCGAGGCACAGCTGGAGGCTTCTTGTAATGTGTGGACCTTCAGGGTGTTGATGAAACACAAAAATTGCATGGGGAGTGAACACAATAGGAACCAAATCGAATTTCGTCCATGGGAGTAATGCCTCATACTTTCTATTGCTCGATCGATACCTGCGAGACCAGTGGTAGTATCCGAAGCACAGCTTAATGATTCCTGTAATCTGTGGAGATTCAGAGTGTTGATGAAACGCAGAAATTGCATCGCGATTGTATACAAAATGGCACCATGCCGACTTTTGTCCATGGGAGTAATGCATCATTTTTCTATTCTTTGATCGATTCCTGGGAGACCAGTAGTAGTATCCGAAGCACAGCTTAACGCTTCATGTAATCTGTGGAGATTCAGAGTGTTGATGAAACACAGAAATTAAAACGCGATTAAATACAAAAGGCACCTTGCCGACTTTAGTCCATGTGAGCAATGCCTCAAATTTTCTATGCTTTCATCATTTCCTGGGATGCCAGTAGTAGTTTCCAATGTACACCTCTGGTCTCCCTGTAATGTGCGGACCTTCAGAGTGTTGATGAAACACAGAAATTGTATCAGCATTGTATACCACAGGCAACATGCCGACTTTTATCCATGAGAGTAATGCCTCAAACTGTCTATGCTTCGATCGATTCTCGGGAGACCAGTAGTAGTATCCTAAGCACAGCTGGAGACTTCCTGTAATCTGTAGACCTTCAGGGTGTTGATGAAATACCGAAATAGCATTGCGATTGAATACAAAAGGCACCATGACGACTTTTGTCCATGGGAGTAATGCCTCATTTTTCTATTCTTTGATAGATTCCTGAGAGACCGGTAGTAGTATCTGAAGCACAGCTTACTGCTTCATGTAATCTGTGGAGCTTCAGAGTGGTGATGAAACACAGAAATTAAAACGCGATTGAATTCAAAATGCACCTTGCCGACTTTTGTCCATGGGGTTATGCCTCAAATTTTCTATGCTTTCATCGATTCCTGGGAGCCCAGTAGTACTTTCCAATGTACAGCACTAGTCTTCCTGTAATCTGCGGATCTTCAGAGTGTTGATGAAACACAAAAATTAAAACGTGATTGAATACAAAAGGCACCATGCCGACTTTTGTCCATGGGAGTAATGCCTCAAATTTTCTATGCTTTGATCGATTCCTCGGTGGCCAGTAGTAGCTTCCGATGTGCAGCTCTAGTCCTCCCATAATCTGGGGACCTCCCGATTGTTGATGAAACACAGAAATTGCATCGCGAATGAATACAACAGGCACCATGCTGACTTTTGACCATGAGAGTAATCATTCAAACATTCTGTGCTTTGATCGATTCTTATAAGACCAGTAATAGTTTCCGAGGCGCAGGTGGATGCTTCTTGTAACGTGTGACCTTCAGGGTGGTGATGAAACACAGAAATGGCATCCGGATTGAAAATAACAAGCACGATGCCGACTTTTGTTAATGGGAGTAATACCTAAATCTGTCTGTTCTTTAATCGTTTCCTACTAGGCCAGTAGTAGTTCCCGAAGCACAGCTGGGAGATTCCTGTGATCTGTGGAGCTTCAGAGTGTTATGAAAAAACACAGAAATGCATCGAGATTGAATACAACCGGCAACATAAGGAATTTTGTTCATGGGAGTAGTGCCTCATATTTTCTATTCTTTGATCAATTCCTGGGAGGCCAGTAGTAGTATCCGAAGCACAGCTTACCTCTTCCTGTAATCTTTGCAGCTTCATAGTGTTGATGAAACACAGAAATTAAAAGCGATTGAATACAAAAGGCACCTTGCCGATTTTTGTCCATGGAGTAATTCCTCAAATTTTCTATGCTTTCATCAAATCCTGGGAGGCCAGTATTAGTTTCCAATGTACAGCACTAGTATCCTGTAATCTGCGGACCTTCAGAGTGTTGATGAAACACAGAAATTGCATCGGGATTGAACACCACAGCCGACGTAACGACTTTTGTCCATGGGTTTATTGCCTCAAACTGTGTATGCTTTGATCGATTCCCAGGAGATCAGTAGTAGTATCCGAAGCCCAGCGGGAGACTTCCTGTAATCTGTGGACCTTCAGGGTGATGATGAACTACAGAAATTGCATTGCGATTGAATACAACTGGTACCATGCCGACGTTTGGCGATGGAAATAATGATCAATTTGTCTCTGCTTTGATCGATTCCTGTTAGACCAGTAGTAGTTTATGAGCATAGATGGAGGCTTACTGTAATCAGTGGACATTCAGAGTGTAGATGAAACATACAAATTACATCGGGATTGAATACAACAGGCACCATGCAGACCTTTGTCCATGGGAACAGTGCCTCATACTTTCTATTCTTTAATCGATGCCTGGGAGACCAGTAGTAATATCCTAAGCACAGCTTAATGCTTCCTGTAATCTGTGGAGCTTCAGAGTGTTGATGAAACACAGAAATTAAAACGCGATTGAATTTAGAAAGGGACCATGCTTACTTTTGTCCACGGGAGTAATGCCTCAAATTTTCAATGCTTTGATCGATTCCTCGGAGGCTAGTAGTAGTTTCCAATGTACAGCTCTAGTCTTCCTGTAATCTGCGGACCTCCAGATTGTTGATGAAACACAGAAATTGCATCGGGATTGAATACAACAGGCACCATGCTGACTTTTGACCGTAAGAGTAATGTTTCAAACAGTCTGTGCTATGATCGATTAATGGGAGACCAGTAGTAGTTTCCGAGGCACAGCTGGAGGCTTCTTGTACTGTGTGGACCTTAAGGGTGTTGATGAAACACAGAAATAGCATCGGGATTGAATACAACAAGCATGATGCTGACTTTTGTTAATGTGAGTAAGGCCTAAAACTGTTCTTTAATCGTTTTCTACTAGACCAGTAGTAGTCTTCGAAGCACAGCTGGAAGATTTCTGTAATCTGTGGACCTTCAGAGTGTTAATGAAACACAAAAATTGCATAGGGAGTGAATACATTAATAACCATATCTGATTTTGTCCATGGGAGTAATGCCTCATACTTTCTATTCTTTGATCGACTCCTGGGAGACCAGTAGTAGCATCCGAAGCACAGCTTAATGCTTCCTGTATTCTGTGGAGCTTCAGAGTGTTGATGAAACACAGAAATTGCATCGCGATTGAATACAAAAGGCAACATACCGAATTTTGTCCATGGGAGTAATGCCTCATTTTTCTATTCTTTCATCGATTCCTGGGAGACCAGTAGTAGTATACGAAGCAGAGCTTACTGCTTCCTGTAATCTGTGGAGCTTCAGAGTGTTGATGAAACACAGAAATAGAAACGCGATTGAATACAAAAGGCAACTTGCTGACTTTTGTCCATGGGAGTAATGCCTCAAATTTTCTATGCTTACATTGTTTCCTGGGAGGCCAGTAGAAGTTTCCAATGTACAGCACTAGCCTTCCTGTAATCTGCGGGCCTTCAGAGTGTTGATGAAACACAAAAATTGCATCACGATTGATTACAACAGGCACCATGCTGCCTTTTGGCTATGAGCGTAATGATTGAAACAATCTGTGATTTGATCGATTCCTGGGAGACCAGTAGTAGTTTCCGAAGCACAGGTGGAGGCATCTTGTAATCTGTGGAGCTTTAGGGTGTTGATGAAACACAGAAAATGCATCGGTATTGAATATAACAAGCACCATGCCGTCTTTTGTTAATGGGAGTAATGCCCAAAACTGTCTGTTTTTTAATCGTTTCCTACTAGACCAGTAGTAGTTTCCGAAGCACAGCTGGAAGATTCCTGTAATTTGTGGACCTTCAGAGTGTTAATGAAACACAAGAATGGCATCTGGAGTGAATACAAAACTATCCATATCGAATTTTGTCCATGGGAGCAATGCCTCATACTTTCTATTCTTTGATCGATTCCTGGGAGACCAGTAGTAGTATCCGAAGCACAGATTAATGCTTCCTGTAGTCTGTGGAGATTCAGACTGTGGATGAAACACAGAAATTGCATCGCAATTGATTACAAAAGGCACCATGCCGACTTTTGTCCATGGAAGTAATGCTTCATAATTTGAATTCTTTGATCGATTCCTGGGACACCAGTAGTACTATCCGAAGCACAGCTTAATGCTTCCTGTATTCTGTGGAGCTTCAGAGCGTTGATGAAACACAGAAATTGCATCGCGATTGAATACAAAAGGCACCATGCCAACTTTTGTCCATGGGTGTAATGCGTCATACTTTCTATTCTTTGATCGATTCTTGGGACACCATTAGTAGTATCCGAAACACAGCTTAATGCTTCTTGTAATCTGTGGAGCTTCAGAGTGCTGATGAAACACAGAAATTAAAACGCGATTGAATATAAAAGGCACCATGCCGACTTTTGTCCATGGGAGTAATGCCTCAATTTTTCGATGCTTTGATCGATTCTTCGGAGGCCAGTAGTAGTCTACAATGTACAGCTCTAGTCTTCCTGTAATCTGCGGACCTCCAGATTTTTGATGAAACACAGATATTGCATCGCGATTGAATACAACAGGCACCATGCTGACTTTTGAACTTGAGAGTAATGATTCAAACAGTCTGTGATTTGATCGATTCCTGAGAGACCAGTAGTAGTTTCCGAGGCACAGCTGGATGCTTCTTGTAATGTGTGGACCTTCAGGGTGTTGATGAAACACAGAAATGGCATCGGGATTGAAAACAACAAGCACGATGACGACTTTTGTTAATGGTAGTAATGCCTAAAACTGTCTGTTCTTTAATCGTTTCCTACTAGACCAGTAGTAGTTTCCGAAGCACAGCTGGAAGATTCCTGTAATCTGAGGAGCTTTGGAGTGTTAATGAAACACAGAAATTGCATCGAGATTGAATACAACTGGCAACATAATTAATTATGTCCATGGGAGTAGTGCCTCATACTTTCTATTCTTTGATCGATTCCTGGGAGACCAGTAAAAGTATCCGAATCACAGCTTACTGCATCCTGTAATCTGTGGAGCTTCAGAGTGTTGATGAAACACAGAAACTAAAAGCGATTTAATACAAAAGGCACCCTGCCGACTTTTGTCCATGGGATTAATGCCTCAAATTTACTATGCTTTTATCGATTCCTGGGAGGCCAGTAGTATTATCCAGTGCACAGCTCAATTCTTCCTGTATTCTGCGGACTTTCAGAGTGTTGATGAAACACAGAAATTGCATCGGGATTGTATAGCACAGGCAACATGCCGACTTTTGTCCATGGGAGTAATGCCTCAAACTGTGTATGCTTTGATGGATGCCCGGGAGATCAGTACTAGAATCCGAATCACTGCTGGAGACTTCCTGTAATCTGTGGACCAGGGTGTTGATGAACTATAGAAATTGCATTGCGATTGAATACAACTGGTACCATGCCGACTTTTGTACATGGGAGTAATGATCAAATTGTCTGTGATTTGATCGATTCCTGTTAGACCAGCGGTAGTTTATGATCATAGCTGGAGACTTCCTGTAATCTGTGGACCTTCAGAGTGTAGATGACACGTACAAATTACATCGGGATTGAATACAGCAGGCACCATGCAGTCCTTTGTCCATGGGAGTAGTGCATCATACTTTCTATTATTTGATCGATTCCTGGGAGACCAGTAGTAGTATCCGAAGCACAGCTTAATGCTTCCTGTAATCTGTGGAGCATCAGGTTTTTGATGAAACACAGAAATTGCATCGCGATTGAATACACAAGGCACCATGCCGACTTTTGTCCATGGGAGTAATGCCTCATTTTTCTATTCTTTGATAGATTCCTGGGAGACCAGTAGTAGTATCCGAAGCACAGCTTACCTCTTCCTGTAATCTTTGCAGCTTCAGACTGCTGATGAAACACAGAAATTAAAACGAGATTGAATACAAAAGGCAACTTGCTGACTTTTGTCCATGGGAGCAATGCCTCAAATTTTCTATGCTTACATTGATTCCTGGGAGGCCAGTAGAAGTTTCCAATGTACAGCACTCGCCATCCTGTAATCTGCGATCCTTCAGAGTGTTGATGAAACACAAAAATTGCATCACGATTGATTACAACAGGCACCATGCTGCCTTTTGGCCATGAGCATAATGATTGAAACAATCTGTGCTTTGATCGATTCCTGGGAGACCAGTAGTAGTTTCCGAAGCACAGGTTAGAGGCATGTTGTAATCTGTGGAGCTTCAGTGTGTAGATGAAACACAGAAAATGCATCGGGATTGAATACAACAAGCACCATGCCGTCTTTTGTTAATGGGAGTAATGCCCAAAACTGTCTGTTCATTAATCGTTTCCTACTAGACCAGTAGTAGTTTCCGAAGCACAGCTGGAAGATTCCTGTAATTTGTGGACCTTCAGAGTGTTAATGAAACACAAGAATGGCATCGGGAGTGAATACAAAACTATCCATATCGAATTTTGTCCATGGGAGCAATGCCTCATACTTTCTATTCTTTGATCGATTCCTGGGAGACCAGTAGTAGTATCCGAAGCACAGATTAATGCTTCCTGTAGTCTGTGGAGCTTCAGACAGTGGATGAAACACTGAAATTGGATCGGTTAGAATACAAAAGTCACCATGCCGACTTTTGTCCATGGGAGTAATGCCTCATAATTTGAATTCTTTGTTCGATTAATGGGACACCAGTAGTACTATCCGAAGCACAGCTTAATGCTTCCTGTATTCTGTGGAGTTTCGGAGCGTTGATGAAACACAGAAATTGCATCGCGATTGAATACAAAAGGCACCATGCCGACTTTTGTCCATGGGAGTAATGCCTCAAATTTACTATGCTTATATCGATTCCTGGGAGGCCAGTAGTAGCTTCCAGTGCACAGCACTAGTCTTCCTGTAATCTGCGGACCTTCAGAGTGTTGACGAAACACAGAAATTGCATCGGGATTGTATACCACAGGCAACATGCCGACTTTTGTCCATGGGACTAATGCCTCAAACTGTCTATGCTTTGATGGATGCCCGAAGCACTGCTGGAGACTTCCTGTAATCTGTGGACCAGGGTGTTGATGAACTATAGAAATTGCATTGCGATTGAATACAACTGGTACCATGCCGACTTTCGTCCATGGGAGTAATGATCAAATTGTCTGTGATTTGATCGATTCCTGTTAGACCAGTAGTAGTTTATGAGCATAGCTGGAGGGTTCCTGTAATCTGTCGACCTTCAGAGTGTAGATGACACGTACAAATTACATCGGGATTGAATACAACAGGCACCATGCAGACCTTTGTCCATGGTAGTAATGCATCATACTTTCTATTATTTGATTGATTCCTGGGAGACCATCAGTAGTGTCCGAGGCACAGCTTAATGCTTCCTGTAATCTGTGGAGCTGCAGAGTATTGATGAAACAGGGAAATTGCATCGCGACTGACTACAACAGGAACCATGCCGAACTTTGACCATGGGAATAATGCCTCAAACTGTCTGAGATTTGATCGAATCCTAGGAGACGAGTAGAAGCTTCCGAAGCACAGCTTTAAGCTTCCTGTAATCTGTGGACCTTCAGAGTCTTGATGAAACACAGAATTGCTTCGGGATTGAATACGACAGTCACCTAATCTAGTTTTGTTTATGGGTGTAATGCCTCAAACTTTCCATCATTTGATTGATTCCTGTGAGACCAGTAGTAGCATTCGAAGCACAGCTCGAGGCCTCCTGTAATCTGTGGATCTTTAGAGTGTTGATGAAACACAAATTTTGCATCAGGATTGAATACCAGAGGCAACATGCCGACTTTTGTCCGTGGGAGTAATGCTTCATTCTGTCTAAGCTATGATCGATTCCCGGGAGACCAGTAGTGGTTTCCGAAGCACAGCTGGATGCTTCCTGTAATCGATTGACCTTCAGATTGTTGATGAAACACGGAAATTGCATCGCGATTGAATACAACTGGAACCATGCTTAACTTTGACCATGGGGGTAATGCCTAAAACTGAGTTTTGATCGATTCGTTGGAGACGAGTAGTACCTTCCGAAGCACAGCTGGACGCTTCCTGTAATCTGTGGACCTTCAGAGTGATGATGAACACAGAAATTGCATCACAATTGAATACAACAGGCAACATGCTGACTTTTGTCAATGGGAGTAATGCCTCAAACTGTCTGAGCATTGATCGGTTCCTGGGGGACCAGTAGTAGATTTCCAAAGACAGCTGGAGGCTTCCTGTAATCTGTGGAACTTCGGAGTCTTAATGAAACACAGAAATTGCATCGGGATTGGATACAACAGGCACCATGCGGACTTTTCTCCATGTTAGTAATGTCTGAAACTGTCTAATCTTTGGAGGGTTCCTGTAATCTGTGGAATTTCGGAGCGTTGATGAAACACAGAGGTTGCATCGGGATTGGAGACAAAAGGCACCATGCCGACTTTTGTCCATAAGAGTAATGCCTCAAATTTTCTACGCTTTGATCGATACCTGGGAGGCCAGCAGTAGTTTCTGATGTACAGCTCTATTCTTCCTGTAATCTGCGGACCTTCAGATTGTTGATGAAACACAGAAATTGCATCGGGATTGAATACAACATGAACCATTTTGACTTTTGTCAATGAGAGTAATGATTCAAACTGTCTGTGCTTTGATCGATTCCTGGGAGACCAGTAGTAGTTTCCGAAGCACAGCTGGAGGCTTCTTGTAATCTGTGGACCTTCAGGGTTTTGATGAAACACAGAAATTGCATCGGGATTGAATTCAACAAGCACCATGGCAACTTTTGTTAATGGGAGTAATGCCTAGAACTGTATGTTCTTTAAGCGTTTCCTAAGAGACCAGTAGTAGTTTCCGAAGCACAGCTGGAAGATTCCTGTAATCTGTGGACCTTCAGAGTGTTGATGAAACACATACATTGCATCGAGATTGAATAGAACAGGTACCATATCGAGTTTTGTCCATGGGTGTATGCCGCAAATTTTCTATGTTTTGATCGATTTCTGTGTGCCCATTAGTAGTTTTCCAAGCACATCTGGAGGCCTAATGTAATCTGTGGACCTTCCGAGTGTTGATGAAGCACAGAAATTGCATCGGGATTGAATACAACCGGCAACATAAAGAATTTTATCCATGGGAGTAGTGTCTCAAATTGTCTGTGCTTTGATCGATTCCTGGGAGACCGGTAGTAGTTTTCGAAGCACAGATGGAAGCTTCCTGTAATCTTTGGGCATTTAGAGTGTTGATGAAACACAGTAGTTGCATCGGGATTGATAAAACAAGCAATATGCCAACTTTTTAAATGGGAGTAATGCGTAAAACTTTATATGCTTTGATCGATTCCTGGGAGACCAGCAGTAGTTACGAAAACACAACTGTTGGCTTCCTGTAAAATGTAGACTTTCAGAGTGTTGATGAAGCACAGATATTGCATCGGGATTGAAGACAACCGGCAACATAAAGAATTTTGTCTATGGGAGTAGTGTCTCAAATTGTCTGTGCTTTGATCTATTACTGGGAGACCGGTAGTAGTTTTCGAAGCACAGCTGAAGCCTTCCTGTAATCTTTGGACATTTAGAGTGTTAATGAAACACAGTAGTTGCATCGGGATTGATACAACAAGCAACATGATGACTTTTTTAATGGGAGTAATGCGTAAAACTTTATATGCCTTGATCGATTCCAGGGAGACCAGTAGTAGTTACGAAAGCACAACTGGTAGCTTCCTGTAAAATGTAGAATTTCAGAGTGTTGATGAAACACATAAATTGCATCAGGATTGAATAGAATAGATACCATATCGAATTTTGCACATGGGAGTATTGCCTCAAACTTTCTAATACTTTATCGATTCTGGGAGGCCAGTCGTAGGTTCCGAAGCCCAACTGGAGGCGTCGTGTAATCTGAGGACCCTCAAGGTGTTGATGAAACAAACAAGTTGTCTCGGAATTGAATACAACAGGCACAATGCCGAATTTTGTTCATGGGAGTAATGTTTCAAACTTTCAATGCTTTGATCGATTACTCGGAGACCTGTAGTAGTTTCCGAAGCACAGCTTGAGGACTCCTGTAGTCTGTGGACATTCCGAGTGTTGATGAAACACAGAAATTGCATCGGGATTAAATACAACAGGCACCATGCCGACTTTTGTCCATGAGAGTAAGGCCTCAAACTGTCTATGCTTTGATCGATTCCTGGGAGACCAGTAGTAGTATCCGAAGCACAGCTGGAGGCTTCCTGTAATCTGTGGACGTTTAGGGTGTAGATGAAACATACAAGTTACACCGGGATTGAATACAACAGGCTGCATGCAGACTTTTGTCCATGAGAGTAAAGCCTCAAACTGTCTATAATTTGATCAAATCCTGGGAGACTAGTAGTAGTTTCTGAAGCACAGCTGGAGGCTTCTTGTAATCTGTGGACCCTCAGGGTGTTGATGAAATAAAACATTTGCATCGGGATTGAATACAACAAGCACCATGCCGACATTTGTTAATGATTAAAACTGTATATGCTTTGATAGATTCATGGGAGTGCAGTAGTAGTTACCAAGGCTTAGCTGGTGGCTTCCTGTAATTTGTGGACATTCAGAGTGTTGATGAAACACAGAAATTCTATCGCGATTGAATACAACAGGCAAATTGACGACTTTTGTCCATGGGAGTAATGCCTCAAACTGTCTGTACTGTGATCGATTTCTGGGAGACCAGTAGTAGTTTCCAAAGAACAGCTGGAGGCTTCCTGTAATCTGTGGATCTTCAGAGTGCTGGTGAAACACAGAAATTATATCGGGATTGAATACAACATTCACCATGCCGACCTTTGTCCATGAGAGTAATGCCCCAAACTGTTTATGCTTTGATCGAATCCTGGGAGGCCAGTAGTAGTTTCCAAAGCACAGCTGGAAAATTCCTGTAATCTGTGGTACATTCAGAGTGTTGATGAAACACAGAAATTCTATCGCGATTGAATACAACAGGCAAATTGACGACTTTTGTCCATGGGAGTAATGCCTCAAACTGTCTGTGCTTTGATCGTTTCCTGGGAGACCAGTGGTAGCTTCTCAAGCAGAGCTGGAGGCTTCCTGTAATCTGTGGACCTTCAGACTGTTGATGTAACACACAAATTACATCGGGATTGAATACAACATCCACCATGCTGACTTTTGTGCATGGGAGTAATGCCTCAAAATGTCTGTGATGTGAGCGACTCCTGGGAGACCAGTAGTAGCTTCTGAAACACAGCTGGACGATTCCTATAATCTGTGTACCTTTAGAGTATTGATGAAACAAAGAAATTGCATCGCGATTGAATACAACAGGCACCATCCGACTTTTGTCCATAAGCGTAATGCCTCAAACTGTCTGTGATTTGATCGTTTCCTGGGAGACCAGTGGTAACTTGTGAAGCACAGCTGAAGGCGTAATGAAATCTGTGGACCTTCAGAGTGTTGATGAAACACAGAAATTCCATCGCGATTGAATACAACAGGGCACCATGCCGACCTTTGTCCGAGAGAGTAATGCCGCAAACTGTCTGTACTGTGATCGATTTCTGGGAGACCAGTAGTAGTTTCCAAAGAACAGCTGGAGGCTTCCTGTAATCTGTGGACCTTCAGAGAGTAGATGAAACACAGAAATTGCCTCGGGATTTTATACAACATCCACCATGTTGACTTTTGTGCATGGGAGTAATGCCTCAAAATGTCTGTGCTGTGATCTATTCCTGGGAGACCTGTAGTCGTTAACAAAGCACAGCTGATGGCTTCCTGTAATCTGTGGACATTCAGAGTATTGATGAAACACCGTTATTGCATAGAGATCGAATACAACAGGCACCATGCCGACTTCTGTCCATGGGAGTAATGTCTCTAACTATCTGTGCTTTGATCAAATCCTGGGAGACCAGTAGTAGTTTACGAAGCAGAGCTGATTGCTTCCTGTAATCTGCGGACCTTCATATGTGTTGATGAAACACAGAAAATGCATCGGGATTGAATACAACAGGCAACATAATGACTTTTGTCCGTGGGAAAAATGCTTCAATCTGTCTATGATTTATTCGATTCCTGTTAGCCCATTAGTAGTATCCGAAGAACAGCTGTAAGCTTCCTGTAATCTGTGGACATTCAGAGTGTTGATGAAACACAGTTATTGCATAGAGATCGAATACAACAGGCACCATGCCGACTTCTGTCCATGGGAGTAATGTCTCCAACTATCTGTGCTTTGATCAAATCCTGTGAGACCAGTAGTAGTTTACGAAGCAGAGCTGATTGCTTCCTGTAATCTGCGGACCTTCAGATGTGTTGATGAAACACAGAAAATGCATCGGGATTGAATACAACAGGCAACATACTGACTCTTGTCCGTGGGAAAAATACTTCAATCTGTCTATGATTTATTCGATTCCTGGGAGCCAATTAGTAGTATCCGAAGAACAGCTGTAAGCTTCCTGTAATCTGTGGACCTTCAGAGTGTTGATGAAACACAAAAATTGCATCGCGATTGAATACAACAGGCAACAACGTGACTTTTGTCCATGGGAGTAATGCCTCAAACAGTCTGTGCTGTGATCGATTCCTGGGAGACCAATGGTAGTTTCTGAAGCAGAGCTGGAGTCTTCCTGTAATCATTGGTCCTTTAGAGTGTGGATGAAACATCAGGATTGAATACAACAGGCGCCAACACGACCTTTGTCAATGAGAGTAATGCCGCACACTGTCTATGCTTTGATCGATTCCTGGGACAGCAGTAGTAGTTTCCGAAGCACAGCTGGAGGCTTCCTGTAATCTGTGGACCTTCAGAGAGTTGATGAAACACAGAAAATGGCATCGCGATTGAATACAACATTCACCAGCCTGACTCTTGTGCATGGGAGTACTTGTCAAAATATCTGTGCTGTGATCTATTCCTGGGAGACCTGTAGCCGTTAACAAAGCACAGTTGATGGCTTCCTGTAATCTGTGGACTTTCAGAGTGTTGATGAACCGCAGACATTGCATCGAGAGTGAATACAACCGGCAACACGCCGACTTTTGTCCATGGGAGAATTGCCTCAAATTTTCTAAGATTTGATAAATTCCTGGGAGGCCAGTAGTAGTTTCCGAAGAACAGCTCTAGTCTTCCTGTAATCTGCGGACCTTCAGAGCCTTGATGAAGTACAGAAATTGCATCGGGATTGATTGCAACAGCCAACATGCCAACTTTTGTCCATGGGAGTAATGTCGCAAACTTATGCTTTGATCGATTCCTGGGAGACCAGTAGTAGTTACGGATGCCCACCTGGAGGCTTCCTGTAATCTGTTCACCTTCAGAGTGATGATGAAATACAGAAATTGTATCGGGATTGAATGCAACTGGTACCATGCCGACTTTTGTCCATGGGTGTAATGCCTCAAACTATCTGTGCTTTGATCCATTCCTGTTAGACCAGTAGTAGTTTTCGAAGCACAGTTGGGGGCTTCGTGTAATCTGTGGACCTCCAGGATGTTGATGAACCACAAAAATTGCATCGGGATTGAATACAACAGCCTTCATGACGACCTCTGTCCATGGGAGCATATCCTCAAACGATCTATGACTGTCTATGCTTTGATCAATTCCTGATGGATCAGTAGTAGTATCCGGAGAACAGCCGGCGGCGTACTGTAATCTGTGTGCCTTCAGAGTGTTATGAAACACAGAAATTGCATCGTGATTGAATAACAGGCACCATGCCGACCTTTATCCAGAGAGTAATGCTGCAAATTGTCTGTGCTTTGACCGATTCCTGGGAGACAAGTTGTAGTTTCCGAAGAACAGCTGTAGGCTTCCTGTAATCTGTGGACGTTCCGAGTGTTGATGAGACACAGAAAATGCATCGGGATTGAATACAACAGGCAACATTTTGACTTTTGTCCCTGGGAATAATGCTTTAATATGTCTATGCTTTAATCGATTCCTGGCAGACCAGTAACTGTATCCTAAGAACAGCTGGATGCTTCCTGTAATCAGTGGACCTTCAGAGTGTTAATGAAACACAGCAATTGCAACGCGATAGAATACAACTGGCAACATGACGACTTTTGTCCATGGGAGTAATGCCTCAAACAGTCTGTGCTGTGACCGATACCTGGGAGACCAGTGGTAGTCTCTGAAGCAGAGCTGGAGGCTTCATGAAATCTGTGGACCTTTAGAGTGTCTATGAAACACAAAATGGCATCGCGATTGAATACAACAGGCACCATGCTGACTTTTGAGCATGGGAGTACTGCCTCAAAAGTGTCTGTGCTGTGATCTATTCCCGGGAGACCTGTGGTCGTTAACAAAGCGCAGCTTTTGGCTTCCTGTAATCTGTGGACTTTCAGAGTGTTAATGATACACAGACGTTGCATCGAGATTGAATAAAACAGGCACCATGCCGACTTTTGTCCATGGGAGTAATGTCTCCAACTGTCTGTGCTTTGATCGATTCCTGGGAGACCAGTAGTAGTTTCCGAGGCAGAACTGGAGGCTTCCTGCAATCTCTGGACCTTCAGAGTGTTGATGAAACACAGAAATTGCATCGCGATTGAATACAACAGGCACCATGCCTACCTTTGTCGATGAGAGTAATGCCCTAAACTGTGAATGCTTTGATCGATTCCTGGGAGACCAGTGGTAGTTTCCGAAGAAGAGCTGTATGCTTCCTGTAATCTGTGGACCTTCAGAGTGTTGATAAAACACAGACATTGCATCGGAATTGAATACAACAGGCAACATGCTGAATTTTGTCCGTGGGAATAATGCTCCAATCTGTCTATGCTTTAATCGATTCCTGGGAGGATAGTTGTAGTTTCCGATGTACAGCTCTAGTCTTCCTGTAATCTGCGGACTTTCAGAGTGTTGATAAAACACAGAAATTGGATCGCGATTGAATAAACAAGCAACACGCAGGAATTTGTACACGGGAGAAATTCCTCAAACTGTCTGTGTTTTGATCAATTCCTGGGAGAGCAGTAGTAGTTTCCGAAGCTCAGCTGTATGCTTCCTGTAATCTGTGGACTTTCAGAATGTTGATCAAACACAGAAATTGCATCGGGATTGAATACAACAGGCACAATGCCGATTTTTGTCCGTGGGAGTAATGCCTCGAACTGTCTGTGCTATGATAGATTCCTAAGAAACGAGTAGTAGTTTCCGAAACACAGCTGGAGGCTTCCTGTAATTTGTGGACGATCTCAGGTTTGATGAAATACACAAATTGCATCGGGATTGAATACAACAGGCAACATAACGAGTTTTGTCCATGGGAGTAGTGCCTCAGTCTTTCTATTGATTGATCGATTCCTGGGAGAAGAGTAGAAGTTTCCGAAGCACAGCTGGATTACTCCTGTAATCTGTGGACCTTCAGAGTGTTAATGAAACACAGAAATTGTATCGCGATTGAATAGAACGTGTACCATGCCGACCTTTATCCGTGAAAATAATGCCGCAAACTGTCTATACTCTGACCGATTCCTGGGAGACCAGTAGTAGTTTCCGCTGCACAGCTGGAGTCTACCTGTAATCTATGGACTTTCGGAGTGTTGATGAAACACATCAATTTCATCTGGATTGAATACAACATTCACCATGCTGACTTTTGTGCATGGGAGTAATGCCTCAAAATGTCTGTGCTGTGATCGATTCCTGGGAGACCAGAAGTAGTTTCCGAAGCACAGCTGGAGAATTCCTGTAATATGTGGTACATTCAGAGTGTTGATGAAACACAGAAATTGGATCGCGATTGAATACAACAGGCAACATGACGACTTTTGTCCATGGCAGTAATGCCTCAAACTGTCTGTGCTTTGATCGTTTCCTGGGAGACTATTGGTAGCTTCTGAAGCAGAGCTGGAGGCTTCCTGTAATCTGTGGACCTTCAGACTGTTGATGTAACACACAAATTGCATCGGGATTGAATACAACATCCACCATGCTGACTTTTGTGCATAGGATTAATGCCTCAAAATGTCTGTGATGTGAGCGACTCCTGGGAGACCAGTGGTAGCTTCTGAAGCACAGCTGGAGGATTCCTATAATCTGTGGACCTTTAGAGTGTTGATGAAACAAAGAAATTGCATCGCGATTGAATACAACAGGCACCATTCCGACTTTTGTCCATAAGGGTAATGCCTCGAACTGTCTGTGCTTTGATCGTTTCCTGGGAGACCAGTGGTAACATCTGAAGCACAGCTGGAGGAGTCCTGAAATCTGTGGACCTTCAGAGTGTTGATGAAACACAGAAATTCCGTTGCGATTGAATACAACAGGGCACCATGCCGACCTTTGTCCATGAGAGTAATGCCGAAAACTGTCTGTGATTTGATCGATTCCTAGGCGACCAGTAGTAGTTTCCGAAGCACAGCTGGAGGCTTCCTGTAATCTGTGAACCTTCAGAGAGTAGATGAAACACAGAAATTGCATCTGGATTTTATACAACTTCCACCATGTAGACTTTTGTGCATCGGAGTACTGCGTCAAAATGTCTGTGCTGTGATCTATTCCTGGGAGACCTGTAGTCGTTAACAAATCACAGCTGGTGGCTTCCTGTAATCTGTGGACTTTCAGTGTGTTGATGAAACACAGTTATTGCATAGAGATTGAATACAACAGGCACCATGCCGACTTCTGTCCATGGGAGTAATGTCTCCAACTGGCTGTGCCTTGACCAAATCCTGGGAGACCAGTAGTAGTTTACGAAGCAGAGCTGAAGGCTTCCTGTAATCTGCGGACCTTCAGTTGTGTTGATGAAACACAGAAAATGCATCGGGACTGAATACAACAGGCAACATACTGCCTTTTGTCCGTGGGAAAAATGCTTCAATCTGTCTATGCTTTATTCGATTCCTGGGACCCCATTAGTAGTATCCGAAGAACAGCTGTAGGCTTCCTGTAATCTGTGGACCTTCAGAGTGTTGATGATACACAGAAATTGCATCGCGATTGAATACAACAGGCAACAACGTGACTTTTGTCCATGGGAGTAATGCCTCAAACAGTCTATGCTTTGATCGATTCCTGGGAGACCAGTAGTAATTACGGATGCCCACCTCGAGGCTTTCTGTAATCTGTTCACCTTCAGAGTGTTGATGAAATACAGGAATTGTATCGGGATTGAATGCAACTGGTACCATGCCGACTTATGGCCATGGGAGTAATGCCTCAAACTATCTGTTCTTTGATCGATTCCTGTTAGACCAGTAGTAGTTTTTGAAGCACAGCTGGAGGCTTCGTGTAACCTGTGGAACGTCAGGATGTTGATGAACCCCAGAAATGGCATCGGGATTGAATACAACAGCCTTCATGACGACCTCTGTGCACGGGAGCATATCCTCAAACTGTCTATGACTGTCTATGCTTTGATCGATTCCTGGGAGATCAGTAGTAGTATCCGGAGAACAGCCGGGGGTGTACTGTAGTCTGAGTGCCTTCAGAGTGTTATGAAACACAGAAATTGCATCGTGATTGAATACAACAGGCACCATGCCGACCTTTATCCAGAGAGTAATGCTGCAAATTGTCTATGCTTTGACCAATTCCTGGGAGACAAGTGGTAGTTTCCGAATCACAGCTTGAGGCTTCCTGTAATCTGTCGCCTTTTAGAGTGTTAATGAAACACAGAAAATGCATCGCGATTGAATACAACAGGCACCATGCCGACCTTTGTCCATGAGAGTAATGCCGCAAACTGTCTGTGCTTTGATCGATTCCTGGGAGACAAGTAGTAGTTTCCGAAGAACAGCTGGAGGCTTCCTGTAACCTTTGGACGTTCCGAGTATTGATGAGACACAGAAAATGCATCGGGATTGAATACAACAGGCAACATTTTGACTTTTGTCCATGGGAATAATGCTTTAATCTGTCTATGCTTTAATCGATTCCTGGCAGACCAGTAGCAGTATCCTAAAAACAGCTGGATGCTTCCTGTAATCCGTGGACCTTCAGAGTGTTGATGAAACACAGAAATTGCAACGCATTGAATACAACAGGCACCATACCGACCTTTGACCATGGGAGTAATGCCTCAAACTCTCTGTGATTAAATCTATTCCTGGGAGACCAGTAGTAGTTACCAAAGCACAGCTGGTCGCTTCCTGTAATCTTTGGACTTTCAGAGTGTTGATGAAACACAGACATAGTATCGGCATTGAACACAACAGTAACCAAGCCGACTATTATCCATGGGAGTAATGCTTCAATTGTGTCTACGCTTTAATCGATTCCTTGGAGACCAGTAGTAGTTTTCGAAGCCCAGCTTAATGCTTCTTGTAATCTGTGGAGCTTCAGAGTGTTATGAAAAATAGATTTTCCGTCGTGATTGAATACAAAAGGCACCATGCCGACCTTTGTCCATGAGAGTAATGCTGCAAACTGTCTATGCTTTGACCGATCCCTGGGAGACCACTGGTAATTTCCAATGCACAGCTGGAGGCTTCAAGTAATTTGTGGACCTTCAGAGTGTTGATGAAACACATAAATTGCATCGGGATTGAATACAACATTCACCATGCTGACTTTTGTGCATGGGAGTACTGCCTATAAATGTCTGTGATGTGAACGGTTTCTGGGAGACCAGTGGTAGCTTCTGAAGCAGACCTGGAGGCTACGTGTAATCTGTGGACCTTCGGAGTGTTGATGAAACACAGAAATGGCATCGCGATTGAATACAAGAGGCACCATGCCTAACTTTGTCGATGAGAGTAATGGCGCACACTGTCTATGCTTTGATCGATTCCTGGGAGACCAGTAGTTGTTTCCGATGCACATCTGGAGGCTTCCTGTAATCTGTGGACTTTCAGAGTGTTGTTGAACCACAGACATTGCATCGAGATTGAATACAACAGGCACCATGCCGACCTTTGTCGATGAGAGGAATGCAGCAAACTGTCTATGCTTTGATCGATTCATGGGAGACCAGTAGTAGTTTCCGAAGCAGAGCTCAAGGTTTCCTGTAATCTGTCTACCTTCAGTGTTGATTAAACACAGAAAATACATCGGGATTGATTACAACAGACAAGATGCTGACTTTTGTCCATGGTAATAATGCTACAATATTTCTATGGTTTAATCGAATCCTGGGAGAAAAGTAGTAGTATCCAAAGAACAGCTGTATGATTCCTGTATTCTGTGAACCTTCAGAGTGTTGATGAAACACAGAAATTGCATCGGGAATGAATACAGCAGGCACGATGCCGACCTTTGTCCATGAGACAATTGCCGCAAACTGTATATGCTTTGATCGATTCCAGGGAGACCAGTAGTAGTTTCCGATGCACAGCTGGAGGCTTCCTGTAATCTGTGGACTGCAGAGTGTTGATATAACACAGTAATAGCATCGGGATTGAATACAACATTCACCATGCTGACTTTTGTGCATGGGAATAATGCTTCAATCTTTCTATGATTTAATCGATTCCTGGCAGACCAGTAGTAGTATCCGATGAACCGCTGGATGCTTCCTGTAATCTGTGGACCTTCAGAGTGTTGATGAAACACAGAAATTGCATCGCGATTGAATACAACAGGCAACATGATGACTTTTGTCCATGAGAATAATGCTTCAATCTGTCTATGCTTTACTCGATTCCTGGGTGACCAGTAGCAGTATACGAAGAACAGCTGAATGCCCAAACAATCTGTGCTGTCATCGATACCTGGGAGACCAGTGGTAGTTTCTGCAGCAGAGCTGGAATCCTCCTGTAATCTGTGGACGTTTAGAGTGTTGATTAAACAGAAATTGCATCGCGATTGAATACAACAGGCACCATGCCGACCTTTGTAGATGAGAGTAATGCCGCAAACTGCCTGTGCTTCGATCGATTCCTGGGAGACCAGTAGTAGTTTACGATTCACAGCTGGAGGCTTCCAGTAATCTGTGGACATTCAGAGTGTCGATGAAACACAGAAATTGCATCAGGATTGAATACAACATTCACCATTCTGACTTTTGTGCTAGGAGTACTGCCTCAAAATGTCTGTGCTGTGATCTATTCCTAGGAGACCTGTAGTAGTTACCAAAGAAACGGTGGTGGCTTCCTGTAATCTGTGGACTGTCAGATTGTTGATGAAACACAGACATTGCTTCAGGATTGATTACAACAGAAACCATAACGACTTTTGTGCATGGTAGTAATGCCTCAAAATGTCGGTGCTGTGATCTGTTCCTGGGAGAACTGTAGTAGTTTCCGAAGCATAGCTGGAGGCTTCCTGTAATCTGTGAACCTTCAGAGTGTTGATTAAACACTGAACATTCATCGGGATAGAATACAACAGGCAACATGCTTACTTCTGTCCATGGGAATAACGCTTCAATCTGTCTATGCTTTAATCGATTCCTGGGAGACCATTAGTAGTATCCGTTGCACAGCTGGAGGCTTCCTGTATTCTGTGGACCTTCAGAGTGTTGATGAAACACAAAAATTGCATCGGTTTTGAATACAACAGGATTGAATACAACATTCACCAATCTGACTTTTGTGCATGGAAGTACTGCCTCAAAATGTCTGTGCTGTCATCTATTCCTGGGAGACCTGTAGTTGTAAACTAAGCACAGCTGGAAGCTTCCTGTAATCTGTAGACCTTCAGAGTGTTGATGAAACACAGAAATTGCATCGGGATTTTATACAAAAAGCACCATGCCGACTTTTGTCCATGGGAGTAATGATTCCAACTGCTTGTGCTTTGATCGATTCCTGGGAGATTAGTAGTAGTATCCGAAGCACAGATGGAGGCTTCCTGTAATCTGTGGACCTTCAGAGTGTAGAGATACACAGAAATTGCATCGGCATGGAAAACAGCAGTCATTATATCGAAATTTGTCGATGGGAGTAATGCTTAAAACCTTCTATTTTTTGTTCTATTCCTGGGAGACATGTAGTAGTTACCAAAGCACAGCTGGTGGCTTCTTGTAAGCTGTGGACCTTCAGAGTGTAAATGAAACACATAAATTGCATCGCGATTTAATAGAACAGGCAACATGCCGACTTTTGTCCATAGGAGTAATGCTTCAAACTGTCTTTACTTTGATCGGCTCCTGGGAGACCAGTGGTAGTTCTGATGCACAGCGGCTGGCTTCCTGTAATCTGTGGACCTTCAGAGTGTTGATGAAAGACACAAATTGCATAGGGATTGAATACAACAGGCACCATATCGAATTTTGTCCATGGGAGTAATGCATCAAACTTTCTATTCTTTGATCGATAATTGGGAGACCAGTAATAGTTTCCAAAGCATAGCTGGAGGCTTCCTGTAATCTGTGGACCTTCAGAGTGTAGATGAAACACAGAAATTACATTGGGATTGAATACACATGGCACCATGCCGTCTTTTGTCCATGCATCAATTTATCTGTGCTTTGATCGATTAGTGTTAGACCAGTAGTAATTTCCAAAGCATTGCTGGAGGCTTCCTGTAATCTGTGGACTTTCAGAGTGTAAATGAAACACAGAAATTACATCGGGAATGCATACAACAGGCACCATGCAGCCTTTTGTCCATTAGAGTTATGCCGAAACTGTCTATGAGTTGATCAAATCCTGGGAGACCTGTAGTAGTTTCCGAAGCACAGCTGGAGGTATCTTGTAATCCGTGAAACTTCAGAGTGTCTCCCAGGAATCGATCAAAGCATAGACAGTTTTTGGCATTACTCCCATAGAGAAAAGTCGGTATGGCGCCTTTTGTATTCAATCCCGATGCCATTTCCGTGTTTCATCAACACTCTGAAGTCAAAAGATTACATGAAGCCTCCAGCTGTGCTTCTGGAACTGTAATGGTCTCCCAGGAATCGATCAAAGTACAGACAGTTTGTGGCATTACTCACATGGACAATAGTCAGCATGGTGCCTGTTGTATTCAATCCCGATGCACTTCTGTATTTCATCAACACTCCGAAGATACACAGATCACAGGAAGCGTCCGGCTGTTCTTCACAAATTTCTAACGGTCTCGCAGGAATCGGTCAAATCGTAGACAGTTTGAGGCATTACATCTTTGGATAAAAGTCGATATGGTGCGTGTTGTATTCAATCCGAATTCAATTTCTGTGTGTCATCAACACTCTGGAGGTCCACAGATTACATAAAGCCTGAAGCTGTGCTTCGGGAACTACCACTGGTCTGATAGGAATTGATCAAAGCACAGACAGTTAGAGGTATTACTCCCATGAATAAAAGACGGCATGGTGCCTCTTCTATTCAATCCTTTTGCAATTTCTGTGTTTCATCAACACTCTGAACGTCCACAGATTACAGGAAGCTTCCAGCTATGCTTCGGAAACTACTACATGTTACCAGGAATCGATCAAATCACATACAGTTTGAGGTATTACTCCCATGGACAAAAGTCGGCAATTTGCCATTTGTACTCAATCCCGATGCACTTTCTGTGTTTTATCAACACTCAGAAGGTCCACAGATTTAAGGGTGCTTCCAGCAGTGCTGCGGAAACTACTACTGGTCTTCCAGGAATCGATCAAAGCACAGAGAGTTTTTGGCATTATTCCCATAGAGAAAAGTCGCCATGGCGCCTTTTGTATTCAATCCCGATGCCATTTCCCTGTTTCATTTACACTCTGAAGGTCCAAAGATTACAGGAAGACTCCAGCTGTGCTTCTGGAACTGCTATTGGTCTCATAGGAATCGATCAAAGCACAGACAGTTTGTGGCATTACTCTTATGAACAATAGTTGGCATGGTGCCTGTTGTATTCAATCCCGATGCAAATTCTGTAGTTCATCAACACTCCGAAGGTACACAGATCACAGGAGGCTTCCGGCAGTGCTTCGGAAAATATTACTGGTCTCCCAGCAATCGGTCAAATCATAGACAGTTTGAGTCATTACCCCTTGTTAAAAAGTCTGCATGGTGCCTGTTGTATTCCATCCCGATGCAATTTCTGTCTTTCATCAACACTCTGAAGGTCCGCAAATTATAGGAAGCCTCCGTCTGTGCTTCGGATACTACGACTGGTCTCCCAGCAGTCGATCAAAGCATTGACAGTTTTTGGCATTACTCCCATAGATAAAAGACGGCATGGCGCCTGTTGTGTTCAATCCCGATGCCATATCGGTGTTTCATCAACACTCTGAAGTTCCAAAGATTACAGGAAGCCTCTAGTTCTGTTTCTGGAATTACTATTGGTCTCCTAGGAGTCGATCAAAGCACAGACAGTTTGAGGCACTACTCCCATGGACAATAGTCAGTATGGTGCCTGTTGTATTTTATCCCGATGCAGTTTCTGTATTTCATCAACAGTCCGAAGGTACACAGATCACAGGAAGCCTCCGGCTGTGCTTCGGAAAATACTACTGGTCTCCCAGGAATCGGTAAGATCGTAGACAGTTTGAATCATTACACCTTTGGATAAAAGTCGATATGGTGCCTGTTGTATTCAATCCGAATGTAATTTCTGTGGCATGTCAACACTCTGAAGGTCCGCAGATTACATGAAGCTCCCCGCTGTGCTTCGGGAACTACTACTGGTCTCCCCGGAATCGATCAAAGTAACGACAGTTTGAGGCATTACTCCCATGGACAAAAGTCGGCATGGATCCTGTTGTACTCAATCCCGATGCCATTTCTGTGTTTCATCAACACCCTGAGGGTCCAAAGATTACACGAAGGCACATGCTGTGCTTGGGAAACTACTACTGGTCTCCCCGGAATTGATTAAAGCACAGACAGTTAGAGGCATTACTCCCATGAATAAAAGACGGCATGGTGCCTGTTGTACTCAATCCTGTTGCAATTTCTGTGTTTCATCAACACTCAGAACGTCCACAGATTACAGGAAGGTTCCAGCTATGCTTCGGAAACTACTACTTGTTTCCAGGAATCGAACAAATCACATACAGTTTGAGGCATTACTCCCATGTACAAAAGTCAGCAATTTTGCCATTTGTACTCAAATCCGATGCACTTTCTGTGTTTTATCAACACTCAGAAGGTCCACAGATTTAAGGGTGCCTCCAGCTGTGCTTCGGAAACCACTACTGGTCTTCCAGGATTCGATCAAAGCACAGACAGTTTGAGACATGACTCCCACGGACAAAAGTAGTCATGGATCCTGTTGTATTCAATCCCGATGCCATTTCTGTGTATCATCAACACTCTGAAAGTCCACAGATTACAGGAAGCTTCCAGCCGTGCTGTGGAAACTACTACTGGTCTCCCAGGAATCGTTCAAAGCATAGACAGTTTGAGGCATTACTCCCATGGACAAAAGTCGGCAATCTTTCTTTTGTATTCAATCCCGATGCCATTTCTGTGTTTTATCAACACTCAGAAGGTACACAGATCACAGGAAGCCTCCGGCTGTGCTTCATAAAAGACTACTGCTCTCCCAGGAATCGGTCAAATCGTGGACAGTTTGAGGCAAAAGAGTGCATGGTGCCTGTTGTATTGAATCCCGTTGCAATTTCTATGTTTCATCAACACTCTGAAGGTCCACAGATTACAGTAAGTCTCCAGCCGTGCTTCGGAACCTACCACTGGTCTCCCATTATTCGAACAAAGTATAGACAGTTCGAGGCATTACTCCCATAGACAAAAGTTTTCATGTTGCCTGTTGTATTCAATCCCGTTGCAATTTCTGTGTTTCATCAACACTCTGAAAGCCCACAGATTACAGGAAGCCTCCAGCTGTGCTTCGAAATCTACTACTGGTCTCCAAGGAATCGATCAAAGCACAGAAAGTTTGAGGCATTACTCCCGTGGACAAAAGTCGGCAATTTAAATTTTGTATTCAATCCCGATGCAATTTCTGTGTTTTACCAACACTCAGAAGGATCACAGATTACAGGAATCCTCCAGCTTTGCTACGAAAACTACTACTAACCACCCAGAAATCGGACCAAGCACAGACAGTTTGAGGCATTACTCCCATGTACATCATTCGGCATGGTGCCTTTTGTACTCAATCCCGATGCAGTTTCAGTGTTTCATCAACACTCTGAAAGCACACAGATTACAGGAATTCTGTAGTTGTGCTTCAAAAACTTCTACTGGTCTCCCAGGAACCGATCAAAGCGCAGACCGTTTGAGGCATTACTCCCATATACAAAAATCGGCTTAGTGCCAGTTGTATTCAATACTAATGCCAATTCCGTGTTTCACCAACACCCAGAAGGTCCACAGATTTAAGGATGCCTCCAATTGTGCTTCGGAAACAACTACTGGTCTTCCTGGAATCGATCAAAGCACAGACAGTTTGAGGCGTTACTCCCATGGACAAATGTCGGCATGGTGCCTGTTGTATTCAATCCCGATGCAATTTCAGTATTTCATCAACTCTCTGAAGGTACATAGATCTCAGGAGAACTCCAGCTATGATTCAGAAACTACTAATGGTCTCCCAGGAATCGATCAAAGCACAAAAAGTTTGAGGCATTACTCCCATGGACAAAAGTCGGCATGGTGCCTGTTGTATTCAATCCCGATGCAATTTCTGTATTTCATGAACAATCCGAAGCTACACAGATCACAGGAAGCCTCCGGGTATGCATCGGAAAATACTACTGGTCAAGCAGGTATCGGTCAAATCATAGACAGTTTGAGCCACTACTCCTATTAACAAAAGTTAGCATGAAGCCTTTATTATTCAATACCGATTCAATTACTTTGTTTATCAACACTCTGAAGGTCCACATATTACAGGAAGCCCCCAGCTATGCTTCGGAAACTACTACTGGCCTTCCAGGAATAGATCAAAGCACTGACTGTTTGAGGCATTACTCCCATTGACATATTTTATGGAGGTGCCTTTTGCATTCAATCCCGACGCTTTTTTTCCGTTTTATCAACACTCAGAACGTCCACAAATTACAGAAAGCCTCCAGCTCGTCTCCCATGAATCGATCAAAACACAGACAGTTTGTGGCATTACTCCCATGGACAATAGTCGGCATGGTGCCTGTTGTATACAATCAAAATGCACCTCTGTATTTCATCAACGCTCCGAAGATCCACAGATCACAGGAAGCTTCCGGCTGTTCTTCGGAAATTACTACTGGTCTCGCATGAATTCGTCAAATCGTAGACAGTTTGAGGCATTACATCTTTGGATAAAAGTCGATATGGTGCCTTTTGTATTCAATCCCGATGCCATTTCCGTGTTTCAATTACACTCTGAAGGTCCAAAGATAACAGGAAGACTCCAGCTGTGCTTCTGGAGCTGCTATTGGTCTCATAGGAATCGATCAAGGCCCAGACAGTTTGTGGCATTACTGCCATGAACAATAGTTGGGATGGTGCCTGTTGTATTCAATCCCGATGCAAATTCTGTATTTCATCAACACTTCGAAGGTACACAGATCACAGGAAGCTTCCGGCTGTGCTTCGGAAAATATTACTGGTCTCCCAGCAATCGGTGAAATCATAGACAGTTTGAGTCATTACCCCTTGTTAAAAAGTCGGCATGGTGCCTGTTGTTTTCCATCCCGATGCAATTTCTGTCTTTCATCAACACTCTGAAGGTCCGCAAATTACAGGAAGCCTCCGTCTGTGCTTCGGAAGCTACGACTGGTCTCCCAGTAATCGATCAAAGCATAGTCAGTTTTTGACATTACTCCCATAGAGTAAAGTCGGCCTGGCGCCAGTTGTATTCAATCCCGTTGCCATATCCGTGTTTCATCAACACTCTCAAGGTCCAAAGATTACAGGATGCCTCTACTTCTGCTTCTGGAATTACTACTGGTCTCCCAAGAGTCGATCAAAGCACAGACTGTTTGAGGCATTACTCCCATGGACAATAGTCGGCATGGTGCCTGTTGCATTCAATCCCGATGCAATATCTGTATTTCATCAACAGTCCGAAGGTACACAGATCACAGGAAGCCTCAGGCTGTGCTTCGGAAAATACTACTGGTCTCATTACACCTTTGGATAAAAGTCGATATGGTGCCTGTTGTATTCAATCCGAATGCAAGTTCTGTGTGATGTCAAAACTCCGAAGGTCCACAGATTACATGAAGAATCCAGCTGTGCTTCGGGAACTGCTACTGGTCTCCCCGGAATCGATCATAGTACAGACAGTTTGACGCATTACTCCCATGGACAAAAGTCGGCATGGATCCTGTTGTATTCAATCCCGATGCCATTTCTGTGTTTCATCAACACCCTGAGGGTCCAAAGATTACACGAAGGCACATGCTGTGCTTGGGAAACTACTACTGGTCTCCCCGGAATTGATCAAAGCACAGTCAGTTAGAGGCATTACTCCCATGAATAAAAGACGGCATGGTGCCTTTTGTATTCAATCCTGTTGCAATTTCTGTGTTTCTTCAACACTCAGTACGTCCACAGATTACAGGAAGCTTCCAGCTATGCTTCGGAAACAACTACTTGTTTCGATTAATCGATCAAATCACAGACAGTTTGAGGCATTACTCCCATGGACAAAAGTCGGCAATTTGCCATTTGTACTCAAATCCGATGCACTTTCTGTGTTTTATCAACACTCGGAAGGTCCACACATTTAAAGGTGCCTCCAGCTGTACTTCGGAAACCACTACTGGTCTTCCAGGAATCGATCAAAGCACAGACAGTTTGAGGCATGACTCCCATGAACAAAAGTCGTCATGGATCCTGTTGTATTCAATCCCGATGCCATTTCTGTGTGTTATCAACACTCAGAAGGTACACAGATCACAGGAAGCCTCCGGCTGTGCTTCAGAAAATATTACTGCTCTCCCAGGAATCGGTCGAATCGTCGACAGTTTGAGGCAAAAGAGTGCATGGTGCCTGTTGTATTGAATCCCGTTGCAATTTCTATGTTTCATCAACACTCTGAAGGTCTACAGATTGCAGTAAGTCTCCAGCAGTGCTTCGGAACCTACCACTGGTCTCCCAGGATTCGAACAAAGTATAGACAGTTTGAGGCATTACTCCTATAAACAAAAGTTTTCATGGTGCCTGTTATATTCAATCCCGTTGCAATTTCCGTGTTTCATCAACACTCTGAAAGCCCACAGATTACAGGAAGCCTCCAGCTGTGCTTCGAAATCTACTACTGGTCTCCAAGGAATCGATCAAAGCACAGAAAGTTTGAGCCATTACTCCCGTGCACAAAAGTCGGCAATTTGACTTTTGTATTCAAACCCGATGCAATTTCTGTGTTTTATCAACACTCAGAAGGATCACAGATTACAGGAATCCTCCATCTTTGCTACGAAAACTACTACTAGCCACCCAGGAATCGGACCAAGCACAGACAGTTTGAAGCATTACTGCCATGTACATAATTAGGCATGGTGCCTTTTGTACTCAATCCCGATGCAGTTTCAGTGTTTCATCAACACTCTGAAAGCTCACAGATTACAGGAATTCTCTAGTTGTGCTTCAAAAACTTTTACTGGTCTCCCAGGAACCGATCAAAGCGCAGACCGTTTGAGGCATTACTCCCATATACAAAAATCGGCATGGTGCCAGTTGTATTCGATACTGATGCCATTTCTGTGTTTCATCAACACTCAGAAGGTCCACAGATTTAAGGATGCCTCCAGCTGTGCTTCGAAAACAACTACTGGTTTTCCTGTAATCGATCAAAGAACAGACAATTTGAGGCATTACTACCATGGACAAAAGTCGGCATGGTGCCTGTTGTATACAATCCCGATGCAATTTCAGTATTTCATTAACACTCCGAAGGTACACAGATCACAGGAAGCCTCCGGGTATGCATCGGAAAATACTACTGGTCAAGCAGGTATCGGTCAAATCATAGACAGTTTGAGCCATTACTCCTATTAACAAAAGTTAGCATGAAGCCTTTATTATTCAATACCGATTCAATTACTTTGTTTATCAACACTCTGAAGGTCCACATATTACAGGAAGCCCCCAGCTATGCTTCGGAAACTACTACTGGCCTTCCAGGAATAGATCAAAGCACTGACTGTTTGGGCATTACTCCCATTGACATATTTTATGGAGGTGCCTTTTGTATTCAATCCCGACGCTTTTTTTCCGTTTTATCAACACTCAGAACGTCCACAAATTACAGAAAGCCTTCAGCTCGTCTCCCATGAATCGATCAAATCACAGACAGTTTGTGGCATTACTCCCATGGACAATAGTCGGCATGGTGCCTGTTGTATACAATCAAAATGCACCTCTGTATTTCATCAACGCTCCGAAGATCCACAGATCACAGGAAGCGTCCGGCTGTTCTTCGGAAATTACTACTGGTCTCGCATGAATTCGTCAAATCGTAGACAGTTTGAGGCATTACATCTTTGGATAAAAGTCGATATGGTGCCTTTTGTATTCAATCCCGATGCCATTTCCGTGTTTCAATTACACTCTGAAGGTCCAAAGATAACAGGAAGACTCCTGCTGTGCTTCTGGAACTGCTATTGGTCACATAGGAATCGATCAAGGCCCAGACAGTTTGTGGCATTACTGCCATGAACAATAGTTGGGATGGTGCCTGTTGTATTCAATCCCGATGCAAATTCTGTATTTCATCAACACTTCGAAGGTACACAGATCACAGGAAGCTTCCGGCTGTGCTTCGGAAAATATTACTGGTCTCCCAGCAATCGGTGAAATCATAGACAGTTTGAGTCATTACCCCTTGTTAAAAAGTCGGCATGGTGCCTGTTGTTTTCCATCCCGATGCAATTTCTGTCTTTCATCAACACTCTGAAGGTCCGCAAATTACAGGAAGCCTCCGTCTGTGCTTCGGAAGCTACGACTGGTCTCCCAGTAATCGATCAAAGCATAGTCAGTTTTTGACATTACTCCCATAGAGTAAAGTCGGCCTGGCGCCAGTTGTATTCAATCCCGTTGCCATATCCGTGTTTCATCAACACTCTCAAGGTCCAAAGATTACAGGATGCCTCTACTTCTGCTTCTGGAATTACTACTGGTCTCCCAGGAGTCGATCAAAGCACAGACTGTTTGAGGCATTACTCCCATGGACAATAGTCGGCATGGTGCCTGTTGCATTCAATCCCGATGCAATATCTGTATTTCATCAACAGTCCGAAGGTACACAGATCACAGGAAGCCTCAGGCTGTGCTTCGGAAAATACTACTGGTCTCCCAGGAATCGGTAAGATCGTAGACAGTTTGAATCATTACACCTTTGTATAAAAGTCGATATGGTGCCTGTTGTATTCAATCCGAATGCAAGTTCTGTGTGATGTCAAAACTCCGAAGGCCCACAGATTACATGAAGCCTCCAGCTGTGCTTCGGGAACTGCTACTGGTCTCCCCGGAATCGATCATAGTACAGACAGTTTGAGGCATTACTCCCATGGACAAAAGTCGGCATGGATCCTGTTGTATTCAATCCCGATGCCATTTCTGTGTTTCATCAACACCCTGAGGGTCCAAAGATTACACGAAGGCACATGCTGTGCTTGGGAAACTACTACTGGTCTCCCCGGAATTGATCAAAGCACAGTCAGTTAGAGGCATTACTCCCATGAATAAAAGACGGCATGGTGCCTTTTGTATTCAATCCTGTTGCAATTTCTGTGTTTCTTCAACACTCAGTACGTCCACAGATTACAGGAAGCTTCCAGCTATGCTTCGGAAACAACTACTTGTTTCGATTAATCGATCAAATCACAGACAGTTTGAGGCATTACTCCCATGGACAAAAGTCGGCAATTTGCCATTTGTACTCAAATCCGATGCACTTTCTGTGTTTTATCAACACTCGGAAGGTCCACACATTTAATGGTGCCTCCAGCTGTGCTTCGGAAACCACTACTGGTCTTCCAGGAATCGATTAAAGCACAGACAGTTTGAGGCATGACTCCCATGAACAAAAGTCGTCATGGATCCTGTTGTATTCAATCCCGATGCCATTTCTGTGTGTTATCAACACTCAGACGGTACACAGATCACAGGAAGCCTCCGGCTATGCTTCAGAAAATACTACTGCTCTCCCAGGAATCGGTCGAATCGTCGACAGTTTGAGGCAAAAGAGTGCATGGTGCCTGTTGTATTGAATCCCGTTGCAATTTCTATGTTTCATCAACACTCTGAAGGTCTACAGATTACAGTAAGTCTCCAGCAGTGCTTCGGAACCTACCACTGGTCTCCCAGGATTCGAACAAAGTATAGACAGTTTGAGGCATTACTCCTATAAACAAAAGTTTTCATGTTGCCTGTTGTATTCAATCCCGTTGCAATTTCTGTGTTTCATCAACACTCTGAAAGCCCACAGATTACAGGAAGCCTCCAGCTGTGCTTCGAAATCTACTACTGGTCTCCAAGGAATCGATCAAAGCCCAGAAAGTTTGAGGCATTACTCCCGTGCACAAAAGTCGGCAATTTGCCATTTGTACTCAAATCCGATGCACTTTCTGTGTTTTATCAACACTCGGAAGGTCCACACATTTAAAGGTGCCTCCAGCTGTGCTTCGGAAACCACTACTGGTCTTCCAGGAATCGATTAAAGCACAGACAGTTTGAGGCATGACTCCCATGAACAAAAGTCGTCATGGATCCTGTTGTATTCAATCCCGATGCAATTTCTGTGTTTTATCAACACTCAGAAGGATCACAGATTACAGGAATCCTCCATCTTTGCTACGAAAACTACTACTAGCCACCAAGGAATCGGACCAAGCACAGACAGTTTGAAGCATTACTGCCATGTACATAATTAGGCATGGTGCCTTTTGTACTCAATCCCGATGCAGTTTCAGTGTTTCATCAACACTCTGAAAGCACACAGATTACAGGAATTCTCTAGTTGTGCTTCAAAAACTTCTACTGGTCTCCCAGGAACCGATCAAAGCGCAGACCGTTTGAGGCATTACTCCCATATACAAAAATCGGCATGGTGCCAGTTGTATTCAATACTGATGCCATTTCTGTGTTTCATCAACACTCAGAAGGTCCACAGATTTAAGGATGCCTCCAGCTGTGCTTCGAAAACAACTACTGGTTTTCCTGGAATCGATCAAAGAACAGACAGTTTGAGGCATTACTACCATGGACAAAAGTCGGCATGGTGCCTGTTGTATTCAATCCCGATGCAATTTCAGTATTTCATTAACACTCCGAAGGTACACAGATCACAGGAAGCCTCTGGGTATGCATCGGAAAATACTACTGGTCAAGCAGGTATCGGTCAAGTCATAGACAGTTTGAGCCATTACTCCTATTAACAAAAGTTAGTATGAAGCCTTTATTATTCAATACCGATTCAGTTTCTTTGTTTATCAACACTCTGAAGGTCCACAGATTACAGGAAGCCTCCAGCTATGCTTCGGAAACAACTACTGGTATTCCAGGAATAGATCAAAGCACTGACTGTTTGGGCATTACTCCCATTGACATATTTTGGGGAGGTGCCTTTTGCATTCAATCCCGACGCTTTTTTTGCGTTTTATCAACACTCAGAACGTCCACAGATTACAGGAAGCCTCCAGCTCGTCTCCCATGAATCGATCAAAACACAGACAGTTTGAGGCATTGCTCCTATTAACAAAAGTTAGCATGAAGCCTTTATTATTCAATACCGATTCAGTTTCTTTTTTCATCAACACTCTGAAGCTCCACAGATTACAGGAAGCCACCTTCTGTGCTTCGTAAACTACTACTGGTGTCCCAGGAACCGATCAGAGCACAGACAGTTTGAGGCATTACTCCCATATACAAAAGTCGGCATGGTGCCTGTTATATTCAATCCCGATGCAATTACTGTGTTTCATCAACACTCTGAAGGCTCCAAACATTACAGGAAAACTCCAGCACTGACGTTTTCAGGCTTTACTCCCATGGACATAATTAGGGAAGGTGGCTTTTGTATTCAAACCCGATGATTTTCTGTGTTTTATCATCACTCAGAACGTACACAGATTACAGTAAGACTCCAGCTGTGCTACGGAAACTACTGCCAATCACAAAGGAATCGGTCAAAGCACAGACTGTTTGATTCATTACTCCAATGTACATAAGTCGTCATTGTGCCTGTTGTATTCAATATCGATGCTGTTTCAGTGTTTCATCAAAACTCTGAAGGTCTACAGATTAAAGGGGAGCCTCCAGCTGTGCTTCGGAAGCTACTACTGGTGTCCCAGGAATCGATCAACGCACAGACAGTTTGAGGCATTACTCCCATGGACAAAATTCGGCAATTTGCTGTTTGTACTCAAACCCGATGCACTTTTTGTGTTTTATCACCACTCACAAGGTCCACAGTTTTAAGGATGCATCCAGCTGTGCTTCAGAAACTGGTACTAGTCTTCCAGGAATCGATCAAAGCACAGACAGTTTGAGGCATTACTCCCATGGACAAAATTCGGCAATTTGCTGTTTGTAGTCACTCCCGATGCAATTTTTGTGTTTCATCACCACTCAGAAGGACCACAGATTTAAGGATGCCTCCAGCTGTGCTTCAGAAACTAGTACTGGTCTTCCAGGAATCGAACAAAGCACAGACAGTTTGAGGCATTACTCCCATATACGAAAGTCGTCATGGTGCCTCTTATATTCAATCCCGATGCTATTTATGTGTTTCATCAACACTCTGAAGGTCCAAAGATTACAGGAAGATGTGCTTCCGAAACCACTACTGGTCTTCCAGGAACCGATCAAAGCACAGACCGTTTGAGACATTACTCCCATGGTCAAAAGTCGGGATGGTGCCTTTTGTATTCAATCCCGATGCAATTTCTGTGTTTCATCAACACTCTGAAATTCCACAGATTACAGGAAGCCTCCAGCTGTGCTACGGAAACTACTACAGGTCTCCTAGGAGTCGATCAAAGCACAGACAGTTTGAGGCTACTCTCATGTACATAAGTCGGCAATTTGCCTTTTGTATTCAATCCCTGTGCAATTTCTGTGTTTTATCAACACTCAGAAGGTCCACAGATTACAGGAAACCTCCGGCTTTGCTACGGAAACTACTGCTAGTC
The DNA here is from genome assembly GCF_023897955.1 of Schistocerca gregaria. Classification (NCBI taxonomy): domain Eukaryota; kingdom Metazoa; phylum Arthropoda; class Insecta; order Orthoptera; family Acrididae; genus Schistocerca; species Schistocerca gregaria. Next base: position 47,679,418 of record NC_064927.1, read on the forward strand.
TCCCAGGAATCGATCGAAGCACAGACAGATTCAGGCATTACTCCCTTGTACATAATTCGGCATACATCTACATGCCTACTCTGCAATTCGCATATAAGTGCTTGGCAGAGGGTTCATCGAACCACAATCATACTATCTCTCTACTATTCCACTCCCGAACAGCGAGCGGGAAAAACGAACACTTAAACCATTCTGTTCGAGCTCTGATTTGACTTATTTTATTTTGATGATCATTTCTACCTATGTAGGTTGGGCTCAACAAAATATTTTCGCATTCGGAAGAGAAAGTTGGTGACTGAAATTTCGTAAAAAGGTCTCGCCGCGACGAGAAACGTGTATGCTGTAATGACTTTCATCCCAACTTGTGTATCATATCTGCCACACTCTCTCCCCTATAACGTGATAATACAAAACGAGGTGTCCTTTGTTGCACCCTTTCGATGTCCTCCATCAATCCCACCTGGTAAGGATCCCACACCGCGCAGCAATATTCTAACAGAGGACGAACGAGTGTAGTGTAAGCTGTCTCTTTAGTGGACTTGTTGCATCTTCTAAGTATCCTGCCAATGAGACGCAACCTTTGGCTCGCCTTCCCGACAATATTATCTATGTGGTCCTTCCAACTGAAGTTGTTCGTAATTTTAACACCCAAGTACTTAGTTGATTTGACAGCCGTGAGAATTGTACTACTTATCGAGTAATCGAATTCCAACGCATTTCTTTTGGAACTCATGTGGATCATCTCACACTTTTCGTAATTTAGCGTCAACTGCCACCTGACACACCATACAGCAATCTTTTCTAAATCGCTTTGCAACTGATCCTGGTCTTCGGATGACCTTACTAGACGGTAAATTACAGAATCATCTGCGAACAATCTAAGAGAACTGCTCAGATTGTCACCCAGGTCATTTATATAGATCAGGAACAGCAGAGGTCCCAGGACGCTTCCCTGGGGAACACCTGATCTCACTTCAGTTTTACTCGATGATTTGCCGTCTATTACTACGAACTGCGACATTCCTGACAGGAAATCACGAATCCAGTCGCACCACTGAGACGATACCCCATAGCTCCGCAGCTTGATTAGAAGTCGCTTGTGAGGAACGGTGTCAAAAGTTTTCCGGAAGTCTAGAAATATGGAATCAACTTGAGATCCCCTGTCGATAGCGGCCATTAGTTCGTGCGAATAAAGAGCTAGCTGCGTTGCACAAGAGCGATGTTTTTTGAAGCCATGCTGCTTACGTGTCAATAGATCGTTCCCTTCGAGGTGATTCATAATGTTTGAATACAGTATATGCTCAAAAACCCTACTGCAGACCGACGTCAATGATATAGGTCTGTAGTTAAATGGATTACTCCTACTACCCTTCTTGAACACTGGTGCGACCTGCGCAATTTTCCAATCTTCAGGTACAGATCTATCGGTGAGCGAGCGGTTGTATATGAGTGCTAAGTAGGGAGCTATAGTATCAGCGTAATCTGAAAGGAACCTAATCGGTATACAATCTGGACCTGAAGACTTGCCGTATCAAGCGATTTGAGTTGCTTCGCAACCCTAAGGTATCTACTTCTGAGAAACTCATGCTAGCAAATGTTCGTGTTTCAAATTCTGGAATATTCCATTCGTCTTCCCTGGTGAAGGAATTTCGGAAAACTGCGTTCAATAACTCCGCTTTTGCGGCACAGTCGTCGATAACAGTACCATCGGCACTGCGCAGCGAAGGTATTGACTGCGTCTTGCCGCTTGTGTACTTTACATACGACCAGAATTTCTTCGGATTTTCTACCAAATTTCGAGACAATATTTCGTTGTGGAACCTATTAAACGCATGTCGCATCAAAGTACGTGCCAGATTTCGCGCGTCAGTAAGTTTTAGTCCATCTTCGGGATTTCGCGTTCTTCTGAACTTCGCATGCTTTTTCCGTTGCCTGTGCAACAGCGTTCGGACCTTTTTTGTGTACCACGGAGGATCTGTTCCATCTCTTACCAATTTATGAGGTATGAATATCTCAATTGCGGTTGCGACTATATCTTTGATTTTGAGCCACATGTCGTCTACATTCGCATAGTCAGTTCGGAAGGAATGGAAATTGTCTTTTAGGAAGGCTTCTAGTGGCACTTTATCCGCTTTTTTAAATAAAATTATTTTGCGTTTGTTTCTGATGGATTTGGAAGAAATGGTGTAGAGCCTAGCTACAACGACCTTGTGATCACTAATCCCTGTATCAGTCATGATGCTCTCTATCAGCTCTGGATTGTTTGTGGCTATGAGGTCAAGTGTGTTTTCGCAACCATTTACAATTCGCGTGGGTTCGTGGACAAACTGCTCGAAATAATTTTCGGAGAAAGCATTTAGGACAATCTCGGAAGACGTTTTCTGCCTACCACCGGTTTTGAACAAGTATTTTTGCCAACATACTGAGTGTAGGTTGAAGTCCCCACCAACTATAACCGTATGAGTGGGGTATTTATTTGTTACGAGACTCAAACTTTCTCTGAACTGTTCCGCAATTGTATCATCGGAGTCTGGGGTCGGTAGAAGGAGCCAATTATTAACTTAATTCGGCTGTTAAGTATAACCTCCACCCATACCAATTTGCACGGAGTATCTACTTCGACTTCACTACAAGATAAACCACTACTGACAGACACAAACTCTCCACCACCAATTCTACCTAATCTATCTTTCCTGACACCGTCTGAGACTTCGTAAAAATTTCTGCAGAACTTATTTCAGGCTTTAGCCAGCTTTCTGTACCTATAACGATTTCAGCTTCTGTGCTTTCTATTAGCGCTTGCAGCTCAGGGACTTTCCCAGCACAGCTACAACAATTTACAACTACAATTCCGACTGTTCCTTGATCCAAGCAGGTCCTTTATTTGACATCCACCCTTCGAGATTGCAGCCCACAGCGTACTTTCCCGAGGCCTTCTAAGCTAAAAAACCGCCCAGTCCACGCCACACAGCCTCCGTGTGTAGCCGCCAGCTGAGTGTGCCTGTAGTATTCAATCCCGACGCTGTTTCAGTGTTTCATCAACTTTCTGAAGGTCCACAGATTGCAGGAAGCCTCCAGCTGTGCTTCAGAAACTACTACTGGTCTCCCAGGAATGAATCAAAGCACAGACAGGTTGAGGCATTACTCCCATTGACAAAAGTCGGCATGCTGCATGATGCATTCAATCCCATTGCAATTCCTGTGTTTCGTCAACTCTCAGAAGGTCCACAGGTTTATTGAAGCCTCCAGCTGTGCATTCGGAAACTACTACTGGTCTTCCAGGAATCGATCAAATTACAGACACTTTGAGGCATTACGTCCATGGACAAAAGTTTGCATGGTGCATGTTGTATTCAATCCCGATTCAATTTCTATGTTTCATCAACCCTCTGGAGGTCCACAGATTACAGGAAGTGTACAGCTGTCCTTAGAAAACTACTACTGGTCTCCCAGGAATCGAACAAATCGTAGACTATTTAAGGCATTACTCCAATGGATAAAAGTCGGCATGGTGCCTGTTGTATTCAATCCCGATGCCATTTCTCTGTTTCATCCACACTCTGAAGGTCCAAAGATTACAGAAAGGCTCCAGCTGTGCTTCCGAAACCACTATTGGTCTCCCAGGAATCAATCAAAGCACAGACAGTTCTAGGAACTACTCCCATGGATAAAAGTCGGATTGGAGCCTGTTGTATACAATCCCGATGCAGTGTCTGTGTTTCATCAACACTCTGAAGGGCCAAACATTATACGAGAGTTCCGGCTGTGCGTCTGAGACTACTACTAGTCTCCCAGGAATCGATCAAAGCACAGAATGCTTGATGCATTACTCCCATATACAAAAATCCTCATGGTGTCTGTTGTATTCAGTTCCGATGCCATTTCTGTGTTTCATCAACACTCTGAAGGGCCACAGATTACAGGAAGCCTGCAGCTATGCTTCGGAAGCTACTACTAATCTCCCAGGAATCGATCAAACCACACACACTTTGAGGCATTACTCCCATGAGCAAAAGTCGGCAAGGTGCCTGTTGTATTCAATCCCGATTCAATTTCTATGTTTCATCAACCCTCTGAAGATCCACAGATTACAGGAAGTGTCCAGTTGTTGTTAGGAAACTACTACTGGAATCCCAGGAATCGAACAAATCATAGATTATTTAAGGCATTACTCCAATGGACAAAAGACGGCATAGTGCCAGTTTTATTCAATCCCGATGCCATATGTGTGTTTCATCCAATCTCTGAAGGTCCAAAGATTACAGAAAGGCTTCAGCTGTGCTTCCGAAACCTCTATTGGTCGCCCAGGAATCAATCAATGAATAGACAGTTCTAGGAATTACTCCCATGGATAAAAGTCGGAATGGTGCCTGTTGTATTCAATCCCGAAACAGTGTCTGTGTCTCAACAACACTCTGAAGGGGCAAAGATTAAACGAGAGTTCCGGCTGAGCATCTGAGACTATTACTGGTCTCCCAGGAATCGATCAAAGCACAGACAGTTTGAGGCATTACTTCCAAGGACAAAAGTCGGCAAGGTGCCTTTTGTATTCAATCCCGCTGCAGTTTCGGTGTCTTATCAACACTCAGAAGGTCCAGAGATTACAGGAAGCCACCAGCTGTGCTACGGAAGCTACTACTAGACTACTAGGAATCGATCAAATCACAGACAATTAGAGGCATTACTCCCATGTTCATAAGTCGGCATGGTGTCTGTTGTATTAAATCCCGATGCAGTTTCAGTGTTTGATCAACACTCTGAACGTCCGCAGATAGAGGAAGCCTCCATCTGTGATTCGGAAGCTACTACTGGTCTCCCAGGAATCGATCAAATCATAGACAGTTTTTAGTATTACTGCCATAGAGAAAAGTCGGCATGGTGCCTGTTGTATTCAATACCGATGGTATTTCCGTGTTTCATCAACACTCTGAAGGTCCACTGATTACAGGAAGCCTCCAGCTGTACTTCGGACACTACTGCTGGTCTCCCAGGAATCGATCTCAGCAAAGACAGTTTGAGGCTTTACTCCCATGGACAAAAGTCGGCATGGTGGCTGTTGTTTTCAATCCCGATGCAATTTGTGTATTTCATCAACACTACGAAGGTACACAGATCACAGGAAGCTTTCGGCTGTGCTTCGGAAATTACTACTGGTCTCCCAGGAGTCGGTCAAATCATAGACAGTTTGGGCATTACTCCCTTGGAAAAAAGTCGGCATGGTGCATGTTGTATTCAATCCCGACGCTAATTCTGTGGTTCATCAACACTCTGAAGGTCTAAAGATTACAGAAAGGTTTCAGCTGTGCCTCCGATACCACTACTGGTCTCCCAGGAATCATTCAAAGCACAGAGAGATTGATTAATTTATTCCCATGGACAAAAGACTGCATGGTGCCTGTTGTATTCCATCCCGTTGCAGTTTCTGTGTTTCATCAACACTCTGAAGGGCCAAAGATTACAGGAAGGCTCCAGCTGTGCTTCGGAAACTAGTACTGGCCTCCCAGGAATGGCTCAAAACAGATACAGCTTGAGGCATTACTCACAAATACAAAAGTTGGCATGGTGCCTGTTGTATTGTATCCCGGTGGAATTTCGGTGTTTCATCATCACTCTGAAGGTCGACAGATTACAGTAACTCTCCAGCTGTGCTTCGGCAGCTGCTACTGGTCTCCCACGAACAGATCAAAACCGAGATAGCTTAAGGCATTACTCCCATATACAAAAGTCGGCATGGTGCCAGTTGTATTCAATCCCGATGCAGTTTCTGTGTTTTATTAACACTCAGAAGGTCCACAGTTACAGGAAACCTCCAGCTCTGGTACGGAAACTACTACTGGTCTCCCAGGAATCGATGAAACACAGACGGTATGAAGCATTTCTATCATGGAAGAAAATCATCATGATGCCTGATTGTATTCACTCCCGATGCAATATCTGTTGTTCATCAACACTCTGAATGTCCAAAGATACCAGAAAGGTTCCAGCTGTACCTCCGATACCACCACTGGTCTCCCAGGAATCAATCAAAGACAGACAGATTCATTAATTTATTCCCATAGATAAAAGATTGCATGGTGCCTGTTGTATTATATCCCGATGCAGTTTCTCTGTTTCATCAACACACTGAAGGTCCAAAGATTACAGGAAAACTCTAGCTGTGCTTCGGAAACTACTACTGGTCTCCCAGGAATCGATCAAAGCACAGAAAATTTGAGACATTACTCCCTTGGGAAAAAGACGGCATTGTGCCTGTTGTCTTAATTCCCGATATAATTTCTATATTTCCTCAAAACTCTGAAGGTCCACAAATAACAGGAGGACTCCAGCTGTGTTTCGGAAACTACTAATGGTCTCCCAGGAATCGATCAAAGCACAGACAGTATGAAGCATTTCTCCCATGGAAGAAAATCATCATGATGCCTGATTGTATTCAATCCCGTAGCATTTTCAGTGGTTCATCAACACTCTGAAAGTCCACAGATTACAGGAAGCCTCCAGCTGTGCTTCGGAAACTACAACTGGTCGCCCAGGAATCGATCAAACACAGACAGTTTGAAGCATTTCTCCGATGGAGGAAAGTCATCATGATGACCGTCATATTCAATCCCGATGCAATTTCTATGTTTCTTTAACACACTGATGGTCCACAGATTGCAGGAAATCTCCAGCTTTGCTTCGGAAACTACTACTAGCCTTCCAGGAATCTAACAAATCATAGACAGTTTGAGGCATTACTCGAATGGACAAAAGTCGGCATGGATCCTGTTGTATTCAATCCCGTTGCAATTTCTGTGTTTCATCAAGACTCAGAATGTCCACAGATTACAGGAAGCTTCAAGCTGTGCCTCGGAAACTACTACTAGTCTCCTAGGAATCGATCAAAGCACAGACAGTTTGAGGCATTACTCCCGTAGACAAAAGTCGCCATGGTGACTGTTGTATTTAATCTCGATGCAATTGCAGTGAGTCATCAACACTCTGGAGGTCCACACATTACAGGAAGCCTCCACCTGATCTTCGGAAACTACTACTGGTCTCCCAGGATTTGATCAAAACACAGACGGTTTGATGCATTACTCCCATGGACAAAAGTTGGCATTGTGCCTGTTGTATTCAATCCAGATTCAATTTGTGTGATTCATCTACACTCTAAAGTTCCACAGATTACAGGAAGTCTCCAGCTGTGCTTTGGAAACTACTACTGGTCTTCCTTGAATAGATCAAATCAATGACAGTTTCAGGCAGTACTCCGAAATGCAAAAGTCGGCATGGTGCCTGTTGTTTTCAATCCTAAGGCAATTTCTGTGTTTTATCAACACTCAGAAGGTCCACAGATTATATGAAACCTCCACATGTGCTTCGTAAACTACTACTGTTCTAACAGGAATCGATCAAATGATAGACGGTATGAGGCATTACTCCCATTAACAAAAGCAAGCATGGTAGCTGTTGCATACAATGCAGATGGAATTTTAGTGTTTCATCAAGGCTCTGAATGTCCAAAGATTACAGGAAGGTTCCAGCTGTGCCTCCGATACCACTACTGGTTTCCCAGGAATCATTCAAAGCAGAGACAGAGTGATTAATTTATTCCCGTAGATAAAAGACTGCATTGTGCCTGTTGTATTCAATCCCGATGCAGTTTCTGTGTTTCATCAACACACTGAAGGGCCAAAGCTTACAGGAAATCTCAGCTGTTCTTCGGAAACTACTACTGGCCTCCCAGGAATCGATCAAACCACATAAAGCTTGAGTCACAAATACAAAAGTTGGCAAGGTACCAGTTGCATTGAAACCCGATGCTATTTCGGTGTTTTATCAACACTCAGGAGGTCCAAAGATTACAGGAAGCCTCCAGCTCTGGTACGAGAACTGCTACTGGTCACCCAGGAATCGATCAAACACAGACAGTTGGAAGCATATCTTCCATGGAGGAAAGTCATCATGATGGCTGTTGTTTTCAATACCAATGAAATTTCTGTGTTACATCAACACTCTGAAGGTCCACAGATTACAGGAAGCCTCCAGCTTTGCTTCGGAATATATTACTCGTTTCTCAGGAATCGATCAAAGCACAGAGAGTTTGAGGCAGTACTCAAATGAATAAAAGTGGGCATGGATCCTGTTGTATTCAACCCCGTTGCAATTTCTGTGTTTCATCAACACTCAGAATGTCCACAGATTACAGGAAGCTTCCAGCTGTGCCTTGGAAACTACCACTAGTCTCCCAGATATCGATCAAAGCACAGACAATTTGAGGCATTACACCCGTGGACAAATCTCACCATGGTGCCTGTTGTATTCAATCCCTATGCAATTTCTGTGCATCATCAACACTCTGGAGGTCCACAGATTACACGAAGCCTACAGCTGTTCTTCGGAAACTACTACTGGTCTCCTAGGATTCTATCAAAGCACAGACAGTTTGAGGCATTACTCCCATGGAGAAAAGTGGGCATGGTGCCAGATGTATTCAGTCCTGATTCTATTTCTGTGATTCATCTACACTCTAAAGATCCACAGATTACAGGATGTCTCCAGCTGTGCTTCGGAAACTGCTAATGGTCTCCCTGGAATCGATCAAAGCACATACTATTTGAGGAATTCCTCCCATGGGCAAATGTCGGCATGTTGCCTGTTGTATTCAATCCCGATGCAATTTCTTTTCTTCATCAACACTCTGAACGTCCACAGATCACGAGAAGCCTCCAGCTGTGCTTTGGAAACTACTACTAGTCTCCAAGGAATCGATCTAATAACAGAAAGCTTGAGGCATTACTCCCATGGACAAAAGTCCGCATGGTGCCTGTTGTATACAATCCCAATGCTGTTTCTGAGTTTCATCATCACTCTGAAGGTCCACAGGTTACAGGATGCCTCCAGCTGTGCATCGGAAACTTTTGCTAGTCTTCCAATAATCCATCAAAACACAGCCAGTTTGAGGCTGTAATCCCAAATACAAAAGTCGGCATAGTGCGTGTTGTATTAAATCCCGATGCAATTTTGTTTTATCAACACTCTGATGGTCCACAGATTATAGGAAACCTCCATCTGTGCTTCGGAAACTACTACTGGTCTAACAGGAATCGATCAAAAGATAGTCGGTTTGAGGCATTACTCCCATTAACAAAAGCAAGCACGGGGCCTGTTGTATTCAATCCCGACGCTATTTCTGTGTTTCATCAACACTCTGAACGGCCACAGAATACAGAAAGCCGCCAGCTCTGCTTCGGGAACTACTACTGGTCGCCCTGGAATCGATCGAAGCACAGACAATTTTTCTGACATTACTCAAATTACAAAAGTCGGCATGGATCCTGTTGTATTCAATTACGATTCAATTTCTGTGTTTCATCAACATTCCGAAGCTCTATAGATTACGGGAAGAATACAGCTGTGCTTCGGAAACTACTTCTGGTCTCCCAGGAATCGATCAAAGCACAGCCTGTTTGAGTCAATATCCTTAAGGATAAAGGTCGGCATAGTGCTTGTAGTATTCAATCCCGATGCTATTTCATTGTTTTATCAACACTCTGAAGGTCCACAGAATACATGAAACCTTCAGCTGTGCTTCGGAAAATACTACTGGTCACCCAGGAATCGATCGAAACACAGACAGTTTAATGCATTACTCCCATGGACAAAAGTTTGCATTGTGCCTGTTGTATTCAATCCCGATGCAGTTTCTGGGTTTCATCAACACTCTGAAGGGCCAAAGATGACAGGAAATCTCCAGCTGTGCTTCGGAAAATACTACTGGTCTTCCTTGAATAGATCAAATCAATGACAGTTTCAGGCAGTACTCCGAAATGCAAAAGTCGGCAATGTGCCTGTTGTTTTCAATCCCAATGGAATTTCTGTGTTTTATCAACACTCTGAAGGCCCACAGATTATATGAAACCTCCAGATGTGCTTCGTAAACTACCACTGTTCTAACAGGAATCGATCAAAAGATAGTCGGTTTGAGGCATTACTCCCATTAACAAAAGCAAGCATGGTTGCTGTTGTATTCAATGCCGATGCAATTTTAGTGTTTCATCAAGACTCTGAAGGTCCAAAGATTACAGAAAGTTTCTAGCTGTGCCTCCGATACCACGACTGGTTTCCCAGGAATCAATCAAAGCACAGACAGAGTGATTAATTTATTCCCGTGGACAAAAGACTGCATTGTGCCTGTTGTATTCAATCCCGATGCAGTTTCTGGGTTTCATCAACACTCTGAAGGGCCAAAGATGACAGGAAATCTCCAGGTGCTCTTCGGAAACTACTACTGGCCTCCTAGGAATCAATCAAAGCACAGAAATCTTGACTCATTACTGACAAATACAAAAGTTGGCATGGTGCCTGTTGTATTGAATCTCGATGCTATTTCTGTGTTTCATCATTATTCTGAAGTTCAGCAGATTACAGTAAATCTCGTGCTGTGCTTCGGAAACTACCACTGGTCTCCCAGGAATCGAGTAAAGCACAGACATTTTGAGGCATTACTCACATGGACTAATGTCGGCAAAGTGCCTTTTGTATTCAATCCCGCTGCAGTTTCTGTCTTTCATCAACACTCAGGAGGTCTACAGATTAGAGGAAGCCTCCAGCTCTGGTACGAGAACTACTACTGGTGTCCCAGAAATCGATCAAACACAGACAGTTTGAAGCATTTCTCCCATAGAGGGAAGTCATCATGATGCCTGTTGTTTTCAATCCCAATGCAATTTCTGTGTTTTATCAACACTCTGAAGGTCCGCAGATTACAGGAAGCCTCCAGATTTGCTTCGGAATCTACTACTCGTTTCTCAGAAATCGATCAAAGCACAGACTGTTTGAGGCATAACTCAAATGGACAAAAGTGGGCATGGATCCTGTTGTATTCAACCCCCTTGCAATTTCTGTTTTGCATCAACACTCAGAATGTCCACAGATTACAGGAACCTTCCAGCTGTTCTTCGGAAACTACTACTAGTCTACCAGAAATCGATCAAAGCACAGACAATTCGAGGCATTACTCCCGTGGACAAAACTCACCATGGTGCTGTTGTATTAAATCCCGATGCAATTTCTGTGCTTCATTAACACTCTAACAGGAATCGATCAAAAGTTAGTCGGTTTGAGGCATTACTCCCATTAACAAAAGCAAGCATGGTGCCTGTTGTATTCAATGCCGATGGAATTATAGTGTTTCATCAACACTCCGAAGTTCCACAAATTACAGGAAGTTTCCAGCTGTGCTTCTGAATCTACTACTGGTCTCCCAGGAAACGATCAAAGCACAGACAGTTTGAGGCATTACTCCCATGGATAAAAGTTGGCATCGTGCCTGTTGTATTAAATCAAGATTCAACTTCTGTGATTCATCTACACTCTAAAGTTCCACAGATTACAGGAAGTCTCCAGCTGTGCTTCGGAAACTACTACTGGTCTCCCAGGAATCGATCAAAGCACAGCCAGTTTCAGGAATTACTCCCATGGACAAAACTCGGCATGGTGCCTGTTGTATGCAGTCCCGATGCAATTTCTCTGTTTCATCAACACTCCGAAGTTCCACAAATTGCAGGAAGTTTTTAGCTGTGCTTCTGAATCTACTACTGGTCTCCCAGAAAACGATCAAAGCACAGACAGTTTGAGGCATTACTCCCATGGACAAAAGTTGGCATCGTGCCTCTTGTATTAAATCAAGATTCAACTTCTGTGATTCATCTACACTCTAAAGTTCCACAGATTACAGGAAGTCTCCAGCTGTGTTTCGGAAACTATTACTGGTCTCCCAGGAATCGATCAAAGCACAGCCAGTTTCAGGCATTACTCCCATGGACAAAACTCGGCATGGTGCCTGTTGTATACAGTCCCGATGCAATTTCTGTGTTTCATCAACACTCTGAAGGTCCACAGATTACACGAAGCCTCGAGCTGTGCTTTGGAATCTACTACTGGTCTCCCTTGAGTACATCAAATCAAAGACAGTTTGAGGCAGTACTCCGAAAGGCAAAAGTCGGCATGATGCCTGTTGTATACAATCTCAATGCAATTTCTGCGTCTTATCAACATTCTGAAGGTCCACAGATTATAGGTAACCTCCAGGTGTGCTTCGGAAACTACTACTGTTCTAACAGGAATCGATCAAATGATAGTCGGTTTGAGAAATTACTGCCATTAACGAAAGCAAGCATGGTGCCTGTTGTATTCAATGCTATTGCAATTTTGGTGTTTCATCAACACTCTGGAGGTCCACAAAATTATAGAAAGCTTCCTGCTGTTCTTCGGGAACTACTACTGGTATCCCAGGAATCGATAAAAGCACAGCCAGTTTGAGGCATTACTCCCATGGACAAAAGTCTACATGGTCCCTGTTATATACAATCCCGATGCAATTTCTGTGTTTCATCAACACTCTGAAGGTCCACAGATTACAGGAAGCCTCGAGCTGTGCTTCGGAAACTACTACTGGTCTCCCAGGCGTCGGCCAAAGTACAGAAAGTTTGAGGCATTTCTCCTATGGAAATAAGTCGGCACGGTGCCTGTTGTATTCAATACCTATGCACGTCCTGTGGTTGAATCGAACAAAGCACAGACAGGTGGCGCGTTACCCCCACTGACAAAAGTTGGCATGGTGCCTGTTGTATTAAATCCAGATTCAATTTCTGTGATTCATCTACACTCCAAAACTCCACAGATTACAGGAAGTCTCCAGCTGTGCTTCGGAAACTACTACTGGTCTCCCAGTAATCGAACAAGGCATAGACAGTTTGAGTCATTGCTCCCATGGACAAAAGTCGGAATGGTGCCTGTTGTATTCAGTCCCGATGCTATTTCTTTGTTTCATCAACACTCTGAAGGTCCACACATTACATGAAACCTCCAGCTACCCTTCGGAAAATACTACTGGTCTCCCAGGAATCGATCAAAACACAGACAGTTTGTGGAGTTACTCTCATGAAAAAAATTCGGCATGGTGCCTGTTGTATTCAATGCCGATGCAATTTTTTTTTCATCAACACTCTGAAGGTAGACAGACTACAGGAAGCCTCCAGATGTGCATCGCAAACGACTGCTCGTCTCCCAATAATCGATCAAAACACAGATAGTTTTAATCATTACTCCCATGGAGAAAAGTCGGAATGTTGTCTGTTGTATTCAATCCCCATGCAGTTTCTGAGTTTCATCAACACCCTGAATGTCCACAGATTATAGGTAACCTCCAGTTGTGCTTCGGCAACTACTATTGGACTAACAGGAGTCGATCAAAAGATAGACAGTTTGAGGCATTACTCCCATTAACAAAGGGTAGCATGGTGCCTGTTGTATTCAATCACAATGGAATTTCTGTGTTTCATTACACACTCTGAAGGTCCACTAATTAAAAGTTGTTTACAGCTGTTCTTCTGAAGCTACTACTAGTCTCCCAGGAATCGATCACAGGGGAGACAGTTTGAGCCATTACTCCCATATACAAAAGTCGGCATGGTCCCTGTTGTATTCCATCCCGATGCAATTTCTGTGTTTCATCAACACTTTGAAGGTCCACAGATTACAGGAGTCGTCCAGCTGAGCTTCGGAAAATACTACTGGTCACCCAAGCGTCGATCAAAGCACAAAAAATTTGAGGCATTACTCGCATGGAGAAAAGTCTGCATGGTGCCTGTTGTATTCAATCCAGATTCAATTTCTGTATTTCATCTACGCTCCGAAGCTCTACAGATTACGGGAAGCTTCCAGCTGTGCTTCGGAAACTACTACGTGTCTCCCAGAAATCGATCAAAGCACAGACTATTTGAGGCATTTCTCCCATGGACAAAAGTTGGCATGGTGACTGTTGTATTCAATCACAATGCAATTACTGTGTTTCATCAACTCTCTGAAGGTCCACAGATTACAGTAAGGCTCCAGCTGTGCATCTAAAACTACTACTGGTATCCCAGGAATCGATCAAAGCATATACAGTTTGAGGCATTACTCTCATGGACATAAGTCGGCATGGTGCCTGTTGTATTCAATCCCGTTTCAATTTCTGTGTTTCATTAACACTCTAAACGTCCAAAGATTACAGGAAGCCTCCAGCTGTGCTTCGAAAACTACGACTGGTCGCCCTGGAGTCGATCAATGCACAGACAGTTTAATTCATTACTCCCATGGACAAATGCCGGCATGGTGCGTGTTCTATTCAATCCCGAAGCAATCTATGTTTGTTCATCACTCCGAAGGTCCATAGATTGCAGGAAGCCTCCAGCTGTCCTTCGGAAATCACCACTGATCGCCCAGAAACCGATCAAAGCATAAACACGTTGTGGCATTACTCTCATTAATAAAACGTAGCACGGTGCCTGTTGTATTCAATCACAATGCAATTTCTGTGTTTCATCAACACTCTGAAGGTCCACAAGTTACAGCATGTTTCCAGCTGTTCTTCTGAAGCTACTACTGGTCTCCCTGGAATCGATGACAGGAGAGACAGTTTGAGCCATTACTCCCATATACAAAAGTCGCCATGGTTCCTGTTGTATTCAATCCCGATGCAATTTCTGTGTTTCATCAATACTTTGAAGGTCCACAGATTACAGGAACCCACCAGCTGTGCTTAGGAAAATACTACTGGTCTCCCAGGCGTCGATCAAAGCACAGAAAATTTGAGGCATTACTCCCATGGACAAAAGTCTGCATAGTGCATGTTGTGTTCAATCCCGAAGCACTTACTGTAGTTCATCAACACTCTAAAGGTCCACAGATTACAGGAAGCCTCCAGCTGTGCATCGCAAACTACTATGGTCTCCCAATAATCGATCAAAACACAGACAGTTTTAAACATTACTCCCATGGACAAAAGTCGGGATGTTGTCTGTTGTATTCAATCCCCATGCAGTTTCTGAGTTTCATCAACACCCTGAAGATCCACAGATTATAGGTAACCTCCAGCTGTGCTTCGGAAACTACTACTGGTCGAACAGGAATCGATCAAAAGAGAGTCAGTTTGAGGCATTACTCCCATTAACAAAAGATAACATGGTGTCTGTTGTATTAAATCACAAAGCAATTTCTGTGTTTCATCAACACTCTGAAGGTCCACAAATTACAGGATGTTTCCAGCTGTTCTTCTGAGACTACTACTGGTCTCCCAGGAATCAATCACTGGACAGACAGTTTGAGCCATTAACCCATATACACAAGTCAGCATGGGTCCTGTTGTATTCAATCCCGATGCAATTTCTGTGTTTCATCAACACTTTGAAGGTCCACAGATTACAGGAACCCACCAGCTGTGTTTAGGAAAACACTACTGGTCTCCCAGGCGTCGATCAAAGCACAGAAAATTTGAGGCATTACTCCCATGGACAAAAGTCTGCATAGTGCAAGTTGTATTCAATCCCGATGCACTTCCTGTATTTCATCAACACTCTGAAGGTCCACAGATTACAGGAAGCCTCCAGCTGTGCATCGCAAACTACTATGGTCTCCCAATAATCGATCGAAACACAGATAGTATTAAACATTACACTCCCATGGAAAAAAGTGGGGATGTTGTCTGTTGTATTCAATCCACATGCAGTTTCTGTGTTTCATCAACACCCTGAAGATCCACAGATTATAGGTAACCTCCAGCTGTGCTTCGGAAACTACTACTGGTCGAACAGGAATCGATCAAAAGAGAGTCAGTTTGAGGCATTACTCCCATTAACAGAAGGTAACATGGTGTCTGTTGTTTTTAATCACAAAGCAATTTCTGTGTTTCATCAACACTCTTAAGGTCCACAAATTACAGGATGTTTCCAGCTGTTCTTCTGAAGCTACTACTGGTCTCCCAGGAATCAATCACTGGACAGACAGTTTGAGCCATTACCCCCATATACACAAGTCGGCATGGTTCCTGTTGTATTCAATCCCGATGCAATTTCTGTGTTTCATCAACACTTTGAAGGTCCTCAGATTACAGGAACCCTCCAGCTGTGCTTCGGAAAATACTACTTGTCTCCCAGGCGTCGATCAAAGAAAAGACAGTTTGTGGAATTAGTTCCATGGACAAAAGTCAGGATGGTGCCTTTCGTATTCAATCTCAAAGCAATTTCTGTGTTTAATCAATACTCTGAAGTTCTCCGATTACAGGTAGCCTCCAGCAGTACATCGGAAACTACTACTGGTCTCCCAGGAATCGATCAAATCATAGACAGTTGAGACATTACTGCCATAGACAAAAGTCGGCGTGGTGCCTTCTGTATTTAATCACAATGCAATTTCAGTCTTTCATCAACACTCTGAAGGTCCTAAGATTAAAGGAAACCTCCAGCTGTACATCGGAATCTACTAATGTTCTCCAACAAATCGATCAAAGCATAGAAAGTTTAAGGCACTACTCCCATACACAAAACTCGGCACTGTTCCCCTTGTATTCAATCCCAATGCTAATTTTGTCTTTCATCAACACTCGGAAAGTCCACTGATTGCAGGAAGGCTCCAGCTGTACATCGGAAACTACTACTAGTCTCCCAGGAGTCCATGAAACATAGACAGCTTGATGCATTACCTCCATTGACAAATGTCGGCATAGTGCCTGTTGTCTTCAATCCCGATCCAATTTCTGTGTTTCATCTACACTCTGAAGTCCACAAATTTCAAAAATCCACCAGCTGCACTTCGGAAACTACTACTGGTCTCCCAGGATTCGATCAAGTCACTGACAGTTTGAGGCATTACTCCCATGGACAAAAGTCGGCAAGGTGCCTGTTGTATTCAATCCCGATGCAATCTCGGCTCTCATTAACTCTCGGAAGGTCCACAGATTACAGGAAGCCTCCAGCTGCTTTTTGGAAACCAGTACTGGTCTCCCAGGAATCAATAAAACCACAGACAGTATGAGACATGACTTCCATGGACAAAAGTCGGAATGGTGAATGTTGTATTCAATCGCGATATAATATCTGATTCATCAATACTCTGAAGGTCCACAAAATACTTGGAGCCTCTAGATGTGCTTCGAAATTATTACTGGTCTCGCAGGAATGGTTCAAAACACAGACAGCTTGACGCATTACTCCCATGGACCAAAGGTTAGCATGGCGCCTATTGTATTCAATCCCGATGCAATTTCTGTGTTTCATCAGCACTCTGAAGGTCCACAAATCACAGTAAGTTCCCAGCTATGCTTCGGAAACTACTACTCGTCTCACAGGAATGGATCAAGGTATAGACAGTTTGAGGATTTACTCCCATGGACAAAAGTCGGCATGGTGCCTTTTGTATTCAATCCCGATGCAATTTCTGTGTTTCATCAACACTCTGAACGTCCACAGATTACAGGAAGCCTCCAGTTGTTCTTTAGAAACTACAACTGTTCTCCCAGGAATTGATCAAACCATAGACAATTTGGTTCATTAACCACATGGAAATAAGTCGGCTTGGTGCTTGTTGTATTAAATCCCGATGCACCCTCTGTGTTTCATCAACACCCTGAAGTTCCACAGATTACAGGAAGCCACCAGGTGTACATCGGAAACTACTACTGGTCTCCTAGGAATAGTTCAAATCATAGGCAGGACGAAGCATTACTCCCATGGACAATAGTCGACTTGGTGCCAGTTGTTTTCAATCCCGATGCATTTTCTGTGTTTCATCAACACTCTGAAGGTCAACAAATTACAGGAAGCCTCCAGCTGCGTTTCAAAAACTACTACCGGTCTGCCAGGAATCCATCAAAGCATAGACATTTTGAGGCATTGCTCCTATGGACAAAACTCGGTATGGAGCCTGTTGAATTCAATACCGATGCAATTTGTGTGTTTCGTTGGCTCCATGAAGGTCCTTCGATTACAGGAAGCCTCCAATTGTGCTTCGGAAACTAATACTGTTCTCCAAGGAATCGATCCAAACATAGACAGTTTGACGCATTACTCCGATGGACAAAAGTCGGCATGGTGCCTGTTGTATTCAATGCAGATGCAATTTCTGTGTTTCATCAACACTCTGAAGTTCTACAGATTACAGGAGGCCATTAGCTGTGCTTGGGAAACTAGTACTGGTCTCCCACGGATCGATCAAAGCATATACAGTTTGAGGCATTATTCCCATCTACAAAAGTCTGCATGGTGCCTGTTGTATCGAATGCCAATGCAATTTCCGTGTTTTATCAACACTGTGAATGTCCACAGATTACAGGATGCCTCCAGCTGTGCATCAGAAACTACTACTGGTCTCCCTGGCATTGATCAAAGCATATACGGTTTGAGGCATTACTCCCATGGACATACGTCGGCATGGTGGCTATTGTATTCAATCCTGATGCAATTTCTGTGTTTCATCAACACTCAGAAGTTCCACAGATTACAGGAAGCCACCAGGAGTACATCTGAAGCTACTACTGGTCTCCCAGGATTCGATCAAAGCATAGATATATTGAGGCATTATTCCTATGGACAACACTCCGTATGGTGCCTATTGTATTGAATCCCGATGCAATTTCCGTGTTTCATCAACACTGTGAAAGTCCACAAATTACAGCATGCCTCTAGCTGTGCTTCAGAAACTATTTCTGGTCTTCCAACAACCGATCATAGCATAGACAGTTAGATTCATTACCTGCATGGACAAACTTTGTCATAGTGACATTTGTATTCAATGCCGATGCAATGTCTGTGTTTCATCAGCACTCTGAATGGCAACAGATTACAGGAAGCCTCCAGCTGTGCTTCGGAAACTACTACTGGTCTCCCAGGAATCGATCAAGGCATAGATAGTTTGATTTTTACAGTCATGGACAAAAGTCGGTATGGTGCGTGTTGTATTCAATTCCGAAGCAATTTCTGTGTTTAGTTGACACTCTGTAGTTCCACAGATTACAGGAAGCCTCCACCTGTGCTTCAGAAACTACTTATGTTTTCCCAGGAATTGATCAAAGCATAGACAGTTTGAGGCATTATTCCCTTGGACAAAAGTCATCATGGTGACTGTTGTATTGAATCCAGATTCAATGTCTGTGTTTCATCAACACTCCGAAGATCCACAGATTACAGGAAGCTTCCTGCTTTGCTTCGGAAACTACTACTGGTCTATCAGGAATCATTTAAATCATCGACATTTTGAATCATTACCCTCATGGACCAAAGTGGGCATGGGACGTGTTGTATTCAATCCCGATGCCATTTCTGTGTTGCATCCACACTCTGATGGTCCACAGATTACACTAAGCCTCCAGTTGTGTTTCGGGGTCCACTGATCTGCTCCCAGGAACCGATAAAAGCATTGACAGATTGAAGTATTATTCCCATGGACAAAAGTTGGCATGGTGCCTGTTGTGTTCACTCACAACGGAATTTCAGTATTTCATCAAAATGCAAAATGTTGAAGTCCAAGGCACCAAAGCCACGTAATAAGTCAATAGTCAATAACTGAAACTTGAATTGTACTGCTTCTTACTGTCCCATTACATCAACTTAGAAGCTTCTTCTGTGTTCAACTATGTTGTCTTTAGTGTCACTGCGTTCCGCAGCACGCCACATCAGTTTGCAGACGATAAATGTAACCGTTTGAGAGAGAAAAGCGGCCAATGTGACGATCTCGCATTACGTCGATATGATACCAAATGAAGAGAACGGTGCGATTTCTTATTTTTTTAATAGTTATGGACGCTTTTCACATTCTCTCGTCTAATGTGGCTACCAGACGTTGTTTCATGCAAAATGTTAATGTCGTCGGTCATGTCCAAGGCACCAAAGCCACCTAATAAGTCAAAAATCGATAACTGATACTTGAATTGTACTGCTTCTTACTGTCCGATTACATCATTTTAGAAGCTTCTTGTGCGTTCTGCTGTGGCCCTTTTAGTGTCTCCGCATACCGCAGCACGCCACATAGGGTTGCAGAGGATATATGTAACCGTTTGAGAGAGAAATGCGGCCAATGTGACGATCTGGCATTCCGGCGATATGATAGCAAATGACGAAAACAGTGTGATTTCTCAGTTTTTTACTACTTATGGACACTTTTCACATTCTCTCGGGTAACATGGCTGCCAGCCGTTGTCACATGACAATATTATGGTCCTCGGTTATGTCCAAGACACAAAAGCTACCTAATAAGTCAAATAATCGCTAACTGGAACTTGAATCGTACTGCTCCATACTGGCCGATTACATCAACTTCTTCTGTGTTCTACTATGGTGTTTTTAGTGTGTCCACCTACCGCAGCACGCAACATAGGTTTGCAGACGATATATGTAACCGTTTCAGAGAGAAAAGCTTCCAATGTGACGATCTTCTATCCCGTCGATACGATAGCAAACGACGAAAACATTGCGATTTCTCAGGTTTTTACTATTTATGGACACTTTTCACATTATCTCGTGTAACGTGGCTGCCAGCCGTTGTTACATGCAAAATCTTATGGTCAATGGTCATGTCCAAGACAACAAAGCCGAATAATACGTCAATAATCGATAACTAAAACTTGAAGCGTTCTGCTTATTACTGTCCGATAACATCAACTTAGAACCTTCTTGTGTGTTCTACTTATGTGCTTTTAATGTCTCCGCATTCCGCAGCGCGCCACCTAAGTTTGCAGACGATAAATGTAACCGTTTGAGAGAGAAAACCGTCCAATGTGACGATCTCGCATTACGTCGATACGATAGCAAATGACGAAAACGGTGCGATTTCTCACTTTTTTTACTACTTATGGACTTTTCACATTCTCTAGTGTAACGTGGCTACCAGACGTTGTTTCATGCAAAATATTAAGGTCGTCGGTCATGTCCAAGGCACCAAAGCCACGTAATAAGTCAATAATCGATAACTAAAAGTTGAATCGTACTGCTTCTTTCTGGCTGATTACATCAACATAGAAGTTTCTTCTATGTTCGACTGCAGTGCGTTTAGTGTCTCCGCATTCCGCAGCATGCCACATAAGTTTGTAGACGATAAATGTATCTTTTGAGAGAGAAAAGCGGCCAATTTGACGATCTCGCATTACGTCGATACGATAGGAAATGACGAAAACGGTGCGATTTATCACTTTTTTACTACTTATGGACACGGTTCACATTCTCTCGTGCAACGTGACTGCCAGTCGTTGTTTCAGCCAAAATCTTAAGGTCGTCGGTCATTTCCAAGGATCCAAAACCACCTAATAAGTCAATAATCGATAGGTAAAACTTGAATTGTACTGCTTCTTACTGGCCGATTACATCAACTTAGAAGCTTCTTCTGTGTTCTACTATGGTGTTTTTAGTGTCTCCACATACCGCAGCACGCCACATGGGTTTTGCAGAGGATATGTGTAACCGTTTGAGAGAGAAAAGCGGCCAATGTGACGATCTGGCATTCTTGCGATATGATAGCAAATGACGGAAACGGTGCGATTTCTCAGGTTTTTACTATTTATGGACACTTTTCACATTCTCTCGTGTAACATGGCCGCCAGCCGTTGTTACATGCAAAATCTTATGGTCTTCGGTCATGTCCAAGGCACCATAACCGGCTAATAAGTCAATAATAGATAACTAAAACTTGAATTGTACTGCTCCTTACTGGCTGATACATCAACTTAGAAGCTTCTTCTGTGTTCTACTCCTGTGCTGTTAGTTTTTCCGCATTCCGCAGTACCCACATGAGTTTGCAGAGGAAAACTGAAACCGTTTGAGAGGGAAAAGCGGCCAAAGTGACGATCTCGCAATACATCGATATGATACCAAATGACGAATAAGGTGCGATTTATTACTTTTTTACTAGTTATGGACGCTTTTCACATTCTCTCGTGTAACTTGGCTACCAGACGTTGTTTCATGCAAAATGTTAAGGTCGTCGGTGATGTCCAAGGGACCAAAGCCGGCTAATAAGTCAATAATCGATAACTAAAACTTGAATTGAACTGCTTTTTACAGGCTGATACATCTACTTAGAAGCTTCTTCTGGGTTCTACTGTGGTGATTTTAGTGTCTCCGCATACCGCAGCACGCCACATATGTTTGCAGACGATATATGTAACCGTTTGGGAGAGAAAAGCTTCCAATGTGACGATCTCTCATTACTTCGATATGATACCAAATGGCGAAAACGGTGCGATTTCTCACTTTTTTACTACTTATGGAATTTTCACAATCTCTCGTGTAACGTGGCTACCAGGCGTTGGTTCATGCAATATGTTAAGGTCGTCGGTCATGTCCAAGGCACCAAAGTTGGCTAATAAGCCAATAATCGATAACTAAAACTTGAATTATACTGCTTCTTACTGGCTGATTACATCAACTTAGAAGTTTCTTCTGAGTTCTACTGCGGTTCATTTAGTGTCTCCGCATTCCGCAGCACGTTACATAAGTTTGCAGACGATAAATGTAACCGTTTGAAAGAGAAAAGCGGCCAATGTGACGATCTCGCATTACGTCGATGCGATAGCAAATGACGAAAACGATGCGATTTCTCAGGTTTTTAATATTTATGGATACTTTTCACATTCTCTCGTGTAACATGGCTACCAGACGTTGTTACATGCAAAATCTTATGGCCCTCGGTCATGTCCAAGGCACGAAAAGCGGCTAATAAGTCAATAATAGATAACTAAAACTTGAAATGTACTGCTTCTTACTGTGCGATAACATCAACTTAGAAGCCTCTTCAGTGTACTACTGCTATGTTTTTAATGTCTCCGCAGTCTGCAGCACGCCACATAAGTATGCAGACGATAAATGTAAGCGTTTGAGAGAGAAACGCGGCCAATATGACGACCTCGCATTACGTCGGTACGTTAGCATAAGACGAAAACCCTGCGATTTCTCAAATTTTTATTATTTATGGACACTTTTCACGTTCTCTCGTGCTACGTCGCTGCCAGCAGTTTTTACATGCAAAATCGTATGGTCCTCAGTAATGCCTAAGACACCAAAGCCGGCTAATAAGTCAATAATCTATAACTAATACTTGAATTGTACTGCTTCTTACTGGCTGATACATCAACTTAGAAGCTTCTTCTGTGTTCAACTGCTGTGCTTTTAGTGTCTCCGAAGTCCGCAGCACTCCACATGAGTTTACAGACGATACATGTAACCGTTTGAGAGAGAAAGGCGTCCAATGTGACGATCTCGCATTACGTCGATACGATAGCAAATGACGAAAACGGTGCGATTTCTCACTTCTTTCTACTTATGGACACTTTTCACATTTTCTTGTGCAACGTGGCTGCTAGACCTCCCTTCATGCAAAATCGTAAGGTCCTAGCTCATGTCCAAGGGACCAAAGCCGGCTAAAAAGTCAATAATCGAAAACAAACCTTGAATTGTACTGCTTCTTACTGGCTATTACATCAACTTAGAAGCTTCTTCTGTCTTCTGCTATGGTGCTTTTAGTGTCTCCGCAAACCGCAGCACGCGACATAGCTTTGCACACGATAAATGTAACCGTTTCAGAGAGAAGAGCGGCCAATGTGACGATCTGGCATTTCGTCGATTCGATAGCAAATGACGTAAACGATCGGATTTCTCAGGTTTTTAATACATATGGACACTTTTCACATTCTCTCGTGCAACGTGACTGCTCGACCTCATTTCATGCAAAATCTTAAGGTCCTAGCTCATGTGCCAGGCACCAAAGCTGGGTAATAACTCAATAATCGATAACTAAATCTTGACTTGTAGTGCTTCTTACTGGCTAATTACATCAACCTATAAGTTTATTCTGTGTTTTACTGTATTGCTTTTAGTATCTGCGCCTACCGCAGCACGCGACATAACTTCGCAGACGATAAATGGAACCGTTTCAGAGAGAAAAGGGGCCATTGTGACGATCTGGCATTACCATGATTCCATAGCAAATGAAGAAAACGGGCGGATTTCTTAGGTTTTTACTACATATGTACACGTTTCACATTCTTCGTGTAACGTGGCTGCCAGGTCTCGTTTCATGCCATATCTTAAGGTCGTCGGTCATGTCCCAGGCACCAAAGCTGTCTAATAAGTCATAAATCGATAACTAAACTTGAATTGTACTACTTCTTACTGGCCGATTACATCAACTTATAGGATTCTTCTGTGTTCTGCTGCTGTGCTTTTAGTGTCTCCGCAATCCGCAGCACGCCACATAAGTTTGCAGACGATAAATGTAACCGTTTGGGAGAGAAAAGCGGCCAATGTAACGATTTGGCATTACGTCGATACGATAGCAAATGACGAAAACGGTGCGATTTCTCAGGTATATACTACATATGGACACTTTTCACATTCTCTCGTGCAACGTGTCTGCTAGTCCTCCGTTCATGCAAAATCGTAAGGTCCTAGCTCATGTCCAAGGCACCAAAGCCGGCTAATAAGTCAATAATCGATAAATAAAACTTGAATTGTACTGTTTCTTACTGGCAGATTACATCGACTTAGAAGCTTCTTCTGTGTTCTAGTGTGTTGCTTTTAGTGTCTCCGCATACCGCAGCACGCGACATCACTTTGCAGAGAGAAAAACGGGCAATGAGACGATCTGGCATTACGTTGATTCGATAGTAAATGACGGAAACGGGCGGTTTTGTTATATTTTTAGTACATATGAACACTTTTCACATTCTCCCGTGTAACGTGGCTGACAGATCTCGTTTCATGCCAAATCGTAAGGTCGTCGGTCATGTCCAAGGCACCAAAGCCGGAGAATGAGTCAATAATTGATGAATAAAACTTGAATTTTACTGCTTCTTGCTGGCCGATTAAATCAACTTAGAAGCTTCTTCTGTGTTCTACATTGTTGCTGTTAGTCCCTCCGCATACCGCAGCACGGAACATAAGTTTGCAGACGATGAAGGTAACCGTTTCAGAGAGAAATGAAACATTCTGTATCTGTGTCTACTGCCTGCTCATATTGTTTAAAGCAGGTTGCTCTAAATGCCCAGTGGATATGATTCCCTTATTACATTCTAAACAAACTCGGAATGGGAAAGACCAAGCTCTGCTTATACTTATAGTCTGGAAAGTTGATATATCTTAGTAAAATATGATGGTTAAAGATGTCCACTGAGTATTCCCATATACACTGAAATTAGCTTTGAACAACAAATTATTAATTGGCCACCTACTCATGACTCAATAGCTACTAAGATCTTTCACTGGTGAACGAGGTGACGACGTTGTTACGTCCATTAGAGGCTTCTGTAGTTTGCTGAGAATGATGTGAAATAATTGTGCCATGTGCTTTTCTGTGGAGTTTCGGAGTTAATTCTATAATGGTGCAGGATATTCATTCCTGCTGTTCTCATTCGAGGCAATCCTGGATTCTGAATCTCAAGCACTGGAAGATTAGAAACAGCAATACAACCTCTGTCTTCCTGGCTGTGCACTATTTCAAAGTGCTGGGGTTGACAATCTCGTCTCATAGTGCAGTACTTGTAGATTATTGTAAATAGATTATCTGTAATATTTAAAACATCTCATTCTAAACTTTCTAAAGATTGGGACTTTTCTGTTATGACCACTTTGTGTGTGAGGTGATAAATACCAGAAATTTGGTTGCATTTTGAAAAGCTAATGGTGACTGAGATTATTGTCTGTGTAAATTAATGGAACTGGATTTTTCCCGAGGTCGGCGGTTTTCCGAAAGTCGGCGTTTCTCCCGAGGTCGGCGTTTTTCCTGAGGTCGGCATTTTTCCCCGAGGTCGGCGTTTTTCCCCGAGATCTGCGTTTTTCCCCGAGGTCGGCGTTTTTCCCCGAGGTCGGCGTTTTTCCCCGAGGTCGGCGTTTTTCCCCGAGGTCGGCGTTTTTCCCGAGGTCGGCGTTTTTTCCCGAGGTCGGCGTTTTTCCCCCGAGGTCGGCGTTTTTCCCCTGAGGTCGGCGTTTTTTCACGAGGTCTGCGTTTTTGCCAAAAGGTCGGATCGGCGTTTTGTTTCCCGAGGTCTAGAAATCTATCGATATATTGAAAATCGAAAGTATTTTCATGTATATCGAACTATACTGATATGTCTTGTCATCTTGAAACATATATCAGATCACTAGATATCGTTATTTACCGAGTTAGCGATATATTTCGATATATTTATTTATTTAGAGAATCGTTTTCTTCGAGGTCAGATTTATTTTGAGACATCCATACATTTCATATTATCGATTCATTTCGATATATCGATTATATCCAAGGCACAAATTTATATCGAGTCGTTATTTTCGATATATCTGTTACATCGAGTAGCCTACGAATTTCGAGATATCGATTGATTTTGAAGTATCTGCTTATGTCGAGATATCGATTTATTTTGATATACGGATACAATACGGGTTGTCTATATATTTCGAGGTATCTATATATTTCCATGTATAGGTGTACACCAGATAGAGATTTCTTTCGAGATATATATATATTTCGAGATATCTATATATTTCGAGATATCTCTATATCTAAAGTAAACCATAAATTTCTAGATATCGCTATTTTAGAGAAATCTTTATGTTACGAGGTATCGATATATTTATAGATATAGATCTATTTCTGGATCACGATAATTTCGAGACCTCTAATTATTTCGAGATACCGATCCATTTCGTACGTCGAAATTCGCCCTGCTGTCGATACATTTCGAGATTTCGACTCATTTCAGTGTGTGTCTGTTGATTTGGATGTGTCGATTTATATCGATGTTTCGATTTATCTCTTGGTCTCGATTTATTTCGTGGTTTCGATTCATTTCGAGGTGGAGATTTATTTTGAGGTGTTGATTTATTTCGAGATGTCGATGTATTTCGAGGGGACGATATATTTCGACCTTATTTGTCGACTGCATCAGCTCAGAAACTATTTCGTACAGAGTGCTGCGACTGCATACCTCAGCACGCGAAATTAATTGCCAGACGATAAATGTAAACGTTTCCGAGAGAAAAGCGTCCATTCTGACGATTTCCCATTTCGTCATTAGGAAAACAAATGTAGAAAACGTAAGGTTTTCTTCGCTTTTTACTACACACTAACACTCCTCGCATTTTCCCGTGTGGTGTGGCTACCGGACCTCGGTCGTGCAAAATCGCAAGGTCCTATGTCAACTACAAGGCAGCAAATAAGGCCTATAATTGAATTTTC
This sequence comes from Schistocerca gregaria, assembly GCF_023897955.1. NCBI lineage: Eukaryota > Metazoa > Arthropoda > Insecta > Orthoptera > Acrididae > Schistocerca > Schistocerca gregaria. The sequence goes on from NC_064927.1 coordinate 47,706,421, forward strand.
AATATCTAAAACAAGACAGACACTGCTCCTTACTTGTCGACTCCATCAACTTAAGCTTCTATTTCGTACAGAGTGGTGCGACTGCATACCTCAGCAGGCGACATTGATTGCCAGACGATGAATGTAATCGTTTCCGAGAAAAAGCGTCCGATGTGACGAACTGGCACTACGTCAAACAAATGACGAAAACGTTAGGTTTTCTTCGGTTTTTCTGCCACTCAAAGTGCTGCCAACTTTCACCCCACCCCCTCCTCCCCCTCCCCAGTCGTGGCGATCAGCTGGTGTGATAGAAATGGACACAGGAAAGTAATAACGTTCCATGAAATCCAATTTCAGGGTTGTTCAAGAGTAAATGTTCCAGACGGTTTATTTCCATTAAGACACGCATACTAGGCATCTACAATGCCCCATCTGCCAGATCGTTTCTATTGTCAGCAGTGGAAAACAAAACTGTACTGAAGAAGCCATAGTGAGACGCGGTTTTTGGTAGACGAAATAATTGGAATTCTCTAGCCACTGATAATGATGATCTAATGATAATTCTGTTATTGTTTTGAAAGATGCATTTAAATATGCATTAAACGTAGCTCCAAATTATTTTGAGAATTATAATTGCGGTATGATGAATCTACATTGGAGATTTTGTAATGCTAAACATTTCGATCTGAGAATACTTTATGTGATAGAACGGCATTGACCTTGTGTGTCATTAGGGTAAAGTTAATTAGCCGCCATTAACATAAAATTTGAAAGTTCGTGGCAGATTAAAACGGTGTGCCCAACCGACACTCGAATTCGAGACCTTTGCCTTTCGCGGGCAAGTGCTCTACCATCTCAGCCACCGAAGCACGACTCACGCCCGGTACTCACAGTTTTACTTCTGCCAGTATCCGTCTCCTACCTTCCAAACTTTACAGAAGCTCTCCTGCGAACCTTGCAGAACTAGCACTCCTGAAAGAAAGGACATTGCGGAGACATGGCTTAGCCACTGCCTGGGGGATGTTTCCAGAATGAGATTTTCAGTCGGCAGCGGAGTGTGCGCTGATATGAAACTTCATGGCAGATTAAAACTGTGTGCCCGACCGAGTCTCGGACTCGGGACCTTTGCCTTTCGCGTGCAAGTGCTCTACCATCTGAGCTACCGACGCACGACGGCCGGTACTCACAGCTGTCTTTCAGGAGTGCTAGTTCTGCAACGTTCGCAGGAGAGCTTCTGTAAAGTTTGGAAGGTAGGAGACGGATACTGGCAGAAGTCAAGCTGTGAAAACCGGGCGTGAGTCGTGATTCGGTAGCTCAGATGGTAGAGCATTTGCCCGCGAAAGGCAAAGGTCCCGAGTTCGAGTCTCGGTCGGGCACACAGTTCTAATCTGCCAGGAAGTTTCATATCAGCGCACACTCCGCTGCAGAGTGAAATTCTGGAAACATAAAATTTATCTGCCATTAAGGTAAAATCTATTTTTCAGCGCACTGTAATAAGGACTCACTTCAGATGATTGGACAATTAAATAGAACTGAAACCATTATTTTAATAGTATTCGTAGGTCCAATGCAGCATATACCGCGGACAGTCCCTGAGCCTAGACTGTCAGTTTTATGTAGGCAGCACTACTTTAAAAAAAGCACTCCGTCTTCAGGCCACAAGTGGCCAATCAGGACCATCCAACCGCCACGTCATGCTCACTGAGGGAGGAGGAGGAGCTGGCTCTCCCACTCGTTGTGGTAGTTTCCTTTGACTGGAGCCGCTACTATTCGGTCGAGTAGTTCCTCAATAGGCATCGCAAGGCTGAGTGCAACCCAAAAAATGGCAACAGCGCATGGCGGCCGAGATGGTCACCCATTCAAGTGCCGACCTCGCCCGACAGTGCTAAACTTCAGTGATCTGACGGGAACCGGTGTATCCACTGCGGCAAGGCCGTGGCCCCTACCACATTTACATGATATTTTTAATCGCAGATCAGGTCCGATGGCTCGAAAAATGGACGTTTACCATGTTATGCACATTTATATTTTCACTACGTCGACACAGCTGGTCCAATTTCGACCGCAGGTGATGGTAGCTATAATGATCGTGCCAAGCATCCCGTGTACATTAGTTGCACCCAAGTGTGTGGGCATCACAGCATTCGTGACATTTAAATTTGTTACTTCTTTGTTACTATATTCGCAATAAATTTCGCAGACAGTATCCGCATATGACGCTGAATGTACCTACAAAATTATATCATTGTACGACACATGTTTCAGGAGATATGTCATAAAAACTCAGGGGAAGCCCAGACGCTGCATAGTAAGGGCGTGGACGCATAGCTGTAAATAAATGCCTGGTCAACGCCAAGCTTTTCCGTTAGTCATCTATAAAGATAAAAAATCCCCAATATTGTCCACCAGCGTATTTTTCAAAAACCTTTATTTTGTCATCCATTATTTTCCTGTGAAAATCGAAAATACCGTGCATCATTGTGTTTTTAAAAATCATCTCTTATTGTCATCTCTTTTTATGTATTTTAAGCCATCTATCGCTTGTGTAACCTGTGGCTACAAGTCCATTCCCTTTTTTGGGGAATCGAAGTAATACACAACGGAAAAAAGTGTGGGTCAATTTCTTCCTCATTTTTAGAAACTTCTGATAATAGTAAATCGTTGGCTTTTTGAGGGCGTGGTAGGTAGATACAAGAGATTAGTGTAAGATTAGAATTTGGGTCAGATACAGTGCCAGGAACTTCTGTTTCTATCTGGCTAGCTTCAGAGTACTTCACCATCTACTAAGTGATGCGATTCAATGTGAATGGTGTGTTCTGTGCTAGGTCTACCCTTTACTGCACAATGCTGCTCCTTCGACGCTATTAAAACCAGGATGTTATCAAAATATATACACAGTGGCAGACTGGAGTCTGCAGAAATATTTCCAGTGGAGGGGAGTGTGGGAGGCGCGTCGGGGCTGGAGTGCATGATTTTGAAACTGGCACTGTGTGTACAAATCAGCTGGTCAGTTACGAGATGCAACAAGCTGCAAGACCCTAACTCTATAAGCGCTACAACTGGTCAAAGCTAAGGTTTAGCAGTATTGTGGAGAAGTCTTATCTGGAAAAGTATGAGTATACTGTAACGAATAAAAACTCTTTACTCCAGATACCAGGGAGGGTTGGGGGCGATCGGTGAAAGTCCCCCTTTGCCTCTCCTCCCCTCCCCACCTCCTCCCCACCCCATAGCGCTCGAGGACGACAATGGCTGGCCCGTTCATTTTGAGAACATCAGCGCTGCAGTAACCTTTCTAAGAAACTGTTCTAGATGTCCTTGCGCGTCAATCTTACCACGCACAACTCCAGTGGGAATGTCGGTTATCGCTGAAACAACTGGTTTTCGGCTCACTTTAACCTAATTGTTAAAGCCCGTCGCAATTCCAGTTCTTGTAATAACCGATTTTCAGTGTTTTATTTACATTATTTCCTCTAGTAAACGTAGGAATCAAACAAAGATTTAATAAATTTGACTTTCTCAGTTTCTTGATAAATGGAATCAACACGTTAAATTAAATACTTTTATGATGACCTGCAGCCGTCCACTACGAAATTAGAATTATATTAATAGCGTCAGCTGCTCACGGGTGTCGATATATATCAACGGGGACAGGTGACAACGTGTGCCCCGTCTGGGACTAAAGCCCGGGATCTCCTGCTTACATGGCAGACGCTCTGTCCATCTGAGCCACCGAGGGCACAGACGATAGAGTGACTGCAGGGACTATCTCGCGAACGCCTCCCGCGAGACTCACATGCTCACCTTGTATGTCCACACACTAGATTCGTAGTGTCCCACACCAACACACTCATTACTCGTGGAAGACATTCTTACCAAGTCCCGTAACTGTTCGGGGAATACGTGTGCATCTTCACAGAAAAAGGTCATCGCTCGTATTGTCAGAAACATATACGTATATGGATATGGTGTCTGTTCTTTCGGACATAATTTAAAATAAATAGTCAAATAAAACTTTGTCCGCTGTACGCTGCTTCTCTCAAAATATGGTGAGTGCTTCTGTACTACAGAAAACTGCCAGTATTCTCCTACTGATTTTAGTTTTTAGAAGCTCTTCTCAAAAATTATATTGTAATCGGTTATCACAGCACTATGCGGGCGTTACGTATAGTCCAGCGATAAAGGGTGAAAACTTCGGCTGGAGAACTCTCTTTTTCGTTTTAATTTCTCTGTTTTCCAGCACTACAAGCAGATAACGGCATACTACGTAGACACAGGCAGCAGATCAGGCACTTTCTATTTTTATCCCGAAAATTTTAACTTTTTTCCTTGTATGATGTCGCAAGTCGACTAAATCTACCATTGTGCTTCACTCGTACCGCATATCGTAAAATACTTCCAGACTTCCAGATGGTGCCATTCTGTGTTACAACTGACGTTCGACAACAGCGAGAAACTGCGTCCAGTCTCGCGCACTGCTTGTATAACAGGCTCAATATTGTCTCGGCAATGCTGGACCAATCCATTTGTTGCTCGTTTCTGTCAGCAGTGTTACAAAGTGGCATACATCACTTTTCCCATGTTTTCTGTAATAACGCAATATTTCTGAGCTATGGAAATTTAACGAATAAAAATTACACGTCTTTTTTAAAAAAGGATTAATTGAAAACTAAATATTTTACTACGGCTGCTGTGGCTAATCGATATATCTGTTTTTACGTGGTTATAAGGAAAAAATAAAAAGATACTTGTTATAACCGAGAGCAAACAAATACCGAAAGACATCGGTTATTCAGAACTAAAATACTCATATCGTTTTAACTGATCGGTTTTTCTATATCTAAACTGCAGTGTCGCCATAGAAATGTGTGTCGTTCCATCACTGCCCATAGCAACTTTGAGATATGTAAGTGTTTATGCGCAATATCGGCAAATAGAAACAAGAAGAGGTAATAAGCACCTGAGCGATAGAATTTATTTCACGGCCAGAAAAGTCGAGTGACAGACAAGACTGAATCACTGTAATAGAAGTTATATGGAAAGCTGTGTAAAGAAAACTTTCCAGTTCTTTCGTGGATTCCAAAATTGAAGCAAATTCCGGGACATTAAGGTGGCATAGTCTTATACGGATAGTATTCCATGACTAACGTAATTGGCCCACATACTGTACTGGTACACGGATAATATTACACGACTAACGTAATTTAACTGAAATAATTTACAAACATGTTACTATAACATTCGCTACTACTCACTACGCTAATTCACATTCAGCCATTAAGCGCAAGCGCAGATCTCAGTTATGATACGTGCGCCATCCAAAAATTTATCAAGGTAGTATCTCAACACAATTACAAACGATCATTGTGTGCAAAATAAATAGAACACCTCATAAGAATCATTCCCACCTCAAAGGATGAAAAATTCAGGCTCGCACACAAGACCACTTGATAACTAACCAGAAATTCAGATTAGTTGTAGCTTCGGTGACAATCACCTTTTTTACATTTTCCCCGTAAACTAGATAATTATGAAACGTTAGCAACTACTCTAAAATATCTGCGGCAACGGCCTTGCCGGAGGTTGCATCGGTTCACGTGAGATCACCGAAGTTAAGTGCGTTGTCGGACGTGGTCGGCACTTGGATGGGTGGTCATCCAGGCCGCCATGCGCTCTTGCCATTTTTCGTGGTGCACTCAGCCTCGTGATGCCAATCGAGGAGCTACTCGACCGAATAGTAGCGGCTCCGGTCAAAGAAAACCACCATAACGACTGGGAGAGCAGTGTGCTGACCCCACGCCCCTCCTGTTCGCATCCTCCACGGATGATGACACAGCGGTCGGATGGTCCCGTCCCAGTAGGCCACTCGTGGCCTGAAGACGGAGTGATTACAAAGCAACTGCTCTCCAGTGCATGGCCGTACTACTGAGACCTTGATGCTTGGCATCAACAACAGATGGCAGCACACGAGGTTGACTTACGCCTACAGCCGAATTTTGCGATCTGTCGTAAGCCTGCGTAAGCACGTGGGGCCTTCCGTCTTAAGTGCAAGCATATCCATTGCGTGTTCTGCAGCGTGACTTGAGTGGAATGTTTCATTATTTCTGAAATTTTATATAAATGTTTTTCGTTGTATATCCTCTCCATCGGTATTGAATTTACTGTAAAATTAATTGCTCACTTTTCGGAACTTCCGTTCATGGTATATCGATACTATTTGAAGCCGTGGTAGACCCGAGTCTAGTGTGCTTCACTTTCAGCACCTTCTGTGTCTGTCTCGGTTCCTATGTCGCTGATTTCACAACGAACAGTTAGTTGTCTACTGAGTATACTGTCTGTTGCATGACACTATCCCTCCTACGCTGCAAGGGGGAGACACAGGAAATGATAGGATTTTTGAAACATGTAGCTATTAAGGTAATTTTGAAGCTAGGCATACGAAAATTTATATCTGGTTCCTAGGTCAGAAATAAAGAAATATGTGTTCCATTATTACTGGGAATGAAGTGAAATAGTGGGTGATCATTTTATTTTGAGATAAATAATTATGGAAGAACTATGAAAGTATTTTTAAGGCTACATCTACGAAAATTGGTATTTGACTTCAAGGTTACAAATAAGAAAATACTTGTTTGGGTGTTTTTGGAAGTTCAGCCCCTAAGGGGATGAAATAGAGTGAGCTGGTGCGTTCCTGGCGCCAGTTTCCATCGATCGTTGTTTCGATCTTTGAGTCGCGGTCCAGAGGGTACTGCTCCCTAAGCGTCTGTATAGTAGTTCTCTGCACGGCCCCACATCGGGCTTTCCGCACTTACACTGGACACAGTTGCCAACAAATCGCCTGCCATCGCGATATAGGTTGGGCCAAAATATGTGTTCCCGAACTCGGTTCTAGGTCTTGTATAACGCCAAATGACCCCCGACCACCCAATCGTGGATATATCATGCTAACTCGTTCCTGTGGAATACAGACCTTCACTTCACCACGGTGGTCTCCCCCTTTACATAAGAGCCCCCCCCCCCCCCAAGGCAACAGCCAGTAACGACGTCGCCATCCGCCTACTGCTGCCTATTCGGTCTTCGATCCACACCTGGGGTCCACAGCCTGTTTGCTTGCTGAGTCGCAGAAGAAACCGGTTGTCTCGGAGAGAAGGAAATTCTCCCCAAGGTCCGGCTCCACGTGGCCCTTGCCTTCCCCCGACTCTCCCGCGAACATACGGCTAAGAGCGTCGCCAATTCATTGTCTCTGTCCCTAATATGCCGAACCTGGAGATAAATCTTGTCATCTTAACTTCGGCATGACTTTTAGCGAAGTTTAAGGGCTGGCACTGGCCAAGTAACTCACGGAGGCTCATTTGTTTCAGTTCAGTTGTAATGCTAACCTGTTCTCCAGATAAGGTTATGTAGTATATGTCTCAGAAAACTCTCTGCCCTTGATGTGTGTTGTGTTAGAGATAATTGGCAGCGGTCGACGCTAGTATACTGAGAGCACAGCACCACGGGGGCAGAGAGATATTTAAGGCCATGTCCTCTCCTTTACATCTTGGGTTATGTTGTCACTTTTGTGTGATTCCATCATTCCGGTGGAGAACTATAGCATCCAAAGTTCAATTGCATTGCCAAGTTGAGTATATTTCTATGTCACTCCCTGTCTCGTGGATCTCTCGTATTGATTTGAATCCTTGGTCTGCTCACATCCAATTCACACGAAATATTGAAGCAACCTTATTTTAAGGGTATTGTCATATGGTCGTGTTCTAGTTGTAATCATTCTAAGAATATTGTTGATTAATCAACTGAGTAAGTAAATTTGAAGGTCAGTTTGGTCAAAATTAAAGCACCTCCTTAAGTGCTTTAATCATTTGCATATAGTTTTGTTTAGGAAATTTGGCTAGCCAAGCGTTAAAAAATCTGTTTCTTAGGCTTAATCTGTTTCTCTGCTGATTGGAAGTAATGAGAGTTCTGCTGCGCATTCTATAGACATTTGTACTATTTAAGTAAAGCCTTACCTAAGTATATTTACCTATTCATATCCAAATTTGAAGTTTAACGGGTCTTGTTCCACGTAAAGAAATTTATTTATTATTTGTCCAACTGATCTGGCCTTATAAGGCAATCTCTCGTGTTTTTGTGATTGTGATTTTATAATGCCTTTGATTGTAATAAAAGATGTAGCAACTACAACGGATTACTATTGTGATTTTGGTGTGTCACTACCACAATCCCATTACATAGAGGATGAAAGCTAAATATATTTAAACCTGAATTTGGCTTCTTGGTTGAAGTAAAAATAAAAAAAATTACATGTCTCACTGTTTTTGATACATTCAATTCATAAGGAGGTGGAATATAGGATGAAATGTTTTATAAAAATAATTCAGTGTGAAAGAATTTTTAAAGCTAAATCTATGAAAATTATGTTATTGAAAAATACGTGTTTCACTGTTTTTGGAACTACAACCCCCAAGGAGGTGCGATAGGGGCACATGTATTCACTCACTCATCGCCTTCCAGCCCAGCCAGCAAAGTACAGGCTTGAAATTTTATGAAGATGTAAATATTACGCTGAAAGCACCATTTAAGAAGAGATTTTTCGAAATTCCACTCCTAAGGGGGTGAAATATGAGTTAAAAGGTTTTTTTAAAAAAATATATATATATATATATATATATATATATGTCCCTATGTCACTGTTGAAGCTAGAACTACAAAACTACGAAAATTGACATTTGGTTTCTCAGCCAGAAACCAAAAAAAACTGGTTTTTATCATTTTCCGAAATTATTTCATTGGGGGGATAAAATAATTAGTGAAGGTTTTTTGAAAATAAATCATTATTAAAAAATAGGTATTTGACTTCTCAGTTGGATGTTAAAAAAAATGTGTTTCGTTGCTTTTGGAAATTTAACTCATTAATAGAGTGAAATAGGGGATGAAAAGTTTTATGAAATATTTCACTATGAAAGCATTTTTAGAATTAAATGGATGAAGATTTGAATTTGGCTCCTTGGTTCTAAATAGAAGAATATATGTTTAATTGTTTTTGAAAATCTAACTCCTAAGGGGTGTGACATGTTTCTGAAAATGTTTCATTATGAAAGCATTACTAAATATATCTGACAATTCGTATTCGGCTCCTCTGTTAGAATTTTTAAAAATTATGTGTTTCATTGGTTTTGGAACTTCGATACTAAGGGGATGAAAATTTTAATGAAATATGTATTGCGTTATATTAAAATATTTTAAATCTGTATCTATGAAAACCGGTATTTCACTTCTCAATTATATAAAAGAAATATGTGTTGCGGAATGAAAGATTCTATGTAGATATCACCACAAGAATACAAACGGCTTGATTAACAAAAACCTTCGACTCTAGCTGTCGGCATTGCTTTCTGGTCATTCAGTAAAAGAGCATGCTTCAATGGCGTTAAGTTTAGAAAGTGTTGCAGTTTATAAAAGACATAAAAAAACTATTAAAGAAAAAATTCTTTGCAGAACATAAACGGTCCATGCAAGTGAAGAAGCGGATGATAAGCTAGCTCTTTATGCAAATGAGTTGGTCAGTTTAAGTTCTGAGACATTTCATGCAGCAGGAACCAAATCCTATAGTTGCTACGATTGGCTAAAGGAAAAGTTTTGCAGAATCACGGGAAATCACTTCTGCAAGTGGCTGAGAATCGCGTAATGAATAAAAATTCTGTACCGTACTTCTTTCCCTATAGCACAAAAAAAACCACCTACAGAAATTTCCGCTGTGAAACTATTTGCAAACAAGAGAACGGCCCTTGAAATCTAACGCTTCAAAGTTTTTAGACCTGCTCATTCCGGATATTGATTAGGAACTGTTAATCCACATGTGAAACCTGAGTACATATTCCCTGTGACATTTTATCAACGGTGTTCCATAAGGACAGGTTCTCATTCAAAACGTTCGAAAGTTCAATTTCTTTGTAGTTGCATTAAAGGTGTACTTGTCCAGACTCTTGGAACGGAAAAAGTTTTTTTTTTTTTAATTCGTTCTTTACAAAAGTTTCTACAGCCCATTGTTTGAAGCAGTGTCACGACTGCCATGAGCCGCGCGGGGTATCCACCATGTCTCAAACGCCTTGTCACGGTTCGCGCGGCTCCCCCCGTTGGAGGTTCGAGTCCTCCCTCGGGCATCGTTGTGTGTGTTTGTTGTCCTTAGCATAAGTTAATGTAAGTAGTGTGTAAGCATAGGGACTGATGGTTCATATGGCTCTGAGCATTATGGGACTTAACATCTGAGGTCATCAGTCCCCTAGAAATTAGAACGACTTAAACCTAACTAACCTAAGGACATCACACAGATCCATTCTCGAGGCAGGATTTGAACCTGCGACCGTAGCGGTCGCGCGGCTCCCGACTGAAGCGCCTAGAACTTCTCGGCCACATAGGCCGATCTATCATGTATTCTAGAGAAGCTGCCCGGTCGTCAGTGACGCCTGTTCTTTCGAGAACAGTTACTATCTTCATATATATGGTTAAACGCTACCCAGCCATTGACCTTCGTCTGTGCGAATGCGCACAGATTGCCCGAAATCTTACGGGAATCGTCACCTTAGTGTGGGCCAGTATTGAGTGGATGGGCAAATACCTATTACGTACATTACGTTTGTGGATTGTGGACGGTTGGGAATGTGAGTCTCACGGGAAGCGTGCAAGGGATAAATGCCTGCAGTCGCGGTATTCATCTGTGTCCTCGGTGGCTCAGATGGATAGAGCGTCTGCCATGTAAGCAGGAGATCCCGAGTTCGAGTCCCGGTCGGGGCACGCATTTTCAGCTGTCCCCATCGAAGTATATCAACAACACCTGTCGGCAGCTGAGGGTTTCAATTAACTATCAATTGTGAAGGGGATTTGAAGAACCCTTTGCCAGGCACTTAAATGTGATTTGCAGAGTATTCATATAGATGTAGATCATAGCTCGTCCCGTGACGCACGTGTACAAAATGATTCATACTGCACAATGCATGCAAACATACTCGCCGATAACACTGACGAATAACGAGTGCTGCATATCCAGGTCAGACAGATCGGCTTTTCCTGCCAAGAAGAACAGGGAGTTGCTATCTAGGAACAATTCCAGCTAGAGGAAGGGTTGATAAGTACTCATTGAATTGCAGACTAAACGTAAATAACGAAAATACATTTTTGGTAAAAATTGGTCAAAACATAATCCTTTGCCCTCCGTATTGGATTAGCCGTTTTAAATATTGAACATCTAACTTCAGATTCGTGTTCATCGACATTAAAAATGTAACACTTAGCTCATGCAAATCGAAGTAATAATATAACTAAAAAGTTTCCCTGGACGTTGAACTTTTTTTTTTGGAGAAACGATATTCTCAGAACGGCATGCAGCATTAACTAAAAATGGTTCAATCTCTTAACTTCTACCTCTGACCCAGAAAAGTAAACACTTTTCTTAGGAGCATATACCTATAATATATGACACTGATTAATGACATTAACTAATTTTTGTGAAGGCATAAGAAGTGAAATAGACCCCCAAAAAATCGAACTAAGAGTTCGAATTAGCACCGTATCGTTAAATTTACCGTTGTTTCATTGCGGTTAGGTATGCGCTCCCATAGATTTTATGTAATATCGACTGATGTTTTCCATTTTTAATTTCAGAGAAGTAATTTAGTATTAACTGATGTTATCCGTTTTTGATTTCAGGTAATATCTGAGGGGCCACACTGCACGCAGTCTGCGTGATCAAATCATAATTGCGGGCGCCATTATTTTTTTTTACTGAAAATCTAAAATAAAGCTCATAGTATGATCACTCGTAATTCCCAAACAGATCCTTCAAATGTATTTTCACTGTCTCAAAAAAAAAATGTAACATTTTTTGCTCATTTGAATGAGAACCTGGCCGTAACGCCGGAATATAGTCACGAGATTTTTGCGGAGACGCTGTACGTTCGTGAGATGAATTTCGTTCTGCGCGTGTCGATGGACATTCCACAGATATTACTGTGTGTGTGTGTGTGTGTGTGTGTGTGTCTACTACTCAGTCGTGCCATTCGAGTGTACATCTTTGCATAGTTTTCCTTTGACGATGTAAACAGTGTTCGGCTCAGTTGCTAACTGGCCAGTGAGTGGTTCCGAAGGTGTCGGAAGTGCGGTGCGTTCTGTCTGCTATGCCAACAACAGACTGGCGTGGTGCGATGGCAGAAGCAGACACTGAGGGTGCTAGCTGCTGGGACGCCAGCGAACAATTTATGCCAAGTAAGACGAAGAGGACTATTCTAAAATTATGAGCCGCCTCAATAGTGTTTATCATTAGTAAATCTTGTAGTTGAGACTGACAATCAATCTACAATAACTGACAGTTTTGCCTAGAGAGAGATTAGAGAGAGATACAGGAAATCCCCCACACACACACTGAAATTGTGGTTGTGATGACAGGCGGATGGGCAGTGTAGCCCGAGATCTAAGATTGATTGAGAGATATTTACGCCAACGATTATGAATGCCGAGTAAACGTTGTGTGAGCAGATTTCCCTGTAGCGTAACCTAGTGTTTCCGTCCGCGCCATGTTTCACACACTTTCTCTGGCTGTGTACAAAAGTCGCACAACAGCGAAGAAAACTACGTTTCTGGTGGGGGGAGGGGAGAGTTCCCTATGTAACATTCACTACAAATTTTGGTAACCGCCGAAACTAGCCGAATTAGAAGCGCAATTTTAACTATATTTCCGTATGTGGGAAAATAGCGATTCTCCTCTTTCGGCAGCAACTATAATACGTAGGCAACTTATTAGTTGTTTTTTTTTAACTCTGAATCATGATCTCAATAGACCCTGTGCTTTTTACGTTACTTGATGCGTGGTCGATAGTAAACAATGCAATGTATTGGTAAATTCTTTGAAGTGTGACGTGTGTTGCATAGACGGCGTCTGCAATGTTCGTAAGGCCAAGCTTGTATATATTCTGTGTCAGTTTAATTAAGGCGAGGAGGATAATGTTCAAGGAGCACTGCATTAGCAGTCTATGGAGAAATTGAGAATTTGGATCTGACGAACGGCATGCTCGGGCAGTTCGTGCTATTATGTTGACCACTGTGTAATTCGGACACAGTGATCATTGCCTCTCCCTAGTAATCAGGAGACTCGGTGGTAATCCTGGTCTGGCACAAATTTTCAACAGTGCCTATTGTCAGATAATTTTATTAGTTGTTTCGGTCTTAAATTGTGTTTTGTTCACGAAACGTCGTTTAGCTCTTTCTTAGATAACAGCTTTGGAAAGCGTACAGTCTGTACAGGTTACATTGATATTCACTCGTCGTTAGTCCAAGGCACCTATAGCTATTTTCAAACACAGTTGTAGTGCATATTAAGCCTACATACGTATTTGTGTCCTGTGTTTCTTTACCTAGAACTTCTTCGTAGGTAGTTTCCCTGTAGTGGTATTTTGTTTTAGTATTTATAGACTGTAGGCTTGGATGAAATATGAAACACATATCCGAAGTATCTGTTGATGCTGTAGATCCTGTTTTATCCATACTAGGGGCACAAACACTTCATCTAATACTGGAGGACACAATTTGTCTCGAGATTTAGCAATTTTTCGTAATATAGGCCTAGCTTCGATATATTTTTCTCTAATTCTTGTTTGGATTTAATCTTAAAGCACACTAACTTTTTCATCAATTATTCTGTATGTGGTTTCATCCCTTTCGTAGCATAGAGTTCCTAAACGGTATATAATATTAATAATTTCCTTTCTCCCTTTGATTTTCTGTAGAATCTCCAGTTTATGGTTATTGCTAACCTGTTTCACATTCTCACTTTTATTATTTTTAATTTTCTAGTTTTGTGACTGGTAGCCAAATTTTCTTTGAATTCAGTTTTTAATTCTGAAATAGTAACAGTTAAAGGTCAAGTGAAGATTGCGATCTATTTGAGGAGAATGGTTTGGAGATCTTTTATATTAGACGTACACAGGTCATTGAGATCCTTCTCTCTATAAAATTACTTCGAGTTTGATGTAGCCCATTCTCTGTCATGATGTCGGCTGTATCGTAGCATATTGTCGCGATTAGGTTGGAGATTTTGGTTGAGAGTTGCCGAAGTCAACGAAAGTGATTACGAAGTCAAGACTGTACTAACAGAACGATCTGTAGGGTAGACCAAAACACTCTTTCTGTCCTTTTAAAATCTCTTTTAATTAAAAATAACTAAAGCTGCAAGATAAAATCACAAAAACTGTGTGTAAGTAAGATGTTTAGTTTTTTTATTGGTAACGCCAACACCACGTAGCGCTCTGTAAGAAAATCACTTGCTGTGCTGTGTGCAGTCTGTGTTTAGTTTGCATTGTTGTCTGCCATTGTAGTGTTGAGCAGCGGCAGCTGGATGCTAACAGCGCGTAGCGTTGCGCAGTTGGAGGTGAGCCGCCAGCAGTGGTGGACGTGGGGAGAGAGATGGCGGAGTTTTGAAATTTGTAAGAATTGGTGTCATGAACTGCTATATATATTATGACTAGTGAGGTAAATACATTGTTTGTTCTCTATTAAAATCTTTCATTTGCTAACTATACCTATCAGTAGTTAGTGCCTTCTGTAGTTTGAATCTTTTATTTAGCTGGCAGTAGTGGCGCTCGCTGTGTTGCAGTAGTTCGAGTAACGAAGATTTTTGTGAGGTAAGTGATTTGTGAAATGTATAGGTTAATGTTGGTCAGGGCCATTCTTTTGTAGGGATTTTTGAAAGTCAGATTGCGTTGCGATAAAAAATATTGTGTGTCAGTTTAAGCACAGTCTTGTAATAATTTTTCTAAGGGGACGTTACATATGTTACCCTTAGCCGAGGATACCTCACTGGAATCTTCTTTTTCTTGTAGTTTGTGTAATTAGTGTAGCTTTTGTTTATTGCTAGCGCGTAATCATACAGGGAATTTCCTTTGTAGTTGCATTCTTTCATTGTTGTACAGTAAAACAGTTGGGGCATGCATGTAGATCTGCACCAAGTATTTCGCAGCTGCGCTTGCAATTAACGAGATATTATTTTCAATGCTATGTTAATGTGTTTTCTTATTTTGCTCTTCAAATTGTGCTTTTCTGTGTTGTCGTGTGAAATATTGTGACTATAATGGCGTGTGAAAAACGTAATACTAGGCTCCAAAGTAAACTGAGAAATGACAGTGAAGACGAAAGCAGTGTGTTAGAGCCACCATGTAATGAATTAACTAATGTTCAAAGTAGTAATTTCGTAATTGTACATAGGGAAATGGAGCAGGCTGCAAATAATGGCGTAGGCAGTGAAACAATTAGTGAACTGGGAAGCATTATTGATCGATCGGTCGGCAACAGCTCGCCTCAGGATTCCGAAATGACAGGACACAATCTTGCAAATACTGTAGATTCAGGTTTTGCGTCCTCACCGTTTTCTCAAATAAATCAAGACACATTTTCTGCTTTTCAAAATGCGAATATTGCGGGTTCAAATGCACTGCCGAAAAGCACTGAGTAACATGTTTTGGACACCAGTGCACTGTTATTACAGTTAATGCAACAAATGGGACAAAGGCTACAAACGTTAGACACAACGCTTGAACAAAATCAGAGACAAACAGAGCAAAAGTTAGACACAATGGAACAAAATCTTCAAAAGTTAGACACAATGGAACAAAATCAGAGACAAACACAGCAAAAGTTAGACACAATGGAACAACATCAGAGACAAACAGAGCAAAAGTTAGACGCAATGGAGCAAAAGCTTCAAATGTTAGACTCAGTGGAACATACGCTTGAACAAACACGTGAAGATTTAACTACTGAATTACATAAAATCGAATCGAAATGTCAAAAAGTCTGTAATGACGTAAAAACACAAATTTGTGAGCATCTCCAACCTATTTTTTCGCGGCATGAAAATGCATTACAGAATCACGAAGCAGCCATAAAAGAACTGCAAACAATTGTTCATGAAAATCATGAGACCTTGCAAGCTAAAATTGACTCAGTTGCATCTACCGATTCGGTTACGCAACTTGCAAAAACTCAAGAAAACTTAAAGGACACAGTAGATACTCTGAAAATTGGTTCAGAAAGACACACAGAGGAAATAATTTCACTGTCGGATAAAGTAGCCGAACTTTCAGATCAGTTCACTAACTTATCTACGAAGGTAGATGATGATCTGAATGACACAAAACCTGTAGCCTTCACTGACACTGAAGAGTATCAACAAATTAGGAAATTCAAACAGAATCAAAATCAAATCAACACACAGTACAAAAGAGAAATGTGGGAAGTACAAGATCAGTTGGCTCAAGTAATACAAGAATTACATATTTCAGAGGACAGTCGCGCTCCAAAACGGGAAGAGGGACTTATAAATACGGAAAAGCCACAAAATAATAACACAGGGCATTTCGGAAATTGTGAAAGAAATTGGCAAGGTGCACCGAATTTTGAGATGGAACTGCCGACACGACGTAACAATGAACGATATGCTACCCGCCGACACGATGAGTTTGACTATAAGCTGTTCATTACTACACGTAAATTCAAAACATTTAAGAATTCTGGCAACGACATTCATCCACAAGTGTGGCTCCATCAATTCTCTCATTGTTTTCCTTCCAACTGGTCATTAGAGCACAGATTAGAATTTATGTGTGGCCACTTGGAGAATGAACCAGCTGTAAGAATGCGATCTGTCATTCACGATTGCCACAGTGAAGGAGAATTTTACCATGCCTTCCTCTCAGCATATTGGTCCCAAGCCACACAAGACCGAGTAAAACATGGCATCATGATGATGAAACATTTCGAACAATCTGAATTTTCCAGTCTTGTGAAATATTTTTAAGACATGTTGCACAAGAATCAGTACCTGTCAAACCCATACAGCCCGTCAGAACTCATCCGCATTTGCTTAATAATATTGCCTGAACATTTACTGCATATTATTTTGGCAGGCCGTTGCAAAGACGACATTGAAGCTTTTCAGGGACTCTTACAAGAATTAGAAATTGACACAGACAGTCGCGGAATGCGAAAACAGGAAAACAATCACTACAGTTCACATCCGTCACAATTCCGTGACGACAGAAACAATAACTAGACACGACAGGTCTATTATTACAACGCAAATCGTGACCAAAACAGACACCACCCATATGACAACCACTGGCAGAGTAATAGATACAGAGAAAGATCGCATTTCCGTAGTAATGAATATCACAGAGACAATCAGAGAAACAGACAATACGGGATCCAAAATAATTATTATCAAGGGAGACGGAATATTTTCAGACGCAACGGTCCAGCGCGCAGTTACGATTCAGGGAGAAATTCTCCACCACGTGACCGACAGGAAAGAAACTATAGAATCTACCAACATGACGACAGACGATATGATCGTAACGACAGACCTGAATTGCAGCAGAACTGGCGGGATTCCAACAGAGCAGGGCCCTCTCGGCAAGGTGAATTTGTAGAAGTTAGGTGTCCTAAACCCAACAACGACGCGCGCCAACAAAGGGACAGACGATGACTCGAACCGCAGGCAGCCACGTGCGCCGGCTGGCTGGGAGAAAAATAACATAAGCTAACCTTGAGCAAAATTCCAGTATTCTTTACCGACGTATACGGCATGATAATTTGAAACTCTAAGTACTGTGAAGAGTAAAGGTTTACACCACATTTCACATGTAAAACCGTTTATTGAAAAATAATCTGCTTTTTAACTTTGTCTTTGCCATAAAACATTTCACTTCACATTTCTAGTATGCTTTGTCACACTGAGAAACTGTTAACATGCAACAATGTTTTGAAGTTAACTATACAGTCTAGAACCTAGGGAACATTTTTAAACAGAAATTACGAATGCATTGTTATAGTGAACAGACGACACAGTGTTGTTATTTGTACATTCTTGCTTGTTAGTTGCACGATTACGTAACGACTATAAGGCTCACATACTTAGAACATTTACCAGTATTGCTAATGAGATTTTAATGCAACATTTTGGTTTACTTGAAAATACATTCTGCATTTAAAGTACTTTCTGTGAGATACCAGATGATACAGTGGTTAGTTTATGTGGCAGCTACACGATTTTATCACGACGCTACTAATGAGTGACAATTTACAATGTTGCTTTTGCAGTTTATCTGTTTTATATCTGCACAGTTTTTCTGAATTTTTCTGGAAAGTAAAACATGTTTTAGTAGTAACGTTTGTGGTATAGCTACAATGAGACAGCCTTTTCTGTAGCACAACAATACGTTGCAGCATAGTACTGTCTTCATCATGGCAATAAGCGTAGTAACTAAGATATTTATACGCAAAGCAATTCACTTCCTTTATTACGAGGTAAGTACATTGACTTCAGTAGAACTTTGCTTACAGAGGACGATAACTACGACACTTCCACAGAGATTGTCTTGCAACAAGACGCACAGTTTATCGCTACAGTACACGTATTTGAGTGACTAATTTTGTACTTAAAACATTTATTTTTAAAGATATTTGAAGTACAATGATATAAAGGTTTTCTGTGATACATTTCATTCCATTGCTGTAATCTGTAACACCTGAGGATATAATCACATTAATCCTCAGGGGGGTACATGCTTACTTTGTGTACCATGTGTTTGGCAAGCACAAGGAGCCCTAGCTAATATGGTATTTGCTTATACAACTTTACACATCGGTACCATATTTATCTAACACATAAATTACACAGCTATCTGATCATTTAACTGAGAGACAAACATTTTTTTTTTTGCTACATCCGTGACACATGTTTACGTAATTACACTGTTGGATAATTTCACACTTACGAAATTGTATTTTGTCTGTACTTTGTGAACTGTTCATATTTTTTCGGAACCATTGTGATAATATGAGAGCTTTGAATGACATATTTGGTATGCGATCATGATTTTTAAAGTACGTTTGAGGTAGATGACACTTTTGAAATGAGCAGAGAAGTTTTTTTAGGTTTTGAAATTATTGGAGGAAGCTACGACGATTTTGAGAATTTGACTGAGGTGTTATGATGTTGTTATTACTATGACTATGTGTATTCTGCTGTTGCGGTATGTTTATGATCAATAAGCTGATGCTATATGAGGAATTTGATTATGCTACGTATTTATTATGATGAAATATTGAAGAAGTGTCTACGAATATGTATATGTGTAATAAGGTAAGGAACAATGAGTAGTGGTTAGGGACTCTGACTTGTGAAAAAGGATGTTGGAAACCAAGAATCGTACTTTAAGAGTTTTGAAATTATGTAAATGCGTGAATGTATTGCAATGCCGACTAACATTTTTTGGACACTGTTATATCAATAGGATTTTGTTTCTACAGATGAATAAAGCAAATTCTTGACCTGTGAAATTTTTTATATGAGACTGCCACTGTAGCGGAAACTGCTGTCGTAAATATTTCAGTAAGAAATGCTTTGTGGGTACCCAGCTGCGCGACAGACGCCTTGAAAAAAGCCGTTGGTGTGTGCCTGTCAGAGGCACAGGTGGAGAAAAAAAAAGAGGGCCTTATCCTCGCTATTGACATTCCTTTGTAGAAAGCACCGCAAATACGACACGCTCATTACTTGGAAACATTCTTACATCTGCACACCTGATTATGACAAGTGTCTTTCTGCGAGAGTTGAGAGAACTTCTATTGACTTATGAAATGCCAGAAAGCTATTGAATGATGTTTTTATTGTTTACTTTGCATAATTGCTTATTTCATTTGATATCTGTTTTCCAGCTGTGTTACAGCATTAGTTTTATAAAATAAAATTAAATGCATCCGCTAATGTGAGAACTTTCTGTCAACAGATCTATTAAATAATCATTTTATGATCAACGTTCTTCGGAAAAGGAGCACTTGGAAAGGAAGGGATAAGAAGGGATTAATAACAGTTAATGCATACTTAATTTTCTTTTCAACTACTTGGTAATATCTTTTGTAAATTTAGTTTTTTTGTGGTGCACCACTTTAATTATATAGACATTAAGGTGTGAATATACATTTCCCTTATCTGCATTGTTGTCTTTAGCGTACTATTTTTTCTGCTTGTGGGTTTGTCATGTTTAGGTATAAGTTATTACATTTACTGCTGCTTGCTTTGCAAATCTGCATTTCTTTGGGCCATTGCTGTTTGTGTTAATTTGTTTTGTGCTGCTGCATTGCCTCGTCCCTTAGTTTAGCATCTGAACTCAGTAGATTTTCAGTTAACTTAAGAGGGGGTATACTATATAAGAAAATAACTATGATGAATTGGAAGAAATGCATTGAGAAGCTATAAGAAAATTGTTTGGCCAAAAAAAGTAGTGTATAGTGGAGAAAAACTATTTTTGAAAGAGGATGTGAGCATAATACAGAAAGCAGGCTTCGATATGAGTTTTTGGAAATAATGAAGAATGAAGGGAGATCTCCGAGAAGTAAAGAAAGTTTTGTTTGCAAAATACTGCAGTAAAACAAACCCTGTCCTTTCCTTATGTGTTATCCCACTATGTGTTTGTGTACCCTTGTGTATTTGTTTTCTTCCTGTCTCTGTGTGCTGTTTCATAGAATTTTTTCTCTTCTAATACTAAGCTACATTCACTATGATGAGGAATACTGTTATCCTCAAATATAATTTGCGTTAATAACATGTTATTTACTTCGTAAAGATGTTTACACATTATTTATTCTGTTTTGTTCTAATGCTGATGTGTGAGGTTGATGTTTCAAAAGTTATTCTGATTTTTTATGTATGTACTTATGTCATAATTTTTGTAACACTGATGTATTTGTTATTTCGATTCTTTTGTAAAGCCTGTATTACTGCAAAAGTTATCTGTTCTATTATGTTCTTTAATGATGTATTTTGTACCTTTGTTATTGCATTCTTATGTTATAAAATTGTAATTGATACCAGTTCATCAAATTAAGTAACTTGTAAATTACATTTCACTGCACACATTTCTGTTGGTCATAGTATATGGACAATATGTGAGAAGTAGGGACTGATAGTGTTTGTACGTATGTTAATAATTCAGTAAGGGACTGGATAACAGCATTGCTGGTTGTAAGGACATTTCAAAAACAATTTTTGTGAGTGCACAAGTGGTGGTTATGGACTTGCTATATTATCCGCAAGACTCTTCAATGGTGATCGTGCACCCGCACAGTCAAACAGCTGGCTGCTGGCCATCTCTACAAGGACTACAGTAGGTCTACACCTTTGACGACACACTGACACCATTATTTCTACAAGGACTGCAGTGGGTCTGCACCTCTGGTGGCCCACCAATACCGTAATCTCTACCAGGCCTACAATGGGTGTACTCTGTGACGACCTACCTACCAGCATTCTTGAAAACTTCGACTGACTCTGCTGTGGGTTTGCTCTGTTGTGGCCCATTACCTCTCTGCATGTCAAGAGTCAGCACTGTCTTTCCGTTGGAAGGACAACACTACTTCTTCAAAACTGAATGGAAATCCACTACTTCCATGTGCATTTTCTTTTACTACTCAGACTTTGAGAAAAACACTGCACTTTTACTTTGATGAATGATCAGGACTGTCTATATGGACTGTGAGATAATTTTAGCTTTTGACCAACATTGTATCAATAAGTGTGTGCATTTGATATCTTTGTTATAGTAATTGTGAAAAATTTTATCAAGTCATTATTGGCCATTGCCCAAAACAATTTGTAAAATTTTTTGTGGGGAGCATGGGGGCTATGTAAGTAGGATGTTTAGTTTTTTTATTGGTAACGCCAACACCAGGTAGCGCTCTGTAAGAAAATCACTGGCTGTGCTGTGTGCAGTCTGTGTTTAGTTTGCATTGTTGTCTGCCATTGTAGTGTTGAGCAGCAGCAGCTGGATGCTAACAGCGCGTAGCGTTGCGCAGTTGGAGGTGAGCCGCCAGCAGTGGTGGACGTGGGGAGAGAGATGGCGGAGTTTTGAAATTTGTAAGAATTGGTGTCATGAACTGCTATATATATTATGACTAGTGAGGTAAATACATTGTTTGTTCTCTATTAAAATCTTTCATTTGCTAACTATACCTATCAGTAGTTAGTGTCTTCTGTAGTTTGAATCTTTTATTTAGCTGGCAGTAGTGGCGCTCGCTGTGTTGCAGTAGTTCGAGTAACGAAGATTTTTGTGAGGTAAGTGATTTGTGAAAGGTATAGGTTAATGTTGGTCAGGGCCATTCTTTTGTAGGGATTTTTGAAAGTCAGATTGCGTTGCGCTAAAAAATATTGTGTGTCAGTTTAAGCACAGTCTTGTAATAATTTTTCTAAGCGGACGTTACATGTGTTATGTAATACAGAAATCCCCGACTATTGTGGTGTATGTTGTGTACATACACTAATTTTTTGTCACTGAATATATATTTTTTACTCATTTGCTGGATTCCAGTTTCCCGCTTTTTGCGGCGAAAAACCTTTCCCTGCGAAGGGCCCAATAGCATGTCGGTTATATTCGTGACTTTGTCGACGGTCAGTAATTTCATGATAGTCTATCCACCGGCGTCATTGTTAACATCGAATATAGATTTAAGTATTAGGAAGGCTAATATGAACCTAACGCATGAGTAGGTCTAATGTGGAATAAAAAAAATTCGAATGTCCGTTAGCTACTACAAGCAGCATAGTGAACTCGTTATTGTGGCCAAGATAGACACGAAGGCCACACCTACCACAGTCTTAAAAGTAGTCCGCAGATGAGGAAGAAATTGATGAAATGTGTGATGAGATAAAAGAAATTATTCAGATAGTGAAGGGAGATGAAAATTCAATAGCCACAAGTGATTGGAATTTGATAGTAGAAAAAGGAAGAAAAGGAAACGTAGTAGGTGAATATGGAATGGTGGTAAGAAATGAAAGAGGAAGCCGCGTGGTAGGTTTTTGCCCAGAGCATAGCTTAATCATAGCTAACACTTGGTTCAAGAATCGTGAAAGAACTTTGTATACGTGGAAGAAACCTGGAGATACTGCAAGATTTTAGATAGATTATATAATGGTAAGACAGAGATTTAGAAATCAGGTATTAAATTGTAAGACATTTCCAGGGGCAAATGTGTACTCTGACCGCAATCTATTGGTTATGAACTGTAGATTAAAACTGAAGAAACTGCAAAAATGTGGGAAATTAAGGAGATGCGACCTGGATAAACTGAAAGAACCAGAGGTTTTACAGAGTTTCAGAGAGGGCATAAGGGAACAATTGACAGGAATGGGGGAAAGAAATACAGTAGAAGAAGAATGGGTAGGTTTGAGGGATGAAGTAGTGAAGGCAGCAGAGGATCAAGTAGGTAAAAAGACGAGGGCTAGTAGGAATCCTTGGGTAACAGAAGAAATATTGAATTCAATTAATGAAAGGAGAAAATATAAAAATGCAGTAAATGAAGCAGGCAAAAAGGAATACAAACGTCTCAAAAATGAGGTCGATATGAAGTGCAAAATGGCTAAGCAGGGATGGCTATAGGACAAATGTAAGGATGTAGAGGCGCAAATGACCGTGGGTAAGATAGACACCGCCTACAGGAAAATTAAAGTGAAAGCATAGATCGGGGTGGTGGGATCACTCATGGGAAAATTCCTGCAGTAGTGGATGTTAGAGCTGCACCGTTTTTAGATTGAAGTCAGCTGATAGGTAATGCTGCTTAAGGGAAGTCTCTCTAAGAAAAGATCCCCTTTTGACAAAGCTTAATTATCCAAGTAATGAGAGAATTAGTATATTTCATCAAAATATACAAGGTATTAGAGATAAAGTTAGTGAACTGCTTATAGATGTTGACTCTGAAATTATTGGTATATTTAAGCACTTTATAAATAAGGAGATAATTCAGAGGCTTCCTTTACCAGGATACAGGTTGGCTGGCAGCTTTTCTAGGAGTTCTTTGTGGTGTGAGGGAGTAGCCATGTATGTGAAAAACAGCATCCCATTAGAGTCAATTGATGTCTCAAAGTACTGCACTGAAAAGATGTTAGAATGTTGTGAAGGTATGGTTAAATTTAATGGAGCTAAACTTGTAATTGTTATTTATAGAGCCCCAGACGCCAATTTTACAACATTTTTGATAAAGCTAGAGGAGGTTTTTGGTACACTTTGTAGGAAATACAAAAAATTATTTATATGTGGTGATTTCAATATTAATTGTAAAGTGATTGTGCAAGTAAAAGGATGCTGGTAGATCTCCTTAATTCATATAATCGTATGCAAACTGGTATCGTCAGTCGTAAAGGAAGTGGCTGGTCTGCAGAGACAGGTCGACGATATAGAATCAGTGCGTAGTGGGAATGTTCGTGTTACTGATAAGTTGCATATATGTACAGTATTTAATAATCACTTTCTGAATGTAGCAGGTGAACTAAATAGAAACCTAGCCGCAACAGGGAATCATATAGCGCTCTTAGAAAAAAGTGTTCCGAGACTGTTACCTGAAATGGTACTCCATGATACTGACAAGAGGGAGATTGAGTTAATAATTAAATTACTAAAGTCCAAGAACTCTCATGGATATGACGGGATATCTAGCAGAATACTGAAGTATTGTTCTGTGTATGTTGGCCCAGTATTTTGCCATATCTGTAACTTTTCCTTTAGCAGTGGTCGGTTTCCTGACCGATTAAAGTACTCTCTTGTGAAGCCACTTTATAGAAAGGGAGACAAGGATAATGTTGACAACTTTAGACCTATTTCCATGCCATCGGTGTTTGCTAAAGTTATCGAGAACGTTGTATATACAAGGTTACTGGAGCATTTAAATTAACATAATTTGCTGTTAAATGTACAGTTTGGTTTTAGAAATGGTTTAACAAATGAAAATGCTATATTCTCTTTGTCTGTGAGGTTTTGGACGGATAAAATAAAAGGTTGCGAACGCTAGGTGTTTTCTTTGATTTAACGAAGGCTTTTGACTGTGTTGACCACAAAATGTTACTGCACAAGTTGGACCATTATGGAGTAAGGCAGTAGCATACAATTGGTTCGCCTCTTACTTTAAGATCAGAAAGCAGAAGGTAATCCTCCGCAATATTGAGAGAGGTAGTGATAATCATTCGCAATGGGGCTCTGTTAAGAGGGGTATTCCCCAAGTGTCGGTTCTGGGGCCACTGCTGTTTCTTACTTATATAAATGATATACCTTCTAGTATTACAGATGATTCAAAAATATTTCTGTTTGCTGATAACACCAGCTTAGCAGTGAAGGATCTTGTGTGTAATATTGAAACAGTATCAAATAATGTAGTTCATGAAATAAGTTCATGGCTTGTGGATAACAATTTGATGCTAAATCACAGTAAGACTCAGTTTTTACAGTTTCTAATTCACTATTCAACAAGGACCGATATTTCGATCAGACAGAATGGGCATGTTATAAGCGAGACGAAACAGTTCAAGTTCCTAGGCGATCGGATAGATAGTAAGCCGTTGTGGAAAGCCCATGTCCCGGATCTTGTTCAGAAACTAAATGCTGCTTTAGTTACCATTAGAACAGTATCTGAAAGAAGTGACAGTTCAACATGGAAAATAGTCTACTTCGCATATTTTCATACCCTTATGTCGTATGGTATTATTTTTTTGGGGTAATTCTTCTGATTCAAAAAGGGTATTTTTGGCTGTTCGAGCTATATGGGGTGTAAGTTCGAGAACCTCTTGTTGGCCCCTATTCAATAGTCTGGGAATTCTGACATTGCCCTGACAGCATATATTTTCTTTAATGTTGTTTGTTGTTAGCAGTATTAGCGTATTCCCAACAGTTAGCACCTTTCAATCAGTTAATACTAGGCACAAATCAAATCTGTATGTGGAATGTACTTCCTTGACTCTTGTGCAGAAAGGAGTGCAGTATTCTGCTGCATCCATTTTCAATAAGCTACCACAAGAACATAAAAATCTTAGCAGTAGCCCAAAATCTTTTAAGTCTAAACTGAAGAGTTTCCTCATGGCTCACTCCTTCTATTCTGTCGAGGAGCTCCTGGAAGAGCTAAAAAAATTAAGCAAATTTCAGTGTTGTGTTGTTGACTTTCTTTACTTAAATTTACGACTTGTCGACTGAATATGTTTTTATATTTCATTTTATCTGTTTCTACTATCGTGTTATAATTTCATGTATTGACTCCTTCTATGACCATGAAGATTTCTCCTTAATTAGGTCCCACATAACAATAAATAAATAAAAATAAAAAAAGAGATCCACTTGTATGCATATCAAGAGCTGAGATGGAAATCCTGTTATAAGCGAAGAAGGAAAAGCAGAAAGGTGGAAGGAGTATATAGAAGATCTATACAAGGGCAATGTACTTGAAGACAGAATATGGAAATGGAAGAGCATGTAGATGAAGATGAAATAAGAGATCATATACTGCGTGAAGAGTGTGGCAGAGCAGTGAAAGATCTAAGCCGAAACAAGGCCCCGGGAGTAGACAACATTCTATTATAACTACTGACACCAGTGGGAGAGCCAGCCCTGACAAAACTCTACCATCTGATGAGCAAGATGTATGAGACAGGCGAAATACCGTCAGACTTCAAGAAGAATATAATAATTCCAATCTCTAAGAAAGCAGTTGTTGACAGATGTGAAAATTACCGAACTATTTGTTTAGTAAGTCACAGGCGCAAAATACTAACGCCAATTCTTTATAGACCAATGGGAAAACTGGTAGAAGCCGACCTCAGGGAATACCAGTTTGGATTCCGAAGAAATACTGGAACACATGAGGCAATACTGACCCTACGACTTCTCTTAAGAGCTAGATTAAGGAAAGGCGCACCTACGTTTCTAGCATTTGTAGACTTAGAGAAATCTTTTGACAATGTTGACTGGAATACTCTTTCAAATTCTGAAGGTGGCAGAGGTAAAATGATGGGAGCGAAAGGCCATTTACAATTTGTACAGATACCAGAAGGGAGTTACAAGAGTCAAGGGGCATGAAAGGGAAGCAGTGGTTGGGAAGGGAGTGAGAAGTGGTTCTAGTCTATCGCCGATGTTATTGAATCTGTTTATTGAGCAAGCAGTAAAGGAAAAAACGAAAACAAATCGAAGTAGGAATTAAAATCTGTAGAGAAGAAATTAAAACCTTGAGGTTCGCTCATGACATTATAATTCTGTCAGAGACAGCAAAGGACCTGGAAGAGCAGCTGAATGGAATGGAGTGTCCTGAAAGAATGATATAAGATGATCATCAATAAAAGCAAAACGAGGATAATGGAATGTAGTCGAATCATGTTTGGTGATGCTGAAGGAATTAGATTAGGAACTGAGACACTTAAAGTAGTAAAGGAGTTTTGCTATTTGGGGAGCAAAATAACTGATGACAGTCGAAGTAGAGGGGATATAAATTGTATTCTGGCAATGGCAAGGAAAGTGTTTCTGAAGAAGAAAAACTTGTTAACATCGAGTATAGCTGTAGGTATCAGGAAGTGTCTTATCCGAGTATTTGTATGGAGTATAGCCATATATGGAAGTGAATCATGGACGATAAAGAGTTTGGATAAGAAGAGAATAGAGGCTTTAGAAATATGGTGCTACAGAAGAATGCTGAAGATCAGTTGGGTAGATCATTTTACTAATGACGAGGTATTAAATAGTATTGGGGAGAAGAGAATTTTGTGGCACAACTTGACTACAAAAAGGAATCGGTTGGTAGGACACGTTCTGAGGCATAAGGGGATCACCAATTTAGTATTGGAGGGCAATGCGGAGGGTAAAGGTCGAGGAGGGAGACCAGGAGATGAATACTTTAAGCAGATTCAGAAGGATGTAGGTTGCAGTGGGTATTGGGAGATGAAGCTTGCACATGATACAGTAGCATGGAGAGCTGCATCTAACCAGCCTCTGGACTGAAGACCACAACAACAACAATAAGAAGGCATCTGTCTCATGTGTACCCTTCAACAGAAATGGGACAGACAAGACGGTTAGATTAGACTACATGTAGTTTCCGTTGCAATTGATCCATAATGAGGAGATGCTCGGTGAGAAACTAATATGCTAATTTACCTTCCACAGATCGCAAGTGGACTGATCATGGACGTGAAATGAGGGATGAAAATTTAGACGTACTTCTGATCGTACTCGTATTATTTGACACCTCTCTCTCTCTCTCTCTCTCTCTCTCTCTCTCTCTCTCTCTCTCTCTCTCCCTCCCTCCCTCCCACTCTCTCTCTCTCTCTCTCTCTCTCTCTCTCTCTCTCTCTCTCTCTCTTTCTTTCTTTCTTTCTCATTCACTCCTCACTCACTCTCAATCGCGCACGCCCTAGTTCTACAAAAAAATTCAATTAATTAATGGTGTCGGAGGAGATGGTTAAATAAATTCTTTAGGCTGCTCTTAAGCTGAATTTTGGCAGTAGTAAAACTTTTATGGCTGCTGACAAGTTATTGAAAATTCGTTTTCCTGAATGATGGAGACTTTCTTGCGCCAAAGTAATTAACTTCCAAATTTTTGTGGAGATTATTCATGTTTCTAGTAATGACTGCATGCAATGAGCTGTTGATTTCAAAATATTTATTTGTTTTTAAAGATAAATTTCCACAGGGAGAAGCTATCTTCTATCTCCACCTTGTTAAATTGATCTATTTCTACGTCCCTAATCTCAAGCTGTGTTATATTAACGCTAAACACAAAACATTTCTTACATGCATTTCCACTATTTTCCAACAAGTTGACTATTTTTCATGAATAATATATTAATAGTGAAATTTTTGAAAAAGTTTTGAAAGGCAGGTTTTGTGGGCAAATTTCAAAAATAAAAAGACCACAGAGTTCTTTATAATAAAGCTTCTCCATGGATTTTAATTCCTACTCTGAATTTTTCTTTTGTTTCCTTTGCTGCTTGATCAACAATCAGAGTGAATAACATCGGGGATAGACTATAACCCTGCCTCACTCCCTTCCCAACCACTGCTCGCCTTTAATGCCCCTCGACTCTTCATGCCCTCGAGTAAGACAACTGACTGTTAGAATTCCATGGTGCTGGGACAAATGGCTTCAGAGGAAGGGTACATTTAGTTAGAAAAGTTACAGAAAATTTAAAGTTGTATTGCACTTAACGACGTACATGCACTCATTGAAATTCATAGTTCCTTTCACTGCATGTGTCATAGATTTCTCTGCCGAGTATTGAATGCAGCGCACTGTAAAGTTTTTTTTTAGTTTTTTACATGGCTTGTAAAGCTTTTCGTTCCTTTCCAATAGTATGCATGCCGTACAAAAACAAAATTTGTTTCATGATATTCACTATTTTATTTCTTGCAACCCTTCTAGGACTTCTCTCGAAAACTTTGTGGGTAGATCTTGGCCTTTGTTTTGTTCAGAAACAAAAAACACCCCTGATACGTTTTTACCATAGCAAACAAATGACTACAAGACATGAAACAATGTAGTCAATAGGTGAAATCTCAAAGCAACAGGAAAAAATGTCCCTTGGCTTATCAGCTCAAATAACAGCTGTCACAGAGAAACAAGTGGGCATGTGTCACATAGCAAGCTGCCATTTAGGACTTTGAAATAAGGATTTGGGCTAAAATGCTTTTATATTCGCACTAAGTGTAAATCAAACAGGTACTATCACCAATAGAAAAAATACTTATTTTCATTCTGCTCTTGGGAATAAATATATTGCGAATCAGTGGTTCCCCAAACAGGAGAGGACTAGAAACTTTCGAAGTGTGGTGGTGTAGAAGAATGCTAAAACAGTTTAGATCGAATAGCTGATGGGGAGATACGAAATCAGATTAGAGCGGAGAGAAATGAATGGCACAACTTGACAGGAAGAAGCAATTGTGGGTAAAGGTCATATTTCGGTTCCGCCCGTCCGCTGTGACCCATGACGTTCAGAATGACGGTCATTAGTTTGCGTTTCGAAGGATATCAGTGGCCTTATTAAATGTCACCTGTTATTGTCTTCCTTTCTAGTACCATTTGTAATGTTCGTTAACTATGATTTTTTTTCGGAATATGTCATGATGAACGATGGGAGGAACCCGAGAGCACAGCTTAAATTGTCGTTAAAGAAACGAGTAGCGATTGTATTTTTATCTTTCTTATCCGACACATAGAGGAACCCGGTAGAATGGGGTACAAAGTTGAAAACTTTGATTAAATGTACGAAAGTGATAAATAAGAGAGTTACCAATTGTTATATGAACACATTATGATGTATTAATCACAAATATACAAGAACATTGCCATAAAATAATAGAACAATATTTTTTCACTCAAAAATAGAAATGTGTGTCATTTGCCCCATTCTGCCCCGTGCACGCGGCAGAATGGGGTGGTAAGTACAAGTGAGTACAAAAACGTATAAAATTATCGCAAATGCAGAAAATATTGCCTTGCTTGGTATTTGTTTAGTTTAAAGTGAATATTAATGTCAAACTACAGTTTTCATGTATTGTATCCTTTTCTTAAGGCTGTTTGCAAAATTCACACACGGGGGCACCTCATAATCTTAGCTAGCTATTCATGCACAAGAATCGTGTGTCCATTTTTTGCACGTGGATAAGCGACCCAACCTTCAACTGATTTTGAATATAACCCATCACAATATAAACATTCACAGTTAGAACTTTCCTGATAATTACTCTCGTTAGTATTGTATTCTCTCTCCTTTTTTCCATTTATCTTCAGGCCCTTTGTTTCTTTTTTGACTTCTTAATTATATTCTCTCTCGCAAATAGTTTTTTCTTTGCACTTTCTTCTTTGGCAAAGTTCTTTTTCTGTTTTTCCTTAATAATGGCTTCTAACTCTTTTTTTTTTTTTTTGTACGGCGAATCAGTTAAAACAACAGTCTTCCCCCTCTTCCTTTTCGCTCTTTTCTTGCTTTCCTTAACTTTCGGCAATGGCATCAGAATTTCAAGTGAAATATGAAATGAGAAGGTGTTGTCAGTTGTCATCTAAGAGCACCCAAGATTAGAACAATTAGCCTCAATAACATTGTCATTCTTAGGCGGCAGTTCATTGTTACAATTCGCTGAAACCCCTTCCGCTTGATTATCCAGCCTGTTTGAGTCGTATTTTTTAGCTGGTGTGCTAGGTGGAGGCCATTCCAATTGTTCAGATATAATAACCTCTTTATCTGACGGCCTATCTGGTCCGCTGTCAGTTGTGTCTGCCGGGAGGAAGTTTGCGTCGTGAATTTGGATACGTCCGTGGGCCAGTAGCTTCGAAACATTTAATAGGGGTTTTCATTGTTGCACTTTAGACGAAAGCTGAACCAAAAAGCTTTGAAATTTGAAAGATAGTTACGACTTTCCCTGCGTGGCTTCGTAGCCATTTTCGAAGCTCATCACTATAACGAAGGCTTAAAGTCTTCATAAAACAAACATCAAGCGGCTCAAGTCTGTGAGAGCAATGTGGTGGTAAAGAAACGCCACTCTCCCTCGCGTAGTCCGTAACGTCAGTGTTCGTGGTATGTGCTGAGTGGCCATCTAATATAAAGAGAACTGGGAAGTCCTTTTGTGCCTTAGAAAATTCCAAATTTTCCGAGACCATACAAAGAATGACTCTGTGGCCATACATGCGGTGCTGTGGACCTAAGCGCAACCTCCTGCTGCCAGCCCTAACTCAAATTCTTTCTGCTTCTTCTTTCGTGGAAAAATAAGCGTACGAGGAATATCAGCTCCGCTTGCTGACGTACTAATGAAGCTGGTTACAGTTTCGCCCCTTTCTGCAGAGGTTAACGATCCTACTGGACGTTTCCCTTTGCAAGCTGTGATCTTCTATTGGTTTTTAGGATTAACCAAAACGCCTGTTTCATCACAAATAGTTATTTGAGAAGTCCTTAGTTTGTGTTTGTCAGTTACATTTGTTAGCAACGAAAAATACCTATCGACAGCTAATTTATAAAACCTATGACTCTTGCATCAGATGTTGCTTCGGGTTTGGGAGAAAATCCGCATTTGCTTCTTCATTGTTTCATGATGTAATAAACATTTCGATTCGTTTTGCTCTAAATTTTCAAAAAGTATCTGAGAAACGTGCAAAAATTGAAAGGCAAAACTGTGCACCTGCCGAAATACGAGTGCGTATACTCATTTGAAAAAATTTTGCTATTCCGCTTCTGATACTCTAGAAGTTACAGCACAGTTAACAGCAATTGTAGTTGACCGTTTGCCTGGATCGTATAAAGTACAGCGAGTAACATATTTTTGTAGGGAGGACACAGCATCTCATCTTGAATAGAGGTTCATCTGTACGTGTAAAAGTAGCCACGTGTGTCACAGGCAAGTGTGTTGGGAGCCTTACTGTTCATGTTGTATATTAACATTACAGATAATATAAGTTAGCTCACATATTTCGAGAATGGTGCAGATATCGACATTGAGGTAACAACGTTCGTGGGAAGAGATATGCACCTACTGGGGATAGGAAAAATAATGTGACCACCTATACTTGCATCTACATGGATACTCTGCAAATCACATTTAAGTGCCTGGCACAGGGTTCTTCGAACCACCTACACAAGTCTTTATTATTCCAATCTCGTATAGCAGCCGGAATGAATGATCACTTGTATCTTTCCATACGAGCTCTGACTTCCCTTTTTTTTATCGTGGTGATCGTTCCTCTCTACGTAGATCGGTGTCAAAAAAAATATTTTTGCATTCGGAGGGAAAAGTTGGTGAGAAGATTCCGTCGCAACGAAAAACGCTTTTCTTTTAATGATGTCCAGCCCAAATCCTGTATAATTTGTGTGACACTCTCTCCCATATTTCGCGATAATAGAAAACGTGGTGCCTTTCTTTGAACTTTTTCGATGTACTCCGTCAGTCCTATCTGGTAAGGATCCCACATCTCCCAGCACTATTCTAAAAGAGGACGGGAAAGCGTAGTGTAGGCAGTTTCCTTTGTAGGTCTGTTACGTTTTCTAAGATTCTTGCCAATAAAACGCAGTGTTTGGTTATCCTTCTCCACACCATTTTCTATGTGTTCTTACAATTTAACTTGTTCGTTATTGTAATACGTAGGCATTGAGTTGAATTTACGGCTTTTAGATTAGACTACAACTTCTCTGATTGTGATTCGTTTATTCTGTTAGGGTAGGGATTTTTCGGGGTCAGTAACGACCTGATTTGTGGATATTGAGGGCGTACCTTAACTGACTTCTGTCTTCATTGATTAGCGGCTACCTTTGAAATGGTTGTACCACTCCTTATGCCGTGTAGTACCCATTACTTCGTCCACAAACACACGATGGTTTCAACTTGAGAATCGCCAAGTTTGAAGCCAAATGTGATGCAACGTCGTCGTTTTGCTTACATTACTAAATCCAACGTGTACCACTTACAAGTGTTCCGAAATAGTGGAGAAAATCAGGTATTTGTGCTATGTATGCGTGAAAACATGAGCCCACGAACGCCTTGATACCATTGTTGATTTCAACAATTAAGAAAGGCCGCATATATTTTGAACAGATCTCGTTTATAGGCCGTCGCCAGTGATGTCGGAAGAGCAAGGTAGCCATAGCTGCGCCAATTGTATTAGGTAGATCGAATGGAGCGGTCTATTGTCCGACGAATCTCCATAACAGCTCCGAGCCGAATACCCCAAAGTTCGTCCTTCGCTTTAGGAATCAAGCTGAGCTCACGAGGGCGTAAGTCCGGGGTGTCTGGTGCGTGGTGCGGTGCTTCCCATCCCCATATACCGATCAAATCAGTCACGACTTTAACCAATCGTGCCCGAACATTGTCCTGCAAAATGATGGCCGCGTGCTGCAGAAAGTGACGCCGCTTCTTTCACTCAGTTGTTTTTCTTCTTTGTAACACAGTCTGTTTCGTTTTCGAGTCTAAACCGCTTAACAGATATTGTTCAAATTTGACATGGCGACCGTTTGAACCCTTAGAAAGAACAAAGCCCACTTAAGAAGGCAAGAAACTTTTTTTTAAGTCAGTGAACGTAAACTAAATTAAAACTTACTTACGTTGGTGTATAACTTAAGAATTCTATAATGCATAAGTACTTCAGTAGTCTCCTCGCTGGATAGTCTCTAAAACGAAATTGCTCCCGCGTCCGAGGCCTTTCAATATCACTTCTCCCATTCCGCTTGTAGTTCAGAATATTTTGGGGAAGTCTGGGACTTAGCATTCTCACCAGTCTTTACGATATTTTTGAATTTTTTAGTTTATGTTGAAAATACTTAATTTTTCTCTAGTATCTTCATTTCCAATCATTTCTTGTTCTACAGCCCTTCGAATTTCTTAGGAACCTCATCTCTGCCGTCTAAATGTTTTTTGTTTTTACCATGTTTTCGCTTTCATAGCATCACACAGGAACCGCGACCACGTTTTAGCATTTCGGGACAATCTCTTTTTGTACTTTATTGCCCAATGTTCGGATAATGGTGCCACAGACGGCTTAGAATTTGTGTAATTTATTTTCAGTATGAGAGTAAAAATCAGATCTTACAGCGTAGCCTAAATGAAAGATTAAGAGACCTGTTCCAAAGCAGGATTATACAAAACTAGTTTTAAACTGACTGAATATTTTCCTCAAAGTCCACTTATTTACGTTTTACTACTATAAATTTTAAAGTTGTATTCGTTGCATATTTCGTTCAGGTGGTATATAGGTCTTTGGAGGTCATTTCATTCACTTGAATCATGTAATCTACGAAAAGAAGCACAATGAGGTGTTTCTCGTTATTCTTAAGTTTCTCCCGGCGTATTTGATAGAATATCCACGGGTGTACTGCCGGTCTACAGTGTCCAACGGGCACAATATTTCGGCGGTCATACATGTCGCCATCATCAGGTGAACTGACGGACTGAGTTCCTGTGAGCGTGCCGGCACGGAGATCCGTACGCTATGGCTGCTCAGAGGGAACTGGGTTCGGTCATTGACGCTAGACATACAGGCCGGATCACTGGCCCGAGGTATGGTGCAGCTATTCCTCCAAGATCCTCATTTGTTGGGATGGTGTTCCCTCTCGTTCGGGTTGGTCCTAGGGTGTTGCCTGGTCGTAGATCCTGGTTGCCAGCACGCAGGCATGCTGGCGGTGTCGGTGCATGTTCCTGTGGGACTAGGTTATCTTCCCTCCCCGCGCTATGTTGTTCAGCCCGCACTCCAGCTCGCGTGTGAGCTTCCTCGCTCCATCTCCAATTTCTTTCCTCAGCCGCGCGACCGCGTCTTCCAAGATGAAGCCCCAGTCCCGCGGCGTGAAGATCGGGTTGGAGTTTATGGTGTGGAGGTCCTTCTTCGTGACGAATTTTCGGTCGCGGCGGCGGCCGATTTAAATACCCTCCGCCCGCAGCGCGCTCCCTCCGCTGTCCGCGCCCCGCGTCACGGTCGCGCGGTGGAACAGATTGCGGCGGCGTCTGAGAACACGTCGGTGTGATGGCTCTGTCCGCCGTGGTCGTCTCAGCTATACGTTTGCTCGGTTTACTCTCGATTAACCGAATCGCTGGTTCCCAAGCCTTGCTAAGATTATAGCCACAGTCACGGTTTTTGAGGTCGTCATTTGTGCGTATTTTGATGGCCTCTCTAACAACTCTGTCCCAGTATCTCGACGTCTGTACCAGAATCCACCGATCTCTGTGCCGGCACGTTCACAGTAGCTCAGTCCGTCAGTTCACCTGATGATGGCAACATGAATGATCGCCGAAATATTGAGCCCTTTGGAGCCTGTAGACCGCCAGTACACCCGTGGATATTTTGACTAGGTATTTCTCATTCGTTATCCCAATTCCTTTGTCTGCTGGTAGTTCATGCTTTTATTTATGAAGAATGAAGTCAATGTAAATACTAAAAATGCTGACATAACCTACTCATTTAAATGTATACTGAGCGAGCTGGCGCAGTGGTTAGTACACTGTATGATGATGATTATTATTATTATTATTATTATTATTATTGGTTTGTTGGACGCTCAACTGCGCGGTTATCAGCGCCTGTTCAAAGCCCTAATCTTTACACAGTCCAATTTCGCCACCTTCACGAATGATGACGAAATGATAAGGACAACTCACACATGTAGTCCCCGGGCGGAGAAAGTCCTCAACCCGGCCGGGAATCGAACCCGGAATCCCACGATCCAGAGCAGAAACTCCCATTGGGGAGGACGACGATTTAAATCCGCGTGTGGCCACCCTCATTTATGTTTTCCGTTATTTTCCTGAATCGCTCGAAGCAAATGCTGGGATTATTCCTTTGAAAGGGAACGGCGGACTTCTTTTTCCCTTCCCTGACGCAGTGCCAGCTCCTGCTCCTTCTCTAATGACGTCGACATCGATGGCACATTAAATACAATCCTCCTTCCCCTCTTCACATAAAGGCATAGGTTTAGCGCAATAAGTTGGGAGTTAAAAGTTAAAAACTGCGTACTCGTCTAAGGCAGCATATTTTCATGGCGCGAAAATTATCGAGACTATACACACCGAGCATTTGTGAATGGCAGCACGTGGCGACTTACAACAAACTTCACACTTAATTTTGAAACTTTGCGAAACTTTTTTCCCTCTGACATCCCTGACAGAATGATGAAAGGAAAAAAGACTTTCATCACTTCTACATTTTAGCTGTTCATGAAGTAAGGCGTCAGCATCAATCATGAATTTTGAATTTATTACTTCTTTACTACTCACTCTATTCGGAATACATTTGTCAGACAGTATTCACACATATCGTTGAACGTACCTGAAAAATTATAGCAACACCTAGTTCAGGACATAAACATAGAGATGTTTTCGAAAAACTAGCGTCTCTTAAAACATAGCGTCTTCAACTGCAAAGGGCTATGCTTCTTCAGGTCAAGTTT
The DNA here is from genome assembly GCF_023897955.1 of Schistocerca gregaria. Lineage (NCBI taxonomy): Eukaryota > Metazoa > Arthropoda > Insecta > Orthoptera > Acrididae > Schistocerca > Schistocerca gregaria. The sequence continues at coordinate 47,743,151 of NC_064927.1, forward strand.
TTAACACATTAACTGCTACGGAAAGTAAACGAACTTCTGAAAGTGGTTTACATATGGGACTTCCAGTTTTCAGATAGCAATTTGGAGGGGAGAAGGCGGCGGTGGTTACGCGGACTATTTGAAACTTCAGTCTCTCCGCAAATGATGCAGTTGTCTGTAATGAAGTACTGTCTGAAAGAAGCCACGCCCTCATAAGATTTCAGTGTAGTGCAAAGACTGGCAACTTGGTTTAAATGTTCCCGAAATATAAAACTGTTCTGTTCACAAAAAGAAATAGCCTTATCCTACGAGTATAGTGTCAGCGAGTCAAATTCGCAATCGCTCAACCCACACGAATACCTAGGTGTAAAATTTTCTAGAGATTTGAAATGGAACCGAGTCGCAGTCCTAGGGAAAGACGGTGACTGCCTGCAATTCATTGGTAGAATTCTAGGAAAATACAATCAGTGTACAAAAGAAATTGCTTAGAAACCACTCGTGCACACATCCCCCAATATTGCTCGAGATTCTTGGATCCTAGTCAGATACGACTACCAGGGGATATTGAATGTACACAGAGAAGGGCGGCACGAATGGTCACAGGTTTGTTTGACCCGTTGGAGTGTGTCACAGAGTTTCTGATCAAACTGAACTGGCAGGCGCCTGGAAACAAACGCACAATGTCCGGAGAAAGTCTACTTGGAATATTTCCGGAGGAATATAGGCGAATGGTAGTCAACAGAGGGAATGACTGCGAATGCTCGTTCGATTTGCGCTCTTTTCCTAAGGCTGCGATGCAAACTAATCCTGATAATATTCCCGGTGCGAGATGTAGTTGGCAGCTCTGTGAATACTGACCGGTGAGTTGCTTAAAGCCCAGAGAAAATTAATCTCGGAGGGACACATCACTCTCTCAATCGACTAAGCATATCGCGTAAGGATGTTCTAGATCCTGCGACTAGTGTATTGAGTATAAATATGGAAAACTGGAAAAACTCACTCTTTGAAATATTTTTAATTCCATTAATTAGTTTTGTAACCTTTACAGACTCATCTTCAAATGTGGCACACAGAATTTCGTTTTTATTTCGGTAGAGTGATGCCGGGTACTGGCTCTCTGACAGGAAGACCGAGAACTCTTTAATGTATGGCCACGAGCGACAGTTACATGGCGACATGTGTCGGAAAACCAATACTTCCACTTAGCTTGACAATGTGGGTGGTTTTGCAGTTAATATCCACCTAGCAACTGCCGTTGTCATTGTGTACTGGCCACAGATTAATCGCCTTTCAATGTAAATATGAATAAGAAGTTTCACCATCACCATAAGGTTTACTACTAATGTACATTACAAAGATGTTCAATTGAAAAATAGCATACTTTGCTCGGAAACAGTCTTTTGATTCTTGTGCACATAACACGAGGAAATGTTTGTTTTGAAAACTGAAAACTTTCCAATTAAAAAACGTTAGTAAAATTCTACATGTTTATTCCACGTATCTTCAGTCCTCTGCTGTTAGAGGGCTCCGATTTGTACCGTGTAACATAGCGGTGTGTGATGTAACTATGTCCGTGCTTCTGAAACAGCTCAAAAAATTGAAAGCACGAATTGGAAGAGTTTTTTCTTACGTTAACACCCTCCTCTTCAGCATTACAACGCCAAACTACAGCCGAGCGCTGCGACGTCTGCAGCACTCCGATGCCGTTCGTTCACTGCCGTCGGTTGACCTCCACACGTACCCGACTTGGTCCCATCCGATTTTCATCTGTCTCCAAAACTTGCGAAACACATTCGAGGACTTTTACAGTTCGAAGGCGTGCAAGCAGAGGTGAGGTTGAGGCTCTGTTAGCACAATCAAATACTCTACTGTGACGGTATCGACAAAATCAACATTTTACAAAATGAGACTACGTAGTCCGATGACTACAGCTTCAGTTCGTTGCAGCTACAATTTGTTAACTTAAGTAAACACTTGAGTGTATAAATTTGTAGGGGTATGAAATGGAACGATCACATAAGCACATTTGTAGATAAAGCGCGTGCGGTTCATTTGGACAATACTGGGGAATTGCAATCAGTACCAGATAGGACGAACAGGGGATATTGAACTTATACAGAGAAGGGCAGTAAAGATTGCTCAAGGTTTGTTTGACCCATAGGAGAATGTCACGAAGGTGTTCAAAGAAATGAACTAACGCACAGTTGATGATAGACACAGACTATACCGCGGAAGATCAAAGTATCGCGAGGAGTGCTACTTAGAAAGTTTCTAGAACCGACGTTACGTGATGAATGTAGGAATATACTGAAACCGCCTACGTATGGTAACTGTAGGAAGCGTGAAGACCAGATTAGATTAAGCACAGCACGCACAGAGGCTTTTAAGCAGTCACATTTCGCACGCTCCATACATCAGTGGAGTGGGAATAAGTCATAATAACTGGTATAATGGCAAGTTCCATCTGCCATGCAATTCACGGTCGTTTGTAGAGTACAAATTATAAGCTGCCTATTTTTTGTTTAAATTTGGATTACAAGAAAATGGTGCGTCTTCCAAACTGTCCTAAATAAGTCTCCTCTTCATCGTCGTCATCGTCACCACCATGAGTGTTCTGCCCTAGGGCACGTCTTCACATGTACCTCTCCATGCAGTCCCATCATTTGTTACCCTCTTGTTTTCTCATAACTGTTTTCTGTCCCTACACTGTCCATCACCTAGTATGTTCTGCGTCGTCTTCCTCTTCCATTCACTATTTCCTCCATACCATAAATAAACAATCTCTTCTCATTCAGTGTCCATGCTGACTGTGTTTCCTCATCCTGCTACCTTTAAAATTTCTCTCTGTTCTCTCACTCAACACCACCTCATTTCTCACTGTGCCTGCCTACTTTATCCCCCTATCAACGCACCCACATAAAAGCCTCCTGTTATGAAACTTCTCGTTGGCAATTGCTACACGTGTTTTCACCTCCTTATTACTTCCAATGTCGTCCATAATAGCGCGTCGCAGTTATCTAAATCGTTCAAATGGCTCTGAGCACTATGTCACTTACCATCTGTGGTCATCAGTCCCCTAGAACCTAGAACTACTTAAACCTAACTAACCTAAGGACATCACATACATTGATGCCCGAGGCAGGATTCGAACCTGCGACCATAGCGGTCACGCGGTTCCAGGCTGAAACGCCTAGAACCGCACGGCCACACTGGCCGGCAGTTATCTACAAACACTAAATTGTTCTGTATCTTCCTGCCTAACATTTTAGTTGTGCTTAGTTTTCTTGCACTTATCACCGGACATTTTGCCTTTTTCTTATTATTTCCCATTGCAATTTACTCACAAGTTGTTTAATTCTTTTAACATTTCAGTCATACTTTTTTCGCTCTCTGCCAACACAATGTGATCCGCGAGTCTAATACATTCTGTACTCCTAACAACAACCAGCTTCCCTCTATTTCGTTTCATAATTTTTTGAATGACCTGCTACAAATATATTTACACACTAAGGAAAATAAACGTATCCCAGAGGAATTACCCCAGTGCGATGGAAATAGATACATGTGATGTATGTGTAGGGGCAAATGAATGATAAGAGTTGCAGAAAAACTATATGATTAATTCAAGAGAAAGAGCTTCACAAATTGATAAGTCGATGACGTGTTGGTCCACCTCTGGCCTTTACCCGGGCAGATATTCGGCTTGACATTGACTGATAGAGATAGTGGATGTCCTCCTGACGGATGTCGTACCAAATTCAGTTCAGTTGGTTCGTTACATCGTCAAACGTTTTAAAGAACCTGCCCATTGTGTTCCAAACGTTCAAAATTGGTGACAGACACGGAAATCTTGCTGAGCACTGTATTGTCTGGCACGTTCAAAACCAAAAACGTGAATACTATCTCCGTGTGTGGTGCCTAAATTGCCGGCAGGCACCTCACTTAGTGTCCCGAGCAGAGTTCAAGACGCCAGAGAGACAAAGGGTGGACACACTGCATATTAAAGTCCACTAATAGGTGTCTGTACACTTACTGATAGGATAGTGTATTTCGAAATGTCAGCAGGGGCCAGAAGTTGGAGCATTTATCTTTCCGCTTAAAGCTTACGTGAGACGAGTCGTAGTATCTCTAAAAAGAGACACCTCTGACAACACTAGTTGAAAGTAGCCTTCCAACTAGCCGTGCTGCGCTCTCTACCTCCGGTTATTCTCGTGGCCGTCAGAGCTGCCGTAGCCGAGGCGCCCCCTGGGTAAAAGCTGCGGACGTCTGCACTCGCTCCTGCCGCTCTGTCACGAATTGTGAAATGTATTCGCAGATACCAATCGTAATACAACGGCTATACAATTTACTGGAAACATACAGGATGTTCCGAAATTGCCGTCACTAACTGCTAGAACTTGTAGAGGGGACTGAGTACATAATACTCGTATTTTAAATTTGTAACCCGCCTCCGGAAACGTACCGTGTGCTACAACCACTTGGAAAAATGTTGGTAACGCTGTCACTTTGACAAGTAATTTGTTACACTGAAGAGCCAAAGAAATACCGTGTAGGGCCACCGCGAGCACGCAGAAGTGCCTCAACACGGCGTGGCATGGAATCGACTAATGGCTGAAGTCGCGCAGGAGGGAACTGACATCAGGAATCCTGCAGAGCTGCACATAAATCCGTAAGAGTACGAGGGAGTAGAGATCTCCTCTGATCAACATGTTGCAAGGCATCCCAGATATGCTCGATAATGCTATACAATGTACTAGAAACGTACAGGATGTTTGATGGCCAGTGGAAGTGTTTAATCGCGGAAGAGTGTTCCTGCAGCCACTCTGTAGCAATTGTGGTTGTGTGGGGCGTCGCATTGTCCTGATGGAATTACCCACTTCCGTCGGAATCCCGAATGGATGCAGGTGATCAGACAGGATGTATCTAGACTTATCAGGGGTCCCACATCACTCCGAATGCACACGCCATACAACGTCACAGAGCCTCCACCAGCTTCAACAGTCCCCAGCTGACATGCAGGGTCCATGGATTCGTGAGGTTGTCTTCATACCCGTACACGTCCATACTCTATATACATTTTGAAATGAGACTCGTCCAACCAGGTAATATGTTTCCGTCATCAACAGTCCAATGTTCGTACCGATGGGCCCAAATGAGGCGTAAAGCATTGTGCTGTGTAGTCAGCAAGGGTACACGAGTGGGCCTTCGTCTCTGAAAGCCCATATAGATGATGTTTCGTTGAATGGTTCGCATGCTGACACTTGTTGATGGTAAAGCATTGAAATTTTATGTAATTTGCGGAATGGTTGCACTTTCGCCACGCTGAACGATTCTCTTAAGTTTCCATTCTTGCAGGATCTTTCTCCGGCAGCAGCGATGTCTGAGATTTGTTGTTTTACTGGATTGCTGATATTTGCGTTGCCCTCGTGAAATGGTCGTACCGGAAAGTCCCCACTTCATCGCTACCTCGGACATGCTGTGTCCCATCGGTGTTGCGCCGAGTATAATTCCACGTTCAAAGTCATTTAAATCTAGATAACTTGCCATTGTAGCAACAGTAAGCGGTCTAACAACTACGCCAGGCACATGTCTTACACAGGCGTTGCCGGCGGCATCACCATATCTTTCCTATTTACATATCTCTGTGTTTCAATATTCATTATTATACCAGTTTCTTTGGCATTTCAGTGTAGATGTTACCCAGTACAACTATTGTTCTACAGTTTCACTCGTTAATAACCAAAGAAACAAAAAAATTGGTCTTCATAGAAACTGTTTTTACAGGAGGGCCCTTTCCAGTTCGAAATTAGAATGATATTAATACCTTCAGCTGCTGACGGGCGTTGATATACATCAACGAAGACAGGTGAAAATGTGTGCCCCTGCCAGGAATCGAACCAGGGATCTCCTGCTTACATGGCAGTCGCTCTATCAATCTGAGCCACCGAGGGCACGTAGGATAGTGAGACTATAGCAACTATCTCGCGCACGCATGCTGTGAGACCCACATTCTTACCTTGTATGTCCACACACTACATTCGTAGTGTCCTTTCGGACATGTCCGAAAGAACAGACACCATATTCATATAAATATATTATCCAATTCGCGTGCGCTGCGTCTCCACAGGGCACCACAGACGCACCTGCTGACGGTGAATGCACCCTTTCTCGAAGACGTTGTGCAATGGTAACTAAAAGCGTGTGGGGAGGAGTCAGATGTTGTGGACAACGATCTTGATAAAGGCGACCAGCAGCTCTTCCAGTACTGTGAGCTTTGGCCACACACAATTCTCGTGTCGGTGTATTCGGCAAAAGTGTACTTAGCAGTTTTTCTCTAACACTCAAAGACACATGGACGAGACTCGAACCAGGTCAGAGAGGAGACAGCCGTTAAATGACATCATACGCTCCGACGTAAGTAACCCACCTCCAGTGACGATTACCCTGTTGCATACCACATTAGCGAAGGTGTATTTATACGGCTGTAGCACGGATATACCTTTCCATACATGGGCTACTCTTCAAAATATCGTCACTCAGTTCCCTAGAAGTTTTTAACGGGAATTTTGGAACATCCTGCATCTCTCAAGTAACTATACAGCTGTTTCCAGAATTAGTTCCCTCTGCAGAGGAGTGTGGGCCGATATGAAACTTCCTGGCACATTAAAACTGTGTGCGGGACCTTTGCCTTTCACGGGCGAGTGCTCCACTATTCGAGCCACCCAAACACGACTCACACCCCGTCCACACAGCTTTACTTCTGCTGCACCTCGTCTCCTTCCTACAGCCGTTGTACCACATTCGAAATATACGGATGTATTTCAGGATTTCGGCGTTATGCAACTTCGCAGAAACATGGCTGAAGTTTACTGTATGTTGTTATCAGTAAACCCTAGCACCGTTTCTGTCTTCATATAAAAAAGTATTAGGTACTGTTTCATCATTTCTTGCACTATTAAAGTTGCTAGGTGTAGGAAGAATACTAGTATCATACTGAAAATATCTGTAAGAAGCGATAGAATTCCTATAAATAACTTGAAGAAAATCATTTTGGGTACTAGGCCATGTCATTATAAAACAGTGAAACAACTAAAATAACGACATTTCGACCATCGTTTGAACGATTCTCTTCAGAGCGGATAAATGCCACAAAATTCAAATCAGCACCAGCGAAATGAAAGTTCGATTTGGAAACAATTTCTATTTCTTCTTTCTTATCCTCGATTAATTTCCCGAATATCTCGTTCGTTTCGTAAGTTGCTTTCTTTATATAAGGTGTTTCACATTTCTAGAGCTTGCAATTTTACCTACTTACTCATGTCTGCAAACGTCATCTAACGAGGCTACGGAGCATCAAGAAACAGGCGCCAGCTCCGGCAAATGTATGTAAATAGAGTGTGATGCCGTGATTATGTATCAGTTTGAGGTAATGGCCACAGTACTGGAAACGAATGAGTCGAAAGTTACAAGGGAAAATCGTTATCATACCTCTGACGGCGAAATACAAGTTCTGGTACAGTTGTTGATAACTTTCAAAGGTGGTAGTATGGATCAAAGTAAGAAAAAATGTCCGTTAAACATGGGATACAAAATGCATACCTGAGGAGCCATGAGCACATGTTCTGTATTGGAGATATGTTTTATGCCAGCGAAGATGAACAAGTCCTCACAGCTCTTAAGGTATGCATTTTACAGCCCATGTGTACTGGACATTGTTTTCTTCTTTCGGTCCATACTACCACTAATTTTCCGTTATAGGGACGTAACCTCAAATTGATACATTTATCCATCATCATATAAAATTGGTAATATCTTCATTGGGTTTCATTGTTTACACATATTTTACAGACTCCAGAGCTTGTAACTTTGGTACTATGTAGCGTAGCTGGATGACGCTTCCAGACATCGATTCCTATGTAAAACTTCATCAGCTAGGTCCCCTCTACAGACTCGATGAGTGTGTAGCATGACGTGTGAAACATTCTGTATGCAAAGTGAATAACATGGAAGAAGGAGCTAGAACCCCCCCCCCCTCTCTCTCTCTCTCTCTCTCTCTCTCTCTCTCTCTCTCTCTCTCTCTCTCTCTCTCTCTTCTCAACTATCAACTACCTGCTTCCTTATAAGTCTTACAACTGCTGTCTGATTTCTGGCCGAGTTCTAGATAACATGCCGCTCAACATATTTTATGGCTGGTTGCATCTTAAATTCAAACTGTATATTCTGATCAAATATGTCAAAAGCTGTTTTGTACATCTATTGATTTCATAAATATAGGTTGAATTTCTTCAACTGATCTCTAGCGGCTAGTGTATTCTCTCAAAATTGATTTCCCTGTAGCTCGTCTTCTCTAATGTGTTCCATTCCTGCGTAAATATTTCACATCAGTATTTTCAGCCACGACGTATGAAAGTGATGGTTGAGTAGTATTCGCACTTATCACTATTTGCCTTATTCGGTATTGGTGTTATTTTTTTAGTTTAGTCTGAAGATTTAGCAGTGACGTAAGCAAGCATAGATGTTGAGGAGTGAAGCAGCAGGAGTGAGTCCTCGCCGGTGCTGATAGAGCCCTCTGGTGGCGAAGCCCTGCACTAGAGACTACTGAGTGTGTGAGGTACTAGCAGTGACACCTAGCAGCGAAGTGATGAACCGCAAAATGGCGACGGAAACTGAGTGACTTAAAGGTCTAGTTGCTGTTTATTTCTTCCTTTACACTATTATTACAAAACAGACTGTGGCATCACTGTTTTGTTTGTCTGTTACCGTACTTTTGTCTATTTCACACGTTAAAAAATAATTCTGTTCTCGTAACATATAATGCAAACTACAAATGCAGTGACATTAATGTACGCAGCATGTTACATTCATCATTCCCTCTTCGTAATTTAGTATTACTAATAGTTTGGTCCACACTTTTAAGGATTAAAGATGAATATGTGGCTCGGAATTTAGTAGCAAAAGAAACAACCATACTAGCTGATAGTCCCTCTCTCTCATTAACAAAAAATACGAAATGTAGGTTCAATTTCCTCCGTGCAGTTAGGTGTCGGGGCTACTGTTACATAATGGTGCGGTATTGCGGGTTAAAGAATTTTGAAGAGCAAAGAGATTTACAATCTCTTTCATTCAACCAGACTTAACCTGTAGAGGTAATAATATAATTTCTTTTCTATCCCACAAGATACTTTTACAAAAAGTAGAGGCAGAGAGGTTGTCATATAACTATTAATTTAAATATTATATGAAATATATGGAACTGTTAGTAAAATCGCCAAGAAATTAAACTTATTGTAAGTAAGTTTCTTGCAAAGAAACGTTAGTGATATAATTGTACAACAATAATAGACGTTTGACATCCCTTTTCCTTATTTTACAGTTTCGCTCATTACTTATGGCAAACGCCTTGCCGAGAAGGTAACATTCTGCATCTTCGGCTATGGCCTTTACAATCTCTTTCATTCAACCAGACTTAACCTGTAGAGGTAATAATATAATTTCTTTTCTATCCCACAAGATACTTTTACAAAAAGTAGAGGCAGAGAGGTTGTCATATAACTATTAATTTAAATATTATATGAAATATATGGAACTGTTAGTAAAATCGCCAATAAATTACACTTATTGTAAAGGGTTATCTGTTTGATTCAGCATTTAGCTCACATAAAATCACGAGAAATATCGTTTTTCATAGAAAAAAATAGTTAGTGACCTGTGTCACATAAAACATCTCATTTTGACGATAGAATAATTTGATAAAAAAGAAGGCCTGTGTTCGTTTTGGAAAATGCTATTAGTTAAAACAATGTATTTTTAAAAGGTATTGTCAACTGTTACGAAACGATTTCTCATACAGAATTTATTTATCACATAGTCAGTCATGATATAAAAAGAACACATTAATGACTTGTGTGTTGCTATTGATATAATATTTTCCTTTTTCTTATGACTGAAATAATTTATCCTGTTTTGTCACTGAGAATGTGCGAAGTACAACATGTAATATATATGTCAGTTTTTATAGCCAAAATTTTTTTCAAATACCGATTTTTAAGTACAAGAACATGGAATATGTTTTGGTATTTATTTTAGCATCATTTACTATACCAAGGAAAACTTTTTTTACCAAGGATTTTATTTCATTGTTGTAGAAAGTGCCTCAAAAATATATGTAGATGTGGTCTGGTGAATAAAGTGTGCGTATTAAAATTTAAAATGTGTGCAGCAGCATAATCAGGTTTAGTTTGCAGTGTGGGAGTGAACTCCACGTGGGATCCGAAGCACGGACCCCACCGGGGTACCCGGCATGCGCCACATGCCAGGGCAGAGGTGGAGGCTAGTGTTCGGAAGTCTGAAAATTCCAGCACAGGCCGGGGATAGAATCCCGGCCCAGTTGGGGCGAATAGCCCCAGCCGAGGCGCTGGAACGTTCCAGACCCCTTACCACTAGACCACCGAGGACCCTGGCTGTTTCCTTCTCTGAAGTCCAGCTAGTGGTCGTAGAGCACTTCCTGCTGTCCTCCGTGTTTACACCGAGGCAGCAGTGGAGTGGCGTAACAGCAAGTGTTTACCTACGTCCGCTGGATGTCCACTTAGTGTGCGGCTTATTTACCCGGCTGGCGTTCGTGTCGCTATAATGTCCTTAGTTGCGTCACAATTATTTGCAGGGACCGAAAGTCTGCCTATGCAGTTACACGCAGTCGCACCTCACTATTTTAACCTCTGTCATTCGATCATGTTGTAAAGACCCATGTAAAAACTTCTGTTTATCGAAGAAACCTCCTGTGTGCGTTACATTCCATAAACGGAAGCGATTGGCATAACAGATAGCCCCGTAAACATTTTGCAATGAAGTGTCAGCCGGTACGTAATACTCGATATCTGGAATGGTTTTATCCGTTATTAAGATAATCCTTTCACCTCTATACACTTCGAAAAACTCCCGTGTTTTCTCAATAAAGCATAAGCACAGTACTTAAATTCGTCGCGAAAATGACATCGAAGAAGTACAAGTGTTCGAATGCCACAGAAAAGAAGTGTGTCCTTGAAGGTGTGGAACGGAGAGCAGAACTAAAATAAGATGTAACGTCGCTGCAGACACTCCAGAAGCAGGAAGATCAGTTTGATGACGTCTCATGAGGAGCGAGGAATAAATTCACTCTCAAATAACTACTGTACGAGATGATTCGCCGCCTCTTGAAGGGTGTCATGGGCTTCTGCGGCCGTGAACTCGGCGACCCGTGAGTCAACGAGGTGTTTCTGGCCACATACATTTTAGCTGCCGGTTCTCCGATCTGCAAAGGAAGCCGCGACAATGGGGAGGCTCTGCCTGTCATTTTGTAATAAGAACGCCCCTCCACATTTTATCTAGGCTTTAGACTGTCTATGCAATTAGTGCATAGCAGTGTTTTAAAAATTATTTTCTTTTTACCTTTTCCATTCTAGAACATTACTTCCTGTCTTATTTCACGAACTTTTTGTAGGAATGTAAATCTTAAACGTCTTAAATCCACCCAGTCATTATGTATTCTTAAAATATCTTTTAACTCTTTTTCAACACATACATATCTTTTGTCTCTTTCACTGACCACCGGATTATTTTTTTTTAAATTTCAGGTATTGATTTTATTGCCTTCTCCTTTAGCGTATTGTTCAGAAATTGTAGGTCCAGATACCTTTGCCTTATTGAGTATCGTTTGCTATGCCAAACCTCGACAGCATTCATGGTCCTTTGCATCGAATTGATGACGGTAGATAGCTGACCGAAATCACTACGAAATAAATTCTCTGAACGCACATAACTTTGATACAGTTGTGTTAGGTATCGAGGTATTACCTAACGCAACTGAAGCCAAGTTAAGAGTGAATTTATTTCGAAACAATTTCTGTTGACTATCTGTTTTCACCAATTCCACATTTCAGATGGTGCACTAGGATTTTCCATCTATGGACTGACCATATAGTCTACGAATTCATGATATCTTCGCCACTGGGCATTTGCTACACTGTTACCTTCCATGCATCATCAAGGCAGTCCGGTTGAAGATGTGCTCTGCAGCATACATGCGGCAAGACAATCTAACTACTTCTTCATCCCTGTATTTCTCCACTAATTCCAGATCTTGTATGTCTTCCAGAGACATTGCTTGAAATGAAAATTACAACTGGAAATAGATGTCTCGGATAACACTGTTTGCATAGCTTAATTTGCAGCCATTTCGAAGCAAAGCAATGCAGTTTTAAACGACCACCCAGTTATGACATTACTCGGTCCAGAATAAAATATTTCACAATTATTTCGACTTTCCCCTGGTACAAAAGCTAGTCTTCCGCGCTTCAGATATCAATATGCAATGCTGTACAGTTGCTCTGAAATGTCCCTCCATAAGAAGAGATTTATTTTCACACATTTTGTCCCCTTCTTCGTAACTGATCACCCGGATTCATTTGTCGGGAACAGATTTACTATCAATTTTCTAAAAAACTTTAGTCACTTTCAAAATCTCTTTCCGCAGCTGAATCCCTGAACTAGTGCCATGGTTATGGGGCTTCTAGTAGCTTCCCTTACACAGTGCAGTGTTTCTCATAATTCGTCATACTTGCGACGTAATCTCGCAAATTTTGAAAACAGGCATGTATCGGGAGACCAAACCTCCTACTTACCGTGGCAGCGTGGGCGGTATTGCAGTTATTATCCATCTGGCAACTTGCGTTTTAGTTGTCTGTTGGCCACTGGTCATTCTCTTTCCATTTTAAATATAAATACGAATTGTCACCATATATCACCAGCATAACTTGGTCTGTTTGATTTGATGTAGTCAGTAATATTCTACATCTTTACTATGGATATCTGCATCCCTCTGCTTTGTACCGCGTAACATAGCGGTGTGTGACTTGACTATGTTGGTGGGTGAGAATGAGCTCACAAAACTAAAAGCACGAATTCGAAGACTTCGTCCGCATGTGGACACACTCTTCTTAAGCACGGCAGTGCCAAACTACACACGAGCGCTGCGACATCTGCAGCAAGCCGACGTCCTTGGTTCACTGCCGTCCATCACCCTACACACAGTCTCCATTTTCGTCTTTGTGCAAACCTAAGAAAACCTTCTAGCACTTCAATTGTTTCAAGCGGTGCAAGCAGAGGTAAGGTTGTGGCTTTGTTAACAGAGTCAAACACTATACTGTGACGGTATCAACAAAATAGTATCTAGTTGGGGAAATTGTTCTGGTTCCCGGGGTGAGTGTATTGAGAGATAAATTTATAGACGTGAAGAATACAGATGCAGAATGTTAATGAAGTTTGTTTTATTTAAAAAGCGTTGCGAGTTTTCACGTAAAACATCTGTCGACATTACTTTTCAGTGCGTCCTCGTACGGTGAATGTCTCAGAAAATACGTACATTGATCAAAATAAGTGGTGACATGAGTGCTGTTAACAGCACTACGTTCAAAACATTTTAACTGTATGGCAGTTGCAGATTAATTTTATTTGTAGCTAGCGCGATTATATGAGTGGAGGAGTATTAAATTTAATGGTGAGCATTTATGTAATTTTTAAGCATTGTCTGTATTGCCTCGTCCTCCAATAACGCTGCCGATCGGTAGCATGACCTGTTGTCCGTCCATGGTTTTTCAGAACATCGATTCAGTGCTGAACCGAAGCTGCTGGCTTGAGTTATTAAGCCAGGATAATCCTGTGAGTCGTGGGTCACGTATGCCATTAATATTACAAAAAATAAAAAAAATGGTTCGACTGGCTCTGAGCACAATGGGTCTTAACATCTAAGGTGATCAGTCCCCTCGAACTTAGAACTACTTAAACCTAACTAACCTAAGGACATCACAAACCAATGCCCGGGGCAGGATTCGAATCTGCGACCGTAGCGGTCGCGCGTTTCCAGACTGAAGCACCTAGAACCGCTCGTCCACACTGGCCGGTCATTAATGTGTCCTTGAATTATTAATTTCAACAGGTTTTATTTATTTTTGCGGAATTGCGCTACCAAAAAATGGAGTTTTGCTCTCTGGATGCTGTTGAGAATTTCTGCGTCTTCGTACCGCCATATTTTTGACTATATCGGTCGATGGTATCCTTAATATTTTTCGATACGACCCCTTTCCAAATGTCTCAAGTTTTTGCCTGATAAAGTCCATGACTCAGCTCCATAGAGTAGGATACCGAACGTGTTACATCGAAGTAGTCGAGAAGATATGTGTGCTGGCGAACAGACGTGCCACTTTAGTGCACCTGACCGCGCAGGCGAGCAAAGGGCTGCCACTAATGTTTCCTCAACAACGTAAGGGCTTCCGCAGTAGGCACATGGTCCCTGCACCCATGCTGACTATTTTTCATGGGCGTCGAAAGCTTGTATTTCCACGCCGGTACCACAATTGAAAGTCCACTGAGTGCTACAGGTGGCCTCTCCATATTAATCACATTTTATGCTCCATCGGACAGATTTCCATCGACGTGTAAAGTCTGAAAGCAAACGCCCTGCAACCCTGAGAGAGCGTTATGGTGTGGGCTATGTTTCCTCGGCGCTCCCTGGGTGATCTCGTTATTCTGAAAGGCTCAACCTTAATACGCACCTATCCCTGGGGACCATATCCACCCGTAGATGCACGTGTAACATAGCTCGCAGTGTATGTGCGTGGTTCTGAAAGCTCTAGGATGAATTTACCGTACTGCCCTCACCGCCAAATTTTCCGCCTTTAAACCCAATCGAGAATCTGAGAGGTCACCTCGATCCAGTAGTTTGTGCCACTGATCCTCAATCGATAAAATTCTATCGCATCTGGACAGGTACTGGAGTCGGAATGGCTTCTTGTCTGTGTCATTGTTTCATTCACTCTCTTCCTGTACGTCTCATGCTGCAAAATGCGTTTATTCGGGATTTTAGCACATGGTCAGATTACTGCGACTGGACAGTGTAATAATACTAATAAATTTCGCTTATTTCAGTGCCCTCGTTCAAGGTTTTCAATTGGACGGCACTTTGGCGACTTGCTTATCATTAACCTACACCAGTTGTCCAACTGGGGATAGGGAATCGGTAGTTTAGCGTGGAATCCGCACCACATGCTGTTTCTACCGACTCCTCATATCATTGAGAGGTGAAGGCTGGATTAAAAGCAGACTGAAAAATTTATTGGTTCATCTGGGATTCGATCCCGCGATTATCGATTTGCAGGCACGCGCTGTGCCGGTAGACCAACAGGTCCAACAGTTACGAGACGGTAATCGAACTGTATTTCGTCGTATTTTACGTGAAGTAAATGTGCCGTGGTGCAAGCCAAAGTAAATTCACGCTACGGGCATCAGTTCCGAACCCAGAAAAATGTGCAGCCAGGGGAGTATTGTAAGTAAAAATCAAACTCTTCCATCTTTCTTACCGAATTGCTATACATCTAGAAAACAAACCAAAATTGTGAAAACATGTCATACAAGATTACTGACAATTTTTATGAGTAAAAATAAACGGGTATGGTAATATACATGGAGGTGGATGAAAAGTAGTGGCAGTTCGGCTATAATTCATGCCAGACTTCACTGACTAAAATTCACTTTATTACATTTCTGTCTCGCGTCTCGATCACTTTCCACACCCACATGAAAGATGTCATACACTGTCAGTGCATCCATCTGTGATGATGTCTCGCTAGGACCGCCATATGGTGTCTTGTCATTTGCTGTAAGGCGTGCCACGAAATACTTGTTTCATTTGGGCGATCATTCCATAATTGGGGGGACTCTACCGGATGAATACGGTGGATATCCCAGTATGTCCCGCTGCCACGTACGCAGTGCTCCTGCACAGGGCTCGTCGTTTGGTGTCGTGCACTGTCGTGAAAGTTGGTGGATTGCAGCGCTGGAAGGAAAGATTGTTGCGCGCTCCGACCACGTGCCCTTCCAGTCTTGACCCAAGCACGTTTTTCGTGTTTCCCAAACATACTATTAAGGCACTTGAGCTAGCCTCTCCAACTTTGATGTAGTACACACAGCAACTTACTCAAACACGACCTATGCCGCTTACTTTACTACTTCAGCCCACCATCTATCAGCAACAGAAAACGTGCGTACCAAATGACTCTCATCCTTCATGTTACGGCACTGTGCTACTATTTTTTTATCCAACACATGCAAAGACGGATGTGTGACTACTTGTTATCTCCCGTCTTGGTAGTGGACTAATTATTGGGAGGTTTTAAAGTGCGCTATCTCTATACCGGGCGTATGAAAAACAATAATACAATCTGGCCCGTCTATATTTCTGAAACTAAGAAACATATACAAATAATTTTGATTTTGATGAACAGAAACTGAAAAAGTTTTTTCATCCTTTTCATTGGTGTTCAATATGCATCGTTGAGATGCACGGAATGTGTCAATGCGGTGTTCAAATTATACCAAGACTGCAGCAAGCTTGTCTGGAGTAACAGTTTCCACAGGTGCTGTTATCCGCCGGCCGCGGTGGTCTCGCGGTTCTAGGCGCGCAGTCCGGAACCGTGCGACTGCTACGGTCGCAGGTTCGAATCCTGCTTCGGGCATGGATGTGTGTGATGTCCTTAGGTTAGTTAGGTTTAAGTAGTTCTAAGTTATAGGGGACTGATGACCACAGCAGTTGAGTCCCATAGTGCTCAGAGCCATTTGAACCATTTGCTGTTATCCGATGTCTCAGTTCATTTATTGCTGTTGGTACTGGAGGTAAGAGTCTGTTATAAAACCATACATATATAATAACATATAGTCGGTACGTTGACCTTGGAGGCCAGGAATCTAAGGCTAAGTCATTTACTCCAGTGTGACTGACCCATCGTTCAGAAATCGGTTGATTTAGAAATTCCCACACTTCCAGATGCCAGATGCCACTTCTCATTGGTAAATAAAATCGTTCGAATCAAACTGTGGGAAGAGAAAGTTTTCAAGCATATCGAGATATATGCTTCCTGTAACAGTGTTTTCGGCAAAGAAAAATGAATCATACACCTTTTCCCTCTAAACTGCACAAAACACATTAAATTTGGGTGAGTCTATTTTATGTTGTACAACTTCATGTGGTTGTCCCGTACCTCATATTGTCACATTATGGAAGTTCACCTCTCCGTATAAATGGAATGTTGCCTCGTCACTAAACACTAACTGTGGGAGAAAATAGCCATCCTCCACCTAGCCAAGAGTGAAATTACGGAACTTCACACGATGTTATCACCATCACGAAGAGCTCGCAGTAGCTGACTTTATTATTATCTGATGCATAAACGTCGACGAATAGACGCCAGACGGACATCGGGGGCGTGCTGAGCTGTCGAGCTGCACGGCGAACGGATTTCTGCGGACCCCTCGTGAAACTGTGAAGGATGCGTTCGACGTCTGTGTCAGGCACTCGGGGACGGCCCGGCGATTTGCCTTTCCGCAAACATTCTGTTTCTCTTAATCGTTGATGCCATCGTCTAATGCTCTGTGCTGTAGGGGGAACCGCACAGCACCTTGTACGAAAGTTACGCCGAACACTTATTACTGCCCACACTGCACAAAATGCAGAACACAAAACGCTTTCTGTCGTCGCGACACCATTTTTACTAGGACTGAAATGGGCGGACAGTGCTGCTGCCATGCGGTAACCATGTGAAACCCGAGGGTTTGCTCTTTCCAGCAGTACGCTATTCACGCACATATGTCGAATAACATAATAGTTACTTTTTTTAAAAATCGGTTGATTCTTTTTTTATACACCCTGTATATTTACTCTCTAAACCGCACCACCAAGAAATTTCCCCAGTGTGAATAAAATCGGTAGATGTGATGTACGTTTTGAGGCAAACTAATGATAACCCTTGCAGGAAAATTGGGTGATTCATTCAGGAGAAAGTCATAGCGCGTTGGTAAACCTCTGGCCCTTAAGCAATCAGCTATTCGGCTTGATCTTGATTGATAAAGTTGGTGGATGTCCTCCTGACGGATGTCGTACCATGTTCAGTTCAATTGATTCGTTACATCAACAAAATCCAGACGTGGTTGTAAGGGGTTGCCCGCATTGCTCCAAAATTGAGGAGAGAGGTGGCGATCTTGCTGGCCAGTTTATTGCCTGGTACGTACACACAGATGAAACTCTCAACATGTGTGGTGCATAAAATATCGTCGACACTGAAAGCGTTCTCAGCAGAGGTTAACCCCTCGTAATGACAAAAAGTGGTCATACCGCATACTGAAGTCCACTACTAGGTGTCTGGATACTTTTGATCGGATAGTGTATTTCAGAATGTTAGCAGTGGCCAGAAGTTGGGATATTTGGCTTTCCGCTTAAGGCTGGTGCGGGTCAAGATACCTCTAAAAATATACACATCTGGCAGCATTAGAGGAAAATATCCATCACAGTAACTGTATTGCGCTCTCTACCTACATTTGTTCTCGTGGGCATCAGAGCCGCCGTAGGCAAAACGCCCCCCGTGTTTTATACTGCGGAAACGGTAGTCGCGCCTGATGAGCTCTCAGAAATTATGAAATGTTTTCGCAGATTTCAATTATCGTGGGACAACAACTGTACAATATACCGTAAACATGCAGTATGTTCCGACATCCCTGTTACAGACTTGTTGTGTAAAGGGGGACAGAGCACATACTACCCGTATTTTGTATTCTAACCCATCTTCTGCAACGCACCGTTTCCTCGCTACAGCCATCGGAAAACATGTTGGTAACGCGACAACTTGTACAAGTAAGTGATTAGGTGTGACCCAGTACAACAATAGTGCCACAATTCCACTCATTAAAAGGAAACTTGATAAGTTTTCAGAAACACTGTTCTTTACAATACGGCCTTTTCTAACTCGGGTACGCTGCGTCTCTTTGAAGCACTGCAGTCACCCCTGCTGACGGTGAACGCACCATTTTCTCAAAGTCGTTGCGCAGTTGTGGCGAAAAGCATATGCTATGAAGTCGGACGCTGCGGAGAACGAACTTGATAAAGGCGACGAGCTTCGCCATACAGAAGGATCATGTCGGTATATTCGGCAAAAGTGCTCTCCGCAATGTTGCTCTAATACTGAGAGACACGTTAGTGACGCACGAGAGAAAAAAAGAGTGGCAGGACAGACGGTGAATGACATCCGACCTAAGTTCCTCCCCACACCCCCCTCCGCCTCCCAAGATGACTACCCTGTTGCATACCCACCTAGCTAGCATGTATTCAAAGGACTGTAGCACGGAGAGTATACGTTTCCGTACGTGGGTCCAATTTAAAAATATTGTCGTTTAGTTCCTTCTAAAAGTGCTAGAATTTCGGAAAACTCTGTATCTGTCCAGTAAACTGTATAGCTGGTGTCGTACCACATTCGAAATATCCGATTATATTTCAGGATTTCGGTGTTATGGCACTTTGCAGAAACATTACTGAATTTTCCTGTATATTGTTATCATTAAAGCCAAGTACCATTTCTGTCTCCATACCATAAAGCATAAGTACCATTTATATCATTTCAAGCAGTATTTCAGTTGAGGTTTTAGGAAAAAATAATTGTATCGTTCTGAAAATATCGGACAGAAGGGATATAGTTCCTACAACAAACTTGAAGAAAATCATTTTGGGTACTAGGCCATGCCATGATAAACACTGAAAAACCAAACTACCGACATTTCGACCATCTTCTCAGCGATCCTCTTCAGGGCGAATAAATGCCAGGAAATTTCAAATCAGAGCACACTCCACTGCAAAGTGAGAGTTCAATTAGGGAACAACTTCTATTTCTTCTTCTTCACCTTTGATTAATTTCCCAAATTCCTCGTCCTTTTTCTTTGTTGCTGTCTTTATAAAGGTGTTTTACAACTCATGTTACACATTTTTTGAGCTTGCAGTTTTACGTAGAAACTCATGCCTGCAAACGTCACGCAACGACGCCGTGGAGCATCAAAGTTACAGGCGCCAGCTCCGGTAAATGTATGTATATACAGGATGATCCGTGATTGTGTTACAAATTTTCTAGGGTGATGGAAATAGACAAATGTATCGATTTGAGGTAAGAGCCCCTGTACCGAAAGTTGTAAGTGAAAATCGTTATCCTACTTCTGACAGTGGAATACAAGTACTGGTACTGTTGTTGCTAGGACTGTAGGGTAGGCAACTTTCAGAGGCGGCAGTATAGACCAAAACAAGAAAAAATGTGCAGTAAACATGGACTCTAAATTGCATACTTCAGGAGCTATAAGCACTAGTTCATCAGTGGAAATGGGTTTCACGCAAGCGAAGATGAGCAAGTGCTCATGGTTCATGATGTATGCATTTTACGGCCTATGTGTACTGCACATTGTTTTCTTCTTTCGTTCCGTACCACCACACCTGAAAGTTTCTTGTCCTACATCTTAGCAACAACGATAACGGTACATACTGTCAGAGGTAACAGAAAGGTTTTCTAATTTTCCGGTACAAGGACAAAATCTGAAATTTATACATTTATCCATCTGCATCATCTTAGAAAGTTTGTAACATCTTCGTGGGATCCCTCTATTTTTGTAGGCGCCGATACCTATAACTTTGACGGTCTGTAGTGTCGCTAGATGACGTTTTCAGAAGTAGATTCCTATATAAGACTTGATCAGTTAATTCCCCTCTACAGCTCCGAGTAATGTGAAGCATGACTTGTGAAATACCCTGTATATAGAATGAATAACATCAGGGAATGGACTAGAACGCTGTCTCACTCACTTGTCTCGTATTTACTTTCTTTTATGTCGTTCAACTCGTACAGCTGCTGTCTTGTTTCTGGTGGCGTTCTAAGTAACGTTTCGCTCGCTATATTTTATTCCTGGTTGCATCTTAAATTCAAACTGTATATTCTGGTCAACATTGTCAAAAGTTTTTTCTGTAACTAAAGATGTTGTAAATATGGGTTCTGTTTTCTCCAAATGGATTTTCCTCTAGATCAGCTTCTGTAAGGTGCTCGATTCCTCTGTAAATAGTTTGTATCAGTATTTTCAGCTAGGAGTTATCATAGTGGTGGTTTGACAATATTCGCACTGACCCCGATTTGCCTTATTTGGTATTGGTGTTATTACGCTTCTCTTTTAGTGTGAGGATTTAGCGGTTATTTCAGCTGGCGTAGACGTTCAGGAGTGAAGCAGCAAATCCCGGCAGAGTGAGTCGTCGCCAGCTCCGCTAGAGCCCTCTGGTAGCGAAGCCCTGCGCTACAGACAATTGACTGTGTGAGGGACCAGTAGCGACACGTAGCAGCGATGTGGTGAACAGGAAAGTAGTATTGCTAAAAGTTTTATCCACGCTTTTTAGCATTTAGAATGTAGATATGGCATGGAATTTAATAGCAAAAGAAAACAGCCATAGTAGCAGTCTCTCTCTTGCAATGCAACGTCAATGATACAATAGTACAACAAACTGAATATGTAGAGGTAGTTATATAATTTATTTTTTTTTGACATGCAAGATACTTTCATATCAAGCTGAGCCTGAGAGGCTGTCATGAAATACCAACAGAAATATTATATGTAACATGTAGACCTGTCAATAAAGCTGTCAGGAAATTCGTTTTTTAAATAGTATCTGTTTAACCAGGAGAATTATCCTCTTTCATACAAAGAAAGAGTTTATCCCATTAGTAACCTGTGTCACATCATAATCTCATTTTGACACTTGAATAACTCGAAAAAAAAAAGCCTGTGTTTGTTTTGAAAATACACTTAGTGGCAATTACGAGTGTGGTGAAGAAAGTGTGCATATTAAAATTTAAAATAAGTGATTGCAACAGCATAATGAGAAATATTTTGTAGTCTGGGAGTGAGCTCGACGTGGGATCCGAAGCACGGACCCCACGAGGGTGCCCAGCATGCGCCACATGCCAGGGCAGAGGTGGAGGTTAGTGTTCGGAAGTCTGAAAATTCCAGCGCCGACCAGGGATTGAACCCCGGCCCGGTTGGGGCGAATAGCCCCAGCCGAGGCGGTGGAACGTTCCAGACCCCTTACCACTAGACCACCGGTGACCCCGGCCGTTTCCTGCTCTGAACTCGGCCGTTTCCTGCTCTGAACTCGGTCTGGTGGTCGTGTCACAGTACAGCACTTCCTGTTGTCGGCTGTGTTTACATCAGACGCTGAGTGGCGTAGTGTAGCCGGCAACATTAGAACGCTGTGAGGGGAAGTGTTTACCTCCGACTGGTAGCTGTCCTCCTAACCCAGCTGAAGTAGCTTTACAGTTATCAAAGGCATTTCAAATCAGCCTTTGCGACTGTATGCAGTCGACGCTTGTTAATCGTTTGTTTCAACCTGTTCCCAAATGCATCGAGAAAACCGAAGAAACTTCTTCACTAATTGAGGCGAGTGTCATAGCAGAACGACCCACAGACATTCTATAATTACAATTCAACGCCTAGCTTACACCGAATAATTCTATTTGTTTCATCAGTTGTTTTAACAATGCACGAAATACCAAAGCATATTAATCAGTTGCAAATAAATTTCTATGTGTGCAGTTCATTTCCGCACCGTAGATTTTTCGTGAAAACGTCGGGATAAAATCGTAACAGGTGTTTCATATTAAATTACATAGTAATTATCAATATCTGTAATACAGTGGTCACACGGTTACTCACAGTTTTGGACTTTCGTAACACAGAAACGAGTTTCGACGCTGTGAAATGCAATAAGAAGTAGCAGGTAACGAATTGTTTTAGGGTTCCACCATCCATGCTGCAAACGATCATCGAGCGGAAAGATAATGTTGCTGATAAGTATTAAAAGGCGAAAGCAAGCAGACCGGCGAGGCGAGTCGCCGCATCTTGCTGAAAGCTTATGGAATTGGCTTACTCAATGCAGGGTACAAAAGGTATTTGTCAGAAGTTATAACTTAACGGAGCGCTAAATCATTAACGGTTAGTCTGGGAACCGAAGTCTCAGATACAAATAAGGAGTGACACGCCAGCTCCAAAGGCATAAGGTCGTTTATAAAAAATTTACTTCGCAAAATTCATCCATTCCTGAGTTTATTCAGCATTGAAAAATGAATGAAGCTGAATTTACGTATTTTCGAACATTTGTGTGTGCCTTCCGTTTCAAATACAAAAGCAAATAACATGTAAGAAAACTGGGAATACAAAAGAAAAAAAAAGTCGAAACTTTATTTAGATTTTCCCTGATTTCATCTAGAATAAAGTCGAGTTAAATAGAATTAATTATTCTAACTTTTTCTCTTAATTATTCGAACTTTTTCTTAGATCCTTTGAACTGCGAATTATGCATACTTGATTGTAACGGTCCGTTGAGCTTCGAATTTTCTAGAGTCTGCAGTAATGTCTAAAAAGTAAAAACAAATCTTCTCGTGCTATTATCCACGTTTCAGTGGATGCTGATTTGGTTGTCCTTTTCAGTATATCTGTATGATTATAGAGTCCTAATGAACGTACGCAACGCTGTTACGGTAAAAACGTACGTTTATTTTTACCAAAGTTGAGTAAGAATGCGCTTCAGCCATGCATCCCCACTCCCTAAATGCGCCATCAGGCAAAAGAAACTGAATACTCTTTCCTTTGTTTTTCACCCTTCATCGATGAGAAGTGATAATGACTTAGCAGCAGAGACCTGTTTAGCTTGAGTGAGTGCTTAAACGAAAGGCATGGACGAATAAAAATACAAAACAGATATATACGTAACGTCACGTAACCATGAAGAAAAGGAGAATTCGTAAGTTTACCATATCAGTTTATTCTTTTAAAACATCGTAAGTGGAATTTACAAATTTGGTGGCTTTCAACATCTAGGAACGTTCTTTATAATAGATAAGTTTCTGATATTTACTTACTGCATTCTTGTGTCTATTCCTCTTGCATTTGGAATTGTCTTCTCAGACTGCAGATTTCTGAGCAGCACTGATGCCATTAGCCTAAATTTATGTTGGTCTACAGCGCTGAGGTTGATCCCTCACCTGTAGTCGACTGAGAGATCATTCCAAAGTCTGGCAGGTACCCAAAGGCTTTTCGAGGGGCCGATCGTAGGGCGTCCAGAGGAAGCTTCTTGTAACGCAAATTCTGGGCGTTCACAGAAGGTGAGTTTGCTGGTAGTTCGGAACTCCAATAATAGGCGCGTAATTGGGCCCCCTTAGTAACATGGCTGCCAAGGAGGGGAAGGACGGCAGTGTGCACAAGGTGGGGGAGTCACTCCTGATTGCTTCCTGATGCCATGAAGAGTACAGGGTGCACCCAACTGCAGGTGGTGGCCCAACTCGGTGCCAATGGCGTATGTCGCTTTGGATTGGAGGAGATTCTCTCTGTTTTGGTTAGCGGATATGGTAAAGACTGCCAGTCTTGCTTGCGAGATTAAGGCGGACTTCACCATCTGCACCACCATCGACAGAACCGACTGTGGAACTTCGGTGCAGAGCTGAGTGGAAGGTATGAATCATAGGCTCAGGCGGTTATGTGACTGCATAGGCCTCAGATTCCTTGACTTGAGCCACAGGGTGGTAGGTTTCCGGATTCCGCTTAATAGGTGAGGAGTCCACTACACGGGTAGCGGGGGCGGCGGGGGTGCATTTTTAGTTAGAGGGTCTCAGGAAACCATAGCAATGGCTCCCGTCTAAAAGGGGTCAGGGAACACACAGTAAGGTGGTTGTAGAAACGATCGGTGTTGTAAATTATCGTAGCTGTGTTGGGAAAGAACCAGATCTCGAGGCCCTAATAGAAAGCACTGAAGCTCAAACAGTTATAGGTATGGAGAGCTGGCTAAAGCCGGAAATAAGTTAAGCCGAAATTTTTTCAAACGTTCGGAAGGGATAGATTAAACACAGTTGGTGCTGGAGTATTTATTGCTGTCAGAAGTAGTTTACCTTGTAGTGAAACTGAAGCAGATAGTTCCTGCGAAATAGTATGGGTAGAGGCTATACTTGTCTATCGGATTAAACTGGATCGTTTTACCGGCCCCCGACTGAGAGGATATAGTTGCTGAACAGTTGAATGAAAACGTGAGTCTCATTTCAAATAGGTAGCCTACTCACACTATTATAGTCGGTGGTGATTTCATATTACCCTCGATATGCTGGAAAATTTATACGTTTAAAGCCGGCGGCAGGCATAAAACGTCATCTGTAATTGTACTGAATGCTTTCTTAAAAAATTATTTTGAACAATTAGTTCGTGAGCCCACTCGAATTATAAATGGTTACGAAAGCGTACTTGACCTCTTAGCAGCAAATATTCCTGGATGAATAGGTAGTATCATGACGAATACAGGGATTGGCGACCACAAGGCAGGTGCTGCTACACTGAATACTGTAAGATCTACAACCATCTAAAGGAAACTCAAAGTACGTCTATTTAAAAAAAAAAAGCAAATAACGCTCTTAACGCTTTTTAAAGAGACAGCCTCCACTCCTTCCGATCTGATCATGTAAGCGTAGAAAAGATATGGAATGATTTCAGAGAGATATATATACCACATAAATTAATATGTGATATACTGATCCCCCATGGACAAAACGGGTCAAATCGATGTTGCAGAAGCAACGAAAAGGCATGCCAAATCTGAAAGAATCCAAAATCCGCAAGACTGGCGAAGTTCTAAATATAGCGGCTACTTCAGTGCGAGATGCTCTTAATAATTTCGGCAACAAAACTCTGTTTCGAAATCTGGCGAAAAACCCGAAGAGATTCTGGTCATACATAAAGTACACCGGTGTCAAGACGCAATCAGTACCTTCACTGCGCGAAAATAACGGTGAAGTCACTGACAGTGCCACTAAAGTAGAGACATGGTTTTCCGAAACTCCTTCATGAAAGAATACGAAGCAATTATTTCCGAAGTGCAGTCAACAGAAAGTGCCAAGATGAGTAGCATTGAAGTAAATATCCTCGGTGTAGCAAAGCAGCTTAAATCACTTGATAAAGGCAAGGCTTCCGGTTCAGATTGGATACCAGCCAGGTTCCTCTGAGTGTGCTGACACAATAGCTCCATATTTAGCAATTATATACAACCGCTCACAGAAAGATCCGTACCTAAAGACTGGAAAATTGCTCAGGTCACGCCAATTTCTTAAAGTACTGCCTTTTGTGAAGTTTAACAAAACTCTTAGCAAGCGTACTTGTCACACAAATGGGTACAGCAAAGGCTCCCGGTCGTAAAAAAATTTCAGCGTTAAACTGGAAATAGTTATAGGAGAGTATCAGAAGTAATAACCTAATGACATCTTTAATTTCTTGTACATTAGGTTTTTGTGTTGGAGAAGATTCTCTATGGGTTTGTAGCGGTGAGCACCAATTGTCGGCTGCGACTGGAAGCACACTTACACTCGAGTGGCCGCACGACTCACGGTGGATGCAGCAGCAGTGACCCTGTCGCGGTTGCGTGCACCACCTGCTATAGTGTCTCGTGTGCACGAAGGACCTCTGCGGACCGAGCTGCAACTTTCTTAGCTCGCTGGACTGTGCAGTTAATGATTTACAGGGGCTGTGCTCCATTCAGCCCGCCTGGCAGAGGTGTGTTGCAGGGTGCCGTCAGGGCCTGACGGCTTCCGCGACTGGACAAATGAACTGGCGGTAAAAAAAAGTCACAGCAACTTTCGTTTTCTGACAAAGGCTGTGGCCAAAAATTTAGTTATAGAGAGTGATGGTCTTTTCTATGTGTCTGAGCGATCATCCTTACGGTGAGTTGCTGACTGCTCTCAGAGTATTTGCTCCAGTTACCTATTGAGTGTGTGAGCACCGCGGTCTCATTTCATCGACGTGGTGTCTGTGACACGTGAATGGCTGGCCACAAGAATGGACTTCCCTGGCGGGCCAAAATTGCAAGCCATTTCTGTGGGTATCTCTAACGGATCGGGCCTGCCGATTCAAAGCCCATAGTTTGCCACTAATGTGCGGGCTCTGACTTGGTCTGTGTGTGTGGCGTAGTACCATGGACCTAGGACTGTGGTGCCCCTCCTCGGCCCCAGGCGATGTGTTTCGCGAACCGTGACTGTCTCACAGCAAGTACATTGTACAGTGCGGCGTTTGATACAAATTTTATTTATTATAGTATCTTTTGGCACTGCGAAAGTAGTTCATATATTTGAAAGAATGGACTACAAGAAAAAAAATTGTGGCAATCGCAGGCAGTTTCTACACTATGACGTCAAGTATTTCTTGAAAGAAAAAGAATCACACAATACCTGTAGATAATAGACATTACGCACACCATCACTGCTTTCAGGAATGTGTCTCGCAACTCCAACGAAATGTATATTTTTGTCACCAAATGGGTTTCGCTTTATGAAAATAAAATCAGTGATCTTAATGAAACATGTCTAACATTGGGCTTCCTTTCTCCATCTATAAGCAGTTCATTACACAACATTTTGATGTTAAGTACTTACGAATTTTGTTCAGACGTTTAGAAATACAGAAGTCATTACTTTTTTTTACGTCTTAGGTCTGCACTTAGACTTGATACCTCAAAATTTGTCAGAGAAAAATGCTAAAACATGTCTGGAAAAAAGGGAATTTCACTTGGGTGGAAGTTGTGGCAACCCTGTAATAGGTCTCAATTTTCAGTCTCATTACAGCATTGTTGTTTAAGATAAGGTACTAGAATTTAATGGGTTTGAATCATTGCATGTCAGTCATCCATGAACTGCAAAACCTTACGTCATTAAGACACATTTTCGAAAGGGAGAAAAGGTACATTGCATAACATAAAAAACGAGACTTGCTCTGTGAGGATGTTATACATACTTAATTATGTATGTAGACAGTTCATACGTTCCGGGAATAGAGAATCTCGACTATTTTCACCCGTTATCGACATTGATCCTGGCAAGATACCGATCCCAGGGATTAAAAGATTTTCGAGAATGTTTTCATTTTAATAGTGTAAATATGTAATGTCATGCAGGAATCTGGCGACCAGTATTATTATTTTCATTTTAATAATGAACAGCCTCAGTTGCACCGCTTACCTAGACTTTACCCAGGTTTCAGTCGGGATAACCCCACCTTCTTCAGAATAACAGTGTCTACTGTTTGTCCATAGTGGAGTTCCAGTACAGCACTCGTGGCTGCCGCGAAGTGCGGCCGACGCAGTGCCAGATAAGTTTTACAGTCTGACGATAATTTATGAATACTTGACGATGTCCACTATGGACAAACAGTAGATACTGTTATTGTGAGGAAGGTTGGATTATATCGACTGAAACATAGGTAAATTCTAGATAATCGGTGCAACTGAGGCTGTTAATTATTAAAATTAATATTTATACAGTTGCTGAAAGGGCCGCGAAATGTTGAAGATATTTAAGTAGTATTAGTAGAGTAATTAGTAGCATTGAGGCTGAATGCGTCTATTCTACGAATTTTTGCTTCACGTGTAACTTTGAACGACATATGCACATGCAGTAATCGCATATGGATATCTGATGACGGCTAAATTCCGAAACGTAATACTGACATTCCTTGCGCGATATCTGACGTTTAGTATTGCGACCCAGTCAACATGAACGCAGAACTACTGATTGTTGTAATTTCAAGTTCGATGTTGGATAACAATTTCCGTGTGATATAATTACAAATTGCCAGTTTTCGGACTTTTCCTTTACGTGTATTATAATACCTTGCTTCTTGCCAATTTTCATTAGTGTAGGTGAACAGAAAGTGCCCTATAGGTCTGTATATTTTACACCGTGAGGTAACACAACCTCAGTATGTGAAAAAAATTTCAATTTGATACGTCTCCCCGTTCCTGAAGCAAAGGCTGTGCAACAGGCAGACGAAAAACAAGGGTTCCGTTTTTTTCCGATTGAGGGACGGAATAAAAAAAAAAAGACAAAGTATTATTAGTTTCAGAGCATATGGTAGCTCCAGTTATAAAAGCTTAAGTGGTATATTTAGA
Source organism: Schistocerca gregaria (assembly GCF_023897955.1). Classification (NCBI taxonomy): domain Eukaryota; kingdom Metazoa; phylum Arthropoda; class Insecta; order Orthoptera; family Acrididae; genus Schistocerca; species Schistocerca gregaria. The sequence goes on from NC_064927.1 coordinate 47,771,976, forward strand.
CAAAAACATGGCACACTACACCTAAAAATACAAAAAAGAGAGGCACTGACATTCGAACTCGCGACTTCTACTGTTCTTGCACGCTCATTATTGCTAGACTACCAAGCCCGACATTAGCTTTTTTATGCTTATGGGGGGGAGGAGGAGGAGGAGGATGATTTATTGTAATTGGTTGTCATGCCCAGATAAACATACACGTAAACGCGATCCTGTTGCCAGTTACAGAGCAGTAAAATGCACAACTCGCATCAGAAACTCAGTATATTGCTTTATTTGTGTTATCACATATTCGAGCACAATTTCCATCTGTTCTTGTGTAAACTTTTAAGAAGCTAATCGCCATAACTACGCTAACGTTTTTGGACAAGAGATATTTTTTGTACTCTTACTGTCAAACTCTGTGTTACATTTTGCGTCGGTAATCACGTGCTGATTATCTAAATAGCAGCCAACAGTTAATAAATGTTTTACTTTTCATCAATGCACCTTGTATGCACGGATACGGCTGTGTACAGTTCTCAGAGATTATCAGCATTAGCTTCCAAGCCATCCACAAGGAATCAAGAGTGGCATTAGAGCCACCCTGAAGTCTAGGCTGGTTTTCACGGTGGCACGAAATCTTGGTCAAGCAGAAAATTTATAATTCTGAACTCAGGCGTAACGAGGTACTTCAGACTGAATGACCCCCCCCCCCCCTTTCTAATCAGCATGGATTCCGAAAACGTCGCCCCCCTGCGGGTTCGGGGGTAAGAATAGGCCCACGGTATTCCTGCCTGTCGTAAGAGGCGACTAAAAGAAGTCTCAAGCGTTTCGGCCTTATGTGATGGTCCCCTCCTGGGTTTGACCTGCCATTTTCAAAATTTCCGTTGTTAGTGCGTGCCATTTGGGGTAGGACGCCTTACGTGGTGTTTTTCTATTGGTCCATCATGCACCTCCATCTTGCATGCTATCTATTGTTGTGTGGCGGGATTTACACCCCATGTCTTCTGGGTTGCCTCCTCGTCTTGTGCGCAATCCCCTTCTTGGCGCCCACGACAACTGTGTACCCTTTCCACACCTAAAATCCAGCACAGTAGCCAGTCCGTTGTGGTGGGGTCGTCATGTACCCTCTTGGTGGTAGTCCCCTGACCACGCAGGGATCGCACTACAGATGCCAGAGCTGTTTCCTCCACATGCATGCCAAGGAGTATGTGCCCATCTTGTCTGGGACACGGGAACTCCGGGCAATGGGATATCGGCCAGGTACCCGTTGGTTTGGCTGGGTGGCGCCCATGGGGAGAGCCCTCGTTCAGAGTAGGTGGCATCTGGGCGGATGTGGCGCAATGAAGCGCAATAAATCTCCCCAAGCTGGTGGTCGCACTGCCACCAGCGTCTCTAAGCAAGGCAGAGTTGACTTTGATGCTGCGCAATATGAAAATACCTTGTCTGCAGGAGGACTGATGGTGACTCCTTTCTTACGACAAACCCTCTGTTTTTTGTGGAACACCTGGAGGATAAGTTTGGGGAAGTGGCAGGGTTGTCTAAAATGAGGAATGGGTCCATCCTCCTCAAGACGTCCTCCCCAGCCCAGTCACGGGCGTTGCTCTTGTGTGATAAGCTGGGAGATGTCCCTGTTACCGTCACTCCCCACAGTAGCTTAAATATGGTCCAGGGAATTATTTACCATCGCGACCTTTTGTTACAGTCCAATGACGAGCTGAGAGCTGACTTGGAACGACGTGGTGTGCATTTTGTCTGTCGTGTGCACAGAGGACCCAAGACCAACAGGGTGGCCACCGGTGCCTTTATCTTGGCCTTCGAGGGTGCTGTATTGCCTGAGAAGGTCAAGGTAATGGTTTACCATTGTGACGTCAAGCCATACGTCCCTCTCCAGATGCGGTGCTTCCAGTGCTGGAAGTTTGGGTATATGTCCTCCTGTTGCCCATCCAGCGCCACATGTCAAGATTGCGGAAGCCTCTCTCATCCCGATTCTCCATGTGCGCCTCCGCCTGTCTGTGTCAACTGTGGGGAACACCACTCTCCATGCTCTCCGGACTGCCCCGTTCTTCATAAGGAGCGGAAGATTATGAAATTTAAGACCCTGGACCGACTTACTAATCGCGATGCAAAACTGAAATTTGAAAAGTTGCATCCTGTCCCTCTTCAAACTTCTTATGCTGCAGCCACGTTATCGTTGCCCTCGGCAGTTGTCGCCTCATGTTTGCCGCCTTCAGTGAGCCCTTGGGGCCGTACATCTCTGTCTGCCCCCCTTGTGTCTGGGGCAAACCTTCCTCTGTTGCCCCCTTAGCAGTTGGGGGCAAACCCACTTGTGTCACTCTCCCCGCCATGCTTCGGGAGTGACATCTGCTCCAAAACCAGGGGGCTCGATCCCTCCCCCTCCCCCTCCTTCTCCGCCGGCGTTGCCTCTTCCGGTTCCTCTCACACGGAAGAGGTCCCTCTGGGCCCTCCCTTCTTCCGTTTCTTCTCCTACCCCGCCGGATGTCAGCCAGTGGCTGAAGGTTCCGCCACCTGCTGGTCGTAGGGCTTCTGCATCGTCGTCAGCCTCCGACGCTCCTTCAGAGAAACTCTCCCAGCCCTCTAAGCCAAAGGACAGATGTGGGAAGAAGGAACGGAATGTGTCCAAGAAGAACGACGTTCCGGCGGTTTCAGAACCGCCTGCTGTACATAGTTGTGGCTCTGGGGATGAGGTGGAGATCCTCGCCTCTGCCGCAGATCTCGCCCTCATGGAACCCTCGGGGGCCTCTCCTATGGACGCAGCTGACTCTGGCCGGTGGCGGCCGTTGGCTCTGAGGCGCCGTCTGCCTCTTAGTCGCCTTCACGCGATCACAGTCCCTTCCTGCTTCCATTCTCCAGTGGAATTGCGGCGGTTATTTCCGCCACCTGCCTGAGCTCCGGATACTTCTGAGTGTTTCCCCTGTTCTCTGCATTGCTCTTCAGGAAACTTGGTTTCCAGCAATGCGGACCCCTGCCCTTCGCGGTTATCGGGGATACTATAAGAACCGCGCTGACTGTCAACGAGCTTCAGGTGGAGTTTGCCTCTTTGTTCACCACTCTGTCTGTAGCTCGCCAGTACCCCTTCTGATGCCTTTAGAGGCAGTCGCTGTCAGGATTGAGCTCTAGCCGGCTATTACTGTTTGCTCTGCTTACGTTCCTCCGTATGGGCAGCTCCCCCGACATGTCTTGGCTGCGCTGCTGGCTCAACTCCCGCCGCCATTGCTGCTTCTGGGCGATTTCAATGCCCAACACCCTCTATGGGGTGGGACTGTCTCCGATGACCGTGGTCGCGCCATGGAGCATGTGTTGGCTCAGCTCGACCTTAGCCTCTTGAACACCGGTGCTCCCATGCATTTCAGTGTGGCCCATGGCTCGTTCTCGGCCATCGATCTCTCTCTTTGCAGCCCCGGACTTGTCCCATCCCTTCACTGGAGAGTGCATCCTGACCTGTGATGTAGTGACCATTTTCCCATCTATTTGTCACTGCCCCAGCGTCATTCTTCTGGGCGCCTGCCCCGCTGGGCTCTCAACAGGGCTGACTGGCCGGCTTTTACTTCCGCTGCCACCATTGCTTCTCCCCCACAGGGTGACATTGACGAGGTGGTCCATGTCTTGACCTCGTCAATTATTTCTGCGGCCGAGACTGCCAACCCCCGCTCTTCTGGACTCCCTCGGAGGAAGGCTGTCCCCTGGTGGTCGCTGGAGATTGCTGAGGCTATTCGTGACCGTAGGCGGGCTCTCCAGTGTCATAAGCGGCACCCGTCTCCGGAGACCCTCATCGCCTTTAAGAAGCTCCGTGCCTTGGCCCGTCGTCTTATTGCATGGCGTAAGTAGGAGTGCTGGGAGAGGTACGTTTCATCCTTGGGCTCCCGTGTCTCCCCGTCGCTCGTGTGGTCCCGCATCCGGCGGATTTATGGATACCAGACCCCTATGGATGTCCCTGGAATCTCCCTGGACGGCGCTATCTGCACGGACGCTGCCACCATTGCTGACCACCTTGCCACGCACTTTGCTACGAGATCTGCAACTGCAATTTACCCTCCTGCCTTTCTCTCTCTAAAGGAGCGCGCCGAGCGGACGCCATTATCATTCCACACACGTCGTTCTGAAAAATACAATGCTCCTTTCAGCGAGAGGGAATTTCTCGCTGACCTCGCCGAATGCCCTGATACAGCACCAGGACCGGACTGCATCCACGCGCAGACGCTGAAGCATCTCTCCAGGGACTGCCAGAGACACATCCTCACCATCTTTAACCGCATTTGGAGCGAGGGCGTGTTCCCGTCGCAATGGCGAGAGGGTGTTATTATCTCCAACTTGAAGCCCGGTGCGGACCCTCTGGCGGTGGGACAGCTATCGTCCCATTACCCTCACCAACATTTTGTGCAAATTTGTGTGGGGCGGCGTTTGTGTTGGGTCCTTGAGTCGCGTGGTCTCTTCGCTCCATCTCAGGGTGGCTTCCGTCAGCGCCGGTCTGCTGTGGAAAATTTGCTGCAGCTGGAATCTGTTATCCTTACGGCCTTTTCCCGCCGTCAGCATCTCGTTGCTGTATTTTTCGATCTGTGGAAGGCATATGACACAACATGGAGGCGTCAAATCCTTGCTATGTTGCGTGAGTGGGGTCTTCGTGGTCAGCTCCCAACTTTTCTTCAACATATTTTACTGCGCCGTTCTTTCCGGGTGCAAGTCGGTGCTGCCTCTAGTTTGTCTTATATACAGGACAATGGGGTCCCGCAGGGCTCGGTGTTGAGCGTTTCCTTATTTCTAGTGGCCATTAATGGTCTGGCTGCAGCTGTGGGGTCGTCGGTGTCTCCTTCTTTGGCTGCCGACGACTTCTGCATCTCATTTAGCTCAAGGAACACGGGAGTCGCCGAAAGCAGGCTGCAAGCAACCGTTCGCAAGGCGGCATCATGGGCTCTGACTCATGGATTCCAGTTCTCTGCAGCCAAGACTTGAGTTATGCACTTCGGCAGGCGTCCACCCTCATCCGGAACTTTACCTCGACGGTCACCTACTTGAAGTGGTGGACACTAGCCGTTTCTTAGGACTCGTCTTTGATGCCCGGCTCACGTGGGTTCCTCATAGTACTCAGCTGAAACAAAAGTGCTGCCGGCACCTCAACGCCCTCCGCTGCCTGAGTCACGTGTCTTGGGGTGCAGATTGCTGCACGCTGTTGCGATTGTACAGAGCCCTTGTGCAGTCCAGGCTTGATTATGGGAGCCTGGCCTATGGGTCTGCATCACCCTCAGTGTTGACGTTGTTGGACCCCATACACCACTGTGGGGTTCGGCTTGCAACTGGCGCTTTCCGTACGAGCCCCATCATAGTCTACTGGTGGAGGCTGGGGTTCCCCCGCTGCAGATTCGCCACCACCGACTGCTTGCCAACTATGCTGTCCACGTGCATTGCTCACCGGGCCATCCAAATCATTGCCTGCTTTTCCCTGCCAGGGTCATCCCTCTGCCCGATCGGCGACCTAGGTCTGGGCTTTCCATTGCTGTCCGCGTCCAGTCTGTGCTGTCGGCACTGGGGTCGTTCCCTCTTCTGCCACCCTTCCTGGTCCGTGCACCCACGCCTCCCTGGTATATGCCCCGGCCGTCCTTCCGCCTTGACTTTGCACGGGAACCGAAGGACTCGGTTCCGCCTGTGGCCCTCTGCCGCCGTTTTCTTGCGCTCCTCGCCTCATTTTCAGGTTGTGAGCCTGTCTACACTGATGGTTCCCTGGTGGATGGTCATACTGCCTACGCTTTTGCTCACGCTGCCCATGTTGAACAGCGCTCCTTGCCGGCTGGCTGCAATATTTTTACTGTAGAGCTGGTGGCCATATTGCGCGCTCTTGAGCATATGCATTCCTGCTCAGGTACGCCCATCGTCATCTGCAGTGACTCCCTGAGCAGCCTCCAGGCTATCGACCGCTGCTATACCTCTTCTCCTCTGGTATCCTTTATTCAGGAGTCTGTTTTTGCCATTACCAGCTCTGTTCGTTCAGTGGTCTTTGTTTGGACGCCAGGTCACGTTAGCATCCCGGGGAATGAAAGTTTCGACAGACTGGCCAAAGGGGCGATCGACGCCCTCACTTTGGAGATCGGCCTCCCGGCTCGTGATCTGCAGCTGGCGTTGCGCCGTAATGTACTTCGGAGGTTGATTGACGAGTGGCGTAGCCTGACTTCGCTGAATAAACTGCGGGCTGTTAAGGAGACGACCGATGTTTGGCGGTCCTCCCTGCAGGCTTCTCGCAGGACCTCTGTCATCCTGTGTCGGCTCCGCATCGGCCATACCTACCTGACACATGGACATCTTTTGCGTCAGGAGGATCCCCCCCTGTGTCAGTGTGGGTCCCGGTTCACAGTCACCCGCATTTTGTTGGAGTGTCCCGCCTGCACACCCTCCGGCAGACTTTGAATCTCCCAGGCACGTTGCCTTTGGTTTTATGCGACGATGCCTCCATGGCTGACGACGTTTTCAATTTTATCCGTGGTAGTCCTTTTTATGGTTCCATTTAGGGGGAACCTGCCCCTTTCCCTTTCTGTGTATCTTGTCCTCGAGTCTCTCATTGGTTGCAGATTTTAATGTGTGTATTCGGATGGTAGACTCTTTCCCAATTTTTGTTCCCATGGTCAGTCAACCAGTCTCCGGCCCTCTTCTTTTCTTCCATTTCTTTCTGTCCGGTGTTCGTCTGTACTCTTCTTGTCTCTAGTGTTCGCTGCCACATTGGTATTATTGGTATTCTTTCAGTGACTGGGGGGAGGGGCGTCTCCTCCCCCCTTGGGGTTTTACCTGTTCTGTAAATTTTGTTTCGCCTGTTTTTGGAATGGGGGACTGATGACCTTAGCTGTTTAGTCCCCCTTAAACATCCCAACAACCAACACCGAAAACATCAATTATGTGCAACCCGACTCCAACGACAGTCTGAAAACCACGGATCAAGGCAGACAGGGGAAAACGGTGTTTACTGATTTCCGAAACGCATTTCGCTCACTAGCACAACTGTGCTTATTAAATGAATTGGGTTTTGCACTATCTATATTCTCGAAATACATGCTGGCTGGCGTTGAGGTCGTTCTGTTTGACCTCAGAATATGTTCTAAGGTACTACAGCAAATCGATAGCGAAAAATAAAACTGTGCACTTAAAATAGCGAAATAATGCCGTACCCTATTACCGTGATGCCAAAGAGTCGCAGTTGTAACAGCTGAAATCATACAAATACATTGTTGCAACACTTATTTGGTATAAGAAATGTCATGACCACAAGTCTGAGTTGTAGGTAAAGCAGCAAAACAGTGCAGCTGATGGTCGCCGTGAATTTCCGCCAGCAAGAGGGCAGACCCCTTGTAACTCAGGGCAGGCTGCCGTTTCTTGTGGTCGAACAGCGAACACCTTATTGCATTCCACGATTACGCCAATGGCGAAGGCTGTGATACTGAGACGAGAAGAATTTAGTGCACGAAGGCTGAGGGCTTACGCATCCACACTATGTTCGTTTAGGACTTAAGCTCACGTACTCTAAATACTCCCATAGTGGCAAATGATGAAAGGTTTCTGTTCCAGTAGCGTGCTGCAGCGTTGGCTCTTGCTATACCGTGCCCAGTTGACTGTGTTTTGCCTTGCAATGCATAACACACTCATCCACTGGCAGCTGCAACTTTTATTTATCATCATCCCAATAAACCATGAACCATGGATCTTGCCGTTGGTGGGGAGGCTTGAGTGCCTCAGCGATAGAGATACCGTAGGTGCAACCACAATGGAGGGGTTTCTGTTGAGAGGCCAGACAAATGTGCGGATCCTGAAGAGGGGCAGCAGCCTTTTCAGTAGTTGCAGGAGCAACAGTGTGGATGATTGACTGATCTGGCCTTGTATTACTAATCAAAATGGCCCTGCTGTGCTGGTACTGCAAACGGCTGAAAGTGAGGGGAACCTACGGCCGTAATGATGATGGCATCCTCTTGGGTAAAATATTCCGGAGCTAAAATAGTCCCCCATTCTGATCTCCGGGTGGGTACTAATCAGGAGGACGTCGTTAGGAGGAGAAAGAAAACTGACGTTCTATGGATCGAAGCGTGGAACGACAGATCCCTTAATCGGGCAGGTAGGTTAGAATAGTTAAAAAAGGAAATGGATAGGTTATAGTGGGAATTAATGAAGTTCAGTGGGAGGAGGGACAAGACTTTTGGTCATGCGAATACAGGATTATAAATACAAAATAAAATAGTGGTAATGCAGGAGTAGGTTTAATAATGAATAAAAAATAGGAGGGTGTGGGGGGGGGGGGGGGGGTAAGCTACTACAAACAGCATAGAGAATACATTATTGTGGCCAATATAGACACGAAGCCCATGCATACCACAGTAGTAGAAGTTTATATGCTAACTAGCTCTGCAGATGATGAAGAAATGTATGATGAAATAAAAGAAATTATTCAGATAGTGAAAGGAGATGAAAATTTAATAGTCATTGGTAACTGCAATTCAGTAGTAGGAAAAGGGAAAGAAGGAAACATGGTAGGTGAATATGGATAGGGGAAAGAAATGAAAGAAGAAGCCGTCTGGTAGAATTTTGCACAGAGCATAACTTAATCATAGCTAACAATTGGTTCAATAAGCATAGAAGAAGGTTGTATACATGGAAGAAGCTTGGAGATACTGACAGGTTTCAAATAGATTATATAATGGTAAGACAGAGATTTACGAACAAGGTTTTAAATTGTAAGAAATTTCCAGGGACAGATGTTGACCTTGACCACAATCTATTGGTTATGAACTGTAGATTAAAACTGAAGAAACTTGAAAAAAGGTGGGAATTTAAGGAGACGGGACCTGGATAAACTGAAACAACCAGAGGTTGTAGAGAGTTTCAAGGAGAGCATAAGGGAACAATTGACAGGAATGGGGGAAAGTAATACAGTAGAAGAAGAATGGGTAGCTTTGAAAAATGAAGTAGTGAAGGCAGCAGAGGATAAAGTAGGAAGAAAGATGAGGGCTGCTAGAAATCCTTGGGTAGTAGAAGAAATATTGAACCTAATTGATGAAAGGAGAAAATATAAAAATACAGTAAGTGAAGCAGGCAAAAAGGAATACAAATGTCTAAAAAATGAGATTGGCAGGATGTTCAAAATGGCTAAGCAGGGATGGATAGAGAACAAATGTAAGGAAGTAGAGGCTTCTCTCACCAGGGTTAAGATAGATACTGCCTACAGGAAAATTAAAGAGAACCACTTGTATGAATATCAAGAGCTCAGACGAAACCCAGTTCTAAGCAAAGAAGGGAAAGCTGAAAGGTGGAAGGAGTATATAGAGGGTCTATACAAAGGCGATGTAGTTGAGGACAATATTATAGAAGTGGAAGAGGATGTAGATGAAGATGAAATGGGAGATACGATACTGCGTGAAGAGTTTTACAGAGCACTGAAAGACCTGAGTCGAAACAAGGCCCCCAGAGCAGACAACATTCCATTAGAACTACTGACAACCGTGGGAGAGCCAGCCCTGACAAAACTCTACCATCTGGTGAGCAAAATATATGAGACAGGCAAAATACCCTTAGGATTCAAGAATAATTCCAATCCCAAAGAAAGTAGATGTTGACAGATGTGAAAATTACTGAACTATCAGTTTAATAAGTCACAGCTGCCAACTATTAGCGCAAATTCTTTACAGATGAATGGAAAAACTAGTAGAAGCCGACCTCGGGGAAGATCAGTTTGGATTTCATAGAAATATTGGAACACGTGAGGCAATACTGACCCTACGACTTATCTAAGAAGCTAGATTAAGGAAAGGCAAACCTACGTTTCTAGCATTTGTAGACCTAGAGAAAGCTTTTGACAATGTTGACTAGAATACTCTCTTTCAAATTCTGAAGGTGGGGGAGCGGGGGTGAAATACAGGGAGCGAAAGGCTATTTACAATTTGTACAGAAAGCGAATGGCAGTTATAATAGTCGAAGGACATGAAAGGGAAGCAGTGGTTGGGAAGGGAGTGAGACAGGGTTTTGCCCTCTCCCTGATGTTATTCAATCTGTATATTGTGCAAGCAGTGAAGGAAACAAAAGAAAAGTTTGGAGTAGGTATTAAAAGCCATGGAGAAGAAATAAAAAACTTTGAGGTTCGCCGATGAGATTGTAATTCTGTCAGAGACAGCAAAGGACTTTGAAGAGCAGTTGAATGGAATGGACAGAGTCTTGAAAGGAAGGATATAAGATGAACATCAACAAAAGCAAAACGAGGATATTGGAATGTAGTCGAATTAAGTCGGGTGATGCTGAGGGAATTAGACCCTTAAAGTACTAAAGGAGTTTTGCTATTTGGGGAGCAATATAACTGATGATGGTCAAAGTAGAGAGGATATAAAGTGTAGTCTTTCAATGGCAAAGAAAGCATTTCTGAAGGAGAGAAATTTGTTCACATCGAGTATAGATTTAAGTGTCAGGAAGTCATTTCTGAAAGTATTTGTATGGGGTGTAGCCATGTATGGAAGTGAAACATGGACAATAAATAGTTTGGACAAGAAGAGAATAGAAGCTTTCGAAATGTGGTGCTACAGAAGAATTCTGAAGATTAGATGGGTAGATCACATAACTAATGAGGAGGTATTGAATAGGATTGGGGAGAAGAGGAGTTTGTGGCACAAGTTGACTAGAAGAAGGGATCGGTTGGTAGGACATGTTCTGAGGCATCAAGGGATCACCAATTTAGTATTGGAGAGAAGAATGGAAGGTAAAAAACGTAGAGGGAGACCAAGAGATGAATACAGTAAACAGAATCAGAAGGATGTATGTTGCAGTAGTTACTGGGAGATGATGAAGCTTGCACAGGATAGAGTAGCATGGAGAGCTGCATCAAACCAGTCTCAGGACTAAAGACCATAAAATCCCAGTGATCACATTTGTGCTATATTCATATGAATTTATCTTATGTTTAATACAATAAACAACAAATAACTGTTTTTATAACACAAGAAATTATGTGCTGGAGAGATCTATTCCTTGATTTTGTGATTCCATTTGTCACATCATATACTTTTGTACAGTTGAGCATAGCTATTCACTTATACTGTAGTAACATTTGTTAAGCATGTGGTTATTGATCTTCTTATGGGTTTGCCAGACATATTCATTCATGAAATTTCATTTGTCACATGAAATTAATCCTTATACAGTTTTGCAGAGCTATTCACTTATTACAGCATAACATTTGTCGAGCATGTGTTTCTTTATAACAGTTTTAAATTTATCCCAATTTTCCAGCTCCTTGATATGTTTTGGTAGTGAATTAAAAAGTTTGATGCCTTGATTACATACATGCTTCTGTCTTTGTGTCCTTGTTCCAGCTGTAAGTGGAGAACTTTACATTGCCGTGTATGGTAATCTGTATTGGTTTTAATTTTGTCCTGCTTTCTTTTGATCACCAACAGACATTTCAGAATGTAGAATGATGGAATTGTTAAAATTTTCAATGCTTTTAAATGGGGCCTACAACGTGTTTGATGTGGGTTCTGGGTCATTATCTGAATAGGGCGTTTTTGTAATTTGAAAATATCATATAGGCAACAATTTCTTTTTCCCCAGGATACTATCCCATAGGCTGCAATTGACTGAAAATATACTAATCTGGTACAGTCAACACTACAAACTCTTAGAATAATTCTAAGTACAAAACATGCTGAATTTAGTTTTAGTGCTAAGCTCACCACACGGCATTTCCAGTTTATCTTCTCATCAATTTGCATACCCAGGAATTTTGCACACTGTAATCTTTCAAGTTGTTTCCCTCCATAGTGGGATGTAGGTCGTCATGTTCACTTATTCTTCCATTTTGCACATAATTAGGTTTTTTTTTTTTTTTCATTCAGTGTTAGCTTGTTTGCACTGAGCCATTTTTGTGTATCTTGTAGGAGATGGTCCACAGTACTGTGCAATGACTGCTTCATATAACAGACAATTAAACTAGTATCATCAGCAAGTAACATGATTCTAGCTTTTCTTTGTGACATCTGAATATAATTAATGAAAATGGGGAACAGCAAGGGGCCTAATACACTTCTTTTGGTGCTGTAATTTCAACCACCTGCATCCTCTTTTCCAGATACAACTCATGCCACTTTTTTTCCAGTCCTCTGATACCTATAGCTTCAAACATTTCCAAAAGTATGCTGTGGTCAACAGTGTCAAAGGCTTTTGACTGATCTAGATTTATCCCGAAAACACTTATGCCTCTTCCACTTTACTATTTACATCTTTTGTGTATTCCAGTACAGCTGTTTCGGTACTTCTCCCAGCTAGAAATCCATGCTGATTACTGTTTATGAGATTCCACAATTAAGATAATATGTGACTCTATACATCATTAGTATCGCTAAAACCTTAGAGAAAGTTGGGAGAAGTGAGACAGGTTTGTAGTTTCCTGTTTTAAACTTATCACTCTTTTTCAACAGGGGAATGAATCAAGAAATTTTCAGTTTCTGTGGAAAAAACTTGCATATTGTGTGATGGAATAAAGTTGATGTGCTACACTTGGTTTTTCTTTATTGTGTAGATACACGGTCCCGTCCATCACATTAATGTGACCAAAATCGACATGCAGTGACCACTCACAAAAGGCACCACTAGCAGTCAAGGGTACATAAAGCGTGTTGGGAGCCACAGAAAAGAGTGCAGTTGTCACTGTAAGTAGGAGACAAGATGATGTTGAAATGTGCACAGTCATTGGCGTTTGGGGAAAGGGTGGAAGCGTTTTGGAAAGACTAAGTCTGTAAACTGTTCACATGTCAGTGAGGTAATGAAAAGAGCTTCTACTGCTTGTCTTTATGCTTTCTGAGACCTGCCTCGCCCAGTTGAGAATGGAGTGCTACGGGCAGGGCCCTCCAAACATATGGAGATTTCAGTGCTCCAGTCCACAATTTGGCATGATATCCCCCAGGAGCACATCCAACAACTGTATCAACCAATATCAAACCGAATTACTGCTTGCATATTTGCTACAGATTGTCAATGCATTAATGACTCCCTCAGTTTGTGATGCTCTTCCTGTTGACCAACTCTTCCAAGTGTTCTGAAATTGTAATCATTTGTTTCTGTGCACATGAACATCAAATCTACTCGTTTCAACCCTTTGGATAATTTCTGTGTTGTGCAACTTTCTGCTTTCCTTAGAGTGTACCTTAAAAATTGTGTTAACACCCTTATAAGTTTGCCATCTTAAAAGAGGACACAGGTCCCTTTGAAGTGTTGTAGATGGAGTGGAACTGATATCTGCCAGTCATCTGAGCTTTCACTGCTGACATAAGCCACATCATTGAAGAGGTGTGTATGTGCCAGTCGACTATAAGGAATCAGTGTAGTACAATGGATTGAAACCACAGATTAAAGCTATTGTCTTTCCATGTGCCAATGAATTAAGCTGCCCAATTTGTTGGTGTGTCAGTGAAGACTATCCAGCGTGTCTACAAGGAATGCTGTACCACTTGCAACCACATAATGTGGCATAATAATAAAAGTGGCCACTTTAAGATCCTAACTTGTAGTTAGTCATAGAGACGAACGCTGTAAGTTGCCACTGACAGTCAGTCTCAAACACAACAGGAATCGCTGCAGACCCATGTCTACTTGTTTTCAGTCAAATATTGTGATGGCAAGTTGCATGCAGTGGGATGCTTGCAGAAGACTACTGAGGCATAAAAATGTACTTGTTGTCAGTGGAGCAAACACCACACAAACTGGACAGTAGGTGAGTTGAAATGTGTGGTGGTTTTGCCTCTTTCTGTGAACATATCAAAGGCTGTGACAGCACAATAAGGTTTTTAACCTGCTATGGACAGAGGATATACAGATTGTCTCAAAAGTTACAGCATCCGAACTAATTAGACCTAAGGTATTGACACCATGTTTGGCTTATGTGACATAGCGTCACAACATTTTTAGGGAGTTTAATCAGTTTCAGCATGTGTGCACCAGTGGTGGTGAGCACAATTTCTAGTCTGTTATCAGGATCTATCCACATTAAGCACATTATATCTGCATCACCTGTGGCAAGGGCAGAAATGATTTTGTTCATTAAATTTTTGATGTGGTTGACAGCTGCTTGGTCGACTCTGTCCTTCGTATATGCTGATAGAAACAAGCCCACCTTTCTAATGCCTGGTGGCCTAGAACACGAGGGAATAGGACCACCCCTGCCAATTCAGCATACCTCGTAACACCTGGTCCGCAACATCTGCCACAGCCTGAGCCCAATGTGCCAGTGTACCATATTACTGGAAAAAGACTGTATCTCGGTAGTCAGCCAGTCATAGTAACAGCCGGAGCATATCAAGGTAACTGTTTTGTTTTTTTTGGTTTTTTTTTTTTTTTTGGGGGGGGGGGGGGGGGGGGGGGACGGTCCCAGAATACCATCAACTGCCAAACAACACAACACATTCCCTATCATGTACCTCTTCTATCACAGTATGTGGATTGGTAATATATCATTATCTTCTCACAGGACATGTACATACTCTGAATTGCCAACAAAACTGGCACAGGCATGCATATTCAAATACAGGGATATGTAAACATACAGAATATGGCACTGCAGTCGGCAATGTCTATGTAAGACAACATGTGTCTGGCACAGATGCTAGATTGCTTAGTGCTGCTACAATGGCAGCTTATCAAGATTTACGTAAATTTGAATATGGTGTTATAGTGGGTGTACGAGCAATGGGACAAAGCATCTCCAAGGTAATAATGAATTGGTTATTTTCCAATGTGAGCATACAGTGAATATCAGGAATCTGGTAAAACATTAGATCTCCAACATCGTTGCAGCTGAAAAAAGATCCTCCAAAAACAGGAGCAACAACTGAAGAGAATCGTTCAAAGGGACAGAAGTGCAATCCTTCTGCAAATCACTGCATACTTCAATGTTGGGCCATCAACAAGTGTGAGAGTATGAACCATCATCGATATGAACTTTTGTAGCTGAAGGTCCACTTGTGTACCTTTGATGACTGCATGACACAAAGCTTTTTGCCTCACTTGGGTCCATCAACACTGATATTGGACTGGAAACATGTTGCCTGGTTGGAAAAGTCACATTTCAAAGTGTGTCGTGCAGATGGACGCATACATGCATGGAGACATCCTCTTGAATGGACACTGCGTTCCAGTTGGCCTGAGAGCCAACCCGTATACCTAAAGGAGGCCGAAATGCATGCGTCTCAGCTCACGCAGGCTGGAGTGATGTCTGGAACATGACAAGGGAATTAGAATTGAGAAAAATGGATGTAGCTGGTGGAATACTTAACTTTAATCCATTAATGGAGAACTTCGCTCTTTATGGTACATGATTCACAGTATCAATAGTACGGATACTGGCGCCTTGCTAGGCCGTAGCAAATAACGTAGCTGAAGGCTATGCTAACTATCGTCTCGGCAAATGGGAGCATAGAAGTCAGTGAACTATCGCTAGCAAAGTTGGTTGTACAACTCGGGCAAGTGCTAGGAAGTCTCTCTAGACCTGTCGTGTGGTGGCGCTCGGTCCGCAATCACTGATAGTGGCGACATGCGGGTCCGACGTATACTACCGGACTGCGGCTGATTTAAAGGCTACCACCTAGCAAGTGTGGTGTCTGGCAGTGACACCACACACTGCATGTCAGCAGGGGACTGTTGAAGCTGGTGGAGGCCCTGTAATGGTGTAGGAGGCGTGCATTTGGAGTGATATGGCTAGGTATGACCCTGAAAGGTGACACATTCATAAGCATCCTGTCCATTGGGGATTCCGATGGACTTGGGCTATTCGAGTAGGACAATAATACCCTTGGCATGTTCTGAATTGGTACAAAGTGGCTCCTGGAACACTCTTCTAAGGTTAAACACTTCCACTGGCCACCAAACACCCCAGGTTTGAACATTGAGCATATCTGGGATGATTTGCAATGTGCTGCTCAGAAAAGATACCCACATAGCCCTCTATGCAGCATTCACAGTGTCAATTCCTTCTATCACTACTTCAGACAATAGTCAAGCCCATGAGACACAATTGATAACTAAACTCAGTCAGCATCCAGCATCCAGCATGCACTGTACAACTGATGCGTGTTATGAAGATATAATATACTTTGCTCAGAGACAATAAAATTGTGTGGGTAAATACTTTATTCAAAACTGAAGATGAATGCCCAAAAATAGAGAAATAGAGTGAAGTTCGAATATTTGCTGCTCTTTATATGTACATGAACTTTACTTTTAAAAACGAGAGTAGAATGTTTAGATATATCATGCAAGATTTTATATAGTGATATCAATGTATGTAAAATGCAAAGAGAGATTGAGAGGGGGCAGTTTTTTTTTTTTTTTTTTAATAGTAAGTCTTCATAATTGTGAAGGCAAGACTTGTCATTGAGTTGGTAGACTGGTGCTGTATCTGTGTCGAAAGATATTTCAGTTCCTTCAAGAAAGTCAAATTTCTTGCCTGGTTCTCTTTGACACTGTTTGCCATAATTCTTGCCCAGTAACTCATTCTGCAAAGTTGGATTTGTTCTGTATGTTAAGACAGAGTGCATCCCTGTGCTTCTACCAGTTTGTTTATTGCAGAAGTTTGGACATACCTGACTTTTGATATTTTTGCTTAGTGCTTTCAGTACTGTGGATGATATTATTCTGTATTTTATTGCTTGCAAAGAAGCTTGTTTGTATGACACACAACTTGAAGAGGTTGGCAATTTCTTTGAGGAAAGTCAGCTTATTAGAAAGATGGTCTTCCTGTATGTGGGTGGTTGTCCCGAAACTGGTTGGTTTAATTTATGTATTACAGCGGGATTGTATTCATAACTGGAGGCAGCTGATTTTACAATTTGTGTTTATTTTTATCTTTCACTTGTATCCATTGGGTCTTTAAGCATGTGATTAAACATTCTTCTGAAGAACACTTTTTTATTGCGATCTGGATAGCAATAAGAGTTACGGATGGTAACACTGGTAATTGTTGGCTTCGTGGTAGTTTGAGCATTTTTATATAAAAGTTTTGTTAATGTTTTCTGGTGATTCATTTCTACAGTGATGTGAAGTGAATTGAATTTTGAGGTGTAATTTATTAATTTCCTCAGCTAGATTTTCTATTTCCTTTGGTTGTTCTGTTGAAAGGAATGAAATGAGACTGCTGAAATTTTCTGTATATACACTAAATAAAATTAATCTAGGTCCCTACAGCTGTTGTGCTATAATCTAGTGTAAATTCCTGCAGATAAGAAAGGGATTTTCAACTCACATTCATATAGTTCCCATAAGCTGCACTCATATGCAATACTTATAGAAATGCTTCTGGTTGTTATTCAGTACAGTGGTTCTACCTGACAGCAGTTTCTAGTAACTTAATGCATTACTGTCCCAATAGTAATTTTTGCCATACTTTGTGTGTTTCAGGACCTTCCCAGCAGAACACTGCCACCTCCTGACAGTTCTCTCTAAACCCAGCGATGTAGCATGGGGAGTGGAATGCTTTCAAGTCTCACAGCCAGACCACTAACAAGGTTTTGCCTCCTGCTGAACACCAAACCCACAGACAGTCTGGTTTTCTTTTTATGAAAGTGAAAATTGAACCATTGCGGTTGCTAAGACTGTCAGTTTCTATTAACATGACACAGGCAGAGTGATGGGTATTATAAAAAAAAGAAAAGGTATGAAGTCCCATATCTTGGCTAACTGTTGTTGACTTCTTTGATTTGTTCAGCAATGCAGTAATTGCAGCAGAATGCCAAAGTTACAAATTGTATGAGGTGAAATGAGATATTACGTTTGAAATCATTACAGCCCACTATAAACTAGTGATTGCTTCTCGCAAGTGATCAAAATGCGGTCCATAAAGAAACCTTCATTATTCCAGTAGGCAGCGGGTCATTGATGTTTAGTATGCTTGAGAGCTGTTCTTTGTTCACACAGTGTTGTTCATGAATAATGACATCTTTATGTGAACTCTACATCAAAATAGAAACGTTATACATTGGGCCTGCCATAACCTTGTAACACACATCTTTCCAGCCTCCCTTCTTTCCCCCCAAAATATGTTGTGCCTCTTTAACTCATTAATTTCAGCTCTTATGGAAAATTGCTCCCTGACTTGTGTTTTCCCTTTGGAAACAACCAGTGGACGGTGCAAATACATATGGAGCCACACTTTCCCATGTAATAAATGAGTGGATGAAATTTGGCTTCTTGTTAGATACATTCTTCTGAAGCAGAAATGAGGTATTGGTTCTTGCTAACTTGTCACTACTCAAACAAAGTTTTCTTCTAGTGGCTTTGGATAACAGCTCAAGTTTTTATAAGTTGTAGTCTTAATTTCTTTCATAAATGTGTATTGAGGATCCTGGTGTGACTGGGTGAAGTAAAATAAACGTCTCATTTCATTGACATCTGTTATGCTGTACTTGTTTGGACCAAGTTTATTTCTACAGTGTCTGCTAGGATGCCATTGTTTATCAATGAACAATGTAAACCACGTGAAAGTAGATGAGAACAACAGGGTTTAGGAGCATACGTGTCACAACCATTGTAGTGGAAGTGCTTCTGTTGTGACTAACATTGTGTGAATGTTTCCAACTGGATGATAATAAGACCATGGTCAGTACTGGAACTTGCAATATTGGTAATTACTTCTACTTGCCAGTCGTTCCCTGAAAGTACCTCATCTTGCTCCTGCCCTTCTGCAATAATATAAAAATGAAATAGAGTGTCTTCCAGTGTAGAGCCTCTTGTAGAATTTTAACATTTTAAAGTAGTTCTTAGAACATGTTTCAGTATTCAGGTTGCAAAAGAAATTTTAGAAGCATCTGTCAACATTTTCAATTTTACAGCTGTGTCGAAATGTACATACATGTTGTTCAACAGTATTCCATTTGTAAATATTTCAAGAGAGATGCTCTTTCTAATTTATGAAACCCCACATCAGTAAAGTGGCAATCTATGGGATCAAATTGAGGCAAAAGCTCTGAATACTTAAATGTTACAGTTTCAATATTGAAACTGATAAGGCCTACAGATGCACTACTGGTTATTTATACTAAACACAAGCCTTAGAACAAAATGAATAGCACTGAATGTAAACAAAATTTGGAAGAGTTTTTTTTTTAATGATTAAGTGTTGGCACAGATTGCATTGACTTGTTTATCGAGTTTTGTATTGTCATCAAAGATGATAAGAGCTAATAAATTTATTGCCAATAACAATGAACATGAAGGAGTTACAAGACAGACTTATATCAATTGGCCAAAATTGAAAAATACAATCAGATAATGCAAGAACAAGGGGACAAAAGTGACAACATAATTTGGATCTTGGTGAAACAAACTCAAATGAATACAGATATTATTTGGTTACATTTATTAGCTATTCTAGTTCCCCACAACAATGTACAATTGTCTTTGGCTATGAGTTTAAGCATTATTGCAGCAAGAGAGAATGGATGTAAGGAATTTCAGTGTGTACTACAAGTATTTTGATGAATTTTCATTTTCAACTAGCAGTACATTCTGGCTGTAGTGTTGCTTGCTGCAGGCATACAATTTTAAATGTATTGGACCTAATTATTGTTTCTATTGCAAACATGACTAGTGTTAGTGTTCATGTAAAAACAGTAGCACATATTATGTAGCTCTAATTGCTGAAGAGCTACTCAGGTCAGAATATTACAACCTGTTTGTAGCCTACTTTATTGGTGAAATTATTGTAGATGTGAAGTTTCATTTAAGTTGTCATTTGGAACAGAAGCACACAATAAAGTTTTTTGAGACCAGCAGAACTTCTTTTCACCAATGTATGTACGTAGTTCTAACAATTTTTCGTCCAGTGAGTCTTCCACCTAGCCTATGGTTTCAACACTATGTAGCAGTGACAGGCTGCAAAGTAACCATCGGCATACATCGATGTTTCTTAACCTAACTGTTTCTGTAAGTTGATGATCAAATTAATCTTTAAGTAATATTACGCATGTTGAGTAATAAAAATAATCATGTATATAGCTGCACATTAAATAGTGTTCCATGGAACTGAAGTGCCAAATAATATATATAATGCATGGTCACAAATCATAACACAGTGTTTGCTAATGTTGTAACGTCCTTACGAAATGGTTGAAATTTACTGTTCTTTTCTGTAAAAGATAGATTAATTTAAAAAAAATGCTAATGGTCTTCTTAATTTTGTTGGTTCCGTTGTTCCCATTACCTATTACATATATGAGAAATATTAAGAGTGAGGTTGTTTTGTTTTTTTGTAAGGCATGGAGTAATTACTTCGTAGCTTATCCCAGAGATTAAAAATGTTGTACTGCATGAAAGACACTGTAATTCTGCAGAGTTTTAGTTGTACTATCTTTGAGCTGTGTACATTTTCAAGTTATAAGTGAGTATTGGCTTTATGCTGTAAATGTCTTGGTAAGCTTTCCAGTGGAACAACCAGAAATATGTGTGCAGATTAACACCATGTAAGCAGTGTAGGTAATGGTGACAGCTCTTTTCATATACAGGGTGTATTAAAACAAAAAACTACATACACACACTTTTCATGTGTTTAGGAGAGAAAAAGAAGCTTTTCTTTGTGTAACTGCCTCTAAATTTCTTTTTTTTTATAGGGGGAGACGATGTTGGTATATGAAGCACTGGTTACCAGTCATCTGAATGCATTGTCATTATTCACACTTGGTTGCTTTGAGCAAGCATATTCCAGTTGTGCCATAATGTAGACAGGCGATATTTTCTGAAATGCCCCTATACCAATAGTCACACCATATCTCGAGCATTACTAACATCAAAACTTTGATGGATCCATATCAGCAACATGGTTCACACCAGTGACATGTAATTAAGTGTATCTCTATCTCCTCTGACCCCACAAATTCTTTGTAAATGTAGTTTTTTTTTCACAATGTATGCAATTTTTTTAGGAGCAGCTGCAGGCCAGAGAGTAACAACCTCAGGATAAAAGCAAGTAGCTGTACAGGGCAGAAGAGTTGGAGCTTGACTAAGGTAAGTCAGAAAGTACCTCTGTCCTTGAATTGCATTACCTGTCATGACTAGAGAGAGATAGACAAAACACACTGTTTCAACATAGTTTCCATCATAAGCAAAAATTTACATTAAAAGGTGATGGGCACGTCCATAGAAGTTCAAAGTATGAGGTGCATCCTGAAAGTTAGTACCAAATCATTCTGCTGCCACTGCAGCACTTGTGTTGTAGGTTCACACATTTCTCTGGTTTATTGTCTTTCCACAGCTTCTCTGCAGCTAAATTTTGTGGTATTTATATTTGTTAGTGATCAGTCAAAATCTTTAAGACAGCCTTTGAGCCCAGTGACTGTGAAGTGTGCTCTGTTATGTTTTGTTTCAACACACAGAACATTAAGCCAGCTGAAATTCATCAACTTGTAGACATTTACGGTGAGGAAGTGGATGAGACAGTTGAAGAAACACTCATGATGAAGCATGTGTTGGACAGCCTTCTGTTGTCACTGATGGTATGGTTGAGAAAAATTCATGAAAACACATGGTTCACAATAAGAATGTATTTCAAAAACTGTTTAGCATGACTCAGTCATAAATTGCTTAAATTTTTGTGAATTCTGTTTCAAAAATGCTTACAAAATCATGTACCTTGTCAGGGTTTTGACATTTCAGCACTGAATACAGTAATAAGGAAGATGAATTCTTAAATAGAATGATGACTGGTGATAAAACTTGGGTTTTTCATGACACTCCAAAACAAAAACAACAATGTATGGAGTGATGGAACTCAGAATCCAACAATATTCTTCCTCCCCTCCCCCACCACACCCCGCAAAAAAAAGAAATCAGAATGAAGTTGTCAGTGCAAAAAATCTGGTGCAATGGGTTCTATGACCAACAAGACATTCTGCCTGTTGAGTTCCTTGTCCAAGCTGAAATCATGAAAGCGGTATGATACTGCAAAACACCGAGAGAACTCCATCACACTGTTCAAAACAAAAAATGCGAAATTCTCAATCGAATTATTATGTTGCTTCATGACATCACATTTCATTTCTGCTGGTGGCACTGAAAACCTTACTAAACAATTCAGTTGGGAACAGTTCGACCACCTGCCAATCAGTGCTGATCTCACATCTGCTGACAACCACCAAGTAGGATGAAGGTGCTTCAACACCAATGATGATGTAAGAAAGTGTGATCAGTATTGGATGTCTTCACTGGTGGTATATTTCTATGAAGAGGGCATAGAAAAGTTGGATTACCACTATGACATATGTCTGAAGAAATGATTTCATGAATCCTTTTCCCAGAATGGTACTTACGTTTCTGTCATGCCTTGTATATTTTAATGTGTTTTGGCTTACCAATGTGGGTATAAAAGTTGACAGTGAACATCCCACATCCTCCTCTTTACTTCAGTCACATAATGGGGATACACAAAGCCAATATGAACTACATATTTTCTATCAGCAGCCATGTTTGACCATGAGGTGTATTAAGCACGTTGTTGAATCATCTGGATCACACACAGGGTTATTCGGCTGCCCCTGCCATAAAGTTTTATGGAACCTGCAACATCTTCAAGAACCACACCCATGACTTTAATCTTCTCTCCTCTCTACATGCACATTGTTAGGCCTACGAAAACAATGAACAGGACATTTTTGTATAAAAATTAACTACATTAAATTTTGAACTGGAACAAGTTTTTGTTTGGAGACCACAGTTTTTGTGTTATTCAAGAAAAATGCATTTGGGCCACTAACAAAAATGTACCACCCCCCCTCCCCCCCCCCCCCAAAAAAAATGGCTACATTAAATTTCCCACAAAAAAGATCCTGTTCATTTTTTTTATGTAGGACTAGTAATTTGCATGTAGTGGGCAAGAGAAATGAAAATCTTGCCCATGACATTTGTAGGCATTGCAAGTTGCATAAAACCCATGGGTATGGGTAGATTAATCATCCTGTACAGGTTTTTTATGCCAAAAGAACTATTATAAGATTTCTCTGGATTCATAAACAGCTCAAGAAACATTTTACACCACATTAATGTATAGTATTTGCAGTTTTCTTTATCAGAAAATCCTTTCTCATTGCTTTCCTGACCTCAGGAAATTCCCACATACAGCCAACTGTTTTTGTTGAGGTCTTCAGTCCAAAGACTGGTTTCATGCAGCTCTCAATGCTAGTCTATCATATGCAAGCCTACATCCATTTCAACCTGCTTACTGTATTACTGTATTTCCCACTCAACAGTTTTTCCTCCCCTCACTGAAATCCCACCAATACCAAATTGATGATTCCTTGATGCATCAGGGTATGTCTTATCAACCTGTTCCTTCTATTAGTCAAGTTGTGCTGAAAATTTCTTTTCTCCTCAGTTTCATTCAGTACCATTTTCTTAGTAATTGGATCTGAAACTGCATAATTATTCTATAAGCCACCTCTAGGTGCATCGCAGAGGGTATCTAGTAGCAGTCATAGTCATCTATCCACCTCCCTAACTTTGTGTTCACTGCTGCTGCCTATCATGGGGAGGACACAGGTTTAGATTCCCGGTACTGCCAGGGATTTTTTTTTCTAGGTGAGAGGACTGTAACAGTGTACATTCACCCTTGTGATGCCAAATGAGAAGCTACTGAAGCAAGCAGGTCTCGAGGTCAAGAAAACTGACACAGGCAGGATAGTGGTGTGCCGGACGTCATTGGCAGACGATGACATGGTGGTCGGCCAGTACCGATGGACAGAGTTTACCTTTATGTTTTATCCACGTAATCGTCAAAATTTCTTCCTAGAAACACATTTCAAAAGATACCATCCTTTTCTAGTTGAACTGCTTGTTATTCACATCTCGTTTTGGAACAAGGCTACACTTCAGGCAGATACCTCCAGAAAAGACTCCTTAACATTTAAATTTATATCCACTCATAACGTATTCCTCTTCTTCAGATATTCTGTCCATCAGACAGTCCAGCCTGCATTTTATATCCTCTCTCTGTCAGCCATCATCAATAATTTTGTTACCCAAATAACAAAACACTTCTATTAACTTCAGTGTCTCATTTCCTAATCCACGAGGTTTGTCCAGAAAGTATGTATAAAAGCTAAATAATAACTTTATTTTACAATTATTCAGGTATTACAATATGGTCTTCTTCAAAGTACTTGCCCTGAGATGTGATACACTTCTGCCAACGCCGTTTCCACTGTTGATAACATTGCTGAAAGTCTTCAGTTGTGATGTTGTTCAGTTGCCGTGTCGTTTCCATCTTGATGGCTTCCACATCTCCCAAGTGCCGCCCCCGAAGCACCATTTTGCATTTTGGGAACATGAAGAAGTCACACGGGGCTAAATCGGGTGAATAAGGCGGGTGGTCTGTCGCAGTTATTGACCTTCGGGCCAAAAACTCGCGCACAATGAGCAAGTGGGGGCTCATTTTTGTGATGAAGGATCCACCTGCCCCCTTTTGCCAACTCCGGTCAAACTCGGGCCACACGAGCTCTGAGATGTGTCAGAACTTCAATGTAAAAATTTCTGTTCGCTCTCTTGCCAGGAGGGACAAATTCCTTGTGATAAATGCCCCTAGACTCAAAGAAAAGGATCAACATTGCCCTCAAATTGGACTCGTGACTTTTTTTGTTCTCAGTTCGCCTGCTAGTTTCCATTCCTTGCTTTGAGATTTGAGCTCCACATCGAATCCATAAACACCAGGACTCGTCTCCAGTGATGACTCAGTTGAGAAAGTCCCATCGTTCCTCTGCTTCCAACCAATCCTCACAGCACTTGATCCTCTTTGCTTTCTGATCTGGCGTCAAGAGCTTCGGTATGATTTATGCACACAATTTCTTCATTTCAAGTTTTTGTGTCAGGATTTCGTGAACGATTGTTTTGGTGATTGACAGCTCATCAGCAATCATTCTTACTGTCAATCTACAGTCTTTAAGAACACAAGCCTGATTTCGTTCAACATTTGCATCAGAACTCGATGTCGACGGGCATCCTGGGTGAGGGTCATGGTTCACTTCTTCTCGGTCATCCCAGAACCTTTTTAACCACTTGTTCACGGTTGGTTCCTTTAGAGAATTGTATCCGTAAACCTGTTTCAAACACTTAAAAATCTCACGGCCGTTTTTGCATACCTTTGCAAGAAACTTGATGTTGACGCACTGTTCCTCAATCAGAAAGAGCTCCATTCCGACAGCCGGTGAAAAAGGGTATGTGTCAACAAGCTGCCGCACACTCCCACCTTCACACAGAGTGCACTGACTCAAACTGAGCGTTGATGGGATTGATTACAGCAGTAGTCCGAGCTGGCGGTGACTGCAACCTGTAACATAAAGACATTATTCAACTTTTATACGTATTTTCCAGACAAACCTCGTGTAATGGACAATAAAAAAAGTTCCCATTCAAGGGTGTTGCCACAGAGTAAAAGCAATGTAGCATGACTCCAGTGTGGTTACAGAAGCAATGTGTGACATTTGTGCCTTTCTGAAGTGCATGTAGTAAATGTCAAAATTGGAACTACGGTAGTGTTATTACAAAATACACTCCTGGAAATTGAAATAAGAACACCGTGAATTCATTGTCCCAGGAAGGGGAAACTTTATTGACACATTCCTGGGGTCAGATACATCACATGATCACACTGACAGAACCACAGGCACATAGACAAGGGCAACAGAGCATGCACAAAGTCGGCAACAGTACAGTGTATATCCACCTTTCGCAGCAATGCAGGCTGCTATTCTCCCATGGAGACGATCATAGAGATGCTGGATGTAGTCCTGTGGAACGGCTTGCCATGCCATTTCCACCTGGCGCCTCAGTTGGACCAGCGTTCGTGCTGGACGTGCAGATCGCGTGAGACGACACTTCATCCAGTCCCAAACATGCGCAATGGGGGACAGATCCGGAGATCTTGCTGGCCAGGGTAGTTGACTTACACCTTCTAGAGCACGTTGGGTGGCACGGGATACATGCGGACGTGCATTGTCCTGTTCGAACAGCAAGTTCTCTTGCCAGTCTAGGAATGGTAGAACAATGGGTTCGATGATGGTTTGGATGTATCATGCACTATTCAGTGTCCACTCAACGATCACCAGAGGTGTAAGGCCAGTGTAGGAGATCGCTCCCCACACCATGATGCCGGGTGTTGGCCCTGTGTGCCTCAGTCATATACAGTCCTGATTGTGGCGCTCACCTGCACGGCACCAAACACGCATACGACCATCATAGGCACCAGGGCAGAATTGACTCTCATCGCTGAAGACTATACGTCTCCATTCGTCCCTCCATTCACACCTGTCGCGACACCACTGGAGGCGGGCTGCACGATGTTGGGGTGTGAGCGGAAGACGGCCTAACGGTGTGCGGGACCATAGCCCAGCTTCATGGAGACGGTTGCGAATGGTCCTCGCCGATACCCCAGGAGCAACAGTGTCCCTAATTTGCTGGGAAGTGGCGGTGCGGTCCCCTACGGCACTGCGTAGGATCCTACGGTCTTGGCGTGCATCCGTGCGTCGCTGCGGTCCGGTCCCAGGTCGACGGGCACGTGCACCTTCCACTGACAACTGGCGACAACATCGATGTACTGTGGAGACCTCACGCCCCACGTGTTGAGCAATTTGGCAGTACGTCCACCCGGCCTCCCGCATGCCCACTATACGCCCTCGCTCGAAGTCCGTCAACTGCACATACGGTTCACGTCCACGCTATCGCGGTATGCTACCAGTGTTAAAGACTGCGATGGAGCTCCGTATGCCACGGCAAACTGGCTGACACTGACGGCGGCGGTGCACAAATGCTGCGCAGCTGGCGCCATTCGACGGCCAGCATCGCAGTTCCTGGTGTGTCTGCTGTGCCGTGCGTGTGATCATTGCTTGTAAGCCCTCTCGCAGTGTCCAGAGCAAGTATGGTGGGTCTGACACACCGGTGTCAATGTGTTATTTTTTCCATTTCCAGGAGTATATGTCCAAACAGGATCACATACTGTTGTTCTTTTCTCAGCTGCTGGAAGACAAACACTGGTAGACATCCATCATACATTGAAGAATGTGTATGAAGGAGCATTTCTGTTGAAAATCACCATTGTGCATCAAGTTGGATAATACACATCCCCATAATGCATACACCAGCTAAAGTGGGAGACACTCGAGTAGCTACCCTGCAGTCCTGATCTCTACCTGTGTGCTTATCGTGCCTTTGGTCCCTTAGAAAGGTCTTGAAGGATGAATGACTCCTGTTGCAAGAAGGTGTGCAGCAAGCAGTGATGGACTTCTTGACAAAGCAGGACACAGTGCTCTACCAAGTGGGCATCTTCAACCTGGTGCACTGGTGGGGTGGTTGCCTCAGTTCTCGTCATAATTTTTTCCCGATTCGCATATGAGGGGTGGCTGAAATGTTTCTAGCCCCAGACAGTTACTGTAATGTGTCACATTGACACCACCACCTACTTTTATGGTGACCCTTCAGGGGTACGCAAGTCAAATGTCGCAGCTCCACCCCCATTAGTGTAGCCACTAAGATGCAATGTATACTGTAGTTTAAGCAAAGTGGTGAATATTGGGAGACTAAGGAACTGTGTAGTGGTTGAATACCTTCATTTGGAGGGAACAAATTCCAAGGAAATTGTGGAGAACACGCGGAATACACTTACGAACAGTGTTCCGTCTTGTGCAACAGAGAAAAACTGGGCATCTGACTTCAAACACAGAAGAATGAGTGCGAGAGAAGCACCAAGGAATGGAAAGCCTGCCACTGATGAAACAGTGACTACAATTCACGATACAGTTTTGCAGGACATTGAAACCACATTTGGAATCTCCCACGGGCGTGCTCATGACACTGTTGTGGATATTTTGGGAGTGCTGAAAGTTTCATCTCGGTGGGTCCACAAAGAATCGAGTGCAGATCAGATATGGAATACGTGCAGTGTTGTGAAGAAATCATCCCCCAATTTGAAGTGAATGAAGATGGCTTTCTTGCAAGGTATGTCACACGCATGCACACACACACACACACACACACACACACACACACACACACACACACACACACACACAAACACACAAATTTCCAGTGCAAAAGTCAGCTCGTACGGTGATGGCTTTGGCCTTCTGTGGTGCAAAAGGGGTGATTATGATGGATTACTTGCCAATGGTTGCAACTATCAATGCTTTATACTGTTGCATCCTCCTGTGCCACTTGAGAGAAGAGATAAGGAAAATGAGGTGTGGAAAATTGGCTCACTGAACTTTTAGTATCAGGACAATGCATCAGTGCACCAAGACCTGGCAACATTGGAAACTCTGCATGACTGCGGGTTTGAATTATTACATCACCTACCATATTCTCCAGATCTGACTGTGTCACACTTTTTCCTTTTCCCAAACCTAAAAAATACCTCAAAGGATGATGATGCAGTGACTGATGCTTTGTTGGACTTGAAATAAAAGACCTCTTACTTGAATGGTTTGCAGAAGTTATCTGAGCTTGCCTTCAAGTGTATTAGTGTACACAGGTATCATATAGACAAATAAATTTATATTATGAAATTTCTTTCATTCTTTATTTGTTAGGGTAGAAGCTTTTCGACCCCTTCTCATACAGCTTCCAAATGGAAACTCGTTGATCATCCCTCATAACTCCCTCCGCATCTCCCGATTTGACTTGACTACATTCCATTATCCTTGTCTAATGTTCATCTTAGAACTGCTCTTTAACACACTATCCATTCCATTGTCTACCTCCTTAGCCGTCCCATTCAACTGACTACCATTTAGCAGACCTGGGTTCGATTACTGGTACTGCCAGCAATTTTTCCTCAGTGAGGGGTGACTGGTACAGAATGCACTGAGTCTCGGGAGGCTAGCGGAGGAGCTGCTTGACCGATTAGTAGTGGTTCCACAGTCAAAAAGTCCCACGAGAGAGGTGTGCTGACCAGCTGCCCCTCCATGCTGCATCACATTACACTACTGGCAGGAGCAACATGTTGGTTGGTGGAGTTTTACCATTTTTAAAACAACCAATGGAAATTCCAGGTAGGAATGTCAACAATGCATCATTTTCATCCCTTCCATTCCATTCAACGTATCTTCCAAGTCCTTTATTTCTTCTCTCTGAACATTAATTCTTGTGCCTTCTAAGAGTCCTGTTCCTCATTCCAAACAACAAGAAATTATTGAAATGATGTAATTAAAGCTGTAACATTTCTTTGTCAGAACTGTCTGAAATGTAACGCTGGGATAGAGTTCCAATGACATTTGTTGCATAGAAAACAATCATCGACATGATTTGAAGTATTTTGTGGCTCAGCTCACCATCCAAATATATTTAGCAGTACAATTCATTGTGGGCTCTAGGTCGTATAGTTTCAGTTAATATCTTGACTTGCATATGAAAGAACATTGTAGCTTTTGCTAATTCTCCAAATGTAATCAACAATTAACACCACATTTTTAAAGCTTTGGTGACTGGCTAAAAAGAGTCACTTTTAATGGACACTGATTTCAAAGTTGCAGAATTATAAAAATAAATTACAGTTCATGATATACACTGAGTTCACATTACTTAGTCCAACAGATAAAACTGCACTTGGTTCCATGTGACATCAAGTCAAAGACTTGGTCCAACACAACTGTTCTCATTCAGTAACCTCACTAAAACCATTGAGAAAGTTAACAAAGATAGATCAACTCAACTCATTGGTGCAAAGCATCAAAGGCACATTTTTACAATATTAACAACAGGAACTGCTCTGGTGTTAATGAAAAATTATAACAGTTTTTATTTGATAGAGAGGTACTATGAGGCATTTTCATAACCAAATAATTTCAAAACGTGAAACACATGCCATTTTACAGTTGGAAAAAAAATGAAATGTGTAATGTAATTAATATTCTCAAACATCAAGGAAAAAGAAAGAAATTTCAAACAAAATATTAATCCAAAAGGCTTCCATTTTTGAACAGCAGATTTGCAATTATTGAAAAAACATAGCTGCAAAATGAATGGAATCAGATACTTCGTTGGCCAGAATATTTATCATAATCTACTATTGAACAGAAGTCTCTATGAGACAGATTCATTAAAACCTTTAACTGTGTGCACTGTGTTGTCTGTAAACATGCTCTGAAGGATCATTTCAGGCTTATCCACATTGTGAGCCTATGGCAGGAAGGTTGGCAGCATGGTAAGTTGCCTGTCAATTTGTCATACACCACAGTGACATCATTGAAACAGAGAACCACTACTGTGAGACAAATCATCGTCCAGTGGTAGCCTCGAGTCAACAACCTGATTAGACCATAAGAGTTGTGGGTCATAGGCACCCACAAGAAAATGCAAAAGAGCTGTGCACTGCCCATTTAGAAGGCTTATGTATTAGTACAGACCAGTCACCAAGTTTTTCCTGAACTAAATCGGGATATTTTTAAAAAAACCAAGACTAAACACACACAGGCTACAATTCAAAATAACAAATCACTGTATTTTACCTTATTGAGATTTTTGCTCACTTTTCAATCTCATTCATAGAATCTTCTCTTCTTTCTCATTAAGAAAGCAACAAAACTTGAGACATGTAAATCACTAAATCATCTTCATTATTATTTCAGCTTCCAAAGTTGCTGCTGGGAAAAGGTTCCTCTCAGCTCACCAAGTGTTCATAATCAGGCTGAAAACTCAACTGAAGCAAAGCGGAAAAGTTTGAAGAAGTTGTCATAGTTTTCATAACAATGAAAAAAATTCCTTCCACTAATCAAATTTTAGGTTAAAAAGTTCTTCTCTTCTTCCTTGAGAAAATTCTTTAATGGCACACATTCTTCAAACATCAAATCCCCATCTACAAGAAATCACTTATACAAATTCTGAAAAATGAGCTCTTTTTCACTGTCAGTGAAAATGGTTTGAAAGTCGAGTAGACACTTTCTTCAAAGTCAAATCATTTTTCAACATAGTTTATACTGTGCT
Organism: Schistocerca gregaria; assembly: GCF_023897955.1. Taxonomy (NCBI): domain Eukaryota; kingdom Metazoa; phylum Arthropoda; class Insecta; order Orthoptera; family Acrididae; genus Schistocerca; species Schistocerca gregaria. The sequence continues at coordinate 47,802,927 of NC_064927.1, forward strand.
GCAAGTAAACAGCCATTTTGTTGTGGTTTGCCTGCTTTGTTTCTCTGTTGTCCTCGGTGTTGGCATACTGGCTCAAAACATAGGGGGGTGGACGTGCAGTACTGTCTACTGTAAATGATGTACCTGACAGATGCACAGCTTTGTTTCACAGTCTTTTACTTTCACTTTTCACAACCTCCCAATAATACACGGTTATATATGGACAGTGCACAACTTCCCATAAGGCTCATTACTAGTTTCCAGGCAAACATCCACATACTACTACAATAGTTTTCCATTGAACATCTACAGCAATAAAAACATAACCAAATAATTCACAGTTCTTTCGGAATAATCAGGTGCGTATAGAACAGACACTGTCATTGCTTTAACACATGGCCTATTCGTGTACCACTTACATCGCTGTTAAGGTGACGCTCCATGGTTGTTCTAACCAACACAGCTTCCTCGTCTGAAACTTGGCCATGAACTGACTGTCTCATGACCATTATATATCACCACAATAATAGGTACCGAAACTAGACATTGTTCAAAGTTAAATTTACAGAAATTGCAATTAAAATCAGTTAACTGAATACATCTAAAAATTCTGTCTTTTTAACGGTTTCTTCTACTGCAAGAGTTGGGCCGAATTATTCGTTTTAATCATGTAATTCACATATATAGTTATGCAAGCAACACTTTCGTCTAATCTGTTAATTACCTTAGAATTAATTAAGGGCTGGCTTTGCTAACATGTGTCCAACTAGAGCCAAATAGATACTTTACGAATACTAGCATTTCATATTCCAAATGTTTGCAATTATTACAAGATTTATATTTGTTTACAAGTCAACAATAGAATTCAAGTTACATAAAAATGAGAGATTTTGCCCTACACTAAAAGATACTAACTAGGAATACTCAATATAAATTAGAAAATCAATTACATAAACAAAATTCAACCTGGTGTTAAATTCTTTAAAACTGAGGCCCAACCTTTCTCTTTTATGAAAATGCATGTTATATTCTTATATGTTAATAATAATTAGTTAAAAGTGAAAAAACGAATTTTAAGGAGGCATATGGCAAAACAAGGGGGAAGTAAAAATTATCCCAGCTTCCTTCGTCACAACTTCTCTTTTGAATGTTTTGATATGATCATCATATATCGGCATCATGATGACTAAGGCTGCAACAGGGGAAGGAAACTGCACAACCCTATTCAATTTTTTCAGCAGAGAATTAAAAAGCATTGTCAAGATTGACCTCTGATGCACTACTCGAAAACAATGTCTACTGAGTCAAGTATGGCAACTTAGCGCTCTTAGTAAAAGCAGAAGTTTAAAGTCAAGACCACCCCTCAATTGAAATCAGTAATGAACAATTTGAAGTGAAGAGCACAACATTATATAAAAAGGTCTCCATTTTTATGTAACCAGGATTTTTATCCATCCCAACAAAGGAAAGTTGGGAGCTGGGAGCTGGGAGTTGGGTTTCCAACCAGATATTTAGGATGACTCCACCTAAACTGGGATATCAGGCAACTATGGTCAAGACAGAATCCAAGTCTCCCCATTATCAATGTGGCCTCCATTACAGATGACGCTAACATCCCTCCCCCAAAGCACAGGTCTGTGGAGATGGGTACCGGAAAACACAGAATGGGTGCTCAATCACAGGGGTAGGATTCCGTTCACTGATGCATCCAGGAGTAACCTGGCATCTGATGATTGTCAAGGAAAGGTGTGGAAGCAGCAGGAAACTATGAGACTCAGAGGGCCTTAGACACGGGTTCACAGGTAGATGCCGTGTTTCTTGACTTCCGCAAGGCGTTCGATACAGTTCCCCACAGTCATTTAATGAACAAAATAAGAGCATATGGACTATCAGACACATTGTGTGATTGGAATCAGGAGTTCCTAGATTACAGAGTGCAGCATGTCATTCTCAATGGAGAGAAGTCGTCCGAAGTAAGAGTGATTTCAGGTGTGCTGCAGGGGAGTGTCATAGGACCACTGGTATTCACAATATACATAAATGACCTGGTGGATGACATCAGAAGTTCACTGAGGCTTTTTGCAGATGGTGCTGTGGTGTATCGAGAGGTTGTAACAATGGAAAATCGTACTGAAATGCAGGAGGATTTGCAGCGAATTGACGCATAGTGCAGGAAATGGCAATTGAATCTCAATGTAGACAAGTGTAATGTGCTGTGAATACACAGAAAGATAGATGCCTCATCATTCAGCTACAAAATAGAAGGTCAGAAACTGGAAGCAGTTAATTCCATAAATTATCTGGGAGTACGCATTAGGAGTGATTTAAAATAGAATGATCATGTAAAGTTGATCGTCGGTAAAGCAGATGCCATACTGAGATTCATTGGAAGAATCCTAAGGAAATTCAATCCAAAAACAAAGGAAGTAGGTCACAGTACACTTGTTTACCCACTGCTTGAATACTGCTCAGCAATGTGGGATCTGTACCAGATAGGGTTGATAGAAGAGATAGAGAAGCTCCAACGGAGAGCAGCGCACTTCATTACAGGACCATTTAGTAATCACAAAAGCATTATGGAGATAATAGGTGAAGTCCAGTGGAAGACTCTGCAGGAGAGACTCTCAGTAGCTCGGTATGGGCTTTTGTTGAAGTTTTGAGAACATACCTTTACCGAGGAGTCAAGCAGTATATTGCTCCCTCCTACGTATATCTTGCGAAGAGACCATGAGGATAAAATGAGAGAGATTAGAGCCCACACAGAAGCATATTGACAATCCTTCTTTCCGCAAACAATACGAGACTGGAATAGAAGGGAGAACCAATAGAGGTACTCAGGGTACCCTCCACCACACACCGTCAGGTGGCTTGCGGAGTATGGATGTAGATGTATGACAGACTGAGTAACTTTTACTGTATGCTGCAATGCAATTCAAAGTGATGCAGATACGACTTTTTGCTACAGTCACCAAGATCTGTAAACAATTGTAACATCCCAGCAACTGTTCAGTTTCTTGACTGTGTAAATCTGCCCCTCAGTCGTGGAACAATTTGAGGAATGCTGTGTGAATTTCCCCTTTAATTGAAAATCTCTTTCCTGCCATATATCCACCCAGCTTGCTGGAAAGACTGAATGGTCTTCACCAAATTGTTGGCACTGTTTCACTACGACTGGATGCTACATTGCATTGCACCTCATTTTGGCCATACACTGCCAGAATTTCATGGCGAATTTGTTTGCAATTTAGATGTTTTGCCAACAAGAACCATACTGTTCCCTGTACTTCAACTTTGGAGTGCCATTTCACTCCCACAATGTGATGAACCTGTTGTCTGTACTTCTGCAGAATTGTCTCTGCAGGAAATCGGGAACATGCCCACTCTTCCGGCAGTGTGCCGTGCTTGTTGCGTAATGGTCTTAGCATGAGATGATTTGTAACTTAATTTCGAAAGTCCCTATACCTCAAGTACATCTCTTGAATGAATCAGTAACCATCCAAGATCTTTTCTTCAGCAATTCTTTTGGATCAGTGTTCATTGTGTAGAAGCAGAAGAAGATACACACATTTATGCGAGTCAAGAGGCAACGATTCAAATCTGTGTCCAACCTTTGCTAAAGTTAAGGAAATTATGCCTTCCCTCTGCAACAGAAAATTCTCTGGAATTAAACTATGCTAACCTGCATTTTGTTCTGTAGGTAGTGCAACATTCTTTAATAATTCTCCTGATACTATGTTACTATCACATTTTTACTGTTGCATGATGTTTGCTGATCTCACTTGGTGATGGGGTGGTAGGGTCAACAAATAACTCTCTGGAAATTTATACAGTGAGATAACCACCAGCCTATTTGGTCCCAGGTAGGGAGATTGGGGCCCACCCAAACAGAACCCTGCTTGCCTCAGTACAGCATATTCCATCGCAGTTACTCAGTAATGATTGTTTCACTTGAATAGCCAATCCCCTTAACCCTTATTGACAAATGGTGCATCTTCAAAATTATTTTCCTCCTACAGTTTTCACAGTTCAGCCAATAAAATCAAATTTCCATGCACTATGACGTACAATGTTCCATTACTGTGTCATTGGATGGTAGGCAAAAGCATGCCTACAGCTTAGAGTAGCAATGGACTGTTCATGTTAACAAGTCCCCAGCTCATGAAATCCATGTTTGAGAAATGTGCACCCAGTCAATGAGACTGATCTTATCAAGATGCTCAACATTTGTCATGACCCAAAAATCAAAAGTAGCATAAAGAATAATGAGGGCAGAGCAAGAATTTAACATGCACCCTGCCCCAAACCCCCACCAAGTGTTTTCTGGAAGTTGAGGAAGACAAATGTAACCTGAGAACTATTCTCGTCTGGGGTTCTCATTGCACAGCATTAGTTCATGCTGACTATTTACTGAACTTTGTTGCTTTTTGTTTCAGTCTTAATCTTCAACAAAATTTTAAATGTGTGACCCAGACACATATGAGGAGCTTACATGCAAAGGCAAACATGTCTGGAATTTAAAATAAACGAGACACACAATGGAACAAAACAAACAGGATAAGCAGAACCTAAATAATCATATAATTTAAGTCATACTGTTGTTCTCATGCAGAGCAACAGTTTGTGCTTCTGTGCTCCCTCATAATATGTTGCCTAGTACTAATAATTGTTTTTACAAGTACCCAGTTACTTATCCACTGACTGCATTTTTGATAGAATAGGAAAACCTCTAAGAAAAAGGCCAACATTTGTAACAAAAGAGGAATACAATGAGATCTACAAACAGTGACTGAGTTAAGAAACCTTGCTGACAGATATGAAATCCCTATCTAAAGGCCTGCAAGATCTACATTTCATATGAGAAATAAAATGCATTTCCATACACAAGTACAAAGCTATGGGAAACACTCGTACTGATGTTGAGGCAACTGCCTTCTGGAAATCCCAGCTAGATGTGAAAGAGCAGATGAACCATAACAAAACCCTTTCCTTGGACAAAAGCCAAACTACTCTTCAGCCATTCAATCTAAGTTAACAGGAAAAATAATATTGATGGCTTACAGTAAACTATTTTTTAAGAAGACTGGTGAAATCACTAGGAATAAGTTGGAACACAACCATCACTGAATACTTCTAAAGATAGTTAATGAAACAGTTACATTTCAAATAATTCTGAAGTAACAATAAAACCTGAAATTTGAATAAAACAGTGAAAACAAATATTAGTGCTACAGTGGCCAATTTACAATCTAGTACTACTAATCCCATGCTCTCTGTGACGTTAACTGTCTTGAGGTGATTTCCATGCATCGATGCAGCAAGCTGTAGAATGATAACTGTAACTGAATGCAGAAAATTAAGAATTGGAAATATAACAAAAACAGACACAGTGTAATCCAATGAGCAATTGTACATTCACTCACTCATTCATATTTCATTTGTACTGAATCACCTTGTCTCTGAGCTGGAAATTATAATACCAACACTTTTAGGGATACCAGTTGTGACATTTCACACTTTCCAGAAGCACATGAAAATATTCTGAATTCAAATTTTGAAGATGGCACATTTTGGCACTATAATACACAGATGGAACATGATTCAGCAGCAGAAAACTATTACAAAACTAGATACTGTTATAAAGAGGAGATCCCTGATTTTGTTTATATTTTGCTGTAGCAATTCAATATGATCCCTGTGTTTAGACCCATCTCTACCAATTCAGTAACAGTTATCTTGACAGAGAGAACACTTAAAATAGCAGAATGTCTGTGCTAGTAGTAAGTGGCATACATTCAAATCTTTCACATCAGATCTCTTAAAGAGGTTGAATTGCAATCACACAATTCCATTTCTGAGATTTAGAAGCAGTTTATGTTGGGACCACTATAAAACCACTTACATGCTGCTTTGGTCCTTGAGATGTGCCAACACTAATTCCAATGACTCTGATGGCTTGCTGTCAGATGCATTTTGATCTTTTCTGGTGTCCAAGAGCTTTGGTCATCATGTGGTAGTTTTGTTTCAATGATCATACTTGTTGTCTGCGAATATTCTATCATAAAAGTGTTCTGATAGTAAAACAAGTAGAAACATGCAAAAACTAAGCTCATCTGTTATGTTTCCAAATCGTTGTTCACCCAGAGAGGTGCTGGTGAGTATCCACAACAATGACGGCCTTTACCTAAGAGAGTTACATTTAAATAGGTTTCATTTATTCTGCTGCCTTTGTAGCAGTGAGTCTATAGTACACTGTGTGCCTCTAGTAGTGAGTTTGTAAACTTGATCAAGTTCATGCCATATTGCCTCCTAATAAGATGGAAGGAGGAGGTCGGAATTGAGAAAAGTGCTGTAATTATAGCTCTGCAGTGCAAAGGCTATTCTAGCAAGGCTATAGTAACAAAATTTGGCTTAACCAAGCCTACAGTGGTGTATACATTGCAACAGTTCAAGCAGACTGGTGCCAGCACAAGTGTTTGACAATCTGGAAGACCCATAGTAACACTGTAAAGCAAAGATTAGTTCATTTGTGTACAGAGTAAATGAGAGGACCCTTCCTGCACCTCAAATTAACAACAAAGTAAACAATATGTGAAAGCTCCAACCTTTGTCTCAGCAGAGCAATGACATTTATGTGACCATGACTTAAATGGATGGATAGAAGGAAATTGAACTGACTGCAATGGGTACAGCAACGGAAAAACTGGAGAGCGCAACAATGATGCGAGATGGTGCTTGTGGATGAAACAAGTTTGAAATTTGGAAGCCTTCAATGAATGTTTACTCATTGACTTTGTGGAGAACATATGAAGTCAGCATGTAGTGCCAATGACAAAGAGTGGTGGAGGGTCAGTCACTGTGTGGGGATGTTTTGTGGGTGATAGAATCAGTTTTTTTAGTGAGAATTAATGGAACATTAAAGAAGCAAGGATATGACAAGATACTGATCAACAATTCAGTTCAATCTGCCAAGAGACATATTAGTTGTGGGTTGTTCTGCAGCAAGACAATGATCCCAAGCAGACTTCTAAATTGTGCCGACAGTAAGTCAATAGAGGAGAGAAATTTGTGAAACTGAAGAATATGGTCTGGTGAAGTCAGCCACCTCACATAAGTCCCGTCGAATAATTAAGGGAGGGAGGAAGTAGATTAGCATTTAATGTCCTGTTCACAATGAAGTTATTAGAGACAGAGCACAAGCTCGGATTAGGTAAGGATGGTGAGGGAAATCAACTGTCCCCTTTCACAGGAACCATCATGGCATTTGCCAGAAGCGATTTAGGGAAATCACAGAAAACCTAAATCAAGATGGCTGGACACGGGTTTGAACCATTATCCTCCTAAATGTGAGTCAGTGTGCTAACTATGCACCACCTCACCCTCTGGGATGAACATGGCAGGGATATCAGAGAACTGAGGTAATGTAATGTTGAAAATCTATGGATTACAAATGTATTGGACTGTAATCACTGCAAAAGTATTATTTCCATAATGCCGACAGTCTGTGCAGCTGTTATTAGCATGAAGGGAACTTAATGACAGAGAGAGAAAATATTTGTATTGTTAGCCTATTTAGTTTGAAGAATGTAGTTGTCAATTAAAATAAAGTGTACAGCTTTTTTTCATAGGTGATCGAATACTTTTGACCTGTAGTATATACTTGGTAAAAACAATAAACAGAAAATAAGCAAATATTGAGATCCTTGTAAAGGAAGGTAATTTATTTACTAAACTAGACAGGTTACAATAAAATGCATACCATGTACTCTGCTGAAAAAGGAAACTGCAACACCCTCAAAGAAATGGTCATTTTTTGTCACACAATGTGAATCATTGTAATTCAGGTCAAATGAAACACGTGTCACAGTAAAGGGTGTCCTGTCACATCACTACAATGCATACTACTCTCTGATGGCAATGCAGGTGTATATTCTCACACACATAGATGATCATAAAGGTGCCAAATGGCATCCTGTGATACATTGCCCCAAAGCATCTTGGGCTGTTTGTTGCAACTTGGCAATGGTCCTTGCAACCTCTGAAGAAAAAGTATGTTCCAAGACAGACAGAAACTACTCTCAGCAATGACAACAGAGCACAACTTGATATTCCATTTGACCCTTTCATGACACCCGAGTCACTGTGTGTCAGTGGTAATCTGGCCAGAACCGCTCTTGATCGCAGTCCTGCTGCAAGATGATAACAAGCGTTCATCAGAGACAAGGGTATCATCTCGAGTGCCCCAGGGAAGTGTGATAAGGCCATTATTTTCTGTATACATGAATGATCTGGAGGACAGCAATCTGCAGCTGTGGTATATGGGAAGAGTGAATGTACAAGGTTATAGACAACATTTAGCTAGTCTCATGAGTGGCAGCTAGCTCTAATGTAGAAACATGTAAGTTAATGCAGATGAGCTTGAAAAACAAAACCCGTAATGTTCAAATACAGAACACACAGATGTACACATCTTCTATTTGACATAATCTCATCATTTACATACCCGGATGGAATGTTACACGGCAATTTGAAATGGAACGAGCATCTGAGGACTGTGGTAGGGATGACAAACAGTCTGCTCTGGTTTATTGGCAGATTTTTGAAAAAGTGTGCTTCATCTGTATAGCAGACTGCATATAGGACACAACTGCACACTTTCTGAAGTACTGATGGACTATTTGCGATCAGCACCAGGTCAGTTTAAAGTGAAACATCAGAACAAGTCAGAGGTGTGCTGCTAGATTTGTTACCCATAGGTTCAAATAACAAACCAATATTACAGAGATGCTTCAGGAATTTAAATGGGAATCCCTGAAGGAAAGGAAACGTTTGTTTTATGGAAAAATATTGAGAAAATTTAGACAACTGGCATTTAGAGCTATCTACAGAATGATTCTACTTCTACCACCATACGTTTCACATAAGGATAACATATGCAAGATTAGAGCTCTTACGGAGTCTTGTAGACAGTTGTTGTTCCTTCACTCTACTTGCAAGTGGAACAGGAAATGAATGACTAGGAGTGGTATGGGGTAGCTTATGTGACACACCAGGCAGTGTCCTGGGGTACATACCCACAGATGTAGGCACAATCGGTTTCCCATGATCCTTGACGACACAATGTGTACCTCAATTTCATTCACGGATTATGTTTGGTCGGCCACTGCTGTCATGTAATGTATCAATCTTGACACGCATCTGTACTATGTGGATGTCCTGAGCCTCATCTACAGGTGACGGCACGTTCTACAGACCACTGTTGACAGAAATGATGCATCACCGATATGTTGTGCCCGACATGTGTAGCAGTCCACCAATACATCCATACAGCTACCTGCAGGCCCACAATACATTCAAGTTCAAAATGTTTGACACGGTTCAGCAGGAGTATGTACTCTTTGGTGTGGCATGGTTATACAGTTTAATTAACATTGCAAACACTGTTCAACCCTAAACTCAGCACAGTTGCAGCCTGCAGAATCAAAGGAGAGGGTGCACAGACAGCCCTCACGAGCACCGTGACTACAACAAATGAATAACTGACACTAAAACCCCTCAGCACGCATTTGTTATACCCAGGTGCCACTGAATACAGTTCTTTCCTGGCCGAAAACAGGTTTGATGCATCTATTCACATTAGTCTATTCTCTGAAATTCTCTTCATATCTATATGACTACTGCAACTTACATATATATCCAAACTGAGAAATCCTCATTGCCTTGGAATGTGTCCCAATTATTATTATTATTATTGTTATTATTATTATTATTGTTGTTGTTGTTGTTGTTGTTGTTGTTGTTGTTTTTTGCATGAAGTTTACCACAAATATCTTTTTTCCCCATATTGATTCAATTGCTTCCAAGTGTTTATTCAATTTACCCATCAAATTTTTACCATTCTATTCTTGTCTGCACTGCTTATCATCCAGTTTCACTTCCACACAGCTTTACCCCAATTACCTTCAGCAACTTTTTCCTAACACTTAAATTTATATTTGATATTAATTAAATCCTTTTTCCAGAAGTGCTTTTTTTGCTATAACGATCCTGCATTTTATGAGGGGCACTCAAATAACAACTTAACACTTACCGCAAGTTTAGTTCAGAAGTAATCACTGCACCCGTTAAGGCATTTATCTCACTGGGTGACAAGATGATCAACTCTTGTTTTGAGGAAGGCAAATGGCTGCTGATGATTCCACAACTGCTATCACTTTAGTGCTCCCTTTTCCAACTGAAGCTGACATTCATGCATATCTTTCTTTCTTCAGATAACTAAAGATATGAAAATCACACAGAGAAAGATTTGGGCTGTATGGAGGGTGTTTCAGCATTTCCCAGCAAAATCAGAGGAGCATACATTTCATCCAATTGGCAGCATGGGGGCAAGCATTATTATAAAACAGGACGATTCCACCTGAGAGTATTCCAATAGCCTAAGGTAAAGTGCCAATGCCAACAGTGGAAACATTCCATGTCTACCCCAACAAAGCAACCCAAAACTGTTCACACGAGTTCTGTTAAGGCCACGATGACCTTAATGCATGACGATGCCCACCTGCCACATTGTGAATTGGAGAAAGGCTACACTTCAGCAACTTGCAATGTTTCCCAAACGACATCCTCCATAAAGCCTCAATCTTTCGCTGTGTGATTCTCACATCTTTGGCAATCTGAAGAAAGATGTGCACAGACGTTGCTTTCAGTTGGGCATGGAGTTGGGTGCTGTTGTGGATCCATCAGTGGCTGACTGCATTCTACAGAACAGGAAGTGATAGTTTCATCTCCCATTGGGATAAATGGCTTAATTTGTGTGATGACTGCTTTTTAATGGAAGCACTCCATGGTTCTGTCATGTCAGGTGTTACATAAAAAACACAACTACTAATTAAATAACAAAGCACCTAATTTATTTGAAAATTACTAGCATTACTATGTTAATACAAAACACAAATACTGCAATTAAACACGAAACTAAATATTTAGCAAATGTCATCCATGGCTTTGTACACACACATTCATTCTTTGGACAAAATTTTTGATGACTCTAGAGCAAAGTTCCACATGAATTTGATCCATGACATATCTAATTTCTACTTTGAGGTGTGGTATGGTTCAACTAAATGCAAGATCTGACATGCTTCCACAAAACAGTCATATGGTGTCATATCACGTGACACCAGTGGCCAGTTCACATCGCCATTACAAAGATGAGACAAGCAGGAAATCTTTCTGTTAGAACCCTAGTTGTTTCAACAAGCATTGTGGCAGGTTGCCCTCATCCTGTTGGTGGATGTCTTTCACATTCACATTCAATTCTTGCCCTTGCAATTGCACCCATAAAAACTGTGTTATCATCTGGCAATAACAATCACCAGTGACTCTCACTGCATTTCGAGTCTTGCCTTCAAAAAAGTATGGCCCATTTAGTCAGCCAGCCCACAACCTGCACAAAACAGTGACTTGTTCTGGAGAAAGACACTTCTCACTGACTTTGTGAGGATTCTCTGTGCCCCAAACCCAGAAATTTTGTTTCACACAACCTTTAAGCCAGAAAGGTGCCTTGTCACAGAAGATTTTTTTGTTGAAATTCTTGTTTTGTGAATACCCAATACTTCTCCATTGACCTCAGCTCATGTGTTGTTTGGATCATAAAAGAATGTAAATGCAGATCTTTTGTTAAAATTCAATGCAAATTCAATCTCAGAAGGGCTCACCATTGAGAATGGCGGTGAATTCACTTCACTGCACATGTAGCAGTGGGACACTGATGACCGAGACATTCCCTACCAGTTGTCAAGTATGAGGACATCCATGTGATTTTATGTTTCCAGTCAATCATGTATTTTCGAATTTCCTTACCAGTCTCTGCACTTTTGACACATTAGGCAAATTTCAGATACCAAAAATTGCATGTCTTCAAATGGTCTCTGCATGGCATTCAGTGTACTTGAAATGCCCTTTAAAAATCTGGATTATTGATCCATCATGTATCACTCTATTTTAGCTGATAACAATACACACAAATGCCAGTTGACAATGACAGTCAGTAATCATGATATCGTCAGATAACAGTAGCTTAAATTTCATGTCTGGCAACCAAACAAACTGATAAAGGTGTTCAATTTAAAAACTGCATTCCTTATGGGACACCCCTTATATGCTCTCTACTTCAGCCATTGTCAGCTACTTTGCTGCTCATTTACTACTTTTTGTGTCTCATTTTCTAACCTACTACATTTTAGAACAACATTAATTGATGCTTATCTTATAAACTCTTTCCAAGATATTACTAATCCCATTCAGTTTCCCTTCATCCTTAGTCTTCACTGTCATAATACATTTTTTTTCCTGACCTGTAAGTCCCTCTCCAAATTTTTCTTTGGTTTCTTTTACTACCTGCTCAGTGTAGAGACTGAAAAACATTTGGGATAGGCTGCAGCCCTGCCTGTCCTCCTTCTCAGTTACCACTTCCCTTTCATGTTCTTTGACTCTTGTAATGGCAATGTCCTTTGTGCACAACCTGCACACTGCCTTTTGCTCCCTGTATTTTATCACCATAGTTTCAGAATTTTAAATCTATGTTCTTGTCATCAGTGTCAAAAGCTTAGTTTCTTCATATGTCCATTAATTTTCAAGACTGCATAATTTTCATTGAGTGTACAACCCTTATAACTCTACAGAACCTTAAACTTTTCTTTTTATCAGTAATTCCATGCATATTATATGCTACAGACAGCTTGTTAACAGAAAGAACATTGAGAACTTTTCCACTTGTGTCCTGACAGGAACAGTACGTGACAAAAGTAAGACATTCTTGCAATTTGACAACAGGTTATGTCAAATACCTCCTAATTCACATTTCTGCTACAGAAATGCTGATTTGGCACACTAATATGAGAATGTGGGAGATTAAGCAAAGAAATTCTTCAATAAACAATGACAACTGGCAATTAAAAACAAGTGATTTGCTCTAAGTATGCAAATATGCAAATTTTCTACTATCTAAAATTTTATTTCTTTTGAGTCACCCTTTACATGTTGTAATGCACACTTAACAAAATGAATTTTAAAGTTCTGCTAATTGTACTTTACTTTCATATTCCTTGCTATGATCCTCCTTTCTCCCAAAACTCTTCAATCTGTAATTCCAACTGAATGCTGTAGCATTAAGAGTTAAATGTATCTCCTTATCTTGACCTCTTTTCTGTTTAGTTTCATCATAAACATGCTGATCTCCAATACTGAGGTAAACATTCATACTGGCGTTCCTTACAACTGTTTCATTGTCCTTCATCAACACTGTTTAGTAATACAACAGTCTGCACATGAAGCATATTATTATCCATAGTCATTGCTTCATGTAACTGTGTATCATACAACTTTTAATACCCAATGAAGCATATTTACAGTGTATATGTTTAACAACATCTCATAAATCCACACATTAAAATAATGTATGCAATGTGCAGCTAACACAAGCCAATTACAATGCATGTTGTCTCATGATGATATAGTTAGTTTAAGGTTGAGACATACTAGGAATTAGGCCCAAACCAGCAGATTCATGTGTAGTATCTTGCAAATAAATGATTTTAAAGAACAATTTAACATCCTAGTACTGGGTGATTATAATTGAAATGCAGCTGCTCACAGAGGTCCAGTGTGTGGTGTACTTATCATGTGGCAGCAATACTTGGTAGATATAATAATGCATAAATACAGAAGTGATTCTTTTTTCCAGAGTAAAAGTTCCAATTTTGGCCCCCGAGTGCAAATCTGGCACTGTGAATGCAAGAAAGATGTATAGACATGTTTGCACATGAAGTGGATTAGGAACAGGATATGAGTAGAAAAGTTAAAACAAGACAGGAGGGAATAATTGTCAGTTTATTACTAAGCACTTCTTACACAATTTGCTCAATATAAGCACTGGAGATGTCTACGAAATGCTGTATGGGATTAGATTTGCACCTGGTGACAAAAATTGAAATTAATTTTTTCCCAATGTAAATTGTTTCTGTATTTTCCCATTAGTGTATCTACCAAGTTTCACCACCATATGATAATTACAGCCCACACTGGATCTCCCTGAGCAGCCACACTTCAGTTGTAACCACCCAGCATTTTACTCGATTTCAGAATCAGACATCCCCAGCTACAATAATAAATAGTAAAGAATAATAACACAGTACTTAACTGAAGTATTTTGATGATTTGTAAGTAATTCTTTGAAAATCATGATAAAACACAGTTTTATGTTTCTATTCCTTATTGAAGCCACACAATTTCAATTTTACAACAGACTGTTTCCAGGGTTCTACCGACAAAGTTAACAGACACACTATAAATAAGGGAAATGGCCTTCTCATTGGATGTGACCAGAGTGTCACATTATAAATGAGGAATGTGTTGTAGAAGGGCACAAACTGAGTCATTTATCAAACAGAATATGAGTATTAGATGATAATATTTTTCATTTATACTTTAAGTGCATGCATGGAAATCTTTTTGTTACTGTACAAGGTAATATATTCATGAAATCTCAATCAAAAAGCAAAGAGTTTGTCAGTGACAATATGTTCACCTTTTGACTGTAAAACTGTTGATTTGTTAATCCCAATATTGCAATTTTGATCATGTGGGAATAACTGCATGTTAGCACATGTCAAAATCCGACAAGCATATGACATGACAAAGAGATGGTTTCATCACATTGTGTTCCTGATTACAACTTTTTGTATGTATTGCACTGTTCCATAACATTTTGTGGGGTAAATGATTCCATATTTGTTTTTGTTTCATATAAAATAAAAGCTGTTTTTACCACTTGCCTTTCTGTGGGCTCACATATAGTTGTTCCTGTGTACAAATCTGCATGTAAACTACTTGATTTAAATGTGTTTGGATATGTTGCACATTTTCTACTTTATGTTCACACCATTCCTCTGTACTTTCTCACATTTAATGGAGAACTTCATGCTAGCAAGCTTCGGACAAAATTGGTATTTAACTTTTTTACATCTTGTCATTGAATGACTATGCAATTCTGCTTTGAATACTATTGCTTTTTGCCACAGACTATGTTTTGTAGTCTCAGTGACTGGAGAACTCTTCCTCACAAATACTGAAAAATTCAACAGCAGCTTCAAATATTTTATCACACATTATTGACAAGTACTACAAACAATACATTTTAGCAAAAATTGATGCATTAGAATCATCCTTCCACTCCAATGAGTTCTCCATTAAATGCAAGAAAGTATGGAAATGAACACAAACAAAAATAAGGTAGAATATGAGCAATATACTTACAATTTAGCAGTTCACACATGAATTTGTAAGCAGAAACAAATATATATGAGCTTGCAGAAAATCATGTGATAAAAGCTACTTCAATTTTATAAGAAACAAAAACCCAATAAGAACAATATTATGAAAAAGATGGACTGCTATTCACCACATGGAGCAATCAGTGAGCTGCAGACAGGTATAATGAAAAGAGTGCTAAACATTTAAGCTTTTGGCTGAAAGGTCATGTTCAGAGATAGAAAGCAATTATATATTCACACACTCGTGGCCACTTCCATCCAATGTGGAATTATTTATCTCCCACAATATTACAGGTATTAGCAAAAATCAGACAGAGTAGGAGGAACATATTTACAATACGATTTATGGGAACAGGATATGAGTAGTGGTATATGGAATAAACTGTCCTCAGTAATATTTGCACATACAAAAATTTCGACAATTATCATACCCATGCACACAGTACAAGGTATAAGAACGGACTGAATTAAAATAGTGGCTCAGATAAGCGACCTGAGTCCCAAAGATTAATGTTGTCTATTGTCGATATGACCTATCAATGCCAGACAGCAGCACTAACCCCCTGGCAGTAAGAAGTACTGCATATGAGTCTTGAGGGGAGACCATGTGGGCATTGATGTTGCTGGTATTCGTACGAGCTGGGAGCCGCACAACCAGGACCTCCACTCCTACCGTGGTGGATTTCAGAGGCAAAGCAATGGGAGGCAGGTCCACCTTGAAGTCGTTGAGCCAGCGAGGGTAGATGATGCGGCGGCCAGCCTGAGAGCAGGTGAGTTGAACGGAGGATGGTGGGGTAAGCCCGGATGCTGGTGGAGCTATCCGGTGAGATGAAGGTGGCAGTTGTCATCAGGTCTTACTCACGAGGGAGGGTGAGGCTATGCACAACACTGATGTTTAACTGGTCGTCGGGTGGCGGGCAGTGGTGTCTGCGAGTAGAATGAGAACTCGAACATCGAGAGTGATGTCTGAAATGTCGTCCACATGGTGCGGGGGTACATTGCAGAGCAGGGTGACTGAGGGAGAGGGTGTCTCCATAGTTGATGAGGTAGCAGCAAAACCTGCAAACGAAGTGGAGGGTGACATGTCTGAGAAACCCATAGAAGGTGACAGGGATGTGTCAGGTGAATAAAACAGTGTGGTGGCCTGAGGAGATACACTGTCGGACTCCACAGTGGGAGGGAGACTGTCAGAAGAGTCATTAGCAGGATCAGACTGAGCCAGCATAGGGACATCGTGGTCCATGAATGCTGGTTTGAGTTGGTGTAACAAAACAGTTTGAGGACTGTCTTTGACGTTGATGTCGAAAGTTGTATCGCCCTGCTGCAGGACTTTAAAGGGGCCGAGATAAGGTGGTTGCAGAAGCTGTCAGACCGAATTCTCTCAGCATTACATGGGAGAAAGTGTTGACAATGGTTGGGAAGTGGTAGATGGGTGGGTGAAGACGTGCATGTTTGAAGTGGGCGTGCATGCAACTTATGACATCGGGGGAATGGGAAGTCTTCACGTACTTGAGGATGAATGAATTCCCCTGGTAGGATGGGGTTCTCCACAAAAACGAATTCTGAGATAGTTCCTGTAAGTTGGGCTTGAAAGTTGAACAGAGGCTGAGCAGTACTCATGGAAGAGCGTCAGACCAGAGGCAGTTGTGGCACCTGAGTGCTGTGCCTCCATTCCACTAGCCTGTTGCTTTGTGGGTGGTAGGCTGTGGTGTGAATTTTCTTTATGCCACAGATGTCACATAAATGGTGAACAGGGAAGACTAAAACTGCCGACCTCAGTCAGTGGTGATGGTGGTCGGACAACTGAACCTAGTAATCCGTGAGGAGATAAAACCCTTAGCAGTGATGTTAGGTAAGGGGACTGCCTCTACTCGGCAGGATGTGTGGTCAGTTCTGGATAGAATGTATCTGTGGCCCTCCGCGATGGTGGAAGAGGATCGATATGTACGTGACGAAATCGTCCTGGAGGGATGTTGAACTTGTCCAGTGTTGGGGCGGTATGGCGGCTGACTTTGTTGCATTGGCAGGGGATGCAGCAGTGTGCCTGGGTCTGACAGTACCATTTTATATTTTTCCAAATGAAACACTCAGAGATGAGCCATGTGCTGGAGCAGACACCAGGGTGAGTGAGGTTATGCAGAGTTCAAAGTGCAGCTGGAGCAGTGAAAGGGGTGGGGAGGGGCGGGGGTGGTAACAGGCGTACGGTACTGGTAGAAGAGTCACACAACAGCTTTGTCCGCAATGCTAGGGAATTGGGAATTTAGTTTTAGTAAACACAAGGGATGTTTGAGGGTCTGTGAGGAGAGCTTGTGATTCCTCATCAGAGGGTTGTAGAGTGGTTGGATAAGTCAATGATGCATGAAATATTATTGATCTGCGGTGATATTTTATATAGTGAACATCGGTTATGAATTGGGAGACTAGATCAAAGGGACAGAAACGCGAGCAGGGTAGGTCCTCGCGGGGGTTTGCAGAAAGCATCTGTGAGTGGTTTGTGGTCTGCGAGGATGAAGAATGAGTGACCCTCCACGTCAGGGCAAAAGTGTTTGGCAGCCTTGTAGACCACAAGGAGTTCTCTATCAAAAGTGGAGAATTTCTTCTCACCTGTTTACAGCTTTTTAGAGAAGAAATGAAGAGGGGAAACTGTCTATCTTGCATTGATGTAGTACTGCTGCCACTGCAATGTCACTGGCGTCCGTAGTGATGGACGGCCCAGGGTGGGCGAATGTCACGGCATGAGCTAAGGAAGTCTCTAATACATGGAAAGCCTCCTGTGTAGGTGCAGTCCAGTGAACGGGTTTGAGTCTTGAAGCCTGTTCACCCAAGAGCGAGTCTGTCAGTGGGGCCTGCACGGCAGCAGCAGAAGGCAGGTGATGACGGCCGTAACTTATTGTGCCCGGGAAACATCGGAGTTCTTTGTAAGTAGCGGGGGGTGGCAGTGAAGTGACGGCTTGCACACAAGATTTGGGAGGCCGTATTATGTCAGTGGAGATGATGTGAGCCAAGAAAGTGACGGAAGTCTGACGCAACTGTAATTTTTCTTTGTTGACCTCAATGCCATTGGATAATGATTTTCATGTTCCTCGGCTCACTTGCTGAAAATTAGTCTGTCATCCAGGTATGTGGAGCAAAACTCTAGCTGTCATAGGATGGAGTCAATGAAACGCCGCTGCATTTCTTAGGCCAAACGGCATAAAGTGGTATTAGAACAAACCAAGCGGCATGATAATAGCTGTTTTAGGGATGTCATCCGATGCTACGGGAATCTGATGGTAGGAATGTTTGCAGCCAATAACACTCAACATTATAGTACCCAGTAACATATGAGTGAAATAATTTGTGTTAGGCACTGGGTAATTGTACATGACAGTACAAATAGCGGTATACAGAACAAACTGTTCTCACTAATATCTGCACATATGTATATTTTGATAATTTTCTTACACATGCACACAGTACAAGACATAAGAACAGGCTAGATTAACATGGTGGCTCAAATGAGTGACCTGAGTTCCAAAGATTACTGCTGTCTATGATGAATATGACCTATTGACGAAACAGATTCAAAGAGTGCAATACAAACAAGAAGTAATAATCTGGAACAGAATGGAATGAAACCACCTTCTGTTTACTATGAAACAAAAGCAATATTGAATACTTTAAATTACTTAACAAGAAAATGATGTGTGCTTGGCAACACATGTTACCCAAAGTCCCTACTTAAGTTTCATACCCCTGGTAGCACCAATCGAATAAAATGACAAAACGTGTGTAACATTACAACAAACATAGGGCTGTAAGTGAACCTGTCAATCACAGCTTCTCATATCATTATATCATATGAAAGTAAATGCATAAACAATAAAATTCCTACCACCTACATCAAATTATTATGCTACTTTAGAATCAAGTTGCCTAATCATTTGGATATACCATTTGATACTTGAAAGATATATTGGTCCACCAGAAGAAAAACGAACTGACAGTCTAATGTTAAGAGATCTTTATCATTCAGTGAAGAATGGAATAAAGTAATGTAATTAAGAAAATACAAGAGAAAAAGGAAATACGTTTAATATCAAACTATAGCCACTCGTTTCAGTTTACAACATTGGTGGGTAGGTTGTCTAATGACTAACAAAAATTCACCATGCCTCTGCTGCATAAATATATTGACAAAATTATTACTGTACTGAAAATGCTGATTAACAACAATTGTGAATCAGACCTTCTGCAGCTGTTGACTATGGCTGATGGTGACTGTGTACATGTCTGTTCCATGAACAGTGCTGAACTATTGCACATAAAGCAATACAACAGCTGTAAGAATGACCATGCATGTAAAAGCATTATAATGTAACCAGGCATTAATTAGTGCAATTAAATGCTGTGATGCAGACAGTGTTATGAATATAATTACATGGAACAACTAGAATTAGCATTGTTTCATACCTTGTACAAGAATGATTGGTTTTAAAAGTCTACTAGTCAACTTTGACAGCCAATTTACGTACATCACAGATGGAAAGGAAAAAAAATGAAGCCCCTGTGTTATGGACTGGCTACACAAAAGCTTCGCTAAACTGGAAGTTTTGGCAGAAATGAAAGTTTCTATCCTCTAGAAGACAGAAATGAGTGTTAACCACTTCTGTTTGTTAACAGTTATGAAAAGGGTAGATTGCTACTCACTCTAAAGATGAAACATTGAGTTGCAGACAGGCACATGAAATAGATTGTTTTACACTGAGTTTTGGCCAAAGCCTTCTCCAAAAAATAAAAGAAATTACACATGCGTATGCAGCACAGACAGGTTAAAATATGCCATTGTCAGGCCTCTCTACAAAAAGGGGGACACCTGAAATGTCAATAAACATTGGCTAGTATCCTTGCTTACAGCATTATCAAACATCCTTGAGAGGGTAAGGTACTCAATAACGGTCAGCCATTTCAACAGTAATGGGATACTTAGTAAATCACAGTTCAGATTTCAAAAAAGGTGTTCCACTGAGACAACAATATACAATTTTACTGTCCACATTAGAGAGTCTTTAAATAGTAAAACGTCACCAATAGGAATTTTCTGTGACTTATCCAAAGCATTATGTTATAGGAATTACAATTCTATGGAATAGCATATGAGTGGTTTAAGTCACTTACAGAACAGGAACCAAAAGTTTCCTTATATGGGTCAAGTGATTGAAGTAAGTTTACCACTTCATCAAACTAGTGTTAAATTACATTAGGCGTTCAACAGGACTCAGTCCATCAGTCCCCTTCTGTTCTTGATATGTGTGAACAACCTCCCTTCTTATCTGAAATGGGAAGCTGAACTGGCTTTGTTTGTGGGTGACACAAGGATCACTATTAATCCAGTAGAAGAAAGTCCAATTGAAAATGATACAAATAAGGTGTTTGGAAAAGTCATTAATTGGTTTTCTGCAAATGGGCTTGTCTAAACTTCGAAGAAACTCAGTACATCCGATTTTCTGCTGCAGAAAGTACAGTTCCTTCAATAAATATAGCACATCAACAGAAGTCAGCAGACAGGGTAGAGCACACTAAGATTTTGGGTGTACATATAGATGAGAATCTTAATTGGAAAATTCATATTTTGGATCTTCTAAAGCGACTAGTTTCAGCAACTTTTGCACTCAGAATAATTGCCAATTTTGAGGATATAGAAGTTAGTATGCAAAGTATGTTATCATTCCATAATGTCACGCAGAATAATATTTTGGGGTAACTCAACATTTAGACAAAAAGTATTCATTGCTCAAAAGAAAGTGGTTAGAATAATGTGTGGTGTTTGTAGTTGCGCATCTTGTAGGCATCTTTTTAAAAGATATTCGATATCCTTTTTATAATGAGATCTGCCTAACTCCTCAAAATATCCATTAACTGCCAACAACATGTCTTCATTTGTAGAAAATTTTCGACCACCAAGTCTTTTTTCAAGTTTGAGAACAGAATAGAGTGCACAAAGTAGCAAGTGAAACTTTAATTCATTAATTTTGGCCATTGTAATGTGAGCTGGTGCATTGTCCTGAAGAAACAACACTTTCTTCTTGACCAAATGTGGCCATTTTTGTTTGATTTCTTTGCCCAAATGTTGCAGTACATTTGCATAATACTCACCACTGATAGTTACTCCTTTTTCAATATAGTCAATGAAAACTATCCCACGTGCAACCCCCCAAAAAAAATAAAATAAAATGACGCCTTGGCCTTGCTGCCAGATGAAACGGCCTTTGCCTTCTTTGGAGTCTGTTCTCCAATTTGTAACCATTGCTTCGATTCTTTTTTTGTCTCAGGAGTGAAGTGGTTGACCCATGTTTCATCCATGGTTATGAAAAGGTGCAAAAGATCAGCTTTATTATTCTGAAACTTCTCTAAACACTCAACTGAAACATCTTTATGGCATTGTTTCTCTTCGAGTGTGGGCAAACGCGGCATAAACCTTGCACACAGTTTTCTCATGTCCAAGTTATGTAATGTACCACACATTCTGAAATGCCTGACAGCTCATGCACTTACAGTAGACAATCATCCAGTACTGCTTTGTGGATTTTTTTCACCATTTCTGGAGTCATCACCTCATATGTTCAATCACTGCGATGCTCGTCTTGGCAGCTCATACGACCTTGCTTAAACTCAGGCACCCAATATTTTACTGTTGACAACGAAGGAGCAGACTCCCTGAAAGTAGAAGCTTTAATATTTGTTGCACTGAAGCGTTTCAAAAAATATTTTGCATCAGGTAACAATGACGAATTTTCTCCACTTTAACAAGATCACACAACATTCACTACTGGAGACTGCCAAACAAATACTAAACAATGTAGCGTCTTCAGACTTGAAACAAATGCTTCATAGATCATATAGTTTCTAATTCAGAGGTATTTTTCAACAACTGCCATCTCCCAGTCAGTCCAGGTACTTATGGAACCACCCTTATATATGGGCTTCATTTCTGGATCCTGATAAATGTGTAATAAAATTAAAAGATCTTGTTATAATATTTGTAGAATATTTAATTTTCTTCCATTCAACCATTCCAATTTTTCGTAAAAGAAATATACCCTCTTGATTTACTTTTTCCTGTGATATTCATGATTTTCTGATACTTCTTGTTCCATTCCTCAAACATGACCAATTTAATGTACAAAATTCTCGTTCTCTTCATTGTCAGGAACATCATCACTCAGCTCATGGAACTATTCCAGTCAGACAGTAAGATTGCTGCTAAACTCTGTCCTAGTTTTCTTTTATCTAACATGTTTATTCCACAAACTAGAGTTTTAAAGAGCAATATTTCTCATAGATAAGTGTTCTATGTAAAAAGCAAATTAACTGTAACTAGTTTTGATATACCTAAAGAAATGTACATAAAAGTTGAGTGACTGTAGGAAACCAGTGAAGTAATGTGCACATTGTTTTGGATTCTAGCACTTGTGCTCGTGCAGATGACAAGTGTCATCCAAACTATAATAATGTTTCACAAACAGTTCAAGCCAATGATGGCTAAAGCTTACAGAGAGAGAGTTAAGGGCCTGAACTCCATCCACCTGAGACAAAATGTAGATGGGAAAATCATGTGGGACAAGTGTCGCCCGCACAAACAATGTAGGGTTAGAAGAGGAGCTGGTGTCTGCATGAAGCAAGCATTCAGACTGTAATAAATAGAAGACAAGCAGCATCAATAATACAAATGGGTAGCATGCAGGAATAATAAGATGAATCAGCAACACCTGTCACAGCACCTCGATGATGGCAAGGTGCAATCCTGATGTAAGCAGCTGAGCATTCCACAGCCATAACCTACTGTGTCGATGTTGTTGGGCACCTCGAAGATTCTTTACATGAGTTTGAGTGCTTACTGGCAAATGACATTTTAGTGCAGAGTCATGCTACAATTACCAGTATTTTGAGAGATTTCAGTGAAAAACAAGGGTCTGACCACAATTTGTACTAACCACTACAGACATCATAAAAATTAGGAGTTAAGCATCATATATTTCCTAAGAACAATTACACCAAACAAAAATGATTAAAAAGCCTATAAACATAATGATTCACTTTCACTTGGTAATGCTTTTGCATGGTTTATGAATAGGATTTGACAAGCAAACTATTGAATCATCGTCTGAAACACAAGTCGGAATCTGATGATGTGCCAGCTGCATGTTTCCCATCCTACAGAATGGATATAGGTGGGAATAGTGAGCCTAATATCAGGATGCTAAACTGGATATAAAAAGGAAATTTCAGTAAAGAAGTAGAAGAGATTCTGCAAGTAAAGAAAGGGTGAATCATCTAAAATTCTCACGGCAAATCTTGTAGAAATAGGAACAGGAACAGGTGTGGTATTCACAAAATGAATTGGTAGTCTGGAGCTCATATTGCTAGCCAAGAAACAGATCATAATAATACTTCGAAACTGTATTGTTTGTGAAAACATACAATTTTTTAAATGGAACGATGCCTATTGACATTTATAAATTAAAAGTGGTAACCTCAGAATGTCAGTGGGGTTTGTTGCAGGAATCTAGTACGAGTCATTTATGCATTATAATATTGTACACATTTTCCCCACTGACACTTGTCTGTGCCATTAAACCTGCATAGTTTCTAGGTACAATGTTCTTATGTTTGCCTACAGTGTGCATAAATACTTGTTAATCAGTTAATATGTGACAGTCCAAGCGGTAGGTCACGAGTGGTTGACGGGATTTACTAATGCGTAAAAAGCAGACATACTCATGATGTACAAAGAGTTTCATAAGATTGCAGTTAATTCTTGTACAGTATACGAGGCAAGATCTCCCAATAGATGTCGACCATCTTGGCAATTATTTATCATCTTCAATGAGTAACTAAATGTGGTAAGGTAACACCTAAATATTGAATGGAAATAAATTAGGATAGAAGATGGGGAAAATAATAATCTTGCTGCTGTTTGCAGTTGATCTGCACATTAGTTCCTGCAGAATTGCAGGAGGAGGTGGCACGAGTCAGACAAGTGTCCTACACATTCTTCACTGACACAGGTTCCATTCCACATCTCTAAAACATTACTATGAATTAATTTTGATTTAAGTTAAAGTACTCACAATTGCTGGTGATTTGTCACAGCAGAAGTCCCAGAAAACAGCGACTGTAGGATTTAGCCATAAAGTTGAATGATTTTTTAATCTAGTATAATGTTTCAGCTGAATATTTATTATGATCTCAAAGTAACTAAAAGCATCTTGACAAATCTAAAATAAGTTGTAACATACTTGCAATAAAGAAATGAAACAAAACATGCTCAACAAGCAACATACTTTCTGTCCAAATACACACAAAGTACTGACCCCTTTAGTATAAACTCCAAACAATCTGCGGCATTCTTTAGGATCAATTTTTGATTAACTAACAACTAAAATCAACACATAAAACACTGAAAATACATATTTAATCGTATATTTACTCCAGAACAGCAAGTACA
Source organism: Schistocerca gregaria (assembly GCF_023897955.1). NCBI lineage: Eukaryota > Metazoa > Arthropoda > Insecta > Orthoptera > Acrididae > Schistocerca > Schistocerca gregaria. Next base: position 47,827,722 of record NC_064927.1, read on the forward strand.
ATTCTATGTTGGGTCATATTTGTGATACTATTTGAGTATAATTTCTCGAATACATAATTGCAATAATGCATTTACATTGCAAAGCTTCTAATCTTTGAAGTAAATGAAATCAAGCATTTATAATTTTTTCTAGATGAGTCACATGCTTTTGTATGCATGTGTAATTCCAAATTCATCTGGAGAATGCATGTTTTAAGTGAGTCTGTTATGTTTCAACACACCCAAAAAGATTTTTGAAAGTGAAAGATGAACAAAACATTTTCCGACACATGGTACGAAATAAATCCACTATTTGATTAAATATGTAAAGTAATATGAAGCATAATACAAAATTATTACTCAATAGCAGAAGGAAAGAACAAGTTGGTTCTTAACTGTATGAGCTAATATGTAACTTAGAGTTTCAAAGGTAGCAAAAATTCCTAAGCGTAAATGCACTAATCTCTGTACTTTACATAAATGTAAGTAGTCTTGAAGTATGCAGACTGCTTCATAGAGAATCTTGAAGTGTGCAGTATCCAGACTGCTTTACGAGATGACATGCCTGACCAAGTGTCTTCAAGAGTGCAAAAACACTACCTTGTTTCCCAGATCCTCCTGTAAAATGGGCTTTTGTTAACAATGGCAAGTGTTGACATGGTAAGCTAGAAGGATCTCAGCAATAGAGGCATATGCATGTGGACAGAGGGAAGGAGATCATGGTACTCTAATGAGAAGTAAGAAATTAAATAGAAGATTCAGAGTGTTGGGGTTGAAGAAGAAAAGATGACAGACCCCAAAGACAGGACACCCCCTACCCAGGACCCCCACTGTTCCAGAACTTCACTGTCATGCCGGAGAGAGAAGAGTGTTCAGCATTCCCCGCAGAACGGACTTGCCGCAGCTTCACCTTCCCAGTCCTCGAATATTAACCCCAACACTCCCTACTGACTAATCAACAAAGGGTGAACAACTAGCATTCTACAGGAGAGAGTAAATGATGTGTAAAATGCCGTATTAATTAATTCAAGTAAAAAATGCTAGATAATACCAACTGACTTACAAGCAGCCCCTCTAATATCTGGGTTTGATCTTTCACAAACATGAAATACTGAAACATCTGAGACATAAACATTAAAATAATAAAGAGAGGTACAGAATTACTGTGTTCAACTGATATCTGTTGCTGCTCAAACATAAATTAGAACATAAACATGAAAATATAGAAATAAGGTAGCCAAATACATCAAATTACAACATATCCCATATCAATTAATAGACAACATCAACTAACTACCTCGTTGGGTATATCATAGATATGTAAAACGTTCATATTATAAGAAGTACTTTGTGATGCATTGATATGTTTGCTAAACACCATAAAGTCAAGTACAAAAGTAAAAATATCACATTTTCAAAATTAAACAAAAGGCAAGTCTGAAATACAAAAGTTTAGGTTACTAAAATCTTGGCTAAGTGTCGTGTTCTCCTTCCAATAGACAAAGCATATATGAAGTGCTATTTCAAGTTCACAGACATATTTCATGTGTTTATAATGTTACAAAATTATATATAAGGCAAAGGTGAAAGATGTGTATTTTTTCAAGCTCCATTACATATAAATAAACAGTCGTTAGCAGAGTGATGGAATTAATTAAGTCAAGATATTGTTGTTAATAACTGCTGGGGTATGCTGTACACCACAAGAAAGCAGTTCACCACTTGGACAATGAACAGTTACAGAGAATTAGACTGCATGTGACAGCACATCATGGTATAATATATGGCAATAGATTGCTAGTTCTAACTTTGTTCCCATAAGTTGCAGATCTAGTGAAAGTAAATATATTTCTTTTGAAAGAAAAAGAGCATTGATAATGAGTGGTTACTGAGAACCACATTGCACTTGACAGTGTATCATTGTGTTTAATAGACGTAGAAGATATTTCAAGCAGCAGTGTGTATCAATAAAAACTCTTAAGTTTTAGAATACATTGACAATGGGTGATTATAAAGAATTACATTGCCTGTAACAGTATATCTTTGTATTAAGTCTAGATAGACCAGATTAAACAGATGATTACAGCATACATTGTATCATGTAAAGGTATTTGTTAGCCTTTCAGACATCTATTTTCATGGAAAAATTATGTTATTTTTCAACTGTTGAAATTTACTTAGACATAATGACTGTACCACTTGTAGGAGCAAAAGAAATTATTTCTTTACAAGTCAAACTCAGACTTTACAGCAACTGAACTGACATGAACATTTAAGGTCAGGAAGCTACAAGGATGGATAGAGGGATAGGGGATAGAGGAATTTGCCCACAATAATTGTCAAAGGCACCATGTTCTTGTAGCTAGAAAGTCATCATCCCAATTATTTTTTAAATTTTTTTGTAGGGACTGAGAGCCACCATGGCCAGATGCCACTGTAGAATCAGGTTTATAGTGGAAAATGAAGAACTCACAGGGTACTTCCAGAATGTATACTGCTCAATAACCAGTTGACAGTCGGCTCGTTGATCATCACCACACAAGACATGATGTAGCAACATCACATCAGACAGTAAATAAAACTGGGCACAGATAAGGTAAATTCCAACATAGATTAAATTATAGGATGATGTACCACGAGTTACATATGAATGAGTAAAAAAAAGTAATTGGAACAAAATGGATAGTTCAGCCATCCTAAAGGTTTGATCTATATGTATATATTTTCTCATTAGTTATAAAATAATGAATTAACTAGACTTCAGTTGAAAGTATATGTGTGCAGGAACAATAGCTATACCATGAATACAAATCCTCATGGGCTGCAGACAAATAGCTAATCTTTGAAACATTATTTTATCATAGATTTGCCTTGTGCAACACATAACATTGCAGTTGTTTATAACTGTAGGAATACAACTGATACAATAACATAATGAAAATGAGTCCAATATTAAGTATACATTAGTGAAAAGCTATGGCTTGCTCCAACATTGAATAGCACCTAACCTACTTTCTTCAGCATTACAAATTTACCATTCAAACATCCTACGTCACCTGAGATTTATAGCTGAGCAGTTTGCTGATTTGAGCAGACATTACAACAAAAGTAATATGCAGAACACCTTATATCTGTATCTGACAGATAGCATAATATATATTGATACCAGACATGGAGCAATCATCCAAGCATATCTGAATACACAGTGCACCAAACACTTCTAACGATGGGCCTCTGCATCCAATGACCCGTACATGTGCCACCGTTAAACCACAACATCGGCAACTACAACTGAAATGGGCATGTGACCATTGGCACTGTAAATTAGTACAGTGACAGAGCACTGCATGGTCAGGTGAATTGTGATACATTTTTAATCGTGCTGATGGGAGGGCGCAAAGCCTTTGTCTTCCAAAGGAACAGATGGCGGTGGCTCTATTATGCTCTGAGGACATTCAAGTGGGCATCCATAGGTCCGGTGGAGCTCGTGCAAGTAGTATTGTACACCCCTTCTTAACAATTACATTTTCCAATGGCAGTGGAATTTTTCAGCAAGATAATGCTCCATGTGACAAGGCTAGGAGAGAGTGATGGAGTGGTTCGAGGAACACAGTGGCAGGTCCAGCTGATGTTCTGGTCGCCCAACTCGCCAGATCTGAAACTGGTCAGGATGTGACTGAATGTGGCATCAGAGGTCAGCACACCCTCTCTGGAATTTGGTAACTTATGTGGTGCCAACTCCCTCCAGCTACCTACCAAGACCTCATTGCTTGCATTGCTACTGTTATCCCTGTCGGAGGTGGCCATACCAGTGATTAGGTAGGTGATCATGCTGTTCTGGTTGATCAGTGTATGCACAAGTAAATTATGTGTATTAATGACCTTGTGGACAATATTAAAAGTAAACTCAGGCTTTTTCCAGTTGATGCAGTTATCTATATTGAAGTACTGCCTGAATGAATCTTCATAAATATTCAGTTAGCTCTTGATAAGATTTGAAAGTGGTGTTCTTCACTAGTGTAAAATTGTGCACTTCACAAAGTGAAAAAAACGCAGTAACCTGTAACTATAATATCAATGAGTCACTGTTGGAATCAGCAAACTTATACAAATACCTGGGTGTTACGCTTTGAGAGGATATTAAAGGAGGATGATAATGTGGGCTGAGTCATGGGTAAAGAAGGTGCCATACTTTGATTTATTGTAGAAAGCTGGGGAAATGCCCTCAGTCTACAAAGGAGTTTGCTTACAAATCACTCATGTGACCCATCCTAGAATATTGCTCAAATATGTAGGAACTCTACCAGATAGGACTAACAGGGGATATTGAATATATACAGACAAGGGCAGCACAAATGGTCACAGGTTTGTTTAATCCAAGGGAGAGTGCCACAGAGATGCTTAAGAAATGGAAGTGGTAGGCTCTTAACAATAGTTACAGCACACATGAAGGTATCCAAGCACTCATTCTTCCTGCACTCCATATGTGAATGAAATGAAAAGAAATCCCTGTACCTGGTATATAAGGCTATCACCAAGAGAATCTTGTAAAATCAAATTCAGACAATTTACAATTTGACAGTTCCATTCATCTATGTATGTATGTATGTGAAACTATCATTTATGTCATAGCAAACTGTGCTCTAATGCTAAACAGATAAGTACACATTTGTAGCACAAAAGTAAAAGTTTGTTATCACATAGTCCATTATCACATCAATGGTACTTGACTACAAGTGGCTGATAAAGGTCATACTAAAGCTGAATGTTTTTACACAACAGGCTACCAAAGTTTACAAAACACAAAAGCACTACCAGTCTTCGAAACAAAAGTAAGAGAGTTCTAGACAATAGTATGGCTGTACAAAGTTAAGGAATACTTTGGGACTAGTTCGAAAGGATCAGAGAGAATTGCTCTACTATGGCAATTTCCTGAGGAATGTGTTACATATAAGGGGTCAGTGACCAGTAAATATGAAAATTTTCTTATGTTTTGTCAACACTCGAGTACCGCAGCTGAAAGCAAAGTTGAGTGCCTGTATTTATTAAATTAAATTAGAAATAAAGTTTTGGTTTTTCCTTTTCATTAATTATTATATGTATCTACACAAGTAAGTGTACTGTAAAATAACCTGTGTGCTCAGTTTCTAAATCACCCTGTAACTGTAAATGATATTGATGCATCCAATATCATTCTAAACAGTGGCGATAAATAAGTAAATATTTGTTGAAAAGGAACACTCTCTCTCTGTGGTTTCAGTTGCCTGAGATGCAGTCATGTGTTTGTGTGCACATTCACACGTATCTGTGTGTCATCTATTTTTGACAAGGGCCTTTTGTGAGTCTCTTTGTTGTGGCCATCTGTGACTCAGCATCTCTGTTATATGGTGAGTAGCAAGTTTCCTTTTCATAGTACTGTTACATTTCATCCTGGATTTCACATTGTTTAAAAATTTGGTGATTTTAATACAATGCAAATCCAAAGAATATAGTAAATTTGAAGCTCATTGAGATGTTAAACTCATAAAATCTTTTAAATATAATATATCTACATCAATACTACACAAGCTATTATATGGTGCGTGGCATAGGATGTCCTGAACAATTACGTATTATTTCCTTTCCTGTTCCATTTGCAAACAGAGCGAGGGGGAAATGACTGTCTACATTCTTTCATGAGGATTCTTATTTCTCTCATCTAATCTTCTTTCTCCTTGCATGAACTGTAAGTTGGTGACAGTAGAATCATACTGCAGTAAGCCTTAGATGCTAGTTCTCTAAATTTTCTCAATAGTGTTCCTAGAGAAGAATGTTTCCTTACCTCCAGGGTTTCCCATTTGAGTTCCCTAAGCATCTCCACAATACTTGCATGTTGACTGAACTTACTAGTAACAAATATAATGGCCCACCTCTGAATTGCTTTATGTCTTCCTTTAATCTGACCCAAAAACTGAAATAGTACCATGGGTTTCACTAGTATGTCATCTCCTTTACAGCTGAACCATACTTTACTAAAAGTCAATCATTCACCTTCCCTACTACAGTCCTCACTTGCTTGTTTCATTTCACATCGCTTTGTACCATTATGTCTAGACATCTTTGAGCCACTTTCATAGCTGGAGACCTATTCTTTATGCTCATGCCTTCAGTAACTGTCTGCAGTGGGGCACGATATCCAATGCTTTTTAGAAATCTGAGAATATGAAGTATTCCTGTTGCCCTTTTTCCATAGTTTGCAGTATATCATGTGAGAGAAAGGCAAGCTGATCTTCACATGAGTAATACTTGCTAAAACCATGCTGATTTGTGGACATAAGTTTCACAGTATCTAGGAAATTTATTGCATTCGAATTCAGAATGTGTTCTACAATTTTGCAGGAAACCCAATGTTAATGATACTGGTCTGTAATTTTTTGGGTCCTTCTTGTATACAAGAGTCAGGTGTGCCTTTTTCCAGGCTCCTGGAACTTTTCAGTGGATGAGAGATTAATTAATTCAAGCTAAGTAAGAGGGCAATGCCATAAACTACTCTTTGTAAAAGCTAATTAGGATTCCATCTGGACCTGTGACTTATAAACAAATAACTCTTTTAGTTGTTTCATTATGCCAGGGATGACCATTGCTGTGTCCCCCATATGGAAGTCTTTGCAACACATCACTGTTTGTATGATCGTCCTGTGTGGATGATTTCTTCAACACAGAATTTAAAACTTCAGCTTTCTTTTTGCTGTCTTCTACCTCCATGCAGGTTGGTCAATGAGTGACTGGATAAAAGCCTAAGACTTGATTAGTAGTCGTATAGATTACCAGAATTTTCTTGTGTTCTCAACAATATCTTTTGCTTAGGTATGACAGTTGTACGGATCGCACATTTATCTTTTTACAGATGCTTGAATCTCTACTAACTTTTTCCTGGAATAATTTGTTCATTCTCTTTTGAACTGAGAGTACAACAGTCTTTACTTTCTCAGTATTTTCCAAATTTCAGTGGTAAAACACAGTGGATATTTTCTGTCCTTCATCCACTTAATCAGTACATACTTCTTCAGAGCATTTAAACTTTTCTTATAATTCCTCTACATCCATCATACTGGATGAAACATGGTACCTACCAGAATGAAAGAAAATGAGGAAGGAAGGACCCACAAATGTAACTTACTTTTCACACAACCTGTATATTTAACAGTATAGAACCATACCTGCAGCCCACACATTATTGGGTCAAATGGCATTGTTACTACTGCACTGGACAAAGCCTCTGCTACTACATGCCTTTCTGCAACACGTGAAAATTATATAAGCACCATTGATGACAAGAGTGATTAAGTTACTCAAAACAGATAACGTAATTTTTAATTTGAAGGCTGTATGTCTAAAGGTCCTGGGTTATTATGTGCACCTGTACTTAAAGATTAAACGGATTAGGAAACAATATGACACTGATAAAGCTTACTTAAAAGCAACCAACTTTTTAATTTGAATCAACAGACAAGGTGCGACTGGATCCCAACCTGTCCATTTTGACTAATTCCCTGGTGACAGTTGGCTGTTAATATTTTCAAAGTTAAACTGGTTGTCAGTTATTAAGACTGTTCTGAATTAACGTCTCAAAATATCACTTGTGAATACTTATTACAAGAGAACTCACTTGCCAGAACCACAAGTTCCAGCTAAAATACACCTACAGTGACCCGGTCTTTCAAACACAACTTAGTACAACAGGTTGTTCAGATTATAACTAAAGACTTAAAAATGTAAATGCAATCAAAGAACTGAACTGGTTAACACCTAAATCTAACTACAAGGTCCCTCTTTTGTTTAATGGCAACATGTGCATTAGTACAATTGTTCTGGATGTATTTATGGCCAGGAGCTGGTCATTAGAACATTAATGATTTGGTACAAACCAGAAAGGAAAGGAAATATAATAGTGGGACAAATTTTCAAATGACAACTAGTGTCTGAGTACAATATTACACCCTCTATTATTGACCAAAGAGCTGACTGAGTAAAACTCTGAGGGTCGGGTACAAACCACAAAATCATAAGCAGGACAGGTAGGCAATGACACAAATCAATATGAGGATTACAGAATGTTACTCCACTTTATCAGCAAGCAGTTACAGTGGTTACTGAGTGTTGCCAATGAAAGCCAGGTAGAAGAGGGCAGCCAGACCACAAGCAGTCATCCGAAACAAATGTTGACAACCCACTGATGGGATGTCAGCCTGCTGCTTGTAGGCAATGCTGACCCCAGCGAAGTACTCTGGTGTCTTAACTCTGCATAGGCCCTCCTCACGCAGCTCGTGGTTTCGGCCACTCGGACCTCATAGCCACCTTTTGCCGTGACGCTACTGCAATCCGCAAACTTCGTGCCTCCCTTCTCAGGCCAGCAGACCCCTCTCAAGGACCTTCTAAGGACATGACCCAAAGATATCTACTCTTCCTCACAGATATTGGCAATGGGGCCACAAGAGAACATCCCCCTCTCAAGCCTGAACAAGCCTTGCCCCAGATCTAAGAACCCTTCACTCTGCTGGAAAGTTCAATCTGACTGAGATGAGCTTACTCTTTTCTGGGTCCCTGACTGAAAGATTGACTGGGCTTAAAATTTTTACAATGGTATATGGACCTAGGAAATGTGGGGCAAGTTTCTCTAAACATTTATCCTGGGAAGTCCACCCAGAAATGTTCCTGATGTAGACAACATCCCCTGTCTTCCCTTGAAAGGGGCACTTGTTTCTGTTATAGTGACAGGCCTGACAATAATGAACATTCCTAGTATTTCCCCAAATTTGGTCCCTTTGCTCTCTAAGTACCTTCAGACTGATAGAGGGATGTAAAAGATAATTTATCTCGCATGAGTTGGAGAGTCAGGAATTCAGGGGATATGCAAGCATTAGGCTAGCTGGGTTGGCATGGGATTCTTCATGCCACACGGAGTTAAACACTAAGTTTAATCAGGGTGAGGTAGTATCCCACTTCTTGGGTGATTTATAGTGGTAAATAATCAATGCTGACTTCAAGTTGCAGTTAATCCTTTTGGCAAAGGAACCCTGAGTATAATAAGGTGTGGTGGTAACATGTTTTATCCCATTGTGTAAACAATTTTGCCAGAAATCCAGGAACGGTATCCATAACCAATGGCTGCAGTGGCCCAAACCACCTACATATATTAGTACCACCAGAGATGGTGATAAGAGCGCTGTCACCCCAGCTAGGTAGCAACCAAATGAACATGGAGAAGGTGTCCACTACTATGAGAATATACAGATTGCCTTTTTTTGTCCAGAGAAGCTGGCCCACTTAATCAACAAACAATTTGTCCAGTGGATGCTCTTCCCATTCCGTCTGCAGAATTCCCCTCCCCAGGGAGTTACATGGTTTTCGATTTGTACAATCTCGGCATTCTTTGACTAAACCTCTAATGTTTTTATAAGTGTTGGCCAGGTCAGCTACTCCTCGACTGTCTCCAACGTTTTACAAAGACCTAAATGCCCTCCTGCTTGAGAGTCATGAAAGTACTGGAAGACCAAAATAACTAAGGGTCAGGGGAGATAAATTCTAACTACCCCTGCAGTTACACAGAATCCCATTCTTCAGAAAAACGTTGCTGGATTCCTGTCCATCTAGTATTTGCTTCCTGAGCCCCCCCCCCCCCCCCCCCCCCCTAGAATGGGTATTATTCTTGTTCAGTTTACAAATTATTAAACAATTTGGGTACCTCAGTAAGGATAGTACATTTCCTTATCAAGCTCGTGCTGTTGGAACATCCCACTAAGGGCATCAGCAGCCTGATTATCAGAGCCCTCAATGTCCTGAACCTGAAAATGGAAAGCCGAAATGCGGACCGCCCATCTTGCAATATGCCCTGTCTTGCTAGGTCCCAACTAAGGACCTGATTATCCATTTCTGAATCAAATTCATGATGTGTGAGATAGAACCAAAATTTTTCCAGACGAAATAACACAGCTAATGCTTCACACTCATATACCGAGTAATTGAGTTCAGGCCTCTCCAGAAGTATGGAAGCAAAGGATAACAGATGCCTGATATCTTGATCTTTCTGTAAAAGAACTGCTGAAATACCAGTATTGCAAGCATCAGTCTGGACCACAAATCATTTCTTAAAGTCAGGTACGGCTAAAACCGGTGGGTTGGAAATCACAGTTTTCATTCCTTCAAAGGCTGCCTGCTGACTTTCAGCTCACATGAACTTATGCGTAACAAATTTAATGGAGCTGAAGGTTGCACAGAGTTTGGGACAAATTTGCAGAAATAATTAGCCATCGCTACAAATGAGGCAATCTCCCTCTTATTTCGTGGCTGTGGAAAATTCCTCAATGCCTTCGTTCATTCTGCATCAATGCTAATTCCATCACCAGATACGAAGTAACCCAAAAATGACACTTGGTGCTTAGCCAAGGTTATCTTTCAGGGTTTCACAGTCAGGACTACATCCCTAAGCCTGGAGAGTACCTTCCCGATGTGCTCTAAATGCTCTTCAAAGGTGGCACTGAATATGACTGCATTGCCCCAATAACTGAAGACACAATTAAACTTTAAATCACCTAAAATTTCATCCAATAAATGGGATAAAATGGCTGCAGTGGTTGACAAACCAAATGGAACTCGGATGAACTCGAATAAATTCCAATCCAGGGTGAAGGCGATGAGATGCTTAGATTCCTCTGTTAATAAGCCTGATTAAGATCTAATACAGTAAACCAATATGCTCCCTAAAACCAGGTAAAACAGGTGTTGAGATCAGGGACTGGCACATAATCGAGGATCACCTTTTAATTGAGAAGCCTGTGATCAACCACAGGTCAGAAATCCTCCCCCTGATCTTCAGGTACTAAGAAAGGTGGATGGTCTTATACTCCATCTTTTAAGAAGATGACAAGTGATGTGGTGACTGGCATAACCAGCACATCATCCATAACATGAATATGGTATCAAATGATGTCTGTGACTCCCAACCTGTCATGTAGTACCTCAGGAAATTCTCCCAAAAGTTCACTTAACTGGAAAATAATAAGGAGGGCAGGTAGGCAACGACACAAATAACCATGAGGATTACAGAATGTTACTCCCCTTTATCAGCAGGCAGTTGCATGGATCCACAGTGTGCTTACTGAGTGTGCCAATGAAAGCCAGGTAGGAGGAGGCTGCCAGGCCACAAGTGGTCATCTGACATTAATGTTGATAACCAACTGACAAAATGTCAGCCTGCTGCTTGTAGTCAATGCTGACCCCGGTGAAGTACTCTGATATCTTCACTCTGTGCAGGCACTCCTTGCATAGCTCACGGCTTTGGCCGCTCAGACCTCACAAACACCTGTTTTCGCAATGCTACCACCACTCTCAAAACTTCGTGCCTCCCTTCGCAGGCCAGTGAACCCCGTGTATATATCGGCAAGCAAAGACCTTCTAAGGACACAACCCACAGATACCCACTCTTCCTCATAGATATTGACAATGGGGTTGCACGAGGGACAGTTGATACTACTCTTGAGCCAGTGGCTCCAGTCTACTAACTCAATGGCACCATGGCTCACTGGAACAAAATGATGTCAGTTCATTATCTAAGTGGGGATACCAACAACTATTTACACTATGTGATCAAAAGTATCCAGACACCTGGCTGAAGATGAGTTGCAAGTCCGTGGTGCCCTCCACCAGCAATGCTGGAATTCAATATGGTGTTGGCCCACCCTTAGCCTCGATGACAGCTTCCACTCTCTCAGGCATGCATTCAACCAGGTGCTGGAAGGTTTCTTGGGGAATGGCAGCCCATTCTTCACAGAGTGCTGTACTGAAGAGAAGTGCCGATGTCGGTTGGTGAAACCTGGAATGAAGTCGGCATTCCAAAACATCCCAAAGGTGTTTTAGAGGTTTCAGGTCAGACCTCTGTGCAGGCCTGTCCATTACAGGGATGTTGTTGTCATGTAACCACTCTGCCACAGACAGTGCATTATGAACAGGTACTCGATCATGTTGACAGATGCAATCGCCATCCCTGAATAGCTCATCAACAGTGGCAAGCAAGAAGGCACTTAAAACATCAATGTAGCCTGTGCTGTGATAGTGCCACACAAAACAACAAGAGGTGCAAGGTCACTCGATGAAAAACGTGGCTACACAATAACACCATCGCCTCCATATTTTACTGTTGACACTGCACACACTGGCAGATGACGTTCACTGGGCATTCGCCACATCCACACCCCGCCATTCGATCACCACACTGTGTACCACAATTCATCACTCTGCACAATTTTTTTCCACTGTTCAATCGTTCAATATTTATGCGCCTTACACCAAGCAAGACATCATTTGGCATTTACTGGTGTGATGTGTGGCTTATGAGTAGCCGCTCAGCCATGAAATCGAAGTCTTCTCACCTCCCACCTAACTGTCATAGTACCTGCAGTGGATCCAGATGCAGTTTGGAATACCTATGTGATGATCTGGGTAGATGTATGCCTACTACACACAATGACTCTCTTAAACTATCAGCGGTCTCTGTCAGTCAACAGATGACGTCAACCTGTATGCTTTTGTGCTGTACGTGTCCCTTCGTGTTTCCACTTCACTATCACAGTGGTCCTAGGTATGTTTAGGAGTGTGGAAATCTTGCACAAAGATGTCTGACACTAGTGACACTCAATCACCTGACCACATTCAAAGTCCGTGAGTTCCGCAGAGCGACCCATTCTGCTCTCTCACGATGTCTAATGAGTATTGATGTTGCTGATATGGAGTACCTGGCATTGGGTGGCAGCACAATGCACCTAATACGAAAAACGTATGATTTTGGGGGTGTCCCGACACTTTTGATCACACAGTGTATCTGCTGCTTCTAGCAGAAACACTCTCCAAGCTTTCTTGATTGATTCATTTAGTAACCCTAGTTACTAAGATGACATCATAATCACTAATCCCTGACTCTAAAATGATGCCACCAATAGAGCCACACCTGTTTGTAGCTACAAGGTCTAAAATATTCCCACAGCATATGGGCTGTTGAATTAGCTTCTCAAGGCAGTTTTTGGAAAATATGTTCAAAAGTACTTTGTATGTACCAGTCCATACTCAGTAGGTTAAAGACACCTAAAATTAATATTGTATAATCTGGGTATTTAGGTGCTTCTGACTGAAGACTTTCTTGAATGACTGTAGAACTGTGACAATGAAATTTGGCAACCAGTAAAAACATGCAACAATTAACTTGATTTCATCTAGACCTGTTAGACATGACCAGGTAAATTCAGTGTCACATTCGAATTCAGCATCAGTAGAGTACGTATTTTTGTTAACTGCAATGAAGCCCCAGCTTCCTGATGCATCAGGTACTAGAGTAAATGCCAAATACTCTGCTAAAATGGATTATTCTATAACCACCAGGAATTTTATAGGTCAGGTAGCCTAGCTTTAAATTATTCTCATCAATTTTGTCATGTGGTAGAGTACATAAATTCAGCTGTAGAAAAATTACAAAGGATGTTCTGATGAAATTAACTCCAAATAGATTGAATAGTAATGCCTTTAAATACAATCAGAGGAGAAATGAGGTTCTGTGCACAGGTGTAAGGAACTGGTGACAAATGGAATAAGTTCTATTGAACCCTGATGAGACATTATGACTATTGCCACTCTTTCAGAGAAACCCTTCAGGTAGTTAAACATTACCAAAATGGAAGTAATCCTAGACTGAAACTCCCCCAAGTCTGATTAGGCTCAGCCAAATATACATCTAAACCTACTTTATAAAGCTAATGCTGCACAGCTTTTGAAGGACAAATGGAATGAGGCGAAGGAAACTTTTAAAACTGAAATTGCTACTCATAGGAAGTAGCTTAGCAACAAAATAATCTGAGAACTAATTAAAGAATGAATTTAAGTTCAAAGATGATGAACATGAACCATTTAGCATAATACATGATGGTGAAACATCCAAACACAATCTCTATATATATCAGGCCATAACGCCCTGACCGACTGACTCCTCATTGCCCAGTCCAATGATAGACTGGACAGAAACTTGAAATTTGGAGGTGTGGATCTTATATTGCCGGTTTCATTTTTGAAATACCAACATCAAGGGGGTGAAATATGGGATGAAGGTTTTTTTTTCAAAAATGTTTCTATTAAGGCAATTTTGAAGCTAGACTTACAAAAATTGGTATTTGGTTTCTTGGTCAGAAATGAAGAATTAAGTGTTTCAGCAATTTTGGAAATTTAACAAGAGGCTAGACTGTAGTTTCAATTGTTAAGGCTTTCTCTTAACTGGTATTTGTATTACTGTCCATGTTTAACACCTCCTGTAGTTGTCTCGCCAAATATTGTTTATACTTTACTTGGTTCATTTATTTAATGCAAACTGTTACATAGACACAGTTTTGAATATAATGTTAATGTCAAAGTGCTGTACCACCACACTCCCAAAGGCTGCATTTACAGTATGTTCCCTCAAATATGCCCATTTTCCTACATCTATTTATTTCTGTTTATCTTATTGATATTGCTTACATTCCTTATGTATTCAATACATGCATTAGTAGTAGTAGTACCTTTATTCATCCGTAGACCGCTTTTTACAAGGATATAGGACATGGCAAAGTATTTATAAGTTTACATCAATTTAAAATAAACTAATTTGTATACATGTATATTTATAGAATTCTAGTTAGAGACAATAATTAAATCTACTCCTGCAGTGTTAATATTATTTATGTGTATAACATTCTTTATCAAACCCGTACCCTGTTTTATCTAAGTAATCCTTCAATGTATAAAATGCATTGCATGACAGGTAATTTTTAACTGCCTATTTAAATAAGTGTATTCTGGCAATTTATTGTACAGTTTTATTCCATGGTAGAAAATGATGTTTTGAGTTTTATGTTTATTTTTCTTGGTAAATGTAAGCTGAGTCTTTCTCTTGTTGCATGGTAATGGACAGAGCTGTTTGTGCAGTAATTACCAATGTTATTTTTGATGTGTAGAACTGGCTGGCAAATGTATTCACATGGAGCAGTTAAAATCCCTAGCTTTACAATGAGCTTGACTAGTATGTTTGGTTTTTGTTCTTATGGCTCTTTTCTGGAGTTTGAAAATTGCGTTCATATTCTGTGCATTTGTTCCCCAAAAAAGAAGGCCATAGCTAAGAATTGAGAGAACATATGAAAAATATGTAACTAAAAGACACTGCATGTTAGACACTGATGATAGGATTATAAGGGTATAACATGCTGATGATTGTTTCTTCTTTTAATTGGTTTGTGTATCACTCTCCGTTGTAGCCTTGTCAAGTACTAATTTTATTTTATTAGTTTTATTTGTTAATAGAAATTGTTATGTAGGCATGCTGTTCCTATTTTGTGTTAAAGATTTTCCTGTTTAGTCCATTTTTATCTATTTACTTCCCAGTCATCAATTCACTACCACCACACTGTCAAAGATGTTGCTTGCTGTATGTTTCACATCAGCACACACTCCACTGCAGAGTGAAAATTTCATTCTGTAAACATCCCCCACGTTGTGACAAGCCATGTCTTTCCCACAAAAGGCAAGGGTACTGAATAGAGTCTCAGTACAGCACACAGTTTTAAATCTGTGTACACTTTGCTGCATTCTGGAAGCTTTGAGAGGCTGTGTGTTTGGGTGGGAAGGAGTGTTTTACGACTGTGGACCATGTATTGTAATTAGTTGGTTTATTAGCACAGAATAGAACTACTGAAACTAATAAGTTATTGGGGGTAATTTGTCATACTTTTTGTCGATTTTAGAAGCAGAGTGTTCACGACTTTGCAATACAGATATTCAGAATGAATCTCTGTGATTGTGTTTATATGCTGACTTGAAGTTCACTCGATCTCATTCAGTAGCAGCTGGCCTCACCGTAGTGGCAGCAGACCTCCTCTGTGGCTGTGTGTTGGTTGGCCAAACATTTGACAAGTCTCCTTACACATCACTGTAGAAGCTGTGAATTGAAGTTCATCTGTGAGGAGAGATTGATCCGATTTCTCAGTATGAGGGAAACCTTGAATTGCCAAATTTTTCTATAGGTGCTTAATTTTACTGGCTGTGTTCAGGATCTTCCAAGCTCTGACTAACAAAAATGCTCCTCAGAGAGCACAACTCCCCTTCCTTGGGCTATGTTTTACTCGGGTAACCATTGCTTCCCTTTCTGCTATACTCCTCGGAAAAAGTCGTGCCTCGCTATTCGTATCTCTCTCCCCTGTCAGTGAGGCAGCTTCCTTTTCGCTCTGTTGGGCTCTCTGTCACTCTGAAAAACATCAACATGAACCACTGTCACAAGGTCTTAAATCCTTAAACAAAGTTTTTGTAAGAGTTGTGTGTTTGGTGGCATCTCAAAAATTTCCAAGGCCTAGCTGGGAGTTCACATGTAAGATATCAGTCTCTGGTATGCATCCCAAAGCCAGATTTTCAGCTATTGGCAGTCAATAGCATCTATTGCTAACATTACTCCTCACTCCAAGTTGTAAAACATTTGTGTGAGCGAACACTACAGAGTGTCTCGACTGTTGTCCATCTGCACGGTGGTGCCATTAGAGATCACAAAGACACTTACTGGGCCAGGCTGCCACAGTGAAAGTTTCTCCTCACCGCCGCTTTCCAGATGAGCTCAGCCGGGTCCCCGGATGTTACAGTGATCAGCTCAGTCTGTGTCACTGGATGTGCTTCCAAACATCCCCTTATTCCCAGCTAACGTACAAATCTGTTTTAAATTACTCTCTAAACTGACAATCACTCAGAAATTTAATATCAATACCGTGCTTCGTTCGTAATTAATTGCACAGCTCAAGGTGGACCTCTACTATGAACTCACAAGAATTTGTGCATGTTGTATGACAGTGTTGAAAAATTGTCCTGTAACAATTATTATAGCTTCATACTTAGGTCTACATCATTTTATGGCCACAGAAATTGAAATTGAAATTGAAATTGAAATTTAAGCTTGCAATGTGAAATATTTTAAAATGTTGTGTAAATGCCCCACTCCATCACATGAGTCAGTGTAGGTGGTTGTTGGTCACAGTTTGGAAGAGTCCATTCAGGATGGCAGACAGCTGGTCATACATCATACCCTCATAGAGTACCATGCACGAATAGAGTGTAAGAAGATTTGCTAGCTGATTCTCAAGGGAATGAAATATATGGTGGGAACCTGGGATCAGGATGACATACAAATGCACTAGCATATGGTTTAAGTTGAGTGATTAATAACATACTGTTATGGGAAGGAGAAACAAAATTTTGACCACGATATTCCTTACTCCTCACATCAAGCTATGATAAAGTGGGCAAAGTTCTGTTGAAAGATGTAGCCAATTTTCACAAAGCCTGTAAATGTTGGTAAGTGAAGTATTCATTTGTTAGCGAACAATTTAATAAAATACATTGGCACTGTAAGAAAAAACTATGGTTCTGGGATTAGACATGCCTGTTATCCAGCCTGAAAGCCAAATTCTGAGCCCTGTAAGAAACCACGTGTGATTTTAACCGACGCACATCTCGATGAAACATTGTGAGTGAAGCTCTCTGTACTGTGCTATGTAGCCAAGGTTCAATAAGGGTGAACACAGCCCTTGTAAGGCTAACTGAGGAGCTAATCGACTGAGAAGTAGTATTGCCACTGCCAAAAACTGACAACGGCCGGGACAGAGGTGTGCTGACCCCATGCACCTCCAGTGAATTTGGTTAGCTGAGGATGACACAGTTGTCAGTCAGTACCATCACTGTTGAGACGTCCAATGCCTCTTTGCATAGATTTTTTTTTAGATTCAAGTCATGGCTGAAATGTACTGATTGTTATTTACAATTTTTTTTTTATGGAAGAGTGAAAAATATGATTATAAAGCTGTTTTTATAAAACTGTGCTTGTAGCCCATCATATGTACAAAGACTCTATGAAAGAAGGAGGCTAAAAGACTGATGGTATGCACAGGTTCCTAATATATCTAAACTTCAGCTAGTGCTCACTATTACTTTATTATTCAGCTTTTCTGTGAGTTCCCAATGGGGCACTGACTGGCTTGTAAGTAAAGTTCAAAATGACAAAAATAAATATAGATCAACCCAGAGCACAATCTTTTTAAAATCTCATCTTCACAAGGAACAAGTAAAGCTGAGTTACACACTGGTTCCAGATGTCACCTGTCAAAGATGAGGACAACAGCTAGTTAGGTCTTTAGATTTTTCTGTTTCCTTCATAGATTAATTCTTAAATTCCATGAGTTTCCTTCTATTTAAGAGGTGTAGTCTCACATTTTTGTAGCTTTAAAGTGGAAATTCAGTCAGTGTGTAGCACAGTCATCATTTCTCTTGAACGACTAACTACACTGATCAATTAGGAGTGTGGACCATCAGTGTGGAGGCTGGCTGTGCGGCCTCACCCACTCGTCTGTGAGTCACTCCTCCGACGGCATCTGAGCGAGCACACAGGGGGAGGGGTTTACTAGTTATTGGGACCACTAGTGTTGGACAAATTAGGGAAATATTGTTCAGAGACAGAAAGATAGCCAATATGCACTCGGTGTGTCTATCAGGGAGCATCATCCGAGATGTGGCGGCTTCGTCTGTGTCTATCGAGCTTGTGGGGTGCAGTCATCTGCGAGGAGTGGCATCACTTCCGAGGTCATCCTGATGACTGGTGGAAGCTGCTGGCCACTCGTATGGAGTGCAAGCACAGCTCACAATTTGCAGCACTGTTTCCAGAGTTGACTGGGGTCCAATAGCCTGGAGCCGAGTGGACAATCTCGGCCAGAGGCTTTGTTGAGTCTGACAGTCTTGGCTGGACCTGCATTATTGGGTGGATAATTGTAGGACTCTCCTAGACAGGGTAGGGTACACTACACAAAGGAAGCAGCTACTCAGTTAGGTAAGTACTTGTGGGGTGCACATAATGGTTTTTAGGCTACATGGTAGTCTGAGATACTCTGATGAACACAAAGCAGTTAACATACAGATAACAAAATCAGACTGCTTTCAGAGTGAAGACACTTTGACAAATTTTATCAGTTATTTGTTGAAGTATTTGCAACAAAATTCCCAAACATATTTATTTATGGCTTATTTAGCCTGACTAGTCTAGATGTTTAAGGCCCTAACTTACGTATGACCAGGAACAACACATACAAACAATATTACACAGAAAACACAATAATAATAATTTCCATTATTAATCAAAATAATAACAATAAAATAATTTATTATAATAATAAGTCAAGACACAAGAAACTCAATGCTAATAATTTTGATTATTACTAAAAAGTAACCCCCCCCCCCCCCCCCGTGAACCATGGACCTTGCCGTTGGTGGGGAGGCTTGCGTGCCTCAGCAATACAGATAGCCATACTGTAGGTGCAACCACAACAGAGGGGTTTCTTTTGAGAGGCCCGACAAACATGTGGTTCCTGAAGAGGGGCAGCAGCCTTTCCAGTAGTTGCAGGGGCAGCAGTCTGGATGATTGACTGATCTGGCCTTGCAACATTAACCAAAACAGCCTTGCTGTGCTGGTACTGCGAACGGCTGAAGGCAAGGGGAAGCAACAGCCGCAATTTTTCCTGAGGACATACAGCTTTACTGTATGATTAAATGATGATGGGGTCCTCTTGGGTAAAATAGTCCCCCATTCAGATCTCTGGGCGGGACTACTCGAGAGGACATCATTATCAGGAGAAAGAAAACTGGCATTCTACAGACCGTAGTGTGGAAAGTCAAATCCCTTAATTGGGCAGGTATGTTAGAAAACTTAAAAAGAGAAATGGATAGGTTATAGTTAGATATAGTGGGAAGTAGTGAAGTTTGGTGGTAGAAGGAACAAGTCTTTTGCTCAGGTGAATACAGGGTTTAAATACAAAATCGAATAGGGTTAATGGAGGAGTAGGTTTAATAATGAATAAAAAAAATAGGAGTGCTACTACAACCAGCCTAGTTAACACATTATTGTGGCCAAGATAGACATGAAGCCCACACCTACTACAGTAGTACATGTGTATATGCAAACTAGCTCTGCCGATGATGAAGAAATTGAAGGAATGTATGATGAAATAAAAGAAATAATTCAGATAGTGAAGGGAGACCAAAATTTAATAGTCACTGCTGACTGGAATTTGAGAGAAGGAAAAGGGAGACAAGGAAACATAGTAGGTGACTATGGATGGGAGGTAAGAAATGAAAGAAGAAGCAACCTGATAGAATTTTGCACAGAGCAAAACTTAATCATAGCTTACACTTGGTTCAAGAATCATAAAAGAGGGTTGTATACATGGAAAAAGGCTGGAGATACTGACAGGTTTCACATGGATTATATAATGGTAAGACAGAGATTTAGGTACCAGGTTTTAAATTGTAAAACATTTCCAGGGGCAGGTGAGGTCTCTGAACACAATCTATTTGTTATGAACTGAAGAAACTGCAAAAAGGTGGGAATTTTAAGAGATGGGACATGGATAAATTGAAAGAACCAGAGGTTGTACAGAGTTTCAGGGAGAGCATAAGGGAACAATTAACAGGAATAGAGGATAGATATACAGTAGAAGAAGAATGGTTAGCTTTGAGGGATGAAGTAGTGAAGGCAGCAGAGGATCAAGTAGGTAAAACGACAAGGGCTAGTAGAAATCCTGGGATAACAGAAGAAATATTAAATTTAATTGATGAGAGGAGAAAATATAAAAATGCAGTAAATGAAGCACACAAAAAGGAATACAAACATCTCAAAAATGAGATCGACAGGAATGCAGGATGGCTAGTGGACAAATGTATGGATGTAGAGTCTGATCTCACCGGGGTTAGATAAATACTGCCTACTGGAAAATTAAAGAGACCTTTGGAGAAAAGGGAACCACTTGTATGAATATCAAGTGCTCAGATGGAAAGCCAGTTCTAAGCAAAAAGGTGGAAGGAGTATATAGAAGGTTTATACAAGGGCAAAGTACTTGAGGACAGTATTATGGAAATGGAAGAGGATGTACATGAAGATGGAATGGGAGATACAATACTGCGTGAAGAGTTTGACAGAGCATTGAAAGACCAGAGTAGAAACAAGGCCCCGGGAGTAGACAACATTCGCTTAGAATTACTGACGCCCTTGTAAGAGCCAGTCCTGACAAAACTCTACCATCTGGTGAGCAAGATGTAGGAGAAAGGCAAAATACCCTCAGACATGAAGAAGAATATAATAATTCCAATCCCAAAGAAAGCACTTGTTGACAGACGTGAAAATTACCAAACTGTCAGTTTAATAAGTCACAGGTGCAAAATACTAATGCAAATTTTTTACAGACAAATGAAAAAACTAGTAGAAGCTGACCTGGGGGAAGATCAGTTTGGATTCCGTGGAAATATTGGAACATGTGAGACAATACTGGCCCTACTTAGAAGCTAGATTAAGGAAAGGCAAACCTACGTTTCGAGCATTTGTTGACTTAGAGAAAGCTTTTGACAATGTTGAGTGGAATACTCTCTTTCAAATTCTGAAGGTGGCAGGGGTAAAATACGGGGATCAAAAGGCTATTTACAATTTGTACAGAAACAAGATGGCAGTTATAAGAGTGGAGGGACATGAAAGGGAAGCAGTGGTTGGGAAGGGAGTGAGACAGGGTTTTAGCCTCTCCCTGATGTTATTCAATCTGTGTATTGAGCAAGCAGTGAAGGAAACAAAAGAAAAATTCAGAGTAGGAATTAAAATCTGTGGGGAAGAAATAAAAACTTTGAGGTTCACCGATGACATTGTAAGTCTGTCAGAGGCAGCAAAGGACTTGGAAGAGCAGTTGAACGAAATGGATAGTGTCTCGAAGGGAGGATATAAGATGAACATCAACAAAAGCAAAACGAGGATAATGGAACATAGTCAGATGATGTTGAGGGAATTAGATTAGGAAATGAGACACTTGAAATAGTAAAGGCGTTTTGCTGTTTGGGGAGCAAAATTACTGATTATGGTCAAAGTAGAGAGGATATAAAAAGTAGACTGGCCTTGGCAAGGAAAGTGTTTCTGAAGATGAGAAATTTGTTAACATCAAGTATAGATTTAAGTGTCAGGAAGTCTTTTCTGAAAGTGTTTGTATGGAGTGTAGCCATGTATGGAAGTGAAACATGGGCAATAACTAGTTTGGACAAGAAGAGAATAGAAGCTTTTGAAATTTGGTGCTACAGAAGAATGCTGAAGGTTAGATGGGTAGATCACATTACTAATGGGGAGGTATTGAATTGGATTGGGGAGAAGAGAAGCTTGTGGGACAATTTGACTAGAAGAAGGGATTGGTTGGTAGGACATATTCTGTGACATCGAGGGATCACCAATTTAGTATTGGAGGGCACCATGGAGGGTAAAAATCGTAGACAGAGACCAAGAGATGAATACACCAAGCAGATTCAGAAGGATGTAGGCTGCAGTAGGTACTGGGAGATGAAGAAGCTTGCACAGGATAGAGTAGCATGGAGAGCTGCATCAAACCAGTCTCAGGACTGAAGACCACAACAACAACAATAAAAAGTAATAATAATAGTAATAATAATAATAATAATAATAATAATAATAATAATAACATTAACTCCCATGGAGGCCTAGGAAAAGAATAGACCTCTGGTATGATCTGCCAGTCATAAAAGATGGTGAAACGGACAAACCACGAATAGGGCTAACCCCCCCCCCACACACCACCTTTTAGTATGATTAGTTGGTTCAGGACAGAACTAATGAAACGCTGTCATGGTCGGGGATGATGCTAGAACCCTATGCCCATCCACAATGGTAATGACACTGCTAGCCACACGGAAAATTATTTAAATCCAAATAGAGGTGTTTTGCAGGATATGCTTCCTGCAACCACTCTAGAAGGAAAACAAAGACAGAGAATGAGATGGTCAGATGAAGTTAACTGACACGTCATGTTCTGTTATTACCAAGCAACAAACTTAGGAACCTTCACAAGTGTACACAACATTTATTACCAGATACCCAGAATTAAAAATTTTAACAGAACGACAACTTGCTGATCAGATCCGTGAAATAATCAAAAATAATATCAAACAAAAAAATACTTGAACAAAATAATACTCAATCAGGAGAAGAAGAAGAAGAAAATATAGTAATGGACTCAAAAATCACAGTGCAAACAAACAAAGAACAACACGCATCACTTAAACAATCAGAGGAAAACATAAGCTTAAGACAGCCGCCAGAACAAGCACAAATAGAACACAAAGTGACACACAAGGTAGATATAGAAGAAAAATTTCAGCTGACATATACAGAATACAAATACAGACATTAGACCATTCTTGCATAGACCACAAGTCAAACCAACAATAACAACTATCAACACAATCATACACAACAAGGTAAATGAAAATACAACTATGGAAGAGTTACAACTACTGGTTTATATAGAAGCACTAAATATACACACTAGGCAGACATCAGAACCAACCAACACAGAGAAGAAACCCACAAAAACAGTATGGCAACACAGGCTACAGAACAGAATAGGAAAACTGAGAAAAGACATCAGACAGTTTAATACAATTTATAAGAAATGAAATATCAGACAAAAAAGGAAAAAGTTTGGGTAAAATCTCACAACAAGAAGCAATAGGGCAATTAGATGAAAAGAAGCAGAAATTACAAGCACTGGCCAAACGACTTAGAAGATACAAAAAGAGTGAAAATAGAAGGATACAAAACCAAACATTCAACACAAACCAAAAGAAATTTTACCAGGCAATAGATAACACACAAATTAAAATAGACAATCCACCAAACTTAACAGACGCAGAATACTTCTGGAGCAAAATTTGGTCAAACCCGCTACAACATAACAGACATGCACGGTCGATACAAATGGAAACAGACATGTAAAAGATGATACCACAAATGCCTGAAGTGATAATTTTGCAACTTGAAGTCACCTGAGCAATTAATTATATGCACAACTGGAAAGCCCTTGGAAAAGATAAAATATCAAATTTCTGGCTAAAGGAGTTCACCTCAACACATTCACATCTAACTAAATTATTTAACAAATGTAATTGTTGGGTTCAAATTAATGATGATGTAAATGAAATAGAAAGAAACTTCCACATGGGAAAAATATATTAAAAACAAAGATTCCAAGACTTACCAAGTGGGAAAGCGCCGGCAGACAGGCACAATGAACAAAACACACAAACACACACACAGAATTACTAGCTTTCGCAACCGATGGTTGCTTCTTCAGGAAGGAGAGAGAAAGACGAAAGGATGTGGGTTTTAAGGGAGAGGGTAAGGAGTCATTCCAATCCCAGAAGCGGAAAGACTTCCCTTAGGGGGAAAAAAAGGACAGGTGTACACTCGTGCGCACACACACACATGCACACATATCCATCCGCACATACACGGATGGATGTGTGTGCATGTGTGTGTGTGTGTGTTCGAGTGTACACCTGTCCTTTTTTTCCCCCTAAGGGAAGTCTTTCTGCTCCTGGGATTGGAATGACTCCTTACCCTCTCCCTTAAAACCCACATCCTTTCGTCTTTCCCTCACCTTCCTGAAGAAGCAACCATCGGTTGCGAAAGCTATTAATTCTGTGTGTGTATTTGTGTGTTTTGTTCATTGTGCCTGTCTGCCAGCGCTTTCCCGCTTGGTAAGTCTTGGAATCTTTGTTTTTAATATATTTTTCCCATGTGGAAGTTTCTTTCTATTTTATTTACATCATCATTAATTTGAACCCAACAATTACGTTTGTTATTGTCTCTGTTGCATTTCGAAATCTTCTCTGTCATCTTACTTTCTCTTCTCGTTTGTACAAGTAGTTTCATTTTGTATTCATCTTCCCTTTTTCCAAATCTACCCTACATTTTATCCTGGTGTCTGTGTATGTGCGGATGGATATGTGTGCGTGTGTGCGCGAGTGTACACCTGTCCTTTTTTTCCCCCTAAGGGAAGTCTTTCCGCTCCCGGGATTGGAATGACTCCTTACCCTCTCCCTTAAATCCCACATCCTTTCGTCTTTCCCTCTCCTTCCTGAAGAAGCAACCATTGGTTGTGAAAGCTAGTAATTCTGTGTGTGTGTTTGTGTGTTTTGTTCATTGTGCCTGTCTGCCGGCGCTTTCCCGCTTGGTAAGTCTTGGAATCTTTGTTTTTAATATATTTTTCGCATGTGGAAGTTTCTTTCTATTGATGGAAGGATTCATGATTGCAGTACAGGATCAAACAATAAACACCAGATATTACAGCAAATGTATTATTAAAGATCCCAATATCACAACAGATAAATGCTGACTTTGCAAACAACAAATAGAAACAGTAGATCACATAACAAGCAGAGGTACAATACTAGCAAATACAGAATACAGCAGAAGACATGACAATGTAGCAAAAATAATACATTAACAACACTTTGCCACATACAAGTATGCACCACAAAATGTACTGAAGAATGATGAATACAAATTATACTGGAACAGAACAATTATAACAGATAAAACAACACCACGTAACAAACCTGACATCATACTCACCAATAAAAAGAAGAAATTTATACAACTAATCGAAATATCCATACCCAATACAACAAATATACAGAAGGTAACAGGGGAAAAACAAAAAAATTGAAAAATGCATCCAACTGGCTGAGGAAGTCAAGTTCATGTGGCATCAGGATAAAGTTGACATTATACCAATTATAGTATCAACTACATGAGTCATACAACACAATATCCACCAGTTCATCAATGCACTACAGCTACATCTAAATTTATATATACAACTACAGAAATCTGTAATTATGGATACATGTTCAATTACCCGAAAGTTCCTAAATGCAATGTAACAAATACCGTACAGTTAAAAGTAAGTCACGCTTGATCAAGGTCCGTGTCACTTTCCATTTTTAACCAGACATAACGTCTGAGAAAGGAATAAAGTTATAGTAATAAGAATAATGAAATAACAGAGGCATTACGAATGATACTGATTAGTTTGGAGCTTTTGAAGCCTTCCTTGGTATTAGAATAAGTGGAAGGGATAATGGAGGAGGAAAACGTTGAAATTAAAGTGACAATGGCTTGCAGGAAAGAAGGTAATATCAACAGAGAACTCTGTAGACAAGAGGAGGGAAAAGTAGAGGGGGAGGGAGGATTGAGAAGAGTGAGTTGCAAGAAGAGAGACTTCACTGTTGTGATAGAAAGTGAGTCATTAGCTCTCTTCTGAAGTTTGAAATGATTTTATTTCTCTAATCTTTTGAGAAAGATTGTTCCAAAGTTTGGTTCCTCATACAGAAAATGGCAGTGCTGTGTTGTGACACAGAGAGGATTTTACTTTATAGAGAATGAGTATATCCGCTGTGCTGTTCAGACAGCAGTGTAAGACATGAAGATAAATAGGCAGGAGTGCAATGATTGAGAAGATGATTTAGCAAGCCGCTTGGAATGGCCACACAGTTTGAGGCGCCATGTCGTGGTTGGCATGGCCCCTCCCACAGGAGTTTCGAGTCCGTGTGTGTGTGTGTGTGTGTGTGTGTGTGTGTGTGTGTGTGTGTGTGTGTGTGTGTGTGTGACCGACCCATGAACCCACAGGTTTGGTCCCTTAGGAATTCACACACATTTGAACAATGCAGCAAACACAGTGTATGATAATCTCTATGTCTATTGGCATATAGCCATGATAATTGTTCATAGGAGTGATATGGTAGAAATACTGTAAATCACAGAAGCATTTTTCATCAGTTCCAACTGACATGAGCTCTCACATGAAAATCCCTGTAGAATAGGATCACCGTAACCAACGAGAGGAGTATTAGGGATTCTACAAGTTCCTTTTTAAGTTCAAGAGTAAATATCTTTTTATATTTCTGTAGTGAATGAAGTGTTCTGCATCCTTTGTGATAAGGCAAGTAGGTCAGCATTTACTTTCTGGATGGCTGAACAAAGATTTGTTGGGCTTGCATTTACGTATAACTGCAGATCATCAGCATATAAATCGTATTTACAGTGGGAGACCATACTCGACACATCGTTAACATATAACAAGAAAAGTAATTGGCTCAATACAGATCCTCGTGGGCCCCTTGATACTAAGTTCTTTCTCTGTGACTTCTCTGTTTCAGTCATTACACATTACTGATGGCATGTAAGATATGAGTGGAACCTCTATACAGAATGTGTGCATTATGAAACCGATTCTAAAAGGTACTGGATGGATCATTTCTAGTCTGCACATGCCTTATGTGTAAATCCAGAAGCCTTTTGAATTTTCCAGTGAAGAAGAATTTTTTAAATGAAAAGAAGAATCAGAACGTGTTACACATTCCAAATTCATTAAAAGCAGTGGCACTAAATTTTACAATGATGGCACCAAATGTTGTCATGTTTGCTATTTCCCAGGTAATTTTAACTCCGAAGGTGATGGGAGCAGACATCTAAAATTGCCAGGGAGCAACAAAATCAGTGGAAAGTGCCCTGCAGACATTAAAATGTAATACAAGGTAGGAAAATGCCATGTTACTTTTGTGTCCA
Source organism: Schistocerca gregaria (assembly GCF_023897955.1). Taxonomy (NCBI): domain Eukaryota; kingdom Metazoa; phylum Arthropoda; class Insecta; order Orthoptera; family Acrididae; genus Schistocerca; species Schistocerca gregaria. The sequence goes on from NC_064927.1 coordinate 47,855,230, forward strand.
CTCATGTTGGTCACGATCTGGACCTGACAGAAAAAGAATGGATGAAGATAGCTGAAGACATTGCTGTATGAATCTCATTTCCTACAGTCCTCAAAACAATTGAAGAAATAGTGCACAATTCAAATTTGGAGAAAATGCAGGATTTGCATAATTTGCAGCTGCATATAACCTGTCTTCAAAGTCAGTCAGACATACAAATGATGTGATCAGCATTGAAGCTCGGGTGCAAGAAGTGCAGCAAAGTGACAATGCATGTGTATTGTTCTATAAGCCTCAAGAAACAATTAATGATCTACACCCTGCACTGAGAAGTGAATACTTTGTGTCAATTATAATGAATGACATATAAGCAAAATATGGAAGTGATTGTATTTGTGTTGATGGAACTCATGGCCTAAATGGCTATAATTTTGAAGTTACAAGATTACTTGTACTGGGTGATATGAGGCAAGGATTTCTGTGTACTTTCCTCATTTGTAAAAGGAATGACTCTGATGTTTTGAGTATATTTTTCAATTGTGTTAAGTTACAGGTTGAACATATTTTCCCTAAAGTATTCATGACAGTTCTGGCAGAATCATATAGTATTGCTTGGAACAAATGAATGAGACTTTTCTGTACCTGGAATGTTGACAGAGCCCGGAGAACCAATATTAAGAGAAAAATTAAAAATTTGGACAAGAGAAATGAGGTGTACAAACTAATTAAGACATTAATGCAGGCAAGAGATATTGCTGTGTTTCAGGAATCATTGATAAAAGCTCAAAAGCAATTCAGAGACATCACAATTTGGTCACTATTTCCAGATGTAATATGAAAAAGATGTGAAGTGTTGGGCATATTGTCATAGGATGCAAACCGGCTCAACACAGACATGCAACTGGAGAGTATGCATAAGATACTGAAATACATACATGGTAACACAAAGCAGGTAAAACATATACCTGCATTCATGTTGCTTGTAACAGCAAAGCTGCTTGACAGTCTCTTTTTATTTCTCTCCTTTCCGGTACTTACACCCTCCCCCTCTTCACCTTCTCTCCTGCCCTCCTTCTAAACTGAAACACTTCACTGTCCGCCACTCCCACCATAATATCCCTCCTTCTCCTTACCACCACCCAGTGGCCACTGATGATGCTGCTGCTCGCAGTGTGATTTCAGTTTTCTGAGACTGGAGGCGTGTGTTCAAGTTGCATGTGTATGTCTGTCTACTGCTGACAAAGGCCTCATTGGCCGAAAGCTATAATTGTGTGAATCTTTTTGTTGTGCCTATCGCAACTCAGCATACTGAGTGAATGCTTGGAGAATTGAGTGCTTTCTAAGTATTTGCAGGTTCCAGCAGAACTGATAGAATTACTGGGTGAAAACTCAGTGGCAAACACAGCAGTGAGATAGGCAACATTTATCACCTGGTATGTGTATGTAATTCTGTGAAGTGGACCACACTGCATGTAATTTATCTTTCATTTCACACATACACAGTGCCATGTTTCTGTTTTATGTATGGAACGTGATTTAAAAGCCTACAAGTGTCAGTACATGTGTGCAACAAAATTTGAGTCAACCAAGGCAGCAACAGCTCCAACACACCACACCAGGTATGAGATTAAATCTGTCTTACGTACAACACTAAAATGTCTAGAGAGCCATCCCTAAATTCACATTTGTTCAAAGTTACTTTTCTGTTCTGACGCAGTATGCCTGCACGTTGTTTTAATCTTTACTTGCAGCACCTGTCATTGGATCTGTAGAAAGAGAGTGTGACTTACCATGGCAGTAGACCAGGTATGAGATTAATTCTGTGCTACACACAATACTGAAATGCCTTGTGAGATCTCTATAAATTGAAATATGCTGAACGTTACTTTTCTGATCAAATGCACAATGCCTGCACTCTGATTTAATGTTTAATTGTTTACTTAAAGGGCCTGTCACTGAGTGTAAGGGGGGAAGCTTTTGGCATACATTGCCAGTAAGAGCATCCAAACCCCACACCAGGTATGAGATTCATTCTGTGATATGCAGAATTGTGTAATACCTTGTGAGACATGTATAAATCCAAATATGCTCATTGTTACTTTGGTGTTCATATGGACAATGGTCACATTCTGATTTAATAAAATCACTTGATGCCTTCCTAAGAAAGGGTCTCCATTCCTTCCAGGCTAATTATGTAAGGGTAGACCAGATATGGCTCAAATTCAAAGATACAGTATCGACAGCAATAGATACATTCATACCACATAAGTTAATAAGAGATGGGACTGGTACACCGTGGTAGACAAAACACGTCAGAACACTGTTGCAGAAGCAATGAATAAAGCATGCCAAATCCCCAAGACTGGCTAAGTTTCATAGAAGCTCGAACTTTTGTGTGGACGTCATTGTGAGATGCTTTTAATAGTTTCCACAATGATACATTGTCTCAAAATATGGTAGCAAACGCAAAGAGGTTCTGGTTGTATGTAAATTACACCAGTGGAAAAAAAACAGACAATACCGTCACTGCATGACAGTGGTGGAAATGTTACCAATAATGGTGCTGCTAAAGCGGAGTTACTAAATACAGCTTTCTATCATTCCTTCACGAAAGAAGACAAAGTAAATATTCCAGAATTTGAAAACAAAGCAGCTGTTAGTATGAGTGACATAACAGTAGATATTTAAGGTATTGCAAAACAACTCACATCAATGGCAGCAACAGCTTCCACACAGCACACCAGGTATGCGATTATTTCTGTCTTATGTGCAATAGTGAAATTCCTTGTGAGACATCAATGAATTTAAATACACTCAATGTTACTTTTCTGTGCCAATGCCCAATGCCTGTATTTTGATTTAATGTTTAATTGCTTACTCACAGTGCCTGTCACTGAGTAAGAGGGGGCAAGCTTTTGGCATATCATGGCAGCAAGAGCTTCTACTCAAAAGACCAGGTGTGTCACTAATTTTGTGTTATGCACAACAATGAAATCCCTCGTGAGACGTCTATAAATTTGAATATGCTCAATGTTACTTTTCTGTTCCAATGCACAATGACTGCATTCTGCTTCAATGATTAATTGTTTACTTTCAGTGCTGGTGACTGAGTGCAAGGTGAAAGCTTTTGGCATTCCATAGCAGCAAGGGCTTCCGCACAGCACTCCAGGTATGCGATTAATTCTGTGTTATGCATAGTACTGAAATGCCTTGTGAGTTATCCCTATATTCGTTTCTGTCCAACAGTACTGAGTGTGAGGGGAAGCTTGTGGCATACCATGACACCAAGAGCTTCCACACAGCCCACTAGGTATGAGATTAATTCTGTGTTATGCACAAAACTGAAATGCCTTGTGATACATGTATGACTTCAAATATCCTCAGTGTCACTTTTCGGTTCCAATTCACGATGGCTGCATTTTGATGTAAGTTTAATTGAATGCTATTTTGCCTTTCATATTTATATTTTCTTGGTAAACGCAACTTGAGTCTTGCTGTTGTTCCATCTTCATGGACAGAATGGTAATTACTGCACAAACCTATGTTATTTTTGGTATGTACAACTGACTGGTAAAGGTGTTCACACAGTGCAGTTAGAATGCACAATGTTTAGAACAGATATTTTCAACGAGCTCAACTACTATTTTTGGTTATCATTCTTCTGGCTCTTTTCTGAAGTTCAAAAATTGTGTTCATATTTTGTGCATTTTTTCCTCAAAACAGAATGCCATAGCTAATAACTGACTGTACATATGAATAGTATGTAACTGGAAGACTTGGCATGTTATACACTGATGATGGGATTGTAAGGGCATAACATGCTGATGACATTTTGTTTGCAAGCATCTTTATGTGTTCTCATCACTTCAACTGAGAATCAATATTCATTCCTAGAAATTTTGCATTTGTCAGACAGTCTACAGATGTGAAATCTGCATTTAATTTAACATTGACATTTTCACTCTTCAAACTGAAATTCATGGCATTAATTTTCATTATGTTAAATGTCACTTTGTCACTTATTAACCAAGGCACAGATCAGATAATTTTAGTGTCCTTCACTGGAATGTACAGTGTTTATCTAATAAGTTGGAAGTAGTGGAAGATGTTATAGAGACTTATCACTTAGATGTAGTCCCTCTCGTAGAACACTGGTTAAAGCATGATGAAATAGGTCTATACTGCCCTGAGGGCTACACCATAGCTGAAAAATATTGTAGAACTAATAAAAAACATGGTGGGTGTGTTATATTTATAAAAAAGGGGATTAAATATGAACCAATAGCAAAAGTTAAAGCATTATCTCTAGAATTGTTATGTGAAATTGCAGCTGTTTGGTTAACAGATTCAACATTACAAAACTACAACTATTACTCAACTAAGATGGGAGGCAAGTCAACAGATGATTTTGTTAACAAGTTAGTGTCTTTATGTGAGACAGTCTGTAAGTATAAGTGTAGGATACTAATCTGTGGAGATTTCAATTTGAATTTTCAGTTGTCCACTATCTATAACTCATTTGTAAATAATTTATTAAATTCTTTTGGTCTTTATATTACAACCACAGGAATAACAAGGCCACATTATAAAGGTACTGGTACCTGTATTGACAATATATTTGTATCAAATGAGTTAATGCAACTCAAGTCAGAGGTAATATCTTAGAACAGATATAACAAGAAATTGTAACACTGACTCAGTGCACATGGTAGCAAAGAAAGTATGTGTGGTCAATTATTATAATCTAAGGATGTTTAAGACTTATACTGATAAAAGCAATTGGTTGCAGGTTTATTGAGAACATGCAATAGATAGAAAGGTGGAAGAACTCATATCTACTCTTTCTGTATATGCTAAGATGTCCTTTCCCATTAAGTTACCAAATAATAAAAAGGCACTAAGAGTAAATAAGGTCAAGGATGAAAAGGTGTTGAAGATCAAGAGGGATTGTGAACAATATTATGACTGGTATAGAAGTACAGGTTCTCAAGTATTTAAAGACATGCTCACAGTGAAAAAGAAAAGATTAAGACAGGCCTTAAAGGAACCTAGGTGTAAAAAAAATGAAGATATAATACTAACATCTGAAAATAAGACATGTGCAATGTGGAAAATCATTAACAGTCAATGCAACAGGAAAACGACTTCACAGGCTGAAGGAAGTAATCTGAATGCTGCAAAATTAAATACATTCTTCACTGAGAAGGTGCAGGAAATAGTAAAGGTGATTAGCACTTACAATATAGTCACTGACCACAAATACTGCCTGAGAAACACCACAAAGTCTGAAAGTATATTTAGCTTTAAACTGGTCAAGGTACAGGATGTTACTAATACACTGAGGAAAATGAAGAACAGTTTTAGTAATGATGTTTATGGTTTAAGTTCAGCCATGTTAAAGTGTGATTCAGTTCAATTACCAGAATTGATAAAACATGCATTTTGGAGGCTCAATTCCCAAAGGCACTAAAGTTTGTTAAAGTCACTCCAATACACAAAAAATGCAGCCTCTTAAGTTGTGATAATTTTAGGCCTGTTTCAATTGTGCCAGTCTTGTCTAAAGTGATAGAAGCTATATTAAATAATCAAATAGTAAAATACTTTGAAGAAAACAAAATCTTCACTGATAGTCAATTTGCCTTCAGATCAGGGTTAGCAACTGTTAAATCTGCCTTATCACTTTTAACACAGTGTGTGAATCAAGCTAGTGGTTCAGAATAAACTCTTTGATATATCAAAAGCTTTTGGCACTGTGTCTCATGAAATCTTATTGAACTAATTGCAATTCTATGGCTTTGCAGGAAGTGCTCTGGAATTGATAAAATTGCATCTAAGTAATAGAGTGCAGAAGGTGGTTTTTAATGGTGCAGAATCAGATTACTTACCTGTGGGCATGTTCTGTACTTGGCCCAGTTATATTTATTATTTATATAAATGACTTACCATGTAACATAGTTGGGCCATCAGCTAGGACTTATTTATTTGCAGATGATCTTGCAGCCTGTATAACTGCAGAAACAGCACAGAAGGTGAAATATGAAGCAGACCAGTGCACTGTCAAAGTTGAAAATTGGTGTAAAGCTAATTCCCTTTGTGTCAACCGAAAAAAAACAGACCTGTATGTATCGTGGAATAACAACACTGAACTTGAGCAGAGCAACTGATTCAAAATTATCCTGGGGTAGCAATATAGAAAAAGTGGGAAGCAGCATTAGCAAAGGAATATTTGCTCTCAGGAAGCTGCGTCTTTGTCTAAACATGCCCATACTTAAAGTGGTTTATTTTGCTTTAATACACAGTCACATTTCCTATGGTACAATACTGTGGGGTCATCAAAACAAGGCAGCTAATGTCTTCAAACTACAAAAGAAGGTAATAAGACTGATATTTAGCTTGGCACCCAGAGCTCACTGTAGGCCAAGCTTTACAAAATTACAGATTATGATCCTACCATCAATATTTATACTCCATTGTGTAATGCATACTAAGGAAAACTATACGAATTATCAACAGTATGACATGCGGCATAATTATATCACAAGAAACAAGCAAGATCTAGTTTCTTTCTGATGTAACTATAAAAAAACACAAAAGAGCTTCTTATTCAAGCCCATAAAATTTTTTAATGCCATACCCCACCATATCAGAGATATTCCAATTAAAAAAAAAAAAAGTAAAAGAATTTCTTCTTGAGCTCAACATTTATGAAACGGATGAATTTTTAAGGGAGGCAAAGAATATGGTATGACTACACTTTGTGATCTGTTTTTACATGCTTCTATATATGAGTAAGTCTGTAATTGGCTAAATTTACTATGCAATATCAATTTGTACCAGAAGTTTCTCTGTTTTGTAAGTTTTTGTGTAACATTTATACTATGTATACTTTTGTAATGCCTCAGATGATCTCTGAGGTCTCTACAACAATAAAAATCATTCAATTGTAGACTTCCTTGAGAGTTTCATTTGCTTGCTCTGAGAGGAGCTCTCTTGTTTTCTCATTGACTATAATATTGCTGTCATCAGGGAAGAGAATTTTTTCACCATGAGAAACACTATTGGGAAGGCCATTGATGTATATCAGAAATAGTATTGGTCCTAATTTGATACCTTGCGGAAACCCCATATTAATGTATTTTTGGCCGGCTGTGGTGGCAGAGCAGTACTAGGCACTTCAGTCCGGAACTGCACGACTGCTACGGTTTAGGTTCAAATCCTGCCTCGGGCATGGATGTGTGTAATGTGCTAGGTTTGTTCTGATAAGTGTTTTACTAAATGTTTAGCTCTATTTGAAGTATGTATTATCACTATTCTTTGTACCCTATCTGCTAGGTGTGATCAAAACCAGTCCTTGGTTACCTCTCATATTCCTAATCCTTCTAATTTATTTAGTAGAATCTTGTGGTCGACTGTATCAAAGGACTAATAAAGATCATAAAGGAACCCTCTGACAGACTCTTCTTTATCAAGAGCATCAAGTACAACATTTGTGCATTCTACCACAGCTGACTCCTTATTTTTGCCACAGTAGAAATGAAACTGTGGTTCACTTAAAAGATTAATGAATTATCTGAATAAATACAATCTATTTTTTATAATTACTTCTATTATTTTTGAGAATGGTGACAGCTGGTAATTTTCTGCATTACCTTTCTTAACCTAAGGCACAACTCTTGCCTGTTTTAACTGCTGTGGAAATGTCCCTGGTGTAAAGGATTCATCTACTACGTGTGTTAAGGGACCTTGTATAACCTCTATTGCATTGTTTTAGTACACACTTTGGTACTTCATATAAGCCTACTGACTTTTTATTTTTTAGTTTTGGAACAGTTTTACTGGCTTCATTATCTGTGATTTGAAGTAAAATCATTTATGATTTATGTTTAAATAGTGCAACATTATTTACAGGGGTTATATTTGTTTTGGGGAATTTTTGTCGTAACTTCCCTGCCATACATGAAAAATGCTCATTTACATAGTTTGATAAGTGTTGTGGCTTATTTATTACCTTATCCTCCTCCCTTAGCAGTATGTTATTCTGTCTTTCTTTGCCTCTCCCCATTACTGTTTTTATAACTTTGCTTTTATTCCCTGCAGTATATTTTACTGTGTCATTAAACGACTTTTTTGCAGCTATCAGCACCTTCCTATATATCTTTTTGTATCTATGATAGAAATTTAAGAATTATGGATCATTGTGACTCTTTCCCTTGGAAGTGAGGTATTTAATTGTTTGGGAGGACTTCTTAATACCTGCTGTCATCCATCTACTTTTGTGTGACATTGATACAGACATGCATACTTTTGGAAATGCCTTTTTAAAGTTCAGTTTAAATAATGTGGATTCTTATACACATTGGTTTCCCTATACACTTCATCGCAGCGTTGTTTTGCTAGTTCCTTTGAAAAATCTTTTATTTTCATTTCTGATGGATGTCGTCTGTAGGCTTGTAGTTTAGGGAATGATTTGATGTCTCATTTTACTGTTGTTATTTGACAGAGATGGTCTGATAATCCGACATCTCTTGCAGCTACATATTTATCCCTGTCCATATTTGTGGCCACATGGTCAATTACTGATGAAGTCATTGTAGTAACCCTTGTTGCACTATTGACCAATAGGGACAGGTCAAAACTTTGAAGTATATTTATGTGGGTGCTGCTTTATTCATTTATGATATACGTGTTGATTTTAATGTCCCCACACAGAACTGTGCTGAGCTTTGTACTTGAGACTTTATTTAGAAATTCTATTAGTTTATTGAAAAAAAGTGTCCACACTATCAGTTGGAGATCTATATACACACAAAATTATTACTATCTTGGTGATATGAAACCCTGTTAATTCAAACTGCTGGAGATACTCTTCAGGCTGGGGAACCTGTTGTCTGGATTTATCCTAAAAAGACCTACTTCTCATACTGACGACAACAGGTATTTGACCCTGTGTGGCCCGAGGTCCACCCCCTACTCTTTCACGAATCAGCTGTACCAATCTTCCCTTCCCAGTCCTGTTTAGGTATAGGCCACACCTAGTGAAACTCCATCTGTCGATAGTCCTGACGGGCACCAGAGAAACGTGAGCAAAGTTGGCTTTCCTCAGAACAATCCCTAACCCCACATTGATTTGCCTCACATCTCCATCAAGGTGAGGCCAATCGTGACACCGGAACAGCTCAACAAAGTGTATGTCGGTGCCACAAGTCAGGGAAGCTATCTCGCCCAGGTCTCCACCTATGTCATGTGCCCTATCCCTGTCCAAACTGTTTCCTGCCCCACCCACTATCACTACATGGTGTTCTTTTGTAAAGTCCTTACATAAAAACCCTAAGTCCTCTATCGCAAGACTTAGCCCTGCATTTGGCTGGAACATACTGGTGGCCTGTTATGCTGCCCCTAAACTTTCCTTTAACTCGGGGCCTACAACTCACCCATGCCTACTACCTAGCAGCAGCACTTTCTTTTTCCTAACATTTTGTATATTTCTGAGCTTCTTGGCCTCAGTTGAAGTGTGCTGCACATTTCTTGCTCCGCTTTCTACCAGAGGCTCTGGCAGTGGTAGACACATAGTTTTATCATCAACCCCAAAAACATCAGATCATGTTCCCTTTCTTCCTATCCTCCTACAAGCTGCCAGTTCACTACCACCCTATCTCTCTTCATCCTTATCAGTTCCTTACTCGATTCCTTCAACTGTGCCTCAAGGCCACAGATTTTCCTTTCCTGTACCCCAATCAAAATGTTCCTACTGCATACTCTGCAGTTCCAGGAGAGAGCCTCTTCTGTTCTCCCAAGATTCTCCCCCCACCAGTGAAAATATTTCCTACAAGATTAGCAACAAATCCCTCTAATCACAATGCCATAACAGCTTCCACATTTCTCACTCATGATCAGTTTCGAAAGAATAATTAAGTTTTAAATTTTTCCAGGACACGAGATTGGCTATATGTATGTAAAAATGACATGGATGTCTTACATACCATTGTTGTTGTTTTTGTACTGATTTAGAGATACAATGACAGAAGAATGTATTAGTAATTACTTTGCTTTTAGAGAATTTACTTTACTGTTTGGTCAGGTTTTAAATTTATGCCTAGATCACCTCTAACTAGTAAACACTATGAAACGTGTTAGTTAAAAACTTTTAATTATACTTTTATTGTGACAATAGACACTGATGAAACTAGTAGCTGTCTTTCTTAAATAAATTTTGCCTAATAAAGAAAATTTGAATAGAATTTTTTGTGTTTTGGTTTTCATCATAAAAGTGGTTTGTTCCGTAGATTTAAACCGAGCGAGGTGGCGCAGTGGTTAGCACACTGGACTCGCATTCGGGAGGACGACGGTTCAATCCCATCTCCGGCCATCCTGATTTAGGTTTTCCGTGATATCCCTAAATCGCTTCAGGCAAATGCAGGGATGGTTCCTTTGAAAGGGCATGGCTAATTTCCTTCCCAATCCTTCCCTAACCCGAGCTTGCGCTCCGTCTTTAATGACCTAGTTGTCGACGGGATGTTAAACACTAACCACCACCTAGATTTAAGTACCTGAATTCTCTTCCACAGTTGGAGACCCTCAGTTTGGAAGGCCTTCATCATTGCTTTCATGCTGGTCAGGTTTTCCTCTCCATTTTGTTTTGTATTTTGTGCTGTTTCATCACATCTTCTTGTGTCATCCCCCCCCCCCCCCCCCCCCCCCTGGTGTTGCAGTCATGGTATGAAGTGGGAACTGGGGTGGGTTAGCAGCGATTCCAGCACCATGTCACACATAGCACCATTGGGGTGTCTTATGATCTCCCCCTTCTTCCCTCCAGTTCTTTACTCTTCCTGCCACCCCAGTGTTCCATCTTCATCTTCATTTGCCTGTTTTGCTTCACCATCAACTAGATTGTGCTGTTGGTTTGGAGCTCCCAAAGTCTCTGCCACTTTGGATCTTGGGTCTAATGATGTCACTGTTTTGTTCCTCTCCTCATTCAGACAATCAATCAACATCTGCAGCCAGCAGGCAAGCAGTGAGACTAGGTATCTGCTCTGTTAGCATCTGTGTCAGGGTGTTACTAGCATTAATGACAAGTTTGAAATTATTACTTGTTTCCAAATACAAACAGGCATTTTTGTGCCATGGTAAATTAGAACTACAAAATTATATGCCTAAATTTAGGAAATAATGACTAGCTAAAAACAGAACATTCTGGAATATGAGTTATTTGGTTACAGATAACTTTTCCAAAAGGGGGATTTAAAAAAAAAGTAAAATTATACTGCAAATTGGAACCTAAAAGGCTTTCAGTTGAGTTATATTGCTAATTGAGAATTACTCATTCCTAATTCCAACTGCATGTGTTTATACTGATACTGAAATTATTATTTATTCACGAAATATATTTTTTGGTAAATGTTTACATTATCAGGAAAATTGATTGTGAACAATCAGATGTCAGTATATTCCTTGCTAGAATATGAAAGTATTTAATCTGTTTAACAGTGGTACTAGTGTTACCCATCTAGCTAGATCAAAAATAAATATATATTACAAGTTGATGATTGCAACTCACTCTGTTGCCATGTTGGGACGGTTGTCAAATGTTCCTGAATATGAGCAGTGCGCTGAGCCTCAGTCACAGTCCTCACCGCCCAGCACGGCTTGGGAGAGGACTGACCCAGTGGTGCCAGCATTTTAGGCTGCTGGCACAAGCTGCATCAGTTTCTGGTGGTCCCACGTGTCTGCAGAACTGCCGCACCAGAGGCCGGTGTAGAAGGAAGGAATATTGACATTTGACATGCTGTCAACAGTGAGGTCATCAGAGCATAAGCTCTGATGGTTTCAAGGATGGGGGAGAAAATCGGCCTTGGCCTTTCAAAGGAACCATCCCAGAATTTGCCTCGATTGATCTAGGGAAATAATGGAAAACTTTAAACTGGATGGCAGGACATGGAATAAAGCCACCATGTTCCTGAATATGAGATCAACTCACTAACTAATGTGGTGTAAACCTTCATCCCGAAGTGTTGTCAGTAACTTTGTTTCTCCTGTATCGGGAACTGCCATGGGTATGCAGCTTGAGGAATTTGCTTTCTTTGCTGAAAACAGTCTCCTTTGTGGTGCATGTTTTCTCTTGTTACTCCTTTGTGGGCTAATGAAAGAGACGCCACTACTGGCATGAACAGCACCTACACTAGCCTCCAGTGAAGTTACCATTTTTTTGGCCAGCTAAACTTCAGTATCTGAAATACCAGAAAGAATGTATTAGTAATTACTTTGCTTTTAGAGAATTTACTTTACTGTTTGGTCAGGTTTTAAATTTATGCCTAGATCACCTCTAACTAGTAAACACTATGAAATGTGTTAGTTAAAAACTTTTAATTATACATTTATTGTGACAATAGACACTGATGAAACTAGTAGCTGTCTTTCTTAAACGAATTTTGCACTATCATGAAAACTTGAATAGAATTTTTTGTGTTTTGGCATGCAAACTTTCACGTTATGTTGCAATTATCGGGACTTGAGTTTACACAAAGTTTTTTTTTCAAAAATAAGCTCTATGGAGGCACAAATATTCAATTTTGTGACAAGAATGGACAATACAGCAAATATATAAAACAAAGGAAATTTAAATTTGACACTATTTCCTCTCAAAAAAGTTCTTTTAGTGGATGAAGAAAACACCTGTGATCTCACTCGCCAGACATATTCTCTTCCTGTCTGTTTTAATGTTTGTTTACTTACAAGGCCTGTCACTGAGTGTGGAGGGTAAGCTTTTGGCATACAAAGGTAGCAGGAGCTTCCACACAGCACTCCAAGTATGAGATTAATTATGTGTTATGCACTGTACTGAAATGCCTTGTGAGACATCTATAAATTCAAATATGCTCAATGATACTTTCCTGTTCCAATACACAATGCCTGCATTCTGATTAAGTGTTTACTTATTTGCTTATTTGCTTACAGGATCTGTCACTGGGACAAGCTTTTGGCATACCATGGCAGCAAGAGCATCCACACAGCACACCAGATATGCAATTAATTCTGTGTTACACACTATACTGAAGTGCCTTCTGAGCCATCTCTATATTCATATGCCCAATGTTGCTTTCCTGTTTTGATACACAATGCCTTACAGGACTGTCAGTGAATGAGTGTGTTGGAGGCTAGCTGTGTCTGTCGGTTAGAGAGACCGACAGCTATGCAGGGGCCCAGGTGCAATTCCTGGCCGATTTGGAGAATTTGTCCTCTCAAAGGTTGGCTGTTGTGTTGTGCTTATCACCATTTTACCATTTCTTTAGATGCAAAAAAGCAGTATCAACTGATGTAAACTTGCAGTAGGCGGCTGACTGCTCCTTCATATGATCTCCTGGCCAGATATGCCATACTGTCATTTCATTTCACACTAGGTATGGAACTGATTTCCTGTTATGCACATTATTAAATTAATTGTGAGTCATCTCTGAGTATATGCTCAGTCAGTTTAACATTAATTTGCAGGGCTCTAGAATGAGCAGTGTGTAGTTGTGTGCACTATGGTCCATTGTCGTGACACCTAGCATGGCAATGCAGCATGCAACTGTAACGGTGTCAACAGCACAGGGAAGTGTTGTCTACCTCACTGGATGGTGGTACATGAGAAATAGAGTTGTCACAATGACCAGTCTGACCTGAGTATCGCAGGTTTGCATGTTGGCCAGTGGGTATTTGGACCAAATCCAGTAATACTCAGACATGAAGATTTGTTTATCTTTAACATCACAGAATCATGTTCCTGTATCTTCTCCATCCTCCCTCCCCACTCCTCAGTGGAAGAGGGTCACAATTATTTTGTGAGTTTGTGCACATGAGGCTCCTAGTAATTGGATCCTTTCTACTTTTCAAAACTGCATTAACTTTCCCGTGCTCGTCCATCCCTGTCCTCAATCCTTCCCCTTCTTTACATCTCTGTTTCCTTGCTTACATTGGCCTGGCTATCTTTTTTTTTTTGTTGCTATCCCTTACAGTATTATTCTTCTTGCTTTACAATTCCCTTTTTGGAATTTTTGGTCCCTCTTTGGGGATTGAACTCCTCTAAATTTTGTCTCCATGGTGTGAGCCAGCTGTGGAACAACACCATACATGAAGTCTTTGGCATGTGGGCTTACCACCTCTTCCATTTTTTACCTGAAGTTATTGTCCTTTTTGTGCTGTACAGCTAACACAGTAGTCATTTCATGTGCTTAGGGTGTTATGTACTCTTTTGATGAAGTCCTCCGAAGACAGGGATGACAGTTCTGATACACGAGCTGCCACCTCCCTGTGTATGCCTAGTAGTAGTGGCTTGTCATTCTGGAGAATTGGATCTCTCAGAAACAGCCCCTATGCCATGTGGCCCTTGGTGGGGCTGGGAAGAGCCCCTGATTGGTTTTGGTGCTATCAGGGTGTACACTTTGTGTATCAAACACATCAGACTAAAAAAAAAAACGGCTTTTCTATGGCTGCCCATTTAGTCAAGAATGACTTTTCCACCTACAACTTCCCCCTCCCTCGATATCCCCTCATGGGAGGAGGGTCAGACTCGCTGGCTTGGGATGAAATCTTTTCCCCATTATCTGGTCTCTATCAAGACTGACAAGGACACCTTCCCACCACGAACCGATTATTTTTGGTAGAAACTATCAAAGACAAGTTTGGCAAACCATTACTCCTCACTAGCCTTTGAATATGCTTCAGGGTGTCTTTTTCATAGAGACCTCATCTTCCAAACTGGTGAAGTGTGGGCAGTCTGGAGTGGCAAGGCATTCATTTTGTTCATCATATTCAGAAAGGCACTAAGGACAACCACACCGATAATGACCACTTTATTCTGGTCTTTGAAGGGGATACCCCCCAGAAAAGGTACAGCTGTACAGCAGATCCTGTATGCAATGAATGAGGATGCCCAGGTGTGCCTTTGTTCTACTGACCATGTGTATTTATTGTCACAACTGTCGCTGGATTGCCCAGATTGTAAGAAGGAAAGAATATATTGGGGTATACGTCCAGTGACCATTTATCATATGCTGAGGCTCTTCAGAAATACGATCAGCTTCGCCTTAAGTCTACGACATCTACCATTGACTCTGTTACGTCCTTTCCCCCTTATCCCAGTGATGCCTCACTCTTCTCTCCCTCTCCCCTGAACTTACATCTTCCTCCCCTCCAACTGTTGTTCCTTTCATCCACCAGAGAAGTGCCTCTTCTCTGGTGTCTGCTGGTATTAGGGCCTCTTCTCAGTCCAAGAGTCTGCTGGTACACATCGTCCGTGGAACTGTCAGCTCTAGCATCCCCAAGGTTGCCTGGTCTCTCTCTTTATAGTACTAGCAGTAGCCTCTCTCCCCCCTTGCCTCTCTGGCATCTAGCTAGTGTCCTCCTCTACTTATGAAAGAGAAGAAGGAACATAAGTCCTGGGATGAGGACACTCTATTGCTGAGGAGGATGGCATTCCATAGGGTTCAGTGTTAAGCATCATTTTCCTCATCACTATTAAAGGACTTGTGACCTCCGTCAAATGGTTGGTCACACCGGCTCTTCATGTGGATGACTTCTGTGTCTGAGTTATTTAACACTTGGTGGCCTTTGTGAAGTGAAATTTCCAGGGTGCCATGTGGTATGCTTCTGCATGGACCTTCTCACATAGTTATCAGTTTTCTCCTCTTAAATTGTGGGTGGTACATTTCTGTCACCATATTGTGTACGATGCCTACTGGAGCTCTATCTCGAGACCCAATTTCTGATTGTGGTCCCCCCACTTCCATTCCTTGGGTCTTTTTTTTGACAAGAAATTTACTTGGTCACCCCATATCCACCTTTGGAGATTCGCTGTCTCCATAAACTCAATGTCCTCCACTTCTTTCCCCACACCTCGCGGAGGAGGTGTGTGTGTGTGTGTGTGTGTGTGTGTGTGTGTGTGTGTGTGTGTGTGTGTGTGTGTGTGTGTGTGTGCAGATTGTTTGACTCCTCACCATCTTTGTTGGGCCTTAGTTTTGTCCCTTCTGGGCCATGGTTGCCAAATTTAGGGCTCAGCTGCTCCTTCCATACTGATCCTCTTGGATCAGGTCAACCTTTGTGGTATCTGTCTGATCATCAGTACCTGGCTGAAGCTGGGGTTGTCCCCCACTCACTGCCCTTTTGGTTCAACAGTCTAAGCTTCTTGTTTCCAATGCCATCACCATCTTCTCTTTCCCCACACATCCCTTCTATTTTATATTTTAGCAGCTCCAGGACATTGCCCACCCTGCAGGTGAGTTTAACAGTTGGGCTGCTCTTTGCCATGATTTTTATCTTCGCTCTTTGTCCTGTTCCCCATTCTCTCCAAAACCTCCTCCCCCTTGGTTAGTTCGTTGATCCCAGATTCAGAGGGATCTCTCCTGGGGGTCTGTGTTTCATTGTTTGTTCTGCCATCTTTTATGGGAGTTTCAGGCTGCTGTTGTGTTTTAATATAATGGCTCTAGGCTCTAAATCTGCTAATTGCAAGGGATGTGCCTTCATGCCTTCTGCTGGCAAGTAACACCATCTCTTACCTGCCACATGTTGCATGTGTACTGCATAGCTAATGACCATTTACCAGGTCTTTAGTATGTTAAACAGTCCTCTCCCACCCACGTCATGTGCAGACTCAATAAGTGCCCTTGAGGCTATCAGACAGTGGTTTTCCCTCCCTCTTCTCCGTCTATGACATCTAAGACCACCTTACCAATCTTGACCATGCTGGTTGTTCAGTCGACTTTTTTTGGGTTCCCACTCATGTGGGTATCACAGGTAATGAGCTGCTGATCCTTTGGCTCGGGGGTGTAGCCCCTTTGTGTGACCTCTCTGGTGCTGCGTATGCAGCCTCATGACAAATTCCTTTTTGCTCAGCCTGACTCTTGGAGGCCCACCCCCTGCCTAATAAACATATTGCGATAAGAGGACTCTTGCCGCATGGCCCACTGGGGATCTACCATCTTCTGCGATCTTCGTATTGGTCATATAAGGCTGAATCTAAGCCTCTTAATCCTTAATGATATGTACCCCCAAACCCCCACTGTCATCCACATTTTATGAGACTCTCCTACCATTTGGACTTTTGCACTAAATATGCTCTTCCATTTTCCATGTCACAGATGGTAGCAGACAACCTTACATAGTTACATCTGTCTTTGGTTTTCATCATAAAAGTGGTTTGTTCCCTAGATTTAAACCGAGCGAGGTGGCGCAGTGGTTAGCACACTGGACTCACATTCGGGAGGACGACGGTTCAATCCCATCTCCGGCCATCCTGATTTAGGTTTTCCGTGATATCCCTAAATCGCTTCAGGCAAATGCAGGGATGGTTCCTTTGAAAGGGAATGGCCAATTTCCTTCCCAATCCTTCCCTAACCCGGGCTTGCGCTCCGTCTCTAATGACCTCGTTGTCGACGGGATGTTAAACACTAACCACCACCTAGATTTAAGTACCTGAATTCTCTTCCACAGTTGGAGACCCTCAGTTTGGAAGGCCTTCATCATTGCTTTCATGCTGGTCAGGTTTTCCTCTCCATTTTGTTTTGTATTTTGTGCTGTTTGATCACCACCCCCTCTTCTTGTGTCATCCCCCACCCCCCCCTGGTGTTGCAGTCATGGTATGAAGTGGGAACTGGGGTGGGTTAGCAGTGATTCCAGCACCATGTCACACATAGCACCATTGGGGTGTCTTATGATCTCCCCCTTCTTCCCTCCAGTTCTTTACTCTTCCTGCCACCCCAGTGTTCCATCTTCATCTTCATTTGCCTGTTTTGCTTCGCCATCAACTAGATTGTGCTGTTGGTTTGCTGCTCCCACAGTCTCTACCACTTTGGATCTTGGGTCTAATGATGTCACTGTTTCGTTCCTCTCCTCATTCAGACAATCAATCAACATCTGCAGCCAGCAGGCAAGCAGTGAGACTAGGTATCTGCTCTGTTAGCATCTGTGTCAGGGTGTTACTAGCATTAATGACAAGTTTGAAATTATTACTTGTTTCCAAATACAAACAGGCATTTTTGTGCCATGGTAAATTAGAACTACAAAATTATATGCCTAAATTTAGGAAATAATGACTAGCTAAAAACAGAACATTCTGGAATATGAGTTATTTGGTTACAGATAACTTTTCCAAAAGGGGGATTTAAAAAAAAAGTAAAATTATACTGCAAATTGGAACCTAAAAGGCTTTCAGTTGAGTTATATTGCTAATTGAGAATTACTCATTCCTAATTCCAACTGCATGTGTTTATACTGATACTGAAATTATTATTTATTCACGAAATATATTTTTTGGTAAATGTTTACATTATCAGGAAAATTGATTGTGAACAATCAGATGTTAGTATATTCCTTGCTAGAATATGAAAGTATTTAATCTGTTTAACAGTGGTACCAGTGTTACCCATCTAGCTAGGTCAAAAATAAATATGTATTACTAGTTGATGATTGCAACTCCCTCTGTTGCCATGTTGGGACGGTTGTCAAATGTTCCTGAATATGAGCAGTGCGCTGAGCCTCAGTCACAGTCCTCACCGCCCAGCACGGCTTGGGAGAGGACTGACCCAGTGGTGCCAGCATTTTAGGCTGCCGGCACAAGCTGCATCAGTTTCTGGTGGTCCCATGTGTCAGCAGAAATGCCGCACCAGAGGCCGGTGTAGAAGGAAGGAATATTGACATTTGACATGCTGTCAACAGTGAGGTCATCAGAGCTTAAGCTCTGATGGTTTCAAGGATGGGGGAGAAAATCGGCCTTGGCCTTTCAAAGGAACCATCCCAGAATTTGCCTCGATTGATCTAGGGAAATAATGGAAAACTTAAAACTGGATGGCAGGACACGGAATAAAGCCACCATGTTCCTGAATATGAGATCAACACACTAGCTAATGTGGTGTAAACCTTCATCCCGAAGTGTTGTCAGTAACTTTGTTTCTCCTGTATCGGGAACTGCCATGGGTATGCAGCTTGAGGAATTTGCTTGCTTTGCTGAAAACAGTCTCCTTTGTGGTGCATGTTTTCTCTTGTTACTCCTTTGTGGGCTAATGAAAGAGACGCCACTACTGGCATGAACAGCACCTACACTAGCCTCCAGTGAAGTTACCATTTTTTTGGCCAGCTAAACTTCAGTATCTTAAATACCAGAAACAATTTCTGCCAGTACCTCTGTGTCACTGGAACTGACTGGCTTCAGAATTTTCCTCTCCCTCATTAATGAAAGCAATGCTTCCAACATTCATAAGTTGTACATCTGGTAATTCTGAAATTTCAAACGGTTTTTCTTCTGTACTCTCTACTTCATAAACATTATGTATATGCTTGAACGTATTTAACTCAATGCTATAATCAATACATGCGTAGTAATATCTATGAATGCTTACTTTACATTCAGTGCACACTAATTTTGAGTTACATTGGATAATATTTATATTTTCTTCCAAAAGGCAAACTTCAAGTGATTTTGTGGCTGGTACTTCCCAACCTCTGCCTATCTTTCTAGTTGAGTCCTTATTCATCAAAATACTGGATTTGTGCTTACGGTGAATGTTTTTCATTTTACTTGTCAGTTTTTGTTTCACAATGACAATGAGCCTGTCAAACAGATTTGCTGTTACAAGCAACCTGTATCCAAATGTTTCACTGGCTTTGCATTACCATGTAGAGGAAGTGGTGGTAATATGGCTCCTGCAACAAATATGCCGCCGCCCCCCCCCCCCTTAATGTCTTAATAATATTCAGCTGAACTCTAGTGGTGACAGCTGGAACTAGTGTACTAGTATCCTCCCTGGCCTGGAGGAGCACTGGAAGCAGGTCAGTACAGTGGTTGAGTGACAGTGAGGTTATATTTTTCAAGCTCCTGTTCAAAACATTGTGAGGTATGTGAATTTCACTTTATTAATGTACAATTATTCGTTAATACTTAGATGCAAGCACCATGCATACAACCTAGTATGTATTGGCAACAGTTTCAAATAGAATAGATTAAAAGGTGTGCTTTTATTGCATTTTAAGCTGTTTACACTAGTTAACAAGGTGTAAGTGACTGTAATATGGCCCCCATTGGTGCTCGTAATGTGGACCTCAGGGTCCATATTACGAGGGTCAGTCAAAAAGTAATGCCTCCTATTTTTTTTTTCTACGTTTAATTGTCAGGAAATTTAAATGCAATTACATAGGTTGAAAACCACAACATTGAGGATCATTTTGTCATTTTTTAATGTAATCTCCGCCCATCTTTACAGTTTTGGTCCATCTTTGAACAAGGGCATGTATCCCAGCACGGTAAAAATCACAGCTCTGCTTCCTAAGCCATTGACGCACGGATGTTTTGACGGCCTCCTCATCTTCAAAATGAATCCCACGATGAGCTTCTTTTAGTGGCCCGAACAGATGGAAGTCTGATGGTGCCAGGTCAGGGCTGTATGGGGGACGAGGCAAAACTTCCCATCCAATTTTGACAATCTCGTCAGAGGTGTGACGACTGGTGTGTGGTCTTGCATTGTCATGCAAAAGAAGAACATCTGCCATTGATTTTGTTGGGCGAACTCGCTGAAGACGTGCTTTAAGTTTTTTGAGGGTTGTGACGTATTGAACAGAATTTATTGCGCATCCCTGCTCCAAAAAATCAACCAGAATCACACCCTCTGTATCCCAGAAAACTGTTGCCATAACTTTCCCTGCCGATCGCACAGTTTTGAATTTTTTCTTCCTCGGCGAGCTTGTGTGACGCCACTCCATTGACTGCCTCTTTGATTCGGGTTCAAAAAAATGCACCCATGTTTCGTCCCCGGTCACAATTTTTTTCAGAAACATATCTCCCTCCAAACGGAAGCGCTGCGAGTGTTGGGAGGCTATTGTTTTCCTTGCCTCTTTATTCTGATCGGTTAACATTCTTGGAACCCACCGTGCACAAACTTTTGAGTACCCCAATTGTTTAATAATCGTGATCACACTGCCTTTACTAAGAGAAATAATGCGACACACTTCATCTGCAGTCACCCGACGGTCATCACGAATGATGTCATCAACTTGCTGAATGTTGTGTGGAGTCACTGCACTCACCGGCCTGCCGCTCCGCTTTTCGTCAGTCAACGGTGTTTGCCCTTCAGCTTCCTTACAACGACGAACCCATCGTCTAACAGTGCTGACATCCACTGTCACAACACCATACACCTTCTTCAGTCTTTCATGAATGTGTATGGCCGTTTCACCTTCTGCATTCAAGAATTCAATCACACAACGCTGTCTCAAACGAACATCGATGTCGGCCATCTTACAAACTTCTGCTGTGCTGCCACCTGTTGACACAGAAAGTTACTACTGCAGTGGATTGCAGAAGAAGGTTTGAGGAATGGCGCCAAATTCAAATTTTTCACTTAACTTAATTTTTTTAAGTAGAAAAAAATGGGAGGCATTGCTTTTTGACCGACCCTCGTATAAGCATTCCTTAAAATGTTTTTATTTCTGTTTTCAGATGCCTAGAACTAATCTGGCACCTAAATGAACCCCCAAAAGGCAGGTGTGGGATAAAAACCAAATGCGAGAGGCAGTGTCTGCTGTTGTAGGAAAAATAATGGAAGTTAAAAAAGCAAGCATCGAAACATTGTGCAGTCCCAAAAACAACTCTGTGCCAGTATCTGTATGAGGCTAATACATCACAGATGGCAGATGTTGAAACTAAAAAGCTTGGAAGAAAACCAGCTCTACCAGCCGCCCTAGAAAGTGAACTAGTGGTTTACTTACAGAATATGGAGGTCTAATTCTATGCTTTTACTAGTATGGATGTTAGAAAAATGGCCTACCAACTTGCAGTTAGGAATGGAATTGCAACAAACTTCAGAAATGAAATTGCTGGAAGGGCTGGTCTTGACCATTTCCTTCGACTTCATGAAGATACGCTTTCAATTAGAAAGCCAACTGGAACATGATATGCTCGAGCAAAAGGCTTTTCCCATGAGAGTATTAACTCATTCCACGACTTGCTATGAGCTGAATACTGGAAATATAAATATCCAGAAGATCGTATATGAAACGTTGACAAAACAGACCTTAGTGTAGTTCAGACTAAGATACCACAAGTAATTGCAAGCAGAGGTAAATGCCGAAGTTGTTCTCTGACTGCTGCAGAGTGTGGGTCTCTAGTAATGGTCATCTGTTTGCTGAGTGCAGGACGTTCTTATGTTGCCCTGATGTTCATATTCCCGCGAACGGAAGAGGGTGAATACCATTGTTTCATCTGATTTGCTGTACAAAAAAAGAGGAAAAGAACTTTGCCAAAGACTCCCTAGTGAGATAAGCTTCTACATCCTTATATATGTCCTCTAGCCATGCCTGCTTAGCCATTTTGCACTTCCTGTCGATCTCATTTTTGAGACGTCTGTCTTCCTTGTTGCCTGCTTCATTTACTGCATTTTTATATTTTCTCCTTTCACCAATTAAATTAAATATCTCTTCTGTTACCCAAGGATTTCTGATAGCCCTCGTCTTTTTACCTATTTGATCCTCTGCTGCCTCCACTACTTCATCCCTCAAAGCTATCCATTCTTCTTCTACTGTATTTCCTTCCCTTGCCAAAGAGACACACTATATCATAGCGTCCAATAGGTTTGCTTTTATGGAGCATCCACTGCCAAATATTCTCGCTGTAGTGAGTCCTAAGTGCACCCATACATGTACGATCTAGCGGTTGCAGGACAAGAACAATTAGCCTCAATAGCTTTGTCATTCTTAGGCGGCAGTTCATTGTTACCATTTGCTGAAACCTGGAAGCTTGATCATCCAACCTGTTGGCGTCGACTTTTTAGCTGGTGTGCTAGGTGAAGGCAATTCCAATCGTTCAGCTCCAGATATAATAACCTCTTTTTCTGATGGCCTATCAAGTACGATGTCAGTTTTCTCTGCTGGGTAGAAGTCTGCATCGGTGAATACGGACGGGTCCATGGGCCATACTCCAGTAGCTTTGAAACCTTTAATATCAGATTTCATTGTTGCACTTTTGATGAAAAAAGCGTTGAAATTTGAAAGACTACCGCGGCCTGAACATCCCTCAGTCCATACGCGGAGTCAGTGGAGGAGAGATGCGACAGGTATATATACCACACCACCCACCGGCCTAAAACGTCAGTCAACAGGAGTAACCTCATGATGATGGCACGCTACGCCGTGACTGGAACACGATAGTAGGAAAAGGAAGAGAAGGAATCGTAGTAGGTGAATATGGATTGGGGTTAAGAAATGAAAGAGGAAGCCCCCTGGTAGTATTTTGCACAGAGCATAATTTAATCATAGCTGCATGCCCAAGAGACCTTCAAGCATATTCATATTATATTAATATCCAGAAAGACAATAATTTCAACACAGTCTAACATTTGTTGGACTGTGATGATACGGTAACAACTTTGATATAGCTTCCAGTTTGCGGAACTGGCGGCTGTTCAGGGGAGGCCCTTTGGGCAGGACTTGTTCCGGGTGAAATCCTGGCGCTAAGGGCACGTGTCGGTTATGCCATCGGCACTCGGACTCTTCATTCGAACGTAGAGCGTCCAGAATGCCGAGTTTGTGTCGTCATAGCATGGAAAACGCACGCTGGGGAGTCTTTCCAAATGCGCAGAGCAATATCTAGCAAGACAGATATTCTGAAAGTGTGTTTGAACATTGACCAACGAGATGGAAGAACGCCTTGTACGCCACATGCACGCCATCTCTTCAGTACAGACTCGCCATACGCCATACTGGCTTTCAGTTGATGTTGGTTTCAAGGTATAGTCTGTCTGTTAACACAAGAGCGAGCAGCGCTTTTGGTGGGGGAAGCGGCCTTTTCCGGGAGAACCCTGCCACTGGCCTACAGGGGCACCCAAAATCAGTTGCCTGTTACCTGTCTAGCGGTGAAGATCGGCGTGCAGTTGTGTACAATACGTCGTTTCTGTGCGTGAGATCTTTGTTGCCAGCATCAGTCAGTTAACTTGGTGTAGGCCCTACTCACTGACATACTTCGTATCTGGAAGTGCTGGATAACCGCCTTGCATTGCAAGAAAATTGCAGAAGACGAAGAGGAGCTATTTGCGGAGTACATTTCCCCACCATGTTATAGTTCTGGGTGGAGAATTTAATTTGCCAGATATACCAGGTGACCAAGAAGTCAGTATAAATTTGAAAACTGAATAATGTAGGTAGGGAAGTACAAATTGACACACATGCTTGGAATGACATGGGATTTGATTAGAACAAAAGTTCAGAAAATGTCCGACAGATGGCGCTTCATCTGATCAGACTAGCATAACAAAGTAAGACAAAGCAAAGATGATGTTCTTTACAGGAAATGCTCAATATGTCCACCATCACTCCTAAACAGTAGTTGTAGTCGAGGAATAATGTTGTGAACAGCACTGTGAAGCATGTCCAGAGTATGTGGTGAGGCATTGGCGTTGGATGTTGTCTTTCAGCATCCCTAGAGATGTCGCTCGATCACGATACACTTGCGACTTCAGGTAACCCCAAAGCCAATAATCGCACGGACTGAGGTCTGGGGACCTGGGAGGCCAAGCGTGACTAAAGTGGTGGCTGAGCACACGATCGTCACCAAACGACGCGCATAAGAGATCTGTCCGACATTTCGTGAAATCTTTTTTCTAATAAATCCCCATGTCATTCGAAGCATGTGTGTCAATTTTTACCTCTCTATCTACATTATTCCGTGGTTTATCACTTTTTCAAATTTATACTGACTTTTTGATCACCCGGTAGACTGGGAGACTCAAACGTTTATAACGGGTGGCAGGGACAAAGACCCCAGTGAATTTTTTTTTAAAGTGCTTTATCTGAAAACTACCTTGAACAGTTAAACAGAGAACCGACTCGTGGCGATAACAAATTAGACCTTCTGGTGACAAACAGACCCGAACTATTTGAATCAGTTAATGCAGAACAGGGAATCAGCGATCATAAAGCGGTTACTGCATCAATGATTTCAGCCGTAAATAGAAATATTACAAAAGGTAGGAAGATTTTTCTGTTTAGCAAAAGTGACAAAAAGCAGGTTTCAGAGTACCTGATGGCTCAACACAAAAGTTTTGTCTCAAGTACTGATAGTGTTGACGATCAGTGGAGAAAGTTCAAAACCCTCGCACAATATGCGTTAGATGAGTATGTGCCAAGCAAGATCGTAAGAGATGGAACCGAGACACCGTGGTACCACAACTGAGTTACAAAAACTGCTGCGGAAGCAAAGGGGGCTTCACAGCAAACATAAACATAGCCAAAGCCTTGCAGACAAACAAAAATTACGCGAAGCGAAATGTAATGTGAGGAGGGCTATGCGAGAGGCGTTCAGTGAATTCGAAACTAAAGTTCTGTGTACTGACTTGGCAGAAAATCGTAAGAAATTTTGGTCTTATGTCAAAGCAGTAGGTGGATCAAAACAAAATGTTCAGACACTCTGTGACCAAAATGGTACTGAAACAGAGGATGGCAGACTAAATGCCGAAATACTAAATGCCTTTTTCCAAAGCTGTTTTACAGAGGTAAACTGCACTGTAGTTCCTCCTCTAGACTGTCGCACAGATGACAAAATGGTAGATATCGAAATAGACGACAGAGGGATAGATAACAATTAAAGTCACTCAGAAGAGGAAAGGCCGCTGGACCTGATGGGATACCAGTTCGATTTTACACAGAGTACGTGAAGGAACTTGCCCCCTTTTTGCATCGATGTCCCGAGGGTCTCTAGAAGAGCGTAGCGTTCCGAACGATTGGAAAAGGGCACAGGTCATCCACGTTTTCAAGAAGGGACGTCGAACAAATGTGCAGAACTATAGACCTATATCTCTAACGTCGATCAGTTGTAGAATTTTGGAACACGTATTATGTTCCAGTATAATGACTTTTCTGGAGACTAGAAATCTAGTCTGTAGGAATCAGCATGGGTTTCGAAAAAGACGGTCGTGTGAAGCCCAGCTCGCGCTATTCGGCCACGAGACTCAGAGGGCCATAGACACGGGTTCACAGGTAGATGCCGTGTTTCTTGACTTCCACAAGGCGTTCGACACAGTTACCCACAGTCGTTTAATGAACAAAGTAAGAGCATATGGACTATCAGACCAATTGTGTGATTCGATTGAAGAGTTCCTAGATAACAGAACGCAGCATGTCATTCTCAATGGAGACAAGTCTTCCGAAGTAAGAGTGAGTTCAGTTGTGCCGCAGGGGAGTGTCGTAGGACCGTTGCTATTCACAATATACATAAATGACCTTGTGGATGACATCGGGAGTTCACTGAGGCTTTTTGCGGATGATGCTGTGGTATATCTAGAGGTTGTAACAATGGAAAATTGTACTGACAGGCAGGAGGATATGCAGCGAATTGAAGCATTGTGCAGGGAATGTCAATTGCATCTCAATGTAGACAAGTGTAATGTGCTGCGAATACCTAGAAAGATAGATCCGATACCATACAATACTACATAACTATACAATACAATACAATACAATACATAACTACAATATAGCAGGTCAGCAACTGGAAGCAGCTAATTCCACAAATTATCTGGGAGTACGCATTAGGAGTTATTTAAAATGGAATGATCATATACAGTTGATCGACGGTAGAACAGTTGTTAGACTGAGATTCATTGGAGGAATGCTAAGGAAATGCAATCCGAAAACAAAGGAAGTAGGTTACAGTACGCTTGTTCGCCCACTGCTTGAATACTGCTCACCAGTGTGGGATCCGTACCTGGTAGAGTTGATAGAAGAGATAGAGAAGATCCAACGGAGAGCAGCGCGCTTCGTTACAGGATGATTTAGTAATCGCGAAAGGGTTAAGGAGATGACAGACAAACTCCAGTGGAAGATTCTGTAGGACAGACGCTCAGTAGCTCGGTACGGGCTTTTGTTGAAGTTTCGAGAACATACCTTCACCGAGGAGTCAAGCAGTATATTGCTCCCTCGTACGTATATCTCGCGAAGAGACCATGAGGATAAAATCAGAGAGATTAGAGCCCATTCAGAGGCATACCGACAATCCTTCTTTCCACGAACAATACGAGACTGGAATAGAAGGGGGAGAACTGATAGAGGTAGTCAAGGTACCCTCCGCCACACACCGTCAGGTGGCTTGCGGAGTATGGATGTAGATGTAACCAGCGTTCGATCGTCTGTAATGTTATGTTACAGCGTGTGTTAAGGAGGTGACACGAAAAGAACTGTTGGCTACTGTTACCCGTTCCAAGCAAAGGGCTCCAATTTATGCAGACGTCAGCCACGCCTAAGGAAGGAACGCGAAAATAAACCGCGTGGTTTACAGGGATCGCCACGAAGGAAAAGTAGTAACTTTGGGAGGAAACCCGTCGTCGTAGACAATTTGTTAAAATCGATCCTTCCACAAACGATGGAGGACTTTTACATAAATAAAAAAAAATTGTGCCGCCACTACGGAAACTACTTATTGCCGTGAAACAAAAATCCATTTTCCATGTTTATACCAGTTTTACTCATAACAGACTCACCAAAGGGAATATTTAAATTTTCTAAAATTCCATACACTTTATTCTCTAACCTTTTTTTACACAAAACAAATAATCGTTGACGCTACTAAAACTCAGGTATCCTTTTTGACAGCGGACAATAGAGCAAATAGCCAATCTGCAAAACATTTCAGACACGTTTACGAAGGCAGTGACAAGAAATGTAGTGCAAATCGGACTAGTAAAACACACGAAATTGTAAATTGCAAGAATTGTTAAGTTTCAACGCAGTCCTTCAAAGAAAACTTCTACCTTTTAGCGGAAACACAAAGTGAGAATAATTCTTAAATTCTACAAATTCATTGCGCTTTATGGGGTAGCAGTAGAGGAACATACATTCACATGAACAGGCATTCGGGTCCATGATTGTAGTAGAATCCTGACTTACGAACATATGTTAATATTATTTACTCTATAGCGTTTTGTTTCGGCAAAAGCTATCGTATTTTGTATTCTATACGGTATTACAACACTTGTCTAAAACATTAACGCCGCCGGACCGTATATGCAGACGGATGCGCCGCCGCCGGTTTAAAGCGCGCGTCGCGGCAGGGCGGTACTGCGTCGTGAGACAGCCTCTGGAGGCGCCCCGTGACGTGGCTGGGTAGCCAGAGTGAGGACTCGCTCGCTCTTCAGTGTACCGACGGACTATAAACGGGCACAGTGAGGGTACATAAGAAACGCGTTGTCGCTGATACAATCTGTCATATTTCAGTGTCAGCTAATGACGTACAGGTATCTACCATTAAAACTTTCAGTAGACGGTCAGATTCAAAGTATGGCCATTCAACAGTCACAGTCGGTAGAGCGAAATATGAGGTAGCTGGTAATGTGATTCTTGTTTGCGCCTCAGCGGATCCGAATATTTTTATTACTAGTCTCAGCTTTTTCTGTTAGGATCTGATACTTTCTTTTCAGTGCAATAAAAGTATATTCTATAATATTCGATGTTACATAAGTATAAGTACGTTCCATCTGAGGAAGGAGTTTGTTCGAATGGTTTAATCTACAAGACAGATTGCACTACATGCAGTAAGATATAACAAGAAAGTGTAAAATAAGCTTTTTAATTTCACATGTTGTGAAGATTCTGGTGCTGAATAGGAGCAGTTATAAAGTATGACTTTGAATCGCGCTATTTGTTATGGAACTTTTATAAGCGGATGTCCTTTCTGACTGGACTTGACACTTCTCTTTCTGCCTTATAACATGTCCGTGGATACTACAGGCAGAACAACGTGACTCTCACACGGACAAGAGAGCAAAGGCGCGTTTTAATAGCGCTAGCTTAAGAATTTTACACCCATCCATTTTGTAAAGTGGGTGATAGAGAGAAACGTGTGACGAGGGCCTCCCGACCGCCACTTCGGCGACTTGCGCGTCGTTGGGGATGAAATGATGACGATTAGGACAACACGACACCCAGTCCCTGAGCAGAGAAATTCTCCAGCCGGGAATCGAACCCGGGCCCTTAGGATTGACAGTCTGTCACGCTGACCACTCAGCTACTGGGGGCGGCCAACCGGGTGACGTGTGATCCAGATGCCATCGACAGCTGCTGCTGGCGAGCGCTGCGATCGCATGTACCACACTGAGACGCACGTGCCGTATGCACGAGTCACATCGTTTCAGGGCGTTCGGCAGCACTTTTATCTTGGCACGCTCAACACTGACGTTCACAACACCGTCCGTGTAGTGACGGCATTACGCTTCCCTAAAACAGTGCACGGAGATCGGCGCAAATACTGTTGAGTGGTACTTAAAATAGGGAAATAAATTAGTGAAATCAATGTGAAGTGAAGTATAAATTAAAAAAATAAATGAGAAACTTACTTTAGCTTAGAAGAGTTGCACCCTGGCAAAGCAGAAGAGGCAATGACCGCGAAGTCAGCACATTCAGGAGAAGCCATCGTCCTCCCCCAAGTAAGCAGAAGCTGTCGATTCAGCCGTCAGGGCATCGCCCGTCCGGCTCACGTGTTTCTCTATTGTCACATGTGATCAAAGGCCCTCGCCTACATTCCGAGAGCCAATGACCGACGTTAAGAAGGTTCTTTGCGAATCTTTTCGACGTGGCAGAAGAGGCAACGACAGCGATGTTGTTCACCTCCAGTGAACTGAAATGATAAATACGCGAGACACAGTGGGCCCGACAGGAGTAGCTTTCAGTTCAGTTCCGGTACAGTCGGTGGTGAAGACTGTCATTCAGTAAGAGACTACATCGTACACAGAAGCACCGAGTCCGCCGCTGTAATGGAATAGCAAGCAGCAGCCTCGGCGCCAGAAGACAGAAGGTATTTGAGGCCCGATTTTTATGTACCCGAATGACTCGTGAGGACGGGAAGGAGACAGCCTCACATCAGCAGTCACCTGTGAGCTGGGACGAAGACCTGGCAAGCAGGAGTCCGTCGTTCGAGTCCGGGACACTGGCCATCCCCAGCCGCTGCGCTGGCCGACACACGTGGCAGCTTAGAGAAGAGAAACACTGGGACACCACATCCGAGGTGTCACCGTCCGATTCACGACTTCGTCCTCAATAATTAAACGGGCCACCTCGCGATGCGCGTTTCCAGTCAACTGGCCGAAACGGCGACTCGAGATACACACCGCCGTGCGTAATCAGACGCCACCGCTCACGCAAGCAGAAGGATTCGCAAACGACACAGCTGCCAGTATCCCAGCCACAACAATCCAGCAAGAAACCCTTGTACAAAACTTTCAATAAAAGTTATCTTATGTGAAACTTCTGTTTCATTCTACCTCATACCTGAGCCAAGGATGAACCCACCCTGCAAAAATGTTGTTAACAGAGGAAAAGTAATTTATTTAGTGTTTTTCGCCCTGACATAATGCTTTAGGATCAAGTGCCCTTCGCAGTAATGCTCATCCTAACAGCTGACCAGCACAAACAGAGAAAACCCAGTTACAGTACGGAGTAGAGAAGAGCGGAGAGTATTCGTGGTGAAGGGGCGCCGTCGAGAATAGCGACGACTACAGATACGGCGGGTCCTCTGTGTCAGGGGACGAAAAGCAGTTCGCTATCAAATTAACGAACAATGCTAACAAGTTAGAAATTACTACAATAATAGTGATTGCGATATTTCTCTCGGCAGTTTAAAACCGAGTAAGTGAGCGAGTAAGGTAACCAGGAAAATAGCAATAGCTACAGTTGTGCAATAGCATACAATGTAAAGAATTTGAAGCAAATAGTGTCAGATTAAGTAATACTACAGTTAACGGTAACAGTCGAAGACACTAGCAGGAAGATAATTACGGAGTTACAGTTACAAGAACAATAGGTAAAGGCACAGAAACAGAGATAGTTGGAGAGTAGATGCAATTTCAAGATGGCATTCAGAGAAGGAGAGATGTTGCAAAAGATTAGTATTAAATTAAGGTGAGAGGTGTTAAGTTTTCGCTTTGGCTCGCGTAGTTTCTCTTGATGCTGTTCAGTTCTGAGACGTTTCTAAATGCGTTCTTTTCAGGGGTGGGGGGGTCTCAATTACGTTGCCGTCCAGAGTCCGTACATTCTGAAGGCCGAAATGGGGTGTGGCGCAGTTTTAAATCCTTAGATAGTCCTTTGTAAGATCTTGCCTTATTGTAAGCCCTGTTCTTGCAATTTATTTTTTTTCGTGGCTGAAGATCTGCGTTCTTTTTCGGTGTGAGACAAATTTGACAATTATTGGACGAGATTTCGAAGCACCTTATAATCAACGTACCATCCAATAACTCGTACCAGTGTCTACCTTACCTATGTCAATGCCTAATATTTCTCGTGCAACCTGTATAAGGAGTTCATCTGTGTCCTCCGGCTCATCTTCGCTGCGCCAGACAGCCGCAGGCTATTTCGCCTTTTTATGTAGACTGAAGCTGAAGCGAGGAGAACGGAAGGAACTATGAAGGTAAGCTGCACTGGGACCTTACGCTGAATCAGCGGCAATGAGAAAAAATGTATGCAACCCTGGGACTCGAACCCGGGGTCCGCTGCTACCTGATTCATTGCTCGTAGAGGCGAATCAGTTATATGAAAGCGTGCTGTCCGTTTATTCAAACATGTCACAAAGAACAGACATCGCGTATCCCTAATATTTCGCCTTTACTGCCCTCTCGGAAATTCGTCACACTCAAATTATTCTCGGGACCGAGAGCTGTCTGAAACTCCAAGTATAAAGCTCTGAAATGTTTAGCGATCCGTGAAACGTGTATCGAAAAGAAATATTAAACGCTACTGAAGGCGACAAAAATGTTGTTTCTACTCAAGTCGAATTTCAGTGTGGCTGTGAAGTTATCTGGTCTAGGTGAAAAGAAGGTAATTGTTGGATGTTATTAACGGCCTCCCGATTCCGTCGAGACAGAGTTATTCAAAAAAGTCTACGCTCAGTAGTGCGGAAGTACCCAAATCGTGCAGTATTAGTTCCGAGCATAGACTAGGACACCGACGGATTCATTACAAGGTTTCCACATAAGTAGCCTTGCGGAGTACTGTTGAACATGTTTTTTCGAAAACTGTCTTGAGCAGCTAGTTAGAGAGCGCACATACAATGGAAATACACACATAAAAAAATAGTGCATGAACCCGGTTCCCAGAACTCGTAAAGATAAACGTTGACTGTGGATATCGTATCACACACACACAGTCCCTTTGACTGTTTAAAGATGTCACTAAACCCGACCACAGATGTGAGCAACCGTGTATGAGCAGCGCCTATTAGACAGACGGTGTCCGACAGCTGATCCGTTCCACTCATCCACCACGAAGGAGGTACACGGCTCGTGTTGTCTGTAGTTCAACCGTGCCTAGACCGTCAATGCAGCGGTCCGCATTGTTAGTTTGTGCCAGGAAGGGTTCTCAACAAGGGAAGTGTCGAGGCGACTCGGAGTAAACGAAAGCGATGCCGGTGACCTCCTCGCTCACGCTGCCCGGGGGCGACTACGGCAATGGATGACCGCTGCCTACGGATTATGGCTCGCAGGAACCCCGACAGCAAAGCCAACTTGTTGAATAATGTTTTTCGTGCAGCCATAGGACGTCGTGTTACGACTCAATCTGTGCACCATAACCTGCACGATGCACGTCTTCACTCCCGACGTCCGTGGCGAGGTCCATCTTCCCAACCACGACACAGTGCAGCGCGGTACCGATGGGCCCTACAATATGCCGGATGGACCTCTCAACATTGGCATCACGTTCTCTGCACCGATGAGTCTCATATATACCTTCAACCAGGCAATCGTCGGAGACGTCCTTGGAGGCAACCCGGCCAGGCTGAACGCTTTAAATACACTGTCCAGCGAGTGCAGCGACATAGAGGTTCCCTGAAGTTTTGGGGTGGCATTATGTGGGGCTGATGTACTCTCTCGTGGTCATGGAAGGCGCCGCAACGGCAGTACAATACGTGAATGCCATCCTCTGTCCGATTTCTTTTTTTTTTTTAGTGCAACGAAATCGGCAGTATACAGTATATTGCCGAGGCATTCGTCTTCATGGACGACAATTCGCGGCCCCATGGTGCACGTCTTGTTGCTGACTTCCTTCAGGATAGCGACATCGCCCGACTAGTGTGGCCAGCGTGTTCTTTAGACATGTGCCGGCCGGAGTGTCCGAGCGGTTCTAGGCGCTACAGTCTGGAGCCGGGCGACAGCTACGGTCGCAGGTTCGTATCCTGCCACGGGCATGGATGTGTGTGATGTCCTTGGGCTAGTTAGGTTTAATTAGTTCTAAGTTCTAGGCGACTAGTGACCTCATAAGTCAATTCGCATAGAGCTCAGAGCCATTTGAACCATTCTCCTCCAGACATGTACCCTATCGAACATACCTGGGACAGACTGAAGATGGCTGTTCATGGCCGACGTGACCCTCAGACCACACTGAGTAATCTACACCGAATCGCCGTTAGGAATGGGACAATCTGCCTTGATGAACTTGTGGATAGTATTCCACGACGAATACAGGCGCGCATTAATTCAAGAGGACGTGGTAGTGGGTATTGCAGGTTCCGGTGTGTACACCAATCTGGGCAACCGACTCTGAAGGTCTCGCTGTATGGTGGTACAACATGCAATTTGTGGTTTCTATGAGAAATAAAAAGGGCGGAAAGGATGTTTATATTGATCTCTATTCCAATTTTCTGTACAGGTTCCGGAACCAACCGAGGTGATGCAAACCTTTTTTTTGATGTAAGTATTTTAGAGCATGTAGCTACAAAGATGCCTGGACTCATCGAGGGTGTCACTACAGAGACAGACGTTAGTGATAATGACGTCGTCGTAGCGACGATGGTTATTTAAGTTATTAAATCAGTCAAGAAAGCTAGGAGAGTAGTTGAGCAGAAAAGCGGTTGTCAGAATCTCAAACAGTGAATGGACATTATTTAGTTCCAGTATGATGTAGAGTAATTATAGGCCAAGTTTGAACAGATTGTAAATCGTGCTGTGGAAAAGTATGTGCCTAGTAAGTGAATGAAGGATGGAGAAGATACATTGCGGAAAATGATGAGGAAGCAGAGACTGTTGCACTCCCAGATCAACAGGGAGCAGGCTAACAACAATTAAAGGTTAGTAGAGATTCATGCGTCTGTGGAAAGATCGAGGCTCGAGCACAAAGCTGCCACCGTCATACCTTAACAAATTATCTTGAAGAGATCGCGAGACTATTCTGGTCCTACGTAAAACCGCTGAGTAGGGCGAAGCTTCTGCCCAGTCGTTGAACAGCCTGGTGTGCCAGTAGAAAACAACAAAAGGAATGCTGAAGTTTTAAATTTCATGTTTAAGAAATATTTCACGCAGGAGGATCGTAGAATCATACAGTCGTTAAACTCTCGTGTCGACACCACGGTCATGAACATCCGTGGCCTAGAGAAGCAGCTGGAAGATTTGGTAACAAATAAGTCGCCAGGTCCTGACGGAATACCCATTCGGTTCCACAAACAATACTCTACAGCATTGGCGCCTTACTTAGATTGGATTTATCGTGAATCTCTCGCCTAACGCAAAGTCCCAAGTGACTGGAAAAAAGTGGCTCCTATATACACTACTGGCCATTAAGATTGCTACACTACGAAGATGACGTGCTACAAACGCGAAATTTAACAGACAAGAAAAATATGCTGTGATATGCAAATGATTTGCTTTCCAGAGCATTCACACAACATTGGCGCCTGTGGCGACACCTACAACGTGCTAACATGAGGAAACGTTCCAACCGATTTCTCATACACAAACAGCAGTTTACCGGCGCTTTCTGGTGAAACGTTGTTGTGATGGCTCGTGTAAGGAGGAGAAATGCGTACCATCACGTTTCCGACTTTGATAAAGGTCGGATTGTAGCCTATAGCGATTGCGGTTTATCGTATCGCGACACTGCTGCTCGCATTGGTCGAGATCTAATGACTGTTAGCAGAATATGGAATCGGTGGGTTCAAGGAGCGTAATACGGAACGCCTTGCAGGATCCCAACGACCTCGTATCACTAGCAGTCTAGGTGACAGGCATCTTAACCGCATGGCTGTAACGGATCGTGCAGCCACGTCTCGATCCCTGAGTCAACAGGTGGGGACGTTTGCAAGATAACAACGATCAGGACGAACAGTTTGACGACGTTTGCAGCAGCATGGGCTATCAGCTCGGTTACCCTTGACCTGGGTGCACAAGTGGCAAAACGTCATTTTTTCGGATGAATGCAGGTTCTGTTTACAGCGTCACGAAAGCGTGTATTCGTCATCGCCATACTGCTGCATCACCCCGCGTGATGGTATGGGGAGCCATTGGTTACACGTTTCGGTCACCTCTTGTCCGCATTGGCGGCACCTTCAACAGTGGACGTTACATTGCAGATGTGCTACGACGCGTGGCTCTACCCTTCATTTCAGCAGGATAATGCAAGACCACATGTTGCAGGTCCTGTACTGGCCTTTCTGGATACAGAAAATTTGCGACTGCTGCCCTGGCCAGCACATTCTCCAGATCTCTCACCAACTGAAAAGGCCTCCTCAATGGTAGCCGAGCAACGGGCTCGTCACAATACTCCAGTCACTACTCTTGATGAACTGTGGTATCGTGTTGAAGCTGCATGGGCAGCTGTACCTGTACACGCCATCGAAGCTCTGTTTGACTCAATGCCCAGGCGTATCAAGGCCATTATTACGGCCAGAGGTGGTTGTTCTGGGTACTGATTTTCTCTGGATCTATGCACCCAAATTGCGTGGAAATGTAATCACATGTCAGTTCTACTATAATATATTTGTCCAATGAATACCCGTTTATCATCTGTAGCAATTTTAGTGGCCAGTAGTGTATAAGAACAGTAATAGGACGGACCTGCAAAATTACAGTCCAATATCGTTATCATCCGTTTGCTGCAGAATTCTTGAACATACAGCGACGGAAAAAATCGCAACACCACAAGCAGTTGTGCGAGATAAACGAAAGTAAGTAGGCGTGTTGTTACATTTGAAACATAGTGTCTATTTAAATGTCGCGCCAGTCGCATAAGAGTGGTGTTAGTAGGGGCAGTGTGAGGGTGCAAATCAGGTCTGCTGTAAATACACGCACTGGCGGTTGTGAGCGTTAGATACCTTCTAGATTGGACGTGGTGGTTTTATCTTAGTCAAGAATGCCTTTGAGGAGACAGAGACGCCATTACGATCATCTTACTGAGTTTGAACGAGGTCGTGTAATAGGGCGACGAGAAGCTCCATGTTCCTCCAGCGATTTCGCAGGAGACTTGGCAGAAATGTAGCACTGTGTACGATTACTGGCAGCAGTGACCGCGAGAATGTACGGCTGCAAAAAGCCCGGGCTCCGACCGGTCGCGTGGCGCTACCAAGAGGGAAGGCAGTCGTGTCTGGCGTACGTCTCTGGCGCATCACATTTCTTCTGCAGCAGCAATTCGAACAGCATTCGGCGACATAACGAAATGTTAAAAATCGATTACTTCAGGGACAGCCCGGAGCCAAGGCGCCCAGTAGCATGCATTTCACTGACCCCCAAACTACCGGCATTTGCGACACAAAACTGACATCGCACAACATTACAACACAACGCGTGCCCGTTTCAATGCTTGCATTCAACATTCTGATCGTTACATCTGTTATTAACTTACCAGCACGTCACTTTTGCAACGGCTTATTTCGCGCTTACATTGCCCTGTGATGCTGCAATGTTAATTACTTAAATATCCTTCATAGACAGACGTATTCCCGAAATTTCGTTACTCTACATGATTTTTTGTTTGTTTGTTGCTGTAATTTTTTTTTTTTCGCCTGTTCATTTGTCCAGTCGCGGAAGCCGTCAGGCGCCGACGCCACACTGCAACACACCTCTGCCAGGCAGGCTGCATCGAGCATAGCCCCTGTAAATCATTAACTGCACATTTTTTCTAATAATTTCCGGGTATGCAGCCGGATCCCGTCGACATTCTGCCACGATATTTCGGCCCAGAGACGTCCGGCCATCATCAGGTGAGTACACAACTACTGAAGAGCCCAGGTGCAGTCGCGGTATTTATAACGATTCTCGCGCACGTGTTGACGTGCGCGGCATAGCCGAGTTGTACGTGCTGCCCTCGGTGGTGAAATAAAAGATCATCTAGTCATTGAGTATCGAATGACGCTGTCTATTCCGCTGTGAATGTATAACTTTAATAACAGGATTCCAAGTTTTATCCAGTTGAAAGCCGTTGTCACGATTTATAAGATTATCGGCAAGACGTATTTCCACTGATTCCTTGATTACGGAATCCCAAAATCCGGAAACCGGAGCTAAAATTTTTGTTCCATTGTATTCCATTGAATGTCCCAATGAAATACAGTGCTCTGCTACTGCCGATTTTGACGGTTGCCGCAGACGGGTGTATCTTTCATGTTCTGTACACCGCTCATGGACAGTTCTTGTCGTCTGGCCAATATATGCAGAGCCACATTCACAGGGAATTTTGTAGACGCCTGCTTTCTTCAGTTGTAAATCGTCTTTAACGGATCCAACCAGGGCCCGGTTCTTTGCTGGTGGACGGAAGATAACCTTGATTTTATTCTTCTTCAGTAATCGGCCTATTTTCGACGACACATTCCCGGCGTATGGATTTTGGGATTCCGTAATCAAGGAATCAGTGGAAATACGTCTTGCCGATAATCTTATAAATCGTGACAACGGCTTTAAACTGGATAAAACTTGGAATCCTGTTATTAAAGTTATACATTCACAGCGGAATAGACAGCGTCATTCGATACTCAATGACTAGATGATCTTTTACTTTCACCACCGAGGGCAGCACGTACAACTCGGCTATGCCGCGCACGTCAACACGTGCGCGAGAATCGTTATAAATACCGCGACTGCACCTGGGCTCTTCAGTAGTTGTGTACTCACCTGATGATGGCCGGACGTCTCTGGGCCGAAATATCGTGGCAGAATGTCGACGGGATCCGGCTGCATACCCGGAAATTATTAGAAGAACAAATACGCCGGGAAAATTTCAGAAGTCACATTAACTGCACAGTCCAGCGAGCTAAGAAAGTTGCAGCTCGGTCCGCAGAGGTCCTTCGTGTACACAAGACACTACAACAGGTGGTGCACACAACCGCGACAGGGTCACTGCTGCTATGGACCTTCTGCCGCATCCACCGTGACACATGCGGCCACACGAGTGTAAGTGTGCCTCCCGGGCAGTTCCGCCGTAGACGAAAATTGGTGCCCACCGCTACGAACCCAGCATCGCCTCCGACCGCACACCGCCTTCGCTTCCTGTCCACAGAGTTAACTATACAGACAGCACTTCTATGAAATCGGCCCAAAATTACATACACCATTTAAAGAATATGATGTTTTTGAAGAAAACTACACTGTCAAAAATTCCCTTTAACTAACAGCTAAAATAAAAAAAACTATTCGATTCCTTATGATGGTAATTTCGTATCATTTAACGTATTTAATTTACTTACTAACATTCAAATTTATGGGACTATTAAAATTACTGATGAGAATCTTTTCCAATACAAAAACCTAATGTACAAGAAATTAAAGATGTCATTAGGTTATTACTTCTGATACTCTCCTACAACTATTTCCAGTTTAATGCAGAAATATTTTTTACGACCGGAAGCCTTTGCCGTGCCCATTTGTATAACAAGTACGCTTGCTAACAGTTTTGTTAAACTGTCTTTAGGTACGGATCTTTCTGTGAGCGGTTGTATATAATTACTTAACATGGAGCTATTGTATCAGCACACTCAGAGGAACCCGACTGGTATATAATCTGGACCGGAAGCCTTGCCTTTATTAAGTGATTTAAGCTGCTTTGCTTCACCGAGGATATTTACTTCTAAGCTTCTCATCTTGGCACTTTCTGTTGGCTGGACTTCAGGAATACTTACTTCGTATACTTCGCCGAAGGAGTTTCGGAAGACCATGTTTCTTAACTCTACTTTAGTGGCACTGTCATCAGTTATTTTCGCGCAGTAAAGGTGCTGATTGCGTCTTGACACTGGTGTACTTCACGTATGACCAGAATCTCTCTGGGTTTTTCGCCAGATTTCGAAACAGAGTTATGTTGCGGAAATTATTAAGAGCATCTGGCACTGAAGTAGCCGCTATACGTAGAACTTCTACGAAACTTCGCCAGTCTTGGGGATTTAGGATTCTTTCAGATTTTCCATGTTTTCTCGTTGCTTCTGCAACAGCGATTTGACCCGTTTTGTCCATGGGGGATCAGTATCATCACTTATTAATTTATGTGGTATATATATCTCAATTGCAATCGATACTATTTCTCTGAAATCGTTCCACATCTTTTCTACGCTTACATGATCAGATCGCAAGAAGTGGAGGCTGTCTCTTGAAAAAGCGTTAAGAGCATTATTAGCTTTTTTTAAGTAGATGTACTTTGAGTTTCTTTTTGATGGTTATAGGTGTTACAGTATTCAGTGTAGCAGAAACTGCCTTGTGGTCGCTAATCCCTGTATTCGTGATGATGCTACCTATTCATCTAGGAATATTTGCTGCTAAGAGGTCAAGTACGCTTTCGCAACCATTTATGCTTCGAGTGGGTTCAAGAACTAATTGTTCAAAATACTATTTTGAGAAAGCATTCAGTACAATTTCAGATGACGTTTTATGCCTGCCGCCGGCTTTAAACGTATAAATTTTCCATCATATCGAGGATAGATTGATATCACCACCGACTATAATTGTGTGAGTGGGCTACCTATTTGAAATGAGACTCACGTTTTCTTTGAACAGATCGGCAACTATATCCTCTCAGTCGGGGGTCGGTAAAACGATCCAGTTTAGTTTGATTGACAAGTATAGCCTCTACCCATATTATTTCGCAGGAACTATTCACTTCAGTTTCACTACAAGGTAAACTACTTCTGACAGCAATAAATACTCCAGCACCAACTGTATTTAATCTATCCCTTCTGAACGTAGTTAGGTCGTCTGAAAAAATTTCGGATTAACTTATTTCCGGCTTTAGCCAGTTTTCCGTACCTATAACTGTTTGAGCTTCAGTGCTTTCTATTAGGGCCTGGAGCTCTGGTTCTTTCCCAACACAGCTACGATAATTTACAACACCGATCGTTTCTACAACCACCTTACTGTGTGTTAGCTGCCCCATTTTAGACGGATGCCATTTCTATGTTTTCCTAAGACCCTCTAATCTACAAATCCGCCCCCGGCTACCCGTGTAGCCAGTTCCTGTGTGTAGTGGACACCTGACCTATTAAGCAGAATCCAGAAACCCACCACCCTATGTCACAAGTCAAGGACTCTGAGGCCTACTCAGTCACATAACTGCCCGAGCCTATGGTTCATACCTTCCACTCGGCTGTGCACCGAAGGACCACAGTCAGTTCTGTCGATGATAGTGCAGATTGGGAGCGCCGCCTTAATCTCTCTTAACCATATCCGCTAACCAAAACCAGAGAGAATCTCATCCAATCCAAAGCGACACACGTCATTGGCACCGAGTTGGGCCATTGGGCCATCACCTGCAGTTGGGTGCACCCTGTACTCTTCATGGCATCCGGAAGCACTCTTCACAAATCAGGAATGACTCCCCCACCTTGTGCACACTGCCATCCTTCCCCTCCTTGGCAGCCATGTTACTAAGGCAGCCCAACTACGTCTCTACTATTGGAGTTCCGAACTACCAGCAAACTCAACTTCTGTGAACGCCCAGAATTTGCGTTCCAAGAAGCTTCCTCTGGAGGACCTTCGATCGGCCCCTCGAAAAGCCTTTCGCAGTCTGCCAGACTTTGGAATGATCTCTCACTCGACCACAGGTGAGGGATCAACCACAGTGCTGCAGACCAACATAGATTTAGGATAATGACATCAGTGCTGCTCAGAAATCTGCAGTCTGAGAAGACAATTCCAAACGCAAGGGGAAAAGACACAAGAATGCTGTAAATAAATATCAGAAACTTATCTATTATAAAGAACGTTCCTAGATGTTGAAAGCGACCAAAATTGTAAATTCCACTTACGATGTTTTAAAAGAATAAACTGATATGGTAAACTAAACGAAGTCTGCTTTTCTTCATGGTTACGTGACGTTACG
This sequence comes from Schistocerca gregaria, assembly GCF_023897955.1. Taxonomy (NCBI): domain Eukaryota; kingdom Metazoa; phylum Arthropoda; class Insecta; order Orthoptera; family Acrididae; genus Schistocerca; species Schistocerca gregaria. The sequence goes on from NC_064927.1 coordinate 47,896,267, forward strand.
TATATATCTGTTTTGTATTTTTATTCGTCCATGCCTTTCCTTTAAGCACTCACTCAAGCTAAACAGGTCTCTGCTGCCATGTCATTATCACTTGTCATCGATGAAGGGTGAAAAACAAAGGAAAGAGTATTAACTTTCTTTTGTCTGATGGCGGATTGAGGGAGTGGGGATGCATGGCAGAAGCGCATTCTTACGCAACTTTGGTAAAAATAAACGTACATTCATACCGTAACAGCGTTGCGTACGTTGATTAGGACCCTATAATCATACTGATATACCAAAAACGACAACCAAATCAGCATCCACTGAAACGTGGATAGTAGCATTAGAAGATTTATTTTCACTTTTTAGGTATTACTACAGACTCTAAGAAATTCGAAGCCCAAGGGACAGTTACTATCGAGTATTCACAATTCGAAGTTCAAAGGATCTAAGAAAAATTTCGAAGAATTAAAAGAAAAAATTCTAATAATTAATTCTATTTAACTCGCCTTTACTCCAGATGGAATCAGGAAAAAGCGAAATAAAATTTCGACTTTTTTTCTTTTGTATTCCCAGTTTTCTTACATGTTATTTGCTTTTGTATTTGAAACGGAAGGCACACACAAATCTTCAAAAATACATAAATTCAGCTTCATTCATTTTTCAATGCTGAACTAACTGTTACGAATGGAAGCATTTTGTCAACTAAATTTCTTGTAATCGACCTTATGTCTTTGGAGTTGGCGTGTCACTCCTTATTTGCATCTGAAACTTCGGTTTCCAGACTAACCATTAATGATTTTGCGTTCCGTTAAGCTATAACCTCCGACAAATACCTTTTCTACCCTGCTTTGAGTAAGCCAATTGCATAAGCTTTCAGCAAGAGACGGGAACTCGCCTTGCCAGTCCGCTTGCTCCCGCCTTTTAAAACATATCAGCAACATTACCTTTCTGCTCGATGATCGTTTGCAGGATGGATAGTGGAATCCCGAAACAATTCGTTACCTGCTACTTCTCGTTGCATTCCACAGCGTCGAAACTCGTTTCTGTTTTACGAAAGTCGAAAACTTCCTGGCAGGTATTCTGACTTGGAAACGTCTAGTTTCTCCTTGGTCGGAGTTTCTTATGTGACAAAATGGCGTTAGATTTGAATCACTAATAACTACGAGACCGATAGTGCGCAAACAAAGGTTCAGTCCACGCCGCCTGTACGTGGTTGTCGCTTATTGCCTGTGTTGTCATAGTACTAGTGTAGGCATATGCGCGTCATTGTTACAAATCAGCTTTGTGTAAAGTTATAAACTGATGTAGCTGTAAGCTAGGATTCTCATTTGGGTGTCATTGCGATGGACAGCTTAGGGAGCGCCACTAGGACTCATAGAAAATAAAAATATTAGCGGGATATAAAAGAAAATCTATATTGAGTTTAAACCTATTACACAAAGGAAGAGTTCGTCTCATAGGACTTGTAAATATGCTCTAAATTACAGAAAACGCGACAAAAGCCCTCCCAGAAGCCTAAAAAGTGCAGCGCGGAGAGAATGCGACAGCTCCCGCAGAGTCGGAAGGAACGGCACAACGCGATAATGTACTCAAAGGCTATATCGTACACCAGCCACTGAAAGTCCAAAATGCTGAGTAACCGTGTGACCACTGTACTAAAGATATTGATAAATGAACTACTTATTAATATGAAACACATGTTACGATTTTATCCCGAAGTTTTCACGAAAAATCTACGGCGCTGACCTGAACTGCACACACAGAAATTTATTTGCAACTGATTAATAATATGCTGTTGTATGATGAAACAAACAGAATTATCCGATGTAAGCAAGGCGTTGACTTGTAATTATAGAATGTCTGCGGGTCGTTCTGCTATGGCAGTCGCCTCGATTAGTTAAGAAGTTTCTTCGGTTTTCCCGAGGCATTTGGGAACAGGTTGAAACAAACGATTAACAAGTGTCGAGTGCATAAAGTCGCAAAGGCTGATTTCAAATGACTTTGATAACTGTAAAGCTACTTCAGCTAGGTTAGGAGGACAGCTACCAGTCGGAGGTAAACACTTCCCCCTCACAGCGTTCTAATGTTGCCGGCTACACTACGCCACTCAGCGTCTGATGTAAACACAGCCGACAACAGGAAGCGCTGTACTGTGACACGACCACCAGACCGATTTCAGAGCAGGAAACGGCCGGGGTCCCCGGTGGTCTAGTGGTAAGGGGTCTGGAACGTTCTAGCGCCTCGGCTGGGGCTATTCGCCCCAGCCGGGCCAGGGTCCAATCCCCGGCCGGCGCTGGAATTTTCAGACTTCCGAACACTAGCCTCCACCTCTGCCCTGGCATGTGGCGCATGCCGGGCACCCCCGTGGGGTCTGTGCATCGGATCCCACGTCGAGCTCACTCCCACACTACAACCTAAACCTGAGTATGCTGCTGCAAACACTTATTTTAAATTTTAATACGCACACTTTCTTCACCAGACCACATCTACATATATTTTCAAGGTACTTTCTACATAACGTATCATGAACAGTTGTAGGACTACAACAATGAAATAAAATCCTTACTAAAAAACTAGTACGTTTTATTTCCGTTTTCTAAATGCTGCTAAGATAAATACCAAAACAGCTTTCATTTTCTTGTAGTTAACAATCAGTAATTAGAAAAGTAAGTTTCGCTATAATACTGATACATATTTACTTAGGACATTCCCGGTACTGAAACAGGATAAATTACCTCAATGTCAAAGAACTGCAAAATATTATATCAATACCATCACACAAGATATTTTCAGGGGTATCTGTCTGCCTTTTCTTTTTAGTATCCTGATTGATTACACGATAATAAATAAATTCTGTATCAGAAAACTTTTCGTAACAGTTCACACTCAATGCCTTTTATAAATGTATATTGTCACTAACTGTATTTTCAAAACGAACACAGGCTTTTTTTTTAATTATGTAAGTGTCAAAAAGAGATTATGATATGATACTGGTCACTAATGAGATAATCTCTTTCTTTGTATGAAAGAGGATAATTTTCTTGGTTTTATGTGAGCTGAATGCTAAATTAAACAGATAACATTTAAAAAACGAATTTCTTGACGATTTTACTGACAGGTCTACATGTTTCATATTATATTTCTGATGGTAGTTACCTGACATCCTCTCAGGCTCAGCTTTATATGAAAGTATCTTGCAGGTCAGAAAAGAAATTATATTACTACCTCTACATATTCAGTTTGTCTATTATTGTACCATAGGCGCTACATTGCGAGAGAGAGAGACTGCTAATATGGCTGTTTACTTTTGCTATTAAATTCCGTGCCATATCTCCAGTCTAAGTGCTAAAAAGCGTGAATAAAACTTTTAGCAATACTACTTTCCTGTTCGCCACATCGCTGTTTTTAGTGGTCCCTCACACAGTCAGTTGTCTGTAGCGCAGGGCTTCGCTACCAGAGGGCTCTAGCGGAGTTGGCGACGACTCACTCTGCCGGGATTTGCTGCTTCACTCCTGAACGTCTACGCCAGCTGAAATAACCGTTAAATCCTCACACTAAACGACAAGCGTAATAGCACCAATACCAAATAAGGCAAATCGGGGTCAGTGCGAATATTTCCAAACCACCACTATGATAACACCCAGCTACTGATACAAACTATTTGCAGAGAAAAATCAATTTGGAGGGAACAAAACCCATATTTATAACATATTTAGATACAGAAAAAACGTTTGACAATGTTGACCAGAATATACAGTTTGAATTTAAGATGCAACCAGGAATAAAATATAGCGAGCGAAACGTTACTTAGAACGCCACCAGAAACAAGACAGCAGCTGTACGAGTTGAACTACATAAAAGAAAGGAAATACGTGACAAGTGAGTGAGACAGCGTTCTAGTCCATTCCCTGATGTTATTCATTCTATATACAGGGTATTTCACAAGTCATGCTTCACATTACTCGGGGCTGTAGAGTGGAATCAACTGATCAAGTCTTACATAGGAATCTACGTCTGAAAACGTCATCTAGCGACGCTACAGAGCGTCAAAGTTATAGGCACCAGCGCCTACAAAAATAGAGGGATCTCACGAAGATGTTACAACCTTTCTAAGATGATGCAGATGGATAAATGTATAAATTTGATATTATGTCCTTGTAACGGAAAATTATAACAGATAACCTTTCTGTTACCTCTCACAGTATGTACCGTTATCGTTGTTGCTAAGATGTAGGACAGGAAACTTTCAGGTGTGGTGGTACGGAACGAGAGAAGAAAACAATGTGCAGTACACATAGGCTGTAAAATGCAAACATCATGAACCATGAGCACTTGCTCATCTTCGCTAGCGTTCTTTGTAGTAACTATATCGCTTCTGTCCGATATTTTAAGAATGATAGAATTATTTTTTCCTAAAACCTAGCAGCTGAATAGTTCTTGAAACGATATAAATGGTACTTATGATTTATGGTATGGAGACAGAAACGGTAGTTGACTTTAATGATAACATTATACAGCAAAATTCAGTAATGTTTCTGCAAAGTGCCATAACACCGAAATCCTGAAATATAATCGGATATTTCGAATGTGGTACGACACCAGCTGTACAGTTTACTGGACAGATACAGAGTTTTCAGAAATTCTAGCACTTTTAGAGGGAACAAAGCGACAATATTTTTAATTGGAACCCCAGTACGGAAACGTATACTCTCCGTGCTACAGTCGTTTGAATACATGCTTGCTAGGTGGGTATACCGCAGGGTAGTCTTCGTGGGTGGAAGAGGGTGTGGGTGGAGGGGCTTACGTCGGATGTCATTCACCGTCTGTCCTGCCACTCTGACATGGCTCGTGCTTCACTCACGTGTCTCTCAGTATTAAAGCAACATTGCGGAGTGAACTTTTGCCGAATACACCGACATGATCCTTCTGTATTGCGAAGCTCATCGCCTTTATCAAGCTCGTTCTCCGCAGCGTCCGACCTCACGGCATACGCTTTTCGCCACAACTGCGCAACGACTTTGAAAAAATGGTGCGTTCACCGTCAGCAGGGGTGACTGCAGTGCTTCAAAGAGACGCAGCGCACCCGAGTTGGAAAAGGCCGTGTTGTAAAGAGGAGTGTTTCTGAAAACTTATCAAGTTTCCTTTTAATGAGTGGAATTGTGGAACTATTGATGTACTGGGTCACACCTAATAACTTACTTGTCCAAGTGGTCGCGTTACCAACATGTTTTCCGATGGCTGTAGCGAGGAAACGGTGCGTTGCAGGAGATGGGTTCCAATTCAGAATACGAGTATTGTGTACTCAGTCCCCCTCTACATTAGGAGTTTGTAACGGGAATTTCGGAACATCGTGCATGTTTCCGTTATATTGTACAGTTGTTGTCCCACCATAATTGAAATTTCGAATACATTCCATAATTTCTGAGAGCTCATTAGAAGTTGTTGCTGTCTTCAGTCCTGAGACTGGTTTGATGCAGCTCTCCATGCTACTCTGTCCTGTGCAAGCTGCTTTATCTCCCAGTACCTACTTCAACCTACATCCTTCTGAATCTGCTTAGTGTAGTCATCTCTCGGTCTCCCTCTACGATTTTTACCCTCCACACTGCCCTCCAATGCTAAATTTGTGATCCCTTGATGCCTCAAAATATGTCCTACCAACCGATCCCTTCTTCTAGTCAAGTTGTGCCACAAACTTCTCTTCTCTCCAATCCTATTCAATACCTCCTCATTAGTTATGTGATCTACCCTTCTAATCTTCAGCATTCTTCTGTAGCACCACATTTAAAAAGCTTCTATTCTCTTCTTGTCCAAACTAGTTATCGTCCATGTTTCACTTCCATACATGGCTACACTCCAAACAAATACTTTCAGAAACGACTTCCTGATACATAAATCTATATTCGATGTTAACAAATATCTCTTCTTCAGAAACGCTTTCCTTGCCATTGCCAGTCTACATTTTATATCCTCTCTACTTCGACCATCATCAGTTATTTTACTTCCTAAATAGCAAAACTCCTTCACTACTTTAAGTGTCTCATTTCCTAATCTAATTCCCTCAGCATCACCCGATTTAATTTGACTACATTCCATTATCCTAGTTTTGCTTTTGTTGATGTTTATCTTATATCCTCTTTTCAAGACACTGTCCATTCCGTTCAACTGCTCTTCCAAGTCCTTTGCCGTCTCTGACAGAATTACAATGTCATCGGCGAACCTCAATGTTTTAATTCTTCTCCATGAATTTTAGTACCTACTCCAAATGTTTCTTTTGTTTCCTTTACTGCTTGCTCAATATACAGATTGAATAACATCGGGGAGAGGCTACAACCCTGTCTCACTCCTTTCCCAACCACTGCTTCCCTTTCATGCTCCTCGACTTTAATAACTGCCATCTGGTTTCTGTACAAATTGTAAATAGCCTTTCGCTCCCTGTATTTTACCCCTGCCACCTTTAGAATTTGAAAAAGAGTATTCCAGTCAACATTGTCAAAAGCTTTCTCTAAGTCTACATATGCTAGAAACGTAGGTTTGCCTTTTCTTAATCTTTCTTCTAAGATAAGTCGTAAGGTCAGTATTGCCTCACGTGTTCCAACATTTCAACGGAATCCAAACTGATCCTCCCCGAGGTCCGCATCTACCAGTTTTTCCATTCGTCTGTAAAGAATTCGCGTTAGTATTTTGCAGCCGTGGCTTATTAAACTGATAGTTCGGTAATTTCCACATCTGTCAGCACCTGCTTTCTTTGGGATTGGAATTATTATATTCTTCTTGAAGTCTGAGGGTATTTCGCCTGTCTCATACATCTTGCTCACCAGCTGGTAGAGTTTTGTCAGGACTGGTTCTCCCAAGGCCGTCAGTAGTTCTAATGGAATGTTGTCTACTCCGGGGGCCTTGTTTCGACTCCGGTCTTTCAGTGCTCTGTCAAACTCTTCACGCAGTATCGTATCTCCCATTTCGTCTTCATCTACATCTTCTTCCATTTCCATAATATTGTCCTCAAGCACATCGCCCTTGTATAAACCTTCTATATATTCCTTTCACATTTCTGCCTTCCCTTCTTTGCTTAGAACTGGGCTGCCATCTGAGCTCTTGATATTCATACACATGGTTCTCTTCTCTCCAAAGGTCTCTTCAATTTTCCTGTAGGCAGTATCTATCTTACCCCTAGTGAGATAAGCTTCTACATCCTTACATTTGTCCTCTAGACATCCCTGTTTAACTATTTTGCACTTCCTGTCCATCTCATTTTTGAGACGTTTGAATTCCTTTTTGCCTGCTTCATTTACTGCATTTTTATATTTTCTCCTTTCATCAATTAAATTCAATATTTCTTCTGTTACCCAAGGATTCCTACTAGCCCTCGTCCTTTTACTTACTTGATCCTCTGCTGCCTTCACTACAACATCCCTCAAAGCTACCCATTCTTCTTCTACTGTATTTCTTTCCCCTATTCCTGGTATGACCACCTTTTGTCATTACGAGGGGTTGAACTCTGCTGGGAACGCTTTCAGTGTAGACGATATTTTACGCAGCACACATGGTGAGAGTTTCATCTGTGTGTATATACCTGACAATACACTGGCCAGCAAGATCTCCGCCTCTCTCCAATTTTGGAGCCATATGGGATGCTCCTTGCAACCAGGTCGGGATTTTGACGATGTAACAAATCAATTTAACTGAATATGGTACGAAATCCGTCAGGAGAACATCCACCAACTTTATCAATCAAGATCAAGTCGAATAGTTGCTTGCATAAGGGCTAGAGGTGGGCCAACGCGTTATGACTTTCTCCTGAATGAGTCACCCAATTTAGCTGCAATTGTTATCATTTTCTTGCCTTTACACGTACATCACATCTCACGATTTCCTTCACACTGGTATAATTTCTTGGTGGTACGGTTTAGAGTGTAAATATGCAGGGTGCATCAAAAAGGATCAACCGATTTAGAAAAAGACGTAACTATTATGTTATTCGACATATGTGTGTGAATAGCCTACTGCTGGAAAGAGCAAACCCTCGGGCTTCACATGGTTACCGCTTGGCAGCAGCACTGTCCGTCCATTTCAGTCCTAGTAAAACTGGTGTCGCGACGACAGAAAGCGTTTTGTGTTATGCATTTTGCGCAGTGTGGGCAGTAGTAAGTGTTCGGCGTGACTTTCGTACAAGGTACTGTGCGGATCTCCTACAGCACAGAGCATTAGACGATGGTACAACGATTAAGAGAAACAGAAGGTTTGCGGAAAGGCGAATCGCCGGGTCGTCCCCGAGTGCCTGACACAGACGTCGAACGCATCCGCCACAGTTTCACGAGGGGTCCGCAGAAATCCGTTCTCCGTGCAGCTCGAGAGCTCAGCACGCCACCGATGTCCGCCTGGCGTCTATGCGTCGACGTTTATGCATCAAATCATATTAAATTCAGCTACTGCGAGCCCTTCGTGAGGGTGATAACATCGTGTGAAGTTCCGTAATTTCACTATTGGCAAGGTGGAGGATGGCTGTTTTCTCCCACAGTTAGTGTTTAGTGACGAGGCAACATTCCATTTATACGGAGAGGTGAACTTCCATAATGTGACAATATGAGGTACGGGACAACCACATGAAGTTGTACAACATAAAATAGACTCTCCTAAATTTAATGTGTTTTGTGCAGTTTAACGGGAACACGTGTATGATTCATTTTTCTTTGCCGGAAACACTGTTACAGGAAGCATATATCTCGATATGCTTGAAAACTTTCTCTTCCCACAGTTTGATTCGAACGACTTTATTTACCAATGGGATGGGGCACCGCGACAGTGGCATCTGGAAGTGTGGGAATTTCTAAATCAAACGATTGCTGAACGATGGATCAGTCACACTAGACTAAATGACTCAGCCTTAGACTACTGGCCTCCAAGGTCACCTTACCCGACTATATGTAATTATATATGTATGGTTTTGTAAGAGACTCTTTATGTACCTACGTTAGCAACAGCAATAAATGAACTGAGACATCGCATAACAGCACCTGTTGAAACTGTAACTCCAGACATGCCTGCTGCAGTGTTGGTACAATTTGCACACCTCATTGACACGATCCGTGCATCTCAACGATGCATATTGAACACGAATTAAAAGGATGAAAAAAAAAACTTTCAGTTTTCGTTCATCAAAAGACAAAATCATTGTAATCATTGTATATGTTTCTTAGTTCCAGAAATATAGACGGTCCAGATCGGATGATTGTTTTTGATACACCAGGTATAAATAACGCACTTCAAATCCTCCCAATAATTAGGCCACTACCAAGATGGGAGATAACAAGTAGTCACACATCCGTCTTTGCATGTGTTGGATAAAAAGTAGGAGCACAATGCCGTAACATGAAGGATGTGAGTCATTCGGTACGCACACTTTCTGTTGCTGATAGATGGTGGGCTGAAGTAGTAAAGTCAGCAGCACAGGTCGTGTTTGAGTCAGTTGCGGTGTGTACTCTCTCAAAGTTGGAGAGGCTAGCTCAAGTGCCTTAATAGTATGTTTGGGAAACACGAAAAACGTGGTTGGGTCCAGAATGGAAGGGCACGTGGTCGGAGCGCTCAACAATCTTACCTTCCAGCGCTGCATTCCACCAACTTTCACGACAGTGCACGACGCCAAACGACGAGCCCTGTGCAGGAGCACCGCGTACGTGGCAGCGGGACATACTGGGACATCCACCGTATTCATCCGGTAGAGTCCCCCCAATTACGGCCTGAGCGCCCAAATGAAAGAAGTATTTCGTGGCACGCCTTACAGCAAACGACAAGACACCATATGGCGGTCCTAGCGAGACATCATCACAGATGGATGCACTGACAGTGTATGACATCTTTCATGTGGGTGTGGAAAGTGATCGAGACGCGAGACGGAAATGTAATAAAGTGAATTTTAGTCAATGAAGTCTGGCATGAATTATAACCGAACTGCCACTACTTTTCATCCACCTCCATGTATATTACCATACCCGTTTATTTTTACTCAAAAAATTTGTCAGTAATCTTGTATGACATGTTTTCACAATTTTGGTTTGTTTTCTAGAAGTATAGCAATTCGGTAAGAAAGATGGAAGAGTTTGATTTTTACTTACAATACTCCCCTGGCTGCACATTTTTCTGGGTTCGGAACTGATGCCCGTAGCGTGAATTTACTTTGGCTTGCACCACAGCACGTTTACTTGACGTAAAATACTACGAAATACAGTTCGATTACCGTCTCGTAACTGTTGGACCTGGTGGTCTACCGGCACAGCGCGTGCCTGCAAATCGAGAATCGCGGGATCGAATCCCAGATGAACCAATAAATTTTTCAATCTGCTTTTACTCCAGCCTTCACCTCTCAATGATATGAGGAGTCGGTAGAAACAACATGTGGTGCGGATTCCACGCTAAACTGCCGATTCCCTTTCCCCGGTTGGACAACTGGTGTACGTTAATGATAAGCAAGTCGACAAAGTGTCGTCCAATTGAAAGACTTAAACGAGGGCACTGAAATACGCGAAATTTATTAGTATTATTACACTGTCCAGTCTCAGTAATCTGACCACGTTTTAAAATCCAGAATAAACACCTACTGCAGCACGAGACACACAGGAATAAAGTCAATTATGTAATGACAGTGATAAGAAGCCATTCCGACTCCAGTACTTTTCCAGCTGCGATAGAATTTTATCGATTGAGGATCCGTGGCACTAACTACTCGATCGAGGTGACCTCTCAGATTCTCGATTGGGTTTAAAGGCGGAAAATTTGGCGGTGAGTGCAGTACGGTAAATTCATCCTAGACCTTTCAGAACCACGCACATACACTGCGAGTTATGTTACACTTGCATCTACGGGTGGATATGGTCCCCAGGGATAGGTGCGTACTAGGGTTGATCCATTGTGCCTTTCAGAATAACGAGATCACCCAGGGAGCGCCGCGAAAACATAGCCCACACCATAAAGCTCCCTCAGGGTTGCAGGGTGTTTGCTTTCAGACGTTACACGCCAATGGAAATCTGTCCGATGGAGCACAAAATGTGGTGAATATGGAGAGGCACCCTGTAGCACTCAGTGGACTTTCAGTTGTGGTACCGGCGTGCAAATGCAAGCTTTCGACGCCAATGAAGAGCAGTCAGCGTGGGTGCAGGACCAGGTGCCTACTGCGGAAGCCCATACGTTGTTGAGGAAACATTGGTGGCAGGCCTCGGTTCGCCTGGGCTGTCAGCTGCACAAAAGTTGCACGTCTGCTCGCCAGCACACACATCTGCAGCTATCGTTCACCTGTGTCGCCTGCTGCCCGTAGTCCAGCACACTTGTCTCGGAGCCGGATTAGAATACCGAGTTTTTGTGGCATGTGAAAAGAGTACAGATTTCGCCGTTTTGGAAATGCTTCCACCCTTGGGAAGAAAGCCAACGATTATGCCCTGTTTGACGTCATATAAATCGCCCCTTTATCATGACAAGGACTTCACTGTTTCCAGCCTTCTCCCCCCAACCCCACACTCATTCATCACCTACTAATGCTATCACATGGCGTCTATGAGTTATTACACGTTGATCTCGAAAATAGGAGTAGGTCATATTAATATGACTGGATCTATTATTATTATTATTATTATTATTATTATTATTATTATTATTATCGAAACTTCCTGGCAGATTAAAAATGGGTGCCGGACCGAGACTCGAACTCGGGACCCTTGCCTTTCGCGGGCAAGTGCTCTACCAAGTTAGCTACCCAAGCACGACTCACGCCCTGTCCTCACAGCTTTACCAGTACCTCGTCTCCTACCTTCCAAACTTTACAGAAGCTCTCCTGCGAACCTATTATTGTTATTATTTCGTTGTTGTTCAGTTGTCTAAACGTGTGTGTAGCGTTGCCAGGTTACTTGCTACATTAAAATTTTCTCTGCCTTTGCTAGCGTTGTCTTTCAAGTTTGCAGGGGCCGGCGCTGTTGGACTGAGACATTACTGTTCCTCCAAAATGTGCCGTTTGTTACTCTTAAAACTAACAAGGAGAGCCGCCAGCGGTGGGATCGACTTCTTGAAACCAAATAAGCAGTAGTGCAACTTAAGACCCCCCGCATCAGACCCTGCATCCAGGTGGGCCTGTATTTGAAAGTAACTGACGGAAAAGATTTCGGAATTTTGCGTGATGCTACATAGCGTGAAGAAAGTCGTATTCCACAGTCTGGTTACGTGTCATAATGCTTACGATAGAAGCTTAACCATGCCTCGTCAGGTGCAGTAAATTTTTTAAAAATCTTTATCGAAATAACTTTGATGTTTATTTTTACTCAATTTATTGGTTTAAATGTAATTTCTTTCGTTCTACTCCTTTGTCACATCGTTTTAGTCACCGTATGAACTTTTCCATTTGTTTAATTTTTCTTCATGTCATTCTTCTTCCAATCGGAGATTTTGTGAATGTGTAATTTATTATACCTATCTGTTTGACTATTGAATTACTTCAAAACTCCGATATATTAGTTAAAAAACAAAAGACGAAATAATCTATTTACATTGACTGTGCATTAACGTGAAAAACGTATTTTTCTTTACAAGACGTGCCTTTTTTGCATGGTAATCGACATACAAATATTTAAAACATAACCTAAATTCTTTGTGCACTATGGAAATAATAGTGTAGATGGAGATTTAAATGAGATAAGGTTTTATAAGTAAAATAAAATTCAAGCAAATTGAGAAATCGATATAATGTACACAATAACGTGGACGAAAATACAGGGTAATAAAAACAGGAGACATTAAATCGGAATTGATACATGAAGATAATTAAAAGTTCACAAACAAATATTTCCAGTGGAGAAGGGATGATAAGAAGAAAAACTAGACCAAATGAAGAAGTTCATATCACTATTGAATCACGTGACCTAAGAGTGGAAATAAAAAAATATATATTTACATCAGTTGAAGGAAAATGATTATCAATGTCACTTCGATAAAGACCTAAAATAGATTTATCTCTCTGGTGAGATTCGAACCCACAACCTGATGCATGTGAAGCTAGTATCCTTTCAATTATCCTCACAACCAACTTACGTCATTCGGCTTTCTTCATACTATCGGGTATCACACAAAATTCCGAATTTCTTTTCTCGTCAGTTCCTCGCTAACGTCGACTCACCAGGATGAATGGCTGCAGTGTGTGATACTTGGCTGCTTAACCTACATAACCGTATAGATGGTTTCAAAACGTCGATCCTACCGCTGGAGAAATCTCCTTGTAAGACATAACGAAAGAGGGCCGCCGTTTCATTATATACACTGATACGGTGGTGGACACACATTTAGTAGTGTAGCAATAGTAACAAAATCGGTCTGAAACCTGCCCGATCTAAGCAACGAGGAACCACCTCTTACTTAGTCCAAAGGAAAATCTCCAGAATGACTAGAAAACTTATAGCCAATGCACCAAGTTCCCGGCAGTCATTTAGTCCGCGGCGACTGCTGAGAACCTCCAGACCAGTCATTAGGATTCGCACTCGACTACTTCGATGTTACATGTTCGGTGTCCCACTCTATGGAGCTGAGTCATGGACTGGATTAGGCACTTGATGCGATCGTATTGAAAAATATAAAGGATACCATCGACAGATATAGTCAAAAATATGGCGGTACGAAAATGCAGGCGCTTCATTCTGGAACCGCGTGACCGCTACGGTCGCAGGTTCGAATCCAGACTCGGTCGGTCGTGTGTGTGTGTGTGTGTGTGTGTGTGTGTGTGTGTGTGTGTGTGTGTGTGTGTGTGTGTGTGATGTCCTTAGTCAGAACTACTTAAACCTAAGTTCTAGGGGACTGATGACATCAGATGTTAAGTCCCATAGTGCTCAGAGCCATTTGAACCATTTCTTTGGAAGATTAATGGCATACGTGACCCACGACGCGCAGGATTATCCTGGCTAAATAACTCAAACCAGCAGTTTGGGTTCAGCACTGAATCGATGTTCAGAAAAAAGATGGACGGACAACAGATCATGCTATCGATCGGCAGTGTTACTGGAGGACGAGGCACTTAAGAGAGGAAGAATAACAATACAGACAATGCTTAAAAATTACATAAATGCTCACCATTGAATCTAATACTCCACTCATATAATCGAGCTAGCTGCAAATAAAATTAATCTGCAATTGGCATACAGTTAAAATTTTTTGAACCTAGTGCTGTTAACAGCATTCATATTAACACTTATTATGATCAATGTACGTACAAGGACGTACAGAAAAGTAATGTTGACATGTTTTGTGTGAAAACTCACAACGCTTTTTAAATAAAACAAACTTCATGAACATTTTGCATCTGTATTCTTCACGTCTATAAACTTATTTCTCAACACACTCACCCTCGGAACCAGCACAATTTCCCCAACTAGATACTATTTTGTTGACACCGTCACAGTATATTGTTTGACTCTGTTAACAAAGCCACAACCTTATCTCTGCTTGCACCGCGTGAAACAATTGAAGTGCTAGAAGGTTTTCTTAGTTTTGCACAAAGACGAAAATGGAGACTGTGTGTAGGATGATGGACGGCAGTGAAACAAGGACGTCGGCTTGCTGCAGATGCCGCAGCGCTCGTGTGTAGTTTGGCACTGCCGTGCTCAAGGAGAGTGTGCTCCACACGCGGACGAAGTCTTCGAATTCGTGCTTTTAGTTTTGTGAGCTCTTTCTCACCCACCAACATAGTCACGTCACACACCGCTATGTTAAGCGGTACAAAGCAGAGGGCTGCAGATATCCATAGTAAAGATGAAGAATGTTACTGACTTTATCAAATAAAACAGACCGAGTCATTATCTTCTCAGCACGCCGTCGTGTTATACGCACAAAAATAAAAAAAATTGTTTCCGAGCAACGTATGCTGTATTTTTTAAGTGAAGATCTTTGTAACGTACATCTGTGGTAAACGTTATGCTGGTGATATGTGGTGACAATTCGTATTTATATTTACAGTGGAAAGAGATTGACTAGTGGCCAACAGACAACTAAAACGCAAGTTGCCAGATGGATATTAACTGCAATACCGCCCACGCTGCCACGTAAGTAGTTGTTTTGTTTTCGCGATACATGTCGCCGTTTAACTGCCGCTCGTGGCGATACATTAAGAAGTGCTCTGTCTTCTTGTCAGAATGCCAGTACCCAGATTCACTCTAAAGAAATAAAGACGCGAATTCTGTGCGACACATTTTCAGATCATCCTGAAACGGCTCCAAAACTAGTTAACTCGAATTAAAAAAAGTTCAAAAAGTTAGTTGTTGCAGTTATCGACATTTATGTTCAGTATACATTCACAGGCACTTGAACAGTGGTTCCCAGCCTTTCTTAGACCGTTGCTCCTGAGTGCCATCAGACATTTGCCAGTACCCCCTGCCCTACCCCCCCCCCCCCCCTCCCTGAGGTCTGTGGCCTTCCCTCCCCCTCCCCCACATTGTCACTAACTTTGGCACATAAATAAACTGTACAGTGAACAACTTTTCTAGGAACACTTTTATTTTTAAAATCATGAGAGGTGGAGGGTATTTAGTTCGTGTGTGTGTGTGGGGGGGGGGGGGAGAGGGGGGTGATATTAGACTGAATGACGAAGGAATTCGTGATGCATTTCAAGGGCTAGCCACAATTACTTCTCAGACAAGAAAGCTAACTATCCAAAATAAGGATACACACTTGCTCCAAACGCTTCTCTTGCTCAACCTCTCTACAGTACGGTACTTGCTTGATCTGCACATTGCAACCTCAATTAAAATCAACGGAGCATAAATGTGTGCACTTACTGTTCATAAACCACTTGAATGTTGCGCTCCTTACCTCTGAAATATAAGGCTTCAGGCTTTTAAATCTTGGTATCTGAACACAACGTGTGAAGCTATTATCCTTTCCATTACACATCACAACCAACTAATGTCACTGATCTTTCTTAATGCTACCGAGTGTCACACAAAATTCAGGATTTCTTTTCTCGTCAGTTACTCGCAAACGTGGAGCCACCATTATGAGTGGCTGCAGTGTCTTAACCTACATAACCGTACAGATGGTTTCAGACCAAGCGTTACTTGCAGAGGAGTAGGATAACGAGCTACCGGCCTGGCAATTGAGTTGGAGTTTGGCCGAAGCAACTTTAGGCACGAAGGGGATAATGATGTGTCCCTCCGAGAATAATTTTGCGTGGGCTGTAAGCGGCGCAAAGCTCAGCGTTTACAGAGTTTGCCAATTACATCTCACACCGTGAATATTATTATTATTAAGCCCAGTTTCCACAGCAGCGAATGGAAGCGAACTCAACCGTACTAACATTTGCAGACCACTTGCCTGTATTCATTACTTTTCGTCTAAGAGGTCTGTTCAAAAAATTCCAGAACTTTGTCCACAAAATGTTTCTACCCTTGCCTTCACTTATTTGTATATGATCTCCCCCACGACTGATAAAACGTTTCCACTTCTGGGAGCAGACTTGGTTCGCCTTTCGCTGGACCGTGCGTCTATCGTTACAAATCTTCGTCCTCTCAACTTGGTTTTCAACTTTGAAAATAAATGTCTGCAAGGGCCAAGCTGACCTGACAAGCTTATTTATTTTTTGATCGTTGAGAACATTTCCCTACCCACTGTGAAGATTGAACCTTGATCTCAACGTCATAACTGCAGACCCACGTCTCATCACCAGTTGTAATTTTCTTAAGGAACATCTCATTCTCATTTGGGTGATCCTAAAGCTCTTCTCAGGTTTGGAGGCGGAGGTCTTTCTGCTTTTGACTCGTGAGCCGTGGCACGAGCTTGGCGGCAACACGATACATTCCAAGATGCTTTATTAGGATTTCACGATCCAACTGCAATGTTACATTCTTCTGCAATCTCTCGGAGAGCCAGTCTTCGTTCAGCACGCACAGTTTCGTTGACGTTGCTGGCAGAAGTCGGAGGACGAGCGTCGTCTTTAACTTCCGTCCGGCCGTTTTTAAGCAGTGTGAACCATCCGTAACACCGAGTACGGCTTAAGCACTCATCACCATAGGCTTTCTGCATCATTTGGTGTGTCTCTGTAAAGGTGTTCTCGAGTTTAGCTTTTATGTTCCTATGGGACCAACTGCTGAGGTCATCAGTCCCTAGGCTTGCACCACTTACACACACCCACGCCCGAGGGAGGACTCTAACCTCGGACAGAGGGGAGCCACACGAACCGTGGCAAAGCCCCTCGGACTGCGCAGCTACCCCGAGCGGCGGTTTTCTTGAGTTTCACGCAAAATTTATTGCAGGCGCATTGCTCCTCTAACTATCCCCTCTCGATGTTCGCCAACTGTGCGACACAACGTTCTAGTCAATACAGCACTGAACAATAAGCTAACAGACATACAACAGTGAAACTTCCCGCATAAAGCACACACTTCCTCACATAAAGCACATACGTGTCAAGGGATGTCAACTGCATTTCGCCCTAACACGCCATTGGCGGGGAATTAGGAACGTTCCGAAATTTTTTTGAATACACCTCGCATATTCAAAATTTAGCGTATGTTCTAGAAATTTTGCAAGTAGGCTTTCTCGGGATAGCTGATGTGTATCTTCAGGCATCTGCCAATTTCTTCAGAATCTCTGTTACATTCTCCTGTGGGCCAAACAAACCTGTAACCATTCGTGCTGACTTTCTTATGAACAGTTCTATATCCCCTGATACTCGTATATGGGACAGGTCCCACACCATGGAGAAATAGTAGAGTATGGGTCGCACCAATAGTTCAAAAAAGATCATCTTTGTGCACTGATTATATTTCCCTTTAATTCTAACAATAAATTACAGTTCGCCACCACATTTACCTTTGACTGACACGATGTGATGGTTCCACTTCTTCCTTCGTTATCACCAATGTTAAGATTCTCGCTGCACCCGTTTATGCTTCTTCTCATCACTTTGGTCTTTGATTTACTCTGACCCCTAATTCTACACTCATTATATTGTATATTTCATTCATCAGATCCTGTAGTAATTCACTTTCACTGACGACGATAATATTATCAGCAAACCTTGTCACTGATATCCTTTCACCCCGTATTTCAGTCTGAATGTTGAACCTCTCTCTTATTTTCTTCATGGCTTCTTTGATGCACACATTGAACAGTACAGGCGAATAACTACACCAAAGTCTTACTCCATTTTTAATCCGTTCACTTTTTTCTTGGTCTTCCACTCTTATCTCCTCTTGGGTCTTGTACGAATATATTACCCATCTCTGCCTAGAGCTATTTTCTTCAGAACTTCGATCTTGCACCATTTTACATTGTCGAACGCTTTTCCAGGTCTGCAAATCCTATGAATGCGTCTTGAGTTTCATTCAGTCCTGCTTCCATTTCGTATCCTTACAATATGTTACACCGAGGTATTTGTGTGAGCTGACCGATTGAAAATGACAGTTATTGATGTTGTAATCATAGGATACTATGTTTTTTCGTGTCGTGAACTGCACAATTTTAGGTTTTAGAACATCTAAAGCAAGTTGAAAAAACATCCGAAATTCTGTTTTAGTCTATGTACAAAAATGCATTGTTAGAAAAACAAACTAAACCAAGAAGGGACATAGTATCAGTAACCAACAACGTAGAATCTCTACGGCTAATCTGGATTAAACTGCTCCATCATCTTCAGCAACAACCAGGGCACAATCCAAGGAGGGATCTACACCCACATGGATATTGTGCAAATCACATCTAAGTGCCTGGCATAGGGTTTATCGAATCACCTTCACAATTGTCTATTATTCCAACTTCATGTTTTGAACTGCCCAAGGTGTGATGAAGACTAAAAGGAGTCTGTCACGGAAGACTGTATTAAGTGTGATAACTGCTCCCAACAGTGGCATGAAGAATGCACAGTTTACGAGGGTCATGGTGCATTTTCTTGTTATTGGTGTTAATGCGTACTCTTACCAGACAATGCAGCTATGAGCAGTGTCATACATATGACATTTAAGGTTTGGGTTAAAATTTACTCAGCTGTATCTGATAAATGTTGTTCCTAAATAAATGAGCAATGGTTTGCTACTTGTTTGTTTTAACTTTCTCATCAACTAGAAATGACCGACTAAATACTAAGTGCATACTCCTTCCTGAGTTTCCCCTGCAAAGCAAATTAATGAAGTCGATAAGTCCGTAGGAAGAATTTTTGTAGTTTCATGACTTTAGGATGGCATGACTGAGATGAGCTAAGAGCGGCTGACAAAAAATAATTGTTTTATTTATAATCTTAATGTTGTAATTAAGAATGACGTGTCCGGTTGAAGTTTCCACATTAATTGAGCAACGTTCCACGATGCGTTTTCCCTTTCAGTAGGTCGAAAACGAAGCTGTGCGAACGTTTCCACATTAACTGAGCAACGTTCAACGATGCGTTTTCCCTTTCAGAAGGTCGAAAAAGAAGCTGTGTGAACGACGGAAATTTTTGATAAATACGTCGGACAGTTCAAAAACAATCGAACTTCAGTGACGAATGAAAAACGCCGTGGCCGGCCATTTGAAGTGTCTCCTCCTCCGCTTAAAGCCGGCTCTGACGATATTACTCCTGATGGCCAGCGTGTTGCAGTAGAACTGAGTAGCAAAACAGCTGCAACAGGTAGTGGCACAGTTCGTAACGTCGTCAGTGACATGCTCAAGTACAGCAAAACAAATCCAACGTGGGTCCCGAGAGAATTCACACAACAACACAAGGAAACAAAGAGTGCTATGAACGTGAAGATGAACCTTTTCTGAACGCGATTTTAACTTGTGATGAAACTTTCGTTCAAAATGGGGAACCCGACTCGAAAAGACAAGGAGTGAAATGGAAGCACACCAGCTCACCTGTCCGAAAGGAATTAAAACTCGAGCATCAGCGAGGAAAGTGATGCTGGCCATCATTTGGATGCCACAGTTGTCGTATTTTTGTGATTATTTGGAAGTTCAGCGTACAGGATGCAGCGCCGACCACACACACATACTGATGAGCAAAGTAAAGCCAGAGACGAGAGGAAAGGGTCGCCAATGTCAAAGAAAAGACGTGATATTACTACACAACAATGCTCGCCCACACACAGCGCAGCTAATCCAAGAAACCACTGGAAGGGAAAAGAAACCATAATGGGTTGGGAGACTCTGCGTCATCGTCCCTACAGCCCAGATTTGACTTCCGTGAATTTTCATTTTCATATTGCTGATATTATGCAGAATGGAAGCTGTGTGCATTGTAAATGACTGGTAAGAAAAACTTCAAAAGTCAACCTCATTTGTAGAGCATTTATTGCCACCTGTTTGCCCCGCTCAAGGACGCATCGCGTGAAAAGGATTCGGCGACAGCGAGGAGGTTAAAACAATTTCAGTTTTACTTACTTCATTCGCATTTATCGCCTTTCTCTTGCCCAGCAGTATTTCGCAAAGGACTGGCAAAAGCGCAAGTTGCAGCCGTATATAACGAGATCAATATGCATTTGCCTTCTGAATATTACACCTGTAATGGGTCCAACTTAAGGTAGTTTAAAAAATCGCAGGTGACACTCGTGTACAAGAGTAAAAGAAAGGATGTGCAAAATTACAGACATCGATTTTCTGCAGTATTCTAGAACGTATGCTGAATCTCATTATAATAAATTTCCTAGACACCGAAAAGCTTACGTCCAGAAACCAGCACGGTTTTAGAAAGCTCATGTGAAACGCAGCTTACCCTTTCTGCACATTATGTACTGCGAACCACGGATGAAGGGTGCCAAGCACATTGCACTCTCCTATCTTTGAGAAAAGCCTTTGACACGGTGCTCCACTGCACACTGTTAACGAAGGGGCTATTATGAGCATACGGAGTAGGTTCCCAGATATGAGAGCGGCTTAAAGACTACAACAGATACCAGTACGTTCTCGACGGCGAGCGACGATCAGACACAAGGGTATAGTCAGGAGAATCCCAGGAAGTGTAACAGACAGCTGCTATACTGTATAGACGTAAATGAGGTGACAGGTAGAGTGAACAGCAGTCTGCGGCTGTTGATTATGCTGTCGTGTATGGGAGAGTGTCGTCATTGAGTCACTGTAGCGGGATACGATTAACGGGAAGCGCGGACAACTGAGAAACGCGCAGGAATCAGTGAGGTACTGAGCCATGCCGACGCCGGTGCCTTAGTCAGCTGCGCTACGTTTGTCGGTTGAGGACCAAGGATACTAAGAGTCTGATCGAGGTGGTCCCTCATACTCTCGATTCCGTTAGGCCCGGGAAGCCTGGTGGTTGCTGGAGTACAGCAAACTCATCCTGGTGCTTTTCACACTGCAAGCTGTGTCACAGATTCAGTTGTTCTGCTGGTAGATTCCGAGGGAGAACAAACTCGATGTAGGTGTGGCAACGGTTCCGACCGATATTTCTGCTCAACCACTGTGCCTTCCAGAACGACGTGAGTGTCACGATAACGTTTCTGAGATCGTAACGATCATTCCTCCTGTCCTAACCCTGCCGCCGACTGTTGCAGGGTGTTCACTTTCAGGTGAATCGCGCCGTACACGCCAACGTCTGTCTGTCACTTGGAAAGCCCGCTGGTCACCGTGCAGTGGACGCCCAGTCGCAGAACTGGCGTGGAAATTCCAGCCTTCGTTGCCGACGAACAGCAGTCAGCACAGGTGTGTGGACCAGGCGTCTGCTGTGGAGACCCATACGCAGCATTTTTCGCCGAGCGCTCTTTGAGGAGCCCCTTCGGTTCACGTGCGTGGTCAGTTGGTCAGCAGTTGCACGTTATTCACCTGCAGTCTCCTTTAACTCCTGTCCTATGTGGCCCGTGGGGCAGCACAACGGCCTCAGCGTCGGTCCTGGACAGCGCCATGCACGGAGTGCTTTAAATATGGTAACACGCCAACATTTTACGAACTCTGCCGTTTGAAAAATGCATCCATCCGTGGCCCGAAAGGTAATGATCAAGTCCTTTTGGATGTCACATAAGTGATTGAGTTTCCGCATTACAGAAACAACTGCAGCTTTGTGCATCGCGTCCCCCATTCCCTCTCCCCCCCCCCCCCCCCCCCCCCCCAAAGGCTTTACATACCCTACACTGCTACTGCTGCCACCTGCTGTCTGTGAGTGGTTACTGCACATTAACGTCAGACACAGGCGGTGATCACGTTAATGTTACTGGAGCGTGTGGTTAGAAAAAGTAAAGGAAAAGGAAACAGAAAGGGGAATGGATGGTAATCGGTACCAGGTGGTAAGTATACGAATTGGCTGTGCATGAACTCCGAACGAAATAGGAGCAGCGGCAGTTTAAAAATTGTAAATGGTAGAATCACGGCTCAACAGTAAGATTCTCGCCCAACCTGACGAAACAGATGCGGAGATTGACAAACGAATGCATAACTGCTGGAAAAGTGTCTGCGGAGAGGAGACAATACCTGTTTTCCGAAGGTTTAAAGAGCAATTTCAAGATTTGCGAGATTACGGTTTAGATTACGTCTTAAATATGCCGAATTATGAGAAAGACTGCACTGTGTAAGGGAAGCTACTGGGATGCCCAATAACCGTGACAATAGTTCAGGGATTCAGTTGCGCGAAGAGATTTTGAAAGTGACTGAAGTTTTTGGAAACTGATAATTAACCTGTTCCTGAAAATGAATCCTGGTGATCAGTTACGAAGAAGGGGAGAAAATGTGTAAAAATAAAGCTCTTCTAACGGATGGACATTTCGGAGTTGTTCGAAACAACTGTACACCATTGCATGTTGACACCTGATGCTCGGAAGACTAGTTTTTTTATCAGAGGAAAGTCAAAATAATTTTATGTCATAACTGAGTTGTCATTTAAAACTGCAGTGCTAGACTTCGAAATGGCTGCAAATTAACCTATGAAAACAGTGTTCTCCGAGACATCTATTTCCAGTTGTAATTTTCATTTCAAGCAATGCCTCTGGAAGACATACAAGAATTGGGATTAGTGGAGAAATACAGGGATGAAGAAGTAGTTCGATTGTCTTGCCGCATGTACGCTGTACAGTACATCTTCCACCGGACTGCCTTGATGATGCATGGATGGTAACAGCGTAGCAAATACCCAGTGGCGGAAAGATCATGAATTCGTAGACTATATAGTCGCCCAATAAATTTAGGCTAACTGAAAACCTCAGCTGCCGACAGGTTTGTGGATATACCTCGATGATACCGGGCTCAAGTCCCGGTCGGGGCACACATCTTCAGCTGTCCACATCGAGGTATATCAACAAGACCTGTCGGCAGCTGCGGTTTTCAGTTAGTCATCATCTATTCAAGGGAAAAGCTGAACGATCATCAACAGTAACTGTTCTTTCGAGAACAAGTTACTGCCTTCGTATCGTCAGGCAATAGATGGAAAATCCTAGTACACCAACTGAAATGTGGAACTGGTGACGATAGACAGTCGACCGAAATTACTTCGAAATAAATTCACTCTTAACTTGGCTACAGTTGCGTTAGGTAACACATCGATACCTAACACAACTGTATCAAAGTCATCTGCGTTCAGAGAATTTATTTAGAAGTGATTTCGGGCAGCTATCTACCGTCATCAATTCGATGCTGTCAATGTTTGGCATAACAAACGATTCTCAATAAGGCAAACCTATAATTTCTGATGAATACGCTAAAGGAGGATGCAATAAAATCAATACCCGAAATTAAAAAAAATGTTCCGTTGGTCAGCCTCTTCAGTGAAAGAGGTAAAAGATACATATGTGTTGAAAAAGAGTTAAAAGATATTTTAAGAATACGTAATCACTTGGTGGATTTAAGAAGTTTAAAATTTACGTCATTCCTACGAAAAGTTCGTAATATAAGACAGGAAGTAATGTTCTAGAATGGAGAAGGTAAAAAAAAAATTTAAAACACGGCTATGCACTATGTGGGTTAGAGCCGTGGTTTAGGGGTAGCGTCTTTGATTCATAATCAAAAACGTCTTCGGTCCCGGGCTCGATCCCCGCCACTTCCTAAATTTTGATAAATAATCAGCATTGGCGGCCGAAGACTTCCGGCATAAGAAGTCAGCCTGATTCTGCCAACGGCCTTGTCAAAGAGGGCGGAGGAGCGGATAGAGGTTCAGGGCACTCTCTTGTCCTAGGGGTGGGAAATTGCCCCTAAAGGCGGAAGAATCAGCAGTGATCAACGACATGAGGATGCAGAAGGCAATGGAAACCACTGTATTAAAGACTCGTAACGTGTATCCACAGGGCATGTGGCCTGTAGTTGAAGAAATGTCATGATGATCTCTCCATTGGCAAAAGATTCCGGAATAGTCCCCCGTTCGGATCTCCGGGAGGGTACTGCCAAGGGAGAGTTTACCATGAGAAAAAGAATGAATAATCAACGAAAGGATAATGTTCTACGAGTCGGGGCGTGGAATGTCAGAAGCTTGAACCTGGTAGGGAAACTAGAAAATCTGAAAACGGAAATGCGAAGGCTGAATCTAGGGTCAGTGAAGTGAAGTGGAAGGAAGACAAGGATTTCTGGTCAGATGAGTATCGGGTAATATCAACAGCAGCAGAAAATGTTATAACAGGTGTAGGATTCGTTATGAATAGGAAGGTAGGGCAGAGGGTGTGTTACTGTGAACAGTTCAGTGACCAGGTTGTTCTAATCAGAATCGACAGCAGACCAACACTGACAACGATGGTTCAGGTGTACATGCCGACGTCGCAACCTGAAGATGAACAGATAGAGAAAGTGTATGAGGATATTGAAAAGGTAATGCAGTATGTAAAGGGGGACGAAAATCTAATAGTCATGGGCGACTGGAATGCAGTTGTAGTGGAAGGAGTAGAAGAAAAGGTTACAGGAGAATATGGGCTTGGGACAAGGAATGAAAGAGGAGAAAGACTAATTGAGTTCTGTAACAAGTTTCAGCTAGTAATAGCGAATACCCTGTTCAAGAATCACAAGAGGAGGAGGTATACTTGGAAAAGGCCGGGAGATACGCGGAGATTTCAATTAGATTACATCATGGTCAGACAGAGATTCCGAAATCAGATACTGGATTGTAAGGCGTACCCAGGAGCAGATATAGACTCAGATCACAATATAGTAGTGATGAGGAGTAGCTTGAAGTTCAAGATATTAGTCAGGAAGAATCAATACGCTAAGAAGTGGGATACGGAAGTTCTAAGGAATGACGAGATACGTTTGAAGTTCTCTAAAGCTATAGATACAGCAATAAGGAATAGCGCAGTAGGCAACACAGTTGAAGAGGAATGGACGTCTCTAAAAAGGGCCATCACAGAAGTTGGGAAGGAAAGCATAGGTACAAAGAAGGTAGCTGCGAAGAAGCCATGGGCAACAGAAGAAATACTTCAGTTGATTGATGAAAGGAGGAAGTACAAACTTGTTACGGGAAAATCAGGAATACAGAAATACAAGTCGCTGAGGAATGAAATAAATAGGAAGTGCAGAGAAGCTAAGACGAAATGGCTGCAGGAAAAATGTGAAGACATCGAAAAAGATATGATTGTCGGAAGGACAGACTCAGCATACAGGAAAGTCAAAACAACCTTTGGTGACATTAAAAGCAACGGTGGTAACATGAAGAGTGCAACGGGAATTCCACTGTTAAATGCAGAGGAGAGAGCAGATAGGTGGAAAGAATACATTGAAAGCCTCTATGAGGGTGAAGATTTATCTGATGTGATAAAAGAAGAAACAGGAGTCGATTTAAGAGATAGGGGATCCAGTATTAGAATCGGAATTTAAAAGAGCTTTGGAGGACTTACGGTCAAATAAGGCAGACGGGATAGATAACATTCCATCAGAATTTCTAAAATCATTAGGGGAAGTAGCAACAAAACGACTATTCACGTTGGTGTGTAGAATATATGAGTCTGGCGACATACCATCTGACTTTCGGAAAAGCATCATCTACACAATTCCGAAGAAGGCAAGAGCTGACAAGTGCGAGAATTATCGCACAATCAGCTTAACAGCTCATGCATCGAAGCTGTTTACAAGAATAATACACAGAAGAATGGAAAAGAAAATTGAGAATGCGCTAGGTAAAGGCACGAGAGAGGCAATTCTGACGTTACAGCTAATAATGGAAGCAAGGCTAAAGAAAAATCAAGACACGTTCATAGGATTTGTCGACCTGGAAAAAGCGTCCGACAATATAAAATGGCGCAAGGTGTTCGAGATTCTAAAAAACGTAGGGGTAAGCTATAGGGAGAGACAGGTTATATACAATATGTACAACAACCAAGAGGGAATAATAAGAGTGGACTATCAAAAACGAATTGCTCGTATTAAGAAGGGTGTAAGGCAAGGCTGTAGCCTTTCGCCCCTACTCTTCAATCTGTACATCGAGGAAGCAATGATGGAAATAAAAGAAAGGTTCAGGAGTGGAATTAAAATACAACGTGAAAGGATATCAAAGATACGATTCGCTGATGACACTGCTATCCTGAGTGAAATTGAAGAAGAATTAAATGATCTGCTGAACGGAATGAACAGTCTAATGAGTACACAGTATGGTTTGAGAGTAAATCGGAGAAAGACAAAGGTAATGAGAAGTAGTAGAAATGAGAACAGCGAGAAATTGGAATACGTCAAGCAAATAATTGAGGATGTGGGTTGCAAGTGCTACTCTGAGATGAACAGGTTAACACAGGAAAGGAATTCGTGGCGGGCCGCATGAAACCAGTCAGTAGACTGATGACCAAAAAAAAAAAGAACCGTCCACAGCTGAGAGCAGTGGGGACAGAGCGGGGGAGGATCCCCACTTAAACGATGTCGATGGCTAAAAAGACATTGTCCTATCCAGAGTCTAGTTAAAAAGTACCTCTTCCCGACAACGCGCTCGGGAGGAAGAGGTCCAAGCACAGGGAAGAGCTTTCACGTCCCGCAACTTATTACGGGGAAGTGTCGACCAATATGGGTGCCATAAAAGAACAACACGACGACATAAAACACTCCGTAGATCGGCGAAGGGAATCGATCGAATAGCTGGCCGAAGAAGAGAGACTGTAGCCTTGGCCACTATATCGACCGCCTCATTTCCACAGATACCAACGTGTCCTGGGATCCACAGGAACGCCACCGAGACGCCCCCAAGTTGATCAAGTGCAGGCAGTCCTGAATCCGGTGGACCAGAGGGTGGACAGGGTAGAGAGCTTGGAGACTGAGGAGAGAGCTGAAGATAACCTACTGTATCCGCTGATGGCGGCAGATGTATTGGACAACCTGGAGAACAGCGTAAAACTCCGCAGTATAAACCGAACACTGGTCAGGAAGCTGAAATCTATTTGGGGTGTCGCCAACAATATGGGCACTCCCTACACCTAACGATGTTTTCGAGCCATCAGTGTAAATAAATGTGGCTTCCTTCATTTGTGCACATATAGCAGCAAATGCCCAACGATAAGCAAGTGAAGGGGTACCATCCTTGGGAAACTGACAAAGGTCACGGAGCAGGCAGATCTGGGTGTGGAGCCAAGGTGGTGCTGTACCACAAGTTGTGAAGAAGGTTTTAGGAAAGCGGAAGGAAAGAAAATGGAGCAGTTGACGGAAGCAGACTCCCGGTGGTAGTAGGGAGGAAGGGCAGCCTGCATACCATACATCCAAGGAGGTGTCGAAAAAAATGTCGTGGGCCGGATTAGCAGGCATGGAAGACAGATGGCTAGCATAACGACTCAGAAGGACAGCTCGCCGATTGGACAGCGGAGGTTCAGCAGTCTCAGCATAAAGGCTTTCCACTGGGCTGGTGTAAAAAGCTCCAGACACTAAATGTAATCCACGGTAGTGGACAGAGTCGAGACGCCGAAGAATAGACGGCCGAGCAGAGGAGTAAACTATGCTTCCATAGTCCAATTTCGAGCGCACTAAGGCGTGATACAGCGGAGAAGGAAAACTCGGTCCGCTCCCCAGGAAGTACCATTCAGGACATGGAGGGTGTTGAGGGATCGCAGACAGTGAGCTGAAAGATAGGAAATGTGGGAGGAGCAGCACAGTTTTCTGTCAAACATAAGACCCAACAATTTAGCGACGTCTGAAAACGGAAGGTAGACAGGTCCTAGTTGTAAGGAGGGTGGTAGAAACTCCGTACGACGCCAAATATTAACACAAACGGACTTACTGGGAGAAAAGTGGATGTCTGCTTCAAGGCTCCAACAGTGGATGCGATCGAGACAGCCTTGAAGACGTCGTTCAAGAAGGCTGGTCCGTTGAGAGCTGTAGTAGATCGAAAAATCGTCCACAAAGAGGGAGCCTGAGACATCGGGAGGGAGACAGTCCATAATTGGATATATGGCAATGGCAAACAGTACAACACCCAGCACGGAGCCCTGGGGTACCCCGTCTTCTTGGGAGAAAGTACAGGAGAGAGTGGTGTTCACCCGCACTCTTAACGTGCGCTCTGCCATAAATTCACGAAGAAAAATGGGCAGCCGACCACGAAAGTCCCAAGAGAACAGTGTGCGGAGGATGCCTGTCCTCCAACAGGTATCGTATACTCTCTCCAGATTAAAAAATATTGCTACTGTTTGGCGTTTCCAGAGAAAATTTTTCATGATATAAGTGGAGAGAGCAACAAGATGGTGAACTGCAGAACGATGCTATCGGAAACCGCATTGGGCAGATGTTAAAAGACTGCAGGACTCCAGCCACCAAGATAAACGGCAATTAACCATACACTCCAAAACCTTACATACACTACTGGTGAGAAAAATGGAGCGATAGGTAAAGGGGAGATGTGTGTCCTCTCCAGGTTTCGGAACAGGAACGACAATAGCTTCCCGCCATCGTCTGGGAAAAGTACTGTCGGTCCAAATTCGATTATAAAGGCGAAGGAGGTAACGCAGCCTATGGGTTGATAAATGCAGCAACATTTGGATGTGGATATCATCCGGTCCTGGGGCGGAGGAGCGAGAAGAAGAAAGTGCATGTTGGAGCTCCCGCATCGAGTAAACAGTATTATAGCTTTCGCGATTTTGAGAGGAGAAAGCAAGAGGTTGCACTTCCACTGCACGTTTCTTCGGGAGAAACGCTGGAGGGTAATTTGAAGAGCTCGAACTCTCAGCAAAGTGTTGACCCAATGAGTTAGAAATTGCGACGGGGTCCGCTAACGTAACATGCGCGAAAGTGAGCCCAGAGACCGGGGAGAAACTAGGCGTGCCAGATAACCGTCGAATCAGACTCCAAACTTCCGAGGAGGGAGTGAAGGTGTTAAATGAGCTAGTAAAGAAGTCTCAGCTTGCCTTCTTGCTATCGCGGATGACGCGACGGCATCGTGCACAGGACTGCTTATTGCTGATACAGTTAGCGAAAGTAGGGTGGTGGTGGAAAACGCGAAGAGCACGTCGCCGCTCACGGCCTGCCTCGTTCCACCAAGGAACTGGGGGCGCCGGGGCAATTCGGAGGTGCGTGGTATTGAACGTTCCGCAGTTGTAAGAACAACGTCTGTAATATGAGTGACCTCATCGTCGACGCTAGGAAAGTGACGGTCACGAATGTCGCTAGAGACGAAAAAAGTGTCCAATCGGCTTGGGCAAACTTCCAGCGTCTCGGGCGCATATGTGGCAGTTGTGGCTCAAATCGAAGGACACATGGAAAGTGGTCACTCGAGTGTGTATCAGCAAGGGTGAACTATTCGAAGCGCCGCGCTAGCGGAACAGTAGCGACCGAAAGGTCCAAATGAGAGAAATTTGTCGTTGAGACAGACAAAAATGTAGGGTCCCCAGTGTTGAGGCAAACAAGATCCGCTTGGTGGTAGACGTCTAGCAATAGTGAGCCACGCATACATGGATGTGGAGATCCACAAAGTGGGTGGTGGGGATGTAGGGTCCCCAACCAGCAAATACAGGAGTGGAAGCTGACCGAGAAGATGAAGGAGATCAGCTCGTGCCATTGATGTGAACGATGGAATGTATACAGTACAAAGAGAGAAGGTGTATCCAGAAAGGGAAAGACGGACAGCGACTGCTTCGAAAGAAGTGTTTAAGGGGATTGGGCAATAATGGAGAGTATTATGGAGGAGAATCGTGAGTCCATGTGCTGGAGTGCCTTCAACAGAGAGGAGATCAAATCGGACTGAAAATGGGGGAAGACAAAGCGGTCAGGGGAATTAAGATTTGTTTCCTGAAGACAGAAGATGACCGGTGAGTAGGATCGGAGGAGGATCGTCAATTCATCCCGATTGGCTCGAATGCCGCGGATATTCCAATGGATAATGGACATAGGGTGGACAGAAAAATGGAAGAATGTGGCCAAGGTTGCCGTCAACTCAGCGACTGCTCAGAGCTTGCGACAGACAGTGTGGAACGGCACTCAGATGAAGGCAAAAGATCCTGATCCATAGGTTATTCAGGAGGAGCTCCTGCCAGCAGCAATCGGCCAGTTTCTTATTAGCCTTCTTGGAACCACGATGTTTAGATGAAGGAGGAACTGATGGTTGTGAAGTTGGGGTACGTAAAAAATCTTCACGAGTATGGTCTTTTTTTGGAAGTCTGGGTGTCTGACTTTTGGGATCGAGATTTAGCAGAACCCGATGAAGGGTGAGCAATAGATTGAGCAGGCGAAAGTGGGGAGCGTGAACGGGCGATCTTTGCGCTGGCCGATCTGATTACCGTGTCACTAAAGATGAAATCACAAGTCTGTGTGACTGCATCCTTTGTTGGCCGAGGAGAGGCAAGGACAGTGCTGTATTTTCCTGTCTGAGGCACAGTGGGCTTTCGACTTGGGAATAATTTTCGAGCAGCGAAGGTCGACACCTTTTCCTTCACTGATTTCCTGAATGAGCTTTTCGTCTTTAAAAATAGGGAAATCTCGAGAGGAAGCAGAGCAGTCACCCATACAGTGGATGCAACGAGGGGGATGGAGGTGGACAAACACCCTCATGGGCATCCTTGCCACACGTAACACAATTGGCCGGATTGGAACAGGACTGGCTGGTGTGATTGAACCACCAGCACCGATAGCAACACATAGGGTTTAGGACGTAGGGGCGAACGGAAATTATCTCATAGCCCGCTTTTATTTTCGGTGGGAGTTGAACTCTGTCAAATGTCAAGAAGACAGTACGGGCTAGAACGATGTTCGTGTCAACCCTTTTCATAATTCTATGAACAGCCGTTACGTCCAGGTCAGACAAGTAGTGCTAAATTTCCTCGTCAGACAATCCGTCGAGGGAGCGTGAATAAACGACTCCACTTGAGGAATTTAAAGTGCGGTGCGATTCAACCTGGACAGGGAGAGTGTGGCGCAGTGAAGTTCGCAGAAATGTTTGTGCCTGGAGGGCACTGACTGTTTCTAACAACAAGGTGCCATTCCGTAATCTGGAACAAGACTTTACAGGACCTTTCTGAATAATGAAAGGGTTGACTGCGGACAAGTCGTGACCTTCGTCAGACCTAGAAACAACAAGGAACTGTGGCAACGATGGAAGAACTGTCTGTGGCTGCGACTCAGTG
Source organism: Schistocerca gregaria (assembly GCF_023897955.1). Lineage (NCBI taxonomy): Eukaryota > Metazoa > Arthropoda > Insecta > Orthoptera > Acrididae > Schistocerca > Schistocerca gregaria. The sequence goes on from NC_064927.1 coordinate 47,927,673, forward strand.
AACTTACGCTTGGGAGCAGACAAAGTGGAAGATAAGGAAACCATTACGGAAGAATCCCCCATGATTACCAGTGTCTCCGATGGCGCGCTCCTCCCTTGTGGGGGCCCTCTCTGAGGGCACTCCCGCCTTACGTGACTGTTCACACCTCTCGACAAACGGACAGAGTGACCAATCGGCACTTTCGGAAGGTATCAGCTCGGGTAATCACCCTTACCTGGGCCTGGCCGTTATCAGGGGGTACATACGTGTCCTACCTGTCTACCCAGGACGGGGAATTACGCGTTACCCCGTCACCGGCTAAGCGTGGGTCGGCATTCAGACACACACAGGGAGGAAGAAAGAGAAAATTAAAAACAAAGAAAGGGAAAGGAAAGAAGATCGGTCTCAAACGCCTCAGCTGACAAAAGGGTAGAGAAGGACAAAGGAAGGATGAAGACATACAAGCAGAGAAGGCAAAGATGTGTTACATTTACGAGCGTCCGTCTCCAGACATAGGCACAAACTGTACTCCCAAAGGGTGAGAAGGGGAAGGAAAGAGCCAGAGGTGAGGGGAGGAGGGGGGGGGGGGTGAAATGGGGATAGGAAAGAATGCGGAAAAGGAAGGTATGCAGCCCGGAAAGGAAGGGGGGCCAAATTAGCACGGGGTCCCGTGCTCGCTACGCACGTATCCACAAAAAGAGTTGTGGACCCCCTGGGGGGAGAAATGAGGTCGTGTTGAGTGGGAGAACAGAGAGAAATTTTAAAGGTAGCAGGATGAGGAAACACAATTGGCATGGGCAATGAATGAGAAGAGATTGTTTATTGATGATATGGAGGAAATAGTGAATGGAAGAAGAAGAAGAAGAAAATACCAAGTGGTGGACAGCGTAAGGACAGAAAACAGTTGTGAGAAAACAAGAGGGTAACAAATGATGGGACTGCATGAAGAGCTACATGTGACGACCTTTCCTAGGCCGGAACACTCATTATGATGGTGGTGGTGCTGGTGGTGGTAGTGGTGGTGAAGAAGATGAGACTTATTTAGGACATTTTGCAAGACTCCCATTTTGTTGTAATCCAGATTTAAACAAAAAAAATAGGCAGCTTATAATTTGTACCCTAAAAATGGCCGTGAAGTGCATGGCAGATGGAACTTGCCATTATACCAGTTACTAGGACTTATTCCCACTCCACTGACGTATGGAGCGTGCGAATTGTGGCTGCTTAAAAGCCTATGTGCGTGCTGTGCTTAGTCTAATCTGGTCTTCACACTTCCTACAGTTACCATACGTAGGCGGTTTCAGTATATTCCTACATTCATCACGTAACGTCGATTCTAGAAATTTTCTATGTTTCTAAGTAGGTCTCCTCGCGATACTTTGCTCTTCCGCGGGATAATCTGTGTCTATCGTCAACTGTCCGTTAGTTCAGTTCATTGAACACCTTTGTGACATTCTCCTATGGGTCAAACAAACCTGTGAGCATTTTGTACTGCCCTTCTCTGTATAAGTTCAATATCCGCTGTTCGTTCTATCTGGTACTGATTGTAATTCCCCAGTATTGTACCACTGAACCGCACGCGCTTTACCCACAAATGTGCTTATGTGATCGTTCCATTTCATACCCCTACAAATTTATACACTCAAGTATTTACACGAGTTAAAAAATTGCAGCTGTAGTCATTGGACTGCGTACTCACATTTTGGGAAATACTGATTTTCTTGATACCGTCACAGTAGAATATTTGACTATGCTAACAGAGCCTCAACCTCACCTCTGCTTGCACGGCTTCGAACTATAAAAGACCTCGAATGTGTTCTGAAAGTTTTGGAGACAGATGAAAATCGGATGGGACCAAGTCGGGTCTGTGTGGAGGTCAATCGACGGCAGTGAACGAACGGCATCGGAGTGCTGCAGACGTCGCAGCGCCCGGCTGTAGTTTGGCGTTGTAATGCTGAAGAGGAGGGTGTTCCACGTGCGAACCAACTCTTCCAATTCGTACTTTCAATTTTTTTTAGCTGTTTCACAAGCACGGACATAGTTACATCACACACCGCTATGTTACACGGTACAAATCGGACCCCTCTAGCAGCAGAGGACTGTAGATATGTGGAATAAAGATGTAAAATGTTATTAACGTTTTTTAACTGGAAAGCTTAGAGATATCAACTAAAACATTTGGAGTCACTACATCTCAGCACGCTCTCGTGTTATATGCACAAAAATCAAGAAACTGTTTCCGAGCAAAGTATGCTATTCTTTTAATTGGACATCTTTGTAATGTAGATCACTAGTAAACCTTATGGTGATGGTGAAATTTCGTATTTATTTTTACATGAAAGGCGATTAATCTGTGGCCAATACACAATGACGACGGCCGTTGCCAGGTGGATATTAACTGCAATACCACCCACATTGTCAAGGTAAGTGGAATAATTGGTTTTCCGGCACATGTCGCCATGTAACTGTCGCTCGTGGCGATACATCAAAGAGTTCTCTGTCTCCTTGTCAGAGAGCCAGTTCCTGGCATCACTCTACCGAAATAAAGACGCAAATTGTGTGCGCCACATTTGAAGATGAGTGAAAAGGTTACAAAACTAGTTAATGGAATTAGAAATATTTCAAAAAGTTAATTGTTGCAGTTTCCCGTATTTATATTCAATACACTAGCCACAGGCTCTAGAACATCCTTACGGGATATGCTTAATCGGCTGAGAGCGTGATTTGTCCCTCCGAGGTTAATTTTGCCTGGGCTTTAAGCAACTCACCGGTCAGCATTTACAGAGCTGCCAACTACATCTCACACCGGGAATATTATCAGGATTAGTTTGCATCGCAGCCTATGGAAGAGAACGCTAATCGAACGAGCATTCGCTGTCCTTCTCTCTGTTGACTACCATTCGCCTATATTCAACAGTTAAGGATTCTTCTGGAAATATTCCAAGCAGACTTTCTCTGGAAATTTTACGGTTGTTTCCAGGCGCCTGCCAGTTCAATTAGATCAGAAACATTGTGATACTCTCCAACGGGTCAAACAAACCTGTGACCATTCGTGCCGCCCTTCTCTGTATGCATTCAGTATCCGCTGGTTAGCATCCAAGAATCTCGAGCAATGTTGGGGGATGGGTCGCACGAGTGATTTCTAAGCAATTTCTTTTGTACACTGAGGGTATTTTCGTAGAATTCTACCAATGAATTGCAGCCATCCACCGTCTTTCCATAAGACTGCGACTATGGGACGATTCCATTTCAAATCTCTAGAAATTTTTACACCCAGGTATTCGTGTGGGTTGAGCGATTGAGAATTTGACTCGCTGATATTATAGTAGTAGGATAAGGTTCTTTCTTTTTGTGAACTGAACAATTTTACATTTCGAGAACATTTAAACCAAGTTGCCAGTCTTTGCACTACACTGAAATCTTATGAGGGCGTGGCTTCTTTCAGACAGTACTTCATTACAGACAACTGCATCATTTGCGGACAGACTGAAGTTTCAAATAGACCGCGTAACCAACGCCCCCTTCTCCCCCCCAAATTGCTATCTGAAAACTGGAAGTCCCATATGTAAACTACTTTCAGAAGTTCGTTTACTTTCCGTAGCAGTTAATGTGTTAAAGACTTGACCTGAAGAAGCATAACCCTTTGCAGTTGAAGACGCTCTGTTTTAAGAGACGCTACTTTTTCGAAAACATCTCAATGTTTAGGTCCTGAACTAGGTGTTGCTATAATTTTTCAGGTACGTTCAACGATAAGTGTGAATACTGTCTGATAAATGTGTTACGAATAGAGTGAGTAGTAAAGAAGTAATATATTGAAAATTCATGCCTGATGCTGACGCCTTACTGCATGAACAGCTAAAATGTAGAAGTGATGAAAGACTTTTTTCCTTTCATCATTCTGTCAGGGATGTCAGCGGGGAAAAAAGTTCCGGAAAGTTTCGAAATTATGTGTGAATTTTGTTGTAAGTCGCCACGTGCTGCCATTCACTAATGCTCGGTGAATATAGTCTCGATAATTTGCGCGCCATGAAAATATGCTGCCTTAGACGTTAACGCAGTTTTTAACTTTTAACGCCAGACTTATTGCGTTAAACCTATACCTTAAATGAAGGACGGAAGGACGATTGTATTTAATGTGCCATCGATGTCGAGGTCATTAGAGACGGAGCAGGAGCTGGCACTGCGTCAAGGAAGTGTAAAAGAAGTCAGCCGTGCCCTTTCTAAGGAACCATCCCAGCATTTGCTTGGAGCGATTCAGGAAAATTACGGAAAACATAAATCAGCGTGGCCAGACGCGGATTTAAACCGATGTCCTCCGGAATGTGAGTCTAGTGTACTCGTTGACAGCTCGTCGGCTAGAAGTTAGCGTTTCTGCTGTGGATCATGAGATTCCGGGTTCGATTCACTGCTGGGTTGCGTTCTCCGCCCGGGAACTAGGTGTCTGTGTTGTCAATATAATTTCATCATCATTCGTGAAGGTGGCGTAACTGGACTGTGTAAAGGTTGGGGCTTTGTACAGGCGCTGATAACCGTGCAGTTCAACGCCCCACAAACCAAACATCATCATCATCATCATCGTACCATGTACTAACCACTGCAGTAGCTCGCTCGGTATACATTTAAATGAGTAGGTTGTGTCACCATTTTTAGTATTTACGTTTTCATTCTTCATAAATGAAAGCATGAACTACGAGCAGACAAAGGAATTGGGATAACGAATGAGAAATACCTGATTGTGCTTCTGTTTGTAGATGACACGATTCAAGTGAATGAAATGACCTCCAAAGATCTATATACCAACTGAATGAAATATGCAACGAATACAATTTACAATTTCTAGTAATAAAACTTAAATGAGTGCACTTGGAGGAAAATATTCAGTCAGTTTAAAACTAGTTTTGGATAATCCTGCTTTAGAACTGGTTTCTCAATCTTTCATTTAGGCTACACTGTAAGATCTGATTTTTACTCTGATACTGAAAATAAATTACACAAATTCTAAGCTGTGTGTAGCACCATTATCCGAACATTGGGCAATGAAGTACAAAAAGAGATTGTCCCGAAAATCTATAAAGTGGTCGCGGTTCCTGTGTTATGCTATGAAAGCGAAAACGTGGTTAAAACAAAAAAAAAAAAATCAGACGGCAGAGATGGGGTTCTTAAGAAATTCGAAGGGCTGCAGAACAAGAAATGATTAGGAATGAAGATACTAGAGAAAAATTAAGTATTTTCAACAGAAACTAAAAAATTCAAAAGTATCGTGAAGGCTTGTGAGAATGCAAAGTCCCAGACTTTCCCAAAAGATTCTGAACTACAAGCGGAATGGGAGAAGTGGTATTGAAAGGCCTCGGACGTGGGAGTAATTTCGTTTGAGAGACTACTGAATTACTTATACATTACAGAATTCTTGTTAAACACCAAAATAAGTACGTTTTAGTGTATTTTACATTCAGTGATGTAAACAAAAAATATTTCTTGCTCTCAAAAGGGGGCTATGTTCTTTCTCAGGGTTCAAACTGTCTCCATGCCAAATTTGAACTCGAAAACGAAATAGACTGTGTTACAAAGTAAAAAAACAGCTGAGAGAAAGAAGCGGCGTCACCGTCTGCAGCACCCACCCATCATTTTGCAGGACAATGTTCGGGCACGCTTGTTTCAAGCCGTGACTGATTTGATCGGTATATATTGATGGGGAGCGCCACACCACTCACCACACTCCCCGGACTTACGCCCTCGTGAGCTCAACTTCATTCCTAACGTGAAGGACGAACTGTGGGGTATTCGGTTCGGAGCTGTTATGGAAATTCGTCGGACAATAGACCGCTCCATTCGAACTACCTAATACAACTGGCGCAGCTATGGGTATCTTGCTCTTCCGACATCACTGGTGACGGCCTATAAACGAGAGCTGTTAAAAAAATATCCGACTTTATTAATTGTTGAAATCAACAACGGTATCAGGGCGTGCGTGGGCTCATGTTTTCAGGCATACATAGCACACATACCTGATTTTCTCCACTATTTCGGAACACTTGTAAGTGGTACATGTTGCATTTAATAATCTGAGCAAAATGACGTCGTTGCATCACATTTGGCTTCAAGCTAAGCGATTCTCAAGATGAAACCATCGTGAGTTTGTGGACGAAGTAATGGGTACTACACGGCTAAACGAGTGGTACAACCATTTCAAAGGTAGCCGCTAATCAACGAAGACAGAAACCAGTTAAGGTACGCCCTCAATATCCGCAAATCGGGTCTTTACTGACCACGCAAGATCCCTTGTGAAGCAGAATAGCCGAATCACAATCAGAGAAGTTGCAGTGTAATCTAAAAGCCGTAAATTCAACTAAATATCTAGGTATTACAATAACGAACAAATTAAACTGGAAGGAACACATAGAAAATGTTGTGGAGAAGGCCAACCAAAGAGCCCTTTTTATTGGCAATACGCTTAGAAAACGTAACAGACCTACACTACGCCTGTCCGTCCTCTTTCAGAATACTGCTGGGAGATGGGGGATCCTTACCAGATGGGACTGACGGAGTACATCGAAAAAGTTCAAAGAAAGGCAGCATGTTTCCTATTACCGCGAAATATGGAAGAGAGTGTCACACAAATGATACAGGATTTGGACTGGACGTCATCAAAAGAAAAGCGTTTTTCGTTGCGACGGAATCTTCTCGCGCAATTCCTATCACCAGCTTTTTCCTCCGAATGGGAAAATATTTTGTTGACACCGACCTACGTAGGGAGGAACGATCACCACGATAAAATAGGGGAAGTCATAGCTCGTATGGAAAGATACAGGTGATCATTCTTTCCGGGTGCTATAAGAGATTGGAATAATAGAGACTTGTGAAGGTGGTTCGATGAACCCTCTGCCAGGCACAAAAATGTGATTTGCGGAGTATCCATGTAAATGTAAGTATAGGTGTTCACATTATTTTTCCTATCCCCTGTATGTGCATATCGCTTCCCACGAATTATGTTTCCTCAATGTCGATATCTGCACCATTTTCGAAATATGTGAGCTTACTTATATTATTTGTAATGTTAATATACAACATGAACAGTAAGCCTCCCAACACACTTCCCTGTGGCACACGTGGCTACTTTTACACGTAGAGATGAACCTCCATTCAAGACGAGATGCTGTGTCCTTTCTACAAAAATATGTTACTGGCTGTACTTTATACGGTACAGGCAAACGGTCAACTACAATTGCTGTGAACTGTGCGGTAACCTCTAGCGTATCAGAAGCGGTTTAGGAATTTTTTTTCAAATGAGTATACGCGCTCGTATTTCGAAAGGTGCACAGTTTTACCTTTCAATTTTTGCACATTTCCCAGATACTTTTTCGGAAATTTTGAGCAAAACAAATCGAATGTTTATTACATCACCAAACAATGAAGAAGCAAATGCGGGTTTGTTCGCAAACGCGAGGCAACATCAGGTGCAAGAGTCATGGGTTTTAATAACGTAACTGTCGATAGGATTTTTTCGTTGCTAACAAATGTAACTGACAAACACAAACTAATGACCTCTCAAATAAGTAATTGTGATGAATCAGGCGTTTCGGTTAATCCTAAAAACCAATCGAACATCACAGCTTGCAAGGGGAAACGTCAAGTAGGATCGTTAACCTCTACAGAAAAGGGGCGAAACTGCAGCCTGCCTCATTAGTACGTCAGCAAGAGGAGTTTACATGCCTCCTACGCTTGTTTTTCCACGAATGAAGAAGCAGAAAGAATTTGAGTTAGGACTGGCAGCAGGAAGTTGCGCTGAGGTCCACAGCACCGCATGGATGGCCACCGAGTCATTCTTTGTATTGTTTCGAATTTTTTAAGGCATCAAAGCACTTCCCAGTTCTCCTTATATCAGATCGCCACACTCAGCACATACCACGAACACTGACGTTATGGACTACGCGAGGGAGAGTGGCGCTTCTTTACCACCACATTGCTCTCACAGACTTCAACCGCTTGATGTTTGTTTTATAAAGCCTTTATGTCCTCGATATAGTGATCAGCTTCGAAAATGGCTACGAAGCCACGGAGGGAAAGTCGTAACTATCTTTCAAATTTCAACACTTTTTTGTTCAGCTTTCGTCTAAAGTGCAACAATGGAAACCGCTATTAAAGGTTTCGAAGCTACTGCAATATGGCCCACGCACCCATCCATATTCATCGATGCAGACTTCCTCCCGGCACACACAACTGACAGTGGACGTGATAGGCCGTCAGATAGAGAGGGTATTACATCCGAACAATTGGAATTGCCTCCACCTAGCACACCAGCTAAAAAAGACGCCAGCGGGCTGGATAATCAAGAGGGCAAGGTTTCAGCGAATTGTAACAATGAACTGCCGCCTAAGAATGACAATGTTATTGAGGCTAATTGTTCTAATCTTGGGTGCTCTTGGATGCCAACTGACAACAAAACTTCCTCATTTCATATTTCACCTGAAATTCTGATGCCCTTGCCAGACGTTAACGAAAGCACGAAAAGAGATAAACTGAAGAGCGGAAAGACCGATGTGTTAACTGATACGCAGTACAAAAAAAGAGTTAATAGCCATTATTAGAAAAAATAGAAAAGGAACTTTGCCAAAGAAAAAAGAGCAAAGAAAAAATCTATTTGTGAAAGAGAATAAAATTACGAATTCAAAAAAGAAAGAAGGGGCCTGAAGATAAATGGAAAAAGGAGAGAGAATACAATACTAACGAGAGTGATTAAGGTTCTGACTGTGAATGTTTATATTGCGGTGAGTTATATTTAAAATCAGTTGAAGGCTGGGCCTCCTGTTCCACGTGAAAAAAAATGGACACACGTTTCTTGTGCAGGAATAGATAGCGAAGATGATGAGTGACTCCTTGTGTGTGAATTTTGTAAACAGCATTAAGAAAAGGATACAATACATGAAAAAATGGGGCAGAATGGGGCAAATGACATCCATTTCAATTTTTGAGTGAAAAAAGATTGTTCTTTTATTTTATGGCAATGTTCTTGTATTTTTGTGATTAATACACCATAATGTGTTCATATAACATTGATAACTCTCTTATTTATCAATTTTGTACATTTAATCGAAGTTTTCAACATTGTACCCCAATCTACCATGCGTTCCCCAACGTGTCGGATAAGAAAGATAAAAATACAATCGCTACTCGTTTCTTTAACGACATTTTAAGCTGTGCTCTCGGGTTCCTCCCACCGTTCATCACGATATATTCCGAAAAAAATCATAGTTAACGAACATTATAAATTTCTCTAGAAACGAAGGCAATCACTGTTAACATTTAATAAGGTCACTGGTATCCTTCGAAATACAAACTAATCACCGTCATGCAGAATGTCATGGGTCAAAGCGGACGGGTGGAATCGAAATACGACCTTTACCCACGATCGCTTCTTTCTGCCAATTTGTGCCACTAATTTCTCTGCTCCCTAATCTGATTTCGTATCTCCCCATCAGCTATTCGATCAGAACTTTTTTAGCATTCTTCTACACCACCACATTTCGGAAGTTTCTAGTCGTCTCCTGTTTGGGGAACCAGGCATGTTAACTACTGAATCGCAATATATTTATTCCGAAAGGCAGAAGGTACCCCGAAAACAATGAAAATATTTTTTTTATTGGTGATTGTACCAGTTTGATTTACACTTCGTGCGAATATAAAAGCATTTTAGTCCAAATCCTTATTTGAAGGTCCTAAATGTCGGTTTAAATGGCTGCTTGCGATGTAAGACATCCCCACTTGTTTCTCTGTACAGCTCTTCTTTGAACTGATAAGCCTACGGACATTTTTTCCCGTTGCTTTGAGCTTTCACCTATTGACTACATTTTTTCTTGTCTTGTAGTCAGTAGTTTGCTATGGTAATAATGTATCAGGGGTGTTTTTTGTTTCTGAACAAAACAAAGGCCAAGATCTACCCACAAAGTGTTCCAGAGAAGTTCTGGAAGACTTGCAAGAAATAAAATAGTAAATATCATGAAACAAATGTTATGTTTTTGTACGGCATGCGTACTATTGGAAATGAGCGAAAAGCTTTACGAGCCATCTAAAAAATAAAAAAATAAACATTACAGTGCGCTGCTTGCAAATAAACGGCAGAGAAACCTATGACACATGCAGTGAAAGGAACTATGAATTCAAATGAGTGCATGTATGTCGTTATAGGGAATACAACTTCAAATTTTCTGTAACTTTTCTAACTAAATGTACCTTTCCTCTCAAACCATTTATTCCAGAAACATGGAATTCAAACGCTCAGTTCTCTTACTCGAGGGCATGAAGTAATATATTTTAATGCTTCGTAGCTGTATTATAAAAAACACAGCGGTCTTTTTATTTTTGAAATTTGCCCGCAAAAGGTGTCTTTCTAAATTTCTCCAAAATTACAGTATTAATAGATTATTCATGAAATGTAGTCAGCTTCTTTGAAAATTGTGGAAATGCATGTAGGAAACGTTTTGTGTTTTATCGTTAATATAAAACAGCTTGAGATATGGGGCATGGAAATACACTCCTGGAAATGGAAAAAAGAACACATTGACACCGGTGTGTCAAACCCACCATACTTGCTCCGGACACTGCGAGAGGGCTGTACAAGCAATGATCACACGCACGGCACAGCGGACACACCAGGAACCGCGGTGTTGGCCGTCGAATGGCGCTAGCTGCGCAGCATTTGTGCACCGCCGCCGTCAGTGTCAGCCAGTTTGCTGTGGCATACGGAGCTCCATCGCAGTCTTTAACACTGGTAGCATGCCGCAACAGCATGGACGTGAACCGTATGTGCAGTTGACGGACTTTGAGCGGGGGCGTATAGTGGGCATGTGGGACGCCGGGTGGACGTACCGCCGAATTGCTCAACACGTGGGGCGTGAAGTCTCCACAGTACATCGATGTTATCGCCAGTGGTCGGCGGAAGGTGCACGTGCCCGTCGACCTGGGACCGGACCGCAGCGACGCACGGATGCACGCCAAGACCGTAGGATCCTACGCAGTGCCGTAGGGGACCGCACCGCCACTTCCCAGAAAATTAGGGACATTGTTGCTCCTGGGGTATCGGCGAGGACCATTCGCAACCGTCTCCATGAAGCTGGGCTACGTTCCCTCACACCGTTAGGCCGTCTTCCGCTCACGCCCCAACATCGTGCAGCCCACCTCCATTGGTGTCGTGACAGGCGTGAATGGAGGGACGAATGGAGACGTGTCGTCTTCAGCGGTGAGAGTCGCTTCTGCCTTGGTGCCAATGATGGTCGTATGCGTGTTTGGCGCCGTGCAGGTGAGCGCCACAATCAGGACAGCATACGTCCCAGGCACACAGGGCCAACACCCGGCATCATGGTGTGGGGAGCGATCTCCTACATTGGCCGTACACCTCTGGTGATCGTCGAGGGGACACTGAATAGTGCACGGTACATCCAAACCGTCACCGAACCCGTCGTTCTACCATTCCTAGACCGGCAAGGGAACTTGCTGTTCCAACAGGACAATGCACGTCCGCATGTATCCCGTGCCACCCAACGTGCTCTAGAAGGTGTAAGTCAACTACCCTGGCCAGCAAGATCTCCGGATATGTCCCCCATTGAGCATGTTTGGGACTGGATGAAGCGTCGTCTCACGCGCGGTCTGCACGTCCAGCACGAACGCTGGTCCAACTGAGGCGCCAGGTGGAAATGGCATGGCAAGCCGTTCCACAGGACTACATCCAGCATCTCTACGATCGTCTCCATGGGAGAATAGCAGCCTGCATTGCTGCGAAAGGTGGATATACACTGTACTAGTGCCGACATTGTGCATGCTCTGTTGCCTGTGTCTATGTGCCTGTGGTTCTGTCAGTGTGATCATGTGATCTATCTGACCCCAGGAATGTGTCAATAAAGTTTCCCCTTCCTGGGACAATGAATTCACGGTGTTCTTATTTCAATTTCCAGGAGTGTAGATCAATTTAACATGGTGGAGATATAACACCTTCTCCCTGTGAAATTTGTCTTTAAAAACAAATGAATATTTTCAAATCAACATGCTCATTTCATGCAGTCATTACTAGATACATGAATAATCTCCACAAAAATTGGGAAGTTAATTACTTTGGTGCAAGAAAGTCTCCATCATTCAGGAAAACGATGTTTTCAATCACTTGCCAGCAGCCATAAAGAGTTTTACTACTGACAGATTTCAGTTTAAGAGGAATCTGAAGGATTTATTAAACCATCTGCTTCGACAGCATTAATGAATTGAATATTTTAGTAGAACTAGGGCTCTCGCGATAGATAGATAGAGAGAGAGAGAGAGAGAGAGAGAGAGAGAGAGAGAGAGAGAGAGAGAGAGAGAGAGAGAGAGAGAGAGAGAGAGAGAGGGGGGGGGGCAAATAATGCGAGTACAATCAAAATTATGTCTCAATTTTCATTCCTCAGTCCAATTCCGATCTGTGGAAGGTAAATGAGCATATTATTTTCCGATTGAGAATCTCCTAATTATGGATCAATTGCAACGGAAAGTACATATAATATAATCTAACTCTCTTGCCTGTCCCTCTTCTGTTGAAGTTTGCACATCAGACAAATACCTTCATAATGTTGTTGTTGGTCTTCTGTCCAGAGACTGTTTTGATGCAGTTCTACATGCTACTGTATCATGTGGAAGCTTCATCTCCCAATACCCACTGCAACCCACAGCCTTCTGAATCTGCTTAGTGTAGTCATCTCTTGGTCTCCCTCTACGATTTTTACCCTCTACGCTGCCCTCCAGTTCTAAATTACTGATCCCTTGATGCCTCAGAACATGTCATACCAACCGATCCCTTCTTCTGGTCAAGTTGTGCCACAAACTTCTCTTCTCCCCAATCCTATTCAATACTTCCTCATTAGTTATGTGATCTACCCATCTAATCTTCAGCATTCTTCTGAAGCACCACATTTCGAAAGCTTTTATTCTCTTCTTGTCCAAATTACTTATCATCCATGTTTCACTTCCATACATGGCTACACTCCATGGCAAATACTTTCAGAAATGACTTCCTGACACTTAAATCTATACTCGATTTTAACAAACTTCTCTTCTTCAGAAACGCTTTCCTTGCCATCAGTTATTTTGCACCCCAAATAGCAGAACTCCTTTACTACTTTAAGTGTGTCATTTCCTAACCTTACTCCAGCAGCATCACCCGACTGAATTGTGACTACATTCCATTATCCTCGTTTTGTTTTTATTGATGCTCATCTTATATCATCCTTTCAGGACACTCCATTCCATTCAGCTGCTCTTCAGGTCCTTCGCTGTCACTGACAGAATTACGTCATCGGCGAACCTCAACGTTTTTATTTCTTATCCATGGATTTTAATTCCTACTCCGAATTTTTCTTTTGTTTCCTTTACTGCTTGCTCAATAAACAGATTGAATAACATCGGGGGGAGGCTACAACCCTGTCTCACTCTCTTCCCAACAACTGATTCCCTTTCATGTACCTCAACTGCCATCTGGTTTCTGTACAAATTGTAAATAGTCTTTCGCTCCCTGTATTTTACCCCTGCCATCTTCAGATTTTGAAAGAGTATTCCAGTCAACATTGTCAAAAGCTTTCTCTAAGTCTACAAATGCTAGAAACGTAGGTTTGCTTTCCCTTAAACTAAAATCATTAGGGGAAGTGGCAACAAAACGACTATTCACGTTGGTGTGTAGAATATATGAGTCTGGCGACATACCATCTGACTTTCGGAAAAGCATCATCCGCACAATTCCGAAGACGGCAAGAGCTGACATGTGCGAGTATTATCGCATAACCAGCTTAACAGCTCATGCATCGAAGCTGCTTACAAGAATAATATGCAGAATAATGGAAAAGAAAATAGAGAATGCGCTAGGTGACGATCAGTTTGGCTTTAGGAAAAGTAAAGGCACGAGAGAGGCAATTCTGCGCTACGGCTAATAATGGAAGCAAGGCTAAAGAAAAATTAAGACACGTTCATAGGATTTGTCGACCTGGAAAAAGTGTTCGACAATATAAAATGGTGCAAGCTGTTCGAGATACTGAAAAAAGTAGGGGTAAGCTACAGGGAGAGACGGGTCATATACAATATGTACAACAACCAAGAGGGAATAATAAGAGTGGACGATCAAGAACGAAGTGCTCGTATTAAGAAGGGAGTAAGACAAGGCTGTAGCCTTTCGCCCCTACTCTTCAATCTGTACATCGAGGAAGCAATGATGGAAAGAAAAGAAAGGTTCAGGAGTGGAATTAAAATACAAGGTGAAAGGATATCAAGAAAGGTTCAGGAGTGGAATTAAAATACAAGGTGAAAGGATATCAATGATACGATTCGCTGATGACATTGCTATCCTGAGTGAAAGTGAAGAAGAATTAAACGATCTGCTGAACGGAATGAACAGTCTAATGAGTACACAGTACGGTTTGAGAGTAAATCGGAGAAAGAGAAAGGTAATGAGAAGTAGTAGAAATGAGAACAGCGAGAAACTTAACATCAGGATTGATGGTTACAAAGTCAATAAAGTTAAGGAATTCTGCTACCTAGGCAGTAAAATAACCAATGACGGACGGAGCAAGGAATACATCAAAAGTAGACTCGCTATGGCAAAAAAGGCATTTCTGGCCACGAGATAGCTACTAACATCAAATACCGGCCTTAATTTGAGGAAGAAATTTCTGAGGATGTACGTCTGGAGTACAGCATTGTATGGTAGTCAAACACGGACTGTGGGAAAACCGGAACAGAAGAGAATCGAAGCATTTGAGATGTGGTGCTACAGACGAATGTTGAAAATTAAGTGGACTGATAAGGTAAGGAATGAGGAGGTTCTACGCAGAATCGGAGAGGAAAGGAATCTGTGGAAAACACTGATAAGGAGAAGGGACAGGATGATAGGACATCTGCTAGCACACTAGGGAATGACTTCCATGGTACTAGAGGGAACTGTAGAGGGTAAAAACTGTAGAGGGTAAAAACTGTAGAGGAAAACAGATATTGGAATACGTCAAGCAAATAATTCAAATAATTGAGGACGTAGGTTGCAAGTGCTACTCTGAGATGACGAAAAAATCTAACATAAATCGTTGAGTCAGTATTGCCTTACGTGTTCCAGTATTTCTACAGAATCCAAACTGGTCTTCGCAGAGGTCTGCTTCTACTAGATTTCCATTCGTCTGTAAAGAATTCGCCTTAGTATTTTGCACCCGTGACTTACTAAGCAAGTAGTTCGGTAATTTTCACATCTGTCAACACCTTTCTTTGAGATTGGAATTATTATATTCTTCTTGAAGTCTGACAGTATTTTGCCTGTCTCATACGTCTTGCTCATCAGATGGTAAAGTTTTGTCAGGGCTGGCTTTCCCAAGGCTGTCAGTAGTTCTAATGGAATGCTGCCTACTCCCGGGGCCTTGTTTCGACTGAGGTCTTTCAGTGCTCTGTCAAACTCTTCACGCAGTAGGTCATCTCCCATTTCATCTTCATCTAAATCCTCTTCCATTTCCATTATATTGTCCTCAAGCACATTGCCCTTGTGTAGATCCTCTATATACTACTTCCACCTTTCTGGCTTTCCCTTCTTTGCTTATAACAGGGTTTCCATCTGAGCTCTTGATATGCATGCAAATGGATCTGTTTTCTCCAAAGGTCTCTTTAATTTTCCTGTAGGCATTATGTATCTCACTCCTAGTGATATGCGCCTCTACATCCTTACATTTGTCCTCTAGCCATCCCTGCTTAGCCATTTTGCACTTCCTGTGCATCTCATCTTTGAGACGTTTGTATTCCTTTTTGCCTGCTTCAGTTACTGCATTTTTATATTTTCTCCTTTCATCAATTAAATTCAGTATATCTTCTGTTATCCAAGGATTTGCACTAGCCCTCGTCTTTTTACCTACTTGATCCTCTGCTGCCTTCACTATTTCATGCCTCAAAGCTGCCCATTCTTCTTCTACTGTTTTACTTTCCCCATTCCTGTCAATCGTTTCCTATGCTCTTCCTGAAACACTGTACAACTTCTGATTCTCTCAGTTCATGCAGGTCCCATCTCCTTAAATACCCAACTTTTCCCAGTTTCTTCAGTTTTAATCTACAGTTCATAACCAATAGATTGTGATCAGATTACGTATTTGCCCCTGGAAATGTCTTAGAATTTAATACCTGGTTCCTAAATCTCTGTCTTACCATTATATTATCTATCTAAAATCTTGCAGTATCTCCAGGTCTCTTCCACATATACAACCTTCTTTCATGATTCTTGAAACAAGTGTAAGGTATGATTAAGTTATGCTCTGTGTAAAAATTACCAGACGACTTCCTCTTTCATTTGTTACCCCTGTTCCAAATTCACTTACTACGTTTCCTTTTCTTTCTTTTTCTACTATCAAATTACAGTGACTATTAAATTTTCATCTCCCTTTACTACCTGAATAATTTGTTTCATCTCATTACAAATTTTATCAATTTCTTCGTCATCTGCGGACGCTTTTACTACTGTGGTAGGCGTGGGCTTCGTGTCTATCTTGGCCACAATAATGCGTTCACTATGCTGTTTGTAGTAGCTTACCGCATTCCTATTTATTTTATTAATTATTAGACCTACTCATGCATTTGCTTTATATTAGCCTTCCTAATACTTAAATCTATATTCGGTGTTAACAGTGACGCCGTGGACAGACTATCATGAAATTACTGACCGTCGATAAAGTCACGAATATTACTGACAAGTTAATGGGCCCTTCACAGGAAAAGGTTTCTCGCCGGAAAACTGAAATCCAGCAAATGAGTAAAAAATACATATTCACTGACAAAAAAATAGTGTACGTACACAACATACACCCCAATAATGTGGGATTTCTCTATTTTGTAACTCAGTTTTTGTGATTGTATCTTGCAGCTTTAGTTATTTTTAATTAAAAGAGATTTTAAAAGGACAGAAAGACCGTTTTGGACTACGCTACAGATCGTTCTGTTAGCAGAGTCTTTACTTCGTGATCACTTTCGTTGACTTCCGCAGCTCTCAACCAAAATCTCCAACCTAACCGAGACATTGCGCTATGGTACAGCCGAGATCATGACAAGAGAATGGGCTACATCAAACTCGAAGTAATTTTATATAGATAAGGATCTCAATGACCTGTGTACGTCTAATATGAAAAATCTCCAAACTACTCTCCTCAAATAGTTCGCAATCTTCACCTGACCTTTTAACTGTTACTATTTCAGAATTAAAAACCGAATTGAGAGAAAATTTGGCTACGAGTCACAAAAGAAGAAAAATAAAAATAATAAAAGTGAGAATGTGAAACAGGTTAGCAATAACCATAAACAGGAGATTCTACAGAAAATAAAATTGAGAAAGGAAATTATTAATAATATCGACCGTTTAGAAACTCTAGGCTACGAAAGGGATGAAACCACATAACTAATAATTGGTGGAAGAGTTAGCGAGTTTTGAGATTAAATCCAAACAGCAATTAGAGAAAAATACATCGAAGCTAGGCCTATATTAAGAAAAATTGCTAACTCTCGAGACAAATTGTGTCCTTCTGTATTAGAGGAAGAGTTTGCGCACCTACTACGGATAAAACAGGATCTGCAGCATCAACAGAAACTTCGGATATGTGTTTCATATTTCATCCAAGCCTGCAGTCTACAAATAAACAAAAAATCATTATAGGGAAATTACCTACGAATAAGTTCTTGGTAAAGAAACAAAGGACACAAATACGTATGTAGGCTTAATACGCACTACAACTGTGTTTGAAAATCGCTATAGTTGCCTTGGACTAACGACGAGCGGATATCAATATAACATGTGCAGCCTGTACGCTTTCCAAAGCTGTTATCCATGAAAAAGCTAAACGGCGTATCGTGAACAAAATACAATTTAACACCGAAACAATGACATTAGCTGACAATGGGCACTGTTGAAAATTTGCGCCAGACCGGGATTAGCACCCGAGTCCCCTGGTTACTAGGGGGAGGCAATGATCACTGTGTCCGAATTACGCAGTGCGCAACCTAATTGCACGAACTGCCCGAGCATGCCGTCCTTCAGATCCAAATTCTCAATTTCTCCATAGACTGCTAATGCAGTGCTCCTTGAACTTTATCCTCCTCGCCTTAATTATACAGTATATGGCCAAAAAAATTCACCAAATATATACTAACTTGGCCTTACGAACATTGCAGACACAAGTCGCACTTCAAAGAACTGACCAATACGTTGCATTGATTACTATAGACCACGAATCAAGTAACGTAAAAAAAAAGCTCTGCGTCTATTGAGATCATGACTCAGAGTTTTTAGTTTTTTTAAGTCGCCTATATATTATAATTGCTGCCAAAAGAGGAGAACCACTATTTTCCCACAAACGGAAATATAGTTAAAATTACGCTTCTACTTCGGCTAGTTTCGGGTGTTACTAAAAATTGTAGTGAAAGTTACATAGGGGAGTCTCCCCTTCCCCCACCAGAAACGTAGTTTTCGTGGCCGTTGTGCGACTTTTGTACACAGCCAGAAAAAGTGTGTTAAATATGGCGCGGACGGAAACACTAGGCTACGCTACAGGGCAGTCTGTTCGCACAACGTTTACTCGGCATTCATAATCGTTGGCATAAAAAACTCTCAATCAAATTAACCCCTTCCATCCTAACTTAGATCTCGGGCTACACTGCCCATCGGCCTGTCATCACAACAAAAATATCAGTGTGGGGGGTGGGGGGGGGGATTTCCTGTATTTCTCACTAATCTCTCTCAAGGCAAAACTGTCAGTTATTGTAGATTGATTGTCAGTCTCAACTACAAGATTTACTAATGGTAAACACTTTTGAGACGGCTCATAATTTTAGAATAGTCCTCTTCGTCTTACTTGGCATAAATTGTTCGCTGGCGTCCCAGCAGCTAGCTCCCTCAGTGTCTGCTTCTGCCATCGCACCATGCCAGTCTGTTGTTGTCCTAGCAGACAGAACCCACCGCACATCCGACACCTTCTGAACCACTCACTGGCCAGTTACCAACTGAGCCGAGCACTGTTTATATCGTGAGAGGAAAACTATGCAAAGATGTACACTCGAATGGCACGACTGTAGCGATTATGGTTACTTAAGTTATTAAATCAATCAAGAAGCTAGGAGACTAGTTTTGTTAGAAAGAGCAGAAAAGCGGTTGTCAGAATGTCAGACAGTGAATGGACATTATTTAGTTCCAGTATGATGGATGTAGAGTAATTATAGGCCAAGTTTGAACAGATTGTAAATCGTGCTGTGGAAAAGTATGTACCTAGTAAGTGAATGAAGGATGGAGAAGATACATTGCGGAAATTGACAAGGAAGAAGAGACTGTTGCACTCTCAGATCAACAGGGAGCAGGCTAACAACAATTAAAGGTTAGTAGAGATTCGTGCGTCTGTGGAAAGATCGAGGCTCGAGCACAAAGCTGCCACCGTCATACCTTAACAAATTATCTTGAAGAGATCGCGGGACTATTCTGGTCCTACGTAAAACCGCTGAGTAGGGCGAAGCTTCTGCCCAGTCGTTGAACAGCCTGGTGTGCTAGTAGAAAACAACAAAAGGAATGCTGAAGTTTTAAATTTCATGTTTAAGAAATATTTCACGCAGGAGGATCGTAGAAACATACAGTCGTTAAACTCTCGTGTTGACACCACGGTAATGGACATCCGTGGCCTAGAGAAGCAGCTGGAAGATTTGGTAACAAATAAGTTGCCAGGTCCTGACGGAATACCCATTCGGTTCCACAAATAGTACTCTACAGCATTGGCGCCTTACTTAGATTGGATTTATCGTGAATCTCTCGCCTAACGCAAAGCCCCAAGTGACTGGAAAAAGTGACTCCTACATACAATACTGGCCATTAAGATTGCTGCACCACGAAGATGACATGCTACAAACGCGAAATTTAACAGACAGGAAAAAGATGCTGTGATATGGAAATGATTTGCTTTTCAGAGCATTCACACAACATTGGCGCCGGTGGCGACACCTACAACGTGTTGACATGAGGAAACGTTCCAACCGATTTCTCATACACAAACAGCAGTTTACCGGCGCTGTCAGGTGAAACGCTGTTGTGATGGCTCGTGTAAGGAAGAGAAATGCGTACCATCACCTTTCCGACTTTGATAAAGGTTGGATTGTAGCCTATCGCGATTTCGGATTATCGTATCTCGACATTGCTGCTCGCATTGGCCGAGATCCAATGACTGTTAGCAGAATATGGAATCGGTGGGTTCAGGAGCGTAATACCGAACGCCGTGCAGGATCCCAACGACCTCGTATCACTAGTAGCCGAGATGACAGGCATCTTATCCGCATGGCTGTGAGGGAGCAAATCAGGTCAGCTGTAAATACACGCCGTGACGGTTGTGAGCGTCAGTTACCTTCTGGATTTGACGCGGTGGTTTGGTCTTAGTCAAGAATGCCTTTGAGGAGACAGAGACGCCATTACGATCATCTTACTGAGTTTGAACGAGGTCGTGTAATAGGGCCACGAGAAGCTGCATGTTCCTTCAGCAATATCGCAGGAAGACTTGGCAGAAATGTAGCACTGTACACGATTACTGGCAGTGGTGACCGCGAGGATGTACGTTGCAAAAAGCCCGGGCTCCGACCGGTCGCGTGGCGCTACTGAGAGAGAAAGCAATCGTGTGTGGCGTATGGCTCTGGAGCATCATATTTTTTCTGCAGCAGAAATTCGAACAGCAGTCGGCGACAAAACGAAATGTTAAAAATCGATCACTTCAGGGACAGCCCCGAGCCAGGCGCCCATAGCATGCATTTCACTGACCCCCAAACCAACGCCATTTGCGACACAAACTGACATTGCACACCTTTACAACACAATGTGTGCCAGTTTCAATGCTTGCATTCAACATTCTGATCGTTACATCTGTTATTAATTTACCAGCATGTCACTTTTGCAACGGCTTATTTCGCGATTACATTGCCCTGAGACCCTGCAATTTTAATACTTAATTATGCTATACAGACAGACGTATTCCAGAAATTTCATTACTCTACATGCTCTATTTTTTGTGGTTTTTTTTTTTTTTTTTTTTTTTTTTTTTTTTTTTTACCGCCAGTTCATTTGTCCAGTCGCGGAAGCAGTCAGGTGCTGACGCCACCCTGCAACACACCTCTGCCAGGCGGGCTGCATCGAGCACAGCCCCTGTAAATCATTAACTGCACAGTCCAGCGAGCTAAGAAAGTTGCAGCTCGGTCCGCAGAGGTCCTTCGTGCACACGAGACACTATAGCAGGTGGTGCACGCAACCGCGACAGGGTCACTGCTGCTGCATCCACCGTGACTCGTGCGGCCACTCGAGTGTAAGTGTGCCTCCCGGGCAGTCCCGCCGTAGTCGACAATTGGTGCCCACCGCTACGAACCCAGCATCGCCTCCGACTGCACACCGCCTTCGCTTCCTGTCCACAGTGTTAACTATACAGACGGCCCTTCTATGAAATCGGCAAAAAATCACGTACACCATTTAAAGAATATTATGTTTTTTAAGAAAACTACACAGTGAAAAATTACCTTTAACTGACAACTAAATTAAAACTTTTCCATTCCTAATGATGGTAATTTCGTATCCTTCAACTTAGTTAATTTACTTACTAACATTCCCATTTATGAGAATATTAAAGTTACTGATGAGAATCTTCTCCAACACAAAAACCTAATGTACAAGAAATTACAGATGACATTAGGTTATTACTTCTGATATTCTCCTATGACTATTTCCAGTTTAACAGAGAAATATTATTACGACCGGATACCTTTGCCGTGCCCATTTGTATAACAAGTACGCTTGCTAACAGGTTTGTTAAACATCACAAAAGGCAGTACTTTAAGAAATTGGTGTGACCTGAGAAATTTTCCAGTCTTTAGGTACGGATCTTTCTGTGAGCGGTTGTATATCATTACTAAACATGGAGCTATTGTATCAGCACACTCAGAGGAACCCGACTGGTATATAATCTGGACCGGAATCCTTGCCTTTATTAAGTGATTTAAGCTGCTTTGCTTCACCGAGGATATTTACTTCTACGCTTCTCATGTTGGCACTTTCTGTTGACTGGACTTCGGGAATACTTGTTTCGTATTCTTTGCTGAAGGAGTTTCGGAAAACCATGTTTCTTAACTCTACTTTAGTGGCACTGACATCAGTGACTTCACCGTTATTTTCGCGCAGTGAAGGTGCTGATTGCGTCTTGACACTGGTGTACTTTATGCATGACCAGAATCTCTTTAGGTCTTTGGCCAGATTTCGAAACAGAGCTTTGTTGCGGAAATTATTAAGAGCATGTGGCACTGAAGTAGCCGCTATATGTAGAACTTCTACGAAACTTCGCCAGACTTGGGGATTTAGGATTCTTTCAGATTTGGCATGTTTTTTCGTTACTTCTCCTACAGCGAATTCACCCGGTTTGTCCATGGGGTATCAGTACCATCACTTATTAATTTATTTGGAGTATATATTTCACAATTGCAATCGATACTATTTCTCTGAAATCATTCCACATCTTTTCTACGCTTACATGATCAGATCGGAAGGAGTGGAGGCTGTCTCTTTAAAAAGCGTTAAGAGCATTATTAGTCTTTTTTTTTAAATAGATGTAATTTGAGTTTCTTTTTGATGGTTGTAGGTGTTACAGTATTCAGTGTAGCAGCAACTGCCTTGTAGTCACCAATCCCTGTATTCGTCATGATACTACCTATTCATCCAGGAATATTTGCTGCTAAGAGGTCAAGTACGCTTTCGCAACCATTTATGCTTCGAGTGGACTCACGAACTAATTGTTTAAAATACTATTTTGAGAAAGCATTCAGTACAATTTCAGATGACGTTTTATGCTTGCCGCCGGCTTTAAACGTATAAATTTTCCAGCATATCGATGGTAGACTGAAATCACCACCGACTATAATTGTGTGAGTGGGGTACCTATTTGAAATGAGACTCACGTTGTCTTTGAACTGTTTAGCAACTATATCCTCTTAGTCAGGCGTCTGTAAAACGATCCAGTTTAGTCCAATTGACAAGTATATCCTCTACCCATACTATTTTGCAGGAACTATCTATTTCACTACAAGGTAAACTACTTCTGACAGCAATAAATACTCCGGCACCAACTGTATTTAATCTATCCCTTCTGAACGTTGTTAGGTCGTTTGAAAGAAATTCGGCTTAATTGACTTCCGGCGTGAGCCAGCATTACGTACCTATAACTATTTGAGGTTCAGTGATTTCTACTAGGGCCTGGAGCTCTGGTTCTTTCCCAACACAGCTACGATAATTTACAACACCGATCGTTTCTACAACCACCTTACTGTGTGCTACCTGCCCCATTTTAGACGGACGCCATTTCTATGGTTTCCTGAGACCCTCTAACCTAAAAATCCACACCCGCTACACGTGTAGCCGCTTCCTGTGTGTAGTGGACTCCTGACCTATTAAGTTGAATCCAGAAACCCAGCACCCTGTGGCTCAAGTCAAGAAATGGGAGGCCTACACGGTCACATAACCGCCTGAGTCATACCTTCCACTCGGCTCTGCACCGAAGGACCACAGTCGGTTCTGTCGATGGTGGTGCCGATGGTGAGCTCCGCCTTAATCTCGAAAGCAAGACGGGCAGTCTTTACCATATCCGCTAACGATAACCAGAGAGAATCTCCTCCAATCCAAAGCGACACACGCCATTGGCAACGACTGGGGACGCCACCTGCAGCTGGCTGCGCCCTGTACTCTTCATGGCATCCGGAAGCACTCTTTACAAATCGGGAGTGACTCCCCCACCTTGTGCACACTGCCGTCCTTCCCCTCCTTGGCAGCCACGTTACTAAGGGGGCCCAATTACGCGCCTATTGTTGGAGTTCCGAACTACCAACAAACTCACCTTCTGTGAACGCCCAGAATTTGCGTTCCAAGAAGCTTCCTCTGGAGGACCTTCGATCGGCCCCTCGAAAAGCCTTTGGCAGTCTGACAGACTTTGGAATGATCTCTCACTCGACCACAGGTGAGGGATCAACCACAGCGCTGCAGACCAACATAAATTTAGGATAATGACATCAGTGCTGCTCAAAAATGTGAGCTCAGAGAAGACAATTCCAAATGCAAGGGGAAAAGACACAAGAATGCTGTAAGTAAATATCAGAAACTTATCTATTGTAAAGAACGTTCCTAGATGTGGAAAGCGACCAATATTGTAAATTCCACTTACAGTGTTTTAAAAGAATTAACTGATATGGTAAAATAAACCAAATCTAGGATTCAGGTGTATATAAGATCAAATGTAATGACTGCTGTAAACAATATATAGGGCAGACTGGTAGGAACTTTTAAACCAGATTCAGGGAGCACACCTACTCTCAAAACAAAACAGCTTTTGGGGCCTCATATGTCTGCGACAAAGCACTCAGTCACGAACATTGAACACAATTTAGACATCCTGCATAGAGCCCATAAGGGACGGTTTCTTAACATTTTGGAAGAAATTGAAATATACACCCACAAAAATAAAGATCCGGATTTAATCCTCAACAAGAAAAGCGAATTCAATCATAACACCTATTTTAGCATTTATGACGACCTACTAAGATGACAACTGTTGCGTGTGGAGATCCAGCCCAAGGGATGAGAGATGGTGCGCGGTGGAGAAGCCGGAAGGCGCGTGCAGTGCCTGGCGTCGTTGACCGGGCCCTCCTGTGCGGCCCTCTTGCCCGCGGCGATGGACATCAGACGACTGAGAGGACCGAGGCACAACACCGAATTGGCGGGAAATACGGAAGCAGACCATAGAGGAAAACAAGTTCACACCATCACCATAGATATATAAATCGCCCTATGCGTTTTTAGATCGTATAAAAATGATAATTATACTGTTTTTTATTAATGCTGACAAGTACAGATTTAACCTTGACATCTACATATTTTAATTAAGTATTTTAATTAATAAAAAAATATCTACTGAATATAGTATGTGCAAATGGAATGTAACAAATGTACCAGACGCCACCTGTCGGTAATAGTGTTATAATTAATATAAATGACGTGCACTCTGTCAATCAATTTTATGTGACGTAGCATGTGAAAACTGCTGCATTTGGACGGGTTACTCCTGTAACTGAAATATCAGGTACGCTCTGGTACATTTGATGTTGATTAGATCGGATGAAAAAGATTTGCTTCCGTGAAATAGTAAATTAGTATCATTATTTTTACAGATCTAAAGATGGTTCTGAATGAACCGAAACCGGTCATTTGAATAAAAATATTTGCAATCAAGACGGTTTTTAAGTAACATGTCATTTAGCGACACTACAGACCGTCAAAGTTATAGGCATCGGTGCCTACAAAAATAGAGGGATCCCACGAAGGTGTTACAAACTTTCTGAGATGATGCAGATGGATAAATGTATAAATTTGATATTACGTCCTTGTACCGGAAAATTATAACAGAGAACCTTTCTGTTATCTGTGACAATATGTACCATTATCGCTGCTGCTAAGATGTATGACAGGAAACTTTCAGAGGCGGTGGTATGGAACGAAAGAAGAAAACAATGTGCAGTACACATAGGCCGTAAAATGCATACATCATGAACCATGAGCACTTGCTCATCTTCGCTTGCGTGAAACCCATTTCCACTGATGAACTAGTGATTATAGCTCCTGAAGTATGCAATTTAGAGTCCATGTTTACTGCACATTTTTTTTTCTTCTTTTGGTCTATACTGCCGTCTCTGAAAGTTGCTTACCCTACAATCCTAGCAACAACAGTACCAGTACTTGTATTCTACTGTCAGATGTAGGATAACGATTTTCACTTAAACTTTCGGTGCAGGGGCACTTACCTCAAATCGATACATTTCCATCATCCTAGAAAGTTTGTAACACAATCACGGATCATCCTGTATATACATACAATTATCGGAGCTGGCACCTGTAGCGTTGATGCTCCACAGGGTCGTTGGGTGACGTTTGCAGACGTGAGTTTCTAAGTGAAACTGCAAGCTCAAAAAATGTGTAACATGAGTTGTGAAACACCTTGTATAAACACAGTAACAAACAAAATGGACGAGGAATTTGGGAAATTAATCAAAGGTGAAGAAGAAGAAATAAAAGTTGTTCCCTATTGAACTCTCACTTTGCAGTGGAGTGTGCTCTGATTTGAAATTTCCTGGCATTTATTTGCCCTGAAGAGGATCGCTGAAAAGATGGTCGAAATGTCGGCATTTTCAGTGTTTTTTAATGACATGGCCTAGTACCCAAAATGATTTTATTCATGTTCTTTGTAGGAACTATATCGCTTCTCACCGATTTTTTGAGAATGGTACAATTATTTTTTTCTAAAACGTAGCAACAGAAATAGAGCTTGAAATGATATAAATGTTACTTATGCTTTTTGGTATGGAGACAGAAATGGTACTTGGCTTTAATGATAACAGTATACAGGAAAATTCAGTAATGTTTCTGCAAAGTGCCATAACACCGAAATCCTGAAATATAATCGGATATTTCGAATGTGGTACGACACCAGCTATACAGTTTACTGGACAGATACAGAGTTTTCCGAAATTCTAGCACTTTTAGAAGGAACTAAACGACAATATTTTTAAATTGGACCCACGTACGGAAACGAATACTCTCCGTGCTACAGTCGTTTGAATACATGCTAGCTAGGTGGGTATGCAGCAGGGTAGTCATAGTGGGAGGCGGAGGGGGTCGGGGGAGGAGCTTACGTCGGATGTCATTCACCGTCTGTCCTGCCACTCTGACATGGCTAGTGCGTCACTCACGTGTCTGTCAGTATTAGAGCAACATTGCGGAGTGCACTTTTGCCGAATACACCGACATGATCCTTCTGTATTGCGAATCTCGTCGCCTTTATTAAGCTCGTTCTCCGCAGCGTCCGACTTCACGGCATACGCTTTTCGCCACAACTGCGCAACGACTTTGAGAAAATGGTGCGTTCACCATCAGCAGGGGCGACTGCAGTGCTTCAAAGAGACGCGGCAAACCCGAGTTGGAAAAGGCCGTATTGTAAAGAAGAGTGTTTGTGAAAACTTATCAAGTTTCCTTTTAATGAGTGGAATTGTGGAACTATTGATGTACTGGGTCACACCTAATAACTTACTTGTACAAGTGGTCGCGTTGCCAACATGTTTCCAAATGGCTGTAGCGAGGAAACCGTGCGTTACAGGAGATGGGTTCCAATTCAGAATACGAGTATTATGTACTCAGTCCCCCTCTACACTAGAAGTTCGTAACGGGAATTTGGGAACATCCTGCATGTTTCCGGTAAATTGTACAGTTGTTGTCCCACCATAATTGAAATTTTCGAATACATTTCGTAATTTCTGAGAGCTCATCAGGCGCGACTACCGTGTCCGCAGTATAAAATCCAGGGGGCATCTTGCCTACGGCGGCTCTGACGCCCACAAGAACAACTGTAGGTAGAGAGCGCAACACAGCTACTTTGATGCTGCCAGATGTCTCTATTTTTAGAAGTATCCTGAGCCGCCCCGCACCAGCCTTAAGCGGAAACCCAAATATCTCAACTTCTGGCCACTGCTAACATTCTGAAATACACTTTCCGATCAAAAGTATCCAGACACCTAGTAGTGGACTTCAATATGCGGTATGACGACGTGTTGTCTTTACGAGGGTTAAACCCTGTTGGGAACGCTTTCAGTGTAGACGATATTTTACGCACCTCACATGGTGAGAGTTTCATCTGTGTGTACGTACCAGACAATACACTGGCCAGCAAAATCGCCGCCTCTCTCCCCAATTTTGGAACAATTTGGGATTTTGACGACGTAACGAATCAACTGAACTGAATATGGTGCGACATCCGTCAGGAGGACATCCACCAACTTTATCAATGAAGATCAAGCCGAATAGCTACTTGCTTAAGGGCCAGAGGTAAACGAACGGGTTATGACTTTCTCCTGAGTAAATCACCCAATTTTCCTGCAATTGTTATCATTTGTTTGCCTCTACACGTACATCACATCTACCGATTTCCTTCTCACTGGGGTAATTTCTTGGTGGTGCGGCTTAGAGTGTAAATATACAGGGTGTATCAAAGAGAATCCACCGATTTAAAAAAAAAAGTAACTACTATGTTATTCGACATATGTGCGTGAATAGCGTACTGCTGGAAAGAGCAAACCCTCAGGCTTTACATGGTTACCGCTTGGCAGCAGCACTGTCCGTCCATTTCAGTCCTAGTGAAACTGGTGTCGCGACGACAGAGCGTTTTGTGTTCTACATTTTGCGCACTAATAAGTGTACAAGAAGAGTGTGCAAAATTACAGACATCGAAATTTTTGCAGAATTCTAGAACGTATTCAGAACATGATTATAATAAATTACCTAGTCACCGAAAAGCTTACGTCCATAAACCAGTACGGTTTTAGAAAGCTCGTGTGAAATCCAGCTTGCCCTTTTCGCACATTATATACTGCGAACCACGGATGAAGGGTGCCAGGCAGATTGCACTGTCCTAGATTTGAGAAAAGCCTTTGACACGGTGCTCCACTGCACACTGTTAACCAGGGGCCTCGTATGAGCATACGGAGTAGGTTCCCAGATATGTGAGTGGCTCGAAGACTCAACAGGTACCAGTAGGTTCTCAACGGCGAGCGTTGATGAGAGACAAGGGTATCGACAGGAGTGTCCCTAGAAGTGTGACAGACAGCCGTTATTCTGTATAGACATATATGGTGTGACAGGCAGAGTGAACAGCAATCTGCGGCTGTTGATGATGCTGTCGTGTACAGGAGAGTGTCGTCATTGAGACTGTAGGAGGATACAATCAACGGGAAGGGCGGACAACTGACCAACTTGCAGGAGGCAGTGAGGTACTGAGTCATGCCGGCGCCGGTGCCTTAGTCAGCTGCTATACGTTTGTCGGTTGAGGACCCAGGACACGAAGAGCCTCATCGAGGTGGTCCCACATATTCTCGGTTCTGTTAAGCCCGGGAAGCCTGGTCGTCGGTGGAGTACAGCGAACTCATCCTGGTGCTTTTCACACCACGCACGTACACTGCAACCTGTGTCACAGATTCAGTTGTTCTGCTGGTAGATTCCGAGAGAAAACAGACTCGATGTAGGTGTGGCAATTGTTGCGATGGATATTTCTGCTCATCCACTGTGCCTTCCAGAACGACGAGATCACGTCGGGAGTGCCACGATAACGTTTCTGAGACCATAACGATCTTTGCTCCTGTCTTAACCCTGGCGTCGCCTGTTGCAGGGTGTTCACTTTCAAGCGACTCACGCCCTAACTGTGACTTGAAAAGCCCGCTCGTCACCGTGCAGTGGACGCCCAGTCGCAGAAGTGGCGTGGAAATTCCTGCCTTCGTCGCCGACGAACACCAGTCAGCACAGGTGTGTGGACCAGTCGTCTGCTGTGGAGACCCATACGCAGCATTTATCGCCGAGTGCTCTTTGAGGAGACACTGTCGGTAGCCCCTTCGGTTCACGTGCGTGGTCAGTTGCTCAGCAGTTGCACGTTATTCACCTGAGGCCTCCTTTAACTCCTGTCCTCTGTGGACTCTGGGGCACGACAACGGCCTCAGCGTCGGTTCTGGACAGCGCCATGCACCGAGTGCTTTAAATATGGCAACACACAACATTTTACGAACTTTGCCGCTTCGAAATTGCATCCACCCGTGTCCCGAAAGGGAATGATAACGTCCTTCTGGATGTCACGTGCGTCGTTGAGTTTCTGCACTATGGAAACGACTGCAAATTTCTGCGTCCCCCCCCCCCCCCCCAGGGGCTTTTTATAGCCTACCCTGAAACTGCTGCCACCTGCTGTCTGTGAGTGGTTGGTGCACATTAACGTTGGACACAGACAGTGATCACGTTAATGTGACTGGACCCAGTATTTAGAAAAAGGGAAAGGGGAAAGGGGAAAGGGGAAAGGGGAAAGGGGAAAGGGGAAAGGGGAAAGGGAGAGGAGAGGAGAGAAAAGGAAAATAAAGGAAAGGAAACTGAAAGGGGAAAGGATGCTAATCGGTACCAGGAGCACCGAAAGTGTGGTAAGTATACGAATTGCCTGTGCATGAAATCTGAACGAAATAGGAGCAGCGGCAGTTTAAAAATTGTAAATGGTAGAATCACGGCTGAACATTAAGTTTCTCACTTAACCTGACGAAACAGATGTGGAGATTGAGAAACGAATGCGTAACTGCTGGAAAAGAGTCTGCGGAGAGAGTGCCTGTTATCTGAAGGTTTCAAGAGCGGTTTCAAGATTTGCGAGATTAAGGTTTAGATTACGTCGCAAATATGCCGAATTATGAGAATGAGTGCACTGTGTAAGGGAAGCTACTGGGATGCCCCATAACAGTGATACTAGTTCAGGGATTCAGTTGCGCGAAGAGATTTTGAAAGTGACTGAAGTTTTTTGGAAACTGATAATTAACCTGTTCCTGAAAATTGAATCCTGGTGATCAGTTACGAAGAAGGGGAGAAAATGTGTAAAAATAAAGCTCTTCTAACGGATGGACATTTCGGAGTTGTTCGAAACAACTGTACACCATTGCATGTTGACACCTGATGCTCGGAAGACTAGTTTTTTACCAGAGGAAAGTCAAAATAATTGCGAAATATTTTTTCTGAACCAAGAAATGTCATAACTGGGTTGTCATTTAAAACTGCAGTGCTAGACTTCTAAATGGCTGCAAATTAAACTATGAAAACAGTGTTCTCCGAGACATCTATTTCCAGTTGTAATTTTCATTTCAAGTAATGTCTCTGGAAGACATACAAGAACTGGAATTAGTGGAGAAATACAGGGATGAAGAAGTAGTTAGATTGTCTTGCCGCATGTATGCTGCAGAGCACATCTTCAACCGGACTGCCTTGATGATGCATGGAAGGTAACAGTGTAGCAAATGCCCAGTGGCGAAAATATCATGAATTCGTAGACTATATGGTCAGTCCATAGATGGAAAATCCTAGTACACCATCTGAAATGTGGAATTGGTGAAAACAGATAGTCAACAGAAATTGTTTCGAAATAAATTCACTCTTAACTTGGCTTCAGTTGCGTTAGGTAATACCTCGATACCTAACACAACTGTATCAAAGTTATCTGCGTTCAGAGAATTTATTTCGAAGTGATTTCGGTCAGCTATCTACCGTCATCAATTCGATGCAAAGGACCATGAATGCTCTCGAACTTTGGCATAGCAAACGATACTCAATAAGGCAAAGCTATCTGAACCTACAATTTCTGATCAATACGTTAAGGGAGAAGGCAATAAAATCAATACCTGAAATTAAAAAAAAAAATAATCCGGTGGTCAGTGAAAGAGATAAAAGATACATATGTGTTGAAAAAGAGTTAAAAGATATTTTAAGAATACATAATGACTAGGTGGATTTAAGACGCTTAAGATTTACGTCATTCCTACGAAAAGTTCCTAAAATAAGACAGGAAGTAATGTTCTAGAATGGAAAAGGTAAAAAAAAATAATTTTTAAAACACGGCTATGCACTATGTGCATAGACAGTCTTCAGCCTAGATAAAATGTGGAGGGGCGTTCTTATTACAAAACGGCAGGCAGAGAATCCCCATTGTCGCGGCTTCCTTTGCAGGTCGGAGAACCCGCAGCTAAAATGTATGTGGCCAGAAACACCGCGTTGACTCACGGGTCGCCGAGTCCACGGCCGTAGAAGCCCATGACACCCTTCAAGAGGCGGTGAGTCATCTCGTACAGTAGTTATTTGAGAGTGAATTTATTCCTCGCTCCTCATGAGACGTCATCAAACTGATCTTCCTGCTTCTGGAGTGTCTGCAGCGACGTTACATCTTATTTTAGTTCTGCTCTCCGTTCCACACCTTCAAGGACCCACTTCTTTTCAGTGGCATTCGAACACTTGTACCTCTTCGATGTCAATTTCGCGACGGATTTATGTACTGTGCTTATGCTTTATTGAGAAAACACGGGAATTTTTCGAAGTGTATAGGGGTGAAAGGATTATCTTAATAACGGATAAAACCATTCCAGATATCGAGTATTACGTACCGGCTGACACTTCATTACAACGGGGCTATCTGCTATGCCAATCGCTTCCGTTTATGGAATGTAACGCACACAGGAGGTTTCTTCGATATACAGAAGTTCTTACATGGGTCTTGACAACATGATAAAATCACAGAGGTTCAAATAGTCTGGTGCCACTGCGTGTAACTGCATAGGCAGATTTTCGGTCCCTGCAAATAACTGTGACACAACTAAGGACATTATAGCGACACTAACGTCAGCCGGGTAAATAGGCCGCACACTAAGTGGACATCCAGCGGACGTAGGTAAACACTTCCTGTTACGCCACGCCACTGCTGCCTCGGTGTAAACACGGACAGCAGGAAGTGCTCTAAGACCACTAGCTGGACTCCAGAGAAGGAAACGGCCGCGGTCCTCGATGGTCTAGTGGTAAGGGGGTTCGGAACGTTGCAGCGCCTCGGCTGGGGCTATTCGCCCGCCCTGGCATGTAGCGCATGCCGGGTACCCCGGTGGGGTCCGTGCTTCGGATCCCACGTGGGGCTCACTCCCACACTACAAACTAAACTTGATTATGCTGCTGCCAACATTTTAAATTTTAATACGCACACTTTCTTCACCAGACCACATCTACATATATTTTCGAGGTACTTTCTACAACAATGAAATAAAATCCTTACTAAAAAAAGACTTTTCCTTGGTGTACTAAATGATGCTAAGATAAATACCAAAACATATTCCATTTTCTTGTACTTAAAAATCGGTATTTGAAAAAAATTTTGGCTATAAAAACTGACATATATATTACATGTTGTACTTTTCACATTCTCAGTGACAAAACAGGATAAATTATTTCAGTCATAAGAAAAAGGAAAATATTATATCAGTAGCAACACACAAGCCAACAATGTGTAATTTTTAGTATCATAGTAGACTATGTGATAAATAAATCCTGTATGAGAAATCGTTTCGTAACCGTTGACAATACCTTTTAAAAATACATTGTTTTCACAAATTGCATTTTCCAAAACGAACACAGGCCTTCTTTTTTCTCAAATTATTCTATCGTCAAAATGAGATGTTTGATGTGACACAGGTCACTAACTCTTTTTTTTCTATGAAAAACGATATTTCTCGTGGTTTTATGTGAGCTGAATGCTGAGTCAAACCGTTAACACTTAACATTAATAAGTGGAATTTCTTGGCGATTTTACTAACAGTTCCATATATTTCATATAATATTTAAATTAATAGTTATATGACAACCTCTCTGCCTCTACTTTTTGTAAAAGTATCTTGTGGAATAGAAAAGAAATTATATTATTACCTCTACAGGTTAAGTCTGGTTGAATGAAAGAGATTGTAAAGGCCGTGGGCGAAGATGCAGAATGTTACCTTCTCGGCAAGGTGTTTGACATAAGTAATGAGCGAAACTGTAAAATAAGGAAAAGGGATGTCAAACGCATATTATTGTTGTACAATTATATCACTAACGTTTCTTTGCAAGAATCTTACTTACAGTTGCCCTTGCTCTTCAAAATTCTTTAACCCACAATACCACGCCATTATGTAACAGTAGCCCCAACACCTCACTGCATGGAGGAAATTGAACCTACATTTCGTATTTTTGTTAATGAGATACAGAGACTGTCAGCTAGTATGGTTGTTTCTTTTGCAATTAAATTCCGAGCCACATATCCATTTTTAATCCTTTGAAGTGTAGACCAAACTTTTAGTAACACTAAATTACGAAGAGGGAATGATGAATGTAACATGCTGCGTACATTAATGTCACTGGATATGTAGTTTGCACTATATGTTACGAGAACAGAATTATTTTTTAACGTGTGAAATACACAAAAATACGGTAAGCGACAAACTAATCAGTGATGCCACAGTCTGTTTTGTAATAATAGTGTAAAGGAAGAAATAAACAGCAACTAGACATTTAAGTCACTCAGTTTTCGCGGCCATTTTGCGGTTCATCACTTCGCTGCTAGGTGTCACTGCTAGTACCTCACACACTCAGTTGTCTCTAGTGCAGGGCTTCGCCACCAGAGAGCTCTATCAGCACCGGCGAGGACTCACTCTGTCGGCGTTTGCTGCTTCGCTCCTCAACATCTATGCTAGCTTACGTCACTGCTAAATCTTCAGACTAAACTAAAAAAATAACACCAATACCGAATAAGGCAAATAGTGATAAGTGCGAATACTACTGAACCATCACTTTCATACGTCGTGGCTGAAAATACTGATCCGAAATATTTACGCAGGAATGGAACACATTAGAGAAGAGGAGCTACAGGGAAATCAATTTTGAGAGAATACACTAGCCGCTAGAGATCAGTTGATGAAATTCAATCTATATTTATGACATCAAGAGATGTACAAAATAACTTTTGACATTTTTGACCAGAATATGCAGTTTGAATTTAAGATGCAGCCAGCGATAAAATACAATGAGCGGCATGTTATCTAGAACTCGGCCAGAAATCAGACAGCAGTTGTAAGACTTATAAGGAAGCTGGTAGTTGATAGTTGAGAAGGGGGAGAGGGGGAGTGAGAGAGTGAGGGGGGGAGAGGTGGGGGGGGTTCTACCTCCTTCTTCCATGTTATTCACTTTGCATACAGAATGTTTCACATGTCACGCTACACACTAAACGAGTCTGTAGAGGGGACCTAGCTGATGAAGTTTTAGATAGGAATCGATGTCTGGAAACGTCATCCAGCGACGCTACAGAGTATCAAAGTTACAAGCTCTGGAGTCTGTAAAATGTGTGTAAACAGGGAGATCCAATGAAGTTATCACCAATTTTCTATGATGATGGATAAATGTTTAAATTTGAGGTTATGTCCCTATAACGGAAAATTAGAAGAGAAGACATCCCTGATATGTGTGACAGTATGTACCGGTAGTGTTGTAGCTAAAATGTAGGGCAGGAAACTTTCAGAGGTGGTAGTATGGACCGAAAGAAGAAAACAATGTCCAGTACACATGGGCTGTAAAATGCATACCTTAAGAGCTGTGAGGACTTGTTCATCTTCGCTGGCATAAAACATATCTCCACTACTGAACATGTGCTCATAGCTAATCAGGTATGCATTTTGATCCCATGTCTAACGGACATTCTTTTTTACTTTTATCTATACTACCACCTTTGAAAGTTATCAACAACTGTACCAGAACTTGTATTCCGCCGTCAGAGGTATGATAACGATTTTCCCTTGTAACTTTCGACTCATTCGTTTCCAGTACTGTGGCCATTACCTCAAACTGATACATAATCACGGCATCACACTCTATTTACATACATTTGCCGGAGCTGGCGCCTGTTTAATGATGCTCCGTACCCTCGTTAGATGACGTTTGCAGACATGAGTTAGTAGGTAAAATTGCAAGCTCTAGAAATGTGAAACACGTTGTATAAAGAAAGCAACTTACGAAACGAACGAGATATTCGGGAAATCAATCGAGGATAAGAAAGAAGAAATAGAAATTGTTTCCAAATCGAACTTTCATTTCGCTGGTGCTGATTTGAATTTCGTGGCATTTATCCGCTCTGAAGAGGATCGTTCAAACGATGGCCGAAATGTCGTTATTTTAGTTGTTTCACTGTTTTATAATGACATGGCCTAGTACTCAGAATGATTTTCTTCAAGTTATTTATAGGAATTCTATCGCTTCTTACAGATATTTTCAGTATGATACTAGTGTTTTTTTCCTACACCTAGCAACTTTAATAGTGCAAGAAATGATGAAAATAGTACCTAATACTTTTTTTACATGGGGAGACGGTGCTAGGGTTTAATGATAACAATATACAGTAAACTTCAGCCATGTTTCTGAGAAGTTGCATAACGCCGAAATCCTGAAATACATCCGTATATTTCGAATGTGGTACAACGGCTGTAGGAAGGAGACGAGGTAAAGCAGAAGTAAAGCTGTGTGGACGGGCCGTGAGTCGTGTTTGGGTAGCTCGAATAGTGGAGCACTCGCCCGTGAAAGGCAAAGGTCCCGAGTTCGAGTCTCGGTCCCGCACACAGTTTTAATCTGCCAGCAAGTTTCATATCGGCGCACAATCATCTGCAGAGGGAACTAATTCTGGAAACAGCTGTATAGTTTCTGGAGAGATGCAGGATGTTCCAAAATTCCCGTTAAAAACTTGTAGGGAACTGAGTGACGATAATTTGAAGAGGAGCCCATGTATGGAAAGGTATAACCGTGCTACAGCCGTATAAATACACCTTCGCTAATGTGGTATGCACCAGGGTAATCGTCACTGGAGGTGGGTTACTTACGTCGGATCGTATGATGTCATTTGACGGCTGTCTCCTCTCTGACCTGGTTCGAGTCTCGTCCATGTGTCTGTGAGTGTTAGAGAAAAACTGCTAAGTACACTTTTGCCGAATACACCGACACGAGAATTGTGTGTGGCCAAAGCTCACAGTACTGGAAGAGCTGCTGGTCGCCTTTATCAAGATCGTTGTCCAAAACATCTGACTCCTCCCCACACACTTTTCGTTACCATTGCACAACGTCTTCGAGAAAGGGTGCATTCACCGTCAGCAGGTGCGTCTGTGGTGCCCCGTGGAGACGCAGCGCACGCGAATTGGAAAATATATTTATATGGATATGGTGTCTGTTCTTTCGGACATGTCCGAAAGGACACTACGAATGTAGTGTGTGGACATACAAGGTGAGAATGTGGGTCTCGCAGGAGGCGTGCGCGAGATAGTCGCTATAGTCTCACGCCCTCGGTGGCTCAGATTGATAGAGCGACTCCCATGTAAGCAGGAGATCCCTGGTTCGATTCCCGGTCGGGGCACACATTTTCACCTGTCTTCGTTGATGTATATCAACGCCCGTCAGCAGCTGAAGGTATTAATATCATTCTAATTTCGAACTGGAAAGGGCCCTCCTGTAAAAACAGTGTCTATGAAGACAGATTTTGTTTTTGTTTCTTTGGTTATTAACGAGTGAAACTGTAGAACAATAGATGTACTGGGTAACATCTACACTGAAATGCCAAAGAAACTGGTATAATAATGTCTATTGAAACACAGAGATATGTAAACAGGAAAGATTTGGTGATGCCGCCGGCAAAGCCTGTGTAAGACATGTGCCTGGCGTAGTTGTTAGGTCGCTTACTGTTGCTACAATTGCAAGTTATCTAGATTTAAATGACTTTGAACGTGGTATTATACTCGGCGCAACACCAATGGGACACAGCATCTCCGAGGTAGCGATGAAGTGGGGATTTTCCGGTACGACCATTTCACGACGGCACAGCAAATATCAGCAATCCAGTAAAACAACAAATCTCAGACATCACTACTGCCGGAAAAAGATCCTGCAAGAATGGAAACTTAAGAGAATCGTTCAGCATGGCGAAAGTGCAACCATTCCGCAAATTACATAAAATTTCAATGCTTTACCATCAACAAGTGTCAGCATGCGAACCATTCAACGAAACATCATCTATATGGGCTTTCAGAGACGAAGGCACAATCGTGTACCCTTGCTGACTGCACAGCACAATGCTTTACGCCTCATTTGGGCCCATCGGTACGAACACTGAACTGTTGATGACTGGAAACATATTACCTGGTTGGACGAGTCTCATTTCAAAATGTATATAGAGTATGGACGTGTACGGGTATGAAGACAACCTCACGAATCCATGGGACCTGCATGTCAGCTGGGGACTGTTGAAGCTGGTGGAGGCTCTGTGACGTTGTATGGCGTGTGCATTCGGAGTGATGTGGGACCCCTGATAAGTCTAGATACATCCTGTCTGATCACCTGCATCCATTCGTGTCCATTGTGGATTCCGACGGAAGTGGGTAATTCCATCAGGACAATGCGACGCCCCACACAACCACAATTGCTACAGAGTGGCTGCAGGAACACACTTCCGCGGTTAAACACTTCCGCTGGCCACCAAACATCCTGTACGTTTCTAGTACATTGTATAGCATTATCGAGCATATCTGGGATGCCTTGCAACGTGTTGATAAGAGGAGATCTCTACTCCCTCGTACTCTTACGGATTTATGGGCAGCTCTGCAGGATTCCTGATGTCAGTTACCTCCTGCGCGACTTCAGCCATTAGTCGATTCCTTGCCACGCCGTGTTGAGGCACTTCTGCGTGCTCGCGGTGGCCCTACACGGTATTTCTTTGGCTCTTCAGTGTAACAAATTACTTGTCAAAGTGACAGCGTTACCAACATTTTTCCAAATGGTTGTAGCACACGGTACGTTACCGGAGACGGGTTACAAATTTAAAATACGAGTATTATGTACTCAGTCCCCTCTACAAGTTCTAGCAGTTAGTGACGGCAATTTCGGAACATCCTGTACGTTTCCAGTAAATTGTATAGCCGTTGTCGTATCACGATTGGTATCTGCGAATACATTTCACAATTCGTGACAGAGCGTCAGGAGCGAGTGCAGACGTCCGCACCGTTTACCCAGGGGGCGCCTCGGCTACGGCAGCTCTGACGGCCACTAGAATAACCGGAGGTAGAGAGCGCAGCACGGCTAGTTTGAAGGCCACTTTCAACTAGTGTTGTCAGAGGTGTCTCTTTTTAGAGATACTACGACTCGCCCCACGTAAGCTTTAAGCGGAAAGACAAATGCTCCAACTTCTGGCCCCTGCTAACATTTCGAAATACAGTATCCTATCAGTAGTGTACAGACACCTATTAGTGGACTTTGATATGAAGTGTGTCCACCCTTTGTCTCTCTGGCGTCTTGAACTCTGCTCGGGACACTAAGTGAGGTGCCTGCCGGCAATTTACGCACCACACACAGAGATAGTATTCACGTGTTTGTTTTTGAACGTGCGAGACAATACAGTGCTCAGCAAGATTTCCATGTCTGTCACCAATTTTGAACGTTTGGAACACAATGGGCAGGTTCTTTAAACCAGGTCGCGATTTTGACGATGTAACGAACCAACTGAACTGAATTTGGTACGACATCCGTCAGGAGGACATCCACTATCTCTATCAGTCAATGTCAAGCTGAATAACTGCCCGCATAAAGGCCAGAGGTGGACCAACACGTCATCGACTTATCAATTTGTGAAGCTCTTTCTCTTGAATTAATCATATAGTTTTTCTGCAACTCTTATCATTCATTTGCCCCTACACATACAATCATGGAAATTGAAATAAGAACACCGTGAATTCATTGTCCCAGGAAGGGGAAACTTTATTGACACATTCCTGGGGTCAGATACATCACATGATCACACTGACAGAACCACAGGCACATAGACACAGGCAACAGAGCATGCACAATGTCGGCACTAGTACAGTGAATATCCACCTTTCGCAGCAATGCAGGCTGCTATTCTCCCATGGAGACGATCGTAGAGATGCTGGATGTCGTCCTGTGGAACGGCTTGTCATGACATTTCCACCTGGCGCCTCAGTTGGACCAGCGTTCGTGCTGGACGTGCAGACCGCGTGAGACGACGCTTCATCCAGTCCCAAACATGCTCAATGGGGGACAGATCCGGAGATCTTGCTGGCCAGGGCAGTTGACTTACACCTTCTAGAGCACGTTGGGTGGCACGGGATACATGCGGACGTGCATTGTTCTGTTGGAACAGCAAGTTCCCTTGCCGGTCTAGGAATGGTAAAACGATGGGTTCGATGACGGCATGGATGTACCGTGCACTATTCACTGTCCCCTCGACAATCACCAGAGGTGTACGGCCAGTGTAGGAGATCGCTCCCCACACCATGATGCCGGGTGTTGGCCCTGTGTGCCTCGGTCGTATGCAGTCCTGATTGTGGCGCTCACCTGCACGGCGCCAAACACTCATACGACCATCATTGGCACCAAGGCAGAAGCGACTCTCATCGCTGAAGACGACACGTCTTCATTCGTCCCTCCATTCACGCCTGTCGCGACACCACTGGAGGCGGGCTGCACGATGTTGGGGCGTGAGCGGAAGACGGCCTAATGGTGTGCGGGACCGTAGCCCAGCTTCATGGAGACGGTTGCGAATGGTCCTCGCTGATACCCCAGGAGCAACAGTGTCCCTAGTTTGCTGGGATGTGGCGGCGCGGTCCCCTACGGCACTGCGTAGGATCTTACGGTCTTGGCGTGCATCCGTGCGTCGCTGCGGTCCGGTCCCAGGTCGACGGGCACGTGCACCTTCCGCCGACCACTGGCGACAACATCGATGTACTGTGGAGACCTCACGCTCCACGTGTTGAGCAATTCGGCGGTACGTCCACCCGGCCTCCCGCATGCCCACTATACGCCCTCGCTCAAAGTCCGTCAACTGCACATACGGTTCACGTCCACGCTGACGCGGCATGCCACCAGTGTTAAAGACTGCGATGGAGCTCCGTATGCCACGGCTAACTGGCTGACACTGACGGCGGCGGTGCACAAATGCTGCGCGGCTAGCGCCATTCGACGGCCAACACCGCGGTTCCTGGTGTGTCCGCTGTGCCGTGCGTGTGATCATTGCTTGTACAGCCCTCTCGCAGTGTCCGGAGCAAGTATGGTGGGTCTGACACACCGGTGTCAATGTGTTCTTTTTTCCATTTCCAGGAGTGTACATCACATGTATCTATTTCCATCGCACTGGGGTAATTCCTCCGGGATACGTTTATTTCCCTTAGTGTGTAAATATATTTGTAGCAGGTCATTCAAAAACTTATGAAACTAAATAGAGGGCAGCTGGTTGTTGTTAGGGGTACAGAATGTATTAGACTCGCGGATCATATGGTGTTGGCAGAGAGCGAAAAAAGTATGACTGAAATGCTAAAATAATTAAACAACACATGACTAAATTGCAATGAGAAATAATAAGAAAAAGGCAAAATGTCCGGTGATAAGTGCAAGAAAACTAAGCACAACTAAAATGTTAGGCAGGAAGATACAGAACAATTTAGTGTTTTTAGATAACTGCCGGCCAGTGTGGCCGTGCGGTTCTAGGCGTTTCGGCCTGGAACCGCGTGACCGCTATGGTCGCAGGTTCGAATCCTGCCTCGGGCATGAATGTATGTAATGTCCTTAGGTTGGTTAGGTTTAAGTAGTTTTAAGTTCTAGGGGACTGATGACCACAGATGGTAAGTGACATAGTGCTCAGAGCCATTTGAACCATTTAGATAACTGCGACGCGCTATTATGGACGACATTGGAAGTATTAAGGAGGTGAAAACACGTATAGCAAT
Source organism: Schistocerca gregaria (assembly GCF_023897955.1). NCBI lineage: Eukaryota > Metazoa > Arthropoda > Insecta > Orthoptera > Acrididae > Schistocerca > Schistocerca gregaria. The sequence goes on from NC_064927.1 coordinate 47,968,887, forward strand.
TGCCAACGAGAAGTTTCATAACAGGAGGCTTTTATGTGGGTGCGTCGATAGGGGATAAAGTAGGCAGGCACAGTGAGAAATGAGGTGGTGTTGAGTGGGAGAACACAGAGAAATTTTAAAGGTAGCAGGATGAGGAAACACAGTTAGCATGGACACTGAATGAGAAGAGATTGTTTATTTATGGTATGGAGGAAATAGTGAATGGAAGAGGAAGGCGACGCAGAACATACTGGGTGATGGACAGTGTAGGGACAGAAAACAGTTATGAGAAAACAAGAGGGTAACAAATGATGGGACTGCATGGAGAGGTACATGTGAAGACCTGCCCTAGGGCAGAACACTCATGGTGGTGACGATGACGACGATTAAGTGGAGACTTAATTAGGACATTTTGCAAGACGCACCATTTTCTTGTAATGTAATTTAAACAAAAAATTGACAGCTTATAATTTGTACTCTACAAACGACCGTGAATTGCATGGCAGATGGAACTTGCCATTATACCAGTTGTTATGACTTATTCCCACTCCACTGATGTATGGAGCGTGCGAAATGTGACTGCTTAAAAGCCTCAGTGTGTGCTGTGCTTAGTCTAATCTGGTCTTCACGCTTCCTACAGTTACCATACGTAGGTGGTTTCACTATATTCCTACATTCATCACGTAACGTCGGTTCTAGAAACTTTCTAAGTAGGTCTCCTCGCGATACTTTGATCTTCCGCGGTATAGTCTGTGTCTATCATCAACTGTGCGTTAGTTCATTTCTTTGAACACCTTCGTGACATTCTCCTATGGGTCAAACCAACCTTGAGCAATCTTTACTGCCCTTCTCTGTTTAAATTCAATATCCCCTGTTCGTCCTATCTGGTACTGATTGCAATTCCCCAGTATTGTCCAAATGAACCGCACGCGCTTTATCTACAAATGTGCTTATGTGATCGTTCCATTTCATACCCCCTACAAATTTATACACTCAAGTGTTTACTTAAGTTAACAAATTGTAGCTGCAGCGCACTGAAGCTGTAGTCATCGGACTACGTAGTCTCATTTTGTAAAATGTTGATTTTGTCGATACCGTCACAGTAGAGTATTTGACTGTGCTAACAGAGCCTCAACCTCACCTCTGCTTGAACGGCTTCGAACTATAAAAGTCCTCGAATGTGTTCCGCAAGTTTTGGAGACAGATGAAAATCGGATGGGACCAAGTCGGGTCCGTGTGGAGGTCAATCGACGGCAGTGAGCGAACTGCATCGGAGTGCTGCAGACGTCGCAGCGCTCGGCTGTAGTTTGGCGTTGCAATGCTGAAGAGGAGGGTGTTCCACGTGCGAATCAACTCTTCCAATTCGTACTTTCAATTTTTTTGAGCTGTTTCACAAGCACGGACTTAGTTGCATCACACACCGATATGTTACACGGTACAAATCGGAGCCCTCTAGCAGCTGAGGACTGCAGATATGTGGAATAAACATGTAGAATTTTACTAACGTTTTTTAATTGGAAAGTTTTCAGTTTTCAAATAAAACATTTGGAGTCACTACTCCTCAGCACGCCCTCGTGTTATGTGCTCAAGAATCAAAAGACTGTTTCCGAACAAAGTATGATATTCTTTCAATTGAACATCTTTGTAATGTACATTAGTAGTAAACCTTATGGTGATGGTGAAATTTCTTATTTATATTAACATTGAAAGGCGATTAATCTGTGGCCAATACACAATGACAATGGCAGTTGCCAGGTGGATATTAACTGCAATACCACCCACATTGTCACGCTAAGTGGGAGTGTTGGTTTTCCGACACATGTCGCCATGTAACTGTCGCTCGTGGCGATACATTACGAGTAAAAGAGTTCTCTGTCTCCCTGTAACAGAGCCAGTACCCGGCGTCACTCTACCGAAATAAAGACGGAAATTCTGTGTGCCACATTTGAAGATGAGACTGTAAAGGTTACAAAACTAGTTAATGGAATTAAAAATATTTCAAAGAGTGAGTTGTTCCAATTTTCCGTATTTATATTCAATACACTAGTCACAGGATCTAGTACATCCTTACGCAAAATGCTTAGTCGGTTGAGAGCGTGATGCGTCCCTCCGAGATTAATTTTGCCTCGGCTTTAAGCAACTCACCGGTCAGCATTTACAGAGCTGCCAACTACATCTCGCACCGGGCATATTATAAGGATTAGTTTGCATCGCAGCCTTGGGGAGAGAGCGGAAATCGAACGAGCATTCGCAGTCATTCCCTCTGTTGACTACCATTCGCCTATATTCCTCCGGAAATATTCCAAGTAGAATTCTCCGGACATTTTGCATTTGTTTCCAGGCGCCTGCCAGTTCAATTTGATCAGAAACTCTGTGACACTCTCCAACGGGGCAAACAAACCTGTGATCATTCGTGCCGCCCTTCTCTGTATACATTCAGTATCTCCTGGCAGTCGTATCTGACTAGCATCCAAGAATCTCGAGCAATATTGGGGGATGTGTGCACGAGTGATTTCTAAGCAATTTCTTTTGTACACTGATTGTATTTTCCTAGAATTCTACCAATAAATTGCAGGCAGTCACCGTCTTTCCCTAGGACTGCGACTCGGTTCCATTTCAAATCTCTAGAAATTTTTACACCCAGGTATTCATGTGGGTTGAGCGATTGCGAATTTGACTCGCTGACACTATACTCGTAGGATAAGGTTATTTCGTTTTGTGAACAGAACAGGTTTACATTCCGGGAACATTTAAACCAAGTTGCCAGTCTTTGCACTACACTGAAATCTTATGAGGGCGTGGCTTCTTTCAGACAGTACAGACAACTGCATCATTTGCGGAGAGACTGAAGTTTCAAATAGACCGCGTAACCACCGCCCCCTTCTCCCCTCCAAATTGCTATCTGAAAACTGGAAGTCCCATATGTAAACCACTTTCAGAAGTTCGTTTACTTTCCGTAGCAGTTAATGTGTTAAAAACTTGACCTGAAGAAGCATAGCCCTTTGCAGTTGAAGACGCTATGTTTTAAGAGACGCTAGTTTTTCGAAATCATCTCAATGTTTATGTCCTGAACTAGGTGTTGCTGTAATTTTTCAAGTACGTTCAACGATATGTGTGAATACTGTCTGACAAATGTGTTCCGAATAGAGAGAGTAGTAAAGAAGTAATAAATTCAAAATTCATGACTGATACTGACGCCTTACAGCATGAACAGCTAAAATGTAGAAGTGATGAAATTCTTTTTTCATTTCATCTTTCTGTCAGGGATGTCAGAGGGAAAAAAAGTTTCGCAAAGTTTCAAAATTAAGTGTGAAGTTCGTTTTAAGCCCCCACGTGCTGCCATTCACAAATGCTCGGTGTCCATAGTCTCGATAATTTTCGCGCCTGAAAATATGCTGCCTTAGACGAGTACGCAGTTTTTAACTTGTAACTCCCGACTTATTGCTTTAAACCTATGCCTTTAAATGAAGAACGGAAGAAGGAGTGTATTTAATGTGCCATCGATGTCGAGGTCATTAGAGAAGGAGCAGGAGCTGGCACTGTGTCAGGGAAGGGAAAAAGAAGTCCGCCGTGCCCTTTCAAAGGAACCATCCCAACATTTGCTTCGAGCGATTCTGGAAAATAACGGAAAGCATAAATGAGGGTGGCCACACGCGGATTTAAACAGTCGTCCTCCCCAATGGGAGTTTCTGCTCTGGATCGTGGGATTCCGGGTTCGATTCCCAGCCGGGTTGAGGACTTTCTCCGCCCGGGGACTAGATGTGTGAGTTGTCCTTATCATTTCATAATTATTCGTGAAGGTGGCGAGATTGGACTGTGTAAAGATTAGGGCTTTGAACAGGCGCTGATAACCGCGCACTTCAGCGCCCAACAAACCAATAATAATAATAATAATAATAATAATAATAATAATAATAATAATAATAATCATCATACAGTGTACCAACCACTGCGCCAGCTCGCTCGGTATACATTTAAATGAGTAGGTTATGTCAGCATTTTTAGTATTTACATTGACTTCATTCTTCATAAATAAAAGCATGAACTACCAGCAGACAAAGGAATTGGGATAACGAATGAGAAAGAGAGTGGCGTTTCTTTACCACCACATTGCTCTCACAGACTTGAGCCGCTTGATGTTTGTTTTATGAAGCCTTTAAGCCTTCGTTATAGTGATGAGCTTCGAAAATGGCTACGAAGCCACGCAGGGAAAGTCGTAACTATCTTTCAAATTTCCATGCTTTTTGGTTCAGCTTTCGTCTAAAATGCACTGGCCCACGGACCTATCCATATTCAAGATGCAAACTGCATCCCGGCAGACACAACTGACAGCGGACTAGATAGGCCGTCAGATAAAGAGGTTATTATATCTGAACAATTGGAACTGCCTCCACCTAGCACACCAGCTAAAAAAGACGACGCCAACGGGCTGGATAATCAAGCGGAAGGGGTTTCAGCGAATTGTAACAATGATTTGCCGCCTAAGAATGACAATGTTATTGAGGCTAATTGTTCTAATCTTGGGTGCTCTTTGATGACAACTGACAACACCTCATTTCATATTTCACTTGAAATTCTGATGCCCTTGCCGAAAGTTAACGAAACCAAGAAAAGAGCGAAAAGGAAGATTCACCGTACAAAAAAAGAGTTAGAAGCCATTATTAAGGAAAAATAGAAAGAGAACTTTACCAAAGAAGGAAGTGCAAAGAAAAAACTATTTGCGAAAGAGAATATAATTAAGAAGTCAAAAAAGAAACAAAAGGCCTGAAGATAAATGGAAAAAAGGAGAGAGAATACAATACTGACGGGAGTAATTGTGAGGAAAGTTCACACTGTGAATGTTTATATTGTGATGGGTTATATTCAAAATCAGTTGAAGGTTGGATCGCTTATCCACGTGCAAAAAATGGATACACGATTCTTGTGCAGGAATAGTTAGCTAAGATTATGAGTGTCTCCTCGTGTGTGAATTTTGTAAACAGCCTTAAGAAAAGGATACAATACATGAAAACTGTAGTTTGACATTAATATTCACTTTAAACTAAACAAATATCGAGAAAGGCAATATTTTCTGCATTTGCGTTAATTTTATACGTTTTTGTAATCACTTGTACTTAGCACCCCATTCTGAAACGTGCACGCGGCAGAATGGGGCAAATGACATACATCTCTATTTTTGAGTGAAAAAATGTTGTTCTATTATTTTATGGCAATGTTCTTGTATATTTGTGATTAATACATCATAATGTGTTCATATAACAATTGGTAACTCTCTTATTTATCACTTTTGTACATTTAATCAAAGTTTTCAACTTTGTACCCCATTCTACCCCGGGTTCCCCTATGTGTCGGATAAGAAAGATAAAAATACAATCGCTACTCGTTTCTTTAACGACAATTTAAGCTGCGCTCTCGGGGTCCTCCCATCGTTCATCACGACATATTCCGAAAAAAAATCATAGTTAACGAACATTACAAATGGCGCTAGAAAGGAAGACAATAACAGGTGACATTTAATAAGGCCACTGATATCCTTCTAAACGCAAACTAATGACCGTCATGCTGAACGTCATGGGTCACGGCGGGCAGGCGGAATCGAAATATGACCTTTACGCACGATCGCTTCTTCCTGTCAAGTTGTGCCATTAATTTCTGTGCTCTCTAACCTGATTTCGTATATCCCCATCAGCTATTCGATCTAAACTGTTTTAGCGTTGTTCTACACCACCACACTTCGAAAGTTTCTAGTCCTCTCCTGTTTGAAGAACCACTGATTCGCAATATATTTATTCCCAAGAGCAGAATGAAAATAAGATTTTTTCTATTGGTGATTGTACCTGTTTGATCTACACTTAGTGCGAATATAAAAGCATTTTAGTCCAAATCCTTATTTAAAAGTCCTAAAAGGCAGCTTACTATGTGACACATGCTCTGTGACAGCTGTTCTTTGAGCTGATAAACCAAGGGACATTTTTTCCCGTTGCTTTGAGATTTCACCTATTGACTACATTGTTTCTTGTCTTGCAGTCATTTGTTTGCCATGGTAAAAACTATCAGGGGTGTTTCTTGTTTCTGAACAAAACAAAGGCCAAGATCTAGCCACAAAGTTTTCGAGAGAAATTCTAGAAGACTTGCAAGAAATAAAAATAGTGAATATCATGAAACAAATTTTTGTTTTTGTACGGCATGCATACTATTGGAAAGGAACGAAAAGCTTTACAAGCCATGTAAAAAACTAAAAAGAAAACTTTACAGTGCGCTGCTTTCAATCCTCGGGAGAGAAATCTATGACACATGCAGTGAAAGATACTATGAATTTAAATGAGTGCATGTACGTCGTTAAGTGCAATACAACTTTAAATTTTCCGTAACTTTTCTAACTAAATGTAACTTTCCTCTCAAACCATTTGTCCCAGCACCATGGTATTCTAACAGTCAGTTGTCTTACTCGAGTTCATGAACAGTCTAGGGGCATGAAAGTGGAGCAGTGGTTGGAAAGGGAGTGAGACAGGGTTATAGTCTATCCCCAATGTTATTCACTCTGTTTGTTGAGCAAACAGTAAAGGAAACAAAAGAAAAATTCTGAGTAGGAATTAAAATACATGGAGAAGCTTTATTATAAAGAACTCTGTGGTCTTTTTATTTTTGAAATTTGCCCACAAAACCTGCCTTTAAAAACTTTTTCAAAAATTTCACTAATAATGTATTATTCATGAAAAATAGTCAACTTGTTGGAAAATAGTGGAAATGTATGTAAGAAATGTTTTGTGTTTACCGTTAATATAACACAGCTTGAGATTAGGGACGTGGAAATAGATCAATTTCACAAGATGGAGATAGAAGATAGCTTCTCCCCGTGAAATTTGTCTTTAAAAACAAATGAATATTTTCAGATCAACAGCTCATTGCATGCACTCATTACTAGAAACATGAATAATCTCCACAAAAATTTGGAAGTTAATTACTTTGGTGCAAGAAAGTGTCCATCATTCAGGAAAACGAATTTTCAATAACTTGTCAGCAGCCATAAAAATTTACTACTGACAAAATTCAGTTTAAGAGCAGCCTAAAGAACTTATTAAACCATCTCCTCCGACACCATTAATGAATTGAATTTTTTAGTAGAACTAGGGCGTGCGCGATTGAGAGTGAGTGAGTGAGTGAGAAAGAAAGAAAGAGAGAGAGAGAGAGAGAGAGAGAGAGAGAGAGAGAGAGAGAGAGAGTGAGGGGGGTGGAGGGTGTCAAATAGTACGAGTACGATCAGAAGTACGTCTAAATTTTCATCCCTCATTTCACGTCCATGATCAATCCACTTGCGATCTGTGGAAGGTAAATTAGCATATTAGTTTCCCACTGAGCATCTCCTCATTATGGATCAACTACATATAGTACAATCTAACCGTCTTGTCTGTCTCATTTCTGTTGAAGGGTACACATGAGACAGATGCCTTCTTATTGTTGTTGTTGTGGTCTTCAGTCCAGAGACTGGTTTGATGCAGCTCTCCATGCTACTGTATCATGTGCAAGCTTTATCTCCCAATACCCACTGCAACCTACATCCTTCTGAATCTGCTTAGTGTATTCATCTCCTGGTCTCCCTCCTCGATCTTTACCTTTCGCGTTGCCCTCCAATACTAAATTGGTGATCCCCTGATGCCTCAGAACGTGTCCTACCAACCGATTCCTTCTTATAGTCAAGTTGCGCCACAAAGTTCTTTTCTCCCCAATACTATTTAATACCTCGTCATTAGTTCTACCCATCTGATCTTCAGCATTCTTCTGTAGCATCATATTTCTAAAGCCTCTATTCTCTTCTTATCCATACTATCGTCCATGATTCACTTCCATACATGGCTACACTCCATACAAATACTCGCTAAGACACTTCCTGATACCTAAAGCTATTCTCGATGATAACAAGTTTCTCTTCTTCAGAAACACTTTCCTTGCCATTGCCAGTAAACAATTTATATCCTCTCTACTTCGACCGTCATCAGTTATTTTGCTCCCCAAATAGCAAAGCTCCTTTACTACTTTAAGTGTCTCAATTCCTAATCTAATTCCTTCAGCATCACCAAACATAATTCGACTACATTCCATTATCCTCGTTTTGCTTTTATTGATGCTCATCTTATATCATTATTTCAGGACACTTCATTCCATTCAGCTGCTCTTCCAGGTCCTTTGCTGTCTCTGACAGAATTATAAAGTCATGAGCGAACCTCAAGGTTTCAATTTCTTCTACGTAGATTTTAATTCCCACTTCGATTTCTTCTTTTTTTCCTTGACTGGTTGCTCAATAAACAGATTGAATGACATCGGCGATAGACTAGAACCCCTTCTCAATCCCTTCCCAACCACTGCTTCCCTTTCATGCCCCTTGACTCTTGTAACTCCCATCTGGTATCTGTACAAATTGTAAATGGCCTTTCGCTACCTGCATTTTACCACTGCCACCTTCAGAATTTGAAACAGTATTCCAGTCAACATTCTCTAAGTCGACAAATGCTAGAAACGTAGGTGTACATTTCCTTAATCTAGCTCTTAAGAGAAGTCGTAGGGTCAGTTTTGCATCATGTGTTCCAGTATTTCTACGGAATCCAAACTGGTATTCCCCGAGGTCGGCTTCTACCAGTTTTTCCATTCGTCTGTAAAGAATTGGCGTTAGTATTTTGCGCCTGTGACTTACTAAACAAATAGTTCGGTAATTTTCACATCTGTCAACAACTGCTTTCTTGGAGATTGGAATTATTACATTCTTCTTGAAGTCTGACGGTATTTCGCCTGTCTCATACATCTTGCTCATCAGATGGTAGAGTTTTGTCAGGGCTTGCTCTCCCACGGGTGTCAGTAGTTATAATGGAATGTTGTCTACTCCCGGGGCCTTGTTGCGGCTTAGGTCTTTCACTGCTCTGTCAAACTCTTCACGCAGTATACCTTCTCTTATTTCATCTTCATCTACATGCTCTTACATTTCTATATTCTGTCTTCAAATACATTGCCCTTGTATAGATCCTCTATATAATCCTTCCACCTTTCTGCTTTCCCTTCTTTGCTTATAACAGGGTTTCCATCGGAGCTCTTGATATGCATACAAGTGGATCTATTTTCTCCAAAGTTTTATTTATTTATTTTTCCGTGGGACCAAATTAAGTAGAAATCTTCATGGTCATAGAACGAGTCAATACATGAAATTATAACACGATAGTAGAAACAGATAGATGAACTATAAAAACATATTCAGGCAACAAGTCGTAAGTTTAAATAAAGAAACTCAACAACATAACACTGAAATTTGCTTAATTTTTAGCTCTTCCAGGAGCTCCTCGACAGAATAGAAGGAGTGAGCCATGAGGAAACTCTTCAGTTTAGACAAAAGATTTTGGGCTACTGCTAAGATTTTTGAGTTCTTGTGGTAGCTTATTGAAAATGGATGCAGCAGAATACTGCACTCCTTTCTGCACAAGAGTCAAGGAAGTGCATTCCACATACAGATTTGATTTGTGCCTAGTATTAACTGGTTGAAAGCTGCTAACTGTTGGGAATACGCTAACACTGCTAACAACAAACAACATTAAAGAAAATATATGCTGTGACAGCAATGTCAGAATTCCCAGACTATTGAATAGGGGTCAACAAGAGGTTCTCGAACTTACACCCCATATGGCTCGATCAGCCCGTTTTGAGCCAAAAATACCATTTTTGAATCAGAAGAATTAGCCAAAAAATAATACCATACGACATAAGCGTATGAAAATATGCGAAGTAGACTATTTTCCATGTTGAACTGTCACTTCTTTCAGATACTGTTCTAATGGTAACTAAAGCAGCATTTAGTTTCTGAACAAGATCCTAAACATGGGCTTTCCACAACGGCTTACTATCTATCCGATCGCCTAGGAACTTGAACTGTTTCGTCTCGCTTATAACATGCCCATTCTGTCTGATCAAAATATCGGTCCTTGTTGAATTGTGAATTAGAAACTGTAAAAACTGAGTCTTACTGTGATTTAGCATCAAATTGTTATCCACAAGCCACGAACTTATTTCATGAACTACATTATTTGATACTGTTTCAATATTACACACAAGATCCTTCACTGCCAAGCTTGTGTCATCAGCAAACAGAAATATTTTTGAATCACCTGTAATACTAGAAGGCATATCATTTATATAAGTAAGAAACAGCAATGGCCCCAGAACCGACCCTTGGTGAATGCCCCTCTTAACAGAGTCCCATTGCGAATGATTATCACTACCTCTCTCAATATTGCGGAGGATTACCTTCTGCTTTCTGATCTTAAAGTAAGAGGCGAACCAATTGTATGCTACTCCCTTACTCCATAATGGTCCAACTTGTGCAGTAATATTTTGTGGTCAACACAGTCAAAAGCCTTCGTTACATCAAAGAAAACACCTAGAGTTCAAAGCTGCCTGCCAACCTGTATCCTGGTAAAAGAAGCCTCTGAATTATCTCCTTATTTATACAGTGCTCAAATATACCAATAATTTCAGAGTCAACACCTATAAGCAGTTCACTAACTTTATCTCTAATACCTTGTATATTTTGATGAAATATACTAATTCTCTTATTACTTGGATACTTAAGCTTTGTCAAAAGTGGATCTTTTGTTAGAGAGACTTCCCTTAAGCAGGAGTACCTATCAGCTGACTTCAATCTAAAAAAGGTGCAGCTGTAACATCCACTACTGCAGGAATTTTCCCATGAGTGATCCCACCATCCCGATCTATGCTGTCACTTTAATTTTCATGTAGGCTGTGTCTATCTTACCCATGGTGATTTGCGCGTCTACATCTTTACATTTGTCCTCTAGCCAACCCTGCTTAGCCATTTTGCACTTCATGTCGATCTCATTTTTGAGACGTTTGTATTCCTTTTTGCCTGCTTCATTTACTGCATTTTTATATTTTCTCCTTTCATCAATTTAATTCAATATCTCTTCTGTTACCCAAGGATTGCTACTAGCCCTCGTCCTTTTACTTACTTGATCCTCTGCTGCCTTCACTACAACATCCCTCAAAGCTACCCATTCTTCTTCTACTGTATTTCTTTCCCCCATTCCTGTCAATTGTTCCCTTATGCTCTCCCTGAAACTCTGTACAACCTCTGGTTCTTTCAGTTTATCCAGGTCCCATCTCCGTAATTTCCCACATTTTTGCAGTTTCTTCAGTTGTAATCTACAGTTCATAACCAATCGATTGTGGTCAGAGTACACATTTGCCCCTGGAAATGTCTTACAATTTAATACCTGGTTTCTAAATCTCTGTCTTACCATTATATAATCTATCTAAAATCTTGCAGTATCTCCAGGTCTCTTCCACGTATACAACGTTTTTTCACGATTCTTGAACCAAGTGTTAGCTATGATTAAGTTATGCTCTGGGCAAGAACCTACCACGCGGCTTCCTCTTTCATTTCTTACCACCATTCCATATTCACCTACTACGTTTCCTTTTCTTCCTTTTTCTACTATCAAATTCTAATCACTTGTGACTATTGAATTTTCTTTTCCCTTCACTATCTGAATAATTTCTTTTATCTCATCACACATTTCTTCAATTTCTTCCTCATCTGCGGACTACTTTTAAGACTGTGGTAGGTGTGGGCTTCGTGTCTATCTTGGCCACAATAACGCTTTCACTATGCTGCTTGTAGTAGCTTACCCGCATTCGAATTTTTTTATTCATAATGCGTTAGATTCATATTAGCCTTCCTAATACTTAAATCTATATTCGATGTTAACAATGACACCGGTGGATAGACTATCATGAAATTACTGACCGTCGATAAAGTCACGAATATGACCGACATGCTATTGGGCCTTTCACAGGGAAAGGTTTTTCGCCGCAAAAAGCGGGAAACTGGAATCCATCAAACAAGTAAAAAATATATATTCAGAGACAAAAAACATACACCCCAATAGTCTGGGATTTCTGTATTACGTAACACAATTTTTGTGATTGTATCTTGCAGCTTTAGTTATTTTTAATTAAAAGAGATTTAAAAAGGACAGAAAGAGCGTTTTAGACTACGCTACAGTCTTGACTTCGTAATCACTTTCGTTGACTTCGGCAACTCTCAATCAAAATCGCCAACCTAATCGAGACAATGCGCTACGATACAGCCGAGATCATGACAAGAGAATGGGCTACATCAAACTAGAAGTAATTTTATATAGATAAGGATCTCAATGACCTGTGTACGTCTAATATAAAAGATCTCCGAACCATTCTCCTCAAATAGATCGCAATCTTCACTTCACCTTTAACTGTTACTGTTTCAGAATTAAAAACTGAATTCAAAGAAAATTTGGCTACCAGTCACACTAAGAGAAAAATAGAAATAATAAAACTGAGAATGTGAAACAGGTTAGCAATAACCATAAACTGGAGATTCTACAGAAAATAAAATTGAGAAAGGAAATTATTAATAATATCGACCGTTTAGAAACTCTAGGCTACGAAAGGGATGAAACCACATATAGAATAATTGGTGGAAAAGTTAGTGTGTTTTAAGATTAAATCCAAACAAGAATTAGAGAAAAATATATCGAAGCTAGGCTTATATTACGAAAAATTGCTAAATCTCGAGACAAATTGTGTCCTCCAGTATTAGATGAAGTGTTTGTGCCCCTAGTACGGATAAAACAGGAGCTGCAGCATCAACAGAAACTTCGGATATGTGTTTCATATTTCATCCAAGCCTACAGTCTATAAATACTAAAACAAAATACCACTACAGGGAAACTACCTACGAATAAGTTCTTGGTAAAGAAACACAGGACGCAAATACGTATGTAGGCTTAATATGCAATACAACTGTGTTTAAAAAACGTTATAGTTGCCTTGGACTAACGACGAATGAATATCAATATAACCTGTACAGACTGTACGATTTCCAAAGCTGTTATCCATGAAAGAGCTAAACGACGTTTTGTGAACAAAACACAATTTAAGACCGAATCAACTAATAAAATTATCTGACAATAGGCACTGTTGAAATTTTGTGCCAGACCAGGATTACCACCCGAGTCTCCTGGTTACTAGGGAGAGGCAATGATCACTGTGTCCGAATTACGCAGTGGTCAACATAATAGCACGAACTGCCCGACCATGCCGTTCGTCAGATCCAAATTTCTCAATTTCTCCATAGACTGTTAATGCAGTGCTCCTTGAACATTATCCTCCTCGCCTTAATTAAACAGACACACAATATATACAAACTTGGCCTTACTAACATTGCAGACACCGTCTATGCAACACACGTCACACTTCAAAGAATTTACCAATACATTGCATTGTTTACTATCGACCACGAATCAAGTAACGTAAAAAGCACTGCGTCTACTGAGATCATGATTCAGAGTTTAAAAAAAATATGTCGCCTACGTATTATAGTTGCTGCCGAAAGAGGAGAATCACTATTTTCCCACAAACGGAAATATAGTTAAAATTACGCTTCTAATACGGCTAGTTGCGGCGGTTACTAAAATTTGTAGTGAAAGCTACATAGTGAACTCCCCCCTCCCCCACCAGAAACGTAGTTTTCGTCGCTGGTGTGCGACTTTTGTACACAGCCAGAGAAAGTGTGTTAAATATGGCGCGGGCGGAAACACTAGGCTACGCTACAAGGCAATCTGCTCACACAACGTTTACTCGGCATTCATAATCGTTGGCGTAAACATCTCTCAATCAATCCTAGATCTCGGGCTACACTGCCCATCCGCCTGTCATCACAACCACAATTTCAGTGTGTGTGTGTGTGTGTGTGTGTGTGTGTGTGTGTGTGTGTGTGTGTGTGTGGTGGGGGGTGGGGGGGGAAATTTCCTGTATCTCTCTCTAGGCAAAACTGTCAGTTATTGTAGATTGATTGTCAGTCTCAACTACAAGATTTACTAATGATAAACACTATTGAGGCCGCTCATAATTTTAGAATAGTCCTCTTCGTCTTACTTGGCATAAATTGTTCGCTGGCGTCCCAGCAGCTAGCTCCCTCAGTGTCTGCTTCTGCCATCGCACCACGCCAGTCTGTTGTTGTCCTAGCAGACAGAACGCACCGCACATCCGACTCCTTGGGGACCACTCACTGGCCAGTTAGCAACTGAGCCGAACACTGTTTACATCGTTAAAGGAAAACTATGCAAAGATGTACACTCCAATGACACGACTGAGTAGTACACACACACACACACATACACACACACACACACACACACACACACACACACACACACAGTACTATCTGTGGAATGTCCATCGACACGCGCAGAACTAAATTCTTCTCGCGAACGTACAGCGTCTCCGAAAAAAATCTCATGACTATATTCCGGCGTTACGGCCAGGTTCTCATTCAAATGAGCAAAAAAGGTTACATTTTTTTTTTTGAGACAATGAAAATACATTCGAAGGATCTGTTTGGGAATTACGAGTGATCATACTATGAGCTTTATTTTAGATTTTCAGTAAAAAAAAAATAATGGCGCCCGTAATGATGATTTGATCACGCAGACTGCGTGCAACGTGGACCCTCACATGTTACCTGAACTCAAAAATGGATAACATCAGTTGATACTAAATTACATCTCTGAAATTAAAAATGGAAAACATCAGTCGATATTACATAAAATTTATGGGAGAGCTTACCTAACCGCAATGAAACAACCGTAAATTTAACGATAAGGTGCTAATTCGAACTTTGAGTTCGATTTTTTGGGGGTTTATTTCACTCCTTATGCCTTCACAAAAATTAGTTAATATTAATCAATGTCATATATTATAGGTATAAGCTCCTAAGAAAAGTGTTTACTTTTCTGGGTCAGAGGTAGCAGTTAAGAGATTGAACCATTTTTAGTTAATGCTGCATGCCGTTCCGAGAATATCGTTTCTCCAAAAAAAAAAGTTCAACGTCTAGGGAAACTTTTTAGTTATATTATTTCTTCGATTTGCATGAGCTAAGTGTTACATTTTTAATGTCGATGAACACGAATCTGAAGTTAGATGTTCAATATTTAAAACGGCTACTCCAATACGGAGGGCAAAGGATTATGTTTTGACCAATTTTTACCAAAAATGTATTTTCGTTATTTACGTTTAGTCTGCAATTCAAGGAGTACTTATCAACCCCTCCTCTAGCTGGAATTGTTCCTAGATAGCAACTCCCTGTTCTTCTTGGCAGGAAAAGCCGATCTGTCTAACTTGGATATGCAGCACTCGTTATTCGTCAGTGTTTTCGGCGAGTATGTTTGCATGCATTATGCAGTATGAATCATTTTGTGCACGTGCGTCACGGGACGAACTTTGATCTACATCTATATGGATACTCTGCAAATAACATTTAAGTGCCTGGCAAAGGGTTCTTCGAATCCCCTTCACAACTGATAGTTAATTGAAACCCTCAGCTGCCGACAGGTGTTGATATACTTCGATGAGGACAGCTAAAAATGTGTGCCCTGACCGGGACTCGAACCCGGGATCTCCTGCTTACATAGCAGACGCTCTATCCATTTTTTTTAATCTCATTTTGTTCGTTTTTGTTCGTTGAATCTGATCGTGGCGGACGTCGTAAGACACCCTTTTAAATTCGTTGTTGATCTATTAACTCAGTTTTTTTGTTACAGAGGGCAGCTAACCCTCTCACCGAACACACACGCTGAGCCACCGTGCCGGCTACTCTGCAAATCACATTTAAGTGCCTGGCAAATCCATTTGAGCCACCGAGGACACAGATGAATACCGCGACTGCAGGCATTTATCCCTTACACGCTTCCCGTGAGACTCTCATTCCCAACCGTCCACAGTCCACAAACGTAATGTACGTAATAGGTATTTGCCCATCCACTCAATACTGGCCCACACTAAGGTGACGATTCCCGTAAGATTTCGGGCAATCTGTGCGCATTTGCACAGACGAAGGTCAATGGCTGGGTAGCGTTTAACCATATATATGAAGATAGTAACTGTTCTCGAAAGAACAGGCGCCACTGACGACCGGGCAGCTTCTCTAGAATACATGATAGAACGGCATATGTGGCCAAGCGGTTCTAGGCGCTTTAGTCGGGAGCCGCGCGACCGCTACGGCCGCAGGTTCAAATCCTGCCTCGAACATGGATTTGTATGATTTCCTTAGGTTAGTTAAGTTTAAGTCGTTCTAAGTTCTTGGTGACTGATGACCTCAGATGTTAAGTCCCATAGTGCTCAGAGCCATTTGAACCATCAGTCCCTGTGCTTACACACTACTTACATTACCTTATGCTAAGGGCAACAAACACACACAGCGATGCCCGACGGAGAACTCGAACCTCCAACGGGGGGAACCGCGCGAACCGTGACAAGGCGTTTGAGACATGGCGGTTACCCAGCGCGGCTCATTGCAGTCGTGACACTGCTTCAAACAATGGGCTGTAGAAACTTTTGTAAAGCACGGATTAAAAGAAAAACCTTTCCGTTCCAAGAGTCTGGACAAGTACACCTTTAATGCAACTACAAAGAAATTGAATTTTTGAACGTTTTGAATGAGAACCTGTCCTTGTGGAACACCATTGATAAAATGTCACAGGTTTCACATGTGGATTAACACTTTCTAATCAATATCCGGAATGAGCAGGGCTTAAAACTTTGAAGCGTTAAATTTCAAGGGCCGTACTCTTGTTCGCAAATTGTTTCACAGCGGAAATTTCCCTAGTGTGTTTTTTTTTTTTTCTTTGCTATAGGGAAAGAATGGAAGCAATGTGAGGAGGGGGAGGGGAGTAATTTTGCATCTCCCACCTTGGAATCTTAGTACAGAATTTTTATACATTGCGAGATTCTCAGCCACTTGCAGAAGTGATTTCCCGTGAGTCTGCAAAACTTTTCCTTTAGGCAATCGTGATAACTATATGGTTCGGTTCCTGCTGCATGACATGTCTAGGAGTTTAAACTGACCAACTCATTTGCATAAAGAGCTAGCTTATCATCCGCTTCTTTACTTGCGTAGACCGTTTATGGTCCGCAAAGAATTTTTTTCTTTAATCGTTTTTTTATGTCTTTTATAAACTGCAACACTTTTTAAACTTAACGCCAATGAAGCATGGTCTTTTAGTAATGACCAGAAAGCAATGCCGACAGCTGGAGTCGAAGGTTTTTGTTAATCAAGCCGTTCGTATTCTTGTGGTGATATCTCCATAGAATCTTCCATTCCGCAACACATATTTCTTTTCTATAATTGAGGAGTGAAATACCGGTTTTCATAGCTGCAGAATTAAAATATTTTAATATAACGCAATAAATATTTCATTAAAATTTTCATCTCCTTAGTAACGAAGTTCCAAAACCACTGAAACACATAGTTTTTAAAAATTCTAACAGAGGAGCCGAATACGAATTGTCAGTTATATTTAGTAATGCTTTCATAATGAACCATTTTCAGAAACATCTCACATACAAACATGATTTCTTCTATTTAGAACCAAGGAGCTAAATTCAAATCTTCATCCATTTAATTCTAAAAATGCTTTCATAGTGAAATATATCATAAAACTTTTCATCCCCTATTTCACTCTATTAGTGAGTTAAATTTCCAAAAGCAAGGAAACACACATTTTTTACATCCAACCGAGAAGTAAATACATATTTTCATAGATGTAGCTTTAAAAATGCTTTAGTAGTTGTTTAATAATGATTTATTTTCAAAAAACCTTCACTAATTATTTTATCCCCCCAATGGAAGAATTTCGGAATATGCTAAAAACCTGTTTTTTTTTTTGTTTCTAACTGAGAAACCAAATGTCAATTTTCATAGTTTTGTAGTTCTAACTTCAACAGTGAGATAGGGACATATTTAAAAAAAAAACCTTTCAACACATATTTCACCCCCTTAGGAGTGGAATTTCGAAAAATCTCTTCTTAAATGGTGCTTTCAGCGTAATATTTACACCTTCATCAAATTTCAAGTCCGTATACTGGGTATGTTGGGCTGGAAGGCGATGAGTCAGTGAATACATGTGCCCCTATTGCACCTCATTGGAGGTTATAGTTCCAAAAATAGTGAAACACGTATTTTTCAATAACAGAATTTTCATAGATTTAGCTTTAAAAATTCTTTCACACTGAATTATTTTCATAAAACATTTCATTCTATATTCCACCTCCTTACGGGTTGAATGTATCAAAAGCAGTGAGACATGTATTTTTTTAATTTTTACTTCAACCGAGAAGCCAAATTCAGGTTTAAATAGATTTAGCTTTAAAAATGCTTTCGTAATTAAATATTTCATGAAACATTTCAACCTCTATGTAATGGGATTGTGGTAGTGACACACCAAAATCACAATAGTAATCCGTTGTAGTTGCTACATATTTTATTACAATCAAATCATTATAAAATCACAATCACAAAAATACAAGAGACTGCCTTATAAGGCCAGATCAGTTGGACAAATAATAAATAAATTTCTTTATGCGGAACAAGACCCGTTAAACTTGAAATTTGGATATGACTAGGTAAATATACTTAGGTAAAGCTTTACTTAAATAGTACAAATGTCCATAGAATGCACAGCAGAACTCTCATTACTTCCAATCAGCAGAGAAACAGATTAAGCCTAACAACACAGATTTTTTAACAAAACTATATACAAATAATTAAAACAAGTAAGGAGGTGCTTTAATTTTAACCAAACCGACCTTCAAATTTACTTACTCAGATGATTAATCAACAATATTCTTAGAATGATAACAACTAGAACATGACCATAGGACAATACCCTTAAAATAAGGTTGCTTCAATATTTCGTGTGAATTGGCGATAGACGCGAGCAGACCAAGGATTCAAATCAATACGAGTGATCCACGAGACAGGGAGTGACATAGAAATATACACAACTTGGCAATGAAATTGAACTTTGGATGCTATAGTTCTCCACCGGAAAGGTGGAATCACGCAAAAGTGACAACATAACCCAAGATGTAAAGGAGAGGACATGGCCTTAAATATCTCTCTGCCCCCGTGGTGCTGTGCTCCCAGTAAGCTAGCGTCGACCGCTGCCAATTATCTCTAACACAACACACATCAAGGGCAGACAGTTTTCTGAGACATAAACTATACAACCTTATCCGGAGAACAGGTGAGCACTACAACTGAATTGAAACAAATGAGCCTCCGTGAGTTACTTGGCAAGTAAACTTTGATTAATAAGTTCGCTAAAAGTCATGCCGAAGTTAAGATGACAAGATTTATCTCCAGGTTCGGCATATTAGTGGCAGAGACAATGAATTGGCGACGCTCTTAGCCGTATGTTCGCGGGAGAGTCTGGGGAAGGCAAGGGCCACGTGGAGCCGGATCTTGGGGTGAATTTCCTTCGAGACACCCGGTTTCTTCTGCGACTAAGCCGGCAAACAGGCTGTGGACCCCAGGTGGGGACCGAATAGGCAGCAGTAGGCGGATGGCGACGTCGGTACTGGCTGTTGCCTTCGGGGGGGGGGGGGGGGGGGGGGGTGGAGACAACGGTGGTGAAGTGAAGGTCTGTATTCCACAGGAACGAGTTAGCATGACATATCCACGATTCGGTGGTCGGGGGTCATTTGGCGTTATACAAGACCTAGAACCGAGTTCGGGAACACATGTATTGGCCAAACCTATATCGCGATGTTGGGTGATTTGTTGGCAGCTGTGTCCAGTGTAAGCGTGGTAAGCCCGTTGTGGGGCCACGCAGAGAACTACTACAGTCGCTTAGGGAGCAGTGTCCTCTGGATCGCGAGTCAAAGATCGAAACAACGGTTGATGAAAACTGGCGCCATAAACGCAACAGGTCACCCTATTTCATCCCCTTACGGGTTGAACTTCCAAAAACACCAAAACAAGTATTTTCTTATTTGTAACCTTGAAGTCAATTACCAATTTTCGTAGATGTAGCCTTAAAAATACTTTCATAGTTCTTCCATAATTATTTATTTCAAAATAAAATGATCACCCACTATTTCACTTCATAGAGGTTAAATTCCTAATAATAATGGAACACATATTTCTCTATTTCTGACCTAGAAATGCCTAGCTTCAAAATTACCTTAATAGCTACATGTTTCAAAAATCCTATCATTTCCTTTGTCTCCCCCTTAGAGGTGGAATTTCGAAATATGCAGTATAAGCGGTATAAGATCAACACCCTTTCCAAATCTCAAGGTTTATTTTCCTTGGCGGTCTGGACTGTGTGAATTTCATAGTAATAGGGCTACACACACACACACACACACCCCTAGCAATGCCACCACCACCTCCTGGGGAAATTTCTGCAGACGCCCTTGTTCCACTGCAGTCATATTTTGCCGACGACCTACATTTAGCAGCGTGGGAGGGATAGTGTCGTGCAACAGACAGTATACTCAGTAGACAACGAACTGTTCGTTGTGAATTCAGCGACATACGAACCGAGACTGACACAGAAGGTGCTGAAGGTGAAGCACACTAGACTCGTGTCTACCACGGCTTCAAATAGTATCGATTTACCATGAACGGAAGCTCCGAAAAATGAGGAAGTAATTTTACAGCAAATTCAGTACCGATGGAGAGGATATACAACGTAAAACATTTCTATAAAATTTCAGAATTAATGAAACATTCCACTCAAGTCACGCGGCAGAACACGCAATGGATATGCTTGCACTTAAGACGGAAGGCCCCACGTGCTTACGCAGGCTTACGACAGATCGCAAAATTCGGCAGTAGGCGTAAGCCAACCTCGTGTGCTGCCATCTGTTGTTGATGCCAGGCATCAAGGTCTCAGTAGTACGGCCATGCACTGGAGAGTAGTTGCTTTGTAAGCACTCCGTCTTCAGGCCACGAGTGGCCTACTGGGACGGGACCATCCGACCGCTGTGTCATCATCTGTGGAGTATGCGAACAGGAGGGGCTGGGTCAGCACACTGCTGTCCCAGTCGTTATGGTAGTTTTCTTTGACCGGAGCCGCTACTATTCGGTCGAGTAGCTCCTCGATTGGCATCACGAGGCTGAGTGCACCCCGAAAAATGGCAAGAGCGCATGGCGGCCTGGATGACCACCCATCCAAGTGCCGACCACGTCCGACAACGCACTTAACTTCGGTGATCTCACGTGAACCGATGCAACCTCCGGGGCAAGGCCGTTGCCGCAGATATTTTAGAGTAGTTGCTAACGTTTCATAATTATCTAGTTTACGGGGAAAATGTAAAAAAGGTGATTGTCACCGAAGCTACAACTAATCTGAATTTCTGGTTAGTTATCAAGTGGTCTTGTATGCGAGCCTGAATTTTTCAACCCATGCGGTGGGAATGATTCAAACCCGTCATGTTCTTCTTATGAGGTGTTCTATGTATTTTGCACACAATGATCGTTTGTAATTGTGTTGAGTTACTACCTTGATAAACTTTTGGATGGCGCACGTATCATAACCGAGATCTGCGCTTGCGCTTAATGGCTGAAGGTGAATTAGCGTAATGAGTAGTATCGAATGTTATAGTAACATGTTTGTAAATTATTTCAGGTATATTACGTTAGTTGTGTAATATTATCCGTATACCAGTACCGTATGCGGGCCAATTACGTTAGTCATGGAATACTATCCGTATAAGACTATGTTTCCTTGATGTGCCGGAATTTGAATCAATTTTGGAATCCACGAAAGAATTGGAAATTTTCCTTTACACAGCTTTCCATATAATTTCTATTACAGTGATTCAGTCTTGTCTGTCACTCGACTTTTCTGACCGTGAAATAAATTCTATCGCTCAGGTGCTTATTACCTCTTCGTGTTTCCATTTGCCGATATTGCGCATAAACACTTACATATCTCAAAGTTGCTATGGGCAATGATGGAACGACACACTTTTCTATGGCGACACTGCAGTTTAGAGATAGAAAAACCGATCAGTTAAAACGATATGGGTATTTTAGTTCTGAATAACCGATGTCTTTCGGTATTTGTTTGCTCTCGGTTATAACAAGCATCTTTTTATTTTTTCCAGATAACCATGTAAAAACAGATATATCAATTAGACACAGCAGCCGTAGTAAAATTTTTCGTTTTCAAATAAACCTTTATTTTAAAAAAGACGAGTAATTTTTATTCATAAGATTTCCATAGCTCTGAAATACTGCGTTATTACAGAAAAAAATGGGAAAAGTGATGTATGCCACTTTAATAACACTGCTGACAGAAACGAGCAACAAATGGATTGGTCGAGCATTGCCGAGACAATATTGTGCCTGTTATACAAGCAGTGCGCGAGACTGGACGCAGTTTCTCGCTGTTGTCGAACGTCAGTTGTAACACAGAATGGCACCATCTGGAAGTCTGGAAGTATTTTACGATATGCGGTACGAGTGAAGCACAATGATCGATTTGGTCGACTTGCGACATCATACAAGGAAAAAAGTTAAAATTTTCGGGATAAAAATAGAAAGTGCCTGATCTGCTGCCTGTGTCTACGTAGTATGCCGTTATCTGCTTGTAGCCCTTGAAAAAAGAGAAATTAAAACGAAAAAGAGAGTTCTCCAGCCGCAGTTTTCACCCTTTATCGCTGGACTATACGTAACGCCCGCATAGTGCTCTGATAACCGATTACAATATAATTTTTGACCAGAGCTTCTAAAAACTAAAATCAGTAGGAGAATATTGGCAGTTTTCTGTAGTACAGAAGCACTCGCCATATTTTGAGAGAAGCAGCGAACAGCGGACAAAGTTTTATTTGACTATTTAATTTAAATTATGTCCGAAAGAACAGACACCATATCCATATAAGTATATGGTTCTGGCAATACGAGCCATGACCTTCTTGTGTGAAGATGCACACGTATTCCCCGAACTGTTACGGGACTTGGTAAGAATGTCTTCCACGAGTAATGAATGTGTTGGTGTGGGACACTACGAATGTAGTGTGTGGACATACAAGGTGAGCATGTGAGTCTCGCGGGAGACATGCGCGAGATAGTCCCTGCAGTCACTCTATCGTCTGTGCCCTCGGTGGCTCAGATGGACAGAGCGTCTGCCATGTAAGCAGGAGATCCCGGGCTTTAGTCCCAGACGGGGCACACATTGTCACCTGTCCCCGTTGATATATATCGGCACCCGTGAGCAGCTGACGGTATTAATATAATTCTAATTTCGTTCTGGACGGCTGCAGGTCATCATAAAAGTATTCAATTTAACGTGTTGATTCCATTTATCAAGAAACTGAGAAAGTCAATTTTTTTTAAATCTTTGTTTGATTTCTACGTTTACTAGAGGAAATAATGTAAATAAAAAGACTGAAAATCGGTTACTACAAGAACTGGTATTGTGACGGGCTTTAACAATTAGGTTAAAGTGAGCCGAAAACCAGTTGCTTCAGCGATAACCGACATTCCCACTTGAGTATGCGTGGTAAGATTAACGCGCAAGGACATCTAGAACAGTTTCTCAGAAAGGTTAGCCGGCCGCGGTGGTCTCGCGGTTCTAGGAGCACAGTCCGGAACCATGCGACTGCTACGGTCACAGGTTCGAATCCTGCCTCGTGCATGGATGTGTGTGATGTCGTTAAGAATGTTAGGTTTAAGTAGTTCTAAGTTCTAGGGGACTAATGACCACAGCAGTTGAGTCCCATAGTGCTCAGAGCCATTTGAACCACTTCAGAAAGGTTACTGCAGCTCTGATGTTCTCAGAATGAACGGGCCAGCCATTGGCGTCCTCGAGGGGGAGCGGTAGGGGAAGGGGAGGAGGTGGGGAGGGGAGGAGAGGCAAAGGGGCACTTTCACCCATCGCCCCCAACCCTCCCTGGAATCTGGAGTAAAGAGTTTTCATTCGTTACAGTATATTCATACTCTTCCAGATAAGAATTCTCCACAATACTGCTAAACCTTAGCTTTGACCAGTTGTAGCGCTTATAGAGTTAGGGTCTTGTAGCTTGATGCACCTCGTAACTGACCAGCTGATTTGTACACAGAGTGATAGTTTCAGAATTATGCACTCCAGCCCCGACGCGCCTCCCGCCATCCCCTCCACTGGAAATATTTCTGCAGACTCCAGACTGCCACTGTCCATATATTTTGATAACATCCTGGTTTTAATAGCATCGAAGGAACAGCATTGTGCAGTAAAGGGAAGACCTTGCACAGAACACACCATTTACATTGAAACTCATCACTTAGTAGATGGTGAAGTACTCTGAAGCTAACCAGATAGAAACAGAACCTCCTGGCACTGTATCTGACCCAAAATCTAATCTTACACTAATCTCTTGTATCTACCTACCACGCCCTCAAAAAGCCACCGATTTACTATTAAAAACACAATGATGAACGGTATTTACAATTTTTACAGGAAAAAAATGGATGACAAAATAAAGGTTTTTCAAAAAAAACGCTGGTGGACAATATTGGGCTTTTTTATGTTCATAGATGACTAGCGGAAAAGCCTGGCGTTGACCAGGCATTTATTTACAGCACTGCGTCCACGTCCGTACTATGCAGCGTCTGGCCTTGTCCTGAGTTTTTATGGTGTATCCCCTGAAACATGTGTCGTACAATGATATAATTTTGTAGGTACATTCAGCGTCATATGCGGATACTGTCTGCGTAATTTATTGCGAATATAGTATCAAAGAAGTAACAAATTTAAATGTCGCGAATGCTGTGATGCCCACACACTTGGGTGCAACTAATGTACACGGGATGCTTGGCACCATCATTATGGCTACCATCACCTGTGATCGAAATTGAACCAGCTGTGTCGACGTAGTGAAAATATAAATGTGTATAACATGGTAAACGTCCATTCTTTCGAGCCATCAGACCTGATCTACGATCAAAAATATCATGTAAAAGTGGTAGGGGCAACGGCCTTGCAACAGTGGATACACCGGTTCCCGTCAGATCACTGAAGTTTATCACTGTCGGGCGTGGTCGGCACTTGGATGGGTGACCATCCGGGCCGCCATGCGCTGTTGCCATTTTTCGGGTTGCACTCAGCCTTGCGATGCCAATTGAGGAACTACTCGACAGAATTGTAGCGGCTCCAGTCAAAGGAAACTACCACAACGAGTGGGAGAGCCAGCTCCTCCTCCACCCTCAGTGAGGATGACGTGGCGGTCGATGGTCCTGATTGGCCACTTGTGGCCTGAAGACAGAGAGCTTTTTTAAAGTAGTGCTCCCTACATGAAACTGACAGTCTAAGCTCAGGGACTGTCCACGGTAAATGCTGCATTGGACCTTTGAATACTATTAAAATAACGGTTTGAGTTCTCTTTAATTGTCCAGTCATCTGAAGTGAGTCCTTATTACAGTGCGCTGAAAAATAGATTTTACGTTAATGGTGGATAAATTTTATATTAATGGCGGCTAATTAACTTTACCCTAATGACACACAAGGTCAATGCCGTTCTATCACGTAAAGTATTCTCAGATCGAAATGTTTAGCATTACAAAATCTCCAATGTAGATTCATCATACCGCAATTATAATTCTCAAAATAAATGGAGCTTCGTTCAATGCATATTTAAATGCATCTTTCAGAACAATAACAAAATTATCATTAGATCATCATTATCAGTGGCCAGAGTATTCCTATTATTTCGTCTATCAAAAACCGCGTCTCACTATGGCTTCTTCAGTACGCTGTTTTGTTTTCCACTGCTGATAATAGAAACGAACTGGCAGATGTGGCATCGTAGATGTCCAGTAAGCGTATCTTAATGGAAATAAACCGTCTGGAACATTTACCCTTGAACGTCCCTGGAATGGGATTTCATGGAACGTTATTACTTTCCTGTGTCCATTTCTATCACACCAGCTGATCGCCACGACTGGGGAGGGGGAGGAGGGGGTGGGGTGAAAGTTGGCAGCACTTTGAGTGGCAGAAAAACCGAAGAAAACGTAACGTTTTCGTCATTTGTTTGACGTAGTGCCAGTTCGTCACATCGGACGCTTTGCTCTCGGAAACGTTTACTTTCATCGTCTGGCAATCAATGTCGCCTGCTGAGGTATCCAGTCGCACCACTCTGTACGAAATAGGTTCTAATCTGATGCAGTCGACAAGTAAAGTCGAAGCATATCGTCACCTCGAAATACATCGACACCTCGAAATAAATCAATACCTCGAAATAAACCGCCACCTCGAAATAAATCTCAAACCCAGAAATAAATCGACTCCATGATATAAATCGAAACCTCGATATAATTCGACTCGTCCATACCAAGCGATACACAGATGTGAGTCGATATCTCGAAATAGAGATGCATTTAAACTTACCAAATGGATCGTTATCTCGAAATTATAGACGTCTCGAGGTAAACCGACGATCGAAGCACATCGATATGTCGACATATATCGATACCTCATAACATAAAACTATCTCTAAAAATAGCGATATCTAGAAATTTATGGCTTACTTGAGATATAGATATATCTCGAAATATATCGATATCTCGAAAAGAATAGCTATATGAAGAGCAGCTACATTTGGAAATATATCGATACTTCGAAATATATAGACAACCCAATTTATGTCAGTATATTAAAATTAATCGATATCTCGGCATAAATGGACGGTTCAAAATCAATCTATGTCTCAAAATTAGTCGACCCCATGAACACGATAGGTATCTCGAAATAAATCGACATCTCGATATAAATGTGTGCCATGAAATAAATAGATATAACGAAATGAATCGATAATGCGAAATGTATGGATGTCTCAAAATAAATCTGACCTGTAAGAAAACGATTCTCGAAATAAATAGATATATCAAAATATATCGCTATCTCGATAAAAACCGATATCTAGTGGTCGGATATATGTTTCAAGATGACATGACATATCAGTATATTTAGATATACATGAAAATACTTTAGATTTTCAATATATCGATAGATTTCTAGACCTCGGGAAGAAAATAGCCGATCCGACCTCGGGGAAAAACGCTACCTCGGGGAAAAACGCCGAACTCGGGGAAAAATGCCGACCACAGGAAAAACGCCGATCGCGGGAAAAACGCCGACCTTCGGAAAAGCGCCGACCTCGGGAAAAATCCAGTTCCATTAATTTACACAGACAATAATCTCAGTCACCATTAGCTTCTCAAAATGCAACAAAATTTCTGGTATTTATCACCTAACACAAAAAGTGGTCATGACAGAAAAGTCCCATTCTTTAGAAAGTTTAGAATGAGATGTTCTAAATATTAGAGATAATCCATTTACAATAATCTACTAGTACTGCACAATGAGAGGAGACTGTCAACCTCAGCACTTTGAAATAGTGCACAGCCAGGAAGACAGAGGTTGCATTACTGTTTCTAATCCTCCGGTGCTTGAGATTCAGAATCCAGAACTGCCTCGAATGAGAACAGCTGGACTGAATGTCCTGCACCAGTATAGAACTAACTCTGGAACTCCACAGAAAATCACAAGGCACAATTATTTCACATCATTCTCAGCCAACTACAGAAGCCTCTAATGGACGTACAACGTCGTAATCTCCTTCACCAGTGAAAGATCTTAGTAGCTATTGAGTCAAGAGTAGGTGGCACATTAAAAATTTGTTGTTCAAAGCTAATTTCAGGGTATATGGGAATACTCAGTGGACATCTTTAACCATCATATTTTACTGTCTAAGATATGTCGACTTTCCAGACTATTAGTATAAGCAGAGCTTGGTCTTTCCCATTCCGAGTTTGTTTAGAATGTATCAAGGGAATCACATCCACTGGGCATTTAGAGCAACATGCTTTAAACAATATGAGCAAGCAGTAGACACAGAAACAGAATTTGACATTCCTCTCAGAAACGGTTACCTTCATCGTCTGCAAACTTATGTTGCGTGCTGCGGTATGAGGAGGCACTAATAGCAACAATGTAGAACACATATGAATATTATAAGTTGATGTAATAGGCCAGTAAGAAGGAGTACAATTCAAGTTTTAGTTATCGATTATTGAATTGTTTTGCCATCTTTGGTGCCTTGGACACGAGCTAGGACCTTACGATTTTGTCTGAAAGAAGGACTAGCAACCACGTTGCACGGGAGAATGTAAAACGTGTTCAAATGTAGTAAAAAGCTGAGACATCTTCCCGTTTTCGTCATCTGCTATCGAATGGACTTAATGCCAGATAGTCACATCGTCCGCTCTTCTCAAAGAAACGGTTACACTTTTCGTGTGCAAAACTATGTCGCTTGCTGCGGAGTGCGGAGAAACTAAAAGCACCATAGTAGAACTCAGAAAAAGCTTCTAAGTTGATGTATCAGCCTGTAAGATGCAGTACAATTCATGTTTTAGTTATCGATTATTGACTTTTTAGCCGGCTTTTTTGCCTTGGACATCAGGTAGGACCTTACGATTTTGCCTGAAGGGAGGACTAGCAGCCACGTTGCACGAGAGAATGTGTAAAGTGTTCATATGTAGTAAAAACCTCAGAAATCGGACCGATTTCGTCATTTGATATCAAATACACTTAATGCCAGATCGTCACATCTTCCGCTCTCTCTCTATGAAACAGTTACACTTTTCGTCTGCAAAGCTATGTCGCGTGCTGCGGTATGCGGAGACACTAAAAGCACCATAGCAGAACTGAGAAGAAGCTTCTAAGTTGATGTAATAGCCACTAAGAAGCAGAAGAATTCAAGTTTTAGTTATCGATTATTGACTTTTTAGCCGGCTTTGGTGCCGAGGACATGAACTACGACCTGAAGCTTTTGCCTGAAGGGAAGACTAGCAGCCACGTTGCACGGAAGAATGTGCAAAGTGTTCATATGTAGTAAAAACCTCAGAAATCGGACTGATTTCGTCATTTGATATCAAATACACTTAATGCCAGATCGTCACATCTTCCGCTCTCTCTATGAAACAGTTACTCTTTTCGTCTGCAAAGCTATGTCGCGTGCTGCGGTATGCGGAGACACTAAAAGCACCATAGTAGAAATCAGAAGAAGCTTCTAAGTTGATGTAATAGCAACTAAGAAGCAGTAAAAATCAAGTTTTTGTTATCGATTATTGACTTTTTAGACGGCTTTGGTGATTTGGACATGAGCTAGGACCTTATTATTTTGCCTGAAGGGAGGACTAGCAGCCACGTTGCACGCGAGAATGTGGAAAGAGTTCATGTGTAGTAAAAACCTGAGAAATCCGCCCGTTATCGTCATTTGCTGTTAAAACGACTTAATGCCACATCGTCACATCGTCCCATCGTCCCATCTACTCAATGAAACGGTTACACTTTTCGTCTGCAAAGCTATGTCGCGTGTCGCAGTATGCGGTGACACTAAAAGCACCATAGTAGAACTCAGAAGAAGCTTCTAAGTTGATGTAATAGCCACTACGAAGCAGTACAATTCAAGTTTTTGTTATTGATTATTGACTTTTTAGCAGGCTTTGTTGCCTTGACATGAGGTAGGACCTTAAGATTGTGCCTGAAGGTAGGACTAGAAGCCACGTTGCACGGGAGAATGTGAAAAGTGTTCATATGTAGTAGAAATCTCAGAAATCCGACCGCTTTGGTCATTTGCTATGAAATCCACTTAATGCCAGATCGTCATATCGTCCGCTCTTCTCAATGAAACAGTTACACTTTTCCTCTGCAAAGCTATGTCGCGTGCTGCGGCATCCGCGGACACTAAACGCACCATAGTAATACTCAGAAGAAGCTAAGTCGATGTAATAGCCAGTAAGAAGCAGTACAAATCAAGTTTTTTTATGGGTTATTGACTTTATAGCCGGCTTTGGTGTCTTGGATATGAGCTAGGAATTTAAGATTTTGCCTGAAGGGAGGACTAGCAGCCACGTTGCACGAGTGAATGTGAAAAGTGTTCATATGTAGTAAAAACCTGAGAAATCCGCCCGTTTTCGTCATTTGCTATCAAATCGACTTAATCCCAGATCGTCACATCGTCCGCTCTTTTCTATGAAACGGTTACACTTTACGTCTGCAAGGCTATGTCGCGTGTTGCGGTATGCGGAGATACTAAAAGCACCATAGTAGAACTCAGAAGAAGCTTCTAAGTTGGATTAATAGCCAGTAAGGAGCAGTACAAATGAAGCATTTGTTATCGCTTATTGACTTTTTAGCCGGCTTTGGTGCCTTGGATATGAGCTATGACCTTAAGATTGTGCCTGAAGGGAGGACTAGCAGCCACGTTGCACGGAAGAATGTGAAAAGTGTTCACATGTAGTAAAAACCTGAGAAATCCGCCCGTTTTCGTCATTTGCTATAGAATCAACTTAACGCCAGATCGTCACATCGTCCGCTCTTCTTTATGAAACGGTTAAACTTTTGGTCTGCAAAGATACGTCGCGTGCTGCGGTATGCGGAGACACTAAAAGCACCATAGTAGAACTCAGAAGAAGCTTCTAAGTTAATGTAATAGCCAGTAAGAAGCAGTACAAATCAAGTTTTTGCTATCGGTTATTGACTTTTTAGCCGGCTTTGGTGCCTTGGACATGAGCTGTGACCTTAAGCTTTTGCCTGAAGGGAGGACTAGCAGCCACGTTGCAAGGAAGAATGTGAAATGTGTTCATATGTAGTAAAAACCTGAGAAATCCGCCCCTTTTCGTCATTTGCTATCGAATCGACTTCATGCCAGATCGTCATAACGTCCGCTCTTCTCTACGAAACGGTTAAACTTTTCGTCTGCAAAGCTATGCCGCGTGCTGCGGTATGTGGAGACACTAAAAGCACCATAGCAGAACTCAGAAGAAGCTTCTAAGTTGATGTAATAGCCAGTAAGAAGCAGTACAAATCAAGTTTTTGTTATCAGTTATTGACATTTTAGCCGGCTTTGGTGCCTTGACATGAGCTAGGAATTTAAGAATTTGCCTGAAGGGAGGACTAGCAGCCACGTTGCAAGGGAGAATGTGAAAAAGTGTTCATATGTAGTAAAAACCTGAGAAATTACCCTGTTTTCTTCATTTGCTATCGAATCGACTTAATGCCAGATCGACAAATCGTCCGCTCTTCTTTATGAAACGGTTACACTTTTCGTCTGCAAAGCTATGTCGCGTGCTGCGGTATGCGGAGACACTAAAAGCACTATAGTAGAACTCAGAAGAAGCTTCTAAATTGATGTAATAGCCAGTAAGAAGCAGTACAAATCAAGTTTTTGCTATCGATTATTGATTTTTAGCCGGCTTTGGTGCCTTGGACGTGATTTAGGACCTTATGATTTCCTGAAGGGAATACTAGCAGCCACGTTGCACGGCAGAATGTGAAAAGTGTTCATATGTAGTAAAAACCTGAGAAATCCGCCTGTTTTCGTCACTTGCTATAGAATCGACTTAATGCCAGATCGTCACATCTTCCGCTTTTCTCTATGAAACGGCAACAGTTTTCGTCTGCTAAGCTATATCGCGTGCTGCGGTATGCGGAGACACTAAAAGCACCATAGTAGAACTCAGAAGAAGCTTCTAATTTGATGTAATAGTAAGAAGCAGGACAAATGAAGATTTTGTTATCGATTATTGACTTTTTAGCCGGCTTTGGTGCGTTGGACATGAGCTAGGACCTCAAGATTGTGCCTGAAGGTAGGACTAGCAGCCACGTTGCACGGGAGAATGTGAAAAGTGTTCATATGTAGTAGAAACCTCAGAAATCCGACCGCTTTGGTCATTTGCTATGAAATCCACTTAATGCCAGATCGTCGTATCGTCCGCTCTTCTCAATGAAACAGTTACACTTTTCGTCTGCAAAGCTATGTCGCGTGCTGCGGCATCCGCAGACACTAAACGCACCATAGTAATACTCAGAAGAAGCTAAGTCGATGTAATAGCCAGTAAGAAGCAGTACAAATCAAGTTTTTTTATGGGTTATTGATTTTATAGCCGGCTTTGGTGTCTTGGATATGAGCTAGGAATTTAAGATTTTGCCTGAAGGGAGGACTAGCAGCCGCGTTGCACGGAAGAATGTGAAAAGTGTTCACATGTAGTAAAAACCTGAGAAATCCGCCCGTTTTCGTCATTTGCTATCGAATCAACTTAATGCCAGATCGTCACATCGTCCGCTCTTCTTTATGAAACGGTTAAACTTTTGGTCTGCAAAGATACGTCGCGTGCTGCGGTATGCGGAGACACTAAAAGCACCATAGTAGAACTCAGAAGAAGCTTCTAAGTTAATGTAATAGCCAGTAAGAAGCAGTACAAATCAAGTTTTTGCTATCGGAAATTGACTTTTTAGCCGGCTTTGGTGCCTTGGACATGAGCTATGACCTTAAGCTTTTGCCTGAAGGGAGGACTAGCAGCCACGTTGCAAGGAAGAATGTGAAATGTGTTCATATGTAGTAAAAACCTGAGAAATCCGCCCCTTTTCGTCATTTGCTATCGAATCGACTTAATGCCAGATCGTCATAACGTCCGCTCTTCTCTACGAAACGGTTAAACTTTTCGTCTGCAAAGCTATGCCGCGTGCTGCGGTATGCGGAGACACTAAAAGCACCATAGCAGAACTCAGAAGAAGCTTCTAAGCTGATGTAATAGCCAGTAAGAAGCAGTACAAATCAAGTTTTTGTCATCAGTTATTGACATTTTAGCCGGCTTTGGTGCCTTGACATGAGCTAGGAATTTAAGAATTTGCCTGAAGGGAGGACTAGCAGCAACGTTGCAAGGGAGAATGTGAAAAAGTGTTCATATTTAGTAAAAACCTGAGAAATTACCCTGTTTTCTTCATTTGCTATCGAATCGAGTTAATGCAAGATCGTCAAATCGTCCGCTCTTCTTTATGAAACGGTTACACTTTTCGTCTGCAAAGCTATGTCGCGTGCTGCGGTATGCGGAGACACTAAAAGCACTATAGTAGAACTCAGAAGAAGCTTCTAAATTGATGTAATAGCCAGTAAGAAGCAGTACAAATCAAGTTTTTGCTATCGTTTATTAATTTTTAGCCGGCTTTGGTGCCTTGGACGTGATTTAGGACCTTGAGATTTCCTGAAGGGAGGACTAGCAGCCACGTTGCACGAGTGAATGTGAAAAGTGTTCATATGTAGTAAAAACCTGAGAAATCCGCCCGTTTTCGTCATTTGCTATCAAATCGACTTAATCCCAGATCGTCACATCGTCCGCTCTTTTCTATGAAACGGTTACACTTTACGTCTGCAAGGCTATGTCGCGTGTTGCGGTATGCGGAGATACTAAAAGCACCATAGTAGAACTCAGAAGAAGCTTCTAAGTTGGATTAATAGCCAGTAAGGAGCAGTACAAATAAAGCATTTGTTATCGCTTATTGACTTTTTAGCCGGCTTTGGTGCCTTCGACATGAGCTATGACCTTAAGATTGTGCCTGAAGGGAGGACTAGCAGCCACGTTGCAAGGAAGAATGTGAAATGTGTTCAAATGTAGTAAAAACCTGAGAAATCCGCCCCTTTTCGTCATTTGCTATCGAATCGACTTAATGCCAGATCGTCATAACGTCCGCTCTTCTCTACGAAACGGTTAAACTTTTCGTCTGCAAAGCTATGCCGCGTGCTGCGGTATGTGGAGACACTAAAAGCACCATAGCAGAACTCAGAAGAAGCTTCTAAGTTGATGTAATAGCCAGTAAGAAGCAGTACAAATCAAGTTTTTGTTATCAGTTATTGACATTTTAGCCGGCTTTGGTGCCTTGACATGAGCTAGGAATTTAAGAATTCGCCTGAAGGGAGGACTAGCAGCCACGTTGCAAGGGAGAATGGGAAAAAGTGTTCATATGTAGTAAAAACCTGAGAAATTACCCTGTTTTCTTCATTTGCTATCGAATCGACTTAATGCCAGATCGACAAATCGTCCGCTCTTCTTTATGAAACGGTTACACTTTTCGTCTGCAAAGCTATGTCGCGTGCTGCGGTATGCGGAGACACTAAAAGCACTATAGTAGAACTCAGAAGAAGCTTCTAAATTGATGTAATAGCCAGTAAGAAGCAGTACAAATCAAGTTTTTGCTATCGATTATTGATTTTTAGCCGGCTTTGGTGCCTTGGACGTGATTTAGGACCTTATGATTTCCTGAAGGGAATACTAGCAGCCACGTTGCACGGCAGAATGTGAAAAGTGTTCATATGTAGTAAAAACCTGAGAAATCCGCCTGTTTTCGTCACTTGCTATAGAATCGACTTAATGCCAGATCGTCACATCTTCCGCTTTTCTCTATGAAACGGCAACAGTTTTCGTCTGCTAAGCTATATCGCGTGCTGCGGTATGCGGAGACACTAAAAGCACCATAGTAGAACTCAGAAGAAGCTTCTAATTTGATGTAATAGTAAGAAGCAGGACAAATGAAGATTTTGTTATCGATTATTGACTTGTTAGTCGGCTTTGGTGCGTTGGACATGAGCTAGGACCTCAAGATTGTGCCTGAAGGTAGGACTAGAAGCCACGTTGCACGGGAGAATGTGAAAAGTGTTCATATGTAGTAGAAACCTCAGAAATCCGACCGCTTTGGTCATTTGCTATGAAATCCACTTAATGCCAGATCGTCATATCGTCCGCTCTTCTCAATGAAACAGTTACACTTTTCGTCTGCAAAGCTATGTCGCGTGCTGCGGCATCCGCAGACACTAAACGCACCATAGTAATACTCAGAAGAAGCTAAGTCGATGTAATAGCCAGTAAGAAGCAGTACAAATCAAGTTTTTTTATGGGTTATTGACTTTATAGCCGGCTTTGGTGTCTTGGATATGAGCTAGGAATTTAAGATTTTGCCTGAAGGGAGGACTAGCAGCCGCGTTGCATGAGAGAATGTGAAAAGTGTTCATCTGTAGTAAAAACCTCAGAAATCCGCTCGTTTTCGTAATTTGCAATCAAATCCACTTAATGCCAGATCGTCACATCATCCGCTATTCTCTATGAAACGGTTACACTTTTCGTCTGCAAATCTATGTCGCGTGCTGAGGTATGCGGACACACTAAAAGCACCATAGTAGACTTCAGAAGAAGGTTTCAAGTAGTTGTAATAGCCACTAAGATGCAGTACAAATCAAGTTTTTGCTATCGATTATTGACTTTTTAGCCAGCTTTGCTGCCTTGGACATGAGCTAGGAACTTAAGGTTTTGCCTGAGGGGAGGACTAACAGCCACGTGGCACGGGAGGATGTGAAAAGTGTTCATATGTAGAAAAAACCTAAGAAATCCGCCAGTTTTCGTCATTTGCTATCGAATCGACTTAGGCCAGATCATCACATCGTCCGCTCTCCTTTATGAAACGGTAACACATTTCGTCTGTAAAGCTATGTCGCGTGCTGCGGTATGCGGAGACACTAAAAGCACCATAGCAGAACTCAGAAGAAGCTTCTAAGTTGATGTAATAGCCAGTAAGAAGCAGTACAAATCAAGTTTTTGTTATCAGTTATTGACATTTTAGCCGGCTTTGGTGCCTTGACATGAGCTAGGAATTTAAGAATTTGCCTGAAGGGAGGACTAGCAGCAACGTTGCAAGGGAGAATGTGCATAGTGTTCATATGTAGTAAAAACCTGAGAAATCCGCCCGTTTTCGTCATTTGCTATAGAATCAACTTAACGCCAGATCGTCACATCGTCCGCTCTTCTTTATGAAACGGTTAAACTTTTGGTCTGCAAAGATACGTCGCGTGCTGCGGTATGCGGAGACACTAAAAGCACCATAGTAGAACTTAGAAGAAGCTTCTAAGTTAATGTAATAGCCAGTAAGAAGCAGTACAAATCAAGTTTTTGCTATCGGTTATTGACTTTTTAGCCGGCTTTGGTGCCTTGGACATGAGCTATGACCTTAAGCTTTTGCCTGAAGGGAGGACTAGCAGCCACGTTGCAAGGAAGAATGTGAAATGTGTTCATATGTAGTAAAAACCTGAGAAATCCGCCCCTTTTCGTCATTTGCTATCGAATCGACTTAATGCCAGATCGTCATAACGTCCGCTCTTCTCTACGAAACGGTTAAACTTTTCGTCTGCAAAGCTATGCCGCGTGCTGCGGTATGCGGAGACACTAAAAGCACCATAGTAGAACTCAGAAGAAGCTTCTAAGTTGGATTAATAGCCAGTAAGGAGCAGTACAAATGAAGCATTTGTTATCGCTTATTGACTTTTTAGCCGGCTTTGGTGCCTTGGATATGAGCTATGACCTTAAGATTGTGCCTGAAGGGAGGACTAGCAGCCACGTTGCAAGGAAGAATGTGAAATGTGTTCATATGTAGTAAAGCCTGAGAAATCCGCCCCTTTTCGTCATTTGCTATCGAATCGACTTAATGCCAGATCGTCATAACGTCTGCTCTTCTCTACGAAACGGTTAAACTTTTCGTCTGCAAAGCTATGCCGCGTGCTGCGGTATGTGGAGACACTAAAAGCACCATAGCAGAACTCAGAAGAAGCTTCTAAGTTGATGTAATAGCCAGTAAGAAGCAGTACAAATCAAGTTTTTGTTATCAGTTATTGACATTTTAGCCGGCTTTGGTGCCTTGACATGAGCTAGGAATTTAAGAATTTGCCTGAAGGGAGGACTAGCAGCCACGTTGCAAGGGAGAATGTGAAAAAGTGTTCATATGTAGTAAAAACCTGAGAAATTACCCTGTTTTCTTCATTTGCTATCGAATCGACTTAATGCCAGATCGACAAATCGTCCGCTCTTCTTTATGAAACGGTTACACTTTTCGTCTGCAAAGCTATGTCGCGTGCTGCGGTATGCGGAGACACTAAAAGCACTATAGTAGAACTCAGAAGAAGCTTCTAAATTGATGTAATAGCCAGTAAGAAGCAGTACAAATCAAGTTTTTGCTATCGATTATTGATTTTTAGCCGGCTTTGGTGCCTTGGACGTGATTTAGGACCTTATGATTTCCTGAAGGGAATACTAGCAGCCACGTTGCACGGCAGAATGTGAAAAGTGTTCATATGTAGTAAAAACCTGAGAAATCCGCCTGTTTTCGTCACTTGCTATAGAATCGACTTAATGCCAGATCGTCACATCTTCCGCTTTTCTCTATGAAACGGCAACAGTTTTCGTCTGCTAAGCTATATCGCGTGCTGCGGTATGCGGAGACACTAAAAGCACCATAGTAGAACTCAGAAGAAGCTTCTAATTTGATGTAATAGTAAGAAGCAGGACAAATGAAGATTTTTGTTATCGATTATTGACTTTTTAGTCGGCTTTGGTGCGTTGGACATGAGCTAGGACCTCAAGATTGTGCCTGAAGGTAGGACTAGAAGCCACGTTGCACGGGAGAATGTGAAAAGTGTTCATATGTAGTAGAAACCTCAGAAATCCGACCGCTTTGGTCATTTGCTATGAAATCCACTTAATGCCAGATCGTCATATCGTCCGCTCTTCTCAATGAAACAGTTACACTTTTCGTCTGCAAAGCTATGTCGCGTGCTGCGGCATCCGCAGACACTAAACGCACCATAGTAATACTCAGAAGAAGCTAAGTCGATGTAATAGCCAGTAAGAAGCGGTACAAATCAAGTTTTTTTATGGGTTATTGACTTTATAGCCGGCTTTGGTGTCTTGGATATGAGCTAGGAATTTAAGATTTTGCCTGAAGGGAGGACTAGCAGCCGCGTTGCATGAGAGAATGTGAAAAGTGTTCATCTGTAGTAAAAACCTCAGAAATCCGCTCGTTTTCGTAATTTGCAATCAAATCCACTTAATGCCAGATCGTCACATCATCCGCTATTCTCTATGAAACGGTTACACTTTTCGTCTGCAAATCTATGTCGCGTGCTGAGGTATGCGGACACACTAAAAGCACCATAGTAGACTTCAGAAGAAGGTTTTAAGTAGTTGTAATAGCCACTAAGATGCAGTACAAATCAAGTTTTTGCTATCGATTATTGACTTTTTAGCCAGCTTTGCTGCCTTGGACATGAGCTAGGAACTTAAGGTTTTGCCTGAGGGGAGGACTAACAGCCACGTGGCACGGGAGGATGTGAAAAGTGTTCATATGTAGAAAAAACCTAAGAAATCCGCCAGTTTTCGTCATTTGCTATCGAATCGACTTAGGCCAGATCATCACATCGTCCGCTCTCCTTTATGAAACGGTAACACATTTCGTCTGTAAAGCTATGTCGCGTGCTGCGGTATGCGGAGACACTAAAAGCACCATAGCAGAACTCAGAAGAAGCTTCTAAGTTGATGTAATAGCCAGTAAGAAGCAGTACAAATCAAGTTTTTGTTATCAGTTATTGACATTTTAGCCGGCTTTGGTGCCTTGACATGAGCTAGGAATTTAAGAATTTGCCTGAAGGGAGGACTAGCAGCAACGTTGCAAGGGAGAATGTGAAAAAGTGTTCATATGTAGTAAAAACCTGAGAAATTACCCTGTTTTCTTCATTTGCTATCGAATCGACTTAATGCAAGATCGTCAAATCGTCCGCTCTTCTTTATGAAACGGTTACACTTTTCGTCTGCAAAGCTATGTCGCGTGCTGCGGTATGCGGAGACACTAAAAGCACTATAGTAGAACTCAGAAGAAGCTTCTAAATTGATGTAATAGCCAGTAAGAAGCAGTACAAATCAAGTTTTTGCTATCGTTTATTGATTTTTAGCCGGCTTTGGTGCCTTGGACGTGATTTAGGACCTTGAGATTTCCTGAAGGGAATACTAGCAGCCACGTTGCACGGCAGAATGTGAAAAGTGTTCATATGTAGTAAAAACCTGAGAAATCCGCCTGTTTTCGTCACTTGCTATAGAATCGACTTAATGCCATATCGTCAAATCGTCCGCTCTTTTTTATGAAACGGTCACACATTTCGTCTGCAAAGCTATGTCGCGTGCTGCGGTATGCGGAGACATTAAAAGCACCATAGTAGAACCCATAAGAAGCTTCTAAGTTGATGTAATAGCCACTAAGAAGCAGTGCAAATCAAGTTTTTGTTTTCGGTTATTGTCTTTTTAGCCCGCTTTGGTGCCTTGGACATGTGCTAGGACCTTGAGCTTTTGCCTGAAGGGAGGACTAGCGGCCACGTTGCACGGGAGAATGTGCATAGTGTTCATATGTAGTAAAAACCTGAGAAATCCGCCCGTTTTCGTCATTTGCTATCAAATCGACTTAACCCCAGATCGTCACATCGCCCGCTCTTTTCTATGAAACGGTTACACTTTACGTCTGCAAAGCTATGTCTCTTGTTGCGGTATGCGGAGACGCTAAAAGCACCATAGTAGAACTCAGAAGAAGCTTCTAAGTTGGATTAATAGCCAGTAAGGAGCAGTACAAATGAACCTTTTGGTATCGCTTTGGTGCCTTGGATATGAGCTATGACCTTAAGATTGTGCCTGAAGGGAGGACTAGCAGCCACGTTGCACGGAAGAATGTGAAAAGTGTTCACATGTAGTAAAAACCTGAGAAATCCGCCCGTTTTCGTTTTTTGCTATCGAATCGACTTAATGCCAGATCGTCACATCGTCCGCTATTCTCTATGAAACGGTTACACTTTTCGTCTGCAAATCTATGTCGCGTGCTGAGGTATGCGGAGACTCTAAAAGTACCATAGTAGAACTCAGAAGAAGGTGCTAAGCTGATTTAATAGTCACTAAGAAGCATTACAAATCAGGTTTTTGCTATCGATTATTGACATTTTAGCCAGCTTTAGTGCCTTGGACATGAGCAAGGACCTTAAGACTTTGCCTGAGGGGAGGAGTAGCAGCCACGTTGCACGGGAGGATATGAAAAGTTTCATATGTAAAAAAAACCTTAGAACTCCGCCAGTTTTCGACATTTGCTATCGAATAGACTTAATGCCAGATCATCACATGCTCCGCACTTCTCTGTGAAACAGTTACACTTTTCGTCTGCAAAGCTATGTCGCGTGCTGCGGTACGCGGAGACACTAAAATCACCACAGTAGAACTCAGAAGAAGTTTCTAATTTGAGGTAATAGCCAGTACGTATCAGTGCAAATCAAGTTTTTTGTTATCGGTTATTGACTTTTTAGCTCGCTTTGGTGCCTTGGACATGAGCTAGGACCTTGAGCTTTTGCCTGAAGGGAGGACTAGCAGCCACGTTGCACGGGATAATGTGCAAAGTGTTCATATGTAGTAAAAACCTGAAAAATCCGCCCGTTATCGCCATTTGCTATCAAATCGACTTAATGCCAGATCGTCACATCGTCCGCTCTTTTTTATGAAACGGTCACACATTTCGTCTGCAAAGCTATGTCGCGTGCTGTTGTATGCGGTGACACTAAAAGCACCATAGTAGAACACAGAAGAAGCTTCTAAGTTGATGTAATAGCCAGTAAGAAGCAGTACAAATCAAGTTTTTGTTATCGGTTATTGACTTTTTAGCCGGCGTTGGTGCCTTGGACATGAATTAGGACCTTAAGCTTTTGCCTGAAGGGAGGACTAGCAGCCACGTTGCACGGGAGAATGTGAGAAGTGTTCATATGTAATAAAAACCTGAGAAATCCGCCCGTTTTCGTCATTTGCTACCGAATCGACTTAATGCCAGATCGTCACATCGTCCGCTCTTCTCTATGAAATGTAAGTAGGATGTTTAGATTTTTTTATTGGTAACGCCAACGCCACGTAGCGCTCTGTAATAAAAGCACTGGCTGTGCTATGTGCAGTCTGTGGCTGGTTTGCATTGTTGTCTGCCATTGTAGTGTTGGGCAGCGGCACCTGGAAGCTAACAGCGCGTAGCGTTGCGCAGTTGGAGGTGAGCCGCCAGCAGTGGTGGACGTGGGGAGAGAGATGGCGGAGTTTTGAAATTTGTAAGAATTGGTGTCATGAACTGCTATATATATTATGACTATTAAGGTAAATACATTGTTTGTTCTGTATTAAAATCTTTCATTTGCTAACTATACCTATCAGCAGTTAGTGCCTTCAGTAGTTTGAATCTTATATTTAGCTGGCGGTAGTGGCGCTCGCTGTATTGCAGTAGTTCGAGTTACGAAGATTTTTGTGAGGTAAGTGATTTGTGAAACGTATATGTTAATGTTAGTCAGGGCCATTCTTTCGTATGGATTTTTGGAAGTCAGATTGCGTTGCGCCAAAAATATTGTGTTTTAGTTTAAGCGCAGCCGAGTACAAATTTTTCTAAGGGGACGTTTCATATGTCGACCCTTAGCCGCGGATACCTCACTGGAATCTTCTGATTTTTTCTTGTAGATTGTGTAATAAGTGTAAACTTTGTTTATTGCTAGTGCGTAATTGTAGAGAGAATCTCCTTTGTAGTTGTAGTCTTTCGTTGTTGTACAGTAAAACAGTTGTGGCATGCATGTAGATTTGCACCAAGTATTTCGCAGCTGCGCTTGCAATTAACTAGATATTATTTTCAGTGCTATATTAATGTGTTCTCTTATTTTTGCTCTTCAAATTGTGCTTTTCTGTGTTATCGTGTGATATATTGTGACAATAATGGCGTGTGAAAAACGTAACACTAGGCTACAAAGTAAACTGAGAAATGACAGTGAAGACGAAAGCAATGTGTTAGCGCCACCATGTAATGAATTCACAAATGTTCAAAGTAGTAATTTTTTTAATAGTGCATAGGGAAATGGAGCGGGCTGCAAATAATGGTGTAGGAAGTGAAACAGTTAGTGAACAGGGAAGCATTATCGATCGATCGGTCGGCAACAGCTCGCGTCAGGAATCCGATATGACAGGACACAATCTTGCAAATACTGTACATTCAGGTTTTGCGTCCTCACCGTTTTCTCAAATAAGTCGAGACACATTTTCTGCTTGTCAAACTGTGAATGTTGCCGGTGCAAATTCACTGCCGAAAAGCATAGAGGATCAGATTCCAGACACTAATACATTATTATTGCAATTAATGCAACAAATGAAACAAAACCAGAGACAAACACAGCAACAGTTAGACACAATGGAACAAAATCTTGAAAAGTTTGACACAATGGAACATAATCTTCAAAAGTTAGATACAATGAAACAAAATCAGAGACAAACACAGCAAAAGTTAGACGCAATGGAGCAAAAGCTTCAAAAGTTAGACTCAGTGGAACATACACTTGAACAAACACGTGAAGATTTAATTACTAAATTACATAAAATCGAATCGAAATGTCAAAAAGTCTGTAATGACGTAAAAACACAAATTTGTGAGCATTTCCAACCTATTTTTTCGCGGCATGAAAATGCATTACAGAATCGCGAAGCAGCCATAAAAGAACTGCAAACTATTGTTCATGAAAATCATGAGACCTTG
The DNA here is from genome assembly GCF_023897955.1 of Schistocerca gregaria. Classification (NCBI taxonomy): domain Eukaryota; kingdom Metazoa; phylum Arthropoda; class Insecta; order Orthoptera; family Acrididae; genus Schistocerca; species Schistocerca gregaria. The sequence continues at coordinate 48,010,961 of NC_064927.1, forward strand.
CAAGCTAAAATTGACTCAGTTGCATCTACCGATTCGGTTACGCAACTGGCAAAAACTCAAGAAAACTTAAAGTAGATACTCTGAAAATTGGTTCAGAAAGACACATGGAGGACATTAGTTCATTATCAGAGAAAGTAGTTGAACTTTCGGATCAGTTAAATAATTTATCTACGAAGGTAGATGATAATCTGAATGACACAAAACCGGTAGTCTTTAATGACACAGAAGAGTTCGAACAAATTAGGAAATTCAAACAAAATCAGAATCAAATTAATACGCAACACCAAAGAGAAATCCGGGAAGTACAAGATCAGTTGACACAGGTAATACAAGAATTACGTATTTCAGAGGACACTCGCACTCCAATACGGGAAGAGGGACATAAAAATACGGAACTGCCACAAAATAACAACACAGGGCACTTTGGAGATTATGAAAGAAATTGGCAAAGTACACCGAATTTTGAGATTGAACCGCCGAAACGACGTAACAATGGCCGATATGCGACCCGCCGACACGATGATTTTGACTATAAGCTGTTCATTACTACATGTAAATTCAAAACATTTAAGAATTCTGGCAACGACATTCATCCACAATCGTGGCTCCATCAATTCTCTCATTGTTTCCCTCCCAACTGGTCATTGTAGGACAGGTTAGAATTTATGTGTGGCTACTTAGTGAATGAACCAGCTGTAAGAATGCGATCGGTCATTCACGATTGCCACAGTGAAGGAGAATTTTACCATGCCTTCCTCTCAGCATATTGGTCTCAAGCCACACAAGACCGAGTAAAACATGGCATCATAATGATGAAAAATTTCGAACAATCTGAATTTTCAAGTCTTGTGAAATATTTTGAAAACATGTTACATAAAAATCAATATCTTTCTAACCCATACAGCCCCTCAGAACTCATCCGCATGTGCTTAATCAAGTTGCCTGAACATTTACGACACATTATTTTGGCAGGACGTTGCAAAGACGACATTGAAGCTTTTCAGGGGCTCTTACAACAAATAGAAATTGACACTGACAATCGCGGAACGCGAAAACAGGAACACAACAATTACAGGTCACATCCGTCGCAATTCCGCGATGGAAGAAATAATAACAGGACACGACAAGGCTATTCTCACAATACAAATCGTGACCAAAACAGACACCACCCGTATGACAACCACTGGCAGGGTAATAGATACAGAGGAAGATCGTATTTCCGTAGTAATGAACATGACAGAGACAATCATAGAAACAGACAATTTGGGAACCAAAACAATTATTATCACGGGAGACAGAATAATTTCAGAGGCAACGGTCCACCGTGCAGTGATAATTCAGGGAGAAATTCTCCACCACGTGACCAACAACAAATTAATTACAGAAATTACCGACATGACAACAGACGATATGATCGTAACGACAGACCTGAATTGCATCAGAACTGGCGGGATTCAAACAGAGCAGGGCCTTCTCGTCAAGGCGAATTTGTAGAAGTTAGGTCTCCTAATCCCAATAACGACGCGCGCCAACAAAGAGATAGACAATGACTCGCACCGCAGGCAGCCACGTGCGCCGGCTGGCTCCGAGAAAAATAACATAAGCTAAACTTGAGCAAAATTCCAGTGTTCCTTACCGACGTAACCACATGATAATTGCTTTTCAGTTGACAGTCTGCGTACTAGGAAGAGTAAAGGTTTACACCACATTTCACATGTAAAACCGTTTATTGAAATATAATCTGCTTTTTAACTTTCTCTTTGCCATGAAGCTGTTCACTTCACGTTACTAGTATGCTTTGTCACACTGAGAAACTGTTAACATGCAACAATGTTTTGAAGTTAACTATACAGTCTAGAACCTAGGGAACATTTTTAAACAGAAATTACGAATGCATTGTTATAGTGAAAAGAAGACACAGTGTTGTTATTTGTACATTCTTGCTTGTTAGTTGCACGATTACATAACGACTATAAGGCTCACATACTTAGAACATTTACCAGTATTGCTAATGGGATTTTAATGCAACATTTTGGTTTACTTGAAAATACATTCTGGACTTAAAGTACTTTCTGTGAGATACCAGATGATGCAGTGGTTAGTTTATGTAACAGCTACACGATTTTATGACGACGCTACTAATGAGTGACAATTTACAATTTTGCTTTTGCACTGTATCTGTTTTATATCTGCACAGTTTTTCTGTATTATTCTGGAAAGTAAAACATGTTTTAGTAGTAACTTTTGTCGTATAGCTACAAGGAGACAGTCTTTTCTGTAGCACAACAATACGTTACAGCACAGTACTTTCTTCATCACGGCTATAAGCGTAATAACTAAGATATCTATACCCAAAGTATTTCACTTTTGTTTATCATGAGGTAAGTACATTGACTTCTGCAGAACTTAGCTATCGGAGGACAATAACTACGACACTTCCACAGAGATTATCTTACAACATGACGCACAGTTTAGCGCTACAGTACACGTGTTTGAGTGATTAATTTTGTACTTAAAACATTTATTTTTAAAGATATTTGAAATACAATGATACAAAGGTTTTCCGTGATCCATTTCATTCCATTGCTGTAACCTGTAGCATCTGAGGATACAATTGCATTAATCCTCAGGGGGGTACACGCCTACTTTGTGTACCATGCGTCTGGCAAGCAGAAGGAGCCCTAGCTAATATGGTATTTGCTTATACAACTTTACACACCGGTACCATATTTCTCTAAAACATAAATTACACAGCTATCTGGTCATTTAACTGAGAGAGACAAACATTTATTTTACTTCATCAGTGACAGATGTTTACGTAATTACACCGTTGGATAACGTCATACTTATGAAATTGTATTTGTCTGTACTTTGTGAACTGTTCATATTTTTTCGGAACCATTGTGATACTATGAGAGGTCTGAATGATGTATTTGGTATGGGATCATGATTTTTAAAGTACGTTTGAGGTAGATGACACTTTTGACATGAGCAGAGAATATTTTTTAAGTTTCGAAATTATTGCAGAAAGCTATGACGTTTGAGATTTGACTGAGATGTTATGATATTATTACGACGACGATGTGAATTATGCTGCTGAGGTATGTTTAAGCTGATGCTATATGAGTTATTTGATTATGCTACGTATCTGTTATGATGAAATATTGAAGAAGTGTCGACGAATAAGGTAAGTAATAATGAGTAGTGGTTAGGGACTCTGGTTTGTGAAAAAGGTTATTGAAAACCAAGAATCGTACTTTAAGAGTTATGAAATGTATGTAAATGCTTGAATGTATTACAATACCGACGAAAACTTTTTGGACACTGTTATATTAATAGAATTTTGTTTCTACACATTTATAACGCAAATTCCCAACCTGTGAAAATATTTTTATAAGAGACTGCCACTGTAGCGGAAACTGCTGTCGTAAATTTTTCAGTAAGAAAGGTAAGTGACCACCTGCAGGTAATGCGTCGTGGGCACCCAGCTACGCTACAGGCGCCTGGAAAAAAAGCCATTAGTGTGTGCCTGTCAGAGGCACAGGTGGAGAAAAAAAAAAAAAAGAGGCCATTATCCTCGCTATTGACATTCCTTTGTAGAAAGCATCGTAAATACGACACCCTCAAACTTGAAAACATGATTACACTGTAGAGTTCTTAATTTACGATATTTACTGAAATGAAATGATGAGAAACGTTTCATGTCTATTGTCTTGCTAGCTGGAAGATTGTTTACTGCATTATGAAATGCCTTATGGCTAGCGAATGACGTGTCACGCCTTGCTTTGCCTACTTTGTTTACTATCTAGTTTCTTGTTGCAATGCAGCATTGATTAAATTAAAATTTAATACATGTACTAATAAAACTACTTTCTGTCTATAGACCCAGTAAAGAATCATTTTATGATATACTTCCAAAAAATGAGAGAGCACAAAAAGACATTTCCCTTCACAGGAACTGCATACATAATTTTCTTTTCAAGTACTTGGTAATTTATTTCATAGTTTTTGTGGTGCACCACTTTAATTATATAGAAATTAAGATGAGAATATACATTTCCCTCATCTGCATTGTTGTCTTTAGTGTAATATTTTTTCTGCTTGAGCTATGTCATGTTTAGATATAAGTTATTACATTTATTGCTGCTTGCTTTGCTTACCTGCACCTTTTTTTTCATTGCTGTTTGTATTAATTGTTTTGATCTGCTGCATTGCCTCGTCCTTAGTTAAGCATCTGAGCTCAGTAGATTTAAGTTAGCTTAAGAGGGGGTAGCCTATATAAGAGAATGAGTTGCGATGGATTTGAAGAAATGCACTGAGAGGTTATATGAGAAAAGTACAGAAAGCAGGTATAGATAGGACTTTTTGGAAATAATGAAGAACAAAGGGAGATCTCCGAGAAGTAAAGAAAGTTTTGTTTGCAAAATACTGCAGTAAAACAAACCCTGCCCTTTCCTTGTGTTATCCCACTATGTGTTTGTGTACCCTTGTGTATTTATGTTCTTCCTGTCTTTATATGTTTATCTGATAAGACCTATGTGGCAGATTTTTTCTGATACTAAGCTACATTCACTATGGTGAGGAATACTGTTATCGTCAAATATAATTTGCATTAATAACATGTTATTTACTTTGTAAAGATGTTTACACATTATTTATTCTGTTTTGTTCTAATGCTCATGTGTGAAGTTGATGTTTCAAAAGTTATTCTGATCTTTTATGTATGTACCTATGTCGTAATTTTTGTAACACTGATGTATTTGCTATTTTGATTCTTTTGCAAAGCCTGTACTACTACAAATGATAACTGTATTGTTATGTTCTTTAAAGATGTATTTTGTACCTTTGTTATTGCATTCTTATGTTATAAAATTGTAATTGACACCAGTTCAACAAATTAAGTAACTTGTAAATTACATTTCATTGCACACGTTTCTGTTGGTCATAGTATATGGACAATATGTGAGAAGTAGGGACTGATAGTGTTTGCACGTGTGTTAATAATTCAGTAAGGGACTGGATAACAGCATTGCTGGTTGTAAGAACATTTCAAAAACAATTTTTGTGAGTGCACAAATAGTGGTTATGGACTTGCTATATTCTCCGCAAGACCCTTCGAGGGTGATTGTGCACCTGCACAGTCGCAACAGATGGCTGTTGGCCATCTCTACAAGAACTACAGTGGGTCTAGACCTTTGATGACGCACCAATACCATTATTTCTACAAGGACTGCAATGGGTCTGCACCTCTGGTGGCCCACCAATATTAATCTCTACCAGGACAACAGTGGGTCTGCTCTGTGATGACCTAAGTACCAATAGTCTTCAACGTCGACTGACTCTGCTGTGGCCTATTACCGGTCTGCATGTCAAGAGTAAGCACTGTCTCTCGTTGGAAGGACAACACTACTTCTTCAAGACTGCTTTAGAAATCCACTACTTCCAAGTGCAATTTCTTTTACTACTCAGACTTTGAGAAAAACACTGCAATTTTACTTTGATGAATGATCAGGACTGTCTTTATGGACTGTGAGAGAATTTCAGCTTTTGACCAACACTGTATCGATAAGTGTGTGCATTTCATTTCTTTGTTATTATAATTATGAAAAAAAAATTCAAATCTGTAGTGGCCACTGCCCAAAACAATTTGAAAATTTTTTGTGGGAATCATGAGGGCTATGTAAGTTGGATGTCTAGATTTTTTTATTGGTAACGCCAACGCCACGTAGCGCTCTGTAAGAAAATCACTGGCTGTGCTATGTGCAGACTGTGGCTGGTTTGCATTGTTGTCTGCCATTGTAGTGTTGGGCAGCGGCACCTGGATGCTAACAGCGCGTAGCGTTGCGCAGTTGGAGGTGAGCCGCCAGCAGTGGTGGACGTGGGGAGAGAGATGGCGGAGTTTTGAAATTTGTAAGAATTGGTGTCATGAACTGTTATATATATTATGACTATTAAGGTAAATACATTGTTTGTTCTGTATTAAAATCTTTCATTTGCTAACTATGCCTATCAGTAGTTAGTGCCTTCAGTAGTTTGAATCTTTTGTTTAGCTGGCGGTAGTGGCGCTCGCTGTATTGCAGTAGTTCGAGTAACAAAGATTTTTGTGAGGTAAGTGATTTGTGAAACGTATAGGTTAATGTTAGTCAGGGCCATTCTTTCATATGGATTTTTGGAAGTCAGATTGCGTTGCGCCAAAAATATTGTGTTTCAGTTTAAGCACAGTCGTGTATAAATTTTTCGAAGGGGACATTTCAGAAACGGTTACAATTTTCGTCTGCAAAGCTATGTCGCGTGCTGCGGTATGCGGAGACACAAAAAGCACCATATTAGAACTCAGAAGAAGCTTCTACGTTGATGTAATAGCCAGTAAGAAGCAGTACAAAACAAGTTTTTGTTATCAATTATTGACGTTTGAGCCGGCTTTGATGCCTTGGACATGAGCTAGTGCCTTAAGATTTTGTCTGAAAGGAGGACTAGCAGCCACGTTGCCCGGGGAATGTGAAAAAAGTGTTCATATGTAGTAAAAACCTGAGAAATCCGCCCGTTTTCCTCATTTGCTATCGAATCGACTTAATGCCAGATTGTCACGAAACGGTAAAACTTTACGTCTGCAAAGCTATGTCGCGTGCTGCGGCATGCAAAGACAGTAAAAGCACCATAGTAAAACTCAGAAGAAGCTTCTAAGTCGATGTAATAGCCACTAAGAAGCAGTACGAATCAAGTTCTTGTTATCGATTATTGACTTTTTAGCAGTCTTTGGTGCGTTGGGCATGAGCTAGGACCTTTAAATTATGCCTGAAGCGAGGACTAGCAGCCACGTTGCATGGGAGAATGTGAAAAGTGTTCATATGTAGTAAAAACCTGAGAAATCCGCTCGTTTTCGTCATTTGCTATCGATTCGACTTAATGCCCGATCGACACATCGTCCGCTCGTCTCTATAAAATGGTTAAACTTTTCATCTTAAAAGCTAGGTCGCGTGCTGCGGAATGCGGAGACACTAAAACCACCATAGTAAAACTCAGAAGAAGCTTCTAAGTTGATGTAATAGCCACTAAGAAGCAGTACAAATCATGTTTTTGTTATCGATTATTGACTTTTTAGCCGACTTTGCTGCCTTGGACATGATTTAGGACCTTACGTTTATGCCTCAAGGGAGGACTAGCAGTCACGTTGCATGGGAGAATGTGAAAAGTGTTCATATGTAGTAAAAACCTGAGAAAACCGCCCGTTTTCGTCATTTGCTACCGATCGACTTAATGCCAGATCGTCACTTCGTCCGCTCTTCTCTATGAAACGGTTACACTTTTCGTCTGCAAAGCTATGTCTCGTGCTGCGGTATGCGGAGACACTAAAAGCACCATAGTAGAAGAAGCTCCTATATTGATGTATTAGCCACTAAGAAGCAGTACAAATCAAGTTTTTGTTATCAATTATTGACGTTTGAGGCGGCTTTGGTGCCTTGGACATGAGCTAGTGCCTTAAGATTTAGTCTGAAAGGAGGACTAGCAGCCACGTTGCACGGGAGAAAGTGAAAAGTGTTCATATGTAGTAAAAACCTGAGAAATCCGCCCGTTTTCGTCATTTGCTATCGATTCGACTTAATGCCAGATCGTCACATCGTCCGCTCTTCTCTATGAAACGGTTATACTTTTCGTCTGCAAAGATATGTCGCGTGCTGCGGTATGCGGAGACACTAAAGGCACCATAGTAGAACTCTGAAGAAGCTTCTAAGTTGATGTAATAGTCAGTAAGAAGCAGTACAAATCATGTTTTTGCTATCGATTATTGACTTTTTAGAAAGTTTTACTGCCTTGGACATGATTTAGGACCTTACATTTTTGCCTGAACGGAGGACAGGTAGCCACGTTGCATGGGAGAATGTGAAAAGTGTTCTTATGTAGTAAAAATCTGACAAAATCGCCCGTCTTCGTCATTTGCTATCGAATCGACTTAACGCCAGATCGTCACATCGTCCGCTATTCACTATGAGACGGTTATAGTTTTCGTCTGCAAAGCTATGTCGCGTGCTGAGGTATGCGAAGACACTAAAAGTAATACACTAGAACTCAGAAAAACTTCTAAGTTGATGTAATAGCCAATAAGAACAAGTACAAATCAAGTTTTTGATATCAATTATTGACGTTTGAGCCGGCTTCGGTGCCTTGGACATGAGCTAGGACCTTATGATTTTGCCTCAAAGGACTACTAGCAGCCACGTTGCACGGAAGAGTGTGAAAAGTGTTCATATGTAGTAAAAATCTGAGAAATCAGCCCGTCTTCGACATTTGCTATCCAATCGAATCAATGCTAGATTTTCACAATGTCCGCTCTCCTCTATGAAACGGTTGCAGTTTTCTTCTGCAAAGCTATGTCGCGTGCTGCGGTATGCGGAGACACTAAAAGCACCATAGTAGAAGAAGCTTCTAAGTTGATGTATAAGCCACTAAGAAGCAGTATAAATCAAGTTCTTGTTATCGATTATTGACTTTTTAGCCGTCTTTGGTGCTTTGGGCATGAGCTAGGACGTTACAATTTTGCCTGAAGGGAAGACTAGCAGCCACGTTGCCCGAAAGAATGTGAAAAGTGTTCATATGTAGTAAAAATCTGAGAAATCTGCCCGTTTTAATAATTTACAATCGAATCGACTTAATGCCCGATCGTCACATCGTCCGCTCTTCTCTACGAAACGGTTACACTTCTCGTCTGCAAAGCTATATCGCGTGACGCGGCATGCGGAAACACTAAAAGCACAATAGTAAAACTCAGAAGAAGCTTCTAAGTTGTTGTAATAGCCACAAGGAAGCAGTACAAGTCAAGTTTTTGTTATCGATTATTGACTTTGTAGCCGGCTTTGGTTCCTTGGACATGAGCTAGGACCTTAAGATTTTGCCTGAAGGGAGGACTAGCAGCCACGTTGCACGGTAGAATGTGAAAAGTGTTCATATGTAGAAAAAACCTGAGAAATCCGCCCGTTTTCGTCATTTGCTATCGAATCGACTTATGCCAGATGGTCACATCGTCCGCTCTTCATTATGAGACTGTTATACTTTTCGTCTGCAAAGCTATGTCGCGTGCTGCGGTATGCGGAGACACTAAAAGCACCATAGTAGAAGAAACTTCTAAGTTGATGTATTAGCCACTAAGAAGCAGAACAAATCAAGTTCCTGCTATCGATTATTGACTTATTAGCCAACTTTGGTGCGTTGGGCATGAGCTAGGACCTGTAAATTTTGCCTGAAGGGAGGACTAGCAGCCACGTTGCACGGGTGAATGTGAAAAGTGTTCATATGTAGTAAAAACCTGAGAAATCCGCACGTTTTCGTCATTTGCTATCGAATCGACTTAATGCCAGATCGTCACATCCTCCGCTCTTCTCTACGAAACGGTTACACTTCTCGTCTGCAAAGCTATGTCGCGTGCTGCGGTATGCGGAGACACTAAAAGCACTATAGTAGAAGAAGCTTCTAAGTTGATGTATTAGCCACTAAGAAGCAGTACACATCAACTTCTTGTTATCGATTATTGACTTTTTAGCCGTCATTGATGCGTTGGGCATGAGCAAGGACCTTAAGATTTTGCCTGAAGGGAGGACTAGCAGCCACGTTGCCCGGAAGAATGTGAAAAGTGTTCATATGTAGTAAAAACCTGAGATATCCGCCCGTTGCGGATTTGCTGTCGAATCGACTTAATGCCAGATCGTCACATCGTCCGCTCTTCTCTACGAAATGGTTACACTTCTCGTCTGCAAAGCTATATAGCGTCCGGCGGCATGCGGAGACACTAGAAGCACCATAGTAAAACTCAGAAGTAGCTTCTAAGTTGTTGTAATAGCCACAAGGAAGCAGTACAAATCAAGTTTTTGTTATCGATTATTGATTTTTAGCCGGCTTTGGTGGTTTGGAGATGACTTAGGACGTTAAGATTTTGCCTGAAGGGAGGACAGGCAGCCACGTTGCACGGGAGAATGTGAAAAGTGTTCATATGTAGTAAAAACGTGAGAAATCTGCCCGTTTTCGTCATTTGCTATCGAATCGACTTAATGTCAGATCGTCATATCGTCCGCTCTTCTTTATGATCGGTTACACTTTTCGTCTGCAAATCTATGTCGCGTGCTGCGGTATGCGGAGAGACTAAAAGCACCATAGTAGAAGAAGCTTCTATGTTGATGTATTAGCCACCAAGAAGCTATACAAATCAAGTTCTTGTTACCGATTATTGACTTTTTAGCCGTCTTTGGTGCGTTGGGCATGAGCTAGGACTTCACAATGGTGCCTGAAGGGAGGACTAGCAGCCACGTTGCACGGGTGAATGTGAAAAGTGTTCATATGTAGTAAAAACCTGAGAAATACGCCCGTTTTAATAATTTACAATCGCATCGAATTAATGCCCGATCGTCACATCGTCCGCTCTTCTCTACGAAACGGTTACACTTCTCGACTGCAAAGCTATATCGCGTGCTGCGGCATGCGGAGACACTAAAAGCACCATAGTAAAACTCAGAAGAAGCTTCTAAGTTGTTGTAATAGCCACATGGAAGCAGTACAAATCAAGTTTTTGTTATCGATGATTGACTTATTAGCCGTCTTTGGTGCGTTGGTCATGAGCTAGGACCAGTAAATTTTGCCTGAAGGGAGGACTAGCAGCCACGTTGCACGGGTGAATTTGAAAAGTGTTCATATCTAGTAAAAACCTCAGAAATCCGCACGTTTTCGTCATTTGCTATCGAATCGACTTAATGCCAGATCGCCACATCGTCCGCTCTTCTCTACGAAACGGTTACACTTCTAGTCTGCAAAGCTATATCGCGTGCTGCGGCATGCGGAGACACTAAAAGCACCATAGTAAAACTCAAGAGAAGCTTCTAAGTTGTGGTAATAGCCACATGGAAGCAGTACAAATCAAGTTCTTGTTAACGATGATCGACTTCTTAGCCGGCTTGGGTGCCTTGGACATGAGCTAGGACCTTAAGATTTTGCCTGAAGGGAGGACTAGCAGCCACGTTGCACGGTAGAATGAGAAAAGTGTTCATATGTAGTAAAAACCTGAGAAATACGCCCGTTTTAATAATTTACAATCGAATCGACTTAATGCCCGATCGTCACATCGTCTGCTCTTCATTATGAGCCGTTTACACTTTTCGTCTGCAAAGCTATGTCGCGTGCTGCGGTATGCGGAGACATTAAAAGCACCATATTAGAAGAAACTTCTAAGCTGATGTATTAGCCACTAAGAAGCAGAACAAATCAAGTTCCTGCTATCGATTATTGCCTTATTAGCCGTCTTTTGTGCGTTGGGCATGAGCTAGGACCTGTAAATTTTGCCTGAAGGGAGCACTAGCAGCCACGTTGCACGGGTGAATGTGAAAAGTGTTCATGTGTAGTAAAAACCTGAGAAAACCGCACGTTTTCGTCATTTGCTATCGAATCGACTTAATGCCAGATTTGTGACATCGTCCGCTCTTCTCTACGAAACGGTTACACTTCTCGTCTGCAAAGCTATATCGCGTGCTGCGGCATGCGGAGACACTAAAAGCACCATAGTAAAACTCAGGAGAAGCTTCTAAGTTGTTGTAATAGCCACATGGAAGCAGTACAAATCAAGTTCTTGTTAACGATTATCGACTTCTTAGCCGGCTTTGGTGCCTTGGACATGAGCTAGGACCTTAAGATTTTGCCTGAAGGGAGGACTAGCAGCCACGTTGCACGGTATAATGTGAAAAGTTTTCATATGTAGTAAAAACATGAGAAATCCGCCCGTTTTAATAATTTACAATCGAATCGACTTAATGCCCGATCGTCACATCGTCCGCTCTTCTCTATGAAACGGTTACACTTTTCGTCTGCAAAGCTATATAGCGTCCGTCGGCATGCGGAGACACTAGAAGCACCATAGTAAAACTCAGAAGAAGCTTCTAAGTTGTTGTAATAGCCACAAGGAAGCAGTACAAATCAAGTTTTTGTTATCGATTATTGATTTTTAGCCGGCTTTGGTGGTTTGGAGATGAGCTAGGACCTTAAGATTTTGCCTGAAGGGAGGACTGGCAGCCACGTTGCACGGTAGAATGTGAAAAGTGTTCATATGTAGTAAAAACCTGAGAAATACGCCCGTTTTAACGATTTAAATTCGAATCGACTTAATGCCCGATCGTCACATCGTCCGCTCTTCCCTATGAAACGGTTACACTTTTCGTCTGCAAAGCTATGTCGCGTGCTGCGGTATGCGGAGTCACTAAAAGCACCATAGCAGAACTCATAAGAACGATGTAATAGTCAGTAAGAAGCAGTAAAAATTAAGTTTTTGTAATCGATTATTGAGTTTTTAGCCGGCTTTGGTGCGTTGGACATGCGCTTGTACCTTAAGATTTTGCCTGAACGGAGGAATAGCAGCCACGTTGTCCGGGAGAATGAGAAAAGAGTTCATATGGAGTAAAAATCTGAGAAATCCGCACGTTTTCGTCATTTGCTATTGAATCGACTTAATGACAGATCGTCATATCGTCCGCTCTTCTCTATGAAACGGTTACACTTTTCGTCTGCAAAGCTATGTCGCGTGCTGCGGTATGCGGAGACACTAAAAGCACTAGAGTAGAAGAAGCTTCTAAGTTGATGTATTAGCCACTAAGAAGCAGTACACATCAAGTTCTTGTTATCGATTATTGACTTTTTAGCCGTCTTTGGTGCGTTGGGCATGAGCTAGGACCTTACGGTTTTGCTTGAAGGGAGGACTAGCAGCCAAATTACACGGTAGAATGTGAAAAGTGTTCATATGTAGTAAAAACTTGAGAAATCCGCCCGTTTTTGTCACTTGCTATCGAATCGACGTAATGCCGGATCGTCACATCGTCCGCTCTTCTCATTGAAACGGTTACATTTTTCGTCTGCAAAGCTATGTCGCGTGCTGCGGTATGCTGAGACACTAACAGCACCACAGTAGAAGAAGCTTCTAAGTTGATGTATTAGCCACTAAGAAGCAGAACAAATCAAGTTCCTGCTATCGATTATTGACTTATTAGCCGTCTTTGGTGCGTTGGGCATGAGCTAGGACCTGTAAATTTTGCCTGAAGGGAGGACTAGCAGCCACGTTGCACGGTAGAATGTGAAAAGTGGTCATATGTAGTAAAAACCTGAGAAATTCCCACGTTTTCGTCATTTGCTATCGAATCGACTTAATGCCAGATCGTCACATCGTCCGCTCTTCTCTACGAAACGGTTACACTTCTCGTCTGCAAAGCTATGTCGCGTGCTGCGGTATGCGGAGACACTAAAAGCACCATAGTAGAAGAAACTTCTTAAGTTGATGTATTAGCCACTAAGAAGCAGAACAAATCAAGTTCCTGCTATCGATTATTGACTTATTAGCCGCCTTTGGTGCCTTGGACATTTGCTAGGACCTTCAGATTTAGCCTGAATGGAGGACTCGTAGCCACGTTGCACGGTAGAATGTGAAAAGTGTTCATATGTAGTAAAAACCTGAGAAATCCTCCCGTTTTCGTAATTTACTATCGAATCGACTTAATGCCCGATCGACACATCGTCCGCTCTTCTCTATTAAACGGTTACACTTTTCATCTGCAAAGCTAGGTCGCGTGCTGCGGTATGCGGAGACACTAAAAGCACCATAGTAGAACACAGAAGAAGCATCTATGTTGATGTAATAGCCACTAAGAAGCAGTACAAATCAAGTTTTTGCTATCGGTTACTGAATTTTTAGCTGTCTTTGGTGCCTTGGACATGAGCTAGGACCTTACGATTTTGCCTGAAGGGAGGACTAGCAGCCACGTTGCACGGGAGAATGTGAAAAGTTTTCATATGTAGTAAAAGCCTGAGAAATCCACCCGTGTTCGTCATTTGCTATCGAACCGACTTAATGCCAGATTGTCACATCGTCCGCTCTCCTCTATGAAACGGTTACACTTTTCGTCTGCAAAGAGGACTTGCAGCCACGTTGCATGGGAGAATGTGAAAAGTGTTCATATATAGTAAAAACGTGAGAAATCGGCCCGTTTTCGTCATTTGCTAACGAAACGTCTTAATGCCAGATCGTCACATCGTCCGCTCTTCTCTATGAATCGGTTACACTTTTCGTCCTCAAATATATGTCGCGTGCTGCAGTGTGCGGAGACACTAAAAGCACCATAGTAGAACTCAGAAGAAGCATATAAGTTGATGTAATAGCCACTAAGAAACAGTGCAATTTTAGTTTTCGTTATCGATTATTGAATTTTAGCCGTCTTTGGTGCCTTGGACACGAGCTAGGACCTTAAGATTTTGCCTGACGGGAGGACTAGCAGCCACGTTGCACGGGAGAATGTGGAAAGTGTTCATACACTCCTGGAAATGGAAAAAAGAACACATTGACACCGGTGTGTCAGACCCACCATACTTGCTCCGGACACTGCGAGAGGGCTGTACAAGCAATGATCACACGCACGGCACAGCGGACACACCAGGAACCGCGGTGTTGGCCGTCGAATGGCGCTAGCTGCGCAGCATTTGTGCACCGCCGCCGTCAGTGTCAGCCAGTTTGCCGTGGCATACGGAGCTCCATCGCAGTCTTTAACACTGGTAGCATGCCGCGACAGCGTGGACGTGAACCGTATGTGCAGTTGACGGACTTTGAGCGAGGGCGTATAGTGGGCATGTGGGAGGCCGGGTGGACGTACCGCCGAATTGCTCAACACGTGGGGCGTGAGGTCTCCACAGTACATCGATGTTGTCGCCAGTGGTCGGCGGAAGGTGCACGTGCCCGTCTTCCTGGGACCGGACCGCAGCGACGCACGGATGCACGCCAAGACCGTAGGATCCTACGCAGTGCCGTAGGGGACCGCACCGCCACTTCCCAGCAAATTAGGGACGCTGTTGCTCCTGGGGTATCGGCGAGGACCATTCGCAACCGTCTCCATGAAGCTGGGCTACGGTCCCGCACACCGTTAGGCCGTCTTCCGCGCACGCCCCAACATCGTGCAGCCCGCCTCCAGTAATGCCGCGACAGGCGTGAATGGAGGGACCAATGGAGACGTGTCGTCTTCAGCGATGAGAGTCGCTTCTGCCTTGGTGCCAATGATGGTCGTATGCGTGTTTGGCGTCGTGCAGGTGAGCGCCACAATCAGGACTGCATACGACCGAGGCACACAGGGCCAACACCCGGCATCATGGTGTGGGGAGCGATCTCCTACACTGGCCGTACACCTCTGGTGATCGTCGAGGGGACACTGAATAGTGCACGGTACATCCAAACCGTCATCGAACCCATCGTTCTACCATTCCTAGACCGGCAAGGGAACTTGCTGTTCCAACAGGACAATGCACGTCCGCATGTATCCCGTGCCACCCAACGTGCTCTAGAAGGTGTAAGTCAACTACCCTGGCCAGAAAGATCTCCGCATCTGTCCCCCATTGAGCATGTTTGGGACTGGATGAAGCGTCGTCTCACGCGGTCTTCACGTCCAGCACGAACGCTGGTCCAACTGAGGCGCCAGGTGGAAATGCATGGCAAGCCGTTCCACAGTACTACATCCAGCATCTCTACGATCGTCTCCATGGGAGAATAGCAGCCTGCATTGCTGCTAAAGGTGGATATACACTGTACTAGTGCCGACATTGTGCATGCTCTGTTGCCTGTGTCTATGTGCCTGTGGTTCTGTCAGTGTGATCATGTGATGTATCTGACCCCAGGAATGTGTCAATAAAGTTTCCCCTTCCTGGGACAATGAATTCACGGTGTTCTTATTTCAATTTCCAGGAGTGTATGTAGTAAAAACCTGAGATATCTTATGACGAACCGGCGCCGATAACCTGACGATGACTTGGATGTTTCTTCTGATGACGTTTCTCTGTCCCAGGAGCGCATGCTCGTTCGCATGCACTAGCTTGCGGATGGGGGTGACTACCCCGGTCGTGAGGACGACGTAGCTGCCGTGCTTGCTTACTGCAATATCCGTAAGGCTGCTGCACTGCCGGGCACGGGGCGACAGGTGGCAGTTGAGCCGGTGGGGGCCTTGCCGGGTGCGTTGTCTGCGTCCCTGGCGACGGCGGTCTCACTGGGTGCGCCACGAGGGCCGGCCATGTAAGAGGTCGGTTCTCTCGTGGCTGCTCCTACGGCCCTGCAACAGCAAGAACCCGTTGTCACGCCAGTTACTGCCCCGTTCTACTCGAAGGGCACTACCGCGGTCTGGGCGGGTGCAAAGCCAGCTCAAGAGGCCGCCGTGATTGTCGGCGACGACTACTTACCAGACGCTAATCTTGCGGAGGCTATTGCTGACGCAGACCGACGTGACGCTGACGATGCTCCTGCGCTCCGGAAGCGCCGTGCAGACGCGGCTGACGACTCCGATGTCCGCTCCCAAGCCTCCGACACTGCTCGGCCGCGGAAGAAGGCCCCTAAGGCCTCCCGACCCGCCGCTGCCGCCGCGGCCCAGGTGGTCGCGACGGCGATGCGCGCGAGGGGGCAGCAGCCCTCCACAGGGCCTCCTGCCGTGCGCCACCCTGATGAGGACGGGCTCATCACCCCTGCCAGGCGGCACACGGCGCGGGCGGCTGTCCTACAGCCTGCGCAGCCACTGCCGACCGCCAACACCTTCCAGGACGCGTCTGCTGACGTCGCGGATGACGCTGGGGTTCCGCCCCGGAAAGCGGCGCCGCGACCCCCGCCGATTGTGGTCCAATGGGACGGCCCTTATAAGCCGTTCGAGCAGAAGATCGCTCGGGCGGCCCCCACTGCCACTGTCAGGACTGCTGGCAATGACCTTTACCGTCTCTCCATGACCAGTATCGAGGACTACCGTGCAGTCATGGATGTCATCTGCAAAGATGGCCTCCGTTGCTACACACATCCTTCAGAGCCGCTCAAGCTGTTGAAGGTGGTGTTCCGCCGCCTCCCACTACAGTTTGGGGCGGATTACCTACGTGAAGAACTGGAGGACATGGGCTTCGGCATCCGCCACACGGGCCTCATCAACTCCCCACGCACCCACCGCCCCATGCCGCTGTACCAGGTCTTTCTTGTCGACAACCTGGCAAATCGCAAGATCTTTCAGGTGCGAAGGGTTGGGCATGTCGATGTCGAAGTGGAGCCACTGCGAGCCAAAAGCAGGAGGGCCCAGTACTTCTCTTGCCAACGGCTCGACCACGTGTCCCGATACTGTTCGATGCCTCCCCGCTGCGTCAAGTGCGGAGCCCAGCATCAGAGCAAGGAATGCTCGTTCAAACGTGAGGATAAACCGACGTGCTGCAATTGCAGTGGCGCGCACGTCGCGAGCTACCATGGATGTCCGGCCTTCCAGCGTGGAAGCCATCAGCACCGTGGCCGGGCTGCCACTTCCCGCAAGGTGCAGCCTGGCACCAGCTTCGCTGATGCCGCTAAGGGGAGAGCGCCCAACCCTACCCCTCCGCGGCCCGCTGCCTCCGCTGGTGCTGCGCCGCAGCGGCCTGCCTCATCCGCAGTGGCTGCTGACCCTCCACCCACGCCTGTCTCTCCCGCTGCCGCTCCCCGCCGGCGCCGACGACGGCCGCGACGTACCGCCCCGCGACGGTTCGTCCGGCCACTGATGCCCCTCTGGAGCGGCGGCGGCCTGACCCCCAGGCTGTGCCCCAGCCGACACCGCCTCCTGCGATTCCACCGCCGCCTGCTGTTCCTGCTTTGGAGGCCGCCCCAGAGGCCCCAACGGCTCCCGATGCCGCTGAGCTCTGTACGCTACTGCGTTCGTTGAGCCAGCTGCTTGAGCAGCTCCCGGTGCTCGTCACCGCCGTCACGTCCGCCCTCCAGGCCGGCGTTGTTCCTGCTGACCGCCATGGATAATGAGCACTTCCATGGGCTCACGGTGTGCGGTTTCAACGCACGCGGTTTGGTTCCCCAACAAGGGGAATTCCGACAATTCCTCTGCGATGAGGCGATCGACGTCTGTCTCGTCTGCGAGACGTTTCTGAAGCCTTGTGTGGCCGTAGGGGTGGCGAACTATCGCTGCTACCACACCGACCGGCCCACCCATGGCGGAGGCACCGCCATCTATGTGAAGGCTTCGCTGAAGCACCATGAAGTCCTGATGCTACCTCTTGCTGCGGTGGAGGCCACTGGGGTGGCTGTCTCCACCACGGCGGGGGTCATTACCTTCATCGCCGTCTACAGGCCGCCGAGGGGCCATCTCCTGGAGGCCGACGTTGATGCCCTGCTGACGCTGCGTGGGAAACTGTTCATTGCGGACGACCTGAACGCCAAGAGCCCGCAATGGAACTCTCGCGTCACCAACGTCAGTATGCGGCGCCTTATCCGCATCACTCAACGTCATGGCGCTGACGTCCTCGGTCCGTTTGACCACACCTTCCTCCCCAACAGAGGCCAGTCCGACGTGCTCGACGTCGCGGTCCTGAAGGGTGTTGGGCACTTTACGTCGGCTACCGTAAGCTGTGCCCTGTCGTCCGACCACCTTCCGGTTGTCTACGACATGGACATCGCCGGCACCTCCCTTCTACCTGACCGCCGCACCTTCCGCGGCATTGACGAGGCCCGTTTTCGATATGAACTGCTCGGTCGCTTCGTCGATGCCCCAGATCCTGCCCTGGATGGGGCCGATGCTGCGCTGGCCTTTTTTACGCGGCACACTCTCAACGCTGCTGCAGCTGCGTCTCCCCGTCAGCTGAGGCGGCCTCGCGAGATGTCCCGGCAGCTTCCGCCTCACATCTTGGAGGCTATTACTGCCAAAAACCGTCACTTCCGTGAGTGGCAGCTCACTCGCCAGCCTGCGACCAAGCGCAGCCTCAATCGGGCACGGCGTGAAATCCGGGCCGCTATCGACCAACACCAGAACCGAGACTGGGCTGGCCTTGTGGCCACCCTCACCACGACTGATGGGAGTGCCTGGCGGACCGCCAAGCGCTTCCTCAGCCGCCATCAGCCTGTTCCTCCGCTCCACGTCGGCGGCGAGGTTGTCTGTGCCCCGGACGCCAAGCCCAACGCCCTCGCCGACGTGTTCGCCGACGACTTTTTAGCCGGCTTTGGTGCCTTGGACATGAGCTAGGACATTAAGATTTTGCCTGAAGGGAGGACTAGCAGCCACGTTGCACAAGAGGATGTGAAAAGTGTTCATATGTAGTAAGAACCTGAAAAATCCGCCCGTTTTCCTCATTTGCTATCGAATCAACTTAACGCCAGATCGTCACATCGTCCGCTCTTCTCTATGAAACGGTTACACTTTTCTTGTGCAAAGCTATGTCGCGTGCTGCGGCATGCGGGGACACTAAAAGCACCATAGTAAAACTCAGAAGAAGCTTCTAAGTTGGTGTAATAGCAACTGAGAAGCAGTACAATTCAAGTTTTTGTTATCGGTTATCTACATTTTAGCCGGCTTTGGTGCCTTGGACATGAGCTAGGACCTTAAGACTTTGCCTGAAGGGAGGCCTTTTTGCGACGTTGCACGGGAGAATCTAAAAGGTGTTCATATGTAGTAAAAACCTCAGAAATCCGCCCATTTTCGTCATTTGCTATCGAATCGTCTTAATGCCAGATCATCACATCGTCCGCTCTTCTCTATGAAACGGTTACAAGTTTCGTTTGTAAAGCTATGTCGCAAGCTGCGGTATGCGGAGACACTAAAAGCACCATAGTAGAACTCAGAAGAAGCTTCTAAGTTGATGTAATAGCCACTGAGAAACAGTGCAATTTAAGTTTTTGTTATCGATTATTGACTTTTTAGCCGGCTTTGGTGCCTTGGACATGAGCTAGGACCTTAAGTTTTGCCTGAAGGGAGGACTAGCAGCCACGTTGCACGGGAGAATGTGAAAAGTGTTCATATGTAGTAAAAACCTGAGAAATCCGCACGTTTTCGTCATTTGCTATCGAATCGACTTAATGCCAGATCGTCACATCGTCCGCTGTTCTCTATGAAACGGTTACACTTTTCGTCTGCAAAGAGGACGAACAGCCACGTTGCATGGGAGAATGTGAAAAGTGTTCATATGTAGTAAAAACCTGCGAAATCCTCCCGCTTTTATCATTTGCTATCGAATCGACTTAATGCCAGATCGTCACATCGTCCGCTCTTCTCTATGAAACGGTTACACTTTTCGTCTGCAAAGCTATGTTGCATGCTGCGGTATGTGGAGACACTAAAAGCACTATAGTAGAACACAGAAGAAGCTTCTAAGTTGATGTAATAGCCAGTAAGAAGCAGTACAAATCAATCAAAATATCCACTGGTGAACTTCCTGGTCTATAGTGTCCCACAGGCACAATATTTCGGCGATCAAACATGTCGCCATCATCAGGTGAACTGACGGACTGAGCTCCTGTGAACGCGCCGGCACGGAGATCAGTACGCTATGGCTGCTCAGGGGGAACTGGGTTCGGTCGCGGCGGCGCGGACGGAGGAGGGAGCGCGCCGCGGGTGGAGGGTATTTAAATCGGCCGGATGGCGAATTTCGTCAGCTGCTGCGAGATGAAGCCGTTGACATTTGCCTCGTCTCGGAGACTTTTCTCAAGCCTGGAGTTCACGTCCGAGCAGCGAACTACGTGTGCTGTCGGACTGACAGACCAACTCATGGCGGTGGTACTGCGGTCTACGTCCGGACTTCACTGGCGCACCATCAGATTCAGCTTCCGCCATTACAAGCGATGGAGGCAACTGCTGTAGCTGTTGACACCTCACATGGGTGCATCACGTTTGTGGCTGTCTACCGTCCACCTGGCAGGCAGTTACTCCAACAGGACGTTGAAGCGCTGCTGACATTACCTGGAAAGGTCTTTGCCGGCGGTGATTTTAATGCAAAACATACTGAATGGCATTCTCATCTTACCAACAACTACGGACGAAAACTTCTCCGAGTCGCACAGCGGTGGAACGCCATCATCCTCGGACCTCATGATCCCACCCACTTTCCTAACAATGGTGGACTTCCAGACGTGCTCGACATTGCGGTGGCCAAGGGGGTGCCCTATGTTATATCTGCCAGCACTCGCAACGCCTTATCCTCGGACCATGTTCCAGTTATCTTTGACATCGATGTCGATGCTCAGCCAGTGTCGCGGAGAGGAATCCAGACCAGGAACACCAACTGGATCCGATACCAGGAGCTGATCGCTGAGGGCCTCCGAGATGCACCAGATGCTGCTGAGGTTGGAGTTGATGGCTATGCCCGATTCCTTCAAGACTGTGCTATACAGGCGGTGCACCTGGCCACACCGCGGCCGCGATCTGAACCACCTGACAGATCTCGGCAACTGCCACCACATCTAATGGAGGCGATAACCGCCAAAAATCGCTTATTCCGTGAATGGCAGCTGACACGAAACGCAGCAACGATGAGGGCACTAAACCGGATGAGGAGAGAGATAAAGGTTGCCGTTGCAAATCACCGCCATCAGGAATGGTCCAACCGCCTGGCCACTCTTAGGGTTGATGATGGTACTGCTTGGAAAGCCACGCAGTTCTTCCTCCGCCGACGACAGAGGATACCGCCGCTACAAGTCGGTCAAAACATCGCCAGCAGCCCAGCGGACAAAACCAACGCCATCGCTGATGTTTTTGAACGAAATTTCCAGGCCATCATGGACCCCATGGATCCGGATCACATTAGACTGGTTACACAACGTCTTCCAGTATTCCTCAATGCACCTGTGGGCGACGATCACATCGAAGAGGTGGATGCTGATGAAGTCTCCGTGGAACTTCGGCGACTCAACAATCGCAAGGCGGGAGGCCCTGACCAGCTCACAAATGAAATGCTGCAACAGATGCCACCAGCAGCCACAGAACACCTGGCTCGACTTTTCAACAACATTCTCCGCACTGGACACTATCCTCAAGCATGGAAACATGCGGAGGTAGTGCTCATCCAGAAGCCTGGGAAGGACCATCGTTTACCAAGTAGCTACAGGCCCATCAGCTTACTACCAGCGGTCAGCAAGGTCTTTGAAAGACTTTATCTCAGACGCTTACAACGTCACATTCAGGAAGAACGTCTACTGCCGGACGAACAATGTGGTTTTCGCACTGGTCATGCAACAACGCACCAACTGCTTCGACTAGTCGAAGAGGCCCTTGATGCCATCGAACGACGGGAGTTTTTTGGGGCCATCTTCCTGGATGTCTCACGGGCATTCGATTCTGTATGGCATGAGGGGCTCCTTTTCAAGCTTCTGGACCTCGGTGTGCCCCTGCCGCATGTCCGCCTCCTACAATCTTACCTCGCCGACAGAAGCTTCCATGTCCGCACGGAGGACTTGTCGACGCGCCGTCTGGTCAGGGCTGGAGTTCCCCAAGGCTCCGTCCTCGGCCCCATACTCTACATCCTGTATACTGCAGACATGCCGCGGATGGTCAGAGTCCACCTTGCCCTCTAGGCAGATGATACGGCGATGTACGCAAGGAGCATGAATGCAGCTCTACTCCAAAGACGCATGCAAGCAGCAGCTGACACACTTAGTCAGTGGGCCAGGAGGTGGCGCCTCAGCTTCAATGGGACTAAGACGCAAGCCCTCCTCATCACGAAGAAACATATTCCAGCTGCTCTACCGCAGATTACCATTAGGGGAACCGCCGTACCTTGGGGCACTACAGCAAAGTACCTGGGTGTGACGCTGGATAGAGGACTCACTTGGAGACAACACATCGATGATATAGTCAAAAAGGTCAGGGGTAGAATGACACAGCTCTACCCCTTCCTCAATCCATCAACTGCACTCCCGCCTGACCTGGGTGTTGCGATGTATCCGACTCTAATCCGTCCACTCATCGACTACGCCGCTGTGGTTTGGGGCAACGCCGCAGCGAGCCACGTCGGAAGACTACAACGACTCCAAAACCGGATCCTACGGCTGGCGTTGCCTCCCTCGGGACTTCCCGTGGGACGACCTTAACCGAGTCTCGAACATTCCAACTGTTAGAGAGAGGTTTCGCCAGGCTGCCCGACTCTTCTACGAGAAGACCATGCAGTCAACAAATCCGCTCCTCCGAGCACTAGGCCACCGTGTGCAGCGTCTCAACGCCACCAGATGGCCACACCAGCTTCGCGACCAATAAGTTGCAAGCACGCCAGGAACGCCGTCCCAGCAGACTGAAAGGACATACACACAACGAAAGGACAACCCACACACACCGCCAGCTTGGAGGAATAGCCAACCAGCTTAGACTCCACCGAACAACAGAGATCAATCTGTCTCTGCCAGGCTGAAGCTAGGACGAACCCAGTTCCCGCTGAGCAGCCATAACGTACGGATCTCCGTGCCAGCGCGTTCACAGGAGCTCAGTCCGTCAGTTCACCTGATGATGGCGACATGTTTGATCGCCGAAATATTGTGCCAGTTGGACACTATAGACCGGCAGTACACCTGTGGATACTTTGATTATCAAATACGCCGGGAGAAACTCAAGAATCACACACTACAAATCAAGTTTTTGTTATCGATTATTGACTTTTTAGCCGGCTTTGGTGCCTTGGACATGAGCTAGGACCTTAAGATTTTGCTTGAAGGGAGGACTAGCAGGCACGTTAAACGGGAGAATGTGAAAAGGGTTCATATGTAGTAAAAACATGAGAAATCCGCCACATTTCCTCATTTGCTATATAATCGACATAAGCCAGATCGTCACATCGTCCGCTCTTCTCTATGAAACGGTTACACTTCTGCAAAGCTATGTCGCGTGCTGCGGTTTGCGGAGACACTAAAAGCAGCATAGTAGAACACAGAAGAAGCTTCTAAGTTGATGTAATCGGCCACTAAGAAGCAGTACAATTCAAGTTTTAGTTATCGATTATTGCCTTTTTTCGGTTTCGGTGCCTTGGACATGAGCGAGGACCGTAAGCTTTTGCATGAAGGGAGGCCTAGCAAACACGTTGCACGGGAGAATGTGAAAAGTGTTCATATGTAGTAAAAATCAGAGAAATCCGGACGTTTTCTTTATTTGCTATCGAATCGACTTAATGCCAGATCGTCACATTGGCCGCTCTTCTCTATGAAACTGTTTCACTTATCGTCTGCAAAGCTATGTCGCATGCTCCGGTATGCGGAGACACTAAAAGCACCACAGTAGAACACACAAGAAGCTTCTTAGTTGATGTAATAGCCAGTAAGAAGCAGTACAATTCAAGTTTTAGTTATCGATTATTGACTTTTTTAGCAGGCTTTTGTGCTTTGGACATGAGTTAGTTCCTTAAGATTTTCCATGAAGAGAGATCTAGCAGCCACGTTGCACGGGAGAATGTGAAAGGTGTTCATATGTCGTAAAACCCTGAGAAATCCGTCCGTATCATCATTTGCTATCGAATCGACATAATGCCAGAACGTCCTATTGGCTGCTCTTCTCTTTCAAAAGGTTAGACTTATCATATTCAAAGCTATGTCGCGCGATGCGGTATGCGTAGACACTAGAAGCACCATAGTAGAACACAGAAGAAGCTTCTACGTTGATGTAATCGGCCACTAAAAAGCAGTACAATTCAAGTTTTAGTTATCGATTATTGTATTTGTAGCCAGTTTTGGTGCCTTGGACATGAGCTTGGACCTTACGATTTTACATGAAGATGGGTCTAGCGGCGATGTTGCACGGGAGAATGTGAAAAGTGTTCATATGTAGTAAAAACCTGAGAAAACCGCACGTTTTCGTCATTTGCTATCGAATCGACTTAATGCCAGATTGTCACATTGGCCGCTCTTCTCTATGAAACGGTTACAATTCTGCAAAGCTATGTCGCGATCTGCGGTATGTGTAGACACCAAAAGCACCATAGTAGAACACAGAAGAAGCTTCTTAGTTGATATAATAGCCAGTAAGAAGTAGTAAAATTCAAGTTTTAGTTATCGATTATTGACTTTTTCGCAGGGTTTTGTGCTTTGGACATGAGCTAGGGCCTTACGATTTTGCATGAAGGGAGGTCTAGCAGAAACGTGTCACGGGAGAATGTGAAAAGTGTTCATATGTAGTAAAAACCTGAGTAATCCGCCCATTTTCGTCATTTTCTATCGAATCCACTTAATGCCAGATCGCCCCATTGGCCGCTCCTCTCTATGAAACGGTTACACTTATCGTCTGCAAGGCTATGTCGCGTGTTGGTGTATGCGGAGACACTAAAAGCAACATAGTGGAACACAGAAGAAGCTTCTAACTTGATGTAACAGCCAGTAAGTAGCAGTACAATTCAAGTTTTAGTTATCGATTATTGTATTTTTATCCGGCTCTGGTGCCATGGACATGAGCTAGGTTCTTAAGATTTTGTATGAAGGGAGGTCTAGCAGCCACGTTGCACGGGAGAATGTGAAAAGTGTTCATATGTAGTAAAAACCTGAGAAATCTGCTTGCTTTCGTCATTTGCTATCGAATCGACGTAATGCCAGATCGTCACATTGGCCCCTCTTCTCTATGAAACGGTTACAATTCTGCAAAGCTATGTCGCGATCTGCGGTATGTAGAGACACCAAAAGCACCATAGTAGAACACAGAAGAAGCTTCTAAGTTGATGTAATCGGCCACTATGAGGCAGTACAATTCATGTTTTAGTTATCGATTATGCCTTTTTGCGGTTTTCAGTGCCTTGGACATGAGGTAGGACCTTAAGATTTTGCCTGATGGGAGGACTAGCAGCCACGTTGCACGGGAGAATGTGAAAAGTGTTCATATGTAGTAAAAACCTGAGAAATCCGCCACATTTCCTCATTTGCTATATGATCGACATTATGCCAGATCGTCACATCGTCCGCTCTTCTCTATGAAACGGTTACACTTCTGCAAAGCTATGTCGCGTGCTGCGGTTTGCGGAGACACTAAAAGCACCATAGTAGAACTCAGAAGAAGCTTCTAAGTTGATGTTATAGCCACTAAGAAGCAGTACACTCAAGTTTTTGCTATCCATTATTTACTTTTTAGCAGGCTTTTGTGATTTGGACATGAGCAAGGACCTTAAGATTTTGCCTGAAGGGAGGACTAGCAGCCACGTTGCACCGGAGAATGTGAAAAGTGTTCATTGGTAGTAAAAACCTGAGAAATCCGCGCGTTTTCGTCATTTGCTATCGGATCGACGTAATGCCAGATCGTCACATTGGCCGCTCTTCTCTATGAAACGGTTAAACTTATCGTCTGCAATGGTATATCGCGTGATACGGAATTCGGAGACAAAAAAAGCACCATAGCAGAACACAGAGGAAGCTTTTATGTTGATGTAATAGCCAGTAGGTAGAAGTACAATTCATGTTTTATTTATCGATTATTGACTTATTAGACGGCTTTGGGGATTTGGACATGAGCTAGGACCTTAAGATTTTTCATGAAGGGAGATCTAGCAGTCACGTTGCACGGGAGAATGTGAAAAGTGTTCATATGCAGTAACAACCTGTAAATTCCTCCGTTTTCTTCATTTGCTATCGAATTAACTTAATGCCAGATCGTTACATTGGCCGCTCTTCTCTTTGAAACGGTTACACCTATCGCCTGCAACCTATGTCGCGTGCTGAGGTATGCGGAGACACTAAAAGCACCATAGTAGAACACAGAAGAAGCTTCTAATTTGATTTAATAGGCTGTAAGAAGTAGCACAATTCAAGTTTTAGTTATCGATTATTGACTTTTTAGCCGCCTTTGGTGTCTTGGACATGAGCTAGGACCTTAAGATTTTGCGTGAAGGTTAGTCTAGCAGCCCCGTTGCACGGGAGAATGTGAAAAATGTTCATATAAAGTAAAAACCTGAGAAATCCGCCCGTTTTCGTCATTTCCTATCTAATTGACTTACTGCCAGATTGTCACATTGGCCGCTCTTCTCTATGAAACGGTTACACTTATCATATTCAAAGCTATGTCGCGTGCTGCGGTATGCGGAGACACTAAAAGCACCATAGCAGAACACAGAAGCAGCATCTAAGTTGATGTAAACGGCCAGCAATAGGCACTACATTCCAAGTTTTAGTTACCGATTATTGACTTATTAGCCCGCTTTCGTGCCGTGGACATGAGCTAGGACCTTAAGATTTTGCAAGACACAAGAACTGTCAGCCATGTCGCACGGGGAAATGAGAAAAGTGTTCATTTGTATTAAAAATCTGAGAAACACGCTCGTTTTCGTCATTTGCTATCGAATTGACTTAATGCCAGATCGCCACATTGGCACCTTTTCTCTCTGCAACGGTTACATTTATCGTCTGCAAAGCTATGTCGTGTGTGGCGGTATGCGGAAACACTAAAAACACCATAGTAGAAAACAAGAGAGGCTTCTAAGTTGATGCAATCGGCCAGTAAGAAGCAATAGAATTGAAGTTTTAGTTATCGATAGTTGACTTATTAGCCGGCTTTGGTGCCTTGGACATGAGCTAGGACATTAACATTTTGCATGAAAAGGGGTCTGTCAGCCACGTTGCAGGAGAGAATGAGAAAAGTGTTCATATGTAGTAAAAGGCTGGGAAATCCGCACGTTTTCGTCATTTGCTATCGAGTCGACTTAACGCCAGATCGCATACTGTCAGCTCTTCTCTCTGAAACGGTTACATTTATCGCCTGCAAAGCTATGTTGCGTGCTGCGGTATGTGGAGACACAAAAACCACCATTGTAGAACACAGAAGAAGCCTCTATGTTGATGTAATCGGCCAGTAAGGAGCGGTACATTTATCGTCTGCAAAGCTATGTCGTGTGCTGCGGTATGCGGAAACACTAAAAACACCATAGTAGAAAACAAGAGAAGCTTCTAAGTTGATGTAATCGGCCAGTAAGAAGCAATAGAATTGAAGTTTTAGTTATCGATAGTTGACTTATTAGCCGGCTTTGGTGCCTTGGACATGAGCTAGGACATTAACATTTTGCATGAAAAGGGGTCTGTCAGCCACGTTGCAGGAGAGAATGAGAAAAGTGTTCATATGTAGTAAAAGGCTGGGAAATCCGCACGTTTTCGTCATTTGCTATCGAGTCGACTTAACCCCAGATCGCATACTGTCAGCTCTTCTCTCTGAAACGGTTACATTTATCGCCTGCAAAGCTATGTTGCGTGCTGCGGTATGTGGAGACACAAAAACCGCCATTGTAGAACACAGAAGAAGCCTCTATGTTGATGTAATCGGCCAGTAAGGAGCGGTACAATTCAAGTTTTAGCTATCGAATATTGACTTATTAAACGGCTTTGTTGCCTTGGACATGACCGACGACCTTAAGATTTTGCATGAAACGAGGCCCTGGAGCAACGTTGCACGGGATAATGTGCAAAGTGTTCATATGTTTTAAAAACCTGAGAAATCCGCCCGTTTTCGTCATTTGCTATCGATTCGACTTAATGCCATGTCGTCACATTGGCCGCTGTTCTGTCTGCAACGGCTACATTTATCATCTGCAAAGCTATGTCGTGTGCTGTAGTATGCGGAGACACAAAAGCACTATAGTAGACCACAGAAGATGCTTCTAAGTTGATGTAATCCGCCGTAAGGACCTCTACAATTAAAGTTTAAGTTATCGATTACTGACTTATTAGCCGGCGTTGGTGCCTTGGACATGAGCTATGACCTTAATATTTTGTATGATACGAGGTCTGACAGCCACGTTGCGTGGAAGAATGTGAAAGTTTTCAATGTAGTAAAAACCTGAGAAATCCGCCAGTTTTCGTCATTTTCTATCGATTCGACTCAAACCCAGGTCGTCACATTGGCCGCTTTTCATCCGTGCAACGGTTGCATTTATCATCTGCAAAGCTACGTCGGGTGCCGCGGTAATGCGGAGACACTAAAGCCACCATAGTAAAACACAGAAGTAGCTTCTAAGTTGATGTTGTCAGCCAGTAAGAAGCACAACAATTTAAGTTTTAGTTATCGATTATTGAATTTTTAGCCGACTTTGATGATTTGGACATGATTGACGACCTTACGATTTTGCATGAAACGAGGTCTGTCAGCCACGTTGCACGGGAGAATGTGAAAAGTGTTCATATGTAGTAAAAACCTGAGAAATCCGCCCATTTGCTTCATTTGCTATCGAATCGGCTTAATGCCAGATCATCACATTGGCCGCTATTCTGTCTGCAACGGCTACATTTATCATCTGCAAAGCTATGTCGTGTGCTGTAGTATGCGGAGACACAAAAGCACTATAGTAGACCACAGAAGATGCTTCGAAGTTGATGTAATCGGCCCGTAAGGACCTCTACAATTAAAGTTTTAGCTATCGATTACTGACTTATTAGCCGGCGTTGGTGCCTTGGACATGAGCTATGACCTAATATTTTGTATGATACGAGGTCTGACAGCCACGTTGCGCGGAAGAACGTGAAAAGTTTTCAATGTAGTAAAAACCTGAGAAATCCTCCCGTTTTCGTCATTTTCTATCGTATCGACTTAATGCTAGATCGTCACATTGACCCCTTCCCCCTTTGCAACATTTATCGTCTGCAAAGCTATGTCGTGTGCTGCGGTAATGCGGAGACACTAAATGCACCATAGTAAAACACAGAAGAAGCTTCTAAGTTGATGTAATCGGGCAGTAAGAAGCACTACAATTCAAGCCTTAGTTATCGATTATTGACATATTAGTCTTCTTTTATTGCCTTGGACATGAGCTAAGACCTTACGATTTTGCATGAAACGAGGTGTGTCAGCCACGTTGCACGAGAGAATGTGATAACTTTTCATGTGTAGTAAAAACCTGAGAAATCCACCCGTTTTCGTCATTTGCTATCGATTCGACTCAAACCCAGGTCGTCACATTGGCCGCTTTTAATCCGTGCAACGGTTGCATTTATCATCTGCAATGCTACGTCGTGTCCTGCGGTAATGCGGAGACACTAAGACCACCATAGTAAAACACAGAAGTAGCTTCTAAGTTGATGTTGTCGGCCAGTAAGAAGAACTACAATTTAAGTTTTAGTTATCGATTATTGAATTATTAGCCGACTTTGATGATTTGGACATGATTGACGACCTTACGATTTTGCATGAAACGAGGTGTGTCAGTCACATTGCACGGGAGAAGGTGAAAAGTGTTCATATTTAGTAAAAATCAGAAATCCGCCCGTTTTCGTTATTTGCTATCGAATCGACTCAATGGCAGATCGTCACATTGGCCGCTTGTCTCTCAGCAACAGTTACATTAATCATCTATAAAGGTATGTAGTGTGCTGCAGTAATGCGGAGACATTAAAAGCACCATAGTAAAACACAGAAGAAACTTCTAAGTTGATGTAATCGGCCAGTAAGGAGCACTACAATTCAAGTTTTATTTAACGATTATTGACTTAATAGCCGGCTTTTGTGCCTTGGACATGAGCTAGCACCTTACGATTTTGAATGAACCGAGGTCTGTCAGCCACGTTGCATGGTACAATGTGAAAAGTGTTCATATATAGTAAAAACCTGAGAAATCCGGCAGTTTTCTTCATTTGCTATCGAATCGACTTAATGGCATATCGGCCTAATGGCCACTTTTCTGTCTGCAACGGTTGCATTTATCGTCTGCAAAGCTATGTCGTGTGCTGCGGTAATGCGGAGACACTAAAAGCACCATAGTAAAACACAGACAAACTTCTAAGTTGATGTAATCGACCAGTAAGAAGCACTTCAGTTCAAGTTTTAGTTATCAATCATTGACTTATTATCCTTCTTCGTTGCCTTGGACATTTAGATTTTGCATGAAACGAGGTCTGTCAGCCACGTTGCACGGGAGAATGAGAAATGTGTTCATATGTAGTAAAAACCTCAGAAATCCACCCATTTGCGTCTTTTGCTATCGAATCGACTTCTACATCTACATCTACATCTACATCCGTACTCCGCAAGCCACCTGACGGTGTGTGGCGGAGGGTACCCTGAGTACCAGATCGTCACATTGGCCGCTTTTCTCTCATCAAGAGTTACATTCATCGTTTATAAAGCTATGTCTTGTGCTGCGGTAATGCGGAGACACTAAAAGCACCATAGTAAATTACAAAAGAAGGTTCTCAGTTGATGTAATCGGCCAGTAAGAAGCACTACAATTCATGTTTTAGTTATCAATTATTGACTTATTAGCAATCTTTGTTCCTTGTACATCAGCTAGGACATTAAGATTTTGCATGAAACGAGGTCTGTCAGCCACGTTGCACGGGAGAATGTGAAAAGTGTTCATATGTAGTAAAAACCTGAGAAATCCGCATATTTGCTTCATTTGCTATCGAATCGGCTTAATGCCAGATCGTCACATTTTGCCGCTTTTCTGTCTGAAACGGCTACATTTATCATCTGCAAAGCTATGTCGTGTGCTGTAGTATGCGGAGACACAAAAGCACCATAGTAGACCACAGAAGATGCTTCTAAGTTGATGTAATCGGACCGTAAGGACCTCTACAATTAAATTTTTAGTTATCGATTATTGACTTGTTAGCCGGCGTTGATGCCTTGGACATGAGCTAGGACCTTAGGATTTTGCATGAAACGAGGTCTGTCAGCCACGTTGCACGGGAGAATGTGAAAAGTTTTCATATGTAGTAAAAACCTGAGAAGTCCGGCCGTTTTTGTCATTTGCTATCGAATCGACTTAATGCCTGATCGTCACATTGGCCACTTTTCTCTCTGCAACGGTTACATTTGTCGTCTGCAAAGCTACGTCGTGTGCAGCGGTAATGCGGAGACACTAGAAGCACCATAGCAAAACACAGAAGAAGTTTATAGGTTGATTTAATCGGCCAGTAAGGAGCACTATAACTCAAATATTAGTTACCGATATTGACTTGTTAGGCGGCTTTGGTTCCTTGGACATGAGCTATGACCTTAATATTTTGTATGAAACGAGGTCTGTCAGCCACGTTGCACGGAAGATTGTGGAAAGTTTTCAATGTAGTAAAAACCTGAGAAATCCGCCCCTTTTCGTCATTTTCTATCGTATCGACTTAATGCCAGATCGTCACATTGACCCCTTCTCCCTTTGCAACATTTATCGTCTGCAAAGCTATGTCGTGTGCTGCGGTAATGCGGAGACACTAAATGCACCATAGTAAAACACAGAAGAAACTTCTAAGTTGATGTAATCGGGCAGTAAGGAGCACTACAATTCAAGCCTTAGTTATCGATTATTGACTTATTAGTCTTCTTTTATTGCCTTGGACATGAGCTAACACCTTACGATTTTGCATGAAACGTGGTGTGTCAGCCACGTTGGACGAGAGAATGTGATAACTGTTCATATGTAGTAAAAACCTGAGAAATCAGCCCGTTTTCGTCATTTGCTATCGAATCGACTTAATGGCATATCATCACAAAGGCCGCTTTTCTCTCTGCAACAGTTACATTTATCGTCTGCAAAGCTGTCTCGTGTGCTGCGGTAATGCGGATACACTAAAAGCACCATATTAAAACACAGAAGAAGCTTCTAAGTTGATGTAATCGGCCAGTAAGAAGCACTACAATTCAAGTTTTACTTATCGATTATTCACTTATTAGCCGGCTTTGGTTCCTTGGACATGAGCTAACACCTTGCGATTTTGCCTGAAACGATGTCGTGACGCCACGTTGCACGGGAGAATGTGAAAAGGGTTCTTTCTTTAGTAAAAGCCTGAGAAATCCGCCCGTTTACGTCATTTGCTATCGAATCGACTTAATGCCAGATCATCTCATTGGCCGCTTTTCTTTCTTAAACGGTCACATTTATCGTCTACAAACTTATGTCGCATGCTGCGGTATGCGGTGACACTAAATGCAACACAGTAGAACACAGAGGAAACTTCTAAGTTGATGCAGTCGGACAGTAAGAAGCAGTACAATTCAAGTCTTAGCATCGATTATTGATTTATTAGCTGGCTTTGGTGGGTTGTGTATGACCGAGGCCCTTAAGATTTGGCATCGAACGATGTCTGGCAGCCACGTTACAAGAGAGAATCTGAAAAGTGTTCATATGTAGTAAAATTCTAAGAAAACCTTTCGTTTTCGTCATTTGCTATCGAGTCGACGTAATGCCAGATCGTCACATTGGCCGCTTTTCTCTCTGAAACTGTTACATTTATCGTCTGCAAGCTTATGTCGCGTGCTGCGGTATGCGTAGACACTAAAGGCAACACAGTGTAAAACACATGAAGCTTCTAATTTGATGTATTCGGCCAGAAAGAACCAGTACAATTCAAGTTTTAGTTATCGATTATTGACTTATTAGCCGTCTCTGGTGCCTTGGACGTGATCGAGGACCTTAAGATTTTGCCTGAATCTATGACTAGCAGCCACGTTGCACGGGGAAATGTGAAACGTGTTAATATGTAGTAAAAACCAAAGAAAACTTTTCGCATTTATTTAAGTTCCGTTAGGATAATAAGAAACTGACTACAATAATCATAATCTTGCTCTACAAGGGAAGTAACTACTATTATTAACAGTATTTATCAACAGCTAATACAACAAAAGACAAAACAGAAAGATAATCACGCGTCTAATGACACAGTAACGAAACTGAAAACAGTTCGCGAAAATTTCTTCTCAAATTATTTCACGAGAAGACAACAAGAACACCGATTAAAGACTTCTAAAGTTTTAAAATAAACCACTATACACAAACAAGTAATTAGTACTTAGCTTTGGATGCGCCGCTACAGCTGCATCTGGTCAGCGCGGAATGTAAACACAGGTAAGAAGTTAAGTTGCTCGATACGAAACACTCACAAAGATCAGGTCACAACACAAGAAAGGCGGAGGTGAATGAAGAAACCACTAATAAGTAACTTACATATTAAATATTATCACAAAAGCCGTTAAAATATGTATCTGAAACCTAAAAATGTAGCGATTTCACACGCACTCACGCGCCTAATCGTAATGCCAGATCGTCGCAGTGGCAGCTTTGCTCACGGAAATGTTTACATATACATCTGGAAACTTACGTCATGTGCTGAGGTATGCGGTGGCACCACAACCAACAAAATAGGAGCTTCTAAGTTGATGCAATCGGTAGGTAAGAAGTAGTACTACTCAAGTTTTAGGTATCGAAAATTCAACTGCAGGTCGGTTTTGGTGCCTTGCATTTGACCGAGGACCTTAAGATTTTGCATGAACCGAGGTCTGGCAGGCACATTACACGAGAAAATGCGAAAAGTGATAATATGTAGAAAAAACTAAGAAAACCTCACCATTTCGTCTTTTTCTTTCGTAATGACGTAATGCCATCTTGTCACATTGACCGTTTTTTTTTTTTTTTTTTCCCGGAAAGGTTTACATTTATAGTCTGAAAACTTCTCTCATCTGTTGATGTATGTGGTGGCACCACAAGAAACAAAATAGAAGCTTCTAAGTTGATGTAATAGGCAAGTACCATCCCCCCTCGTAAGATGACTATCTACGTACAACCCCCCCCCCCCCCCCTCGTAACATGTCTGTCTACCTACTTCCCCCTCAGAAGATGTCTCTTTACTTATCCCCTCAACTGGAAAACGTCAGTTTTCCAAACAGCCCCCCCCCCCCCTCAGAAGATGACTTTCTACGTACACACCCTTGGAAGAGGCCTGTCTTCCTACACCCCACCCCTTGGAAGATGTCTGCCTAGCTACCCTCCCTCTAAGAAAATGTTTGTCTACCTACACCCTCGTCGGAATATGTATGTCTACCTACTCCTGCTCTGATGATGTCTGTCTCCCTACCCCACCCTTCAGAAGATGTCTGCCTACCTACTACTCCATGGAAGATGTCAGTCTACATACCGCCTATCGGGTGATGTTGGTCTACCCGCCATCCCCACCTCATAAGATGCCTATCTAACATCACCCCCTCTGAAGATGCCTATCTACCGCCTAGCTTGGAAGCTACCCCAACTCAGAAGATTCCTATCTACCCGCACTCTCCATCACCTTCAGAAGACTTCTATCTACCCACTCAGAAGATGGCTGTCTACATACCCCACCCTCGGAATATGACTTTCTCTGATCCCCCACCATAGGATTATGTCTGTCTACCATTCTCACAATCAGAAAATGTCTGTCTACCTCCCCCCCCCCCCCCCCCCCCCGCCCCGGAAGATGTCTGCCTATCTACCTCGGTACCGCCGTTTCGAAGGTGTCTGCCTACCTACCCCCACTTTGAAAGATGTGTAACTGCCTACCCAACCTCTGAAGATGTCTGTCAAACCCTCCCCCCATCCCTGAAGGATGTCTGTGTACACACCCCCCTCTTGGAAGTCATTTGACAACCGAAAAAGCCGCTTTGGAAGATGTATGACTTCCTATCACTATCCTTGGATGGTGTGTGTCTACCTAGGACACCCCTCGAATATGACTGTCTATCTAACGAACCTCGGTATATGCCTGTCTCACCCACTCAGAATATGTCTGTCTACGTACCCCACATGGAAGATGTCTATCTACCTACCTCTCCCCCCCTCGGAAGATGTTTGTCTACCTAGCCCCTCTCGGAAGATTTCTGCCCACATAAACACCCCCTCGGAATATGTATGACTAGCTACCACTCCCCTCGAAAGATGTATCTACCTACCCCACCCCCAGACGTGTCTCTCTACCTACGCCCCCACTCGTAAGTTGTCTGTCTACCAAACCCCCATTTGAAGATGTCTGTCTACCTACCCCCTGCAAAATGTCTGTGTTCCCATCTTCCCCTCAGAAAATGATTTTCTACCTACCCTGTATGTAAGATGTCTCACTACCTCCCCCCTTCTGGAAATGTCTGCCTATCTACCCCATCCACTCATGGAAGATGCTTATCTAACCACCTTGGAAGATGCCTTTCTACCGCAGCTGAGAAATTGTCTATCTACCCCCTCCTCAGAAGATGTCGGCCAACATACCGCCCCCTCAGAAAATGTCTATCACCCTTGGAGAATGTATGTCTGTCTACCCCCTCAAAGATATATGTCTGTCTGCCCAACTCGGAAAATATCTGTCAACGTACCCCCCTTCAGAAAATGTCTAACATCACCAAACTCAGTAGATGTGTGTCTATCTGTCCCGCACCCTCGGAAAATGTCTGTATTTCCAGCCCCCCTCGGAAGAAGTATGTTTACCAACCCTCCATCAGGAGAAGTCTGTCAAACTACCCACCAGGAAGGTCTCTGTCTACCTAACCCCCCCCCCCCCCCATTGAATATATCTGTCTACCCAACCCATCTTTGGAAGATGATTGGCTACCTACCCCAAGGAAGATGTCAGGCAACCTGCCCCCTCACTTAGGAAGATGCCTACCTCCCCTTGGAAGTTGTCTATTTTCCACCACTCAGAAGATGTCTGTCTAACTACCCCCCTCCCAATATATATGTCTATCAGCTCCACACAAATGATGTCTGTTTACCTACTCCCATAAGATGTCTATCATCCCCTTCAGAAGGTATCTTCCTATGTACCCCCTCCCCTTGGAAGATGCCTGTCTACATACCCAAACTAAGATGATGACTGCCAACCTACTACCCCACAGAAGATGTCTGTCTTCCTACCACCCTTGAAATATCTATGTCTTTCTACCCCCGGAAGATGTCTGTCAGCCTACCCAACTTGGAAAATGTCTGTCTATGTGCCCTCTTTCTATCATCCCCAGCCTCAGAAGAATTGTTTCTATCCATCTTGCACCAACAGTAGATGTGTGTGTACCTACCCCCTTCAGAAGAAGTCTGTTTAACAACCCCCCATCAGGAGATGTCTCTCAAACCACCCACCAAGAAAGTTTCTGTCTACCTACCCCCATTTGGAAGATATCTGTCTACCTATATCACAACTCGGAAAATGTGTGTCTACCTACCCCTCAGAATATGTCTGTTTATCCACACCACCACAGATGATGTCTATCTACCTACCCCCCCATCCTCCGAGGATATCTGTCTACCTACCCCCTCGGAAGATGTCTGTCTACCTACCCCCCTTGGAAGATGTTGGTCTACTTACCCCTCTAGAAGATGTCTGTCTATGTACACCCCTCGGAAGTTGGCTGTCTACCAACCCACCAATGGGAGATGTCTGTCTACCTACCCCCCTCGGAAGGTGCCTTTCTGCCTATCCCCTCAGGAGATTGTCTACCTACGAACACGCAGAAAATGTATGTATACCTACTCCCCCCCCCCCCCCTTGGAAGAGGTCTGTCTAATTATTCCCCACCCCTTGGTAATTTCTGTCTACATACCACTCCCTTGAAAGATGTCTGTCTACCTACTCCCTCTCGAGAGATATCTGTTTACCTACATCTTCTGTGGGGAGGTAGGAAGACATACATCTTCCACGAGGGGTAGGTAGACAGACACATTCCGAAGCAGGGTACGTGGTCAGACATCTTCTGAGGGGTGGTAGGTAGACAGACATCTTCCAAGGGGGGGGGGAGTAGACATATTCTGTGGTGATAATGGTAGACAAACAATTTTGAGGAGGGGTAGTTAGACAGACATCTTCTGAGGGGTTGTTTCTTAGACAGACATCTTCCCTGAGGGTGCTTGGTAGACAGACATTTTCCAAGGGGGGAGACATTTTTCGATTGGGGCTGGATAGGTAAACAGATATCCTTCGAGAGAGAGTGTAGACATTTTCCGGGGCGGTAGATATTTTCAAGAGGTAGATTGACATCTTCTGGGAGGGGGGAGATAGTATTCTTCCATGGGGGGAGGTGAGTAGTCAGACATCTTCAAAGGGGGAGGGGGGTAGACAGACATCTTCCAAGAAAGGTCGGTAAGTAGACAGACATCTTCTATGGGGAGTGATGGTATGTACACTTACATCTTCCGATGGGTTCGGGTAGATGAACAGGCATCTTCCATGAAGGGGGGATAGAGCTCCTCGAAGATGGGGTGTAGATATCTTCGGCAAGGAGGGTAGATACACATCTTCCGAGAGGGGTTTTGATAGATTTCTTCCATAGGGGGGATAGATAGACTTGTCCCGAGTTTGTGAGGTAGACAGACATAAAGACATCTTCCTAGAATTTGTATGTAGACAGACATCTTCAGAATGGGCGGTAGACACATTCCAAATGAAGGGAGGCTGTAGAAATCGTCTGAGTGTAGGATAAACGTCCTCTGATGGGAGGGGTTAGATGGAAATCTTCACAGGGGTGGGGTAGGTAGACAGACATATTCCGAGAGGAGGGGGTTGGTAGACAGGCATCTTTCATGAGGTGGGTTATAAACATCCTCCTGGGGGATAGACATCTTCTGAGATGGGGATAGGTATCTTCCAGAGTGTGTAGATAGACGTCATCTGAGGATGGGGTAGATAGACATCTTCCGAGCTTTTGACTGATTGTCACCTTCCAAGTGGAGGGATACATAGATATTTTCCGCCTGGGCTGGGTAGATAGACATCTTCCGAAGGGGGATAGACATCTTCCGAAGGGGGATAGACATCTTCCAAGGGGGCTAGAGAGACAGCTTCCAAGGGGGTAGACAGACATTTTCCAAGATTGGGGGTGGATACACATCTTCTAAGGGGTATAGATAAACCTCTTCTGAGGAGGGAGATTGGCATCTTTGGAGGGAATGGATAGATAATCTTATGAGGTGGGTGTGGGTAGGCATCAACCGAAGGGGGCGAGTATGGCATCTTCCGATGTGGAAGGGGTTAGGTAGGCATTTTTAGAGGGATGGGTATCTTCCCAGAGGTTTAGATTAGATAGGCATCTTCCAAGAGGGTGTAGAAAGACATCTCAGAGAGGGGGGAGACAAAATCTTCCAAGAGAGGGTAAGTAGACAGACTTCTTTGGATGGGAGAGTAGGTAAGCAGACATCTTTTGAGTGGGGTTGGTAAACTGACATCTTCCAAAGGGGCAAGGGAGACAGATAGTTTCTGAGGGTGGGGCATAGGTAGACTGACACTTTCCGAGGTGTGGTAAGTAGAATTACATCTTCTGTGGTGATGGGGTAGGTAGACAGACATTTTCCAAAGGGGTGTAGGTATACAAAAAAAATGGTTCAAATGTCTCTGAGTACTATGGGACTCAACTGCTGTGGTCATCAGTCCCCTAGAACTTAGAACTACGTAAACCTAACTAACCTAAGGACATCACACATATCCATGCCCGAGGCAGGATTCGAACCTGCAACCGTAGCAGTCGCACGGTTCCGGACTGCGCGCCTAGAACCGCGAGACCACTGCGGCCGGCTGTAGGTATACAGACATATACCTAGGGGGGAAGGTAGACAGACATGTCCCAAGTGGGGGTAGGTAGACAGCCATCTTCCAGGTGGGTAGGTACACAGACATCTTCCGAGGGGGTTAGAAGGACAGACACTTCCCATGTGTGGGTTGGTAGACATACATCATCTGAGGGGGGAGAGACATCTTTCGAGGGGAGGGTACATAGACAGACATGTTCAGAGAGGAGCTAGTCATCCTTCGAGAGGGAGATAGTCATCCTCCGAGAGGGGGAGTAGATTTCTTCCAAGATGGGAGGTAGTTGTACATCATCCGCTGGTCTTAAGTAGGCAGACATCTTCTGAGGGAGGGTATGTAGACAGACGTCCTCTGAGGGGGATAACGTCGGCAGTCATCTTCTGATAGGGGTGGGTGGGTAGACAGACATCTTCCGAGTGGTGGTAGGTATGGAGACATCTTCTGAGGCTGGGTTCGGTAGACAGACATCTTCCAAGGAGGAGGGGGGGGGTGTTGGAAGACAGACATCTTCCAAGGGGTGGGGGGAAACATCTTATAAAGGATGCAGTTTGGTAGACAGACATCCTCCGAGAGGGGCATAGATGTTCTCTGAGGGAGATAACATCGACAGCCATCTTCTGATTGGGGGGGGGGGGGGGGTAGGTAGACAGACATCTTCCGTGGAGTGATAGGTATGGAGAGATCTTCTGAGGCTGGGTTCGGTAGACAGACATCATCCATGGTGGGGGGGGGGGGTGTTGGAAGACAGACATCTTCCAAGGGGTGGGAAACACCTTCTAAAGGATGAAGTATGGTAGACACACATCCTCCGAGAGGGGGCGTAGACATTCTCAGATGGGGAGTGTATATCTTCTGAGAGTAGTGGTAGATTGACATCTTCCGAGAGGGGGAAGATACTTTTCTTCCATGGTGGCAATAGATAGATATCTTCCGAGAGGAGGTACATAGATAGACATCTTCAAATGTGTGGTGAATGTAGAGCGACAACTTTCGAGAAGGGGAGTAGGTATACAGACATCCTCAGAGGGGGTGGGTAGGGAGACAGACATCTTCCGAGATAGGGATAAGATAGACACAAATCATTCGAGGTGGGGTAGGTAAATATACAGCTTCTGAAGGGCTTAGGTAGACATTCATATTATGAGGGGTTGTGGGTGTCGGTAGACAGAAACCATCTGAGGAGGGGTATTTAGGCAGATAATGTCTGAGAGGGGGTTAGGTAGACTGACATCTTCTTAGGGGTTGTAGGAGGACAGACATCTTCCAAGTGGAGGGTTGGTAGACAGATATCTTCAGAGGTGGGGTGGGGTAGGTAGACAGACATCTTCCAATAGGGGGTTGGTTGGCAGACATCTTCTGTGAGGGGATGGTAGTAGACAGCCTTCTTCTGATGGGTGGTTGGGTAGACAGACATCTTCCATGATGGGGCGTAGGTAGAGAGACATTGTCCGAGGTAGGGTGACTATAGACATTTTTCGAGAGGGGGGGGGGGTAGGTAGACAGATATCCTCAGAGGTAGGGGTAGGGAGACAGACATCTCCCACAGGAGGGATAAAATCGAATCATTTGAAGGGGGGTAGATAGGCATACATCTTCTGAGGGGTTTAGGTAGACATTCATCTTATGACGGGGGAGGGGGGTAGGTAGACAGATCATGTGGGGGGGGGGGGGGTATGTAGACAGATATCTTACCAGATGGGGGTAGGTAGGCAGACATATTCTGAAGAGTTGTAGGAGGACAGACATCTTCCAAGGGGGGTAGGCAGACAGGCTTCTTCAGAGGGCAGTTAGGTAGACAGTGGTCATCAGAGAGGTACAGGTAGACAGACGTCTTCTAAGGGGGTTGGTAGACCGACATTTCCTGAGGGGGTGGGCTGGTAGACAAACTTCTTCCGAGTGTGGGTGGGTATGTAGACACCTTCTGAAAGGAATTGTAGGTGGACAGACATCCTTCATGATAGAGGGTAGGTAGGCAGAAATATTCTGAAGGGAGGGTTGGAAAACATACATCTTCCAAGGGGAGGGGTAGGTAGTCATACATCTTCTGAATGGTGGGTTTAGGTAGACAAAGATCTTTCCGAGGGGGGCAGGTAAGTAGACAGACCTATACTCAGGTGGGGGGATGAGAGACAGACATTTACCAAGGGGGAGGGGTAGGTAAACAGAAATCTTCCAACGGTTGGGTAGGTAAACAGACATCTTCTAGGGTGGATAGCTAATCGGAAATGTTTTGAGGGAGCTTAGGTAGACAGACATTTCCAATGGGGAGTGTAGGTAGACAGACATATTCCAAGGGTGGGCAGATGAGAGACAGACATTTTCTGATGTGGGGATAGGTAGACAGACATCTTCTGAGGGCGGTTGTAGCTAGACAGACATCTTCCAAGCGGGAGCTGTAGGTAGACAGACATCTTCAGAGGGCGATTGTAGGTTGATGGGTGGTAGTTTAACAGACATCTTCCCAGGGGGGTTGAGTAGATAGACAGACATCATCCAATGTGGGTAGACAGACATATTCCAGGGGGAGTAGACATCCTCCAAGGGAGTAGACATCTTCAAATGGTGGTGAGGGTAGGTAGACAGACATCGCCTGAAGGGCTGGAAGACACCGTCTGAAGTTTGGGGATCTTTAGACATCTTCCGAGACTGGGGTAAACAACTTCCAAGTGGGGGGCTGAGTGGGGGTTGGGATAGGTAGACAGACATATTTCGAGAGGGCAGGTAGGTAGATAGACATCTGCTTAGCAAGGGGGGGGGGGGGGTTGAGAGACATCATCCAGGGTGATAGACATCTTACGAGGTGGGGAGAAAGTTTTTCTGGGGGATGTAGATAGACATCTTCAGAAGGTGAGGTAGGTGGACAAGCATCTTCCTTAGGGGGGTGAGGTAGGCAGACATCTGCCGAGGGGGTTAAGTAGAAAGACGTCTTACACGGGGCAGGTAGACAGACATCATCTGTGGGGGTTATGTAGAGTGACATTTTCTAAGGAGGCAAGTATGTAGAATGACATATTAGGTGGTGGTTCGATGAGAGACAGAAAGTTTTCGATGAGGGAGAGGTGGAATGATATCTTCCGATGTGGTAGGTGTAGGTAGATATCTTCTGAGGGGGGTAGGTACACAGACATCTCCCAAGGGGTGGGGTAGGTAGACATATATATTCTGAGGGGAGGGGTAGGTAGTGATACATATTTTGAGGGGGGGGGGGGTTAGGCAGACAGACATCTTCCAAGGGTGTGGGTAGG
Source organism: Schistocerca gregaria (assembly GCF_023897955.1). Taxonomy (NCBI): domain Eukaryota; kingdom Metazoa; phylum Arthropoda; class Insecta; order Orthoptera; family Acrididae; genus Schistocerca; species Schistocerca gregaria. The sequence goes on from NC_064927.1 coordinate 48,053,201, forward strand.
TACACAGACATCATCTGAGAGGGTGGGGGGGGGGGGGTAGATGCAGGTTGACAGAAATCTTCCAAGGAGGGTAGGTAGACAGATATCTTCCGAGTGGGGGTAGCTAGGCAGATATCTTCTGAGGGGGATAGATAGGCATATTTAGAGGGTGGGGTAGATAGGCACCTTCCCAGGGAGGGGGGGGGCAGATCATCATGGGTGTGACGTCACGTGAGCTGCACTGCTGTTGAAATAGCTTGTTAATGTTTTATAAATTTTAGACTTCATTTACGTATTTTAAAATTTGTTTGTGTTATTATTTTTGCAGTAAAAGCAACTTATTAGTGGATATTCATTTATCTCCGTCTTTCTTCCTGTTGTATTGACTCGAGTGGTCTATTATTTGTGAGTGTGCTTTCGTGGTTCGTCTAAGCCTCGCGCCTCATCAGTGTGTTTACATTTTGCGGCGTGCACTGCATCTGTAGCGGTTATAAGCTAAGCACTGACGAACTTGTTTGTGCTCTGTAATACAGTTATTAAATTGAATAGATTGCAGTGGTGTTGCTTGCCGTTTGTGGCGAAATATGACTTAATAAACTTTTGTAATCGTTCGCTCGCTGTGTTTTATAGAGTTTTCAGTGTGTTGAAGTCGTTCAGTAAATTTCGTGCTTTAGTTTTCAACTGGCGTTTAGTTTTAATTTTTTTGGTTTTAGCCAATAATTTTGTGAAGCTTTGCTGGTATTGGTATCGGCTGTGTTGTAGTAGTATTAATACAAGAAGCTGCTTTCTTAGTAGGTAGAGAATTTCGAGACCATAGTTGTTAGTTCTTAAATAGTGCTGCTTTTGTAACTCAACTTTGGTAACGTAGCCGTATAGTTTCTTTTAGTAACTGTAAAATTTTATCATGAGTGAGAAGTGTGGGCTCTGTCGTAGGTTTGTGAGTAGTGGATTAAGCTGTGGGATTTGTTCAAAGTATTTTCATTGGGGGGAATGCAGTGGGGAAGCCAGTGGTAATTTTAGGGTGATCCTGTCCTGAGAATGTAGAATCTCTAGTAGAAACAAGTTAATAGAGGAGCAGGAGTGTAAGATCTGTGCCTTTCAGGTGCAGTTACAATGCGCAAAGGAGGAACTAGATACGTTGAGGAGGGTGAAGGGTGCTGGGGAATGGGAACTGGCAGTTGGCAAGAAGATAGCTAGGAAAAGGAGGTAGTCAGACAGTTTTACTTTGCATACATGCAATAGATACGACAAACTGTCGAAGTTGAGCGGAGAGGAGCCTCGTGAAGCTGTATATGTAGGTAGCTTGCAGCAGTCCTCAGCAATTAGGAGGCCTAGGTTCTGCTGCTAGGTAGTTCCCACGGTAGAGGTGTGGGCCAGCATTTGCAGGAAGTTTTGTGGAGTGAGTACCAGGTCACGAGCATTGTGAAGCCTAGTGCAGGGTTGGCTCAGGTGGCTGAAAGCGTAGGGGAGTTATGTAAGAATTTTACAAAGGAGGATCAGGTAGTGATAGTGGGTGGAGCTGGAGCAGTCGCAATAGGGACAGGGGGTATGACGTCAGTGGTGACTTGGTTAAGATAGCTACTCAAACTGGTGGCACTAATGTGCTTTTCTTGCAACTGTTTCAGCATCATGATCGGCCACACCTTAATGCGGCTGTTAGGCGCGTTAATGTGGGGCTGGGGAGTGCATTGATGGCAGAGGACATGGATCACATCTCAGTGGTACCAGTTGGGTCTATCAGTAGATTGGGTTTCACTAGGCATGGCCTGAACCTCAATAGGTATGCGAAGGGGAGGCTACCTAAGCTTATAGGTGACAGAGTAGTGGGTGGTGGTGGCGGTAGTGGTGTCACTCATGGAAAAATTCCTGTAGTAGTTGGTGTTAGAGCTGCACCTTTTTAATACTGAAGTCAGCTGATAGGTATACCTGTTTAAAGGAAGTTCCTTTAAAGAGCTCTCCTCCAGAGGATGTAATGTTTCCAAGTAGAGAAGGAATTAGCATATTTCACCAAAATATAAGAGTTATTAGAGATAAAGTTAGTGAACTGCTAATACATGTTAACGCTGAAATTATTGGTACATCAGAGCACCACTTCAATAAATTGATAATTTATAGGCTTCCTTTACCAGGCTACAGATTAGCTGGCTGTTTCTCAAGGAGTTCCTTGCGGGGTAGGGAAGTGTCTCTGTACATATAAAACAGTATGTTATTTGAGTCCATAGACTTGTTGCGACACTGCACTGAACAGATATTTGAAAGTTGTGCAGCATTTGTAGAATTTAGTGAAATTAAACTTCTAATTGCTGTTGTTTATAGGGCCTCTAACTCGAACTTCAGAGCATTTTTGCTTAAGCTAGAGTGGGTTCTTGATTCACTTTGAAGGAAGTACCAGAAAGTAGTTATATGTGGGGACTTCAATATTAATTTTGTATATGATTGTGCAAGAAAAAGGGGGGTTGGGTTGTTTGGGGAAGGAGACCAGACAGCGAGGTCATTGGTCTCGTCGGATTAGGGAAGGATAGGGAAGGAAGTCGGCCATGCCCTTTGAGAGGAACTAACCCGGTTTTTTGCCTGGAGAGATTTACGGAAATCACGGAAAACCTAAATCAGGATGGCTGAACGCGGGACTGAACCGTCGTCCTCCCGGATGTGAGTCCAGTGTCTTAACCACTGCGCCACCTCGCTCGGTCCCAAGGAAAATGATGTTGGTAGATCTCCTAAATTCATATGATCTGATGCAAACCGTGTTTTTTTTTCCAACTAGGGTGCAGGGGAACAGTAGCACAGTCACAGACCATATTTTTATTCGTTCTTCATTACTAAATGGGCATTCTGTTAGTAAAAGAGTGAATGGCCTTTCAGACCATAATGCACAAATTTTAACACTAAAAGGTTTTTGTACTCCAACCAATGTCATATTTAGTTACACAGAACGTAGGAAAGTCAATCCAACATCAATAGAGGGTTTTTTAAAACTTGTCAAGGAACAAGAGTGGCAAGATGTTTATAGTGCCAATAATACAGATGATAAATGCAATGCTTTCCATAATACATTTCTCATGCTCTTTTAGAGTTGTTTTCCATTAGAACATTCTACATAGGGTACTAGCAGTAATGGACAGCCCTGTTGGCTGACTAGTGGGATAAGGATATCATGTAGAACATAACGGGAATTACATCAAAATGTTAGAAGTAGTCACAATCAAGCTACCATAGCCCCTTACAAACAGGATTATAAGGTGCCTAAAAATGTTATTAGCAAGGCAAAAAGTATGTGGTATGCAAATAGAATAGCTTATTCACAGGATAAAATTAAAGACATATGGTTAGTTGTGAAGGGAGTGACTGGTCATCACCACAAGGTCGATGATATAAAGTTAGTTCTAAGTAATAATATTTTCGTTAGTGATAAATCAGATATATGTACGGTATTTAACAATCACTTTCTGAGCATTGCTGGCGAGCTAAATAAAAATTTAGTTTCAACAGGAAATCATACAAATTTCTTAGCAAATACGTTTCTGAATTGATGTCTGAAATACTCCTCTGTGATACAGACAAGAGGGAGGTTGAGTCAATGAATAAATCACTGAATACTAAGGACTCTCATGGTTATGATAGAGTGTCTAGTAGAATATTAAAGTACTGTGCTGCACATGTTAGCCCTGTATTCAGCCATATTTGTAATTTTTCCTTTAGGAATGGTCAGTTTCCTGAGCGATTAAAGTACTCAGCAGTAAAGCCGCTCTATGAAAAGGGAGAAATGGATAATGTAGAAAATTTTAGACCTATTTCTATGCCATCAGTGTTTACAAAAGTTACCGAAAAGGTTGCATGTAAGGTTACTTGATCATTTTATATCACACGATTTGCTATCAAATGCACAGTTCGGTTGTAGAAGTCGTTTGACAACTGAAAATGCTATATTCTCTTTTCTCTGTGAGGTACTGGATGGGCTAAACAAAACGGTAGACAGAATCTTACGAGGGGAGGTAGGCAGAGAGACATCTTCCAAGTGTAGGGTAGGTAGACAGACATCTTCCCAGGGGGGGTAGGCAGACAGAAGTGTTCCGAGGGGTGGGTAGGCAGACATACATCGTCATAGGGAGTGAAGTATGTAGACAGATATCTTCCAAGTGGGGTAGGTAGACAGACTTCTTCCAAGGGTGCGGGTAGGTAGACATCTTCAGATGGGAGGTAGGTAGACAGATATCCTCTGAAAGGGGTAGGTAGACAGACATGTTCCGGGGGTAGGTAGACATCTTCTGAGTGGTGGTAGACATCTTCCAAGGGGGTTAGACACCTTCTGAGAGGGTGGTAAATAGACATATTCCGAGGGGGAGTAGGAAGATATGTTCCAAGAGGGGGTAGACAGACATCTTCCAAGGGGGGGATAGGCACATCCTGGCATGGGGTAGGTAGGTAGACATCTTCCAAGGGGAGTAGGTAGACAAACATCTTTCGATTGGGTGGGTGGGCAAACAGACATCTCTGGAAAGGTGAAGGTCGACAGACATCTTCTGATGGGGGGAAGGTAGAGTGACATATTCCATGGAGAGGAGTAGGTAGACAAATGTCTTCCAATGGGTGGGGTAGGTAGAGAGAGATCTTCCAAGGGGTGGTAGGTAGGCACACCTAATACGAGGGTAGCGGTAGCGGAAGAGCAATAGGTAGACAGAAATCTTCCGTGCGGGAGAGGAGGGGGGAGGGTAAGTAGGCAGATAAGTTCCCAAGTCCACAATCAACTGCGAGACACCAACACTGGACAATAATTGAAATTCCGTAACCTAAACTTGTCTTGTACTACTTCTTACTAGTCAATTGCAACAACTTAGAAGCTTCTATTTTGTTCCTTGTGTTACCACTGGATACCTCAGCACGCGACTTAAGTTTCCAGACCATAAATGTAAACGTCTCAAAGAGAAAAGACACCTATGTAACTATCTAGCAATACGTCATAAGACAAGTGACGCAAACGGGTGGTTTTCTAAAGTTTTTCAATACATATTAAAACTTTTCGCATTTTTTCGTGTAATGTAGCTGCCTGACCTCGGCTCAAGCACAAGCGTAGGTTCCTTGGTCAACTGCAAGGCAATAAAAGCCAGCCAATAATTCATCAATCAATAACAAAAATCTCACTGATACTACTCCTTACTGGCCGATTGCATCAACTAAGAAGCTCCTATTTTGTTGCTTGTAGTGTCACCCAACACCGCAGCGCGCGAAATAAGTTTGCAGACGTTAAATGAAAACGTTTCAGAGAGAATATGGGCGAATCTGACGATATGGCATTACGTCGATTCGATAGCAAAAGGCGAAAACTGGTTGATTTCCCACATTTTACCATATATGAACACTTTCACATTATCCCGTGCAACGTGGCGTCCAGACGTCGTTTCATGCAAAATCGCAAGGTCCTAGCTCATGATCAAGGCACCAAAGCCAGCTAATAAGTCAATAATCGATAACTAAAACTTAAACTGTACTGCTTCTTACTGTCCGATTACATCGACTTAGAAGCTTCTGTGTTCTACTGTGGTGTTTTTACTGTCTCCACATACCGCAGCACGCCACACAAATTTGCAGACGATAAATGTAACCATTTGAAAGAGGAAAGCGGCCAAAGTGACGATCTGCATTACGTCGATACGAAAGCAAATGACGAAAACGGTGCGATTTCTCAGGTTTTTGCTACATATGGACAATTTTCATATTCCCTCGTGTAACGTGGCTGTCAGTCGCTGTTTCATGCAAAATCTTAAGGTCGTCGGTCATGTCCAAGGCCCCAAAGCCGGCTAATAAGTCAATAATCGATAACTAAACATGTATTGTACTGCTTCTTAATGGCCGATTACATCAACTTAGAATTTTCTTCTGTGTTCTACTGTGGTTCTTTTAGTGTCTCCGCATATCGCGACACACGATATAAGTTTGGTGACGTTAAATGCAACCGTTTTGGTGAGAAACGCGGCCAAGGTGACGATCTGGCATTACGTCGATACGACACCAAATGACGGAAACGGTGCGATTTCTCAGGTTCATACAACATATGGACACTTTTCACATTCTCTCGTGTAACGTGGCTGCCAGTCGTTGTTTCATGCAAAATCTTGAGGTCGTCGCTTGTGTCCAAGGCATGAAAGCCGGCTAATAAGTCAATAATCGATAGCTAAAACTTGAATAGTACTGCTTCTTACTGACCGATTACATCATCTTAGAAGGTTCTTGTGTGTTTTACTGTGGTGCCTTTAGTGTCTCCGCATAAGTCAGCAAGCCACATAAGTTTGCTGGCGATAAATGTAACCGTTTCAGAGTGAAAAGCTGCCAATGTATCGATCTGGCATTACATCGATACGATAGGAAATGACGAAAACGGTGCGACTGCTCAGGTTTTTACTAGATATGGACACTTTCCACATTCTCTCATGCAACGTGTATGCCAGATTTCGTTTCATGCAAAATCTTAAGCTCATCGGTCATGTCCAAGGCACCAAAGCCGGCTAATAAGTCAATAATCGATAATCAAAACTTGAATTGTACTGCTTCTTACTGGACGTTTACATCAACTTAGAAGCTTCTTATGTGTTCCACTGTGGTGCTTTAAGTGTCTCCGCATACTGCAGCACGCCACATAAGTTTGCAGACGATAAATGTTACCGTTTGAGACAGAAAAGCGGCCAACGTGACGATCTGGCATTTAGACGATACGATAGCAAATGACGAAAACGGTGCGATTTCTCTGGTTTTTACTACATATGGACACGTTTCACATTCTCTCGTGCAACGTGGCTGCCAGACGTTGTTTCATGCAAAATGTTAATTTCGTCGGCCATGTCCAATGCACCAATGCTACCTAATAAGTCAATAATCGATAACTGAAACTTGAATTGTACTGCTTCTTACTGTCCGATAACATCAAGTCAGAAGCTTCTTCTTTGTTCTACTATGGTGTTTTTAGTGTCTACACATACCGCAGCACGCCACATTGGTTTTGCAGAGGATTATATGTAACCGTTTGAGAGAGAAAAGCGGTCAATGTGACGATCTGGCATTACGTCCATACGATAGCCAATGACGAAAACGATGAGATTTCTTTGGTGTTTACCACATATGGACACGTTTCACTTCCTCTCGTGCAACGTGACTGCCAGTCGTTGTTTCATGCAAAATCTTAAGATCCTAGCTCATGTCCAAGGCACCAAAGCCTACTAGTAAGTCAATAATCGATAAGTAAAACTTGAACTGTACTGCTTCTTACTGTCTGATAACATCAACATACATGCTTCTTCTGTGTTCTACTGCTGTACCTTTAATGTCTCCGCATTCTGCAGCACGCCACATATGTTTGCAGACGATAAATATAATCGTTTGAGAGTGAAATGCGGCCAATGTGACGATCTGGCATTCCGTCGATACGATAGCAAATGACGAAACCGGTGCTGACCTATTACATCAACTTAGAAGCTTCGTCTGTGTTCTACTACGATGTTTATAGTGTCTCCGCATTCCGCAGCACGGCACATAAGTTTGCAGACGATAAATGTAACCGTTTGAGAGAGAAAAGCGGCCAATGCGACGATCTGGCATTACGTCGATACGATAGCAAATGACGAAAACGGTGGGATTCCTCGGGTTTTTACTACAAATGGACACTTTTCACATTCTCACGTGGCTGCTATACCTCCCTTCATGCAAAATCGTAAGGTCCTAGTTCATGTCCAAGGCACCAAAGCCGGCTAAGAAGTCTATAATCGTTAACTAAAACTTGAATTGTACTGCTTCTTACTGACTATTACATCTACTTAGAAGCCTCTTCTGTGTTCTACTATGGTGCTTTTAGTGTCTCCACATACCGCAGCACGCGACATATCTTTGCACACCATAAATGTAAACGTTTCAGAAAGAAGAGCGGCTAATGTGGCGATCTGGCTTTAAGTCGATGCGATAGGAAATGACGAAATCGGGCACATTTATCAGGTTTTACTACATATGAACACTTTTAATACTCCCGTGCAACGTGGCTGCTAGACCTCCCTTCATGCAAAATCTTAAGGTCCTAGCACATGTCCCAGGCACCTGGCTAATAAGTCAATAATCGATAACTAAAACTTGACTTCCGCAGTACGCGACATAACTTTGGAGACGATAAATGTAACCGTTTCAGAGAGAAAATCGGCCATTGTGACGATCTGGCATTACGTCGATTTCATAGCAAATAACGAAAACGGGCGGTTTTCTTAGGTTTTTACTACATATGAACACGTTTCACATTCTTCCTGTAACGTGGCTTCCAGGTCTCGTTACATGCCAAATCTTAAGGTCGTCGGTCATGTCCCAGGCACCAAACCTGGCTAATAAGTCAATAATCGATAACTAAACTTGAATTGTACTGCTTCCTACTTTCCGATTACATCGACTTAGAAGCTTCTTCTGTGTTCTACTGTGTTTCTTTTAGTGTCTCCGCATACCGCAGCACGCGACATATGTTTGCGGACGATAAGTGTAACCGTCTCAGAGAGAAAACCGGACAATGAGACGATCTGGCATTACATCGATTCGATAGCAAATGGAGGAAACGGTCGGTTTTCTTATATTTTTACTACATATGAACACTTTTCACATTCTCCCGTGTAACGTGGCTGACAGACCTCGTTTCATGATAAATCGTAAGGTCGTCGGTCATGTCCAATTCACCAAAGCCGGAAAATGAGTCAATAATCCATGACTAAAACTTGAATTTTACTGCTTCTTACTGGCCGATTACATCAACTTATAAGCTTCTTCTGTGTTTTACATTGTTGCTATTAGTGCCTCCGCATACCGCTGCACGGAACATAAGTTTGCAGACGATGAAGGTAACCGTTTCAGAGAGAAATGAAACATTCTGTGTCTGTGTCTACTGCCTGCTCATATTGTTTAAAGCAGGTTGCTCTAAATGCCCAGTGGATATGATTCCCTTATTACATTCTAAACAAACTCGGAATGGGAAAGACCAAGCTCTGCTTATACTTATAGTCTGAAAAGTTGACATATCTTAGACAGTAAAATATGATGGTTAAAGATGTCCACTGAGTATTCCCATATACACTGAAAGTAGCTTTGAACAACAAATTATTAATTGGCCACCTACTCATGACTCTATAGCTACTAAGATCTTTCACTGGTGAAGGAGGTGACGACGTTGTTACGTCCATTAGAGGCTTCTGTAGTTTGCTGAGAATGATGTGAAATAATTGTGCCATGTGATTTTCTGTGGAGTTCCAGAGTAAGTTCTATACTGGTGCAGTACATTCATTCCAGCTGTTCCCATTCGAGGCAATTCTGGATTCTGAATCTCAAGCACCGGAGGATTAGAAACAGCAATGTAAACTCTGTCTTCCTGGCTCTGCACTATTTCAAAGTGCTGAGGTTGACAGTCTCTTCTCATTGTGCAGTACTTGTAGATTATTGTAAATGGATTCTCTGTAATATTTAGAACATCTCATTCTAAACTTTCTAAAGAATGGGACACTTCTGTCATGACCACTTCTTGTGTGAGGTGATAAATACCAGAAGTTTGGTTGCATTTTGAGAAGCTAATAGTGACTGAGATTAGTGTCTGTGTAAATTAATGGAATTGGATTTTTCCCGAGGTCGGCGTTTTTCCCGAGGTCGGCGTTTTTCCCGAGGTTGGCGTTTTCCCCGAGGTCGGCGTTTTCCCCGAGGTCGGCGTTTTTCCTGAGGTCGGCATTTTTCCCCGAGGCCTCCGTTTTTCCATGAGGCCTCCGTTTTTCCATGAGGTCTCCGTTTTTCCCGCGAGGTCGGCGTTTTACCCCGAGGTCGGCGTTTTTTCCCATGGTCGGCGTTTTTCCCCAAGGTCGGCGTTTTTTCCCGAGGTCGGCGTTTTTTCCCGAGGTCGGCGTTTTTCCCCCAAGGTCGGCGTTGTACCCCGGGGTCAGTATTTTTCCCCGAAGTCGTCGTTTTTCCCCGAGGTCGGCGTTTATCCCCTGAGGTGGCGTTTTTTCACGAGGTCTGCATTTTTGCATCGAGGTCGGATCGGCGATTTTCTCCCCGAGGTCTAGAAATCTATCGATATATTGAAAATCCAAAGTATTTTCATGTATATCAAACTATACTGATATGTCTTGTCATCTTGAAACATATATCCGACCACTAGATATCGTTATTTATCTAGTTAGCGATATATTTTGGATTATTTATTTATTTCGAGAATCGTTTTCTTAGAGGTCAGATTTATATTGAGACATCCATACATTTCACATTATCAATTTTTTCGATGTATCGATTTATTTCGAGGCACATATTTACATCGGAATGTCGATTTATTTCGATTTATCTGCCTGTACGAGGGTCGATGTATTTCGAGATATAGATTGATTTCGAAGTATCCGTTTATGTCGAGATATCGATTTATTTTTATATACAGACACAATATGTGTTGTCTATATATTTCGAGGTATCTATATATTTCCATACATAGGTGTTCTTCAATAGCGATTTTTTTCGAGATAACGATATATTTCCAGATATCTCTATATCTCAAGTAACCATAATTTTCTAGTTATCGATATTTTTAGAGGTATCTTTATGTTACAAGGTATCGATATATTTCGAGATATCGATTTGTTTATATCCCACCAGTTACCTCGTGTCGTCGAATTACTTAGATATATCGATCTACTTCGTAAGTCGAAATGCGCTTAGCTGTAGAATCATTTCGATATTTCGACTCATTCCGGTTTTTTGGTTGATTTGTAGGTGTCGATTTATAAAGAGGTTTCGATTTGTGCATGGTCTCGATTTATTTTGAGTTGCGATTTATTCTGAGGTGGCGATTTATTTCGAGGTGGCGATTTATTTGGAGGTGTCGATGTACTTCGAGGTAACGATATATTTCGACTTTACTTGACGACTGCATCAGCTTAGAACCTATTTCGTACAGAGTGGTGCGACTGCATACCTCAGCAGGCGTCATTGACTGCCAGACGAAGAATGTAAACGTTTCCGAGAGAAAAGCGTCCGATATGACGAACTGGCACCACGTGAAACAAATGACGAAAACGTTACGTTTTCTTCAGTTTTTCTGCCACTCAAAGTGCTGCCAACTTTCACCCCACCCCCTCCTCCCCCTCCCCAGTCGTGGCGATCAGCTGGTGTGATAGAAATGGACACAGGAAAGTAATAACGTTCCATGAAATCCCATTCCAGAGACGTTCAAGGGTAAATGTTCCAGACCGTTTATTTCCATTAAAACACGCATACTGGTCATCTACAATGCCACATCTGCCAGATCATTTCTATTGTCAGCAGTGGAAAACAGAACTGTACTGAAGAAGCCATAGTGAGACACAGTTTTTGGTACACGAAATAATAGGAATTCTCTAGCCACTGATAATGATGATCTAATGAGAATTCTGTTATTGTTTTGAAAGATGCATTTAAATATGTATTGAACGTAGCTCCAAATTATTTTGAGAATTATAATTGCGGTATGATGAATCTACATTGGACATTTTGTAATGCTAAACATTTCGATCTGAGAATACTTTATGTGATAGAACGGCATTGACCTTGTGTGTCATTAGGGTAAAGTTAATTTGCCGCCATTAACATAAAATTTGAAACTTCCTGGCAGATTAAAACTGTGTGCCCGACCGAGACTCGAACTCGGGATCTTTGCCTTTCGCGGGCAAGTGCTCTACCATCTGAGCTACCGAAGCACGACTCACGCTCAGTACTCACAGCTTTCTTTCAGGAGTGCTAGTTCTGCAAGGTTCGCAGGAGAGCTTCTGTAAAGTTTGGAAGGTAGGAGACAGATACTGGTAGAAGTAAAGCTGTGACTACCGGGCGTGAGTCGTGCTTCGGTAGCTCAGATGGTAGAGCACATGCCCGCGAAAGGCAAAGGTCCCGAGTTCGAGTCTCGGTCGGGCACACAGTTTTAATCTGCCAGAAAGTTTCATATCAGCGCACACTCCGCTGCAGAGTGAAAATCCCATTCTGGAAACATAAAATTTATCTGCCATTAACGTAAAATCTATTTTTCAGCGCACTGTAATAAGGACTCACTTCAGATGATTGGTCAATTAAAGAGAACTCAAACCGTTATTTTAATAGTATTCATAGGTCCAATGCAGCATTTACTGTGGACAGTCCCTGAGCCTAGACTGTCAGTTTTATGTAGGCAGCACTACTTTGAAAAAGCACTCCGTCTTCAGGCCACAAGTGGCCAATCAGGACCATCCGACCGCCACGTCATCCTCACTGAGGGTGGAGGAGGAGCTGGCTCTCCCACTCGTTGTGGTAGTTTCCTTTGACTGGAGCCGCTACTATTCGGTCGAGTAGTTCCTCAATTGGCATCGCAAGGCTGAGTGCAACCCGAAAAATGGCAACAGCGCATGGCGGCCCGGATGGTCACCCCTCCAAGTGCCGACCACGCCCGACAGTTCTAAACTTCAGTGATCTGACGGGAAACGATGTATACACTGCGGCAAGGCCGTGGCCCCTACCACATTTACATGATATTTTTGATCGTAGATCAGGTCCGATGGCTCGAAAGAATGCACGTTTACCATGTTATGCACATTTATATTTTCACTACGTCGACACAGCTGGTCCAATTTCGGCCACAGGTGATGGTAGCTACAATGATCGTGCCAAGCATCCCGTGTACATTAGTTGCACCCAAGTGTGTGGGCATCACAGCATTCGTGACATTTAAATTTGTTACTTCTTTGCTACTATATTCGCAATAAATTTCGCTGACAGTATCCGCATATGACGCTGAATGTACCTACAAAATCATATCATTGTACGACACATGTTTCAGGAGATACGTCATAAAAACTCAGGACAAGGTCAGACGCTGCATATTACGGACGTAAATAAATGCCAGGTCAACGCCAAGCTTTTCCGCCTGTCGTCTATAAAGATAAAACATCCCCAATATTGTCCACCAGCGTATTTTTCAGAAACCTTTATTTTTGTCATCCATTATTTTCCTGTAAAAATCGAAAATACCGTGCATCATTGTGTTTCTAAAAATCGTCTCTTATTGCCATCTCTTTTTATGTATTTTAAACCATCTATCGCTTGTGTAACCTGTGGCTACAAGTCGATTCCCTTTATGGGGGAATCGAAATGATAAACAACGGAAAAGAGTGTGGGTCAATTTCTTCCTCATTTTTCGGAACTTCTGATAATAGCAAATCGTTGCCTTTTTGAGGGCGTGGTAGGTCGATACAAGAGATTAGTGTAAGATTAGAATTTGGGTCAGATAAAGTGCCAGGAACTTCTGTTTCTATCTGGCTAGCTTCAGAGTACTTTACCATCTACTGAGTGATGCGTTTCAATCTGAATGGTGTGTTCTGTGCTAGGTCTACCCTTTACTGCACAATGCTGTTCCTTCGATGCTATTAAAACTAGGATGTTATCAAAATATATGCACCGTGGCAGACTGGAGTCTGCAGAAATATTTCCAGTGGAGGGGAGTGCGGGAGGCGCGTCGTGGCTGGAGTGCATGATTCTGAAACTGGCACTGTGTGTACAAATCAGCTGGTCAGTTACGAGATGCAACAAGCTGCAAGACCCTAACTCTATAAGCGCTACAACTGGTCAAAGCTAAGGTTTAGCAGTATTGTGGAGAAGTCTTATCTGGAAGAGTATGAGTATACTGTAACGAATAAAAACTCTTTACTCCAGATTCAAGGGAGGGTTGGGGGCGATGGGTGAAAGTGCCCCTTTGCCTCTCCTCCCCTCCCCACCTCCTCCCCTCCCCGTCCCCCTCCCCCTCACCCTCGAGGACACCAATGGCTGGCCCGTTCATTTTGAGAACATTAGAGCTGCAGTAACCTTTCTGAGAAACTGTTCTAGATGTCCTTGCGCGTCAATCTTACCACGCAGAACTCCAGTGGGAATGTCGGTTATCGCTGAAACGACTGGTTTTCGGCTGACTTTAACCTAATTGTTAAAACCCGTCACAATACCAGTTCTTGTAATAACCGATTTTCAGTCTTTTATTTACATTATTTCCTCTAGTAAACGTAGAAATCAAACAAAGATTTTAAAAAATTGACTTTCTCAGTTTCTTGATAAATGGAATCAACACGTTAAATTGAATACTTTTATGATGACCTGCAGCCGTCCAGAACGAAATTAGAATTATATTAATACCGTCAGCTGCTCACGGGTGCCGATATATATCAACGGGGACAGGTGACAATGTGTGCCCCGTCTGGGACTAAAGCCCGGGATCTCCTGCTTACATGGCAGACGCTCTGTCCATCTTAGCCACCGAGGGCACAGACGATAGAGTGACTGCAGGGACTATCTCGCGCATGCCTCCCGCGAGACTCACATGCTCACCTTGTATGTCCACACACTACATTCGTAGTGTCCCACACCAACACACTCATTACTCGTGGAAGACATTCTTACCAAGTCCCGTAACAGTTTGGGGAATACGTGTGCATCTTCACACAAGAAGGTCATGGCTCGTATTGCCAGAACCATATACTTATATGGATATGGTGTCTGTTCTTTCGGACATAATTTAAATTAAATAGTCAAATAAAACTTTGTCCGCTGTTCGCTGCTTCTCTCAAAATATGGCGAGTGCTTCTGTACTACAGGAAACTGCCAGTATTCTCCTACTGATTTTAGTTTTTAGAAGCTTTGCTCAAAAATTATATTGTAATCGGTTATCACAGCACTATGCGAGCGTTACGTATAGTCCAGCGATAAAGGGTGAAAACTTCGGCTGGAGAACTGCCTTTTTCGTTTTAATTTCTCTGTTTTCAAGGGCTACAAGCAGATAACGGCATACTACGTAGACACAGGCAGCAGATCAGGCACTTTCTATTTTTATCCCAAAAATTTTAACTTTTTTCCTTGTATGATGTCGCAAGTCCACCAAATCGACCATTGTGCTTCACTCGTACCGCATATCGTAAAATACTTCCAGACTTCCAGATGGTGCCATTCTGTGTTACAACTGACGTTCGACAACAGCGAGAAACTGCGTCCAGTCTCGTGCACTGCTTGTATAACAGGCACAATATTGTTTCGGCAATGCTGGACCAATCCATTTGTTGCTCGTTTCTGTCAGCAGCGTTATTAAAGTGGCATACATCACTTTTCCCATTTTTTCTGTAATAACGCAGTATTTCAGAGCTATGGAAATCATACGAATAAAAATTACTCTTTTTTAAAAAAGGTTTATTTGAAAACTAAAAATTTTACTATGGCTGCTGTGGCTAATTGATATATCTGTTTTTACGTTGTTATCAGGAAAAAATGAAAAGATACTTGTTATAGCCGAGAGCAAACAAATACCGAAAGACATCGGTTATTCAGAACTAAAATACCCATATCGTTTTAACTGATCGGTTTTTCTATCTCTAAACTGCAGTGTCGCCATAGAAAAGTGTGTCGTTCCATCATTGTCCATAGCAACTTTGAGATATGCAAGTGTTTATGCGCAATATCAGCAAATAGAAACACGAAGAGGTAATAAGCACCTGAGCGATAGAATTTATTTCACGGCCAGAAAAGTCGAGTGACAGACAAGACTGAATCACTGTAATAGAAATTATATGGAAAGCTGTGGAAAGGAAAATTTCCAGTTCTTTCGTGGATTCCAAAATTGAATCAAATTTCGGGACATCAAGGTTACATAGTCTTATACGGATAGTATTCCATGACTAATGTAATTGGCCCACATACTGTACTGGTATACGGATAATATTACACGACTAACGTAAGTTACCTGAAATAATTTACAAACATGTTACTATAACATTCGATACTACTCATTACGCTAATTCACCTTCAGCCATTAAGTGCAAGCGCAGATCTCGGTTATGATACGTGCGCCATCCAAAAGTTTATCAAGGTAGTAACTCAACACAACTACAAACTATCAATGTGTGCAAAATAAATAGAACACCTCATAAGAAGAACATGACGGGTTTGAATCATTCCCACCGCATGGGTTGAAAAATTCAGGCTCGCACACAAGACCACTTGATAACTAACCAGAAATTCAGATTAGTTGTAGCTTCGGTGACAATCACCTTTTTTACATTTTCCCCGTAAACTAGATAATTATGAAACGTTAGCAACTACTCTAAAATATCTGCGGCAACGGCCTTGCCCCGGAGGTTGCATCGGTGCACGTGAGATCACCGAAGTTAAGTGCGTTGTCGGACGTGGTCGGCACTTGGATGGGTGGTCATCCTGGCCGCCATGCGCTCTTGCCATTTTTCGGGGTGCACTCAGCCTCGTGATGCCAATCGAGGAGCTACTCGACCGAATAGTAGCGGCTCCGGTCAAAGAAAACCATCATAACGACTGGGACAGCAGTGTGCTGACCCAGCCCCTCCTGTTCGCATACTCCACAGATGATGACACAGCGGTCGGATGGTCCCGTCCCAGTAGGCCACTCGTGGCCTGAAGACGGAGTGCTTACAAAGCAACTACTCTCCAGTGCATGGCCGTACTACTGAGACCTTGATGCCTGGCATCAACAACAGATGGCAGCACACGAGGTTGGCTTACGCCTACTGCCGAATTTTGCGATCTGTCGTAAGCCTGCGTAAGCACGTGGGGCCTTCCGTCTTAAGTGCAAGCATATCCATTGCGTGTTCTGCCGCGCGAACAAGGGCGTCTGCAGAAATTTCCCCAGGAGGTGGTAGTGGTATTGCTAGGTGTGTGTGTGTGTGTGTGTGTGTGTGTGTGTGTGTGTGTGTGTGTGTGTGTGTGTGTGGAGGCCTATTACTATGAAATTCACACAGTCCAGACCGCCAAGGAAAATAAACCTTGAGATTTGGAAAGGGTCTTGATCTTATATCGCTTATACTGCATATTTCGAAATTCCACCTCTAAGGGGGAGACGCAGGAAAAGATTGGATTTTTGAAACATGTACCTATTAAGGTAGTTTTGCAGCTAGGCATAAGAAAATTTGTATCTGGTTTCTAGGTCAGAAATAAAGAAATATGTGTTCCATTTTTATTGGGAATGAAGTGAAATAGTGGGTGAACGTTTTATTTTGAGATAAATAATTATGGAAGAACTATGAAAGTATTTTTAAGGCTACATCTACGAAAATTGGTATTTGACTTCAAGGTTACAAATAAGAAAATACGTGTTTTGGTGTTTTTGGAAGTTCAACTCCTAAGGGGATGAAATAGAGTGAGCTGGTGAGTTTCTGGCGCCAGTTTCCATCGATCGTTGTTTCGATCTTTGAGTCGCGGTCCAGAGGACACTGCTCCCTAAGCGACTGTAGTAGTTCTCTGCATGGCACCACATCGGGCTTACCGCGCTTACCCTGGACTCAGCTGCCAACAAATCACCCAACATCGCGATATAGGTTTGGCCGAAACATGTGTTCCCGAACTCGGTTCTAGGTCTTGTATAATGCCAAATGAACCCCGACCACCGAATCGTGGATGTATCATGCTAACTCGTTCCTGTGGAATACAGACCTTCACTTCACCACGGTTGTCTCCCCCTTTACACAAGACCCCCCCCCCCTCCCCGAAGGCAACAGCCAGTAACGACGTCGGTCGCCATCCGCCTACTGCTGCCTATTCGGTCCCCACCTGGGGTCCACAGCCTGTTTGCCGGCTGAGTCGCAGAAGAAACCGGGTGTCTCGGAGAGAAGGAAATTCGCCCCAAGATCCGGCTCCACGTGGCCCTTTCCTTCCTCAGACTCTCCCGCGAACATGCGGCTAAGAGCGTCGCCAATTCATTGTCTCTGCCCCTAATATGCCGAACCTGGAGATAAATCTTGTCATCTTAACTTCGGCATGACTTTTAGCGAACTTATTAACCAATGTTTAAGGGCTGGCACTGGCCAAGTAACTCACTGAGGCTCATTTGTTTCAGTTCAGTTGTAGTGCTCACCTGCTCTCCAGATAAGGTTGTGTAGTATATGTCTCAGAAAACTCTCTGCCCTTGATGTGTGTTGTGTTAGAGATAATTTGCAGCGGTCGACGCTAGCATACTGAGAGCACAGCACCACGGGGGCAGAGAGATATTTAAGGCCATGTCCTCTCCTTTATATCTTGGGTTATGTTGTCACTTTTGCGTGATTCCATCTTTCCGGTGGAGAACTATAGCATCCAAAGTTCAATTGCATAGCCAAGTTGAGTATATTTCTATGTCACTCCCTGTCTCGTGGATCTCTGGTATTGATTTGAATCCTTGGTCTGCTCGCGTCTGTCGCCAATTCACACGAAATATTGAAGCAGCCTTATTTTAAGGGTATTGACATATGGTCATGTTCTAATTGTAATCATTCTAAGAATATTGTTGATTAATCAACTGAGTAAGTAAATTTGAAGGTCGGTTTGGTCAAAATTAAAGCACCTGCTTAATTGCTTTAATCATTAGTATATAGTTTTGTTTAGGAAATTTGGCTAACCAAACGTTAAAAAATCTGTGTTCTTAGGCTTAATCTGTTTCTCTGCTGATTGGAAGTAATGAGAGTTCTGCTGCGCATTCTATGGACATTTGTACTATTTAAGTAAAGCCTTACCTAAGTATATTTACCTAGTCATATCCAAATTTGAAGTTTAACGGGTCTTGTTCCACGTAAAGAAATTTATTTATTATTTGTCCAACTGATCTGGCCTTATAAGGCAGTCTCTTGTACTTTTGTGATTGTGATTTTATAATGCTTTTGACTGTAATAAAATATGTAGCAACTACAACGGATTACTATTGTGATTTTGGTGTGTCACTGCCACAATCCCATTACATAGAGGATGAAATGTTTCATGAAATATTTAATTATGAAAGCATTTTTAAAGCTAAATATATTTAAACCTGAATTTGGTTTCTCGGTTGAAGTAAAAATAAAAATAAAATACATGTGTCACTGTTTCTGATACATTCAACGCATAAGGAGGTGGAATATAGGATGAAATGTTTTATGAAAATATTTCAGTGTGAAAGAATTTCTAAAGCTAAATCTATGAAAATTCTGTTATTGAAAAATACGTGTTTCACTGTTTTTGGAACTACAACCTCCAAGGAGGTGCAATAGGGGCACATGTATTCACTGACTCATCGCCTTCCAGCCCATCCTGCAAGGTATACAGACTTGAAATTTGATGAAGGTGTAAATATTACGCTGAAAGTATCATTTAAGAAGAGATTTTTCGAAATTCCACTCCTAAGGGGGTGAAATATGGGTTGAAAGCTTTTTTTTTTTTAAGTATGTCCCTATGTCACTGTTGAAGCTAGAACTACAAAACTACGAAAATTGACATTTGGTTTCTCAGCCAGAAACAAAAAAAAAAGGTTTTATCATTTTCCGAAATTCTTCCATTGGGGGGATAAATTAATTAGTGAAGTTTTTTTGAAAATAAATCATTATTAAAGAACTACTGAAGCATTTTTAAAGTTACATCTATGAAAATAGGTATTTGACTTCTCGGTTAGATGTAAAAAAAATGTGTTTCGTTGCTTTTGGAAATTTAAGTCATTAATAGAGTGAAATAGGGGATGAAATGTTTTATGAAATATTTCACTATGAAAGCATTTTTAGAATTAAATGGATGAAGATTTGAATTTGGCTCCTTGGTTCTAAATAGAAGAATACATGTTTAATTGTTTTTGAAAACCTAACTGCTAAAGGGTGTGAGATGTTTCTGAAAATGGTTCATTATGAAAGCATTACTAAATATATCTGACAATTCGTATTCGGCTCATCTGTTAGAATTTTTAAAAACTATGTGTTTCAGTGGTTTTGGAACTTCGATACTAAGGGGATGAAAATTTTAATGAAATATTTATTGCGTTATATTAAAATATTTTAAATCTGCATCTATGAAAACCGGTATTTCACTTCTTAATTATATAAAAGAAATATGTGTTGCGGAATGAAAGATTCTATGGAGATATCACCGCAAGAATACAAACGGCTTGATTAACAAAAAACTTCGACTCCAGCTGTCGGCATTTCTTTTTGGTCATTCAGTAAAAGACCATGCTTCAATGGCGTTAAGTTTAGAAAGTGTTGCAGTTTATAAAAGACATAAAAAAACGATTAAAGAAAACAATTCTTTGCGGACCATAAACAGTCTACGCAAGTAAAAAAGCGGATGATAAGCTAGCTCTTTATGCAAATGAGTTGGTCAGTTTAAGTTTCGAGAGATGTCATGCAGCAGGAACCAAATCCTATAGTTGCTACGATTGGCTAAAGGAAAAGTTTTTCAGAATCACGGGAAATGACTTCTGCAAGTGGCTGAGAATCTCGTAATGAATAAGAATTCTGTACTATCCTTTTTCTTCCCTATAGCAAAAAAAAAAAAAAAAAAAAAAAAAAAAAAAAAAAAAAAAAAAAAAATAAGAACTTGAGATATTTCCGCTGTTAAACTATTTGCAAACAAGAGAACGGCCCTTGAAATTTAACGCTTCAAAGTTTGAAGCCCTGCTCATTCCGGATATTGATTAGGAAGTGTTAATCCACATGTGAAACCTGAGTACATAATCCCTGTGACATTTTATCAACGGTGTTCCATAGGAACAGGTTCTCATTCAAAAAGTATGAAAATTCAATTTCTTTGTAGTTGCATTTTTTTAAAAGGTGTACTTGTCCAGACTCTTGGAACGGAAAGGTTTTTTTTAATCCTTGCTTTACAAAAGTTTCTACAGCCCATTGTTTGAAGCAGTGTCACGACTGCCATGAGCCGCGCGGGGTATCCGCCATGTCTCAAACGCCTTGTCACGGTTCGCGCGGCTCCCCCCGTTAGAGGTTCGAGTCCTCCCTCGGGCATCGTTATGTGTGTTTGTTGTCCTTAGCATAAGTTAATGTAAGTAGTGTGTAAGCATAGGGACTGATGGTTCAAATGGCTCTGAGCACTATGGGACTTAACATCTGAGGTCATCAGTCCCCTAGAACTTAGAACGACTTAAACCTAACTAACCTAAGGACATCACACACATCCATTCTCGAGGCAGGATTTGAACCTGCGACCGTAGCGGTCGCACGGCTCCCGACTGAAGCGCCCAGAACTACTCGGCCACATAGGCCGATCTATCATGTATTCTAGAGAAGCTGCCCGGTCGTCAGTGGCGCCTGTTCTTTCGAGAACAGTTACTATCTTCATATATATGGTTAAACGCTACCCAGCCATTGACCTTCGTCTGTGCAAATGCGCACAGATTGCCCGAAATCTTACGGGAATCGTCACCTTAGTGTGGGCCAGTATTGAGTGGATGGGCAAATACCTATTACGTACATTACGTTTGTGGACTGTGGACGGTTGGGAATGAGAGTCTCACGGGAAGCGTGTAAGGGATAAATGCCTGCAGTCGCGGTATTCATCTGTGTCCTCGGTGGCTCAAATGGATTTGCCAGGCACTTAAATGTGATTTGCAGAGTAGCCGGCACGGTGGCTCAGCGTGTGTGTTCGGTGAGAGGGTTAGCTGCCCTCTGTAACAAAAAAACTGAGTTAATAGATCAACAACGAATTTAAAAGGGTGTCTTACGACGTCCGCCACGATCAGATTCAACGAACAAAAACGAACAAAATGAGATTTAAAAAAAATGGATAGAGCGTCTGCTATGTAAGCAGGAGATCCCGGGTTCGAGTCCCGGTCAGGGCACACATTTTTAGCTGTCCTCATCGAAGTAAATCAACAACACCTGTCGGCAGCTGAGCGTTTCAATTAACTATCAATTGTGAAGGAAATTCGAAGAACCCTGTGCCAGGCACTTAAATGAGATTTGCAGAGTATCCATATAGATGTAGATCAAAGCTCGTCCCGTGACGCACGTGCACAAAATGATTCATACTGCACAATGCATGCAAACATACTCGCCGAAAACACTGACGAATAACGAGTGCTGCATATCCAAGTTAGACAGATCGGCTTTTCCTGCCAAGAAGAACAGGGAGTTGCTATCTAGGAACAATTCCAGCTAGAGGAAGGGTTGATAAGTGCTCCTTGAATCGCACACTAAACGTCAATAACGAAAATGCATTTTTGGTAAAAATTGCTCAAAACATAACCCTGTGCTGTCCGTATTGCATTAGCCGTTTTGAATATTGAAAATCTGACTCAGATTAGTGTTCATCGACATTAAAAATATATATGTAACACTCAGTTCATGCAAATCGAAGTAATAATATAACTAAAAGGTTTTTTTTTTTTTTTTGAGATCGATTTTCTCAGAACGGCATGCAGCATTAACTAAAAATGGTTCAATCTCTTAACTTCTACCTCTGACCCAGAAAAGTAAACACTTTTCTTAGGAGCTTATACCTTTAATATATGACATTGATTAATATTAACTAATTTTTGTGAAGGCATAAGGAGTGAAATAAACCCCCAAAAAATCAAGCTCAAAGTTCGAATTAGCACCGTATCGTTAAATTTACGGTTGTTTCATTGCGGTTAGGTAAGCGCTCCCATAAATTTTATGTAATATCGACTGATGTTTTCCATTTTTAATTTCAGAGAAGTAATTTAGTATTAACTGATGTTATCCGTTTTTGATTTCAGGTAACATGTGAGGGTCCACACTGCACGCAGTCTGCGTGATCAAATCATAATTGCGGGCGCCATTATATTTTTTTCATGAAAATCTAAAATAAAGCTCATAGTATGATCACTCGTAATTCCCAAACAGATCCTTCAAATGTATTCTCATTGTCTCAAAAAAATGTACCATATTTTGCCCATTTTAATGAGAACCTGGCCGTAACGCCGGAATATAGTCACGAGATTTTTTTCGGGGACGCTATACGTTTGCCAGAAGAATTTCGTTCTGCGCTTGTCGATGGACATTCCACAGATATTACTGTGTGTGTGTGTGTGTGTGTGTGTGTGTGTGTGTGTGTGTGTGTGTCTACTACTCAGTCTTGCCATTTGAGTGTACATCTTTGCATAGTTTTCCTTTGACGATGTAAACAGTGTTCGGCACAGTTGCTAACAGGCCAGTGAGTGGTTCCGAAGGTGTCGGATGTGCGGTGCGTTCTGTCAGCTAGGACAACAACAGACACTGAGGGAGCTAGCTGCTGGGACGCCAGTGAACAATTTATGCCAAGTAAGACGAAGAGGACTATTCTAAAATTATGAGCGGCCTCAATAGTGTTCATCATTAGTAAATCTTGTAGTTGAGACTGACAATCAATCTACAATAACTGACAGTTTTGCCTAGAGAGAGATTAGTGAGAAATACAAGAAATCCCCCACACACTGAAATTTTGGTTGTGATGACAGGCCGATGGGCAGTGTAGCCCGAGATCTACGTTAGGTTGGAAGGTGGGAATTTGATTGAGAGATGTTTACGCCAACGATTATGAATGCCGAGTAAACGTTGTGTGAGCAGGTTGCCCTATAGCGTAGACTAGTGTTTCCGTCCGCGCCATATTTAACACTTTCTCTGGCTGTATACAAAAGTCGCTTAACAGCGACGAAAACTACGTTTCTCGTGGGGTAAGGGCGGAGTTCACTATGTAGCTTTCACTACAAATTTTAGTAAGCGCCGAAACTAGCCGAATTAGAAGCGTAATTTTAACTATATTTCCGTTTGTGGGAAAATAGTGATTCTCCTCTTTCGGCAGCAACTATAATACGTAGGCGACATATTATTTTTTTTAAACTCTGAATCATGATCTCAGTAGACGCAGTGCTTTTTACGTTACTTGATTCGTGGTCGATAGTAAACAATGCAATGCATTGGTAAATTCTTTGAAGTGCGACGTGTGTTGCATAGACGGCGTCTGCAATGTTCGTAAGGCCAAGCTTGTATATACTGTGTGTCTGTTTAATTAAGGCGAGGAGGATAATGTTCAAGGAGCACTGCATTAGCATTCTATGGAGAAATTGAGAATTTGGAGCTGGCGAACGGCATGCTCGGGCAGTTCGTGCAATTATGTCGACCATTGCGTAATTCGGACACTGTGATCATTACATCTCCCTAGTAACCAGGAGACTCGGGTGGTAATCCTGGTGTGGCACAAATTTCCAACAGTGCCTATTGTCAGATAATTTTATTAGTTGTTCCGGTCTTAAATTGTGTTTTGTTCACGAAACGTCGTTTAGCTCTTTCTTGGATAACAGCTTTGGAAAGCGTACAGTCTGTACAGGTTACACTGATATTCACTCGTCGTTAGTCCAAGGCAGCTATAGCTATTTTCAAACACAGTTGTAGTGCATATTAAGCCTACATAAGTATTTGTGTCCTGTGTTTCTTTATCTAGAACTTCTTCGTATGTAGTTTCCCTGTAGTGGTATTTTGTTTTAGTATTTATAGACTGTAGGCTTGGATGAAATATGAAACACATATCCAAAGTTTCTGTTGATGCTGTAGATCCTGTTTTATCCGTACTAGGGGCACAAACACTTCATCTAATACTGGAGGACACAATTTGTCTCGAGATTTAGCAATTTTTCGTAATGTAGGCCTAGCTTCGATATATTTTTCTCTAATTCTTGTTTGGATTTAATCTTAAAGCACACTAACTTTTCCACCAATTATTCTATATGTGGTTTCATCCCTTTCGTAGCATATGGTTCCTAAACGGTCGATAATATTAATAATTTTCTTTCTCCCTTTGATTTTCTGTAGAATCTCCAGTTTATGGTTATTGCTAACCTGTTTCACATTCTCACTTTTATTATTTTTATTTTTCTAGTTTTGTGACTGGTAGCCAAATTTTCTTTGCATTCAGTTTTTAATTCTGAAATAGTAACAGTTAAAGGTCAAGTGAAGATTGCGATCTATTTGAGGAGAATGGTTCGGAGATCTTTTATATTAGACGTGCACAGGTCATTGAGATCCTTATCTATATAAAATTACTTCGAGTTTGATGTAGCCCATTCTCTTGTCATGATCTCGGCTGGATCGTAGCGCATTGTCTCGATTAGGTTGGCGATTTTGATTGAGAGTTGCCGAAGTCAACAAAAGTGATTACGAAGTCAAGACTGTACTAACAGAACGATCTGTAGCGTAGTCCAAAACGCTCTTTCTGTCCTTTTAAAATCTCTTTTAATTAAAAATAACTAAAGCTGCAAGATACAATCACAAAAACTGTGTTACGTAATACAGAAATCCCAGACTATTGTGGTGTATATTGTGTACGTACGCTAATTTTTTGTCACTGAATATACATTCTTTACTCATTTGCTGGATTCCAGTTTCCCGCTTTTTGCGGCGAAAAACCTTTCCCTGCGATGGGCCCAATAGCATGTCGGTTATATTCGTGACTTTATCGACGGTCAGTAATTTCATGATAGTCTATCCAATGGCGTCATTGTTAACATCGAATATAGATTTAAGTATTAGGAAGGCTAATATGTACCTAACGCATGAGTAGGTCTAATGATGAATAAAAAAAATACGAATGCGGGTTAGCTACTACAAGCAGCATAGTGAACGCGTTATTGTGGCCAAGATAGACACGAAGCCCACACCTACCACAGTCTTAAAAGTAGTTCGCAGATGAGGAAGAAATTGATGAAATGTGTGATGAGATAAAAGAAATTATTCAGATAGTGAAGGGAGATGAAAATTCAATAGTCACAAGTGATTGGAATTTGATAGTAGAAAAAGGAAGAAAAGGAAACGTAGTAGGTGAATATGGAATGGTGGTAAGAAATGAAAGAGGAAGCCGCCTGGTAGGTTTTCGCCCAGAGCATAACTTAATCACAGCTAACACTTGGTTCAAGAATCGTGAAAAAACGTTGTATACGTGGAAGAGACCTGGAGATACTGCAAGATTTTAGGTAGATTATATAATGGTAAGACAGAGATTTAGAAACCAGGTATTAAATTGTTAGACATTTCCAGGGGCAAATGTGTACTCTGACCACAATCCATTGGTTATGAACTGTACATTAAAACTGAAGAAACTGCAACAACGTGGGAAATTAAGGAGATGGGACCTGGATAAACTGAAAGAACCAGAGGTTGTACAGAGTCTCAGGGAGAGCATAAGGGAACAATTGACAGGAATGGGGGAAAGAAATACAGTAGAAGAAGAATGGGTAGCTTTGAGGGATGAAGTAGTGAAGGCAGCAGAGGATCAAGTAGGTAAAAGGACGAGGGCTAGTAGGAATCCTTGGGTAACAGAAGAGATATTGAATTAAATTGATGAAAGGAGAAAATATAAAAATGCAGTAAATGAAGCAGGCCAAAAGGAATACAAACGTCTCAAAAATGAGATCGACATGAAGTTAAAATGGCTAAGCAGGGATGGCTAGAGGACAAATGTAAGGATGTAGAGGCGCAAATCACCATGGGTAAGATAGACACAGCCTACATGAAAATTAAAGTGACAGCATAGATCGGGGTGGTGGGATCACTCATGGGAAAATTCCTGCAGTAGTGGATGTTACAGCTACACCTTTTTTAGATTGAAGTCAGCTGATAGGTACTCCTGCTTAAGGGAAGTCTCTCTAACAAATGATCCACTTTTGGCAAAGCTTAAGTATCCAAGTAATGAGAGAATTAGTATATTTCATCAAAATATACAAGGTATTAGAGATAAATTTAGTGAACTGCTTATAGGTGTTGACTCTGAAATTATTGGTATATTTGAGCACTTTATAAATAAGGAGATAATTCAGATGTTTATTTTACTAGGATACAGGTTGGCTGGCAGCTTTTCTAGGAGCTCTTTTTGGTGTGGGGGAGTAGCCATATATGTGAAAAACAGCATCCCATTAGAGTCAATTGATGTTTCAAAGTACTGCACTGAAAAGGTGTTAGAATGTTGTGAAGGTATGGTTAAAGTTAATGGAGCTAAACATCTAATTGTTATTTATAGAGCCCCAGACGCCAATTTCACAGCATTTTTGCTAAAGCTAGAGGTGGTTTTGGGTACACTTTGTAGGAAATACAAAAAAATATTTGTATGTGGTGATTTCAATATTAATTGTAAAGTGATTGTGCAAGTAAAAGGATGCTGGTAGACCTCCTTAATTCATATAATCTTATGCAAACTTGTATCGCAAAATGGTATGCAGATAGAATAGCTAAGTCTCAGGATAAAATTAAAACCATATGGTCAGTCGTAAAGGAAGTGGCTGGTCTGCAGAGGCAGGTTGACGATATAGAATCAGTGTGTAGTGGGAATGTTCGTGTTACTGATAAGTCGCATATATGCACAGTATTTAATAATCACTTTCTGAATGTAGCAGTTGAACTACATAGAAACCTAGCCCCAACAGGGAATCATATAGCGCTCTTAGAAAAAAAGTGTTCCGAGATTGTTATCTGAAATGGTCCTCCATGATACTGACAAATGGAGATTGAGTTTATAATTAAATCACTAAAGACCAAGAACTCTCATGGATATGACGGGGTATCTAGCAGAATACTGAAGTATTGTTCTGTGTATGTTGGCCCAGTACTTTCCTGGCCGATTAAAGTACTCTCTAGTGAAGCCACTTTATAAAAAGGGAGACAAGGATAATGTAGACAACTTTAGACCTATTTCCATGCCGTTGGTGTTTGCTGAAGTTATCGAGAAGGTTGTATATACAAGGTTACTGGAGCATTTAAATTCACATAATTTGATGTCAAATGTACAGTTTGGTTTTAGGAATGGTTTGACAACTGAAAATGCTATATTCTCTTTTCTCTGTGAGGTTTTGGACGGATAAAATAAAAGGTGGTGAACGCTAGGTGTTTTCTTTGATTTAACGAAGGCTTTTGACTGTGTTGACCACAAAATATTACTGCACAAGTTGGACCATTATGGAGTAAGGGAGTAGCATACAATTGGTTCGCCTCTTACTTTAAGATCAGAAAGCAGAAGGTAATCCTCCGCAATATTGAGAGAGGTAGTGATAATCATTCGCAATGGGGCTCTGTTAAGAGGGGTATTCCCCAAGTGTCGGTTCTGGGGCCACTGCTGTTTCTTACTTATATAAATGATATGCCTTCTAGTATTACAGGTGATTCAAAAATATTTCTGTTTGCTGATGACACAAGCTTGGCAGTGAAGGATCTTGTGTGTAATACTGAAACAGTATCAAATAATGTAGTTCATGAAATAAGTTCGTGGCTTGTGGATAACAATTTGATGCTAAATCACAGTAAGACTCAGTTTTTACAGTTTCTAATTCACAATTCAACAAGGACCGATATTTTGATAAGACAGAATGGGCATGTTATAAGCGAGACGAAACAGTGCAAGTTCCTAGGCGATCGGATAGATAGTAAGCCGTTGTGGAAAGCCCATGTTTAGGATCTTGTTCAGAAACTAAATGCTGCTTTAGTTACCATTAGAACAGTATCTGAAAGAAGTGACAGTTCAACATGGAAAATAGTCTACTTCGCATATTTTCATACGCTTATGTCGTATGGTATTATTTGTTTTGGCTAATTCTTCTGATTCAAAAAGGGTATTTTTGGCTCAAAACGGGCTGTTCGAGCTATATGGGGTGTAAGTTCGAGAACCTCTTGTTGACCCCTATTCAATACTCTGGGAATTCTGACATTGCTGTCACAGCATATATTTTCTTTAATGTTGTTTGTTGTTAGCAGTATTAGCGTATTCCCAAGAGTTAGCAGCTTTCAACCAGTTAATACTAGGCACAAATCAAATCTGTATGTGGAATGCACTTCCTTGACTCTTGTGCAGAAAGGAGTGCAGTATTCTGCTGCATCCATTTTCAATAAGCTACCACAAGAACTCAAAAATCTTAGCAGTAGCCCAAAATCTTTTAAGTCTAAACTGAAGAGTTTCCTCATGGCTCACTCCTTCTATTCTGTCGAGGAGCTCCTGGAAGAGCTAAAAATTAAGCAAATTTCAGTGTTATGTTGTTGAGTTTCTTTATTTAAACTTACGACTTGTTGCCTGAATATGTTTTTATAGTTCATCTATCTGTTTCTACTATCGTGTTATAATTTTATGTATTGACTCGTTCTATGACCATGAAGATTTCTCCTTAATTTGGTCCCACGGAACAATAAATAAATAAAAATGAAAAAACTTTGGAGAAAAGAGATCCACTTTTTGAACAGGTTTTGAACAGCCAGTGTCGGTTGGTCACAGCCATTGTGCTCCCTGCCGCCGTTGGATAAGGAGCTGCAGCAGCAAGTCGTATAACCCTAGCTTACTTATTTCTAAGATAGTCCAATTAATTTCTTTGCGTGTTTTTGGGTACTTGCATTGTTTAATTCATATATTTCGGGCGTATTATAGTATTTTACAGTGGTAGCATCGCGCTTTAGTGTTTACTTGGTAGATTCTTATTTAAATTGCGTGTGAGTTTCGTATAGAATGTGCAATTTCGAGTTTTAGTTACTGTAATCGCAAATTCAGCAGATTGTATCGCAGTCGTTAGGCATTTGTACAGGTTAGTTGATACATTCTTTGCGTGCTTCGCTTGCGTTATCTAGGCACGGACTCGTGTTTCAGTAACTGTTGTTCAACATCGATTAGAATGGACAGGGACTGCGATTGCTGTGTTCGGATGAGGGCTGACTTGGCATCCCTTCGCTCACAGCTGCAGTCGGCGCTGACTTCGGTCGCGCAGCTTGAGGCTGTTGTCAATGGGCACCACTGTGGGGAGCCGGACTCGGGTATCACGGGGATGTCAACCTCGTCCCGTCTGTCCCCAGATCGGTCTGCCGCTGTGGTTGCCCCGGTTGCTGCCCGCAGTGGGGCTGAGCCCTCGCCTGTGGTTGATTGGGAGGTCGTTCCAAGGCGTTTCAGGCAGCGAAAGGCGTCCCCGGAGGCTGATCAGAAAGCCTCCCCGGTGCGTCTGACAAACCAGTTTCAGGCACTGTATCTGGCTGAGCCAGATGCTGCTGCCTGCCCTGTTTCAGAGGATCATTCTCAGCCTTCAAGGTCCGGGCAATCGCAGAGGGTGGGCTTACTGGTAGTTGGGAGCTCCAATGTTAGGCGCGTAATGTGGCCCCTTAGGGATACGGCGGCTAAGGAGGGGAAGAAATCCAATGTGCACTCCATGTGCATTCCAGGAGGAGTCATTCCTGATGTGGAAAGGGTCCTTCCGGATGCCATGAAGAGCACAGGGTGCAGCCAGCTGCAGGTGGTGGCACATGTCGGCACTAATGACGTGTGTAGCTTTGGATCTGAGGAAATTCTCTCTGGATTCCAGCGGCTATCTGATTTGGTGAAGGCTGCCGGTCTTGCTTACGAGATGAAGGCAGAGCTCACCATCTGCAGCATCGTTGACAGAACCAACTGCGGACCTTTGGTGCAGAGCTGGGTAGAGGGTCCGAATCAGAGGCTCAGACGGTTTTGCGACCGTGTTGGCTGCAGATTCCTTGACTTGCGCCATAGGGTGGTGGGGTTTCGGGTTCCGCTGAATAGGTCAGGAGTTCACTACACTCAGCTGGCGGCTACACGGGTAGCAGAGGCTGTGTGGCGTGGACTGGGCGTTTTTTTAGGTTAGAAGGCCTCGGGAAAGTACAGGGTGGGCTGCAATGTCAAAGGGTGCATGACAATTACAGGATGTGCTTAGATCAAGGAACAGTCGGAATTATAGTTTTAGTTGCGCTGGAAAAGTCCCTGAGCTTCAAGCGCTAATAGAAAGCACAGAAGCTGATATCATTATAGGTACAGAAAGCTGGCTAAATCCTGAAATAAGTTCTGCAGAAATTGTTGCGAAGTCTCAGACGGTGTTCAGGAAATATAGATAAGGCAGAATTGGTGGTGAAGTGTTTGTGTCTGTCAGTAGTGGTTTATCTTGTAGTGAAGTCGAAGTAGATACTCCGTGCGAATTGGTATGGGTGGAGGTTATACTTAACAGCCGAATTAAGTTAATAATAGGCTCCTTCTACCGACCCCCAGACTCCGATGATACAGTTGCGGAACAGTTTAGAGAAAGTTTGAGTCTCGTAACAAATAAATACCCCACTCACACGGTTATAGTTGGTGGGGACTTCAACCTACCCTCGGTATGTTGGCAAAAATACTTGTTCAAAACCGGTGGTAGGCAGAAAACGTCTTCCGAAATTGTCATAAATGCTTTCTCCGAAAATTATTTCGAGCAGTTAGTCCACGACCCCACGCGTATTGTAAATGGTTGCGAAAACACACTTGACCTCTTAGCCACAAACAATCCAGAGCTGATAGAGAGCATCATGACTGATACAGGGATTAGTGATCACAAGGTCGTTGTAGCTAGAATCAATACCATTTCTTCGAAATCCATCAGAAACAAATGCAAATAATTTTATTTAAAAAAGCGGATAAAGTGTCACTAGAAGCCTTCCTAAAAGACAATTTCCATTCATTCCGAACTGACTATGCGAATGTAGACGAGATGTGGCTCAAATTCAAAGATATAGTAACAACAGCAATTGAGATATTCATACCTCATAAATTGGTAAGAGATGGAACGGATCCCCCGTGGTACACAAAAAAGGTCCGAACGCTGTTGCAGAGGCAACGGAAAAAGCATGCAAAGTTCGGAAGAACGCGAAATCCCGAAGATGGGCTAAAACTTACAGACGCGCGAAATTTGGCACGTACTTCGATGCGAGATGCCTTTAATAGGTTCCACAACGAAACATTGTCTCGAAATTTGGTAGAAAATCCGAAGAAATTCTGGTCGTAAATAAAGCACACAAGCGGCAAGACGCAGTCGATACCTTCGCTGCGCAGTGCCGATGGTAGTGTTATCGACGACTGTTCCGCCAAAGCGGAGTTATTGAACACAGTTTTCCGAAATTTCTTCACCAGGGAAGACGAATGGAATATTCCAGAATTTGAAACACGAACATCTGCTAGCATGAGTTTCTTAGAAGTAGATACCTTAGGGGTTGCGAAGCAAATCAAATCGCTTGATACGGGCAAGTCTTCAGGTCCAGATTGTATAACGATTAGGTTCCTTTCAGATTACGCTGATACTATAGCTCCCTACTTAGCACTCATATACAACCGCTCGCTCACCGATAGATCTGTACCTATAGATTGTAAAATTGCGCAGGTCGCACCAGTGTTCAAGAAGGGTAGTAGGAGTAATCCATTTAACTACAGACCTATATCATTGACGTCGGGCTGCAGTAGGGTTTTGGAGCGTATACTGTATTCAAACATTATGAATCACCTCGAAGGGAACGATCTATTGACACGTAATCAGCATGGCTTCAGAAAACATCGCTCTTGTGCAACGCAGCTAGCTCTTTATTCGCACGAAGTAATGGCCGCTATCGACAGGGGATCTCAAGTTGATTCCGTATTTCTAGATTTCCGGAAAGCTTTTGACACCGTTCCTCACAAGCGACTTCTAGTCAAGCTGCGGAGCTGTGGGGTATCGTCTCAGTTGTGCGACTGGATTCGTGATTTCCTGTCAGGAAGGTCGCAGTTCGTAGTAATAGACGGAAAATCATCGAGTAAAATTGAAGTGATATCAGGTGTTCCCCAGGGAAGCGTCCTGGGACCTCTGCTGTTCCTGATCTATATAAATGACCTGGGTGACAATCTGAGCAGTTCTCTTAGACTGTTCGCAGATGATGCTGTAATCTACCGTCTAGTAAGGTCATCTGAAGACCAGTATCAGTTGCAAAGCGATTTAGAAAAGATTGTTGTATGGTGTGTCAGGTGGCAGTTGACGCTAAATAACGAAAAGTGTGAGATGATTCACATGAGTTCCAAAAGAAATCCGTTGGAATTCGATTACTCTATAAATAGTACAATTCTCAAGGCTGTCAATTCAACTAAGTACCTGGGTGTTAAAGTTACGAGCAACTTCAGTTGGAAGGACCACATAGATAATATTGTCGGGAAGGCGAGCCAAAGGTTGCGTTTCATTGGCAGGACACTTAGAAGATGAAACAAGTCCACTAAAGAGACAGCTTACACTGCACTCGTTCTTCCTCTGTTAGAATATTGCTGCGTGGTGTGGGATCCTTACCAGGTGGGATTGACGGAGGACATCGAAAGGGTGCAAAAAAGGGCAGCTCGTTTTGTATTATCACGTTATAGGGGAGAGAGTGTGGCAGATATGATACACGAGTTGCGATGGAAGTCATTACAGCATAGACGCTTTTCGTCGCGGCGAGACCTTTTTACGAAATTTCAGTCACCAACTTTCTCTTCCGAATGCGAAAATATTTTGTTGAGCCCAACCTACATAGGTAGGAATGATCATCAAAATAAAATAAGAGAAATCAGAGCTCGAACAGAAAGGTTTAGGTGTTCGTTTTTCCCGCTCGCTGTTCGGGAGTGGAATAGTAGAGAGATAGTATGATTGTGGTTCGATGAACCCTCTGCCAAGCACTTAAATGTGAATTGCAGAGTAGTCATATAGATGTAGATGTATGCATATCAAGAGCTCAGATGGAAACCCTGTTATAAGCAAAGAAGGGAAAGCAGAAAGGTGGAAGGAGTATATAGAAGATCTATACAAGGGCAATGTACTTGAAGACAGAATATGGAAATGGAAAAGCATGTAGATGAAGATGAAATAAGAGAAGATATACTGCGTGAAGAGTTTGACAGAGCAGTGAAAGACCTAAGCCGCAACAAGGCCCCGGGAGTAGACAACATTCCATTATAACTACTGACACCCGTGGGAGAGCCAACCCTGACAAAACTCTGCCATCTGACGAGCAACATGTATGAGACAGGCGAAATACCGTCAGACTTGAAGAAGAATGTAATAATTCCAATCTCTAAGAAAACAGTTGTTGACAGATGTGAAAATTACCGAACTATTTGTTTAGTAAGTAACAGGCGCAAAATACTAACGCCAATTCTTTACAGGCGAATGGAAAAACTGGTAGAAGCCGACCTCGGGGAATACCAGTTTGGATTCCGTAGAAATACTGGAACACATGATGCAAAACTGACCCTACGACTTCTCTTAAGAGCTAGATTAAGGAAATGTACACCTACGTTTCTAGCATTTGTAGACTTAGAGAAATCTTTTGACAATGTTGACTGGAATACTGTTTCAAATTCTGAAGGTGGCAGTGGTAAAATGCAGGTAGCGAAAGGCCATTTACAATTTGTACAGATACCAGATGGGAGTTACAAGAGTCAAGGGGCATGAAAGGGAAGCAGTGGTTGGGAAGGGAGTGAGAAGGGGTTCTAGTCTATCGCCGATGTCATTCAATCTGTTTATTGAGCAACCAGTCAAGGAAAAAAAGAAAAAATCGAAGTGGGAATTAAAATCTACGTAGAAGAAATTGAAACCTTGAGGTTCGCTCATGACATTATAATTCTGTCAGAGACAGCAAAGGACCTGGAAGAGCAGCTGAATGGAATGGAGTGTCCTGAAATAATGATATAAGATGATCATCAATAAAAGCAAAACGAGGATAATGGAATGTAGTCGAATTATGTTTGGTGATGCTGAAGGAAATAGATTAGGAACTGAGACACTTAAAGTAGTAAAGGAGTGTTGCTATTTGGGGAGCAAAATAACTGATGACGGTCGAAGTAGAGAGGATATAAATTGTATACTGGCAATGGCAAGGAAAGTGTTTCTGAAGAAGAAAATCTTGTTAACATCGAGTATAGCTTTAGGTATCAGGAAGTGTCTTATCCAAGTATTTGTATAGAGTGTAGCCATGTGAATCATGGACGATAAAGAGTTTGGATAAGAAGAGAATAGAGGCTTTAGAAATATGGTGCTACAGAAGAATGCTGAAGATCAGATGGGTAGATCACTTAACTAATGACGAGGTATTAAATAGTATTGGGGAGAAGAGAACTTTGTGGCGCGACTATAAGAAGGAATCGGTTGGTAGGACACGTTCTGAGGCATCAGGGGATCACCAATCTAGTATTGGAGGGCAACGCGGAGGGTAAAGGGCGAGGAGGGAGACCAGGAGATCAATACACTAAGCAGATTCAGAAGGATGTAGGTTGCAGTAGGTATTGGGAGATGAAGCTTGCACATGATACAGTAGCATGGAGAGCTGCATCAAACCAGTCTCTGGACTGAAGACCAAAACAACAACAATAAGAAGGCATCTGTCTCATGTGTACCCTTCAAAAGAAATGGGACAGACAAGACAGTTAGATTAGACCATATGTAGTTGATCCATAATGAGGAGATGCTCAGTGGGAAACTAATATGCTAATTTACCTTCCACAGATCGCAAGTGGATTGATCATAGACGTGAAATGAGGGATGAAAATTTAGACGTACTTCTGATCGTACTCGTACTATTTGACACCCTCCACCCCCCTCTCTCTCTCTCTCTCTCTCTCTCTCTCTCTCTCTCTCTCTCTCTCTCTCTCTCTCTCTCTCTTCTTTCTTTCTTTCTTTCTTTCTTTCTTTCTTTCTCACTCACTCACTCACTCTCAATCGCGCACGCCCTAGTTCTACTAAAAAATTCAATTCATTAATAGTGTCGGAGGAGATGGTTTAATAAGTCCTTTAGGCTGCTCTTAAACTGAATTTTGTCAGTAGTAAAACTTTTATGGCTGCTGACAAGTTATTGAAAATTCGTTTTCCTGAATGATGGACACTTTCTTGCACCAAAGTAATTAACTTCCAAATTTTTGTGGAGATAATTCGTGTTTCTAGTAATGAGTGCATGCAATGAGCAGTTGATCTGAAAATATTCATTTTTTTTTAAGACAAATTTCACGGGGAGAAGCTATCTTCTATCTCCACCTTGTTAAATTGATCTATTTCCACGTCCCTAATCTCAAGCTGTGTTATATTAACGGTAAACACAAAACATTTCTTACATACATTTCCACTATTTTCCAACAAGTTGACTATTTTTCATGAATAATATATTAATAGTGAAATTTTTGAAAAAGTTTTGAAAGGCAGGTTTTGTGGGCAAATTTCAAAAATAAAAAGACCACAGAGTTCTTTATAATAAAGCTTCTCCATGGATTTTAATTCCTACTCTGAATTTTTGTTTTGTTTCCTTTACTGTTTGCTCAACAAACAGAGTGAATAACATTGGGGATAGACTATAACCCTGTCTCACTCCCTTCCCAACCACTGCTCCCATTTCATGCCCCTCGACTCTTCATGCCATCGAGTAAGACAACTGACTGTTAGAATTCCATGGTACTGGGACAAATGGTTTGAGAGGAAAGGTACATTTAGATAGAAAAGTTACGGAAAATTTAAAGTTGTATTGCACTTAACGACGTACATGCATTCATTTAAATTCATAGTTTCTTTCACTGCATGTGTCATAGATTTTTCT
This sequence comes from Schistocerca gregaria, assembly GCF_023897955.1. Taxonomy (NCBI): domain Eukaryota; kingdom Metazoa; phylum Arthropoda; class Insecta; order Orthoptera; family Acrididae; genus Schistocerca; species Schistocerca gregaria. The sequence continues at coordinate 48,089,299 of NC_064927.1, forward strand.
CCCGAGTATTGAAAGCAGCGCACTGTAAAGTTTTCTTTTTAGTTTTTTACATGGCTTGTAAAGCTTTTCGTTCCTTTCCAATAGTATGCATGCTGTACAAAAACAAAAATTTGTTTCATGATATTCACTATTTTATTCCTTGCAAGTCTTCTAGAACTTCTCTCGATAAATTTGTGGGTAGATCTTGGCCTTTGTTTTGTTCAGAAACAAGAAACACCCCTGATAGTTTTTACCATGGCAAACAAATGACTGCAAGACAAGAAACAATGTAGTCAATAGGTGAAATCTCAAAGCAACGGGAAAAAATGTCCCTTGGCTTATCAGCTCAAAGAACAGCTGTCACAGAGCATGTGTCACATAGCAAGCTGCCATTTAGGACTTTGAAATAAGGATTTGGACTAAAATGCTTTTATATTCGCACTAAGTGTAAGTCAAACAGGTACAATCACCAATAGAAAAAATCTTATTTTCATTCTGCTCTTGGGAATAAATATATTGCGAATCAGTGGTTCCCCAAACAGGAGAGGACTAGAAACTTTCGAAGTGTCGTAGTGTAGAAGAACGCTAAAACAGTTTAGATCGAATAGCTGATGGGGATATACGAAATCAGGTTAGAGAGCACAGAAATTAATGGCACAACTTGACAGGAAGAAGCGATCGTGGGAAAAGGTCATATTTCGATTCCGCCCGTCCGATGTGACCCATGACGTTCAGCATGACGGTCATTAGTTTGCGTTTCGAAGGATATCAGTGGCCTTATTAAATGTCACCTGTTATTGTCTTCCTTTCTAGCGCCATTTGTAATGTTCGTTAACTATGATTTTTTTCGGAATATGTCGTGATGAACGATGGGAGAACCCCGAGAGCACAGCTTAAATTGTCGTTAAAGAAACGAGTAGCGATTGTATTTTTATCTTTCTTATCCGACACATAGGGGAACCCGGGGTAGAATGGGGTACAAAGTTGAAAACTTTGATTAAATGTACAAAAGTGATAAATAAGAGAGTTACCATTTTTATATGAACACATTATGATGTATTAACCACAAATATACAAGAACATTGCCATAAAATAAAAGAACAATATTTTTTCACTCAAAAATAGAGATGTATGTCATTTGCCCCATTCTGCCGCGTGCACGTTTCAGAATGGGGTGCTAAGTACAAGTGATTACAAAAACGTATAAAATTAACGCAAATGCAGAAAATATTGCCTTTCTCGATATTTGTTTAGTTTAAAGTGAATATTAATGTCAAACTACAGTTTTCATGTATTGTATCCTTTTCTTAAGGCTGTTTACAAAATTCACACACGAGGAGACACTCATAATCTTAGCTAGCTATTCCTGCACAAGAATCCTGTGTCCATTTTTTGCTCTTGGATAAGCGACCCAACCTTCAACTGATTTTTAATATAACCCATCACAATATAAACATTCACAGTCAGAACTTTCCTCGTAATTACTCTCGTTAGTATTGTATTCTCCCTCCTTTTTTCCAATTATCTTCAGGCCCTTTGTTTCTTTTTTGACTTCTTATTTATATTCTGTTTCGCAAAGTTTTTTATTTGCACTTTCTTCTTTGGCAAAGTTCTTTTTCTTTTTTTCCTTAATAATGGCTTCTAACTCTCTTTTTGTACGGCGAATCAGTTAAAACAACAGTCTTCCCCCTCTTACTTTTCGCCCTTTTCTTGCTTTCGTTAACTTTCGTCAATGGCATCAGAATTTTAAGTGAAATATGAAATGAGGAGGTGTTGTCAGTTGTCATCCAAGAGCACCCAAGATTAGAACAATTAGCCGCATTAACATTGTCATTCTTAGGCGGCAGTTCATTGTTACAATTCGCTTGATTATCCAGCTCGTTGGCGTCGTATTTTTTAGCTGGTGTGCTAGGTGGGGGCAATTCCAATTGTTCAGATATAATAACCTCTTTATCTGACGGCCTATCTAGTCCGCTGTCAGGTGTGTCTGCCGGGAGGAAGTTTGCGTCGTGAATTTGGATAGGTCCGTTGGCCAGTAGCTTCGAAACATTTAATAGGGGTTTTCATTGTTGCACTTTAGACGAAAGCTGAACCAAAAAGCATTGAAATTTGAAAGATAGTTACGACTTTCCCTGTGTGACTTCGTAGCCATTTTCGAAGCTCATCACTATAACGAAGGCTTAAAGGCTTCATAAAACAAACATCAAGCGGCTCAAGTCTCTGAGAGCAATGTGGTGGTAAAGAAACGCCACTCTCCCTCGCATAGTCCATAACGTCAGTGTTCGTGGTATGTGCTGAGTGGCCATCTAATATAAAGAGAACTGGGAAGTCCTTTTATGCCTTAGAAAATTCCAAAACTTTCCGAAACCATACAAAGAATGACTCTGTGGCCATACATGCGGTGCTGTGGACCTAAGCGCAACCTCCTGCTGCCAGCCCTAACACAAATTCTTTCTGCTTCTTCTTTCGTGGAAAAATAAGCGTAGGAGGAATGTCAGCTCCGCTTGCTGACGTACTAATGAAGCTGGTTACAGTTTCGCCCCTTTCTGCAGAGGTTAACGATCCTACTGGACGTTTCCCTTTGCAAGCTGTGATCTTCTATTGGTTTTTAGGATTAACCGAAACTCCTGTTTCATCACAAATAGTTATTTGAGAAGTCCTTAGTTTGTGTTTGTCAGTTACATTTGTTAGCAACAAAAAAGACCTATCGACAGCTACTTTATTAAAACCTATGACTCTTGCACCAGATGTTGCTTCGGGTTTGCGAGCAAACCCGCATTTGCTTCTTCATAGTTTCATGATGCAATAATCATTTCGACTCGTTTTGCTCGAAATTTTCGAAAAAGTATCTGAGAAACGTGCAAAAATTGAAAGGCAAAACTTTGTACCTGCCGAAATACGAGTGCGTATACTCATTTGAAAAAATTTTCCTAAACCGCTTCTGATACGCTAGAAGTTACAGCACAGTGAACAGCAATTGTAGTTGACCGTTTGCCTGGATCTTATAAAGTACAGCCAGTAACATATTTTTGTAGGGAGGACACAGCATCTCATCTTGAATGGAGGTTCATCTGTACGTGTAAAAGTAGCCATGTGTGTCACAGGGAAGTGTGTTGGGAGCCTTACTGTTCATGTTGTATATTAAATTTACAGATAATATAAGTTAGCTCACATATTTCGAGAATGGTGCAGATATCGACATTGAGGTAACAACGTTCGTGGGAAGAGATATGCACATACAGGGGATAGGAAAAATAATGTGACCACCTATACTTGCATCTACATGGATACTCTGCAAATCACATTTAAGTGCCTGGCAGAGGGTTCTTCGAACCACCTTCACAAGTCTCTATTATTCCAATCTTGTATAGCACCCGGAATGAATGATCACCTGTATCTTTCCATACGAGCTCTGACTTCCCTTATTTTATCGTGGTGATCTTCCCTCTCTACATAGATCCGTGTCAACAAAATATTTTTGCATTCGGAGGAAAAGTTGGTGATTGGAATTTCGTGAGAAGATTCCGTCGCAACGAAAAACGCTTTTCTTTTAATGATGTCCAGCCCAAATCCTGTGTAATTTGTGACACTCTCTCCCATATTTCGCGATAATAGAAAACGTGGTGCCTTTCTTTGAACTTTTTCGATGTACTCCGTCAGTCCTATCTGGTAAGGATCCCACATCTCCCAGCTCTATTCTAAAAGAGGACAGGCAAGCGTAGTGTAAGCAGTTTCCTTTGTAGGTCTGTTACGTTTTCTAAGATTCTTGCCAATAAAACGCAGTGTTTGGTTATCCTTCTCCACAACATTTTCTATGTGTTCCTTCCAATTTAACTTGTTCGTTATTGTAATACGTAGGTATTGAGTTGAATTTACAGCTTTTAGATTAGACTACAACTTCTCTGATTGTGATTCGTTTATTCTGCTTCGCCAGGGATCTTTCGGGGTCAGTAACGACCTGATTTGTGGATATTGAGGGCGTACCTTAACTGACTTCTGTCTTCATTGATTAGCGGCTACCTTTGAAATGGTTGTACCACTCCTTATGCCGTGTAGTACCCATTACTTCGTCCACAAACACACGATGGTTTCAACTTGAGAATCGCCAAGCTTGAAGCCAAATGTGATGCAACGTCGTCGTTTTGCTCACATTACTAAATCCAACGTGTACCACTTACAAGTGTTCCGAAATAGTGGAGAAAATCAGGTATTTGTGCTATGTATGCCTGAAAACATGAGCCCACGCACGCTGTGATACCATTGTTGATTTCAACAATTAAAAAAGGTCAGATATTTTTTTAACAGCTCTCGTTTATAGGCCGTCGCCAGTGATGTCGGATGAGCAAGATACCCATAGCTGCGCCAGTTGTATTAGGTAGTTCCAATGGAGCGGTCTATTGTCCGACGAATCTCCATAACAGCTCCGAGCCGAATACCCCAAAGTTCGTCCTTCGCGTTAGGAATCAAGCTGAGCTCACGAGGGCGTAAGTCCGGGGTGTCTGGTGCGGTGCTTCCCATCCCCATATACCGATCAAATCAGTCACGACTTTAACCAATCGTGCCCGAACATTGTCCTGCAAAATGATGGCCGCGTGCTGCAGAAAGTGACGCGGCTTCTTTCACTCAGTTGTTTTTCTTCTTTGTAACACAGTCTGTTTCGTTTTCGAGTCTAAACTGCTTAACAGATATTGTTCAAATTTGACATGGCGACCGTTTGAACCCTTAGAAAGAACAAAGCCCACTTAAGAAGGCAAGAAACTTTTTTTAAGTCAGTGAACGTAAACTAAATTAAAACTTACTTATGTTGGTGTATAACTTAAGAATTCTATAATGCATAAGTACTTCAGTAGTCTCCTCGCTGGATAGTCTCTAAAACGAAATTGCTCCCGCGTCCGAGGCCTTTCAATATCACTTCTCCCATTCCGCTTGTAGTTCAGAATATTTTGGGGAAGTCTGGGACTTAGCATTCTCACCAGTCTTTACGATATTTTTGAATTTTTTAGTTTATGTTGAAAATACTTAATTTTTCTCTAGTATCTTCATTTCCAATCATTTCTTGTTCTACAGCCCTTCGAATTTCTTAGGAACTTCATCTCTGCCGTCTAAATGTTTTTTGTTTTAACCATGTTTTCGCTTTCATAGCATAACACAGGAACCGCGACCACGTTTTAACATTTCGGGACAATCTCTTTTTGTACTTTATTGCCCAATGTTCGGATAATGGTGCCACAGACGGCTTAGAATTTGTGTAATTTATTTTCAGTATGAGAGTAAAAATCAGATCTTACAGCGTAGCCTAAATGAAAGATTAAGAGACCTGTTCTAAAGCAGGTTTATCCAAAACTAGTTTTAAACTGACTGAATATTTTCCTCGAAGTGCACTTATTTACGTTTTATTAGTAGAAATTTTAAAGTTTTTTTCGTTGCATATTTCGTTCAGGTGGTATATAGATCTTTGGAGGTCATTTCATTGACTTGAATCATGTCATCCACAAACAGAAGCACAATGAAGTGTTTCTCGTGATTCTTAAGTTTCTCCCGGCGTATTTGATAGAATATCCACGGGTGTACTGCCGGTCTACAGTGTCCAACGGGCACAATATTTTGGCGATCATATATGTCGCCATCATCAGGTGAACTGACGGACTGAGCTCCTGTGAGCATGCCGGCACGGAGATCCGTACGCTATTGCTGCACAGAGGGAACTGGGTTCGGTCGCTGACGCTAGACATAAAGGCCTGATCACTGGCCCGAGGTATGGAGTCTACGCCTGGTGCAGCTATTCCTCAAAGATCCTCATTTATTGGGATGGTGTTCCCTCTCGTTCGGGTTGGTCCTTGGGTGTTGCCTGGTCGTAGATCCTGGTTGCCAGCACGCAGGCATGCTGGCGGTGTCGGTGTATGTTCCTGTGGGACTAGGTTATCTTCCCTCCCCGCGCTATGTTGTTCAGCCCGCACTCCAGCTCGCGTGTGAGCTTCCTCGCTCCATCTCCAACTTCTTTCCTCAGCCGCGCGACCGCGTCTTCTAAGATGAAGCCCCAGTCCCGCGGCGTGAAGATCGGGTTGGAGTTTATGGTGTGGAGGTCCTTCTTCGTGACGAATTTTCGGTCGCGGCGGCGGCCGATTTAAATACCCTCCGCCCGCAGCGCGCTCCCTCCGCTGTCCGCGCCCCGCGTCACGGTCGCGCGGTGGAACAGATTGTGGCGGCGTCTGAGAAGACGTCGGTGTGATGGCTCTGTCCGCCGTGGTCGTCTCAGCTATACGTTTGCTCGATTTACTCTCGATTAACCGAATCGCTGGTTCCCAAGCCTTGCTAAGATTATAGCCACAGTCACGGTTTATGAGGTGGTCATTGGTGCGTATTTCGATGGCCTCTCTAACAACGCTTTACCAGTATCTCGACGTCTGTACCAGAATCCACCGATCTCCGTACCGGCACGTTCACAGTAGCTCAGTCCGTCAGTTCACCTGATGATGGCAACATGAATGATCGCCGAAATATTGTGCCTTTTGGAGCCTGTAGACCGACAGTACACCCGTGGATATTTTGACTAGGTATTTCTCATTCGTTATCCCAATTCCTTTGTCTGCTCGTAGTTCATGCTTTTATTTATGAAGAATGAAGTCAATGTAAATACTAAAAATGCTGACATAACCTACTCATTTAAATGTATACTGAGCGAGCTGGCGCAGTGGTTAGTACACTGTATGATGATGATGATGATTATTATTATTATTGGTTTGTTGGACGCTCAACTGCGCGGTTATCAGCGCCTGATCAAAGCCCTAATCTGTACACAGTCTAATCTCGCCACATTCACGAATGATGACGAAATGATAAGGACAACTAACACATCTAGTCCCCGGGCGGAGAAAGTCCTCAACCCGGCCGGAAATAGAAACCGGAATCCCACGATCCAGAGCAGAAACTCCCATTGGGGAGGACGACGGTTTAAATCCGCGTGTGGCCACCCTCATTTATGCTTTCCGTTATTTTCCAGAATCGCTCGAAGCAAATGCTGGGATGGTTCCTTTGAAAGGGCACGGCGGACTTCTTTTTCCCTTCCCTGACCCAGTGCCAGCTCCTGCTCCTTTTCTAATGACCTCGACATCGATGGCACATTAAATACAATCCTCCTCCCGTTCTTCATTTAAAGGCATAGGTTTAAAGCAATAAGTCGGGAGTTAAAAGTTAAAAACTGCGTACTCGTCTAAGGCAGCTTATTTTCATGGCGCGAAAATTATCGAGACTAAATACACCGAGCATAGCTGTTCATGCAGTAAGGCGTCAGCATCAGTCATGAATTTTGAATTTATTACTTCTTTACTACTCACTCTATTCGGAACACATTTGTCAGACAGTATTCACACATATCGTTGAATGTACCTGAAAAATTATAGCATTGTACAACACATAGTTCAGGACATAAACACTGAGATGTTTTCGAAAAACTAGCGTCTCTTAAAACAGAGCGTCTTCAACTGCAAAGGGTTATGCTTCTTCAGGTCAAATTTTTAACACATTAACTGATACGGAAAGTAAACGAACTTTTGAAAGTGGTTTACTTATGGGACTTCCAGTCTTCAGATAGCAATTTGGAGGGGAGAAGGGGGCGGTGGTTACGCGGTCTATTTGAAACTTCAGTATCTCCGCAAATGATGCAGTTGTCTGTAATGAAGTACTGTCTGAAAGAAGCCACGCCCTCATAAGATTTCAGTGTAGTGCAAAGACTGGCAACTTGGTTTAAATGTTCCCAAAATGTAAAACTGTTCTGTTCACAAAACGAAATAACCTTATCCTACGAGTATAGTGTCAGCGAGTCAAATTCGCAATCGCTCAACCCACATGAATACCTGGGTGTAAAAATTTCTAGAGATTTGAAATGGAACCGAGTCGCAGTCCTAGGGAAAGACGGTGACTGCCTGCAATTCATTAGTAGAATTCTAGGAAAATACAATCAGTGTACAAAAGAAATTGCTTAGAAATCACTCGTGCACACATCCCCCAATATTGCTCGAGATTCTTGGATGCTAGTCAGATACGACTGCCAGGAGATACTGAATGTATACAGAGAAGGGCGGCACGAATGATCACAGGTTTGTTTGACCCGTTGGAGAGTGTCACAGAGTTTCTGATCAAATTGAACTGGCAGGCGCCTGGAAACAAATGCAAAATGTCCGGAGAATTCTACTTGGAATATTTCCGGAGAATTATAGGCGAATGGTAGTCAACAGAGGGAATGACTGCGAGTGCTCGTTCGATTTGCGCTCTCTTCCCAAGGCTGCGATGCAAACTAATCCTGATAATATTCCCGGTGCGAGATGTAGTTGGCAGCTCTGTAAATGCTGACCGGTGAGTTGCTTAAAGCCCAGGAAAAATTAATCTCGGAGGGACACATCACGCTCTCAACCGACTAAGCATATTGCGTAAGGATGTTCTAGATCCTGTGACTAGTGTATTGAATATAAATACGGAAAATTGGAACAACTCACTCTTTGAAATATTTTTAATTCCATTAACTAGTTTTGTAACCTTTACAGTCTCATCTTCAAATGTGGCACACAGAATTTCCGTCTTTATTTCGGTAGAGTGATGCCGGGTACTGGCTCTGTGACAGGGAGACAGAGAACTCTTTTACTCGTAATGTATCGCCACGAGCGACAGTTACATGGCGACATGTGTCGGAAAACCAATACTCCCACTTAGCGTGCAAATATGGGTGGTATTGCAGTTAATATCCACCTGGCAACTGCCGTTGTCATTGTGTATTGGCCACAGATTTATCGCCTTTCAATGTTAATATAAATAAGAAATTTCACCATCACCATAAGGTTTACTACGAATGTACATTACAAAGATGTTCAATTGAAAGAATAGCTTACTTTGTTCGGAAACAGTCTCTTGATTCTTGTGCACATAACACGAGGGCGTGCTGAGGAGTAGTGACTCCAAATGTTTTATTTGAAAACTGAAAACTTTCCAATTAAAAAACGTTAGTAAAATTCTAGATGTTTATTCCACGTATCTGCAGTCCTTTGCTGCTAGAGGGCTCCGATTTGTACCGTGTAACATAGCGGTGTGTGATGTAACTATGTCCGTGCTTGTGAAACAGCTCAAAAAAAATTGAAAGCACGAATTGGAAGAGTTGGTTCGCACGTGGAACACCTTCCTCTTCAGCATTGCAACGCCAAACTACAGCCGAGCGCTGCGACGTCTGCAGCACTCCGATGCAGTTCGCTCACTGTCGTCGATTGACCTCCACACGGACACGGCTTGGTCCCATCCGATTTTCATCTGTCTCCAAAACTTGCGGAACACATTCGAGGACTTTTATAGTTCGAAGCCGTGCAAGCAGAGGTGAGGTTGAGGCTCTGTTAGCACAATCAAATACTCTACTGTGACGGTATCGACAAAATCAACATTTTACAAAATGAGACTACGTAGTCCGATGACTACAGCTTCAGTGCGCTGCAGCTACAATTTGTTAACTTAAGTAAACACTTGAGTGTATAAATTTGTAGGGGGTATGAAATGGAACGATCACATAAGCACATTTGTAGATAAAGCGCGTGCGGTTCATTTGGACAATACTGGGGAATTGCAATCAGTACCAGATAGGACGAACAGGGATATTGAATTTAAACAGAGAAGGGCAGTAAAGATTGCTCAAGGTTGGTTTGACCCATAGGAGAATGTGACGAAGCTGTTCAAAGAACTGAACTAACGCACAGTTGATGATAGACACAGACTATACCGCGGAAGATCAAAGTATCGCGAGGAGACCTACTTAGAAAGTTTCTAGAACCGACGTTACGTGATGAATGTAGGAATATAGTGAAACCACCTACGTATGGTAACTGTAGGAAGCGTGAAGACCAGATTAGACTAAGCACAGCACGCACAGAGGCTTTTAAGCAGTCACATTTCGCACGCTCCATACATCAGTGGAGTGGGAATAAGTCATAATAACTGGTATAATGGCAAGTTCCATCTGCCATGCAATTCACGGTCGTTTCTAGAGTACAAATTATAAGCTGCCTAATTTTTGTTTCAATTTGGATTACAAGAAAATGGTTCGTCTTGCAAAATGTCCTAAATAAGTCTCCTCTTCATCGTCGTCATCGTCACCACCATGAGTGTTCTGCCCTAGGGCAGGTCTTCACATGTACCTCTCCATGCAGTCCCATCATTTGTTACCCTCTTGTTTTCTCATAACTGTTTTCTGTCCCTACACTGTCCATCACCTAGTATGTTCTGCGTCGTCTTCCTCTTCCATTCACTATTTCCTCCATACCATAAATAAACAATCTCTTCTCATTCAGTGTCCATGCTAACTGTGTTTCCTCATCCTGCTACCTTTAAAATTTCTCTCTGTTCTCCCACTCAACACCACCTCATTTCTCACTGTGCCTGCCTACTTTATCCCCTATCAACGCACCCACATAAAAGCCTCCTGTTATGAAACGTCTCGTTGGCAATTGCTATACGTGTTTTCACCTCCTTATTACTTCCAATGTCGTCCATAATAGCGCGTCGCAGTTATCTAAATGGTTCAAATGGCTCTGAGCACTATGTCACTTACCATCTGTGGTCATCAGTCCCCTAGAACTTAAAACTACTTAAACCTAACCAACCTAAGGACATTACATACATTCATGCCCGAGGCAGGATTCGAACCTGCGACCATAGCGGTCACGCGGTTCCAGGCCGAAACGCCTAGAACCGCACGGCCACACTGGCCGGCAGTTATCTAAAAACACTAAATTGTTCTGTATCTTCCTGCCTAACATTTTAGTTGTGCTTAGTTTTCTTGCACTTATCACCGGACATTTTGCCTTTTTCTTATTATTTGTCATTGCAATTTACTCATGTGTTGTTTAATTCTTTTAACATTTCAGTCATACTTTTTTCGCTCTCTGCCAACATCATATGATCCGCGAGTCTAATACATTCTGTACTCCTAACAACAACCAGCTCCCCTCTATTTCGTTCCATAAGTTTTTGAATGACCTGCTACAAATATATTTACACACTAAGGAAAATAAACGTATCCCGGAGGAATTACCCCAGTGCGATGGAAATAGATACATGTGATGTACGTGTAGGGGCAAATGAATGATTAGAGTTGCAGAAAAACTATATGATTAATTCAAGAGAAAGAGCTTTACAAATTGATAAGTCGATGACGTGTTGGTCCACCTCTGGCCTTTATGCGGGCAGTTATTCAGCTTGACATTGACTGATAAAGATAGTGGATGTCCTCCTGACGGATGTCGTACCAAATTCAGTTCAGTTGGTTCGTTACATCGTCAAAATCGCGACCTGGTTTAAAGAACCTGCCCATTGTGTTCCAAACGTTCAAAATTGGTTACAGACATGGCAGTCTTCCTGAGCACGTAAATACTATCTCCGTGTGTGGTGCGTAAATTGCCGGCAGGCACCTCACTTAGTGTCCCGAGCACAGTTCAAGACGCCAGAGAGACAAAGGGTGGACACACTGCATATTAAAGTCCACTAATAGGTGTCTGTACACTTACTGATAGGATAGTGTATTTCGAAATGTTAGCAAGGGCCAGAAGTTGGAGCATTTGTCTTTCCGCTTAAAGCTTACGTGGGGCGAGTCGTAGTATCTCTAAAAAGAGACACCTCTGACAACACTAGCTGAAAGTGGCCTTCAAACTAGCCGTGCTGCGCTCTCTACCTCCGGTTATTCTAGTGGCCGTCAGAGCTGCCGTAGCCGAGGCGCTCCCTGGGTAAACGGTGCGGACGTCTGCACTCGCTCCTGACGCTCTGTCACGAATTGTGAAATGTATTCGCAGATACCAATCGTAATACGACAACGGCTATACGATTTACTGGAAACGTACAGGATGTTCCGAAATTGCCGTCACTAACTGCTAGAACTTGTAGAGGGGACTGAGTACATAATACTCGTATTTTACATTTGTAACCCGCCTCCGGAAAAGTACCGTGTGCTACAACCATTTGGAAAAATGTTGGTAACGCTGTCACTTTGACAAGTAATTTGTTACACTGAAGAGCCAAAGAAATACCGTGTAGGGTCACCGCGAGCACGCAGAAGTGCCTCAACACGGCGTGGCATGGAATCGACTAATGGCTGAAGTCGCGCAGGAGGGAACTGACATCAGGAATCCTGCAGAGCTGTCCATAAATCCGTAAGAGTACGAGGGAGTAGAGATCTCCTCTGATCAACACGTTGCAAGGCATCCCAGATATGCTCGATAATGCTATACAATGTACTAGAAACGTACAGGATGTTTGGTGGCCAGCGGAAGTGTTTAACCGCGGAAGAGTGTTCCTGCAGCCACTCTGTAGCAATTTTGGTTGTGTGGGGCGTCGCATTGTCCTGATGGAATTACCCACTTCCGTCGGAATCCACAATGGACACGAATGGATGTAGGTGATCAGACAGGATGTATCTAGACTTATCAGGGGTCCCACATCACTCCGAATGCACACGCCATACAACGTCACAGAGCCTCCACCAGCTTCAACAGTCCCCAGCTGACATGCAGGTCCCATGGATTCGTGAGGTTGTCTTCATACCCGTACACGTCCATACTCTATATACATTTTGAAATGAGACTCGTCCAACCAGGTAATATGTTTCCAGTCATCAACAGTTCAGTGTTCGTACCGATGGGCCCAAATGAGGCGTAAAGCATTGTGCTGTGCAGTCAGCAAGGGTACACGATTGTGCCTTCGTCTCTGAAAGCCCATATAGATGATGTTTCGTTGAATGGTTCGCATGCTGACACTTGTTGATGGTAAAGCATTGAAATTTTATGTAATTTGCGGAATGGTTGCACTTTCGCCATGCTGAACGATTCTCTTAAGTTTCCATTCTTGCAGGATCTTTTTCCGGCAGTAGTGATGTCTGAGATTTGTTGTTTTACTGGATTGCTGATATTTGCTGTGCCGTCGTGAAATGGTCGTACCGGAAAATCCCCACTTCATCGCTACCTCGGAGATGCTGTGTCCCATTGGTGTTGCGCCGAGTATAATACCACGTTCAAAGTCATTTAAATCTAGATAACTTGCAATTGTAGCAACAGTAAGCGACCTAACAACTACGCCAGGCACATGTCTTACACAGGCTTTGCCGGCGGCATCACCAAATCTTTCCTGTTTACATATCTCTGTGTTTCAATAGACATTATTATACCAGTTTCTTTGGCATTTCAGTGTAGATGTTACCCAGTACATCTATTGTTCTACAGTTTCACTCGTTAATAACCAAAGAAACAAAAACAAAATCTGTCTTCATAGACACTGTTTTTACAGGAGGGCCCTTTCCAGTTCGAAATTAGAATGATATTAATACCTTCAGCTGCTGACGGGCGTTGATATACATCAACGAAGACAGGTGAAAATGTGTGCCCCGACCGGGAATCGAACCAGGGATCTCCTGCTTACATGGGAGTCGCTCTATCAATCTGAGCCACCGAGGGCGTGAGACTATAGCGACTATCTCGCGCACGCCTCCTGCGAGACCCACATTCTCACCTTGTATGTCCACACACTACATTCGTAGTGTCCTTTCGGACATGTCCGAAAGAACAGACACCATATCCATATAAATATATTTTCCAATTCGCGTGCGCTGCGTCTCCACGGGGCACCACAATCGCACCTGCTGACGGTGAATGCACCCTTTCTCGAAGACGTTGTGCAATGGTAACGAAAAGCGTGTGGAGAGGAGTCAGATGTTTTGGACAACGATCTTGATAAAGGCGACCAGCAGCTCTTCCAGTACTGTGAGCTTTGGCCACACACAATTCTCGTGTCGGTGTATTCGGCAAAAGTGTACTTAGCAGTTTTTCTATAACACTCAAAGACACATGGACGAGACTCGAACCAGGTCAGAGAGGAAACAGCCGTCAAATGACATCATACGATCCGACGTAAGTAACCCACCTCCAGTGACGATTACCCTGTTGCATACCACATTAGCGAAGGTGTATTTATACGGCTGTAGCATGGATATACCTTTCCATACATGGGCTCCTCTTCAAAATATCGTCACTCAGTTCCCTAGAAGTTTTTAACGGGAATTTTGGAACATCCTGTATCCCTTCAGTAACTATACAGCTGTTTCCAGAATTAGTTCCCTCTGCAGATGATTGTGCGCCGATATGAAACTTGCTGGCAGATTAAAACTGTGTGCGGGACCGAGACTCGAACTCGGGACCTTTGCCTTTCACGGGCGAGTGCTCCACTATTCAAGCTACCCAAACACGACTCACGCCCCATCCACACAGCTTTACTTCTGCTGTACCTCGTCTCCTTCCTACAGCCGTTGTACCACATTCGAAATATACGGATGTATTTCAGGATTTCGGCGTTATGCAACTTCTCAGAAACATGGCTGAAGTTTACTGTATATTGTTATCAGTAAACCCTAGCACCGTTTCTGTCTCCATATAAAAAAGTATTAGGTACTATTTTCATCATTTCTTGCACTATTAAAGTTGCTAGGTGTAGTAAAATAACACTAGTATCATACTGAAAATATCAATAAGAAGCGATAGAATTCCTATAAATAACTTGAAGAAAATCATTTTGGGTACTAGGCCATGTCATTATAAAACAGTGAAACAACTAAAATAACGACATTTCGACCATCGTTTGAACCATCCTCTTCAGAGCAGATAAATGCCACGAAATTCAAATCAGCACCAGCGAAATGAAAGTTCGATTTGGAAACAGTTTCTATTTCTTCTGTTTTATACTCGATTAATTTCCCGAATATCTCGTTCGTTTCGTAACTTGCTTTCTTTATACAAGGTGTTTCACATTTCTAGAGCTTGCAATTTTACCTACTAACTCATGACTGGAAACGTCATCTAACGAGGCTACGGAGCATCAAGAAACAGGCGCCAGCTCCGGCAAATGTATGTAAATAGAGTGTAATGCCGTGATTATGTATCAGTTTGAGATAATGGCCACAGTACTGGAAACGGATGAGTCGAAAGTTACAAGGGAAAATCGTTATCATACCTCTGACGGTGGAATACAATTTCTGGTACAGTTGTTGACAACTTTCAAAGGTGGTAGTATGGATCAAAGTAAGAAAAAATGTCCGTCAAACATGGGATACAAAATGCATACCTGAGGCGCTATGAGCACATGTTCAGTAGTGGAGATATGTTTTATGCCAGCGAAGATGAAAAAGTCCTCACAGCTCTTAAGGTATGCATTTTACAGCCCATGTGTACTGGACATTGTTTTCTTCTTTCGGTCCATACTACCACCTCTGAAAGTTTCCTGCCCTACATTTTAGCTACAACACTACCGGTACATACTGTCACACATATCAGGGATGTCTTCTCTTCTAATTTTCCGTTATAGGGACATAACCTCAAATTTATACATTTATCCATCATCATAGAAAATTGGTAATATCTTCATTGGATCTCCCTGTTTACATACGTTTTACAGACTCCAGAGCTTGTAACTTTGATACTCTGTAGCGTCGCTGGATGACGTTTCCAGACATCGATTCCTATGTAAAACTTCATCAGCTAGGTCCCCTCTACAGAATCGTTTAGTGTGTAGCGTGACATGTGAAATATTCTGTATGCAAAGTGAATAACATGGAAGGAGGAGGTAGAACCCCCCCCTCTCCCCCCCTCACTCACTCTCTCTCTCTCTCTCTCTCTCTCTCTCTCTCTCTCTCTCTCTCTCTCTCTCTCTCTCTCTCTCTCTCTCTCTCTGTCTCCGCCCCCCCTCCCTCTCCCTTCTCAACTACCAGCTTCCTTGTAAGTCTTACAACTGCTGTCTGATTTCTGGCCGAGTTCTAGATAACATGCCGTTGAATGTATTTTATCGCTGGTTGCATCTTAAATTCAAACTGTCATATCTATTGATGTCATAAATATAGGTTGAATGTCTTCAACTGATCTCTAGCGGCTAGTGTATTCTCTCAAAATTGATTTCCCTGTAGCTCGTCTTCTCTTATGTGTTCCATTCCTGCGTAGATATTTCGGATCTGTATTTTCAGCCACGACGTATGAAAGTGATGGTTCAGTAGTATTCGCACTTATCACTATTTGCCTTATTCGGTATTGGTGTTATTTTTTTAGTTTAGTCTGAAGATTTAGCAGTGACGTAAGCTAGCATAGATGTTGAGGAGTGAAGCAGCAAACGCCGACAGAGTCAGTCCTCGCCGGTGCTGATAGAGCCCTCTGGTGGCGAAGCCCTGCACTAGAGACAACTGAGTGTGTGAGGTACTAGCAGTGACACCTAGCAGCGAAGTGATGAACCGCAAAATGGCCGCGAAAACTGAGTGACTTAAATGTCCAGTTGCTGTTTATTTCTTCCTTTACACTATTATTCAAAACAGACTGTGGCATCATTGCTTTGTTTGTCTGTTACCGTATTTTTGTGTATTTCACACGTTAAAAAATAATTCTGTTCTCGTAACATATAATGCAAACTACATATCCAGTGACATTAATGTACACAGCATGTTACATTCATCATTCCTCTTCGCAATTTAGTATTACTAAAAGTTTTGTCCACACTTTTAAGGATTAAAAATGGATATGAGGCTTGGAATTTAATAGCAAAAGAAACAACCATACTAGCTGACAGTCTCTCTCTCTCATTAACAAAAATACGAAATGTAGGTTCAATTTCCTCCTTGCAGTGAGGTGTCTGGGCTACTGTTACATAATGGCGCGGTATAGCGGGTTAAAGAATTTTGAAGAGCAAGGGCAACTAAGTAAGTTTCTTGCAAAGAAACGTTATTGATATAATTGTACAACAATAATAGACGTTTGATATCCCTTTTCCTTACTTTACAGATTCGCTCATTACTTATGGCAAACACCTTGCCGAGAAGGGAACATTCTGCATCTTCGGCTATGGCCTTTACAATCTCTTTCATTCAACCAGACTTAACCTGTAGAGGTAGTAATATAATTTCTTTTCTATTCCACAAGATACTTTTACAAAAAGTAGAGGCAGAGAGATTGTCATGTAACTATTAATTTAAATATTATATGAAATATATGGAACTGTTAGTAAAATCGCCAAGAAATTCCACTTATTAATGTTAAGTGTTATCGGTTTGATTCAGCATTCAACTCACATAAACCCACGAGAAATATCGTTTTTCATAGAAAAAAAAAAGAGTTAGTGACCTGTGTCACATAAAACATCTCATTTTGACGATACAATAATTTGAGAAAAAAGAAGCCTGTGTTCGTTTTGGAAAATGCAATTAGTGAAAACAATGTATTTTTAAAAGGTATTGTCAACTGTTATGAAACAATTTGTCATACAGAATTTATTTATCACATACTCAATCATAATACTAAAAAGAACACATTGTTGGCTTGTGTGTTGCTACTGATATAATATTTTCCTTTTTCTTATGACTGAAATAATTTATCCTGTTTTGTCACTGAGAATTTGCGAAGTACAACATGTAATATATATGTCAGTTTTTATAGCCAAAATTTTTTTGAAATACCGATATTTAAGTACAAGAAAATGGAATATGTTTTGGTATTTATCTTAGCATCATTTAGTACACCAAGGAAAAGTCTTTTTTTAGTAAGGATTTTATTTCATTGTTGTAGAAAGTACCTCGAAAATATATGTAGATGTGGTCTGGTGAAGAAAGTGTGCGTATTAAAATTTAAAATGTTTGCAGCAGCATAATCAAGTTTAGTTTGCAGTGTGGGAGTGAACTCCACGTGCGATCCGAAGCACGGACCCCACTGGGGTACCCGGCATGCGCCACATGCCAGGGCAGAGGTGGAGGCTAGTGTTCGGAAGTCTGAAAATTCCAGCGCCGGCTGGGGTGAATAGCCCCAGCCAAGGCGCTGGAACATTACAGACCCCTTACCACTAGACCACCGAGGACCCCGGCCGTTTCCTTCTCTGGAGTCCAGCTAGTGGTCGTAGAGCACTTCCTGCTGTCCGTGTTTACACCGAGGCAGCAGTGGCGTGGTGTAACAGGAAGTGTTTAGCTGCGTCCGCTGGATGTCCACTTAGTGTGCGGCTTATGTACCCGGCTGACGTTCGTGTCGCTATAATGTCCTTAGTTGCGTCCGAATTATTTGCAGGGACCGAAAATATGCCTATGCAGCTACACGCAGCCGCACCTCACTATTTGAACCTCTGTGATTCGATCATGTTGTAAAGACCCATGTAAAAACTTCTGTTTATCGAAGAAACCTCCTGTGTGCGGTACATTACATAAACGGAAGCGATTGGCATAACAGATAGCCCCGTAAACATTTTGTAATGAAGTGTCAGCCGGTACGTAATACTCGATATCTGGAATGGTTTTATCCGTTATTAAGATAATCCTTTCACCCCTATACACTTCGAAAAATTCCCGTGTTTTCTCAGTAAAGCATAAGCACAGTACATAAATCCGTCGCGAAAATGACATCGAAGAAGTACAAGTGTTCGAATGCCACAGAAAAGAAGTGGGTCCTTGAAGGTGTGGAACGGAGAGCAGAACTAAAATAAGATGTAACGTCGCTGTAGACACTCCAGAAGCAGGAAGATCAGTTTGATGACGTCTCATGAGGAGCGAGGAATAAATTCACTCTCAAATAACTACTGTACGAGATGACTCGCCGCCTCTTGAAGGGTGTCATGGGCTTCTGCAGCCGTGGACTCGGCGAACCGTGAGTCAACGCGGTGTTTCTGGCCACATACATTTTAGCTGCGGGTTCTCCGACCTGCAAGGGAAGCCGCGACGATGGGGAGGCTCTGCCTGTCGTTTTGTAATAAGAACGCCCCTCCACATTTTATCTAGGCTTAAGACTGTCTATGCACATAGTGCATAGCCGTGTTTTAAAAATTATTTTTTTTTTACCTTTTACATTCTAGAACAATACTTCCTGTCTTATTTTACGAACTTTTCGTAGAAATGACGTAAATCTTAAACGTCTTAAATCCACCGAGTCATTATGTATTCTTAAAATATCCTTTAACTCTTTTTCAACACATAAGTATGTCTTACCTCTTTCACTGACCACCGGATTATTTTTTTTAAATTTCAGGTATTGATTTTATTGCCTTCTCCTTTAGCGTATTGATCAGAAATTGTAGGTTTAGATACCTTTGCCTTATTGAGTATCGTTTGCTATGCCAAACTTCGACAGCATTCATGGTCCTTTTCATCGAATTGATGACGGTAGATAGCTGACCGAAATCACTTCGAAATAAATTCTCTGAACGCAGATAACTTTGATACAGTTATGTTAGGTATCGAGGTATTACCTAACGCAACTGAAGCCAAGTTAAGAGTGAATTTATTTCGAAACAATTTCTGTTGACTGTCCGTTTTCACCAATTCCACATTTCAGATGGTGTACTAGGATTTTCCATCTATGGACTGACCATATAGTCTACGAATTCATGATATTTTCGCCACTGGGCATTTGCTACGCTGTTACCTTCCATGCATCATCAAGGCAGTCCGGTGGAAGATGTGCTCTGCAGCATACATGCGGCAAGACAATCGAACTACCTCTTCCAGTTCTTGTATGTCTTCCAGAGACGTTGCTTGAAATGAAAATTACAACTGGAAATAGATGTCTCTGATAACACTGTTTGCATATCTTAATTTGCAGCCATTTCGAAGTAAAGCAATGCAGTTTTAAATGACCACCCAGTTATGACATTACTCGGTCCGGAATAAAATATTTCACAATTATTTCGACTTTCCCCTGGTAGAAAAGCTAGTCTTCGGCGCTTCAGATATCAATAAGCAATGCTGTACAGTTGCTCTGAAATGTCCCTCCATAAGAAGAGATTTATTTTTACACATTTTCTCTCCTTCTTCGTAACTGATCACCTGGATTCATTTGTCGGGAACAGATTTACTATCAATTTTCTAAAAAACTTTAGTCACTTTCAAAATCTCTTCGCGGAGCTGAATCCCTGAAGTAGTGCCATGGTTATGGGGCTTCTAGTAGCTTCCCATACACAGTGCTGTGTTTCTCATAATTCGTCATACTTGCGACGTAATCTCGCAAATCTTGAAATTGCTTTCTAACTTTCGGGAAACATGCATGTATCGGGAGACCAAACCTCCTACTTAACGTGGCAGCGTGGGCGGTATTGCAGTTAATATCCATCTGGCAACTTGCGTTTTGTTGTCTGTTGGCCACTGGTCAATCTCTTTCCATTGTAAATTTAAATACGAATTGTCACCATATATCACCAGAATAACTCGGTCTGTTTTATTTGGTGTCGTCAGTAACATTGTACATCTTTACTATGGATATCTGCAGCCCTCTGCTTTGTACCGCGTAACATAGCGGTGTGTGACGTGATTATGTTGGTGGGTGAGAAAGAGCTCACAAAACTAAAAGCACGAATTCGAAGACTTCGTCCGCATGTGGACACACTCTTCTTAAGCACGGCAGTGCCAAACTACAAACGAGCGCTGCGACATCTGCAGCAAGCCGACGTCCTTGGTTCACTGCCGTCCATCATCCTACACACAGTCTCCATTTTCGTCTTTGTGCAAAACTAAGAAAACCTTCTAGCACTTCAATTGTTTCAAGCGGTGCAAGCAGAGGTAAGGTTTTGGCTTTGTTAACAGAGTCAAACAATATACTGTGACGGTGTCAACAAAATAGTATCTAGTTGGGGAAATTGTGCTGGTTCCGAGGGTGAGTGTGTTGAAAGATAAATTTATAGACGTGAAGAATACAGATGCAGAATGTTAATGAAGTTTGTTTTATTTAAAAAGCGTTGCGAGTTTTTACGTAAAACATCTGTCGACATTACTTTTCAGTGTGTCCTCGTACGGTGGATGTCTGAGAAAATACGTACATTGATCAAAATAAGTGGTGACATGAGTGCTGTTAACAGCACTACGTTTAAAACATTTTAACTGTATGGCAATTGCTGATTAATTTTATTTGCAGCTAGCGCGATTATATGAGTGGAGGAGTATTAAATTTAATGGTGAGCATTTATGTAATTTTTAAGCATTGTCTGTATTGCCTCGTCCTCCAATAACGCTCCGATCGGTAGCGTGATCTGTTGTCCGTCCATGGTTTTTCTGAACATTGATTCAGTGCTGAACCCAAACTGCTGGTTTGAGTTATTAAGCCAGGATAATCCTGTGCGTCGTGGGTCACGTATGCCGTTAATCTTTTAAAAAAAATGGTGCAAATGGCTCTGAGCACAACGGGACTTAACATCTGGGGTGATCAGTCCCCTCGAACTTAGAACTACTTAAACCTAACTAACCTAAGGACATCACACACCAATGCCCGGGGCAGGATTCGAACCTGCGACCGTAGCGGTCGCGCGTTTTTAGACTGAAGCGCCTAGAAACGCTCGTCCAAACTGGCCGGCCATTAATGTTTCCTTGAATTATTAATTTCAACAGGTTTTATTTATTGTTGCGGTATTGCGCTACCAAAAAATGGAGTTTTGCTCTCTGGATGCTGTTGAGAATTTCTGCGTCTTCGTACCGCCATATTTTTGACTATATCGGTCGATGGTATCCTTAATATTTTTCGATACGACCCCTTTCCAAATGCCTCAAATTTTTTGCCTGATACAGTCCATGACTCAGCTCCATAGAGTAGGATACCGAACGTGTAACATCGAAGTAGTCGAGTAGATGTGTGTGCTGGCGAACAGACGTGCCACTTTAGTGGAGCTGACCGCCCAGGCGAACAAACGGCTGCCACTAATGTTTCCTCAACAACGTACGGGCTTCCGCAGTAGGCACATGGTCCCTGCACCCATGCTGACTGCTCTTCATGGGCGTCGAAAGCTTGCATTTGCACGCCGGTACCAAAACAGAAAGTCCACTGAGTGCTACAGGTGGCCTCTACGTGTTAATCACATTTTATGCTCAATCGGACATATTTCCATCGGCGTGTAACGTCTGAAAACAAACGCCCTGCAACCCTGAGGGAGTGTTATGATGTGGGCTATGTTTTCGTGGCACTCCGTGGGTGATCTCGTTATTCTGAAAGGCACAATGGATCAACCCTAGTACGCACCTATCCCTGGGGACCATATCCACCGTAGATGCACGTGTAACATAGCTCGCAGTGTATGTGCGTGGTTCTGAAAGTTCTAGGAGGAATTTACCTTACTGCTCTGACCGCCAAATTTTCCGCCTTTAAACCCAATCGAGAATCTGAGAGGTCACCTCGATCGAGTAGTTTGTGCCACGGATCCTCAATCGATAAAATTCTATCGCAGCTGGACAGGTACTGGAGTCGGAATGGCTTCTTATCCCTGTCATTGCCTCATTCACTCTATTCCCGTACGTCTCATGCTGCAAAATGCGTTTATTCGGGATTTTAACACATGGTCAGATTACTGCGACTGGACAGTGTAATAATACTAATAAATTTCGCGTATTTCAGTGCCCTCGTTTAAGTCTTTCAATTGGACGGCACTTTGTCGACTTGCTTATCATTAACGTACACCAGTTGTCCAACCGGGGAAAGGGAATCGGCAGTTTAGCGTGGAATCCGCACCACATGTTGTTTCTACCGACTCCTCATATCATTGAGAGGTGAAGGCTGGATTAAAAGCAGACTGAAAAATTTATTGGTTCATCTGGGATTCGATCCCGCAATTCTCGATTTGCAGGCACGCGCTGTGCCGGTAGACCACCAGGTCCAACAGTTACGAGACGGTAATCGAACTGTATTTCGTCGTATTTTACGTCAAGTAAATGTGCTGTGGTGCAAGCCAAAGTAAATTCACGCTAAGGGCATCACATCCGAACACAGAAAAATGTGCAGTCAGGGAAGTACTGTAAGTGCAAATCGAACATTAATGCTCTAAGTAAAAAAAATCAAACTCTTCCATCTTTCGTAACGAATTGCTCTAAATTTAGAAAACAAACCAAAATTGTGAAAACATTTCATACAAGACTAGTGACAATTTTTTATGAGTAAAAGTAACCGGGTATGGTAACTCACATGGCGTGGATGAACAGTAGTGGCAGTTCGGTTATAATTCATGCCAGACTTCATTGACTAAAATTCACTTTATTACATTTCCGTCTCGCGTCTCGATCACTTGCCACACCCACATGAAAGATGTCATACACTGTCAGTGAATCCACCTGTGACGATGTCTCGCTAAGGACCGCCATATGGTGTCTTATCATTTTCTGTAACGCGTACCACGAAATACTTCGTTCATTTGGGCGATCAGGTCATAGTTGGGGGGACTCTACCGTATGAATACGGTGGATGCTCCAGCATGTCCCGCTGCCACATACGCGGAGCTCCTGCACAGGGCTCGTCGTTTGGCGTCTTGAAAGTTGGTGGATTGCAGCGCCGGAAGGAAAGATTGTTGCGCGCTCCGACCACGTGCCCTTCCAGTCTTGACCCAAGCACGTTTTTCGTGTTTCCCAAACATACTATTAAGGCACTTGAGCTAGCCTCTCCAACTTTGAAGTAGTACACACAGCAACTTACTCAAACACGACCTATGCCGCTTACTTTACTACTTCAGCCCACCATCTATCAGCAACAGAAAGCGTGCGTACCAAATGACTCTCATCCTTCATGTTACGGCACTGTGCTACTATTTTTTATCCAACACATGCAAAGACGCATGTGTGAGTACTTGTTATCTCCCGTCTTACTAGTGGCCTAATTATTGGGAGGTATATGTACCGGGTGTATGAAAAACAATAATACAATCTGGCCCGTCTATATTTCTGAAACTAAGAAACATATACAAATAATTTTCATTTTGATGAACAGAAACTGAAAAAGTTTTTTCATCCTTTTCATTGGTGTTCAATATGCATCCTTAAGATGCACGGAATGTGTCAATGCGGTGTTCAAATTGTACCAACACTGCAGCAAGCTTGTCTGGAGTAACAGTTTCCACAGGTGCTGTTATCCGATGTCTCAGTTCATTTATTCCTATTGGTACTGGAGGTAACGTAGGTATATAAAGAGTCTGTTACAAAACCATACATATATAATCACAAATAGTCAGGTACGGTGACCTTGGAGGCCAGTAATCTAAGGCTGAGTCATTTAGTCCAGTGTGACTGATCCATCTTTCAGAAATCGTTTGATTTAGAAATTCCCACACTTCCAGATGCCACTCTTGCGGTGCCCCATCCCATTGGTAAATAAAGTCGTTCGAATCAAACTGTGGGAAGAGAAAGTTTTCAAGCATATCGAGATATATGCTTCCTGTAACAGTGTTTCCGGCAAAGAAAAATGAATCATACACGTGTTCCCGTTAAACTGCACAAAACACATTAAATTTAGGAGAGTCTATTTTATGTTGTACAAATTCATGTGGTTGTCCCGTACCTCATATTGTCACATTATGACAGTTCACCTCTCCGTATAATTGGAATGCTGCCTCGTCACAACACTAACTATGGGAGAAAACAGCCATCCTCCACCTAGCCAAGAGTGAAATTACGGAAATTCACACGATGTTATCACCCTCACGAAGAGCTCGCAGTAGCTGAATTTAATATTATCTGATGCATAAACGTCGACGAATAGACGCCAGACGGACATCGGGGGCGTGCTGAGCTGTCGAGCTGCACGGCGAACGGATTTCTGCGGACCCCTCGTGAAACTGTGGCGGATGCGTTCGACGTCTGTGTCAGGCACTCGGGGACGGCCCGGCGATTTGCCTTTCCGCAAACATTCTGTTTCTCTTGATGCCATCGTCTAATGCTCTGTGCTGTAGGAAGATCCGCACAGCAGCTTGTACGAAAGTCACGCCGAACACTTATTACTGCCCACACTGCGCAAAATGCAGAACACAAAACGCTTTCTGTCGTCGCGACACCAGTTTCACTAGGACTGAAATGGGCGGACAGTGCTGCTGCCATGCGGTAACCATGTGAAGCCTGAGGGTTTGCTCTTTCCAGCACTACGCTATTCACGCACATATGTCGAATAACATAATAGTTACTTTTTAAAAAAAATCGGTTGATTCTTTTTGATACACCGTACATATTTACACTCTAAACCGTACCACCAAGAAATTACCCCAGTGCGAAGAAAATCGGTAGATGTGATGTACGTGTAGAGGCAAACAAATGATAACCCTTGCAGGAAAATTGGGTGATTGATTCAGGAGAAAGTCATAGCGCGTTGGTCCACCTCTGGCCCTTAAGCAATCAGCTATTCGACTTCACCTTGATTGATAAAGTTGGTGGATGTCCTCCTGACGGGTGTCGTACCATGTTCAGTTCAATTGATTCGTTACATCGACAAAATCCAGGCGTGGTTGTAAGGGGTTGCCCGCATTGCTACAAAATTGGGGAGAGAGGCGGCGATCTTGCTGGCCAGTTTATTGCCTGGTACGTACACACAGATGAAACTCTAAACATGTGTGGGGCATAAAATATCGTCGACACTGAAAGCGTTCCCAGCAGAGGTTAACCCCTCGTAATGACATAAAGTGGTCATACCGCATATTGAAGTCCACTACTAGGTGTCTCGATACTTTTGATCGGATAGTGTATTTCAGAATGTTAGCAGTGGCCAGAAGTTGGGATATTTGGCTTTCCGCTTAAGGCTGGTGCGGGTCAAGATACCTCTAAAAATATACACATCTGGCAGCATTAGAGGAAAATATCCATCACAGTAGCTGTATTGCGCTCTCTACCTACATTTGTTCTCGTGGGCATCAGAGCCGCCGTAGGCAAAACGCCCCCTGTGTTTTATATTGCGGAAACGGTAGTCGCGCCTGATGAGCTCTCAGAAATTATGAAATGTTTTCGCAGATTTCAATTATCGTGGGACAACAACTGTACAATATGCCGTAAACATGCAGTATGTTCCGACATCCCTGTTACAGACTTGTCGTGTAAAGGGGGACAGAGTACATACTACCCGTATTCTGTATTCTAACCCATCTTCTGCAACGCACCGTTTCCTCGCTACAGCCATCGGAAAACATGTTGGTAACACGACCACTTGCACAAGTAAGTGATTAGGTGTGACCCAGTACAACAATAGTGCCACAATTCCACTCATTAAAAGGAAACTTAATAAGTTTTCAGAAACACTGTTCTTTACAATACGGCCTTTTCCAACTCGGGTGCGCTGCGTCTCTTTGAAGCAATGCAGTCACCCCTGCTGACGGTGAACGCACCATTTTCTCAAAGTCGTTGCGCAGTTGTGGCGAAAAGCGTATGCTATGAAGTCGGACGCTGCGGATAACGAACTTGATAAAGGCGACGAGCTTCGCCATACAGAAGGATCATGTCGGTGTATTCGGCAAAAGTGCTCTCCGCAATGTTGCTCTAATACTGAGAGACACGTGAGTGACGTACGAGCCATGTCAGAGTGGCAGGACAGACGGTGAATGACATCGGACTTAAGCTCCTCCCCCCACCTCCTCCGCCTCCCACGATGACTACCCTGCTGCATACCCACCTAGCTAGCATGTATTCAAAGGACTGTAGCACGGAGAGTATACGTTTCCGTACGTGGGTCCAATTTAAAAATATTGTCGTTTAGTTCCTTCTAAAAGTGCTAGAATTTCGAAAAAGCTCTGTATCTGTCCAGTAAACTGTACAGCTGGTGTCACGCCACATTCGAAATATCCTATTATATTTCAGGATTTCGGTGTTATGGCACTTTGCAGAAACATTACTGAATTTTCCAGTATATTGTTATCATTAAAGCCAAGTACCATTTCTGTCTCCATACCATAAAGCATAAGTAACATTTATATCATTTCAAGCACTATTTCAGTTGAGGTTTTAGGAAAAAATATTTGTATCGTTCTGAATATATCGGAGAGAAGGGATATAGTTCCTACAACAAACTTGAAGAAAATCATTTTGGGTACTAGAACATGCTATGATAAACACTGAAAAACCAACCTACCGACATTTCGACCATCTTTTCAGCGATCCTCTTCAGGGCGAAAAAATGTCAGGAAATTTCAAATCAGAGCACACTCCACTGCAAAGTGAAAGTTCAATTAGGGAACAACTTCTATTTTTTCTTCTTCACCTTTGATTAATTTCCCAAATTCCTCGTCCTTTTTGTATGTTGCTGTCTTTATAAAGGTGTTTTACAACTCATGTTACACATTTTTTGTGCTTGCAGTTTTACATAGAAACTCATGCCTGCAAACGTCACGCAACGACGCCGTGGAGCATCAAAGTTACAGGCGCCAGCTCCGGTAAATGTATGTATATACAGGATGATCCGTGATTGTGTTACAAATTTTCTAGGATGATGGAAATAGACAAATGTATCGATTTGAGGTAAGAGCCCCTGTACCGAAAGTTGTAAGTGAAAATCGTTATCCTACTTCTGACAGTGGAATACAAGTACTGGTACTGTTGTTGCTAGGACTGTAGGGTAGGCAACTTTCAGAGGCGGCAGTATAGACCACAACAAGAAAAAATGTGCAGTAAACATGGACTCTAAACTGCATGCTCCTGGAGCTATAAGCACTTGTTCAACAGTGGAGATGGGTTTCACGCTAGCGAAGATGAACAAGTGCTCATGGTTCATGATGTATGCATTTTACAGCCTATGTGTACTGCACATTGTTTTCTTCTTTCGTTCTGTACCACCCCCTCTGAAAGTTTCCTGTCCTACATCTTAGCAACAACGATAACGGTATATACTGTCAGAGGTAACAGAAAGGTTTTCTGTTATACTTTTCCGATACAAGGGCAAAATCTCAAATTTATACATCTGCATCATCTTAGAAAGTTTGTATCATCCTCGTGGGACCCCTCTATTTTTGTAGGCGCCGATGCCTATAACTTTGAGGGTCTGTAGTGTCGCTAGATGACGTTTTCAGAAGTAGATTCCTATGTAAGACTTGATCAGTTAATTCCCCTCTACAGCCCCGAGTAATGTGAAGCATGACTTGTGAAACACCCTGTATATAGAATGAATAACATCAGGGAATTGACTAGAAGGCTGTCTCACTCACTTGTCACGTATTTACTTTCTTTTATGTCGTTCAACTCGTACAGCTGCTGTCTTGTTTCTGGTGGCGTTCTAAGTAACGTTTCGCTCGCTATATTTTATTCCTGGTTGCATCTTAAATTCAAACTGTATATTCTGGTCAACATTGTCAAAAGTTTTTTCTGTAACTAAAGATGTTGTAAATATGGGTTCTGTTTTCTCCAAATGGATTTTCCTCTAGATCAGCTTCTGTAAGGTGCTCGATTCCTCTGTAAATAGATTGTATCAGTATTTTCAGCTACGAGTTATCATAGTGGTGGTTTGACAATATTCTCACTGACCCCGATTTGCCTTATTTGGCATTGGTGCTATTACGCTTCTCATTTAGTGTGAGGATTTAGCGGTTATTTCAGCTGGCGTAGACGTTCAGGAGTGAAGCAGCAAATCCCGGCAGAGGGAGTCGTCGCCAGCTCCGCTGGAGCCCTCTGGTAGCGAAGCCCTGCGCTACAGACAACTGACTGTGTGAGGGACCAGTAGCGATACCTAGCAGCGATGTGGTGAACAGGAAAATAGTATTGCTAAACTTTTTATCCACGCTTTTTAGCATTTAGAATGTAGATATGGCATGGAATTTAGTAGCAAAAGAAAACAGCCATAGTAGCAGTCTCTCTCTTGCAATGCAACGTCAATGATACAATAGTACAACAATAATAGACCAACTGAATCTGTACAGGTAGTAATATAATTTCTTTTCTGACATGCAAGGTACTTTGATATAAAGCTGAGCCTGAGAAGCTGTCATGTAATACCAACAGAAATATTATATGAAACATGTAGACCTGTTAATAAAGCCGTCAAGAAATTCGTTTTTTAAATAGTATCTGTTTAATTTAGCATTCAGCTCACATAAAACCAGGAGAATTATCCTTTTTCATACAAAGAAAGAGTTTATCCCATTAGTGACCTGTGTCACATCATAATCTCATTTTGACACTTGAATAACTTGAAAAAAAAAAAACCTGTATTCGTTTTGATAATACACTTAGTGACAATTAGTCTGTTGAAGAAAGTGTGCATAATGAGGTATATTTTCTAGTGTGGGAGTGAGCTCCACGTGGGATCTGAAGCACGGAACCCACGGGGGTGCCCGGCATGCGCCACATGCCAGGGCAGAGGTGGAGGTTAGTGTTCGGAAGTCTGAAAATTCCAGCGCCGACCAGGGATTGAACCCCGGCCCGGTTGGGGCGAATAGCCCCAGCCGAGGCGCTGGAACGTTCCAGACCCCTTACCACTAGACCACCGGTGACCCCGGCCGTTTCCTGCTCTGAACTCGGCCGTTTCCTGCTCTGAACTCGGCCGTTTCCTGCTCTGAACTCGGCCGTTTCCTGCTCTGAACTCGACCGTTTCCTGCTCTGAACTCGGTCTGGTGGTCGTGTCACAGTACAGCACTTCCTGTTGTCGGCTGTGTTTACATCAGACGCTGAATGACGTAGTGTAGTCGGCAACATTAGAACGCTGTGGGGGGGAAGTGTTTACCTCCGACTGGTAGCTGTCCTCCTAACCCAGCTGAAGTAGCTTTACAGTTATCAAAGACATTTGAAATCAGCCTTTGCGACTGTATGCAGTCGACGCTTGTTAATCGTTTGTTGCAACCTGTTCCCAAATGCCTCGAGAAAACCGAAGAAACTTCTTCACTAATTGAGGCGAGTGTCATAGCAGAACGACCCACAGACATTCTATAATTACAATTCAACGCCTAGCTTACACCGAATAATTCTATTTGTTTCATCAGTTGTTTTAACAATGCACGAAATACCAAAGCATATTAATCAGTTGCAAATAAATTTCTATGTGTGCAGTTCAGGTCCGCGCAGTAGATTTTTCGTGAAAACGTCGGGATAAAATCGTAACAGGTGTTTCATATTAAATTACATAGTAATTATCAATATCTGTAATACAGTGGTCACACGGTTACTCACAGTTTTGGACTTTCGTAACACAGAAACGAGTTTCGACGCTGTGAAATGCAATAAGAAGTAGCAGGTAACGAATTGTTTCAGGGTTCCACCATCAATGCTGCAAACGATCATCGAGCGGAAAGATAATGTTGCTGATAAGTATTAAAAGGCGAAAGCAAGCAGATCGGCGAGGCGAGTCGCCGCATCTTCCTGAAAGCTTATGGAATTGGCTTACTCAATGCAGTTTACAAAAGGTATTTGTCGGAGGTTATAGCTTAACTGAACGCTAAATCATTAACGGCTAGTCTGGGAACCGAAGTCTCAGATACAAATAAGGAGTGACACGCCAGCTCCAAAGGCATAAGGTCGTTTATAAAAAATTTACTTCACAAAATTCATCCATTTCTGAGTTTATTCAGCATTGAAAAATGAATGAAGCTGAATTTACGTATTTTCGAACATTTGTGTGTGCCTTGCGTTTCAAATAGAAAAGCAAATAACATGAAAGAAAACTGGGAATACAAAAGAAAAAAAAGTCGAAATTTTATTTAGATTTTCCCCTTATTTCATTTAGAATAAAGTCGAGTTAAATAGAATTAATTATTCTAACTTTTTCTCTTAATTATTCGAACTTTTTCTTAGATCCTTTGAACTTCGAATTACGCACACTTCATTGTAACGGTCCCTTGAGCTTCGAATTTTCTAGAGTCTGCAGTAATGTCTAAAAAGTAAAAACGAATCTTCTCGTGCTATTATCCACGTTTCAGTGGATGCTGATTTGGTTGACCTTTTCAGTATATCTGTATGATTATAGAGTCCTAATCACCGTACGCAACGCTGTTACGGTAAAAACGTACGTTTATTTTTACCAAAGTTGCGTAAGAATGCGCTTCTGCCATGCATCCCCACTCCCTAAATGCGCCATCAGGCAAAAGAAACTTAATACTCTTTCCTTTGTTTTTCACCCTTCATCGATGAGAAGTGATAATGACTTGGCAGCAGAGACCTGTTTAGCTTGAGTGAGTGCTTAAACGAACGGCATGGACGAATAAAAATACAAAACAGAAGTATACGTAACGTCACGTAACCATGAAGAAAAGACTTCGTTTAGTTTACCATATCAGTTTATTCTTTTAAAACATCGTAAGTGGAATTTACAATTTTGGTCGCTTTCAACATCTAGGAACGTTCTTTGTAATAGATAAGTTTCTGATATTTACTTACAGCATTCTTGTGCCTTTTCCCCTTGCATTTGGAATTGTCTTCTCAGACTGCAGATTTCTGAGCAGCACTGATGCCATTAGCCTAAATTTATGTTGGTCTACAGCGCTGAGGTTGATCCCTCACCTGTGGTCTACTGAGAGATCATTCCAAAGTCTGGCAGGTACCCAAAGGCTTTTCGAGGGGCCGATCGTAGGGCGTCCAGAGGAAGCTTCTTGGAACGCAAATTCTGGGCGTTCACAGAAGGTGAGTTTGCTGGTAGTTCGGAACTCTAATAATAGGTTCGTAATTGGGCCCCCTTAGTAACATGGCTGCGAAGGAGGGGAAGGACGGCAGTGTGCACAAGGTGGGGGAGTCACTCCTGATTGCTTCCGGATGCCATGAAGAGTACAGGGTGCACCAAACTGCAGGTGGTGGCCCAACTCGGTGCCAATGGCGTATGTCGCTTTGGATTGGAGGAGATTCTCTCTGGTTTTGGTTAGCGGATATGGTAAAGACTGCCAGTCTTGTTTGCGAGATTAAGGCGGAGCTCACCATCTGCACCACCATCGACAGAACCGACTGTGGTCCTTCGGTGCAGAGCCGAGTGGAAGGTATGAATCATAGGCTCAGGCGGTTATGTGACTGCGTAAGCCTCAGATTCCTTGACTTGAGCCATAGGGTGGTAGGTTTCCGGATTCCGCTTAATAGGCGAGAAGTCCACTACACGGGTAGCGGGGGCGGCGTGGGTGCGTTTTTAGGTTAGAGGGTCTCAGGAAACCATGGCAATGGCTCCCGTCTAAAAGGGGTCAGGGAACACACAGTAAGGTGGTTGTAGAAACGATCGGTGTTGTAAATTATCGTAGCTGTGTTGGGAAAGAACCAGATCTCCAGGCCCTAATAGAAAGCACTGAAGCTCAGACAGTTATAGATACGGAAAGCTGGCTAAAGCCGGAAATAAGTTGAGCCGAAATTTTTTCAAACGACCTAACGACTTTCAGAAAGGATAGATTAAACACAGTTGGTGCTGGAGTATTTATTGCTGTCAGAAGTAGTTTACCTTGTAGTGAAACTGAAGTAGATAGTTCCTGCGAAATAGTATGGGTAGAGGCTGTACTTGTCTATCGGATTAAACTGGATCGTTTTACCGACCCCCGACTGAGAGGATATAGTTGCTGAACAGTTCAAAGACAACGTGAATCTCATTTCAAACAGGTAGCCCACTCACACAATTATAGTCGGTGGTGATTTCAATCTACCCTCGATATGCTGGAAAATTTATACGTTTAAAGCCGGCGGCAGGCATAAAACGTCATCTGTAATTGTACTGAATGCTTTCTTAAAAAATTATTTTGAACAATTAGTTCGTGAGCCCACTCGAAGCATAAATGGTTACGAAAGCGTACTTGACCTCTTAGCAGCAAATATTCCTGGATGAATAGGTAGTATCATGACGAATACTGGGATTGGCGACCACAACGCAGTTGCTGCTACACTGAATGTTGTAACACCTACAACCATCCAAAAGAAATTCAAAGTACATCTATTTAAAAAAAAAAGCTAATAACGCTCTTAACGCTTTTTAAAGAGACAGCCTCCACTCCTTCCGATCTGATCATGTAAGCGTAGAAAAGATATGGAATGATTTCAGAGAGATATATATACCACATAAATTAATATGTGATATACTGATCCCCCATGGACAAAACGGGTCAAATCGCTGTTGCAGAAGCAAAGAAAAGGCATGCCAAATCTGAAAGAATCCAAAATCCGCAAGACTGGCGAAGATCTAAATATAGCGGCTACTTCAGTGCGAGATGCTCTTAATAATTTCTGTAACAAAACTCTGTTTCGAAATCTGGCGAAAAAGCCGAAGAGATTCTCGTCATACATAAAGTACACCGGTGTCAAGACGCAATCAGTACCTTCACTGCGCGAAAATAACGGTGAAGTCACTGATGACAGTGCCACTAAAGTAGAGACATGGTTTTCCGAAACTCCTTCATCAAAGAATACGAGGAGAAGACTCTCTCTGGGTTTGTAGCGGTGGGCACCAATTGCCGGCTGCGACTGGAAGCAGACTTACACTCGAGTGTCCACACGAGTCACGGTGGATGCAGCAGCAGTGACCCTGTCGCGGTTGCGTGCACCACCTGCTATAGTGTCTCGTGTGCACGAAGGACGTCTGTGGAGCGAGCTGCAACTTTCTTAGCTCGCTGGACTGTGCAGTTAATGATTTACAGGGGCTGTGCTCCATGCAGCCCGCCTGGCAGAGGTGTGTTGCAGGGTGGCGGCAGCGCCTGACGGCTTCCACGACTGGAAAAATGTACTGGCGGTAAAAAGAGTCACAGCAACTTTCGATTTCTGACAAAGGCTGCAGCCAAAAATTTAGTTATAGAGTGTGATGGTCTTTTCTATGTGCCTGAGCGATCATCCTTACGGTGAGTTACTGACTACTCTGAGTATTTGCTCCAGTTACCTGTTGCGTGTGTTATCACCGCGGTTTCATTTCATCGACGTGGTGTCTGTGACACGTGAATGTCTGCCCACATGAATGGACTTCCGTGGCGGGCCAAAATTGCAGGCCATTTCTGTGGGTATCTCTAACGGATCGGGCCTGCCGATCCAAAGCCCATAGTTTGCCACTAATGTGCGGGCTCTGTCCTCTGACTTGGTCTGTGTGTGTGGCGTAGTACCACGGACCTAGGACTGTGGTGCCCCTCCTCGGCCCCAGGCGATGTGTTTCGCGAACCGTGACTGTCTCACAGCAAGTACATTGTACAGTGCGGCGTTTGATACAAATTTTATTTATTATAGTATCTTTTGGCACTTCGAAAGTAGTTTATATATTTGAAAGATTGGACGATAAGAAAAAAACTTGTGGCAATCGCAGGCAGTTTGTACACTATGACGTCAAGTATTTCTTGAAAGAAAAAAAAAGTCACACAATACCTGTAGATAATAGACATAACGCATACCATCACTGCTTTCATGAATGTGTCTCGCAACTCCAAGAAAATGCATATTTTTGTCACCAAATGGGTTTCGCTTTATGAAAATAAAATCAGTGATCTTAATGAAACATGTCTGCCATTGGGCTTCCTTTCTCCATCTACAAGCAGTTCATTACACAACATTTTGATGTTAAGTACTTACGATTTTTGTTCAGACGTTTAGAAATACAGAAGTCCTTACTTTTTTTGCATCTTAGGTCTGCACTTAGACTTGATACCTCAAAATTTGTCAGAGAAAAATGCTAAAACTTGTCTGGAAAAAAGGGAATTTCACTTGGGCAAAAGTTGTGGCAACCCTGTAATAGGTCTCAATTTTCAGTCTCATTGCAGCATTGTTGTTTAAGATAAGGTACAAGAATTTAATGGGTTTGAACCATTGCATGTCAGTCATCCATGAACTGCAAGGGAGAAAAGGTACATTGCATAACATAAAAAAAAAACGAGACTTGCTCTGTGAGGATTTTATACAAACTTGATTATGTATGTAGACAGTTCATACGTTCCGGGAATAGAGAATCTCGACTATTTTCACCCATTATCGACATTGATCCTGGCAAGATGGCGATCCCAGGGATTAAAAGATTTTCGAGAATGTTTTCATTTTAATAGTGTAAATATGACAAGGTCATGCAGGAAGCAGGCGACCAGTATTATTATTTTCATTTTAATAATGAACAGCCTCAGTTGCACCGCTTACCTAGACATTACCCAGGTTTCAGTCTTCAGAATAACAGTGTCTACTGTTTGTCCATAGTGGAGTTCCAGTACAGCACTCGTGGCTGCCGCGAAGTGGGGCCAACGCAGTGCCAGATAAGTTTTACAGTCTGACGATAATTTATGAATACTTGACGATGTCCACTATGGACAAACAGTAGATACTGTTATTGTGAGGAAGGTTGGGTTATACTGACTGAAACATAGGTAAATTCTAGATAAACGGTGCAACAGAGGCTGTTAATTATTAAAATTAATATTTATACCGTTGCTGACAGGGCCGCTAAATGTTGAAGATATTTAAGTAGTATTATTAGAGTAATTAGTAGCATTGAGGCTGACTGCGTCTATTCTGCGAATTTTTGCTTCACGTGTAACTTTGAACTTTGAACGACATATGCACATGCAGTAATCGCATATG
The DNA here is from genome assembly GCF_023897955.1 of Schistocerca gregaria. Taxonomy (NCBI): domain Eukaryota; kingdom Metazoa; phylum Arthropoda; class Insecta; order Orthoptera; family Acrididae; genus Schistocerca; species Schistocerca gregaria. The sequence continues at coordinate 48,124,496 of NC_064927.1, forward strand.
GATATCTGATTACGGCTAAATTCCGAAACGCAATACTGACATTCCTTGCGCGATATCTGACGTTTAGTATTGCGACCCAGTCAACATGAACGCAGAACTACTGATTGTTGTAATTTCAAGTTCGATGTTGGATAACAATTTCCGTGTGATATAATTACAAATTGCCAGTTTTCGGACTTTTCCTTTACGTGTATTATAAAACCTTGCTTCTTTCCAATTTTCATTACTGTAGGTAAACAGAAAGTGCCCTATAGGTCTGTATATTTCACAGCGTGAAGGGAACACAACCGCAGTACGTGAAAAAAATTTCAATTTGATACATCTCCCCGTTCCTGAAGCAAAGGATGTGCAACAGACAGACGAAAAACAAGGGTTCCGTTTTTTTCCGATTGAGGGACGGAATAAAAAAAAAAAGACAAATTATTATCAGTTTCAGAGCATATGGTAGCTACAGTTATAAAAGCTTAAGTGGTATATTTAGACAAAAACATGGCACACTACACTTAAAAATACAAAAAAGAAAGGCACTGAGATTCGAACTCGCGACTTCTACTGTTCTTGCACGCTCATTATCGCTAGACTACCAAGCCCGACATTAGCTTTTTTATGCTTATGGGGGTGGGGGGGGGGGGGGGAGGAGGAGGAGGAGGAGGAGGAGGATGATTTATTGTAATTGGTTGTCATGCCCAGATAAACATACACGTAAACGCGATCCTGTTGCCAGTTACAGAGCAGTAAAATGCACAACTCGCATCAGAAACTCAGTATATTGCTTTATTTGTGTTATCACATATTCGAGCACAATTTCCATCTGTTCTTGTGTAAACTTTTAAGAAGCTAATCGCCATAACTACGCTAACGTTTTTGGACAAGAGATATTTTTTGTACTCTTACTGTCAAACTCTGTGTTACATTTTGCGTCGGTAATCACGTGCTGATTATCTAAATAGCAGCCGACAGTTAATAAATGTTTTACTTTTTATCAATGCACCTTGTATGCACGGATACGGCTGTGTACAGTTCTCAGAGATTATCAGCATTAGCTTCCAAGCCATCCACAAGGAATCAAGAGTGGCATTAGAGCCACCCTGAAGTCTAGGCTGGTCTTCACGGTGGCACGAAATCTTGGTCAAGCAGAAAATTTATAATTCTGAACTCAGGCGTAGCGAGGTACCTCAGACTGAATGACCCCCCCCCCCCCCCCCCAACCCTTCTAAGCAGCATGGATTCCGAAAATATCGATTACGTGCAACCCGACTCCAACGACAGTCTGAAAACCACGGATCAAGGCAGACAGGGGAAAATGGAGTTTACTGATTTCTGAAACGCATTTCGCTCACTAGCACAACTGTGCTTATTAAATGATTTGGGTTTTGCACTATCTATATTCTCGAAATACATGCTGGCTGGCGTTGAGGTCGTTCTGTTTGACCTCAGAATATGTTCTAAGGTACTACAGCAAATCGATAGCGAAAAATAAAACTGTGCACTTAAACAAGCGAAAAAATGCCGTACCCTATTACCGCGATGCCAAAGAGTCGCAGTTGTAACGGCTGAAATCATACAAATACAATGTTGCAACACTTAGTAGGTATAAGGAATGTCACGACCACAATAGTCTGAGTTGTAGGTAAAGCAGCAAAACAGTGCAGCTGATAGTCGCCGTGAATTTCCGCCAGCAAGCGGGCAGACCCCTTGTAACTCAGGGCAGGCTGCCGTTTCTTGTGGTCGAACAGCGAACCCCTTACTGCATTCCACAATTACGCCCATGGCGAAGGCTGTGATACTGAGACGAGAAGAATTTAGTGCACGAAGTTTGATTGCTTACACATCCACACTATCTTCGTTTAGGACTTAAGCTCACGTACTCTAAACACTCCCACAGTGGCAAATGATGAAAGGTTTCTGTTCCAGTGTGTGCTGCAGTGTTGGCTCTTGCTATACCGTGCCCAGTTGACTGTGTTTTGCCTTGCAATGCATAACAAACTCATCCACTCGCAGCTGCAACTTTTATTTATCATCATCCCAATAAACCATGAACCATGGATCTTGCCGTTGGTGGGGAGGCTTGCGTGCCTTAGCGATACAGATAGCCATACCGTAGGTGCAACCACAACGGAGGGGTATCTCTTGAGAGGCCAGACAAATGTGCGGATCCTGAAGAGGGGCAGCAGCCTTTTCAGTAGTTGCAGGAGCAACAGTCTGGATGATTGACTGATCTGGCCTTGTATTACTAACCAAAATGGCCCTGCTGTGCTGGTACTGCAAACAGCTGAGAGCGAGGGGAAACTACGGCCGTAATTTTTCCCGAGGGCATGCAGCTTTACTGTATGGTTAAATGATGATGGCGTCCTCTTGGGTAAAATATTCCGGAGGTAAAATAGTCCCCCATTCGGATCTCCGGGTGGGGACTAATCAGGAGGACGTTGTTATGAGGAGAAAGAAAACTGACGTTCTACGGATCGAAACGTGGAATGTCAGATCCCTTAATCGGGCAGGTAGGTTAGAAAATTTAAAAAGGGAAATGGATAAGTTATAGTGGGAATTAGTGAAGTTCAGTGGGAGGAGGAACAAGACTTTTGGTCAGGCGAATACAGGGTTATAAATACAAAATCAAATAGGGGTAACGCAGGAGTAGGTTTAATAATGAATAAAAAAAATAGGAGTGGGGGTAAGCTACTACAAACAGCATAATGAAGGCATTATTGTGGCCAATATAGACGCGAAGCCCATGCATACCACAGTAGTAGAAGTTTATATGCCAAGTAGCTCTGCAGATGATGAAGAAATGTATGATGAAATAAAAGACATTATTCAGATAGTGAAAGGAGACGAAAATTTAATGGTCATTGGTAACTGCAATTCGGTAGTAGGAAAAGGGAGAGAAGGAAACGTGGTACGTGAATATAGATCGGGGGAAAGAAATGAAAGAAGAAGCCGTCTGGTAGAATTTTGCACAAAGCGTAACTTAATCATAGCTAACAATTGGTTCAATAAGCATAGAAGAAGGTTGTATACATGGAAGAAGCCTGGAGATACTGACAGGTTTCAAATAGATTATATAATGGTAAGACAGAGATTTAGGAACAAGGTTTTAAATTGTAAGAAATTTCCAGGGAGAGATGTTGACTCTGACCACAATCTATTGGTTATGAACTGTAGATTAAAACTGAAGAAACTTCAAAAAGGTGGGAATTTAAGGAGATGGGACCTGGATAAACTGAAACAACCAGAGGTTGCAGAGAGTTTCAAGGAGAGCATAAGGGAACAATTGACAGGAATGGGGGAAAGTAATACAGTAGAAGAAGAATGGGTAGCTTTGAAGAATGAAGTAGTGAAGGCAGCAGAGGATAAAGTAGGAAAAAAGATGAGGGCTGCTAGAAATGCTTGGATAACAGAAGAAATATTGAACCTAATTAATGAAAGGAGAAAATATAAAAATACAGTAAGTGAAGCAGGCAAAAAGCAACACAAATGTCTAAGAAATGAGATCGACAGGATGTGCAAAATGGCTAAGCAGGGATGGATAGAGGACAAATGTAAGGATGTAGAGGCTTGTCTCACCAGGGGTAAGATAGATACTGTCTACAGGAAAATTAAAGAGAACCACTTGTATGTATACCAAGAGCTCAGATGGAAACCCAGTTGTAACAAAAGAAGGGAAAGCTGAAAGGTGGAAGGAGTATATAGAGGGTCTATACAAGGGCGATGTACTTGAGGACAATATTATGGAAGTGGATGAGGATGTAGATGTAGATGAAGATGAAATGGCAGATACGATACTGCGTGAAGAGTTTGACAGAGCACTGAAAGGCCTAAGTCGAAAAAAGGCCCCCAGAGTAGACAACATTCCATTAGAACTACTGACACCCATGGGAGAGCCAGCCCTGACAAAACTCTACCATCTGGTGAGCAAAATATATGAGACAGGCGAAATACCCTCAGACTTCAAGAATAATTCCAATCCCAAAGAAAGTAGGTGTTGACAGATGTGAAAATTACTGAACTATCAGTTTAATAAGTCACAGCTGCCAACTACTAACGCAAATTCTTTACAGATGACTGGAAAAACTAGTAGAAGCCGACCTCGGGGAAGATCAGTTTGGATTTCATAGAAATATTGGAACACGTGAGCCAATACTGACCCTACGACTTATCTAAGAAACTAGATTAAGGAAAGGCAAACCTACATTTCTAGCATTTGTAGACTTAGTGAAAGCTTTTGACAATGTTGACTGGAATACTCTCTTTCAAATTCTGAAGGTTGCATGGGTAAAATACAGGGAGCGAAAGGCTATTTACAATTTGTACAGAAAGCGAATGGCAGTTATAATAGTCGAGGGACATGAAAGGGAAGCAGTGGTTGGGAAGGGAGTGATACAGGGTTGTGCCCTCTCCCTGATGTTATTCAATCTGTATATTGTGCAAGCTGTAAAGGAAACAAAAGAAAAGTTCGGAGTAGGTATTAAAAGCCATGGAGAAGAAATAAAAAACTTTGAGGTTCGCCGATGACATTGTAATTCTGTCAGAGACAGCAAAGGACTTGGAAGAGCAGTTGAACAGAATGGACAGTGTCTTGAAAGGAGTCTATAAGATGAACATCAACAAAAGCAAAACGAGGATAATGGAATGTAGTCGAATTAAGTCGGGTGATTCTGAGGGAATTAGACCCTTAAAGTACTAAAGTAGTTTTGCTATTAGGGGAGCAAAATAACTGATGATGGTCAAAGTAGAGAGGATATAAAGTGTAGACTGGCAATGGCAAGGAAAGCGTTTCTGAAGGAGAGAAATTTGTTCACATCAATTATAGATTTAAGTGTGAGGAAGTCATTTCTGAAGAGAATAGAAGCTTTCGAAATGTGGTGCTACAGAAGAATTCTGAAGATTAGATGGGTAGATCACATAACTAATGAGGAGGTATTGAGTAGGATTGGGGAGAAGAGTTTGTTGCACAACTTGACTAGAAGAAGGGATCGGTTGGTAGGACATGTTCTGAGGCATCAAGGGATCACCAATTTAGTATTAGAGGGCAGCATGGAAGGTAAAAAACGTAGAGGGAGACCAAGAGATGAATACAGTAAACAGATTCAGAAGGATGTAGGTTGCAGTAGCTACTGGGAGATGATGAAGCTTGCACAGGATAGAGTAGCATGGAGAGCTGCATTAAACCAGTTTCAGGACTAAAGACCACAAAATCCCAATGATCCCTTTTGTGCTGTATTCATATGAATTTATCTTATGTTTAATACAATATACAACAAATAACTGTTTTTATAACACAAGAAATTATATGCTGGAGAGATCTATTCCTTGATGTTGTGATTCCATTTGTCACATCATATATTTTTGTACAGTTGAGCAGAGCTATTCACTTATACTGTAATGACATTTGTTAAGCATGTGGTTATTGATCTTCTTATGGGATTGCCAGACATATTCATTGATGAAATTTCATTTGTCACATGAAATTAAATCCTTATACAGTTTTGCAGAGCTATTCACTTATTACAGCATAACATTTGTCAAGCATGTGGTTCTTTATAACAGTTTTAAATTTATCCCAATTTTCCAGCTCTTTGATATGTTTTGGTAGTGCATTAAAATGTTTGATGCTTTGATTACATACATGCTTCTGACTTTGGGTCCTTGTTCCAGCGTGTAAGTGGAGAACTTTACATTGCCGTGTATAGTAATATGTATTGGTTTTAATTTTGTCCTGCTTTCTTTTGATCACCAACAGACATTTTGGAATGTATAATGATGGAATTGCTAAAATTTTCAATGCTATAAAATGGGGCCTACAACGTGTTTGATGTGGGTTCTGGGTCATTATCTGAATAGGGCGTTTTTGTAATTTGAAAATATAATTTAGGCAACAATTTCTTTTTCCCCAGGATACTATCCCATAGGCTGCAATTGACTGAAAATATACTAATCTGGTACAGTCAACACTACAAACTCTTAGAATAATTCTAAGTAAAAAACATGCTGAATTTAGTTTTAGTGCTAAGCTCACCACACGGCATTTCCAGTTTATCTTCTCATCAGTGTGCATACCCAGAAATTTAGCACACTGTACTGTTTCAAGTTGTTTCCCTCCATAGTGGGATGTAGGTCGTCATGTTCACTTATTCTTCCATATTGCACATAATTAGTTTTTTTTGCATTGAGTGTTAGCTTGTTTGTGCTGAGCCATTTTTGTGTATCTTGTAGGAGATGGTCCACAGTACTGTGCAATGACTGCTTCATATAACAAACAATTAAACTCGTATCATCAGCAAGTAACATGATTCTAGCTTTTCTCTGTGACATCTGAATATAATTAATGAAAATGGGGAACAGCAAGGGGCCTAATACACTTCTTTTGGTGCTGTAATTTCAACCACCTCCATCCTCTTTTCCAGATACAACTCATGCCACTTTTTTTCTAGTCCTCTGATACCTATAGCTTCAAACTTTTCCAAAAGTATGCTGTGGTCAACAGTGTCAAAGGCTTTTGACTGATCTAGATTTACCCCGAAAACACTTTTTGCCTCTTCCAATTTACTATTTATATCTTTTGTGTATTCCAGTACAGCTGTTTCGGTACTTCTCCCAGCTAGAAATCCGTGCTGATTACTGTTTATCAGATTCCACTATTAAGATAATGTGTGACTCTATACATCATTAGTATCACTAAAATCTCAGAGAAAGTTGGGAGAAGTGAGACAGATTTGTAGTTTCCTGTTTTAAACTTATCACTCTTTTTCATCAGGGTAATGAATCTAGAAATTTTCAGTTTCTGTGGAAAAAACTAGCATATTGTGTGACGGAATACAGTTGATGTGCTACACTGGGTTTTTTTTTATTGTGTAGATACACGGTCTGGTCCATCACATTAATGTGACCAAAATCGACATGCAGTGACCACTCACAGATGGCACCACTAGCAGTCAAGGGTATGTAAAGTGTGTTGGGAGCCACAGAAAAGAGTGCAGTTGTCACTGTAAGTAGGAGACAAGATGATGTTGAAATGTGCACAGTCATTGGCGTTTGGGGAAAGGGTGGAAGCATTTTGGAAAGACTAAGTCTGTAAACTGTTCGCATGTCAGTGTGGTAATGAAAAGAGCCTCTACTGCTTGTCTTTATGCTTTCCGAGACCTGCCATGCCCAATTGAGAATGGAGTGCTACGGGCAGGGCCCTCCAAACATATTGGGATTTCAGTGCTCTAGTTCACAATTTAGACAGAATTTGGCATGATATCCCCCAGGAGCACATCCAACAACTGTAACAACCAATATCAAACTGAATTATTGCTTTCATATGGGCTACAGGTTGTCAATGCATTAATGACTCCCTCAGTTTGTGATGCTCTTCCTGTTGACCAACTCATCCAAGTGTTCTGAAATTGTAATCATTTGTTTCTGTGCACATGAACATCACATCTACTCATTTCAACCCTTTGGATAATTTCTGTGTTGTGCAACTTTCTTCTTTCCTTAGAGTGTACTTTAAAAATTGTGTTAACAGCCTTATAAGTTTGCCATCTTAAAAGAGGACACAGGTCCCTTTGAAGTGTTGTAGATGGAGTGGAACTGATATCTGCCAGTCATCTGAGCTTTCACTGCTGACGTAAGCCACATCATTGAAGAGGTGTGTATGTGCCAGTCGACTATAAGGAATCAGTGTAGTACAATGGATTGAAACCACAGATTAAAGCTATTGTTTTTGGATGTGCCAATGAATTAAGCTGCCCAATTTCTTGGTGTGTCAGTGAAAACTATCCAGCTTGTCTATAAGGAATGCTGTACCACATAATGTGGCATAATAATAAAAGTGGCCACTTTAAGATCCTAACTTGGAGTTAGTCATAGAGACGAACGCTGTAAGTTGCCATTGACAGTCAGTCTCAAACACAACAGGAATCGCTGCAGACCCAGGTCTACTAGTTTTCAGTCAAATATTGTGATGGCAAGTTGCATGCAGTGGGACGCTTGCAGAAGACTACTGAGGCATAAAAATGTTCATGTTGTCAGTGGAGCAAACACCACACAAACTGGACAGTAGGTGAGTTGAAATGTGTGGTGGTTTTGCCTCTTTCTGAGAACATATCAAAGGCTGTGACAGCACAATAAGGTTTTTAACCTGCAATTGACAGAGGATATGCAGATTGTCTCAAAAGTTACAGCATCCGAACTAATTAGACCTAAGGTATTCAAACCATGTTTGGCTTATGTGACATAGTGTCACAAAGTTTTTATGGAGTTTAATCAGTTTCAGCTTGTGTGCACCAGTGGTGGTGGGCACAATTTCCAGTCTGTTATCAGGGTCTACCTACATTCAGTACATTATATCTGCATCACCTGTGGCAAGGGCAGAAATGATTTTGTTCATTAAATTTTTGATGTGGTTGACAGCTGCTCGGTCGACTCTGTCCTTGGTATATGCTGATAGAAACAATCCCACCTTTCTAATGCCTGGTGACCTAGAACACAAGGGAATAGGACTACCCCTGCCAATTCAGCGTACCTCGTAACACCCGGTCCACAACATCTGCCACAGCCTGAGCCCAGTGTGCCAGTGGACCATATTACTGGAAAAAGACTGTGTCTCGGAAGTCAGCCATTCATAGTAACAGCCTGAGCATATCAAGGTGACTGTTTTTATTTATTTATTTATTTATTTATTTATTTTTTTTGGGGGGGGGGGGGGGGTGGATGGTCACAGAATACCATCAACCGCCAAACAACACAACACATTCTCTATCATGTACCTCTTCCATCACAGTATGTGGATTGGTAATATATCATTATCTTCTCACAGGATATGTACATACTCTGAATTGCCAACAAAACTGGCACAGGCATGCATATTCAAATACAGGGATATGTAAACATACAGAATATGGCACTGCAGTTGGCAATGCCTATATAAGACAACATGTGTCTGGCACAGATGCTACATTGCTTAGTGCTGCTACAATGGCAGCTTATCAAGATTTACGTAAATTTGAATGTGGTGTTATAGTGGGTGTACGAGCAACGGGACAAAGCATCTCCAAGGTAATAATGAAGTGATTATTTTCCCATATGAGCATACAGTGAATATCAGGAATCTGGTAAAACATTAGATCTCCAACATCATTGCAGCTGAAAAAAGATCCTCCAAAAACAGGAGCAACAACTGAAGAGAATCGTTCAAAGTGACAGAAGTGCAACCCTTCTGAAAATCGCTGCATACTTCAATGTTGGGCCATCAACAAGTGTGAGAGTATGAACCATCATCAATATGAACTTTTGTAGCTGAAGGTCCACTTGTGTACCCTTGATGACTGTACGACACAAAGCTTTTTGCCTCACTTGGGTCCATCAACACCGATATTGGACTGGAAACATGTTGCCTGGTTGGACGAGTCTCGTTTCAAAGTGTGTCGCGCAGATGGACACGTACATTCATGGAGACATCCTCTTGAATGGACACTGTGTTGTGGTTGGCAGGAGAGCCAACCCGTATACCTAAAGGAGGCCGAAATGCACGCATCTCAGCTCACGCAGGCTGGTGTGATGTCTGGAACATGACAAGGGAATTAGAATTGAGAAAAATGGATGTAGCTGGTGGAATACTTGACTTTAATCCATTAATGGAGAGCTTCGCTCTTTATGATACATGATTCACAATATCAATAGTACGGATACTGGCGCCTTGCTAGGTCGTAGCAAATAACGTAGCTGAAGGCAATGCTAACTATCGTCTCGGCAAATGGGAGCATAGAAGTGAGTGAACCATCACTAGCAAAGTTGGCTGTACAACTCAGGCAAGTGCTAGGAAGTCTCTCTAGACCTGCCGTGTGGCGGCACTCGGTCTGCAATCACTGATAGTGGCGACACGCGTGTCCGACGTATACTACCGGACTGCGGCCGATTTAAAGGCTACCACCTAGCAAGTGTGGTGTCTGGCAGTGACACCACACACTGCATGTCAGCAGGGGACTGTTGAAGCTGGTGGAGGCCCTCTAATGGTGTAGGAGGTGTGCATTTGGAGTGATATGGCTAGGTATGACCCTGAAAGGTGACACATACATAAGCATCATGTCCATTGGGGATTCCGATAGACTTGGGCAATTGCAGTAGGACAATAACACACTTGGCATGTTCTGAATTGCTACAAAGTGGCTCCTGGAACACGCTTCTAAGGTTAAACACTTCCACTGGCCACCAAACTCCCCAGGTTTGAACATTGAGCATATCTGGGATGATTTGCAATGTGCTGCTCAGAAAAGATAACTCACATAGCCCTCTATGCAGCATTCACAGTGTCAATTCCTTCCATCACTACTTCAGACAATAGTCAAGCCCATGAGACACAATTGATTACTAAACTCAGCCAGCATCCAGCATGCACTGTACAACTGATGCGTGTTATGAAGATATAATACACTTTGCTCAGAGACAATAAAATTGTGTGGGTAAATACTTTATTCAAAACTGAACATGAATGCCCAAAATTAGAGAAATAGAGTGAAGTTCCAATATTTGCAGCTCTTTATATGTACATGAACTTTACTTTTAAAAACAAGAGTAGAATGTTTAGATATATCATGCAAGATTTTATATAGTGATATCAATGTAGGTAAGATGCAAAGAGAGATTGAGAGGGGGCAGTTTTTTTTTTTTTTTTTTTTTTTTTTAAATAGTAAGTCTTCATAATTGTGAAGGCAAGACTTGTCATTGATTTGGTGGACTGGTGCTGTATCTGTGTTGAAAGATATTTCAGTTCCTTCAAGAAAGTCAAATTTCTTGCCTGGTTCTTTTTGACACTGTTTGCCACAATTCTTGCCCAGTAACTCATTCTGCAAAGTTGGATTTGTTCTGTATGTTAAGACAGAGTGCATCACTGTGCTTCTACCAGTTTGTTTATTGCACAAGTTTGGACATACCTGACTTCTGATATTCTTGCTTAGTGCTTTCAGTACTGTGGATGATATTATTCTGTATTTTGTTGCTTGTGAAGAAGCTTGTTTGTATGACATACAACTTGAAGAGGTTGGCAATTTCCTTGAGGAAAGTCAGCTTATTAGAAAGATGGTCTTCCTGTTTGTGGGTGGTTGTCCCAAAACTGGTTGGTTTGATTTATGTATTACAGCGGGATTGTATTCATAACTGGAGGCATCTGATTTTACAATTTGTGTTTATTGTTATATTTCACTTGTATCCATTGGGTCTTTAAGCATGTGATTAAACATTCTTCTGAAGAACACTTTTTATTGTGATCTGGATAGCAAGAAGAGTTACGGGTGGTAACACTGGTAATTGTTGGCTTCGTGGAAATTTGAGCATTTTTATATAAAGTTTTGTTAATGTTTTCTGGTGTTTCATTTCTACAGTGATGTGAAGTGAATTGAATTTTGTGGTATAATTTATTAATTTCTTCAGCTAGATTTTCTATTTCCTTTGGTTGTTCTTTTGAAAAGAATAAAATGAGTGTGTTGCAATTTTCTGTATTTACACTGAATAAACTTAATATAGGTCCCTACAGCTGTTGTGCTATAATCTAGTATAAATTCCTGCAGATAAGAAAGGAATTTTCAACTCATGTTCATATAGATCCATAAGCATTGCACTCATATGCAATACTTATAGAAATGCTTCTGGTTGTTATTCAGTTCAGTGGCTCTACATGTCAGCAGTTTCTAGTGACTTAATGCATTACTGTCCCAATAGTAATTTTTGCCACACCTTGTGTGTTTCAGGACCTTCCAAGCAGAACACTGCCACCTCCCGACAGTTCTCTCAATGGTTTTAAGTCTCACAGCCAGACCACTAACAAGGTTTTACCTCCTGCTGAACACCAAACCCACAGACAGTCTGGTTTTCTTTTTGTGAAAGTGAAAATTGAACCATTGTGGTGGCTAAGATTGTCAGTTTCTATTAACATGACACAGGCAGAGTGGTGGGTATTATAAAAAAAAGAAAAAAGAAGAGGTATGAAGTCCCATATCTTGGCTAACTGTTGTTGACTTCTTTGATTTGTTCAGCAATGCAGTAATCACAGCAGAATGCCAAAGTTACAGATTGTATGAGGTGAAATGAGACATTACGTTTGAAATCATTACAGCCCACTATAAACTAGTGATTGCTTCTCGCAAGTGATCAAAATGCGGTCCATAAAGAAACCTTCATTATTCCAGTAGGCAGCGGGTCATTGATGTTTAGTATGCTTGAGAGCTGTTCTTTGTTCACACAGTGTTGTTCATGAACAATAACATCTTAGGCATGTCTTGACCTAACAAAAACTCTTAGTTAATGAGCAAAATATATATGTCTTTAAAGATAATTAATTCCAAATGCAGTCATTTGAACTTTTTACTCACTGAGGCAAGAATTCCTCTAAGGGTTGAGATGGATGACCTTCTGTGGTGGTGGTGGTGGTGGTGGTGGTGGTGGTGGTGGTGGTGGTGGTGGTGGTGGTGGTGGTGGTGGTATAGGTGAGGGGGGAGGAGGGGGGGAGAGGGGAGGCCTTGTTCTCTCATGTCTCATGACCCTAGTCAAGAGGACCAACTGTCATGCCTTGATTGTCATACATAATCCTTTCTTTGTGCTATCAGTGTCACTAGATCTTTCAAAGGAACATAAACAGTTCACTTCATTTTTCTGTCTCTTCCCAGCCTTGAGAACCCAGTTTCATGCAACACCAAGGTTATATAGCCACTGGCCTGATTCTCACACATTCTAATTCCTCGTAACAGAAACCCAGTCTGTACAGGTACATTGGTCAAGATTTTATTTTCTTAAAATATAGTTCTGTCTCTGGTGTTCCACACAGCAGTCAAAAATAGTTTGGCTGGATTCACCAGTGTAGTTACGTCTGTATTCACAGGGTGTACTACACATCACAGAGACCCTAAGGCAACCTGTCCATAATATATGGTTTATCCTTTTGGGCCCTAGGACAATGCCTATTTTGCTATTTGGAGAACCATAAGTAGTTTATCCCGATTTTTCACTTCTCCATTTCTTGATATGTCCCAGCTATATATCACTTGATCCTTAGGTTTTGAATTCAAGTGGTTCTCGTCACAAACAATTACAGCTCTTTCTATCATTGTATTTGAAACACCTACCTTCTGAACTGGATGGTCCAAAACCCTGCACCCTGAGACATACACGATACTGTGGTGGCTTGTGGTACACACCTCGGCCCATCTGATTTTCATTTTACCAAAACATCTAGGATTGGCAACCTTCCTTCTCTCACAGTTCACATAAGATTGCTCATGGTAAATGTTGAAACCTTGAGGCTTTACTCAAATCTGAAGATATTGTCATGAGGAACTTTGTTCTCACTCAGAAGATTTCTTAACATCACAATATTTAAACATATTGTTCAGCGTATAAAAAGGAAACATTGTTGCCATTGTGAAGGAACTACCCTGAGACTAGTTCCAGGCTACCTGATGTGTGGCACACAAAAAGAAGCAACTATTAAACTGTAGCATACATACTCACCGTGTATCGCAACATGAGAGACAGAGAGCAAATTATAATATATATTTCTAAATACTATTTCCATAAACCTTCAAGATACTTTCATTCTGTAACAATATGTTGTCTTCTCAAGTAAAAGTATTTAATTTCCAGTTATACAGATATTGCTTACATGCCTGTAACAATATTTGCACTAAAAAAAAAAAAACTTTAATCCAATTTCTTCTGCACATGTAAAGCCACTGGCTCAGTGCTGCAGTAAGTATTATTGACATGGCTCAGTAAAGCACTTGCTGGTTAGTTCCCCATCTAAAAATTATTTAGCTCACACAACCTCCCAAATGTGCACACAGTATTCAAAGTGGAAATACGTACTGAGTTGCATGTTATTTATGTTGACTACCTGGCCTGTCTTTTATGTGAACTCTACATCAAAATAGAAATGTTATACATTGGGCATGCCATAACCTTGTAACACACATCTTTCCAGCCTCCCTTCTTTCGCCCCAAAATATGTTGTGCCTCTTTAACTCATTAATTTCAGCTCTTATGGAAAATTGCTCCCTGACTTGTGTTTCCTCTTTGGAAACAACCAGTGGACAGTGCAAATACATATGGAGCCACACTTTCCCATGTAATAAATGAGTGGATGAAATTTGGCTTCTTGTTAGATACATTCTTCTGAAGCAGAAATGAGGTATTGGTTCTTGCTAACTTGTCACTACTCAAACAAAGTTTTTTTCTAGTGGCTTTGGATAACAGCTCAAGTTTTTATGAGTTGTAATCTTAATTTCTTTCATAAATGTGTATTGAGGATTTCTGGTATGACTGGGTGAAGTAAAATAAACGTCTCATTTCATTGACATCTGTTATACTGTACTTGTTTGGACCAAGTTTATTTCTACAGTGTCTGCCAGGATGCCATTGTTTATCAATGAACAATGTAAAGTAGATGAGAACAACAAGGTTTAGGAGCATACGTGTCACAACCATTGTAGTGGATGTGCTTCTGTTGTGACTAACATTGTGTGAATGTTTCCAACTGGATGATAATAAGACCATGGTCAGTACTGGAACCTGCAATATTGGTAATTACTTCTACTTGCCAGTCATTCCCTGAAAGTACCCCATCTTGCTCCTGCCCTTCTGTAATAATATAAAAATGAAATAGAGTGTCTTCCAGTGTAGAGCCTCTTGTAGAATTTTAACATTTTAAAGTAGTTCCTAGAACATGTTTCAGTATTCAGGTTGCAAAAGAAATTTTAGGAGCATCTGTCAACATTTTCAATTGTATAACTGTGTCGAAATGTACATACGTGTTGATCAACAGTATTCCATTTGTAAATATTTCAAGAAAGATGCTCTTTCTAATTTATGAAATCCCACATCAGTAAAGTGGCAATCTATGGGATCAAATTGAGGCAAATGCTCTGAATACTTAAACGTTACAGGTTTAATGTTGAAACTGATAAGGCCTACAGATGCACTACTGGTTATTTATACTAAACAGAAGCCTTAGAACAAAATGAATAGCACTGAATGTAAACAAAATTTGAAAGAGGATTTTTTTTTTAATTATTAAGCCCTGGCACAGATTGCATTGACTTGTTTATCGAGTTTTGTATTGTCATCAAAGATGATAAGAGCTAATAAATTTATTGTCAATAACAATGAACATGAAGGAGTTGCAAGACAGACTTATATCAATTGGCCAAAATTGAAAACTACAATCAGATAATGCGAGAACAAGGAGACAAAAGTGACAACACAATCTGGATCTTGGTGAAACAAACTCAAATGAATACAGATATTATTTAGTTACATTTATTAGATATTCTAGTTCCCCACAATAATGCACAATTGCCTTTGGCTATGAGTTTAAGCATTATTGCAGCAAGAGAGAATGGATGTAAGGAATTTCAGTGTGTACTACAAGTATTTTGATGAATTTTCATTTTCAACAAGCAGTACATTCTGGCTGTAGTGTTGCTTGCTGTAGGCATACAATTTTAAATGTATTGGACCTAATTATTGTTTCTATTGCAAACGTGACTAGTGTTAGTGATCATGTAAAAACAGTAGCACATATTATGTAGCTCTACTTGCTGAAGAGCTACTCAGGTCAGAATATTACAACCTATTTGTAGCCCACCTTATTGGTGAAATTATTGTAGATGTTAAGTTTCATTTAAGTTGTCATTTGGAACAGAAGCGCACAATAAAGTTTTTTGAGACCAGCAGAACTGCTTTTCACCCATGTATGTATGTAGTTCTAACAATTTTTCATCCACTGAGTCTTCCACCTAGCCTATGGTTTCAACACTATGTAGCAGTGACAGACTGCAAAGTAACCATCGGCATACATCGATGTTTCTTAACCTAACTGTTTCTGTAAGTTGATGATAAAATTAACCTTTAAGTAATATTACGCATGTTGAGTGATAAAAATAATCATGTATATAGCTGCACATTAAATAGTGTTCCATGGAACTGTAGTGTCAAATAATATATATAATGCATGGTCACAAATTATAGCACAGTGTTTGCTAATGTTGTAACGTCCCTACGAAATGGTTGAAATTTACTGTTCTTTTCTGTAAAAGATAGATGAATTTTAAAAAATGCTAATGGTCTTCTTAATTTTGTTGGTTCCGTTGTTCCGATTACCTATTATATATATGAGAAATATTAACAGTGAGGCTGTTTTGTTTTTTTGTATGGCATGGAGTAATTACTTCATAGCTTATCCCAGAGGTTAAAAATGTTGTACTGCATGAAAGACACTGTAATTCTGCAGAGTTGTAGTTGTACTACCTTTGAGCTGTGTACATTTTTAAGTTACAAGCGAGTATTTGCTTTATGCTGTAAATCTCTTGGTAAGCTTTCCAGTGAAACAACCAGAAATCTGTGTGCAAATTAACCTCATGTAAGCAGTGTAGGTAATGGTGACAGCTCTTTTCATATACAAGGTGTATGAACACAAAATACTACATATACACACTTTTCATGTGTTTAGGAGAGAAAAAGAAGCTTTTTTTTATGTGACTGCCTCTAAATTTCTTTTTTTATAGGGGGAGACGATGTTGGTATATGAAGCACTGGTTACCAGTTCAGCTGAATGCATTGTCATTATTCACACTTGGTTGTTTTGAGCAAGCATATTCCAGTTGTACCATAATGTAGACAGGCGATATTTTCTGAAATGCCCCTAAACCAATAGTCACACCATATCTCGAGCATTCCTAACATCAAAACTTTAATGGATCCACATGAGCAACATGGTTCACACCAGTGACATGTAATGAAGTGTATCTCTATCCCCTCTGACCCCACAAATTCTTTGTAAATGTAGTTTTTTTTCACAATGTATGCAATTTTTTTAGGAGCAGCTGCAGGCAAGAGAGTAACAACCTCAGGATAAAAGCTAGTAGCTGTACAGGGCAGAAGAGTTGGAGCTTGACTAAGGTAAGTCAGAAAGTACCTCTGCCCTTGAATCACATTACCTGTCATGACTAGAGAGAGATAAACAAAACACAATGTTTCAACATAGTTTCCATCATAAGCAAAAATTTACATTAAAAGGTGACGGGCACTTCAATTGAAGTTCAAAGTATGAGGTGCATCCTGAAAGTAAGTATCAAATCATTCAACTGCCACTGCAACACTTGTGTTGTAGGTTCACACATTTCTCTGGTTTATTGTCTTTCCACAGTTGACTCTGCAGCTGAATTTTGTGGTATTTATATTTGTTAGTGATCAGTCAAAATCTTTAAGACAGCCTTTGAGCCCAGTGACTGTGAAGTGTGCTCTGTTATGTTTTGTTTCAACACACAGAACATTAAGCCAGCTGAAATTCATCAACTTGTAGACATTTATGGTGAGGAAGTGGATGAGACAGTTGAAGAAACACGATGAAGCATGTGTTGGACAGCCTTCTGTTGTCACTGATGGTATGGGTGAGAAAAATTCATGAAAACACATGGTTCACAATAAGAATGTATTTCAAAAACTGTTTTGCATGACTCAGTTATAAATTGCTTAAATTTTTGTGAATTGTGTTTCAAAAATGCTTACAGAATCATGTACCTTGGCAGGGTTTTGACATTTCAGCACTGAATACAGTGATAAGGAAGATGAATTCTTAAATAAAATTATGACTGGTGATGAAACTTGGGTTTTTCATGACACTCCAAAACAAAAACAACAATGTATGGAGTGAAGGAACTCAGAATTCAACAATATTCCTCCTCCCATCCCCCACCCCACCCCCCAAAAAAAAGAAATCAGAATGAAGTTGTCAGTGCAAAAAATCTGGTGCGATGGGTTCTATGACCAACAAGGCATTCTGCTTGTTGAGTTCCTTCTCCAAGCTGAAATCATGAAAGTGGTGTGATACTGCAAAACAGCGAGAGAACTCCATCACACTATTCAAAACAAAAGATGTGAAATTCTCAATCGAATTATTATGTTGCTTCATGACATCACGTTCCATTTCTGCTGGTGGCACTGAAAACCTTACTAAACAATTCAGTTGGGAACAGTTCGACCACCTGATCTCACCTCTTCTGACTACCACTTTTACTTCAACATCAAGCAGGATGAAGGTGCTTCCACGCCAATGATGATGTAAGAAAGTGTGATCAGTATTGCATGTCTTCACCGGTGGCATCTTTCTATGAAGAGGGCATAGAAAAGTTGGCTTACTGCTATGATAAATGCCTGAACAATGGTGGCTGTTATGTAGAAAAAGAGTATTTTTTTCAAAAAACCAAATTTTAGTCTGAAGAAATGATTTCATGAGTCCTTTCCCCCCCACAATGGTACTTAATTTTCCGCCATGCCTTGTATATTTTAATTTGATTTGATTTGATTTCTTAATTAATCCATGTAACAACTTACATTGTGTGGATTTCGTCAGCAAAATCATATACAATACAATATACCTACAAATTATGCACATAAAATTAATATTTACACAAATTTTGAAAGTATGTTACATTATTTTCATAGCCTTATGTAATTTTCTTATAGTACTGTAAAATTTTGGATTTCATATTTTAATTATCTTTTGGTTTACCAATGTGGGTACAAAAGTTGACAGAGAACATCCCACATCCTTTTCTTTACTGCAGCCACACAATGGGGATACACAAAGCCAATATGAATCACCTGTTTTCTATCAGCAGCCATATTTGACCATGAGATGTGTTAAGAATGTTATTTAATCTTCTGGATCATACACAGGGTTATTCGGCTGCCCCTGCAACATCAAGAACCACACCCATGATTTTAATCTTCTCTCCTCCCTACATGCACACTGTTAGGCCTACAAAAACAATGAACAGGACCTTTTTGTATTAAAATTAACTACATTAAATTTGTACTGGATTAATTTTTTGTTATTCAAGAAAAATGCATTTGGGCCTCTAGTAAAAATGTGCACCGCCTCTCTACCCCCCCTCCCCCCCCCCCCCAATATGACTACATTAAATTTCCCACAAAAAAGATCCTGTTCATTTTTTATATAGGACCAGTAATTTGCATGTAGTGGGTGTCAGAAAAGAAAATCTTGCCCATAACATTTGTAGGCATTGCAAGTTGCATAAAACCCATGGGTAGGGGTAGATTAATCATCCGGTACAAGTTTTTTATGCCAAAGAACTAATATAAAATTTCTCTGGCTTCATAAACAGCTCAAGAAACATTTTACACCACATTAATGTATAGTGTTTGCAGTTTTCTTGATCAGAAAATCCTTTTTCATTGCTTTCCTGACCACAGAAAATTCCTACATACAGCCAACTGTTTTTGTTGTTGTGGTCTTCAGTCCAAAGACTGGTTTGATGCAGTTCTCTATGCAAGCCTACATCTATTTGAACCTGCTTACTGTATTTCCCCTAACTCAAATCCCATTAATACCAAATAGATGATTCCTTGATGCATCAGGGTATGTCTTATCAACCAGTTCCTTTTTTCACTGAACTTGCGCTGAAAATTTCACTCAGTACCATCTCCCTAGTAATTTGATCTACAACTGCATAATTATTCCATAAGCCACCTGTAGGTGCATCGCAGAGGGTATCTAGTAGCAGTCATAGTCATCTATCCACCTCCCTAACTTTGTGTTCACTGCTGCTGCCTATCATGGGGAGGACACAGGTTCAGATTCCCGGACTGCCAGGGATTTTTCCCGGGTGAGAGGACTGGAATGGTGTACATTCACTCTTGTCATGCCAACTGAGAAGCTACTCAAGCAAGCAGGGCTCGAGGTCAATAAAACTGACACAGGCAGGATAGTGGTGTGATGGACGTCATTGGCAGACGATGACACGGTGGTCGGTCAGTACCGATGGACAGAGTTTACCTTTACGTTTTATCCATTCAATCATCAAAATTTTTGTTCCCAGAAACACATTTCAAAAGATTCTATCCTTTTCTAGCTTTAACTGCTTGTTGTTCACATCTCGTTTCGGAGGAAGGCCACATGTCTGGCAGATACCTCCAGGAAAGACTCATCCACTCTTGACATATTCCTCTTTTTCAGCCTGTTTTTCATTTTCCCTCTGTGTCAGCCATCATCAATAATTTTGTTACCCAAATAACAAAACACATCTATTATCTTCAGTGTCTCATTCCTAATCTACGAGGTTTGTCCGGAAAATATGTATAAAAGTTAAATAATAACTTTATTTTACAATTATTCAGGTATTACAATATGGTCTCCTTCAAAGTACTCACCCTGAGACATGATACAGTTCTGCCAACGCCGTTTCCACTGTTGATAACATTGCTGAAAGTCTTCAGTTGTGATGTTGTTCAGTTGCCGTGCTTTTTCCACTTTGATGGCTTCCACCTCTCCCAAGTGTCACCCCCGAAGCCCCATTTTGGGAACATGAAGAAGTCACATAGAGCTAAATCGGGTGGTCTGTCACGGTGATTAGGCTTTGGGCCAAAAACTCGCGCACGACGAGTGACGTGTGAGCAGGCACATTGTCGCGATGAAGGATCCACCTGCCCCCTTTTGCCAACTCCGGTCGAACTTGGGCCACACGAGCTCTGACACGTGTCAGAAGTTCAACGTTAAAATTTCCACTCACTCTCATGCAGGGAGGGACAAATTTCTTGTGAACAATGCTCCTAATATCAAAGGAAACAATCAACACTGTCTTCACATTGGTCCTTGATTTTTGCGACTTTTTTGTTCTCAGTTCTCCGGCTAGTTTCCATTCCTTGCTTTGAAACTTGAGCTCCACATCAAATTTCTAAAACCGGGACTCATCTCCAGTGATGACTCGGTTGAGAAAGTCCCCTCGTTGCTCTGCTTCCAACCAATCATCACAGCACTCAACCCTCTTTGCTTTCTGTTCTGGCGTCAAGAGCTTCGATACAATTTTTGCTCACAATTTCTTCATTTCAAGTTTTTGTGAACGATTGTTTTGGGGATTGACAGCTTGTCAGCAATCATTCTGACTGTCAATCTATGGTCTTTAAGAACACAAGGTGCTGCACACTCCTAGCTTCACGCAGAGTGCTCTGACTTGAACTGAGCATTGATGGGATTGATTACAGCAGTAGTCCCACCTGTTGGTGACTGCAACCTGTAACATAAAGACATTATTCAACTTTTATATGTATTTTCTGGACAAACCTCATGTAATGGACAATCAAAAACTTCCCATTCAAGGGTGTTGCCACAGAGTGTGGTTACAGAAGCACTGACATGTAAGCAATGTGTGGCATTTGTGCCTTTCGTAAATGTAGAAATTGGAACTATGGCAGTGTTATTACCAAATATGTCCACATACTGTTGTTCTTTTATCTGCTGCTGGAGGAAAAACACTGGTAGACATCCATCATACATTGAAGAATGTGTAGGAAGCAGCACTTCTGTTGAAAGCCACCATTGTGCAATGGTGCATCAAGTTAAATAATATACATCCCCATAATGCAGACACCAGCTAAAGTGGGAGACACTCGAGTAGCCACCCTACAGTCTTGATCTCTACCTGTGTGCTTATCATGCCTTTGGTCCCTTAGAAAGGTCTTGAAGAATCAATGACTCCTTTTGCAAGAGGGTGTGCAGCAAGCAGTGATGGACTTCTTGACAAAGCAGGACACAGTGTTCTACCAAATGGGCATCTTCAACCTGGTGCACTTGTAGGATGATTGCTTCAGTTCTCATGATAATTTTGCCTGATTGGCAAAAGTAGCTGAAAAGCTTCTAGCCCCAGATAGTTGCTGTAATGTCTCACACAAACACCACCACCACCTACTTTTATGGTGACCCTTCATGGGTACGCAAGTCAAATGTCGAAGCTCCACCTTCATTAGTGTAGCCACTAAGATGCATTGTATACTGTAGTGTAAACAAAGCGGTGAATATTGGGAGAATCAAGAACTGTGTAGTGGTTGAATACCTTCATTTGAAGGGAATGATGTCCAAGGAAATTTTGGAGGGCATGTCGAATACACTTACAGACAGTGTTCCGTCTTGCGCAACAGTGAAACACTGGGCATCTGACTTCAAACACAGAAGAATGAGTGCGAGAGAAGCATCAAGGAATGGAAAGCCTGCCACTGATGAAACAGTGACTACAATTCATGATGCAGTTTTGCAGCATCGTTGTAGCACATTGAAACCACATTTGGAATCTCTCACAGGCGTGCTCATGACACTGTTGAGGATATTTTGGGAGTGCTGAAAGTTTCATCTCGGTGGGTCCATGACGACTCAAGTGCAGATCAGATACAGGAACAGGTACAGGTGCAGTGTTCTGAAGAAATTATCCGCCAATTTGAAGTGAATGAAGATGGCTTTCTTGCAAGGTATGTCACAATAGACAAAATGTGGGTTCACCACTTTGATCCTGAGACAGAACAACAGTCACAGCAATGAAAACTTCCTTCACCCTCTACACACAAAAAAAAACCACATGCAAAAGTCAGCTGGTACATCTACATCTACATGACTACTCTGCAATTCACATTTAAGTGCTTGGCAGAGGGTTCATCGAACCACAATCATACTATCGCTCTACTATTCCAATCCC
This sequence comes from Schistocerca gregaria, assembly GCF_023897955.1. Classification (NCBI taxonomy): domain Eukaryota; kingdom Metazoa; phylum Arthropoda; class Insecta; order Orthoptera; family Acrididae; genus Schistocerca; species Schistocerca gregaria. The sequence continues at coordinate 48,147,010 of NC_064927.1, forward strand.
GAACAGTGAGCGGGAAAAACGAACACCTAAACCTTTCTGTTCGAGCTCTGATTTCTCTTATTTTATTTTGATGATCATTCCTACCTATGTAGGTATGGTGATGGCATTGGTCTTCTGTGGTGCAAAAGGGGTAATTATGGTGGATTACTTGCTAACAGTTGCAACTATCAATGCTTTATACTGTTGCATCCTCCTGTGCCATTTGAGAGAAGAGGTAAGGAAAACAAGGTCTGGAAAATTGGCTCACTGAACTCTTTAGCATGAGGACAATGCACAAAGACCTCGCAACATTGGAAACTCTGCATGACTGCAGGTTCGAATTCTTGCATCACCTGCCATATTTTACATATCTGACTGTGTCAGACTTTTTCCTTTTCCCAAACCTAAAAAAAATACCTCAAAGGATGATAATGCAGTGACTGATGCTTTGTTGGACTTGAAATCAAAGACCTTTTATTTGAATGGTTCGCAGAAGTTATCTGAGCATGCCTTCAAATGTATTAGTGTACACAGGTATCATGTAGACAAATAAATTGATATTATGAAATTTCTTTCATTCTTTATTTGTTAGGGTAGAAGCTTTTCGACCCCTTCTGTACAGCTTCCAAATGGAAACTCGATGATCATCCCTTGTAACTCCCTCTGCATCTCCCGATATGACTTGACTACATTCCATTATCCTTGTCTTATGTTCATCTTAGAACTGCTCTTTAACACACTATCCTTTCCATTGTCTATCTCCTTAGCTGTCCCATTCAACTAACTACCATTTGGCAGACCTGGGTTAGATTGCTGGTACTGCCAGTGATTTTTCCTCAGTGGGGAGTGACTGGTACAGAATGCACTCAGTCTTGTGAGGTTAGCTGAGGAGCTGCTTGACCAATTAGTAGTGGTTCCACATTCAAAAAATCCCAGGAGAGAGGTGTCCTGACCAGTTGCCCCTCCATGCTGCATCACATTACACCACGGGCAGAGGACAACATGTTGTTTGGTGGAATTTTACCATTTATAAAACAACCAACGGAAATTCCAGGTAGGAATGGCATCAATGTATGATTTTTATCCCTTCCATTCCATTCAACTTATCTTCCAAGTCCTTTCCTGCCCCTGATATCAAGAGCTTTATCTTTTCTCTCTGAACATTAATTCCTTTGTCTTCTTAGAGTCCTGTTCCTCACTCCAAACAACAAGAAATTATTGAAATGATGTAATTAAAACTGTATCATTTCTCTGTCTGAAGTTTAACATTGGAATATGACACTGTAGGATAGAGTTCCAATGACATTTGTTGCATAACCTAGAAAACAGTATCAACAATTGTCGACATGATTTGAAGTATTTTGTGGCTCAGCTCACCATCCAAATATATTTAGCAGTACAATTCATTGTGGGCTCTAGGTCGTAAGGTTTCAGTTAATATCTTGACTTGCAGATGAAAGAACAGTGTAGTTTTTGCTAGGCCAAATTCTCCAAATGTAATCAACAATTAACACCATGTTTTTAAGGCTTTGGCAACTGGCTAAAAAGAGTCACTTTTAAATGGACACTGATTTCAAAGTTGTAGAATTATAAAAACAAATTATAGTTCATGATATACACTGAGTTCACTTTACTCAGTCCAACAGATAAAACTGCACTTGGTTCCATATGACGTCAAGTCCAAGACTTCGTCCAACACAACTATTCTCATTCACTAACCTCACTAAAACCATTGAGAAAGTTAACAACGATAGCACAACCCAACTCACTGGTGCAAAGCATCAAAGGCACATTTTTACAATATTAACTTCAGGAACTGTTCTGGTGTTCATGAAAAATTATAACAGTTTTTATTTGACAGAGAAGTGCTGTGAGGTATTTTCATAACCAAATAATTTCAAAATGTGAAACACATGCCATTTTACAGTTGGAAAATAAATGAAATTTATAATGTAATTAATATTCTCAAACATCAATGAAACAAATTGTTACAAACAAAATATCAATCCACAAGGCTTCCATTTTTGAACAGCAGATTTGAAAAACATAGCTGAAAAATGAATGGAATCAGATACTGCATTAACCAGAATATTTACCATAATCTACTATTGAACAGAAGTCTCTGTGAGACAGATTCATTAAAACCTTTAACTGTGTGCACTGTGTTGTCTGTAAACATGCTCTGAAGGATCATTTCAGGGTTATCCACATTGTGAGCCTATGGCAGGAAGGTTGGCAGCATGGTAAGTTGCCTGTCAATTTGTCATACACCACAGAGAACCACTACTTTGAGACAAACCATATTCCATTGGTAGCCTGGAGTCAACAACCTGATTACAGCATAAGAGTGGTGGCTCATAGCACCCACAAGAAAATGTAAAAGAGCTGTGCACTGCCCATTTAGAAGGCAGCTGTATTAGTACAAACCTGTCACCAAGTTTTTTTCTGAACTAAATTGGGACATTTTTTAAAAACCAAGACTAAACACACACAGGCTACAATTCAAAAATCAGTATAACAAATCACTGTTTTCTACCTTATTGAGATCTCCTTCATAGAATTTCCTTTTCTTCCCCATCAAGAAAGCAACAAAACTGGAGACCTGTAAATCACTAAACCATCTTCATTATTATTTCAGCTTCTAATGTTGCTGCTGGGAAAAGGTTCCTCTCAGCTCACTAAGTGTTCATCATCAGGCTGAAAACTCATCTGAAGGAAAATGGAAAAGTCTGAAGAATTTGTCATAGTTTTCATATCAATGAAAAAAAAATTGATACAACTAATGAGATTTCAGCTTAAAAAGTTCTTCTCTTCTTCCTTGAGAAAGGTCTTTAACTGCACACATTCTTCAAACATCAAATCCCCATCTACAAGAAATCACTTCTACAAATTCTGAAAAATGAGCTCTGTTTCACTGTCAGTGAAAATGGTTAGAAAGTCCTGTAGACACTTTCTTCAAAGTCAAATCACTTTTCAACATAGTTCACACTCTGCTGCAAGTAAACTGCCATTTTGTTCTGGTTTGCTTACTTTGTTTCTTTGTTGTCCTTGGTGGTGACGTACTGACTGAAAACATAGGGGGTGGATGTCCAGTACTGTCTACTGTAAATGATGTAGCCAACAGATGCACAGTTGCATTTCACAGTCTTTTACTTTCACTTTCACTTTTCACAACCTCCCAATAACACATGGTTATATATGCCCAGTGCACAACTTCCCATAAGCCTCATTACTAGTTTCCAGGCAAACATCCACATACTGCTACAATAGTTTACTGTTGAACATCTACAAGCAATAAAAAACATAACCAAATAATTCAGTTCTTTCGGAATAATCAGGTACGTATGGAACAGACACTGTCATTGCTTTAATACATGGCCTATTCGTGTACCACTTACATCACTGTTAAGGAGATGCATTGTGGTTGTTCTAACCAACACAGATCCCATGTCTGAAACTCGGCCATGGACTGACTGTCTCATGAGCCTCTTATATCACCACAATAATAGGTACTGAAGCTACACATTGTTCAAAGTTATATTTACATAAATTATGATTAAAATTTAATTTAATCAGTTAACTCAATACATCTAAAAATTCCGTCTTTTTAACAGTTTCTTCTACTACAAGCGTTAGGCCGAATTATTTGTTTTAATCATGAAATTCACATATACAGTTATGCAAGCAATACTTTTTCAAATCTGTTAATTAATTAATTCTAAGCTAAGGGCTGGCTTTGCTAACATGTGTCCAACTAGAGACAAATACACTCCTGGAAATGGAAAAAAGAACACATTGACACAAGTGTGTCAGACCAACCATACTTGCTCCGGACACTGCGAGAGGGCTGTACAAGCAATGATCACACGCACGGCACAGCGGACACACCAGGAACCGCGGTGTTGGCCGTCGAATGGCGCTATCTGCGCAGAATTTGTGCACCGCCGCCGTCAGTGTCAGCCAGTTTGCCATGGCATACGGAGCTCCATCGCAGTCTTTAACACTGGTAGCATGCCGCGACAGCGTGGACGTGAACCGTATGTGCAGTTGACGGACTTTGAGCGAGGGCGTATAGTGGGCATGCGGGAGGCCGGGTGGATGTACAGCCGAGTTGCTCAACATGTGGGGCATGAGGTTTCCGCAGTACATCGATGTTGTCGCCAGTGGTCGGCGGAAGGTGCACGTGCCCGTCGACCTGGGACCGGACCACAGCGATGTACGGATGCACGCCAAGACCGTAGGATCCTACGCAGTGCCGTAGGGGACCGCACCGCCTCTTCCCAGAAAATTAGGGACACTGTTGCTCCTGGGGTATCGGCGAGGACCATTCACAACTGTCTCCATGAAGCTGGGCTACGGTCCCGCACACCGTTAGGCCGTCTTCCGCTCACGCCCCAACATCGTGCAGCCCACCTCCAGTGGTGTCGCGACAGGCGTGAATGGAGGGACAAATGGATACATGTCGTCTTCAGCGATGAGAGTCGCTTCTGCCTTGGTGCCAATGATGGTCGTATGTGTGTTTGGCGCCGTGCAGGTGAGCGCCACAATCAGGACTGCATACGACCGAGGCACACAGAGCCAACACCCGGCATCTTGGTATAGGGAGCAATCACCTACACTGGCCGTACACCTCTGGTGATCGTCGAGGGGACACTGAATAGTGCACGGTACGTCCAAACCGTCATCGAACCCATCGTTCTACCATTCCTAGACCGGCAAGTGAACTTGCTGTTCCAACAGGACAATGCACGTCTGCATGTATCCTGTGCCACCCAACGTGCTCTAGAAGGTGTAAGTCAACTACCCTGACCAGCAAGATCTCCGGATCTGTCCCCCATTGAGCATGTTTGGGACTGGATGAAGCGTCGTCTCACGCGGTCTGCACGTCCAGCACGAACGCTGGTCCAACTGAGGCGCCAGGTGGAAATGGCATGGCAAGCCGTTCCACAGGACTACATCCAGCATCCCTACGATCGTCTCCATGGGAGAATAGCAGCCTGCATTGCTGCGAAAGGTGGATATACACTGTACTAGTGCCGACATTGTGCATGCTCTGTTGCCTGTGTCTATGTGCCTGTGGTTCTGTCAGTGTGATCATGTGATGTATCTGACCCCAGGAATGTGTCAATAAAGTTTCCCCTTCCTGGGACAATGAATTCACGGTGTTCTTATTTCAATTTCCAGGAGTGTAGATACTTTACAAATACTAGCATTTCATATTCCAAATGTTTGCAATTATTACAAGATTTATATTTGTTTACAAGTCAACAATAGAATTCTAAGTTACATAAAAATGACTGAGTTTGCCCTATAATAAAAGATACTAACTAGGAATATTCAATATAAATTAGAAAATCAATTACATACACAAAATTTGACCTGGTGTTAAATTCTTTAAAACTGAGGGCCAACCTTTGTCTTTTATGAAAATGCAGATTATATTGACATATGTTAACAGTAATTAGTTGAAAGTGAAAAAACGAATTTTAAGGAGGCATATGGCAAAACAAGGGGGAAGTAAAAATTATCCCAGCTTCCTCCATCACAACTTCTATTTTGAATGTTTTGATATGATCATCATTTATTGGCATCAAGACGACTAAGGCTGCCACAGTGGAAGGAAACTGCACAACCTAATCAATTTTTCCAGCAGAGAATTACAAACACTGGCACAATTGACCTCTGATGCGCTACTCAAAAACAATGGCTGTTATGTCAAGTATGGCAACTTAGAGCTCTTAATAAAAGCAGAAGTTTAAAGTCGGTAACTCATACAAGACTGCCCCTCAATTGAAATCGGTAATGAACAATTTAAAGTGAAAACCACAACAGTATACAAAATGTTATCCATTTTTATATAACCAGGAATTTTATCCACGCCCAACAAAGTACAGGTGGGAGTTGGGTTTCCAACCAGATATTTGGGATGATCCCACCTAAACTAGGATATCAGGCCACTATGGTCAAGGCGGAATCCAAGTCTCCACATTATCAATGTGGGCTCCAGTACAGACGATGCTAATATCCCTCTCCCAAAGCACTGATCTGTGGAGATGGGTACTGGAAAACACAGAATGGGTGCTCAATCAGCACGGTAGGATTCCATTCACTGATGCACCCAGGAGTAACCTGACATCTGATGGTCATCAAAGAAAGGTGTGGAAGCAGCAGGAAACTATGAGACTTCAAAAAGATAGTTACACGTTACTATGACAGACTGAGTAACTTTCACTGTATGCTCAATACAATTCAAAGTGATGCAGATACTACTTTTCACTACAGTCAACAAGACCTGCAAACAACAATTGTAACATCCCACCAACTGTTCAGTTTCTTGACAATATAAATCTTCCCCTCAGTCATGGAACAATTTGAGGACTGCTGTGTGAATTTCCTCTTTGATGGAAAATCTCTTTCCTGCCATATATCCACCCAGCTTGCTGGAAAGACTGAATGGTCTTCACCAGATTGTTGGCACTGTTTCACTATGACTGGATGCTACATTGCATTGCACCTCATTTGGGCCATACACTGCCAGAATTTCATGGCGAATGTGTGTGCAATTTAGATGTTTTGCCAACAAGAACCACACTGTTCCTTGTACTTCAGCTTTGGGGTGCCATTTCACTGCCACAATGTGATGAACTTGTTGTCTGTACTGCAGCAGAATTGTCTCTGCAGGAAATTGGGAACATGCACACTCTTCAGACAGTGTGCCATGCCTGTTGTGTAATGGTCTTAGCATGAGATGATGTGTAACTTAATTTCAGAAGCCCCTATACCTCAAGTACATCTCTCGAATAAATCAATAACCATCCAAGACCATTTCTTCAGCAATTCTTTTAGCTCAGTGCTCATTGTGTAGAAGCGGAAGAAGATACACACATGAATGTGAGTGAGGAGGCAACGATTCAAATTTGTGTCCAACCTTTAATCAAGTTAAAGAAATTATGCCTTCCCTCTGCAACAGAAAATTCTCTGGAATTAAGCAATGCTAACCTGCATTTTGTTCTGTAGGTAGTGCAACATTCTTTAATAATTCTCCTGATACATTTTTACTGTTAAATGATGTTTGCTGATCTCACTTGGTAATGGGTTGGTAGGGTCAACCAATAACCCTGTGTAAATTTATACTGTGAGATAATCACAAGCCTATTTGGTCCCAGGTAGGGAGATTTGGCCCCACCCAAACAGAACCCTGCTTGCCTCAGTACAGCATATACCATAGCAGTTACTCAGTAATGATTGTTTCATTTGAATAGCCAATCCCTCAACCCTTATTGACAAAAGGTGCATCTTCAGATTTATTTTTCTCCTAAAATTTTCACAGTTCAGCCAATAAAATCAAAATCCCATGCACCATGACGTACAATGTTCCATTACTGTGTCATTGGATGGTAGGCAAAAGCATGTCCAGAGCTTAGAGTAGCAATGGACTGTTTGTGTTAACAATCCCCCAGCTCATGAAATCCATGTTTGACAAATGTGCACCCAGTCAATGAGACTGATCTCATCAAGATGTTCAACATTTGTCATGATCCAAAAATCAAAAGTGTCATAAAGAATAATGAAGGCATTTAACATGCAGCCTGCCCCCCACCAAGTGTTTTCTGGAAGCTGAGGAAGACAATTGTAACCTGAGAGCTATTATCAGCTGCTTTTCTGGGGTTCTCATTCCACAGCATTAGTTCATGATGCCTATTTACTGAACTTTGTTGCTTTTTGTTCCAGTCTTAATCTTCAACAAAATTTTATGTGTGTGACCCAGCCACATATGAGGAGCTTACATGCAAAGCCAAACATGTCCGGAATTTAAAATAAACGAGACACACAATGGAACAAAACAAACAGGATAAGCAGAACCCAAATAATCATACAATTTTAGTGAGATCAAACATTTGCCAAGATACAAGCCTAAGAAAATACCCGTGTGTCCATGTACACATTTTGTGTGAAGGATAACTAATCCATTACATCCAGTTAAGTAATTTCCATTCGAGTCACACTGTTGTTCTCATGCATAGCAACTGTTTGTGCTTCTGTCCTCCCTCATAATATGTTGCATAGTACTAATAATTATTATTACAAGGACACAGTTACTTATCCACTGACTGCATTTTTGATAGAATAGGAAAACTTCTAAGAAAAAAGCCAACAATTGTAACAAAAGAGGAATACAATCAGTGACTGAGCTAAGAAACCTTGCTGACAGATGCGAAATCCCTGTCTAAGGGCATACAAGATCTACATTACATACGCAAAATAAAATGCATTTCCATACACAAGTACAAAGCTATGGGAAACACTCGTACTGATGTTGAGGCAACTGCATTCTAGAAGTCCCAGCAAGATGTAAAAGAGCAGATGAACTGTTACAAAACCCATTCCTTAGAGAAAAGCCACAGTAATTTTCAGCCATCCAGTCTAAGATAACAGGAAAAAAGATGTTGATGGTTTACAATAAACTATTTTTTTTAAGAAGACTGGAGAAATTACTAGGACTTAAGTTGGAACACAACCATCACTGATGATATTTCCATGTTGCTTGTGATTGTTAAGAAAATTATTCTGGTTTGCATGTTTAAATTATGTCAAAGAATATTTCTAAAGATAGTTAATGCCACAGTTACATCATTTTATTCTGGTATGGTGATCTGAAACATTTCAAATAATTGTGAGGTAACAATAAAACATTGAAAACGAATATTAGTATTATAGTGGCCAATTTACAGTTTTTTTCTATGGTATCACATACTACACTATAAAAATATGTGAAATGATATGGTATAACAAGCATTATACAGTAAGAGGTAAGTTATTTTGAAAGAAAGAAAGAAGAAGATTTTTGCTTTTGGAAAACACTCATGGTTCATGTAATGAGAACATCTCCATATTTAAATGTGCTTTTTAAAGGAATATTTCCATTTTAGATTTGATTTACAGATATGAACTGCCTTTTGGCCTAAAAGTAAAATGCATTCACATTTTCAATATGCTATTTTCATTCTTATGTATACCCAAAATAAGTTTCATGTGGACTGCGAAAAATTGTGTTTAGTAGATATGTTCATTTTTGGATGTCACCGTCTCATTATTTACTTGGGCCTTTGGCCCACTTCAACACGGGGTTCAACCTGTTACAATGGAGTAGGCAATGTTAGTGTCAGAGGGTTGCCAGATGCCCTTCATGTCGCCATCACGTACCCCCCAGGACACAAGTAATGTACTCTAGCTGTCTACGTCTAGTGTAACCCATGAAATACTGCGAATGTTTTTCAAATGTCTGCAAGTTGTGTAAATGGGGTGGTACATGTGGACCAGCCCAGTATTTACCCTGTGGGATGTGGAAAACTGCGTAAAGACTACATCCAGGCTTGCCGGCACACCGACCCTCGTTGTTAACCTGCTGGGCTGATTCAGTCTGGGAAGCAGTGCATCAGTGCTCGTGGCTTACCTGTTGGTTCCTTCTCAGAAATTGTCTACTTTCATTATCAGCCAGCACCTTGTTAATTAAAGGGAGGTGGTCAAATATTTTTATGGCTGCATGCTATGCTTCTTTCTGTGCTACAACAAGATTAAGTCCCACTGTTTTTCTTCCTAGTATTGTATTTATGAATGCTAGTATTATTTTCAAATTGTGCTGATCCTTCACAACAAACTTTGTAAGAGTATGTGTTGTGAGGCTACCTAATTTATTCATCTATGTGAAGTTTGAGGATAGGCACTGTGTGTGTGTGTGTGTGTGTGTGTGTGTGTGTGTGTGTGTGTGTGTGTGTGTGTGTGTGTGTGTGTGTGTGTAGGGGGCACAGGCTCACATACTCCATATGACATCAATGAAAGAAGGAAATTAAATTTTCTAATGCTGTCATTGCCACTTATGGCAATCACATTTAGAGCAAATGTTGCTGCACTCAGTTGTTTGAAAAGTTCCTTAATATGTGATTTATAATTCAGGTTCTCATCACTATGTTCCCCCAGGTATTTTTAACAATCAGTTTTCACATTTTTCTTTTCCATCATGCTTCATTATTAGTGATGATTTGTCTTTCCTTGTACAAAACCAAATAATATGCCTTTTCTTTGTAAATGAAGTGCTAGACCATTTATTGAGAACCAATGAATGACACTTTTGAGTGTTTCATTTATTGCTCCATCTGATATTGAGGTTGGTTATCATGCTTTTGAGGTGAGTAAATAGAACTGTTTTGCATTTATCAGCAAAGTTTCAGACTATTACCCTTCATCAAAGTCATGTTGAGACCTAGAGAAGACAATTCTGGTCTACAAAGAGTGTCACAATTCACAAGTGTTAACTGTGTCCTTTAATGCTTCAACAGATTGTTATCTATAATATAGGCCTGCAATTATGTGCATTTGCCTTGCAATCATTCCAGAAAATGGGAATGGTGTGTCCTGTTTAGCTGCTCCAGTGATATACAATAAACTGCCACAAGAGGAGGGGCTCTCAGATTAGATTAGATTAATTATTTATTCCATAGGCCCACAAAAGAGGGGTTCCTCCTGGGTGTGGAACATGTCCAACAGTATTGGAATAGTACCTCAGAATCAAACGAAACAGGAGATCCTGCCTGTAAATCCAGGTATAGCTTCTTTCATTAAGTGAAACTATATGGTTCCAGAGAGGAATCCCCATTTCATCCAAAACTGTGGTGCTATTCCATGACAATTTAACAACCTCTGTGGTGCTCTTCTTGTTTTGGGGGAATAATTGGACTGAGGAGGGAGGCATGCTAGGGCAAACAGTGCAGATGTGCAAAGCCACTGTGCCAGGGTGGGGTAGTGGTTCATGCATCTGCCTAATGAGCAGAGGATCTGGGTTCAAATCTCAGCCTTCAGGCAAATTTTCATTCATCTCTTCAGTTTGCATGTATACAGTAGGTATATAGTTGGTTGAGACTTGTAAAGGCTCCTGGAACCATAAAGTTTCTTTTCTTTTTGGTGATAATTTGTATCAATGTTATTTTTAGTTTCAAGTGATGACTGAAAGAACAAACTAATAGTTCTAACTCACTTAATAATACACTTTTTGGTGACCGAGAGAATACAGGCAAATGACTTCAGAGAGAGTCGTCATCATTAAATGCATCAGTCATCTAATCAAAGTCAGTCAGTAGGATACATGTTCTATGGATCATTTTGTACAATAGATCATAATTATGTGGAAAGAGTCATTTTACATTCATTTGCAAATTAATTTATGCAAATGGTTACATTATGAACATTTCTAACTTTGGGAATATCATCAATTTTTTGTGTATCAAAAAATACAAGGTGTATATAAAGTCCAGGAACACTTTCAATTAGTTTCTGCACAAGAACCAGTGTACAGCTATCATACATATGTCACTTCGAAGAGATCCTGAAAGCTTTTTTTTAGATGTATGCCACCACAGTGTAGTTTCATAACATACGGATAGTCAGCTAAGGTCACAAATGTGGTGAGTTCAGGTGTGGAGCGAGCTTTCTGTGTGTTGGCGTTCAACGGATGTTGAGAACTGAGTGTGGTAAGAAGCCATCAACATGGAAGGCCATTTACCACTGGCACAACAAATTTCTTATGACAGGTTGCTCGTGCCCAGCAAAGAGAAGCAGACATCCCAGTGTGATTGAAGTGAATGAGGAATGCATACGAGAGACATTCATAAGGAGTCCAAGAAAATTTGTGCATTGTGCACACTGTGATCTCAAAATGGCTCCAATGATTTTGTGGAAAGTACTGCTACAGAAGTTGTCAATGAAATCAATCAAATTGGGGCTAGTGCAGGAGCTCAATGATGGTGACAAAGACAAGCATTTTGAGTTTTGTTCAGAGTTGCAAATACTGAATGAGGATGGTAATGGCTTTGATTACATAATATTTAGCAGCGAAGCCACTTTCCACACTCTGGGGTACAAAGCATCCACACGAATGCATTGAATTTGAGCACGATTCCCCAAAAGTAAATGTTTTTTGTGCCTTGTCATGCCAAAAACAGTACAGGTAATTCTTCTTCACTGAGAGCACTGTTACTGGATATTCCTAATTTGATGTTTTTCATTGTGAAGTTTGTGGGTATCTGAACAAGAGCTGCTGCATCGATGGATCGGCCTTGTTACAGAAGAGTACAGGTGTTTCACTAAATGGCCTCCCCAGTCACCACATCTCACTTTTCTGTGGGGACACATTAAAGATCTGGTGTATGTACTGCCTCTACCACACGATGTAGCAGAGCCCCGTTTGTTTGAAACCTTTTTTTGGCAGATTTTCTCTTCAAAATGCAATATGTATGATATCTGTACAATGTTTAGTTCTTGTGCAATAATTACTTGAGAGTGTTCCTGGACTTAATGTACACCCTATATAAATGTATGATAGGAGTGGCAGGCTTGTTAACATGGTTCTGAAATGTACAATGGTAACTAATGAAAAGCTCTGTTTGATGTGTTGCAGACACTACTGGCTATAACAACTCCCACATTTAGGTATTTTAATGTTATCATAAGATGAGGCATAGTATTCATACTATTGTTAAAATCAGCATTGTTTGTTATACATGTTATCTTCTATATGAACAGTAAAAGTTATATACATTTCATTTAGATTTATTGCCACAAGACATACAGTCTCTTCAACTTAAAAATATAAGAAAAAGGAGACATAAACATTTTTTTCCAAGGCAGTTTCTTGATCCTAAATTACCACAGCATTACATGTAATGTTTAGCAGCCAATACCATTTTTCACAGCACCTATCATTTCTTGTAACTGTACCCAAGATGTAATCTGGAATGTCTGAACAACCATTATCATTATTTACCCCTATAATTCAGTCAATATATGTATTAATATGTATCATTTTTTACTTTAAAACGCATTTGGCCAAATAAAATGAATTATTTCTTTAGCAACAGTCCTTCTCACACAGGCAAGGGAATTGACAAACATTTCATCCTGGTTACTGTAAATACACTCCCTGAACTAGCAAATGAAGCAAACACACAATCAACCTCTACTTTGTGCAGTACTCTATTTCACCCATAGCAGTTCAATATACTAGACTGCAGACAAAATGTTCACCACATCTTGTACTTTTTCTGTAAAATATTTGTGTTTCTGACCCTGCACAATTTGTCAGATACTCCCAGCAGTACACACTGTTTAGCACTAATCCCATGTTCCCTGTGACCTTAACTGTCTTGGGGTGATTTCCATGCTCCGATGTAGCAAGCTATACAGTGATAACTGTAACTGAATGCAGAAAAGTATGAATTGGAAATATAACAATAACAGACCCAGTGTATCTAATGAGCAATTGTACATTCACTCACTCATTTATATTTCAGCTTTGTATTCAATTGGAGGCGTTTTCCCCCATCATTTGTACTGGATAACCATGTCTCTGAGCTGGCAATTATAATACCAACACTTTTAGAGATACCAGTTGTGACATTTCACACCTTCCAAAAGCATATAAAAATATGCTGAATTCAAATTTTGGCACTACATAGGCACTGTAATACGCAGATGGAACACAATTCAGCAGCAGAAACTTATTGCAAAATTAGATACTATTATAAAGAGGAGATCCCTGATTTTGTTTATATTTTGCTGTAGCAACTCAATATGATCCCTGTGTTTAGATGCATCTCTACCAATTCAGTTACAGTTATCTTGACAGAGAGAACACTTAAAATAGCAGAGTCTCTGTGCTAGTAGTAAGTGGCATACATTCAAATCTTTCACATCAGATGAAACAGATCTCTTACAGAGGTTGAATTGCAATCACACAATTCCATTTCTGAGATTTAGAAGCAGTTTATGCTGGGATCACTGTAAAACCACTTACATGCTACTTTGTCCCTCGAGATATGGCATCACTCATTCCAATGACTTCAATGACTTGCTGTCGGACACATTTTGATCATTTTGGGTGTCCAAGAGCTTTGGTCATCATGTGGTAGTTTGGTTTCAATGAGCTTGTTGCTCTCTTGTGGTCCAGATGATCATACTCATTGTCTGCGAATTTTAGATGCAAAAGTGAAAAAAAGTTTTCAGTCACAGCTATTTATTTGTGTTAAAAACAGGGATTTAATTTTGAGTATTCTATCATAAAACTGTTCTGATAGTAAAACCAGTATAAACGTGCAAAAATTAAGCTCATCTTCTATGTATCCAAATCATTGTTCACTCAGAGAGGTGCTGGTGAGTATCCACAAAACAGATGGCATTTACCTGAGAGGGTTCCATTTAAATAGGTCTCATTTCTAGTGCTGCCTTTGTACACTGTGTGCATTTAGTGGTGAGTTTGATCAAGTTCATGCTGTATTGCCTCCTAATAAGCTGGAAGGAGGAGGTCGGAATTCAAAAAAGTGCTGTAATTGTAGCTCTGCATCACAAAGGCTATTCTAGCAAGGCAACAGTAACAAAATTTGGCTTAACCAAGCCTACAGTGGTGTATAAATTGCTCCAGTTCAAGCAGACTGATGCCAGCACAAGTGCTTGACAATCTGGAAGACCCTGAGTAACATTATAAAGCAAAGATTAGTTCATATGTGTACAGAGTAAATGTGAGGACTCTTCCTGCACCTGAAATTAACAACAAAATAAACAATGTGTGAGAAGCTCCAACCTTTGTCTCAGCAGAGCAATGCCATTTATGTGACCTTGACTTAAATGGATGGATACAAAGAAGTTGAACTGATTGCAATGGGCACAGCAACTAGAAACTAGAGAGCTCAGCAATGGTCCAAGGTGGTGTTCATGGACGAATCAAGTTTGAAATTTGGAAGCCTTCACTGAATGTTTACTCATTGACTTCATGGAGAAAATATGAAGTCAGTATGTAATGCCAATGACAAAGAGTGGTGGAGGGTCGGTCACTGTGTGGGGATGTTTTGTGGGTGATAGAATCAGTTTTGTAGTGAGAATTAATGGAACATTAAAGACGGAAGGATATGACAAGATACTGATGAACAATTCAGTTCAATCTGCCAAGAAACATATTAGTTGTGGGTTGTTCTGCAGCAATGATCTCAAACAGACTTCTAAATTGAGCTGACAGTAAATCAGTAGAGGAGAGAAATTTGAGAAACTGAAGAATATGGTCTGGTGAAGTCAGCCACCTCACTTAAGTCCCATCGAATACTTATGGGATGAACTTCAGGGAGGGAGGAAGGAGGTTAGTGTTTAATATCCCATTGACAACAAGGTTATTAGAGATGGAGCACAAGCTTGGATTAGGGAAGGATGTTTAGGGGAGTCAACTGTGCCCTTTCACAGGAACCATCACAGCATTTGCCTGAAGCAATTTAGAGAAATCACAGAAAACCTAAATCAAGATGGCTGGACACGGATTTGAACTGTTGTCCTCCTGATTGCGAATCCAGTGTGCTAACCACTGCACCACCTCACCCACTGGGATGAACATGGCAGGGATATCAGAGAACTGAGGCCATCTAATGTTGAAAATCTATGGATTATGGATGTATTGGACTGTAAGCTCTGCAAAAATATTATCTCCACAATGCCAACAGTCTGTGTAGCAGTTCTTAGCATGAAGGGTACTTAATGACAGAGAGAGAGATTTTTTTATTGTTAACCTATTTAGTTTGAAGAGTGTAGTTGTCAATTAAAATAAAGTGTACAGCTTTTTTCATAGGTGATCAAATACTTTTGACCTGTGGTATATACTTGTTGTTGTTGTTGTTGTTGTTGTTGTTGTCTTCAGTCCTGAGACTGGTTTGATGCAGCTCTCCATGCTACACTATCCTGAGCAAGCTTGTTCATCTCCCAGTACTTACTGCAGCCCACATCCTTCTGAATCTGCTTAGTGTATTCATCTCTTGGTCTCCCTCTACAAATTTGCCCTCCACGCTGCCCTCCAATACTAAATTGGTGACCCCTTGATGCCTCAGAACATGTCCTACCAACCGATCCCTTCTTCTAGTCAAGTTGTGCCACAAACTCCTCTTCTCCCCAATCCTATTCAATACCTCCTCATTAGTTATGTGATCTACCCATCTAATCTTCAGCATTCTTCTGTAGCACCACATTTCAAAAGCTTCTATTCTCTTCTTGTAGAAACTATTTATCGTCCACGTCTCACTTCCACACATGGCTACACTCCATACAAATACTTTCAGAAATGACTTCCTGACACTTAAATCTATACTCGAAGTGAACAAATTTCTCTTCTTCAAAAACGCTTTCCTTGGCATTTCCAGTCTACATTTTATATCCTCTCTACTTTGACCATCATCAGTTATTTTGCTCCCCAAATAGCAAAACTCCTTTACTACTTTAAGTGTCTCATTTTCCAATCTAATTCCTCAGCATCACCTGACTTAATTAGATTACATTCCACTATCCTCCTTTCAAGACAATAACCATTCTGTTCAACTGCTCTTCCAAGTCCTTTGCTGTCTCTGACAGAATTACAATGTCATCGGCGAACCTCAAAGTTTTTGTTTCTTCTCCATGGACTTTAATACCTACTCCAAACTTTTCTTTCGTTTTCTTTACTGCTTGCTCAATATACAGATTGAATAACATCGGGGATAGTCTACAACCCTATCTCACTCCCTTCCCAACCTCTGCTTCCCTTTCATGTCCCTCGACTCTTATAACTGCCATCTGGTTTCTGTACAAATTGTAAATAGCCTTTTGCTCCCTGTATTTTACCCCTGCCACCTTTAGAATTTGAAAGAGAGTATTCCAGTCAACGTTGTCAAAAGCTTTCTCTAAGTCTACAAATGCTAGAAACGTAGGTTTGCCTTTCCTTAATCTTAGTAACAACAATAAACAGAAAATAATCAAATATTGAGGTCCTTGTCAAGGAAGGTGATTTATTTACTAAAATAGACAGGTTACAATGAAATGCGTACCATGTACTCTGTAACACCCTCAAAGAAATGGTGATTTTTTGTCACATGGTGTGGCATCATTGTAATTCAGCTCAAATGAAACACATGTCACAGTGAAGGATGTCCTGTCACATCACTACAATGCGTACCACTCTCTGATGGCAATGCAGGTGTATATTCTCACACACATAGATGATCATAAAGGTGCCAAATGGCATCCTGTGATACATTGCCCCACAGCATCTTGGGCTGTTTGTTGCAACTTGGCTATGGTCCTTGCAAGCTCTGGAGAAAAAGTATGTTCCCAGAAAGACAGCCTGCAGAATCAAAAGAGAGGGTGCACAGACAGCCCTCATGACTACAATGAATGAATAACTGACACTAAAACCCCTCAGTACGCACTTGCTATACCCAGGTGCCACTGAATACAGTCCTTACGAGTTTTGCATTTTGTTTCCTTGTAGCATATATTAGGATCTTCCTGTTGTGGTTTCCTGGCAGAAAACAGGTTTAATATATCTATTCACTTTAGTCTATTCTCTGAAGTTCTCTTCATATCTATATGACTACTGCAACGTATATATGTTTCCAAACTGAGAAATCCTCAGTGCCTTGGAATGTGTCCTATTTATTATTATAATTTTTTGTTTTTACATGAAGTTGTACCACAAATATCTCTTTTCCCCATATTGATTCAATTGCTTCCCAGTGTTTATTCAGTCCACCCATCAAATTTTTAGCATTCTATTCTTGTCTGAACTGCTTATCATCCAATTTCACTTCTACACGACTTTACCCCAATTACCTTCAGCAACTGTTTCCTAACACTTAATGAAATTCTTTTTCCAGAAGTGCTTTTGGTGCTATAACAGTCCTGCATTTTATGAGGGGCACTCAAATAACAACCTAACACTTACCGCAAGTGGACCATTGGAACAGTTCCATTCAGATATAATCACTGCACATGTTAAGGCATTTACCTCACTAGGTGAGAAGATGATCAACTCTTGTTTTGAGGAAGGCAAATGGCTGCTGATGATTCCACAACTGCTATCACTTTAGCACTTCCTCTTCCAACTGAAACCGACATTCATGCATATCTTTCTTTCTTCAGATAACCAAAGATATGAAAATCCCACGGAGAAAGATTTGCGCTGTGTGAAGGATGATGCAGCATTTCCCAACAAAATCAGAGAAGCATACACTTCATCCAATTGGCAGCATGTGGGCAAGCATTATTATGCAACAGGACGATTACACCTGACAGGATTCCACTAGCCTAAGGTAAAGTGACAAAGCCAACACTGGAAACATTGCACGTCTCCCCCACCAAAGCAGTTCACACAAGTTCTGTTAAGGCCATGATGACCTTAATGCATGAGGATGCCCACCTGACACATTTTGAATTGGAGAAAGGCTACACTTCAGCAACTTGTAATGTTTCCCAACCAACATCCTCCATAATGCCTCAATCTTTCACTGTGTGATTCTCACATCTTTGACAGTCTGAAGAAAGACATGCACGGATGTCAGTTTCACCTGGACAAAGAGTGGGGTGCTTTTGTGGATCCATCTGTGGCCGACTACATTCTACAGGACAGGGATTGATAGTATCATCTCCCAGTGGGATAAATATCTTAATTTGTGTGATGACTGCTTTTTAATGGAACCACTCCATGGCTCTGTCATGTCAGGTGTTTGGTTCTCATTTGACTGCTCCTTATATAGGGTATTACATAAAGAACACAATTTCTAATTGAATAACAAAGCACCTAATTTGTTTGAAGGTTACTAGTATTACTATGTTAATACAAAACACAAATACTGCAATTAAACATGAAACAAAATATTGGGCAAATGTCATCCATGGCTTTGTCCACACACATTCATTCTTTGGGTAAAATGTTTGATTACTATAGAGCAAAGTTCCACATGAATTTGACCCATGACATATTTAATTTCTACCTTGAGGTGTGGTATGGTTCAACTAAGTGCAAGATCTGACATGCCTCCACAAAACAGTCATATGGTGTCATATCACATGACACCAGTGGCCAGTTCAGATGGCCATTGCAAAGATGAGGCAAGCAGGAAATCTTTCTGTTAGCAACCTAGTTGTTTCAACAAGCATTGTGGCAGGTTGCCCTCATCCTGTTGGTGGATGTCTTTCACATTCACATTCTATTCTTGCCCTTGTAATTGCACCCATAAAAACTGTGTTATCATCTGGCAATAACAATCACCAGTCACTATCACTGCATTTCCAATCTTGCCTTCAAAAAAGTATGGCCCATTAAGTCAGCCAGCCCACAACCTCACAACCTGCACAAAACAGTGACTTGTTCTGGATAAAGACACTTCTCACTGACTTTGTAAGGATTCTCTGTGCCCCAAACCCAGCAATTTTGTTTATCCACATAACCTTTAAGCCAGAAAGGTGCCTTGTCACAGAAGATTTTTTTTAATGAAATTCTTGTTTTATGAATACCCAATTAGCAAATACTTGTCCACTGATCTCAGCTCATGTGTTGTTTGGATCATAAAGGCATGCAAATGCAGATCTTTTGTTAAAATTCAATGCAAATTCCTTCTCAGAAGGACTCACCATTGAGAATAGTGCTGAATTCACTTCACTGCACTTGTAGCACTGGGACACTGATAACTGAGACATTCCCTACCAGTTGACAAGAATGAGGACATCCATGTGATTTTATGTTTCCTGTATCTTCCAATTTCCTTACCAGTCTCTGCACTGTTGACACATTAGGCACATTTCATGTACCAAAAATTACACACCTTCGAATGGTCTCTGCATGGCATTCAATGTACTTGAAATGCCCTTTCAAAATCTGGATTGTTGATCCATCACGTATCACTCTATTTTAGCTGATAACAATACACACAAATGCCAGTTGACAATGACAGTCAGTAATCGCGATATCGTCAGATAACAGTAGCTTAAATTTCATGTCTGGCAACCCAACAAACTGAAAAAGGTGCTCAATTTAAAAACTGCATTCCTTATGGGACACTCCTTATATACTCTCTACTTCAGCCATTGTCAGCTACTTTACTGCTCATTTACTACTTTTGTGTCTCATTTCCTAACCTACTACATTTTAGAACAACATTAATTGATGCTTATCTTATAAACTCTTTCCAAGATATTACTAATCCCATTCGGCTGCCCTTCATCCTTAGTCTTCACTGTCATAATACATTTTTTTTTAATTTCTTTTTCCTGACCTGTAAGTCCCTCTCCAAATTTGTCTTTGGTTTCCTTTATTGCCTGCTCAGTGTAGAGACTGAATAATATTTGGGATAGGCTGCAGCCCTGTCTCTCCTCCCCTCCTCAGTTACCAATTCCCTTTCATGTCCTTTGACTCTTGTAATGGCAACGCCCTTTGTGCACAACCTGTACACTGCCTTTTGCTCCCTGTATTTTATCACCATAGTTTCAGTATTTTAAATCTGTGTTCTTGTCATCAGTGTCAAAAGCTTAGGTTCTTCGTATGACCATTAATTTTGAAGACTGCATAATTTTCATTGAGTGTACAACCATTATAAATCTACAGAATCTTAAACTTTTCTTTTTTTTCAGCAATTCCATGCCTAATATATGCTACAGACAGCTTGTTAACAGAAAAAAAAATTCAGAACTTTTCCACTTGTGTCCTGACAGGAACAGTACTGGACTAAAAAATAAGACATTATTGCAACTTGACAACAAGTTATGTCAAATACCTCCTAATTCACATTCCTGCTACAAAAAATGCTGATTTGGCACATTAATATGAAAATGTGTGTGGCGTAATTACATGTAGAAGATTGAGCAAAGAAATTCTTCAATAAACCATGACAACTGGCAATTAAAAACAAGTTATTTGCTCTAAGTAAGCAAATATGCAAACTTTCTACTATCTAAAATTTTATTTCTTTTGAGTCACCCTTCACTTGTTGTAATGCACACATAACAAAATGAATTTTAAAATTCTGCTAATTGTACTTTACTTTCATATTCCATGCTATGATCCTCCTTTCTCCCAAAGCTCTTCAATCTGTAATTCCAACCGACTGCTGTAGCATTAAGAGTTAAATGTACCTCCTTATCTTGACCTTTTTTCTGTTTAATTTCATCGTAGATGTGGAGATCTCTAATACTGTGGTAAATATTCACACTGGCATTACTTCCAACTGCTTCGTTGTTCTCCATCAATACTGTATAGTAATACAACAGTCTGCACGTAAAGCATATTATTATCCACATTCATTGCTTCATGTAACAGTGTATCATACAATTTTTAATACCCAATGAAGCATATTTCCAGTCTATATGTTTAACAACATGTCATAAATCCACACATCAATATACTATATGCAATTTGCAGCTAACACAAGCCAATTACAATGCATGTTGTCTCATGATGATTTAGTTAGTTTAAGGTTGAGACATACTAGGAATTAGGCCCAATCCAACAGATTCATGTGTAGTATCTTGCAAATAAATGATTTTAAAGAACAAATTATCACCCTAGTACTGGGTGACTATAATTAAAATGCAGCTGCTCACAGAGGTCCAGTGTGTGCTGTATTTATCATGTGGCAGCAAAACTTGGTTGATATTATAATGCATAAATACAGAAGTGATTTTTTTTTCCAGAGTAAAAGTTCCAATTTTGGCCGATGAGTGCAAATCTGGCACTGTGAATGCAAGAAAGATGTATAGACATGTTTGCACATTAAGTGGATTAGGAACAGGACACGAGTAGAAAAGTTTGGACAAGACAGAAGGGAATAATTGTCAGTTTATTACTAAGCACTTCTAACACAATTTGCTCAATATAAGCTCTGGATATGGTGTATGGGATTAGGTTTGCACCTGGTGGCAAAAATTGAAATTAATTTTTTCCCAATGTAAATTGGTTCTGCATTATCCCATTAGTGTATCTACCAAGTTTTACCACCATATGGTAATTACAGCCCACACTGGATCTCCCTGAGCAGCCACACTTCAGTTGTAACCACCCAGCATTTTACTCGAGTTCAGAATCAGACATCCCCAGCTACAATAATAAATAGTAAAGAATAATAACACAGTACTTAACTGCAGTATTTTGATGATTTGTAAGTAATTCTTTGAAAATCATGATAAAACACAGTTTTATGTTTCTAGTCTTTATTGAAACCACACAATCTCAGTTTTACAACAGACTGTTTGCAGGTGTCTACCGACAAAGTGAACAGAAACAGTATAAATAAGGGAAATGGCCTTGTCATTGGATGTGACCAGAGTGTCACATTATAAATGAGGAACAAGTTGTAGAAGGGCATAAACTGAGTCATTTAGCAAACAGTATACGAGTATTAGATGATAATATTTTTCATTTATACTTTATTGGAGGGCTTTATAGTTTAGTGATTAAATGCATGCATGGAATTTTTTTTTGTGACTGTACAAGTTAATATATTCATGAAATCTCAATCAAAAAACAAACATTAACTTCTCATAGTTAAGAACTACAGTCATGAAAGAGTTTGTAAATTACAATATGTTCACCTTTTGACTGTAAAACTGTTGATTTGTTAATCCCAATATTGCAATTTTGATCAGGTGGGCATAACTGCACTTTAGCACATGTCAAAATCCAACAAGCATCTGACATGACAAAGAGAGATGGGTTCATCACATTGTGTTCCTGATTACAACTTTTTGTATGTATTGCACTGTTCCATAACATTTTGTGGGCTAAATGATTTCATATTTGTTTTTGTTTCATATAAAATAGAAGCTGGTTTTACTGCATGCTTTTCTGTGGGCTCACATATATTTGTTCCTGCGTACAAATCTGCATGTGAATTACTTGATTTAAATGCATTTTAATATGTTGCGCATTTTCTACTTTATGTTCACACCATTCTTCTGTACTTTCTTGCATTTAATGGAGAACTTCATGCTAGCAAGCTTTTGACAAAATTGGTATTTAACTTTTTTACATCTTGTCATTGAATGACTATGCAATTCTGCTTTGAATACTATTGCTTTTCGCCACAGACTATGTTTTGTTGTCTCAGTGACTAGAGAACTCTTCCTCACAAATACTAAAAAATTCAACAGCAGCTACAAATATTTTTTCACACATTATTGACAAGTACTAAGAACAATACATTTTAGCAAAAGTTGATGCACTAGAATCATCCTCCCACTCCAATGAGTTCTCCATTAAATGCAAGAAAGTATGGAAATGAACACAAACAAAAATAAGGTAGAATATGAGCAATATACTTACAATTTAGCAGTTCACACATTGTTTTTCTAAGCAGAAACAAATATATATGAACCTGCAAAAAATCATGTGATTAAAGTAGCTTCTATTTTATCTGAAACAAAAACACAATATGAACAATATTATGAAAAAGATGGACTGCTATTCACCTCAGTGGGCTGCAGACAGGTATAATGAAAAGAGTACTAAACATTTAAGCTTTTGGCTGAAAGGCCATGTTCAGAGATAGAAAGCACTTATATATTCACACACTCGTGGCCACTGCCACCTAATGTGGAATCATTTACACCCTGCAATATTACTGGTATTAGCAAAAATCAGACAGAGTAGGAGTAACACATTTACAATACGATTTATGGGAACCGGATACGAATAGCAGTGTATGGAATAAACTGTCCCCAGTAATATTTGCACATACATATATTTCGACAATTATCATACACATGCACAAAGTACAAGGTATAAGAACAGCCTGAATTAAAATGGCGGTTCGGATGAGTGACCTGAGTCCCAAAGATTAATGTTGTCTATCGTCAACATGACCTATCAATGCCACACAGGGCCCACCCCACCCCCTGGCAGTATGGAGTACTGCATATGAGTCTTGAGGGGAAACCATGTGGGGATTGATGTTGCTGGTATTCGTATGAGCTGGTAGCCTCACAACCAGGACCTCCACCCCTACCGTGGTGGATTTCGGAGGCAAAGCAACAGGAGGCAGGTCCACCTTGAACTCGTTGAGCCAGCGAGGGTGGGTGATGCGCAGCCAGCCTGAGAACAGGTGGATTGACCAGCGGATGGTGGGGTGTGGCAAGCCCGGATGCCGATCAAGCTGTCCGGTGAGATGAAGGCGCAAATTGCCATCAGGTCACACTCACATGGGAGGGTGAGGCTATGAACAAGACTGATGTTTAACTGGTTGTCGGGTGGCGGGGCTGTGGTATCTGCGAGTCGAATGAGAACTCAAACATCCAGAGTGGTGACTGAAATGTCATCCACGCGGTGTGGGGGTACATTGCAGAGCAGGGTGACTATGGGAGAGGGTGTCTCCATAGTCAATGAGGTAGCAGCAAAACCTGCACACGAGGTGGAGGGTGACGTGTCTGAGAAACCCGCAAAAGGTGGCATGGAGGTGTCAGGTGAATAAAACAGTGTGGTGGCCCAAGGAGATACAATGTCGGACTCCACAGTGGGAGGGAGACTGGCAGGAGAGTCATTAGGAGGATCAGACTGAGCCAGCATAGGGACAAAGTGGTCCACGAATGCTGGTTTGAGTTGGTGTAACAAAACAGTTTAAGGACTGTCTTTGACGCTGATGTTGAAAGTTGTATCGCCCCACTGGAGGACTTTAAAGGGGCCGAGATAAGGTGGTTGCAGAGGTTGTGAGACTGAACTGTCTCTCAGCATTACATGGGAGCAAGTGCTGAGAGTGGTTGGCAAGGAAGTGTCTGTTGGGAGTTGCTGATAGGTGGGTGCAGACAGCCATGTTTGAAGTGGGTGTGCATGCAACTTACGACATCGGGGGAGTGGGGGGGGGGGGGGGGGGGAAGTTTCAGGTACTTGAGGCTGCAGGAATTCCCTTGGTAGGATGGGGTTCTTCACAAAAACGAATTCTGAGATGGTTCCGTATAAGTTGGGCTTGAAAGTTGAACGGAGGCTTAATAGTACTCAGGGAAGTGCGTCAGACCAGAGGCAGTTATGGCACCTGAGCGCTGTTTTTAGTGTGCGGTGCCACCACTCCAGTAGCCCGTTGCTTGGTGGGTGGTAGGCTGGGGTGTGAATTTTCTTTATGCCGCAGATGTTACATAAAATGGTGAACAGGCAAGACTCAAACTGCCGACCTCGGTCAGTGGTGACTGTGGTTGGACGACCAAACCTAGCAATCCACGAGGAGATAAAACCCTCGGCCACAGTCTCGGTAGTGGTGTTAGGTAGGGGGACTGCCTCTACTCGGCGGGATGTGTGGTCAATTGTGGATAGAATGTATCTGTGGCCCTCCCTGACGGTAGAAGAGGATCGATATGTATGTGACGAAATCGTCCTGGAGGGATGTTCAACTTGCCCAGTGGTGGGGCAGTATGGTGGCTGACTTTGTTGCATTGGCAGGGGATGCAGCTGTGTGCCCGGGTCTGACAGTCCCACTTTATATCTATCCAAATGAAACGCTCAGAGATGAGCTGTGTACTGGAGCAAACACCAGGGTGAGCGAGGTTATGCAGAGTTCGAAGGTCTGCTGGTGCAGGAGGGGGGAGCAACAGGCATAAGGTACTGGTAGGAGAGTCGCACCACACTTTGTCCACATTGCTGGGGAATTTAGCTTTAGTAAACACAAGGGGTGTTCGAGGGTCCGTGAAGAGAGCTTGAGATTCCTCGTCAGAGGCTTGTAGAGTAGCCAGGTTGGATAAGTGAATGATGCATGAAATAGTATAGATCTGCAGCGATATTTGATATAGCAAACATCGGTTATGAATTGGGAGACTAGATCAAAGTGACAGGGTAGGTCCTCGGGCAGGGGGTTTGCTGAAAGCATCTGTGACTGGTTTGTGATGTGTGAGGATGAAGAACGAGTGACCTCCACGTCAGGGCGGGAGTGTTTGACAGCCTTGTAGACCACAAGGAGTTCTCTATCGAAAGTGGAGAATTTCTTCTGAGCTGTTTACAGCTTTTTAGAGAAGAAATGAAGAGGGGAAAGCAGTCTATCTTGCATTGCTGTAGTACCGCTCCCACTCCAATGTCACCGGCGTCCGTAGTGATGAACAGCTCAGCCAAGAGGTCAGGGTGGGTGAGTGTCATGGCTTGAGCTAAAGAAGTCCTTAATGCATTGAAAGCCTCCAGCGTGGGTGCAGTCCAGTGAACGGGTTTGAGTCCTGAAGTCTGTTTACCCAACAGCGAGTCTGTCAGTGCGGCCTGCAAGGCAGCAGCAGAAGGCAGAAGGCAGGTGATGATGGCAGTAACTTATTATGCCCAGGAAACATCTGAGTTCTTTGTAAGTAGCTGGGGGTGGCTTGCACACTAGATTTGGGAGGCTGCATTATGTCTGTGGAGATGGTGTGACCCAAGAAAGTGACAGAAAGCTGACGCAACTGTAATTTTTGTTTGTTGACCTCAATGCTGTTGGATAAAGGATTTTCATGTTCCTCAGCTGACTTGCTGAAAATCAGTATATCGTCCAGGTATGCGGGGCAAAACTCTGTCGTATGATGGAGTCAATGAAATGCCACTGCATTTCTTAGGCCAAATGGCATGAGGTGGTATTGGAACAAACCGAGCGGCATGATAATAGCTGTTTTAGGGTCATCCGATGCTACGGGAATCTGATGGTAGGCATGTTACAGTCAATAACACTAAAGATTATAGTACCCAGTAACATATGAGTGAATAATTTACGTTAGGCATGGGGTAATTGTACATGATAGTACAAACAGTGGTATACGAAATAAACTGTTCCCACCAATATCTGCACATATGTATATTTTGATAATTATCATACACATGCACACAGTACAAGATATAAGAACAGACTGGATTAACATGGTGGCTCAAATGAGTGACCTGAGTTCCAAAGATTACTGTTGTCTATGGTCAATATGACCTATCGATGCCCCAGATTCAAAGAGTGCAATAGAAACAAAAAGTAATAAACAGGAACACCATGGAATGAAACCACCTTCTGTTTACTATGAAACAAAAAGCAATATTGAATACTTTAAATTACTTAACAAGAAAATGATGTGTGCTTGGCAACACATGTTACCCAAAGTCCCTACTTAAGTTTCATACCCCTGGTAGCACCAATCGAATAAAATGACAAAACGTGTGTAACATTACAACAAACATAAGGCTGTAAGTGAACCTGTCAATCACAGCTTCTCATATCATTATATCATATGAAAGTAAATGCATAAATAATAAAATTCCTACCACCTACATCAAATTATTATGCTACTTTAGAATCAAGTTGCCTAATCATTTGGATATACCATTTGATACTTGAAAGATATATTGGTCCACCAGAATAAAAACGAACTGACAGTCTAATGTTAAGAGATCTTTATCATTCAGTGAAGAATGGAATAAAGTAATGTAATTAAGAAAAAACAAGAGAAAAAGGAAATACGTTTGATATTAAACTACAGCCACTCATTTCAGTTTACAACATTGGTGAGTAGGTTGTCTAATGCCTAAAGAAAATTCACCATTCCTCTGTTGCATAAATATATTGACAAAATTATTACTGTATTGAAAATGCTGATTAACAACAATTGTGAATCAGACCTACTGCAGCTGTTGACTGTAGCTGATGGTGACAGAGTGCATGTCTGTTCCATGAACAGTGATGAACTATTTGAAGAGTTAAAACAAGAACTTTTGCACATAAAGCAATACAACAGCTGTAAGAACAACCATGCATGTAAAAGCATTATAATGTAAGCACGCATTCATTAGTACAATTAAATGCTGTTATGAATATAATTGCACAGAACAACTAGAATTAGCATTGTTTCATACCTTGTACAAGAATGATTGGTTTTAAAAGTCTACTAGTCAACTTTGACCGCCAATTTACGTACATCACAGGTGGAAAGGAGAAAAAATGATGCACCTGTAGTATGTACTAGCTATGCAAATGCTTATGCTAAACAGGAAGTTTTAGCAGAAATGAAAGTTTCTATCCTCTAGAAGACAGAAATGAGTATTAACCACTTTTGTTTATTAACAGTTATGAAAAGGGTAGATTGCTACTCACTGTAAAGATGACACATTGAGTTGCAGACAGGCACATGAAATAGATTGTTTTACACTGAGTTTTGGCCAAAGCCTTCTCCAAAAAATAAAATAAATTACACATGCATTTGCAGCACAGACAGGTTAAAATATGCCATTGTCAGGCCTCTCTACAAAAAGGGCGACACCTGAAATGTCAATAATCATCGGCCAGTATCCTTGCTTACAGCATTTTCAAAAATCCTTGAGAAAGTAAGGTACTCAATAACCGTTAGCCATCTCAACAGTAATAGGATACTTAACAAATTATTTCAAAAACGCTGTTCCACTGAGACAGCAATATACAATATCACTGTCCACTTTATAGAGTCTTTAAATAGTAAAACGTCACCAATAGGAATTTCTGTGACTTGCCCAAAGCATTATGTTACAGGAATTACAATTCTATAGTATAAATGGAATAGCATATGAGTGGTTTAAGTCATCTACAGAACAGGAACCAAAAAGTTTCCTTATATGGGTCAAGTGATTGAAGTAAGTTTACTACTTCATCAAACTAGTGTTAAATTACATTAGGCGTTCAACAGGATTCAGTCCATCAGTCCCCTTCTGTTATTGATATGTGTGAACAACCTCCCTTCTTATCTGAAATAGGAAGCTGAACTGGCACTGTTTGTGGGTGACACAAGAATCATTATTAATACAGTAGAAGAAAGTCCAATTGAAAATGATACAAATAAGGTGTTTGGAAAAGTCATTAATTGGTTTTCTGCAAATGGGCTTGCTCTAAACTTCGAAGAAACACAATACATCCAATTTTCTGCTGCAAAAAGTACAATTCCTTCAACAAATATAACACATCAACAGAAGTCAGTAGACAGGGTAGAGTACACTAAGATTTTGGGTGTACATATAGATGAGAATCTTAATTGGAAAATTCATATTTTTAATCTTCTAAAGTGACTAGGTTCAGCAACTTTTGCACTCAGAATAATTGCCAATTTTGAGGATATAGAAGTTAGTATGCAAAGTATGTTATCACTCCATAATGTCACGCAGAATAATATTTTGGGGTAACTCAACATTTAGACAAAAAGTATTCATTGCTCAAAAGAAAGTGGTTAGAATAATGCGTGAGGTTCGTAGTCGCACATCTTGTAGGCATATTTTTAAAAGATGTTCGATATCCTTTTTATAATGAGAACTGTCCAACTCCTCAAAATATCCATTAACTGCCGTCATCATTTGTAGAAAATTTTCGACCACCAAGTCTTTTTTTTTTTTTTTTTTTTTTTTTTCAAGTTTGAGAACAGAACAAAGTGCATGAGGTAGCAAGTGAAACTTTAATTCATTAATTTTGGCCATTGTAATGTGAGCTGGTGCATTGTCCTGAAGAAACAAAACTTTCTTCTTGGCCAAATGTGGCCATTTTTGTTTGATTTCTTTGCCCAAATGTTGCAGTACATTTGCATAATACTCACCACTGTTAGTTACTCCTTTTTCAATGTAGTCAATGAAAACTATCCCACGTGGATCCCAGAAAAACAGACGCCATGGCCTTGGCTGCAGATGAAACAGCCTTTGCCTTCTTTGGAGTCTGTTCTCCAATTTGTAACCATTGCTTTGATTCTCTTTTTTTTTTTTTTTTGTCTCAGGAGTGAAGTGGCAGACCCATGTTTCATCCATGGTTATGAAAAGGTGCAAAATATCAGCTTTATTATTCTGAAACTTCTCTAAACACTCAACTGAAACATCTTTATGGCATTGTTTCTCCTTGAGTGTGGGAAAACGCGACCTAAACCTTGCACACAGTTTTCTCATGTCCAAGTTTTCAGACAATATGTGATGTGCCACACATTCTGAAATGCCTGACAGCTCATGCACTTAGTAGACAATCATACAGTACTGCTTTGTGGATTTTTTCACCATTTCTGGAGACAGCACCTTATTTGGTCAACCACTGCGATGCTCATATTGGCAGCTAATACGGCCTTGCTTATACTCAGGCACCCAAATTTTACTGTTGTCAACAAAGGATCAGACTCTCTCAAAGTAGAAGCTTTAATATTGTTTGCACTGAAGCGTTTAAAAAATATACTGCATCGGGTAATAATGATGAATTTTCTCAATTTTACCACAACATTCACTACTGGTGGCTACCAAACAAATACTAAACAATGTGGTGTCTTCAGACTTGAAAGATATGCCTCATAGATCATATACTTTCTAATTCAGAGGTATTTTTCAACAACAATAGCCACCTCTCAATCAGTTCAGGTACTTATGGAACCACCCTCGTATATAGGCTTCATTTCTGGATCCTGATAAATGTGTAATGAAATTATAAGATCTTGTTAGAATATTTAATTTTCTTCCATTTAGCCATTCCAATCTTTCATAAAAGAAATATGTCCTGTTGATTTACTTTTCCTGTGATATTCATGATTTTCTGATACTTCTTGTTCCATTCCTCAAATGTGATCAATTTAAAATTCTCTTTCTCTTCATTGTCAGAAACTTCATCACTCAGTTCATGGAACTATTCCAGTCAGACATTAAGATTGCTGCTAAACTCTGTCCTAGTTTTCTTTTATCTAACATGTTTATTCCACAAACTAGAGGTTTAGAGAGCATTATCTATTAGGTAAGTATTCTATGTAAAAAGCAAATTAACTGTAATTAGCTTTGACGTACATAAAAGTTCGAGTGAATGTAAGAAACTACTGAATTAATGTTCACTTTGTTTCAGATTCTAGCACCTGTGCTTGTGTAGATGACAAGTGTCCTTCAAACTATAATAATGTTTCACAAACAGCTCAATCCAATGTAACTGGAATCCAATGATGGCTGAAGCTTACAGATAGATAGTTAAGGGCATGAACTCCATCCACCTGAGACAAAGTACAGATGGGAAAATCATGTGGAACGAGTGTGACCCGCACAAGCAATGGAGGGTTAACAGAGGAGCTGGTGTCTGCATGAAGCAAACACTCAAACTGTAACAAATGGAAGACAAGCAGCATCAGTAATACAAATGGGTAGCGTGCGGGAATAATAAGATGAACTAGCAACACCTATTAGAGCACCTTGATGATGGCAAGGTGCAATGCTGATGTGGCAGCTGAGCATTCCACAGCCATAGCCTACCGTGTTGATGTCGTTGGGTACCTCGAAGATTCTTTACATGAGTTTGAGTGCTTACTGGCAAATGATATTTTAGTGCAGAGTCATGCTACAATTACCAGTATTTTGAGAGATTTCAGTGAAAAACAAGGGTGTGATCACAATTTGTACTAACCACTGCAGACATCATAAAAATTAGGAGTTAAGCATCATATATTTCCTAAGAACAATTACACCAAACAAAAATGATTAAAAAGCCTATAAACATAATGATTCACTTTTACTTGGTAATGCTTTTGCATGGTTTATGAATAGGATTTGAGAAACAAACTGTTGAATCATCCTCTGAAACACAAGTTGGAATCTGATGATGTGCCAGCTGCATATTTCCCATCCTACAGAATGGATATAGGTGGGAATAATGAGCCTAATATCAGGATGCTAAACTGGATATAGAAACGAAATTACTGTAAAGAAGTAGAAGAGATTCTGCAAGTAAAGATAGGGTGAATCATCTAAAACTCTCACGGCAAATCTTGTAGAAATGGGAACAGGTGCGGTTTTCACAAAATGAATTGGTAGTCAGGAGCTCACATTGTTAACCAAGAAACAGATCATAATAATACTTGTAAAACGTATTGTTTGTGCAAACATACAATTTTTTTAATGGGTCAATGCCTATTGACATTAAGAAAGTAAAAGTGGTATACCTCAGAATGTCAGTGGGGTTTATTGCAGGAATCTAGTACGAGTCATTTATGCATTATAATATTGTACATAGTTTCCACACTGACACTTGTCTGTGCCATTAAACCTGCATAGTTGCTAGGTACAATGTTCATATTTTTGCTTACAGTGTGCATAAAGACTTGCTAATCAGTTAATATGTGGCAGTCCAAGCAGTAGGTCATGAGTGGTTGACATAATTTTCTAATGCATAAAAAGCAGACAAACTCATGATGTACAAAGAGTTTCATAAGATTGCAGTTAATTCTTGTACAGTATACGAGGCAAGATCTCCCAATAGATGTCGACCATCTTGGCAATTATTTATCATCTTCAATGAGTAACTAAATGTGGTAAGGTAACACCTAAACATTGAATGGAAATAAACAAATTAGGATAGAAGATGGGGAAAATAATAATCTTGCTGCTGTTTGCAGTTGATCTGCACATTAGTTCCTGCAGAATTGCAGAAGGAGGTGGCACGAGTCAGACAAGTGTCCTACACATTCTTCACTGACACAGGTTCCATTCCACATCTCTAAAACATTACTATGAATTAATTTTGATTTAAGTTAAAGTACTCACCATTGCTGGTGATCTGTCGCAGCAGAAGTCCCAGAAAACAGCAACTGTAGGATTTAACCATAAAGTTAAATGAATTTTTAATCTAGTATAATGTTTCAGCTGAATATTTATTATCATCTCAAAGTAAATAAAAGCATCTTGTCAAATCTAAAATAAGTTGTAACATACTTACAATAATGAAATATGCTCAACAAGCAACATACTTTCTGTCCAAATACACACAAAGTTCTGACCCCCTATGTATAAATTCCAAACAATTACGAACAATCTGCAGCATTGTTTAGGATCATTTCTTGATTTACCAACAATTAAAATTAACATATAAAAAACTGAAAATACATATATAATCGTATATTTACTCCAGAACAGCAAGTACAATTCTATGTTGGGTCATATTTGTGATACTATTTGAGTATAATTTCTCGAATACATAATTGCAATAATGCATTTACATATCCCGTTAAGTACTTGAGATTCCCTTCATGTACAGAGCTTCTACACTTTGAAGTAAATGAAATCAAGCAGTTATTATTTTTTCTAGATGAGTTGCATATTTCTTGTATGCATATGTAATTCTGAATTCATCTGGAGAATGAATGCTTTAAGTGAGTCTGTTATGTTTCAACACACCCAAAAGGATTTGTGAAATGGAAAGTTGAACAAAACTTTTTCTGACACGTGGAGGAACAACAATTTTACTTATGGTATGAAATAAATCCACTATTTGATTAAATATTTAAATTAATGTGAAGCATAATACAAAATTATTACTCAATAGCAGAAGGAAAGAACAAGTTGTTTCTTAACTACATGAGCTAATACGTAACTTAGAGTTTAAAAGCAAGTAAAAATTCCTAAGTGTAAATGAACTAATCTCTGTACTTTACATAAATGTAAATAGTCTTGATATTTGCAGTATGCAGACTGCTTTATAAGATGACATTCCTGACCAAGTATCTTCAAGAGTTCAGAAATACTAGCTTGTTTCCCAGATCTTCCCATTGTCAACAATGGCAAGTGTTGACACGGTAAGCTAGAAGGATCTCAGGAATAGAGGCATATCCATGTGAACAGAGAGAGAGAGAGCTTGGTACTCTGATGATAAGTAAGAAATTAAATAGAAGATTCAGAGTGTTGGAGTTGAAGAAGAAAAGATGACAGACCCAAAAGACAGGAAAACCCCCTACCCAGGACACCCACTGTTCCAAAACTTCACTGTGGTGCCAGAGAGAGAAGAGAGGTCGGCATTCCCTGCAGAATGGACTTGCCACAGCTTCACCTTCCCAGTCCTCGAATATTAACCCCAACTCTCCCTACTGACTAATCAACAAAGGGTGAACAATTATCATTCTGCGGGACAGAGTAAATGACATATATAATGCTGTATTGGTTAATTCAAGTAATAAATTCTAGATACTACCAACTGACTTACAAGCAGCCCCTCTAATATCTGGGTTTGATCTTACATAAACATGAAAATAATAAAGAGAGGTACAGAATTACTATGTTCCTCTGATATCTGTTGCTGCTCAAACGTAAATTAGTACATAAACATGAAAATATAGAAATATGGTAGCCAAATGCATTGAATTACAACTTACCCCACATCAATTAATAAAAGTCAACTAACTGGCTCATTAGGCAGATCACACAAATGTAAAATGTTCATATT
Source organism: Schistocerca gregaria (assembly GCF_023897955.1). Lineage (NCBI taxonomy): Eukaryota > Metazoa > Arthropoda > Insecta > Orthoptera > Acrididae > Schistocerca > Schistocerca gregaria. Next base: position 48,180,966 of record NC_064927.1, read on the forward strand.
ATAAGAAGTACTTTAGCAAACATATTGATGCATGACAAACACCATAAGGTCAAGTATGAAAATAATAGAAAGAAACTTCCACATGGGAAAAATATATTAAAAACAAATATTCCAGGACTTACCAAGTGGGAAAGCGCCGGTAGATAGGCACAATGAATAAAACACACAAACACACATGCAGAATTTCAAGCTTTCACAACCGGCGGCTACTTCGTCAGGAAAGAGGGAAGGTAAAGGAAAGATGAAAGGATGTGGGTTTTAAGGGAGAGGATAAGGAGTCATTCCAATCCTGGGAGTGGAAAGACTTACCTTAGGGGGAAAAAAGGATAGGTATATACTCGCGCACGCACGCACGCACGCACGCACGCACGCACGCACGCACGCACACACGCAAACACGCACACGCACACGCACACATGTATATTTCAAATATACCTATCCTTTTTTCCACCTAAGGTAAGTCTTTCTGCTCCCGGGATTAGAATGACTCCTTACCCTCTCCCTTAAAACCCACATCCTTTCATCTTTCCTTTTCCTTCCCTCTTTCCTGACGAAGCAGCCGCTGGTTGCGAAAGCTCAAAAATCTGTGTGTGTGTGTGTGTGTGTGTGTGTGTGTGTGTGTGTGTGTGTGTGTGTGTGTGTGTGTGTTTTATTCATTGTGCCTATCTACCGGCGCTTTGCTGCTTGGTAAGTCCTGGAATCTTTGTTTTTAATATTGGCCAAGTGTCATGTTCTCCTTCCAATAGTCAAAGCATATATGAAGTGCTATTTCAAGTTCAAGGACATATTTCATGTGTTTTTGATGTTACAAAATTATATATAAGGCAAAGGTAAAAGATGTATATTTTTTCAAGCTCCATTACATATAAATAAACAGTCGTTAGTAGAGTGATGGAATTAATTAAGTCAAGATGTTGTTGTTAATAACTGCTGGGGTATGCTGTACACCACAAGAAAGCAGTTCATCACTTGGACAATCAACAGTTACAGAGAATTAGACTGCACGTGACAGCACATTCATGGTTTAATATATAGCAATACATTGCTAGTTCTAACTTTGTTCCCATAAGTTGCAGATCTAGTGAAAGTAAATATATTTATTTTTCTTTCAAAAGAGCATTGATAATGAGCGGTTACTGAGAACCGCATTGCACTTGACAGAAGATATTTCAAGCAACAGTGCATATCAATAAAAACTCTTTAAGTTTTAGAATACATTGACAATGGGTGATTATAAAGAATTACATTGCATGTAACAGTATATCTTTGTATTAAGTCTAGATAGGCCAGATTAAACAGATGATTATAGCATACATTGTATCATGTAAAGGTAGTTGTTAAGCAATTTATAAGAAACAGTAATTGTTAGCCTTTCAGACATCTATTTTCATGGAAAAATTATGTTAGTTTTCAACTGTTGAAATGTGCCTAGACATAATGACTGTACCACTTGTAGGACCAAAAGGCATTATTTCTTTACAAGTCAAACTCAGACTTTATAGCAACTGAACTGGCATGAACATTTAAGGTCAGGAAACCACAAGGACGAATAGAGGAATTTTCCCACAATAATTGTCAAAGGCACCTTGTTCTCGTATCTAGAAAGTCATCATCCCAATTATTTATTTATTTTTTTGTAGTGACTGAGAGCCACCTTGGTCAGATGCCACTGTAGAATCAGGTTTACATGGGTAAGTTAATTACCCACAGGGTACTTCCAGAACATACCTGCTCAATAACAGTTGACAGACCTCTCATTGATCACCACCACATTAGACATGATGTAGCAACATCACATCAGACAGTAAATAAAACTGGCCACAGCTAAAGGTAAATTCCAACATAGATCAATTTAAAGGGTGAAAGTTATAAAATAATGAATTAACTAGACTTAAGTTGAAAATAGATGTGTGCAGGAACAATAGCTATACCATGAATAAAAATCCTCATGGGCTGCAGACAAATACCAAATCTTTCAAACATTATTTTATCATAGATTTGCCTTGTGCTACACATTACATTGCAATTGTTTATGACTGTCAGAATACAAATGATGCAATAATATGATATTGGACTGGTTTTCATTAAGTACACATTAGTGAAAAGCATTGGTTTGCTGCAATATTGAACAGCACCTAACCTACTTTCTTCATCATTACAAATTTTCTGTTCAAACATCCTACGTCACCTGAGATTTATAGCTGAGCAGACAATTATGACAAAAGTAATATGCAGAACACCTTATATATATATCAGACAGATAGCATAATATATATAGATACCAGACATGGAGCAATCATCCAAGTATGTCTGAATATACAGTGCACCAAACACTTCTAACGATGGGCCTCTGCAGACAATGACCTGTGCATGTGCCATTCTTAAACCACAACATCGGCAACTACAATTGAAATGGGCATGTGACCATTGGCACTGGAAATTAGTACAGTGACAGAGCACTGCTTGGTCTGGTGAATTGTGATACTTTTTTAATCATGCTGATGGGAGGGCGCAAAGCCTTTGTCTTGCAAAGGAACAGACAGCGGTGGCTCTATTATGCTCAGAGGACATTCAAGTGGGCATCCATAGGTCTGATGGAGCTCGTGCAAGGAGTATTGTACACCCCTTCATAACAATTATGTTTTCCAACGGCAGTGGCATTTTTCAGCAAGATAATGCACCATGTCACAAGGCCAGGAGAGAGTCATGGAGTGGTTCGAAGGACACAGTGGCAAGTCCAGTTGATGTTCTGGTCCCCCAACTCACCAGATCTGAAATTGGTCAGGATGTGACTGAACGTGGCATCAGAGATAAGCACTCCCTCCCTGGAATTTATGGGAATTAGGTAACTTAGGTGGTACCAACTCCCTGCAGCTACCTACCAAGATCTCACTGCTTCCATACCACAATGCATTTCCACTGTTGTCCCTGTCGGAGGTGGCCATACCAGTGATTAGGTAGGTAATCATGCTGTTCCAGTTGATCAGTGTATGCATAAGTAAATTATGTGTATTAATGACCTTGCGGACAATATTAAAAGTAACTTCAGGCTCTCTCCAGTTGATGCAGTTACCTATAATGAAGTACTGCCTCAATGAATCTTAATAAATATTCATGTAAATAAAATAGAAAGAAATTCCACATGGGAAAAACATATTAAAAACAAAGATTCCAAGACTCACCAAGCGGGAAAGTGCAAGCTTTTGAAATGTGGTGGTACGAAAGAATACTGAATATTAGATGGGCCAATCACGTAACTAATGAAGAGGTACTGGAGGTGTTGGGCAGCGTGCTCAGCAACTGGGTGGTACAGCTGTTTCTTAGCTACAGTTTTTCAGTGGCCACTTGTGCAGTCATACAGTTTTTCTGTTGTCATGCCCTCATAGAATGCAGCACACTGCTTGCAGCTTAGGTTGTAGATCACATGTTTGGTTTCACAGGTAGCCCTGCCTTTGATGGTAGGTGATGTTTGTGGCCAGTCTGGAGTAGATGGTGGTGGGAGGAGACATGGGACGGGTCTTGCATCTAGGTCTACTACAGGGATGGCAAGGGGTTGGAGGCAGGGATTGTGTGGGGATGGATGAGGATGTTGTGTAGGTTCAGTGGGTGGTGGAAGACTACTGTGGGAGGGTTGAGAAGTGTAGTGGGTCGGACATTCCTAATTTCAGAGCACAATGAGAGGTAGTCAAAACCCTGGTGGAGAAAGTGATTCAGTTGTTCCAGTCCTAGGTGGTAACGAGTCAGAAGGAGAATGCTCCTCTGCAGCTGAACAGTGAGACTTTGGGAAGTGGTGGGTGACTGGAGAGCTGAAGCATGGGAGATCTGTTTTTGTGCAAGGTTGGGAGAATAATTACAATTTGTAAAGGTCTCAGTGAGACCATTGGTTTATTGCGAGAGGGGCCACTGCCCACTACAGGCGCGACAGGCATGGATGGCTAGGCTGTATGGATTGGGTGGCAGTGGTGGAAGTGGAGATATTGTTGGGGGTTGGTAGGTTTGAAATGGATAGAGGTACTGATGTAGGAGGTGGAGGTCAACATCAAGGAAGGGTTATTGAAGCAAATGGGAGAGAAGCTGTTGAGGTTATTTAGGAATGTGGATAGGGTGTCCTCACCCTCGATCCAGATCATGGAGATGTCATCAGTGAATCTGAACCAGGTGAGAATGTCCCACGAATAGGTTGGCATAGGTTAGTTCCACGTGGGTGCCCATTCTTGTACCCGGATTTGTTTGTAGGTGATGCCTTCAAAGGAGAAGTAATTGGGAGTGAGGTTATAGTTGGTCATGGTGACCAGGAATGAGATTGTAGGTTTGGAATCTGTTGGCCATTGAAGAAGGTAGTGTTCAATAGCAGCAAGACCATGGGCATTAGAGATGTTAGTGTAATGGGAGGAGGCCTCAGTAGTGACAAGCAGGTCACAGTGTGGTAAAGGAACGTAAACTGTATAGAGTTGGTGGAGGAAATGATTGGTATCTTTTATATAGGGCAGTAGGTCATAGGTAAGAGGTTGGAGTGTTGGTCTATGATAGCAGAGAGTCTTTCAGGGGAGGATGGACTTGAGGAAGCATGTAGAAGGTAGAAGTATGGGAAGTGGTAGGGTTGAGAAGATATGTAGACCCTAGGAAGAGGTTCTGGGACCAGCCTAAGGATTTGAGAACAGACTGGAGATCCTGTAGGATTTTCAGAATGGGGTCACTATGGCAGGTTTTGTAGGCGAACAAATCTGACAACTGATGAAGTTCTTCTGCCAAGTAATCCTTGCGATTCAAACAACAGTGGTGGAGCCTTTTGTGAGCAGGTAGTAGTATAATGTTGGGATCTGTTTTTAGGTGGTGGATTGTGGTTTTTGTGTGACTGTAAGTTGAGCTTGCACCTTGAGGGGTTTGGGGAATGATGGCGACACAAGGTTCGAGGTTAAGAAATTCTATAAAGTTATCAGGAGGTGATTTGAGGGCAGGGGAGAGGGGGGCGGGCACAGTTGGATGGAGGAGTGAACTGGGTCAGGCAGGGTTCCACATTGGTCTTTGGTTGAGTCTGATTGGTAGGGTTGATGGCAAAAATGTTTTCACTGTAGGAATTAGGCGAAGGTTGTTAACAAGTCCAGCATGGCTGAATTTGGGAGTGAGGCAAAGGTAAGGCCTTTGGAGAGAACTGATACTTCTGTGGGACTGTCCCACCCTCAAAACCCCCTCTCATCTAAAGAGATACAAAACACAAACATGGACCTTTCCTCCAAAAACCCTTAGCTCCACAAAAGTATCAGTGCTTTCCAAAGGCATTTCTTCTGCAACTCCTTGAAGGGTACATTAACAGCAGGACCAGCAGACAATCGATTTCATTACATAAACTCAACCTTTGAATCAGTTAACTTGAGTAATTAAAGTCCATGTCACTAGAAAAAACTGTATCTACATTTACATCTACATAGATACTCTACAAGCCACTGTACTCTGTGTGGCGGAGGCTACCCTGTATCACTAATTGTCATTTCCTCTCCTGCCCCACTCTAAATAGAGTGAGGAAAAGACTGTCATATGAGCCCCTTTGTGGTCCTTATGCACAATGTATGTGGGCTGCAGTACAATCGTTTGGCAGCCAGCTTCAAATGCTGGTTCTCTGAATTTTCTCAGTAGTGTTTCTCAAAAAGAACATTGCCTTTCCTCCATGGATTCCCATTTGAGTTCCCGAAACAGTTCCGTAACACTTACATATTGTTCAAACCTACTGGTAACAAATCTAGCAGCCTGCCTCTGAATTGTCTCGATGCGTTCCTTCAGTCTGACCTGGGAGAGATCCCAAATACTTAAACAGTACTCAAGAATAGGCTGCACCGGTGTTCTATATAAGGTCTCCTTTACAGGTAAACCATTCTTCCCTACCACACTTTTCATATGCTCATTCCACCTCATATTGCTTTGCAGTGTTACGCCCAGTTATTGAAACAATTTGACTGTCAGGCAGGGCACTAGTAATACTGCATCCAAACATTACAGGTTTGTTCTTCCTATTCATCTGCATTAACTTACATTTTTCCGCATTTAGGGCTATCTGCCATTCAACACACAAACTGGAAATTTTGTCTAAACCATCTTGTATCTTCCTTCAGTCACTCAACTTTAAAACCTTACCATACATCACGGCATCGTCAGCAAACAAGTGCAGATTGCTGCCCACCCTGTCCACCAAATTGTTTATGTATATAGAGGACAACAGTGGTTCTATCACACTTCCCTGGGGCACTCCCTACAATACCATTGTCTCTAATGAACACTCACTGCCAAGGAGAACATACTGGGTTCTATTATTTAAAAATTCTGTGGGCCACTGACATATCTGTGAACTTATTCCATATGCTCGTTCCTTTGTTAAGAGCCTGCAATGGGCACCTGGTCAATTCCTTTCCAGAAATTTAGAAATATGGGGTCTGCCTGTTGCCCTTCATCAATGGTTCTTAGTATATCATGTGAGAAATGGGCAAGCTGAGTTTCGCACGAGCAATGCTTTCTAAATCCATACTGATTTGTGAACATAAGCACCTTAGTCTCAAGAAAGTTTATTATATTCGAACTGAGAATATGTTCAAGGATTCTGCAGCAGACAGAAGTTAGGGATATTGATCTGTAATTTTGTGGGTCAATTTTTTTACTCTTCATTTATACTGGAGTCACCTGCACTTTTATCCAGTCACGTGGGACTTTGTGCTGGGCAAGAGATTCACGATAAGTGCAAGCTAGATAAGGGGCCAGTGTCGTAGAGTAATCTTTGTAAAACCAAACTGGGATTCCATTTGGACCTGATGATTTGTTTGTTTTCAAATGTTTCAGTTGTTTCTCTACGACAGGTATGTTTATTTCTGTGTCATCCATAAGGGAGTCTGTCTTGTGGTCAAATGACAGTATGGAGCAAATTGTTAAAAGTGCACTGTAAGCTAAGTCCTTGACACTGCCTAGTATAAATGTGAAACTAAGTTGTGTTAAAAGTTTCCTTATTCTATATTTTCATCTTTTCCTCTTGTGTTTGTTCTAGCTGTAGCTGCTCAAGTATTTCCACATACAGAATGCGTGTGTCTGACAAAACAAAATTGAGGCACTCTGTTGAAGCAGCTGCTTCAACAAACAAACGTACCAGGGAAACTCAAGTAAGAGCACAAAATATTTTTCTTTGTTTGTTGGAAAAAGTAACACTTTTTTTTAGATGTGGCACAGAATGGATGGGGTGTTCAATCATAAAGGTCATTGACCAAATACTCAGAGAGATAAGAATTTAAGAATTCAATGGATAATATAGTTAACTTCAAACACAAATTGAAATCATATCCTCTTGACAACACTGCTACTCAGTAGAAGAATGTCGGTATGTTGCCTTGTTTTCTGCTGAGAGGGTGTACTATGATCATAAGACTGACTTGTTCCATATCATAGTGAGAGGCTAATATCATGATCCATGGAACATGCGTCTAACTAACCAGGATAGTGCTGCGAGATGTAGCAAGAACAAACGCAGTAAAAGATGCATGCTGTCCTCCTTGGTCCAGAATCCAGGGAGACTTTTCTTCTCAGCCCTGTAGTAAACTCATCCTCTCTGTTTTATCAGATCAGAACCTCTTTGTACAACGTTTATGCCAGTCCCCAATCGTCTTTTTCCCCACAGGCCTTTAATATTCTGGGTGGAAGTTTTTTTCCTTACTCAGCTTATGGCTTCTTTTTGGTGGACACAAACAGCATTTTTGGCACTCTGTAGCCATTGGTCTTCTGTTTAAGTATGTTCATACACAGTGCACTAGTTTTGTTACCCAATTCATCATTAAATCTTCAACCATTTCTTTATGTGTATTGTTTTCCCATTGAGCTTTCAGAGTTATGTTAGGGTCCTTGTGTTATTATTCTTATGGGATATGTGGCCAAAGGAAGTAAGTTTAACTGCCTTGGAGTAGTGTGATTAAAATAAATTTTCACTTTTGATGTTCAGATGGGTGGAAGAGGGCTAACAACATTGCTCCAGTATTACCAGTGATGCGACTCCACCAACAGTTAGGTAGGTGTAGTTAGCTCGGTTGCTGCTGCATCAGTCAGCAATAGCATGTGCTATAAAGCATCAGTAGCTTCTGTGACTTCTGCTCAGCATGTGTTGGCAACACTACTGCACTCCACTGTATCCTTGCCACTGTCAAAAGTTGCAAATTATCTTAACAACACTGTAATGTATGTTTCCCACAGCATTATGCGGCTCATTGTTTTCCCTGACCTACTTTTTTTTGTTTGTTTGAGCTTCTCAAGTTCTCTTTTTGCATCTTTTACATTAAGATGTGTGTTTCTGTGGCTTTCAAAAACTCCAGTCATTTTCAGCCACACTTTTTAAGTATTTGAAGGACAGACTCACTGATTATCATACTACACCAGTTTCATTTTTATAAATGAATCCTTAATATTGCTGTATATTTTGTATAGTTATGTTAATTTTTTCTCTCTAATCAAGACTTGGAGTCCAATTTCATCAGCTTGTTGATGGAGTTCAGCAGTCTGGTCATTCACGTACATAAATCGAAGATCACAAGCTTATACATGAACACTAGCCTAGGCAATCTGTATCAAGTCTGATTTTGGTTCAACAAGGGTCAAATTCCCCATCAGTCATCCAGACTTAGGCTTCCCATGTTTCCCTAAATCACTCAGTGCAGTTATGATGTATTTTGAAAGTGTTCTCTTGTCATTGACAGAACATTAACCCTAATTTTTCTTCTTTGTTAGTTTGGCTCCCTGAAAAGTGTTTCCACTTTTCACTCCTCTACATCTGTGAACTATTCTTTATTCTCTGATGATCTTTGGTAAGGCCCTTTTGGAGATACTTTCATGTCAAAGAATTATGTGATTTTATGTAAAAATTTTATATTTAGTTATTCATTCATTTATACATCCATCTATCCATCCATGCAGCCAGCCAAAGACTATATTATGGTGGTATTGGATTTGTCATCATAGTATTGTTATAATACACACATAAAAAACAGTTTTGTGTCACCCCATTACCAGAACTCCTGAAGATAGACATTGACTGTGGATACTGTATCACAGACACAGTCCCTTCAGCTGTTCAGAAATGTCACTAAACTCACCCAAATATGTAAACAAGCATGCATGTGCAGCACCTATTAGATGGAGGGGGTCCGACAGCCGATCAGTTCCAGTCATTCCACCAGGAAGGAGTTACACGGCTTGTGTTGTCTCTAGTTCAACCATGCCTAGACGGTCAATACCGTGGTTCAATCGTGTCCACATTGTTACTTTGTGCCAGGAAGGGCTCTCAAGAAGGGAAGTGTCCAGGTGCCTTGGAGTAAACCAAAGTGATGTTGTTCAGTCCTGGAGGAGACACAGAGAGACAGGAACTGTCGTGACATACCTTGCTCAGGCTGCCCAAGGGCTGCTACTGCAGTCGATGACCCCTAGCTATGGCTTATGGCTCGGAGGAACACTGACAGTAACGCCACCATGTTGAATAATGCTTTTTGTGCAGCCGCAGGTCGTGTTATGACTCAAACTGTTCGCAATAGTCTGTATGATGTGCAACTTCACTCCCAACGTCCATGGCAAGGTCCGTCTTTGCAACCACAATACCATACAGTGCAATACAGATGGGCCCAACAACATGCAGAGTGGACCGCTCAGGACTGGCATTACGCTCCCTTCACCGATGAGTGTCGCATATGCCTTCAACCAGATAATCTTTACAGACATGTTTGGAGGCAGCCTGAACGCCTTAGACACACTGTCCAGCGAGTGCAGCAAGATGGAGGTTCCCTGCTATTTTGGGGTGGCAGTATGTAGGGCCGACGTATGCCGATGGTGGTCATGGAAGGGGTCATAATGGCTGTGTGATATACAAATGCCATCCTCCGACCAATAGTGCAACCATACCGGCAGCATATTGGCAAGGCATTTGTCTTCGTGGACGATAATTCGTGCACCTATCATGCACATCTTGTGAATGACTCCCTTCAGGATAGCAACACTGTTCGACTAGGGTGGTCAGCATGTTTTCCAGATATGAACCCCATCGAACATGCCTAGGATAGATTGAAAAGGGCTGTGTATGGACAACAGGATCCACCAACCACTCTGAGGGATCTACGCCGAATCGTCGTTGAGGAGTGGGACAGTCTTTATCAACAGTGCCTTGACGAACTTGTGGATAGTATGCCACGATGAATACAGGCATATATCAATGCACAAGGACATGCTACTGGTTGTTAGAGGTACCGGTGTGTACAGCAATCTGGACTACCAGCGCTGAAGGTCTCGCTGTATGGTGGTACAACATGCAATTTGTGGTTTTCATGAGCAACAAAAAGGGCGGAAACGATGTTTATGTTGACCTTTTTTCCAATTTTCTGTACAGGTTCCGGAACTCTCGATACCAAGGTGATGCAAAACGTTTTTTGATGTGTGTAAATAGCTCAAATATATAACACATAGAATATATAAGGATATTTGTATGAAGATAGGGCAGATAGTTGGACATGGTCTTGCTGAATGGACTATGCTAGCATTTGCCTGAAATGATTTAGGAGAACCATGGAAAATCTAAAACAGAATGGGCAGTTTGATCTTTCCATGAATTCTTGGCAGACTTGTATGTGCAGTCACAACTGAGTTCAGTATCACAAATATGATTTTACTCAAGAAAAATCTGGGATACAAATTCTTAAGTGTGCTCCTCCTGATGGCTATGAAGTCTGAAATGCATTCTTTATTCCTCCAGTTTCAGAACACCATCTTTGCAGAATATTTGCATAATGATTTTTTCAGAAGAAGTGGAATAACTGTGAAAATTGCCATGAGTTTCAAGGAGAAAAATATCTTTTGCTTTTTTTTTAATCTCCCGTGATGAATACATCCAATTTTCAATTTTTGTTTTGTACCTTATTGGTACACTTGTTCCTGGTGTATGTTTACATTTTCCGCTATTTTGGATATTTAGTTTATTGTTGACAGTAGAAAATGTTATACGTGTTTTCAAGTGCTTGGCGAATTTTTACTTTTGAAAAAGATGGATCAAAGAGTTTTCATTAAATTTTGTTAGAGAAAGGGAATAGAGTGTGGCACTGCATTCAATATGTTGCCAAATCTATTATGGGTAAGACAAGAGTTCACGGGCAGTGTAAAAATTTGAAAGTGGGTCAAGCACATGTTGAAGATGACCGTCCTGGACGCCCGAGCACATCAGTTATTGATGACAGTGTGGGAGAAGTAAAGAAGGTGGTTCTGGAAAATGGCTGTCTCACCATCAGAGAGGTTGTTATTGATGTCAACATACCTTTTGTCTCATGCCAGGCAGTGTTTCAGATGTTTTGGCATGAAACATATAGCAGCAATGCTTGTTATGAAATTGTTGAGTTTTGACTGAGAACAACATTGCTTGGAGATCGTTCAGGAATTGATAGATGAAGCTGACAATGCTCCAGAACTGACGAAACATGGGTATATGGGTATGATGTCAAAACCAAGACCCAATCGTTCCTATGGAAACTGCCTGAAGATTCAAGATTTTGACAAGTTCTATCACATGTGAAGTTCCTTCTATTTTCTTCGATTAGAAAGGGATACTGCTTTATGTGTTTTGCCTTATGGTCATATGATCAATAAGGAATACTACCGGGGAGCTATTGAGCGCTTTCATGAAGCAGTTGAAAGAAATTGGCAAGAATTGTGACAAACCACTTGTGGAAATTGCATCATGGTAAAGCTCCTGCTCACATTTCAATGTTTGTTCATTATTTTTTGGCAAAAGATAAAACCATTATGTTGCCTCCACCACTCACATCTACATGGATACTCTGCAAATCACACTGAAGTGCCTGACAGAGGGTTCATCAAACCATCTTCACAATAATTCTCCATTATTCCAATCTTGAACTGTGTGTGGGAAAAATGAACTCCTATATCTTTCCATGCAAGTTCTGATTTCCCTTAATTTATTATAATGATTGTATTTCCCTATGTCGGACAATGTCACAAAATAGTTTTTCATTCCGAGGAGAGAGTTGATGATTGAAATTCTACGAGAAGATTCTGCTGCAACAAAAAACGCCTTTATTTTAATGATCCTGTATCACGTCCGTGACCCTCTCTCCCCTATTTCTTCATTTAACTTTCTTGATGTACTCCATGAATCCTATCTGGTAAGGATTCCAGACCATGTAGCAGTACTCCAAGAGAGGACTGACATACTAAGTGTAGGTAGTCTTTAGTAGACTTGTTACATTTTCTAAGTGCTCTGCCAATAAAACACAGTCTTTGGTTTGCCTTTCCCACAGCATTTTCTGTGTGTTCTTTCCGATTTAAGTTGTTTGTAATTGTAATTCCTGGGTATATAGTTGAATCTATGGCCTTTAGATTTGACTGATATATCATGTAACCGAAGTTTACCGGATTCCTATTAGTACTCATGTGGATGACCTCACTCTTTTTATTATTTAGGTTTAATTGCCAGTTTTTGAACTGTGAAGATATATTTTCTAAATCGTTTTGCAATTTGTTTTCATCTTCTGATGATTTTACTAGACAAGAAATGGCAGCATCATATGCAAACAACCTATGACAGCTGCTCAGATTGTGTCCTAAATCATTTATATAGATAAGGAACAGCAGAGGGCCTATAACGCAACGTTTTGGAACACCAGAAATTGCTTGTGATTTACTCAATGACTTTCCATCAGTCACTGTGAACTGTGACCTCTCTGGCAGGAATTCACAAATCCAGTCACATAACAGAAACAATATTCCATAAGCATGCAGTTTCACTACAAGCCACTTGCGTGGGAGAGTGTCAAAAGCATTCTGGAAATCTAGAAACATGTAATCAATTTGAAATCCCTTTTCAGTAGCACTTAGCACTTTGTATGAGTAACGAGCACGTTGTGTTTCACTGGAATGATGTTTTCTAAATCTGTGTTGACTGTATGTCAGTGGACCATTCTTCTCGAGGTAGTTCATAATGTTCGAACACAACATATGTTCCAAAATCCTGCTGCATATTGTTGTTAATGATATGGGCCTTTAATTTAGTGCATTATGCCTGCTACCTTTTTTTGAATATTGGTGTGACCTGTGCTACTTTCCAGTCTTCGGGCACAGATCCTTCGTCTAGCGAGCGGTCGTGTAGGATTGTTAAGTATTGAGCTATTGTAACAGCATACTCTGAAAGGAACCTAATTGGTGTACAGTCTGGACTGGAAGAATTGCTTTTATTGAGTGATGTAAGTTGCTTCACTACTCTGATGATATCTACTTCTGAGTTACTCATGATGGCAACTGTGCTTGATTTGAAGCCTGGAATATTTACTTTGTCTTCTTTGGTAAAGGAATTTCAGAAGGCTATGTTTAATAACTCTGCTTTAGCAACACTGTCGTTGATAGTATTTCCATTGTGATAGCTTAGAGAAGGCATTGATTGTGTTTTGCCACTAGCATACATTACATACGACCAGAATCTCTTTAGGTTTTCTGCCAGCTTTCAAGACAAAGTTTCATTGTGAAAAGTAATGTGAACATCTTGCATTGAAATCCGTGCTAAATTTTGAGATGGACATGGGCCCCTGCTACTTCTTTCTATTCCCAAGGCTGAAAAGAACCATGAAAGGGTATCATTTTGTCGCCATTGATGAGATAAAAACAGAATCACTGGAGGAGCTGTTCATCATAATGGAAAGTGAGTTCCAGAAGTGCTTCCAAGATTGGAAAGAGTGCTGGCACAAGTGTCTTATATCTAGGGTTGGGGGGGGGGGATTACTTTGAAGAGGACAATTTTACTTTGATCAACAAATAAAGATTTTTGGAGAGAAACAAAAGCTCCTGTTACCTTTTGATCACACCTTGGATTTCTGACAGTTTGATCCACTTCCACATTTTATACATAATTGCTCATGTGTTGATGATAATGCTACACACCAGCCTAACATGAGGTGAGAGAATGAATTAGGTCTTTCCAATACTCCATGTTGTTGTTGTCCTCAGACTGGTTTGTTGCAGCTCTCCATGATACTCTATCCTGTGCAAGCTTCTTCATCTCCCAGTACCTACTGCATCCTACATCTTTCTGAATCTGCTTAGTTTATTCGTCTCTTGGTCTCCCTCTGCGATTTTTACCCTTCACGCTGCCCTCTAATACTAAATTGGTGATCCCTTGATGCCTCAGAACATGTACTACCAACCGATCCCTTCTTCTGGTCAAGTTGTGCCACAAAGTTCTCTTCTCTCCATTCCTATTCAATACTTCATCATTAGTTATGTGATCTACCCATTTAATTTTCAGCATTCTTCTGTAACACAACATTTCGAAAGCTTCTATGCTCTTCTTGTCCAAACTAGTTAACGTCAATGTTTCATTTCCATACATGGCTACACTCCATACTAATACCTTCAGAAATGACTTCCTGGCACTGGAATCTATACTCGATGTTAACAAATTTCTCTTCTTCAGAAACGCTTTCCTTGCCGTTACCAGTCTACATTTTATATCCTCTCTACTTTGACCATCATCAGTTTTTTGCTCCCCAAATAGCAAAACTCCTTTACTACTTTAAGTGTCTCATTTCCTAATCTAATTCCCTCAGCATCACCAGACTTAATTCGACTACATTCCATTATCCTCGTTTTGATCTTGTTGATGTTCATCTTATATCCTCCTTTCAAGACACTATCCATTCCATTCAACTGCTCTTCCAAGTCCTTTGCTTTCTCTGACAGAATTACAATGTCATCGGCGAACCTCAAAGTTTTTATTTCTTCTCCATGGATTTTAATACCTGCTTTCTTTGGGATTGGAATTATTATATTCTTCTTGAAGTTTGAGGGTATTTCACCTGTCTCATACATCTTGCTCACCAGATGGTAGAGTTTTGTTAGAACTGGCTCTCCCAAGGCCTTCAGTAGTTCCAATGGAATGTTCTCTACTCTAGGGGCCTTGTTTCGACTCAGGTCTTTCAGTGCTCTGTCAAACTCTACATGCAGTATCGTATCTCCCATTTCGTCTTCATCTTCATCCTCTTCCATTTCCATAATATTTTCCTCAAGTACATCGCCCTTGTATAGACCCTCTATATACTCCTTCCACCTTTCTGCTTTCCCTTCTTTGCTTAGAACTGGGTATCCATCTGAGCTCTTGATGTTCATACAAGTGGTTCTCTTATCTGCAAAGGTCTCTTTAATTTTCCTGTAGGCAGTATCTATCTTACCCCTAGTGAGATAAGCCTCTACATCCTTACATTTGTCCTCTAGCCATGCCTGCTTAGCCATTTTGCATTTTCTGTCAATCTTATTTTTGCCTGCTTCATTTCCTGCATTTTTATATTTTCTCCTTTCATCAATTAAATTCAATATTTCTTGTGTTACCCAAGGATATCCATTCTTCTTCTACTGTATTTCATCCCCCATTCCTGTCAATTGTTCCCATATGCTCTCCCTGAAGCTCTGTATAACCTCTGGTTTAGTCAGTTTATCCAGGTCCCATCTCCTTAAATTCCCACCTTTTTGCAGTTTCTTCAGTTATAATGTACAGTTCATAACAAACAGATTGTGTTCAGAGTACACATCTGCCGCTGGAAATGTCTTACAACTTAAAACCTGGCTCCTAAATCTCTGTCTTACCATTATATAATTTATATGATACCTTCTAGTATCTCCAGGCTTCTTCCATGTGTACAACCTTCTTTCATGATTCTTGAACCAAGCGTTAGCCATGTTTAAATTATACTCTGTGCAATATTCTACCAGGGGACTTCCTCTTTCATTTCTTAGCCCCAATCCATATTCACCTACTATGTTTCCTTCCTTCCCTCCCTCCTTCCATTATCGAATTCCAGTCATCCATGACTATTAAATTTTCATCTCCCTTCACTATAATTTCTTCTGTCTCATCAAACATTTCACCAATTTCTTCGTCATCTGCAGAGCTAGTTGGCATATAAACTTGTACTACTGTAGTAGGTGTGGGCTTTCATGTCTATCTTGGCCACAATAATCCGTTCACTATGCTGTTTGTAGTATCGTACCCACACTCCTATTTTTCTTATTCATTATTAAACCTACTCCTGCATTACCCCTATTTGATTTTGTATTTATAACCCTGTATTCACCTGACCAGAAGTCTTGTTCCTCCTGCCACCGAAGTTCACTAATTCCCACTATATCTAACTTAAACCTATCCATTTCCCTTTTTAAATTTTCTTACCTACCTGCCCGATTAAGGGATCTGACATTCCACGCTCCGATCTGTAGAACACCAGTTTTCTTTCTCCTGATAAAGACGTCCCCTTGAGTATTTGCCACTCGGAGATCCGAATGGGGGACTATTTTAGCTCCAGAATATTTTACCCAAGAGGACACCATCATCATTTAACCATACAGTAAAGTTGCATGCCCTCGGGAAAAATTATAGCTGTAGATTCTCCTTGCTTTCAGCCGTTCGCAGTACCAGCACAGAAAGGCCGTTTTGGTTAGTGTTACAAGGCCAGATCACTCAATCATCCAGACTTTTGCCCCTACAACTACTGAAAAGGCTGCTGCCCCTCTTCAGTAACCACATGTTTGTCTGGCCTCTCAACAGATACCCCTCCGTTGTGGTTGCACCTACGGTACGGCTATCTGTATCGCTAAGGCACGCAAGCCTCCCCACCAACGGCAAGGTCCATGGTTCATGGGATCGGTTGGTAGGACATGTTCTGAGGCATCAAGGGATCACGTGATCTCGCCAGCCGATGACAGCAGATATTCAGATTATATTACACGTGATGTAATCATCAATAGCAACATCACTGTTAAGTAGCGCGAACACATAAACAGGAAAGTTAAAGGTTTAAATTAATATACATAGTGTTGCTACAAGAAAAGCAAAGCTTTCACTTGTAATATTGTTCTAGAAGAACTTTGGGGCCACAGAACCACTGACTCTTCCTCCCAAAAATATCACAGCCCTACCGCAGCACGATTAGTTCTTCTCTGGAGTACGAGCTCTATGCCACATGCACTGTGTACATGCTGCGAGAATAAAAGTATTCATAATAAACGATGGGAGTGTGAGTGATCATTTACCGTCATAATTAACACGCCCAATCTCCACTGCCTGTTGTTGTGGTCTTCAGTCCTGAGACAGGTTTGATGCAGCTCTCCACGCTACTCTATCCTGTGCAAGCTTCTTCATCTCCCAACATACTGCAACCTAAATCCTTCTGAATCTGTTTGGTGTATTCATCTCTTGGTCTCCCTCTACGATTTTTACTCTCCACCTGCGCTAGAATATTAAATTTGTGATCCCCAGTCCTTTTCCTTCATCCCTCTTCCTTCCTCTTCAACACTTCTGCCGCAAGGAGGAGCCACCGGCTCTGAAGGCTAGCACAAGTTAAACCTTTTGTGTGTGTGTGTGTGTGTGTGTGTGTGTGTGTGTGTGACCTTACAGACATCTTTATGCTACAGCTAAAGAGTGATCGACTGGTCCACAGTGCTACAATTCCATTTTCTTTATTATCCCAAGAGGGGCATTGTGGTGGTTAGATTACACTCTCCAGAAGGAGGAATGTTCATACTGACAAGTAAGAACATTAGGTCTAGCAAGATTGAAAATGAATCTGCGTGCAGACTAATATGGACAAGAGTAACCTTGCTTGGTGTACTTACATTAATAAATCAGATATTGCTACTGACCAAAAAGATCCAGACACATTGGTTGTAGAGTCATTCAAAGATAGTTTATACTTGAGCACTTGGAAATATGCTGAGCATAAATTAGTTGTAGGTGGTGCCCCTAACCTGCCCAATATCAGATGAGAAACTACACATGTTATCAGCTGAAAGGAAAAAACAGTCTTGGATAGTTATGCTGAATACATTGATTGCTGCTTCTAACAACTAACCTGACAATCCACATGTGGAAGAACCAAGACTGTCATGAGGGAGAGAGGTATTAGCGACCCTGATGTTGTTATGGGAACTAAGACCACCAAAGGTAAAAAAGTAATCAACAAATCTAGGGTAATATACAGGGTCTAAACGGTATAAGGTGCCAAAATTATACAGATGGCACATCTCGCAATGCTTGACAAAAAAGTCTAGTAACATGTTTGCGTATTTCCTACGGTTGTCCCAGAAAAAAAAAGTTCGTCTCAGGATAATGGTTTTGGAAAAGTGGATACTTGGCCGTGTACGTACGTAAGCAATAGGTTCCTGTTATTGCCCACTGCTTGTATTGACTTTGCGAGCGTAAATCGAAAACACATAGGGAAATGCGGCCTGAGTGGCTGCGTCATTGTAATACGCTGAGCGACGACGGTAGGCAAGTAACCTGTGCAGATGTTATTGCAACTCTGTTAACTGTTAGGATGGAAAGGAGATTTTCTATAGCTGAACTATGCGATATGCATTTAATTTACGGTGAGGCAGAAGGTGTTGCGAGGGCAGGTGTGCGAACTTATCAAGAATGCTTCCAACAATGACAACTTTCTGCATGAAAGACATTTGTTGCTGTGCACCAGAGGCTTGTGTCATTGTAATTCTCTACTTGTATGTGATTATTATGCATTTACATCTTAATAAAGTACAATAGTTATCTGTACCTTTGTACATTTTCGTCTGTATGCGAGACACATCTTCTGTTCTGATATGCTTTCCGTTTTTGCTAGATATTTAAGTAGTAACTGACTGAGGTCCATGAGTTCTCGTACTCCTCCCCCTCATGTTCCTACCTTCTGCCTAAGAGAAAAAGGCTGCCTGTCTCTCAGCTTTAGTATTCTGTTTTTTTTGGACACGATGTAATATTGCCACTTTGCTACCTTTTAGTCACCTGGTCACTTGGGCTTGTAAGCAACTATACCAGATTTTGTCTACTCGTTGCTGTCATGAAATTCAGTAGTGCTACTCCAACTTCTCTTGAATAATATAAGAGGACTGTTAGTTTTTATAAAGGAGGTTCAGTGTGGCGTGTAATTATTGTGTGGCAGTGAAACTTGGTAGATATGTTAATGTGTTAATATAGAATCAAGTTATGCTGTAAAAAAGTTAGTTCCAAGTTTAGCCACCAGGTGCAAATCTGGCACTGTACACGTTTTTATGATGGTTTGACATCCACACGATCATTTGACAAGCCATGATGTATGGCTATGGAGAAGAATGACTGTGAACTCTTAGTTAAACTGTTTTGTGTGACTGGCAGCAATTACAGTTCTGCAGTGACAGATTATCACTGACTGAAAGGTCTCAGGAGAGTCTTGATGTCATTAAATGGTTTAACGGTGATAATAATGAAGTTCTAAAACATGGGTGAGGAAGGCATCCTACCTCGGAGGAAGTTAATGACGAGGTTTGCTGCTGCTGTAGCTGACAATGGAACATGTGCCACAGGTAGCGCTAGAGCTTGTGCAGTGTCATGAGAATTGTCAAACCCATGGTCAGCAGTAAGGAAAGTGTTGTGGTCTATTTTACATTGGTACTGGTACAAGATCCAGACAGTGCTGCAACTGAAATGATCTGCAGCAATGTTCTGAATTTGATCTTCAGTTTCTGAGATGGACTGAAGATGATGACGTGTGTTTGGGCAACGTTCTGTGGAGTGATAAAGCACATTTTACACTATAGGGTGCACTGAATACACAGAACTGCAGAATTTAGGATACTGTTAAAGCATGTATTGTGCCCAAAGAGCCGTTGCACACGCTGCATGTGATTGTGTGGTGTGGAGTCACAAACACCTATTCTTGGCCCATGCTTCTTTGAAGAGAATACGCCCAGAGTGCCTGCCCATTGTACTGTGGCATCTGCACGTTATCGAGACCTCCATGTACAGCATGTGATTCTTGCTTTGGAAGAGTAACATGTGATTCTTGCTTTGGAAGAGTACAACTGTGTGGAAACCAATGTTTTCACGAAAGATTGGGCAACACCTCATGTTGCTCACCTTATGAAAGTTCTTCTTAATGCAACCTTCCATTAATGTTTTATCTCCAGATCTTTTCCAGAATCCATGGCATGTAAGATCACCTGGTCTGAATGTATGTGACATTTGGCTGTGGGGATATGTAAAAGAACGCATTTACCAGGGGCATGATCTGAAGGCAATAGTATAGGACCTGTTTATGAGCAACGTTTGGTCACATTGTTTTACAGATGCAATATCTCATTGACGTCTTTCGTGCTCGTATTAAGCAAACTATGTTTGCGGTGGTTAATACTGAAATCAACATTATGCCTTTCTGACTTGCTTGATCTTTTCTTCCCACATCCCATTCCTAATCCATTACAAATGGAAGCATTTCTGTATATCTCTCTTACATTCACAGTGCCAGGTTTGCACCAGCTGAACTAATTTTTTTCCAGAGTAAATTGGTTTCACACTAACACATTAGAATATGTACCAATTTTTCCTGTCAAACGGTAATTACAGCCAACACTGGACCCATGTGAATAGCTGCATTTTAATCAAAAGCACCCAATACTAATACAGGTAGGGAACAGATCTTTAATTTCTGTCCGAGAATGGTTAATTTGATGAACATTTCGTTTAATGAGCAGGAAAAAGTAGTGCCAGGTAATGGTTTCAAGTATAACATGAACACAAAAGTAGGAAATAGAGCTATTAGGTGCACTTTTGTGAACATTGAACATGTGGTTGATACTCTATAAAGGTTTCAATTTTTGAACACTATAAAATTGCTGTAGCAGAGAGTAAAATCATTATGCAAGATTATTTAAAAGTTAACAGAATGTGTGATGTCATCTTAAAATATTAATGAAACCTCCTCTCATTATCCATGAGATGAAGAAATATATAAAACTCTCCTCATATTGGTCTAGGTTTCCAGGCACTGTGGATCCACATACTTTTCTTTTGCCTTTTTCCTTTCTCTAAAGCTAGTGCCTTCCAGGTCACAGCAAAACAGAAATGCAGATGAGCCTCAGTTATGTGGGGTTCCTGGAGAAACAGGCTAGAGCAAGGCCCTCACCGTCTGAAACTCGGTCCTGACAAGAGCTGGAAATGTGTGACTGGACCTTGATTTGGCCCAAGACAGGGTAATGCACCACCCCATTATTCGTCAGAACTTTTCAAAATCCTGAAGAAAAAAATTAAAAATCCTATATCTTTTAATGAGTGTTGATGTATCCAAACCTAATGTGTGCATATGAGAGGTAGTACAGACGCAAGTGCATGCATAAGGTAAGTGATACCAAATCGAAAATAATTTGGGGGTATGACAGGGTCAAATGTGATAGCTAACATTTTTACACAAAGTAAATTTTTTCTGTTTCATGGATTGTGGTATAATCAGAACTATTTTAGTGTTACTCAACTTAAATTTATAGCTTTTTGTGCTTTGTGTGTTTGCTACAAAAGTTGCATGTGTGCACGAATAAAGCCAATGGCGCAGTGTGCAAATCATTCACTATTGACTTAAGATCAAATTGTTTGACGTTTCTTATTGTTTTGAATACAGTATAAAAATCAATAACATGCACAAATCGTTGATATGTATGCGTTATCACACATGTTCATGGGTGTAATGAGAGGGACCCTACCATGACCACTTTTGAAGCAATGGAGCCGAAGACAATTTTGGTTGAATAGTTTGAACTTCCAGAACTTCACGTCAGTATAATTTTTTTTGCACTGTGGCACTTTCAAGACCATAGACAGTGCTACTAATCATATTCTGTATACTATATATTTCATTTTTAGCATGCAAGAAGACAATACATCCACATTCTGCTCGCGATCAGTGGTGCATCATGTTGTTGTGGTCTTCAGTCCAGAGAGTGGTTTGATGCAGCTCTCCATGCTACTCTATCCTGTGCAAGCTTCTTCATCTCCCAGAACCCATTGCAACCACATCCTTCTGAATCTGCTTAGTGTATTCATCTCTTGGTCTCCCTCTATAATTTTTACCCTCCACAATGCCCTCTAATACTAAATTTGTGATCCCTTGATGCCTCAGAACATGTCCTACCAACTGATCCCCTTCTTCTGGTCAAGTTGTGCCACAAACTTCTCTTCTCCCCAATCCTTCCTCATTAGTTATGTGATCTACCCATCTAATCTTCAGCATTCTTCTGTAGCGCCACATTTCGAAAGCTTCTATTCTCTTCTTGTCCAAACTATTTATTGTCCACGTTTCACTTCCATACATGGCTACACTCCATACAAATACTTTCAGAAATGACTTCCTGACACTTAAATCTATACTCGATGTTAACAAATTTCTCTTCTTCAGAAACGCTTTCCTTGCCATTGCCAGTCTACATTTTATATCCTCTCTACTTCGACCATCATCAGTTATTTTGCTCCCCAAATAGCAAAACTCCTTTACTAATCTAATTCCCTCTGCATCACCCGACTTAATTCAGCTACATTCCATTGGTGCATCATATTTCTGTATATTATTTATCTTATGCCTATCAGTCACTAATAATGCTGTGGAAAGACTTCCAGGTAGTATCATCGAATCTTGGAGTAACAGTAAATCTCTTGCCTCACATCGGTTTCAGTAGGTAGAGGGTGTGAAATCTAGAAATTCATTAAGAGTATAACGAAAAAATTTGTATATTGTTTTAAATACCCCGCCATGCTGATTCCAATCAGCAGATGTCGGAAAAAGCTCCAAATTCGTGACGTTGCCACTTACGCGTTTTCTGTTAAAATAGACTGCGAGAAACAAAGCAAAACATTACATTTTCATATTTCTATAATTTTTGCTGTTTTGGACAATTTTTTTCAAAATCATATAATATATCATAGTTTTCTGTTTTTTTGTTTATTTATTTGGCCTTTGAGTGTGTACTCAATTTAGCCATCGGCAACACATAGTGACAATGTACACATAATTGAATAAACAAATACAGAAATGCATATTTGCAAGAATAAAAAGCTTAACTGTTACAGTTTTGTACATAATGTTTTAAAAATTGAATTGAATTGAATCGGAAAAAAATTAAAAGTGTCTTGGCTTACAGTTCACACCAATTCTGAAATATCTTCATCAGAAAGACAGATTTATGATTTATGTACACCATTAAAACATGCAGATTGTAACCAGTAATCTTGATGAAGTTAACTATCACTTTATATAGACGAACCTCTTTAGTTCACAAAAGAGAAGAAGCTGATTGACGATGATGGTAGCCCATGTTCAGCAATTTCTTCAGAAAGACCAACCGTTCACGGTCAAATTTGGGGCACATAAATAAGATGTGGTTGACATCAGCTTCCGACACAGGATCACACTCACATGCTGGTGAACTGTAAACGTTGATCCGATGGAGATGATGTGGGAAAGAGGCATGATTGAAGCGGAGTCTTATGATGATAGAAATCGTGGATCGGTCCAGATGTGTCCTCACGAACCACGGCTCTGAAGGAATCCCAGGTTGTAGCATTGCATAATAACCGCCTTTTGTCTGTTGAGATACGTTCCACATTTCCTGCCATTGTTGTCTTGCGTGATCCTTGACTTCACGTAAGTAAGGAAGGAAGGTGCAGATCGAGGACGGTGCCTAAGGTTCCCGCTTGTTTGGCTAATGCATCAACATCATTATAGAGGATATCAGAGTGAGAAGGTACCCACAACAAATGGATCGTCCGGCCCGTGCGTGTGCGTGTGCTGCGAATATATTCAGATATCACATCCAAGATATAACTGTTGGTTGTTTTGTTCCATCGACTATACTGAATGTTTTTAAGATCGCTTTGCGAGTCAGATACTATCAATATCTTGGGGAAGGAAGTGCTAGAGACAAATTTAAGTCCTTCCAAGACTGCCACTGTCTCCGCCGTAAAAATAGAAGTGCTCGTAGGCAGTTTGAAGATTTTGCGGATCTGGATCTGAGGGCAGAAAAAAGCGCATCCTGTACACACTTCTTGCGGAATTTTGGAGCCATCGGTATATACACAGAGAAAACCCGGCCTTTGTGCTTGAACGAGATGATTGAAGCCAACGTTAACATTAGTACTGTCCAGCCAGGTCGTACTTAAATAATGGACTGGGATCTGGGAGCAGAGCGTTTGAAGATCATATTCAAAAACAGGTAGATGCGCTCAACGCCGTATAGAATGTACGACAGGCGACCAAGTGTCAAAGCTGGCACAAACGCCTGGCACTTCATTCCTTCTGTGGGATGCATCCACAGTCGATAAATGCAGTCTCTACTTTCATAGATGGAACTGTCCATAATGGCCATGCCTTGAATGTAGAATTTGTCCGATAACATTTGGCACCTAATGCTCAAGGGCATCTCCCTTGCTTCTATTAAAAGGGCGTTGGTGGGCGTCGATCGCATGGCTCCAAGACAGGTACGAATGGCTCTATATTGAAGAGTATCTACTTTGTAGAGATGAATCTTTGACACAGTGTGGTAGAATTGACAGCCAGAGTCTAATCTAGATTGAATTATCCCTCGGTACATGGTGAGTAAAACACTCTGGTGCGCTCCCCACCAGACACGAGTGAGTGATCTGATTACATTTAAACCTTCTTCACACTTGGTAACGGTGGATCGGATGTGGGGCACCCAACTTAACCGAGACTCAAAATTCATCCCCAGAAACCGCACGTGAGATTTTATTTGGAAGGTGTACTTGCCACAGGTAATGTTAATTTCAGTGGGATCTGTCGTCGACATGGGAACGACTGCTGATATCTCAGCCGAGATCTCCAGCCCATTGATAGAGAGCCACTCATCAATGTGTGCGATGGTTGTGGTTAATGCCGTTTTGGCCTGAAGATATGAAGCAGCAGTAGAATAAACACATATATCATCAACATACAATGTGGCACAACTTGACTAGAAGAAAGGATCGGTTGGTAGGACATGTTCTGAGGCATGAAGGAGTCACACGTTCAGCGTTGGAGGTCAGCGTGGAGGGTAAAAATCGTAGAGGGAGACCAAGAGATGAATACACTAAGCAGATTCAGAAGGATGTAGGTTGCAGTAGGCACTGGGAGATGAAGAGGCTTGCACAGGATAGAGAAGCATGAAGAGCTGCAACAAACCAGTCTCAGGACTGAAGACGACAACAACAACAACAAGAACTATATGATTTTTGTGGGGGGAGTAAATATGCGTTCTAGGTCGTGCGTATATAGAGTATACAAGAGAGGACATAAAATTGCATCTTGCGGCAAGCCCTGGGAGACAAAAAGGTCCGATCATGGTATCTTTGAAATGGACGTAGATCATTCTTTGAGTAATAAGGGTACTGATACCGTAGATCATCCGTGAAGGAATTCCGAATCCTGCCAGCTTGTTCCAGAGTATCGATATTTGTACGTGATCATATGCATCATTAACGTCAAGAAAAGCTGCCACTACTGTCTCTTTCGTTTGAAAGGCTGACCTGATATTCATATTAAGCAAAAACAGGTTATCCATGGTCCCTTTGCCTTTTCTGAAGCCCTATTGACTCCGAGGGAACAAATTACTTTTTTTCAAGCCACCATTCTAGTCTCCTTTTTACCATCCAATCCAGTGTTTCTGCAACACACGACGACAGGCAATAGGTCTATAATTAGTAGCGACATTTTGATCTTTACCACTTTTGAGAACTGGAATTATTACTTGCGTCTCCCATGTTGATATGAGGTCTTTCTTCATCCAGTACTGATTAAAAATGTTCAAGAGAAAGTCTTTCGCTTCTATATGCAGGTGTGCAAGCATAGAGTAGTGTATATGATCAATGGCAGGGCAACTGTCGCTCGATACTTTAATAGCTTCGTTGAGTTCTTCTTTAGAGATTGGTCCAAGGAGAACATGATAGCGGTCTTCTTCAGCAGGCAACTGATGGTTTAAAAATGGCACCGGGGGAGGAGCGATTGTATCTATGAATTCCTCTAACCAGGCCGTGGTAGCCGGAGAGGATGACAGTCTTCTTGTTCTAAAAGCTTTTATTTTATGCCAGATGCTTGCCATACTCGTTCCACTATTTAGGGACAAGCAAAATTGTTTCCAACAGTCCTTCTCGGTTTTCTTCAGGAATTTGTTAACTCTCGCATTCACTTTTTGCACAGCCAAGAAGTTGTCCAATGAAGGATTCTGACGATAGGTTTTCAAGGCAAGTCATCGCTTCGCAACTTCCCGAGAGCATTCAGAATTCCACCAAGGAGGAGAACGGTGCTTCATTACTGTAAACTCTTTTTTCTTAGGGATGCTGATACCAGCTGCGACGTTCATAGCATGAGTAAATCTTCGTCCCATAAGTCACGTCTCGTACTTGCGAGTGCCCGCCGAACCGTTTCCTTATAAGAGGCCCAATTGACTTCCTTGATTTTCCACATACTATTAGAGTAACAGATGTGCGTAATATCGACTTTGATGTTAATGTGAAACTGTATTGGGAGATGATCGGATCCCATTGAATCCTTTTTAACGCACCAGTTAGATATTTCAGTAAAGCAGGGGGTGCAAAGAGTTATATCAACTGCGGCGGGTCTACGGAGAGGTGAAGTTATCAAAGTAGGAGAGCCATCGTTGAGTATCACTAGGTTATTATCTTCGATAACGCTTATCAAGGTCATGCCGTTCCTGTCTGTCGCGTCTCCTCCCCACGCTACATGTTGGACATTCCCGTCTCCAGCTACGATAAAGGCAGGACGAAGCTGACTTATTGTCTCCAGTAATCTTCCACGACACTGTGGTGGGTAGCGTTATACAACGAGACAACTGTAAAGATTTTGTAGGCAGTTCGTATCGCCACAGCAACTAATTCAAGGTTGGTGACAAGTACGTGTAACGGGTGTGGTCGATGCGGCAGCGAAGTTTTTACCAGTATAGCTACACCGCCCCACCCATCGGACAGTCTTCCCTTACTATAGAATAATTTTGAAAGCGAACCGTTCGTTCGAATTTGAACCAAGTTTCACATAAAAGAACGATACCAGGCTGACTTACGAACAGTTCTCGTTGCAAGTTTTCTCTACTGGAATTATCCGATCTCGCATTCCACTGCAATACTTTTAAAGCCGCCATAATTTAGGGAGAGAGAGATTGAAATATGCCAGTAACGAGGTGCCGGATATCGGAATTGTTCATAGCACTATTTTGTCTCATGTTTTTCATGACAATATCAATCACATTTATTATCTTATGTATAAGTTCAGCATGACCTTGAGGCTGTCGTTGATTCGGCGCTTGTGGGGTTGCTAATCTGTGAGCAGCGGGCTGGTATGGATTTTGGCTGATAGGAGTGGATGAATGTTGCATGGGATATAACAGGCTGCGGTACTGAGACCACTCATGGACGTTACTTTGGTTGTTTACTTGCGCCTGCCGCCGGCGAGGCCAGTAAGCGACATGTGTCTGCTGGGGCACAGTTGCACACTGAGTTGCGTCCCCACTTCCGCGTTGTTGACTCTGCATGCTTGGGGCGGGCTTGAGGCGGGAAGAGTTGTGGTTTTTGAAAGTCCGGAGAGCTCAAATTTGTTGGAGCAGGAATGATCGGAGCCGGCAAGTGATGTTGTTGAACCCCGGTGAAGGATGCATAGGTTGGCATACGAGCATTCCTGAAGTCAATGTTGTTGAACGTAGCTAATTCTTGAGCTCGTAGCCGTATATGGTATTCCGGGCAGGAACGGTCCGTGGATGCGTGTTGTCCATCCGCAATGAGCGCAAATAGTGGTAGGTGAGACACAGGATTCAACATTATGTGGACCACGACATTTAATGCATCTCATTTGAGATCGACATTGTTTGCTGATGTGCCCGTAACGAAGACAATTAAAGCACTGCCTGACAGTTGGTACATAAAGGTCTACGGGACATCTTGTTCCATGAATAGACACGGCTTCCGTTAAGGTTTGAGAGTGGAAGGTTAACAAACAGGTCTGCAATTTAACGATTTGGTCTTTACCATATCTCTAAGTAAACCTCCGAACGCCTACAACAGGGAAAGGAGGTTGTACGACTTCCAAAATCTCCGCTTCTTCAAGGTTGGTGTCTACTTTCCTGATTACTCCCAGCTTATGGATAACAAAGGAAGGAATGTAAGCCTCTATATTTTTTGACTTAAATACCTCACTGGTAACCAGGAAATTAACCTTGTCTGGGGGTTTTCAGTTGCACCTTAACTTTTGTCTTTTTCTGCTGAAGAGATGTTAAGTATAGAATTCTTCACTTCTGGCAAGGAAATATGCAATAATTTCCCTAGTGACATAGGGTGCAAGCGGCCTAAGTTTTTGTCCAAACGTCCCATGTAAACTACGAATGGTCCGCTATCTGTACGTTTGTAAAAGTTGAGAGACCTCGGAGTAGGTGCAGGTCCCACAGGAGGGGTGTTAGTTGCAGCATGTTGGTTAGGAGTGAGCCCAGAAGCAGTTGCTACGGGGGGGGGGTTTTGGAATTTCTTAAATCCATACTGACCTCACTTTGCGCTTGTTTCTCGTAGCGGAGATGCTGGGGGAATCCTGTTCCGGAAATCCATATGCTCTTCTGCCGGCTGTATTCCAGATTCTCCCCGAACAACTGCTAACGAGTTGCTGATCACAGCCGTCATGTTGTCCAATGTAGTTCCTGGAGGAGCTGGTAAGGGTGCTGCATCTGGATGTAGTCGCTGGGCAGGTGGTTGTTGTTGATGTTTTCCCATAGGGGCGTTGAAGTCACCGATAGTAATGTCAGGTGTTAATGTGCCTAACAGAAAACCGTACAAAGCGAAAGCTGTTACGCGCTTGCACTAGTAGGTAAACACAAGCGTCACACGGAAGAGCGACCGTGTAGCACGTCTTAACACTTCCGCGTCTGCGAGCAAACTGCTCTGTGTTTTATAACTGATTGTATCATAGTTTATACCAAGTGTTTCTGAATACACAAAATAGTTTCATTTCCGCATGAATATTTATAATGAATCCACCTCCGTGGCCGAGGATGTGTAGAGTGTGGAAATATCCAGGTCTATGGCTATTGCCATACGATGCATTCATTGATATAAACAAAACAACAACGCAGTTCACATTTAGCAGTCCCTTAGTAATACATCCAGATATGATTACCCTGCGGAAGTTCATTTAAGTTAGTCCATAATTAGACAATACCATGACCAAAACTCGCTCAGTTCGACGACATTCAATTCTGATGATCATAACACAGTCTAGACAAAATATTCATTAATTTGAAATACTAAATACAATTAAAAGTGAGTTTCACAGTTTGAGGTGTGCGTATTCTTGCGTGCCGAATGTACCATATGTAACTGTGGCGAGAGTCAAAGAATGAAAGTGCGTCCAACTTCGATGTTATTTGCTTACCATCACACCACAGACTGACTATTTTGGGTGATATCGGAAAACTTATAGTGAGGTTAAGGACAAACTTATTCTGAAAATTACATAGTGCTTTAAAATTTGGCCTGGTTGGAATTTACTGTTTTTGATCAGGGTGTCTACGTGGACAAGGAAAAAAATTTCATGGTTTTCCGGTTAAAAACACGATTTCTCCCGGAAAAATTGCGTATAAAGAGGGTGAAAATACATACGTGTTAAGCAACAGTATACTTTCCCTTCGAGCTATAAAACCTATCAGTCCTTTGAATCGTGAATGTCTAATACCGGCGGAGGACGTCCCAGCACTTTAGGAAACGAAATCCAGGAAAAACAATGCGTTTGGTAAGATGTTTGATGCGAGACAATATGCACAGAGTTTATTTTCGTATTGCGAACGTATATGCACAAATTCCACATATTATAGCACGGTAGCTCCCGAAGCTCTAAAACAGAGATTGCGTTGAGTGATGCTCTTTTGTCGGCCAGTCGCAGCTCATGTCACGTGATCTCGCTAGCGAATGATGACAGTTATTCAGAGCACGAAGCCTACGAGAAAGACAGACCACGGCACGTATGTTACGAACGTGGGGCTAGCTCGCTCAACTCAGCTAAGTGCGTTTCTACACCGGTTAACTCGTAACTAGATGTGTATGTACGAACGAGAATTGCATCGTCTATTGGACTCCAGTATTACTAGTCCTACAATGATAGGAAGTCCGTAGGCCTACTAACAGGCTTTAATTTGGCAATTAAAATCATGCAAAAATGATTATCAGTTGCGTAAGGCACCACTTCTTCTATGAAAGGAGAACTGTTACGAAGAGGACTAAATGCTGTAAATGAGTGATTATACAATTTCTATCGAGAATTGATTTTAAATTTTGTTCTACGAACAGTAATCAGTAGGCTAAGACTTCATAATGACGGATTCCAGTTGTTGTTGTTGTTGTTGTTGTTGTTGTGGTCTTCAGTACTGAGACTGGTTTGATGCAGCTCTCCATGCTACTCTATCCTGTGCAAGCTTCTTCATCTCCCAGTACCTACTGCAGCCTACATCCTACTGAATCTGTTTAGTGTATTCATCTCTTGGTCTCCCTCTACAATTTTTACCCTCTACGCTGCCCTCCAATGCTACATTTGTGATCCCTTGATGCCTCATAACATGTCCTACCAACCGATCCCTTCTTCTGGTCAAGTTGTGCCACAAATTTCTCTTCTCTCCAATCCTATTCAATACACCCTCCCGTAGAGGGAGACCAAGAGACGAATACTGATACATGTGATGGATTACCGTTTAACCATCGTGCGACATTTGCTTTCAACAGGCAAGGCTCAGAACTCTGCTGTAGGACTACTGCATGCTCGAATTCGAAACAACAAAAGTCATCGAAGTGACTATTATTGTGGTTTTGCTTGAGCGTCGTCAGGTCGTTCATTGAGCATTCCTAAGCAGTACTCTTACTGGTGACTAGCTATGACGCCTTTATCGATAACTTGCTAAGAAGAAATGAAAGGCTGAGCACTACCAAAAGGGGTAAAATCGAGCAAAGAGTAGTGTGAACATAATACACTACTGACCATTAAAATTTCTACACCACGAAGACGACGTGCTACAGACGCGAAATTTTACCGACAGGAAGAAGATGCTGTGACGTGCAAATCATTAGCTTTTCAGAGCATTCACACAAGGCTAGCGCTGGTGGCGACACCTACAACGTGCTCACATGAGGAAAATTTCCGACCTATTTTTCATACACATACAGCAGTTGACCGGCGTTGCCTGGTGAAACGATGTTGTGCTGCCTCGTGTAAGGAGTAAAAATGCGTACCATCACGTTTCCGACATTGATAAAGGTCGGCTTGTAGCCTATCGCTATTGCAGCATATCATATCGCGACATTACTGCTCCCGTTGGTCGAGATCTAATGACTGTTAGCAGAATATGGAATCGGTGGGTTCAGGAGGGTAATACGGAACGCCGTGCTAGGTCCCAACGGCCACGTATCACTAGCAGACGAGATGATAGGCATCTCATTCACACGGCTGTCACGGATCGTGCAGCCACGTCTCGATCCCTACATCACGTGTGGTACTGCATGATAACGCTCTATTGATTTGAGAAGCAAAACTGTCCAGGAAATTGATAGGGAAGTCATCTCTGAGGCACTTATCCCTCTGATCGTATTGTGTCTGTGTTTATTGAACATGGGACCTAGTAACGGCGGAGAGGCTTTGTCCCCGCCTTAGCCCTCATTGGTTCACAACCCCACAACAGGCCACAGCAGTCCACCCACCCCACCGCTGTCCCACGCCGAACCCTGGGTTATTCTCTGATTATATACTCGTAAACTTTTACTTTTCCCATTCTTGATCGATTAACCATTAAGGCCATTCATTTCTAGACGAAAAAAATGGTTCAAATGGCTCTGAGCACTATGTAACTATGAGGTCATCAGTCCACTCGGACTTAGAACCTATATAACCTACGGGCATCACATACATCCCTGCCCGAGGCAGAATTCGAACCGGCGACTGTAGCGGTCGCGCGGTTCCGGACTGAAGCGCCTAGAACCGCTCGGCCACATCGGCCGGCTATCTAGACGAAAATGCTCTTCAAATTGCACTGGTTGAATGATATCGTTAGAAGCAGTAGGTTTCTACAGGCCTAGGATTTGTAAACCACTTTAGGATTGTCAGATTGTTTTAGATATTGTGGAAGAATATACTGTTGCTGATTAATTTCTCTTTGGTGATTACTGTTGTGTTCAAGAAACTAATGTTTGGACTTCGAAAAGGTCTGTATTTACTTGTTGTCCTGTCATACTCAAGTATTATGAAAATTTGGCAGATTATAAGTAAAATTATGTATTCACAACAACAACAAAATATGTCGGTAGAAAACAAAAGTGGCATTATGAATTTTGCAATACTATAGGGTTTTCGCTCCTACACTAAGGGGTACTGAAAGTAGCAAGACGAATTTTGAACCAGCGTTGTCTTACGATTCACTTACTGAGTTTCTATCTGCCTGCTTGTAGCTTTGCTCCAAAATAATTAAAAATACGGCTTTCAACGTGTCTCAAAAGGTGAACATAAGCTACTTGTACCTGGTAGGCAAGCAAGTTACCGCTTTTTGTTTATCTCATTTTGTTCGTAATTGATCGTTGTATTTGTGCAGGACCGACGTCCTATGACACTTGTTGAAATTCATCGTTGACATAATAGTTCTTTTTTTTTTTTTTTTTTGTTACAGGAGGCAGCTAACCCTCTGACCGAACACGCTGAGCTACCGTTTCAGCGCTAGTAGCTTTGCTACAAAATAATTAAAAATACGGCTTTCAGCGAGTCTCGAAAGGTGGACAAAAAGCAACTTGGAGCCGGTAGACAAGCACGTTACCTCAGAGATAGCGAAGAGGTGCGATATAGTTAGTTGTCTTACTTATTGGCCCAGTAGCCCCTATGATAGATAAATCGTAATATAAGTAGTTGTATATCCCGTGTGGAACGATTTTCATGGACTCAAGAGCATTAACTAGTATATCACACCTCACGAGAACATCACTCACATTATTCAACTGAAATGACAGGATAGTATCAAGTGAATTTAGCAAGGCGGCCACTGTGGCCGAGCGATTCTAGGCGCTTAATTCCGGAACCTCGCTGCTGCTACGGGCGTGGATGTGTGTGATGTCCTCAAGTTAGTTATGTTTAAGTAGTTTTAAGTTATAGCGAACTGATGCCCTCAAACGTTAACTCCCACAGCGTTCAGAGCCATTTGAACCATTTTTTAAAATTTAGGACGATAGTTCCGTGCCATCGAGGAAGTAACTCGTCGATCACAGAATCGCCAAACATATTATGCGTTGTTGCCAAGTTTCAGTTATACTACAAAGAAGGATACCAGCTGATGTGTTCTGTGAGTGACCTCGGAAGCGACTATAGCTTAGTCTCAAAGTTGTGGGTGGCAACGGCAGGAATATCCCCATTATATGCCAATGAGTCTTATTCGCATTTCTGTAACTAGGTTTAGGGGCTAAAGTGTGGACAGTGAAGGGGGAGGCGTGTTTATAGCGATAAGAAGTGCAAAAGTATCGAAGGAAATTGACGGAGATTCGAATTGTGAAATGATTTGGGTGAAGGTCACGGTTAAAGCAGGCTCAGACATGGTAATTGGATGTCTCTATAGGCCCCCGGGCTCAGCAGCTCTTGTGGCTCAGCACCTGAAGAATAATTTGGAGAATATTTCGAGCAGATTTCCCCACCATGTTATAGTTCTGGGTGGAGATTTTAATTTGCCGGATATAGACTGGGAGACTCAAACGTTCATAACGGGTGGCAGGGACAAAGAATCCAGTGAAATATTTTTAAGTGCTTTATCTGAAAACTACCTTGAGCAGTTAAACAGAAAACCGACTCGTGGCGATAATATATTAGACCTTCTGGTGACAAACAGACCCGAACTATTTGAATCAGTTAATGCAGAACAGGGAATCAGCGATCATAAAGCGGTTACTGCATCGATGATTTCAGCCGTAAATAGAAATATTAAAAAAGGTAGGAAGATTTTTCTGTTTAGCAAAAGTGACAAAAAGCAGATTACAGAGTACCTGACGGCTCAACACAAAACTTTTGTCTCAAGTGCAGATAGTGTTGAGGATCAGTGGACAAAGTTCAAAACCATGGTACAATATGCGTTAGATGAGTATGTGCCAAGCAAGATCGTAAGAGATGGAAAAGAGCCACCGTTGTACAACAACCGAGTTAGAAAACTGCTGCGGAAGCAAAGGGAACTTCACAGCAAACATAAACATAGCCAAAGCCTTGCAGACAAACAAAAATTACGCGAAGCGAAATGTAGTGTGAGGAGGGCTATGCGAGAGGCTTTCAATGAATTCGAAAGTAAAGTTCTATGTACTGACTTGGCAGAAAATCCTAAGAAATTTTGGTCCTATGTCAAAGCGGTAGGTGGATCAAAACAAAATGTCCAGACACTCTGTGACCAAAATGGTACTGAAACAGAGGATGACCGACTAAAGGCCGAAATACTAAATGTCTTCTTCCAAAGCTGTTTCACAGAGGAAGACTGCACTGTGCTTCCTTCTCTAGATTGTCGCACAGTTGACAAAATGGTAGATATCGAAGTAGACGACAGAGGGATAGAGAAACAATTAAAATCGCTCAAAAGAGGAAAGGCCGCTGGTCCTGATGGGATACCAGTTCGATTTTACACAGAGTACGCGAAGGAACTTGCCCCCCTTCTTGCAGCGGTGTACCGTAGGTCTCTAGAAGAGCGAAGCGTTCCAAAGGATTGGAAAAGATCACAGGTCATCCCCGTTTTCAAGAAGGGACAACGAACAGATGTGAAGAACTATAGACCTATATCTCTAACGTCGATCAGTTGTAGAATTTTGGAACACGTGTTATGTTCGAGTATAATGTCTTTTCTGGAGACTAGAAATCTACTCTGTAGGAATCAGCATGGGTTTCGAAAAAGACGGTCGTGTGAAACCCAGCTCGCGCTATTCGTCCACGAGACTCAGAGGGCCTTAGACACGGGTTCACAGGTAGATGCCGTGTTTCTTGACTTCCGCAAGGCGTTTGACACAGTTCCCCACAGTCGTTTAATGAACAAAGTAAGAGCATACGGACTATCAGATCAATTGTGTGATTGGATTGAGGAGTTCCTAGATAACAGAGCACAGCATGTCATTCTCAATGGAGAGAAGTCTTCCGAAGTAAGAGTGATTTCAGGTGTGCCGCAGGGGAGTGTCATAGGACCGTTGCTATTCACAATATACATAAATGACCTGGTGGATGACATCGGAAGTTCACTGAGGCTTTTTGCAGATGATGCTGTGGTGTATCGAGAGGTTGCAACAATGGAAAATTGTACTGAAATGCAGGAGGATCTGCAGCGAATTGACGCATGGTGCACGGAATGGCAATTGAATCTCAATGTAGCGAAGTGTAATGTGATGCGAATACATAGAAAGATAGGTCCCTTATCATTTAGCTACAAAATAGCAGGTCAGCAACTGGAAGCAGTTAATTCCATAAATTATCTGGGAGTACGCATTAGGAGTGATTTAAAATGGAATGATCATATAAAGTTGCTCGTCGGTAAAGCAGATGCCAGACTGAGATTCATTGGAAGAATCCTAAGGAAATGCAATCCGACAACAAAGGAAGCATACCGACAATCCTTCTTTCCACGTACAATACGAGACTGGAATAGAAGGGAGAACCGATAGAGGTACTCAGGGTACCCTCCGCCACACACCGTCAGGTGGCTTGCGGAGTACGGATGTAGATGTAGATGTAGATGTACAAAGCTGCAGCCTTTCGCCCTTACTCTTCAATCTGTACATCGAGGAAGCAATGATGGAAATAAAAGAAAGGTTCAGGAGTGGAATTAAAATACAAGGTGACAGTATATCAATGATACGATTCGCTGATGACATTGCTATCCTGAGTGAAAGTGAAGAAGAATTAAATGATTTGCTGAACGGAATGAACAGTCTAATGAGTACATAGTATGGTTTGAGAGTAAATCGGAGAAAGACGAAGGTAATGAGAAGTAGTAGAAATGAGAACATCGAGAAACTTAACATCAGGATTGATGGTCAAGAAGTCAATGAAGTTAAGGAATTCTGCTACCTAGGCAGTAAAATAACCAATGACGGACGGAGCAAGGAGGACATCAAAAGCAGACTCACTATGACAAAAAAAAGGCATTTCTGGCCAAGAGAAGTCTACTAATATCAAATACCGGCCTTAATTTGAGGAAGAAATTTCTGAGGATGTACGTCTGGAGTACAGCATTGTATGGTAGTGAAACATGGACTGTGGGAAAACCGGAACAGAAGAGAATCGAAGCATTTGAGATGTGGTGCTATAGACGAATGTTGAAAATTAGGTAGACTGATAAGGTAAGGAATGAGGAGGTTCTACGCAAAATCGGAGAGGAAAGGAATATGTGGAAAACACTGATAAGGAGAAGGGACAGGATGATAGGACATCTGCTAAGACATGAGGGAATGACTTCCATGGTACTAGAGGGAACTGTAGAGGGCAAAAACTGTAGAGGAAGACAGAGATTGGAATACGTCAAGCAAATAATTGAGGACGTAGGTTTGCAAGTGCTACTCTGAGATGAAGAGGTTAGCACAGGAAAGCAATTCGTGGCAGGCCGCATCAAACAAGTCAGTAGACTGATGACAAAAAAAAGTGTAATTACTTGTATACATCGATGCACTGAATGTAAACGAAACGTCATAAATAAATAACTGCGACAGTTTAACTGTCTTAATCGGACCGAAACATTGAAAGGGAATTCGCCAGACGCGATTCTCAATTTTGGAGCTTCTCCAGTGGTTGAGTTGGCAACATATCTTTACTATGCAAAATTATTATTGAGATCACTCTCGTTGGCACACCCGCCAGAAGACAGGCGTGACCTGACTTCTTCTTGTCAGCTTGTCTGACAGATCTTCTGCCTTTTCTCGAAACGTGAAAGACTTAAAGGTGAATTCGAATATACCATATGGTGACAATTTGATGTTTCTATTCATCCAGCTCTAAAATTCAAAAAATAGTTACAATAAGCGGCAGAAGAGCGCCTGTGAACCAACAGTTAATAATGCAGTCATAATCAGTGATATCTGACGATCTCCGTCTGTCATCTGATAATTTGTAAATAGGCTGTTTAGGTTTTTATGTTGGTAACGCCACTTAGTGCTGTGTATGAAAATCGCTGACTGTGCTGTGTGCGGTCTGTGGCTGGTTGGACTCATTGTTGGAATATTCGTTTGTGTAGTGTTGGGCAGCTGGATGTTACCAGCGCGTAGCGTAGCGCAGTTGGAGGTGAGCCGCCAGCAGTGGTGGATGTGGGGAGAGACATGGCGGAGTTTGAGAAGTTACTATGAGCGGACAATATGAACGTGTGTTCGCCAGGAAAAGGAAATTTGTAAGACTGGATGTTTTGAACTGATATATATATATATATATATATATATATATATATATATATATATATATATATATAATGACTTTTGAACATTATTAAGGTAAATACATTGTTTGTTCTCATCAAAATCTTTCAAAAGTGGTTCAAATGGCTCTGAGCACTGTGGGAATTAATTTTTGAGGTCATCAGTCCCCTAGAACTCAGAACTTTCTTAAACCTAACTAAGGACATCACACACATCCATACCCGAGGCATGATTCGAATCTACGACCTTAGCGGTGGCGCGGTTCCAGACTGTGGCGCCTAGAACCGCTCGGCCACTCCGGCCGGCCTGTGTGTGTGTGTGTGTGTGTGTGTGTGTGTGTGTGTGTGTGTGTGTGTGTGTGTGTGTGTGTGTGTGTGTGTGTGTAAGGGGGGGGGCTAATCTGTTCTTTCAGACATTTCTGAAATAACACCCTACATATCGAAACAGACAGCCTTGTTAATCAATTAAATATCGAAGGACAGGTGTCCAGGCTGTCACAGAGCGTTAAAATACAGTTACGGTGGCAGATGAAAATTTGTGCCTGACCAGGTTTGAACCCCGGTTCGTAGTTCTTTTCTTTCGGACGTGTCCAGTCCGAAAGGACATAAACCTCAGATATATGCATATGCAGGGTGTTTCAGGAAGAATAGTGGACATTTTAGCATGTGGTAGTATAGACAAACTGCATAAAAAACTCCATATAAATCTGTCCACTTTTTATTGAGTACAGAGATACAGCTGTTATATTGTAATCCTAAGAAAATCAGAGCAAAGACAAATGATGTTGAAAGTTGATTCTCAAATATTCTCCCACCACCTTGAATGCACTTTTGACTTTTCTTGATAACGCCATGTGTAGCTCTTCTGAGGTTGTCTTTACGTTCTTTTATGATGGCTGCACTGTTCACTTTCCGAAACATCAAACCGGCCCTTGGGTTTACTTTTTCTTTGTAGACTTCTCCTTTCACTCACCCCCACAGGCAAAAATCCAAAAGGATAACGTCGGGGACCTTGGTATCTAAGAAAATTGCCCACATCTACTGATCCATCTTCTGGGAAAAGTCAGGTTTCGATGATGTGTCACTTGACGACTAGAATCTGCAGGAAACCCGTCATGCTGGAGGAACATACCCATTCTTGTAGCCAAAGGAACCTCTTCCAATAAAACTGGAAGCTGATTTCCAAAGAAGTGTAGACAGCGGGGTTCTGTAAGGAGCAAAGGACCAGCAAACAAAACGAAAATGCTTGAACCCAGCTGAGCCATGCGTGGCTCGTGTTCCTGCCATCATGTAATTTACACCCTGTTTTTAACGTACTTCCACGCCACTACGTTAATTTAAATTACTACTGAGTTGCTGCTTTGCCTGACTGTGACCGGCGCTAGCAGCTTGTATCTATATATCCACTCTCGTAGTATCTGTGATCGACTGCTGTTACGTCCCAGACAGGGAGTTGCAGTGCGACACTAGGCAACACCACCTAGACTACAGGCCTGCGCGCACACTTGTGACGTTACATGCTGATGGCCGGGTCTGTAGCGGGACGCTCCTGTTAAGCACTCCGCAGCTATACGAACTCCACGAGTTTTAGAGCTGAGGCCGCACAGGGATTCTAGTGCTTTCCTCTTCTACATGGCCTTATAATGAAAGTATGGAAATTTATATCATTGTGTAAAGTTGAGAGGCACCCACATGCCTTGCTCATACTGTGGCATCAAGCAGTCAGGCCTGCAAGATGAGTGGTCTGCCAAACGAGTGGTATCATTCTTATTTAAGGAGTAACATGCTGTAGTACTCACAAGTAAGTTGCAAATTATCCTCCTGTATGAATATTACGCAACGGATAACGCACATCTGACTATTAGTAATTTACACAATTCTGACTGTTCACTATGCACTGGCAATACCTCATTTTCTTTCTTATTCAACGGCTTTGAACAACACGTGGCCACCGCACTGAATATGAATGATGCACACATTATAAATTCTGGGTATCATGACTACATACTATTCGAAGGAAAAAGCCACCAATCTTTTTCCTTTCACTATCTTATTTATTCCGATAAATTCTATAACCTATAACAATAACACATGAGAAACTCCACCCAGTAGGCATGGCTTTACGTTGGTGATTCTCTATCTTACGGTCTCGTAATTATTTAACGCTACAGTGCACTTTCTGGATAGGATGGTGGATCTTTTGCTATATCTGACACTTCGACTCGCGCACCCATCGTTAGGAAACTTTCCTCCAGACTGAGTGGTACAAAAACGAACATGCATAACCCACTGCCTTTGAAACTATCTTGTTACTCTCCCATGCCAAACACACATAGTTAAATTTCCTGAAATACATCACACTAGCAACATACAAAGAATAGTCACAACGTTACAATCACATCACTTTCAGCTTTCCCATTTTAATTAGTATTCATCCAAGTTTCACATGACACTGCCCCACTTCGTAACTTTTCTTTCCTACTATGAACTCTGGAGCATATATGCACGTCTTCCTGTGCAATGCAAGCCAAGTGGCGTGGCTGGATAGACGGCTGACTCACCTTGCTTCTCTCTCAGGGTGTTATAGTTTGAATCAAGCATCACACGGCAACATAACACGCAAAGTAATATTAAGAACATATTCATCACACGCGCGAGTCCTCGACTGATACCATGGACGAGTATTTCTCTTCATCCTTTGTCCCATACACAGATTGAGACTCACATAGTACTCGTCTCTAATTTTAAGCCCTGCACACGCCATTTCTTAAATATTTCCAACTTATACTAAACACGCTAGTAATTCAGCTTAACTTAAGCCCTCGGCAGTATTTCAACTTATTGCTACACATGGTTTCATTGTGATCGTCGGTCACTTCCGAAGATTACTACGATCCCCTTAAATATTACCTCCCTGTCATTTAATTCTCCCCCCAAAAGTACCTGAAATAGAGAAATAATTATTCCAAACTGCCCTTAAGTATTTCACATGCATACCATTCTATCCACTCTTTTGTCTTTACGGAGCACACCTAAGACAGGTCTTACCAACAATGGATCCAGCAGCAGAGTGCTGAAACATGGCCGTTTTGCAAGTCATCTCGCACCTCCGTCGAGGTGGGGGAAGACCATGCTACCCATTGGTCAGCCACATTTCAGGCGCTCAAAGCTCCGGTAAATTTCATCGTTTTGGTTCCACCAAAGGTGACCAAAAGATCGTCTCAAAGGTGATCACACATTCACATTCACTATCTGCAGTTAGCAGACGTCCATACATTCATTCATTTCACAGATCTCACAAAACTGGATGTAGGGATTTATTTTGTGGGAGTGCACATGTGATCAATTAAATAAATAAAGTGTCATTGTTTCCCACACTGGTATCCGGCTTTGCTGTATTAATTTAAATTTAGTTATTAATAGAAAAAAACATGTAGTACTGACAAGAATAACGAAGAATGTTGTACGTATTTTCAATGTCGGGCGGTACTGTACCCTTTCAAAGAAACTGAACAAAACTGCCCTATGATATTTCAAGATATGAAATCATTTTGCCGATTTGCCTTAAAAACGCGTTTCTAGACTCGAATTTAAACTGCAATTTTAAATTCTGTCTTTGACCTCAGGAACTACGTTTTCTTGCAGTAAAAAATCGGCAATATGCAAGAACAAGCAGACGTGTTCGGTTTTAAATAAAGCAGCTCGAGCTCCTGTAGAATTTAAGAATTTATTTCCCCGGTTATTTTCGTAAATTTTCATCTCCACTTCAAAATTTGCTGACCTCACACGAAATTCAAATCATTCGACGAAATGGAGCACCTCTTGACATAATGTTTAATAAATCAAAAAACCCAAAAACTGTTTTATTCCCCTGTTTCTCCGGAACTTTAGTACCTTAAAGATTGTTTCTCCTATATCCTTGACTGACATTCGTGTCACAGAGTGCTAGTAATTTAATCACAGTGCACTTACCTCGAAATTCTGCTCTTAATTTTGCTTGTCCGCAGCTCGTGGTCGTGCGGTAGCGTTCTCGCTTCCCACGCCCGGGTTACCGGGTTCGATTCCAAGCGGGTCCGGGATTTTCTCTGGCTCTTGATGACTGGGTGTTGTGTGATGTCCTTAGGTTAGTTAGGTATAAGTAGTTAAGTTCTAGGGGACTGATGACGATAGATGTTAAGTCCCATAGTGCTCAGAACCATTTTTTCTGTTCTGCTTAATCTGTTGAACACTGAATTCATTAAAGGAATTTTTTAAAGTAGTTTACTCAAATTGAAATTATTTCCAAATAGCTGTAAAGGTGAAACCGAACAAAATCACTCTGTAGCTCTTCCAAATATAAGTACTGGAAACTCAATAATCTGATAGGAATGATAAGGAATACTAAACATTTTCGAGACACACTAACGAATACAACTATTATGTAAGACAATAGTTGCAAATATTAGAGACATTTCACAGCCAGGTTCGTAGTAACCTGGCAGCAATTCTTCAGAATTAAGAAACAAATTATACTGGTACATGATACATAACTGCTTTTAAAAACAATTGGCAAATGTGGTGGAATGGAAACAAATAACACGCTATAAATTTTTTGTCATTTACTTACCCCTGAATGATGCATAGACACAAATTCCTGTCTGGGAATAGCTGCAATCCAGCGATTTCTCAACTTCGCACAATTGGGAAATCGAAACATGTGCACTTTCATGCCTTTTTTGGGATTTATCATTTCCCTGGCAAAGGGGAACGCAGCACTTGTTTCCCATACTTCGAAGAACTATAGGCGAATACTGTATGAAATATATATAACTTTCACGTGGCACAGACTTTCAACACAATATACACACCTACAGGACTACTAACTAAAGATAAGATGGGCAACAATTTGTGACGTCACGTGCCAATATGGCCGCTATGCGTAGGCCTTGTATTTAGAAGGCTTTGCTCTAGGGTAGTCGGGTTGGAGCAGTGAGGTCTGCGTCGACACGGCTCGCCCGACCATTGCCGCCACGCGTCACTTGAGCCGGGCCACGGTCTCGGTGGATCGGCGGTCGGTCGTCCTACCGGACGACGTATTTTGGCTCGCCGATAGTTCCTGACGAGGGAACCTCCCCATCGCAACCCCCTCAAATTTAGTTACAAGTTGGCACAGTGGATAGGCCTTGAAAAACTTAACACATATCAACCGAGAAAAACAGGAAGAAGTTATGTGCAACTATGAAAAAAAAGCGAAATATACGAACTGAGTAGTCCATGCGCAGTATGGGCAACATCAAGGATAGGGTGAGCTCAGGAGCGCCGTGGTCCTGCGGTTAGCGACAGCAGCTGCGGAACGAGAAGTCATAGCCGGCACGGTAGCTCAGCGTGTTCGGTCAGAGGGTTAGCTACCCTCTGTAACAAAAAAACTAATAGATCAACAACGAACTTAAAAGGGTGTCTTACGACGTATGCCCCGATCAGAATCAACGAACAAATACGAACAAAATGAGATTTAAAAAAAAATAGGTGCTTGGTTCAAGTGTCCTCTCGAGTGAAAACTTTAATTTTTTATTTTCAGACAATTATTATCTGTCCGTCCGTCCGTCCGATGCGAGGTAACTGCGCCGTAGTATGGGGACGCTACACCTAAACAAGAAAACCTAAATCGTGCAAGGTAGAAGAAACTTTTTACCTATTCGCCAAGTGTACAAGTTAGGTGGGTCGACAACATATTCCTGTCATTTGACGCTCATGCCGTCACCAGTGTCGTATACAATACATCAGACGTGTTTTCATGTGGAGGAACTGATTGACCTATGACCTTGCGATCAAATGTTTTCGGTTCCCATTGGAGATGCATGTCCTTTCGTCTACTAATCGGACGGTTTTGCGGTGCGGTCGCAAAACACAGACGCTAAACTTATTACAGTGAATAGATACGTCAATGAACGAACAGACTGATCATAACTTTGCGAAAATAAACTTTTCACTTGAGGGTAGAGTTGAACCGAGGACCTTCTTTTTATTTTTATTTTTTTTAAAATTACGCTTTTCTTTTTTTTAATCTCATTTTGTTCGCTTTTATTTGTTGCATCTGCTCAGGGCGGACGTCGTAAGACATCCGTTTAAGTTCGTTGTTGATCGATTACCTCAGTTTTTTTTATTACAGAGGGCTGCTAACCCTCTGACCGAACACGCTGAGCTACTGTGCCAGCATCCTTTCGATCCGCAGCTGCTCACGCTAACCACGGGACCACGGTGCTTCTGCGTTCGGATTCTCCTTAATGTTGCCTATCTTGCGCATGGACTACTCAGTTTGTATATTTTGCTTATTTATTTCATAGTTCCTGTTTTCTCGATTGATCTGTGTTCAGGTTTTCAAGACCTATCCACTGGGCCAACTTGTAACTAAATCTGAGG
This sequence comes from Schistocerca gregaria, assembly GCF_023897955.1. Lineage (NCBI taxonomy): Eukaryota > Metazoa > Arthropoda > Insecta > Orthoptera > Acrididae > Schistocerca > Schistocerca gregaria. The sequence continues at coordinate 48,224,634 of NC_064927.1, forward strand.
GGGCTGCGATGGGAAGGTTCGCTTGTGAGTCGGTTGTGCGTGTGTGCATCGACTCCCGACTGTCTTCGTGCGTGTTTAGTTACTGTTGCCTATCGTTCGACAATATAAATTGGTGCAAGCTGTTCGAGAGTCTGAAAAAAGTAGGGGTAAGCTATAGGGAGAGACGGGTCATATACAATATGTACAATAACTAAGAGGGAGTAATAACAGTGGACGATCAAGAACGAAGTGCTCGTATTAAGAAGGGAGTAAGACACGGCTGTAGCCTTTCGACCCTACTCCTCAATCTGTACATCGAGGAAGCAATGATGGAAATAAAAGAAAGGTTCAGGAGTGGAATTAAAATACAAGGTGACAGGATATCAAAGATACGATTCACTGATGACATTGCTATCCTGAGTGAAGGTGAAGAAGAATTAAATGATCTGCTGAACGGAATGAACAGTCTAATGAGTACACAGTATGGTTTGAAAGTAAATCGGAGAAAGACAAAGGTAATGAGAAGTAGTAGAAATGAGAACATCGACAAACTTAACATCAGGATTGATGGTCACGAAGTCAATGAAGTTAAGGAATTCTGCTACCTAGGCAGTAAAATAACCAATGACGGACGGAGCAAGGAGGACATCAAAAGCAGACTCGCTATGGCAAAAAAGGCATTTCTGGCCAAGAGAAGTCTACTAATATCAAATACCGGCCTTAATTTGAGGAAGAAATTTCTGAGGATGTACGTCTGGAGTACAGCATTGTATGGTAGTGAAACATGGACTGTGGGAAAACCGGAACAGAAGAGAATAGAAGCATTTGAGATGTGGTGCTATAGACGAATGTTGAAAATTAGGTGGACTGATAAGATAAGGCATGAGGAGGTTCTACGCAAAATCGGAGAGGAAAGGAATATGTGGAAAACGCTGATAAGGAGAAGGGACAGGATGATAGGACATCTGCTAAGACATGAGGGATTGACTTCCATGGTACTAGAGGGAGCTGTAGAGGGCAAAAACTGTAGAGGAAGACAGAGATTGGAACACGTCAAGCAAATAATTGAGGACGTAGGTTGCAAGTGCTACTCTGAGATGAAGAGGTTAGCACAGGAAAGAAATTCGTGGCGGGTCACATCAAACCAGTCAGTAGATGGACGACAAAAAAAAAAAGGTCGTTCAGGTCCTCGTGTAAGTGTTTGCCAGCTTGTGTGTGTAATTGCTGTTGTTTCTACTGACGGACATTTTAGATGTTGTCAGCGTTCTGAGTGAGTCGGTCTGTTGTTGCGGACCAGGGAAGTTATCTTCGCACTGTGCAGTCAGCTGGGGCAGCTGGAGGTCCGTGCGCAGTGTCGGAGCGTGTCTGGAGATGTCCGAGCGCTACGAGCTTCGTAGGTCACCGACCCGGAACGTCAAAGTTGAGTAGTGCTTTCAACTACCTAAGCCACGTCCACTTATGTTGTGTGGTTCGTTTCGGTGGTTCGCTGTTGGGGAGGTTTCCCTGTGAGCAACAGCAAGTGTTTGCGTTGCTGAAATTTAGTCTCCATGTTGTGCAATAAACTATATTGGTTGACTACAATTCAAGTGCACCAACGGAATTTTCTGCCTTGCGGCCGTTAGTGTGTTGGTTACCTGCCCTGGCCAGTGACATAAATTCAGACAGTGTTCCTTTTCGGTGAAGTTACTATCTTACCGTATTTCAAATTTACGTGCACCAGTGGAATTTTCTGCCTTGTGGCCGTTAGTGTTCTGGTGACCTGCCCTGGCCACTAATGTAATTTCAGGCAGCGTCCTTTCCTCACCTGTTGTCGCTGTCCAACACGGTGACAGCTGACACATATTTCATTGTGGATAATGATGTTCGTAGCCTTTCGTGTTTGAGTCCTCGTGTACCGATTGGTGGCAAGCAAGTCGTTTCGTCGGTCCGTCCGTGGCTGCCCCCTGGTTGGGTTCCGACGGATCAGGTATAGCTGGGCTCACCACCTGCCTCACCTAAGTGATCGAGGGCAGACCGAGCTCCCTGGAGGCTTCTGAGTGCCGTTTTCTTTATTGTCCTTCCCACCTTTGTTTAACTGTCTGTTTACAATCTATCATAGCCAATGATTTAGAAAATTCTTGTTTTCACTGCATTTTATGTATTTTTGAATTTTGGAAAATCAATTGTGGGCCTTCAGCCGCTTAAATCCTTATTCTAAAACAAAAAAAAGACACATTGCGGCCTTCTGCCTTTGAAAGGTTATGCTAATTTATTTTAAAATCTTGAAAATATTATTGTGGGCCTTCAGCCATTTGTACTGCATCTTCTTTATGTTTGTGTATTCAACCTTTCCTTGAGGCTTTCAGCCTAGCTGTGTGTATTTGTGTTAATTATTTTATTTGCAATTTTAACTGCATGTTTTTACCACTTGAGATTTATCTTATTGCTTTAAGATTTCTTGTTTAGAGGCCTTCAGCCGTGAAATAATTGAGACTCTTAGTTCTAAAGCTTCAGCTATGTGCAGTTAAAAGGTGTTATAAAATTACAACAAATTACAATTTTGAGTGAACCTGACCGACACCTTATTTGACCATTTCCACAATCCTAATCACCTGTTCTGCCCAGCGGGTTTAGCGGGCGTTTCACCAACTGCATGTACTCAGTAGAAATTGCACACACGTTATATCGCATTTTTTCTGCAATTAGTCTACACTACCACCACCTACAATATTTGTCATTCCTCCTGAAACATCCTGTATAATTATCCGTGTCTCGACGGGTCACCGAAAGTTTTCAGTGCTAGACGCACGTCATCGTCCGGACCCTCGCGGGAATACAGTGTGGCTGTGAGCGAGTGGAATAATGGACACGGGGCTACCGCTTATGTGCCATGCGGAAAAGATGGGAATTTGCATCTGAAGAGGAGTGTGTGTAGGTAGGTCCCGCAGGCAAATTAGGCGTTGTGTCATGATAGCGCAATGGTCAGCGCGTCTACCTCGGAAGCAAGCGGTCAATGTTCGAACCCCGGCGAGTACAAATTTTCATTTGCCGCTGTTGGTGTATTTCAACGCCCTGTTACAGTGTGGACATCTATCCTTCGATATTTAAGATGCTACTTTTTTTTTTGTTTTTTTTTTTTTTTTTTTTGGACACAATACAAGTGATATGGGAACTTCTTGCCATCAACATAACGTGACTTCAACGGCATCCATTCCTTAGTCATTGCTTTGTGATGGCGCAAACCCATGTCGTATGTATTCAAATCAGATTGTAGAGCATATTTAGTCAAATAACGAATGGTCAGTATACAAGTATTTACGAACAGTAGAAGTAGAATTGCAGCGAGTTGATCACTTAACTACGTGCAAGGTTGAGTACCTGTGTAGTGAGTCATTTCAGCTGCATACCTGACGATAATATTTGTCAAACAATTCACTGCAGAATTAATGTAATACCCGCACGATGATCTCTGTAGTCATACTGTATCATGGAATACTACGTTCATTAAATCAGATTAGTCAAGCTGATGCCAAATAAAGAGAAGCGACGACGCCACCACACTATCTTTACTTAAGTAGGCAGACAGGGCTAGATTATGTGCGCCACCATTAACGTTACTGTAAGCAAAACTGTACAGAAACCAGATGGCTGTTATAAGAGTCGAGGGGCATGAAAGGGAAGCAGAGGTTGGGAAGGGAGTGCGACACGGTTGTAGCCTATCCCCGATGTTATTCAATCTGTATATTGAGCAAGCAGTAAAGGAAACAAAAGAAAAATTCGGAGTAGGTATTAAAACCCATGGAGAAGAAATAAAAACTTTGAGGTTCGCCGATGACATTGTAATTCTGTCAGAGACAGCTAAGGACTTGGAAGAGCAGTTGAAGGGAATGGACAGTGTCTTGAAAGGAGGATATAAGATGAACATCAACAAAAGCAAAACGAGGATAATGGAATGTAGTTGAATTAAGTCGGGTGATGCTGAGGGAATTAGATTAGGAAATGAGACACTTAAAAGAGTAAAGGAGTTTTGCTGTTTGGGGACCTAAATAACTGATGATGGTCGAAGTATAGAGGATATAAAATGTAGACTGGCAATGGCAAGGAAAGCGTTTCTGTAGAAGAGAAATTTGTTAACATCGAGTTTTAAGCGTCAGGAAGACGTTTCTGAAAGTATTTGTATGGGGTGTAGCCATGTATGGAAGTGAAACATGGACAATAAACAGTTTGGACAAGAAGAGAATAGAAGCTTTTGAAATGTGGTGCTACAGAAGAATGTTGAAGATTGGGTGGGTAGATCACATAACTAATGAGGAGGTATTGAATAGGATTGGTTAGAAGAGAAGTTTGTGGTACAACTTGACTAGAAGAAGGGATCGGTTGGTAGGACATGTTCTGAGGCATGAAGGAGTCACACGTTCAGCGTTGGAGGTCAGCGTGGAGGGTAAAAATCGTAGAGGGAGACCAAGAGATGAATACACTAAGCAGATTCAGAAGGATGTAGGTTGCAGTGGGTACTGGGAGATGAAGAAGCTTGCACAGGATAGAGTAGCATGGAGAGCTGCATCAAACCAGTCTCAGGACTGAAGACCACAACAGCAACAAGCAAAAAAATGGTGCAAGTGGCTCTGAGCACTATGGGACTTAACATCTTTGGTCATCAGTCCCCTAGAAGTTAGAACTACTTAAACCTAACTAACCTAAGGACATCACACACATCCATGCCCGAGGCAGGATTCGAACCTGCGCCCGTAGCGGTCGCGCGGTTTCAGACTTTAGCGCCTAGAACCGCTCCGGCTACCCCCGGCCGGCTACTACTGTAAGCAGTAAGACAGCATAACACCACAACATCCACTGACAGCCTGTACCATTATCATCATAAACGCGGTGAATACAAGTTGCTGATGTTTGTCAAGAATAGCAGAAAGCGCCTCATGAATGTGAAGTTCCATTTGCATTACGCCTAGGACAGAGAGAATCCTAAATAACAGTAAGAGGTTACCCAATGAAGGGAAGAGGCCACGTACTGTCTCGAGTTTGATATTAAGGTAGTTCCCAATAATTTCACACTAACGGGCTCTTTTTGCTATCGGAATACTCATATGGGAATCATCAAAGTGTAATTCCTAGAACACTCAGATACCTTAAAAACACTCCGCCTTCAGGGCACAAGTGGCCCATCGGTACCATCCGACCGCCGTATCATCCTCATGGAGGATGCGGATAGGAGGGGCATGTGGTCAGCACACCGCTCTCCTGGACATTATGATGATTCTCAGTGACCGGAGCAGCTACTATTCGGTCGAGTAGCTCCTCAATTGGCATCACGAGGCTGAGAGCATCCCGAAAAATGGCACCAGCACATGGTGGCGCGAATGGTCACCCATCCAAGTGCCGGCCACGCCCGACAGTGCTTAACTTTAGTGATCTGACGGGAAACGGTGTATACACTGCGGCAAGGCCGTTGCCCACCTACCTTAACAACACCTAATTTTGGATTGAATATGACTCGGAAAGCGAAGTTAATGCAGTCTGAAATGCACTAGCAGTTCTGTTGCCTGCCGGGTCAATTCCGTAAAGTGTTAGGACAGCTGACAGATATTGCTGAATACAGCCATGTGCAAATATCTTCACTGCTCTAGGGAAACTCGTCTTTGTTTCATTTTTTCCATACCGTAATTAGCACAATAAAATACGGCTTACCCTGATGAAGAACTTAATGCCCGCAAGTCCTTAAACAAGATTCTGCGAGCGGTTGTAATGAATGAAAGGAAATAGACTGTTAGACAAAAGAATGTAGAACTCATTGCTTTTTGCGCTTCTGATAGGGCCTGCGATAGGAATCTGGTGTGATATTATGCTTGATACCTTAAACTGTTTATTATTTACATCATGGCAGCAACACCGACAACCGTTACGAAATTGTCTCGAATGAAAAACAGACCACAGTTGCACTAATTACGTCTATTCTAAACCTTGACCGTGCTTTCCGCTATAATAATATAGCATTCTATATTATTATAGGAGACCCCATGGTCAAAGTTTACAATAAACGTAATTAGTGCAACTGTGGGCTGTTTTTTATTCGAGACTATACTACACTACTGACCATTAAAGTTGCTACACAACGAAGATGAAGTGCTACAGACGCGAAATTTAACCGTCAGCAAGAAGATGCTGTGAAATGCAAATGATTAGCTTTTCAGAGCATCCACAGAAGGTTGGCGCCGGTGGCGACACCTACAACGTGCTGACATTAGGAAAGTTTCCAACTGATTTCTCATACACAAACAGCAGTTAACCGGCGTTGCATGGTGAAACGTTGTTGCGATGCCTCGTGTAAGGAGGAGAAATGCTTACGTACCATCACATTTCCGACTTTGATAAATGTCGGATTGTAGCCTATCGCCATTGCGGTTTATCGTATCCCGACATTGCTGCTCGCGTTAGTCGAGATCCAATGGCTGTTAGCAGAATATGGAATCGGTGGGTTCAGGAGGGTAATTCGGAACGCCGTGCTGGATCCGACGGCCTCGTATCACTAGCAGTCGAGATGAAAGGCATCTTATCCGCATGGCTATAACGGGTAGAGCAGCCACGTCTCGATCTCTGAGTTAACAGATGGGGACGTTTGTAAAACAACAACCATCTACACGAACAGTTCGACGACGTTTGCAGCAGCACGGACTATCAGCTCGGAGAGCTTGTCTGCGGTTAGCATTGGCGCTGCGCCACAGACAGGAGCGCCTGCGATGGTGTACTCGACGACGAACCTGGGTGCACGAATGGCAAAACGTCATTTTTTCGGATGAATCTAGGTTCTGTTTACAGCATCATGGTGGTCGCATCCGTGTTTGGTGACATCGCGGTGAACACACATTGGAAACCTGTATACGTCATCGCCGTACTGGCGTATCACCTGGCCTGATGGTATGGGGTGCCATCGGTTACACGTCTGGGTCACCTCTTGTTCGCTTTGACAGCACTTTTAACAGTGGACGTTCTTCATTCGACCCCTGCGAAATCCTACATTTCAGCAGAATAATGCACTACCGCATGTTGCAGGACCTGTTCCGGCCTTTCTGGATACAGAAAACGTTCGACTGCTGCCCTGGCCAGCACATTCTCCAGATCTCTCACCATTTTAAAACCTCTGGTCAGTGGTGGCTGTGCAACTGGCTCGTCACAATACACCAGTCACTACTCTTGATGAACTGTAGTATCATGTTGAAGCTGCATGGGCAGCTGTTCCTATACACGCCATCCGAGCTCTGTTTGACTCAATGCCCAGGCGTATCAAGGCCGTTATTACGGCCAGAGGTGGTTGTTCTGGGTTCTGATTTCTCAGGATCTATGCACCCAAATTGCGTGACAATGTAATCACATGTGAGTTCTAGTATAATATATTTGTCCAATGAATATCCGTTTACCATCTGCATTTCTTCTTATTGTAGCAATTTTAATGGCCAATAGTGTTTTTTTCACTTATTATTGAAACAAAATCTATGATATGAGAAGAGGAAATGACTTACATGCTTGTCAGAAACTTTAGTTTTTTGTGTTTATTTTCTCACATCATACGAAAAAAGTAGTGCGCTGATATGAGGGGAAAATATGAAGTATACGCTTCAAAGGCATAATATTTGCTTGCGTGCCATTATTGCATGCGTGATAGCTCTGCAGTTAATTTTTGTGTTTTGGATATGTTGTGAAATCACCTCACATTCCTTTGTGAGAAAGTTCCTATTTTCTTGGGATTCAAACAGAGTGGACATTTCATCACTGGTTAATATTCTGATGACAAATGACATGATACCCGTTCCAATTGCCCCATGGCACCTGTGATTAGAGTCTCACGTTTCTTACTATAAGAACACGCAGGCAGTGATGTCCGCTCACTGCAGTCAGAGCCAAGGTGATTTCTTTTTGTTTGCGGCTAAGTGTCCGTTGCAGTGTCCACGCTCAGCGAACATAAACAAATCGCGGCGGCATTGGGCACTGCTAATCGCTGCAGTTGTCGCGAGTGTCGACAGCAAGAGCACACTGTGTCTGCTAACGATATTTATGGGGTTGATATATCTTACTCACTTCACGTAACACGCAGGACATGGGTTGGGGAAAAATCCAGTTTGTAGCAACTAGCCATTACATTAAAATACTTTACACATATTTTTGGTGCAATATTCATTGTTGCTAGTCTCTCTCTCTCTCTCTCTCTCTCTCTCTCTCTCTCTCTCTCTCTCTCTCTCTCTATCTCACACACACACACACACACACACACACACACACACACACACACACACACACACTCGCGCGCGCGCGCGCACACAGTCATTCATTCCCGCCATAGTGGCGACTGCTGTCTGTTGAACAACACATGCGCCGATCAATTACACAGATACACAGCGACCGGAAGGTGTCTGAGTTGTTGGCAACAAGCTCTAGCTATGATTGGACACACCCTTGGGGAAGAATTCGTAGTGCAAGACACACTTTTGGAGCTATCAGATGGAAAATATTATGTTCACACTACTCTTTGCTCGAGTTTACGTCTTTTGGTAGGGCTCAGCCTTTTATTTCTTAGGAAGTTAGCTATAAAGGCGTCATAGCTCGTCACTAGTAACAGTACTGCATAGGAATGCTGATGACGTTCAATAATAATCACTCCGTTGATTTTTGTTGTTTCGAATTAGAGCATCCAGTACTCATACAGCAGAGTTCTGAAATTTGTCTGTTGAATCAAATGTCACATGATGGTTAAACTGTAATCCATCAGTTGTATCAGTAGTCGAGACTTCCTGAATGTGGAAAATCATTCCTGCTAGGAACAAGTCCTTCTTGTTGAAACAAGAACACCTTTTCTGGCGTATTTTTCCCAAAAGCACTCGCTCTACACGCAGTTCAAATCTTTCGAGCTGCCTGTTGTGCATTCACGCCTCTATTATACCAAAAGTAAATATTGTGTTGCCGATGCTACACTTTCAAATTCGAACATGACAGTTGATACATACACTGACAGCGTCGCGCAGCCTTCACCTGGGAGGGGACCCCGATTTCAGGCGGTGGGTGGCGTCTGGTCGGTGAAGGACGAGGAGATAGTGTTCAACGTCCCGTCGACAGCCAGGTCATTACAGACTGAACACAAGTTCGGGGAAGCAAATCAGCTGTGTCCTTTCAAAGGAACCAACCATTACGGCATTTCCCTGAACGATTTAGGGAAATCACGGAAACTTAAATGAGGATGGCCGGAGACGGGTTTGAACCGTCGTTCTCCCGAATGCGAGTCCAGTTCCCTAACCACGGCGTCACCTCGCTCGGTAGCCGCTGCAGCGCGAGGAAACGCTCGAGAGTAAGCAGCCACGAGCTGCGGAATTGTTTGTGGAAGTACTCGTTGTTGCTGGTGGGTAGAATGTGAAGCGAATTATCTTCGATGTTCAATCACACTCATAACTTTAGACGAGGGCCGAAATATGATAAAACTAAAATAAAAAATGCGGTTGGACGCGAACACGAGACTGTAAGCTTAGAAGACACGACGATTACCACTTTTTTTTGCATTTTGTTCGTTATTGATCTTTGTGTTTGGTCGTTGCGGAAGTCACAAGTCATCCTGTTCAAGTTCGGTGGTTGATGCTTCCACTCAGTTTTTTATTACAGAGGCCAACCGGTTGTCTGACCGAACATGCTGAGCTACCATGCCGGCAGTGGCACGATAACATCTCGGAAGTAGAGAACACTTCCTCCTGATCGTTCCGCATCCAACAGTGTTGCCATATTAGCGTTCTCAGTGGCGGTCAGTTTTATTGACAACCTTTTTTATCTCTAAGACTGTACGTGTCATCTGTCAGAGTCGTATCTAGACGTAGCTGGCCGCTGTGGCCAAGCGGCTCTAGGCACTGCAGTCCGGAACCGCGCTGCTGTTGTGGTCGCAGTTCGAATCGTGCCTCGGGCATGGATGTGTGTGATGTCCTTAGGTTAGTTAGGTTTAAGTTGTTCTAAGTTCTAGGGGACTGATGACTTCAGATGTTAAGTCCCATAGTGTTAAGAGCCATTTGAACAAGTATCTAGACGTATCAGGGGTCCAATCACACTCCAACTGCACATGCCCCACACCATTACAGAGCCTTCACCACCTTGAACAGTCCGCTGTTGACATGCAGGGTCCATGGATCAAATGGCTCTGAGCACTATGAGACTTAAATGCTGTGGTCATCAGTCCCCTAGAACGTCGAACTACTTAAACCTAACTAACCCAAGGACATCTATGCCCGAGGCAAGTTTCGAACGTGCGACAGTAGCGGTCGCGTGGGTCCAAACTGTAGCGCCTAGAACCACTCGGCCACTCCGGCCGGCTCAGGGTCTATGGATTCATGAGGTTGCGTCCATATCTTTACACATCTATCCACTCGATACAACCTGGAACGAGACTCGTCCGACCAGCCAACATGTTTCCAGTCGTCAACAGTCCGATGTCAGTGTTGATGAGCCCACGCGAGGTGTAAAGCTTTGTGTCGTGCAAACGTCAAGGGTACAAGAGCGGGCCTTCGGCTCCGAAAGCGCATATCGTTGAACAGTTGGCACGCTGACACTTGCTGATGGCGCAGCATTGAAATCTGCAGCAATTTGTCGAAGGGTTGCACTTGCGTCACATTGAACGATTCTCTTCCGTCGTCGTGGTTCCTGTTGTTGCACGATATTTTTCCGGCCGCAGCGGTGTCAAGGATTTGATGTTTTACCAGATTCCTGATGTTCACGGTACACTCGTAAAATGGTGATATATGAAAATCACCATTTATTCGCTACCTCGGAGATGCTATGTCTGATCGCTCGTGCGTCGACTGTAACACTACGTTCAAACCCCCTTAAATCTTTATAACCTGCCATTGTAGGAGCAGCAACCTACCCAAAATTTCCAGGCGGTCCCCGGGACGAATCCGCCTGGCGGGTTAGTGTCGAGGTCCGGTGAGCGAGCAAGTCTGTGGATGGTTGTTAGGTGGATTTTCCACCTGCCTCGGCGAATGCGGGCTGGTTCCCCTTATCCCGCCTCAGCTACACTATGTCGGCGATTGCTGTGCAAACAAGTTCTCGACGTACGCGTACACCACCATTATTCTACCACGCAAACATAGGGTTTACACTCGTCTGGTGTGAGACGTTCCCTGGAGCATCCACCGAGGGCCGAACCGCGCATAACCCTGGGTTCGGAGTTCGGCGGCGGAGGGGTGAAGTGGACTGCGGTAGTCGTCGTGGGGTTGTGGACCACTGCGGCTGTGGCGGGGACGGAGCCTCTCCATCATTTCTTGGGCCCCCAGTTAACGTAACATAAAATAACCTACCTAACAACTTGGCCTGATACTTGTTGTCTTATACAGGGTGGAGAAAAGTTGTGTCATGAAATTTTAATCCTGGATAGTTGATGCCAGTAGGAACCGAAATTACTAACGTTGTGTAAGTCGACAACGCAACATTTTTAAACTACGGAAACTTGGCGCCACGCGCTCTGAATGACAGCAGGATTGCCCTGTTGCTGGACGCTCTGAACAACGCATGCCTTCGAGGTCTTCCTGCACCACCACGATATCCCGCTAACGAGCCTCTTTCACCAAGCCGCCGGTGAATTGCTGTAAACGTTTGCGGGTGCGGTTGGCGTCTTGCTGGGTGCCGTTCCTCATACAACCGTCGAGCTTCATGCGCGCTACCGTCGGCTAGTCCATAAACAAAAACCATATCTTGTTCATAGCCTACACGCTAGCCATATCTAGGTGTCCTTCAAACGAATACTGTGCCGCCCTACTTACTGTGTTACTAAACCACAGGTGACGTGTGTGTGCTCCGAAGCGAAGCTTACGTGTGAATGCCTCTGACGTGTGGTGGAGACAAACGTGAAGACCTATTCGACACGTGTGCGTATCACATTGGGGCAGTGACGGGGCGAGGGACGTTTGTATGTGAGATCCGACAACCGTAGCGCTGCCCGTAAAGCGATGAACGGCAACAGGGTAATCCCCGACGGCCAATCGGAGCACGTGGCGCCAAGTTTCCGCAGTTTAAAAATGTTGCGTTGTCGACTTACACAACATTAGTAATTTTGGTTCCTACTGGCATCAACTATCCAGGATTTAAATTTCATGACACAACTTTTCTCCACCCTGTATAGCCGTTGCCGATGGCAGCGCCGTATTCTGCCCGTTTACGTATTCTCTATTTAAATACGCATGCTTATATCAGTTTCTTTGGCATTTGAATGTAGAATGTGACACTGTGTTGCTTGCTTGACTCACGGTGAACCGCTCGGCGGTTTAGAGGCAGGCAATGGGCGCATGTGGAATAGGGTTGTTGATATGGGGTGATGAAAGAGTCTCTCCGCAGGGCCGTATGATAGCCGTAAGTTCCGTATGCCGCAGTGAATATACCGAAATGAAACTCACTCAAATACAACTTATTAATTTACTGAATATTCATTTTTACTTACAAATTTTCACATTAAATGTTGAAAGTGTCCCCAAGTTGTTGAATACACAATTCAATTCGTCTAATAATGTTTCCAAACACAAGCTGTAAATTTATTCTGTAACGGAAGCAGTGAAAGTGGATATTGCAGTTTTCAATTCATCGATGGTTTTTGGACGGTTTCTATAGACAATTGCCTTCGCTGCACCCCAGAAGAAAAAGTCAGGTGGTGTTAGGTCAGGCGATGGTGGAGGCCAAAGTCGCTGTGAAATTAAGCGATCACCAAAAACATCAGCAAGCAGTGACATTGAAACGTGAGCTGTATGCGTGGTTGCACCATCTTCCTGAAAATAACCGTCCAGTATTTCACTTAACACAAGTTCTCCTACGAATGGGTACAGAATATCACTGCAGTATCGTTTAGTTGAAAAATTTGGGACCCACAATCCGACGTCTAGAAATTGCAATCCAAACTCCTATTTTCACAGAATGAAGTGGTTACTCATTAATACACAATCGCTTTGCGGTACTCCACATAAGAGAATTTTGCGAGTTCATGTACCTGGGTAAATGAAACCACGCCTCATCAGTGAAAAACGTTTCATTAAGAATATCCCTTCCAAGTTGTTGAACGAAATTTTTGAACCATTGACAATAATGCAGTCTCTTGCCATGATCAGTATTTTTCAGTTCTTGCACGACTGTCATTTTGTGTGGAAAAAGTTCTAATTTCTTCCTTACAGATGTGTGGGCCGCTCCGACACGAACATCGATTTCCTGGGTGAGTTTTCTTACTGACTTGTGCGGACTCGCGGACATTTTATCGGAAATATAGAGTAGTTTCTTCTCAGACAAACTTCTCAGTGCGTCTGTCACCGAAGCCGTATCGTGATTTGGGAGTATTGTCTCCGGAAAAACTAAATTAAATGTTTGACGAACTGAAACTGTGTATTTACCGCCAGCTTTGAATACTTCTTCGACTAAAACAAACGTTCTTCACTGGTTAGCATTTTAATAGTAACAAAAACGAACAGAGGAACTAAACTTAAACGTTGACGTCAACACATGACGACACACACCAACGATACTACTAACGCTGGCTCAGATAAACGAAACAGTGGAATGTTGGGAGAGTCCACTCAAAGGGAAGTAACCCAGGCAGGCGAACAATCATACGGCATACGCGGCTAACAACATAGGGCACTGCGGAGAGACTTTTTGAACACGCCATATTTTTAAAACTAACGTTTCGATGTATAGATTTTTAAAATAATATCGTTATCGCGTACAGATGTGTTTAAAGACTTATTGATATATCGACGGAGAGAACTTAGACATTGCTGCTTGTAAAAATATCGGCTGGATAGTGTAATCACACTGGCCATTTTAGAGCCGTATACGTAAGTATTGGTTCGTTGGATTGTTTGGAGGGGGAGGCACCAAACAGCTCGGTCAGCGGTCCAATCGGACTGTGGAAGGATGGGCAAGGAAGTCGTCTGTGCCGTTTCAAAGGAACCATCTCGGTATTCGCCCGAAGCGATTTAGGGAAATCACGGAAAATCTAAAAGAGGTTTCCCGGACGCTGGTTTGAACGCCGTCCTCCCGAATGCCAGCCAACTGTGTTATCTATTGCGTCACCTCGCTTGGTATTCAAGTATTGATTTATTATTAGATATTCTGTTCATCAAGCTAGCAGCCTGCTTGTCTCCGCCAGAGCAGGAACTGAAAGGAAAACGATGCACGCTCACGCTAAGCGATAACCACTTTGCTAACAAAGGCGACTGCATGTAAGTAGCACAATAAAAGGTGTCCGCCGCTGGGTTTCGTCACATATCGGATTCGTCCGGAACACTTTCTACCGTATCTTCCTTCGCCGTTGTTGCCGTGAGGCACCGTAATACCAAGTGGAAAAGGCGCGTCGATCTTAGAGCATGAGATACGGTAACCTTAAGTCATTGACAACACACAACGGTCACGGTAGCACCTGATTCCAGAATAGCTGCTGTAGTTAGGAGCTACGTACAACCCCCTCTTGACCAGGTCCCCAAAACTTAACTCGTAACGAGATCCCTTCGAAGCAAATTGTCATAAATATCATCTACAAAGGCTTCGTACATCGATAAGTATAATAAGAATAATAACAGATACGACCAAACTGTCTTGTTTCTTCTGTTTTATTTAACGTAACTCTGTTCACAGTTTTATTTCGCATTCACCACTAATTCACACTCTGATGTGGAGTATATGCGAGTACCTGGACCGTAAGTTCCATCGAAACCCTTTGATGAACAGTTTTGGTTGCTCGACACCATCAGTCAATGATAATGCTACAGTATTTTGTTATTGACTATTCTAGTTTAGCCACCACCCTCCACGAAAGTTTGTTAGGCGTAAGACAATTAGACATTTTCTCTCCGATCCGCTATTATTAAGAGTTCGCGTAGAAGTTAACGTTTTTCTCCTTTTCATAAATTCGAGCCAGCTCTCCGCGATATTATTAAAAAAAAAAAAGTCCCAATACCGCGTCCCTCGTGAGATGCGTATAGATTTATCCCGGAATTGACCGCCCTGTAGGTGTACTCAATTTAATGACCACACTTCGCTATTCGCGATTTCGTGTAACTAAATGTCCTTTTGTTACTTTGATCATATACCGTAGTTATTTAAAACTCGCCCCATATTTTTTTCAAAACCCAAAATTACCACTTCTTTACTTCTTTATTTATAAGAGTAAACGAAAAAATGACACCTCAATATGCCCAATTTTTTATAGGATCGGCAACCTAACTCATTAATTTACTACATATTATTTCCAGTTAAAGTAAACAGGTATCGCCGTTATATTTTAATTGTATTCAAAAGCATGTTATTATCATTATGACCGACCAAATCCTAACAAATCGCGCGGCGTGCGTTTTTAACTATAGCTTTACACTCGCCCAGCCTTTATTCATGCAATATTTTATATAAATATACACACAGAACCGAAAGATCGATCTCTCTACCGTAGCCAATAGAGGCAAATACGCTATTCTAGTTCCGTTACGTCTATCTTAACTCGTATTGTTACTTCACGTCGACTTTCCTGTTTTTTTTTCATTCCTGCCAACGCCAGCTACCTAGCACTTGTAGTATCAAAATTGCGTGGTGAAGCTAAACGTTGCAGTTTCTGTTGGTAGCGCCGGACGCCGACTACGTCAGCATTTCCTTTGAAACGTCTCCCCCACCACAAAGACCAATCTTGCAATTAGATTTCTGTTCATCAGAAAAGGTTTTTCAACCATTTCAATGTTCTTTAACGCAACTGGTGAGCTTTTTTTTCACACTGGACATGATGTTACTCCACTTACACTAACACCGCTATCCCCCCTAGTGCAATCGGATTTCTTCTTTGTGCCACGTATACTTACGTCGCACATGAAAGAGAGACGGGACGTGATGAAAGCCCGAAAAGTAGTAAGACTCTTTCCAAGAGTGAAAGTAAAATTATGCTCTACTACAATTTCAGAAGAATACTTTCAAATATTTACAGAAAGTTGCGAAAAAATAAAAAATAAAAATTATTAGCCCTCCATATTACAATTCTGATATCGTTACATCCCGTAAGAAAGGATATCGCAAGTAGATGTCGATATTTTGGGGCGAAGTATGTACACTCATCAAAGAAACTTTTGCATCATCCCGGTTCCCAGAACTCCTGAAGATAGACGTTGACTGTAGATATTGTATCACACACACACACACACACACACACACACACACACACACACACACACACACACACACACACACACACACACAGTCCCTTTGACTGTTCAGAGATGTCACTAAACCCGCCCAAAGATGTGAGCAATCATGCACGAGAAGCGCCTATTAGACGGAAGGGGTCTGACAGCCGATCAGTACCAGTCATTCCACCAGGAAGGAGGTACACGGCTCGTGTTGTCTGTAGTTCAACCATGCCTAGATGGTCAATACTGCGGTTCGATCGCGTCCGCATTGTTACTTTGTGCCAGGAAGGCCTCTCAAATAGGGAAGTGTCCGGGCGTCTCGGAGTGAACCAAAGCGATGTTGTTCGGACATGAAGGAGATACAGAGAGACAGGAACTGTCGATGACATGCCTCGCCCAGGCCGCCCAAGGGCTACTACTGCAGTGCACGGCCGCTACCTACAGATTGTGGCTCGGAGGAATCCTGACAGCAACGCCACCATGTTCAATAATGCTTTCCGTGCAGCCACGGGACGTCGTGTTACGACTGAAACTGTGCGCAATAGGCTGCACGGTGCGCAACTTCACTCCCGACGTCCGTGGCGAAGTCCATCTTTACAACCACGACACCATGCAGCGCGGTACAGATGGGCCCAACAACATGCCGAATGGACCGCTGAGGATTGGTCTCACGTTCCCTTCACCGATGAGTGTCGCATATGCATTCAACCAGACAATCGACGGAGACGCGTTTGGAGGCAACCCGGACAGGCTGAACGCCTTACACACTGCCCAGCGAGTGCAGCAAGGTGGAGGTTCCCTGATGTTTCGGGGTGTCATTATGTGGGCCCGACGTACGCCGCTGGAGGTCATGGAAGGCGCCGTAACGGCAGTACGATACGTGAATGCCATCCTACGACCGATAGTGCAACCATAGTGGCAGCATATTGGCGAGGCATGAGTCTTCATGGACGACATTTCGCGCCCCCATCGTGCACATCTTGTGACTGACTTCCTTCAGGGTAACGACATCGCTCGCCTAGAGTGGCCAGCATGTACTCCAGACATGAACCCTATCGAACATGCCTGGGACAGATTGAAAATGGCTGTTTATAGACGACTTGACCCAACAACCACTCTAAGCGATCTACGCTGAATCGCCGTTGAGGGGTGGCACAATCTGGACCAACAGCGCCTTGATGAACTTGTGGATAGTGTGCCACGACGAATACAGGCATGTATCAATGCAAGATGACGTGCTACTGGGTATTAGAGGTACCGGTGTGCACAGCAATCTGGACCTCCACTTCTGAAGGTCTTGCTGTATGGTGGTACAACACGCAAAGTGTGGCTTTCATGAGCAATAAAAAGGGCGGAAATGATGTTTATGTTGATCTCTATTGCAATTTTCTGTACAGGTTCCGGAACTCTCGGAACCGAGGGGATGGTAAACTTTTGTTGATGTGTGTAATTGCAGCACACGCTTTCTTTGGCATCTTAACTTCTGAGGTCATCAGTCCCCTAGAACTTAGAACTACTTAAACCTAACTAACCTAAGGACATCACACACATCCATGCCCGAGGCAGGATTCGAACCTGCGACCGTAGCGTCGCGCAGTTCCAGACTTTGGCGCCTAGAATCGCTCGACCATCCTGACCGGCCCTTGACGTGTTAAATGATGGGCGGGTTGCGCAGAAAGTGTCGCCGCTTCTTTCGCAAAGCTGGTCGCAGGTGACTCTCCAGAGCCCCACAATGGTGAAAGTTGTGGTGATTCTGTGGATACTCTCTCAAGACACAATTCAAACGTGTATATATGAAGATAGTAACTGTTCTGGAAAGAACTGATACCACTGATGACCGTGCAGCTTCTCTAGAATAAATGATAATCAATCGAAAACCTCACCTGCCGACAGGTATTGCTGAAATACCTCGATGGGGAAAGCTGAAAATGTGTGACCCGACCAGGACTCAAACCCGGGACCACCCTGTCGGCAGGTGAGGGTGTCAATTGATTATCATTTATTCTAGAGGATCTGCACGGTCATCCATGGTACCTAGTCTTTCAAGAACAGTTACTATCTTCATGTATATACACTACTGGCCATTAAAATTGCTACACCAACAAGAAATGCAGATGATAAACAGTTATTCATTGGACAAATATATTATACTAAAACTGTCATGTGAATACATTTTCACGCAATTTGGGTGCATAGATCCTGAGAAATCAGCACCCGGAACAACCACCTCTGGCCGTAATAACGGCCTTGATACGCCTGGTCATTGAGTCAAACATAACTTCGGTGGCGTGTACAGGTACAGCTGCCCATGCAGCTTCAACACGATACAACAGTTCATCAAGAGTAGTGACTGGCGTATTGTGACGAGCCAGTTGCTCGGCCACTATTGACCAGACTTTTCAACTGGTGAGAGATCTGCAGAATGCGCTGGCCATGGCAGCAGTCGAACATTTTCTGTATCCAGAAAGGCCCGTACACGACCTGCAACGTGCGGTCGTGCATTATCTTGCTGAAATGTAGGGTTTCGCAGGCATCGGATGAAGGGTAGAGCCACGCGTCGTAACACATCTGAAATAACGTCCACTGTTCAAAGTGCCGTCAATGCGAACAATAGGTGACAGACAAGTGTAACCGATGGCACCCCATATCGTCACGCCGGATGATATGCCAGTATGGCGATAACGAATATACGCTTCCAATTTGCGGTCACCGCGATAACGCCAAACACGGATGCGACCACCGTGATGTTGTAAACAGAACCTGAATTAATCCGAAAAAATGACGTTTTGCCATTCGTGCACCCAGGTTCGTCGTCGAGTACACCATCGCAGGGGCTCCTGTTTGTGATGCAGCGTCAAGGGTAACCGCAGCCACGGTCTCCGATCTGATAGTCCTTGCTGCTGCAAACGTCGTCGAACTGTTCGTGTAGATGTTTGTTGTCTTGCAAACGTCCCCATCTGTTGACCTAGGGATCGAGACGTGGCTGCACGATCCGTTACAGCCGTGCGCATAAGATGCCTTTCATCCCGACTGCTAGTGATACGAGGCCGTTGGGATCCAGCACGGCGTTCCGTTTACCCTCCTGAACCCACCGATTCCATATTCTGCTAACAGTCATTGGATCTCGACCAACGCGAGCGATACGGTAAACCGAAATCGCGATAGGCTACAATCCGACCTTTATCAGAGTCGGAAACGTGATGGTACGCTTTTCTCCTCCTTACACGAGGCATCACAACGACGTTTCACCAGGCAACGCAAGTCAACTGCTGTTTGTGTATGAGAAATCAGTTGGAAACTTTCCTAATGTCAGCACGTTGTAGGTGTCGCCAACGGCGCCAACCTTGTGTGAACGCTCTGAAAAGCTAATCATTTGCATTTCACAGCATCTTCTTCCTGTCGGTTAAATTTCGCGTCTGTAGCACGTCTGCTTCGTGGTGTAGCAGTTTTAATGGCTAGTAGTGTATATTCAAGGCAGTGAAAATTAAATTGTTCTGTGGTGTCTCTCCTGCTCCCAGTCATCCGGTTTGATATCCTACTTCCTCCCCCATTACAAAAAAACCTAACAGTTAATACTGCCTGGCATTATTTGTGACCGGAAGAGTAAGGACTGTAAAATTTGCACTCTTTATTGCCTATTAGCTAATATCTTTCTCTTTTATGGGACATAAAATTAAATATAGGAAACTTAAAGCCAGTAAATATAAGAGACAAGCAAGACTGTACACATTTCTTCGGTCCTTAGGTCCCAGCACTTTTTTTCTCTCTAATCTTGCTATAGCTCTACTCGGCGTGCTTTCCTTTCTGCGAAAGAATCTATTGCCTCATTAAAGTCCGTCAAACATTTTGCCACATGACAGGTCAACAGCCGGGCGTAATGGTCGAGCGGTTCCAGGCTCTGGAGGGGCACGACCGCTACGATTGCAGGTTCAAATCCTGCCTCGGGCATGGATGTGTGTAATGTCCTTAGGTTTAAGTAGTTCTAAGTTCTAGGGGACTGATGACCTCAGAAGTTAAGTGCTATAGTGCTCAGAGCCATGTCGTTGTCTAATACTGAAAAAGCTGTTAATATGAATAGTACTCAAGACCGCTCTGGTTTGTCGATTTGATTACGTCTATTTGTCACTTTCTCATAGATAAAACGCAATAGGCCCTTCAAGTATTGCACCAGTTGTAACACATGCCAAATAAGCGAGACTGGTTTAGCACAATAGTTCGTTCTTATCAACCCAATTTACATAAATTATACACCAAAATATTATTCACGAAGTAGCAGCATCAAATGCCTATTAAGCCTACTACAATCAAAAAGTTTTATGTTAGGAAATAGTTTCACATTTCATTCATACCATCCAGTTTCTCAAGCGCCAGATCAAAAAGTAGTAGTAGTAAGAATGTCTTATATAAGTTTGGAATCGTCGTAACCTTCAATAGAATTTGTGTAATGTGAACGTTTCTTCTCTTCCTCGTTCCAAGAAACAATCTTCTCATTACTAATTCTATAGCTATTCCTGTCACTGTGAAAACTTATTCTCTGATTAACTTAGCTGATCCTGCCAGAACTACCGGTTCTGTTATCCCATGTATATTCTCCGGTTAGGCATTCAGACCTGTCGGGTTAGCCGAGAGCGCTAACGCGTTGCTTCCTGGAGTCGGGTAGGTGCACCGGTCCCGCATCGAATCCGGATTAACGACGATGGGCGGTGTGCCGGCCAACCTGGCAGTAGTTTTTAGGCGGTTTTCCACATCCCTCTAGGTGAATACAGGGCTGGTCCCCACGTTCCGACTCAGTTACACGACTCGCAGACATTTGCGACACATCTGCACCTTTCCATGATTTCCACTGGACGCAGACATGGGGGAATTCCGATTCCACCCTGGGAGCCACGGGGTGGCAGCAGGAAGGGCATCCGGCCACGCCTTCACATTAACATGCCACATCCGATTTAACCACACAAAACCCACACACAATGCAGGACAAAGGCGCAAGCGATAGAGCGATAGAATTCTTCGGTTAGGCATTATTACTGCTAACCAGGGACTATACAACTGGCGTGTAGCGATGTACACAAATTTTCTGTCAACATTTCATTTTGTTGGATATGCCGAGAAGATAATATGTAATCTTTCTTACCTGTTATTCCCGTCAGCCGTTTTTTTTTCCACTCTGGTGGCCTGAATCGGATTTCGCTAGTAATTATAACATTCACACACGCAGTCAACCACATAAACAAACAGGGTTTGGCATTAACCTGTTTGAGATTATCCAGCTCAGCTCGTATAGTCTAGTCCCCTTTTGTCTGTGGCAAAGTTTCTTATTTCCAGATGGGATGGGGATTCCCCTGGCAGAGACGTCATGTACACTATGCACACATTCAAAAATCAACTTATGATACGTTCAGAAGTCAACTTAGGGTGTCTTCATAAATGTTCAAAACCCAACAGGTATGCATTCCAAAATCATATGAGTAATCAGGAGAGCAACGTGCACTGGTTACTAGGCGTTTTGTGAAACGGGGTTTCTTTTAATCATACAATGAAGGAAGGACTCAGCAGGACCAGCCATACCTCTGAAGATGTCCAACGTAGTATTGGACGAAACATTGGGAATAGAAGACTTCCATGGACCACGGCCATATAACCCGGAAGAATTATCAACAACAATGTTTCTTTTTTTTCTTCAAGAGTAGGAATTTGGCGCCCCCTGAAATTGCTGCCTGGGGCAGATACCCCAGGTTGCCTTACCCCCCTCCCGCCCCCGCCCCACTCTGGGCCTGGGTTGGAGGCGGTGCGTACTGCTTGTATCAGACTGCACTCGAGGGCAAAAACATCGGAAATGTAGCGACCCACTGCTGTATAGTGATGTGACTTTTTGGACTCCCTTTAGTGCGACGTGTGTGTTTCATTTCGTGTGAATTTGTTATTATACAATCATGAACTGCCTGTCAGCTGACATTTCAATACGAGAGTTTGTCCTTGAGATGCTGCGGCTTTTTTTTTTTCGGCACTGTAACTGAAATTTCGTTACTTGTTATCAGACGCGGTGTTTCGTGCAGTTTCGATGGTCAGCCGTGGATCATATAGGAGCTGCAAGAAGAGTGCTCAGTGTGGAATAGAGATGGGCAGAATGAAACACATAACTGTTTCGAAACAAATGAACAGTACAATGTAATGTTTCGATACACTGTTTCGAAGCAGTGAAAGATGTTGTCTTTTGAAATCTAATAAACCTACACATTTTATCATCTTCACTGTCTACTGTATAAGTATGTCCACATAAACACAAATGAAATGCGAAAGCGCTAATCATATCGCAGAAAGTATGAAATTATCAGTTAGGCGTCTTGGCAGTTTCGTATTTTCTGCAGCAAATGCGGTGCTTTCGTGTCGTGTGACTTTCATACTTTTCAATTGGCTGAGGACAGCCATAGCTGAAGACAGAAGAGCCACCACGAACGGAACTGGAGGTTGGAGCAAACTGCAGAAACAATGGACGTGCTACTGGGATTCCCACATTCCGTTAGTGTGGGTAATATACTCATCCTGCTAATTTCCATGCACACAAAGGGAATCATTGTGGATAATAGGCACAGTGACTATAGTCTCACAAATAACGCCACATAATTCGAATGAATAAGAAAATATAACAGAAAAAAATTTTGTCTTCCAAGGTGTTTCGAACCGTTACTATAACATAAATTCACCATGCTTCCCAGCCCTTCCCGTTCACCATTACACTATCAGTGACATATCAAACAGATTGCTTGCAATTATACCTACATCAAATTTATGTATATGTCTAATAACTGTCACTCTAAGCCTTTTTTATTCAAAATGTTGTACTCTTACTTACGTTTCTTAGTATGATTATGTTAGGTTCGGTTAGTGTTTTAACGTCCCGTCGACAACGAGGTCATTGGAGCGCAAGCTCGGGTTAGGGAAGGATTGGGAAGGAAATCGGCAGTGCCCTTTCAAAGGAACCATCCCGGCATTTGTCTGAAACGATTTAGGGAAATCGCGGAAAACATATATCAGGATGGCTGGAGACGGGATTGAACCGTCGTCCTCCTGAATGCGAGTCCAGTGTGCTGCTACCACTGCGCCACCTCGCTCGGTCTTAATATGATTACTGTACATGGACAGAGAAGCGTATGTTATCAAAAAGTGCAATAAACTCAATGATTTTCACATGTTTATTATTTTGAATGTGAATAGTATGCGTTGTTTTATTGCTTGGTTGGTGTTTATAAAGCAGATGTTACGCCATTTCGGAATATGACAGTCAGCTAGAAACGAAGTTTTATTTTCGGACGTCTTAAGCCTCATGCTATTGCTTGTCAAAAAGATTTCGACACCCTTGAAAGTGTTTCACGAAGTGGTATGTTCTGTTTCAGTACCTGTGCCGAGCCCGAATCTCGTCCGACACAGAGGGGAATTAAACATCACGGTTTTGATACAATTAGTCGGTTCCAAGCACAGGAGAACTGAAACAGCCTAATTTTGAAACAACGATAAAGTTTCTGGGTCTGGCTAGAGACCGAATCTGGTCCATGTATCCGAGACAGGGGCGGAATGAAACACCACTGTTCCGAAACAGTGAGCCGTGGCCGTTCCGAAACACTGAAACAGTTCCACGTATCGATACACTATCGAAATATAGTGGCCGAGTCTAGTGTGGAAGAGACAGGTGGTCGATTAGAGAGGCCGGGAGGAAGGCAGTACCGGATCACACCAGTTGGGCGTGCTGCCAATGTAGGGGAAAGGTGGGCAATAAAACTGACCGGACGGCCAGCTGAGTGGGGTGGAGTGTCTTCCCTGGAGACAAGAGCATTATCGCGGGGTGAGGGGGAGGTCACAGGGGGAGGGGGGGGGGGACGGTCGGCTGATGGAATGGCTGGGGCGATGGCGTCTCGCCGGTCACGCCAGCCGGTGACGGTTGCGTCATCAGGGGCCGACGCTCGCCGCGGAAGCTGATTGGAGAACCTCGATAGGAGACTCGGTCCAGAAACTAATGACCCATTCTTTCCTCTCAGTCGAGTGCAACGTTGCCAACGCGAAACGTTAGCTGCGCTTTCTGCGTGTCCGCACGCAGTTTCCGTTTCCAGCGACAGATTCTAGCTTAGCGGTAGTGTTTCAAAAATGGCGTCTGTAACTGAGGTACCATAAAAATGAGCAATGTTGTAGCACTCTTACAAGGGAACCTCCCGATCGCACCCCCGCAGATTATGCTGGCACAGTGGATAGGCCTTGAAAAACTGAACACAGATCATTCGAGAAAACAGGAAGAAGTTGTGTGGAACTATGAAGAAAATAAGCAAAATGTACAAACTGAGGAGTCCGTGTGCAAGATAGGCAACATTTAAGCAGACGGCACACAGACCGTGCATCTTTTTTATTTTTATTTTTTTTTAAATCTCATTTTGGTCGCTTTTGATCGTTGCATCTGCTTGGGGCGGACGTCGTAAGACATCCATTTATATTCGTTGTTGATCGATTGACTCAGTTTTTTTATTACATAGGGAACGTAACCCTCTGACCGAACACGCTGAGTTAGCGAACCGAATTTCTGGCGTCATAGCGTGGAATAGCACGTTCGGGAATCTTTCCGAACGTGCAGGGCGATAACTGGCATGTCAGATATTCCGAGCTTGCGTCTGAGCGTTGACCAATGAGATGGCACAACGCCACCTACGTCACACGCACGCCGTCTCCCTTCAGTACAGAGGCGCCATTTTGGCATTGATTTCAAGCCTATATGTACATATGCCGTTTCTGAGCACCAGCAAATTGAGAATCACTGGAAAACCTGTTTTTGTGTGATTCGTTCCAATAAAATAATGAGAAACATCATATTCGTGGCAAAAGAATTTTTGTAGCTTGCGTATTATGAGAGTAGGCTGTTTCAAGGCAGCGACACACTGAAGATCCACGCAAAACGCATCGTTCTCGGTACAATTTGTTATACTTAAATTTCAATTAGGAACATAATTATCTATGATTAACATTTTCAGTGGGCGCTAATCTAATACGTTTAAGTTTAAGCTTCAAGTTGGTGGTTTATCGTAATGAATGGCGTTCCTGTCAACTAATCAGTTTTTGTTGGGGCAGTGGTTCGCGTCTCAACACTTCTAAATTTTTTTCCTAACATTCGCGTTTTTATTAGGTTCTGATACTTTATTATTAGTTTAATATAAGTGTATGCTATAATATTTGATGTTATGTAAATATAAGTTCACCTCGTTTTGAGGGGTGACTGTTTAATTGGCTTCATCTACAGCATAGCTTGCGCTACTTGTATAAAGATATTTTGCTCCTTTTTCTTTTACGCTTCATAATTCACATGTTGCAAAGATTCTGCTACTGGCTAGGAACACTGATCAAGTAAGACTGACCTTGGGGTTTTACTAAGATGTGGGAATGATGAAATAATGTTTATCTTATGCGGAGAAGTGTTCCAAATTTGTACCGCACTGTTTGTAATGGAACTTAGTGGTCCTTATTAATTCGACATGGTACTTTCCTTTTCGTGGACGATGGAGGAAATGTGCGTTTTAATAGAGCTAACGTGGGAATTTTACGCGCGCTCGTTGGGTAAACAGTGAGATTTACGAACTAGAAGCATCCCTCAAACTGCCGCTGGAGTGAGTTGCGAGCGCGTATACCACGTTGGGCCCCACGTACCGTGTGCACGAGTCGCATCATTCCTGAGCGTTCAGCAGCACGTTGAACTTCGCACGCTCCACGTTGACGTTCGACAGCACGGTCCGTGTGCCGACGGCTTAAGGATAATGTGAGCTCAGGAGCGCCGTGGTCCCGTGGTTAGTGTGAGCAGCTGCGGAACGAGAGGTCCTTAGATCACGTTTCCCTCGAGTGAAAAGTTTACTTTCTTCATTTTCGCAAAGTTATGATCTGTCCGTTCGTTCATTGACGTCTCTGTTCACTGTATTAAATCTGTGTTTTGCGACCGCACCACAAAACCGTGCGATTAGTAGACGAAAGCACGTGCCTCTCCAATGGGAATCGAAAACATTTGATCGCAAGGTCATAGGTCGACCGATTCCTCCACAGGGAAACACCTATGATATATTCTATACGACACTGGTGACGGCATGTGCGTCACATGACGGGAATATGTTGTCGACCCACCTAACTTGTACACCTGGCGAATGGGTAAAAAGATTCTTCTACCTCGCCCGATTTAGATTTTCTTGTGGATGTGATAATCACTACCAAAAAAGTGACGAAAACATAAGAGTTTGCCACGTAAACTGCAACAAATGAATGCAGCAATTTCACAGTCGCACAGTTTTCCCTGTGCTGTGTCAAAACATATGTTTTTAATGTTTTCAAATTTTTCCGTGTGTAGACCGTCAAATCCTGCATGCATTCAAGCAAATCTGAACATGTCCTGGAATTTTGGAGAGCGAAGTTGATTATGTGTGAGTACCTGAACTTTTAAAATTCTCTGAAAATAAAAAACATTAAATTTTTCACTCAAGGGAAGACTTGAACCAAGAACCTCTCATTCCGCAGCTGCTCCCGCTAACCACGGGACCACGACGCTCCTGAACTCAGCCTCTCCTTGATGTTACCTATCTTGCGCATGAACTACTCAGTTTGTATATTTTGTTTGTTTTCTTCATTCTTCCACAAACTTTTTCCTGTTTTCTCGATTGATCTGTGTTCAGTTTTTCAAGTCCTATCCACTGTGCCAACTTATAACTAAATCTGAGGGGGGTGCGATGGGGAGGTTCCCTTGTTAGCACATTTCGTAACATACAGAAATAGGTATTCCAACATTTTATTTTCACGAAAGTGGTATTTTATAACTTTTATCGCTTAATTTTGGTAGGAATAAAGTTTTTATACAAAGTGACGTATTCAGAATACAGAAAATTTTACGAAGCTCTCTCTCTCTCTCTCTCTCTCTCTCTCTCTCTCTCTCTCTCTCTCTCTCTCTCTCTCTCTCTCTCTCTCTATTCGTTTAGTCGGTTCCGACTCTTCGTGACCCCATGAACCAAATCACGCCACTTTCTCCCGTAGACCTTCCAGGTTGGAGCACATTGCTTCTGTGATGCCATCGGCCCATCTCATCCTATGACGTCCTCTTCTTCTAGTCCCTTCAGTCTTCCCCAGCATTAATGTTTTTTCCAGCGAGGCATGCCTTCGCATTGTGTGTCCAAAGTAGGTCAGCTTTTGTTTTAACATTAGACCTTCCAGGGGGAAATCTGGTTTTATTTACTCCGATATTGATCTGTTGGATATCTTTGCAATCCATGGAACTCTGAGAAGTTTCCTTCAACACCACAATTCTTCGCCGTTCAGCCTTTCTAATGGTCCAGGTCTCACATTCATACATCACAACTGGAAAGACCATAGCCCTCACAATACGGATCTTTGTTGCTAGTGTTACATCTCTGTACCTTATAACCTTGTCAAGGTTTGACATCGCCTGTCTACCGAGCAACAGGCGTCTCCGGATTTCGTGGCTGCAGTCGCCATCAGCAGAGATCTGGGAACCGAGATAACTTTATGTGGTCACTACCTCCAGGTTTCTCCTGCTATATCCAACGAATTGGTAGGTGTAGTTGCCATAATTTTCGTTTTCTTCACATTCAGCATAAGACCGGCCTTTTCAATTTCGTCTTTCAGCTTCAGTAAGAGTGTTCTCAATTCTTCTTCACTTCACTGTAACCCAGTTAAATACAAGAATGTGATGCAACAGGGACAGTGCACCTAAATTCATCTCACTCACGGGGCACCCGCGCGGTCTTGGGCGCCTTGTCTCGGCTTACGCGGCTCTCCCCGTCGGAGGTTCGAGTCCTCCCTCGGGCATGGGAGTGTGTGTGTTGTCCTTAGCGTAAGTTAGCTTAAGTTAGATCAGTAGAGTGTAAGCTTCGGGACCGACGACCTTAGCAGTTTGGTCCCACAGAATTTATCACAATTTTTTCTTAAATTCATCTATCAAACAGATGGGCTGACCTAGTGCTTCTTTGTGAGACACAATTATAGCTTTGTTATAAATTTCTTCGGCTCTTTTTGTTCTGTTTCAGCAATACATAGAAAAATTTTTGTCACTAAATTTGCCAAATTGTAGAGATTTGTTCCTCTGTTTCTCTTAAAATCCAAATAATTTAGGCCTGTCTTCATTGAAACAGAATCAAAGTCGCCATTTTTTATTGTATGATTATATGATACTTCTGTAAAATATCTGGGAGTATGCGTGCGGAAGGATTTGAAGTGGAATGATCATATAAAACTAATTGTTGGTGAGGCGGGTACCAGGTTGTGATTCATTGGGAGAGTCCTTAGAAAATGTAGTCCATCGACAAAGGAGGTGGCTTACAAAACACTCGTTCGACCTATACTCGAGTATTGCTCATCAGTGTGGGATCCGTACCAGATTCGGTTGACGGAGGAGATAGAGAAGATCCGAAGAAGAGCGGCGCGTTTCGTCACAGGGTTCTTTGGTAAGCACGATAGCGTTACGGAGATGTTTAGCAAACTCGAGTGGCAGACACTGCAAGAGAGGCGCTCTGCATCGCGGTGTAGCTTGCATTATGCATTAACGCGGAGCTGATTTACACTCGAAAAAAATTGGTCTCAATTTCAGCCCGAAGCTGAAAATATAGCACTGTAAGGCACCTCATTAACATCTCCCGTGCTGATATTGAACAAATTGTTCAAGCAGTGGTTGATAATAATATTCTGCCTTTCTCACTGGTTTCACCTTTTCTACCCAAGTTCTATTCCTAGTCCATTGCACATAGAAATATTTGTATGTCTTCCTTGCATACACAGCGCCAGATTTGCACCAGGTGGCCAAAATTTTAACTTCCTTTTTTTCGACAAAAGTCGGTGCCACATTAATGCATTAAATGCATTAGAATATCTACTGAGATTTATCGCCATATGATAATTACAGCTCACACTGGATGTCTCTTTAAGTAGCTGCCCTTTAACTGTATCCACTAGGTAAAACGTATTCTTTCAATGTTGGCTTTTATTCTCATTGATCTGAATAGCTTCCTCAATAAACACGTCAAATAATTGTGGGAACAGGAGGCATCCGTATCTAACTCCTTTTCTAACCACGACTTCTTCCTCTACGTTTTTGATATCTACTTTTGTGTTTTGGTTTTGATACAGTTGATTAATCATTCTTCTGAAACTTCCTGACAGGTTAAAACTGTGTGCCTTTCGCGGGCAGGTGCTCTACCAACTGAGATACCCACTCACAACTCACGCCCCGTCCTCACAGCTTCACTTCTGCCAGTACCTCGTCTCCTACCTTCCAAACTTCGCAGAAGCTCTCCTGCGAAACATGCAGGACTAGAACTCCTGAAAGAAAGGATATTGCGGAGACATGGCTTAGCCACAGCCTGGGGGATGTTTCCAGAATGAGATTTTCACTCTGCAGCGGAGTGTGTGCTGATATGAAACTTCCTGGCAGATTAAAACCATGTGCCCGACCGAGACTCGAACTCGGGACCTTTGCCTTTCGCGGGCAAGTGCTCTACCCACGCACAACTCACGCCCGATACTCACAGCTTTACTTCTGCCAGTATCCGTCTCCTACCTTCCAAACTTTACAGAAGCTCTCCTGCGAACCTTGCAGAACTAGCACTCCTGAAAGAAAGGATATTGCGGAGACATGGCTTAGCCACAACCTAGGAGATGTTTCCAGAATGAGATTTTCACTCTGCAGCGGAGTGTGCTCTGATATGAAACTTTCTGGCAGAGTAAAACCGTGTGCCGGACCGAGACTCGAACTCGGGACCTGAAGAACTGTCAGGTCCCGTAACATAGCTTAAAATGTCAATTTTTGCTTTATTACTGAGGTGACGTGGTCGTTTCCTAATGGACGCTGCGATGCTTCTCATGAACAGCCCCACATTATCTTCCGGTTCCCGATTATTAGCCAAGCGCTGCAGCAATTCCAATCGTTGTTTGCCCCTTTGGTTGATTGAATCCCAGTGTGGTTTCCTCGATCTGCGAGCTGAGATGGAAGAGCTGGCAGCAGGTGGGTCACTAGAGGACAAGGAAGCAACGGCTTGTGGAGTGTCAGGCCCTGTTTCATTGGGATTTTGTCTGTCTTCATCAGGTAGCAGTCCAGTTTTCCAACAGTTATCTCTGATGTCTTTCCATCTCTTCTTACACTGGTTACCTAAAACGGAACGATATTTGTTAAGCTGTGCAATTAGGACAAGACATATTACTTAGGTTACATGTATTAATAATAATTAGGTTTGTGTTACAGGTTTCTAGCTACAGGGGAGAGTTTCGTGTCCCTTGAATATGGTTTCCGGATATGATCAAAGCTACGTGAGCATCATAGTTCGTTAAACAGCAGAAGCTATGTGCAAACACTTGGCACCCATCTTCTTTCCTGCTCAATTTCGAGAATCTTTCAGGGAAGGTGTGCAAGAATTCTACACTCTTTGGGGTTTCCCTAACTGCTGTGGTGCGATTAATGGGAAACATAAGGATAAGATGTCCTGGAAAAAGTGGTTCCCTTTTCTGGTATTACAAAGGGTACTTCTCCATAGTACTTTGGCATTGGTTGATGCGAACTGTAAATTAGTTGCGATAGACGTAGCAGTAAAGGAAACAAAAGGAAAATTCGGAGTAGGTATTAAAATCCATGGAGAAGAAATAAAAACTTTGAGGTTCTCCGATGACATTGCAATTCGGTCAGAGACAGCAAAGGACTTGACAGAGCAGTTGAACGGAAGGGACAGTGTCTTGAAAGGAGGATATAAGATGAACATCAACAAAAGCAAAACGAAGTTAATGGAATGAAGTCGAATTAAGTCTGGTGATGCTGAGGGAATTAGATTAGGAAATTAGACACTTAAAGTAGTAAAGGAGTTTTGCTATTTGGGGAGCAAAATAATTGATGACGGTCGAAGTAGAGAGGATATAAAATGTAGACTGGCAATGGCAAGGAAAGCGTTTCTGAAGAAGAGAAATTTGTTAACATCGAGTATAGATTTAAGTGTCAGGAAGTCATTTCTGAAGGTATTTGTATGGAGTGTAGCCATGTATGGAAGTGAAATATGGACAATAAATAGTTTGGTCAAGAAGAGAATAGAAGCTTTCGAAATGTGGTGCTACAGAAGAATGCTGAAGATTAGATGGGTAGATCACGTAACTAATGAGAAAATGCTGAATAGAATTGGGGAGAAGGCTTGTGGCACAACTTGACTAGAAGAAGGGCTCGGTTGGTAGGACATGTTCTGAGGCATCAAGGGATCATCAATTTAGTACTGGAGGGCAGCGTGAAGGGTAAAAATCGTAGAGGGAGACTAAGAGATGAATACACTAAGCAGATTCAGAAGGATGCAGGTTGCAGTAGGTACTGGGAGATGAAGAAGCTTGCACAGGACAGAATAGCATGGATACCTTGTAACGGTACTTGAATTACGCAACCATTACGGCACCTCAACTCAACCTCTCGATACCAGCGATATTCTACTGTGTTTCTGTAAAGTAGTTTACATATTTCTGAGACAACATTCAGATTTGATTTCATTTGTGATACATCCATATTTTTATATTGCAATGATATTATTCTTATGTGTATTCTTTCTTTTGTCACTATGATCTTTGACGTACTTATAACTCTGATTTTTGGGCGCGTAAGCGATTATTAGTTAGTTGTTAGAGAGGCGGACGATGAAAAAGTTGAGTCTTGGACGTCATGTTGGGAAGACGCATATTGTAGTCAGCTTATAAAATGTGAACTTTAACAGTGAGGAAGATGTTTTCAAGTTGAATCTTCAAGAATGTTTTGTGAAGCGCATCTACAAAACTTTTGAATATAGCAGAATAAAACTTACACCTCTTTGCATCTGAGCTTGGAATCATCACCACCTAGATTTTCGACGATTGAGCCATGATTTTACAACGAGGCCAGCGTTGGAAACACGAAAAGATGAGTGCCTAGTTTATTCATTATTACATGAAATGACTTTAATAACTGTGCTCTAATGACACCTGCCACATAATAACTTAGTTGTTGCCCGAAAATGCGGTATTTAGCAGCGTGAGCAACACCATAATCATTATTAAATTTTGCCCTTTGTTGTGGTAGGGTGGCTCGAAGCTGCAGCAAACCAGTGTCAGGACTGAAGACCGCAACAACAGACGTAGATTCATATGGGAAGGAAGCAGACAGTGGTATATTTAATAAGTCAGCAGTGGGGAAAATGACCATGAAAGGAGACGTGTTTCCAGCAGATGAAGAGATGCCATTTGTATAGTAGGCGACGAGGCATTCCGCTTGCGAAAGCCTTACACTCGCTCGTCTGGCCAGCAAGATAAATGAAAAGTGACCTTCAACTATAAATTGTCACGAGCGCGCCGAGTTTCTGAAAACGCTTTTGGACTTTTGTCAGGTATTTCGAGTGTTCTATACAATCTCCTCAGGGACGCCTATTTAGAAAAAAAGAGGACGACCTTTCTATGAACTTGACCATGAGTTTACACAGAACGTTATCCCCAAACAGGGGGATTCTACCTAGCTGAAGGGTTTCAGGTACGAGATACGTTTAAGAATTACTTCTGTGAACCTACAAATCAATGATTACAACCTGGAAAAGTACTAAGGCTCAAAGAACGGAAATAAATTATTATTACAACTCGTAACGACTGTAGTTGTAATCGTTTGGTGACAGAAAGAATGGAAGCATTGTTCTAGCCTCCATATTGTACAATTTGTCACAGTAGGAAAATAACGTAAATAAATGAATGCGTATATGCAAAACACTTACCATCTTTTTTCATTCCTTCTCCTATCTTCTTCCACACCTCATCCTCTGCAATCACAGTTCTGAAATATGTATGCTTATGATCGTACAGTATAGAGTATCTGCTCACATACTCCACTAACTGTTCATTGACGTCATCGTGAAAACCTTTCTTCGACACAGCGCGTCGTTGATTTCTGCAGTCGACACACACCTGGCAGTCGCGGCCCAACTGCTTGAATTAATTATCGTTTGAGTTGGGCAAGAAGAATATCCGAAAATGCACTCGGTATATTGCAACAGAAATTTCGAATATTTAGAAGAATCCTTCAGCGAGATCCTAACAACCTTACAATGATTGTGGCGGCTGCGTGTGTACTGTACAACTTTATTAGAAAACTGGAAGGTTGTAGGGTGCCCTAACAGAGGATGGATCAGAAGGAAACTGCTGAGGAATCCGGAAGATCATCAAATCTTCGGAACCTACCTCGAATTCGTGGGAGATCAACAGATTTGCTGTACGAGAAGAACTCAAAAAATTCCTGAATTCCCCACAAGGGACTGTGGAATCGCAAGAACATGTCGCCTTGGTGACATAAACCAAACATCTGTTTGTAAAATAAAAAGTAAATAAACATCTTTCGTGTATTAAAGCTTGTACAGTTTTTATCTTACATTTGGCTTGTACGAGGTGCATTCAAGTTCTAAGGCCTCCGATCTGTTTTCTCCAGACTGGAAAGAGATAGACGCATGCGCATTGTTTTAAAATGAGGCCGCGTTCATTGTCAATACGTTCCAGAGATGGCAGCACCGTACGGCAGATAGAATTTTACCGCCAGCGGCGAGAATGAGAACTGTTTTAAATACTTAAAATGGTGACGTTTTCCTTACTTGAACAGCGTGCAATCATTCGTTTTCTGAATTTGCGTGGTGCGAAACCAATTGAAATTCATCGACAGTTGAAGGAGTCGTGTGATGATGGAGTTATGGATGTGTCGAAAGTGCGTTCGTGGGTGCGACAGTTTAATGAAGGCAGAACATCATGTGACAACAAACCAAAACAACCTCGGGCTCGCACAAGCCGGTCTGATGACACGATCGAGAAAGTGGAGAGAATAGTTTTGAGGGATCGCCGAATGACTGTTGGACAGATCGCCTCCAGAGTTGGCATTTCTGTGGGTTCTGTGCACACAATCCTGCATGACGACCTAAAAATGCGAAAAGTGTCATCCAAGCGGGTGCCACGAACGCTGGCGGACGACCACACGGCTGCCCGTCTGGCGCGTTGCAGAGCAATGTTGATTTGCAACGACAGCACAAATGGGACTTTCCTTTCATCGGCTGTGACAATGGATGAGACGTGGATGCCATTTTTCAATCCAGAAACAAAGCGCCAGTCAGCTCAATGGACGCACACTGATTCACCGCCACCAAAAAAAATTCAGGTAACCGCCAGTGCTGAAAAAATGATGGTGTCCATGTTCTGTGACAGCGAGGGCGTAATCCTTACCCATTGCGTTCCAAAGGGCACTACGGTAACAGGTGCATCCTACGAATATGTTTTGAAGAACAAATTCCTTCCTGCACTGCAACAAAAACGTCCGGGAAGGGCTGCTTCACCAAGACAACGCACCCGCACATTGAGCTACTGTTACGCAACAGTTTCTTCGTGATAACAACTTTCTAGTGATTCCTTGTGCTCCCTACTCACCTGACATGGCTAGTAGTGACTTTTGGCTTTTTCCAACAATGAAAGACACTCTCCGTGGCCGCACATTCACCAGCCGTGCAGCTCTTGCCTCAGTGATTTTCCAGGGGCCAAAACAGATTCCTAAAGAAGTCTTCGCCGCTGCCATGGAATCATGGCGTCAGCGTTGTGAAAAATGTGTACGTCTGCAGGGCGATTACGTCGAGAAGTAACGCCAGTTTCATCGATTTCGGGTGAGTAGTTAATTAGGAAAAAAAAAAATCGGTGGCCTTAGAACCTGAATGCACCTTGTAGATCTGTTGCACTTGTCTTCCAAACTCTGTATTTGTACTCTGTATTCCTGCAGTTTGTACTTCCCTGATCGTAAAGAACAGGAAACTTACGAACTTGTTCTGTTAGTCGTTCCACATCTGTGTTTTTGTACACAGAACAGTCTCACACAGTTGCACAGCTCACGAGACAGTTCTACCTTCAGGCCATGTCCGTCACGTGGAAAATTAAACATGGCGAATCCCGCCCAGCCCGTTGACGTTCCCCGTGCACGGCCCGGTCAACTGTGGCCCTCTGTGCTACATTTGTTTTGATGACGTATTTCGTTGTCCGGGTGACAGCCGATACTCGGATGTGTCCGTCACGGACACGGTCTGGGCATGTGTGTCCCGACCTTGACTGCTTCTGCAGCGGCCGAGACGATGCAGTCGCGACGACTTCTCGACCACTGACTGCCGAGCAGCTACAACGACGTGTTTTCCGTTCCTTTGCCTAAGGCCGGTACTACACTATCAAATGTCTTTGTCAAAGATTTGATCAAAGATGTGATCAAATATTCCATCAAATATATTTGACAAAGATCTTTCACGTGGCACTAGAAGAGGTATTACACTGTCATCAAATTTTTCGTCACAGTTCAAGATGGCTGACAACAACAACTTGTTATCAACCACAAGAGTTGCACGTACCGCAATTGCGTTGTGTGCACATGTGGAAAAGAAGTGGGGCAAAAAAAGGAACCATACATACGAGGTTGACAGTCTTAAATTTACATCT
The DNA here is from genome assembly GCF_023897955.1 of Schistocerca gregaria. NCBI lineage: Eukaryota > Metazoa > Arthropoda > Insecta > Orthoptera > Acrididae > Schistocerca > Schistocerca gregaria. Next base: position 48,260,276 of record NC_064927.1, read on the forward strand.
TGATAATAAATTCATTTGGGAGGAGCACACCACAGAACGGCAGAAACGCCTTAGCAAATCTGTATTTGCAATTCGAGTGTTAGCAGACATAGGCGACAAAAAATGAGAAAGCTTGCATACTTTGCCTACTTTCATTACATAATGTCATATAGGATAATATTTTGCGGTAAATCTTCAAGTCAAACAAAAGTTTTCAAAGTCCAAAAGTGTGTAATATTATTATTTGTGGAGTAAATTCACGGCCATCCTGCAGAAACCTCTTCAAAGAACTGGGTATACTAACTACTGCCTTTCAGTATATTTACTCCTTAAGGAAATTTGTCCTAAATAATATATCTCTTTTTCCAACAAACAGCTCAGTTCATACGTATGATACCAGGAACAAAAATGATCTGCACAAGGACATAAAAGCACTTACTTTATTTCAAAAAGGGTCCACTACCCAGGAACACTCATCTTCAATAATTTGCCAGCAAACATAAAAAATTTGGTTACAAATAAAGATCAGTTTAAAAGGAGCCTGAAAGAATTACTAGTGGGCAACTCCTACTCCACTGACGAAATTTTTAATAGAAACAAATGATGTATTGTATTTATTCATACTATTAGTATTGTTATTTCAGCTTGAAGAAATCCACATGTTCCACATCCATGAGGATCTCCTCAGCACGGATCTATGGAACGAAAACTAATCTAATCTGGGTGAAGCCGTGGGTTTTACGACAACACGATAAAAGAATTCAACAAAACTTGTTACGTGAGCTTACAGTGGAAGACGTCAAGTCGCACATCAATTACTTCAGAATGGATGGGCATACATTTGTGTATGTGCTCAGTGAAGTGTATCCTCATATCACAAAGCACAATACTCACTTAAGAACTGCTACATCTTCAGAAGACAGGCTCACTGTAACACTCCGATTCCTTGCTACAGGAGAGGGTTGGGTTAAGTTAGGTTAAGTTAGGTTAGGTTAGGTTAGGTCAGGTCAGGTCTCCAATCTTCTTAATCTATATGTATTCAGGGTGCCTCATGTTGTAAAGGGCCTCATCAGTTTCATACATCTCTATTAATTTTGTAGTTGTCGGTACACATCAATTGCATTTACTGCCAATGTTTATAAAAACACTGCAGACGACAGAACACTCCAGCGACGCTAGCGCTCCATGTGGTAACATGTCACATTGCAGTGAACAGAAGACAAGCGGTTTCTTTGATCAAATCTACATCGAGACCCTAGATTTGATCAAATATTGAACGACATTTGACAAAGTTACCTATCACACCATCAAATATCTTTGACAAAGATATTGGACAAAGAAATTTGATAGTGTAATACCGGCCTAAGGCTAGGCGCAAATTGAGACGCGTATAGCATGTGTGATGTGACATGACAGTACACCGCAACACGCACGAGTCGCGTGAGTGCAGCGCATATTGCGATGCGTTCGCCATACTTGGCGACGCTCTCTGCAGACATAACCGAAGCACGCGAACCCCGTCATCTTTCTCAAACGATTCTACAGACTATTAACTGAAAATATTTGATTTTTGCCTTACGTGTAGCGTTATGACTCAGCTTTGTGGCGAATTGCCCATCATCTCGCTAATGACAATTTTCTTGCGATGTACACATTTTAGTAAGACACTACGCAAAACTCAAAAAGTTTGCAACGAAAATTACGGGTCGGTGTGATTTTGCGTTTGGTGCATATTACACCATATGTTGCTGCGTATTAAATTTAGCTAACTTGTTGAATTTTTGTGTAGACTTGGGAGGAGGTCTCTATCTGCCCGCCGGCCAGTGTGGCCGAGCGGTCTAGGCGCTACAGTCTGGAACCGTGCAACCACTACGGTCGCAGGTTCGAATCCTGCCTCGGGCATGGATGTGTGTGATATTCTTAGGTTAGTTAGGTTTCAGTAGTTCTAAGTTCTAGGGGACTGATGACCATAGATGTTAAGTCCCATAGTGCTCAGACCATTTTTTCTGTTCTGCTTAATCTGTTGAACACTGAATTCATTAAATCAATTTTTTAAAGTAGTTTACTCAAATTGAAATTATTTCCAAGTAGCTGTATAGGTAAAACCGAACAAAATCACTCTGTAGCTCCTCCAAATATAAGCACTGGAAACTCAATAATCTGATAGGAATGATAAGGAGTGCTAAACATTTTCGAGACACACTAACGAATACAACTATTATGTAAGACAATAGTTGCAAATATTAGAGACATTTCACAGCCGGGTTCGTAGTAACCTGGCAGCAATTCTTCAGAATTAAGAAACAAATTATACTGGTACATGATACATAACTGCTTTTAAAAACAATTGGCAAATGTGGTGGAATGGAAACAAATAACACGCTATAAATTTTTTGTCATTTACTTACCCCTGAATGATGCATAGACACAAATTCCTGTCTGGGAATAGCTGCAATCCAGCGATTTCTCAACTTCGCACGATTGGGAAATCGAAACATGTGCACTTTCATGCCTTTTTGGGATTTATCATTTCCCTGGCAAAGGGGAACGCAGCACGTGTATCCCATACTTCGAAGAACTATAGGCGAATACTGTATGAAATATATATAACTTTCACGTGACACAGACTTTCAACACAAGGGAGGTACAAAGAACAAGGTGTGGTAGACAGCGTGATAGTAGTACAGATTGATCCAGGAGTCTAAGAAATATGGAATGTCCAGTACAGCTAGGAACAGAACGTAATCCTGGTAGCTGCACACCTATCAGAAGAAATTCTAGCAACCCAGAGATGGTCATCCACTCAAGAACGTTTTCATCTTCGCGCCAGTCCCATTGTAGCACTAGTCCCATCGTCAAATCAGCCCCATCACAGCACTAGTTATGCTGTTACATGCAGAAACATTATAGAAATGACTTTTTTGATCCTCACAGAATGTCATCAGCTCTGATAGTATTGTTAACATGCGAATACAGAACTCATTTGTTGTACACAAAAGTAGTATTGTTTTCATTTGTCCCATATGATGCATACAAATATAAAGTAACCAAGCAAAACTAAAGCTAACACAGCTAACATTTACAGCATTAAGCACCAAGTAACAGCAAGGCATCTTTACACTTAAAAATGCCTGCAGAAATCAGTGTACAGTAAGAAAGGGAAGAATGCATTTAAGCAGTAATCTGATTGTTACTAAGTTTACATTTAGTTTTGAATATTTTAAGATAATTGTGCATTAACTATTTTAATTATTGTCACAAATTATAACTGTCTGTTGGGAATTCTGTTGACCCAAACTTAAGTTTCCTAGCGAACAATAAACATTTACATACATAATGTATAAACAAGTTATTATATAACATGAATAAAAGTACTTACGTAACTAGAAACATTCTAGATTAAGTAATAATCATTATGTCAACATGACAAATTACAATCAAACAGTTACAGCTTTTACAATCAGCGCAATGGCAGATTTCTATAGTGATGTTTGTTACATACAGAATGTAAATCATCAAAGGTAATTATAAGTTTAAGGTAGAAGATCCATTTTCAATATTTGGTAAATACATGAAATAAATTTCAGTGAAGCATTTCACTTGGCAGCTATAGGTCATCAGATTTATATACAGTGCAAATTCTGATGATCGCAAGGTCAGTTGTAGCTGAGCAGTCTAAATCTGCAAATCTGCACATAGTGCAAACTTCACATCATCCCCTGTAAGTCATTCATTTTACATTATTGTTTGCACAACATACTAATATGTAGCATCTATGTCCCAAATAATCCCACCACAAACCTCATAGTTTGGGCAATTACATAATATCAGACTGAATAACAATATTTTTGGCTTATACAGAGCAAAGCAGTTATCTCACAAACAGCAGTATTCACATGATCTGAGTAAATGTCAGTTTTGTCCGACTCATGTTTCAAGATAAGCAAAACAACAGCCAGTATTTTCTACAAAGGAATAAAACCACACCATAAATATTTTGAATGCATTAAAACCCTGATATTAAATAAAATGAAGCATACCTCTCAAATAGTTAATACTAAAAAGTCCATGATTATTTATGTAACATCAAGCAGGTATTGAAAAAATTATTATTATTTAATTAGAAATAATGTGAAACTCTGCACCCAGTGTCTGTGATGGATAATTTCCATACTTGATCCAATTTTGTCATCTTAGATGGAGGTCAAACCCAAGAGGGGACCATCACATAAGGCCGAAAAGGTTGAGACTCCTTTTAGTCACCTCTTACGGCAGGCAGGAGTACCGCTGGCCTATTCTTAACCCTGAACCCGCAGGGGGGAGGGGGGGGGGGGGAGGGCTCAACGGTGGCGCCTCGACCTGTTGCCACTGACCCACCCCACAGAGGGTTATGGGCGTTGAAGTCGCAAGAAAGGTGGCGGCAATTGGGCTATCAGCACAGCCAGGACATGTTGCCCGACATCACCCTCCGGTGGCAGGTAAAGGCTGCAGACAGTAACAGCCTTTGGTGTCCACACCCGAACAGCGACAGCCTCTAAAGCTGTTTGTAGAGGGACAGACTCGCTGTGAAGAGAGTTAAGGACATAGATGCAGACACCCTTTCATAAGCTGCCCGGTTCTTATAATAACCCCGATAGCCACGGAGGGCGGGGGTTCGCATTGCTGGAAACCAAGTTTCCTGCAGAGCATTGCAGAGGAGAGGATGAGGGCTGATAAGTTGTCAGAGCTCAGCTAGATGATGGAAGAAACTGCTGCAGTTCCACTGGAGGATGGTATTGTCCGTGTCTGCGAAAGGTGTGACAGGACTGGGAAGGCAGATTATGCCTCTGGGCCACCTGCTGCCTCCGATTGAGCCCCTGTGCTAGTGGTATCCATGGTGTCTGAGGGACCTGCGAGATTGAGGTCCTCAGCGGACGCCAGGATCTCCACCTCGTCCTCAGACGCAGAGCTTGTAGGAAATGGTGGGACAGGCGCCACCGCAATGTCGGTAGTCTTGGGGACTTTCTTCTTCTTCTGCTTCTCTCGCTGTGCCTTGGATTGTTCAGACTTGGAGGGCTTCACTGGGTCAGGGACGGACTACGACCGTGAGGCCCTATGACCAAGGACTGGCGCTTGTTTCAGCCACCTACGGGTGTCTGCTTTTCTGCTGGTCGGAACTTGCGAAGGAAGGTCCCCAAGGGTCCCCTTCCTGGCGAGAGAAGCCAAAGAAGTCTTACTCTTCTCTGGCTGGGGAGGGGGAACAGATGTCCCCGATGGTTGGGGTGATGCTGCTCCTGAAGTAGATGGAGCAGGAGCAACAGGGAGTTAAGGGCACCCCACAACCAAGGGAGCTGGTGGATTCTGACCGATCTTAGAGCTGATATGTGACAATGGGAGAACCGTTGTTGCAGCAGCGGCGTAGGTCGACGTCATTACCACAGGATGGAGCTTCTCATATTTTCGTTTAGCCTCGGTGTAGGTCAAGCGGTCCAGGATCTTATATTCCATTATCTTTCGTTCTTTATGAAATATCCTACAATCCGGCGAGCAGGGGGAATGGTGTTCTCTGCAGTTAACACAGATGGGAAGCGGAGCACATGGAGTATTGGGATGCGAAGGACGTCCACAATCTCGACATGTAATGCCGGAAGTACAACGGGATGACATGTGCCCGAACTTCCAGCAGTTAAAACACCACATCGGAGGTGGGATATATGGCTTCACATTGCAGTGGTAAACCATCACCTTGACCTTTCCAGGTAAGACATCACCTTTGAAGGCCAAGATGAAGGCACCGGAGGCTACCTGATTATCCCTCGGGCCCCGATGGACGCGCCGGACGAAGTGAACACCTTGTCGTTCTAAGTTGGTTCGTAGATCATCGTCCGACTGCAGAAGAAGATCCCTGTGGAATATAATACCCTGGACCATGTTGAGACTCTTATGTGGCGTGATACTGACAGAAACATCCCCTAACTTATTACAAGCGAGCAACCTCTGTGACTGGGCAGAGAATGATGTCTGGATTAGAACTGAACCACAGCGCATTTTAGACAAGCCCTTCACTTCCCCGAAATTGTCCTCTATATGTTCCACAAAAAACTGGGGCTTGGTTGATATTAAATGATTCACCATCGACTCGGGTACAGACTAGGTAGCGAGGTAAATAATCTGCACTGCCTTCTTTAGCCATATGTTCCTCCCATGGAGTGGCCAGGGAGGGAAATGATCTTGGATCAAATTTCTTCCCATTGAGGTAGGAACCTCGATCGCTTAGAGACTGCTGGTGGAGGCCCACCAGTGAGAGATGATATACCACGCATCATTGCAGGTCATCCATCCTGATGCCACCCATTCCGACCAGGGTCTCTCCCGACAGACACCACCCAGCCGCAGCAAAGACCATCTGGCAGAATGGCCTTTGCTGGGAGTCCCGATGCCCCAGACAGATAGGCATCTACTCCTCGGCCTACATGGGGAGGTAGCAGCTCAGGCATCAGCAGTGAGATCCCTGTGTAGTCAGGGGGCTACCACCAAGAGGGCACATGACAACCCCACTACAACGGACTGGCTACCGTGCTGGGTGTCAGGTGTCGAAATTCCATTAATAAAGGGAGCAAAGATGGAAGTGCAGCCTATGTGACCGGAAGCTCAGTTCAAGTCCAACTCCATGAAAAAATAAATAAATAAAAAACAAATATGCCAGATCTTAGGGCAAGATGAATATAGAATGCACCACATAAGGCGTCTTTCCCCAAATGGTACGCACTAACGGAAAAATTTGGAAATAGAGTGGTCAAACCCCTAAGGGACCATCACAGTAAAGGCCGAAACAGTTGAGACTCCTTTTAGTCACCTCGTACTACAGGCAGGAAAACCGCGGGCCTATTCTTATTCCAGAACCTACAGGGGGAAGACATCCTTGGAAGTTTCCATCTTATCTCCAAAGATGTTGCCTGCAGATGGACCATCAGAGACAAAACATCAGAGAAGATTTCTGTACATTGACCACGGCCTCTCATTTTTAACCTAAGAAGTATTCTTTGCGTCCAATTCCCCGCACCTACGTGGATCATAAATTCAAGTTGAGCTTGAGGTGGTCTGCTTTTAGCACGAATTATTGTTGTTAAGGTATGGAGAAGGTCTGTCACATTGAAACTTGGGTTCCAGCTGCTCTGTGTAGCAGGTCTGGAAGCAGGGGTTGCATGCCTTTGGTCCAACTTACAATCTTCACCGTAACTCTAAAAAAGAAACTTGTCTGGCAGCCAAGCCCCACAAATCAATATTTAAGGAGCTGTCACTCTTAAATCACTTTGCAGCAGGCTGACGGTAGCTTCTGAAAGGAGTCCTGTTTCAACAATTAAAACATACGGCATATCATTTGAAGATTTGGTCCCTGCAATTGATACAAACATTATAAACGGACAAAATGTTGAACAAATAATTGTGTCATTTTAAGCATTACCTAAGACATTTGTCATATTTTCTTATTTTTGATCTAAATTACTTTTTGGCTTTTTGTATAACAATATTTTTCAGTGTTTGCTACTGAAATAAAAGCAAACGGATTATGAAGTATTCCAGATGTATGACAAAAACTTTGTAGCTTCTGTTCCGAAGTAAAGTAATTTTAAAAAGATGCCAACAGTATGTTGTACATACGACCAAACAACACAGGTTGTCCCTTTAATCGGCTCAGTGCTACAACACAGCCTTTATTAATATAAATATAAGTGATTTTACTTTTGAGTAAATGTCAAATTACGTAGTATATCAGAAAGTAAGACGTTTCGGTCCAGCATGGTGGTGAGCAGAGCTATAGCCATCATATTGATGCCATAATGTCCTACACTCAGTACACATCCAGTAGTAATGGTAGCGTGTGGTCCATGTCAATTTGCTTTCTGTATTGTGTTAAAATGTACACTGCAATAGAAAATCATGTTACTTTTTAGATGCGTTCTGTGATTAGGTTTTGGTTGGCAAAAAACTGCAAACCAAATAAAGTATGTCAAACACTTACAAAACACACCGCCAATCGTACCCGAGAGCTCGTGCCGAATTTTGGGTGGAAGGTGTTTGATCATCCACCATACGGCACACATTTGGCACCAAGCAATTGCCATTTCTTCCCAGCAATGAAGATTTGGCTCGCTACACAACGCTTTGGTCCTGACACCGAACTGCAGGCTGGTACAAACCAGATTTCTACAGAGGCGACAGATTTCTACAGACACAGTATTGAAAAACTTGTGCAGTGGTATGATAAGTACCTCAATTTGAATGGCAATTACACAGAAAAATAGTTTAAGAAGGTATCTTAAGAATTATTTAATAAAACTTGGTTTTTCCATATTTTTAATTTTTAATTCAAAATATCTGCTACTTCCGTAACTGGGTCTTTTACAACAACAGTTCTTCGTTTGAGATGGTTGGAAGATATTCCAATATGCCTAGGAATAAGATGGGCATCAGGTGGGGGAAGAGCCATAAGAAATATATTGAAACTGTCATGAAGTTTGTTCAAGACAGAAATAATTATTGGTGGGTTGTCAAGGCACTTTCACTTCAAGAACCTGCTCTTAATTTTTTGAGACGAAAAATCAAACAGTCAAGATATATGACTATTTTATATCCCCCCCCCCCCCCCCCGACAAAGAAACCAGAATTTAATACTGAGTGAATGGGCCAGTGTAGTAATAGATTGCTGTGGTCTTGGCATGTTTCTCAAGTGTGGAGATGGGCCTTGAGGAACAAACTAAAAGATACTATGATAAAACGGAATTTGTACAAAGCTTCCAAGACCTTACAATTTTAAACCAAAATAGATTGTCTGATGCTACAAATTTTCCTACGATGGTGAGCAGAAGACCACCAGGCACAGGCATTCGGCAGCTATTTTAGGAAAGAGTACGCAACAAAGCTACAAATTGTATTTACTGCTACTGAGCAGGGTTTGGTCTCAACACAAACATGTATTTCAAGGCGCTCCTTAAAACCCTAAAACACTTATTTTCTGCTAAAGTCAATATTAGAGTTGACAGTTGTGTTCAGGATCCTATCCATCAATCGGAGAACTTTGCTGTATGGGAGGGCCAATAGCCTAACGAAGAGAGGATTGCCAGAATAATTCAGATCCATAAACGGGGTGTGAGTATTAAGGAGGGACGCATTACCTTAATTGGAAATTATAAGTGGCACGGTCTCTCTCACACACTGAGTGACAAAAGGTATACGACAGAGATAAGAATATATAACAAGGGTGGGAGAATCGCGTACGCAACACATAAAAGGGCAGTGCAGTGATGGAACGGTCATTTGTACTCGGGTGTTACATGTGAAAATGTTTCTGACACGGTTATGCCCGCACGACAGGAATTGACATACTCTGAACTTTGTAGTCCGAGATTGATGCATGGGGCATCCCATTCCGGAAATCGTTAGAGAATTCAATATTCGCAGATCTATACTGTCAAGGGTGTGCCGAGAATACCAAATTTCAGGCATAATCTGTCACCACAGACAATGCGATGGCCGACAGTCTTCAGTAAAGAGCCGCGAGAGGCGGCGTTTGTAACTGCTAATAGACACGAAACACAGCATGTATCAGCTGGGATAGCGCAGTGAACTTTGGCGTTGATGGGCCATGGCAGCAGGCGACAGACGCGAGTGCCTTTGTTAACAGCACGCCATGTTATCAACACGTAACGGCGGCGAAAACTCTGCACTTTCTACAAATTTTCAGATATAGGCGTTGTTAAAGACCGTAAGTCACAGAAATCAGCGTATTCATCTCGACAAAAACATATGAGAAAACACTACAACATCAAAGCCGTGACAGGGTGTAGATTGTGTAACAGACTAGCTAGCAATATAAACACCCAATATCATTCTGTACGTAAGAAAATGGAATAATCCGTTGAAGATAGCACAAAAGTGCTGAAACATGTCGGGGCAAAACGAAACTGGAAAGGTGTCTTGCATAAGGCGGAATTTTTCGTGTTCAACAGAAACCATATATATTCCTTCAACACGGTTAAAACATATGACTTTTATGTAACTATACAAAGTGCGTAAAATGACATCCATTGTATGGAAAATGCTCAACGATGGATCAGTACATCAAATCAATACCTGTCTTTGCTCAAGTCTAGCAATTGTGGCTGCTACCTTCCTGGTTGAAGTAAAAATTTCGTCATTGTATGGAAAATGCTCAACGATGGATCAGTACATCAAATCAATACCTGTCTTTGCTCAAGTCTAGCAATTCTGGCTGCTACCTTCCTCGTTGAAGTAAAAATTTCGTCATTTATTATTCACTCTGACAAAAGAAACAACGAATAACGAACTGAAACAATCATAACAAAATTTTGTGCATAACTTCAAAAGTTTTAAAATTTGTTAATTGTTGCTTTATAATAAAAAAGCTTTATAAACGTACTGATGTGTCAGTAGGGTAGAGAACTTGAAAATATCTTTCAGCAGACTCTTAGCAATACCTACTTACTTTCAGCAATGTGTACTGCAGAGGGGTGCGGCGACGACGCTTTCCTTAACATACATACCTTAATTTACGTTGCGTGCGAATTTTATCTTGACAACAGCATTAGAAATGACTTTAAAATATTAAAATGTTTAACTATGCACTTATATGTGCACATCTTTTCACATGTATGGAAACTGCTGGTTTCAGCGGAATTTGGGTGTAAAGGCTCCTTCCTTTCGATATTTTTCCCCGAGATCACTATATTTCGCCGATAACTTCCATGTCTATGGTTTATTTCAGTTTTGGTGAAACAAACGCATTTGGTACACAGTGAGTGAATGAGCAAAATATCTACGTGGAAATAAATGGGTTGGGCAACTATCCACCGACTAAACACCAACACATGATCAGTGCGTGAACATGATTGGTGTTAAGTGCAACATAAAAAATGGTGCCTATGCATACGAGTACTCATTACCATCACTTGTGAACACAACTAAGCCCACATTTAGGTTTCTGGGGGCAGATTTGCTCATCAATGTTCTTCACGGGGAAACACAGAATTCGAATGAATGCCTACATAATTTAATTTGGCTTAACATGTTCAAAGAGTGTATTCTATGAATTTTGTGCACCAAGAATAAGTGCCTACGATGTAATTTTACATTTTAATGAGGGAAATAATGACCGAATGGAAAGTCCTTAGAGATTTCAGTCTATTCTCGGTTTGTACATGGGAACTACGACAAATAGGCTGAGGTGACACTCGTGGGATAGTGCTGTGCACATATAGAGTTGGCGGTAGTATCGAGTACACGAAGTATAAAATGGCAATATACTGACGGGGCCGTCATTTGTGGTCACGTGATTCATATGAAAAGACTCCCGACATGATTACTGCCGCAGGACAGGAATTAATCGGAATGGTAGCTAGAGCTAGATGCTCTCTACCTGGATCCACGTTCCTCTTGCAGCGACCTAAACGCCAAGAACATCGTCTGGAATTCAGGCCTCACGGACACAAGCGAATGGCCGAGCGGCATGGAGCGGTGGTAATAGACACGTAGGCTGCGATCCCGCAAACCTTCGCAGCAACAAGAGGCGCTAAACGACGCGTGGTCGTCGTCAAAGGGATGAGACACTTCATCTCCACCACAATGGAGTCTTTCCAATTGTGGCGAACCAGGCGCTGTATCATTTGAGGCGGGCGAGTGTGCCAGGACTTACCCTAGTCCACTGCTGCTAGCGCCACGTCACCATAACGCGCCTGTGCGTAGCATACATAGTATTGGACCATTATTTCAGAATGAAATTAAAAATTAAAAGTAGCTTTTCCTAACTTTGTCAACATATCCTGCAGATAATGTTTAAATTGTTAAATCTCCGTGCGATCAGATAAATACATTTCGCTAAACACATCGTTTTAAGAGAAAACAAAGTGGCGCTACATAAAGTTAGAAAGCCAAGAGTTGTTGAGAACGTGCAAATATATGTCAAAATCTATAATTCCATGTTTCAACATGATTGGAGAAACATTTTTGGTCGCCGTTTTCACGAAAAATTGAAGGCGCTAAATATTAGAGTTAGAGAGATGAAAACTGGTATGAAGCATCAGCTGGATATAAAATCATTAACTATGTAACTCCATTAAGCTACATCTAATAGTTTTCGAGAAATTTACTGCAAACTAAATTTCGAACAATAACGTCCTTACTTGTAATAGATTAAATAACATTTAAATTATTAACAGATAGTTTTGACTACAGCACCTGATGAAACTCATCAAATGATAAAACTATAACTAGTTACACGACTTTGATGTAAATACCGATCAGTACAAGGTCTAAGTTTTACTTCAGAGCTCATGTTCTACTGTCGGTTCTGTTCTAAGAATTCTAGTCAGCAAAGTTCAAAAACAGTCGAGCTGAAACTTAATCTGTGACTGAAGCCAACTTAACTCCATTCATACAAATACTATGAACATTGTAAATTGATACACACATGTGTTATAAAATGTATCCGAGAATATGGCCATTTACACTCCTGGAAATTGAAATAAGAACACCGTGAATTCATTGTCCCAGGAAGAGGAAACTTTATTGACACATTCCTGGGGTCAGATACATCACATGATGATCACACTGACAGAACCACAGGCACATAGACACAGGCAACAGAGCATGCACAATGTCGGCACTAGTACAGTGTATATCCACCTTTCGCAGCAATGCAGGCTGCTATTCTCCCATGGAGACGATCGTAGAGATGCTGGATGTAGTCCTGTGGAACAGCTTGCCATGCCATTTCAACCTGGCGCCTCAGTTGGACCAGCGTTCGTGCTGGACGTGCAGACCGCGTGAGACGACGCTTCATCCAGTCCCAAACACGCTCAATGGGGGACAGATCCGGAGATCTTGCTGGCCAGGGTAGTTGACTTACACCTTTTAGAGCACGTTGGGTGGCACGGGATACATGCGGACGTGCATGTCCTGTTGGAACAGCAAGTTCCCTTACCGGTCTAGGAATGGTAGAACGATGGGTTCGATGACGGTTTGGATGTACCGTGCACTATTCAGTGTCCCCTCGACGATCACAGAGGTGTACGTCCAGTGTAGGAGATCGCTCCCCACACCATGATGCCGGGTGTTGGCCCTGTGTGCCTCGGTCATATGCAGTCCTGATTGTGGCGCTCACCTGCACGGCGCCAAACACGCATACGACCATTATTGGCACCAAGGCAGAAGCGACTCTCATCGCTGAAGACGACACGTCTCCATTCGTCCCTCCATTCACGCCTGTCGCGACACCACTGGAGGCGGGCTGCACGATGTTGGGGCGTGAGCGGAAGACGGCCTAACGGTGTGCGGGACTGTAGCCCAGCTTCATGGAGACGGTTGCGAATGGTCCTCGCCGATACCCCAGGAGCAACAGTGTCCCTAATTTGCTGGGAAGTGGCGGTGCGGTCCCCTATGGCGCTGCGTAGGATCCTACGGTCTTGGCGTGCATCCGTGCGTCGCTGCGGTCCGGTCCCAGGTCGACGGGCATGTGCACCTTCCGCCGACCACTGGCGACAACATCGATGTACTGTGGAGACCTCACGCCCCACGTGTTGAGCAATTCGGCGGTGCGTCCACCCGGCCTCCCGCATGCCCAGTAGGCGCCCTCGCTCAAAGTCCGTCAACTGCACATACGGTTCACGTCCACGCTGTCGCGGCATGCTACCAGTGTTAAAGACTGCGATGGAGCTCCGTATGCCATGGCAAACTGGCTGACACTGACGGCGGCGGTGAACAAATGCTGCACAGCTAGCGCCATTCGACAGCCAACACCGCTGTTCCTGGTGTGTCCGCTGTGCCGTGCGTGTGATCATTTCTTGTACAGCCCTCTCGCAGTGTCCGGAGCAAGTATGGTGGGTCTGACACACCGGAGTCAATGTGTTCTTTTTTCCATTTCCAGGAGTGTAGATGCTGCTACTGGCGCTTAGAGCGGATGATGGCCCGTGTTCCTTTCAGCTGTTCGCTGCGCCCGTATATAAATACGGCCCGATAGGCGGTGACACGTCGAAACCCAGGATTAATGTCAGTGCAGAAATTCACTACTGTTATAGGACCGACAGGGCAACTGCAGGAGGAGGAACCAGTACAACAAAGAAGGCTTGATTGAAGTGACAGGCATTGAAGTCCACACCAAAGAGTGTAGAGAGGTTCTGAGAAAACATAAAGTTATTGGGACTTATCATCCACCAAAAGCTGATGTAGTTAGCTTCATAGACATATTTAGTAGAGTAGTGGGACGTTGTGGTCCCAGTGACTTAACAATACTTGGCGATCTGAATATTGAGGCAAAATCTTCCAGTTTGTGTAATATGAGGTTAATAGATACTCTTAACCCATATAATCTCGTAAATGTAGTAAATAGTGATACCAGAGTAACAAAGCCCACTTCTAGCAGAATTTATTGCGTTATTCTATGTAAACATATTAAAGACAGTGTTAGGTGCTGGAATATGCCAGCTTGTTGAGTATGTAAACACAAGCATCCAAAAAATGAAAAAAAAGTTATTGAAAGTAAAAGTATCCTAAAAGAGGGTAACATCCTTGCCCTAAGAAATAAATTAGCTATAGAGGACTGGGGTTTACCAGACTGAAGGATCTGAAAACTAATGGGCGAAATTGTATGGTACTATGCTAAGACAATTAGACAGATGCTGCCATGTTAAGAAAATACAGAGAGTGTTCACCCATAACCAAAGTGCAGAAACCAACAGAATTATACTTCTACGAAATATGATAAAACTGAGGCAAAACATCCAGGAACTGGATGTGTTACACAAGTCAACAAACCTGCAGGTTTTTAAGGCCAAGTACAACGAAGCCAAGAAAACCTTTAAGTAAGAGCTTTCAAATCTAAGAAGACAGATATACAACAGTGAAATAGCTCAATCGGACAATATAGTTGAGACATCATGGAAAACTGTAAATCAATTTTGCAAAGCCACACCGAAGCCAGGAACTGAAATTGTAAATATATCACATGAAGGAAACCCAATAAAATATCCTAACAAAGTCTGCAATGTTTTCAATAAATACTTTATATCTGCAGCTGTTAGTCCAGTTAATAACACAATTTTGAGTAGTGAGGTAAAGCTCTGCTCCTTTGAAGAGCCACATTTTGAATTCAAACAAGTAAGTGAAAAAGAAATTGGCAGGATAGTAAGTAATCTAAAGAATAAGTTCTCATCTGGATGGGATGGTTTGAGTAGTATTGTGATTAAAAAATGTAATAAGGAATTAGTTAAAATTATCACCCACCTGGTAAACTGCAGTATCAGAGAACATACATTTCCAAATGTATTGAAATGGAGCACAGTTAAACCAGTGCATAAAAAAGGATCCAAGGAAGAGGTTTCAAATTTCAGTCCCATATCATTAACACCTGTCTTCAGCAAAGTATTTGAATTAGTGCTGCTGACACAACTTACAAGGGAACCTTCCCATCGCACACCCCTCAGATTTAGTTATAAGTTGGCACAGAGGATAGGCCTTGAAAAACTGAACACATATCAATCGAGAAAACAAGAAGAAGTTGTGCGGAACTATGGAAAAATAAGTAAAATATACAAATTGAGTAGTCCATACGTAAGATAAGCAACATCAAGGATAGTGTGAGCTCAGGAGTGCCATGGTCCCATGGTTAGCGTGAGCAGCTGCGGAACGAGGGATCCTTGATTCAAGTCCTCCCTCCAGTGAATAGTTTATAATTTTTATTTTCAGTTTGTGTGACAAACTTAGGTTTCCATCACTTTTTTGGGAGTAACTATCACATCCACAAGAAAACCTATATCAGGCAAAGTAGAAGATTCTTTTTACCAAATCGCCAAGTGTACAAGTTAGGTGGGTCAACAACATATTCCTGTCATGTGTCGCACATGCCGTCACCAGTGTCATATAGAATATATAAGATGTGTTTTCCTGTGGAGGAATCGGTTGACCTATGACCTTGCGATCAAATGTTTTCGGGTCCCATTGGAGAGGCACGTCCTTTCGTCTACAAATCACACGGTTTTGTGATGCGGTCGCAAAACACAGACACTAAACTTATAACAGTGAACAGAGATGTCAATGAATGAACGGACAGATCATAACTTTGCAAAAATAATAAATTAAACTTTAACTCAAGGGCAGACTTGAACCATGGACCTCTCGTTCCGCAGCTGCACATGCCAACCACAGGACCACGGTGCTCTTGACCTCACACTATCCTTGATGTTGCATATCTTGCACATGGACTACTCAGTTTGTATATTTTGCTTATTTTTTCATAGTCCCACACACCTTCTTCCTGTTTCCTCGATTGATCTGTGTTCAGTTTCTCAAGGCCTCTCCACTGTGCCCACTTATAACTAAATCTGAGGAGGGTGCGATGGGGAGGTTCCCTTGTTAGTGACTATTTCTTGAAAAATAAGTTCCTAACAGAGACACAACATGGATTCCGAAAAGATCATAGTACTATCAGAGCAGTTATGGAATTTCATCACAAAACGTATGGTGCCCTTGATCAAGGAATCCAAACAGCTGGCATATTTCCAGACCTTACTAAAGCCTTTGGCTCTGTAAACCCTGAGTTACTTTTAGGGGAACTTGAGTCATACAATGTAAATGCTACATCCATGCAATTGCTGGCTACATATTTATTTAACCGCAAACATTGTACAAAGCTGACTTACAAAATCAATAATCAGATCATTAATTTCCGGTCCAAATATGAGACTGTCACACAAGGTGTACCCCAGGGCTCAATTTTGGGCCCTTTCTTTTTCATAGTGTACATAGATGATATAGAGCACCCTTTCAACTCCCAATTGCTAACCTATGCAGACGATACCTCACTGTTATTTCTTGGTAAACAAAATGATGAGTTAACTTTGGTAGCAACTGAGGGATTATGTCAAATAACTACTTATTTCCAAGATCAAGGTTTGAAAGTTAATATCAGTAAATCTCAATTATTGCCATTTAAACTTACAAACTCACACCAAACCTCTATCAGTAACATAGGGGCAGTTGAAGTAGTGGACACAGAAGGCTGCAGATTTCTAGGTATTCACCTAGATGAAAATCTAAGATGGGTAAACCATATCAAATTTTTATGCAATAAAATCAGCCGTTCATTACATCTAATCAGCCAGTTATCAAAAGTAATCCCACATCAGACATTAAAAACAATTTAATATGGAACTATTTTTGCACAGATTAATTACGGGATAGAGATATGGAGTTGTGCTGCCGACATACATATGAACAGAATTTTAACCCTACAGAAAAGATCAGTCAGAATTATCCATGGATTAGGGCCTAGAGATTCATGCAGGGAAATCTTTGTTCACCATAAATACCTCACAGTCTACTCACTGTATCTTTACAAATTAATTATATTTTTTGTGACACATCAAAGTAAAGCAACTAAATGCTCTGATATGCATGCCTATAATACAAGAAATAAAGACTGCTACTAAAGACAAAGAACAAAATTAAAAACCACAGACCATAGTCCATGCACTAGTAGTCAAATATGGTACAAGAGATTACCGAGCTCTATAAGGTGCCACAAAGGGAACTTATTCAAAGTGAAACTGAAATTTTTCTTGAATGACAAGTGTTTACATTCCTTACATGAATATTAATATTAAACTAAAATAAATTATTGACACCAGTTGGTGTCTCCATCCAAAAAAATAGAATAAATACAAAAAAAAAAACCTTACAGCACCCCTCCATCAACCTCCCACAGTTGACAACAGAAGCTAGCGGAGTAGCTACCAAAGTGACAAGAGGGACAATAAACTTTATATCCCTCCCGGACCATCCACAGGAAATCTCGATCAATAGGACTTCAACGCACTACTCTCAATACCAGGAAACGTGTTTGTCACCAGAGACTTCAACGCGGAAAACACTGGGACAGTCATCTAACAAATGTGAATGGCAGAAGATTACTCGGAGCCATGATACACAACAATGCCAGCGTAGCTGCCTCTTCTGAGCCCACTATCTATCCAACAGAGCGCTGCCTGATGTCATAGATTTCGTTGCATTTAAGGGCCTGCAACCGCACGCAACAGGCATACCAGTGAGAGTGCTGTGTTCCGACCGTGCCCCTGTCGTGTTTGACACGGATCTTCATGGAAGGGAAGACACTCTAAGAGACATACTAAGCACAGTCCCAGACTCGGGAACGGCAGGAACCCACGCCACACTGATGCACATAATACATGCAATGGAAGCAGCAGCAGCTCCACAAAGAGAACAGCGATCGAGGAAAAACCACAGAGACAACTATCCCACAAAGTGCTTGACACAATTACCAGAAAGAACAGACTCAACAGGGAGGGGCAGACCACAAGATTCTCCGCCATAAACCGGGAAATTAACAGCCTTCAGAGGAAAATCGACGCTGCAGTACAGCAGCACTAAAACGAAGTGGGCAAACAAGGTCGCCACACTAAACTTGCAGGACCAGTCAGGCTGGAAGACGGTGAAGCACATCCTGAGACAGACCAACTGAATACCACCTCTCTCAGTCGGGAAAAACATAGTCTGAGAACCGGATGCTAATGCGAACGCACTAGCGGGCATGTTCGCTGTTAAATTCCAATCCAGTAACCAACCAGTTGACCAGGCACACCAGGAATTAGTAGTCCAACGACTGCGAGCCTTTCTAACCCACTGTGACGAAGAGGACCGAATAGAACATATACCAGAAGTAGTGACATCGCAAATACGCTGCCTGAACACAAAGAAGGCTGGCGGACCAGGTCTGCTCACCAACATGCTGATCCAGAAAATGCCACTGATAGCCATCCAACTGCTAAAATCATTGTAAGCACAGAAATGACCTGGAAACACGCGAAGATCGTAGTGCCAGTGGATTTCATGACCGTGCTTTTACACAGTAGCGCTGAGACTATTTTATCGCTTACAACAGACACTATGATTACAATGAAATTAATATTTTTGTAAATGAATTATTTATGTAATTTAAGCAAACAAGGACATGCAGCTTCGTTGTTCTCTCTCTCTGTTCCTTTTCAGTCACTGTCTGTTACGGTCAGAAAATATATTGCTTGGTGTGTTATGTAAGGATTTTGTTATTGCGCTCATTTTGCATAATAATAACTAATTTCATTATGTTTGTTATTACGACTAATCATACCTTTTTTCCTCAGTTTTTTTCATGAATTTGATAAATGTAGCTTATTTTGTGTGGGGACGTCTGTTAGCGAATGATCTGTATGTACGGCACCAATCAGTGTAGTTTGGTTTGCTGTCAGAATAGAACCTGTATCACACACATTGTGACTTTGTTGGTATAGTTACTAGAAAGCCACAATCGCTGCATTTCATTGATAATCATATGTGAATTATATCTGAAAGAACCTGGAGAAACCTTCTCTCGCACTACTGTTACACTGTTCATATAGTTACTACAAAGCCACACACATCACATTTCGTTCATAACCCTATGTGAAATATTTCTAAAACAATCTGCAGAAAGCTCCTGTCACACTACTATCACTTCGAATTTATAGTTATTACAAAGACACAATCGTTGCATTTCACTCACAACACATTCTGAATAAATTCTTAAAGGTGATGCAGAAATCTCCATTCACACTGCTGTCACTTTGTTGGTACAGTTACTACAAAGCCACAAACATCACATTTAATTCATAATGCTATGTGATGTATTTCTGAAAGAAGATGAAGAAATCTCCACTCACACTATAGTCATTTTGATGGTATAGCTACTACGAAGGCACAATCACCATATATCATTCATAACCCTATGGGAATTATTTTGGAAAGAAGCTGCAGAAAGCTCCTCTCACACTTCTGTCACTTTGTTGATATGGTTACCACAAGCCACACTCATAGCATTTCATTCATAACCCTACGTGAATTATTCTGAAAGAAGATGCAGAAATTTCCCATCACACTATTGTTACTGTGTTGGTATAGATTCTATAATCCCACAAACATTGCATTTAATTCATAATCCTATGCGAATTATTTCTGAAAGAAGATGCAGAAAGCTCCTATCACCCTTCCATCACTTTGATGGTATAGTTAGTACAAAGCCACAATCATTCCATTTCATTCATTACCCTATGTGAATTATTTCTGATAGAAGATGCAGAAATCTCCACTCACACTATTTCACTTCATTGGTATAGTTATTACACTACTGGCCATTAAAATTGCTACACCAAGAAGAAATGCAGATGATAAATGGGTATTCATTTGACAAATATATTATACTAGAACTGACATGTTATTACATTTTCATGCAATTTGGGTGCATAAATCCACAGAAATCAGTACCCAGAACAACCACCTGTGACTGTAATAACGACCTTGATACGCATGGGCATTGAGTCGAACAGAGCTTGGATGCTGTGTACAGGTACAGCTGCTCATGCAGCTTCAACACGATACCACAATTCATCAGGAGTAGTGACTGGCGTATTGTGACGAGCCAGTTGCTCGGCCACCATTGACCAGACATCTTCAATTGGTGAGAGATCTGGAGAATGTGCTGGCAGGGCAGCAGTCGAACATTTTCTGCATCCAGAATGGGCCGTACAGAGCCTGCAACATGCGGTCGTGCGTTATCCCACTGAAAAGTAGGGTTTCACAGGGATCGAGTGAAGGTTAGAGCCACAGATCGTAACACATCTGCAGTGTAACATCCACTGTTCAAACCGAACATGAGGTGACCAAGACGTGTACACAATGGCATCCAATACCATCATGCCAGGTGATATGAGAATATGGTGATGACGAATACACGCTTCCAATGTGCATTCACCGTGATATCACCAAACACAGATGTGACCATCATGATGCTGTAAACGGAACTTGGCTTCATCCAAAGAAATGATGTTTTGCCATTCGTGCACCCAGGTTTGTCGTTGAGTACATGATCACAGGAGCTCCTGTCTGTTATGCAGCTTCAAGGATAACCACAGCCATAGTCTCCAAGCTGATAGTCCAAGCTCCTGCAAACATTGCCAAACTGTTCATGCAGATGGTTGTTGTCTTGCAAACGCCCCCATCTGTTGACTCAGGGATCAAGATGTAGATGCACGTTTCATTAGAGCCATTAAGATAAGTTGTGTGTCATCTCAAGTGGTAGTGACACAAGGCCATTGGGATCCAGCACGGCGTTCCGTATTACCCTCCTGAACCCATCGATTCCATATTAAAAGTCATTGAATCTCGACCAAAACAAGCAGCAATATCGCGATACGATAAACAGCAATCAATGTAGGCTACAATCTGACCTTATTCAAAGTCGGAAACGTGATGGTACGCATTTCTCCTCCTTACACGAGGCTTCACAACAACGTTTCACCAGTCAGTGCTGGTCAAGTGCTGTTTGTGTATGAGAAATCGATTGGAAACTTTCCTCATATCAGCACGTTGTAGGTGTCACCACTGGTACCAACCTTGTGTGAATGCTCTGAAAAGCTAATCATTTGCATATCACAGCATCCTCTCCCTGTCAGGTAAATTTTGTATCTGTAGCACATTATCTTTGCAGTGTAGCAATTTTAATGGCCAGTAGTGTCAAAAGAAACAATCGTTGCATTTCACTGATAAACTTGTGTGAATAATTTCTGACAGAAGATTCAGAAATCTGCACTCACACTCTTATAACATTTTTGGTACAGCTGCTACAAAGCCACAATTGCCACATTTCTTTCATAACCCTATATGAATTATTTCTGAAAGAGGCTGCAGAAATCTCCTCTCACAGTACTGTAACTTTGTTGCCTAGTTACTAGAAAGACACAATCATTGCATTCCAACCATTACACTACGTGAATTATTTCTGAAAGAAGTTGCAGAATGCTCCTCCCACAGTACTGTAACTTTGTTGGTATAGCTACTACAAAGGCAGAATCATCGCATTGCATCAATAATCTTATGTGAATTATTTCTGAATGGAGCTACAGAAAGCTCCCCTCACACTACTATAACTTTTTCAGTATAATTACAAAATAGACCATTCATTGCATTTCATCCATTTCCCGAATGTGAATTATTTCTGAAAGGAGATGCAGATAGCTCCTCCTACAGTACTCTCACTTTGTTGGTTTGGTTACTACAAAGCCAGAATCATTGCATTCCATCCATAACCCCATGTGCATTATTTTTGAAATAAGCAGCAGAAACCTCCTACCACAGTAGTTTCATTTTGTTGGTATGGTTACTACAAAGTCACAGTCATTCCATTTCATCCATTACCCTACATGAATTATTTGTGAAAGGAGCTGCAAGTAGCTCTTCTCACACCTCTATCACTTTGGTGACATAGTTACAACAAAGCCAGAATCATTGCATATCATCCATTACTCTGTGTGATTTTTTTCTAAAAGAAGCTGCGGAAAGTTCTTCTCACATTTCTATCACTTTGTTGGTATAGTTACTGCAAAACCACAATCATTGCATTCTATCCATTACCCTATGCGAATTATTTCTGGAAAGAGCTGCAAGTAGCTCCTCTCACACTATTATCACTTTGTTGGTATAGTTACAACAGAGCCAGAATTATCATATTTCATACAATACCCTATATGAATTATATCTGAAAGGAGCTGCCAAAAACTCCTCCCAGAGTAATATCAACTTGTTGGTATAGTTACAAAAAAGCCAGAATCATGTTGTTTCATCCATTACCCTATGTGTATTATTTCTGAAAGGAGTTATAGAAGGCTCCAATCACACTACAATCATCTTGATGGTATAGTTACTACAAAGTAAGAATCTGTAAGGTAGCAGGGGATAATATGGAGCTCTTTCAAGTAGTTCATAATTTAAATTTGAAGCACAGCATCAGAGATAATATGCTGGGCAAAATGGACCAGAAAATACTTCTGTGTTTTCATGGGTGACGTATTTCTGTTGCATAGTGTTTTGGTTTTCTATTAATTGCAAGGAATTATAAAAGTGTGGTGATAAATGTTTAAAATTCTATAATGTGTTTAGATGTAAGTATTTAAATATTATAAAATATTGGAAACAAAATGTGGCCATGTTTAGGAATTATTTTGACTAATGTGGTGTCATTTGAGCCGACTCAGGACTGGATATGAGCAGAAAATCAGATCTTTGGTCGTTGTCCATTGTGGTGGCAAGTTGAGAGCAACAAAGTGCCATGAGTGTAAGTATGGACGCCAGTGTATGGGAAGGAACAATGTTAAAGTGTGCAGTTGCGGGACAAACAGTGTATGAATTGCATCGATTATTATTTGTAGAGATTGGATTTAACTGTGAACTTAAAAATGCATGACCACAGAGTTAAAGTGTTTCTTTTAAATAAATATGTTTCAATCTGAACGTGTATAGTTCAATTCACTGCTACTCAAATGCTAGCCAATATACACTCCTGGAAATTGAAATAAGAACACCGTGAATTCATTGTTCCAGGAAGGGGAAACTTTATTGACACATTCCTGGGGTCAGATACATCACATGATCACACTGACAGAACCACAGGCACATAGACACAGGCAACAGAGCATGCACAATGTCGGCACTAGTACAGTGTATATTCACCTTTCGCAGCAATGCAGGCTGCTGTTCTCCCATGGAGACGATCGTATAGATGCTGGATGTAGTCCTGTGGAACGGCTTGCCATGCCATTTCCACCTGGCGCCTCAGTTGGACCAGCGTTCGTGCTGGACGTGCAGACCGCGTGAAACGACGCTTCATCCAGTCCCAAACATGCTCAATGGGGGCAGATCCGGAGATCTTGCTGGCCAGGGTAGTTGACTTACACATTCTAGAGCACGTTGGGTGGCACGGGATTCATGCGGATGTGCATTGTCCTGTTGGAACAGCAAGTTCCCTTGCCGGTCTATGAATGGTAGAACGATGGGTTCGATGACGGTTTGGATGTACCGTGCACTATTCAGTGTCCCCTCGACGATCAGCAGATGTGTACGGCCACTGTAGGAGATCGCTCCGGGTGTTGGCCCTGTATGCCTCGGTCGTATGCAGTCCCGATTGTGGCGCTCGCCTGGACGGCGCCAAACACGCATACGACCATCATTGGCACCAAGGCAGAAGCGACTCTCATCGCTGAAGACGACACGTCTCCATTCGTCCCTCCATTCAAGCCTGTCACGACACCAATGGAGGCGGGCTGCACGATGTTGGGGCGTGAGCGGAAGACGGCCTAACAGTGTGCGGGACCATAGCCCAGCTTCATGGAGACGGTTGCGAATGGTCCTCGCCGATACCCCAGGAGCAACAGTGTCCCTAATTTGCTGGGAAGTGGCGGTGCGGTCCCCTACGGCACTGCGTAGGATCCTACGATCTTGGCGTGCATCCGTGCGTCGCTGCGGTCCGGTCCCAGGTCGACGGGCACGTGCACCTTCCGCCGACCACTGGCGACAACATCGATGTACTGTGGAGACCTCACGCCCCACGTGTTGAGCAATTCGGCGGTACGTCCACCCGGCCTCCCGCATGCCCACTATACGCCCTCTCTCAAAGTCCGTCAACTGCACATACGGTTCACTTTCATGCTGTCGCGGCATGCTACCAGTGTTAAAGACTGCGATGGAGCTCCGTATGCCACGGCAAACTTGCTGACACTGACGGCGGCGGTGCACAAATGCTGCGCAGCTAGCGCCATTCGACAGCCAACACCGCGGTTCCTGGTGTGTCCGCTGTGCCGTGCGTATGATCATTGCTTGTACAGCCCTCTCGCAGTGTCCGGAGCAAGTATGGTGGGTCTGACACACCGGTGTCAATGTGTTCTTTTTTCCATTTCCAGGAGTGTATGACTCAATAATAGGGGTGCAAATGCAACCGTTCACTACCAACCCCCTTTGCAGATAATCCACACAGAAAATAGGTAGTGAACGAGCCCGAGTACAGTTGCAATCAGGGTCTCATCCAGGATAGGACTTTCTTCTCTATTCCATAGCATTTCAGAATCGGGTGCCCATCTGATGTTTAGGCTTTTGAACCGTCAGTGTGGGGGCTCTGAGCTAAATCGGTGCATTAGCAGTAGCGGAGCGTGTTCTGGACAAGATACATGCTGTCCCTTGGTTATGCAGATATAAGGCCACATGATTGTGAGGCAGTCATTTACACAACCTGGTGAGTCAACCACATGTTGCCATGGGTAAAACAGTCATCCGTGCCATGTCCATATGTTGCTATGGGTAAAGCAGTTGAAGGTGTATCCACGTGCTGCTGATGATCAATGCCCTCGTCCGTGCCACCGACCAACATGACTACATGCTGCCAGGGGCCCACACACCGTGTTCTCGCTCCTGATTGAGTTTGCTGCATGTTCACACTGCTGACTACGATTCATTGCATAGCTGTGCTGTGGAGCTCACTGAAGACGCACCTCAATGAGCATATAAAAGATCAGTACAGCCAGCAGCTACACTGCAAAATTGCGCCCTTCCATTGGCCATGGCCAATGAGATGCGTGAATCTCAAAGTGAAGGTGAATCTATGGATGTTAGGAGTAACTGTAGTAGCCCTAACATGTCAAAAGAAATAGGCTGGATACCAGGAAGTGACCTGAGTACATTTTTTGTAAAACTTCCTAGTAAATTATGAGAAACAGACTCAAAGTTAGGAAATATAAAAACTGCAATAGTTGGAGAAATGGATTCGAAAATAGGGGATATGGAATTGAGACTCGGTCATAAAATAAAGACAGTGAGTGAAAAATTTGATCGCTAGATCTCAAATTCACTCAAATTACAGATAAAGTCGAAAACACAGTTAAAATTGTTGAGGGAATTATTGAGAGAGTTGATGAGGTTGAAAGAGGATTAGTAGCCAAGGTGGCCACTGTTCAAAGGAATTTTGTGGGGCAGATTCAGGTACAGGAACCGAAATGCACATTATTTGAAAAACAAACAGAGGCAGACATTGAATCCATTAAGATGGGAGTGCAGGATTGCCATAAGGGGATTACTGACAACAAGAAGGAATTAGAAGGGGAAATAAATTTCTTGAGGGAAACAGTTAATACTGTGGTAGCAGGGAATGGAAATTTATTGTTGGGATATTGTATGCGGCATGGATTTCAGTCAAAACCTTTTAGTGGGGAGAATAAATACCATCCAGTTGACTTTCTAGCTGCGTGTAAGGATAACTTTGTGACATGGATGAGTGAGCCGGCAAAAATTAAATATGTTAAGAGGCAATTGGAAGGGGGAGCTCAAACCTGGGCAAACCAAAATGATGATGAATTTTGTGATTTTAAAACCTTTGAAAGCCTGTTCTTGAAGAAATACTGGGGCCAGGCAATACAATTAAGATTTCAAAACGATTTTTTGAATGGATCCAGTTACAAGAGGGGAATGGAAAGTATGAGAGAATTCTGTGATAGAGAACTGAATAAATTAAATCATCTGGATAGGCCACTGGGTGTATTAACAGAAATATCTACACTAAAAAGAAGATTACCAGAGCATTTGCAATGGGATTTGATTCACAGTGCAAAAGATTCAGTAGAAGAATTTCATAATTTTGTGTATAATATGGACAGGGCACTGTGTTACAAACCTAAATACATGGAACAGAGGGAGAGTGGAAGGTATCATGAAAGGGGAAACATGATTATTACTGTACTCATAGTTAATACTAACAGGTGTAGAGAATATAGAAGTAATCAGAATGATCAGGATAGAGATTGGAGAAGCAGGCCACAAAGATATAACAGAAATTTTGGTGGGAGAAGAGACAATTTGGATCAGCTGAGGAGTGGTAGAAAAGGTATGAGAATAGGAATGCTAGATGCAAATGGACAGGGTAGACAATCGAAAAAATAATTGATGCCTCACTTAAGGTCCATAGGGGGGTTGGTAATTATGTGAACAGGGCCAGACAAGGACATGATGGGATGAGTAATAAAGTCAGCAAGGAAAATTGGGAAATTGGGATCTGTCATATGGATGCTCTCTTAGGAAATGAAGATCTGTGGGGAAGTTTTAACAATTATAGAAATACAGATAAAAGGTATATGAAGAAAAAATGGAACAAGGCTAACATCAGCAATGAACAGGCTGAGTTTAACATTGATGACATGTTTAAAAGGGAAGAGAAATTACAAGCAGAGGAGGACAATATTGGTTTGTGTGCAGCAAAATTCATCGAAAGATCAGAGACAGAGGTAGTTTCATTAAAATGGGGAACAGAAGTGGATATGGAATTAAGGGGCAATGTTCACAGTAATAATGGATGTGATGAATAGGTAGACATGTCTATTGGAAATAGTATGGGGAATTGTGGAAAATGTGAGAAGAGGGTTATTCAGTGTGATGTATAGGATAATATGAGTGGTGTATTTGACAATGTGGAAAATGCTGGTAAATTACCTACTGATAATGTTACTGTGCTAGTGGGTGCAGGTGTTAACTGTGGTAGTGATAATGACTTTAATGTGGACATGGAAATGTGTAATGATATGGAGAATGTTGCTATAGGTTGCCCAGAAGATGTAATTGAAACAAAGATGTTAATTGTGGATGGTTAGGAAAGGAGGAGGCTGATTATGATTTGGGTGATTGGGTGTCCTATGCAAAATTATATAAAGCTTTGATGCCTAAAAAATGGGGTAAAATAAAATTTAAAATTGCCGGAAAATTGGAAGAATTAAGTGAAGAAGAGAATGTTGAGCTTGCTATTAAAGATCTGTTTGAAGGGGATACTGATGTATGTTTTGGAGAAAGATGTAAAGATATTTGCATTATTCAAGAGGAAACCAGGAGTGAAGAAGAAAGAGATTTATTACAGGAATCAGGGCTGAACAGAGTGGAAGTAGAGGTGATACAGCCAATAATTGATATCAATGTTGGAGGAGTTACAGATATATAGCATTATTAGACTATGGCTCAAGGTTATCTGCAATCTCTGAATCTTTATGGCAGCAAATTAAAGGTTTAGAATTAATAGAATTACCAACTACAGGAGTCAAAATTAAGACAGCAACTGGGACATGTAGCAAGCCCATCAGCTGAGAAGTATTACTGGAATTTAATAGTAATGAGTAATGTTTTGATATTAGTTGCTTTGTAGTGAAGGGTTTGGCATTGAATGTAATTTTGGGCATGGGCTTCTTGTACAAGTATGACTGTAGCATTTTTGTAAAGTACAGAGAGGTAGAATTTGATGCTGGTGGAAACAGACGAAGAATGCAATTTAAAGGGGAATTAAAAGGAGGTGAGACAATGACTCATTTACAAAGGATAGATGAGGTAGGTGATGAAATGTGCACTGAACAGCAGATATATGACAAAGTAAATGAAATGGGACATTTAAATGAGGAACAAAAGGTGCAGCTTACAGATTTATTGTGTAAACATAAGCATGTGTTCTCTGACAGGCCTGGAAAAGTTATAGATTTCAGTTATGTTTTGAGGGTATTGCCACATGGAGTAATAAACGCCAAACCTTATCCAATAGCTAATAGAGAGGCTGTAAGGGCGTGGATACAGATGATGTTGAAGTGGGGCATACTGGAAATGGGGAGGAGTGAGTATTGTAATCCAATAGTAGTGGTGAAAAAGAGGGATGGTTCTATAAGAAGGGTATTGGATGCAAGAAAGCTAAATAAAATAATAGTCAAAGAAAATGATCAGCCAGAGAACATGAATGAGCTGTTGCAAAAAATTTATAATGCTAAAATTCTGTCAAGTGTTGATTTGACTTTAGGGTTCTGGCAGCTGCAATTGGCTGAAGAGAGCAGAAAGTACACTGCTTTCTTATTTGAGGGCAGGACTTACATGTTTAAGCTGTGCCATTTGGTTTATCAATATCTGTAGCAGTTTTTGTAAGGTCTTTAAGTCATGAACTAATGAAAAAATTGACAGTGTATGTAGATGACATTTTGATTACGAGCAGTAATTGGCAAGAGCACTGTCAACTGTTGGAGGATGTATTCAAGGCTATATCTAAAGGGGGAATGACCCTTAAGTTAAGTAAGTGTGAATTTTTTCAAGCAACATTACTATTTCTTGGTCATCATTTAACTCCTGATGGCATTTTGCCCAATAAAGAGAAAATCAAGGCTATTTTTGACTGCAAGGTGCCAACAAATAGGAAACAACTGAAATCATTTATAGGACTATGTTCATTCTACAGGAAGATAATAAGTGATTATAGCCTGAATTCACCTAACTTATGTAGACTATTAAAGAAAAGTGTAACCTGGTGCTGGACATCTGAGTGTGACAGGGAATTTAAAGCCATAAAGAATAGCTTAAAAAATAGCGAAATTTTGTACTACCCAGATTTGTCTTTGCCTTTCTGTACTGGGGCTGACAGCTCACATTATAGGATAGGGACAGTGCTATTTCAGGAGAGGGTAGTAGATGGAAAGACCGAGCATAGGGCAATCACTATTGCAAGCAGAATGCTGTCCAAACATGAATTAATGTATGGTATCTCAGAGAAGGAACTTTTAGTCATAGTTTTTTGATTTCAGAAGTTCTGGATATATGTGGAAGGTAGGAAAGTGATTGTTTACACAGACCATAAGGCTCTGAGCTATTTGCAAGCTTGTAAGCTGTTAAATAACAGACTCATGAGATGGGCCACGTTTCTGCACCAGTTTAACCATGAGATAAGATATGTTAAAGGCACAGACAACAATGTGGGTGATGCCTTATCAAGGTTACCTTTCATTGGAGAAAAACATGAAGGGAATGGAGATGAGAAAGAACTACAGATATTGTATATGAAAGGGCTGGGCAGAGAGAAGGAAATAAAATCCACCTGTAAGGACATGAGGAGACTTCAGAATGGGGACCAAACCTTCAAGTTTATCAAAACAAACTTTGGAAGAAAACAACATGAAAAAATAGCTAAATTTTGTAGAATTTATAATCGAGTTTTATTTAGATGAAGAAATCTGGACAAAGAGGACTGGAAGGTATGTTTCCCAGATGAGCACATGGAAAAATTAATCAATTATATCCACCTTAGCCATGGGCGTTATTGGGACTCAGAAATGTTTAGAAATTCTGCAGGACTATGTTAGTTTTAACAACATGGCCATGAGGGTAAAGAGACAATTGGCTTCTTTAAACAAATATCAAAAAGTGAAATATAATACTATTGCAGTACAAGGAGAAATGCAGAATATTGTTCCTAAAAGAAATGGTGAACTGCTGGCTATTGATTATTTGGGAGGCTGCCAACAGGTCGAGGGGGTGTAAAGTACTTTTTTCTAGCTGTTGATGTATTCTCAAAGTTTGTAACGCTTTATCCACTGAAAAAGGCCACTAGCCAGAATATAATTAACAGGCTAGAGAAAGATTACTTTGTGAATGTTATAAAACCCGAGAATGTTCTGTCTGATAAAGGAGCACAATTTGTATCTACTGTGTGGGGGAAGTTTGTGCAAAGATCTGGGATAAAGCATATAAAGATTTCAGCGTATCACCCTGCGGGAAACCCAGCTGAGAAGTATCTGAGGGATCTCGGTAGGCGATGTAGGACATATTGCAGTAAAAAGCATAGTACTTGGGCAGAATATATAATTGTGTTTGAGGATCTTATGAACACAGTGAAGAGTTGTGCAACAGGATTCTCACCCTATGAGGGGCTTGTGAGGAACAAGAAAAAACCCAGTCACATTGATGGCGAAATCAAAAAGTTATTTGAATTATACCATGGACCCTTTGAGATAACAGGTTGTCAACACCCTAATGCATATAGGTTACTATATCCAGTGTCCAAAAAGAGATTTGGACTGAGAAATGAAACGGAGTTGAAAAAATATATGGTGAAAGAAGAAAGGGTAAGAAAGTGAGATTCCCATCTATTATCTAGTAAAAAAAATGTTGGGGGCTATGTATATGTGTATTTATAATTAGAGTATTATTTGTGTTACTGTGTGTGTTGCGACACCATTGTTTGTGGTCAGCAAACTTCACTATACTGTATGTATTTGCAATAAGGGAATCTGTTGTCCAATGGATTTGCACAACTGGTGTGGGTGTGATGGAAGCCTTATTGAAGTCATACGGGAACTGAAACCTACTGTACACATAGTCTCTATTTCTGTGTAAATGTGTGGAGAGTATAGGAGAAAGGATATCTGCAAATAGTTTGTTTAAAAATAGTTGAGATTTTATTAAAATTTCTAATCTATCTGTGGCATCTGGAGTGGATACTGGTGCATGGGGACAGTCATGTAGGGCACTCACTAAATTTGCAAATTGTAGAGGCATATGGGAAATAATTAACTTGCTTATTATAAGATGTTCATGAGGGACGTGAAGGAAAGAACAATAATGGCTAAGTGAATGCTTGTAAAAGTTTTATGATCTTAGTGAGTTTGTTGGCCATTTACAATTGAATCTAGTTAGCCATGGAAGTGGAAGAAAAGAATGGGTTTCAAGATATTGCCAAATATTATGTGCAAATTGATATCGGAATTCATGAAAAAAATTGAGCTTGCTCATGTATAGCAATGTTGCTGTATGGGTGCTTAAAAATTATAGGAATCTGCATATGGGAATGAACTCTGGTGGTGCATAAGGGGGAGAGGCGGGGGGGGGGGGGGGGGGTAGAGATGTCGGAACTCCTGATTTGGGAACATTTGAAGGGTGAAATACAATATATTTAAGAATGTCATGTTTGTGTTTGATTTGTGTGCATGTCTGTCATTTGTATAAACCTCAATAAGAGCTGATCAGTGAACACAGGATGTTCCAGGCAGGGTTGGGATAGCCTGACTTCTGGGAAATGTGGGTGGTGGTGGTGGTGGTGGTTGTTGGGATGTTTAAGGGGGACTAAACAGGTAAGGTCATCAGTCCCCCATTCGAAAAACAGGCGAGACGAAAATTTATGGAGCAGGTAAAACCCCAAAGGGGAGGAGATGCCAGTCACTGAAAGAACACAAATGTGGCAGCAAACACTATAGACAAGAAGAGTACAGACGAACACCGGTCAGAATGAAACGGAAGAAAAGAAGAGGGCCTAACCACCATCCGCTTCACGTCTGCTGTGCAGCGAGCTACCTTAATTTAAGTATTATCTGTATTTTTCTTACTTGTCACTTCTTCTTCTGCGTGTTTTTGCTTTTAGGAAGCTTTCATAGTCGAGTGCTATTAAGTGTTCCATAGATCTCGTGTTTGTTTTGAATACAGTCAGAGAGAGTCCATTTAGTCAGCCATAGTGCCAGTAGTGCTAGTGTTTGTTTTCAATACAGTCCAGAGACATGTAGTGCTATTTTCCTTGTTTTCTACAAGAAGTGGTTAGCAATCACAGTTTAGTCAATAATCAACCGCCTTTAGTGAATTAGCAGTCTAGTTAAAAGTTGATTAACACTCTATAGTAAATTGATTTCTTAGGATGGATAGGATGTGTGGCTGCTGTGTACGGACGCAGGAGGAGCTGGCCACTCTTCGCGAACAGCTGAGCGTGTTGATGGCCGCAGTCAGCCATCTTCAGGCTGCTGCCTCGGAGTGTAGCGGCAGTGGGGAGTCTGGTGTGTCGCAAGGTACACCCCAGTTGTTACATGCTTCACCCACTGTCCCTACTGTTGAGACATCTTCGCGGGTACCAGGCGCGGTTGGGCCACCCTCTCCCCAAGGGGAGTGGCGGGTTCAGCGGCGTTCGCGGCGCACGAGGCGGAGGGTCAATGTGGAGGCTGGCCGTGTGGCATCGCCCGCTCTGCCTGTGAATGGACATGTGGCCGCTCCTTCAGCAAGGTCCGAGCAGGCACACGGGGGGAGGGGTTTATTAGTTATTGGGAGCTCCAACGTTAGGCGGGTGATGGAGCCCCTTAGGGAAATAGCGGAAAGGTCGGGGAAGAAGGCCAGTGTTCACTCTGTCTGCTTGCCGGGGGGTCTCCTCCGAGATGTGGAGGGGGCCCTACCGGCGGCGATAAAGAGCACTGGGTGCACCCGACTGCAAATTGTTGCTCATGTCGGCACCAATGACTCCTGCTGTCTGGGTTCAGAGGTCATCCTCAGTTCGTACAGGCGGTTGGCGGAGTTGGTGAAGGCGGAAAGCCTCGCTCGCGGGGTGGAATCAGAGCTAACTATTTGTAGTATCATTCCCAGAACCGATCGTGGTCCTCTGGTTTGGAGTCGAGTGGAAAGCTTAAACCAGAGGCTCAGACGATTCTGCGGAGAGCTGGGGTGCAAATTTCTCGACCTCCACTATCGGGTGCAGAAATGTAGGGTCCCCCTGAATAGGTCAGGCGTGCACTACACGCCAGAAGCGGCTACGAGGGTAGCGGAGTACGTGTGGATTGCACATGGGGTTTTTTTAGGTTACAGAATTCCCTCCCTAGGCCCGACAAGACGCCTCCTGAGACGCGGCAAGGCAGGAGTAGGCAAAATGCAACAAGGAATAACAATATTAATGTGCTAATAGTAAACTGCAGGAGCGTCTATAGAAAGGTCCCAGAACTGCTCTCATTAATAAACGGTTACAACGCCCATATAGTACTAGGAACAAAAAGTTGGCTGAAACCGGACGTAAACAGTAATGAAATCCTAAACTCGGATTGGATTGTATACTGCAGAGATAGGCTGGACAGTGAAGAGGGAGGCGTGTTTATAGCGATAAGAAGTGCAATAGTAGCGAAGGAAATTGACGGAGATTCGAATTGTGAAATGATTTGGGTGAAGGTCACGGCTAAAGCAGGCTCAGACATGGTAATTGGATGTCTCTATAGGCCCCCGGGCTCAGCAGCTGTTGTGGCTCAGCACCTGAAGAATAATTTGGAAAATATTTCGAGTAGATTTCCCCACCATGTTATAGTTCTGGGTGGAGATTTTAATTTGCCGGATATAGACTGGGAGACTCAAACGTTCATAATGGGTGGCAGGGACAAAGAATCCAGTGAAATATTTTTAAGTGCTTTATCTGAAAACTACCTTGAGCAGTTAAACAGAAAACCGACTCGTGGCGATAACAAATTAGACCTTCTGGTGACAAACAGACCCGAAATATTTGAATCAGTTAATGCAGAACAGGGAATCAGCGATCATAAAGCGGTTACTGCATCGATGATTTCTGCCGTAAATAGAAATATTAAAAAAGGTAGGAAGATTTTTCTGTTTAGCAAAAGTGACAAAAAGCAGATTACAGAGTACCTGACGGCTCAACACAAAAGTTTTGTCTCAAGTGCAGATAGTGTTGAGAATCAGTGGACAAAGTTCAAAACCATGGTACAATATGCGTTAGATGAGTATGTGCCAAGCAAGATCGTAAGAGATGGGAAAGAGCCTCCATGGTACAGCAACCGAGTTAGAAAACTGCTGCGGAAGCAAAGGGAACTTCACAGCAAACATAAACATAGCCAAAGCCTTGCAGACAAACAAAAATTACGCGAAGCGAAATGTAGTGTGAGGAGGGCTATGCGAGAGGCTTTCAATGAATTCGAAAGCAAAGTTCTATGTACTGACTTGGCAGAAAATCGTAAGAAATTTTGGTCCTATGTCAAAGCGGTAGGTGGATCAAAACAAAATGTCCAGACACTCTGTGACCAAAATGGTACTGAAACAGAGGATGACCGACTAAAGGCCGAGTTACTAAATGTCTTCTTCCAAAGCAGTTTCACAGAGTAAGACTGCACTGTGCTTCCATCTCTAGATTGTCGCACAGTTGACAAAATGGTAGATATCGAAGTAGACGACAGAGGGATAGAGAAACAATTAAAATCGCTCAAAATAGGAAAGGCCGCTGGTCCTGATGGAATACCAGTTCGATTTTACACAGAGTATGCGAAGGAACTTGCCCCCCTTCCTGCAGCGGTGTACCGTAGGTCTCTAGAAGAGCGAAGCGTTCCAAAGGATTGGAAAAGATCACAGGTCATCCCCGTTTTCAAGAAGGGACAACGAACAGATGTGAAGAACTATAGACCTATATCTCTAACGTCGATCAGTTGTAGAATTTTGGAACACGTGTTATGTTCGAGTATAATGTCTTTTCTGGAGACTAGAAATCTACTCTGTAGGAATCAGCATGGGTTTCGAAAAAGACGGTCGTGTGAAACCCAGCTCGCGCTATTCGTCCACGAGACTCAGAGGGCCTTAGACACGGGTTCACAGGTAGATGCCGTGTTTCTTGACTTCCGCAAGGCGTTTGACACAGTTCCCCACAGTCGTTTAATGAACAAAGTAAGAGCATACGGACTATCAGATCAATTGTGTGATTGGATTGAGGAGTTCCTAGATAACAGAGCACAGCATGTCATTCTCAATGGAGAGAAGTCTTCCGAAGTAAGAGTGATTTCAGCTGTGCCGCAGGGGAGTGTCATAGGACCGTTGCTATTCACAATATACATAAATGACCTGGTGGATGACATCGGAAGTTCACTGAGGCTTTTTGCAGATGATGCCGTGGTGTATCGAGAGGTTGCAACAATGGAAAATTGTACTGAAAAGCAGGAGGATCTGCAGTGAATTGACACATGGTGCACGGAATGGCAATTGAATCACAATGTAGTGAAGTGTAATGTGATGCGAATACATAGAAAGATAGGTCCCTTATCATTTAGCTACAAAATAGCAGGTCAGCAACTGGAAGCAGTTAATTCCATAAATTATCTGGGAGTACTCATTAGAAGTGATTTAAAATATAATGATCATATAAAGTTGCTCGTCGATAAAGCAGATGCCAGACTGAGATTCATTGGAAGAATCCTAAGGAAATGCAATCCGACAACAAAGGAAGTAGGTTACAGTACGCTTGTTCGCCCAATGCTTGAATACAGCTCAGTAGTGTGGGATCCGCACCAGGTAGGGTTGATAGAAGAGATAGAGAAGATCCAACGGAGAGCAGCGCGCTTCGTTACAGGATCATTTAGTAATTGCGAAAGCGTTACGGAGATGATAGATAAACTCCAGTGGAAGACTCTGCAGGAGAGACGCTCAGTAGCTTGGTACGGGCTTTTGTTAAAGTTTCGAGAACATACCTTCACCGAAGAGTCAAGCAGTATGTTGCTCCCTCCTACGTATATCTCGCGAAGAGACCATGAGGATAAAATCAGAGACATTATAGCCCACACAGAAGCATACCGACAATCCTTCTTTCCACGTACAATACGAGACTGGAATAGAAGGGGGAACCGATAGAGGTACTCAGGGTACCCTCCGCCACACACCGTTAGGTGGCTTGCGAAGTATGGATGTAGATGTAGATGTAGATGTAGACTAGTTGACTGACCATAAGAACAAAAAAGGGAAAGAGTCAATATCCGGATACACACTAAAATCTGCAACCAATTATGAGAGACTGGAGGACAAGAGACACAGAAAGGGAAAGGTGCAGGACCTCCCTAAATGGAATCATAAAAAGGACTACCACGGATAAAATTTAAAACGTCGTCAGCCATGGAGGCATCATCGCATAAAACCAAAGGCAACGTGCCCAGGAGATTAAAAGACTGCCGGAAGGTGCACAGTCGGGAACACTCCAACAAAATGAGGGCGACCATCAACTGGGACCCACACTGACACAGGGGGGGGGGGGGGGGGGGGATCCTCCTTACGCAAAAGATGTCTGTGCATCAGGTAGGTATGGCCGATGCGGAGCTGACACAGGATGACAGAGTCCCTGCGAGAAGCCCGCAGGGAGGACTGCCACAAATCGGTCGTCTCCTTAACAGCCTGCAGTTTATCCGGTGATGTCAGGCTACGCCACTTGTCATGCAACATCCCAAGCACCTTACGGCGCAACGTCAGCTGCAGATCACGAGCCGGGAGGCCGATCTCCAAAGCGGGGGTGTCGATCGCCCCTTTGGCCAGCCTGTCAACACGTTCATTCCCCAGGATGCCAACGTGACCTGGCGTCCAAACAAAGACCACCGAATGACCAGAGCGGGTAATGGCAAAAACAGACTCCTGAATAAAGGATACCAGAGGAGAAGAGATATAGCAGCGGTTGATAGCCTGGAGGCTGCTCAGGGAGTCACTGCAGATGACGATGGACGTACCTGAGCAGGAACTCTTATGCTCAAGAGCACGCAATATGGCCACCAGCTCTGCAGTAAAAATACTGCAGCCAGCCGGCAAGGAGTGCTGTTCAACATGGGCAGCGTGAGCAAAAGCGTAGGCAGTACCATCTACCATGGAACCATCAGTGTAGACAGGCTCACAGCCTGAAAATGAGGCGAGGAGCGCAAGAAAACGGCGAAGGAGGGCCACAGGCAGAACCGAGTCCTTGGGTTCCCATGCCAAGTCCAGGCGGACGGACGGCCGGTGCATACACCAGGGAGGGGTGGGTACACGGACCCGGAAGAGAGGCAGAAGAGGGAATGACCCCAGTTTCGACAGAGGGACTGGACTCTGACAGCAATGGAAAGCCCAGACCTAGGTTGCCATTCAGCCAAAGGGAGAACCATGGCAGGGAAAAGCAGGCGATGATTGGGATGGCCCGGTGAAAAATGTATGTGGACAGCATAGTTGGCGAGCAGTCAGTGGTGGCGAATCTGCAGCGGGGGAACCCCAGCCTCCACCAGTAGACTATCCACAGGGCTCATATGGAAAGCGCCAGTTGCAAGCTGAACCCTGCAGTGGTGTATGGGGTCCAACAACGTCAATACTGAGGGTGATGCAGACCCATAGGCCACGCTCCCATAATCAAGCCTGGACTGCACAAGGGCTCTGTACAATCGCAACAGCGTGCAGCGATCTGCACCCCAAGACGCATGGCTCAGGGACGGTAACAGGGACGTCTCCCAGCTTATCACACAAGAGCAACGCCCGTGACTGGGTTGGGGAGGACGTCTTGAGGAGAATGGACCCATTCCTCATTTTAGACAACCCTGCCACTTCCCCAAACTTATCCTCCAGGTGTTCCACAAAATACAGAGGGTTTGTCGTAAGAAAGGAGTCACCATCGGTCCTCCTGCAGACAAGGTATTTTCATATTGCGCAGCATCAAAGTCAACTCTGCCTCGCTTAGAGACGCTGGCGGCCATGCGATCACCAGCTTGGTGTGATTTATTGTGCTTCATTGCGCCACATCCACCCAGATGCCACGTACACCGAACGAGGGCTCTCCACAAGGGCACCATCCAGCCAAAACCATGGGTACCTGGCCGATGTCCCGTTGCCCGGAGTCCCTGTGCCCCAGACAAGATGGGCACATACTCCTTGGCATGCATGGGGAGGAAACAGCTCTGGCATCTGTAGTGCGATCCCTTCTTGGTCAGGGGGCTACCACCAAGAAGGTGCATTAAGACCCCACCACAACGGACTGGCTACCGTGCTGGATTTTAGATGTTGGAAGGGTCCACAGTTGTCGTGGGCGCTAAGAAGGGAATTGCGCACAAGATGAGAAAGAGGCAACCCAGAAGACGTGGGGTGGAAATAATGCCACACGACAATAGGTAGCATGCAAGATGGTTGTGCGTGATGGACCAATAGAGAAACACCACATAAGGCGTCCTTCCCCAAATGGCACGCACTAACAACGGAAATTTGGAAAAATTGGAGGTCAAACCCAAGAGGGGACCATCACATCAGGCCGAAAAGTTTCAGATTCCTTTTAGTCGCCTCTTACGACAGGCCTTTTCTAACCCCCGAACCCGCAGGGGGAGGGGGGGGGGGGGAGGAAAATGTGGGTCTGCATGTCTAGGCAAGATATATGAGGATTTGATTAAATTTTGATAGGATGGCTTGGCTAACAAGAAGCAGCACAGTACTTCTGGCTGACAAGTTTGTAAAGTCTGCATTCCAATGCATAAACCAGTGAACACAACGATCTGATTACAACAACCTCATACAACTTAGAGAAACAACTGTGTAAAAAGTGGAAGTGTTAATGTGCAGCAAGTGTGCAACCTACATATAGATTAACATGGAAATTTATATAATATAAATTTCTTTGCATTTTTCCAGCCTAATGGGCATTATATTTCCATTGCATAGTGTTTTGGTTTTCTATTAATTGAAACGAATTATAAAAGTGTGGTGATGAATATGTAAAATTATATAATGTATTTAGATTTAAGTATTTAAATATTATAAAATATTGTAACCAAATTATGACCATGTTTAGGGATTATTTTGACTAATGTGGTGTCATGTAACCTGACTCAGGATTGTGGATATGAGCGGGAAAATTGGGTCTTTGGTCGTAGTCCGTTGTGGTGGCAAGTTGAGAACAGCAAAGTGCCACGAGTGTAAGCATGGATGCCAGTGCATGGGAAGGAACAATTTAAAGTGTGTAGGTGCAGGACAAACAGTGAATGAAATGCACCAATAATTATTTGTAAAGATCAGATTTATTTGTAAACTTAAAAATGCATGGCCACAGAATAAAAGTATCTCTTTTAAATAAATAAATTTCAATTAGAACATGTATGGTTCAATTCATTACTGTTCATAAGATAGCCAATATTTGACCCAATAATAGGTGGGCAAATTCAACTGTTCACTACCAACCCCCAATGCAGATAAGCCACTTGAGAAATAGGTAGTGAAAGAGCCCAAGTACATTTGCAAATCATCGCATTTCATCCATTACCGTATTTGAATTACTTCTGAAAGGAGATGGAGAAAGCTCCTATCACACTACTATCACTTTGTTGCTACGGTTACTACAAAGCCACAATCATTGATTTCCATCCATTAAACTATGAGAATTATTTCTGGAAAAAGCTGCAGAAAGCTCCACCCACTGTACTGTCATTTTGTTTTTATGGTTCTAACAAAGCCATAATCATTGTATTTCTTCCATTACCCTATGTGAATTATTTCTGAAAGAACAGCGGAACGCTCCTCTCACACTACTACAGTTACTACAAAGACAGAATCATTGCATTCCATGCATAACACTATGAGAATTATTTTGGGAAGAAGCTGCAAAAATCTCCTTTGACACTACTATCACTTTGTTGGTATAGTTGCTACAAAGTTAGAAACATCGCATTTCATCCTGCAGAAAGCTCCACTCATACAACTATCACTTTGATGGTATAGTAACTACAAAGACAGAATCATTGCATTTCATCCATTACCATACATGAATTTTTTCTGAAGGGAGAAGCAGAGCACTCGTCTCACACTACTGTCACTTTGTTGTATAGTTATTACAAAGCCAGAATCATCACATTTCATCCTTTACCCTATGTGAATTATTCTCATAGGGCTGCAGAAAGCTCCTCTCACTATTATCTCTATGTTGATACGGTTACTACATAGTCAGAATAATGGAATTTCATTCATAACCCTAGGAGAATGTTTTCTGAAAGAAGCTGCAGAAAGCTCATCCCACAGTACAGTCATTTTGTTGGTACAGTTACTACAAAGCCACAATCATCGAATTAAATACAAAACAGTATCTGAATTATTTCTGAAATAAGCTGCAGAAACCGCCCCCCAAATTACTCTCACTTTGTTGGTAAGGTTACTACAAAATGGAAACATTGAGTTTCATTCATTACACTATGTGAATTATTTCTGAAAGGGATACAGAAAGCTTCTCTCACACTACTAGCACTTTGTTGGTGCAGTTAATAGAAAGCCAGAATCATCTCATTTCATCCATTACCCTATGTGAATTACTTCTGAAAGAAGCTGCAGAAATCTATTCCCACAGTACTATCACTTTGTTGATATG
Organism: Schistocerca gregaria; assembly: GCF_023897955.1. Classification (NCBI taxonomy): domain Eukaryota; kingdom Metazoa; phylum Arthropoda; class Insecta; order Orthoptera; family Acrididae; genus Schistocerca; species Schistocerca gregaria. The sequence continues at coordinate 48,300,852 of NC_064927.1, forward strand.
ATAACTAGAAAGCCAGGATTATCACAATTCATACATTATCTTATGAGAATTATTTCCAAAAGAAGCTCCAGAAAGCTCCTATCACACTACTATCACTTTGTTGGTATTGTTAATACAAAGCCTGAATTGTACACTACCCCATGAGAGTTATTTATGACAGAAGCTGCAGAAAGCTCCTATCACACTACTGTCACTTTGTTGGTAAGTTATATGACAGGTGTTATAAGTATAACATAGAAAACAACGTTTACTTTCACTATGTAACATTTTTATTTGCACAAGACAAATCGAAACACAAAGAAATAGTTTTCGACAATCACGGTAACAGTAATGACGAATGTCTCACACCAACTAGTCAACAACCAAATTAGTAAAACAAAGTACAAAAAAAGCAAAGATATTAATATTTTCTGGCAGTTCGGCCACAGAGCCTCCTCCGAGGATTGCAGAGCGCATAGAAGTAGGGATGAGGAGTAAGTGATAAAGGGAATATAAACATTTAAGTCATGACGTAATCTTGAAGTTTGAGAGGTGGCTGTATGGTGTGGCCAGCACAGGTGATAGCAATAGGGGTTGGAGGATTTTGGGAAGATGAAGAAGAAGGGGGGGCTATGCTTATAAATCAAACATTATTGTAGTCTACATAGGCTGGAATGTCATTTAGTGAATTATCAGGAGCCATGTTGAAGCACTGTAATAGCTTAATGTTTTTTTGGTCAGATGGCACAGAATAGTTTTGAATTTCAAATTAAAAACGAAAAGTGTCCACAAGTTGTATTTTCATAGAGTTCACATCATAGTCACTGAAGTTCACTTGAAACACTAGTTCATTACTGCTGGCACTTGGAGGTGTGAAGTATAGAATAGGAGGGCCTTGACTTTCAGAGAGTGTTTGATGAGCTTGTGAAGAAGGGAGAGTACAGGCCTCTGAAGTTTCCTGCAAAACAAATTCATTATCGTGTATGTCAGTGTAGTTAAGGATCCATGCTGGTTTCAAGCACTCAATGGACACGACAGGTGGTACATTCTTAAAGAGGATTGTATAAGTATTTTCAGAGCAGGAGATGACCCGGTATGGGCCAGTGTAGGGTGGAGCAAGGGGTGGATGCACAGTGTCTTCTCTAAGCATCACATAGGTACAAGCACTGAGGTGTGGGTGAATGAAAACTGGAGGGGTAGCATGCAATCGAGGTTGCGGAAAACGTAACTTCGTGATATGCTGTCAAACCTGTCGTACCAACTCGGGAAGTTGATCCTTAGGAAGTAGAGGAGGATCATCAAGAAAATCCACTGTAAGTGTGAGGTTTTCTCCGTATACCATCTCAGCAACTGATGCTTTAAGGTCATCTTTGAAAACCGCCCTCATACCTAAAAGGACTCATGGGAGTGCCTCAGTCCAAGAGGAAGAATGACACATGAGAGTGACCTTCAGGTTATGGTGCCATCATTCTATTAGGCCATTAGATTGCAAGTGATAGATTGTAGTTCTGAATTTGTTGATACCACGTAGTTGACAGAGGCGATTAAACAGATTAGATTCAAACTGTCTCCCCTGGTCTGTGGTAAGTGAAGTAGGGCAACCAAAACGAGAAGGCCAATGGTGGACAAAAGCATTAGCTACAGTGTCAGCCACAATGTCTGTGATGGGGATAGCCTCAGCCCAATGTGTGGTATGATCATCATGGGCATTAAAAAACAGAAGTTGTTAGATATCGGCAACGGACCGACTATGTCTAAATAAACATGAAAGAATCTACCTGAGGGTACAGTAAATTTGCCTAATTGGGGCTTAGTATGTTTGTGTATTTTGGCTTTCTGGCAAGGTATGCATGCTCTCACCCACCGATTACAATCTCTTTTTATATTAAGCCAAACATCTCTCTCTGTAATGAGGTGTGTAGTCAGGTGAGCATTCCTAAGAGCTTTAGGGCCTATAGGAGGAGGATGACCTGTTTTAACGTTACAATACAAAGAACAATCATCATTAGGGAAGGGAAGTAGAGCAATTTGTATGGAAGTATCAGAGTCAGAGAGAAGGTGCTGTATCTCTGAGTCAGATAGCTGGAGCTCGTGTAAGCGGTGAGGATCAATAGTTGTCTTCAGGGAGGACATGCATGACAGGTAGTCTGCTGCAACATTGTCATTACCCCTGACATATTGAAAGTCTGAAACATGTTATAATACCAAATTCATATGGCGGAACCTTCTGGGTAGTACATCTAAGGCAGGTTTGCGGAGAGCCTCGACAAGGGGCTTGTGATCTGTGTAAACTGTCACGAGTCGGGCCTCAGTATCTGTACGAAAGTACTTTATGGCCTCATAAATGGCGTAAAGTTCACGATCAAATGCAGACCACTTTCTTTGCATTTCAGTGAGTCTTTTGTAAAGAAACTCAGGGGTTCAGTACCTGTTGGTGGGGTCTGTTGCAAAACTGCACCAATGGCATTATTGCTAGAGTCTGTGGTTATTGTCAGGGAGGCATCGGGGTGAGGGTGAGATGGTAATAGCATTCACCAAGTGGTACTTAAGCAATTCGAAGGCTCGCTGCATGGTCTGATCCCATTCTGTGTGTCTGTCACCTGTGGTATTCTTTCCCTTTAAGACCTCAGTGAGAGGGGCTTGAAGAGATGCCGCATGTGGAATGTGGAGTCTAAAAAATTTATCATTCTGAGGTATCTAGTAACTCTGTATAGATTTGAGGGAGGTGAAGGTCAAATGTTTGTTGTACTCTATCTGAGGTGGGGCAAATGCCCTCATTATTGACCAATTGTCCAGGAAAATAATCTCTGGCTTCTCCAGTTGGGATTTGTTATGATTAATCTCAACTCTGTGTTGTGTCAATCTATCAAAAACCTGTTGGAGGTGTTGGAGGTGTTCCTTGGCAGCTGTGGAGCAAATAATAATGTCACCTAGGTAGGCATAGCAAAAATTAAGGCCACATAGAATGGTGTCAATGAATCTTTGCCAGGTCTGGGCGGCATTCTTCAATCCATAAGGCATAAACAAATATTCAGATAGTCCAATTGGGCTGATGATAGTGGTTTTGCGGATATCTTCTGGGTGCATCGGAATCTGATGGTATGCCTTTTTGTAGTCTAACACAGAGAAAAAATTGGCACCGAACATGGACTGTGAAAAATTGTGGATGTGTGGGACAGGATAGTTATCAAGTATTGTTCTGGCATTCAAATGCCTATACTCTCCACAGAGTCGAAAGGAATTGTCCTTTATGGGAACGAGATGTATTGGGGAAGATGATGCTGTCCGAGGGGTGGACTATACCCAAGCATAGAAGTTCATTAATACACTCTCTGGAAGCGGTAAGTTTTTTTGCATTGAGGCATTGGGGGTGAGAACAGACAGCCAGTCCCTCAGTTGTGTCAAGCCTGTGACAGACGCCCGTACTAACGGCCTTGATTTTGTGAATAGGTGTGGCCAAAATACGTGGAGGGACACAGGAAGGAGCAATGTTATCATTGGTGCGCGGTAAGTATGAAGGGAACTAACCTGAAATACGTTATCACTGAATGGTAGTTCAGTGAAAGCTGCAACGTTGTATATGGAGCTGTGCTGTGTGACAGCTGGTGGGGGTCCATTGACTATGGTGTTACTGCATGAAGGAATCGTTGCACGCACATGCGCGGTGTCGCCTGGTAACAGCTATCGCTTCTGTTTGTTGATGAAAGGCGGATGGTGAAGCGCTGGGTAGGGGGGTTGCTGAGCAGGTTGCAGTCTACGCTGTACAGGTCATGGCAGGTGCTGCTGTAGCTGCATATAACCAGTGGTGCAGTACACAGGTCCCGTGTAGTTTCATAAGTGTTATTACTCTCTAAACCCTCGCAATTCATGAGTCAGGACATCACAATGTTGAAGTAGCTTTGCATTGTCTTCAGACAGCTGATTGACTTCAAGGTGTTGTGTAACTAAGTTCACTATGGCAGCTTTGACCTCCTCAGATAGAATAGATACTGTCTCTTTGTCTTGTCGACAGGACGTATTCGAGCTGCATTCTGTCAGCATGGATGGGGAAAATCTCGCCGAAAATTTTTGTTCAAAATCCGCTGAGCAAAGGGCAGGTGTAATTAAGTCCAAAGAAAAGTTATGAGCAGTTAAGAAGTTCAATCCTAATAGTGGCTTGTCGATTTCTACTACCATAAATGTCCATTCATAATTACATGTATCATCGAAGTAAATGTGAAGTTGTGTTACACCATAAACCGTTAATGAGGAATTGTGGGCTGCTCTGATTTGGTGAGGTGAATGTGTGGTTGTAGAAGTGACCATTGAATGTAGAATGATGCTCACATTGGCACCAGTCTCCACAAAAAACCATTTCTGAGAAGCTATAGCCTGGATATACAAATATCCGAGAGAATAATTCGGAGGTAGTAGCCTGTGATCTGTTAGGCAACCTGACATCACAGTGCGGACCAGTGCACCTATAGCACCCAGCCATGCACGTTTGGGCACTTTGCACAGGGTGAGTGGCAATTCCTGGCTGTATTACCGTAAATGGAATGATACCACCAGAGAGGATAAACTTGCTGATCCTGTGTTGTTACTGGGTGAAGGACATCACTTGAAGCTGTGTATGGGATGGTGAACGACGGTGTGGAATCTGGTGCTCAGCCAGTGTACTCTGTCTGTTGTTTTGGGAAGATTGGCCTGTGCCACGTGGGGGAGGCGTAATTCAAAGGGGGCAGACATAGATAACTTTCTTCTGTTGATTATCTTATATGCAGCATCGGCCAGCAATAATTTCGCTTGTAGAGGTTCCTGATCGTGTGATAGGAGCTGCAGTTGGATAGCTTGCACCAGCTTTGCAACCCAGAAAGAAAGTAAAATTTCATCTGGCATAGATTTGCTATCAAAAACTGCTCTGATACTTCGCTACAGGCGTAGCCGGGGCTGCGGAAACAATCGGGGCAGGATGACTGTCCAAACAGTAATTGTTGTCACTGAAAGAATCTGTTTTTGTAGTGAGTCTTGTAGCGGGTGGGGAGACAATGTGTCCAAAACTGGTTTATCAGCAATATATGGAGAGCTCCAAGTGATCTGTGGGCTCGAAAAGTCTGTGTGGTTCATAGTGTAAGGGCACTGTTGCACACTACATGTCACAGGAGGTTATACGTACAACACACTGTGAGTCACAAATTTAGGCACAACACTCATGATTGGTTTGTTATAGTTGAATGTAGAAAAAGATGTCATACCAGGTGCCATCACAGATGAAGTTGAAAGAGTCCACAATGGCACTGTTGAGAAAACTCCACGGCGTTGTATTTATCTTCCAATTTTATCAAGTTGTTGGTGGTGATGTGTGTAGAAAACCATAGAAAGCCAGTGTATAGCCAGCATTAACACCATGTTGTAGTCTGAAAGCAGGGGAAGGTGAGTGATGTGGAGATGTTGAAGTAAACGGCCACATTGTCCAATCGGACATATGTTGAGTGTCGGATGTCACCAGAATGGTAGGTGTTATACTTATAACACAGAAACCACCATTTCCTTCCACTATTTATATTTTTATTGGAACAAGATATCAAAACACAAAGAAATAGTTTTCGACAATCATGGTAACAGTCATGACAAACGTCCCACACAAACTAGTTAACAGTAGTAGTAGTAGTAGAGGGGTTTTGGACGCACGACAGCAAGGTCTTCAGCGCCCATTCAATAACTAGTTAACAACCAAAGTAAGTAAAAAAATGTACAAAAGAGCAAAGATATTAATATTTTCTGGCAGTACTGCCACAGTTACTACGAAGCCAAAAACATTGGATACCACCCATTACACTATGAGAAATATTTCTGAAAGAAGCTACAGTAATTTCACCCCACAGCAATGCCACTTTGTTTGTATGATTTGTACAAAGCCAGAATCTTTGCATTCCACACTTTACTCTTTGTGAATTATTTCTGAAAGAAGCTGCAGAAAGATCCTGTCACACATCTATCACTTTGTGGAATAGTTACTACAAAACCAAAATCATTGCATTCCATTCATTACACTATAAGTATTATTTCTGCAAGAAGCTGCAGAAAGCTCCTCATACAGCTGCGTCTCTTTGTTGGTATGATTACTACAAAGCCAGATTCCTCACATTCCATTCATTACACTATAAGTATTATTTCTGCAAGAAGCTGCAGAAAGCTCCTCCCACAGCTGCGTCTCTTTGTTGGTATGATTACTACAAAGCCAGATTCCTCACATTCCATTCATTACACTATAAGTATTATTTCTGCAAGAAGCTGCAGAAAGCTCCTCCCACAGCTGCGTCTCTTTGTTGGTATGATTACTACAAAGCCAGATTCCTAACATTTCATCCATTACCCTAAGTGAATTATTTCTGAAAGAAGCTGGAGAAGGCTCATCCTTCAGCAGTGTCTCTTTGTTCTTATGATTACAACAAAGCCAGAAACATCACAATTCACTGATTACTCTATGTGAATTATTTCTCAAAGAGGCCACAGAAAGCTCTTCCCATAGCAGCAACTTTTCGTTGGTATGATTACTACAAAGCCAGAATCATCACATTTCATCCATTACACTATGTGAAGTATTTCTGAGAGAAGCTGCAGAAAGCTCCACCCTCATTTGCGTCTGTATGTTCGTATGATTACTACACAGACAGAATCGTCACATTTCATCCATTACCTTATGTGAGTATTTCTGAGAGAAGCTACTGCAAGCTCACCTTTCATTTGAGTCTTTTTGTTGGTATGGTTACTACAAAGGCAGAATCATCACATGTAATCCATTTCCCCTATGTGAGGTATTTCTGGGAGAAACTGCACAAAGCTCCTCCCTCATAGGTGTCTCTTTGTTGGTTTGATTATTACACAGACAGAATTATTGCATTTCACCCATTACCCTATGTGATACATTTCAGAGAGAGGCTGCAGAAAGCTCCTCCCTCATAGGCGTCTCTTTGTTGGTAAGGTTACTACAAAGCCAGAATCATCGCATTTCATCCATTACCCTATGTGAAGTATTTCAGAGAGAAGCTGCAGAAAGCTTGTACCTCATAGGTGTCTCTTTATTGGTACAGATACTACAAAGAACAAATCATCACAGTTCATCAGTTACCCTATGTGAAGTATTTCTGAGAGAAGCTGCAGAAACCTCCTCCCTAATTTTCGTTTGTTTGTTGGTATGCTTACTACACAGACAGAATCATTACAGTTCATCCATTACCTGATGTGAAGTATTTATGCAAGAAGCTGCAGAAAGTTCCTCCCTCATTCATGTCTGTTTGTTGGTATGGTAACTACACAGAAAGAATCATCGCATTTCATCCATTACCCTAGGTAAAGTATTTCTGTGAGAAGCTGCAGGAAGCTCCTCCCTCATAGGTGTGTCTTTTTTGGTAAGCTTACTACAAAGCCAGAATCATCGCATTTCATCCATTACCCTGTTGTTGTTGTTGTGGTCTTCAGTCCTGAGATTGGTTTGATTGAGCTCTGCGTGCTACTCTATTCTGTGCAAGCTTCTTCATCTCCCAGTACTTACTGCAACCTACATCCTCATGAATGTTCTTAGTGTATTCATCGCTTGGTCTCTCTCTACGATTTTTACTCTCCATGCTGCCCTCAAATGCTAAATTTGTGATCCATTGATGCCTCAAAACATGTCCTACCAACCGGTCCCTTCTTTTTGTCAAGTTGTGCCACAAACTCCTCTTCTCCCCAGTTCTATTCAATACCTCCTCATTAGTTATGTGATCTACCCATCTAATCTTCAGCATTCTTCTGTAGCAATACATGATGAAATCTTCTATTCTCTTCTTGTTCAAACTATTTATCATCCATGTTTCACTTCCATAAATGGTTACACTCCATACAAATACTTTCACAACCGACTTCCTGACACTTAAATCTATACTCAATGTTAACAAATTTCTCTTCTTCAGAAATGGTCTCCTTGCCATTGCCAGTCTATATTTCATATCCTCTCTAATTCGACCATCATCAGTTATTTTACTTCCTAAATAGCAAAACTCCTTTACTACTTTAAGTCTCTCATTTCCTAATCTGATTCCCTCAGCATCACCCGACTTAATTTGACTACATTCCCTTATCCCCATTTTGCTTTTGTTGATGTTCATCTTATATCCTCCTTTCAAGACACTGTCCATTCCCTTCAACTGCTCTTTCAAGTCCTTTGCTGTCTCTGACAGAATTACGAGGGTCAGTCAAAAAGTAATGCCTCCTATTTTTTTCTACGTTTAATTGTCAGGAAATTTAAATGCAATTACATAGGTTGAAAACCACAACATTGAGGATCATTTTGTCATTTTTCAATGTAATCTCCGCCCATCTCTACAGTTTTGGTCCATCTTTGAACAAGGGCATGTATCCCAGCATGGTAAAAATCACAGCTCTGCTTCCTAAGCCATTGACGCACGGATGTTTTGACGGCCTCCTCATCTTCAAAATGAATCCCACGATGAGCTTCTTTTAGTGGCCCGAACAGATGGAAGTCTGATGGTGCCAGGTCAGGGCTGTATGGGGGATGAGGCAAAACTTCCCATCCAATTTTGACAATCTCGTCAGAGGTGTGACGACTGGTGTGTGGTCTTGTATTGTCATGCAAAAGAAGAACATCTGCCATTGATTTTGTTGGGCGAACTCGCTGAAGACGTGCTTTAAGTTTTTTGAGGGTTGTGACGTATTGAACAGAATTTATTGTGCATCCCTGCTCCAAAAAATCAACCAGAATCACACTCTCTGTATCCCAGAAAACTATTGCCATAACTTTCCCTGCCGATCGCACAGTTTTGAATTTTTTCTTCCTCGGCGAGCTTGTGTGACGCCACTCCATTGACTGCCTCTTTGATTCGGGTTCAAAAAAATGCACCCATGTTTCGTCCCCGGTCACAATTTTTTTCAGAAACTCATCTCCCTCCAAACGGAAGCGCTGCAAGTGTTGGGAGGCTATTGTTTTCCTTGCCTCTTTATTCTGATCGGTTAACATTCTTGGAACCCACCGTGCACAAACTTTTGAGTACCCCAGTTGTTTAATAATCGTGATCACACTGCCTTTACTAAGAGAAATAATGCGACACACTTCATCTGCAGTCACCCGACGGTCACCAAGAATGATGTCATCAACTTGCTGAATGTTGTGTGGAGTCACTGCACTCACCGGCCTGCCGCTCCGCTTTTCGTCAGTCAACGGTGTTTGCCCTTCAGCTTCCTTACAACGACGAACCCATCGTCTAACAGTGCTGACATCCACTGTCACAACACCATACACCTTCTTCAGTCTTTCATGAATGCGTATGGGCGTTTCACCTTCTGCATTCAAGAATTCAATCACACAACGCTGTCTCAAACGAACATCGATGTCGGCCATCTTACAAACTTCTGCTGTGCTGCCACCTGTTGACACAGAAAGTTACTACTGCAGTGGATTGCAGAAGAAGGTTTGAGGAATGGCGCCAAATTCAAATTTTTCACTTAACTTAATTTTTTTAAGTAGAAAAAAAAGGGAGGCATTACTTTTTGACCGACCCTCGTACAATGTCATTGGCGAACCTCAAAGTTTTTATTTCTTCTCCATGAATTTTAATAACTACTCCAAAATTTTTCTTTTGTTTCCTTTACTGCTTGCTCAATATACAGATTGAATAACATTGGGGAGAGGCTACAACCCTGTCTCACACACTACCCAACCACTGCTTCCCTTTCATGCCCCTCGACTCTTATAACTGCCATCTGGTTTCTGTACAAATTGTAAATAGCCTTACGCTCCCTGTATATTACCCCTGCCATATTTAGAATTTGAAAGAGAGTATTCCACTCAACTTTGTCAAAAGCTTTCTCCAAGTCTACAAATGCTATAAATGTAGGTTTGCCTTTACTTAATCTCTCTTCCAAGATAAGTCGTAAGGTTAGTATTGCCTCACATGTTCCAACATTTCTGCGGAATCCAAACTGATCTTCCCCAAGGTCCGGTTCTACCAGTTTTTCCATTCGTCTGTAAAGAATTCGAATTAGTATTTTGCAGCTGTGCCTTATTAAACTGATAGATCTTTAATTTTCACATCTGTTAACACTTGCTTTCTTTGGGATTGGAATTATTATTATTATTATTGTTTCTTTCTTATCTCAGACGTTATGTCTGGTCAAAAGTAGAAAGTGATGCTGACCTTGATCAAGTGTGACTTCCTTTTAACTGTACAGTATATGTTATATTGTATTTAGGAACTTTTGGGTAATTGAACATGTATCAAATTTATCGATTTCTGTAGTTGTATATATAAGTTTGGATGTAGCTGTATTGCATTGATGTACTGGTGGATATTGTGTGGTATGACTCCTGTAGTTGATAGTATAATTCTTATAATGTCAACTTTATCCTGATGCCACATATCCTTGACTTCCTCAGCCAGTTGGATGTATTTTTCAGTTATTTATCCTGTTTTCTTTTTATATTTGTTGTATTGGGTATGGATATTTCGATTAGTTGTGTTAATTTCTTCTTTTCATTGGTGAGTATGATGTCAGTTTTGTTATGCAGTGTTGTTTTATCTGTTATAATGGTTCTGTTCCAGTATAATTTGTATTCATCATTCTCCAGTACATTTTTTGTGCATACTTGTATGTGGGAATGTGTAGATTTTATAAGTTTATGTTGTAAGGCAAGCTGTTGATGTATTATTTTTGCTACATTGTCATGTCTTCTAGGGTATACTGTGATGTGATCTACTGTTTCTATTTGATGTTTGCAAAGTCTGCATTTATCTGTTGTGGTATTGGGATCTTTAATAATACGCTTGCTGTAAAATCTGGTGTTTATTGTTTGATCCTGTATTGCAATCATGAATCCTTCCATCTCACTGTATATATTGCCTTTTCTTAGCCATGTGTTGGATGAGTCTTGATCGATGTGTGGCTGTGTTAGATGATACGGGTGATTGCCATGTAGTGTTTTCTTTTTCCAATTTACTTTCTTTGTATCTGTTGATGTTATGTGATCCAAAGGGTTGTAGAAGTGGTTATGATATTGCAGTGGTGTAGCTGATGTATTTATATGAGTGATTGATTTGTGTATTTTGCTAGTTTCTGCTCGTTCTAGAAAGAATTTTCTTAAATTGTCTACCTGTCCATAATGTAGGTTTTTTATTTTTATGTCGATAAATCCCCTTCCTCCTTCCTTTCTGCTTAATGTGAAACTTTCTGTTGCTGAATGTATGTGATGTATTCTATATTTGTGGCATTGTGATCGTGTAAGTGTATTGAGTGTTTCTTGGTCTGTGTTACTCCATTTCACTACTCCAAATGAGTAGGTCAATATTGGTATAGCATAAGTATTTATAGCTTTTGTTTTGTTTCTTGCTGTCAATTCTGTTTTCAGTATCTTTGTTAGTCTTTGCCTATATTTTTCTTTCAGTTCTTCTTTACTATTTGTATTATCTATTCCTATTTTTTGTCTGTATCCTAGATATTTATAGGCATCTGTTTTCTTATAGCTTCTATGCAGTCACTGTGGTTATCCAATATGTAATCTTCTTGTTTAGTGTGTTTCCCCTTGGCTATGCTATTTTTCTTACATTTGGCAGTTCCAAAAGCCATATTTATATCATTGCTGAATACTTCTGTTATCTTTAGTAATTGGCTGAGTTGTTGATTGGTTGCTGCCAGTAGTTTTACATCATCCATGTATAGCAAGTGTGTTATTTTGTGTGGGTTTGTTCCAGTAATATTGTATCCATAATTTGTATCATTTAGCATTTTGAATAGTGGGTTCAGAGCAAGGCAGAACCAGAAAGGACTTACTGAGTATCCTTGGTATATTCCACACTTAATCTGTATTGTCTGTGATGTGATATTATTTGAATTTGTTTGGATAATAAGTGTGGTTTTCCACGTCATGCGCTAACAAAACACTGTAAGAGGAGCAGACACGAAATGGGAAACATTCTAGTGTACACTCACATAAGAGACTTTAAGGAAGGGTAGATTGTTATGACCCAAACCCCGGGAATGAGCATGTCGCAAACAGCGAGGCTGTTTTCCAATTTTTCATTACTATGTTTAGGAACTGTATCAGTTTAGGATCTACTTTGTATATTTCCCATATTTTTAGTAACCATGAGTGGGGTACACTATCAAAAGCTTTTCGGTAATCAATGTATGCATAGTGTAGCGATCTTTGTTTAGTTTTAACTTGATATGTTACCTGTGCATCTATTATCAGTTGCTCTTTACATCCTCATGCCCCTTTGCAACAGCCTTTATGTTATTCATTTATAATTTTGTTCTGTGTTGTATGTGTCATTAATTTCTGTGTAATGACAGAAGTTAATATTTTGTATATTGTTGGTAGGTGGTATTTAGCTGGGTTTGCTGTGTCTGCTTGATCATTAGGTTTCAGATAAGTTATTCCATCTGTAAGTGTATCAGGGAATGTGTATGTGTCTGCAATGTAACTGTTAAATAATTTAAATAAAACAGAAAGAAACTTCCACATGGGAAAAATATATTAAAAACAAAGATTCCAAGACTTACCAAGCGGGAAAGCGCCGGCAGACAGGCACATGAACAAAACACACAAACACACACACAGAATTACGAGCTTTCGCAACTGGCAGTTGCTTCGTCAGGAAGGAAGGAAGGAGCGGGAAAAATGAAAGGATGTGGGTTTTAAGGGAGAGGGTAAGGAGTCATTCCAATCCCGGGAGCGGAAAGACTTCCCTTAGGGGAAAAAAAGGACAGGTGTACACTCGCACACACACACACACACACACACACACACACACACACACACACATATCCATCTGCACATACACAGACACAAGCAGACATATTTAAAGGCAAAGAGTAAGGTCAGAGATGTCAGTCGAGGCGGAAGTACAGAGGCAAAGAAGTTGTTGAAAGACAGGTGAGGTATGAGTGGCGGCAACTTGAAATTAGCGGAGGTTGAGGCCTGGCGGATATCGAGAAGAGAGGATATACTGAAGGGCGAGTTCCCATCTCCGGAGTTCGGATAGGTTGGTGTTGGTGGGAAGTATCCAGATAACTCGGACGGTGTAACACTGTGCCAAGATGTGCTGGCCGTGCATCAAGGCATGTTTAGCCACAGGGTGATCCTCATTACCAACAAACACTGTCTGCCTGTGTCCATTCATGCGAATGGACAGTTTGTTGCTGGTCATTCCCACATAGAAAGCATCACAGTGCAGGCAGGTCAGTTGGTAAATCACGTGGGTGCTTTCACATGTGGCTCTCCCTTTGATCGTGTACACCTTCCGGGTTACAGGACTGGAGTAGGTGGTGGCGGGAGGGTGCATAGGACAGGTTTTACACCGGGGGCGGTTGCAAGGGTAGGAGCCAGAGGGTAGGGGAGGTGGTTTGGGGATTTCATAGGGATGAACCAAGAGGTTACGAAGGTTAGGTGGACGGCGGAAAGACACTCTTGGTGGAGTGGGGAGGATTTCATGAAGGATGGATCTCATTTCGGGGCAGGATTTTAGGAAGTCGTATCCCTGCTGGAGAGCCACATTCAAGGTCTGATCCAGTCCCGGGAAGTATTCTGTTACAAGTGGGGCACTTTTGGGGTTCTTCTGTGAGAGGTTCTGGGTTTGAGGGGATGAGGAAGTAGCTCTGGTTATCTGCTTCTGTACCAGTTTGGGAGGGTAGTTGCGGGATGCGAAAGCTGTTTTCAGGTTGTTGGTGTAATGGTCGAGGGATTCAGGACTGGAGCAGATTCGTTTGCCACGAAGGCCTAGGCTGTAGGGAAGGGACCGTTTGATATGGAATGGGTGGCAGCTGTCATAATGGAGGTACTGTTGCTTGTTGGTGGGTTTGATGTGGACGGATGTGTGCAGCTGGCCATTGGACAGATGGAGGTCAACGTCTAGGAAAGTTGCATGGGATTTGGAGTAGGACCAGGTGAATCTGATGGAACCAAAGGAGTTGAGGTTGGAGAGGAAATTCTGGAGTTGTTCTTCACTGTGAGTCCAGATCATGAAGATGTCATCAATAAATCTGTACCAAACTTTGGGTTGGCAGGCTTGGGTAACCAAGAAGGCTTCCTCTAAGCGACCCATAAATAGGTTGGCATACGAGGGGGCCATCCTGGTACCCATGGCTGTTCCCTTTAATTGTTGGTATGTCTGGCCTTCAAAAGTGAAGAAGTTGTGGGTCAGGATGAAGCTGGCTAAGGTGACGAGGAAAGAGGTTTTAGGTAGGGTGGCAGGTGATCGGCATGAAAGGAAGTGCTCCATTGCAGCGAGGCCCTGGACGTGCGGGATATTTGTGTATAGGGAAGTGGCATCAATGGTTACAAGGATGGTTTCCGGGGGTAACAGACTGGGTACGGATTCCAGGCGTTCGAGAAAGTGGTTGGTGTCTTTGATGAAGGATGGGAGACTGCATGTAATGGGTTGAAGGTGTTGATCTACATAGGAGTTTGATGGAGTCAGGTGAAAGGTTTTGTAGGGGGCCTAGGTCCCTTGTCAAGGATTTACTGTCCTACACTCGTAGTCTCTGCTGGAAATATCACTTTGCCACGAAGAAAAACAATCCTGATCCCACTCCTAATTATCCAACTCCCCAAGACACTATCCAAATTAAACGGTGCCCGGAACAGTTCCATCCTCCATCACAGCGGGACCCACCTCCTCTTCCTCAAAATCACCCTCTCCAAACCTTCCAGGAATTTCTCACATCCAGCCTTGCCTCTCAATCATTCTTGAAAAACCTTAATCCTACTCCCAACATCACCACAGCCGAAGCCCAGGCTATCCGTGATCTGAAAGCTGACCGATCCATCATCATTCTTCCGGCTGACAAGGGTTTCACGACCGTGGTACTTGATCGTCGGGAGTATGAGGCTGAGGGACTGCGTCAGCTTTCAGACAACTCTACATACAAAGTTTGCCAAGGTAATCCCATTCCTGATGTCCAGGCGGAGCTTCAAGGAATCCTCAGAACCTTAGGCCCCCTACAAAACCTTTCACCTGACTCCATCAAACTCCTCACCCCACCGACACCTCGGCCTCCTACCTTCTACCTACTTCCTAAAATTCACAAATCCAAACATCCTGGCCGCCCCATTGTAGCTGGTTACCAAGCCCCCACAGAACGTATCTCTGCCTATGTAGATCAACACCTTCAACCTATTACATGCAGTCTCCCATCCTTCATCAAAGACACCAACCACTTTCTCGAACGCCTGGAATCCGTACCCAGTCTGTTACCCCCGGAAACCATCCTTGTAACCATTGATGCCACTTCCCTATACACAAATATCCCGCACGTCCAGGGCCTCGCTGCAATGGAGCACTTCCTTTCACGCCGATCACCTGCCACCCTACCTAAAACCTCTTTCCTCGTCACCTTAGCCAGCTTCATCCTGACCCACAACTTCTTCACTTTTGAAGGCCAGACATACCAACAATTAAAGGGAACAGCCATGGGTACCAGGATGGCCCCCTCGTATGCCAACCTATTTATGGGTCGCTTAGAGGAAGCCTTCTTGGTTACCCAAGCCTGCCAACCCAAAGTTTGGTACAGATTTATTGATGACATCTTCATGATCTGGACTCACAGTGAAGAACAACTCCAGAATTTCCTCTCCAACCTCAACTCCTTTGGTTCCATCAGATTCACCTGGTCCTACTCCAAATCCCATGCCACTTTCCTAGACGTTGACCTCCATCTGTCCAATGGCCAGCTGCACACATCCGTCCACATCAAACCCACCAACAAGCAACAGTACCTCCATTATGACAGCTGCCACCCATTCCATATCAAACGGTCCCTTCCCTACAGCCTAGGCCTTCGTGGCAAACGAATCTGCTCCAGTCCTGAATCCCTCGACCATTACACCAACAACCTGAAAACAGCTTTCGCATCCCGCAACTACCCTCCCAAACTGGTACAGAAGCAGATAACCAGAGCTACTTCCTCATCCCCTCAAACCCAGAACCTCTCACAGAAGAACCCCAAAAGTGCCCCACTTGTAACAGAATACTTCCCGGGACTGGATCAGACCTTGAATGTGGCTCTCCAGCAGGGATACGACTTCCTAAAATCCTGCCCCGAAATGAGATCCATCCTTCATGAAATCCTCCCCACTCCACCAAGAGTGTCTTTCCGCCGTCCACCTAACCTTCGTAACCTCTTGGTTCATCCCTATGAAATCCCCAAACCACCTCCCCTACCCTCTGGCTCCTACCCTTGCAACCGCCCCCGGTGTAAAACCTGTCCTATGCACCCTCCCGCCACCACCTACTCCAGTCCTGTAACCCGGAAGGTGTACACGATCAAAGGGAGAGCCACATGTGAAAGCACCCACGTGATTTACCAACTGACCTGCCTGCACTGTGATGCTTTCTATGTGGGAATGACCAGCAACAAACTGTCCATTCGCATGAATGGACACAGGCAGACAGTGTTTGTTGGTAATGAGGATCACCCTGTGGCTAAACATGCCTTGATGCACGGCCAGCACATCTTGGCACAGTGTTACACCGTCCGAGTTATCTGGATACTTCCCACCAACACCAACCTATCCGAACTCCGGAGATGGGAACTCGCCCTTCAGTATATCCTCTCTTCTCGATATCCGCCAGGCCTCAACCTCCGCTAATTTCAAGTTGCCGCCACTCATACCTCACCTGTCTTTCAACAACTTCTTTGCCTCTGTACTTCCGCCTCGACTGACATCTCTGCCCTTACTCTTTGCCTTTAAATATGTCTGCTTGTGTCTGTGTATGTGCAGATGGATATGTGTGTGTGTGTGTGTGTGTGTGTGTGTGTGTGTGTGTGTGTGTGTGTGTGTGTGTGTGTGTGTGCGAGTGTACACCTGTCCTTTTCTTCCCCTAAGGGAAGTCTTTCCGCTCCCGGGATTGGAATGACTCCTTACCCTCTCCCTTAAAACCCACATCCTTTCATTTTTCCCTCTCCTTCCTTCCTTCCTGACGAAGCAACTGCCAGTTGCGAAAGCTCGTAATTCTGTGTGTGTGTTTGTGTGTTTTGTTCATGTGCCTGTCTGCCGGCGCTTTCCCGCTTGGTAAGTCTTGGAATCTTTGTTTTTAATATGTTAAATAATTTAGTTAGATATGAATGTATGAGGTGCTCTTTTATTTTTTACAGGGGCTTTCCAATTGTGAGTAGAATTAATTGCTTTGGTGATTTCATGATGCAAAATTATCACTTCAGGCTTTTGTGGTATCATCTTGTATGTGTGTGTTTCTGCTTCTATCCACCGTGCATGACTGTTACGTTGTGCCGGGTTTGACCATATGTTGCTCCAGAAGTGTTCCATGTCTGTTATGTTTGGTGGATTGTCTATTTTAATGTGTGTGTTAACTATTGTCTGGTCAAATTTCTTTTGGTTTGTGTTGAATGTTTGGTTTTGTTTCCTTCTATTTTCACTTTTTTTTTGTATCTTCTAAGTCATTTGGCCAGTGCTTGTAATTTCTGCTTCTTTTCACCTAATTGCTCTATCGCTTCTTGTTGTAGAATTTTACCTAACCTTTTTCGTTTTTTTTTCTGACATTTGATGTCTTATAAATTGTGTTAGCTGTCTGATGTCATTTCTCAGTTTTTCTATTCTGATCTGTAGCCTGTGTTGCCATGCAGGTTTTGTGGGTTTCTTCTATGTGTTTGTTGGTTCTGATCTCTGAATAGTGTGTATGTTCAGTGTAGTGAGTGCTCCTATATAAACCAGTAGTTGTAACTCTTCCATAGTTGTGTTTTCATTTATTTTGTTGTGTATGATTGTTTTGATAGTTGTTATTGTTGTTTCAACTTGTCAGTTATTTGGCGGTCTGTGAAATAATGGTCTAATGTCTGTATCTGTGTCTTTGTTTCTGTATGTGTCAGCTGAAATTTTTCTTCTATAACTAACATGCGTGTCACTTCGTGTCATAATTGTACTTGTTCTGGTGGCAGTCTTAAGATGTAGTTTTCCTCTGATTGTATAATTGATACCTGTTGTTCATTGTTTGTTTGCTCTGGGATGTGTGAGTCCATTACTGTATTTTCTTCTTCTTCTGGGTGCACATTATTTTATTAATATTTTTATTATTATTATTATTTCATTATTATTATTATTATTATTAGTATTATTATTATAATATAAAACCATTACACTATGTGAAGTATTTCTGAGGGAAGCTGCAGAAAGCTACTCCCTCATTTGCGTCTGTTTGTTGGTATAATTACTACACAACCAGGAACATCGCATTTCATCCATTACCCTAAGTGAAGTATTTCAGAGAGAAGCTGCAGGAAGCTCCTCCCTCACTTGAACATGTTTGTTGGTGTGATTAGTACACAGACAAAGTCATTACATTTTTACCATTACCTGATGTGAAGTTATTATGAGAGAAGCTACAGAAAGCTCTTCCCTCATTTGTGTTTGTTTACTGGTATGGTTACTATGAAGCCAGAATCATCGCATTTCATCTGTTACCCTAAGTGAAGTATTTCTAAAAGAAAATGCAGAACGCTCATCTCCCACTTGCATCTGTTTGTTGGTATGATTAGTACACAGACACAATCATTACATTTCATCCATTACTTGAAGTGAAGTATTTCTGAGGGAAGCTACAGAAAGCTCCTCCCTCATTTGCGTTCGCTTGCTTGTATGGTTAATACAAAGCCAGAATCATCGCATTTCATCTATTACCCTATGTGATGTATTTCGGACGGAAGCTGCAGAAAGCTCCTCCCTCACTTGTATCTGTTTGTTGGTATGGTTAGTACATGGACATAATCATTACATCTCATCCATTACCTGATGTGAAGTATTTTTGAGGGAAGCTGCAGAAAGCTCCTCCCGCACTTGCATCTGTTTGTTGGTATGATTAGTATACCGACACAATTATTACATTTCATTTATTCCATGATGTAAAGTAGATCTGAGGGAAGCTACAGAAAGCTCCTCCCTCATTTGCATCAGTTTGTTGGTATGGTTACTACAAAGCGAGAATTGTCGCATTTTATCTATTACCCTATGTGAAGTATTTCTGAGAAAAACTACAGGAAGCTCCTACCTAATTTGTGTTTGATTCTTGGTATGGTTACTACAAAGCTAGAATCATAACATTTCACCTATTACCCTATGTGAAGTTTTCCAGAGAGAAGCTGCAGAAAGCTCCGCCCTCACTTGAATCTGTTTGTTGGTATGATTGGTACACGGACAAAATCATTACATTTCATCCATTACGTGTTGTGAAGTATTTCTGAGGGAAGCTCCAGATAGCTCCTCCCTCATTTGTGTTGTTTGTTTGTATGGTTACTACAAAGCCAGACTCATCGCATTTCATCTATTAACCTAAGTGAAATATTTTTGGAAGCAGCTTCATGAAGCTCCTCCCCCACTTGCAACTATTTGTTGGTATGATTAGTACACAGACACAATAATTACATTTCATCCATTACCTGTTGTGAAGTACTTCTGAGGGAAGCTACAGAAAGCTCCTCCCTCATTTCCGTTTGTATGTTGGTATGGTTACGACAAAATCAGAATCATCGCTTTTCATCCATTCCCCTATGTGATGTATTTCAGAGAATATGTGCAGAAATCTCCTACCTCACTTGCATCACTGTGATGGTATGACTAGTACACAGACACAATCATTATATTTCATCCATTACCTGATGTGAAATACATCTGAGGGAACCTACAGAAAGCATTTCCCTCATTTGCGTTTGTTTGTGGGTATGGTTACTACAAAGCCAGAATCATTACATTTCATCCATTACATGACGTGAAGTATTTCTGAGAGAAGCTACAGAAAGCTCCCCCCTCATTTGCGTTTCTTTGTTGGTATGGTTACTACAAACCCAGAATCATTGCATTTCATACACTACTCTATGTGATGTATTTCAGAGAGAAGCTGCAGCAAGCTTCTCCCTCACTTGCATCTGTTTGTTGGTATGATTAGAGCACAGATACAATCATTACATTTCATTCATTACCTGATGTGAAGTATTTATGAGAGAAGCTACAGAAAGCTCCTCCCTCATTTGTGTTTGTATGTTTGTATGGTCACTACATGCCACAATCATTGCATTTCATCCATTACCCTACGTTAAATATTTCAGAGAGTAACTGCAGAAAGCTGCTCTCTCACATGCATCTGTTTGTTAGTATGATTAGAGCACAGATACCATCATTATATTTTATCCATTACCTGATAAGAAGTATTTATGAGAGAAGCTGCAGAACGCTCCTCCCACACTTGCATCTGTTTGTTGGTATGATTAGCACACGGACACAAACATTAGATTTCATCCATTACCTTATGAGAAGTATTTCTGAGGGAAGCTACAGAAAGTTCTTCCCTCATTTGTGTTTGTTTGTTGGTATGGTTACTACAAAGCCCGAATCATAGTTTTTCATCTATTACCCTATGTGATATAATTCAGAGTGGAGCTGCAGAAAGTTCCTCGCTCACTTGCATCTGTTTTTTGGTATGGTTCCTACAAAGCCATAATCATTACATTTCATTTATTAACCTATGTGGATTATTTTTGAGAATAGCTACAGACAGCTCCTCTATCATTTGCGTTTGTTTGTTGGTATGGTTACTACAAAGCCAGGAACATCGCATTTCATCTATTACGCTATGAGAAGTATTTCTGCGAAGAGCTACAGAAAGCTAATCCCTCATTTGCGTTTCTTTGTTGGTATGGTTACTACAAAGCCAGAATCATTGCATTTCATGCATTACCATATGTGATGTATTTCAGACAGATCAGCAGAAAGCACCTCCCTCACTTGCTTCTGTTTGTTGGTATAATTAGTGCAGAGACACAATCATTACATTTCATCCATTAACTGATGTGAAGTATTTATGAGAGAAGCTGCAGAACTCTCCTCCCTCATTTGCGTCTGTTTGTTGGTATGGTCCCTACAAAGCAAGAATCATTGAATTTCATCCATTACCATATGTGAAGTATTTCTGAGAGAAGCTGCAGAGCGTTCCTCCCTCACTTGCATCTGTTTGTTGGTATGAATAGTACACAGACACAAACATTATATTTCATGCATTACCTGATGTAATGTATTTCTGAGGGAAGCTACAGAAACCTCCCCACTCATTTGCGTTTGTTTTTTGGTATTCTTACTACAAAGACAGAATCATTGCATTTCATCCATTACCCTATGTGATGTATTTCAGAGAGAAGCTGCGGAAAGCTCCTCCCTCACTTGCATTTTTTTTGGTGTGATTAGCACAGAGACACAATCATTACTTTTCATCCATTTCCTGATGTGAAGTATTTTTGATGGAAGCTACAGAAAGCTCCTCCCTCATTTGCATTTGTTTGTTGGTATTGTTACTACAAAGCCAGAAATATTGCATTTCATCTATTACGCCATGAGAAGTATTTCTGAGAAGAGCTACAGAAAGCTATTACCTCATTTGCGTTTCTTTGTTGGTATTGTTACTACAAAGCCAGAATCATTGCATTTCATCCATCACCCTATGTGATATATTTCAGACAGAAGCTGCAGAAAGCTCCTCCTTCACTTGCAACTGTTTGTTGGTATGATTAGTACACAGACACAAACATTACATATCATCCAATACCTGATGTGAGGTATTTGTGAGGGAAGCTACAGAAAGCTCCTCCCTCATTTGCGTTTGTTTGTTGGTATGGTCACTACAAAGCCACAATCATTGCATTTCATCCATTACTCTATGTGAAATAATTGCGAGAGAAGCTGCAGAGTGCTTCTCCCTCACTTGCATCTGTTTGTTGGTATGATTAGTACACAGACACAATCATTACATTTCATCCATTACCTAATGTGAAGTGATTCTGAAGGAAGCTACAGAAAGCTCCTCCCTCATTTGCATTTGTTTTTGGTATGGTAACTACAAAGCCAGAATCATGGCATTTCATACATTACCCAATGTGAAGTATTTCTGAGAGAAGCTGCAGAACTCTCTGCCTAATTTGCACCTGTTTGTTGGTAAGTTTAGTTCACAGACACAATCATTTCATTTTTACCATTACCTGATGTGAAGTTATTATGAGAGAAGCTACAGAAAGCTCCTCCATCATTTGTGTTTGTTTGTTGGTATGTTTACTACAAACCCAGAATCATAGCATTTCATCTATTACCCTATGAGAAGTATTTCTGAGAAAAGCTACAGAAAGCTCCTAACTCATTTGCGTTTATTTGTTAGTATGGTTACTACAAAACCAGAATCATCGTAATTCATCCATTACCCCATGTGATGTATTTCAGGGAGAAGCTGCAGAAAGCTCCTCCCTCACTTGCATCTGTTTGATGGTATGATTAGTACACAGACACAATCATTACATTTCATCCATTACCTGATGTGAAGTATTTCTGAGGGAACCTACAGAGGGCTCCTCCCTCATTTGTGTTTGTTTGTTGGTATGGTTACTACAAAGCCCGCATCATCGTTTTTCATCTATTACCCTATGTGATATATTTCAGAGAGGAGCTGCAGAAAACTCCTCCCTCACATGCATCTGTTTGTTGGTATGGTTCCTACAAAGCCAGAATCATTGCATTTCATTTATTAACCTATGTGAATTATTTCTGAGAATAGCTACAGACAGCTCCTCTCTCATTTGCGTTTGTTTGTTCTTATGTTTACTACAGACCCAGATTCATCGCATTTCATCTATTACCCTATGAGAAGTATTTCTGAGAAAAGCTACTTAAAGCTCCTCACTCATTTGCATTTGTTTGTTGGTATGGTTACTGCAAAGCCAGTATCATCACATTTCATCTCTTACCCTATGTGATGTATTTCAGAGTGAAGCTGCAGAAAGCTCCTCCCTCACTTGCATCTGTTTGTTGGTATTATTAGTACATGGACACAATCTTTTTATTTCATCCATTACCTGATGTGAATTATTTCTGAGGGAAGCTGCAGAAAGCTCCTCCGTGACTTGCATCTGTTTGTTGGTATCAGTAGTACACAGACAAAATCATTACATTTCATCCATTGCCTGATGTGAAGTATTTCTGAGGGAATCTTCCGGAAGCTTCTCCCCCCATTTGCATTTATTTGTCGGTTTGGTTACTAAAAGACACAATCATTGCATTTCATTTATTACTTTGTGTGAAATATTTCTGAGAAAACCTACAGGAAGCTCCTCACTAATTTGCATTTGATAGTAGGTGGGGTTTCTACAAAGCCAGAACATCTTGTATCATCTATAACCCAATATGAAGTTTTTCAGAGAGAAGCTGCAGAAAGCTCCTCCCTCACTTGCATCTGTTTGTTGGTGTGATTAGTACACAGACACAAACATTACATATCATCCAATACCTGATTTGAGGTGTTTGTGAGGGAAGCTACAGAAAGCTCCTCCCTCATTTGCGTTTGTCTTTTGATATTGTTACTACAAAGACAGAATCATTGCATTTGAGCCTTTGCCTTATGTGATTTATTTCAGAGAGAAGCTGCAGAAACCTCCTCTCTCCCTTGCATCTGTTTGTTGGTATGATTAGTACACAGACACAAACATTACATGTCATCCATTACCTGATGTGAAGTATTTCTGAGGGAAGCTACAGAAAGCTCCTCAATAACTTGTGTTTGTTTGTTGGTATGGTTACTACGAAGCCAGAATCATCACATTTCATCTATTACTCATATGTTAATTATTTCTGAGAGAATCTACAGAAAGCTCCTCCGTTATTTGATTGTTTTTATGGTTACTACAAAGCCAAAATCATCGCATTTCATCCATTACCCTATGTTATATGTTTCAGAGAGAAGCTGCAGAAAGTTCCTCGCTTACTTGCACCTGTTTGTTGGTATCATTAGTAAACAGGCACAATCATTACATTTCATCCATTACCTGATGTGAATTATTTCTGAGGAAAGCTACAGAAAGCTCCTCCCTCATTTGCGTTTGTTTGTTGGTATGGTTAATACAAAGCCAGAATCATTGCATTTCATCTATTACCCTATGTGAATTATTTCTGAGGGAAGCTACAGAAAGCTCTTAACTCATTTGCGTTAGCTTGTTGGTATTGTTACTACAAAGCCAGAATCATCGCATTTCATCCATTACCCCATGTGTTGTATTTCAGAGAGAAGGTGCAGAAAGCTCCTCCCTCACTTGCATCTCTTTGTTGGTATGATTAGTACACAGACACAATCATTACATTTCATCCATTACCTGATGTGAAGTATTTCTGAGGGAAGCTACAGAGAGCTCCTCCCTCATTTGCGTTTGATTGTTGGTATTGTTACTACAAAGCCAGAATCATCGCATTTCATCCATTACCCCATGTGTTGTATTTCAGAGAGAAGGTGCAGAAAGCTCCTCCCTCACTTGCATCTCTTTGTTGGTATGATTAGTACACAGACACAATCATTACATTTCATCCATTACGTGATGTGAAGTATTTCTGAGGGAAGCTACAGAGAACTCCTCCCTCATTTGCGTTTGATTGTTGGTATTGTTACTACAAAGCCAGAATCATCGCATTTCATCCATTACCCCATGTGTTGTATTTCAGAGAGAAGGTGCAGAAAGCTCCTCCCTCACTTGCATCTCTTTGTTGGTATGATTAGTACACAGACACAATCATTACATTTCATCCATTACCTGATGTGAAGTATTTCTGAGGGAAGCTACAGAGAGCTCCACCCTCACTTGCGTTTGTTTGTTGGTATGGTTACTACAAAGCCAGAATCATCGCATTTCATCTATAACCAATGTGAAGTATTTCTGAGAAAAGTCACAGAAAGCTCCTCCCTCATTTGCGTTTGATTATTGGTATTGTTACTACAAAGACAGAATCAATTCATTTCATCCATTACCCTATGTGATGTATTTGAGAGAGAAGCTGCAGAAACCGCCTCCCTCACTTGTATCTGTTTCTTGGTATGATAAGTACACAGAGACAATCATTACATTTCATCCAGTGTTGTGTGGTGTGTTGGGCTTTTTGGGCGCTCAACATCGAGGTCATCAGTGCCCTTACACACATTAAAAAGAACGAACGTGGACAGACCTAAAAAAACTAAAGCATACACTCAAAGAAAGCAGGAAAAGAAGATAAATGGTACATAAGTAAGTAAAACCTAAGGAAAGGGGAAACATAGCAACAAGAATGTCACAGGAAATTGTTATTGGCTGCCCACTTACATAAAATATCCGGTAGCTTGTCACACAGCGAGCAAATTAAAATCCTCTCCCTAAATTCTTTGTAAAAACATTTGACATGTCACAGAACTTTAAAACTTTAGCCACATTCGTCCGAGTAGTGCCTAAAAGAGATGGCATATCCACTGGCAAGTCAGCTGCGGCCCGCTGGTCAGAATATAAAACGCGATCCTATAAAACGTGGCGCATAGTGACCTGGACGCCGTAAGCACCACACATTGAGGGTCCTCTCGCTGGAGCAGGTCGCCATGTGTCATAGGGCTGTGCCTATTTGTAGCCGAGTGTGGAGAACCTCATCCCGTCGATGGGGCTGAAAGGAAGTACACCACACACGCATTGTGGGGTTGACTATACAGAGCTTTCTGTCAGTCACTTCCATCCACTCATCCTCCCACCAACGCTTAACCCGTGAGCTCAACAGCAAGGTGAGTGCGTGCAAGGGGATAGCACACTGAGATACTTGTGGGGCAAGACACGCCTCCTTGGCTGCGAGATCTGTCCTTTCATTCCCAGCAATGCCGACATGCCCCGGAACCCAGCAGAAAGCTACAACCTTCCCCAGTCGCTGTAGTCAGAGGAGGGCGTCCTGGATGATCTGGACAGTTTTGTCTGCCGGATACAACAGTTGCAATAAGTGAAGGGCACTGAGTGAATCGGAAGAGACAAGAAATTTAGCAGAGGAAGAATGTCTCGTGCTCCAGTGGCCGCAAGATCGCAGACAATTCTGCACCAATGACAGCGAAAGTCTGAGGCAGGTGGACCTTGAAGACACGATCTGGAAAAACAACTAAGCACCCAACAGAATCCCCTTGTTTTGACCCATCCATAAAAACAGCTGCATAGTCGTGATGCTCAGATAAAATGGCAGAAAATGCTGCATTAAAAACGGTGGCAGGAGTGCAATCTCTCTTCTACTGCAATAAATCTAAAATCACTCCGGGCCTCTTCAGTAACCAGCGTGGCAGGCAGTTAAAACCCTGGATTTGGGGTTGTACAGACTCCACACCGAGGGACTCTAGTTCATGGATCCCAAACGGCAACGTTGCCCGGGGATGGCGGGAAAATAGCGGTCCTGAGGTGGATGGGCAACAAGATAGTGATCAGGTGAGCTGGGAGCTGCAAGAAACTTACAAGCCTGGCGCACCAGCAGGAGCTGCTGCCAGATGGTAGGTGGTGGTTCCCCAGCCTCAGCACAGAGGCTGCGTATGGGACTGGTCCGATAAGCACCCGTGGCCAGTCGAATCCCAGCATGGTGAACAGCGTCAAGGATCTGCAAATAAGAAGGCCTCGCTGACCCATATACTGTGCACCCATAGGCCAACCGTGAACGCATGAAAGCTCGGTAAAACTGAAGGAGACGCACCCTGTCCGCTCCCCAAGACCTGTGGCTGAGGCACTTGAGGATGTTGAGTGCCTTCAGGGTAAAATGTAGGACAGTATCCCCCATATGCAAGGCAGGCAAAGTAAAAAGTCTACGAGAACGATTAAAATAAACACAAACACACTTATCGGCAGAGAACCAAAAACCCGTCTTTGCAGCCCACTCCTCTAACCGCCGCACTGTTAGCTGCAACTGACGGCTCATGGTTGCAACACTGGAGGAGGAACAGAAAATAGCAAAGTCATCCACAAATAAGGAGCACTGTACTGGACTCCTCACTGTAGACGTTATACTGTTGATGGCTATGGCAAAGAGGGTAACGCTTAAATTGCTGCCCTGGGGGACACTGTTCTCTTGCTCAAAGCGATCAGACAGTGTGTTACCAATGCGGGTCCGAAAAAACCGCTGAGACAGGAAAGACCGAATGAAAATTGGGAGGCGGCCACGAAAGCCCCATTGATGCAGTTGTGCAAGAATACAGTATCTCCAAGTAGTATCATATGCCTTACTGATATCAAAGAAGATACCAAAACAGTGATACTGATGGATAAAAGCCTGCTGAATAGCCGTCTCTAGGAGGGTCAGGTTGTCGACCGTGGACCGAAATTTTCGGAATCCACACTGAAAGTGGCTTAGGAGCTGTCTGGTCTCTAACAGCCAGACCAGACACCAGTTAACCATCCGTTCCAGGGTCTTTCTGACACAGCTTGTCAAGGAGATACTACAACAACTACTGGGACATGTGCAGTCCTTTCCCGGTTTGAGGAGAGGGATGAGGATTGCATCCCGCCACGAGGTGGGGAACACTCCTGTCTGCCATATGAGATTAAAACATTCGAGGAGGATTTCCCTTGACACCACTGGCAGATGTCGAAACATGGAGTACCAGACGCGGTCGTAACCCAGTGCAGTGTCAGATGTCTCACTAAGAGCCGATTCAAGGTCCCACATGGAGAAAGGGGTGTTGTACACCTCAGAACTGTTTGACCAAAAGTCCAAGTTCGCTCTTTTGACAGTCGCCCAGTAGCAACGAAATGCTGGATCCTGATTTGCAGTGGCAGTACTTTGTGCAAAATGCTCTGCCAGCGTCTCAGCAATGGCTCTGGGTGTCGTTTGGAGGCATCCCTGATTCAGGACAGCAGCTACCGGTAAACGGCTATGTTTACCGGAAATCCTCCGGATGGCTTCCCATACTTTTGTGGAACAAGTGGAATGGTTGATGGAGTCCAGGAATGCCTGCCACGACCTCTTCTTGCTCTCTCATATAATCCGATGACACTTTGCCCTCACCACCCGAAAAGCTGCAAGGTTCTCTACAGTTGGCCGGCATTTGAACCTACGCAGAGCTGCCCGCCTAGCCCTGATTGCACAGCGGCATTCCTCGCTCCACCAAGGGACAGGCTGCCGCTTCGGTTGTCCTGTGGACTGTGGGATGGACGCTTCAATGGGGCGGTGGATCACTTCAGTAATATGATCCACCCATTCCTGGACACTGGGCGAGTTGACTATACGGTGCCCAGTTGGCTCTACCGAGCACCCATCGAGGCGGTTTCCTTTCTGGTTCCACTGCATGTGGCAGGTGAATCCGGATGGGGAAGTGATCACTGCCATGTAAGTCATTAACCACGTCCCATGCAGCAGTGTGGGCGATGGCTAGAGAGCAAAGCCAGAGATCAATGGCAGAGTATGACCCAATTGCAATGCAAAAATGTGTGCTTTGACCTGTATTTAGCAAATGGGCACTGGTAGACAGAAGAAGCCTCTCAATTGCTCTACCCCTGGGGCAAGTACTCACAGAGCCCCAAAGCATATTGTGTGCATTAAAATCACCAAAGAGGATGAAGGGGTGGGCAGCTGTGTAAGAAGACCACTGAGAGCCTCTTCGTCAAGCACATCATGTGGGGGCAGGTAAAGCGAACATACTGTTAGCATATGGCGCACATGTATTAATATTGCAACTGCCTGTAAATCTGTCGTGAGGGAGAGAGGCGAGGAGTGGTAGTCGGTGTTGACGAAGATACCTACTCCTCCTTGAGCTCTCTGTCCACTCAGGTCGTCCTTTTTGTGGAGGACATAACCACGTAGCTCTGGGGTGATGTTTCACTGAAATTTGTCTCTTGCAGACATACACACACAGGTCTATGCTGAATCAATAGACGTAGTTCCTCCACATGTGTCCTGAACCCTTGCAGGTTCCATTGTAGTATGGGAGCCATCACGATGGTTGTATTTTCTGCCTCTCTTTCTGCCGAGGTAGGTGACTGCAGCGGGTGGAGGCTCAGTCTTGGGGCGAGATGATTGCCCCATATTCCCAGACTCCATCAGCTCTGGGGAAGAGTCTGATGAAGCGTCTAGCGGGACCACATTAACATGATCTGAGGGTTTACCAGCCGATTTAATCTGCTGGTGCTGCTTCACATGGGCTTTCCTTTGTCTAGAGGGCTTTGCTGGAACCGGAGCTGGGGCGCTTATGACCATGCTGGGCTTTGGAACAGCCTCAGCAGTTGGAAATGCCTAGGGCTCTTCAATGTGAGCTACTGTACCTTTCTCTGCTGTTCTAGGATGGGCTAAAGGCGCAGATACAGTTGCTGCCTTGCAAGTGCACTGACATGTGCAGGTGTTCGTGTCAGCAGTAACAACCTCAGTCTGTGTAGATGCATCGACTTTCAGAGGTGGCTTCTGAACAATGGAAGCAAAGGACGTAACAAATGTGAAGGGCTGCATGGACTTAAAGATCTTTTTGGCTTCACCGTAGGGGATACGCTTAGTTGTTTTTATTTCTTGTATTTTACGTTCCTCTAGGAAGATTCTACAGTCCCTACTAGAAAAAAAATGTTGGCTTTCAGAACAGTTTACACATCTGACAGGCGACGAACAGTCAATTCCGTCATGGGCAGTCTTACTACAGTTGCCACACATCGCTTCCCCCCTACACCCTAGAGTTGTATGCCCAAAACGCTGGGACATAAGACTGGACGTTTACTCAAAGAAATCCTGCCTTGATGTGTTCTGGGAGCTTGGGGGTACTGAAAGTAAGAATGAAGGAGTCTGATTGCACCAGGTTCCCATCCACACTTTTTATGATGTTCTGAACATCAAAAATTCCCTCCTGAGCCCACTCACTCTTTAATTCTTCTACAGGAATGTCCACGAGATCCCTACAGGTAACAACACCCTTACTGGAATTCCGGGTGCTGTGAAGCTCTGTGTCGATAGTGTATTCCCACAAGCTTTTAGCTGTTTGAAGGTTAACTGCTTGCTGAGCAGTTGATGTTTCAACAAGCACTGTCCCATTCCGTAAACGCTTCACTGATTTTAAAGTTCCAGCTATTCCTTCTAGACACTTTTAGATATAGAATGGCAAAACCTTTTCAAAGGAACCCTCTTTCCTTTTTATAATTAAAAACACATTCTGGTTTTCAGTATGTGCTCTGTTACTCTGAACTGCTCTACGTTTGCTGATGCCGGAGTCAGGAGGACTGGCTAAACTAGCCCCCTTGTTGGATTGGGCGGTAGTGCCTACCAGCGGTCCAACCATCCCACTGGCCATCGTAAAAATTAGAAGGAGGAAAAGAGGAAGAATTCGTGGTATACATGGTCGTACCACGAGCAGCTAGGGAAACGTACATCCAACCAGACAGAGCCCTGCATGCCTGGATAAGCCTTGCACAACTGAGGTGCGGCAGGTTGCCCAGAGGTTGCCCGCTACCAACTGTTCCACCTCAACAGCCATGCATTTTTCGGCGTGCAGCACACCTTAAGATTGAAAGTTTTTATATAGAGGTATGTATGGTCCTTGCGATACAAGCAACCAAGCCAAGATTCCCGGTCCCCACGAAAAAACAACGTTCCACCGTAGCACCAAACGGTAGTCGCTGAAGCATGCACAGAGCTTGCGGTATAAGCAGACTGGCGGCTCACACCAGTCCACAGCTCGAGGACCCTGGGTTCGCCAAGCATGTACCCAGCAAATGAATGCTGAGCCCCCTGAGGGATACATTTCATCCATTACCTGAAGTGAAGTACTTCTGAGGGAAGCTGCAGAAAGCTCCTCCCTCATTTGCAACTGTTTGTTGGTATGGTTACCACAAAGCCATAATCAACACATTTCATCTATTACCCTATGTGAAGTATTTCTGAGGGAAGCTACAGAGAGCTCCTCCCTCATTTGCATTTGACTGTTGGTATTGTTACTACAAAGCCAGAATCATTGCATTTCATCCATTACCCTATGTGATGTATTTCAGAGAGAGGCTGCAGATAGCTCCTCCCTCACTTTTATCGGTATGATTACTACACAGACCCAAACATTACATTTCATTCATTACCTGATATGAAGTATTTCTGAGGGAAGCTACATAAAGCTCCTCCCACATTTGAGTATGTTTGTTGGCATGGTAACTACAAAGATAGAATCATTGCATTTCATCCATTACTTTGTGTGTTGTATTTCAGAGAGGAGCTGCAGAAAGCTCCTCCCTCACTTGAATCTATTTGTTGGCAT
This sequence comes from Schistocerca gregaria, assembly GCF_023897955.1. NCBI lineage: Eukaryota > Metazoa > Arthropoda > Insecta > Orthoptera > Acrididae > Schistocerca > Schistocerca gregaria. The sequence continues at coordinate 48,331,874 of NC_064927.1, forward strand.
GATTAATACACAGACACAATCATTACATTTCATCCATTACCTGATGTGAAGTATTTCTAAGGGAAGCTACAGAACGGTTCTCCCTCATTTGAGTTTGTTTGTTGGTATGGTTAATACAAAGCCAGAATCATCGCATTCCTTCTATTACCCTATGTGAACTATTTCTGACAAAATCTACAGAAAGCTACTCCCTAACTTGCATTTGTTTGTTGGTATGATTTCTACAAAGCCAGTGTCATTGCATTTCATCCATTACCCTATGTGAAGTATTTCTGAGAAAAGCTACAGAAAGCTCCGCTCTCATTTGCGTTTGTTTGTTGGTATGGTTACTACAAAGCCATAATCATCGCATTTCATTTATTGCCCTATGTGAAGTATTTCTGAGAAAAGCTGTACAATGTTCTTCCCTCACTTGCATCTGTTTCTTGGTATGGTTAGTACACTAGCACAATCATTACATTTCATTCATTACCTAATGTTAAGTATTTCTGAGGGAAGCTACAGAAAATTCCTCCCTCATTTGTGTTTGTTTGTTTGTACAGTTAATACAAAGACAGAATCTTCGCATTTCATCTATTACAATATGAGAAATTATTCTGAAAAAAGCTTCAGAAAGCTCCTCCCTCAATTTTGTTTGATTGTTGGTTGGGATACTACAAAACCAAAATCAATGAATTTCATCCATTACCCTATGTGATGTATTTCAGAGAGAGGCTGCTGAAAGCACCTACGTCACATGCATCTTTTGTTGGTATGATTAGTACACAGACACAATCATTACATTTCATCCATTACCTGATGTAAATTATTTCTAAGGGAAGATACACAACGGTTCTCCCTCATTTGCGTTAGTTGGTTGGTATTGTTATTACAAAGCCAGAATCATTGCATTTCATCTATTACCCTATGTGATGTATTTCAGAGATAAGCTGCAGAAAGCTCCTCCCTCACTTGCACCTGTTTGTTGGTATCATTAGTACACAGACACAATCATTACATTTCATCCATTACCGCATGTGAAGTATTTCTGAAGGAATCTACAGAAATCTTCTCCCTCATTTGCGTTTGTTGTTTGTATGGTTACTACAAAGCCAGAATCTTCGCATTTCATCGATTACAATATGAGATGTTATTCTGAGAAAGGTACAGAAAGCTCCTCCCTCATTTGTGTTTGATTGTTGTTAGGGATACTACAAAGCCAGAATCAATGAATTTCATCCATTACCCTATGTGATGTATTTCAGAGAGAGGCTGCTGAAAGCACCTACCTCACATGCATCTTTTGTTGGTATGATTAGTACACAGACACAATCATTACATTTCATCCATTACCTGATGTGATTTATTTCTGAGGGAAGCTACAGAAAGCACATCCCTCGTCTACGTCTACGTCTACATGACTACTCTGCAATTCACATTTAAGTGCTTGGCAGAGGCTTCATCGAACCACAATCATACTATCTCCCTACTATTCCACTCCCGAACAGTGAGCGGGAAAAACGAACACCTAAACCTTTCTGTTCGAGCTCTGATTTCTCTTATTTTATTTTGATGATCCTTCCTACCTATATAGGTTGAGCTCAACAAAATATTTTCGCATTCGGAAGAGAAAGTTGGTGACTGAAATTTCGTAAAAAGGTCTCGCCGCGACAAAAAACGTCTATGCTGTAATGACTTCCATCCCAACTCGTGTATCATATCTGCCACACTCTCTCCCCTATAACGCGATAATACAAAACGAGCTGCCCTTTTTTGCACACTTTCGATGTCCTCCGTCAATCCCACCTGGTAAGGATCCCACACCGCGCAGCAATATTCTAACAGAGGACGAACGAGTGTAGCATAAGCTGTCTCTTTAGTGGAATTGTTGCATCTTCTAAGTGTCCTGCCAATGAAACGCATCCTTTGGCTCGCCTTCCCGACAATATTATCTATGTGGTCCTTCCAACTGAAGTTGTTCGTAATTTTAATACCCAGGTACTTAGTTGAATTGACAGCCTTGAGAATTGTACTATTCATCGAGTAATCGAATTTTAACGGATTTCTTTTGGAACTCATGTGGATCATCTCACACTTTTCGTTATTTAGCGTCAACTGCCACCTGACACACCATGCAGCAATCTTTTCTAAATTGCTTTGCAGCTGATACTGGTCTTCGGATGACCTTACTAGACGGTAAATTACAGCATCATCTGCGAACAGTCTAAGAGAACTGCTCAGATTGTCACCCAGGTCATTTATATAGATCAGTAACAGTAGAGGTCCCAGGATGCTTCCCTGGGGAACACCTGATATCACTTCAGTTTTACTCGATGATTTGCCGTCTATTACTACGAACTGCGACCTTCCTGACAGGAAATCACGAATCCAGTCACACAACTGAGACGATACCCCATAGCTCCACAGCTTGATTAGAAGTCGCTTGTGAGGAACGGTGTCAAAAGCTTTCCGGAAATCTAAAAATACGGAATCAACTTGAGATCCCCTGTCGATAGCGGCCATTACTTTGTGCGAATAAAGAGCTAGCTGCGTTGCACAAGAGCGATGTTTTCTGAAGCCATGCTGATTACGTGTCAATAGATCGTTCCCTTCGAGGTGATTCATAATGATTGAATACAGTATATGCTCCAAAACCCTACGACAAACCAACGTCAATGATATAGGTCTGTAGTTAAATGGATTACTCCTACTACCCTTCTTGAACACTGGTGCGACCTGCGCAATTTTCCAATCTGTACATACAGATCTATCGGTGAGCGAGCGGTTGTATATGAGTGCTAAGTAGGGAGCTATAGTATCGGCGTAATCTGAAAGGAACCTAATCGGTATACAATCTGGACCTGAAGACTTGCCCGTATCAAGCGAAGTGAGTTGCTTCGCAACCCCTAAGGTATCTACTTCTAAGAAACTCATGGTGGCAGATGTTCATGTTTCAAATTCTGGGATATTCCATTTTGGAAAACTGCGTTCAATAACTCCACTTTAGCGGCACAGTCGTCGATAACAGTACCATCGGCACTGCGCAGCGAAGGAATAGACTGCGTCTTGCCACTTGTGTACTTTTCATACGACCAGAATTTCTTCGCATTTTATACCAAATCGCGAGACAATGTTTCTTTGTGGAACCTATTAAAGGCATCTCGCTTTGAAGTACGTGCCAAATTTCGCGCGTCTGTAAACTTTAGCCCATCTTCGGGATTTTGCGTTCTTCTGAACTTCGCATGCTTTTTCCATTGCCTCTGCAACAGCGTTCGGACCTTTTTTGTGTACCACAGGGGATCCGTTCCACCTCTTACCAATTTATGAGGTATGAATATCCCAATTGATGTTGCTAATATATCTTTGAATTTGAGCCACATGTCGTCTACATTCACATAGTCAGTTCGGAAGGAATGGAAATTGTCTTTCAGGAAGGCTTCTAGTGGCACTTTATCCACTTTTTTAAATAAAATTATTTTGCGTTTGTTTCTGATGGATTTGGAAGAAATGGTATTGAGCCTAGCTACAATGACCTTGTGATCACTAATCCCTGTATCAGTCATGATGCTCTCTATAAGCTCTGGATTGTTTGTGGCCAAGAGGTCAAGTGTGTTTTCGCAACCATTTACAATTCGCGTGGGTTCGTGGACTAACTGCTTGAAATAATTTTCGGAGAATGCATTTAGGACAATCTCGGAAGACGTTTTCTGCCAACGGAGGCTGGGGGTCGGTAGAAGGACCCAATTATTAACTTAATTCGGCTGTTAAGTATAACCTCCACCCACACCAATTCGCACGGAGTATCTACTTCGTCTTCACTACAAGATAAACCACTACTGACAGACACAAACACTCCACCACCAATTCTGCCTAATCTGTCTTTCCTGAACACCGTCTGAGACTTCGTAAAAATTTCTGCAGAACTTATTTCAGGCTTTAGCCAACTTTCTGTACCTATAACGATATCAGCTTCTGTGCTTTCTATTAGCGCTTGAAGCTCAGGGACTTTTCCAGCGCAACTACAACAATTTACAACTATAATTCTGACTGTTCCTTAATCCAAGCACTTCCTGTAATTGCCAAGCACCCTTTGACATTGCAGCCCATCCCGCACTTTCCCGAGGCCTTCTAACCTAAAAAACCGCCCAGTCCACGCCACACAGCCTCCGCTACCTGTGTAGCCGCCAGCTGAGTGTAGTGAACTCCTGACCTATTCAGCGGAACCGGAAACCCCACCACCCTATGACGCAAGTCAAGGAATCTGCAGCCAATACGGTCGCAAAACCGTCTGAGCCTCTGATTCAGACCCTCCACCCGGCTCTGCACCAAAGGTCCGCAGTCGGTTCTGTCAACGATGCTGCAGATGGTGAGCTCTGCCTTCATCTCGTAAGCGAGACCGGCAGCCTTCACCAAATCAAATAGCCGCTGGAATCCAGAGAGTATTTCCTCAGATCCAAAGCAACACACGTCATTAGTGCCGACATGTGCCACCACCTGCAGCTGGCTGCACCCTGTGCTCTTCATGGCATCCGGAAGGACCCTATCCACATCAGGAATGACTCCTCCTGGAATGCACACGGAGTTCACACTGGATTTCTTCCCCTCCTTAGCCGCCGTATCCCTAAGGGGCCACATTACGCGCCTAACATTGGAGCTCCCAACTACCTGTAAGCCCACCCTCTGCGATTGCCCAGACCTTGAAGGCTGAGAATGATCCTCTGAAACAGGGCAGGCAGCTGCATCTGGCTCAGCCAGAGACAGTGCCTGAAACCGGTTTGTCAGACGCACCGGGGAGGCTTTCTGATCAGCCTCCGGGGACGCCTTTCGCTGCCTGCCACGCTTAGGAACGACCTCCCAATCAACCACAGGCGAGGGCTCAGCCCCCCTTGCAGGCAGCAACCGGGGCAACCACAGCGGCAGACCGATCTGGGGACAGACGGGACGAGGTTGACATCCCCGTGATACCCGAGTCCGGCTCCCCACAGTGGTGCAACAGCCTCAAACTGCGCGACCGAAGTCAGCGCCAATTGCAGCTGTGAGCGAAGGGATGCCAAGTCAGCCCTCATCCGAACACAGCAATCGCAGTCCCTGTACATTCTAATCGATGTTTAACAACAGTTACCGAAACACGAGTCTGTGCCTAGATAACGCAAGCGGAACACGCAAAGAATGTTACAACTAACCTGTACAAATGCCTAACGACTGCGCTACAATCTGCTGAATTTACGATTACAGTAACTAAAACTCGAAATTGCACCTCCTATACGAAACTATCACGCAATTTAAATAAGAATCCACGAAGTAAACACTAAAGCGCGATGCTACAACTGTCAGATACTATAATACGCCCTAAATATATGAATTAAACAATGCAAGTACCCAAAAACAAGCAAAGAAATTAATTAAACTATCTAACAAATAAGTAAGCTAGGGTTATACGACTTGCTGCTGCAGCTGCTTATCCAACGGCAACAGGGAGCGTTTGTTTGTTGGTATGGTTACTACAAAGCCTGAGTCATCTCATTTCATCTATTACATTATTTAAAGTATTTCTGAGAAACGCTGTACAACGTTCTTTCCTTACTTGCATCTGTTTGTTGGTATGGTTACTACACAGACCCAATAATTACATTTCATCCATTACCTGATGTCAAGTATTTCTGAGGAAAGCTACAGATCGCTCCTCCCTCATGTGCGTTTGTTTATTGGTATGCTTACTGCAAAGCCAGAATCATCATATTGCACCTATTACTCTATGTGAAGTATTTCTGAGATAAGCTACAGAAAGGTCCTCACTCATTTGCGTTTGTTTTTGGTATGGTTACTACAAAGCCAGAATCATTGCATTCCATCCATTACCCTATGTGATGCATTTCAGAAAGATGCTGCAGAAAGCTTGTCCCTCACATGAATCTGTTCGTTAGTATGATTAGTACACAGACACAATCATTATTTTTCATCTATTACATGCTGTGAAGTATTTCTGAGGGAAGCTACAGAAAGCTCCTCACTCATTTGTGTTTGTTGTTAGTATTGTTACTACAATGCCAAAATCATCGCATTTCATCTATTACCCTATGTGAAGTATTTCTTAGGAAAGCTACAGAATGCTCCCAACTCATTTGCATTTTATTGTTGGTATACTTACTATAAACCCAACATCATTGCATTTCATCCAATACCCTATGTGATTTTTTACAGAGATAAGCTGCAGAAAGCTCCATTCTCACTTGCATCTGTTTGTTGGTATCATTAGTATACAGTCACAATAATTACATGTTCTTTATTACATGATGTGAGGTATTTCTGAGAGAAGCTACAGAAAACTCCTCCATCATGTGCGTTGCTTTGTAGGTATGGTTACTACAAAGCCAGAATCATCATATTTCACCTATTACCCTATGTGAAGTATCTCTGAGATAAGCTACAGAAAGCTCCTAACACATTTGCGTTAGATTGTTGGTATGGCTAGCACAAAGCAAGAATTATTGCATTTCTTTCATTACCCTAAGTGATGCATTTCAGAGAGAAGCTGCAGAAAGCTCCTCCCTCACTTGCATCTGTTTGTTGGTATGACGAGTACAGAGACACAATCATTAAATTTCATCCATTACATGATGTGATTTATTTCTGAGGGAAGCTACAGAAAGCTCATCCCTGATTTGTGTTTGTTTGTTGGTATGGCTACTACAAAGCCAGAATCACTGCATTTCATATATTAACCTATGTGAAGCATTTCTGAGAAAAGCTACAGAAAGCTCCTACCTCATTAGTGTTTGTTTGTTGGTGTGGTTACTACAAAGCCAGAATCATCTCATTTCATCTATTACCCAATGTAAAGTATTTCTGAGAAAAGCTACAGAAAGCTCCTCCTCATTTGCGTTTATTTGTTGGTATGGTTACTACAAAGCCGGAATCATTGCTTTTCATCTATTATGTTATGTGAAGTATTTCTGAGAGAGGCTGCAGAAAGAACCTCCCTCACTACCATCTGTTTTTTGGTATGTTTAGTACATAGACACAATCATTACATTTCCTCAATTACCTGATGTGAGTTATTTCTGAGTGAAGCTACAGAAAGCACCTACCGCATTTGCAATTGTTTGTTGGTATGTTTACTAAAAAGCCAGAATCCTGGCATTTCATCTATTACCCTATGTGAAGTATTTCTGAGGGAAGCTACAGAAAGCTCCTCCCTCTTTGTGTTTGTTTGATTGTATGGTTACTACAATGCCAGAATCATCGCATTTCATCTATTACCCTATGTGAAGTATTTCTGAGAGAAGCTGTAGAAAGCTTCTATCTCACTTGCATCTATTTGTTGGTATGATTAGTACACAAACACAATCAGTACATTTCATCTATTAGCTGATGTGAAGTATTTCTGAGGGAAGCAACAGAAAGCTCCTCCCTCTTTGCGTTTGGTTGATTGTATGGCTACTACAAAGCCAGAATCATCGCATTTCATCTATTACCCTGTGTGAAGTATTTCTGAGAAAAGCTAAAGTAACCTCCTCCCTCATTTGCGTTTGTTTGTTGGTATGGTTACTACAAAGCCAGAATCATCGATTTTCATCTGTTACCCTAAGTGAGGTATGTGGGAGAGAAGCTGAAAAAAGCTCCTCCCTCACTTGCAACACTTTTTTGGTATGATTAGTACACAGACACAATTAATACATTTTATTTATTCCATGATGTGAAGTATTTCTGAGGGAAGATAGAGAGAGCTTTGTTTGTTAGTAAGGTTACTACAAAGCCAGAATCATTGCATTTCATCTATTACACTATGTGATGTATTTCAGAGAGTAGCTGCAGAAGGCTCCTCCCTCACTTGCACCTGCTTTTTGGTATGATTAGTAGACTGACACAATCATTACATGTTATTTATTCCATGATATGAGTTATTTTAGGAGAAGCTGTAGAAGCTAGTGCCTCACTTGTATCTTTTTTTTGTATGATTAGTACACAGTCACAATCTTTACATTTCATCCATTACCTGATGTGAAATATTTCTGAGGGAAGCTTCAAAAAACTCCTCCCTCAATTGCATTTTTTTGTTGGTATGGTTACTACAAACCAGAATTATTGCATTTAGTCCATTACCCTATATGATTTATTTCACAGAGAAGCTGCAAAAAGCTCCTCCCTCACTTGCATCTGTTTTTTGGTATGATTAGTACACAGACACAATTATTACATTTCATTTATTCCATGGTGTGAAGTATTTCTGAGGGAAGATAATTAAAGCTAATCTCTCATTAGCGTTTGTCTGTTAGTAGAGTTACTACAAAGCAAGAATCATTGCATTTTAACTATTACCCTATGTGAATTATTTCTGAGAAAAGCTACAAAATACTCATCTCTCATTTGCGTTTGATTGTTGTGATGGTTACTACTAAGCCAGAATCATTGCACTTCATGCATTACCCTATGTGATGTATATCAGAGAGTAGTTGCAGAAAGTTCCTCCCCCATTTGCATCTTTTTGTTGGTACGATTAGTACACAGACACAATCATTACATTTCATTATTTACCTGATATGAAATGTCTCTGACGGAAGCTACAGTAAGCTCCTCCCTCATTTGCATTTGTTTGTTGGTATGGTTACTACAAAGCCAGAAACATCATATTTCATCTCTTACACTATGTGAAGTATCTCTGAGAATAGCTGCAGAAAGCTCCTCCCTCATTGGCATTTCTTTGTTGGTATGGTTACTAAGAAAGCCAGATTAATCGCATTTGATCTACTACTCTATGTAATGTATTTCAGAGAGAAGCTGCAGAATGCTCCTCCCTCACTTGCATCTGTTTGTTGGTACGATTTGTACACAGACACAATCATTACATTTTATCCATTGCCTGATGTGACTTATTTCTAATGGATGCCACAGAAAGTTCCTCACTAATTTGCTTTAGATTGTTGGTGTGATAACTACAAAGCCAGAATTATCGCATTTCACCTATTACCCTTAGTTGCATCTGTTTGTTGGTATGATTAGTACAAAGACAGAATCATTACATTACATCTATTACCTGATGTGATGTATTTATGAGGGAAGCTGTAGGAAGCTCCCCCTCACTTGCATCTGTTTGCTGGTATGATTTGTGCACAGTCACAATCATTACATTTCAACCATTAACTGATGAGAAGTATTTCTGAGAGGAGCTAATGAAAGTTCCTCCCTCATTTGCGTTTGTTTGTTGGTATGGTTATTGCAAATCCAGAATCATTGCATTTTATCCATTACCGTGTGTGATGTATTTAAGGTAGAAGCTACAGAAAGCTCCTCCCTTACTTGCATTTGCTTGTTGGTATGATTAGTACACAGATACAGTCATTACATTTCATCCATCACCTGATATGAAGTATTTCTGAGGGAAGCTACAGAAAGCTCCTCCCTCATATGCATTTGTTTGTTGGTATATTTACTACAAAGCCAGAAACATTGTATTTAATTTATTACCCTATGTGAAGTATTTCTGACAATAGCTACAGACAGCTCCTCCATCATTTGCATTTGTTGGTTTGTATGGTTACTACAAAACAAGAATTACCGAATTCATCTATTACCCTATGTGATTTATTTCAGAGAGAAGCTACAGAAAGCTCCTCCCACACTTGCTTTTGTTTGTTGGTATGGACACTAGAAAGCCAGAGTCGTTGCATTTCATTTATTGCCGTATGTGAAGTATTTATAACAATAGCTACAGAAAGCTCCTGCCACATTTCCGTGTGTTTGTTGGTATGATTACTAGAAAGCAAGAATCATCGCATTTCATCTATTACCCTATGGAAGTATTTCGGAAAATGATACAGGAAGCTCCTCCCTCATTTGGTTTCGTTTGTTGGTATGGTTACCACAAAACCATAATAATTGCATTTCATCTATTACACCATGTGAAGTATTTCTGAGAAAAACTACAGAAAGCTCCCTCCTCCTTTGAGTTTGATTGTTGGTGTGGTTACTACAAAGCCACAATCATTGCATTTCATCCACAATCCTATGTGATGTATTTCAGAGAGAAGCTGCAGAAAGCTCTTCTCTCACTTTCATCTGTTTGTTGGTACGAATAGTACACATTAGATTTCATCCATTACCTTATGTGAGGTATTTCTGAGGGAAGCTACAGAAAGCTCCTTCCACACTTGAGTTTGTTTGTTGGTATGATTACTACAAAGCCAGAATCATCGCATTTCATTTATTACCCTATGCAAAGTATTTCTGAGAAAACCTGGAGAAAGCTCCTCCCTCATTTGTGTTTGTTTGTTGGTATGGTTACTACAAATCCAGATATATTGCATTTTATTTATAACTCTATGTGTTGTATTTCTGAGAGAGCCTGCAGAAAGCTCCACCCTCTCTAGCCTCTGTTTGTTGGTATGATCAGTCTACAGACACAATAATTATATTTCTGAGGTAAGCTACAGGAAGCTAAACCCTCATTGGCATCTGTTTGTTGGTATTGTTACTAAAAAAGCCAGAATCTTCGCATTTGATCTACTACTCTATGTGATGTATTTAAGAGAGAAGCTGCAGAAAGCTACTCCCTCAATTGCATCTATTTGTTGATATGATTAGCTCAAAGACATTATCATTACATTACATCGAATACCTGATGTGAAGTATTTATTAGGGAAGCGGCAGATAGCTACTCCCTCACTTGCATCTGTTTGTTGGTATGATTAGTACACAGTCACAATCATTACATTTCAACCATTAGCTGATGAGAAGTATTTCTGAGGGAAGCTACTGAAAGCTCCTCCCTCATTTGCGTTTGTTTGAAGGTATGGTTATTGCAAATCCAGAATCATTGCATTTCATCCAATACCCTATGTGATGTGTTTCAGATAGAAGCTGCATAAAGCTCCTCCCTCACTTGCATCTGTTTGTTGGTATGATTAGTGCACAGACACAATCAATACATTTCATCCATCACCATATGTGACATATTTCTGAGGGAAGCTATAGAAAGCTCCTACCTAATTTGGGTTTGTTTGTTGGTATGGTAACTACAAAGCCAGAATCATGGCATTTCGTTTATTACCTTATGTGAAATATTTCTGAGAATAGCTACTCGCAGCTCCACCCTCATTTGCTTTCCTTTGTTGGTATGGTTACTACAAATCCAGAATTGTTGCATTTCATTTGCTACCCCATGTGATGTGTTTTTGAGAATAGCTACAGAAAGCTACTCATACATTTCCGTCTGTTTGTTGGTATGGTTACTACAAAGCCAGAATCATCGCATTTCATCTATTACCCTATGTTATATATTTCAGAGGAAAGCTGCAGAAAGCTCCCCCCTCATTTGCGTTTGTTTGTTGGTATGGTTATTGCAAATCCAGAATCATTGCATTTCATCCAGTACCCTATTTGATGTGTTTCAGATAGAAGCTGCAGAATTCTCCTCCCTCACTTGCATTTGTTTGTTGGTATGATCAGTGCACAGACACAATCATTCATTTAATCCATCACCTGACATGAGGTGTTTCTGAGAGAAGCTACAGAAAGCTTCTACCTTATTTTCATTTGTTTGTTGGTATGGTTACTACAAAGCCAGAATCATGGCATTTCATTTATGTGAAATATTTCTGAGAAAAGCTACAGAAAGCTCCCCCCTCATTAGCGTTTGTCTGTTAGTATGGTTACTACAAAGCCAGAATCATTGAATTTCATTTATTATGCCATGTGAAGTATTTCTGAGAGAGGCTGCAGAAAGGACGTCCGTCACTAGCATCTGTTTTTTTGGTATTATTAGTACATAGACACAATCATTACATTTCATCCATTACCTGACGTGAGGTATTTCTGAGGGAAGCTTTACAAACTCCTTCCTCAAATGCATTTTTTTGTTGGTATGGTTACTACAAATCCAGAATTATTGCATTTAATCCATTACCCTATATGATGTATTTCAGAAAGAAGCTGCAAAAAGCTCCTCCCTCATTTGCATCTGTTTTGTGGTATGATTAGTACACAGACACAACTATTACACTTCATTTATTCCTTGATGTGAAGTATTTCTGAGGGAAGATACAGAAAGCTTATCCCTCATTTGCGTTTGTTTTTTAGTATGGTGACTACAAAGCGAGTATCATTGCATTTTAACTGTTACCCTATGTGAAGTATATCTGAGAAAAGCTACAAATTGCTCATCACTCATTTGCATTTGATTGTCGGGATGGTGACTACTAAGCAAGAATCATTGCATATTATCCATTACCCTATGTGATGTATTTCAGAGAGAAGCTGCAGAAAGCTCCACCCTCAGTTGCATCTGTGTGTTGGTATTGATACTACCAAGCCAGATTCATCGCATTTCATTTATTACCCTATGTGAAGTATTTTTGAGAATAGCTACAGACAGCTCCACTTCTCATTTGCATTTGTTTGTTGGTATAGTTACTACAAAACGATAACCATCGAATTCATCTATTACCCTATGTGATGTATTTCAGAGAGATGCTACAGAAAGCTCCTCCCACACTTGCATTTGCTTGTTGGTATGATTAATACACAGACACAATCTTTACATTTCATTTATTATATGATGTGAAGTATTTTTGAGGGAAGCTTCAAAAAGTTCTTCACTCATTTGCTTTTATTTGTTGGTATAGCTATTACAAAGCTAGAATCATTGCATTTCATCTGCTACCCTATGTAAAGTATTTCTGAGAATAGCTACAGAAAGCTCCTCCCACAATTGTTTGTGTTTGTTGGTATGGTTACTACAAAGGCAGAACCATCACATTTCATCTATTACCCTATGGAAGTATTTATGAAAAAGCTACAGAAAGCCCCTCACTCATTTGCATTTCTTTGTTGGTATGATTACCACAACGCCATAATAATCGCATTTTATCTATTACCCCATGTGAAGTATTTCTGAGAAAGTCTACAGAAAGCTCCCCCCTTATTTGGGTTTGATTGCTGGTGTGGTTACTACAAAGCCACAATCATTGCATTTCATCCATTACCATATGTGATGTACTTCGGAGAGAAGTTGCAGAAAGCTCTCCCTCATTTGCATCTGTTTGTTGGTATGATTAGTACACAGACACAATCATTATATTTCATCCATTACCTGATGTGAGTTATTTCAGGGGGAAGCTACAGAGAGCTCCTCTCTCATTTGCGTTTGTTTTTTGGTATGGTTACTACTAAGAGAGAATTATTGCATATCATCTATAACCCTATGTGAAGTATTTCTGAGAGAGCGTGCAGAAAGCTCCTCCCTCACTAGCCTCTGATTGTTGGTATGAATAGTACACAGACACAATTATTACATTTCCTTTATTCCATGATGTAAAGTATTTCTGAAGGAAGCTACAGGAAGCTAATCACTCATTGGCATTTGTTTGTTGGTATGGTTACTAAAAAAGGCAGATTCATCGCATTTGATCTACTACTCTATGTGATGAATATCAGAGAGAAGCTGCAGAAAGCTCCTCCCTCCCTTGCATATATTTGTTGGTACGATTAGTACACCGACACAATCATTACATTTAATCCATTGCCTGATGTGAAGTATTTCTAAGGGATGCCACAGAAAGTTCCTCCCACATTTGCGTTTGATTGTTGGTATGGTTGCTACTAACCCAGAATCATCGCATTTCATCTATTACCCTAGGTTAAGTATTTCAGAGAGAAGCTGCAGAAAGCTCCTCCCTCACTTGCATCTGTTTGTTGGTATGATTAGTACACAGTCACAATCATTACATTTTAACCATTAGCCGATGAAAAGTATTTTTGAGGGAAGCTACTGAAAGCTCCTCATTCATTTGCGTTTGTTTGTTGGTATGGTTATTGTAAATCCAGCATCATTGCATTTCATCCCTTACCCTATGTGATGTGTATCAGATAGAAGCTTCAAAAAGCTCCTCTCTCACTTGCATCTGTTTTTTGGTATGATTAGGACACAGACACAATTATTACATTTCATTTATTCCTTGATGTGAAGTATTTCTGAGGGAAGATTCCGAAATCTTCTCCCTCATTTGCGTTTGTTTGTTTGTATGGTTACTACAAAGCCAGAATCATCGCATTTCATCTATTGCACTATGTGATGTATTTCTGAGAAAACCTACAGTAAGCTCCCCGCCTATTTGCGTTTGATTGCTGGTATGGTTAATATAAAGCGAAAATCATTGCATTTTATCCATTACCCTATGTGATGTATTTCAGATAGAAGGTACAGAAAGCTCCGCCCTCATTTGTGTTTCATTGTCGGTATCGTTACCACAATGCCATAATAAGCGCATTTTATCTATTTCCCTATATGAAGTATTTCTGAGAACGTTTTCAGAAAGCTCCCCCCTTATTTGGGTTTGATTGTTGTTGTGGTTACCACAAAGCCACAATCATTGCATTCCATCCAATACCATATGTGATGTACTTCAGCGAGAAGCTGCAGAAAGCTCTTCTCTCACTTGCATTTGTTTGTTGGTATGATCAGTACACAGACAGAATCATTACCTTTCATCCATTACCTGATGTGAGGTATTTCTTAGGGAAGCTACAGACAGTTCCTACCTCATTTGCATTTGTTTGTTGGAATGGTTTCTACAAATCCAGAATTATTGCATTTCATCTATTACCCTATGTGAAGTATTTCTGAGAGAGCCTGCAGAAAGTTCCTCCCTCACTAACCTCTGTTTGTTGGTATGATTAGTACACAGACACAATTATTACATTTCATTTATTCCTTGATGTAAAGTATTTCTGAAAGAAGCTACAGAAGTTAATCCCTCATTGGCATATGATTGTTGGTATGGTTACTAAAAAAGCAAGAATCATCGCATTTGATCTACTACTCTATGTGATGTATTTCAGAGAGAAGCTACAGAAAGCTCCTCTCTCACTTGAATCTATTTGTTGGTATGATTAGTACACAGACACAAACATTACATTTCATCCATTGCCTGATGTGAAGTATTTCTAAGGGATGCCACCGAAAGTTCCTCCCTCATGTGCGTTTGATTGTTGGTATGGTTACTACAAAGCCAGAATCATCGCATTACATCTATTACCCTAGATTATGTATTTCAGAGAGAAGCTTCAGAAAGCTCCTCCCTCACTTGCATCTGTTTGTTGGTATGATTAGTACACAGTCACAATCATTACATTTCAACCATTAGCTGATGAGAAGTATATCTGAGGGAAGCTACTGAAAGCTCCTCCCTCATTTGCGTTTGTTTGTTGGTATGGTTATTGCAAATCCAGAATCATTGTATTTTATCCATTACCCTATTTGATGTATTTCAGATAGAAGCTGCAGAAAGCTTCTCCCTCACTTGCATTTGTTTGTTGGAATGATTAGTAGACAGACACAATCATTACACTTCATCCATCACCTGATGTAAATTATTTCTGAGGGAAGCTAAAGAAAACTCCTCCCTCATTTGCATCTGTTTGTTGGTATGGTTACTACAAAGTGAGAATCATCGAATTCATCTATTACTCAATGTGATGTATTACAAAGAGAAGCTGCAGAAATCTCCTCCTTCACTTGCATCTGGTTGTTGGTATGGATACTACAAACCCAGAATCAACAAATTTCATTTATTACTCTATTTGAAGTATTTCTGAGAATAGCTACATACATCTCCTCCCTCCTTTGCATTTGTTTGTTGGTATGGTTACTACAGAGCGAGAATCATCTAATTTATCTATTACCCTCTGTGATGTATTTCAGAGAGAGGCTGCCGAAAGCTCCTCCCTCACTTGCATCTGTTGGTTGGTATGGATACTACAAAGCCAGAATCATTGTATTTCATATATTGCCTTATGTGAAATATTTCTGAGAATAGCTACAGACATTGTATGGTTACTACAAAGCCAGAATCATCGCATTTCACCTATCACTCTATATGATGTATTTCAGTGAGAAGCTGAAAAATGCTCGTCCCTCACTTGCATCTGTTTTGGGTTATGATTAGTACACAGACACAATTATTACACTTCATTCATTCCTTGTTAGTATGGTCACTACAAAGCGAGTATCATTGCATTTTAACTATTACCCTATGCGAAGTATTTCTGAGGAAAGCTACAATATGCTCATCACTCATTTGCGTTTGATTGTTGGTATGGTGACTACTAAGCAAGAATCATTGCACTTCATCCATTACCCTATGTAATGTATTTCAGAGAGAAGCTGCAGAAAGCTCCACCCTCAGTTGCATCTGTTTGTTGGTATGGATACTACGAAGCCAGAATCATCGTATTTCGTTTATTACCCTATGTGAAATATTTTTGAGAATAGCTACAGACAGCTCCTCTTCTCATTTGCATTTGTTTATTGGTATAGTTACTACAAAGTGAGAATCATCGAATTCATCTATTACCCAGTGTGATGTATTTCAGAGAGAAGCTGCAAAAAGCTCCTCCCTCACTTGCATCTGTTTTGGGTTATGATTAGTACACAGACACAATTATCACACTTCATTTATTCCTTGTTAGTATGGTCACTACAAAGCGAGTATCATTGCATTTTAACTTTTACCCTATGTGAAGTATTTCTGAGGAAAGCTACAATATGCTCATCACTCATTTGCGTTTGATTGTTGGGATGGTGACTACTAAGCAAGAATCATTGCACTTCATCAGAGTGATGCTGCAGAAAGCTCCTCCCTCATTTGCATCTGTTTGTTGGTATAATTAATACACAGACACAATCATTACATTTCATCCATTACCTGATGTGAGGTATTTCTGAGGGAAGCTACAGAGAGCGCCTCCCTCATTAGCGTATGTTTGTTGGTGTGGTTACTACAAAGCCAGAATCATTGTGTTTCATCTATTACCCTATGGAAGTATTTCTGAAAAAGCTACAGAAAGCTCCTTCCTCATTCGTGTTTGTTTGCTGGTATGGTTACTACCAATCCAGAATTATTGCATTTCATCTATTACCCTATGTGAAGTATTTCTGAGAGAGCCTGCAGAAAGCTCCTCCCTCACTAGCCTCTGTTTGTTAGTATGATTAGTGCACAGACACAATTATTACATTTCATTTATTCTATGATGTAAAGTATTTCTGAAGTAATCTACAGAAAGCTAATCCCTCATTGGCATTTGCTTGTAGTAATGGTTACTAAAAAAGCCAGAATCATCACATTTGATCTTCTACTGTATGTGATGTATTTCAGAGAGAAGCTGCAGAAAGCTCCTCCCTCACTTGCATCTGTTTCTTGGTATGGTTATTGCAAATCCAAAATCATTGCATTTCATCCCTTACCCTATGTGATGTGTATCAGATAGAAGCTTCAGAAAGCTCCTCCCTCACTTGCATTTGTTTGTTGGTATGATTAGTAGACAGACACAATCATTACACTTCATCCATCACCTGATGTGAAATATTTCTGAGGGAAGCTACAGAAAGCTTCTCCCTCATTTGCGTTTATTTGTTGGTATGGTTACTACAATGACAGAACCATCACATTTCATCTATTACCCTGTGGAAATATTTCTGAAAAAGCTACAGAAATCTCCTCCCTCATTTGCGTTTCTTTGTTTGTATGGTTACCATAAAAAATAATAATAATCGCATTTCATCTATTACCCTAGGTGAAGTATTTCTGAGAAAGTCTACAGAAATCTCCCCCTTCATTTGTGTTTGTTTGTTAGTATGGTTACTACAAATCCACAATTATTGCATTTCATCTATTACCCTATGTGATGTATTTCTGAGAGAGCCTGCAGAAAGCACCTCCCTCACTACCCTCTGTTTGTTGTTATGATTAGTACACAGACACAATTATTAAATTTCATTTATTCTATGATGTAAAATTTTTCTGAAGGAAGCTACAGAAAGCTAATCCCTCATTGGCGTTTGTTTGTTGGTATGGTTACTAAAAAACCCAGAATCATTGCATTTGATCTACAACTCTAGGTGATGTATTTCAGTGAGAAGGTACAGAAAGCTCCTCCCTCACTTGCATCTATTTGTTGGTACAATTAGTACACAGACACAATCATTACATTTCAACCATTAGTTGATGAGAAGTATTTCTGAGGGAAGACACTGAAAGCTCCTCCCTCATTTGCGTTTGTTTGTCAGTATAGTTATTGCAAATCCAGAACCATTGCATTTCATCCATGAAACAATGTGATGCATTTCAGATAGAAGCTGCGGAAAGCTCCTCCTCACTTGCGTTTGTTTTTTTGTTATGGATACTACAAAGCCAGAATCATTGCATTTCATTTATCACATTATGTGAAATATTTCTGAGAATAGCTGCAGACAGCTCCTCTCTCATTTGCATTTGTTTGTTGGTATGGTTACTACAAAGCCAGAATGGGGGGATTTCATCTGCTACCCTATGTGAAGTATATCTGAGAGTAGCTACAGCAAGCTCCTCCCACATTTGCGCGTGTTTGATGGTATGGTTTCTACAAAGAAAGAACCATCACATTTAATATATTATCCTATTTGATGTATTTCAGAGAGAAGCAGCAGAAAGCTCCTTTATCACTTGCATCTGTTTGTTGGTATGATTAGTACACAGAGACAATCATTACATTATATTTACTACATGCTGTGAAGTATTTCTGAGGGAAGCTACAGAAAGCTCCTCCCACATTTGGGTTTGTTTGTTGGTATGGTTACCTCAAAGCCAGTATCATTGTATTTCTCTATTACCCTACGTGAAGTATTTCTGAGAAATCCTACAGTAAGCTCCCCCCCGCCCCCCCCCCCCCTACCCAATTTGCGTTTGATTGTTGGTATGGTTATTACAAAGCCAGGTTACTACAAAGCCAGAATCATCGCATTTCATGTATTACCCTATGTTATGTATTTCAGAGAGAAGCTGCAGAAAGCTCCTCCCTCATTTGCGTTTCTTTGTTGGTATGGTTATTGCAAATCCCGAATCATTGCATTTCATCCATTACCCTATGTGACGTGTTTCAGATAGAAGCTGCAGAAAGCTCCTCCCTCACTTGCATTTGTTTGTTGGTATGATTAGTACACAAACACAATCATTACATTTTATCCATCACCTGATGTGAAATATTTCTGAGGGGAGCTACAGAAAGTTTCTCCCCCATTTGCGTTTGTTTGTTGGTATGGTTACAACAAAGCCAAAAACATCGCATTTCATCTATTACAATGTGTGATGTATTTCAGAGAGAAGCAGCAGAAAGCTCCTCCCTCACTTGCATCTCTTTGTTGGTATGATTAATACACAGACACAATCATTAAATTTTATTTATTACATTTTGTGAAGTATTTCTGAGGGAAGCTACAGAATGCTCCTTCCTCATTTGCGTTTCTTTTTTTGGTATGGTTACAACAAAACCAGAAACGTCGTATTTCATCAGCTACGCCATGTGAAGTATTTCTGAGAATAGCTACAGAAAGCTCCTCACACTTTTGCGTGTGTTTATTGGTATGGTTACTACAAAGCCAGAATCATCATATTCCATCTATTACCCTATTTGATGTATTTCAGAGAGAAGCTGCAAAAAGCTCCTTTGTCACTTGCATCTGTTTGTTTTTATGATTAGTACTCACACACAAAAATAACATTTCGTTTAAAACATTATGTGAAGTATTTCAGAGGGAAGCTACTGAAAGCTCCTATCTCATATGCGTTTGTTTGTTGGTATGGTTACTACAAAGCGAGAATCAGTAAATTCATCTATTACCCTATGTAATGTATTTCAGAGAGAAGCTGGAGAAAGCTCCACTCTGACTTGCATCAGTTTGTTGGTATGGATACAACAAAGCCATAATAATCGCATTTTATTTATTACCCTATTACATGTATTTCGGACAGGTGCTGCATAAAGCTCCTTTCTCACTTGCATCTGTTTGTTGGAATGATTAGTATACAGGCATAATCATTACATTTTATTTATTACATGATGTGCAGTATTTCTGGGGGTAGTTATAGAAAGCTTTACCCTCATTTGCATTTGTTTGTTGGAATGGTTACTACAAAGCCAAAATCATCGCAATTCATACACTACTCTATATGATGTACACTCGTGAAAATTGAAATAAGAACACCGTGAATTCATTGTCCCAGGAAGGGGAAACTTTATTGGACACATTCCTGGGGTCAGATACATCACATGATCACACTGACAGAACCACAGTCTCATAGACACCGGCAACAGAGCATGCACAATTTCGGCACTAGTACAGTGTATATCCACCTTTCGCAGCAATGCAGGCTGC
Organism: Schistocerca gregaria; assembly: GCF_023897955.1. Taxonomy (NCBI): domain Eukaryota; kingdom Metazoa; phylum Arthropoda; class Insecta; order Orthoptera; family Acrididae; genus Schistocerca; species Schistocerca gregaria. Next base: position 48,352,038 of record NC_064927.1, read on the forward strand.
TATTCTACCATGGAAACGATCGTAGAGGTGCTGGATGTAGTCCTGTGGAACGGCTTGCCATGCCATTTCCACCTGGCACCTCAGTGTGACCACCGTTCGTGCTGGACGTGCAGACCGCGTGAGATGACGCTTCACCCAGTCCCAAACATGCTCAGTGGGGGACAGATCCGGAGATCTTGCTGGCCAGGGTAGTTGACTTACACCTTCTAGAGTACGTTGGGTGGCACGTTATACATGCGGACGTGCATTGTCCTGTTCGAACAGCAAGTTCCCTTGCCGGTCTAGGAATGGTAGAATGATGGGTTCGATGACAGTTTGGATGTACCGTGCACTATTCAGTGTCCCCTTGATGATCACCAGAGGTGTACAGCCAGTGTAGGAGATCGCTCCCCACTCCATGATGCCGGGTGTTGGCCCTGTATGCCTGGGTCGTATGCAGTCTTGATAGTGGCACTCACCTGCACGGCGTCAAACATGCATACGACCATCATTGGCAGCAAGGCAGAAGCGACTCTCATCGCTGAAGACGAAACGTCTTCCATTCGTCCCCACATTCACGCCTGTCGTGACACCACTGGAGGCGGGCTGCACGATATGGGGGGCATGAGCGGCAGACGGCCTAACGGTGTGCGGGACCGTAGCCCAGCTTCATGGAGATGGTTGCGAATGGTCTTCGCCGATACCCCAGGAGCAACAGTGTCCCAAATTTGCTGGAAAGTGGCGGTGCGGTCCCCTACGGCACTGCGTAGGATCCTACAGTCTTGGCGTGCATCCATGCATCGCTGCTGTACGGTCCCAGGTCGATGGGCACGTGCACCTTCCGCCGACCACTGGCGACAACATTGATGTACTGTGGAGACCTCACGCCCCACGTGTTGAGCAATTCGGCAGTACGTCCACACGGCGGCGGTTCACAAATGCTGCGCAGCTAGCGCCATTCGACGGCCAACACCGCTGTTCCTGGTGTGTCCGATGTGCCGTGCGAGTGATCATTGCTTGTACAGCCCTCTCGCAGTATCCAGAGCAAGTATGGTGGGTCTGACACACCGGTGTCAATGTGTTCTTTTTTCCAATTCCAGAAGTGTATTTCAAAGAGAAGCTGCAGAAAGCTCCTCCCTCAGTTGCATCTGTTTGTTGGTATGATTAGTACACAGGCACAATCATTACATTTCAACCATTATCTGATGAGAAGTATTACTGAGTGAAGCTACTGAAAGCTCCTACCTCATTTGCGTTTGTTTGTTGGTATGGTAACTACAAAGTCAGAGTCATCGCATTTCATTTATTACCCATTGTGATGTATTTCAGTGAGAAACTGCAGAAATCTACTCCCTCCCTTGCATCTGCTTGTTGGTATGATTTGTATGAAGACACAATCATTACATTTCATTTATCACATTTTGTGAAGTATTTCCGACGGAAGCTAAAGAGAGCTTCTAACTCATTTGCGTTTTCTTTGTTGGTATGGTTACTACAAAACCAGAATCATCGCAATTCATCTGTTACCCTATGTGAAGTATAACTGAGAATATCTAGAGAAACCTCCTAGCACATTTGATTGTGTTTGTTAGTATGGTTACTACAAAGCCAGTATCATTGCATTTCAATTATTACCGTATGTTGAGTATATCTGAGAGAAGCTGCAGAACGCTCCCCCCTCACTTGCATCTGTTTGTTGGTATGGATACTACAAAGCCAGAATCATCCATTTCATTTATTACCCTATGTGAAGTATTTCTGAGAATAGCTACAGACAGCTCCTTACTCATTTGCGTTTGTTTGTTTGTATGGTTATTACCAAGCAAAAATCATCGCATTTCATCTGCGACCCTATGTGAAGTATTTCTGACAATACCTACAGAAAGCTCTTACATTATTTGAGTGTGTTTCTTGGTATGCTTACTACAAAACCAGAATCATCGTATTTCATCTATTACCCTATGTGGTGTATTTAAGAGAAGAAGCTGCAGAAAGCTCTTCCCTCACTTGGATCTGTTTGTTGGTATGGATACTACAAAGCCAGAATCATCCATTTCATTTATTACCCTATGTGAAGTATTTCTGAGAATAGCTACTGACAGCGCCTCCCTGATTTGCATTTGTTTGTTGGTATTGTTACTACAAAGTGAGAATCATCAAATATATCTATTACCCTATGTGATGTATTTCAGAGTGAAGCTGCAGAAAGCTGTTCCCTCACTTGCATCTGTTTGTTGGTATGGATACTACAAAGCCAGAATCATTGCATTTCATTTATTACCCTATGCGAAGTATTTCTGAGAAGAGCTAAGGACAGCTCCTCCCTCATTTGCATTTGTTTGTTGGTATGGTTACTACAAAGGGGGAATCATTGAATTCATCTATTACCCTATGTGATGTATGTCAGAGAGATGCTGCAGAAAGCTCCTTCCACACTTGCATATGTTTGTTGGTACGATTAATACACAGACACAATCATTACATTTCATTTATTACATTTTGTGTAGTATTTCTGAGGGAAGCTACAGAAAGCTCATTCTTCATTTGTGTTTGTTTGTTTGTATGGCTACGACCAAACCAGAATCGTCACATTTCATCAGCTACCCTATGTGAAGTATTCCTGATAATAGCTACAGAAAGCTCCTCCCATGTTTGAGTGTGTTTGTTGGTATGCTTACTACAATGCCAGAATCATCACATTCGATACTCTACTTCATGTGATGTATTTCAGAGAGAAGCTGCAGAAAGCTCCTCCCTCACTTGCATGTGTTTGTTGGTATGATTAGTACACATACACAATTATTACATTTCATTTAATACATGATGTGAAGTATTTCTGAGGGAAGCTACTGAAAGCTCTTACCTCATTTGTGTTTGTTTGTTGCTATGGTTACTGCAAATCAAGAATCATTACAATTCATCCATTACCCCATGAGATGAATTTCAGATAGAAGCTGCAGAAAGCTCCTCCCTCACTGGCATTTGTTTGTTGGTATGATTAGTACACATACACAATCATTACATTTCATTTATTACATGATATGAACAATTTCTGAGGGAAGCTTCAGAAAGCTCCTCCCTTATTTGTGTTTGTTTGTTGGTATGTTTAGTACAAAGCCAGAAGTATCGCATTTCATCTATTACCCTATTTGATGTATTTCATAGAGAAGGTGCAGAAAGTTCCTTTCTCTCTCGCATCTGTTTGTTGGTATGGATACAACAAAGCCAGAATCATCCATTTCATTTATTACCCTATGTGAAGTATTTCTGAGAATAACTACAGACAGCTCATCCCTCATTTGAATTTGTTTGTTGGTATGCTTACTACAAAGTGAGAATATCGAATTCATCTATTGCCCTGTGTGAAGTATTTCAGAGAGATGCTGCAGGTAGCTCCTCCCTCACTTCATCTGTTTGTTGTTGTGTTTGTATGGTTACAACCAAACCAGATTCATTGCATTTCATCTGCACCCTAAGTGAAGTATTCCTGAGAATACCTACAGAAATCTCCTACCACATTTGAATGAGTTTGTTGGTATGATTACTAGAAAGCCAGAATCATCGCATTTCATCTATTACCCTATGTGAAGTATATCTGAGAATAGATACATAAAGCTCCTAACTCTGTGCATTTGTTTGTTGGTATGGTTACTACAAAGCCAGAATCATCGCATCTCATTTATTACCCTATGTGATGTATTTGAGTGAGAAACTGCAGAAAGCTACTCCATCACTTACATCTGTTTGTTGGTATGATTAGTATGCAGACACAATCATTACATTTCATTTATTACCTTTTGTGAAGTATTTCCGAAAGAAGATACAGAGAGCTCCTCCCTCATTTGAGTTTGTTTGTTGGTATGGTTACTACAAAGCCAGAATCATCACATCTTATTTATTACCCTATGTGATGTATTTGAGTAAGAAACTGCAGAAAGCTACTCCATCACTTACATCTGTTTGTTGGTATGATTAGTATGCAGACACAATCATTACATTTCATTTATTACCTTTTGTGAAGTATTTCCGAAAGAAGATACAGAGAGCTCCTCCCTCATTTGAGTTTGTTTGTTGGTATGGTTACTACAAAGCCAGAATCATCCCATTTCATTTATTACCCAATGTGATGTATATCAGTGAGAAACTGCAGAAACCTACTCCCTCACTTGCATGTGTTTGTTGGTATGATTAGTATGCAGTCACAATCATTACATTTCAATTATTACGTTCTGTGAAGTATTTACGACGGAGGCTACAGTGAGCTCCTACCTCATTTGCGTTTTCCTTCTTAGTATGGTTACTACAAAGCTAGAATCATCCCAACTCATTTGCTATCCTATTACTGAGAATAGCTAGAGAAAGCATCTTCCACATTTGATTGTGTTTGTTAGTGTGGTAACTACAAAGCAAGAATCATCGCATTTCATTTATTACCGTATGTGATGTATTTCAGAGAGAAGCTGCAGAAAGCTCCTCCCTCACTTGTATCTGTTTGTTGGTATGGATACTAGAAAGCCAGAATCATCGAATTCATCTATTACCCTATGTATTGTATTTCAAAAAGATGCTGCAGATAGCTCCTCCCTCACTTCATTTGTTTGTTGTTGTGATTAATACACAGACACAATCATTTCATGTCATTTATTACATTTTGTGAAGTTTTCTGAGGGAACCTACAGAAAGATCCTCCCTCATTTGCGTTTGTTTGTTTGTATGATTATAACCAAACCAGATTCGTCGCATTTCATCTGCTACCCTAAGTAAAGTATTCCTGAGAATAGTTACAGAAAGCTCCTCCCACATTTGAGTGTGTTTGTTGGTATGGTTACTACAAAGCCAGAATCATCACATTTGATACACTAATCTATGTGATGTATTTCAGTGAGAACATGCAGAAAGCTCCTCCCTCACTTGCATCTGTTTGTTGGTGTGATTAGTACACAGACACAATCATTACATTACATCCATTAACTGATGTGGATGGAAGCTACAGAAAGCTCCTCCCTCATTTTCGTTTGTTTTTTGGTATGCTTACTTTAATGCCAGAATCATTCATTTCATCCTTTACCCAATGAGACGCATTTCAGACAGAAGCTGCAGAAAGCTCCTCCCTCACTTGCATCTATTTGTTGGTATGATTATTACACAGACACAATCATTACGTTTCATTATTTACACGATGTGAAGTATTTCTGATGTAAGCTACAGAAAGCTCCTCCATCATTTGCGTTTGTTTGTTGGTATGGTTACTACAAAGCCAGAATCATCGCATTTCATCTACTACCCTATGTGATGTATTTCAGAGAGAAGCTGAAGACAGCTCCTCCCTCACTTACATCTGTTTGTTGTTGTAATTAGTACAAAGACACCATTATTACTTTTCATTTATGTGATAATGTGAAGTATTTCTGAGGTTAGATGCAGAAAGCTAATCCCTCATTTGGATTTGTTTCTTAGTATGGTTACTACAAAGCGAGAATCATTGCATTTTAACTATTACCCTATGTAAAGTATTTCTGAGAAAAGCTACAAAATGTTTATCACTCATTTGCGTTTGATTGTTGGGATGGTTACTACTAAGACAGAATCATTGAACTTCATCCATTACACTATGTGATGTATTTCAGAGACATTCTGCAGATTGCTCCTCCCCCACTTGAATTTTTTTGTTGGTATGACTAGTACACAGACACAATCTTACATTTCATCCTTTACCAGATATGAAGTGTCTCTGAGGGAAGCTACAGAAAGCTCGTCCCTCAATTGCATTTGTTTGTTGGCATGGTTAGTACAAAAACAGAAACATTGCATTTCACCTCTTACACTATGTGAAGCATTTCTGAGAAAAGCTACAGAAAGCTCCTCTCTCATTGGCATTTGTTTGTTGTTATGGTTACTAAAAAAGCCAGAATCATCGCAGTTAATCTACTACTCTATGTGACGTATTTCAGAGAGAAGCTGCAGAAATCTACTCCCTCAATTGCATCTGTTTGTTGGTACGATTAGTACACAGACACAATCATTACATTTTATCCATTGCCTGATGTGACGTATTTCTAATGAAGCCACAGGAAGTTCTTCCCTCATTTGCGTTTGATTGTTGTTATGGTTACAACAAAGCCAGAATTACCGCATTTCATCTTTTACCCTATGTTATGTATTTCGGAGTGAAGCTATAGAGAGCTCCTCCCTCAGTTGCATCTGTTTGTTGCTATGATTAGTACAAAGAAACAATCATTACATTTCAACCATTAGCTGATGAGAAGTATTTCTGAGAGAAGCTACAGAAAGCACCTCCCTCATTTGCGTTTGTTTGTTGGTATGGTTATTGCAAATCCAGAATCACTGCGTTTCATCCATTACGCTATGTGATGTATTTCAGAGAGAAGCTGCAGATAGTCTTCCCTAATTTGCCTTTGTTTGTTGGTATGGTTGTTGCAAATCCAGAATCATTGCATTTCATCCATAACCCAATGTGATGTGTTTCAGATAGAAGCTGCAGAAATCTCCTCCCTCACTTCCATTTGTTTGTTGGTATGATTAGTAGACAGACACAACCATAACATTTCATCCATCACCTGATGTGAAATATTTATGAGGGAAGCTACAGAAAACTTCTCCCTCATTTGCGTTTGTTTGTTGGTATGGTTACTACAAAGCCAGAATCATTGCATTTCATCTATTATGTTATGTGAAGTATATCTGAGATAAGCTGCAGAGAGAACATCCCTCACTAACATCTGGTTTTTGGTATGATTAGAACATGGACACAATCATTACATTTCATCCATTACCTGACGTGAGGTATTTCTGAGGGAAGCTACAGAAAGCTCTTACCTGATTTGCATTTGATTGTTGGTATGGTTACTACAAAGCCAGAATCATCGCAGTGCATCTGATACACTATGTGATGTATTTCAGAGAGAAGCTGCAGAAAGCTACCCCATCACTTGCACCTTTTTGTAGGTATGATTAGTACACAGACACAACTATCATATTTTATTTATTCCATCATGTGAAGTATTTGTGAGGGAAGCTACAGAAAGTTCCTCCCTCATTTGCAATTGTTTGTTGGTATGATTAGTACACAGTCACAATCACTACAATTCATCCATTATCTGATGTGAAGTATTTCTGAGGGAAGCTTCAGAAAACTCCTCCCTCACTTGCATCTGTTTTTTGGTATGATTAGTACACAGACACAATTATTACATTTCATTTATTCCATGAAGTGAAGTATTTCTGATTGAACCTAGAGAATACTCATCCCTCATTTCTGTTTGTTTGTTGATATGATTACTACAATGCCAGAATCATCGCATTTCATCTATTAACCTACGTGAAGTATTTCTGAGAAAACCTACAGTAAGCTCCCCCCTCATTTGCATTGGTTGCTGGTATGGTTACTACAAAGCTAGAAGCATCGCATTTCATCAATTACCATATGTTATGTATTTCACAGAGAAGCTGCAGAAAGCTCCTCCCTCAGTTGCCTTTGTTTGTTGGTATGGTTATTGCAAATCCAGAGTCATTCAGAGAGAAGCTGCAGAATGCTCCTTCTTCACTTGCATCTGTTTGTAGGTATGATTAGTACACAGACACAATCATTACATTTCATTTATTACATGAAGTGAAGTATTTCTGAGGGAAGCTACACAAAGCACCTCCAAATTTTGGGTATGTTTTTTGGTGTAGTTACCTCAAAGCCAGAATCATTGCATTTCATCTATTAGCCTATGTGAAGTATTTCTGAGAAAACCTACAGTAAGCTCCCCCCTCATTTGCGTTTGATTGCTGGTATGGTTACTACAAAGCCAGAATCATCGCATTTCAGCTATTACCCTATGTTATATATTTCAGAGCGAAGCTGCAGGAAGCTCCTCCCTCATTTGCATTTGTATGTTGGTATGGTTACTGCAGATCCAGAGTCATTGCATTTTATCCATTACCCTACGTGATGTATGTCAGATATAAGCAGCAGAATGTTCCTCCCTCACTTGAATTTATTTGATGGTATGATTAGTACACAGACACAATCATTACATTTCAACCATTACTTGATGAGAATTATTTCTGATGGAAGCTACTGAAAGCTCCTACCTCATTTCCGTTTGTTTGTTGGTATGGTTACTGCAAATCAAGAATCATTGCCTTTCATCCATTACCCTATGTGATGTATTTCAGATAGAATCTGCAGAAAGCTCCTCCCTCACTTGCATCTGTTTGTTGGTATGTTTAGTACACATACACAATCATTACATTTCATCCATTACCTGATGTGAAGTATTTCTGAGGGAAGCTAAAGAAAGCTCCTCCCTTGTTTGCGTTTGTTTGTTGGTATTATTACTAAAAAGCCAGAATCATCTCATTTCATTAATTATCCTATGTGAAGTACTTCAGAGAATAGATACAAAAAGCTCCCAACTCTATGTGTTTGCTTGTTGGTATGGTTACTACATTGCCAGAATCATCGCATTTCATTTATTACCCTATGTGATGTATTTGAGTGAGAAACTGCAGAAAGCTACTCCATCACTTACATCTGTTTGTTGGTATGATTAGTATGCAGACACAATCATTACATTTCATTTACTACCTTTTGTGAAGTATTTCCGAAAGAAGATACAGAGAGCTCCTCCCTCATTTATGTTTGTTTGTTGGTATGGTTACTACAAAGCCAGAATCATCCCATTTCATTTATTACCGTATGTGAGGTATTTCAGATACAAGCTGCAGAAAGCTTCTCCCTCATTTGCGTCTATTTGTTGGTATGATTAGTACACATACACAATCATTTCTTTTCATTTACTACATGATGTGAAGTATTTCTGAGGGAAGCTACAGAAAGCTACTCCTTCATTTGCATTTTTTTGTTGGTATGGTTTCAACATAGCCAGAATCAGTAAATTTCATCTATTACCCTCTTTGATGTATTTCAGAGAGAAGCTGCAGAAAGTTCTTCCCTCACTTGCATCTGTTTGCTGGTATGGATACTACAAACCCAGAACCATCCATTTCATTTATTACCCTATGTGAAGTATTTCTGAGAATAGCTACAGACAGATCCTCCCTCATTTGCATTTGTTGGTATGGTTACTACAAAGCAAGAATCATCGAATTCATCCATTACCCTATGTGATGTATTTCAGAGAGATGCTGCCCAAGGCTCCTCCCTTATTGTATACATTTTTTCGTGTGATTAATACACAGATACATTTATTACATTTCATTTATTACATTTTGTGAAGTAATTCTGAGGGAAGCTACAGAAACCTCATTCCTCATTTGCGTTTGTTATTTTGTATGGTTACTACCAAGCCAGAATCGTCATATTTCATCTGCTACCCTATGTGAAGTATTCCTGAGAATAGCTACAGAAAGTTCCTCCCACATTTGAGTGTGTTTGATGGTAAGGTTACTACCAAGCCAGAATCATCTCATTTGATACACTACTCTATTTGATGTATTTCAGAGAGAAGCTGCAGAAAGCTCCTCCCTCACTTGCATCTGTTTGTTGGTATGATTAGTACACATGCACAATCATTACATTTCATTTATTACATGATGTGAAGAATTTCTCAGGGAAGGTAAAAAAAATCCTCCCACATTTATGTTTGTTTGTTGGTATGGTTACTACAAAGCCAGAATCATCGCATTTCATCTATTACCCTATGTGAATTATTTCTGAGAGAAGGTGCAGAAAGCTCCACACTCACTTAGATCTGTGTGTTGGTATGATTAGTACACAGACCCAATCATTACATTTCATCCATTACCTGATGTGGAGGGAAGCTAAAGAAAGCTCCTCCCTCATTTTCGTTTGTTTGTTGGTATGCTTACTTCAAAGCCAGAATCATCGCATTTCATTTATTAGCCTATGTGATGAATTTCAGTGAGAAACTGCGGAAAGCTACTCCCTTACTTGCATCTGTTTGTTGGTATGATTAGTATGCAGACATAATCATTACATTTCATCCATTACCTGATGTGAAGTATTTCCGAGGGAAGCTACAGATAGCTCCTCCCTCATTTGCGTTTATTTGTTGTTATGGTTGCCACAAAGCCATAATAATCGCATTTCGTCTGTTACCCTATGTGAATTATTTCTGAGGGGAAGCTACAGAAAGGACATCCCTCATTTACATTTGATTGTTGGTATGGGTACTACAAAGACAGAATCATCGAATTTGATCCATTACCCTATGTGAAGTATTTCAGAGAGAAGCTGCAGAAAGCTCCTCACTCACTTGCATCTGTTGGTTATTATGATTGTTACACATATACAATGGTCACATTTCATTTATTACATGATGTGAAGTATTTCTGATGGAAGCTAGAAAAAGCTAATCCCTCATTATTGTTTGTTTGTAGTCATGGTTACTACAAAGCCTGAATCATTGCATTTCATCCATTATCCTATGTGATGTATCTCAGAGAGAAGCTGCAGAAAGCTCCTTCATAACTTGCATCTGTTTGTTATTATAATTGGTACACATACACAATGATTACATTTCATTTATTACATGATGTGAAGTGTTTCTGAAGGAAGCTACAGAAAGCTCCTCGCTCATTTGCAATTGTTTGTTGGTATGGTTACTACAGAGCCATAATCATTGCATTTCATCCTTTATTTTGTGTGTTGTATTTCAGAGAGGAGCTGCAGTAAGCTCCTGCCTCACTTGAATCTCTTTGTGTCTGTGTACTAATCATACCAACAATCATTGCATTTCATCCATTACCTGATGTGAAGTATTTCTGAGGGAAGCTACAGAAAGCTCCTACCTCATTTCCATTTGTTTTTTTGTATGGTTACAACATAGCTAGATTCATTGCATTTCATCCATTACCCTATGATATGTATTTCAGAGAGAAGCTGCAGAAAGCTCCTCCCTCACTTCCATCAGTTTGTTGGTATGACTAGTACACAGACACAATCATTAAATTTCACCCATTACCTGAGATGAAGTATTTCTGATAGAAGCTGCAGAAAGCTCCTCCCTTATTAGCATCTGTTTGTTGATATGGTTACTACAAAGCCAAAATCATCGCATTTCATCTTTTACCCTATGTGAAGTATTTCTGTAAGTGCTACAGAAAGATTCGCCCTCATTTGCGTTTGTTTGTTGGTATGGTTACTACAAAGCCAGAAACATTCAATTTCATCTATTACCCTATGTGATGTATTTCAGAGAGTAGCTACAGATAGCTCCTCCCTGACTTGCCTCTATTTCTTGTCATGATTAGTACACAGACACAATCATTACATTTCATCCATTACTTGATGTGAAGTATTTCTGATAAAGCTAAAGAAAGCTCCTCCCTCAGTTGTGTTTGTTTCTTGCTATGGTTACTACAAAGCCAGAATCATCGCATTTCATCCATTACCGTATGCGATATACTTCAGAAAGAAGCTGCAGAAAGCTCGTCCCTCATTTGCATCTGTTTATTGGTATGATTAGTACACAGACACAATCATTACATTCCACACATTACCTGATATGAAGTATTTCTGAGAGAAGCTGCAGAGAGCTCCTCCCTTACTAGCATCTGTTTGTTGGTATGGGTTACTAGAAAGCCAAAATCATCGTATTTCATCTATTGCCCTATGGAAGTATTTCTGAAAAAGCTACAGAAAGCTCCACCCTCATTTGCTTTTGTTTGTAGCCATAATAATCACATTTTATCTATTACCCTATGTGAAGTATTTCTGAGAAAAGAGAAAAAACTCCCCCTTATTTGAGTTTGATTGTTGGTGTGGTTACTATAAAGCCACAATCATTGCATTTCATCCATTACCCTATGTGATGTATTTCAGAGAGAAGCTTCAGAACGCTCCTCCCTCACTTGTGTCTGTTTGTTGCTATGATTAGTACACAGACACAATCATTGTATTTCATCCATTACCCTATGTGATGTATATCAGAGGCAAGCTGCAGATAGCTCCTCCCTCATTTGGTTCTGTTTGTTGGTAGGGTTAGTACACAGACACAATCATTACATTTCATCCATTACAAAATGTGAAGCATTTCTGAGGGAATCTGCAGAACGCTCATCCCTCATTTGCGTTTGTTAGTTGGAATGGATACTACAAAGCGACAATCATCGCATTTCGTCTAATACCCTATGTGAAATATTTCTGAGAATAGCTACAGAAAGCTCCTCCAGGATTTGTGTTTGTTTGTTGGTATAGTTACGACAAAGACAGAATCATCACATTTTGTCTATTACCCTATGTGAAGTATATCTGAGAGAAGCTGCAGAATGCTCCATCCTTACTTGCATCTGTTTGCTGGTATGATTACTACACAGACACAATCATTACATTTAACCCATTACCTGATGTGAAGTATTTCTGAGAGAAGCTGCAGAAATCTGCTCCCTCATTTGCGTTTGTTTGTTGGGTTGGTTACTACAAAGCCAGAATCATCACATTTCATCTATTACCCTATATGCAGTATTTCTGGTAGAAGCTGCAGAAAGCTCCTCCCTTATTTGGGTTTGTTTGTTGGTATAATTACTACACAGACAGTGTCATCGCATTTCATCCATAACCCTATGTGAAGTATTTCAAAGAGAAGCTGCAGGAAACTCCTCCCTTATAGATGTCTATTTGTCGGTAAAGCGAGAATCAATGCATTTCAGCCATTACCCTATGTGAAGTATTTCTGAGAGAAGCTGCAGAAGCTCCTCTCTCATCTGCGACTGTTTGTTGGTATTATTAGTACACAGTCAGGATCATTACATTTAATCCATTGTTGTTGTTGTCTTCAGTCCTGAGACTGGTTTGATGCAGCTCTCCATGCTACTCTATCCTGTGCAAGCTGCTTCATCTCCCAGTACCTACTGCAACCTACATCCTTCTGAATCTGCTTAGTGTACTCATCTCTCGGTCTCCCTCTACGATTTTTCCCCTCCACGCTGCCCTCCAATGCTAAATTTGTGATCCCTTGATGCCTCAAAACATGTTCTACCAACCGATCCCTTCTTCTAGTCAAGTTGTGCCACAAACTTCTCTTCTCCCCAATCCTATTCAATACCTCCTCATTAGTTACGTGATCTATCCACCTTATCTTCAGTATTCTTCTGTAGCACCACATTTCGAAAGCTTCTATTCTCTTCTTGTCCAAACTAGTTATTGTCCATGTTTCACTTCCATACATGGCTACACTCCAAACAAATACTTTCAGAAACGACTTCCTGATACATAAATCTATATTCGATGTTAACAAATTTCTCTTCTTCAGAAACGCTTTCCTTGCCATTGCCAGTCTACATTTTATATCCTCTCTACTTCGACCATCATCAGTTACTTTACTTCCTAAATAGCAAAACTCCTTTACTACTTTAAGTGTCTCATTTCCTAATCTAATTCCCTCAGCATCACCCGATTTAATTTGACTACATTCCATTATCCTCGTTTTGCTTTTGTTAATGTTCATCTTATATCCTCCTTTCAAGACACTGTCCATTCCATTCAACTGCTCTTCCAAGTCCTTTGCCGTCTCTGACAGAATTACAATGTCATCGGCAAACCTCAAAGTTTTTACTTCGCCTCCATGAATTTTAATACCTACTCCAAATTTTTCTTTTGTTTCCTTTACTGCTTGCTCAATATAAAGATTGAATAACATCGGGGAGAGGTTACAACCCTGTCTCACTCCTTTCCCAACCACTGCTTCCCTTTCATGCCCCTTGACTCTTATTACTGCCATCTGGTTTCTGTACAAATTATAAATAGCCTTTCGCTCCCTGTATTTTACCACTGCCATCTTTAGAATTTGAAAAAGAGTATTCCAGTCAACATTGTCAAAAGCTTTCTCTAAGTCTACAAATGCTAGAAACGTAGGTTTGCCTTTTCTTAATCTTTCTTCTAAGATAACTCTTAAGGTCAGTATTGCCTCACGTGTTCCAACATTTCGACGGAATCCAAACTGATCCTCCCCGAGGTCCGCATCTACCAGTTTTTCCATTCGTCTGTAAAGAATTCGCGTTAGTATTTTGCAGCTGTGGCTTATTAAGCTGATAGTTCGGTAATTTTCACATCTGTCAGCACCTGCTTTCTTTGGGATTGGAATTATTATATTCTTCTTGAAGTCTGAGGGTATTTCGCCTGTCTCATACATCTTGCTCACCAGCTGGTAGAGTTTTGTCATGACTGGCTCTCCCAAGGCCGTCAGTAGTTCTAATGGGATGTTGTCTACTCCGGGGGCCTTGTTTCGACTCAGGTCTTTCAGTGCTCTGTCAAACTCTTCACGCAGTATCGTATCTCCCATTTCGTCTTCATCTACATCCTCTTCTATTTCCATAATATTGTCCTCAAGTACATCGCCCTTCTATAAACCTTCTATATACTCCTTCCACCTTTCTGCCTTCCCTTCTTTGCTTAGAACTGGGCTGCCATCTGAGCTCTTGATATTCATACACGTGGTTCTCTTCTCTCCAAAGGTCTCTTTAATTTTCCTGTAGGCAGTATCTATCTTACCCCTAGTGAGATAAGCTTCTACATCCTTACATTTGTCCTCTAGCCATCCCTGTTTAGCCATTTTGCACTTCCTGTCGATCTCATTTTTGAGACGTTTGTATTCCTTTTTGCCTGCTTCATTTACTGCATTTTTATATTTTCTCCTTTCATCAATTAAATTCAATATTTCTTCTGTTACCCAAGGATTTCTAGCAGCCCTCGTCTTTGTACCTACTTTATCCTCTGCTGCCTTCACTACTACATCCCTCAGAGCTACCCATTCTTCTTCTACTGTATTTCTTTCCCCTATTCCTGTCAATTGTTCCCTTATGCTCTCTCTGAAACTCTGGACAACCTCTGGTTCTTTCAGTTTATCCAGGTCCCATCTCCTTAATTTCCCACATTTTTGCAGTTTCTTCATTTTTAATCTACAGGTCAATACCAATAGATTGTGGTCAGAGTCCACATCTGCCCCTGGAAATGTCTTACAACTTAAAACCTGGTTCCTAAATCTCTGTCTTACCATTATATAATCTATCTGATACCTTTTAGTATCTCCAGGGTTCTTCCACGTATACAACCTTCTTTCATGATTCTTAAACCAAGTGTTAGCTATGATTAAGTTGTGCTCTGTGCAAAATTCTACTAGGCGGCTTCCTCTTTCATTTCTTAGCCCCAATCCATATTCACCTACTATGTTTCCTTCTCTCCCTTTTCCTACACTCGAATTCCAGTCACCCATTACTATTAAATTTTCGTCTCCCTTCACTATCTGAATAATTTCTTTTATTTCATCGTACATTTCTTCAATTTCTTCATCATCTGCAGAGCTAGTTGGCATATAAACTTGTACTACTGTAGTAGGTGTGGGCTTCGTATCTATCTTGGCCACAATAATGCGTTCACTATGCTGTTTGTAGTAGCTTACCCACATTCCTATTTTCCTATTCATTATTAAACCTACTCCTGCATTACCCCTATTTGATTTTGTGTTTATAACCCTGTAGTCACCTGACCAGAAGTCTTGTTCCTCCTGCCACCGAACTTCACTAATTCCCACTATATCTAACTTTAACCTATCCATTTCCCTTTTTAAATTTTCTAACCTACCTGCCCGATTAAGGGATCTGACATTCCACACTCCGATCCGTAGAACGCCAGTTTTCTTTCTCCTGATAACGACATCCTCCTGAGTAGTCCCCGCCTGGAGATCCGAATGGGGGACTATTTTACCTCCGGAATATTTTACCCAAGAGGATGCCATCATCATTTAATCATACAGTAAAGCTGCATGTCCTCGGGAAAAATTACGGCTGTAGTTTCCCCTTGCTTTCAGCCGTTCGCAGTACCAGCACAGCTAGGCCGTTTTGGTTAATGTTGCAAGGCCAGATCAGTCAATCATCCAGACTGTTGCCCCTGCAACTACTGAAAAGGCTGCTGCCCCTCTTCAGGAACCACACGTTTGTCTGGCCTCTCAACAGATACCCCTCCGTTGTGGTTGCACCTACGGTACGGCCATCTGTATCTCTGAGGCACGCAAGCCTCCCCACCAACGGCAAGGTCCATGGTTCATGGGGGGAGGTTTAATCCATTACCTAATGTGACTTATTTCTGAAAAATGGATGGATGTATTGATGGATGGATATGCTGTTATGGGTGCTCAACAGTGTAGTCTTTAGTGCCTGAAAGGAAACGACAACGGACAAGTGTCACTAAAATGCAGCATGTGCAAAAGTAGGACTAAAATTAAAGATGAAAGTCTACATAGGCAGTGTGCACATCTACAGTAGCAAAGTCGAAAGCAGCACGTAAAGAGTCGAACAGCAAAGGAACGTAGGGGAAGGAGTAAAATGAAACACATAGCACGTGTTTGGAATTGACCTAGTACAAGAATTAAAGGGAGTGGTAAGCCACTCGACAACACACTAAAAATTCCAACCTTAAATATTAGGCTGAAGCCCAGAAACATAACAGTACTTTAAAATTTTCTTGACACTCGCCTCGTCATTGGCTAAAATCGAGGGCAGATCCCCACTAATATTGACTTCCACCCTGACAGAATGATATAAATCATACTCAACTAAAATGTGGCATACAGTGATTCGTACGCCACAGGCTTCACACAGTGGGGGTTCCTCTTGCCGTAGTAAGAAGGCATGCGTAAGAGGACAGTGCCTTTTGCGAAGACATGTAAGGGTCACTTCGTCATGCCTAGGTGACCGGCAGGAGGAACACCGTGGCTGGATGGTGGGTTTCACCAACCACAGCTTGTTTTCCCTCACCGCAAGCCATTCCTCCTCCCACAATTGCATATACTTGCGCCACACCACACAACAACATCCTGCAAAGGTATAGAATATTGTGTCACCTCCGGTAATCTGCAGGTGTCCTTGGCAGCTCTATTAGCTTGTTCATTTCCCCGTATGGCCACATGCCCTGGCACCCAGCAAAAGGAAACTTGCTGGCCCTGTCGTTAGAGGATGTACAGTTGGTCGTAAATCATTGTTCCAACTTCTCTGCTGGGTACGGGTTCTGCAGTGACTGTAATGCGCTCAGTGAGTCAGAGCAAATTAGGAAGTGTTCACACTGAGTAAACAGTATCTGCTCCAATGTCTTCAGGATCACATGAATTTCTGTGGAAAAAATAGTGTATTCCTAGGGAAGGTGAATCCTGATGACACATTCGGGGAACACTACTGAGCAGCCAAGAAAATCCCCCTGTTGGGATCCATCAGTGTAGACTACTGTAAAATCGTGATGCCTGTCTAAAATGTTAAAAAACAAAGATTTGAAAGTAAAATCTGATGTACTGTCTTTCTTAAAATTTGCCAAATCTAAAATCAGTGTGGGCCTCTGGAGGAGCCAAAGTGGATATCTGCTCCAACCTTGAAGTGAAACATTAAAACCGGCCACACCCATCTCTAAAATGCAATCCTTTGCACTAATCCCATCGAGCCTTGTTGCTCGTTGCCGGTTGCGAAAAAGCCTTTCCAGTGGAGGCTGAGCAACAGTGTGATATGCAGGTGTGGTTGGTGTGGATAATGTTTGATAGGCATGGCGCACCATTAGTAGACGCCACCGGAGGTGAAATGGCGGTTCACCTGCCTCTGCACACAGGCTCGGTATGGGGCTTGTTCTGTACGCCCCAGTGGCCCACTGAATCCCCTCATGGTGCACCACATCCAACAGCTTCAAATAAGTGGGTCTTGCAGACCCATACACCATTCTTCCATAATCAAGCCGGGACTGAACAAAGGCTCTGTAAAACCAGAGCGGACAAGTCCTGTCTGCTCCCCACGCGTGGTGACTAAGACATATTAAAATAGACAGCACCTTAAGAGACCGTTTTTTCAGTTCCTTAACAAGTGTTAGCTATGTAAGCTTAGACTCAAAACTGAGGCCAAGAAACATCACCCTTTCTTTAAAATTCAGAACAGTGTCCCTCATCCTCAACTCGGGCAAGTCAAAAATGGAACAAGAACGGTTAAAAAGAACACACACTGACTTATCAGTTGAAAACTTAAAACCACTCTTCTGTGCCCATTCATCCAAACCTCTGGGCAACTACTCACAGGGCCCCAAAGCATATTGTGTGCATTAAAATCACCACAGAGGATGAAGGGGTGTGGGAGCTGTATAAGAAGACCACTGAGAGCCTGTTTGTCGAGCACGTCATGTGGGGGCAGGTAAAGCTAACATACTGTTAGCATATGACACACATGTACTAATATTGCAACTGCCTGTAAATCCGTCATGAGGGAGAGAAGCGAGGAGTGGTAGTCGGTGTTGATGAAGATACCTACTCCTCCTCGAGCTCCCTGTCCAATCAGGTCATCCTTTTTGTGGAGGACATAACCACGTAGGTCAGGGGTGTATGTTTCACTGAAATTTGTGTCTTGCAGACCTACATACATTGGTCTATCCTGAATCAATAGACGTCGTTCCTTCACATGTGTCCTGAACCCTTGCAGGTTCCATTGTAGTATGGGAGCCATCACGGTGGTTGTATTTTCTGCTTCTCTTTCTGCCGAGGTGGGGAGACTGCAGCGGTGGGGGCTCAGCCTTGGAGTCTGAGAATATGGGGCAATCATCTCGCCCCATCAGCTGGGGGAAGAGTCTGATGAAGTGTCTAGTGGGACCACATTGACATGACCCGAGGGTTAACCAGCCGATTTAATCTGTTGGTGCTGCTTCACATGTGCTTTCCTTTGTTTAGAGGGCTTTGCTGGAACCAAAGCTGGGGTGTTTATGACCATGCTGGGCTTTGGAACAGCCTCAGCAATCGGAGATGCCTGGGGCTCTTCAATGTTAGCTACTGAACCTTTCTATGCTGTTCTAGGAGGGGCTACAGGCTCTGATACACTTGCTGCCTTGCAAGTGCACTGACATGTGCAGGTGTTCATGCCAACACTAACAACCTCCGTCTGTGTAGATGCATCGACCTTTGAAGGCGGCTTCTGAACAATGAAAGCAAAAGACCTAACGAATGTGGGAGGGCTGTATGAACTTAATGATCTTTTTGGCTTCACTGTAGGGGAGACGCTTAGTTGTTTTTATTTCTTGTATTTTACGTTCCTCTGGGAACATTCTACAGTCCTTACTCCAAACAGGGTGGCTTTCAGAACAGTTTATACATCTGACAGGTGACAAACAGTCAATTTCGTCATGGGCAGCCTTACTACAGTTGCCACACATCGCTTCTCCTTTACACCCTATAGTTGTATGCCCAAAATGCTGGCACTTAAAACAGCGCATTGGGTTTGGGACATATGATCGGACGTTTAGTCAAAGAACTCCTGCCTTGACATGTTCTGGGAGTTTGGGGGGTATTGAAAGTAAGAATGAAGGAGTCAGATTTCACCAGGTTCGCACCCAGCTTTTTTATGATGTTCTGAACATCAACCATTCCCTCCTGAGCCCACCACTCTTTAATTCTTCTACAGGAATATCAACGAGATCCCTACAGGAAACAACACCCTTACTGGAGTTCAAGGGGCTGTGAAGCTCTGTATCGATAGTGTATTCCCCCAAGCTTTTAGCTGTTTGAAGGTTAACTGCTTGCTGAGCAGTTGATGTTTCAACAAGCAGTGTCCCATTCCGTAAACACTTCACTGATTTTAAAGTTCCAGCTATTCCTTTGAGGCCCTTTTGGATATAGAATGGCGAAACCTTTTCAAAGGAACCCTCTTTCCTTTTTAAAATTAAAAACACATTCTGGTTTTCAGTATGTGCTCTGTTACTCTGATCTGATGTATGTTTGCTGACGCTGGAGTCAGGAGGACTGGCTAACCTAGCCCTCTTGTTGGATTGGGCGGTAGTGCCTACCAGCGGTTCATCCATCCCACTGGCCATCGAAAAATTAGGAGGAGGAAAAGTGGAAGAATTCATGGTATCCATGGTCATCCCACGAGCAGCTAGGGAAACTTATGTCCATCCAGACAGAGCCCTGCATGTCTGGATAAGCCTTGTACAACTGAAGTGCTGCAGGTTCCCCAGAGGTTACCCGTTAGCAACTGTTCCACCTCAACAGCCATGCATCTTATTGGCGCACACCACACCTTAAGATTGCCTGGATTGCGAGGACGGTACATACCTCTATAAAAAAAACCTTCAATCAAGCCAAGATTCCCGGTCCTTAAGACACACTACGTTCCACTGTTATCCACACGGTGGTCGCTGAAGCATGCCCAGAGTTTATGGTATCAGCAGACTGGCGGCGCACACCAGTCCACAGCTCGAGAAACCCGGGTTCACCAAGCCCGTACCCAGCAAATGAATGCTGAGCCCCCTGAGGGATGGCGAAAGGCGTCGGAGAGGACAGAACCCGCACGTACCCAGAACTGTTGATCCATTAAAAAGGCATGAATAAAAAGAGGGTGGCAACCGTAAAGGCCCCGTGTATGCTTGGGTCGGATAATGCTCGCTCTCCAACAGGTGTCGTAAGCCTTCTTTAAATCAAAGAACACATCCACGGTCGGGTGCTTCCGCAAGAAGTTATTCATAATGAAGCTCGACAAGGTAACCAGATGGTCAACAGCAGAGCGGTGCCTACGAGTGGGTGTGTGACTTTTACAGGTGCTAAACAGTGTGGTCACCAGTGCCCATGCGCATAAAAACAGGAACACATGCAGTGAAGGGACTAAGATGAACAGAGAACAAGGAGAATGGCTAGAAGATTCAGACCTCATGCAGTTCCAAATCCCCACATATGGAGGCAAAACAAGAGGAGAAGGAAAACACTAAAAAAGGAAAGGAAACACAAGGAAAAGAGAACAGAAACCAAAGGGAAACAAGGAGGTAATCATGACTGGCGGACCTGTTAACTAAAACCTGGGTGAGCCAGTCACCCAGCAGCACATTAAAATCCTCTCCCTAAAATCCGAGGCAACAAATTGGATGGGACACAAAACCATAAGACCTTAACTACAGTCATTGTGTCGTCTTGCAAAATAGAGAGCAAATCCGGTGGCAAAGAAACCACCGCCCTCTGGTC
This sequence comes from Schistocerca gregaria, assembly GCF_023897955.1. Classification (NCBI taxonomy): domain Eukaryota; kingdom Metazoa; phylum Arthropoda; class Insecta; order Orthoptera; family Acrididae; genus Schistocerca; species Schistocerca gregaria. The sequence continues at coordinate 48,372,971 of NC_064927.1, forward strand.
AGAGAACAAAAGACAGTCAAGTAAAATTTGGCGGACAGTAATCTGGACGCCACAAACACTGTAGATTGGCAGGGGGGGGGGGGGGGTCCTCCTGCTGGAGTAAAAAACCATGTGTTAAGGGACTGCGCCCAATGTGGAGGCGAGTGATGAGAACCTCATTCTGCCTGCATGACTGGTAGGACGTACGCCATGACCGCGTAGTGGCCTTGACCAGAGACAGCTTATTGTCACCAACTGCCAGCCACTCCTCTTCCCATTGACGCATAACACGAAAACGCAAAAGGGAGGTAACAGCATGGAGGGGGACAGCACATTCAACAACGTGAGGGAGGGAACATGCATCTTTGGTAGCCACATCCACCAGTTCGTATCCCCTAATACCCACATGCCCCAGCACCCAGCAGAAAGAAATCACCTTCCCCTGCCATTGCAGGTGGAGTAGGGCATCATGGATGTTCTGGATGTCCATATCTGCTGGGTGCAAGTGTTGCATGGTCTGAAGGGCACTCAGGGAGTCAGAACAGATGAGGAACTTAAGACTGGGAACACATCTCATCTACTCCAATGCCCACAAGATCGCAAACAATTCAGCATCAAAACCGCAAGAAGCCATAACTTGATGACTCTATCAGGGAAAACAACAGCACAACCAACAGAGTCCCCCTGTTTGGCTCAAAATGGTTCAAATGGCTCTGAGCACTATGGGACTCAACTGCTATGGTCATCAGTCCCCTAGAACTTAGAACTACTTAAACCTGACTAACCTATGGACATCACACACATCCATGCCCGAGGCAGGATTCGAACCTTCGACCGTAGCAGTCGCACGGTTACGGACTGCGTGCCTAGAACCGCGAGACCACCGCGGCTGGCCAGTCTCCCTGTTTAGAGCCATCCATAAATACTGATTCATGGTCGGGATGCTGGTGTAAAATATCAGAAAATAAGGAGGTAAAAACAAATGCAGGACTGCAGCTCCTCCTGTACTCTGACAAGTCTAAAAGGAGGCTGGGCCTCTGGAGCAACCAGGGAGGCATGTGCTTGTCCTTCCCTTGTCCTTAGGAATCGGGACAACAATAGATTTGCGAAAGCATGTGAGAACATGACCCTCAATCCAGATAGGATTATAAGTTCGAAGAAGAAAACCTTTACCCACTGGAGGAAGGGTCTACAGCATCTGAATATGAATAGAATCAGGCCCTTGAGTGGAGGACCGTGACCGGCAAGTGCATTTTCGAGTTCCTGCATGGTGAATGGGGCATTATAACTTTCATGATTCGAGGAGCGGAAGCTAGGTGGCCTAGCCTCCTCTGCTTGTTTTTGGGGGAGGAAGGCAGGGTGGGAAAGAGCGGAGCTCGAAACCTCTGTGAAAAAGTGGCCGAAGGCATTGGAGACATCCTCAAGGGCCACAAGGACGTCATTCGCTACCGTCAAGCCAGAAACTGGTGAGTGGACCTTAGTGCCAGATAGCCGGCACAGGCTACCCCAGACAACAGAAGGAGTAAAACTGTATAAGGAGCTTGTGAAAGCAGCCCAGCTGGCTTTCTTGCTTTCTTTAATAACACGACGACACTACACATGTAATCGTTTATAATTAATACAATTCGCCATCGTATGGTTGCGTATAAAGGTGCGTAAGGAACGTTGACGAGCACGTATTGCGTCTCTACATAATGCAGTCCACCAGGGGACCAGTACGCAACGTGGAGAAGAGGTAGTATGAGGGACAGAATATTCAGCAGCAGTGAGAATGACTTCCATGAGGTGTGTTACCTGACTATCGCAGCTTGAGAAATTTTGATCCTGAAAAGTCGTCCGGAACAGAAGAGCCCCCAGTCTGCTTTGGAGATGTGCCAACTAGTTGAGCATTGAGATGGGGTATTATGCAGGAGATGGGTAACACAAGGGAAGTGGTCGCTCAAATACATATCAGAAAGTGTGTAACACTCAAACTGGCTTGCAACTTGGTTAGTACATATAGAGAGGTATAAATGGGAATAGGTGTGAGTTGTGTCTGAAAGAAAAGTAGGGGAGCCAGTATTGAGGTAGACCAGATTGAGGTGGTTGAAAGGGTCTGAGAAAAGGGAGCCTCTTGGGTAGGGTGCTGGAGAGCCCCAAAGGGGATGGTGGGCACTGAAGTCTCCGGTCAACAAAAATGGTACAGGTAGCTGAGCAATAATTTGCATTATGTCTGCCCTAGTAATGGCAGACAACGATGGAGTGTAAACGGTACAGATGTAAATTCTAAAAGTGGGGAGAATAATTTGGACGGCAACTGCCTGCAGGTCGGTGATGGGATCGTAGTAGATATCATCCTGTACTAGCAACATAACCCCTCCATGAGCCGGACTACATGCCTCAGGGGGTAGGTCAAAACACACAGAGGAATAGTGTGTCAAGTCAATTTGATCACATGGGCATAGCTTCATTTCCTGGAGGGCTATGACGAGCAGACAGTGCAAGCATAGCAGCAACTTTAAGTCCTCTTGGTTGGAGCAAATGCCGTGAATATTCCAATGAAGAAGTGCCAGTGTGAGAAGAAAAAGAAAAAGGAGAAGCAAGAAGGGGTCACCTGGAAGGCCGCTGAGGGCCTGGCTTCGGGCGAGCACTGCTGCCACTATCAATAGGCAGACAGTCATCGTCCATTGCTTCAATAGGTCCATCAGCCATCTTGTTAAGATGGCTGGGAGTGGGAGCTTCATCCGCCGGTGAACGGCCAGATGTTCAGCTACCAGCGGTGCGGCCAGGCAAAATGGATGACGGCCTGGGGCAGCAACCGCTGGGTGGCACAGGAAAAGATATGCGCCATGGCGGGAAAGGAGAACTTTGTTTCCTATGAGCCTTCTTGGAAGGTCATTTAGTTGAAGTACTGGTCGATGGCTGGGATTTCGAGGTACATAGGAAGTGTGCGTGGGACAGTTCCTTCTTGAAGGCCCATGCCTCTAACTTCTGGGTCTTAGTCTTGGCAGAAGTTGATGAAGGTGCTTATGTCTTAGGGGTGATGGGAGGAAGAGGAGACACTCACTGTGTGATCTTCACACTGGCCGAATGGACGACCATAGGACTGAAGGTCAGATCGCATGTCTGTGTCAACACCTACCTGGTAGTCCGAGGAGAGGCGAGGGCAGTACTGTATTTCCCCACTGGGAGCAGCGTGAGCTTCCTACTAGCAAATAGCTTGAGAGCAGCTGAGGTGGACACTTTCTCTTTGACCCAAATTTCCTGTATACAGCATTCATCCTTGTAGATGGGACAGTCACGGGAGGACATTGCATGGTCACCCTGACAGTTCACGCAATGAGGAGATGGAGGTGGACAGTCACCCTCATGGGCATCCCTGCCGCAACTGATGCATTTAGCCGCATTAGAACAAGACAGGCAGGTGTGATTAAAACTCTGAGACTCATAGAAGCATGTAGGTGTTGGGACATAGGGCCGAACAGAGATAACCTCATAGCCCTCTTTGAAGTATGATGGCAGCTGAGCACTATCAAAGGTCAAAAAAAGTGTCTGGGTCAGTACAAGGTCATTTTTGACCTTTTTCATGACCCTATAGACAGCTGTCACACCCTGCTCAGTGTGGAGAAACTGAATTTCCTCTTCAATCAATCTGTCAAGTAATCTAGTATATACCACACCATGTGCCGAATTCAAAGTGCTGTAAACCTCCACCCAGATGGGGAATGTGTACGAGAGTGTGGCCCAAAGGAGTTTTTGTGCTTGTAAAGCGCTCTCAGGGGGGTAGGGTGGGGATTGTTGGGGTTGTTTGGGGGAAGAGACCAAACAGCGAGGTCATTGGTCTCATCGGATTAGGGAAGGATGGGGAAGGAAGTTGGCCCTGCCCTTTCAAAAGAACCATCCCAGCATTTGCCTGGAGAGATTTAGGGAAATCGTGGAAAAAATAAATCAGGATGGTCAGACAAGGGATTGAACCGTCTTCCTCCCGAATGCGAGTCCAGTGTGCTACCCCTGTGCCACCTCACTCAGAAGCGCTCTCAGTTTCCAACAACAAGGTACTGTTATGCATCCTGGTACAAGACTTGACAGGTCCGGCTATGGCATCTATGCCCTTCTGAATAACGAAAGGGTTGACAGATGAAAAACCCTTTCCAACCTCAGGTCTAGAAAGTACTAGAAACTTCGAGGCAGGCAGTAATTCTTTTGTCACTGGTGACTGGTCATGCTTCCGTTTTCGGGCAGAAGTCGTGAGAGGAGAAGGAGAAGGAGGAGGAGGAGGAGGAGGAGGAGGAAGAGAGAAATCCATTGTGGATGAATCCCCCATGATTGTCAGCGTCTCTGGTGGTGCACTCCTTCCTTGTGGGGACCCTCTCAGAGGGCGCTCCTACCTTAGGTGAATGTTTACACCTCAGGTCCTACCTCCCGAGAAATGGACCATTCGTCATGGTCGGAAGGTGTCAGCTCAGGCAATCACCCCTACCCGGGCCTGACCTTTACCAGGGGGTATGTGCGTGCCTTACTTGTCTACCCAGGGCTGGTAACCCCATCACCGGATATGCATGCGAATGCATGGGTCCAGCCTTCAGGCACGCACAGAGAGGAAAGAAGAATAGGAAAAAACGGAGAGAGGGAGAGAAAGGACAGACTGTCTCAAACGCCAAGGCAGTGACTATAGGGTCAGCAAGAATTCAAAGAGAAGAAGGCAAGGAGAAAGAGGCAAGGGGAAGGAGGCAAGGGGAAGGAGGCAAGGTAAAAAGTAAGGAAGACAGTAAGGGGGAGAAGAAGGAAAATAGGGAACAAACAAAGGAAGGAGGATACCAGAATAAGCGAAAAACCAAGAAGACCACAAATGTAAGTCGTTAAACCATCCGTCTCTGGACACATGCACAAACTACCCGCTTGAGGGGGAAGGACTCCTTTTAGTCATCTCTTACGAGAGGCCGGTATACCTCGGGCCTATTCTTACCCCTGGACCCACAGGGGGAAAAGATTACTTTGTGAATGTTATAAAACCAGAGAATATTCTGTCTGATAATGGAGCACAATTTGCATCTAGTGTGTGGGGGAACTTTATGCAAAGATCTGGGAACAAGCATATAAGGATTTCAGTGTATCACCCTGCGGTTAACCTGGCTGAGAGGTATATAAGTGAGCTGGGTAGGCTATGTAGGACATATTGCAGTAAAAATCATTGTACTTGGGCCGAATATATAATTGTGTTTGAGGATCTTATGAACACAGTGGAGAGTTTTGCTACAGGATTATCACCCTATTATCTCATGAAAAATATCAAGCCAGACAATCTAATAGCAGAACACATAGATTTTACTCCATCTCAAGGCTTGAAAAGTCAAGAGATGATGCAGATGGCCATACCAGAAATGTTAAAGAAAGGACATGAGAGACAGAGTAGGCATGGAGAAAGATACAAGACAACAAAGTTCAGGGAGGGAGATAAGGTGCTAGTGAGGAACAAGAAAAAATCCAGTGACACTGACGGCGAAATCAAAAAGTTATTTGAATTATACCATGGACCCTTTTAGATAATGGGTTGTCCACACCCTAATGCATATAGGTTAGTATATTCAGTGTCCAAAAAGCCATTTGAACTGAGAAATGTAATGGAGTTGAAAAAATATGTGGTGAAAGAATAAAGGGTAAGGAAGTGAGATTTCCATGTATACTATTGTCTAGCTAAAACAATTATTGGGGGCTATGCATATGTGTATTTATAATTTCAGTATTATTTATGTTACTGTGTATATTGCCATGCCATTGCTGGTGGTCGACAAACTTCATTATACTGTATGTATTTGCAATAAGGGAATCTGTTGTCCAATGGATTTGCATAACTGGTGTGGATGTGATGGAAGCCTTTTTGAAAAGGTCATAAAGGAACTGAAACCTACTGTATATATAGTCACTTTTTCTGTATAAATATGTGGAGAGTATAGGAGGGAGGAAATCTGCAAATAGTTTGTTTAAAAATAGTTGAGATTTTATTAAAATTTCTAATCTATCTGTGGCATCTGGAGTTGATACTGGTACGTGGGGACAGTCGTGTATGGCACTCACTAAATTTGCAAATTGTAGAGGCATACGGGAAATAATTAACTAGCTTATTATATGATGTTCATGAGGAAAGTGGAGGAAAGAACAGTAACAGCTAAGTGGGTGCTTGTATAAGTTTTATGTATAAACCTGAATAAGAGCTGATCAGTGAACACAGGATATTCCAGGCAGGGTTGGGATAGCCTGCCTCCTGGGAAATGTGGGTTTGCATGTCTAAGCAAGATTTATGAGGATTTGATTAAATTTTGATAGGATGGCTTGCTAACAGAGGAAGCACAGTTCTGCTGGCTGACAAGTTTGGAAAGCCTGCATTCCAAAGCATAAACCAGTGAACACAAGGATCTGGATACAACAACCTCATAAAGTGGGTGCTTGTATAAGTTTTATGTATAAACCTGAATAAGAGCTGATCAGTGAACACAGGATATTCCAGGCAGGGTTTGGATAGCCTGCCTCCTGGGAAATGTGGGTTTGCATGTCTAAGCAAGATTTATGAGGATTTGATTAAATTTTGATAGGATGGCTTGCTAACAGAGGAAGCATAGTTCTGCTGGCTGACAAGTTTGGAAAGCCTGCATTCCAAAGCATAAACCAGTGAACACAAGGATCTGGATACAACAACCTCATGCAACTTACAGAAACCAGCCCAATTGGACTCAATAGGAGACTATCTAATTGTCGAATTGAGTTGGATACGTTGTTGGATAATGTGTGTATGTTTTCTCATAACAGTACTTACACTAATTAACTAACACTATAACACTGTTCTATATGATTTGGTGGCTTTATAGTTATTATTGAAATGTTTAAAATATAAAGTAATATGGGTTGGCTCTGTTTGGTGCAACTTCATGTTGCCATTACTAGGGTAATGTCTGCATGAAGTGGGGGTATGTATGGTAACAGGGGATAATATGGAGCCCTTTCAAGTAGTTCATAATTTAAATTTAAAGAACAGATGCAGAGATAATATGCTGGACAAAATAGACCGGAAAATACTTGTTTTGTGTTTTGATGGGAATTGTATTTCCATTGCTTAGTGTTTTGGTTTTCTATTAATTGAAACAAATTATAAAAGTGTGGTGATAAATATGTAAAATTATATAATGAATTTAGATTTAAGTATTTAAATATTATAAAATATTGTAACCGAATTGTGGCCATGTTTAGGGATTTTGACTAATGTGGTGTCATGTGACCTGACTCAGGACAGTGGATATAAGTGGGAAAATTGGGTCCTTCTGCTCCCAGCTTGCCACCTCAATGGACAACGAACAAAGTACCACAAGTGTTAGCGTGGAGGCCATGGTATGTGAAGGAACAATGTGAAAGTGTGTGGGTGCAGGACAAACAGTGTATGAATTGCATCGATTATTATTTTAAAAAATCAGATTTATTTGTGAACTTAAAAATGCATGACCAAGAGTTAAAGTGTTTCATTTAAATGAATAAGTTACAATCTGAACATGTATAGTTCAGTTCATTGCTGTTCAAAAGCTAGCCAGTATATGACTCAGTAATATGGGTGCAAATGCAACCGTTCACTATCAATCCAATTAGCAGATAATCCACATGAATAATAGGTAGTGAACAAGCCCAGTACATTTGCAAACCATCACATTTCATACATTACCCTATGTGAATTACTTCTGAAAGGAGCTGGAAAAAGTTCCTATCACACTACTATAATTTTGTTGGTATAGTTACTACAAAGCCACAATCATTGCATTTCATCGATTCACCTATGAGAAATATTTCTGGAAAAAGCTCCAGAAAGCTCCTCCCACTGCACTGCCATTTTGTTGGTATAGCTCTAACAAAGCCAGAATCTTCGTATTTCTTCCGTTACCCTATGTGCATTATTTCTGAAACAACTGAAGAACACTCCCCTCACATTCCTATCACTATGTTGGTAAAGTTACAACAAAGCCGGAATAATTGCATTCCATCCATAACCTTATGAGAATTACTTATTAAAAAAAGCATGCATAAAGCTCTTTTGACACTACTATCACTTTGTTGGTATAGTTGCTACGAAGTGAGAATTATTGCATTTCATCCATTACCCTACGCGAATTTTTTTTTTATGAAAGGAGCTGCAGAAAGCTCCTCTCACACTACTATCACTATGTGGGTATAGTTACCACAAATCCGCGATCATTGCACTCAATCTATTACCCTATGTGAATTATTTCTGAAAGAAGCTGCAGAAAGCTCCACCAACAGTACTGGTATTTTCTTGGTATGGCTACTACAAAACCAAAATCATCACGTCTCATCCATTACCCCATGTGAATTATTTCTGAAAGGAGCTGCAGATAGCTCCTCTCACACTACTGTCAGCTTGTTGATGTAGATCTAACGAAGACTGAATTAAAGCCCTTCATGCATTAACCTATGTAAATTATTTCTGGAAAGAGCTGCAGATAGCACCTCTCAGAATGCTATCACACTGATGGTATAGTTACTACAAAGCAACAATCATCACAGTGCATTCATAAGCCTACGAGGCTTATTTCTGAAAGGAGCTGACAATGGCACCTTTCACACTGCTATCAGTTTGTTGGCATAGCTACTATAAACCCAGAATCATCATATTACATCCAATACACTATGTAAATTATTTCTGAAAACAGACGCAGATAGCTCCTCTCACAGAACTAATTGGCATTGTTAACGCAGAGCCAGAATTATCACATTTCATTCTTCACCCTATGTGAGGTATTTCTGAGAGAAGCTGCAGAAACCTCCTAACTCATTTGCATCTCTTTGTTGAAATGATTACTACACAGACAGAATCATCACATTTCATCCATTACCTGATGTGAGGTTTCTTTGTTGGTATGGTTACTACAAAGCCAGAATCATTGCATTTCATCCTTTACCATATGTGAAGTATTTCTGAGAGGAGCTGCAGAATGCGCTTGCCTGATAGGTGTCTCTTTGTTGGAGAAGTTACTACAAAGCCAGAATCATCACTTTTTGTCCATTACCCTATGTGAAATTTTTCTAAGGGACGCTACAGAAAGCTCCCCCTCATTTGTCTCTCTCTGTTGGTCCGGTTACTACAAAGCCAGAATCAATGCATTTCATCCATTACACTATGTGAGGCATTTCTGTGAGAAACTGCAGAAGGCTCATCCCCCATTGGCGTCTGTTTGTTGGTATGGTTACTACAAAGCCAGATTCATCACATTTCATTCATTACACTATGTGAAGTATTTCTGAGAGGAGCTGCAGAAAGCTAATCTCTCATTTGCTTGTTAGTAAGGTTACTACAAAGCCAGAATCATCGAATTTTATCCGTTATGCTATGTGAAGTATTTCTGAAAGAAGCTACACAGCATCTAAGTGTGAACCCATATCTATGGTCCTCTGAGTCTTTTGGATGATTAGCGTGAGCTTGGGTTTCACATGGCCGTCTTTTTCAAAACAAATGCTGATTCCTACAGAGTAGGTTGGTAGTCTCCAGAAAAGTCATTATACTCAAACATAATACGTGTTCCAAAGTTCTACAACTAATCAACGTTAGAGATATAGGTCTATGGTTCTGCACATCTGTTGGATGTCCCTTCTTGAAAACAGGGAAAATCATGCCGTTTTCCAATCCTTTGGAATTCCAATCCTTTGGAATTCCAATCCTTTGGAATACTATGCTCTCCTAGGGACCTATGGTACACCGCTACAAGAAGGGGGCTAAGTTCCTTTGCGTGCTGTGTGTAAAATCGAACTGGTATCGCGTCAGGTCCAGTGGGCTTTCCTCTTTTGAGCGATTTTAATTTTTTCGCTATCACTCTGTCTTCTATTTCGGTATCTACCCTTTTGTCATCTGTGGTGTCTGGACATTTTGTTTTGATCCACCTATCTCTTTGACATAAGACCAAAATTTCTTAGAATTTTCTGCCAAGTCAATACATAGAATGCTACTTTCGAATTCATTAAGCACCTCTCACATAGCCCTCCTCACACTACATTTTGCTTCACATAATTTTTGTTTGTCTGCAAGGATTTGGATATGTTTATGTTTGTTGTGAAGTTCCCTTTGCTTCTGCAGCAGTTTTCTAACTCGGTTGATGTACCACGGTGGCTCTTTTCCATCTCTTATGATCGTGCTTGGCATATACTCAACTAACACATATTGTACGATGGTTTTGACCTTTTCCACTGATCCTCAACACTATCTGTACTTGAGACAAAACTTTTGTGTTGAGCCGTCAGGTACTCTGTAATCTGCTTTTAGTCACTTTTGCTATACAGAAAAATCTTCCTCCATTTTTTAATTTTTCTATTTGTGGCTGAAATCATCAATGCAGTAACTGCTTTATTATTGCTGATTCCCTGTTCTGCATTCACTGTTTCAAATACTTTGGGTCTTTTTGTCACCAGAAGGTCTAATATGTTATCGCCATGAGTTGGTTCTCTGTTTAACTGCACAAGGTATTTTACAGATAAAGCACTTAAAAAAAATTCACTGGATTCTTTGTCCTTGCCACCCGTTATGAACGTATGAGTCTCCCAGTCTATATCTGGCAAATTAAAATCTCCACCATGAACTATAACATGGTGGAGAAATCTGCTCAAAATATTTTCCAAATTATCCTTCAGGTGGTCAGCGACAACAGCTGCTGAGCCAGGGGGCCTATAGAGACATCTATAGGACTGTTGCTATTCACAATATACATAAATGACCTTGTGGATGATGTCAGAAGTTCACCGAGGCTTTTTGCAGATGATGCTGTGGTGTATTGAGAGGTTGTAACGATGGAAAATTGTACTGAAATGCAGGAGGATCTGCAGCGAATTGACGCATGGTGCAGGAAATGGCAATTCAATTTCAATGTAGACAAGTGTAATGTGCTGTGAATTCATTGAAAGATAGATCCCTTATCATTTGTCTACAAAATAGTAGGTCAGCAACTGGAAGCAGTTAATTCCATAAATTATCTGGGAGTACGCAGTAGGAGTGATTTAAAATGGAATGATCATATAAAGTTGATCGTCAGTAAAGCAGATGCCAGACTAAAATTCATTGGAAGAATCCTAAGGAAATGCAATCCAAAAACATAGGAAGTAGGTTACAGTACACTTGTTCGACCACTGCTTGAGTGCTGCTCAGCGGTGTGGGATCCATGCCAGATAGGGTTGATAGAAGAAATAGAGAAGATCCAATGCAGAGCAGAATGCTTCATCACATGATCACTTAGTTACTGCGAAAGCATTACAGAGATGATAGATAAACTACAGTGAAAGACTCTTTAGGAGAGACACTCACTACCTCGGTACGGGCCTTTGTTAAAGTTGCGAGAACATACTTTCACCTAAGAGTCAAGCATTATATTGCTACTTCCTACATATACCTTGCGAAGAGACCATGAGGACAAAATCAGAGATTAGAGCAAACACATTAGCATACTGACAATCCATCTTTCAATGAACAATACGACACTGGAATAGAAGGGAGAACCGATAGAGGTACTCAGGGTACCCTCCAAAACACACAGTCAGGTGTCTTGCGGAGTATGGATGTATATGTAGACGTAGTTGTAGAAGCTGCAGAAAGCTTCTCCATCATTTGCGTCTCTTTGTTTGTATGATTACTACAAAGCCAGAATCATCACATTTGATCCATTACCATATGTGAATTATTTCTGAAAGAAGCTGCAGAAAGCCCCTCCTGCAGCAGCATATGTATATTGGTATGATTACTACAAAGCAAAATTTATCACATTTCACCCATTACCCTATGTGAATTATTTCTGAAAGGAGCTCCATAAAGATCCTGCTACATCAGTGTCTTTATGGTCGTATATTTAATACAGAGCTACAATCATCGCATTTCATCCATCACGCTATGTGAATTATTTCTGAAAGAAGTTGCACAAAGCTCCTCCCACAGCAGCATCTCTTTGTTGGTATGATTACCACAAAGCCAGAATCAACGCATTTCATACATTGTCCTATGTGAATTATTTCTGAAAGAAGCTGCAGAAGGCTTCTCCCACCTCACCATCTCTTTGTTGTTATGGTTACTACAAAGCTAGAATCATCGTATTTCATCTATTACCCTAATTGAATTATTTCTGAAAGATGCTGCAGAAATCTCCTCCCACAGAAGCATCTCTTTGTTGCTATGATTACTACAATGCCAGAATCATCGCATTTCATCCATTACCCTATGTGAATAATTTCTCAAAGAAGCTACAGAAAGCATCTCCCACAGCAGCGTCTCTTTTTTTGTATGATTATTACAAAGCCAGAATCATCCCATTTCATCCATTAGTGTATGTGGTTATTTTCTGAAAGAAGCTGCAGAAAGCTCCTCCTGCAGCAGCATCTGTTTGTTGGTATCATTACAACAAAGACAGAATCGTCACATTTCATCCATAACTGTATCTGATCTATTTCTAAAAGAAGCTGCAGGAAGCTCCTCAGGCAGCAGTGTTACATTGTTCATATGATTACTGCAAAGCGAGAATCATCGCATTTCATCCATTACCCTATGTGAATTATTTCTGAAAGGAGCTGCAGAAATCTCCTCCCACAGCACCGTGTCTTTGTTGGTATGATTACTACGAAACCAGAATCATCTCATTTCTTCCATAAGACTATGTGAATTATTTCTCACAGGCAGTGCCAAAAGACCCTCCCACTGCAGTGTCACATTGTTGGTATGATTACTCCAAAACCAGAAACAAAACATTTCATCCATTACAGTACGTGAATTTTCTCCGAAAGAAGCTACTGAAAGCTCCACCCACATTTGCGTTACTTTGTTGGTGTCATTACTACAAAGCTAGAATCATCAATTTTTATCTATTACCCTATGTGAATTACTTCTAAAAAAAGCTGCAAAATGTTCCACCCACAACGGCGTCACTCTGTTGGTATGATTAATTCAAATGCTGAATCATCACATTTCATCTGTTACCCTATTTGAATTTTTTCTGGAAGAAGCTGCAGGAAACGTCTCTCACATTTGCATTGTTTTGTTGGTATGATTACTACAAAGCGAGACTCATCGCATTTCTTCAGTTAACCTATGTGAATTATTTCTGAAAGGTGCTGCAGAATGATCCTGCCGCAATTGTGTCACTTTGTTGCTATGATTACAACAATGCCAGAATCATTTCATTTCATCCATTACCCTATGAGAATTATTTCTAAATGATGCTACAGAGAGCTCCTCCCACACTTGCGTCACACTACAAAGCCAGAATCATCACATTTCATTAATTACACCATGCAAATTATTGCTGAATGAAGTTGCAGAAAGCTCCTCCTACATTTGCATCACTTTGTTGGTACGATTACTACAAAGCCAGAGTCATCGAATTTCATCAATAACCTTATGCGAATTATTTCTGAATGAAGCTGCAGAAAGCTACTCCCACATTTGCATCACTTTGTTGACTTGTGTACTACACAGAAGTTATCATTGCAATTTCATCCTTTACCCTATGTGAATTAATTCTGAAAGAATCTGCAGTAAGATCCTCTTCCTTAACAATCAATCTGTTCATATAACTACTACAAAGCAACAATCATCGCATTTAATTTGTAACGTCATGTGAATTATTTCTGAAAAAAGCTACAGAACGCTCCCCTCAAAATACCATAAACCTTGATGGTGTAGTTACTACAAAGCCACAATTATTGCATTTGATTCATAGCATGCTGTGAAATATTTCTGAAAGAATCTGCAAAAAGTTCCATTCACTCTAGAACCAAAGTGTTGGTATAGTTATTAAAAAGTGACAATCATTGCACTTCACTCATAATGGTATGTGAATTATTTCTGAAAGAAGCTGCAGAAAGCTCACAATACTATCACCTTGTTGGTATAGTTACTACAAAGCCACATCCATCGCATTTTATGCATAACCCTATGTGAATTATTTCTGAAAGACGCTGCACAAAGGTACTCTCACTGTAGAATCATTTTGTTGCTATAGCTACAACAAAACCACATACAGGGCATCTCACCCATAACGCTATGAGATTTATTTCTTAAAGAAGCTGCAGAAAGATTCCCTCACAATACTATCACTTTGTTGTTATAGCTACTGAAGACATACAACCATTGCATTTAATCCATAACCCTACGTGTATTATTTCTGAAAGAAGGTGCAGCAAGCTCCTCTCACTCAACTATCAATCTGTTGGTATATCTATTACAAAGCCACAATCATAGCATTTCATTCATAACCCTATGTGATTTATTCCTGAAAGAAGCTGCAGAAAGCTCCCCTCACAATACTATCACTTTGGCAGTATAATTACTAATGAGCCACACTCATCTCATCTCATTCGTAGTCCTATGTGAATTATTTCCAAAAGAAACTGCAAAAAGCTTTCTAGAAGAAGCTCCAGAAAGCTCCTCTCACACTACAATCACTTTCACGGTATAGTTACTAAAAAGCCACAATCATCGCATTTCATCCATAATGCTATGATAATTATTTCTGAAATGAACTGCAGAAAGCTTCTCTCACTCTACTATCACTTTGTTGGTATCATCAATAAAAGACACAATCATCGCATTTCATCCATAACCCACTGTGAATATTTCTGATAGAAGCGGCAGAAGTTCCCCTCACAATACTATCACTTTGTTGGTATAGTTACTACAAATCCACATCATCGCATTTCATCCAGAACACTATGTGATTTATTTCTGAAAGAAGCCACAGAAAGCTCCTCTCTCAGTATTGTCACTTTGTTCATATAGTTTACACAAAGCAACAATCATTGAATTTCATCTATGAAAGTATGTGAATTATTTATGGAAAAAGCTGAAATAAGCTCCTCTCGCAATACTATAACTTTGTTGGTATGGTTACTACAAGTCATAATGATTGCATTTCATCCATAACTCTATGAGAATTATTTCTGAAAGAAGCTACAGAGAGCTCCCCTTCTCAGTACTGTCACTTTGTCCTTATAGTTTACACAAAGCAACAATCATTGCACTACTTCCATAACCCTATGTCAATTACACTCCTGGATATGGAAAAAAGAACACATTGACACCGGTGTGTCAGACCCACCATACTTGCTCCGGACACTGCGAGAGGGCTGTACAAGCAATGATCACACGCACGGCACAGCGGACACACCAGGAACCGCCGTGTTGGCCGTCGAATGGCGCTAGCTGCGCAGCATTTGTGAACCGCCGCCGTCAGTGTCAGCCAGTTTGCCATGGCATACAGAGCTCCATCGCAGTCTTTAACACTGGTAGTATGCCGCGACAGCGTGGACTTGAACCGTATGTGCAGTTGACGGACTTTGAGCGAGGGCGTATAGTGGGCATGCGGGAGGCCGGGTGGATGTACCGCCGAATTGCTCAATACGTGGGGTCTCCACAGTACATCTATGTTATCGCCAGTGGTCGGCGAAGGTGCACGTGCCCATTGACCTGGGACCGGACCTCAGCGATGCACGGATGCACGCCAAGACCGTAGGATCCTACGCAGTGCAGTAGGGGATCGATCCGCCACTTCCCAGCAAATTAGGGGCACTGTTGCTCCTGGGGTATCGGCGAGGACCATCCGCAACCATCTCCATGAAGCTAGGCTATGGTCCCGCACACCGTTAGGCCATCTTCCACTCACGCCCCAACATCGTGCAGCCCGCCTCCAGTGGTGTCGCGACAGGCATGAATGGAGGGACGAATGGAGACGTTTCGTCTTCAGCGATGAGAGTCGCTACTGCCTTGGTGCCAATGATGGTCATATGCGTGTTTGGCGCCGTGCAGGTGAGCGCCACAATCAGGAATGCATATGACTGAGGCACACAGGGCCAACACCCGGCATCATGGATTGGGAAGCAATCTCTGACACTGGACGTACACCTCTGGTGATCGTCGAGGGGACACTGAATAGTGCACGGTACATCCAAACCCATCATTCCACCATTCCTAGACCGGCAAGAGAACTTGCTGTTCCAACAGACAATGCACGTCCGCATGTACCCCGTGCCACCCAACGTGCTCTAGTAGGTGTAAGTCAACTACCCTGGCCAGCAAGATCTCCAGATCTGTCCCCCATTGAGCATGTTTGGGACTGGATGAAGAGTCGTCTGCACGTCCAGCACGAACGCTGGTCCAACTGAGACGCCAGGTGGAAATGGCATGGCAAGCCATTCCACAGGACTACATCCAGCATCTCTACGATTGTCTCCATGGGAGAATAGCAGCCTGCATTGCTGCGAAAGGTGGATATACACTGTACTAGTGCCGACATTGTGCATGCTCTGTTGCCTGTGTCTATGTGCCTGTGGTTCTGTCAGTGTGATCATGTGATGTATCAGACCCCAGGAATGTGTCAATAAAGTTTCCCCTTCCTGGGACAATGAATTCACGGTGTTCTTATTTCAATTTCCAGGAGTGTATATCTGAAAGAACCTGCAGAATTCTCGTCTCACACTACTATCACTTTGTTGATACAATTACTACCAAGCCACAATCATCCCATTTTATCCCTAACCCGACGTGAATTATTTTTGAAGGAAGCAGCAGAAAGCTCCTCTCTCACTTGTGGCACTCATTTTTACATCAGCAATTTTTTTGGCATTCATCTCAGTGTCAGTTCATTATCTTGATTCACAATTGCTAACTGTAGCAGAAGTCTGGTCTCTCAACGCAGGCAAATATTCTGCTAATGAACAT
This sequence comes from Schistocerca gregaria, assembly GCF_023897955.1. Taxonomy (NCBI): domain Eukaryota; kingdom Metazoa; phylum Arthropoda; class Insecta; order Orthoptera; family Acrididae; genus Schistocerca; species Schistocerca gregaria. The sequence continues at coordinate 48,389,667 of NC_064927.1, forward strand.
TTCTCATACCACAATCATTCTGCCACTAGCCTGTGGACACAACACTATTTTTTCCTTTTTCCTTTATTGTAAGCACCACCTCACTGTAATGATCACATACCTGCACACAGATATCGATCCAGTTTAATAAGTAACAATGTTGTCAGTTTGTGTAACAAGTTTACATCATTTCACAGTCTCATCTCTATGATCTCATACCCACTGCATGTCATAATCCAAATGTCATCAGTTTGACACAGTAGCTTTTAGAGCTGCCTCTCCTGACAATCTACACCAAACTGAGCGCTCTGAAAGACTTGTCTTTGTGCCGATGCTATGCTCTGTCATCATATCTGGCATGCCCTGCCACCTCTTCTTCTCTACACAGTCGGAAAGTATCTGACCTCACATTATGTGAAGATGCAAAGACATGCAACACTTCACCACCTACTCGAGGTCACACAGTCCTTCGATCACTTTCTACAGTCACTCACAACAGCAGCACATATACAGCACACGAGCTTCACTGTTACTGAGAATTTGTCGCAAGGGCCGGCCATAATAAACTGCTTTGTTTCAAAGTCATTTTCCCCAGACAATTTCCCTCATTTGCGATCCCTATCACCACCAGAATGAGTCCCCGTTCATCTCTGCCCTCCTTGTATACCTCCGTCATTGTATTATGTGCCAGCAACACCACCAGGCAACATTCAGTCTCATCCTCAACAGTGATAATTACGTTTCGGTTTATCTGTGCAGAGATACAGGTGGACTGACAATTCTTGTGTAACTAAAGTTTAATTGCACAGTATATAGTGCATAACAGAGATTGCTGCAGCTACTCACGATCTGTGTTAGCTGCTCCTACATGAGTTTGATATGTACAGTCCTCTCCCAGATCAGCTCTCTTTCCTTGGGGTGCTCAGCTCTGATTTTCTCAGCTTCCGGTTGCAGGGAGTCCACCAGCTCTGCCCAAGTAGTGGCCAGACCGCGCTCTGTGCTGGACAGCTAATACTGTAATGAGACACATGTCACATGGTTATCTTGAGGCATGTACAGAATGAAAAAGTCAGTGTTTAAACTACTCTTATTGTATCCTCTGTGTACTGAACATTCAAATACCAAAATTAATAATTAACTTAGAAATAGCAGCCCAACTAACGTAATACACCTTTAATACTGCCACCTGTGAAAGTCATTTGTTTCAATGAATTTCGCCATTTGCAGCCTGTATCTTCATTAGGGTGATCCCCATATGCATCTGCTTCCCACCTACTTACTGTTTTTAGAGTGTCATATGCCTGTAACTCTATCAGGTGGCATCCGACATCACAGTGGGCAATGGTCATAATGTTTTGGCTCATCGGTGTATAGGGGATCTATACAAGGGAGATATAACTGAGGGCAACATCATACAAATGGTAGAAGAGACAGATGAAGATAACAAGGGAGATATACTGTGAGAAGCATTTGACTGAGCACTGAAGACTTACACTAAAACAAGGAAACAAGTAACCAGGGGTAGACAACATTCTGTCAAAACTACCGGTAGCATTGGGAGAGACAGCAATGACAAAATTATTCCATTTACTGTGCTAGATGTTCTAAACAGGTGAAATATCCAAATATTTCACTAAGAATGTGTTAATTTCAGTTCCAAAGAAATAAGGTGCTGAGAGGTGTGAATATTCCCAAACTGTCAGTTTAGGAATTTGTCGTTGCAGAATACAAACACAAATTCTTTATAAAAGGAACAAAAAACCAGCAGAAACTGACTTCATAGAAAATAACTTTGGATTCTGGAGAAATGTAAGACCACATGTGACAATACTGACCCTACAACTTATCTTAGAAGATGCATTAAGAAAAGGCAAACCTATGTTTCTACCATTTGTAAACTTAGAAAAAGCTTTTGACAATGTTGACTGGAATACTCTCTTTCAAATTATGAAGCAGGGATCAAATACAGGGAGTGAAACACTATTTAAAATTTTTACAGAACCAGGTGGCAGCTATAACAGTTGGGGGCAATGAAGGGAAGCAGTGGTTGGGGAGCAAGTGACACAGGGTTGTAGCCTATCCGTGATGTTATTCAAACTGTATATTGGGCAACCAGTAAAGGAAACAAAAGAAAAGTTCAGAATAGGAATTAAAATACATGGAGAAGAGAGAAAAAACTTTGAGGTTTACTGACAACATTGTAATTCTGTCAGAGACAGCAAAGGATCTGCAAGAGCAGTTGAATGGAATGGACAGTTCTTGAAAGGAAGATGTGATATGAACATAAACAAAAGCAAAAGAAGATAATGGAATGTATTCAAATTAAATCAGGTGATGTGATGGAATTAGATTAATGAATGAGACACTTAAAAGTGATGATTTTTGCTATTTGGCAGCAAAATCACTAATGATGTTCAAGGTAGAGATGATATAAAATGTAGGCAGACAATGGAAAGGAAAGTGTTTCTGAAGAAGAGAAATTTTGGAGCATTGAATATAAACTTAGGTTGTAGAGTAATTGCACCTTATGCAAGAAACCTTTGTAGCTTTGTTTTCAGTGAGACATTTTTCAGCACTTTTTTTTGCTAACTTCAGATAGTACAGAAAATGCTGAAACAGGTTTGTGTGAAAACACAGCTATGAACATGCAAAAAAAAAAAAATAAATAAATAAATAAATAAAATAAAATAAATAAATAAATAATAAAAGAGGGGAAATTTCTCTCTAATTTTCTTAGACACAGAAATAAAGAGAACTGCAATATTCACAACATGTTTATAGATTTAGGTGTTACAAAGATTTTTCTGGAAACATTTGTATTGATTGTTGTCATATACGAAGCGAAACATGGACATCAAACAGCTTAGGCAGGATGAGAATAGAAGCTTCTGAAATGTGGTGCTACAGATGTATGTCGAACGTAAGATGTGTAAATGGACTTGGAGAGAAAAGAAATTTCTTACACAAGCTGACTAAAAGAAAGGATCAGTTGACAGGATGCATTCTAGGATGTTAATGGATCACAAGTTTAGCACTGGAGAGAAGCGTGGAGCAGTGTCACCACTCCCGTATCATATATTAAGATCCACATAAGCCTTTTGGTAACTTTATTTTCAAAATTCTGATGATGAAGATCATATATTATGCAAAGTCTTACGAGTTAATAGGTATATTTTGAAGGAAAGATCACTTTCAAATTAAAGGGCTATTTTTCCTCTTTTCAGTAAACTTAACTATCTTAACAGATATTGAATATAATAGAGGGAAACATTCCACATGGTAAAAATATACATAAAAAACAAAGATGCTGTGACTCACCAAATGATAAAGCACTGGTAGACAGACACAATGAATAATACACAAATACACACAAATTTCAAGCTTTCGCAACCCAAGGTTGAAGCAACTTTCTCGTTTGGTAAGTCACAGCAACTTTGTTTGTTATATGCATTAACAGATATTGATAATTGTTAGCTTAACTTTATCCAGATTTGTAGTGCCAGTTATGGACATATTGCTGTCAATTTCCAGGATCTGTTGATACACTTTTGATTATCTGATTTTTCTAATTTCTATTGACACCAGTACTAATGAGCGAGAGTCCTGAATTAAAAATTACAGATTTTTCAGTAACTACATTTTAATATGCAAGATGGGTCCCATAATAATAATAAGCCCTTGATTTCCAATGCATAGGAATAAATTAGAATTGAACTTTTAAATAGACGCTGCTCATGCGAAGTAACATACTACTACAAACAAAATATAATGAATATATCCACAGCCAATAAGAATTAGCCTGCTGGCTCACAGGTTTTGTAAACAATAATAAATTAACACAGTTCATTAATACCATAGAACAAATCTGTTTATGGCCTACATTCACTCCACTCTGTTCATTCTGCTGTTAACCTTCTTCAGGTGTGGCTGCATTCTAGACCACTCTTGGGAACTATTTGTGTTGCCTCTCCATTCATTTAAATCAGGCTGAGAGAACTTATTTTACAATTATGAGCAATACATATCATTATGTGTGTGTTTCAGTTTTGTTTAGTAATATTTGTGTTTACAGCAACCATTCTTTGCCGTGTTTTACTTAACTGTATGTGAAACAACTTTTGATCACTTCATCTGTATTGTGTACACATTTACTTTCTGAAGAGATAATAAGTATTGTGCTCCACAGATGTCCATACTAAGTACCTGTCTGCATACATCATTAGAAACTGTAAGAGATCTGGTCATCCCCAATAGGATCTTAAAGACATGATTAAAGATTGGTGAGCTCATAATTTAGAACTTATAAAAGAAACTTCTGGGTGTCCATTTTAAGGACGGAACTATCAACAGCAATTTCAGGTGCTGATCCTCTGAAACTGTACAGCTTCTGAACAGCTTGTATCACAACTATTGATGTGACATAACACCTACGGTATATTTTCTATTGTCTTCAGAAATGAAGTTCCCATTCTATCCATTACAGGGTTTAACCTTACTTGAACCATCATCATGATGATGAACATCTCAATAATTCAGTGGGTTCTGAATCTGGAACATGAAATAGAAGAGGACTACAAATACGACAGTGGGAACTCGTCTTCAGCACCGTTTGAAAGATCATGCACAAAAGTCCTTGTGGGATAGTGCTGCTAAAAACTATTGTTTTGTTTTAGTTAACTTCAGTGCTAGTAAACAGTCACTATTGCTCAATAGATATTAAAACTGAAAAGAAGTAAATTTTTAGAAATATGTAGAATCTGATCACAGATGAAAGAAAATAGAAATAATCTTAAATATATGTTCTTGATTATTAGCATTATTTTCAGAGAGAGATAACAGAAATAAGATTGAGCCCACAGTGTTTTAAGTGTTTCAAAGCCACAAGTTTCTTCAACGAAATGCACCCAACTGTAGAGCTTTCCTTTGAATGTAGACAATGATAATCCCATTCCTTAATAGAATGTTGATACCTTGCATATTGGCTGCATATTAATAATCATAACAAATCTTCATCAGAGCAAGGAAAACAAACACAAAAGCACACAAGCTCTGGCACCCAAGACCAGACTGCAAGCAGAAGCACATGGTGGGAGAAGCAAACAGATGGTGGGGTAGGAGGAGGATGGGGCATGGAGAGATAGCAGGGTAGGGGGACAGTTATGTGCTGCTTGTAGACGGTTACAGGGACAAAGTGGGGAGAGGGTACGGCAGCTAGTTGGAGTCGGGAGATTAGACAGATGTCGGCAGGGGGGCAGGAGGACAATCAGAAAAGGAGGTAGCTATAAAAACTGTGGGTGCATTACTGGAATTGAGTGCTGGAATGGGAACAAGGAATGGTATAGTTTGGTGGTAGACAGTGACTAATGAACGTTGAGGATTACTTAAATGTAGGCTATACTGTAGGGAGAGTTCCCACTAGTGCAATTCAGAAAAGTTGGTGTTGGTGGGAAGGATCCAGAAGGCACAGGCTGTGAAGCAGTCACTGAAATGACAAATGCCATGCTGCACAGCATGCGCAGCAATTGATTGGCCCAACTGTTTCTTCATCACAGGTTTTTGGTTGTCATTCATGTGAACATACATTTTGTCAGTTGCCGTGTCAACATAAAATACAGCTCAATGGTTGCAGCTTAGCTCATAGATTGCATGACTGGTTTCACAGGTAGCATTGTCTTTGAATGGACAAGCGACAATTGTGAGTGGACTGGAGTAGGTGGTGGAGGGAGGATGTATGCGACAAGTCTTGCATCTATGTCTATTACAGGGGCATGAGCCATGAGGTAAAGGGCAGCGAGCAGGGGTTGTGTAGTACTGATATTCTCTAGGTTCAGTGGTCAGTGGAATACTACTGTGGAAGGGACGTAAAAGATAGTGCTTAATACATTTCCCATTCCAGGGTACTAGGATATATATTTTTGTTTTGTAAATAAAGCTTCTTTTTCCTTCTGCTAGTTACTTTATTTATCCCATATGTATTTCGCCTTCTCCTGTTCTAAGGCATCATCAGTGGGATACATAATGATACAATTTTGTTAGTTTTAGATTATTAAACAGTTCACTTTGAAAAAAAAGTAATTACTTATGATTTGCTAATTTGCTTATCCTCACATCTGGTCTGGAGGTCACACTACCACTTTTATCACTGCCATATAATCACATCTTTGTGTTCTCACATTCCATACACCATTCACCATATTTCTCACCTTTTTGTGGTCGACTATTCTTCTTTTGTCACTCGATACAACTATTTCGTCGTACACTGTTTTTCTCAACGTAAATATTGCAACTCCATTATTTGTTTCATCTTCTTTGGGAAGTTTACCTATTTGTTGCAAATGTAAAAAAGTATATGTTCGAGACTAACTTCTATTTTTGATGTTTATACTGTGTGTGTGTGTGTGTGTGTGTGTGTGATTGAGAGAGAGAGAGGGAGGGGGATAGAGCTGACGAGTTTTAATTGGGGGGGGGGGGGAGGGGGGGGGTCAGTGGAGGCGGGAGTACAAGCTATTAATGAGTGGTTGAAAACTTTGGTGACAGCAACAGCTGATTTGACTTTTCCTTTCAATATTCTGTGGAGGGGTTCATGGAGATGGGTGTAGAGATTTGAATTCTATTATTATTATATTGGACTGTATTATTTTATTAATCCTTTTTGCAGATGTTATCCTATAATTTTAAATAATGAATTGCTTGGCATGTGTACTTGGTCATTCAACAGGATTTTCCCTTCTGCTTTGGTTTTCTGTATGTGGTAATTTTCTTGCATTATTAGGAGGTGTTTTTTTACTGCCGATTCTAATTATTTTATGTCATTGTCTCTAGTGGTTGGTTTGTGGTCATTTTCTCTTAGGCATTCTGCAAATGTGATGTGGTTTGTCCCATATTTCCAAACTCTCATGTGTTTTTTGTATCTGACATCAAATGTTCTCCCTGTTTGCCCTATGTAACTGCCCTCACAACTGTTACACTGTAGCTGATATATACCTGCTTTCTGGTATATGTCTCTGTTATTTGTCAGTTTTGGGGTGTATTTTTGCATAGAACTGTCTGTTGTGTCTGCTATGTTTATTCCTTGTCTCTTGAAAATGTTGGTGATTTGATGGGTGAGTTTGTGTTTGTATGTCATTGTGTACCATCTATTGTTTTCTTTCATCTTTTTTCTGATTATCCTGTGCAGTTGTTATGGGACTGCATGTTTGTGTTTGGTTCTGTTATGTTGTTGTCTGTGGATTGGAGCTTTCGGCTTTTATTTTACTTTTAATTTTGTTGTTAATCTCTGTTACTGTGTTACTGTTGTAATCATTATTTTGTGCCTCCTGCATCATTATGTCCAATTCTTTTTGGTAGCCTTCTTTGGCAAGTGGTACTGTGTTGAGTCTATGGAGCATGTGTTGAAGTGCTGTTTGCTTTTGGGTGTGCGGGTGGTTAGAGTATTGAGGAATCATATTGTCTGTTGCTGTGGGTTTACGGTAAATTTCAAACATATGCTTATGGTTCTGTCATTTTATTGTTATATCCAGGAAGTTAATTTGGTTGTTCTGTTCTCTTTCAATTGTGAATTTTATATTTTTATGGATCTTGCTGATGTCAGTATGTAGTTTTTCAATTTTTCTTTGTGGTACATCTATTAAGCAAAGGATGTCATCCATGTATCTGAACAAATATAATATGTTGTATTCTTTTGCTAAAGTTTTTGTGAAAATGATCTGTTAAATGTGGTTTACAAATATATCTGCTAAGGCTTCTGAAACTGGGGACCCAATTGATAATCCATCTTCTTCTAAATAAAATTCATTACTGAATTTGAAGTAATTTTGTTGTGTTATGAGCTTTATTAGTGTGCATATTTCCTTAATCTGTTCATCAGGAAGGCGACTATACGTTTTCAGGTTCTTATCTATAATTTCTATTACTTCTGGTACTGCTGGCCAGTGTGACCAAGCAGTTCTAGGCGCATCAGTCAGGAACCGCGCAGCCACTAAGGTTGCAGTTTCGAATCCTGCCTCGGGCATGGCTGTGTGTGTGTTGTCCTTAGGTTGGTTAGGTTTAAGTAGTTCTAAGATCTAGGGGACTGATGACTTCAGATGTTAAGTCCCATAGTGCTCAGAGCCATTTGAACCATTTGTGGTACTGGTATGTTGCAATACATGTTTTCTATAACAAATGAAAGGAGCGTTATATCTTTTGTTTGTTGTATTTGCTGTGTAGTGTTTTCAATAGTTCTGTCTTCTTGTACTTTGAAATTTTCAGACAGTAATTTTAAAATGTATACTGCAAGCTTTGAAGTGGGGGGATTTTCTGAAATCCAGGATTGGCCTCACAGAAGATTCGGTTTGTGGATTTTTGGTTGGCTTCGGAGAACCGGCACAGTGGGACTGATCTATGACAACTTTCTTTTCTCTGTGTTATCCAGTATGATGTCAATATTTTTCAGAGTGTTTTTTTTTTTTTTTTTTTTTTTTTTTTTTTTTTTTTTTTTTTTTTTTTTTTTTTTTTGTCTTTAATCTGAATGTCATGTCTGATTTTCAATTTGTAATGCTATTTTGTGAAACGAATTTTTGTGTTTTTTCAATGTATTCATCTTTGTGTATCAGTAATATTGTGTTCCCCTTGTCTCCTTTTAAAATGTTGTTGTTGTTGTTGTTGTTGTTGTGGTCTTCAGTCCTGAGACTGGTTTGATGCATCTCTCCATGCTACTCTATCCTGTGCAAGCTTCTTCATCTGCCAGTGCCTACTGCAACCTACATCCTTCTGAATCTGCTTAGTGTATTCATCTCTTGGTCTCCCTCTACGATTTTTACCCTCCATGCTGCCCTACAATACTACATTGGTGATCCCTTGATGCCTCAGAACATGTCCTACCAATCGATCCCTTCTTCTGGTCAAGTTGTGCCACAAACTTGTCTTCTCCCCAATCCTATTCAACACTTCCTCATTAGTTATGTGATCTACCCATCTAATCTTTAGCATTCTTCTGTAGCACCACATTTCGAAAGCTTCAATTCTCTTCTTGTCCAAACTAGTTATCATCCATGTTTCACTTCCATACATGGCTACACTCCATACAAATACTTTCAGAAAAGAGTTCCTGACACTTAAATCTATACTTGATGTTAACAAATTTCTCTTCTTTATAAATGCTTTCCTTGCCATTGCCAGTCAGTCCTCTCTACTTTGACCATCATCAGTTATTTTGCTCCCCAAATAGCAAAACTCATTTACTACTGTAAGTGTCTCATTTCCTAATCTAATTCCCTCAGCATCACCCGACTTAATTGGAGAACATTCCCTTATCCTCATTTTGCTTTTGTTGATGTTCATCTTATATCCTTCTTTCAAGACACTGTCCATTCCATTCAACTGCTCTTCCAAGTCCTTTGCTGACTCTGACAGAATTACAATGTCATCGGCGTACCTCAAAGTTTTTGTTTCTCCTCCATGGATTTTAATACCTACTCTGAATTTTTCTTTTGTTTCTTTTACTGCTTGCTCAATATACAGATTGAATAACATCAGTGAGAGGCTACAACCCTGTCTCACTCCCTTCCCAACCACTGCTTCCCTTTCATGCCCCTCGACTCTTATGACTGCCATCTGGTTTCTGTACAAATTGTAACTAGCCTTTTGCTCTCTGTATTTTACCCCTGCCACCTTTAGAATTTGAAAGAGAGTATTCCAGTCAACATTGTCAAAAGCTTTTTCTAAGTCTATAAATGCTATGAACATAGGTTTGCCTTTCCTTAATCTTTCTTCTAAGATAAGTCGTAAGGTCAGTATTGCCTCACGTGTTCCAGTATTTCTACAGAACCCAAACTGATCTTCCCCAAGGTCGGCTTCTACTAGATTTTCCATTTGTCTGTAAGGAATTCATGTTAGTATTTTGCAGCTGTGGCTTAATAAACTGATTGTTTGGTAATTTTCACATCTGTCAATACCTGATTTCTTTGGGATTGGAATTATTATTTTAAAACGATAACATTTTGTTTTTGTAGTTTTCTCCTAATTTTTCCTAGTGTTGTAGATCTGAGTTTTTCTTGTTTTTGTGTTGTTGCATTTTTATGCTGGTTATTATATTCTGGATTTCTTTTTTTACTAGTTCTCTAGTTAACCCAATGCTGACGCTGCTATTTTCATTCCTATCATCCCTTGTCAAAACACTTTCTGCTTCTATAATTAGATTTCCTAAGTAATCTTCATCTATTTCTGAATTTACATTGTATTTTCATCCTTTCTCCAACAGCTGTCTTTCTTTACTGTTTAACTGTGTGTCCGTAAGATTCACCAATCTTGGGTAGAATTTGGGTGTGTGAGTAAAGGTAATATGTTGTAACTGGAGTTTTTTGAGTTGGTTGATCTTTCTTCTATGAACTGTTTCTATTCTTTGTGCAGCAGTTTTTGTAGGCTTTTCGACCCTTTTGACCAGATTGGAGAAAACTTTCATATTATTTATGGTCTCTGCGAGTTGTAAATATGTCTTATACAATTCGTAATTTATCTCTTGCTTTTTAGAGTATAGGGATATGATCTCGTATTTCAACCATATTTTCTGAGCAGTATGCATTGCTTTTTGGGTGGTGGGTTAACTGTTTTTAATTTTTACATTGAATATTTAGGTACCAGATTGTTACATTTGCATATGTTTTTGAATTTTGTGTGTTGTATGGTTTTATGGATGTTCAGATGAATCTTCCAAATTTCTGGTATGGGCCATGTGGAAATGCCTGACATGGCGTGAATAACAAGTCTGTTTGTGTGGCAGTCCTCTGCAGCAAGCATATAAAATTTGTTTTGTAAATAAAGATGCCTTTTTCTGCTGCTAGTTACTTCATTTATCCCATACACTTTTCACCTTCTCCTGTTCCAAGGCATCATCAGTGGGATTTATAACTATACAGTTGTGTTAGTTTTATATTATGAAACAGTTAACTTCACAATTTTTTTTAAAAAGAGTAACTACATATATTTTGGTGATTTGCATTTTCTCACATCTGCCCATCAGCAAGTTCGTGGCCAGGGATAATGACGTGTCCTGGGGTCCACCAAAAAACCACGGAATGGCTCCCAAACAGGTGATGTGGAAACTGATTCTGGAGATAGGCATTCTCTGAAGTTGACCTACATTCTGTCTTACACCATGGGGTTTTCTGGCTTTGGGAGGTGGAATGGCATAACAGCACACATAACAAACTGTGTGTCATTAAGGAGGCTATGAATGTGTGGAAGTCTTCCAGGCAGGCCTCTCCCAGGGAATCAGTCATGCTCTGCCGGCTCTGCATTGACTATATGAGGCTAATGCATGGTTAACTACTCTGTTGCAAGAAGTCACCTAAGTGTCTCTGTGGCTTCCAAATGACAGTTGTCCACCTCTTGCTGGACTACTCACATTTAGCCGCTCTGTGACAGACTTTCAACTTTCCCACCAACCTGCCTTTGGTGTTGGTCACAATGATGCCACAGCAGCTTTAGTTTTACATTTTATCCGTGAGAGTGGGTTTTATACTTCTATGTAGGGCTTAGTGTATCATTTGACCCTCTGAGTCCTCCAGCCTCGTGCTTTAGGGTTGAGGTTTTAATGTGTTGCAGAGTCGCTGGCTTTCCCTTTCTATTCTCGTGGTTGCCAGCCACTGTAATCTGCTTTCATGTTTTACTCTCTTCTGTTGTTTTCTTGTCCTCTTTTGTTCCTTTTAGTGTTCATAGCGTGCCCTTCATTCTTATGGCTTTTCCTTTCTTTCTGTTTTGTGTTACACATTTCGTCCGTTTTATTCTCACACTTGTGGCATTGCTTTTTAGGAATGTTGGTGAGGCAGATGGGGTGATAGCTGTCAACATCAGGTGGGTTTTTACCGAATTTGAGCACAGGAATGATGGTGCCTCCCCGCCATTGCGATGGAAAGACGCAATCTCACCATAGCCGGTTGAAGATGATGAGAATATGTCTCTTGCAGTCAGATGAGAGATGTTTAATCACCTGGCTGTGGATGTGGTCAGGCCCAGGAGCTGTGTCGGTGCAATGTGCAAGAGCACTGAAGAGCTTCCACTTTTTAAATGGTGCGTTATAGGATTCACCGCAGCATGTACTGCATTAGAGTACATTACCTTTCAGCCACCTTTCAAGTGTGCGAAACCTTGGGGGGTGATTATCCAATGCAGTGCCCGGCAAAGTGCCCGGCAATCGCATTTGTGTCGGTACATAACTCGCCATTTATGGTAACACCAGGGACAGCCATTGAGGCTTGGTACCCAAAGAAACATTTGATCTTTTTTCAGTCTTGGGAAGACATGTGGCCTCCAATGGTGGAGACTTATCCCTCCCAACACCACACCTTCTGTTGTTTGCTAAGCTAGTGAACACTGGCATGGAGCCATTTAAGGACTATGAGGTGCTCCAGGGAAGGGTGCCACTTACAGGCTGTAAAGCTTGCAGACACTCCTCAATTGCTTGAACAATTTGCGGCGACCACCAAGTGACTGCCTTACACGTTGGGCACCCTAAAGAGCGAGGGATTGCGTTTTCTGTGACAGAAACAATTGTGCTAGTCATGCACTCAACCATCACATTGATGTTACAATGTGGGGGAGATTCAGCGGTGATAGCAAAGGTGAAAGTTACCCAGTTGGCCTTGTTTGAAGCCCATCTGGGCAGGCATCTGTGTGCCTGATGCTGGGGCAGTGCTAGGAAGATGGGGAAGTGCTCACTACCACACAGGTAGTCATGTGCTCTTCAGTGGATAGATGGGAGATGTCCTGGGCTGCAGATTGATACGTCAGTGGCCGAGTAACTCCCATGTGCCACACTGAAACGTGTGGTGGCCCCAGTATTTAAGAGTCAGAGGTCAAATTGCAACAGTAAAGTTTCGACAACTCTGCCTCACCCAGTAACTATGGTACCACCACACAAGGGGTTATGGGCATTAAAATCTTCCCGAAAAAGGAAAGGTTTAGGCAATTTATCAATCAGTGCAGCTAATACATTCAGGGGTACTGCACCATCTAGATGAAGATATACATTGCAGACAGCTATTTCCTGCATCATCCTTATTCTGAGAGCCACAGCTTCAAGAGAGTTTTGAAGGGGCACATGTTCACTACAGACTGAGTTTAGAACATAAACGCAAACTCCACCTGACAATCAATTATAGTCACTGTGGTTCCTGTAATATGCCTTATAGTCACAGAGGGCAGGGGTCCACATTGCTGTTAACCAGGTTTCCTGGAGGGCAATGCAGATAGCAGGTGTAAATCTTAACAGTTGCTGTAGCTCAGCCAGGCAGTGGATAAAACCACCACAGTTGCACTGGACAATGACATCGTGAGACTGGGAAGGCACGGAACATTCAGTGAGGCACTGTATGGCTCAGAGTCACCTGCTTCCACTGATTTATTGCCTGAATAGTCTATATCCATTATGTGAGAGGGTCTGGTGAGATGTACGTACTTAGCAGGCGCCCAAATCTCCAACCCATCCTCAGCTGCAGAGCTTGTAGGTAGCAGTGGTGTGGGTGTGACCGCAATTTCCTTGGTCTTAGCGGTTTTTGTTTTGGATTTCTCTCACTGCTCCTTGGGTTTCCCTGGCTCGGAGGACTTCACTGGCTCAGTCTCCAGGACTGAGGATGAGTGTGATGTCCTACAACCAGCTGCTTTTGTGCTCTTTGGCCACTGGCAGGTGTCATGTTTCCCACTAGAAGATACCTGGGAATGGAGTGACCCAAGGGACCACTTCCTAGGGAGAGAAGCTGAAGAACACTTATGCTTCTCCAGCTCCATCCCTGATTGTTGCGGGGTGGTGGTGGGGGGGGGGGGGGGGGTGGGGGGTGTTGCTCCTCAAGTAGGTGGTGCAGGATCAACAGGGATGGAAATGCTCTCCAACATCAAGGGGGCAGGTGTAGTCTACCGGCTTTGAGAGGTGACCTGGGTCGGAAGAGCTCATGGTGTCCGAATTGTTGTAGTGGTGGTATAAGACTATGTCATACGCACAGCATGCAGGTGTTCAAATTTTCTCTTAGCCTCAGTGTAGGTCAGTCAGTCCAGGGTCTTGTACTCCATGATTCTTCTTTCTTTCTGGAGAATCCTGCAGTCAGGTGAGCAAGGTGAATGGTGCTCTCCGCAGTTGACACAGGTGGAAGGCAGCGCGCATGGAGTATTGTGATGTGATGGGCATCCACAATCTTGGCTTGTGGTACTGGAAGTAATGCGGGAAAACATATTGCTGGAATTCCAGCACTTAAAGCACCGAATTGAGGGATGGATACAGGGCTTTACATCACACCAGTAGACCATCACCTTGACTTTCTCGAACAATGTATAACCCTCAAAGGCCAAGATGAAGGCACCGCTGGCAACCTCATTATCCTTCGGACCCCGGTGGACATGCTGGATGAAATTTACACCTCGTCACTCTAAATTAGCTTGCAGCTCAATTTCGGACTGCAAAAGAATGTAGCTGCAAAATGTGATACCCTGGACCACATTTAAGCTCTTACTTGTACTTTTGTGTGTTGAATTGTACTTGTGATCGCTTAGAGACTGCTGGTGTTTCACCAACAGCAAGAGATGATGGACTGCGCTTCATCGTTTGTCATCCATCCTGATGCCACTCACTCTGACCAGGGGCCCTCCCAATAGGCGCCACCTGATAGGATGGCCATTGCTGGGAGTCCCGATGCCCCAGGAGGATGGGCATCTACCCCTTGGCATATGCAGGGAGTCAACAGTGCAGGCATCAGCAGCACAATGCCTGAGTGGTCACAGGTCTAAAGATTTTAATTCACAAAGGACACGATGGACCTTTTAAAGCTCCCTTCTCCAATTGGCTCATTATTTCAGAAAAGTTTGAAGAATGGAAGTCAAACACTACAGGGGGACATCACATAAAGGCTGAAACATGTGAAATTCCTTTTAGTCACCTTGTACGACAGGCAGGAATACCTTGGGCCTACTCTAAACCCCGGACCTGCAGGTGAGAAGGAGAATATGATATGGTTGCTCCAGTCCTGATTGTCCTACCATGTCATGAGTGGAATGCTGCTCTGTGGCTAGGCAGTGGGACTTTGCGAGGTGGTGGGTGACTGGAGCAATAAGGCACGTGGATCTGTTGTTATACAAAGCTGGGAAGGTAATAACAGTCTGTGAAGGCCTCAGTGAGATCCTTAGCATATTTTGAGAGGAACTGCTCATCACTACTGATGCAACAGCCATGGATGACTAGGCTGTATGGAAGGGACTTCTTGGTATAGAAAGTGTGGCAGCTGTCAAAGTGTTCTAGAAACAAGAACTGTGATCCAAACATTTTTATAAATTAGACTGAGCATCTTATGTGATGAGAAAAAGTCAATAATTGTATCTGGGGACTTTATAATGTCAATATATTGGTACACAGTGCAATTAAAATTCGTTTCCTTAAGTTTCTATGTAGTTTCAACTTTTATTCTAATACACACATCAAAAAAGTTTTGCATAACCTCATTCCCTAGAGTTGAACAGTAGAGAACCTGGGCAGAAAATTGGAATAGAAATCAACATAAACAACATTTCTGCCCTTTTTATTGCTCATAAAAACCACACACTGCATGTTGTACCACTATACAGTGATACCTTCATAGGTGGGGGTCCAGATTTCTGTATACACTGGTACCTCTAATACCCAATAGCACATCCACTTGCATTGATGCATGCCTGTGTTTGTCATGGCATAACTTCCACAAGTTGATCAAGGCACTGTTGGTCCAGATTGTCACAGTACTCAACGGCGATTCGGCATAGATCCCCAAGAGTGGTTGGTTGGTCATGTCATCCATAAACAGCCATTTTCAATCCATCCCAGACAAGTTTGATGGGTTCTGTCTGGAGAGCATGCTGGCCACTCTAGTTGAACAGCGTAATTATCCAGAAGGAAGTCATTCATGGGAGTATGAATTCTCGTCCACAACAATTAATGCCTCACGAATATGCTGCTGATATCATTGCACTATTGGTTGGAGAATGGCATTCATGTATCATGCAGCCATTATGATGCCTTCCATGACCACCAGCAACATACATCAGCCCCACATAATGAAACTACACCTGCTGGACAGTGTGTCTTAGGTGTTCAGCTTCACCGTGTTGCCTCTAAACACGTCTCCAACGATTGTGTGGTTGAAGGCATATATGATACTCATTAGTGAAGAGAATGTGATGCCAATCCTGAGTGGTCTGTTCAGCACGTTGTTGGACCCATCTGTAAGACACTGCATGGTGTCATGGTTGCAAAAATGAACCTCACCATGGATGTCAGGAGCGGAGTTGCCCATCATGCAGCCTGTTATGCACAGTTTGAGTCATAACATGACATCATGTGGCTGCACAAAAAGAATTATTCTGGCATTGCTGTCGTGGTTCCTATGAGCCATAATCCATAGGTAGCCATCATCCACAGCAGTAGTAGCCCTTGGGTGGCTTGAGCGAGGAATGTAATCAGTAGTTCCTGTCTCTCTGTATGTCCTCTATGTTTGAACATTACCACTTTGGTTCACTTCAAGATGCCTGGACACTTTCCCTGTTGAGAGCCCTTCCTAGCACAAAGTAACTACGTGGATGTGATCAAACCACAGTATTGGCCATCTAGGCACGGCTGAACTTCAGACAGCATGAGCTGTGTACCTCCTTCCAGGTGGAATGACTCAAACTTATTGGCTGTCAGAGCCCCTCCGTCTAATAGGTGCTGCTCATGCATGGTTGTTTACATCTTTGGGTGGGTTTAGTGACATCTCTTAACAGTCAAAGGGACTGTGTCTGTAATACAATATCCACAGTCAACATCTATCTTCAGGAGTTCTCGGAACTGGGATGATGCAAAACTTTTCCGGCATGTGCATAAATATCCCAGCTATGCTAACAAACTCTTCAAAAAGTTTCATAGACAATACATCTTGAAATCTAGAAACCTCAGATATAGAAGTAAGGAACACTGACTTAGGCTTATCTGACCACGATGCACTCATTACAGTTCTCACACTTCCCATAAATACAAAAACAGTACATCATAGGTACAAAAGAATTTTCTCCCCTGAAAACTGCCACCAGTTTACTGCCACACTGACTGACCAATCCTGGGCATAAGTATTGTCACTAACAAATACAAATGCCATGTTCTGTCTTTCCATGATAGATCTGGAAATGTGCTTTCTATAAAGATTCATGAAAGTCAACTCACATACGCTTACAAACACACACTGTGAAACTTCAACACTGAAGTGAAAATTTTTTCTGACACAAAAAAAAGGTATGAAACTGCAAATGTAAGTGTATACAAAGGATAATTAATGTAGCATACATATTACATAATTATAGATTGGTAAGGGAGTCAGACAATGAATCAAGCAGAACGTGGTAAATTGTTAAAGAGAACTGGGAAAAGCAGTAAGGAACAGGAGACTATACTTATATCTGCTGATAACAATCAACTAAAAAAGAAGCATTGCTCAATTACATTATTAACTACTTTCTAAGTGTACTTGAGAAACTAAGCATGAGCTTTAGCAAACAAAAGAAAATAACAGCACCAAAGTAGTCATCAGTATGAGAATAAGTTCCACTAATGAATATGAAATGTGGAAGTAATTAATAGTCTGAGACCAAAAAGTCTGCAGAAATGGATAAAGTGCAAGTGTCACAAATAAAAAGTTGCTCCACAAATTTTGTAGCCACTGGTACATACTGCCAATTTCTCATTCAGTGAAGGTGTGTTCACACAGAGGATGAAAATTTCTAAGGTTAGAACTCTGTTCAAAAATGGGTATTCATGCTAGGTAGACAACTACAGACGTATGTCCCTCCTTCAATCTCTTTCACAAATCTTTAGGAAGTTGATGACAATCAGGATCATAAGCTATCTCGACACAACCAATCTTCTGAATTGTAATCAACACAGCTTTCATACAGGTTATAACACAGGAGCCATACAAGTCTCATGAAGGAGCCAGAAGGAATTTAGACCATAAAAAAGAGTTGTAGGAATCAACCAAGATTTTATCAATGCCTTTGATACAGTAAACCACTAAATACTCCATGAGAAACTGGAGGCTATAGCATCAAAGATATTGGCAAGGAACTAACTTAATCCTATCTACAACATAGAACTCAGGTTGTGGAACTCACAGGGTCTCAAAACAGGCAAAAAATAAAGTGGCTATCAGATGCTAAGATGGTGGCAACAGGAGTCCTGTAGGGTACTGTTCATGGCTCCACCTATAATTTCTTATCTATATAATTGACATTAAAAGACCAAAGTGTTTGTCAAAAATGATGTTATTTGCAGACCATACAACCATAATTTGGTGATGATGGAAAATTGTTATCTATTACTGCTGAAAAAGTTGTGAAGTGCGTGCTGCAGTGGTTTCTTCCTAAGTTAACATTTAATTTAACCTAAACAAATTACCTACAGTACAGTAAAGGAAATGAGAAGTATATCCTCCAGTTTTTATTGAGTGACCATGAAACAGAGAAAGTAAAGTTTACAGAATTATTGGGCATGCACACTGACCATGTCTTCAACTGGAAAAGCCATTGCATTTACATATCCAAAAAACTCAATTCTGCATGTTTTGCACTGAGCATAATTTATGAAATTTGTTGCAAACAATGTACAAGGTTAGTGTATTTTGTTTATTTCCAGTCCACTGTATCTTATAGAAGAATGTTGTGAAGTGTCAAAAAACCTCACTTGCAGATACTTTGAAATGACAGGAAAATATTATTAAAATTATTAAATACAGCTCTCCACAAACACACTGCAAGCCCTTATTCATGCAGTTAATAATACTTACATAACCATTGTTGTTCATATTCAAACATATTAACATATGAATTCAGATTTACAGAAGTACAACACATATCAGCAAGAATCTGCATGTAGAAAGAGCTATAAAAACAAAAACTCAAAACAGGTTCAGCCATTATGGAATAAAGCTGTATAACACACTGTCAATTTAGATCAAGGGAATTACGGATGACAGAAAATTAAAGTCAGAAATAAAACTTACATATTAAATTAATGTTTCTATATCATAGATGAGTATTTTGAATTCCTTGATGACTAATAACCTCTTTTTTTCTTTTCATTGTCATTCAAACATGCTGTTCTCATTGTAAATTTCAATATTGTTTGTATATTCTTGTTTCTTGAAGTGTACTGCATTTATGTCAGAATTGTTATAGGGCACATCTAATACCAATCTAATAGTTCATTAAGAAATTTTTTAAACACATTGTAAAATGTTAATTTCATATTAGTTATATCAACATCTAGAATTGTGCTGTATGTATGCTGTATCTTATTATGGCAATAACTACATCATTATGTGATGCAAAGGATACTATGGTGAACAGGAGTTACTAACTTAAATATGAACACACTTTTTCTTTTTGTAAATAATAAAGAAAAAACAGAAACTAGGATATGATCAGAAAGTAATTATATGTACAAATTAACTTGGAATATCAATGTAAAATGACTTTCTCCACATCATTACAATCTATCACGCAAAATCATCCATGGAATGTGTAACTAACTAACTTTATAATGGGTCACTGATGAAGACGGGGTACTTTCTTCTTTTATTTCTTTGATACACTAATAATAACACACAAATGGGAAAAACATTAAGCAGTTTTCAAGATTTTTAGTGTTGTTGTTGTTGTTGTTGTTGTGATCTTCAGTCCTGAGACTGGTTTGATGCAGCTCTCCATGCTACTCTATCCTGTGCAAGCTTCTTCATCTCTCAGTACATACTGCAGTCTACATCCTTCTGAATCTGCTTAGTGTATTAATCTCTAGGTCTCCCACTATGATTTTTACTCTCCACACTGCCCTCCAATACTAAATTGGTGATCCCTTGATGCCTAAGAACATGTCCTACCAACCAGTTCCTACTTCTAGTCAAGCTGTGACACAAACTCCTCTTCTCTCCAATTCTATTCAATACCTCCCCATTAGTTATGTGATCTACCCATTTAATCTTCAGAATTCTTCTGTAGCACCACATTTCGAAAGCTTCTATTCTCTTCTTGTCCAAACTATTTATCATCCATTTTTCACTTCCATACACGGCTACACTCCATACAAATACTTTCAGAAACGATTCCCTGTATTCCAGCCAACATTGTCAAAAGCTTTTTCTAAGTCTAGAAACGCTATAAACACAGGTTTGCCTTTTCTTAATGTAGCTTCTAAGATAAGTCGTAGGGTCAGTATTGCTGCACGTGTTCCAATATTTCTACGGAATCCGAACTGATCTTCCCCGAGGTCAGCTTCTACCAGTTTTTCCATCCATCCGTAAAGAATTCTCGTTCGTATTTTGCAGCTGTGACTTATTGAACTTATAGTTCGGTAATTTTCACATCTGTCAACACCTGCTTTCTTTGGGATTGGAATTATTAATATCTTCTTGAAGTCTGAGGGTATTTCGCCTGTCTCATACATCTTGCTCACCAGATGGTAGAGTTTTGTCAGGACTGGCTCTCCCAAGGCCGTCAGTAGTTCCAATGGAATGTTGTCTACTCCGGGGGCCTTGTTTTGACTCAGGTCTTTCAGTGCTCTGTCAAACTCTTCCCGCAGTATCGTATCTCTCACTTCATCTCAGCATTTTAAATGTTATATAGGGAGAAAATGGAAGAATCTGATGTCTTGGTTCACGTAATATTTTTTGAGTGTTTCATCTACCAATGGGACAATGCTCCTCTCTAAACACAAATAAGTGTATATCCTCCTTTTTAAATAATTGACTGAAAAATTTGATTCCAGCTGCCTCATCCTACTTTACCCAGCACCTTCCCAAAAATTTCCCAAAACTTTTGGTACACAAATATATTTGTTCTCTTCTCACTAATCTGTCACTCATACCCCTCAGCCTGGCTTGCCCATTCTCACTCACTCACTCACCCCAACTCTATGTATCTCTCTAAATATCACCGTCACCTGTCAGAGTCGCAGTCTCTACTAGTAGTAGTAGTAGTAATAGCAGCAGTAGTATTTCCTCTTGCTGTCACTGTCTCTGGCTTGCTCTATCTTAGTGCTACTATCTGTTTCACTCCTTCCTACTGCTGCTGTATCTTCTCACTGGCACACTGTCTCTCTTCTTTTTTGCCATTGTCACAGACTGGGTTGCATTATCATTGGTTCTCACCAACTTCCACTTCCCAATTTTCTTCATTCCTCTCCAACTATCCCTATCTGCTTCACTCTTTTGCTTGCACTGTTTTTATTCCGTTGTCACTGTGTCCCTCTCTTTCTCTAACACTGCCCTTGTCTCCTATGCTATTTTCGTGCAACAACCACTGTCTGCTATATTCCAGTACTTACTACTTTCCCATTGCCACTGTCAGCCTACCTCTCTGCATAAAAAAGCATGAATGTGTTTTTATACCAAAATTTTTTGGAAATATTTTAAAGGTATTTCCCATCTCTTTCCCATTGCCACTGTCTGCCTACCTCTCAGCATAAAAAAGCATGAATGTGTTTGTATACCAAAATTTTTTGGAAATTTTTTAAAAGTGTTGAGGAACATAGAATGAGGCAGCTACAATGCCACCTTCCTGTCAGCATCTTTGAAGAAAGAAGCACAATTGCCTTTTTTAAGTGCTACAGCTTGTTCTCTTCATTTCCCTACAACAGGCAGGAATGTGACTTTTGAAAGGAACTTTATGGGACAGTAAAATTTTGATTGTTTATTTATCTGTGACCGAAATAACTTAAATACTGGAGATGCTGAGTTGCAGACAGGCACAAGAAAGCCTCAAACAAGTACGTTCTCAGCAAAAAGGCCTTCATCAGCATTCCAATGAAGGCCTTTTTGGCTTTATGCCTATCTGCAGCTCAACATCTCCCCTACATGGTGAGTATTAATCTAACCTTTTCATAATACTGTCATTAGTCCATCATGTATTTTCCATTGTTTGAAATAGCTGAAAACTAATTTGACCTCATACTGAAATTTACATGCAGAGAGATTCTGCAAGTGCTTCAGTAACACAGCACTCAGTTCCCAGAATCCTGACGATATGTAATGGAGAAACTTAATAGCATATATATTGATGCTATGTCACATTATAAATTACATTTTTGTCTCAAACAGGATGTTATATGACTATTTAACATTTTCTACTGTGGTATCTTTGAACTACTTTACCACAGAAACTGATAAATACATTCAAGAAATTTATATGGTTACTCAGCATAGGGATCTTAGGTGTATGTTGTAAGAATTACAGCCATTTGCTGTGTACAGTCACCTTGGAAACTGTTCCTCAGTTCCAGTATCCAAAAATGATGTTTTAGAGTGACTGAAGATTTTTGAAAATGGGGTAATAGCACTTCTAGATAAACTCGTAGATAAGCTACAGTTTAAATCTAAACAATTTGCTGCAGTTAGATTTTTAGTTATGCATCGCTGGCGGCAAAAAATGTGAAAAATGCTTTTTTCAATTTTCTCAGGAACAACCCAAGAAATAAACGGCACCTCCATAAACCACTTCAGGTGCACCATAGACAATATCGAATTCAAAAAAACTCACCATGTGGTTCATCAATGCAATACATAATGTTAACCCTTTGCTAAAAGTAACAACACTTTATCTAAAGACTCTTCCCAGACAGCACATACAGACTGAATACTTGATGCTCTTGAGGTTTCATTTTGTAGGAAAATAAATTCATGATTTTCTGTGGTTTCATGTTCCTATTGATACAAAAGACCATGCAGCACTAATTTCCTGCTATGGGGAAAAACTGACTTTTAGAATCACTTAACACTTCATTAAAATTATTTTGTCTACATGTACATCTACATCTACATGGATACTCTTCAAATCACATTCAAGTGCTGGGAGAGGGTTCATCGAACCACCTTCGCAATTCACTACTATTCCAATCTTTTACAGTACACAGGAAGAATGAACACCTATATCTTTCTCTACCAGCTCTGATTTTCCTTATTTTATCATGGTGAACATTCCTCCCTATGTAGGTCAGTGTCAACAAAATATTTTCACATTCAGAGGAGAAAGTTGGTGATTGAAATTTCGTGAGAAGATTCTGTAATAAAGAAAAATGCCTTTCTTTTAATGATTTTCAGCCCAAATCCTGTATCATTTCTGTGACACTCTCTCCCATATTTCACAATAATACAAAATGTGTTGCCTTTCTTTGAACTTTTTCAATGTACTCTGTCAGTCCTATCTGGTAAGGATCCCCACTCTGTTCAGCAGTATTCTAAAAGAGAATGGACAAGCAAAGTGTAGGCAGTTTACTTATAAGTCCGTTACATTTTCTAAATATCATGCCAATAAAATGCAGTCTTTGGTTAGTCTCCCCCACAACATTTTCTATGTGTTCCTTCCAGTGAATTTACAACTTTTATATTACACTGATTTATCATGTAACTGAAGTTTAACGAGCTCCTGTTAGCACTCATGTGGATGACCTCACACTTTTCATTATTTAGGTTCAACTGCCACTTTTCACACAATCAGATATCTTTTCTAAATCATTTTGCAGTTTATTTTTATCTTCTGATGACTTTATTAGTTGACAGATGTCAACATCATCTGCAAACAACTGACGTTGGCTACTCAGATTGTCTATCAAAACATTTATATAGATAAGGAACTGCAAAGGGGCCATAACACTACCTTGGGGAATGTCACAAACCCCTTCTGTTTTCCTCAATGACTTTCCATCAGTTACTATGAACTGTGACCTCTCTGGCAGGAAATCACAAATCCAATGACATAACTGAGATGATATTCCATAAGCACGCAATTTCACTATGAGCTGCTTTTGTGGGACAGTGTCAAAATCCTTCTGGTGATCAAGAAATATGGAATCCATCTGAAATCCCTTGTCAATAGCACTCAGCACTTCATGTGAATAAAGAGCTAGTTGTGTTTAACAGGAATGATGTTTTCTGAACCCATGTTGACCGTGTGTCAATAGACCATTTTCTTCAAGGTAATTCATAATGTTCAAACACAATATATATGTTCTAAAATCCTGCTGCATATCAACATTAACAATATGGGACTGTAATTAAGTGGATTACTCCTACTACCTTTCTTGAATATTGATGTGACATGTGCAACTTTCCAGACTTTTGGTATAGATCTTTTATCAAGCGAACAGTTGTATATGATTGTTAAGTATGGAGCTAATGCATGAGTATACTCCAAAAGGAACCTAATTGGTATACAGTCTGGGCCAGAAAACTTGCTTTTATTAAGTGATTTATGTTGCTTCACTACTCTCGGGATATTTACTTCTACATTACTCATGAATAGGATTGGGGAGCAGAGAAGTTTGTGGCACAACTTGACTAGAAGAAGGGATCAGTCAGTAGGACATGTTCTGAGGCATCAAGGAATCACCAATTTAGAATTGGAGGGCAGCGTGAAGGGAAAAAATTGTAGAGGGAGACCAAGAGATGAATACACTAAACAGATACAGAAGGATGTAGGTTGCAGTAGGTACTGGGAGATGAAGAAGTTTGCATAGGATAGAGTAGCATGGAGAGCTGCATCAAACCAGTCTGAGGACTGAAGACCACCACCACAACAACAACAATATTACTCATGTTGACAGCTGTTCTTGATTCGAATTCTGGAATATTTACTTCGTCGTCTTTTGTGAAGGTATTTCAGAAGGTTGTGTTTAGTAACTGTGCTTTGGCAGCGCTGTCTTTGATAGTATCCCCATTGCTATCTTGCAGAGAAGACATTGATTGTTTCTTGCCACTAACATACTTCACATACAACCAGAATCTCTTCAGATTTTCTGCCAGGTTTTGATGCAAAGTTTTGTTATGAAAACTGTTATAAGCATCTGGCTTTGAAGTCCGCGCTAAAATTTAAGCTTCTGTAAAAGATCACCAATCTTGGAGATTTTGCGTCTGTTTATATTTGGAATATTTGTTGCATTGTTTCTGCAACAGTGTTCTAACCCATTTTGTGTATTGTCAGTTAATATGGAGTGAGTGCCTTTTCCTGTTTGTGTAGTGCAACACTTGCTGGCAACCAAACAAAGCAGAAGTTGATATAAATACAAGATAATAATGACTTTTAGTCATTAAGGGCATCTACAAAGGCAGAAATAGCACATAGTGAGCTGGGAAAATCAGATCTTACATATTGTATTTGTAGATGCAGAATCAGAAACAGAAGATACCACTAGAGAAAACTTTTGCTCCAGGTGATGGTACAATTGGTAAGGCAAGTACATCTGTGTTTCAGTTGACTGTAATACCAGTCATTTATTCTACACCTTCATATTATGAACAATATTCACAAATTCATTTCCAAGTACTGATTTAAGCATTCTTCCTCTGTACAGGCACGATAATGGTACGGACTGTCAGTCACCATCAGCAGCACCTCATCATCTCTATGGACAGTGGTGAGATTGGTTAGAAATACAAAATTAGCCACAACTGCCAATGTTCTTAGAAGAAGAGGGTGTAGCCTCATGATTTTTCAATGAGGCTGGGGAAAATAAAATAATCTAACTGAAATGGGTTGGCTCACTAATAATATTACTGTAAAAATGAAATGTTAAGACAATCTGAAAATATATTCTGTAAGGCATAAATTGGTTGCAGTAAAGTGATACAATCATACACCAATGTCAAATAACAGCCCATTATTTACATGCAAAATATGGGATGATAAAAAAAAATTCAATTCAGGAAGGAAGCACAAGAAGAAAGAGAAAATGCAGAGAAATCTTCTTTGTTAATGTCAACTTATTAGAGAAGAAATATGTGAGATGAGTAAATTATTAGTCAGGTATTTGAGGTCTTGCTTTAACAAACTGGCAACCTTTTTAAAATGACAGCTTAAAGACATACTTGAAATTATCTATTCATCGAGAAATGTGCACCCAAATTCAGTTGCAATCAGGAATGCTCAGCTACTTTCAGCAGAGAAAGCATTTGGCTACTTTTAGCAGCAGGTTAAAAAATGCACAGGTATGAAGGGAGACACTAGTATATCATGCCATTCCGCGTATGGTTTGTTGAATGTAAGATGAGCTTCGGTTGTGTTTTTATTCGAGACGAATGCAGAGCTACACATGGAGTATGTACAAACATGTACCTATAGATGATGATGTAGTACTTTCTAATTCTTCTGATGAGAAGAATGGTTTGGTGTCTTTACTGCTGCAGAGGAAATGTTGGGAATTTCAAATATGGGTATAACTAGTACTTTTGTTCATAATACCTCCGCAGGTCAACACAAAGAGCTACTTGATTTTATTTGGCCAGTGAGGGGTTTCATCTGCAGAAAGATGCCATGCTGTTGAAAAATTATGAAGCAAAGACAGATCTGATGCAGACATAAGCAATTCTCAAGGAGACAGAAGAAAATAGAAGACTGATTTTAGAAAAAGCTTCTTAATGTATAAATTCTTTGTTGACCAAAAGTAAATAAAAAATGCTTTCTTTAGCATATCAGGCAAAGTATTTATAGGGAACTTATCTGTTTCCCATGTGGTCAACTAAGGTCTCACTCAGTGGAAAAAGTTAAATGAATAGGTTACATAGCACAGAAATGCATTGAGCCACAAAAAATAGCTTTGCTCTTCGTAAGCATTGGAGGTATCTTGAAATAAAGTTGGCATTGAGAAAGAGCTGTAGCAACAAATATCAGAGATGAGGGAGCATTGGAAAACAGTTTTAGCTGTCAGTCTTGAAGTGGTTCTGCATTTGCCAAAGCAGAGCAGCCCTTTCAGAGTTTTAAATGAAAGCCTTTTCTTTTGTGACTTTCTTAAACACCATTGACTCAATTGTCTTGCCACCACCTCACACTGATGGTGCATGCAAAATGTCATGAAAAATGTCAAGTCAGCTGATTTTCACATGGCATCGAAGATGAATTTTTGGTAATAAATGGAGCCAAAAAAGGGATCAAATAGTGAGTGATGTTAAAATAACAAGATAATTATTATTATCTTTTGTCGTACTCCTTATGTTTTGAGCAGATGTCACAAATTATCAAATATCTAAAATTTAATTAGAGTGGTACAGATTTATGTAAAAACTTCACAGATATTTTAACAATAGGAGATTAAATGGGCCAGGTGCTTTCTGAGGTAATACTGCAGAAAATCAAAAGTGATGAGTTGGATGTTTATAATTGTCGAGGCCAATCTTACAACAATGGTACTAAAATGGCTGGAAAGTGTGAAGATATTCAATTGTGTTTGCAAGAAAATATGTTAGCATACTACATATCATGCACTGCACATTCATTAAATTTGACTGAAGTAAACACTGCAAGTGCGTAGAAAGTTATTTAGGATACAAAACATCTTGATTTATTCTTTGTATCACCTAGTAACAGATGGGAAATTATGCTGAAGTATGTGCCATTTATCTCTGAATTTACCAGAATTCTAGTAGATGGCCAACAAAGAGAGAAGCAGCAACAGTTGTGTAAAAACATCTTTGTAAGGTACTCAGAGCTTTCAATTAGCTTTTATCTTGTACATCATATATCACTGAGATGAAAACAGAAGCTACAAAGCTTCTGAAAAATGTCATTACTTTTGAATTTATTACAGCTCCTTTTTCTTGGTTCAAGCACCTAGCGAGAACTGATACTGCAAACAAAAGATAACAAAAATAAATTGCCAACACTGACCTATCTGACAAGCATGTCACAAATTTATTGAGGTGTTCCAGAAAACTAAAATTTTAATAGATATAATCGAAGAACCTAAGACCATAGCTGGAAAATTTCACATTGGATCCTCAATTCAAGGAATTGTGGAAACAGAAATAGAAGAGAATAGTTAATAAATAATTTGAAGACCACAGCTCAGATTGGATATGTGAAAAACGTTCCATAACACAGTCTAGAAATAATAGACAGGTATTTAGTGAACATAGGGACAGGTTTCATGCATCAAAGAACATAAAGAATTTGTTTGGGCTTCTACATGGAGCTCAGCTGCAGACATAATAGGATGATGACAATGTTCAGGAAATGAAGTTAGTGGATATTAATAATAGCCCCCTTGATAAGGATGAATTAATAACAGAACTGCAAGGTTTTAAATAATATGCTCTTAATTTACTGCCAACCATGAAAATACCAAACTCTGCAAAAATTTCGACCTCAATTTTTAAAAATGGACTACAGGAAGCATATCCAAATGTGACAATGGCTCATTTGTAAGGTCTTTTTTGCAACAATCCCCATTTCAAATGTAGCAAATGAAAGGAGTTTTAGTAAATTGTGTGGTGACTGTCAATAGCAGATAGACTATCTAGAAAAGAGTTTCCTAACCTTTCTTAGACCATTACCCCTGAGTGCAAACAGACATTAGCTACCATGGCCCCTGGCATCTGCTGACCCCCCACCCCACCCCACATTATCACCAACTACAGCACATTACTAAACTGTAAAATGAAAGACTTTCACTGGAACACTTATTTTCAAAATGATGAAGGACATACGAATTCATGGTGCATCACAAGTGATATCCACAATTCCTTCTCAGATAAGAAAACCATCTATCCACAGTGAGCATAGACACTGTTACAAGTCATACTTATCCTTTATTACTCCTTTCCATTGTGGCACTTGCTTGACCTGAGCACTGCAACAGCATTTAAAATCAAACAAATTCAGACGTGTGCACTATACTGGCTGTTTGTAAACCACTTGATTGCTGTGCCCCTTGCTTTTTAACTAACTACTTAAATAATGATAATAATAATAATAATAATAATAATAATAATAATAATAATAACAATGTTTACAGCACTATAGTACAGCTTATGTTACTGCTGTTTTGCTGTGTTGTGCTGCAAATTAATTCATTTATCTGTTCTGAAGTGAGTAATGAAGCAATTTATGGGCTACTGTAGGTACTACCTACAACTTGAAGAAAAAGAAGAAGAAGATTTCTTGAGATATTTAGCATTTGTTATGAATATGTCTTCACTTTTTTCATAAGCCATGTAATGAACAGAGCACAGGATATGTACGTAGTTGGTGGACTATGTGTGGAACCTGTAACCTCCACTGCATAAATGCCAGCAATTGAGAAAGAGTAATTATTGGTATCATATGATAAATATTATGGTCTTACAACATTGTGATGATATTAATGATCGTTTTGAAAATAACTGACACAGAAATATTTAAATTGCTTAGTTTATAGCCATCAGAAAATTTCATTTTATCCTACAGGGAGTAATTAACCCCAGGTTGAAAACCACTGATCTAGAGAGTGCCTAAACTACATCTACATGACTACTCTGCAATTGACATTTAAGTGCTTGGCAGAGGGTTCATCGAACCACAATCATACTATCTCTCTACCATTCCACTCCCTCACAGCGCGTGGGAAAAATGAACACCTAAACCTTTCTGTTCAAGCTTTGATTTCTCGTATTTTATTTTGATGATCATTCCTACCTATGTAGGTTGGGCTCAACAAAATATTTTCTCATTCAGAAGAGCAAGTTTGTGACTGAAATTTCATAAAAAGATCTCGCCATGACGAAAAATGTCTTTGCTGTAATGACTTCCATCCCAATTCGCGTATCATATCTGCCACACTCTCTCCCCTATTACGTGATGATACAAAACAAGCTGCCATTTTTTGCACCCTTTCAATGTCCTCCATCAATCCCACCTGGTAAGGATCCAACACCGCGCAGCAATATTCTAACAGAGGACGAACGAGTGTAGTGTAAGCTGTCTCTTCATTGGACTTGTTGCATCTTCTAAGTGTCCCGCCAATGAGAAGCAACCTTTGGCTCACCTTCCCCACAATATTATCTATGTGGTCTTTCCAACTGAAGTTGTTCATAATTTTAACATCCGGGTACTTAGTTGAATTGACAGCCTTGAGAATTGTACTATTTATCGAGTAATCGAATTCCAACGGATTTCTTTTGGAACTCATGTGGATCACCTCACATTTTTCATTATTTAGCGTCAACTGCCACCTGCCACACCATACAACAATCTTTTCTAAATCGCTTTGCAACTGATACTGGTCTTCCGATGATGTTACTAGACGGTAAATTACAGCATCATCTGTGAACAACCTAAGAGAACTGCTCAGATTGTCACCCAGGTCATTTATATAGATCAGGAACAGCAGAGGTCCCAGGACACTTCGCTGGGGAACACCTGATATCACTTCAGTTTTACTCGATGATTTGCCGTCTGTTACTACAAACTGCGACCTTCCCGACAGTAAATCACGAATACAGTCGCACAACTGAGACAATACCCCATAGGCCCGCAGCATGAATAGAGGTCACTAGTGGGGAACGGTGTCAAAAGCTTTCTGGAAATCTAGAAATATGGAATCAACTTGAGATCCCCTGTCGATAGCGTCCATTACTTCGTGAGAATAAAGAGCTAGTTCGTTGCACAAGAACGATGTTTTCTGAAGCCATGCTGATTACATATCAATAGATCATTTCCTTCGAGGTGATTCATAATGTTTGAATACAGTATATGCTCCAAAACCCTACTGCAAACTGACATCAATGATATAGGTCTGCAGTTAGATGGATTACTCCTACTACCCTTCTTAAACACTGGTGCGACCTGCGCAATTTTCCAATCTGTAGGTACAGATCTATAGGTGAGAGAGCAGTTGTATATGAGTGCTAGGTAGGGAACTATTGTATCAGCGTAATCTTAAAGGAACCTAATCGATATACAATCTGGGCCTGAAGACTTGCCCGTATCAAGCGATTTGAGTTGCTTCGCAACCCCTAAGGTATCTACTTCTAAGAAACTCATGCTAGCAACTGTTCGTGTTTCAAATTCTGGAATATTCCATTCGTCTTCCTTGGTGAAGGAATTTCGGAAAACTGCGTTCAATAACTCCGCTTTAGCAGCACAGTCGTTGGTAACAGTACCATCGGCACTGTGCAGCGAAGGTATTGACTGCGTCTTGTCGCTTGTGTACTTTACATATGACCAGAATTTCTTTGGATTTTCTACCAAATTTCAAGACAATGTTCCATTGTGGAACCCATTAAAGGCATCTCGCATTGAAGTGGTGCAATGCTCAGTGGTATTGTCTTTAACTCTATTTGCTCTCACCACTGTGTCACTAGTGAATTTTAACTTGGAATCAGTGTATCTGTATTCCATAAATTGGCCAGGTGTGATTATATTCACTAAGTATAGTGCCTTGTTCCCACAGCTGAATTTGGTAACATCATCAACAATGTAGGAAAACATAGATTGCTATTTACCATAAAGAGGAAATGTCAATTTGCAGACAGGCACAATTAAAATACACTTATATAAAGCTTGTGATGACAGCCTTTATCAGTAAGACACATATTCACAGCACATACAAGTAAGCAAACCTCATGCACATATGACTGCCAAGTGCAGAGTCTCAGGCTGGAATGCTACTATGATGTGGGATGCAACCATCAATCTGAGAGGGCGGGCAAGGGAAAGGGGTGGTGGGGAGAGTGATGAAACCTGTCTATTGGAGTGTACATGGACTAGACTGCCAACAGGTGCAGTGTCAGGACGATGGGGGAAAAAAGGAGCAAAATAAGGAGAAGAGTAGGGAAAGACGGTTGGAAATAAACAAGATGGGAGATGAGAATGGCGAGGAGATGATGGGTAGAGGGGGTGAAAAACTACTGTGTGGAGGATGTTGGTATGGTATGTTACCACTGGTTGAGGCTGGCATTATTATGGAAGCAGAGACTGTGTTCTAAGGATAACTCCCATCTGCATGGCTCAGAAAAGCTGGTGATGGAGGGAAAGATCCAGTTAGCTGGGGTAGTGAACCAGCCATTGACATCAGGTGTGATGTTCAGCTGCTTGTTGCGCCACCGGGTGCTCTACTTTGGTCTCAGCCACAGTTTGGCATCTTGCTGGACAGCTGGTTGGTACTCTTACCAATATAAAAATCTGTGCAACAGTTGCCACACAGCTGGTAAATGATGTAGCTGCTCTCACAGGAGACCCGGCACTTTGTGAGGAAAGCATAAACCTGTGACAGTACTGGAATAGGAAGTGCTGGGTGGGTGGATTGTGCAGGTTTTGCACCTCGGTCTTCAACAACAATAAGATCCTTATGACAAGCATTTGGGATTGGGGACAGCATAGGGATGGATGAGGATGTTGTGGAAGTTGGGTGGGTGATTGAACATGACCTTAGGAGGGGTGGGAAGTATCTCAGGGAGGGTGCCCCTCATTTGAGGGCACAATGATAGGTAATCAGCATACAGAACAATGGAGGTTTAATTGGAGGTTTTGTCACTGCAGATATGCAGTCCATGGATGGCCAGGGTGTACAGGAAGGATTTTTTGGTGTGAAATGGATGACAGCCCTCAAAATGCTTTAATGTGACAGAGGTGGAGCTGAAGCCATCAGAGATGAGGTGGTCAACATAGAGGAAGGTGGCACACTGGACTGAGGAACACCACCTAAAGTAGATGGGAGAGAAGGTGTCGAGGTTGTGAAAGAACAAAGATAGGGTGTCTTGGGCCTGAGCCCAGATCATGAAGACACGGGTTGTGCCAGTGTGAGTTGAGTAGTGAAAAGGGGATAATGGTATTCATAGTAGAGCAGCGGATGTTCTTTATGGAAAGTTATGTGACAGCAAAGTCACAGAAAAAGTATGGACAGTTGCTTGCTGAGAAGTTTAATGGTATCAAAGTGCCAGCAAAGAGGGTCACGCAATGCTCAGTCTGAACATGGCATCATACATGACCTGTTATGACCAAGTCAAAAAACATTCCAAAACATTCCCACACACCTGAAAACATTGCTCAGTTCACCAGAAAATGCTTTAAGGTCCTACCAAATCAATCCAGAGCCTATCACAAGAGACTGGCAGACCACACTGATCATGCAGAAAAATACTACACCTGGATCTGCACATGCATCCCAACCAAATGTCTATTGTTCATGTATTACAACCAGCAGATGCTTCTCAACTCTTCCAGTCTTGTGAGTGAAAGCATGCTACATGTTTTATTCAAAATATGTTAGCTAATGAATTGGGATGCATACATGGTAATTTTCCATGTGTTGGTTCTTCATGAAAGTTCCTTTGAGGACTAAACATTGATATGTCATTCTGGTAATTTCTTAAATACCTGCTACATGCTTTTCCATTTCTCCAAGTTATCCATTGACTATGTTTCACTGACACGAACATTGTTGTTTACTTTTTCCATTAACCATCAGTAATTCACTTCCCACTGAAGTATCCATCACTATTTTTATATTGTGAATTTCTCGAGAGATTTTCCCTACTTATTCTAGTACTTTTGTGTCAACTAATTTACTTCAGTTGTGCCTTGTTTGCAGACCAAGTGTTAAATTCTTCTATACTTCTATTGTGTAGATCTACTTTTGTTCAATAGTGATATTTTCCATTTCACTACTTACACACTGAATTGTGTTAAGCAATTCATTCAGATTTTTCCAAACATCCCCTAATCCTGTGCAATGTTGTTGCACAAATTCCAGTAAACATGTGTATGTATGCTTTGGTATGTTAATTTCCTCAGCTAAATGTTTTGTAATATTTCCGGTCTCTTTGCAATCTTAGTGACTTCAACTATATGTTATAGAATCATTTCACTTTGCGTTGTGCCATAGCTTCCTGATGAGCCAAAAGTACCCTGATGTCAGTCACAATAGTACTTTGCTAGTTCATAATTCCAGTACTCTCAGCTGAAAAAGCAATTTGCTGACTCATAAGTTAATTCTGATGATTCATGATAGCATCTGACTTTTGCAATAAAGCATTTAAAATATTGTGAGCTGGACAAGCTGTTGCCACAGTTATGCTAGAGCCAAAGATTCCTCAACTAATTGATCTGATCTGGATTTTAAATTATCCATTTACAAATGTGTTTTACTAGCACACAACTACAGGAAAAATCACTAAAGTTGGGTCTTTTTGATAAAGCTACTAGTAATACTGTCATCACTGATGACATTATTAAGCAATAATAATGACACATGATGTCTGGTATACAACACAGTCATGTAGTGGATGGCAGATTTTTTTAATTTTTTTATGGCCGGCACTAAAGTTCAAACTATTGAAACTGTCAGTGTGCAGCTTTGAAAACTTAATTGCACCACATTGAAGTGTGAGGCACTCTATTGCTTGATACAGAAAACATACCTGGAAAGGTGTAATTGTGCCTGTGTGAAGTTGTCTGCTTCACCACTGCTTTGCTTCAACCCTTTGTATTTCCCATTGGAAAAGTACTTGCATGAATTGCATGCAACAGAAAATGAATTGGCATTAGAATAAAACACTTAATGTCATTTTCTTTAAATCCTAGAATGGATGCCAAATTTAATGTCAGTCTGCCTTTCTCATTGTATTTGGTGCTAATAATGTTAAAACTCATAATAGTGTAAATAAACATTTCCAGAATGAAATGTTTACTCTGTAGTAGTGCGTGTGCCAATTTGAAACTTCCTGGCAGATGAAAACTGTGTGCCAGACCATGGCTCAAACTTGTGACCTTTGTCTTTCACTAACACATTTGGAAGGTAGGAGACAAGGTACTGGCAGAAGTAGGGCTGCGAGTGCAAGTTGTGCTCTGGTTGCTCAGATGGTAGAGTACTTGCCCACAAAAGGCAAATGTCCCAAGTTTGAGTCTCGGTCTGGTACACAGTTTTAATCTAAATAAACTTTGTCACTTCATGGTCATTCATTCACTTTTGGCACTGATGCTGAGTTCCCTGAGAAACTCTATTGGCTAACTGGGATAGTGCCTCCTAACACACCCCCAATTTACCACACCTCCAAATAGTCACCACCTGCAGCAGTGACATATCTTGCCAATCTGAAGTTACAAGAAAAGCTGATTAGTTATCACTGATTCCATGCTCTTATCTGATCACATCGATAAAAGCCTTCCAAGGAGCTGAGTCACATTTGTGGATGACTGCATATTAAGTAGTTGTTGTTGTTGTTGTCTTCAGTCCTGAGACTGGTTTGATGCAGCTCTCCATGCTACTCTATCCTGTGCAAGCTGCTTCATCTCCCAGTACCTACTGCAACCTACATCCTTCTGAATCTGCTTAGTGTACTCATCTCTCGGTCTCCCTCTACGATTTTTACCCTCCACGCTGCCCTCCAATGCTAAATTTGTGATCCCTTGATGCCTCAAAACATGTCCTACCAACCGATCCCTTCTTCTAGTCAAGTTGTGCCACAAACTTCTCTTCTCCCCAATCCTATTCAATACCTCCTCATTAGTTATGTGATCTATCCACCTTCTCTTCAGTATTCTTCTGTAGCACCACATTTCGAAAGCTTCTATTCTCTTCTTGTCCAAACTAGTTATCGTCCATGTTTCACTTCCATACATGGCTACACTCCATACAAATACTTTCAGAAACGACTTCCTGATACATAGATCTATATTCGATGTTAACAAATTTCTCTTCTTCAGAAACGCTTTCCTTGCCATTGCCAGTCTACATTTTATATCCTCTCTACTTCGACCATCATCAGTTATTTTACTTCCTAAATAGCAAAACTCCTTTACTACTTTAAGTGTCTCATTCCCTAATCTAATTCCCTCAGCATCACCCGATTTAATTTGACTACATTCCATTATCCTCGTTTTGCTTTTGTTAATGTTCATCTTATATCCTCCTTTCAAGGCACTGTCCATTCCGTTCAACTGCTCTTCCAAGTCCTTTGCCGTCTCTGACAGAATTACAATGTCATCGGCGAACCTCAAAGTTTTTACTTCGTCTCCATGAATTTTAATACCTACTCCGAATTTTTCTTTTGTTTCCTTTACTGCTTGCTCAATATACAGATTGAATAACATCGGGGAGAGGCTACAACCCTGTCTAACTCCTTTCCCAACCACTGCTTCCCTTTCATGCCCCTCGACTCTTATTACTGCCATCTGGTTTCTGTACAAATTATAAATAGCCTTTCGCTCCCTGTATTTTACCCCTGCCACCTTTAGAATTTGAAAGAGAGTATTCCAGTCAACATTGTCAAAAGCTTTCTCTAAGTCTACAAATGCTAGAAACGTAGGTTTGCCTTTTCTTAATCTTTCTTCTAAAATAAGTCGTAAGGTCAGTATTGCCTCACGTGTTCCAACATTTCGATGGAATCCAAACTGATCCTCCCCGAGGTCTGCATCTACCAGTTTTTCCATTCGTCTGTAAAGAATTCGCGTTAGTATTTTGCAGCCGTGGCTTATTAAACTGATAGTTCGGTAATTTCCACATCTGTCAGCACCTGCTTTCTTTGGGATTGGAATTATTATATTCTTCTTGAAGTCTGAGGGTATTTCGCCTGTCTCATACATCTTGCTCACCAGCTGGTAGAGTTTTGTCATGACTGGCTCTCCCAAGGCCGTCAGTAGTTCTAATGGAATGTTGTCTACTCCGGGGGCCTTGTTTCGACTCAGGTCTTTCAGTGCTCTGTCAAACTCTTCACGCAGTATCGTATCTCCCATTTCGTCTTCATCTACATCCTCTTCTATTTCCATAATATTGTCCTCAAGTACATCGCCCTTGTATAAACCTTCTATATACTCCTTCCACCTTTCTACCTTCCCTTCTTTGCTTAGTACTGGGCTGCCATCTGAGCTCTTGATATTCATACACGTGGTTCTCTTCTCTCCAAAGGTCTCTTTAATTTTCCTGTAGGCAGTATCTATCTTACCCCTAGTGAGATAAGCTTCTACATCCTTACATTTGTCCTCTAGCCATCCCTGTTTAGCCATTTTGCACTTCCTGTCGATCTCATTTTTGAGACGTTTGTATTCCTTTTTGCCTGCTTCATTTACTGCATTTTTATATTTTCTCCTTTCATCAATTAAATTCAATATTTCTTCTGTTACCCCTAGGATTTCTAACACCCCTCGTCTTTGTACCTACTTTATCCTCTGCTGCCTTCACTACTACATCCCTCAGAGCTACCCATTCTTCTTCTACTGTATTTCTTTCCCCTATTCCTGTCAATTGTTCCCTTATGCTCTCTCTGAAACTCCGTACAACCTCTGGTTCTTTCAGTTTATCCAGGTCCCATCTCCTTAATTTCCCGCATTTTTGCAGTTTCTTCAGTTTTAATCAACAGGTCATAACCAATAGATTGTGGTCAGAGTCCTCATCTGCCCCTGGAAATGTCTTACAGCTTAAAACCTGGTCCCTAAATCTCTGTCTTACCATTATATAATCTATCTGATACCTTTTAGGATCTCCAGGGTTCTTCCACGTATACAACCTTCTTTCATGATTCTTAAACCAAGTGTTAGCTATGATTAAGTTGTGCTCTGTGCAAAATTCTATTAGGCGGCTTCCTCTTTCATTTCTTAGCCCCAATCCATATTCACCTACTATGTTTCCTTCTCTCCCTTTTCCTACACTCGAATTCCAGTCACCCATTACTATTAAATTTTCGTCTCCCTTCACTATCTGAATAATTTCTTTTATTTTATCGTATATTTCTTCAATTTCTTCATCATCTGCAGAGCTAGTTGGCATATAAACTTGTACTACTGTAGTAGGTGTGGGCTTCGTATCTATCTTGGCCACAATAATGCGTTCGCTATGCTGTTTGTAGTAGCTTACCCGCATTCCTATTTTCCTATTCATTATTAAACCTACTCCTGCATTACCCCTAATTGATTTTGTGTTTATAACCCTGTAGTCACCTGACCAGAAGTCTTGTTCCTCCTGCCACCGAACTTCACTAATTCCCACTATATCTAACTTTAACCTATCCATTTCCCTTTTTAAATTTTCTAATCTACCTGCCCGATTAAGGGATCTGACATTCCACGCTCCGATCCGTAGAACGCCAGTTTTCTTTCTCTAAGTAGTAATGTTGCTCAATACTGCTCAAGCTGTGACTATTCTGAATGTGTATTTATGTCTAAATACTGGTCAGTAGCCATACAGAGAAGAAGTTGTTAACCCTGACCCCATGTAAGAACTTCAGGGAAACTTAAGAAAATATTTTTGTTAATACTTGTATTATATTTAACAGTGGGTCAATCTGATTTTACAGTGAGATGTCATAACAACTTTAAAAACTGAACTGCTCATTTGTAGTAAGGAAAAAATAATTAACATAAGATAATTGATTGTTATAGACTCCATATTTGTATTAGATTTCATAGATATGATAAATTAACACACAAAGACTTATCAAAATGGAAGGAACAATGTTGCTAGTTTTTATAACATTAATAATAAAAGGGACAGAAACCAAACATAAAATTATAACAGTCAGTGGAATGATAATGCAGGAACCACAATAACCACTTCAATCACAGAAACACAAGAAGTAAAATTACAGATTTCATCTTGCATGTGCAAACTGTAATTGTAACAATATTATGAAACTGATGGTGTTGCTTGCCATATGGCAGAGATACTAAGTCGCAGGTAAGCACAACAAAAAGACTATCACACAGTAAGCCACACACATGAACACAGTCTTGGCAGCTGAACAGGAACTGTGCTCCACAATGGCAATATCAGCCAGTTAACTAATCTGCAGACCATAATTGGATGAATAATAGTAGTGTTGATAATGAGCATCTGAGTGGAACAACTGTATGTACCACATTCGGAAATCTGCATTTGACTCATCTTGGCCACAAATATTCAGTCAAAGAATGGCAAGGGGAGAAGCATGACAAGATTAACTAAATATGATGTGACAAGTGTAGCGATCTTGGGAACAATTCATAGCTGACAACACAAACTGTAACACAGAAAATAATCAATTTTGACAATATAATGTAAATGAATAGATAAAAAAGTCTACTCACAAAGTGGCAGCAGGACAACACAAATATAAAAAGGCTTTACTTCTGTAACCTTTTGGTGCCAGTGGCTCCATTTTCTGGGAGATGGGTTAATGGGTTAAAGAGGGAGGGAGGAAGGTGAAGGGAAAGAAACTGGAGAGGTTTAAGAATCAGACCTAGGGGTCGGAGAAGTCACCCAGAACCTCAGGTCAGGTGAGACTTAGTGGATGGGATATCAAGGAAAGATTAATTACTGGGGACAGTACTGGATGAAATTTGAAAACCTGAGAGCTGTGGAGATTTTAGAAGTTGGTATCTGGGAAGAATCCAGATGACACCTGTAGGGAAAGAGGAATTGACATCACAACTGTAACATTGTAGAGCATATTCAGCAGCAGGATATTGTGTATTGCCAGTATATACCCTCTGCATTTGCCTATTCAACCTAACTGACTAACTGGTATTAGTCAATGCTGTTGTAAAAGGCCTAACAGCGTTTGTGTAACAGGTGATAAACGACACATGTTGTTTCACAGGTTGCCCTCCCTTTTATATTATTCATTTTGCCAATTACAGGGCTGCTATAGGCGTTGGTAAGAGGGTACGTAGGGCAACTTGCAGCAGGGACAGAGGGACAGGGACAGAGGGACAGTCACAGGTGTAGGAGCCATGGGGTACGGAGGTACGGAGATGGGGACAGAAGGAGTATCAAGTCTGATAAGAATATTGTGGAACTGTCTGTCTGCTTAGCTAAGTGGTAACATGTTTACCTATCATGAAGGTTGGAGATTTTCTCTGCTTGTGGACTGTTGTTGTGTTGTTATCATCATCATTTCATCATCATTGGCACAAAAGTTGCCCAATGTTGCATCACATGAAATAAGACGTGCAACTCAGTGGCTGAACTTTCCCAGATGGGATCCCTCCTGCCATCAATGCCACATGATGAAATTGGAAGAGTGACAAAAAGCTGTTCTAGGTGTGGCAGGCAAAATCTCAGACAGAATGTATCTCATTTCAGGGCATGATTTTAGGATGTCATTGCCTTGTTGAAGTACCTGATTACTACATCAAGACCAGGATAACACTGAGTAACATGCGATGTGTTCTGAAGCTGTTCTTTTGCAGTGATCGGCTGTACCAGGATAGGATGTGACGGCTTGGGAAACCTGCTTTTGATCTAGGCTGGTGGGGTAATTGCAACCAGTCTAGGTTGATGTGAGAATGGTGGGGTGATGTTATAAATAATCCGTATCTGAACAAATATGTTTGCCTCAAATACCAACATTGTATGGGAGGGAACATTTAACATTGGAAGGATGACAACCACCAAAATGTAAGTACTGTCATTTGTCAGTAGGGATAATGTGGGCAGAAGTGTGTAGATGGCCTTCAGTGAGGGTGAAATGACCATCAAGGAAAGTGGCATGGGATTCAGAAAAGGACCATGTGACATTTAATTGGGAGAACATCTTTGGAGATGGCAGGAATTTTAATGTGTCAGCCTCACCATTGCGACGGGTCAGGCTCTTATCGCGCAGTTTCCTTTCCCTGAAAGAAAATCCACCTACCTCGTTTCTTAGGTAGTTGCTGCACTCGCCTCTCCTGATAGCAGCTACTGGAAAAATTGCAGAAAAGCAGTGTTGAAGAAACTGCAATTTAATAGCCGCTCACCGGAGGCCGCGATACATGTTTGCTGAAATACAATCTATGAGCAATCTTCCTAAATAAATTGAGTTATTGGAATGGTAGTAATTGTTTACTCAAACGAGAATGCGAAGTTGGTAATTCTATTTAAGCTCTTTATTGTCTTTAAGCCTGATCATCAGCCCGCTAATCTACGTTTGAAGAAAGTTCAGTTCACAATTCTATCCACACTCAAACCCCGCCAGAATTAGCTTTCAAAGTTACGGAATTTACTTAACTGCAACACAGACGATTTTCTAACATACACGTTTGCAGTCGATGTTCAATAATAGTTCGTTTTTTAACGTTAATGCTCGCCATAAGCACTTAGTAAAAGTTTACGAAGTACCGCCACGCTTTTAATTATTAAAGTTACTCGCGTCTTTCGCGGAACGAAAAGTCACAACTCGCTCAAACTCACACTACGCGTTACTGGACTCTTCCAGTCTCAAATCGCACAGTACCGAACCGATGAAGCCGTTTTATGACTTCATTTTACACATTATTCGCGAGGACACATCAAGCATGTCTCTTCTCGATCACAGTTCCTTCGCGACCCCTCATCCACTCGCGACTCCTCTCCTAGTCTGCTAACCGTCCTCGCATCTCATTGGCTCACACATCACACAGCCAATCAGAATTAACTCTTTGGGTGCGCCTCGCGCCAAAATCTAGCACGCACCAGTCATGACTTCTGAATCATTTACGTCATGATTTCTTGTTACACAAAATTTACTGTATAATTTAACAAACCGAAAGGAAAACTAGACTTTACTTTATTTCCAGAAATTATTTAAATACTCGCGAACGTTCTGGCTGCTTGTACAATACCATACACTCTTGGACATCCGACATTCACTAAGATGGGGAACCACCGGCGACTCTGTTCCCACGGTTACATCGTCTGAACACTTGCGAGTTCCAACCTAGATTTTATACACTTGCAAAGAATGGCGAATGTCCCTCTTTCATTCACTCAGGCACACTCATTCACTCTCACCTACTCATATAAAATAACTGTTCACAAAAATTCAAAACATTTATGGTTTTAACAAAGTTATAGGTGAATTTCTAAAAGTAAAATTCTCAAAATAAATACAAAAGCACGGAAGGTGATTTTGTTTCATAGTTGGATGGTCACTGAAGGTGATCTATACATAATGGTATTTATTTAGACTCGAAAATTGTAGAAATTTGCGTTTTCTGTAAGATTTTTCTAATTTCCAAAATATGCAGGTTTCAAAGCTCAAATTTGGATGACTTATTTTTATTCATAACAGAAACTAGTATATTAACTTTTAATTTCCTCAGGTTCCTCAGTTAGAAGTTATTAAAGATGAAAGTTCCACGTTATACACGCGGCTAGTTAGCGCACAGGTCTTACATTCTCACGGTACAGACATGCCATATGGTCGTGACGTCAGACGAACGGACACCGGTAATCTGCCCGCTACAGCACATATGCTAATCTGATGGCTACTTTACAGTCTGTCTACATTTCACAGTAATTATTTGATAGAAAACTGTGCGCTCGCACTAGTTGCGACGCCACACACCTCCTGAGGAAACTAAATTTTTTCATTCATGACAAACTTTTAGTTTTCTAAAAAAATTTCTATTAAAGATTTACTCAAACAGCTATTTAACATTTATAGTTCCTGTACATCAATCATCCACTTATACCTAGGGCTGACGACCTACAAAACATCTTATATCTAAACATGCACTTTTATCATCATTCAAAAAAAAATTTTCAGATTACAAAATTCTATTTACAAATTCCTGAAAGAGAAAACAAACCTAAATACTATCTTGATGTACGTCACACGCACACTAACACTACTATCGCTATGGTGAGCGTCACTTTTTTACCACTTACACTTAAGATTTTGATAG
The DNA here is from genome assembly GCF_023897955.1 of Schistocerca gregaria. Taxonomy (NCBI): domain Eukaryota; kingdom Metazoa; phylum Arthropoda; class Insecta; order Orthoptera; family Acrididae; genus Schistocerca; species Schistocerca gregaria. The sequence continues at coordinate 48,432,021 of NC_064927.1, forward strand.
CACTCGTAGTTCGACCGGGTCCTGCTTGGGAGGTCCATTTCAAGTCTCGTGCTACCACCTCTGTTTACTTCGGCGCACCTGAAACATCAGCTGGCCTCAGTTCCCTTTCTAACTGCTACGTCTTAACCTACAGCAGCGATAAATGGCGCTATCTGCTTGACTCTAAAGTCTCATATTTTTGATAAAATTTACTTTACAGTATGTACAATTTTCAATTTTTTTTTTTTTTTTTTTTTTTTTTTTTTTTAAGTGAAAAGTGAATTGACTTTCCTAATGCAGTACCGAAGTGGCACATTTACTCTTTAATTACTTCTTCATCTCATAATCAAACAAGTTATGGTTACATAAGAAATACTAAGAAAAACAATTCCTACAAATAGTTCACAAATACATAATAAATCTCCGCCAGCACTGGTGACTCTCCAGTTCCTGTACAATACACAACAATATAAAATATACACAAAATTATCAATATTACAATTCTGTCTCCAGGCAATCTCCTGTAGTCCTGTATCATAAATTAAACACTGAAAAATACATATTTACTTATTCATTTATCAACACTACAATCCTTATACTAATCTCTACGACAAACTTGGGGAGCTTTGTGTGTCTCTGGTCAAAAATGGAATCGATGTCATGAGTACTTTCCTCATCTCACATATCTGGAGTTACTTCAATTTCTTGTCAACATCAGGTTTTCTCTAGTCACATTCGGGTTTAATTTACAACTCTCATACTCATACTTCACGCACTCAGGTTAGTATTTGTTAAAGCGTTTCCTACTAATCTGCGAAACCTCGTTACCCATACTTTCTAACATACATCCACCTCCTGAGTTACCAACGTCGCCTCAGCTCTGTTTACATTCGTAGCCTCACTTCCTTTTGTTTACAAACATCTCCTCTGTTTACCAACAAACGCCACCTCTGGTTACCAACATTAAGCTTTTTATTTACTCACCTTCGTAGCCTCACTTTTTCCTAATATCGAGCTAGCCAAACACTATGCTCATTCTTTCTCCTTTTCTCACATATTTCTCTTCATTTGACAGTCAGTCCTGCTGCACTGTCCCTTTAACTTAACTTCCTTTACCCCTTTGACAGTCAACCTTGTTGCACTGTACCTTTACTCATTTTACCACTAAATCACCTCCTGAGGCTCTGACTTCATTGAACAGACAGTTTTGCTGTACTGCTCCATTTCCTTTCCTAAACATTATCTTAATGCTACATCTTAACATATCGTTCTGTTACTTAACAAACAGCTTCAATGTTCGTCACCATATTTTCTGAGGCTCTTACATTTCTTAGTTATTTTACCTTTCTAAGGGCATTACTCACACCTTAGGCCAAACATTTACTTTACTGAGACTTATTACTTATCTGAGGTATCTTAATCCTTTTTGATTTTCTCTTACACTCATTCCTTACGCTTAACCTATACTGCACTGAGGTTCTTTCCTACTCATTACTTAAACACTTTATCACTTAAAAACTACGATAGAGAAGAAGGAAAGACGATAGAATTTTAGTTCTGAATGAAAGAAGAGGTAGGTTGACAATATGGAAAAGAAAGTGGAAGAAATATTGTCAAACGACTCGAGACCTAGTGCTCGTCACGCACTTAGCTCTGCAAAGAGTGCAAAGCTCTCTGAGGTATCTACTCACTCCTGGCCACGTCTCTCTTTTGAACATATCTTTTCAAATCCACAATGTTCCTAAGCCCTAACACCTTATGTGATTTCACAAACTCCAGTCTATAAGCATTTGGGTGAGGCTTCTCTACGATTCTAAATGGGCCCACGTACTCATCGGTAAACTTCTTTGTTTTACAAATACATATAGGAAAATCATTCTGCTCAGGATTCTCACATAGCTGCTTACCGATGAAAGGTATAGTAATTAGTTTACCCTTAATTTTTACCATAACATCATTGGTAGAAAAATTCACCCATCCTTCATATTTATTCAAAAAGTCAGCCCCCACCAATATGTCTACACTCAGTCCATTTATAACTAAGAAGTTCTGTCTTATTTCTACTTCCTTAAATGCTATGGGTAGAAACACTTCCTGTTTTACTGTCTTCTTAGTCTTACCGGTTGCTACTACAATGTTCAAGCCACTTACTGGCATCTTAACAATCTGTTTACTGTTAGGGAGTTCATTTACCAAGTTCTGGGATACTGCACAGACTTCCGATCCAGTATCTATCAAACATTTAACTGGTTCATTTAATACTCTTAGCTCTACTATCGGTTGCCCTAAGTACTCTTTATTTATTTTGGGTTCTGCTTCCTCCAATAAATCTTGCACAATTTCTCTCCTTTCGAAGCCTGTCTTTTGGGTGGCAATCACATTCACACTTACAGGGTTTATTTCATGCTTATTATCACCCTCAATTCTAGTGGCAGCTCCTATTAGCCTATCCACTATTGCTAAGTCAAAACATTTTTCCAATGTTTCCCCCTCTTTCTCATTAACCTCCTTTTCTACGACCCTATCCAAGGCGTCGTCATTAACCTCTACCTCCTCCTCTAATCTATCCTCTTCTTCGTAACTATCTACAACCTCAATTATCTTATCAAGCACAGTCACCACCCTGCCATTATTACTGTTCTCACCCCTATCCGACAGCTCTTCATTAGTTTTACTGTGCATAATGTCTTTCTGATTATTACCCTTATAACTAGTACTTAGTTCTTCAATAAGTGGCTTCTTATGATTATTCTTACAGTTAATTGGTTCATTAACCTCCACTTGACTTAAAGCTACTATCTCTGTCTGTTTTACGTTATCCTCCCTAAATTTTGTAGCAACAACATTTATGTTAGGTGGTCGTTCAGGCTGCTTTCTTATGAATGGTTTTGCCAGCGGATTTAACTTTAAACGCTGTTGCCTACGATCGCCAGCACACTCGTAGACAATTAATGGTTTTCCGAGCGCGGTGCGTCATCACTATGCCTCCAGCTGACCGCCTCACCTCCTGACATCTGTCGGCCGCTGTCATACTGCTCGCGTTCATTGAACCTGTTAACATATGTTCTTCCTCTACCACGTGAACTGCCACGGTATCCGCCGCCTCTCTGAACACCCATCCTATTAATGTTTACATCCGCGCGATTGTCATTCTGCCTAGCAGGCGGGCGATGCTCCCTCCTCATGTTTTCTTCTTCTTTTTGGACGGATTCAACCCTTTCTAAATACTGTACGAACTTGTCAATGTTATCTCGGGGCGCAGATATGATCTTAGTTTTCCAGTTCCACGGTAGCTTATTTTCTACCCCTAATATGATCTGTTCTGTTTCTAACTTATTACTAAGGTAGGACAGAGTTGTTACCCACCTTTGAACAAATCGTTTGATGCCCTCTCTCTTGGGGTCATACTTCTCTCCCGACCAGAACCGATTAAGAACATCCATCTGCTTTCTCTTTCCCCAGTATTCCTCAAAGAACGCTAATTTAAATTCTGACAATTTCGCGTATTTTTCAGAGGCTAAATTCCCCCATACTCTGGCCTCTCCCATCAAATTTGAAGTGATAAAGCCTATCTTTTGTTTATCGCTCCATACTTTCGGCAAAACGTCTTCAAAATCGTTCCAAAATTCTCTGGGGTGCATGTTCTTACTTGGGTCAAATTTTAAAAACTGTCTGTGGGTAACATACGCAACCTCGGTAGATTCAATTATTCCACTGGAAATTATACTACCACTATGGTTAGAAACACACTGTTCTACTTTGGTTAGTTGGGAGCTCCAATGTTAGGCGCGTAATGGGGCCCCTTAGGGATATGGCGGCTAAGGAGGGGAAGAAATCCAGTGTGCACTCCGTGTGCATTCCGGGAGGAGTCATTCCTGATGTGGAAAGGGTCCTTCCGGATGCCATGAAGAGCACAGGGTGCAGCCAGCTGCAGGTGGTGGCACATGTCGGCACTAATGACGTGTGTCGCTTTGGATCTGAGGAAATTCTCTCTGGATTCCAGCGGCTATCTGATTTGGTGAAGGCTGCCGGTCTTGCTTATGAGATGAAGGCAGAGCTCACCATCTGCAGCATCGTTGACAGAACCGACTGCGGACCTTTGGTGCAGAGCCGGGTGGAGGGTCTGAATCAGAGGCTCAGACGGTTTTGCGACCGTATTGGCTGCAGATTCCTTGACTTGCGCCATAGGGTGGTGGGGTTTCGGGTTCCGCTGAATAGGTCAGGAGTTCACTACACTCAGCTGGCGGCTACACGGGTAGCGGAGGCTGTGTGGCGTGGACTGGGCGGTTTTTTAGGTTAGAAGGCCTCGGGAAAGTGCGGGATGGGCTGCAATGTCAAAGGGTGCTTGGCAATTACAGGACGTGCTTGGATCAAGGAACAGTCGGAATTATAGTTGTAAACTGTTGTAGTTGCGCTGGAAAAGTCCCTGAGCTTCAAGCGCTAATAGAAAGCACAGAAGCGGATATCGTTATAGGTACAGAAAGCTGGCTAAAGCCTGAAATAAGTTCTGCAGAAATTTTTACGAAGTCTCAGACGGTGTTCAGGAAAGATAGATTAGGCAGAATTGGTGGTGGAGTGTTGGTGTCTGTCAGTAGTGGTTTATCTTGTAGTGAAGTCGAAGTAGATACTCTGTGCGAATTGGTGTGGGTGGAGGTTATACTTAACAGCCGAATTAAGTTAATAATTGGCTCCTTCTACCGACCCCCAGACTCCGATGATACAGTTGCGGAACAGTTCAGAGAAAGTTTGAGTCTCGTAACAAATAAATACCCCACTCATACGGTTATAGTTGGTGGGGACTTCAACCTACCCTCGGTATGTTGGCAAAAATACTTGTTCAAAACCGGTGGTAGGCACAAAACGTCTTCCGAGATTGTCCTAAATGCATTCTCCGAAAATTATTTAGAGCAGTTAGTCCACGAACCCACGCGAATTGTAAATGGTTGCGAAAACACACTTGACCTCTTGGCCACAAACAATCCAGAGCTGATAGAGAGCATCATGACTGATACAGGGATTAGTGATCACAAGGTCATTGTAGCTAGGCTCAATACCATTTCTTCCAAATCCATCAGAAACAAACGCAAAATAATTTTATTTAAAAAAGCGGATAAAGTACCACTAGAAGCATTCCTAAAAGACAATTTCCATTCCTTCCGAACTGACTATGCGAATGTAGACGAGATGTGGCTCAAATTCAAAGATATAGTAGCAACAGCAATTGAGATATTCATACCTCATAAATTGGTAAGAGATGGAACGGATCCCCCGTGGTACACAAAAAAGGTCCGAACGCTGTTGCAGAGGCAACGGAAAAAGCATGCGAAGTTCAGAAGAACGCGAAATCCTGAAGATGGGCTAAAATTTACAGACGCGCGAAATTTGGCACGTACTTCGATGCGAGATGCCTTTAATAGGTTCCACAACGAAACATTGTCTCGAAATTTGGTAGAAAATCCGAAGAAATTCTGGTCGTATGTAAAGTACACAAGCGGCAAGACGCAGTCAATACCTTCGCTGCGCAGTGCCGATGGTACTGTTATCGACGACTGCGCCGCTAAAGCGGAGTTATTGAACGCAGTTTTCCGAAATTCCTTCACCAGGGAAGACGAATGGAATATTCCAGAATTTGAAACACGAACATCTGCTAGCATGAGTTTCTTAGAAGTAGATACCTTAGGGGTTGCGAAGCAACTCAAATCGCTTGATACGGGCAAGTCTTCAGGTCCAGATTGTATACCGATTAGGTTCCTTTCAGATTACGCTGATACTATAGCTCCCTACTTAGCACTCATATACAACCGCTCGCTCACCGATAGATCTGTACCTACAGATTGGAAAATTGCGCAGGTCGCACCAGTGTTCAAGAAGGAGTAATCCATTTAACTACAGACCTATATCATTGACGTCGGTTTGCAGTAGGGTTTTGGAGCATATACTGTATTCAAACATTATGAATCACCTCGAAGGGAACGATCTATTGACACGTAATCAGCATGGCTTCAGAAAACATCGCTCTTGTGCAACGCAGCTAGCTCTTTATTCGCACGAAGTAATGGCCGCTATCGACAGGGGATCTCAAGTTGATTCCGTATTTCTAGATTTCCGGAAAGCTTTTGACACCGTTCCTCACAAGCGACTTCTAATCAAGCTGCGGAGCTATGGGGTATCGTCTCAGTTGTGCGACTGGATTCGTGATTTCCTGTCAGGAAGGTCGCAGTTCGTAGTAATAGACGGCAAATCATCGAGTAAAACTGAAGTGATATCAGGTGTTCCCCAGGGAAGCGTCCTGGGACCTCTACTGTTCCTGATCTACATAAATGACCTGGGTGACAATCTGAGCAGTTCTCTTAGACTGTTCGCAGATGATGCTGTAATTTACCGTCTAGTAAGGTCATCCAAAGACCAGTATCAGCTGCAAAGCGATTTAGAAGAGATTGTTGTATGGTGTGTCAGGTGGCAGTTGACGCTAAATAACGAAAAGTGTGAGATGATCCACATGAGTTCCAAAAGAAATCCGTTGGAATTCGATTACTCGATAAATAGTACAATTCTCAAGGCTGTCAATTCAACTAAGTACCTGGGTGTTAAAATTACGAAGAACTTCAGTTGGAAGGACCACATAGATAATATTGTCGGGAAGGCGAGCCAAAGGTTGCGTTTCATTGGCAGGACACTTAGAAGATGCAACAAGTCCACTAAAGAGACAGCTTACACTACACTCGTTCGTCCTCTGTTAGAATATTGCTGCGCGGTGTGGGATCCTTACCAGGTGGGATTGACGGAGGACATCGAGAGGGTGCAAAGAAGGGCAGCTCGTTTTGTATTATCGCGTTATAGGGGAGAGAGTGTGGCAGATATGATACACGAGTTGGGATGGAAGTCATTACAGCATAGACGTTTTTCGTCGCGGCGAGACCTTTTTACGAAATTTCAGTCACCAACTTTCTCTTCCGAATGCGAAAATATTTTGTTGAGCCCAACCTACATAGGTAGGAATGATCATCAAAATAAAATAAGAGAAATCAGAGCTCGAACAGAAAGGTTTAGGTGTTCGTTTTTCCCGCTCGCTGTTCGGGAGTGGAATAGTAGAGAGATAGTATGATTGTGGTTCGATGAACCCTCTGCCAAGCACTTAAATGTGAATTGCAGAGTAGTCATGTAGATGTAGATGTCTGCATTCATGCCCACAAAGTTGCTCATTCACACTTTCACTGAAATGGCATATGTGAGTCTCTAAATTATTGACCTTATTTACAACTTGCTCTCCAAGTTTCTCACACCGAATTTTGGTATCATTTACTTTACATTCTAAGGCGGCATGATTAATTTCATTGGAATTCTCTACCACTTTTATGTGCTCACATACTTTATCTAATTTCATGGGATTTAAATTGCTGTTGATCCTCAGTAACCTGTTCGATTCGTGTCGTCAATTCACATTGCACTTGAACAATATTTTCTGTACATTCTAGTTTAACCTGCTGTATTTCAACATTTACTTTACTACTGAGCACTGCTAAATCTTGCTTCCAACAGTCTCTGAGATCGGATATTTTGGAATCTAAATCAGCGCCCATTTTAGTCATCTCATTACTTAAATCAGATCCTAATTTAGACATTTTTGAATCCATTTTACTTGACATATTAGTTTCCAATTTTGATATACTGGAATCCATCTTACTTGACATATTGGAATCCAACACGTTCATCTTAGTTAATAGATTCATCAGCATACTGGCGACATTATCCTTCGCCCCCTCATTTGCTGATACAATGTCCCTATTAACATTAACTACCGGCATGGGTAACTGTAACTCACTGGGCACTGACATATTTGGATCTGACTCCAAACTATAATTAACATAGGATGAATCAGTCAAACTACTACTGAAATTGGGTTGAGACACGTCTAAACTAAAATTCATGGGGTCATTTTCCCCTGTCTCCATCCCACTATCACAACTTAGTTCCGCCTTTTTGTCACTTGGTTGAAACTCAGCCATTTTTCTCAGTTTGACTCCACAAACACACAAAGTTTTCAAAAGCACTGTACTTAACTTTGTGCTTCGGCGTGCTGCGTTGCTGCTAGATGAAACTGCGGGTCCGTTCACCATACACTGCAATGCTGTACCAGTTTCCGGGCCCCCGCTCGAATCAGCGCTGCCAACTGCCACTGCTGTCGTCGCCTCTGCGTAGTCTCCGTAGCTCGTTGTCTGCCAGACGCCGTCGTAGACTGCTATTCCAATCGGCGCGTAGTCACCGAAAAATTCTTCCGTTCCGTACAACACATTACAGTTCACGGACACTTTCACTGTCCTTCCTATTCACGTGGCGATATCAATTTGTACGCTACACAGTTCCTACACATAGCGAGCACTTCTGTATTGTCCGGTAATTGTCACTACTGCTTTTTTTGAAATTCACTGGAATTTACTATTTTTATTTCCCGGCCGATGCACCACTTGCGACGGGTCAGGCTCTTATCGCGCAGTTTCCTTTCCCTGAAAGAAAATCCACCTACCTCGTTTCTTAGGTAGTTGCTGCACTCGCCTCTCCTGATAGCAGCTACTGGAAAAATTGCAGAAAAGCAGTGTTGAAGAAACTGCAATTTAATAGCCGCTCACCGGAGGCCGCGATACATGTTTGCTGAAATACAATCTATGAGCAATCTTCCTAAATAAATTGAGTTATTGGAATGGTAGTAATTGTTTACTCAAACGAGAATGCGAAGTTGGTAATTCTATTTAAGCTCTTTATTGTCTTTAAGCCTGATCATCAGCCCGCTAATCTACGTTTGAAGAAAGTTCAGTTCACAATTCTATCCACACTCAAACCCCGCCAGAATTAGCTTTCAAAGTTACGGAATTTACTTAACTGCAACACAGACGATTTTCTAACATACACGTTTGCAGTCGATGTTCAATAATAGTTCGTTTTTTAACGTTAATGCTCGCCATAAGCACTTAGTAAAAGTTTACGAAGTACCGCCACGCTTTTAATTATTAAAGTTACTCGCGTCTTTCGCGGAACGAAAAGTCACAACTCGCTCAAACTCACACTACGCGTTACTGGACTCTTCCAGTCTCAAATCGCACAGTACCGAACCGATGAAGCCGTTTTATGACTTCATTTTACACATTATTCGCGAGGACACATCAAGCATGTCTCTTCTCGATCACAGTTCCTTCGCGACCCCTCATCCACTCGCGACTCCTCTCCTAGTCTGCTAACCGTCCTCGCATCTCATTGGCTCACACATCACACAGCCAATCAGAATTAACTCTTTGGGTGCGCCTCGCGCCAAAATCTAGCACGCACCAGTCATGACTTCTGAATCATTTACGTCATGATTTCTTGTTACACAAAATTTACTGTATAATTTAACAAACCGAAAGGAAAACTAGACTTTACTTTATTTCCAGAAATTATTTAAATACTCGCGAACGTTCTGGCTGCTTGTACAATACCATACACTCTTGGACATCCGACATTCACTAAGATGGGGAACCACCGGCGACTCTGTTCCCACGGTTACATCGTCTGAACACTTGCGAGTTCCAACCTAGATTTTATACACTTGCAAAGAATGGCGAATGTCCCTCTTTCATTCACTCAGGCACACTCATTCACTCTCACCTACTCATATAAAATAACTGTTCACAAAAATTCAAAACATTTATGGTTTTAACAAAGTTATAGGTGAATTTCTAAAAGTAAAATTCTCAAAATAAATACAAAAGCACGGAAGGTGATTTTGTTTCATAGTTGGATGGTCACTGAAGGTGATCTATACATAATGGTATTTATTTAGACTCGAAAATTGTAGAAATTTGCGTTTTCTGTAAGATTTTTCTAATTTCCAAAATATGCAGGTTTCAAAGCTCAAATTTGGATGACTTATTTTTATTCATAACAGAAACTAGTATATTAACTTTTAATTTCCTCAGGTTCCTCAGTTAGAAGTTATTAAAGATGAAAGTTCCACGTTATACACGCGGCTAGTTAGCGCACAGGTCTTACATTCTCACGGTACAGACATGCCATATGGTCGTGACGTCAGACGAACGGACACCGGTAATCTGCCCGCTACAGCACATATGCTAATCTGATGGCTACTTTACAGTCTGTCTACATTTCACAGTAATTATTTGATAGAAAACTGTGCGCTCGCACTAGTTGCGACGCCACACCATGAGTCCATAAGGCAAAGATGTTATCAATGTACCTAAACCAAATCAAGGGCTGGAAACTTGTGAATTTCAGGAAAGCCCCCTCCAAGTGGCCCATGAAAAGGTTGCCATAGGAAGGTGCTGTCCATTCGCATACTTCATATAGACCACTTTTCTGGCAAGAAATTCTCATCCACTCCTTATCTCTTGTTAACTATTGTCTGTTCTCATGATTTTTGTATGATTTTTTCTGATTTAAAAAAAAACATTTCCTTAATTTTCTTCCATTTGTCAATCTTTTTCACCCTCTGCTTCTCATTTTTTGTCACTCCCACCATTTCTAAGACTGCATACTGTCGTCCCTGGCCATGATGAATTGCATGTTACATCCACTCTTTTCATAATGCAGTATCAAAGCTATCGTCCCATATACTGTTTCTTGAAACCTGCTTGACTCTTTGAGTTACTCCAACAGGCCTAACATTGAAACTCTGTTTCTGGATGTAATCCTGCATTACACTGGGCTCTTTTACAGCAATATAGCAATCTCTTGCCGTTGCCTTGCTTATCTGTGATCTACATGGCTCATCTGCCAATTTCCACTCCACCAGACTTTCTCCTTCTATGAAGTCCTGCTGCTATGTGCCCCTCATGTTTCCTTTTACAGTATTATCTCCCAATCTGACTTCAAACTGCAACAACATGATAGTCCTCACCACTAAAATCTATCCCTCCTCCTCCTAAACTACAACAGTGATGCTTCCTTTCGTGTTCCTCTGCAACTCCCTAAACAGTGACACCATCAGCCACCACTACTATCCTACAAACTGAGCTTGGCCAACCTTGTTAATGTACCACAGCCTTTGCCACTGCTTCCACAATCAATAATAACTCAATCACAAGAACTCGTCAAAACAGTACAGAATTCTCAGCCTCTCACCTAAAGCACTCTCCCCTCCTGAATTATGTGTATTATCTAAGGGACTCACTTTCAGATCTAAGCCTGCATTTAATCATGCTGCTATGTTGAAGATACCACTTTCCTTCACACACAATGTCAACTAGAATTATCACTTGTCAACCCAATCCCAAAATCTTTTCATAAGCGTACCTGACATTGAGCCCTGTTATAAACAGTTCTGATCAAGAACCAAACTTGGTCCACAACCACTACCTCAAAATCATCCCTTACCTCACCCCTCACCAGCCTTCCAAGAATTCCTCACATCCAGTATTGTTTCACGATCTACATCTTCATGGCTACACTGCAAACCACATTCAAGTGCCTGGCAGAAGGTTCATCCTTCCTCAGTTTTCTACAACATGACCCTAACCTGTCTCCTGTAGAACTCCACGCTATGTTCTCCAAAGGCAAATGACTCCACCATTATCCCCCTAGCAGACAAACCATCTACCACTGTGGTGCTTGACTGACAGAAGCATGTTGGTGAGGTTTGTGCCAGCTATCTGCCACCTTTACACACAGCATCTGCTATCATGATTCTATTCCTGTTATTCAAACTGATCCACAGTCCCTCCTTAAAACCTCACACACCTCACAAAGACTAATATTGCAATCCATAGAACTTCTTGCACCACCCAAACCACACACCCCCACATTTTACCTTCTTCCTTAAATCCACAAAACCATTTGTCATGACCATCCTGTAGTTACTGGCTTCAAAGCATCCACTCAATGTATATCTGCGTTAATGGACCAGTAGCTGCAACCAATAGTACAAAGACTTCCTTTCTATATTAAAGATAACAACAATTTCCTAGTTCATCTGAAATCCATACCAATCCCACTCCAATAATAAATCTTGCTTGTCACTGTTGACGCTATCTCCCTCTGGACCAAAATCCCCATGAGCATGGTCTTCCTGATCCTGGATATTTCCTCAGTCAGTGTCCACCTGATTCAAAACCTATGACATTCTTCCTGCTTACCTTAATTTCATACTTACCAGCAACTACTTCACCTTTGAGTGGTAGATGTACTATCAGACCACGTGTACGGTCACAGGAACCAGGATACCTCCTCATATGCCAAAGTTATCATGATCTGCTTGTATGGGCCTTTCCTGTAATCCATAAGAATCCAGTCCCTTCTTTGGTTTAGATACGTTGATGACATCTTTACCACATGAACTCATGCTGAGGCTGTCCTGCTAAAATTCCTGGTGTCTCTAAATACCTTCTCCCAATTACATTTCACATGGTACTCTTCTGAATTCCATGCCACTTTCCTTGATGTTCATCTGATCTTCACTGAAGGCCAGCTACAGGTGTCAGTCCATATTAAACTCACTAACAAACAACAGTACTTACATGTTGACAGTTGCCATCCTTTCCAGGTCAAACATTCCGTTCCATACAGCCTTGACATTCAGGGCAAACATATTTGTTTGGATGCAGACATTTTACACCACCATTCTCACCTCAGCTTTCACTGGATGTGATTACCCCAGCAGCCTAGTTCAAAAGCAGGTTTCCCAGGCTATCACATTCAATCCTGGTACTGGTAATTGCTCCAAAAAAACAACTTTTGAGCATATCACTTGTCAGCCAGTATTATCCTGGTCTGGAATGTAGTAATCAGCTACTTCAACAAGGCCATGACTTCTTAAAACCATGCTCGGACGTCAGATCCATTCTGTCTGAGATATTGGCCACCATACCTAGAATAGCTTTTCATTGTTCTCTCAATTTCTGCAATATTCTTGTAAGACTCTATGCTCCATCTGCACCCATATCCCTACCCTGTGGCTCCTAGCACTGTGACAGTCCCTGGTGCTAGACTTTCCCTATGCATGCTCCTGCCACCACTTATACCAGCTCTGTAACTAGCAAAACATATACCATCAAAGGGAGATCCCTCTGTGGAGCACCATATCGGCTGTTACGTAAACAATGTTTGGCCTTTTGCATCAGCATGAATAGCACCTAGTTGGCAGGATGAATGGGCATATGCAGGAAGTGTATACCAGTAACACACAATACCCTGTTGCAGATCATGCTCTACAACATGACGGTTATGACCTCAGTGCACACTTGTGCCACTGCAATTGTTCCCCCAGACACCAGTTTCTCAGTACTCTGCAGGTGGGGACTAGAGCTACAAAATATTCTTGATCCTTGCCATCCATCTGGGCTTAATTTACATAAATACCTTCCATTTTAGCATTTCTTCACATTAACTAGTCCTTTCCTCATTCCATTTTACTTTCCTACATCTTTCACTCTCTGACCTGCCTACTTTTTGCTGTCCCCTCCCATCTCTGTTATATACAATGCATTCAGCTCTTCACTCTTATTAAATGATGCATGGTGTTTTCATAGAAAACTGTGTCTTGCATACTACCATGTCCTCCACCTCGATGCTCCCAGGTTTTGATTTCTTCCAGTGCATTTCCCAGCAATCCACCTTTCCTTCTCATCCTGTTCATTAAGTCTTCTCAGACCCAGGGTTTTGGGCATCTTTTCTGAACTCAACCCCTTTTCCTAAACCTCTCCATTTCCTTTCCTTTCACCCCTCTACCTTCTCCATCAACCCTTCTCCCAGGAGGAGGAGCTACTATCTCCAGAGTCATGCATAAGTAAAAGCCTTTTTTTTTTTTTTTTTTTTTTTTTTTTTTTTTTTTTTTTTTGAGTGTTTTCCTGCCACCTATTGGTGAGTAGCTTTTTATCTGCCCAATGATAACATAAACTGTCACTTCATCACAAATTGTGTTGCAGGCAGGTTCACATTCTATAGTGGGAGCCATAACTACTATTGTAACAACAGACATAGGTGACACAGCAAATGTTATTTCCCATGGCCGGTTTCAAAAATCATGTCATGCCCAATTTGCTGATCAATTGTTGTAGGATCATAGTAGTGATAGGCACAGTGCACAATCTCAGATAATTAACTGACAGACCTGTGTTTTAGTAGTGGTAGTGATATAGCAATGATGGAAATGTTGCACATAGTCAAGGCATTAATCATGGACTGTCCGATAGGCATTCATTTCTTATGTGAGAAGAAGGCTATGGTATGTGCCCTCCATGTACATACTGGCTGGAGTCACCCAAGATTTGTAAAGGGTGCTTCCGGATGCCATGAAGGGTACAGAGTGCAGCCAACTGCAGGTGGTGGCTCATGTCGGCACTAATGACATGTGTCGCTATGGATCGGAAGACATTCTCTCCGGTTTCTAGCAGCTGTCTCAGTTGGTGAAGACTGTCAGTCTTGCTAGCAAGAGCTCCCCATCTGCAATATTGTTGACGGGACTGATCGTGGACCTTTAGTACAGAGCCGACTGAAGGCTCAGACGGTTCTACGACAGTGTGAGCAGCAGATTCCTCAACTTGCACCATAGGGTGGTTGGGTTTTGGGTTCTACTAAGCAGGTCAGGTGTCCACTACACACAGGAGGTGGCTACATGGGTAGCAGGTGCTGTGTGGCATGGGCTGGGTGATTTTTTAGGTTTAGACAGTCTTAGGAAAGATAAAAAAGGGATACAGTCTCAAAGGGTACAGGGCAAAGAAACATTGAGAATCGACCAATCAACAGTCAGTATTGCAGTTGTAAATTGTCATAGCTGTGTTGGAAAAGTGCCAGATCTTCAAGGCCTGACAGAAAGCACTGAAGCTGAAATAGTTATAGGAACAGAAACGTGGCTAAAGCTGGAGATTCTGCCAAAATTTTTACATAGACACAAACCATGTTCAGAAAGGATACATTTAATAAAGTAGGTAGTGGTGTGTTTATGTCTGTTCATAGTAGTTTATCTTGTAGTGAAGTTGAAATAGATAGTTCCGGGAAACTGCTATGGGCAGAGATTATACTCAACAGCCGTACCAAAATAATAATTGCCTCCTTCCACCGACCCCCCAACTCAGATGATATAATAGCTGAACAGTTCAAAGAAAACTTGAATCTCATTACAAATAAGTGCACCATTCATATAATTATAATTGGCGAAGATCTACCCTCGATTTGTTGGCAAAAATATATTTTCAAAGTTGGTGGTAGAGAGAAAACATCTTCCGAAGTTGTACTAAATGATTTCTCTGTGAATTACTCTGAACAGTTAGTTCATGAGCTCACATGAATTTTAAAATGTTGCAAAATCACACATGACCTCTTAGCCACAAATAATCCTGATCTAATTGAGCGTGTCATGGCGGATACAGGAATTAGTGAACACAAGGTCATTGTAGTGAGGCTTAAAACCATATCAATCAAAACCACTACAAATAAATGCAAAATATATCTATTTAAAACAGAAGATAAAAATTTGACTAATGCCTTCTGAAGAGAGAGTCCCCATTCCTTCCAAGCTAACTGCATAAGTGTAGATCAGACATAGCTCAAATTCAAAGATACAGTATCAACAGCAATAGATAGATTGATTGATACTGCATAAGTTAATAAGAGGTGGGACTGATCCACCATGGTACACAAAACATGTCAGAACACTGTTGCAAAAGCAACAAAAAAAGTATACCAAATTCAGAAGAACTCAAAATCCTCAAGACCGGCTAAGTTCCACAGAAGCTTGAAATTTAATGAAGATGTCAATGAGATGTGCCTTTAGTAGTTTCCACAATGAAACATTGTCTCAAAATATGGTATAAAACCCAAAGAGATTCTGGCCATATGTAAAGTATACCAGTGGCAAAAAACAGTCAATACTGTCACTGCACAATAGTGATGGAAATGTTACCAATGATAGTGCCACTGAAGTAGAGTTACTAAATACAGTTTCCCATAATTCCTTCATGAACGATGAAGTAGTAAATATTCCAGAATTTGAAACCAGAACAGTTATTAGCATAAGTGACATAAAAGTAATATCTTAGGTGGTGCGATACAGCTCAAATCATTTAAGAAACGCAAGTCTTCTGGTCCAGATGGTATACCAATCCGTTTCCTTTCAGAGAATGCAGACACAATAGCACCTTTCTTAGCAATCATATACAACCACTCACCTGACGGAAGGTCTGTTCCTCAAGACTGAAAAGTAGCACAGGTCACATCAATATTCGAGAAAGGAAATAGGAGTAACCCATAGAATTACAGACCCATATCACTTACCTCAATCAGCAGTATGATTTTGGAGTATATACTGTACTTGAATATTTTGAATCACCTTGAAGGAAATGACTTATTGATACATAATCAACACAGATTCAGAAAATATCATTCTTGTGCAACACAGCTAGCTCTTTATTCCCATGAAGTAATGAGTGCTGTTGACAAGGGATCTCAGATCAATTTCATATTACTAGTTTTCCAGAAGGCTTTTGATACCATTCCTCACAAGTGACTATTAATCAAATTACTTGCATTGGAGTACTGTCTCAGTTGTGTGACTGGATTTGTGATTTCCTCTCAGAGGGGGCACAACTTGTAGTAGTAGATGGTAAATCATCAAGCAGAACAGAAGGTGTTCCATAAGGTAGTGTCATAGGCTCTCTGCTGTTCCTGATTTATATAAATGATCTAAGTGATAATCTGAGCAGCTCCCTTAGATTGTTTGCAGATGAAGCTGTAATTTACTGTCTAGTAAAATCATCAGATGACCAATTCCAATTACAAAATTATCTAGAGAGAATTTCTGTATGGTGCGAAAAGTGACAATTAGCAGTAAACGAAGAAAAGTGGGACGTCATCCACATGCGTACTAGAAGAAATCCAATAAATTTTGGGTATACGATAAATCACACAAATCTGAGGGTTGTGAATTCGATTAAATACCTAGGAATTAAAATTATGAGCAACTTAAATTGGAAAGACCACATAGATAATATTGTGGGGAAGGTGAAACAAAGACTGCACTTTGTTGGCAGAACACTTAGAAGATGCAACAAACCCACTAAACAGACAGCCTACATTATACTTGTCCATTCTCTACTGGAACAATGCTGCATGGTATGGGAATCTTACCAGGTATGATTGATGGAGGGCATCCAAAAACTGCAAAGAAGGACAGCTCGTTTCATGTTATCACGCAATTGGGGTGAGAGTGTCACTGATATGATATGCAAGTTGGGGTGGCAGTCACTGAAACAAAGACAGTTTTCCTTGTGGTGAGATCTGTTTAGAGATTTCAGTCACCAACTTTCTCTTCCAAATGTAAAAATATTTTGTTGACACCCACCTATGTACAGAGAAATTATCATCATAATAAAATAAGAGAAACCAGAGAACAAATGGAAAGATTTGTGTGTTCCTTTTTCCCACATGCCAATCAAGAGTAATATGATAGAGAAGTAGTATGAAAATGGTTTGATGATCCCTCTGCCAGGCACTTGTGTGAACTGTAGAGTAACCATGTAGATGTAGATGTAGATCTCCACATAGGGAAATGTTAAATTATGTTAAAAATGTAAAGCAGAACCTGGTATCATTGAGATCAATCTAGCCCATGAAAACTATTGCTAGGGATCAAATCAGAGTTCATGGACATAGATACTACCAAATTATTACACCAATATTCCAAAACATTCACTGAATTGGATATTGAACAACAAATTGAACTTATGTAATGAGAATCTCAGTATTTGACTAAAATTCATGGAACAGCTCTAGTTAATTTTTTAGTGAAATGAGCTTAAGTATTTGAAGGAAAAGCACATGTCTTCTGGGTATTCTATCTCATGAACCATTCTGTCTATCTTTCTGCCCATTCGTTATTTGAAACAGGCAACTGGAGCAAAAGAGATAAAGGTGATTATTATGATAGACTGGAAAATTATTCAGCCATAAAAAAGCTAATTCTGTAACCTGTGTGAGCTGTAGCTAAAGAAGGGAGAAGTATTCGGTTGGTATTGGAGTGAGGAAAATTAAAAAATTAATAATTATGTGAGAATCCAACCAGAAAATTTATATCAACAAAAACAGTGGATCCAAGGGATCATGTACTTAATTTAAATTAATTTAGGCGTGTCATACTGGCAGATACTACTAGATGGACCCTCTATAAAGCGTCCTGTTTTTATTTTTGCAGATCATAGCTACCAGTTGATAATGAAACCATTTACTCATGGCATGAGTGGTGGTGTGTTTATGCTAGCACTAGACTATGTATTAGGCCCAGAATTACTGTAAAGAATTATTTAATTTATGGAAAATTTGTTGGCTGCCACATGAGATTTGGAAGAGCACACAGAGATGGTAGAGAAATTAATTAAGTAGTAAGATGTTATGGGCAATTTGAAAAAAAAAAAAAAAAAAAAAAAAATCAAATATGGGGAAGAGGGATTAAATTTCTTGGGTGCATTATTATGCCCCAGGATGTCCTAACTGACAAAACAAAAATACAAGCTGTTCATAGCTTTCCTGTACCCCAGAGGAAAAGACAATTAAAAGTACCTTTAGATTTACGAAACTTCGGTAATCATTTCATTCCAGATTAATTATTAAATGCAGTAACATTACTAAACTTATTAAACAAACAGATATTATCCATTCTGTCAGAAGTATGCCAATCTACTTCCAGTAAGTTGAAAGATGTACTAAATAATACACAAATGTTGTGTTATCTAGATATGTCTCAGGATTTTTGCTTGACAACTAATGCTTCATTCACGTTTGGGAGCTTGTCCCTTCCAATTCAGAGATATTGATGGCAGATGAACTCTCTGTACAATACCCTTCACTAATGGGCCTACATAGCCTCTGAATTACAAGTTCTCGCAATTGTGTTCACTTTTAGGAACTTCCCGCACTATTTTGTTGGTAATCACATCATAGTATATTGTCATCATCAACCTTTAGGCTTTATTCTGGATTGGAAATTACTTCGTGCATGATCATTTCAATTCAAGAATACAATTTTGAAATAGTTTACACAAAGGGAGAGAGCAATATAGTATCTGAGGTATTATTGTGTGTGCCTGAAGGAATGTCTAGTGACTTGGGATCTAAGGAACAAAGTATGAAATATGTCTTACTGAGGCAAGACATCATTTACCATTTGCATTAAACATCTGCAGCGATGTGTAATCTCCGAGATGGGGAATCCTGGTGGAAATAAATCAGAACACAATTTACCCTTACCTGACTTGAGGCACTAGTTAGATACTATATGCTTCACAATAATGTATCATTTTATTGCCTTTCACATGGTATGAATGGTATGATAACTGGTGTGATTGCATTCCAGAGGACAGACTGGAGAACCTAATCTTTCACACCCACAGAGTATTTGGGATCCTAAGGTGGCTAAATGGGCTTGGAAAATCATTGACTATTGCTATTTTCTTTACCTTCGAAGGAGAGTACAATGTATTAGCTAGAGATGCCAACTCTGTCAATGATGTGAAAGCTTCATACTATGGCTCCAAAGGTGAGCTACACCCAATCATTATCAAGAAAATCATTGCCTTTGACTTTATGCAGCCCCATTTCTTGGGGCCATGCAGATGTTAAACATGTTGTTACAATATGTGACCTATTTTCCTAATATATATTGAATTATGTATCTTGAAAACTGCCTCTATTGCACTGTCAATCTGATAGACTATTGAAAATTACATTTCACATGTTGGCAAACAAGAAGCAATTATTCCTGATATTTGATGGAACTTTACTAGTGTAAAATGGAAACATTACCTGCAGGCTTACAATATAAAACAGACACTAATATCACAGTACCTCCCCGAAATTAAACCCAAAGAAAGTGCTGTGAGGGTTGGACAGATTAATGTTATCCTTCTGCTTGAAACAACAGACACTGTGTCCAAATTAATTTCCATTATTTTAACAATATTTTAATAATATATAAGATACCTCTACAGAAAATCCTCCTCTTCTCCTGGTGCTGTGCTCACCACATTCTTTGGGTATGTGTGGCAGCACCCTCACCTGCACAGAGAAGATTCTGTATAAGAGCAAACCTACATAAAATAGATAAAATATGATCAGAAACAGATGAGATAGAAAGTGTATTGCATTACACAATATGTTAATATTAATTGTTTTAATTTTATTTTGTTGGATGTCTCAGTTGTTACTAGGGAAATCTATTACGGCATGAGTAAACTGTTGGTGGGATAGCTGTGTAGAAGTGCTCTGTCGGAATTCTACCCCAGAAGAACAAGATATGACAAGATACTATAGAGGGAGCCAATAATTATAATATAGAACTAGAACAGAATTTGCCAAACATCAACAGATATGGTAAGGCAGAAGGAACAGACTTACACAACAATACCTTGCACTGTAGAGAATTTCTTTTCCAACTGTGGTTCTTAGATGTCGTACACATTCAAATCACCCACTAGTTGCAACAGGTGCTCATAATAATCTAAAGTTTAGCTTTCAGTGATAGCACAGTGATAACTAAACATCAGCTGGTGTGAGACATGGGCTACCACACCCATTTGAAAGAGAGAAACTGACCATGGTTCTGCCTGGTCAATTTGAGAGGCCAGCAAAGAGATGCTATTTTTTATTGTGTCCAGACATTAGGAGATAGGATTGGCCTACCTTCAGAATATAACTAACATGGTCAAGAAGTTCCTTTCTTTCAAATAATTTAGTTTGATTAGTATTTCATTCCTCAGGTGTCTTCCATACAAAATGACCTTTTTTATACTTCATTTGAGTCCCTCATGGAGTAGAGTACAAAATTTATTTCAGTGTAGATGTTAAATAGATACAGAAGTTTACATACATAATCAAGCTGGATTGCAGTCCTGGTTATGGAGAATCAAAACAGGCAAGTATGGTCTGTTCCCCACAAGCTACATTACTGCACTTTAAAATATGTGTAAGTGATGAATCATTACTCAGGTCTTAAGTATAACATCGAGCTAAGCCTATAAACAAACCTATGTCCCAGTAATATCATATATCATGACTTCTAAAAGGTTTCAACAGCCATCTTCAAGTTGTAAACATTGCACAAATTGTAAGATGAGAAAAAGGATCTCTGACATTCATATGGATGTTCCACAGTTAGATTCTAGGCTAATTAAAGAAAGTTATGGGAAAAAGACATAATGGATACTTTTAACACACAAAAAAAATAATTTGAAATACTGTCCACACAGAGTAACTTTAGAATACAACACCATTTCAAGGAATGCATGGAGGGTACGGAAGTCGATCTTGTTTAATGCACCCATCTCAAAGGTCTTCACCACAACAATGTACTCACACAGAATGGTTTATGCAGCTATAGATTGTAGGAAGAGGACAACAAGCATGGAGAAGAATAAAATCCCTTTAGGTTTGCAAATGAATTTTAATTGTCATAGAGGGCAAAGGATTTGGAAGATTAGTTGTACAGAGTGGACAGTGCCTTTTATGCAGATTATAAAGTGAAAAACAAGTGAAACAAGTGTAACGGGATGTAGTTTTATTAAAGCTGGTGATTCTGAGGGAACTAGATACCATAATCAAGACTTAGTTGTACAAGAGAATGCCCTAAGAATAACATATAGTATTCTCCCTTTATTACCTTTTAGACAACTGATTAATGTGTTAGGTATTTTATCCAAAGCTTTACAACCCAAGTTTTCTCTCATAAAATTCATTGTACATGGTTCATAAGAGTTCAGAGGGAATGGTGACATTCACCAGTTTTCTGAGTGGCTTGATGTAGCCCACCATGAACTCTTCTCCTATTGCAACTACTTCTCCACAGAGTATAACATATTCAGTTACTTTCTGGACATATTCTAATCTTTGCTGTCTCCTGAATTTTTTACCCTCTATAGCTCCCTCTAGTATGATGGAAGTTATTCATTGCTCTCTTATAACATGACCTACTATTTTCTTCCTTCTCATCTACGTTTCTGTGATGAAACTCCTTATTCCTTATAACATCTGTCCACTGAATGTTCAACAGTCCTCTGTAGAACCACATCTCAAACACTTTCATTCTTTTCATCTCTGGTTTTCCCACAGTATGTAATTGACTTCTATACAATTCTGCATTCCAAACATACAATTGGGAATGTTACATGTGTCTCCAATATTATTTGATTGCAGGTCTCCCAAAAATTAGTTGAACCCTTACTCTAACATTGGATCACCTATATTTTCTAACTCTTCTCCAATCATCTCATCAGACAAATCCTACCACACATAGATGCCTTAATCTACTCTTTCCACCTATCAGTTCACTCCTCTGAGTTTAACAGTGGAGATCCTTTTGCACTCTTAATGCTTGTTCCATTAGTTTTATTGTCACCAAAGGTTGCTTGGACTGTTTTACATGCTGAACAGTTGTAGCAATAACCATTTAATTTTTGACTCCTTCACATATTTTATCCAAACATTTCACTTCAGCTTCCTAGCTTTCCTACTTATGTCACACATAAGTGACTTATATTTATGTCTTTCTGTCTCTTACTGCACATTTTTGTACTTCCTTACATCATGAATCAATTCAAGCATTTCTTCTTTAACACCATGTTTCTTCACAGTTACCTCGTGTATACTTAAATTTGTCTGTCCAACTTCTGTAAGTCAGTTCCTCTTCAACTGACTTGCCCATTGTGGTATTCATTACCACACTGATTACTGCCTCTTTGAACTCCAAACACACAACATTCTTCTCAGTACTCAACTTCCTTCATCACCTATAGGTCTGGGCAATTCCCATAAAGTTCAGGCTATTCTTCATCATTACAGAACTGTGATATCAATCTCCTCTATCTGCTCCTGGGTACACCTTGCAGTCCAATAGCAAGTTTTGCAATATGTCACAAAATGATGTATTATAACTAGAATCTTCTCACATCTCTAGGACTTTTCAAACTATAACTCTACCTCTTGTGACTTTTTAACAGCGTTACTAAAATTTCTAGAATAACTGAATTTGACTTTTTCCTTTGCCACACCTCTTGCCAACCTCATATTTTCCTACAACTCTGCCTTGTGTGACTTGTCCTGCAGCATTACAATCACTCATGGTTATTGGATTCCTACCCATTTTACATAAATATTTCCTCATATATTTTCACAGTCTCGTCATCTTCTGCTCATTATGTTGGCAGATAAATCGGAACTATTATTGTTGGCTTTTTTTGCTGCTGATTCTGATGAGAATAAATCCATTACTGAACTGTTAACTGTAGTGTCCCACATAGATTCACACCTGAGATCTATGTGTGCAGGCACAATGTGCACTGCACAAGTTGGCAGACAAAGCTGGGAGTTTGATGACCATCACAGGCTGCAACTTTTGGATGCACTCACAAGTTTTCATATGTACACTCTCCTCGCCAGCTGACAGCTTTTAGAGATGGGCCAAGCCAGCTCTAAATTAGTCACTTTTACCTTGATATACATGTTATCAGACTGTTATTGTGCACCTCTCTGTGGCTAGTGTACCTGTTATAATAAGTTGTGTTTTAGACTTAATAAAGTTAGTTGTGTGCGTCATTATATAACATTCTCTTCTGGGAACAGAGCATTCACAATGGTTCCTTCTCAGCCCTACAATTCTATTAATGACAAATTCATCAAAGATTTTCTAGCTTCCTCACCACATTCAGACTCCTGACATTTCATGCTTTGACTTGCAGAATTATAGAATTTCAGTGGCATTCAATTCTTCTGACAAATTCATTTAAACTAGGGGATCTTTGGAATTATCTGACTGCTTATGCTTCATGGCTCCAGATGTTTGCCTTGAGTCATTACAACTTGCTCCATGGAAATAGGCAATGATAATGAGAACATATTACTTGGAAACAGTAAACCCTTCCTTGTAGATGTTAGCTACAGGTCATGGGCTACTCTTCTTCTGGGAGATTAAATGGGGAAATCTTCACAGAAAGCAGTCTTAAAAGGATAAGTGGAAAGATAAGCTACTTTCTGAGGCTTGAAATTTTCCGCTCCCCAGCCCTGCAGCAGTCGAGCCTATGCACATTGATGATGTATCATGCATTCAGGTGGACTACTACCTGCTAGTGAAGTAATCACATCTGTCTCTTTCATTTACCACTTTCTCAGACCTGACACAAACACTCATTCAGTGGAACTGTAATGACTACTGTTGCCATTTGAGAGAACTCCATCACTTAATGGCTTATTTGGAGACAAGCTCCAGGAAGCACATTTCAAGGCAACACACCTCCCTGCTCTGTAAAACTACTAACGCTACTGTAAAAATTGTGTTAATATCAAGAGAGCATCTATGGGGCCTGTATCCTCACACACACTGATATTTTTAGTGAGTGGGTGCCACTTACTTCTGCACTAGAGGCCACAGCTGTCAGTGTCAACATCTTTGTTCGATGACAATATGTAATGACTGTCTACCCCTTGATGAAACTTTCATTATCATGAGCTGTTCAAGTTAGTGTCACAGCTCCCTGGCCCCTTCCTCTTATTGGGGACTTTAATGCCCATAATCCTCTCTGGGGCAATGACATTGTCTCACTGAAACTGGGCACTAGAACACCTTTCAGAATTGGACGTCTGCGTACTCCACTCCGGTACTGCAATGCATTTCAGTGTTGTCCACAGAATGCTTTCAGCTATTGAACTCAGTTTGCAGCCTGATTATCTTACCCCTGATTCAGTGATGCATCCATGGTGATCTTTGCGACTGCAACCATTTTCCTATTGTTCTTTCTCTCTCCACTCACAGATATCTAGAATATTCATGACATTGGTCACTTTGGAAAGCTGACTGGCAGGCCATCTCCTCTGCGGCCACTGTTGCAGCCAGTCATGTGATGAATATTGACAAATTTATACAGGATACTATCACTTGTGCTGCAGCAGCAACAATATTCTACTTCCCAGGTTCATCCTGATGGCCACCAGTGCCATGGTGGTCTGAAGATATAACAGCAGCTATCAGGAAATGCTGCAGAGTGCTTCAGTGGCACAAGCACCAGTGCTCTATGGATAATTTAATAGCATTCAAGAGACTTCAGGTGATAAAGAAAAGGAAGCAGGAACGTTAGGAGCAACATATCTCAACTATGAAATTCCAGGTCCCATCGTCACAAGTACGGATTAAACTCAGCTGTATATGCAACCATCCACCACCTGATGCAGTTCCTGGTGTCTTTGTGAGTGGTAACACTTGCACTGATCCAGTGGTACTTGCTCAAAGTATTGCAGCACACTTCACTGAAGTGTCCACTTCCAGTAATTACAATCCTCATTTCCTGATGTGGAAACATCTTGTTCAGTGCCACCTGCTGTCTTTCCAAGCATCTCTCTCTCTATCATACAGTGTCCCTTTTAGAGAATGGGAGCTTCACAGCACTTTGCCAGTGTGTTGGGATATGTTCCCTGGTCTTCATAAAATTTGTAAGCAAATGCTCAATCATCATCTTGTCAACACCGTGAAATGTAGCCTCAGGCTTTTAAATTGCATTTGGCATGAGGGAGCATTACCATCTCAGTGGTGGAAAGATAGTATTATTCCTGTCCTGAAAACAGGAAAGGACCAACGTATTTCTAGGAAAAGACTAACTATTGGCCAATCTCCCTGTTAAATGCACTTTGTAAGCCATTTGAACAAATGGTCAATCACTTTATTTGTAGGTGCCTTGAAGCCAGAGGGCATATATTGTGATTCCAAAGTAGCTTCAGGCTTCTCAAGCCCACCACAGATCATTTGGTTCATTTGAAATCCATAATGTGCAATGTTTTTGTGCATCACCATCATCAGATTGCTGTGTTTCTTGACCCACAGAAGGCATATGATACCATCTGGTGACATTACATCCTATCTACACTGCATGAGTCAGATTCCAGGGTAGTTTGCTCATTTTTATCCAGAATTTCCTATCCCTACAATTTTTTTCAGGTCTGGATAGGTTAGACTCTCAGCAATTGAACTGTGCAAGAAACTGGAATTCCTCAGGGAAAGGTTCCTAGTGTAATGCTGTTTGCTATCTCATCAATGGTATCGTAAATGCAGTAGGCCCCACAGTCTCTGCGTCAATGTATGTGGACAATCTTGTCCTGTACTGTCCCCGTACATCACTGCACACCACTGAGAGCCAACATAAGGGGGCCCATGACTGGGCCCTGACTCACAGCTATCAATTTTCTGCTGCAAAATCTCAAGTTATTCATTTTTTTCAACTCTGTACTGTGCACCTGCACCCATAAAATTATCTTGGTGATCAGTTACTTGAAGTCATTGAAGCTTTCCAGTTCTTAGGTATTTTATTTCACCACAAGCTAACTTGGCTGCCACACGTCTGCTGACTCGAGGTAACTTGTGTAAAGAAGCTGAATGCTCTGTTTTCTTAGTCTCTTTGTGGGGCACAGACTGCATAGTTCTTCAGAGATTTTGCAAAGTGCTGATTTTTATCTCACTTGGACTACAGATGTGCTGCCTATGGGACAGCAGCACATCTGTATTGGGCTTGCTCGAACCAGTACTGCACACAGGTGTGCAGTTGGCTTTGGGGATCTTCTGTACAAGCCCTGTTGACAGCTTTCTAGGAGAAGCTCATGTCCCACTGCTGTGGTAGGTTAGACGACAGCATCATCTGGCAAATCACACGGTAACAATCTGTCAGATGCCTACCCCCCCCCCCCCCCCCCCACCCCTCCCCCACCATGTCATTCAACTCTGTTCCTCAACTACCAGCCCAGTCTTTTTTTGCATCACCCAAAACTGGGAAGGTCAGCTGTGTTTTGACTTGATGTTCAAATGAAGGACCTCCAAATGCATCTGTTAGTCTGGGTCCCTAGAGCTCCCTCTCTACACTTCCTTTGCCTGTACTCTGCCCTGTGATTTGGATGGACCTCTTTTGTGGTCCCAAGTAGGATGCTGATACTACCCTTCTCAAATACTTTTTGCTTTCAGTCTTTCATGATTATTTTAATTCAATATGTATCTACACAGATGACCCAAAAGTACAACACAGAACCCGTTACAATTTTGCATGTGTGAGGGGACACCAGAAGCACTCAGTGTTTGTGTTGTCCTCATCATTTCTTTATCATTCATATGAAAGTGGCAAGATTGGACTGTGTAATGGCTGCGAACTTGTACGTGTGCTGATAATCATGCAGTTGAGCACCCCACAAACCAATAATAATAATAATAATAATAATAATAATATGTAATAATACAATCACAAACAACAAAATATATGGAAATACAACTATGGAAGAGTCACAGCCACCGGTTTATACAGGAGAACTCATTACACTAAATATACACACTAGGCACAGATCAGAACCAACCAACACACAGAAAAAACCCACAAAACCAGGATGGCAACACAGGCTACAGATCAGAATAGAAAAACTGAGAAAAGACATTGGACAGCTAACACAATTTATAAGAAATAAAATATCACACAAAAAACAAAAAAGGTTAGGTAAAATCTCAGAACAAGAAGCGATAGAACAATTAGATGAAAAGAAGCAGAAATTACAAGCATTGGACAAAAAGGTGAAAATAGAAGAAAAAAGAAAACAAACATTCAACACAAACCAAAAGAAATTTTATCACACAATAGATAACACACACATTAAAATAGACAATCCACCAAACACAACAGACATGGAACAGTTCTGGAGCAACATATGGTCAAACCTAGTACAAAATAACAGACATGCATGGTGGGTACAAGCAGAAACGAACATATACAAGATCATACCACAAATGCCTGAAGTGATAATTTTGCAACAGGAAGTCACCCAAGCAACTAACACTATGCACAATTGGAAAAAAAGCAAATTTCTGGCTAAAGAAGCTCACCTCAACACATTCACATCTAACTAAATTATTTAACATTTACATTGCATACCCATACACAGTCCCTGATACATTTACACAAGGAATAACTTATCTGAAACCTAAAGATCAGGCAGACACAGCAAACCCAGCAAAATATTGCCCCATAACATGCCTACCAACAGTATACCAAATATTAACTTCAGTCATTATCCAGAAATTAATGTCACACAGAACAAAATTATATATGAAGAATAAAAAGGCTGTAGCAAAGGAGCAACATGCAATGTAACATATACCTTACAGTTAAAAGGGAGTCACTCTTGATCAAGGTCCACGTCACTTTCCATTTTCAACCAAACATAACGTCTGAGAAAGGAAAGAAATAGAAATAATAATAATAATAATAATAATAATAATCATGAGAAGCACTCACTGACAAGTGCCTGCAGTGTATTCACTGAAGAGGTGGTTGCTATTTCTCAGGCTTTGTGGTACATCAAATTCCAGGCCACAACAAACATTCTCATCCATAGTAATTCCATGAATTGCTTAAAAGTAAGAACTCTGTGCTATCTCAAAATTCCTTTGGTTGCCAAATCCAGGCACTGCTTGCTGACCTCTGCAGCTCTGGAATGACACTGACCTTCATCGGGACACTGAGCCACATATGCATTCCAGGAAATGAACTTGTCAGCTGTCTAGTTAAAGATGGGACTACGGGAGTTCAACTTGATGTCAAGATACCAGGCACAGACCTGAAGATTGCATCTTCAACACAATATTGTAAAGCTCTGGGAATTGGAATGCCAGGCTGCTATGACCCCAAAAAAAGTGGAGGGAGATTAAAGGGTCGGCTGAGGTGTTTCATGCATCTTCCCAGGGCTCCCAGAAAGATGCCATTGTGTAGTACCGACTATGCACTGGCCACACGAGACTCACCAACAAGTTCCTTCTGAACTGAGAGGATCTTCCTCTCTGCAGCTGTGGTAGCCTACTTATGATAGTGTGCATTCTTGTTGAGTGTGTCCTACTGGCTGATGTGTGGTATACGCTCAGCTAACCTATTTAACTACCTCAGGTGCTTGTGGATGATGTGACAGGCACTAGGCTACTGATGACCTCAGATGTTAAGTCGCATAGTACTCAGAGCCATTTGACAGGCACCACTAGAGTGTTTCAGTTCCTAAGTGGATTTTACTCTAACCTATAATACTCTTCCACATCCAGTGTTATGGGTAGTTATGGAGGTGAGTACCTCCCTGTAGTGAGTACCCACTGACAACTGTTAGTTACCTTTTGCCCCTCTAACCTTGTTGTGCCTTTAGGTCCTCTTGTAAAAGAAGCTGCCTCAGTTACCTCTATTTTCTTTTATCTATCACACTGTAAAAGAAGCTGCCTGGGTTACCTCTATTTTCTTTTGTCCATCATATTACAACTACTGTACTCACTTCTAAACTCTTCAGCTTACTTGTATAGTTTGAGCAGTTAAGTCCCCGTTTTTTTCCCACTTCGTTTTACCTTCTTACATTTTTCTCTTGTGATAAGGAGGGACTGATGACCCCATAGTTTAATCCCCTTAACACATCGTTATCATCATCATCAAAAGCTGCTGTTCCTTGGCTTGTGAGGGTGTCACCTTCACAGATGTCAGTCAAGCAGTAGGTGCCTGTCCACTTTGGGGTACTGGGACTCCAGGCAACAGCTACTGTGCCAGGTAACCTCTGACACGGCGTAGTAGCACTCAAAGCGAGAGCCTCTGATCAGAGTGAGTAGCATAGGGGTAGATAATGTAACTGTCATTCCCTCCCCAAAATGTGGGCAGTCACTGGACTATGACCACAAGGAGATATCATGCAAGACCTTGTCATTGTGTGAGGTGTGGACATCACAGTCACTTTACTGGAGGCCATATTGGTCAGATGAAGTCTTTGAAACTTTTTCTTTGCATTTTGGTAAGACAAGTGATCATTGTTTTATACTCTCAAATTTTCCTCTCCCTCTCAAACACTAACCATTATGGTGAATGAGGAGGGTGCAGTTCTGTGCAGTTGACACACTCAGGGGGTCAGTCACAATGGTTGCCCTCATGGGACACACATTCACACGCCCTACCATACCTTTGGCACTTAAGACATTGTACCAGAGGAGGAATACAAGGCCTGACACCACACCCACAAACTGTGACCTTAGCCATCTCAGTTACAATGTTGCCACTGAAGGAAAGGATGAACGCTCCGGTGTTCATTATTATCCTCGGGTCCCTTCTGGATGTGGCAAACAAAATGGGCTCCACGATATGCCAGATTAGTATGCAGCTCTTTATTAGTTTGCAGCATTAGTTCCCAATGGAAGTCAACATCTAGAATTCTATTGAGATCAGTTTGATGAGAAATTGTGACTGGTATATCCCTTAACTTGACACAGGCTCTTGACTGGTTGGCAAGTGATGTTTTGACCAGCAAAGGTCCATTTCTCATCTTCTCTATTGTCTCAACTTCCCCAAACCAATCTTCAATATTTTTAATGAAAAGGATCGGGCTTGTGACAGGTATAGAGCTGCCATCTGTTTGGGTATGAACTGAGAACTCAGCAAAATGTCCACTTCCATTTCTCCTCGCCAAGCTCTCATCTTAAGGCACGATCCATGACAGAAACCCTGTAGGATTGTAAACTTCTGCATTAAAATATCTGTTCCTGATTGATGAGGCAGCCATGTTTGCACAGCCACCATTAAGTTTGATTCATTTTTCATAGATCATCTGTCCCAATGCCGCTCACTTTGATCAGAGATTTTCCCCCCATGAGTGGCAGCCCGCCAAAGCAAATGTCGCCTGGCACAGTAGCTGTTGCCCAGAGTCCCAGTACTCTGAAGTGGACAGGCACCTACTCCTTGGCTGACGTCTGGAGGACACAGCTCAGGCATCTGCAGTGCAACCCCTGTGTTATCAGGAGGCTTCCATTGAGAGGGTACAAGGCAACCTAACAATGATGGACTGGTTACCATGCTGGATTTCTGGTACATAGTTAGATCCACTTGATTGGTAGGTGCAAAAGACAACAATGCACAGTGGAGAGGTAATGCTCCACAGTAAGGCATCCTTCCCCAAATTGTCTGCCTGTTGGTAAAATTTGGAAAGTGAATGTCAAGGCTGAAAAGGTGACCAGAATGTCAGAAATCAAAGAATTTGAGGGGGAGAAGTGATAAAAAAAGGAAAAAGTGAAAAAGAGTGAAACCTTCAAAAGTTGGAAGAATAGTCACAAGACGAAGATAAAAACTTAACCCAATATGAAGAAACTCCCATTAGTCATCTTTTATGACAGGCAGGGAATCGCCATGGCTGTGACACTGATTATTAGTGAACTGTATAACAGACCCCAAAATTCACCTGTAGCTAGTGCCATTTGTGTTATACAGTACCATGTTTGATAGATGTGTTGAAATGATGATACATAGTAGTTTAGTAATCTTTGTGTATGTATCATGTGATTCAAGTTCTATTGGTGTAATGCTTACAATAAATTGGTTATTCTATCATTTTCTCACAGTGATCTTCCTTTTGCCGATACTGAGTTCATTATGAACCGTAAATGAATTACCTTCAAAACAGCAAAAACCAAAAATTACATTAATTACCTTCAGTCTTTCTCCAATTTTGTGTATACAGCTTACATAATCTTGGAATGCGATATTGAAATTTATTTTTTATCTCATTAGGCAAACCTGAAAATATAAATAAAGACATATCAATAATTATCATCAATGCTTTAACCTTAACTATGCTGTAAAAGAGTTCTGCTTTGTACCAAACAGACACAAAAAGAATCAAATGGTGACAAATACTTCACATACATTAGCAAAACACATAAAAGCTGGGTTTGTTAATGCCCTGTCAGTGTCAGTGATATCTAGGATTGGTCTGCATTCCCCATTCAGAATATGTGATGATTGTTTTGTTGTTTCAGCTGACAGATACGTTTAGCAAAGATACATTTAGCAAAAGAAAGAGAGTCATTGAAGACAAGATATCCATGAATTAAGTCAATCAGAACTCCATACTAGTCAGCCCATTCACCATTTATGAAAGTTTGTTCATAGCAGTACAAGTGCGAGTGATCTGTATTAAATAAATGAATGAGTAATAAGTGAACTGTTGTCAAACCTTTCATTTAAAAAGCTACCATTTGTGATTACTCCTCAACTGAAACAACAAAACAATTATCACATATGCTGAATGGGGAATGCAGATTAATCCTAAGATACCACTGACACTAACAGGGCATTAAGAAACCCAGCTTTTATATTATTATCATCATCACCATCATTCACTTTAAACACTGACATTCATTTATTATTTACTTTCTGATCTTCCATACATATTTTGTTCCCTTGTTGGTTTGAATAAAGATTCCTGTTTTGTTAAGCTTTCTGCCATGTGTACTTAATTTTGAAATTCAACTTCCTGCCTACATTCTCTCATGAATGTTTTGTTTTCACTAGTGGAAGACAAAATTCAGTGGATGTTTGAGTAGAAAAATTTGAACTATTATTTACATTCTAAAAAAAGGGTATGAAATTTTACAGTCCAATGAAACTGATTACTCCAGGTCCAGTAAGCCTGCAGCAACATTGATTGGGTGGTGCTGGTTCTCCAGAAGAGAGAGAGAGAGAGAGAGAGAGAGAGAGAGAGAGAGAGAGAGAGAGAGAGAGAGAGAGAGACAGACAGACAGACAGAGAGAGAGAGAGTGTTTGTGTGTGTGTGTGTGTGTGTGTGTGTGTGTGAGAGAGAGAGAGAGAGAGAGAGAGAGAGAGAGAGAGAGAGAGAGAGAGAGAGAGGTATTTGATGATGAGAGGAGGTGGAGAAGGAGAAAGAAGAAGAATCACTGTACTGGCACATAGCCTACAACTCTCCACTGACACCAACTGGACTACCAACTGTCAAGTCCCCACCTGACAAATGGCTCACCATCAACTATGTAGTCTGTCCCCACATTGTGAGACACTGTGAGAAGATCTGGTATTTAATCTGGGATAAAGGTTGAAAAAATAGTGATCAGCATCTCTTGACATGTCTCCTGTCTGGAATTTCGTTGACAGGATTAGAATTTTGTTCAGCGATGAGACCTGATTTGAAGTAAGCACAATGACCAGAGTATCTTAGAGTACATTACAAGATACAAGATCTGGAAACACAGGGAGTATTGTCTGTGCATCAACATAGACTGCTTTCATTATTTTGAGAAGACTTATGTGAACAGACCAAGGATGAATGTCAGTCTAGAAGCCTCAACAGTCACCTTATTCTGTTATACTGTATAGTACCCTCAGGTAACTGGATCACACCAAATCATGCAAACAGCCACAATCTATGTGGGATACTGGTTAATCATTACAAAAATGTAACATTTAGGATCTGTCTATCCACATGGCCTATCATGGATAAACTTATTGCATAACCCTCACTTGAGGCCACAAGTGTTTCTTGTCAAATGTAACTGCCTGAAGCTCTAGCATTAACAATGTAGGAAAAGACAGGCACATGACTGCCAACTCCAGCATGCCTGCACTCTGGCCTGAGATGCTGGAGTTGGCAGTCGTGTACATGAGGTGTGCTTGTTTGTGTATACTAATGATGTGTGTCTCTCTTACTGATAAAGGCTGTGGCCAAAAGCTTCATTTAAGCGCCTTTCAATTGTGGCCGTCTGCAACTTATCATGTCTTGTTTACAGTAAATAGCTATCTGTCTTTCCCAACACTATAAATATTCCACCATGGAGTTTCCATTGTTTAAGTTTATTTCAAAAATCAGGAAACCACTGCTTTTGCAAATTCCTTGGATCTCACGACATACACCTGCAAGTGAAATTCTGTAGAAGCTTGGAGAACACGATAAAAACCAAAAACAGATTCTGCGCAGTGATTTGAAGACATTTAGGTGCACACTTGCTGTTTATTTCAAGAGAAAATAGCCTTATACTCAAACTACACTCCAAATGGTCACATTTTTTCCGAAGGAAATTGTTTGAAAGGTATCATTTTTGAAAGGATTTTGATAGCCACAGGATTCTGTATAATACTGATAACCTATTTCTGATATTATTTTCAAATTTCTCTTTGTGAGTAACACTGCAAGTGATCAGAATGTCTAAAAATACTTAGACATTATATGAGTAGGCCCAGTCCACTTAGACAGTTTTTGTGTTGCAAGATCTAGTTGTGTAAGGTTGTTAACAATTTAGCTATACCGATTGAAGACACAATGGACGCAGACAAGTGTTTCAGAAACACACATCAGATTATAGTTCTCCCTTTGCTAATTGGTCCTCCCTAAATAGTGCATCAAAGCAATAAGAAACAATACTATGTTAGATATTTACCACATCAAGCTACAGTTCGTCGCTCAACTCCTTGTGTGTTGATATTCATCACTAGTTCATACTGTGCATTGAGACTGATTTTATATTTTTCTTTTTGTAATTTAAGCTTTTTTAAATAATAAAACTAAAAAGATCTCATCCTACTTGCAGCACAGCAAACATTAAATCAATCAAATGTAGCCTTGAAAACCTGAGCAAGACCAGTACAACATGTGTACTGCACATAAAGATTGTTCACAAACAACTGCTATAACATTGCAGTTCACTTCATCAGCACAATTGAGGTTGACATGTCTTTTATACAGGTTTCAGATAGTCTATTGCTGGTTCAGATATCATACTGTCTCACTGAGATACTGGCTGTCCACAAACAACTGCTATAACATTGCAGTTCACTTCATCAGCACAATTGAGGTTGACATGTCTTTTATACAGTTTTCAGACAGTCTATTGCTGGTTCAGATATCATACTCTCTCACTGAGGTACTGGCTATTAATTAATATGAGGAGAGCTTGTAACACCTCAGTCAGGATGAAGGGGACAGATTAGGGTCAATACCAAATCCTTATGTCACTATACGGTTGTCACTTTAGAATATTTTGCTGTGGGTTTAATTTATTCGAAATTACAGTTGGTAGTGATTCATCTGTGATGTAGGAGGAGGTATACAAGATTTATTACTGATAAAATGTAAACTGTTTCAAAGCCATGCAGCTAACCACAGGATAACTGTCTCTAGGACCATATGGGCACTTCATGGAAAACAATTAAGATGAGCTGCTTGACAACTGCACTACTGACGACACAGTGAGGAGTCATAATCTCCTTACCTCCACACTGATGTCATATGGGTAACACAGAGACAGACAGACAGAAAGACAGACCACCAAATAACAATATCAACTTGAAAGCTTTATCAGCTCATAATCAGACTGTAGAATGGTCATGTTGATCCTTGGGGCTGAGATTTAGAAACAATTCTGCCTGGACTGAGAATACTTCGAACACAGCTCAGTCAAGGCTCAGCACTGCTCACATACCTTTCTAAAACTGCAGGTAATTGCAGACTAGTGTATCACAAGCAGAGTTGCCAGCATCCCTACTGTCCCACAAGTGCTCCTCTGATGTCAGTATTTCACCTACAAGAAAGTACAGTGTGGGAGAACTCGGGCAACAGCTTTAAATCTCCAATTGCATTGAGCTCATCCCTCACTTGTATCTCACTACACTGTGTTCAGGAAGATAGCAATAAGCCATACCTTAATATTCTGCTGTTTATTTTGAGCATTCCATCTCGGTCCCATGAGCTGCTAGGAAAATAAGGGTACTCTCAGACAGTGCCCTGTGTGCCTCAGGAAGCTTTATATAACTGAGGTGCAGCAGGTTCCCCAGAGACTGCCTACTAAAGACTGTTCCACGGCAACAGTCACACTTCCCATCAGTGCACAGCACACTTTGATACTGAGGTTTTTTTATAGTGGTTCTATCCTGTTCTCATGATCTGGGTGGTCGAGCCGAGATCCCTGTTCCCTGAGACACAAAACATTCTACCACTGCACCCTGTGTTGGTGTATGGAGCAAGATGTAGGAAGTACAGTACTACAGCTGCCAAATGGTAGAATGCAGGGTTTTTGACTTGCTGATAACTTGCTAATGTGCTTTAACAAACCACTAAGAATTCAGGTGGTCAGTTCTCAGACTTACATGGATTTGTTTTCTCCCTCTCTGTTTGATTGATTGGTTGAGAGCAAGTTATGGAAGTAATTTTAAGGTCATCAGACCATTGATTCAATGGTTACTTGCATAATATACAGGGTCTGCTAAAAGTGGGTGGATCCACTGAAGTGTGGTCACATTATAATGCGAGGAAGAAAACACACACAGTGGTTGGCACAAATGGGTAGGCCAATTCTGAATCTGGAGAAACAGAAGGATAAACGAGCTGTCTTTGCATGGGTGAGTAGCCATGTGTCCCAGACATAGAAAGAATGAAGGCAGGGCCCCAAACATAACCACCCTGCTGCTGGTCCACGAGTAAAGTGAAACCTTGTAACTGATAATAAAAACCACTTTCGTATAGGAAACTTAGGACCAGTTCACCCATCAGTCAATTGCCTGCTAATATTAAACACAAGGAATCTGGAAGACTATATTTAGTATTAAGGGCCAAAAGAAGAGGACAATCGACCAATATTATGCAATAGAAAACAATGGGTGAGTCTCGTATGACCGATGTGTAGACGGCTTAAGACAGTGGACTCCTTCCGAGAGGAGTGTAAGCAAGAGTGCCAAACTGCAGTAGTCTCCTCGACTGTGCATAGTTTATTACTGAGAGTGATAGAGCACCAGATGTCATTGGGGAAAAGAGCGATTTGATATGGACCTGCATAGCTGCACCAGAAATCATAAAAGGGAAAGGGCTACATGTCTTCATCTCCAGCCATATGGTCAGCTAGTTCATTCCTGGGTATGCCTACGTGACATGGGTCCCAGTGAAAGACAACAGAGCAGGACCACAGGCAAGGGCAGAGAGAAGGCCACATATAGCAGATACCAAAAGGTGACTAGAACAGCATCAGTCTATAGGCTGCAAGCTGCACATTGAGTCAGCAATATTAAAACATTATGCAGGGAGGCCTAAGAAACAAAATGGAAGGCGCTGCAAATGGCAACCAACTCTGATGTGAACACACTACAGGATACCAGCAGTTAATGGTGTTCCATGCAGTAGGAGATGTAAAACCATATCCCACACCTGCCCCCATCTATCATTTTGGAACCATCAGTGTTGAACATGACAGGACCCGGGAAACCTTCAAGGATAGAATGTATGAGATGCCAGAATATCGTTGGGCTGACAGAGACTCTAGGAACCCATAATAGGTCAGTCTTAATCCGTGGTCAAGGCATCATCAAAGGGGCCAAATGGTGGGGGGAGTGAGGAAATACACAGGGCATTTTCCAGTGAGTGGAGATGAAAATCCTGACAGAGGGAAGTGAGATGCATTCCAAATGGCAGTCTCACCCAAGGGCAGGGTGCAGGAGGGAGACATCCCTTGTTTTCAAAGAAGATGTGATACAAGGGATGGTCAGGGAATCATCAAAAGGCTATTGCATAAAAATCAGGAGTTGTCTCAGTCACACTTCTAGAGAGGGAATCTCCACTTCTGTGAGGTGACTGTCTAAAGGACTAGCGCAAAATGCACCGACAGCCAGATGCTCCGCATAATGGTGACCAGGGTCGAACAGTTTCATAATGGAAGGAACCACTGGGCCATGACCCTGACAACTATAATCTAGTGTGCACAAAACCAGAGTATAGAAAATATGAAGAAGAGAAGCATGGTCTGCATCCAAAGATGTGTGGGCCAGGTGCAGAGAGCATTGAGCTACCACATGCACAGAGTCTTCAGCTGCAGAATATGGGGCAGTCACATCAGCCTTTTGTCATAAATATGACCTGAGGAACAATACTGTGCTACAAAATCAAGGAATTGGTAGCCTATATAAGGTCCCAGATCTGTTTATACTGAGGGTCAGCAGCAAAAATGCCTAACCCACATTTTGTAGTGGGAAAAGTGGAAGCTGTCGGGGAGAGCCCATGCAGAGGCCAGTTGGATGGAACCTCAGAGCTGACGTTCAGCAGACACTACTCCATGGGGGCTGCACCAGAAGCAAAATTCTTCGACATGTGATACCAGGTCAACCAGTGGCCCAATAGTGGTTATGAACACATTGATGGCGGTGAAAAAGAGTGTGCCACTGACCACAGAATCCTGGGGGTTGCCATTCTACTGGATCTTAGGGTTACTGAATGAAGTGTCACCTCAGGCTCTGAAGAGCTGGTGGAATAAAAACTCTTGGATAAAAATAGGAAGGGTGCCACGAAAGCTCCACTCGTGGAGGGTAACTAAAATGTGATGGTTCTGAGCCACACAGTACACCTTAAGTAGGTCAAAGAAGACATCAGTCAGTACAAGCCTGTTGGATTGCTGTTTCCAATCTGACTGATGTGGTGAAAAAAGGCTTCAAGATTTGAAACCCAACATAATCAGAAGCTAATCATCCTCTTGAGCAATTTACAAAGCATTTTGTCAGGCTAATCTGGTGATAACTGACAAGAGACACTGGGTTCATCCTACGTTTAAGGACTTATGATAACTATGCTGTCTTGGCATTGTGAAGGAATGACACCAATGAGCCAAATACAGTTCAAGACCCTGAGTAAATGATGCCTCTCGGTAATGACCAAGTGTTTGACAATCTGGTTCTGGTTGGAATCCAAGTGTGGGGGTTGTGTCATGTAAAGAGGTAAAAGCTTGCAAGAATTCCCATTCAGTGAAGGGGCCATTGTAGGATTCAGCTTCTTCAAGGCTGAACAAAAGGTGGTTCCTTCAACTCAGTGCTTCTGCCAGAGGAAGGTAGCAAGATATAAAGAGTTCGCGGATGCTGTCACAAAGTGTGTTGCGAGCTGTACTGCAAGCACCAATGGGTCAGTATACAGAGCAACCTGGAGGATATGACCTTGCGCAATCGATTGTTGCTAGCAGCCCAGATGGCTACAGAGATTCAACAAAATCTGCAATGAAATGGCACATGACCCCAGGGAGGAAACATAGCACTCCCAGCATTCCTTTTTACTCTTCTTAATAAGGTAGTGTGCCTTAGCACAGATAGGCTTAAGAGTGATCAATTTGGTCTGTGATGGATGTCATTTAAATTGTTGCAGCACCCGTCGGCAGTCCCAGATAGCAACTGTCGCATCCTCGGTCCACTACGGTACCACCTGTCAATGAGGGGGTCCTGTGGATAGAGGGATAGCAGAGGCATCTTGCATGACCACATCAATGTAACCTGAGAGAAATGTGTCAAAGTGCACAGCAAATGTATGTAAAGGCTAGGTGGGTCTGTGGAATGCCTGACTCCTGATGGCAGCAGGGGAATGACAGAATGATTGGAAAGTGGTCACTGTCACAAAGATCACCATGTGGTGACAAATGCACAGCAGCCATGACAGCAGGGTAGGAGATCATGAGCTTGATAGCAGAAAAAGTGCCATGAGGGTCAGTGAATTGGGAAGACGACCAATCATTGAGAAGAGACAAATCAAAGTCAATAATAAGTTGGTCCATTAGAAGACACCTACCCTTGAAAGTAACACACCTCCAAAGAGGCTGCTGTGCATTGGGGTCTCCAAGGAGGTGGTATGGGTGGCATGAGTTGCTGTATTAAGGTATGCAGGTCAACATAAGGAAGTGCCTGCCTGGTGGGACGTGGACACAGGTAATGGGATTGCAGGTGTCTTTTGTGCTCATACCACTATTTCTTCCAGTATGGTACAAAGGGGGTTTCAGTCAAAATGACATGGGTGCAAACTAATTTGCATACCCCCTGCAAACGTTATCACTGGGGCTAGCACTGTTTCAATAGAGAAGTGACAGCAATTGAGGCAGCCAGAAACATTTGTGCTGTATACAAGGATAATGCCACTAGGATGAGCAAGGCAACAAAATGATTTTCTCATTTTGAGGAAGATTGTTTTGACATTAGTGACGCTCTAAGCACACATTAGTGACTCTCTATGTTCAGAAAGACATTCTGATTCTGATGAAGATGATTTATACACATTAATCCAAGATGATCCATGTCTGTGTACTGAATAACTGGACCTTAGTGCTAGATAGCCGGCGCAGGCTACCCCAGACAACAGTAGAAGGAGTAAAACTGTTGAAGTTGCTTGTGAAAGCAGCCCAGCTGGCTTTCTTGCTTTATTTAATAATACGACTACACTGTGCACATAATCGTTTATAATTGATACAATTCACCACTGTAGGGTGGCATTTGAAGGTGCGGAAAGCACGTCGACGAACATGTAAAGCGTCTCTACATGCTGCGGTCCACCAGGGGACTGGTACATGACGTGGAGAAGAAGTAGTGTGAGGGATGGAATATTCAGCAGCAGTGAGAATGACTTCCATGAGGTGTGCGGCCTGACTATGTCAGCTTGTGAAGGAATTATCCTAATAGGACGCCCTGGAAGAGAAGAGCCCCCAGTCCGCTTTGGAGTATGTATCAGAAAGTGCATACCACTCAAACCGGCGTGCAAGATGGGTAGTACATACAGAGAGGTCTAAATGGGAATAGGTGTGAGAGGTGTCTGAAAGAAAAGTAGGGGCGCCAGCATTGAGGCAGACAAGACTGAGCTGGTTAAAAACATCTGCTAACAGTGAGCCTCTCGGACAGGATGCTGGTGAGCCCCAAAAAGGATGGTGAGCATTGCAGTCTCCAGTTGTCAAAAATGGTGCAGGTAGCTGAGCAATAATTTGTATCATGTCTGCCCTGGTAACGGCAGACGACGATGGAGTGTAAATGGTACAAATGGAAAATGTAAAAGTGGGGAGAGTAATGCGGACAGCAACTGCCTGCAGGCAGGTGTGCAATGTGATGGGATCATAGTAGATATCATCCCGGAGCAGCACCATAAGCCCTCCATGAGCCGGAACACCTGCCACAGGGGTAGGTCATAACGCACAGAGGTGTAGTGTGCCAAGGCAATGTGATTGCATGGGCGTAGCTACGTTTCCAGGAGGGCTACGACGAGCAGACAGTGCAAGCGGAGCAGCAGCTTTAAGTCCTCTTGGTTTGAGCGAATGCTGCAAATATTCCAGTGAATAAGTTCCATCGTGAAAAGAAGAAGATGCAAGAAGGGGTTATCTCTAAGGCTGCTGAGGGCCCGGCTTCGAGTGAGCACTGCCACTGCTAACAGTAGGTGGACAGTCATCGTCCATTTGTTGTATAGGTTCATCGGCCATCTTGTTAAGACGGCCGGGAGGGGGAGCTTCCTCCGCTGGTGAACGGCCAGATGTTTGGCTACCAGCAGTGCAGCCAGGCGAAATGGATGGTGGCCTGGGGTGGCAACCGCTGGGTGGCGCAGTAGAAGAAATGCGCAGTGATGGGGAAGGAGAACTGTGCTTCCTATGAGCCTTCTTGGAAGGTCGTTTTCTGGAAGTATTGTTTGATGGCTGGGAGTTCGAGGTATGTAGGAAATCTGCATGAGATGGTTCCTTCGTGAAGGCCTGTGCATCTGACTTCTGGGTCTTCATCTTGGCCGAAGCCGATAAAGGTGCTTGTGTCTGAGGGGTGGCGGGAGGAAGAGGAGATGTCGACCGGGCGATCTTAGCACTGGTCGAACGGACGACAGTAGTGCTGAAGGTCAGATCGTATGTCTGCGTCACTACCTCCCTGGTATTCTGAGGAGAGGTGAGGACAGTACTGTATTTCCCCGCTGGAAGCAAAGTGGGCTTCCTACTTGCAAATAGCTTGCGAGCAGCCGAGGTGGACACTTTCTCTTTGACCCGAATTTCTTGGATACAGCATTCTTCCTTGTAGATGGGACAGTCACGGGAGGATGCTGCATGATCATCCTGACGGTTCACACAACGAGGAGACGAAGGTGGACGGTCACCCTCATGGGCATCCCTGCCACAAGTGACACATTTAGCCGCATCGGAACAAGACTGGCGAGTGTGATTAAAATGCGGACACTGGTGGCAGTGCGTATGTGTCGGGACATAGGGGCAAACAGAAATAGCCTCATAGCCCGCTTTGATGCACGATGGCAGCTAAACACTATCACAGGTCAAGAAAAGTGTCCGGATTGGTGCA
This sequence comes from Schistocerca gregaria, assembly GCF_023897955.1. Classification (NCBI taxonomy): domain Eukaryota; kingdom Metazoa; phylum Arthropoda; class Insecta; order Orthoptera; family Acrididae; genus Schistocerca; species Schistocerca gregaria. Next base: position 48,473,888 of record NC_064927.1, read on the forward strand.
AGGTCATTGTTGACCTTTTTCATGAACCTATGGACAGCTGTCAGACCCTGCTCAGCGGGGAAATACTGAATCTCCCCGTCAGTCAATCCATCGAGTGATCTAGTATATACCGCACCACGAGACAAATCTAAAGTGCGGTGAGCCTTCACCCGAACAGGGAACATGTACAGGAGTGTGGCCCGAAGCAGTTTTTGTGCCAGAAAGGCACTCTCAATTTTGTAGTAACAAGGTACAGTTACACAACCTGGTACAAGACTTTACCGATCCGGCTATGGCATCTACGCCCTTCTGGATAATGAAAGGATTGACAAAGGAAAAATCTTTTCTGTTTTCAGATGGAGAAACTACGAGGAACTGTGGGGCAGGCGGTATTACTGTTGTCACTGCTGGCTTTTCAAGTTTCCGTTTTTGGGCAGAAGTCGAGAGAGAAGAAGAAGAGAAATCCATTGCAGAGGAATCCCCCATGATTGCCAGCATTTCTTATGGCGCGCTCCTTCCTTGTGGGGACCCTCTCAGAGGTCACTTCCGCCTTAGGTGATTGTTCACACCTCAGGTCACACCTCCCAAGAAACGGATGGAGGGACCAATCGGCATGGTCGGAAGGTGTCAGCTCAGGCAATCACCCATCCCTGGGCCTGGCCTTTACCAGGGGTTACGTGCGTGCCTTACTTGTCTACCCAGGGCAGGGAACGACATGTTACCCCGTCACCTATTATGCATGCGAACGCATGGGTCAGCTTTTAGGCACGCACAGGGAGGAAGGAAGAAGAGTAAAAAGAAAGGAGAGAGGGAAAGAAAGGACAGACTATCTCGTGCCGAGTCAGAGACCAGAGAAGGCAGGGAGAAGGAGGCAGGGAGAAAAGAGGCAGGGAGAAAAGAGGCAGGGAGAAAAGAGGCAGGGAGAAAAGAGGCAGGGAGGAAAGAGGCAGGGAGAAAAGATGCTGGGAGAAAAGATGCTGGGAGAAAAGAGGCAGGGAGAAAAGAGGCACAGAGAAAAGAGGCAGGGAGAAAAGAGGCAGGGAGAAAAGAGGCAGGGAGAAAAAAGCAGGGAGAAAAAGGCAAGGAGAAAAAGGCAAGGGAAAGAGGAAGTAAGACAGTGAGATGGAGAAGTACAAAGAAAGGAACCAATCAAACGAAGGAAGAAACCAGAAGAAGTGAACAAACCAAAATGACCGCAAATATAGCCTGTGGAACCATCTGTCTCTAGACTCAGGCACTAACTACCCCCTTGAGGGGGAGGGACTCCTTTTAGTCACCTCTTACGACAGGCAGGTAGACCTCAGGCCTATTCTAACCCCCGGACCTGCAGGGGGGCACACCCACACACACACACACAGGTGGCAGAATACAGAGACTTCCCACATGGAGTGGATGGATACAGTCGCCACACACAGGGTCTGCCATACAGCAGGAAGATGTGCCAAAAATGTAAGTGCTGCAAGCACCTCACAGGTGGCAGGATGCACAGCTTCACATCACATAGGTAACACATAACCTTTAGCTTCTCTGGCAGTGTATCTCCCTCGAAAGCCCGAATAGAGGCACTAGAATTTATGTGGTCGTCTTTATGGCCCTCTACAAATGTCAAACTAAATGAATGCCATGTCATTCCATGTTGCATAGTGTACCTCGTCACTTTGTAGGATAAAATCACTCCATGGACCATTTTCAGAGATTGGTAAGTGGTAATAGACACCACTTATCACCAGGGCGATCACCAGCACTAACGGCTGCAGAATGGGCGGCAGAAGTAGTTTTGATGAACAGCATGCCCTACTGCATTTTACTGATGGAGTCCACTTCATCAAACTTGTCCACAAAATTCTCCACAAAAATCAGTGCCTTAGTGTTGGTGAATGTGTCCCTACACGTCCTAGTACAAATAGACATATGGGAATGGGTTTCATCCCGAGGCCCTCTTCCCTGAGTGTAGCCAGGGAAGGGAAGAGTGCAGGGTCATAAAAATCAGCATTCGATGATCTGTCACCACTCAAAGTGATGGCCACTTGAGAAGGGCCAGATTTCTGCATCTTGATATGCTTTTTGCACCGATCATCTGCCTCTATACCACCCACTCGTATCAGGGGCTCTGCCCGTGGCCACCACCCAGCCACAGCAACAGCAAGCTCTCTAGCACAGAAGTCATTGCTGGTACTTCCAATGCTCCAGTATGACAAGAAACCACTCCTTGGTGCACACAAAGGGATGAAACAGCGCAGGTATCAGTAGTGTGTTCCCTGTGTCGTCAGGGGGCTAAGCCAGAAGGGGGACTCGCTCTCTCTGAACCTGCTGCCCCAGAGGCTTGAGAATTGTAAAAAACAACATATTTCCATTCTTGGACCATTTTCTGCACCTGTGACATACAATGCTATGGTTTGTTCATTAACATTTCTAGCTGTGGATAATGCTTACACTGGAAAAAAATTTTGCTTTTGACACTTTCAAACTGTATGGATTCTCCATCCATGGTGAATTGCATTTAGTTCCAGATCATGTTCCATACCAATAGTTAGACGCTCACTGTGTCAAATTTTGTGATCTGTTTTCTCCAGAACTGGACTGTGGAACATAATTTCAAGCTAGTATTACAATAATACAGTATGCCCATTCTCATTTTTTTCTGCTTCCACCTGGTACTTGTAACTTTATGTGGTTAAATAAAAGCAGCATTAGATAACCTTAAATTCCCCAATGGTGTTAGACCTCTTTCTTTGAGTGAATGATCAGCATCACTAAGGATAGTATAAAAGCATGTTGGTAAATTACACCTCAGTGATGACTTAAGAAAAAGCTATTAATGCACAGTCATCAATACCTACCCCTTGCTGTACCCTGGCGAGCTATTAGCAAAATTATTGGAAGCCTTATTTTTCAAAGCAGTGGCACATTTACAGCTGCTACTTGACAAGTAATCTGAACATCTTCCACTTGTCTCTAGCCCATTGGGCCTTTTATAAATACTGGTTTGTGCCTTTTGGTGTAGCAAGCACACCAGCTAGTTTCCAATGCATTTTTCAGCAACTTATTGCATTAGTGCCAGACTGCCTCAACTATTTAGATGACATAGTAGCGTCTGGTGCCTCTTCAGAGGGACATTTGCAGAAATTTCATGCTCTATTTTCTGTTTTACAGTCCACAAAATAAAAGTGCAATCTGGACGAGACACAGCTTTTTCAACCAGCCGTTATCCCGGAATGAAATTTTCACTCTGTAGTGGAGTTTATTTGGAGTTTGAAATGTCATGAGCTGGAATTCAATCATTGCACTCGCATATTGATGCTATTGCTGCACTGCCGTATTCCACATCCCTTGAGGAATTGCAGGCATTTTTAGGCAAAACTGTGTACTATCCCAAATCGATACAGGACACTGCAACTGTGACACAACCATTGTGTCCATTATTACTTAATGATGTTCCTTTGCACTAATGCCTGGCTCGTGACTTGGCATCAAAGTTTATTAAATTTAAGCTGCAGTCAGCTCCTCATTTGGTCACTTTTCAGCAGGGCTAGCCACTTTCATTTGTGACAGACACATCTCAGTTCTGACTCTGCACCACCCTTCCTCACAAGTATGGAGACAGATCGGAATGCCATATCGCATATGACTCTGCCTCCTTAAATTCAGCATAACAAGCCTGACAGTTTTCTTCTCAGATAGAGGAAGAGGTTTTGGAAATCGTGTATGCTCTAAATTAGTTCATATTTTTCTATACAGTTCTTAGTTTTACCCAATTACAGACCAAAAACCACTATTGTCTCTTTTTAACCCTTTGGCATCCTTTGCAGAAAAAGCCACACATATCTTTCAGCAGTGGGCTCTTTTCCTATTGTGATTCAATTATGAGATTCAGTACCACCCTATGGTGCAACATGCTAATAGTGGTGCCTTATTGCATTTGTCATTTGGTATGGATCCAGACATTGGTAAATAGGAATTACCCTGTTTTCATATAGCCATGGAAAATCTAAATGTTATTGATGGTTCCCCTACTACTACTAGCACTAAATTTGCAGCCATGGTAGCTACTAATCCTGTGTTAAGCAAAGCTGTTTCTTTTGTGCAACATGAGTGGCCAGACAAGCCTCTTGGGCAATGCTTCTGATCCTTTAAGATATCATTTTGCATTACAAATCCATCTTTCTGTTTGGTATGGAGTGCTGATGTTGGCTACAGAGAACACTGCTCCCAGGTTGTAGCACCCTCCATCCTTCAGTGTGAGGTTGTGTGTTTATTTCATGTGTATCACTAAGGTGTATCATGTACAAAAGCATTAGCAAGTAGACATTTTTTTGGACAGGCACTGATGGGGAAATTGTGTGAGTGTAATGGCCCACACACAGTGGGCCACCTGTCAGGAGGCTCTGCATGCTTCCCTGTCACCGTGGCCAGATCCACAAAACCCTTGGGGAAAAAAATTATGTAAATTTTGCAGGATCTTTCATAACTTTTTGGGTTTCCATATGTGGTGCATTGTCCATCTACTTCTCCAGTGCAATAATTTCAGATTTATCCAATATTTCTGCAATGAAAGGCCTTCCATATCACTTACAGACAATGTCCCTCAGTTCACATCTGAGAAACTCTAAGATATTTGTAAAAAAGTGGTGTTTGACATGTTACAGCTCCTCCTTTCCATGCTCAATCAAATGGGGAATCAGAAAAATTAGTACAAACATTTGAGATTCATACAAAAAAAAATGTGTTTGGGGCATGCCAGGAGCTCTCGACTAGTTCCTCGGTTCTTATAGGTCCACCCTCAACTGCGATAACAGTGTGCCAGAGTTGTCGCATACTCGTCAGCCCCAGACTCTGTGACATTTGCTTTGGCTAATGCCAGGCCATCCACCAGTAGTAGTGCCACAAAACCTCTGACTCGGCAAGGCTGTTTGGGATCACAGGTTTGGCCTTCAGCCATAACGGGTGTCAGAGGTAATCGAAATGCCTGTGACCCATACCTCTGCACTATCCATCCAGTCGAGGGGAGGGCAACGTGACAAGTTGAAGAGTTACATCACCACATGGCAGCTGCACAACTGCACCACCCCCACATCCTCCATCTGCCCAGTTGGCTACTATGCTGTGGCTGGAGCCCTCACCTCTCTGTCACTACTGCCAATGTTATCACAACTGTCTCATCTGTTGTGGGCATCCCTTAACCTGTCGGAGGCTGTCAAAGCTGACACCAATGCTGCTGCCACATCCGTCGCAGCCGGAGCTGCCTGCTGCATCGCCTACACTGCCGTATCCTTTCCTGTGGCTGAACTCTAATGTGGAGCCATCAACACTGGTCTTATAATTCAGCCTCTCACACGGGTGTGAGCACTGCTCTCATTTGTGGTCTCACCACTTCCCACCCTACATGTTGTTGGCAGTGTATCACAATTTGAAGACCTACATTGACCAGAAAAGAAACTGATATGAAAACATTGCTCACTTCTTTCTGAAGGAAGAGGTGTGCTGTAACTATGAATTTTGTGTGTACATCGTTTCGTAGTTTACGTGTGACGTTTGTGTTTGATTCTGCCATTAGAGACCACGTGGCATGCTAATATGACACCAGTTGCCTGTCAGCTGTGCCCCGTGTAGGAACTAGTGAATACACAGGCCAAAGCACCGGTCTTTACTGGCCTCTTGTACATTGCTAATTCTACTGTACTTTGTCTTCCTAGTGTGTGTACTGTTTGAGCAATAAATTATTGTTCTCAGATTACAATAACTACGTCTCATCACTTGTCTTAATTTTTTGAAAAAACAAATGCCCTCATTTTGCATTTCAATCATCTCATAAAAGCGTCCAAGCACCATAGTTTTTGCTTGGGAAACAAGGTTTGTGGGACAATTTTTGCACACACTTTTCTATTTTCAATAGGATTCTGGAGAACCCATTACAAACACAGTTTAGGGATGTTGCTAGACTGATTTGTGACAACAACAATGCTGATGAGATGTGACCACACTTCCCACTGTTCAACACAGTCTGCTCACAACTGACTGGTCAGATGCACATCAATTGTTTAATGTTGTTAGTTCAAGCTGCCACCCTAATACTCCACTGATGATACGAATTTACTAGCAATAAAATCAGTTTCTGTACTTTTTGGATGAATGGTGTATCTAACTATTTCAAGTATGAGTGCAAATATGAATATTTTTTATGCACACACAAGGTAAAAATATTGTGGTCAAATTGGAGGTAATTATAAATAATTACACTCAAGATTTTTTTGTATTAAACTAACCACTGTGTTATTCACTTATGTTAGATGATAAATTGAAGCAGATTCAACCACCAAACAATATTACTGTTGTCTTGAGAATGGTGGTGTTGCTCCACCTGCAGTTTACTAAAGTGGAACAATACAGTAGTTTCACTCAAGACAGTTTATAACTAACGAAAACATTAAAAGCCTGTAAGAGACAGTCTTGCACAGTCCTGGATGAAAGGTTTGTCAAATACGTAAATAAATAAAAACCAAACTTTTCCTCTTATAAATGTTACTATATGAAACAAATTATTGTAAAAAGTATTTTATCAACATTCTTTTTTTCCCTACATAAAAATCTTAACATTTTAGATATATGGCGAACTCAATATCCCCATTGTGACATGTAGGAAACAGACAGATCTTTTAACAGAAGTGTTCACATGTACAGCAGTGACAGGTGCCTTTTTTATTTAATTTTTTTATTTACTGGAAACAAATGAAATAAATCCAGACTGTCATACAGAGTACAATGCCCCAGGGTGTAAATACAGAAACATTAAATTGTGTAGAACTTTGCTTCTGTCATTTTTCCCCAACATTTGAGGCTTTAATGAAGCAAATTGGTTCCACACATATCATTCAAAGTATTTCCATTGATGAGCACTAGTTTCTCCCATCTTTTGGGAGTGTATGACTCCCGTGTCAAAAAAATTGTTAATCTTTTGAAGCGATTCACACATTGATCCAATTTGTGACTTCTTCATGAGATCGGAAGTGTTGGTTAGCCAGGCCATGCACAATTGATCTAAACAGGTGACATTCAGAGGGCACAATGTCTGGAGAATACGGCAGGTGAGGTAGGACTTCCTACTGTAACGTTTCCAAGTACATTTTGAACTCTTTCGCAATGTAGGGTCGAGCATCGTCATGCTCCAAAATCACCATATCCTGCCTGTCAATGTACTGCGGCCATTTGTCTTTTAATGCTCTGCTCTAACACATTAACTGCATTTGATAATGAGCACCTGTGATTGTTTCACTTGGTTTTAACACCTTGTAGTACAGGACTTCAAAGTGGTCCCACCAAATGCAAAATATGGTCTTGGAGCCACGAATATTCAGTTCGGCTGTCGATGTGGAAGAAGGCCGGGATATCTCCACAATTTTTTGCATTGCATTTCTGAATTGTGCCCATAGCCTTGAGACGTTCTGAAATGGCTGAAAGTGTCACTCCCACTAATTGTACCAATTCTTCTCGAGTTTGATGTGAGTCTTCACTCAGCAATGCTGCAACTTTGGAAGCATTCTCTCTTCCAACACTATGCCAGACTATGATGTTAAAATCAACGATCTTGAAGCATTGAAACTACTCACAACATATTCTTTCACTAATTGCATTCTTACTATATGTACTTGAGAACATTCAATGAGAGTCAACCACTGTTTTCTTCATATTGAAACAAAACAGTAACACCTCCAGCAAATGATGAGAATTAGGCTCATAAACTGACATTTTCAGTCGAGAACAACTTTAGGATACAGACACAAATCAACTAATGTTTGAATGAAGTTATGTTGACCAAGGTCCAAGCTAACTGCCTGATGGCTGCGATCTGTTTCTTTCAACTGCTACTTACCGTTGTCACCACCTATCAGCAAGCCACGGAAACGAAGTTTCACACCTTATAATTAAAAGAAAACTTGTCTTGCAAGCTGTTGTGTTTGTTGTATTCAAACCCTACTAGAAACACACACACAGGACTCACCTCCAGCTGTAGCACTCTTTTGTGTTGCCAGGGCTACAAGGACAGCAGCTTTAGGCAAATTCCTGGTCAAGGTAGCACTGTGACTGCTGCACGAGCACCTTCAGTCTGACCACATGTATCTGTGTCTACTTTTACCAGAGAACGCTTCTGTAGGATGTCTCCGACACCCATGAAAGCTTCCTGCAGTCATCTGACAGCAGGAGTAGCTGTAAAATTAGCGGGACAGTAAAAATACCTTAGCTCTGAAGTCTTTCTCAGAACATAAGAAAAGGATTTGGGAAAGGATGCAGGTTTCTAAAATTTGCTGCAGCGATTTTAAAAAGGTGCTGACATAATTCAGACACTTAAAACAATAGTTGCTTCCTTTTTTAAATTGTTAGTTTGCAAGTGACTACTTTTTAAATCAGAAAAAATAATGGTACTGAATACTAGAAACATAAAATAAAGCAGTTTTGCTTAGAAAGGTTTCCCTTCTTTGGTCAATATCACATCCCCCACCCTCCATAGTGCAGCACAGGTTTTATTAATCATGTCCATTTCTTCCCATTCCACTCACAAGTTCAGTTTATGAATAATGAGTGCTTGTAATCCTCTGTGCATCCCGTCACTTCTAAATTCATTCTCCCATTTCATATATAATATGTATCTAATTAATTGAACAACATTTGTAAATCCTTACCTGATAACAGGTTCCCAGTTTCTTATGTTAGTTGCAAGTAAAATTTGGCACTTTGGATTTTCACTTACTACCCAATCATAAAGCAACTAGATAAGAAATCAATAGTGCCCTACCTGAATGAGGAACTTGAAACTTTCAGCACAGTGCAGGAACACACAGAAAAATTATTGCCCAAATTTAAAAGAATAGCTGATGTCATGCTGGATAGATATGTACCCAGTACAACAGTTCATAATGCAAGGGAATTCCATACTATACAGTCACTGTAAAGAAACTTCTAAAGAAACAGTGATTACTGGAAAGTAAGTGTAAAACAAAGCATAGGGCTATAGACAAAGAGATGCCAGATGAAATGCATTCAGCCACCAAGAGAGCAATGCACGATGCTTCCAATGACTATTGTATCACATTATTGTCAAAAAATACTTCATGAAACTGAAAGAAGTTTGGGTTTTATGTAAAGGTTGTTTGTGGCACCAAAATTATTGTCAAGTCCCTAGAGAATGTAACAGGAACTTAAATTGGGAGTAGCAAGCAAAAACCTGAAATGCATAAAACTGTTTTCAAATATTCCCTTAAAAGGAAAAAACCTAGGAGAAGTGCCCCAATTTAATCTTTGTACAACTGAAAAGATGAATGAAACAAGTATGAGTGCAAGTGAGTGATGCTGACCAACAGCTGAAATTGTTGAAACTGAGCAAAGCTCCAGGGCCTGATGGAATCCCTTCCACATTCTATACTGAACCTGTGGATTAGCTAGATCTCTTCAAACTATAATCTATCATTGATCCTGTGAACCAAAAACCAAGCCCAGTTATTGGAAATAGTCAGAGGTCAAACCTGGCTACAAGAAGAGTAATAGAAATGAGTCACAAAACTAGTGCTCAATATCCTCGACAGTGATATATTGTAGAATCTCTTAACATATTCTGTGTCCAAAGATAAGAAGTATCTCTAACAGGATGACTTCCTTGACGCCAACCAGTATGGGTTCCGAGAACATTGGTTGTGTGAAACCCAGCTTGCACTTTTCTCAGACAACATACTGAAATCAGTGAGATAGATGTTGTATTTCTAGTTGTCCAAAAAGCATTTGACCCAGTAATACACCTAAGCTCACTGTCGAAAGTTTAATCGTATGGGGTATAAAGTGAAATTTGTGCCTGGATTGACAACTTTTTGGTAGGGAGATACAGCATGCTATTTCAGATGGAGAATCATTGTCAAATGTAGAAGTAACTTCATGTGTACCACAGGGAAATGTGCTGGTACCCTTGTTGTTCACGATGTATACTAATGACCTTGCAGACTGTACTTCTAGTAGCCTCAGACATTTTACAGATCATGCAGTTGTCTATTATGAACAACTGTTTGAAAGAAGCTGGATAAATATTCTGTCAGAACTTGATAAAGTTTCAAAGTGGTGCAAAGATTGGAAACTTTGTTTAAATATTCAGAAATGTAACATTGTGTGCTTCACAAAATGAAAAGTTGTATCCTTTGACTGTAATACTGATGAGTCACTGCTGGAATTGGCCAATGCATACAAAGACCTGTACGTAACATGTTTTGGAACACAAAATGGGACAATCATATAGGCTCAATCAAGGGTAGAGCGGGTGATAGACTTCTGTTTATTGGTAGAATACAGTAAAATCAATCTACAAAAAAAAGATTGCTCACAAATGATCTGTGTGACAGGTTCTAGAATATTGTTCAAGTGTGTGGGACTCATACCAAAGAGGACTAACAGGGTATATTGAATGTACACAGAGAAGAGCAGCACAAATGGTCACAGGTTTTTCTGATCCTTGGGAGAGTGCCACAGATATATTCAATAAACTGAACACACTCTCTCTCTCTCTCTCTCTCTCTCTCTCTCTCTCTCTCTCTCTCTCTCTCTCTCTCTCTCCCCCCCCCCCCCCCCCCTCTTGCTGCCGCCACCAGCACCACTGCCATTTTCTTCACATTGCAACAACATTTCCAAATTTAGACCACAGGATATCCAAACCAACACACTGTAACTAAACTGATTTTATCACATAACAGAAAAATGCCATGTCCCTGTAATATAATTTCTCTGCAATTTTTGTATTTATGTTCAGAGGAAAATCAGAGTAGGTATATATTATTTAAACATTTATTAGGGCATGCAAACCCAAGACACATTTTCACGACTGCATTTATAGTTCTAAATTGTGCTAAGACCGATTAACAACCAAATTTGACTTCCTTAATTAAGGTTACATAAATGACAATTCTTCATATGTTTTCAGTCATCTGCTTTATTATAAAAACTAAAGACAACTAACCAAACAATCATATAATTCTAAGAATTAAATTTATTAAAACAAAACTGTTGAAATGTCTAGTAAATATGGCATTACCTATATATCAGAAATCGACCATTTCTGTGTGTAAAGAAAGGGAAATGTTTTGTCAGTTGGTTAGAGAGAGACATCAACAATGGAAGCTAGTAGCTTTTATGCTTTGATGCTTGGCTATGCTGCACAACAAACTGTGGTTTATCAACTGTGATTGACATACAGCAGTTATGAAAAGATGGCATGACTTTCGGAAATAAACAAACAAATAACATCTTGTGTCCAGTTTAATAATTAATGACCCACTCTCAAACTTTTCAAAACAGCTGGAGAAACCAGAAGCAGATTGGTGCACAAACTAAATAAGTAAGAGAATCTGAATTCTTAAATTGAACATATTGCTCTCATCACATAATTACGAGCACTGACACCTAAACATATGTACTGCCATCACAGTCAGAAGAGACAGCCTGCAATCTAATACTTGTGATATACAAGAGAGGTTTACACTACGAAACTGAATCAGTTTTCATGCTTGTGATCAGTGTCTTGAGGCTATCATCACATTAGAAACTGAAATCATCCTCAAAATAAAATAATTTCATAATTCACTACTTCCCAGAAATAGCTAACTGTCCATCATCTTATTTCAGCTTTTGTTTTCCTTTCTGTTAATTCTTCTACTTTTCTAGTCTGAAATATGAAACAGATTGTGCCATCATAAGGTCAGGGGATTGATCTGAATGAATGGTACCTTAATTTTTTCTGGCAAAAGTAATTCCCTTCAACCACTAGTAGTACCACATTTTTACATCTTGTAATATTAGATGCCTATGGCCCATGTTCTGGTATTTTGGACCATCACTACTTGTTACAATACAAGCTCCACAATCATAGTTTATATCAAAATGAAAGTATTACACACCATCGAGATGTGACCTGTAACTGTAGTGTACTCCAGGACACCACATATTCAGCCATTTTAGTAAGAGATACCTTTCTGCAGCTTCTACAGGGACCACGATAGCAGCTGCACATATGCAGTACTGTTTGAAACTGACCATCAAGTGGTTTTTTAGATGGAACTATCAAAGTATATCTGTACATAGTCCAATAACTGGAGATTACTGCATCATCTTGGAAATTATAATGACCTTAAACAAACTGCAGTAATCAATACCATTCACAAACTTAAGTGCAAGAGGCAACCAACAGTTACAATTTTGGATCTCTTATTATACAAAATCATGTTATGGCACATGAATGTGTACACTTTAATAAAAACTGTCAGTAGATAAATAGATAAAATGAAGTACCTGTTTACTAAACAGCAATAACACCAACAGTGAAAAGAAGAAAATGTTGTTAGTTTTCAGAACCATGTGCTCCTCCTGGTAGGTGGCATAAAAGGGTTGATGCAAATGAACATTAGCAAAGCAACAAAAAGAGTCTGGTGTAAGGGTGGAGCATAGAACAAGGAGTCATAGAGGAACAAAATTTTTTGAAAATGGGATGCAATGGGATGCAACAGGAGTTAGCATTAGTTGATTTCATTCTCCAACAAGCATACTATGTGTTCCATTTATACAGAGCCCTGGATTATTTTCTGTATAAATTCTCATTCCCTTCAATCAGATGAAAGAAAACCAAGTTCTTAAAGCCAATAAGTTCACATCTAGCACTGCTCCTGCCCAATTATTCAGAAAAATGTTTCTGTTGCTGCTAAACTGAAGTTTAAGTTTCATGGATACCACTAGTAAGGATAATCAACCCTTTCCCTGTGTTAAGAGCACAGTAGCAGAACTGCCAACTTCTTTCCATCCACAATACTTAATTTGCTGTATTTTGAATGCCGTATTATTCACCTAGAACTCTCCCGTAGAGTCCAATACATCCAGCACCACTTGGGATTTTACTGCAACTGGAGAGAAAGCTCCAAGTGAAGACAGCAAGCTGCAAGAAGTTCCAGCAGGTAATTTCACAGGTAAGGACACTGTCTTTCCTGTTAACAACTTCAAGCTCTCATTTAGTAATTACTAACAACTGTGCCATCTGTGAATATTATATCTGCAACCAGAAGATTACTGCAAAATTCATTACACAATTTTAAAAATGAATAACTACAGTGAATCTATCTTCTTAATTTCATCCCATCGATATTATTTCTTAATTAACATTAAGTTTGATGACAACTGGCTCAGAGAAGCAATATAGTGTACATAAAATTTTATTAAATGAAAATTGTGACAAAGAAACCAATACATCCTGAACATATTACATCACAATACTGGTTAATAATTGTAGTTCATAGCATATCTACTGAAAATACTGTAAATGTACTTCTTTGGCCGAGAAGAGAAGAATAGAAGAAAAGCTTAAGAAGAGAACCAGATTTCTGGGAACAGCTAATGTGGTAACAAGAACTCTAATTCAAATGCAATAGAATTGGGAAATTCTAGTCACAGGGACTTTGAATCTCTGTAATTATATGTAGCTTTCTAACTAAAGGCTGTTACGTAATAAGAAAAACGGAATATCTGGAAAGTGACTGTAATATCCATTAAATAAATGAAATTTATACTATGTATACTGGTTTAAAAAGATACAGCATAACAATACTAAGAAAGAAGACTATGGCATAAGATACGGCTACCAGTCCTAGAAGGTGGTTGAGAAAGTATCATAAGAAATGGCCAGAAAAAACCATTGTTCTGCTATGTAACTAAAATTGAACTACAGCTAACTGCAATTCACTCATGACTTGTTATTGGCTGTCTTCTTCATTACTACCTGAAGGAAGTCATCTGGAATGGAGTGGCTGTAGTTTTCTTCAGCAAAATATTAATAAACACACTTCCAACAGAACTTCAATACCCCTAAGCCTCATATTTATCATAATTCACTGGAATATGTACTGTGCAGCATGCGTTTATCCAAATATATTATTTCTTATTTTGTCAAATAAAATTAGTGACAGTATTTCATTGCTCTATACCTGGCACTGATGTGGTCAAAGTCATGGTACTTTCCAGCTTCGATTTACTGCAGTACAGACGCAATTGCCTGGACAAATTCCCAATATGTGAAGATGGCAATTTTGATACCCACAGGCTTCATGGTAGCCCTCTCCACAGTGGTTGAGCTGTATCTGAAGCTGTCCTGGGACGTGCTGGTTTCCTATCATCATCATCTCTCACATGCTCACCATGTGACTGAATCTGTTAACACAGAAATGTGTGTTTTGACACTGAAAGAAGGTCTCAAGGGATGTGCATACTAAAAACATTTCCAAAAAACAGCATGTATTGCAATTCACCAGTGCATTATATTGTACCACACAGAGCACAATTCCAGTACCTGCTGCATGGAAAAGTCAAATTTCTATTTCTGATTGTACAGAAAAATCAATTCCATTCTAATTAATGTGACAGGAATACATATAACAACATGACAAAGAAATTAACTCAATTTTTAAAAATATATGTAAGGAACACCGGAGAGTTATCTACATCATCATTTCTAAGACTTTTCTGTAAGTGCAACTCTTTTCAATGACCACTTTTATCATAGGTGCTCTGCTGTGTTTCTATGATACATTTTTAAAATAACATTTTTTAACAAACAACAATAATTACAATTATTATTATTGTTGGTTGGGTTGTTTGGGAGAAGAGCCCAAACTGCAAGGTCATCAGTCTTATCGGATTTGGGGACGGGGAAGGAAGTCAACCATGCCCTTTCATAGAAACCATCCTGGCATTTGCCTGGAGAGATTTAGGGAAATCAGGGAAAACCTAAATCAGGATGGCCGGATGTGGGATTGAACCGTCATCCTCCCGAATGTGAGTCCAGTGTGCTAAACACTGCGTATTATTATTTCTCTTTCCTGTCTCAGACATTATGTCTGGTTAACAATGTATAGTGATGTGGACCTCGATAAACCGTGACTTCCTTTTAACTGTACAGTATATGTTACATTGCATTTAGAAACTTTTGGGTAACTGAACATGTATCAATAATTAGAGATTTCTGTAGTTGTATATATACGTTTGGATGTAGCTGTATTGCGTTGATGTACTAGTGGATATTATGTAGTATGACACCTGTAGTTGATAGTATAATTGGTACAATGTCAACATTATCCTGATGCCACATGTCCTTGACTTCCTCAGCCAGGTGGATGTGTTTTTCAATTTTTTCTCCTGTTTTCTTCTGTATATTTGTTGTATTGGGTATGGATATAATTTGTATTCATCACTCTCCAGTACATTTCATAGTGCATACGTGTACGTGGGAACATGTTGTTTTATTAGTTTATTTTGTATGGCAAGTCATTGATGTATTATTTTGCTACATTGTCATGTCTTTCGGGTATTCTGTATTTGCTAGTATTGCACATCTGCTTGTGCTGTGATCTACTGTTTCTATTCGTTGTTTGCAAAGTCTGCATTTATCTGTTGTGGTATTGTGATCTTTAATAATATGCTTGCTGTAATATCTGGTGTTTATTGTTTGATCCTGTATTGCAATCGTGAATCCTTTCCTCTCACTGCATATATTGCCTTTTCTTAGCCATGTGCTGGATGCGTCTTGATCAATGTGTGGCTGTGTTAGATGATGCGGATGCTTTCTATTTAGTGTTTGCTTTTTCCAATTTACATTCTTTGTATCTGCTGATGTTATGTGATCTAAAGGGTTGTAGAAGTGGTTATGATATTGCAGTGGTGTAGCCGATGTATTTATATGAGTGATTGCTTTGTCTATTTTGCTAGTTTATGCCCGTTCTAGAAAGAATTTTCTACCTGTCCATAATGTAGGGCTTTTATTGCAATAAATACCCTTCCCCCTTCCTTTCTGCTTAATGTGAATCTTTCTGTTGCTGAATGTATGTGATGTATTCTACATTTGTGGCATTGTGATCGTGTAAGTGTATCGAGTGATTCTAGGTCTGTGTTACTCCATTTCACTAATCCAAATGAGTAGGTCAATATTGGTATAGCATAAGTATTTATAGCTTTCGTCTTGTTTCTTGCTGTCAATTCTGTTTTCAGTATTTTTGTCAGTCTTTGTCTATACTTTTCTTTTAGTTCTCCTTTAATATTTGTATTGTCTATTCCTATTTAGATGCCTTTGATTTCCTTGGACTTACCATCTGAGACAATATACTATCAGTATCTGCCTTTGCACCAAAAGACAGTGTTGCCAGCTTGCTTAAAGGATTTCCTGAGCTTTTTCTTAGAAGGAGTGGGAAAAGCTAATAACTTTGTAGCACATGATACATTAAAAGACAGTGCACAGCTGAAGTTTTTCCAGACCCACCCTGCTCCAACTGCTTTTAGAGGTGAAACAGCTGGCAAATTGAAAGAACTAGAGGATAATTATGTAACTGCTCCCATTCAAGCTAGTCAATGGACAAGTCATCACGTTTTGTTGCCTAAGCCTTCTGGTCGCATTCACATTTGTGATGACTATGTCTACAATCATACTACAGACAGCATTTGACACTTGTCTGTTACTTCAGCCTGAGGAATCCTGTGAGCATGCTTGGTGCAGGACATTACTTTTCTAAGCTAGATTAGATTGATGTGTACTCCCAGATTCCATTGGATGAGGAATCACCCTTAGGACTGTTCAAATTTTTGCGTTTGGCCTTCAGCAACACTTTTGTAACCACTATTTTTCAATGTTACTTGGAAAGCTGACCGCAAAAGTGCCTTTTTATTTGAACTACCTTGATGATATTGTCATCTCAGGTCATACACCAGAGGAACACATCGCCAATTTGTGTACTCTTGTTTTTATTTTTAAAATTTTTTTTTTTTTTTTTTAGTGTTTCCAGAAGCGGGACTCAAGTGTCATCTCGAAAAGTATGACTTTTTTCAGACTGAGCTTCAGTAATTAGGTTTTGTGATAAAAAAATTAGGGTATGCACCCCCCTCCAATATCATTTGCTTGCAATCTGTGACCTATCTGTCCCTTACATTGTGCTGAACTGCAGTCAGTACTAGACAAGAGACATACTACATTCGGTTCATACCAAATGCCACACAAATCGTGGCTTCATTGCATCTCTTGCATCACAAATATGAACCTTTTCTTTGGCCTAAAAATCGTCAAGACAGATATTGGAAACTCAAAAATCCCTTGCTTAGTGACACATGTTTAGTGCATTTTGATGCTGCAAAGCCAGTAGTTTTACAAGTCGATGCTTGTTGCTAAGGAATCAGCACTGTGATTTCACACAGAATTGGTGCACAAGACAGGCTTCTGCCTCAAAGTTGCTCACTCAATCTCAGTGCAATTATTCTCAAATAGAAAATGAGGCTCTCACTGTTGTTTACGGTGTGAACAAATTACATAGCAATTGCAGCCAGAAAAGCACAGAGAGACAAAAGATGAACAAGTTGTACATAACACATGAGGATGGGTCTAAGGGCAGTAACTGAGTCAGCACAGGTAAGTCAGGTCTGCGCCAGATCTCCAAGCCCAGATAGCTGCAGCTTGGTCTCGTTACAAGAGAAGACAGAGTTTACTGCCAAACCCTAAATGGACTGATAAGCTCAAGTGACCCTTCTCAAAGAGAGTGGTAGAAGCTCACTTTGCAAATAGAACATAAAACTAAATCAGACACTGGGGCATTGTCTCCTAACACAGGGGTAGTGAGTCAGGGAGACTATGGGTCTGCCATCGGACAGCTAGGTTGGGACAGTTTAGAAAAATTTGGATCCCTGTCATATGTATGTCATAACGACAAAGGGATGGGTCCTCACTATGGAGGGTGTAACGATCAGTCAGACAAGTATGGCCAATATAGAGCCAGCAAAGGTAGAGGCCTTGTGACAGGCCAGCATGGAGGACCTCCACAGATTCATGGTCTGCTTTATCACCCGCAGTTAGTTTGCTTAAGTCAGAGCGAGCCATTTCATATTCCCGGCAACCTACAACTTGATGGTGTAATACCTGTTAGAGGTCTGTCTCTGGAAAACCCATCTCAAGAGTCAGTTTACCAGAAGTCTGTTTTCAGGATTCCAGCAAGGTCCCAACATGGCCCAGAATCTGGACGAAGGTCATTGAGCTTCCATATTATTTAAGAGCATACAGGGAATCGTGGACAGCAATAACCAAGGGATGTTGATGTAGCACTGGTCGAGTGTGCAAACCGTTCAGGAAGTGCAGGAATGGATATGCTCAAGAGCACGAGAGGCAGAGACCAACATCACAGTGAAAATACTACAGCAGTGTGGCAAAGACAGCAGTTCAGTATCTCCTGCACAAGTATAAGCAAAGCCTACATAACCAGCAGCCATCAAGCCATCAGTGTAGACAACTTCTGAGCCCTGGGATACACTGAGGATGGAAAAAAGTTTACAGTGGAGGGCCTCCAGATGAACTGAGTCTTTGAACATTGTGATAGGTGTAGCTAATGGATGCAGTGTGGAGGCATATGGGAGAGGGCCCAGAGGAGAAGTGGGAGAGGAAAGAACTAAAGTTTAGAGAGGACAAACTGGATGCAGATTCCAATCATAATCCCAGATTGAAGCTGCCATTGTAGGAGATAGATTACTGTGTTTGGAAAGAGGTGGTCACAGCTCAATTGCTTAAGGGCACTACCGATGTGGATAGTGTAATCGGCAAGCTGCTGTCAGTGTCTGATTCACAATGGATGAACCCCAGGGTCCACAAATATGTTGTTCACAGGGCAAGTTTGACAAAGCTCCAGTTGCATGTCGAACTCCAGTGGTTTACCAAATCCACTATGCACAATGCTGACAATGATGCTGAACTGTGTGCCAGACTCCCATAATCAAGGTGGAATTGTATCAGGGCTTTATAAAGTTGCAGAAGGGTACAGTGTTCTGTGACTCATCTGGTTTTACTCTGGCAACAAAGGGTGTTGAGGTGCAGCCAGCAATTTGGGTTAAGTTGGCAAAGATGGGGAACCCATGTCAACCAAGAATCAAAGACCAGTCCTAAAAAGACTAGTGTCTGCACCTTTCGTATGGCATTTACAGTCAACGATCAGCAAAATCCAGATTAGAGGAGGCACAGTAAAGGCAAAAGTCATAGTGATAGTGATACTGATCAACTCACAGCTGCTGAAAGATCATGGATTACTACTAGAAAGAGACAGAGACTCAGTATACAGACCTGCATGATCCCATTCTTTTGGGTACAGGGGATACTGTGGGAAGCACCAACTCAGACCCAAAACATAAGGTAAGACAGGAAGTTCTGGATGAAAATTGGGGGTGGATCCTGGAGACCCTACTCGTTTAAGGTACCAAACCTGTGGTGTTGCCATGTGGTGTGTGGTATCATAGGCCTTTTGCAGACTGAAGAAGACAGCTGTAAGATGTTGACAGTGGGCAAAAGCTGTTAAGCTCTTCAGATGACTGACTCCAGGTAAATCAGATCATCTGTACTGGAATGGCCTCAGGAAAAACCACCCTGGAAAAAGAGGTGAAAGATCGCGGAACTCAGTGAACTGACACAGCTGCCAGCTCATCGTATGTTCAAGCAACTTACAAAGAACGTCAGTGAGACTTATCAGGAAATAACTGTCAATCTGTAGATGCCACTTACACAGTTATGTACTGGGACAATGATGCTCTCTCGCCATTTCAATGGCTCCAGATGTGATTAACAGTGGTGAGGATATGTGTTTGATCATTTGGTATGTGCCTGATCATTTGGTTGTGGATGTGATCCAGTCCTGGGGCTGTATCAGGGCAGCGGTCCAGGACACTGACAAATTACTGCTCTGAATGGAGCATTATATGGCTCCAGGTGGCATGTAGTAAAAGATATTTGCTTCTGCTCCTACCACTCTTTTAGGACACAAAAGGCAGGTTGGTAATTCTCAGCCTCTGACCCTCAAGAACAGTTCAGAGCAATATGTTCAGTGATGATACCTTTGTCAATATAGACAGTGCCACTCCAGTTAATACCAGGTATACCTGCAAGTGTCTAGTATCCAGAGGTCTGATCTCAGCCCAAACCTGCAAAGGAGAGGTACATGGTCTGACCATAGAAATGTAGCATTCTCACTTTCATCTTTTCATTAGGTGGAGGACCTAGGCATGGAGACACTTAGAGGAAATGCAGTGCTCCATCGACAGGTGCCATTTGTGGCATAGGAGTGTACCCATATAAAATCTCTAACGGCTTCTGCAATTTCTCAGGACTACTGACTTACTGTCTTCATTTGTGGCAGGCCCAAGAAACAGTGGATCACTGAATCAGCTGCTGAAAGAATGACTGTTGTCGTACGTTAGACTCCCCCACCAATATCTTCATGCAGTAGGGAGCCAAGGTAGACAGCAGAAGTGAAAACATCCCAGCCAGTAGTGTTGAGAGCCCACCTGTGCAGGCATCCAGGTGAGTGATACTAAGTGAGGGACAGGAAGATTGGAAAGTAGTCACCACCACATAGGTCATTGTTGACTCTCCGGTGGATGGATGGAAGAGGGAAAAAGATGCAAATGAAAAGGTCTATGGCTGAGAAGGTTTGTGTGGCACACTGAAGTGTGTTAGGCTGCCATAAGTTGAGAGCAACAGTCAAGTTGTGAAAGTAAATTTCAGAAGTCTTTACCATGGCCAGTTACCATGGTTCCACCACACAAAAGGTTGTGGGCATTGGAATTACCCAAGAGCAATAAAGGTGGGGCACCTGAGATATCAATGCGAACAATGTGTTCTGGAACACTTTACCGCTGGAAGGGAGGTAAACTTTGAAGATGGCAATAATCTGAAAAGCCCTTAACCAAAAAGCAACAACCTCCATAGAGGTGTTAACAGATACAAGTTTGTTAAACTGAGAGTCCAGAACATCGTTGTAGATCCAAATATTGCAGGGAGTATTGCTCTGCTAGCTCTTAGCCCTTTATTCCTCCCAAGATGTAACCAGCAAAGGGAAAATTTTAGGGTAGCACCTCTCTGCATTGAAAGAAGACTGTTCTTTCATAGAGGCTGTTGGGGCCCTATGGGAGATAACCTCACCCACTTAATTTGTGGCTGATCTGAACAAGGCTTATCCCCACTGCTGTCAACCAGACTCAGCAATGGCTACCTGGTCAGTAATCCCTGCTCGAAGTCCTGTAGCCCATTTGTGCTCTCCACATACTCCTTGGGGAGCTTTCAGCTCAGGCACAGACAGTGCAACCCCCGCTGGGTCAAGAGGCCACCACTGTGCAGGTTCTGAATTACCCCCCCCCCCCCACCCCTGACAGCCCCCCCCCCCAACCACCACCACCACTCACCCACCACATTGAGTGACTCTTCCCGCACAATCCAGAGTTCTGGAGATTTTGAAAACAGGTGGTGGGTGAAACCCATGAATGGGCCATATGTTTATTTGATGAAATTTTGTAGAATACACTAGAAGTTGTAATTCAAAGATAAATCACAAATGAGGTCCAAGCAGGCTCAGTCACGAGAAAACAATCCAATGCAGTGGAAGAGGTAGAAAAAGATAGAGGAAGTAAAATCAAACAACACAGAAATGAAGTAATGCAGCAAAGGCTGGCAATACATGGAAAGCAAGTACATGCTCAAAAAAAGATTTGCAAGCCCCGGGATGACACATAATACATGCAGGAATTCTGTTAATGGTTTCCAACTAGCATTTTCTTCAAAGAATGAAGCAGACATCAGTTCAACAGAAATTTCATATCCTTTTGCCAACACGTGATGCCCATTAATAGGTTCTTGATCCAATATTTAATCTGATATTTAATTTGCTGTTCATTTGAGAAAAACTAATTCAATGATTCACACAAATATTGCAAGTGCTGAATAACTTCTGCAATACATATTGCTACTATTTCAAATAGTAGTGGAATAGGCTTTTATTGCTGGGAGCCAAGAGACTCACGAGAGTGCGTGCAAATTTTGTTGATTCTTATTTTTTCTTTCAACAAATAATTTTTTGATGAGCAGTTAAAATATTTATTTATTTGTTTTCAAGGGTTAAATTATTATCTTTGTAGAAATGTTTATCAAATAATAAACCTGAAATGTCACAATAGTAGATGGCTGAGTGATATAGGCTACTGTGGGTGCTGGAGCACTGGCTAACAGACATGATGCAGTTTTAAAGGCCTACTACAGTCTCGCATTGTGCAGTTGTTCCCTCACTCCTGTGCTTGCCACCTGGAAAGATGCCATCTAGCCTCTGATAAATACTTCCTTTTTCAGTGTTGTTGGCACATTCATAGTGTCTGTCTAAGTTAGTAAGTGAAACTGAGAATTAATATTTGTTTTGACAAGGTAATGTCATTAAGACACTTTCTTGAATGATATGAAGAAAAAATGGTAACTAACATTCATTTTGTGGAATGCTTAATTGATCTCCACTGGACACCACCATTTACATCAATAACTATGGCAATTATGGGTAGGATGTTTCTTTCTCCTACACTCAATTAGAACACATTGAGGAAAAGCTCTGCATTCAACATTGTAACATTTCTTAGCTTCCTTTATCCTTAAATACACACCAATAACAGTTGCTACAGTGGCACAGTATAGAGTAACCAGAATTCTACAATTAATCATCATGGGTTAAGATTTTTAGGTATACAACTACCAAGCTGTAATTTTCAGCAGAAAATAATTATCACTTCTACATCTGTCAAACAATGGAAACTGGGAGTTGGAAAAGCCAAAGGATACATTTCTACTCATCTTCAAGATGACATGATGAGTTACAGACAAATACAATGAAAAAATTGTTAGGATTCTACTTTTACCCAAAACATTCAACAGAAATGAAGACACACTTTCATTCACACCAGCAAGCCCACCTTACACGCATGACTGCAATATCTGGAAGCTTGAGCTGCAATGCCACTCTCATGTCAAACAGAGGTAGTAATGTGCAGGGTGCAGGGAATAAAAAATGATAGCAAGATACAGGTGGAAGCAGTGGTGAGCTCTGTCTGGTGGAGCATGAAGGGACTAGAGGGAGGCATGAAGACTGAAGGTGCAGTCCGAAGAGACTACAGGGCAGGGTGGGGGGATGGTGAGTGGAAAACGAGAAAAGCAGGTAATGGGAAACATGAGAGGGTGTGATGGCATAGGAGGACACACAGTGAGGGTAAAAGATTACAAACTGGGAGGAGGCATTAGGAGAAAGGGGTGGAAACTGTTGGTGGGTCGGAGGGGGGGGGGGGGAGTATGAGGGAGGGTATAGGGACAGTAAATAACCTACTCTCCCCACGGGTTCCTCCCAACAGTTTCCACACCCTCTTCTACCACATGCCGCATACTCACACCACCTCACCTTCATCGTGTGCGAATACAATCCTATGCCTTTTCCCTTCTTTGCTTCTCTTCCCTCCTACCTCACATCCCTTGCCCACAGTCAGCCTATGCTGCACCTGTCAGTCTTCATACCTCCATCTAGTCCCTGTACTCCCCGCCATACAGTGCTATTATCTTCCATAATTGTATTGTGTTACAACTTCACATTCCCTGCCCTCTCCCAACTGCTGCTTTCATTCAGCATGACAGCTGGATTCTGGCTTCAACTGCCAGAGATGGCAGTTATGCCTCGTGGTGTCTACCTCTAGCTAGTAACTAATTTCCCCACAATTTTTGTTCAATTGTTAAGAGTTTGAATTCAGTTTCATTATTAGTCAACATTCCTTTTACATAGCTTTTACATAGCTTTTCATCATGTTTTAAGGCCCTGTACCAGTATTCTGTAAGATCAAGTATTTCCAGATTGTAAAAGCTATTTCCTTTGCTTGTAGCAATCATCACCAGCAACAATCCTTGACAGAAAGGCCTCTCCATTGGCCTCAAACTGCTCCAACAATTCAGATGAAATGGCTTCTCTTTAATTTTGCCATCTCTTCTTAACATTTATGGTACATATCTTGAGCACAGCTTTGAGTATCCAAGGGTCTCTATCTTCCAATGCCCACCAATTTCTGTAGAGCCGACTGTAATGTAGTGATTCAACAACCTGCACGAGTAAGTGTCATGAGTGTTTATGTATGGATGTATATGTGTGTGTGTGTGTGTGTGTGTGTGTGTGTGTGTGTGTGTGTGTGTGTGTGTGTGTGTGTGTGTGTGGGCGCGCGCACGTGAGTATATACCTATCCTTTTTTCCCCCTAAGCTAAGTCTTTCCACTCCCGGGATTGGAATGACTCCTTACCCACTCCATTAAAACCCACATCCTTTCATCTTTCCTTTTCCTTCCATCTTTCCTGACGAAGCAGCCGCCAGTTGCGAAAGCTCGAAATTCTGTGTGTGTGTTTGTGCGTTTTATTTATTGTGCCTATCTACTGGCGCTTTCCTGCTTGGTAAGTCTTGAAAGGTCATCAGGGGGGCGTGGGAGATTATTTTATTTATTTAATTACCCTCATATAACTGTGATAGAAGCACACACCTCACTAATGATGCACTGACATCTTAGTTCATCAGTTAGAGGTATATTAGAGCAGCCCCCACGTGCTAGCCACAGTAGTTCCATCACTGATAACATTAAAAAATTTGGGATTTTTAGTGCAGCCTCACCTGGATGCCAACTGTTCCACTATCTCCTGGTGGACGAGCTCCTCCAGAAGACAAAAAATCTTTCTTGTGCTCTCATTTCTCCAGAAGCACCCCTGTCTTGTTAACAATGGATACCAAGCACCATTATTGAGGTACCTATTTCACACTTCACACTGTGTCATTTATGTAGGTATGAAGAGTGCTTGAAATTAATAAGAACTTTAAGGTGAATATGCAATATATCCTTTCATGATGTACCAGAGTTTTCTGTTAAAGTAGTGCAGTAGCTCTGAAAGGAACGTCACCCACACTATTGAGAATGCGAGGCTACATACAATGATATTATTTGTAGCTATCTACATGCCATTCTTTGCTGCCCAGAGCCGTAAAACTTTCATTGATGAATTCATATTGTTGAGATTACCTGTGTAACAAACATATGATCCACAGCTGTAATCTCTCCTCTGTGAAACTTTATGGAAGTGCATCATTTCTGACTCCATACAGAAAACCAAGTTTTGAAGAGGTCACTCTCCACATATCACCCCCAAGTGAGGAAGGCACTGATCATTCCAAAATTAAAACCTTACAAACCATGACAAGATTTGATGATCTTAACACAGAGATAACACAATTTCTGTTTGTACAAAGACTCTTGTACAGAATATGCAGCATACTAATGTGCAACTTAGACAGCTTCCACACAATGAGAAGATTTCTAAAGAGCTAGGTAAAGAGTGTACCAACATACAGCTGTACAACCTGGATATTACTGAGACACAAGAAAGCTTGTTTGAAAGTTGTGAAACTGCTGTTATATGGAGAAATACAAAAACTTGCTGGACTGAGAAAAAAACAAAGGGGATGGTTCCACAAAGCATAGGAAAGAAAGAACTACTGAAAGTTCCCAACACAAAGTAAAGCTCACTGGACAATTAATTAGACATGATAATTGTTTATGAAACATTTACAAATACAGATAGGAAAATATGGAGATGACTAAAACAATCCTACCTAAAATTATGATCTGTAACAGGAGTGCTGAAGGGAGTAATCTCTGGCTGCAAATTAGAAAGCAACAGAAAATGTAGGCAAGGAAGAAGAAGAAGAAGATGATGATGAAGAAGAAGAAGAAGCACATTTTACCAATGAATTAAATGTTTTAAGGAAGCTAGTGTTGTGAGGTACCAAGCTCAATTGAGTAAAATATATTACTATGAAATTGTAACACTGTTAATTGTATCAAAGGGAAAATTCATTCAACAAAACAACAAAATTACAAAGAGACAGAACGGTTGTCACTAATTACCTACTGCCGAAGTATTAAAAGAGATAAAACTATTCCTAGCTTTATGATTTATTAATTACATTCACAAGGAGAGAGAAGGGTAGGTTGGGGAAGTTTAGAAAGGGAGGATGAGTGTGGCTCACCTTTTGTGAGGATATAGGGGGTCAGATATGAATGGGGAGGTGACACACAGGGTGGTCAAAGATTGTACTAGAAAAAATGTTTTGTCCAGTCCTTAGTGCAATTTTTTTATAAGTATTAGATTTTTGTGTCTCAACAAGATATGGCCCCCAATGTGGTGTCAAAAATGAGGGGAGATATGTTTGGCACAAACTAATGGGTATTCCTTTGGTTTCCATAAACAGACAAAATCCAATTCACACAGTTTTTTCTGTAAATAATACTGCTGTTGGGACTTCAGAAAATAAAATAAAGATGAAGGATGATAAAAAGAAATAAATGTTACATATATTTTCATATGCGGTACTGTGACATAACTGACCACAGTCTCGATGAAATATACCAAGTAGATAAATGTGTCTGCACAAATAAAAATTTTAATGTGATGACCACATGACATTTGACACTGTAATCTACAGAACTCAATACTTACAGTGGTCTGTTTCTCGACAATGAAGGAGGTACTAAACTGAACCAGTTTTTGCTGTACGCTAGGAAACCAGTTAATAAATTTATGATCACCAATCATCACTTCAATCTGGCACAGTTAAGGTGAAATCAGTAACTCACATTTCTGTGTGAACTTGTTATTCTGCATGAGTGTACACACCACTTTGCCAATTTGATTGTGCTGCACCAATTCCTGCATAAGCTTGCAAAAGTGGTGCTAATAAGTGGTGGTGTACAAGACGTAAACGTCTTGTCGAGTTGTTTCGTGAAGACATCTGCAAAAACAAAGTGGTTGCAACTTTTAATTCAGTGTTACAATTAATGAAGAGAGGTGAAATTGTGACAGCATGTGCTGACAACCCACCATCAGTACACATTGTTTTGCACTCCTAACACGAACTATTAGTTGAAACAACAAAGATACTTTGATACAAAAAAAGTGAGCCAAGTATTAAAAATATTTATATTACAAAAGAAAAACAGCTCAGAATAGTTTTGCACCACACCTGCACCACTGAGTTACAATAAATCAACATGCAGAGTAACCTGCACAGTGGAGGTAAAAGTAGATGCCCTGTCTTAGTGCAGTTCCACAGAATTGACTGTGTCTCCAACCGTGAAAAGCTCGTGCACACCATTCAGCCTGTCAACATGCCTTAGAACATCACTTCAAGCTCAGAAGACATGCAGATAGTCCTTTATGGCAAGAAGAATTGTTAGCATGGGAAACAGAAAAACAAATTGGTGTGCATCACAGCTACAGCATTGGAACATTCGACTACCTTCTTGACACAAAACAGTAACAGTCTGCCACTTAGTAGCTGTCCCACAATTAACAGACCAACTGGTAACCATTGCTTACAAATAGAGGCTCTCAAATACATTGACAAGAATGTGAAAAACAGTGTTACATTTGCAATGATGCAGACAGTATGCAACACAATGTCTTGGCAAGAATTACTGCATCTAGAAGTTTACAGGTTGAGCCAAATAAAACTAGCCTGGGATTTACTTACAGTAGGAGAGCCACATGGTTGACCTGATGGTAATAAAATGCTGTGCTCAAATTGTCAAACAGTTTGTCAATTAAAGCAGCTCTGCCTGAGAAACAGCAGCTACTATGTATTTGGCATTCTGTTTTAGATATTTGAGTACAACTGTCCCATTAATTTTTGTACAGGAAAAAACGATCAGGTGACGGTGATGGCCAGGAGATCACACTGCCTCTACCAGTCATTGACTAGAGTGCATGAGGTGTCTGGAGAGGCAGTGTGTGCTGTTGGAATAACCTGGTAATACATCCATTTAGTCACTCATTTTATGACAGTTGATCTACATATAGATTAAAAGTTTTCTAGACATATCCGTTACCATTTACAGTGCTATTAAAGAATTTTGTTACAGTGCAATCAAATATTGTGCCCTGATCTTCAAATTACACAACAGCTCTTCAAAGAACTTCTTGTCATTTTTTGATGCACAACGACAAACATGCTCCATATTCATTCATATACTCAGCCTGATTGTCTCAGGATTCCTCTGAAGAAACTAAAAACTGAAGATAAGAGAATCTTATAGGTGCTCAATGGGTACTTTCACTCAGTAAAACTGAACCATGTGGAGAAAAACTGTAAAACTGTTGCATGCTCTTGCACTTGCAGAGTCACTATATCTTGCATGCTCTAAAGCAGCTTAAAAATAAGGAAAGTAGTTACATACAAAATTAAAAAATAGGTAAAACAAAATACAGAAGAGCTGACAGAAACTCACAAGGGAATGTGACTGGCTGACCACTTACAAAGAACTTGTGTGAGTCAGTCACCCTGTTAACAGATTAAAGCCAACTCCATAAAATACTGGAAAAAATGTTTGACAGTTGATAAAACTTTTAATCTTAAATCACATTCATTTCAACATTACTTAAACAGAGGGCAGATCTGTCTGCGAATCAGCTGCAGCCCACTGGTAAGAATATAAGACTCAGTCCCATAAAATATTGTGCATGGTGATCTGCACACCATGACCAGCACACCTCTCACAGCTAGACCTGCCCACAATATGCAGATGCCTTGCTACCCAGGCGAGTCATCCCTCTTTCCCAGCAGTTTTTGTTGATACTGGAATCCCGGATATTCTGCATTACCTTATCTGCTGTGTACAAATGGTGTAGAGAGTGTGCAGCACTGAGAGAATTGGAACAGACAAGAAATTTGGCACTGGAAGAACTTATTTGCTCCAAATAGTATAAGATCGCATGTATAATTTCGTATTGAAAACAGTAAAACCTTAAGTTAGTCAGATCTGGGTAAATGACCAAATTAACAAGTCCTCCTGCTTGGATCCACTCCCAGAGGCAGCTACATACTTGTGGTCCTCATGTAAGACATCAGAAAATGCCTAATGGTGTACAGCATCTGTGATCTTTGTAGGAGGAGGACTAGAGAATCGGTACACTGCGCACCCTCAGGATGGCCATGATCAAGTGAAAGTAAAATAGATCTTGAGGAGATGTGTCCTGTCCACTCTCTGAGACTTTGGCTGAGGCACTCAATGATGTTCAGTTCCTTGAGGGTTCTAGCTTGCAGACCTCTAAGGTATGGCAACCATGACAATTTGGAGTCGAAAATGAGGCTCTCAAAAATCAGTGAGCCTCTAGAATGTAGAATGGTGTCCCTCACATGCAGGTCAGGTAAATTCAGAATACAACCAAAAGCTCTTCTTTGCAGCACACTTCTCTACCCTGTGCAATTTTAAGATGTTGCAACTGATGGCAATAGCTATGGTCACTGGAATGAAGGTCATCTATGGCTTACAACTGGACAGAGTCTGGATAGGCTGGAGAGCAGAACAGAGATGAATGGCTGAGAATGACCCAGTAGCAGTACAGAAATGAGTGTACCAGGGTTTAGGATGCAAGGCTCTCAGGATGTCACATGGCCCTCCAAAGGCAAACCCTGGGGGCAAGTACAGGTCAAACCCCACAAGATGTGACAAGGATAGAAGACTCCTGAGAGGAGAGAGCATGGGGGAGTTGTTCCCTAAGATCTGTGAGGGTCTGTAGAATCTACTGGATCAGACAGATGCAAATACAGAAAGCAAACTGTGATCCACTGACATGTACCAATTTCGACCACAACTGCATGCAAGTCAGTAGCCAGAGAGGGGGTAAAGAGAGGTGTGCATTATTTACAAACACAAAAATGACTCCCTTGGCCCTATTCCCAGTCAGGTCATCCTCGCTATAGACTTATGGCGCATAGAGCAGGGATATTGGAAACAGTAAAATTAAGTTTTTGTAAACACATCCACACTGGGCATTCCTCTGCTAGGAGCTTCAGTTCTTCAATGTGTGTCCTGAACCCATTAATGTTCCACTGGAAAATGGGAGCCATTTATCACGGAGGTTGCAATTTCACCCTGTCTTTCCATCCCAGAGGGAAGCCTACTGTCTGATGAGGCTCCGCTATGTAGTGAGACGATCGCCCCAGTCTGATATCGAGTTCTGTTAGCTCTGATGAATAACCATGAGATATGTCAGAGAGGATGAGTTTCACACTCCCGGTCAGCTGACTTCCTGGCTCTGACACTGACTGAAGCTTTTTCTCAGGTTTTTTGCTCTGAGTGGGAACTGGAACCACAATCGTGACTATGGGACTAGCAGCACTGGATGGTGGACCATGTCTGACCTGTGTAGGGGCAGGGAGCTCCACAACAGTGGCGTCCTCGGCCTCAGTG
Source organism: Schistocerca gregaria (assembly GCF_023897955.1). Lineage (NCBI taxonomy): Eukaryota > Metazoa > Arthropoda > Insecta > Orthoptera > Acrididae > Schistocerca > Schistocerca gregaria. Next base: position 48,504,023 of record NC_064927.1, read on the forward strand.
GAGCAGTGGGCTTTGAAATAACTGCAGCAGAAGTAGTGCAACACCAGATGCAGGTACTAGTGCTGTCACTAGGCGCTTCTGTTTGTGTAGCATGCTTCATAGGAGATGAACAACTGAATCCTTCATGGACAGCCCTCCCATCTTTGCCACAAGCGGCATTTCCCTTGCATCAAAGGGTAGTATGCCCAAAGTTCTGGCATTTAAAACAGTGCATTTGGTCGGGGACATAAGCCTGCATGCTGAGACGAAGGAAACCTGCCTCGACATGCTTGGGAAGTTTCATGCTACTGAATGTCAGGGTAAAGGAGTCAGATTTGTAAGATCAACATCTACCCTCTTCAGAACATTTTGCACGTCGACAATACCTTCTGGAGACTACTCACATTCCAATTTCACCTCGGGAGTCTCAACTAGATTCCTGCATGTCACACCTTTTGCTATAATTCAAGGTACTGTGCAGTTCAGTGGTTATTGCATACTACCTAAGGCATTTAGCTCTTTGCAGGTTAGTGACTTGCTGGGAGTTTGAAGTTTCAACCAGCATTGTAGCATTGCACAAATGGTTTACTAACTGTAAGGAGAAACAGATTCCCTTGAAACAATTTTGTATCCAGAAAGCTGAAAACTTCTCAAACCTACCCTCCTTCCTTTTCACTGTTAAGGACACATTCTGGTGAGTAGCAAGCATTCTGTTACTAGATACTGTACTGTCACAATGAACGCCTTAGTTAGGAGCACTGGCTACGTGAGCCCTCTTGTGACATTGGATGTTTGTACCTTCCAGCAGCCCACTCTTTCCACTGGGGAGGAAGAAATGAAAACTTCATAAAATCCATTTCTGTCCCACGAGGTGCAAGAGAAATAAGGGTAAACTCAGACAGAACCTTGAATGCCTAGCAGGGTAGTGGTGGGGTATGTTAAAGTGCTGCTTGTGGGAACATTCAGGTACCAGGTGGGGAGATGGTAGGGCAGCTAGGTGGTGTCAAGAGATTAGACAGCAGGGAAGTGTGTGTGTAGGTGACAGGGGGGGGGGGGGGGGAGGGGGGGGGGCGGAGGAGGAAGGGTAGCGGCAGCACGAAAGTGTAGAAGTATAAAGACTATGGATGTGTTAGTGGAGTAGAGGGCTGTGTGGGGCTGGAATTGGAACAGGGAAGTGAATAGAAGTGCAAAGAACAATTACTGTGGATGAAGCCCAGAGTTTTACAGAAACATGGGATGTATTGTAGGGAGAGTACAACTGATGCTGTTCAAAAAGGCTAGTGGTGGTCGGAGGGATCCAGGTGGAACAGACAGTGAAGTATTGGAGCCACTGAAATGAAGAACAAGGTTCTGGACAGCATAATCAACAACTGGCTGGCCCAGATGATATCTAGTCACAGTTTTTTGTGAACAGACAACTTGTTGTCATGTCCTCATACACTGCAGGTAGAGGCTGCTATTTACCTTGTAGATCACATGACTGGTTTCACTTGTAGCCCTGCCTTTGATGGGATATGTGATGCTTGTGACCAGATTGGAGTAGGTGGTGGTGTGAGGATGTATAGGACAGGTCTTGCATATAGGTCTATTGGTGATGAGAGCCTGCAGGTAAGGGTTTGGGAGCAGAGGTTTTGTAGGGATGCACATGACACATTTGTATTAATTGAAAACCAGGAGCCAGAAAACATCCCTCTTGGGATGAACAAACTAGAAACATGATTCCAACTGAATGGATTAAGACTGAACATCCCCAAAACCCACATCGTCCAATTCAGAACAAAACAGCCAAAGCCCCAAGAAATTAAAATAACCCATAAAAATCAGGATATAGAAGGAGTGGATTCCGTGATGTTTTTAGGGTTAAACCTAGATAAAAATTTAAATTGGAGTAAACATGTTGACCACCTGTTAAACAAATTATGTAGCTTTGCATTTGCTATGCAAATATTAACTGGTGCAACAGACATGAATACAAGGGAAATTGCATACCACAGCTACTTTCAATCAGCTATAAGGTATGGTATTATTTTTTGGGAAAATTCAAGCAATATATTGCGCATACTAAAGTTACAGAAAACAATAAGGAGCATGTGTACTGGCCATCCAAGGACATCATGTCACCCACTATTTGAAAAACAACAGCTATTAACAGTTCCCTCCTTATACATCTATGATATTATCATCTTTCTACACAGCAATTTAGAGTTATTAGAGAAAAACTGTTTCAATCACAGGTATAACACTAGAAAAAAAAAGACAATTTTGTGCCTCCCACCCATCACTTAAATCTATATGGCAATGAAAATTCATAACAAGCTAAAAGGGAAGAATGTTCTGAGTATGAACCTAGAGACACTGAAAACAAAGCTATATGATATACTTGTCAAATGCTGTTACTACACTGTTGAGGAGTTCATGAAGGATGAACTGAACATTTGAGCAGGATAAATTTACACATAGTTTAGTGTGTAAATGTAGCTGTCCTTCAAAATGGGAGGAAAGAAAAATAAAAGTTTATATTAATATTAAAATTCTTTGTACCAATTAGTCTTTAAGTTATGTTAGCCATTTTTCGTATGTCTCCTGTACATTAATTATATGATTAGAAATGGTATGTTATGAGATGAATAAAACACTATTCACTATGTTCCAAGTTGCTCATGCTCATCCACCCCCACTTGCCCATTCTCTCACTCATTCAACCCAACTCACTGTCTATTATCTCTGTGTGTATCTCTAAATGTCAATGTCTCCTGTCTTATAATCATAACCTCCTTCACTCTGTCCTAATACTGCTGTTTTCTCTTGCTGTCACTGTATACTGCTATTTCTTTCATTCCTTCCCACTGCTGCTGTATCTTTTCACTATCACTGTCTCATTTCCCTTTAGTGCCATTGTTGTAGACTATGTGTTGCATTATCACTGGCTCTTGATTAATGAAAAGAAATTTATGGGGCAGGAAAATTTTGGTTATTTACTTGTGTGAAACTGAATAACTCAAATAGTGGAGGTGCTGACTTGCAGATAGACAAGCAGTAGTCTGTCAAACAAGCTAGTTTTCAGCCAACAAGGGTGTGTGTTTCCAATGAAGGTCTTTTGGATGAAAACTTTCTGCTTTGATGATCTCATTGTTATGCCTATCTGCAACTCACCACCTTCACTGCATGGTGAGTAGTAATCTATCATTTCCATAATATTGTTCTTATTCCATCCTGGATTTTCCATTGTTTGAAATAACTCAAAAGTAATTTTACACCATTCATTTCACTGGAATTTACCTACAGATAAATTCTGAATGTGCTTCAGTACTACAACACATGGTTCCCAGCACCCTTCCAATGATAACTGAGAAACTATGCAGCATATTTCTTGATGCTATGTCACTTTATAAATTACATTTTCAATTCATGCTTGATATTGTGTGCCTATTTAACATGCTCAAGCAGGGTATCTGTGAAATTCTGTATCCCAGAAACTGATCAAAATTTGTGTGGCTATTTGACATTCCAAGTAGCAAAACTCCTTTCCTACTTTAAGTGCCTCATTTCCTAATCTAATTATTGGTCTGTCACGTTATTTATACTTTACCATATAAATACCATGACGGACCATAATTCACAAAATACCAATATCAAACACCTATCAGACTCACTACAAGCAAAACATTTTATGTTCGAAAATAGTTTCACAATTCATTCATATGTTCCAGTTTCTCATGCATGAGATTGAAAAGTAGGAGTATGAAATTTTTATATAAATGTGGAATTTTTATATTCTTCTATATTATTTGTTTGATGTTCCTGTTTCTTCTCCTTCCTCATTCCAACTGTGTCATCACTAATCCCTTAAATATTCCTGCCATTGTCAAAACTTATTCTCCTGTTAAATTCATTAATTCTGCCAGAATCACAGGATTCAGTTATCCTGCCTTTATTCTCTGGTGAGGCATTATTGTGTGATCATGTGACCAGTTTTCCTTACTATTTCTAGAATAAAATGTAAGCTTCTGAAAACCAGGGACTCACTCTTAGTAGTGTAGAGATCTGACAAAAATTTTCTTCCAAAATTTCATTTTCTTGGATACACTGAGAAGATAATACCATATATACTCGAAAATCCGGGCATGTTTTTTCCTGAATTTTAGGTTGAGAAACTGGGGTGCATGGATTATTCGAGACATTGTTGGTACTGCTCCACATCAAAAAATATATCCCATTATACTGTTGCATTGTTGTGGCCTCAGCCTGTGATGCATGAGTAGTATGTTAGGAGTGAAGCATTAACATCTTAAAACTTGTTAATTATGGCTATATGTTCTCGTTATTGCTCAGACACTGCTGAAGAAAAAGTGAAAATTACTGAAGAAGCCAAGAATACTGGAAACCGTGCAGCAGGAAGAAAGTACGACATGAGTGAGAGTTGTATTCGCAACTGGTCAGAAAATAAAACAGCTTCAAGAAACTAATAGTAATTGCTGGGTATTTTGCGGCCAAAAATCAAAGCATCGGGACCTCGAGAAAAGGCTCTGCGATTATGTAGATCAGAAGCAACAATATGGATGTGCAGCGATGAGTGAAATGGACCAACTTAAAACATTGTCTTTAGCCAAAGAACTAGGCATTACCAGTTTCAAAGCGAGCCAGGGCTGCCTATCAAGATTTTTCAACCAAAATGGTTTAGGATTCCAGATGAAAACTACTATTGCTCAGCAGCTTCCAGATGATTACAAGGAAAAACTAGTGAATTTTCATCATTATGTGGTAAATCTAGACCATAAACAGTCCTATATATTATCGCAAACTGGTTATGCGGATCAAACGCCAGTGTATTTTGAATAGCCGCTCAACAAGACAGTGAACAGGAAAGGAGAATCCAGCATCATAATACGAACTGTCGACAGTGAGAAACAAAGATGTACAGTGATGTTGTGTGTAACTGACAATGGACAAAAGCTACCACCTTCATGATATTTAAAAGGAAAACTATTCCAAAAATATCAGTAAAAGGCATACTGGTATAAGTGAGAGTGAATCCAAAACAGTGGATGGACAATGAACTTGTAATTGACTGGGTGACACATGTTTGGCAATGTCGTTCTGCTGTATTACGGAATTTACACAACATGTTGGTCCTGGACAGCTTCTGTGGACATTCAACTAAGGAAGTGCAAGATAAATTACAAAAAGGGAAAACTTACTTGGTCATTATCCCAGGAGGCCTAACATCCATCCTACAATCACTAGATGTGTGTATAAACAAGCAGGTCAAAGCTACACTTGAACAGCGATATACGCAATGGATGGCTGATGAAAACCATAAGTTCACACCTAGAGGAAAATTCAAATGGCCAGATTTGTGAATGGGTGAAAAGTGCATGGGGCTCCATTCGCAACTACTGGTGGAAAATTCCTTCAAAAAAATGTGGAATCGCAAATCACTGGATGGAACAGATGAAGACACTCTATGGGAAGATGGTGAAGATGACAATGATTCTCTCACTAGTGATGACAATGAAAGTGATGAATTGAGTGGTAAGAGAGGAAACGTACTGGTATTGACTAAAATATTTTATTGCACATACCTTATTAACAAATTCTTAAACAAGATAATTCACTTTTTTTTTCTATTGTAGCTATGCGTAGAGTCCTGGCTGGCAGTGATAATATTCCCCGGCCACCCGCCCATCCAAATGGCCAGCTGGCCAGCTACACTCTGCTTGCCTCCCGCCTGCCGGCTGGCCAGCTGCGTTTTAACAATGTATCAACCTGTACAGCAGCGTTGCTTCAAACCAGTAGTTATTTTACACAATTTTGAACACATCTTAACCTTGGAACAAATTTTTTTCTTGTAAATAAAACAAACTAAAGAAAAAAATAATTTTTTGTACTCTTCCTCAAAATTGGAGTATGCAGATTATTTGAGGGTGTGGATTATTTGTGTGTATATGGTATGTAATCTTACCTACCTGTTATTCCTGTTAGTCATTTGTTTCCACTCTGATAATCTGGTCCTATGGATTCTGCTAATAATTATAACAATGCTGATATCCACTCACCCTGTCAACCTTGTGAAACAAGGTTTTTTACCTTCAACAATATGAATATGACACACACTGAAATTGCTGCATGTGGCAGATACCCCAGTTTACCTGCCCCCCACCCTCCACTTCCCCGTACATGCAGCTCTGATTACAGACAACGTATAATGCCAAAAGAACCCACTCTTGTGATTCATCATTACAGTGCATGACATTAGCACTTTACTGAAAGCCAAAACAACTTCATCTAAAGGCACTTTCCAGACAGCAATAACAGACTGAATAGTACTGTAATGACTATATACTCGAAAATCCGGGCATGTTTTTTCCTGAATTTTAGGTTGAGAAACTGGGGTTCCATTTTGTGAGAAATATAACAACAACTGCTTCTGTTGATGTTTTTTGTAATACATAATTGCAGCAATAATGCTAGGTGAGAAGAGTGATGGCAGTGGTGAAAGAATCACAGTAAGCTTTGGAGAGAGCCTGTCTGGGTGGACACTCAGGTGTGTGGCCGTGTGGTAGGGTGAAGGAGGTCAGAAAACAGCTGGTTAAATTAGTCTTAATGGTCTCTTCAGTGGATGGACGGGAGAAGGAAGTGAAACCATCAAAGGTTGATTAAGGCCCACATGCCACAATGAATTGAGTGGGAACACCAGTAATCAAGAAGCAACGACTGAGCTCTACAGGGAAGTTTTCAACAGCTTTACCATAAACAATGATCATATTTCCACCTCACAAGTCCAGATTATATGTGCAAACAACACCTAACATTCTTTTATAGTCAGTGCAATAGTTAAAATAGCTCTGATAGCTGCAGATGGAATTGACCCACATTGCCAAGAAAAATGTCTCCAGGAGTGCAATGAAAAAGACAGGGGAGATGCATAAGAGAGTTTGTAGTTCAGCCAGGTGGTAGAAAAGTGCTACACTTCCACTGGAGGATTATGCTATCAGTGTTCCATGGAGGCATGAAGGAACCAAGGAGACAGTTCATGTTGCAGGGCTGCCTGCTCCCTCTGGTTGCGAGGATATGTCATCAATAAACATTTGTTTTGAATCATGGTTTGTAGAGGTGTCCAGAAAAACATAGTCCACCATGGACGCTATGAACATGCACGGTCTGGCTACATGGTAGCCACCTGGATCTCCACTATTTATTGTCCTTGTCCTCGCCCTCCTAATCCTCCTCATGCTACTCATGTTACTCATCCTCCTCATCCTCAGAAGGTTTTGCCTCCTTCAAGTGCTTGTTTAAGGGACAGAGGAGGAACACAAAGTCCTACAACATGCAACATGTGGCTCCTTCAACCACTGACTGGCTTCTGGCTGCAGGTCAGGAGAGTCCTGGGAAGGGACCATCCAAAGAGATCCCTCCCTTATAGGGAATTCTGGAGGAGAGTGTTGTTTCTCCAGCCAAGGGTTGGAGACTGATGTTCACAGTGGGTAGGAAGTCAGCACTCCCAAACTTTTTGTGGGGCAGCAGTAGGAGCAGGACCTCAAGCCACATGGCGAGTGGTTGCAGTCAAGTGGCCCCTAGGGCCCGAAGTAGAAGACATGGAGAGTGAGAGTATGGGCATAACAGAGGATGAAGTTATAGCCCTAGCCTACAAGCTAATCACAGTCTTACATGTAGGATGTATAGCACCATATTTCTTCTTGGCATCTTGTCAGTTTGTAAGTCAGTCTAGGGGCTCGTATTCTGGAATTTTCTTTTCCCACTGGACATATGTACAGTCCAGTGAACAAAGGGAATCATGCTCCCCATAACTGACACAGACACAGTGATAGCACAAAGTGTGCTTGAATCTAACTTACATCGACGATCAGTATAAATGGAACTGCCACTGCAACACAAAAACATTTGTTCAAATTGCAAACATTTGTAGCACCTTGTGGGAGGAGAAACATACACCTTTTCACTGCAGTGATACACCATCAACTTTCTCAGGCAACAAATCGACTTCAAAAGCAAAGATGAAATTTCCAGTATCCACTGTGTTGTCTTACATCCTCCACAACCAACATTCATAGGTATACTGCAGTGAAGACTAGACATCAATATCAGTTTAATGTGTGGGCTGGAATCTTAGGTCTGTTTTCCTAGTACAGCTTACAGTTGCTGCCTACTTTATGACAGGCCCCCTCTAATAATGAACATGTGACTTATGTCTGATGGAGCACTATTACATTCCAGTCTCAGTGTTCTGATTATACTGAATGGTTGGACAGGTGGAGAGAACCAGTTCCGTGGTCTGCACGTTCTTCAAACTCTAATCTTTTGCAGTATTATCTCTGGGGATAGCTTAAAAACTGGTTCATCCAGCTGATCACAATGCACAAATTATACATCAATGTGACACAGAAGCCCACAAAAGCTTTCAAAACTATGTGAAATTGTGCAACAGTTCACTATTTGATGAGTACATACATGTTCAGAAAGAAGCAGATGATATTTTAAGCATTTATTATCAGTCTCTATTATGCTACAAAAATTTCGTTAGTAACTCAAAAAGAACAGTTTTTAGAAATGTGTATACATAACCTTTTTTATTTGTTTTTCCATAATAAACCTTTCCCCAAAGTTTTTGGAAGTATTTATGCAGATAAGTTAAAGACATCAATACAAATATATTTTGCTGCACATAGAGTATAGAATAATTTTTACTAAGTATGTAGGTGAACTGAATATATTTTAGTACTATATTGGAATAGTGTAGTTTTTCATGTGGTGTTATGGTGTTGGGTAGTTGTACCAAGTTTCTGAGGTCATCAATACCATTTCTGTTCTTTGTAGGGTTTCTATATTGTATAATTTTCTGAGGGATGTTTATTATTCTTATGTTAGTTTCTCTCCATCCAAAACCCTCAGTCCCTTGTGGCAGTCCCATACATTAAATTATTGGATATTATGGACTGAAATGATTTTCAAGTGGACAATGTTTGTTTCTTCATGCCATAACAGCGAGGGTGTGATGTACTTATCAAAGTTTTTTAATTTGGTTTCTCTTCCTTTGCGAAGTTTATGTTTCTGCATTCCTTACAGTAATGTGTTACATAGGTATCATATGACCTGTCAGAACTAGTTTCATGCTTAAGAACTAATTATGTGATTAAGAGGGTGTCCTATATGTGGGATGTCTGTTGTGTATCACAATTACATTTGTGGGACTCACTTATAGGGAAATTGATGACATTTCAAAGTTAATAGAAGTTAATGCTACATTAAACAAATGTTTCAGCAATCACGTAGTATTATATGTCATGAACCCTTTTACATGTAAACCACGTTTCACTTTACACATCTTTTGGTTTTTGCATGGGAAAGGTTGCAGTCTGACTGTTTCTCTTGGACCATCAGACAGTGATCTCTTCTGTGAATTCTGGAGTCTTGATGTTCTGTCTTTGATGGCTTCCTTTAACACGTGCATATTTGGGCACATGTTTCCAGGGAGGTAGTTACAATATGGCATCAAAATTCAAGATGCACCAGTTTCTCATTATCTATGCACATGTCATGCATTTTGTTCAGTTGTGTGTTTGCAGTGCACTATCAAAGTGAACTATCATTTTTCCCCTCTGACAAATGTTGTGTACAGGCTTATGTTATGATCAGCACAATTAACTCCTCCTGCATTTTCATAGCAAAGATAAATCATTTGAGGTTGTTAGATCATTATTTTTTCTTTTCACTCTTCAAAAATATTTTTCACTATGTGTAGTGGTTTTACTGTCATGGAGCTGGAAAAATTGTGACCACGCTATTGCAATATCATCTGGTAACTACTATATTGCTTGGCTTGTGACTCTTGAAATTAATTGTTTCCCAAGCTGATTTCTTCATCTTCTTCTTGTTCAGTAGGGGGCTTCCATCTAATTGTCCATGCATCTTGGATTCCTTTATCATATAATTTAATAAGGAAGGGAAATGATGTGATACAATTCTCAAAACCAGGGGAAAATAGTATTTCCCCAAACTCAGCAACACTGAATAATACTGAAGAATGATACTTGCTCCTAAGCCCAATTGTTTGAAGTTCTGCAGTATGGTGGTACTTTAATTTGGGCAAGGATACATATTTTTAAAGTATCAAGTCCTTGCAGCTTCAGACCAAGTTTTGTAGCCACACTGTACTTTTTTTTCTACAATTTATACTGAAATATGGCACCATTCTTTTATCAGTGCTGTGATTTCCTTCATGGAGTGTATTGATTCTTTTGGAATCATTAACTGAATCATGTCAGTCAGCCTGTTTGGCTTATTTAGATCATCACTGTCATGTAAGTAATAAGTCGACTTTAGTGACTATGAATTTGAATCCGCAATGGGAAAAAAGTTGCAGCAACATGTTCTGCCACAATTCTTCAATATAACTGCTAACTGAAATTACTTCAATAAATGACCTAATTTTAATTGAAGTAACATCACTAAGTCTAATAAACTGGAAACATATTGGTATGTGACTGTAACAGTCATTATTAAAAAATGAGCTGATCATTTGAAAAGGTCTTGAATTGTTGGGAACATATTACTGTTGAGACCAATCTTAATTAAACTCAGCCAAGTTACCTTTCTCCCAGTACCACCATTTTCATTCTGTCTGGTTTCCCTTGCACTTACCATTTCTCCTCTTGCTCCGTTCATTCTCATTGTGTTCACATTCGATTACTAGTTGTTCTCCTTTAACACATTCAATTACTCGATCTTCTTTATCAGTTCTCAATTGTTTCCCTGGAAAATTATCTAAATCTGCAATATTTTCATCACCTGAATCCTCACCAGTCACACCATTTCAAGGATTAGCCGGACAGAGTGCTGTTAGCGAAAGTTGCCTGATGGTGTTCATAGTGTCCTCACTCTATACATCATTTCCAAGGATTCTCTCAAACTGATCCAAATTGAAACACATATATAACAAAAATTATATTACATTAACATTTACTATAAATGAACTCCCTTTTTTGTTACTGGCACACTATATATAGTAGGGCAATATATAACACTGAACGCTGTGTATCACTGTTGACAACATACTATTTTAACACAACATAATAAATTGTTTTGTTTTCAGGTTGTGGATATAAAACTAACAGTTTCAAACAAATAAAGTGTATATTACACAAATGTGTTTGTACAGAATGAGGTACGATTCTGCCTGTTTCGAAGCATGGGAACATTAACACACCTTTCCAGTCACAATCACATGTCAGTACTGCCACATCCTGACAGTCGACTCTGAATCAGATTTCTAACAAAGGCTCACAGTATTTTAGTTACAAGCCACTGATAACATTAGATTACGATACACAAACAAACAAACAAACAACAAAAACACCACGCACACACACACACACACACACACACACACACACACACACACACACACACACAAATTACTCAAATATGGTTTATGATGCACACACACACACAAACACATGGAAATTGCTCAAATATGATTTATGATGCCAGTGAACTCCACTGGAACAAAGCTACATGTAAAACATTGCTATGAAATAGAGGAACACAAAAACCTAAATCCAAAGGGAATGACAAACTTACCTAAGATAACATGTAGCTTAAACAACAGATGTCCGTGCTCTACAAGCTATCATCTGGTGCCACAGTCACGCCACAGGCAAAGTCTAGTGTGTATGGTGGCAAAGCTGCGGGGTCAGCCGTACCAGGTGTGGTCGACCATGCCACTCAGGAGCAAAAAACTACCGGGGTCATATTAATCCAAGTCAAAACTACAAAAAACAGACACAGAGAGGAGTTAAGCAACTATATGTCAGCCCCAAATGGTCAGAATAAGAGACCGCTAGAAATGGACATGTAAAAAAGGCTAAAAAAACACCATACAGAAATGTATGTCATAAACTAAAAACTAAATGGCCTTCCACTTATTGCTTTGCAGATAAAACGTAAAAGGCAGTTACAGCCCACAAACAACGATGGCTAAAAAGGCATTAACAATATGCTGCTGAATTACAATTATCTCATCCCCACTGGTGAGATGGTGAGAAAACACCATCCATGATGCTGGGAGAGGCTTCATAAGCTGAACAGTGTTCCCATGAAGCAAGCACCATTGGTGATGGAAAAGGGACACCACTGCCTCACAAACGACAACAAAGACCATCGGAGGGAATATAGTAACTAGTGGGCTGATGTATGAGGACTGCAGCCACCACTAACACGTGCAATTGGCTGGGCGCAAGGCATTTTACTCACAAGGACCTATGTTCACAAGGCACAGAGCTCATGAGTTACTGCGCTCCCAAGGCAGCGCAGTTGGCCAGAACCATCAGGTGTGGTTGTGAGGCAGTGTACTCGACAGACACAAGAGATTCAGTGGAGATGCTGTGCAGACAGCCAGGACATTCAGGGTGGGTCGTGAGGCTGTGCAGTCGAAAGGCCTTGAGGTGGGGTTGTGGCAGTGTGGTCAGCCCAGACAATGGGGTGGGGTCAAAGGCAGTGCAATGGCCATGCCCTTCAGGTGTGGTCGTGAGGCAGTGGAGTCCGCCAGTCCCTTCAAGTGTGGTCATGAGGCAGTGCGATAAGCCAGGCCAATCAGGTGAGGTTGTGAGGTTATGCAGTCGACCAGCCCCATCAGGTGGGGTCGTGAGTCATTGTGGTCAGGCTAGGCCCATGTGGGGGAGCGCAGTGAGATAGTGCATTCGGAACAGCCCATCGTGTGGTGTCTGAACTAATGCAGTCGGCACGGCCCATCAGGTGGAGTCTAAGGCAGTGAAGCCAACACGGCCCATTAAGTGAGAATGTGGAGCAGTGGGGTTGTGAAGCAGTGGGCTCTGCCAAGCCCATAACGTGAGGTTGTGAGGGGGGCATTTTGTGAGGCCCATCAGGTAAGGACATGGAGATGCACAATTGGCCAGGTCCATCAATTGGGGTTGCGACGAGGTGCAGTTGTCCAGGCCCATTAGGTGGGGTCATGAGGTGGCACGGTCCACCAGGCAAATCAGGTAGGGACAAGAGGCAGTGTGGTCGGCCAGGCACATGTGGAGGGGTTGTGACGCAGTGTGACCAGCCAGCCCCATCAATTGGCATCATGCAGTGGTGCGGCACTGCAGTCAAACAGGTATATCAGTTGAAGTCATGAGGCGGTGCGGCACTGCACTCATCTAGGCCCATCAGTTGGGCCTGTCATGAGGTCTGGCAGTGTGGACGGCTGGGCCAATAATGTGGGGTTGTGAGGTGAAGAGTTGGCATGGCATATCAGGTGTGGACAGGAGGCAGAGCAGTCAGCATGGCCCAACAGGTATGGTTGTGAGGCAGTATGGCAGTGTGGTCTGCAGGCACATCAGTTGTGACATGAGGCACAGTGGTCAGCCAGGCCCATCAGGTAGGGTTGTGGGACTGAGTGGTCAGCAAGGCAAACCCTGTGCAGTACTGTGGCAGAGCAGTGGGCCAGGCAAGTCCAGTGGGGGAACTAGGCATAACGGTTGGCCAGGCAAAGGAGATGTGGCCTCTAGGCAGAGTGTTCTGCAAAGACCATCAGGTGGGGTTGCAAGGACGTGCATTTGGCCACGCCCACCTGGTGGGGGCGTGAGGCAGGGTGGTCAGCACGACCCATTAGATAGGGTGGTAATGTGGAATGGTAGTGCAGTCAGGAGACACATGAAGAGTGGTCATGAGATGGTGAAACAGTGTGCTTGGCCAGACCCATCAGGTGGGGCAGTGAAGTGGTAAAGCAGTGTGATCGGAGTGGCCCACCAGGTGGGGCAGTGACTCGGTGCTGCAGTGCAATTGATCAGACCCATCAGTTGTGGTCTTCAGGTGTAGCAGCAGAGCGGTGTGACAAGCCCATCAGGTGCTGTCTTTAGGTGCTGCTGTGAACCAGGGAAAACCGGAGGTGCGCTGAGGAAGATCACTCCTACAGGACCATCAGGAGAGGTCGCAAGTAACAGTGGTCGGCCATGCCCATCAGGTGAGGCAGAGAGACAGAGCAGTCAGCCAGATCGATCGAGAGGCATTGTGGTCAGCCAGGCTCATCAAATGTTGTTACAATCCAGACCAGTCAGCCTGGCCAATCATGTACGATTGGGAGACATGGCGGTCAGCCAGGCCCATCAGGTCAGGTCAGGAAACACAGCAGTCAGCCAGGCCCAACTGTTGCTGTCAGGAAGCAGAGTAGTCAGCCAGGCCCAACAGTTGCTGTCAGGAAGCAGAGTAGTCAGCCAGGCCCAACAGTTGCAGTCAGGAAGCAGAGTAGTCAGCCAGCCCCAACAGTTGCTGTCAGGAAGCAGAGTAGTCAGCCAGGGCCAACAGGTGCACTCATGAGGATGTGCAGCAGTGTGGTATGCAAGGTCCATCAGGTAAGGTCGTATGGCAAACCGTTCAGACAGTCAAATCCCAGCAGTTGGGAGGCAATGTTGTCGGCGAGGCCCGTCGGGTGGTGTCCTGACGCAGTGCGGTCAGCCAGGCCCGTCGGGCAGTGTCCTGACGCAGTGCGGTCGGCCAGGCCCATCGGGTGGAGTCCTGACGCAGTGCGGTCAGCGAGGCCCGTCGGGCAGTGTCCTGACTCTGTGCGGTCGGCAAGGCCCGTCGGGCAGCGTCCTGACGCAGTGCGGTCAGCCAGGCCCGTCAGGCAGTGTCCTGATGCAGTGCGGTCGGCCAGGCCCATCAGGTGGAGTCCTGACGCAGTGCAGCCGGCCAGGCCCGTCGGGCGGTGTCCTGACGCAGTGCGCTCGGCCAGGCCCGTCGGGCGGTGTCCTGACGCAGTGCGGTTGGCCAGGCCTGTCGGGCAGTGTCCTGATGCAGTGCGGTCGGCCAGGCCCGTCAGACGGATTCCTGACGCAGTGCGGTCGGCCAGGCTCGTCGAGCGGTGTCGTGACGCAGTGCGGTCGGCAAGGCCCGTCGGGCGGTGTCCTGACGCAGTGCAGTCAGCCAGGCCCGTCGGGCGGTGTCCTGACGCAGTGCGGTTGGCCAGGCCTGTCGGGCAGTGTCCTGATGCAGTGCGGTCGGCCAGGCCCGTCAGACGGATTCCTGACGCAGTGCGGTCGGCCAGGCTCGTCGAGCGGTGTCGTGACGCAGTGCGGTCGGCAAGGCCCGTCGGGCGGTGTCCTGACGCAGTGCAGTCAGCCAGGCCCGTCGGGCGGTGTCCTGACGCAGTGTGGTCAGCCAGGCCCGTCAGGCAGTGTCCTGACGCAGTGCGGTCAGCCACGCCCGTGAAGTGGTGTCCTGACGCAGTGCGGTCAGCCAAGCCCATTAGGCGGTGTCCTGATGCAGTGCGCTCAGCCAGGCCCGTCAGGACCGTAAGCATACCCCACACGGCCATCAAACATTGAGCCATCTTTGTAAATAACCTCTGAGTCATGGCATGCGTCAAGGAGAGGAAGAAATTGGTGGGGCAAGACTGCAGGAGGAACTGAATTGTTCGGCCATTGGGAAAGTTCCGGCCGAAGCTGCTGCCGATGAATACACCAAGGTGGTGTATGTGGGTGAACCTGATAAGTAACACAGGTCCCAATGATATGGCCTGATCGTGGCCGCTGGTGTGGGATATGGACTGTCGCATTATCGAAAAGGAGACGGTAGTTAGGGTGACGGGGTGAACAAAGGATGTGGACAGCATGATTGGTTAACAGTTGTTGACGCTGTATGTGGAGCGGAGGAACCCCAGCCTCAGCAAGGAGGCTATTAACAGGACTGATGCGGAATGCTGCTGTCGCCTACCTAACCCCACAGTGGTGAACGGGGTCCAGCAGTTGCAACGCTGAGGGAGACGCTGAGCTAAACTCCACACTCCCATAATCCAGTCAGGACAACACAAGGGCTTTGTAGAGCTGCAGCAGTGTGTTACGATCTGCACCCCAAGTTGTGTTGCTGAGGCAGCGGAGGACATACAGATGCTGTGAGCACTGACGCTTGAGCTGACGAATATGTGGGAGCCACGTAAGCCGGGCATCAAACAGCAATCCCAGAAAATTGTAAGAGTCAAGAACCCTGAGCATGGCATCCTGAAGATAAAGCTCTGGGTGGGGATGGACAGTTCAACGCCGACAAAAGTGCATAACACAAGTCTTTGCAGGAGAAAATTGAAACCCATGGACTAAGGCAAACTCCTGAACCTTGCATATGGCTCCCTGCAACCTACGTTCTGCAACACTAATGGTGGAGGAGCTGGAAAAGGTGCAGATATCGTCAGCATATAACGTTGGCGAGACAGACGACCCTACTGCTGCTGCTCCAAGGCCATTAATGGACACAAGCAAAAGGGGCACACTCAATACAGAGCCCTGTGGACCGCCATTTTCCTGGGTATTAAGTGAACTATGGGATGTGCCATTTAAAACGCGGAATGTCCGAACAGATAAAAAGTTCTGATAAAAAATGGGGAGAGAGCCCCGGAGACCCCACCCGTGCAACGTGGCGAGAATATAGTGCCACCACGTCATGTCATATGCTCTGGAGAGGTCGAAAACGACGGAGACGAGGTGTTGGCGCCTGGAAAAAGCAGTGTGGATTGCAGACTCAAGGAAGACCAAAGTATCGGCGGTGGAACGGCCCTGACGGAAGCCGCTCTGGCATGGAACCAGAAGACACCAAGACTCGAGCAGCTAACACAGCCGTCACTCACCATACGTTCCAGTAGCTTGCACAGAGTATTTGTCAAGCTGATGGGCCGATAGCTATCCACATTAAGCAGGTACTTACCAGGCTTCAGCACCGGAATGATGGTACTTTCTCGCCACTGTGACGGAAAGACACCGTCGCCCCATATGTGGTTGAAGATGGCAAGAACACATCGCTGACAGTCCGGGGACAGATGTTTGAGCATCTGCTTGTGGATGCCATCTGGCCAATAGGCTGTATTGGGGCACTGTGCCAGGTCGCTGTGGACTTCCCACAAACTAAATGGGGCGTTATGCTCCTGAGGGCGGCAAGAAGCAAAAGAAAGCCGTTTGCCTTCCACCGGGCGTTTTAGCGCGCGAAACGCAGGCGGGTATTTCCCCGATGCAGAGGCCCAAAAATAGTGCTGTGCAAAATGCTCGGGGATTGCATCGGCATTGGTGGATAGCGCCCCATTGATGGTAAGCCCTGGGACACCTGTAGAGTGCTGCAATCCAAAGACGCGTCGAATCTTCATCCACACCTGGAAGGCCTTTTGACGATCCGCCGGGCCTGAGCAAGGAGAATTTTGAATAAAATGAGATTCTCCAAAGACAGGTACCGCTTATGTTGCTGAAGAGCCCGCTGACGTTCTTTAATGGCTGCAGCGACCTCCAGAGACCACCAAGGCACTGACTTTCGCCGGGGGCACCCTAACGAACGAGGAATGGCACGTTCCACAGCGGAAACAATCGCTGCAGTCAGTGCCCCAACCACCACATCGATGGTACCCTGGGGTAGAGATTCAACAGCGGCAGCAGAGGAGATCGTGTCCCAGTTTGCCTTGCTAAATACCCATCTGGGCAAGCGTTCATGGGAGCGACGCTGGGGTAGTGGAAGGAAGATGGGAAAATGATCACTGCCACACAAGTCGTCATGGACTCTCCAGTGGACCGATGGTACAAGCCCTGGGCTGCACGACGACAGGTTTATGGCCGAGAACGTGCCATGCGTTACACTGAAATGTGTGGCGGCGCCAGTGTTTAAGAGGCAGAGGTCGAGTTCGGAGATGAGATTCTCGACCTCTGTGCCTCAGCCAGTAACCTTCGTTCCACCCCAAAGGGGATTGTGGGCATTAAAATCCCCCAGGAGAAAAAAAGGCGTGGGGCGTTGGTCGACAAGTGGAGCCAAATCAGTCAGGGAGACTTTACCACCTGAAGGGAGACAGACACTGCAGACGGTTATGTCCTGGGTAGTCCTTACGTGGACGGCCACAGCTTCCAATGATATTTGAAGGGGCACAGGAGCACTATATACAAAGGTAAGGACATACACGCAGGCTCCACCTGACACACAATTGTAAGTGCTATGGTTGCAGTAGTAACACCTGTATCTACGAGGACAGGGGTCCGCATTGCTGGGAACCAGGTTTCCTGGAGGGCAATGCAGAAAGCAGGTGTCATGCTTAGAAGCTGCCGTAGCTCAGGGAGATGGCTAAAATAACCGCCACAATTCCACTGAAGGATTGTGCAAAGCGTGTGCTGTAGGGACATGAAGGCACAGAAAAAACAAATTACTTCACAGAGTCACATGTTGCCTCAACCTGAGTGACTGACGTCGCAACTGCCATCGTTTCTGAGACAGCGAGATCGAAGTTATCAGGAGACGCAAAGAGCTCGACCTCATCCTCAGAGGCTGAGCTGGCAGGAAGCGGTGGCGTGGGAACCAGTGGGTCCTTAGGCTTCTTAGAGAGCTTCCTTTCTCTCTCTTGTCTTTGGGAGGAAGGTTCGATGCTGGGAGGGCTTTCCTGACGCATTGTCAGGAACAAAGGAAGAGTGTGAAGCCCTTCGAAAAGCTGCTGTTGGCTATCCTCAGCCACTGGCTAGCGTCTTGCGAGACACTGGTAAAATGCTTGGAAGGGACTCCCCCAAGGGACCCCTTGTGAACGAGGGAGGCCTGAGGCGGCTCTTGCCTCTCCGGCCGAGCAGCCAGAGGAGGCTGGTGCCTCTCCAGCCGAGCAGCCAGAGGAGGCTGGTGCCTCGTCCACAATCACGATATCTGGGGCTGGCAGTGCATCTGGAGGACATATGTCCAAACTTCCAGCACTGGAAGCATTGCATAGGGGGCGGGACATAGGGCTTGACATCGCATCGGTAAATCATGACCTTGACCTTCTCAGGCAAGCAGTCACTCTCAAAGGCCAGGATGAAGGCACCGGGAGCAACCCTATTATCCTTGGGCCCCCTAAAGACACTACGTACAAAGTGCACACCTTGTCGTGCCAGGTTCTCCTGTAGCTTGTCATCAGACTGTAGGACAAGATCTCTATGAAAGATAATCACCTGGACCAAATTTAAGGACTTATGGGGAGTGACATTAACGGGGATGTCACCGAGCTTCTCACAGTCAAGTAATGCCTCTGACTGTGCAGATGAAACGGCTTGTATCAAAATAGCCCCGTTCCTCTTTTTGGAAACAGATGCCACTTCCCCAAACTTATCTTCAGGATGGTGATGAAACAAGAAAGGCCTAGTGGTGGTGGCGGTTGTTGGGATGTTTAAGGGGGACTAAACAGCTAAGGTCATCAGTCCCCCATTCCAAAAACAGGCGAGATGAAAATGTGTAGAGCAGGTAAAACCCCAAGGGGGAGGAGACTCCCCCCCCCCCCCCTCCAGTCACTGAAAGAACACAAATGCCGCAACGAACACTACAGACAAGAAGAGGACAGATGAACACCAGACAGTAAGAAACAGAAGAAAAGAAAAGGCCGGAGACTGGTTGACTGACCACGAGAACAGAACAAAGGGAAAGGGTCAACCATCCGACTACACACTAAAGTCTGCAACCAACGATGAGTGACTCGAGGACAAGAGACACAGAAAGGGAAAGGTGCAAAACCTCCCTAAATGGAAGCATAAAAAGGACTACCACAGATAAAATTTAAAACATCGTCAGCCATGGAGGTATCGTTGCATAAAACCAAAGGCAAAGTGCCCGGGAGATTAATAGACTGCTGGAGGGCACGCAATCGGGGACACTCCAACAAGATGTGGGCGGCCGTCAGCCGGGACCCACACCGACACAGGGGGGGATCCTCCTGACGCAAAAGATAGCCGTGCGTCAGATAGGTATGGCCGATGTGGAGACGACACAGGACGACAGAGTCCCTGCGAGAAGCATGCAGGGAGGACCGCCACAGATTGGTCGTCTCCTTAACAGACCACAGTTTATTCGGCGATTTCAGGCTACGCCACTCATCATGCCACATCCCAATCACCTTACGGCGCAACAACAGCTGCAGATCACGAGCTGGGAGGCCGATCTCAAAAGCAGGGGCGTTGATCGCCCTACATTCGTTCCCCGGGACGCCAACGTGACCTGGCGTCCAAACAAAGACCACCGAACGACCAGAGCGGGTAACGGCAGAAACAGACTCCTGAATAAAGGATACCAGAGAAGCTGATGTATAGCAGTGGTCGATAGCCTGGAGCCTGCTCAGAGTGTCACTGCAGATGACGATAGACATACCTGAGCAGGAACGCATATGCTCAAGAGCACGCAATATGGCCACCAGCTCTGCAGTAAAGATACTGCAGCCAGCTGGCAAGGAGCGCTGTTCAACTTGGACAGCGTGAGCAAAAGCATAGGCAGTACGACCATCAACCAGGGAACCATCAGTGTAGACAGTCTCACAGCCTGAAAATGAGGCGAGGAGCGCAAGAAAACGGCGACGGAGGGCCACAGGTGGGACCGAGTCCTTGGGTCCTCGTGCCAAGTCCAGAAGGACTGACGGCCGGGGCATACACCAGGGAGGTGTGGGTGCACGGACCTGGAAGGGAGGCAGAAGAGGGAATGACCCCAGTTCTGACAGCATGGACTGGACACTGACAGCAATGGAAAGCCCAGACATAGGTCGCCGTTGGGGCAGAGGAAGGACCATGGCAGGGAAAAGCAGGCAATGATTGGGATGGCCTGGCGAGCAATTCACGTGGACAGCATGGTCAGCGAGCAGTCGGTGGCGGTGAATACACAGTGGGGGAACCCCGGCCTCCACCAGTAGACTATACACGGGGCTCGTACGGAAAGCGCCAGTTGCAAGCCGAACCCCACAGTGGTGTATGGGGTCCAAAAACGTCGATACTGAGGGTGATGCAGACCCATAGGCAACGCTCCCATAATCAAGCCTGGACTGCACAAGGGCTCTGTACAATCGCAACAGCGTGCAGCGATCTGCACCCGAAGACGTGTGGCTCAGGCAGCGGAGGGCGTTGAGGTGCCGCCAGCACTTTTGCTTCAGCTGAGTAATATGAGGAACCCATGTGAGCCGGGCATCAAAGACGAGTCCTAAGAAGCGGCTAGTGTCCACCACTTCAAACAGATGGCTATCAAGGTAAAGTTCAACATGAGGGTGGACCGTCCGACACCTGCAGAAGTGCATAACTCGAGTCTTGGCTGCTGAGAACTGAAAACCATGAGTCAGAGACCATGATGCTGCCTTGCAAACGGCTACTTGCAGCCTGCATTCAGCGACTCCCGTAGTCGTTGTACTAAATGAGATGCAGAAGTCGTCGGCTTACAAAGAAGGAGACACCGACGATCCCACGGCTGCAGCCAGATCATTAATGGCCACTAGAAATAAGGAGACGCTCAACACCGAGCCCTGCGGGACCCCATTTTCCTGTATATAAGATGAACTAGAGGTGGCACTCACTTGCACCCGGAAAGAGTGGCGCAAAAAGAGGTTTTGAAGAAGAGCTGAGAGCTGACCACGAAGACCCCTCTCATGCTATGTAGCAACGATGTGATGCCTGAATGTGGTGTACTATGCCTTCCACTGATCAAAAAATACAGCAATGAGATGCTGATGGCGGGCAAAGGCCGTATGATAGCAGATTCCAGCTGCACCAAATTGTCCGCAGCAGACCGGCCCCAACGGAAGCCACCCTGCGATGGAGTGAGGTGACCACGTGACTCAAGGACCCAACAGAAACGCCACCCCACCATACGTTTGAGCAATATGCACAAAACGTTGGTGAGGGTAATGGGACGATAGCTGTCCACCACCAGAGGGTCCGCACCGGGCTTCAAGATGGGGACAATAACACCCTCTCGCCATTGCGACGGGAACACACCCACACTCCAATTGCGGTTAAAGATGGTGAGGATGTGTGTCTGGCAGTCCCTCGAGAGATGCTTCAGCATCTGCGCGTGGATGCAGTCTGGTCCTGGTGCTGTATCAGGGCAATCGTTGAGGGGAGCGAGGAATTCCCTCTCGCTGAAAGGAGCATTTTATTTTTCAGAACGACGGGCGCGGAAGGATAACGTCGTTCGCTTCGCTCGCTCCTTTAGGAGCAAAAGGTGGGGCGGGGGGGGGGGGGGGGGGGTAAGTTGCAATCACAGAGCTCGTAGCAAAGTGTGAGGCAAGGTGGTCAGCAATGGCGGCAGCGTCCGTGCAGACAGCGCCGTCCAGGGAGATTCCATGGACACCCATAGGGATCTAGTATCCATAAATCGGCCGGATGCAGGACCACACGAGTGAGGGGGAGATACAGGAGCCAACGGATGAGACATACCTCTCCCAGCACTCCTGCTTACGCCGGGCAATAAGACGACGGGCCAAGGCACGGAGCCTCTTAAATACGATGAGGGTCTCCAGAGACGGTTGCTGCCTATGACGCTGGAGAGCCTGCCTACAGTCGCGAAGAGCCTCTGCAATCTCCGGCGACCACCGTGGGACAGCCTTCCTCTGAGGGAGTCCAGAAGAGCAGGGAATGGCAGCCTCGGCCGCAGAAATGGTTGACGTGGTCAAGACACGGACCACCTCGTCAATGTCACCCTGTGGGGGAGAAGAAATGGTGGCAGTGGAAGTGAAAGCCGGCCAGTCACCCTGTTGAGAGCCCAGCGGGGCAGGCGCCCAGAAGAATGACACTGGGGCAGTGACAAATAGATGGAAAAATGGTCACTACCACACAGGTCAGGATGCTCTCCACAGTGGAGAGATGCGACAAGTCGGGGGCTGCAAAGAGAGAGATCAGTGGCTGAGAACGAGCCATGGGCCATACTGAAATGCCTGGGAGCACCAGTGTTAAAGAGGCTAAGGTCGAGCTGAGCCACGGCACGACCGCGATCATCGGAGACAGTCCCACCCCATAGAGGGTTATGGGCATTGAAATCGCCCAGAAGCAGCAATGGTGGCAGGAGTTAAGCCATTTCGGGGGAGCTCCCCATCCAGAGGAATGTAAAGAGAGCAAACAGTAATAGCCGGCGAGAGCTCTACCGTGACAGTGACTGCCTCTAAAGGCGTCAGAAGGGGTAACGGCGAGCTACAGATGGAGTGGTAAACAAAGTGGCAAACTCCACCTGACGCTCGTTGACCGGCAGCGTGGTTCTTATAGTATCCCCGATAACCTCGAAGGGCGGGGGTCCGCATTGCCGGAAACCAAGTTTCCTGAAGAGCAATGCAGAGAACAGGGGAAATACTCAGAAGCATCCTGAGCTCGGGCAGGTGGTGGAAATAACCGCCGCAATTCCACTGGAGAATGGAAGCAGGAAGGGACTGGGAGGGCGTGAAGGCGACTAAGTGGCAGACGGCGCCTCAGAGCCAATGGCCGCCACTGGGGAGCGTCAGCTGCATCCATAGGAAAGGCCCCCAAGGGTTCCATGAGGGCGAGGATCTCCACCTCATCCCCTGAGCCAGAACTATGTGCAGCAGACGGTACTGAAACCGCCGGAACGTCCATCTTCTTGGAGATGTTCCGTTCCTTCTTCTCGTGTCTGTCCTTTGGGTTAGAGGGCTGGGAGAGCTTCTCTGAAGGAGCGTCGGAGGCTTACGACAATGCAGAAGCCGTTCGACCAGTAGGTGCCAGAACCTTCAGCCACTGGCTGACATCCGGCTGCGTAGGAGAAGAAACGGAGAAAGGGAGAGCCCCGAGGACCCCTTCGGCGAGAGAGGAACCGGCAGAGGGAACGCCGGCGGAGAAGGAGGGGGTGGGATCGAGCCCCCAGTTTTTGAGCAGATGCCACTCCCGAATTATGTGCGGGGGGAGTGACAGAAGAGGGTTTGCCTCCAACTGCTAAGGGGGCAACAGAGGAAGGCTTGCCCCCAGACACTAGGGGGACAGACAGAGATGCACGGCCCCGAGGGCCCACTGAAGGCAGCACAGATGGCGACAACAGCCGCCCGCGAGGGCGACGATAACGTGGCTGCAGCATAAGATGTTCGAAGGGGACAGGATGCAACCTTTCAAATTTCAGTTTTGCCTCGCGATAAGTAAGCCGGTCCAGGGTCTTAAATTCCATTATCTTCCGCTCCTTATGAAGAACAGGGCAGTCCACCGAGCATGGAGAGTGGTGTTCCCCACAGTTGGCACATACAGGCGGATGCAGACATGGAGAAACTGGATGACAGGGGCGTCCACAATCTCGACATGTGGCGCTGGATGGGCAACGGGAGGATATATGCCCAAACTTCCAGCACTGGAAGCACCGCATTGGCTGAGGGACGTATGACTTGACGGCACAAGGGTAAACCATTTCTTTGAACTTCTCGGGCAATACAGCACCCTTGAATGCCAAGATAAAGGCACCGGTGGCCACCCTGTTAGTCTTGGGTCCTCTGTGTACATGAGAGACAAAATGGACACCACGTCATTCGGAGTCGGCTCTCAGCTCGTTGTCGGATTGTAACAATAGGTCACGATGGTGAATAATCCCCTGGACCATATTTAAGCTACTGTGGGGAGTGACGGTAACAGGGATGTCACCCAGCTTATCACACAAGAGCAATGCCCGTGACTGGGCTGGGGAGGACGTCTTGAGCAGGAAGGACCCATTCCTCATTTTAGACAACCCCAGCACTTCCCCAAACTTATCCTCCAGGTGTTCCACAAAAAAACAGAGGCTTTGTCATAAGAAAGGAGTCACCATCATTCCTGCTGCAGACAAGGTATTGTGGTACGTACGGCTCCGGCTTGGCACTAGATCTGCGTCCCTCCCACGGCGCAGCCAACGAGGGGAACGACTGAGGCTCAAATTGAGCAGCATCAAAGTCAACTCTGCATCGCTTAGAGACGCTGGTGACCGTGCGACCACCAGCTTGGTGTGATTTATTGCGCTCCATTGCGCCACATCCGCCCAGATGCCACCTACTCCGAACAAGGTCTCTCCCCATGGGCGCCACCCAGCCAAAGCAATGGGTACCTGGCCGATGTCCCGTTGCCCAGAGTCCCCGTGCCCCTGACACAATGGGCACGTACTCCTTGGCATGCATGGGGAGGAAACAGCTCTGGCATCTGTAGTGCGATCCCTGCGTGGTCAGGGGGCTACCACCAAGAGGGTACATGATGACCCCACCACAACGGACTGGCTACTGTGTTGGATTTTAGGTGTTGAAATGGTCCACAGTTGTCGTGGGCGCTAAGAAGGTGTTTGTGCACAAGACAAGAAGGAGGCAACCCAGAAGACATTGGGTGTAAATCCCGCCACACGACAATAGATAGCATGCAAGATGGTGGTGCACAATGGACCAATAGAAAAACGCCACGTAAGGCGTCCTTCCCCAAATGCCTTGCACTAACAACGGAAATTTTGAAAATTGGAGGTCAAACCCGAGAGCGGGCTATCACATAGGGGCGAAACTTTTGAGATTCCTTTTAGTCGCCTCTTACGACAGGCAGGAATACCGCGTGCCTATTCTTACCCCCGAACCCGCAGGGGGTGAGAGGCTTAGTCCCCAAAAACGAACCCCCATTGGTTCTGCTCCACACAAGGTATCGCAGTGGATCTGGCTCCTGTCTGTCCGCAGCTCTACGTTCCTCCCATTGGGTGGCTAGGGAATCGAACGATTTGGGGTTATATGTCACAGCATTAAATTCTGTCTTACAACGCTTAGAGACGTTGGTGGTCGTTCGCCCACCAGACTGAGACTTCACCCTCTTCATTGAGGGGCATCCGCCTTTATGCCACCCGCTCCAACCAGGGGCTCTCCCCACGCGCGTCACCCAGACACAGCAAAGGTCACTTGGCAAGATGACCGTTGCCAGGAGTCCTGATGCCCCAGGGAGACGAGCGTCTATTCTTTGGCTTACGTGGGGAGGTGTCAGCTCAGGCATCGGCAGTACGATCCCTGTGTTGTTAGGGGGCTACAACCTAGAGGGTACATGACGACCTCACCCCATCGGGCTGGTTACCGTGCTGGACTTTGGGTGCCATGGGTAGTCCATAGTGATCGTGGGTGCAGATGGTGACACACTAAGGGCGTAACGTAGACAATCCAACAGTTGTGTATGCCCAAAATGAAGGATAGAGTGTGCAGGGACGATGCCAAGTCAATAAAGTGTGCCAAGGTCTGGGGGCACAGAGGACTCACGGTGCACCACATAAGGTGTCCTTCCCCAAAAGGCTCGTAGTTCTATTCAACTTGGAAAAATGGAGGTCAAACCCCAATGGGGACCATCACATTAAAGGCTGAAACTGTTGAGACTCCATTTACTCACCCCTTACGACAGGCAGGAATACCGTGGGTCTATTACTACCTCCGAACGTACAGGGGGACAGGTTCGGTTGTAATGCAGTACTGTCCACCAAGCCCATCTGGTGCAGTCATAATGCAGTGCCGTCCGCCAGGTGCGGTTGTAAGGCAACGATGTTGGCCAGGTTTGTGAGGCAGTGCTGTCAGCCAGGCACATCAGGTACGGCCGTAAGACAGTGTGTTGGGCTAGGCTCGTCAGGTGTGGTTGTGAGGCAGTGTGGTAGGGCAAGCGCAATGGGTGTGGTAGTCAGGCAGTAGGGTCAGCCAGGCCCATCAGCTGTGCTCAGCCAGGCCCTTCAGGTGCGGTAGGGAGACAGTAAGGTCGGCCAGGCCAATCAGGAATTGACTTCAGGCAGTGCAGCCAACCAAACCAAACCAGTTGCGGTTGTGAGGCAGTGCGATCGGCCAGGTGCGTCAAGTGCAAGTGAGAGGCAGTGCGATCGGCCAGGCCAATCAAGTGCAGTCGAGAGGCAGTGCGTTCGGCCAGGCCCATCAAGTGCAGTCGAGAGGCAGTGCGTTCGACCAGGACCATCAAGTGCAGTCGAGAGGCAGTGCATTTGGCCAGGCCCATCAAGTGCAGTCGAGAGGCAGTGCGTTCGGCCAGGCCCATCAAGTGCAGTTGAGAGGCAGTGCGTTCGGCCAGGACCATCAAGTGCAGTCGAGAGGCAGTAAGTTCGGCCAGGCCCATCAGGTGCAATCGTGAGGCAGTGCTGTCAGCAAGGCAGTGCTGTCGCCCTGGCCCATCAGATTCAACCGTGAGGCAGTGCTTTCGGCCAAGACCATCAGTAATGAGGCAGTGTGGTCGGCCAGGCCCATCGTGTGCTGCCATCAGGCAGTGCTGTTGACAACTCCCATCAGGTGTAGTCGTGAGGCAGTGCTGTCGGCCAGGCCCATAAAGTGCAGTCGAGAGGCAGTGTGTTCGGCAGGCCCATCAAGTGCAGTCGAGAGGCAGTGCGTTCGGCCAGGCCCATCAAGTGCAGTCGAGAGGCAGTGCGTTCGGCCAGGCCCATCAAGTGCAGTCGAGAGGGAGTGCGTTCGGCCAGGCCCATCAGGTGCAGTCATGAGGAAGTGCTGTCAGCAAGGCAGTGCTGTCGCCCTGGACCATCAGATTCAATCGTGAGGCAGTGCTTTCGGCCAAGCCCATCAGTAATGAAGCAGTGTGGTTGGCCAGGCCAATCGTGTGCTGCCATCAGGCAGTGCTGTTGGCAAGTCCCATCAGGTGTAGTCGTGAGGCAGTGCTGTCGGCCAGGCCCATCAAGTGCAGTCGCGAGGCAGCGCTGTCGGCCAGGCCCATCAAGTGCAGTCGTGAGGCAGTGCTGTCGGCAAGGCCCATCAGGTGCAGTCGTGAAGCAGTTCTGACGGCAAGGCCCATAAGGTTCAGTTGTGAGGCAGTGCTGTCGACAAGGCAGTGCTGTCGCCCTGGCCCATCAGAGTCAATCGTGCGGCAGTGCTGTCGGTCAAGCCCATCATGTGCGGTCATGAGGCAGTGTGGTCAGCCAGGCACATCGTGTGCTGCCATCAGGCAGTGTGGTCGGCCAGGCCCATCGGGTGCTGCGGTGAATCAGTGCAGTTTACCAGGCCCATCAAGTGCGGTTGTGAGGCAGTGTGTTCGGCCAGGCCCATCAAGTGCAGCCATGAGACAATGCATTCAGCCAGGTCCATCAGATCCGGCAGTGACACAGTGGAGTTGGCCAGGCCCATGGGGTGTGGTCGTCAGGCAGTGAGGTTGGCCAGGCCCATCAGTAGCTTACATCCGGCAGTGCAGCCGGCCAGGCACACCAGTTGTGGTTGTGAGGCAGTGCGTTCGGCAAGGCCTATCAAGTGCAGTCGAGAGGCAGTGCGTTCGGCCTAGCCCATCAAGTGCAGTCGAGAGGCAGTGCGTTCAGCCAGGCCCATCAAGTGCAGTTGAGAGGCAGTGCATTCGCCCAGGCATATCGAGTGCAGTTGAGAGGCAGTGCGTTCACTCAGGCCCATCAAGTGCAGTCGAGAGGCAGTGGATTTGGTGAGGTCAATCAGGTGTGGTTGTGAGAAAGTATGCTCATACAGGCCAACTAGGTGGGATCGTGAAGAAGTGCGGTAAGCCAATCGATATCAGGTGTGGTCGTGAGGCAGTGCTGTTGGCCCAGCCCATCAGGTGCAGTTATGAGGCAGTGCAGTCAGCCAGGCCCATCAGTCGCAGTAGTGAGGCAGTGCTGTCAGCAAGGCCCATCAGGTGCTGTCGTGAGGCAGTACTGTCAGCAAGGCCCATCAGGTGCTGTCATGAGGCAGTGCTGTCAGCAAGGCCTATCTGGAGAAGTCATGAGGCAGCGCTGATGGCAAGTCCCATGAGGTGCAGTCGTGAGGCAGTGCTGTCTGCAAGGCCCATCAAGTGCAGTCAAGGGGCAGTGCGTTCAGCCAGGCCCATTAAGTGCAGTCGAGAGGCAGTACGTTCGGCCAAGCCCATGAGGTGCAGTCGAGATTCAGTGCTTTGGACAGGCCCATGAAGTGCAGTCGAGAGCCAGTGCGTTCTGCCAAGCCCATCAGGTGCAGTCGTGAGGCAGTGCTGTTGGCAAGGCCCATCAGGTTCAGTTGTGAGGCAGTGCTGTCGGCAAGGTAGTGGTGTAGCCCTGGCCATCAGATTCAATCGTGAGGCAGTGCTGTCGACCAAGCCCATCATGTGCAGTCGTGAGGCAGTGTGGTCGGCCAGGCCCATCGTGTGCTGCCATCAGGCAGTGTGATCGTCCATGCCCATCGGGTTCTGTGGTGAATCAGTGCAGTTTGCCAGGCCCATCAGGTGCAGTCGTGAAGCAGTGCGGTCGGCCAGGCCCATCAGGTGCGATCGTGAGGCACTGCTGTGAGCCGAGCCTATCTAGTGTGGTCATGAGGCAGTGCTGTCGGCTTGGTCCATCAGGTGCAATTGTGGGGCAGTGCTGTCGGCCAGACCCATGACGTGCGGCCATGAGTCAGGGCGGTCGGCTAGGCCCATCGTGTGCTGTCATCAGGTTGTGCGGCCTGCCAGGCCCATTGTGAGCTGTCATCAGGCAGTGTGGTTGTCCAGCCCCATCGTGTGCTCTCATCAAGCAGTGAGGTTGGCCAGGTCCATCAGATTCAATCGTGAGGCAGTGCTGTCCGCCAAGCCCATGAGGTGCGGTCATGAGTCAGTGTGGTCGGCTGGGCCCATCGTGTGCTGTCATCAGGTCGTGCGGTCTGCCAGGCCCATTGTGTGCTGTCACCAGGCAGTGTGGTTGGCCAGCCCCATCGTCTACTCTCATCAGGCAGTGAGGTCGCTCAGGCCCATTGGGTCCTGCCGTGAATCAGTGCAGTTGGCCTGTCCCATCAAGTGCGGTTGCAAAGCAGTGTGGACGGCCAGGCCCATAAAGTGCAGTCATGAGGCAATGTGTTTGGCCAGGTCCATCAGATCCATTAGTGATGCAGTGGAGTTGGTCAGGCCCTTCTGATGTAGTTGTGTGGTTGGAGCGGCAAGGCCCATCAGCTTCAGTCAGAAGAGCCAATCAGGAGAAACAGTGTGGTCGTCCAGGCCAATGAGGTGTGGTCGTGATAAGTGGGGTCATCCACGCCCATCAGGTGCAGTCTTGAGGCATTACTGTCGGACAGGCGCATGAGGTGCAGTTTTGTGACAGTGCTGTCGGCCAGGCCCATCAGGTGCGTTCGTGAAGCATTGCAGTCGGCCAGGACCACCACATGCAGTTGTGTCACAATACGTAGGCCTGGCTCATCAGTTGCGGTTATAAGGCAGTGCTGTCAGCCACGCCCATCATGTGCGATCGTGAGGCAGTGTTGTCAGCCATGCCATCATGTGCGATCCTGAGGCTGTGTTGCCGGCCATCAGGTGCGGTCATGAGGCACTGCTGTTAGCCAGTTCCCTCGGGTGTGGTCTTGTGTTAGTGCCTTCGGCCATCCCAATTGGTTGTGGTCATGACACAGTGTGGTTGGCTAGACTCATCAGGTGTGGTTGAGGCAGTGTAGTTGGCCAAGCCCATGGGGTGTGGTCGTCAGGCAGTGAGGTTGCCGGCCATCAGGTGCGGTCATGAGGCACTGCTGTTAGCCAGTTCCCTCGGGTGTGGTCTTGTGTTAGTGCCTTCGGCCATCCCAATTGGTTGTGGTCATGACACAGTGTGGTTGGCTAGACTCATCAGGTGTGGTTGAGGCAGTGTAGTTGGCCAAGCCCATGGGGTGTGGTCGTCAGGCAGTGAGGTTGGCCAGGCCCATCAGTAGCTTACATCAGGCAGTGCAGCCGGCCAGGCACACCAGTTGTGGTTGTGAGGCAGTGCGTTTGGCAAGGCCTATCAAGTGCAGTCGAGAGGCAGTGCGTTCGGCCTAGCCCATCAAGTGCAGTCGAGAGGCAGTGCGTTCAGCCAGGCCCATCAAGTGCAGTTGAGAGGCAGTGCATTCGCCCAGGCCTATCGAGTGCAGTTGAGAGGCTGTGCGTTCACTCAGGTCCATCAAGTGCAGTCGAGAGGCAGTGGATTTGGTGAAGTCAATCAGGTGTGGTTGTGAGAAAGTGTGCTCATACAGGCCAACTAGGTGGGATCGTGAAGAAGTGCGGTAAGCCAATCGATATCAGGTGTGGTCGTGAGGCAGTGCTGTTGGCCCAGCCCATCAGGTGCGGTTATGAGGCAGTGCAGTCAGTCAGGCCCATCAGTCGCAGTAGTGAGGCAGTGCTGTCAGCAAGGCCCATCAGGTGCTGTCGTGAGGCAGTGCTGTCAGCAAGGCCCATCAGGTGCTGTCATGAGGCAGTGCTGTCAGCAAGGCCCATCAGGAGCAGTCATGAGGTAGCGCTGATGGCAAGTCCCATGAGGTGCAGTCGTGAGGCAGTGCTGTCTGCAAGGCCCATCAAGTGCAGTCAAGGGGCAGTTCGTTCAGCCAGGCCCATTAAGTGCAGTCGAGAGGCAGTACGTTCGGCCAAGCCCATGAAGTGCAGTCGAGATTCAGTGCATTAGGACAGGCCCATGAAGTGCAGTCGTGAGCCAGTGAATTCTGCCAAGCCCATCAGGTGCAGTCGTGAGGCAGTGCTGTTGGCAAGGCCCATCAGGTTCAGTTGTGAGGCAGTGATATCGGCCAGACCCATGAGGTGCGGCCATGAGTCAGTGCGGTCGGCTAAGCCCATCGTGTGCTGTCATCAGGTTCTGCGGCCTGCCAGGCCCATTGTGTGCTGTCATCAGGCAGTGTGGTTGTCCAGCCCCATCGTGTGCTCTCATCGAGCAGTGAGGTCGGCCAGGCCCATCAGATTCAATCGTGAGGCAGTGCTGTCCGCCAAGCCCATCAGGTGCGGTCATGAGGCAGTGTGGTTGGCCAGGCCCATTGGGTGCTGCCATCAGGCAGTGTGGTCGGCCAGGCCCATAAAGTGCAGTTGTGAGGCAATGCATGCAGTTAGGTCCATCAGATCTGGTAGTGATGCAGTGGAGTTGTCCATTCCCATCAGATGTAGTCGTGTGGTTGGAGCGGCCACTCCCATCAGGTGCAGTCAGAAGGGCCAATCAGGTGATTCAGTGTGGTTGTCCAGGCCAATGGGGTGTGGTCGTAATTAAGTGGGGTCACCCAAGCCCATCAGGTGCGGTCTTGAGGCAATACTGTCCGACAGTCACATGAGATGCAGTTGTGTGACAGTGCTGTCGGCCAGGCCCATCAGGTGCGTTCGTAAAGCATTGCAGTCGGCCGGGACAACCACGTGCAGTTGTGTCACAATACGTAGACCAGGCTAATCAGTTGCAGTTGTGAGGCAGTGCTGTCAGCCACGTCCATCATGTGTGATCATGAGGCAGTGGTGTCAGTCACGCACATCATGTTCGATCGTGAGGCAGTCCTGTCAGCCTTGCCCATCATGAGCGATAGTGAGGCAGTGCTGTCAGCCATTCCCATCATGTGTGATCGTGAGGCAGTGCTGTTGGCCTGGCCCATCAGCTGTGGTCGTGAGCCAGAGCTGTCAGCTAGGGTAATCGGTTGTGGTCTTGAGAGAGTGTGTTCCACCAGGGTCTTTGGGTTCTGTAGTAACACAGCATATTCAGCCAGTCTCATCAGGTGAGGTCGTGAGGCAGTGTGTTAGGCCTGGCCCATTGGGTGAAGTTATCAGGTGCAGTCGTGAGGCAGTGCTGTCGGCAAGTCCCATCAGGTGCAGTCGTGGGGCAGTGCTGTCGGCAAGACCCATCACGTGCAGTCGTGAGGCAGCGCTGTCAACAAGGCCCATCAGGTGCAGTCGTGAGTCAGCGCTGTCGACAAGGCCCATCAGGTGCAATCGTGAGGCAGTGCTGTCGGCAAGGCCTATCATTTGCAGTCGTGAGGCAGTGCTATCTGACAGGCGTATCAGGTGTGGTCGTGAGGCAGTACTGTCACACTGGCCCATCAGGTGCAATCGTGAGACAGTGCTGTCAGCCAAGCCCATCAGGTGCAGTTGTGAGGCAGTGCAGTCGTGAGCATCAGGTCCGGTCTTAAGGCAGCCAGTCCGCCAGGCCCATCATGGGCTGTCATCAGGCAGTGCAGTCGGGCAGGCCCATCATGTGCTGTCATCAGGTCTTGCATTCTGCCAGGCCCAACGTGTGCTATCACCTGGCTGTGCAGTCTGCAAGGACTATCGGGTGCGTCTGTGCAGCCCGCAAGGCCCATCGGGTGCATCTGTGCAGCCCGCACGGCCCATCCGGTGCGTCTGTGCAGCCCACAAGGCCCATCGGGTACGTCTGTGCAGCGCCCAAAGCCCATCGGGTGCGTCTGTGCAGCCTGCGAGGCCCACTCTGTGCGTCTGTGCAGCCCGCGAGGCGCATTGGGTGCGTATGTACAGACCGCGAGGCCCATCGGGCATCGGGTGCGTCTGTGCAGCCCACGAGGCTCATTGGGTGCGTCTGTGCAGCCCGCAAGGCTCATTGTGTGCGTCTGTGCAGCCCGCGAGGCCCTATGGGTGCGTCTGTGCAGCCTGCGAAGCCCTATGGGTGCGTCTGTACAGACCGCGAGGCCCATCGGGCATTGGGTGCGTCTGTGCAAGGCCCATCGGGTGCGTCTCTGCAGCCCGCAAGGCCCATTGGGTGTTTCTGTGCAGCCCACAAGGCCCATCGGATGCATCTGTGCAGCCTGCGAGGCCCATCGGGTGCGTCTGTGCAGTCCGCGAGGCCCATCAGGTGTGGTCGTTACACAGTGCAGTCCACCAGGGACATCAGGTGCGGTCATGAGGCAGTGCTGTCGGCCAGGCCCATCAGGTGCGGTCATGAGGCACTGCTGTCGATCAGGCCCATCAGGTGTGGGTCGGCGATCCACTGCGGTCAGCCAGGCGCCTCTGGTGAGTCGGCGATGCATTGCAATCAGGCAAGCCCATCAGGTGTGTGTCAGTGAGGCACTCCGGTCGGCCAAGAGGATCAGGTGCGGCAGCGAGGCCAGTACCATCAGGTGTGGTGGCGAGGCAGATAGGAAAGCCAGGTTCATCAGTTTCGGTTGGAGAAATGAAGCAGTGCGTTCTTCCATGTCCATTATGTGAGGCATTGAGGCTGTACGTTCAGTCAGGCACATTATATGAGGAACTCAGGCAGTGTGTTCGGCAAGGCCCATCAAGTGCAGTCCCAAGGACATGCCGATGTCCAGGCCTATCTCGTGCTGTTGTGAGGCCGTGCTGCCAGCCGAGTCCATCAGGCGCAGTAGACGAGGCCCATAGGGTGCAATAGAGCAGGCACATTGTGTGCGATAGTCCAGGCCCATGTGGTGTGCGGAGGCGAGGCGGTGTGGCGCGGTCGGCCAGACCCATGTGGTGTGCGGCGACGAGGCGGTGCGGTGCGGTCGGCCAGGCCCATGTGGTGTGCGGTGGTGTGGTGGTGCGGTGTGGTCGGCCATGCCCATTGGGTGTGGCAGCTAGGCCCATCGGGTGTGATGGCCAGGCCCATTGGGTGTGGCGGCCAGGCCCATCGGGTGTGGCGGCCAGGCCCATCGGGTGTGGCGGCTAGGCCGATTGGTTGCGGAGACAAGGCGGTGCGGTTTTCCACCCCCATAGGGTGCGGCTGCGAGGTGGTTCGGTCGGCCAGGCACATCAGGTGCGGCAGCAATGTGGTGCGGTTGGCCAGGCCCATCGAGCCTGTAAAAAACAATGGAATTTCTATCAAAAAGCCCTGTCTTTAAACTGGATGAATCTGTTTGTTGATAGTTCACGAATGAATTACGGATGATTTCCACTTAAGCTTCACCATATGTTCCACACAAAGCACTCTTTTGTTATGTTTTTGAGCACCTCTGCCATAAACTTCCAATGCTGCATGAAGAGTAGCCCCAGAATTGAGTAAAGTGCTTCACTTATTAGTGTTTATCGAAGACAGGTGTGATTAAAGGTCGTCTGTTTTCCAGTGTAACTTCAAGCAACAACCTGTCGGCCTAGAATGTAACAGCAGAGAAGGCTGTGCGACGGCGGTAGCTACTTGTATGCTTACTAGAACTATACGACAACAGGTGTGTCCCCAATATGAAGAGAATGTAAGCACCACTTCGACTAACTGTTGTCTCACTAGAAGATGAGCCATGACTTGTCAAATGTATTACGTGCTTCAATGGAAATTGTAGGTATTGAAGGACATTGATTATTTTTATGTCACAATTTGCTTGCAACACATCTTTGTAAATCAGCTAAGTTAAGTATTGTCAACTGAATTTACTGTAATGAACTCCACTGATACGGTATATATTAAAAACAGAGATTCCAGGACATACCAAGCGGGAAAGCGCCGGTAGACAGGCACAATAAAATAATACACAAACACACACACACAACATTTCGAGCTTTTGCAACCGGCGGCTGCTTCATCAGGAAAGAGGGAAGGAAGAGGAAAGACGAAAGGATGTGGGTTTTAAGGGAGAGAGTAAGCAGTCATTCCAATCCCAGGAGCGGAAAATCTTACCTTAGGGGAGAAAAGGATAGGTATACACTCGCAGACACACACACATATACAGACACAAGCAGACATATTTCAAGGCAAAGAGTTTGGGCAGAGATGTCAGTTGATGCGGAAGTGCAGAGGCAAAGATGATGTTGAATGACAGGTGAGGTATGAGTGGCGGCAACTTGAAATTAGTGGAGATTGAGGCCTGGTGGATAGCAACATTACCGCTGCTATAAAATCCACTGTTCCAAGTTCACAAACATTTCGTGTAAACTCGTGAATACTATTTCACAGCTTCAG
Organism: Schistocerca gregaria; assembly: GCF_023897955.1. Taxonomy (NCBI): domain Eukaryota; kingdom Metazoa; phylum Arthropoda; class Insecta; order Orthoptera; family Acrididae; genus Schistocerca; species Schistocerca gregaria. The sequence continues at coordinate 48,539,282 of NC_064927.1, forward strand.
TTCCTTTCACCCATTAAACAACCATCTCAGCTATTTCTAACAACTTTCGTTTTATAGCCATTCCCGTTTTTCCCAGATAACCGATCATTTTTAGCAGCTTCCCACAGGTTTAAACGTTATTATTTCTTCATCAAACAATTGTTAGCCGCATTTCCATAACCTGCCAGTACATTACCAGTCCTTTCAATACATTTACACGCACTTTTTAGAAATTTTTTTCGAGATTTTTATAAAAAAAAATTAAAATTTTTTTTCGTAATTTTCCTGAATTTCCCCAATCTTTTGGAGACAACAAAACTACCTAACCTTTGCACCCATTGTTGTTAACCAATCTCAGTTAAGCAGAAGCTCATCTCAAACCAACACTTTTTCGACTTTTTTCACACCTTTAGCTCTCCCTATATAAATTTCTATTTATTTTCACTTTAACCTCATATTACCTTTTCCACCTTCTAATGCCATGTCAACCTCACAACATCCCTACAACGACCCCATTAAATTTTATTTACATTCACTCTGCAAACATGCCTTCACCCTAGCCAGATTACGCTCCCATATTTGATTTACTCAGGTTCTCTGACATTTGGCATTACCCCCAAAGGCCTCACAATTAAAGTTCCCATTTCTGGCTGCAATCCTCCTTTCCATCAGTCCTTATACCAGTTTCAAACTATACAATCCATAGCCCCCACCCGCCTAATCCTTCACCTATAAATTGACTCAGCCAATGAACACACCCGTCAACTCCTATCCCAAATAAAAGTCCTCAATCTCTCCTCTCCCACATCCACACCGGCTCTTCATAGCATCGTCCTACAGGCCAACCGCAAATTAGAACAGCATGCCACCCTCCACCTCAAAAAACTATCCAATCTCCTGGTTTCCCACCTCTGGAAAGGCAACTCACTCACCCTCCACAACCTTTCCAACAAACCTCAACCTCCTCTCATTGCACACAGACCCAGTCTCTCCCATCTACTCAATCTCCCACTTCCAGCTCCACTCCCCCCAACACCTAAAAATTCTAGTCAACACAATCTTAAACCACAACACCCCAATTCAGTAGTTTACATTTCATCCAAACCTCTCTCCCAATCCGAAACCTCTGTCCTATCCAAAGGCCTCACCTTCAACCCCACTCCTAGGTTCAACCAAACTGCCCTTGCCAAAGATATACTGTCCTACACTCATAGTCTCTGCTGGAAATATCACTTTACCACAAAGAAAAATAATCCTGATCCCACTCCTAATGATCCAACTCCCAAGACACTATCCAAATTAAACGGTGCCCGGAACAGTTCCATCCTCCGTCACAGCGGGACCCACCTCCTCTTCCTCAAAATAACCCTCTCCAAACCTTCCAGGAATTTCTCACTTCCAGCCTTGCCTCTCAATCTTTCTTGAAAAACCTTAATACTACTCCCAACATCACCACAGCCGAAGCCCAGGCTATCCGTGATCTGAAAGCTGACCGATCCATCATCATTCTTCCGGCTGACAAGGGTTCCACGACCATGGTACTTCATTGTCGGGAGTATGTGGCTGAGGGACTGCATCAGCTTTCAGACAACTCTACATACAAAGTTTGCCAATGTAATCCCATTCCTGATGTCCAGGCGGAGCTTCAAGGAATCCTCAGAACCTTAGGCCCCCTACAAAACCTTTCACCTGACTCCATCAAACTCCATCAAACTCCTGACACCACTGACACCTCGCACTCCTACCTTCTACCTACTCCCTAAAATTCACAAACCCAAACATCCCGGCCGCCCCATTGTAGCTGGTTACCAAGCCCCCACAGAACGTATCTCTGCGTACGTAGATCAACACCTTCAACCCATTACATGCAGTCTCCCATCCTTCATCAAAGACACCAAACACTTTCTTGAACACCTGGAATCCTTACCCAGTCTGCTACACCCGGAAACCATACTTGTAACCATTGATGCCGCTTCCCTATACACAAATATCCCGCACGTCCAGGGCCTCGCTGCAATGGAGCACTTCCTTTCACGCCGATCACCTGCCACCCTACCTAAAACCTCTTTCCTCGTCAGCTTAGGCAGCTTCATCCTGACCCACAACTTCTTCACTTTTGAAGGCCAGACATACCAACAATTAAAGGGAACAGCCATGGGTACCAGGATGGCCCCCTCGTATGCCAACCTATTTATGGGCCTCTTAGAGGAAGCCTTCTTGGTTACCCAAGCCTGCCAACCCAAAGTTTGGTACAGATTTATTGACGACATCTTCATGATCTGGACTCACAGTGAAGAACAACTCCTGAATTTCCTCTCCAACCTCAACTCCTTTGGTTCCATCAGATTCACCTGGTCCTACTCCAAATCCCATGCCACTTTCCTCAACGTTGACCTCGATCTGTCCAATGGCCAGCTTCACACATCCGTCCACATCAAACCCAACAACAACCAACAGTACCTCCATTATGACAGCAGCCACCCATTCCATATCAACGGTCCCTTCCCTACAGCCTAGGCCTACGTGGCAAACGTATCTGCTCCAGTCCTGAATACCTGAATCATTACACCAACAACCTGAAAACAGCTTTTGCATCCCACGGCTACGCTCCCGACCTGGTACAGAAGCAAATAACCAGAGCCACTTCCTCATCCCCTCAAACCCAGAACCTCTCACAGAAGAAACCTAAAAGTGCCCCACTTGTGACAGGATACTTCCCGGGACTGGATCAGACTCTGAATATGGCTCTCCAGCAGGGATATGACTTCCTAAAATCCTGCTCTGAAATGAGATCCATCCTTCATCAAATCCTCCCCATTCCACCAAGAGTGTCTTTAGGCCGTCCACCTAACCTTCGTAACTTCTTGGTTCATCACTATGAAATCCCAAAACCACCTTCCCTACCCTCTGGCTCCTACACTTGTAATCACCCCCGATGTAAAACCTGTCCTATGCACCCTCCCACCACCACCTACTCCAGTCCTGTAACCCGGAAGGTGTACACGATCAAAGGCAGAGCCACGTGTGAGAGCACCCACGTGATTTACCAACTGACCTGCCTACAGTGTGATGCTTTCTATGTGGGATTGACCAGCAACAAACTGTCCATTCGCATGAATGGACGCAGCAGACAGTGTTTGTTGGTAATGAGGATCACCCTGTGGCTAAACATGCCTTGGTGCACAGCCGGCACATCTTGGCACAGTGTTACACCGTCTGGGTTATCTGGATACTTCCCACCAACACCAACCTATCCGAACTCCGGAGATGGAAACTTGCCCTTCAGTATATCTTCTCTTCTCGATATCCGCCTATCTACTGGCGCTTTCCAGCTTGGTAAGTCTTGGAACCTTTGTTTTTGTGTTGGAAAATCAACAATGTAATGGGAAAGATAGTTTGCTACTTACCATTAAGATGACATGTTAAGTTACACATATGCACAACTAAGACAGATGCTAGCTAGTGTCCAAAATCTCTGTTTCTTTCCCTGAAAGCTATTGTGCAAGTGTGGTTTAGTTGTGTCTGTCTCTAGCTTAACCTGTCATCTTCAGAGCAAGCAACAATCAATCCACTCACCACCTTGGTGTATGCAAGACTTCATCAGTTAATGGCAGCACATGACAGTTAATGGGTTTGCATACAGATTTGTAGAGTATAGAAGCTTCAAACTTGTGTTTCAGTTGGTATCAGAGTGACAAATTTGATTCACGGCAGTCTGCAGAGTGCACAGTCAGCAGAATGTTGCTTTTCCTTGAGTAATGATGGAAGGATATGATGCAATTTGGTGACTGCTTCACCATTGTGCAGGTTTCATAAGAATGAGTGATAACTATGCAACACATAGAAAAAAAACCAATTACTCTGTCTTCTAATTTGCTGGCACATTTTTTGAGAGAAATTTATGAGTTTCTACTAGTTGTTTTCACTATTTGGCTGAAATTTTGAATGAGGACTGTAGCATATATCCACTCACGTCAGGTGCGGCGGTGAGGATGCGAGGTTGAGCTGTGAGGCAAGCAGTCAGCCAGTTACACCAGCACAGCAGTGAGGGGCGCAGTTGGCCAGGCCCATGAGATGTGGTGGTATGTTGGAACAGTCAGGCAGTGGACTGGGCCCACCATTTTTGCAGACAGTTGGAGCAGTTGGTACATCAGCTGCAGTGGCAGGGTTCTTAATGGCACCTGTAATGTGCAGTTTCGTTAAAAGCTTTTATCATATTGCTGTTCAGGCTGGAGTTAAGGGAGGAAAAGGAGTGTAAATACTGATGCCTTTAATGATGTCAATGAAGAGGTATACTTGTGATGTGATACTCCTGTCAGAGAAACTAGAGAAAAATATGTGGTTTAAAGTAAAATAATATCCTTGCTAGAGCACTGAAGTACATTAGATGATGTTTGTCATGTTTATGATAAGATAGATGTGTTAATAATGGTATTTTTTTGTGTATGTGTGGTTATACTAGTCTTGTTTAAATGTGTCTGTGCATCACAATCATCAAAATGTAGTGAGGAGTATGAAGCACGTGAGTAAAATGAATCTGTAGTAAGGAAATTAATAATGTGGATTAGAGGAAGTGTAACATGAAGTTGTGATGGTTAGAAACCCATCTTTGAAGTTATTTCTTTTGCAGATGCACTGCTACAGTCAACAAGGCTGTATGGAAAGAATTTGATGAAGTAGTTGACAAAAAACTACATATAAGGAACTACTTTGTTTGTTGAGATGTAACACCTATGTAACTTCAGTAATATATATTATTTGTGGTAGTGTAAGTAAAAGATATAACGAAATTATAACTCACTGAACAGGTAATAACACTTATATTGTTGCTTACACATACTGTTTTCAAAGTAATGTAATGCTCAAATTATTTATGCAGTTGAGACACAAGTACCCAACATCAAAAAGCAATTAATTACTCATCACTTCCAACAAATGAATTAAATGGTTAGTATTCCAACAAGAACCACAAGAATGTGTTCTTTAGTAATAAAGTAATGTTCAGGAGTAGCTCCCATTCCCATATTCCGTCAGTGAGGAGTATAAATTTGTATTGTGTTAAGAGTACATTTTGTTTTGCTAATATAGAGCATTTTTTAATTTTCCATTAGCTGAAACGGTAATTTATTACAACCATAGACTCTGACAAAAGTGTTTGGGGGATAGGCAGACATGCAACCTTGACTAATGGGCGCTAGTAGAGAGAGAGTGTGAGAGAGAGTGTGAGAGAGTGAGTGTGAGAGAGAGTGAGTGTGAGAGAGAGTGAGTGTGAGAAAGAGTGAGTGTGAGAGAGAGTGAGTGTGAGAGAGAGTGAGTGAGAGAGAGAGAGAGAGTGTGAGAGAGAGAGAGTGTGCTAGAGAGAGAGTGAGAGAGAGAGAGAATGTGTGAGAGAGAGAGTGTGTGAGAGAGAGAGTGTGAGAGAGAGAGTGAGAGAGAGAGAGAGAGTGTGACAGAGAGAGAGAGAGAGAGAGAGTGTGTGAGAGAGAGGGGGTGAGAGAGAGAGAGAGAGAGTGTGAGAGAGAGAGAGAGTGTGAGAGAGAGAGTGGGTGAGAGAGAAGGGGTGAGAGGGGGTGAGAGGGGAGGTGAGAGGGTGGGTGAGAGGGGGTGAGAGGGGGGTGAGAGGAGGGTGAGAGGGGGATGAGAGGGGCGTGAGAGGGGTGAGAGGGGGTATTAGAGGGGTGAGTGGGGGTGAGAGGGGGTGAGAAGGGGGTGAGAGGGATGGTGAGAGGGGGTGAGAGGGAGGTGAGAGGGTGGGTGAGAGGGGAGTTGAGAGTGCTGGTGAGAGGGGGGATGAGAGGGGGGTGTGGGAGTGAGGGGGTGAGTGAGTGAGGGAGTGAGGGAGTAAGAGAGTGAGAGAGTGAGAGAGTGAGAGAGTGAGAGTGAGAGAGTGAGAGTGAGAGTGAGAGAGATTTTTTGAAGGGGGAGAGGGGGGGATATCAATGTTCAAAGTCCAAAACAGAGTGTGCATTCTAAATCTGTATAGTACATTGTGTATAAGTTATAAAGCTTATCATATATTGAACAATGTGCCAAGTTTGAATCTAAACCTACGCCCAGTGAACCTCTGTGAGATTCATGATATGAATATTAATTTGTTTGTTTAACAACTGTTGTATATAGACAGATAAAGGATTAAATAAAATTGTCACACACTTTCATAATGAGGTATGATGACCAACACTAGCTTCTACAATTTAGAATTTCTAAAATTTACAGTATTATGAAGACAATAGATGCTAATATCATAGTTTTAGTATAAGATCTGGACAGCTGGCTATCAAAGATACAGCGAGGAAATCCCCAGTAGGCAGTTAATTAAATCAAGGCATGTAAATTCTCTCTAACGAATGCATCTAAACTACATCAAATACCCAATTGTACACTATCAAGGAGGTTATATAATACAAAGCCTTTGAAAATATAGGGACAAAATCGTTTTTTGGTAAAAATCAGTGGCTTATTTAAATGTGCAGAATGATATCAGCTATTTACGAATGGTGAAGTTAAGGGCATTGTGAAGTGTTACTTAAACCAAAGTGGTAAATTAGAGGAGAAATCAGTAGACGATAGCCCTAGATAGGAGAGGGTAAAAAATCTGCTGTCAAGTAACAATGACCTTTCTGTACATTAGAGTAAAAATGGAAAGCTGAAGTGAACAGAGATGTTATGGCAGACTATTTCAAATATTTGGAGGGGACTGTAAGAGGTGTTCCACTGAGTCCCATGGCCAACTTCACCGATGACCTAGGCAATGTCATAGTGTTGGTCAAGAGCACATGTCAATACTGACACAGAATCACAGATACATCCAAACCAAGCAAGCCTACAATGAAGTTGAAAGAAGATGTTTTTAGATGAGTAAGGATGATATTTAAAACTCTAAGGCACTGGCACCTCATGAACTAACATATGGTATTTAATAACGAGTATCGAGATTTGTTTTGAGGAACATCGTACTGTCTTAATAAAGCATTAGTACATTCAGAGGTTGAATATTAATAAAGCATTTTGGGAATAAAAAAACAGTAATTGGCTAACAGCTGAATGAATATAAGTGTATTTTTCTTAGTAAAATGCTGTTAGAAGTGTTTAATGTGTTCCAGTTCACCTCCACACATATTTTAAACGCAATTATTATTCAAAATATTCAGTGTTTCCGAATAGTCCCCGATCCTGCTGTGATTATGAACACAGTTTGGATTTAAATTTAAGGAAGAGTTCTGGTAGAGAATTTTCATCATTGCAAAACACTGATATAAGATAAGCTGAAAATAATGTACTTGAGATTTCGCAGTTGTAGTGCAGTATTTAGACAATTCCCACTGAAAACTTTATTTTCTGTTCTAATTAAACTCAAATTATGGAACTTGTACACAGATAATTCACAGTTTATATGTACAAATTAGTTACATAAACCTTATTACTTTGCTAACTATGCATTCATTACATAAACCAAATCATTGCCTGAACATATAAACCCTCAAATTCCACAACCTAGTTATTTTATAAACAAATACGTAGTTACACAAAATATCTTTACATGAGTTTATAAATATGTCTTTCCTAAAAAACTAATCTTCAGAGTGCCATCATCAGTAACACTTGCAACATCTATGTATTGAGTCTCCAGTCATTTTGTGAGTATATGTTGTCATATAGTAACATTCGTACCTAGAGAGTACACAATTAAGATGTTGATGCAAGTTTCTGTCCTAACAGATCAATTTAGGCAAAAAGAATATAAAACACTGACCACTACAATTTTTGGCACAATTGAATATACCAGTGTCATTTTTTTAGTCCAACAAAATGTCTTATGATGTATCTGTGAGAACATGAACAGTGTTTACCTACTTACAATTAGTGGATGTGTTTTGAGAATTAGTGCAACATTAAATATTTATGGTAACTGTAATAATGAACAGTGTTCAACTTAGTATTTCTATAGAAAGTAAATTATGAGGTGACTTATGTTGTCACTGAAACTGTCACTGGATGGGTTGTCCAAACTGCTTCTTTTGATCTACACATTCACTGAAGACACAAACTGATACACCTGCCTAATAGCATCATACCATTGAGGGCCCCATGCAAGTATGCAGAAATACCACAACACAACATGGCATGGACTCAACGTGAGGGAATTGACACCATGAATCCTGCAGTGCTGTCCACATAAATTTGTAAAAGTGTGAGGGGTTGGAGACACTTGTGAACAGCACATTGCAAGGTATCACAGATATCCTCTATAATGTTCATGTCTGAGGAGTTTGGCAGACAGAGCATTTCTGGAGCCACACTATAGCAATTTCAGACATGTGGGGCATCATGTTGTCCACCTGTAATTGCCCAATTCCATAAAAACACACAATGTACATGAGTGAATGCAGGTAATCAGACAGGATGCTTATGTATGTGTCACCTGTCAGATCATATTTGGACATATCAGGGTTCCCAAATCACTCCAACATCACCCACCACACACCATTAAAGAGCCCCCATCAGCTTGAAGAGTCCCTTCATGACATGCACAGTCAATGGATTCATGAGGTTACATCCATACACGTACATGTCCAGCGGCTTGATACAATTTGAACTGAGGCTCGTCTGACCAGGCACGATGTCTCCAGTCATGAACAGTCCAATGTCAGTGTTGACAAGCCCAGGAATTGTGTAAGGCTTTGTATTGTGCATTCCTCAATGGTACATGAGAGGCCCTTTGGCTCCAAAAGCCCATACTGATGATGTTTTGAGGAATGGTTCACACGCTGACACTTGATGGCCCAGCATTGAAATCTGCAGCAATTTGTGGAAGGGCCACATTTCTGTCATATTGAAAGATTCTCTTCAGATGTCATTAGCCCCGTTTTTCCAGAATCTTTTTCAAGCCACAGAACTGATGTTTTAGCGGATTCTTAATATTCACAGTACACTCAGAAATGGCCGTATGGGAAAATCGCACTTCATTGCTACCTTGGAGATGCTGTGTTCCATCATTTGTGCACCAACTAGAACACCGCTTTCAGACTCAATCAAATCTTGAAAATGTGCCATTGTAATAGCAGTAACTGATCTAGAAACTGTGCCAGACACTTCTTGTTTTACATAGGCATTGCCGACTGCAGCACCATATTCTCCTGTTTATGTATCGCAGTATTTGAATACACATGCCTAAACCAATTTCTTCGGCATTTCAGTGTACAAGTGTTAGGCGACTAGTCATCATCCAAACTGTCTATTTAAAGTTAGTCAAAATATATTTTGTTATGATTTTATGGCACAAAACTCCCGACGATGAGTTCAGTAGGAAGAGGTCCAAGCACAAGGAAGAGCTTTCTCGTCCAGCAATTTATTATTGGAAATGTCGACCAATGTGGGTGCCATGAAAGAGCAATATGCTGACATGAAACACACTGTAGATCGGTGAAGTGAAGCATGCAAGTAGCTGGCCGATGAAGAGAGACTGCATCCTTTGGCTGCTATATTGGCTGCCTTATTTCCACAGATACCAACATATCCTGGGATACAGAGGAATGCCACAGAGACTCCCCCCCCCCCCCCCAAATGGAGCAAGTGGAGGCAGTCCAGAATCTGGTAGACCAGAGTGTGGACAGGGTTGAGAGCTTGGAGACTGAGGAGAGATCTGAGGGAGTCTGAGCACATAACGTACTGTATCCGCTGATGGCGATGGATGTATTGGACAGCCTGGAGAACAGTGTAAAGCTCTGCAGTATAATCTGAACACTGGTTAGGAAGGCAAAATTGATTTGGGGTGTTGCCAACAAGGCAGAGGAGGACCACTCGGTCTGCTCCCCAGGAGGGGCAATTCAGGACATGGAGGGTGTTGAGGGGTCACAGACAGCGAGCCGAAATATAGGAAATGTGGGAGGACCAGCACAGCTTTCTGTCAAACATAAGACCCAAGAATTTAGTGACATCCAAAAACGGAAGGTTGACAGGTCCTAGATGTAAGGAAGGTAGAAGAAACTCTGTATGATGCCAAAAATAAACACAAACGGTCTTACTGGGAGAAAAGCGGAAACCTGTTATGATGCTCCGAGAGTGGAGGCGATTGAGACATCCTTGAAGACGTCATTCAAGAAGGTTGGTCCGTTGAGAGCTATAGCAGATCGCAAAATTGTCCACAAAGAGGGAGCCCGAGACATCGGGAAGGAGACAGTCCATAATTGGAATTATGGCAATGGCAAACAGTAAAACACTTAGCACGGAGCCCTGGGTACCCCGTTCTCTTGGGAGAAAGTACGGGAGAGAGTAGTGTTCACCCACACTCTAAATGTGTGCTCTGCCATAAATTCGCAGCCAACCTCGAAAGCCCGAAGAGAAGTGTGCGGAGGATGCCCGTCCTCCAACAGGTATCGTATGCTCTCTCCAGATCAAAAAATACCGCTACTGTTTGGCGTTTCCAGAGAAAATTGTTCATGATTTACGTGGAGAGAGCAACAAATGGTCAACTGCAGAATGATGCTTTTGGAAACTGCATTGGGCAGGTGTTAAAAAACTGTGAGACTCCAGCCACCAGGCCAAACGGCAATTCACCATACGCTCTAAAACCTTACATACACTCCTCGTGAGCAAAATGGGGCAATAGCTGGAGGGGAGATGTTAGTCCTATCCAGGTTTCGGAACAGGAACAATGATAGCTTCCTGCCATCCTCTGGGAAAAGTACTGTCAGTCCAAATTCGATTATAAAGGTGAAGGAGGTAGCGGAGACTATGGTATCATAAATGCAGAAACATTTGGATGTGGATACCATCCGGTCCTGGGGTGGAAGATCGAGAATAAGAGAGTGCATGTTGCAGTTCCTGCGTGGAGGAAATAGTATTGTAGATTTCGCAATTTTGAGAGGAGAAGGCAAGAGGTTGCACTTCCACTGCATGTTTCTTCGGGAGAAACGCTGGTGGGTAATTTGAAGAGCTCGAAATCTCAGCGAAGTGTTGACCCAATGAATTAGAAATTGCAATGGAGTCCACTAATTTATCATCCATGACATTGAGTCCAGAGACCGGGGAGAAACTAGGAGCTCCAGATAACTGCCAAATCTGACTACAAACTTCCGAGGAGGGAGTTTACATGTTAGAAAAGGTAGTAAAGAAGTCCCAGCTTGCCTTCTTGCTGTCATGGATGACGCGACGACATCATGCATGGAACTGCTTCTAGTGGATACAGTTGGCCAAAGTAGGATGGTGTCTGAAAATGTGAAGAGCATGTCGCCGCTCATGTATTGCGTTACGGCTTGCCTCATTCCACCAAGGAACTGGGGGGTACCGGGGCATTCCAGAGGTCCAAGGTATTGAACATTCCACAGCTGTAAGAATAACTTCTGAAATATGAGTGACCTCATTGTCAATGCTAGGAAAGTGATGATCATCAAATGTTGCTAGAGACGAAAAAAGTGTCCAATCGACTTGGGAAAACTTCCAGTGTCTCAGGCGCATATATGGCAGTTGTGGTTTCAATCGAAGGACACATGGAAAGTGGTCACTCAAGTGTGTATCAACATGGCTGAACCATTTGAAGTGTCGGGCTAGCGGAACTATACCGACCGAAAGGTGCAAGTGAGAGAAATTTGTCGTGGAGGCAGACATAAAGGTAGGGTCCCCATTGTTGCGGCAAACAAGATCTGCTTGGTGGAAGGCGTCTATCAATATGATCTATGCGGACTAGGATGCAAAGATCCCCAAAGTGGGTGGTGGGCATTGAAGTCCCCAACTAGCAAATAGAGGGGTGGAAGTTGACCAAGAAGAGGAAGGAACTGGGGGGAAGGGGCCTCGTGCCATTGGTGTGGATGATGGAATGTAGACAGTACAAAGAGAGAAGTTGTATCCAGAAAGTGAAAGATGGACAGCGACAGCTTGGCAGGAGGAGTTTAAGGTGATTGGGTGATAATGGACAGTATCATGGAGAAGAATCATGAGTCCTCCCTGAGCTGGAGTGCCTTTAACACAGGGATGATCAAATTGGACTTGCTGAAAATGGGGGATAAAAAACGGGCATGGGGACGCATTTTTGTTTCCTGAAGACAGAAGATGACCAGCGAGTAGGATCGTAAGAGGATTGACGACTCATCCCGATTGGCTCGAATGCCACAAATATTCCAATGGATAATGGACATAGGGTGGACAGAAAATGGAAGACTGTGACCAAGGTTGTCGTCAACTCAATGACTGCTCAGAGCTTGCGACCGACAGCATGAAATGGCTTTCAGCTGAAGGCTGAAGATATTGATCCATAGATTGTTCGGAAGCAGCTCCTGCCACCAGTGATCAGTCGGTTGATTGGCCGGCAGCAGTGCGCCTCGGCAACACAGAAGACGGACGAGGGCAGTTACCGCCAGGTGGTGCTGTAGATGAGACATGCTGTGGCAGAGAAGGAGAGGAACTGGGTTTCTTATTAGCCTTCTTTGAAACAGGATGATTAGATGAAGGAGGAACCAATGGTTGTGAAATTGGGGTACTTAAAAAATCTTCAAGACTAGGCTCTTTTTTGGAAGTCTGGGTGTCTGATTTTGGGGCTCGAGATTGAGCAGAACCCAATGAAGGTTGAGCCATAGAGTGAGCAGGTGAGAGTGGGGAGGTTGAACGGGTGATCTTTGTGCTGCGAGATCTGATGAACATGGCACTAAAGGTGAGATCACAAGTCTGAGTGGCTGCCTCCTTTGTTGGCCGCGGAGAGGCAAGGACAGTGCTGTATTTACCGTGTGAGGCACAGTGGGCTTTTGATTGGTGAATAACTTTCGAGCAGGAAATGTCGACACCTTTTCCTTCTCTCTGATTTCCTGAATGAGCTGTTCATCTAATAAAATAGGGCAATCTCTAGAGAAAGCAGCATGGTCACCCATACAGTTGATGCAATGAGGGGATGGAGGTGGAGAAGCACCCTCATGGGACTCATTGCCACACAACGCATTTGGCCAGATTGGAGCAGGAGTGGCTGGTATGATTGAACCGCTGACTCCGATAGCAATGTGTAGGGCTCGGAAGGTAAGGGCAAACGGAAATTATCTCAGAGCCCACATTTATGTTGGATGGAAGTTGAACTCTGTCAGATGTCAACAAGACAGTTCGAGGTGGAATGATGTACTTGTAAACCCTTTTCGTGACTCGATGAACAGCCATGACACCCTGGTCAGACAGGTAGTGTTGAATTTCCTTGTCAGACAATCTGCCGAGGGAGGGTGTATAAATGACCCCATGTGAGGAATTGTTTAAGTGCGGTACACTTCCACCCGGACATGGAATGTTTGTAGCAGTGAAGTATGCAGCAATATTTGTGCCTGGAGGGCATTGACTGTTTTTAACAAAGTGCCATTTCGTAATCTGGAACAAGAATTTCCAGGACCTACAATTGTGTCAACACCTTTCTGAATAATGAAAGGGTTGACCGTGGAATAGTCATGACCTTCGTCAGACCAAGAAACAACAAGGAACTGTGGCAATGATGGCAGCATAGTCAGTGGCTGAGACTCATTGAAATTATGCTTGTGAGCAGACATAGTAGATGATGAGGAAAGCATTGCGGAAATATCCCCCATGATTACCAGCGTCTCCGATGGCGTGCTCCTCCCTTGTGGGGGCCCATGCTGAGGGCACTCCCGCCTTAGGTGATTGTTCACACCTGAGGTCACACCTGTTGAGAAATGGATTGAGAGACCAATCGGCACATTCGGAAGGTATCAGCTTGGGTAATCACCTCTCCCTGGGCATGGCCGTTACCAGAGGGTATGTTCGTGTCCTACCTGACTACCCGGGGCAGGGAACTATATGTTACCCCGCCACTGGCTATGCATGGGAATGTGTGGGTCGGCCTTCAGACACACACAGGGAGGAGAAAAGAGAAAAGGAAATACAAAGAAAGGGAAGGGAAAGAAGAGAAGTCCCAAACACTGCAGTGGAGAAAAGCGTAAAGAGAAGAGGTAAGGAAAAGAGAACGACAAGGGAAGGACAAAGACTTGCCAGCAGAGAAAGCAAAGAAGGGAGACTGTTTTACATTTTCGAGCATCCCTCTCCAGACGTAGGCACAAAAACACACTCCCAGAGGGGGAGAAATGGAAAAAAGGAGGCAATGGTGAGGGGGGGGGGGGTCAAGATGGGGGATGAGGAAGGATGCAGAAAAGGAAGGTCTGTAGCCTGGAAAGGAAGGAGAGCCACATTAGCTCGAGGTTCTATGCTCACTATGCATGTATCCACAAAAGAGTTGTGGACCCCTTGGGGGGGAGGGGGGGTTATGAAAGTGTGGCCAACTGAAACTATAAGACAATTGTGTTGCCCCCATTATTGTATAACATTCAGAATTGTAAAGACTTCAGTGGAGAGACTATGGACTTATGCCTTACCAAGAAGAATAAACACATGTGGCAGGAGCCAGGCTGGTAATCTTTCAAGCTCATTTTTGACTACATCTTTCTTTTGATGTATTGGCACATATCTGATATGCTAACCTGCAGGCCAAATTTTTGTGGCTCTTAAATTATGAAAATTTGTTTTTGTACTGTGTGTTAAGTGACTGATTCTATTTTTCAGCAGTTAATTGTGTTGCAGTGTTTGGTAAGTGTAAATGTTGCCCATTCGGTTGACAGGAAGTGCTGTGTGTAGATTCTGGTTTGAAATTTCAGTGGAACAAATCTACTGGTCAATTTTTCTCATTTGATGGTAAAGCCACTGGGTAAAAGTGTAGAAAATAATGACCCCATAGTTTTGATGAAATTCAACCCGAACTTCTGTATCATCTGCTCAAAAAATGTTAGAGGAGGTATTCTAGGTGTCAACTTCAATTACTGTTCCAACAAATGCATCAAGGTAAACCTGAAAAATGTGAATGATTAAGGCCAGTGTACATGCTGCCAATGAATTTTACATGCTACCAGTATGGAATCCAAAGCAAATAACATGTTACAAAGGCAGCAACACACAATAGGCTCCCTGAAACAAGATACAGTGGAGGATATTATCAAATATTTTACAGCACTAATGAAATCTTAACATCTAGAACTGAAGCATAATTTAGTAAGAGGGAACGAAGAAAAAATAAACCATAAACAGGACTGAGAGCTCATGACTTGATTTACTGGTATAAATACTGGTGATTAAAAGCAAATTGCCAGAAAAGTGAGTTAATAGAAGAAAGCTACATGTAAATTGTTCTCAAAGTCCAACAGTGCTCAAAGATGATAGCAAATAGTAAAAATGTGCAGTCAATACTAATGCCTCATCTTATACATGTTCTGTGATGTGCACACCACATGTATGCACTCCATGTGATCCACACACATTCACAGTGAGTGCAGGCTGTGTCAGTGTGAGTGGAGCAGTGCAAAGGAGATAATCATATTCACAGTGGAGTAGTGAGTGTTTGTTATGGAAAGTTATGTGACAAGAAAGTCATGGAAACAATGTGTATCACACCAATCATGCAGAAAAATATATTAAAAACAAATCATGCAGAAAAATACTCTGCCTGGACCTGCACACATATCCCTGCCTAATTGTGTGCTGTTCATGCATTACAAGCAGCAGATGCTACTGAGCGCCTCTAGTTTTGTAAGTGGCTATTCACTGAGAACAATTAACAACTTGGACATGGATCTGTTCTTTACTTCTGATTAAGCTTGGTTTCACCTGAGTGGTTATGTCAACTCACAGTATCATACATTATGGGCAGTGAAGAGTCTGTGTAGCTTCCATGAAACACTATTGCATGATAAGAAGGTTGTTCAATTTCCTTTCATCAGACACTGACAATTGTGCATTGCACTGTGAACATTTTTAAGCCATTTGTGGCAGCATCAATAGAGGAGGAAAAGATCTACAGTTACTTCCAACAGGACTGAGCAACTGCTCACACAGCTGGTTGAACCTCGGATCACATCTGCACAGTCTTCATGCCTGACAGAGTTGTTAGCAGACGTCAGTCTGGTCATGGCCCTAGCTGGCTACTCAGTTCATCTGATCTGTAAGTGTGTCATTATTTTGTGTGAGGAGACCACAAGTGTAAGGTGTACCATAACAACCTTCATAGTCTTAAGAAACTGTAGCAGAACATTTCAGATGAAATTCCAGAAATCCAGGTTCTGTGCCATGGGATGAACCGTGGTCACTTTCAGCATCTGTTGTAGTTCAGTTGGTACAGTATTTCCTTTTCTCCAGTGTTTGTTTGTATGCTGGGACTCTGTTCTCCAGGCCACTTTTATTTGTCTCACCCTTTATATGACAATAGTAATTTCTTAAACTTGTGTTTATGCTTAGTAAGAAATAATTAGCTTTTTGAATCCTGTTCAGACTTCAGAGTATTACTTTCCCTTGCACTTTAAATATTATTGGTGATAAAAAAAAAACCATTTGCATTATGCCCTTATGAGCTTTATATCATGACCCCTACAAGCAGGCAATATTGAAAATGTGCACATTTGTTAAAGTTGCTTGTAAAATAATGGAAAACTGAAGATGGAATGTAACAACGTAATGAAAAGGACAAATGCTACTCACTCTATAGCAGAAATGGGACTAAGCATCTCCACTGTATGGTGAGTAGCAACTACCCTTATCATTATATTGTTACTTATTTATTCTTTCTCAAATTACACAAATGATGTCTAAGAAGCCTGAAAAACAATTATTTAAAAGAAATAACACTGGTGTCCACTTTATTTAATGATAACCATAACCTTTCCATCCTTCTCCCATTTCCCCTAATGCTGATGACGATGTAGTAGCAATGTTCCCCCCACTCTCCCCCCCT
The DNA here is from genome assembly GCF_023897955.1 of Schistocerca gregaria. Lineage (NCBI taxonomy): Eukaryota > Metazoa > Arthropoda > Insecta > Orthoptera > Acrididae > Schistocerca > Schistocerca gregaria. The sequence goes on from NC_064927.1 coordinate 48,556,017, forward strand.
TAGGTCATTCTAGTTTTAAACAAAATGGAAGATAATAATGTAGTGTGCAGTGGCCTGAACCACAATTGGAGCAGAAACTCACAGTGCTGTTGCACCGTAGGACTCGTGTTGAACAACTGAGTCAACGAGATGCTGCTCGAAGACTAGTTTTTCTCATTCCAATATTGATCACTCAATATCATAACGCAAAGTTAGAGTTGTTATTGTTACTTATGTGAAGTACAGCATTCCCAGAGTCAAAAGTTAAATTTCCTGTCCCACCCTGTCATCTTACATGAGAATATATAGCACAAGACATCAAATTCAAATGGAATTCCAAGAGAATTTAACGAAAGGATTCAGGACCACATGCAGAAGTAAGTACACTATCACAGCACTGCCAAATAATTGCAATGATGTTGCAAATTCTTAGCTGATCTAGGGACAGCTACTTAGCCAAATGTTTGTGACGCTCATCTTATACAGATGGTATGAGGTGACATGCAAATTCATTTGGTTTTATATGCTGTGTCATCTCCTGATACTTTGTAACATCACATATTTGACAGTCACATGCAACGATACCAAATAGTGATAGGAAACCTCTTATGATTGAACAGACTCAATAGTAACAATAAAAACTAACAATGAATTAGGTTTATTGCATTACAAATGTTTTAAACTAAAAATAAAAGTATCCTGATGACCAGTTGTGCAATGAAAAGGTTTTCTTGGCATTTTGTTACTGAATTCTGTTCTAGTTATTTACAGAGAAAAAAAAAAAAAAGAAAATAAGCTGAAGTGATACACATTGGCAGTACTTTGAAATCTGAACTGGCAACTGCTCTTGCGTTAGATGATGAGATGATCATAATACCATGAAGCAGACATGACACTTTTTCAATCAGCTCTCTACCATTGCTCTGGTCTTGGTTAATGCAGACAGTTCACGACATGAAACACCAAACGAGTGGAAATGTAAGCAAATAATTACCTTCCTAACACCAAAAAATGAAATTTATGACCTCGATCTCACACAGATGTGATAACTATTCAAATTTCTTCATCAGTACCAAAGGATAATCTTATGAGAATTTAGCGCACTCACTCAGTGCCGATCCCAAAAGTGAGTTAATGACCGTGAAGTGCCGAACATCATCAGAAACGTTGCACAGCCTCAACTGCACTAGCAATATGAAGAAATTTATGGACAGCTCATAATGTCCTCATGGCTATTCACAGCCTGCTTCATCTAGCCCTGACTGGAGCTGTGCAATCAGATGCCAAGGTGCCAATCTGGGGGACAGTTTCAAACTGACAGTAGGGTATACCAGGGAAAACTATACATGAGTTGCAAATTTATCCTGTTTGACTTGTGGTTTAAGCTTGTTATAACGAAACTAAAAATGTATGTAAAACTACCTTGTCCAAAATGGAACACAGTGTTCTACTAAACACAGTCATCACCTGAACAAGAGAGGGTAAGATACATAGCCTGATCTCCTTACAGAAAATGTAGCATGAGATACCATCACACCATTCACCATCTCTGTGTTTACTGGTGCCATGGAGGTACCTGTGTTAGTTTAGAATTATGATACAGGCACCATGTTTTGAAAGAACTCAAAACAACTGAACAGACCCACAAAATATGCAAGTATCCACAGGAAAGTAAGGCTAGCTTTTTTCATCAGAATATTAGAGGATAGAGTAACAAGATGAATCATCTTCTTTATCTCTTTGGAAATTTAGTGACCTCTAAAAATAGTGATGTCCTGCATGTATCTCAGTACCAACCCAACACAGGGTTGGATGAATTAAATACTTTACAATTACATTCTAGCATCTTATTCAAGTAAAACTAATGTGGGAAAAGAATTTGTTGTTACGTGCATGAACACAGAACATATAATTAGAGACACTGAGACATGTTGATTTTGTGATAATTAGCACACATGAGTGCATGCTAGTGAAGCAACACTGAAAATTATCTTGTAGAAAAGTTCTTGTAGAATGACTGCTGCACATCTGTCATTTGGATCCTTCCTACAAACACCAGCTTTTCTGAACTGTGCAGGTGGGAGACACCCTGCAATATATTGTACATTCCATAACCATTCTGGCCTCAACCTTTGTTAATCATTGTCCTTTACCCACCTATCCACTTCCCTGGTCCCATTCCACCACTACAAAGCTTCCTACTCCACCAATGCATCCATAGTCTCTTTACTTCTCTGCTTTTCAGAATTTCAACCCCCCACTCCCCCCTCCACAACACCAACTGCCATCCGTCTAACCCGTTAACTCCACTTATCTACCCTAGCCTCTCTCCACCTCGTTCCCGTATACGTCCACACACAGCATATTACCATCTCCCAGTCCAAACCTGCTGTCCCTCCCCCTCCCCCTCCCAGCCACCTTGTTGCTCCCACCATCCAGATCATTTCTCCCATCATGCAACATTACTCACAGTATGGCGTCAGTAGCCATAGACAGTAGTCATTTTGAAGGTATCTTTTCTAAAGGATTATGGTAGGAAAAATATTCTGAGAATCTTATTTGGATTCAACAATTCATTTACACAGTTAATTGCTCATTAGTTTCATTTTCTATAGATCTTTTGCATGATAAATCACTAAAATGTGAAGCTTGTCATATTAGAGTCACATCAAAATTTAATTTGTAAATATAGTTACATGCAGAACTTTCTTAAGACTTTTTTAATGTGCAGATCTGTGTTATTAACTCCTGTCCACCACTTTCTGTACATTACAATAACAGAAACTGTTTGTGGAATAGAAGGAATTGCCAAGAAGAAGCTTTTTCACATTGCTTTAAAATTTTATTCTGTTGTCTGTAAGACATTTTATATCACTGAGTAACAAATGTAATTGTTTTGCTGCAGCATTGTGCACCATTTTCAGTGCTAAGGACAACCTATGTGTGGAGTAATGGGTGTTACTTTCTTCCATGCCATATTGTACTTATGTACATCAATGTTCTTTTTGAACAGCAGTGGATTATTCACAATGAACTCCACAAAGAATGAAATATACAATGAAGCAGTAATTTGAATGCCCAATGCCTTATAAAGATGTCTCAGAAGATGATATGTATAAGCATAATATATTATTCTTAGAACACATTTTGATTTCTCCCCAGTCAGAAGAATCTCCCCTGCTTACATGGGTTGAATAATTATGTACCGATTTCTGCACTTTTTGGTCAGATGTGACATCTCATTCTGCTATGACATTCAGTTCAATAAAGCCTCAGTTTTTCTAGGAGAATATTGTGATTTAAACAATTAAATGCCTTAAATGGACTGTAGGAAATACCAGCCTGTGCTATTTTGTTATTTAATGCTTGCAAAATTTGGCGCCTGGAGACCTATATAACAATCTTAGCAGACAACTCTTCTGAAATTACAACTGTTATTTACTGAGGAAATGACTGTTACATACCAGACACCTAATTTTAATGAAAACCTGTCAGGAAGAATACCAAAAGCTATTACTACAAACTCACTTCCTCATCTCTGAGTTTCAAGTGTTCACAAATGTTGGAACAATAAACATACTCCCATTGGGATACTACAGTTTCATTACTCAGTGACCCCTCATGCTGTTTTGGACAAAAGTTAAGTTTTGGTGTGCAGGTCTTTAGAAGAGGAGCTGGCTACTCATATTGAGCCTCCTGCATACAAGTGTCAAAACTATGGAGATTTCTTTAATGCATTGCTTTCACTTTACAAGTCACAAGCAAAGCAAGCTTGTGTCAAACAACAGCATCACACTCAGAAATTTCCAACTACCTGACTTTCACAGTCATCCCAGCTTCTTCTTTTCAGAAGTATCAGTTTTCGGATACTCTATGTAATCCTGCAGAGCTGATAAGCATATTTTCAACAAAGTTACTTTTAAAATTAAGACTTATTATTCTATAGAGACATTGTAAGCAGAATATTTATGCATTTCAGAGCTTTGTACAACAACTAGACTAGGATAAATATAATTCCTAGTCTTGGTTCTTCAGCCAATTAATGAAATTACCACAGGTCCTGCCTCAGCAATACAGGAAAAATAAATGCCAACCTAAGGGTAAATTTCATTACTAAGCAATATTCAGGGACCCACGAATGCATTACAATTGTGTGTGCAGGTTCATTAGAAACAGTCACAACCAGAAAAGTTTTGTGGAGTTTAGATCCACAAACTTAGGACATAGTCCTAGCAGGTGATCCTAACAACAACAATGACAACATAGGTGGTAACTGATGCAACAGATAGGGTGAAGAGAGCAGATTTATAAGTGTTCATTCCCAAAAGCCTACAAAATGCCACCCACCTAAATTATTGAGGGGAAAATGCGGAACTTATAAAATGATTGTTTATATCATATACAGATGTGTGTCATTGAGGACACATCTTGGGACTATGTCAATCATTTTAATCAGGGCTTATGGAACACCAAATACTGAGACAAGGCTGATGAAGGCAATGAATAGAAGATATTCCAAAAGTCAGAGAGAATATCTAGATTGAGGAACACAGGAAACCAGCATTCACTGGGAAGATGACACAGTGAAGGATTTATTTCAACAATTCTCCAACATATGGGTCACCCAAAAAATGTAGATAGGAAGTAGTAGTTTGGGTTTATTTATGGTTCCATGTACTAGCTATTAGTAAGAAATTAAGACTGTAATGCAAGTGGTATTTGTCTGCAAACACACCTGTTACTGGAGAGATAAAAATGCAAAGTGATGTCAGCTCACATTTTTGCATCCTTAAGTTTTATACCTGTGAACTCTATGTAAATATTGTTGATCAATCATAAGCACAAGAAATGCTAGAATAATAAACTAACTTGCGGTAACCACATTCAATGTCCCTGAACACTGATGTTTCAAATGTCACAAATAAATGGCTCTGAGCACTATGGGACTTAACTTCTGAGGTCATCAGTCCCCTAGAACTTAGAACTACTTAAACCTAACTAAGCTAAGACATCACACACCTTCATGCCCAAGGCAGGATTTGAACCTGCGGCTGTAGCAGTCGCACAGTTCCAGACTGTAGCACCTAGAACCGCTCAGCCACTACAGCCAGCCAAAAAAAAAAAAAAAAAAAAAAAGGGGGGGGGGCTGAAGCAGAATTTGCTGCTTACCATTGGGACAGAGTATGCAAAAAAATCAAACTAACGTTTCCCATTGTTCTTCGCACTGCTATTCCCCTTTACATCAGATCAACAACATTTATAAGAATTAAATATTTCAGTCAAAAACTAAGTTGGAAGCCACAGGGAAATGAGTGAGGAGAAGGTGGCAGCTCTGGATATCATCTGAATCTGTTAAAATCCCAACAGCGTCTGGAGCACACTGGACTAACAGTGGTCTTCACTACATTAGATCACTGACTTATTTTCTCTGAGCTGTAACACTTCAGATGTGACACTTATTTGGTTTGTCAAGTCATGAAGTAAAATTAATGGTTCATATGCCACAGTATCTGTGGCACAGAGCATTTTTCATGTAATCACTATGCCACACCATGAACAGTCCTTGTTGAGCCATCAGATGCTCAAGCCAAGGGGAAGCATTTCCACCAGATAGATCATGTGTGTGTTGGATTCACCTCTCTGGTGAATGGCTGTGTATGCACACCATATTAGTGTCAAACTAGCTGAAGTCCTCACACAGAAGAAACTGCTGTACCATAACCATGATCAGGAGCCAACAAGTCACAGGCAGAAGCCACTGCAAACCTGTCTGCCAAGGAAAATCCACAGTGTAGTCCAAATGAAAACAGCATGTCAGCAGAAAAGCAATGAGTTAATAACTAATGACTTCTCCCAGATACTATAGTAGAGTGTCTTAAATACGGGGGATATCTATCAGTTGCAGACCCTACTTAATGTGTCCCCACAGTTGTAGTCAAATGTGTGGTGTCTAGGAAACCTGCATGCTTAGTACACTAGACAAGACACTTTAACAATTCTTATTAATGGGTTTTGTTACAAAATGAAAAGATACAATACTTAATTTTGCAATGACACAGAGGAGTCACATGCAAAGGGTGACATACAATATAAGCAATCTTCATCAGTATAGTCAATCCTTGGTCTGTGCTACATAGTATGAGCGAAATGACTGGAATTGACACTCCTATCCGAGTCACTAGTCTGTAAGCTGCTACTCGACTGGCCCAAGACCAATCGGTTGCTGCACTAACATCCTCTTCACATAGGCATTGCTGCCATCACATCGTCGTACCAGAGAGGGGTCAGTCAGCGTGTGATCGGCTGACGTCTTCCCGCAGCTGTATTGTCTTTACCATTGCCGACTGGCATGCTGGTGCTTGACCTTACACTGTAACACTTAATATGAAAACTGAGGGCACGTTCTGAAGGAGAGCTTTGGACCCAAATCTGTGGTTCCCACAGCAGGGATATTTTCCTTGGCATTTTCCAAGGCTTCAGAAATTGTGCAGTTAATCCAACATGTATGAAGTATGATGGTCATTGTTTAACTGTGAAGCCTGTCTAGGTGCTCCAGCCAAGTACAAGGAGTGCAAAGAAAACAACCCTGCTGGGTACTGAAAATGCAGCTACTTTCTGGAACAAATGGGCAATTACTAGAGCAGATAAAAGAAGACAACAGCTGCTGTACACATTACTGACCCTCTCTTACAACTCGCCTAGAGGCTCCACTCTGCAGGACTGAACATGTCACATTTCAAAAGTTAATTCTAAATGTTAGTTGTATAGAGCCAGCTGATCGACCTCTTGTACAGACTCAATGCCAATGACGACAAAATTGCCGTGGTGGGCAAATCGTCAGAAAGTTAGTTCAAGATAGTACCAATTTTTTAAAATCTGAAGTAGAAAAGGAATGCTTTGATGCTTGTTCATGAGTGGTATCAGAAGTGTGGCAATTCACTGCAAGTAAGCAAAATTTAAATGTGGTACTCAGACATCTGATGTGGTACTAATCAAAATTAATAATGTCCAGTTTAAACATTTCACCAGCTGCAAAGATCTATAATGCTAGGAATACATTGGAGTAATCACACTTCAAGTAGCTCAAATTTCAGAAATAGGTATGCAAAATGTGTGAACATAATGTCTTTGGAGTTGGTCAGTCAACAGCTGTCATACTTGACAGCATTTTTTGGCACATCCATAATGAAAACATGGGAGAAGTGTGCATTATGTAGCTATATAACTACATTCGTATGTGATCTTGCTTCTGTATTCAGGAGTTCTATATCAACTTAAACGGTGCCAACAAACCTACTATATGGAAATCTGTTCATATCTTTTACAGTTTATTTGGGAAAAGAAGTTGCTAACATAATTTAACTTCAAATACTTTAGCGCATGCTACACTTTATTTATTGAACTCAAGCATAACAGAAGTATATAATCTGGGAATGATACCAAAAATGTACTTGTTGGAATAATTATCTTATGAATTAGTGTACTCAATTACATACCATGTTTCAACAATGGAACAGTAATCAGAAATGAAGTTTTTGGGAAGAAAGAAATAATATTTTAAGAGAAAATTGCTGTTAAAACTAACAAATGAAGCTAGAACACAGAGAAGAGTGGATAAAAGGAGAAAAGAAAATCATTTATCTAGGAATGAAGAGGACTAAGGTGCAGGACTGTACTGATGTCAAGTAAGTAAATCAGACTTACTTTTTTTTCTTTTTTAGAAACGTGAATAAGGAATTTGAAATTTTAAATATTATTTAACATTTTTTATATGTCATTTATTTTGTTTATATTTCATTATGTGTCAACAGTAAATGTTAAAATCACTTTTCTCCCCTCAGTGTTACTGGCATGTTTTATTTCAACAAAATAAATATTCTAAGTCAGTTACCATTGGTTTCAAATCTGGTTGCTCCAGGCTGAACATAAATGAAGAAAACACTAGATTTTTATATACTTTCAAAATGGCTGTTCATAATACTATTTTCATCTCATAGAATAGGGGCACATGGTTGTGTAGATACCCAAGATGTGAACATAAAATGCTGGAGCAATTGTTTTCTACCTAAATTATTACCATATTACTACTGCCAGAATGACCTGGTGAAGTGTTTAAAAGCTATCTAATAGCTTCCGGATGTGACAAAAATTTCAGTTTCATTATTTTGCATGACTATTGACTTAATTTAAAAAACGTAAAATACTGTCATGGTCTACTCACTAAGAGGAACAATCTTATTTTAAAGGTCTATCACAATACAAACAAATAAGTGTACCAGTTAGGAACAGTGTTTTGGTCTCGAGGCAGTGTTACTGACAGCATGCAAATACGTGCAACATATTCATCCAATACCTGACAATGAGACCCCTTAGCAACTTCCTAAAAACTTTTACAAAACATTCTATCACTGACAGCTTCCACAACATGATGAAAAAAAAAGATTATCACCTATTACATTTTTGTAGTACATGCAGTCAAACAAGTTTCTGTTAATATTCAGCACTACAGCTGTCAAATTTTATTGTTTACTGTATACCAGCTCAGCTGTAGAACAACTCTTTTACGTTGCTATAACCAATTTCATTCTTATAACATGTTTAGTTTGCCTGCCAAACCAGGAAATTAGGCTTAAGCTACAGAATCTTAATGAATGAATAAGGAACACACACTGGCAAACATCATACTATACTGTCACCAACTGGCGCAAATGTAATGACATAAAATGTCTGGTTGTCATATGTAATGTTAAAGACCAACCCAAAAACAATAATTACAGTCATTCTGCTGACCACCTGGTGGAAGAACAGTGAGTAGGCGCCCAATAATTAGAAGGAATGACAAAGCCTCAAGTACAGAACATAGATTAAAGAGTAACAAAAACACTACCCAATTAATGAAAACAATTCAAAATCAGATACAAATAAAGGTGAAAAACACAATACTATAAAAAAGCAATGGAACTGGTGCTTTGCTTACGATTAAATTTAACATGTACAACAACAAGAATAGAACAAATTATCACCCTAGAGCGGACTGTGCACCAATACAAAACTTCCTGGCAGATTAAAACAGTGTGTCGGACTGAGACTCAATCTTGGGACTTTTACCTTTTGCACAGCCAGGTGCTCTACAACTGAGCTACCCGAGCATGACTCAGACCCTTCCTCTCAGTTTTTTTAGTATAACAGGTAAATGGTGTTGCATAGTACTTATGTAAAAGATGTCAGGAATAGTATGTATGATCTCTCAGAATCTTCTTAAGTCACAAATAATGTAGTTACAAAGGATGCATTGCCACTGAATTGTGTTGTCACTGAACTTGTGCAAGAATTAACAATACCTAAACTTAATCAAACAATGGAAAATCCAGGACAGAATGTAACAACATTACAAGAAGAACAGTTGTTGCTCAACATACACTGGAGACACTGAGTTGCAGATAGGCACAACAAAATGACTGTCACAAATAACACCTTAGGTGCATAAGGCCATAATCAGAAATGGATAAAACACCGCGTGCACGTGCACGCCCATGCCCACATCCACGCCCACGCCCACACTCTCCCCAAGTGATGGACTGCAGATGTAGATTTGGATGGACTTCACGTCATCTCCCTGCTGACAGGCAAAGAATTACCTTCTACAGTGACAGTAACCATTCTTCCAGCAGTAGTCAACAAACAACAAATGACAAGGACAACTACAGATGTGTGTGAGGTCTGTGATGACTGACAACTCAGAATGTGGAATGTGCTGAAGAGGGGTGGTTTAGCAACCGAGTACAGTGGTATCTCCGATAGTTCCAGCAATGCTCCACCGCAGCACTTTGTCCCCATTTCTCCATTGGTGTTCTCTTGACATGTGGAATCCAGAAAATTACTTTGTTCAAATATCATCTCCAGCCCAGTGTTTTATGTCACTGGAATTCTGGAACAGTGATCTCCACAGTATTGCTTGCAGTTCTTCACAAGCCAGTGAGGTCACTTCACTACTATGCTTTTCTCCAGGGTTCCCTCTGTAGTAATGGCAGCAACATGGGTTTACTGTTTCCAATATTCCCCATTACTTTTTTGTCAATGACACTTAAAAAAGCAGCAGCATTTAACATTTAATTCTGCTTACATCTTTCTAGTAAGGATGTTTATTTACACACAGACAGATGTCTCTTACTGAGGGTCGCATTTTGTTCTAAAACTGGAGGTATTCTGAGTGAGTGTGCTATCACACAAACACTGCTGTCCATCCGTCCAGTATGGACTATTCCTTATAGCCTGTTCTGGCCTCACAATCCCCAGATATGAAAGCTGAGCAAGAGGTTATTTTCAGGCCTGTGAGTATGAAAACATTTTACAAAGATCAGTTACCAGCCTTATCAGATAACCTGCAGCACGAGGAAGATTAGTATTTGTCTGAAGAGTTTGCTCCTCTACAAGAGATGGTTTCACACTGCCCCTCTACCAACCCCCCCCCCCCCCCCCCCCCTTATTGTAGGTGGTACGTAAGATTAGTAAATGAAAGACACCCTTGGGCCTCACAGTCTAGTAGTGCTGGGGTTGAAAGAAATGAGAGCTGGCCAAGAGAGAGCAACAGAAAAGAAAATACAAGTCTAATGTAACTGAGTGGATGCCATGTCAAACAGCTGAGAACTTACTAGCAGTCATACATGTTATAGTCTCCTGTTTGGCATGAAGAGAAGAAACACTGTTGTATTAAGGATTAGATATTTCTTACACTATTTGTCAAATTTAATAAGTAATATTTAACAGCACTTTCATGTGAGTGCATAAAGTAACCACTTACACAATAACAACAGTACTGTTCAACAAATTAAAATTTTACAATGTAAACACATGTTACAGAGATTTATTGCAAGTTATACATGAATATCAATGTCACGTATAGTATGTTAACACCATCAAGACTTCAACAAGACAATAGGCCCACAATCACACAAACAATGAGCTCACATGTGGATATTCACTTAGAGCCATTTCTACCTAATATTATGTCATAAGTTAGTATAAAAGTTTGACAGTAAAATGGCCCAGCTCAGTATAGGGACCCTTTCCTTTAATTTTTAATATTTTCCATCCCCCTGACCAAACTATATTTACAATATGCACCCATTCTTTTGCATACATATGCTACACATTTTTAATACCAGAAACTACTCAGAAACCCAAATGTAAGTAAAAGACACTAACTCAAATGTCAAAAGAAGCTCAACCATTAAGGCTACTGATATCCAATAGAATGAAGTCATGTTAATGGATATAGCAACACATTACAAATGTGTGTTACCAACACTTCTTAAAAATATAATACTAGGAAGAGATAGCAATATGTGAATCAAGAAATACCCATTTCAATTAACCAACCATCAAGAAGTATATGCAGAATCACATTAAATTGCAAGACAATACATCAAAATAATATGATGAGCTTTGCAGTGTAATGATACAACAGGATTACAAGAGGTAAAGGGATGGATTTGAATGTGAACAGGCAAGTACTAAAAACACTACTGAGAATGGCTGTGATTATTCTATGTGCAAAATGATCAATTTTAAATGCAACTACTCACAAATGAACCATAATATTTTATACAAAAATTAATGTAGATCAAATACAGGGTGAGTTAGAAGGAAAGGTACATGTATTGACAGGTGATAGAATTACTGATTCTCAACAAAAAACTTTATGTGGACAAATGGCCTATTGCAAATGGTTTCCAAGATAAAACACTTTTAATGTGCATTTCTATTTATTTTCTGTATTATTCACTGTCATTGTTTACAATGGACAACATTAATATAGAGGAAGTTGAAACGAACAATTTGGCACAGGTCACTCATGGTCTATCAAGTTGGAAAACTACCTCAAACTGAAACTTCCTGGCAGATTAAAACTGTGTGCCCGACCGAGACTCGAACTCGGGACCTTTGCCTTTCGCAGGCAAGTGCTTTAGCAACTGAGCTACCGAAGCACGACTCACGTCCGGTACTCACAGCTTCACTTCTGCCAGTATCCGTCTCCTACCTTCCAAACTTTACAGAAGCTCTTCTGTGAACCTTGCAGAACTAGCACTCCTGAAAGAAAGGATACTGCGGAGACATGGCTTAGCCACAGCCCACGAAAGGCAAAGGTCCCAAGTTTGAGTCTCGGTCGGGCACACAGTTTTAATCTGCCAGGAAGTTTCATATCAGCGCACACTCCGCTGCAGAGTGAAAATCTCATTCTGGATACCTCAAACTGCCTACAAGTAGTGCCTAAGCTACAGTGCATGCACATCACATGAGATTTTCAATATTCCCATGATCTCTCCATGCAAACTGTTACTCCTAGACAAAAAATAGACAGTACTTATTTTTAGTAAATTTATTTTAGTTTAATTGTGTACCGAGTCACATTTTCGTCAGAGTGTGTGGTTTTCGAGTTATCAAAGAAACATGTACAAAAGTGGTATTAAATGTGTTCTATCTCAGAAACCATTCCGAAGAGGGCATATGTCAATATGAAGTTTTTGTTCATAATCACTAATATTATCACATCTCAAAGCATGTACCTTTCCTCCTGACTCATGCTCTATATTATACAGAACCAATAAATTTGTGAAACAAACTCTTATGCGCAGTGAAAAAAGAAACAGGAGTGTTCAAAAGGACAAGAGTAACAACATGTTTTTGTGTACCAACACAAAGTTAAGATTACACTGAACACATCATACAATAATTGATGGAAAGCTATGTTCAAAATACCATGTCATGAACTTAACTAATACCTTTTGCCTGATATGACAAAAGAACAGGAGTCATACCTTCACATTATGGTTGTGGAAGAACATAGAAACAAAGTTTATACAGTATGCAATAGAAATCATGGATAACAAAAAGGCTTGGGCTAAAAAGACACAAAAACAGAAATATAACATGTTTGTAGTGTTTTATCTTGTCATTAACTTCAAAATTGTATGATGGAATTAAAACACAAGCTACAGGGTAGCAAAGAGAATGTGCTAAAGTCTCACATATAGTAATGATGATGATGATGATCTCACAGGCTAGAATGTATTAGAGCTCAAGCAACTGTGGTAAATACTATGACCAAGCCAAATTAATATATATTTATGTCAGTAGAAACAATAACAGATATTAGAAACCAATCGGTGAACAGTAAGAAACGTAGTTCCCTCAGAAGAGCATTAACGAGTTAAATATTTGATGCTCAACATTTAAGTTTAACAAAAATGCAAGAGGATTTGAAATTTTATTTAAAGTTTGTTGGAGCCCACTAAGTGCTCTCAACTCTCCGTACTGTGCTGAACCTTTCATGTAACACACTTACTCTTAATGAAAAGGTTATGACAAGACTTGAATCTAAACAAAAAATGACATGAAATGTTGAGAATCAAATTTTTATCTTCTCTGGAAGTTGTTGGACAGACAACATGCAAATGGTACTGGGTTTCATTAATAGGATTAGTTGTTTTGTAATACTGATGGAGCAGTGTTCTTTTTTTGGGAAAGATGCCTTCTGTTCTGTGTCCTGCATCACCTCTGATTTATGCTAATGATCTGCCTGCAGTAAGGAATGGTGTAGTAAAAAATTTACCGTATTTGATAGATATTGTATTATAAGGCAAGAGTCATCTGCAAACAGTTACCAGCAGCATTTTACCAAAAGTCTCAACTGGTTTTCTGTTAACTCACTTTGTGCCAAACTAAGCAAAATAAATTTTGTGCATTCTACAAGTCACAAAAAGACAGAGGAATACTTAGTGAAACTCAATGAGCATCAGATGAATGATATGGGATCATCAAGATCCTGGACATTCATTTAGACTGAGGATGGAAAGGAGAACATCACATTCATTGAACTAGAAGTGATTAAAGGAACCTGGATGTTGTGGGCTGCACTTTTACTAGTATTTTGAAATTTAATAACTCAAAAACTTTAATAGATACTGGAATGAAACTTTAATCAAATAGTAAGAGTACTATAACCTCCATGGAGAAAAACTGATCTTTATCTTGTAACCTATACATGATAAAAACTTTAATTTTAAATTGTGGCTTACAGGGTGGAATGAATATTGATTTTTATCTTACACACTGGATTACAAGTAATTTTTACTTCAGGAACACTGTAGTTCCACATTATTCAGAACAGAAGGTCAATAATATTTTTTATTTTTTTGAAATAATATTACCTTATTGAAGCAGTAAACAAGGAATATTTGCCAATTTGTTGTTCATTGCAATTTAAAAAGTTGTTTTTGAAAGTCAACTTTTTTCTCCTAATAGCTGAAGAACATATGACATGCTCCAAGTTAAAATAATTTAATACATTGTTGAATAATGTAGTTCACTGTGTAGGAAAGCACTAAGCTATTGTTCATGCTTAATTTTGTTTTTGTAGCTTTAATACTGGATGAGATAATGATACCTAAGTAAGCAAAAACACTCATAAAGGGGGAATTGAGACTAAATATTTGCATGTTACCTTCTTCTCAATAAACACGTCAAAATATTCCAGCTCATTAATCTTGTCGATTGTGAGTGTCCTTACCATCATCTGTAGTTTTCTTTCTTTTCTTTGTTATTGTGTCCACTGTCATGCTTTTCGCAATTTTTCCAGCATTGGTGAGACGTCACCTGTGTACTTGTAGAAGTCCACTTTTCGTGTTGTCCCCAGTTTTGACACCTAGTCACTCATAGTTTTTAATCTGTTAGTTACTCCAGCATTAGAACATATTATGGTGGCCAGCCCACCCATCTGAAAAGCTCACATACCACCAAAAACAGTTTTTGGCAAGTGTACCCAAATGCAAGTTTAGAAGCTGTCATTCAGATTCTGTGTTTTGCCACACAACTTTTTTCTAGAAGTTTAGAATCTTAAAGGTCTCTATGAATTGGCTTTAGCTCTACCATAATGGTTTCTGGCAAGGGGTGTGCACATGTATGTTTCTGTCCGCTTGCTTCACACATATTATGCTTGCAACATAAAGTGTTTCCTTTGGGCAAATGCCACACTGTGGATGCTTATCAGTGGATAGTCTGTAGACCAATGTGCCCAAATTGCTTTCCTCATCTCACTGACAATTTTGCTGTTTCTCCTAATGACTAGAACTTAATATACTAAGAAGTTTCCTGTTTCTGATTTGGCAAGTCTGAATTTTTCACCAACTGCTTTGACACCAGATATTTTTACTGTCACATCCTTGTGGAGTTTCTTAAGTCTTGCCCCCATTCTCTTGATCACATATCCTGTACATTCCATTTCTTTAATTTCAGTTTTATCATTTGGTTTAAGAGCCACAACACTAAATAAGCCTAAGAGTCATCACCAGGGTTTCTAGTGTACTGCACACTATGTCTAGCAACTGACCTACTGGCAACATAGACTTCCCCCTTACTTTCCACATCACCACTGAAACCTTTCAATTTTTTGTCAGATCTGTGTTCATTTACCTCACTAACACAATCTTGGCAGTGTCTTAGTCCAGGAGCTTTCCTGTATCTCAACTCTCAGATTTTACAGGTGGCAGTGGGAAACTCTGATATAGTATGGATTATCTGAGCTGCATCTACTTTTCTTCCCACCCCGACATACCTCGTGGTGTAAGCGAGGTGATAATTTATTTCACTATATTTTGCAAGCACTTGACACTCCAATACAATTTTGATGGATAGGTGCCTCCTCTTAGTTATGTCCTCGCTAAACATAAAGAGTTTTTCACTTTTGTAGTATCGACAGTATTTGCAATAGTAATTTTCAATGCTTGTTCTTGCTAATTAAAATGTAAACACAATTTTCATAATTTACACTACCAACATCTTGTTCATTTTTGGTAAGATGTTTCAATCTTGCATTTTGATGCACTGCCTGGATAACTTATATGCTTAAACTCAGTCTTGAACTCCCTTCAGTGTGGTGTAACAACTACTTCATTTTTAAGATTACTAAAAACACAACGGTTTTGATTATTGTATAATTTATGGCCACAATTAAAATTCCTCAATTCTGGCATTTAATGATCGAAAATGGTTGAAATATGCAGTCACACCAAGTTTACAAGCTGTACACATGCAAAAAACATAAGTAAACTGAAGAAATCTATTTTAATCAACACAAAGATAGATTGCAATAAATCCCTGCTCGTAGTGCAGTCACTACCTTCTTCAAGGAAATTACACAAATGAGTTGTTATAGAAATAGTGGTGAAAAAATTAAATGAGGAGACATTGAAAAGATTTTGTGTTTGACAATAGTATGACAGCTAGGCATTTATGCAATGCATCTGCCTCAGAAAGACATTTAAACATGAAACTGACACACACACACACACACACACACACACACACACACACACACACACACATACTTTTTAAACTTTTACAAGTTTTTACAAGCTTTTGGATCCCATCTGGAAGTCTCCTATGTCCTGGAGTTCTGGGTGACTTTTCTGGGCTGTACCCTTTCCGTAAACCTCTCTAGCCCTTTTTCTTCACCCCTTCAACTCTTCTTCCAGAAGAAGGAGCTACTGGCTCCAAAAGCTTGTAAAAGTTAAATCCTTGTGTGTGTGTGTGTCTCCTGTCACCACTTGGAGAGTTGGTTTGTTAACTATCCATTTACATTATACACAGAAAATATACAATTTAGAATTGGAAAGAATTACAGAGTTTCATTACATAAAAATTCCCTCTCTCTCTCTCTCTCTCTCTCTCTCTCTCTCTCCCCTCCCCCCCCCCCCCCCCCCCCCACCCCCACTGCCTGTGGTTGATTGGGAGGTCGTTCCAAGGCGTAGCAGGCAGCAAAAGGCGTCTGACAAACTGGTTTCAGGCACTCTCTTTGGCTGAGCCAGATGCAGCTGCCTGCCCTGTTTCAGAGGATCATTCTCAGCCTTCAAGGTCCGGGCAATTGCAGAGGGTGGGCTTACTGGTAGTTGGGAGCCCCAGTGTTAGGCGCGTAATGGGGCCCCTTAGGGATACGGTGGCTAAGGAGTGGAAGAAATCCAGTGTGCACTCCGTGTGCATTCCGGGAGGAGTCATTCCTGATGTGGAAAGGGTCCTTCCAGATGCCATGAAGAGCACAGGGTGCAGCCAGCTGCAGGTGGTGGCACACGTCGGCACTAATGATGTGTGTCGCTTTGGATCTGAGGAAATTCTCTCTGGATTCCAGCGGCTATCTGATATGATGAAGGCTGCCGGTCTTGCTTACGAGATGAAGGCACAGCTCACCATCTGCAGCATTGTTGACAGAACCGACTGCGGACCTTTGATGCAGAGCCGGGTGGAGGGTCTGAATCAGACGGTTTTGCGACTGTGTTGGCTGCAGATTCCTTGACTTGCGCCATATGGTGGTGTGGTTTCGGGTTCCGCTGAAGAGGTCAGGAGTTCACTACACTCAGCTGGCAGCTACACGGGTAGCGGAGGCTGTGTGGCGTGGACTGGGTGGTTTTTTAGGTTAGAAGGCCTCGGGAAAGTACGGGGAGGGCTGCAATGTCAAAGGGTGAATGGCAATTACAGGACGTGCTTGGATCAAGGAACAGTTGGAATTATAGTTGTAAATTGTTGTAGCTTGAAGCGCTAATAGAAAGCACAGAAGCTGATATCGTTATAGGTACAGAAAGCTGGCTAAAGCCTGAAATAAGTTCTGCAGAAATGTTTACGAAGTCTCAGATGGTGTTCAGGAAAGATAGATTAGGCAGAATTGGTGATGGAGTGTTTGTGTCTGTCAGTAGTGGTTTATCTTGTAGTGAAGTCGAAGTAGATACTCTGTGCGAATTGGTATGGGTGGAGGTTATACTTAACAGCCGAATTAAGTTAATAATTGGCTCCTTCTACCGACCCCCAGACACCGATGATACAGTTGCGGAATAATTCAGTGAAAGTTTGAGTCTCGTAAGAAATAAATACCCCACTCCTACGGTTATAGTTGGTGGGGACTTCAACCTACCCTCGGTATGTTGTCAAAAATACTTGTTCAAAACCGGTGGTAGGCAGAAAACATCTTCCGAGATTGTCCTAAATGCTTTCTCCAAAAATTATTTCGAGCAGTTAGTCCACAAACCCACGCGAATTGTAAATGGTTGTGAAAACACACTTGACCTCTCAGCCACAAACAATCCAGAGCTGATAGAGAGCATCATGACTGATACAGGGATTAGTGATCACAAGGACGTTGTAGCTAGGTTCAATACCGTTTCTTCCAAATCCATCAGAAACAAACGCAAAATAATTTTATTTAAAAAAGCGGATAAAGTGTCACTAGAAGCCTTCCTAAAAGACAATTTCCATTTCTTCCGAACTGACTATGCAAATGTAGACGAGATGTGGCTCAAATTCAAAGATATAGTAGCAACAGCAATTGAGATATTCATACCTCATAAATTGGTAAGAGATGGAACGGATCCCCCGTGGTACACAAAAAATGTCCGAACGCTGTTGCAGAGGCAACGGAAAAAGCATGCGAAGTTCGGAAGAACGCGAAATCCCAAAGATGGGCTAAAATTTACAGACGCTTGAAATTTGGCACGTACTTCGATGTGAGATGCCTTTAATAGGTTCCACAATGAAACATTGTCTCAAAATTTGGTAGAAAATCCGAAGAAATTCTGGTCGTATGTAAAGTACACAAGCGGCAAGACACAGTCAATACCTTCGCTGCGCAGTGCCGATGGTACTGTTACCGACGACTGTGCCGCTAAAGCGGAGTTATTGAACGCAGTTTTCCGAAATTCCTTCACCAGGGAAGACGAATGGAATATTCCAGAATTTGAAACATGAACATCTGCTAGCATTAGTTTCTTAGAAGTAGATACCTTAGGGGTCGCGAAGCAACTCACTTCGCTTGATACGGGCAAGTCTTCAGGTCCAGATTGTATACCGATTTGGTTCCTATCAGATTACGCTGATACTGTAGCTCCCTATTTAGCACTCATATACAACCGCTCGCTCACCGATAGATCTGTACCTACAGATTGGAAAATTGCGCAGGTCGCACCAGTGTTCAAGAAGGGTAGTAGTAGTAATCCATTTAACTACAGACATATATAATTGACGTCGGTTTGCAGTAGGGTTTTGGAGCATATACTGTATTCAAACATTATGAATCACCTTGAAGGGAACGATCTATTGACACGTAATCAGCATGGCTTCAGAAAACATCGCTCTTCTGCAACGCAGCTAGCTCTTTATTCGCACGAAGTAATGGCCACTATCGACAGGGGATCTCAAGTTGATTCCATATTTCTAGATTTCCGGAAAGCTTTTGACACCGTTCCTCACAAGCGACTTCTAATCAAGCAACGGAGCTATGGGGTATCGTCTCAGTTGTGCGACTGGATTCGTGATTTCCTGTCAGGAAGGTCACAGTTCGTAGTAATAGACGGCAAATCATTGAGTAAAACTGAAGTGATATCAGGTGTTCCCCAGGGAAGCGTCCTGGGACCTCTGCTGTTCCTGATCTATATAAATGACCTGGGTGACAATCTGAGCAGTTCTCTTAGATTGTTTGCAGATGATGCTGTAATTTACCATCTAGTAAGGTCATCCGAAGACCAGTATCAGTTGCAAAGCGATTTAGAAAAGATTGCTGTATGGTGTGTCACTTGCAGTTGATGCTAAATAACGAAAAGTGTGAGATGATCCACATGAGTTCCAAAAGAAATCTGTTGGAATCTGATTACTCGATAAATAGTACAATTCTCAAGGCTGTCAATTCAACTAAGTACCTGGGTGTTAAAATTACGAACAACTTCAGTTGGAAGGACCACGTAGATAATATTGTCAGGAAGGCGAGCCAAAGGTTGTGTTTCATTGTCAGTACACTTAGAAGATGCAACAAGTCCACTAAAGAGACAGCTTACACTACACTCGTTCATCCTCTGTTAGAATATTGCTGCGCGGTGTGGGATCCTTATCAGGTGGGATTGACGGAGGACATCAAAAGGGTGCAAAAAAGGGCAGCTAGTTTTGTATTATCATGTTATAGGGGAGAGAGTGTTTCAGATATGATACACGAGTTGGAATGGAAGTCATTACAGCAAAGACGTTTTTCGTCGTGGTGAGATCTTTTTACGAAATTTCAGTCACCAACTTTCTCTTCCGAATGCAAAAATATTTTGTTGAGCCCAACCTACATAGGTAGGAATGAACATCAAAATAAAATAAGAGAAATCAGAGCTCGAACAGAAAGGTTTAGGTGTTCGTTTTTCCCGCGCGCTGTTCGGGAGTGGAGGTGTAGAGAGATAGTATGATTGTGGTTCGATGAACCCTCTGCCAAGCACTTAAATGTGAATTGCAGAGTAGTCATGTAGATGTAGATGTAGATGTAGATGCCCAAGTCCCCTTAGGATGAGCAGTTTTTGCATCAAGATGAAATGATCACAAATGCATCTTATTTTGCTTATGGGGACTGTCGTGTCATATGGAATTATCTTCTGGAGGAACTCTTCTCTAGCTCACAAAAGTGATTAGAGTCATATGATGACATCCAAGAATGTCCTGTAATATATTATTTAGCCAGCTGGGAATACATAGGTCTGTTTTTTTATCAAGGGTTCCATTCTCTTTGAACAAAACTCAGCAGTTCACGTATATGATGCTAAACAGAAGAATCATTTTCACTATCAGTTACATTATCTGCCAAGAGATATTGACTATTCTGAACTACACAATTTTCTGTTGAATCACCCATTCTACTTTGTTGAGTAACATATAAATAGACAGCTCATCTAAGGTGAGACAACTAGATAGTTTCAAAATTGACATATATTAATGTAAGTACTTCAAGGGACATTACTGATTCACTTCTGTAGGCATTACTACCAAAAGACCCTACACACTATGAAAGCAACCAGCTGGCTGCCAGACAATAGTTTTAGACCTATTGACTATACGAGATACATGCAACAAACCGTTCTTTTCCAGGGCCAGAAATCCAGAGACGTGAGAGCAACTGTTACAAAGCATCACCTGAACAGTGAGACGTTGCTAGAACCAAATGTCAACTTCTGAAAAATATTTAGTTTATGCACAACATTGTTGCAGTAGTCATACAGGGAAGTCATCTACTATGATACAGAGGTCAAAAAACCGTAAAACAATTATATAATATTGCAGTGCCTGTTTTATTATGAATAACGATTGAAAGTTTCTTTGGACTGCCGACTCCTAACTAAGGTACGAACATATGTGATTGGTTCCCAAGTATGTGAGTGGCTCAAAGGCTTCTTAAGTAATAGAACCCAGTATGTTGTCCTCGATGGTGAGTGTTCATCAGAGTTGAGGGTATAATCTGAAGTGCCACAGAGATGTGTGGTAGGTCTGCTGTTGTTTCCTATCTACATAAATGAGCTTTTGGATAGCAATGTGTGGTGTACGGGAAGGTGTCATCATTGAGTGACTGTAGGAGGATACAAGATGACATTGACAGGATTTGTGATTGGTGTAAATAATGGCAGCTAACTCTAAATATAGAGAAATGTAAATTAATGCAAATGAATAGGAAAAAGAATCCTGTAATGTTTGAATACTCCATCAGTAGTGTAGCACTTGACACAGTCACGTCAAATATTTGGGCGTAACATTGCAGAGTGATAGGAGGTAGGACAAGTATGTAATGGCAGTTGTGGTGAAGGCAGATAGTCATCTTCAGTTCACTGGTAGAATTTTTGGAAGATGTGGTTCATCTGTAAAGGAGACCACTTATAATACACCAATACAATCTATTCTTGAGTTCTGCTTGAGCATTTGGGATCCCTATCAGGTTGGATTGAGGGAGGACATAGAAGCAATTCAGAGTCAGGCTGCTGTATTTGTTACTGGTAGGTTTGATCATCATGCGATTGTTACGGAAATGCTTCAGGAACTTGGGTGGGAGTCTCTAAAGGAAAGGGGGTGTTCTTTTCATGAATTGCTAATGAGGAAATTTCGAGAACCAGCATTTGAGGCTGGTTGCAGTACAATTTTACTTTTACCAACTTACATTTTGCGGAAAGATCACAAAGATAAGATAAGAGTGATTATGGCTCATACAGAGGCATATAGGCAGTCATTTTTCCCTCGTTCTGTTTGGGAGTGGAACAGGGAGAGAAGATGGTGGTTGTGGTATGTGGTACCCACTACAATGCACCGTATGGTGGATTGCGGAGTATGTATGTAGATGTAGATGTAGATGTAGAACAGGCATTATGAAAGACACTTTGTATATTCAAAAATGTTGATATGGACAACCATCAGCCATAGACTCAAATGATGACATTGTGAATTTGTGCCAGATGAAGACTTGAATCCAGATTCCCCCTTATCATGAGCTGTCTTCTTAACATGGGGCTATCCACGTAAGACTCATAACGAGACCGAAACTTCCGTGTCTTATGAACCGTGTGTCAACATCCTGTACTTGTCATTCCATTATATATTCCCAAACATATGAGACATTTTGACATTAAAGTTGCTTGCCCAGTTTCACAGATAAATATGATATTGTATAACCTGCATTACTCTGAATTATGATGGATACCCAAAGGACCTTTGCATTGTAATTCAGAATAACATAGGCACAGTGATATCATATTTATGAACCAACATGGGGCAAGAATCTTTCAAGTATAAATATCTCATCTGTACAGGAATATACATAATGGACCTATGAGTGCAGGTTGAGATGCATGACTGATGACATATGGAAGTTTGGATCTGGCTGCAAGTCATATGTGGATAGCCATATGGTAAGATGACCACTCACAATACCGGTAAATCTGGTTTTGAGTCCCAATTTTGCTCAACTTTTCATTGTCATTTCATTCTACAGCTGACAGTTGTCCATAATTGCAGTTAGAAATACATTTAATGCAAGTACAACACTGTAAGTGCAATGTACATCCGAGCCAATGGATTATTGACACTAGTCTCAAGTAAAATGTAAATGCTAACCTGCTACCCACTTCCACAAATGTCACTATTCTTTAAGTGACAATCCACATTTGCTAAGGAACCAAAAGAAATATCTATAAACCACTAAGTGCCCCCTGGCTGACTCATTGTCTTCAAACATGCTGACACCCTGCCATCGCACACAATGAAAATATAGAATAACTGACAACAAACCTGAAGTGATAGTAGACTATGCAGAAGGAAGCAACATCATCTTTATTTTCATTGCCAAAGAAGTGATAGTTCCTTCAGTTCAGCAGACTGGAAAGGAGATTATGACCCTGACTTGTTATTTGTCACTGCTGACAGAAACCACTGTTTAGTCTCATCAGCTCAAAATACTCTGTCAGATTTCCCCCATTGCCTACAATGTATCACACTATTAGAAATTGGTTCAAGTAACCTAATGATAACCTTAATTCATCTTTGCAGATGACACCTATAAAAATATGATTGGGACAATTTCTCTGAAGACTTTAATAAATGCGTGAACTGGATTCTTCCATCTGTTGATTACTGTAACAGTTTTGTAGCAGCAGTCATCAGAATAGAGAAAAAGACATAAGCCAAAATATATGATGAACTGATACAACCTGGATACTGCATGATGTCAGAAGTGAATGGAATCTACCCAGAAAACGGATTTCAAAGTATACAACAGAAAAATATGGTCCCTGATTCAAAAATTAAGAGCAGACAGCAGTATCACATTAGAGCACAACATTTATCGAGACTGCTTCGCACATTTTCGGACCATATAACGCAGCAAATCACTGAGATAGGGTAATAGTTATTAAACAGTAACACAAAAATGTAAAGAACAGCAGCTGGTTACTGCACTGAATATTTGTGCTACATGATTCCTGAAGGGGTTGAAGCATCAATAATAAACATAAAATCTTGTAGAGCTTTAGGCTCTGACATCGGAGATTCCCTTCGCATCTGGCAACTAAATGAAGAAATGATTAGCAAAATTCTTTGCTTCACTTCTAAAGATGAGAAATGTTCCCCAAGAATTTAAACATGCTGAGATAAATGCTCTCTGAAACCAGATCTAGTAGGATATCTCCCTACAAAATGTTTCTTATCACTACACTGCTATTGTGATACACAGTGTGTCCCAGAAATTTAGGAACAAACTTTGAGGAGTTGTAGGGGGTGTTAGAAGGAACAGATTGAGGGTAGGAACTAGTCTCTGGAAACGTGATCCAATGATGCTCCAGAACACTGGTGCCATCCGTTTGAGTAGAGTAGAGTAGAGTAGAGTTTTATTGGTCCTGGTAATCATGTAGCACACAAATAGTAGATTCTGATGTACGACAAGTCAGTGTATAACAAAATATAATATTAAATTTGCATTAATTTCATTATTTGTACATTAAATGATAAAAAAAAGAAAGAAGAAAAAAATGAGTAGACATTATAAAGGAGAAAGATCATGTACTGTACTGGCAGATTAGTATTTGTATTACAGCAACATTTACATTTGTTTTCTTTTTTTCAGGAGGGTGGAGGGTGGGGGAGGGGGGCCTTAGGGCACAAAACAGATAAGGTTATAAGCACCCAGTATAGAACCATACAATGCTGGGATCACTAGGCGAAAAAACTGTTGCGAGGTCAAATACAGAAAGGAAGAAACAACAAATCTAAAACATCAAGACGTTATGGAAGAGTATCTAAAAGACTTTGACAAGACCAGAGTCCCCAGGTAGAAATCAAATCTCTTTTTTTCATATTACTGCTTTTTAAGAAATTTAAAAAGTGAGCCACAGTTCACACGTCTCCTACTAAAATGTCCAGCAAAGTGGGCAGTGGCCCAACCATGAGATATAAAAACTGGCTAAAACAGGGGCAGAGGATCAGGAAATATCTCACTGTTAATGGCTGGCTACAGGAATGACAGCTGGGTGCAGGGTTGCTACTCAACAAGTGACGGTGACTGAAGCAGCAGTGCCCTATTTGCAATCGAGCTAACGTTACTTCCTCATGGTGAGATGGCTGGGAGGGAGTCGTCCAGGCTGTTGGGAGAGGTTCGACTACTCTGAGTTTGTTCCCATGAAGGAAGCACCAATGGCAATGCCAAAGTGATGTGATACGCAAATAGAGAAAAGTACAAATATCTTGTGAGGGAACAGAGTAGGAAGTGATCTGACTGAGATGGACGGTGGCCTCGGTTGCAGCATCAGCAGCATTATTCCCAGGCACACGAACATGGCCAGGAACCCACATGAACATCACTTGGGCTCCCCAATCTGGGAACAAATGGAAGCAGCCCTGGATCCGTCAAATTATGGGGTGAACTGGATCTGGATCATCTAGACCCTGAAGGGCACAGAGGGAGTCAGAGCAGATCACACAGTGAGTGAGCTAGTGCATCCGGATGTAGTGAACAGCCTGATAGAGGGCAAAAAGCTCTGTGGTAAAAATTGTGCACTGGTCGAAAAGCCGGTATTGAAACTTATCATCCCTGATGACAAAAGCACACCCAATACCGTGGATGCGCTTGAACCATCAATGTACAAAAATATGCAGTCGGAAAGTTGTGAATGAAGTTCGAGAAATTTGCACTGATAGGTCAGCTCAGGATTCAAATCCTTCAGGAATGAGCTGAGGTCAAAATGAACAGAAACATTTGCCAGAAGCCAAGGTGGTGAAGGGCTCTCACCCGTTCGGAAAGTGGAAGCAAGTGTCAACTGCAGCTCCTGAAGCAGGTGACGAAAGTGGAAACCAGGAGGCCGCAGAGAAGAAGCGTACATCTTGTATTGGCAGTCAAGAACGTCATCAAAAAAAAGGTTGGGTGGCCTGCCATGGAAGAAAGCGAAAACACATACCTACTGGGTCGGATGTCACACTGGTATGGCAGTTGTACTTCACTGGCTTTTGCGCAGAGACTCTCAACGAGGCTAGTACAGAAGGCACTAGTGGCGAGACAGGTCCCCAAATGGTGTATTGTATTTAGATGGCATAAGATAGAAGGCTGTGCAGAGGAGTGGACAATGCATCCATAACCCAACTTGGAGTGGACAAGAAGTTGACAGAGGCAGAGGAAGACAGTCCACTCAGCTCCCCAAGAGGTACCACCCAATACACGAAGGACATTGAGGGACTGCGTGCAGCGTGCAGCCAGGTAGGACGTGTGAGGAGACCAACTGAGTTTCCTATTGAATGTAAGTGCTAAGAACTTCGTTGCATCCACAAATGGGAGAGCATTTTGCCCCTGTTGCCAGGACGGTGGAAGAAACACCCTGTACCGCCAGAAGTTTACACAAACGGATTTGGTGGCAGAAGAGCAGAAACCATTAGTGACACTCCACAAATAGAGATAGTGCAGACAATGCTGAAGACAGCATTGCAGGAGACACATCCGCTGGGAGCTGCAACAAATAGCCAAGTCATCAATGAAAGGAGAGCCAGAAACGCCAGCTGAAAGGCAGTCCATAATTGGGTTGATGGATCTGGCAAACAGGATGACACCCAGTACAGAGCCCTGAGACATAACAATCTCATGTGAGAAGGTGTGAGATAAGGAGGAACCTACACATACCCGGAAACATTGGTCTGTTAAAAATTCCTGGATGAAAGTGGCAAGATGACCATTAACGCCCCATGTGTGTATAGTATGTAGAATACCTGTCTGCCAACAGCTATCATAGGCTTTCTCAGAATCAAAGAAAAAGGCCACTGTTTGTCGCTTCTGCAAAAAATTGTTAATGATGAAAATCTACTGGGTGACAAGATAACGAACCGTTGGGTGGCGCTTTCGGACCGACACTGAGCATTAGTGAGAAGACGGTGTGACTTCAACCACCACACTAATCGACCATTGATCATTCGTTCCATCACCTTACAAATGCTGCTGGTAAGGGAAATTGGATGATAGCTGGAAGTAAGAGATTTATCTTTACCAGGCTTAGGTAGGGGAACAATAATAGCTTCACGCCAAAGTGTGGGAAATGCACTATCCGTCCAAATATGATTGTAGGTATTGAGGAGAATGTGCTTTCCCACAGAGGGAAGATTCTGCAGCATGAGGACACGGATTGTATCAGGCCCAGGAGCAGTGAATGCTTGAGCTCGCTCAGTGTGAAGGAGTATTGTAGCACTCTCAATTCAAAGAGAGAAAAGAGATTGCACGAGCCTCCTCCACCTGTTTCCGACAAAGGAATGGAAGATGGTAGTGGGTGGAGCTTGAAACCTCCGTAAAGTACCAGCCCAAAGTGTTGGAAACATCGACAGGGCTGACTATGATGTTTTCCACCACAGTCAGACCAGTGATTGGGGAGCATGCGGTAGTCCCGGAAAGCGGGTGCAGGCCACCCCAAACAAGAGGGGACAGGATAAAACTGTTGAATGAGCTGGTGAAGGAAACCCAGCATACTTTCTTGCTTTCCTTAGCAGTTTGATGGATCTGCACACATAGTTGCTTGTAGCAGATGCAGTTTGTTAACATAGGATGACGGTGAAAGACACAAAGCGTACATCGTTAGGTACCAAATGCATTGCCACACTCCACAGTCCACCAAGGGACTGAGACCTAACTGGGAGAAGTAGTAGTAGTACGAGGGATAGATGATTCGGCAGCCAAGAGAATAACGTCCACAAGGTGCTCAACCTGATCATTGTATATGGGAAACGGCCATCTGTCAAAGACTGCCAAGGAGGAATATAGCCTCCAGTCAGCAAGAAAGAATTTCCAGTGAGCGTTATGGGGAATGATTGAACAGGTGAGTTACACAAGGGAAGTGGTCACTCGAGTAAGTATTAGAAAGAGCACACCACTCGAGGTGACGAGTGAGCTGGGCAGACCAGATCGAAGTGTCTAAGTGGGAGTAAGTGTGCAGGGTATCAGATAGAAATGTGACATCACCACTTTTAAGGCACACAAGATTAAGATGATTAAGTAGATCCACCAGAAGGGAACCTCTAGGGCAGGTGACAGCTGAGCCCCAAAGAGGATGATGGGCACTGGTGTCACTGAGGAGCAGAAAGGGTGGAGGAAGCTGAGCAAAAAGCTGCATCGGGCCCTACTGACAGCAGAGACGAAGGGATATAAACGGTGCAGAGGGAAAAGGTAAATTTGGGAAGGAAAACATGGGCAGCAACTGCTTGCAGGTGGGTGCACAAGGGTATAGGAGTGATGGCAAGCATCAACTTGTAGAAGCAATGTGACACCACCATGAACAGGTCAATCCATAGCGAAATAAGATAGGAAAGAGCAAAATGGTCTTGGGGACATAGCTTCGTTTCTTGGAGACAGACTACAAGCGGAAATTGAGATCACAGGAGCAGCTGGAGGTCTGCCCTGTTGGAGCAAAGGCCACAGATATTCCATTGTAAAAGGGCCTCACAATTTTGGAACACCAGAGAATGAAGAAGAAATATTCACCTTGATGACTGCTTAGGGTGATCTGTCACGGGAGGATGGCCACTGGAATCTAAAAGTGGAGGATCTTAAGTCATCAACTCAGTGGGATCTACAGAGCTTCCCCAGTGCAGGTCAGTTGAAAGGGACTGACAAGTTGAAGAGGACTGGTGAGTCAGAGAGGGGGAACACTGTTTGCCTTTCAATGATTTTTTGACTTTTGCGGATTGGCAGATGAGCCAGATGGCTGCGAAGTCGAGGTATGCAAGAAATCTTCCTGGGAATAATCCTTTTTCAACTGATGGTTTGCTGGCTGCATTGCAACCGTCTTCACTGATGAGGGCAAAGAACAGGTAGCAGAATCTACAGCCCAGGAAGTGGGAGATGGAGTGTCTGCTTGAAGGCAAGTTGACTTTGACACCATCGAACTGAACTGTAATTCACAAGTTTGCATAGCCATGTTTTTTGTTGGATAGGGAGAGGCTAACACAGTGCTGTAGCCTCCAGACGAAGGGGCATTAAGTTTATGGCTTGCCAACAGTTCCAGGCAATTGCCCACCCGTCTTGATAGATGGGACAAGAAAGAGAAGAAGCAACATGTTCTCCACATTAATTAACACAGCATGAGGAAGGAGGTGTACAGGTACCCTCATGTGCATCCCCACTGCAAGTGACACATTTGGCTGCATTTTTACGTGATGTGCTGGTATGATTGAACTGATGACATTTGTTACAAGGCAATTGATTGGGAATTTAAGGGTGCACAGAGCTGACTTCATAGCCTGCCTTTTTCTTAGTAGGACGCATTAACCAATTGAAAGTCAGGAACAACATGCAAAAGGGCACCAAAGTGTCAGTTTCCTCCTTCATAACTCTATGAACAGCAGTAACGCCCTGATCTGATAGATCATTACAGTACAGGGGGGGAGTGGAAACGGAAGAGCGGTACGGGGAGACGGCAGAGCGGTACAGGGAGATGGCAGAGCGGTACGGGGAGACGGCAGAGCACTACCGGGAGACGGCAGAGTGGTATGGGAAAATGGCAGAGCGGTACGGGGAGACGGCAGAGCGGTATGGGGAAACGGCAGAGCGGTACGGGGAAACAGAAGAGCGGTACGGGGAAACGGAAGAGCGGTACGGGGAAACGGCAGAGTGGTACGGGGAAACGTCAGAGCGGTACGGGGAGACAGCGGTACGGGGAGACAGTGGTACGGAGAGATAATAGGAAGGGGGGACAGCAGGAAAGGGAGACAGCAGGACAGGGAGACAGTAGGACATGGAGACAGCAGGACAGGGAGACAGCAGGACAGGGAAACAGCAAGACAGGGAAACAGCAGGACAGGGAAACAGCAGTACAGGGAAACAGCAGTACAGGGAAACAACAGTACAGGGAAACAGCAGTACAGGGAAACAGCAGTACAGGGAAACAGCAGTACAGGGAAACAGCAGTACAGGGAAAAAGCAGTAAGGGAAAGAGCAGTAAGGGAAAGAGCAGTAAGGGAAAGAGCAGTTCTAGTAACATTTATATGATGTATCTTTAAGGCAAAGATACAAATCATTAACGAACTTCCTGAAGGAACTCGTGGAGGCTGTAGAATCAGTGATGAGTCAAATATGCCTTAGTAGTTTATGAGTTGACTTGTAATTTACCAGTAAATTTATTGATTTAATTTGCAGGGGGAGTTCATTATAAATAGCTTTCCCATAACACAAGGTTGGTTTTTTAATCATGGTGGTGTTGGTGGGCTCTAAATGAAATTTTCCCTTATATCCGGTGTTACAGGTGTGAATATTTTCATTTTTCTAGAGGAGAGTGAGATTTTCCATTGAATAGTATTTCACAAACACAGTTATCTCATACACATAAATGCATGGCACTGAGAGGATTTCTAGCTATTTAAAGAGTGGCCTACAGGTTTTGTTCCATTTTACCCTTCCATTATTCTTACAATTCTTTTTTGTAGCCTAAAAAGCTTTTGGCTAAAAGAATAGTTACCCCAGAAAATAATTCCATATTTCAGTTGTGAGCATATATAGGCATACTACACTGTTTTCATAGAATCTTTGTTGCAGCATTCCTCCAATATTCTCATTAAGTAGCATGCAGTGCTTAATTTCTTACAGACTTCTTTAATATGCATCCCCATTAAAGATTATCTTGGAGCTATACTCACAAGAACTTAATGTTGTCTACATTCTGAAGGTCTGTCAGATATCTCAGTCTGAACAGTTTGCTCACCTTTCTTCACATTATAAAAGTTTAGTTCCACTGTATTACTTCCATTTATTTCCAATTTGTTATGACTTAACCAGTTTTCATTATTGTTTAGTGTCTCCGTGGTAGACCTATGAAGCATTTCCATTTCATTCCCACTCACTAGCACACTTGTATCATCAGTAAACTGGATGACGTTCTCGCAGAATTTGTTTAGGTCATTCACATATAACAGAAATAGAAGAAGTCCCACAACTGAACCTTGTGGCACTCCATATTCAATAGTTTCATTGTCTGAATAATTCTGATGTTTGATGTTGCACTTCAACCACTTGATTTTGACTACTTATGTATGACTTCATCCAGTTGTTAGATGTCCCTATAATACACATGTTGTCAAGCTTAGGCAATAGTTTTGTGTGATATATGATATCCAAAGTCTTAGACAGATCTACAATATTCCAATGACATTTTTGCCGTATCTAGTTTCTGAAGTACTTCACTTAATAGTTCAAAAATTGCTGTATCAGTTGATTGGCCTTTCCAGAAACCATGTCATGCTGTGGATAGTATTTTGTGCTGTTCCAGAAAATCTACTATTCTTCCTTGAAAATGTTTTTTGATTTTTGAGGGTACAGATAGTGGCCTGTAGATACCTGCTTCATTCTTTTTACCTTTTTGAATAGTGGTTTGAGCTTAACTGTTTTTAGGCATGATGGGGAAATTCTGTTTCGAAAGGAACTATTAGAAAGGTGAGCTAATTGTTCAGTAATGAGATATCCACATATGTTAATCAGGCTGTCTGAGATGCCGTCTATTCCAGTGGAACAATTCACTTTAAAAGTTCTGATAACTGACAGGGCTTCTTTCTGGGTTGTTGGAAATCAGTGAAGGAAGATGATGGTATTTACAGATGATAATGGGCAGTTTGTATTGCAAGGTTCGATTTCAGTGATTAATTGCTCACTTATGTTGCTAAACAAGTACCGCACTCATTTGCTATTTCTTTAGGATCATTAATTTCTTTGCTGCTACGATTCAATTTAATATTGATTCTGTGCACTGACAACCATTTTCAGTGATTGTGTCCGATTGTCATGATCATCAGTGGAGAAGGTAGAGGTACGCGCAACGTAGAATGGCCTAGTTTCCTACAAATGCAACTATCTGTTGCCTCAGTGGGTGACTGTTTTGGACACAATTATCCATCTGTAGTTCATTATTCTCTGGAACCTTCTAAAATCTCAACTACAGATGGAAAACAGTGTCTGAAACTGTCATCTACTGAGGGAAAAGATAATCACAGATTGCAGTCTCAGGATGCCTGTCTGTGGACCAGCCCAGTCCATCTTATCCACTAGCGATTGTGGCAATCAGTTGTAATCACTGAATAACAAACAATATTGTGGGGCATACCACGTATGGTTGGGCTGTGTACAAAGTCTTATTTGCTGCCATAAGGGGTGGCCTAGTGACGGGTTCCAGTGCCTGTAACTTCGATGTCCTGTAGCATCACTGAAAGATATTTCTGGACACAGGTTCCTATCCTCTGTTTGTTCCTCTGGACATCCTCTACAGCCCCTCCAAGTTTGACACAACATTTCTGGGACATCCTGAACAAATTTTTGAAATTAGTACTCCTTAAAAGGATCAGTCAAACAATGCTACAGAACAAGCCAGCTTTTGCTCCAAATGAAGCTGTGGAGACCAAGTACAGGCCCTCATTTCACATGCATAACTGTGTTTCCAAAAGAAAGTGAAAACGCCCTAGGCTTTCATCGGCCCATGATACCATCTGGATACAAGGCCTACTCTGTAAACCAATGAAGACAATCTACAGCCAGAAAGTAACAAAGCTTGTTGAAAACTGACTTAACAGCAGGTTACAGGTCATCATCCTATATAAAATGAGCTGCAAGTAATTCCCCTAAAATGGTTTACCCCAAAGCTCAATATCAGAGCCACTGCTCTTCACTCTTTTCACTTTGGAGGAGCCAGAAACAATTTGTGAGAAATTTGGTTATGTTGACCATTGAGCCATAGGAAAAAAAGGTACAGTTTTTAGTTTTTGGAAATGGTGATAGGAACCCTGACCTCTCAGTTTCTGCAATGACAGAAAACTTCTGAATGTGGAGGCTTACACTTAATGCTGCTAGGAAGCCAATTCTGACAACACAGGGAGAATGCAACCGATACCCAAACTGTCATCTCCATGGATGCTGAAATGTAGGTGCCTATCCATTGGGGGAGAAGCACAACTGTATGTAGCTATTGCTTTGGCTGGAACTCCTGATAAGGCATCGTGACGAATGTGTAGCAGAGTGAAACCAAAGTTCTCAGCTGGTGGTCATGATGTTCTGGAAATCTCTCCAGACCATGATGCACGAATTTTAACACTAAAGGGTTTTGGTACTCAAACAAAGATTATATATAATTACAAACTATGTATAAAAGCTAAGGTAACAGTACTTTAAGGTTTCTTAAACGTCATTACATAATAAGATTGGCAGGATGTTTAGAGTGTCAATAACATAAATGACAAATATAATGCCTGTTGGGGTGTCCGAGCGGTTCTAAGCAATACAGTCTGGAACCGCGAGACCGCTGTAGTCGCAGGTTCAAATCTTGCCTCAGTCATGGATGTGTGTGATGTCCTTAGGTTAGTTAGGTTTGAGTAGTTCTAAGTTATAGGAGACTGATGACATCAGAAGTTAAGTCCCATAGTGCTCAAAGCCATTTGAACCATGTGAACAATTATAATGCTTCCTTAACTCATTTCTCATTATCTTTGATAGTTCCTTTCCCTCAAAACACTCAAATAGGGTACTAGCAATAAACGGCAGCCTGTGTGTCTGACTAGTAGCCCAAGGATTCCATGTAGGACATTGGGAAATATATCAAAACGTTGTAAGTAGTCACAATCAAGCTACAGTTGTCCATTACAAACAGTATTGTAAGGTGCTTATAAATGTTATTAGGAAGGCAAAGTGTATGTGCTACACAAATAGAATAGTTAATTCACAAGATAAAATTAATATTGTATGGTCTGTCACGAAGGAAGTGTCTAGGTAGCAGAACAATGTCGATAACATAAAATTAGTTCACAGTAAAAATATTTCTGTTACTGATAAGTCAGATATATGTACACTATTTAACAATCACTTTCTGAGCATTGTTGGTGGAGTAAATAAAAACTTAGTTTCTACAGGGACTCAAATAACTCTTTTGGAAAATGCCTTTCTGAGATTCATGTCCAAAACACTCCTTTCTGACACAGACAAGAGGGAGTTTGGGTCAATAATTAAATCACTGAAGACTGAGTACTCTCACAGATATGATGTAGTGCCTTGCAGAATATTACAGTTCTGTGCTACACATTTTAGCCTTCTACTTAGGCATATTCATAATTTTTCCATGAAGAATAGTCAGTTTCCTGAAAGATCCAACTACCCCATAGTAAAGCCGCTTCATAAAAAGGGGAGACAGGTATAATGCAGACAATTTTAGCCCTATTACTATTCCATCAGTGTTTGCTAAAGTCATTGAAAGGCCTGTGATTGTGAGGGTAATTGATAATATCATTTCACATAATTTGCACTCAGATGTACAGGTCAGTTTTAAAAGTAGTTAAATAAGTGAAATTGCCATATTCTCTTTTCTCTGTGAGGTACTAGATGGATTAAACAAAAAGTTTTGAATGCTAGGCGTTGTTTTTCATTTAACTAAGGCATTTGATTCTGTGAATCACAAAATAGTGCTCCAGAAGTTGAAGTGATTCAAGAATTACTGTGTAAATCGTATAACCACTCGACCTTCTACCACCTTGAACACACAATATTTTAGATATGAGTGAAAGAGAATGGATTCATACCTACTGCATGTCACATGTTTGTGTGAGCAGGTTGGAAATGAGTTGGAAGCAGAATGTAGATGCAGCAGAGTAACTGCACCCACAAGTACTTCTCAGTCGATCCATGGAAGTTCGGTGGAAATGGACAGAATAACCATTGCGTGTTTATGCTACTATGTTCTAATTAACCACTGAAATTTTTGTCTTAGCCTTGGTGGAGCGAAGACACATATTCCGTTTCATGCTGAGAATGGACATGGGTTTTAAGCCAACTTTCTCTCATATGTAACTTATTTTGTTTCCAATGCTTGGAGACATGAGAGGCTTAAAAAACAGTATTTATTTATGTGAACCATGCAATTTGTAATATGTCTGAAATTAAAATATTCATCATTAATTGAAGCAAATGAAACTTTTCATGTCTACTTATTTCTATAAGTAGAAAGTGTCTTAACAAATTCGTGTACCTAGCAACATACTTCGGAAAAGAAGTGAAAGAGAGTTTGCAGCAGCAGGCTAACCAGCAAGGAGGGTTGAGCGAGTACCTCATGTAAGTCATCTCAGAAAAGAAGTGGAAGTTTGCATACATACTTCAACACTTGAAGTCCTCCAAGCCATTAGAAAGTTTGACCATAATGGAATATGGTGAGTAGCTCACAATTATTAATTTACCAACAGGCAGAAAAACGTCGTTATTCATAGTGTTTTGAGAATCGCTGTGACATAGGGTCTGAGTGGGGCATGGTTGAATTGGGGGGGGGGGGGGGGGGGGGGGTGTTCCCCCAGCTATCAGTGTTCCTTATTTGCTTATTTGTGCAAATGAAATGCCTGCTAGTGTTACAGTTAATTCTAAAATATTTCTGATTGCTGGTGATACTAGCTTGGCAGTAAAGGATGTTGTGTACAACATTGGCACTATTTCAAACAGTGCAGTTCATGACCCAAGTTCATGGCTTGTAGAAAATGGACTAATGCTATGCCACTGACAACCCATATTTGGGATCTTGTCCAAAAAATTAATGCTGCCATTTTTACAATTCGATATGTATGTGAAGTAAGAGATAGCTCAACTGAGAAAGTAGTCTGCATGGCTAATTTTCGGTCACTTATAACATATGGTATTATATTTTGGAGTATCTCTCCATTCTCAGAGATTATTTTTGGCTCAGAAACAGGCAGTCCAGGTATAAGTGTTGTAAAACAGTATCAGCTTATTCCCAAGGCTGAAATCCAATCTGCATTTGGATTGCACTTGCTTGACTCTAGTGCAGAAAAGTGTGCAATATACTACTGCATCCACTTTTGATAAGCTACCACAAGAATTTTATGATCTTAGTAGTAATCCATGCACTTTCAAATTAAAACTGTGAAGTTTCCTCACAAGTAACTCCTATTGTGTCAAACAGTTCCTTGAAAAATTATGCTGATTCCTGTGTTATTTTGTAGACTGTGTTTACATGAACTTATGGCTGGCCTTTTTTGGGGTTATAAATATATTATTTTATCCATTATTGATTTTAAATTTTGTAATTTGATGTACTGAAACATTCCGCAACCTTTGAGATTTGCTCCTCAATTTGGTCCTATGGTATTAGACATGTAAAATATAATAAATAATATAAAACAAATCTGAATGTTTTGTGATGATCTACAGGACTTTCCTTTCTTTGGCATGGCACCTGATGAAAGAAAAATTGAGATAACTGCAGAAACTTGCTCCCTGTGTTCCTTGTATGCATCCAAACTGACAGAGATTCCTTTCCCACTATTAAGCCAATGTCCTTTGAAGATAATATCAAAAATTAATTTAGAGAAGTATTCCATCTTCATTAAAATAGCAACTCTTACCCTGTTCCAAGCATTACTCTTAAGCTTTGACATCTAAGTGTGGTCATAGCACTCAACAAAAGCCAGTGTTTAGCACAACGTTTACCTTTTTGTGCAGTTCAATTCATTATCTGTCTAGACTATTGGGTCTCAATGAAAAATTAAAGGAATGAGGAATCTTGCATGTCAGGACAAGAAATGAGATTGACACTGGAACATTCATCCTTGCTTTGGAGAGTGCTTAGCTTACTGACAACATCAGAATATATATATATTAACATGAGGTAGATGGAACAATAGAAAGACTTTCCTCCCGATTGGACTTCACTTTGTGAGTCAATATCATGGTAATAAAAAAAGCAGCAGGACATTGCAAATTCCTACAACTGTTTGAGATAAGGCCTTATAAGTGTCCCAGCATTCTGAGGTGGTTAAAGACAGACAGCAGCAATACCAGGAGAATGCTAGTCCTGTGACACCAGGGGTACAAGTCCCCTCCCACCATCAGACTCTGGACCCAAGTACATCAATATTTTTCCAACCCAAACAAAGGAGATGGAACAAAAACTCTGAGCTGGATGCTGAAGACAGAGCTTACTAGCCCTTCAAGACATCAGTAGAAAAAGCCAGAACAACAGGTAGACATGCTAGTGACAGTTCTAATCTGACATAAAAAATTACAAGATCTTGAACAAGCATACCCATGACTTGGATCATTTTCATAATATAATTCAAGAGATCAGGAAAACTTGCACGGACAAGATTGTTTGTTTTTACAGAAATCTCACTCTCTCTTGGTCTGTAAGCATCAGGCGTTTTGGAATGCCAATAATAATATGCATCCTCATACTTTTCCTTAATAGTCATACTGCCCACTGGCTCCCCAAAGACACATCAATCACAAGCTTGAGGTTGCCGCACGTGTATCGGTAAGTGAAACTGGCAGCTACAGGTATCCGTCCTCTTGCTTATGAGCATTACATCTGTGGAGATTCTTGTCAAGACTTGCTTTCTGCCTTCTGGTAACAAGCAATGCAAGTTAATGTCAAACACAACACCAGGATTAGAAATTTTAAACCATCTCATTGTTTAAGTGTTGACCATTTCTTTGGATATACAATTAAACAAAGATCACATTTTCTGAAAAAGCATATACTCCTGCAGAGCTGATTATCATACATATGACAAAGTTATCTGTAGGGATAAGGCACATTAGACTATCAAGTCATTGCAAGGATGAGGATTAAACATTCCAAAGTCCCATATAGAAGATAGAGCTCAACAATCTCGACTAGTAACTGACAAATCACAAGTAAGAACCAAAGCTACCGGTGGTCTGCCCTCTGCCAGACACACCAAATAACAGGTAATGGAAGAGAGAATGTCAAAACTGGGTACCATTCAGAGACAAAGGCCCTGGAACTCACAAAGTCATTATAACAATTACAGGAGTAGGTTTGTGCCACATGTCAAAACTGGGTACCATTCAGAGACAAAGGCCCTGGAACTCACAAAGTCATTATAACAATTACAGGAGTAGGTTTGTGCCACAAGGAGGCATGAAGATGGTGGAGGTTATGCTTGAGAACCCAGAAAATAATCCTAGAGGAGACAGTCCCTCACAGCAGTAACAAAACGAGCAGTAGTCGATGCAACAGATGAGAGTATAACAGAGCAGACGTAGCAGAACCCATTTTCTATTTTATGAGGACATCCAGGAAACACTTTTGGAACACACAAATTCTCTTTTGTTCACTGCGATTATTTTTATTGATAAAGTCATTCTGTCTCACATGAAGTAGTGTTGTGGTCATCAGTGATGTCACGTTCAGTGTGTGTAACAATGAAGGAACTTCACCAATCCACTCACGACAGATAATGAAAGTTGAGGAAACCACTGTGGAGAAAGAGTTACCTAGACTATACGTCGGCAGGTAATATTGCGACAGTGTGTTCTGTCACGTGCACAATTTTAGGGTTAGATCAAGGCAGTAATGAATCTCAGTGGTGCAAAAGGAGAGACACCTATGAGGTATCATGTATCTATACCACCCAACAGGAATATTTAAGTTTCATTCAGACAACAACTGCAGTTTTGCAGAATCTGCTGGACCCGACGGCCCACGTTCACTGAACCACACCTCCAGCATGTCTGGGCTCCCTCTGCTGCCACAATATACAACAGCCAGTGGCAACGACATGACCCACTTGCACTCTGAGCCTCCTAGCTACGCCATACTACATAGACTCCATCTAGTCATGGCTATGGCACCGTCATTGACGGTATTATACACTGCATCATTTATAACAAGCCACTTGGAAAAATTAAAGTTAAGTAAATCATCTGTTTGTTTTCTTGTTTGTTAATCATTTCTGTTCCTGTCCAGATTTCATATGACAACAGCTGCTGCAACACTTTGTAGTCCACCACTTCTTACAGAGAGTAACTGGTAGCTCTATGGTGTTAAGGTTTCAAAACTGTGTTTTGAGAAAAGACATTTGAACTCATCGCCCAAGATTTCTCACTCACTTACTGAGCTAGGATCCTTTGACAGAGCTACACATAAGGTCAGGATGTTGTGTTCTGTTCATTAACAATCTTCTTACATCTAGAAAACAGTGTGGGACAAAGTGCGTAATATGGAAGTTTCTTCAGATGCGGACAGATTTTAATTGTAAACCATATGGTAAAGGAGGCAAAGAAAGAAATGGTTCTGAGAAGATGTGACAGTGTTTTGTGACCATTTTAACCAAACTGTCCTCTAACTTGTGTATAACACACGAGATACAGTCAAATTAAATTGGAATAACTTAATCTCCACTGGATGGTGAAATATTCATTATTGCTAACTATTGCCAATATGTAACAACTTAGATATTAATTTCAAACAACAGAGACTCCACTTAGGAATATCAACAATGTAGGAAAAGACAGTTTGCTACTTACCACAAACAAAACTTTTAGAGTTGCAGACAGGCACAATTAAAAGACACACAAATGGCTTTGCTGTTTGTGTGTGTGGGTGTGTGTGTGTGTGTGTGTGTGTGTGTGTGTGTGTGTGTGTTTACCTGTGAAGGCTGTGGCCAAAAGGTCTGTGCCAGTGTCTTAATTGTGCCCATTTCCAGCTTAATGTGTCTTCTTTATAATATGCAGTAATCTTTCTTTCACTACATTGTAGATTTTGGTTTCCTATGTTAAACTGCATGCATAGCCAAGAGAGAGGCCACTCTGAAGGCAAGGTGAATGCCAATGAGGATGAGAAAGAGGCAGTTTAGGCTGAAAATAATGGTGAGTCCACTGCCACTACTATTTGCAGAGCCAACACTCTGCTCCCTGTGCAAAGGAAAATGCAATGTAAACAAAGTCTTTCAGAGCAGGGGTTTATTGACTGGTATAAAAGAGTAAGCCCCAACAGTGTAGTTTGTCCCCAAACATAGCAGGCTACATCTTAAGTATATGCAGGACTACAGAGCCCGTTTCTAGCAAGCAGGTCAAATGGATGTTTGCTGCCTAATGGCCAAAGTCCTCGAGGAACTGCTTTTGCAGAATGGAACACTGAGAATTAAAACTCTGCCAAAAATTGTCAGCTATTAAGATGCATTCTTAGTGAACACTAGAGGAACACAAAGTTGGAACTACTTTGTAGTGTGATATATGCTGAAATTCATCCAGGTGGTGCCATAGTGAACAAATATTTAAAGGAACTTCAAGACAGCTCTTATTAGTTCCCATAAATAACCTCAGGGTGGGAGAAGAGAATGTAGCTGTGCATACACGTACATAACTCTATTGGCCACTGTATGAAAGAAGGCACAGAGTGTTAGTAAATCATTTACATTTCAGAGCCTATAGACTAACTTAGTTTTAACTGGTCAACCACCTGGAATCTGAGTATGTAAGGGAGGCTAGCACATAGTAAGGCATGTCACTGGTTGGCACTAAAAGTAATCAGTATTCCACCAACTAAAATTACACCATGGTGAAAGACACAGAGCTCTCAGTTTACCACTCTGCATATAATCACTTCTCCTCCAACCCTTCTCACCAAGACGTCATTTGCTGGAAGTCCCTCCTACTTCTCCACCAGAACTTCATTTCCAGACTTCTGGAACAAGAGTCATTCAACTGCCCAAGGCTCAACTTACAATCTGAAATTGGAGTCTGCAATGGCTGCAGTATCAGTCATCAGATTGCTACCGACAGCTCATTTCCTCCAGCATTAAGTGCAATTGGCAGCTGCTACTGGGAAGTGAACTGTGGGGGAGGCACAGTTTACATAACTGTGCGCAGTGATTCCAATCTACATTTTGTAGGCTGATTTCCAGTTAGAAGTTTGACATGCTTCCAAATTTGGCAAGAGATGCACACTTATATTTCTCTGTAGTATTTCTGATCTCTGTGAACTAACCTACAGCAGTCAGGGTGCAACTACTGCAATTGTAGATTTTACATTCAGATACCAGGTGTACCGCTAAGAAATGAGCATTAGAATACAAATGTGTTGATAGGGAATATTTGTTGTGAACAAGCCTTAATTTTTTTTCTTATGTTTGGTATGACATCTGTCAAAGATATTTACTGTACATCAAGTCATGGAACAATTAACATCATATGTTTTCATCATGTTAACAATGTCAAATTTTGTACCAGAAAGTGATGATTTGCGGAAAGCATTAATTTTTTGTTTTCATTTGAAAAATTGCTGCAGAGCACATCGAATGCTTGTTGAGGCATATGGTGATCATGCTCTATCATAAGCAACAAGCAAATGATGGCCCTGTAGTATTTGATATATTTATCCAAAGGAGGAATCCTCCTCATCATTAGGCAAAGGATGAGAATGTGTATGCTAATAATAGCATTGAGAAGCAAAACAAATATTTTTACATCTGCATGAATATGAAATCTGTTACACAGAAATATAGTGTAATGCAAAATTCACCTGACATTGCCCACATATTAATTTGAAGAGCTCTATCTCCAAAATCGTATGCTTACTTTCAAATGTAAGAAATTCTTTTGCCATACAGGGCAACAATTCACAAATGAATAGAAGAATTTAAATGCTGACCTGGTGTTGTCAAAGAGGTCCTTCATTTATTGTCAGAGTACATAGCACTTGTTTCACATTCCAGTGTTCAGTTTGTCATGATTTGCAGGTTCCACAAGCAACCAGTGAATTACAATTTCTATGCAGTTATGACTAGTAGGTCACTTCAGACTTTCATCTCTCAAAGAATC
Source organism: Schistocerca gregaria (assembly GCF_023897955.1). NCBI lineage: Eukaryota > Metazoa > Arthropoda > Insecta > Orthoptera > Acrididae > Schistocerca > Schistocerca gregaria. The sequence continues at coordinate 48,597,433 of NC_064927.1, forward strand.
TGAAATGTATATTTGCGCTGTGAGATAAGATTTTGGTGTAAAAGATAAGAAAGTTTGTGTTGATATCAAGGAAACAACTTGTGAATCCATGAGTATATGCATTTCCTGTGACACACTACATCAATTAAAGCTGTTGCAGAGCCATTTTGAACACAGAGGCATTATGCTACATAATGGTTTGAAAGTAGCACAGGCTGTGATAAAGGATCTTTTTAAGCAGTGATCTATCAATAACATTCCACATTACTGAGGTGGAGTTTCTTTTAACTGGAAGAACAAGGCAGAAAGAAAGATGACATCAGTCCACTTTAATAATGTATGTTCACCTCTGTACAGTAGATTTAGGATCCATCTTGCAAGAATAAAGAAAGAATGTTGTACATGTACAACTACACTAGCTCATGGCAATGACTGATTGTTGCATTTTCAAAAAGGTTTCTCTATGTCAGTACAATCTTTCTTTTCTTTTTCAAAAGATGAAAAAAGGATTAAAGTCATTTATAGTAACTTCTAGAGTACACCAAGATTGATTGTAAGTTTTTTCTATGAGATGCTCTACATCTACATCTACATCCATACTCCGCAAGCCACCTGACAGTGTGTGGCGGAGGGTAACTTGAGTACCTCTATAGGTTCTCCCTTCTATTCCAGTCTTGTATTGTTCATAAAAAGAAGGATTGGTGGTATGCCTCTGTGTGGGCTCTAATCTCTCTGCTTTTATCCTCATGGTCTCTTAATGAGATATACGTAAGAGGGGGCAATATACTGCTTGACTCCTTGGTGAAGGTACGTTCTGAAAACTTCAACAAAAGCCCGTAACAAGCCACTGAGTGGCTCTCCTGCAGAGTCTTCCACTGGAGTTTATCTATCATCTCCGTAAGGCTTTCGTGATTACTAAATGATCCTGTAATGAAGCACGATGCTCTCCATTGGATCTTCTCTATCTCTTCTATCAACCCTATCTGGTACGGATCCCACACTGCTGAGCAGTATTCAAGCAGTGGGCAAACAAACGTACTGTAACCTACATCCTTTGTTTTCACATTGCATTTCTTTAGGATTCTTCCAATGAATGTCAGTCTGGCCTCTGCTTTACCGATGACCAACTTTATATGATTATTCCATTTTAAATCACTCCTAATGCGTACTCCCAGATAATTTATGGAATTAATTGCTTCCAGTTGCTGATCTGCTATATTGTAGGTAAATGATAAGGGATCTTTATTTCTATGTATTCACAGCACATTGCACTTGTCTACATTGAAATTCAATTGCCATTCCCTGCCCAACGTGTCAATTTGCTGCAGATTCTCCTGCATTTCAGTACAATTTTCCATTGTTACAACCTTACAGTATACCACAGCATCATCCACAAAAAGCCTCAGTGAACTTCCAATGTCATCCACAAGTTCATTCATGTATATTGTAAATAGCAACAGTCATATCACACTCCCCTGTGGCACACCTGAAATCACTCTTACTTCGAAAGACTTCTCTCCATTGAGAATGGGATGCTGTGTTCTATTATCTAGAAACTCTTCAATCCAATCACACAATTGATCTGATAGTCCATATGCTCTTACTTTGTTCTTTATGCAACTGTGGGGAACTGTATCTAACACCTTGTGGAAGTAAAGAAACATGGCATCTACCTGGGAACCCATGTCTATGGCCCTCTGAGTCTCATGGACGAATAGCACAAGCTGGATTTCACACGATCGTCTTTTTTGAAACCCATGCTGATTCCTACAGAGTAGTTTCTAGTCTCCAGAAAAGTCATTATACTCTAACATAATACGTGTTCCAAAATTCTACAACTGATCAACATTAGAGATATAGATCTATAGTTCTGCACATCTGTTCAAAGTCCCATCTTGAAAATGGGGATGACCTGTGCCCTTTTCCAATCCTTTGGATTGCTACACTCTTCTAGAGGCCTATGGTATACCGCTGCAGGAAGGGGGGCAAGTTCCTTCCCATACTCTGTATAGAATCGAACTTGTATCCCATCAGGTCTAGCGACCTTTCCTTTTTTGAGCAATTTTAATTGTTTCTCTATCCCTCTGTCACCTATTTCGATATCTACCATTTTGTCATCTGTGTGACAATCTAGAGAAGGAGCTACAGTGCAGTCTTCCTCTGTGAAACAGCTTTGTAAAAAGACATTTAGCATTTAAGCCTTTAGTCTCTCATCCTCTGCTTCAGTACCATTTTGATCACAGAGTGTCTGGACATTTTGTTTTGATACACCTACTGCTTCAAAATAAGACCAAAATTTCTTAGGATTTTCTGCCAAGTCAATACAGAGAACTTTACTTTCGAATTCATTGAACACCTCTTGCATGGCCCTCCTCACACTACATTTTGCTTCATGTAATTTTTGTTGTCTAGAAGGCTTTGGCTATGTTTATGTTTGGTGTGACATTCCCTTTGCTTCTGCAGCAGTTTTCTAACTCAGTTGTTGTACCACGGTGGCTGTTTTCCATCTCTTATGATCTTGCTTGGCACATAGTCATGTAACGCATATTGGATGATGGTTTTGAACTTTGTCCACTGATCCTCAAAATTATCTGTACTTGAGACAAAACTTTTGTGTTGATATGTGAGGTACTCTGAAATCTGCTTTTTGTCACTTTCGCTGAACAGAAAAATCTTCTTACCTTTTTTAATATTTCTATTTACGACTGAAATCATCGATGCAGAAACCGATTTATCATAGCTGATTCTATGTTCTGCGTTAACTGTTTCAAACACTTCGGGTCTTTTTGTCCCCAAAGGTCTAATATGTTATTGCCACGAGTTGGTTCTCTGTTTATCTGAAAACTACTGGGAGCAGTTAAAGCACTTTAAAAAATTTCATTGTATTCATTCTCCCAGCCACCCGTTATGAACATTTGTCTCCCAGTCTACATCCGGCAAATTAAAATCTCCACCCAGAACTATAACTTGGGGGGGGAATCTACTCTAAATATTTTCCAAATTATTCTTCAGGTGCTCAGCCACAACAGCTGCTGAGCCAGTGGGCCTACAGAGACATCCAATTTTCATGTCTGAGCCTGCTTTAACCATGACCTTCGCCCAAATTATTTCACATTTCAGATCTCCATCAATTTCCTTCAATACTATCACACTTCTTATCCCTATAAACATGCCTCCCCCTTCACTGAACAGCCTGTCTCTGTGGTATACATTCCAATCTGAGTTTAGGATTTCATTACTGTTTACATCTGGTTTCAGCCAACTATCTGTCCCGAGTACTATGTGGGCACTGTGACCGTTTATTAGTGAGAGCAGTTCTGGGACCTTTCTATAGATGCTCCTGCAGTTTACTATTAGCACATACATATTGTTATTCCCTGTTGCATTTTGCTTACTCCTACCTTGCCGCGTCTCAGGAGGTGTCTTGTCGGGCCTAGGGAGGGAATTCTCTAACCTAAAAAGCCCACATGTTCACTCCATACGTACTCCGCTACCCTTGTAGCCACTTCCTTTATGTAGTGCGTGCCTGACCTATTCAGGGGGACCCTACATTTCCCCACTCGATAGCGGAGGTCAAGAAGCCTCTGGTTTAAGCCTTCCACTTGGCTCCAAACCAGAGGACCGCGATCAGTTCTGGGAATGATACTACAAACAGTTAGCTCAGATTCCACCCCACGAGCGAGGCTTTCCGCCTTTACCAACTCCACCAACAACCTGTATGAACTGAGGATGACCTCTGAAACCAGATGGCAGGAGTCATTGGTGCTGACACGAGCAACAATTTGCAGTCATGGGTGCACCTAGTGCTCTCTATTGCCGCCGGCATGGCCTCCTCCACGTCTCGGATGAGACCCCCTGACAAGCAGACAAAGTGAACACTGTCCTTCTTCCTCGAGCTTTCCTCTATTTCTGTAAGGGGCTTCCTCACCTGCCTAACGTCGGAGCTCCCAATCACTAATAAACCCCTTCCACCCATGTGCCTGCTCAGACCTTTCTGAGGGAGCAGCCACATGTCCACTCACAGGCAGAGCAGGCGATGCCATGTGGCCAGCCTCCACATTGACCCTCCACCTCGTGCGCTGCCAATGCTGCTGAACCCGCCACTCCCCTTGGGGAGAGGGTGGCCCAACCGCACCCGGTACACATGAAGATGTCTCGACAGCAAGGACAGTGGGTGAAGCATGTAACACCTGGGGTGTACCATGCAACACACCAGACTCCCCACTGCAGCTCTACTCTGAGGCAGCAACCTGAGGACAGCTGACTGCACTAATCAACACTTTCAGCTGTCCGCGAACAGTGGCCAGTTCCTCCAGTGTCCGTACACAGCAGTCACACATCCTATCCATCCTAAGAAATCAATTTACTGTAGAGAGTTGATCAACTTTTAACTACACTGCTAACTCACTAAAGGCAGCTGATAGTTGGCTAAACTGTGGTTACTAGACACTTCTTGTAGAAAAAATGAAAATGGCACTACCTGTCTCTGGACTGTATTCAAAACAAACACTGGTACTATGGCTGACTAAAGGGACTCTCTCTGACTGTATTCAAAACAAACCTGAAATCTATGGTACAATATTACTAGCACTCGACAATTAAAGCTTCCTAAAAGCAAAAACACATGAAAGAAGTAGTGATAAGTAAGAAAAATACAGTTAATACTGAAATTAACATGGATTGCTGCACAGCAGACGTGACGCAGACAGAAATTACGATGACACTGATACTTATGTTTAATTCTATTTATGTTAACTTCACACCATTTGAAGGAACAAACAGGGTGTTTCACCTTATAATAGTGGCTAATACCCCCCTGGTAACTCCACTCTGCTAAAATATCTCCTGTTGATATATTACTGTACTGCTACATCACTCAGTTAGGTGACACACACCAACTCCATGAGAAACAAATACTATTAATATGTTACGCCTGATGTACAGCTTATTCAGCCAATTTTTGTTAATGCTGCTTATGAGAGAACTTTGACCTCAATTGTGTGAATGCCATTGTGAGGCGTTTCCAGCAGTGTTAATCAAAGTCCTATCCAACGCATACACATCTAAATGTTTTCATCCACAATTGAGTCCATAAAATGCACACAGCAGGAGCTCATGGAAAATTACCTCACCATAGACCTGATACTCTGGCATTACATTCTTATTTTATGAATGGACTGACTGACCTTAATTACGATATTAAAATTACAAGACATTATTTGAATCACACAACAACCAGCCTCCACCAGATCACTATGCAGTGAATTTCTGAATGTAACACTGACCCCAATAACAGAAAGATGGTGGTCCACCTGGGACACATGTCTCCCTCCAATATTTAAATAATTAAATATTGTGTGCTTAGATTAACAAATGCGGAGTTAAGAAATCATGGGAACAACTGAAATAGCACATCGCTTCATAGCAATTTGCATTTATTATGGCATTTGATAACAGACCAAGGAAATGTCACATGTTACACTTGACAGTTAATAGCACTAGAACAATAATAAACATCTTTTTCAGTTTTCTGCATTATAGTTATAGTTCAACAAAGGAACTCACTTTAAGTTCTCCCATAAATATAAATATATCCATAGGCACATTAAGTCACTTATAACATCAAGGCAGGCACACTCCACATAAAGAGAAAGTAATTAGCAAGTTTACACGTCGACTAGAACAAGACGAATATCAGGAAAGTGTACCATCCACAACACCTTACAGCGACAATTAACCTCCAATAAGTTATTTTATTTACAGTATGACATTAAGTACAGGTCAATGGTAATATAAACACAAAAACACACACACACACACAAAAACACACACACACACAAAAACACACAAAAACACACACACACACACACACACACACACACACACACACATACACACACAAACACACACACACCCACACACACACACACACACACACACACACACACACAGGAAATTGACAAATCTATACTCAAAGGAGCCGCACTCCATCTAAATACCCCAAAAATGACAACTTATTGGCTACCTAGAATAACAAATTAAGAGTAGCATACTTATAGATTGACTACAATAAAGGAATAAGTAACTCACAAACACAGCTTCTGATGGCCAACACACTGTTTTGGGCTATTGAGCAGTGATTAATTTAAAATATCCACAACATATGCTAACTAGGTTAGCAGCATATTTAAAGACAAGTGTTGAGCAACAACCCTGGTTTGAAAGTAATCAAAACTCACAGTATTCCCTTACATGACAAATGAGCCAGCACATCCATTCACACCCCAGAATCAACTAGCCTAACATAAATCTTTGTCAAATTTCAGATAATATTTTAAAACAACATACTTAAATACCTTTGTTTACCACAAGCCTTAATTATTTATCAGGTTAGGCTCCATTATTGAAGCCATGCAAAAGAAGTAGCAAGTTAAATTCTACAATTCTACTTTGCCATTTAACATACATGGTGATGAGGAAAGGAAGAATCCAGTTAATTAATTGAAAGTCACTACTTGGATTCAGTATTTGACTATGTGCTGAAAATTGACAGACAAAGGTGAGATTCAAGTTTACACTCGTAAACAGTACAAGGAGAACACAAGCATAAAATGAACATTAAATAAACTGCTCCTTCTTCAGTCATTTACATGCCAATAAAACAAATAATCTTCGCCAAATTACTGCAGATGCTGGAATCCCCACTTGCTTCAGGTAACACAAAATAATGGTCAAAATGTCTTAGTGTAAGTTTGATGACATCCACATAATATGAGTTTCAATGGACAACCAGGCCTCATCCCCTTTGATCCATCTGTGACTGAGACAGTAACATGGCTGGTATCACTGTCTTAACAATGCATCACACCTGACAAGAGTCACGCCAGACATCAACAAAATGGTGTGGCTTCCTGTATGCTCTCAGATGTCCACAATTAGAGTTCCTCCTCCAGACCAAAACTCTCTCACAAATGCAGCAGGCAGCCAGCCACAGCAATGCCAAAGCACAATCTGACTAGGGCAAAAAAACAGCAGAGCGCAAATGAGTAATTTCAAAGGGAATGAGCTACGGACTAGGAGGAAACGCAGAGAACCAACAGTGACATTTCGTCATGGTTCACCTCCTTACAACACAAAAAATGGGAATTATGGTCTCCACAGCATTACTGAGAGATAGCCAATTAATACTATCCATTCCCAGGATGATAATTCACCTGCTTTAACAAGAGACTAATCATGAACTGCAGATAAAGGCCAGGATTGATCACTTATGTCAAACACTGGGTGTCTCAAATGCAGAAAATGACTCGTCTCCAGCCACATTCCCTTCCTGTACAAGACATCAGAAACGTTTTGTACATTTGCAGACACCTGTGGAAAATGAGAAAAGCTTCATTTCTTGTGGTGAATTAGCAGGGGCATTTCAATTCTCTGAAAGAAATATCAAATCGTCTAATGACATCAACAATTGCATATCATTTGAAACTCATTATTCTTAAAGAAGTTCTGATTGCATTTTGGAACAATGTGTTCCAACATGAAATAATATCTTGGTACAACGAAGTGAGAACACATACACCTTCCACAGTAATTTGTCAAGTGGGGAAAAGCACGTGAAGTCACGCAGTCAAACAGCATTTCAGCTCACGGAGATGAAGATATTGCAGACATTACAGCTGCCCTGCCCAACTCTGTGCTACGTACTGTATGAGCTGGGCAATCTGAGAAGCCTACGCAGTCAAAGGTAATCACATGGAGAAAAGTATCATCATTCCTGTGACTGTGCATGATTAAGTATAAAACTAAGTCACACACAAAAGCAACTATCCAGGGAACTGAGACTACAAAGTACACCAACTGGAGAGCCTAAAATGTAGACTTAGGACATGGTGGAGTGTTCAGGACAGCTGCCCAGACAGAAAAAGTTAGCCAAGTGACATCTTCAGTGCATCATGACAGCATGACTAACACTGGCCAGTCTCACATAAATACTGTTGATTTACAGTGTGACTAACTCCATCTGCAGCCCACCTCTCCAGAGGAGGGACATACGTTGGTGCGCCATTAACCTGTCTGTCTGTCTGTCAGTCTACAAGCTTCTATGGTGTATCAGTTCCCATCTAGGAGACTCAAATGCCATTTCCGCAACACCTCCGCCAATGCCAAATCTGAGGAAACCAACTTTGGCATCTTTGACTGGCAGACTAATTTGAGGGCTCCACTGCAATTGCTAATGCCTGGCACCCTGAGGGTCTCCCACTGCTCTTCCATCATCACAAAGGGAGAGCTATCTCATCTGCCTGCCTGCCTGTTTCCAGCTCCCGAGGGCACTCGACACTTCAAGTTGCTGCCCTACCCATGTGCAACCTACGAGGTGACCACAGTGATATTGTACACCACGACCACACATTTCTGAAGTGTCTAAGTGTCTTTGACAGTACAGACGAAACTGCATGTCTGCTGCGAGGGCTGACAGACTCGTGCTGTGACCAGCCCTCGTGATGCTGCCACACCCACGAGCCTCACCTCAGTCAGTGCTCGTGGGGAAGATGTCTTCAGCCAATGCACCTACCAATACTAAGACGGTGGAGTGTTGAAACATGAACCATTGTACGTTCTGAATGGCAAAAGTTTAGTGTTTCAAAATTGTTTTACAAATGCCAAATGGCATCAGAGAGAAATCCACTCACTGAGCCACTATCCTCCCACTCCTGGGGTGACAGTTTGACAGCCTCCTGACACCTACTGTCCCCACATGCCACCTAAAATAATGTCCAGCCCCACAGATGTTATGTCTGGTGTCAGAAGTCATCTGGCACTGGAGGTGCAGAGAGCCATTATCGCAACTTTGGTCTCACCTTTCCTACATCTTTGGTGAGTGATTCCCACTCTCAGCCTCTCCTTTTTCAGTGTTACGCGTGTATGTAGTAGGCAGGACATCCAATGTAACTTAAAGAAGGTGTTTGGTGTTGGAGAAACTGTAAAGAATGCTTTTATGAATGCCATAGTTTTTCTGGGTATAAGATGCACTATACAAAGACAGGGCCAGTTATGTGCAGTACTTGTAGAAGTTTTTGCACAATGTGCAGCAGAGCTCTGAATCCGTCAAGGCTTAATCTTACTGTATCACCCATGGTATGTTGATGGTGATTATCCTTCATGTTTTTGTATTATTAAGTGGAGATTGCACAAATGTCAGAATCAAAAATAGCACTGACACACAAATTGACTGAATTTCTATTTGGGCAATAAACTGAGGTGCACAAAAATAATGCAATGTTGTGGCAAAGTTATACTGCATTACAGGAGCAACTAGGAACTTGCTAGCCATTAATGAGCATGGACAGGCTGAGCCAGTACAGGTAAAATCCTTGTCAGATGTCCCTATCCCTCCTACAGATTCTTTCACATCTAATTTGCTGATTGATGTTTTGGGCTAACTGACAGTGGGTGTGCCAGTATCTGTTAGTGATTTATAAGCTAACACTAAGTTTGCCTAATGCAAGCAGGTCAGGTCCCACCTGGCCAATTTCTTACATTAAATTATGATGAAGAGATGTACTTTGTGTACTGCGAGCGATAAAGTGAGCCACAGGCATTTGAATGACTTACAGAGGAGCTCATTACAGAACAGCTTACCAGTTTGTCACAGATATGGAATAAAGCAATAGAAGCATTTCTGGATAGATCTATGAAAGTCAATGGACAGACTTACGAGTTACTACCAAATGCTGAAGCAGACTGAATCATTCTGCAGGAGACAGAGTATAGAGTGCTGGATGTATTTCCATAAGACCTGCTGAGAAGGGTGAGAATGGAACCCCCAAAAGACTAACACACCACCACTAGATTGACACACTACCACAGGAAATCAACACTGCCAACTGAGGACCAGACAATTAAAGTGTGTTTTCCCCTGCGATGGAATGTTACGGTTGTGGACATTAAGGCCACATTAAGAATTGATGCACTAACCTCTGTGTTATGAATTCAGTGATGTAGTGCATCAGACACAGGACTGTCAAAATGAGAGACAGAATGGAGAGTGTTGCTACATGCATTTATTAAATGCCAGAAGAAATTACTCAACTTCAGGGCAGCATTTCCAATAAAACAAAGGACTGCAGAAATGCACACAGAAGCAAAATGCTATTTGTAGGCCACAGAAGACATTTTTGGTGGACACAGGGGCCAAGTCTGTAGCTCTTCTGTGCCTCTTGGGTACACAGAGATTGAAGACTAACAATATAGTCTGAACAGTATGGGACAATGAAGCAGCATCGCTGGAGTTAAGGCATTCAGTTTCGGTGCCGGCGCAATAAATTTTTAAAATAATATGGAAGTATTTCCACATGTCGGTGGTTGGTATTGGTTAATACAAAAATCTATTCTGAGCTCACGCATTAACCATAGAACGCCTAAGGAGGGGGGGGGGGGGGGGGCAGTTCTTTGAACCCATAATTTTTTTATGTCCCCTGCTTTTGCCCAAGTAACCTTCATACTACATATTCCCTTTGAGTTATTGTTTGTTGGGTATTTTATGAAACGTCTGTGTTAATATATTTTATAAAAAATTCCTGCTTTAGAAGAAAAAATAAATAAACTTATTATGGGTCCAACAACCCCCCCCCCCCCCTTCCACCCATTCCAATGGCTTCCATGCTATAGAAAATTTCCCTTAGTAGAATTTCATGTTTCTCGTCTCTACAACAATGCAAGTTAGTTTCTCATTGGTTGGTATTCTTGATATTGACAATGATAGGTTTACTTTCAGAGGAAGTGATTATTGATGTCAGTCAGCTGTTATTTATCTTGTAAATTTGCAGTTAGTTAGTGCAATTCCCAACACGTAGGCCTCCAGTAACTTTGGTGTTCTACACAGCAAAAACGAAACCAAGTAACAACTTACTGATGTCAACAATGCACCAAGATAAAGGCACTGTTGGAGGAGAGAAGAATAAAACCGAGATAAATGCATATTATAATTCCACTAAAGGTGGGATTGATGCCATTGATCAAATGGTGCGTATGTACACCTGCAAGAGGGGAACAAAGAGATGGCCTCTATCTGTATTTTACTCTCTCATCAACATTTGTGCTATCAATGTAACCACCATATTCATCCAGCAACATCCAAGATGGAATGAGAAGAAACACAACAAACCGAAAATTTATCTTCCGCAAGCTGGGATGGAACTAGTGAAATTGCAGGTAGAAGAAAGAAGTGCAAATGCAAAAGGGTTATCTAACCAAATTGTTCAATCAATGGAGACTATTCTACAAAAGAAAATCAAAGAAGTGACTACAGAAGCATGTCAGCCTCGTTGCAGAGAAAGGTCAGTGCCATATTTGTGTAAGAAAAAGCTAAAACAAAGAAGCAGAAGTTCAACAGTCTAAGTAAACCAAAACAGTATTGCGGGCAGTGTCATAAACATGTGCCTAACACACATTCAGAAAAAATTGTGAAATGTGTCTATTGCCTTGAAGTTGAGGACTCAGAGTAGTCTATTATATATGAACACATCTGTACTTTGTATTGTAATTTGTCAATTTTTTATTCACTCAATCCAATATTTATAACAATTAACAAAATTATTAAACTGATGCCTTAGTTCAAATACATAAACCATTTTGAAAGTTGTAATTTTTTGTCAGTAAACTTATTTAATACCTGAGGGCTCACTGAACACCCTTCACATCCCCCCCCCCCCCCCCCCCCCACCATCCCAGCCCTCTGCCATAGGCAGCCAAGTTATACAAAAAGGCTTTGTGCATCCTAGTGTTAAGAAAAAGTTGATGTTTCAGTGTCTACAATCAAAGTAAGTGAGGCATTGTAACCGATGGCAATGACCACTAAAGTGTTACACCATCCCAAGCTTTGTCTGTTGTGAAGATAGTACCAAATAAACTGCAGATGTATCCACTAAAGCTCACTTTGCATTATAAGATCCCAGGAGGAATAGGAAAGACAGTTTTTGTGAGTGTGGATACCGACACACGGAGTGAGATGATGTGTGCTAAAAAGACATTGGAATGTAATGACAGAATGCATACACTGTACTATGTAGTGTGCAGTGGTATAGTACATATAGGAGAAAAAGATGGAGGTTATTTAGTTCCAGTGAGTTGGCATTATTTCAGCACAGATGGGTCTGTTCAAGAGTTTGCCAATTACTACCAACTCTGACATTTCAGAGGAGAATGGGTTAGGTATATCAAGTGGAGATATATGCCATAAGCAAACCGTCAGTGCATCTAGATGTGAAAACTTTTATCACTTATGGGAAGAATTAACAATGGTGTAAGACTTTATTCCCATAATTCACAGATTTATGTACTACTGGTGGAATATTACCAGCAACACTAAAAATATAATAAACAAGTCATAACACTACAGTTTAAAGAAAAAACCATACAGGGACCAACAATACCCAATACCTGCAACCATTAGTGGAAGAGTTCCTCCACCAGCTGTTGCCTGATGGCATTATTAATTATTAAACATAGTGTTAGTCGGGGGGGGGGGGGGGGGGGGGGGAGCATCTGTTTGGATTATTCCCCAAAAAGTCATCATCAGATGGTACAACACAGTATATGTTTTGGTGTCGCTACAGGTATCTTAGTGCAGTAACTCAAACCAATGCACATTCTAAACCAGTTATAAGAGAGAATCTGGCAATTTGGGACAGTATAAATGCTTTATGATGATGACTTTAAAAGAGGTTATTACAAGTTTTAAGTAGTTCCAACAGACTGGGAAAAAACTGCATTCAGTCCCAAGTGTGTGCTGTCAGTATTGTTTGGTGTCAAGGGTGTTCCAGCTACTTTAGATGGAGTGCTCAAATGACAAACTGAAACAATGCATGCTTCATATTAGTGATATAATTGTCTTTACCAAAGACATGGAAGAGCATGTACAATGCTCGGAGAAAGTATTTGAGAGGGTGTGTTAAGCATGTTTAACAGCGAGTGTTGATAAATGTCACTTTGCAGCAACAGGAGTGCAATATCTGGGTTATGTAATTCATTAAGATGGGGTAAAAACCTTAGTGCAATTGATTTATGCTGTGTATTATTTCTAGCAACAACAGACAGGAAAGGTACATCAAATATTTCTAACACTTTGTAAATGCTATGTATAATTTGTGACGTATTTTGTGTAAGTTACTGGGTCTTTAAGCCCTCTGTTAAAGAAAGAGGATGAAAATTCAATGGTGTACTAAATGTCAGACTGTGTTTGGAAATTTAAAAGGAACATTAACAATAGTTTTGGTATTGGTGTTTCCAAACTTTGAGAGATAATTTTATCATGAGACATCACCAATTTCGTGACCGGATGCATTCTCAGCCAGAATATGGATGCCAAGGAACAACTGGTGGCATATGCATCGAGGCAGTTAAATAATGCAGTACAGAATTATTCAACAACAGAGAAGGTGGTATCAGCCATCATCTAGTATATTATGTATTTCCATTGTTACCTGTAGGGAAGAAAATATAAAGCTGTGACAAACCATGCTGCACCAATATTCTGGAGTTAACAGCATGCTCGGGCATGTACAAGCAATAGTGGATGCAAATAGGGCAATGGTGGACTGGTATACTACACAACTGATAAATTTGTAACATGATATATTGAATAATACCAAGGTAGTACAGGAATTGACTATGGAATTTATGAGAAATATAAAGGATACTATTGGGAGTAAAGCACAGGCAATGAGAGAAAACTATTTTAAAAGGGGGAAAAGAATCTTAAAATTTTGTGCAGATCCCTGTAGCCTGATAACTACTGCAATCTACATCCATAGGAATCTGCAGATAGTATTCATGCCTTCAGTTTTTACCATCACACTACAAACATTCTGAGACATCGATAAATAATTATTTCAGTAACCGAGTTCTATCAACTAATCCTTTGTTTCAGGTATGTTCTGCCACAAATTTCTGTTCAATCCATTTCAATTCATTAACTCATTAGTTATGCAATCTGTCCATCTGAACTCCAGCATTCTTTTGCAGATCACATCTCAAAAGCCTCAGTCTAACTTGTCTGAACTGCTTATTGTCTACAATTATTTTGCACATAAATGCCTTCAGGAAATACTTCTTAGCACTTAAATTTATGTTTGAATTTAACAAGTATATCTTCTTCAGGAATGCTTTTTTTGCCATTGCCAAATCTTCATTTTTTAACGTGTCTGCTTCCAACATCATTTATTTTACTCCCCAGATACATATGTGCAGACTGAGAAGGGAGTAAGTCAAGGTTGTCACCTGTCCCCTGCATTAGTCAACCATTGCTTCCCTTTTATGCCCTTCAGCTGACATTCAGTTTTTATGTGACCTGCATTCAGAAAAAATCAATAACTTTCTTCAAGTGTACAAATGCTATAAACATCTGTTTGCCTTTCCTTCATGTATCTTCTAAACTTAGCCATAAGATCAGTATTGACTGAAGTTGCTACCTTTCTTTAGAACCTGAACTGATCTTCCACACATTTCTAAGTTTGTAGTACTTTGAGAATTTCAGCATTAATTCTAGAACCACTAGGCCTTCCACTGTCTTGAACACACAATATTTTAGATGTGAGTGGGGAGAAAGGAACCCTATCTACTGCGTGTCACCTGTCTGCATGTGAAGGTCAGAAGTTTATCGTGAGAAGACTGTAGATACAGTGGTCGAATGACACCATCAAGTACTCATCAATTGTGCCACCTAAGTTGTAATGAAAGAGCACAATAGAACCAAGGAACTTTTGTGTTATTCTGTGCTGTTTTATAACTGTGACTATTGTTAGTGACAAAAAAACATTTGAGCTGAAAAAAGATTTTGAGTAACTTTTAACTTTAACTTGCAAGAGGCAAGACAGGTGTATGATTTCTGTATAATAGCGTCATGGTTAGCAAGCCAACTATGTTGTAAATGTAATTGCATTTCTAACATTTGGACATTCGTGGGGACTTACTTAACAGTATTTATTCATGTGGAGAGTGAGACTGTTAAAAGTTTGAATATTAAATATACGTTGTTAAGTGAAGCAAAGGAAACTGTGTATGTCTACTTATTTCTATTAGGAGAAAGAGTCTTGAGAAATTCCTCTTCCCAGCAATACTTCACCACTTCAAGTCATCCAAAACGTCAGAAGTTGAGCCAATCTTAAATTGGAAATTCAGTAATATTCATATATGTCAGCAGCTGCTTTCTTTGGACTTATTAGTTGTTCTTGAATTCTGAAGGTATTCCATCTGTCTCATACATCTTACGTACTAGAGTATCAGTAGTCCTGCTAGAATTTCTTCTATTCCAGGAGCCTTGTTTCTACTAAAATCTTTCAGTATTGTGTTCAATTCTTCTCCCATCATCTTGACTCCTATCTCTTCCTCTCCCCATTCTATAATATAGCCTTCAAGTTCATTTCTCTTCTATAGCCTCACCAAATATCACACTTTACTTTCTGTTTTCCCATCTTTCCTTAGTATCAGCTTGCCATCCGAGCTCCTGACATTCATACAGCTCTCCTCTTCTCTCCAAAGGATTCTTAATTTCCCTACATGCAGAACCCATCACACTGATTAACAATCAACTCATCTAACAGAATAAATAAATAATTACAACTTTACTGTCCAGTGAATAGACTATTATAATTGTTGTTCATGTCACCGGCGTCTCAATCTTGCACATCCAATGATAAACAGGCACTGGACAATATTTAACTAAATACATGTAATACAACTCATTTATAAAAGGATCTACATCTACGTTTATACTCCACAAGCCTCCCAGCAGTGTGTGGCGGAGGGCACTTTACGTGCCACTGTCATTACCTCCCTTTTCTGTTCCAGTCGCATATGGTTTGCGGGAAGAACAACTGTTGGAAAGCCTCCGTGAGAGCTTGAATCTCTCTAATTTTACATTCGTGATCTCCTTGGGAGGTATAAGTTGGGGGAAGCAATATATTCGATACCTCATCCAAAAACGCACCCTCTCGGAACCTGGCGAGCAATCTACACCACGATGCAGAGCGCCTCTCTTGCAGAGTCTGCCACTTGAGTTTGCTAAACATCTCTGTAACACTATCACGGTTACCAAATAACCCTGTGAGAAAACACACCGCTCTTCTTTTGATCTTCTCTATCTCCTCCATCAACACAATCTGGTCTGATACTCCGTAGGCTGTTACTTTGTTTATAAGGCGACAGTGCGGAACTGTATCAAATGCTTTCCGGAAGTCAAGGAAACTAGCATCTACCTGGGAGGCTTTATCTAATATTTTCTGGGTCTCATGAACAAATAAAGCGAGTTGGGTCTCTCACGATCACTGTTTCCAGAATCCATGTTGATTCCTACACAGTAGATTCTGGGTTTCCGAAAACGAAGTGATACTCAAGCAAAAAACATGTTTGACATTAGAGATATAGGTCTATAGTTTTGCGCATCTGCTCAATGACCCTTCTTGAAGACTGGGACTACCTGTGCTTTTTTCCAGTTATTTGGAACCTCTGTTCCTCTAGAGACTTCGGTACATGGCTGTTAGAAAGGGGGCTAGTTCTTTCGCGTACTCTGAGTAGAATCGAACTGGTATCCCATTAGGTTCAGTAGACTTTCCTCTGTTGAGTGATTCCAGTTGCTTTTCTATCCCTTGGACACTTATTTCAATGTCAGCCATTTTTTCGTTTGTGCGAGGATTTAGAGAAGGAACTGCAGTGCGGTCTTCCTCTGTGAAACAGCTTTAGAAAAAGGTGTTTAGTATTTGAGCTTTACGCGTGTCATCCTCTGTTTCAATGCCATCATCATTCCGGGGTGTCTGGATATGCTGTTTTGAGCCACTTACTGATTTAACAGAACTTCCTAGGATTTTCTGTTAAGTCGTTACATAGAATTTTACTTTCGAATTCACTGAACGCATCACGGATAACCCTCCTTACGCTAACTTAGACATTGTTCAGGTTTTGTTTGTCTGAGAGGTTTTGGCTGCATTTACACTTGGAGTAAAGCTCTCTTTGCTTTCGCAGTAGTTTCCTAACTTTGTTGTTGAACCACAGTGGGTTTTCCCCATCCCTCACAGTTTTACTCGGCACTTACCTGTCTAAAATGCATTTTACAGTTGCCTTGAACTTTTTCCATAAACACTCAACATTGTCAGTGTTGGAACAGAAATTTTCGTTTTGATCTGTTAGGTAGTCTGAAATCTGCCTTCTATTACTGTTGCTAAACAGATAAACCTTCCTCCCTTTTTTTATATATTCCTATTAACTTCCATATTGAGTGATGCTGCAGTGGCCTTATGATCACTGATTCCCTGTTCTGCACTTACAGAGTCGAAAAGTTTGGGTCTGTTTGTTATTTGTTATCAGTAGGTCCAAGATGTTATCTCCATTAGTCAGTTCTCTGTTCAATTCACATGAAACACACACTATACATAAGTGCTCAACCTATGGTTTTTAGTTTTATCAAAGTCTGATGACCTCAAACTATAGTTTACAATCGTGTCCAATGCCACTTAAGTCTTGTGTAGGCTTAGCTACAATTTTAAAATATGTTTGATTTATGAATGCATTAAGGGATGTGTATCCTGATAATTAATATACCGTATTCAATTAGAATTTTGTTGTAAACAACAAAATAGGCTATTATTTGGGAGTGTGTAACTTTATCCACACCATTCATATGTATAGATTTTTGTGTTGTTCCAAACTTTACAATTTTTAATATTTTGAATCACATATTTCATCACCTCCTTTGCAATAATTGTGTACGGACTGCAAGGTGACTGTTATGCTACCAGCACAATGGCTTCACGCTGACAGTTTGTCTACCCTCAGCCCACATATGTCACTCTCCACTAGTGTGTTCTTACAAATACCACAAGGACATCCATGTTGCGAACATGATGCAGTATACAAACAATTTGTTGATACGCGAAGAGTTACATGTGCCACCAGGGGGCACTAGACACATTTCTGCACAGTGCACTCATCAGGAAACAGAGGGCAGTGCCATCAAGGAAACACATTCCATCTGCAAATGATGTGGTAATGTACATTCAATTGTTTACTCAGTTCCACTCCAGGTGTTGGCTAAATCTCATCTAGCCAAGACCAGCACAGATGCTCCATTCTACACCACACTGCCACTGCACTGCATCATGGTATACTAAACAGTGTGCTGCCCCGCCCCCATCCTCTTACCTCCCCCCCCTCCACCACCAGCACCTTATCACCTTCACACCCTGTGAACACCTCTCCTAATAGTGTCTCAGGATGAGGCTTCCCTCCAAACTTGTATTATGGCAGTAGACTTTGTTTCTCCTACTCTCAAGTGTTCACAGATGATACATCACTGGCTGTCCAGACAAAACTTCATTGTGAAATTGTGCTGCAATTGAAGTGTTCTTCAGTTCAGCATGGAGACTGTCACTCACTATCACATCTATCACACACAACATTTCATAACAGTAATCATGATTATCAAATGTTGTAATATTCTGCATATCATAAGAGAAACAAGAATTTAATACTGATCATTTCACAAATACATAGCTCACAGGTTTGACAGGTTTGTACTGAATTAATACCACGTGTGTGTGTGTGTGTGTGTGTGTGTGTGTGTGTGTGTGTGTGTGTGTGTTTTTCAAAAAATGCTGCTCCAAAAAAAAAAAAATCGTTTTTTTCAGTAATGGAGTGACTATTCTGTTAGCCTCCAAAATGGAAACAGTGACATATCTATGAACCGTATTAATAGGCAATGGTATTGCACACAAAGAATGTAGATTTGGAAAGTTCCACATGCAAGAGGACCAATGTCTAATTCAGCACTTGCATCATCATCATCATCATCATCATCATCATCATCACCATCATCAGCATGTGTTCTGTTTCAGTGATGAACTAATGGTTGTTTACCATTGAAGTAGAGTGGTGTCAGTTACTGTAAAATCTCAAATATTACCAAATCAGTAAAATCAGACCTCTACTTTTATTATTAGTTTAAATCCAAACAGGTTAATGGGTTCAGTGGAGTTCCAGAAAAACAGAATCTTGCCCTCAATGTAAATAAGTTTTCGAAAAAGCCACAATGCTGGGGAAAATTAGAAATATTTTTACTTTTTTCTGGCAAATCTGTAACTAATTTTCCCAACATTTTCATTCTGATACACAAATTATTATTTTAATTAGTGGCATCTGTATTCATCATACAACCCTAGCAACCCTGTTAGGCTCCTTTTGAAGAAAGATTAAGACTGTGATCAACTCAATTGTACTTTGGTCTACACAGAATCACAGTGACTTGTGATCTTCTTGAACAGTGGAATTAATAAGGAAATGGACTGGAGGGGAGAAAAACAGCAAGCATTTGTAAAGGAACATTTGTATCTAAGGGGAAAAGTTAAATTTAAAAAATGATAAATACCTCAATCCCTCAAAGTGGAGATTGCCCGCCTCCAGTATAGGGCACCAATCGACCAGCTGTATTTCCTGTTCCTGAAATAAATTGGTTGTGTGTAAGGTCTAGAACAACAAACAAGCAAATTTACAAATATTAAATAAGATTATACCATGTCACATTTAAAGCAATTTGCCAATCATTGCATCGGTTTGGAAACCTATCGACACGTGACTATTTTTATACAGTACATTATTACAGATAAATGTCATCTCTGCAAAGACTGAATGTCTATTAATATTGCTTGTCTTATCATCACTATACAATGTAATGCTTTCCTTGCTGGAAGCTAGAACTAACTTCCGTATCCATACCTGCCTTATTTTTTGCGTTAGGTCGTAAGTGCCCATGTCATAAACTTACAACAATATTATGTGAAAGTCACTGAGAGCAACTATATGCTAACCCCAATAAACAGAAGGAAACAGATTAAAACAAGGACTTTCTCTTGAAGAAAGGTCCCTAACCAAATATTAACCCTCCATTACTCACACGAAAATTCGTGACATCGTCACTCGTGTGAATGACTGGTGTCATCCAAAAAGCAAGTGAACTATTTGTACACTTTGAATGGTGTTTATGACCCGTTTTATGATTTTTTTTATTAAATCTAAATATAATATATGTAATATTTGTACAAACTATAAAATATTCTGTAGTTTGAAACAGTTTGACCATTCGAAGAACAATATCTTCTGCTGAATTACTGGCATTACATAGCCCTTCTTGTTTCTTACCAATGCATGGTTCTAAACCCAAAGTGTAAGCTGTTTTTACATCAACCAAAGCAAACACTTTTAACCCATACTTTGCTGGTTTGCTAGGAATATATTGCCTGAATGGGCAGGTTCTTCTAAATGCCAAAAGCTGTTCGTCAACAGTAAGACATTCACTAGGTGAAAAATATTTTTGGCAATTGTTCATGAAAATTTGACATACCTCTCCAAGAGCTCTGACAGCAGCCAACTTGTCAATCTCTCTGAGAACACTTCTATCACAGATATTATCGAATCTCGGACATCTCAACAGAAGTCTGAATTGGTTTACACTTATGCATAAATAACATGAATCAAGTCTGTTTCCCTTTGAGTTATCCCACAATTTTGATATACTCTTCCTAGAACATCTCAAACATCCACATAGATATAACAAACCAATGAGAGCTCTGATCTCTACCACATCTGTTTCTTTAACTTCCCTTTCCCTAGAGAAGTCACCACGAATGTCATTGATGTGTATATTAGTGCATGTTGCGATAATGCTTGTTATGTTTTCATCTGAGAACAAATTCAGAATTTCTATTTCTGTCTTTTTTATATGAATTTGCTTTTTTGGTCTAGGTAAATGCGTAATAAAGTTACAACATCTGCTTCTAACACTGTTAGGATATTTATTTTTCCTCCGTTCAGTTATTCCATCTTTCCCTAAAACAATGTATCCTCTTGACTTCCTTCTTCCTTTGATTCAGTCTCCGAGCCAGTGCCATCACTATTAGCATCTTCATCACTCAGCTCATTGAACCGTTCCAACCATACATTAGGATCCCTACTGAACTCTGTATGAGATTTTTTGCCTTTGACATTTCTTCCACAATTTAAAAATAAAGAGGATACTAAGCAACATGGAAGGCAACTGCAATGAGTTTCAATACATCTAAATTTATACACATGAAAGATTGACTGAATCTAGGAAAGCAATAAAGTAATACAGACCTGATTTGTTTCAGATTGTGGCAGCAGAGCTGTCCTCCAGACTATAATAATGTTTCATAAACAATGATTGGAGCTAACAGCCAGAGAGTTAACAGAGAGGTACTGAAAATGGTGTGAACTGAATCCAGCCCTGTCAGAGAAAACTGAGCAAGAAAAATCATGTGGATGACGAGTGCCATCCATGCAAGCAATGAAGGGTTAAATGTCCTTTGAAAAATTGCTATCACTTCTAAAACAGCCTGCATGTTGTATTCTAAAATGGCCAATAATTCAGGCAGCAAACATACAGTGAAACATAAGTAGTTCAGAAAAAGATATTGGCTCAAGAAATAGCAAACCATCAATTCATTATTATGACAAGCACAAATTGGTGAAGGATCGCTGCTTACCAAATGGTAATGGCCAAATAGACAGTGCCCAATAAACGGCCTAGCTAAAACAATCATCTTGTGATGAAAGGGCCAAGAGGTGGCCTGCCAAACCATTGGGAGAGGTTCGATTCCCTGGAGCTTGTTCCTGTGAAGAGAAGACCAGCAGTTATTCCCAAGTGGCACCATCTACCAACAGACAGCAACAAGGAGATCATCCGAAGCAATGGAAGAGCTAGCAGGTCGAGGTAGGAATGCAGCTTCGGCAGCAACCTCATTTATCATCAGACCAACATGACAATGAAATTGTGGTGGCTCCCTCAAAATCAAGCAAGTGTAAGCTTTCTTGGACTTGTTGCGCTAAGCACAATGAGGACCCGAATGCTCCTGAGAGAATTGGAGCATAAGGCACAGTTAAAAAGTATATGTTGTTGGGTGTACTAGGTGGTCTGACAGAGGAAATAACTCTGCTGTAAAAATCTAGCAGTTTACAGGAAGCTCATAACAAAAATGGTCAGTGCCAGTCACCAAGGCACATCTGACGCTACGGGCTGTCTCAGTCAACAGTCTACATGAAGATGCTTCCACTAATTTGTGTAAAAGGTTGACGAATCCAAACAGAAGAATGGTGTGACCCATACACGCAATTGAGGGAGCCATCAAACTACAGGGCATAGGATGTGTGGCTGGGCACACATAACGAATGGCATTCATATCCGCCAAGGAGAAGATCATGCCAGGTGTGCAGTTGTAGTTAGGCAGCTTCTGCATAGAGGCTCTCAATGGGACTATGTAAAGGTTGCCAGTGGCCTAACATATTCCACTTTGGTGGACTGGGTTACATCCATGTACAGTGGATGGATGTGTAGATTAATAAATCAAACACATGTAATCTAGTTTCAAATGGACAAGGGATCAGTAAAAATGGAGGAGGGTGATCTGATTTGCTCCCCAGGAAATACCGCTTTGGACATGTAGGACACTGATGGACTGGATACAGTGTGTGGCCAAATAAGACATGTGGGAGGGACAAAAAAGTTTCCTAACAAGCACAACTTCCAGGAATTTTGTAGTTGCAGTGAAACAAAGAACAATGGGTCCAAGATGTAATGATGGTGGAACCCATTGCATCACTAGAAATTTGTACAAACTTTTTTTTTTCCAATGGAAAAGCAAAAGCCATTTTTGATGCTGCACAAGTAAAGACAATCGAGACACCATCAAAGATGTTGATCAAGGAGATGAGTCCATGGAGAACTGCAATAGATTGCTAAGTCATCAACTAAAAAGGAAGTCAGAGATGCCTGGGGGGAAACACCTTAGCAGGGTTAATGGCGCTTAGGACAGAGCCTCGAGGCACTCTGTGCTTTTGGATAAAGGTATACGATAAGGGTGAACAAACATGTACCTTGGAAATTTGGTCTTTTAAAGATTTGTGCACAATATGGGGCAGGCAGTATGGGAAGCCCCACGTGTATATAGTGCAAAGGGTACCAGTTCTCCAACAGGTGTCACAGGCTTTCTCTAAATCAAAAAGCCTGATCACAGTCCACAGTTAGTAGAATGTGAGACTCCTGGCTCCACACCAGCTGGCCATGAATCGTACATTCCATCATCCTGCAAACATGACTGGTGAGGGTAATGGAGTGGCAGCTAGAAGACAGGTATTTTGTCCTTACCAGGCATATGGATAGGTACAAGAGTGGCTTCTGCCAGTGTCGGGAAAACATGACATCTGCCCAAAAGAGTGTGTTACTATGAAGAAGAAAGTGATTCCAAATCTCTAGTGGGCAAACAGTGTCTGGCCCTGGGGTGGAGGATTGGGATGAGGTGAGAGCACATAAAGACTACATTGTAGTATTCATAATTCTGACAGGAGAAGTATGTTATCCAAGCTGCCTCCACTCATTTCAAAAGGAGGAAGTTGGGGTGACAGTGAGTGTAGCTATAATTCTACAAAAAATAGTGGTCCACACTGTTGGAGACAAGTGTAGGGTCTACAATGACATCTGCTACAGTCAGACTGGTCATCTGTCAATAGACCTAGATCACAGAGAGACGATGCAGGGTGCACCCTGTGACAGAAGATGGGGGTGGAACTGTTGAAAGAATTAGTAAAAAAAAATTCATTTAGATTTCTTGCTACCCCAAAGAATGAAATGGCACTGAACATGCAACAGTTTATAAACAATACATTTTGCCATCATGGGATGACAGTTAATAAAGGGGAGAGCACTTCTCTGCATGTAAATTGCATCACAGCATGCCTCAGCCCACCAGCTGACCAGGACACAGTGCGGTAAAGAACTGTGTGGTATGCAATATTCTGCAGCAGTAGAGATAATGTTCATAAGGTACTGTATCTGCTCATCATAACTGGGCAGATGATGTCCGTTGAAGGTAGTCAGGGGCAACAAAGCCTCCAGTCGGCCTTGGGAAGCTGCTAATTGGGTTTACACATAAATGGAGGTATGAGTTGGCAAATGGGTAGTGCCCAGTAAATGGTTGCTCAAGTTTGTGTCAGAGAGAAATGGCCACTGAAGGTGACAGGCAAGCTGGGCAGTGCAGGTGACAGGCAAGCTGGGCAGTGCAGAACGAGACATCCATAGGTGTGTATGGTGTCTGAAAGGAACTTGGGTGCTGCAGTGTTAAGGCAGATGACTTTGAGTCAGTTGAGAAGGTCAGTCAAGAAGGAACCTATCTGACAGGTTTTCAAACAGCCCCAAACAGGATGGTGGACATTAAAGTCACTGAGCAGAAAAAAAGGGGTGAGGGAGCTGACCATTAAGCTGCAATTGTGACAGGTAATGATAGAGGGACAGACCTTGAGAAAAGGTTAAATAAAGAAGGAAAATGTGGGCTGCAACAGCTTGCACCTGAGTATTCAATAAGATTGTTTGGCTACAGTCACACCAAATGAGCAGCACAATGAGTGATGTCACTGTAATTTTCCCATAACTTGGTAAAATCCTGTGGAGACCTGACCATACTGATATTGGTTTCCAGGAACTAATTAAGCTTGTTTTCAGATTACATAACAATTTGTGGAACTTTAGTCAATATTGTCAGTAGCTTTGGAAGTCATGGATAAAATATTGTAAGTAACAAAAAAAATTGTTTCCACCCCATCGAACTCCATATCAGGACCCACAGGCAACTGAGACAATGCAACGGCATTATCATACCTGGGCTGGGCCAAAAGTGGCTATCATCAAAATAATTGTTGAGAAATATTCCTCAATGGTGTAGTGTGAGCCATCTTTCCAGGAAGTCTGGCCTTAGGTTTAAGCAATGGTACTTACTGTTTATGATCCGTGACCAACTGATATTTGGAGCCATACAGGGAAACAAAGCTTTTTTAACACCACCTCTGTCAGTGAGTAATTCATTTCGGTGGGTGGAAGGGTCTTAGGCCCAAAGTTAATTATCTACTGTGATGCATCAGTAGCCAATATTAAGGTTTTCTTGGGCTCAAAGGTAGTAAGGCAATTATCATCAACACTGTTTTAACCACAAAAGGACATTCTGACAAGTCTCTGACCAGACAAATTTTGCATCTTTCTTAAGGAGCTGATTGAGAGAGTGAGAGACCACAGATGCTTTTGGTTTGGATTTGTTATAATAGTTCCCCTTGGCAAGGAACAACAGCATCCAGCTCCTTCAAGTTCTGATGTACAGGCAGCTAATTAATTCGTACAAAGCAGTCATTTAAGGCATGGCGTTAATACTCGACACGGGGTGCAAAAATGTACAATTTCCCAACCTACAATGCAGACCACTGTCCTCCACACGTGAACCACCACCTGTAAGTACTGAAAATACTGGCAGCACCTCTGAAAAGTAGATCATCCAGATAAGATGCACACTTCATGTTATGGTGAGCTCTCTGCTTGATGAAATTCTCCAACTGTAAGAACACTAAAAGGCAATCTGGTAAACTTATAGAAGCCAAATGTCATATTAGTAATTGGCAACTGCAGTTACGTGTGTCTCTAATTCGTGTTTGAAAAATAATGTGCACCAGCCACCCTTATTAGTATCTCCTTGGTGCCAGTGACAGAATCAAGTTCCACCTCACACTGTTTTTTAATTGTGGCTTTAAAACTGCCACATGATCAAATTACTGCACTGGTTTTTTTTAATCAACAATAACTGTATTGCCTACTGACTCAATGCTGCAGGCAGAATAAGTCTTAATTCCTATAGTTTGGCTAATTCAGTGTCAACTACAAAACTCATAGCAAATGGCAAAGTGCAAGCACAGGAAAACTTCAGGTTCACAGGTCACTCTAGCTAAATGTGGGCTAGCAAATCCCTTGCTTTACCCAGCATTTGCTCAAAAGACTGTTTATGCAACTGCGAAAGTGATTCAAGGTCACAGAAGGAAATGACTGATGACACTAAATTAATACAATCAACAACTTTGAAATCAAAATGTTGTGAAAGCAACTAATCGAAAAAAATGTTGCCAAAGAGGGATCGACCACCAAGAATGTTACTCGGTGCTCCAAATTCTCATACTCTGCTGCCACAACCAGTCGACCTCTTAATGGAGCTTTTTGGCAACTATAGGAGACACTTTCTTTGCTAAATGCTACACAGCTCGTGATACATATGGCACATTTACCAACAAGGCCACGGTGCCAATATCAAGCTGAAACACAACTGGCCATCTCAAAATAGACTAGTGCTTTATGAGAGTGTGAGCTGTTTACCCAATTTGTGAGCTAGGCATGGAAAATGTGTTAATTGACAACTAGTCCGCATTGTAAAGACTCCACTCCACAGCATAGACAT
The DNA here is from genome assembly GCF_023897955.1 of Schistocerca gregaria. Classification (NCBI taxonomy): domain Eukaryota; kingdom Metazoa; phylum Arthropoda; class Insecta; order Orthoptera; family Acrididae; genus Schistocerca; species Schistocerca gregaria. The sequence goes on from NC_064927.1 coordinate 48,623,736, forward strand.
CAGTGATGTGGCTACTGTGGTTGCACCTGACACCACCTTTGTTTACATGCAGACATTTCCAACACTTATGTTGAGTGTAGCAACTGAGGCATGCCCTACAATCTAAGAAGCTTACCAGTGCCAAGGAGGTGGCCAGTGTCTTCTCTTATACTGGACTACAAATTGTGATACCACTGCACCTTTCATATGAAGACATGTCCACTAATGGGGAAAGCCTATCCCTACTGTCTGTCTTATTAAGTTGCTTAACAGAGCTGCAGCAAGACTGCTTTTTGACAACTAATGGTGGCAGGTGCAGATAAGTCCCAAGGAATGAGACCCTATTGTGTCATCTACAATTGTCTTATGCTATATGGCACTCATCAACAAATGCTTCCCAGGTCTGTGCAGACAGCTTGTATGACCATACCAACTGTGTTATGCCATCTACAGATACATCAGTCAACTGAAGACTTCACTTTCAACAACTGATTAAAAAGTAACCTCATAATTATATCACAGATAATGGCATCTACATAAGATATGCCACACTGATGACATTCAAACTTACAATTTCTAGACATATCCTGTAATTCTGCTATCCACTGTGCATCCAATTTTTTAGCACACACCTATCACCAATTTACCTTAAGCTACATTGCCACAACTTGTAATTTACATTCAACATTTTCAGTTATATCTGTACACTAACCATCAAATTTCAATAAGTAGGGTTCACAACAAATTATAAAGAAAGGAACTAGAATGAATGAAGTCTGCACTCACAGCCAGTTCAGGCATTTGTTCCACTTCATACATACATAATAACATCTAGAAATTTGGATGGGTTAGGGGAAACGGGAAGGGTGCCTGGTGTCAGTGACATGTGTTTCTATAGTTTCTCTCAAAATGACAACACTTGAAGAAGGTGAACTTTCCAGCATGTTGTTACTATAGTTGCTCCTACTTATGCCATTGCCACCGCCATAGTTCTGTAAAGTGGCTGGCTCAGATGATGCAGTTGTATTGATGGATGCATGAGCCACAATTGTCACCACTTCTATAACTCACTCAAAGGGTTCAAGTTCAGATACGCTAGGTCACAAATGGGGGTGGGGGGTGATGACATCACACCCTATCCAGCCTATACCAAATTGTGAACAGCAATAATTCGAACTTTCGAAGAACTGAGCCAATTCAACACTAGACAGAAAAGGGAGTATAATACATCAAGAGAGGAGTGGTAGAATATCAGCAGGTCTGACTTTTAAGCAACCACCCTACCAAAAGCATCAAGTAAGTGGTTACCTTCCCTTCCCTTTATGCCTCATAAACCAGAGGCTTTTCCAACATACATGATTAAGTCAAGCCCTGTCAGCAGACACTGTAACTGCACCCCATTTTCTGGCTGCTCGCATTGTTGTTTCTGATCTGAGAAGGGGCTAGGCAAGTGAAGGAAAATGACTAATGAACGAAGGTTGAGGCCAGGAGGGTTACAGAAATGTTGGGTACATTCTAGGGAGAGTTCGCTACTGTGAAGTTCAGAAAAGCTGATGTTGGTAGAAAGAATGCAGAAGGCACAGGCTGTGAAGTAGTCTTTCAAGAGAAGAACATGTCAGGCAGCATGCCTGCCAACTGGGTGGTCTAGCTGTCTCTCAGCAACAGTATGTCAGTGGCCACTCATATGGAAATACAGCTCGCCAGTTGCCGTGCCCATGTAGAATGCAGCACAGTGGTTGCAGCTTAGCTTGTACATCATGTAACTTGTTGCATAGGTGGCCCCGCCTCTTGATGAGGTAGGTGATTTTGTGACTGGACTGGAGTAAATGGTGGTGGTGGTGGAGGTGGGAGGAAGTACGGTCCAGGCCTTACATCAAGGTCTATTACAGGGATATGGGCCAACAGAAAAGAGATTGGGAGCAGGGGTTGTGTAGGGATGGGTGAAGATATTGTGAAGGTTTGGTGGACAGCAGCATACCACAGTTTGAGAACTGGGAAGGATAGTGGGTAGGACATTCTTCATTTCAAGCCACAATGAGTGGCAGTTGAAACCCTAGGAGAGTATGTGATTCAGTTGCTCCAGTCCTGGATCATAATGAGTCGTGAGGGTAATACTCCTCTGCAGCTGGACAGTGGGACTTTGAAAGATGGTGGGTGACTGGAGACATTGCAGGCCTCATCTCTCCAGTCATTCAATCACCCCCAGTAAAACCCACCATCCGGCCACAAAGGAGCATTCTCCTCGTGACTCAGTACCTCCCAGCAGCAGAGTAACTGAATCACATTCCCTACTAGGATCTATTGCCGTGGCCTGAAATGACCAATGTCCTTCCTACTAACCATCCCACTCATCCCATAGTGGTATTCGGCCACTCACTAAAGCTACACAATAACTTCCTCCATCGCTACACAACCCATATTCCCAAACCCTTGTCAGACCAAGGTTTTCCACAACCCCACCACCACCACCACCACCACCACCACCACCTGCTACAGTCCCATCAGAAGCATTAACTATCCCATAAAATGCCATGCTATTTGTGAATCAAGTCATGTGATGTACAAGCTAAGCTGCAACCACTGTGCTGCATTCTACTAGGGCAAAACAACAGATACGCTGTCTGTGTGCATGAATGGCCATGAACAAAGTATCTTGAAGAAACAACTGGACCATCCAGTCATTGAGAACGCTGTCCAACACTGTGTTGTAATGACTGCACCCACCAATGTGCTACCTGCCAACTGGAACTTTTTAAAACTATACAGATAAGATATATTGCAGCGTGAATTCCCCTGTTCCCATAAACCTACTGGTCTGTACTTCAACTACTTAACTGCTTGCCTGTTCCCAGTCCAGCATCACACAACCTTTTATTCCACAAGAGCAGTCATAGTCTTTTTCCTTCCCTCCTTCCCCCAGTTCCCCTCCAACACACCATGTGAACTCCCCAATGCATCTCGCTGTCCTACCCTCTCCTCACCATATCCCTGCATAAAACTTGAAACAACATGGGTTGGACTAGACACACTGAAATCTTGAGGGTGGCAGGGATGAAATACAGCGAGCAAAATATTATTTACAACTTCAGAAACCAGCTGTAATTGTAAGAGAAAAAACAGATAAATATGGGCATTGTAGTTGAGGAGAGAGGGAGACAAGATTATAGCCTATCTCAAATGTTATTAAGTACACATTTACACCTACAGTTATACTCTCTGCAAACTGCAATGTAGTGCATGGTAGAAGGTACTTCCTATGGTACCATTGTTCGGGCTTCTTTCATATTCCATTCATGTATAGATCTTTGAGAGAATAACTGCTGAATTCATCTTCCTTAGTATCTATAAATGATATAAATATGAGTTTACCATTCTTCAAGCTATTTTGATAGGCAAATTCTAAAGACAGTATTGACATTTCTGCAGTACAAAATCTGAACTTCCTAGAGATGATGTTCTATCTGTTTAGACTGCATATGATTTTGCAGTTCTAATCAATACTTCAAAATAAATTTTTGTCAGCAATCACATCTCCCCCTGGAAATGCCAGTTTAAAATGTGGTGTCAAAATATCTGTCTCACCATTAGATCATACACCCCTGGAAATTGAAATAAGAACACCGTGAATTCATTGTCCCAGGAAGGAGAAACTTTATTGACACATTCCTGGGGTCAGATACATCACATGATCACACTGACAGAACCACAGCCACGTAGACACAGGCAACAGAGCATGCACAATGTCGGCACTAGTACAGTGTATATCCACATTTCGCAGCAATGCAGGCTGCTATTCTCCCAAGGAGACGATCGTAGAGATGCTGGATGTAGTCCTGTGGAACGGCTTGCCATGCCATTTCCACCTGGCGCCTCAGTTGGACCAGCATTCGTGCTGGACGTGCAGACCGCATGAGACGACACTTCATCCAGTCCCAAACATGCTCAATGGGGGACAGATCCAGAGATCTTGCTGGCCAGGGTAGTTGACTTACACCTTCTATAGCACGTTGGGTGGCACGGGATACATGCGGACGTGCATTGTCCTGTTGGAACAGCAAGTTCCCTTGCCGATCTAGGAATGGTAGAACGATAGGTTCGATGACGGTTTGGATGTACCGTGCACTATTCAGTGTCCCCTCGATGATCACCAGAGGTGTACGGCCAGTGTAATAGATCGCTCCCCACACCATGATGCCGGGTGTTGGCCCTGTGTGCCTCAGTCGTATGCAGTCCTGATTGTGGCGCTCACCTGCACGGCGCCAAACACGCATACGACCATCATTGGCACCAAGGCAGAAGCGACTCTCATCGCTGAAGACGATACGTCTCCATTCGTCCCTCCATTCACGCCTGTCGCGACACCACTACAGGCAGGCTGCACAATGTAGGGGCGTGAGCGGAAGAAGGCCTAACGGTGTGCGGGACCGTAGCCCAGCTTCATGGAGATGGTTGCGAATGGTCCTCGCCGATACCCTAGGAGCAACAGTGTCCCTAATTTGCTGGGAAGTGGCGGTGCGGTCCCCTACGGCACTGCGTAGGATCCTACGGTCTTGGCGTGCATCCGTGCATCGCTGGCGACGTATTCGATGTACTGTGGAGACCTCACGCCCCACGTGTTGATCAATTCGGCGGTACGTCCACCCGGCCTCCCGCATGCCCACTATACGCCCTCGCTCAAAGTCCGTCAACTGCACATACGGTTCACGTCCATGCTGACGCGGCATGCTACCAGTGTTAAAGACTGCGATGGAGCTCCATATGCCATGGCAAACTGGCGGCGGTGCACAAATGCGGCGCAGCTAGCGCCATTCGACGGCCATCACCGGGGTTCCTGGTGTGTCCGCTGTGCCGTGCGTGTGATCATTGCTTGTACAGCCCTCTCGCAGTGTCCGGAGCAAGTATGGTGGGTCTGACACACCGGTGTCAATGTGTTCTTTTTTCCATTTCCAGGAGTGTATTAAAAACAAAGATTCCAAGACTTACCAAGCGGGAAAGCGCCGGTAGATAGGCACAATGAATAAAACACAAACACACACACAGAATTTGAGCTTTCGCAACCGGCGGCTGCTTCGTCAGGAAAGAGGGAAGGAAAAGGAAAGATGAAAGGATGTGGGTTTTAAGGGAGAGGGTAAGTAGTCATTCCAATCCCGGGAGCGGAAAGACTTACCATAGGGGCAAAAAGGATAGGTATATGCTCGCGCTCCCACACACACACACACACACACACACACACACACACACACGCATATCCATCCATACATACACAGACACAAGCAGACATATTTCATCCCTATGAAATCCCCAAAGCACCTTCCCTACCTTCTGGCTGCTACCCTTGCAACTGCTCCTGGTGTAAAACCTGTCCTATGCACCCTCCCACCACCACCTACTCCAGTCCTGTAACCCGGAAGGTGTACACAATCAAAGGCAGAGCCACGTGTGAGAGCACCCACGTGACTTACCAACTGACCTGCCTACACTGTGACGCTTTCTATGTGGGAATGACCAGCAACAAACTGTCCATTCGCATGAATGGACACAGGCAGACAGTGTTTGTTGGCAATGAGGATCACCCTGTGGCTAAACATGCCTTGGTGCACAGCCAGCACATCTTGGCACAGTGTTACACCGTCCGAGTTATCTGGATACTTCCCACAAACATCAACCTATCCGAACTCCGGAGATGGGAACTCGCCCTTCAATATATCCTCTCTTCTTGTTATCCACCAGGCCTCAATCTCCGCTAGCTTCAAGTTGCCGCCACTCATACCTCACCTGTCATTCAACATCATCTTTGCCTCCACACTTCCGCCTTGACTTATATCTCTGCCCATACTCTTTGCCTTTAAATATGCCTGCTTGTGTCTGTGTATGTATGGATGGATATGTGTGTGTGTGTGTGTGTGTGTGTGTGTGTGTGTGTGTGTGTGTGTGTGTGTGTGTGTGTGTGTGTGTGTGGGCGCGCGTGAGCATATACCTATTCTTTTCCCCCCTAAGGTAAGTCTTTCCACTCCCGGGATTGGAATGACTCCTTACCCTCTCCCTTAAAACCCACATCCTTTCATCTTTCCTTTTCCTTCCCTCTTTCCTGACGAAGCAGCCGCCGGTTGTGAAAGCTCAAATTCTGTGTGTGTGTTTGTGTTTTATTCATTGTGCCTATCTACCGGCGCTTTCCCACTTGGTAAGTCTTGGAATCTTTGTTTTTAATATATTTTTCCCATGTTGAAGTTTCTTTCTATTTTATTTACATCACCATTAGATCAATTAGAAACCTTCCAGTGTTCCCAAATATTTCCCAAATATACAAACATTTTTTATCGTTGCTTGCATTTCATCTTCTTTTTCTCCTCCTCCACCTCCTCCTCCTCGTTCATTATTAAACCTATTCCATGATTACAGCTACCTAACTTTGTGTTGACAGCCATGAAATGCTCTGACCAGATATCATATTCTTTCTTCCACAGTATTTTACTAGTCATCACTACATATATCTTTTCATTACAAAGGAAGATACAGAAGAATTGGTTCAGTTTCCTTTTTACACCACTGCAAAGATGACTGATGTAAATATTAGTGTCACTAGAATTCAGAAACAGCTAAAATCACTGACATTGAACAAGAATTAAGGGCCTGAAGAAATTCTTGTTGTAACTTATATACAATTTCCAGCTGAGGTAGCTCCTGTTTTCACTCTAATACGTTACACCATAAATACCTCGAGCTAACAGTCTGTGCCCCGTGATTGGAACGAAGAACAGGATATACCTATCTACAAAAAGGGTATTAGAAGTGTTTGACAGAACTAACATACTATTTCACTGACATTCATTAAGTGCAGAACCTCAGAACGTATTTTGAAATCAATATTTGAACAGAATTACATACTGGATGTAAACCACCAAAGATTGCATGCTGTGCAAAATGTTGGGTAAAGACAGTAGGTTACAATAGGTTACTATAGGTTGACGCCAGGATGATTTCTGGAGCAGTGAATGTGTTGTAAGGATAACTCCCAGCTTCACAGTTTGGAAAAGCTTGTGGGGGTGGAGACAAACCAGATGGCCTGGGCTCTGAAGCAGCAACTGAAATTTGATAGGTTATGTTCATCTGCATGTTGCGCACTGTGCTCCACTTTGCTCCTGACCATGTGTAATGTTTACAATGAACATCAGTCTATCCTTTACGGAACTGCTTTTTTGTCATCAGTTATCTGACTGATTTGATTTGGCTAACCATGAATTCTTCTCCTGTTCCAACCTCTTAATTTCAGAGTAGCACTCGCAACCAATGTTTCAATTATTTACTGGATGTATTTTAACTTCCTCTACAATTGTTGCCATCTACAGCTCTCTCTTGTAACACAGAGGTCATTCCCTGATGTCTTGACCAATGTCCTATCAACCTGTCCCTCATCCATGTCAGTGTTTTCCACATATTCCTTTCGTCTTCAATTCCGGGCAAATCTTCCTCATTCCTTTGCTTATCAGCCCATATAATTTTCAATATTCACCTGGAGCACATAATCTCAAATGTTTTGATTCTCTTTTCTTCTGGTTTTTCTGCTGTCCATGTTTCACTATCACACAAGGCTGTTCTCCAAACATACATTCTCAGAAATTTCTTCCTCAAATTAAGGACTATGTTTGATACCAGTTGACTACTCCTGGCCAGGAACACCATTTTGCCATATCTAGTATCCTTTTGATGTCCTCCTTGCCCCATCTATCATTGGTTGTTTTGCTGCCTAGGTAGTAGAATTCCTTAATATCATCAACCTCATCACCATCATTTCCAATGTTAAGTTTCTTATTCTTTTCATTTCTGCTACTTTTCATTACTTTCATCTTTCCTTTAATTTACTCTCAATTCAAATTCTGTACTCATTAGATTGTTCACTCCATTCAGCAGATCATTTAATTCTTCTGCACTCTAGCAATGTAATCAGTGAACTGTACTACAGATATACTCTCACCTTCAATTTTAATCCCATTACTGATTTTTCATCATTGCTCCTACGCTGTACAGATTAAACAGTGGGGACAAAAGATTACATCCCTGTGTTACACCAGTTTTAAACCAAGCAATTTGTTCTTGGTCATTCACTTATTTATCCATCTTAGCTATTGTAAATATTGTATATTACCCATCTATTCCTGTAGCTTACCCCTATTTTCCTCAGAATTTCAAATATCTTGCACCATTTTACATTGTTGAACACTTTTTCCAGGTCAACATATCATACGAACATGTGTGTATTTTTCTTTAGTCTTGCTTCCATTATGAACTAAATCATCAGAAATGTCTCTCTCATGCATTTACCTTTCCTAAAGACAAACTGATCATCATGCAATACATCCTCAATTTTCTTTATGATTCTTATTCTTGTCAGTAACTTGGATGCATGACCTGCTAAGCTGATTGTGTGATAATTCTCACATTTGTCAGCTTGCAGTCTTCGGAATTGCATGGACGATATTCTTCTGAATGTCAGATGGTATATTGCCAGACTCATACATTCTACACACCAATGTGAATTATTGTTTTGTTGCCACTTCCCCCAATGAGTTTAGAGATTCTGATAGAATGTTATCTACCCACTGTGCCCTATTTTATCTTAAGGGTTCCAAAGCTCTTGAATTCTGATTCTAATACTGGATACCCTATCTTTAACAGATAGACTCCTCTTTTTCTTGTACCACAGCTGGCAAATCTATCCCTTCACAGAGGCCTTCAAAGTACTTTTCTACCTATTTACTCACTTCCCTGAATTTATCAGTTGTATTCTTATTGCATTCTTAATGCTACCACTCTCACTTTTAATTTCAGCAAAAACATTGTTTTGACTTTTCTACATACTGATTTAGTCCTTCAGACCATAATTTCTTTTTCAATTTCTTCAAATTTTTATGCTGTTATTTCATCTTAGCTTCCCTGTTCCTATTTATTTCATCCCTCAGTGACTTATTTTTGTATTCCTTAATTTCCCTGAACAGTTCTGTACTTCCTTCTTTTATTGATCAACTGCACTTCTTTATGTATCGAGTCTTCATGACCAATCTCTTGAATATCAGCCTACTCTTCACAACAGCTGACACTATGAATTAATTAACTGAAAGGCCAGTAGATTCTGAATCTTTAGTTTAGATATTAAAGGAAATGCTTCTATGATACTAGACAGTCAATTTATTTCTCTGTATTGGGGAAGAAATGTAAATTATGAACTTCATAGTTTTTGTGGTGTAAATTACAGAGTTACTCATCATGTTGCCTTTATTAAATCTAATACAAATTTGAGTTAGCATTTACAGACAAACAATGAAACAAGCAAAATAAATGAAAATTTCCAAATGGCATTGAAATGTTCAACTGTCATTTTACAGATAATCCACATGATCAGGATAAATAAAGGTTCTTTATCTTCAGAACATAATAAATCTTGAAATTTGATGGTGCTCTCTCCTGGGTACCATTATGTCCTGATTGGTTTTCCAAGCAGGTTACCCCATTAGGCTGTGAAGTTCTGTTTCTTTGCTTGGCGAATATTTTTGGTTTTGTTGTGAACCATAACACTTTGTTGGTGTTCCTTTTCCGTTAGCAAAAAATTCAAAATAACGTTTGACCTGAGCATTTTGAGACCTGCAATGAGATGGTGGTTCTTTTTGCCATAGTTGTGGAGTATATATAATACCATGAAATGCTCTAACATGTGTGTTAGATACTGTGGCCATTTATCTGTCATTCTTTGGCAGTGTTCTGTGAATGTTCTGGATGAGTACTCTCTAAATTAGAGTTATAACTTGGGGAGAACTGTTCACTGCTGAATGATTAGATAATAAGTTAAAGTCATCACGGGTGAAATTTTACGCTGTGTAAAAACTGAACATTCAAATCTAAACTTGGGAATAGCTTGAGGATTTGAAGGAAAGATTCCTGTTTCTTTGAAACAGTCAGCTCACCTGGTGCCATTTCTTTCAGCCAGGCACTTCCAAAAACAACAAATGTGACTGTTTTAACTCTTCCAATTGTCCAGTACTTAGGTCAGCAACATCCCAAAATATTCAAATGGTTTGAAAATACCCTTGTCAAGTAGGAAATGTTCACATTTGTAATTTCTTTAGAAGCAATAAAGTATCAATTGTTTCCTTAAGCAGCAGCAACAATAATTGGCATCAAGACATGATTTACCTTCATTAACAATGAGGAAAGTTTTGTGAGGATACTGGCTATCACTGAACCTTCTCTGTTACTTCATACAAGTGTTACCAGATTAATTAATGTGCCTTTCATCTTTATACATCTTTCCTCTAAACAGAATCACTGGAGGAATACTTTTAAGTACAGCATTTACATGTTCAACTACTGTTACATTCTGAGCTTGTTCATGAGCAACAATCTAAAGTCCTCTTATTACGAGAAATGTATGAAGCAAGTGCCCCCAAGGTTTTATTAGAGACCTACTGTTCCTCATTCAGCTACTCACTAGCTTCATACCACAAATAAATTTGCAAATTTAATAACTATGTCCTAGTAACAAAGAAATGAGCTTTTGAGGTATATATAATGACAGATTTCTTACAAATTACTTTGGATATCTAAAGAAGTCACATTATTTGAAGCTGGTCACATGTAGCACTCTAAACCAATTTTTCAAGGGTTGGCAGGGGGGGGGGGGGGGGGGGGAGGAATGATATCATAGCTTAAATACATTACTAGTGCCTTAAGCATATACAAGGAGAAGATTCAGTGCAAGCTGAATCATTGGAAACTAAAACAGTTTCCACAATGAAACTTTGTCTCGAAACCTGGCAGAAAATCCAAAGAGATTCTGGCCACATGTGAAGTATGTTAGCAGCAAGAAACAATCAATGCCTTCTCTACATGATTGCAATGGAGATACTACTGAAGGAAGCACTACCAAAGCAGAGTTACTAAACGCAGCCTTCCAGGATGCCTTCACAAAAGATGATGGAGTAAATATTCCAGAACTCAAATTGTGCAGAGCTGCCAAAATAAGTAACATAGAAGTAAATATCCTCGGAGTAATGAAGCAACTTAAATCATTTAATAAAAGTTAGTCTTCTGGACCAGACTGTATACCAATTAGGTTCCTTTCGGAGTATGCTGATGCATTAGCTCCATACTTAATGATCATATACAACTGTTCACTCAATGAAACATCTTTACCCAAAGACTAGAAAGTTGCACAGGTCACACCAATATTCACGAACAGTAGTAGGAGTAACCCACTAAATTACAGGCCCATATCATTAACATCAATATGCAGCAGGATTTTAGAACATATATTGTGGTCAAACATTATGAATTACCTCAAAGGAAACGGTCTATTGATGCACAGTCAACATGGGTTCAGAAAACATCGTTCCTGTGAAACACAACTAGCTCTTTTATCACATGAAGTGTTGAGTGCTATTGACAAGGGATTTCTAGAAGGCTTTTGACACTCTACCACGCAAGTGGCTGGTACTGAAATTGCGTGCTTATGGAATATTGTCCCAGTTATATGACTGAATTTGGATTTCCTACCAGAGAGGTCACAGTTTGTAATAATTGATGGAAAGTCATTGAGTAAAACAGAAGTGGTTTCTGGCATTCCCCAAGGAACTGTTTTAAGCCCTTTGCTGTTCCATATCTATACAAATCATTTTGGAGACAACCTGAGCAGCCATCTGAATCATTTATCGACTAATAAAGTCATCAGAAGAATAAAACAAACTGCAAAATGGTTTAGAAAATATATTTGAATGGTGCAAAAAGTGGTAATTGACCATAAATAATGAAAAGTGTGAAGTCATCCACACGAATTCTGAAAGGAACTCGTTTAGCCTAATCTAAAAGCCATAAATTCAACTAAGTACCTAGGTATTACAATAACAAACAACTTGAATTGGAAGGAACACATAGAAAATGTTGTGGGGAAGGCTAACCAAAGACTGACTTTTATTGGGAGTTCAGTTAGAAAATGTAACAGAGCTATTAATGAGACTGCCTACACTACACTTGTTCATCCTCTTTTAGAATACTACTGTGCAGTGTGGGATCCTTACCAGACAGGGTTGACAGAGCACATCAAAAAGTTCAAAGAAAGGCACCACATTTTGTCTTATTGAGAAATATGGGAGAGATTGTGAAAGAAATGATACAGGATTTGGGCTTGAAATCATTAAAAGAAGGCCGTTTTTCATTGCAACGGATTCATCTCACAAAATTTCAATCACCATCTTTCTCCTCTGAATGTGAAAATATTTTGTTGACACTGACCTACATAGGTAGGAACAATAAAATAAGGGAAATCAGAGCTCATATGGACAGATGTAAGTGTTTTTTTATATAAAAAGCAAAACTCCTTTACTACTTTAATTGTCCCATTTCCTAATCAAATTCCCTCAGCATCATCCAACTGAATTCAACTACATTCCATTATCCTCGTTTTGCTTTTGTTGATGTCCATCTTAAACCATCCTTTCAGGACACTGTCAATTCTGTTCGACTGTTCTTCGAAGTCCTTTGCTGTCTCTGACACAATTAAAATTTCATCGGCGAACCTCAAATTTTTTATTTCTTCTCCATGGATTTTAATACTTATTCCAAATTTTTCCTTTACTTCCTTTACTGCTTGCTCAATATACAGATTGAATAACACCGGGGAGAGGCTACAACCTTGTGTCACTCCCTTCCCAAATGCTGCTTCCCTTTCATACCCCTTGAGTCTTATAACTGCCATCTGGTTCCTGTACAAATTGTAAATAGCCTTACCCTCCCTGTATTTGACCCCTATAACCTTTAGAATTTGAAAGAGAGTATTCCAATCAACAATTTCAAAAGCTTTCTTTAATTCTACCAATGCTAGAAACATGTGTTTGCCTTTCCTTTATCTTTCTTCTAAGATAAGTCATAAGGTCAGTATTGCCTCACAAGTTCCAATATTTCTATGGAATCCAAACTGTTCTTCCCCAAGGTCAGCTTCTACCAGTTTTTCTATTCGTCTGTAAAGAATTCATATTAGTATTTTGCAGCTGTGACTTATTAAACCGATAGTTCAGTAATTTTCACATCTGTCAACACCTGCTTTCTTTGGTATTGGAATTATTATATTCTTCTTGAAGTCTGAGGGTATTTCACCTGTCTCATAGATCTTGCTCATCAGATGGTAGAGTTTTGTCAGGACTGCCTCCCCCAAGGCTCTCAGTAGGAAAAGGGAGAGAAGGAAACCTAGTAGGTGAACATGTATTGGAATGTTGTGTAATCTCGGGGCCTTGTTTCAAGTTAGGTCTTTCAGTGCTCTGTCAAACTCTTCACATAGTATCGTATGTCCCATATCATTTTCATCTACCTCCTCTTCCACCTCCCTAATATTGTCCTCAAGTACATAGCCCTTGTGTAGACGCTCTATATACTCCTTCCACCTTTCTGCTTTCCCTTCTTTGCTTAGAATTAGGCTTCCATCTGAGCTATTGATATTCATACAAATGGTTCTCTTTTCTCCAAAGGTCACTTTAATTTTCCTGTAGGCAGTATCTATTTTAACCCTAGTGAGATAATCCTCTACATCCTTACATTTGTCCTGTAGACATCCCTGCTTAGCCATTTTGAACTACCAGTCGATCTCATTTTTGAGACGTTTGTATTCCTTTTTGCCTGCTTATTTTAATACATTTTAGATGTTCTTCTTTCATCAATTACATTCAGTATTTCTTCTGTTACCCAAGAATTTCTATTAGCCCTCATCTTTTTACCTACTTGATCCTCTACTGCCTTCATTTCTTCATCCCTCTGAGCTACCCTTTCTTTTTCTACTACATTTCTTTCCCCCATCCCTGTCACTTGTTCTTTTATGCTCTCCCTGAAACTCTGTACAACTGCTGGTTTATTCAGTTTATCCAGGTCCCATATCCTTAAATTCCCACCTTTTTGCAGTTTCTTCAGTTTTAATCTACAGTTCATAACCAATAGAATGTGGTCAGAGTCCACATCTGCCCCTGGAAATGTCTTACAATTTAAAACCTGGTTCCTAAATCTCTGTCTTACCATTATGTAATCTGTCTGATACCTTCTAGTATCTCCAGGATTCTTCCAAGTATACAACCTTCTTTTATGATTTTTGAACCAAGTGTAGGCTATGATCTCTCCCTTTTCCTATTATCGAATTCCAGTCACCCATCACTATTAAATTGTCGTCTCCCTTCACTACCTGAATAATCTCTTTTATCTCATCAAACATTTCATCAATTTCTTCATTTGCAGAGCTAGTTGGCATATAATCACATACTACTGCTGTAGGCATGGGCTTCATGTCTATCTTGGCCACAACAATGTGTTCACTATGCTGTTTGTAGTAGCTTACCCGCACTCCTATTTTTTTATTCATTATTAAACCTACTCCTGCATTACCTCTAGTTGATTTTGTATTTATAACCCTGTATTCACCTGACCAAAAGTCTTGTTCCTCCTGCCACCGAACGTCACTAATTCCCACTATATCTAACTTTAACATATCCATTTCCATTTTTCAAGTTTTCTATCCTACCTGCCCGAGTAAGAGATCTGACATTCTACGCTCTGATCCATAGAACACAAGTTTTCTTTCTTCTGATGACGATGTCCTCTTGAGTAGTCCCCCCCCCCAGAGATTGGAATGGGGGACTATTTTACCTCTGGAATATTTTACCCAAGAGGACACCATCATCATTTAACCATACAGTGAAGCTGCATGCCCTGGAGAAAAATTATGGTTGTAGTTTCCCCGTGCATTCAGCCGTTTGCAGTACCAGCACAGCAAGGCCGTTTTGGTTAGTGTTACAGATCAGTCTATCATCCAGGCTGCTGCCCCTGCAACTACTGAAAAAGCTGCTGCCCCTCTTCAGGAACCACACGATTCTCTGGCCTCTCAACAGATACCCCCCTCCATTGTGCTTGCACCTACGGTATGGCCATCTGTATCACTGAGGCATGCAAGCTTTCCCACCAATGGCAAGGTCCATGTTTCATGTGGGGGATTTATCTTAAAAAATAGATTAAGGGAAGGCAAGCCTATGTTTCTAGCATTTGTAGACTCAGAGAAAGCTTTTGACAATGTTGACTGAAATACTCTCTTTCAAATTTTGAAGGTTGCAGGGATATCACACAGGGAGCAAAAGGCTATTTACAATTTGTACAGAAACAATATGGGAGTTATAATAGTCAAGAGTCATGAAAGGGAAGCAATGGTTGGAGAAGGGAGTGAGACATGGTTGTATCCTATTTCCAATGTTATTCAATTTGTATATTTAGCAACGAGTAAAGAAAAAAAAAAAAGAAAAAATATGAGTAGGCATTAAAATCCATGGAGAAGAAATTAAAACTTAGAGGTTCGCCAATGAAATTTTAATTGTGTCAGAGACAGCAAAGGACTTGGAAGACCAGTTGAACGGAATGGACAGTGTCTTGAAAGGAGGATATAAGATGAATATCAACAAAGCAAAACGAGAGCAATGGAATGTGGTGGAGTTAACTCAGGTGATGCTGATGGAGTTAGCTTAGGAAATGAGACACTTAAAGAAGTAAAGGAGTTTTACTATTTGGTGCGCAAAGTAACTGATGATGGTTGAAGTAGAGAGGATATAAAATGTAGACTGGCAATGGCAAGGAAAGCATTTCTGAAGAAAGAGAAATTTGTTAACATCGAGTATACATTTAAGTGTCAGGAAGTCGTTTCTGAAAGTATTTGTATAGAGTGTAGCTATGTATGGAAGTAAAACATAGATGATAAATAGTTCAGGCAAAAGAGAACAGAAGCTTTCTAAATGTGGTGCTATGGAAGAATGCTGAAGATTAGATGGGTACATCACATAACTAATGAGGAGGTATTGAACAGAATTGGGGAGAAGAGGAGATTGTGGCACAACTTGAGTAGAAGAAGGGATCAGTTGGTAGGACATGGTCTGAGGCATCAAGGGATCACCAATTTAGTATTGGGGGGCAGCACAGAAGGAGACCAAAAGATGAATACACTAAACAGTTTCAGAAGGATGTAGGTCAGTAGATATTGGGAGATGATGAAGCTTGCACTGGATAGAGTAGCATGGAGAGTTGCATTAAACCAGTCTCTGGATTGAAGACAACAACAACAACAACAACATATGAGATGTGAATAATAGAGAATTGTGAAGGTGGTTCTATGAACCATATGCTAGGGACTTTAATGTGATTTGCAGAGTATGCATGTGCATATAGGTGTAGATGTAGATGTAGTGATACTCAATGGAGTGTCTCATACTTTACATGACCCTCAGCTTAAGACAGTGGATCCAGAGGTGAACCATTGATATTCAACAAATTAACACATACATTTTATGTCCCATACAGAGGAGACAGCTCTCAGTAATATAACAGCAGTCTCTCTACAGTTTAAGTTGTAGTTTTTATGTACAAGTGAACATAGTGAAAGAAGCAGATGCATAATCCATAAACACAACCAGAATGATGAGAGACCAAACTGAAAGCTAAATGGAGGAGGAGGTATGGGTAAAAATTTGTGAGCAGAAATTCAAGTGAAAGAGGAGGCATTTCATTTCAGCTTATGTAACACTGACTGAAAAATTTAAGAATGATGAAGTTACGCATTTCATTGGTTACAGTACTCCAATGACATTTTCCAGAAATATATTTTTACAGAATCTCAATTTGCTACAGTATCACAACGCAAACAGATGAAAAATTTTTGTAAAGAGCAAGACACGTCAGTACATTCATACATAAATATTCGAACAATAAAGAAAACCAGGACTGAATATTGATGATGATAATAATAATAATAATAATATGAAAATAGTAGCTTGCTACTTGCCATAGAGTGGAGATACGATGAATACAGGCACAACAAGAAAACTACCAAACATGTGAAATTATGGCAAACAGCTCACATGCAAATAACTACTGTCTCTGCCAACCAATGTGGGACTGAAAGCAACTGCACATGATGGGAGAAGCAGTCTGGGTGGGGAGGGCAGAAATGAGGCTGGGGCAGGAAGGGGGGCTGATACCAGTGTAGGGGTAGGTGACTGAAGTGCTGGTTGTGGGTGCATACAGTGCTGTGGTAGTGTGGTAGGGACCGGGATGGGGGAATTATGTGCAATCAGAATTTTGGACAAGGAAGAGGGATGGGGAAAAGGGGGGAAGAAAATAGGAAAAGGAGAGAATTAGAGGAGGGGGATAAAAGACTCTGCATGTACTGGTGGAATAGAAGACTGTGTAGTGCTGCAATTGGGAGACAGGGACTAATAAAGTTTTATGCTTTTTTTTTTTTTTGTGGTTTTGGGGCACACAGCTACAATGGTCATTAGTGCCCTGACTAATTTAGGAATGTACCGTGAGGCACAAGGTTAAAACAGCAACTAAAAGGGACAACACTATAAAAGACGTATTAACAGACATAGCATTAAAAAACTACAGCATAATCAAATGTCCTTAGACAGGTGTGTCAAGTTGATAAAACGAAGAACACGAGCAGCAGCTCCTGGGTCATCTGCTAAAATGGCATCCAGAATACATGGCAGGCCAAGATCAAGATGCAGCGTAGTAAAATCCGGACAGGATGTTAAAATGTGGTGGACCATCAGCAATTGCCCACATGGAAAGAACAGCGCCGGCGCTGCCGTCAGCAGATGGCAATGGCTGAACTAGCAGTGTCCTCCCACTGAGAAGGACGTGAAGAGGATGTCCAAGCTATGGGAAGAGGTTTCAAGGCCCAAAGCTTGTTGTCCCTAAGTGTAGCCCAATCGGCATGCCACAGTGATAAAATGCGCTGACAAATGACCGTGCTACAATCTGATGAAGGGACACAACAAGAAGCCGTCCGAGGCTGGAGGACCGCAGCCTTGGCCATGGCATCTGCAGCTTCGTTCCCAGGGATACCGACATGGCCAGGTACCCACATGAAGCTACTGGAGACCCGTCGTCCACCAACTGCTTAAGAGAACGTTGGATCCGGTGCACGAAAGGGTGAACCGGATACGGATCACTGAGACTCTGGATGGCGCTCAGAGAATCGGAGCAGATGACATAAGCAGTTTGTCGGTGGCGGCAGACGTAAAGAACAGTTTGGTAGAGGGCAAAGAGCTCAGCTGTGAAGACCGAACAATGGCCATGTAGCCGGTATTTGAAACTTTGTGCACCGACAATAAAAGAACACCCGACCCCGTCATTGGTCTTAGAGGCATCAGTATAAATGAAGGTCATATTAATGAACTTCGAACGAAGTTTGACAAAACGGGAGTGGTATACTGAACCGAGGGTAACCTTCTTTGGGAGCGAGCGGAGGTCAAAGTTAACGGGAAACTGAACCTGGAGCCAAGGTGGCGTGTGGCTCTCGCCCTCTCTAAAGGTTGCAGGGAGTGAAAAATCAAGGTGTTGAAGGAGGTGACGAAAGCGAACTCCAGGGGGTAGCAGGGCAGAGACATACAACCGGTATTGACAGTCGAGAGAGTCGTCAAAAAAGGAACGATACGATGGGTGGTCGTGCATTGACAGAAGCCGACAGGCGTAATGACAAAGCAGCATATCGCGCTGACAGGTGAGTGGCAATTCACCGGCTTCAGCATGAAGACTCTCGATGGGACTAGTATAAAACGCTCTGATCGGAAGCCGTAAACCCCTATGTTGTATGGAGTTGAGGCGACGTAAGATGGAGGCTGTGCAGAGGAGTATACAAAGCACCCATAATCCAGCTTGGAGCGGTCGATCGACCAATATAGGTGAAGTAGGACAGTTCAATCCGCTCCCCATGACGTGCCACTGAGAACACAGAGGACATTTAGAGAACGGGTACAACAGGCAGCCAAATATGACACATGTGGAGACCAACTAAGTTTCCTGTCAAATGTAAGACCTAAAATTTTTGTTGTCTCCACGAATGGGAGAGCAATGGGGCCGAGTCGTAAGGACGGTGGGAGAAACTCTTTGTAGCACCAGAAGTTAAGACAGACCGTTTTCTCGGCAGAAAAACGGAAGCCATTGGTGACACTCCAAGAGTAAAGACGGCCAAGAAAACGCTGAAGACAGTGCTCCAGGAAACATGTACGCTGCATGCTGCAATAGATGGTAAAATCATCCACGAAAAGGGAGCCTGATACCTCATCTGGGAGACAATCCATTATTGGATTGATCGCTATGGTGAAGAGAGCAACGCTCAAAATGAAGCCCTGTGGCACCCCATGTTCCTGGCGAAAGGTGTCTGACAGGACAGAACCCACACGTACCCTGAACTGTCGATCCATTAAAAAGGAACGAATGAAAAGAGGGAGGCTACCGCGAAAGCCCCATGTATGCATGGTGCAGGGAATGCCCGCCCTCCAACAGGTGTCATAAGCCTTCTCCAAATCAAAGAACACAGCCGCGGTCAGGCACTTCCGCATGAAGTTATTCATAATGAAGGTCGACAAGGTAACCAGATGGTCAACAGCAGAGCGGATCCTACGAAATCCACATTGTACATTGGTAAGTAGGCGTCAAGATTCGAGCAGCCAAACCAACCTAGTGTAAACCATTCGCTCCATCACCTTATAGACACAGCTGGTAAGCAAGATGGGTCGATAACTGGAAGGCAAGTGCTTGTCCTTCCCCTTCTTAGGAATCGGAACAAGAATAGACTTGCGCCAGCATGCGGGAACATGTCCTTCAATCCTGATGCGATTGTAAGTACGAAGAAGGAAACCTTTACCCGCAGGAGAAATGTTCTTCAGCACCTGAATATGAATAGAATCAGGCCCCGGAGTGGAGGACAGTGACCGGGCAAGTGCATTTTCGAGTTCCCGCATGGTGAATGGGGCATTGTAGTTTTCACAATTTGAGGAGTGAAAAAAGTGGAATGCTTCACGATTTTGCGTGTCATCCTTGTGCAGGGTCCATGCTAATCTTCTCTGTATAGTTCCAATTTTAGTATATGTACCGCCGAAGCGAGTACTTTGATGCTTGTGGAAGAGGGGGGGGGGGGGGGGGGGGAGATGAGATGTGGTCTCCAGGGACATAGGACATATTGCAATGGGGAGGGGGCCATTCGCACCTATGCAGTTCACAGAAGCTAGGTTGGGAAAGAAGGGTACAGATGGTGCACGCTGTGAAACAGTCATTAAAGTGAAGAGTTCTGTTGGGCAGCATGTTCTGTTGGGCAGCATGTTCTGCTGGGCAGCATGTTCTGTTGGGCAGCATGTTCTGTTGAGCAGCATGTTCTGTTGGGCAGCATGTTCTGTTGAGCAGCATGTTCTATTGGGCAGCATGTTCTGTTGGGCAGACTGCTTTTACAGGTAGCCTTGTCTTTGATGGGATACGTGATGCTTGCGAGCGGACAGGAGTAGGTGGTTGTTCAGTTGCTACACTTGACCGAGCCAATGGAGTACACTTCCCTCTCTCAAGCCATTTCTATCTGAGCGACAATGGCCAAGATGCCGCCACTCCTAGTGTGACTAACAGGACACTTGCCACAGCAAGAGGGGGAACAGTTGTGAAAGAGTACTTGATCTGGCATCTGTCACAGGTCACTGCATATGCTCCTCTTACACTAAAGGGTGAATGTGTGTATTTTCTTTTATGTGTGTTAAGTGTTAATTGTAAGTGAGTCTCTACACATACCCTCATTCACTGTCATCTGAATGGATCTGAACCATTATACATCCTTTAAATTCCTGGTCCTCAGATAAAATTGACGATTTAAATTCCTGTCTGTGGACACTAACATTTGGTCCATGTGGGATGGACTGTTATGGATTCGATGAAATAGCAAGTGGAGCAGCCACCTGTGGGTGAAAATGCAGTGAGCTTCAATGGAGCAGCATGTGGATGAAGCCAGTGACAGACATGGCACATTATAAGCTAAGTACCTGGTCTGGTTGTTCCGCTTCCTGTAAATTTCCCACTCATTCCGAATGCTGCTTCTGCTTATACATGCAACTGCTAACCTTCCATGATGGATGAATTTTTAAGAAAGGAACTTGTTATTACAACCTCAGTGGTGAAAGCATGGCTCATATGTTTGCCAAAGTTTGAAATGAATTTGGCATAAAGGGGACTTTGAACAGTTTGGGTACTACTGTCAGGCTGGAACAGCTCCCAAAGATAGTGGATAAATATGAAGATGCACAGCCACATATTGAATTGTTAAAGACATAGACAGACAGACGTGCTGCTAATAGGGAAACCTTCAGAAACATGCTATTTGAGGTTTCAAAATAACAGATCATGCCAATGCAGGTGACAGGATTTCATTACATGATGGATCTGACTTGACCGATTGATTCATTGAGAGGGGTTATGGGACCAAACAATGTTGTCATCAGTCCCACGATTGCAAAGATAGACACAGATTAAAGAGAGTCTGCTGAAAGTGTATGGACCCAGTCAGGGGAGTCAAATAATAAAATAATGAAGATTAAAGAGACGCAGCAAAAGTCATAAAAGGTTAGACCAAATCTAAAAACTGGAAAAAGGAAGGAAAAAAGCAGAAAACATGGAGTGGTCTTTCCATGGGGAGTGTTCATTCAGTCCCACACCGAAAAGACTGTAAAAGAGGTCCCAACCCCTGCTCTACGATTACTGAAGTAGAAAATTATATCTGGAAATAAAAACCACTTTCACAAAGGAAACTGAGGACCAGTTCAACCATCCAAGATTCATTTGGTAATATTAAATTTAAGGGGAGCTGGAATGATCCATCTCCTCCGTGTTAATTTTAGCAAATAGAAGGAACATTTTTTTCTAAAATCATTAAACATATTGCTCTGAAATTTCACATACATCTTCAGTGAGTACTTCTCTACAAACATATATTGCCATGTTAAATAATATTTATTGGTTTTTCTTTTCTAAACATATGCTTATTTTTTCTCTAAAATTTTGCACTTTTTCTTCTTTAACTCTTGATATATACAATACTTTTTTACAATTTGTTATAAAAATGAAGGCAAAGAAGTAAACAATATTCTGTATAAATTTCATTGAATACTGTTAGCAGCTTTTGAGAAAATGTTCCTCAAAGATAAAAATTTTAAAGTTACGGGAAATGGCTTCTGAAGTTTTTTAATACATTCCTGCCCCCATATGATGGATTATCAGCATCCTCTTCTTTTTGAAGTGTTAGTTTCCTTTTCACTGGTATTTTCTTCCCTTTTGCTGGATGTTGTAGGATTTTGTCTCTTCTTCCTGCACCTCTTAGTCTTTCTCCATCAATTAGGCACTTTGAGGAAATTGTGGTGTGTCCTGGTTGTAAACCTGAACGTTTCAGCACATCATATTTGACAATGTTTCCTTCATTGTATGTTTCCACTGCACCATGCACTCCAAACTGCAATGTTTTTATCTGTACTAACACACTTTTGGGAATCCTAATCCAAATTAAATTATTTACACCTTCATTTGGTTTTTGAGTTTTCCCATGTAAACACTTTTCCAATAAACTAGGCTGTGATAGATCTCTGAATATGGGCTTAATTAAATCAATTACAGCATTTGGGAAACACTTTTTATGGGCATATTCCTTTCCTGATAGGCACTTACACCATGAGTCATCACCTGTGGGGCACAGTGCATGTTGTCGATGTTCATTTGTTGATGCAGTATGAAAAAATAATGCCCATATTGCTCTCCTCATATGAACAATGCTTCTTGTATTTTGCGTAATTGCACACCCATAATACCTCTGTAATCTATCAATTGCTTCGTCTGTCAATCTTCCTCTTCCTCCAAGTGTCTTACCATCACCAAACTTCTGGGATCCTAGTGTCTGCTTTAGTTTGCACAAGTAAGCCCCCATGTGCCTCTGCACATGTCCAATGCACTCCTGTTTTTTAATGTGCATTTCATTTCCATAAGGTTTGAGTTCCTCTACAGCTTTATTTCCCTTAGAATCGCCATCTCCTAGATAGTGTATTGTACATCATACCATTCCTGTGATCTGAAAAATATTGCTTTCACTCCCTCTATTTCCATCACTCCACTCATGCCATGAAAATTTGCTTCACAACTTTCAATATGTTCGTCCTTGGTATTGCCCTTACATCTACAATGTTTTATGAGAACAACAACATCAATTACTTTGCAACTGTCTCCACTTGTAGCTGTCACAACTCCATTTAGAGATTTATGACCTCTACGTTGCCATGATCTATGTAAAGCAAAGGTTAAATCTCTACAATTCTCATTATCTGTTACAGATTATTAAACTGCTTTCTTCAGTGTTGCTTGAGCAATATCTTCAGCAGAAGATCACACCAATTCATTACAAAATTCAAACTTGGTTGGTGGTTTCGGAAAGTTCATAATTCCACATAACATTTTCCCAGCAGCAATGCCCTAGCCAATGCAACACAAGCCATACATTAGCCTAACAATTGTATCATACACTTTTATTCCACTATTACCAGTATGAGAAATAATGTTAGAAAATGAAACTTCTGCAGCACATTTGTTACACTTCAATAACATGCCAAACCAATGTTTGAAGTTATTTTCAATTCCACTCCTCTTTCTTTGCAAACTTGGCATAATGTGTTATGTTTCAAAATATTAGAGAGCAAGGGAAGGTTAGTTATTTCATTCACATCATTACTGTGGCTTTCATAGTTTTCAAATTTTTCTTTCCTGTCACAAAGGTTCTTGCTGGAAAAAGTTCTATCACATTCATTTGGAGTAGTCGGTGAAGCAGTCTGAGCAGCATCTCCCTCTGGGATTTAAAAAAAAAAAAAAAGAAAAAAAAAAGAGAGAGAGAGAGAGAGAGAGAGAGAGAGAGAGAGAAAATCTCCTTCCTTTCATTGTGCCTTTTCTTAAACACTCAATTGCTGAAGCAGGGCATATTGATATCCAAAAACCAAATATGTAAAACAGGTATGAGCAAAATTCATCAAATACGCAAAATTGAACAGCTAAACAACACAAAGCAAACTTCACAAGTCAACACATATAGCAAAGCATTTATGTTTACAGATATGAACAGTCACTTGTCACCCAGAAAGCCATACAACATCTGAAAACAAAACATTGTCTAATTCCGCAAAGATACCCTGCCTGCAGCCAGAGAGCACTGCTATCAGAGGTTACACACCAAGTTGCTACAACCATTTATGCAGTGCATCTACTTTGCAGCAATAAAAAAACACACTTAGAATTCCATGAGAAGTGTGAAACTTGATTTGTTTTATTCAGAAAATCCAAATAATTATATAGTGAAAAAAGGAAACATTTACAGGATACCATCAGTCTGGCTCAACAACCACGGTGAGGGATGGGGGTGGTGAGGGGGGGGGGGCATTACATAGATTACTTAGGAGGAAACAATGGGTGAGCCTGGTAGGACCAATGCATTGACGGCCTAAAACATTGGACTCCCTCTGAGAGGAGTAGACTACTTGATTGTGGGGAGTTTATTACTATGAGCAGTAGCACGAGAGCTGTCATTTCATTTTTGGGCAAAGAGGGATTTGACACAGATCCGCATATCCACAACTGGAATCATGGAAGGAAATGGCAGTAAGTATCTGCTTCTCTAGTCAAATGGTTAGCCAGTTCATTCCCAGGGATGCCCACATGACTTGGGACCCAGAGAAAGTCAACTGAACAGGCAGCACACTCAAGGGCAGAGAGAAGGGCATGGATAGCAGAGACCTAGGATGATGAGAATAGCATTGGTCGATAGCATGCGTGCTGTTCATTGAGTCTGAAAAATTAGAACACTTGGAGGGAGGCCTGAGAAACAAAAGTGGAGGGCTCTGAATTGCTAGAATCTCTGCTGTGAACACACTAAATGATCCTAGCAGTAAATTTTTTTCTAAGACAGTAGGAGACATAAAAGTGTATTCCACCTTACTGCCCGTCTTATAACTATCAGTGTACCAGATTGTGGCACCCTGGAACTCTTCAAGGATGGCACGTACAAATTGGTGGAGAACCAAAGGGACAACACAGAAATCTTAGGACCATGGAATAGATCACTCCTAATCCATGGTCTAGTTACAATCGAGAGGGGGGGGGGGGGGTTATGGAAGGAAAGACACGAGGAGCATTACAGAGAGTGGAGATGGGGATTCCAACACAGGGAAGTGTGACACGTCCCTTATTGGTGAACAGCACAGGGTACATCAGATGGTCAGGGAACAGGCAAATGATGACTGCATAAGAAAGTGGTAGTTTTCTCTGTTGTATCAGTAGTGGGGGAAGCCCCACTTCTGTGAGGGACTACCAATCATACTAGTGTGAAAGGCGCCCCACAATGGTGAAGAGGGTGAAGCAGTTTGAAAGTGGAAGGAGCTGCTGAGCCATAAACCTGACTAGTACAATCTAGTTTGGACAAGGCCATATCACAGTAAAGATAGAAAAGAGTGATACAGTTTGCACCCCAAGAGACAAGGGCCAGCAGGCAGAGAGCATTAAGCTCCCACATACATACAGTCTTTAGGTGGCAAATGTAGGGCAGCCATGTCAGCTTGTTACCAAAGATAAGGCCCAAGAAACAGGACTGTGGTACAACATCGAGGAACTGGTCACCTAAATAAACTTCTGAATTGGCGTGTACTGTGAGTCGATAGTAAAAATGCATAACCCACATTTTGGAGAGAGAGTACTGGAAGGCATAGGAGGTGTCTCATGCAGAGATCCATGGGATGGCATCTTGGAGCCGGCGCTCACCAGATGCTATTTAGTTGGAGCTACATCACATGCAAAAATCATCAATGTACAATGCCAGGGTAACCAGAGGCTCAACAGAGGTTGATTGCAAAGAGGAAGAGTGGGACACTTACCACCGACCCCTGTGGGATATCATTCTCTAGAATGCCAGGGTGCTGAGTGAAGTGCCAGCTTGAACCTGAAAGAGCCGCTGAGAGAAAAATTCGTGGATAAAATTCTGAAGGGGACCACTGAAGCCTCAGTCATGGAGGGTAACTACAATGTGATGGCACCAACCCATGTCATGTGCCTTATGTAGATAAAAATAAGACCACGACAAGGTGTGGGCAGTGAGTAAAAACCTGTCGGTGGCTGTTTCCAATCCGAGTAAATGGTCGGTTGGAGATTGTCTTGCTTGATATGGGGACAAAAGGCATAGAGATTTGCGTACCCATCATAATCTGAAGCTAACCATCCTCTCAAGCAGTTTACATAATACGTTTGTCAGGTTAATTTGGTGGTAGCTGTCGAAAACTGTTGGGTTCTTCCTGGCCTTAAGGAAAGGAATAACTACACTGTCTCGTCATTGTGACCGAAAAGCAGATGTGAACCAAATGCCATTTAAGATCCAAGACAATCTGGTTGTGGATGTAATCTTGGCCAGGTTCCATGTCCCGTGAAGATGTAAGAACCTGCAACAATTTCCATTCAGTGAGGGGTTCATTATAGGGCTCGGTGTGGTGTGGGATGGAACAAAGAGGGGTCTAGTCAACACAGAACTTCTGCTGGAGAAAGTTAGTAGGAAAGAAAGATGATGTCAATGCCATCACAAAGTGTGTAGCAAGGTGTTCTGTGAGGACCAATGGATCAGTGCACAAATCACATTCAAGGTTAAGGCCCCGGACAACTGGCAGCCCAGAACACTGTGGATTGTGCACCAAATCTGCGATGGAGACGAATATGTCCCCAGAGAGGACACATAGTGCTCCCAGCATTCCTTTTTATGCTGCTTAATAAGATAATGAGTCTTATCATGGACACACTTAAATGCGAAGAGGTTGGCCTCTGAAAGGTATCACTTAAATTGCTGCAATGCCCATCAGTGGTTGTGGACAGCGACTGTGATGCCCTTGGCCCACCACAGTATCAGTTGACAATGGAGGACCTGTGGATGGGGGGGACAGCAGTGCCAGCAGCGTGAAGAAGAGTGGCATATATATCTTGACTGACTATATCAATGGAATTCAACACGGAGGTGTATAAATGCATAGCAGACGTATATAAAGGAAAATTGGCCCTACATAATGCATAACTTGGGGACCTGTCTGCCTGGCAGCAGCAGGGAAACAATAGAATCACTGGAAAGTGGTCACTATCACAAAGAGTCATCTTGGGATGACAAATGTAGGGAAGCCACAAAGACAGGGGAGGAGATCATGAGATCAATAGCAGTAAAGGTGTCATGATGAGCACGGAACTGGGTAGGGGAACCATCATTAAGGAGACACAACTTCAGGTCTGTAATAAGCTAGTTATTTAAGAGACCCCTACCAGTTGAAGATATACTCTCCCATAGGGGGTTTCAGGCATTCAGGTCCCCAAGAAGGAGAAACGGGGGTGGAAATTGCTGGATTAAGGTACAGTGCAACATAAGGAGTTATCTTACCTGGAGAAAAGTGGACACTGCAAATGGTGATTCCCAGAGGTTACTTCCAGGTTGATACATAGGGGGATCTGGTCACTAATGACATTGGAGTGAATTAAATGGAAGATCCTACCACATGCTGCCTGGGGCAAGTACAGTTCTGACAGAAGGTTGAATTTCTGGTAGGTGATTATAGTATCCATGGCAATTCCTCTGGATGATTGTGTGGCCAAAATCCAGGTGAAAAAACCACCTCGCCGTTAATAGTCGTCACCAAAAAGGATGAGGTGATATACCTAAATAAGATGGCGGATGCAAGGGAGGAACACTTTGCCTTGGGATTTATGTTTCTATTATTATTTATTAATTATTATTGCTATTATTTCTTTCTTATCTCAGACGTTATGTCTGGTCTAAAGTAGAAAGTGACGCGAACTGTGATGAAGTATGACTTCCTTTTAACTGTATGGTATATGTTATATTGCATTTAGGAACTTTCGGGTAACTGAACATGTATCAATAATTACGGATATCTGTAGTTGTATAAATAAGTTTGGATGTAGCTGTATTGCGTTGATGTACTGGTGGATATTGTGTGGTATGAGTCCTGTAGTTGATAGAATAATTGGTATAATGTCAACTGTATCCTGATGCCACATATCCTTGACTTCCTCAGCCGGTTGGATGTATTTTTCAATTTTGTCTCCTATTTTCTTTTGTATAATTGTTGTATTGGGTATGGATATTTCGATTAGTTATGTTAATTTCTTCTTTTTATTGGTGAGTATGATGTCAGGTTTGTTAAGTGGTGGTGTTTTATCTGTTATAATGGTTCTGTTCCAGTATAATTTGTATTCATCATTCTCCAGTACATTTTGTGGTGCATACTTGTATGTGGGAACGTGTTGTTTTATAAGTATATGTTATAAGGCAAGCTGTTGATGTATTATTTTTGCTACATTGTCATGTCTTCTAGGGTATTCTGTATTTGCTAGTATTGCACATCTGCTTGTGATGTGATCTACTGTTTCTCTTTGTTGTTTGCAAAGTCTGCATTTATCTGTTGTGGTATTGGGATCTTTAATAATATGCTTGGTATAATATCTGGTGTTTATTGTTTGATCCTGTATTGCAATCATGAATCCTTCCATCTCACTGTATATATTGCCTTTTCTTAGCCATGTGTTGGATGAGTCTAGATCGGTGTGTCGCTGTGTTAGATGATACGGGTGATTGCCATGTAGTGTTTTCTTTTTCCAATTTACTTTCTTTGTATCTGTTGATGTTATGTGATCCAAAGGGTTGTAGAAGGGGTTATGAAATTACAGTAGTGTAGCTGATGTATTTATATGAGTGATTGCTTTGTGTATTTTGCTAGTTTCTGCTCGTTCTAGAAAGAATTTTCTTAAATTGTCTACCTGTCCATAATGTAGGTTTTTTATGTCAATAAATCCCCTTCCTCCTCCCTTTCTGCTTAATGTGAATCTTTCGGTTGCTGAATGTACATGATGTATTCTATATTTGTGGTATTGTGATCGTGTAAGTGTATTGAGTGCTTCTAGGTCTGTGTTACTCCATTTCACTACTCAAAATGAGTAGGTCAATATTGGTATAGCGTAATTATTTATAGCTTTTGGTTTGTTTCTTGCTGTCAATTCTGTTTTCAGTATTTTTGTTAGTATTTGTCTATATTTTTCTTTTAGTTCTTCTTTACTATTTGCATTATCTATTCCTATTTTTTGTCTGTATCCTAGATATTTATAGGCATCTGTTTTCTTATAGCTTCTATGCACTCGCTGTGGTTATCCAATATGTAATGTTCTTGTTTAGTGTGTTTCCCCTTGGCTATGCTATTTTTCTTACATTTTTCTGCTCCAAAAACGATATTTATATCATTGCTGAATGTTTATGTTATCTTTAGTAATTGGTTGAGTTGTTGATTGGTTGCTGCCAGTAGTTTTACATCATCCATGTATAGCAAGTGTGTTATTTTGTGAGGGTTTGTTCCAGTAATATTGTATCCATAATTTGTATTATTTAGCATTTTGAATAGTGGGTTCAGAGCAAGGCAGAACCAGAAAGGACTTACTGAGTCTCCTTGGTATATTACACACTTAATCTGTATTGGCTGTGATGTGATATTATTTGAATTTGTTTGGATATTAAGTGTGGTTTTACAATTTTTCATTACTATGTTTAGGAACTGTATCAATTTAGGATCTACTTTGTATATTTCCAATATTTGTAGTAACCATGAGTGGGATACACTATCAAAAGCTTTTCAGTATTCAATGTATGCATAGTGTAGCGACCTTTGTTTAGTTTTAGCTTCATATGTTACCTCTGCATCTATTATCAGTTGCTCTTTACATCCTCATGCTCCTTTGCAACAGCCTTTATGTTCTTCATTTATAATTTTGTTCTGTGTTGTATGTGTCATTAATTTCTGTGTAATGACTGAAGTTAATATTTTGTATATTGTTGGTAGGCATATTATGGGGTGGTATTTTGCTGGGTTTGCTGTGTCTGCTTGATCTTTATGTTTCGTATAAGTTATTCCATGAGTAAGTGTATCAGGGAATGTGTATGGGTCTGCAATGTAACTGTTAAATAATTTAGTTAGATATGAATGTGTTGAGGTTAACTTCTTTAGCCAGAAATTTGCTATTTTATCTTTTCCAATTGTGAGTAGAATTAATTGCTTGGGTGACTTCATGTTGCGAAATTATCACTTCAGGCATTTGTGGTATCATCTTTTATGCGTCTGTTTCTGCTTCTATCCACCGTGCATGCCTGTTATGTTTTACCGGGTTTGACCATATGTTGCTCCAGAAGTGTTCCATGTCTGTTATGTTTGGTGGATTGTCTATTTTAATGTGTGTGTTATCTATTGTCTGGTAAAATTTCTTTTGGTATGTGTTGAACGTTTGGTTTGTTTTCCTTCTATTTTCACTCTTTTGTATCTCATAAGTCGTTGGGGCAATGCTTGTAATTTCTGCTTCTTTTCATCTAATTGCTCTATCGCTTCTTGTTGTGAGATTTTACCTAACCTTTTCCGTTTTTTTTTTTTTGACATTTGATGTCTTATATATTGTGTTAGCTATCCAATGTCTTTTCTCAGTTTTCTATTCTGTAGCCTGTGTTGCCAAGCTGGTTTTGTGCGTTTCTTCTGTGTTTTGGTTGGTTCTGATCTCTGCCTAGTGTGTATATTTAATGTAGTGAGTGCTCCTATATAAACCAGTAGTTGTAACTTTCCATAGTTCTGTTTTCATTTACTTTGTTGTATATGATTGTGTTGATAGTTTTTATTGTTGTTTCAACTTGTGGGTTATTTGGCGGTCTATGCAAGAATTGTCTAATGTCTGTATTGGTGTCTTTGTTTCTGTATATGTCAGCTGAAATTTTTCTTCTATATCTAACATGTGTGTCACTTCATGTTCTGTTTCTGCTGGTTCTGGTGGCTGTCTTAAGATTTTATTTTCCTCTGATTGTTTCATTGATGCATGTTGTTCTTTGTTTGTTTGCTCTGGGATGTGTTAGTCCATTACTGTGTTTTCTTCTTCTTCTTCTTCTTCTTCTGATTGCACATTATTTTGTTCCAGTATTCGTTGTACTTGTTGTTTGATGTTTTTATAATTCTGACTGGGGTATCCTGTTATTTTTTATTATTACACGGATCTGATCAGCTAGTCGTTGTTCTGTTAAAAATTTTAATTCGGGGTATCTGGTAATAAATGTTGTATATACTTGTGATCTGTATCCAGTTGTGTTGGTTCCTACGTTTGTTGCTTGGTAATAACAGAACATGAGGTGTTGATTAACTTCATCTGACCATCTCATCCTCTCTCTGTTTTTCTTCTAGGGTGGTTGCAGGAAGCATATCCTGCAAAACACCTCTATTTGCATTTAAATCATTTTCCAGTTGGCTGACAGTGTCGTTACCATTGTCGGTGGGCATAGGGTTTAAGTGTCATCCCCGATCATGACAGCGCTTGTCCGAGGCTTCTTTAGTTGTGTCCTGAACCAACTAATCACACTAAAAGAGGGGTTAGCCCTTTTAGTGGTTTGTTCTTTTCGTTGCCTTTTACGACTGGCAGAACATACCTGAGGCCTATTCTTTTCCCTGGCCTCGACTGGGGTTTTTGTTATTGTTATTGTTATTATTATTATTATTATTATTATTATTATTATTATTATTATTAGCGGGTAACCTTGGGTTTGACTGATGCACCGTCCAGTGATGGTAGGTGTCTTCCGGCTTGAGAGATGCTGGGAAGTGGGATTCTGGGAGGGAGCCCAGTTACTGGCGAAGAAAGTGGGGACTTTTTGGGGTGGGGTGGCGGAGAGACCGGCGAGGGAATGGAGAGACCGGCGAGGGAACGGAGAGACCGGCGAGGGAAGGGAGAGACCGGCGAGGGAACGGAGAGACCGGCGAGGGAAGGGAGAGACCGGCGAGGGAACGTAGAGACCGGGGCTGCACAAGGAAGACGTTAAAGGAGCAAATGAAGTAACAGACAAGAACAGAAAAGAAATTTGAAGATACTAACAGTGGATGAAGTGTCTCATACTTACGGCCATCCTCAGCAAAATACAGGTGATACAGAGACTTGTATACTTTGCTCTTCTCTCTTGTACACTGGGCAAATCTGGAGAGTGGGTGGTGTGTCTTTCAGTTCATTTATCACACACAGGTGTTAGGACAGAGGGGCTTTCATCATGAACTCTGTGTTCACAGTCACTACAGGGTCTGCTGTACAGTGGAATGACATTCTCAAAATGCAACCATGGAAAGAAGCACATAGGAGGAGGGATGAATGGCTAACGTCACATCTGTAGCACAAAACCTTGACCTCATCTGGGAGGGTATCCCCCTCAAAAGCTAGAGTGAAGGCACCAGTATCGGATGGTTGTCTTTCTGGCCCTTCTGAACACATCAAACAAAAAGAATGCCACAAAAATCCAAATTAACCTAAAGTTCCCCATGAGTTTGGAGGATGAGATCCGTATGAAAAATCACTCTCTGCACCATATTAAGAGATTGGTAAGGGTAATAGACACTGGAACATTGCCAAGATGATCAAAGGCACATGCAGCTGCTGAATAGGTGGCAGAAGACTCTTTGATCAAAAAATTTATGCTCAATATAGTCCACAAAAAACAATGCAATTCTCACAAAGTATGTGTCCCTCATCTATTGTCCCACAGATGAGGTAATGGAGGAAGTGTTTCATATAATGGACTTGAGATAAAATTTCGGTCACCAGTGTAGACCAAGTTGCAAAAGTTGTGTGGCCAGGAAGGAGTGTGGTGCAAAAAAACAATGAGAAAGAAAGTGGAAATGAATAGGATACATAGGAAGGAGTTGACTAATTAAAATGAGGTTGTGAAGGGCAGTGCACAAAAAGGATGAAAACCCTGAGCTGTTGAAATTGATGAGCACCCGGGAAGAAGGCCAGGAAACACTGTGGGGTTCATTACATGCCACGAAACCATACTTGTTTTGCTACTGGTGAGACTCACCTGTGCTCTGCCAGTCTCACTGGTGCTATGTTCTACTCTCACTCACCTGATCAATAGGAGGTAGGACTTGCTCCTCAACAGGGCCTGATGGACAAGAAAAGAAATTGCATGTTAATATAAGAACTACTTTATCTGCAAAGGTAACACAAACAGATGATTAAGTAAGAATGTTACAATATGACAAGATACAGAAAAGAATTGTTTCAATCTTTTAGAGTGCCTACTGATCATTGAATAACTGAGCATCTGATCTACTCAATTATGTAAAACAGTGAACATTACAAACCGATTTACAGAAAGCCAGAGCTTTACTCCAGTTGGAGGCTGCTATCTGAAGACTGACAGGGGCAAATAAATTTTTACTGTCAACATTTCACATAATGTTTGACCAAATTTTACAATCCTGTAGTAACATGCTTATTGAAACATACAACTTTATGTAACAGGATTATCTCACTGTGCAAGTGTAACATTTAGGAACTGTGTGTATGACTGTTTATGCAGCTTCATTCACTGGAGGCATATGCAAACATTATATTTATTATGTATTTGACAATGAAAGCACCTAGTGACTTGCAGGGAACTTCCAACCCCCCCCCCCCCCCCCAATTTCAAATTATCATGAATTCTTTCTCAGGGATACCCCAAATCACAAACAATACATCAACTATAACTTCAGATTGCCATGACTATGGTAATAAGAATGTAGCCCTCAATATGAGCATCACCAGTGCAACCTACACTTTAGGCGCCTTCAGCAGTGCTTTTCAGTTGTTACGGAGAGAGTGCTGATATGGAGATTCAAGGAATAGTTCTCATAGTAGCAAATACCTTTCAGTGGATCAGGGCATTCTCTATCTTGCCTTCACTAGAAATCTGTTTCATTAGCTGCATGTTGTTACACACAATCTGTGTTGTTATGAAGCTCTATTCCCCTTGGCTACTCAGGAACATCTCTCTTCTTGTGCTGTTTTCATTACTTCTTTGTCTCTGGAAGCTTATTACCAGTGTCTTGTGCTCCACTGGGTAGCCTTCATCTCTGTGTCATTCCACCTCACCATCTTTCTTCAATGATGATGTGGCTGATTCCTTTATTATTCTTCAAGGTCTGTGCCTTCTGGATGGCACTGCCACCACCTCCATGAGGATGACAATTGTCATATTTTTTGCTGCTGTTACAAACTACTTTTCCTCTGAGCACAGCAACAACATTGGAATCCAGGACACCACCAGTGCAACTTGCAGTGCTCATCTAACACCTTAAATAATGATTCTTGTATTAGTGACAGCCTTAGAACATATGAGAACTATTTTTATGTTGGTTGCACTAGGAAGCTGTTTCACTTGCACAACATTATCATGTGCCATCTGTGTTGAAACGAAGTTATAATGGTATGGCTACCTGAGCAAACTGGGTGGGACATGGGACCATGAGTGTGGGTGGCACATAGTAGTTACCTGCTGGACTCCCTGTAGAGAGGTGAAGCAGGAATACAAGTAGATTGGTTTGGGAACAGACTGTAGTGAAAATCTTAATGGGAAATATTTTATAAACAAAGGAAAAGTGATACTGTACATACATTATCTTTGGATACATACTATCAGCCATTCTCTCCACATGTGTGAAAACATTTCTCTTATGGAGACAGAGAAGGGTCTGAATGTGTGAGAAAACTGACTAAACAAGGTTGAAACCAGGTGGTTATGGGAACAAAGAATATACTGCAGGGAGAGTTCGGATTTGTGCAGTTCAGAAAAGCTGGGGTTGGTGAGAAGGATTCATAATGGCACAGGCTGTAAAGCAGTCATTGAAATGAGGGATGTCATGTTGGGCAGCAGACTCAGCAACAGGGTGGTCCACTTGTTTACTGGCCACAGTTTGTCAGTGGACATTCCTGCAGACAGTCCCATGCTTGTCAGTCCCATGCAGATAGCAGCACAGTGGTTGCAGTTTAGCTTGTAAATCACATGACTGGTTTCACAGGAAGCACTGCCTTTGGTGGGATAGGTGATGTATCTGACATGACTTGAGTAAGTGATGGTGGAAGAATGTATCAGACAGGTCTTGCATTTAGTTTTGTTACAGGGATATGAGCCATGATGTAATGGGTTGGGAGCAGGGATTGTGTTCTGATGGCCAATTATATAATGTAGGTTTGATGGACGGAGGAATACCACTGTGGGAGGGGAGGGAAGGATATTAGTGTTATAACCTTTAATCAC
Source organism: Schistocerca gregaria (assembly GCF_023897955.1). Lineage (NCBI taxonomy): Eukaryota > Metazoa > Arthropoda > Insecta > Orthoptera > Acrididae > Schistocerca > Schistocerca gregaria. The sequence continues at coordinate 48,658,747 of NC_064927.1, forward strand.
AATAATTGGGTGGATTTTCACACTCTCTCTTAGAAACAATAGCTGATCATATGATTACAACTCAGTCTCTCATATTCGACTGCCGTGCCGTGACATGCGGGTGGCGCCGTTCGTAGCTAGGTGGCGCTCCCGTGCTCAGCCGATTTGCGGAGCGCCTCTATCGCCGTTTGTGCATACTGTCGTGGCAGCACTGTTAATTGTCGTGGCACTATCACAACACTTTTCCCCCCTTGAAAAAAATAAACACTAACTTCCTTGGAGACATGGACAGCGCAGAGACATCCATGGCCTCTTGTGAGCCCCCAAGGAGATCCCGCGCAGAGACACGAGAGTATGGTCGAAAATGTCCAGGACGGAAGCTCGTGCGTGGAACGTGCCTACTGGATGAGATGATGGGTGAAAACTCCGGAGCAACATCCATAGGTGTCATTGACCTGGGAGTGTGCTCCAGCGAGATGGGTCCCGGAGAAGGCGGCGTCGCGACTGGGGCCGGTTCCGGAGTACTCGGAAGCGGCAGCGACGGCGGCTGCATCAACTCGGATGGTAGATCGGCAGCAGCGACAGGACTGGAGTCTTGGGCTGGTGGAGGCGAAGGATGGGGCGGTGGTACCGGCGTGGCCACCACTCGTGGGCACATCTGGTCGTAATGGCGACAACCGTGCCGTCGCCCGTACGGATTTCACAAAGCCGGCGGCCGCGAAGAGCCTTGACCACCCCTGGAATTCATTTAGGGTGAGATCCATACCCTCGTGCCCACACGTCTTCGCCCACCGAGTATTTTCCCGCACTAGGGGACAGAGTACAAGGTCTGACAGGGTGAAGCAGGTGCAGTAGAGTGCGCGGTTGGCGGCCATGCAAGAGTTCAGCAGGGCTGCGATCACCCAGAGGCGTGAAGTGATAAGAACTCAGAAATTGCAGCAGGGCGTCATCTGTGGAAAAATCACTAAGGAATTTTTTCATCTGGCATTTGAAAGTGCAGAGAAGCCTCTCGACCTCCCCATTCGATTGCGGATGGAAGGGAGGTGCGGTAACATGATGAATCCCTTGTCCAGTACAAAAATCACGGAAGGCCTGCGAAGAGAACTGAGGGCCATTGTCCGTGACGATCGTGGATGGAAGATCTTCTAGCGCAAAGATTTTGGACAAAGCCAGCGTCGTCGCCGCAGTGGTGGGCGACGGACATCTAACAACAAACGGAAACTTCGAGAATGCGTCAATCAACAGTAGCCAATAAGTACCAAGGAAGGGGCCAGCAAAGTCGGCGTGCACCCGTTCCCATGGCTGAGCTGGATCAGGCAACGGAGAAGGCATTGTACGAGGTGCCGCCAGTTGTTGAGCACACTGGCCACATGCAGCAACCATATGGGCGATGTCCGAATCAATACCGGGCCAATAAACGTGCCTGCGGGCCAGGGACTTAGTCCGAGAAATACCCCAATGGCCTCCGTGCAACAGTTTGAGAACATCTTTGCGAGGAGAGGCTGGCACCTCGACCCGTGGAGATGCGCCATCCGTGGCCAGAAGAACAACACCATCACGAACAGACGAAGGCGCAAGGCATGGTAGTTGCGAAGGGGATCCGATGCCCGGCCCTTGGTCCTGTCCGGCTAACCTCGTTAAACAAAACCGATCACCCGACGCAGGACCGGGTCCCACGCAGTAGCTGACGCGATCTGCAAACCTGTAAGTGGAAAGCCCTCGACCGCATGACGTTCTTTCTCATCAATGTGGAAACAGAAGAGTTCATCACGATCGAAAACAGGGTCCGGGCCCATCGGCAATCGCGACAATGCATCAGCATTGGCGTGCTGGGCCGTGGGGCAATAGTGAATCTCATAATGAAAACGAGACAAGTATAAGGCCCAACGTTGCAGGCGGTGAGCTGCCTTATCCGGAAGTGACGCCGAGGGGCTGAACAGAGAAGCCAGCGGTTTGTGGTCGGTGATGAGGTGAAACTTAGAACCATACAATAAAACGCTGAACTTCTTTAGAGCATAAATGATAGCGAGTGCCTCCTTTTCGATTTGAGAGTAACGCCGTTGCGCCTCGTTGAGGGTCTTGGAAGCATAGGCGATGGGTCGTTCCGACCCATCCTCATACCGATGGGCGAGAACAGCCCCTAGGCCATACTGTGACGCGTCAGTCGCCAGAACCAAGTGCTGACACGGACGGAATGTGGCAAGACAAGGTGCCGACTGCAAATGAGCCTTCAGGCGGACAAAAGCCTGCTCACACCCGTCGGACCAACAGAAGGGGACGTTTTTGCGTAACAGCTGATGCAGAGGATAAGCTACCGCCGCTACGGACGGAATGAATTTGTGATAATAAGCAATCTTGCCTAGAAACGCCTGCAGTTCTTTGACTGTAGACGGCCGGGGTAGAGCGTTAATGGCCGCAACGTGCTGACGGAGAGGGCGTATACCCTCACGGGACAAGTGGAAACCAAGATACTCAATGGAGGGTTGGAAGAACTGTGACTTGTCCAGATTGCACCTCAACCCAGCCGAATGCAAAACCCGAAACAGTGAACGTAAATTACGAAGGTGCTCCGCAGTGGAGGCTCCCGTGACAACAATGTCATCCAGATAGTTTATGCAGCTGGGAACCGAAGCCGTGAGCTGTTCCAAAAACCGCTGAAAAATGGCCGGTGCGCTAGCAACGCCAAATGGTAATCGCTGGTACTGATACAAACCACAAGGAACGTTGATAACGAGAAATTCCTTGGAAGGAGCGTCCAATGGCAACTGATGGTACGCCTCCGATAAGTCAAGTTTGGAAAAGAACTGGCCCCCAGTGAGCTTGGTAAACAACTCCTCAGGACGAGGAAGAGGATAAGTGTCAATGAGGCTCTGAGCGTTGACAGTGGCTTTAAAGTCACCACACAATCGCAGACTCCCGTTTGATTTAGAAACCACCACGATCGGCGATGCCCATTCGCTGGAGGTAACCGGAAGGAGAATCACTGAAGCTGTTAACCTGACTAGCTCAGCCTTGACAGGTGCACGCAACGCCACCGGAATAGGGCGTGCCCAGAAAAACTTAGGGCGAGCCGTAGGTTTAAGAGTAATGTGGGCTGCAAAATCCTTGGCACGACCCAGACCAGCTGAGAACACGGACGAAAATTCAGAACACAATCCATCCAGCTGTTGATACGGAATGTCCTCAGATATGAGGTGCACATCATCATCAATGGAGAACCCGAACAACTGGAAAGCATCATAACCGAACAGGTTTTCAGTGCCCGCATGATCCACCACATAAAACGTGAGGGGCCGAACAACAGACTTGTAGGCAGTGGAAGCATCAAACTGGCCCATGATAGGAATTTTCTGTTGATTATAAGTCCTCAGATTTCGCGTAACTGGAGACAAAGGAGGGGAGCCCAATGCCAAATACGTACGAGAATTAATGAGAGTTACTGCAGAGCCAGTGTCCACTTGCATGCGGATGTCTTTATTCAGAACACGAACAGTAACAAACAACTTATTTGTTTGAGAAAGCACACAGTGAACATCCATGTCCGACACCTCGTCCTCGTCGACAGGAACTTTATGGGACTGATACACAGAAGCAATGTGGCCTTTTTTCCTACATAATTACACGTGGCCCAACGTTTTGGACACGCTGCCCTGTCGTGCTGTACGAAACAGCGGGGGCAAGAAGGAAGCGCGGAACGAACCGGCTTCTGTGATTGCTGGTTTCGCTGCGAGCGTTGCGGCCCAACGCGACGTTGTTTACGCGAGTGAACCGCCGCCACATCGTCGTTCTCCTGTGCAACAGGCAAATTGTCCTTGTCGAGAGTTGACTGTACAGCGCCTACATCACACCACGCGTCTATTTGCGCGCCAGCAGCGTGAGACACTTCAAAGGATTGAGCGATGCTTAGAACTTCCGACAACGACGGGTTTGGCAGTTGTATGGCACGTTGCCGAACTTCTTTATCAGGAGCAAGCCGTAGAATAGCATCCCTAACCATTGAGTCAGCATAAGACTCGTGATGAGTGTCCGTGACAAACTGACATTTCCTACTCAGACCGTGTAGTTCCGCCGCCCAAGCCCGGTAAGATTGATGGGGCTGTTTACGACACCGGTAGAACGCCACGATGGCGGCAACGACGTGGGTGTTTTTTCGATAATAGGCAGACAATAAGTCACACATTTCTTGGAAGGACAGGGAGCCTGGTTCCCACAGAGGGGCTAACTGAGATAGCAGCTGATAGACTCGATGGGAAATCCAAGATAGAAATAACGACTTACACATAGGAGCGTCGACAACGCCGAAAGCCAAGAAGTGTTGCCGCAAACGCTTCTCATAATCCTCCCAGTCTTCAGCGGCCTCGTCGTAAGGAGGGAATGGTGGCGGAGAAGAGGAAGACAGACGATGAGTAAGCGACGTCGACAACGCCTGAATCGCTGCCGTCAGCTGTGTTTGTTGAGCCTGAATAGTAGCCGTCAACTGTGTTTGTTGTTCAATGAGCGCTTGCATAAGCTGTTCCATGTCTGCCCCGTCACGAACACGCAAATCCACAACGCAGTGAAAATATCCCGACCTCGTCGCCAAAAAGTGTGATAACCTTTAATCACAATAATTGCGTGGATATTCACACTCTCTCTTAGAAACAATAGCTGATCACATGATTACAACTCAGTCTCTCGTATTCGACTGCCGTGCCGTGACATGCGGCCAGCGCCGTTCGTAGCTAGGTGGCGCTCCCATGCTCAGCCGATTTGCGGAGCGCCTCTATCGCCGTTTGTGCGTACTGTCGTGGCGGCACTGTTAATTGTCGTGGCACTATCACAACAATTAGGCACTGAATTTCAAATTTCAGAGCACAATGATGTGTAGTCAGAACCTTGGCAGAGAATGAAATTCAGTTGTTCTAGTTCTGGGTGGTACTGAGTTGCAAGGGGAATGCTCCTCTGTGACCAGACAGAGAGACTTGGGGGGTTGTGGGAGACTGCAAACGTAAGGCACAGGAGATTTGTACACTTTATTGAGACCACCAGTACATTTCGAGGAGGAATGTTCATCACTGTAGATGTGACAACTGTGGGTGGATAGGCTGTATGGAAGGGAATTATAGGTATTGAATGGTTGACAGTTGTCAAAATGGAGGCATCACTTGTGTTTAGTATGTTGGATATGGACAGAAGTAGTGATGTAGCCGTCTTTGAAGGATGTCTATTTCTATGAAGGTGGATTGTTGCCTAAAGAAACTCCAGGTGAAGCAAAGGGGCAGAAGCTGCCTTTACTCTTGATCCAGATCATCAATACGTCTTCAGTGAATCTGAGCAAGAGGAGGGGTTTAGGATTCTGAGTGTTTAAAAAGGATTTTCAAACCATTACCTCATCACTCATATCCATGTTACAGACCTAGATGCAAGACCTGTCCCTTCACCACCACCACCACCACCTACAGCTCCTGTGCAGTCACAATCACCACCTATCCCATCAAAATCGGGGCTACCTGTGTAACCAGTCATGTGATATATAAACTTAGATGCACCCATTGTACAGCATTGTATTTGGGCATGACAATGAATGAGCTGTCTGTCCACAGAAATGGCCAGCTACAAACAGGGCAAAAAACAAGTTTATACCCTGTTCCTGGGCAGGCTGCCCAACACAACATCCTTCAGTTCAATGACTGCTTCACAAACTGAGCCATACAGATCATACCCACAAACACCAGCTTTTCTGAAATGTGAAGGTGGGAACCCTCCCTGCACGGAAGTGCAGTGGGTGAGAGGACTGGAGATGGGTCTGGAGAGTGCAGTACACATGTTGTGGAGCTACCAACAAGTCAGGCGCCATATACTCTGTAGCATGTTGTTATTTGGTAGTCAAATAGCCTCTTGGCAGGTGATGGTTAACTGTGGCACCCAGATGTGTCAGGCTATTTCACACATCAGTCAGGTGGCAAAATACTGCTTTGGGAAAGAAGAAGGATTACAGGGACAGTAGTCTTCATTTCAAGTGATGATGATGAGGTTTCAAATCACTGGCCGTGAATGTGGTTAACTTGTTCCAGTCCCCAATAACTTTGTCAGTTTTCCTTTTTAAGGAGCTCAACTACGCTGAGCAATAGTTGTATACTTAAAAATGTTTCTCTCAAGATGATGATTTTAGTATGAGCCATGACTACGGAATAAGGGGACTGTGATCTAAACATTACTACTTGTTGTAGTGTGCCAATTAGAAATGTGAGTTTACCTTTACAATGACTTATTTTTAAATGTCAATTTCCTACTTAAATATTTGTCTTCTTCCTCTTTGATCACATTTTCCACACAATCTACCACAGTACACATTTGAAACACAACTGCACATTTGTGACCAATCACTTGTAGTTACAAAGGCACTGCCAATTTTCAGTATGGATCATGTACTAGGTAATTAATATCCAGTGTCAGGTTCTAGCATAAAATTCTGAACAACTCTTTCACTGATATGCTTTAGCACACAATCAATGAAGAATTAATGTCAAAGAAAATGATGAAAAAAATGTGCGACACAAGATAACATTAAAGTGATTACTTTAACATGTAATTAATTAAGCTACTGAAGAAAGTGAAAATCTCACCTGCTACTACCTCCTCTGAGTGCACGTCTTGTGGCACATGCAAAAAAAAAAAAAAAAAAAGTGTAACTTTACATCAACTTAATTTAAGTGTAAATCAAACTCACTGCACATGCCCATCTAATTGTGAATGACTTGGCAAATTAAATATTGATAGCCATTAGGAATCAGGTGCTTGACAAGTATATGGATATGAAATTCTATTAATGTGAGACTGATAAAGCTGCACAATGATCCAAGTTAAGAATCGAAAATATTTGAATTTTAATTGAGCTTAACGGTCTGAATTCCAGCTGCTACATACAGCCACTGTCACAGAGTAGGGCAAAGGTGCCCACAAAACGCAAGTCAACAGGGTGGGAAAGCAGATCATAGTTGCTAGATGTTTGAAGGCTGGTGTAAGAATACTGCCAGTGACCAAAATAGAAGTACAGCATACTTTGCAGGATCGAACACCCGTCACAATGACCTGATGTAGTAGTCCAAAGGATAATGGAAGGGGTAATGTATAACAGACCATTATAAAATCACAGATCATAGAGATAGTGATATGGTCCATAATGACTACATCTGCTGCTATTCGGACAGGAATTTGTGAGTGGATCTTGGTCTCAGAGAGCCATTAGAGGTTCACCCACACAAGATGGAGTGAAATTGTTAAAAAAACTATTACATTATATAAAGCCAGGTTTTTGCTATCCTGAAGAGTGCGATGACACTGTGTGTGCAACTGTTTATAATAAATGCAATTTACCATCATAGAATGATTGTTAAAAACATGGAGAGCACATTTCTGCATGTGAGATGAGTCACTACAAGGCTCAGTCAATCAAGTGACTGTGACATGGCATGGTAAAGGTGTAGTGCAAGAATGGAACATTGTGTCGCAGTAATGACTACATTTGTAAGATATTCTACCTGGGCATCACAACTGGGGAAATAATGTTTCACGAAGGGTGCCAGGGACCATTAAATTTCTTGTCATCCTTAGAAAACTGCCTTGTGGGTGTGCACAAAGGTGGCGTAGGAATCAGAAAATGGATGTTGTTGTAGTTTTTGTTGTTGTTGTTGTTGTTGTTGTCATGGTCTTCAGTCCTGAGACTGGTTTGATGCAGCTCTCCATCCTATTCTATCCTGTGCAATCTTCTTCATCTCCCAGTACTTACTACAACCTACATCCTTCTGAATTTGCTTCATGTATTCACCTCTTGGTCTCCCTCTATGATTTTTACCCTCAACATTGCCTTCCAATACTAAATTGGTGATCCCTTGATGCCTCAGAACATGCCTACCAACCGATCCCATCTTCTAGTCAAGTTGTGCCACAATCTCCTCTTCTCCCCAGTTCTATTCAATACCTCTTCATTAGTTGTGTGATCTACCCATCTAATCTTCAGCATCCTTCTGTATCACCACATTTGGAAAGCTTCTATTCTCTTGTCTGGACTATTTATCATCCACGTTTCACTTCATTACATGGCTACACTCCATACAAATACTTTCAGAAACAACTTCCTGACACTTAAATCTATACTCGATGTTAGCAAATTTCTCTTGTTCAGAATCACTTTACTTGCCATTGCCAGTATTCATTTTATATCCTCTCTACTTCGACCATCATCAGTTATTTTGCTCCCTAAATAGAAAAACTCCTTTACTACTTTAAGTATTTCATTTCCTAATCTAATTCCCTCAACATCACCTGACTTAATTTTGTCTACATTCCATTATCCTCGTTTTGCTTTTCTTGATGGTCGTCTTATATCCTCCTTTCAACACATTGTCCATTCCGTTCAACTGGTCTTCCAAGTCCTTTGCTGTCTCTGAACAAACTACAATGTCATCAGCAAACCTCAAAGTTTTTATTTCTTCTCCATGGATTTTAATACCTACTCCAAACCTTTCTTTTGTTTCCATTACTGCTTGCTCAAAATACAGGTTGAGTAACATTGCAGACAGGCTAACAACCCTGACCCTGTTTCACTCCCTTCCCAACCACTGCTTCCCTTTCATGTCCCATAACTATCATAACTGCCATATGTTTTCTGTACAAACTGTAAATAGCCTTTTACTCCCTGTATTTTACCCTTGCCACCTTCAGAATTTGAAAGAGTATTCCAGTCAACATTGTCAAAAGCTTCATCTAAGTCTACAAATGATAGACATGTAGGTTTGCCTTTCCTCAATCTAGCTTCTAATGTAAGCCATAGGGTCAGTATTACTTCACGTGTTCCAATATTTGTACGGAATCGAAACTGATCTGGTATTTTCCAGCATGACTTATTTAACTGATAGTTCAGTAATTTTTCACATCTGTCATCAGCTGTTTTCTTTGGGATTGGAATTATTGAATTATTCTTGCAGTCTGATGATAGCAAATGGCAAACGGTCACTTGATTTCTTACCATAGATACGTGGACTACTTCAAGCAATGTTCATGTGCTGATGGCATTACAACTAAATTAATCCTTGCAAGACATAACTATATCTCAGCTACTTAAGAAAATGTTGACCAGTCTGTGAGAACAGAATTTAAATCCCATCAGAGTTCAAAAGCTTTCTGACATTAGGAGAGAAGTAGGTTTTTCTGTAAAATAAATGCAAATCTGAAATCAAGAAGGATACAGACCTACATGGCACAGCACATATGGGAACAAACAGCAGACCACCTGCAACACCAAGCGCTTTGCGCATTTGAGATTGATCTAGTCTCTGCTAGTGCTGCATTTGTCATGTGCCAGTTGCCTCATACTTTGCAGGAGTGCAGAAAATTCAGGCAAGCCACATATAGTGAACACAAACCTATTCTGATGCCCAACAAATTGTTTGCTTAATTGCTTAAAGCGTATTTGTAGGGCTTCTAGTTGCACATCTGTATGCTGTCATGGTAGTCAAAAATCACACCACACATAAATAAAATACACAAAATGGAAGAAGGTAGGGGACTGTCCTAGTGACACCAAATACAAACACAATGGTATACATCCATCAACTGCATTATGTTATTGCTCACCTAAATCATCCCTGGCAAACAAGTGTTGCTTACAAGTGTGACAATTTGGTTAAAAGATAGTAGTGGCACATGAAAAACTTATGCTCTCTCAGTTTCTGACTTGCAGACACGATTTATATCTCAACCATGTGCACAGTGCCTCTGACTTCACAATTGGCAGAGTAGAGCACACATTCAATGAACAGATGGAATCAATCCAGAAACAAAACAGTGCATCTTCGTTCAAATTGACTCCTGTATAAAAGTCTTCATTTTACCTTCTGTCTGTTTAATGTTGCTGAAGATAACTGACATCTCATCTCAGTCACATTGTGTTGGATTTGATGAGTATAAAACTTGTTGATCCAGAATTTTGGTCACCTGTCGAGATGGACATGTTGCTGGGAGCAGAAGTTTGTTTGTACATTCAGAAGGCAAGGACTACCTCCATAGGAACTGATCATCCTGTGCTTCAAGAGAGAGAACTGTGTTGGGTTATGTGTGTCAAAGCAGTATCAAATGGTAGAACACAAAACTTTGTCAAGGTAGCCATTTGTGTTATGCTCTGTGAAGACTTGCACTGACTTTCTTGAAGAAACTGTGAAGGACAGAAGGACCAAATCAAGTTTGAGCCACAGTATCTCTAATCTTGGTGGCACTGTATTCCACTGGCATCACTAACTACTTAGGTTGCTGATACTGATTAGATTGCATGTTGCAAGCTAAGATCTTTGATCAAAGCACACGTGCGATTGTGCATGTGTGTCCGTTTGGTGGGGCCTGGAGAACTGTTGGCTGGAGGGCATATGGCTGGCAATTTGTTACTTTTGGGGGACTCCCACTATCCAGTGCAGGACCCAAGATGCCACTGAAGGTCGAGTCAGTTAGAGCAAAATGGACCAGATCACATGAGGACCAACAGCGATGACCTGCGAGAAGACATACAGACATTGCGTACAAACTGCTTGGCAAGTTACTGTCTTATTCTACAAGCTTAAATTTTATCGCTAATTGATGATCACAAGTGGGGGTTAGGATGCAATAATACCCTGGCTGGAATCCTGCATAGGCACTGCTCCTTCACAAGTAACTCGAGTTTTGAGCTGTTTTGTTATATTTGAGTAAGGTCCTGTCTGTTTTATCTAGAATTGCATCTGTAATAATAATGCACCTATGAGTGATTCAGTGCATGATCATCAGTCAATGTTATTAATTGCAATTTGTGCTCCGGGTCATGCATCATGCAAGTGTAAGAGTATTCCGTGTTTTAAGTCTCATGATGGGAATCTACTCCAACACAATCTGTGTCGGAGGCAAAGCAATCTCGGTACATGTGTACACTTGAGCTAATGTATCAGCACGTGCTTAAATTTTTGCTTCTGAATAATGCAAATTTTAAGGAGTGTTAATTTGTATCTCTAGTCAGTTGTGCCAGTCATTCCCATTTTCTACTTCCTGTCCCTTATTGTGTGGAGCTTTATTTGTGCAGACCACTGATCTCATTTATGTGTGTCAGTGGGAAATGACATGTTGCTATTCCCTGAGCACAGAGCAGAGGTATGTTTGCATTTGGCCATGACAGCACTTCCATCATCACGTGGCACCCAGATTGACTGGCAGTCTGCTGCCCTTACCAGTCACACTGTGGGGCCTCGAAGGAAGTGAAGTTGCTCATTTGTCATGTGCCGTGGTGGAGTTTCACATCTGGGGAGGAACCAGTAGTCTGCTCTTATTTTATTGATTTATTGAAATCAGGAGATTATGGCATATTTCCTAAGCCTGAGGTTCCTCCTCATTATGCCTTTAACTACTTGCTTAAACCTTGCATTCTTAATCCTAATTCTCAACACATTAAGTTTAAACCCTGTTAGCTATCAGTATAAACTGTCAATTGTTACCTCAGTGAATAGTCATTAATTAACTCCACTTGGGGAATTTGGCTGTTTGTTCCTTGTTGACTGTGGTAGCTCTCTGCTGTAGTTCTCAGCTTACTCTGAATTTTGGACGAATGTATATTTATTAAAGGCAATTTTTCATGTTTGTTTGCAATGTACAGGTTACTGCTTAAGGGTTATTCTTTCTTTTTGTTGTGTGTTAAACATTGCTAAGGGGCCTTCCAAAAGCAACAATCAGTGAAGTGACTTGCAAATCTTCCTGTGTTTGTATGAATGTTATTCAGTTGTGTAACAGTTACAAAAGCAGCAAGTTATTAGTGCAATTAATGTCTGTCATTGTAAATCATTTAACTCATAATATTGTTGTTTAATCTGCCCAACTGCTGTGACATTTCCTTGTTTTGTGACCTGTGTACTTCAAATTTCATACCCTGTTTGCAATGATACAATTGACAAAATATGGCTTCTAATTAATTAAGCCTGTTCAAGTTTCAACTGTGAATATCATTACTTTAAGTAAGTTATTAATTTGTAATAATAATAATAATAATAATAATAATAATAAAGTTGGTAGTAAGAAAGTGTTTTACATAAAATAACAAGTAACAAAATATGCGAGTCCAAATTCCATTTCTTATAGTTAAAGCTGTTCCAACCCTAGTTGTGAGGTATCAATGTCTTAATGATGTAAGAAGAGCAGCAATGTGACTCACACATCCTGGAACACACAACTTAAGATTCAACAGACAGATTCATTGTTCATCTTCCATCTCAGGAAGAGCTGAGTTTGTTATTCAATTCTTTCCACAATACAGCAAGATTACTCTCTTAAACTGAACAGAAACTTGCAAGACAAAGTTTGTGGAAAGCTACACAGAGTTTATAAGGAAGTATGAAGATTTAAGACATATGGTAATAGTAGTTATGACAGATGCCATTTAATATTGCATGCCATTGAATATTGTGGAGGAGTGATATATTTGCACCACTTCAGGAATACCAACGAAAGACAATCACATAAACAATGACTTGTGCCCCCTTCCTTGCAGCACTGTGTCTGTTACAATTAGCTCATGAAGAGAGTGAGCAGAGTGAGGCGGCAAACATTCTCACTAATCACTTCAGTATGGACCACTGTATCTCAGTTTGTGATACAGTAAGGGCTGAAATTGAGCTCCAACAAGATCTCATGATGATATTGATCAGATGTGGATCTTCACTATGGAAATGGTACAATAACAGTGCCTAACTATTCAAAAATATCCCCTCAGTGGAGCAAGAAACACAACTACTTTTACTGCTTGGTAATGATGTGGATATTAGAACACCTGGTTTATTCTAGCAACCAGCTGATGATCATTTTAAAATTGTAATCCATGTCAAACCAGCACCTAATATCTACAGCTTTACAAAACACACACTACTGTGTGACACATCAAACATTTTTGACCCCTTTGGATTAATTAGACACATTGTCATCACATTTGAGGTATGTTTGCAATATCTATGGCACCATAAGTGAATGTGAATTGGGCCCTTGCCCTCAGAGTTTCACTCCCTGTGGCAGACACTGTACAGTCAAATTCTTACGACAGACAGCATCCACATTGATTGTATAGTAATTGCAGGAGGGACACCTATCAGCAAACAGAAATCAGTACAAGATTTGGATGATCACCCAAATATTTATCATTTGATTCTATTTCATGTATCAGAGACCTATCTGAATATTACTGGAAGCAAATCCCAAAAAAACAAAAGTAGCTACACACTTACTTTTACTTCACTCAGCACAATCTGTGATACATGAGCTACCAAACATAAAGTTAGTTTTATTGAATTACTAAGCTACATGTGTTAAAATCTTCACACCCAGAGACAAGATGACCTCTCTATGAAAAGCACGAGATATCTATTATATAGCCACAAATATATCCAAAGAAGATTTTTTGAAGTTTGTCTGGCTATGATAATAGCAAGAAGAGTGACTCTGCTATCAATGTAGGAAGGTACTTCTTGTGTAGTTGCAATAACTAAATATTTTAGACAAATTAGTTATCATATCTATTGCTGTGTAACCTAAAACTTGGGTAAAGTTACATATTTCACAATGTCTATAGTACCGATGAACAATGGCTGCAGCAATATAGCCATATTTTAGTTCAAACAGTTGATTTAAACTTTTATTCACTTCAGGAATTTTTTTCCTCTTGTGGATGAACTCTGTTGCAAATTTATGAAGAATTTCTACAGAGTGGGAAAATGATAGTTGCACTATTAGACTTCACTGTACCTGCTGATTTTTGGTTTATTCCTTGCTACCTCATTCTTGTTCAGTGATGTGCCTAGCCCATAGATCTGTAAGCATAGTGGCAACTGTCATTGTATCAGGAGAAAAACATGAAGGTGAGCTGTCATTAGCCAGTATGAAAGTATTGTTTGAGAAAGTTTTTGGACTGTTCAGTATACAATTTTATTATGATAATGGATTTGAGATAACATTTTGGTAACCAGTGTAAACGAAGTTGCATATGTCGTAGGGGCCAGGAAGGAGTGGAGTGCAAAAAAACAATGAGAAAGAAAGTGGAGATGAATAGGATACATAGAAAGGAGTTGACTAATTAAAATGAGGTTGTGAAGGGCAGCACACTCAAGGGATGAAAACCCTTGGCTGATGAAATTAGTGAGCACCCTAGGAGGAGGCCAGGAAACTGTGTGGTGTTCTTTACATGCCACAAAACCAAACTTGTTTTGCTACTGGTGAAACTCACCCATGTTCTGCGAGTCTCACAGGTGCTACCCTCTAGTTTCACTCACCTGAGCAATAGGAGGTGGACCTTGCTCCTCGACAGGGCCTGATTGAGAGAAAAGAAATTGCATGTTAATATAGAAACTACTTTATCTGCAAAGGTAAAACAAACAGGTGATTAACTAAGAATGTTACAATATGACATGATAAAGAGCAGAATTATTTCAATCTTTTAGAGTGCCTACTGATCAGTGAATAACTGAGCATATGGTCTACACAATTATGTACAGCAGTTAAAATTACGAACCGAGTTCCATAAAGCCAAAACTTTATTCCAGTTGGTGGCTACTGTCTGAAGACTGCACAGGGGCAAACAAATTTTACTGTCAACATTTCACATAATTAAGGACCAAATTTTACAATCCTGTAGTAATGTGCTTATTGAAACATAAAACTTTATTTAACAGGATTAACTCACTGTGGCAAGTGTAACAGATAGGAACTGTGTGTATGACTGTATATGCAGCCTCACTCATTGCAGGCATTGCCAACATTATATTCATCAAGAAGTTGACAATAAGAGCACTTAGTGACTTGCAGGAAACTTCACCCCCAATTTCAAATTATCATGAATTTTTCTCAGGGATACCCCACACAAAGTAATAGCAAAAATTTTGATCACTTACCACATTTTTGATGTTCGTGCAGCCAAACTGCCACATCAAACAAATGCAATGCAACCCTTCTTTCTTTATTTACAGATGGGTACATACAGCCACAAGAAGGCATGAAAGATGATGTGGGGTACTTCTCAGGTGCTTTCTTCATAGAGGTGAGGTGGGAAGAGCTTTGATGGGCATGGCAACAGGATGGAGCAGGAGACATAACAGGAATGAGGTGGACGTGGGTAGCGTACCATCTGGATGGTTCCTTACAATTCTGTCTTGTGAAATTCAACAGAGGGCTCTCTGTTGCTGGCATGTTAAGTGGCCTGAAACAAACTCAGTATAGCTCATCTTGCCCATGACAGACACTGCTTAGTTTCTGTACAGAGGCCCATAACACTGGACAATTTTCCAGTACTCCTGCAATGCACAGCCTTCATAGATCACTGCACAGTGGCTTACCAGCCAACCCAGGTCACAAAATCTACATCAACTTTAACTTCAGAGTGCCATGACTATACTAATAAGAATGCAGCCCTCAATATTGGCATCGCCAGTGCAACCTACACTTTAGGTGCCTAAAGCAGTGCTTCTCAGTTTTTACAGACAGAGTGCTAAAATAGAGAGTCAAGGAATAGTTCTCACAGTAGCAAATATCTTTCAGTGGATCAGGGCATTCTCTACCTTGCCTTCACTAGAAACCTGTTTCATGTTGTTACACACAAAATATGTTGCAATGAAGCTCTATTCACCTTGGCTACTAAGGAACATCTCTCTTCTTGTGCTATTTACTTTACTTCTTTGTCTCTGGAAACTTATTACCAGTGTCTTGTGTTCCCTTGGGTAGCCTTCGTCTCTGTGTCATTCCACCTCACTACCCTCCTTCAATGCTGATGTTGCCTGATTCGTGCATTATTCTTCCAGGTCTGTGCCTCCTGGATGGCATTCCATGAGGATGTCAGTTGTCACATTTTTGGTGCTGTTATAGACAACTTTTCCTCTGAGCACAACAACAACATTGGAATCTAGGACACCACCAGTGCAACTTGCAGTGGTCACCTAACACCCTGAAGAATGATTCCCATATTAATGATAACCGCAGAGCATATCAGAACCATTTTTGTGTTGCTTGCACTAGGAAGCTGCTTCACTTGCACAACATTATCATGTGCCTTCTGTGCTGCAACGAAGTTACAATGGTATGGCCACCTGAGCAAACTAGGTGGGACATGGGACCATGAGTGTGGGTGGCACATGGCAGTTCCCTGCTGGATTCCCTGTAGAGAGTTGAAGCAGGAATACAAATAGATTGGTTTGGGAACAGACTGTAGGGAAAATCTTAATGGGAAATTTTTGTGAACAAAGGGACAGTGATAATGTACATACATCAATCACCATTGGATACTTATTATCAGCCATTCTCTCCACATATGTGAAAATATTTCTCCTATTGAGGCAGGAAAGGGTCTGAATGGGTGAGAAACTGACAAATCAAGGTGAGGGTGGGAACCCTCCTTGCATCATATTCTATGTTTCTGTGACCCTCCTAGCCTCCAACTTGGTTAGTGATTTTTCTCATTCATCCATATCTTCCTATTCCAGCACTGCAGCACTGCTCAGCCCTCATTCTGCCATTGCACGGAGTCTTCACTATTCTCCTTAACTGCTACCATCCACCACTCCCCCCCCCCTCCCCCTCCTCACTACACATGCTCACACACACCCAGGTTACCATCATGCTACTGCAGGGCAGCATAGGAGTAGCGATACCAGCTTGAACGAGTTTTGTGGAAGTTAAGGATGAGTTAAGAGGAAATAACAAATGTTCAAATTAAGAAAGCTGGTATGGGCGTGCAGTGGGTGAGAGGACTGGAGATGGGCCTCGAGAATGCCGTACACATGTTGTGGTGCTACCAACATATCAGGGCCCTTGTACTCTGTAGCATGTTGTCATTCGGTAGACAATTAGCCTCTTGGCAGGTGATGGATATCTGTGGCACCCAGATGTGTCAGGCTATTTCACACATCAGACAGGTGGCAAAATACTGCTTTGGGAAAGAAGAAGGATTACAAGGACAGTAGTCTTCATATCAGGACATGATTATGAGGTTTCAAAACACTGGCCGTGAATGTGGTTATCTTGTTCCAGTCCCCAATAACTTTGTCAGTTTTCCTTTCTAAAGAGCTCAACTATGCTGAGCAATAGTTGTATACTTAAAAAATATTTCTCTCAAAATGATGATTTTAGTATGAGCCTTGACTACGGTACAAGGGGACTGTGATCTAAACATTACTACTTTTTGTAGTGTGCCAATTAGAAATGTGAGCTTACCTTTACAATGACTTATTTTTAAATGTCAATTTCCTATTTAAATATTTGTCTTCTTCCTCTTTGATCACATTTCCCCCCACAATCTTCCACAGTTCACATTTGAAACACAACAGAACATTTGTGACCAATCTTTTGTAGTAACAAAGGCACTGCCAATCTTCTGTATGAATTATGTACTAGGTAATTAATACCCAGTGTCAGGTTCTAGTATAAAATTCTGAACAACTGTTTCACTGATATACTTTAGCACACAATCAATGAAGAATTAATGTCAATGAAAAAGATGAAAAAATGTGCCACACAAGAAAACATTAAAGTGATAATTTTTACATGTAAAATAGCTACTGAAGAAAGTAAAACTCTCACCTGCTACTACCTCCTCTGCCTGCACCTCTTGTGGCTCCTGCAAAAAAATTAAAATGCTGAATAACTTTACATCAACTTAACTTTAGTGTAGATCAAACACCTTTAAATGTGCCAGTATTATGTCATCTCACTGCACATGCCCATCTAATTGTTAATAAGTTGGTAAATTAAATATTGATAGCGTTTAGGATTCAGGTGCAGTGACAAGTATATGGATATGAAATTCTATTAATGTGAGACTGATAAAGCTGCATAATGATCCAAGTTAAGAATCACAATATATTTGAATTTTAATTGAGCTTAACGGTCTGAATTCCCTAGAGCTTCCAGCTGCCACATACAGCCACTGTCACAGAGTAGGACAAAGGTGCTCTCAAAATGCAAGTCAGCAAGGTGGGAATGCAGACAATAGCTGCTGGATGGTTAAAGTCTGGTGTAAGGATACTGCCAGTGACCAAAATAGAAGTACAGCATAGTTTGCTGGATCGAACACCCCTCAACAACGATCTGGTGTAGTAGCCCAAGGGATAATGGAAGGGGAAATGAATAACAGACCACTATAAAATCACAGATCATAGAGATAGTGATAGGGTCCATCATGACTACATCTGCTGCTATAGGGCCAGGAATTTATGAATGGATCTTGGTCCCAGAGAGCCATCTGAGGTTGGGCCACACAACAGAGCTGGAAGTGCAATTGTTAAAAGAACTAGTAAATTAAATCCGGCCATTTTTTGCTATCCTGATGGGTGTGACAACACTGTGTGTGCAACTGTTTATAACGAATGTTGTTTGCCATCATAGAATGATGGTTAAAAAACATGGAGAGCACATCTCTGCATGTGAGTTGAGTCACAACATTACTCCGTCAGATGAGTGATTGTGACATGGCATGGTAAAGATGAAGTGCAAGAATGGAACATTGTGTCACAGTAATGATTACATTTCTAACTGGGGAAATAATGTTTTATGGAGGGTGCAAGGGAGCATTTAATCTCTAGTCATCCTTAGAAAGCTGTTATTTGGGTGTGCACGTAGGTGGGGTAGGAGTAAGAAAATGGATTGCAAATGGGAAATGCTCACTTGATTTTGTTCCATAGATAATGATGAGATGATGGGCAAATTTGGCAGTCTAGGTGAGGTCCAGATGGGGATTGGAGTGCATGGAGAATGAAAGATATGTGGGTACTAGCACAGTAAACCAAATGAGGTTTAGGTGACAGGAGGTCAACGAAGTGGGCATCTTTCTGACAGGTTCTGTGAGAGCCCCAAGGGGATCAGAAGAAAGGGGTGAGGGAGTTGGCCAGTAAGCTGGAAGCAGACTGTCCAGTGACTTAGGGATGTAAACAGTACAAATGGAAAAATCCTGGCAAGGAAGTAAAAGGCAGACAGGAATAGTTTGAAGCTGGGTAGTCAGGAAAACTATGAATGTCATCCTTAATAAACAGCACAACTCCATTGCATGATATAGAATCTGTCCCTGGGTGATGGTGTGAGGTTGAGGGGAGCCTTCCAGGTTGGCAGAATAAGACTCAGATGCTTGTTGGCTGGAGGAACAAGGAAAGTTTTCATGGGAGTGTTCCTCCTATCTTTCCTGGCCTGTCAGTTGAGTAGCATGTGACTTTCTCCCATTAGGCAAAAGTTTGTGGCTTGTCTGTACAGAGGAGGAGGAGGAGGAGGAGGAGGAGGAGGAGGAGGAGGAGGAGATGGGGCTGCTACTCTGACACTGTGTGATTTTACAACCACAGTGATGTATTTCGTATTATGTATCTAGATGTCCACGTCCTTCATGAACTGAGATGTAGCAAGTACAGTACTGTAACTGCCTGATGGTAGAACACAGGGTTACTGACAAGCCGACAATTTTCTAGTGACCTGGTAAGGCATCTTTTTCCTTGACCAAGATTTCCTGGATCCCCCATAATTAAGGTACAACAGACACCTCAGGCAGAGGTGGCATGGTCACCTTTACAACTTTTGCAGCTGGAGGAGGAAGGAGCCAGGTTACACAGATGTCACCAGGACATTCGAGTGTGGTCATAATGATGTTGCCGGTAGCAGTAAATTTTGTTCAGAATGTGTTGTCTTACTGATGTTTGACAGAAGCATCACTCTATCAAAGGTGAAAGAAAGAAGGCAAGCCTGGAACCCCTCCCACAGTGTAGCCAGGGAAGGAAATTTGCTGGGTAATATGAAATAGCATTCAATGATTGTTCAACATTCACAGGAACGCCCATTTGATATCAGCCAGAATTTTGCAGCTCAATATGCTTCATGCGCAAGCATCCCACCAATACCAGCCACTCTGATGAGGGAGCCCTCCACAGGGACACCACCATGCCACAGCAATGGCTGTCTGGAATGGCAGCCACTGCTGGGAGTCCGATGCTCTGAGAAAACAAGCAACGACTATTTGCCATACATGGGGAGTGAACAACTCAGGAATCAGGAGTGTGATCCCTGTGTTGTCAGGGGGTTCAGCCATATGGGTACATAACAGCCTCATCATCCTGGTGGCTCAGCAGGGTTGAAGGTGACTACAGGGAGAAAGGGCGAGGGAAGGACAAGGGAAGGAATGGGGGAGAGGCATTCACACCACAGATGCCAGGGAGGGAGTTGTTCCCCAATAGGCTCACACTAAAATACAGGAAATTTTAAAGTGGAGGTAAAACCTCAAGTGGGGACCTAAACACCAAAAAGGATGAATGAACAACACAGAAGAAACAAAATTGCAAACAATACAAGAAAGTAATTGGATAGCGATGTTGATTTAAATCAGAACACTGAGAAAGGGGAAGGAGGGGGCAATAGAGAATAAGCAAGGAAAAAAGGGAGAGCAGGGTGACAAATGCAGCCAGTAAAGAAGAACTGGATGCATTGCCCCATGTGCACCATGTCTGAACTCACGAAACAACTGTGAGACCCCAGGGAGCGATCTGACCAGAGTGCATCAGAATGTTCCATCAAGATGCCCATCATAAAACTGCCATCATTCAGAGGTTAAGTAGAGCAGTGCAGGCATTTTTGTGACATTTGTGAGTCTTGTGGTAAATAATAAGGGATTATAGGACACTATTAAAAAAACATTTACTTAGATCAGTAACATGTGCCTCTCACAATGTAATCGCCCATCTTCTGGTGGCTAGCACTAATTTCAATGCAGCTTTTGCTACAGTTTGCAACACATACAATAACCCTAGATTGATTGTGTCAGCACATCTTAAAAAACTGTTGGTGCTCCCTTTAGTGCCTGGGGAAGGTGCAAGTGAATTTCTTGGACTACTTCAAGCAATGTTCATGTGCTGACATAACTATATCTCAGCTATTTGTAGAAAATGTTGACCAGTCTGTGAGAACAGAATTTAAATCCCATCAGAGTTCAAAAGCTTTCTGACATTAGGAGAGAGGTAGGTTTTTCTGCAAAATAAATGCAAATCTGAAATCAAGAAGGATACAGACCTACATGGCGCAGTACATATGGGAACAAATAGCAGACCACCAGCAAAACCAAGCACTTTGCACATTTGAGATTGATCTAGTCCCTGCTAATGCTGCATTTGTCATGTGCCAGTTACCTCATACTTTGCAGAAGTGCAGAAAATTCAGGCAAGCCACATGTAGTGAACACAAACCTATTCTGATGTCCAACAAATTGTTTGCTTAATTGCTTAAAGTGTGTTCGTAGGTCTTGTAGTTGCACATCTGTATGCTGACATGCTTGTCAAAAATCACACCACACATAAATAAAATACACAAAATGGAACAAGGTACGATTGTCCTAGTGACACAGAATACTAACACAACTACACTCCTGGAAATTTAAATAAGAACACCGTGAATTCATTGTCCCAGGAAGAGGAAACTTTATTGACACATTCCTGGGGTCAGATACATCACATGATCACACTGACAGAACCACAGCCACATAGACATAGGCAACAGAGCATGCACAATGTCGGCACTAGTACAGTGTATATCCACCTTTTGCAGCAATGCAGGCTGCTATTCTCCCAAGGAGACGATCGTAGAGATGCTGGATGTAGTCCTGTGGAACGGCTTGCCATGCCATTTCCACCTGGCGCCTCAGTTGGACCAGCGTTCGCGCTGGACGTGCAGACCGCGTGAGACGACGCTTCAGCCAGTCCGAAACATGCTCAATGGGGGATAGATCCGGAGATCTTGCTGGCCAGGGTAGTTGACATACACCTTCTAGAGCACGTTGGGTGGCACGGGATACATGCGGACGTGCATTGTCCTGTTGGAACAGCAAGTTCCCTTGCCGGTCTAGGAATGGTAGAACGATGGGTTCGATGACGGTTTGGATGTACCGTGCACTATTCAGTGTCCCATCGACGATCACCAGAAGTGTACGGCCAGTGTAGGAGATCGCTCCCCACACCATGATGCCGGGTGTTGGCCCTGTGTGCCTCAGTCATATGCAGTCCTGATTGTGGTGCTCACCTGCACAGCGCCAAACACGCATACGACCATCATTGGCACCAAGGCAGAAGTGACTCTCATCGCTGAAGACGACACGTCTCCATTCATCCCTCCATTCACGCCTGTCGCGACACCACTGGAGGCGGGCTGCACGATGTTGGGGCGTGAGCGGAAGACGACCTAACCGTGTGCGGGACCGTAGTCAAGCTTCATGGAGACGGTTGCGAATGGTCCTCGCTGATACCCCAGGAGCAACAGTGTCCCTAATTTGCTGGGAAGTGGTGGTGCAGTCCCCTACGGCACTGCATAGGATCCTACGGTCTTGGCGTGCATCCGTGTGTCACTGCGGTCTGGTCCCAGGTTGACGGGCTCGTGCACCTTCCGCCGACCACTGGCGACAACACCGATGTACTGTGGAGACCTCATGCCCCACGTGTTGAGCAATTCGGCGGTATGTCCATCCGGCCTCCCGCATGCCCACTATATGCCCTCGCTCAAACTCCGTCAACTGCACGTACGGTTCACGTCCACGCTGTCGCGGCATGCTACCAGTGTTAAAGACTGCGATGGAGCTCCGTATGCCACGGCAAACTGGCTGACACTGACGGCGGTGGTTCACAAATGCTGCGGAGCTAGCGCCATTCGACGGCCAACACCGCGGTTCCTGGTGTGTCCGCTGTGCCGTGCGTGTGATCATTGCTTGTACAGCCCTCTCGCAGTGTCCGGAGCAAGTATGGTGGGTCTGACACACCGGTGTCAAAGTGTTCTTTTTTCCATTTCCAGGAGTGTACATTGTGTTATTGCTCACTTAAGTCATCCCTGGCAAAAACAAGTTATGCTTGCAACAGAGACAATATGGTTAAAAGGTAGCAGTGGCACATGAATAACTTATGCTCTCTCAGTTTCTGACTTGCAGACATGAATTATATCTCAACCATGCGCACAATGCCTCTGACTTCACAAATGGCAGAGTAGAGCAAACTTACAAGAAACCGATGGAATTTTACCAGAAACAAAACAGTGCATCTCTGTTCCAGTCAACTCCTGTATAAACATCTTCATTTTACCTTCTGTCTGTTTAATGTTGCTGGAGATAACTGACATATCATCTCAATCCCAATGTGTCGGATTTGATGAGTATACAAATTTCTTATCCAGAATTATGGTCACCTTGCATGATTAACATGATGTTGGGAGCAGATGATTGTCTGTACATTCTGAAGGCAAGGACTCTCTCCATAGTAACTGATCATTATGCACTTCAAGAGACAGAACTTTTTTGGGTTATGTATGTCAAAGCAGTATCAATTGGTAGCAACAAAATTTTGTCAAGATAGCCATTCGTGTTGTGTTCTGTTAAAAACTCAGGCTGTCTTTCTTGAAGAAACTGTGAAGGACAGAAGGATCAAATCATGTCTGAGCCACAACATCTCTAATCACAGTGCACAGCATTCAACTGGCATCACTAACTACTTAAGTTGCCAATATTGATTTGATCACATGTTCCAAATTGATCAATGCACAAGTGCAATCGTGCATGTGTGCATGTGTGTCAGTTTGGTGGAGCCTGGAAAACATTTGCTTTTGGGGGAGTTCCACTGTCCAGTGCAGGTCCCGAGATGCTGCTGAAGGTCAATTTGGTGAGGGCAAACTGGGCTGGATCACATGAGGACTGATAGCAGTGACCTGCGTGCAGACATAAGGACATTGCTTGCAACATGCTTAGCAAGTTACTGGCTTATTCTACAAGCTTAAATTTATCGCTCCTTGATGATCACATGTGGGGCTACAATGCAATAATGCCTTGGTTGGAATCCTGCAAGGCACCGCTCCTTCACAACTGAGTTGAGTTGTTTTGTTATATTTGAGTAAGGTCATGTCTGTATTACCTGAAATTGCATCTGTAATATTAATGTACCTATAGGTGATTCAGCGCATGATCATCAGTCGATGTTATTAATTGCACTTTGTGTTCATGGGTCATGTGTCATGCAAATGTAAGACTATTCCGAGTTTTAAGTCTCATGAAGGGATTCTACTCTAACACTATCTGTGCTTGAGGCAAAGAAATCTTGGTACATGTGTACACTTGAGCTAATATATCTGCAGGTGCTGATATTTTTGCTTATAAATAATACTAATTTTAAAGAGTATTAATTTGTATCTCTAGTCAGTTGTGCCAGACATTCACATTTTCTACTTCCTGGCCATTATTGTAAGAAGCTTTATTTATGCAGATTACTGTTCCCATTGATGTGTGTCAGCAGGATATGGTGTGTTCCAGGTTCCCTGGGACCAGAGCAGAGGTATGTTTGCATTTTGCCATGGCGGCGCTTCTGTCGTCATGTGGCACCCAGATTGACTGGTAGTCTGCTGCCCTTAGTAGTCACACCGTGGTGGCTCGAGGGAAATGAAGCTGCTAATTTGACATGCGCAGTGGTGGAGTGTCACCTCTTGGCAGGAACCAGTAGTCTGCTCTTTTTGGAGCATCTCTTGAAATTGGGAGGTTAAGGCACATTTACCAAGCCTGAGATTCCTCCTCATTATACCTTTAACTACTTGCTTAAAATTTGATCTCTTACTGCTAATTCTCAAGACGTTAAGTTTAAACCCTGCTAGTTAAAAGTGTAAACAGTCGATCGTTAACCTTACGCATAGTGATTCACTAACTCCACTTGGGAATTTGACTGCTTCTTTCTTGTTGATGGTGATAGCTCTCTGCTGTAGCTCCCAGCTTGCTCTGAATTTTGGACGATTGTGTATTTATTAAAGGTCATTTTTCATGTCTGTTTGCAATGTATGAATTACTACTTAAGGGCTTTTCTTTCTTTTTCTTAAGTGTTGTAGATTACTAAGTGGCCTTGCAACAGCTACAATCAGTGGTGTGACTTGTGAATCTTCCAGTATTTGGAATAATGTTATCCAGTTGTGTAACACTTACAAAAGCTGCAAGTTATTAGTGCATTTAATGTCTGTCATTGCAATTCATTTGACTGATATAATTTTTTGTTGAACCTGCACAATTGGTGTGACCTTTGTTTGTTTTGTGAATTGTGTACTTCCAATATCGTGCCATGTATGTAATGGTACAATTTACAAAGTATGGATTCTAATTAATTAAGACTTTTCAAGTTTTGACTGTCAGTTTCGTGACTTTAAATAAGTTATTAGTTTGTAATAATAATAATAATAACCGTGGAGACCCGGGAAAAGAATAGGCCTCTGGTATGTTCAGCCAGTCGTAAAAGGCGACAAAAAGAACAAACCACTAATAGGGCTAACCCCCCTTTTAGTTTTATTAGTTGGTTCAGGACACAACTAACAAAGCCTCGGACAAGTGCTGTCATGGTCAGGGACGACACTTGAACACTATGCCTGCCCACAATGGTAACGACACTGCCAGCCAACTGGAAAATGATTTAAATCCAAATAGAGGCGTTTTGCAGGATATGCTTCCTGAAACCACCCTAGAAGGATAACAGAGAGATGATGAGATGGTCAGATGAAGTTAATCAACACCTCATGTTCCGCTATTACCAAGCAACAAACCTAGGAACAAACACAACTGGATACAGACCACAAGTATACACATCATTTATTACCAGATACCCTGAATTAAAATTTTTAACAGAAAAATGACCAGCTGATCAGATCCGTGTAATAATAAAAAATAACAGGGTACCCCAGTCAGAATTAGAAAACATCAAACAATGAGTACAACAAATACTGGAACAAAATAATGTGCAATCAGAAGAAGAAGAAAATACAGTAAAGAGCTCACACATCCCAGAGCAAACAAACAAAGAACAACACGCATCAGTTAAACAATCAGAGGAAAATAAAATCTTAAGACTGCCACCAGAACAAGTACAAATAGAACACGAAGAGACACACATGTTAGATATACAATAAAAATTTCAGCTGACATATATAGAATACAAAGACACAAATACAGACATTAGACCATTCTTGCATAGACCGCCAAATAACCCACAAGTCGAAACAACAATAAAAACTACCAACACAACAAAATAAATGAAAATACAACTATGGAAGGGTTACAACTACTGGTTTATATGGGAGCACTCACTACACTAAATATACACACTAGGCAGATATCAGAACCAACCAAAATACAGAAGAAACGCACAAAACCAGCATGGCAACACAGGCTACAGATCAGAATAGAAAAACTGAGAAAAGACATCGGACAGCTAACACAATTAATAAGAAATGAAATGTTACAAAAAAAAAAAAAAAAAAAAAAAAAAAAAAAAAAAAAAAAAAAAAAAAAAAAAAAAAAGGTTAGGTGAAAATCTCACAACAAGAAGCGATAGAGCAACTAGATGAAAAGAAGCAGAAATTACAAGCATTGGCCAAACGACTTAGCAGATACAAAAATGTGGAAATAGAAGGAAACAAAACCAAACATTCAACACAAACCAAAAGAAATTTTACCAGACAATAGATAACACACACATTGAAATAGATAATCCACTAAACATAACAGACATGGAACACTTCTGGAGCAACATGTGGTCAAACCTGGTACAGCGTAACAGGCATGCATGGTGGATACAAGCAGAAACAGACACATAAAAGATGATACCACAAATGCCTGAAGTGATAATTTTACAACATGAAGTCACCCAAGCAATTAATTCTACTCACAATTGGAAAAGATAAAATAGCAGTCAATACACAGAAATTAATGACACATACAACAAAGAACAAAATTATAATTGAAGAACAAAAAGGTTGTTGCAAAGGAGCACGAGGATGTAAAGAGCAACTAATAATAGATGCAGAGGTAACATATCAAGCTAAAACTAAACAAAGGTCACTACACTATGCATACATTGAATATCGAAAGGCTTTTGATAGTGTACCCCACTCATGGTTACAACAAATATTGGAAATATACAAAGTAAATCTTAAATTGATACAGTTCCTAAACATAGTAATGAAAAATTGGAAAACCACACTTAATATCCAAACAAATTCAAATAATATCACATCACAGCCAATACAGATTAAGTGTGGAATATACCAAGGAGACTCATTAAGTCCTTTATGGTTCTGCCTTGCTCTGACCCACTATCTCACATGCTAAATAATACAAATTATGGATACAATATTACTGGAACATACCCACACAAAATCACACATTTGCTATACATGGATGACCTAAAACTACTGGCAGCAACAAATCAACAACTCAACCAATTACTAAAGATAACATAAACATTCAGCAATGATATAAATATGGTTTTTGGAGCAGAAAAATGTAAGAAAAATAGCATAGTCAAGGGGAAACACACTAAACAAGAAAATTACATATTGGATAACCACAGCGACTGCATAGAAGCGATGGAAAAAACAGATGCGTATAAATACCTAGGATACAGACAAAAAATAGGAATAGATAATACAAATAGTAAAGAAGAACTAAAAGAAAAATATAGACAAAGACTAACAAAAATACTGAAAACAGAATTGACAGCACGAAACAAACCGAAAGCTATAAATAATTATGCTATACCAATATTGACTTACTCATTTGGGGTAGTGAAATCGAGTAACAGAGACCTACAAGCACTCAATAAACATACATGATCACCATGCCACAAATATAGAATATATCACATACAATCAGCAACAGAAAGATTCACATTAAGAGAAAGGAAGGAGGAAGGGGATTTATTGACATAAAAACACTACATTATGGATAGGTAGAAAATTTAAGAAAATTCTTTTTAGAATGGGCATAAACTAGCAAAATACACAAAGCAGTCACTCATATAAATACATTAGCTATACTACTGCAATTTCATAACCACTTCTACAACCCTTTAGATCACATAACATCAGCAGATACAAAGAAAGTAAATTCGAAAAAGAAAACACTACATGGCAATCACCCGTATCATCTAACAAAGTCACACATTGATCACGACGCATCCAACATATGGCTAAAAAAATTCAATATATACAGTAAGATGGAAGGATTTATGATTGCAATACAGGATCAAACAATAAACACCAGATATTACAGCAAGCATATTATTGAAGATCCCAGTACCACAACAGATAAATGCACACTTTGCAAAAAACAAATAGAAACAGTAGATCACATCACAAGTGGATGTACAATACTAGCATATACACAATACCCCAGAACTTGCCATACAACATAAACTAATAAAACAACACGTTCCCACATACAAGTATGCACCACATAATGTACTGGAGAATGGTGAATACAAATTATACTGGAACAGAACCATTATAACAGATAAAACAACACCACACAACAAACCTGACATCATACTCACCAATAAAAAGAAGAAATTAACACAACTAATTGAAATATCCATACCCAATACAACAAATATACAAAAGAAAACAGGAGAAAAAATTGAAAAATACATCCAACCAGCTGAGGAAGTCAAGGACATGTGGCATAAGGATAAAGCTGACATTATACCAATTATACTATCAACTAAAGGAGTCATACCACACAATATCCACCAGTACATCAACGCAATACAGCTAGATCCAAACTTGTATATACAACTACAGAAATCTGTAGTTATTGACACATGTTCAGTTACCTGAAAGTTCCTAAATGCAGTGTAACATATACCACACAGATAAAAGGAAGTCACGCTTGATCAAGGTCCGCATCAGTTTCCACTTTTAACCAGACATAATGTCTGAGGAAGGAAAGAAATAATAATAATGTTGGTAAGTATTAAAGGGTATTACATAAAACAAGAAGGGACATAATTTGTGAGTCCACATTCCTTTACATTTCCTTAAAGCCTTTCCAACCCTAGTTGTGAGGTATCAATGTCTTAATGATGGAAGAAGAGCAGTGATGTGAGTCACACTTCCTGGAACACACAACTGAAGATTCAACAGACAGATTCATTGTTCATCTTCCATTTCAGGAAGAGCCGAGTTTGTTATGCAATTCTATCCACAATGCAGCAAAATGATTCTCTTAAACCGAACAGAAACTACCAAGACAATCAAAGTTTGTGGAAAGCTACACAGATTCTATGTGGAAGTATGGAGATTTTAGACACATGGCAATAGTAATCATGACAGATGCCATTACTACATGCCACATCAGCTATCTTAAAAAAAACCCAGCTCAACTACTAAAGCAAGTGTAATGTTTGATTGTCTTGCCAAATGGAATATGAATCTATCACTTAACAGTCTTCCAATGGTGGGACCAACCATGAAATATTATTTGTACGCCTTAAGGTAATGCTTCCAAATGCATCGCGTTATCTTCACAGTAGACAAGGAGAATATGTTTCGACAAGTTCTAGTAGTAGATGAAGATCACACTTTCCGATGAATGTTGTGGAGGAGTGATAGATCTGCACCACTTCCGGAATACCAATGAAGGACAAACACATACACAATGACTTGGGCCCCCTTACTTGCAGACCTGTGTGTCACAATAGTACCGATGAATGATGGCTGCAGCAATAAAGTCATATTTTAGTTCAAACAGTGCGTTTAAACTTTTATTTGCTTCAGGAATTTTTTCTCTTGTGAATGAACTTCCTTAGAGATGTATGAAGAATTTCCACAGAGTGGGACAATGATAGTTGCTTTATGAGACTTCACCGTACCTGCTGATTTTTGGTTTTATTCCACGCTACCTCATTCTGGTTCCGTGATGTGCCTAGTCCCTAGATCTGTGAGCACAGTGACAACTGTCATTACATCAGGACACAAACATGAAGTTGAGCTGTCATTAGTATGTAAATATTGTTTGAGAAATTTTTTGGATTTTTAGTGTAGACAAATTTATTGTGATAAGGGACTTGATATAACATTTCAGTCACCAGTGTAAATGAAGTTGGATAGGTTGTGGGGCCAGGAAGGAGTGGTGTACAAAAAACAATGAGAATGAAGTGGAGATGAATAGGATACATAGAAAGGAGTTGATTAATTGAAATGAGGTTGCGAAGGGCCGCACACACAAGTGATGAAAACCCTTGGCTGATGAAATTAGTGAGCATCCTAGGAGGAGGCCAGGAAACTGTGTGGCGTTCTTTACATGCCGCAAAACCAAACTTGTTTTGCTACTGGTGAAACTCACCCATATTCTTCCAGTCTCACAGATGCTACTCACTAGTTTCACTCACCTGAGCAATAGGAGGTGGACCTTGCTCCTCGACAGCACCTGATTGAGAGAAAAGAAATTGCGTGTTATTATAAAAACTACTTTATCTGCAAAGGTAAAAAAAAAGCAGGTGATTAACTAAGAATGTTACAATATGACATGATAAAGAAAAGAATTATTTCAATCTATTAATGTGCCTACTGATCAGTGAATAACTGAGCATCTGATCCACTCAATTATGTTCAACAATGAACATTACTAACCGATTCCAAGAAAGCCAAAACTTTATTCCATTTGGTGGCTGCTATCTGAAGACTGCCAGGGGTAAATAAATTTTTAGTCAACATTTCACATAATTAAGGACTAAATTGTATAATCCTGTAGTAACGTGCTTATTGAGACATACAACTTTATGTTACAGGATTAATTCACTGTGGCAAGTGGAACAATTAGGAATTGTGTGTATGGCTGCACACGCAGCCTCACTCACTGCAGGCATATGCAAACATTATATTCATCAAGTATTTTACAATGAGAGCACTTAGTGACTTGCAGGAACTTCACCACCAATTTCAAATTACCATGAATTTTTCTCAGGGTTACCCCACACAAAGTAATAGCAAAAATGGTTATCACTTACCACATTTTTGCTGTTCATGCAGTCAAAGTGCCACCTCAAATAAATAGAATGCAACCCTCCTTTCTTTACTTAAAGATGGGTACATACAGCCACAAGAGGGCATGGCAGATGATGTGGGGTATTTCTCAGGTGCTTTCTTTGTAGAGGTGAGGCGGGAAGTACTTTGATGGGTATGGCAACAGGATGGAGTAGGAGATATAATAGGAATGAGGAGGAAGTGGATGGTGTACCATCTGGATGGTACCTTATAATGCCTTCTTGTGGAATTCATCAAAGGGCTCTCTCTTATTGTCATGTTAAGAGGTCTGACCAAAGTGAGTGCAGCTAATCTTGCCCATGACAGCCATTGCATAGTATCTGTACAGGGGCCCATAACACTGGACAATTTTCCAGTACCCCTGCCATGCATAGCCTTTATAGATCATTGCACAGTGGCTTACCAGCCAACCCAAGTCACAAAATCTACATCAACTTTCTACTTTGGAGTGCCATGACTATATTAATTAGGATGCAGCCCTCAATATTGGCGTCACCAGTGCAACCTACACTTTAGGTGCCTATAACAGTGCTTCTCAGTTTTTACAGACAGAGTGCTGAAATGCAGATTCAAGAATAGTACTCATTTAGCAAATATCTTTCAGTGGATCAGCACATTTTCTGCCTCGCCTTTCGTAGAAATTTGTTTCATTAGCTGCATGTTGTTACACACAATCTGTGTTGCAATGAAGACCTATTCCCTTTGGCTACTGAGGAACATCTCTCTTCTTGTGCTATTTTCATTACTTCTTTGTCTCTGGAAACTTAATACCAGTGTCTTGTGTTCCATTGGGTAGCCTTTATCTCTGTGTCATTCCACTTCACCATCCTCCTTCAATGATCATGTGGCCCGATTCCTGTATTATTTTTCGAGGTCTGTGCCTCCTGAATGGCACTGCCATCGCCTCCATGAGGGTGACAGTCGTCATTTTTTACTGCATTTAGAGACTAGTTTTCTAGGGCACCACCAGTGCACCTTGCAGTGCTCACCTAACACCTTAAAGAATGATCCTCATATTGGTGACAACCTTAGAGCATATCAGAACTATTTTTATGTTGCTTGCACTAAGAAGCTGCTTCACTTGAACAACATTATAATTTGCCTTCTGTGTTGCAATGAATTTCTAACATTATGGCTAATTGAGCACATTTCTCCCCTTGTGCATGGATCATCCACAATAGGTGGGACATATGACCAAGTCTAGTCAAAACCTTGGCGGAGAATGTAATTGAGTTGTTCCAGTATATGTCGAGAAGGAATACTCATCACTATAGATGTGACAACTGTGGGTGGACAGGCTGTATGGAAGGAACCTCTAGGTAAGGAATGGGTGGCAGCCATCAAAATGTAGGCATAATTTGTGGTTAGTAGATATGATATAGACAGAAGCAGTGATGTAGCCATCTTTCAAGTGGATGACAATATCTATGAAGGTGGCTTGTTGGCTTGAGAAGGTCCAGGTGAAGCAAAGGGGGAGAAGCAGTTGCAGTTCTGTGGGATGTGGATAGGGTATCTTCATTCTCAATCCAGATCACAAAGATGTCTTCAGTGAACCTGAACAAGAGGAGCGGTTTAGCCGTCACCACCACTGCTGCCGCCACCGCCACCTACTCATACTCCAGTTCGGGCACAATCACCACCTGTCCCATCAAAGGCAAGGCTACCTGTGATATATAAGCTAAGATGCAACCATTGTTCTGCTTTCTACCTGGGTACAGCAACAAACAAGCTGCCTGTCCACATGAATGGCCACCTACAAACAGGGCAAGAAACAAGTTTATATCCTGCTGCTGGGAAAGCTGCCCAACACAACATCCTTCATTTCAATGACTGCTTCACAGCCTGAGCCAAATAGATCATGCCCACAAACACCATCTTTTCCGAAATGTGATAGGTGGGAACCCTTCCTGCATCATATTTTATGTTCCTGCGACCCTCCTGGCCTCCACCTCCGTTAGTCACTTTTCTTATCCATCCATATCTTCCTATTCCATCACTGCTCATCCTTTATTCCACAATCACACCCATTCTTCACTTTTCTGCTTTTCTGGTACCACCAACCACCTGTCCACAACACCCTCCTCCTCCCCCCCCCCCCCCCCCCTTTCACAGAGCCCATTGTCACGCGACTGCACCCATCCGCCCTACTCTCTCCCCACCTCATCTCTGGAGCTTTCAAGCAGCACTTCACTTTCACCCCACCCCTACCCTACTATCCTCCCTCATCCCCCCCTTAAACATGGCTCTTTAATACCTCCACTTTTCACTTCAGTGCAGTGCTTCAGTTTTATGAGTCATTCACTCCAATTGCATACAGTCCCATTTTGTGTTTAATGAACTAATTCTCCTTTGTAATTTAATTTGATAGAGAAATAAATTACTTGCAATGCAGCAGCAGAACATACACATGAAACAAGGTAATAGGTGATTAGATGTATTTATCTATCCAAATAAATTACACTGTTCAAGAAGGTTCTATTTCTGATATTTAAGTGTGTGCTTCTAACACAGTTTACCACAGGAAATTCAAATATGCAATCAAAATATCATTGTGTGGGATACTTTTTATGTAATATGTAACAATGTATATATCCATGATTCAAACACAGGGACATTACAGAGAAAAACAAGCAGTACTAATGGAATGTGACAATTGCCTGTTCAACAGAGTGTGAGAAGAATTGAATGTCATTGTGTTATCCCCACCACGTGTAAGTCATTGAGACCACCTCCAATAGCTCATTATCTCTATTGGTGAACACCGATCGCTGGATCGAAAACAAGTCTCAAGGGTGTTTTGCTGTACAACGGTTATAAAATACCTCTGCTCCAGTTGCTTATGACAGATTCAACCAAGATAATTACAAATTCATAGGAAGGATGTTAAATTCATTACTATACCATGAATACAAATGGAAAATATTTGCAGAGTTCAAAGTAATTGCTATGGTACAGAGAATGCAACAAGGCTACCTGAAGTATGCCCATTTCCTTTGTGAGTAGAATAGTCGAGAAAGAAATTGTCACTATGTGAAAAGGAAATGGCCTAGGTGGAGATGGAAAGTGGGCAAAAAGAATGTGCAACATTAAAGTCTGGTAGCTCCTGAAGATATACTACATCCAGCACTTCACATCAAACTTGGCCTTATGAAACTATTTGTAAAGGCCATGGATCCAACAGGCACTGGGTTGGCATATCTAACTACTAGATTCCCCCATCTTCCAGCTGCAAAAGTATAGCAAGGTGTATTTGTGGACCCACAAATAAAGGAGCTGCAGAAAGGTGCAAATTTTGAAGCATGTTAAACTGACCAAGAAAAGACAGCCTGGTCCTGTATGAAGAGGCTGTCAGAAAACTTCCTCCAAAGGAGAAGAGCTACTAACTACAAAGCACTGGTGAATGAGATGATCAAAGCATAACAACATTTGTGGTGCAGTATGTCTTTCAAGGTATGTATGATGGACTCTCATCTGGACTACTACATAGAGAGCTGTAGTGACATATTGGATCAACATGGCAAAAAATTCCATGAAGACATTTCTACCATAGAAAGGTGTTAGGAGGGAGGTGGGTACCTTCTATGTTAGCAGAATATTGATGGGATATCATTCAAGAGAAGAAAGATTCATTATACAAGACAAAAAAGTGATGTGCATTAGAATAGAGCGGTTCAATTTCTTGTCAATTTTCTGTAATTTCCCATGTCGAATAAATGCTACAAAGCATATCCAGAAACATTACTATGTTACATGTTAGATCTCACCTTCCATTAATATAATGAACTTATGACATCATAAAAACCTGAATTTGTTTTTCGAGTTTCACCTCAAGTTTGCTGCACTACAGCAGAAACAGAAAAGAGAAATAAAATTGTAATTGCTCATAACCAATCCCTGACATAAAAAACTAAAACAAGTTTTGAATTCAGCACTCTGAGCATAAATAGGATCACAATGTATTTTTTTGGAAATAGAAAAGAAGTTTTCTTTGTGGAACAGTGTTATTTTGGCAAAGTTGACTGTATTCACTGGTATACTATTCTATTTCTTCTTTAGGTATTGTGCACTAAATCCACATTTTGATGGAGTGAAAAAAGTGCTTTCTTCAAATATTGTTGTAAATTCTATCAAAACATTTCCCTAACAAATATACACATTGGCAGCTGTGAAACAACATTACGATTTGGTAGGCTTGCCAACAACATTCAGAAGTATCACATTTCTGATTATATCTCAAGGTGATTAACATGAAAAACAACTATATAGAACTTATTTTTCATTCAAGAACAGCATCAGATGAAATACTTATATTTGTAAAAATATT
Organism: Schistocerca gregaria; assembly: GCF_023897955.1. Classification (NCBI taxonomy): domain Eukaryota; kingdom Metazoa; phylum Arthropoda; class Insecta; order Orthoptera; family Acrididae; genus Schistocerca; species Schistocerca gregaria. The sequence goes on from NC_064927.1 coordinate 48,693,917, forward strand.
TCACAGGAGACTCATAAAAGAGAAGAAATGAAACGACATTAAAGAGGTATGCTGATGCTCAGAAGCAAAAAGCTAACAACTCGCATTGGTGCTCTCACATTACTTGATGTGATATTATTTCTTGGTCGAAGATGCTTGGCATTCAGAGCCTCAGCTCAGAAAATTGCAGGTCCAAATAATGAAAATTTCCTGTGAATATTCGAACTCTTCTGTCTACAACCATACAATACGTAAACAAGGTCAGAGACCAACAAGACTCTGGATAGTACTTACACATGCATTATGTGTCATGTGATACTCAGAATGAATTTTTTCCTAGTTATGTCAATGGTGCCATATTGGAACAGAGACTTACTGAGAAGCATTACTCAGTTATTGTTGTTGCAACTCCCGCTTCAAATCATACCAAACAAATGACATTCACCCTACATTGTATTTACTATGACAAGAAAACTGATAAATATGAATCAAATGACTTGTTTTTGGAATTCATAGATTGTGATCTGGAAAATGAGAAATCCTATACCACACTCATTGTGATGAACACTTGTGAAACACAAGTTCCTCATAGTGAATCCCACAGACATGGTTATGATAGGGGGAAGAATATTAGAGGGTCATATAAAGAAACTCTAATATTTTCTTCAGTAAAATCATTTTGTAAAATTTTCTCCATATGCTCATCTTAACCTTATGTGGCTGAGTGTTGCCATGAAGCAGATACTTTATTTGAAGAGATTTGGGTTTTTAAAAAACCTGTTCAGTAGTAGTCCACAACACTAGGAATTTCTGAAACAGTGGGTTGGAGATCTCTATATTCTATGTCCGCTACCCATTGGAATTCTCAGGTTGACACAGCAATATCAACTGCAGCTCACTTTGATAAGCTTGCCATTGCTGTTTAAACTCTCAGTACGTTAAATTTGTCAGGTAAAACACATTCTGTGGTGTAGGGCATTTAGGATTATGTGAAATTATTCAGGTGTTTAATCATGCTGTCTATTTAGCTAAAGTTGTTGGCATCAACTGACTAGAGAAGCGAATTACTACAAGCTCAAAATATTACCACTGATGTTGTGGTAAGACACTCGGAGCTTATGAAGTGACTTAAAATATTTTTATGAAAATTGGGGCTCCACTCCCCCTGGACTAAAGTTATTGCCAGTGCAATTAATATCAATCATGCATTTCACTAGGTGTTTCTTGATGAAACCAGGAACAGATTTATTCAAGATAAATATATCTTATCTCATTGGCAATCTAACTTTAAAGCCAAAATGAAACAGTAATAACTTTTGATGAAAGATAGGCCCACTAATTGTCATTGCCAGCGTAACAGGCAGAAGGATATAATATGCTACCCACTGCACAAATAATGGCGATTTACATGAGAGTGCACTGTTTACTGAAATGTGTGGGCATGTTGGGGAAAGAACGGGGACTCAATACTCCATATCACACCAGGAATTCCATCACATTACACATAAGTACAATATTTAGTGGTTTTTATAGTGGAGTAGTGAAAGTAATTTTAAAAATTAAATGAAATGGAGCATACATACATTTTACAATAATTCATTACTGAGCAGCATCTGAAGCTGAGCTTGGAAGTTTAGCAGTAATATTTGTTTTCTACCTCATCATGTAGCTCATGGTTGAGCTATCATTCTGTTACCTAGCTGTGGTGGTCTCTGGCTCCTGAAAAACTGTCTTCCATCATTACTTTTCCAACTCATATGTTACTATTATTTCTGTCTCCTCCTCCATGAAGACATCATGGTGATAGTACTTTTTATCACTTTCCAAGATTTATCTAGTGTTTGTGCACTTTCCAAGCCACAGTGGGAAACTGGAGTTTGGGTTCATGATTAGATTTTTGTTTTGCTATATTCCAGATAATTTTAATTGTAATTAAATATCATACAAGATCTATCATAATAGCTATTACTAGTTTCCTGAAATAACAGAGGGCATTAAATTAAACATTTTGCTTAATAATGCAATGTCCATTACTGTATTCTTTTTGTACTTATGCTGGGATGTAATGAAAGGGCTGGAAGTACTTCACAGCAAAGCAAATGAGATATTTAGAGCATCAACTTAGCAAGGGCTCATCATAAGGATATGCTATTGTTTTATTTCTATGAAACCATCATAATTAAATACAATTACAATTGCAAATACAGTTTTAAATGTTATTTAAATTTGTTCATAGCAAAATCTAATTCTGACTGAAAATGTGTGTGAGTACAGAAGTGTGAATGCAGAAAATGTTCTTGTAAAAAAAAAAAAAAAAAAAAAAATTACCTATTGGAGGCAGCAACTTTAGCTTTCATTGTCAGTTCTGTAATTAGGTCTCCTGTCTTTCCATACTATGAAAAGGAAAGCTGCTGCACACCGCCTAGAAGAGATGCTGAGCTGCAGGTAGGCACAACAGAGAGACTATTGTTGATGAAGGCCTTAACGGCCTAAAGCTTTTATGTGGGTGCCTTTTTGTTCTGCCTGTCTACGACTCAGCATCTCTGCTATATGGCGAATAGCAACATTCCTTCTCGTAATATTGTTACATTACATCCCAGATTTTCGATTGTTTCTCTTTTGTCTTTCCATACTTTCATAGGGAAACACTCAAGTATTTTTATGCCTGAAATGAAGTAAATAAAGTTTACATATAACACTAATTTCAGTAATTATTTGTCTCTGTGGGAAGAAATACTGCTGAAGGAAAACATCTAAAATCAGAGTGATAAGCACTATCTCTTGTACAGAAAATGAAGCATTAGGAGACACTGTAGTATTGATTAGTAATGCTTACATTCCTGTCCTCTATCCAATGAGAAGATTATGAACTTCAGTGTCCACATGTTCCACAATACAGGATAACACTGCATGCAACACGCAACCAAAGGTAGTACTGTCAACAGTGGCTCGACAATACACTTTTTTAGACTACCACATTCTCTGATTCAACGTACTGCACCACAGACAACTATTAATTTGCTCTACTCTGTACATCAGTATCTCATGCAACAAATAGTTGCACAGGGCAAACCACAGGCAAAATGCTGCTGTTAAAGCACGTGAAAGATGAACACATTCCTCTTCAAAATACTTGCATTAGAGTGGGGAAACAGCTGCCCCAGTCTACATTTTGCCTTCCTCACCCAAAATATTTGTATGTGAACATATTCCCACTGTATTTAACACACAAGAATCTAAAATCATTTACCTGGTCTCTCTCTGCAGTGAAACCTTCATACTCAGCATCTCCATCTCACTGTCCCTGTGTATGTATATGGCTCTCTGCCACTATCTCTTTTTCTCCCACTGTCTCATTTTTTCCCCACTGATTTACAGTATATCCCACTGCCAATGTCACCTCTCTCAATTACACTGTTTGCATTTGCATTTACTCCCACTGTCTCCACAACTCCTTAACAGCTCAAAAATAATTCTGGGGTATCCAATTTCGTTTTTTCCCTTATATTCAAGAGTGTAAAACCTCAGACCAAAATTGTCTCTCCCCCACACCTGTGTTTTCAAGTATACAACAAAACTTATGTATGGCGTCCACAAGTCTTTTTGTCTACACTGACTCCTATCTCTTTTCCTATCTCTTTCCTCCTCTTTTACTACCACTGTCTCATTGCCCACCAGTATCTCCTTTACCTTTCTTTTTAAATAAATTTCCATCATTTGACTATTAATAGTTCATTTGTTTTACACAGTCATGATTTCAGCTTTATACCCATTCTCAAGCTCATGTTGAAATTTTGAGATATGTTTGATCTGTCTGTGAGTTATAGAAAAATTGTATTATTGGTCTTATGACGTGTTCTACTGCAGGATATGAGTACATGAGGAGGATATGTTAAATGGCTGTCATTGTGCACAGTTGAAAACCACAAATTAGCCTATAAAGATAGAAATACCTTTTTCCAATAACAGAACAACACAGCACGACAGACATATTAACATTTCAATATGCATTCAAGAATGGCTATAAAGATAATGCCATTATTGTGAAAAATAAAAGCACACTCTAAAGTCAATTTATGGAAATTTGTTCTAAAAAATTCCCCATGTTTGTTCCCTCATGTCCATTCCACCATTGTGTAGCATTTGAATGCAATGGAGAACGCTCAACAATGAAGTTTATGAGTACCACAAGCCAAATCAGAAAAATTACTGGTTGGCCTTATGTGCATTATCCACTTGCTTGTCATCAATTAGTATGTGAATGCCACTGATCATTCCTATCCTGTTTCATTACTGATGACTAGAAACTTTGTCTTTATGTTAATGTAAGGGAAAGAATAGAAAGGTATTCTTTAGTCCATACAAAGCAGCAATGCCACATAGAAAGACTTGTTTCCATCCACCTAAGATAATGTTATGCATCTGGTCAAACAGTGGCCATGTGGTGTACTATGAGTTCCTTGCAAAACAGACATCTTGCAGATGCAGTTCCAGAACAACAACCAGGTAGACTGTGTGAAGTGATGCTATTCCACAACAATAGCCACCTGCATTCTACTAGTAACATTATACAACAGTTGGGTTGGGACGTCTTTCTGCACCCACCTTTTTCCATCTGATCTTGCGCCCTCCAGTTTCTTCTTTTCTGCTCTCTGTTCGATAATCTTCACGTACTCCCTTTTGGAGTGAAAATACAGTTTGAACATGGCTCTGTGTGTTCTTTGCTACAAAACTAAATGAATTCTACAGTTGTGGATTGAGAAAGTTACCCCTACATTGGCATATGGTAGTGAACAGTGAAGCAGATTACGTTATTTGTGATGAATTAAGTCTCCATTATGTATAGTCTGCCTTTTTTGAGCTTATAGTAAACACTGCAGCTTTACTTATTGGACTAAGATGATCCATTGGTCATGAAAGGGTTAATCTGGAAACAAACAGTAAAAGGTTAAGTACGGAATAACATTTGCCACACTCTATCCCTCTGCCAATCAAATAAATTGTCCTAAACCAGCAAGCTATCTGCATGAGGAGTTGTGGTGGACAGACTGAGTGAGAATGTCAGTGAGGGGATTGGGTGACAGAGGGTGTAATATAGGAGGCAAAGGGACAGGGATAGAGTTGTGCATGCGAAAGGGCAGCACGAGATGAGTATGTGCCAAGCAAGATCGTAAGAGATGGAAAAGAGTCACCGTGGTACAACAACCGAGTTAGAAAACTGCTGCAGAAGCTAAGGTAACTGCACAGCAAACATAAACATAGCCAAAGCTTTGCAGACAAACAAAAATTACGCGAAGCGAAATGTAGTGTGAGGAAGCCTATGCGAGAGGCGTTCAATGAATTCGAAAGTAAAGTTCTATGTACTGACTTGACAGAAAATCCTAAGAAATTTTGGTCTTCTGTCAAAGCGGAGGTGGATCAAAACAATGTCCAGAGACTCTGTGACCAAAATGGTACTGAAACAGAGGATGACAGACTAAAGGCCGAAATACTAAATGTCTTTCTCCAAAGCTGTTTCAGAGAGGAAGACTGCACTGTAGTTCCTTCTCTAGATTGTCGCACAGATGACAAATTGGTAGATATTGAAATAGATGACAGAGGGATAGAGAAACAATTAAAATCGCTCATAAGAGGAAAGGCCTCTGGACCTGATGGGATACCAGTTCGATTTTACACAGAGTACGCGAAGGAACTTGCCCCCCTTCTTGCAGCGGCGTACCGTAAGTCTCTAGAAGAGCACAGCATTCCAAAGGATTGGAAAAGGGCACAGGTAATCCCCATTTTCAAGAAGGCATGTCGAACAGATGTGCAGAACTATAGACCTATATCTCTAACGTTGATCAGTTGTAGAATTTTGGAACATGTATTATGTTCGAGTATAATGACTTTTATGGAGACTAGAAAAGTAGTCTGTAGGAATCAGCATGGGTTTTGAAAAAGACGGTCGTGTGAAACGCAGCTTGTGCTATTTGTCCACGAGACTCAGAGGGCCATAGACACAGGTTCACAGGTAGATGCCGTGTTTCTTGACTTCCGCAAGGCGTTTGACACAGTTCCCCACAGTCGTTTAGTGAACAAAGGAAGAGCATATGGACTATCAGACCAATTGTGTGATTGGATTGAGGAATTCCTAGATAACAGAATGCAGCATGTCATTCTCTATGGAGAGAAGTTTCCCGAAGTAAGAGTGTTTTCAGGTGTGCCCCAGGGGAGTGTCATAGGACCATTGCTATTTACAATATACATGAATGACCTTGTGGATGACATTGGAAGTTCACTGAGGCTTTTTGTGGATGATGCTCTGGTATATCAAGAGGAAATGTACTGAATTGTACTGACATGCAGGAGGATCTGCAGCGAATTGACACATGGTGCAGGGAATGGCAATTGAATCTCAATGTAGACAAGTATAATGTGTTGCGAATACATAGAAAGATAGATCCCTTATCATTTAGCTACAAAATAGCAGGTCAGCAACTGGAAGCAGTTAATTCCACAAATTATCTGGGAGTATGCATTAGGAGTGATTTAAAATGGAATGATCATATAAAGTTGATCGTTGGTAAAGCAGATGCCAGACAGATTCATTGGAAGAATCCTAAGGATATGCAACCCGAAAACAAAGGAAGTAGGTTACAGTATGCTTGTTCGCCCACTGCTTGAATACTGCCCAGCAGTGTGGGATCCGTACCAGATAGGGTTAATAGAAGAGATAGAGAATATCCAATGGAGAGCAGCGCGCTTCGTTACAGGATAATTTAGTAATCGTGAAAGCGTTACGGGGATGAAAGATAAACTCCAGTGGAAGACTCTGCAGGAGAGATGCTCAGTAGCTCGGTATTGGCTTTTGTTAAAGTTTTGAGACCATACCTTCACCGAAGAGTCAAGCAGTATATTGCTCCCTCCTCCGTATATCTCGCGAAGAGACCATGAGGATAAAATCATAGAGATTTGAGTCCACAAAGAAGCATACCAACAATCCTACTTTCCATGAACAATACAAGACTGGAATAGAAGGGAGAACCTCTAGAGGTACTCAGGGTACCCTCCGCCACACACTGTCAGGTGGCTTGCGGAGTATGGATCTAGATGTAGGGGGCTACCGACTACTGAGGGAGGAGGATTGTGAAATTTAAGAACAAGTTAATGGGAAATCTCATATGTTTAAGTTGGTGAAGCTGGTATGGGAGTGGAGTGGGTGAGAGGACTGGAGATGGGTCTCGAGGATGCTGTACACCTGTTGTGGAGCTACCAACAAGTCAGGCACCTTGTCCTCAGTGACATGTTGTCATTAAGTAGTCAAGTACCCGCTCGGCAGGCAACGGATGCAAAATAACTGTGGCACCCAGATGGGGCAGGCTATTTCATATGTCCGTCAAGTGATAAATACCGCTTTGGGAGAAAAGAAGGATTACACAGACAATATTCTCCATTTCACAGCATGATGATGAGATTCCAGATCACTGGCTATGAATGTGGTTAACTTGTTCCAGTCCCCCTTAACACTGGCATATTTTCCTCTTTAAGAAACTCAACTATGCTGAGTGATAATTGTATACTTAAATATATTCATCTGAAGATGCTGATTTTAATATGAGTCATGACTATGGAATAAGGGGACTGTGGTCTTAACACAACTACAATTAGTAATGTTTGCTTATCTTTATAATGACTTATTTTGAAATGTCAATTTGCTGCATAAATATTTGTCTTCTTCCTCTTTGATCACATTTCCCTCACAATCTATGACAGTATACATTTAATTGCTACTCCAAATTTGTAACCAATCTTCCATAGTTATGATGACAATGAAAATTTTCAGTATGAATTATGTGCTACATAATTAATATCCAGTGTCAAGTTCAAGTACAAAATTTGAACAACTATTTGTGAAATGCTTTAGCATACCACCAATGAAGAACAAGTGTCAAAGAAAAAGATGAAAATAATGAACCACATAAGAAAATATTAAAGTGGCAACTTTAACGTATAATTAAGCTACCGATATAAGCAAAAATCTCACCTGCTGACTGTTCCTCTAGGTGTACCTCTTGTGCCCCCTGCAAGAAAGTAAAAAAGCTGAATAACTTTACATCAACTTAATTCAAGTGTAAGTCAGACATCTTGAAACATGGCAGTGGTATGTCATCTCACTACACATACTCACCTCGGTGTTAATAGGTTGGTAAACTAAAATAATGACGGAGATTAGGAATCATGTACAGTGACAAGTTGATAGTTATGAAATGTTATTGAAGTGAGAATGATTAAAACTGCATAATGATCGAAGTGAAGAAGCACAAAGTATTTGAATTTTAATTGAGCTTAACAGTCTGAATTCACTAGAGCTGACATCTGCCACACAGCTTCCGTCAGAGAGCAGGGAAAGGTGCCCAAAAAATTCAAGTCAACAAGGATACTGCCAGTGGCCAAAACAATAGGACAGCACAGTTTGGTGGAATGAACTCCCCTCAACTATTACCTGGTGGAGTAGTCCAAAGGATCATGGAAGGGGAAATGAATAATGGACCATTATAAAATCACAAATTATAGAAACAGTGTTCAAAATAAGGTCCATTTTGACTTCATCTATGTCTGTCAGGCCAGAAATTGGAGAATGGTTCTCAGTCCCAGAGATCCAACTGAGGTTGGCACACACAACAGAAAACTAGGTGGAATTGTTGAAACAACTAGCAAACGAAATCCAGTCAGTTTTTTACTATCCTGATAAGATGTGACGACACTGAGTATGGAACTGTTTATAATGAAGATAGTTTGCCATTGCAGAATGATGGTTAAAACACGAAGAGCATATCTCTGTAAGCGAGTTGGCTCGTGACTTACCTCAGTCCACCAAGAGACCGGAACACACCACACTAAAATTGTGTGAGAATGAAACACTGTGTGGCGGTAAGGATAACATTTGTAAGATATTCTACCTGATCATCACAGATGGGGAAATGATGTTTCTTGAAGTGTGCCAGGGAGCAGTAAATCTCCAGTCATCCTTAAAAAGCTGCCATTTGGGTGTTCTCGAGGGTGGGGTAGGAGTCAGAAAGTGGACAGCAAATGGGAAATGGTTGTTTGAATACTTATCAGAGACAGTGGAACATTAGAGTTGATGGGCAAACTGGGCAGTGCCGGAGAGCTGTAGATGGGGGTAGGAGTGCACAGAGTCTGGAAGGAATGTGGGTGCTCCCATAGTAATGCAAATGAGGTTAAGGTAATGGAGGATGTCAGCCAAGACGGCACCTATGCCAGGTTAGTGGAGAGCCTAAAAGGGGATGGAGTGCATTACAGTCAATGAGCAGCAGGACAGGGTGAAGAAGATGCCTAATAAGCTGGAAGAAGTCTGCCCATGACACTGAATGACTGCGGGATTTAAACAGTACAAATGGAGACGTTCAGGTACGGAAGTAAAATGAGCACTGGAATAGCTTGTAGCTGTGTGGCAGGGAGTCTATGATCATCATCATCCTCAATAAGCAAAATCTGTCTACCACATTACATATAATAAGTGTTTGGGGGATGGGGTTGGATCTCAAAGCTGACTAGAAGGAAATGCGAGAGCTCAAAGCAGTCATTAGGACGCAGTTTTGTTTTTTTGTAGGCACAGAACAAGCAGAGGTTGTGATTCCAAGAGCAGACGGAAGTCCTCTTTTTTGATCGAAGGCCACAAACATTCCATTGGAAGAGTGTCATGATTAGGGAAGGGAAGAGGGGGAAAAATGGAGGGGTGTCACCTCAGCAGCTATCGAGTGGGAGCTTTCGAAGGATCACTGCTAAAGGGCACAGAGGCTGGATTATACTCCTGTAAAGAGTTGTTGTCACCCTCCTTCTGTCTGTCCTCAGAGTCCAGAGCAGAGAACAAGCAGAAGAGGTGGCATGGTCACTATTGAAACTGATGCAGCAGAGAGGAGAAGGCAGACAGGCTACACAGTTGGCTGGGTGTCAACACGACCTACAAGTGTGGTTGCAATGATTATACTCATAGCAGCGCAGTGGGTTCAGAATGTATTGTCTGACTAAGATATTTCGGGCAACATTTATGCAAATTATGGAATTGAGTGTGAGAGAAATGAAATTTCTGCCCTTTTGGCATATGGGCTTCACTCTTAGACTATTTTCTTAAAGTACCTGTAGCTAAAGTCATGAAAGATATAATGTCTTGTGATAGAGAAAAGGCCACAGCCTTCGACAGAAGCACCACTCTAATAAAAGTGAGAAAAAGAGTTTGTGTGGTCTCTAAGAATGCCTCTGATGATGATGACTGTTTTTCGGGGCACTGAACTACAATATAATCAGTGTCCATACAAAGTCACAATTTTTACACAGTCCAATTTTTTTTACACAGTCCAATCTGGTGACTGTCATGAATGATGATGATGATATGATGAGGACAACACAAACACCCAGTCCCAATAGGAATGCGTCTACTTTTTCATCAAGAAATCGACTGTGACGACAACCTGATCGGAGAGCTACGTTTGGATTTCTGCTTCATTCAGACCATACAGCAGCCCAGTGTAAATAACAAGACATGAAGAATTCTACTTTTGATGGGGCTCAACAAGAACAGGATAGGTGTGAAGGACTGAAGCTGCAAATTATTGTTGTGCCTGAGAATTGTAAGTAGTCTCCAAATGTGAAGAGCCATTGTGTTAACAGGAGCAGGATTTCACAGTGATGGCAATGGCATCAACACCATTCTGAATAATAAATGGATTTACCATAGCAAAGGACTGATGATCTTCAGTTTGAGAAACCACAAAGCACATTGCTGCAGCTGGGAGGGTTTCCAATCATTAAGCCGCATTCCGTTTATGTTTAGTAGATTCTTGCTATGAAGATGATGATTGACTCATCTTAAGAATATCCCCCATGATCGCTAGCATCTCCAATGGCACACTTCTTCAACAGGGGCCCCTCTCAGTGGGGAGTGCATCTGCCTTGTGTGATTGTTCACAACTCAAGTCACACCTCCTGGACACCTGACAGATGGCCCAATCTGTAATTGGGGAAGGTAGCAGCTGAGGCAATCACCCCTCCTTGGGCCTTGACTGTCCCAGAATTTATGTGCAAACCTTACCTGTTGACCTGGGGCTGGGATATGGGTCAGAACATTGTGTTTGGTGGCATGCTCAGCAACAGGGTGGTCCAGTCATTTCTTGGCCACAGTTTATTAGTGGCCATTCATGCAGACAGGCAACTTCTTGTTTGTCACCTCCTTGTAGAACGCAGTACAGTGGTTACAGCCTAGCTTGTGGATCACATGACTGGTTTCCCAGGTTGCCCACCATTAATGGGATAGGTTATGTTCATGACTGGACTTCAGTAGGTGGTGGTGATGGGAGGATGTGTGGCCAAGCCCTGCCTCTAGGGCATGAGACATGAGGCAAGGGAGTTGGAAGCAGATATTGTGTAGGGATGGACAAGGGCACTATAATAGCATTGTGGGGGTTGTGGGAAGCATAGTGGGTAGGAAATTTCACATTTCAGGACACAATGAAAGGTAGTCAGAACCGCGGTGGAGAATGTAGTTCACTTGCTTCAGTTCTGGGTTGTACCAAGTCACAACTGAATGCTCCTCTGTGGCTGAGCAGTGGGACTTTGTGAGGTGGGTGGTGACTGGAAAGAAATGCCACAAGGTTGGAAGGGTAATTACTGTCTGTAAAGACATGGATGACACCCTCTATATTTTAAGGCTGTGTGGAAGGGGTTTCTTGGTGTGGAACGAGTGGCAGGTGCCTATGAGGAGGTACTCCTAGTGGTTGGTAGGTTTCATATGGACAGACATACTGAAGAAGTCATATTTCACGTGGAGGTCACATTGAGGAAGGTGGCTAGTTGGGTAGAGTAGGATCACATGAAGCAAAAGAAAGAAGGTGCTGTGGTTCTGGAAGAATGTGGATAGGGTGTCTTCGCCCTCAATCCAGAGCACAAAGACATCATTAGGTAATCTGAACCAGGTGAGCAGTTTGAGGGTCTAGGTGTTTAGGAAAGATTCTTCTAGATGACCCACGAATAGGTTGGCATAGGATGGTGCCATGGGGTGCCCACAGCTTTTTTTTTTTTTTTTTTAATTGAGGCCTTGTTAGGTGAAAGCTCTAATCCCAAGACTAACTTTGTTGTGTCTATCTGTGACTCGGAATCTTGGCTACATGGTGAGTAGCAACTATCCTTTTCACAATATTGTTGCAAACAAATTTAGTGTTTCAGTCTAGTCCACAGATGTCTAACACTTTCAGACAAAGAGAACCTTGCCAAAGAATTACATCACGTAAGAAAAGTGTTACAAAGAATGAGTAGCCACATGATCAAATTGAATGGGTGTTGCAGTCAGATTCAACAACAGCTGTAAAAGAAATTGAGAATGAGAGTGTAAGAGAATCCAAAAACTACTTTTTTAGCTTATGTTGACCCAATATATGAGAACATTGGGAGACTCCTATGGATACACAGCATCCTGTGTATTTTTTTCTTTTCAGCTAGGATAAGAAGTCTCCTTTGTAATGTCAAAGATGAACTAGATAGAGCACCAGCAACACAACCAAGTGAAACAAAGAAGCAAATCAGATGTCACAGAGGTCTGCTCTGAATATAATAATGAAATGAAATGTGGTGAGGCCATTTTCATGTTGGACACTTCACATAGCTTGAACAAAGTCATTAAAGCTCTAGTGGGCGCACTTATGTATAAACTGCACCAACTGCAAATAACATTCTTTTGTATCACGTGATTTTTATTTTACATTTGGGAGTCCACTTCTCTTCCTTCATTATTGCTTTAGCTAACACATTGGAAATCTGTGTTGTTACATGTCCAAGTGAGCAGCAGTATCATAAAGTACACAGTGAACCAGGTGAGAAAAATTTACAACCTGTGAAAGAAAAGACCCAGAGACTGAGATAGCAGCACAACTCCTTAATGAGGCAATTGCCTATGAGATAATTAGTACTTGAATATATGTCTGGCAGGGATCTGATGCAACTGTGCTGTTTGATACTCTGAGTAGGTCATAATTGTGCAACAACACTCTTATGCGGCAACAGAGCTATACAATGAAGTTTATTTTGTTATTGTTTAGTTAAAAAGTGACTCAGCTGATATAACAAGGGTTTATTTTATAATTGCTTGGTTAAATTAAGATTAAACTGTCATTTTTCTCATATGTGTTTACCTCAGTAATAAGACAGACACCCTTTACACGTGTATAAAGTATGCCACATGCTTGCTCGCGTTACAAAAATCAGCACAACCGCCAAGGGTTAAGGAGTGTTGAAATAAATATGTCAGAAAATCTGATAAACGTAAATAGTCAGTTCAATTTAACAAGGCTTGGAGTGCAGTGCTGAATTTTTTAAGCTATCACTGCCAACCAAATTCACCAGTGCTGAGATAAACACACAATAGTTGCATGTCATGGAATATCGGAGAGGACTCCAAACAGTAGTACATGAAAGGGCATAGTGGATACGAGCAATCAAACTTTGTTATTGATAGTGGTACATGACCAACAACAAAGGCTTCTTTGTCAGGTTGGATACCTAGCACTGAGTTCATGTATCTCCAGACATGCAGCAACTGAAAGGGCCTGCTCAATATGTCATCAAAATATTATGCATAAAATGTTAAAAACTGTGCAGGACTCCTAGAAGCACAGAATTAAACACTGACAAGGCTTCCCCATTAGATATTTTCAAGTAGGTGCTAAGAGATGCTTATGTAAAATTCACAATGTTTCATACTATATTTGTGACACTGCAATAGACTGCATCATCACCTTAAGTACTCGGTCTGGACAAGAGGAGGGGGTTAAGCTTTGGAACTTCTGCCAAGGGTGCCACACTACCTTGATGCAGGTCTGTAAATGATGAACCATGCATACAAATTCAAGACCTTTTAGAATTTCCAGAAAATGTAACAAAGTAATTAGAAAAGAATACTAAGAATCCTCAGAAAAATGAGCATTTTAACAAAAGACGAAGGAAGATTCTTTTCTTGTAATTACTGTAATGTTGTAACCAAACTGACCTCAAACTTCACAGTGATTTGTTAACATGTTCTGAGAAACAGCAAATGTAATGACTGTATTGTCTATTCTGTGGATCAATGAAAACAGGTTTGTTACCTGTCTGACACATTTTTATGTACTTGGTAAGGGCTTGATGCCAAAATCATGACAGTAATGAAAATAAATAAAAAGAAGAAAAATTGATGCATGAAGTAGGGCATCACTCATCTTACAGAAAAACCAACACAACTGTTGCCAATCATTTGAAACTAATGTCATCCTACCTTACGAAGCTCCCAAGGGAAGCTCCAAATGGGTATCTCAAAACACAATGTCCGGAAAAAACTGTAGATCTTGTGCTTATTCCACAAAGAAGTGCAATGGAAATTATGAATTTGAAAGTAATAAGGAATGGTGAATTTGAAGTCCAACTCCTACCTAATAAAGAATGAAGAGAGACACAAAGGTCACTAAAATATAATGCAGACAGACTTGCTATGCCAAAAGAATCTGTTAAAAGCTATCAGCATGAAATTAAATTGACTAAACATGGCAGCTGGCAAAAACATATCCACAGCGATCAATAATGCTGTACAAAAAATATTTCAATCTATAAAAAATTAAAGGAAAATATGGTGGAATGAAATATGCAAACAAACCATAGCAGAGAGGCCTAAAAGGCGTGAAACATGGAAAAGCTCAAGGAAATTCAAGATTATGATCAATTTAAACAAAAAAAGAAAATAGCCAGATTAATCAGAAATACCAATGAGCATTTGAAAATGAGAAACTTTTGCACATAGACAAAACTTTGTAAAAATTGAAGAACAAATGACATGGATACCAAATTGCAAATGTGTTTCTAAAATGGAAATGGCCAAACTGGGTTGAGCAATACTGGAAATTATGATATACTGGCAAGATATCATCATCAGCTTCTGAACTGTTCTGAACAAAGTCATACATCTGAATTATGAGATATTAATTAAAATTCTGAAGTTTTACCACCAGCTATATAAGAAACTGAAGAATTACTTAACACCCTCAAAAATAACAAAGCTTGTGGAGAAGATTCTATTACAGCTGAACTTTTGAAGTGGTCTTTGCCAAATAAAGCAAGTGAGCTAGATTTACTCTTTGATGAAACCTGGGAAAAAGAAAAAAATTCCAGAGAATGGAGATTTGCCTTGATACATCCACTGCACATGGAAGATAATAAAAAGGATGTAAACAACTACATAGTAATCTATTTACTGTCAGTAGCATCTAAGTATTTTCCAAAATTGTATTAACAACAACACTAGATGACCATTTAGGTGAATATCAAGGTTGTTTTAGGAAGGGATGGTCATGGTCATAACAAATATTTAATCTCAAGGCAGTAATTCATCACCAGTTACTTAATTCAAAGGACATTGTAGTTATCTTGTGGATAACAAGAAGGCTTTTCATTATGTTGACAGAATAACTATAGATAAAATAATGCCGGCCGCGGTGGTCTCGCGGTTCTAGGCGCGCAGTCCGGAGCCGTGCGACTGCTACGGTCGCAGGTTCGAATCCTGCCTCAGGCATGGATGTGTGTGATGTCCTTAGGTTAGTTAGGTTTAAGTAGTTCTAAGTTCTAGGGGACTAATGACCACAGCAGTTGAGTCCCATAGTGCTCAGAGCCATTTGAACCATTTGATAAAATAATGTGGCATCTACTACAACACAAATTTCTGTAAGAAATAGGATGTAGAACTGGCTTAAAGACTTATATAGGACAAAAACAATTTAACAAATGTTAAGAAAGCTAGAAATACCTGAAAAGAGATGTCCAAATGGAGAGGGTAAGAAAAATTAAAATATCTAGGGGAGGTAACACAAGAAAGTGATTTACAAAATTATGCAGTACAAAAAGATTTGAATACATTGGGGAGAGCATAGATCATCACTAAAGAACTGTGAAATAAAAAGTGCCTCACAAAAATTGCAAAGATAAGGCATTACAACAACAGTAATGAAGTCACAATGCTTATATTCAAGTGAATGCCTAGCATTACACTACAATTTAGATAAATTGGTAGTATTAGAAAGGAGAGTTACAACGAAAATATTAAGACCACAAAACACAGCAGAAGATTGGAAATTACAAATTAATGTTGAAATACACTGTAATAAAGAAAATATTTCAAATTTAGCTGAAACTCAAACATGGTCCTGAAATGGTATTTTTTTTTGTGGTTTTAGGTCGCACAACTACAATGGTCATTAGCGCCCTGACTAATTTAGGAATATACTGCGAGGCACAAGGTTAAAACAGCAACTAAAAGGTACAACACTATAAAAGACGTATTAACAGGCATAGGATTAAAAAACTACAGCATAATCAAACTTACTTAGACAGGTGTGTCAAGTTGATAAAACGAAGAACACGAGCAGCAGCTCCTGGGTCATCTGCTAAAATGGCATCCAGAGTACATGTCAAGCCAAGATCAAGACGCAGCGTAGTAAAATCCGCACAGGATGTTAAAATGTGCAATTGCCCACATGGACAGAACGGTGCCGGCACTGCCGTCAGCAGATGGAGATGGCTGAACTGGCAGTGTCCAATTTGTAGCCGGGCCAAAACAACCTCCTCCCGCCGAGAAGGACGTGAGGAGGACGTCCAAGCTGTGGGAACAGGTTTCAAGGCCCGAAGCTTGTTGTCCGTAAGTGCAGCCCAATCGGCATGCCACAGCAATAAAATGCGCCAACAAATGACCGCGCTACAATCTGATGAAGGGACACAATAAGAAGCCGTCCGAGGCTGGAGGACCACAGCCTTGGCCACGGCATCTGCAGCTTCGTTCCCAGGGATACCGACATGGCCAGGAACCCAAACAAAGCTAACTGGAGACCCGTCGTCCACCAGCTGCTGAAGAGAGCATTGGATCAGGTGCACGAAAGGGTGAACCGGATACGGATCACTGAGACTCTGGATGGCGCTCAGAGAATCGGAGCAGATGACATAAGCAGAATGTCGGTGGCGGCAGACGTAAAGAACAGCCTGGTAGAGGGCAAAGAGCTCAGCTGTGAAGACCGAACAATGGCCATGTAGCCGGTATTTGAAACTTTGTGCCCCGACACTAAAAGAACACCTGACCCCATCATTGATCTTAGAGCCATCTGTATAAATGAAGGTTATATTAATGAACTTCGAACATAGTTCTGCAAAACGGGAGTGGTATACTGAACCGGGGGTAACCTCCTTTGGGAGCGAGCGGAGGTCAAGGCGAGCCTGGAGCCAAGGTGGCGTGTGGCTCTTGCCCACTCTAAAGGTTGCAGGGAGTGAAAAATCAAGGTGTTGAAGGAAGCGACGAAGGCGTAACGACAAAGCAGTATATCGCGCCGGTAGGTGAGTGGTAACTCACCAGCTTCAGCATGAAGACGCTCGACGGGACTAGTATATAACGCACCGATCACAAGCCGTAAACCCTGATGTTGTATGGAGTTGGGGCGGCGTAAGATGGACGGCCGTGCAGAGGAGTATACAAAGCACCCATAATCCAGCTTGGAGCGGACGATCGACCGATATAGGCAAAGTAGGACGGTTCAATCCGCTCCCCACGACGTGCCACTGAGAACACGGAGGACATTTAGAGAATGGGTACAACGGCAGCCAAATATGACACGTGAGGGGAGCAACTAAGTTTCCTGTCAAATGTAAGACCTAAAAAATTTGTTGTCTCCACGAATGGGAGAGCAACGGGGCCGAGACTTAAGGACGGTGGGAGAAACTCTTTGTAGCGCCAGAAGTTAATACAGACCGTTATCTCGGCAGAAAAACGGAAGCCATTGGCGACACTCCAGGAGTAAAGACGGTCAAGAGAACGCTGAAGACAGCGCTCCAGGAAACATGTAGGCTGCGCGCTGAAATAGATGGTAAAACCGTCCACAAAAAGGGAGCCCGATACATCATCTGAGAGGCAATCCATTATTGGATTGATCGCTATGGCAAAGAGCGCGACGCTCAAAACGGAGCCCTATGGCATCCCATTCTCCTGGCGAAAGGTGTCTGACAGGAAAGAACCCACACGTACCCTGAACTGTCGATCCATTAAAAAGGAGGCGACCGCAAAGGCCCCATGTATGCATGGTGCGGAGAATGCCCGCCCTCCAACAGGTGTCTTAAGCCTTCTCCAAATCAAAGAACACAGCCGCGGTCGGGCGCTTCCGCAAGAAGTTATTCATAATGAAGGTCGACAAGGTAACCAGATGGTCAACAGCAGAGTGGCGACTACGAAATCCACATTGTACATTGGTAAGTAGGCGTCGAGATTCTAGCAGCCAAACCAAACGAGAGTTAACCATTCGCTCCATCACCTTACAGACACAGCTGGTACGCGAGATGGGTCGATAACTGGTTTAGGAATCGGTACAACAGTAGACTCGCGCCAGCATGCGGAAACATGTCCTTCGATCCCAGATGCAATTGTAAGTGTGAAGAAGGAAACCTTTACCCGCAGGAGAAAGGTTCTGCAGCATCGGAATATGAATAGAATCAGGCCCCGGAGTGGAGGACCGTGACCGGGCAAGTGCATTTTTGAGTTCCCGCATGGTGAATGAGGCATTGTAGTTTTCACAATTCGAGGAGTGGAAATTAGGTGGCCGAGCCTCCCCTGCCTGTTTTCGGGGGAGAAAGGCAGGGGGGTAATGAGTGGAGCTCGAAACCATTGCGAAAAAGCGGCCGAAGGCATTGGAGACATCCTCAGGGGCAACAAGGATGTCAGTCGCGACCGTCAAGCCAGAAACTGGTGAGTGGACCTTAGTGCCAGATAGCCGGCGCAGGCTACCCCAGACAACAGAAGAAGGAGTAAAACTGTTGAAGGTGCTTGTGAAAGCAGCCCAGCTGGCTTTCTTGCTTTCTTTAAAAATACAACGACAATGCGCATGTTATCGTTTATAATTGAAACAATTCGCCACTGTAGGGTGGCGTTTAAAGGTGCGTAAAGCACGTCGACGAGCATGTAAAGTGTCTCTACATACTGCGATCCACCAGGGTACCAGTACACGACTTGGAGAAGAAGTAGTGTGAGGGATGGAATATTCAGCAGCAGTGAGAATGACTTCCATGAGGTTTGCGACCTGACTATTGCAGCTTGTGATGGTTTGATCCTGAAAGGTCTCCCTGTAAGAGAAGAGCCCCCAGTCTGCTTTGGAGATGTTCCAACTAGTTGAGCACGGAGAGGGGGTATGATGCAGGAGATGAATAACACACAGGAAGTGATCGCTCGAATATGTATCAGAAAGTGCATACCACTCAAACCGGCGTGCAAGTTGGGTAGTACATACAGAGAAGTCTAAATGGGAATAGGTGTGAGAAAAGTAGGGGCACCAGTATTGAGGCAGGCAAGATTGAGCTGGTTGAAAACGTCTGCTAACAGGGAGCCCCTTGGACAGGATGCTGGAGAGCCCCAAAGAGGATGGTGAGCATTGAAGTCGCCATTTAACAAAAATGGTGCAGGTAGCTGAGCAATAACACGACGACGATGGAGGGTAAACGGTACAAATGTAAAATGTAAAAGTGGGGAGAGTAATGCAGACGGCAACTGCCTGAAGACCGGTATGCAATGTGATGGGATCATAGTAGATATCATCCCGGACCAGCAACATAACCCCTCCATGAGCCGGAATACCTGCCACAGGGGGTAAGTCAAAATGCACAGAGGTGTAGTGTGCCAAGGCAATTTGATCACATGGGCGTAGCTTCGTTTCCTGGAGGGCTACGACGAGCGGACGGTGCAAGCGGAGCAGCAATTTCATGTCCTCTCGGTTGGAGCGAATGCTGCAAATATTCCAGTGAATAAGTGCCATCGTGAGAAGAAGATGATGCAAGAAGGAGTCATCTCGAAGGCCGCTGAGGGCCTGGTTTCGAGTGAGCAGTGCCGCCGCTAGCAGGAGGCGGACAGTCATCGTCCATTTGTTCTATAGGTTCATCGGCCATCTTGTAAACATGGCTGGGAGGGGGAGCTCCCTCCGCTGGTGAACGACCAGATGTTCGGCTACCAGGGTGCGGCAAACGCTGGGTGGCACAGGAGGAGAAATGCGCCGTGGCCGGGAAGGAGAACTGTGCTTCCTATGAGCATTGTTGGAAGGTCGTTTTGTGGAAGGATTGGTCGATGGCTGAGGGTTCAAGGTATGTAGAAGGTCTGCACGAGACGGTTCCTTCTTGAAGGCCCGTGCTTCTGACTTCTGGGTCTTCTTCCTGGCAGAAGCTGATAAAGATGCTTGTGTCAGAGGGGCGACGGGAGGAAGAGGAGACGTAGACCGGGCGATCTTAGCACTGGCCGAACGGACGACCATAGTGCTGAAGGTCAGATCGCATGTCTGTGTCGCCACCTCCCTGGTAGTCCGAGGAGAGGCGAGGACAGTACTATACTTCCCCACTGGGAGCAACGTGGGCTTCCTACTAGCGAATAGCTTGCGAGCAGGTGATGTGGAGACTTTCTCTTTGACCCGAATTTCTTGGATACAGCGTTCTTCCTCGTTGATGGGACAGTCGCGGGAGGACAGTGCATAGTCACCGTGGCAGTTCACACAACGAGAAGACGGAGGTGGACAGTCACCCTCATGGGCATCCCTGCCACAAGTGACACATTTTGCCACATTGGAACAAGACTGGCGAGTGTGATTAAAATGCTGACACTGGTAGCAGCTAGTAGGTGTCGGGACATCGGGGCAAACAGAAATAACCTCATAGCCCGCTTTGATGCGTGACGTCAGCTGCACACTATCAAAGGTCAAGAAAAGTGTCTGGGTCAGTATAAGGTCATTGTTGACCTTTTTCATGACCCTATGGACAGCCGTCACGCCCTGCTCAGCGAGGAAAGACTGAATCTCCTCGTCAGTCAATCTGTCGAGTGATCTAGTATATACCACACCACGAGACGAATTCAAAGTGCAGTGAGCCTCCACCCGGACAGGGAACTTGTGTGGCCCAAAGCAGCTTCTGTGCCTGAAAGGAGCTCTCAGTTTTTAGTAACAAGGTACCATTACGCAACCTGGTACAAGACAGATCCGGCTATGGCATCTACACCCTTCTGGATAACGAAAGGGTTGACAGAGGAAAAATCCTTTCCGTCCTCAGATCGAGAAACTACGAGGAACTGTGGGGCAAGCGGTAGTACTTTTGTCACTGGTGGCTGGTCAAGTTTCCATTTTTGGGCAGAAGTCGAGAGAGAAGGAGAAGAGAAATCCATTGCGGAGGAATCCCGCATGATTGCCAGCGTCTCCAGTGGCACATTCCTTCCTTGTGGGGACCCTCTCAGAGGGCACTTCCGCCTTAGGTGATTGTTCACACCTCAGGTCACACCTCCCGAGAAACAGACGGAGGGACCAATCGGCATGGTCGGAAGGTGTCAGCTCAGGCAATCACCCCACCCAGGGCCTGGTCTTTACCAGGGGGTACGTGCTTGCCTTACTTGTTTACCCAGGGCGGGGAATTACGCGTTACCCTGTCACCGGCTACGCGTGCGAACACGTGGGTCGGCCCTCAGGCACGCACAGGGACGAAGGAAGAAGAGGAAAAAGAAAGGAGAGAGGCAAAGAAAGGACAGACTGTCTCAAACGCCGAAGCGGAGACCAGAGAAGGAGAAGAAGGCAAGGAGAAGAAGGCAAGGAGAAGAAGAAAAGGAGAAGAAGTCAAGGAGAAGAAGGCAAGGAGAAGAAGAAAAGGAGAAGAAGGCAAGGAGAAGAAGGCAAGGAGAAGAGTAACTAAGACAGTGAGATGGAGAAGAACATAAAAAGGAACCAACCAAAGGAAGGAAGAAACCAAAAGAAGTGAAAAATCAAAATTAACGCAAATATAGGTCGTGAATCCGTCCATCTCCGGACACAGGCGCTAACTACCCCCTTGAGGGGGAGGGACCTCTTATGACAGGCAGGAATACCGCGGGCCTATTCTTACCCTGAAATGGTCTATTCACTGGAAAAAAAATAATAATAATAAAAGTTATCCATGATCTTCATATAAATGTTCTTTTTTTTGTTTGTCAATCATTGTTTTCTTTGTTAAACAATGGAAAATCCAGGTGGAATGTAACAATTTATGACAAAGGCCTTACTGGTCAAAAGCTATGGGTGTGTGAATCTTTTCATTGTGACTATTAAGATTCAGCACCTCTGCTATACTGTTTTCTTTGTATTTCAAGTAACCTGTTTCAGGCCCAAGATGTTATACGCATATTTGAGAAAGTCAAATAGTGACAAAAGTAAGAAGATTGTAGTTGAGAAAAATTTTGCTCATGAATATGTGCCAAATTTTTCCCATGACAGTTCTGCACCATACTGGAATGAAGCAGCATGCAGATTCAGCCAAAACCTTCCCTCCACCACACACCATCAGGTGGCTTGCAGAGTATGGATGCAGATGTAGATATAGACCAGGAAGGAAGAAACATTCTCTAAGCCAGTGAGGGTGCAATTTTGGAATTACATAGAAGGAACTTTGTGGGCACAGTATGTTGTTGCTGTGGTCTTCAGTCCTGAGACTGGTTTGATGAAGCTCTCCATGCTACTCTACCCTGTGCAAGCTACTTCATCTCCCTCGTACCTGCAACTTACATCCTTCTGCATCTGTTTAGTGTATTAATCGCTTGGTCTCCCTCTACAATTTTTACCCTCCATGCTGCCCTCCAATACCAAATTGGTGATCTCTTGATGCCTCAGAACATGTCCTACCAACCGATCCCTTTTTCTAGTCAAGTTGTGCCATAAACTTCTCTTCTCCCCAATTCTATTCAATACCTCCTCATTAGTTGTATGATCTACCTATCTACTTTTCAGCATTCTTCTGTAGCACCACATTTCGAAAGCTTCTATTCTACTCTTATCTAAACTAGTTATCGTCCATGTTTCACTTCCATACATGGCTACGCTCCATACAAATACTTTCAGAAATGACTTCCTGACACTTAAATTTCTACCCGATGTTAACAAATTTCTCTTCTTCAGAAACGCTTTCCTTGCCATTGCCAGTCTACATTTTATATCCCCTCTACATTGACCATCATCAGTTATTTTGCTCCCCAAATAGAAAAACTCCTTTACTACTTTAAGTGTCTCATTTCCTAATCTAATTCCCTCAGCATCACCCGACTTAATTCAACTACATTCCCTTATCCTCATTTTGCTTTTGTTGATGTTCATCTTATATCCTCCTTTCAAGACACTGTCCATTCCATTCAACTGCTCTTCCAAGTCCTTTGCTGTCTGACAGAATTACAATGTCATCGGTGAACCTCCAAGTTTTTATTTCTTCTCCAAGGATTTTAATACCTATTCCAAATTTTTCTTTTGTTTCCTTTATTGCTTGCTCAATAAAAAGATTAAATAACATCAAGGATAGGATACAACCCTCTCACACTCCCTTCACAACCTCTGCTCCACTTTCATGACCCTCGACTATTATAATTGATATCTGGTTCCTGTTCAAATTGTAAATAGTTTTACACGCACTGTATTTTACCCCTGCCACTTTCAGAATTTGAAAGAGAGTATTCCAGTCAACATTGTCAAAAGCTTTCTCTAAGTCTACAAATGCTAGAAAACTACCTTTGCCTTTCCTTATTCTTTCTTCTAAGGTAAGTCGTAGGGTCAGTATTGCCTCAAGTGTTCCAACATTTATAAGGAATCTAAACTGATCTTCATCAAGGTCAGCTTCTACCAGTTTTTCCATTCATCTGTAAAGAATTCGCATTAGTATTTTGCATCTGTCACTTATTCATCTGTAAAGAATTCGCATAAGTATTTTGCATCCGTGACTTATTAAACTGATTGTTTGGTAATTTTCACATCTGTCAGCACCTGCTTTCTTAGGAATTGGAATTATTATATTCTTCTTGAAGTCTGAGGGTATTTCGTCTGTCTCATAAATCTTGCTCACCAGATGGTAGAGTTCTGTCAGGACTGGCTCTCCGAAGGCCATCAGTAGTTCTAATGGAATGTTGTCTACTCCGGGGGACTTGTTTCAATTCAGATCTTTCAGTGCTCTGTCAAACTCTTCAGGCAGTGTCTTATCTCCTATTTCATCTTCATCTACATCCTCTTCCATTTCCATAATATGGTCTTCAAGTACATCACCCTTTTATAGACCCTCTTTATACACCTTCCATCTTTCTGCTTTCCCTTCCTTGCTTAGAACTGGGATTCCATCTGAGCTCTTGATGTTCATACAAGTGGTTCCATTTTCTCCAAAGGTCTCTTTAATTTTCCTGTAGGCAGTGTCTATCTTACCCCTAGTGAGATAAGCCTCTACATCTTTACATTTGTCCTCTAGCCATGCCTGCTTAGCCATTTTGCACTTCCTGTCTATCTCATTTTTGAGACGTTTGTATCCCTTTTTGCCTGCTTCATTTACTGCATTTTTATATTTTCCCCTTTCATCAGTTAAATTCAACATATCTTCTATTATCCAAGGATTTCTACTAGCCCTCATCTTTTTACCTATTTGATCCTCTGATGCCTTCACTACTTCATCTCTCAAAGCTAGCCATTCTTCTTCTACTGTATTTCTTTCCCCCATTCCTGTCAATTGTTCCCTTATGTTC
Source organism: Schistocerca gregaria (assembly GCF_023897955.1). Taxonomy (NCBI): domain Eukaryota; kingdom Metazoa; phylum Arthropoda; class Insecta; order Orthoptera; family Acrididae; genus Schistocerca; species Schistocerca gregaria. The sequence continues at coordinate 48,718,479 of NC_064927.1, forward strand.
TCCCTGAAACTCTGTACAACCTCAGGTTTAGTCAGTTTATCCGGGTCCCATCTCCTTAAATTCCCAACTTTTGCAGTTTCTTCAGTTTTAATCTACAGCTCATAACCAATAGATTGTGGTCAGTGCCCACATCTGCCCCCGGAAATGTCTTAAAATTTAAAACCTGGTTCCTAAATCTCTGTCTTACCATGATATAATCTGTCTGATACCTTCTAGTATCTCCAGGCTTCTTCCATGTATACAACCTTCTTTTATGGTTCTTGAACCAATTGTTAGCTTTGATTAAGTTGTGCTCTGTGCAAAATTCTACCAGACGGCTCCCTCTTTCATTTCTTAGCCCCAATCCATATTCACCTACTACGTTTCCTTCTCTCTCTTTTCCTACTACCAAATTCCATTCACCCACGACTATTAAATGAAAGGTAGTCAGAACCGCGGTGGAGAATGTAGTTCACTTGCTTCAGTTCTGGGTTGTACCAAGTCACAACTGAATGCTCCTCTGTGGCTGAGCAGTGGGACTTTGTGAGGTGGGTGGCGACTGGAAAGAAATGCCACAAGGTTGGAAGGGTAATTACTGTCTGTAAAGACATGGATGACACCCTCTATTCCATTCACCCACGACTATTAAATTTTCATCTCCCTTCACTTGGCATCCCCAGCCTTGTCCTCTTGCTCGAGCTGCTGTCGTCTTTCAGCAGCTGCAGCTATACACAGAGAGAGGAAATCATCTTTTAATAACCTTATTTACTGCTTTAGTGAAATGCTGCTTCTACTATTTTGAAATTACAGCTGCAACAACTGCCATGTATGCATCTTTTAACATACACAGTGCCATATTGAGCCTACTACTAATCTCAGAAGGAATTACTAAGAAATAGAAAGCCACATACATGGTGTGTGTAAAAAGAAAATTTTTTGACAGTGTCCATTGGAACAACTTTCATGGACCATGCTTATATAAACCACTTTGAAGGAGTGATGAACATACCGATGTCTCTTAACAAAGAATGACATTTTCAAAAAATATGTCACTAATACAGTATGAATTAAGTAACACAAAACAACTTGCCATACATACATACAAATATCGTTCATTAGGTTTATTAGATTTATTTCCATTTTGTTTATGGTGAGTTACGTCATGAGAAAATATGCATCTCCAGCATGGGACAGCTGTCACAGCAGCATTGGGTGAGAAACTATATGCTCAGCTGTGGAAATATGTCTTCTGCAGGTCACCACACTGTTCTGCAGTTGTATAGGTTTCCAAAGGGCAGTTATTTTAATAACTGGTACACGTTGTGAGACACAGAAGAGGAGCCTTGGGAACCTTGTGACTGTTTCTAAATGAATAAATGTGGGCTTTTAGAGAGAGAGAGTGAGAGAGAGAGAGAGAGAGAGAGAGAGAGAGAGAGAGAGAGAGAGAGAGAGAGAGAGAGAGAGAGAGAGGGGGGGGGAGAGAGGGAGAGATAGAGAGAGAGAGAAAGAGAAAGAGAAATAGAGAGAAAGAGAAAGAGAAAGAGAGAACAAATGTGTAAAATTAGAAAAAACTGTTTGAATTTCAATACTGAAGAAATGTTCATCTGCCACTATTCAATTGTTCATTGCCCTATTCAAGTAGAAGCCAGAAATTTCATTCATCAGCTCTAGATAATGTTTCAGTCTAAAGGCATTCAACTTGTGTATAGTGCTTGGCTATATTCAGCAATGTCTTCTCTTTTATGGCTGAGTAATCTTGCAGCTTGAGATAGGCAATGCAGTGAGGAGTAAGGCACAAACCAGTGCATACACATTGAGGAAGTAAATGTGGGGGAGGGGGGGTTTCTAATCAGTGAAGTATAGAATTAATTTTGATTGGTTGTGGATGGAAACAACAAGTCTAGTCAGTACATATTGCGCATATACTGCTTTTGGTTTGTGGTGTTTCAGGAAACTCTCCTTTACAGCAACCCATCTGTAAGGAAACCCAAACTGTCACAGCTCTTTCAGGGATACTGGAAATAATAAACAACACTGTAACATGGAAGTGTGCTGCAATGTGAGCCAAAGACACAAGTCATCCTAATGCTATTTCTGGTGAAGGTTTCAAAGAACTAGTCAAATAATAAATAGCTCTAGGTGAAAATTTCATAGTATTTCAGGTGTACTGAATTCATCAGCACAACACTGCAAATATAAATTGTACCTGCTATGTATTGCTGGGAAACAACCTGTTCCATTCATTAATAGTACTTGCTGTTAGCAACATAATGCTAATCTTACTCTTCTCTTTCGAACTTGAATTCAGTGCTGCTGAGTTCTGTCTCAGGTTTGGCTTTCATCTCTACTAGTTCTATGTGAACAATGATATTCAGAACTACAGATAGCTCACTAAGAAACCCATGCCAACAGTGGCAAGGGGCAAGGCACCTCAGACAATGCAACTACATAAGCATAACATACAATGTTTTTGGCAGTACAAGAAATATGTATTTTAGACAAAAATGTTACAGAATTGAAAAACCACAGGCATTTTAGGGGTAAAGAAGGATAAAAATTATGAAAAAATAGGACTACCTGGTACTGTTTTCTATATTCAGAAAAATTTAGAAGATTATGTGACAATTCAAACTGATTAACACAATGAGATGAAAAATAAACAGGTTACCATTGCTAATTGCCAAGTTCCAATTAATGATGACAATAAGAAAACTATGAGTGAAGTAAAAGCACTCTGGGAACTTTTGGAAAACACAATATAAAAAATTCCAAAAGCACGTAATGTGATAATGGTGGAGAATATTAAGAGAATATCTAGCCCATAAAGGAACCAACCAGAAGAAGGTCAAGAATAATTCATCTTAGTAGAACAATTCAGTTGAAGTTAATGTCAACTTCTATGAAAAAATTTGAAAGTAACAAGAAAATGGGATATTAAAGCTGATCATTATCTAACGAAAATTGACCTGAATCTTCTCCCTAATAAAAATCAAAAGACAGAAAACATTCATTGAATGTGGCACAGACAGGCTTAACAACACAAAGGAGACAGTAAAACATTTTTCAGAAGAAATTAAAACAGCTAAATCAGAAAAATGGAAGAATTATCCAAAGAAATGAATAGACCAGTGAAGAATGCATTTGGATTAACAAAAATGGAGAAAAAAGTCTCTATGAAGGTGAATGTTTTATGTTGAATTACTAATTATACAAACTTTATGTCCTAGAATGATGAATCACTTGAAAAATACTCAGTTTGCTAAGAAATCCAGAGGTATAGATATTAAGGAGTAAAGAAGTAGTATACTGCAACATAGGAAACACAACTGAATTGCTACAGGAGAGCTGACTGCTATTTTTTAGCCATTTATGAAGAATGAACAGCAACAGGTTAACCAAACAGATTGTTAAGCATCTTTGGGTCAAAGTGTCAACAATAGCACCAATACAAGGAGTTACGAAAGATTTCAAAAGAAATACAAGAAACATGTGCAGTAGAAAGGCAGATTTTCAAGAAGCAAGTTTTGCAAATGGAAGGATTTCAAGGCAGGAGGAAGAAGAAGACAGGGTCATAATGGTCTGAGAAGAGAAAAAGGATATATAGTGAGAAGATGAAAGAAACCTGGAAGAAGAAGAAAGAGGAACAAAGGAGTAAGCATTGAAATTAACATGTGGTCATTAGATGTCCCAAAGGCAAAAACAAAAAAACAAACCAAAATAAGAGGAATTATGTCTGCAACATTATTAATACACAACATCAACAACCAGGGCCCAACACACTTCCTTGGAGCACATCTTAAGTTACTTCTACAATATCCTATGTAATTCTATGTAATGTCTTACCAACAGATATATCCTCAGCCTTGTCACTAATTTCATTTGTTTTGTACATATCTTAGTGAAAGAACCCATCAACATTTTGTGACGCTGGTACATTAGATGTTAGGAGCACAAATGAGAGACATCTTTTTGCAGCTGCTACCAATAATGGTAACAGTGAGCACACAATGCATCCATTTAGTCAGCCTTTCCCATCTTTGTGCTTTTTGTTGTTAGTGACATTACATATAATCTGAGACAAGTTGATATGCCTAGAACCCAAAGGATACAGTCTACTTTTTCACAATTTTTATGGAGTACATTACCTCATTATCACCTAATGTGGACACATTCTTTTAAATAAATAGTCAACCTATGAATATTATGTTGACACAAAGCATTAATAGATTTTAATTTAAAATGGCTAAATGGGCAAAATGAGAACAGTGGTGCTTACAATAAGTGGTTTCAATGGCAAGTGGCAAAAATTCCTTTAAAAGTAAATTTATTTTCCCTATGAAACCTAGCCACAAAAAATTAAAAATATTAGGTTGGAGCTCAAGTAGCTAGGGTTTTTTTGCATGTTGGTATTCTGGTTGCTATTGGTTTATTTATAAATTTTCATTTTGTATTTTAGTTCACAGTAGCTATTTGATTTTCATATTGTCATTCTGTCATTTGGCATGAATGTGGTTAACTTGTGCCAGATCCCAATAACGTAGGCAAGTTTTTCTAAGAAGCTCAACTAAGAAGAGTGATAGTTGTATACTTAAATATATTTATCTCAAGATGACAATTTCAATATGTGCTATGTTAATGGAATAAAGGAATTGTGAGTTAAATATTACTACTTACCATATTGTGCTAATTTGTAATGTTTGCTTATCTTTAAAGTGGTGTACTTTTAAATGTCAATTTGGTACTTAAAAATTTGTCTTCTTTCCCTTTGACCACATTTCCTTCACAATCTACCACATTACACATATTAAAAGCATCAACACATTTGTAACCAATCATTTGTATTTACGATAACACTGCCAATTTTCAGTATGATGTATGTACTACATAATTAACATCCAGTGTTAAGTCAAAGTATACAATTTTAAAAAAAACTGTTTTACTGAAATACTGTAGCACATCATCAATGAAGAATGAATGTCAAAGGAAATGATGAAAAAATAATTTACCACATAAGAAAATAATGAAGTTGCAAATTTAAAGTGTAATTATGCTACTGAAGAAAGCTAAAAACTCGCCTGCCAATAGCTGTGCCATTGGTAACTTCTGCGAACCCTGCAAAAAAACATTTACAAAGATGAATAACTTTACATCAACTGAATTTGAGTGTAAGTCAAACACCTTGAAACATGGCAGTCCTATGTCATCTCACTGCACATGCTCACCTCAATTTTAGTAAGTTGGTAAACTGAAATGATGGAGATAGGAATCAGATGCAGTGACAAGTAGGTAGATGTGAAATTTTATTAAAGAGAGATTGACAAAAAGTGAATAATGATCCAAGTGAAGAAACTCCAATTTTTTTAAATTTTAATTGAACTTAAGGGTCTGAATTCACTAGAGCTGATAGCTGCCACATACAACTACTGTCACAGAGCAATACAAACGTACCCACAAAATGCAAGTCAGCAGGGTGGGAATGCACACCATAGCTGCTAGATGTTTGATTAATGGAGTAAAAATACTGCCAGTAACCAAAATAAAAGTACAGCATCATTTTCTGGAATGAACACTCCTCATGAAAGTGGAAAAGAATAATAGATCATTATAAAATTACAGACTGTCTCAGTTAGGAGAAATTATGTCATGTATAATACTAACAGTGTTCCATAAGTTTACAGGTTACTGATCACCAACAGATCCCAAAATGTTGAGCCATGGTAGTTTGTAGTTCCATGTGTCAGAAATCAGGAATCATACGCCATGTAGTGTAGCAAAGTTGTGGCAGCTTACAACTTTAAATTCATTGGTGACTCACTTTCTTATGTATTGGCAGTGTGATGTTGATATGATGCCGTAGAGGTCACACAACCAGTGGGAATGCTGACTGAAGCACTTTGAACTTCTTGCAACTGCTGTAATGACTGTATACCTACAAAACTGGAGAACACTGGCCTCAACAATGCACTATGATTTTATGAGATTTATCGATTTACGGGTGTACTAACCTGTCCCACAACATTGCTGTGTTAGAATAATTCATCATCAGAGTTCATATCTTGGAATCCAACACGGTAATAGCTGCACCAGAGGTTAGGTCAGGAAATTTAACATGTTGAAGATGTGTCCACGGATACTTAAGATGCAGGGCCAGCAAGCACGTTTTCAATTTTATTCAGTCACGCAACCCTGTTGGGCAGATTCTTACTTATGCAGGCAGGTTGTTCAAGGTACATTGTTGGTTAGGTCTTGGATAGCCATTTTCTCTCTATGTGAATCTACATAATTTGTGTTGATTAGCACATGGTCAGTTAGCCCATAACTACAGTCAATAACTACTGCAGTTCACATGGCTACAGCAGACTGCAAACATGGTTGAAATATGGCACTGTAGACATCCAAATAGCTATCGCTGGCTTTCTCCTGTAAAAATGTGTCTGACACTACTGGCAACAGTGTATCAGCCTCACTGAATTGTAGCTGTACACACAGAACAAGTGAGGCTGGTGTGTTTCATAGTGAACAAATTGGTGGAAGCCACTTCACACTGTGGACAGTGTTAAGATGCTATGCAGAAATGTAAGTCTAATTTACAAAGAAGGTAGTCTAGCTGTCTTTAAGTGGACTGCGTAACATTGGTATCAATGATATATGGCATCATAAAGCAAAAATACTATGACAGCTTAACACACATTCATAGCAACACTGCAGAGAGGAACAGTGACTGAGTGAAGAATCAACATACTCACATGGGAGTTCCAACACATCCAAAATTTTATATCCAGCAACTAAAGGAACCATATTTCAATGTGGATATGCAGCGTAACCAGCAAAACTATCATGAATAAGTGTGGCAATCCTTACAGGTACTGCTGTTACATCTTTTGCAAGAATCTAATAAAAAATTTATACTAAATCCAACTGCAATGTCAATTTGGATTCTGGGACAGGCAAATGGTGAGTCTTACATCACATGGAGAGGAAAGGAAATGTTGAAACTGAAGGCTTTAAAATAATCAATAAGGGTACAGTTTGATAGAACTACAGACAATCCATCTGTACTCCATTTTTGGTGCAGTCGAGCATTTGAATGGGAAACTGTCAGAGCAGTGGCTGTGGACAATTTTTAAGCTTCTTTGCATTTTGGCCAGGTGTATCTCTATAGTCATTGCTGTCTGAGATAGAAGCTGACATTATGATAGCAGAAACACAATGAGACTAATGTGAACATGTTCAATAAAGAGGCGATTGCAAATTAGGGTCCCAATGGCATTCACAACAGGGTGTGGAGGATGGATGGTAGGTATTACATAATGCAGAGTCCGCAGTTGCAGTTGCAATTTTTCTCCATTATAGGTAGAATGATGTCTGGAAACAGACCAATGCTGTAGTCCAGCCTTGGACAAAATATGTTTTGTGCTTGTCTCAACACAAACAAAATGCCATATTGTCTCTTATTCTATGTGAATCATGAGAGAACATGTGTGCTCCATCATACAAATGCAACACACAGACAAATTTCAATATTTAAACATGATTAGAAACTACAAATTATCCTGTTTTCTTATATGGTCATCAGAGACATTGCCATTTCTAAAACAAATTGTGCATGTGTGTGTGTGTGTGTGTGTGTGTGTGTCAGAGTGAAAGCGCGTGTGTGTGTGTGTGTGTGTGTGTGTGTGTGTGTGTGTGTGTGTGTGTGTGAGAGAGAGAGAGAGAGAGAGAGAGAGAGAGAGAGAATATAATATTAGAAGGTATGTTTTGCACATTTTTAGACAAGTCCAGTGGGTGGCAATGAAAGGGAAGTGAGAGATGATTTTGATATAATGTGAAATAGCCTTAAAAATGGAAATCTTGATTTATTTGTCTTATGTATATAGGCAAGGAGCAAGTAAAGAGGATGTACTATTCAAAACATAAAATTACAAGAAATTTATTTCAGTTTCAAGAAGAATGTTAAATAGAACTAGCTCAAATTTTCTTATCTCATGTACAGTATTTTTCATTGCCAAGGGTTTTTGTGCTAGCTCTCACTAACAGAAAACTAAGCAGCAGAACAAAGAAAGTAAAATATTTTTAGGGCTTTATTTTTTATTCAGAATACCCCATTACTTCTAACTTCAGTCATGCACCTGGACACTGAATATGTGAAGCACTGGCCATAATTGTCAGAAGAGCCAATTCCCTCCACAGCTTCAATAAAGCAGCCTCAAAGAACATCAGCTAAAAATGTTTTGTTTCACAGCCAGTTCTCTGACAGAGCTCCTGCTACCTCCAAACACACGTTTTACATTGCATTCATGTAAGCAGTCAGTCACAGCCAGTCCATTACTTTTATGTCCATGTTGGACAGCTGCTGTTTAATGAAGTAAACTTGTACGCAAGTGAATGTACTTTTTGTTGCATTAATTCTTCTCATCAATATAGCATTCACACTACAAGCAGCACTACTTTCTTCAAAATGTTGGCATACTGCCTGCTATTAAGGAAGCATTCCTGCTCCTCTCACAGAAACCCAACCCCTCCAGGAAACTGACAGTTCCTCAAACCAGGAATTCTGCCAATATGCCTCTTTCAACATAACTTTTCCAACATCTCTTTAGAGTAGTGAATGGCATGCCATATATCCTATATTCAAGTCCAGTCAAAAACTTGTCTTCTTCAATCAGAATGTTGAATGCTTCTAGTGAGCTATCACAACTGACTACTCCTGATGTTATTTCCTCTTGGTGCTCTTGTGCTAATGCCTGGGGAGGAAGTATACATTTTGCCATCAGGAACGGCAGTGGCGACAGACGTATCACTAAGTCTCGACATAAACCTACGTGGCTCCAGCCTGTGGAGGTGTAGGGTGAGACATTTTAGGGGTCATAGATTCGAATCCCACATATTGCATGTATGATGTTACCTTGAGATTATGCTCATCTGTGCATACCTGTGTTTTTCCCTAAACAAAAATTTGTTAGCTAGTTCTTAACAAACTTAGTCAAATTTGAACAAATAATTGATAACTGTACTGTGCAGTTGCTGAATGCCAGTGGCTATAGCAGACATGTCAAAGTCTAATGTCTTTGAAAGATATATAGATAAAGGGAAAAAGTTCGTCTGGTTGACCTCTTGTTGCAGAAGGAACTAAGGTGAAAAGACAGAGGTTGTTAGTTTGAATTTGGTCCAGGGATGAACTATTTTAATATGCATGTATCCCATCTTGAATTCTTAAGCAAAAGGAAGAAGAATAGAAATACACTATGTCAGTAGAAGCATCTGCACACCTGGCTGAAAATGACATGTTCATGGCGCCCTCCATTAGTAATGATGGAATTCAATATGGTGTTGACCCACCCGTAGCCTTGATGATAGCTTTCCCTCTCGCACACATATGTTCACCCACTTAGTGGGAGTTTCCTTGGGGAATGGCAGCCCATTCTTTGTGGACTGCTGCACTAAGAAGACATATCTGTCAGTTGGTGAGGCCTGGCATGGAGTTGGCGTTCCAAAACTTCCCATAGGTTTTCTATAGGATTCAGGTCAGGACTGTGCAAGCAAGTCCATTAAAGGGATGTTATTGTCATGTAACCACTCTGCCACAGGCTGTGCAATATGAACAGGTGCTGAATTGTGTTCAAAGATGCATGTCCATCCCCCAATTTCTTTTCAATGGTGGGAAGCATGAAAGTTCTTAAAACACCAATGTGGGCCTGTGCTGTGGAAGTGCCATGAAAAACAACAAAGGGGGCAAACCCCCTCCATGAAAAACACAACCACACCATAATACCAGGATTTCTAAATTTTACTGTTGGCACTAGACACGCTAGCAGTTGATGTTCTCCAGGTATTCGCTATACCCACACCCTGCCATCAGATCGCCACATTGTGTACCATGATTTGTGACTCGGTACAACGTTTCTCCACTGTTCAGTTGTCCAATGTTTATGCTCCTTACACCAAGTGCGGCAGCATTTAGCATCTACTGATGTGATGTGTGGCTTATGAGCTGCCACTCAACCATGAAATCCAAGTTATGTCAGCTTTCACCTAACTTCATAGTACTTGCAGTGGATCCTGATGCAGTTTGGAATTCCTGTGTGATCATCTGGATAGATGTCTGCCTGTTACACATCACAACCCTCTCCAACTGTCTGCAGTCCCTCTCAGTAAACAGATGAGGCCAGCCTGTACACATTTGTGTTGTACATGTTCCTTCACATTTCCATGTCACTATCACAACTGAAAGAGTGGATCTAGGGAAGTCTAGGTGTGTGGAAATTTTCCATACAGACGTATGACACAAGTGACATCCAATTATCTGACCTCACTTAAAGTCCACAGAGAGCCCCATTCTGCTCTCCCACAATCTCTAATGACTACTGAGGTTGCTGATATCGAGTACCTAGCAGTACGTGACAGCACAATGTACCTAATATGAAAAACATATGTTTTTGGGGGTCTCTAGATAGTTTTGATCCCATACTGTAGCTACAGCAGACACTTTAGGTGATGTGTGTCAGGCTGTTTGTTTATTTGTTTGTTTGTTTGTTTGTCCTGAACACCATTCATTTACTGGATCCAGAGATCAAGTTTAGGGTTAGACTTCTGACATTCCAAGGATTCATCCATCACACAGGTTGATATTTAATCCAAAGTTCCCTGTACTAAGGCAGCTTCCATTCCCATAGTCGCCCTTGAGGTAAATTTGTATAGCTTTAAAAATACATATTACTACCTCTGAATAGTTGTCATATGAACACAGGAATGGGCAGTGTCTTTAAAGGAGGGTATATGACGGGCATCAACCAAAGCAAAACAAGGATAATGGAATGTAGTCTAAGTTGGGTGATGCTGAGGGAATTAGATTAGGAAATGAGACACTTCAAGTAGTAAAGGAGTTTTGCTATTTTGGGAGCCAAATAACTGATGATGGTCCAAGTAGAGAGGATATAAAATGTAGATTGGCAATGGTAAGGATAGCGTTTCTGAAGATGAAAAATTTGTTAACATCGAGTATATATTTAAATGTCAGGAAGTCGTTTCTGAAAGTATTTGTATGGAGTGTAGCCATGTATGGAAGTGAAACATGGATGATAAATAGTTTGGACAAGAAGAGAATAGAAGCTTTTGAAATGTGGTGCTACAGAAGAACGCTAAAGATTAGATGGGTAGATCACATAACTAATGAGGAGGTGTTGAATAGGATTGGGGAGTAGAGGAATTTGTGGCACAACTTGACTAGAAGAAGGGATCGATTGGTTGGACATGTTCTGAGGCTTCAAGGGATCACCAATTTTGTATTGGAGGGCAGTGTGGTGGGTAAAAATCATAGAGGGAGACCAAGAGATGAATACACTAAGCAGATTCAGAAGGATGTAGGCTGCAGTAGGTACTGGGAGATGAAGCTTGCACAGGAGAGAGTAGCATGGAGAGCTGCATCAAACCAGTCTCAGGACTGAAGATAACAACAACAACAACAACATCAACACAGGATACCTAGAAATTCATGAATCTGCCAGATATGCGACATGCACAGATGGAAAGTCAAATTATCTGCATAATGCAGATGTTTGCTGAATCTTGCAGAGCTTACACTGGAGGACAGTCCATGTGGACGAAGGAAAGTTCCTTTAACACTTTCACCATTATCAGCATGACAAGAGAGAAATCAACATTGGATTAATTTGCCATTTTTGACATATAAGACAAACACTTTTTACAATACCTCAGTTACAGACATCCATTCACAATCAGAAACCCAAGAATATCACAGTCAAGCAGACATCAATGATTTGAGATGGTCCGAGGGCATGGGTAATAACAACCAAAGGTGTATTCATTTATTTATTTATGTTTATTTGTTATGTTTGTTACTAGTAACTAGGGTCTCACTCGTGTTCAAAGGCCTCCCATGACACCTTCCACTGCTCTGTGTCCCTAACAATTGTTGCTATGATGGTCTATCACAAGACTGCAGCCCACCACCACCACCACCACCACCACCACCACCCCCATCTCACTGTTTTTCGAACAATTAGTCTGTTGTCAAAGAGCTTGTAAATAACTGCAGGTGCATCCACAGGATATACAGTGCACTAGGACTCCCATTCAAAACACACATTGTACGACGATAACGTGTATAATATCATAAATACCGAGAAGCAATTGAACCTTCTTTTTGCTGTAGATATGTTTATGGAAGTGCACTTTATAGTGTCAACATTGTGCTGGAACATACACAAGCACAGTAATGGGAAGTGAAATTATAGTTTTGCACATGTGACAGATGATATGTGTTGGATTATGATCAAGTATCTTGTTGGAACACTTTGCTTACCTAGGCCAGGAACTGGATGATACTGTGAATTATTAGTTTTACTGTTTCTATTCTTTACATTGATGTTTGGTTTGCATTCAACAAGCAATATCAAACTTAAAGCCAATTCCACATTTAAATTAGCAAATGCACACAAGTCATTGCTTAAGAGGTGAGCATCCAAGATCATATGCATCTGAAAGCTTTTGCTGTTGACTTTCATTTTGTCTAGTGGTTCATAATACATGTAATATATTACATAGTTAATATTCTCTGGCGGTAGGTGACCCAGCAATGTTGCTTAAGTAATTTGATAATGTTGCGCATCCAATAGAGCTTTAATGGCTGCATGTACGTGCACAAGTACATTGTTAATTGATCACACTTTCTCAAAGCATTCAGTCATTAATTTATTGAGAAAATTTAACCACAGATTTAAATATTTAAGGATTTTATGTATTATGTGCAGCTGTACTAATTTGTAACATTTCTTATGACAAATTGGTAATGGTTTCATGTTCCATTATGTATTTTGAAAAGAGCTCTTCAAATGTTTCTTTTGTGATCGGTTATTTTCTCTATCACAAGACATTTTAACTTTCATGACTTTAGCTAAAGGTACGTTAAGAAAATAATCTGGAAGAGTGAAGCCCATTTGCAAAAAGGGCAGAAATTTTATTTCTCTCACACTCAATTCCATAATTTGCATAAATAATGCTCAAAATATCACAGTCTCCCTCCCTCCCTCCCTCCCTCCCTCCCTCTCTCTCTCTCTCTCTCTCTCTCTCTCTCTCTCTCTCTCTCTCTCTCTCTCTCTCTCTTTCGAATTTGTACAAAAATTAAAGAAATGGAAAACTGTAGCATTGAACTTTGCAACTTCAGTCGCTGCAAAATATAAAAAACGTTTTGGTAAAGTTGGTCTTCCATTCTTAGTCAACTGAATGGTAGAGAGTGAGCACTTACAAGCACAGTTAGTTAGTTAGTTAATTATATTACTTTGTTTTGCGATAGTCTGTATCTGACAAGCAAGCACAGGTGACATGGGTGCGAACACAGGAAGCTTGCAGCCCCTCGCTGCCTACAGACACAGAGCAGCCACACTAGGAGAGCGGCCTAAGCCGTAGGCGAAATGTGCTCATTCGCTTTGGCGCGACGTCGAAGTATAAATAAAGCTGTTACTAGCGTGAGCGTCGTGTTAAGTCGGAAAAGTCGGCTTCATGGGTGAGTGCCAAGTTTGGGGAGCGTTTCGTAGTGTGCGCAGTGCAATGGAGACGCGGAAACTTGTTGTGGCCCAGTGTTTTGCAGTTGGACGACGAGAGTGGTACACAGTAGTAAAGAGCGAGGCACTGAGTTGGCATGAACAATGGAGTGCACAATGGGGCTCGAGATGTGCTTGTTACCTCAGGTGCTGTGTGATTGTCGACAAGGAGTGAAAACGGAGCAATTTGTGACCGCCCTTTCAATTTAAGACGTTAAAAACAGACGAAATTTGCATTCGTAATACCAGAGCATCGGAACTAGTTGGAACTCTTGTGTATATGAACGTGTCCGGGCCATTGTACTCTGGTCCCTTCACCGCTACAAACCAACCCACCATAGTCTCCGTGCACATCAGAGTCGCAAAGGATGGAGAATAGCGCAGCTTTGTCGTGCATGGGAGCGTATCTCAGTTGGAAGAGCGTTCGCTTTGCAAGTGAAAGGTCCCGGGTTCAAGCTCCGGCGCCTCCGTGTTTTGTGGTCAGTGCATGGTAAGTGTTGGTCGTGGCGAACCTAAAGGCACGCAAAATGTTGCAAAGCCAGCGTCACTGACTGATATAATGTATACTGACGTAAGGAGAGCAAGATGTATGTGTGGGGACCGGCTGTTATCGAGGTGTCATCGAGTGCAGATCTGTCTTAGGTATCACGGCATAACCTCATTGAAGTCTAGAGAGCGGACAACACGTTCGTCTTACTCAGAGCGGTGTCCGAACTCTATTTTCGACATTATGCGTGCCACTTCCATTGTGGCCAACTACGATTCGATACAAAATGCACGAAACCTGAAAGACACCCTCACGGATACATATAGAGTAGTGTTTGTCTGCGGAATAATGGGAGTGCAAGGGTCTGTGACGCTGATACGGCTGTATGTAGCACAACTCGTCATGGGCGAGGCGTTGCTCAGATGGTAGAGAGCTCGCTTAGCGTGCGAGAGGTACTGGGATCGATACCCAGCGTCTCAAGAATTTTTAACACACCTACATGCGCACCTTGGCATGCAAGTGGAATAATTCACAGCCAGCAGATGTGTCTAGGCAGATACAAGCAAACGATTAGCATCCATAATTGGCAAGCGTATTTTTATTTGTGCGCAGGAAACACCCTCTTCCCACTCCTGCACTTAATGTAGAAACAGTACAAGTGTTCCCATAAGATTCTCAAGCCTACGTCGGAAAGATCTGCCTTGCGCCGAGTTCACGTAAATCCCACTGCACATTCCCATTCTTAGCGTGCGGTCGGCTGCTACTGGGGTTGCTAGTTGTGACTGCTGATAACAGATGCCGTAGCAATCAACTCATGGAGTGAGTTGTACGTTTTGCGATAGTCTGTCTCTGACAAGCAAGCACAGGTGACATACGTGCGAACACAGGAAGCTTGCAGCCCCTCGCTGCCTGCAGACACCGAGCAGCCACACTAGGAGGGTGGCCTAAGCCTTAGGCGAAATGTGCTCATTCGCTTTGGCGCGATGTCGAAGTATAAATATGGCTGTCACTAGCGTTAGCGTTGTGTTGAGCCGGAAAAGTCGGCTGCATTGGTGAGTGCCAAGTTTGGGGAGTGTTTCGTAGTGTGGGCAGTGCAATGGAGACGCGGAAACTTGTTGTGGCCCAGTGTTTTGCAGTTGGACGACAAGAGTGGTACGCAGTAGTAAAGAGCGAGGCACTGAGTTGGCATGAACAACGGAGTGCACAATGGGGCTCGAGATGTGCTTGTTACCTCAGGTGCTGTGTGATTGTCGACA
Source organism: Schistocerca gregaria (assembly GCF_023897955.1). Taxonomy (NCBI): domain Eukaryota; kingdom Metazoa; phylum Arthropoda; class Insecta; order Orthoptera; family Acrididae; genus Schistocerca; species Schistocerca gregaria. The sequence goes on from NC_064927.1 coordinate 48,733,760, forward strand.
AGGAGTGAAAACGGAGCAATTTGTGACCGCCCTTTCAATTTAATACGTTAAAAACAGACGGAATTTACATTCGTAATACCAGAGCATCGGAACTACTTGGAACTCTTGTGTATATGAACGTGTCCGCGCCATTGTACTCTGGTCCCTTCACCGCTACAAACCAACCAACCATCGTGTCCGTGCACATCAGAGTCGCAAAGGATGGAGAATAGCGCAGCTTAGTCGTGCATGGGAGCGTAGCTCAGTTTCAGTCACCCGGCAGCGGCCGTTGCGGTCGGACTCGGGTTGTTTTCGCTCTCGGCTGTGGCGGTCGCGTGCTGTTTGGTGAGTGTGCGCATTGCTACGTTGTTTTATTGTGGCGTGATGATTTGCAATCGACTATAATGGATCAACTTATACGGAAAGACACATTGAAATTGAGTTTCGACCCTCATTATGCACGACCCAAATCCTTTGCGGTTTAGTTATTTGTTAGAGACGTCATGAAAATCACTATTGATGATATGATTGGCATTCACCTATCTATCGTTAGCAGTTCGGTGTACCTAAAATTGTTGAAACCCGAGAAATGCGAAGAGGTCGTTCAATCTTGTGGAGGAGTGTTGAAGTTCCACCATTCTGACGGCAATGTTGGTGAAGTCAGAATTTCGCTTGCCGGTCTCCGAGTGAGAACTGTTCGCATATTTGAATTACCATTTGAAATTTCCGCTGACCAGATTAATGCCAAATTGAGGGAATATGGAACAGTCATCAGCAATACGGCAGAAAAGTGGTCGACTATGCATATTTTCCCGGTGCTAAAAGGTGTCCGTCAGGTGAAGATAGATATGTTAAAGCACATTCCGCCCTACATCACTGTGTGTGGCTACAGGGCCATAGTGCTTTATGACGGGCAGCCGAGAACTTGTGCGGAATGTGGGTCCACAGAACATATCCGTGCTCAGTGTGTCCAACGACGCATGGCGCAAATACCGGCCGGTGAGCCTGAGTTGCGCGGCCCGACGTCTACTTTGCCATTATCATACGTCGCCGCCGTCCGGGCTAATGTCACCTCGGAACCTAGTTTAGATGTTTCGCTAGAGGGTTTGCGCGCAGTGCACGAAGGCGCTACACCGATGGAAGCGAACGATGTACCGAATGTTCCTTCTTCACATACCCAGAAGGAGGGCAATACTCACTCGTAGCTGGGGCACCCACAGGACACCGAAAGTATTCCGGCGGGCGTACCGGTTCGAGACGACAAGTCCGACGTGGACCGGATGGAGTCGAACGAGATGGCTGGCCACCAGCCCCCGCGGTCTCCCAAATCTCAGAAGAAACGCCGGCTAGCACATCAAGGGGCAGAAGCAAAGGCGCCAATATTGCGTGAGAAGACGAACCACGTCAGGCAGAAACTGACTGAAGTGACTGACCCACCGTCGTCGGCAACCAGCAAAACGACAAGAAAATCTCGGACGGACGAATCAGACACTGATCACGGACGATTACCCTCAGGGGACCCTGCGGTGGCCGATACATTGGATCCGAACCCTATGCCTGAATGTTCCAAGCTCTCGGATTGCGATATGAACGCTGACAAGTTCGTGTGCGATTGGTCAGAAGACTTTGAAGAGGGTGGTCGGGAAGAAGATTTAGTACGGGATCGGCGCGGTATAGAGCATCCGTCATCAGAAGCTCAAGCAGATGTGTCCCACCAGCAACAAACGGCTACCGCCGGCGTCGGTGCAGTGGCTGATGACGCGGACTTCTTTTAGATGATATTCGCCATGAACATCAATAGTAGGCATATTGTCACCTAGACCTCTGATCTCATGACGTCTTTGCAAGCTTACCGCATTGCGACATTGAACATCAGTAAGATCAATAGCCCACTCAACTTAAAAAACCTTCAAGATTTTCTCTATGCCGCTGATATTGATCTCATTATGCTGCAGGAAGTGACCAATATTAACCTTGACCGTATCACAGGTTACAATGCCGTCGTTAATCCTGGAAGCACTGAACTAGGGACCGCGATCATGGCTAAGAAAGGGATAGTGATGTCACATATCGAACGCCTGGCGAATAGCAGAGGTATAGCGACTACTATCGATACTACCAGATTTATTAATCTCTACGCCCCTTCCCGTTGTGGGAGACGACGACAGAGAGCAGTTTTTTAAAGATGGCATTGTGCCACTTTTCACACCACCTTCAGACCAACTTATATTCGCTGGTGATTTTAACTGTGTACTCAATCCCAAAGACCAGACACCAAATTTCAATCCGTCCGCCGAGCTTCGCACCATCATTGAAGAGTTAAAATTAATAGAAATATGGGAGCATAGACACGGTGACAGGCCCGGATTCACATTCGTTACTGGTCACTCAGATAGCCGCGTCGATAGAATCTACGCATCAGCAAATATGAGGGAACATGTTTTGCAGGCAGAGCTATGGCCGACTGTCTTTACAGATCATGTGGCATATATATGTACCGTCAATTTAGCCAAACAAGGGACGTACAGGGCAAGGGGACCCTGGAAACTAAATGTAGCGCATTTAACAGAACCCGAGTGTCACACAGTCTTCCGCAACACGTGGGCAGAATGCGAACGTAAGTTTCCCGCGTACGACTCTGCCATTACGTGGTGGGTAAAATGTGCAAAACCCGCCTTAACAAAAGCGATGAAGAATTATTCCAGAGATCGACGTGCCTGGCTGAAGCAAACCCTGTAATTCTACTTTCAGTGTTTAAGGGATTTATATCGAGAAGATGCAACGGTAATAGCAAATCGTATGCATATCAAACGAATACAGGCTACGATTTTAACCCTGAAACGGAAGCAATTGGAAGGCTGTAAAGTCAGGACACGCCTGCAAAACGCCGTACAGGATGAAACGACATCAATGTATCATGTTATTCGCGAACAGAAAAGGGGGCACAGAAAATATTGACAGAACTGCACACTGCAGATGGTCGACACTTACACCAACAGCGCGACATACGAGACGAGATTTATAAACATTTCACAGCACAGTTAACGGAACACCCTGTGGATATAGCGGCGCAGCAAGCCCTCATGGCACGCAGTTTTGCGACATTGAGCACGGAAGAATCAGACGGCCTCGCTGCAGTAATAACTGACGATGAAGTAGCGGACGCCATTGGAGGGAGCCCACAGAATAAATCGCCTGGCCCCGACGGATTACCGGCCGAGTTTTATAGAACTTTTCGACACCATTTAGTTCCAAAGATGACCATGGTCTGTAATGATATCCTAAACGCTGGAGATGATATCCTAAGGGAATACTGTGAGGGCATAGTGGTATTGGTCCCCAAAACCCCAGCGGGCAAGACAGTCGACAATCTCCGACCGATTACATTACTTAATACGGATTATAAGATATTCGCGCGGGTCATGATGCAGCGGTTCAGTACGGTACTCAGTACTGTCACGGGGGCCTATCAAACGAGCGTTGGGAAAACTAGAAACATCCAGCAGACGTTAAGCGAATATAGAGATATCATAGCTTGTGACATCCGATGCGCTCTAGTCTCGCTAGATTTTGAAAAAGCATTCGATAAAGTCACTCATATCTTCTGTGCGCGATGGCAGCAATGAATTTTCCACGAAAAGTTATTGACACTGTTACACTCCTGCTGAGAAACGGAACATCCAAGATCTGTCTCATCGGACAACTAAGTAAACCTATTTCCATCACTAGGTCGGTACGATAAGGTTGCCCGCTGTCAATGGCTTTGTTTGCAGTTGCTCTTGAACTCTTGTTGTTCTCCCTGACGCAAGACATTCCGGGATTACGTATACATGGCCAGAAGATTGTCTGCCAGGCATTTGCGGATGACGTCAGTTTCGTGGTAACGAAAGGTGAAGACTTAGAACGCGCGTTTCAGCTGATAAACACTTATGAAGCCGCCTCAGGAGCGAAAGTCAACTGTAAAATGTCTGGCGTTATGGCACTTGGTAGGGGACTAGAACTTGGCAATAGCCGTTCACTAAAAAGGATGGCAACATTTAAATGTCTCGGCATTGAATACACGCGCAGCATCCGCTGCACGGCCGCTCTTAACTATAGGAGATTGTTGGCACAAATCCGGGCCGGCATACGGCAACATCATTTGCGAAATTTCAACGCCATACAAAGAGTGCATTTAGTCAATACTTACATCGTTTCAAAAGTCAATTATGTAGCGCAAATCCTCCCAATACCAAAAGTCATAGCACAACGCATGCTTGCGGTGCTCGGCCACTTTGTCAGTAGGGGACAAATTTTCAAAGTCGCATTTGAAACCTTGACGCTCCCCATGGGAAAGGGCGGCCTCAATCTGACTGATGTTTACCACAAAGCGAAAGCATTATATATCAGCAACGTGTATAAACAATGGCAACGATCACCACATTCCTTAACGGCCCTTCTTCTCCATGAAATTGCACCAGCCAGCATGACGCCTCCTGTCAACGTAAGTCACATCCCGACTGCATTTTGCCACTTTAGTAATTTTTTCCTAGACTACAGCTATGTTCAATGCACCATACCTGAGAATGATCTTTACAGGGTCAGAGCGCTTTACAGCAGCCTGACGGACAGTAAACCGCGGAACAGAATAGAAGTAAAGTATAAAGACTGCAATTGGGCAAAGATCTGGGAAAACATTTACGACGCACACTTACCATCGCAGGTGCGGTCTACGTGGTACATGGCGGTCAATAGGATCATACCGACAAATTCAAAGCTACACATGATTCACTTGGCCGACACTCCGAATTGCATTCACTGTACTTTACTAGATACCATCGAACATCGCTTTCTGTGCGACGATGTGAAGGACATCTGGATTCTCTTTGCACGGAAGCTCTCAAGTATGCTGCGTACTGCACCTAGGATGATTACTCCAGCTGGACTCCTCACTCCCGATGCCGTTCCATACCCCCCCGCAAAACGACGAGCAGTCAATTGGCTTCAAGGTCAGACGGTGTATTATATATTATCGGCGGCAGAAAAAAATAAAGAAGACTATTGGTTATACCTACTAACTCAACACCAGAAACTTCAACGAATAGACAAATATAGAGAAAAGTATGCTTCTTTCCTACTCCGAACATTAACGTAGAGAGATATTCATCCAGGGCGACGTTTGCAGTACGAAAATACTGCTGGATGGCCCCTTCAGAATTGTAATGGCCGCAACTGGGATTCGGATTGCCGGAATCGAACGGTCACGAATATGCGACGGACCGCCCCGACAGTGGTGACACTTTGGGGGGCGATGCCTCACCTGTCAACAGCAATACGAGACTGTTCTACAAGAACGCCGTGGAATTTCGGAGATCTAATATCCACATTAGAATTATTCTTTTCTTACTTATTTAGGAAGATTCGTTTATTTGCACAGAAGACGTGTTTCTTTTATGTTTGAATCTCCCATAAAAGAGGAAGAGAAGGTTTGTTCCTTCTTGCTGCGGAAGACTCCATCACCCTCCAGTTTATTTTCACATGTGCAGTCTTCCTTGGACGTTGTGATGAGTTACTCACATTCTCGCAGAAGATTTCATTTGTTTAATCCCCACATCCAATATAGTGGGTTAACCAACTATCCAAATGCATACTGAAGAGCATTAAACTGTTACACGAAAATTATTTAATTTAAACGGTGATTTTTTTATGGCGGAGAAGCATAGCCGATGAAGGCAATTTTGGCGAGCGTGAGAACGGGCTAGAAGGGGTGGATGGAGGCCCGAAAAAAAAAAAAAATTGGTAGAGCGTTCACTTTGCATGGAAAGGTCGCGGGTTCAAGCCTTGGCGCCTCCATGTTTTGTGGTCAGTGCATGGTAAGTGTTGGTCGCGGCGAACCTAAAAGCACGCAAGATGTTGCAAAGCCAACGTCACAGACTGATATGATGTATACTGACGTAAGGAGAGCAAGAAGTATGTGTGGGGACCGGCTGTTATCGACGTGTCATCGAGTGCAGATCTGTCTTAGGTATCACGGCTTAACCTCATTGAAGTGTAGAGAGCGGACAACACGTTCGTCTTACTCAGAGCGGTGTCCGAACACTATTTTCGACGTTATGCGTGCCACTTCTATTGTGGCCAACTACGATTCGATACAAAATGCATGAAACCTGAAAGACACCCTCACGGATACATAGAGAGTAGTGTTTGTCGCGGGATAATGGGAGTGCAAGGGTCTGTGACGTAGATATGGCTGTATGTAGCACCATTCAACGTGGGGGAGGGGTAGCTCAGATAGTAGAGAGCTCGTTAAGCGTGCGAGAGATACTGGGATCGATACCCACTGCCTACAGAATTTTTAACACACCTACATGCGCACCTTGGCATGCAAGTGGAATAATTCAAAGCCAGCAGATGTGTCTAGGCAGATACAAGCGAACGGTTAGAATCCACAATTGGCAAGCGTGCTGTTATTCGTGAACAGGAAGCCCCCTCCTCACACTCCTGCACTTAATGTAGAAACAGTACAAGTGTTCCCATACATTCTCAAGCCTTCGTCGGAAAGATCTGCCTTGCGCCGAGTTCACGTAAATCCCACAGCACATTCCCATTCTTTGCGTGCGGTCGGCTGTTACTGATGTTGCTAGTTGTGACTGCTGATGACAGATGTCGTAGCAATCACCTCATGGAGTGAGTTGTATGTTTTGCTATAGTCTGTCTCTGACAAGCAAGCACAGGTGACATAGGTGCGAACACAGGAAGCTTGCAGCCCCTCGCTGCGTGCAGACACCGAGCAGCCACACTAGCAGGGCGGCCTAGGCCGTAGGCGAAATGTGCTCATTCGCTTTGGCGCGACGTCGAAGTATAAATAAGGCTGTCACTAGCGTTAGCGTCGTGTTGTGTCGGAAATGTCGGCTGCATGGCTAAGTGCCAAGTTTGGGGAGCGTTTCGTAGTGTGCGCAGTGCAATGGAGACGCGGAAACTTGTTGTGGCCCAGTGTTTTGCAGTTGGACGACAAGAGGGGTACACCGTAGTAAAGAGCGGGGCACTGAGTTGACATGAACAATGGAGTGCACAATGGGGCTCGATTTGTGGTTGTTACCTCAGGTGCTGTGTGATTGTTGACAAGGAGTGAAAACGGAGCAATTTGTGACCGCCCTTTCAATTTAAGACGTTAAAAACAGACGGAATTTGCATTCGTAATACCAGAGCATCGGAACTACTTGGAACTCTTGTGTATATGAACGTGTCCGCGCCATTGTACTCTGGTCCCTTCACCACTACAAACCAACCAACCATCGTGTCCGTGCACATCAGAGTCGCAAAGAATGGAGAATAGCGCAGCTTAGTCGCGCATGGGAGCGTAGCTTAGTTGGTAGAGCGTTCGCTTTGCATGTGAAAGGTCCCGGGTTCAAGTTCCGGCGCCTCCATATTTTGTGGTCAGTGCATGGTAAGTGTTGGTCGCGGCGAACCTAAAGGCACGCAAGATGTTGCAAAGCCAGCGTCACAGGCTGATATGATGTATACTGACGTAAGGAGAGCAACATGTATGTGTGGGGACTGGCTGTTATTGAGGTGTCATCGAGTGCAGATCTGTCTTAGGTATCACGGCTTAACCTCAATGAAGTGTAGAGAGCAGACAACACGTTCGTCATACTCAGATCGGTGTCCGAACTCTAATTTCGTCGTTATGCGTGCCACTTTCATTGTGGCCAACTACGATTCGATACAAAATGCATGAAACCTGAAAGACACCCTCACGGATACATAGTAAGTAGTGTTTGTCTGCGGAATAATTGGAGTGCAACGGTCTGTGACTTTGATATGGCTGTATGTAGCTCAATTCGTCATAAGGGAGGCGTAGCTCAGATGGCGGTCTGCCTGCAGCGGCCGTGGCGTGCGGTTGTCTGTGCTCAGCGCTGCGGCCGGCTTGTTTACTTCTGCGGGGTAAGTCGCTCGCTAGCAGCGGTTACTCTTGCGTGTGATGAATGACGTTGATGAATCAGTGATGACACAAGCTATGAGGATAGATACTTTGAAGTTAACTTTCTATAATTCTTTTGCTCGATCAACCTCTTTCGAAATCGTGGATTTCCTCGAAGACGTGATGAAAATTGGAATCGATCAGATTATTGGTATACATTTGTCGATTTTGTCTAGCATAGTTTATATCAAGATGAGAGATGCCGATTTTTGTGACAAAATTGTTGACTCCTTCAGTTCCGGTTTGAAGTTTAAGCATAATGATGGCAATGTGGGTGCAGTTACTGTTTCCCACGCAGAGCTTGGACTTCGAACAATTCGCATTTTTGAACTACCCTTTGAGGTACCAGCCGATCAGATAAATGTTGCGATATCGCCATATGGCAAAGTTTTGAGTAACTTTGCTGAACGTTGGTCTCCGGCTCATAAATATCCGGTGTTGAATGGCGTCAGGCAGCTTAAAGTAGACTTGCAACGACACATTCCGTCGTACGTCACGGTTTGTGGGTACCGTGCAGTCGAAATGTATGATGGCCAACCTAGGACATGTGCCCGATGTAACTCGACGGAACATGTGCGTGCGGAATGTTTACAGCTTCGTGTAGTTCAACTTCCAACCGGAGAGAGTCTTCGCCCTCTCGTAATGTCAACATTACCGGCATCGTACGTGTCGGTTGCCCGCGGTGAGCCGGGAATACATCCGATTCGTGATCCAGCTGCCGGATCCAGTCTCGTAGTTAATGTACGATCACCGGACACTCCAGTCACGTCCGGGATGGCTGTTTCTGAAACCCATGACACTAACAGGACCAGTGAGACGGCGATAGAACAACCCATACAGGGTGCTGAGTTAACGGAGGTATCCCTGGCTCCTGCTACCATGTCCGAACAAGTCACTGAAACGATGCCGTACTCTGACGCAGTAATACGCGGTAATAAATCTCCGAAGAAAAATAAAAAACGGAGGATGTCTCATCAAGGTGCGGAAGATACAGCACCGAGCTTGAGGGGGAAAAGCAAAAGTAATCGGCCAGAATTTAAAAGAAGGACCAGCTGACGCTGTCACCTCGACTTCCCGCTCACGGGACACACCACGATCTGACAACACCGTGTCGGAGCCTCCCGCGACGTCCGACAGCAGACAAGATGAGACGCCGATTCAGCACACTGAGTCACCGGATACGAATCCACCAGTTCCTGAACCAGTAGGCACCCTTTCCTCTCCTAATTGGGCAGACGAGTGCGAAACGAATGAAGATGATGTAGAGATGCAGGAGGATTCAACACCCGCGACTGGCTCCTTGCCCCCTCTCTCAGCAGTTGATGGAAGGAAAGTCCACGTGGCCATGGCTACTCAAACGACCGAAACTGTCAGCGCCTCCAATTGACAGCTAGCTGACGTATCCTAACGTCTACTCCTTTCGTACGGTACATCAATGACCACCTTGCTGGCCTACAAGATCCTGACTCTCAATATCAATAAGATACGTAGCGATTTGAATCTGAAAAACTTACAAGACTTGTTATACGCAGCTGACATAGATATAGCAATGCTTCAGGAAGTGAGTGATATCGAGTTAGACCACATAGCCGGGTATAACGCGTTCATAAACCCTGGGGACGGTTTCGAACTTGGAACAGCATTACTCTTAACAGAAGGGATCATTGCAAATTGTGAGGCAAAACTTGTGACCGGCAGAGGGATAGCAGTAACTGTCAATAACATAAGACTGATTAATATTTACGCACCTTCTGGGTCCAGTAATAGGCAACGCCGTGCAAAATTTTTCCGCCACGAGATCCTTCCCCTCTTCGGGACCAACTACACTGATGTCATTTTTGGCGGAGATTTCAATTGTGTGCTTAGTCAAATACACTCCTGGAAATTAAAATAAGAACACCGTGAATTCATTGTCCCAGGAAGGGGAAACTTTATTGTCACATTCCTGGGGTCAGATACATCACATGATCACACTGACAGAACCACAGGCACATAGACACAGGCAACAGAGCATGCACAATGTCGGCAGTAGTACAGTGTATATCCACCTTTTGCAGCAATGCAGGCTGCTATTCCCCCATGGAGACGATCGTAGAGATGCTGGATGTAGTCCTGTGGAACGGTTTGCTATGCCATTTCCACCTGGCGCCTCAGTTGGACCAGCGTTCGCGCTGGACGTGCAGACCGCGTGAGACGACGCTTCATCCAGTCCCAAACATGCTGAATGGGGGACAGATCCAGAGATCTTGCTGGCCAGGGTAGTTGACTTACACCTTCTAGAGCACGTTGGTTGGCACGGGATACATGCGGGCGTGCATTGTCCTGTTGGAACAGCAAGTTCCCTTGCCGGTCTAGGAATGGTAGAACGATGGGTTCGATGACGGTTTGGATGTACCGTGCACTATTCAGTGTCCCCTCGACGATCACCAGAGGTGTACGGTCAGTGTAGGAGATCGCTCCCCACACCATGATGCCGGGTGTTGGCCCTGTGTGCCTCGGTCGTATGCAGTCCTGATTGTGGCGCTCACGTGCACGGCGCCAAACACGCATACGACCATCATTGGCACCAAGGCAGAAGCGACTCTCATCGCTGAAGACCACACGTCTCCATTCGTCCCTCCATTCACGCCTGTCACGACACCACTGGAGGCGGGCTGCACGATGTTGGGGCGTGAGCGGAAGACGGCCTAACGGTGTGCGGGACCGTAGCCCAGCTTCATGGAGACGGTTGCGAATGGTCCTTGTCGATACCCCAGGAGCAACAGTGTCCCTAATTTGTTGGGAAGTGGCGGTGCGGTCCCCTACGGTATTGCGTAGGATCCTACGGTCTTGGCGTGCATCCGTGCGTCGCTGCGGTCCGGTCCTAGGTCGACGGGCACGTGCACCTTCCGCCGACCACTAGTGACAACATCGATGTACTGTGGAGACCTCACGCCCCACGTGTTGAGCAATTCGGCGGTACGTCCACCCGGCCTCCCACATGCCCTCTCAACTGCACATACGGTTCACGTCCACGCTGTCGCGGCATGCTACCAGTGTTGAAGACTGCGATGGAGCTCCGTATGCCACGGCAAACTGGCTGACACTGACGGCGGCGGTGCACAAATGCTGCGCAGCTAGCGCCATTCGACGGCCAACACCGCGGTTCCTGGTGTGTCCGCTGTGCCGTGCGTGTGATCATTGCTTGTACAGCCCTCTCGCAGTGTCCGGAGCAAGTATGGTGGGTCTGACACACCGGTGTCAATGTGTTCTTTTTTCCATTTCCAGGAGTGTAGATCAAACTCCGCACTTTAATCGGTGTGTCGAATTAGAACAGATCATTCAAGAACTCCGCTTAACTGACACCTGGACGTCCACGCGCGGAATGGCAGTGGATTTTACACATGTCACCAGTCATTCGGCAAGTAGGTTAGATAGAATTTACATATCGTGTAATTTAAAGCAACACCTCCTACACACCGAAATATGGCCTACTGTATTTTCCGACCGTGCTGCCTATATCTGTACCGTCAACATGAAACAACAGGAAACCTACCGGAGTCGAGGGTTATGGAAGTTCAACATCGCACATTTGCAAGATACTGCATGTCGAGAAGCCTTCCTGTCCACTTGGACGGTATGTGAAAGTAAATTCAATTCCTACAACTCCGCGATCGAGTGGTGGCTCCAATGCGCCAAACCTCAAATTAGGAAAACTTTAATGATTTACTCCCGTTAGAAACATAAGTGGCACAAACGGACGATGGAATTTTACTTTCAGTGTCTTCGGGAGTTATATAAATTTGACGCGACCGTTATCGGCAATTTTACACAGATCAAAAGAATTCAGGCAAAACTTTTAACACTGCAACGGAAACAGTTGGAAGGTTTTCAAGTTCGGGCGCGAGTTCCTACGACGGTGTAAGAAGAAGATGCTGCCATGTATCACATGTTACGTGAAAGTCGACGAGGCCGTCGGAAAATCATTACACAGATCCGAACCAGCACCGGTGCCATAGTTACTAAACAAAGTGCAATCATGAGTGCGATTGAAGAGTACTATCGAGACCTGATGTCCAATAAAATAACAGATGATACCGTGTTTGCGGATTTTACGACAAATTTATCACGGAGACTCGGCCCCACAGAGGCAAATCAGCTTATTACAGAGGTGACAGAAGATGAATTAACAGACATTATCCTACGGAGTCCGAAAAATAAATCTCCAGGTTCGGACGGCATACCTGCAGAAGTATATCAAACCCTCTGGCCGCAGATGAAATCGAAACTACTTGCAATATGTAACGAACTCATGAACCCATGTAACGTTATTCCGCAGGAATTTCGACAGGGAATTGTTGTTTTACTGCCCAAGACCCCGTGCAGTGACAACCCAACAAACCTGAGACCTCTCACATTGTTAAATAGTGATTATAAACTATTCGCCCGTGTCCTCAGCGAACGGCTCAAAAATGTCATGACCACAATCACAGGACAGTATCAAACGAGTGTTGGTAGAAATAGATCTATTTACCACACGCTCACGGATTACAGAGATGTGATAGCCGTAGCGGAGGCCTGCAAATTAAAATGCGACCTCTTAATGATAGACTTTGAAAAAGCATTCGACAGTGTGAGCCACCGGTTCCTTTTCCACGTCATACGAGAATTGGGATTTCCGCACCAGTTCACCCAAGTAATCGACAATATGATCCGTAATAGTACTTCGCGAATCCAAATTAATGGTCGCCTCAGTGGTGCGATTGATATCGCGTGTTTGGTGAGGCAAGGCTGTCCGATGTCGATTGCTCTCTTTGCCATCGCCATAGAACCTGTGCTTGCTACGCTAACTGAACGTTTGCAGGGATTGGAAATCAATAGACAGAAGATTGTGTGCTGTGCGTACGCAGATGATGTCGGCTTTCTTGTCGTGAACGCGCAGGAAGTGAGGTCCTCACTTGAAATACTTCAACGATATGCGGCGGCATCAGGGGCGAAGGTGAACTGGCAAAAATCTGGAATCATGAATGTCGGACGGGGAATACATTTCCCCAACCATGCCCGATTACGGGAACTTACCAGTATACAGTGCTTAGGACTTGAGTTTCGCCGGAAGATACAGAATACCATTGCTGTAAATTATAGAGCTTTACTTCACAAGGTTAGGGCATGTGTGCAACAGCATAGCATGAGGCAACTGAATGCTCTCCAAAAAGTTGAACTGGTCAACACCTATATCGTCTCGAAGATCAACTATGTAGCCAAAGTGTTGCCTTTTCCCAGTGGCATTGCGCATAGAATGCTGTCCGCTCTAGGCCATTTCGTGACCACAGGCAATATCTTCAAAGTTAAATTTGTTACGTTGACGCTCCCTACTCGGAAGGGCGGATTAAACCTCACTGATGTTTACAAGAAGGCACAGGCGCTCTATCTAAGCAGTATGTATAAGCTGTGGACAAAATCTCCACATTGTCTCACTGCTCACCTGCTCAACGAAATCTCACCGGCGGACCTCAACCCCCCGATTGATGTACATCATATTCCACACGACCTTTACCATTTAAAATACTTCCTTTTGGAATATAGTTATGCTCGACAAAGAACTCCGGAGAAGGAAATAACGGTGGTGAAGCAATTGTATAAGACTTTGATCGAGTCCACATCCCGGAATAACATCGAAGACAAATATCCAGCTCACAATTGGCGGGTCATTTGGGATAATATTCATTCACGACATTCACCGTCTCACGTGCGAGCGTCTTGGTATCTAACGGTGAACCGTAAAATAGCAACCAATGCCAGGCTCCATTCCATTCATCTGGCCGATTCACCCTTATGCAACATATGCCGGGTACAAGATAGCGAGGAACACAGATTTGTCTGCGAAGCAGTGCGAGATGTTTGGGCGGTCATACGACAGTTGTTGGTCAGCATCACTAGAACATGCCCTGCAAACATAACGCCAGCCAACTTCCTCACTCCGGAGGTAGTGCCTTACCCGCAGACCAAACGAAATTCAGGAAACTGGCTTAAAGGCCACACAGTTTACTACCTTTTAAATGTGAACGAAACGAGTAAAGAAGACTTTCTTCTGTATTTAATGATACAGCACCACCGACTGCAGAAGACTAAAAGCTATAAAGCTAATTTTGCAAACTTTTTAAGCCACACAATCATTTCACAGCCAATATAGGATGGAGTGCTTACAGCCATTTTCCGACATGGTGGATTCCACTCTCCTTTCGGCCGCCCCGAGTGAAGACCAAAGACGTTAGTGCGGTGACGAATTTACGAGTGTGTCATCTTGATAATTCGTCGGATTCAGAAAATAACAGCTTGTTTGATGTAGCGCGTTACGTCTCAATGGCGGATGCCTTTCACAGAAATGCAGTTCCTAGTTTTTTTTATTATAACATAAGATACGATAGAGAGAACAACGGTAAAAGAATTTTAATTTATTTTGTTCATCAATTACTAACTTTGATTGAGGAGCGAGATGCAATCATGAGGTGCAAAATGCACGGATTTCCCTGTTCTGCTGCATACATATGAAATGGACATAATTAATTTATACTGCATTTGGAAGCACCATTTCGTCTTCGGAATTTTTTCTGTTTTACTGTTACCGGCGGTGGAGTCAAGCCGCAGTTTTCTTTATTTCGCAGAAGAGGTAGGGTGACATGGTGACAGTTACGGTGGGAGACATTGTGGCCAGGCCTCGGATTGCACGACCCCTGCCCACTTTGCCTCTCCCTGCCTGTTTACCGCATTTTACACACACAAAAAAAAAGATAACAAAAGAAAATTTAAACAAAAAAAAGTTGATAAAAAGTTCGCTTTGCATGTGAAAGGTCCCGGGTACAAGAACCGGCGAAAAAAAAACAAACGAAAAAGACAAAAAAATAGAAAAAAAAGTGGCTAGGATACCTGGCATTCACCCAGGAGGGCCGGGTTCGATTCCCGGAACCGGAATGGAATTATTGCAGAACAAATCACGACAAGTTTTGAGAAAAAAAAAGTTGTAGAGCACTGGTCTAGTAAACCAGGGGATGTGAGTTCCATCCTCAAGGAGGAAGACGAATTTTGGAAATCAGGTGCGTATCAAAAAAAAAAAAAAGATGGTAGAGAACACGCTTAGCATACAAGAGGTACCGGTATCGATTCACAGCGCCTCCAGAATTTTTAACACACCTACAAACGAACCTTCGCGTGCAAGTGGAATAATTCACAGCCCGCAGATGTGTCTAGGCAGATACAAGCGTACGATTAGCATCCACAATTGGCAAGCGTGCTGTTATTCGTGCGCAGGAAGCACCCTCCTCCCACTCCTGCACTTAATGTAGAAACAGTACAAGTGTTCCCATATGATTCTCAAGCCTACGTCGTTAAAGACCTGCCTTGCGCCGAGTTCACGTAAATTCCACTGCACATTCCCATTCTTAGCGTGCGGCTTCTGCTACTGGGGTTGCTAGTTGTGACTGCTGATAACAGATGCCGTAGCAATTAACTCATGGAGTGAGTTGTATGTTTTGCGATAGTCTAACTCTGACAAGCAAGCTCAGGTGACATAGGTGCGAACACAGGAAGTTTGCAGCCCCTCGCTGCCTGCAGACACCGAACAGCCAGACTAGGAGGGCGGCCTAAGCCGTAGGCGAAATGTGCTCATTCGCTTTGGCGCGACATCGAAGTATAAATAAGACTGTCACTAGCGCGAGCGTCGTGTTAAGTCGGAAAAGTCGGCTGCATGTGCGAGTGCTAAGTTTGGGGAGCGCTTCGTAGTGTGCGCAGTGCAATGGAGACGCGGAAACTTGTTGTGGCCCAGTGTTTAGCAGTTGGACGCCAAGAGTGATACACAGTAGTAAAGAGCGAGGCACTGAGTTGGCATGAACAATGGAGTGCACAATGGGGCTCGAGATGTGCTTGTTACCTCAGGTGCTGTGTGATTGTCGACAAGGAGTAAAAACGGAGCAATTTGTGACCGCCCTTTCAATTTAAGACGTTAAATACAGACGGAATTTGCATTCGCAATACCAGAGCATCGGAACTACTTGGAACTCTTGTGTATATGAACGTGTCCGCGCCATTGTACTCTGGTCCCTTCACCGCTACAAACCAACCAACCATCGTGTCCGTGCACATCAGAGTCGCAAAGAATGGAGAATAGCGCAGCTTAGCCGTGCATGGGAGCGTAGCTCAGTTGGCAGAGCGTTCACTTTGCATGTGAAGGGTACCGGATTCAAGCTCCGTCGCCTCCATGTTTAGTGGTCAGTGCATGGTAAGTGTTGGTCGCGGCGAACCTAAAGGCACGCAAGATGTTGCAAAGGCAGCGTCACAGACTGATATGATGTATACTGTCATAAGGAGAGCAAGATGTATGTGTTCGGACCGGTTGTTATCGAAGTGTCATCGAGTGCAGATCTGTCTTAGGTATCACGACTTAACCTCATTGAAGTGTAGAGAGCGGACAACACGTTCGTCTTACTCAGGGTGGTGTCCGAACTCTATTTTCGACGTTATGAGTGCCGCTTTCAATCTGGCTAACTACGATTCGATACAAAATGCACGAAACCTGAAAGACACCCTCACGGATACATATAGAGTAGTGTTTGTCTGCGGAATAAAGGGATTGCAAGGGTCTCTGACGTTGATATGGCTGTATGTAGCATCATTCATCATGGGGGAGGCGTAGTTCAGATGGTAGAGAGCTCGCTTAGCATACAAGAGGTACTGGTATCGATACCCAGCGCCTCCAGAATTTTTAACACACCTACATGCGCACCTTGACATGCAAGTGGAATAATTCACAGCCAGCAGATGTGTCTAGGCAGATACAAGCGAACGATTAGCATCCAAAATTGGCAAGCGTGCTGTTTTTCGTGCGCAGGAAGCACTCTCTTCCCACTCCTGAACTTAATGTAGAAACAGTACAAGTGTTCCCATTAGATTCTCAAGCCCACGTCGGAAAGATCTGCCTTGCGCCGAATTCACGTAAATCCCACTGCACATATCCATTCTTAGCGTGCGGTCGGCTGCTACTGGTGTTGCTAGTTGTGACTGCTGATAACAGATGCCGTAGCAATCAACTCATGGAGTGAGTTGTATGTTTTGCGATAGTCTGTCTCTGACAAGCAAGCACAGGTGACATAGGTGCGAACACAGGAAGCTTGCAGCCACTCGTTGCCTGCAGACACCGAGCAGCGACACTAGGTGGGCGGCCTAAGCCGTAGGCAAAATGTGCTCATTCGCTTTGGCGCGACGTCGAAGCATAAATAAGGCTGTCACTAGCGTGAGCGTCGGAAAAGTCGGCTGCATGGGTGAGTGCCAAGATTGGGGATCGTTTCGTAGTGTGCGCAGTGCAATGGAGACGCGGAAACTTGTTGTGGCCCAGTGTTTTGCAGTTGGACGACAAGAGTGGTACACAGTAGTAAAGGGCGAGGCATTGAATTGGCATGAACAATGGAGTGCACAAAGGGGCTCGAGATGTGCTTGTTACCTCAGGAGCTGTGTGATTGTCGACAAGGAGTGAAAACAGAGCAATTTGTGACCGCCCTTTTAATGTAAGACGTTAAGAACAGACGGAATTTGCATTCGTAATACCAGAGCATCGGAACTACTTGGAACTCTTGTGTATATGAACGTGTCCGCGCCATTGTACTCTGGTCCCTTCACCGCTAGAAACCAACCAACCATCGTGTCCGTGCACATCAGAGTCGCAAAGAATGGAGAATAGCGCAGCTTAGTCGTGCATGGGAGCGTAGCTCAGTTGGTAGAGCGTTCGCTTTGCTTGTGAAAGGTCCCGCGTTCAAGCTCCGGCGATTCCATATTTTGTGGTCAGTACATGGTACGTGTTGGTAACGGCGAACCTAAAGGCACGCAAGATGTTGCAAAGCCAGCGTCATAAACTGATACGATGTATACTGACGTAAAGAGAGCAAGATGTATGTGTGTGGACCGGCTGTTATCGAGGTGTCATCGAGTGCAGATCTGTCTTAGGTATCACGGCTTAACCTCATTGAAGTGTGGAGAGCGGACAACACGTTCGTCTTACTCAGAGCGGTGTCCGAACTCTATTTTCGACGTTATGCGTGCCACTTTCATTGTGGCCAACTACGATTCGATACAAAATGCACGAAACCTGAAAGACACCCTCACGGATACATAGAGAGTAATGTTTGTCTGCGGAATAATGGGAGTGCAAGGGTCTGTGGAGTTAATATGGCTGTATGTAGCACCATTCGTCATGGGGGAGGCGTAGCTCAGATGGTAGAGAGATCGCTTAGCATGCTAGAGGTACTGGTATCGATATCCAAAGCCTCCAGAATTTTTAACACACCTACATGCGCACCTTGGCATGCAAGTGGAATAATTCACAGCCAGCAGATGTGTCTAGGCAGATACAAGAGAACGATTAGCGTCCACAATTGGCAAGCGTGCTGTTATTCGTGCGCAGGAAGCTCCCTCCTCCCACTCCTGCACTTAATGTAGAAACAGTTCAAGTGTTCCCATAAGATTGTCAAGCCTATGTCGGAAAGATCTGCCTCGCTCCGAGTTCACGTAAATCGCACTGCACATTCCCATTCTATGCGTGCGGTCGGCTGCTACTGGTGTTGCTAGTTGTGACTGCTGATAACAGATGCCGTAGCAATCAACTCATGGAGTGAGTTGTATGTTTTGCGATAGACTGTCTCTGCCAAGCAAGCACAGGTGACATAGGTGCGAACATAGGAAGCTTGCAGCCCCTCGCTGCCTGCAGACACCGAGCAGCGACACTAGGTGGGCGGCCTAAGCCGTAGGCGAAATGTGCTCATTCGCTTTGGCGCGACGTCCAAGTATAAATAAGGCTGTCACTAGCGTGAGCGTCGTGTTAAGTCGTTACAGTCGGCTGCATGGGTGAGTGCCAAGTTTGGGGAGCGTTTCGTAGAGTGCGCAGTGCAATGGAGACGCGAAACTTGTTGTGGCCCAGTGTTTTGCAGTTGGACGACAAGAGTGGTACACAGTAGTAAAGAGCGAGTCACTGATTTGGCATGAACAATGGAGTGCACAATGGGGCTCGAGATGTGCTTGTTACCTCAGGAGCTGTGTGAATGTCGACAAGGAGTGAAAACAGAGCAATGTGTGACCGCCCTTCCAATTTAAGACGTTAAGAACAGACGGAATTTTCATTCGTAATACCAGAGAATCGCAAGTACTTGGAACTCTTGTGTATATGAACGTGTCCGCGCCATTGTACTCTGGTCCCTTCACCGCTACAAACCAACCAACCATCGTGTCCGTGCACATCAGAGTCGCAAAGAATGGAAAATAGCGCAGCTTAGTCGTGCATGGGAGCGTAGCTCAGTTGGTAGAGTGTTCGCTTTGCATGTGAAAGTTTCCGCGTTCAAGCTCCGGCGCCTCCATGTTTAGTGGTCAGTGCATGGTACGTGTTGGTCGCGGCGAACCTAAAGGCACGAAAGATGTTGCAATGGCAGCGTCACAGACTGATATGATGTATACTGACGTAAGGAGAGCAAGATGTACGTGTGGGGACTGGCTGTTATCGAGGTGTCATCGAGTGCAGATCTGTCTTAGATATCACGGATGAACCTCATTGAAGTGCAGAGAGCTGACAACACGTTCCTCTTACTCAGAGCGGTGTCCGAACTTTATTTTCGACGTTATGCGTGCCACTTTCATTGTGGCCAACTACTATTCGATACAAAATGCACGAAACCTGAAAAACATCCTCACGGATACATACAGAGTCGTGTTTGTCTGCGGAATAATGGGAGTGCAAGGGTCTGTGACGTTGATATGGCTGTATGTAGCACCATTCGTCATGGGGGAGGCGTAGCTCAGATGGTAGAGAGCTCGCTTAGTATGCTAGAGGTACTGGTATCGATATCCAGCGCCTCCAGCATTTTTAACACACCTACATGCGTACCTTGGCATGCAAGTGGAATAATTCACAGCAAGCAGATGTGTCTAGGCAGGTGCATGCGAACGGTTAGCATCCACAATTGGCAAGCGTGCTGATATTCGTGCTCAGGAAGATCCCTCCTCCCACTCCTGTACTTAATGTAGAAACAGTACAAGTGTTCCCATAAGATTCTCAAGCCTACGTCGGAAAGATCTGCCTTGCGCCGAGTTCACGTAAATTCCACTGCACATTACCATTGTTTGCGTGAGGTCGGCTGCTACATGTGTTGCTAGTTGTGACTGCTGATAACAGATGCCGTAGCAATCAACTCATGGAGTGAGCTGTATGTTTTGCGATAGTCTGTCTCTGACAAGCAAGCACAGGTGACATAGGTGCGAACACAGGAAGCTTGCAGCCCCTCGCTGCCTGCAGACACCGAGAAGCCACACTAGGAGGGCGGCCTAAGCCGTAGGCGAAATGTGCTCATTCGCTTTGGCGCGACGTCGAAGTATAAATAAGGCTGTCACTAGCGTGAGCGTCGTCATGCCAGCAGCAGCAGCAGCAGCAGCAGCAGCAGCAGCAGCAGTAGTAGTTCCAGCAGTTCCACCAGCTCCGGCAGCGCAGGCACCAGTGTCAGCAGCAGCAGCAGCAGCAGCAACAGCAGCAGTTCCAGTAGCGGTTCCCGTCGCAGTCTAGCAGTTCCAGCAGTCCCGAAAGTTCCGGCAGCGATGGCACCAGTGTCAGCAGCAGCAGCAGCAGCCGCCGCCCCCGCAGCGCGACTCCTGTCGCCGGTGCAGCCCTTCCTGCTCCCCGTTCTCGTCGCCGGCTGACGCAGTCTGCCCTGTTCGTCGTCATCGCCGACGCCTCCGCCAGCCCGCCGCCGAGCCCGTCTTCCTCCGCCCCCGCAGCAACAGGGCGGGGCCCCGGACCCCGCTCCCCACCGTCGCAGCAGCAGCCGCCGCCGCCGTCTTCGCCTTCCTGGACTTGTGCAGTGTAGTGTAGTGTTCGTCTTCATCCTCGTCTTCGTTGTCTGTCATCCTTGGTGTTTCTTTTTCCCTCATCCCGTTCAGTTGTTTCATCTCACCATGACCACCCCTACCACCACCGCAACTATCACAGCCATAGCTTACACCTCCCCCTCAGCAGCTGCCACCACCATTACTTGGTGTGCTCAAACACCCCCCGCCCCCTACATCCCACCCCTCCTCACCCTTCCCTCCCCAGCTCCCTTTGTCGCTCTTTTTCCCCCAACCACCTCACCTGACCCCTTCCCTCCACTCCCTCACGCCACTTCATCCTCTCATGCAGCCCCCGAAAGGGTTGTGGCTTGGAGAGCGACCACCCATGCCGCACCTTCACCAGCTCCAGCACCAGCACCAGCACCTGCGCCCGCACCTGCATCATCTGCAGCACCGGCCCCAGCACCACTGCCGGGACCTGCCTCCTCCCACCATCTCCCGGTTGCTCCTGTACCCCACCCCTCTTCCCATCCTGTAAAACGTCCAAGTGGCACCCCTGCCTACTCCACTCCCAAGAAATCACAGCCCCTTCCCCCACCTCCCCCCAAAGATGCCATGGATGTCTCCCTGCCCGCCCCTTCTACCGCTTCCTCTACCACCCCCTCCTACAGATACATCCTTTCCCATCCAGATCCCTCTCTCCTGGAGGCCCGCAACCTCACCTTGCTCCTCCGCCAACACTTTACTGGCGCCCCTATCTCCCTTCTCACCCCCCGTAGGGACTCCGTCCTTATCACCTCCTCTAGCCCCACCCTCCACACCGACATCCTATCCCGCATCCCCATTACCCGCTTCGGCCCCAATGCTTCTCTCGCCCCTGCTCCTTCCTCTTCCTCCTCCCATCAACCCCAACCCCCACGTCGCCCGCCAACCCTCACCGCCGTGATCCCTCGGCTTAGTCCGGCGATCACGGAGGAGGAGGTGTTGGCAGAGCTTAAGGCGCATCCCTACCTCGATGTTCGTGCTGTTCGCCGGATCCACAACCCTGCCGGCCCCACCCGCCTAATGCGGGATTTTTCTGAACACGCTCCTTCGATCGACCTTCTCCTTAAGGAGGGTGCCCTCTTCTTCCACCGCCGCTTCAAGGTCGACCCTTCCCGCTCCCCTCCCCAGTCCATCCGATGCCAGAGGTGCCTGCGCTATAATGCACACCCAACGTCTGAGTGCCGCGAGGCCCCTGTCTGCCCGCACTGCAAGCAAGCGCACTTCCTCCGGCAGTGCCCCAACCATCGGTCCCCTCATCCTGCAACACCTGTAACCTCCCTCACCCCATATACTCCCAGAAATGCAAGGCTCGACCAGCCCCTTCCATTCCTGAACTCACCTTCCCTGTCCGCCATCTGGATGACCCTACCCCCTCTGGTAACTCCCTTCGTCCCCACCCCCCCACTGCCGAGGACATCAACCGCTTTGTCACCATTGTCCTCCAAAACGTCCATTCTTTTCAGCGCCCCCACACCCTCCAGCAGATATCCCTCGCCGCACACTCCGTGTTCCATCTCAATACCTATGCCACCTACTCCCATAACCAGGCCCACTTAACCTACTCCCGACTTGACACCCTCGTCTAAATTCCCATCATGGCGCAACAGCACCGTATCTTGTTCAATAACATCCGCTCCCTTCCTGTCAACAAGAACCTCCTTCTGCATACGCTCACGACCCATCGCGTAGATGCCTTCCTCCTGAAAGAAACCTTTCTCCAACCCCACATCACCGTCCACACCTCCCCCCACCTCCTTCATCACTCCGACAATTCCCTCCCAATAGCGCATGGTGGAGTCGCCATTGGCCACCACCGCCAGATCCATGTTCGGCTCCAACCCCTCCTTCCTGACCCCACAGAACATCTGATCCTCAGCCTCTTCTTCCCCGGCCTCACCATTACCTGTGCCACCATTTATGTCCGCTCCACTGCCCCTATTCCTTTCGACTTCCTTTCCCACATCGACCGTACCTTATCCTCCTACGTGATTGCCGTCGACCTTAACATCCATAGTCGCTCCGCTGCCCAGCTACAGCGGTGGCATCAGTTCCTCGCCACCCTCCAAGGAGATGTCCTTCCTCTTCCCCAACACACTTGCCCTGAATCCAATACCACTCCCGATGTTGTCCTGGCCTCCCCCAACCTCCTTGGCCGCATAGCGGTGGACGTCCTTGATCCTATTGGCAGTGACCATCTCCCTGTCCTCCTTAACATATCTGACGGTCGTCGCCCCCGTCCCGACCCTCGCCTTGACCCACCCCCCAAGTATGTCCATGATTTCTCCCGTGCCGACTGGAATGCCTACCGGGATACCCTTACTGCCTGAGTCGATAGCCACCCCCTCACCTACCACCAACCTGATGACATCACCCATGCCGCGTCCTTTCTCCAGCAGACCTTGTCTGAGGCCGTGGAGGCCCACATCCCTACCATCGCTATCCACCCACACAGTCCCACTTTACCCACACAGGCCGTTCTCCTCCTTCGAGAATCCCGTCGTCTTTACCGTGCCTTCCTTCTTCCTTCACACGTGTGAACGGGACACACTACGACGCCACCGGCAACTCCAGAGACACATCCGGAACTTGCTCGCGGCTAAGAAACGCCGGGACTGGCGACAGACATGCACCCGTCTTAATGCTCCCCTACCTCTTAACTCGTCCAAGTACTGGTCTGCCTTCCGCCGCCTTACCGGATCTAAAACCCCCCTTACTATCCTCTCCTCCATAATGACCGTCCCTTTCCTGACAACCTTAGTAAGGCCAACAATTTAGCCTCCTACCTCACGGATATCTTTACCATCCCTGACGATCCCCAGTTCGATTATTCCCTCTTCCCCGATGTCTGCAATCGAACTGACACCTCTGTCCCTCCACTCGCACCTGGCTTCCTATACTTGGACAACATTACACACACCGAACTCAATACCCCTATCACTACTCAAGACATCTTAGATCTACTCCGCACCAAACGCAACACCGCTCCTGGTCACGACCGTGTTACTTACCGTCACCTCCGTGAAGCTCCCGCCTCCTTCCTCTACACCCTGGCCAGACTGTACAATGTGGTCTTGTCCACCGGCTTCTACCCCGACCTGTGGAAAACCTCCCGGATCCTGATGTTCCTCAAACCTGATAAACCACCTTCCGCTGTCTCCTCCTACCGTCCTATAAGCCTTACCTCGGTCTTCAGCAAGGTCCTGGAATCCATTCTTACCCGCCGCATCCACCAGCACCTCCACCAGCACCGCTTCCTTCCCTCCACCCAATGTGGCTTTCGGCCATCCTTCTCTGCCGATGACCTTCTCCTTCACCTCACTCACCTCCTCTCAGAACAACTCAACTCCCGTCGCTCTGCCATCTTCCTCTCCCTCGACCTTAAACGCGCATATGACCATGTATGGCATTCTGGTCTCCTCTTCAAGCTCCAAACCTTTGCCCTTCCCATCAACTACGTCCGTCTGGTCGCCTCCTTCATTTCCCACCGTCCTTCCTATGTCACCATCCACAACACGGATTCCTACACCTTCTACCCCTCCGCCAGTGTGCCCCAAGGCTCCGTCCTTTCCCCTCTTCTTTACCTTCTTTATACGGCGGACATGCCTCCGCCTGCGCCCCCTCTACACCTTCTCCAGTACGCCGATGACACCGCCTTCCTTGCCCTCACCCCCACCCTGCAACGCTCCCAGCACCTTCTCCAATCCCATCTTGACCGGTTCACCTCTTGGTGTAACCAGTGGTTGCTCAAGGTCAATCCTTCCAAGACCCAGCCAATCATGGTAGGCAAAACCACCCCTTCCTTCCGTCTCCTTGATTTCTATCTTACCATTTATGGCCGTCCTATTAACCTCACCCCCACCCTCACGTACCTTGGCGTCACCCTTGATCGTCTCCTCTCCTGGACCCCTCATCTCCGGACAATCCAAGCCAAGGCACGCTCCCGACTCCGCCTCCTCAAGCTCCTCTCTGGCCGCACATGGGGTCTGGACCCGTCCACCGTCCTCCACACCTATAAATCCTTCCCCCACGCAGATCCTCTATGACCTCATCCCCTTCCCACACCTCCTCCTTTTCCTCGAACAGATACGGATCCTATACACCTCCCGAAAGCTTGATCCTCCCCACCCACTTGTCTCTCCCATCCTCTCCCACCCCAACCCGCTGCCGAGACTGTACTCCTGTATCCCACCTGCTCTCCATCTTCACACTCTCCACACCCTCTCCCAAGGTGGCTTCCGCCAACTCCCCCTCCCACATGATGCCCTCCTCCCCTCCATCTACCCCTCCTACCAACTTTGAGCCTTGCCTTCCCTCTCCTCTCCTTATCCTGTGGGCACCCTCGCTCCCTTCTCTCCCTCCCTCCTTCCCTACCCTCCCCCTCTCCCTGGGCTTCCACACACAAACACCCCTCCCTCTCCCATCCTCTCCCCATTGGCATCAGCCTCTCCCCCATTCCCTCCTACCCTCGCCCCTTCCCTCTGGCAGGTCCCCGGCCTTACTCGTGTGACAAGTGCATCACCAACCGCCGGAGATTGTCGCCGCAGTGCTTATGTGTTTTGTCGTCCTGTTAATGCATCCGTGTCTCTTGTTCCGTGCTCCATCGTTCACGTGTGCTACTTTGTATCTCTGCGTTATGTGCTGTGTGAATCGCTTTTAACTTGACTGCTCCACAGTGAACGGCTTCTGTTATTTTACTCTGTTTGTCTACTGTTTTTTAACCTCCATGTCTCTTTGTATCTCTTACTGCTTGTACTATGATAATGTCTGTGGCCGAAGAGCGGCTTAGTTACGCCGCCGCTGGCCTACCTATGTACAGGTATAAAATAACAATAAAGAAAAAAAAGCGTCAGCGTCGTGCTAAGTCGGAAAATTCAGCTGCATGGGTGAGTGCCAAGTTTGGGGAGCGTTTAGTAGTGTGCGCAGTGCAATGGAGACGCGGAAACTTGTTGTGGCCCAGTGTTTTGCAGTTGGACGACAAGAGTGGTACACAGTAGTAAAGAGCGAGGCACTGAGTTGGCATGAACAATGGAGTGAACAATGGGGCTCGAGATGTGCTTCTTACCTCAGGAGCTGTGTGATTGTCGACAAGGAGTGAAATCGTAGCAATTTGTGACCGCCCTTTCAATTTACGACGTTAGAAACAGACGGAATTTGCATTCGTAATACCAGAGCATCGGAACTACTTGTAACTCTTGTGCATATGCACGTGTCCGCGCCATTGTAGTCTGGTCCCTTCACCGCTACAAACCAACCAACCATCGTGTCCGTGCCCATCAGAGTCGCAAAGAGTGGAGAATAGCGCAGCTTAGTCGTGCATGGGAGCGTAGCTCAGTTGGTAGAGCGTTCGCTTTGCATGTGAGAGGTCCCGGGTTGAAGCTCCGGGGCCTCCATGTATTGTGGTCAGTGCATGGGAAGTGTTGGTCGCGGTTTACCTAAAGTCACGCAAGATGTTGCAATGGCATTGTCACAGACTGATATGATGTATACTGATGTAAGGAGAGCAAGATGTATGTGTGGGGACCGGCTGTTATCGAGGTGTCATCGAGTGCAGATCTGTCTTAGGTATCACGGCTTAACCTCATTGAAGTGTAGAGAGCGGACAACACGTTCGTCTTACTCACTTACTCAGAGCGGTGTCCGAACTCTATTTTAGACGTTATGCGTGCCACTTTCATTGTGGCCAACTACGATTCGATACAAAATGCACGAAACCTGAAAGACACCCTCACGGATACATAGAGAGAAGTGTTTGTCTGCGGAATAAAGGGAGTGCAAGGGTCTGTGACGTTGTTATGGCTGTATGTAGCACCATTCGTCTTGGTGTAGGCGTAGCTCAGATGGTAGAGAGCTCGCTTAGCATACAAGAGGTACTGGGATCGATACCCAGCGCCTCCCGAAGTTTTAACTCACCTACATGCGCACCTCGGCATGCATGTGGAATAATTCACAGCCAGCAGATGTGTCTAGGCAGATACAAGCGAACGATTAGCATCCACAATTGGCAAGCGTGCTGTTATTCGTGCGCAGGAAGCAGTTGACAGTTCCGCTTCAGACGCTGTGCGGTTTGGTCGTGCCTAGTCTTCCGCTCCGCCGTAGCGTTACGTTTAGTGGGATATCGTTTGTTTACGTGTAGTGTTGTACCTTTTGTGAGTTTTCCTCCGTCGTTGTTTCGTTCCTTGTGTTACTTTCTGTGTGTATTTCAGTGTTTTTTGTGTAGCGGTTTAGTCCGCGTAGTTTTTGAAAATGTCGTCGCAGGTTATTCCTCGTCAGGGTACAGTTAGTTTTGCTTTTGACAAGGCCACCCGCCATGTGCAACCTAGTTCCCTTGAGATTCATGATTGGTTATTAGATACATTTGGCATTCATTCCGATCAGGTGCACACTGCTTATTTTGACACAGAACTCAACGTTTTCTTTGTTAAATTTATGGACCCCCTTCAGGTTGATAAAATTCTTTCCAAATTTGGTCATCACGTTCTCTTTCGGCATCGGGATGATTCTGTCAGTACCGTACTGCTTTCAAATGCTTCCATTACGTACGTCAGTGTTCGTGTTTACAACCTTCCACCGGAAGTGGATAATGTGTATCTTAAATAGGGTTTACTCAAGTATGGTGATGTTAAGAGTATTCGCCTAGAACGCTGGTCCAGCCAACATCGCCTGCAGTGTTACAGTGGTATTCGTTCCGTCGAAATGCACGTGAAGCAGAATATTCCCTCGCACCTGCAGATCGGTGGATATCGTGTCCATTTAACATATAGTGGTCAGGTTGGCACCTGTTTTTTGTGCAATGAGAGTGGCCACGTGCGTACCAACTGTCCGCGGAGGGTTTTTGTGTTAAAAAATTCTCTCGAAGAGCGTCGCAAGTTAACGGTCGCTGACCTCGTTGCCGGTGGTTCTGCTCCTGGTGTCGAACAGTCCAGTGGTAGTAGCGCCCCGCCGCAGGTTTTGCACGCCCCTGACACAGAATTTCCTCCTTTGCGTGCCAAATCTCATGTTGTTCCGTCTGTTCCTCAGGTGGGTGTGCCGCTTTTGAATAATAAACGGCGTCGCGCACAAGATGGAAATAGTACGGATGAGGATCTCCCCGAGATGCCCCAATCCGAGAGACCGACATCCTCCGAGCCACAGAGTAGTGTAGATGCTCCCTGTTCCCCTGAAGTAGCTGTTCCGGTAGCGGCTGCTGACGCCCCTCCGGCTTCCTACGCGGCTTCTCTAGAGTCGGCTCGTCGGTCGGGCCTGTTGGCGCCGCCTTCCGAACCGATTTCGTTGTCACAACAAGTTGAGTCGCAACAACTTCCTGCTTCGCTGCCCCACACCTCTGCCAGCGGAGCTGCTCCGCTTCCATCCAACTTTGCAGCTTCAGACCTTCCTGCTCACGTTTCGCCTCCGTGTTGTCCATGTTTTCCGGAAGCTAGTATTGGTGTAGACCAGTCCGTTTCGTCGGATGTTTCCCCCGCGACGCCGGACCCTGACTGTGGACCGGCGCGAGTGGTGTCGGATACAGAACTTGACCCTCCTACTTCACCGGCGGCTTCCGCTTCCTTGCCCGTCAGCCGACGCAAGTTGATAGTTCAGCCGAACGTCAATCCTGTTCGTAAAAAACCGAAACGTAAGGGATCCGCAGAAGGGGGTAGCAGTCCCCCTCCCTCGGATGCCTCCGTCTCCCCTGCTATGGACTGTGATGTTGATGCGTCGGTGTAGGTGGTTTCTTCTCTCGCTTTTCTCTCCATGGTTCAAGCATACACCTTTCTTACCTTAAATGTTAACCGTATTGAGTCCGACGTTCGCATTGCCTCTTTGCGGCAGTTTCTCTACGACTCCTGTGCGGACGTAGTATTTTTGCAGGAAGTATTGTTTTCTGATCTCTCTCTACCTGGATTTCAAACTGTTTTTAATGTCGCACCGGAAAATTCAACAGGAACTGCTCTTTTCTTTCGAGAAGGTATTCCTGTTACTGACATTGAATTCCTTGACTCTGGCCGTGGGTTTGGTTGTCGTCTTTTTGATCTCTTCCTAGTTGTTTTGTATGCCCCCTCTGGTTCGGGTCGCACTGTGGCTCGATCGCGCTTTTATAAGGAAGAGCTTATTTATCTTTGGCGCAAGAGTCCTCGGAGTCTCCTGCTCGGAGGCGATTTTAATTGTGTTTTACGCCCTGAAGACCAGTCCCCCAATTTCAATTATTGCCGAAATTTACATGACTTGGTTCGTACGATGCACCTGCGTGATGTTTGGGAACACAAATATCCAACCCTGGTGAAATTTACGTATTTTACCGCGTCCTCATGCAGTAGACTCGACAGATTCTACTTCTCTGATTTTTTATGTGATAACATTCTTTCTTTCGATGTCATTCCTACTAGTTTTTCTGACCATTGTGCTTTTACTGCAACTGTAAATCTTAGTCACCAACCTGCAAAACTTTATCGTTCCCAGTGGATGTTAAATGTTTCCCACCTTGCCGACAGTGCCATTGATGAAATTGTAAGTGCCGTGTGGGAGCGATGTCTTCGCTCTGTCCCGCGTTACCCCTCCTTGCTCGTTTGGTGGACTGCGTTTGCCAAGCCCAAGATTCGTCAGACTTTGATTTTTTACTGTGCCGCAAGGGCGCGTGATTTTAAGAACACGTATGAATTTTACTACTCTGTCCTGCGTGAACTGAATGACGCGGCGGGTCCTTCTCCTCTGCGGATCCATGATGTTCGTCGTATTAAAGCCAAGCTCTTGACCCTCAAACGACGACAGTTGGATGGTCTGCGAGTAAAGTCGAAACCTCACTCTCTTGTTGAAGATGAACTGACTTCTTTGTACCACCTGCTGCGGCATCGGACTCGACGTCGTCGCACCTTCATCTCTTCTCTTATAGTGGATGATGGACGACAGCTTATTGCACAGGAGGATATGACTCGTGCTCTACATCAGTATTACGCTAGTCTCTATTCTGCCGATGATTCTGGTGCGTCACTTTCTGATGATGTCCTTGAGGATCTTCCTGCGACGATCATGCCTGACGCGAACGGCGACTTTCTCCGGGAGTTCCAGGTAGATGATGTTTTCGATTTTATTGCTCGCTCTCCGTCCGGTAAATCGCCGGGTGCAGACGGCCTGCCTAAAGAATTTTATCTCCGTTTTTGGCCTCTTTTGGGTGGCACTTTTACGCAGATTTTAAATGAGACTGTCAGGGGGATGGATGTGCCAGCCGATTTTAAAGTAGGGAAAATTGTTTTAATTCCGAAGTCCACTGGTCGTTTATCTGCTGCCAATCTTCGTCCGCTCACATTGCTGAACTTTGATTACAAGACAGCTGCTAGAGCGTTCAATAGTCGATTATCTTCTCTGCTTCGGTCTGTGATTGGGGCACATCAATGTTGTTTTCCTGGTAGATCTATTCTGACCCCAGTAGCCGAATATCGGGATGTTGTCTCGGTTGCGGCGGTTACAAACGTTCATTGTGCCTTTGCTTTCCTCGATTTTTACAAGGCTTTTGATCACGTCAGTTATGTGTTTTTAGATCGTGTTTTAGATACAATAGGTTTTAACGCTTCATCACGTGGTGTTCTTGGCAATTTGTATAGGGGAATAACTGCTCGGGTGTCAGTCAATGGGCAGCTGACGCCACCCATTGCTATCCGCCGAGGGGTACCTCAGGGTAGTCCGCTCTCTATGTCTCTATTCATATTGTCCCTGGAACCGCTGCTTCGGACTCTTGCTTTCAAGCTTCAGGGTATGACCCTCTCTGGTGGGAAGCTCACTGTTAAGGCGTACGCGGACGATGTCGTTGTTCTCCTCCGTCAACGTGATGATATCACATTGTTGAAAGGGGCAGTTGATGCATACTGTTGTGTCTCTGGAGCGCGTCTCAATCAGGGTAAATGTAAGTTCCTTGATATTCGAGGGTTTCGCGATGCTGATGTCCCTTGGGCCACTTTAGTCGATCGCCATACGTCATTGGGGATTACCATTGATCGGTGTCCTATAAAAATGGCGGCTCTTAATTGGAAATCTGTCACCGAGAAGATACAGGGGGCTCTGATGGTCCATGAGCAGCGCTCTGCTACCATTTTGCAAAAAGTCAGAGTTTTAGACACGTACGTGTTATGTAAAGCCTATTATGTTGCTCAGCTGGCTTCCCATTATGGTGGCGAAAAGGTTGCGCCAATTGTCTAGCAGATTTATATGGAAGGGTCATCTATTCAAGTTGCGTTACGAGGTTATGACGAAACCGCGTATCTCCGGAAAGCTTGGGCCTCACTGACATTACTCGCAAGGCATCTGCCTTGTGCGTCCGCCGTACGACTCTAATTGTTATGCAAGAAGTGACTTCAGTTACATCCAGACTTTTTACTGTTCTGCGTCCGAAGAGCCTTGCTCCACCTGTCGACGTCGGTCGCCTCAATTTTAAGTTGAAACACGTCCGGGAATTTTATATTTCGGTTAGTTACCTCGGTGACGTCTTCTTGCGACGACCGGTGCCAACGACCAAGAGCTTGATTGCCCGTTGTGAGGGGCTGGCTGGTCCCAATCCAATCGAACTGGCGTCTCCATCAGTGTCCTGGAGGAACGTCTGGAAGAATGTTAGTCTGCCGATCCACTCAATGGCTGTGGCGTCCACGTGGTGTAGGGTAGTTAATGGTTTGGTCCCCACCAACGTACGACTGCACCGTATTGGTCTTTCTGACACGGACAACTGCACTCGGTGTGGTCTCCTGGATACACTTGAGCATCGATTCACCTGCAGTGGGCACCTTGCTAATTGGCTTTGGCTCAGGAAACAACTGGCTTTTGTCTCTAGGACTGCCGAAACCGCTTATACCATTGACATCATCGTACGGCCCGATTCTTCCTTTTATCCGCGAACGAAGCTCAATACCGTTATGTGGTTCCTTGGACACTTCGTACATTTTAACAATAGTTGTCATGAACAGGATGAACACGTAACGTTTCGGCAGTACATCCTTACTGCTTACTGGCACCGATTGCGCTTGCCAGGACTCCGTAAAGATTTTGCAAATATGCTTAGCCTGACATTTGAAAGGGAGGGTGTTGGCTAAGGTCGCTTGTGTGAGCCGATTTCTTTTATACTGTAGCTGGTTTTGCCACCTTTATGTAAAATTCTTCACTACACCTGGACTGAAGTTTACGTGACCATTAGGGCGAACAAGAAAAACAAATGTAAGACCAAGAACCAAGACAGTAGGGGAAAGTACGACGCCGTTGTACAGGTGCCATTCGGAAACAGGACGGTGGAATCATCGTGACTAGGCCTCGGGTTTCGACCCCTGCCCGCTTTGTTTCCGCAGGCATGAATCTGATTGTCACCCCTAAAATTAATAAGAAGATCAAAGGAAAAAGAAAAAAAACAAAGAAACAAAAAAAATGTTGTAAAAAAAGTGGTAGAGCACTGGTCTAGTAAACCAGGGGTCGTGAGTTCCATCCTCAAGGAGGAAGACGAATTTTGGAAATCATTGGCGCGTCGTGGCCGAAACGTAAAAAAAAAAGTTGGTAGAGCGTTCGCTTTGCATGTGAGAGGTCCCGGGTTCAAGCTCCGGCGCCTCCATGTTTTGTGGTCAGTGCATGGTAAGTGTTGGTCGCGGCGAACCTAAAGGCACGCAAGATGTTGCAATGGCAGCGTCACAGACTGATATGATGTATACTGACGTAAGGAGAGCAAGACGTATGTGTGGGGACCGGCTGTTATCGAGGTGTCATCGAGTGCAGATCTGTCTTAGGTATCACGGCTTAACCTCATTGAAGTGTAGAGAGCGGACAACACGTTCGTCTTACTCAGAGCGGTGTCCGAACTCTATTTTCGACGTTATGCGTGCCACTTTCATTGTGGCCAACTACGATTCGATACAAAATGCACGAAACCTGAAAGACATCCTCACGGATACATAGAGAGTAGTGTTTGTCTGCGGAATAATGGGAGTGCAAGGGTCTGTGACGTTGATATGGCTGTATGTAGCACCATTCGTCATCGGGGAGGCGTAGCTCAGTTGAGTTCCGCTTGAGACGCGACAGCGATCGGACGTGCTGTGTATTCGATCCGCCGTTACCCTCGGGTTGTGAATATTTACCTTCTGTGTGTGACGTTTCTTTGTCTTCTGTTTTTCGTTGTTTCTTTGCCTTAGTGTTTGTTTTGTGTCTTGCGTTGTATTGAGGCTTTTGCCGCATTAATTAAGTGTTATGGCTTCCCGGTTGTTTCCGCGGAAGTGTACTCTCAGTTTTCAGTTTAACAAGGCTACCAGGAATGTCAAACCGTCATCTTTGGAAATTCACGAATGGATTGTGGACACGATTGGCATTACATCGGACCAGGTACATACGGCGTATTTTGATACAGAATTATACTGCTTTTTTGTGAAATTGTTGAACCCGGTTTTGCTGGATAAGATTTTACTTAAACACGGTGAGCAAGTGTCTTTCCGTCATAGGGATGGTTCTGTTAGCAGTGTTACTGTCTCAAACGCTGAAATTACGTATACCACAGTTCGGGTTTATAATTTACCCCCTGAAGTTGACAACAGCTATCTTAAGGAAGCTTTGCTTGGTTATGGTACTGTTCGGTCAATTCGAAATGAACGTTGGTCTGCACAACATAAGCTGCAATGTTATAATGGTGTCAGATCAGTTGAAATGCATATTAAGTCTAATATACCGTCCCATCTGGTTGTATGTGGTTATCGTGTATATCTTACTTATGAGGGGCAGGTTGGTACATGTTTCCTATGTAATGAACATGGTCATGTTCGAGCTAATTGCCCTAAGCGGGTATTTGTGCTTAAAAATGTCCTAGCACAGCGCCGCAAATTAACGGTTGCCGATCTTGTGCCAGCAACTTCCTCCACTGTTTCCTATCAGCCTCCTGCAGTAGCTTCTTCACAACAGGTGTCACCCTCCCCTGATGCAGTTTTTCCTCCGCTACCCACTCGCACAGACGTATCGGCTGCTCCTATACCGATTCCATCTGTTTCCAACAACAAACGCCGTCGTGCTAGTGATACCGGTAGCACTGATGACGAAGTTGCTGTTTCGCAGCCGGTTTGCGAATCTGATGACAGAATTCCAGAATCTCCCATGCCTGTTTCGGATTCTGTTCCCGCTGTGTCTCCTGCTTTGCCTGATGACGTCAAACTTGCTGCCATTGCCGTCGGCGCAAGAGCCACAACATTCGGTCGAGGTGTTGTTGACATCCCCACCGCCACAGGCATCACAACATGTTGACGACACTTCGGTGGAGACGGCTGTTTGTTGGAAAACCGCTCCTAGAACTGCGCGCTCCGAATCAGCTGACTCCAAACCTATCTTACCACCTCCTACACTTCCAATACCTACACATTCTGAAACCGGTGACGATGTTCCTGATGCAGTTTTCCCACTGATGGCTCCTCCTTCTGACTCCTCTCGCCCTGCTAATCCTTCGGACGTTTTGGTTGACGTGCCTGATCTCGACCCCCCACTCCGCCTGCTCTTGAATCTGGTGTGCATCAGATACGTCGTCGGGTGAAAGTGCCCCGCAATCTCCACGCGGTGCGGAAGAAACATAAGCATGCGAAGGACGACTCTGATTCCGTTGATTCTGAACAATCACCCTCTGCCATGTCTGATGTTGATGATATGGATGTAGTTGCTTCTAGTGTGGTGTAATTTGGGTTCATTTCCCATTTTTTGGTTGATGTTGCAGGCGTACACGTTTATTACCTTAAATATAAATGGCATTCAATCTGCTCTGAAGTTAGCGTCTCTGGTGCAGTTTATTTATGACTCTGCAGCTGATATTGTTTTCCTGCAGAAAGTTTCCGTTGCACACCTGTTTGTTCCTGGTTTTCGCACTATTATAAATTTTGCACCTGAGTTTTCTGCAGGTACTGCTTTCCTAATTCGTGACGGTATCCACGTTACCGAAATTGGCTTTTAGACTCGGGACGGGGCATTGGTTGTCGGTTATTTGACACGACCTTGGTTAACATTTACGCCCCCTCTGGTTCTAGCAAGCGGCAGGAAAGGTCTCGTTTTTATAAAGAGGATCTGATTTACCTTTTACGCAAAAATCCTAAGACCTTGATATTGGGGGGCGATTTTAATTGTGTCTTACAAGCTAAAGACCAATCCCCTCATTTTAATTATTGTTTCGAGCTACATTCTCTTGTACGTCAACTACGACTACGCGATGCGTGGGAGGTTAAACACCCCACTTTAGTTAAATTTACATTTTTTACTGCCACCTCAAGTAGTCGACTTGACCGATTGTATATTTATGATCCCCTTAGTGTTTCTGTTTTAGATGTAGATGTTATTCCAGCCAGTTTTACGGATCATTGTGCCCTTGCTGTTATAATTAATTTGGAGCGTCAGCCTCTTAAACTTTATAGGCCGCTGTGGAAATTAAATGTCTCCTTGCTCGATGACCTTGACATCGAACCTCTAATACAGACGGCGTGGGACATTTGTTTACGTTCTCAACGATACTATCCGTCTAAGCTTCACTGGTGGATCCACTGTGCGAAGCCAAAACTACGTCGCACTTTAATGTCCTACAGTTATAATAGAGCGCGAGATCTGAAACTGACTTTTGAGTATTACTATTCGGAGCTTCGCGAACTTTATGTTAATTCTACAAAGACATGTGCCCACCTTTCTGAGATTCGGAAAATTAAGGCCAAGCTTCTTAGTACTAAGTGGCTTCAGATGGAAGGATTGAAGATTAAATCTAAACCACCGTCCACGTAAGCACATGAAATGACTTCTATGAACCATCTCTTTCGTCACCACAAGAACCGTCGACGTGTATTGATTGACGGCCTTAGGGCAGGTGATGGTCGCCGGCTTACCTTACAGAATCAAATAACCCATGAACTTACCTGCTACTATGAGACGTTATATACTGCGGCTGATTCTGATCCGATTGATGTTGACGAGATTTTAACTGCTATCCCATCAGTTTTAACAGAGGACCATAATGCGAAATTTTTAGCTCCTTTTACTACAGACGAAATTTCAGCTTTCTTTGCTTGTTCAGCATCTCACAAATCTCCTGGTCCTGATGGCCTACCTAAGGAGTTTTTTGTTCGCTTTTGGCCTATTATAGGGCCTGTTTTTACGGATACTGTGAATGAAATCTTGAATGGTGGCACAATTCCAGCCGATTTCAAGAGAGGTACGGTTGTCCTGATACAAAAGTCTGCTGGTTTGAAGACAGCTAGTGACTTTCGTCCTTTAACCCTTTTAAATTTTGACTATAAGACGGCCGCTAGGGCTGTTAATGCACGTCTATCCCTCTTGCTTACACCTGTGATACCTGCTTGTCAAAGCTGCTTTCCAGGGCGCTCCATATTGACGTCTCTGGCGGGGTATCGTGATGTCGTGTCGATTGTCGCTGTCACCAATATTTCCTGTGCGCTTTTGTTTGTTGATTTTAGTAAGGCCTTTGATCGTGTGTCCCATTCGTTTTTAGGGCTTCTGCTGCGCCGGCTCGGTTTTAATGAACAGGCGCTGCTGGTACTCAAGAATATGACGACTGCCATTTCTGCTAAGATTGACATTAATGGCCAGCTAACAAAGGTCATTGATATTCAACGTGGCTTCCCGCAAGGTAGTCCTTTATCCATGACCCTTTATGCTCTCTCCCTTCAACCACTCCTCACACGTCTCAACTCGACACTTCGTGGTCTTACGATCTCTGGGGTTACCCAGACGGCAACAGCTTATGCTGATGATTTGGTTGTTTAGCTTCGTTCCACCGCAGAAGTGCCGCAGTTGAAAATGGAACTCGATAAATTTTATGCTGCCTCAGGTTCTCGTATCAATCCCCGTAAAAGCAAACTCCTGAATTTGCGGGGCTTTGAACGTGTGGTTGTTCCGTGGGTTACAGCTGTTGAACACCATACACATTTAGGTATCTATCTTGAACGTTGTCCTCTTCGGATGGCTGCAAAAAATTGGCA
The DNA here is from genome assembly GCF_023897955.1 of Schistocerca gregaria. Classification (NCBI taxonomy): domain Eukaryota; kingdom Metazoa; phylum Arthropoda; class Insecta; order Orthoptera; family Acrididae; genus Schistocerca; species Schistocerca gregaria. The sequence continues at coordinate 48,770,522 of NC_064927.1, forward strand.
AGTGGCCATTTCCAAGCTGCAAGGTGTTTTATTAGAACACTCATGGCGTTCGATACCGCTACTGCAAAAAAAAAGCGTGTATTAGACACTTATGTTTTATGTAAAGTATATTACGTTGCTCAGTTGTTTCCGCTTCCCCGAATGCAGGGTGCAAAAATGGTCCACCTTATTAACAGATATATTTGGCGGGGGCATAATTTTAAATTACGTTGTGATGTTCTTACGAAGCCGCGTCTTGAGGGCGGCTTGTCGTTCACCGATGTCCGTGTCAAGGCTGCTGCCCTTTATGTTAAGCGAACCCTCCATCTTTTATTATCTAAGTCCCCGACTGTTACTTCGCGATTATTCCATGTCGTTCGTCCTGCGAGCTTGTCACCGCCCATTAACGTTGGGCCTCTAAATGCGAAGCTACGGCATGTTCGGGACTTCTTCATTGAGATTAGTTACCTAGATCTCCACTTACAACGTCGTCCTGTTATTACTACGCTAACCCTGCTTGATAAATGGCACCGGTCTTCTTCTTCCAACCCGACTGTTTTGCATTATCCCAGTTTTAATTGGCGTAACATATGGACGAATATTAGCTTACCCGTTCATTCAGCAACTGTTGCCTCCCTATGGTATAAGGTAGTTAATCAGCTGATTCCCACGAACGAACGCCTTCATCGTATAGGTTTATGTGTCTCTCCGCTTTGTCAAACGTGTGGTTGTCTTGATACACTCCAACATCGATTTACCAGCGCTGACCGTCATCGCATGTGGCACTGGCTGCGCCGACAATTGGCTTTACTCACCAGGAGCTCAGAATCGGCATTTAAGACTGATATTCTCTGCTGGCCGGACACGATTTTTTATTACCGGACCAAGAACAACACCGTTATGTGGCTTCTTGTCCGTTACATTTTTGCAGTGTTTGATGATCATGGTATTACCGATTTTATTTCGTTTACTGGATACATGCTTCATGAGTACTGGACGCAAAAGTCTTTCCCACACCTTAAGATGGACTTTGCGAATATGCTTACTATTGTTTCCGAAAAGCAGGGAGTTGGTTAAGTTTCAATTTCTATTGATCGCTCCTGCGCCTGAATCATTAATGGAACCGGTATAGGGGCATACTGAGCTAACTTCATGACAGGGAAGACATTCTCGCTTGTTCTTAGGTACAGTCTTGGCAGGAAGGCAAAATAACTGTTTGGATAGACAACGCTTCATAAGTCCCGTGTTCACATATAAGTATCATAAGACAACGAAACAAAGACAATTACAACGTATTGGTGACACTGTGCTTCGGTGCAGGGAGGAGGAGACGTCATGGCCAGGCCTCGGGATACGACCCCTGCCCAACGCGCCTCCACCTAGCTGGCCTGGGTCATTACAAAGGAAAAACGAAGAAACAGTGTTTAAAAAAAATATGAATAAAGAAAAACCTAAAACGGACATAATAAACATAAACGAAAAAAACAGGGGTCTAAGGCGCCCAAAAAAAAAAAGAGGTGGCCAGGTGATTAATGCGTAGGACTGCTAATCCAATGTGCTAAAAAAAAAAAAAATGGATAAGGCGTCGGACTTCGGATCCGAAGATTGCAGGTTCGGAAAAAAAAAGTGGTAGAGCACTGGTGTGGTAAACCAGGGGTTGTGAGTTCCATCCTCACAGGAGGAAGACGAATTTTGGAAATCAGTTGCGCGTCGTGGCCGTATAGCAAACAGTATCTGTGATGACAAACAATTAGCGACAGGCGTTTTATTGAGAATTACTCTCAGATGTGATTAAGGCGAGTGGCGTAGATAAAGCATTTGCCAAAGCGGTACAGCATAAGGTGGGACGAGGAAGTCTGAATTACATTTTATAGATGTATTTCTCACATCTCAGAGCCTCTCGCGGTCGTCGTCGTCGTCGTCACCGCCGCCGCCGCTTCTGCAGAAGTAGCAAATGGCCATCGTAGCAAATGCGGCGAGGGACGCCCTGCCTTGAATTCCGAATGCACAAAGTGTGTGGTCTTGTGTCCCAATCTATATTTGATCGGTCTCGTAAGAGGTTGAATGTAACGAACGGGTGGGAAAGAAAAAAAAAAAAGATGGTAGAGCGCTCGCTTAGTATGCGAGAGGTACTGGGATTAAAAAAAAAAAAAAAAAAAAAAAAAAAAAGATGGTAGAGAGCTCGCTTAGCATGCAAGAGGCACTGCGATCGACACCCAGCGCCTCCAGAATTTTCAACACACCTACATGCGCACCTCGGCATGCATGTGGAATAATTCACAGCCAGCAGATGTGTCTAGGCAGATACAAGCGAACGATTAGCATCCACAATTGGCAAGCGTGCTGTTATTCGTGCGCAGGAAGCACCCTCCTCCCACTCCTGCACTTAATGTAGAAACAGTACAAGTGTTCCCATAAGATTCTCAAGCCTACGTCGGAAAGACCTGCCTTGCGCCGAGTTCACGTAAATCCCACTGCACATTCCCATTCTTAGCGTGCGGTCGGCTGCTACTGGTGTTGCTAGTTGTGACTGCTGATAACAGATGCCGTAGCAATCACCTCATGGAGTGATTTGTATGTTTTGCAATAGTCAGTCTCTGACAAGCAAGCACAGGTGACATAGGTGCGAACACAGGAAGCTTGCAGCCCCTCGCTGCCTGCAGACACCGAGCAGCCACACTCGGTGGGCGGCCTAAGCCGTAGGCGAAATGTGCTCATTCGCTTTGGCGCGACGTCGAAGTATAAATAAGGCTGTCACTAGCGTGAGCGTCTTCTTCGGCGGAACTCGAGAGAGTTGCGCCCTTCGAGGATTGATTTCCGCAATCGTCGAAGCGATAGGTTTAGCAGCAGCAGCAGCAGCAGCAGCAGCAGCAGGAGCAGCAGCAGTTCCAGTAGCGGTTCCTGTCGCAGTTCCAGCAGTTCCAGCAGTTCCAGCAGTTCCAGCAGTTCCAACAGTTCCGGCAGCGCAGGCACCAGTGTCAGCAGCAGCAGCAGCAGCCGCCGCAACCGCAGCGCGACTTCTGTCGCCGGTGCAGCACTTCCTGCTCGCCGTTCTCGTCGCTGGCTGACGCAGTCTGCCCCGTTCGTCGTCATCGCCGCCGCCTCCGCCAGCCCGCCGCCGAGCCCGTCCTCCTCCGCCGCCGCAGCAGCAGGGCGGGGCCCCGGACCCCGCTCCCCGCCGTCGCAGCAGCAGCCGCCGCCACCGTCTTCACTTTCCTGGACTTGTGCAATGTAGTGTAGTGTTCGTCTTCATCTTCGTCTTCATTTAGTGTTTGTTTTTCCCTTATCCCGTTCAGTTGTTTCATTTCACCATGAACACCCCTACCACCACCTATGCCGCACCTTCACCAGCACCAGCACCAGCACCAGCACCTGCGCCCGCACCTGCATCATCTGCAGCACCGGCCCCAGCACCACTGCCGGGACCTGCCTCCTCCCACCATCTCCCAGTTGCTCCTGTACCCCACTTCTCTTCCCATCCTGTAAAACGTCCAAGTGGCACCCCTGCCTACTCCACTCCCAAGAAATCACAGCCCCTTCCACCTCCTCCCCCCAAAGATGCCATGGATGTCTCCCCGCCCGCCCCTTCTACCGCTTCCTCTACCACCCCCTCCTACAGATACCTCCTTTCCCATCCAGATCCCTCTCTCCTGGAGGCCCGCAACCTCACCTTGCTCCTCCACCAATACTTTCCTGGCGCCCCTATCTCCCTTCTCACCCCCCGTAGGGACTCCGTCCTTATCACCTTCTCTAGCCCCACCCTCCACACCGACATCCTATCCCGCATCCCCATTACCCGCTTCGGCCCCAATGCCTCTCTCGCCCCTGCTCCTTCCCCTTCCTCCTCCTGTCAACAACCCCTGCGTCGCCCGCCAACCCTCACCGCCCTGATCACTCGGCTTAGTCCGACGATCACGGAGGAGGAGGTGTTGGCAGAGCTTAAGGCGCATCCCTACCTCGATGTTCGTGCCGTTCGCCGGATCCACAACCCTGCCGGCCCCACCCGCGTTTTGCGGGTTTTTTCTGAGCACGCTCCTTCGATCGACCTTCTCCTTAAGGAGGGTGCCCTCCTATTCAACCGCCGCTACAAGGTCGACCCTTCCCGCTCCCCTCCCCAGTCCATCCGATGCCAGAAGTGCCTGAGCTATAATGCACACCCAACATCTGAGTGCCGCGAGTCCCCTGTCTGCCCGCACTGCAAGCAAGCGCACTTCCTCCGGCAGTGCCCCAACCTTCAGTTCCCTCCATCCTGCAACACCTGTAACCTCCCTCACCCCACATACTCCCAGAAATGCAAGGCTCGACCAGCCCCTTCCACTCCTGAACTCACCATCCCTGTCCGCCCTCTGGATGACCCTACCCCCCCTGGTAACTCATTTCGTCCCCCCCCCCCCACTGCCGAGGACATCATCTGCTTTGTCACCATTGTCCTCCAAAACGTCCATCCTTTTTAGCGCCCCCACACCCTCCAGCAGATATCCCTCGCCACATGCTCCGTGTTCCATCTCAATATCTATGCCACCTACTCCCATAACCAGGCCCACTTCACCTTCTCCTGTCTTTACACCCTCGTCTAAATTCCCATCATGGCGGGACAGCACCGTATCTTGTTCAATAACATCCGCTCCCTTCCTGTCAACAAGAACCTCCTTCTGCATACACTCACGACCCACCGCGTGGATGCCTTCCTCCTGAACGAAACCTTTCTCCAGCCCCACATCACCGTCCACACCTCCTCCTTCCTCCTTCATCGCTCCGACAATCCCCTCCCAATAGCGCGTGGAGGAGTCGCCATTGGCCACCACCGCCAGATCCCGGTTCGGCTCCAACCCCTCCTTCCTGACCCCACAGAACATCTGATCCTCAGCCTCTTATTCCCCTGCCTCACCATTACCTGTGCCACCATTTATGTCCGCTCCACTGCCCCTATTCCTTTCGAATTCCTTTCCCACATCGACTGTACCTTCTCCTCCTACGTGATTGCCGCTGACCTTAACATCCATAGTCGCTCCGCTGCCCAGCTACAATGTTGGCATCGGTTCCTCGCCACCCTCCAAGGAGATGTCCTTCCTCTTCCCCAACACACCCGCCCTGAATCCAATACCACACCCGATGTCGTCCTAGCCTCCCCCAACCTCCTTGGCCTCATAGCGGTGGACGTCCTTGATCCTATTGGCAGTGACCATCTCCCTGTCCTCCTTAACATATCTGACGGTCGTCGCCCCTGTCCCGACCCTCGCCTTGACCCACCCCCCAAGTATGTCCATGATTACTCCCGTGCCGACTGGAATGCCTACCGGGATACCCTTACTGCCCGAGTCGATAGCCACCCCCTCACCTACCACCAACATGATGACATCACCCATGCCGCGTCCTTTCTCCAGCAGACCTTGTCTGAGGCCATGGAGGCCCACATCCCTACCATCGCTATCCACCCGCACCGTCCCACTTTACCCCCACAGGCCGATCTCCTCCTTCTAAGAAACGCCGGGACTGGCGACAGACATGCAGCCGTCTTAATGCTACCCTACCTCTTAACTCGTCCAAGTACTGGTCTGCCTTCCGCCGCCTTACCGGATCTAAAACCCCCCTTACTATCCTCTCCTCCATAATGACCGTCCCTTTCCTGACAACCTTAGTAAGGCCAACAATTTAGCCTCCTACCTCACAGATATCTTTACCATCCCTGACGATCCCCAGTTCGATTATTCCCTCTTCCCCGATGTCTGCGATCGAACTGACACCTCTGTCCCTCCACTCGCTCCTGGCTTCCAATACTTGGTCATCATTACACACACCGAACTCAATACCCCTATCACTACTCAAGACATCCTAGATATACTCCGCACCAAACGCAACACCACTCCTGGTCAAGACCGTGTTACTTACCGTCACCTCCGTGAAGCTCCCGCCTCCTTCCTCTCCACCCTGGCCAGACTGTACAATGTGGTCTTGTCCACCGGCTTCTACCCCAACCTGTTGAAAACTTCCCGATCCTAATGTTCCTCAAACCTGATAAACCTCCTTCCGCTGTCTCCTCCTACTGTCCTATAAGCCTTACCTCGGTCTTCAGTAACGTCCTGGAATCTATTCTCACCCGCCGCATTCACCAGCACCTCCACCAGCACCGCTTCCTTCCCTCCACCCAATGTGGCTTTCGGTCATCCTTCTCTGCCGATGACCTTCTCCTTCACCTCACTCACCTCCTCTCAGAACAACTCAATCCCGTCGCTCTGCCATCTTCCTCTCCCTCGACCTGGAACGCGCATATGACCGTGTCCGGCATTCTGGACTCCTCTTCAAGCTCCAAACATTTGCCCTTCCCATAAACTACGTCCGTCTGGTCGCCTCCTTCATTTCCCACCATCCTTCCTATGTCACCATCCACAACACGGATTCCTACACCTTCTACCCCTCCGCCGGTGTGCCCAAGGCTCCGTCCTTTACCCTCTTCTTTACCTTCTTTATACGGCGGACATGCCTACGCCTGCACCCCCCCCCCCCTACACCTTCTCCAGTACGCCGATGACACCGCTTTCCTAGCCCTCGCCCCCACCCTGCAACGCTCCCAGCACCTTCTCCAATCCCATCTTGACCGGTTCACCTCTTGGTGTAACCAGTGGTTGCTCAAGGTCAATCCTTCCAAGACCCAGCCAATCATGGTAGGCAAAACCACCCCTTCCTTCCGTCTCCTTGATTTCTATCTTACCATTTATGGCCGTCCTATTAACCTCACCCTCACGTACCTTGGCGTCACCCTTGATCGTCGCCTCTCCTGGACCCCTCATCTCCGGACAATCCAAGCCAAGGCACGCTCCCGACTCCGCCTCCTCAAGCTCCTCTCTGGCCGCACATGGGGTCTGGACCCGTCCACCGTCCTCCACACCTATAAATCCCTCATCCGTCCTATCCTTTGTTATGCCCATCCCGCCTGGATCTCCGCCCCTCCTACCTTTTACCAATCCCTCCAAATCCTTGAACGCCATGCACTCCGCCTCCCCTATCGCATCCGCCTCCCTTCCCCCCCGCGGATCCTCTATGACCTCATCCCCTTCCCACACCTCCTCCTTTTCCTCGAACGGATATGGATCCTATACACCTCCCGCAAGCTTGATCCTCCCCACCCGCATCTCTCTCCCATTCTCTCCCACCCCAACCGGCTGCCGCACCTGTACTCCTGTATCATACCTGCTCTCCATCTTCACACACTCCACACCCTCTCCCAAGGTGGCTTCCGCCAACTCCCCCTCCCAGATGATGCCCTCCTCTCCTCTTGCCTTCCCTCTCCTCTCCTTATCCTGTGGGCACCCTCTCTCCCTTCTCTCCCTCCCTCCTTCCCTCCCCTCCCCCTCTCCCTGGGCTTCCACAAACCACCCCTCCCTCTCCCATCCTCTCCCCATTGGCATCAACCCCTCCCCCATTCTCTCCTACCCTTGCCCCTTCCCTCTGGCAGGTCCCCAGCCTTACTCATACGACCTGAGCATCACCAACCGCCGGAGATTGTCGCCGCAGTGCTTATGTGTTTTGTCGTCCTGTTAATGCATCCGTGTCTCTTGTTCCGTGCTCCATCGTTCACGTGTGCTACTTTGTATCTCTGCGTTATGTGCTGTGTGAATCGCTTTTAACTTGACTGCTCCACAGTGAACGGCTTCTGTTATTATACTCTATTTGTCTACTGTTTTTTAACCTCCATGTCTCTTTGTATCTCTTACTGCTTGTACTATGTTCATGTCTGTGGCCGAAGAGCGGCTTAGTTATGCCGCTGCTGGCCTACCTATGTATAGGTATAAAATAACAATAAAGAAAAAAAAGCGTCAGCGTCGTGCTAAGTCGGAAAAGTCGGCTGCATAGTTGAGTGCCAAGTTTGGGGAGCGTTTCGTAGTGTGCGCAGAGCAATGGAGACGCGGAAACTTGTTGTGGCCCAGTCTTTTGCAGTTGGACGACAAGAGTGGTACACAGTAGTAAAGAGCGAGGTCCCGAGTTGGCATGAACAATGGAGTGCACAATGGGGCTCGAGATGTGCTTGTTACCTCAGGTGCCGTGTGATTGTCGACAAGGAGTGAAAACGGAGCAATTTGTGGCCGCCCTTTCAATTTAAGACTTTATAAACAGACAGAATTTGCATTCGTAATACCAGAGCATCGGAACTACTTGGAACTCTTGTGTATATGAACGTGTCCGCGCCACTGTACTCTGGTCCCTTCACCGCTACAAAAGAACCAACCATCGTGTCCGTGCACATCAGAGTCGCAAAGAATGGAGAATAGCGCAGCTTAGTCGTGCGTGGGAGCGTATCTCAGTTGATAGAGCGTTCGCATTGCATGTGAGAGGTCCCTGGTTCAAGCTCCGGCGCCTCAAAGTTTTGTGGTCAGTGCATGGTTAGTGTTGGTCGCGGCGAACCTAAAGGGACGCAAGATGTTGCAATGGCAGCGTCACAGACTGATATGATGTATACTGACGTAAGGAGCGCAAGATGTATGTGTGGGGACCGGCTGTTATCGAGGTGTCATCGAGTGCAGATCTGTCTTAGGTATCACGGCTTAAACTCATTGAAGTGTAGAGATCGGACAAAACGTTCGTCTTACTCAGAGCGGTGTCCGAACTCTATTTTCGACGTTATGCGTGCCACTTTCATTGTGGCCAACTACGATTCGATACAAAATGCACGAAACCTGAAAGACACCCTCACGGATACATAGAGAGTAGTGTTTGTCTGCGGAATAATGGGAGTGCAAGGGTCTGTGACGTTGATATGGCTGTATGTAGCACTATTCGTCATGGGGGAGGAGTAGCTCAGATGGCAGTCTGCAGCCGGCAGTGCTGCGAGCCGGTCACGCGCCAGAGCGCTGCGGGCGAGGCGCGCACTGTGTGTTTGTGTTTACTTCGGCCGCTGTAAGTGCCGTTTTCCCTTCTAGACCACCATGGCGCACAACTATCGGAAGAAGACATTACGTTTCAACTTTTGTTCCGACTTTGCCCGACTCAAGGCCCAGGAGGTAGAACGATTTATTCGCGATGAAGTTAAGATACCACCAACGGATCTAATTGGTATCCACTTGTCGATAGTTAGCAGTACCGTCTACGTCAAAATGATCAACGGTGCGGCGTGCGACCAGGTGCTTCAAGAGGCAAAACGTGGACTGCGCTTCTGCCATTCCGACGGCAACGTCGGACCCGTTACCGTCGATCACGCAGGTCTCGGCACACGGACTATAAGGATCTTCGAACTGCCGTTCGAACTGCCTGCAGACGTCGTCATTGAGGCGCTCCGTCCCTATGGCAACGTTCTGGAACATGTTGCCGAACGATGGGTACAATTTCAGACCTATCCCGTTTTAAACGGTGTTAGACAGGTCCGCATCCAGTTGCAGAAACACGTACCTTCTTATCTACGTATCGGAGGCTGCCGTGCCATTATAATGTACGACGGCCAACCTCGAACCTTGTCCGGTTGCGGGAAAGAAGGTCACCTACGGTCTGAATGCTTTCAACGACGTGTCGCGCAGCTCCCGTTGTCGGAAGCGTCCGTCACACCCACTATGACCGCCCTACCGGTCACTTACGCAGCGGCTCTTGCCACGTCTACAGTTTCGTCCAGTCCGTCGCCCGTTCCTTCCGATCGGCACGTCCCACCATCCCAGTCACCTATGGATGGTGCGGACGTCCCACCTGACAACCTTCCCGCCGAACAGGCTCCCGCACCGGACGCTGAAGAGAACAGTACTTCTTCACAACACCTGTTTCACAATTTCATTGTACCCACCGACGCATTCGAACCAGGTCGACGCTCTTCCTTGCCGTCGTCCGACACTGAGGAACACGTTCGCAAACAACGCTCGCCACGTAGGCGCAAACGCCGTCGCCGTTCACCCACGGGCTCTCAAAGCGTCGCCACCCGCGACGACGAAGACGACACCCAACCAACCGACATTTCCATGCAGAGGTCGGCGGACAACTTTCACGATGATCAAGACATTTCGCAGGACGGGACCTCTATGGAGGTTGCCACGCACAATGTAACGATCGGTGCGCCGGTTGAGACGTCCGTCTCCCCGCCGACAACTCCAGATCCCTCTCACCACGACGCAATTTCCATGGACATTGGACGGACCCATGGCATAGGAGCATGGGCCGACGAGATTGCGGAAGATACGCCCCCTCCTCCGGATGAGTTGCCTCCGCCGGACAAGGCTGCCTGTTAACATCAAAAGCGAGGCCCTGCACCTGATGGGACGGGACTTCCTGTCGGTGCCCTCCTCTTACTTGCCTTGGTGATGGTAGATGCGCGTCCACAACCACTGAAACAAACGTATCGGTTTGCAACGCTGAACATCAACATGATCGGCACTGTACCCAAGCTGCAACTCCTATGTGACATGCTTCGGGCCTCTGACATCGACGTCGCCCTTCTTCAGGAAGTACGCGTTGTCACACTACCACCAGTCTACGGCTACGACTCATACACGTCCACATGTGATCAATCAGGGCGTGAAGTGGCTTTCTACATACGCGAAGGAATCCCACTCAAGGACACGACAATCCTTCGCTGTGGAAGAGGCATGGCTGTTACCATCTGCGACACGCGCGTCATCAATATCTACGCACCGTCTGGCTCCACGAACCGTCGGCAGCGGTCCACTTTCTTCGGACATGACGTGGCGCACCTGTTTTCTGGACGCTATGATCGCCTTATCATGGGAGGCGATTTCAACTGTGTCCTCCATCCGCAGGGCCAAATGCCTGGTTATTCGCCATGCCCGGCGCTTCTCACCTTAATCGAAGATTTTCACCTAGTGGATGTTTGGGAGAAAATTCATGGCAATACCCCCGGTTTCACCCATTATACAGCACATTCTGCGAGCAGACTGGACCGGTTATATGTCTCTGCCCACCTTGGCAATGACATCGCCCAAGCTGAACGGTGGTCCCTGCGCCGTCATTTGCTCCCTGGCTCTGCCACCTCAGTCAGTGTGGCGCAGCAGAGGTTACTGGAAGCTTAATACCTCCCTCCTTAATGATCCACACTGCCGATAATGTATTGCCACTACGTGGGCGTCTTGCGAAAGACGCCTTCCGCAGTACACATCCACGTTCCATTGGTGGCTCAAATGTGCCAAACCTGCGATCAGAAAGGCCTTCATACAATGTGGCAAGGAAGCAGCAGCATGGCATCGAGACACCACAAATTTTTACTACGCCGTCCTCCGTGAGCTCGATGCACTCCCTCCATCACCTGACACCCATAGGGAACGACAACGTACCAAAGCTCGTCTCCTCTCTCTTCAACGTGCACGACTGCATGGTGTCGTGGTGCGTTCCCGACGACAAGACCTCCTCCACGTCGAAACCCCATCCACAATCCATGCCGCCTCCGACCACAGTCGTCGACGTCGACTCTTCGTCTCCCACATCACGACATCCGATGGTGTTCACCACACAACACAGGCGGCGGTGGTGTCTGCCTTTGCTGAACATTATCGCCAATTTTATGATGATGAACAGATGGCGACGCCCATTCCTGATGATCTCCGTCCTTCCCCTGACCGGACACTCACCGTAGCGGAGTCAACGTCCATGATGTCTGCAGTCACCGCAGAAGACGTAGTAGATGCGATCAACAGAGGGGCCAAGAACAAATCACCAGGACCAGATGGTCTCCCAGTGGAGTTTTACCGGGCGTTCACCACGTTGATGCTTCCTCGCTGGACGGAAATGATTCAGGAACTCTTTACTCCATCCTTTCCAATTCCACCTGAATACGTCACTGGCATTCTTCTACCTGTGCCTAAACCGAAGGGAGGGTCTCATGTCTCTGCATATCGCCCCCTTACACTCCTGAATGCAGACTATAAAATCTATGCACGCCTCTTAGCAGTGCCCGTACCTACGGTCCTTTCACCTGAGCAGACTGCACGTGGTTGTGGGGCCACCTTACAAACAGCCCTAGGAGAATGCCGTGACCTCATTGCACTGGCGTCGGTTTGTCGCCTTCGTACAGCACTGGTATCCGTCGATTTCACGAGTGCCTTTGATCGCGTTCGACACCCATTCCTCCTCATGGTGGCGACACGTATGGGGTTCCCATTACTTTTTGTCGATGCCATTCGCCGGTTACTACTTCCCGCCGTCTCGATGGTACAAGTCAATGGGAGGCTTGTAGGACCGATTCCTATACGCCGCTCTGTACGTCAAGGATGCCCTATGTCTACTTTACTATATGCCATTGCACTTGAGCCCCGCATCACTGGACTTACCTCTAGACTGCAGGGCCTCACTTTGCGTGACTACACTTTTCACTGTAGGGCTTATGCGGACGATCTCCTCTTTCTCACCTGCTCCTCCACGGAACTCAATGACGCCATCCAATGGATCCACCAGTATGGACATCTTTCTGGTAGCATTCTTAATGTCCGTAAATGAACTATGATGCACATTGGGCGCGGCCTCCCGGCTATGGTGCCGAACCCACTCCCTGTCAGTACCACCCTTCGTTACTTGGGTATCGAATTTACGAGCTCCACACACCGCTCAGTGGCCCTGGCATACCGGCGGCTTTTGCAGTCGATTAGGCACCATGTCCGCGGTCAAGTGCTCCGGAACTTAAACCTACTCCAACGTGTGTCCTATGTCAACATGTATGTAGCCCCTAAATTGGTACACGTCGCCCAGATCCTCCCAATGCCGTTACTCCTTGGCCGCCGCATCCAATCAGCCTTTGGATATTTCGTGTCAGCAGGGGCACTTTTCAAAGTCCGCTACAGCACTTTAACATTGCCTCCTGCAAAAGGTGGCCTCGGACTCGTCAACGTGCGGGCACGATCTTCTGCACTCTTTGTCCACACTCTGTTGCGGCACTGGCAGGCGACGGTTCCGTCCTTAACACGTAGTCTCTTAGATATCCTCCGACCAGCTTCTCTCGATCCACCGATCAATGTGGCACCTATTTCTCCATTATTGTACCACGTCGCCAATTGTTTCATAGAACTCAGCTATGTTCAGGCCGATCTTCCAGTCGCCCGTCCTCCCCGTACAAAAGATTATTATCGTTTGTTTATGCTGTCCAACCCTTGCGACCCCATGGTGCTACGGCATCCTGACATTAACTGGCGCACAGTTTGGGGGTGTGTGCATGCACCCTTTTTACCGTCGTCTGTGTCTGCACTCTGGTATGTTTTAGTTTATGGAACGTTCCCGACTAACAGTCGACTTTATCGCATAGGACTGGCCACCTCCCCACTCTTCCCTGACTGTCAGCTCGAAGACACCGACAAGCACCGTCTTACGTGCCCCCTGAAACAAAACGTATGGATTCTCATCCAACGAATCGTGGGCTTTTACCTCCGTGCCCCGCCAACGAGGGTAACCCCGGATTTCTTGTTGTTGCCCCAGACATTTCACTACCCTCTTGCTAAGCACCATAATCTCATCTGGTTTCCAGGACTGGCTTTAGAATACCTCTTTCAAAATGGTCCGCATACAGTCCTTGACTTCTGGTACAAAGTTCTGACCTCGCATAGCACCCTCATCCGAAAACCATCTTACCGACAAACTTTTGCCGGTTATCTCCACAGCGTCTTCCTTGACACCCCTCAAAGCTGGGGTGTACCATGCATAACTGTCACATGATGCAACACCCTTATCCACGTTCCCATGCATCCACCAAAGAAAAATAAATAAATAAATAAATAAATAAATAATAATAATAATAAAAAAATTTAAAAAAAGCAAAAAGACAGAATATGTTATACTTTGTTGTATTTAATGTTTTTTCTTTTTAATGTATTTATTTATTTTTTTGCTTAAATAACAGTTATTTGTATATGTTTAAATGGAATGGTACCTTGAAGAACTCTGCATAGTGAATATATATGTACTTTTAGTTTCTTCAATACAAATTATTACAAAAAAAAAGAAGACGGTAGAGAGCTCGCTTAGCATAAAAGAGGTACTGGGATCGACACCCAGCGCCTCCAGAAGTTTTAACACACCTACATACGAACCTCGGCATGCATGTGGAATAAATCACAGCCAGCAGATTTGTCTAGGCAGATACAAGCGAACGATTAGCTTCCACAATTGCAAGCGTGCTGTTATTCGTGCGCAGGAAGCACCCTCCTCCCACTCCTGCACTTCATGTAGAAACAGTACAAGTGTTCCCATAAGATTCTCAAGCCTACGTTGGAACGACCTGCCTTGCGCCGAGTTCACGTAAATCCCACTGCATATTCCATTCTTAGCGTGCGGTCGGCTGCTACTGGTGTTGCTAGTTGTGACTGCTGATAACAGATGCCGTAGCAATCACCTCATGGAGTGAGTTGTATGTTTTGCAATAGTCTGTCTCTGTCAAGCAAGCACAGGTGACATAGGTGCGAACACAGGAAGCTTGCAGCCGCTCGCTGCCTGCATACACCTAGCAGCCACACTAGGTGGTCGGCCTAATCCGTAGGCGAAATGTGCTCATTCGCTTTGGCGCGACGTCGAAGTATAAATAAGGCTGTCACAAGCGTGAGCGTTGCGTAAGCGTCGTGTTAAGTCGGCTGCATGGGTGAGTGCCAAGTTTGGGGAGCGTTTCGTAGTGTGCGCAGTGCAATGGAGACGCGGAAACTTGTGGCTCAGTGTTTTGCAGTTGGACGACAAGAGTGGTACACAGTAGTAAAGAGCGAGGTCCCGAGTTGGCATGAACAATGGAGTGCACAATGGGGCTCGAGATGTGCTTGTTACCTCAGGTGCTGTGTGATTGTCGACAAGGAGTGAAAACGGAGCAATTTGTGACCGCTCTTTCAATTTAAGACGTTAAAAACAGACGGAATTTGCATTCGAAATACCAGGGCATCGGAACTACTTGGAACTCTTTTGTATATGAACGTGTCCGCGCCATTGTACTCTGGTCCCTTCACCGCTACAAACCAACCAACCATCGTGTCCGTGCACATCAGAGTCGCAAAGAATGGAGAATAGCGCAGCTTAGTCGTGCATGGGAGCGTAGCTCAGTTGGTAGAGCGTTCGCTTTGCATGTGAGAGGTCCCGGGTTCAAGCTCTGGCGCCTCAATGTTTTGTGGTCAGTGCATGGTAAGTGTTGGTCGCGGCGAACCTAAAGGCACGCAAGATGTTGCAAAGGCAGCGTCACAGACTGATATGATGTGTACTGACGTAAGGAGAGCAAGATCTATGTGTGGGGACCGGCTGTTATCGAGGTGTCATCGAGTGCAGATCTGTCTTAGGTATCACGGTTTAACCTCATTGAAGTGTAGAGAGCGGACAACACGTTCGTCTTACTCAGAGAGGTGTCCGAACTCTATTTTCGACGTTATGCGTGCCACTTTCATTGTGTCCAACTACGATTCGATACAAAATGCACGAAACCTGAAAGACACCCTCACGGATACATAGAGAGTAGTGTTTGTCTGCGGAATAATGGGAGTGCAATCGTCTGTGACGTTGATATGGCTGTATGTAGCACCATTCGTCGTGGTGTAGGCGTAGCTCAGATGGTAGAGAGCTCGCTTAGCATGTAAGAGGTACTGTGATCGATACCCAGCGTCTCCAGAAAATTTAACACACCTACATGCTCACCTCGGCATGCATGTGGAATAATTCACAGCCAGCAGATGTGTCTAGGCAGATACAAGCGAACGATTAGCAACCACAATTGGCAATCGTGCTGTTATTCCTTCGCAGGAGGCACCCTCCTCCCACTCCTGCACTTAATGTAGAAACAGTACAAGTGTTCCCATACGATTCTCAAGCCTACGTCGGAAAGACCTGCCTTGCGCCGTGTTCATGTAAATCCCACTGCACATTCAAATTCTTAGCGTGCGTTCTTCTGTTACTGGTGTTGCTAGTTGTGACTGCTGATAACAGATGCCGTAGCAATAACCTCATGGAGTGAGTTATGTGGTTTGCAATTGTCTGTCTCTGAAAAGCAAGCACAGGTGACATAGGTGCGAACACAGGAAGCTTGCAGCCCCTCGCTGCCTGCAGACACCGAGCAGCCAACCTATGTGGGCGGCCTAAGCCGTAGACGAAATGTGCTCATTCGCTTTGGCGCGACGTCGAAGTATAAATAAGGCTGTCACTAGCGTGAGCGTTGCGTGAGCGTCGTGCTACGTCGGAAAAGTCGGCTGCATGGGTGAGTGCCAAGTTTGGGGAGCGTTTCGTAGTGTGCGCAGTGCAATGGAGACGCGGAAACTTGTTGTGGCCTAGTGTTTTGCAGTTGGACGACAAGAGTGGTACACAGTAGTAAAGAGCGAGGCACTGAGTTGGCATGAACAATGGATTGCACAATGGGTCTCGAGATGTGCTTGTTACCTCAGGTGCTGTGCGATTGTCGACAAGGAGTGAAAACGGAGCAATTTGTGACCGCCCTTTCAATTTAAGACGTTAAAAACAGGCCGAATTTGAATTCGTAACACGAGAGCATCGGAACTACTTGGAAGTCTTGTGTATATGAACGTGTCCGCGCCATTGCACTCTGGTCCCTTCACCCTACAAACCTACCAACCATCGTGTCCGTGCACATCAGAGTCGCAAATAATGGAGAAATGCGCAGCTTAGTCGTGCATGGGAGCGTAGCTCAGTCGGTAGAGCTTTCGCTTTGCATGTTAGAGGTCCCTTGTTCAAGCTCCGGCGCCTCCATGTTTTGTGGTCAGTGCATGGTAAGTGTTGGTCGCGGCGAACCTAAGGCACGCAAGATGTTGCAAAGGCAGCGTCACAGACTGATATGATGTATACTGACGTAAGGAGAGCAAGATGTATGTGTGGGGACCGGCTGTTATCGAGGTGTCATCGAGTGCAGATCTGTCTTAGGTATCACGGTTTAACCTCATTGAAGTGTAGAGAGCGGACAACACGTTCGTCTTACTCAGAGAGGTGTCCGAACTCTATTTTCGACGTTATGCGTGCCACTTTCATTGTGGCCAACTACGATTCGATACAAAATGCACGAAACCTGAAAGACACCCTCACGGATACATAGAGAGTAGTGTTTGTCTGCGGAATAATGGGAGTGCAAGGGACTGTGACGTTTATATGGCTGTATGTAGCACCATTCGTCATGGGGGAGGCGTAGCTCAGATGGCAGAGAGCTTGCTTAGCATCCAGGAGGTACTGGGATCGATACCCAGCGCCTCCAGAAATTTTAACACACCTACATGCGCACCTCGGCATGCATGTGGAATAATTCACAGCCAGCAGATGTGTCTAGGCAGATACAAGCGAACGATTAGCATCCACAATTGGCAAGCGTGCTGTTATTCGTGCGCAGGAAGCACCCTCCTCCCACTCCTGCACTTAATGCAGAAACAGTACAAGTGATCCCATACGATTCTCAAGCCTACGTCGGAAAGACCTGCCTTGCGCCGAGTTCATGTAAATCCCACTGCACATTCCCATTCTTAGCGTGCGGTCGGCTGCTACTGGTGTTGCTAGTTGTGACTGCTGATAACAGATGCCGTAGCAATTAACTCATGGAATGAGTTCTATGTTTTGCGATAGTCTGTCTCTGACAAGCAAGCACAGGTGACATAGGTGCGAACACAGGAAGCTTGCAGCCCCTCGCTGCCTGCAGACACCGAGCAGCGACACTAGGTGTATGGCCTAAGCCGTAGGCGTAATGTGCTCATTCGCTTTGGCGCGACGTCGAAGTATAAATAAGGCTGTCACTAGCGTGACCGTCGTGTTTAGTCGGAAAAGTCGGCTGCATGGGTGAGTGCCAAGTGGGGAGCGTTTCGTAGTGTGCGCAGTGCAATGGAGACTCGGAAACTTGTTGTGGCCCAGTGTTTTGTAGTTGGACGACAAGAATGGTACACAGTAGTAAAGAGCGAGGCACTGAGTTGGCATGAACAATGGAGTGCACAATGGGGCTCGAGATGTGCTTGTTACCTCAGGTGCTGTGTGATTGTCGACAAGGGATGAAAACGGAGCAATTTGTGACCGCCCTTTCAATTTAAGACGTTAAAAACAGACGGAATTTGCATTCGTAATACCAGATCATCGGAAGTACTTGGAACTCTTGTGAATATGAACGTGTCCGCGCCATTGGACTCTGGTCCCTTCACCGCTACAAACCAAACAACCATCGTGTCCGTGCACATCAGAGTCGCAAAGAATGGAGAATAGCGCAGCTTAGTCGTGCATGGGAGCGTAGCTCAGTTGATAGGGCGTTCGCTTTGCATGTGAGAGGTCCGTGGTTCAAGCTCCGGCCCCTCCATGTTTTGTGGTCAGTGCATGGTAAGTGTTGGTCGTGGCGAACCTGAAGGCACCTAAGATGTTGCAAAGGCAGCGTCACACACTGATATGATGTATACTGACGTAAGGAGAGCAATATGTATGTGTGGAGACAGGCTGTTATCGAGGTGTCATCGAGTGCAGATCTGTCTTAGGTATCACGGCTTAAACTCATTGAAGTGTAGAGAGCGGACAACACGTTCGTCTTACTCAGAGCGGTGTCCGAACTCTATTTTCGACGTTATGCTTGCCACTTTCATTGTGGCCAACTGCGACTCGATACAAAATGCACGAAACATGAAGGACACTCTCACTGATACATAGTAGTGTTTGTCTGCGGAATAATGGGAGTGCAAGGGACTGTGACGTTGTTATGGCGGTAGGTAGCACCGTTCGTCATGGCGGAGGCGTAGCTCAGATGGCAGACAGCTTGCTTAACATGCAAGAGGTACTGGGATCGATACCCAGCGCCTTCAGAAATTTTAACACACCTACATGCGCACCTCGGCATGCATGTGGAATAATTCACAGCCAGCAGATGTGTCTAGGCAGATACAAGCGAACGATTAGCATCCACAATCGACACGACATCACGATACCCCGCCAGAGACGTCAATATGGAGCGCCCTGGAAAGCAGCTTTGACAAGCAGGTATCACAGGTGTAAGCAAGAGGGATAGACGTGCATTAACAGCCCTAGCGGCCGTCTTATAGTCAAAATTTAAAAGGGTTAAAGGACGAAAGTCACTAGCTGTCTTCAAACCAGCAGATTTAGGTATCAGGACAACCGTACCTCTTTTGAAATCGGCTGGAATTGTGCCGCCATTCAAGATTTCATTCACAATATCCGTAAAAACAGGCCCTATAATAGGCCAAAAGCGAACAAAAAACTCCTTAGGTAGGCCATCAGGACCAGGAGATTTGTGAGATGCTGAACAAGCAATGAAAGCTGAAATTTCGTCTGCAGTAAAAGGAGCTAAAAATTTAGCATTATGGTCCTCTGTTAAAACTGATGGGATAGCAGTTAAAATCTCGTCAACATCAATCGGATCAGAATCAGCCGCAGTATATAACGTCTCATAGTAGCAGGTAAGTTCATGGGTTATTTTATTCTGTAAGGTAAGCCGGCGACCATCATCTGCCATAAGGCCGTCAATCAATACACGTCGACGGTTCTTGTGGTGACGAAACAGATGGTACATAGAAGTCATTTCATGTGCTAACGTGGACGGTGGTTTAGATTTAATCTTCAATCCTTCCATCTGAAGCCACTTAGTACTAAGAAGCTTGGCCTTAATTTTCCGAATCTCAGAAAGGTGGGCACATGTCTTTGTAGAATTAACATAAAGTTCGCGAAGCACCGAATAGTAATACTCAAAAGTCAGTTTCAGATCTCGCGCTCTATTATAACTGTAGGACATTAAAGTGCGACGTAGTTTTGGCTTCGCACAGTGGATCCACCAGTGAAGCTTAGACGGATAGTATCGTTGAGAACGTAAACAAATGTCCCACGCCGTCTGTATTAGAGGTTCGATGTCAAGGTCATCGAGCAAGGAGACATTTAATTTCCACAGCGGCCTATAAAGTTTAAGAGGCTGACGCTCCAAATTAATTATAACAGCAAGGGCACAATGATCCGTAAAACTGGCTGGAATAACATCTACATCTAAAACAGAAACACTAAGGGGATCATAAATATACAATCGGTCAAGTCGACTACTTGAGGTGGCAGTAAAAAATGTAAATTTAACTAAAGTGGGGTGTTTAACCTCCCACGCATCGCGTAGTCGTAGTTGACGTACAAGAGAATGTAGCTCGAAACAATAATTAAAATGAGGGGATTGGTCTTTAGCTTGTAAGACACAACAAACAGCCGTCTCCACCGAAGTGTCGTCAACATGTTGTGATGCCTGTGGCGGTGGGGATGTCAACAACACCTCGACCGAATGTTGTGGCTCTTGCGCCGACGGCAATGGCAGCAAGTTTGACGTCATCGAGCAAAGCAGGAGACACAGCGGGAACAGAATCCGAAACAGGCATGGGAGATTCTGGAGTTCTCTCATCAGATTCGCAAACCGGCTGCGAAACAGCAGCTTCGTCATCAGTGCTACCGGTATCACTAGCACGACGGCGTTTGTTGTTGGTAACAGACGGAATCGGTATAGGAGCAGCCGGTACGTCAGGGCGAGTGGGTAGCGGAGGAAAACCTGCATCAGGGGAGGGTGACACCTGCTGTGAAGAAGCTACTGCAGGAGGCAGATAGGAAACAGTGGAGGAAGTTGCTGGCACAAGATCGGCAACCGTTAATTTGCGGCGCTGTGCTAGGCAGTTTTTAAGCACAAATACCCGCTTAGGGCAATTAGCTCGAACATGACCATGTTCATTACATAGGAAACATGTACCAACCTGCCCCTCATAAGTAAGATGTACACGATAACCACATACAACCAGATGGGACGGTATATTAGACTTAATATGCATTTCAACTGATCTGACACCATTATAACATTGCAGCTTATGTTGTGCAGACCAACGTTCATTTCGAATTGACCGAACAGTACCATAACCAAGCAAAGCTTCCTTAAGATAGCTGTTGTCAACTTCAGGGGGTAAATTAGAAATCCGAACTGTGGTAAACGTAATTTCAGCATTTGAGACAGTAACACTGCTAACAGAACCATCCCTATGACGGAACGACACTTGCTCACCATGTTTAAGTAACACCTTATCCAGCAAAACCGGTTTCAACAATTTCAAATAAAGCAATATAACTCTGTATCAAAATACGCCGTATATACCTGGTCCGATGTAATGCCAATCGTGTCCACAATCCATTCGTGAATTTCCAACGATGTCGGTTGGACATTCCAAGTAGCCTTGTTAAACTGAAAACTGAGAGTACACTTCCGCGGAAACAACCGGGAAGCCATAACACTTAATTAATGCGGCAAAAGCCGCAATACAACGCAAGACACAAAACAAACACTAAGGCAAAGAAACAACGAAAAACAGAAGATAAAGAAACCACACACACAGAAGGTAAATATTCACAACCCGAGGGTAACGGCGGATCGAAAACACAGCACGTCCGATCGCTGTCGCGTCTCAAGCGGATCTCATCTGAGCTACGCCTCCCCGATGACGAATGGTGCTACATACAGCCATATCAACGTCACAGTCCCTTGCACTCCCATTATTCCGCAGACAAACACTACTCTCTATGTATCAGTGAGGGTGTCTTTCAGGTTTCGTGCATTTTGTATCGAATCGTAGTTGGCCACAATGAAAGTGGTACGCATAACGTCGAAAATAGAGTTCGGACACCGCTCTGAGTAAGACGAACGTGTTGTCCGCTCTCTACACTTCAATGAGGTTAAGCCGTGATACCTAAGACAGATCTGCACTCGATGACACCTCGATAACAGCCGGTCCCCACACATACATCTTGCTCTCCTTACGTCAGTATACATCATATCAGTCTGTGACGCTGCCATTGCAACATCTTGCGTGCCTTTAGGTTCGCCGCGGCCAACAGTTACTATGCACATTCCCATTCTTAGCGTGCGGTCGGCTGCTACTGGTGTTGCTAGTTGTGACTGCTGATAACAGATGCCGTAGCAATCAACTCATGGAGTGAGTTGTATGTTTTGCGATAGTCTGTCTCTGACAAGCAAGCACAGGTGACATTGGTGCGAACACAGGAAGCTTGCAGCCCCTCGCTGCCTGCAGACACCGAGCAATGACACTAGGTGAGCGGCCTAAGCCGTAGGCGAAATGTGCTAATTCGCTTTGGCGCGACGTCGAAGTATAAATAAGGCTGTCACTAGCGTGAGCGTCATTCTTCGGCGGACCTCGGAAGAGTTCCGCCCTTCGATACCTTGCAGAGTACTGCTACGTATCGAAGTGCTAGGGCTTCGCAGAAGTCGCAGTCGCAGTCGCAGTCGCAGTCGCAGTCGCAGTTCCGGAACCGCCAGCAGCAGCAGCAGCAGCAGCAGCAGTTTCCAGTGCCGCCAGTTTTGCAGTAGCAGTCGTCGCCGGACCCAGCCGCAGCTTCCGGACCCAGCCGCCGCCGCCGCCGCCGCCGCCGCAGCTTCCGGCCCCCGCCGCCGCCGCCGCCGCCGCCGCCGCCGCAGCTTCCGGCCCCCGCCGCCGCCGCCGCCGCCGCCGCCGCCAGGACCCATTGCTTCGTCTTCCTCTCCTGCTTTCGTTGTCGTCGCTATTCTCGTCTTCGTCTTTGCCTTCATCCTTTCGCTCCTCGACGTCTCTCATCTGTCATCTGTAATCTGTTCCTGACTTTGTCCCTTGTCTGTCCCCATTCTTCTTTTCTGTGTTTCCAGTTTTCCTTACTGCCATCATGACCACCCCCACCACCACCGCCACTACCACCGCCATCGTCTATACGACGCCCTCCCTCGCTGCCACTACTCTTACTTGGTGTGCTCAGTCGCCCCCGTCCTACTATATCCCGCCCCTCCTCACCCTTCCCACCCCAGCTCCCTTTGTCGCCCCATCCCCTGCTCCTTCTCCCCAAGCCTCCACACACGACCCCTTTCCCCCACTCCCCCACACCACTCATGCGGCCCCTGCCAGGGTTGTGTCTCGTCGGGCTACGACCCATGCCGCACCATCGCCGGCGCCAGCACCACCACCTGCAGCAGCGCCACAACCAGCAGCAGCACCAACAGCAGCACCAACAGCAGCACCAGCACCAGCACCGACACCGGGACCTGCCGCTTCCCGTCATCTCCCCGTCACTCCAGTGCCCCACGCCTCCTCCCATCCTGTCCCCGCTGTTAAGCGTCCCAGTGGCACCCCCGCCTCCTCTGCACCCAAGAAGTCCCAGCATCTTCCCCCTCCCCCACCCCTAGATGCCATGGATGTCTCCCCTCCAGCCCCCTCTACTTCCTCTTCTAACTCCCCCTCCTACAAGTATCTCCTCTCCCGTCCTGATCCCTCTCTCCTGGAGGCCCGAAACCTGACCTTGCTCCTCCGCCAATACTTCCCTGCAGCCCCCATCTCCCTTCTTACCCCCCGTAGGGACTCTGTCTTGATCACCTCCCCAAGCCCTACCCTACACTCCGACATCCTCTCCCGAATTCCTCTCACCCGATTTGGACCTAATGCCTCCCTTGCCCCTGCTCCTTCCCCTTCCTCCCCCCGTCAACCCCAACCCCCACGTCGCCCGCCGACCCTCACCGCCGTGATCACTCGGCTTAGCCCGACGATCACGGAGGAAGAGGTGCTGGCGGAGTTGAAGGCCCACCCGTACCTGGAGGTGCGAGCTGTTCGCCGCATTTTCAACTCTGCGGGCCCCACTCGCCTTATGCGAGTTTTCTCCGAACACGCTCCCTCCATCGACCATCTCCTTAAGGAGGGTGCCCTCCTCTTCCACCGCCGGTATAAGGTTGACCCCTCCCGCTCCCCACCACAATCCATTCGCTGCCAGAGGTGTCTGCGTTATAACGCACACCCAACATCAGAGTGCCGCGAGGCCCCAGTCTGCCCGCATTGTAAGCAAGCGCACTTCCTCCGGCAGTGCCCCAACCTTCAGTCTCCTCCCTCCTGCAATACCTGCAACCTCCAACACCCTACCTACTCCCAGAAATGCAAGGCTCGACCTCCTCCATCCGCTCCTGAACTCACTGTTCCTCTCCGCCCTTTGGATGACCCCACCCCTCCTGGCAATTCCCTCCGTCCTCCCCCCACCGCAGAGGACATCATCAGGTTCGTCACAATAGTGCTCCAGAACGTCCATCCCTTTCAGCGTCCCCACACCCTCCACCAGATTACCCTCGCTGCCCGTTCCGTGTTCCACCTCAACACCTACGCCACCTATTCCCACAACCAGGCCCATTTCACCTTCTCCCGTCTCGACACCCTCGTTTAAATTCCCATTATGGCACGACAGCACCGTATCCTGTTCAATAACATCCGCTCCCTTCCCACCAACAAGCACCTCCTTATGCATACCCTTACGACCCACCGTGTGGATGCCTTCCTTCTGAACGAAACCTTTCTTCAGCCCCACCACACCGTCCACACCTCGCCCTACCTCCTTCACCGGTCTGACAATCCACTCCAGATAGCGCGTGGCGGAGTTGCCATTGGCCACCACCGCCAGATCCCTGTCCGGCTCCAACCCCTCCTTCCTGACCCCACAGAACACTTGATCCTTAGTCTCTTCTTCCCCGGCCTTACCCTTACCTGTGCCACCATCTATGTCCGCCCCGCTGCACCTATTCCTTTCGACTTCCTTTCCCACATCGACCGTACCTTCTCCTCCTACGTGATCGCCGCCGACCTTAACATCCATAGTCGTTCTGCCGCCCAGTTACGGCGGTGGCATCGGTTCCTTGCCACCCTCCAAGGCGACGTCCTTCCAATTCCCCAACACACCCGCCCTGAATCCAATACCACTCCCGATGTCGTCCTAGCCTCCCCCACCCTGCTTGGCCGCATAGCGGTGGACGTCCTTGATCCCATTGGCAGTGACCATCTCCCTGTCCTCCTCACTGTATCAGACGGTCGTCGCCCCCGTCCCGACCCGCGCCATGACCCTCCCCCGAAATATGTCCATGACTACTCCCGTGCCAACTGGAATGCCTACCGGGACTCCCTTGCTCTCCAGGTCGATAGCCACCCCCTCACCTACCACCAACCTGATGACGTTACCCGTGCTGCCTCCTTTCTCCAGCAGACCTTGTCTGAGGCCGTGGAGGCCCACGTCCCTACCATTGCCATCCATCCGCACCGCCCCACCTTACCCCCACAGGCCGTCCTTCTCCTGCGTGAATCCCGCCGGCTCTACCGTGCCTTCCTTCACACACGTGACCAGGACACACTACGACGCCACCGGCAACTACAGCGACACATCAGGAACTTACTCACGGCAAAGAAACGCCGGGACTGGCGACAGACATGCACCCGTCTTAATGCCACCTTACCTATCAACTCGTCCAAGTACTGGTCAGCCTTCCGCCGCCTTACCGGATCTAAACCCTCTCCCTACTACCCTCTCCTTCATGATGACCACCCCTTCCCTGATGCCCTTAGTAAGGCCAACCATTTCGCCTCCTACCTCTCCGATATCCTCACCATCCCTGACGATCCCCAGTTCGATTATTCCCTCTTTCCTGATGTCCGTGATCGAACTGATACCTCTGTCCCCCCGCTTGCTCCTGGCTTCCAGTACTTGGACAACATCACACACACAGAACTAAATACCCCAATCACCACTCAAGATATCATTGCTACACTTCGCCCTAAACGCAACACTGCTCCCGGTCACGATCGTGTTACTTACCGTCACCTCCGTGAAGCTCCTGCCTCCTTCCTCTCCACATTGGCCAGGCTCTACAATGTGGTCCTGTCCACCGGCTACTACCCCGACCTGTGGAAAACCTCCCGGATCCTGATGTTCCTCAAGCCCGACAAACCGCCTTCCGCTGTCTCCTCCTACCGTCCCATCAGCCTTACCTCGGTCTTCAGCAAGGTCCTGGAATCCATTCTTACCCACCGCCTACACAAGCACCTTCACCAACACCGCCTCCTCCCCCCTACCCAATGTGGCTTTCGGCCGTCCTTCTCAGCCGATGACCTCCTCCTTCACCTCACTCACCTCCTCTCCGAACAACTCAATTCCCGTCGTTCCGCCATCTTCCTTTCCCTCGACCTCGAACGCGCATATGACCGTGTGTGGCATTCCGGTCTCCTTTTCAAGCTCCAAACCTTTGCTCTTCCTCTCAACTATGTCCGTCTGGTCGCTTCCTTCCTTTCCCACCGTCCTTCCTATGTCACCATCCACAACACTGATTCCTACACCTTCTACCCCTCCGCCGGTGTGCCCCAAGGTTCCGTCCTTTCCCCTCTTCTCTACCTCCTTTACACGGCAGACATGCCTCCACCTGCACCTCCCCTACACCTTCTCCAGTACGCCGATGACACTGCCTTCCTTGCCCTCGCTCCCACCCTGCAACGCTCCCAGCACCTTCTCCAATCCTATCTTGACCGGTTCACCACTTGGTGTAACCAGTGGTTGCTCAAGGTCAATCCTTCCAAGACCCAGGCGATCATTGTAGGCAAAACCACTCGTTCCTTCCGTCTCCTTGATTTCTATCTTACTATTTATGGCCGTCCCATCACCCTCACACCTACTCTCAAGTACCTTGGTGTCACCCTCGACCGTCGCCTCTCCTGGAACCCACATCTCCGGACGATCCAAGCCAAGGCACGCTCCCGCCTCCGCCTCCTTAAGCTCCTTTCTGGCCGTACATGGGGTCTGGACCCTTCCACCATCCTCTACACCTACAAGTCCCTCATCCGTCCTATCCTTTGCTATGCTCATCCCGCCTGGATCTCTGCCCCTCCTACCTTCTACAAGTCCATTCAGATCCTAGAACGCCATGCGCTCCGCCTCGCCTATCGCATCCGTCTCCCTTCCCCCACGCGGATCCTCTATGACCTGATTCCCTTCCCGCACCTCCTCCTTTTCCTCGAACGGTTACGGATCCTCTACACCTCCCGCAAGCTTGATCCTCCACACCCTCTTGTCTCTCCCATCCTCTCCCACCCCAACCCGCTGCCGCGCCTGCATTCCTATATCCCACCTGCTCTCCATCTTTACACCCTCCACACCCTCTCCCTCGGTGGCTTCCGTCAACTCCCCCTCCCTGATGATGCCCTCCTCCCCTCCATCTACCCCTCCTACCAACTTTGAGCCTTACCTTCCCTCTCCTCTCCTTTTCCTGTGGGCACCCTCTCTCCCTTCTCTCCCTCCCTCCCCTCCCCTTTCTCCTTGGGCTTCCACTCCCCCTACCCTCCCCCTTCTCCTCCATCCCTCTCCTCCACTGGCATCTTCCCCTCCCCCTCTCTCTCCTCTTCCCCACACCTTTTCCCCTTGGCAGGCCACGACTCTGCTGTCTTCCATCTGTTACTTTCATCGTCCTACGCCGAAGACCATCGCATGTGTTTGTGCCTCGACTCTCCTGCAGTGTGTTTGTGTTTCGTCGTTTGTGCTCCGCTGGTTCACGTGTGGCCATCTGCCATCTGCGTTTGTGCACCGTGTTTCTCCGCTTTTATCCATTGTGCTACGCACGTGACCGACTCCGTTTTAACTCTGTTTTGTCTACTGTTTGTACCCCGCCGTCTTGATTGTTTTTATATCTCACTCATCTCTGTTCTGTGTATACTCTGAGGCCGAAGAGCGGCATACCTGGTCCGCTGCCGGCCTACCTGTTTGTCACAGGTATTAAAATCACAATAAAGGAAAAAAAAAAAAAGCGTGAGCGTTGCGTGAGCGTCGTGTTAAGTCGGAAATGTCGGCTGCACGGGTGAGTGCCAAGATTGGGGAGCGTTTCGTAGTGTGCGCAGTGCAATGGAGACTGGAAACTTGTTGTGGCCCAGTGTTTTGTAGTTGGACGACAAGAGTGGTACACAGTAGTAAAGCGCG
Source organism: Schistocerca gregaria (assembly GCF_023897955.1). Classification (NCBI taxonomy): domain Eukaryota; kingdom Metazoa; phylum Arthropoda; class Insecta; order Orthoptera; family Acrididae; genus Schistocerca; species Schistocerca gregaria. The sequence goes on from NC_064927.1 coordinate 48,798,173, forward strand.
ATGCACTGAGTGGGCATGAACAATGGAGTGGACAATGGGGCTCGAGATGTGCTTGTTACCTTAGGTGCTGTGTGATTGTCGACAAGGAGTGAAAAACGGAGCAATTTGTGACCGCCCTTTCAATTTAAGACGGTAAAAACAGACGGAATTTGCATTCGTAATACCAGAGTATCGGAACTACTTGGAAATCTTGTGTATATGAACGTGTCCGCGCCATTGTACTCTGGTCCCTTCACCGCTACAAACCAACCAACCATCGTGTCCGTGCACATCAGAGTCGCAAAGATTGGAGAATAGCGCAGCTTAGTCGTGCATGGGAGCGTAGCTCAGTTGGTAGAGCGTTCGCTTTGCATGTGAGAGGTCCCTGGTTCAAACGCCGGCCCCTCCATGTTTTGTGGTCAGTGCATGGTAAGTGTTGGTCGTGGCGAACCTGAAGGCACCCAAGATGTTGCAAAGGCAGCGTCACAGACTGATATGATGTATACTGACGTAAGGAGAGCAAGATGTATGTGTGGTTACCGGCTGTTATCGAATTGTCATCGAGTGCAGATCTGTCTTAGGTATCACGGCTTAACCTCATTGAAGTGTAGAGAGCGAACAACACGTTCGTCTTACTCAGAGCGGTGTCCGAACTCTAATTTCGTCATTATGCGTGCCACTTTAATTGTGGCCAACTACGATTCGATACAAAATGCACGAAACCTGAAAGACACCCTCACTGATACATAGAGAGTAGTGTTTGTCTGCGGAATAATGGGAGTTCAAGGGGCTGTGGTGTTGATATGGCTGTATGTAGCACCATTCGTCATGGGGGAAGCGTAGCTCAGATGGTAGAGAGCTCGCTTAGCTTGCAAGAGGTATTGGGATCGATACCCAGCGCCTCCAGAAATTTTAACACACCTACGTGCGCACCTCGGCATGCATGTCGAATAATTCACAGACAGCAGATGTGTCTAGGCAGATACAAGCGAACGATTAGCATCCACAATTGGCAAGCGTGCTGTTATTCGTGCGCAGGAAGCACCCTCCTCCCACTCCTGCACTTAATGTAGAAACAGCACAGGTGTTCCCATACGATTCTCAAGCCTACGTCGGAAAGACCTGCCTTGCGCCGAGTTCACCTAAATCCCACTGCACATTTCCATTCTTAGCGTGCGGTCGTCTGCTACTGGTGTTGCTAGTTGTGACTGCTGATAACAGATGCGTCACAGACTGATATGATGTATACTGACGTAAGGAGAGCAAGATGTATGTGTGGGGACCGTCTGTTACTGAGGTGTCATCGAGTGCAGATCTATCTTAGGTATCATGGCTTAACCTCATTGAAGTGTAGAGAGCGGACAACACGTTCGTCTTACTCAGAGCAGTGTCCGAACTCTAATTTCGTCGTTATGCGTGCCACTTTCATTGTCGCCAACTACGATCGATACCAAATGCACGAAACCTGAAAGACACCCTCACTGATACATAGAGAGTAGTGTTTGTCTGCGGAATAATGGGAGTGCAAGGGTCTGTGGCGTTGATATGGCTGTACGGAGGACCATTCGTCATGGGGGAAGCGTAGCTCAGATGGTAGAGAGCTCGCTTAGCATGCAAGAGGTGCTGGGATCGAAAAGTCGGCTGCATGGGTGAGTGTTAAGTTCGGGGAGCGTTTCGTAGTGTGGGCAGTGTAATGGAAACGCGGAAACTTGTTGTGGCCCAGTGTTTTGTAGTTGGACCACAAGAGTGGTACACAGTAGTAAAGCGCGAGGCACTGAGTGGGCATGAACAATGGAGTGCACAATGGGACTCGAGATGTGCTTGTTACCTCAGGTGCCGTGTGATTGTCGACAAGGAGTGAAAACGGAGCAATTTGTGACAGCCCTTTCAATTTAAGACGGTAAAACCAGACGGAATTTGCATTCGTAATACCAGAGCATCGGAACTACTTGGAACTCTTGTGTATATGAACGTGTCCGCGCCATTGTACTCTGGTCCCTTCACCGCTACAAACCAACCAACCATTGTGTCCGTGCACATCAGAGTCGCAAAGAATGGAGAATAGCGCAGTTTAGTCGTGCATGGGAGCATAGCTCAGTTGGTAGAGCGTTGGCTTTGCATGTGAGAGGTCCCTGGTTCAAGCTCCGGCGCCTCCATGTTTTGTGGTCAATGCATGTAAGTGTTGGTCGCGGCGAACCTAAAGGCACGCAAGATGTTGCAAAGGCAGCGTCACAAACTGAAATAATGTATACTGACGTAAGGAGAGCAAGATGTATGTGTGGGGACCAGCTGTTATCGAGGTGTCATCGAGTGCAGATCTGTCTCAGGTATCACGGAATAACCTCATTGAAGTGTAGAGAGCGGACAACACGTTCGTCTTACTCAGAGCGGTGTCCGAACTCTAATTTCGTCGTTATGCGTGCCACTTTAATTGTGGCCAACTACGATTCGATACAAAATGCACGAAAGCTGAAAGACATCCTCAGTGATACATAGAGAGTAGTGTTTGTCTGCGGAATAATGGGAGTGCAAGGGGCTCTGGTGTTGATATGGCTGTATGTAGCACCATTCGTCATGGGGGAATCGTAGCTCAGATGGTAAAGGGCTCGCTTAGCATGCAAGAGGTACTGGGATAGATACCCAGCGCCTCCAGAAGTTTTAACACACCTATGTGCGCACCTCGGCATGCATGTCGAATAATTCACAGCCTGCAGATGTGTCTAGGCAGATACAAGCGAACGATTAGCATCCACAATTGGCAAGCGTGCTGTTATTCGTGCGCAGAAAGCACCCTCCTCCCACTCTTGCACTTAATGTAGAAACAGTACAGGTGTTTCCATACGATTCTCAAGCCTACGTCGGAAAGACCTGCCTTGCGCCGAGTTCACGTAAATCCCACTGCACATTCCCATTCTTAGCGTGCGGTCGGCTGCTACTGGTGTTGCTAGTTGTGACTGCTGATAACAGATGCCGTAGCAATCAACTCATGGAGTGAGTTGTATGTTTTGCGATAGTCTGTCTCTGACAAGCAAGCACAGGTGACATTGGTGCGAACACAGGAAGCTTGCAGCCCCTCGCTGCCTGCAGACACCGAGCAATGACACTAGGTGAGCGGCCTAAGCCGTAGGCGAAATGTGCTAATTCGCTTTGGCGCGACGTCGAAGTATAAATAAGGCTGTCACTAGCGTGAGCGTTGCGTGAGCGTCGTGTTAAGTCGGAAATGTCGGCTGCACGGGTGAGTGCCAAGATTGGGGAGCGTTTCGTAGTGTGCGCAGTGCAATGGAGACTGGAAACTTGTTGTGGCCCAGTGTTTTGTAGTTGGACGACAAGAGTGGTACACAGTAGTAAAGCGCGATGCACTGAGTGGGCATGAACAATGGAGTGGACAATGGGGCTCGAGATGTGCTTGTTACCTTAGGTGCTGTGTGATTGTCGACAAGGAGTGAAAAACGGAGCAATTTGTGACCGCCCTTTCAATTTAAGACGGTAAAAACAGACGGAATTTGCATTCGTAATACCAGAGTATCGGAACTACTTGGAAATCTTGTGTATATGAACGTGTCCGCGCCATTGTACTCTGGTCCCTTCACCGCTACAAACCAACCAACCATCGTGTCCGTGCACATCAGAGTCGCAAAGATTGGAGAATAGCGCAGCTTAGTCGTGCATGGGAGCGTAGCTCAGTTGGTAGAGCGTTCGCTTTGCATGTGAGAGGTCCCTGGTTCAAACGCCGGCCCCTCCATGTTTTGTGGTCAGTGCATGGTAAGTGTTGGTCGTGGCGAACCTGAAGGCACCCAAGATGTTGCAAAGGCAGCGTCACAGACTGATATGATGTATACTGACGTAAGGAGAGCAAGATGTATGTGTGGTTACCGGCTGTTATCGAATTGTCATCGAGTGCAGATCTGTCTTAGGTATCACGGCTTAACCTCATTGAAGTGTAGAGAGCGAACAACACGTTCGTCTTACTCAGAGCGGTGTCCGAACTCTAATTTCGTCATTATGCGTGCCACTTTAATTGTGGCCAACTACGATTCGATACAAAATGCACGAAACCTGAAAGACACCCTCACTGATACATAGAGAGTAGTGTTTGTCTGCGGAATAATGGGAGTTCAAGGGGCTGTGGTGTTGATATGGCTGTATGTAGCACCATTCGTCATGGGGGAAGCGTAGCTCAGATGGTAGAGAGCTCGCTTAGCTTGCAAGAGGTATTGGGATCGATACCCAGCGCCTCCAGAAATTTTAACACACCTACGTGCGCACCTCGGCATGCATGTCGAATAATTCACAGACAGCAGATGTGTCTAGGCAGATACAAGCGAACGATTAGCATCCACAATTGGCAAGCGTGCTGTTATTCGTGCGCAGGAAGCACCCTCCTCCCACTCCTGCACTTAATGTAGAAACAGTACAGGTGTTCCCATACGATTCTCAAGCCTACGTCGGAAATACCTGCCTTGCGCCGAGTTCACCTAAATCCCACTGCACATTTCCATTCTTAGCGTGCGGTCGTCTGCTACTGGTGTTGCTAGTTGTGACTGCTGATAACAGATGCGTCACAGACTGATATGATGTATACTGACGTAAGGAGAGCAAGATGTATGTGTGGGGACCGTCTGTTACTGAGGTGTCATCGAGTGCAGATCTATCTTAGGTATCATGGCTTAACCTCATTGAAGTGTAGAGAGCGGACAACACGTTCGTCTTACTCAGAGCAGTGTCCGAACTCTAATTTCGTCGTTATGCGTGCCACTTTCATTGTCGCCAACTACGATCGATACCAAATGCACGAAACCTGAAAGACACCCTCACTGATACATAGAGAGTAGTGTTTGTCTGCGGAATAATGGGAGTGCAAGGGTCTGTGGCGTTGATATGGCTGTACGGAGGACCATTCGTCATGGGGGAAGCGTAGCTCAGATGGTAGAGAGCTCGCTTAGCATGCAAGAGGTGCTGGGATCGAAAAGTCGGCTGCATGGGTGAGTGTTAAGTTCGGGGAGCGTTTCGTAGTGTGGGCAGTGTAATGGAAACGCGGAAACTTGTTGTGGCCCAGTGTTTTGTAGTTGGACCACAAGAGTGGTACACAGTAGTAAAGCGCGAGGCACTGAGTGGGCATGAACAATGGAGTGCACAATCTGACTCGAGATGTGCTTGTTACCTCAGGTGCCGTGTGATTGTCGACAAGGAGTGAAAACGGAGCAATTTGTGACAGCCCTTTCAATTTAAGACGGTAAAACCAGACGGAATTTGCATTCGTAATACCAGAGCATCGGAACTACTTGGAACTCTTGTGTATATGAACGTGTCCGCGCCATTGTACTCTGGTCCCTTCACCGCTACAAACCAACCAACCATTGTGTCCGTGCACATCAGAGTCGCAAAGAATGGAGAATAGCGCAGTTTAGTCGTGCATGGGAGCATAGCTCAGTTGGTAGAGCGTTGGCTTTGCATGTGAGAGGTCCCTGGTTCAAGCTCCGGCGCCTCCATGTTTTGTGGTCAATGCATGGTAAGTGTTGGTCGCGGCGAACCTAAAGGCACGCAAGATGTTGCAAAGGCAGCGTCACAAACTGAAATAATGTATACTGACGTAAGGAGAGCAAGATGTATGTGTGGGGACCAGCTGTTATCGAGGTGTCATCGAGTGCAGATCTGTCTTAGGTATCACGGAATAACCTCATTGAAGTGTAGAGAGCGGACAACACGTTCGTTCTACTCAGAGCGGTGTCCGAACTCTAATTTCGTCGTTATGCGTGCCACTTTAATTGTGGCCAACTACGATTCGATACAAAATGCACGAAAGCTGAAAGACATCCTCAGTGATGCATAGAGAGTAGTGTTTGTCTGCGGAATAATGGGAGTGCAAGGGGCTCTGGTGTTGATATGGCTGTATGTAGCACCATTCGTCATGGGGGAATCGTAGCTCAGATGGTAAAGGGCTCGCTTAGCATGCAAGAGGTACTGGGATAGATACCCAGCGCCTCCAGAAGTTTTAACACACCTATGTGCGCACCTCGGCATGCATGTCGAATAATTCACAGCCTGCAGATGTGTCTAGGCAGATACAAGCGAACGATTAGCATCCACAATTGGCAAGCGTGCTGTTATTCGTGCGCAGAAAGCACCCTCCTCCCACTCTTGCACTTAATGTAGAAACAGTACAGGTGTTTCCATACGATTCTCAAGCCTACGTCGGAAAGACCTGCCTTGCGCCGCGTTCACGTAAATCCCACTGCACATTGCCATTCTTAGCGTGCGGTCGGCTGCTACTGGTGTTGCTAGTTGTGACTGCTGATAACAGATGCCGTAGCAATCAACTCATGGAGTGAGTTGTATGTTTTGCGATAGTCTGTCTCTGACAAGCAAGCACAGGTGACATAGGTGCGAACACAGGAAGCTCTCAGCCCCTCGCTGCTTGCAGACACCGAGCAGCGACACTAGGTGGGCGGCCTAAGCCGTAGGCGAAATGTGCTCATTCGCTTTGGCGCGACGTCGAAATATAAATAAGTATGTCACTAGCGTGAGTGTCGTGTCAAGTCGGAAAAGTCGGCTGCATGGGTGAGTGCCAAGTTTGGGGAGCGTTTCGTAGTGTGCGCAGTGCAATGGAGACTCGGAAACTTGTTGTGGCTCAGTGTTTTGTAGTTGGACGACAAGAGTGGTACACAGTAGTAAAGCGCGAGGCCCTGAGTGGGCATGAACAATGGAGTGCACAATGGGGCTCGAGATGTGCTTGTTACCTCAGGTGCCGTGTGATTGTCGACAAGGAGTGAAAACGGAGCAATTTGTGACCGCCCTTTCAATTTAAGACGGTAAAACCAGACGGAATTTGCATTCGTAATACCAGAGCATCGGAACTACTTGGAACTCTTGTGTATATGAACGTGTCCGCGCCATTGTACTCTGGTCCCTTCACCGCTACAAACCAACCAACCATCGTGTCCGTGCACATCAGGGTCGCAAAGAATGGAGAATAGCGCAGCTTAGTCGTGCATGGGAGCGTAGCTCAGTTGGTAGAGCGTTGGCTTTGCATGTGAGAGGTCCCTGGATCAAACTCCGGCCCCTCCATGGTTTGTAGTCAGTGCATCGTAAGTGTTGGTCGCGGCGAACCTAAAGGCACCCAAGATGTTGCAAAGGCAGCGTCACAGACTGATATGATGTATACTGACGTAAGGAGAGCAAGATGTATGTGTGGGGACCGGCTGTTATCGAGGTGTCATCGAGTGCAGAACTGTCTTAGGTATCACGGCTAAACCTCATTGAAGTGTAGAGAGCGGACAACACGTTCGTCTTACTCAGAGCAGTGTCCGAACTCTAATTTCGTCGTTATGCGTGCCACTTTCATTGTCGCCAACTACGATCGATACAAAATGCACGAAACCTGAAAGACACCCTCACTGATACATAGAGAGTAGTGTTTGTCTGCGGAATAATGGGAGTGCAAGGGTCTGTGGCGTTGATATGGCTGTACGGAGGACCATTCGTCATGGGGGAAGCGTAGCTCAGATGGTAGAGAGCTCGCTTAGCATGTAAGAGGTGCTGGGATCGAAAAGTCGTCTGCATGGGTGAGTGCCAAGTTTGGGGAACGTTTCGTAGTGTGCGCAGTGCAATGTAGACTCGGAAACTTGTTGTGGCCCAGTGTTTTGTAGTTGGACGACAAGAGTAGTAAAGCGCGAGGCACTGAGTGGGCATGAACAATGGAGAGCACAATGGGGCTCGAGATGTGCTTGTTACCTCAGGTGCCGTGTGATTGTCGACAAGGAGTGTAAACGGAGCAATTTGTGACCGCCCTTTCAATTTAAGACGGTAAAACCAGACGGAATTTGCATTCGTAATACCAGAGCATCGGAACTACTTGGAACTCTTGTGTATATGAACGTGTCCGCGCCATTGTACTCTGGTCCCTTCACCGCTAAAAACCAACCAACCACAGTGTCCGTGCACATCAGAGTCGCAAAGAATGGAAAATAGCGCAGCTTAGTCGTGCATGGGAGCGTAGCTCAGTTGGTAGAGCGTTCGCTTTGCATGTGAGAGGTCCCTGGTCGAACTCCGGCCCCTCCATGTTTTGTGGTCAGTGCATGGTAAGTGTTGGTCGCGGCGAACCTAAAGGCACGCAATATGTTGCAAAGGCAGCGTCACAGACTGATGTGATGTATACTGACGTAAGGAGAGCAAGATGTATGTATGGTTACCTGCTGTTATCGAGGTGTCATCGAGTGCAGATCTGTCTTAGGTATCACGGCTTAACCTCATTGAAGTGTAGAGAGCGGACAACACGTTCGTCTTACTCAGAGCGGTGTCCGAACTCTAATTTCGTCGTTATGCGTGCCACTTTCATTGTGGCCAACTACGATTCGATACAAAATGCACGAAACCTGAAAGACACCCTCACTGATACATAGAGAGTAGTGTTTGTCTGCGGAATAATGGGAGTGCAAGGGTCTGTGGCGTTGATATGGGTGTACGTAGCACCATTCGTCATGGGGGAAGCGTAGCTCAGATGGTAGAGAGCTCGCTTTGCATGCAAGAGGTGCTGGGATCGAAAAGTCGGCTGCATGGGTGAGTGCCAAGTTTGGGAGCGTTTCGTAGTGTGCGCAGTGCAATGGAGACTCGGAAACTTGTTGTGGCCCAGTGTTTTGTAGTTGGACGACAAGAGTGGTACACAGTAGTAAAGAGCGAGGCACTAAATGGGCATGAACAATGGAGTGCACAATGGGGCTCGAGATGTGCTTGTTTCCTCAGGTGCCGTGTGATTGTCGACAAGGAGTGAAAACGGAGCAATTTGTGACCGCCCTTTCAATTTAAGACGGTAAAACCAGACGGAATTTGCATTCGTAATACCAGAGCATCGGAATTACTTGGAACTCTTGTGTACATGAACGTGTCCGCGCCATTGTACTCTGGTCCCTTCACCGCTACAAACCAACCAACCATCGTGTCCGTGCACATCAGAGTCGCAAAGAATGGAAAATAGCGCAGCTTAGTCGTGTATGGGAGCGTAGCTCAGTTGGTAGAGCGTTCGCTTTGCTTGTGAGAGGTCCCTGGTTCAAGCTCCGGCGCCTCCATGTTTTGTGGTCAGTGCATGGTAAGTGTTGGACGCGGCGAACCTAAAGGCACGCAATATGTTGCAAAGGCAGCGTCACAGACTGATATGATGTATACTGACGTAAGGAGAGCAAGATGTATGTGTGGGGACCGGCTGTTATCGAGGTGTCATCGAGTGCAGATCTGTCTTAGGTATCACGGCTTAACCTCATTGAAGTGTAGAGAGCGAACAACACGTTCGTCTTACTCAGAGCGGTGTCCGAACTCTAATTTCGTCGTTATGCGTGCCACTTTCATTGTGACCAACTACGATTCGATACGAAATGCACGAAACCTGAAAGACACCCTCACTGATACATAGAGAGTAGTGTTTGTCTGCGGAATAATGGGAGTGCAAGGGTCTGTGGCGTTGATATGGGTGTACGTAGCACCATTCGTCATGGGGGAAGCGTAGCTCAGATGGTAGAGAGCTCGCTTAGCATGCAAGAGGTGCTGGGATCGAAAAGTCGGCTGCATGGGTGAGTGCCAAGTTTGGGGAGCGTTTCGTAGTGTGCGCAGTGCAATGGAGACTCGGAAACTTGTTGTGGCCCAGTGTTTTGTAGTTGGACGACAAGAGTGGTACACAGTAGTAAAGCGCGAGGCACTGAGCGGGCATGAAAAATGGAGTGCACAATGGGGCTCGAGATGTGCTTGTTACCTCAGGTGCCGTGTGATTGTCGACAAGGAGTGAAAACGGAGCAATTTGTGACCGACCTTTCAATTTAAGACGGTAAAACCAGACGGAATTTGCATTCGTAATACCAGAGCATCGGAACTACTTGGAACTCTTGTGTATATGAACGAGTCCGCGCCATTGTACTCTGGTCCATTCACCGCTACAAATTAACCAACCATCGTGTCCGTGCACATCAGAGTCGCAAAGAATGGAAAATAGCGCAGCTTAGTCGTGCATGGGAGCGTAGCTCAGTTGGTAGAGCGTTCGCTTTGCATGGGAGAGGTCCCTGGTTCAAGCTCCGGCACCTCCATGTTTTGTGGTCAGTGCATGGTAAGTGTTGGTCGCGGTGAACCTAAAGGCACGCAATATGTTGCAAAGGCAGCGTCACAGACTAATATGATGTATACTGACGTAAGGAGAGCAAGATGTATGTGTGGGGACTTGCTGTTATCGAGGTGTCATCGAGTGCAGATCTGTCTAAGGTATCACGGCTTAACCTCATTGAAGTGTAGAGAGCGAACAACACGTTCGTCTTACTCAGAGCGGTGTCCGAACTCTAATTTCTTCGTTAAGGGTGCCACTTTCATTGTGGCCAACTACGATTCGATACAAAATGCACGAAACCTGAAAGACACCCTCACTGATACATAGAGAGTAGTGTTTGTCTGCGGAATAATGGGAGTGCAAGGGTCTGTGGCGTTGATATGGGTGTACGTAGCACCATTCGTCATGGGGGAAGCGTAGCTCATATGGTAGAGAGCTCGCTTAGCATGCAAGAGGTACTGGGATAGATACCCAGCGCCTCCAGAAGTTTTAACACACCTACGTTCGCACATCGGCATGCATGTCGAATAATTCACAGCCAGCAGATGTGTCTAGGCAGATACAAGCGAACGATTAGCATCCACAACTAGCAAGCGTGCTGTTATTCGTGCGCAGGAGGCACCCTCCTCCCACTCCTGCACTTAATGTAGAAACAGTACTGGTGTTCCAATACGATTCTCAAGCCTACGTCGGAAAGACCTGCCTTGCGCCGAGTTCACGTAAATCCCACTGCACATTCCCATTCTTAGCGTGCGGTCGGCTGCTACTGGTGTTGCTAGTTGTGACTGCTGATAACAGATGCCGTAGCAATCAACTCATGGAGTGAGTTGTATGTTTTGCGATAGTATGTCTCTGACAAGCAAGCACAGGTGACATAGGTGCGAACACAGGAACCTTGCAGCCCCCCGCTGTCTTCAGACACCGATCAGCGACACTAGGTGGGCGGCCTAAGCCGTAGGCGAAATGTGCTCATTCGCTTTGACGCGACGTCGAAGTATAAATAAGGCTGTTACTAGCGTGAGCGTCCGCCGCCGCCGCCGCCGCCGCCAGGACCCAGTGCTTCGTCTTCCTCTCCTGCTTTCGTTGTCGTCGCTATTCTCGTCTTCGTCTTTGCCTTCATCCTTTCGCTCCTCGACGTCTCTCATCTGTCATCTGTAATCTGTTCCTGACTTTGTCCCTTGTCTGTCCCCATTCTTCTTTTCTGTGTTTCCAGTTTTCCTTACCGCCATCATGACCACCCCCACCACCACCGCCACTACCACCGCCATCGTCTATACGACGCCCTCCCTCGCTGCCACTACTCTTACTTGGTGTGCTCAGTCGCCCCCGTCCTACTATATCCCGCCCCTCCTCACCCTTCCCACCCCAGCTCCCTTTGTCGCCCCATCCCCTGCTCCTTCTCCCCAAGCCTCCACACACGACCCCTTTCCCCCACTCCCCCACACCACTCATGCGGCCCCTGCCAGGGTTGTGTCTCGTCGGGCTACGACCCATGCCGCACCATCGCCGGCGCCAGCACCACCACCTGCAGCAGCGCCACAACCAGCAGCAGCACCAACAGCAGCACCAACAGCAGCACCAGCACCAGCACCGACACCGGGACCTGCCGCTTCCCGTCATCTCCCCGTCACTCCTGTGCCCCACGCCTCCTCCCATCCTGTCCCCGCTGTTAAGCGTCCCAGTGGCACCCCCGCCTCCTCTGCACCCAAGAAGTCCCAGCATCTTCCCCCTCCCCCACCCCTAGATGCCATGGATGTCTCCCCTCCAGCCCCCTCTACTTCCTCTTCTAACTCCCCCTCCTACAAGTATCTCCTCTCCCGTCCTGATCCCTCTCTCCTGGAGGCCCGAAACCTGACCTTGCTCCTCCGCCAATACTTCCCTGCAGCCCCCATCTCCCTTCTTACCCCCCGTAGGGACTCTGTCTTGATCACCTCCCCAAGCCCTACCCTACACTCCGACATCCTCTCCCGAATTCCTCTCACCCGATTTGGACCTAATGCCTCCCTTGCCCCTGCTCCTTCCCCTTCCTCCCCCCGTCAACCCCAACCCCCACGTCGCCCGCCGACCCTCACCGCCGTGATCACTCGGCTTAGCCCGACGATCACGGAGGAAGAGGTGCTGGCGGAGTTGAAGGCCCACCCGTACCTGGAGGTGCGAGCTGTTCGCCGCATTTTCAACTCTGCGGGCCCCACTCGCCTTATGCGAGTTTTCTCCGAACACGCTCCCTCCATCGACCATCTCCTTAAGGAGGGTGCCCTCCTCTTCCACCGCCGGTATAAGGTTGACCCCTCCCGCTCCCCACCACAATCCATTCGCTGCCAGAGGTGTCTGCGTTATAACGCACACCCAACATCAGAGTGCCGCGAGGCCCCAGTCTGCCCGCATTGTAAGCAAGCGCACTTCCTCCGGCAGTGCCCCAACCTTCAGTCTCCTCCCTCCTGCAATACCTGCAACCTCCAACACCCTACCTACTCCCAGAAATGCAAGGCTCGACCTCCTCCATCCGCTCCTGAACTCACTGTTCCTCTCCGCCCTTTGGATGACCCCACCCCTCCTGGCAATTCCCTCCGTCCTCCCCCCACCGCAGAGGACATCATCAGGTTCGTCACAATAGTGCTCCAGAACGTCCATCCCTTTCAGCGTCCCCACACCCTCCACCAGATTTCCCTCGCTGCCCGTTCCGTGTTCCACCTCAACACCTACGCCACCTATTCCCACAACCAGGCCCATTTCACCTTCTCCCGTCTCGACACCCTCGTTTAAATTCCCATTATGGCACGACAGCACCGTATCCTGTTCAATAACATCCGCTCCCTTCCCACCAACAAGCACCTCCTTATGCATACCCTTACGACCCACCGTGTGGATGCCTTCCTTCTGAACGAAACCTTTCTTCAGCCCCACCACACCGTCCACACCTCGCCCTACCTCCTTCACCGGTCTGACAATCCACTCCAGATAGCGCGTGGCGGAGTTGCCATTGGCCACCACCGCCAGATCCCTGTCCGGCTCCAACCCCTCCTTCCTGACCCCACAGAACACTTGATCCTTAGTCTCTTCTTCCCCGGCCTTACCCTTACCTGTGCCACCATCTATGTCCGCCCCGCTGCACCTATTCCTTTCGACTTCCTTTCCCACATCGACCGTACCTTCTCCTCCTACGTGATCGCCGCCGACCTTAACATCCATAGTCGTTCTGCCGCCCAGTTACGGCGGTGGCATCGGTTCCTTGCCACCCTCCAAGGCGACGTCCTTCCAATTCCCCAACACACCCGCCCTGAATCCAATACCACTCCCGATGTCGTCCTAGCCTCCCCCACCCTGCTTGGCCGCATAGCGGTGGACGTCCTTGATCCCATTGGCAGTGACCATCTCCCTGTCCTCCTCACTATATCAGACGGTCGTCGCCCCCGTCCCGACCCGCGCCATGACCCTCCCCCGAAATATGTCCATGACTACTCCCGTGCCAACTGGAATGCCTACCGGGACTCCCTTGCTCTCCAGGTCGATAGCCACCCCCTCACCTACCACCAACCTGATGACGTTACCCGTGCTGCCTCCTTTCTCCAGCAGACCTTGTCTGAGGCCGTGGAGGCCCACGTCCCTACCATTGCCATCCATCCGCACCGCCCCACCTTACCCCCACAGGCCGTCCTTCTCCTGCGTGAATCCCGCCGGCTCTACCGTGCCTTCCTTCACACACGTGACCAGGACACACTACGACGCCACCGGCAACTACAGCGACACATCAGGAACTTACTCACGGCAAAGAAACGCCGGGACTGGCGACAGACATGCACCCGTCTTAATGCCACCTTACCTATCAACTCGTCCAAGTACTGGTCAGCCTTCCGCCGCCTTACCGGATCTAAACCCTCTCCCTACTACCCTCTCCTTCATGATGACCACCCCTTCCCTGATGCCCTTAGTAAGGCCAACCATTTCGCCTCCTACCTCTCCGATATCCTTACCATCCCTGACGATCCCCAGTTCGATTATTCCCTCTTTCCTGATGTCCGTGATCGAACTGATACCTCTGTCCCCCCGCTTGCTCCTGGCTTCCAGTACTTGGACAACATCACACACACAGAACTAAATACCCCAATCACCACTCAAGATATCATTGCTACACTTCGCCCTAAACGCAACACTGCTCCCGGTCACGATCGTGTTACTTACCGTCACCTCCGTGAAGCTCCTGCCTCCTTCCTCTCCACATTGGCCAGGCTCTACAATGTGGTCCTGTCCACCGGCTACTACCCCGACCTGTGGAAAACCTCCCGGATCCTGATGTTCCTCAAGCCCGACAAACCGCCTTCCGCTGTCTCCTCCTACCGTCCCATCAGCCTTACCTCGGTCTTCAGCAAGGTCCTGGAATCCATTCTTACCCGCCGCCTCCACAAGCACCTTCACCAACACCGCCTCCTCCCCCCTACCCAATGTGGCTTTCGGCCGTCCTTCTCAGCCGATGACCTCCTCCTTCACCTCACTCACCTCCTCTCCGAACAACTCAATTCCCGTCGTTCCGCCATCTTCCTTTCCCTCGACCTCGAACGCGCATATGACCGTGTGTGGCATTCCGGTCTCCTTTTCAAGCTCCAAACCTTTGCTCTTCCTCTCAACTATGTCCGTCTGGTCGCTTCCTTCCTTTCCCACCGTCCTTCCTATGTCACCATCCACAACACTGATTCCTACACCTTCTACCCCTCCGCCGGTGTGCCCCAAGGTTCCGTCCTTTCCCCTCTTCTCTACCTCCTTTACACGGCAGACATGCCTCCACCTGCACCTCCCCTACACCTTCTCCAGTACGCCGATGACACTGCCTTCCTTGCCCTCGCTCCCACCCTGCAACGCTCCCAGCACCTTCTCCAATCCTATCTTGACCGGTTCACCACTTGGTGTAACCAGTGGTTGCTCAAGGTCAATCCTTCCAAGACCCAGGCGATCATTGTAGGCAAAACCACTCGTTCCTTCCGTCTCCTTGATTTCTATCTTACTATTTATGGCCGTCCCATCACCCTCACACCTACTCTCAAGTACCTTGGTGTCACCCTCGACCGTCGCCTCTCCTGGAACCCACATCTCCGGACGATCCAAGCCAAGGCACGCTCCCGCCTCCGCCTCCTTAAGCTCCTTTCTGGCCGTACATGGGGTCTGGACCCTTCCACCATCCTCTACACCTACAAGTCCCTCATCCGTCCTATCCTTTGCTATGCTCATCCCGCCTGGATCTCTGCCCCTCCTACCTTCTACAAGTCCATTCAGATCCTAGAACGCCATGCGCTCCGCCTCGCCTATCGCATCCGTCTCCCTTCCCCCACGCGGATCCTCTATGACCTGATTCCCTTCCCGCACCTCCTCCTTTTCCTCGAACGGTTACGGATCCTCTACACCTCCCGCAAGCTTGATCCTCCACACCCTCTTGTCTCTCCCATCCTCTCCCACCCCAACCCGCTGCCGCGCCTGCATTCCTATATCCCACCTGCTCTCCATCTTTACACCCTCCACACCCTCTCCCTCGGTGGCTTCCGTCAACTCCCCCTCCCTGATGATGCCCTCCTCCCCTCCATCTACCCCTCCTACCAACTTTGAGCCTTACCTTCCCTCTCCTCTCCTTTTCCTGTGGGCACCCTCTCTCCCTTCTCTCCCTCCCTCCCCCCCTTTCTCCTTGGGCTTCCACTCCCCCTACCCTCCCCCTTCTCCTCCATCCCTCTCCTCCACTGGCATCTTCCCCTCCCCCTCTCTCTCCTCTTCCCCACACCTTTTCCCCTTGGCAGGCCACGACTCTGCTGTCTTCCATCAGTTACTTTCATCGTCCTACGCCGAAGACCATCGCATGTGTTTGTGCCTCGACTCTCCTGCAGTGTGTTTGTGTTTCGTCGTTTGTGCTCCGCTGGTTCACGTGTGGCCATCTGCCATCTGCGTTTGTGCACCGTGTTTCTCCGCTTTTATCCATTGTGCTACGCACGTGACCGACTCCGTTTTAACTCTGTTTTGTCTACTGTTTGTACCCCGCCGTCTTGATTGTTTTTATATCTCACTCATCTCTGTTCTGTGTATACTCTGAGGCCGAAGAGCGGCATACTTGGTCCGCTGCCGGCCTACCTGTTTGTCACAGGTATTAAAATTACAATAAAGGAAAAAAAAAAAAAAAAAAAAAAAAGCGTGAGCGTCGTGTTAAGTCGGAAAGGTCGGCTGCATGGGTGAGTGCCAAGTTTTGGGCAGCGTTTCGTAGTGTGCGCATTGCAACGGAGACTCGGAAACTTGTTGTGGCCCAGTGTTTTGTAGTTGGACGACAAGAGTGGTACACAGTAGTAAAGCGCGAGGCACTGAGTGGGCATGAACAATGGAGTGCACAATAGGGCTCGAGATGTGCTTGTTACCTCAGGTGCTGTGTGATTGTCGACAAGGAGTGAAAACGGAGCAATTTGTGACCGCCCTTTCAATTTAAGACGGTAAAACCAGACGGAATTTGCATCGGAACTACTTGGAACTCTTGTGTATATGAACGTGTCCGCGCCATTGTACTCTATTCCCTTCACCGCTACAAAACAACCAACCATCGTGTCCGTGCACATCAGAGTCGCAAAGAATGGAAAATAGCGCAGCTTAGTCGTGCATGGGAGCGTAGCTCAGTTGGTAGAGCGTTCGCTTTGCATGTGAGAGGTCCCTGGTTCAAGCTCCGGCGCCTCCATGTTTTGTGGTCAGTGCATGGTAAGTGTTGGACGCGGCGAACCTAAAGGCACGCAATATGTTGCAAAGGCAGCGTCACAGACTGATATGATGTATACTGACGTAAGGAGAGCAAGATGTATGTGTGGGGACCGGCTGTTATCGAGGTGTCATCGAGTGCAGATCTGTCTTAGGTATCACGGCTTAACCTCATTGAAGTGTAGAGAGCGAACAACACGTTCGTCTTACTCAGAGCGGTGTCCGAACTCTAATTTCGTCGTTATGCGTGCCACTTTAATTGTGGCCAACTACGATTCGATACAAAATGCACGAAACTTGAAAGACACCCTCACTGATACATAGAGAGTAGAGTTTGTCTGCGGAATAATGGGAGTGCAAGGGTCTGTGGCGTTGATATGGGTGTACGTAGCACCATTCGTCATGGGGGAAGCGTAGCTCAGATGGTAGAGAGCTCGCTTAGCATGCAAGAGGTGCTGGGATCGAAAAGTCGGCTGCATGGGTGAGTGCCAAGTTTGGGGAGCGTTTCGTAGTGTGCGCAGTGCAATGGAGACTCGGAAACTTGTTGTGGCCCAGTGTTTTGTAGTTGGACGACAAGAGTGGTACACAGTAGTAAAGCGCGAGGCACTGAGTGGGCATGAACAATGGAGTGCACAATGGGGCTCGAGATGTGCTTGTTACCTCAGGTGCCGTGTGATTGTCGACAAGGAGTGAAAACGGAGCAATTTGTGACCGCCCTTTCAATTTAAGACGGTAAAACCAGACGGAATTTGCATTCGTAGTACCAGAGCATCGGAACTACTTGGAACTCTTGTGTACATGAACGTGTCCGCGCCGTTGTACTCTGGTCCCTTCACCGCTACAAACCAACCAACCATAGTGTCCGTGCACATCAGAGTCGCAAAGAATGGAAAATAGCGCAGCTTAGTCGTGCATGGGAGCGTAGCTCAGTTGGTAGAGCGTTCGCTTTGCATGTGAGAGGTCCCTGGTCGAACTCCGGCCCTTCCATGTTTTGTGGTCAGTGCATGGTAAGTGTTGGTCGCGGCGAACCTAAAGCCACGCAATATGTTGCAAAGGCAGCGTCACAGACTGATGTGATGTATACTGACGTAAGGAGAGCAAGATGTTTGTGTGGGGACTTGCTGTTATCGAGGTGTCATCGAGTGCAGATCTGTCTTAGGTATCACGGCTTAACCTCATTGAAGTGTAGAGAGCGGACAACACCTTCGTCTTACTCAGAGCGGTGTCCGAACTCTAATTTCGTCGTTATGCGTGCCACTTTAATTGTGGCCAACTACGATTCGATACAAAATGCACGAAACCTGAAAGACACCCTCACTGATACATAGAGAGTAGTGTTTGTCTGCGGAATAATGGGAGTGAAAGGGGCTGTGGTGTTGATATGGCTGTATGTAGCACCATTCGTCATGGGGGAAGCGTAGCTCATATGGTAGAGAGCTCGCTTAGCATGCAAGAGGTACTGGGATAGATACCCAGCGCCTCCAGAAATTTTAACACACCTACGTGCGCACCTCGGCATGCATGTCGAATAATTCACAGCCAGCAGATGTGTCTAGGCAGATACAAGCGAACGATTAGCATCCACAATTGTCAATCGTGCTGTTATTCGTGCGCAGGAAGCACCCTCCTCCCACTCCTGCACTTAATGTAGAAACAGTACAGGTGTTCCCATACGATTCTCAAGCCTACGTCGGAAAGACCTGCCTTGCGCCGAGTTCACGTAAATCCACTGCACATTCCCATTCTTAGCGTGCGGTCGGCTGCTACTGGTGTTGCTAGTTGTGACTGCTGATAACAGATGCCGTAGTAATCAACTCATGGAGTGAGTTGTATGTTTTGCGATAGTCTGTCTCTGACAAGCAAGCACAGGTGACATAGGTGCGAACACAGGAAGCTTGCAGCCCCTCGCTGCCTGCAGACACCGAGCAGCGACACTAGGTGGGCGGCCTAAGCCGTAGGCGAAATGTGCTCATTCGCTTTGGCGCGACGTCGAAGTATAAATAAGGCTGTCACTAGCGTGAGCGTCGTGTTTAGTCGGAAAGGTCGGCTGCATGCGTGAGTGCCAAGTTTGGGGAGCGTTTAGTAGTGTGCGCAGGGCAATGGAGACTCGGAAACTTGTTGTGGCCCAGTGTTTTGTAGTTGGACGACAAGAGTGGTACACAGTAGTAAAGCGCGAGGCACTTAGTGGGCATGAACAATGGAGTGCACAATGGGGCTCGAGATGTGCTTGTTACCTCAGGTGCCGTGTGATTGTCGACAAGGAGTGAAAACGGAGCAATTTGTGACCGCCCTTTCAATTTAAGACGGTAAAACCAGACGGAATTTGCATTCGTAATACCAGAGCATCGGAACTACTTGGAACTCTTGTGTATATGAACGTGTCCGCGCCATTGTACTCTGGTCCCTTCACCGCTACAAACCAACCAACCATCGTGTCCGTGCACATCAGAGTCGCAAATCATGGAACATAGCGCAGCTTAGTCGTGCATGGGAGCGTAGCTCAGTTGGTAGAGCGTTCGCTTTGCATGTGAGAGGTCCCTGGTTCAAGCTCCGGCGCCTCCATGTTTTGTGGTCAGTGCATGGTAAGTGTTGGTCGCGGCGAACCTAAAGGCACGCAATATGTTGCAAAGCCAGCGTCACAGACTGATTTGATGTATACTGACGTAAGGAGAGCAAGATGTATGTGTGGGGACCGGCTGTTATCGAGGTGTCATCGAGTGCAGATCTGTCTTAGGTATCACGGCTTAACCTCATTGAAGTGTAGAGAGCGAACAACACGTTCATCTTACTCAGAGCGGTGTCCGAACTCTAATTTCGTCGTTATATGTGCCACTTTCATTGTGGCCAACTACGATTCGATACAAAATGCACGATACCTGAAAGACACCCTCACTGATACATAGAGAGTAGTGTTTGTCTGCGGAATAATGGGAGTGCAAGGGTCTGTGGCGTTGATATGGGTGTACGTAGCACCATTCGTCATGGGGGAAGCGTAGCTCAGATGGTAGAGAGCTCGCTTAGCATGCAAGAGGTAGTGGGTTAGATACCCAGCGCCTCCAGAAATTTTAACACACCTACGTGCGCACCTCGGCATGCATGTCGAATAATTCACAGCCAGCAGATGTGTCTAGGCAGATACAAGCGAACGATTAGCATCCACAATTGGCAAGCGTGCTGTTATTCGTGCGCAGGAAGCTCCCTCCTCCCACTCCTGCACTTAATGTAGAAACAGTACAGGTGTTCCCATACGATTCTCAAGCCTACGTCGGAAAGACCTGCCTTGCGCCGAGTTCACGTAAATCCCACTGCACATTCCCATTCTTAGCGTGCGGTCGGCTGCTACTGGTGTTGCTAGTTGTCACTGCTGATGACAGATGCCGTAGCAATCAACTCATGGAGTGAGTTGTATGTTTTGCGATAGTCTGTCTCTGACAAGCAAGCACAGGTGACATAGGTGCGAACACAGGAAGCTTGCAGCCCCTCGCTGCCTGCAGACACCGAGCAACGACACTAGGTGGGCGGCCTAAGCCGTAGGAGAAATGTGCTCATTCGCTTTGGCGCGACGTCGAAGTATAAATAAGGCTGTCACTAGCGTGAGCGTTGCGTGAGCGTCGTGTTAAGTCGGAAAAGTCGGCTGCATGGGTGAGTGCCAAGTTTGGGGAGCGTTTCGTAGTGTGCGCAGTGCAATGGAGACTCGGAAACTTGTTATGGCCCAGTGTTTTGTAGTTGGACGACAAGAGTGGTACACAGTAGTAAAGTGCGAGGCACTAAGTGATCATGAACAATGGAGTGCACAATGGGGCTCGAGATGTGCTTGTTACCTCAGGTGCTGTGTGATTGTCGACAAGGAGTGAAAACGGAGCAATTTGTGACCGCCCTTTCAATTTAAGACGGTAAAACCAGACGGAATTTGCATTCGTAATACCAGAGCATCGGAACTACATGGAACTATTGTGTATATGAACGTGTCCGCGCCATTGTACTCTAGTCCATTCACCGCTACAAACCAACCAACCATCGTGTCCGTGCACATCAGAGTCGCAAAGAATTGAAAATAGCGCAGCTTAGTCGTGCATGGGAGCGTAGCTCAGTTGTTAGAGCGTTCGCTTTGCATGTGAGAGGTCCCTGGTTCAAGCTCCGGCGCCTCCACGTTTTGTGGTCAGTGCATGGTAAGTGTTGGTCGCGGCGAACCTAAAGGCACGCAATATGTTGCAAAGGCAGCGTCACACACTGATATGATGTATACTGACGTAAGGAGAGCAAGATGTATGTGTGGGGACCGGCTGTTATCGAGGTGTCATCGAGTGCAGATCTGTCTTAGGTATCACGGCTTAACCTCATTGAAGTGTAGAGAGCGAACAACACGTTCGTCTTACTCAGAGCGGTGTCCGAACTCTAATTTCGTCGTTATGCGTGCCACTTTAATTGTGGCCAACTACGATTCGATACAAAATGCACGAAACCTGAAAGACACCCTCACTGATACATAGAGAGTAGTGTTTGTCTGCGGAATAATGGAAGTGCAAGGGTCTGTGGCGTTGATATGGGTGTACGTAGCACCATTCGTCATGGGGGAAGCGTAGCTCAGATGGTAGAGAGCTCGCTTAGCATGCAAGAGGTGCTGGGATCGAAAAGTCGGCTGCATGGGTGAGTGCCAAGTTTGGGGAGCGTTTCGTACTGTGCGCAGTGTAATGGAGACTCGGAAACTTGTTATGGCCCAGTGTTTTGTAGTTGGACGACAAGAGTGGTACACAGTAGTAAAGCGCGAGGCACTAAGTGATCATGAACAATGGAGTGCACAATGGGGCTCGAGATGTGCTTGTTACCTCAGGTGCCGTGTGATTGTCGACAAGGAGTGAAAACGGAGCAATTTGTGACCGCCCTTTCAATTTAAGACGGTAAAACCAGACGGAATTTGCATTCGTAATACCAGAGCATCGGAACTACGTGGAACTATTGTGTATATGAACGTGTCTGCGCCATTGTACTCTAGTCCCTTCACCGCTACAAACCAACCAACCATCGTGTCCGTGCACATCAGAGTCGCAAAGAATTGAAAATAGCGCAGCTTAGTCGTGCATGGGAGCGTAGCTCAGTTGGTAGAGCGTTCGCTTTGCATGTGAGAGGTCCCTGGTTCAAGCTCCGGCGCCTCCATGTTTTGTGGTCAGTGGATGGTAAGTGTTGGTCGCGGCGAACCTAAAGGCACGCAATATGTTGCAAAGGCAGCGTCACAGACTGATATGATGTATACTGACGTAAGGAGAGCAAGATGTATGTGTGGGGACCGGCTGTTATCGAGGTGTCATCGAGTGCAGATCTGTCTTAGGTATCACGGCTTAACCTCATTGAAGTGTAGAGAGCGAACAACACGTTCGTCTTACTCAGAGCGGTGTCCGGACTCTATTTTCGACGTTATGCGTGCCACTTTCATTGTGGCCAACTACGATTCGATACAAAATGCACGAAACCTGAAAGACACCCTCACTGATACATAGAGAGTAGTGTTTGTCTGCGGAATAATGGAAGTGCAAGGGTCTGTGGCGTTGATATGGGTGTACGTAGCACCATTCGTCATGGGGGAAGCGTAGCTCAGATGGTAGAGAGCTCGCTTAGCATGCAAGAGGTGCTGGGATCGAAAAGTCGGCTGCATGGGTGAGTGCCAAGTTTGGGGAGCGTTTCGTAGTGTGCGCAGTGCAATGGAGACTCGGAAACTTGTTATGGCCCAGTGTTTTGTAGTTGGACGACAAGAGTGGTACACAGTAGTAAAGCGCGAGGCAATAAGTGATCATGAACAATGGAGTGCACAATGGGGCTCGAGATGTGCTTGTTACCTCAGGTGCTGTGTGATTGTCGACAAGGAGTGAAAACGGAGCAATTTGTGACCGCCCTTTCAATTTAAGACGGTAAAACCAGACGAAATTTGCATTCGTAATACCAGAGCATCGGAACTACATGGAACTATTGTGTATATGAACGTGTCCGCGCCATTGTACTCTAGTCCATTCACCGCTACAAACCAACCAACCATCGTGTCCGTGCACATCAGAGTCGCAAAGAATGGAAAATAGCGCAGCTTAGTCGTGCATGGGAGCGTAGCTCAGTTGGTAGAGCGTTCGCTTTGCATGTGAGAGGTCCCTGGTTCAAGCTCCGGCGCCTCCATGTTTTGTGGTCAGTGCATGGTAAGTGTTGGTCGCGGCGAACCTAAAGGCACGCAATATGTTGCAAAGGCAGCGTCACAGACTGATATGATGTATACTGACGTAAGGAGAGCAAGATGTATGTGTGGGGACCGGCTGTTATCGAGGTGTCATCGAGTGCAGATCTGTCTTAGGTATCACGGCTTAACCTCATTGAAGTGTAGAGAGCGAACAACACGTTCGTCTTACTCAGAGCGGTGTCCGGACTCTATTTTCGACGTTATGCGTGCCACTTTCATTGTGGCCAACTACGATTCGATACAAAATGCACGAAACCTGAAAGACACCCTCACTGATACATAGAGAGTAGTGTTTCTCTGCGGAATAATGGAAGTGCAAGGGTCTGTGGCGTTGATATCCGTGTACGTAGCACCATTCGTCATGGGGGAAGCGTAGCTCCGATGGTAGAGAGCTCGCTTAGCATGCAAGAGGTACTGGGATAGATACCCAGCGCCTCCAGAAATTTTAACACACCTACGTGCGCACCTCGGCATGCATGTCGAATAATTCACAGCCAGCAGATGTGACTAGGCAGATACAAGCGAACGATTAGCATCCACAATTGGCAAGCGTGCTGTTATTCGTGCGCAGGAAGCACCCTCCTCCCACTCCTGCACTTAATGTAGAAACAGTACAGGTGTTCCCATACGATTCTCAAGCCTACGTCGGAAAGACCTGCCTTGCGCCGAGTTCACGTAAATCCCACTGCACATTCCCATTCTTAGCGTGCGGTCGGCTGCTACTGGTGTTGCTAGTTGCCACTGCTGATGACAGATGTTGTAGCAATCAACTCATGGAGTGAGTTGTATGTTTCGCGATAGTCTGTCTCTGACAAGCAAGCACAGGTGACATAGGTGCGAACACAGGAAGCTAGCAGCCCCTCGCTGCCTGCAGACACCGAGCAACGACACTAGGTGGGCGGCCGAAGCCGTAGGCGAAATGTGCTCATTCGTTTTGGCGCGACGTCGAAGTATAAATAAGGCTGTCACTAGCGTGAGCGTTGCGTGAGCGTCGTGTCATGTCGGAAAAGTCGGCTGCATGGGTGAGTGCCAAGTTTGGGGAGCGTTTCGTAGTGTGCGCAGTGCAATGGAGACTCGGAAACTTGTTATGGCCCAGTGTTTTGTAGTTGGACGACAAGAGTGGTACACAGTAGTAAAGCGCGAGGCAATAAGTGATCATGAACAATGGAGTGCACAATGGGGCTCGAGATGTGCTTGTTACCTCAGGTGCTGTGTGATTGTCGACAAGGAGTGAAAACGGAGCAATTTGTGACCGCCCTTTCAATTTAAGACGGTAAAACCAGACGGAATTTGCATTCGTAATACCAGAGCATCGGAACTACATGGAACTATTGTGTATATGAACGTGTCCGCGCACTTGTACTCTAGTCCATTCACCGCTACAAACCAACCAACCATCGTGTCCGTGCACATCAGAGTCGCAAAGAATGGAAAATAGCGCAGCTTAGTCGTGCATGGGAGCGTAGTTCAGTTGGTAGAGCGTTCGCTTTGCATGTGAGAGGTCCCTGGTTCAAGCTCCGGCGCCTCCATGTTTTGTGGTCAGTGCATGGTAAGTGTTGGTCGCGGCGAACCTAAAGGCACGCAATATGTTGCAAAGGCAGCGTCACAGACTGATATGATGTATACTGACGTAAGGAGAGCAAGATGTATGTGTGGGGACCCGCTGTTATCGAGGTGTCATCGAGTGCAGATCTGTCTTAGGTATCACGGCTTAACCTCATTGAAGTGTAGAGAGCGAACAACACGTTCGTCTTACTCAGAGCGGTGTCCGAACTCTAATTTCGTCGTTATGCGTGCCACTTTAATTGTGGCCAACTACGATTCGATACAAGATGCACGAAACCTGAAAGACACCCTCACTGATACATAGAGAGTAGTGTTTGTCTGCGGAATAATGGAAGTGCAAGGGTCTGTGGCGTTGATATGGGTGTACGTAGCACCATTCATCATGGGGGAAGCGTAGCTCAGATGGTAGAGAGCTCGCTTAGCATGCAAGAGGTGCTGGGATCGAAAAGTCGGCTGCATGGGTGAGTGCCAAGTTTGGGGAGCGTTTCGTAGTGTGCGCAGTGCAATGGAGACTCGGAAACTTGTTATGGCCCAGTGTTTTGTAGTTGGACGACAAGAGTGGTACACAGTAGTAAGCGCGAGGCACTAAGTGATCATGAACAATGGAGTGCACAATGGGGCTCGAGATGTGCTTGTTACCTCAGGTGCCGTGTGATTGTCGACAAGGAGTGAAAACGGAGCAATTTGTGACCGACCTTTCAATTTAAGACGGTAAAACCAGACGGAATTTGCATTCGTAATACCAGAGCATCGGAACTACATGGAACTATTGTGTATATGAACGTGTCCGCGCCATTGTACTCTAGTCCCTTCACCGCTACAAACCAACCAACCATCGTGTCCGTGCACATCAGAGTCGCAGAGAATGGAAAATAGCGCAGCTTAGTCGTGCATGGGAGCGTAGCTCAGTTGGTAGAGCGTTCGCTTTGCATATGAGAGGTCCCTGGTTCAAGCTCCGGCGCCTCCATGTTTTGTGGTCAGTGCATGGTAAGTGTTGGTCGCGGCGAACCTAAAGGCACGCAATATGTTGCAAAGGCAGCGTCACAGACTGATATGATGTATACTGACGTAAGGAGAGCAAGATGTATGTGTGGGGACCGGCTGTTATCGAGGTGTCATCGAGTGCAGATCTGTCTTAGGTATCACGGCTTAACCTCATTGAAGTGTAGAGAGCGAACAACACGTTCGTCTTACTCAGAGCGGTGTCCGAACTCTAATTTCGTCGTTATGCGTGCCACTTTCATTGTGGCCAACTACGATTCGATACAAAATGCACGAAACCTGAAAGGCACCCTCACTGATACATAGAGAGTAGTGTTTGTCTGCGGAATAATGGAAGTGCAAGGGTCTGTGGCGTTGATATGGGTGTACGTAGCACCATTCGTCATGGGGGAAGCGTAGCTCAGATGGTAGAGAGCTCGCTTAGCATGCAAGAGGTGCTGGGATCGAAAAGTCGGCTGCATGGGTGAGTGCCAAGTTTGGGGAGCGTTTCGTAGTGTGCGCAGTGTAATGGAGACTCGGAAACTTGTTATGGCCCAGTGTTTTGTAGTTGGACGACAAGAGTGGTACACAGTAGTAAGCGCGAGGCACTAAGTGATCATTAACAATGGAGTGCACAATGGGGCTCGAGATGTGCTTGTTACCTCAGGTGCCGTGTGATTGTCGACAAGGAGTGAAAACGGAGCAATTTGTGACCGACCTTTCAATTTAAGACGGTAAAACCAGACGGAATTTGCATTCGTAATACCAGAGCATCGGAACTACATGGAACTATTGTGTATATGAACGTGTCCGCGCCATTGTACTCTAGTCCCTTCACCGCTACAAACCAACCAACCATCGTGTCCGTGCATATCAGAGTCGCAAAGAATGGAAAATAGCGCAGCTTAGTCGTGCATGGGAGCGTAGCTCAGTTGGTAGAGCGTTCGCTTTGCATGTGAGAGGTCCCTGGTTCAAGCTCCGGCGCCTCCATGTTTTGTGGTCAGTGGATGGTAAGTGTTGGTCGCGGCGAACCTAAAGGCACGCAATATGTTGCAAAGGCAGCGTCACAGACTGATATGATGTATACTGACGTAAGGAGAGCAAGATGTATGTGTGGGGACCGGCTGTTATCGAGGTGTCATCGAGTGCAGATCTGTCTTAGGTATCACGGCTTAACCTCATTGAAGTGTAGAGAGCGAACAACACGTTCGTCTTACTCAGAGCGGTGTCCGGACTCTATTTTCGACGTTATGCGTGCCACTTTCATTGTGGCCAACTACGATTCGATACAAAATGCACGAAACCTGAAAGACACCCTCACTGATACATAGAGAGTAGTGTTTGTCTGCGGAATAATGGAAGTGCAAGGGTCTGTGGCGTTGATATGGGTGTACGTAGCACCATTCGTCATGGGGGAAGCGTAGCTCAGATGGTAGAGAGCTCGCTTAGCATGCAAGAGGTGCTGGGATCGAAAAGTCGGCTGCATGGGTGAGTGCCAAGTTTGGGGAGCGTTTCGTAGTGTGCGCAGTGCAATGGAGACTCGGAAACTTGTTATGGCCCAGTGTTTTGTAGTTGGACGACAAGAGTGGTACACAGTAGTAAAGCGCGAGGCAATAAGTGATCATGAACAATGGAGTGCACAATGGGGCTCGAGATGTGCTTGTTACCTCAGGTGCTGTGTGATTGTCGACAAGGAGTGAAAACGGAGCAATTTGTGACCGCCCTTTCAATTTAAGACGGTAAAACCAGACGAAATTTGCATTCGTAATACCAGAGCATCGGAACTACATGGAACTATTGTGTATATGAACGTGTCCGCGCCATTGTACTCTAGTCCATTCACCGCTACAAACCAACCAACCATCGTGTCCGTGCACATCAGAGTCGCAAAGAATGGAAAATAGCGCAGCTTAGTCGTGCATGGGAGCGTAGCTCAGTTGGTAGAGCGTTCGCTTTGCATGTGAGAGGTCCCTGGTTCAAGCTCCGGCGCCTCCATGTTTTGTGGTCAGTGGATGGTAAGTGTTGGTCGCGGCGAACCTAAAGGCACGCAATATGTTGCAAAGGCAGCGTCACAGACTGATATGATGTATACTGACGTAAGGAGAGCAAGATGTATGTGTGGGGACCGGCTGTTATCGAGGTGTCATCGAGTGCAGATCTGTCTTAGGTATCACGGCTTAACCTCATTGAAGTGTAGAGAGCGAACAACACGTTCGTCTTACTCAGAGCGGTGTCCGGACTCTATTTTCGACGTTATGCGTGCCACTTTCATTGTGGCCAACTACGATTCGATACAAAATGCACGAAACCTGAAAGACACCCTCACTGATACATAGAGAGTAGTGTTTCTCTGCGGAATAATGGAAGTGCAAGGGTCTGTGGCGTTGATATCCGTGTACGTAGCACCATTCGTCATGGGGGAAGCGTAGCTCCGATGGTAGAGAGCTCGCTTAGCATGCAAGAGGTACTGGGATAGATACCCAGCGCCTCCAGAAATTTTAACACACCTACGTGCGCACCTCGGCATGCATGTCGAATAATTCACAGCCAGCAGATGTGACTAGGCAGATACAAGCGAACGATTAGCATCCACAATTGGCAAGCGTGCTGTTATTCGTGCGCAGGAAGCACCCTCCTCCCACTCCTGCACTTAATGTAGAAACAGTACAGGTGTTCCCATACGATTCTCAAGCCTACGTCGGAAAGACCTGCCTTGCGCCGAGTTCACGTAAATCCCACTGCACATTCCCATTCTTAGCGTGCGGTCGGCTGCTACTGGTGTTGCTAGTTGCCACTGCTGATGACAGATGCCGTAGCAATCAACTCATGGAGTGAGTTGTATGTTTCGCGATAGTCTGTCTCTGACAAGCAAGCACAGGTGACATAGGTGCGAACACAGGAAGCTAGCAGCCCCTCGCTGCCTGCAGACACCGAGCAACGACACTAGGTGGGCGGCCTAAGCCGTAGGCGAAATGTGCTCATTCGTTTTGGCGCGACGTCGAAGTATAAATAAGGCTGTCACTAGCGTGAGCGTTGCGTGAGCGTCGTGTCATGTCGGAAAAGTCGGCTGCATGGGTGAGTGCCAAGTTTGGGGAGCGTTTCGTAGTGTGCGCAGTGCAATGGAGACTCGGAAACTTGTTATGGCCCAGTGTTTTGTAGTTGGACGACAAGAGTGGTACACAGTAGTAAAGCGCGAGGCAATAAGTGATCATGAACAATGGAGTGCACAATGGGGCTCGAGATGTGCTTGTTACCTCAGGTGCTGTGTGATTGTCGACAAGGAGTGAAAACGGAGCAATTTGTGACCGCCCTTTCAATTTAAGACGGTAAAACCAGACGGAATTTGCATTCGTAATACCAGAGCATCGGAACTACATGGAACTATTGTGTATATGAACGTGTCCGCGCACTTGTACTCTAGTCCATTCACCGCTACAAACCAACCAACCATCGTGTCCGTGCACATCAGAGTCGCAAAGAATGGAAAATAGCGCAGCTTAGTCGTGCATGGGAGCGTAGCTCAGTTGGTAGAGCGTTCGCTTTACATGTGAGAGGTCCCTGGTTCAAGCTCCGGCGCCTCCATGTTTTGTGGTCAGTGCATGGTAAGTGTTGGTCGCGGCGAACCTAAAGGCACGCAATATGTTGCAAAGGCAGCGTCACAGACTGATATGATGTATACTGACGTAAGGAGAGCAAGATGTATGTGTGGGGACCCGCTGTTATCGAGGTGTCATCGAGTGCAGATCTGTCTTAGGTATCACGGCTTAACCTCATTGAAGTGTAGAGAGCGAACAACACGTTCGTCTTACTCAGAGCGGTGTCCGAACTCTAATTTCGTCGTTATGCGTGCCACTTTAATTGTGGCCAACTACGATTCGATACAAAATGCACGAAACCTGAAAGACACCCTCACTGATACATAGAGAGTAGTGTTTGTCTGCGGAATAATGGAAGTGCAAGGGTCTGTGGCGTTGATATGGGTGTACGTAGCACCATTCATCATGGGGGAAGCGTAGCTCAGATGGTAGAGAGCTCGCTTAGCATGCAAGAGGTGCTGGGATCGAAAAGTCGGCTGCATGGGTGAGTGCCAAGTTTGGGGAGCGTTTCGTAGTGTGCGCAGTGCAATGGAGACTCGGAAACTTGTTATGGCCCAGTGTTTTGTAGTTGGACGACAAGAGTGGTACACAGTAGTAAGCGCGAGGCACTAAGTGATCATGAACAATGGAGTGCACAATGGGGCTCGAGATGTGCTTGTTACCTCAGGTGCCGTGTGATTGTCGACAAGGAGTGAAAACGGAGCAATTTGTGACCGACCTTTCAATTTAAGACGGTAAAACCAGACGGAATTTGCATTCGTAATACCAGAGCATCGGAACTACATGGAACTATTGTGTATATGAACGTGTCCGCGCCATTGTACTCTAGTCCCTTCACCGGTACAAACCAACCAACCATCGTGTCCGTGCACATCAGAGTCGCAAAGAATGGAAAATAGCGCAGCTTAGTCGTGCATGGGAGCGTAGCTCAGTTGGTAGAGCGTTCGCTTTGCATGTGAGAGGTCCCTGGTTCAAGCTCCGGCGCCTCCATGTTTTGTGGTCAGTGCATGGTAAGTGTTGGTCGCGGCGAACCTAAAGGCACGCAATATGTTGCAAAGGCAGCGTCACAGACTGATATGATGTATACTGACGTAAGGAGAGCAAGATGTATGTGTGGGGACCGGCTGTTATCGAGGTGTCATCGAGTGCAGATCTGTCTTAGGTATCACGGCTTAACCTCATTGAAGTGTAGAGAGCGAACAACACGTTCGTATTACTCAGAGCGGTGTCCGAACTCTAATTTCGTCGTTATGCGTGCCACTTTCATTGTGGCCAACTACGATTCGATACAAAATGCACGAAACCTGAAAGGCACCCTCACTGATACATAGAGAGTAGTGTTTGTCTGCGGAATAATGGAAGTGCAAGGGTCTGTTTCGTTGATATGGGTGTACGTAGCACCATTCGTCATGGGGGAAGCGTAGCTCAGATGGTAGAGAGCTCGCTTAGCATGCAAGAGGTGCTGGGATCGAAAAGTCGGCTGCATGGGTGAGTGCCAAGTTTGGGGAGCGTTTCGTAGTGTGCGCAGTGTAATGGAGACTCGGAAACTTGTTATGGCCCAGTGTTTTGTAGTTGGACGACAAGAGTGGTACACAGTAGTAAGCGCGAGGCACTAAGTGATCATGAACAATGGAGTGCACAATGGGGCTCGAGATGTGCTTGTTACCTCAGGTGCCGTGTGATTGTCGACAAGGAGTGAAAACGGAGCAATTTGTGACCGACCTTTCAATTTAAGACGGTAAAACCAGACGCAATTTGCATTCGTAATACCAGAGCATCGGAACTACATGGAACTATTGTGTATATGAACGTGTCCGCGCCATTGTACTCTAGTCCCTTCACCGCTACAAACCAACCAACCATCGTGTCCGTGCACATCAGAGTCGCAAAGAATGGAAAATAGCGCAGCTTAGTCGTGCATGGGAGCGTAGCTCAGTTGGTAGAGCGTTCGCTTTGCATGTGAGAGGTCCCTGGTTCAAGCTCCGGCGCCTCCATGTTTTGTGGTCAGTGCATGGTAAGTGTTGGTCGCGGCGAACCTAAAGGCACGCAATATGTTGCAAAGGCAGCGTCACACACTGATATGATGTATACTGACGTAAGGAGAGCAAGATGTATGTGTGGGGACCGGCTGTTATCGAGGTGTCATCGAGTGCAGATCTGTCTTAGGTATCACGGCTTAACCTCATTGAAGTGTAGAGAGCGAACAACACGTTCGTCTTACTCAGAGCGGTGTCCGAACTCTAATTTCGTCGTTATGCGTGCCACTTTCATTGTGGCCAACTACGATTCGATACAAAATGCACGAAACCTGAAAGACACCCTCACTGATACATAGAGAGTAGTGTTTGTCTGCGGAATAATGGAAGTGCAAGGGTCTGTGGCGTTGATATGGGTGTACGTAGCACCATTCGTCATGGGGGAAGCGTAGCTCAGATGGTAGAGAGCTCGCTTAGCATGCAAGAGATGCTGGGATCAAAAAGTCGGCTGCATGGGTGAGTGCCAAGTTTGGTGAGCGTTTCGTAGTGTGCGCAGTGCAATGGAGACTCGGAAACTTGTTATGGCCCAGTGTTTTGTAGTTGGACGACAAGAGTGGTACACAGTAGTAAAGCGCGAGGCACTAAGTGATCATGAACAATGGAGTGCACAATGGGGCTCGAGATGTGCTTGTTACCTCAGGTGCTGTGTGATTGTCGACAAGGAGTGAAAACGGAGCAATTTGTGACCGCCCTTTCAATTTAAGACGGTAAAACCAGACGGAATTTGCATTCGTAATACCAGAGCATCGGAACTACATGGAACTATTGTGTATATGAACGTGTCCGCGCCATTGTACTCTAGTCCCTTCACCGCTACAAACCAACCAACCATCGTGTCCGTGCACATCAGAGTCGCAAAGAATGGAAAATAGCGCAGCTTAGTCGTGCATGGGAGCGTAGCTCAGTTGGTAGAGCGATCGCTTTGCATGTGAGAGGTCCCTGGTTCAAGCTCCGGCGCCTCCATGTTTTGTGGTCAGTGGATGGTAAGTGTTGGTCGCGGCGAACCTAAAGGCACGCAATATGTTGCAAAGGCAGCGTCACAGACTGATATGATGTATACTGACGTAAGGAGAGCAAGATGTATGTGTGGGGACCGGCTGTTATCGAGGTGTCATCGAGTGCAGATCTGTCTTAGGTATCACGGCTTAACCTCATTGAAGTGTAGAGAGCGAACAACACGTTCGTCTTACTCAGAGCGGTGTCCGAACTCTAATTTCGTCGTTATGCGTGCCACTTTCATTGTGGCCAACTACGATTCGATACAAAATGCACGAAACCTGAAAGGCACCCTCACTGATACATAGAGAGTAGTGTTTGTCTGCGGAATAATGGAAGTGCAAGGGTCTGTGGCGTTGATATGGGTGTACGTAGCACCATTCGTCATGGGGGAAGCGTAGCTCAGATGGTAGAGAGCTCGCTTAGCATGCAAGAGGTGCTGGGATCGAAAAGTCGGCTGCATGGGTGAGTGCCAAGTTTGGGGAGCGTTTCGTAGTTTGCGCAGTGTAATGGAGACTCGGAAACTTGTTATGGCCCAGTGTTTTGTAGTTGGACGACAAGAGTGGTACACAGTAGTAAAGCGCGAGGCACTAAGTGATCATGAACAATGGAGTGCACAATGGGGCTCGAGATGTGCTTGTTACCTCAGGTGCCGCGTGATTGTCGACAAGGAGTGAAAACGGAGCAATTTGTGACCGACCTTTCAATTTAAGACGGTAAAATCAGACGGAATTTGCATTCGTAATACCAGAGCATCGGAACTACATGGAACTATTGTGTATATGAACGTGTCCGCGCCATTGTACTCTAGTCCCTTCACCGCTACAAACCAACCAACCATCGTGTCCGTGCACATCAGAGTCGCAAAGAATGGAAAATAGCGCAGCTTAGTCGTGCATGGGAGCGTAGCTCAGTTGGTAGAGCGTTCGCTTTGCATGTGAGAGGTCCCTGGTTCAAGCTCCGACGCCTCCATGTTTTGTGGTCAGTGCATGGTAAGTGTTGGTCGCGGCGAACCTAAAGGCGCGCAATATGTTGCAAAGGCAGCGTCACAGACTGATATGATGTATACTGACGTAAGGAGAGCAAGATGTATGTGTGGGGACCGGCTGTTATCGAGGTGTCATCGAGTGCAGATCTGTCTTAGGTATCACGGCTTAACCTCATTGAAGTGTAGAGAGCGAACAACACGTTCGTCTTACTCAGAGCGGTGTCCGAACTCTAATTTCGTCGTTATGCGTGCCACTTTCATTGTGGCCAACTACGATTCGATACAAAATGCACGAAACCTGAAAGACACCCTCACTGATACATAGAGAGTAGTGTTTGTCTGCGGAATAATGGAAGTGCAAGGGTCTGTGGCGTTGATATGGGTGTACGTAGCACCATTCGTCATGGGGGAAGCGTAGCTCAGATGGTAGAGAGCTCGCTTAGCATGCAAGAGGTGCTGGGATCGAAAAGTCGGCTGCATGGGTGAGTGCCAAGTTTGGGGAGCGTTTCGTAGTTTGCGCAGTGTAATGGAGACTCGGAAACTTGTTATGGCCCAGTGTTTTGTAGTTGGACGACAAGAGTGGTACACAGTAGTAAAGCGCGAGGCACTAAGTGATCATGAACAATGGAGTGCACAATGGGGCTCGAGATGTGCTTGTTACCTCAGGTGCCGCGTGATTGTCGACAAGGAGTGAAAACGGAGCAATTTGTGACCGCCCTTTCAATTTAAGACGGTAAAATCAGACGGAATTTGCATTCGTAATACCAGAGCATCGGAACTACATGGAACTATTGTGTATATGAACGTGTCCGCGCCATTGTACTCTAGTCCCTTCACCGCTACAAACCAACCAACCATCGTGTCCGTGCACATCAGAGTCGCAAAGAATGGAAAATAGCGCAGCTTAGTCGTGCATGGGAGCGTAGCTCAGTTGGTAGAGCGATCGCTTTGCATGTGAGAGGTCCCTGGTTCAAGCTCCGACGCCTCCATGTTTTGTGGTCAGTGCATGGTAAGTGTTGGTCGCGGCGAACCTAAAGGCGCGCAATATGTTGCAAAGGCAGCGTCACAGACTGATATGATGTATACTGACGTAAGGAGAGCAAGATGTATGTGTGGGGACCGGCTGTTATCGAGGTGTCATCGAGTGCAGATCTGTCTTAGGTATCACGGCTTAACCTCATTGAAGTGTAGAGAGCGAACAACACGTTCGTCTTACTCAGAGCGGTGTCCGAACTCTAATTTCGTCGTTATGCGTGCCACTTTCATTGTGGCCAACTACGATTCGATACAAAATGCACGAAACCTGAAAGACACCCTCACTGATACATAGAGAGTAGTGTTTGTCTGCGGAATAATGGAAGTGCAAGGGTCTGTGGCGTTGATATGGGTGTACGTAGCACCATTCGTCATGGGGGAAGCGTAGCTCAGATGGTAGAGAGCTCGCTTAGCATGCAAGAGGTACTGGGATAGATACCCAGCGCCTCCAGAAATTTTAACACACGTACGTGCGCACCTCGGCATGCATGTCGAATAATTCACAGCCAGCAGATGTGACTAGGCAGATACAAGCGAACGATTAGCATCCACAATTGGCAAGCGTGCTGTTATTCGTGCGCAGGAAGCACCCTCCTCCCACTCCTGCACTTAATGTAGAAACAGTACAGGTGTTCCCATACGATTCTCAAGCCTACGTCGGAAAGACCTGCTTTGCGCCGAGTTCACGTAAATCCCACTGCACATTCCCATTCTTAGCGTGCGGTCGGCTGCTACTGGTGTTGCTAGTTGTCACTGCTGATGACAGATGCCGTAGCAATCAACTCATGGAGTGAGTTGTATGTTTTGCGATAGTCTGTCTCTGACAAGCAAGCACAGGTGACATAGGTGCGAACACAGGAAGCTTGCAGCCCCTCGCTGCCTACCAGACACCGAGCAACGACACTAGGTGGGCGGCCTAAGCCGTAGGCGAAATGTGCTCATTCGTTTTGGCGCGACGTCGAAGTATAAATAAGGCTGTCACTAGCGTGAGCGTTGCGTGAGCGTCGTGTCAGGTCGGAAAAGTCGGCTGCATGGGTGAGTGCCAAGTTTGGGGAGCGTTTCGTAGTGTGCGCAGTGCAATGGAGACTCGGAAACTTGTTATGGCCCAGTGTTTTGTAGTTGGACGACAAGAGTGGTACACAGTAGTAAAGCGCGAGGCACTAAGTGATCATG
The DNA here is from genome assembly GCF_023897955.1 of Schistocerca gregaria. NCBI lineage: Eukaryota > Metazoa > Arthropoda > Insecta > Orthoptera > Acrididae > Schistocerca > Schistocerca gregaria. The sequence goes on from NC_064927.1 coordinate 48,833,532, forward strand.
AACAATGGAGTGCACAATGGGGCTCGAGATGTGCTTGTTACCTCAGGTGCTGTGTGATTGTCGACAAGGAGTGAAAACGGAGCAATTTGTGACCGCCCTTTCAATTTAAGACGGTAAAACCAGACGGAACTTGCATTCGTAATACCAGAGCATCGGAACTACATGGAACTATTGTGTATATGAACGTGTCCGCGCCCTTGTACTCTAGTCCATTCACCGCTACAAACCAACCAACCATCGTGTCCGTGCACATCAGAGTCGCAAAGAATGGAAAATAGCGCAGCTTAGTCGTGCATGGGAGCGTAGCTCAGTTGGTAGAGCGTTCGCTTTGCATGTGAGAGGTCCCTGGTTCAAGCTCCGGCGCCTCCATGTTTTGTGGTCAGTGCATGGTAAGTGTTGGTCGCGGCGAACCTAAAGGCACGCAATATGTTGCAAAGGCAGCGTCACAGACTGATATGATGTATACTGACGTAAGGAGAGCAAGATGTATGTGTGGGGACCCGCTGTTATCGAGGTGTCATCGAGTGCAGATCTGTCTTACGTATCACGGTTTAACCTCATTGAAGTGTAGAGAGCGAACAACACGTTCGTCTTACTCAGAGCGGTGTCCGAACTCTAATTTCGTCGTTATGCGTGCCACTTTCATTGTGGCCAACTACGATTCGATACAAAATGCACGAAACCTGAAAGACACCCTCACTGATACATAGAGAGTAGTGTTTGTCTGCGGAATAATGGAAGTGCAAGGGTCTGTGGCGTTGATGTGGGTGTACGTAGCACCATTCGTCATGGGGGAAGCGTAGCTCAGATGATAGAGAGCTCGCTTAGCATGCAAGAGGTGCTGGGATCGAAAAGTCGGCTGCATGGGTGAGTGCCAAGTTTGGGGAGCGTTTCGTAGTGTGCGCAGTGCAATGGAGACTCGGAAACTTGTTGTGGCCCAGTGTTTTGTAGTTGGACGACAAGAGTGGTACACAGTAGTAAAGCGCGAGGCACTAAGTGGTCATGAACAATGGAGAGCACAATGGGGCTCGAGATGTGCTTGTTACCTCAGGTGCCGTGTGATTGTCGACAAGGAGTGAAAACGGAGCAATTTGTGACCGCCCTTTCAATTTAAGACGGTAAAACCAGACGCAATTTGCATTCGTAATACCAGAGCGTCGGAACTACTTGGAACACTTGTGTATATGAACGTGTCCGCGCCATTGTACTCTGGTCCCTTCCCCGCTACAAACCAACCAACCATCGTGTCCGTGCACATCAGAGTCGCAAAGAATGGAAAATAGCAAAGCTTAGTCGTGCATGGGAGCGTAGCTCAGTTGGTAGAGCGATCGCTTTGCATGTGAGAGGTCCCTGGTTCAAGCTCCGGCGCCTCCATGTTTTGTGGTCAGTGCATGGTAAGTGTTGGTCGCGGCGAACCTAAAGGCACGCAAAATGTTGCAAAGGCAGCGTCACAGACTGATATGATGTATACTGACGTAAGGAGAGCAAGATGTATGTGTGGGGACCGGCTGTTATCGAGGTGTCATCGAGTGCAGATCTGTCTTAGGTATCACGGCTTAACCTCATTGAAGTGTAGAGAGCGAACAACACGTTCGTCTTACTCAGAGCGGTGTCCGAACTCTAATTTCGTCGTTATGCGTGCCACTTTCATTGTGGCCAACTACGATTCGATACAAAATGCACGAAACCTGAAAGGCACCCTCACTGATACATAGAGAGTAGTGTTTGTCTGCGGAATAATGGAAGTGCAAGGGTCTGTGGCGTTGATATGGGTGTACGTAGCACCATTCGTCATGGGGGAAGCGTAGCTCAGATGGTAGAGAGCTCGCTTAGCATGCAAGAGGTGCTGGGATCGAAAAGTCGGCTGCATGGGTGAGTGCCAAGTTTGGGGAGCGTTTCGTAGTTTGCGCAGTGTAATGGAGACTCGGAAACTTGTTATGGCCCAGTGTTTTGTAGTTGGACGACAAGAGTGGTACACAGTAGTAAAGCGCGAGGCACTAAGTGATCATGAACAATGGAGTGCACAATGGGGCTCGAGATGTGCTTGTTACCTCAGGTGCCGCGTGATTGTCGATAAGGAGTGAAAACGGAGCAATTTGTGACCGCCCTTTCAATTTAAGACGGTAAAATCAGACGGAATTTGCATTCGTAATACCAGAGCATCGGAACTACATGGAACTATTGTGTATATGAACGTGTCCGCGCCATTGTACTCTAGTCCCTTCACCGCTACAAACCAACCAACCATCGTGTCCGTGCACATCAGAGTCGCAAAGAATGGAAAATAGCGCAGCTTAGTCGTGCATGGGAGCGTAGCTCAGTTGGTAGAGCGTTCGCTTTGCATGTGAGAGGTCCCTGGTTCAAGCTCCGGCGCCTCCATGTTTTGTGGTCAGTGCATGGTAAGTGTTGGTCGCGGCGAACCTAAAGGCGCGCAATATGTTGCAAAGGCAGCGTCACAGACTGATATGATGTATACTGACGTAAGGAGAGCAAGATGTATGTGTGGGGACCGGCTGTTATCGAGGTGTCATCGAGTGCAGATCTGTCTTAGGTATCACGGCTTAACCTCATTGAAGTGTAGAGAGCGAACAACACGTTCGTCTTACTCAGAGCGGTGTCCGAACTCTAATTTCGTCGTTATGCGTGCCACTTTCATTGTGGCCAACTACGATTCGATAAAAAATGCACGAAACCTGAAAGACACCCTCACTGATACATAGAGAGTAGTGTTTGTCTGCGGAATAATGGAAGTGCAAGGGTCTGTGGCGTTGATATGGGTGTACGTAGCACCATTCGTCATGGGGGAAGCGTAGCTCAGATGGTAGAGAGCTCGCTTAGCATGCAAGAGGTACTGGGATAGATACCCAGCGCCTCCAGAAATTTTAACACACGTACGTGCGCACCTCGGCATGCATGTCGAATAATTCACAGCCAGCAATGTGACTAGGCAGATACAAGCGAACGATTAGCATCCACAATTGGCAAGCGTGCTGTTATTCGTGCGCAGGAAGCACCCTCCTCCCACTCCTGCACTTAATGTAGAAACAGTACAGGTGTTCCCATACGATTCTCAAGCCTACGTCGGAAAGACCTGCTTTGCGCCGAGTTCACGTAAATCCCACTGCACATTCCCATTCTTAGCGTGCGGTCGGCTGCTACTGGTGTTGCTAGTTGTCACTGCTGATGACAGATGCCGTAGCAATCAACTCATGGAGTGAGTTGTATGTTTTGCGATAGTCTGTCTCTGATAAGCAAGCACAGGTGACATAGGTGCGAACACAGGAAGCTTGCAGCCCCTCGCTGCCTGCAGACACCGAGCAACGACACTAGGTGGGCGGCCTAAGCCGTAGGCGAAATGTGCTCATTCGCTTTGGCGCGACGTCGAAGTATAAATAAGGCTGTCACTAGCGTGAGCGTTGCGTGAGCGTCGTGTTAAGTCGGAAAGGTCGGCTGCATGGGTGAGTGCCAAGTTTGGGGAGCGTTTCGTAGTGTGCGCAGTGCAATGGAGACTCGGAAACTTGTTGTGGCCCAGTGTTTTGTAGTTGGACAACAAGAGTGGTACACAGTAGTAAAGCGCGAGGCACTAAGTGGGCATGAACAATGGAGTGCACAATGGGGCTCGAGATGTGCTTGTTACCTCAGGTGCCGTGTGATTGTCGACAAGGAGTGAAAACGGAGCAATTTGTGACCGCCCTTTCAATTTAAGACGGTAAAACCAGACGAATTTGCATTCGTAATACCAGAGCATCGGAACTACTTGGAACTCTTGTGTATATGAACGTGTCCGCGCCATTGTACTCTGGTCCCTTCACCGCTACAAACCAACCAACCATCGTGTCCGTGCACATCAGAGTCGCAAAGAATGGAAAATAGCGCAGCTTAGTCGTGCATGGGAGCGTAGCTCAGTTGGTAGAGCGTTCGCTTTGCATGTGAGAGGTCCCTGGTCAAACTCCGGCCCCTCCATGTTTTGTGGTCAGTGCATGGTAAGTGTTGGTCGCGGCGAACCTAAAGGCACGCAATATGTTGCAAAGGCAGCGTCACAGACTGATATGATGTATACTGACGTAAGGAGAGCAAGATGTATGTGTGGTTGCCGGCTGTTATCGAGGTGTCATCGAGTGCAGATCTGTCTTAGGTATCACGGCTTAACCTCATTGAAGTGTAGATAGCGGACAACACGTTCGTCTTACTCAGAGCGGTGTCCGAACTCTAATGTCGTCGTTATGCGTGCCACTTTCATTGTGGCCAACTACGATTCGATACAAGATGCACGAAACCTGAAAGACACCCTCACTGATACATAGACAGTAGTGTTTGTCTGCGGAATAATGGGAGTGAAAGGGGTTGTGGTGTTGATATGGCTGTATGTAGCACCATTCGTCATGGGGGAAGCGTAGCTCATATGGTAGAGATCTCGCTTAGCATGCAAGAGGTACTGGGATAGATACCCAGCGCCTCCAGAAATTTTAACACACCTACGTGCGCACCTCGGCATAGTGTATGCACTGAGAGATTTATACTGACAAATAAACAAACAAGTAAATAAATAAATCCCCGCATTCCTCTAACTGATTACTTTGTTCTTACAACTACACATAAACAAAAGAAAAACCCTACAAATGAAAATAAATCGCGATCGCTTGCTCTCTTCTGCTATTTATAATGTTTATGATGATTTGCATTGAAGTTTGAATATGGAAATAGACACAGTACAAGAAGAATGAATTAACAATTTGTGAATACAGATAAATTATTTTCGGAACGGAACAAAGGATTCAGGTAAGCTATTAACTGCATGGACAACTCTGTTCCAAGCATTCCGTAAGCATTTGTGTAGTATAACTGTTGTGTGGCGCAAAAGCCATAAAATAAGTAAATAATGTAGGATTCCCACAAATCCAAGGGTCCTCAAAAACTCTTTAAGGACAGTGAATTTTAGAACTTTTACGCGCCTTTATTAGAAAAAGTTAATTGTAAATGTAATGTCCAGTTTTCCTTTTGTTATTTCAGTTACTGCACCAATTTCATGGATGATGACATTACGGTTCGTCCTCTCCAAAAATTTGTCGAGTTCAGTAAATAGGCTATTATCAATTCTCCAGGAAACACATAGGTATTGTGGTCCCATCAACATAATGTGATCGCATATCGATGTTAAGTTATCATACCGGCACTGCAGTGGTATTGTTTGTATTAAAGTCGCATTTACACTGATTTCGATAATGCTTGCAGCTACGTCACACTTATTGGTATTTTTTCACCATAAATCGTACCAAAACGAGGCACTTTTAAGAGATCTTTAATGCATTGTTGCTTAAAAACAGAATATTTATAGGTTGATGGATTACATCGCAGATAGGCCTAAATTAAGATGCTCTCAAACTACAATGAAGCTAATTTATCGGTGCCACGAATGTAATAATATTGTTTGCAAAGGATGTCTTACAGAAGAACTACGGTATTTATTTCAACAATCCTCAAGCCTTCCAATCACGCGAGTCTCACGACGCTTCCACAGCCAGCAGATGTGTCTAGGCAGATACAAGCGAACGATTAGCATCCACAATTGGCAAGCGTGCTGTTATTCGTGCGCAGGAAGCACCCTCCTCCCACTCCTGCACTTAATGTAGAAACAGTACAGGTGTTCCCATACGATTCTCAAGCCTACGTCGGAAAGACCTGCCTTGCGCCGAGTTCACGTAAATCCCACTGCACATTCCCATTCTTAGCGTGCGGTCGGCTGCTACTGGTGTTGCTAGTTGTGACTGCTGATAACAGATGCCGTAGCAATCAACTCATGGAGTGAGTTGTATGTTTTGCGATAGTCTGTCTCTGACAAGCAAGCACAGGTGACATAGGTGCGAACACAGGAAGCTTGCAGCCCCTCGCTGCCTGCAGACACCGAGCAGCGACACTAGGTGGGCGGCCTAAGCCGTAGGCGAAATGTGCTCATTCCCTTTGGCGCGACGTCGAAGTATAAATAAGGCTGTCACTAGCGTGAGCGTTGCGTGAGCGTCGTGTTAAGTCGGAAAGGTCGGCTGCATGGGTGAGTGCCAAGTTTGGGGAGCGTTTCGTAGTGTGCGCAGTGCAATGGAGACTCGGAAACTTGTTGTGGCCCAGTGTTTTGTAGTTGGACAACAAGTGTGGTACACAGTAGTAAAGCGCGAGGCACTAAGTGGGCATGAACAATGGAGTGCACAATGGGGCTCGAGATGTGCTTGTTACCTCAGGTGCCGTGTGATTGTCGACAAGGAGTGAAAACGGAGCAATTTGTGACCGCCCTTTCAATTTAAGACGGTAAAACCAGACGAATTTGCATTCGTAATACCAGAGCATCGGAACTACTTGGAACTCTTGTGTATATGAACGTGTCCGCGCCATTGTACTCTGGTCCCTTCACCGCTACAAACCAACCAACCATCGTGTCCGTGCACATCAGAGTCGCAAAGAATGGAAAATAGCGCAGCTTAGTCGTGCATGGGAGCGTAGCTCAGTTGGTAGAGCGTTCGCTTTGCATGTGAGAGGTCCCTTGTCAAACTCCGGCCCCTCCATGTTTTGTGGTCAGTGCATGGTAAGTGTTGGTCGCGGCGAACCTAAAGGCACGCAATATGTTGCAAAGGCAGCGTCACAGACTGATATGATGTATACTGACGTAAGGAGAGCAAGATGTATGTGTGGTTGCCGGCTGTTATCGAGGTGTCATCGAGTGCAGATCTGTCTTAGGTATCACGGCTTAACCTCAATGAAGTGTAGAGAGCGGACAACATTTTCGTCTTACTCAGAGCGGTGTCCGAACTCTAATTTCGTCGTTATGCGTGCAACTTTCATTGTGGCCAACTACGATTCGATACAAAATGCACAAAACCTGAAAGACACCCTCACTGATACATAGAGAGTAGTGTTTGTCTGCGGAATAATGGGTGTGAAAGGGGCTGTGGTGTTGATATGGCTGTATGTAGCACCATTCGTCATGGGGGAAGCGTCGCTCATATGGTAGAGATCTCGCTTAGCATGCAAGAGGTACTGGGATAGATACCCAGCGCCTCCAGAAATTTTAACACACCTACGTGCGCACCTCGGCATGCATGTCGAATAATTCACAGCCAGCAGATGTGTCTAGGCAGATACAAGCGAACGATTAGCATCCACAATTGGCAAGCGTGCTGTTATTCGTGCGCAGGAAGCACCCTCCTCCCACTCCTGCACTTAATGTAGAAACAGTACAGGTGTTCCCATACGATTCTCAAGCCTACGTCGGAAAGACCTGCCTTGCGCCGAGTTCACGTAAATCCCACTGCACATTCCCATTCTTAGCGTGCGGTCGGCTGCTACTGGTGTTGCTAGTTGTGACTGCTGATAACAGATGCCGTAGCAATCAACTCATGGAGTGAGTTGTATGTTTTGCGATAGTCTGTCTCTGACAAGCAAGCACAGGTGACATAGGTGCGAACACAGGAAGCTTGCAGCCCCTCGCTGCCTGCAGACACCGAGCAGCGACACTAGGTGGGCGGCCTAAGCCGTAGGCGAAATGTGCTCATTCGCTTTGGCGCGACGTCGAAGTATAAATAAGGCTGTCACTAGCGTGAGCGTTGCGTGAGCGTCGTGTTACGTCGGAAAGGTCGGCTGCATGGGTGAGTGCCAAGTTTGGGGAGCGTTTCGTAGTGTGCGCAGTGCAATGGAGACTCGGAAACTTGTTGTGGCCCAGTGTTTTGTAGTTGGACAACAAGTGTGGTACACAGTAGTAAAGCGCGAGGCACTAAGTGGGCATGAACAATGGAGTGCACAATGGGGCTCGAGATGTGCTTGTTACCTCAGGTGCCGTGTGATTGTCGACAAGGAGTGAAAACGGAGCAATTTGTGACCGCCCTTTCAATTTAAGACGGTAAAACCAGACGGAATTTGCATTCGTAATACCAGAGCATCGGAACTACTTGGAACTCTTGTGTATATGAACGTGTCCGCGCCATTGTACTCTGGTCCCTTCACCGCTACAAACCAACCAACCATCGTGTCCGTGCACATCAGAGTCGCAAAGAATGGAAAATAGCGCAGCTTAGTCGTGCATGGGAGCGTAGCTCAGTTGGTAGAGCGTTCGCTTTGCATGTGAGAGGTCCCTGGTCAAACTCCGGCCCCTCCATGTTTTGTGGTCAGTGCATGGTAAGTGTTGGTCGCGGCGAACCTAAAGGCACGCAATATGTTGCAAAGGCAGCGTCACAGACTGATATGATGTATACTGACGTAAGGAGAGCAAGATGTATGTGTGGTTGCCGGCTGTTATCGAGGTGTCATCGAGTGCAGATCTGTCTTAGGTATCACGGCTTAACCTCATTGAAGTGTAGAGAGCGGACAACATTTTCGTCTTACTCAGAGCGGTGTCCGAACTCTAATTTCGTCGTTATGCGTGCCACTTTCATTGTGGCCAACTACGATTCGATACAAAATGCACGAAACCTGAAAGACACCCTCACTGATACATAGAGAGTAGTGTTTGTCTGCGGAATAATGGGAGTGAAAGGGGCTGTGGTGTTGATATGGCTGTATGTAGCACCATTCGTCATGGGGGAAGCGTAGCTCATATGGTAGAGATCTCGCTTAGCATGCAAGAGGTACTGGGATAGATACCCAGCGCCTCCAGAAATTTTAACACACCTACGTGCGCACCTCGGCATGCATGTCGAATAATTCACAGCCAGCAGATGTGTCTAGGCAGATACAAGCGAACGATTAGCATCCACAATTGGCAAGCGTGCTGTTATTCGTGCGCAGGAAGCACCCTCCTCCCACTCCTGCACTTAATGTAGAAACAGTACAGGTGTTCCCATACGATTCTCAAGCCTACGTCGGAAAGACCTGCCTTGCGCCGAGTTCACGTAAATCCCACTGCACATTCCCATTCTTAGCGTGCGGTCGGCTGCTACTGGTGTTGCTAGTTGTGACTGCTGATAACAGATGCCGTAGCAATCAACTCATGGAGTGAGTTGTATGTTTTGCGATAGTCTGTCTCTGACAAGCAAGCACAGGTGACATAGGTGCGAACACAGGAAGCTTGCAGCCCCTCGCTGCCTGCAGACACCCAGCAGCGACACTAGGTGGGCGGCCTAAGCCGTAGGCGAAATGTGCTCATTCGCTTTGGCGCGACGTCGAAGTATAAATAAGGCTGTCACTAGCGTGAGCGTTCATTCTTCGGCGGACCTCGGAAGAGTTCCGCCCTTCGATACCTTGCAGAGTACTGCTACGTATCGAAGTGTTAGGGCTTCGCAGAAGTCGCAGTCGCAGTCGCAGTCGCAGTTCCGGAACCGCCAGCAGCAGCAGCAGCAGCAGCAGCAGTTTCCAGTGCCGCCAGTTTTGCAGTAGCAGTCGTCGCCGGACCCAGCCGCAGCTTCCGGACCCAGCCGCCGCCGCCGCCGCCGCCGCCGCCGCCGCAGCTTCCGGCCCCCGCCGCCGCCGCCGCCGCCGCCGCCGCCGCAGCTTCCGGCCCCCGCCGCCGCCGCCGCCGCCGCCGCCGCCAGGACCCAGTGCTTCGTCTTCCTCTCCTGCTTTCGTTGTCATCGCTATTCTCGTCTTCGTCTTTGCCTTCATCCTTTCGCTCCTCGACGTCTCTCATCTGTCATCTGTAATCTGTTCCTGACTTTGTCCCTTGTCTGTCCCCATTCTTCTTTTCTGTGTTTCCAGTTTTCCTTACTGCCATCATGACCACCCCCACCACCACCGCCACTACCACCGCCATCGTCTATACGACGCCCTCCCTCGCTGCCACTACTCTTACTTGGTGTGCTCAGTCGCCCCCGTCCTACTATATCCCGCCCCTCCTCACCCTTCCCACCCCAGCTCCCTTTGTCGCCCCATCCCCTGCTCCTTCTCCCCAAGCCTCCACACACGACCCCTTTCCCCCACTCCCCCACACCACTCATGCGGCCCCTGCCAGGGTTGTGTCTCGTCGGGCTACGACCCATGCCGCACCATCGCCGGCGCCAGCACCACCACCTGCAGCAGCGCCACAACCAGCAGCAGCACCAACAGCAGCACCAACAGCAGCACCAGCACCAGCACCGACACCGGGACCTGCCGCTTCCCGTCATCTCCCCGTCACTCCTGTGCCCCACACCTCCTCCCATCCTGTCCCCGCTGTTAAGCGTCCCAGTGGCACCCCCGCCTCCTCTGCACCCAAGAAGTCCCAGCATCTTCCCCCTCCCCCACCCCTAGATGCCATGGATGTCTCCCCTCCAGCCCCCTCTACTTCCTCTTCTACCTCCCCCTCCTACAAGTATCTCCTCTCCCGTCCTGATCCCTCTCTCCTGGAGGCCCGCAACCTGACCTTGCTCCTCCGCCAATACTTCCCTGCAGCCCCCATCTCCCTTCTTACCCCCCGTAGGGACTCTGTCTTGATCACCTCCCCAAGCCCTACCCTACACTCCGACATCCTCTCCCGAATTCCTCTCACCCGATTTGGACCTAATGCCTCCCTTGCCCCTGCTCCTTCCCCTTCCTCCCCCCGTCAACCCCAACCCCCACGTCGCCCGCCGACCCTCACCGCCGTGATCACTCGGCTTAGCCCGACGATCACGGAGGAAGAGGTGCTGGCGGAGTTGAAGGCCCACCCGTACCTGGAGGTGCGAGCTGTTCGCCGCATTTTCAACTCTGCGGGCCCCACTCGCCTTATGCGAGTTTTCTCCGAACACGCTCCCTCCATCGACCATCTCCTTAAGGAGGGTGCCCTCCTCTTCCACCGCCGGTATAAGGTTGACCCCTCCCGCTCCCCACCACAATCCATTCGCTGCCAGAGGTGTCTGCGTTATAACGCACACCCAACATCAGAGTGCCGCGAGGCCCCAGTCTGCCCGCATTGTAAGCAAGCGCACTTCCTCCGGCAGTGCCCCAACCTTCAGTCTCCTCCCTCCTGCAATACCTGCAACCTCCAACACCCTACCTACTCCCAGAAATGCAAGGCTCGACCTCCTCCATCCGCTCCTGAACTCACTGTTCCTCTCCGCCCTTTGGATGACCCCACCCCTCCTGGCAATTCCCTCCGTCCTCCCCCCACCGCAGAGGACATCATCAGGTTCGTCACAATAGTGCTCCAGAACGTCCATCCCTTTCAGCGTCCCCACACCCTCCACCAGATTTCCCTCGCTGCCCGTTCCGTGTTCCACCTCAACACCTACGCCACCTATTCCCACAACCAGGCCCATTTCACCTTCTCCCGTCTCGACACCCTCGTTTAAATTCCCATTATGGCACGACAGCACCGTATCCTGTTCAATAACATCCGCTCCCTTCCCACCAACAAGCACCTCCTTATGCATACCCTTACGACCCACCGTGTGGATGCCTTCCTTCTGAACGAAACCTTTCTTCAGCCCCACCACACCGTCCACACCTCGCCCTACCTCCTTCACCGGTCTGACAATCCACTCCAGATAGCGCGTGGCGGAGTTGCCATTGGCCACCACCGCCAGATCCCTGTCCGGCTCCAACCCCTCCTTCCTGACCCCACAGAACACTTGATCCTTAGTCTCTTCTTCCCCGGCCTTACCCTTACCTGTGCCACCATCTATGTCCGCCCCGCTGCACCTATTCCTTTCGACTTCCTTTCCCACATCGACCGTACCTTCTCCTCCTACGTGATCGCCGCCGACCTTAACATCCATAGTCGTTCTGCCGCCCAGTTACGGCGGTGGCATCGGTTCCTTGCCACCCTCCAAGGCGACGTCCTTCCAATTCCCCAACACACCCGCCCTGAATCCAATACCACTCCCGATGTCGTCCTAGCCTCCCCCACCCTGCTTGGCCGCATAGCGGTGGACGTCCTTGATCCCATTGGCAGTGACCATCTCCCTGTCCTCCTCACTGTATCAGACGGTCGTCGCCCCCGTCCCGACCCGCGCCATGACCCTCCCCCGAAATATGTCCATGACTACTCCCGTGCCAACTGGAATGCCTACCGGGACTCCCTTGCTCTCCAGGTCGATAGCCACCCCCTCACCTACCACCAACCTGATGACGTTACCCGTGCTGCCTCCTTTCTCCAGCAGACCTTGTCTGAGGCCGTGGAGGCCCACGTCCCTACCATTGCCATCCATCCGCACCGCCCCACCTTACCCCCACAGGCCGTCCTTCTCCTGCGTGAATCCCGCCGGCTCTACCGTGCCTTCCTTCACACACGTGACCAGGACACACTACGACGCCACCGGCAACTACAGCGACACATCAGGAACTTACTCACGGCAAAGAAACGCCGGGACTGGCGACAGACATGCACCCGTCTTAATGCCACCTTCCCTATCAACTCGTCCAAGTACTGGTCAGCCTTCCGCCGCCTTACCGGATCTAAACCCTCTCCCTACTACCCTCTCCTTCATGATGACCACCCCTTCCCTGATGCCCTTAGTAAGGCCAACCATTTCGCCTCCTACCTCTCCGATATCCTTACCATCCCTGACGATCCCCAGTTCGATTATTCCCTCTTTCCTGATGTCCGTGATCGAACTGATACCTCTGTCCCCCCGCTTGCTCCTGGCTTCCAGTACTTGGACAACATCACACACACAGAACTAAATACCCCAATCACCACTCAAGATATCATTGCTACACTTCGCCCTAAACGCAACACTGCTCCCGGTCATGATCGTGTTACTTACCGTCACCTCCGTGAAGCTCCTGCCTCCTTCCTCTCCACATTGGCCAGGCTCTACAATGTGGTCCTGTCCACCGGCTACTACCCCGACCTGTGGAAAACCTCCCGGATCCTGATGTTCCTCAAGCCCGACAAACCGCCTTCCGCTGTCTCCTCCTACCGTCCCATCAGCCTTACCTCGGTCTTCAGCAAGGTCCTGGAATCCATTCTTACCCGCCGCCTACACAAGCACCTTCACCAACACCGCCTCCTCCCCCCTACCCAATGTGGCTTTCGGCCGTCCTTCTCAGCCGATGACCTCCTCCTTCACCTCACTCACCTCCTCTCCGAACAACTCAATTCCCGTCGTTCCGCCATCTTCCTTTCCCTCGACCTCGAACGCGCCTATGACCGTGTGTGGCATTCCGGTCTCCTTTTCAAGCTCCAAACCTTTGCTCTTCCTCTCAACTATGTCCGTCTGGTCGCTTCCTTCCTTTCCCACCGTCCTTCCTATGTCACCATCCACAACACTGATTCCTACACCTTCTACCCCTCCGCCGGTGTGCCCCAAGGTTCCGTCCTTTCCCCTCTTCTCTACCTCCTTTACACGGCAGACATGCCTCCACCTGCACCTCCCCTACACCTTCTCCAGTACGCCGATGACACTGCCTTCCTTGCCCTCGCTCCCACCCTGCAACGCTCCCAGCACCTTCTCCAATCCTATCTTGACCGGTTCACCACTTGGTGTAACCAGTGGTTGCTCAAGGTCAATCCTTCCAAGACCCAGGCGATCATTGTAGGCAAAACCACTCGTTCCTTCCGTCTCCTTGATTTCTATCTTACTATTTATGGCCGTCCCATCACCCTCACACCTACTCTCAAGTACCTTGGTGTCACCCTCGACCGTCGCCTCTCCTGGAACCCACATCTCCGGACGATCCAAGCCAAGGCACGCTCCCGCCTCCGCCTCCTTAAGCTCCTTTCTGGCCGTACATGGGGTCTGGACCCTTCCACCATCCTCTACACCTACAAGTCCCTCATCCGTCCTATCCTTTGCTATGCTCATCCCGCCTGGATCTCTGCCCCTCCTACCTTCTACAAGTCCATTCAGATCCTAGAACGCCATGCGCTCCGCCTCGCCTATCGCATCCGTCTCCCTTCCCCCACGCGGATCCTCTATGACCTGATTCCCTTCCCGCACCTCCTCCTTTTCCTCGAACGGTTACGGATCCTCTACACCTCCCGCAAGCTTGATCCTCCACACCCTCTTGTCTCTCCCATCCTCTCCCACCCCAACCCGCTGCCGCGCCTGCATTCCTATATCCCACCTGCTCTCCATCTTTACACCCTCCACACCCTCTCCCTCGGTGGCTTCCGTCAACTCCCCCTCCCTGATGATGCCCTCCTCCCCTCCATCTACCCCTCCTACCAACTTTGAGCCTTACCTTCCCTCTCCTCTCCTTTTCCTGTGGGCACCCTCTCTCCCTTCTCTCCCTCCCTCCCCTCCCCTTTCTCCTTGGGCTTCCACTCCCCCTACCCTCCCCCTTCTCCTCCATCCCTCTCCTCCACTGGCATCTTCCCCTCCCCCTCTCTCTCCTCTTCCCCACACCTTTTCCCCTTGGCAGGCCACGACTCTGCTGTCTTCCATCAGTTACTTTCATCGTCCTACGCCGAAGACCATCGCATGTGTTTGTGCCTCGACTCTCCTGCAGTGTGTTTGTGTTTCGTCGTTTGTGCTCCGCTGGTTCACGTGTGGCCATCTGCCATCTGCGTTTGTGCACCGTGTTTCTCCGCTTTTATCCATTGTGCTACGCACGTGACCGACTCCGTTTTAACTCTGTTTTGTCTACTGTTTGTACCCCGCCGTCTTGATTGTTTTTATATCTCCCTCATCTCTGTTCTGTGTATACTCTGAGGCCGAAGAGCGGCATACTTGGTCCGCTGCCGGCCTACCTGTTTGTCACAGGTATTAAAATCACAATAAAGGAAAAAAAAAAAAAAAAAAAGCGTGAGCGTTGCGTGAGCGTCGTGTTAAGTCGGAAAGGTCGGCTGCATGGGTGAGTGCCAAGTTTGGGGTGCGTTTCGTAGTGTGCGCAGTGCAATGGAGACTCGGAAACTTGTTGTGGCCCAGTGTTTTGTAGTTGGACAACAAGAGTGGTACACAGTAGTAAAGCGCGAGGCACTAAGTGGGCATGAACAATGGAGTGCACAATGGGGCTCGAGATGTGCTTGTTACCTCAGGTGCCGTGTGATTGTCGACAAGGAGTGAAAACGGAGCAATTTGTGACCGCCCTTTCAATTTAAGACGGTAAAACCAGACGGAATTTGCATTCGTAATACCAGAGCATCGGAACTACTTGGAACTCTTGTGTATATGAACGTGTCCGCGCCATTGTACTCCGGTCCCTTCACCGCTACAAACCAACCAACCATCGTGTCCGTGCACATCAGAGTCGCAAAGAATGGAAAATAGCGCAGCTTAGTCGTGCATGGGAGCGTAGCTCAGTTGGTAGAGCGTTCGCTTTGCATGTGAGAGGTCCCTGGTCAAACTCCGGCCCCTCCATGTTTTGTGGTCAGTGCATGGTAAGTGTTGGTCGCGGCGAACCTAAAGGCACGCAAAATGTTGCAAAGGCAGCGTCACAGACTGATATGATGTATACTGACGTAAGGAGAGCAAGATGTATGTGTGGTTGCCGGCTGTTATCGAGGTGTCATCGAGTGCAGATCTGTCTTAGGTATCACGGCTTAACCTCATTGAAGTGTAGATAGCGGACAACACGTTCGTCTTACTCAGAGCGGTGTCCGAACTCTAATTTCGTCGTTATGCGTGCCACTTTCATTGTGGCCAACTACGATTCGATACAAAATGCACGAAACCTGAAAGACACCCTCACTGATACATAGAGAGTAGTGTTTGTCTGCGGAATAATGGGAGTGAAAGGGGCTGTGGTGTTGATATGGCTGTATGTAGCACCATTCGTCATGGGGGAAGCGTAGCTCATATGGTAGAGATCTCGCTTAGCATGCAAGAGGTACTGGGATAGATAACCAGCGCCTCCAGAAATTTTAACACACCTACGTGCGCACCTCGGCATGCATGTCGAATAATTCACAGCCAGCAGATGTGTCTAGGCAGATACAAGCGAACGATTAGCATCCACAATTGGCAAGCGTGCTGTTATTCGTGCGCAGGAAGCACCCTCCTCCCACTCCTGCACTTAATGTAGAAACAGTACAGGTGTTCCCATACGATTCTCAAGCCTACGTCGGAAAGACCTGCCTTGCGCCGAGTTCACGTAAATCCCACTGCACATTCCCATTCTTAGCGTGCGGTCGGCTGCTACTGGTGTTGCTAGTTGTGACTGCTGATAACAGATGCCGTAGCAATCAACTCATGGAGTGAGTTGTATGTTTTGCGATAGTCTGTCTCTGACAAGCAAGCACAGGTGACATAGGTGCGAACACAGGAAGCTTGCAGCCCCTCGCTGCCTGCAGACACCGAGCAGCGACACTAGGTGGGCGGCCTAAGCCGTAGGCGAAATGTGCTCATTCGCTTTGGCGCGACGTCGAAGTTTAAATAAGGCTGTCACTAGCGTGAGCGTTGCGTGAGCGTCGTGTTAAGTCGGAAAGGTCGGCTGCATGGGTGAGTGCCAAGTTTGGGGAGCGTTTCGTAGTGTGCGCAGTGCAATGGAGACTCGGAAACTTGTTGTGGCCCAGTGTTTTGTAGTTGGACAACAAGTGTGGTACACAGTAGTAAAGCGCGAGGCACTAATTGGGCATGAACAATGGAGTGCACAATGGGGCTCGAGATGTGCTTGTTACCTCAGGTGCCGTGTGATTGTCGACAAGGAGTGAAAACGGAGCAATTTGTGACCGCCCTTTCAATTTAAGACGGTAAAACAAGACGGAATTTGCATTCGTAATACCAGAGCATCGGAACTACTTGGAACTCTTGTGTATATGAACGTGTCCGCGCCATTGTACTCCGGTCCCTTCACCGCTACAAACCAACCAACCATCGTGTCCGTGCACAACAGAGTCGCAAAGAATGGAAAATAGCGCAGCTTAGTCGTGCATGGGAGCGTAGCTCAGTTGGTAGAGCGTTCGCTTTGCATGTGAGAGGTCCCTTGTCAAACTCCGGCCCCTCCATGTTTTGTGGTCAGTGCATGGTAAGTGTTGGTCGCGGCGAACCTAAAGGCACGCAATATGTTGCAAAGGCAGCGTCACAGACTGATATGATGTATACTGACGTAAGGAGAGCAAGATATATGTGTGGTTGCCGGCCGTTATCGAGGTGTCATCGAGTGCAGATCTGTCTTAGGTATCACGGCTTAACCTCAATGAAGTGTAGAGAGCGGACAACATTTTCGTCTTACTCAGAGCGGTGTCCGAACTCTAATTTCGTCGTTATGCGTGCCACTTTCATTGTGGCCAACTACGATTCGATACAAAATGCACGAAACCTGAAAGACACCCTCACTGATACATAGAGAGTAGTGTTTGTCTGCGGAATAATGGGAGTGAAAGGGGCTGTGGTGTTGATATGGCTGTATGTAGCACCGTTCGTCATGGGGGAAGCGTAGCTCATATGGTAGAGATCTCGCTTAGCATGCAAGAGGTACTGGGATAGATACCCAGCGCCTCCAGAAATTTTAACACACCTACGTGCGCACCTCGGCATGCATGTCGAATAATTCACAGCCAGCAGATGTGTCTAGGCAGATACAAGCGAACGATTAGCATCCACAATTGGCAAGCGTGCTGTTATTCGTGCGCAGGAAGCACCCTCCTCCCACTCCTGCACTTAATGTAGAAACAGTACAGGTGTTCCCATACGATTCTCAAGCCTACGTCGGAAAGACCTGCCTTGCGCCGAGTTCACGTAAATCCCACTGCACATTCCCATTCTTAGCGTGCGGTCGGCTGCTACTGGTGTTGCTAGTTGTGACTGCTGATAACAGATGCCGTAGCAATCAACTCATGGAGTGAGTTGTATGTTTTGCGATAGTCTGTCTCTGACAAGCAAGCACAGGTGACATAGGTGCGAACACAGGAAGCTTGCAGCCCCTCGCTGCCTGCAGACACCGAGCAGCGACACTAGGTGGGCGGCGTAAGCCGTAGGCGAAATGTGCTCATTCGCTTTGGCGCGACGTCGAAGTATAAATAAGGCTGTCACTAGCGTGAGCGTCGTGTTTAGTCGGAAAGGTCGGCTGCATGAGTGAGTGCCAAGTTTGGGGAGCGTTTCGTAGTGTGCGCAGTGCAATGGAGACTCGGAAACTTGTTGTGGCCCAGTGTTTTGTAGTTGGACAACAAGAGTGGTACACAGTAGTAAAGCGCGAGGCACTAAGTGGGCATGAACAATGGAGTGCACAATGGGGCTCGAGATGTGCTTGTTACCTCAGGTGCCGTGTGATTGTCGACAAGGAGTGAAAACGGAGCAATTTGTGACGCCCTTTCAATTTAAGACGGTAAAACCAGACGGAATTTGCATTCGTAATACCAGAGCATCGGAACTACTTGGAACTCTTGTGTATATGAACGTGTCCGCGCCATTGTACTCTGGTCCCTTCACCGCTACAAACCAACCAACCATCGTGTCCGTGCACATCAGAGTCGCAAAGAATGGAAAATAGCGCAGCTTAGTCGTGCATGGGAGCGTAGCTCAGTTGGTAGAGCGTTCGCTTTGCATGTGAGAGGTCCCTGGTCAAACTCCGTCCCCTCCATGTTTTGTGGTCAGTGCATGGTAAGTGTTGGTCGCGGCGAACCTAAAGGCACGCAATATGTTGCAAAGGCAGCGTCACAGACTGATATGATGTATACTGACGTAAGGAGAGCAAGATGTATGTGTGGGGACCGGCTGTTATCGAGGTGTCATCGAGTGCAGATCTGTCTTAGGTATCACGGCTTAACCTCATTGAAGTGTAGATAGCGGACAACACGTTCGTCTTACTCAGAGCGGTGTCCGAACTCTAATTTCGTCGTTATGCGTGCCACTTTCATTGTGGCCAACTGCGATTCGATACAAAATGCACGAAACCTGAAAGACACCCTCACTGATACATAGAGAGTAGTGTTTGTCTGCGGAATAATGGGAGTGAAAGGGGCTGTGGTGTTGATATGGCTGTATGTAGCACCATTCGTCATGGGGGAAGCGTAGCTCATATGGTAGAGATCTCGCTTAGCATGCAAGAGGTACTGGGATAGATACCCAGCGCCTCCAGAAATTTTAACACACCTACGTGCGCACCTCGGCATGCATGTCGAATAATTCACAGCCAGCAGATGTGTCGAGGCAGATACAAGCGAACGATTAGCATCCACAATTGGCAAGCGTGCTGTTATTCGTGCGCAGGAAGCACCCTCCTCCCACTCCTGCACTTAATGTAGAAACAGTACAGGTGTTCCCATACGATTCTCAAGCCTACGTCGGAAAGACCTGCCTTGCGCCGAGTTCACGTAAATCCCAGTGCACATTGCCATTCTTAGCGTGCGGTCGGCTGCTACTGGTGTTGCTAGTTGTGACTGCTGATAACAGATGCCGTAGCAATCAACTCATGGAATGAGTTGTATGTTTTGCGATAGTCTGTCTCTGACAAGCAAGCACAGGTGACATAGGTGCGAACACAGGAAGCTTGCAGCCCCTCGCTGCCTGCAGACACCGAGCAGCGACACTAGGTGGGCGGCCTAAGCCGTAGGCGAAATGTGCTCATTCGCTTTGGCGCGACGTCGAAGTATAATTAAGGCTGTCACTAGCGTGAGCGTCGTGTTTAGTCGGAAAGGTCGGCTGCATGAGTGAGTGCCAAGTTTGGGGATCGTTTCGTAGTGTGCGCAGTGCAATGGAGACTCGGAAACTTGTTGTGGCCCAGTGTTTTGTAGTTGGACAACAAGAGTGGTACACAGTAGTAAAGCGCGAGGCACTAAGTGGGCATGAACAATGGAGTGCACAATGGGGCTCGAGATGTGCTTGTTACCTCAGGTGCCGTGTGATTGTCGACAAGGAGTGAAAACGGAGCAATTTGTGACCGCCCTTTCAATTTAAGACGGTAAAACCAGACGGAATTTGCATTCGTAATACCAGAGCATCGGAACTACTTGGAACTCTTGTGTATATGAACGTGTCCGCGCCATTGTACTCTGGTCCCTTCACCGCTACAAACCAACCAACCATCGTGTCCGTGCACATCAGAGTCGCAAAGAATGGAAAATAGCGCAGCTTAGTCGTGCATGGGAGCGTAGCTCAGTTGGTAGAGCGTTCGCTTTGCATGTGAGAGGTCCCTGGTCAAACTCCGGCCCCTCCATGTTTTGTGGTCAGTGCATGGTAAGTGTTGGTCGCGGCGAACCTAAAGGCACGCAATATGTTGCAAAGGCAGCGTCACAGACTGATATGATGTATACTGACGTAAGGAGAGCAAGATGTATGTGTGGTTGCCGGCTGTTATCGAGGTGTCATCGAGTGCAGATCTGTCTTAGGAATCACGGCTTAACCTCATTGAAGTGTAGAGAGCGGACAACACGTTCGTCTTACTCAGAGCGGTGTCCGAACTCTAATTTCGTCGTTATGCGTGCCACTTTCATTGTGGCCAACTACGATTCGATACAAAATGCACGAAACCTGAAAGACACCCTCACTGATACATAGAGAGTAGTGTTTGTCTGCGGAATAATGGGGTGAAAGGGGCTGTGGTGTTGATATGGCTGTATGTAGCACCATTCGTCATGGGGGAAGCGTAGCTCATATGGTAGAGATCTCGCTTAGCATGCAAGAGGTACTGGGATAGATACCCAGCGCCTCCAGAAATTTTAACACACCTACGTGCGCACCTCGGCATGCATGTCGAATAATTCACAGCCAGCAGATGTGTCTAGGCAGATACAAGCGAACGATTAGCATCCACAATTGGCAAGCGTGCTGTTATTCGTGCGCAGGAAGCACCCTCCCCCCACTCCTGCACTTAATGTAGAAACAGTACAGGTGTTCCCATACGATTCTCAAGCCTACGTCGGAAAGACCTGCCTTGCGCCGAGTTCACGTAAATCCCAGTGCACATTGCCATTCTTAGCGTGTGGTCGGCTGCTACTGGTGTTGCTAGTTGTGACTGCTGATAACAGATGCCGTAGCAATCAACTCATGGAGTGAGTTGTATGTTTTGCGATAGTCTGTCTCTGACAAGCAAGCACAGGTGACATAGGTGCGAACACAGGAAGCTTTCAGCCCCTCGCTGCCTGCAGACACCGAGCAGCGACACTAGGTGGGCGGCCTAAGCCGTAGGCGAAATGTGCTCATTCGCTTTGGCGCGACGTCGAAGTATAAATAAGGCTGTCACTAGCTTGAGCGTCGTGTTAAGTCGGAAAAGTCGGCTGCATGGGTGAGTGCCAAGTTTGGGGAGCGTTTCGTAGTGTGCGCAGTGCAATGGAGACTCGGAAACTTGTTGTGGCCCAGTGTTTTGTAGTTGGACGACCAGAGTGGTACACAGTAGTAAAGCGCGAGGCACTGAGTGGGCATGAACAATGGAGTGCACAATGGGGCTCGAGATGTGCTTGTTACCTCAGGTGCCGTGTGATTGTCGACAAGGAGTGAAAACGGAGCAATTTGTGACCGCCCTTTCAATTTAAGACGGTAAAACCAGACGGAATTTGCATTCGTAATACCAGAGCATCGGAACTACTTGGAACTCTTGTGTATATGAACGTGTCCGTGCCATTTTACTCTGGTCCCTTCACCGCTACAAACCAACCAACCATCGTGTCCGTGCACATCAGAGTCACAAAGAATGGAAAATAGCGCAGCTTAGTCGTGCAAGGGAGCGTAGCTCAGTTGGTAGAGCGTTCGCTTTGCATGTGAGAGGTCCCTGGTTCAAGCTCCGGCGCCTCCATGTTTTGTGGTCAGTGCATGGTAAGTGTTGGTCTCGGCGAACCTAAAGGCACGCAATATGTTGCAAAGGCAGCGTCACAGACTGATATGATGTATACTGACGGAAGGAGAGCAAGATGTATGTGTGGTTGCCGGCTGTTATCGAGGTGTCATCGAGTGCAGATCTGTCTTAGGTATCACGGCTTAACCTCATTGAAGTGTAGAGAGCGGACAACACGTTCGTCTTACTCAGAGCGGTGTCCGAACTCTAATTTCGTCGTTATGCGTGCCACTTTCATTGTGGCCAACTACGATTCGATACAAAATGCACGAAACCTGAAAGACACCCTC
Source organism: Schistocerca gregaria (assembly GCF_023897955.1). Lineage (NCBI taxonomy): Eukaryota > Metazoa > Arthropoda > Insecta > Orthoptera > Acrididae > Schistocerca > Schistocerca gregaria. The sequence continues at coordinate 48,855,347 of NC_064927.1, forward strand.
ACTGATACATAGAGAGTAGTGTTTGTCTGCGGAATAATGGGGTGAAAGGGGCTGTGGTGTTGATATGGCTGTATGTAGCACCATTCGTCATGGGGGAAGCGTAGCTCATATGGTAGAGATCTCGCTTAGCATGCAAGAGGTACTGGGATAGATACCCAGCGCCTCCAGAAATTTTAACACACCTACGTGCGCACCTCGGCATGCATGTCGAATAATTCACAGCCAGCAGATGTGTCTAGGCAGATACAAGCGAACGATTAGCATCCACAATTGGCAAGCGTGCTGTTATTCGTGCGCAGGAGGTACCCTCCTCCCACTCCTGCACTTAATGTAGAAACAGTACAGGTGTTCCCATACGATTCTCAAGCCTACGTCGGAAAGACCTGCCTTGCGCCGAGTTCACGTAAATCCCAGTGCACATTGCCATTCTTAGCGTGCGGTCGGCTGCTACTGGTGTTGCTAGTTGTGACTGCTGATAACAGATGCCGTAGCAATCAACTCATGGAGTGAGTTGTATGTTTTGCGATAGTCTGTCTCTGACAAGCAAGCACAGGTGACATAGGTGCGAACACAGGAAGCTTTCAGCCCCTCGCTGCCTGCAGACACCGAGCAGCGACACTAGGTGGGCGGCCTAAGCCGTAGGCGAAATGTGCTCATTCGCTTTGGCGCGACGTCGAAGTATAAATAAGGCTGTCACTAGCTTGAGCGTCGTGTTAAGTCGGAAAAGTCGGCTGCATGGGTGAGTGCCAAGTTTGGGGAGCGTTTCGTAGTGTGCGCAGTGCAATGGAGTCTCGTAAACTTGTTGTGGCCCAGTGTTTTGTAGTTGGACGACAAGAATGGTACACAGTAGTAAAGCGCGAGGCACTAAGTGGGCATGGACAATGGAGTGCACAATGGGGCTCGAGATGTGCTTGTTACCTCAGGTGCCGTGTGATTGTCGACAAGGAGTGAAAACGGAGCAATTTGTGACCGCCCTTTCAATTTAAGACGTTAAAAACAGACAGAATTTGCATTCGTAATACCAGAGCATCGGAACTACTTGGAACTCTTGTGTATATGAACGTGTCCGCGCCATTGTACTCTGGTCCCTTCACCGCTACAAACCAACCAACCGTCGTGTCCGTGCACATCAGAGTCACAAAGAATGGAAAATAGCGCAGCTTACTCGTGTATGGGAGCGTAGCTCAGTTGGTAGAGCGTTCGCTTTGCATGTGAGAGGTCCCTGGTTCAAGCTCCGGCGCCTCCATGTTTTGTGGTCAGTGCATGGTAAGTGTTGGTCGCGGCGAACCTAAAGGCACGCAATATGTTGCAAAGGCAGCGTCACAGACTGATATGATGTATACTGACGTAAGGAGAGCAAGATGTATGTGTGGGGACCGGCTGTTATCGAGGTGTCATCGAGTGCGGATCTGTCTTAGGTATCACGGCATAACCTCATTGAAGTGTAGAGAGCGAACAACACGTTCGTCTTACTCAGAGCGGTGTCCGAACTCTAATTTCTTCGTTAAGCGTGCCACTTTCATTGTGGCCAACTACGATTCGATACAAAATGCACGAAACCTGAAAGACACCCTCACTGATACATAGAGAGTAGTGTTTGTCTGCGGAATAATGGGAGTGCAAGGGTCTGTGACGTTGATATGGGTGTACGTAGCACCATTCGTCATGGGGGAAGCGTAGCTCAGATGGTAGAGAGCTCGCTTAGCATGCAAGAGGTGCTGGGATCGAAATGTCGGCTGCATGGGTGAGTGCCAAGTTTGGGGAGCGTTTCGTAGTGTGCGCAGTGCAATGGAGTCTCGGAAACTTGTTGTGGCCCAGTGTTTTGTAGTTGGAAGACAAGAGTGGTACACAGTAGTAAAGCTGGAGGCACTAAGTGGGCATGAACAATGGAGTGCACAATGGGGCTCGAGATGTGCTTGTTACCTCAGGTGCCGTGTGATTGTCGACAAGGAGTGAAAACGGAGCAATTTGTGACAGCCCTTTCAATTTAAGACTGTAAAACCAGACGGAATTTGCATTCGTAATACCAGAGCATCGGAACTACTTGGAACTCTTGTGTATATGAACGTGTCCGCGCCATTGTACTCTGGTCCCTTCACCGCTACAAACCAACCAACCGTCGTGTCCGTGCACATTAGAGTCACAAAGAATGGAAAATAGCGCAGCTTACTCGTGTATGGGAGCGTAGCTCAGTTGGTAGAGCGTTCGCTTTGCATGTGAGAGGTCCCTGGTTCAAGCTCCGGCGCCTCCATGTTTTGTGGTCAGTGCATGGTAAGTGTTGGTCGCGGCGAACCTAAAGGCACGCAATATGTTGCAAAGGCAGCGTCACAGACTGATATGATGTATACTGACGTAAGGAGAGCAAGATGTATGTGTGGGGACCGGCTGTTATCGAGGTGTCATCGAGTGCGGATCTGTCTTAGGTATCACGGCATAACCTCATTGAAGTGTAGAGAGCGAACAACACGTTCGTCTTACTCAGAGCGGTGTCCGAACTCTAATTTCTTCGTTAAGCGTGCCACTTTCATTGTGGCCAACTACGATTCGATACAAAATACACGAAACCTGAAAGACACCCTCACTGATACATAGAGAGTAGTGTTTGTCTGCGGAATAATGGGAGTGCAAGGGTCTGTGACGTTGATATGGGTGTACGTAGCACTTTTCGTCATGGGGGAAGCGTAGCTCAGATGGTAGAGAGCTCGCTTAGCATGCAAGAGGTGCTGGGATCGAAATGTCGGCTGCATGGGTGAGTGCCAAGTTTGGGGAGCGTTTCGTAGTGTGCGTAAGCAATGGAGTCTCGGAAACTTGTTGTGTCCCAGTGTTTTGTAGTTGGAAGACAAGAGTGGTACACAGTAGTAAAGCTGGAGGCACTAAGTGGGCATGAACAATGGAGTGCACAATGGGGCTCGAGATGTGCTTGTTACCTCAGGTGCCGTGTGATTGTCGACAAGGAGTGAAAACGGAGCAATTTGTGACCGCCCTTTCAATTTAAGACTGTAAAACCAGACGGAATTTGCATTCGTAATACCAGAGCATCGGAACTACTTGGAACTCTTGTGTATATGAACGTGTCCGCGCCATTTTACTCTGGTCCCTTCACCGCTACAAACCAACCAACCATCGAGTCCGTGCACATCAGAGTCACAAAGAATGGAAAATAGCGCAGCTTAGTCGTGCATGGGAGCGTAGCTCAGTTGGTAGAGCGTTCGCTTTGCATGTGAGAGGTCCCTGGTTCAAGCTCCGGCGCCTCCATGTTTTGTGGTCAGTGCATGGTAAGTGTTGGTCTCGGCGAACCTAAAGGCACGCAATATGTTGCAAAGGCAGCGTCACAGACTGGTATGATGTATACTGACGTAAGGAGAGCAAGATGTATGTGTGGTTGCCGGCTGTTATCGAGGTGTCATCGAGTGCAGATCTGTCTTAGGTATCACGGCTTAACCTCATTGAAGTGTAGAGAGCGGACAACACGTTCGTCTTACTCAGAGTGGTGTCCGAACTCTAATTTCGTCGTTATGCGTGCCACTTTCATTGTGACCAACTACGATTCGATACAAAATGCACGAAACCTGAAAGACACCCTCACTGATACATAGAGAGTAGTGTTTGTCTGCGGAATAATGGGGTGAAAGGGGCTGTGGTGTTGATATGGCTGCATGTAGCACCATTCGTCATGGGGGAAGCGTAGCTCATATGGTAGAGATCTCGCTTAGCATGCAAGAGGTACTGGGATAGATACCCAGCGCCTCCAGAAATTTTAACACACCTACGTGCGCACCTCGGCATGCATGTCGAATAATTCACAGCCAGCAGATGTGTCTAGGCAGATACAAGCGAACGATTAGCATCCACAATTGGCAAGCGTGCTGTTATTCGTGCGCAGGAAGCACCCTCCTCCCACTCCTGCACTTAATGTAGAAACAGTACAGGTGTTCCCATACGATTCTCAAGCCTACGTCGGAAAGACCTGCCTTGCGCCGAGTTCACGTAAATCCCACTGCACATTCCCATTCTTAGCGTGCGGTCGGCTGCTACTGGTGTTGCTAGTTGTGACTGCTGATAACAGATGCCGTAGCAATCAACTCATGGAGTGAGTTGTATGTTTTGCGATAGTCTGTCTCTGACAAGCAAGCACAGGTGACATAGGTGCGAACACAGGAATCTTTCAGCCCCTCGCTGCCTGCAGACACCGAGCAGCGACACTAGGTGGGCGGCCTAAGCCGTAGGCGAAATGTGCTCATTCGCTTTGGCGCGACGGCGAAGTATAAATAAGGCTGTCACTAGCTTGAGCGTCGTGTTAAGTCGGAAAAGTCGGCTGCATGGGTGAGTGCCAAGTTTGGGGAGCGTTTCGTAGTGTGCGCAGTGCAATGGAGTCTCGGAAACTTGTTGTGGCCCAGTGTTTTGTAGTTGGACGACAAGAGTGGTACACAGTAGTAAAGCGCGAGGCACTAAGTGGGCATGAAGAATGGAGTGCACAATGGGGCTCGAGATGTGCTTGTTACCTCAGGTGCCGTGTGATTGTCGACAAGGAGTGAAAACGGAGCAATTTGTGACCGCCCTTTCAATTTAAGACGGTAAAACCAGACGGAATTTGCATTCGTAATACCAGAGCATCGGAACTACTTGGAACTCTTGTGTATATGAACGTGTCCGCGCCATTGTACTCTGGTCCCTTCACCGCTACAAACCAACCAACCGTCGTGTCCGTGCACATCAGAGTCACAAAGAATGGAAAATAGCGCAGCTTACTCGTGTATGGGAGCGTAGCTCAGTTGGTAGAGCGTTCGCTTTGCATGTGAGAGGTCCCTGGTTCAAGCTCCGGCGCCTCCATGTTTTGTGGTCAGTGCATGGTAAGTGTTGGTCGCGGCGAACCTAAAGGCACGCAATATGTTGCAAAGGCAGCGTCACAGACTGATATGATGTATACTGACGTAAGGAGAGCAAGATGTATGTGTGGGGACCGGCTGTTATCGAGGTGTCATCGAGTGCGGATCTGTCTTAGGTATCACGGCATAACCTCATTGAAGTGTAGAGAGCGAACAACACGTTCGTCTTACTCAGAGCGGTGTCCGAACTATAATTTCTTCGTTAAGCGTGCCACTTTCATTGTGGCCAACTACGATTCGATACAAAATGCACGAAACCTGAAAGACACCCTCACTGATACATAGAGAGTAGTGTTTGTCTGCGGAATAATGGGAGTGCAAGGGTCTGTGACGTTGATATGGGTGTACGTAGCACCATTCGTCATGGGGGAAGCGTAGCTCAGATGGTAGAGAGCTCGCTTAGCATGCAAGAGGTGCTGGGATCGAAATGTCGGCTGCATGGGTGAGTGCCAAGTTTGGGGAGCGTTTCGTAGTGTGCGCAGTGCAATGGAGACTCGGAAACTTGTTGTGGCCCAGTGTTTTGTAGTTGGAAGACAAGAGTGGTACACAGTAGTAAAGCTGGAGGCACTAAGTGGGCATGAACAATGGAGTGCACAATGGGGCTCGAGATGTGCTTGTTACCTCAGGTGCCGTGTGATTGTCGACAAGGAGTGAAAACGGAGCAATTTGTGACCGCCCTTTCAATTTAAGACTGTAAAACCAGACGGAATTTGCATTCGTAATACCAGAGCATCGGTACTACTTGGAACTCTTGTGTATATGAACGTGTCCGCGCCATTTTACTCTGGTCCCTTCACCGCTACAAACCAACCAACCATCGTGTCCGTGCACATCAGAGTCACAAAGAATGGAAAATAGCGCAGCTTAGTCGCGCATGGGAGCGTAGCTCAGTTGGTAGAGCGTGCGCTTTGCATGTGAGAGGTCCCTGGTTCAAGCTCCGGCGCCTCCATGTTTTGTGGTCAGTGCATGGTAAGTGTTGGTCGCGGCGAACCTAAAGGCACGCAATATGTTGCAAAGGCAGCGTCACAGACTGATATGATGTATACTGACGTAAGGAGAGCAAGATGTATGTGTGGTTGCCGGCTGTTATCGAGGTGTCATCGAGTGCAGATCTGTCTTAGGTATCACGGCTTAACCTCATTGAAGTGTAGAGAGCGGACAACACGTTCGTCTTACTCAGAGTGGTGTCCGAACTCTAATTTCGTCGTTATGCGTGCCACTTTCATTGTGGCCAACTACGATTCGATACAAAATGCACGAAACCTGAAAGACACCCTCACTGATACATAGAGAGTAGTGTTTGTCTGCGGAATAATGGGGTGAAAGGGGCTGTGTTGTTGATATGGCTGTATGTAGCACCATTCGTCATGGGGGAAGCGTAGCTCATATGGTAGAGATCTCGCTTAGCATGCAAGAGGTACTGGGATAGATACCCAGCGCCTCCAGAAATTTTAACACACCTACGTGCGCACCTCGGCATGCATGTCGAATAATTCACAGCCAGCAGATGTGTCTAGGCAGATACAAGCGAACGATTAGCATCCACAATTGGCAAGCGTGCTGTTATTCGTGCGCAGGAAGCACCCTCCTCCCACTCCTGCACTTAATGTAGAAACAGTACAGGTGTTCCCATACGATTCTCAAGCCTACGTCGGAAAGACCAGCCTTGCGCCGAGTTCACGTAAATCCCAGTGCACATTGCCATTCTTAGCGTGCGGTCGGCTGCTACTGGTGTTGCTAGTTGTGACTGCTGATAACAGATGCCGTAGCAATCAACTCATGGAGTGAGTTGTATGTTTAACGATAGTCTGTCTCAGACAAGCAAGCACAGGTGACATAGGTGCGAACATAGGAAGCTTGAAGCCCCTCGCTGCCTGCAGACACCGAGCAGCGACACTAGGTGGGCGGCCTAAGCCGTAGGCGAAATGTGCTCATTCGCTTTGGCGCGACGTCGAAGTGTAAATAAGGCTGTCACTAGCGTGAGCGTCGTGTTAAGTCGGTAAAGTCGGCTGCATGGGTGAGTGCCAAGTTTGGGGAGCGTTTCGTAGTGTGCGCAGTGCAATGGAGACTCGGAAACTTGTTGTGGCCCAGTGTTTTGTAGTTGGACGACAAGAGTGGTACACAGTAGTAATGCGCGAGGCACTGAGTGGGCATGAACAATGGAGTGCACAATGGGGCTCGAGATGTGCTTGTTACCTCAGGTGCTGTGTGATTGTCGACAAAGAGTGAAAACGGAGCAATTTGTGACCGCCTTTTCAATTTAAGACGGTAAAAACAGACGGAATTTGCATTCGTAATACCAGAGCATCGGAACTACTTGGAACACTTGTGTATATGAACGTGTCAACGCCATTGTACTCTGGTCCCTTCACCGCTACAAACCAACCAACCTTCGTGACCGTGCACATCAGAGTCGCAAAGAATGGAGAACAGCGCAGCTTAGTCGTGCGTGGGAGCGTAGGTCAGTTGGTAGAGCGTTCGCTTTGCGTGTGAGAGGTCCCTGGTTCAAGCTCTGGCGCCTCCATGTTTTGTGGTCAGTGCATGGTAAGTGTTGGTCTCGGCGAACCTAAAGGCACGCAATATGTTGCAAAGGCAGCGTCACAGACTGATATGATGTATACTGACGTAAGGAGAGCAAGATGTATGTGTGGGGACCGGCTGTTATCGAGGTGTCATCGAGTGCAGATCTGTCTTAGGTATCACGGCTTAACCTCATTGAAGTGTAGAGAGCGGACAACACGTTCGTCTTACTCAGAGTGGTGTGCGAACTCTAATTTCGTCGTTATGCGTGCCACTTTCATTGTGGCCAACTACGATTCGATACAAAATGCACGAAACCTGAAAGACACCCTCACTGATACATAGAGAGTAGTGTTTGTCTGCGGAATAGTGGGAGTGCAAGGGTCTGTTGGGTTGATATGGCTGTATGTAGCAACATTCGTCATGGGGGAAGCGTAGCTCAGATGGTCATTCAGCCAGCGGCTGCGCTGGAGGTCGGACATGCCGTGGTGTGTGCTGTGCTGAGTTAGCTCCGCGTGGTAAGTCTCTGCTCTTGCTGCAACGCGTCGCTGTCTATAGTATTTGTGTAGACATGAAAAAGAATTAAGAGATGTCGCAACCGCAACGAAAAGATACTTTGAAATTCACGTTTGATCGCAACTTTGTCCGACCGAGGTCATTTGATGTTGAACAGTGGTTAGAGGATGATGTTAAAATAGGACTTGATGATATTATCGGCATACATTTCTCGATTATGAACAGTGTGGTTTTCGTGAAACTTGCCAGTCCACAATTGTGTGAAAGGATAGTTCGATCTTGTGGTGGCATTCTGAAATTTAAACATGCTGACGGAAATGTTGGGGAGGTTACCGTTGCCCATGCTGGTCTAGGTATTCGGACCCTGCGAGTCTTTGAACTTCCCTTTGAAATTACAAGTGACCAGATAAATGCTGTTATTGCTCCATACGGGAAAGTTTTGAGTAATATTGCCGAACGGTGGTCTGCTGCATACAAATTCCCTGTTTTGAATGGTGTGCGCCAATTAAAAGTCGAATTGCAGAACCACATTCCGTCGTTTATAAACGTCTGCGGATATAGAGCTGTTGTGATGTATGATGACCAACCGAAAACGTGTGCTGTCTGCAATTTACCAGGCCACGTTCGTGCAGAATGTGTTCAAAGGCGAGTGGCGCAACTGCCCGCCGGCGATGCCGTCAGGCCCCCTGCTATGTCAACGCTGCCCGTGACATATGTCGCCGTAGCGCGCGGTTTTGCAAGTGCCACTGCGCCCCCCGAAGTTACTACGAATACCGACCCACAAGCGACCGACCAACCGACCGACTCAGGTGTAGCATCTGTAGACACTCAACCCTCCTGCGAAGACATATCTGCTCCTGCCCTTGTCGCCGTGGAATCGCCCAATGAGGCAATGGATACGGACGCGACCTCAGTCGCTTCGGGTAGTGCTCCTCTGCATCCTGGAGCTTCTTTAGGAGGTATCAAAAGCGTATCAGGTGCACAGAAAACGGACTCGCAACCAGCCGTTTCTAGTGGTGCTCCTCCGAATCCTGCAGCTGCCTTAGGCACTGACCACAGCCCGTCAATTGCAATGAAATCAGACCTGGCGTCAGTCACTTCGGGTAGTGCTACTTTGCAACCTGAGGCTTCTCCAGGTACCGTCCAAAGTCCACCACGAGACGCATCTCCCAAGAAATCTAAAAAACGGAAGATCGCGCGTCAAGGTGCAGAGCAGACTGCACCACAACTGCGTGAACAGGCGAAGCAAATAGGGGGCAAAATACGTCAATCTGCATCTGAGAACTTGCAGTGCAATCAGCAGTCATCTAACGAAGACCCTGTGTCCTTGGATAGTACCTCAGGTTCTGCCAGTTTGCCCTCCGATGACGTAGCAATTACCCGAACCGAAGATAAAAATCACCAGCAAACACCTGAATATAGTGCACCACTTAATGACGAACCGATGACAGGGCTGTCGAATCCGTGGGCAGACGATGTCGACGACACTACAAAGGAGGACGCAATTATGGACACCACAGGAACCGTTACAGTCACCACGATGGCCACACCACGAGATGACGTCGTCTTGAATGTCATCGCCGCGACGGATACTGTCCCAGACACGGAGAAGCCGACCGATCCCTTCCCAAGTCATGAATATTTCTAGTCTGAACGGTTTTACTGACTTGTGTCCACATGTCTCTCGGGTCAGATCTCTTAATGTTTTTTCGAAATGATATGTTGCCAGAGTTTTTCCTAATTACACTCCCGTCTTGGCTAACGTAGTTCCGTTGCAGGCCTATAAGATCGCTACGCTGAACATCAATAAAATTTGTAGCCCATTTAATTTACAAAATTTAAAAGATTTCCTGTATGCAGCTGATGTGGACATTTTGTTTTTACAAGAAGTAACAAACATCAAACTTGACTTCATACAGGGGTATAATGCTATAGTCAATCCTGGAATTGGATGTGATTTGGGTACCGCATTTCTTTTCAAAGAGGGCGTCGTCATTACAGACGTAACAAAACTGCCTAACGGTAGAGGCATTGCCGGCACGCTTTATAACACCAGGATTATTAATGTCTATGCCCCATCTGGTTCTACCAATCGGTGCCAACGAGCACAGTTTTTTAAGGAGGGAATTATTCCTTTGTTTGGTGTACACTGCACCCATACCATCCTTGGAGGCGACTTTAACAGTGTCATACATGCCAAAGACCAAACTCCGAACTACAACAAATCGCCGGACCTGGAACGTATCGTCACCGACCTCCGTTTAACTGATTCGTGGGAGCAAAAGCACGGCGCGGCACCCGGCTTTACCCACCTCACTAATCATTCAGGGAGCCGGTTGGATCGAATATATGTCTCGCCCAATCTGAAACACCGCATCCTGCAGTCTGAAGTTTGGCCAACCGTTTTTTCAGACCACGCTGCATATATATGTACATTAAATTTGGAACGACAAGGAACCTGTCGATATAAAGGGCCATGGAAACTTAATGTTTCACACTTAATGATCCTGCCTGTCGAGAAGCCTTTCTCACCACTTGGAGAGCCTGCGAGACCAAACTCATCTCTTACCACTCGACTTTGGATTGGTGGCTCAAATGCGCCAAACCTCAGATCCGGAGATGTTTCATCAACTACTCCCGGGAGAAGAGCTTTTGGCGGAAAAGAACGATAGAATTTTACTTTCATTGTCTCCGAGAACTCTACCTGCAAGGTGCTACAGCTATTGGGAACCATGGGAGAATTAAAAAAATCCAGGCAAAAATACTGACATTAAGGCGACAACAGCTTGAAGGATACCAAATAAGGTCAAGAGCAGAGACTGTGGCGCAAAAAGAAGCCACTTCGGTATATCATGTGATTCGTGAAACGAAACGAGGATTCCGCAAAATACTGACGGAGCTTAAAACTGATAATGGAACCACCTTGACAATGCACAACGACATAAAAGCAGAAATACTAACCCATTTCGACAACTTGTTTTCAGATAAAGAGGTAGACGAAAAAGCACAGGACGATTTACTGACCCACCTGCAAGGACGCGTTGGTAACGCGTACGCGGAAGCTCTAATAGCGGAGGCGACCGAAGACGATGTACACTATGCTGTCTATCAAAGTGCAAAAAATAAATCCCCTGGAGCTGACGGCATACCAGCAGAACTTTATCAAGTCTTCTGGGAACATATAAAACATAGAATTACATGCATCTGTAATGAACTTCTGAACCTCAATAAGGAGATACCGAAAGATTTTTGCGAAGGTATGATAGTGTTAATCGCAAAAAAATCGGCTGGCAAGAAAATTGGAAATTTGAGACCAATCACTCTGCTGAACAGTGACTATAAAATTTTTTCGCGGCTCTTAGCCCACAGACTTAAAAATGTAATGGCCAGCGTCACCGGCCCATATCAGTCTAGCGTGGGCAAGGGTAGGAAAATTCGGCAGACGCTGTCAGACTACCGCGACATAATTTCAATAGCAGAAGTATGTCGACTAAAATGTGCCATCGTGTCGTTAGATTTCGATAAAGCCTTCGACAGGATCAGCCACTCCTACCTCCTGAAAACGATAGGTGCAATGGGTTTTCCGCCGAGATTCGTTGACCTCATACGACGTTTGGTAACGAATAACTCCTCCAGAATCATCATAAATGGACAGCCTAGCCGGCCAGTCGAGATCGCATGTTCCGTCAGGCAAGGTTGTCCGTTGTCCATGGCACTTTTTGCCATGGCCATCGAACCTTTGCTCGCTACCTTGACTCAGCGGTTACAAGGATTGCAAATACGAGGAAACAAAATAATATGTAAAGCTTATGCGGACGATGTTGGGTTTCTCGTTATGAATGTAGCGGAAGTCGAGACGGCAATGCACATAATAGAAAAATACGAACGAGCGTCAGCCGCGAGGTTAAACAAAACCAAGTCCGGCATATTCAATATCGGACGTGGCATTGGCATGCGCACACACGGTCAGTTACGTGAGCTAACAGCCTTGAAGTGTCTCGGCATTGATTTCCGAAAAAATATACGTCAAACTATTGCGGCCAACTATAGACAAGTACTAACTACCATACGAGCTAGTGTACGGACACATAGTATTCGACAATTAAATGACATTCAGAGAGTGTCTTTAGCGAACGTCTCTATTACTTCCAAAGTCAATTATGTCGCCCAGATACTGCCAATACCCGCCGGCATCGCCAAACAAATTATGTCAGCAATAGGCTATTTTGTGAGCCGTGGCCACATATTTAAAATCCAGTATGACACTCTGACGCTCGCCACTAATAATGGCGGCTTAAACTTAACGAATGTTACTAAAAAGTCGCAGGCTCTGTACATCTCCAATACGTTTCAACAATGGAGACAATCCGGCAGCTGTATCGCCACGCACTTGATATCTGAAATAGCTCCAGATGACCTCTCTCCACCCATTAATGTGCAGCACATACCGAGCGGACTTTACCATTTACGATGGTTTTTAATAGAATATAGCTACCTACATTCAAGAATTCCGGAAAAAGACATGACAAACGTAAAAGAAATATATGGCAAATTGATGGAAGAAAAGAAGAACAACAAAAGAGAACAAAACTATCCATGTTCTAACTGGAAAGTGATATGGGCAAATATTCATAACCGTAACTTAGCTACTCATCTGAAAGCAACATGGTACTTTGTTGTAAATAGGAAAGTTGCAACAAACTCGAAACTTCATACGATCCACTTAGCGGATTCGCCTTTGTGTGCAACGTGTAGTTTAATTGATAACGAAGAACATCGTTTCGTGTGTGACAAGGTTAAAGTATATGGCTGAATGTCCGACGAAAGCTGGCACTCATCCTTCGAACGTCACCTAACGCTATAACACCTGCGGACTTTTTGACACCGGATGATGTACCCTTTCCTAACACGAAACGCAACGCAGTCAATTGGCTGAAAGCGGCAACGGTACATTACCTCTTCACGAAGGAAGAGAAAAGCCAAGAGGATTTTTGGATCTATCTGCTAACTGAGCATCACATGTTACTGAAGACTAGTAAATATAAAGAAACATACGCAAATTCTTTAATCAAGACCTTGATGTAAAAGAATTAACAAGAAATATCTGCGGACACAGAAGACAAACGTAAGAGAGTGTTCACCACTACTAACTTACTTTACAATCGTGGAAAAAAAAAAGTTATTTTAGTTCTTACCGGAATTGCCGTTCTTTGAGTTCAACGTTTATTAATTTATTTTTCAAGAAGCCATTATAAATAGTTGCTTCTCACCGAATATGGTTTGTTTTTTAAGCATTTTCAGAGAGAAGAGGCAGTTTCGGAATGCCCTCTGACGTTTCTTTGTCAAGGAAGCCTATTTGCTTTAAGTGTGACAACAAAAAACAGCGATGAAGAAGGAAACAAACTGAACGTAACTTCTGTTTCTACCTACTGAAGACTTCATTCTTTTTTCACATTATCAATAAGCCCAAAGAAGGGGTACATTAGTTTCTCCAAGATAAAGGGATTAACCTTGTCTCATCAGTTTATAGTTATGTACTTGGCGTGAGAAGCCGTCGCCAAAAAAAAAAAAAAAAAAAAAAAAAAAAAAAAAAATAAAAGGACAAGGCGTCGGACTTCGGATCTGAAGATTACAGGTTCTAATGCTGTCACGCTCGTGTTTTTCCAGTTCTAAAAGAAGAAAAAAAAAGTGGTAGAGCACTGGTGTAGTAAACCAAGGGTGGTAAGTTCCATCCTCAGAGGACGAAAGAAAAAAAAAAAGGAAAAAAAAAGATGGTAGAGAGCTCGCTTAGCATGCAAGAGGTACTGGGATCGACACCCAGCGCCTCCAGAAATTTTAACACACCTACGTGCGCACCTCGGCATTTATGTGGAGTAATTCACAACCAGCAGATTTTTTTTTCCTTTATTGTCATTTTATACCTACAAAGGTAGGCCGGCAGCGGCCTAATATGCCGCTCTTCGGCCACAAGAAACATACAAGAGATAAAAACAGGAAGACATAATCTCAAATCACAGACATGGAGGACAAAAATCAGAAGACAACAGAGAATAAAAAGAATTGAAGTCGTTCACCGACGCAGCACTGTTTCAGTTTAAAAAAAAAAAAAACGGGCAGCACAGCACGGAACAGAGAACACTAGCACAGGTGAACGGTGGAGCAGAAAACGAAGAAACACTCGAGGCACAGACGGGACGAAAGACACGGACACTGCGGAGATGGGCTTCGGCGCTTGCAGGGGCACTGTCCACACCGAAAAGCTGGGGGCCCGCCAAGGGAAAAAACAGGGGGAGGGAAGGAGGGAGGGGGAGATAGGATGCCAGGGAGGAGGAGGGGAGAAAACGAAAAGAGGGGGGTGGAAGCCCACGGAGAGGGGGAGGGGAGGTAAGGATGGAAGGAGGGAGAGAGGGAGGGAGAGAAGGGAGAGAGGGTGCCCACAGGAAAATGAGAGGAGAGGGGAAGGCAAGGCTCAGTTGGTAGGAGGGGTAGATGGAGGGGAGGAGGGCATCATCCGGGAGGGGGAGTCGGCGGAAGCCACCTTGGGAGAGGGTGTGGAGAGTGTGAAGATGGAGAGCAGGTGGGATACAGGAGTACAGGCACGGCAGTGGGTTGGGGTGGGAGAGGATGGAAGAGATAAGCGGGTGGGGAGGATCAAGGTTGAGGGAGGTGTAGAGGATCCGTATCTGTTGGAGGAAGAGGAGGAGGTGTGGGAAGGGGATGAGGTCATAGAGGAGCCGCGTGGGGTAAGGGAGGCGGATGCGATAGGCGAGGCGGAGTGCATGCCGTTCAAGGATTTGAAGGGATTTGTAAAAGGTAGGCGGGGCAGAGATCCAGGCGGGATGGGCATAACAGAGGATAGGGCGGATGAGAGATTTATAGGTGTGGAGGACGGTGGAGGGGTCCAGACCCCATGTGCGGCCAGAAAGGAGCTTCAGGAGGTGGAGTCGGGAGCGTGCCTTGGCTTGGATTGTCCGGAGATGAGGGGTCCAGGAGAGGCGACGGTCAAGGGTGACGCCAAGGTACTTGAGGGTGGGTGTGAGTTTAATAGGACGGCCATAAATGGTAAGATAGAAATCAAGGAGACGGAAGGAAGGGGTGGTTTTGCCTACGATGATTGCCTGGGTCTTGGAAGGATTGACCTTGAGTAACCACTGGTTACACCAAGAGGTGAACCGGTCAAGATGGGATTGGAGAAGGTGTTGGGAGCGTTGCACGGTGGGGGCAAGGGCAAGGAAGGCGGTGTCATCGGCGTACTGGAGAAGGTGAAGGGGGGGTGCAGGTGGAGGCATGTCCGCCGTATAAAGAAGGTAAAGAAGAGGGGAAAGGACGGAACCTTGGGGCACACCGGCAGAGGGGTAGAAGGTGTAGGAATCAGTGTTGTGGATAGTGACATAGGAAGGGCGGTGGGAAATGAAGGAGGCGATCAGACGGACGTAGTTAATAGGAAGAGCAAAGGTTTGGAGCTTGAAGAGGAGACCAGAATGCCACACACGGTCATAGGCGCGTTCAAGGTCAAGGGAGAGGAATATGGAAGAGCGACAGGAGTTGAGTTGTTCGGAGAGGAGGTGGGTGAGGTGAAGGAGAAGGTCATCGGCAGAGAAGGATGGTCGAAAGCCACATTGGGTGGAGGGAAGGAAGCGGTGCCGGTGGAGATGCTGGTGGATGCGGTGGGTTAGAATGGATTCCAGGACCTTGCTGAAGACCGAGGTAAGGCTTATAGGACGGTAGGAGGAGACAGCGGAAGGTGGTTTATCGGGTTTGAGGAACATCAGGATCCGGGAGGTTTTCCACAGGTCGGGGTAGAAGCCGGTGGACAAGACCACATTGTACAGCCTGGCCAGGGTGGAGAGGAAGGGGGCGGGAGCTTCACGGAGGTGATGGTAAGTAACACGGTCATGACCAGGAACAGTGTTGCGTTTGGTGCGGAGTATATCGATGATGTCTTGAGTAGTTATAGGGTTATTGAGTTCAGTGTGTGTAATGTTGTCCAAGTACTGGAAGCCAGGAGCTAGTGGAGGGATAGAGGTGTCAGTTCGATCGCGGACATCGGGGAAGAGGGAATAATCGAACTGGGGATCGTCAGGGATGGTAAAGACATCGGTGAGGTAGGAGGCAAAATGGTTGGCCTTACTAAGGTTGTCAGGAAAGGGATTGTCATTATGAAGGAGAGGATAGTAAGGGGGGGGTTTTGATCCAGTAAGGCGGCGGAAGGCTGACCAGTATTTGGACGAGTTAATAGGTAGGGTGGCATTAAGACGGGTGCATGTCTGTCGCCAGTCCCGGCGTTTCTTAGCCGCGAGCAAGTTCCGGATGTGTCTCTGGAGTTGCCGGTGGCGTTGTAGTGTGTCCCGGTCACGCGTGTGGAGGAAGGCACGGTAGAGACGACGGGATTCTCGAAGGAGGAGGACGGCCTGTGGGGATAAAGTGGGACGGTGCGGGTGGATGGCGACGGTAGGGATGTGGGCCTCCACGGCCTCAGACAAGGTCTGCTGGAGAAAGGATGCGGCATGGGTTATGTCATGTGGGCGGTGGTAGGTGAGGGGGTGGCTATCGACTCGGGTAGTAAGGGTATCCCGGTATGCATTCCAGTCGGCACGGGAGTAATCATGGACATACTTGGGGGGAGGGTCAAGGCGAGGATCGGGACGGGGGCGACGACCGTCTGATATGGTAAGAAGGACAGGGAGATGGTCACTGCCAATAGGGTCGAGGACGTCCACCGCTATGCGGCCAAGGAGGTTGGGGGAGGCTAGGACGACATCGGGTGTGGTATTGGATTCAGGGCGGGTGTGTTGGGGAAGAGGAAGGACATCTCCTTGGATGGTGGCGAGGAACCGATGCCACCGCCGTAACTGGGTGGCGGAGCGACTATGGATATTGAGATCTGCGGCAATTACGTAGGAGGAGAAGGTAGGGTCGATGTGGGAAAGGAAGTCAAAAGGAATAGGGGCAGAGGGGCGACCATAGATGGTGGTGCAGGTAACGGTGAGGCCGGGGAAGAATAGACTAAGGATCAGGTGTTTCGTGGGGTTGGGAAGGAGGGGTTGGAGCCGAACAGGGATCTGGCGATGGTGGCCAATGGTAACTCCGCCACGCGCTATCGGGAGGGGGTTGTCAGAGCGGTGAGGGAGGTAGGGCGAGGTATGGACAGTATGGTGGGGCTGGAGAAATGTTTCGTTTAGGAGGAAGGCATCCACGCGGAGGGTGGTGAGGGTATGCATAAGGAGATTCTTGTTGACAGGAAGGGAACGGATGTTGTTAAACAGGATACGTTGCTGTCGCGCCATAGTGGGAATTTAGACGAGGGTGTCGAGACGGGAGAAGGTAAAATGGGCCTGGTTATGGGAGTAGGTGGCGTAAGTGTTGAGCTGGAAGACGGAACG
Source organism: Schistocerca gregaria (assembly GCF_023897955.1). Taxonomy (NCBI): domain Eukaryota; kingdom Metazoa; phylum Arthropoda; class Insecta; order Orthoptera; family Acrididae; genus Schistocerca; species Schistocerca gregaria. The sequence goes on from NC_064927.1 coordinate 48,872,652, forward strand.
GGCGGCAAGGGATATCTGCTGGAGGGTGTGGGGGCGCTGAAAGGGGTGGATGTTCTGAAGAACAATGGTTACAAAGCGGATGATGTCCTCAGCTGTGGGGGGGGGACGGAGGGAATTGCCGGGAGGGGTGGGGGCATCCAAGGGGCGGACAGGGACAGTGAGTTCAGGAGCGGAGGGAGGGGGTCGGGCCTTGCACTTTTGGGAGTAGGTTGGGTGTTGGAGGTTACAGGTGTTACAGGAGGGGGGGGACTGAAGGTTGGGGCACTGCCGGAGGAAGTGTGCTTCTTTGCAGTGTGGGCAGACGGGGGCCTCGCGGCACTCAGATGTAGGATGTGCATTATAGCGCAAGCACCTCTGGCAGCGGATGGACTGTGGAGGGGAGCGGGAGGGGTCGACCTTATAACGGCGGTTGAAAAGGAGGGCACCCTCCTTGAGGAGGAGGTCTATGGAGGGAGCATGCTCGGAGAACACCCGCATGAGGCGGGTGGGGCCGGCTGGATTGTGAATCCGGCGGACAGCTCGAACCTCTAGATAGGGATGGGCCTTCAGCTCCGCCAACACCTCCTCCTCCGTGATCATCGGGCTAAGCCGATTGATCACGGCAGTGAGGGTCGGTGGGCGACGGGGCGGCTGGGGTTGTCGGGATGAGGAGGGGGAGGGAGCAGGGGCAAGGGAGGCATGGGGACCAAACCGGGTGAGGGGAATGCGGGAGAGGATGTGGGAGTGGAGGGTGGGGCTGGGGGATGTGAACAGGACGGTGTGCCGACGGGGGGTGAGAAGGGAGATCGGGGCTCCGGGGAAGTGCTGGCGGAGGAGAGGGGTAAGATTGCGGGCCTCCAGGAGAGAGGGATCAGGGTGAGAAAGGAGGTACCTGTAGGAGGGGGAGGTAGAGGAGGGAGTAGATAGGGAAGGTGAGGTGGTATCCATGGCATCCTGGGGGGTTGGAGGGGGGAGAGTCTGCGACTTCTTGGGAGCAGAAGAGGCTGGGGTGCCGCTGGGACGTTTCACAGCGGGAGAGGGACGGGAAGAGGTGTGGGGGATGGGGACGACTGGGAGATGGCGGGAGATGGCAGGTCCCACCGGCGGTGCAGGCACTGGTGGTGGTGCTGGTGCTGGCGCTGGGGCTGGAGCTGGCGCCACAGAAGATGCAGTGGCAGTGGTTGGCACTGGCGATGGCGAGGGCGATGGTGATGGTGATGGTGATGACGATGATGATGGTGTGGCGTGGGTGGTGGCCCGACGGGCAACAACCCTGGCGGGGGTGGCATGAGTCACATGTGGGAGGGGAGGGAATGGGTCACGTGAGGCATGAGGGGTAGGAACAGGGGAGGGAGCAACAAAAGGAGCGGGGGTGGGAAGAGTGAGAAGGGGGGGAATATATGGGGGAGGCGGAATTGAGCACACCACGTGATGGTGGTGGCAGCAAGTGAGGGGGACGTGTACACGATTGCAGTGGTAGTGGCGGTAGTTGTGGGGGTTGTCATGGTGAGAGGATAAGTGGGAGAGGGGAAAAGAGGAAAAATAATAGGGGACAGTCAAAGGACAAGGACAAGAGACTGACGAAGAGGAAGGGGAAGACGTAAGCAGAGACGACAGAACGAAAGACGGGCAGGGAGCGGCGGCGGCGGCGGCGGCGGCGGCGGCGGCGGCGGCGGTCGGCAACAGCAGCAGCGGCAGGAACCGGATACGATGGCGGCAACCGACGTCGGCGGGGGACCGGCGGCGGCGGCGGCGGCGGCGGTGGGAACCGGCGGCGGCGGCAGCGGCGGCTGGGACCAACGGCGGCAAAGGCTCGGGACAACGGCAGCTGCAGCGATCACTGAAACACCTAGCACTCCGATATTAACGACAATAATATCGAAGGGCGCAACCCTCTCGAGTTACGCCGAAGATCTGAACCAGCAGATGTGTCTAGGCAGATACAAGCGAACGATTAGCATCCACAATTGGCAAGCGTGCTGTTATTCGTGCGCAGGAAGCACCCTCCTCCCACTCCTGCACTTAATGTAGAAACAGTACAGGTGTTCCCATACGATTCTCAAGCCTACGTCGGAAAGACCTGCCTTGCGCCGAGTTCACGTAAATCCCACTGCACATTCCCATTCTTAGCGTGCGGTCGGCTGCTACTGGTGTTGCTAGTTGTGACTGCTGATAACAGATGCCGTAGCAATCAACTCATGGAGTGATCTGTATGTTTTGCGATAGTCTGTCTCTGACAAGCAAGCACAGGTGGCATAGGTACGAACACAGGAAGCTTGCAGCCCCTCGCTGCCTGCAGACACCGAGCAGCGACACTAGGTGGGCGACCTAAGCCGTAGGCGAAATGTGCTCATTCGCTTTGGCGCGACGTCGAAGTATAAATAAGGCTGTCACTAGCGTGAGCGTCCAGCATTCTTCGGCGGACCTCGGAAGAGTTCCGCCCTTCGATACCTTGCAGAGTACTGCTACGTATCGAAGTGCTAGGGCTTCGCAGAAGTCGCAGTCGCAGTCGCAGTCGCAGTCGCAGTCGCAGTTCCGGAACCGCCAGCAGCAGCAGCAGCAGCAGCAGCAGCAGCAGTTTCCAGTGCCGCCAGTTTTGCAGTAGCAGTCGTCGCCGGACCCAGCCGCAGCTTCCGGACCCAGCCGCCGCCGCCGCCGCCGCCGCCGCAGCTTCCGGCCCCCGCCGCCGCCGCCGCCGCCGCCGCCGCCGCAGCTTCCGGCCCCCGCCGCCGCCGCCGCCGCCGCCGCCGCCAGGACCCAGTGCTTCGTCTTCCTCTCCTGCTTTCGTTGTCGTCGCTATTCTCGTCTTCGTCTTTGCCTTCATCCTTTCGCTCCTCGACGTCTCTCATCTGTCATCTGTAATCTGTTCCTGACTTTGTCCCTTGTCTGTCCCCATTCTTCTTTTCTGTGTTTCCAGTTTTCCTTACTGCCATCATGACCACCCCCACCACCACCGCCACTACCACCGCCATCGTCTATACGACGCCCTCCCTCGCTGCCACTACTCTTACTTGGTGTGCTCAGTCGCCCCCGTCCTACTATATCCCGCCCCTCCTCACCCTTCCCACCCCAGCTCCCTTTGTCGCCCCATCCCCTGCTCCTTCTCCCCAAGCCTCCACACACGACCCCTTTCCCCCACTCCCCCACACCACTCATGCGGCCCCTGCCAGGGTTGTGTCCCGTCGGGCTACGACCCATGCCGCACCATCGCCGGCGCCAGCACCACCACCTGCAGCAGCGCCACAACCAGCAGCAGCACCCACAGCAGCACCAACAGCAGCACCAGCACCAGCACCGACACCGGGACCTGCCGCTTCCCGTCATCTCCCCGTCACTCCTGTGCCCCACGCCTCCTCCCATCCTGTCCCCGCTGTTAAGCGTCCCAGTGGCACCCCCGCCTCCTCTGCACCCAAGAAGTCCCAGCATCTTCCCCCTCCCCCACCCCTAGATGCCATGGATGTCTCCCCTCCAGCCCCCTCTACTTCCTCTTCTAACTCCCCCTCCTACAAGTATCTCCTCTCCCGTCCTGATCCCTCTCTCCTGGAGGCCCGCAACCTGACCTTGCTCCTCCGCCAATACTTCCCTGCAGCCCCCATCTCCCTTCTTACCCCCCGTAGGGACTCTGTCTTGATCACCTCCCCAAGCCCTACCCTACACTCCGACATCCTCTCCCGAATTCCTCTCACCCGATTTGGACCTAATGCCTCCCTTGCCCCTGCTCCTTCCCCTTCCTCCCCCCGTCAACCCCAACCCCCACGTCGCCCGCCGACCCTCACCGCCGTGATCACTCGGCTTAGCCCGACGATCACGGAGGAAGAGGTGCTGGCGGAGTTGAAGGCCCACCCGTACCTGGAGGTGCGAGCTGTTCGCCGCATTTTCAACTCTGCGGGCCCCACTCGCCTTATGCGAGTTTTCTCCGAACACGCTCCCTCCATCGACCATCTCCTTAAGGAGGGTGCCCTCCTCTTCCACCGCCGGTATAAGGTTGACCCCTCCCGCTCCCCACCACAATCCATTCGCTGCCAGAGGTGTCTGCGTTATAACGCACACCCAACATCAGAGTGCCGCGAGGCCCCAGTCTGCCCGCATTGTAAGCAAGCGCACTTCCTCCGGCAGTGCCCCAACCTTCAGTCTCCTCCCTCCTGCAATACCTGCAACCTCCAACACCCTACCTACTCCCAGAAATGCAAGGCTCGACCTCCTCCATCCGCTCCTGAACTCACTGTTCCTCTCCGCCCTTTGGATGACCCCACCCCTCCTGGCAATTCCCTCCGTCCTCCCCCCACCGCAGAGGACATCATCAGGTTCGTCACAATAGTGCTCCAGAACGTCCATCCCTTTCAGCGTCCCCACACCCTCCACCAGATTTCCCTCGCTGCCCGTTCCGTGTTCCACCTCAACACCTACGCCACCTATTCCCACAACCAGGCCCATTTCACCTTCTCCCGTCTCGACACCCTCGTTTAAATTCCCATTATGGCACGACAGCACCGTATCCTGTTCAATAACATCCGCTCCCTTCCCACCAACAAGCACCTCCTCATGCATACCCTTACGACCCACCGTGTGGATGCCTTCCTTCTGAACGAAACCTTTCTTCAGCCCCACCACACCGTCCACACCTCGCCCTACCTCCTTCACCGGTCTGACAATCCACTCCAGATAGCGCGTGGCGGAGTTGCCATTGGCCACCACCGCCAGATCCCTGTCCGGCTCCAACCCCTCCTTCCTGACCCCACAGAACACTTGATCCTTAGTCTCTTCTTCCCCGGCCTTACCCTTACCTGTGCCACCATCTATGTCCGCCCCGCTGCACCTATTCCTTTCGACTTCCTTTCCTACATCGACCGTACCTTCTCCTCCTACGTGATCGCCGCCGACCTTAACATCCATAGTCGTTCTGCCGCCCAGTTACGGCGGTGGCATCGGTTCCTTGCCACCCTCCAAGGCGACGTCCTTCCAATTCCCCAACACACCCGCCCTGAATCCAATACCACTCCCGATGTCGTCCTAGCCTCCCCCACCCTGCTTGGCCGCATAGCGGTGGACGTCCTTGATCCCATTGGCAGTGACCATCTCCCTGTCCTCCTCACTGTATCAGACGGTCGTCGCCCCCGTCCCGACCCGCGCCATGACCCTCCCCCGAAATATGTCCATGACTACTCCCGTGCCAACTGGAATGCCTACCGGGACTCCCTTGCTCTCCAGGTCGATAGCCACCCCCTCACCTACCACCAACCTGATGACGTTACCCGTGCTGCCTCCTTTCTCCAGCAGACCTTGTCTGAGGCCGTGGAGGCCCACGTCCCTACCATTGCCATCCATCCGCACCGCCCCACCTTACCCCCACAGGCCGTCCTTCTCCTGCGTGAATCCCGCCGGCTCTACCGCGCCTTCCTTCACACACGTGACCAGGACACACTACGACGCCACCGGCAACTACAGCGACACATCAGGAACTTACTCACGGCAAAGAAACGCCGGGACTGGCGACAGACATGCACCCGTCTTAATGCCACCTTACCTATCAACTCGTCCAAGTACTGGTCAGCCTTCCGCCGCCTTACCGGATCTAAACCCTCTCCCTACTACCCTCTCCTTCATGATGACCACCCCTTCCCTGATGCCCTTAGTAAGGCCAACCATTTCGCCTCCTACCTCTCCGATATCCTTACCATCCCTGACGATCCCCAGTTCGATTATTCCCTCTTTCCTGATGTCCGTGATCGAACTGATACCTCTGTCCCCCCGCTTGCTCCTGGCTTCCAGTACTTGGACAACATCACACACACAGAACTAAATACCCCAATCACCACTCAAGATATCATTGCTACACTTCGCCCTAAACGCAACACTGCTCCCGGTCACGATCGTGTTACTTACCGTCACCTCCGTGAAGCTCCTGCCTCCTTCCTCTCCACATTGGCCAGGCTCTACAATGTGGTCCTGTCCACCGGCTACTACCCCGACCTGTGGAAAACCTCCCGGATCCTGATGTTCCTCAAGCCCGACAAACCGCCTTCCGCTGTCTCCTCCTACCGTCCCATCAGCCTTACCTCGGTCTTCAGCAAGGTCCTGGAATCCATTCTTACCCGCCGCCTACACAAGCACCTTCACCAACACCGCCTCCTCCCCCCTACCCAATGTGGCTTTCGGCCGTCCTTCTCAGCCGATGACCTCCTCCTTCACCTCACTCACCTCCTCTCCGAACAACTCAATTCCCGTCGTTCCGCCATCTTCCTTTCCCTCGACCTCGAACGCGCATATGACCGTGTGTGGCATTCCGGTCTCCTTTTCAAGCTCCAAACCTTTGCTCTTCCTCTCAACTATGTCCGTCTGGTCGCTTCCTTCCTTTCCCACCGTCCTTCCTATGTCACCATCCACAACACTGATTCCTACACCTTCTACCCCTCCGCCGGTGTGCCCCAAGGTTCCGTCCTTTCCCCTCTTCTCTACCTCCTTTACACGGCAGACATGCCTTCACCTGCACCTCCCCTACACCTTCTCCAGTACGCCGATGACACTGCCTTCCTTGCCCTCGCTCCCACCCTGCAACGCTCCCAGCACCTTCTCCAATCCTATCTTGACCGGTTCACCACTTGGTGTAACCAGTGGTTGCTCAAGGTCAATCCTTCCAAGACCCAGGCGATCATTGTAGGCAAAACCACTCGTTCCTTCCGTCTCCTTGATTTCTATCTTACTATTTATGGCCGTCCCATCACCCTCACACCTACTCTCAAGTACCTTGGTGTCACCCTCGACCGTCGCCTCTCCTGGAACCCACATCTCCGGACGATCCAAGCCAAGGCACGCTCCCGCCTCCGCCTCCTTAAGCTCCTTTCTGGCCGTACATGGGGTCTGGACCCTTCCACCATCCTCTACACCTACAAGTCCCTCATCCGTCCTATCCTTTGCTATGCTCATCCCGCCTGGATCTCTGCCCCTCCTACCTTCTACAAGTCCATTCAGATCCTAGAACGCCATGCGCTCCGCCTCGCCTATCGCATCCGTCTCCCTTCCCCCACGCGGATCCTCTATGACCTGATTCCCTTCCCGCACCTCCTCCTTTTCCTCGAACGGTTACGGATCCTCTACACCTCCCGCAAGCTTGATCCTCCACATCCTCTTGTCTCTCCCATCCTCTCCCACCCCAACCCGCTGCCGCGCCTGCATTCCTATATCCCACCTGCTCTCCATCTTTACACCCTCCACACCCTCTCCCTCGGTGGCTTCCGTCAACTCCCCCTCCCTGATGATGCCCTCCTCCCCTCCATCTACCCCTCCTACCAACTTTGAGCCTTACCTTCCCTCTCCTCTCCTTTTCCTGTAGGCACCCTCTCTCCCTTCTCTCCCTCCCTCCCCTCCCCTTTCTCCTTGGGCTTCCACTCCCCCTACCCTCCCCCTTCTCCTCCATCCCTCTCCTCCACTGGCATCTTCCCCTCCCCCTCTCTCTCCTCTTCCCCACACCTTTTCCCCTTGGCAGGCCACGACTCTGCTGTCTTCCATCAGTTACTTTCATCGTCCTACGCCGAAGACCATCGCATGTGTTTGTGCCTCGACTCTCCTGCAGTGTGTTTGTGTTTCGTCGTTTGTGCTCCGCTGGTTCACGTGTGGCCATCTGCCATCTGCGTTTGTGCACCGTGTTTCTCCGCTTTTATCCATTGTGCTACGCACGTGACCGACTCCGTTTTAACTCTGTTTTGTCTACTGTTTGTACCCCGCCGTCTTGATTGTTTTTATATCTCACTCATCTCTGTTCTGTGTATACTCTGAGGCCGAAGAGCGGCATACTTGGTCCGCTGCCGGCCTACCTGTTTGTCACAGGTATTAAAATCACAATAAAGGAAAAAAAAAAAAAAAAAAAAAAGCGTGAGCGTCGTGTTAAGTCGGAAAAGTCGGCTGCATGGGTGAGTGCCAAGTTTGGGGAGCGTTTCGTAGTGTGCGCAGTGCAATGGAGACTAGGAAACTTGTTGTGGCCCAGTGTTTTGTAGTTGGACGACAAGAGTGGTACACAGTAGTAAAGCGCGAGGCACTGAGTGGGCATGAACAATGGAGGGCACAATGGGGCTCGAGATGTGCTTGATACCTCAGGTGCTGTGTGATTGTCGACAAAGAGTGAAAACGGAGCAATTTGAGACCGCCCTTTCAATTTAAGACGGTAAAAACAGACGGAATTTGCATTCGTAATACCAGAGCATCGGAACTACTTGGAACTCTTGTGTATATGAACGTGTCCGCGCCATTGTACTCTGGTCCCTTCACCGCTACAAACCAACCAACCATCGTGTCCGTGCACATCATAGTCGCAAAGAATGGAGAATAGCGCAGCTTAGTCGTGCATGGGAGCGTAGCTCAGTTGGTAGAGCGATCACTTTGCATGTGAGAGGTCCCTGGTTCAAGCTCCGGCACCTCCATGTTTTGTGGTCAGTGCATGGTACGTGTTGGTCGCGGCGAACCTAAAGGCACGCAATATGTTGCAAAGGCAGCGTCACAGACTGATATGATGTATACTGACGTAAGGAGAGCAAGATGTATGTGTGGTTGCCGGCTGTTATCGAGGTGTCATCGAGTGCAGATCTGTCTTAGGTATCACGGCTTAACCTCATTGAAGTGTAGAGAGTGGACAACACGTTCATCTTACTCAGAGCGGTGTCCGAACTCTAATTTCGTCATTATGCGTGCCACTTTCACTGTGGCCAACTACGATTCGATACAAAATGCACGAAACCTGAAAGACACCCTCACTGATACATAGAGAGTAGTGTTTGTCTGCGGAATTATGGGAGTGCAAGGGTCTGTGGCGTTGATATGGGTGTACGTAGCACCATTCGTCATGGGGTAAGCGTAGCTCAGATGGTAGAGAGCTCGCTTAGCATGCAAGAGGTACTGGGATCGATACCCAGCGCCTCCAGAAATTTTAACGCACCTACGTGCGCACCTCGGCATTTATGTGGAGTAATTCACAGCCAGCAGATGTGTCTAGGCATATACAAGAGAACGATTAGCATCCACAATTGGCAAGCGTGCTGTTATTCGTGCGCAGGAAGCACCCTCCTCCCACTCCTGCACTTAATGTAGAAACAGTTCAGGTGTTCCCATACGATTCTCAAGCCTACGTCGGAAAGACCTGCCTTGCGCCGAGTTCACGTAAATCCCACTGCACATTCCCATTCTTAGCGTGCGGTCGGCTGCTACTGGTGTTGCTAGTTGTGACTGCTGATAACAGATGCCGTAGCAATCAACTCATGGAGTGAGTTGTATGTTTAACGATAGTCTGTCTCTGACAAGCGAGCACAGGTGACATAGGTGCGAACACAGGAAGCTTGCAGCCCCTCGCTGCCTGCAGACACCGAGCAGCGACACTAGGTGGGCGGCCTAAGCCGTAGGCGAAATGTGCTCATTCGCTTTGGCGCGACGTCGAAGTATAAATAAGGCTGTCACTAGCGTGAGCGTCGTGTTAAGTCGGAAAAGTCGGCTGCATGGGAGAGTGCCAAGTTTGGGGAGCGTTTCGTAGTGTGCGCAGTGCAATGGAGACTCGGAAACTTGTTGTGGCCCAGTGTTTTGTAGTTGGACGACAAGAGTGGTACACAGTAGTAAAGCGCGAGGCACTGAGTGGGCATGAACAATGGAGTGCACAATGGTGCTCGAGATGTGCTTGTTATCTCAGGTGCTGTGTGATTGTCGACAAGGAGTGAAAACGGAGCAATTTGTGACCGCCCTTTCAATTTAAGACGGTAACAACAGACGGAATTTGCATTCGTAATACCAGAGCATCGGAACTACTTGGAACTCTTGTGTATATGAACGTGTCAACGCCATTGTACTCTGGTCCCTTCACGGCTACAAACCAACCAACCGTCGTGTCCGTGCACATCATAGTCGCAATGAATGTAGAATAGCGCAGCTTAGTCGTGCATGGGAGCGTAGCTCAGTTGGTAGAGCGTTCACTTTGCATGTGAGAGGTCCCTGGTTCAAGCTCCGGCACCTCCATGATTTGTGGTCAGTGCATGGTAAGTGTTGGTCGCGGCGAACCTAAAGGCACGCAAGATGTTGCAAAGGCAGCGTCACAGACTGATATGATGTATACTGACGTAAGGAGAGCAAGATGTATGTGTGGGGACCGGCTGTTATCGAGGTGTCATCGAGTGCAGATCTGTCTTAGGTATCACGGCTTAACCTCATTGAAGTGTAGAGAGCGGACAACACGTTCGTCTTACTCAGAGCGGTGTCCGAACTCTAATTTCGTCGTTATGCGTGCCACTTTCATTGTGGCCAACTACGATTCGATACAAAATGCACGAAACCTGAAAGACACCCTCACTGATACATAGAGAGTAGTGTTTGTCTTCGGAATAATGGGAGTGCAAGGGTCTGTGGAGTTAATATGGCTGTATGTAGCACCATTCGTCGTGGGGGAAGCGTAGCTCAGATGGTAGAGAGCTCGCTTAGCATGCAAGAGGTACTGGCATCGATACCCAGCGCCTCCAGAAATTGTAACACACCTACGTGCGCACCTCGACATGCATGTCGAATAATTCACAGCCAGCAGATGTGTCTAGGCAGATACAAGCGAACGATTAGCATCCACAATTGGCAAGCGTGCTGTTATTCGTGCGCAGGAAGCACCCTCCTCCCACTCCTGCACTTAATGTAGAAACAGTACAGGTGTTCCCATACGATTCTCAAGCCTACGTCGGAAAGACCTGCCTTGCGCCGAGTTCACGTAAATCCCACTGCACATTCCCATTCTTAGCGTGCGGTCGGCTGCTACTGGTGTTGCTAGTTGTGACTGCTGATAACAGATGCCGTAGCAATCAACTCATGGAGTGAGTTGTATGTTTTGCGATAGTCTGTCTCTGACAAGCAAGCACAGGTGACATAGGTGCGAACACAGGAAGCTTGCAGCCCCTCGCTGCCTGCAGACACCGAGCAGCGACACTAGGTGGGCGGCCTAAGCCGTAGGCGAAATGTGCTCATTCGCTTTGGCGCGACGTCGAAGTATAAATAAGGCTGTCACTAGCGTGAGCGTCGTGTTAAGTCGGAAAAGTCGGCTGCATGGGTGAGTGGCAAGTTTGGGGAGCGTTTCGTATTGTGCGCAGTGCAATGGAGACTCGGAAACTTGTTGTGGCCCAGTGTTTTGTAGTTGGACGACAAGAGTGGTACACAGTAGTAAAGTTCGAGGCACTGAGTGGGCATGAACAATGGAGTGCACAATGGGGCTCGAGATGTGCTTGTTATCTCAGGTGCTGTGTGATTGTCGACATGGGGTGAAAACGGAGCAATTTGTGACCGCCCTTTCAATTTAAGACGGTAAAAACAGACGGAATTTGCATTCGTAATACCAGAGCATCGGAAGTACTTGGAACTCTTGTGTATATGAACGTGTCAACGCCATTGTACTCTGGTCCCTTCTCGGCTACAAACCAACCAACCATCGTGTCCGTGCACATCATAGTCGCAAAGAATGGAGAACAGCGCAGCTTAGTCGGGCATGGGAGCGTACCTCAGTTGGTAGAGCGTTCACTTTGCATGTGAGAGGTCCCTGGTTCAAGCTCCGGCACCTCCATGTTTTGTGGTCAGTGCATGGTAAGTGTTGGTCGCGGCGAACCTAAAGGCACGCAAGATGTTGCAAAGGCAGCGTCACAGACTGATATGATGTATACTGACGTAAGGAGAGCAAGATGTATGTGTGGGGACCGGCTGTTATCGAGGTGTCATCGAGTGCAGATCTGTCTTAGGTATCACGGCTTAACTTCATTGAAGTGTAGAGAGCGAACAACACGATCGTCTTACTCAGAGCGGTGTCCGAACTCTAATTTCGTCGTTATGCGTGCCACTTTCATTGTGGCCAACTACGATTCGATACAAAATGCACGAAACCTGAAAGACACCCTCACTGATACATAGAGAGTAGTGTTTGTCTTCGGAATAATTGGAGTGCAAGGGTCTGTGGCGCTGATATGGCTGTATGTAGCACCGTCCCTCATGGGGGAAGCGTAGCTCAGATGGTAGAGAGCTCGCTTACCATGCAAGAGGTACTGGGATCGATACCCAGCGCCTCCAGAAATTGTAACACTCCTACGTGCGCACCTCGGCATGCATGTCGAATAATTCACAGCCAGCAGATGTGTCTAGGCAGATACAAGCGAACGATTAGCATCCACAATTGGCAAGCGTGCTGTTATTCGTGCGCAGGAAGCACCCTCCTCCCACTCCTGCACTTAATGTAGAAACAGTACAGGTGTTCCCATACGATTCTCAAGCCTACGTCGGAAAGACCTGCCTTGCGCCGAGTTCACGTAAATCCCACTGCACGTTCCCATTCTTAGCGTGCGGTCGGCTGCTACTGGTGTTGCTAGTTGTGACTGCTGATAACAGATGCCGTAGCAATCAACTCATGGAGTGAGTTGTATGTTTAACGATAGTCTGTCTCTGACAAGCGAGCACAGGTGACATAGGTGCGAACACAGGAAGCTTGCAGCCCCTCGCTGCCTGCAGACACCGAGCAGCGACACTAGGTGGGCGGCCTAAGCCGTAGGCGAAATGTGCTCATTCGCTTTGGCGCGACGTCGAAGTATAAATAAGGCTGTCACTAGCGTGAGCGTCGTGTTAAGTCGGAAAAGTCGGCTGCATGGGTGAGTGCCAAGTTTGGGGAGCGTTTCGTAGTGTGCGCAGTGCAATGGAGACTTGGAAACTTGTTGTGGCCCAGTGTTTTGTAGTTGGACGACAAGAGTGGTACACAGTAGTAAAGCGCGAGGCACTGAGTGGGCATGAACAATGGAGTGCACAATGGTGCTCGAGATGTGCTTGTTATCTCAGGTGCTGTGTGATTGTCGACAAGGAGTGAAAACGGAGCAATTTGTGACCGCCCTTTCAATTTAAGACGGTAAAAACAGACGGAATTTGCATTCGTAATACCAGAGCATCGGAAGTACTTGAAACTCTTGTGTATATGAACGTGTCAACGCCATTGTACTCTGGTCCCTTCACGGCTACAAACCAACCAACCATCGTGTCCGTGCACATCATAGTCGCAAAGAATGTAGAATAGCGCAGCTTAGTCGTGCATGGGAGCGTAGCTCAGTTGGTAGAGCGTTCACTTTGCATGTGAGAGGTCCCTGGTTCAAGCTCCGGCACCTCCATGTTTTGTGGTCAGTGCATGGTAAGTGTTGGTCGCGGCGAACCTAAAGGCACGCAAGATGTTGCAAAGGCTGCGTCACAGACTGATATGATGTATACTGACGTAAGGAGAGCAAGATGTATGTGTGGGGACCGGCTGTTATCGAGGTGTCATCGAGTACATATCTGTCTTAGGTATCACGGCTTAACCTCTTTGAAGTGTAGAGAGCGGACAACACGTTCGTCTTACTCAGAGCGGTGTCCGAACTCTAATTTCGTAGTTATGCGTGCCACTTTCATTGTGGCCAACTACGATTCGATACAAAATGCACGAAACCTGAAAGACACCCTCACTGATACATAGAGAGTAGTGTTTGTCTGCGGAATAATGGGAGTGCAAGGGTCTGTGGCGTTGATATGGCTGTATGTAGCACCATTCGTCATGGGGGAAGCGTAGCTCAGATGGTAGAGAGCTCGCTTAGCATGCAAGAGGTGCTGGGATCGAAAAGTCGGCTGCATGGGTGAGTGCCAAGTTTGGGGAGCGTTTCGTAGTGTGCGCAGTGCAATGGAGACTCGGAAACTTGTTGTGGCCCAGTGTTTTGTAGTTGGACGACAAGAGTGGTACACAGTAGTAAAGCGCGAGGCACTGAGTGGGCATGAACAATGGAGTGCACAATGGTGCTCGAGATGTGCTTGTTATCTCAGGTGCTGTGTGATTGTCGACAAGGAGTGAAAACGGAGCAATTTGTGACCGCCCTTTCAATTTAAGACGGTAACAACAGACGGAATTTGCATTCGTAATACCAGAGCATCGGAACTACTTGGAACTCTTGTGTATATGAACGTGTCAACGCCATTGTACTCTGGTCCCTTCACGGCTACAAACCAACAAACCATCGTGTCCGTGCACATCATAGTCGCAATGAATGTAGAATAGCGCAGCTTAGTCGTGCATGGGAGCGTAGCTCAGTTGGTAGAGCGTTCACTTTGCATGTGAGAGGTCCCTGGTTCAAGCTCCGGCACCTCCATGATTTGTGGTCAGTGCATGGTAAGTGTTGGTCGCGGCGAACCTAAAGGCACGCAAGATGTTGCAAAGGCAGCGTCACAGACTGATATGATGTATACTGACGTAAGGAGAGCAAGATGTATGTGTGGGGACCGGCTGTTATCGAGGTGTCATCGAGTGCAGATCTGTCTTAGGTATCACGGCTTAACCTCATTGAAGTGTAGAGAGCGGACAACACGTTCGTCTTACTCAGAGCGGTGTCCGAACTCTAATTTCGTCGTTATGCGTGCCACTTTCATTGTGGCCAACTACGATTCGATACAAAATGCACGAAACCTGAAAGACACCCTCACTGATACATAGAGAGTAGTGTTTGTCTTCGGAATAATGGGAGTGCAAGGGTCTGTGGAGTTAATATGGCTGTATGTAGCACCATTCGTCGTGGGGGAAGCGTAGCTCAGATGGTAGAGAGCTCGCTTAGCATGCAAGAGGTACTGGCATCGATACCCAGCGCCTCCAGAAATTGTAACACACCTACGTGCGCACCTCGACATGCATGTCGAATAATTCACAGCCAGCAGATGTGTCTAGGCAGATACAAGCGAACGATTAGCATCCACAATTGGCAAGCGTGCTGTTATTCGTGCGCAGGAAGCACCCTCCTCCCACTCCTGCACTTAATGTAGAAACAGTACAGGTGTTCCCATACGATTCTCAAGCCTACGTCGGAAAGACCTGCCTTGCGCCGAGTTCACGTAAATCCCACTGCACATTCCCATTCTTAGCGTGCGGTCGGCTGCTACTGGTGTTGCTAGTTGTGACTGCTGATAACAGATGCCGTAGCAATCAACTCATGGAGTGAGTTGTATGTTTTGCGATAGTCTGTCTCTGACAAGCAAGCACAGGTGACATAGGTGCGAACACAGGAAGCTTGCAGCCCCTCGCTGCCTGCAGACACCGAGCAGCGACACTAGGTGGGCGGCCTAAGCCGTAGGCGAAATGTGCTCATTCGCTTTGGCGCGACGTCGAAGTATAAATAAGGCTGTCACTAGCGTGAGCGTCGTGTTAAGTCGGAAAAGTCGGCTGCATGGGTGAGTGGCAAGTTTGGGGAGCGTTTCGTATTGTGCGCAGTGCAATGGAGACTCGGAAACTTGTTGTGGCCCAGTGTTTTGTAGTTGGACGACAAGAGTGGTACACAGTAGTAAAGTTCGAGGCACTGAGTGGGCATGAACAATGGAGTGCACAATGGGGCTCGAGATGTGCTTGTTATCTCAGGTGCTGTGTGATTGTCGACATGGGGTGAAAACGGAGCAATTTGTGACCGCCCTTTCAATTTAAGACGGTAAAAACAGACGGAATTTGCATTCGTAATACCAGAGCATCGGAACTACTTGGAACTCTTGTGTATATGAACGTGTCAACGCCATTGTACTCTGGTCCCTTCTCGGCTACAAACCAACCAACCATCGTGTCCGTGCACATCATAGTCGCAAAGAATGGAGAACAGCGCAGCTTAGTCGGGCATGGGAGCGTACCTCAGTTGGTAGAGCGTTCACTTTGCATGTGAGAGGTCCCTGGTTCAAGCTCCGGCACCTCCATGTTTTGTGGTCAGTGCATGGTAAGTGTTGGTCGCGGCGAACCTAAAGGCACGCAAGATGTTGCAAAGGCAGCGTCACAGACTGATATGATGTATACTGATGTAAGGAGAGCAAGATGTATGTGTGGGGACCGGCTGTTATCGAGGTGTCATCGAGTGCAGATCTGTCTTAGGTATCACGGCTTAACTTCATTGAAGTGTAGAGAGCGAACAACACGATCGTCTTACTCAGAGCGGTGTCCGAACTCTAATTTCGTCGTTATGCGTGCCACTTTCATTGTGGCCAACTACGATTCGATACAAAATGCACGAAACCTGAAAGACACCCTCACTGATACATAGAGAGTAGTGTTTGTCTTCGGAATAATGGGAGTGCAAGGGTCTGTGGCGCTGATATGGCTGTATGTAGCACCGTCCCTCATGGGGGAAGCGTAGCTCAGATGGTAGAGAGCTCGCTTACCATGCAAGAGGTACTGGGATCGATACCCAGCGCCTCCAGAAATTGTAACACTCCTACGTGCGCACCTCGGCATGCATGTCGAATAATTCACAGCCAGCAGATGTGTCTAGGCAGATACAAGCGAACGATTAGCATCCACAATTGGCAAGCGTGCTGTTATTCGTGCGCAGGAAGCACCCTCCTCCCACTCCTGCACTTAATGTAGAAACAGTACAGGTGTTCCCATACGATTCTCAAGCCTACGTCGGAAAGACCTGCCTTGCGCCGAGTTCACGTAAATCCCACTGCACGTTCCCATTCTTAGCGTGCGGTCGGCTGCTACTGGTGTTGCTAGTTGTGACTGCTGATAACAGATGCCGTAGCAATCAACTCATGGAGTGAGTTGTATGTTTTGCGATAGTCTGTCTCTGACAAGCAAGCACAGGTGACATAGGTGCGAACACAGGAAGCTTGCAGCCCCCCGCTGCCTGCAGACACCGAGCAGCGACAATAGGTGGGCGGCCTAAGCCGTAGGCGAAATGTGCTCACTCGCTTTGGCGCGACGTCGAAGTATAAATAAGGCTGTCACTA
Organism: Schistocerca gregaria; assembly: GCF_023897955.1. Lineage (NCBI taxonomy): Eukaryota > Metazoa > Arthropoda > Insecta > Orthoptera > Acrididae > Schistocerca > Schistocerca gregaria. The sequence continues at coordinate 48,889,383 of NC_064927.1, forward strand.
GCGTGAGCGACATAGCATTCTTCGGCGGACCTCGGAAGAGTTCCGCCCTTCGATACCTTGCAGAGTACTGCTACGTATCGAAGTGCTAGGGCTTCGCAGAAGTCGCAGTCGCAGTCGCAGTCGCAGTCGCAGTTCCGGAACCGCCAGCAGCAGCAGCAGCAGCAGCAGCAGTTTCCAGTGCCGCCAGTTTTGCAGTAGCAGTCGTCGCCGGACCCAGCCGCCGCCGCCGCCGCCGCCGCCGCAGCTTCCGGCCCCCGCCGCCGCCGCCGCCGCCGCCGCCGCCGCAGCTTCCGGCCCCCGCCGCCGCCGCCGCCGCCGCCGCCGCCAGGACCCAGTGCTTCGTCTTCCTCTCCTGCTTTCGTTGTCGTCGCTATTCTCGTCTTCGTCTTTGCCTTCATCCTTTCGCTCCTCGACGTCTCTCATCTGTCATCTGTAATCTGTTCCTGACTTTGTCCCTTGTCTGTCCCCATTCTTCTTTTCTGTGTTTCCAGTTTTCCTTACTGCCATCATGACCACCCCCACCACCACCGCCACTACCACCGCCATCGTCTATACGACGCCCTCCCTCGCTGCCACTACTCTTACTTGGTGTGCTCAGTCGCCCCCGTCCTACTATATCCCGCCCCTCCTCACCCTTCCCACCCCAGCTCCCTTTGTCGCCCCATCCCCTGCTCCTTCTCCCCAAGCCTCCACACACGACCCCTTTCCCCCACTCCCCCACACCACTCATGCGGCCCCTGCCAGGGTTGTGTCTCGTCGGGCTACGACCCATGCCGCACCATCGCCGGCGCCAGCACCACCACCTGCAGCAGCGCCACAACCAGCAGCAGCACCAACAGCAGCACCAACAGCAGCACCAGCACCAGCACCGACACCGGGACCTGCCGCTTCCCGTCATCTCCCCGTCACTCCAGTGCCCCACGCCTCCTCCCATCCTGTCCCCGCTGTTAAGCGTCCCAGTGGCACCCCCGCCTCCTCTGCACCCAAGAAGTCCCAGCATCTTCCCCCTCCCCCACCCCTAGATGCCATGGATGTCTCCCCTCCAGCCCCCTCTACTTCCTCTTCTAACTCCCCCTCCTACAAGTATCTCCTCTCCCGTCCTGATCCCTCTCTCCTGGAGGCCCGCAACCTGACCTTGCTCCTCCGCCAATACTTCCCTGCAGCCCCCATCTCCCTTCTTACCCCCCGTAGGGACTCTGTCTTGATCACCTCCCCAAGCCCTACCCTACACTCCGACATCCTCTCCCGAATTCCTCTCACCCGATTTGGACCTAATGCCTCCCTTGCCCCTGCTCCTTCCCCTTCCTCCCCCCGTCAACCCCAACCCCCACGTCGCCCGCCGACCCTCACCGCCGTGATCACTCGGCTTAGCCCGACGATCACGGAGGAAGAGGTGCTGGCGGAGTTGAAGGTCCACCCGTACCTGGAGGTGCGAGCTGTTCGCCGCATTTTCAACTCTGCGGGCCCCACTCGCCTTATGCGAGTTTTCTCCGAACACGCTCCCTCCATCGACCATCTCCTTAAGGAGGGTGCCCTCCTCTTCCACCGCCGGTATAAGGTTGACCCCTCCCGCTCCCCACCACAATCCATTCGCTGCCAGAGGTGTCTGCGTTATAACGCACACCCAACATCAGAGTGCCGCGAGGCCCCAGTCTGCCCGCATTGTAAGCAAGCGCACTTCCTCCGGCAGTGCCCCAACCTTCAGTCTCCTCCCTCCTGCAATACCTGCAACCTCCAACACCCTACCTACTCCCAGAAATGCAAGGCTCGACCTCCTCCATCCGCTCCTGAACTCACTGTTCCTCTCCGCCCTTTGGATGACCCCACCCCTCCTGGCAATTCCCTCCGTCCTCCCCCCACCGCAGAGGACATCATCAGGTTCGTCACAATAGTGCTCCAGAACGTCCATCCCTTTCAGCGTCCCCACACCCTCCACCAGATTTCCCTCGCTGCCCGTTCCGTGTTCCACCTCAACACCTACGCCACCTATTCCCACAACCAGGCCCATTTCACCTTCTCCCGTCTCGACACCCTCGTTTAAATTCCCATTATGGCACGACAGCACCGTATCCTGTTCAATAACATCCGCTCCCTTCCCACCAACAAGCACCTCCTTATGCATACCCTTACGACCCACCGTGTGGATGCCTTCCTTCTGAACGAAACCTTTCTTCAGCCCCACCACACCGTCCACACCTCGCCCTACCTCCTTCACCGGTCTGACAATCCACTCCAGATAGCGCGTGGCGGAGTTGCCATTGGCCACCACCGCCAGATCCCTGTCCGGCTCCAACCCCTCCTTCCTGACCCCACAGAACACTTGATCCTTAGTCTCTTCTTCCCCGGCCTTACCCTTACCTGTGCCACCATCTATGTCCGCCCCGCTGCACCTATTCCTTTCGACTTCCTTTCCCACATCGACCGTACCTTCTCCTCCTACGTGATCGCCGCCGACCTTAACATCCATAGTCGTTCTGCCGCCCAGTTACGGCGGTGGCATCGGTTCCTTGCCACCCTCCAAGGCGACGTCCTTCCAATTCCCCAACACACCCGCCCTGAATCCAATACCACTCCCGATGTCGTCCTAGCCTCCCCCACCCTGCTTGGCCGCATAGCGGTGGACGTCCTTGATCCCATTGGCAGTGACCATCTCCCTGTCCTCCTCACTGTATCAGACGGTCGTCGCCCCCGTCCCGACCCGCGCCATGACCCTCCCCCGAAATATGTCCATGACTACTCCCGTGCCAACTGGAATGCCTACCGGGACTCCCTTGCTCTCCAGGTCGATAGCCACCCCCTCACCTACCACCAACCTGATGACGTTACCCGTGCTGCCTCCTTTCTCCAGCAGACCTTGTCTGAGGCCGTGGAGGCCCACGTCCCTACCATTGCCATCCATCCGCACCGCCCCACCTTACCCCCACAGGCCGTCCTTCTCCTGCGTGAATCCCGCCGGCTCTACCGTGCCTTCCTTCACACACGTGACCAGGACACACTACGACGCCACCGGCAACTACAGCGACACATCAGGAACTTACTCACGGCAAAGAAACGCCGGGACTGGCGACAGACATGCACCCGTCTTAATGCCACCTTACCTATCAACTCGTCCAAGTACTGGTCAGCCTTCCGCCGCCTTACCGGATCTAAACCCTCTCCCTACTACCCTCTCCTTCATGATGACCACCCCTTCCCTGATGCCCTTAGTAAGGCCAACCATTTCGCCTCCTACCTCTCCGATATCCTTACCATCCCTGACGATCCCCAGTTCGATTATTCCCTCTTTCCTGATGTCCGTGATCGAACTGATACCTCTGTCCCCCCGCTTGCTCCTGGCTTCCAGTACTTGGACAACATCACACACACAGAACTAAATACCCCAATCACCACTCAAGATATCATTGCTACACTTCGCCCTAAACGCAACACTGCTCCCGGTCACGATCGTGTTACTTACCGTCACCTCCGTGAAGCTCCTGCCTCCTTCCTCTCCACATTGGCCAGGCTCTACAATGTGGTCCTGTCCACCGGCTACTACCCCGACCTGTGGAAAACCTCCCGGATCCTGATGTTCCTCAAGCCCGACAAACCGCCTTCCGCTGTCTCCTCCTACCGTCCCATCAGCCTTACCTCGGTCTTCAGCAAGGTCCTGGAATCCATTCTTACCCGCCGCCTACACAAGCACCTTCACCAACACCGCCTCCTCCCCCCTACCCAATGTGGCTTTCGGCCGTCCTTCTCAGCCGATGACCTCCTCCTTCACCTCACTCACCTCCTCTCCGAACAACTCAATTCCCGTCGTTCCGCCATCTTCCTTTCCCTCGACCTCGAACGCGCATATGACCGTGTGTGGCATTCCGGTCTCCTTTTCAAGCTCCAAACCTTTGCTCTTCCTCTCAACTATGTCCGTCTGGTCGCTTCCTTCCTTTCCCACCGTCCTTCCTATGTCACCATCCACAACACTGATTCCTACACCTTCTACCCCTCCGCCGGTGTGCCCCAAGGTTCCGTCCTTTCCCCTCTTCTCTACCTCCTTTACACGGCAGACATGCCTCCACCTGCACCTCCCCTACACCTTCTCCAGTACGCCGATGACACTGCCTTCCTTGCCCTCGCTCCCACCCTGCAACGCTCCCAGCACCTTCTCCAATCCTATCTTGACCGGTTCACCACTTGGTGTAACCAGTGGTTGCTCAAGGTCAATCCTTCCAAGACCCAGGCGATCATTGTAGGCAAAACCACTCGTTCCTTCCGTCTCCTTGATTTCTATCTTACTATTTATGGCCGTCCCATCACCCTCACACCTACTCTCAAGTACCTTGGTGTCACCCTCGACCGTCGCCTCTCCTGGAACCCACATCTCCGGACGATCCAAGCCAAGGCACGCTCCCGCCTCCGCCTCCTTAAGCTCCTTTCTGGCCGTACATGGGGTCTGGACCCTTCCACCATCCTCTACACCTACAAGTCCCTCATCCGTCCTATCCTTTGCTATGCTCATCCCGCCTGGATCTCTGCCCCTCCTACCTTCTACAAGTCCATTCAGATCCTAGAACGCCATGCGCTCCGCCTCGCCTATCGCATCCGTCTCCCTTCCCCCACGCGGATCCTCTATGACCTGATTCCCTTCCCGCACCTCCTCCTTTTCCTCGAACGGTTACGGATCCTCTACACCTCCCGCAAGCTTGATCCTCCACACCCTCTTGTCTCTCCCATCCTCTCCCACCCCAACCCGCTGCCGCGCCTGCATTCCTATATCCCACCTGCTCTCCATCTTTCCACTCTCCACACCCTCTCCCTCGGTGGCTTCCGTCAACTCCCCCTCCCTGATGATGCCCTCCTCCCCTCCATCTACCCCTCCTACCAACTTTGAGCCTTACCTTCCCTCTCCTCTCCTTTTCCTGTGGGCACCCTCTCTCCCTTCTCTCCCTCCCTCCCCTCCCCTTTCTCCTTGGGCTTCCACTCCCCCTACCCTCCCCCTTCTCCTCCATCCCTCTCCTCCACTGGCATCTTCCCCTCCCCCTCTCTCTCCTCTTCCCCACACCTTTTCCCCTTGGCAGGCCACGACTCTGCTGTCTTCCATCAGTTACTTTCATCGTCCTACGCCGAAGACCATCGCATGTGTTTGTGCCTCGACTCTCCTGCAGTGTGTTTGTGTTTCGTCGTTTGTGCTCCGCTGGTTCACGTGTGGCCATCTGCCATCTGCGTTTGTGCACCGTGTTTCTCCGCTTTTATCCATTGTGCTACGCACGTGACCGACTCCGTTTTAACTCTGTTTTGTCTACTGTTTGTACCCCGCCGTCTTGATTGTTTTTATATCTCACTCATCTCTGTTCTGTGTATACTCTGAGGCCGAAGAGCGGCATACTTGGTCCGCTGCCGGCCTACCTGTTTGTCACAGGTATTAAAATCACAATAAAGGAAAAAAAAAAAAAAAAGCGTGAGCGTCGTGTTAAGTCGGAAAAGTCGGCTGCGTGGGTGAGTGCCAAGTTTGGGGAGCGTTTCGTAGTGTGCGCAGTGGATTGGAGACTCGGAAACTTGTTGTGGCCCAGTGTTTTGTAGTTGGACGACAAGAGTGGTACACAGTAGTAAAGCGCGAGGCACTGAGTGGGCATGAACAATGGAGTGCACAATGGGGCTCGAGATGTGCTTGTTATCTCAGGTGCTGTGTGATTGTCGACATGGGGTGAAAACGGAGCAATTTGTGACCGCCCTTTCAATTTAAGACGGTAAAAACAGACGGAATTTGCATTCGTAATACCAGAGCATCGGAACTACTTGGAACTCTTGTGTATATGAACGTGTCAACGCCATTGTACTCTGGTCCCTTCTCGGCTACAAACCAACCAACCATCGTGTCCGTGCACATCATAGTCGCAAAGAATGGAGAACAGCGCAGCTTAGTCGGGCATGGGAGCGTAGCTCAGTTGGTAGAGCGTTCACTTTGCATGTGAGAGGTCCCTGGTTCAAGCTCCGGCACCTCCATGTTTTGTGGTCAGTGCATGGTAAGTGTTGGTCGCGGCGAACCTAAAGGCACGCAAGATGTTGCAAAGGCAGCGTCACAGACTGATATGATGTATACTGATGTAAGGAGAGCAAGATGTATGTGTGGGGACCGGCTGTTATCGAGGTGTCATCGAGTGCAGATCTGTCTTAGGTATCACGGCTTAACTTCATTGAAGTGTAGAGAGCGAACAACACGATCGTCTTACTCAGAGCGGTGTCCGAACACTAATTTCGTCGTTATGCGTGCCACTTTCATTGTGGCCAACTATGATTCGATACAAAATGCACGAAACCTGAAAGACACCCTCACTGATACATAGAGAGTAGTGTTTTTTCTTCGGAATAATGGGAGTGCAAGGGTCTGTGGCGCTGATATGGCTGTATGTAGCACCGTCCCTCATGGGGGAAGCGTAGCTCAGATGGTAGAGAGCTCGCTTACCATGCAAGAGGTACTGGGATCGATACCCAGCGCCTCCAGAAATTGTAACACTCCTACGTGCGCACCTCGGCATGCATGTCGAATAATTCACAGCCAGCAGATGTGTCTAGGCAGATACAAGCGAACGAATAGCATCCACAATTGGCAAGCGTGCTGTTATTCGGGAGCAGGAAGCACCCACCTCCCACTCCTGCACTTAATGTAGAAACAGTACAGGTGTTCCCATACGATTCTCAAGCCTACGTAGGAAAGACCTGCCTTGCGCCGAGTTCACGTAAATCCCACTGCACATTTCCATTCTTAGCGTGCGGTCGGCTGCTACTGGTGTTGCTAGTTGTGACTGCTGATAGCAGATGCCGTAGCAATCAACTCATGGAGTGAGTTGTATGTTTTGCGATAGTCTGTCTCTGACAAGCAAGCACAGGTGACATAGGTGCGAACACAGGAAGCTTGCAGCCCCCCGCTGCCTGCAGACACCGAGCAGCGACACTAGGTGGGCGGCCTAAGCCGTAGGCGAAATGTGCTCATTCGCTTTGGCGCGACGTCGAAGTATAAATAAGGCTGTCACTAGTGTGAGTGTTGCGTGAGCGTCGTGTTAAGTCGGAAAAGTCGGCTGCATGAGTGAGTGCCAAGTTTGGGGAGCGTTTCGTAGTGTGCGCAGTGCAATGGAGACTCGGAAACTTGTTGTGGCCCAGTGTTTTGTAGTTGGACGACAAGAGTGGTACACAGTAGTAAAGCGCGAGGCACTGAATGGGCATGAACAATGGAGTGCACAATGGGGCTCGAGATGTGCTTGTTATCTCAGGTGCTGTGTGATTGTCGACAAGGAGTGAAAACGGAGCATTTGTGACCGCCATTTCAATTTAAGACGGTAAAAACAGACGGAATTTGCATTCGTAATACCAGAGCATCGGAACTACTTGGAACTCTTGTGTATATGAACGTGTCCTCGCCATTGTACTCTGGTCCCTTCACGGCTACAAACCAACCAACCATCGTGTCCGAGATGTGCTTGTTATCTCAGGTGCTGTGTGATTGTCGACAAGGAGTGAAAACGGAGCATTTGTGACCGCCATTTCAATTTAAGACGGTAAAAACAGACGGAATTTGCATTCGTAATACCAGAGCATCGGAACTACTTGGAACTCTTGTGTATATGAACGTGTCCTCGCCATTGTACTCTGGTCGCTTCACGGCTACAAACCAACCAACCATCGTGTCCGTGCACATCATAGCCGCAAAGAATGGAGAATAGCGCAGCTTAGTCGTGCATGGGAGCGTAGCTCAGTTGGTAGAGCGTTCACTTTGCATGTGAGAGGTCCCTGGTTCAAGCTCCGGCACCTCCATGATTTCTGGTCAGTGCACGGTAAGTGTTGGTCGCAGCGAACCTAAAGGCACGCAAGATGTTGCAAAGGCAGCGTACCAGACTGATATGATGTATACTGACGTAAGGAGAGCAAGATGTATGTGTGGGGACCGGCTGTTATCGAGGTGTCATCGAGTGCAGATCTGTCTTAGGTATCACGGCTTAACCTCATTGAAGTGTAGAGAGCGGACAACACGTTCGTCTTACTCAGAGCGGTGTCCGAACTCTAATTTCGTCGTTATGCGTGCCACTTTCATTGTGGCCAACTACGATTCGATACAAAATGCACGAAACCTGAAAGACACCCTCACTGATACATAGAGAGTAGTGTTTGTCTGCGGAATAATGGGAGTGCAAGGGTCTGTGGCATTGATATGGCTGTATGTAGCACCATTCGTCATGGGGTAAGCGTAGCTCAGATGGTAGAGAGCTCGCTTAGCATGCAAGAGGTACTGGGATCGATACCCAGCGCCTCCAGATTTTTTAACACACCTACGTGGGCACCTCGGCATGCATGTCGAATAATTCACAGCCAGCAGATGTGTCTAGGCAGATACAAGCGAACGATTAGCATCCACAATTGGCAAGCGTGCTGTTATTCGTGCGCAGGAAGCACCCCCCTCCCACTCTTGCACTTAATGTAGAAACAGTACAGGTGTTCCCATACGATTCTCAAGCCTACGTCGGAAAGACCTGCCTTGCGCCGATTTCACGTAAATCCCACAGCACATTTCCATTCTTAGCGTGCGGTCGGCTGCTACTGGTGTTGCTAGTTGTGACTGCTGATAACAGATGATATAGCAATCAACTCATGGAGTGAGTTGTATGTTTTGCGATAGTCTGTCTCTGACAAGCAAGCACAGGTGACATAGGAGCGAACACAGGAAGCTTGCAGCCCCCCGCTGCCTGCAGACACCGAGCAGCGACGCTAGGTGGGCGGCCTAAGCCTAGGCGAAATGTGCTCATTCGCTTTGGCGCGACGTCGAAGTATAAATAAGGCTGTCAATAGCGTGAGCGTTGCGTGAGCGTCGTGTTATGTCGGAAAAGTCGGTTGCATGGGTGAGTGACAAGTTTGGGGAGCGTTTCGTAGTGTGCGCAGTGCAATGGAGACTCGGAAACTTGTTGTGGCCCAGTGTTTTGTAGTTGGACGACAAGAGTGGTACACAGTAGTAAAGCGCGAGGCACTGAGTGGGCATGAACAATGGAGTGCACAATGGGGCTCGAGATGTGCTTGTTACCTCAGGTGCCGTGTGATTGTCGACAAGGAGTGAAAACGGAGCAATTTGTGACCGCCCTTTCAATTTAAGACGGTAAAACCAGACGGAATTTGCATTCGTAATACCAGAGCATCGGAACTACTTGGAACTCTTGTGTATATGAACGTGTCCGCGCCATTGTACTCTGGTCCCTTCACCGCTACAAACCAACCAACCATCGTGTCCGTGAACATCAGAGTCGCAGAGAATGGAAAATCGCGCAGCTTAGTCGTGCATGGGAGCGTAGCTCAGTTGGTAGAGCGTTCGCTTTGCATGTGAGAGGTCCCTGGTTTAAAACTCCGGCCCCTCCATGTTTTGTGGTCAGTGCATGGTAAGTGTTGGTCGCGGCGAACCTAAAGGCACGCAATATGATGCAAAGGCAGCGTCACAGACTGATATGATGTATACTGACGTAAGGAGAGCAAGATGTATGTGTGGGGACCGGCTGTTATCGAGGTGTCATCGAGTGCAGATCTGTCTTAGGTATCACGGCTTAACCTCATTGAAGTGTAGAGAGTGGACAACACGTTCATCTTACTCAGAGCGGTGTCCGAACTCTAATTTCGTCATTATGCGTGCCACTTTCACTGTGGCCAACTACGATTCGATACAAAATGCACGAAACCTGAAAGACACCCTCACTGATACATAGAGAGTAGTGTTTGTCTGCGGAATAATGGGAGTGCAAGGGTCTGTGGCGTTGATATGGGTGTACGTAGCACCATTCGTCATGGGGGAAGCGTAGCTCAGATGGTAGAGAGCTCGCTTAGCATGCAAGAGGTACTGGGATCGATACCCAGCGCCTCCAGAAATTTTAACGCACCTACGTGCGCACCTCGGCATTTATGTGGAGTAATTCACAGCCAGCAGATGTGTCTAGGCATATACAAGACAACGATTAGCATCCACAATTGGCAAGCGTGCTGTTATTCGTGCGCAGGAAGCACCCTCCTCCCACTCCTGCACTTAATGTAGAAACAGTTCAGGTGTTCCCATACGATTCTCAAGCCTACGTCGGAAAGACCTGCCTTGCGCCGAGTTCACGTAAATCCCACTGCACATTCCCATTCTTAGCGTGCGGTCGGCTGCTACTGGTGTTGCTAGTTGTGACTGCTGATAACAGATGCCGTAGCAATCAACTCATGGAGTGAGTTGTATGTTTAACGATAGTCTGTCTCTGACAAGCGAGCACAGGTGACATAGGTGCGAACACAGGAAGCTTGCAGCCCCTCGCTGCCTGCAGACACCAAGCAGCGACACTAGGTGGGCGGCCTAAGCCGTAGGCGAAATGTGCTCATTCGCTTTGGCGCGACGTCGAAGTATAAATAAGGCTGTCACTAGCGTGAGCGTCGTGTTAAGTCGGAAAAGTCGGCTGCATGGGTGAGTGGCAAGTTTGGGGAGCGTTTCGTAGTGTGCGCAGTGCAATGGAGACTTGGAAACTTGTTGTGGCCCAGTGTTTTGTAGTTGGACGACAAGAGTGGTACACAGTAGTAAAGCGCGAGGCACTGAGTGGGCATGAACAATGGAGTGCACAATGGTGCTCGAGATGTGCTTGTTATCTCAGGTGCTGTGTGATTGTCGACAAGGAGTGAAAACGGAGCAATTTGTGACCGCCCTTTCAATTTAAGACGGTAAAAACAGACGGAATTTGCATTCGTAATACCAGAGCATCGGAAGTACTTGAAACTCTTGTGTATATGAACGTGTCAACGCCATTGTACTCTGGTCCCTTCACGGCTACAAACCAACCAACCATCGTGTCCGTGCACATCATAGTCGCAAAGAATGTAGAATAGCGCAGCTTAGTCGTGCATGGGAGCGTAGCTCAGTTGGTAGAGCGTTCACTTTGCATGTGAGAGGTCCCTGGTTCAAGCTCCGGCACCTCCATGTTTTGTGGTCAGTGCATGGTAAGTGTTGGTCGCGGCGAACCTAAAGGCACGCAAGATGTTGCAAAGGCTGCGTCACAGACTGATATGATGTATACTGACGTAAGGAGAGCAAGATGTATGTGTGGGGACCGGCTGTTATCGAGGTGTCATCGAGTACATATCTGTCTTAGGTATCACGGCTTAACCTCTTTGAAGTGTAGAGAGCGGACAACACGTTCGTCTTACTCAGAGCGGTGTCCGAACTCTAATTTCGTCGTTATGCGTGCCACTTTCATTGTGGCCAACTACGATTCGATACAAAATGCACGAAACCTGAAAGACACCCTCACTGATACATAGAGAGTAGTGTTTGTCTGCGGAATAATGGGAGTGCAAGGGTCTGTGGCGTTGATATGGCTGTATGTAGCACCATTCGTCATGGGGGAAGCGTAGCTCAGATGGTAGAGAGCTCGCTTAGCATGCAAGAGGTGCTGGGATCGAAAAGTCGGCTGCATGGGTGAGTGCCAAGTTTGGGGAGCGTTTCGTAGTGTGCGCAGTGCAATGGAGACTCGGAAACTTGTTGTGGCCCAGTGTTTTGTAGTTGGACGACAAGAGTGGTACACAGTAGTAAAGCGCGAGGCACTGAGTGGGCATGAACAATGGAGTGCACAATGGTGCTCGAGATGTGCTTGTTATCTCAGGTGCTGTGTGATTGTCGACAAGGAGTGAAAACGGAGCAATTTGTGACCGCCCTTTCAATTTAAGACGGTAACAACAGACGGAATTTGCATTCGTAATACCAGAGCATCGGAACTACTTGGAACTCTTGTGTATATGAACGTGTCAACGCCATTGTACTCTGGTCCCTTCACGGCTACAAACCAACCAACCGTCGTGTCCGTGCACATCATAGTCGCAATGAATGTAGAATAGCGCAGCTTAGTCGTGCATGGGAGCGTAGCTCAGTTGGTAGAGCGTTCACTTTGCATGTGAGAGGTCCCTGGTTCAAGCTCCGGCACCTCCATGATTTGTGGTCAGTGCACGGTAAGTGTTGGTCGCGGCGAACCTAAAGGCACGCAAGATGTTGCAAAGGCAGCGTCACAGACTGATATGATGTATACTGACGTAAGGAGAGCAAGATGTATGTGTGGGGACCGGCTGTTATCGAGGTGTCATCGAGTGCAGATCTGTCTTAGGTATCACGGCTTAACCTCATTGAAGTGTAGAGAGCGGACAACACGTTCGTCTTACTCAGAGCGGTGTCCGAACTCTAATTTCGTCGTTATGCGTGCCACTTTCATTGTGGCCAACTATGATTCGATACAAAATGCACGAAACCTGAAAGACACCCTCACTGATACATAGAGAGTAGTGTTTGTCTTCGGAATAATGGGAGTGCAAGGGTCTGTGGAGTTAATATGGCTGTATGTAGCACCATTCGTCGTGGGGGAAGCGTAGCTCAGATGGTAGAGAGCTCGCTTAGCATGCAAGAGGTACTGGCATCGATACCCAGCGCCTCCAGAAATTGTAACACACCTACGTGCGCACCTCGACATGCATGTCGAATAATTCACAGCCAGCAGATGTGTCTAGGCAGATACAAGCGAACGATTAGCATCCACAATTGGCAAGCGTGCTGTTATTCGTGCGCAGGAAGCACCCTCCTCCCACTCCTGCACTTAATGTAGAAACAGTACAGGTGTTCCCATACGATTCTCAAGCCTACGTCGGAAAGACCTGCCTTGCGCCGAGTTCACGTAAATCCCACTGCACATTCCCATTCTTAGCGTGCGGTCGGCTGCTACTGGTGTTGCTAGTTGTGACTGCTGATAACAGATGCCGTAGCAATCAACTCATGGAGTGAGTTGTATGTTTTGCGATAGTCTGTCTCTGACAAGCAAGCACAGGTGACATAGGTGCGAACACAGGAAGCTTGCAGCCCCTCGCTGCCTGCAGACACCGAGCAGCGACACTAGGTGGGCGGCCTAAGCCGTAGGCGAAATGTGCTCATTCGCTTTGGCGCGACGTCGAAGTATAAATAAGGCTGTCACTAGCGTGAGCGTCGTGTTAAGTCGGAAAAGTCGGCTGCATGGGTGAGTGGCAAGTTTGGGGAGCGTTTCGTAGTGTGCGCAGTGCAATGGAGACTCGGAAACTTGTTGTGGCCCAGTGTTTTGTAGTTGGACGACAAGAGTGGTACACAGTAGTAAAGTTCGAGGCACTGAGTGGGCATGAACAATGGAGTGCACAATGGGGCTCGAGATGTGCTTGTTATCTCAGGTGCTGTGTGATTGTCGACATGGGGTGAAAACGGAGCAATTTGTGACCGCCCTTTCAATTTAAGACGGTAAAAACAGACGGAATTTGCATTCGTAATACCAGAGCATCGGAACTACTTGGAACTCTTGTGTATATGAACGTGTCAACGCCATTGTACTCTGGTCCCTTCTCGGCTACAAACCAACCAACCATCGTGTCCGTGCACATCATAGTCGCAAAGAATGGAGAACAGCGCAGCTTAGTCGGGCATGGGAGCGTAGCTCAGTTGGTAGAGCGTTCACTTTGCATGTGAGAGGTCCCTGGTTCAAGCTCCGGCACCTCCATGTTTTGTGGTCAGTGCATGGTAAGTGTTGGTCGCGGCGAACCTAAAGGCACGCAAGATGTTGCAAAGGCAGCGTCACAGACTGATATGACGTATACTGATGTAAGGAGAGCAAGATGTATGTGTGGGGACCGGCTGTTATCGAGGTGTCATCGAGTGCAGATCTGTCTTAGGTATCACGGCTTAACTTCATTGAAGTGTAGAGAGCGAACAACACGATCGTCTTACTCAGAGCGGTGTCCGAACTCTAATTTCGTCGTTATGCGTGCCACTTTCATTGTGGCCAACTACGATTCGATACAAAATGCACGAAACCTGAAAGACACCCTCACTGATACATAGAGAGTAGTGTTTGTCTTCGGAATAATGGGAGTGCAAGGGTCTGTGGCGCTGATATGGCTGTATGTAGCACCGTCCCTCATGGGGGAAGCGTAGCTCAGATGGTAGAGAGCTCGCTTACCATGCAAGAGGTACTGGGATCGATACCCAGCGCCTCCAGAAATTGTAACACTCCTACGTGCGCACCTCGGCATGCATGTCGAATAATTCACAGCCAGCAGATGTGTCTAGGCAGATACAAGCGAACGATTAGCATCCACAATTGGCAAGCGTGCTGTTATTCGTGCGCAGGAAGCACCCTCCTCCCACTCCTGCACTTAATGTAGAAACAGTACAGGTGTTCCCATACGATTCTCAAGCCTACGTCGGAAAGACCTGCCTTGCGCCGAGTTCACGTAAATCCCACTGCACGTTCCCATTCTTAGCGTGCGGTCGGCTGCTACTGGTGTTGCTAGTTGTGACTGCTGATAACAGATGCCGTAGCAATCAACTCATGGAGTGAGTTGTATGTTTTGCGATAGTCTGTCTCTGACAAGCAAGCACAGGTGACATAGGTGCGAACACAGGAAGCTTGCAGCCCCCCGCTGCCTGCAGACACCGAGCAGCGACAATAGGTGGGCGGCCTAAGCCGTAGGCGAAATGTGCTCACTCGCTTTGGCGCGACGTCGAAGTATAAATAAGGCTGTCACTAGCGTGAGCGTCGTGTTAAGTCGGAAAAGTCGGCTGCGTGGGTGAGTGCCAAGTTTGGGGAGCGTTTCGTAGTGTGCGCAGTGCATTGGAGACTCGGAAACTTGTTGTGGCCCAGTGTTTTGTAGTTGGACGACAAGAGTGGTACACAGTAGTAAAGCGCGAGGCACTGAGTGGGCATGAACAATGGAGTGCACAATGGGGCTCGAGATGTGCTTGTTATCTCAGGTGCTGTGTGATTGTCGACATGGGGTGAAAACGGAGCAATTTGTGACCGCCCTTTCAATTTAAGACGGTAAAAACAGACGGAATTTGCATTCGTAATACCAGAGCATCGGAACTACTTGGAACTCTTGTGTATATGAACGTGTCAACGCCATTGTACTCTGGTCCCTTCTCGGCTACAAACCAACCAACCATCGTGTCCGTGCACATCATAGTCGCAAAGAATGGAGAACAGCGCAGCTTAGTCGGGCATGGGAGCGTAGCTCAGTTGGTAGAGCGTTCACTTTGCATGTGAGAGGTCCCTGGTTCAAGCTCCGGCACCTCCATGTTTTGTGGTCAGTGCATGGTAAGTGTTGGTCGCGGCGAACCTAAAGGCACGCAAGATGTTGCAAAGGCAGCGTCACAGACTGATATGATGTATACTGATGTAAGGAGAGCAAGATGTATGTGTGGGGACCGGCTGTTATCGAGGTGTCATCGAGTGCAGATCTGTCTTAGGTATCACGGCTTAACTTCATTGAAGTGTAGAGAGCGAACAACACGATCGTCTTACTCAGAGTGGTGTCCGAACTCTAATTTCGTCGTTATGCGTGCCACTTTCATTGTGGCCAACTATGATTCGATACAAAATGCACGAAACCTGAAAGACACCCTCACTGATACATAGAGAGTAGTGTTTTTTCTTCGGAATAATGGGAGTGCAAGGGTCTGTGGCGCTGATATGGCTGTATGTAGCACCGTCCCTCATGGGGGAAGCGTAGCTCAGATGGTAGAGAGCTCGCTTACCATGCAAGAGGTACTGGGATCGATACCCAGCGCCTCCAGAAATTGTAACACTCCTACGTGCGCACCTCGGCATGCATGTCGAATAATTCACAGCCAGCAGATGTGTCTAGGCAGATACAAGCGAACGAATAGCATCCACAATTGGCAAGCGTGCTGTTATTCGGGAGCAGGAAGCACCCACCTCCCACTCCTGCACTTAATGTAGAAACAGTACAGGTGTTCCCATACGATTCTCAAGCCTACGTAGGAAAGACCTGCCTTGCGCCGAGTTCACGTAAATCCCACTGCACATTTCCATTCTTAGCGTGCGGTCGGCTGCTACTGGTGTTGCTAGTTGTGACTGCTGATAGCAGATGCCGTAGCAATCAACTCATGGAGTGAGTTGTATGTTTTGCGATAGTCTGTCTCTGACAAGCAAGCACAGGTGACATAGGTGCGAACACAGGAAGCTTGCAGCCCCCCGCTGCCTGCAGACACCGAGCAGCGACACTAGGTGGGCGGCCTAAGCCGTAGGCGAAATGTGCTCATTCGCTTTGGCGCGACGTCGAAGTATAAATAAGGCTGTCACTAGTGTGAGTGTTGCGTGAGCGTCGTGTTAAGTCGGAAAAGTCGGCTGCATGAGTGAGTGCCAAGTTTGGGGAGCGTTTCGTAGTGTGCGCAGTGCAATGGAGACTCGGAAACTTGTTGTGGCCCAGTGTTTTGTAGTTGGACGACAAGAGTGGTACACAGTAGTAAAGCGCGAGGCACTGAATGGGCATGAACAATGGAGTGCACAATGGGGCTCGAGATGTGCTTGTTATCTCAGGTGCTGTGTGATTGTCGACAAGGAGTGAAAACGGAGCATTTGTGACCGCCATTTCAATTTAAGACGGTAAAAACAGACGGAATTTGCATTCGTAATACCAGAGCATCGGAACTACTTGGAACTCTTGTGTATATGAACGTGTCCTCGCCATTGTACCCTGGTCCCTTCACGGCTACAAACCAACCAACCATCGTGTCCGAGATGTGCTTGTTATCTCAGGTGCTGTGTGATTGTCGACAAGGAGTGAAAACGGAGCATTTGTGACCGCCATTTCAATTTAAGACGGTAAAAACAGACGGAATTTGCATTCGTAATACCAGAGCATCGGAACTACTTGGAACTCTTGTGTATATGAACGTGTCCTCGCCATTGTACTCTGGTCGCTTCACGGCTACAAACCAACCAACCATCGTGTCCGTGCACATCATAGCCGCAAAGAATGGAGAATAGCGCAGCTTAGTCGTGCATGGGAGCGTAGCTCAGTTGGTAGAGCGTTCACTTTGCATGTGAGAGGTCCCTGGTTCAAGCTCCGGCACCTCCATGATTTCTGGTCAGTGCACGGTAAGTGTTGGTCGCAGCGAACCTAAAGGCACGCAAGATGTTGCAAAGGCAGCGTACCAGACTGATATGATGTATACTGACGTAAGGAGAGCAAGATGTATGTGTGGGGACCGGCTGTTATCGAGGTGTCATCGAGTGCAGATCTGTCTTAGGTATCACGGCTTAACCTCATTGAAGTGTAGAGAGCGGACAACACGTTCGTCTTACTCAGAGCGGTGTCCGAACTCTAATTTCATCGTTATGCGTGCCACTTTCATTGTGGCCAACTACGATTCGATACAAAATGCACGAAACCTGAAAGACACCCTCACTGATACATAGAGAGTAGTGTTTGTCTGCGGAATAATGGGAGTGCAAGGGTCTGTGGCATTGATATGGCTGTATGTAGCACCATTCGTCATGGGGTAAGCGTAGCTCAGATGGTAGAGAGCTCGCTTACCATGCAAGAGGTACTGGGATCGATACCCAGCGCCTCCAGATTTTTTAACACACCTACGTGGGCACCTCGGCATGCATGTCGAATAATTCACAGCCAGCAGATGTGTCTAGGCAGATACAAGCGAACGATTAGCATCCACAATTGGCAAGCGTGCTGTTATTCGTGCGCAGGAAGCACCCCCCTCCCACTCTTGCACTTAATGTAGAAACAGTACAGGTGTTCCCATACGATTCTCAAGCCTACGTCGGAAAGACCTGCCTTGCGCCGAGTTCACGTAAATCCCACAGCACATTTCCATTCTTAGCGTGCGGTCGGCTGCTACTGGTGTTGCTAGTTGTGACTGCTGATAACAGATGATATAGCAATCAACTCATGGAGTGAGTTGTATGTTTTGCGATAGTCTGTCTCTGACAAGCAAGCACAGGTGACATAGGAGCGAACACAGGAAGCTTGCAGCCCCCCGCTGCCTGCAGACACCGAGCAGCGACACTAGGTGGGCGGCCTAAGCCTAGGCGAAATGTGCTCATTCGCTTTGGCGCGACGTCGAAGTATAAATAAGGCTGTCAATAGCGTGAGCGTTGCGTGAGCGTCGTGTTATGTCGGAAAAGTCGGTTGCATGGGTGAGTGACAAGTTTGGGGAGCGTTTCGTAGTGTGCGCAGTGCAATGGAGACTCGGAAACTTGTTGTGGCCCAGTGTTTTGTAGTTGGACGACAAGAGTGGTACACAGTAGTAAAGCGCGAGGCACTGAGTGGGCATGAACAATGGAGTGCACAATGGGGCTCGAGATGTGCTTGTTACCTCAGGTGCCGTGTGATTGTCGACAAGGAGTGAAAACGGAGCAATTTGTGACCGCCCTTTCAATTTAAGACGGTAAAACCAGACGGAATTTGCATTCGTAATACCAGAGCATCGGAACTACTTGGAACTCTTGTGTATATGAACGTGTCCGCGCCATTGTACTCTGGTCCCTTCACCGCTACAAACCAACCAACCATCGTGTCCGTGAACATCAGAGTCGCAGAGAATGGAAAATCGCGCAGCTTAGTCGTGCATGGGAGCGTAGCTCAGTTGGTAGAGCGTTCGCTTTGCATGTGAGAGGTCCCTGGTTTAAAACTCCGGCCCCTCCATGTTTTGTGGTCAGTGCATGGTAAGTGTTGGTCGCGGCGAACCTAAAGGCACGCAATATGATGCAAAGGCAGCGTCACAGACTGATATGATGTATACTGACGTAAGGAGAGCAAGATGTATGTGTGGGGACCGGCTGTTATCGAGGTGTCATCGAGTGCAGATCTGTCTTAGGTATCACGGCTTAACCTCATTGAAGTGTAGAGAGCGAACAACACGTTCGTCTTACTCAGAGCGGTGTCCGAACTCTAATTTCGTCGTTATGCGTGCCACTTTCATTGTGGCCAACTACGATTCGATACAAAATGCACGAAACCTGTAAGACACCCTCACTGATACATAGAGAGTAGTGTTTGTCTGCGGAATAATGGGAGTGCAAGGGTCTGTGGCGTTGATATGGCTGTATGTAGCACAATTCGTCATGGGGGAAGCGTAGCTCAGATGGTAGAGAGCTCGCTTAGCATTCAAGAGGTACTGGGATCGATACCCAGCGCCTCCAGAAATTAAAACACACCTACGTGCGCAACTCGGCATGCATGTCGAATAATTCACAGCCAGCAGATGTGTCTAGGCAGATACAAGCGAACGATTAGCATCCACAATTGGCAAGCGTGCTGATATTCGTGCGCAGGAAGCACCCTCCTCCCACTCCTGCACTTAATGTAGAAACAGTACAGGTGTTCCCATACGATTCTCATGCCTACGTCGGAAAGACCTGCCTTGCACCGAGCTCACGTAAATCCCACTGCACATTCCCATTCTTAGCGTGCGGTCGGCTGCTACTGGTGTTGCTAGTTGTGACTGCTGATAACAGATGCCGTAGCAATCAACTCATGGAGTGAGTTGTATGTTTTGCGATAGTCTGTCTCTGACAAGCAAGCACAGGTGACATTGGTGCGGACACAGGAAGCTTGCAGCCCCTCGCTGCCTGCAGACACCGAGCAGCGACACTAGGTGGGCGGCCTAAGCCGTAGGCGAAATGTGCTCATTCGCTTTGGCGCGACGTCGAAGTATAAATAAGGCTGTCACTAGCGTGAGCGTTGCGTGACCGTCGTGTTAAGTCGGTAAAATCGGCTGCATGGGTGAGTGCTAAGTTTGGGGAGCGTTTCGTAGTGTGCGCAGTGCAATGAAGACTCGGAAACTTGTTGTGGCCCAGTGTTTTGTAGTTGGACGACAAGAATGGTACACAGTAGTAAAGCGCGAGGCACTGTGTTAGCATGAACAATGGAGTGCACAATGGGGCTCGAGATGTGCTTGTTACCTCAGGTGCTGTGTGATTGTCAACAAGGAGTGAAAACGAAGCAATTTGTTGCTGCCCTTTTAATTTAAGACGTTAAAAACAGACGGAATTTGCATTCGTAATACCAGAGCATCGGAAGTACTTGGAACTCTTGTGAATATGAACGTGTCCGCGCCATTTTACTCTGGTGCAAGAGGTACTGGGATCGATACCCAGCGCCTCCTGAATTTTCAACGTACCTACATGCGCACTTCGGCATGCATGTGGAATAATTCACAGTCAGCAGATGTGTCTATTCAGATACAAGCGAACCATTAGCATCCACAATTGGCAAGCGTGCTGTTATTCGTGCGCAGGAAGCACCCTCCTCTTACTCCTGCATTTAATGTAGAAACAGTACAGGTGTTCCCATACGATTCTCAAGCCTATGTAGGAAAGACCTGCCTTGCGCCGAGTTCACGTAAATCCTACTTCACATTCCCATTCTTAGCGTGCGGTCGGCTGCTACTGGTGTTGCTAGTTGTGACTGCTTATAACAGATGCCGTAGCAATCAACTCATGGAGTGAGTTGTATGTTTTGCGATAGTCTGTCTCTGACAAGCAAGCACAGGTGACATTGGTGCGGACACAGGAAGCTTGCAGCCCCTCGCTGCCTGCAGACACCGAGCAGCGACACTAGGTGGGCGGCCTAAGCCGTAGGCGAAATGTGCTCATTCGCTTTGGCGCGACGTCGAAGTATAAGTAAGGCTGTCACTAGTGTGAGTGTTGCGTGAGCGTCGTGTTAAGTCGGAAAAGTCGGCTGCATGGGTGAGTGCCAAGTTTGGGGAGCGTTTCGTAGTGTGCGCAGTGCAATGGAGACTCGGAAACTTGTTGTGGCCCAGTGTTTTGTAGTTGGACGACAAGAGTGGTACACAGTAGTAAAGCGCGAGGCACTGAGTGGGCATGAACGATGGAGTGCACAATGGGGCTCGAGATGTGCTTGTTATCTCAGGTGCTGTGTGATTGTCGACAAGGAGTGAAAACGGAGCAATTTGTGACCGCCCTTTCAATTTAAGACGGTAAAAACAGACGGAATTTGCATTCGTAATACCAGAGCATCGGAACTACTTGGAACTCTTGTGTATATGAACGTGTCCTCGCCATTGTACTCTGGTCCCTTCACGGCTACAAACCAACCAACCATCGTGTCCGTGCACATCATAGCCGCAAAGAATGGAGAATAGCGCAGCTTAGTCGTGCATGGGAGCGTAGCTCAGTTGGTAGAGCGTTCACTTTGCATGTGAGAGGTCCCTGGTTCAAGCTCCGGCACCTCCATGATTTCTGGTCAGTGCATGGTAAGTGTTGGTCGCGGCGAACCTAAAGGCACGCAAGATGTTGCAAAGGCAGCGTACCAGACTGATATGACGTATACTGACGTAAGGAGAGCAAGATGTATGTGTGGGGACCGGCTGTTATCGAGGTGTCATCGAGTGCAGATCTGTCTTAAGTATCACGGGTTAACCTCATTGAAGTGTAGAGAGCGGACAACACGTTCGTCTTACTCAGAGCGGTGTCCGAACTCTAATTTCGTCGTTATGCGTGCCACTTTCATTGTGGCCAACTACGATTCGATACAAAATGCACAAAACCTGAAAGACACCCTCACTGATACATAGAGAGTAGTGTTTGTCTGCGGAATAATGGGAGTGCAAGGGTCTGTGGCGTTGATATGGCTGTATGTAGCACCATTCGTCATGGGGTAAGCGTAGCTCAGATGGTAGAGAGCTCGCTTAGCATGCAAGAGGTACTGGGATCGATAGCCAGCGCCTCCAGAAATTTTAACACACCTACGTGCGCACCTCGGCATGCATGTCGAATAATTCACAGCCAGCAGATGTGTCTAGGCAGATACAAGCGAACGATTAGCATCCACAATTGGCAAGCGTGCTGTTATTCGTGCGCAGGAAGCACCCCCCTCCCACTCCTGCACTTAATGTAGAAACAGTACGGTTGTCCCCATACGATTCTCAAGCCTACGTCGGAAAGACCTGCCTTGCGCCGAGTTCACGTAAATCCCACTGCACATTTCAATTCTTAGCGTGCGGTCGGCTGCTACTGGTGTTGCTAGTTGTGACTGCTGATAACAGATGATATAGCAATCAACTCATGGAGTGAGTTGTATGTTTTGCGATAGTCTGTCTCTGACAAGCAAGCACAGGTGATATAGGAGCGAACACAGGAAGCTTGCAGCCCCCCGCTGCCTGCAGTCACCGAGCAGCGACACTAGGTGGGCGGCCTAAGCCGTAGACGAAATGTGCTCATTCGCTTTGGCGCGACGTCGAAGTATAAATAAGGCTGTCAATAGCGTGAGCGTTGCGTGAGCGTCGTGTTATGTCGGAAAAGTCGGTTGCATGGGTGAGTGACAAGTTTGGGGAGCGTTTCGTAGAGTGCGCAGTGCAATGGAGACTCGGAAACTTGTTGTGGCCCAGTGTTTTGTAGTTGGACGACAAGAGTGGTACACAGTAGTAAAGCGCGAGGCACTGAGTGGGCATGAACAATGGAGTGCACAATGGGGCTCGAGATGTGCTTGTTACCTCAGGTGCCGTGTGATTGTCGACATGGAGTGAAAACCGAGCAATTTGTGACCGCCCTTTCAATTTAAGACGGTAAAACCAGACGGAATTTGCATTCGTAATACCAGAGCATCGGAACTACTTGGAACTCTTGTGTATATGAACGTGTCCGCGCCATTGTACTCTGGTCCCTTCACAGCTACAAACCAACCAACCATCGTGTCCGTGCACATCAGAGTCGCAGAGAATGGAAAATCGCGCAGCTTAGTCGTGCATGGGAGCGTAGCTCAGTTGGTATAGCGTTCGCTTTGCATGTGAGAGGTCCCTGGTTTAAAACTCCGGCCCCTCCATGTTTTGTGGTCAGTGCATGGTAAGTGTTGGTCGCGGCGAACCTAAAGGCACGCAATATGATGCAAAGGCAGCGTCACAGACTGATATGATGTATACTGACGTAAGGAGAGCAAGATGTATGTGTGGGGACCGGCTGTTATCGAGGTGTCATCGAGTGCAGATCTGTCTTAGGTATCACGGCTTAACCTCATTGAAGTGTAGAGAGCGAACAACACGTTCGTCTTACTCAGAGCGGTGTCCGAACTCTAATTTCGTCGTTATGCGTGCCACTTTCATTGTGGCCAACTACGATTCGATACAAAATGCACGAAACCTGAAAGACACCTTCACTGATACATAGAGAGTAGTGTTTGTCTGCGGAATAATGGGAGTGCAAGGGTCTGTGGCGTTGATATGGCTGTATGTAGCACCATTCGTTATGGGGGAAGCGTAGCTCAGATGGTAGAGAGCTCGCTTAGCATGCAAGAGGTACTGGGATCGATAGCCAGCGCCTCCAGAAATTTTAACACACCTACGTGCGCACCTCGGCATGCATGTCGAATAATTCACAGCCAGCAGATGTGTCTAGGCAGATACAAGCGAACGATTAGCATCCTCAATTGGCAAGCGTGCTGTTATTCGTGCGCAGGAAGCACCCTCCTCCCACTCCTGCACTTAATGTAGAAACAGTACAGGTGTTCCCATACGATTCTCAAGCCTACGTCGGAAAGACCTGCCTTGCGACGCGTTCACGTAAAACCCACTGCACATTCCCAATCTTAGCGTGCGGTCGGCTGCTACTGGTGTTGCTAGTTGTGACTGCTGATAACAGATGCCGTAGCAATCAACTCATGGAGTGAGTTGTATGTTTTGCGATAGTCTGTCTCTGACAAGCAAGCACAGGTGACATTGGTGCGGACACAGGAAGCTTGCAGCTCCTCGCTGCCTGCAGACACCGAGCAGCGACACTAGGTGGGCGGCCTAAGCCGTAGGCGAAATGTGCTCATTCGCTTTGGCGCGACGTCGAAGTATAAATAAGGCTGTCACTAGCGTGAGCGTTGCGTGACCGTCGTCTTAAGTCGGAAAAATCGGCTGCATGGGTGAGTGCCAAGTTTGGGGAGCGTTTCGTAGTGTGCGCAGTGCAATGGAGACTCGGAAACTTGTTGTGGCCCAGTGTTCTGTAGTTGGACGACAAGAGTGGTACTCAGTAGTAAAGCGCGAGGCACTGTGTTAGCATGAACAATGGAGTGCACAATGGGGCTCGAGATGTGCTTGTTACCTCAGGTGCTGTGTGATTGTCAACAAGGAGTGAAAACGGAGCAATTTGTTACTGCCCTTTTAATTTAAGACGTTAAAAACAGACGGAATTTGCATTCGTAATACCAGAGCATCGGAAGTACTTGGAACTCTTGTGTATATGAACGTGTCCGCGCCATTTTACTCTGGTGCAAGAGGTACTGGGATTGATACCCAGCGCCTCCTGAATTTTCAACGTACCTACATGCGCACTTCGGCATGCATGTGGAATAATTCACAGCCAGCAGATGTGTCTAGGCAGATACAAGCGAACCATTAGCATCCACAATTGGCAAGCGTGCTGTTATTCGTGCGCATGAAGCACCCTCCTCTTACTCCTGCATTTAATGTAGAAACAGTACAGGTGTTCCCATACGATTCTCAAGCCTATGTAGGAAAGACCTGCCTTGCGCCGAGTTCACGTAAATCCTACTTCACATTCCCATTCTTAGCGTGCGGTCAGCTGCTACTGGTGTTGCTAGTTGTGACTGCTTATAACAGATGCCGTAGCAATCGACTCATGGAGTGAGTTGTATGTTTTTCGATAGTCTGTCTCTGACAAGCAAGCACAGGTGACATTGGTGCGGACACAGGAAGCTTGCAGCACCTCGCTGCCTGCAGACACCGAGCAGCGACACTAGGTGGGCGGCCTAAGCTGTAGGCGAAATGTGCTCATTCGCTTTGGCGCGACGTCGAAGTATAAATAAGGCTGTCACTAGCGTGAGCGTTGCGTGAGCGTCGTGTTACGTCGGAAAGTCGGCTGCATGCGTGAGTGCCAAGTTTGGGGAGCGTCTCGTAGTGTGAGCAGTGCAATGGAGACGCGGAAACTTGTTGTGGCCCAGTGTTTTGCAGTTGGACGACAAGAGTGGTACACAGTAGTAAAGCGCGAGGCACTGAGTTAGCATGAACAATGGAGTGCACAATGGGGGTCGAGATGTGCTTGTTACCTCAGGTGCTGTGTGATTGTCAACAAGGAGTGAAAACGGAGCAATTTGTTACTGCCCTTTCAATTTAAGACGTTAAAAACAGACGGAATTTGCATTCGTAACACCAGAGCGTCGGAATTACTTGGAACTCTTGTGTATATGAACGTGCCCGCGCCATTTTACTCTGGTGCAAGAGGTACTGGGATCGATACCCAGCGCCTCCAGAAATTTTAACACACCTACGTGCGCACCTCGGTATGCATGTCAAATAATTCACAGCCAGCAGATGTGTCTAGGCAGATACAAGCGAACGATTAGCATCCACAATTGGCAAGCGTGCTGTTATTCGTGCGCAGGAAGCCCCCTCCTCCCACTCCTGCACTTAATGTAGAAACAGTACAGGTGTTCCCATACGATTCTCAAGCCTACGTCGGAAAACCTGCCTTGCGCCGAGTTCACGTAAATCCCACTGCACAGTCCCATTCTTAGCGTGCGGTCGGCTGCTACTGGTGTTGCTAGTTGTGACTGCTGATAACAGATGCCGTAGCAATCAACTCATGGAGTGAGTTGTATGTTTTGCGATAGTCTGTCTCTGACAAGCAAGCACAGGTGACATAGGTGCGAACATAGGAAGCTTGCAGGCCCTCGCTGCCTGCAGACACCGAGCAGCGACACTAGGTGGGCGGCCTAAGCCGTAGGCGAAATGTGCTAATTCGCTTTGGCGCGACGTCGAAGTATAAATAAGGCTGTCACTAGCGTGAGCGTTGCGTGAGCGTCGTGTTAAGTCGGAAAGTCGGCTGCATGCGTGAGTGCCAAGTGTGGGGAGCGTCTCGTAGTGTGCGCAGTGCAATGGAGACGCGGAAATTTGTTGTGGCCCAGTGTTTTGCAGTTGGACGACAAGAGTGGTACACAGTAGTAAAGCGCGAGGCACTGAGTTAGCATGAACAATGGAGTGCACAATGGGGCTCGAGATGTGCTTGTTATCTCAGGTGCTGTGTGATTGTCGACAAGGAGTGAAAACGGAGCAATTTGTGACCGCCCTTTCAATTTAAGACGGTAAAAACAGACGGAATTTGCATTCGTAATACCAGAGCATCGGAAGTACTTGGAATTCTTGTGTATATGAACGTGTCAACGCCATTGTACTCTGGTCCCTTCACCGCTACAAACCAACCAACCATCGTGTCCGTGCACATCATAGTCGCAAAGAATGGAGAATAGCGCCGCTTAGTCTTGCATGGGAGCGTAATTCAGTTGGTAGAGCGTTCACTTTGCATGTGAGAGGTCCCTGGTTCAAGCTCCGGCACCTCCATGTTTTGTGGTCAGTGCATGGTAAGTGATGGTCGCGGCGAACCTAAAGGCACGCAAGATGTTGCAAAGGCAGCGTCACAGACTGATATGATGTGTACTGACGTAAGGAGAGCAAGATGTATGTGTGAGGACCGGCTGTTATCGAGGTGTCATCGAGTGCAGATCTGTCTTAGGTATCACGGCTTAACCTCATTGAAGTGTAGAGAGCGGACAACACGTTCGTCTTACTCAGTGAAGTGTCCGAACTCTAATTTCGTCGTTATGCGTGCCACTTTCATTGTGGCCAACTACGATTCGATACAAAATGCACGAAACCTGAAAGACACCCTCACTGATACATAGAGAGTAGTGTTTGTCTGCGGAATAATGGGAGTGCAAGGGTCTGTGGCGTTGATATGGCTGTATGTAGCACCATTCGTCATGGGGGAAGCGTAGCTCGTATGGTAGAGAGCTCGCTTAGCATGCAAGAGGTACTGGGATCGATACCCAGCGCCTCCAGAAATTTTAATACACCTACGTGGGCACCTCGGCATGCATGTCGAATAATTCACAGCCAGCAGATGTGTCTAGGCAGATACAAGCGAACGATTAGCATCCACAATTGGCAAGCGTGCTGTTATTCGTGCGCAGGAAGCACCCTCCTCCCACTCCTGCACTTAATATAGAAACAGTACAGGTGTTCCCACACGATTCTCAAGCCTACGTCGGAAAGACCTGCCTTGCGCCGAGTTCACGTAAATCCCACTGCACATTCCCATTCTTAGCGTGCGGTCGGCTGCTGCTGGTGTTGCTAGTTGTGACTGCTGATAACAGATGCCGTAGCAATCAACTCATGGAGTGAGTTGTATGTTTTGCGATAGTCTGCCTCTGACAAGCAAGGACAGGTGACATAGGTGCGAACATAGGAAGATTGCAGCCCCTCGATGCCTGCAGACACCGAGCAGCGACACTAGGTGGGCGGCCTAAGCCGTAGGCGAAATGTGCTCATTCGCTTTGGCGCGACGTCGAAGTATAAATAAGGCTGTCACTAGCGTGAGCGTTGCATGAGCGTCTGTGTTAAGTCGGAAAAGTCGGCTGCATGGGTGAGTGCCAAGTTTGGGGAGCGTTTCGTAGTGTGCGCAGTGCAATGGAGACTCGGAAACTTGTTGTGGCCCAGTGTTTTGTAGTTGGACGACAAGAGTGGTACACAGTAGTAAAGCGCGAGGCACTGAGTGGGCATGAACAATGGAGTGCACAATGGGGCTCGAGATGTGCTTGTTACCTCAGGTGCTGTGTGATTGTCGACAAGGAGTGAAAACGGAGCAATTTGTGACCGCCCGTTCAATTTAAGACGGTAAAAACAGACGGAATTTGCATTCGTAATACCAGAGCATCGGAACTACTTGGAACTCTTGTGTATGTGAACGTGTCAACGCCATTGTACTCTGGTCCCTTCACCGCTACAAACCAACCAACCATCGTGTCCGTGCACATCATAGTCGCAAAGAATGGAGAATAGCGCACCTTAGTCTTGCATGGGAGTGTAGCTCAGTTGGTAGAGCGTTCTCTTTGCGTGTGAGAGGTCCCTGGTTCAAGCTCCGGCACCTCCATGTTTTGTGGTCAGTGCATGGTAAGTGTTGGTCGCGGCGAACCTAAAGGCACGCAAGATGTTGCAAAGGCAGCGTCACAGACTGATATGACTGATATGCCGTAAGGAGAGCAAGATGTATGTGTGGGGACCGGCTGTTATCGAGGTGTCATCGAGTGCAGATCTGTCTTAGGTATCACTGCTTAACCTCATTGAAGTGTAGAGAGCGGACAACACGTTCGTCTTACTCAGAGCGGTGTCCGAACTCTATTTTCGTCGTTATGCGTGCCACTTTCATTGTGGCCAACTACGATTCGATACAAAATGCACGAAACCTGAAAGACACCCTCACTGATACATAGAGAGTAGTGTTTGTCTGCGGAATAATGGTAGTGCAAGGGTCTGTGGCGTTGATATAGCTGTATGTAGCACCATTCTTCATGATGGAAGCGTAGCTCAGATGGTAGAGAGCTCGCTTAGCATGCAAGAGGTACTGAGATCGATACCCAGCGCCTCCTGAATTTTCAACACACCTACATGCGCACCTCGGCATGCATGTGGGATAATTCACAGCCAGCAGATGTGTCTAGGCAGATACAAGCGAACCATTAGCATCCACAATTGGCAAGCGTGCTGTTATTTTTGGCGCAGGAAGCACCCCCCTCCCACTCCTGCACTTAATGTAGAAACAGTACAGATGTTCCCATACGATTCTCAAGCCTACGTAGGAAAGACCTGCCTTGCGCCGAGTTCACGTAAATCCTACTTCACATTCCCATTCTTAGCGTGCGGTCGGCAGCTACTGGTGTTGCTAGTTGTGACTGCTGATAACAGATGCCGTAGCAATCAACTCATGGAGTGAGTTGTATGTTTTGCGATAGTCTGTCTCTGACAAGCAAGCACAGGTGACATTGGTGAAGACACAGGAAGCTTGCAGCCCCCCGCTGCCTGCAGACACCGAGCAGCGACACTAGGTGGGCGGCCTAAGCCGTAGGCGAAATGTGCTCATTCGCTTTGGCGCGACGTCGAAGTATAAATAAGGCTGTCACTAGCGTGAACGTTGCGTGAGCGTCGTGTTAAGTCGGAAACGTCGGCTGCATGCGTGAGTGCCAAGTTTGGGGAGCGTCTCGTAGTGTGCGCAGTGCAATGGAGACGCGGAAACTTGTTGTGGCCCAGGGTTTTGCAGTTGGACGACAAGAGTGGTACACAGTAGTAAAGCGCGAGGCACTGAGTTAGCATGAACAATGGAGTGCCAAATGGGGCTCGAGATGTGCTTGTTACCTCAGGTGCTATGTGATTGTCAACAAGGAGTGAAAACAGAGCAATTTGTTACTGCCCTTTCTATTTAAGACGTTAAAAACAGACGGAATTTGCATTCGTAATACCAGAGCATCGGAAGTACTTGGAACTCTTGTGTATATGAACGTGTCAACGCCATTGTACTCTGGTCCCTTCACCGCTACAAACCAACCAACCATCGTGTCCGTGCACGTCATAGTCGCAAAGAATGGAGAATAGCGCAGCTTAGGCTTGCATGGGAGCGTAGCTCAGTTGGTAGAGCGTTCACTTTGCATGTGAGAGGTCCCTGGTTCTAGCTCCGACACCTCCATGTTTTGTGGTCAGTGCATGGTAAGTGTTGGTCGCGGTGAACCTAAAGGCACGCAAGATGTTGCAAAGGCAGCGTCACAGACTGATATGATGTATACTGACGTAAGGAGAGCAAGATGTATGTGTGGGGACCGGCTGTTATCGAGGTGTCATCGAGTGCAGATCTGTCTTAGGTATCACGGCTTAACCTCATTGAAGTGTAGAGAGCGGACAAGACGTTCGTCTTACTCAGAGCGGCGTCCGAACTCTAATTTCGTCGTTATGCGTGCCACTTTCATTGTGGCCAACTACGATTCGATACAAAATGCACGAAACCTGAAAGACACCCTCACTGATACATAGAGAGTAGTGTTTGTCTGCGGAAATATGGGAGTGCAAGGGTCTGTGGCGTTGATATGGCAGTATGTAGCACCATTCATCATGGGGGAAGCGTAGCTCAGATGGTAGAGAGCTCGCTTAGCATGCCAGAGGTACTGGGATCGATACCAAGCGCCTCCAGAAATTTTAACACACCTACGTGCGCACCTCGGCGTGCATGTCGAATAATTCACAGCCAGCAGATGTGTCTAGGCAGATACAAGTGAACGATTAGCATCCACAATTGGCAAGCGTGCTGTTATTCGTGCGCAGGAAGCACCCTCCTCCCACTCCTGCACTTAATGTAGAAACAGTAAAGATGTTCCCATACGATTCTGAAGCCTACGTAGGAAAGACCTGCCTTGCGCCGAGTTCACGTAAATCCTACTTCACATTCCCATTCTTAGCGTGCGGTCGGCTGCTACTGGTGTTGCCAGTTGTGACTGCTGATAACAGATGCCGTAGCAATCAACTCATGGAGTGAGTTGTATGTTTTGCGATAGTCTGTCTCTGACAAGCAAGCACAGGTGACATTGGTGCGGACACAGGAAGCTTGCAGCCCCTCGCTGCCTGCAGACACCGAGCAGCGACACTAGGTGGGCGACCTAAGCCGTAGGCGAAATGTGCTCATTCGCTTTGGCGCGACGTCGAAGTATAAATAAGGCTGTCACTAGCGTGAGCGTTGCGTGAGCGTCGTGTTAAGTCGGAAAAGTCAACTGCATGGGTGAGTGCCACGTTTGGGGAGCGTCTAGTAGTGTTATCAGTGCAATGGAGACGCGGAAACCTGTTGTGGTCCAGTGTTTTGCAGTTGGACGACAAGAGTGGTACACAGTAGTAAAGCGCGAGGCACTGAGTGGGCATGAACAATGGAGTGCACAATGGGGCTCGAGATGTGCTTGTTACCTCAGCTGCTGTGTGATTGTCAACAAGGAGTGAAAACGGAGCAATTTGTTACTGCCCTTTCAATTTAAGACGTTAAAAACAGACGGAATTTGCATTCGTAATACCAGAGCATCGGAAGTACTTGGAACTCTTGTGTATATGAACGTGTCCGCGCCATTGTACTCTGGTCCCTTCACCGCTACAAACCAACCAACCATCGTGTCCGTGAACATCAGAGTCGCAAAGAATGGAGAATAGCGCAGCTTAGTCGTGCATGGATGCGTAGCTCAGTTGGTAGAGCGTTCGCTTTTTATGTGAGAGGTCCCGGGTTCAAGCTCTGGTGCCTCCATGTTTTGTGGTCAGTGCATGGTAAGTGTTGGTCGCGGCGAACCTAAACGCACGCAAGATGTTGCAAAGGCAGCGTTACAGACTGATATGACTGATATGACGTAACGAGAGCAAGATGTATGTGTGGGGACCGGCTGTTATCGACGTGTCATCGAGTGCAGATCTGTCTTAGGTATCACGGCTTAACCTCATTGAAGTGTAGAGAGTGGACAACACGTTCGTCTTACTCAGAGCGGTGTCCGAACTCTAATTTCGTCGTTATGCGTGCCACTTTCATTGTGGCCAACTACGATTCGATACAAAATGCACGAAACCTGAAAGACACCCTCACTGATACATAGAGAGTAGTGTTTGTCTGCGGAATAATGGGAGTGCAAGGGTCTGTGGCGTTGATATGGCTGTATGTAGCACCATTCGTCATGGGGGAGGCGTAGCTCGTATGGTAGAGAGCTCGCTTAGCATGCAAGAGGTACTGGGATCGATACCCAGCGCCTCCAGAAATTTTAACACACCTACGTGGGCACCTCGGCATGCATGTCGAATAATTCACAGCCAGCAGATGTGTCTAGGCAGATACAAGCGAACGATTAGCATCCACAATTGGCAAGCGTGCTGTTTTTCGTGCGCAGGAAGCACCCTCCTCCCACTCCTGCACTTAATATAGAAACAGTACAGGTGTTCCCACACGATTCTCAAGCCTACGTCGGAAAGACCTGCCTTGCGCCGAGTTCACGTAAATCCCACTGCACATTCCCATTCTTAGCGTGCGGTCGGCTGCTGCTGGTGTTGCTAGTTGTGACTGCTGATAACAGATGCCGTAGCAATCAACTCATGGAGTGAGTTGTATGTTTTGCGATAGTCTGCCTCTGACAAGCAAGGACAGGTGACATAGGTGCGAACATAGGAAGATTGCAGCCCCTCGATGCCTGCAGACACCGAGCAGCGACACTAGGTGGGCGGCCTAAGCCGTAGGCGAAATGTGCTCATTCGCTTTGGCGCGACGTCGAAGTATAAATAAGGCTGTCACTAGCGTGAGCGTTGCATGAGCGTCTGTGTTAAGTCGGAAAAGTCGGCTGCATGGGTGAGTGCCAAGTTTGGGGAGCGTTTCGTAGTGTGCGCAGTGCAATGGAGACTCGGAAACTTGTTGTGGCCCAGTGTTTTGTAGTTGGACGACAAGAGTGGTACACAGTAGTAAAGCGCGAGGCACTGAGTGGGCATGAACAATGGAGTGCACAATGGGGCTCGAGATGTGCTTGTTACCTCAGGTGCTGTGTGATTGTCGACAAGGAGTGAAAACGGAGCAATTTGTGACCGCCCGTTCAATTTAAGACGGTAAAAACAGACGGAATTTGCATTCGTAATACCAGAGCATCGGAACTACTTGGAACTCTTGTGTATGTGAACGTGTCAACGCCATTGTACTCTGGTCCCTTCACCGCAACAAACCAACCAACCATCGTGTCCGTGCACATCATAGTCGCAAAGAATGGAGAATAGCGCACCTTAGTCTTGCATGGGAGTGTAGCTCAGTTGGTAGAGCGTTCTCTTTGCGTGTGAGAGGTCCCTGGTTCAAGCTCCGGCACCTCCATTTTTTGTGGTCAGTGCATGGTAAGTGTTGGTCGCGGCGAACCTAAAGGCACGCAAGATGTTGCAAAGGCAGCGTCACAGACTGATATGACTGATATGCCGTAAGGAGAGCAAGATGTATGTGTGGGGACCGGCTGTTATCGAGGTGTCATCGAGTGCAGATCTGTCTTAGGTATCACTGCTTAACCTCATTGAAGTGTAGAGAGCGGACAACACGTTCGTCTTACTCAGAGCGGTGTCCGAACTCTATTTTCGTTGTTATGCGTGCCACTTTCATTGTGGCCAACTACGATTCGATACAAAATGCACGAAACCTGAAAGACACCCTCACTGATACATAGAGAGTAGGGTTTGTCTGCGGAATAATGGGAGTGCAAGGGTCTGTGGCGTTGATATGGCTGTATGTAGCACCATTCGTCATGGGGGAAGCGTTGCTCAGATGGTAGAGAGCTCGCTTAGCATGCAAGAGGTACTGAGATCGATACCAAGCGCCTCCTGAATTTTCAACATACCTACATGCGCACCTCGGCATGCATGTGGGACAATTCACAGCCAGCAGATGTGACTAGGCAGATACAAGCGAACCATTAGCATCCACAATTGGCAAGCGTGCTGTTATTTTTGGCGCAGGAAGCACCCCCCTCCCACTCCTGCACTTAATGTAGAAACAGTACAGATGTTCCCATACGATTCTCAAGCCTACGTAGGAAAGACCTGCCTTGCGCCGAGTTCACGTAAATCCTACTTCACATTCCCATTCTTAGCGTGCGGTCGGCAGCTACTGGTGTTGCTAGTTGTGACTGCTGATAACAGATGCCGTAGCAATCAACTCATGGAGTGAGTTGTATGTTTTGCGATAGTCTGTCTCTGACAAGCAAGCACAGGTGACATTGGTGAAGACACAGGAAGCTTGCAGCCCCCCGCTGCCTGCAGACACCGAGCAGCGACACTAGGTGGGCGGCCTAAGCCGTAGGCGAAATGTGCTCATTCGCTTTGGCGCGACGTCGAAGTATAAATAAGGCTGTCACTAGCGTGAACGTTGCGTGAGCGTCGTGTTAAGTCGGAAACGTCGGCTGCATGCGTGAGTGCCAAGTTTGGGGAGCGTCTCGTAGTGTGCGCAGTGCAATGGAGACGCGGAAACTTGTTGTGGCCCAGGGTTTTGCAGTTGGACGACAAGAGTGGTACACAGTAGTAAAGCGCGAGGCACTGAGTTAGCATGAACAATGGAGTGCCAAATGGGGCTCGAGATGTGCTTGTTACCTCAGGTGCTATGTGATTGTCAACAAGGAGTGAAAACAGAGCAATTTGTTACTGCCCTTTCTATTTAAGACGTTAAAAACAGACGGAATTTGCATTCGTAATACCAGAGCATCGGAAGTACTTGGAACTCTTGTGTATATGAACGTGTCAACGCCATTGTACTCTGGTCCCTTCACCGCTACAAACCAACCAACCATCGTGTCCGTGCACGTCATAGTCGCAAAGAATGGAGAATAGCGCAGCTTAGGCTTGCATGGGAGCGTAGCTCAGTTGGTAGAGCGTTCACTTTGCATGTGAGAGGTCCCTGGTTCAAGCTCCGGCACCTCCATGTTTTGTGGTCAGTGCATGGTAAGTGTTGGTCGCGGTGAACCTAAAGGCACGCAAGATGTTGCAAAGGCAGCGTCACAGACTGATATGATGTATACTGACGTAAGGAGAGCAAGATGTATGTGTGGGGACCGGCTGTTATCGAGGTGTCATCGAGTGCAGATCTGTCTTAGGTATCACGGCTTAACCTCATTGAAGTGTAGAGAGCGGACAAGACGTTCGTCTTACTCAGAGCGGCGTCCGAACTCTAATTTCGTCGTTATGCGTGCCACTTTCATTGTGGCCAACTACGATTCGATACAAAATGCACGAAACCTGAAAGACACCCTCACTGATACATAGAGAGTAGTGTTTGTCTGCGGAAATATGGGAGTGCAAGGGTCTGTGGCGTTGATATGGCAGTATGTAGCACCATTCATCATGGGGGAAGCGTAGCTCAGATGGTAGAGAGCTCGCATAGCATGCCAGAGGTACTGGGATCGATACCAAGCGCCTCCAGAAATTTTAACACACCTACGTGCGCACCTCGGCGTGCATGTCGAATAATTCACAGCCAGCAGATGTGTCTAGGCAGATACAAGTGAACGATTAGCATCCACAATTGGCAAGCGAGCTGTTATTCGTGCGCAGGAAGCACCCTCCTCCCACTCCTGCACTTAATGTAGAAACAGTAAAGATGTTCCCATACGATTCTGAAGCCTACGTAGGAAAGACCTGCCTTGCGCCGAGTTCACGTAAATCCTACTTCACATTCCCATTCTTAGCGTGCGGTCGGCTGCTACTGGTGTTGCCAGTTGTGACTGCTGATAACAGATGCCGTAGCAATCAACTCATGGAGTGAGTTGTATGTTTTGCGATAGTCTGTCTCTGACAAGCAAGCACAGGTGACATTGGTGCGGACACAGGAAGCTTGCAGCCCCTCGCTGCCTGCAGACACCGAGCAGCGACACTAGGTGGGCGACCTAAGCCGTAGGCGAAATGTGCTCATTCGCTTTGGCGCGACGTCGAAGTATAAATAAGGCTGTCACTAGCGTGAGCGTTGCGTAAGCGTCGTGTTAAGTCGGAAAAGTCAACTGCATGGGTGAGTGCCACGTTTGGGGAGCGTCTCGTAGTGTTATCAGTGCAATGGAGACGCGGAAACCTGTTGTGGTCCAGTGTTTTGCAGTTGGACGACAAGAGTGGTACACAGTAGTAAAGCGCGAGGCACTGAGTGGGCATGAACAATGGAGTGCACAATGGGGCTCGAGATGTGCTTGTTACCTCAGCTGCTGTGTGATTGTCAACAAGGAGTGAAAACGGAGCAATTTGTTACTGCCCTTTCAATTTAAGACGTTAAAAACAGACGGAATTTGCATTCGTAATACCAGAGCATCGGAAGTACTTGGAACTCTTGTGTATATGAACGTGTCCGCGCCATTGTACTCTGGTCCCTTCACCGCTACAAGCCAACCAACCATCGTGTCCGTGAACATCAGAGTCGCAAAGAATGGAGAATAACGCAGCTTAGTCGTGCATGGATGCGTAGCTCAGTTGGTAGAGCGTTCGCTTTTTATGTGAGAGGTCCCGGGTTCAAGCTCTGGTGCCTCCATGTTTTGTGGTCAGTGCATGGTAAGTGTTGGTCGCGGCGAACCTAAACGCACGCAAGATGTTGCAAAGGCAGCGTCACAGACTGATATGACTGATATGACGTAACGAGAGCAAGATGTATGTGTGGGGACCGGCTGTTATCGACGTGTCATCGAGTGCAGATCTGTCTTAGGTATCACGGCTTAACCTCATTGAAGTGTAGAGAGTGGACAACACGTTCGTCTTACTCAGAGCGGTGTCCGAACTCTAATTTCGTCGTTATGCGTGCCACTTTCATTTTGGCCAACTACGATTCGATACAAAATGCACGAAACCTGAAAGACACCCTCACTGATACATAGAGAGTAGTGTTTGTCTGCGGAATAATGGGAGTGCAAGGGTCTGTGGCGTTGATATGGCTGTATGTAGCACCATTCTTCATGAGGGAAGCGTAGCTCAGATGGGAGAGAGCTCGCTTAGCATGCAAGAGGTACTGAGATCGATACCCAGCGCCTCCTGAATTTTCAACACACCTACACGCGCACCTCGGCATGCATGTGGGATAATTCACAGCCAGCAGATGTGTGTAGGTAGATACAAGCGAACGATTAGCATCCACAATTGGCAAGCTTGCTGTTATTCGGGCGCAGGAAGCACCCTCCTCCCACTCCTGCACTTAATGTAGAAACAGTACAGGTGTTCCCATACGATTCTCAAGCCTACGTAGGAAAGACCTGCCTTGCGCCGAGTTCACGTAAATCCCAGTGCACATTCCCATTCTTAGCGTGCAGTCGGCTGCTACTGGTGTTGCTAGTTTTGACTGCTGATAACAGATGCCGTAGCAATCAACTCATGGAGTGAGTTGTATGTTTTGCGATAGTCTGTCTCTGACAAGCAAGCACAGGTGACATTGGTGCGGACACAGGAAGCTTGCAGCCCCTCGCTGCCTGCAGACACCGAGCAGCGACACTAGGTGGGCGACCTAAGCCGTAGGCGAAATGTGCTCATTCGCTTTGGCGCGACGTCGAAGTATAAATAAGGCTGTCACTAGCGTCAGCGTTCACTCATCTTCGGCGTAACTCGAGAGGGTTGCGCCCTTCGATATTATTGTCGTTAATATCGAAGTGCTAGGAGCTTCAGTGATCGCTGCAGCTGCCGTTGTCCCGAGCCTTTGCCGCCGCCGCCGCCGCCGCCGGTCTCCGCCGACGCCGGTTGCCGCCAGCGTATCCGGTTCCTACCGCTGCTGCTGTTGCCGCCGCCGCCGCCGCCGCCGCCGCCGCCGCCGCCGCCGCCGCCGCCGCTCCCTGCCCGTCTTTCGTTCTGTCGTCTCTGCTTACGTCTTACCCTTCCTCTTCGTCAGTCTCTTGTCCTTGTCCTTTGACTGTCCCCTTTTCTTTTTCCTCTTTTCCCCTCTCCCACTTATCCTCTCACCATGACAACCCCCACAACTACCGCCACTACCACTGCAATCGTGTACACGTCCCCCTCACTTGCTGCCACCACCATTACGTGGTGTGCTCAATCACCGCCTCCCCCATATATTCCCCCCCTCCTCACTCTTCCCACCCCCGCTCCTTTTGTTGCTCCCTCCCCTGTTCCTACCCCCCATGCCTCACGTGACCAATTCCCTCCCCTCCCACATGTA
This sequence comes from Schistocerca gregaria, assembly GCF_023897955.1. Taxonomy (NCBI): domain Eukaryota; kingdom Metazoa; phylum Arthropoda; class Insecta; order Orthoptera; family Acrididae; genus Schistocerca; species Schistocerca gregaria. The sequence goes on from NC_064927.1 coordinate 48,926,684, forward strand.
ACTCATGCCACCCCCGGCAGGGTTGTTGCCCGTCGGGCCACCACCCACGCCACACCATCATCATCGTCATCACCATCACCATCACCATCGCCCTCGCCATCGCCAGTGCCAACCACTGCCACTGCATCTTCTGTGGCGCCAGCTCCAGCTCCAGCGCCAGCACCAGCACCACCACCAGTGCCTGCACCGCCGGTGGGACCTGCCATCTCCCGCCATCTCCCGGTCGTCCCCATCCCCCACACCTCTTCCCGTCCCTCTCCCGCTGTGAAACGTCCCAGCGGCACCCCAGCCTCTTCTGCTCCCAAGAAGTCGCAGACTCTCCCCCCTCCAACCCCCCAGGATGCCATGGATACCACCCCACCTGCCCTATCTACTCCCTCCTCTACCTCCCCCTCCTACAGGTACCTCCTTTCTCATCCTGATCCCTCTCTCCTGGAGGCCCGCAATCTTACCCTTCTCCTCCGCCAGCACTTCCCCGGAGCCCCGATCTCCCTTCTCACCCCCCGTCGGGACTCCGTCCTGATCACATCCCCCAGCCCCACCCTCCACTCCGACATCCTCTCCCGCATTCCCCTCACCCGGTTCGGTCCCCATGCCTCCCTTTGCCCCTGCTCCCTCCCCCTCCTCATCCCGACAACCCCAGCCGCCCCGTCGCCCACCGACCCTCACTGCCGTGATCACTCGGCTTAGCCCGATGATCACGGAGGAGGAGGTGTTGGCGGAGCTGAAGGCCCATCCCTATCTAGAGGTTCGAGCTGTCCGCCGGATTCACAATCCAGCCGGCCCCACTCGCCTCATGCGTGTGTTCTCCGAGCATGCTCCCTCCATAGACCTCCTCCTCAAGGAGGGTGCCCTCCTTTTCAACCGCCGTTATAAGGTCGACCCCTCCTGCTCCCCTCCACAGTCCATCCGCTGCCAGAGGTGCTTGCGCTATAATGCACATCCTACATCTGAGTGCCGCGAGGCCCCCGTCTGCCCGCACTGCAAAGAAGCACACTTCCTCCGGCAGTGCCCCAACCTTCAGTCCCCCCCCCCCTCCTGTAACACCTGTAACCTCCAACACCCAACCTACTCCCAAAAGTGCAAGGCCCGACCCCCTCCCTCCGCTCCTGAACTCACTGTCCCTGTCCGCCCCTTGGATGCCCCCACCCCTCCCGGCAATTCCCTCCGTCCCCCCCCCCACAGCTGAGGACATCATCCGCTTTGTAACCGTTGTCCTTCAGAACATCCACCCCTTTCAGCGCCCCCACACCCTCCAGCAGATATCCCTTGCCGCCCGTTCCGTCTTCCAGCTCAACACTTACGCCACCTACTCCCGTAACCAGGCACATTTTACCTTCTCCCGTCTCGACACCCTCGTCTACATTCCCACTATGGCGCGACAGCAAAGTATCCTGTTTAACAACATCCGTTCCCTTCCTGTCAACAAGAATTTCCTTATGCATACCCTCACCACCCACCGCGTGGATGCCTTCCTCCTAAAACGAAACATTTCTCCAGCCCCACCATACTGTCCATACCTCGCCCTACCTCCTTCACCGCTCTGACAACCCCCTCCCGATAGCGCGTGGCGGAGTTGCCATTGGTCACCATCGCCAGATCCCTGTTCGGCTCCAACCCCTCCTTCCCAACCCCACGGAACACCTGATCCTTAGTCTATTCTTCCCCGGCCTCACCGTTACCTGCGCCACCATCTATGTCCGCCCCTCTGCCCCTATTCCTTTTGACTTCCTTTCCCACATCGACCGTACCTTCTCCTCCTACGTGATTGCCGCAGATCTCAATATCCATAGTCGCTCCGCCACCCAGTTACGGCGGTGGCATCGGTTCCTCGCCACCATCCAAGGAGATGTCCTTCCTCTTCCCCAACACACCCGCCCTGAATCCAATACCACACCCGATGTCGTCCTAGCCTCCCCCAACCTCCTTGGCCGCATAGCGGTGGACGTCCTTGACCCTATTGGCAGTGACCATCTCCCTGTCCTTCTTACCATATCAGACGGTCGTCGCCCCCGTCCCGATCCTCGCCTTGACCCTCCCCCCAAGTATGTCCATGATTACTCCCGTGCCGACTGGAATGCATACCGGGATACCCTTATTACCCGAGTCGATAGCCACCCCCTCACCTACCACCGCCCACATGACATAATCCATGCCGCATCCTTTCTCCAGCAGACCTTGTCTGAGGCCGTGGAGGCCCACATCCCTACCGTCGCCATCCACCCGCACCGTCCCACTTTACCCCCACAGGCCGTCCTCCTCCTTCGAGTATCCCGTCGTCTCTACCGTGCCTTCCTCCACACGCGTGACCGGGACACACTACAACGCCACCGGCAACTCCAGAGACACATCCGGAACTTGCTCGCGGCTAAGAAACGCCGGGACTGGCGACAGACATGCACCCGTCTTAATGCTACCCTACCTATTAACTCGTCCAAATACTGGTCAGCCTTCCGCCGCCTTACTGGATCAAACCCCCCCCCCCCCCCCCTTACTATCCTCTCCTTCATAATGACAATCCCTTTCCTGACAACCTTAGTAAGGCCAACCATTTTGCCTCCTACCTCACCGATGTCTTTACCGTCCCTGACGATCCCCAGTTCGATTATTCCCTCTTCCCCGATGTCCGCGATCGAACTGACACCTCTATCCCTCCACTAGCTCCTGGCTTCCAGTACTTGGACAACATTGCACACACTGAACTCAATAACCCTATAACTACTCAAGACATCATCGATATACTCCGCACCAAACGCAACACTGCTCCTGGTCACGACCGTGTTACTTACCATCACCTCCGTGAAGCTCCCGCCCCCTTCCTCTCCACCCTGGCCAGGCTGTACAATGTGGTCTTGTCCACCGGCTTCTACCCCGACCTGTGGAAAACCTCCCGGATCCTGATGTTCCTCAAACCCGATAAACCACCTTCCGCTGTCTCCTCCTACCGTCCTATAAGCCTTACCTCGGTCTTCAGCAAGGTCCTGGAATCCATTCTAACCCGCCGTCTCCACCAGCATCTCCACCGGCACCGCTTCCTTCCCTCCACCCAATGTGGCTTTCGACCATCCTTCTCTGCCGATGACCTTCTCCTTCGCCTCACTCACCTCCTCTCCGAACAACTCAACTCCCGTCGCTCCGCCATATTCCTCTCCCTTGACCTTGAACGCGCCTATGACCGTGTGTGGCATTCTGGTCTCCTCTTCAAGCTCCAAACCTTTGCTCTTCCTATTAACTACGTCCGTCTGATCGCCTCCTTCATTTCCCACCGCCTTCCTATGTCACTATCCACAACACTGATTCCTACACCTTCTACCCCTCTGCCAGTGTGCCCCAAGGTTCCGTCCTTTCCCCTCTTCTTTACCTTCTTTATACGGCGGACATGCCTCCACCTGCACCCCCCCTTCACCTTCTCCAGTACGCCGATGACACCGCCTTCCTTGCCCTTGCCCCCACCCTGCAACGCTCCCAACACCTTCTCCAATCCCATCTTGACCGGTTCACCTCTTGGTGTAACCAGTGGTTGCTCAAGGTCAATCCTTCCAAGACCCAGGCAATCATCGTAGGCAAAACCATCCCTTCCTTTCGTCTCCTTGATTTCTATCTTACCATTTATGGCCGTCCTATTAACCTCACACCCACCCTCAAGTACCTTGGCGTCACCCTTGACCGTCGCCTCTCCTGGACCCCTCATCTCCGGACAATCCAAGCCAAGGCACGCTCCCGACTCCACCTCCTGAAGCTCCTTTCTGGCCGCACATGGGGTCTGGAACCCTCCACCGTCCTCCACACCTATAAATCTCTCATCCGCCCTATCCTCTGTTATGCCCATCCCGCCTGGATCTCTGCCCCGCCTACCTTTTACAAATCCCTTCAAATCCTTGAACGGCATGCACTCCGCCTCGCCTATCGCATCCGCCTCCCTTCCCCCACGCGGCTCCTCTATGACCTCATCCCCTTCCCACACCTCCTCCTCTTCCTCCAACGGATACGGATCCTCTACACCTCCCGCAAGCTTGTTCCTCCCCACCCGCTTATCTCTTCCATCCTCTCCCACCCCAACCCAGTGCCGCGCCTGTACTCCTGTATCCCACCTGCTCTCCATCTTCACACTCTCCACACCCTCTCCCAAGGTGGCTTCCGCCGACTCCCCCTCCCGGATGATGCCCTCCTCCCCTCCATCTACCCCTCCTACCAACTTTGAGCCTTGCCTTCCCCTCTCCTCTCATTTTCCTGTGGGCACCCTCTCTCCCTTCTCTCCCTCCCTCTCTCCCTCCTTCCATCCTTACCTCCCCTCCCCCTCTCCCTGGGCTTCCACCCCCCTCTTTTCGTTTTCTCCCCTCCTCCTCCCTGGCATCCTATCTCCCCCTCCCTCCTTCCCTCCCCCTGTTTTTTCCCTTGGCAGGCCCCCAGCTTTTCGGTGTGGACAGTGCCCCTGCAAGCGCCGAAGCCCATCTCCGCAGTGTCCGTGTCTTTCGTCCCGTCTGTGCCTCGAGTGTTTCTTCGTTTTCTGCTCCACCGTTCACCTGTGCTAGTGTTCTCTGTTCCGTGCTGTGCTGCCCGTTTTTTTAAAACTGAAACAGTGCTGCGTCGGTGAACGACTTCAATTCTTTTTATTCTCTGTTGTCTTCTGATTTTTGTCCTCCATGTCTGTGTTTTGAGATTATGTCTTCCTGTTTTTATCTCTTGTATGTTTCTTGTGGCCGAAGAGCGGCATATTAGGCCGCTGCCGGCCTACCTTTGTAGGTATAAAATGACAATAAAGGAAAAAAAAATCTGCTGGTTGTGAATTACTCCACATAAATGCCGAGGTGCGCACGTAGGTGTGTTAAAATTTCTGGAGGCGCTGGGTATCGATCCCAGTACCTCTTGCATGCTAAGCGAGCTCTCTACCATCTTTTTTTTTCTTTTTTTTTTCTTTCGTCCTCTGAGGATGGAACTTACCACCCTTGGTTTACTACACCAGTGCTCTACCACTTTTTTTTTCTTTTTTTAGAACTGGAAAAACACGAGCGTGACAGCATTAGAACCTGTAATCTTCAGATCCGAAGTCCGACGCCTTGTCCTTTTTTTTTTTTTTTTTTTTTTTTTTGGCGACGGCTTCTCACGCCAAGTACATAACTATAAACTGATGAGACAAGGTTAATCCCTTTATCTTGGAGAAACTAATGTACCCCTTCTTTGGGCTTATTGATAATGTGAAAAAAGAATGAAGTCTTCAGTAGGTAGAAACAGAAGTAACGTTCAGTTTGTTTCCTTCTTCATCGCTGTTTTTTGTTGTCACACTTAAAGCAAATAGGCTTCCTTGACAAAGAAACGTCAGAGGGCATTCCGAAACTGCCTCTTCTCTCTGAAAATGCTTAAAAAACAAACCATATTCGGTGAGAAGCAACTATTTATAATGGCTTCTTGAAAAATAAATTAATAAACGTTGAACTCAAAGAACGGCAATTCCGGTAAGAACTGAAATAACTTTTTTTTTTCCACGATTGTAAAGTAAGTTAGTAGTGGTGAACACTCTCTTACGTTTGTCTTCTGTGTCCGCAGATATTTCTTGTTAATTCTTTTACATCAAAAAAGCGTGAGCGTTGCGTGAGCGTCGTGTTAAGTCGGAAAAGTCAACTGCATGGGTGAGTGCCACGTTTGGGGAGCGTCTCGTAGTGTGATCAGTGCAATGGAGACGCGGAAACCTGTTGTGGTCCAGTGTTTTGCAGTTGGACGACAAGAGTGGTACACAGTAGTAAAGCGCGAGGCACTGAGTTAGCATGAACAATGGAGTGCACAATGGGGCTCGAGATGTGCTTGTTACCTCAGGTGCTGTGTGATTGTCAACAAGGAGTGAAAACGGAGCAATTTGTTACTGCCCTTTCAATTTAAGACGTTAAAGACAGACGGAATTTGCATTCGTAATACCAGAGCATCGGAAGTACTTGGAACTCTTGTGTATATGAACGTGTCCGCGCCTTTGTACTCTAGTCCCTTCACCGCTACAAACCAACCAACCATCGTGTCCGTGCACATCAGAGTCGCAAAGAATGGAGAATAGCGCAGCTTAGTCGTGCATGGGAGCGTAGCTCAGTTGGTAGAGCGTTCGCTTTTCATGTGAGAGGTCCCGGGTTCAAGCTCTGGTCCCTCCATGTTTTGTGGTCAGTGCATGGTAAGTGTTGGTCGCGGCGAACCTAAAGGCACGCAAGATGTTGCAAAGGCAGCGTCACAGACTGATATGACTGATATGACGTAAGGAGAGCAAGATGTATGTGTGGGGACCGGCTGTTATCGAGGTGTCATCGAGTGCAGATCTGTCTTAGGTATCACGGCTTAACCTCATTGAAGTGTAGAGAGCGGACAACACGTTCGTCTTACTCAGAGCGGTGTCCGAACTCTATTTTCGTCGTTATGCGTGCCACTTTCATTGTGGCCAACTACGATTCGATACAAAATGCACGAAACCTGAAATACACCCTCACTGATACATAGAGAGTAGTGTTTGTCTGCGGAATAATGGTAGTGCAAGGGTCTGTGGCGTTGATATAGCTGTATGTAGCACCATTCTTCATGAGGGAAGCGTAGCTCAGATGGTAGAGAGCTCGCTTAGCATGCAAGAGGTACTGAGATCGATACCCAGCGCCTCCTGAATTTTCAACACACCTACATGCGCACCTTGGCATGCATGTGGGATAATTCACAGCCAGCAGATGTGTCTAGGCAGATACAAGCGAACCATTAGCATCCACAATTGGCAAGCGTGCTGTTATTCGGGCGCAGGAAGCACCCTCCTCCCACTCCTGCACTTAATGTAGAAACAGAACAGGTGTTCCCATACGATTCTCAAGCCTACGTGGGAAAGACCTGCCTTGCGCCGAGTTCACGTAATTCCTACTTCACATTCCCATTCTTAGCGTGAGGTCGGCTGCTACTGGTGTTGCTAGTTGTGACTGCTGATAACAGATGCCGTAGCAATCAACTCATGGAGTGAGTTGTATGTTTTGCGATAGTCTGTCTCTGACAAGCAAGCACAGGTGACATTGGTGCGGACACAGGAAGCTTGCAGCCCCTCGCTGCCTGCAGACACCGAGCAGCGACACTAGGTGGGCGGCCTAAGCCGTAGGCGAAATGTGCTCATTCGCTTTGGCGCGACGTCGAAGTATAAATAAGGCTGTCACTAGCGTGAGCCTTGCGTGAGCGTCGTGTGAGGTCGGAAAAGGCGGCTGCATGCGTGAGTGCCAAGTTTCTGGAGCGTTTCGTAGTGTGATCAGTGCAATGGAGACGCGGAAACTTGTTGTGGCCCAGTGTTTTGCAGTTGGACGACAAGAGTTGTACACAGTAGTAAAGCGCGAGGCACTGAGTTAGCATGAACAATGGAGTGCACAATACTGCTCGAGATGTGCTTGTTACCTCAGGTGCTGTGTGATTGTCAACAAGGAGTGAAAACGGAGCAATTTGTTACTGCCCTTTCTATTTAAGACGTTAAAAACAGACGGAATTTGCATTCGTAATACCAGAGCATCGGAAGTACTTGGAACTCTTGTGTATATGAACGTGTCCGCGCCATTGTACTCTGGTCCCTTCACCGCTACAAACCAACCAACCATCGTGTCCGTGCACATCAGAGTCGCAAAGAATGGAGAATAGCGCAGCTTAGTCGTGCATGGGAGCGTAGCTCAGTTGGTAGAGCGTTCGCTTTTCATGTGAGAGGTCCCGGGTTCAAGCTCTGGTGCCTCCTTGTTTGTGGTCAGTGCATGGTAAGTGTTGGTCGCGGCGAACCTAAAGGCACGCAAGATGTTGCAAAGGCAGCGTCACAGACTGATATGACTGACATGACGTAAGGAGAGCAAGATGTATGTGTGGGGACCGGGTGTTATCAAGGTGTCATCGAGTGCAGATCTGTCTTAGGTATAACGGCTTAACCTCATTGAAGTGTAGAGAGTGGACAACACGTTCGTCTTACTCAGAGCGGTGTCCGAACTCTATTTTCGTCGTTATGTTTGCCACTTTCATAGTGGCCAACTACGATTCGATTCAAAATGCACGAAACCTGAAAGACACCCTCACTGATATATAGAGAGTTGGGTTTGTCTGCGGAATAATGGGAGTGCAAGGGTCTGTGGCGTTGATATGGCTGTATGTAGCACCATTCGTCATGGGGGAAGCGTAGCTCAGATGGTAGAGAGCTCGCTTAGCATGCAAGAGATACTGAGATCGATACCCAGCGCCTCCAGAATTTTCAACATACCTACATGCGCACCTCGGCATGCATGTGGGATAATTCACAGCCAGCAGATGTGTGTAGGTAGATACAAGCAAACGATTAGCATCCACAATTGGCAAGCGTGCTGTTATTCGGGCGCAGGAAGCACCCACCTCCCACTCCTGCACTTAATGTAGAAACAGTACAGGTGTTCCCATACGATTCTCAAGCCTACGTAGGAAAGACCTGCCTTGCGCCGAGTTCACGTAAATCCTACTTCACAATCCCATTCTTAGCGTGCAGTCGGCTGCTACTGGTGTTGCTAGTTTTGACTGCTGATAACAGATGCCGTAGCAATCAACTCATGGATTGAGTTGTATGTTTTGCGATAGTCTGTCTCTGACAAGCAAGCACAGGTGACATAGGTGCGGACACAGGAAGCTTGCAGCCCCTCGCTGACTGCAGACACCGAGCAGCGACACTAGGTGGGCGGCCTAAGCCGTAGGCGAAATGTGCTCATTCGCTTTGGCGCGACGTCGAAGTAAAATAAGGCTGTCACTAGCGTGAGCGTTGCGTGAGCGTCTGTGTTAAGTCGGAAAAGTCAGCTGCATGGGTGAGTGCCAAGTTTGGGGAGCGTTTCGTAGTGTGCGCAGTGCAATGGAGACGTGGAAACCTGTTGTGGCACAGTGTTTTGCAGTTGGACGACAAGAGTGGTACACAGTAGTAAAGCGCGAGGCACTGAGTTAGCATGAACAATGGAGTGCACAATGGGGCTCGAGATGTGCTTGTTACCTCAGGTGCTGTGTGATTGTCAACAAGGAGTGATAACGGAGCAATTTGTGACCGCCCTTTCAATTTAAGACGTTAAAAACAGACAGAATTTGCATTCGTAATACCAGATCATCGGAAGTACTTGGAACTCTTGTGTATATGAACGTGTCCGCGCCATTGTACTCTGGTCCCTTCACCGCTACAAACCAACAAACCATCGTGTCCGTGCACATCAGAGTCGCAAAGAATGGAGAATAGGGCAGCTTAGTCGTGCATGGGATCGTAGCTCAGGTGGTAGAGCGTTCGCTTTTCATGTGAGAGGTCCCGGGTTCAAGCTCTGGTGCCTCCATGTTTTGTGGTCAGTGCATGGTAAGTGTTGGTCGCGGCGAACCTAAAGGCACGCAAGATGTTGCAAAGGCAGCGTCACAGACTGATATGACTGATATGACGTAACGAGAGCAAGATGTATGTGTGGGGACCGGCTGTTATCGAGGTGTCATCGAGTGCAGATCTGTCTTAGGTATCACGGCTTAACCTCATTGAAGTGTAGAGAGCGGACAACACGTTCGTCTTACTCAGAGCGGTGTCCGAACTCTATTTTCGTCGTTATGCGTGCCACTTTCATTGTGGCCAACTACGATTCGATTCAAAATGCACGAAACCTGAAAGACACCCTCACTGATATATAGAGAGTTGGGTTTGTCTGCGGAATAATGGGAGTGCAAGGGTCTGTGGCGTTGATATGGCTGTATGTAGCACCATTCGTCATGGGGGAAGCGTAGCTCAGATGGTAGAGAGCTCGCTTAGCATGCAAGAGGTACTGAGATCGATACCTAGCGCCTCCAGAATTTTCAACATACCTACATGCGCACCTCGGCATGCATGTGGGATAATTCACAGCCAGCAGATGTGTCTAGGCAGATACAAGCGAACCATTAGCATCCACAATTGGCAAGCGTGCTGTTATTCGTGCACAGGAAGCACCCACCTCACACTCCTGCACTTAATGTAGAAACAGTACAGGTGTTCCAATACGATTCTCAAGCCTACGTAGGAAAGACCTGCTTGCGCCGAGTTCACGTAAATCCCAGTGCACATTCCCATTCTTAGCGTGCGGTCGGCTGCTACTGGTGTTGCTAGTTGTGACTGCTGATAATAGATGCCGTAGCAATCAACACATGGAGTGAGTTGTATGTTTTGCGATAGTCTGTCTCTGACAAGCAAGCGCAGGTGACATTGGTGCGGACACAGGAAGCTTGCAGCCCCTCGCTGCCTGCAGACACCGAGCAGCGACACTAGGTGGGCGGCCTAAGCCGTAGGCGAAATGTGCTCATTCGCTTTGGCGCGACGTCGAAGTATAAATAAGGCTGTCACTAGCGTGAGAGTTGCATGAGCGTCTGTGTTAAGTCGGAAAAGTCGGCTGCATGGGTGAGAGCCAAGTTTGGGGAGCGTTTCGTAGTGTGCGCAGTGCAATGGAGACGCGGAAACCTGTTGTGGCCCAGTGTTTTGCAGTTGGACGACAAGAGTGGTACACAGTAGTAAAGCGCGAGGCACTGAGTTAGCATGAACAATGGAGTGCACAATGGGGCTCGAGATGTGCTTGTTACCTCAGGTGCTGTGTGATTGTCAACAAGGAGTGATAACGGAGCAATTTGTGACCGCCCTTTCAATTTAAGACGTTAAAGACAGACAGAATTTGCATTCGTAATACCAGAGCATCGGAAGTACTTGGAACTCTTGTGTATATGAACGTGTCCGCGCCATTGTACTCTGGTCCCTTCACAGCTACAAACCAACCAACCATCGTGTCCGTGCACATCAGAGTCGCAAAGAATGGAGAATAGCGCAGCTTAGTCGTGCAGGGGAGCGTAGCTCAGGTGGTAGAGCGTTCGCTTTTCATGTGAGAGGTCCCGGGTTCAAGCTCTGGTGCCTCCATGTTTTGTGGTCAGTGCATGGTAAGTGTTGGTCGCGGCGAACCTAAAGGCACGCAAGATGTTGCAAAGGCAGCGTCACAGACTGATATGACTGATATGACGTAAGGAGAGCAAGATGTATGTGTGGGGACCGGCTGTTATCGAGGTGTCATCGAGTGCAGATCTGTCTTAGGTATCACGGCTTAACCTCATTGAAGTGTAGAGAGCGGACAACACGTTCGTCTTACTCAGAGCGGTGTCCGAACTCTATTTTCGTCGTTATGCGTGCCACTTTCATTGTGGCCAACTACGATTCGATTCAAAATGCACGAAACCTGAAAGACACCCTCACTGATATATAGAGAGTTGGGTTTGTCTGCGGAATAATGGGAGTGCAAGGGTCTGTGGCGTTGATATGGCTGTATGTAGCACCATTCGTCATGGGGGAAGCGTAGCTCAGATGGTAGAGAGCTCGCTTAGCATGCAAGAGGTACTGGATTCGATACCCAGCGCCTCCAGAATTTTTAACAAACCTACATGCGCACCTCGGCATGCATGTGGGATAATTCACAGCCAGCAGATGTGTCTAGGCAGATACAAGCGAACGATTAGCATCCACAATTGGCAAGCGTGCTGTTATTCGTGAACAGGAAGCACCCACCTCCCACTCCTGCACTTAATGTAGAAATAGTACAGGTGTTCCCATACGATTCTCAAGCCTACGTAGGAAAGACCTGCCTTGCGCCGAGTTCACGTAAATCCCAGTGCACATTCCCATTCTTAGCGTGCGGTCGGCTGCTACTGGTGTTGCTAGTTGTGACTGCTGATAATAGATGCCGTAGCAATCAACACATGGAGTGAGTTGTATGTTTTGCGATAGTCTGTCTCTGACAAGCAAGCACAGGTGACATTGGTGCGGACACAGGAAGCTTGCAGCCCCTCGCTGCCTGCAGACACCGAGCAGCGACACTAGGTGGGCGGCCTAAGCCGTAGGCGAAATGTGCTCATTCGCTTTGGCGCGTCGTCGAAGTATAAATAAGGCTGTCACTAGCGTGAGCGTTGCGTGAGCGTCTGTGTCAAGTCGGAAAAGTCTGCTGCATGGGTGAGTGCCAAGTTTGGGGAGCGTTTCGTAGTGTGCGCAGTGCAATGGAGACGCGGAAACCTGTTGTGGCTCAGTGTTTTGCAGTTGGACGACAAGAGTGATACACAGTAGTAAAGCGCGAGGCACTGCGTTAGCATGAACAATGGAGTGCACAATGGGGCTCGAGATGTGCTTGTTACCTCAGGTGCTGTGTGATTGTCAACAAGGAGTGAAAACGGAGCAATTTGTGACCGCCCTTTCAATTTAAGACGTTAAAAACAGACAGAATTTGCATTCGTAATACCAGAGCATCGGAAGTACTTGGAACTCTTGTGTATATGAACGTGTCCGCGCCATTGTACTCTGGTCCCTTCACAGCTACAAACCAACCAACCATCGTGTCCGTGCACATCAGAGTCGCAAAGAATGGAGAATAGCGCAGCTTAGTCGTGCAGGGGAGCGTAGCTCAGGTGGTAGAGCGTTCGCTTTTCATGTGAGAGGTCCCGGGTTCAAGCTCTGGTGCCTCCATGTTTTGTGGTCAGTGCATGGTAAGTGTTGGTCGCGGCGAACCTAAAGGCACGCAAGATGTTGCAAAGGCAGCGTCACAGACTGATATGACTGATATGACGTAAGGAGAGCAAGATGTATGTGTGGGGACCGGCTGTTATCGAGGTGTCATCGAGTGCAGATCTGTCTTAGGTATCACGGCTTAACCTCATTGAAGTGTAGAGAGCGGACAACACGTTCGTCTTACTCAGAGCGGTGTCCGAACTCTATTTCCGTCGTTATGCGTGCCACTTTCATTGTGGCCAACTACGATTCGATTCAAAATGCACGAAACCTGAAAGACATACTCACTGATATATAGAGAGTTGGGTTTGTCTGCGGAATAATGGGAGTGCAAGGGTCTGTGGCGTTGATATGGCTGTATGTAGCACCATTCGTCATGGGGGAAGCGTAGCTCAGATGGTAGAGAGCTCGCTTAGCATGCAAGAGGTACTGGGATCGATACCTAGCGCCTCCAGAATTTTCAACATACCTACATGCGCACCTAGGCATGCAGGTGGGATAGTTCACAGCCAGCAGATGTGTCTAGGTAGATACAAGCGAACGATTAGCATCCACAATTGGCAAGCGTGCTGTTATTCGAGCGCAGGAAGCCCCCTCCTCCCACTCCTTCACTTAATGTAGAAACAGTACAGGTGTTCCCATACGATTCTCAAGCCTACGTCGGAAAGACCTGCCTTGCGCCGAGTTCACGTAAATCCCAGTGCACATTCCCATTCTTAGCGTGCGGTCGGCTGCTACTGGTGTTGCTAGTTGTGACTGCTGATAATAGATGCCGTAGCAATCAACACATGGAGTGAGTTGTATGTTTTGCGATAGTCTGTCTCTGACAAGCAAGCACAGGTGACATTGGTGCGGACACAGGAAGCTTGCAGCCCCTCGCTGCCTGCAGACACCGAGCAGCGACACTAGGTGGGCGGCCTAAGCCGTAGGCGAAATGTGCTCATTCGCTTTGGCGCGACGTCGAAGTATAAATAAGGCTGTCACTAGCGTGAGCGTTGCGTGAGCGTCTGTGTCAAGTCGGAAAAGTCTGCTGCATGGGTGAGTGCCAAGTTTGGGGAGCGTTTCGTAGTGTGCGCAGTGCAATGGAGACGCGGAAACCTGTTGTGGCCCAGTGTTTTGCAGTTGGACGACAAGAGTGATACACAGTAGTAAAGCGCGAGGCACTGCGTTAGCATGAACAATGGAGTGCACAATGGGGCTCGAGATTGCTTGTTACCTCAGGTGCTGTGTGATTGTCAACAAGGAGTGAAAACGGAGCAATTTGTGACCGCCCTTTCAATTTAAGACGTTAAAAACAGACAGAATTTGCATTCGTAATACCAGAGCATCGGAAGTACTTGGAACTCTTGTGTATATGAACGTGTCCGCGCCATTGTACTCTGGTCCCTTCACAGCTACAAACCAACCAACCATCGTGTCCGTGCACATCAGAGTCGCAAAGAATGGAGAATAGCGCAGCTTAGTCGTGCAGGGGAGCGTAGCTCAGGTGGTAGAGCGTTCGCTTTTCATGTGAGAGGTCCCGGGTTCAAGCTCTGGTGCCTCCATGTTTTGTGGTCAGTGCATGGTAAGTGTTGGTCGCGGCGAACCTAAAGGCACGCAAGATGTTGCAAAGGCAGCGTCACAGACTGATATGACTGATATGACGTAAGGAGAGCAAGATGTATGTGTGGGGACCGGCTGTTATCGAGGTGTCATCGAGTGCAGATCTGTCTTAGGTATCACGGCTTAACCTCATTGAAGTGTAGAGAGCGGACAACACGTTCGTCTTACTCAGAGCGGTGTCCGAACTCTATTTTCGTTGTTATGCGTGCCACTTTCATTGTGGCCAACTACGATTCGATTCAAAATGCACGAAACCTGAAAGACACCCTCACTGATATATAGAGAGTTGGGTTTGTCTGCGGAATAATGGGAGTGCAAGGGTCTGTGGCGTTGATATGGCTGTATGTAGCACCATTCGTCATGGGGGAAGCGTAGCTCAGATGGTAGAGAGCTCGCTTAGCATGCAAGAGGTACTGGATTCGATACCCAGCGCCTCCAGAATTTTTAACATACCTACATGCGCACCTCGGCATGCATGTGGGATAGTTCACAGCCAGCAGATGTGTCTAGGTAGATACAAGCGAACGATTAGCATCCACAATTGGCAAGCGTGCTGTTATTCGAGCGCAGGAAGTCCGCTCCTCCCACTCCTTCACTTAATGTAGAAACAGTACAGGTGTTCCCATACGATTCTCTAGCCTACGTCGGGAAGACCTGCCTTGCGCCGAGTTCACGTAAATCCCAGTGCACATTCCCATTCTTAGCGTGCGGTCGGCTGCTACTGGTGTTGCTAGTTGTGACTGCTGATAATAGATGCCGTAGCAATCAACACATGGAGTGAGTTGTATGTTTTGCGATAGTCTGTCTCTGACAAGCAAGCACAGGTGACATTGGTGCGGACACAGGAAGCTTGCAGCCCCTCGCTGCCTGCAGACACCGAGCAGCGACACTAGGTGGGCGGCCTAAGCCGTAGGCGAAATGTGCTCATTCGCTTTGGCGCGACGTCGAAGTATAAATAAGGCTGTCACTAGCGTGAGCGTTGCGTGAGCGTCTGTGTCAAGTCGGAAAAGTCTGCTGCATGGGTGAGTGCCAAGTTTGGGGAGCGTTTCGTAGTGTTCGCAGTGCAATGGTTACGCGGAAACCTGTTGTGGCCCAGTGTTTTGCAGTTGGACGACAAGAGTGGTACACAGTAGTAAAGCGCGAGCCACTGAGTTAGCATGAACAATGGAGTGCACAATGGGGCTCGAGATGTGCTTGTTACCTCAGGTGCTGTGTGATTGTCAACAAGGAGTGAAAACGGAGCAATTTGTGACCTCCCTTTCATTTTAAGACGTTAAAAACAGACAGAATTTGCATTCGTAATACCAGAGCATCGGAAGTACTTGGAACTCTTGTGTATATGAACGTGTCCGCGCCATTGTACTCTGGTCCCTTCACAGCTACAAACCAACCAACCATCGTGTCCGTGCACATCAGAGTCGCAAAGAATGGAGAATAGCGCAGCTTAGTCGTGCAGGGGAGCGTAGCTCAGGTGGTAGAGCGTTCGCTTTTCATGTGAGAGGTCCCGGGTTCAAGCTCTGGTGCCTCCAGGTTTTGTGGTCAGTGCATGGTAAGTGTTGGTCGCGGCGAACCTAAAGGCACGCAAGATGTTGCAAAGGCAGCGTCACAGACTGATATGATGTGTACTGACGTAAGGAGAGCAAGATGTATGTGTGAGGACCGGCTGTTATCGAGGTGTCATCGAGTGCAGATCTGTCTTAGGTATCACGGCTTAACCTCATTGAAGTGTAGAGAGCGGACAACACGTTCGTCTTACTCAGATCGGTGTCCGAACTCTATTTTCGTCGTTATGCGTGCCACTTTCATTGTGGCCAACTACGATTCGATTCAAAATGCACGAAACCTGAAAGACACCCTCACTGATATATAGAGAGTTGGGTTTGTCTGCGGAATAATGGGAGTGCAAGGGTCTGTGGCGTTGATATGGCTGTATGTAGCACCATTCGTCATGGGGGAAGCGTAGCTCAGATGGTAGAGAGCTCGCTTAGCATGCAAGAGGTACTGAGATCGATACCTAGCGCCTCCAGAATTTTCAACATACCTACATGCGCACCTCGGCATGCATGTGGGATAATTCAAAGCCAGCAGATGTGTCTAGGCAGATACAAGCGAACCATTAGCATCCACAATTGGCAAGCGTGCTGTTATTCGTGCGCAGGAAGCCCCCTCCTCCCACTCCTGCACTTAATGTAGAAACAGTACAGGTGTTCCCATACGATTCTCAAGCCTACGTAGAAAAGACCTGCCTTGCGCCGAGTTCACGTAAATCCTACTTCACATTCCCATTCTTAGCGTGCGGTCGGCTGCTACTGATGTTGCTAGTTGTGACTGCTGATAACAGATGCCGTAGCAATCAACACATGGAGTGAGTTGTATGTTTTGCGATAGTCTGCCTCTGACAAGCAAGCACAGGTGACATTGGTGCGGACACAGGAAGCTTGCAGCCCCTCGCTGCCTGCAGACACCGAGCAGCGACACTAGGTGGCCGGCCTAAGCCGTAGGCGAAATGTGCTCATTCGCTTTGGCGCGACGTCGAAGTATAAATAAGGCTGTCACTAGCGTGAGCGTTGTGTTAAGTCGGAAAAGTCGGCTGCATGGGTGAGTGCCAAGTTTGGGGTGCGTTTCATAGTGTGCGCAGTGCAATGGAGACGCGGAAACTTGCTGTGGCCCAGTGTTTTGCAGTTGGACGACAAGAGTGGTGCACAGTAGTAAAGCGCGAGGCACTGAGTTAGCATGTAAAATAGAGTGCACAATGGGGCTCGAGATGTGCTTGTTATCTCAGGTGCTGTGTGATTGTCAACAAGGAGTGAAAACGGAGCAATTTGTGACCGCCCTTTCAATTTAAGACGTTAAAAACAGACAGAATTTGCATTCGTAATACCAGAGCATCGGAAGTACTTGGAACTCTTGTGTATATGAACGTGTACGCGCCATTGTACTCTGGTCCCTTCACCGCTACAAACCAACCAACCATCGTGTCCGTGCACATCAGAGTCGCAAAGAATGGAGAATAGCGCAGCTTAGTCGTGCATGGGAGCGTAGCTGAGGTGGTAGAGCGTTCGCGTTTCATGTCAGAGCTCCCGGGTTCAAGCTCTGGTGCCTCCATCTTTTGTGGTCAGTGCATGGTAAGTGTCGGTCGCGGCGAACCTAAAGGCACGCAAGATGTTGCAAAGGCAGCGTCACAGACTGATATGACTGATATGACGTAAGGAGAGCAAGATGTATGTGTGGGGACCGGCTGTTATCGAGGTGTCATCGAGTGCAGATCTGTCTTAGGTATCACGGCTTAACCTCATTGAAGTGTAGAGAGCGGACAACACGTTCGTCTTACTCAGAGCGGTGTCCGAACTCTATTTTCGTCGTTATGCGTGCTACTTTCATTGTGGCCAACTACGATTCGATACAAAATGCACGAAACCTGAAAGACACCCTCACTGATACATAGAGAGTAGTGTTTGTCTGCGGAATAATGGGAGTGCAAGGGTCTGTGGCATTGATATGGCTGTATGTAGCACCATTCTTCATGATGGAAGCGTAGCTCAGATGGTAGAGAGCTCGCTTAGCATGTAAGAGGTACTGGGATCGATACCCAGCGCCTCCAGAGTTTTTAACAAACCTACATGCGCACCTCGGCATGCATGTGGAATAATTCACAGCCAGCAGATGTGTCTAGGCAGATACAAGCGAACGATTAGCATCCACAATTGGCAAGCGTGCTGTTATTCGGGCGCAGGAAGCACCCTCCTCCCACTCCTGCACTTAATGTAGAAACAGTACAGGTGTTCCCATACGATTCTCAAGCCTACGTCGGAAAGACCTGCCTTGCGCCGAGTTCACGTAAATCCTACTTCACATTCCCATTCTTAGCGTGCGGTCGGCTGCTACTGGTGTTGCTAGTTGTGACTGCTGATAACAGATGCCGTAGCAATCAACTCATGGAGTGAGTTGTAAGTTTTGCGATAGTCTGTCTCAGACAAGCAAGCACAGGTGACATTGGTGCGGACACAGGAAGCTTGCAGCCCCTCGCTGCCTGCAGACACCGAGCAGAGACACTTGGTATGCGGCCTAAGCCGTAGGCGAAATGTGCTCATTCGCTTAGGCGCGACGTCGAAGTATAAATAAGGCTGTCACTAGCGTGAGCGTTGCGTGAGCGTCGTGTTAAGTAAGAGAAGTCGGCTGCATGGGTGAGTGCCAAGTTTGGGGATCGTTTCGTAGTGTGCGCAGTGCAATGGAGACGCGGAAACTTGTTGTGGCCCAGTGTCTTGCAGTTGGACGACAAGAGTGGTACACAGTAGTAAAGCGCGAGGCACTGAGTTAGCATGAACAATGGAGTGCACAATGGGGCTCGAGATGTGCTTGTTACCTCAGGTGCTGTGTGATTGTCAACAAGGAGTGAAAACGGAGCAATTTGTGACCGCCCTTTCAATTTAAGACGGTAAAACCAGACGGAATTTGCATTCGTAATAGCAGAGCATCGGAAGTACTTGGAACTCTTGTGTATATGAACGTGTCCGCGCCATTGTACTCTGGTCCCTTCACCGCAACAAACCAACCAACCATCGTGTCCGTGCACATCAGAGTCGCAAAGAATGGAGAATAGCGCAGCATAGTCGTGCAGGGGAGCGTAGCTCAGGTGGTAGAGCGTTCGCGTTTCATGTGAGAGGTCCCGGGTTCAAGCTCTGGTGCCTCCATCTTTTGTGGTCAGTGCATGGTAAGTGTCGGTCGCGGCGAACCTAAAGGCACGCAAGATGTTGCAAAGGCAGCGTCACAGACTGATATGACTGATATGACGTAAGGAGAGCAAGATGTATGTGTGGGGACCGGCTGTTATCGAGGTGTCATCGAGTGCAGATCTGTCTTAGGTATCACGGCTTAACCTCATTGAAGTGTAGAGAGCGGACAACACGTTCGTCTTACTCAGAGCGGTGTCCGAACTCTATTTTCGTCGTTATGTTTGCCACTTTCATAGTGGCCAACTACGATTCGATTCAAAATGCACGAAACCTGAAAGACACCCTCACTGATACATAGAGAGTAGGGTTTGTCTGCGGAATAATGGGAGTGCAAGGGTCTGTGGCGTTGATATGGCTGTATGTAGCACCATTCGTCATGGGGGAAGCGTAGCTCAGATGGTAGAGAGCTCGCTTAGCATGCAAGAGATACTGAGATCGATACCCAGCGCCTCCAGAATTTTCAACATACCTACATGCGCACCTCGGCATGCATGTGGGATAATTCACAGCCAGCAGATGTGTGTAGGTAGATACAAGCGAACGATTAGCATCCACAATTGGCAAGCGTGCTGTTATTCGGGCGCAGGAAGCACCCACCTCCCACTCCTGCACTTAATGTAGAAACAGTACAGGTGTTCCCATACGATTCTCAAGCCTACGTAGGAAAGACCTGCCTTGCGCCGAGTTCACGTAAATCCTACTTCACAATCCCATTCTTAGCGTGCAGTCGGCTGCTACTGGTGTTGCTAGTTTTGACTGCTGATAACAGATGCCGTAGCAATCAACTCATGGATTGAGTTGTATGTTTTGCGATAGTCTGTCTCTGACAAGCAAGCACAGGTGACATAGGTGCGGACACAGGAAGCTTGCAGCCCCTCGCTGACTGCAGACACCGAGCAGCGACACTAGGTGGGCGGCCTAAGCCGTAGGCGAAATGTGCTCATTCGCTTTGGCGCGACGTCGAAGTATAAATAAGGCTGTCACTAGCGTGAGCGTTGCGTGAGCGTCTGTGTTAAGTCGGAAAAGTCAGCTGCATGGGTGAGTGCCAAGTTTGGGGAGCGTTTCGTAGTGTGCGCAGTGCAATGGAGACGTGGAAACCTGTTGTGGCACAGTGTTTTGCAGTTGGACGACAAGAGTGGTACACAGTAGTAAAGCGCGAGGCACTGAGTTAGCATGAACAATGGAGTGCACAATGGGGCTCGAGATGTGCTTGTTACCTCAGGTGCTGTGTGATTGTCAACAAGGAGTGATAACGGAGCAATTTGTGACCGCCCTTTCAATTTAAGACGTTAAAAACAGACAGAATTTGCATTCGTAATACCAGATCATCGGAAGTACTTGGAACTCTTGTGTATATGAACGTGTCCGCGCCATTGTACTCTGGTCCCTTCACCGCTACAAACCAACAAACCATCGTGTCCGTGCACATCAGAGTCGCAAAGAATGGAGAATAGGGCAGCTTAGTCGTGCATGGGATCGTAGCTCAGGTGGTAGAGCGTTCGCTTTTCATGTGAGAGGTCCCGGGTTCAAGCTCTGGTGCCTCCATGTTTTGTGGTCAGTGCATGGTAAGTGTTGGTCGCGGCGAACCTAAAGGCACGCAAGATGTTGCAAAGGCAGCGTCACAGACTGATATGACTGATATGACGTAACGAGAGCAAGATGTATGTGTGGGGACCGGCTGTTATCGAGGTGTCATCGAGTGCAGATCTGTCTTAGGTATCACGGCTTAACCTCATTGAAGTGTAGAGAGCGGACAACACGTTCGTCTTACTCAGAGCGGTGTCCGAACTCTATTTTCGTCGTTATGCGTGCCACTTTCATTGTGGCCAACTACGATTCGATTCAAAATGCACGAAACCTGAAAGACACCCTCACTGATATATAGAGAGTTGGGTTTGTCTGCGGAATAATGGGAGTGCAAGGGTCTGTGGCGTTGATATGGCTGTATGTAGCACCATTCGTCATGGGGGAAGCGTAGCTCAGATGGTAGAGAGCTCGCTTAGCATGCAAGAGGTACTGAGATCGATACCTAGCGCCTCCAGAATTTTCAACATACCTACATGCGCACCTCGGCATGCATGTGGGATAATTCACAGCCAGCAGATGTGTATAGGCAGATACAAGCGAACCATTAGCATCCACAATTGGCAAGCGTGCTGTTATTCGTGCACAGGAAGCACCCACCTCACACTCCTGCACTTAATGTAGAAACAGTACAGGTGTTCCAATACGATTCTCAAGCCTACGTAGGAAAGACCTGCTTGCGCCGAGTTCACGTAAATCCCAGTGCACATTCCCATTCTTAGCGTGCGGTCGGCTACTACTGGTGTTGCTAGTTGTGACTGCTGATAATAGATGCCGTAGCAATCAACACATGGAGTGAGTTGTATGTTTTGCGATAGTCTGTCTCTGACAAGCAAGCGCAGGTGACATTGGTGCGGACACAGGAAGCTTGCAGCCCCTCGCTGCCTGCAGACACCGAGCAGCGACACTAGGTGGGCGGCCTAAGCCGTAGGCGAAATGTGCTCATTCGCTTTGGCGCGACGTCGAAGTATAAATAAGGCTGTCACTAGCGTGAGCGTTGCATGAGCGTCTGTGTTAAGTCGGAAAAGTCGGCTGCATGGGTGAGAGCCAAGTTTGGGGAGCGTTTCGTAGTGTGCGCAGTGCAATGGAGACGCGGAAACCTGTTGTGGCCCAGTGTTTTGCAGTTGGACGACAAGAGTGGTACACAGTAGTAAAGCGCGAGGCACTGAGTTAGCATGAACAATGGAGTGCACAATGGGGCTCGAGATGTGCTTGTTACCTCAGGTGCTGTGTGATTGTCAACAAGGAGTGATAACGGAGCAATTTGTGACCGCCCTTTCAATTTAAGACGTTAAAGACAGACAGAATTTGCATTCGTAACACCAGAGCATCGGAAGTACTTGGAACTCTTGTGTATATGAACGTGTCCGCGCCATTGTACTCTGGTCCCTTCACAGCTACAAACCAACCAACCATCGTGTCCGTGCACATCAGAGTCGCAAAGAATGGAGAATAGCGCAGCTTAGTCGTGCAGGGGAGCGTAGCTCAGGTGGTAGAGCGTTCGCTTTTCATGTGAGAGGTCCCGGGTTCAAGCTCTGGTGCCTCCATGTTTTGTGGTCAGTGCATGGTAAGTGTTGGTCGCGGCGAACCTAAAGGCACGCAAGATGTTGCAAAGGCAGCGTCACAGACTGATATGACTGATATGACGTAAGGAGAGCAAGATGTATGTGTGGGGACCGGCTGTTATCGAGGTGTCATCGAGTGCAGATCTGTCTTAGGTATCACGGCTTAACCTCATTGAAGTGTAGAGAGCGGACAACACGTTCGTCTTACTCAGAGCGGTGTCCGAACTCTATTTTCGTCGTTATGCGTGCCACTTTCATTGTGGCCAACTACGATTCGATTCAAAATGCACGAAACCTGAAAGACACCCTCACTGATATATAGAGAGTTGGGTTTGTCTGCGGAATAATGGGAGTGCAAGGGTCTGTGGCGTTGATATGGCTGTATGTAGCACCATTCGTCATGGGGGAAGCGTAGCTCAGATGGTAGAGAGCTCGCTTAGCATGCAAGAGGTACTGGATTCGATACCCAGCGCCTCCAGAATTTTTAACAAACCTACATGCGCACCTCGGCATGCATGTGGGATAATTCACAGCCAGCAGATGTGTCTAGGCAGATACAAGCGAACGATTAGCATCCACAATTGGCAAGCGTGCTGTTATTCGTGAACAGGAAGCACCCACCTCCCACTCCTGCACTTAATGTAGAAATAGTACAGGTGTTCCCATACGATTCTCAAGCCTACGTAGGAAAGACCTGCCTTGCGCCGAGTTCACGTAAATCCCAGTGCACATTCCCATTCTTAGCGTGCGGTCGGCTGCTACTGGTGTTGCTAGTTGTGACTGCTGATAATAGATGCCGTAGCAATCAACACATGGAGTGAGTTGTATGTTTTGCGATAGTCTGTCTCTGACAAGCAAGCACAGGTGACATTGGTGCGGACACAGGAAGCTTGCAGCCCCTCGCTGCCTGCAGACACCGAGCAGCGACACTAGGTGGGCGGCCTAAGCCGTAGGCGAAATGTGCTCATTCGCTTTGGCGCGACGTCGAAGTATAAATAAGGCTGTCACTAGCGTGAGCGTTGCGTGAGCGTCTGTGTCAAGTCGGAAAAGTCTGCTGCATGGGTGAGTGCCAAGTTTGGGGAGCGTTTCGTAGTGTGCGCAGTGCAATGGAGACGCGGAAACCTGTTGTGGCTCAGTGTTTTGCAGTTGGACGACAAGAGTGATACACAGTAGTAAAGCGCGAGGCACTGCGTTAGCATGAACAATGGAGTGCACAATGGGGCTCGAGATGTGCTTGTTACCTCAGGTGCTGTGTGATTGTCAACAAGGAGTGAAAACGGAGCAATTTGTGACCGCCCTTTCAATTTAAGACGTTAAAAACAGACAGAATTTGCATTCGTAATACCAGAGCATCGGAAGTACTTGGAACTCTTGTGTATATGAACGTGTCCGCGCCATTGTACTCTGGTCCCTTCACAGCTACAAACCAACCAACCATCGTGTCCGTGCACATCAGAGTCGCAAAGAATGGAGAATAGCGCAGCTTAGTCGTGCATGGGAGCGTAGCTCAGGTGGTAGAGCGTTCGCTTTTCATGTGAGAGGTCCCGGGTTCAAGCTCTGGTGCCTCCATGTTTTGTGGTCAGTGCATGGTAAGTGTTGGTCGCGGCGAACCTAAAGGCACGCAAGATGTTGCAAAGGCAGCGTCACAGACTGATATGACTGATATGACGTAAGGAGAGCAAGATGTATGTGTGGGGACCGGCTGTTATCGAGGTGTCATCGAGTGCAGATCTGTCTTAGGTATCACGGCTTAACCTCATTGAAGTGTAGAGAGCGGACAACACGTTCGTCTTACTCAGAGCGGTGTCCGAACTCTATTTTCGTCGTTATGCGTGCCACTTTCATTGTGGCCAACTACGATTCGATTCAAAATGCACGAAACCTGAAAGACATACTCACTGATATATAGAGAGTTGGGTTTGTCTGCGGAATAATGGGAGTGCAAGGGTCTGTGGCGTTGATATGGCTGTATGTAGCACCATTCGTCATGGGGGAAGCGTAGCTCAGATGGTAGAGAGCTCGCTTAGCATGCAAGAGGTACTGGGATCGATACCTAGCGCCTCCAGAATTTTCAACATACCTACATGCGCACCTAGGCATGCAGGTGGGATAGTTCACAGCCAGCAGATGTGTCTAGGTAGATACAAGCGAACGATTAGCATCCACAATTGGCAAGCGTGCTGTTATTCGAGCGCAGGAAGCCCCCTCCTCCCACTCCTTCACTTAATGTAGAAACAGTACAGGTGTTCCCATACGATTCTCAAGCCTACGTCGGAAAGACCTGCCTTGCGCCGAGTTCACGTAAATCCCAGTGCACATTCCCATTCTTAGCGTGCGGTCGGCTGCTACTGGTGTTGCTAGTTGTGACTGCTGATAATAGATGCCGTAGCAATCAACACATGGAGTGAGTTGTATGTTTTGCGATAGTCTGTCTCTGACAAGCAAGCACAGGTGACATTGGTGCGGACACAGGAAGCTTGCAGCCCCTCGCTGCCTGCAGACACCGAGCAGCGACACTAGGTGGGCGGCCTAAGCCGTAGGCGAAATGTGCTCATTCGCTTTGGCGCGACGTCGAAGTATAAATAAGGCTGTCACTAGCGTGAGCGTTGCGTGAGCGTCTGTGTCAAGTCGGAAAAGTCTGCTGCATGGGTGAGTGCCAAGTTTGGGGAGCGTTTCGTAGTGTGCGCAGTGCAATGGAGACGCGGAAACCTGTTGTGGCCCAGTGTTTTGCAGTTGGACGACAAGAGTGATACACAGTAGTAAAGCGCGAGGCACTGCGTTAGCATGAACAATGGAGTGCACAATGGGGCTCGAGATTGCTTGTTACCTCAGGTGCTGTGTGATTGTCAACAAGGAGTGAAAACGGAGCAATTTGTGACCGCCCTTTCAATTTAAGACGTTAAAAACAGGCAGAATTTGCATTCGTAATACCAGAGCATCGGAAGTACTTGGATCTCTTGTGTATATGAACGTGTCCGCGCCATTGTACTCTGGTCCCTTCACAGCTACAAACCAACCAACCATCGTGTCCGTGCACATCAGAGTCGCAAAGAATGGAGAATAGCGCAGCTTAGTCGTGCAGGGGAGCGTAGCTCAGGTGGTAGAGCGTTCGCTTTTCATGTGAGAGGTCCCGGGTTCAAGCTCTGGTGCCTCCATGTTTTGTGGTCAGTGCATGGTAAGTGTTGGTCGCGGCGAACCTAAAGGCACGCAAGATGTTGCAAAGGCAGCGTCACAGACTGATATGACTGATATGACGTAAGGAGAGCAGGATGTATGTGTGGGGACCGGCTGTTATCGAGGTGTCATCGAGTGCAGATCTGTCTTAGGTATCACGGCTTAACCTCATTGAAGTGTAGAGAGCGGACAACACGTTCGTCTTACTCAGAGCGGTGTCCGAACTCTATTTTCGTTGTTATGCGTGCCACTTTCATTGTGGCCAACTACGATTCGATTCAAAATGCACGAAACCTGAAAGACACCCTCACTGATATATAGAGAGTTGGGTTTGTCTGCGGAATAATGGGAGTGCAAGGGTCTGTGGCGTTGATATGGCTGTATGTAGCACCATTCGTCATGGGGGAAGCGTAGCTCAGATGGTAGAGAGCTCGCTTAGCATGCAAGAGGTACTGGATTCGATACCCAGCGCCTCCAGAATTTTTAACATACCTACATGCGCACCTCGGCATGCATGTGGGATAGTTCACAGCCAGCAGATGTGTCTAGGTAGATACAAGCGAACGATTAGCATCCACAATTGGCAAGCGTGCTGTTATTCGAGCGCAGGAAGTCCGCTCCTCCCACTCCTTCACTTAATGTAGAAACAGTACAGGTGTTCCCATACGATTCTCAAGCCTACGTCGGGAAGACCTGCCTTGCGCCGAGTTCACGTAAATCCCAGTGCACATTCCCATTCTTAGCGTGCGGTCGGCTGCTACTGGTGTTGCTAGTTGTGACTGCTGATAATAGATGCCGTAGCAATCAACACATGGAGTGAGTTGTATGTTTTGCGATAGTCTGTCTCTGACAAGCAAGCACAGGTGACATTGGTGCGGACACAGGAAGCTTGCAGCCCCTCGCTGCCTGCAGACACCGAGCAGCGACACTAGGTGGGCGGCCTAAGCCGTAGGCGAAATGTGCTCATTCGCTTTGGCGCGACGTCGAAGTATAAATAAGGCTGTCACTAGCGTGAGCGTTGCGTGAGCGTCTGTGTCAAGTCGGAAAAGTCTGCTGCATGGGTGAGTGCCAAGTTTGGGGAGCGTTTCGTAGTGTTCGCAGTGCAATGGTTACGCGGAAACCTGTTGTGGCCCAGTGTTTTGCAGTTGGACGACAAGAGTGGTACACAGTAGTAAAGCGCGAGCCACTGAGTTAGCATGAACAATGGAGTGCACAATGGGGCTCGAGATGTGCTTGTTACCTCAGGTGCTGTGTGATTGTCAACAAGGAGTGAAAACGGAGCAATTTGTGACCTCCCTTTCATTTTAAGACGTTAAAAACAGACAGAATTTGCATTCGTAATACCAGAGCATCGGAAGTACTTGGAACTCTTGTGTATATGAACGTGTCCGCGCCATTGTACTCTGGTCCCTTCACAGCTACAAACCAACCAACCATCGTGTCCGTGCACATCAGAGTCGCAAAGAATGGAGAATAGCGCAGCTTAGTCGTGCAGGGGAGCGTAGCTCAGGTGGTAGAGCGTTCGCTTTTCATGTGAGAGGTCCCGGGTTCAAGCTCTGGTGCCTCCAGGTTTTGTGGTCAGTGCATGGTAAGTGTTGGTCGCGGCGAACCTAAAGGCACGCAAGATGTTGCAAAGGCAGCGTCACAGACTGATATGATGTGTACTGACGTAAGGAGAGCAAGATGTATGTGTGAGGACCGGCTGTTATCGAGGGTGTCATCGAGTGCAGATCTGTCTTAGGTATCACGGCTTAACCTCATTGAAGTGTAGAGAGCGGACAACACGTTCGTCTTACTCAGATCGGTGTCCGAACTCTATTTTCGTCGTTATGCGTGCCACTTTCATTGTGGCCAACTACGATTCGATTCAAAATGCACGAAACCTGAAAGACACCCTCACTGATATATAGAGAGTTGGGTTTGTCTGCGGAATAATGGGAGTGCAAGGGTCTGTGGCGTTGATATGGCTGTATGTAGCACCATTCGTCATGGGGGAAGCGTAGCTCAGATGGTAGAGAGCTCGCTTAGCATGCAAGAGGTACTGAGATCGATACCTAGCGCCTCCAGAATTTTCAACATACCTACATGCGCACCTCGGCATGCATGTGGGATAATTCAAAGCCAGCAGATGTGTCTAGGCAGATACAAGCGAACCATTAGCATCCACAATTGGCAAGCGTGCTGTTATTCGTGCGCAGGAAGCCCCCTCCTCCCACTCCTGCACTTAATGTAGAAACAGTACAGGTGTTCCCATACGATTCTCAAGCCTACGTAGAAAAGACCTGCCTTGCGCCGAGTTCACGTAAATCCTACTTCACATTCCCATTCTTAGCGTGCGGTCGGCTGCTACTGATGTTGCTAGTTGTGACTGCTGATAACAGATGCCGTAGCAATCAACACATGGAGTGAGTTGTATGTTTTGCGATAGTCTGTCTCAGACAAGCAAGCACAGGTGACATTGGTGCGGACACAGGAAGCTTGCAGCCCCTCGCTGCCTGCAGACACCGAGCAGCGACACTAGGTGGCCGGCCTAAGCCGTAGGCGAAATGTGCTCATTCGCTTTGGCGCGACGTCGAAGTATAAATAAGGCTGTCACTAGCGTGAGCGTTGTGTTAAGTCGGAAAAGTCGGCTGCATGGGTGAGTGCCAAGTTTGGGGTGCGTTTCATAGTGTGCGCAGTGCAATGGAGACGCGGAAACTTGCTGTGGCCCAGTGTTTTGCAGTTGGACGACAAGAGTGGTGCACAGTAGTAAAGCGCGAGGCACTGAGTTAGCATGTAAAATAGAGTGCACAATGGGGCTCGAGATGTGCTTGTTATCTCAGGTGCTGTGTGATTGTCAACAAGGAGTGAAAACGGAGCAATTTGTGACCGCCCTTTCAATTTAAGACGTTAAAAACAGACAGAATTTGCATTCGTAATACCAGAGCATCGGAAGTACTTGGAACTCTTGTGTATATGAACGTGTACGCGCCATTGTACTCTGGTCCCTTCACCGCTACAAACCAACCAACCATCGTGTCCGTGCACATCAGAGTCGCAAAGAATGGAGAATAGCGCAGCTTAGTCGTGCATGGGAGCGTAGCTGAGGTGGTAGAGCGTTCGCGTTTCATGTCAGAGCTCCCGGGTTCAAGCTCTGGTGCCTCCATCTTTTGTGGTCAGTGCATGGTAAGTGTCGGTCGCGGCGAACCTAAAGGCACGCAAGATGTTGCAAAGGCAGCGTCACAGACTGATATGACTGATATGACGTAAGGAGAGCAAGATGTATGTGTGGGGACCGGCTGTTATCGAGGTGTCATCGAGTGCAGATCTGTCTTAGGTATCACGGCTTAACCTCATTGAAGTGTAGAGAGCGGACAACACGTTCGTCTTACTCAGAGCGGTGTCCGAACTCTATTTTCGTCGTTATGCGTGCTACTTTCATTGTGGCCAACTACGATTCGATACAAAATGCACGAAACCTGAAAGACACCCTCACTGATACATAGAGAGTAGTGTTTGTCTGCGGAATAATGGGAGTGCAAGGGTCTGTGGCATTGATATGGCTGTATGTAGCACCATTCTTCATGATGGAAGCGTAGCTCAGATGGTAGAGAGCTCGCTTAGCATGTAAGAGGTACTGGGATCGATACCCAGCGCCTCCAGAGTTTTTAACAAACCTACATGCGCACCTCGGCATGCATGTGGAATAATTCACAGCCAGCAGATGTGTCTAGGCAGATACAAGCGAACGATTAGCATCCACAATTGGCAAGCGTGCTGTTATTCGGGCGCAGGAAGCACCCTCCTCCCACTCCTGCACTTAATGTAGAAACAGTACAGGTGTTCCCATACGATTCTCAAGCCTACGTCGGAAAGACCTGCCTTGCGCCGAGTTCACGTAAATCCTACTTCACATTCCCATTCTTAGCGTGCGGTCGGCTGCTACTGGTGTTGCTAGTTGTGACTGCTGATAACAGATGCCGTAGCAATCAACTCATGGAGTGAGTTGTAAGTTTTGCGATAGTCTGTCTCAGACAAGCAAGCACAGGTGACATTGGTGCGGACACAGGAAGCTTGCAGCCCCTCGCTGCCTGCAGACACCGAGCAGAGACACTTGGTATGCGGCCTAAGCCGTAGGCGAAATGTGCTCATTCGCTTAGGCGCGACGTCGAAGTATAAATAATTCTGTCACTAGCGTGAGCGTTGCGTGAGCGTCGTGTTAAGTAAGAGAAGTCGGCTGCATGGGTGAGTGCCAAGTTTGGGGATCGTTTCGTAGTGTGCGCAGTGCAATGGAGACGCGGAAACTTGTTGTGGCCCAGTGTCTTGCAGTTGGACGACAAGAGTGGTACACAGTAGTAAAGCGCGAGGCACTGAGTTAGCATGAACAATGGAGTGCACAATGGGGCTCGAGATGTGCTTGTTACCTCAGGTGCTGTGTGATTGTCAACAAGGAGTGAAAACGGAGCAATTTGTGACCGCCCTTTCAATTTAAGACGGTAAAACCAGACGGAATTTGCATTCGTAATAGCAGAGCATCGGAAGTACTTGGAACTCTTGTGTATATGAACGTGTCCGCGCCATTGTACTCTGGTCCCTTCACCGCAACAAACCAACCAACCATCGTGTCCGTGCACATCAGAGTCGCAAAGAATGGAGAATAGCGCAGCATAGTCGTGCAGGGGAGCGTAGCTCAGGTGGTAGAGCGTTCGCGTTTCATGTGAGAGGTCCCGGGTTCAAGCTCTGGTGCCTCCATCTTTTGTGGTCAGTGCATGGTAAGTGTCGGTCGCGGCGAACCTAAAGGCACGCAAGATGTTGCAAAGGCAGCGTCACAGACTGATATGACTGATATGACGTAAGGAGAGCAAGATGTATGTGTGGGGACCGGCTGTTATCGAGGTGTCATCGAGTGCAGATCTGTCTTAGGTATCACGGCTTAACCTCATTGAAGTGTAGAGAGCGGACAACACGTTCGTCTTACTCAGAGCGGTGTCCGAACTCTATTTTCGTCGTTATGCGTGCTACTTTCATTGTGGCCAACTACGATTCGATACAAAATGCACGAAACCTGAAAGACACCCTCACTGATACATAGAGAGTAGTGTTTGTCTGCGGAATAATGGGAGTGCAAGGGTCTGTGGCATTGATATGGCTGTATGTAGCACCATTCTTCATGATGGAAGCGTAGCTCAGATGGTAGAGAGCTCGCTTAGCATGTAAGAGGTACTGGGATCGATACCCAGCGCCTCCAGAGTTTTTAACAAACCTACATGCGCACCTCGGCATGCATGTGGAATAATTCACAGCCAGCAGATGTGTCTAGGCAGATACAAGCGAACGATTAGCATCCACAATTGGCAAGCGTGCTGTTATTCGGGCGCAGGAAGCACCCTCCTCCCACTCCTGCACTTAATGTAGAAACAGTACAGGTGTTCCCATACGATTCTCAAGCCTACGTTGGAAAGACCTGCCTTGCGCCGAGTTCACGTAAATCCTACTTCACATTCCCATTCTTAGCGTGCGGTCGGCTGCTACTGGTGTTGCTAGTTGTGACTGCTGATAACAGATGCCGTAGCAATCAACTCATGGAGTGAGTTGTAAGTTTTGCGATAGTCTGTCTCAGACAAGCAAGCACAGGTGACATTGGTGCGGACACAGGAAGCTTGCAGCCCCTCGCTGCCTGCAGACACCGAGCAGAGACACTTGGTATGCGGCCTAAGCCGTAGGCGAAATGTGCTCATTCGCTTAGGCGCGACGTCGAAGTATAAATAAGGCTGTCACTAGCGTGAGCGTTGCGTGAGCGTCGTGTTAAGTAAGAGAAGTCGGCTGCATGGGTGAGTGCCAAGTTTGGGGATCGTTTCGTAGTGTGCGCAGTGCAATGGAGACGCGGAAACTTGTTGTGGCCCAGTGTCTTGCAGTTGGACGACAAGAGTGGTACACAGTAGTAAAGCGCGAGGCACTGAGTTAGCATGAACAATGGAGTGCACAATGGGGCTCGAGATGTGCTTGTTACCTCAGGTGCTGTGTGATTGTCAACAAGGAGTGAAAACGGAGCAATTTGTGACCGCCCTTTCAATTTAAGACGTTAAAAACAGACAGAATTTGCATTCGTAATAGCAGAGCATCGGAAGTACTTGGAACTCTTGTGTATATGAACGTGTCCGCGCCATTGTACTCTGGTCCCTTCACCGCAACAAACCAACCAACCATCGTGTCCGTGCACATCAGAGTCGCAAAGAATGGAGAATAGCGCAGCTTAGTCGTGCAGGGGAGCGTAGCTCAGGTGGTAGAGCGTTCGCGTTTCATGTGAGAGGTCCCGGGTTCAAGCTCTGGTGCCTCCATCTTTTGTGGTCAGTGCATGGTAAGTGTCGGTCGCGGCGAACCTAAAGGCACGCAAGATGTTGCAAAGGCAGCGTCACAGACTGATATGACTGATATGACGTAAGGAGAGCAAGATGTATGTGTGGGGACCGGCTGTTATCGAGGTGTCATCGAGTGCAGATCTGTCTTAGGTATCACGGCTTAACCTCATTGAAGTGTAGAGAGCGGACAACACGTTCGTCTTACTCAGAGCGGTGTCCGAACTCTATTTTCGTCGTTATGCGTGCTACTTTCATTGTGGCCAACTACGATTCGATACAAAATGCACGAAACCTGAAAGACACCCTCACTGATACATAGAGAGTAGTGTTTGTCTGCGGAATAATGGGAGTGCAAGGGTCTGTGGCATTGATATGGCTGTATGTAGCACCATTCTTCATGATGGAAGCGTAGCTCAGATGGTAGAGAGCTCGCTTAGCATGTAAGAGGTACTGGGATCGATACCCAGCGCCTCCAGAGTTTTTAACAAACCTACATGCGCACCTCGGCATGCATGTGGAATAATTCACAGCCAGCAGATGTGTCTAGGCAGATACAAGCGAACGATTAGCATCCACAATTGGCAAGCGTGCTGTTATTCGGGCGCAGGAAGCACCCTCCTCCCACTCCTGCACTTAATGTAGAAACAGTACAGGTGTTCCCATACGATTCTCAAGCCTACGTCGGAAAGACCTGCCTTGCGCCGAGTTCACGTAAATCCTACTTCACATTCCCATTCTTAGCGTGCGGTCGGCTGCTACTGGTGTTGCTAGTTGTGACTGCTGATAACAGATGCCGTAGCAATCAACTCATGGAGTGAGTTGTAAGTTTTGCGATAGTCTGTCTCAGACAAGCAAGCACAGGTGACATTGGTGCGGACACAGGAAGCTTGCAGCCCCTCGCTGCCTGCAGACACCGAGCAGAGACACTTGGTATGCGGCCTAAGCCGTAGGCGAAATGTGCTCATTCGCTTAGGCGCGACGTCGAAGTATAAATAAGGCTGTCACTAGCGTGAGCGTTGCGTGAGCGTCGTGTTAAGTAAGAGAAGTCGGCTGCATGGGTGAGTGCCAAGTTTGGGGATCGTTTCGTAGTGTGCGCAGTGCAATGGAGACGCGGAAACTTGTTGTGGCCCAGTGTCTTGCAGTTGGACGACAAGAGTGGTACACAGTAGTAAAGCGCGAGGCACTGAGTTAGCATGAACAATGGAGTGCACAATGGGGCTCGAGATGTGCTTGTTACCTCAGGTGCTGTGTGATTGTCAACAAGGAGTGAAAACGGAGCAATTTGTGACCGCCCTTTCAATTTAAGACGGTAAAACCAGACGGAATTTGCATTCGTAATAGCAGAGCATCGGAAGTACTTGGAACTCTTGTGTATATGAACGTGTCCGCGCCATTGTACTCTGGTCCCTTCACCGCAACAAACCAACCAACCATCGTGTCCGTGCACATCAGAGTCGCAAAGAATGGAGAATAGCGCAGCTTAGTCGTGCAGGGGAGCGTAGCTCAGGTGGTAGAGCGTTCGCGTTTCATGTGAGAGGTCCCGGGTTCAAGCTCTGGTGCCTCCATCTTTTGTGGTCAGTGCATGGTAAGTGTCGGTCGCGGCGAACCTAAAGGCACGCAAGATGTTGCAAAGGCAGCGTCACAGACTGATATGACTGATATGACGTAAGGAGAGCAAGATGTATGTGTGGGGACCGGCTGTTATCGAGGTGTCATCGAGTGCAGATCTGTCTTAGGTATCACGGCTTAACCTCATTGAAGTGTAGAGAGCGGACAACACGTTCGTCTTACTCAGAGCGGTGTCCGAACTCTATTTTCGTCGTTATGCGTGCTACTTTCATTGTGGCCAACTACGATTCGATACAAAATGCACGAAACCTGAAAGACACCCTCACTGATACATAGAGAGTAGTGTTTGTCTGCGGAATAATGGGAGTGCAAGGGTCTGTGGCATTGATATGGCTGTATGTAGCACCATTCTTCATGATGGAAGCGTAGCTCAGATGGTAGAGAGCTCGCTTAGCATGTAAGAGGTACTGGGATCGATACCCAGCGCCTCCAGAGTTTTTAACAAACCTACATGCGCACCTCGGCATGCATGTGGAATAATTCACAGCCAGCAGATGTGTCTAGGCAGATACAAGCGAACGATTAGCATCCACAATTGGCAAGCGTGCTGTTATTCGGGCGCAGGAAGCACCCTCCTCCCACTCCTGCACTTAATGTAGAAACAGTACAGGTGTTCCCATACGATTCTCAAGCCTACGTCGGAAAGACCTGCCTTGCGCCGAGTTCACGTAAATCCTACTTCACATTCCCATTCTTAGCGTGCGGTCGGCTGCTACTGGTGTTGCTAGTTGTGACTGCTGATAACAGATGCCGTAGCAATCAACTCATGGAGTGAGTTGTAAGTTTTGCGATAGTCTGTCTCAGACAAGCAAGCACAGGTGACATTGGTGCGGACACAGGAAGCTTGCAGCCCCTCGCTGCCTGCAGACACCGAGCAGAGACACTTGGTATGCGGCCTAAGCCGTAGGCGAAATGTGCTCATTCGCTTAGGCGCGACGTCGAAGTATAAATAAGGCTGTCACTAGCGTGAGCGTTGCGTGAGCGTCGTGTTAAGTCGGAAAAGTCGGCTGCATGGGTGAGTGCCAAGTTTGGGGAGCGTTTCGTAGTGTGCGCAGTGCAATGGAGATGCGGAAACTTGTTGTGGCCCAGTGTTTTGCAGTTGGACGACGAGAGTGGTACACAGTAGTAAAGCGCGAGGCACTGAGTTAGCATGAACAATGGAGTGCACAATGGGGCTCGAGATGTGCTTTTTACCTCAGGTGCTGTGTGATTGTCAACAAGGAGTGAAAACGGAGCAATTTGTGACCGCCCTTTCAAATTAAGACGGTAAAACCAGACGGAATTTGCATTCGTAATAGCAGAGCATCGAAAGTACTTGGAACTCTTGTGTATATGAACGTGTCCGCGCCATTGTACTCTGGTCCCTTCACCGCAACAAACCAACCAACCATCGTGTCCGTGCACATCAGAGCCGCAAAGAATGGAGAATAGCGCAGCTTAGTCGTGCATGGGAGCGTAGCTCAGATGGTAGAGCGTTCGCGTTTCATGTGAGAGGTCCCGGGATCAAGCTCTGGTGCCTCCATGTTTTGTGGTCAGTGCATGGTAAGTGTTGGTCGCGGCGAACCTAAAGGCACGCAAGATGTTGCAAAGGCAGCGTCACAGACTGATATGACTGATATGACGTAAGGAGAGCAAGATGTATGTGTGGGGACCGGCTGTTATCGAGGTGTCATCGAGTGCAGATCTGTCTTAGGTATCACGGCTTAACCTCATTGAAGTGTAGAGAGCGGACAACACGTTCGTCTTACTCAAAGCGGTGTCCGAACTCTATTTTCGTCGTTATGCGTGCTACTTTCATTGTGGCCAACTACGATTCGATACAAAATGCACGAAACCTGAAAGACACCCTCACTGATACATAGAGAGTAGTGTTTGTCTGCGGAATAATGGGAGTGCAAGGGTCTGTGGCGTTGATATGGCTGTATGTAGCACCATTCTTCATGAGGGAAGCGTAGCTCAGATGGTAGAGAGCTCGCTTAGCATGCAAGAGGTACTGAGATCGATACCCAGCCCCTCCAGAATTTTTAACAAACCTACATGCGCACCTCGGCAAGCATGTGGAATAATTCACAGCCAGCAGATGTGTCTAGGCAGATACAAGCGAACGATTAGCATCCACAATTGGCAAGCGTGCTGTTATTCGGGCGCAGGAAGCACCCTCCTCCCACTCCTGCACTTAATGTAGAAACAGTACAGGTGTTCCCATACGATTCTCAAGCCTACGTAGGAAAGACCTGCCTTGCGCCGAGTTCACGTAAATCCTACTTCACATTCCCATTCTTAGCGTGCGGTCGGCTGCTACTGGTGTTGCTAGTTGTGACTGCTGATAACAGATGCCGTAGCAATCAACTCATGGAGTGAGTTGTAAGTTTTGCGATAGTCTCTCTCAGACAAGCAAGCACAGGTGACATTGGTGCGGACACAGGAAGCTTGCAGCCCCTCGCTGCCTGCAGACACCGAGCAGAGACACTTGGTGGGCGGCCTAAGCCGTAGGCGAAATGTGCTCATTCGCTTAGGCGCGACGTCGAAGTATAAATAAGGCTGTCACTAGCGTGAGCGTCGTGTTAAGTCGGAAAAGTC
Organism: Schistocerca gregaria; assembly: GCF_023897955.1. Lineage (NCBI taxonomy): Eukaryota > Metazoa > Arthropoda > Insecta > Orthoptera > Acrididae > Schistocerca > Schistocerca gregaria. Next base: position 48,962,409 of record NC_064927.1, read on the forward strand.
GGCTGCATAGGTGAGTGCCAAGTTTGGGGAGCGTTTCGTAGTGTGCGCAGTGCAATGGAGACGCGGAAACTTGTTGTGGCCCAGTGTCTTGCAGTTGGACGACAAGAGTGGTACACAGTAGTAAAGCGCGAGGCACTGAGTTAGCATGAACAATGGAGTGCACAATGGGGCTCGAGATGTGCTTGTTACCTCAGGTGCTGTGTGATTGTCAACAAGGAGTGAAAACGGAGCAATTTGTGACCGCCCTTTCAATTTAAGACGGTAAAACCAGACGGAATTTGCATTCGTAATAGCAGAACATCGGAAGTACTTGGAACTCTTGTGTATATGAACGTGTCCGCGCCATTGTACTCTGGTCCCTTCACCGCAACAAACCAACCAACCATCGTGTCCGTGCACATCAGAGTCGCAAAGAATGGAGAATAGCGCAGCTTAGTCGTGCAGGGGAGCGTAGCTCAGGTGGTAGAGCGTTCGCTTTTCATGTGAGAGGTCCCGGGTTCAAGCTCTGGTGCCTCCAGGTTTTGTGGTCAGTGCATGGTAAGTGTTGGTCGCGGCGAACCTAAAGGCACGCAAGATGTTGCAAAGGCAGCGTCACAGACTGATATGATGTGTACTGACGTAAGGAGAGCAAGATGTATGTGTGAGGACCGGCTGTTATCGAGGTGTCATCGAGTGCAGATCTGTCTTAGGTATCACGGCTTAACCTCATTGAAGTGTAGAGAGCGGACAACACGTTCGTCTTACTCAGAGCGGTGTCCGAACTCTATTTTCGTCGTTATGCGTGCTACTTTCATTGTGGCCAACTACGATTCGATACAAAATGCACGAAACCTGAAAGACACCCTCACTGATACATAGAGAGTAGTGTTTGTCTGCGGAATAATGGGAGTGCAAGGGTCTGTGGCATTGATATGGCTGTATGTAGCACCATTCTTCATGATGGAAGCGTAGCTCAGATGGTAGAGAGCTCGCTTAGCATGTAAGAGGTACTGGGATCGATACCCAGCGCCTCCAGAGTTTTTAACAAACCTACATGCGCACCTCGGCATGCATGTGGAATAATTCACAGCCAGCAGATGTGTCTAGGCAGATACAAGCGAACGATTAGCATCCACAATTGGCAAGCGTGCTGTTATTCGGGCGCAGGAAGCACCCTCCTCCCACTCCTGCACTTAATGTAGAAACAGTACAGGTGTTCCCATACGATTCTCAAGCCTACGTCGGAAAGACCTGCCTTGCGCCGAGTTCACGTAAATCCTACTTCACATTCCCATTCTTAGCGTGCGGTCGGCTGCTACTGGTGTTGCTAGTTGTGACTGCTGATAACAGATGCCGTAGCAATCAACTCATGGAGTGAGTTGTAAGTTTTGCGATAGTCTGTCTCAGACAAGCAAGCACAGGTGACATTGGTGCGGACACAGGAAGCTTGCAGCCCCTCGCTGCCTGCAGACACCGAGCAGAGACACTTGGTGGGCGGCCTAAGCCGTAGGCGAAATGTGCTCATTCGCTTAGGCGCGACGTCGAAGTATAAATAAGGCTGTCACTAGCGTGAGCGTTGCGTGAGCGTCGTGTTAAGTAAGAGAAGTCGGCTGCATGGGTGAGTGCCAAGTTTGGGGATCGTTTCGTAGTGTGCGCAGTGCAATGGAGACGCGGAAACTTGTTGTGGCCCAGTGTCTTGCAGTTGGACGACAAGAGTGGTACACAGTAGTAAAGCGCGAGGCACTGAGTTAGCATGAACAATGGAGTGCACAATGGGGCTCGAGATGTGCTTGTTACCTCAGGTGCTGTGTGATTGTCAACAAGGAGTGAAAACGGAGCAATTTGTGACCGCCCTTTCAATTTAAGACGGTAAAACCAGACGGAATTTGCATTCGTAATAGCAGAGCATCGGAAGTACTTGGAACTCTTGTGTATATGAACGTGTCCGCGCCATTGTACTCTGGTCCCTTCACCGCAACAAACCAACCAACCATCGTGTCCGTGCACATCAGAGTCGCAAAGAATGGAGAATAGCGCAGCTTAGTCGTGCAGGGGAGCGTAGCTCAGGTGGTAGAGCGTTCGCGTTTCATGTGAGAGGTCCCGGGTTCAAGCTCTGGTGCCTCCATCTTTTGTGGTCAGTGCATGGTAAGTGTCGGTCGCGGCGAACCTAAAGGCACGCAAGATGTTGCAAAGGCAGCGTCACAGACTGATATGACTGATATGACGTAAGGAGAGCAAGATGTATTTGTGGGGACCGGCTGTTATCGAGGTGTCATCGAGTGCAGATCTGTCTTAGGTATCACGGCTTAACCTCATTGAAGTGTAGAGAGCGGACAACACGTTCGTCTTACTCAGAGCGGTGTCCGAACTCTATTTTCGTCGTTATGCGTGCTACTTTCATTGTGGCCAACTACGATTCGATACAAAATGCACGAAACCTGAAAGACACCCTCACTGATACATAGAGAGTAGTGTTTGTCTGCGGAATAATGGGAGTGCAAGGGTCTGTGGCATTGATATGGCTGTATGTAGCACCATTCTTCATGATGGAAGCGTAGCTCAGATGGTAGAGAGCTCGCTTAGCATGTAAGAGGTACTGGGATCGATACCCAGCGCCTCCAGAGTTTTTAACAAACCTACATGCGCACCTCGGCATGCATGTGGAATAATTCACAGCCAGCAGATGTGTCTAGGCAGATACAAGCGAACGATTAGCATCCACAATTGGCAAGCGTGCTGTTATTCGGGCGCAGGAAGCACCCTCCTCCCACTCCTGCACTTAATGTAGAAACAGTACAGGTGTTCCCATACGATTCTCAAGCCTACGTCGGAAAGACCTGCCTTGCGCCGAGTTCACGTAAATCCTACTTCACATTCCCATTCTTAGCGTGCGGTCGGCTGCTACTGGTGTTGCTAGTTGTGACTGCTGATAACAGATGCCGTAGCAATCAACTCATGGAGTGAGTTGTAAGTTTTGCGATAGTCTGTCTCAGACAAGCAAGCACAGGTGACATTGGTGCGGACACAGGAAGCTTGCAGCCCCTCGCTGCCTGCAGACACCGAGCAGAGACACTTGGTATGCGGCCTAAGCCGTAGGCGAAATGTGCTCATTCGCTTTGGCGCGACGTCGAAGTATAAATAAGGCTGTCACTAGCGTGAGCGTTGCGTGAGCGTCGTGTTAAGTCGGAAAAGTCGGCTGCATGGGTGAGTGCCAAGTTTGGGGAGCGTTTCGTAGTGTGCGCAGTGCAATGGAGATGCGGAAACTTGTTGTGGCCCAGTGTTTTGCAGTTGGACGACGAGAGTGGTACACAGTAGTAAAGCGCGAGGCACTGAGTTAGCATGAACAATGGAGTGCACAATGGGGCTCGAGATGTGCTTGTTACCTCAGGTGCTGTGTGATTGTCAACAAGGAGTGAAAACGGAGCAATTTGTGACCGCCCTTTCAAATTAAGACGGTAAAACCAGACGGAATTTGCATTCGTAATAGCAGAGCATCGAAAGTACTTGGAACTCTTGTGTATATGAACGTGTCCGCGCCATTGTACTCTGGTCCCTTCACCGCAACAAACCAACCAACCATCGTGTCCGTGCACATCAGAGCCGCAAAGAATGGAGAATAGCGCAGCTTAGTCGTGCATGGGAGCGTAGCTCAGATGGTAGAGCGTTCGCGTTTCATGTGAGAGGTCCCGGGATCAAGCTCTGGTGCCTCCATGTTTTGTGGTCAGTGCATGGTAAGTGTTGGTCGCGGCGAACCTAAAGGCACGCAAGATGTTGCAAAGGCAGCGTCACAGACTGATATGACTGATATGACGTAAGGAGAGCAAGATGTATGTGTGGGGACCGGCTGTTATCGAGGTGTCATCGAGTGCAGATCTGTCTTAGGTATCACGGCTTAACCTCATTGAAGTGTAGAGAGCGGACAACACGTTCGTCTTACTCAGAGCGGTGTCCGAACTCTATTTTCGTCGTTATGCGTGCTACTTTCATTGTGGCCAACTACGATTCGATACAAAATGCACGAAACCTGAAAGACACCCTCACTGATACATAGAGAGTAGTGTTTGTCTGCGGAATAATGGGAGTGCAAGGGTCTGTGGCGTTGATATGGCTGTATGTAGCACCATTCTTCATGAGGGAAGCGTAGCTCAGATGGTAGAGAGCTCGCTTAGCATGCAAGAGGTACTGGGATCGATACCCAGCGCCTCCAGAATTTTTAACAAACCTACATGCGCACCTCGGCATGCATGTGGAATAATTCACAGCCAGCAGATGTGTCTAGGCAGATACAAGCGAACGATTAGCATCCACAATTGGCAAGCGTGCTGTTATTCGGGCGCAGGAAGCACCCTCCTCCCACTCCTGCACTTAATGTAGAAACAGTACAGGTGTTCCCATACGATTCTCAAGCCTACGTAGGAAAGACCTGCCTTGCGCCGAGTTCACGTAAATCCTACTTCACATTCCCATTCTTAGCGTGCGGTCGGCTGCTACTGGTGTTGCTAGTTGTGACTGCTGATAACAGATGCCGTAGCAATCAACTCATGGAGTGAGTTGTAAGTTTTGCGATAGTCTCTCTCAGACAAGCAAGCACAGGTGACATTGGTGCGGACACAGGAAGCTTGCAGCCCCTCGCTGCCTGCAGACACCGAGCAGAGACACTTGGTGGGCGGCCTAAGCCGTAGGGGAAATGTGCTCATTCGCTTAGGCGCGACGTCGAAGTATAAATAAGGCTGTCACTAGCGTGAGCGTTGCGTGAGCGTCGTGTTAAGTCGGAAAAGTCGGCTGCATAGGTGAGTGCCAAGTTTGGGGAGCGTTTCGTAGTGTGCGCAGTGCAATGGAGACGCGGAAACTTGTTGTGGCCCAGTGTCTTGCAGTTGGACGACAAGAGTGGTACACAGTAGTAAAGCGCGAGGCACTGAGTTAGCATGAACAATGGAGTGCACAATGGGGCTCGAGATGTGCTTGTTACCTCAGGTGCTGTGTGATTGTCAACAAGGAGTGAAAACGGAGCAATTTGTGACCGCCCTTTCAATTTAAGACGGTAAAACCAGACGGAATTTGCATTCGTAATAGCAGAACATCGGAAGTACTTGGAACTCTTGTGTATATGAACGTGTCCGCGCCATTGTACTCTGGTCCCTTCACCGCAACAAACCAACCAACCATCGTGTCCGTGCACATCAGAGTCGCAAAGAATGGAGAATAGCGCAGCTTAGTCGTGCATGGGAGCGTAGCTAAGTTGGTAGAGCGTTCGCTTTTCATATGAGAGGTCCCGGGTTCAAGCTCTGGTGCCTCCATGTTTTGTGGTCAGTGCATGGTAAGTGTCGGTCGCGGCGAACCTAAAGGCACGCAAGATGTTGCAAAGGCAGCGTCACAGACTGATATGACTGATATGACGTAAGGAGAGCAAGATGTATGTGTGGGGACCGGCTGTTATCGAGGTGTCATCGAGTGCCGATCTGTCTTAGGTATCACGGCTTAACCTCATTTAAGTGTAGAGAGCGGACAACACGTTCGCCTTACTCAGAGCGGTGTCCGAACTCTGTTTTCGTCGTTATGCGTGCTACTTTCATTGTGGCCAACTACGATTCGATACAAAATGCACAAAACCTGAAAGACACCCTCATTGATACATAGAGAGTAGTGTTTGTCTGCGGAATAATGGGAGTGCAAGGGTCTGTGGCGTTGATATGGCTGTATGTAGCACCATTCTTCATGAGGGAAGCGTAGCTCAGATAGTAGAGAGCTCGCTTAGCATGCAAGAGGTACTGGGATCTATACCCAGCGCCTCCAGAATTTTTAACAAACCTACATGCGCACCTCGGCATGCATGTGGAATAATTCACAGCCAGCAGATGTGTCTAGGCAGATTCAAGCGAACGATTAGCATCCACAATTGGCAAGCGTGCTGTTATTCGGGCGCAGGAAGCACCCTCCTCCCACTCCTGCACTTAATGTAGAAACAGTACAGGTGTTCCCATACGATTCTCAAGCCTACGTAGGAAAGACCTGCCTTGCGCCGAGTTCACGTAAATCCTACTTCACATTCCCATTCTTAGCGTGCGGTCGGCTGCTACTGGTGTTGCTAGTTGTGACTGCTGATAACAGATGCCGTAGCAATCAACTCATGGAGTGAGTTGTAAGTTTTGCGATAGTCTGTCTCAGACAAGCAAGCACAGGTGACATTGGTGCGGACACAGGAAGCTTGCAGCCCCTCGCTGCCTGCAGACACCGAGCAGAGACACTTGGTGGGCGGCCTAAGCCATAGGCGAAATGTGCTGATTCGCTTAGGCGCGACGTCGAAGTATAAATAAGGCTGTCACTAGCGTGAGCGTTGCGTGAGCGTCGTGTTAAGTCGGAAAAGTCGGCTGCATGGGTGAGTGCCAAGTTTGGGGAGCGTTTCGTAGTGTGCGCAGTGCAATGGAGACGCGGAAACTTGTTGTGGCCCAGTGTCTTGCAGTTGGACGACAAGAGTGGTACACAGTAGTAAAGCGCGAGGCACTGAGTTAGCATGAACAATGGAGTGCACAATGGGGCTCGAGATGTGCTTGTTACCTCAGGTGCTGTGTGATTGTCAACAAGGAGTGAAAACGGAGCAATTTGTGACCGCCCTTTCAATTTAAGACGGTAAAACCAGACGTAATTTGCATTCGTAATAGCAGAGCATCGGAAGTACTTGGAACTCTTGTGTATAAGAACGTGTCCGCGCCATTGTACTCTGGTCCCTTCACCGCAACAAACCAACCAATCATCGTGTCCGTGCACATCAGAGTCGCAAAGAATGGAGAATAGCGCAGCTTAGTCGTGCATGGGAGCGTAGCTCAGTTGGTAGAGCGTTCGCGTTTCATGTGAGAGGTCCCGGGATCAAGCTCTGGTGCCTCCATGTTTTGTGGTCAGTGCATGGTAAGTGTTGGTCGCGGCGAACCTAAAGGCACGCAAGATGTTGCAAAGGCAGCGTCACAGACTGATATGACTGATATGACGTAAGGAGAGCAAGATGTATGTGTGGGGACCGGCTGTTATCGAGGTGTCATCGAGTGCAGATCTGTCTTAGGTATCACGGCTTAACCTCATTGAAGTGTAGAGAGCGGACAACACGTTCGTCTTACTCAGAGCGGTGTCCGAACTCTATTTTCGTCGTTATGCGTGCTACTTTCATTGTGGCCAACTACGATTCGATACAAAATGCACGAAACCTGAAAGACACCCTCACTGATACATAGAGAGTAGTGTTTGTCTGCGGAATAATGGGAGTGCAAGGGTCTGTGGCGTTGATATGGCTGTATGTAGCACCATTCTTCATGAGGGAAGCGTAGCTCAGATGGTAGAGAGCTCGCTTAGCATGCAAGAGGTACTGGGATCGATACCCAGCGCCTCCAGAATTTTTAACAAACCTACATGCGCACCTCGGCATGCATGTGGAATAATTCACAGCCAGCAGATGTGTCTAGGCAGATACAAGCGAACGATTAGCATCCACAATTGGCAAGCGTGCTGTTATTCGGGCGCAGGAAGCACCCTCCTCCCACTCCTGCACTTAATGTAGAAACAGTACAGGTGTTCCCATACGATTCTCAAGCCTACGTAGGAAAGACCTGCCTTGCGCCGAGTTCACGTAAATCCTACTTCACATTCCCATTCTTAGCGTGCGGTCGGCTGCTACTGGTGTTGCTAGTTGTGACTGCTGATAACAGATGCCGTAGCAATCAACTCATGGAGTGAGTTGTAAGTTTTGCGATAGTCTGTCTCAGACAAGCAAGCACAGGTGACATTGGTGCGGACACAGGAAGCTTGCAGCCCCTCGCTGCCTGCAGACACCGAGCAGAGACACTTGGTGGGCGGCCTAAGCCGTAGGGGAAATGTGCTCATTCGCTTAGGCGCGACGTCGAAGTATAAATAAGGCTGTCACTAGCGTGAGCGTTGCGTGAGCGTCGTGTTAAGTCGGAAAAGTCGGCTGCATAGGTGAGTGCCAAGTTTGGGGAGCGTTTCGTAGTGTGCGCAGTGCAATGGAGACGCGGAAACTTGTTGTGGCCCAGTGTCTTGCAGTTGGACGACAAGAGTGGTACACAGTAGTAAAGCGCGAGGCACTGAGTTAGCATGAACAATGGAGTGCACAATGGGGCTCGAGATGTGCTTGTTACCTCAGGTGCTGTGTGATTGTCAACAAGGAGTGAAAACGGAGCAATTTGTGACCGCCCTTTCAATTTAAGACGGTAAAACCAGACGGAATTTGCATTCGTAATAGCAGAACATCGGAAGTACTTGGAACTCTTGTGTATATGAACGTGTCCGCGCCATTGTACTCTGGTCCCTTCACCGCAACAAACCAACCAACCATCGTGTCCGTGCACATCAGAGTCGCAAAGAATGGAGAATAGCGCAGCTTAGTCGTGCATGGGAGCGTAGCTAAGTTGGTAGAGCGTTCGCTTTTCATATGAGAGGTCCCGGGTTCAAGCTCTGGTGCCTCCATGTTTTGTGGTCAGTGCATGGTAAGTGTCGGTCGCGGCGAACCTAAAGGCACGCAAGATGTTGCAAAGGCAGCGTCACAGACTGATATGACTGATATGACGTAAGGAGAGCAAGATGTATGTGTGGGGACCGGCTGTTATCGAGGTGTCATCGAGTGCCGATCTGTCTTAGGTATCACGGCTTAACCTCATTTAAGTGTAGAGAGCGGACAACACGTTCGCCTTACTCAGAGCGGTGTCCGAACTCTGTTTTCGTCGTTATGCGTGCTACTTTCATTGTGGCCAACTACGATTCGATACAAAATGCACAAAACCTGAAAGACACCCTCATTGATACATAGAGAGTAGTGTTTGTCTGCGGAATAATGGGAGTGCAAGGGTCTGTGGCGTTGATATGGCTGTATGTAGCACCATTCTTCATGAGGGAAGCGTAGCTCAGATAGTAGAGAGCTCGCTTAGCATGCAAGAGGTACTGGGATCTATACCCAGCGCCTCCAGAATTTTTAACAAACCTACATGCGCACCTCGGCATGCATGTGGAATAATTCACAGCCAGCAGATGTGTCTAGGCAGATTCAAGCGAACGATTAGCATCCACAATTGGCAAGCGTGCTGTTATTTGGGCGCAGGAAGCACCCTCCTCCCACTCCTGCACTTAATGTAGAAACAGTACAGGTGTTCCCATACGATTCTCAAGCCTACGTAGGAAAGACCTGCCTTGCGCCGAGTTCACGTAAATCCTACTTCACATTCCCATTCTTAGCGTGCGGTCGGCTGCTACTGGTGTTGCTAGTTGTGACTGCTGATAACAGATGCCGTAGCAATCAACTCATGGAGTGAGTTGTAAGTTTTGCGATAGTCTGTCTCAGACAAGCAAGCACAGGTGACATTGGTGCGGACACAGGAAGCTTGCAGCCCCTCGCTGCCTGCAGACACCGAGCAGAGACACTTGGTGGGCGGCCTAAGCCATAGGCGAAATGTGCTGATTCGCTTAGGCGCGACGTCGAAGTATAAATAAGGCTGTCACTAGCGTGAGCGTTGCGTGAGCGTCGTGTTAAGTCGGAAAAGTCGGCTGCATGGGTGAGTGCCAAGTTTGGGGAGCGTTTCGTAGTGTGCGCAGTGCAATGGAGACGCGGAAACTTGTTGTGGCCCAGTGTCTTGCAGTTGGACGACAAGAGTGGTACACAGTAGTAAAGCGCGAGGCACTGAGTTAGCATGAACAATGGAGTGCACAATAGGGCTCGAGATGTGCTTGTTACCTCAGGTGCTGTGTGATTGTCAACAAGGAGTGAAAACGGAGCAATTTGTGACCGCCCTTTCAATTTAAGACGGTAAAACCAGACGTAATTTGCATTCGTAATAGCAGAGCATCGGAAGTACTTGGAACTCTTGTGTATAAGAACGTGTCCGCGCCATTGTACTCTGGTCCCTTCACCGCAACAAACCAACCAATCATCGTGTCCGTGCACATCAGAGTCGCAAAGAATGGAGAATAGCGCAGCTTAGTCGTGCATGGGAGCGTAGCTCAGTTGGTAGAGCGTTCGCGGTTCATGTGAGAGGTCCCGGGATCAAGCTCTGGTGCCTCCATGTTTTGTGGTCAGTGCATGGTAAGTGTTGGTCGCGGCGAACCTAAAGGCACGCAAGATGTTGCAAAGGCAGCGTCACAGACTGATATGACTGATATGACGTAAGGAGAGCAAGATGTATGTGTGGGGACCGGCTGTTATCGAGGTGTCATTGAGTGCAGATCTGTCTTAGGTATCACGGCTTAACCTCATTGAAGTGTAGAGAGCGGACAACACGTTCGTCTTACTCAGAGCGGTGTCCGAACTCTATTTTCGTCGTTATGCGTGCTACTTTCATTGTGGCCAACTACGATTCGATACAAAATGCACGAAACCTGAAAGACACCCTCACTGATACATAGAGAGTAGTGTTTGTCTGCGGAATAATGGGAGTGCAAGGGTCTGTGGCGTTGATATGGCTGTATGTAGCACCATTCTTCATGAGGGAAGCGTAGCTCAGATGGTAGAGAGCTCGCTTAGCATGCAAGAGGTACTGGGATCGATACCCAGCGCCTCCAGAATTTTTAACAAACCTACATGCGCACCTCGGCATGCATGTGGAATAATTCACAGCCAGCAGATGTGTCTAGGCAGATACAAGCGAACGATTAGCATCCACAATTGGCAAGCGTGCTGTTATTCGGGCGCAGGAAGCACCCTCCTCCCACTCCTGCACTTAATGTAGAAACAGTACAGGTGTTCCCATACGATTCTCAAGCCTACGTAGGAAAGACCTGCCTTGCGCCGAGTTCACGTAAATCCTACTTCACATTCCCATTCTTAGCGTGCGGTCGGCTGCTACTGGTGTTGCTAGTTGTGACTGCTGATAACAGATGCCGTAGCAATCAACTCATGGAGTGAGTTGTAAGTTTTGCGATAGTCTGTCTCAGACAAGCAAGCACAGGTGACATTGGTGCGGACACAGGAAGCTTGCAGCCCCTCGCTGCCTGCAGACACCGAGCAGAGACACTTGGTGGGCGGCCTAAGCCGTAGGGGAAATGTGCTCATTCGCTTAGGCGCGACGTCGAAGTATAAATAAGGCTGTCACTAGCGTGAGCGTTGCGTGAGCGTCGTGTTAAGTCGGAAAAGTCGGCTGCATAGGTGAGTGCCAAGTTTGGGGAGCGTTTCGTAGTGTGCGCAGTGCAATGGAGACGCGGAAACTTGTTGTGGCCCAGTGTCTTGCAGTTGGACGACAAGAGTGGTACACAGTAGTAAAGCGCGAGGCACTGAGTTAGCATGAACAATGGAGTGCACAATGGGGCTCGAGATGTGCTTGTTACCTCAGGTGCTGTGTGGTTGTCAACAAGGAGTGAAAACGGAGCAATTTATTACTGCCCTTTCAATTTAGGACGTTAAAAACAGACGGAATTTGCATTCGTAACACCAGAGCGTCGGAAGTACTTGGAACTCTTGTGTATATGAACGTGTCCGCGCCATTTTACTCTGGTGCAAGAGGTACTGGGATCGATACCCAGCGCCTCCAGAAATTTTAACACACCTACGTGCGCACCTCGGCATGCATGTCAAATAATTCACAGCCAGCAGATGTGTCTAGGCAGATACAAGCGAACGATTAGCATCCACAATTGGCAAGCGTGCTGTTAGTCGTGCGCAGGAAGCCCCCTCCTCCCACTCCTGCACTTAATGTAGAAACAGTACAGGTGTTCCCATACGATTCTCAAGCCTACGTCGGAAAACCTGCCTTGCGCCGAGTTCACGTAAATCCCACTGCACAGTCCTATTCATAGCGTGCGGTCGGCTGCTACTGGTGTTGCTAGTTGTGACTGCTGATAACAGATGCCGTAGCAATCAACTCATGGAGTGAGTTGTGTGTTTTGCGATAGTCTGTGTCTGACAAGCAAGCACAGGTGACATAGGTGCGATCATAGGAAGCTTGCAGCCCCTCGCTGCCTGCAGACACTAGGTGGGCGGCCTAAGCCGTAGGCGAAATGTGCTCATTCGCTTTGGCGCGACGTCGAAGTATAAATAAGGCTGTCACTAGCGTGAACGTTGCGTGAGCGTCGTGTTAAGTCGGAAACGTCGGCTGCATGCGTGAGTGCCAAGTTTGGGGAGCGTCTCGTAGTGTGCGCAGTGCAATGGAGACGCGGAAACTTGTTGTGGCCCAGGGTTTTGCAGTTGGACGACAAGAGTGGTACACAGTAGTAAAGCGCGAGGCACTGAGTTAGTATGAACAATGGAGTGCCAAATGGGGCTCGAGATGTGCTTGTTACCTCAGGTGCTATGTGATTGTCAACAAGGAGTGAAAACAGAGCAATTTGTTACTGCCCTTTCTATTTAAGACGTTAAAAACAGACGGAATTTGCATTCGTAATACCAGAGCATCGGAAGTACTTGGAACTCTTGTGTATATGAACGTGTCAACGCCATTGTACTCTGGTCCCTTCACCGCTACAAACCAACCAACCATCGTGTCCGTGCACGTCATAGTCGCAAAGAATGGAGAATAGCGCAGCTTAGGCTTGCATGGGAGCGTAGCTCCGTTGGTAGAGCGTTCACTTTGCATGTGAGAGGTCCCTGGTTCAAGCTCCGGCACCTCCATGTTTTGTGGTCAGTGCATGGTAAGTGTTGGTCGCGGTGAACCTAAAGGCACGCAAGATGTTGCAAAGGCAGCGTCACAGACTGATATGATGTATACTGACGTAAGGAGAGCAAGATGTATGTGTGGGGACCGGCTGTTATCGAGGTGTCATCGAGTGCAGATCTGTCTTAGGTATCACGGCTTAAACTCATTGAAGGGTAGAGAGCGGACAAGACGTTCGTCTTACTCAGAGCGGTGTCCGAACTCTAATTTCGTCGTTATGCGTGCCACTTTCATTGTGGCGAACTACGATTCGATACAAAATGCACGAAACCTGAAAGACACCCTCACTGATACATAGAGAGTAGAGTTTGTCTGCGGAATTATGGGAGTGCAAGGGTCTGTGGCGTTGATATGGCAGTATGTAGCACCATTCATCATGGGGGAAGCGTAGCTCAGATGGTAGAGAGCTCGCTTAGCATGCCAGAGGTACTGGGATCGATACCCAGCGCCTCCAGAAATTTTAACACACCTACGTGCGCACCTCGGCGTGCATGTCGAATAATTCACAGCCAACAGATGTGCCTAGGCAGATACAAGTGAACGATTAGCATCCACAATTGGCAAGCGTGCTGTTATTCGTGCGCAGGAAGCACCCTCCTCCCACTCCTGCACTTAATGTAGAAACAGTAAAGATGTTCCCATACGATTCTGAAGCCTACGTAGGAAAGACCTGCCTTGCGCCGAGTTCACGTAAATCCTACTTCACATTCCCATTCTTAGCGTGCGGTCGGCTGCTACTGGTGTTGCCAGTTGTGACTGCTGATAACAGATGCCGTAGCAATCAACTCATGCAGTGAGTTGTATGTTTTGCGATAGTCTGTCTCTGACAAGCAAGCACAGGTGACATTGGTGCGGACACAGGAAGCTTGCAGCCCCTCGCTGCCTGCAGACACCGAGCAGCGACACTAGGTGGGCGACCTAAGCCGTAGGCGAAATGTGCTCATTCGCTTAGGCGCGACGTCGAAGTATAAATAAGGCTGTCACTAGCGTGAGCGTTGCGTGAGCGTCGTGTTAAGTCGGAAAAGTCGGCTGCATAGGTGAGTGCCAAGTTTGGGGAGCGTTTCGTAGTGTGCGCAGTGCAATGGAGACGCGGAAACTTGTTGTGGCCCAGTGTCTTGCAGTTGGACGACAAGAGTGGTACACAGTAGTAAAGCGCGAGGCACTGAGTTAGCATGAACAATGGAGTGCACAATGGGGCTCGAGATGTGCTTGTTACCTCAGGTGCTGTGTGGTTGTCAACAAGGAGTGAAAACGGAGCAATTTATTACTGCCCTTTCAATTTAGGACGTTAAAAACAGACGGAATTTGCATTCGTAACACCAGAGCGTCGGAAGTACTTGGAACTCTTGTGTATATGAACGTGTCCGCGCCATTTTACTCTGGTGCAAGAGGTACTGGGATCGATACCCAGCGCCTCCAGAAATTTTAACACACCTACGTGCGCACCTCGGCATGCATGTCAAATAATTCACAGCCAGCAGATGTGTCTAGGCAGATACAAGCGAACGATTAGCATCCACAATTGGCAAGCGTGCTGTTAGTCGTGCGCAGGAAGCCCCCTCCTCCCACTCCTGCACTTAATGTAGAAACAGTACAGGTGTTCCCATACGATTCTCAAGCCTACGTCGGAAAACCTGCCTTGCGCCGAGTTCACGTAAATCCCACTGCACAGTCCTATTCATAGCGTGCGGTCGGCTGCTACTGGTGTTGCTAGTTGTGACTGCTGATAACAGATGCCGTAGCAATCAACTCATGGAGTGAGTTGTGTGTTTTGCGATAGTCTGTGTCTGACAAGCAAGCACAGGTGACATAGGTGCGATCATAGGAAGCTTGCAGCCCCTCGCTGCCTGCAGACACTAGGTGGGCGGCCTAAGCCGTAGGCGAAATGTGCTCATTCGCTTTGGCGCGACGTCGAAGTATAAATAAGGCTGTCACTAGCGTGAACGTTGCGTGAGCGTCGTGTTAAGTCGGAAACGTCGGCTGCATGCGTGAGTGCCAAGTTTGGGGAGCGTCTCGTAGTGTGCGCAGTGCAATGGAGACGCGGAAACTTGTTGTGGCCCAGGGTTTTGCAGTTGGACGACAAGAGTGGTACACAGTAGTAAAGCGCGAGGCACTGAGTTAGTATGAACAATGGAGTGCCAAATGGGGCTCGAGATGTGCTTGTTACCTCAGGTGCTATGTGATTGTCAACAAGGAGTGAAAACAGAGCAATTTGTTACTGCCCTTTCTATTTAAGACGTTAAAAACAGACGGAATTTGCATTCGTAATACCAGAGCATCGGAAGTACTTGGAACTCTTGTGTATATGAACGTGTCAACGCCATTGTACTCTGGTCCCTTCACCGCTACAAACCAACCAACCATCGTGTCCGTGCACGTCATAGTCGCAAAGAATGGAGAATAGCGCAGCTTAGGCTTGCATGGGAGCGTAGCTCCGTTGGTAGAGCGTTCACTTTGCATGTGAGAGGTCCCTGGTTCAAGCTCCGGCACCTCCATGTTTTGTGGTCAGTGCATGGTAAGTGTTGGTCGCGGTGAACCTAAAGGCACGCAAGATGTTGCAAAGGCAGCGTCACAGACTGATATGATGTATACTGACGTAAGGAGAGCAAGATGTATGTGTGGGGACCGGCTGTTATCGAGGTGTCATCGAGTGCAGATCTGTCTTAGGTATCACGGCTTAAACTCATTGAAGGGTAGAGAGCGGACAAGACGTTCGTCTTACTCAGAGCGGTGTCCGAACTCTAATTTCGTCGTTATGCGTGCCACTTTCATTGTGGCGAACTACGATTCGATACAAAATGCACGAAACCTGAAAGACACCCTCACTGATACATAGAGAGTAGAGTTTGTCTGCGGAATTATGGGAGTGCAAGGGTCTGTGGCGTTGATATGGCAGTATGTAGCACCATTCATCATGGGGGAAGCGTAGCTCAGATGGTAGAGAGCTCGCTTAGCATGCCAGAGGTACTGGGATCGATACCCAGCGCCTCCAGAAATTTTAACACACCTACGTGCGCACCTCGGCGTGCATGTCGAATAATTCACAGCCAGCAGATGTGCCTAGGCAGATACAAGTGAACGATTAGCATCCACAATTGGCAAGCGTGCTGTTATTCGTGCGCAGGAAGCACCCTCCTCCCACTCCTGCACTTAATGTAGAAACAGTAAAGATGTTCCCATACGATTCTGAAGCCTACGTAGGAAAGACCTGCCTTGCGCCGAGTTCACGTAAATCCTACTTCACATTCCCATTCTTAGCGTGCGGTCGGCTGCTACTGGTGTTGCCAGTTGTGACTGCTGATAACAGATGCCGTAGCAATCAACTCATGCAGTGAGTTGTATGTTTTGCGATAGTCTGTCTCTGACAAGCAAGCACAGGTGACATTGGTGCGGACACAGGAAGCTTGCAGCCCCTCGCTGCCTGCAGACACCGAGCAGCGACACTAGGTGGGCGACCTAAGCCGTAGGCGAAATGTGCTCATTCGCTTTGGCGCGACGTCGAAGTATAAATAAGGCTGTCACTAGCGTGAGCGTTGCGTGAGCGTCGTGTTAAGTCGGAAAAGTCAACTGCATGGGTGAGTGCCACGTTTGGGGAGCGTCTCGTAGTGTTATCAGTGCAATGGAGACGCGGAAAACTGTTGTGGTCCAGTGTTTTGCAGTTGGACGACAAGAGTGGTACACAGTAGTAAAGCGCGAGGCACTGAGTGGGCATGAACAATGGAGTGCACAATGGGGCTCGAGATGTGCTTGTTACCTCAGCTGCTGTGTGATTGTCAACAAGGAGTGAAAACGGAGCAATTTGTTACTGCCCTTTCAATTTAAGACGTTAAAGACAGACGGAATTTGCATTCGTAATACCAGAGCATCGGAAGTACTTGGAACTCTTGTGTATATGAACGTGTCCGCGCCTTTGTACTCTAGTCCCTTCACCGCTACAAACCAACCAACCATCGTGTCCGTGCACATCAGAGTCGCAAAGAATGGAGAATAGCGCAGCTTAGTCGTGCATGGGAGCGTAGCTCAGTTGGTAGAGCGTTCGCTTTTCATGTGAGAGGTCCCGGGTTCAAGCTCTGGTCCCTCCATGTTTTGTGGTCAGTGCATGGTAAGTGTTGGTCCTGGCGAACCTAAAGGCACGCAAGATGTTGCAAAGGCAGCGTCACAGACTGATATGACTGATATGACGTAACGAGAGCAAGATGTATGTATTGGGACCGGCTGTTATCGAGGTGTCATCGAGTGCAGATCCGTCTTAGGTATCACGGCTTAACCTCATTGAAGTGTAGAGAGCGGACAACACGTTCGTCTTACTCAGAGCGGTGTCCGAACTCTATTTTCCTCGTTATGCGTGCCACTTTCATTGTGGCCAACTACGATTCGATACAAAATGCACGAAACCTGAAAGACACCCTCACTGATACATAGAGAGTAGTGTTTGTCTGCGGAATAATGGTAGTGCAAGGGTCTGTGGCGTTGATATAGCTGTATGTAGCACCATTCTTCATGATGGAAGCGTAGCTCAGATGGTAGAGAGCTCGCTTAGCTTGCAAGAGGTACTGAGATCGATACCCAGCGCCTCCTGAATTTTCAACACACCTACATGCGCACCTCGGCATGCATGTGGGATAATTCACAGCCAGCAGATGTGTCTAGGCAGATACAAGCGAACCATTAGCATCCACAATTGGCAAGCGTGCTGTTATTCGGGCGCAGGAAGCACCCTCCTCCCACTCCTGCACTTAATGTAGAAACAGAACAGGTGTTCCCATACGATTCTCAAGCCTACGTGGGAAAGACCTGCCTTGCGCCGAGTTCACGTAAATCCTACTTCACATTCCCATTCTTAGCGTGAGGTCGGCTGCTACTGGTGTTGCTAGTTGTGACTGCTGATAACAGATGCCGTAGCAATCAACTCATGGAGTGAGTTGTATGTTTTGCGATAGTCTGTCTCTGACAAGCAAGCACAGGTGACATTGGTGCGGACACAGGAAGCTTGCAGCCCCTCGCTGCCTGCAGACACCGAGCAGCGACACTAGGTGGCCGGCCTAAGCCGTAGGCGAAATGTGCTCATTCGCTTTGGCGCGACGTCGAAGTATAAATAAGGCTGTCACTAGCGTGAGCCTTGCGTGAGCGTCGTGTTAAGTCGGAAAAGTCGGCTGCATGGGTGAGTGCCAAGTTTGGGGAGCGTTTCGTAGTGTGCGCAGTGCAATGGAGACGCGGAAACCTGTTGTGGCCCAGTGTTTTGCAGTTGGACGACAAGAGTTGTACACAGTAGTAAAGCGCGAGGCACTGAGTTAGCATGAACAATGGAGTGCACAATGGGGCTCGAGATGTGCTTGTTACCTCAGGTGCTGTGTGATTGTCAACAAGGAGTGAAAACGGAGCAATTTGTTACTGCCCTTTCTATTTAAGACGTTAAAAACAGACGGAATTTGCATTCGTAATACCAGAGCATCGGAAGTACTTGGAACTCTTGTGTATATGAACGTGTCCCCCCCATTGTACTCTGGTCCCTTCACCGCTACAAACCAACCAACCATCATGTCCGTGCACATCAGAGTCGCAAAGAATGGAGAATAGCGCAGCTTAGTCGTGCATGGGAGCGTAGCTCAGTTGGTAGAGCGTTCGCTTTTCATGTGAGAGGTCCCGGGTTCAAGCTCTGGTGCCTCCTTGTTTGTGGTCAGTGCATGGTAAGTGTTGGTCGCGGCGAACCTAAAGGCACGCAAGATGTTGCAAAGGCAGCGTCACAGACTGATATGACTGACATGACGTAAGGAGAGCAAGATGTATGTGTGGGGACCGGGTGTTATCAAGGTGTCATCGAGTGCAGATCTGTCTTAGGTATCACGGCTTAACCTCATTGAAGTGTAGAGAGTGGACAACACGTTCGTCTTACTCAGAGCGGTGACCGAACTCTATTTTCGTCGTTATGTTTGCCACTTTCATTGTGGCCAACTACGATTCGATACAAAATGCACGAAACCTGAAAGACACCCTCACTGATACATAGAGAGTAGTGTTTGTCTGCGGAATAATGGGAGTGCAAGGGTCTGTGGCGTTGATATGGCTGTATGTAGCACCATTCTTCATGAGGGAAGCGTAGCTCAGATGGTAGAGAGCTCGCTTAGCATGCAAGAGGTACTGAGATCGATACCCAGCGCCTCCTGAATTTTCAACACACCTACATGCGCACCTCGGCATGCATGTGGGATAATTCACAGCCAGCAGATGTTTCTAGGTAGATACAAGCGAACGAATAGCATCCACAATTGGCAAGCGTGCTGTTATTCGGGCGCAGGAAGCACCCACCTCCCACTCCTGCACTTAATGTAGAAACAGTACAGGTGTTCCCATACGATTCTCAAGCCTACGTAGGAAAGACCTGCCTTGCGCCGAGTTCACGTAAATCCTACTTCACAATCCCATTCTTAGCGTGCAGTCGGCTGCTACTGGTGTTGCTAGTTTTGACTGCTGATAACAGATGCCGTAGCAATCAACTCATGGATTGAGTTGTATGTTTTGCGATAGTCTGTCTCTGACAAGCAAGCACAGGTGACAATGGTGCGGACACAGGAAGCTTGCAGCCCCTCGCTGCCTGCAGACACCGAGCAGCGACACTAGGTGGGCGACCTAAGCCGTAGGCGAAATGTGCTCATTCGCTTTGGCGCGACGTCGAAGTATAAATAAGGCTGTCACTAGCGTGAGCGTTGCGTGAGCGTCTGTGTTAAGTCGGAAAAGTCAGCTGCATGGGTGAGTGCCAAGTTTGGGGAGCGTTTCGTAGTGTGCGCAGTGCAATGGAGACGTGGAAACCTGTTGTGGCCCAGTGTTTTGCAGTTGGACGACAAGAGTGGTACACAGTAGTAAAGCGCGAGGCACTGAGTTAGCATGAACAATGGAGTGCACAATGGGGCTCGAGATGTGCTTGTTACCTCAGGTGCTGTGTGATTGTCAACAAGGAGTGATAACGGAGCAATTTGTGACCGCCCTTTCCATTTAAGACGTTAAAAACAGACAGAATTTGCATTCGTAATACCAGATCATCGGAAGTACTTGGAACTCTTGTGTATATGAACGTGTCCGCGCCATTGTACTCTGGTCCCTTCACCGCTACAAACCAACAAACCATCGTGTCCGTGCACATCAGAGTCGCAAAGAATGGAGAATAGGGCAGCTTAGTCGTGCATGGGATCGTAGCTCAGGTGGTAGAGCGTTCGCTTTTCATGTGAGAGGTCCCGGGTTCAAGCTCTGGTGCCTCCATGTTTTGTGGTCAGTGCATGGTAAGTGTTGGTCGCGGCGAACCTAAAGGCACGCAAGATGTTGCAAAGGCAGCGTCACAGACTGATATGACTGATATGACGTAACGAGAGCAAGATGTATGTGTGGGGACCGGCTGTTATCGAGGTGTCATCGAGTGCAGATCTGTCTTAGGTATCACGGCTTAACCTCATTGAAGTGTAGAGAGCGGACAACACGTTCGTCTTACTCAGAGCGGTGTCCGAACTCTATTTTCGTCGTTATGCGTGCCACTTTCATTGTGGCCAACTACGATTCGATTCAAAATGCACGAAACCTGAAAGACACCCTCACTGATATATAGAGAGTTGGGTTTGTCTGCGGAATAATGGGAGTGCAAGGTCTGTGGCGTTGATATGGCTGTATGTAGCACCATTCGTCATGGGGGAAGCGTAGCTCAGATGGTAGAGAGCTCGCTTAGCATGCAAGAGGTACTGAGATCGATACCTAGCGCCTCCAGAATTTTCAACATGCCTACATGCGCACCTCGGCATGCATGTGGGATAATTCACAGCCAGCAGATGTGTCTAGGCAGATACAAGCGAACGATTAGCATCCACAATTGGCAAGCGTGCTGTTATTCGTGCACAGGAAGCACCCACCTCCCACTCCTGCACTTAATGTAGAAACAGTACAGGTGTTCCCATACGATTCTCAAGCCTACGTAGGAAAGACCTGCCTTGCGCCGAGTTCACGTAAATCCCAGTGCACATTCCCATTCTTAGCGTGCGGTCGGCTGCTACTGGTGTTGCTAGTTGTGACTGCTGATAATAGATGCCGTAGCAATCAACACATGGAGTGAGTTGTATGTTTTGCGATAGTCTGTCTCTGACAAGCAAGCACAGGTGACATTGGTGCGGACACAGGAAGCTTGCAGCCCCTCGCTGCCTGCAGACGCCGAGCAGCGACACTAGGTGGCCGGCCTAAACCGTAGGCGAAATGTGCTCATTCGCTTTGGCGCGACGTCGAAGTATAAATAAGGCTGTCACTAGCGTGAGCGTTGCATGAGCGTCTGTGTTAAGTCGGAAAAGTCGGCTGCATGGGTGAGAGCCAAGTTTGGGGAGCGTTTCGTAGTGTGCGCAGTGCAATGGAGACGCGGAAACCTGTTGTGGCCCAGTGTTTTGCAGTTGGACGACAAGAGTGGTACACAGTAGTAAAGCGCGAGGCACTGAGTTAGCATGAACAATGGAGTGCACAATGGGGCTCGAGATGTGCTTGTTACCTCAGGTGCTGTGTGATTGTCAACAAGGAGTGATAACGGAGCAATTTGTGACCGCCCTTTCAATTTAAGACGTTAAAGACAGACAGAATTTGCATTCGTAATACCAGAGCATCGGAAGTACTTGGAACTCTTGTGTATATGAATGTGTCCGCGCCATTGTACTCTGGTCCCTTCACCGCTACAAACCAACAAACCATCGTGTCCGTGCACATAAGAGTCGCAAAGAATGGAGAATAGCGCAGCTTAGTCGTGCATGGGAGCGTAGCTCAGGTGGTAGAGCGTTCGCTTTTCATGTGAGAGTTCCCGGGTTCAAGCTCTGGTGCCTCCATGTTTTGTGGTCAGTGCATGGTAAGTGTTAGTCGCGGCGAACCTAAAGGCACGCAAGATGTTGCAAAGGCAGCGTCACAGACTGATATGACTGATATGACGTAAGGAGAGCAAGATGTATGTGTGGGGACCGGCTGTTATCGAGGTGTCATCGAGTGCAGATCTGTCTTAGGTATCACGGCTTAACCTCATTGAAGTGTAGAGAGCGGACAACACGTTCGTCTTACTCAGAGCGGTGTCCGAACTCTATTTTCGTCGTTATGCGTGCCACTTTCATTGTGGCCAACTACGATTCGATTCAAAATGCACGAAACCTGAAAGACACCCTCACTGATATATAGAGAGTTGGGTTTGTCTGCGGAATAATGGGAGTGCAAGGGTCTGTGGCGTTGATATGGCTGTATGTAGCACCATTCGTCATGGGGGAAGCGTAACTCAGATGGTAGAGAGCTCGCTTAGCATGCAAGAGGTACTGGGATCGATACCTAGCGCCTCCAGAATTTTCAACATACCTACATGCGCACCTCGGCATGCATGTGGGATAGTTCACAGCCAGCAGATGTGTCTAGGTAGATACAAGCGAACGATTAGCATCCACAATTGGCAAGCGTGCTGTTATTCGAGCGCAGGAAGTCCGCTCCTCCCACTCCTTCACTTAATGTAGAAACAGTACAGGTGTTCCCATACGATTCTCAAGCCTACGTCGGAAAGACCTTCCTTGCGCCGAGTTCACGTAAATCCCAGTGCACATTCCCATTCTTAGCGTGCGGTCGGCTGCTACTGGTGTTGCTAGTTGTGACTGCTGATAATAGATGCCGTAGCAATCAACACATGGAGTGAGTTGTATGTTTTGCGATAGTCTGTCTCTGACAAGCAAGCACAGGTGACATTGGTGCGGACACAGGAAGCTTGCAGCCCCTCGCTGCCTGCAGACACCGAGCAGCGACACTAGGTGGGCGGCCTAAGCCGTAGGCGAAATGTGCTCATTCGCTTTGGCGCGACGTCGAAGTATAAATAAGGCTGTCACTAGCGTGAGCGTTGCATGAGCGTCGTGTTAAGTCGGAAAAGTCGGCTGCATTGGTGAGTGCCAACTTTGGGGAGCGTTTCGTAGTGTGCGCAGTGCAATGGAGATGCGGAAACTTGTTGTGGCCCAGTGTCTTGCAGTTGGACGACAAGAGTGGTACACAGTAGTAAAGCGCGAGGCACTGAGTTAGCATGAACAATGGAGTGCACAATGGGGCTCGAGATGTGCTTGTTACCTCAGGTGCTGTGTGATTGTCAACAAGGAGTGAAAACGGAGCAATTTGTGACCGCCCTTTCAAATTAAGACGGTAAAACCAGACGGAATTTGCATTCGTAATAGCAGAGCATCGGAAGTACTTGGAACTCTTGTGTATATGAACGTGTCCGCGCCATTGTACTCTGGTCCCTTCACCGCAACAAACCAACCAACCATCGTGTCCGTGCACATCAGAGTCGCAAAGAATGGAGAATAGCGCAGCTTAGTCGTGCATGGGAGCGTAGCTCAGGTGGTGGAGCGTTCGCGTTTCATGTGAGAGGTCCCGGGTTCAAGCTCTGGTGCCTCCATCTTTTGTGGTCAGTGCATGGTAAGTGTCGGTCGCGGCGAACCTAAAGGCACGCAAGATGTTGCAAAGGCAGCGTCACAGACTGATATGACTGATATGACGTAAGGAGAGCAAGATGTATGTGTGGGGACCGACTGTTATCGAGGTGTCATCGAGTGCAGATCTGTCTTAGGTATCACGGCTTAATCTCATTGAAGTGTAGAGAGCGGACAACACGTTCGTCTCACTCAGAGCGGTGTCCGAACTCTATTTTCGTCGTTATGCGTGCTACTTTCATTGTGGCCAACTACGATTCGATACAAAATGCACGAAACCTGAAAGACACCCTCACTGATACATAGAGAGTAGTGTTTGTCTGCGGAATAATGGGAGTGCAAGGGTCTGTGGCGTTGATATGGCTGTATGTAGCACCATTCTTCATGAGGGAAGCGTAGCTCAGATGGTAGAGAGCTCACTTAGCATGCAAGAGGTGCTGGGATCGATACCCAGCGCCTCCAGAATTTTTAACAAACCTACATGCGCACCTCGGCATGCATGTGGAATAATTCACAGCCAGCAGATGTGTCTAGGCAGATACAAGCGAACGATTAGCATCCACAATTGGCAAGCGTGCTGTTATTCGGGCGCAGGAAGCACCCTCCTCCCACTCCTGCACTTAATGAAGAAACAGTACAGGTGTTCCCATACGATTCTCAAGCCTACGTAGGAAAGACCTGCCTTTGCCGAGTTCACGTAAATCCTACTTCACATTCCCATTCTTAGCGTGCGGTCGGCTGCTACTGGTGTTGCTAGTTGTGACTGCTGATAACAGATGCCGTAGCAATCAACTCATGGAGTGAGTTGTAAGTTTTGCGATAGTCTGTCTCTGACAAGCAAGCACAGGTGACATTGGTGCGGACACAGGAAGCTTGCAGCCCCTCGCTGCCTGCAGACACCGAGCAGAGACACTTGGTGGGCGACCTAAGCCGTAGGCGAAATGTGCTCATTCGCTTAGGCGCGACGTCGAAGTATAAATAAGGCTGTCACTAGCGTGAGCGTCCATTCTTCGGCGGACCTCGGAAGAGTTCCGCCCTTCGATACCTTGCAGAGTACTGCTACGTATCGAAGTGTTAGGGCTTCGCAGAAGTCGCAGTCGCAGTCGCAGTCGCAGTTCCGGAACCGCCAGCAGCAGCAGCAGCAGCAGCAGCAGCAGTTTCCAGTGCCGCCAGTTTTGCAGTAGCAGTCGTCGCCGGACCCAGCCGCAGCTTCCGGACCCAGCCGCCGCCGCCGCCGCCGCCGCCGCAGCTTCCGGCCCCCGCCGCCGCCGCCGCCGCCGCCGCAGCTTCCGGCCCCCGCCGCCGCCGCCGCCGCCGCCGCCGCCAGGACCCAGTGCTTCGTCTTCCTCTCCTGCTTTCGTTGTCATCGCTATTCTCGTCTTCGTCTTTGCCTTCATCCTTTCGCTCCTCGACGTCTCTCATCTGTCATCTGTAATCTGTTCCTGACTTTGTCCCTTGTCTGTCCCCATTCTTCTTTTCTGTGTTTCCAGTTTTCCTTACTGCCATCATGACCACCCCCACCACCACCGCCACTACCACCGCCATCGTCTATACGACGCCCTCCCTCGCTGCCACTACTCTTACTTGGTGTGCTCAGTCGCCCCCGTCCTACTATATCCCGCCCCTCCTCACCCTTCCCACCCCAGCTCCCTTTGTCGCCCCATCCCCTGCTCCTTCTCCCCAAGCCTCCACACACGACCCCTTTCCCCCACTCCCCCACACCACTCATGCGGCCCCTGCCAGGGTTGTGTCTCGTCGGGCTACGACCCATGCCGCACCATCGCCGGCGCCAGCACCACCACCTGCAGCAGCGCCACAACCAGCAGCAGCACCAACAGCAGCACCAACAGCAGCACCAGCACCAGCACCGACACCGGGACCTGCCGCTTCCCGTCATCTCCCCGTCACTCCTGTGCCCCACACCTCCTCCCATCCTGTCCCCGCTGTTAAGCGTCCCAGTGGCACCCCCGCCTCCTCTGCACCCAAGAAGTCCCAGCATCTTCCCCCTCCCCCACCCCTAGATGCCATGGATGTCTCCCCTCCAGCCCCCTCTACTTCCTCTTCTACCTCCCCCTCCTACAAGTATCTCCTCTCCCGTCCTGATCCCTCTCTCCTGGAGGCCCGCAACCTGACCTTGCTCCTCCGCCAATACTTCCCTGCAGCCCCCATCTCCCTTCTTACCCCCCGTAGGGACTCTGTCTTGATCACCTCCCCAAGCCCTACCCTACACTCCGACATCCTCTCCCGAATTCCTCTCACCCGATTTGGACCTAATGCCTCCCTTGCCCCTGCTCCTTCCCCTTCCTCCCCCCGTCAACCCCAACCCCCACGTCGCCCGCCGACCCTCACCGCCGTGATCACTCGGCTTAGCCCGACGATCACGGAGGAAGAGGTGCTGGCGGAGTTGAAGGCCCACCCGTACCTGGAGGTGCGAGCTGTTCGCCGCATTTTCAACTCTGCGGGCCCCACTCGCCTTATGCGAGTTTTCTCCGAACACGCTCCCTCCATCGACCATCTCCTTAAGGAGGGTGCCCTCCTCTTCCACCGCCGGTATAAGGTTGACCCCTCCCGCTCCCCACCACAATCCATTCGCTGCCAGAGGTGTCTGCGTTATAACGCACACCCAACATCAGAGTGCCGCGAGGCCCCAGTCTGCCCGCATTGTAAGCAAGCGCACTTCCTCCGGCAGTGCCCCAACCTTCAGTCTCCTCCCTCCTGCAATACCTGCAACCTCCAACACCCTACCTACTCCCAGAAATGCAAGGCTCGACCTCCTCCATCCGCTCCTGAACTCACTGTTCCTCTCCGCCCTTTGGATGACCCCACCCCTCCTGGCAATTCCCTCCGTCCTCCCCCCACCGCAGAGGACATCATCAGGTTCGTCACAATAGTGCTCCAGAACGTCCATCCCTTTCAGCGTCCCCACACCCTCCACCAGATTTCCCTCGCTGCCCGTTCCGTGTTCCACCTCAACACCTACGCCACCTATTCCCACAACCAGGCCCATTTCACCTTCTCCCGTCTCGACACCCTCGTTTAAATTCCCATTATGGCACGACAGCACCGTATCCTGTTCAATAACATCCGCTCCCTTCCCACCAACAAGCACCTCCTTATGCATACCCTTACGACCCACCGTGTGGATGCCTTCCTTCTGAACGAAACCTTTCTTCAGCCCCACCACACCGTCCACACCTCGCCCTACCTCCTTCACCGGTCTGACAATCCACTCCAGATAGCGCGTGGCGGAGTTGCCATTGGCCACCACCGCCAGATCCCTGTCCGGCTCCAACCCCTCCTTCCTGACCCCACAGAACACTTGATCCTTAGTCTCTTCTTCCCCGGCCTTACCCTTACCTGTGCCACCATCTATGTCCGCCCCGCTGCACCTATTCCTTTCGACTTCCTTTCCCACATCGACCGTACCTTCTCCTCCTACGTGATCGCCGCCGACCTTAACATCCATAGTCGTTCTGCCGCCCAGTTACGGCGGTGGCATCGGTTCCTTGCCACCCTCCAAGGCGACGTCCTTCCAATTCCCCAACACACCCGCCCTGAATCCAATACCACTCCCGATGTCGTCCTAGCCTCCCCCACCCTGCTTGGCCGCATAGCGGTGGACGTCCTTGATCCCATTGGCAGTGACCATCTCCCTGTCCTCCTCACTGTATCAGACGGTCGTCGCCCCCGTCCCGACCCGCGCCATGACCCTCCCCCGAAATATGTCCATGACTACTCCCGTGCCAACTGGAATGCCTACCGGGACTCCCTTGCTCTCCAGGTCGATAGCCACCCCCTCACCTACCACCAACCTGATGACGTTACCCGTGCTGCCTCCTTTCTCCAGCAGACCTTGTCTGAGGCCGTGGAGGCCCACGTCCCTACCATTGCCATCCATCCGCACCGCCCCACCTTACCCCCACAGGCCGTCCTTCTCCTGCGTGAATCCCGCCGGCTCTACCGTGCCTTCCTTCACACACGTGACCAGGACACACTACGACGCCACCGGCAACTACAGCGACACATCAGGAACTTACTCACGGCAAAGAAACGCCGGGACTGGCGACAGACATGCACCCGTCTTAATGCCACCTTCCCTATCAACTCGTCCAAGTACTGGTCAGCCTTCCGCCGCCTTACCGGATCTAAACCCTCTCCCTACTACCCTCTCCTTCATGATGACCACCCCTTCCCTGATGCCCTTAGTAAGGCCAACCATTTCGCCTCCTACCTCTCCGATATCCTTACCATCCCTGACGATCCCCAGTTCGATTATTCCCTCTTTCCTGATGTCCGTGATCGAACTGATACCTCTGTCCCCCCGCTTGCTCCTGGCTTCCAGTACTTGGACAACATCACACACACAGAACTAAATACCCCAATCACCACTCAAGATATCATTGCTACACTTCGCCCTAAACGCAACACTGCTCCCGGTCATGATCGTGTTACTTACCGTCACCTCCGTGAAGCTCCTGCCTCCTTCCTCTCCACATTGGCCAGGCTCTACAATGTGGTCCTGTCCACCGGCTACTACCCCGACCTGTGGAAAACCTCCCGGATCCTGATGTTCCTCAAGCCCGACAAACCGCCTTCCGCTGTCTCCTCCTACCGTCCCATCAGCCTTACCTCGGTCTTCAGCAAGGTCCTGGAATCCATTCTTACCCGCCGCCTACACAAGCACCTTCACCAACACCGCCTCCTCCCCCCTACCCAATGTGGCTTTCGGCCGTCCTTCTCAGCCGATGACCTCCTCCTTCACCTCACTCACCTCCTCTCCGAACAACTCAATTCCCGTCGTTCCGCCATCTTCCTTTCCCTCGACCTCGAACGCGCCTATGACCGTGTGTGGCATTCCGGTCTCCTTTTCAAGCTCCAAACCTTTGCTCTTCCTCTCAACTATGTCCGTCTGGTCGCTTCCTTCCTTTCCCACCGTCCTTCCTATGTCACCATCCACAACACTGATTCCTACACCTTCTACCCCTCCGCCGGTGTGCCCCAAGGTTCCGTCCTTTCCCCTCTTCTCTACCTCCTTTACACGGCAGACATGCCTCCACCTGCACCTCCCCTACACCTTCTCCAGTACGCCGATGACACTGCCTTCCTTGCCCTCGCTCCCACCCTGCAACGCTCCCAGCACCTTCTCCAATCCTATCTTGACCGGTTCACCACTTGGTGTAACCAGTGGTTGCTCAAGGTCAATCCTTCCAAGACCCAGGCGATCATTGTAGGCAAAACCACTCGTTCCTTCCGTCTCCTTGATTTCTATCTTACTATTTATGGCCGTCCCATCACCCTCACACCTACTCTCAAGTACCTTGGTGTCACCCTCGACCGTCGCCTCTCCTGGAACCCACATCTCCGGACGATCCAAGCCAAGGCACGCTCCCGCCTCCGCCTCCTTAAGCTCCTTTCTGGCCGTACATGGGGTCTGGACCCTTCCACCATCCTCTACACCTACCAGTCCCTCATCCGTCCTATCCTTTGCTATGCTCATCCCGCCTGGATCTCTGCCCCTCCTACCTTCTACAAGTCCATTCAGATCCTAGAACGCCATGCGCTCCGCCTCGCCTATCGCATCCGTCTCCCTTCCCCCACGCGGATCCTCTATGACCTGATTCCCTTCCCGCACCTCCTCCTTTTCCTCGAACGGTTACGGATCCTCTACACCTCCCGCAAGCTTGATCCTCCACACCCTCTTGTCTCTCCCATCCTCTCCCACCCCAACCCGCTGCCGCGCCTGCATTCCTATATCCCACCTGCTCTCCATCTTTACACCCTCCACACCCTCTCCCTCGGTGGCTTCCGTCAACTCCCCCTCCCTGATGATGCCCTCCTCCCCTCCATCTACCCCTCCTACCAACTTTGAGCCTTACCTTCCCTCTCCTCTCCTTTTCCTGTGGGCACCCTCTCTCCCTTCTCTCCCTCCCTCCCCTCCCCTTTCTCCTTGGGCTTCCACTCCCCCTACCCTCCCCCTTCTCCTCCATCCCTCTCCTCCACTGGCATCTTCCCCTCCCCCTCTCTCTCCTCTTCCCCACACCTTTTCCCCTTGGCAGGCCACGACTCTGCTGTCTTCCATCAGTTACTTTCATCGTCCTACGCCGAAGACCATCGCATGTGTTTGTGCCTCGACTCTCCTGCAGTGTGTTTGTGTTTCGTCGTTTGTGCTCCGCTGGTTCACGTGTGGCCATCTGCCATCTGCGTTTGTGCACCGTGTTTCTCCGCTTTTATCCATTGTGCTACGCACGTGACCGACTCCGTTTTAACTCTGTTTTGTCTACTGTTTGTACCCCGCCGTCTTGATTGTTTTTATATCTCCCTCATCTCTGTTCTGTGTATACTCTGAGGCCGAAGAGCGGCATACTTGGTCCGCTGCCGGCCTACCTGTTTGTCACAGGTATTAAAATCACAATAAAGGAAAAAAAAAAAAAAAAAAAGCGTGAGCGTCGTGTTAAGTCGGAAAAGTCGGCTGCATGGGTGAGTGCCAAGTTTGGGGAGCGTTTCGTAGTGTGCGCAGTGCAATGGAGATGCGGAAACTTGTTGTGGCCCAGTGTCTTGCAGTTGGACGACAAGAGTGGTACACAGTAGTAAAGCGCGAGGCACTGAGTTAGCATGAACAATGGAGTGCACAATGGGGCTCGAGATGTGCTTGTTACCTCAGGTGCTGTGTGATTGTCAACAAGGAGTGAAAACGGAGCAATTTGTGACCGCCCTTTCAATTTAAGACGGTAAAACCAGACGGAATTTGCATTCGTAATACCAGAGCATCGGAAGTACTTGGAACTCTTGTGTATATGAACGTGTCCGCGCCATTGTACTCTGGTCCCTTCACCGCAACAAACCAACCAACCATCGTGTCCGTGCACATCAGAGTCGCAAAGAATGGAGAATAGCGCAGCTTAGTCGTGCATGGTAGCGTAGCTCAGGTGGTAGAGCGTTCGCTTTTCATGTGAGAGGTCCCGGGTTCAAGCTCTGGTGCCTCCATGTTTTGTGGTCAGTGCATGGTAAGTGTTGGTCGCGGCGAACCTAAAGGCAGCGTAACAGACTGATATGACTGATATGACGTAAGGAGAGCAAGATGTATGTGTGGTGACCGGCTGTTATCGAGGTGTCATCGAGTGCAGATCTGTCTTACGTATCACGGCTTAACCTCATTGAAGTGTAGAGAGCGGACAACACGTTCGTCTTACTCAGAGCGGTGTCCGAACTCTATTTTCGTCGTTATGCGTGCTACTTTCATTGTGGCCAACTACGATTCGATACAAAATGCACGAAACCTGAAAGACACCCTCACTGATACATAGAGAGTAGTGTTTGTCTGCGGAATAATGGGAGTGCAAGGGTCTGTGGCGTTGATATGGCTGTATGTAGCACCATTCTTCATGAGGGAAGCGTAGCTCAGATGGTAGAGAGCTCGCTTAGCATGCAAGAGGTACTGGGATCGATACCCAGCGCCTCCAGAATTTTTAACAAACCTACATGCGCACCTCGGCATGCATGTGGAATAATTCACAGCCAGCAGATGTGTCTAGGCAGATACAAGCGAACGATTAGCATCCACAATTGGCAAGCGTGCTGTTATTCGGGCGCAGGAAGCACCCTCCTCCCACTCCTGCACTTAATGTAGAAACAGTACAGGTGTTCCCATACGATTCTCAAGCCTACGTAGGAAAGACCTGCCTTGCGCCGAGTTCACGTAAATCCTACTTCACATTCCCATTCTTAGCGTGCGGTCGGCTGCTACTGGTGTTGCTAGTTGTGACTGCTGATAACAGATGCCGTAGCAATCAACTCATGGAGTGAGTTGTAAGTTTTGCGATAGTCTGTCTCAGACAAGCAAGCACAGGTGACATTGGTGCGGACACAGGAAGCTTGCAGCCCCTCGCTGCCTACAGACACCGAGCAGAGACACTTGGTGGGCGGCCTAAGCCGTAGGCGAAATGTGCTCATTCGCTTAGGCGCTACGTCGAAGTATAAATAAGGCTGTCACTAGCGTGAGCGTCGTGTTAAGTCGGAAAAGTCGGCTGCATGGGTGAGTGCCAAGTTTGGGGAGCGTTTCGTAGTGTGCGCAGTGCAATGGAGACGCGGAAACTTGTTGTGGCCCAGTGTCTTGCAGTTGGACGACTAGAGTTGTACACAGTAGTAAAGCGCGAGGCACTGAGTTAGCATGAACAATGGAGTGCACAATGGGGCTCGAGATGTGCTTGTTACCTCGGGTGCTGTGTGATTGTCAACAAGGAGTGAAAACGGAGCAATTTGTGACCGCCCTTTCAATTTAAGACGGTAAAACCAGACGGAATTTGCATTCGTAATAGCAGATCATCGGAAGTACTTGGAACTCTTGTGTATATGATCGTGTCCGCGCCATTGTACTCTGGTCCCTTCACCGCAACAAACCAACCAACCATCGTGTCCGTGCACATCAGAGTCGCAAAGAATGGAGAATAGCGCAGCTTAGTCGTGCATGGGAGCGTAGCTCAGGTGGTAGAGCGTTCGCGTTTCATGTGAGATGTCCCGGGTTGAAGCTCTGGTGCCTCCATGTTTTGTGGTCAGTGCATGGTAAGTGTCGGTCGCGGCGAACCTAAAGGCACGCAAGATGTTGCAAAGGCAGCGTCACAGACTGATATGACTGATATGACGTAAGGAGAGCAAGATGTATGTGTGAGGACCGGCTGTTATCGAGGTGTCATCGAGTGCAGATCTGTCTTAGGTATCACGGCTTAACCTCATTGAAGAGTAGAGAGCGGACAACACGTTTGCCTTACTCAGAGCGGTGTGCGAACTCTATTTTCGTCGTTATGCGTGCTACTTTCATTGTGGCCAACTACGATTCGATACAAAATGCACGAAACCTGAAAGACACCCTCACTGATACATAGAGAGTAGTGTTTGTCTGCGGAATAATGGGAGTGCAAGGGTCTGTGGCGTTGATATGGCTGTAAGTAGCACCATTCTTCATGAGGGAAGCGTAGCTCAGATGGTAGAGAGCTCGCTTAGCATGCAAGAGGTACTGGGAACGATACCCAGCGCCTCCAGAATTTTTAACAAACCTACATGCGCACCTCGGAATGCATGTGGAATAATTCACAGCCAGCAGATGTGTCTAGGCAGATACAAGCGAACGATTAGCATCCACAATTGGCAAGCGTGCTGTTATTCGGGCGCAGGAAGCACCCTCCTCCCACTCCTGCACTTAATGTAGAAACAGTACAGGTGTTCCCATACGATTCTCAAGCCTACGTAGGAAAGACCTGCCTTGCGCCGAGTTCACGTAAATCCTACTTCACATTCCCATTCTTAGCGTGCGGTCGGCTGCTACTGGTGTTGCTAGTTGTGACTGCTGATAACAGATGCCGTAGCAATCAACTCATGGAGTGAGTTGTAAGTTTTGCGATAGTCTGTCTCTGACAAGCAAGCGCAGGTGACATTGGTGCGGACACAGGAAGCTTGCAGCCCTCGCTGCCTGCAGACACCGAGCAGAGACACTTGGTGGGCGGCCTAAGCCGTAGGCGAAATGTGCTCATTCGCTTAGGCGCGACGTCGAAATATAAATAAGGCTGTCACTAGCGTGAGCGTCGTGTTAAGTCGGAAAAGTCGGCTGCATGGGTGAGTGCCAAGTTTGGGGAGCGTTTCGTAGTGTGCGCAGTGCAATGGAGACGCGGAAACTTGTTGTGGCCCAGTGTCTTGCAGTTGGACGACAAGAGTGGTACACAGTAGTAAAGCGCGAGGCACTGAGTTAGCATGAACAATGGAGTGCACAATGGGGCTCGAGATGTGCTTGTTACCTCAGGTGCTGTGTGATTGTCAACAAGGAGTGAAAACGGAGCAATTTGTGACCGCCCTTTCAATTTAAGACGGTAAAACCAGACGGAATTTGCATTCGTAATAGCAGATCATCGGAAGTACTTGGAACTCTTGTGTATATGATCGTGTCCGCGCCATTGTACTCTGGTCCCTTCACCGCAACAAACCAACCAACCATCGTGTCCGTGCACATCAGAGTCGCAAAGAATGGAGAATAGCGCAGCTTAGTCGTGCATGGGAGCGTATCTCAGGTGGTAGAGCGTTCGCGTTTCATGTGAGATGTCCCGCGTTGAAGCTCTGGTGCCCCCATGTTTTGTGGTCAGTGCATGGTAAGTGTCGGTCGCGGCGAACCTAAAGGCACGCAAGATGTTGCAAAGGCAGCGTCACAGACTGATATGACTGATATGACGTAAGGAGAGCAAGATGTATGTGTGAGGACCGGCTGTTATCGAGGTGTCATCGAGTGCAGATCTGTCTTAGGTATCACGGCTTAACCTCATTGAAGTGTAGAGAGCGGACAACACGTTCGCCTTACTCAGAGCGGTGTCCGAACTCTATTTTCGTCGTTATGCGTGCTACTTTCATTGTGGCCAACTACGATTCGATACAAAATGCACGAAACCTGAAAGACACCCTCACTGATACATAGAGAGTAGTGTTTGTCTGCGGAATAATGGGAGTGCAAGGGTCTGTGGCGTTGATATGGCTGTATGTAGCACCATTCTTCATGAGGGAAGCGTAGCTCAGATGGTAGAGAGCTCGCTTAGCATGCGAGAGGTACTGGGATCGATACCCAGCGCCTCCAGAATTTTTAACAAACCTACATGCGCACCTCGGCATGCATGTGGAATAATTCACAGCCAGCAGATGTGTCTAGGCAGATACAAGCGAACGATTAGCATCCACAATTGGCAAGCGTGCTGTTATTCGGGCGCAGGAAGCACCCTCCCCCCACTCCTGCACTTAATGTAGAAACAGTACAGGTGTTCCCATACGATTCTCAAGCCTACGTAGGAAAGACCTGCCTTGCGCCGAGTTCACGTAAATCCTACTTCACATTCCCATTCTTAGCGTGCGGTCGGCTGCTACTGGTGTTGCTAGTT
Organism: Schistocerca gregaria; assembly: GCF_023897955.1. Classification (NCBI taxonomy): domain Eukaryota; kingdom Metazoa; phylum Arthropoda; class Insecta; order Orthoptera; family Acrididae; genus Schistocerca; species Schistocerca gregaria. The sequence continues at coordinate 48,996,390 of NC_064927.1, forward strand.
GTGACTGCTGATAACAGATGCCGTAGCAATCAACTCATGGAGTGAGTTGTAAGTTTTGCGATAGTCTGTCTCTGACAAGCAAGCACAGGTGACATTGGTGCGGACACCGGAAGCTTGCAGCCCCTCGCTGCCTGCAGACACCGAGCAGAGACACTTGGTGGGCGGCCTAAGCCGTAGGCGAAATGTGCTCATTCGCTTAGGCGCGACGTCGAAGTATAAATAAGGCTGTCACTAGCGTGAGCGTCGTGTTAAGTCGGAAAAGTTGGCTGCATGGGTGAGTGCCAAGTTTGGGGAGCGTTTCGTAGTGTGCGCAGTGCAATGGAGACGCGGAAACTTGTTGTGGCCCAGTGTCTTGCAGTTGGACGACAAGAGTGGTACACAGTAGTAAAGCGCGAGGCACTGAGTTAGCATGAACAATGGAGTGCACAATGGGGCTCGAGATGTGCTTGTTACCTCAGGTGCTGTGTGATTGTCAACAAGGAGTGAAAACGGAGCAATTTGTGACCGCCCTTTCAATTAAAGAAGTTAAAAACAGACAGAATTTGCATTCGTAATAGCAGAGCATCGGAAGTACTTGGAACTCTTGTGTATATGAACGTGACCGCGCCATTGTACTCTGGTCCCTTCAACGCTACAAACCAACCAACCATCGTGTCCGTGCACATCAGAGTCGCAAAGAATGGAGAATAGCGCAGCTTAGTCGTGCATGGGAGCGTAGCTGAGGTGGTGGAGCGTTCGCGTTTCGTGTGAGGGGTCCCGGGTTCAAGCTCTGGTGCCTCCATGTTTTGTGGTCAGTGAATGGTAAGTGTCGGTCGCGGCGAACCTAAAGGCACGCAAGATGTTGCAAAGGCAGCGTCACAGACTGATATGACTGATATGACGTAAATAGAGCAAGATGTATGTGTGGGGACCGGCTGTTATCGAGGTGTCATCGAGTGCAGAACTGTCTTAGGTATCACGGCTTAACCTCATTGAAGTGTAGAGAGCGGACAACACGTTCGTCTTACTCAGAGCGGTGTCCGAACTCTATTTTCGTCGTTATGCGTGCTACTTTCATTGTGGTCATCTACGATTCGATACAAAATGCACGAAACCTGAAAGACTCCCTCACTGATACATAGAGAGTACCGAGCGAGGTGGCGCAGTGGTTAGCACACTGGACTCGCATTCGGGAGGACGACGGTTCAATCCCGTCTCCGGCCATCCTGATTTAGGTTTTCCGTGATTTCCCTAAATCGCTTCAGGCAAATGCCGGGATGGTTCCTTTGAAAGGGCACAGCCGATTTCCTTCCCAATCCTTCCCTAACCCGAGCTGGCGCTCCGTCTCTAATGACCTCGTTGTCGACGGGACGTTAAACACTAACCACCACCACATAGAGAGTAGTGTTTGTCTGCGGAATAATGGGAGTGCAAGGGTCTGTGGCGTTGATATGGCTGCATGCAGCACCATTCTTCATGGTGAAAGCGTAGCTCAGATGGTAGAGAGCTAGCTTAGCATTCAAGAGGTGCTAGGATCGATACCCAGCGCCTCCAGAAATTTTCACACACCTACATGCGCACCTCGGCATGCATGTGGAATAATTCACAGCCAGCAGATGTGTCTAGGCAGATACAAGCGAACGATTAGCATCCACAATTGGCAAGCGTGCTGTTATTCGGGCGCAGGAAGCACCCTCCTCCCACTCCTGCACTTAATGTAGAAACAGTACAGGTGTTCCCATACGATTCTCAAGCCTACGTAGGAAAGACCTGCCTTGTGCCGAGTTCACGTAAATCCTACTTCACATTCCCATTCTTAGCGTGCGGTCGGCTGCTACTGGTGTTGCTAGTTGTGACTGCTGATAACAGATGCCGTAGCAATCAACTCATGGAGTGAGTTGTAAGTTTTGCGATAGTCTGTCTCTGACAAGCAAGCACAGGTGACATTGGTGCGGACACAGGAAGCTTGCAGCCCCTCGCTGCCTGCAGACACCGAGCAGCGACACTAGGTGGGCGTCCTAAGCCGTAGGCGAAATGTGCTCATTCGCTTAGGCGCGACGTCGAAGTATAAATAAGGCTGTCACTAGCGTGAGCGTTGCGTGAGCGTCGTGTTAAGTCGGAAAAGTCGGCTGCATGGGTGAGTGCCAAGTTTGGGGAGCGTTTCGTAGTGTGCGCAGTGCAATGGAGACGCGGAAACTTGTTGTGGCCCAGTGTTTTGCAGTTGGACGACAAGAGTGGTACACAGTAGTAAAGCGCGAGGCACTGAGGCACTGAGCATGAACAATGGAGTGCACAATGGGGCTCGAGATGTTCTTGTTACCTCAGGTGCTGTGTGATTGTCAACAAGGAGTGAATACGGAGCAATTTGTGACCGCCCTTTCAATTTAAGACGTTAAAAACAGACAGAATTTGCATTCGTAATAGCAGAGCATCGGAAGTACTTGGAACTCTTGTGTATATGAACGTGTCCACGCCATTGTACTCTGGTCCCTTCACCGCAACAAACCAACCAACCATCGTGTCCGTGCACATCAGAGTCGCAAAGAATGGAGAATAGCGCAGCTTAGTCGTGCATGGGAGCGTAGCTCAGTTGGTAGAGCGTTCGCGTTTCATGTGAGAGGTCCCGGGATCAAGCTCTGGTGCCTCCATGTTTTGTGGTCAGTGCATGGTAAGTGTCGGTCGCGGCGAACCTAAAGGCACGCAAGATGTGGCAAAGGCAGCGTCACAGACTGATATGACTGATATGACGTAAGGAGAGCAAGATGTATGTGTGGGGACCGGCTGTTATCGAGGTGTCATCGAGTGCAGATCTGTCTTAGGTATCACGGCTTAACCTCATTGAAGTGTAGAGAGCGGACAACACGTTCGTTTTACTCAGAGCGGTGTCCGAACTCTATTTTCGTCGTTATGCCTGCTACTTTCATTGTGGCCAACTACGATTCGATACAAAATGCACGAAACCTGAAAGACTCCCTCACTGATACATAGAGAGTACCGAGCGAGGTGGCGCAGTGGTTAGCACACTGGACTCGCATTCGGGAGGACGACGGTTCAATCCCGTCTCCGGCCATCCTGATTTAGGTTTTCCGTGATTTCCCTAAATCGCTTCAGGCAAATGCCGGGATGGTTCCTTTGAAAGGGCACAGCCGATTTCCTTCCCAATCCTTCCCTAACCCGAGCTGGCGCTCCGTCTCTAATGACCTCGTTGTCGACGGGACGTTAAACACTAACCACCACCACATAGAGAGTAGTGTTTGTCTGCGGAATAATGGGAGTGCAAGGGTCTGTGGCGTTGATATGGCTGCATGCAGCACCATTCTTCATGGTGAAAGCGTAGCTCAGATGGTAGAGAGCTAGCTTAGCATTCAAGAGGTGCTAGGATCGATACCCAGCGCCTCCAGAAATTTTCACACACCTACATGCGCACCTCGGCATGCATGTGGAATAATTCACAGCCAGCAGATGTGTCTAGGCAGATACAAGCGAACGATTAGCATCCACAATTGGCAAGCGTGCTGTTATTCGGGCGCAGGAAGCACCCTCCTCCCACTCCTGCACTTAATGTAGAAACAGTACAGGTGTTCCCATACGATTCTCAAGCCTACGTAGGAAAGACCTGCCTTGCGCCGAGTTCACGTAAATCCTACTTCACATTCCCATTCTTAGCGTGCGGTCGGCTGCTACTGGTGTTGCTAGTTGTGACTGCTGATAACAGATGCCGTAGCAATCAACTCATGGAGTGAGTTGTAAGTTTTGCGATAGTCTGTCTCAGACAAGCAAGCACAGGTGACATTGGTGCGGACACAGGAAGCTTGCAGCCCCTCGCTGCCTGCAGACACCGAGCAGAGACACTTGGTGGGCGGCCTAAGCCGTAGGCGAAATGTGCTCATTCGCTTAGGCGCGACGTCGAAGTATAAATAAGGCTGTCACTAGCGTGAGCGTTGCGTGAGCGTCGTGTTAAGTCGGAAAAGTCGGCTGCATGGGTGAGTGCCAAGTTTGGGGAGCGTTTCGTAGTGTGCGCAGTGCAATGGAGACGCGGAAACTTGTTGTGGCCCAGTGTTTTGCAGTTGGACGACAAGAGTGGTACACAGTAGTAAAGCGCGAGGCACTGAGGCACTGAGCATGAACAATGGAGTGCACAATGGGGCTCGAGATGTTCTTGTTACCTCAGGTGCTGTGTGATTGTCAACAAGGAGTGAAAACGGAGCAATTTGTGACCGCCCTTTCAATTTAAGACGTTAAAAACAGACAGAATTTGCATTCGTAATAGCAGAGCATCGGAAGTACTTGGAACTCTTGTGTATATGAACGTGTCCACGCCATTGTACTCTGGTCCCTTCACCGCAACAAACCAACCAACCATCGTGTCCGTGCACATCAGAGTCGCAAAGAATGGAGAATAGCGCAGCTTAGTCGTGCATGGGAGCGTAGCTCAGTTGGTAGAGCGTTCGCGTTTCATGTGAGAGGTCCCGGGATCAAGCTCTGGTGCCTCCATGTTTTGTGGTCAGTGCATGGTAAGTGTCGGTCGCGGCGAACCTAAAGGCACGCAAGATGTGGCAAAGGCAGCGTCACAGACTGATATGACTGATATGACGTAAGGAGAGCAAGATGTATGTGTGGGGACCGGCTGTTATCGAGGTGTCATCGAGTGCAGATCTGTCTTAGGTATCACGGCTTAACCTCATTGAAGTGTAGAGAGCGGACAACACGTTCGTTTTACTCAGAGCGGTGTCCGAACTCTATTTTCGTCGTTATGCCTGCTACTTTCATTGTGGCCAACTACGATTCGATACAAAATGCACGAAACCTGAAAGACTCCCTCACTGATACATAGAGAGTACCGAGCGAGGTGGCGCAGTGGTTAGCACACTGGACTCGCATTCGGGAGGACGACGGTTCAATCCCGTCTCCGGCCATCCTGATTTAGGTTTTCCGTGATTTCCCTAAATCGCTTCAGGCAAATGCCGGGATGGTTCCTTTGAAAGGGCACAGCCGATTTCCTTCCCAATCCTTCCCTAACCCGAGCTGGCGCTCCGTCTCTAATGACCTCGTTGTCGACGGGACGTTAAACACTAACCACCACCACATAGAGAGTAGTGTTTGTCTGCGGAATAATGGGAGTGCAAGGGTCTGTGGCGTTGATATGGCTGCATGCAGCACCATTCTTCATGGTGAAAGCGTAGCTCAGATGGTAGAGAGCTAGCTTAGCATTCAAGAGGTGCTAGGATCGATACCCAGCGCCTCCAGAAATTTTCACACACCTACATGCGCACCTCGGCATGCATGTGGAATAATTCACAGCCAGCAGATGTGTCTAGGCAGATACAAGCGAACGATTAGCATCCACAATTGGCAAGCGTGCTGTTATTCGGGCGCAGGAAGCACCCTCCTCCCACTCCTGCACTTAATGTAGAAACAGTACAGGTGTTCCCATACGATTCTCAAGCCTACGTAGGAAAGACCTGCCTTGCGCCGAGTTCACGTAAATCCTACTTCACATTCCCATTCTTAGCGTGCGGTCGGCTGCTACTGGTGTTGCTAGTTGTGACTGCTGATAACAGATGCCGTAGCAATCAACTCATGGAGTGAGTTGTAAGTTTTGCGATAGTCTGTCTCAGACAAGCAAGCACAGGTGACATTGGTGCGGACACAGGAAGCTTGCAGCCCCTCGCTGCCTGCAGACACCGAGCAGAGACACTTGGTGGGCGGCCTAAGCCGTAGGCGAAATGTGCTCATTCGCTTAGGCGCGACGTCGAAGTATAAATAAGGCTGTCACTAGCGTGAGCGTTGCGTGAGCGTCGTGTTAAGTCGGAAAAGTCGGCTGCATGGGTGAGTGCCAAGTTTGGGGAGCGTTTCGTAGTGTGCGCAGTGCAATGGAGACGCGGAAACTTGTTGTGGCCCAGTGTTTTGCAGTTGGACGACAAGAGTGGTACACAGTAGTAAAGCGCGAGGCACTGAGGCACTGAGCATGAACAATGGAGTGCACAATGGGGCTCGAGATGTTCTTGTTACCTCAGGTGCTGTGTGATTGTCAACAAGGAGTGAAAACGGAGCAATTTGTGACCGCCCTTTCAATTTAAGACGTTAAAAACAGACAGAATTTGCATTCGTAATAGCAGAGCATCGGAAGTACTTGGAACTCTTGTGTATATGAACGTGTCCACGCCATTGTACTCTGGTCCCTTCACCGCAACAAACCAACCAACCATCGTGTCCGTGCACATCAGAGTCGCAAAGAATGGAGAATAGCGCAGCTTAGTCGTGCATGGGAGCGTAGCTCAGGTGGTAGAGCGTTCGCGTTTCATGTGAGATGTCCCGGGTTGAAGCTCTGGTGCCTCCATGTTTTGTGGTCAGTGCATGGTAAGTGTCGGTCGCGGCGAACCTAAAGGCACGCAAGATGTGGCAAAGGCAGCGTCACAGACTGATATGACTGATATGACGTAAGGAGAGCAAGATGTATGTGTGAGGACCGGCTGTTATCGAGGTGTCATCGAGTGCAGATCTGTCTTAGGTATCACGGCTTAACCTCATTGAAGTGTAGAGAGCGGACAACACGTTCGTTTTACTCAGAGCGGTATCCGAACTCTATTTTCGTCGTTATGCCTGCTACTTTCATTGTGGCCAACTACGATTCGATACAAAATGCACGAAACCTGAAAGACTCCCTCACTGATACATAGAGAGTACCGAGCGAGGTGGCGCAGTGGTTAGCACACTGGACTCGCATTCGGGAGGACGACGGTTCAATCCCGTCTCCGGCCATCCTGATTTAGGTTTTCCGTGATTTCCCTAAATCGCTTCAGGCAAATGCCGGGATGGTTCCTTTGAAAGGGCACAGCCGATTTCCTTCCCAATCCTTCCCTAACCCGAGCTGGCGCTCCGTCTCTAATGACCTCGTTGTCGACGGGACGTTAAACACTAACCACCACCACATAGAGAGTAGTGTTTGTCTGCGGAATAATGGGAGTGCAAGGGTCTGTGGCGTTGATATGGCTGCATGCAGCACCATTCTTCATGGTGAAAGCGTAGCTCAGATGGTAGAGAGCTAGCTTAGCATTCAAGAGGTGCTAGGATCGATACCCAGCGCCTCCAGAAATTTTCACACACCTACATGCGCACCTCGGCATGCATGTGGAATAATTCACAGCCAGCAGATGTGTCTAGGCAGATACAAGCGAACGATTAGCATCCACAATTGGCAAGCGTGCTGTTATTCGGGCGCAGGAAGCACCCTCCTCCCACTCCTGCACTTAATGTAGAAACAGTACAGGTGTTCCCATACGATTCTCAAGCCTACGTAGGAAAGACCTGCCTTGCGCCGAGTTCACGTAAATCCTACTTCACATTCCCATTCTTAGCGTGCGGTCGGCTGCTACTGGTGTTGCTAGTTGTGACTGCTGATAACAGATGCCGTAGCAATCAACTCATGGAGTGAGTTGTAAGTTTTGCGATAGTCTGTCTCAGACAAGCAAGCACAGGTGACATTGGTGCGGACACAGGAAGCTTGCAGCCCCTCGCTGCCTGCAGACACCGAGCAGAGACACTTGGTGGGCGGCCTAAGCCGTAGGCGAAATGTGCTCATTCGCTTAGGCGCGACGTCGAAGTATAAATAAGGCTGTCACTAGCGTGAGCGTTGCGTGAGCGTCGTGTTAAGTCGGAAAAGTCGGCTGCATGGGTGAGTGCCAAGTTTGGGGAGCGTTTCGTAGTGTGCGCAGTGCAATGGAGACGCGGAAACTTGTTGTGGCCCAGTGTTTTGCAGTTGGACGACAAGAGTGGTACACAGTAGTAAAGCGCGAGGCACTGAGGCACTGAGCATGAACAATGGAGTGCACAATGGGGCTCGAGATGTTCTTGTTACCTCAGGTGCTGTGTGATTGTCAACAAGGAGTGAAAACGGAGCAATTTGTGACCGCCCTTTCAATTTAAGACGTTAAAAACAGACAGAATTTGCATTCGTAATAGCAGAGCATCGGAAGTACTTGGAACTCTTGTGTATATGAACGTGTCCACGCCATTGTACTCTGGTCCCTTCACCGCAACAAACCAACCAACCATCGTGTCCGTGCACATCAGAGTCGCAAAGAATGGAGAATAGCGCAGCTTAGTCGTGCATGGGAGCGTAGCTCAGTTGGTAGAGCGTTCGCGTTTCATGTGAGAGGTCCCGGGATCAAGCTCTGGTGCCTCCATGTTTTGTGGTCAGTGCATGGTAAGTGTCGGTCGCGGCGAACCTAAAGGCACGCAAGATGTGGCAAAGGCAGCGTCACAGACTGATATGACTGATATGACGTAAGGAGAGCAAGATGTATGTGTGGGGACCGGCTGTTATCGAGGTGTCATCGAGTGCAGATCTGTCTTAGGTATCACGGCTTAACCTCATTGAAGTGTAGAGAGCGGACAACACGTTCGTTTTACTCAGAGCGGTGTCCGAACTCTATTTTCGTCGTTATGCCTGCTACTTTCATTGTGGCCAACTACGATTCGATACAAAATGCACGAAACCTGAAAGACTCCCTCACTGATACATAGAGAGTACCGAGCGAGGTGGCGCAGTGGTTAGCACACTGGACTCGCATTCGGGAGGACGACGGTTCAATCCCGTCTCCGGCCATCCTGATTTAGGTTTTCCGTGATTTCCCTAAATCGCTTCAGGCAAATGCCGGGATGGTTCCTTTGAAAGGGCACAGCCGATTTCCTTCCCAATCCTTCCCTAACCCGAGCTGGCGCTCCGTCTCTAATGACCTCGTTGTCAACGGGACGTTAAACACTAACCACCACCACATAGAGAGTAGTGTTTGTCTGCGGAATAATGGGAGTGCAAGGGTCTGTGGCGTTGATATGGCTGCATGCAGTACCATTCTTCATGGTGAAAGCGTAGCTCAGATGGTAGAGAGCTAGATTAGCATTCAAGAGGTGCTAGGATCGATACCCAGCGCCTCCAGAAATTTTCACACACCTACATGCGCACCTCGGCATGCATGTGGAATAATTCACAGCCAGCAGATGTGTCTAGGCAGATACAAGCGAACGATTAGCATCCACAATTGGCAAGCGTGCTGTTATTCGGGCGCAGGAAGCACCCTCCTCCCACTCCTGCACTTAATGTAGAAACAGTACAGGTGTTCCCATACGATTCTCAAGCCTACGTAGGAAAGACCTGCCTTGCGCCGAGTTCACGTAAATCCTACTTCACATTCCCATTCTTAGCGTGCGGTCGGCTGCTACTGGTGTTGCTAGTTGTGACTGCTGATAACAGATGCCGTAGCAATCAACTCATGGAGTGAGTTGTAAGTTTTGCGATAGTCTGTCTCAGACAAGCAAGCACAGGTGACATTGGTGCGGACACAGGAAGCTTGCAGCCCCTCGCTGCCTGCAGACACCGAGCAGAGACACTTGGTGGGCGGCCTAAGCCGTAGGCGAAATGTGCTCATTCGCTTAGGCGCGACGTCGAAGTATAAATAAGGCTGTCACTAGCGTGAGCGTTGCGTGAGCGTCGTGTTAAGTCGGAAAAGTCGGCTGCATGGGTGAGTGCCAAGTTTGGGGAGCGTTTCGTAGTGTGCGCAGTGCAATGGAGACGCGGAAACTTGTTGTGGCCCAGTGTTTTGCAGTTGGACGACAAGAGTGGTACACAGTAGTAAAGCGCGAGGCACTGAGGCACTGAGCATGAACAATGGAGTGCACAATGGGGCTCGAGATGTTCTTGTTACCTCAGGTGCTGTGTGATTGTCAACAAGGAGTGAAAACGGAGCAATTTGTGACCGCCCTTTCAATTTAAGACGTTAAAAACAGACAGAATTTGCATTCGTAATAGCAGAGCATCGGAAGTACTTGGAACTCTTGTGTATATGAACGTGTCCACGCCATTGTACTCTGGTCCCTTCACCGCAACAAACCAACCAACCATCGTGTCCGTGCACATCAGAGTCGCAAAGAATGGAGAATAGCGCAGCTTAGTCGTGCATGGGAGCGTAGCTCAGGTGGTAGAGCGTTCGCGTTTCATGTGAGATGTCCCGGGTTGAAGCTCTGGTGCCTCCATGTTTTGTGGTCAGTGCATGGTAAGTGTCGGTCGCGGCGAACCTAAAGGCACGCAAGATGTGGCAAAGGCAGCGTCACAGACTGATATGACTGATATGACGTAAGGAGAGCAAGATGTATGTGTGAGGACCGGCTGTTATCGAGGTGTCATCGAGTGCAGATCTGTCTTAGGTATCACGGCTTAACCTCATTGAAGTGTAGAGAGCGGACAACACGTTCGTTTTACTCAGAGCGGTGTCCGAACTCTATTTTCGTCGTTATGCCTGCTACTTTCATTGTGGCCAACTACGATTCGATACAAAATGCACGAAACCTGAAAGACTCCCTCACTGATACATAGAGAGTACCGAGCGAGGTGGCGCAGTGGTTAGCACACTGGACTCGCATTCGGGAGGACGACGGTTCAATCCCGTCTCCGGCCATCCTGATTTAGGTTTTCCGTGATTTCCCTAAATCGCTTCAGGCAAATGCCGGGATGGTTCCTTTGAAAGGGCACAGCCGATTTCCTTCCCAATCCTTCCCAAACCCGAGCTTGCGCTCCGTCTCTAATGACCTCGTTGTCGACGGGACGTTAAACACTAACCACCACCACATAGAGAGTAGTGTTTGTCTGCGGAATAATGGGAGTGCAAGGGTCTGTGGCGTTGATATGGCTGTATGCAGCACCATTCTTCATGGTGAAAGCGTAGCTCAGATGGTAGAGAGCTAGCTTAGCATTCAAGAGGTGCTGGGATCGATACCCAGCGCCTCCAGAAATTTTCACACACCTACATGCGCACCTCGGCATGCATGTGGAATAATTCACAGCCAGCAGATGTGTCTAGGCAGATACAAGCGAACGATTAGCATCCACAATTGGCAAGCGTGCTGTTATTCGGGCGCAGGAAGCACCCTCCTCCCACTCCTGCACTTAATGTAGAAACAGTACAGGTGTTCCCATACGATTCTCAAGCCTACGTAGGAAAGACCTGCCTTGCGCCGAGTTCACGTAAATCCTACTTCACATTCCCATTCTTAGCGTGCGGTCGGCTGCTACTGGTGTTGCTAGTTGTGACTGCTGATAACAGATGCCGTAGCAATCAACTCATGGAGTGAGTTGTAAGTTTTGCGATAGTCTGTCTCAGACAAGCAAGCACAGGTGACATTGGTGCGGACACAGGAAGCCTGCAGCCCCTCGCTGCCTGCAGACACCGAGCAGAGACACTTGGTGGGCGGCCTAAGCCGTAGGCGAAATGTGCTCATTCGCTTAGGCGCGACGTCGAAGTATAAATAAGGTTGTCACTAGCGTGAGCGTCGTGTTAAGTCGGAAAAGTCGGCTGCATGGGTGAGTGCCAAGTTTGGGGAGCGTTTCGTAGTGTGCGCAGTGCAATGGAGACGCGGAAACTTGTTGTGGCCCAGTGTTTTGCAGTTGGACGACAAGAGTGGTACACAGTAGTAAAGCGCGAGGCACTCAGGCACTGAGCATGAACAATGGAGTGCACAATGGGGCTCGAGATGTTCTTGTTACCTCAGGTGCTGTGTGATTGTCAACAAGGAGTGAATACGGAGCAATTTGTGACCGCCCTTTCAATTTAAGACGTTAAAAACAGACAGAATTTGCATTCGTAATAGCAGAGCATCGGAAGTACTTGGAACTCTTGTGTATATGAACGTGTCCACGCCATTGTACTCTGGTCCCTTCACCGCAACAAACCAACCAACCATCGTGTCCGTGCACATCAGAGTCGCAAAGAATGGAGAATAGCGCAGCTTAGTCGTGCATGGGAGCGTAGCTCAGGTGGTAGAGCGTTCGCGTTTCATGTGAGATGTCCCGGGTTGAAGCTCTGGTGCCTCCATGTTTTGTGGTCAGTGCATGGTAAGTGTCGGTCGCGGCGAACCTAAAGGCACGCAAGATGTGGCAAAGGCAGCGTCACAGACTGATATGACTGATATGACGTAAGGAGAGCAAGATGTATGTGTGGGGACCGGCTGTTATCGAGGTGTCATCGAGTGCAGATCTGTCTTAGGTATCACGGCTTAACCTCATTGAAGTGTAGAGAGCGGACAACACGTTCGTTTTACTCAGAGCGGTGTCCGAACTCTATTTTCGTCGTTATGCCTGCTACTTTCATTGTGGCCAACTACGATTCGATACAAAATGCACGAAACCTGAAAGACTCCCTCACTGATACATAGAGAGTACCGAGCGAGGTGGCGCAGTGGTTAGCACACTGGACTCGCATTCGGGAGGACGACGGTTCAATCCCGTCTCCGGCCATCCTGATTTAGGTTTTCCGTGATTTCCCTAAATCGCTTCAGGCAAATGCCGGGATGGTTCCTTTGAAAGGGCACAGCCGATTTCCTTCCCAATCCTTCCCTAACCCGAGCTTGCGCTCCGTCTCTAATGACCTCGTTGTCGACGGGACGTTAAACACTAACCACCACCACATAGAGAGTAGTGTTTGTCTGCGGAATAATGGGAGTGCAAGGGTCTGTGGCGTTGATATGGCTGCATGCAGCACCATTCCTCATGGTGAAAGCGTAGCTCAGATGGTAGAGAGCTAGCTTAGCATTCAAGAGGTGCTAGGATCGATACCCAGCGCCTCCAGAAATTTTCACACACCTACATGCGCACCTCGGCATGCATGTGGAATAATTCACAGCCAGCAGATGTGTCTAGGCAGATACAAGCGAACGATTAGCATCCACAATTGGCAAGCGTGCTGTTATTCGGGCGCAGGAAGCACCCTCCTCCCACTCCTGCACTTAATGTAGAAACAGTACAGGTGTTCCCATACGATTCTCAAGCCTACGTAGGAAAGACCTGCCTTGCGCCGAGTTCACGTAAATCCTACTTCACATTCCCATTCTTAGCGTGCGGTCGGCTGCTACTGGTGTTGCTAGTTGTGACTGCTGATAACAGATGCCGTAGCAATCAACTCATGGAGTGAGTTGTAAGTTTTGCGACACCGAGCAGAGACACTTGGTGGGCGGCCTAAGCCGTAGGCGAAATGTGCTCATTCGCTTAGGCGCGACGTCGCAGTATAAATAAGGCTGTCACTAGCGTGAGCGTTGCGTGAGCGTCGTGTTAAGTCGGAAAAGTCGGCTGCATGGGTGAGTTCCAAGTTTGGGGAGCGTTTCGTAGTGTGCGCAGTGCAATGGAGACGCGGAAACTTGTTGTGGCCCAGTGTTTTGCAGTTGGACGACAAGAGTGGTACACAGTAGTAAAGCGCGAGGCACTGAGGCACTGAGCATGAACAATGGAGTGCACAATTGGGGTCGAGATGTTCTTGTTACCTCAGGTGCTGTGTGATTGTCAACAAGGAGTGAAAACGGAGCAATTTGTGACCGCCCTTTCAATTTAAGACGTTAAAAACAGACAGAATTTGCATTCGTAATAGCAGAGCATCGGAAGTACTTGGAACTCTTGTGTATATGAACGTGTCCACGCCATTGTACTCTGGTCCCTTCACCGCAACAAACCAACCAACCATCGTGTCCGTGCACATCAGAGTCGCAAAGAATGGAGAATAGCGCAGCTTAGTCGTGCATGGGAGCGTAGCTCAGGTGGTAGAGCGTTCGCGTTTCATGTGAGATGTCCCGGGTTGAAGCTCTGGTGCCTCCATGTTTTGTGGTCAGTGCATGGTAAGTGTCGGTCGCGGCGAACCTAAAGGCACGCAAGATGTGGCAAAGGCAGCGTCACAGACTGATATGACTGATATGACGTAAGGAGAGCAAGATGTATGTGTGGGGACCGGCTGTTATCGAGGTGTCATCGAGTGCAGATCTGTCTTAGGTATCACGGCTTAACCTCATTGAAGTGTAGAGAGCGGACAACACGTTCGTTTTACTCAGAGCGGTGTCCGAACTCTATTTTCGTCGTTATGCCTGCTACTTTCATTGTGGCCAACTACGATTCGATACAAAATGCACGAAACCTGAAAGACTCCCTCACTGATACATAGAGAGTACCGAGCGAGGTGGCGCAGTGGTTAGCACACTGGACTCGCATTCGGGAGGACGACGGTTCAATCCCGTCTCCGGCCATCCTGATTTAGGTTTTCCGTGATTTCCCTAAGTCGCTTCAGGCAAATGCCGGGATGGTTCCTTTGAAAGGGCACAGCCGATTTCCTTCCCAATCCTTCCCTAACCCGAGCTTGCGCTCCGTCTCTAATGACCTCGTTGTCGACGGGACGTTAAACACTAACCACCACCACATAGAGAGTAGTGTTTGTCTGCGGAATAATGGGAGTGCAAGGGTCTGTGGCGTTGATATGGCTGCATGCAGTACCATTCTTCATGGTGAAAGCGTAGCTCAGATGGTAGAGAGCTAGATTAGCATTCAAGAGGTGCTAGGATCGATACCCAGCGCCTCCAGAAATTTTCACACACCTACATGCGCACCTCGGCATGCATGTGGAATAATTCACAGCCAGCAGATGTGTCTAGGCAGATACAAGCGAACGATTAGCATCCACAATTGGCAAGCGTGCTGTTATTCGGGCGCAGGAAGCACCCTCCTCCCACTCCTGCACTTAATGTAGAAACAGTACAGGTGTTCCCATACGATTCTCAAGCCTACGTAGGAAAGACCTGCCTTGCGCCGAGTTCACGTAAATCCTACTTCACATTCCCATTCTTAGCGTGCGGTCGGCTGCTACTGGTGTTGCTAGTTGTGACTGCTGATAACAGATGCCGTAGCAATCAACTCATGGAGTGAGTTGTAAGTTTTGCGATAGTCTGTCTCAGACAAGCAAGCACAGGTGACATTGGTGCGGACACAGGAAGCTTGCAGCCCCTCGCTGCCTGCAGACACCGAGCAGAGACACTTGGTGGGCGGCCTAAGCCGTAGGCGAAATGTGCTCATTCGCTTAGGCGCGACGTCGAAGTATAAATAAGGCTGTCACTAGCGTGAGCGTTGCGTGAGCGTCGTGTTAAGTCGGAAAAGTCGGCTGCATGGGTGAGTGCCAAGTTTGGGGAGCGTTTCGTAGTGTGCGCAGTGCAATGGAGACGCGGAAACTTGTTGTGGCCCAGTGTCTTGCAGTTGGACGACAAGAGTGGTACACAGTAGTAAAGCGCGAGACACTGAGTTAGCATGAACAATGGAGTGCACAATGGGGCTCGAGATGTGCTTGTTACCTCAGGTGCTGTGTGATTGTCAACAAGGAGTGAAAACGGAGCAATTTGTGACCGCCCTTTCAATTTAAGACGTTAAAAACAGACAGAATTTGCATTCGTAATACCAGAGCATCGGAAGTACTTGGAACTCTTGTGTATGTGAACGTGTCCGCGCCATTGTACTCTGGTCCCTTCAACGCTACAAACCAACCAACCATCGTGTCCGTGCACATCAGAGTCGCAAAGAATGGAGAATAGCGCAGCTTAGTCGTGCATGGGAGCGTAGCTCAGGTGGTAGAGCGTTCGCGTTTCGTGTGAGGGGTCCCGGGTTCAAGCTCTGGTGCCTCCATGTTTTGTGGTCAGTGAATGGTAAGTGTCGGTCGCGGCGAACCTAAAGGCACGCAAGATGTTGCAAAGGCAGCGTCACAGACTGATATGACTGATATGACGTAAGGAGAGCAAGATGTATGTGTGGGGACCGGCTGTTATCGAGGTGTCATCGAGTGCAGATCTGTCTTAGGTATCACGGCTTAACCTCATTGAAGTGTAGAGAGCGGACAACACGTTTGTTTTACTCAGAGCGGTGTCCGAACTCTATTTTCGTCGTTATGCCTGCTACTTTCATTGTGGCCAACTACGATTCGATACAAAATGCACGAAACCTGAAAGACACCCTCACTGATACATAGAGAGTACCGAGCGAGGTGGCGCAGTGGTTAGCACACTGGACTCGCATTCGGGAGGACGACGGTTCAATCCCGTCTCCGGCCATCCTGATTTAGGTTTTCCGTGATTTCCCTAAATCGCTTCAGGCAAATGCCGGGATGGTTCCTTTGAAAGGGCACAGCCGATTTCCTTCCCAATCCTTCCCTAACCCGAGCTTGCGCTCCGTCTCTAATGACCTCGTTGTCGACGGGACGTTAAACACTAACCACCACCACATAGAGAGTAGTGTTTGTCTGCGGAATAATGGGAGTGCAAGGGTCTGTGGCGTTGATATGGCTGTATGCAGCACCGTTCTTCATGGTGAAAGCGTAGCTCAGATGGTAGAGAGCTAGCTTAGCATTCAAGAGGTGCTGGGATCGATACCCAGCGCCTCCAGAAATTTTCACACACCTACATGCGCACCTCGGCATGCATGTGGAATAATTCACAGCCAGCAGATGTGTCTAGGCAGATACAAGCGAACGATTAGCATCCACAATTGGCAAGCGTGCTGTTATTCGGGCGCAGGAAGCACCCTCCTCCCACTCCTGCACTTAATGTAGAAACAGTACAGGTGTTCCCATACGATTCTCAAGCCTACGTAGGAAAGACCTGCCTTGCGCCGAGTTCACGTAAATCCTACTTCACATTCCCATTCTTAGCGTGCGGTCGGCTGCTACTGGTGTTGCTAGTTGTGACTGCTGATAACAGATGCCGTAGCAATCAACTCATGGAGTGAGTTGTAAGTTTTGCGATAGTCTGTCTCAGACAAGCAAGCACAGGTGACATTGGTGCGGACACAGGAAGCTTGCAGCCCCTCGCTGCCTGCAGACACCGAGCAGAGACACTTGGTGGGCGGCCTAAGCCGTAGGCGAAATGTGCTCATTCGCTTAGGCGCGACGTCGAAGTATAAATAAGGCTGTCACTAGCGTGAGCGTCGTGTTAAGTCGGAAAAGTCGGCTGCATGGGTGAGTGCCAAGTTTGGGGAGCGTTTCGTAGTGTGCGCAGTGCAATGGAGACGCGGAAACTTGTTGTGGCCCAGTGTCTTGCAGTTGGACGACAAGAGTGGTACACAGTAGTAAAGTGCGAGGCACTGAGTTAGCATGAACAATGGAGTGCACAATGGGGCTCGAGATGTGCTTGTTACCTCAGGTGCTGTGTGATTGTCAACAAGGAGTGAAAACGGAGCAATTTGTGACCGCCCTTTCAATTTAAGACGTTAAAAACAGACAGAATTTGCATTCGTAATACCAGAGCATCGGAAGTACTTGGAACTCTTGTGTATATGAACGTGTCCACGCCATTGTACTCTGGTCCCTTCAACGCTACAAACCAACCAACCATCGTGTCCGTGCACATCAGAGTCGCAAAGAATGGAGAATAGCGCAGCTTAGTCGTGCATGGGAGCGTAGCTCAGGTGGTAGAGCGTTCGCGTTTCGTGTGAGGGGTCCCGGGTTCCAGCTCTGGTGCCTCCATGTTTTGTGGTCAGTGAATGGTAAGTGTCGGTCGCGGCGAACCTAAAGGCACGCAAGATGTTGCAAAGGCAGCGTCACAGACTGATATGACTGATATGACGTAAGGAGAGCAAGATGTATGTGTGGGGACCGGCTGTTATCGAGGTGTCATCGAGTGCAGATCTGTCTTAGGCATCACGGCTTAACCTCATTGAAGTGTAGAGAGCGGACAACACGTTCGTTTTACTCAGACCGGTGTCCGAACTCTATTTTCGTCGTTATGCCTGCTACTTTCATTGTGGCCAACTACGATTCGATACAAAATGCACGAAACCTGAAAGACACCCTCACTGATACATAGAGAGTACCGAGCGAGGTGGCGCAGTGGTTAGCACACTGGACTCGCATTCGGGAGGACGACGGTTCAATCCCGTCTCCAGCCATCCTGATTTAGGTTTTCCGTGATTTCCCTAAATCGCTTCAGGCAAATGCCGGGATGGTTCCTTTGAAAGGGCACAGCCGATTTCCTTCCCAATCCTTCCCTAACCCGAGCTTGCGCTCCGTCTCTAATGACCTCGTTGTCGACGGGACGTTAAACACTAACCACCACCACATAGAGAGTAGTGTTTTTCTGCGGAATAATGGGAGTGCAAGGGTCTGTGGCGTTGATATGGCTGTATGCAGCACCATTCTTCATGTTGAAAGCGTAGCTCAGATGGTAGAGAGCTAGCTTAGCATTCAAGAGGTGCTGGGATCGATACCCAGCGCCTCCAGAATTTTTAACACACCTACATGCGCACCTCGGCATGCATGTGGAATTATTCACAGCCAGCAGATGTGTCTAGGCAGATACAAGCGAACGATTAGCATCCACAATTGGCAAGCGTGCTGTTATTCGGGCGCAGGAAGCACCCTCCTCCCACTCCTGCACTTAATGTAGAAACAGTACAGGTGTTCCCATACGATTCTCAAGCCTACGTAGGAAAGACCTGCCTTGCGCCGAGTTCACGTAAATCCTACTTCACATTCCCATTCTTAGCGTGCGGTCGGCTGCTACTGGTGTTGCTAGTTGTGACTGCTGATAACAGATGCCGTAGCAATCAACTCATGGAGTGAGTTGTAAGTTTTGCGATAGTCTGTCTCAGACAAGCAAGCACAGGTGACATTGGTGCGGACACAGGAAGCTTGCAGCCCCTCGCTGCCTGCAGACACCGAGCAGAGACACTTGGTGGGCGGCCTAAGCAGTAGGCGAAATGTGCTCATTCGCTTAGGCGCGACGTCGAAGTATAAATAAGGCTGTCACTAGCGTGAGCGTCGTGTTAAGTCGGAAAAGTCGGCTGCATGGGTGAGTGCCAAGTTTGGGGAGCGTTTCGTAGTGTGCGCAGTGCAATGGAGACGCGGAAACTTGTTGTGGCCCAGTGTTTTGCAGTTGGACGACAAGAGTGGTACACAGTAGTAAAGCGCGAGGCACTGAGGCACTGAGCATGAACAATGGAGTGCACAATTGGGCTCGAGATGTTCTTGTTACCTCAGGTGCTGTGTGATTGTCAACAAGGAGTGAAAACGGAGCAATTTGTGACCGCCCTTTCAATTTAAGACGTTAAAAACAGACAGAATTTGCATTCGTAATAGCAGAGCATCGGAAGTACTTGGAACTCTTGTGTATATGAACGTGTCCACGCCATTGTACTCTGGTCCCTTCACCGCAACAAACCAACCAACCATCGTGTCCGTGCACATCAGAGTCGCAAAGAATGGAGAATAGCGCAGCTTAGTCGTGCATGGGAGCGTAGCTCAGGTGGTAGAGCGTTCGCGTTTCATGTGAGATGTCCCGGGTTGAAGCTCTGGTGCCTCCATGTTTTGTGGTCAGTGCATGGTAAGTGTCGGTCGCGGCGAACCTAAAGGCACGCAAGATGTGGCAAAGGCAGCGTCACAGACTGATATGACTGATATGACGTAAGGAGAGCAAGATGTATGTGTGGGGACCGGCTGTTATCGAGGTGTCATCGAGTGCAGATCTGTCTTAGGTATCACGGCTTAACCTCATTGAAATGTAGAGAGCGGACAACACGTTCGTTTTACTCAGAGCGGTGTCCGAACTCTATTTTCGTCGTTATGCCTGCTACTTTCATTGTGGCCAACTACGATTCGATACAAAATGCACGAAACCTGAAAGACTCCCTCACTGATACATAGAGAGTACCGAGCGAGGTGGCGCAGTGGTTAGCACACTGGACTCGCATTCGGGAGGACGACGGTTCAATCCCGTCTCCGGCCATCCTGATTTAGGTTTTCCGTGATTTCCCTAAGTCGCTTCAGGCAAATGCCGGGATGGTTCCTTTGAAAGGGCACAGCCGATTTCCTTCCCAATCCTTCCCTAACCCGAGCTTGCGCTCCGTCTCTAATGACCTCGTTGTCGACGGGACGTTAAACACTAACCACCACCACATAGAGAGTAGTGTTTGTCTGCGGAATAATGGGAGTGCAAGGGTCTGTGGCGTTGATATGGCTGCATGCAGCACCATTCTTCATGGTGAAAGCGTAGCTCAGATGGTAGAGAGCTAGCTTAGCATTCAAGAGGTGCTAGGATCGATACCCAGCGCCTCCAGAAATTTTCACACACCTACATGCGCACCTCGGCATGCATGTGGAATAATTCACAGCCAGCAGATGTGTCTAGGCAGATACAAGCGAACGATTAGCATCCACAATTGGCAAGCGTGCTGTTATTCGGGCGCAGGAAGCACCCTCCTCCCACTCCTGCACTTAATGTAGAAACAGTACAGGTGTTCCCATACGATTCTCAAGCCTACGTAGGAAAGACCTGCCTTGCGCCGAGTTCACGTAAATCCTACTTCACATTCCCATTCTTAGCGTGCGGTCGGCTGCTACTGGTGTTGCTAGTTGTGACTGCTGATAACAGATGCCGTAGCAATCAACTCATGGAGTGAGTTGTAAGTTTTGCGATAGTCTGTCTCAGACAAGCAAGCACAGGTGACATTGGTGCGGACACAGGAAGCTTGCAGCCCCTCGCTGCCTGCAGACACCGAGCAGAGACACTTGGTGGGCGGCCTACGCCGTAGGCGAAATGTGCTCATTCGCTTAGGCGCGACGTCGAAGTATAAATAAGGCTGTCACTAGCGTGAGCGTCGTGTTAAGTCGGAAAAGTCGGCTGCATGGGTGAGTGCCAAGTTTGGGGAGCGTTTCGTAGTGTGCGCAGTGCAATGGAGACGCGGAAACTTGTTGTGGCCCAGTGTCTTGCAGTTGGACGACAAGAGTGGTACACAGTAGTAAAGTGCGAGGCACTGAGTTAGCATGAACAATGGAGTGCACAATGGGGCTCGAGATGTGCTTGTTACCTCAGGTGCTGTGTGATTGTCAACAAGGAGTGAAAACGGAGCAATTTGTGACCGCCCTTTCAATTTAAGACGTTAAAAACAGACAGAATTTGCATTCGTAATACCAGAGCATCGGAAGTACTTGGAACTCTTGTGTATATGAACGTGTCCACGCCATTGTACTCTGGTCCCTTCAACGCTACAAACCAACCACCCATCGTGTCCGTGCACATCAGAGTCGCAAAGAATGGAGAATAGCGCAGCTTAGTCGTGCATGGGAGCGTAGCTCAGGTGGTAGAGCGTTCGCGTTTCGTGTGAGGGGTCCCGGGTTCCAGCTCTGGTGCCTCCATGTTTTGTGGTCAGTGAATGGTAAGTGTCGGTCGCGGCGAACCTAAAGGCACGCAAGATGTTGCAAAGGCAGCGTCACAGACTGATATGACTGATATGACGTAAGGAGAGCAAGATGTATGTGTGGGGACCGGCTGTTATCGAGGTGTCATCGAGTGCAGATCTGTCTTAGGTATCACGGCTTAACCTCATTGAAGTGTAGAGAGCGGACAACACGTTCGTTTTACTCAGACCGGTGTCCGAACTCTATTTTCGTCGTTATGCCTGCTACTTTCATTGTGGCCAACTACGATTCGATACAAAATGCACGAAACCTGAAAGACACCCTCACTGATACATAGAGAGTACCGAGCGAGGTGGCGCAGTGGTTAGCACACTGGACTCGCATTCGGGAGGACGACGGTTCAATCCCGTCTCCAGCCATCCTGATTTAGGTTTTCCGTGATTTCCCTAAATCGCTTCAGGCAAATGCCGGGATGGTTCCTTTGAAAGGGCACAGCCGATTTCCTTCCCAATCCTTCCCTAACCCGAGCTTGCGCTCCGTCTCTAATGACCTCGTTGTCGACGGGACGTTAAACACTAACCACCACCACATAGAGAGTAGTGTTTTTCTGCGGAATAATGGGAGTGCAAGGGTCTGTGGCGTTGATATGGCTGTATGCAGCACCATTCTTCATGTTGAAAGCGTAGCTCAGATGGTAGAGAGCTAGCTTAGCATTCAAGAGGTGCTGGGATCGATACCCAGCGCCTCCAGAATTTTTAACACACCTACATGCGCACCTCGGCATGCATGTGGAATTATTCACAGCCAGCAGATGTGTCTAGGCAGATACAAGCGAACGATTAGCATCCACAATTGGCAAGCGTGCTGTTATTCGGGCGCAGGAAGCACCCTCCTCCCACTCCTGCACTTAATGTAGAAACAGTACAGGTGTTCCCATACGATTCTCAAGCCTACGTAGGAAAGACCTGCCTTGCGCCGAGTTCACGTAAATCCTACTTCACATTCCCATTCTTAGCGTGCGGTCGGCTGCTACTGGTGTTGCTAGTTGTGACTGCTGATAACAGATGCCGTAGCAATCAACTCATGGAGTGAGTTGTAAGTTTTGCGATAGTCTGTCTCAGACAAGCAAGCACAGGTGACATTGGTGCGGACACAGGAAGCTTGCAGCCCCTCGCTGCCTGCAGACACCGAGCAGAGACACTTGGTGGGCGGCCTAAGCAGTAGGCGAAATGTGCTCATTCGCTTAGGCGCGACGTCGAAGTATAAATAAGGCTGTCACTAGCGTGAGCGTCGTGTTAAGTCGGAAAAGTCGGCTGCATGGGTGAGTGCCAAGTTTGGGGAGCGTTTCGTAGTGTGCGCAGTGCAATGGAGACGCGGAAACTTGTTGTGGCCCAGTGTTTTGCAGTTGGACGACAAGAGTGGTACACAGTAGTAAAGCGCGAGGCACTGAGGCACTGAGCATGAACAATGGAGTGCACAATTGGGCTCGAGATGTTCTTGTTACCTCAGGTGCTGTGTGATTGTCAACAAGGAGTGAAAACGGAGCAATTTGTGACCGCCCTTTCAATTTAAGACGTTAAAAACAGACAGAATTTGCATTCGTAATAGCAGAGCATCGGAAGTACTTGGAACTCTTGTGTATATGAACGTGTCCACGCCATTGTACTCTGGTCCCTTCACCGCAACAAACCAACCAACCATCGTGTCCGTGCACATCAGAGTCGCAAAGAATGGAGAATAGCGCAGCTTAGTCGTGCATGGGAGCGTAGCTCAGGTGGTAGAGCGTTCGCGTTTCATGTGAGATGTCCCGGGTTGAAGCTCTGGTGCCTCCATGTTTTGTGGTCAGTGCATGGTAAGTGTCGGTCGCGGCGAACCTAAAGGCACGCAAGATGTGGCAAAGGCAGCGTCACAGACTGATATGACTGATATGACGTAAGGAGAGCAAGATGTATGTGTGGGGACCGGCTGTTATCGAGGTGTCATCGAGTGCAGATCTGTCTTAGGTATCACGGCTTAACCTCATTGAAATGTAGAGAGCGGACAACACGTTCGTTTTACTCAGAGCGGTGTCCGAACTCTATTTTCGTCGTTATGCCTGCTACTTTCATTGTGGCCAACTACGATTCGATACAAAATGCACGAAACCTGAAAGACTCCCTCACTGATACATAGAGAGTACCGAGCGAGGTGGCGCAGTGGTTAGCACACTGGACTCGCATTCGGGAGGACGACGGTTCAATCCCGTCTCCGGCCATCCTGATTTAGGTTTTCCGTGATTTCCCTAAGTCGCTTCAGGCAAATGCCGGGATGGTTCCTTTGAAAGGGCACAGCCGATTTCCTTCCCAATCCTTCCCTAACCCGAGCTTGCGCTCCGTCTCTAATGACCTCGTTGTCGACGGGACGTTAAACACTAACCACCACCACATAGAGAGTAGTGTTTGTCTGCGGAATAATGGGAGTGCAAGGGTCTGTGGCGTTGATATGGCTGCATGCAGCACCATTCTTCATGGTGAAAGCGTAGCTCAGATGGTAGAGAGCTAGCTTAGCATTCAAGAGGTGCTAGGATCGATACCCAGCGCCTCCAGAAATTTTCACACACCTACATGCGCACCTCGGCATGCATGTGGAATAATTCACAGCCAGCAGATGTGTCTAGGCAGATACAAGCGAACGATTAGCATCCACAATTGGCAAGCGTGCTGTTATTCGGGCGCAGGAAGCACCCTCCTCCCACTCCTGCACTTAATGTAGAAACAGTACAGGTGTTCCCATACGATTCTCAAGCCTACGTAGGAAAGACCTGCCTTGCGCCGAGTTCACGTAAATCCTACTTCACATTCCCATTCTTAGCGTGCGGTCGGCTGCTACTGGTGTTGCTAGTTGTGACTGCTGATAACAGATGCCGTAGCAATCAACTCATGGAGTGAGTTGTAAGTTTTGCGATAGTCTGTCTCAGACAAGCAAGCACAGGTGACATTGGTGCGGACACAGGAAGCTTGCAGCCCCTCGCTGCCTGCAGACACCGAGCAGAGACACTTGGTGGGCGGCCTAAGCCGTAGGCGAAATGTGCTCATTCGCTTAGGCGCGACGTCGAAGTATAAATAAGGCTGTCACTAGCGTGAGCGTTGCGTGAGCGTCGTGTTAAGTCGGAAAAGTCGGCTGCATGGGTGAGTGCCAAGTTTGGGGAGCGTTTCGTAGTGTGCGCAGTGCAATGGAGACGCGGAATCTTGTTGTGGCCCAGTGTCTTGCAGTTGGACGACAAGAGTGGTACACAGTAGTAAAGCGCGAGGCACTGAGTTAGCATGAACAATGGAGTGCACAATGGGGCTCGAGATGTGCTTGTTACCTCAGGTGCTGTGTGATTGTCAACAAGGAGTGAAAACGGAGCAATTTGTGACCGCCCTTTCAATTTAAGACGTTAAAAACAGACAGAATTTGCATTCGTAATACCAGAGCATCGGAAGTACTTGGAACTCTTGTGTATATGAACGTGTCCGCGCCATTGTACTCTGGTCCCTTCAACGCTACAAACCAACCACCCATCGTGTCCGTGCACATCAGAGTCGCAAAGAATGGAGAATAGCGCAGCTTAGTCGTGCATGGGAGCGTAGCTCAGGTGGTAGAGCGTTCGCGTTTCGTGTGAGGGGTCCCGGGTTCCAGCTCTGGTGCCTCCATGTTTTGTGGTCAGTGAATGGTAAGTGTCGGTCGCGGCGAACCTAAAGGCACGCAAGATGTTGCAAAGGCAGCGTCACAGACTGATATGACTGATATGACGTAAGGAGAGCAAGATGTATGTGTGGGGACCGGCTGTTATCGAGGTGTCATCGAGTGCAGATCTGTCTTAGGTATCACGGCTTAACCTCATTGAAGTGTAGAGAGCGGACAACACGTTCGTTTTACTCAGACCGGTGTCCGAACTCTATTTTCGTCGTTATGCCTGCTACTTTCATTGTGGCCAACTACGATTCGATACAAAATGCACGAAACCTGAAAGACACCCTCACTGATACATAGAGAGTACCGAGTGAGGTGGCGCAGTGGTTAGCACACTGGACTCGCATTCGGGAGGACGACGGTTCAATCCCGTCTCCGGCCATCCTGATTTAGGTTTTCCGTGATTTCCCTAAATCGCTTCAGGCAAATGCCGGGATGGTTCCTTTGAAAGGGCACAGCCGATTTCCTTCCCAATCCTTCCCAAACCCGAGCTTGCGCTCCGTCTCTAATGACCTCGTTGTCGACGGGACGTTAAACACTAACCACCACCACATAGAGAGTAGTGTTTGTCTGCGGAATAATGGGAGTGCAAGGGTCTGTGGCGTTGATATGGCTGTATGCAGCACCATTCTTCATGGTGAAAGCGTAGCTCAGATGGTAGAGAGCTAGCTTAGCATTCAAGAGGTGCTGGGATCGATACCCAGCGCCTCCAGAAATTTTCACACACCTACATGCGCACCTCGGCATGCATGTGGAATAATTCACAGCCAGCAGATGTGTCTAGGCAGATACAAGCGAACGATTAGCATCCACAATTGGCAAGCGTGCTGTTATTCGGGCGCAGGTAGCACCCTCCTCCCACTCCTGCACTTAATGTAGAAACAGTACAGGTGTTCCCATACGATTCTCAAGCCTACGTAGGAAAGACCTGAGTTGCGCCGAGTTCACGTAAATCCTACTTCACATTCCCATTCTTAGCGTGCGGTCGGCTGCTACTGGTGTTGCTAGTTGTGACTGCTGATAACAGATGCCGTAGCAATCAACTCATGGAGTGAGTTGTAAGTTTTGCGATAGTCTGTCTCAGACAAGCAAGCACAGGTGACATTGGTGCGGACACAGGAAGCTTGCAGCCCCTCGCTGCCTGCAGACACCGAGCAGAGACACTTGGTGGGCGGCCAAAGCCGTAGGCGAAATGTGCTCATTCGCTTAGGCGCGACGTCGAAGTATAAATAAGGCTGTCACTAGCGTGAGCGTCGTGTTAAGTCGGAAAAGTCGGCTGCATGGGTGAGTGCCAAGTTTGGGGAGCGTTTCGTAGTGTGCGCAGTGCAATGGAGACGCGGAAACTTGTTGTGGCCCAGTGTCTTGCAGTTGGACGACAAGAGTGGTACACAGTAGTAAAGCGCGAGGCACTGAGTTAGCATGAACAATGGAGTGCACAATGGGGCTCGAGATGTGCTTGTTACCTCAGGTGCTGTGTGATTGTCAACAAGGAGTGAAAACGGAGCAATTTGTGACCGCCCTTTCAATTTAAGACGTTAAAAACAGACAGAATTTGCATTCGTAATACCAGAGCATCGGAAGTACTTGGAACTCTTGTGTATATGAACGTGTCCACGCCATTGTACTCTGGTCCCTTCAACGCTACAAACCAACCACCCATCGTGTCCGTGCACATCAGAGTCGCAAAGAATGGAGAATAGCGCAGCTTAGTCGTGCATGGGAGCGTAGCTCAGGTGGTAGAGCGTTCGCGTTTCGTGTGAGGGGTCCCGGGTTCCAGCTCTGGTGCCTCCATGTTTTGTGGTCAGTGAATGGTAAGTGTCGGTCGCGGCGAACCTAAAGGCACGCAAGATGTTGCAAAGGCAGCGTCACAGACTGATATGACTGATATGACGTAAGGAGAGCAAGATGTATGTGTGGGGACCGGCTGTTATCGAGGTGTCATCGAGTGCAGATCTGTCTTAGGTATCACGGCTTAACCTCATTGAAGTGTAGAGAGCGGACAACACGTTCGTTTTACTCAGACCGGTGTCCGAACTCTATTTTCGTCGTTATGCCTGCTACTTTCATTGTGGCCAACTACGATTCGATACAAAATGCACGAAACCTGAAAGACACCCTCACTGATACATAGAGAGTACCGAGCGAGGTGGCGCAGTGGTTAGCACACTGGACTCGCATTCGGGAGGACGACGGTTCAATCCCGTCTCCAGCCATCCTGATTTAGGTTTTCCGTGATTTCCCTAAATCGCTTCAGGCAAATGCCGGGATGGTTCCTTTGAAAGGGCACAGCCGATTTCCTTCCCAATCCTTCCCTAACCCGAGCTTGCGCTCCGTCTCTAATGACCTCGTTGTCGACGGGACGTTAAACACTAACCACCACCACATAGAGAGTAGTGTTTTTCTGCGGAATAATGGGAGTGCAAGGGTCTGTGGCGTTGATATGGCTGTATGCAGCACCATTCTTCATGTTGAAAGCGTAGCTCAGATGGTAGAGAGCTAGCTTAGCATTCAAGAGGTGCTGGGATCGATACCCAGCGCCTCCAGAATTTTTAACACACCTACATGCGCACCTCGGCATGCATGTGGAATTATTCACAGCCAGCAGATGTGTCTAGGCAGATACAAGCGAACGATTAGCATCCACAATTGGCAAGCGTGCTGTTATTCGGGCGCAGGAAGCACCCTCCTCCCACTCCTGCACTTAATGTAGAAACAGTACAGGTGTTCCCATACGATTCTCAAGCCTACGTAGGAAAGACCTGCCTTGCGCCGAGTTCACGTAAATCCTACTTCACATTCCCATTCTTAGCGTGCGGTCGGCTGCTACTGGTGTTGCTAGTTGTGACTGCTGATAACAGATGCCGTAGCAATCAACTCATGGAGTGAGTTGTAAGTTTTGCGATAGTCTGTCTCAGACAAGCAAGCACAGGTGACATTGGTGCGGACACAGGAAGCTTGCAGCCCCTCGCTGCCTGCAGACACCGAGCAGAGACACTTGGTGGGCGGCCTAAGCAGTAGGCGAAATGTGCTCATTCGCTTAGGCGCGACGTCGAAGTATAAATAAGGCTGTCACTAGCGTGAGCGTCGTGTTAAGTCGGAAAAGTCGGCTGCATGGGTGAGTGCCAAGTTTGGGGAGCGTTTCGTAGTGTGCGCAGTGCAATGGAGACGCG
Source organism: Schistocerca gregaria (assembly GCF_023897955.1). Classification (NCBI taxonomy): domain Eukaryota; kingdom Metazoa; phylum Arthropoda; class Insecta; order Orthoptera; family Acrididae; genus Schistocerca; species Schistocerca gregaria. The sequence goes on from NC_064927.1 coordinate 49,024,231, forward strand.
GAAACTTGTTGTGGCCCAGTGTCTTGCAGTTGGACGACAAGAGTGGTACACAGTAGTAAAGCGCGAGGCACTGAGTTAGCATGAACAATGGAGTGCACAATGGGGCTCGAGATGTGCTTGTTACCTCAGGTGCTGTGTGATTGTCAACAAGGAGTGAAAACGGAGCAATTTGTGACCGCCCTTTCAATTTAAGACGTTAAAAACAGACAGAATTTGCATTCGTAATAGCAGAGCATCGGAAGTACTTGGAACTCTTGTGTATATGAACGTGTCCGCGCCATTGTACTCTGGTCCCTTCAACGCTACAAACCAACCAACCATCGTGTCCGTGCACGCAAAGAATGGAGAATAGCGCAGCTTAGTCGTGCATGGGAGCGTAGCTCAGGTGGTAGAGCGTTCGCGTTTCGTGTGAGGGGTCCCGGGTTCCAGCTCTGGTGCCTCCATGTTTTGTGGTCAGTGAATGGTAAGTGTCGGTCGCGGCGAACCTAAAGGCACGCAAGATGTTGCAAAGGCAGCGTCACAGACTGATATGACTGATATGACGTAAGGAGAGCAAGATGTATGTGTGGGGACCGGCTGTTATCGAGGTGTCATCGAGTGCAGATCTGTCTTAGGTATCACGGCTTAACCTCATTGAAGTGTAGAGAGCGGACAACACGTTCGTTTTACTCAGACCGGTGTCCGAACTCTATTTTCGTCGTTATGCCTGCTACTTTCATTGTGGCCAACTACGATTCGATACAAAATGCACGAAACCTGAAAGACACCCTCACTGATACATAGAGAGTACCGAGCGAGGTGGCGCAGTGGTTAGCACACTGGACTCGCATTCGGGAGGACGACGGTTCAATCCCGTCTCCAGCCATCCTGATTTAGGTTTTCCGTGATTTCCCTAAATCGCTTCAGGCAAATGCCGGGATGGTTCCTTTGAAAGGGCACAGCCGATTTCCTTCCCAATCCTTCCCTAACCCGAGCTTGCGCTCCGTCTCTAATGACCTCGTTGTCGACGGGACGTTAAACACTAACCACCACCACATAGAGAGTAGTGTTTTTCTGCGGAATAATGGGAGTGCAAGGGTCTGTGGCGTTGATATGGCTGTATGCAGCACCATTCTTCATGTTGAAAGCGTAGCTCAGATGGTAGAGAGCTAGCTTAGCATTCAAGAGGTGCTGGGATCGATACCCAGCGCCTCCAGAATTTTTAACACACCTACATGCGCACCTCGGCATGCATGTGGAATTATTCACAGCCAGCAGATGTGTCTAGGCAGATACAAGCGAACGATTAGCATCCACAATTGGCAAGCGTGCTGTTATTCGGGCGCAGGAAG